>NC_134530.1:100377220-106314720 GCF_050624435.1 Tenrec ecaudatus
AAAGAAAGAAAACTGAGTGCCATTTTAAAATTTTAAAAATACACTGACCCACAAAAATTGCTAGTGTTACAATATATAACATTCTCCTTCTCTTGAAATATTTTCTTCCTCAAATACTCTGTATTTATTCTTGAAATGATTTCCTGCATAAGAAATTCCTAACCATTTACTCCACAATTCTCTACCTTAGTCATTAATCTCTCACAAGAAGCTGTCAAAATCTTTTTTGAAAATCGAAGTGTATTATATCCATTTTTCCCTTATCTTTCACGGTGCATTATTTTCAAGCAGCCAAGGAAGTTAGTTAAGCACAAACTTCCTTGTAAAAACCGTGTTAGGGATGCATCCACGCTTTGCTCAGCTTTTAGTCTGTTACTAATATTTCACAATTGTCTTTGCAATCAATAGGCGACACAGAGGTCTATTGTTTCCATTCCTGCTTGCCTCTTGAGATCTTTAATCTGTGGATCGTTTTTAATTCAAAAGAACTGCATGGGTGTATATATATATATATATTCATTTCTCTCTCTCTCCAATTGGCCTCTCTAATTAGAAGTCCTTGAGAGAAGCTATCACACTTCCCTTTGTTTCCTGAAAGCATTAATTTATCATATGTATGTTTTCTGAATTTCATCTCACAACTGTACAGTTATTTAAGGTGTAGCTTATTTTTTCATGTACTTAACACAAAAGAAAAAAATATGGGTTGTTAAGTAAATATAATGCATTATAGAGTGATCATAGATTTTAAAGTCGCATTTTATTGAGTTATAAGAAAATTCCTGTATTAAATTTCCTTTGCAATACACACCAGTCCAAAAATTTAAGGGAAAGCTTTTTGGCAAAGTATACTACGAATATTGCCAAATCCAGATTGTCTTATAAATAATGAGAAGCATGTGTCTTTCATCTTTATTAATAGCTTAATGTCATCATTATCTAAGAGATGCCCATGACCTTAATGAAATGAGTTGATCATCCCAATCAGCTATTGATGCACAGGCATCTCTAGCAGGCAAATCACCAACACTACCACTAATCAAACTCCACTTTTGTATTTCAACAGAAAAACCAAGATGACACTGAGATATTCTTGTCTAATCTACTGAAAAATAAACATCCACTTAAAAATTAATTTAAGACTTATATTTTGAGATAGTCTGGATCAATTTCTATGATATAACCATCAATGATATTTCTTTTGGTGTTTGGCACATACAAGAATATTAACATCTAAATAGCAAATGAAAGCCTGTTCCTTGTAGTCAATAACCTCATAATCTAAAACTGGCTATAATCAAAATATTACTTACAGCATGATAGACATGAAAGAAATATCATACAAGACACAATTGTTTATAAGACTTCAAGAAGGAAAACAACATACCGTTTTGCATGAGAAAAATTAGGAAAACCACCTAGAAAACTTGGCATGTAAGATGTTTCATGATCGATAACATTCATTTGGAGAATTAGAAAAAGAAGTAAATAAAAGCTATCAACAAAAGCATTTTCAGCAGGAGAGGCAAGAAGCAAGGCGGAGAGTTAGAAAATGGGGGTGACCTAGGGAGTAACATACCATCTGATTTGGTTGAATAAAAATGCAAGAGAAAAGTGGGAAAAAAGCCTCCAAAATTAACCTGTATGTGAATAATAGATTATTTCAGATTCCAACCTGATTATTTTGGAATAGTTTAAATAAACAATGAAATGAGTTGCTTGTAGTCACAGTCAATGCTCGTAGTAGTAAGAGGCAAGAACGCAGAAGACATATGGCATTGTGCAAATTGGCTGCCAACAAACAGGTGCTTTAAAGTGCCGGAGAGCAAAGATGTTACTTTCAAGACTATGTTGGCACTTGAAAAAAGTCAAGGTCTTTTCAATGGTATCATATTGACACGAAAGTTGGACAACGAATAAGGAAGACTGAAGAAGAATTGGTATGCTGATGAAGAACATTGATAATACTATGGCGTGCCAACCAATAAAATATTTTTGATATATGAGTAGTCTTACAGAAGGAGCGTGTCAACAAGGACTACATATAAAAAGTCATTACAACAGTGTTAACTCAGTAGTAGATGTAAGCATCTCTGTGAAATCAAAAGAGTATTTTTCAAGAGAGAAAATTTGAAATCACTCAAATTGTATGTCAAGGATAGTTTTATGTTCACGCCAGAGTAAAGGACATTTTAAACAAGGAGGCAGTGATCTCTGGTATTTAACATTACAGGCAGGTTGCAAAGGAGACTGCAAAGGTGGAATTACCTAGACTATTTCTCAGTGGTGTTACTGAAAGCAGTTGTAGTAGAATGGTGAGGATATAATGTAGTAAGTGTTTTAACTGGTTTAATGGGAAAGAAGAGGGATCAAGAGAAAGCTTCAGTTTTTTTAGGACTCAACCTTACTCTTTGTAGAATTATAATCATGTAGAATTGAAACTTTTATAGCTTTCTTAATCTTCTTTTCAGCTTCTTTCTATTTTAATGCATCTAAGTATTAACTTGCTATTTATAGAGTGCTGGCTCTAATTAGAGATAAAAACGGCCAGTTAGATTATCTTGTAATCATCAACTCCCTATTGGGTCATTGTTGAGTTGTGAGAGCTATAAATTTTACTTAAAATAATTACCTTATTCAAAATCTGTCTTCAGAAGGCCAATATTTTATTGTATTAAAGTTTCTTTATACTCAAATTAATATTTGTTTCCTGAGTGCAATATAGTTGCTGAGTTCTTCCTTTCAATCTCATCTAATTTATTTGGATCATTTTCAAGGTATCAATTCATGAAACATCTCTCACTTTATATTATTACTCATAATCTTGACAAAAAAGTATTGCTTAACCTATTTGCTTCTTAGCTTTCTTCCCATTACATTTTTAACTTGTAGGTGTGTGAAAGAGTATTTGATTTTTAACAATAAATATAAACTACTTCCAAACTTCTTGCTATTAGCAAACATGATTTCTTTATAGCCAGCTATCCCGTGGCTATTTAGAGCACAATAAACAAAGATGAGAGAAATTACTCTCTTAAAGGCAAAAGGGTTTTTACCTTTAAGAGAGTATATACATATACCACACATGTATATATGGTATATACATATACCATATATTACATACCAATTTATTGGTACTTTTAAGAGAGTATTGGTACTTTTGAGACTATATACATATACCATATATTATGTACCAATTATACTTTAAGAGAGTATATACATATACCATATATTATGTACCATATATTACATTCTTTAAGAGGTATATACATATACCATATATTACATACCAATGATCTAAATCCAACTTTTATTTCCTGATATATATGCACTACAGGTCACAAATTCAGGCTGTAAATATTAAAATAGGATATATTAAACTGGGTTGGAGATAAACCTATACAAAATGTAAGACTTAAAATCTTGCTGACCTAAACAATTCCCAGGTATATTCATATAGGTAACAATCTTGAGATTAATGAACAAATTATGGATGAGGAAAACATTGGCATAACTATCATCACTCTCAATGGTCCAGGTTTTTGCTTCCCCCCAAAAAACCCTAAAGAAATTAAGATATTTAAAAATAATCATATACTCTCATTTCTAAAATCCCTGTACACTAATATTATTGTTCCTAATACAAAGAACTGCAGCCTTATAGCTGTCAATCATGCATATCAAATGACCAAATAATGATTGCCATCATTATTCCTATCTTTCATTTTATGAAAATATGCTTAATGAGATAGTAGACATAAATCAAATGATTAAAAATGCCTTATAAAAATTAGGGCTACCTGGAAGCAGCACACCAACATGTGTGATCATGAAGGGCAGAGGGAACCAGGTTTCAAGCACGACAGGTGGTGGTGGTGGGGCGTCATATCATCGAGAATGAGGGGAGCGCATGATGCGGACCCAATGCCCAGCCGTAGACAACTGGACATCCCTTGCAGAGGGGTAGTGGGGAGGAGATGAGTCACTCAGGGTGCAGTGTAGCAATGATGAAACTCACACCCTTCCTCTTGCTCTTAACGTTTCCTCTCCCCTCCCCCCCTCAACTGGCATGATCCCAATTCTACCTTGCAAACCTGGTTAGACCAGAGCATGCACAGCAGTACAATTGGGATCTCGAAACACAGGGAATCTAAGACATATGAACCCCTCAGGACCAACATTTAGAGTGGTGATATCGGGAGGGAAGTGGGGGTAGAAAGGGGGAACCTATCTCGGGGATCTACATATAACCTCCTCTCTGGGGAATAGGCAACAGGAAAGTGGGTGAAAGGAGACGCCAGGCAGTGTAAGATAAGATAAAATAATAATTTATAAATTATTAAGGGTTCATAAGGCAGGGGGGAACGGGGAGGGAAAAAAAGGAAAATGAGCTGATTCCAGGAACTCAAGTGGAAAGCAAATTTTGAGAATGCTGAGGGCCACAAATGTCTAAGTGTGCTTTGCACAATTGATGTATGTGTGGATTGTGATAAGAATGTATGAGCCCCAATAAAATGATTTAAAAAAATTAGGGCTCCCAATATCTTTTAGTAGTAAGGAGAGTCTCAAGGAAGTAAGTAATCCCAAGGCACAAAGCTATAAATCGGCAGAGTTGAAATTTAAACTCAAATACAACTGAATCAAAAGTCCAGGTTCTTTCTGTCACGTAATGCAGACCACCATCCACTTCAGTCTTCTAACGCATCCTCACGGCGGCCGGGGCCTGCGACTCCACCACTTTCTTTCTCCCCAGGAGAGGACCCTGCTTTGTGGGAGTGAGCCTGCCACGTCACTAACGGGTGGCCGCACGCAGATGCCACGGGCCCAGTACCACGGAGGGAACCCCGCGCCCAGTGCTGCGGTGGAGGACTCATCCTGTAAGTGGAAGTTGACGGGTTTTTGAATGCTAACAGTCTCGACCTCCCTTCCTAAAGACATAAACTGAAGTGAAATCAGCGCTCCTGCTCTTTGCGGTGAAAGCGCGCAAACACCTTGCACGCAGCGCTGGCTTCAGACGTGGGCCTCCCTGCAGGGCTGAGGAAGCAGACTCATGAGGGTTACCTACTGGCTTTTAGCCTCACTGTCACCAACTGTGCCTCGCAGGTCTTCGCCCTGCAGGGTACTCAGGGGCCGGCAGAGCGCCGCCTCTCCCCAGCAAGGCAGTCGGTACTGGTTCTTCAGGAGTGGCCCATGACCACTAAAAAGGTTTAGTATTAAAGTAAAGCATTTTGTTGATTGTATAGTTTATGCTCTTGCGTTTACCTTCCCAGCAGAGACGCCGTTGTGGTTCCGTGCCATTGCGTGGGCTCCGGCCCTTAGAGGTCTCCCACACAACAGCCAAACCCGTGCCCGGTCCCGTGCCATCGCCCAATGGCTGTGTCTGCCAGTCCCTGGGGCAGCCACTGTGTCAGTCCATCTCCCTAAATGCTGTCCTAGGTCTGCCGCCCCGCCCCTCTATTCACCAAACATGAGGTCCTTCTCCAGGGACTGGCCTCGCCTGCTAACAGCCCCAGAGTTTCCAGAGAGAAACATGAGAAATTATTAGAGCAATGTCTCCTAAAATACCCACATTTCAGTTAGAAGCCGGAAGTAGCAAGGAATAGAGATGACGATACACATCTTTGATGTCCGTTCCTTCTGTGCTTCGTGGCGGAGAGCAGAAACCCCGTTTCCCAGAGCCCTCGGCTTGCCTCAGGTGCCGAGGAGAACCAGGGCTTCTACACAGATCGCACTACTGTGCTGTTGCTTTTTCACACGTTGCCTGTGAGAAACACTGGCCTTTTCTAAAGAAAGAAAGCTTTGCTGATGACAGTGTTAAAATAAATAATTTTGATTTCTCTTCATTTGTTTTTACTGGTAGACCCAGTACAGCTCAATACACAAATAAACTGGGTAGTTTGGACAGCCAAATGTTACTGTGATTTATGTCAACACTAAGCACAACTTCAATACAACAAACTAGTTCCGGACTCCCAGGAACTTTCCCTGTGTCTGAAAATTACTAAGTGGTCCAAAATTATTGGCTGAATAAATTAATAGTGGAATAAATTATATTTCAATGTGATTTTTAATATAGTTTGGCTCTTAGGTGCTATTCACACTTTTCTTCTTCACAGCAACTCTGCACAGCAGAATGAAACACTGTCCAGTCTCGCCCTATCCTCACCATTGTAGTTTGAATCCCTTCTGTAGCCGCTATGTCTCTTCCTTTCATTGAGGGTCTTCATTTTATTTATTCATTTATTTTTTTACATTTTATTAGGGGCTCATACAACTCTTATCACAATCCATACATATACATACATCAATTGTATAAAGCACATCCGTACATTCTTTGCCCTAATCATTTTCAAAGCATTTGCTCTCCACTTAAGCCCTTTGCATCAAGTCCTCTTTTTTTCACCTCCCTCCCCACTCGCCCCTCCCTCATGAGCCCTTGATAATTTATAGATTGTTATTTTGTCATATCTTGCCCTATCCGGAGTCTCCCTTCCCCCCCTTCTCTGCCGTCCATCTCCCAGGGAGGAGGACACTTCATTTTAATTGCTCTTCTACTTTATCAAGCATACAACAATTAAAACTATATTCCTGAATGGAGGAAGGCTGGTGGCACTTTTGGGTCAGCAGTGGATTGCTGACCACATCAGAGGTTCAACTCCACCAGCTTTGATATAGAAGACAGTTGAGATTGTCGCTGAGGTAAAGATTTACAGTCACAGAAACCTTATAGCGGTTGCTATGGGTTGGAATTTACTTCTTCTGATGGCAGCGAGTTTGGTTTGAATGTTTACTAAAGAGAATGATCAAAACCATCATCACTCCAAAGGATTAATAGTATAAAATCAGCCTTTTATAAGTTCAAAACTTCCTATCTCAAAGTTTAAGTACTATTATGAAGACAATAGGCAAACAAGGCAGAGTGAACCTGTGTTTTTAATCTATACATGATGGAAATAATATGTAATAAGAAACTTGATACTTGATTAGTAAAAATTATCATCAATGTTAAGGTGAGACATGAAATTCAATGTCTTAACACCTAAATAATATAATCCATACACAAGATTTGAGAAACTATATTACAATACATGCCAGTCATATAATCAGAAAAGATTGGTTTTACCATATGTAAATTTTAGTGACCATGCCCAGTATACTTGGTCTAAACTTTAACTGTGAAACAACTGGAAAAACTGGTCATAAAACCTAGAATAAAGGATTATAAAATCAATATGAAGACCTGGATTATGGATTTCTTGTTTGTATTCTACTTCAAACTATTTGTTATCTGGAAATTTGGTTTCTTGATCTGTGAAATAAATCCAGTATTTTCCACAGTGAATTGGATATAAATAATTCTCTGGGATTTGAACAAATTTCATTCAAAACCATGGCATATCTATATATCTATCTATCTCTATCTATCTATCTATATAATTTGAAAGAATTAGGTTTCCTTATTTTAGTTTTTAGATAATTAACTGTGCTAATGTCCACAAGAAATTTTCAAGAGGAAGGAATTATATGTACATAATCCAAAATTTGTTCCTCATCAATGTGTCCAGATTAAAATTGCAAGTTTAATACTCCACAATGCATATTTTAAAGAAAAGTTAAGCCAGACTGAAGCCATGACTCTATTCCAGTGCAAACTTCAGAGCTTCACATTGTTCACTCTGATTGACTTAGAATACATAGTCTATTGAATAGACATTTAAGTGCTAGTAACCATAATATAGGTTTAAATTATAGGAAAAGCAATATATCATCAGGCATTTTCTCTACCAGGTAATTTGAAGGTCAAATCATTCAGTTTTACATGAATTCAACTTCACACTAATTTTAGACAGAGAATTGACTCGATATAAAAATACTCTGAAAATAATGATGTATGGTTTTTGTTTTTAAGAACAAATATGACTAATCAAGGTGAAGCTATATAGCATAAGAATATCTGCTTTTGCATTTGAAAGGACAAAGGATACACTAACATTGATGTCATATATACCCATAATGTTTCTCCCTAATCACTCCTAAAGAATAATAATAATATTCCAGTGGAAATTGGGGTTTTATATGAAATGAACACACTCCTATTATATGAATTACAAACTCTTAAATGTGAACAAATGTCCATATAAGTATACATATATGTTCCTGAAAAAGCAGTAAGCATAAAATGGAAAAGTGACAGGCTCTGCCCCTGTAATGGAGACTCAGTGAACAATGAAAAGACCTGCCCAGGTTCCAGAGGTCTGATAGCACAACCTGACCACCGTCCTACTCACTCTCATTAAAAAACCATTTATTACTATACAATTCACATACCATCTTATTCAATAGTTCAAGCACATCAAGAAGAGTTATACAATCATCACAGCAATCAATTTAAGAACATTTTCTTCACTCTTGTACTCATTATCAGCTCTCCTTTCCTTATCTAATAAATTATTCTCTGATTCAGTTTTGATTATCCAATATTCCTTGGAAATATCATAAAACAACTCTTGAATGTCCATTAGAATCATCCGTGAGGAACCGTCTGGGGAATGAAGATGATTGATAATGTAACCTCCATCTGCATTGCAGCATGTATCTGAAAACCTTCCCATGTGCCCTTTGTGTGTTAGGCTCTCTGTTCTCTCTGCTCCTCCACACATGACCTCGGTACATGGAGTAACTAATGTCAGATTGGATCAGAAGGACTCATGCTGCGTTTGCCAAAGTTCAATGAATATTATCAGTTTCCACTTTACGGATCTCTCTCCTTTGCATCTCAAATTCACTGCACTGAGTCCATGCTGACTCATAGTGACCTCCTGAAGGTTTTCAAGACTAACTGTTTATGGGAATAGAAAGCCCCGTCTTCTTCCTGCAGAGCTGCTGGTGGTTTTGAACTGCCAACCACGGGGATCTGAGCCCAACAGGAAACCCCTGCACCATCACGCCTTCATTTTGTTAGCATACATAAGTGTAACTAAAGTGGGTCACAAACTACTTCTTTCCTAGTTGTCTATATCCTTCTCACTATGAGTATAACATTTAAAAAAATATATGAGATGAAATTTAATACTTTTAGCCTTCTCTTCCTTTTAAATTAGCATTTATAGCTTCCAAACTTCTAATAATTTCTCCCAGTCAAAATAGGAAGGAACATCTTTCAAAATGTGTATTTACCCTAATTGAAGTGTTAACTTACAAAGATATTTGTATGTTTAAGGCTAGTTCCGGATATTAAAACCCTTGTCTCTTAATAACGATATACAAAAAATTGATAAAGCAAAGAAACTAAAAAAAGACCAAAAAAATTGATCATAACACAAAAGGACCAAGAAAATATTCCCAAAATTGATTCTGACTATAATAATAATTTATATTCTTCAATATTTTGATTGGTAGGATCTCTAAAAATTCTCCAATGTTCCATGTCACTGACTCATGTAATATCTTTTCTCTGCAGTCTCACTCTTCAACTAAATCATCTATGCAATTAATGTATTAAAGCTAAGCCAATTGTCATCTTCATGAAATTTCCCTTAACTCCTTCTATGCAGATATTTTACTTACATTATCTCAAAATTTTTGTTTATATCATTAAAATCTTATTCACATGCCAATGCCAATTAGATTGTTATACACACAGGAAATTAAATTCACTTTTATACAAAGTGAATCATATTTTTGTCTCATTAAGATTAACAAATATATACATATACATGCATACACAACCAATTTATATTCGTGTATAAGCCGAGTTTTTCAGCATATTTTAATGCAGTTTTTTGTGGTAAAATTAGGTGCCTCAGCTGATACTCAGGTCAGCTTATACTTGAATATATATCTCTATCTCTATCTCTCTCTATCTATATCTATATTAGATGTCTCCCTGAATTCCAGAGTTCCTGAGAAAACAAGATATATCTTAAAATGAATTTCTTTAAAATTTAACTGATCATTCTCCCTTACCCTCTACTTTTACTTTAAACATTTTGCCAATAGTGTATACCAGAAAGATGAAATATGTACCAAAAAATGACCAGAAAAATAAGAGAAACAAAGTAAAGTATGTTCATAAAATGTGTAAAGAGATGGGGTTAGAAAACCAAAAAGGAAAAATTGAGCAGTTTTTAACTGAAATAATTGAATAATACTGAATGACTTTATGGGAAGACTATTGAGTGCTGAAGGAAGCACACCAGAAGATGGAAGGAACACACAGAATCACTGTATCTAAAATAATTGACTGACATTTAATCATTTCAGGAATCACCTTATGCTCACCAGCAACTGGTATTTAGGAAGAAGTCCAAGCTACTGAAGGCATTAACAAAATGCAACCTTCCAGGAGTTTAAGGCATACCAACTGAAATGCTTTTAAAAATGGATGCAGTACTGGACTCACTCACTAGTGTTTACAAAGAAATTTGTAAGATGGATGTCTGGCCAATAAATGGCAGTATCCATATTAGTGCTTCTTCCAAAGAAAAATGAACAGAAGGAAATTATTAAACACTATTTCAGGAAGGCTGGTGGTGTAGTGATTGATTATGCTATGGGCCGTAATCTGCATGGTAGGCAGTTCAAAACCACCAGAAGGTGTGCTGGAGAAAGATTGGGCTTTCTACTCTCTTAAACAGCTACAGTCTGGGACACCCACAGGAGATGACTGTGAGTCAGCCTTGACTGGATGACAGTGAGCTTGTCAGTTTTTATCATTAATAACACAAACAAGCAAAATTATGCTCAAAGTAATTTTTAAATGGCTGTTGCAGTAGATTGACAAGGCGTTGCCAGACATTCAGAAGATGTAGAACTAAAAATTCATTTTGTGATCTGATGTACTTGCCCTTCATTGTGTGTGTTAAAAATTCTAACTTTCATCCATTAATGAGACAGAATTAGTGTGATGTGTACCTTTAGTCTCTCTTTTCAAGAGTGTATGACTTAAGTCTCACATTTACTCCAGTCTCAGCCATACTAAATTTATGCCTGTAACAAAGTTATTCAAGTTTCACCCTTTCTCCAATATAAATGAGAGTTTGCTTGTGGGATTGACTAGGGGATGAATAAATAAATATAAATATATATCATGTTCCAACAAGACTCTCCTTTGATATGGATTCTAAATCCTGCTTGACAACATCTAACCACCAATTTCTTGGGAGTTGAGCGTGCCATCTAAATTCCCAGTTCTGTAGTCTATCAATGTATTCACTCCAACGTGCCAGTAGCTGGTTATTTGACCTACTGCCCATAGATTTGCTACTTGCCAGCATCTGCCATTACCTTGAGATATCTCTGTCTGCGTGTGTGCACGTATGTGTGTGTGCTGTGAGTGCAGAGGTGCTTCTGTATGTACAGGGAGTGCTTGTGCACGCGTGTGTGTACTTCGTAGGTTTGCTCCTCTTGAGGACCCATCCTAAGACAACCTACTATGTATAATTGTACTTTTTCTATAAAACTTCCTTTGTATTTGGTGCTTGAATAAAAAATATCCTTCTGATTAGCCTAAAAAATACTAGTACTAGTTTTGTACTTTGTTTAATATTATATGAAAAACGTTTCTAATAAAGTCCTTTCAAGAAATATTTATTGCCACAAAAAGTTGCATCTGAGAGAAAGCAACTACATATAATTTTACCAGGGTTTTTATACCGTCAAGAAAATTACTATAACATAAAATGAAAATGTAAGTTTCCTTTATTTCTTATTAAAGTTGGAAATTTAAAGTCCACAGCAGCTTCCCAAATTAATTATTTTACTGTTATTAGCTTTCCATTTCTTGTCTCCTTCTTAAACTCTGTCTGGTATTCCCATGAACATTAATGGCTCATTAGAAATCTCAGCGTTAATCCACAGGGATAAGCATGTGTTCTATCATTAAGGCCTGCCTTCTCTGGACATAAAAATAAGCAGGAATCTAATTTTGGTTAATTTCCTTTCCTAGGTCATAGTAGTAAATTCAAATCAGTCTGAGAACAAGCTCATCTAAAATTTTCTTTTATTAAAATGAATGAAGTTTTCAAGAAAAAGCAGAAATAACTGCAATGAAACAAAAACTTCTTAAATACCAAAACAGATAATAAAATGATGTTTCTTTTCCTCGGGTAGCATTTAATATAACTTCAAAATTTATAGCAGCTTCATGAGTCCTACCTCTTTCAGGAGTAAATTATAATTATGCCTGTACACTAGATTGAGTACACATCTAGGAGGATCCTCCCTTCCCATTGTGTTGCCTGAGTAATTCCTTGGCCCTACTTGCAGCACATGAAGTACCACTGATATACCAAGACCGGCAAATAGGAATGAACTTGAGCTGTGGATGGCCAAATTAAATACAAATCTAGTTAAGGATCCAGTAGTTAGTACCTTTGTCCCCCGAATTGGTGTGTGATCCCAAGGGAATGACACCTTTTACTTTCTTTTTAGGTCCACTGCTAGAATAAACTGCATACTGTACTGGGCATGGCTCATTGCTGGAAAAAAGGGCCACAGACTGACATTCTACATGAGAAAAATGCCAAAACAATCAAATAAATAAAACTTAAATGAGAGCTAGTCTTGTGAAAAGTAATTTTGGTTTTAGTAGCTGTCAAGTCTAGCATTTGTTTCCACTTACTCTTTCTAGTCATTTAACTTTGCTGAATATCAGATGTGCTCAGCAGTAAAACCAAGATCACTAAATCACTAGCCACTCAAGTTATAGTGAAGATTCAATTGAGTCATATAAAAGATGTAAAATCACCCACACAGGTGGCGGCGATTCACAGTGGAGTTATGGAAATCAAATATCTGAGTTCAAATTCCAAGCTTGTTAAATCTTAATTCTTGCCTCATAATGCCAATTTTATCTGGAGTTTGTGGAGGAGCTTTGATGGCTAAATGAAATATTTATGGATGTAACTTCAAAAGCATAATCGGTTTGGCAATATCATCCTTATTAAATAAAATGACCTGAATAGTAAAAATACTATCCTTAGAGCTAAAGTAGGAGAAGAGGAGAGCTACATAGTCTCTGCCCTCAACATTGTTAATTGACAGAACTAGAAGAATGATTTTGACATATTTTTCCTAATGATGAATTATATTATCTTAAATTCGGAGGTTCTCTAAATCTCATATTTCATTAGTATGCATATTCTTAAGTCTTTCTTATAAGTGATAAAAATGACAGAGACCTCGACTGTTGTCAAGGATCAAGCAGGGCTCATGGGAAAGAAATGCAACACCTCCAGGTCAGTCTTCGAAAATGATGACTGTCAAAATGCCCGCTAAGACAGAGGGAAAAGGATCTATTGTCACACTCTACTCCTGATGTAACAGCCCGATGTGCTGTTGTCAACATGAAAGGTCAATACAAGCCTGGGCATCATTTCAAAGGTTATTAGGAATAAGTAAAAAGAATAGGATTTCTTTGTTGGTTTTTTTTCCAGATCTGTCAGTGAATAATGGGAAAGAGAAATCTGTAATTATTGTGACAACATTTCACAGCATTTCCTTTTACATATTCTACTATAAAATTATTTCTTCCCTGGTTAAACCACCATTTTAATCGCTTCCAAGTAAAATGAGCAGGAATGAGCATTTACAAAGGAAATTAAACCCTCTTGATCTAGCATGGTCAGTGGTCAGATTATATAAGTGGGGAATTAGCCTGTAATCATTGATATAATGATATCATTTTGTAATGAAAATCTGCCCTAGTTGGCTCTATTCAATATACTTAAAAATCCTTTAGAAATCAGGAAGCACCTACCTCTTAGATAATGATATGGTAAAGCATATCTCATTACTACATTTACAAATGCTAATGCCGAAGAATAGAAAAAAATTACTCCCATTGATTTCACTCAAAAAATACAGTTAAAAAATCTCGGACATTTACTCTACTCTTTGAAAATGTTGCAAGTACTTTTTGAATGAAAAATATATCTTTTCTTCTTTGAACTCACATATTAAAAAAACAAAAACCTCACTAAGAATTTATATTGGTATTAGTTGTTCTCAACCCAGGGTTCCAGCTGCAGCCATTGAAAATCATCTTTACATCACTTTAAACAAAAACACCAAGAACATTATACCAGACTATCTTTTAAAGACAATGAAAGTTCAGCTGGACATAAACAAATAAATAATAAACCCATGCTGCTCTTTTCACTCTCTGTTATAAGGCCTCCTCTGGCCGTGGTCCTACAAATTGAATGATTTCTTCTACCTCCTTCTAGGAATTACAGAAGCCAGGGTAGTTTTTCTCTACCCCTGTCTATCTACATGGTCATTCTGGGTATCTACTCCTCTAAGGATGTACGGTCTTGGAAACTCACAGAGTCAGCTCTGTGTGTGCTGCCCTATAGGCTTGCTATGAGGAGGCATCAACTCCAGGGCTGTGAGTTTGCTAAGTTACATCTAGCTATAACTACCTCTTTTTGGACTTATATTAAAATAAGTAAAAAAGGGTCCCTCGTTGGTACGAAAGTGTCAAGTTTTAAATCTGTACAGAGGCACATTGGGATAAAAGACTATTCACGAAAAATTAGTCATTGGAAATCCTGTGGGCTCACTATGAGTTATAAGTGAGTTGAGTAACATATATATATATTCCCTATGTTTTTCTTTGCTATAATATATCTAGGATAGCTTTCTAATACACATACATGTAGAGTCATCTATGAACCAAATACAGAAGGCCGTATACCTGATCTACTACCTGATACATTAATCAAACAGTGATACATGTAATTGAGAGAAAGTAGTCCATATCTCTGAGAGCTCACAAGCAGAAATTCCATGTTATATAAAACATCCTATGAAAAATAATTCTGTTACATAAAAAATGTAGAGCATGTCTTTTAGCTAGAGTTGGGCGAGCTTACTTATAGTAGACGATTTGCTAATAGAGTGGTATATGCAATAGCCTTGCACATGGTGGTAGAGCTAATGTGTAAATACATATTTGATAATAGCCGTGTATAAATTGTGTTCATGGATACGATGGTTCCATTTATGTGTCAACATGGCTAGGCGGTGGTACCCAGCAGTTTGGCAAAACACTAGCTGAATGTTGCTAGGAAGGCCTTTTGTACATGTGATTAACATTTAAAAATTATTTGACTTTAAGTAAAGAAGTTTATCCTTGATAATGTGAGTAGACTCTTGAAGTCTCAGAGGGGAGGATAAAAGTTCCCAAGTGGAGAAAGAATTCTGCCTTAAGAAATAAAACCCACTCTGAGTTTCAGCCTGCCAGCTGGCTCTATAAATGTTTAACTCAAGACTGGGATATCAACTCCTGTCTCACATTTCAACTTATTAATCTGTCCTACATACTTTATGCTGTCAAGTCCCCAAATTCAGATGAACAATTCTTAAAATTAATCAATCAATCTCTCTCTCCACACATATATTTATTTACAAACATATACATACTTATATCTATACATACATGAAGGGGAATAAAAGCTCAAGGAAAAATTCTAGCATCTATTAATTCAATTTTTTCATGAACTTTTAAGCTCCAGCATATATCATTATACATGTGCATACACGCACATATAATCTGTCGTCTTTGCTTTTATCTCTTTGCTTTCTTCCAGAGAACCTAGAGGCAGAACCTACATTGATCAATATTTATATATGCATATATATACATATGTAGTATAATTAAAACACACAGACACAGATGAATAATTATATATGTAAAGAGGTTATTGTTCAATGTCAGAAAATCAAGTATAACTCATAATGACCTCGTGTGTGTGTGTGTGTGTGTGTGTGTGCATGCACACACCCTGATGGCATACGGGTTAACGTGTTAAACTGCGATCCAAAAGATGAATAGTTCAAAACCGCCCGCAGCTCTGCTCTAAGAGAGAAAGATGGGACTTTCTACTCGTGTAAACATACAGTCGCAGAAGCAGTTAGAGTCTCTACCCATGCCTACAGAGCTGCTATGAGTTAGCATTGACAGTGAGTGTTTTAGTTTATATATGTTCATGTACATATGATTCGACTTTTTAATAAAATCATTTTATTGGGGGCTCATACAACTCTTATCACAATCCATACATACATCAATTGTGTCAAACACATTTATACGTTCATTGCCCTCATCCTATGGATTTTTTAAGCCCCTTGGCATAGACGTACAAAGGTTTTAAATAGGAAGTCACTAATATATGTGCTTTGTATAAGGCATCAATTGTCTTTCATGTATACATGGATTAAACAATATTTTAAATATTGGATATATGATGTTGTGAAAATGAGTAAAATGCATCCTAATTTACTTTAAACAACGGGACAGAAAGCTATTTATGCTACCCATATGTATCTCAGCTATGGTCTCGTTTCTTAGAGCAACTGCTTGTATATTTTTACAAAATTATTGAAAAGTAAATTTCTAAATAACAGTCATATAAGTTATCTTATTATTGCTAATGATTAACATAATATTTATAACATATAAAAATTGTGGTCTTTTAAACAGTAAGATATCATGGCATGCTGGAAATCAATCATGTCTTAATCACGTGAGCAAGCAAGTAAAAGATTCCTGCAGGGGCTGGCAGCCCATGCTGAGGGCAGCTTCTCCCCTCTGCCGTCCTGCTCTGTGGCAGAGTAACCAAAAGCCAAGCAGTTACAACATACAGTTTGAGAACCATGGAAATCGGTTGATCGTGCCTATAGGACAGAAAACTCTCAGATTTTTAAATTCTTCATACTATTTAACATACTCACAATTTTCAATAAGTGTGCAAGTCAATTTTATTATAATGTTATGCTCAATAGGCTAAATCTGGACTGAACCTGGGTTCTTAATCCAGGTCAAGGAATAATTAGCTAAATTTCTTGCAGTTTTAGAAAACTTGAATGTTCTCCGAGAATGCTAAATTCTCAGAAAGAAACAAAGATCTCCTCACTGATGTAATAGGCTCTGACAAAAACATGAGAGCAGAGAGCAAAGGATTATTACAGTGAGATGCACTTATGGAAAAATAATGAATGGAGAAGTGATATTAGACTTTCAAAATTCAAATAAATGCCACAACTCTGTAGTAAATGGATTATGGCAGTGGGAAAAGTTCATGCTGCGTGTTCCTACTTATAGTCAGTAGTCAGAAAGGAAAATGGAGCAATTCAATCCAGCCATCATCCAAGGCACCAATCATTTTTCTGCAATGGCTCTCAAAGACAATGGTGCATATAAATTTCGTATCATCACAGACCTTTATAGGAAAAGTGAAACAGTAAGCCTGAATTTCAAAGAAATGCCATTATTTTTACCGGGGAATCCATTTAAAAACATGGAGTGGGGTGAGTTATGTGTTAATAATTTGTATATTAAAGTTTTATGTCAAAGTAGATTCACCAGCCATCATGATGCACACCATTGTACATGTAATAAATGAAGAGTTTCTCTGTACAGTCAACGTCCCTGCCTTGATGAATTCTCAATAAAATTCATAATGTGGATGAAGAGACTATTTGACATTATACAAGGAGGATCCCCTCCAAAAAAAACCATAAAACCACAGTTTTCTTCAAAGCTATGTATTTAAATTTTTTAAATAAACAACCTTTCACCTTCAAATGACTGTCCCTTACAGTTAATACATTTGTCAAATGTACAATTCCATTCTTAGAAACATTTGTCAAACTACTGTTTGTAGGTCTGACAGCATGTCCCTCATTTTTTTTAATTCACCTCTTTTAGTAAAATCAATGTTCTTTCATGTCAGCCTTCGTTCACAGAAACAAGAAGAAGTCGAACAGAGCATGGTCAGGTGAAGAAGATGCAAGGGGCAGGAGAGGCATGCTGGTTTTTGCCAAAAACTAGTGCACGGAGATGGTTGTGTGAACAGGTGTGTTGTTGTGGTGGCAAAACCAGTCAGTCCCCTGTCTGTTTGTCTCACCCTGTTATGCAATCTTTTCAGAACCTCTCAAAAGAAAGCTGATTAACAGTCTGCCACTGTGGAACAAACTCCAACTGCACTACGAATCGACGTTGCTGTCCTGTCCATTCAGGAAGTTGACAGACATTAAGAAGGAGGTTCGTCATGAATCGACATCCAGCTTTTTTGAAAGAAGAAAACCACTTGTGCACTTGATTTCTTCCCGTAGACTGTCCTTGTAAGCTGTGTTCAACATCACAACAGTTTCTGCAGCATTTTTCCCAAGCAGGAAACAACATTTCACAGATGCACACTGTTCTCTTATATCGACCATCACAAAAAAATGAGGTTTGAGTGGAACTGCTTTTACGAAAACATTCACTGTGACCAGAAGAACCTTCCCAGGTGACTCCACTGGGTGGCCTAACTCAGAGGGAGTTGCTGGATGCTAGGCCAAGCAGGGAAAAATGCTCCACTCTACCCAGGGCAATTCTATGTTTTTTGGAGTGTACCCCCTTGTATGTATAATTTAAAATAATTTGGAAAAGTGGTCACATGAGCTTATACCTAGAATAATGTTTTCAATAGTGCATAGTAATTTTGTTATTTATGTGCTAAGCCGGGTGGGTGGTTCTCCTTGTAGTTGTGGTGAAGTGAAATTCATTGCAATGGTTCGTAGCCACCTCTTTGTAACTCCCACCAAATGACTGCATGAGAACACACGGATCTTGTCATTGGGTGCAATCAAGTCAGTTTAACCCATACTGACCTTACCCATAACAGAACAAAACCCTACCACACTGGGCATATCATGCTCACACGTGTGCCTACACTGGAGTCCATTATTGCAGTCACTATGTCCGTCTGTCTGCTTGGGGACCTTCCTCTTTGTCATTGCCCCTCTACTTTGTGAAACATGATGCCCTTCACCAAGTCATTTCTGGCAACATGTCTGAAGTACGTAAGACAAATCTCACCATCCTTGCTTCTTGAGCACTCTGGCTGTATTTCTTCCACGCATATTATTTTGTCCCTTAGCATTCCATGGCATTAAAACAATATTATTCTGAAGCAACACCATTCAAATGCACTGATCCTTCTTTGCCCTTCTTTATGCAGTGTCCAGCTTTCACATGCATATGAGGCCATTGAAAATACCATGTAGTGGGTCCAGCATATTTTAGTCCTTAAAGTCACACTTTTGCTTTTCAATACTGTAGAGAGGTTTTGTGCAGCTGATTTACCTAATTCAACTCCTTTATGCATATTCTGAATGTGGCTTTTATTAGCATTGATTTTGGAATGAAGCAAGACTAAATCTTTGACAACATCAATATTTTCTTCATTTGTCATGATGTTACACCAGTTGTGGAGATTTTGGTCATCTTTACATTGAGTTGTAATCCAGACTGAAGGCTGCAATCCTTGAGCTTCATCAGCAAGTGCATCATGTCCTCTTCAGTGTTAGCAATGCAGGCCATGTCATCTGAACAGTACTGGTTATTAACAAGGATTCCTCCAATTCTGAAACCACATTCTTCTTCATAAAAGTGAACTTCTCTGAGTATCAGCTCAGCATACATATTGAATAAGTATGGCGAGAGAATAAACCCTAGATAACACATTTTCTTGATTTTAACCCAGAAGCATTATGTATAAGTTCTGCATGAGTACAATCAAGTGTTCTGGGAATCCTATTCTCAATATTATCCACAGATGGTTATGAAGCACACAATTGAATATCTTGGAATAATCAATAAAACATAAGCCAACAACATTCTGGTATTCTTTGCTTTGAGCCAAGGTCCATGTGACATCAGCAATGTTCCACTTTCTCATCTGAATCTTGCATGCAATCCTGTGAATACACTGCTGCAACCATTGTTGGACGATCTTCAGCAAAAGACCATGCAAATAGGGAGAGCCAAAGAGTAATAGAGGGAGTTGGTAAAATGTATCTTTCACTGAGCATATTCAAGTGAGCTGTTTCAAAAACATGGAGCAATAATCCTCTTGAACATCAAGCCCTTTATAAAAGGCATTGAGCCCTTTATAACTCATTGCATCCCTATAGGAGACAGTCGAACTGTCCCATAGTTGGTTAAGGATTAGAATGAACCAAGCAATCAGTAGTCCAAACTGACCAGCTGATCTGCAGTGAGAAGATGGACCTTTTAAGTCCAGTGAAGCCTGGTGGTCTTAGAACCCTGGAGAAGACAGATGGTCTTTAGAACCCAGGGAGCAGTTCTCCTGTGTCCTTACACGTGGGTTGCTTTGAATCATAATTAGCTCAGTGAGAGTGGGTTTGGTATAGTACAATGTGTCAAGTTTCTTATGATTATAGAAATTTTATATATGAAGTAAAAGTTGGTAAATATTAAATTAAGGTATGAAGTAAAAGTTGATAAAGTTCCAGCGTTGTTAGAGAGAGCAGATAGCTAAAGTGGGATATTGCAGGCTGAAGTGTGAATGGGATAGCCTCTAAAGCATATTTGCTTAACACATGACAATCTGAGAAATTCACTTGGCCTCCTCAATGCTCTTCATGATAGTTATAGTGAGGGGGAGTCTGGTTGTTATTCGCGCTTTTGATGTGACAAATCACTGTGCAGGAGTCTTGTTGGCACTGTGGTAAAAGTAGGTTGCTATGCACTATGTCATTGGTGCAAATCCACCAGGTGCTCTGCAGGAGAAAGATGTGGTGACCTGCTTTCATAAGCATTTACAGTCTTCGAAACCCAATGGGGGGACTGCAATGAGTTAGAGGCAGAGATGGAAAGATTTTGTCTTACATACTTTCAAAAAAAGAACCAGAGCACTTTTTTCAAAGCTACGCATTCAAGTAGTTTTACCAAAAAAAAAAAAATCACCTTCAAATGACTCCATTACAAATAATACATTTGTCAAATTTGTGATTCCAATCTTGGAAGCACTTTTTTAACTCATCTGTTTGGATGGCTAACAGCACCTCCCTCAATATTTTCTTTGCCTCTTCTACATCATCAAATTGCTGTCCTTTATGTCCCTCTTCATTTATGGAAACAAAAAGAAATTGCATGGAGCAAGGTCAGATGAGTCAGTCCGTGGGCCAAGAGAGGCATGCTGTTGTTTGCCAAAAACTGGTACACTGAGATAGCTGCATGAGTAGGTGCATTATCGTGGCGGTAAAACCAGTCCCAGTTCTGCCACAAACAGGTCTTTTTTATTGCACACTGTTAAGCAATCTTTTCAGAACCTCTAAGTAGAAAGTTTGATTAACAGTCTGATCTGGAAGAATGAACTCCTAATGCACTAAGAACCAGCATTTTCATCCATTCGGGAAGTGGATGGATGCCCAGAATGAGGTTTGTCATGAATCAACATTTCACCTTTTTTGAAATGAGAAAACCACTCATTCACCTGGATTTTTCCCATAGTGCTGTCCTTGTAAGCTGTGTTCAACATTGCAACCATTTCTAAGGCATTTTTCGTAATCAGGACACAAAATTCCACAGCCACTTACTATTCTCTTAAGTGGGCCATCGCAAAAACTGAGGTTTGAGAGAAACTTCTTTTGTGAAAGAATTCACTGTGACCAGAGAGAACTTCCCAGGAGATGCTCCTGGGTGCAGTAGCTCAGAGCAAGCTACTCGGTGCTTGCCTAGTGGGAAAAATGTGTCTTCTGAAAGCTCCGCTCTACCCAGCACAATTCTGGGTTTGGGGGGGTACCCCTCATATTGCAGGAGAGAGCTGTCTCTGGAGGAAAGCATCATACTTGGTCACGTGGCATGCCAACAACAGGAGTAATGCCTTCCATGAAATGAATTGACATCGCGGCTGCATCGATGATCTTAGGCACAGGGACAATTGTGGCTATTGGCATAAGTCTCGCAGTGTTGCTTCTGTTGGTCATAGGGCTGCTAGGGATGGGGTTGGATCTGATAGCACTTATTAACATTAGAGAGAGGGGGGAACATATTTTCTACCTGGCATATTTTACTAAATAATTCTTAAATGAAGATAGAATGTGTCATAAGTATTTTTTTTAGAAATAAGGATTTCTGTTCTATAAGTGATGTCTTTGATTTCCAATAGGAGAAATCTTGGTCACATTATATTTGAAGTAGATTTTAGAGCGATAGCAATTCTAATCCATTGCCAACTCGTTGTTGCTGACTCGCAGCGAGTGACCCTGTATGACAGAGGAGATGTGCTCATAGGGTTTTCAAGACTATACCCTTTGCTGGAGTGGACTGACATATGTTTCTCCCAAAGAGCCACTTGTGCTTTTGTACCACTAAATTTCCTATTAGTAGCCAAACCCTTTGCCACTGAGTTGCCAGGACTCGGTGTAAGCATTCTACATGGTTTTAATGCAATTCCTTTTATACTCAAAACTCACAGCCATTGAGCAGATTAAAACTCACAGCGATATAGAGATGAGCAGAACGTGAAACCTCGTGGGTTTCAAGACTGCACATCTCAGGAGTAGAAAGTAACACTTTTCCTCTGTGGTACAGCTGGCGGTTTCAAACTGCTAACTTTGTAAGCAACCCCAAATATTCCTCATGACATCATCAGGTCATGCTTAACCCTTTTTGTCACCATGTTGCTGAATGAAAATATGATGCTATTATTTTACAGTGATGTGATATAGCATAAATGAATGTGAGCTTTTGGTAAAATATTTGGCGGTAATTTACATTCCACATGCCACATATGCAATGGAGAACTTAGTCTAACCTCATTGTCATCCAGTGGATTCCAACTCACAGTGACCCTTTAGGTTAGAGTGGCCCCTGTGGGAGAAAGGTGAGACTTTTACTTCTGTAAATAATTACAACCCCAGTAACATGCAGAGGAAGTTTCTTTTTGTTGTTCATGATTGCTGTGAGTTAGAAACAACTAGATGTCAGTGAAAGACGCAGATGGTACTGTGAAGAATAAAATTATCTACCATTTTTCAGTCATGAGTATCCCTTGATTGGCTTACATTATTTGCAAACATATTTGTTTTGACACTTGCTATTTTCAAAGCAAATAAAAATAAAAATTAAAGTAGCCTAACATAGTTATTACAGAATGATCAGGAAGGTCCCAACTCAGAAGGATCTAGAAAGACTAATCGATTCTACACAAACACATTAATTTTTTTTCAAATCTTTCCTGGAACTATAGATGTGACTCCTTTTTGAAAAGCAATGTACAAGAAAAAGCAAATTATGGCTTTTAAGGATAAGAAAAATTAATGTTTGTGGCAGTTACATAATCTTCAATTTGTGAAGGAGTAGAGTCTAGGCCTGTCAGTCAGGCCACAGCCAATGAGGCTCTCTGTGGGCATAACCTTCTCCTAAGGAGTCTGGGTTTTCCTGTCTTCCTCCCTGGAGGTGGAACACATAGATTCTCTCTCTGCTTTGTCTCACTGGAAACTGTGCTCTTGGCAAGCTACATGATAGAGCCAGAGCCCTGGAGCTGCAAGGCCACATGAAGACCCACGCCAACGCTGCGATGGTACCAGTGTCACTGAAGCCACAAGACTTCTGACCCAGTGGTCTGTGATTTTCCTGCAACAGCATCATTGCATGAATTGCATGAGTCTGAAGAGGAATTAATAGACTGGTATCAGACGTCTTGGCTAATATTGGACACATGGACTTAATCTAGACTGGGCGGGGATGTTTCTTAATCTCTTTCTTACATACATATGAGTCTCCCCAGATTTGTTTCTCTCGTTTACCCAGACTAACACACTTATTAAAGATAATTACTTAACAATTAAATATTTAATAAAATAATAATGCTAAGCAGCTATCTGGCAGGTTTTTTTCATGCATATAGAAAGACAGAAAGTCTGGCTATGATTTTTAACTCATTTATTTATTCTTCCCACATGCATGATTATGTCAATCACCGTATCAGTTGGTTTTAAATACTTTTGAGTTACTTTCAATTTATAGCATAGCACTCTCCTTTAGGTTGTTTTTGTCTGTTTTGTTTTGGCTAAATATATGTACAGAAGTATAGCTCTAGGTCTCTCTCCGACAGAGACAGTGGATGGATACCAACAGCCAACGTTTAGGAATGTAGCTGAGTAGGGTCACCAGTTATCTAGGGATTGAAAACAAAGCTGTGAGTGTGTCATTGTGGTCCTTATTCCCCCAGACTCATAGGCCACTAACCAAGGGACCACAGCAAGGTGAAAATGTGTTTACAGTAAACCCCATTTATATTTTCTATAGGAGCCTAAGCAGATTAATCAAATTCATCCTAAGATTCCAAAAGGAACAGTCCACTGGAAGAGGAAAACTGAGAGAACAAAAGCGGTAGATGATGCAGGTCTATCTAGATAAGATAGGCTGGATGAACAGACTGGAGGAGAAAAAAATGGGAACGATGGTTCCTGGGGGACATGGGAGAGGGGGAGGTGTGGGAAAAGGAGGTGGTGTTGACCAGCGCAGGGTTGGGGTAAAAATAAGTGGTCCAAAGATGAGGGTAAGGAGGTGTAGGAGGCATGGTAGGGCTTGATCAAGGGCAAAGTAACCGAGAGAAATTAATAAAACCCAAATGAAGGCTGAGCATGATAGTGAGACAAGAGGAAAGCAAAAGGAAATGGAGGAAACAACTAGGAGGCTAAGGGCATTTATAGAGGTCTAAATACAGGCATGTACATATGTAAATATATTTATATATGAGGATGGGGAAATAGATCTACCTCCCTATATTTATAGGTTTAGTGTTAAGGTAGCAGATGGACATTGGGCCTACACTCAAGTATTCCCTCAATGCAAGAACACTTTGTTCTATTAAATTGGCATTCTATGATGCTAACCTTCCAGACACAATTGCGGAAAACAAATATGTACATAAGCAAATATGGTGAAGAAAGTTGATGGTGCCTGGCTATCAAAACATTTAGTATCTGGGGTCTTAAATGTTTGAAGGTAAATAAGCAGCCAAAGACATGGAGGAAGCATACCAGCCTCTGTGACCACAAAGGGTCAAAGGGATCAGTCATCAGGCATCAAAGAACAAAAAAATCATATCAGTGTGTGCCCACCTTACCGATATGATCACTGAAGAAAAATGTGTACATTAGCAAAGGTGGTGAAGAAAGCTGATGGTGCTCAACTATCAAAAGATAGAGCATCTGGAGTCTTAAAAGCTTGAAGGTAAACAAGCAGCCATCTAGCTCAGAAGCAATAAAGCCCACATGGAAGAAGCACACCAGCCTGTGTCATCACGAGGTGTTGAAGGGATGAGGTATCAGGCATCCAAAAACAAAAAATCTTATCATTGTAAGTGAGGGGAAGTGCAGATTGGGGACCCAAAGCCCATCTGTAGACAACTGGACATCCCTTTACAGAAGGGTCTAGGGGAGGAGAAAAGCCAGTCAGGGTGCAGTGTAGCAAAGATGAATCATACAACTTTCCTCTAGTTCTTAAATGCTTCCTCCCCCCTACTATCATGATCCTAATTCTACCTTACAAATCTGGCTAGACCAGAGGATATAAACTGGTACAGATAGGAACTGGAAACACAGGGAATTCAGGACAGATGATAGCTTCAGGACCAGTGGTGAAAGTGGTGATACCGTAAGGGTGGAGGGAAGGTGGAGTAGAAAGGTGGAGCTGATTATAGGGATCTACATATAACATCCTCCCTGGTGGACGGAGAATAGTAAAATGGTTGAAGGCAGACATTGAACAGTGTAAGATATGACAAAATAATAATTTATGAATTATCAATGGTTCATTAGGGAGGGACCACAGGGAGGGAGGGGGAAATGAGGAGATAATATCAAGGGCTCAGGCAGAAAGCAAATGTTTTGAGAATAATGAAGGCAAGAAATGTACAAATGTGCTTGACATACAATGGATGGATGGATTGTGGTAAGATGTATGAGCCCCAATAGAATGATTTTTAAAAGGAGGAAGGTGAAAAAGGGCTGCAAAAAGAGTTTTGCACCGCCTGGGAGAAGGCCTGGAGCCAGGATGGGGGAGAATGGCTACAGAGTGGATGGGAAGGCACAAAAACACGGAGAAAAAGCTTGAAGCTTCCTTCTGGTGGACCCTCAATGTCACTTCCAGTAATGTGATGCTATTTTAAAGCTAGTGGCCATACATTAAAGAATGTTTGAGCAGGGTACTGATTATTTGTGTTTTAGAAAGATCACTCTGAATTTAAATTAGGCTGTTCTGTGATACACGAGTCTCAGCTTTCTTCCCTGTAAAAGAGAAGGGTTTGAATGGCTATTCAAAGAAATATGTCCTGGGTACAGTTTCTGTCATAATCATATACAGTGAAGGCACAGATACTGAAGCAGTTGTGGAAACAAGGTCTCTTTTTGATTTACTATAGTAACGAGTTAAACGTGATACAATCAAAATCAGGTGCACCGGGAAACTTTGAATGTTCACTTTATTTAGAAATAGCGTCTATACAAGTAATTTCAAAAAGGATTAGGTGATAAAATCATCATTCCTCTTTGTTAGGGCCTTTGAATCACTAGCATCCTTCGAATAAGGTAAGAGGACACACAAACGCATACACACAGGGTCCTGCTAGAAGAGGATAGGGTTGGAGCTATGCTACACATCCACAAACTAAGGGGTACCTGGGACCACTATAAACTGAAATTAGGAAAGAATACTTCCCCATATATTTTCTAAGAGCATGATTTTGTGCATACCATGTAGCCTTTAGATTTGCAAGAGAATACATCAATGATGTTTAAACCATCTAGCTTTGGTACTTGGTTATATCAGCCTAAGATGGTACTACAACTGTAAAGATTTGGTGTGCTCCTGAGAAAGTATACCACTTTTATATGTCTTGTTTCATTTTCTGTAAAATTAAGAAACTAATACTTACCTTTGAATTCTATGAGCTCTGGTGGAGCAGTAGTTAAGTGCTTGCTGGTAATCTAGACATCCACCCACCATCACATGCCACTCCATGGGAGCAAGACATGGCAGTCTGAATCCTTAAATATTTACATCAGCCATTTCAGATAAAAAGGGCACTGTACATCCCAGGATAGAGTCCAGAATGGTTAGGACAGAAAACAGATAGGAAACAAGAGACGCAAGGACTAGTGGGACAAGTCAGGGTTTATGGAGGGGCTTGCATGGATCAAGTGCATCAGAATGTGTATGCATTGTTGAGTGCAAAACTACAATCCATAAGCATCCTTAATTAACAATAAATGATTTTTGTTTGTATTAAAATAGGCCTATATAAGTAAAATCCATATCCAGACTATATTCTGCCCTTCAGCTGGTAGACATGGTTGTTCATAACTCTTCCAACTTCTTACCTTTTAAAATGTCTATCAGCTCATGTCAGTCATGGAGGAACAAGTCAGAAAATGAGCATGAGCATCATTGGCCAGCTCACTCTATTGTCCATGCAGAAATTGTTGAATTGCTGTGTGCCTTGTTTGTGTATTTTCAACAACAATAAGAAATTTCATTTTAAAATGTGCAGCCTTAGGAAACTGGTGGGTTAGTTCTACTCTGTCTGATGGGCCTCCATGAGTTGGAATCAACTTAAAACATCTTTTCTTTTTTAACTTGTGAAACTCAGAATTGTTTTCCTTGGTCCAGAGTAAATAATACATACTATTATGTTCTATCACAACTACTTTTTTATTTATTGTGAAAGTACAAGTAAGATAATGATAATACAATTTAAACAATTGAAAGTATTATGTTAAAGTAACATAGCAAATGACAATAAAATTGCAACTTATTTCAATAACACATGCCACACTTTATATGCAAGGTTAACGTATTTAATTTTGACGTGAAATTACAGAATAAATTATTTTAATTTCCTCATCAGGATATGGGCATTCATTTTTTAAGAGAAACTCTTAATTGCCATAAAAGTCACATATTTAACTTTTGAGCAGGGCATTTTAAAGAGTTCCATTTCCTTCTCTGTCTGTAGTTCCCCACTCCGCCCTCCTTCTTATAGGCACGGCATTGACACCCCATTTACCTTTAGAAGGTACTCATCTTCCAATATAATTCTCTTGAGAATGTTTCTTCAGAAAATAATAGAGTAAGTGACAGAAATGAACTATCCCTTGCAGTACAAGTGCAATCTATCATGAAGTGTTGCATACCATCATCTCAAAACATGCAGTGTAGTAATCACTGGGAGTAGGGATAACACATAATTGTATGCTCGTCATAAATTATAGGTGAATGGCAGTTTCAGCTAATGAGTGCTGAATAGCAGTGCAGGCACTGTAGTGATTAGGGAGATGTGGTTATGAATGCATTTATTAGCAGCATATTACAAAGCTTTTCAAATGATAGTTGGCAGGTATATAAATAGACACTTGCTGGGACACCTATACCTACAATGAAAAAACCTGACGACAATTCACTCTTAACACCTTCCAAACGATCTTCATATTAGATGAGAGAGGGAAGAAGCTAAAAACGAATAAGTCCTCTATTATATGACCTTTGTTACGAAAGCATGTCGGTCAGAGTGAATTCTTTTTATATCACATAAGTAAGATGCTAGACATAGTGAGCTTCGTAGCTATAGTTTCGCTCTCCCTTTATACCCTAATCCTCCTGCGCCATTTCTTTAATGCTGATAATGTTAAAACTATCACTTGTGTCTGGGGAATAGTATTTGTCTCTCTAGAAAATATTTCAAAATTCCACTTAATAGGCATAGTTTTATACCTTGCTCCCACAGATGCTGAATATAGCAACTCTTATTGTTAGGTGTCATTGAGTTTGTCCTGCCCCATAGTGACCCCATGCACCATGGAAAGAAACACTGCATGGCCCTGTACCATTCTCCCTGTGCCTGAGCCCATGGTTGCAACCACGGTGGCAATCCACCTCCTCTTTTTAGCTGCGTCCCCCCCGCCCCACTTTACCAAGCCTAGTGTCCTTCCCCAGTGA
Source organism: Tenrec ecaudatus (assembly GCF_050624435.1). NCBI lineage: Eukaryota > Metazoa > Chordata > Mammalia > Afrosoricida > Tenrecidae > Tenrec > Tenrec ecaudatus. Next base: position 100,406,022 of record NC_134530.1, read on the forward strand.
CTAGTGTCGCCTGACAACATGTCTAAAATATGTAAGATGTACCACTCTACCCAAATTTCTTCCAAGACAGACCCATCTGTTTGTCCTTTTAGCACCCCATGGGACTTTGCATATTTTTCTCCAGTGCAACAATTCAATGCATCCCCACTTCTGCTTCTTATCTGATGAAGTGTGTTTTTATTTATTTTTGATACAGAGCATTCAAAGATAATTTATGAGGTACAACTGAGTAGTGATGATTTCAGTAACATTTCTTCCCAGGCTGATTCTTCATTTAAATATATGTTGTAAAATTTATTTTATTGCCTTTTGTTCAGAAATTGGAAACACAATAATCTCATTTTTAGATCGTAAATGCAATAATATCTCCCCTAAAGTGGGATCATCATAGCCACACAGTTCACTGACATATCAAAGATTTTTTGAATACACCAGGTTTTGTAATATATACACTAAAAAAAACCCCGAAAACAATAAAAAATAAAAACCTGATGTCAAGTCAATTCCTACTCAGAGTGATTCTTTAGGAAAAGAATAGCACTTCCCCACGGGGCCTCCAAAGGTGTAAATATCTAGAGATGCAGGCTGCCACACCTTATCTCACAGAGCAGCGGTGAGTTTGAACCATTCAAGTTTCACTGAGCCGTCCTCGAGCTCTTCGCCACTGTCCCACAGGGGCGCTGTTTAAATACTTAGACATATCAAATCATATTAATATGGGAACCACTCCCTGCTTATGTATGCTAGAGCTTCCCATGAATCTGTAAGTCAAATTTGCAGGTAAGTCAGAACAGGTGCAAACCGTTCTTGTTTGGTGTCACTTTAGAACCAGTACAGGAGCCCCTGTGGTGTCATGGTCACAGGTTGGCTGCCTTCCAGCTTGAAACCAGTGGCAGCAGCGCTGAGGGAGAACCGCTTCCCTACTTCCCTAAATAGTTACAGCCCCAGAAGCTCACTGCAGGGCACTTTGAGGCAGCACTGACTCAATGGTAGAGCTTTTTGAGAGCCAGGAGAGGATGTAAAAGCATTTTCAATGATTTAAAAGCTGTGTGCAGTGTCAATGTGCTTGTGATGAAGAATTTGCCCCGGGTAGGAGTTGTTCAATGGTTTCAAAATGATAGCAAGTTTTCAGAAAGTTAAAATGCAAGTAGGAGTTGCCCAAAAGAACCCGCGTGGTGCTGGGGATTAAACACTTGGCTGTAATGAGACAGTTCGCAGTTCAAACCCACCGGAGTCTCTCTGGAGAAAGAGGCTGTCTGCTCCTTGTCATGAATGAGGGTCTGGCAGTTTTATGAGGAGTAACTATGAGCTAACATTGTTTCTGTGGCAGTGGGGTTTCTTGGTTTCAGAGTTGTTCATAAGTCTACCGTTTCTAACCTGGGAACAACCCATGTTTCAATTTGCCTGGCTTACCTGACTATTCTTACTTCATTTTGCATAAAATGTCTTCCTTTCATTTCAGATGAAATGTTTTCCTGTTAGAGTCTTCTAAGTGAATTCAGTTATTATTTAGGCTAAAGAATGTGCCAGAGTAAAAATAAATATTGAAAATAGAGGTTTTATTTCTATAAATTGACTTTATAGAATTTGCTTTTCAAGAAATCAATTTCTGGCAAAAAATCTTTCACGTTTTTTTAATACTTCTAAAGTAACTTTTAAATGTTTATTTTTAATTATTAAAATTTAGCTGTCTGTCATCTTTTTGGGTTAACCTAATATCTCCTTTATCAAAAATGCATAAAAATGCTGTAGTATTTTTAAAACATGTTTTCATTTCTAGAAAGGATATTGCAGTTATGTGAAAAATAGTTTTCTTTGTGAATATATCTATAGGGTATGTTTGTAGAACTTACCCTGTTTTCCTTTACTCTGTATTCATGCAATGTGTATTTTATGTTAAATGCTTCTTGAGGGCGAGGGACTATGTCTCATCTGTCTAGGAATTTTTCACACTATCTTTGATAGGTGCATCCTCAATATTTATGCAAAAAAACAGTTCATTACATATTCAATACATAACAAAGAACTGCTTGGCAAAATCCAATAGTACCAGAAACAGAAACCTGCACTATATCTGTATTTTCCAATTGATCAAAAATGATGCTATAAAATTTTAAAACAACTAATCATCGAACATTGCTATATCATCTTTTCAAAAGCAACAAAAGATTCAAATATTACTGATCTAGTAGTATTATTCAATATTATGTTGTAAGGTATTTTGTGTGGTTCAAAAGAAATTCAAATTTTAATAACAAAATGTCTGAAGCACTATAATACTAGAAATGTCATGCAGCTTTGGAAAGTTCATGGAGAAACCCCATTATCTTTTCATTCTAAGTTTTCATAAACGTTTTGCCGTCCTCTCAGCACTCAACTACAGACGGCTTTGTGTACTAGTCATTTTTGGTACTAGACTTGGTTACAAAAATTTACTCCATCTCATCCAATGCTCAGCAGTTCTATGAGATTGAAAATATCATTTGCGTTTTACAAAGGGAAGCAGTAATGGTCAGGAAATCTGAGTTCCTTTTTGAAATCTAAACCTACAGGGCAGTTAATGAACGATGCTGCATTTCAGCCTCAGTTACACCTGATTCTAATTGATCACCTCAGCACTTGTGTTCTGCCCCTCCCGTGGTTCCATCTTCAAAGTCTCACTGAACTGAATACAAAGTAAATAAATACGTGTATAACAAATAACCAAAGAAATGGAGTCCCAGAGAAGATGTGTTCACATGCTAATTCCTGGAACCTATGACTGTTACTTTATCTAGAAAAAAATGTCTGCAGATATAATTAAGGTATGGATTTTGAAGTTGAATTCACCCACTTGGGCCCTGAATTAAACATTCTCATAAGAGATACATAGAGAGAATCGGGGTCTTTGAAAGCGGGGGAGCCTTGTGAACATAGTGGCAGAGTTTGGAGTGACCCCATCACTCACTGTAATATGTTTAGAATATTTCACCACACAGCAGACGCGGTAAAGAACAGAATCTTTGGAAAAAAGTGTTATTCTTTCTACATCTTAATTGCAGTTCTCTGGCCACCAGAATGGAGAGAGAATGCGTGATCTGTCGTCTTAAGCCACAAATCTGGGCTAATTTGTTACCACAATCCTAGGAAACTAACACATTTTTTTTTTTTAATTGGGTTAAAAAAAGTTGAATGACCAATAATCCTCTCTTTTTCCCTTAGCCGAATGGGTGTCAAAGGAGGATGAAGACAGGGCCCCATGGGAGTGAGGCTCTGTCCACGCGTACTGGAATGCGATGTGCAACACATGAGAACAAGGCTTCACAAATTAAAAGGCTGTCCTGCACAGGTGGTCCCGACCCAGAGGTGGTGCCTGACTTATGCCTTTACTGGTAATAAAATGATTTCTTTTTCGATCTGTACCTTTCATCTTTATCTCTTTTTCTCCTTCATCTTTCTTATTTCTTTGAGGATCTCAGGAGCCAATTCTCATTTTTATGCCATATTTCTAACAGATTCCTCCATTGAGCAGAATAAATTTTACCAGAAGAATTCAGCTTTATAAAGAATGGTGTCAAGAAAGTAGATTACTTAGCAAAACCATCATCCCCACTCAACTGCTGCTTTTTATCTTCTCATTGCAGATCCTCATACTGCCGCTACAGTAAGCCAGTTTAAAGAAGCTGCCTGTGAACATGAACTTGCTAGCTGATTTTCTTTACAAAATTGCTTACTTTGACATTAAAAGTTAGCTTGACACTGCCCTCTCTTAAAACAATTTCAGCTAAATTACATTAGCTTCTGATAAATAACATATATTCGTGTGAACATAGAGCATCAATCTTGCTTCTAAATTTTGAGGATCTTAAATAAATGTTTATATAGTTTATAAATTTCATCATTATGTATGGAATTTCTCTATACTTTTTTTGAAGAATTAGCTTAATTTTTAATTGCTAGAATAAAAGTATTCCATGAATTAATGATTTATGAAAATATTAACAGACCGCTTATTAGTTTGAACATGGAACTAATGAGATAATCATTAATATTAGCAAAAATGATAGTAGTGAGTCATGGTCTATTAGTAATATTTAACATTGTTTATCCATGTAAATGTTTTACTTTGTGAATAACACAAAAGCATTTAAATAAATTCCATGCTAGTTTTCATTTCTGAAAACCCAGCAATAATGCCATCTAATATCCATGTATTCTTCAAAAAGAACGTTTTTAAACTTTCTGAATCATTTCTTGAAGCAAATGTTTTAAAATATCCTGATAAAAATGTTTACAATCAATTTGTAAATGGTTTCATTTATTTACATAGTTTGTCTTGGCACCTAGAAAAGGCCGCATGGTATCAGTGAGTCCGCAGGTATGGAAACAGGTGCAGGATAAATCATGTATTCCCATTCTCTCCTTCCTCCGCTGTCACTTCCCTTCCCTTCTTAAGCATCTCTTACCCTATCACTCTCTTTCGCAGTTCCTGGGATTTAGCATCTGAACAACTTCTCAGAAAGGTCTGGATGCAGTACCCTCTGCTCTAATTGCTTTCCAAAGTCTTGATTCATTTTCTTTCTATTACACACTCAAAATCTTTATCTATATGTTTTGTATCAAAAGTCACCAATAATTCACTGGCTAGATTAACAATCACACGATTTAGGACACTGGAAGGTTTTTTGTTATTATTATTATTTTTGGTATTTAGTTTTAGTTAATAGTTTCACAACAGATTGGATTCCCATTTTACAATATAAACACAGATCAATCCTCATAACTTGTCAGCACTCTCATCATTTCCACCTTACGTGCCTAATTCCCATCATCTGATCCCCCCTTGTTTCCGTGTGCTCAACCATGCTGACAATGGAGAGCTCCACTGGGGAGCTCGCCCATCTCAGGCCTGCTCCTATTTTGTGGGCCTCGGGATCTCTGGAGCTCTCGCGTGCCTTCCTGTACTTGTCCTTCGTTGATCTAGTTCATGTTCTGCTCCCCTTACTCTTTATGTGCTTGTCGACACGTTTTCTCTCTCTCCGACGGGTAATTCCACATGATTATCTGCCGGTACAGCTCTCCCAGGGTTGCTACCCACTTTGTCTCAAGGCCGCCACTCTGTTGGCTGGCAGGGCACCTCTGCTCTATTACCTCCTTCCTTTCTATTTGTTTTCCTTCAGTTTTCCTTCCAAGTCAGTTGTTGATCTAATTCTCTAGCCTTTCTTTTGATACTCAGAGTTCCAGAATTCTCACCTGTATACATCTTATTCAGGTTCTTAGGTCTTTGCTGTCATGGGAGAGCATGATGTATCCCATTAAGTCGAATTTGGGGCTTTTGTCTCATTAAATATTATTTAAAGGCAAGATATTTCTGAATGATACATAATGTGTAGCTCTTAACATTTTAATTGATTTAATATTTTATAATAATTATTTTTTCAAATTCATTGTCTATATCTGAATTAATTATCAATATAAAATAGCTGCTTCTGTGTATTCCATTAATAAAAATAATACAGCTGCCTATTAAAAGTTATCATCTTTAATTGTGAAGTTCAACCATCTTTAATTCAAGTTCTCAATGACATTAATGAAGACTATAGTTTAAGAGTAGCTAGCACAACATCCGGAGAAAATACATCCCCTTTTCTGTCAATCTTTCCTATTGTACTTTACACTATGTCTCAAATTATGTCTACTACTCCAGGGACTTTCTAAAAATTGCAGTTAAAGTGGTATAAATAATTAAAATAATTCTGTAATTCTATGGAATAGGAGAAAATCAACCATGGAATCTACCTGGGTCTCTCTGTTATTTCTAAGGACTACTCTCCTGTCCAATTTATCATGCAAATTTGGAAATATGTAAAACTTTTAAAGTGAAATCTGGCACTGTGTTTATAGAATTTCTTGGATATGCACAATGGGAAAGCCACAGACATGGGTCAGTGCTATATACATGTGAGGAATCTATTGCAAAATGTAACTAAGATAGAGTCAATTAATATGGCCCTTATATTCATAATTCCTTTCGGTAGCTAGTGTTACAGAATCTTTAGCTATGTGTCATATTATAACTATGGCTTCTATGCCTGTGGCTGGATTCCTATTTGGAGGGTGTCTATGAATCAAACCAAACCTCTTGTTCCTTTGGGATCATCTTTCAGACCACTTGATTAAAGATTGTAACTTAAGACACCATCCTTCATTTTCCTTGGGGGTTCAGTCAGATACAAAATAAAGTATACTTCTACCAAAGCCACTATTCGGTACATTAGAAACTTCTGGGACATAGAGAACTCATAGGCCATATGTACCCCATCCAGTGACAGAAGCTCAGTATACTGGATACATCAGCGACTGTGGCACGGAGACTCAGAGGAGCAGCATTGAGACTATGTGGGGCCTCCTCCTCATCTGACCAGAGACTTTGGAGCTGTGGGACCAATGGACAGGTTGTTTGGCTTCCTGGCCCATGGAGTGAAAGGCCAAGTGACCATGTGGCTAGGATCAGAAAGAGACTTGGCTGCTGACTGAAGAGAGAGGTTGCTGTGGACCAATGATTTTATCCTTCCTGTTTGCCAATCTTGATGTGTGGTAACCTCTTAGCTTGCCCAATGTCCTTCATTGTGAGTATTGTTTGTGCATCCATTCCAATGAATTATCAGAGAGAGCTTAGAAGGAGAGAGTGTGGCGGCAAGTCTGACGCTTGCTGCAAGGCAGTAGGGAAGGCAGAGGGATCAGAGATAGCCACCTCCATGCCTTTTCATGTAATAACCTGTGAATCGAGAAAAATGCCCACTCTAAACCTAATATCCTTTCGTTGTACTGGAAGGAGTCTTGGTTGCATATGCACCACAAATCACCTACATGGCTGAAGGCAAGTCCCTTCAGTTATTTGGCTCATTTCTTCTTCTGTATAAAGCAATGATTTTGGTTGAAATAAATACTCACTTAGATCTTTCCAGATTAAAAAGAAGATAGGATAATTATAATTATCTTTAATAAGTAGCTGAATTTACCTATGATGTTGAGAACACCAATGAAATCAATCATCTACTGTATAGGAAGAAAATACTACTTATTTCCAGTTTCTACTGCATGTAGAGCCTACGTGATTCCTTTTGAATGTAATCCTCAGTGTATAATAACTGTTCAATAAATTTGTTTTAGCAAATCAAATCCAGATTGATTCTAGCTGATTTGAGTGGGTCCTGACTTATGGTGATATGTATTGGGAAATAGAATTATACCATAAGGTATTCTCGGCATGGAGTCTCTGATATACAATCGCATTTGCTTATTTCATTCAGGTTCCTTATGTACTGTTCAGTGGTCTATACTGGGCTCAATAACAGCATCTATACCTTATGGAAACAAAACCGCTGTTAGGTAGACTTATGCATGAACATCAAGTTAAAATGAATCCATCTAACCCTCCAAGAGAAAAGTTTATACTTTCATGTTGCTTTCTCACATCCCCAACTTTGTTTTGGTTTTATTTATTTTTTATACTTTGCTTCACTCAAAGAACTCACATCCTACATCATAACCCTGAAATATAGTTAAAACTTTCCATCCATATTTAGACCATTGATGCAATGAAGATCCCATCAGTTTATGTAACATGCACATGAATCAAGAGATAAAAGGGTAATGAGGCGGGTATCTCTGAGTGTACTCTAAAGTTTCCGTGTTTTGTTTTATTTCATATTTACTGGAAGTTTCCCATGAATATGCAAACTAACAATACATTAAATCCAGCCAGAGGGTTTCCATTCCATTTATTTTTACAACCTGATAAGAGAATCTGATCAAGGGAGGCTAGCTAGTGGCTATGAAAGCTGCAAGAATTCTTAAGTCATTCCAACTGTAGACAGTTATCTATATTTCAATATTTGAGATTTCCTATTTCTTTTAAAATATCACTTTAAAAACAAAAAATGTTTTCTGAGATGGTTGGCAAAGCAAAGATATTTCATTTTGCATCTTTCCTGTTCAAATTTTGTTTGACTAATTAACATGGTATTTTAAGTAGGAATATTTCTTTTCCATATGCTTTGTATTACTATTGAACACTGAATACAGTTAATTGAGACTCATAGCAACCTCATACTTTTGTATTACTTCGTGTAAATGCAACAAATTGTGACCAGGAAAATAAAAAAAATGTTCACAATATTCTTCAGTATACTACATTGAAGAACTCATGCAAATAGTTTTAAAATAGTTCAAATAAATTTAAGATAGTCAGAGAACACTTAATTAAGAAATTTTGGTGCCTTGTTGTCTACATATCTACCAGGAAATCACTGTTAGAAGCAAATTTAATCTAGAGATTTTATATTATGGTCATGTATTTAATGTACAGCAACATTCCAAAAGATGTTACAAGGATGGCTCTAAGACATTTCTGGAAAAATAATTTAAAAGATTATGGATTTCTCCACAGACCTTTTGAAGCCCCTGTGTGTGTGTTTGTGTGCGTACATTTACAATCGGATATAAAAAAAAAGATCCTCTTTGTCATTCAATTGTAGTGATTTAAATTCGTGGTGACACTATTGCTGGCACTGGCTTATTGTCGTGAAGGTGGCCTACGCACCGACACTGTGGCTCAACGTACGTCACGCCACTAGATTTCTAAACAGCCACTTCAAATACATCGTCAGAATTGAATATGGATACAATTGTATTTTTCAATTGACCTCTATTTAAAGTATGGAAAATGGCAAAATGTGTTATTTAAAAAATAATAATATAATGCAAAGCACATGTAAGATCACATACCTTTCTTCAATGTGTTCATTCTCAATCTTGATTTTCCAAGGTGGATATTTCATTTTTCAAAATTAGACAAAAATCAAGGGAAAATGATGGCACAGTGGAAGTTAATTTGAAAAAGGAAATAAAAGAAAGAAAGAAATTCAAATTGGTTGGTGCTTCTAACTCAACTGAAGTGTCTCTAGCAATTTGCAACTGAGAGACCAAAGCCTGGGGACATCTCTATATCCATTCCAATGTGAACATGTGGGGTTGCCAGGAGTAGGAATATATTCGGCATTAACTAACATTAATGACAAGCTAAAAAATAGAGCCTTTCTTTTCCATAATCAAATGCTTTCTCAGACTGACGGGAGAGACTTAGGTTGCACGAAATGCCATCAGTAGAGTGCGGTGTGAAAGTACACACTTCAGCAGCAATCAGCGTGGATTTTCAGTATGGAAAATGTGTAGTCTCCTTTGAACCAGTTAAATGTAATAATTAAGTAATGTGGGCAACTTTCTTGATATTTAAAATACTGCTTTTTATGACCAGATTCTAAAGTTTATTTCTCTATCTCTTATCTTTAGATCTGAGATTCTAATAATGCTTGCATGTTTTCTGCCCTTACCTTTGTAGTTTACTATAAAAAGTCTAAAAAACAAAATGAAACAAAAAAACTCTCTCTCTCTCAACATGCTTTATAAAGACTACTGAAGACAAAGTCAAGGTATTATACTACAATTACTAATAGCTGCCAAATACAACTTAAGAAGTTATTTTCACAACTTTTAAAACGGGCATAATATACAATCCAACTAAAATATCTCAGATTACTGAAAAAATGAAATCATATAATATAATAGCATTTGGAAATTTTAATGTGGCTTTATATTTTAGAAAGAATGTTCTCATATCTTCAAGATGACACTATCTTGATGTTACACTATCAATAAAGAAAATAAATAATCACTCACAAGAACAATGGAGATTAAAAAATAAGTAGGACAAGAAATAAAAAGAAATCATATATTCATTGGAAGATAGGAAGATTACTTACTCCCTAATAATGTAAGAAAGCTGAAAGCTAAGTGTTTTCTGCACAGTGTCCCCAAAGAAACCATTAATTCTGAGTCACAAAACTTCAGGGCTGGACAATCTGATACAGCAAGGAACTTAGAAAATGCAAGTCCTAATGATGGTTGATGAATGGATGCTGAGTTCAAAGTGTGTATTACTTAGAGTGAGACCTTTCATGACCTCATACAACTAAGTACAATGCACCAGAGACTCCAAAGTTAGAGAGACTATGGCCAGCAGTGACTAAGACATCATGAGAAGAAGACTAACTGGAAGTTGACCTTTAAAGCAATGGAATATAGCTTTTCCCCCCATGAAGCTATCAGAAAGCTGGCGAACAGAGTCTTATTCCACTCTGGAGAGAATAGAGGACATTTTTTTCTTTGAAAAACTTTAGATCATTATTTTATGGAGCTCAAAGTAAATAACTGGGTTATATCCACCTTTGCTACTTGTTTCTCATTGGAGGCAGAACAGACTGAGTAGGGTTCCAGACTAAGATAGACTACGAAGAAAGGCTTCCAAGAATCTGATAATGAAAACTCTATGAAGCACAATGGGTGCACCACATCCTCGAGGAGGGTGTGGGGCCGGGAATATTTATTTCCATGGTGCTGGCGGTCACCATGAGCAGGGCTGCTCTCCTGGCAGCTAACAGCAGCTGCCCTCTGTGCTTGAAGCCATCTGCTCCAGCCAGCTCCATCAGCTTTCTACTGACCCCGCCAGAGGAATAAAACCTAAACAGAACTGTCAGGAAGCCTTTAGGAAAAAATATCTATTGAAACAAAGGGACTCTGAGGAAGAAAACATAGAATATTGAAGACAGAAAAGGAGACCACCCAACAGAAGCACGGAATTAATGGCATTAGATGAGCGAGAGAAAATAGTGCAGCAATGAAGAACAAAGCATAAAAAAGAGTTTCTGGATAAAAACCAGGTAAGTCCACAAAAAACACGGTCGAATGTTTAAACATTACGTCAAACATTTTTTAGAAAATTAAATATAGGTATATAGAATACTATGCAAGTGAATAAAATGACATATATAAAACATATGGTTTTCTAAGCTTTAAAAGAAAGAATATTTTATTGTTGTATAGTATGTACTCTAGGTATAAACAATCTAGCTAATCATGATTTCGTGGTCCTTAATTCCTAAATTAACTTCAAGGTTGATACAATCTTTAGAGGGAATGAGGAAGAAAAAGTGGAAAAATACCTAGCAAATATAGAGATAGGGAAAAAGAGGAGGAAAAAGTAAGCGAAAATCAGTATAGTTGTAACCTCTTAGAATATGATAAACTCCAAATAATAGAATATGCATGCTATTTACAAAAAATATATATGCTAGAAAAAACAATTACAAAAATTTTAACTTCACCTCTGTTTAGTTATATGTAGAATGGAGAGCTCCTATATTACTCTAATTTTTAAACTATGCAATATTCATTATTTTTATAAAAACAAAAATCCAGTCTGATAAAACAATAAAGATAAAAAATCAAACAAAAATCATCATCCAGGCAAGATACTCTTTCATTTAAGCAAATACAGCCGACCCTTATTGGGGTTTATGTGTTATTGAGGGTTTCGCTTATATATATATGTGTGCGTGTCATGTCATTGGGTGTCACCGTCTTCAATGGTTGTTACATGTTTCTCTCTATTTTTCAGTATGTGGAATACAGAGTTAACGACAGTCAAGGGACAACAGTAAAATAAGGGTTTCTGGGGGTTCAGTGGTGGTGGTAGGAGGAGGTATAAAAGAGAGCAATGTCGAGAAATCAAGAAGGAAAAGAATGTGTTGGATTTCTTGTGGCAGCAAATGTACAATACTGTGACTCAACTGTGGAATGATATGACATCTGTATTAATTCGCAGTAAAGTTGTTTTAAAATGAAAATCAGGTTTATTGACAATGTTCCATGTGCAACGTCAAGCGGTATTCCAAGTACTCAAATAGTATTCTGAATTGCCTCATGTGCATGCTGAAGTTGGAGAGATCCAAAGGAAGGACCAATAAAATTGGTGCATGTAAACTGTACTGGTGAAAATTTAGAATAAACTGTGGTAAGCTAAAATAATTTTAAAATCAGACTTCAAATAAATCTAGACAGAATGTTCCTTAGAAGAGAGGGTGTTCTGTAGATGTGAGACTTCAATTCACTTACTTTGGACAAGCTATTGGGAAAGACAAGGATATTGAGTTGGGCAGAGTGCCAATATATAAGTGAAACCCTCGATATGATGGATTTGTACAATAGTCACAACCATGAACTCAGTCATCCCAATGATCACGAAGATGGCTCAGGATAGGCAATGTTTTGTTGCTATAAAAACAGTTTCATGGGTCAGAGTTTACTAACTGACCACTAACAACAGCAATACAAAGACTGGTATACCTACATTCTCTTTCTAAATTCTTTTAACACATCGTGAATGAGGGGAGCACATGATGTGGACCCAATGACCATCTGTAGACAACTGCACATCCCTTGCCGAGGGGTAGTGGGGAGGAGATGAGTCACTCAGGGTGCAGTGTAGCAACGATGAAACTAACAACCTTCCTCTAGTTTTTAAACACTTCCTCCCCCAACTACCATGATCCCAATTCTACCTTGCAAACCTGGTTAGACCAGAGGATGCACAGTGGTACAGATGGGAACTGGAAACACAGGGATCCAGGACAGATGAACCCCTCAGGACCAGTGGTGAGAGTGGTGATACCAGGAGGGAAGTAGGGTAGAAAGGGGGAACCAATCACAAGGATCTACATATAACCTCCTTCCTGGGGAATGGGCAACAGAGAAGTGGGTGAAGGGAGACGCTGGGCAGTGTAAGAAAAGATAAAATAATAATTTATAAATTTTCAAGGGTTTATGAGGGAGAGGGGAGAGGGGAGGGAGTGGGAAGGAAAGAGGAGAATGAGGAGCTGATTCCAGGAACCCAAGCGGAAAACGAAAATTTAGAATGATGAGGGCAACGAATGTTTAAGTGTGCTTCACACAATTGATGTATGTGTGGATTGTGATAAGAGTTGTATGAGCCCCAATAAAATGATTACAAAAAATTTTTTTAACAATGAGTTACTCATATTTAACACTAAGGGTCCTAGCTTCCTTCAGTAGCATATAGGATTTGATAAAGCTGGGATGTAGGCATATATGTCCTTCAAAATCCCTATGCATTATAACCCATCCTATCTGAAGTCTTTAAGTTCCTTAGAATATTGCATAATGATCAGGCCTATGTAGCTCTCTAGCTCATTGTTTGCTATTCCTTGCCACACACAATTCACTGTTTTTGTGAGTAATAATAAGAATGATTCTACCTGAACCACAATACTTCAAGCTTTAATGCTCATGAGTTCACATGTCATTCCCTATGCTTAAAGTACACTTCTCCTTTGTCTTTATTGGAATTCCTTTTCTTCAGTTTTATGATCCAACTTGTGCATGTCTAATCCTTTTCAATAAGCTTTCACAAAACCCTTGAGACTAACCAAATATGTCTCATTTTTGTGATTACATCACACAACTTTCATTCATGTCCCTATCAGCCTCATCACTTATGTCCCAAATGACTAATTCCGATCAGTGAGAGAAATTGTCATTATCATCAAAGGAAAAAAAGTTTCCTTCCATAATGATAAAGATTGAAAAAATGAGAGAAGGTTGATAGGTACTACAAGATGTGGGTTTGGAATGTCGAGCTCAGACATATTATAGACAGTTTGTTAGGTAACAAAAGCTTTTTTAAGCCTCAATATATAATTAATGCAAATGATGAAATATTCAGCTCAGATTATAAGGGAATCTTCTCCATGGTCACCAGAAAACAGAAGTCCCCTTTGAAAGATTATTCCAGTTTTACTGGCATGTAGGGTAGAATTTGGTCCCAGATTTTGAATACCATGAACTGGAATAGGTATTTTTCAAAAGTATTTAGACATGGCACAATGGAGTGAGTGATAAAAAGAAGAGCTGAGAGACAACCGGAAGTGTATTCATTTAAGAACCCAAGTGAAGCAGGGAAGATGAGAGCAGGATTGTGAAGCTGCTGTTGGGTGTCTAAGGTTTCCTGAAAAGCATCATGTAGAAGAAAAGGAAACACCAGGAATCTTAGTGACTGGATAATATAGGATACCAACAGGAATGTCTGATTTCCCCAGGCTTCCTACTTAGAGAAAGTGAAGTCATCTACAGAAATACCGTAAGAGCGAGCAACAAAAATTGGTAGAGGATTCACGCATCTCTGTGGAAAAAACTATGAAATCTAACTTACACTTCATTTTTACAATCTCGAGTTTAAAAAATTGAATACATGTCGAGTTTAGAACTAATCAGCTTGCTTTGGCCATAATAAATTATGTACATGTGCATTTATTTTCGGGGTAGGTTAAATGTATTGTATGTTGTTTTGTACACAGGAGGCACTGTCTTATAACTAAACTTGTGTGTATGTGTGATAGTATCTGCTGTCAATTTGAGACTTAAGAGTGAAGGGGAGGAATTTATCCTGTCAATCAGGTCACAGTTTTGGGGCACTAAGGAGATATATAGGATATAAATAGCTCGCTGGAGGCGGAGACACACACATATATCCCTGCAAGATATTCCTGTAGAGAAGACACACGGAGCTACACTAGAGCCGTGGAGCTGAAGGAGCCATGTGGAGACCCCTGCCAACACTGACATGGTTCCACTGCCACTGGATCCACAAGACTTTCCAGCCACTGGTCTGTGATTGTCCTGCATTTTGCATCATTGCTTGTGTTTTATAGGGGTGAGTAACAGTTTATAGATTGGTATCAGACATAAGGACTAATTATGGACTTGATCTAGAGTGATCTGGGATGTTTTTTCAATATTCATTTGCTTTTGTATATAAAGCGCTTTCTTATACACATTTGAGTGTCTATGAAATTGTTTCTCTAGTCTACCCAGAGTACCACAGCATGGAAGGTGGAGCGTGGGGTGAATTTTTACTATCTGTTTCTTTTTATTTATAGAAAGAAGTAAATGTTTCAGGATAATTGAATAAAAAATGCAATAGTAAAAAAATTTAATTTTCCAGAAAGAAATCATTCATAATTGTTTTCAATTTTATAAGTAAATCATGATTGTTAAGTACAGAGTTATTGTGATTTTTTTGCCAATTCAACACTGTTGATTTACTTATTTTATTATTTTTAATAATTTTATTGGGAGTTCTTACAGCTATCATAATATTCCTTGATTTAATCACATCAAGAAGTATTGTAAAATTGCTACCACAATCAATTTCAAAACATTTTCTTTCTTCTTAAATTCCTTGATATCAGCTCCCCTGTCTACGCTCCCTCCCCCACTCCCCACATCCCCTAAGGAACCCTTATTTTTAATTTACTGACTCATTTTACACCATCCAATATATCTATTCACATACAGTTTTGTTGTTTGCTCCCCTTAAAGGGGTTGTACAGTCATCAGTGCTGCTCCTCCTTCCCCCCTTCCCTCCCTAATGGAATCATTACTCTGGTTACTACTTCTGACGGGTTATCTCCCATGGCTTTCAAGTATTAAACAATCTTAATTATATAACTGAACATATGCAAGTCTAACATGATTAATGGGGTAAAAGAAGTAAAAAAAATAAGTGTAAGAGGAGGAAATATGAAGGAACTAGAGGAT
Source organism: Tenrec ecaudatus (assembly GCF_050624435.1). Taxonomy (NCBI): domain Eukaryota; kingdom Metazoa; phylum Chordata; class Mammalia; order Afrosoricida; family Tenrecidae; genus Tenrec; species Tenrec ecaudatus. The sequence goes on from NC_134530.1 coordinate 100,421,517, forward strand.
AGGTATGTGTTCCATCAGAGCTACCACACCCAGGATCTACCATCTCTTGAGTGTTGTCCTTTGGAGAGAGACTGTCCAATTAACTTGCACTTGGATTTGGGATATCCACATGACTTTACATGGATTTGTGTGTTAGGGTTGACTAAAGAAACAAATTCATGGATATTCATATGTGTATAAGAAAGAGCTTTATATCAAATCCATAAGTCTAATACTAGACTTTATGTCTGATAGCAGACTAGAATTTTCTCTTCAGACTCATGCCACACATGCATTGATGCAGAATGCGGAAGATCACAGGCCACTGAGTGGAAAGTCTTGTAGAACCAGTGATGGGGGAAGCATCTTACTGCTGTAATGGGTCTCTATGTGGCTTCTCCAGCTCCAGGGCTATGGTTCTATCAGTGTAGCTCCATGTGGCTTGTCATCAGGAATGTCTCACATGGAGAGTGTGCCTCCTGGGAGGTAAAAGCAAAGTCAAAGCAGGGCAGGCCTACATAAGGTCAGCAACAATGTGCACCAGTTCACAGGTTTAAATATCTTTTCTTCATTTGGTCGAGTTCTGGTCAGCTCAATGTGGGCCACCTCACCAGAGTGCCCATTGGCTACCTTGCCTTTAGACTGTGGGTCCCATCGCAAATTCTCAGCAACCCAAACCCCCATGTGCTAGGTCTTGAACTTCAGACCAGTCAACAAGCTCTTGTCTTCGCCTCTATCCCTGTGAACCAGGTCCACGGATGTCAGTGTTAAGAGTCACCCATCTCTTTATTGCAGCATTTCTCCCATTTACACTCAATAAGTGGATTCAGGTGATCATCTAGCAAGCATTTCAGCCTGTCCATAGGCTCCGTTTAGCAGTTCAGTCCTAGAGAGGAGTTTCTTCAGGGATCCAAATTTTTCCATATCTGGGCATATTCCAAAAGACACAGGGTTCCTTTTTTCCCCCTTCAATCTGTCAATAGTCCCATAGTCAAGCCTTCTTCACTTTCAAATGTCCCTGAGCACTCAAGACACTGGGTGGCACTTATCCTTTTAAAGTCTTCTTTGCAGGTCTGACTAACTCATTTAAATTCCAATTTAATGGATGAAGGCAAGTTGTCTTAAAAACTCTATTTTTACTTCCTCAATAATCATTTCTATCAATCATTATATCAATTACAATAGGCAGAAGAAAACATAGTGGTGCCAGATTTTAAACTGAACCTTAAAATAATAATCAAATTCTATCCTTATATATCTTACCTTAATCCTTCCCTAAATTATTCCATTGATGCAGCATATGGCCTTAGCTGTGCTGACCTTTGTCAGCCGTTTTCACTAAGCAGCATGGTCTCTGAGAAATTCAAATAGTGATTTCTCCCCATGAGCTCAAAATACACATTAATCACATTTATTTTCACCATTTAAACAGGAATAACCAAAGACTAAAACCATACAAAATGATCAAAAGTTTAACTTCCCATATTCTTCCCAGAAAGCAATCCAGTAACTGCATGGGCATGTCTGCCCTTAGCTAACCAAAGAAGAAAACTACAGGAGCCAGGGGTCAAACAGCATCCACTCTCCATCGTTATGACTTGTTTCTCTAGTACCCCACTCCTGGTACCATAATGTGTTAGTCAGGGTTGACTAGAGAAACATATTCATTGACACTCATATGTGTATAATAGAAAGCTTTATATCAAAGAGTAATTTATATTAAGAAAACTTTCCAGCCCAGTCCAGATCAAGTGCATAAGTCCAGTATTAGCCCATATGTCTGATACTGGTCTATGAATTCCTTCTCAGATTCATGCAACATATGCAGTGGAAGCACATAGGCCAGTGGGTGGAATGTCTTGTGGATCAAGTGGTGATGGAAGCATCTCAGCGCTGGCATGGGTCTCCCTGGCTCCTCCAGCTAGACAGCTCAGGTTCCATCAGTGTAGCTCCAAGTGGCTTATCATCAGGAATGTCTTGCAGGGAGAATGTGCCCCTGGAGGAAGAAGGAGCTTCCAGAATACTCAGGAAAGGCTGTGTCCAATGAAAGGACTCGTTATCTGTCACCTGATTGATAGGCTAGACTCCACCCCTTCGCAAGTCGACAGATTATGTAACTGCCAAAATTTGATTGCTTGGTTTTTAACTTCTGATACCATTCCCCGTTGACACCTCATGATCACACAGGCTGATGTGCTTCGTTCATGTGGGCTTTGTTGCTTCCCTGCTAGAAGGCTGCTTGTTTGACGACAAACCTTTACGACTCTGGGCACTATATCTTCTTATAGCCAGGCACCATCAGCATTCCTCACATTTGCTTAAGCACCTATTTTGTCTTCAACGATTATGTCAGGAAGGTGTTTATCATAAAATGCCACATTATTAAAATGATTCATTCTTGTACTGAGGTAAGTTCTTTTAATTCTAAAAGTTCAGTTTAAAAGTCATATGAATTTACAGGATTTTCTTCTAAGCACCTTCCAGCTTATTATAAAATAGTCTCTAATTAATTCTCATAATTTCTTGGCTCAAAGGGGTAACATAATTATTATTTTACATAGCACAGTAAATATTTTACATAGCACAGTAAATATTATTTTACATAGCACAGTAAATACAGCATCTTGATCTCAAATGGTCAGCCTCGCATCTCATCTTCCTCTCTTCTCAAAAGGACAACAAATATATTGCTTTTTTCAAGTAGTGGTATGTTGTCTATTTTGGTGCTTTCAAAGGTGCATAAGTTTAGCATTTACATCTATGATTTCTTTCAAAAATTCCCACAACTCTTATTGATTTGCAGTATAGACAGCAGGATTCAATAAATGACACTGTAAGACCACCAGGCCCTCTGAGGGAGAACTATGAGGCTATCTACTTCTATTAAAAGTTACAGTCTCAAAAACCCACAGAGGTAGTTCAACCCTGTTCCGTAGAGTTGCTATGAGTCAGCCTCAACCCCGTAACATAGAGTTGTTTTTGTTTAGGTTTTTTTTTTTTTTTTTTGGTTTTATTAACTTGAAACAGATAAAAAAGTGTTTGGGCACATTTAAAACTTGGATTCAGATAATCATGTAGAAGGACAACTATTAAAATGAAACTTATCTAATTAGATTAAGCAGAGAATGTCTGCTAGGTAGATTAATCCAGACAGAGAGATATTTGTAAGTACAAATGGAGTATAATTCACAAAATTTTATTTCTAAGGAGAAAAATCCTTGACGAGCTATGCACACAAAATCAAGAAAATGTTACACTTCCTTTTATCAACACAGATGGAAGAACAACTGCATTCTACTTCACATATGTGCAATTCACTGAGAAGATTTCTTCTCCAGGAATTCACTGTGATAGTAATTTGCTTTGCATGATTGTAGTTCCTAAGAATCCTGTACCTAAAACAAAGCCCCTATACATGCTGGCTGAATTTGACAAGTTTAAAATAATAACTGTGTTTTCCATACGATATTTAATGGGTAAGTGATGCAGAAAACAGCATGAATCAAAATCATTAAGGGCACTTTACAACTTAAATAATGTTGCCTGTTCCGTATGTGTGTCAGACTTGACTTGATGGCAGCGAGTGTGTTTGCTGTTTGATGGGTGTAGTGCATACAAAAGCACCGCTAGTGGCACACTGGGTTAATGCTGAAGTGATAACCTACAGGCTAGTGGTCGATAGCCACCCGCCACTTTCCAAGGGAAAGATGAGGTTGCTTAGGTTGGAAAGCCTAAGGAGTAGTTCTAGTCTGTCCTACAGTCACAAAAATTCAGAATTGATTCAACTGCAATTGGTTTGTTTGGACTCATTATAGTCAATATCTTTTATGTTTAAGACAATAATACCTATTCTGAGCTACATTTAAAATTATTGAAGCTATTAAACATTTTAAAATGTAATGAGTTAGACTTAGAAATGTCACATCTAAATGTTGATAAAAATTAAGTAATTATTTTTGGTTAATAATATAACATAGAAAATGAACCAAAATAGATTTCCTGTTACACAATTGGAGATACTTTTAATATGACACTTTAAAATATCGGTAGTCCTCTCATTTATGATGTAATAATTTAAAAATCTAGCCTCTTCATCTTTGTAATCCCATTTTGGAAGAAGTTAGGGTATTTTAATGACTAGGAATACATTGGGACACATTTTGAGACTCTACCTTAATAATTTCCATTCAACACTTTGACTTAATCATTTCTTCCATTTGCCTTAACTCTTCAATGATTAAAAACAAGTTTCAGAGTCTCTTCTGACACCCACGTTGATCTTCTCTCCTGGATTTGTAATGACCTTTTGCTTTCTTCGTGTATAATGTTCTTGACATCCTCCCACCGCGCATCAAGTCTTCTGTCATTAGGGCTCAGTGTGTCAAATATGTTCTTAAAATTCAGGTGGGAAAGAGTCAAGGCGAATTTTGGCTCTCATGGACTAGTTTTCTTTCATATAAACAATTATGATGTTATACATCAATGATACTCATCTCTGAGTCAGAGAATCACAGTGCCACATAAATGTCAACTATTTAATCGACCCAACTATGATGAAATGACTTTCTTTGCTGTATCACTCTATGCATCAATTTAGCTTGAGAAACATGCATCAAAGTTGAGCGTTTGTCATTTCTGTCATATCACTGTTACTTTTGTCCTTTCTTTCCCTGCTCTGCGTCCCTTTTTAGTTCCTTCTGCCTCCCAGTTACATGACCGTAACTCCAGCTGATCCCGTCCCTTAATATGCACTACTCCCTTTGGATCCCAGTAGTTAACAGACTAGTTATTCTGATGCAAAAACCCTCACCATCTTTTCTTCTACCTGTTAAACTAATAGATTTCCATTATGGAAAATTTGAAAACTACTAACAAGAATAACATACCCCATCATGTGTATGTAAATATCATCAGGATTTTAATCATAAAAATTAAATAAAAAACAAATTTTATAAAGTAATTATTGTGCTCCAAGTATATTCTAGTATTTTTATGTGTAACTATATTAAGCCTCGGAAAATTTAAGTTCAAAAGCACTGCTGTAATCCTCACTTACCATATGACGACTGTGAGCTACAAGGAGGCCAGTGACCCAAGTTCACCCATTGTGTAAAGGTTAATATCAGAATTTCAACCCAAGCAGCCTGTCTCTACTCTCAAGCTCTGAACGTCGGTTGTCAAAATGTGCTGATCCTGTGAGCGTCAGATGCATTTCCATAGGAGAAGAACCAACATTTCCCACATACTGCAAACTTCACCATCGTAAGATAGTTTATGTAAAAATACCCTGCAAAATATCACATGCAGTAAAATGTTCAGAATATTTAAATATTTAAAGCGTATCACAGATCCCTTCAACCTTCTTCTTTCTTCTTGCATTTTTAATCACGAAAACTCTAGTGGAGTGAAATTTCTTGTTATGGCTCTTTTACCCGCGTTGCTGTAAATCCTTCCAAATGAAGGAAGGAATCAGACGATACAAATAGGGCGTGGGTCGCACTAATAGAGGGATCGGTCACTTTTTGTTACCCCTCTCCTGCTCCTGGCTATACAGATGAGCCATCTTCGAAGCCTCTTTGGAGGAGAGGAGAGGAGCGGAGCAAGAAAACCGGAAGACCTTGTAAAGTTCACTCAATACTTCCGTTTGATGTAGTAGAGGTCCCTGAGACCAGATGTATCAGAGACCCCCAGGAGCAGCAAAGAGACTACAGGATCCTTCCTCCAAATCTGGTCCAGGATTAGGTTTCAAACTGTAGGCAAGGGGAGGTGGGGCACAACAACTGGCAGGCTGCTTTCCTGGCTGAAAAAGTGGTAGGCCAAGGGACCATGTGGTTGAGAGGTGGAGAAATGGAGGAAGACGTTACGGCTAGGTGAGAAGACCAGTGTCTCCTTACTGTATGCATTCCCTAGAAACCCCTCTTAACTGTGAATATAGTCCTTGTGTTCTGTGTGCCCATTATAGTGAATTATAGGACCCGATATAGATGCGGAGTGGGGTGGGAGGAACGGTTGGTAACAAAGGAGGAATCTGGAGGCATGTTCTAGGCAACACAGAATTAAATAACTTGCCCAAGGTTATAACATTAATAAATTTTGGAATGAATTTTATTGAAATGTGATCTCTTCTCTCAAGTTGTATGTTATATACTATACAGCTTCTAGGAAGAAAGGGAAAAAAATAAATCCATGTTCTAAATTTTCATGTCTTAGCGCTGAAACAATATTAAATATATACTTTGTTTTATGGTTTCCAGAAAGGGAAACCAGAGAGTAATACATAGAAAATATGCAAATGTTGTTACCTCCTAAATCCATGAATAATTATACGTATTTTATATCAATGACTCCCCAGATTTGGTGGATTTGTTTATTCACCTTCTAATTGGTGGACCACTTTCATTGCTTCATCATTCTAGGAAGTGCGTTATACTCGAAGTAATTTTCTCAAACTGCCAAGGATTCTCATGTCTCAAATAATAATTTTGCTCATGAGGAGGAAATTTGGAAAGAAGAGCACTTAAAGTATGTTAACTGAGGAAATAGATTAATACTGTAAAAGAGAAAAATAGAAGGCAAGTCCCTAGTGCACATGATTTTTCATATGAAAAAATATGTATGTGTTTGTTCAACGAATTTCATTTAGAAAGGCATAGTTAATTAAATCTGGTTTCAGTGTGTGAGATTTCTATATGTGGTAGAGTAATTGTTTTTATCATTTCATAAGATATATCTCAGTTACAAAAACATTTAATCCTCTAAATCCAGGATATTTATCACCAGCTTAAAATTGAGCTCCAGGCCTTCAGCACAGCTGGTCATTAATCTACCAGATATGTTCCACACAATACTGCATTATGAGAATTTAAAAGATGCATTTCTCTTGGCTGAGTGAATGTCTGAGAGATTCCTTTTCCATTTCTTTGGATTCTACCGTTCAGTGATACCAGGAGTATCACCTAATCTGGTCCTATACACCAGTGCACATCATGTGTTTCTTTCCCATTTTCTGTTAATTGTCTGATGAATTTTTGTTTGTTTAATCCAGAAGCTAGCAGAGAGGCTCCATGGTGCTGATCAACGGACTAAAGGTGGTCTGGGGGGAATATTTCACCAGCGGTCTGTCACTCACATGTTGCTATGAGGCTGGCAGTACACTAACACTATTTCAAATATCAGTAGGCCACCTAAGGTAGACGAGTCACAGCGGAGGTTCCAGGATAAGAATGGCTAGGAAAGCAAACAAAAGCATGTGTGGCGAACACACGAGAGCGCTATGAATAACAGCAGGACTCACCGTGCTGGAAGATTCATTCTCAGGATTCGACGGTACCGGAAATACACCAAACCAACACTCACTACCACTGAGTCAACATGGACGCAGTGCAACTCCATAGTTGCAACTTCCCCTGTACGTTTCTGAGACTATAATTCTTTCAGGAGTAGATAGCCCTGTCTTTCTCCTGAGGAGCAGCTGGTGGTTTTGAACTGCTGACCTTGCAGTTAGTAGCCCAACCCCTAACTACTCCTCCATCAGGGAAATACACGGTGGTCACAAAACATAGATTAGATCACGATTATGGTGCAGGCAAAGGCAAGGTTTTGTTATGTTGTACTGGGGGTGACCAAGTCTGAGATGATTCAGTGTTAACCAACAAAGGGGGATTCACATTTCAAAGCAATTTGTGAATGTATAGTGTCCCAGGGTCACCTATATAAAAATCAGCCCTGGCACTGTAAGCTACTGTGACTTCATGAACCGTGTCAGGTTTGTTGCTTTATAGAGCCCAACCTCATCATTTTCTTTAAATCCTGCTTTCTTGTACTTCACCTACTAGAGGTGAATCAGTCTTCTGTCCCTTGATAGTTTTCCAGAATAAAATAGTGAGTGGAAAAGGGAATAATAAGTTTGTAGATAGGAGCTTCAGACACTGAAAATTATTATAATGCTTGATTCACAGGTAAAAAGAAAAATATATCAAAAACATTATGGAGAGAGAGAGATAAGTAAATGATAAAATAAACATATTGCCTCACATATTTGAAATGTCTTAGAAGAGAAAATGTACGGAGATCAAAGTGTATCAGAGTTTAGCATGGGAGGAAGGAAAAAGAAATGAAGAATCATTCTTTAGAAAGCACTGGATTTCTGTTTACAGTGATAGAAATTTTGACAACAGATATTGTTGATGATTGTGCAATATGATTAAGAGAATTAGTGTCAATCAATTTTACAAGTAAAAACATAAAAATATTTAAACATTTTAAAACATAAATTTTGGAATATCTACTTTAATATTGATCTTTTGAGTCAGAAATAATGTAACTCAGAGTTTCAATACTTTAAGAGCTTAACTTTGAATACTTGTGAGCAAGAGATTTTTAGGAAGAATATGGACACTTCTCTACTGTCTCTAAAATCAAACCATCCCGGGAGCAGCTGTGCTGCTTTTTCAAAAGGATGACCATATAACGCACGCTAGATTCCTGAAGAGTTAATGTCCACTCCTCCCACAGGCTTGCTTAATCCGGTATGCTCTATACCCTTCACTTACTGAATCAAGATAAAAGAAACAAGCTGTGGGGATAGCAAGTGGTGAATGACATGCTCCGGGGTTTCAATCAAGGCCTGGTGTCAGGATCAAGTCTGACACACACAAAAAGAAAGATAAAAGGTGCGCGGGGGAGAGAATGGGAAGCAATATCTACCAAGGAGAAATACAAACCACTCACATGGTAGTGATCTATGGAAAGAAAAGGTGAAGGGGGCGACAGTACAGAAATAAGACTAAATAATGCCAACCAAATAGTACACTGCTGAGCGAAGAAAAAGGGGGGCAGGACTAGAATACAGGCCATTAACCCTCTCAGCCACTGCTGCTAGAACCTGAATGTACCCGGTGGTCTTCCATGACCAGTTTATCTGACATTACAAGAAGGAAGTGTATTGGAAAAGAGACCCAGACGTACAATTCCCACAGCATTTCAGCCTCTCTTGAGCACTAGGAAAATAAAACTCCACGCAAGGTACACAAAAGGGAAAATCATATCTATTCATGTATTGGTGAATATGTTTAGAACTTTCTGAGGAATTGAAGGAATATGACATTTTCACTAAATCTGGTTTCCATGGCCATTTTTGGAGCAACTGTCCTCCATTCCCTCCCTACACACTTCGTACAGAGACAGGATGTCTATAAAATCATCAGCGATGTCACATATAAACTGTGAGTTGTTTTAAAGGGCTGCTTGGGATGTTTTAAGAGTGATTTGAAAATCCTTTCCAGCTGTAATCACTAAGGAGGATCACAGGCTGTTTTCTCCTGATCACTAATAACACAGGGGGGCTACAGGAGAATATGCAGAGAAGGGGTCTTGACACTTTTTGTAGTCACTGCCCTGTACACAGTACTGGAGAGTTCACGGTATGTACACACACACACACACACACACACACACACACACACCATGTCAGTCAGTGTACCAGATGCTTTCAGGTAATTAATCTACCTGAAGGAAGCGAGCTCGGTTAATACAGTGATTACTTTGGGGGCTGCTAATTGCGAGACCAAAACCACAAGCCACTCTGTGTGAGAAAGACTGGGCTTCTACTCCCATACAGAGATACAGTCTTGGAAACTCACAGGGGAGTATTCTACCAGGTCCTCTGGGGTTGCTGTGAATCAGTATGGACTCAATGTCTTTGAATGGTCCTGTCCTATCGAGTTGCCTTGAGTGAGAAGTAGCCCAATGGCAGAGAGTTTTTTGGGAGAAGGGAAGTGATGTTTGCTTCCTTTGGCCCCCAAAGCATGAACACAGAGATATGGAAGTTGGGCGGATATGAAGTACAATTGCCGTGGAAATTATATGAAGCATAAGAGGGAGTAAAGAAATCATTTATTTTTCAAGTAAGAATATGAAAAAGCTAGAGGTACAGAAAGTGAGGAGGCGAAATTGAAGGATGCGTCAGAATAAACAGTAAGTTGGATATACGTATAAGTTTTACAATGGCACAAAGGCACACACACAAAAACCTTTATATGTCAGCACTATAGGGTTGCTATGAGTGGAATTCAAATCAAAGGCAGTGAGTTGACAGATGTGTCATTATGAGTTGGTAGCTACTCATCGTTAGCCTGTGTGCAACAGAATGCAAGTCTGGTCCCCACATCTTCACAATCACTGCTATGTTTGAGCTCACAACCAACGCGCTGCTTTAACTACTCCATGTCAACTCATAGTGAATGTATAGGGAAGGTTAGGCCTGCGACTGTGCATTTCTGAGACTGGAACCCTTTACAAGGGTTAAAAGTCTTACTTTTCTCTTGCAGAGCAGCTTGTGGTTTTGAACTACTGACCTTGCAGTGAGCAGCCCAAATTGTACCCACTACCCTAGCTGGGCTCCTCACTGTTATAGGTATCTTGCTAAGAATAGTTCTCTTTTTCTCTGACCTGCAACTTTTCTAAACCTGATATTCTTCTCCAGCGCTGGTCCCTCCTGAAAACAAGTTTGAAGTACATTAGAAAATGTAGCATCATCTTTGCTTTTAAGCGGATTCTGGTTGTACTTCCCGCCAGATAGATTTGTTCATTCCAATTATATTCTTCATTCATTGTCATAATTTGATGGTACAAATTTTTCTCAGTGTCCTTATTTATCGTTCAACTTTCATCCACACAAGAGGTAATTGAGTGGCTTGTGTCAAGTGCGCCTTAACCCTTGATCTCTCTGCTTTTTAAGACTTAACAAAGGTTATTTTGCAGCAGAGTTGCCCATAATCAACAACAGAAATCAGCACTAGGCCAGAGAAGTCACGATGCTGTTAACTTGCTCTCGAGCGGAACAGAGAGGCTCTGGGTGGTACAAGCATTAAGTGCCAAACTGCTAACTAAAGATTGGACGTTTGAGTCCCTCCGGAGGAACCACAGAAGAAAGATGCAGTGATCAATTTCTTTAAAATCAGCTTTTAAAAAAATTTTGGGTCACTGTTCTCATCGGAGATCTCTGAGTTCACCAGCAATTGGAACAGACTCTATGGCTTCATGTTTGGAAATTTTTTTAAGGTTGATCTTCGATGGTTCGAAATAGCAGAAAGGACCGCAATGCCTACAAAAGACTGTACACAACCTCAGGTTACTCATGGTACCGGGTACTTTTCTGCATGAAGTATTTCCCTCTCTGAAGAACCTCTGTGTAGTATTTCTGATGTTTGCAACATTCACTAATTGCCTTGTGGTACTTACATAATTTCATGTCAACGTAATAAAGAAGTGCAGGGGTGGAGTCTAGCCTGTCAATCAGGTCACAGCTTGATGATGCATCCCTGTGGACATGGCTTTCTCATGAGGATTCTGGGACGACTTCCTGTTTCACCTTCCCACTGACGTCATGTGGAGCCATGCTGAGGCCTGAAGGAGCCATGTGGAGGAGACCTGTGCCAGCCCTGTGAGGCTTCCACTGCCACTAGATGGACAGCACATTTGACCCACTGACCTATGATCCTCCTGCATTCTGTGTCACTTCATGTGCCTGTGTGTATCTGAAGAGAGATTTATGGACTGACTAATAATGGACTTATAGGTTAATGTCAGACTTATGGACTTGAACTGGACGGGACTTGGATGTTTTCTCAAGATACAATTGCCGTTTGATATAAAACTCTTTCTTAAAAATATATGAGTGTCTCTGAATTTGTTTCTCTAGTCTAACGGCCTAACACAATCCTGATGTGAATTCATGTAGGAAACGGGAAGCGAATAATAGTCTTGGGCTTGCAGAATAAAATGCTATAGAGCGATTCTCAACTTGTGGGTTGCGACACCTTTGGGGGTTGAATGACCCATTCACAAGGGTCACATGATTCATAACAGTAACAAAATTACAATTATGAAGTAGCAACGAAAATAATTTTATGGTTGGGGGTCACCACAACCTGAGGAACTGTACTGAAGTGTCACGGTATTAGGAAGGCTGAGAACCACTGCTCTAGAAAGTGATTTCCCTGAAATGCATGATGTCCCTTATGTCATGGACCCACTGCCCCACAACTCTCATGAAGGGGGAATAAACATGCTAGCTAGGAGGAAGAATAATGGCGTCAAGGCATTGGACTCTATCATGCCAGTGCAACAAACATTTCTTTGTATTGGGGAAAGTTCAGGGAAAGTAACAACAAAAGCAATATGAACGTTCTTATAGAGGTTTTGTTTTGGACCAGGTTGTTTATTTTTTATATTAAACATCCAAATTAATTTGTATGTCTGGGACCACAGTGAAATTCTAGTAGAAGGAGGAGCAAAACTTAGATGCCTGAATGAAGGTGAGTGCTGGAAATGCAGAGTAGAATGCAAAGATGTAAAATACTGAAGGAGATCTGTTCTGCCACCTACACAAATTTGCCTAAGCTGATCCTGCAAGAGTGTACACAGAGGTGATATGAGTCCCAAAGTACATGTAAACCTAAACACATGTTTACCAGCCTTTCCTCTCCCACAGATGTTCAGCGAGAACAAAACAAATTAGATCAACATTTTAAAAATGCATCCAGTAGCTCTTTGCCCAGAGAAAGAAGACAAGTGGCTATTTCCAAAGCTGATGTGTCAGGTCAGAATACTCAATATATGATAAAAATTAATGAGGCAGTAAGTGATCCAGCTGCAGATCTGATCAATCCAGCAACTACATTTTTGGTTGCCTGAGTAGAATTAATGAATAATCACAATCATGGCTCAAGCTTACATTACTGTGAATGTTATTAATTATTTTAATCTGTCTTTTCAAATGACCTAAATCCACTACAAAAAAAAACTACCAATATGTTTGTTATATAAATTTTGGGAAAATAAAGCCTATGGCTAGTAATCAATTAAGCAAATAAGTACATTACTGAAATCTCTACTAATCATATCTATAAAGTTTCTTTGGAGAGTATACTTCTAACAAATGTGATAGTCAAACACTTTTTTTTAAAGTAACATATATGACAGAAAAAAGACGATTAACGCATTTTCTATCATAGCTTTCACATTTGTGACTCTCTCAACCAAAACCCTTAGTCTAGAATTTCTCATTTATATACCATTGGAATGGTTGTTTTTTCAATCACTCATCATATGTAAATTATAATGTACTTCTAAATGCCTGGTTGTTCTCTTTAAACCATTTGATCCCTGTTATATCTCTTAAAATGAATTAATCTAACTTAGATCATGCACAATAATATATTATCACGAATCTAGAATCATTATAATATTTTAATAGTAAAAGTTTTCTATTTCTTTGTGCATAAATCACTTTATAAAAGTTAACTATTGAGTTACACTAGGAATTTGTCTTCAGTATCTGCAGTACTATTTTCTCCAAGAATCCGAATGGATGATATATAAGATTTATAATATTTATAATTGTTATGCTTACAATGCGTAACTCAGCTTTAAATAATATAGATTTTATGTAGACATTCAATTTCATATATCACAGTTATTTAATCTACCAGAAGGTGTCAAGTTCAATGCAATGTCAAAATGTGTCATGTTCAATGAAACAACTAATTTCAGATTCTTCAAAACATGATTTTAATACTAGTACAAAATTAACTTCTCTTTTCTATATTATTGTAAGCACTATTTGATTCACAGATTTTGTAACTGATAGTAACTACTGAGCAATATGTATTTTCATATTCTTTCTATGATTTTTATCTTCTCTTCCCAGTTAATCATAAGAGCCATTATAATATTTAATATATCTAATCTAGAAAAACTATGGGTCATAGCCATAAAATGCAAGCCAAAACTATATTTTTATATTTAATTTACATATTTTCAAATAATGGCATAGGTTCTCATCATTTATCAATTTACAATTTAGCAAAATTAAAAAAAATAGTAAAATTACATCTTTAATTTGTAGAAATGTGTTTGCCGAACAAATTCAGAATTTTGGTAAATCTGTTACCTGAAATCCCTGTGCTGCATCTGGTATAATTCCTGTTGTCATCACAAGAATTAGACCTTGATCCTTTGTTCTTTGCACTCTGTCTTTCCTTTCGGGGAGAGTTCAGATTACAGTGGAACTGCTTCTCAAACAATGAGTCTTCTAACCCATCTCTTGAAGCATATACATCTAATTACTACTAGGTGATGTCCATAGGTACCTCAAATTCAAAATATTCAAATTTGAATTTCTCTTTCCTTTTCCTAACTGCTTCTTTCCTTGTGTTCCTGTTCCCTATCATTGATATGGATATCCAACACAAAAAATCTGAATATATCCTAGATGCATTCATATTTATTCCTGAATTTATGTAATCAGGACTATATATAATTTTGTCTCTCATAGATTTGCACAAATAATATACAGCTTAATACAGCATAAGACAATGATGTACTAAGCCAATGTGTGTCTGCCTACTGACAGTTCGATATGCTTAGTGTATCTGTCTTCTTCTTCAAATATAATATATTTTCCTACTTAAGTTCTCAGATTGCATGTGTGTTTGGGGTAGAGTGCAGTTCACCTGAGGAGTTTCTACCCTGGATACCCCTCTCATGGCATTTGCAGCGTGTTGTATACTTGAAGATCCAGAGTCCAATACCCAAGTGTTTTATGGCACCTGGTCAGTGTCCCCAGAATGTTCCCAGACACTCTGGCCAATTTGGCTTATTTAGTGCATATTACCAGGATCACAACCCCCATTAGGGGCCTTAAACTTATTTTTGGTCCCATCCCTCCCACCCCACCCTTGAAGGTCCGTCCTCCCCCCTTTTCTACCAACACACCTGCACTTGTCTTTTCTCAGACACACCTGCTCCCTTCGCCCTCTCCTGACTAGTGTTTCCTATCAGCATCCCTCCCTCATCCCTCTGTGAGAGTTGTCTCTCTGGATGATCAGCATGCCCTGCCCCTCCCTTGACAATTTAATCCCAGGTGACATGAAGAGCCTTCCACCCATGTGACCTTCAATTTATGCCCCCAGAAAAGATGGGATCTGGTTCACTGGCCTCAGCTGGGCTGAGCAGGTTCGATGTCCTGGACTCTATTATTCTTAAACTGAGGTGTTCACATACACTTGTCGAAAATACTACAATGATCGCCTAATTGGCTTCCTTATTGCAACTTTTCTATGCTTAAAGCCTCCCCTCTAGTATCTTGTCAGAGTCATTTCTTAAGTTTTTAATTCCCTTTCTCAACATTGTCCAATGACTCACATTTCAGAATCAAATACTTCAGCATGATTCTAACTAATCTTGCCTCTGCCTTTTACTTCTATAGACGCCTCTCTTCCCTCCCACCAAACTCCCCCCACCCAAATACAACCCCACAAAACCTTTGTTTAGCTCATAGAGCTCATTCTCATTTCTTCAATAAATCAATCCCATGCCTTTATATTCTGGATAATTCTGCTTCTGCAATCCTCTTGGGTCTTCAGCTGATGATGATCATTTCCTTTTCTGCCGAGATTTAAAAACTCAGCTTCAACTCCTCTGGCAAAATTTCCTTACGCTTTGCACCCTCATAACAACTTCGGTATACTCTATCATTTACGTAAACTCACGGGATACATATTTGTTTATTTCATCTACTAGATTGTATGTTACTTGAAGACAAGAACCAAGTACTATCCAACTCTATATGCCAAAACTAATGCACATACATAGGGACACATGATAGGAATTTAATTAAAATATACTACTGATATTATGGAAATATAAAAAAGAGAAACACAAATTATAGACTTCAAAATTCTATATTGTTTCAAATCTTGTATCACTAAATCTTTGGAGGTGAAGTCAAAGAGTCCATGTTGAAAAATAATTTAAGGAAACTGATCATGGTAGCAATCATGCAATTCTACTTGACATGACTGATATGACATATATATATATATATATATATATATATATATATATATATATATATATATATATATATATATTTAAAGTTTTAAAGTTTCCTACAGTGGCTTAAAAGAGAATGGTCAAATTTGAATGTTCAAATTTGGAATATTAGAATTATGTGCAACTCCTAAAAAAAAAAGAAAAAAACAACAAAACAAAAAACTATAGGTTTCAACTTACTAGTAAAAAGATATTAAATGTATTATACTGTCTTAACTTTAAGATTCAGGGGCCCAATGGCCAAAAATCACTAAATATGGTGCACATACAAGCCATTGCAAAAAAACTCCAACAAATCTGCATGTCTTATTCATTAAAATCCCACTATTTTTTCACTTTTTAGAGTCAAAAAATTGAGCAGTAAAAGATTGTTCTTATAAAATTGGGGACTGCTGTTCAAATTTCCAGATGTACTTCATCTAACAGTCTGGATGGGGAAAGGAGCTCTTCAATAAAGTCCTCACATCATGTAGACGTTAGCTGTTCTTAGGTACTCCAGTGTTCAAAGACCAGAATCCTGATAGTTCTCTATAAATATCCATTTATAATGGAATCAAATTCCTCTAGAGATAGGCACACCTTGTTCGGTCTTAATTCCATCCTTATCTTTAAGACCCAGGGCTATATCAGCAGCTAACTCTTACCTGTCTTTGAAGTCAAAGTAGATCAGGAAGCGTGGTCGAGCACTACAGTATTATGTTCTTAACTTACAAAAGTACTACATTTGCTCAAAATTACAAAAAGAAACTGCTCCTCTGCATTAAAACGTGTCCTAAAAATAGCTATCATTTACTAAAAGGAACTGACATAAGATTAAGTTGAATGCCTGGTCTCAATGTATGCGCAGTAAGTCTCTGGAATGCCTTTTTTACAGAGAACATTTTCAGTGGCAATAGGTGAAGCACATCCAGTTAAAACTTCAATGAAAGTGTCCTCCCTTGGCTAGAAAGATTGAACATAGATTTTCCAACTTCTGAATAATAGCATCCCCATGTACAACACAGGGAAGTAACGCCTGGTCCTTCACTTTCCAAAAACGTAAGATCTTTTGTACAGAGCCACAGATCATCATATGAGGAATGTTTCTGAGCATAATCATATATGATTGGAAGACACTGTCGACAGCATTACCATTTTGCACAGATCTCAGGGTTCCATGATCAGAGAAAGGGCTTTAGGAGTGAAAATAACCGGATGTAGATAATATAGATCAGAATAAAAAGAGGCTGAATAAACATGTAAATGAAGAATGATAGAAATTCTTATATTTTTAATAATATTAGCAAAATGATACTTGTTTATTGTCCATTCTCACTTTTACCATACTTAAGAACCTATGTGAATTAGTCTGTTTATAATGTGCCATTGTGTATTTAGATACCTCTGAATTCCCTTCCTCTATCCTACCTTACATTTATATTTTAATATTTATGACATAAATATTTTTAAAGAAAGGATGAAAATTTATAATTGGTCCTCAATATGTATGAATAATTATATCAGGAAACCTAAACTCATGTTTACATGTTACATGCAATCAGCATTTTCATTTCCTGATCACTTCATCAGTCCAGTCATCAATTATAATTCAAATATGATATTCTAGAACAATTTTGCAAATGAAATTAATTGAAGTTTTATTTTTCATGACATTCATGAAATTTCAAAAACTCTCCTTTTCTTTTTCTAGTAGTGAGCTTTGTCTAAAATGATTTAATGACTTGGCCTTAATTTACAGAATCATTTTCCCTGAACACTGAAGTATCTTTTTATGCAATGATATAAACTTTGAAATCTTAGGAAGAGTTACATAATATATAGCATATTAGAATCTTCCTTAAGAAAGGATTGTCTACTTTCTCTTTAGTTCCTTGTACATTGTTTTGTGCTTTGGGAGGGATAATAAGAATATACTACTATTGAAAATATTCTAAAATATGAGTATTTTAATCAAGTGAACTTATTAATCAAAATAAATTTTGTGTAATGAATACATATGTACATGTTCCTTCTTTCAGTAAAATCACCATATTATCTCTTTCTTAGTCCAAGTTCAAATCATGTTATCCTGCTTCAAATGAACCCACCCTATTTCTTCTACTTATTCATTTATGTGAGTTGTTTCTTCACAACAGAGGTTTCAAATACCTTCTGAAAACATCAGTCCCTTAAATTATTCCACTAGTATTTAATTGATGATTTCTCTTGTTACTTTATGGAAATATCAGTAGTATCAAGATGGATACTCTCACAGCACCTTTTCCCCTAACTAGTTCTAAAATATAGCTACTTACTTCCTTAAAGCTGTCTTTCACTAAACAAGAGGGTCTATTCTCACTCCCAAGTCTATTTCTTGATTTTATTATTGGTAGATCGCTATTTTGTAATTTGTTCCCTAATGTCCACTTGCGTTGTCGTTAGATGCCTGGTAGCATCTAACAAATCATAATAACCCTTGTACAATACAAGGAAACGCTTCCCAGTCCGTTGCCATCTTCCTAACTGCTCTTCCATTGAGCCCACTGTTGCAGCCACTGTGTTGATCCATCTTGTTATGGGTCTTCCTCGTTACTGCCCCTCTGCTTCACCGACAATGCTGTCCTTCTTCAGGGACTCGTCTCTCCAAGCACATGAGATGAAGTCTTACCATCCTTGCCTCTAAGCACTCTCCCTGTACTTCTTTCCAGACAGATTTGCCTGTTCTTTTGGCAATCCATAGTACTTTCCATGTTACTCAGCAGAATCATAATTCAAATACATCTATTCTTTTTGATCTCCCTTATTCAATGTCCAACATCTACATGCATATGAGGCAATTGAAAATGCCATAGCTTTCATCAGACTTCATCTTCAAAATAATCTCCTTGCATTACTACAGTTGAATGAGGTCATGTACAGCAGATTTCCTCAATGCCGTGTGTCATTGGATCTCGTGACTGTGGTTCCAGACATGATGGTAGGAATCAAACAATCAATGAAGACTATCTTTTTCTTTAAAGAGATTTTAATTGCCACACACGCGTCTGACTCCTGACCTTTACTGTTCTTAGTGCATTTGCTTTCATTAAGTTGCCAGTCACCTGTTAATTGTGCTCCTTTTGCGTCTGTTGTACCATCTTTTCCAACATTCTTATTTTCTCCTTTTGTGTCCTTACCAAGGAGAAATGCATTGCACATATGCTTCTACAATCTCTAACCAGAAAACGTAACTACACAACATTAAACAGTTCTTCTTGGATGTCTGTCACAACCAAATAGCTGGTGCTCAGATATAGTGAAGCTTTCAAGTTTAGATCTCAACCTATTTGTGGCTAACTTGCCACTTTCTAAACCTCAATAGTGCTAACATTCCGTCCCCCTTTTAGCCCGAAAATTCGGTTCCCCCTATTTTCTTACCCTGTCTCAAAAGACCAAGAAACGGTTCCTACTGCTGCAGCCTTAGATCGGAGAAGCTAACCTTGATGGACATTCTCCAAACCAGTTAGATATAACATGTTGTTTGATTTACTCAATATTTTTTGTACCTCAACATTTCACCACTTTATACCTCAATTAAAATTTTTCCAAACGGATTTTTTTCACCTTCTAATATCTATTCCTTTGTTATGAAGCCTATGCATAATAATAGATTCATCAGCATTTGATCTGGCTAGTCTGTACGCAAACACTTTCTGTAGATACAGCCACATACAACTACACCCAATGCGCAATAAAATCTAGGCTACTTAACATGTTATTTTCAAGGCTGTCAATAATCTGACTTCAATTTTTGTCCTCCAGCCTGAAGCCCAGTCCTCTCCAGTATTGCCTACCTCCTTTGATATAGTCCAACTGTTAACTTTTCAACTTCAGCTGTGTTTCCATTGGTAGCGCAACACATTTTCTAAATTTCCAGTTAAAAATCCTATCCATAATTTCAATGCACATGCTTGCTCTCTTTTAGACAACAACTGGAGGCACTGGTTTTGTTTGCCGAAAAGTACTTATCACTTTAAATTATCGAGTACAACTCTTAAATATAAGCCCAACCTTCTAATCCCCAGAAGATTTCAAGAAAACAGAAACACATGATTTCTGTTTCTCCTTGAGAATCTATGATTATATTTTCCATAACTAAAATGCAATAAACACTTACTGATAGTATCATTTCTTTTAAATATAATGCTATCAAAATTCATATATAATAATATGTACAGTCTTCATTTTTCTTTCTTATATGATTTTTTTCTCTACTAAATGACAATATTTGATGAGTTAGGAGTTCCTCATCTGTTATGCTAGATGCTAAATCTAAATAATCTCCAAAATTTTGTCAGTCATAAGTTTCAGAATTGGACATAATTTTGGCCATGTACCACCTATAGTGATACTGTGAATAAAGTGATTTCCCTAACTTTAACAATTCGTTCTGACACATAGGTACCATTATAGACCCCTTAACCATAAATTATTTGAAAAATTATGAGTATTTTATTCTATTGTTTTCTCTTTCTAGCTTCTTTAGGACTTGAATCCTGTCTCTTCTCATTATAGTTGAGTTATCTTTCTAATACACAATCTTGATTATGACTCGCTAATGTTGTGGTAGTTATAGAATTGTCAATTTAAGGATTACGTGTGTAGTGGTGGAGTCTAGCCTGTCGATCAGGTCATAGCCAATGAGGCTTCTGTGTGGGCATAGCCTTCCCCTAAGCATTCTAGGAATTCTGGTAGTTCCTCCTTGGAGGTGGAGACTCTGCTCACACCCTGGGAGACATAGCAGCTGACAAGTCACAAGGACCCACCTTGATGTAGCCCTGGTTTCTGAAGGAGCCATGCAGAGACCCCTGACAACATTCTGAAGAAGCCATGCAGAGACCCCTGCCAGTACTGAGATGTTTCCAATGCCACTGGATCCAAAGACTTTCTACCCATGGGTCTGTGTCACTGAATTTGTTTCGTGAGTCTGAGGAGGACTTTGTAGATTGGTGTCGGACATATGGCTAATATGGGCTAATATTGGATTTAGGGACTTCATCTGAACTGGAGTGGGATGTTTTCTCAATGTTAAATTGCTCTTATACATAAATATCTTTCTTATAAACATATGTATGTCTATGGACTTGTTTCTCTAGTCTACCCAGGCTAACACAATAATCTAGGAAATTCAAACAGTTTCCCACTTATTATAAAACAAAGACCATTAACACAACTCTTTAGAAAATTCAGTTTCCAACTTACTATAAAACAAAGAACATTACTAATAGAAATATAATTTGTAATTCTAATTTTATAATGCCTGTTGCTCTCAGATAGAATTCAAATGTCAAATAAAAAGATGTCATGTACATTTAAACTTTGGGTGTCTCCTTCTGCTTCCAGTATTTTCCTTGTCCTCTACTCCTTCTTGTCCTATATGGATTCTTACTCAGATGCCCAGCTAAGACTTAATCTCATACCCAAAAGATTTCCCCTTTTTATACTCTCCTTACCTTTATGTACATTTCTTATTTAAATATATACTTGGGATATAATAAGTGAGGTACATAGAATTCTCTTTTACTAGAGCATAAACTGTGAGAAAAGCAACACAGTAGCTGTCAGATCTATGATCAATGTGTTTCTCAATGTGTGAATACTTCAACATCGAGTCAGTTGGCTTCTGGTCTGTCATCCAAGAACCACATATATTTGGCTTTATTATGGTTTTAAGTTTTGAATCACTGACAGATATCAATTTCTAAACTGTCTTTCCTGAGTTTCAATTATTCTGATATTACAAAATCACGGGGATGCAAAGGAATATAAGGATACCCACTTCCAAGTTTCATGAGGCCATCATTACTTGAGAAAATATCTTTATTTTAAAGGAGCTCAATTATAAATAGTATTTCATAATCTCTTCCTTTTAATCAACATTTTCATGTATAATAATATATATTATTAGCTCCCATAGATGGTTGTAAGAGTATTTTTCAAGATAATTGAGCCTTAACTTTTTGTTTATTGCATGTTTCCCGGTCTGGAAGACAATATAATAGCAAACAAAATTTAAGTTAACTATATCGCAATATTCATAAACTATGACACATGCGTCTAGGCTTCAGAAATGAAGTTCCTCCTCTATCCACAAGCATCTATATTCCCTAGAGTTTGATAGTTATGTCTTCTGAATATTTTGGTGATATACTCTTTCCCATTACCAAGATTTTGTATATTTACATTTTTACCAAGCACTTTTTCCCCTCTGATTTCTGAGGCTTAGCCATGTCGTTATTTTGAGTCACTGAAAGCATAAACACTGCACTTTGTTTATGGACCATCAAAGACCTTCCCACGATTAAGGGGGTGCTGCTAGCTCACCAGACAGTCCGCAACTTGAAACTCTCCGGTGCTCCTTGGGAAATGGGGAGGATGTCTAGTTCCAAAAGGACGACTTACACGCTCAGAAACACACAGGGCAATTCTGCCCTGCGCTGTGGGGTCCCCTGAGTCGGAATCGACTTGATGGTCATGTTCGGGTTTGAGGAGGAGTCCATTTTTAGTGTGAAGGGTTCAGTGCTGCCTGCTACCTGGAAAACTGGCAGTTCAAACTCACCCGGAGTCGTGTTGGAAGTAAGGTCTGTTGATCTGCTTTTGAAAGGTAGTAACTATGAAAAGCACCTGACGCCGTTCTCT
Source organism: Tenrec ecaudatus (assembly GCF_050624435.1). Classification (NCBI taxonomy): domain Eukaryota; kingdom Metazoa; phylum Chordata; class Mammalia; order Afrosoricida; family Tenrecidae; genus Tenrec; species Tenrec ecaudatus. Next base: position 100,444,050 of record NC_134530.1, read on the forward strand.
CTAGAAGGCATCTGCATCGCTAGAATTTACTCGAAGCCACTAGTTAATTCGCTTTCATGTTCATTCTCTTCTACTTTGTTCGTTTTCTCTGGAGGCTTTTGGCATGAGTCATACCCACCATCATGCCGCTATTTTGTGTTGTGGGTGAGAGGTGAATTATCTTCTTGAATCCTCATAACCATACTGAGATTACTGCGAACATCAAGGCTCAAGATAAGTGACAGACCTTATATGATTTCTAAATTTACACTTATGATGCCTAAATTATTTTGAAATTTATAATCATGTATTTAGTCGATAATTAGTAAGGTCTGAAACTGATGAATATGCTAAAAATTAATCATATATGTACATTATTTTTATAAATTTCCTTTAATTTCCTCTTGATTTTTGAACTTTGAACAATGGTAGTAGTTATAAAAGGGTAGAACTGACTGGAAGGCAATGGGTTTGGCATGGTTTTTGTTCCTGTGTTTATACTCTCAACATTGTCTGTAGTTGTGGATGAAGAAATAGAGATAGGAGAAAATGCCACCAACTGTTAGTGCAATTTAAACTCTAATTGTTTAAATATAAATGCAATGCACTTAAATTATTGCTTTAAAGATTATCTGAATGTAGTGTAAATATATTTAGCTTCATATATTTATACATGCTTTATTTTCACTTATGTTTATCATCTTCTATCAGTGGAAATTAATGCATTTCCTTTCATTGTTTCATCATTTAAAATATCTTAAATACTCTAATACTAATAAATAAATAAACACCTTTCTTTGATTCTAACAGTATCTATCACTGAATCAGTGAGCGATTTAGCAAGCCATCCCAAGATGAGGATTTGCAACATCTGCTGCTTATTGTACTGTAATATTTGTCAGTTATTTTTAGTCTTAGAGTTTTTTAACCGCTTAATATCAGGATTCACCATGGACATATTGGATCAGAATCTGCATTTTAACAAGATCCCTAGGTGTATTTATGCACATTATTTTTTGAAGTATTATTTTAGATAAAAAGAAACCAACATGATCCATAATCAGAAGATTGAGTGCGCTGAGATGCCACAGAGAAAAAACACTGAATATTAGAATCTAAGTGGTAACACTGGTCATCATCTGAGAAACCCAGAAGGAAATCAAGATACATGATAGGCAGGCAGGTAGGCCTTAGCCAAGCCCTTTACAATTAGCAGGAGCTTCTGACTAGCACATGCAATGCTGTGGACAGTAACCAGGGTAGCTAGAACAAACGAGTTCAGTCCTGGGCCCGAACTTAGGACGTTTAAAGAGAAGGGAGAGTGGCTACAAGAACAACATAAAGGACAGTATTTCCCCAGGAGCTGCTCTCAACCAAGTCACATCCCAAGAAAGACATGTCCTTGTGCTACACAGAATATGAATCTATGGATATATAACAGTTTTATTGTAGTACAATTAACATACCTTACCAATCAATAGTTCAATCAGATTAAAAGGGAGCCACAATCATCACCATGATCAATTTTGGAACATTTTTCTTCCTTATAGTACCCACTGTTGTTGACTTCCCATTTCCTCCCAACCTCCCTCCAGGAACCCCTAGGAAGTATTAATCCAGCTGCTGTCTTCATTGATCCACCCATCCTCACTTTCCTAAACAGAAAAACATGCGAAACAAAAACAAAAATCAAAGTGACAAAAAGAATAATCAACTTGATTATTTTCTCTAGTTTCCCAAAGGTTGACATATACGATATGGCTTTTTGTTTACTTTATCACATTTTTGTTTGTTTCGATATTAGGAGTCTCAATCATATTCTAACTGTCTTGTGTCTACTCTATATCCTCTTGCTTTTCCAAGTTTAATAGAAGGGGTAGTTTGATCATATCTGAAAAGCTTGTTATGATTTCGAAACAAGGTTAGTTCATTTGGGCCTAGAAACAAATCCACTACTTTCTGATATTTAAGCTGAACTATGAGAAAAATAAAATGTGAACATATGTTGGGAGCCTGGTAATGAAGTCAATTTTATTATTATTATGAACTCAAACCAAAATCTCTGCCATTGAGTCAATACTGACTCATAGTGACCTGCTATGCATTTCCCAGCCCACATGTTGAAGGGAGCGGAAAACCCAGTCTTTCACCTGAGAAGCTGCTAGTGGTTTAGAAATGCCAACCTTGGAGATCGTAGACCAACGCTTAACAAGTAAGCCATCAGATTCTCTATTCTTATTATATTTTAAGTTAAAGAGTAAGGAAATGCCATAAAATAGTGTTTAATTAGAGTGTGCAATTGTATAAAATTAAAATCATACAAATATTAAAACAAGATGATAATTAATTACTTTTTTTAGTTAGATATTTTTCTATAGTCCTCTTCCATTGAATTTCTAATGACTTCTACACTATAGAGAACAAGTAAAGCATAATTCAACAGAATAACAAATAATCTGATGATTATAATATCATGTAATTAACAGGACCTGTTGAGCACCAGATCTAAGCTAGAAATGTGAGCAAACCTGCAGTTTTCACACGGTGGGGGGGGGGGGGTTCTGTGCTCTAGTGTGAAGTGATCTCTCTCTCTCTCTCTCTCTATATATATATATATACATACATACATATATACATATATATGATAATTAGAGAGCAGAGAAATGATGGACACAATTGTTATGTATGCCTGTGTTACATAGGCCTATAAATTAAATGTCTTATAAAGGTTTAAAGAATCAGGTGGAATGTTGTTGAAAAAATGAAACCATAAACACATGAGAAAATTATATAACAGCTTCAGTATGCACATCACAAATCAATAATGTCATATGGATTGTCTACCCTTAAATCACTTCTAACTTTCAGAAATGCAATCCAATAATTCATTACTTATTCTTTACAAGTTATACCAAAGAATTTTTCCCAGGTAGCTCATGGTTCCCCTAAATCAATGTGTGAAGCAAAGGAAACATAAAATGTCTCAGGTCTCTAGATTTACAAAATCTATCTACTGCTCACGGAGCTCTGGTGCAGAGTGAGGTGCAGCTGGGTGGCTCACTGTGAGGTCGAAGAGCCAAAGCTACCCATTGCTGTGTGTGAGAAACAGATGCTTTCTGCTCCTTTACAGACCCACCACCTTTGGGAATCTACACCGGAAGGTTTACTGTGTCTTCTAAGGGACTGGGAGCTGGGATGACGAGGAGAGAAAATGAAAAATGGGATACAATTTAAATGTTGTTGGAAGTTACAATTTTTGATATGCGTGACTCTTCTGAACAATTAACTGTCCTCTAAGATTTCTTAGGCTGTTACCTTTCAGAAAGCCTATCACGGGGTCCTGGGTCCTGAGGAGCAGCTGGATGCTTAAACATGGTATCACAGAGGTCCCGACATGCTTAATGGTGTAAGAATTAAAACTATTATTAACCAGAAAAGGAATTTCGAAGAAGCACTTAAAATTATGCAATATTCAGACAGGTATTTTCAATATTGGCAAATTACAATGAAAAATAAGAGACTGAAGAAACGATGACAAGTCAATTCTGTCCTCAAAGATTTACTTCGTTAGAAGCTGATTCAGGAATAGCCTATACCCAAATGCTCAGAGTGTATTTTAGCTTTGATGCCTTTCGACCCCATCTGAGTGTCGGGCCAGCAAGTGCAAATCCGGCTTTACAATCCAGCTGCTGTTCTGCTCTGCCTGGCACGATATTGATTTTTCTAGGATGCTCTGTAAATATCAATATTTCTGTACCTGAACCCAAGCTGAAGCAGCACAGCAAACTGCAGCCCGCAAGCAAACATGCAATGTCACTCTGAAGGGATCTTGGCAGGATTTAATTAGAAAGTTAAACAAGCAAGAAGGAAACGCTGGTGGAAAGGGAAAGCACACGGGGCAGGGAAGCGAGGTGGCTGAGCAAGTAAAGGTAAGGGTAGATTGAAGGGAGAACACTGCTGACTCTTGAGCCATTGTATTCAGGTGGAAGCATGGGGAACTTGGAAAAGAAAAAAGTTGAAACGGAAGAAGTCATAGAGTTTTAACAGAAAGGATTAAAGTTTGTTTCCACGCCATATAAATTAAACTTGGTTAACGTCATCCACTTTCTTCATTTGCTATACTTATGTAAATAGCATGGCTTGAGATAGTATATGAAATATTTCCCTGGAAAGACAAAATAAAGAGCTACACAATGCATTCTACTGTTCTGTATAAGGAAATCCTGAACGATGAGACCGAAATCAGCTAAAATGTTTTCCTCTAAGTCAGAATATCGAAGCCTCCACAAAGCATGGCCTTTGTTCCCGGTAGAGCGCTGCACTGCATATTTAGCACCATCATAGAACTTTCCACAACCAAGCGGTGCTTGAAGCCACCACAGTCTGCTTTTCCAATTCCCTTTACTCAATCCATTTTTTAAAATAATAAAACATTCTTCTGTAGAAACCTTACAAAACATTTGGTAAAAATTACAAAATAAAATTTGGTACTATATTTTACACACTAGAGTAATATTTAGTATTAGTAGTAGTATTAGCAATATTTAATATTTAGTAATATTAAATAAGAGGGCTCATATTTGAAAAGTAGACAGCAAAGTAGGATATTAAAAATGTGATGGTACAATCAAAAAGGTATATATTGAGTATCCTATAACAGACTTAAAGGACCACTGGTGGAGTAATGCTTAAGAATGGCAAGATCAGCAGTTTGCAACCACCTGCTGCCCTGCCTGGAGAAACACTGGGTTTCTACTCTAGTAAACAGTCACCATCCCAGAAACTTTCATAGACAGTCCTTCCTTCCCTTGTCCCAAAGGGTCACCCTGAGTCGGCAGTCAGTTTGACTTAAGTAACTGATCTATGATAGTCATATACATAAACATTAAAGTTTATGGCATTTTTGTGGTAGATTAAGTGTTCCTTCGTGTCATTAATTCAACTTTTTATTGTGCTAATGTGAGTTTTTCTTTTTCTAAGGCTCTAAAAAGACAAATAAAGGGCATACCAATACACTTGAATGGAACCCTAAAGCTGACAATGTCTGGTAAACTCTAATGACTATGTTTATTTAGGGGCATCATATTTCTGCTTTTATATTACATGTTAGGTCCTAAGTAGGGACAGGGTATAAGAGCATAATGAGATACAGAACACCCCAGTTTACAGTCAAAGCTGATTCCAAAATAGTTCAATGCAAAGCTGTAAAAGAACAAACTCAAGTAGTCATTCACCAAGGTACATGTATGACGCTTAGGCATAATCGTACATCTAATTAATGAGACACTCATTTGATATTAGAAAACACAATCATCTATATATTATATTATTCCTTACAAATTCATATTCATGAAAGTGCTAGCAAAGTATCAAAACTGTGAATGTGTTTTCTTAAAATTACATATCAATATTGTAAAATTAAACATACCTAGACTTGTCATGTATTTGAAATTTATGATAGATTATCTTTAAAACTTAATTTTAAATCCCTTGTTGACTTTCAGTGGAGTTAACTTTTCAAATTTTAGTGACAAAAACATGCATTAAAAAATAAAACAGGCTTCCATATTTGTTTAGTTAAATATTGATTTGAACATCTGTAGAATGTTTCTGTTATTTCAGCATGTCAGAGTCTGCAGCAGAAACCCATCCTATACGGTTTAAGGAAAGAATATTTTACAAAGGGAAACTCTATTTGAAAAATCAACTATATGCTCCCCTATATTTCCATTCAATTTTTCTTTTAATTCTCCATGTATGCTAGTAGAGTGAACTGTAATTTTTACATATACCTAGCAACTGGCCAGCCTTCTCCAACAAAATTAGATTCATTTATATAGGACTGGTATCTTTTCACCAGAAAAAGTAACAAAGGTTTTCATTTCTATGAAAAGAGAAAATTTATGATAAGTTACCAGCTTTACCATTGCCATGTCTGTCATTTAACAGTGGCATTTATTTAATTTCAAACCTTCTTCAGCATAACTCACATATATTTGAAGTAAAATATGCAAATGCATTCCGTCTCTGGAGAAGGGTAAATTCAACCGTGAAGCAGAATAGATTTCCATTTTCCTAATGCACTTTGGCACTTCTGTGTGTCCACTTACATTAGCCTAGGAAAGTATCTCCGGCTCTGTCAGCCCCCAAGAACGTGTTAAAATGACATGGTAGATTTAGAGTTCTGAGAGTAAATATGCCTTGTATAGAAAAAGCCTTTTGGTCCAAGTAGGACTACCAGAAACATTCCATGCATTTTAAATGCCTATAATCATAATTCTCCACCACAAGATGTAATATATGTTTTATAAGAATAATTATTTTCATCTATAATATCAGTGCTACCAAACATCCTGCCCTGCTCACAAAAATGCTCTGTCTGATGTTAAAGAGGGAAGAGGGATTCCACATTTTGGTATATTATATGTTTTATTGACCAGAGGACCCCAAGAGCTTAGTTGAGTAACCATTAATTAGACTGTTAGGCATAAGGTCAGGACTCAAACCCCCAAGCGACCCCAAAGGGGAAAGGTGAGCGGCAACCTTCCTAAAGAAAATTGTGAAAGCCCTATGCAGGTTCACTGTGAGTCAGGATGGACTGGATGGCAATAAATTTGGATTTGGTGTTTGGTATGGGCTTTTTGTAAGGAACCCTAATAGCATGGGCATTAAGTATTCAACTATTAACCAAAAGATCAGTAGCTTGAACACACCAACGGCTCCACGAAAGAAAAGATGTACCTCACGCGGTCATTTTTATTCTGTCCTGTAGCTCATTATGACTTGGCCCTCGAGGGCAATGGTTTTGATAGTAAGCACGCAATGCTTAACAAAATGCCCAACTATGTAATATGGTGAGAGAGAACCCCACAGTGAGGTCAGTAGAAAAGTGTTTCAAGCGATCTGGCTCAAAATAATCATAATCATATTAGCCTCCTAAAGAGAGTGTGAGGAAATCTCCATGTCCCAATCACATTGTCCTGCCACACGGTGGTAAGAATGATTTGAGCAAAGACGGGGTTGGCCTGCCTTCCCACATGTCCCTGTGACACAGCTTGATCGGCTCTGGGGCACCCGCTTCTCCAGCAACACCGAGGAAATAAGTGCACTACTAACCACTTTTTGATGAGGACTTAAAGTGAGAGGTCAAGGTCAAAATTAATCATGCACATTTCCTTCTTTGTTCTGTATGCTTTAATAAACCTGCATGTCTTCACATATCTCCTTGCTGTCACTTGGAGCATAATTCCACTTACAAAGACAAAGGGGGACAAAACCCTTATCTAAAATAAATAATCTGTTTCTTTCATGAGAAAAATGAATACACATTAGGCTATGAAATTATGTAATTTAGATAGATGATTGGTTTAACTACCTGGGATCACCTACACATATAGAGGCAATAGCATTTTTTGTATTAGTAAATTCATATTTATGAGATTGACCATTTCATAAAATTTCACCAGTTTTTGATTTTTTAAAAAATTTAGCATTCCAGTGTAAATCCAGGTATTAAATCATTTTTAAAATGCTTCTCCCCTGTTCCTGTGTCCAATGAGGAATAACAAAGGAGAAATGGTCTCCCTTCCTATCTAAATTTCTAGGTCAAGCCCGGTGTGAGCTCAGATGATTGGCAGAAGGGGACACCAGTGTGTTCCTGGAGGTCAGTTCTCTCCAGCAACTTTACTGCCGGCTACGTGGAGTTGTCGACTGTGTGTGCCTACGAGCTGAAAGACGCCGTGGCAAATCCAGTACTAGAGCCAACATGAAAAGCAGGGAGCCGGAATCAAATGTTCTCATATAAGATGAAATACTTGAATAAACACGAGGCAATATTGTTTTCTTCTCTTCTATAGCTGTGGCTTTAAAGTAGGGAAATGGAGTAAAACACCAATTTTATTTCCCAAAATATGTTCAGAAGAGAAAGGTGTTTTTTTTTTATCACTTTGACATAGTTTTATTTCTTCCTTCATGAAGTAAAAGTGTTAATACAATAATTTTTTGCCCAGACTGGAATATTACGATTTTTCCTTTGTTCCTCAAAGGAAACATTTTCAGATAAAAGCTCTTTTGTGGTTTGGCACGCTGGCTGGGAAGCATGAGGACAGAGGACAGGCTGGGGAAACCGAGAGTCCTGATGGCACCGGGGTTATGATCTTGACTGTGATCGCGCGGCTGGCAGTTTGGACAAGTCACTCCTCAGGAGAAAGATGAGCCTTTTTCTCCCCATGGACAATTATAGTATTAGAAACTCATGGGGGAAGTTCGATCCTGTTTCACAAGGGGTGTTATGCGTCAGCATCGACGGGACAGCAGGGAGAGAAATAGTAAAATGCTGAATTTTTAAAATATAAAATCTTGGGAACTTTGATATTATTTTTTATATAAATTCTCAAGGGGGGTTATTATTTCATTCCCAAGTTATTAAAATACACAAACAATTATTTGGAAGGCAATGGAGGATGGAAAGTGATTGAGGGTCCGCAGACTGATTGATTTTAACTCAGATCAATTGTCTTCCATGTTTTATATATTAGGAGAACTGTGTGTGATCACCGACTCATACTCACATGACTAACACACAATCCCAGAGGGGCGAGAGGTTTCCTTCCCCTGGCGTCTACCTGGGCACCCACCAGTCACAGAAACTCTTTCCCTTTTACAGGAAACATTTCTTGCAGCGTTGTCCCACCCAAACCCACTCACTCTGCCTTTCTGTAATCAACTGTATGCACGGCCCTTGTTGTGCAGGACAGATGGAAACATCTCTCCGTCAGTGTGGGCGCCCTACGGACCTTGTGGATAGCCTAGGCGTAGACTTGCCAACCATAATGTCAGCGGTAGAGACCTACCACCCACGCTTCTCGAGGCAGAGGGAACTCTCCGTTCCCATAGAGATTTATAAATTCAGAAACTCTACAGGCTCACTATGAGTAAGAATTCAGTTGCTGAAGGCAGCAAGGTTTTTGTTGTTTTATTTTGGGGGGGTGTTGTCTTGTTATATTTTTTGGCACTTAAAGTCTGAGGTCCAGGAAATGTTGCCTTACTCTACTAAGCCTAAATGTGCCATTGACAAATGGGAAGAGAAATGATATCTAACTTATTGATCATTTGAAGAATTAAAAGCATTATGCTTATAAAGATCTTACCTTTAGCACTTGGGTATTTTAAATAATATTACATAATTCTATACTTATCTGTGATTGGCAGGTGAGACTCCCTCCACTGTTCTCTTTCGGCATCTTTTGTACAGTCCACGATTAAGGCCATGCTTAATGTAGCTTGTCGAAGACAATAAGGTTTGAAAGTATGAAAAGAAAGCCAAGTCAAGGATTGAGTGTAGTGCTTTTAGATCCCATTCATTATATTCCTCAAGAGTGTTCTTTAATACACACTCCTTCGTGACAATAGTGATGTTTTCACACATCGCTTCAGAGGAAAGAGTAGGGTCCAACTTGCCTACATTTAAACCCTGGTTGTGTGACATACCCGCGTTACGAACAGTTGATACCTTATCTGAACGATTTCCCATTGGCGAGACAGTGAAAAAAAAGAAAGGGAGAAGGAGGGAAGGAGGAAGGGGGAGAAAGAGAGTGTTCATAATATCAAACTCACAACATGCAAAATTACAGTACAAATTAAATTACATTCATTTGTCAAAGAAGGGGAAACTCGTAGTATCAGAGCCTAAATTGTGAGACTGGTTGGCAGAAAGCCAGAGATGACCATGAGAGCCCAAGATACACTGTGCGAACCACGCTGGTGATTCTCCTCTGTCTCTAACTGAGGGGTGGGAAGAAACTGGGGACTCAATACAATGCATTGGAGAGATGACTATAGAAGATCAAAAATTAACCCTAGCTATTAATCCTGACGTGGATGATTAAATCTTGGCTGTTGATCCCCCCTCTGGTGTTGAACCTTGTCTGTATTTTGTTCATTTTCATTTGTTCATACTGGAGTTTATATCAGATGTGTTGCTTCCTTGAGCGACACCCTCTTGAATTTTTGTTACATGTTCTTCTGTTCTTCAGTGTATGAAACCCAGGTTTGATGAGCCTATAGGGACAAGTAGAACAAGGGTTTCTAGCGGGTACAGTGTGGTGGAAAAATCGTAAAAGCTGATGTCAAGAATTTCAAGGAGGAAATTAATGTTTTAAAACTGATCATGTTAGCAATTTTACAATACTGCTTGATGTGATTGAACCATGGGATGATATGATATCTGCATTAATTCCTAATAAAATGGTTTTGAAACCAAATATGATGTGTGTCAAATGCTTAACACAATTGTTATTTCTTTCCTGATGCCTTCCATATCAAAGTACTCAGAATTCAAACATGGTTGATTTTAACTATTATTACTACTATCTTCTTTATCATGATAAACTACAAATAATTTCATGACGATTCACAGAGAACCTTATGTACCTCCCCAATGTAGAGATGTTTCCTCTGTCTTGGTAAGGATTAACATATGGATCTTTATACTTTGGATCTTATTAAAGCCAAAATTCTTAGCACAGTGTTCTCCCACTTATGTTTGCCATTCTCTTTTGTCATTCTACTTTAAAATGCAATTTTAGGGATTATTAGAAAGCAAAATCTTCACATAAAAACACACTAGATAAGACTGTGTTCCACACCCTCTACCATCTACACAAGCTTTGGCATGGCATGGTCTGTGACAGTTGACAGGTAACCCTGTCACGGGATTGTGCTCAGGGCTGGCAATGTTCTTCCTTCATCCCTCCGTATTGACCAATCTTGAATATTGTCTACCGTGCCTCCCTGGAGGATTCGCTGACAGAAGTTATGTGCTACTCACACCTTTTGCTAATCTGCCCAACAACAGGCAGATTAGACACATCAGGATATGTCCTCAAAGAATGAATAAATTCCAGGGCAGGTAATTGTAACTCTGGGACATAACTAAAAATGGAGGTCGGGAATAGCCATTCTGTGGCTAGTTAAATCTCAGGAAGGAAAAATAAAGTCCAGTTATTAAAAGCAGAAACTTGACTGTAAAATAAAAAAAATTCTGGCTGTCAAAAAATAAACATTGAGCAAATGACAGGATGAGAAAATACTGGGAGAGAGAGAGAGAGAGAGAGAGAGAGAGAGAGAGAGAGAGAGAGAGAGAGAGAGAGAGAGAGAGAGAGAGAGAGAGAGAGAGAATGAGTGAGCTACTCTGTGACTGTCCAGCCCGCTTGTCAGTTTAATTTGCAATTGAAAACAGGAGAGGAGAGGAGTCAGAACAGGTGTTTGTTTTGTTCTTTTTTTAATGGGAGGGAAATCAAGTGAGATCACGCCGGTGCCAGCTGTGAAGAACTGCTGACACTTGCGGTTGCCACATCCCGTGTTTGCGAGACAGGTCAGGAGCAGCGGAAGACAGCCAGGAAATGCGATGGGGAGGCAGGCAGTGGAAGGAGGCAGAAGAGGAGCAGCGCTCAATCTTACAAGAGGAAAAGGGAAAACGGTGCTATTTCAAAAGGTTCAATGTTTAACATTCCATTGTAACTTCATTTTAGTCTCACTAGTACCAAGTCAAACGATTTCATTTTCTCCTCCTGTTAACTAAAGAAATGTATAAAGATGATTTTATTTTTGTCTTATGTGCCTTATATGTTCTACACACCTGACAGACTCAAGTAAGGTATTACAATATCATTACCTAACTCTATTTCTTTTCTGATACCCTGTCCCCACAGCCCCAATTCCCTTATTTCTGGCCCGACCTTGAATGATAGGCATATCTGCATAAGCCAGAGAGAATGATCATGTGTTCACTTGCGCACACCTAGAAATGGACATGGCTTCTCTAAGCAAGCCCTGAAACTAAACTGTTATCAAGTCCATTCCAACTTACAGCAACCCTATGGATTATAGACCTTTAATAGAGCTGCTTAACTAAAGCGTTCTCCTGTAGTGTGGCTAGTAGCTTTGAACTACTGACCTTGTCGTTAGCAGTCAAATGCTTAAACAACCGTGCTACTAAGGCTAATTGAGCAAAGTATGTCCCTATACTCACAGATATGTTACAACAATGTAAAACAATACATAAGATGACTCATGAGCACATAGCCCTTATCTTCATTTATACATTTCTCTCTTATTCTAAATAAGGCCTGAAAATGGGAAAAACCAGACCATAAAAATGAATGATTCAGACCAAAAAAATAGTGTAATCAGAGAAAAATCAAGTACTTATTTTACTAAATAATCATTTCAAGTTCTTATTTTTATTAATTATCTAATATAGTACCCTCTGCATGTTTTTGATCATGTCAATGAAGATCAATTTCTGCACTGTGGGGGCTGATGAACATTCTGAGACACTACCCTTAGGAAACGGTGTAAGAGAGAACATAAGAATTCCAAGAATATTAGTGGACTCAGCATGTCTGAGAAGTTCATTACCAGCAAGTGCCAGAATAAGATGCAATTGGTATTAGAATAATTCAGAAAATCAGTGGGTGAGCTGGTATCTTTGGGAAGAAGAATGACGAGGAATCTCAGAGCATGAAATAAACAGCTTTCAATGTTATATGACAGTGTTTACATAGGACCACAACCTTACAGATTACACAGGTTTTCAGGTTCTAAGTTGAAATACAAGGTTTAGGAAAGTTAATTTTCAATTTTTAAAGTAAATCTACCTACTAGATATTCTTCATAATCCTTATTAGGTCAGTTATAAGTAATAACCATGCATTGAAGAAAATTATATAGAGATGCTAGGAATTAATAAGGCATAATATTTGCTTTAAAGAACAGCCATTTAAAAAATCACAACCATGTCAGCAAAATGGCACTGAGATGATTAAACGCAGCGAGGTCACCACAAATACTAGAAGCAATCATGTGAACTGGGGAAGTATGACAGGGTTTGAGTAGGAAAGGTTTCTCCAAATGGTGATCACTATGTGGGCTCTTAAGGACGTGGCATTAGCTGCCAGTTAGAAGAATACACACAGGGACAAATGAACAAAATAAACTAACTGTGCAGGGACTTAACAAAAATGTTCTAGAGCATAAAGTGTCAACGTGCATGGCAGCAGATTGTGCGACAAGGGGGTAGACCAGGCACATTTTAGGCTGTGGGAAACTTATTTTTCTTTAAAGGACTGAGTTATACTGGAAATAAAGGCATGTCAGCCTTGGTTTTAAGTATATGCCTCTAGTGGGTGACGGAAAGTATATTGTTTCAACATTTTAAACAGGGAGCTTGATTAGAATAAATATAGCAATAGATGAAGTTAGAATTTGAGATTCTAAGGGGTAAGTTTGAAGTCAATGTTTTATAATTAATGACTTCTTAAACAGTCTATTATTATATTTGTAACATAAGAGTTATTTTGGTAGAAAAAAAAGAAGTATCTCACCACTTCTTAACTTTTATAATTCTTTTTCTAAGAAATTACAAATTGTAGAAATCTAAATACAATTGATTCAGTAAATAACGCCTGGAATTATATGCATTTTCTGCTTTTAAAAAAGAATATAATTATAAATAAATATATATCTTTTATAATACTTTTAACATCTGAAAATATTAATTCGATATCTTGGTATGGTGTGCTTATTGTCTTGAATAAAAAGACTAATTTCAATGTTTCTGGAAACTTTTTTAGAAGATCTTCTGACTAGGATATGGTCATATTAATAAATAAAAATGTTTTGGGAAACATTCACGACTCTGACATATAGTGTTTACAACGCATGCATACACACACCAAAAAAAAAAACACATTAACTCAAGCGGTTAAGAAACCTAAGTAATACAAATTTCAGATGTATTATGATTAATAGTTTGGTGTTTACCTAAGAAGGCATTTAAGAAAGTGTGTGGGAAGAATATTAGTCCTCAGAAAGGCTCTGTAAGAAAAAATAAAATAAATGCTCCATAGTTAATTAAATCTGGGGACTGTAGAATTACAAGAGATTTACAATGTACATTATTAGCATCTTTAAACTCTGAGAAATACTAAAGAAAAAACTGTATAACCTTTCTGTTTGTTGCAATCCCAATTTTATTTAACCATATAACTTCTCTGTTTTAAAGTAATATCTAATAACATTATTATAATAATACTTCCTAGTGAAAACATGATTTCAGATAATAACCCTGTTAATTATGGATGACTAAACCTCTCCTGATTTGAACAACTCAAGATTTACACAGTCAGTCTGCAGCTCTGGAGGTGATAAGTGACAGAGACAGAATTTGAATCAAGATTATATCTTCCACACATTATAATCTTACCATTGTATGATACGATTTTCAAAGCAGTTCTGGTTTTTGAAATTCACTTGCAAATTCATTTTCTAAGACAGCTGATGCAATGTTTCCTATTTATATAAATATCATTATTACTAATCTCACCTTATTAGTATAATTTGGAGCATTTAATAATATTCTAAGTTACATTATTTGGCATAAAATATGTATATAGAATTAGATATAAGTGTTCCTATATTCATGAAATATTTAAAATAATAAACTTCCGTAAGATATTTGGTAGTTATTATTTTAAGTACCAAGATTAAGTTATGATTCCAATGTGTTCTTCAATTTATAATATTATATTAACATACTACATCTTCACGAAACCCACGTGGTGGTCATTGTTCATTTATAACTCAGTTTTTCACTTAACTGTGATGCTAAAAGTTAAACACAAAATCTCAAATGGCAGAATGAGAAGAAAAAGTGAACGATTAAAATGAAATTTGCAAAGGCCTAGAGTTAGAAAATCAAAAAGGAAAAAAATCAAGCTCAGCATATCTTAAATGGAAAGAATAAACAATATCCAGCTTAGAGTTGCGATATTGGGAGATTCCATCAGCACAATGATACAGGGAGCATCCAAAGCAGGTTAAAAGACTACCCAGTCACGAACCAGAAAGAATTAGTGGGCATCAGTCATTTCAAGAAGTGGCATCTGAGGAAGAACAAATATTACTGAAAGAAGAAATTCAAGTTTCACTGAAAGCATTAGCAGAAACAAGACTCCGATGCTTGATGAAGTTCAGCACCAGGTGCACGCACACATCTACGCCCGGGATCTGGACGGCCACTCCTTCAAGCCGTGCTAAGGAAGACAGAGGACTGGCGCCTTTGGAGTCAGTTCCGTTAGAATGACAAGAAGGCCACAGTCTTTTACCCACAGATAAAGAGAGACGATGTTGAGCTTTTCAAGGATCATCTTGCTTGGATCCAAATCAGTATTCATGGAAGCAACCGTGAAGAGTCCAAAGGACACATTGCTTTGGGTAACTCACCTGCAGGAGACCTCTTTGAAGTGTTGCTGAGTAAGGGTGTTCCTTTGAAAATACCACGTCTTGGGACAGACATAGCTTGATCCTCAATAACTTCATCTGCATGTGAAGGCTGGACATTGTAAAATGAGGACCAAAGATGATTTGATGCATTTGAATTATGGCTTTAGAAAAGAACACTGAAATGCCATGGGCTACCAAATGAACAGATTCGCCTTGGAAGAAGTATAGCCAGAATGCTTCCAAGAGGCAAGGAGGGCGAGACTTCATCTCACATACTGTGGACATGTAATCAGCTGAGACCAGTCCCTGTAGATTTACAGCGGTTCTCACTCTTCCTCATGCCGTGACCGCTGACCCCCCAACCATAAAATTATTTTCGTTGCTACTTCAAAACTGTAATTTTGCTACTGTTATGAATCAGGCGACCTCTGTAAAAAGGTCATTGAACCACGAATGGGTCGCGACCCACAGGTTGAGAACCACTGCTGTAGACCATCGCAGCTTGGTTACTGGAGGCGCTGCAAACTTGAGAAGTGCTCCCAAGATCTGGACGGACTCAGTGGCTGCAGCACGGGGTCCAAACATAAGAATGATTGCGAGTGCCAGAGGACAGGCGCTGGGCATTCTGCTGTACATCATAGTTCACTCTGAGTGGAAACCGACTCACAGCACCGAAGTAAACAAAGGCAGAGAAAACCACCTACAACTAGAGAATTTCACAAAATGCCTGGCATCTGTTAGCACTCAAGGATATCAGTTAAACAATCAAATGAAAAAAAATTAAATGTGTGATCAGTTTGCACAAACCTGACACTTTCAAATGATACTACTACTTTTGCCATGCACATTTCTCAGAGCTCTGAATCCATCTGGCTTTAGGATCGCAGACTATTGGCTTTTTCTAAAGACAGATGTAGGGGATCTTTTGTGTACATCTGTTACAAACCAATTATTTTCTTTTGAGAAAATTGGTTTTCTTTTAATTAGTCATAGCTGACGAAAGAAAGATTTCTTTGAAATTACTTTGCAAAGTCATTTTAAACAGCAGCACAAGAATAACAACTTTAATTTCATTGAATTAAAATAGGATTCTTATAAAACTAAAATAAAATAGAATTATTTACAATAATTTTACAACGAGGCTAAAGAGGTTAAGTAGTTTTTTCATGATAGCACACCAAATAATAAAACATCAAGCATATATTATTACTCATAAATTACACATATTGGCAGAAATTAAAACAAGCGTGAATATATATGGTCTATAGATATTTTTTCCTTTAATTTACTCTTGGTTTCCCAGAGCCTAGAATTTTATCTTTGGCAATACTGTTCTTTTTCTTATTTTTTTTAAAATCATTTTTATTGGGGGCTGGTACATCTCTTATCGCAATCCATCCATCCATTGTGTCAAGCACTTTTGTACAGTTGTTTCCCTACTCATTCTCAAAATATTTGCTTTCTACTTGAGACCTTGGTATCAGCCCCTCATATGTTCCCCTTTGCTCCTCTCCCCCATGAAACTTTGTTAATCTATAAATTATTATTATTTTGTCATATCTTATGCCGTCCAACGTTACCCTTCACCTACTTCTGTGTCTATCCCCCATGGAGGAGGTTATATGTAGATCCTTAAAAAAGAATGAACTGAACATAGCTTCTTGATTTTAAACTGATGTATAGTTTTATTAGAGGTACAGAAGTTAGGCAATTACAAGGAGCTAATATTAATAGTGAACATTTAGATAGAAAAGACTAAGGAATATTGTAAATCAGGAACAAATATTTATTGAAAACCATTTTCATTTTAAATAGTTATTTAAAATCAACTACTGTTATAACCAGTGTTCTAAGAGCTCAGAAATTATCAGTGTACAGCATATATATTGCATGTACGTGTAGTTCTAATAATGTAGATACCAAGTATAAGCATATTTGCATAGAGCATGCACAGTTATAAAATACTCTTAAACTTGAAAGGTACATTTTCTGTTCCACACTAGAAAATGATGATGGAAAACAGAAAATAAAAGAAAATGCCGTATTCCGATGCTGCTGTAGCATATCTTGTTCTATCATTATGAAACTGAAATCCTTTAAGATTAATAAAGGCTAGGAAGAAGTAATGAAATAAAAGCACCATAGAAGACAGGAATGAAATCTTGGTCAGAACAATGAATAAATTTCAACTAAGTGGAAGCTTTGAGACAGCAAAGGCATTTTTACTAAATTGGCTTTGTCTTAATTTTGAAGTTGCCACTTCTCTTTTGATAAATGCTGAATAATGGTTGAGCTTCATTACCGTGCCTAATTTCCCATACAATATCACATTTCCTCATTTTGTTCAATGTATTACTGTAAATTTGAAGCTATAGATTTTGACCTAAAGTCATTCATAGTGTTTTTAACATTTTCTGTTTCATCATTTCCAGTTCCTTTTGAAGTAAAGTCTTCACTGAAATGCTGTACTTATGTAAGTAATGCTGTATGACTATTACTAATATTAATCACAGGTACTGAGTGCTTACATGGCTTTCAAATAAACCATGGCCTTGGCATCCTTATACCAATACTTCAAAGTAAGTAATAGAATTCCTATTTTACCAATGAGGAAGTTAAAGAGCTTCTATACATAAAAAGTTGCTCAAGGAACTTCTAAGTTTTCTGTTTAAGCATAATTACATATTATGAATTTTTTAATGGCAGGGGTGGAGCATTGTTTTGGACATTATAACAAAATAAGTTTGAGAGACAACAATGTTCCAATACAGAGCCCTGGAAAATACTGGACGCTTCTTGTAACTGGTAGAAACATTTAGGTCTTTTTTTCTGGCAGTGCAGGCCAGATTTAATATTCCGTGGTAACCTAACGGTCCTAATGCAGCAATATTTACTTGATCTTCATTACTGGGTGCTCAGCTTGTTACATGCTTACGAGGCAATGGAAAATACCATAGCTTCAGTCAGGTCACTTATTTCTCGACATGACATGTCCCTTGTAACTATTTAAAGAAGTCTTTTGCTGTAGAGTTGTCCAATGAAGTATTTTTTTTCTTTACTGCTGTTTCCATGGATGTTGGGGATCCAAGTAAAATAAAATCGAGAGGCTTTCCCTGCTGATCATGATGTAGCTATCCTCCAGCTGCAGTGTTTTTTGCTTTCATGGTGATAGGATGTAATCCATATTGAAGACTTTAGTATTTTAATATTCAGCAGAAAAGGAACACGACTTCTTGATTTAAAACTGATGCACAGGTTGGTGTGAGGCTCTCCTTGAGTCTATGCACAGGTGATGCGTGAACACCATTAAGTGTTTTGAAATTCCTGTTCTTCACAATATTATCCACAATTTGGTTAAGACCACACAGTCCAATGCATTTGCATAATCAAGACACCACAATTAAACATCTTTCTGGTATGCTCTGTTTTCAGCTAAGGTCCTTCTGATATCAGCAATAACATATACATCCTTAATTCCCTTTTCTTGTCAGAATTTGACTTGATTTCTGTAAGTTTTCTGTGTACTGCAACAACTGTTTTTGAATTATATACGAGGGACTGTTTACATGAATGAAATATTAAAAATATAGTTTTTATAAATCCCGCATTGTTATTTATTACCTTTCTTTGGGATGGACACAATGTAGATATCTTCCTATAACTAGGTAGTTTTCTTCTAAATTTCTTAGCATGAACAAGTCAGTGCTTTATGCATTGCAACTGTTGGCATGTTGCTATGTTGTGACTTCCTGGAGATTTGCTTCTGGATAATGCCATGAGTGCAGCGTACACTGCTTCTTGGCAGCACTTCTTCTTCTTCTTTTTAATACTTTTATTGAGAGCTCTTACATATCTTATCACAATCCATACATTCCTCCATTGTGTCAAGTACACTTACACATATGCTGCCATCATCATTTTCAAAGCATTCTCTTCCCTCTTGAGCTCCTGATATCTGCTCCCTATTTCTTCCCCTCCCTCCCCTGCCTGCTCCCCTTCATGAACCCTCGATAAGCTATAGATTATTTTTCCAATATCTTGTATCATCTTCCATTGCCCCTCATTTACTTTTCATTGTTCATCCCCTTGGGAGGAGGTTCCAGATTGATCCTTGTGTTCAATTCCCCCTTTATCCACAACCCTCCCCTAATCCTCCTGCTAACTCTACTCTCATTATTGGCCCTGAGGGGTTTATCTATCCGGGATTCCATGTGTTACAGGCTCTTTTGTGTAGCAGTGTGGGCTCTAGTCTAATTTGACCAGGTAGATTTGAGGTCATGATAGTGGGGTGAAGGAAGCACCAAAGAACTAGAGGAAAGTTGCATGTTTCATTGATGCTTTTCTGCACCCTGTCTGGCTCATCTCTTCCTTGTGACCCCTCTGTGAGGGGATGTCCAATTGTCTACAGATGGGCATTGCATCTCCACTCCACGCCTCCACCCCAATGTTCACCTTGGGCATGGTTTTATTCTGGGTCTTAGATGCCTGATCCCTGAACCCATCAACACCTCATGATCACACAGGTTGGTGTGCTTCTTCCATGCGGGCTTTATTGATTCTGAGGTAGGTGGCCACTTGTTTATCTTCAAGCCTGTAAGACCCCAGATGCTATATCTTTTGATATCTGGGCACTATCACCTCTCTTCACCACATTTGCTTATGCACCCATTTTGTCTTCAGCAATCATGTCAGGAAGATGAGCATCGCAGAATGCTGGATTGTTAAAACAAAGTCTTCTTGTGTAAATGGAGTACTTGAATGGAGGCCCAATATCCATCTGCAACTTAAATTCTTAACATATAGATATGAGTACATAGTTCTATTCCCCTTTCATTATATATATTTACTTATGTACACGCCTATATTTAGGCCTTTATAAATGTCCTTTGCCTCCTGGTTCTTTCCTCTATTTCCTTTTTACTTCCCTCTTGTCCCACCATCATGTTTGCCCTTCATTTGGGTTTAGTGATTCCTTGTTGCCCTTGATTGAGCCCCACTAGACATCCTATGACCTTCCGTCCATTGATTTTTGTTCACATGTTGTTCCCTTGTCCCTGGGTTGGTCACCACCCCATTTTCTTTCTCCCACCTCCCCTTCTCCTGTATCCCCCAGAAGCATTGGTCCCATTCTTTTCATCTCCAAATTATTTATCCTGCCTCTCTTATCTAGATAGACATGCAGACACATTAATAAGTGAAAATACCAGGCAAATCCAAGTAAAACAACAAAGGAAGTCAAAATATACAAAATAATAACAACCACAGCAGAAAGCAAGAACAAAATAACAATAACAAAAAGAAAGCCACTGACAAAAATGGAAAAGCCTGTAAATAGTTCAAGGTCTGTTTGTTGGTCTTTACTAGTGTTTTCCAGTCGAGCCTAATGGGGTGCCACACTCTGTCTCCCCAATGTAGTTTTGGTATTCCCTGGGGGTTTCATCAGTCTGCTCCCCAGCTGCTCTGCTGCATGCCCTCAGTACCTCGCCCAAGTGTAATGGAGCCAGACCCTGTACTATTCCCGCTCTGTGTCTCCAGTGCTGTCCTCCACAGCTCCATGGTTGAGTGAGGGACACCTTGTCCCATGGGTCTGGCCCTACTGTTTTCCCTGTGAATTGTTTGCTCCAGGAAGGAACATCATCCTTGGGGTTTGGTGGGCCAAGACGGCCAGGATGTCCTCTCCTCCCTCTCCATCCCTTTGCGTTTCTCCCATGACAGCACTCCCGAAATTGTTGAATGTTGACCACTGATGTTTCCTTTGTCATTCAATATTTTTTCCTGTAGAATTCTTCAATATGCAATTTGAAGATAGAATTGCCTTTACGTCTTTTATCCTGGAAAATGTTAAGTATCTTCTGAACTTTTGGGTTTTTAATGACTGGGTTTTGCATGTTTCATTATAATAATTATAATAAATTAAATCTAATTTATTTATTGATCCATCCTTGGAAATCCTATCTTTAGATCTTCATCATTTTTATCTTTTGCTTTTGCCATTCCATGTTCAAAAGCAAGTTTTAGTGTCTTGCTGGCATCTATTTTCATTCTTACCTTTTTCCTGCTTAATAATCTCTGCTGTCTTCATGCATGTTGACCTAGATGTCATCCTCCTATTTGTATTTGCTCATTTAATGGTCAAGGCCTCACATATATCTTTTAGAATGTCTCTAAATTTAGATAGGTGATGGATACTGACATTATTATCAATTTCCAGGAAAAAAAATAAAGCAGTCTTGAAAGAAATAAAGCCAGAATTCTCTTTAGAAGCAAGGATGATACAATTTCATCTCATATACTTCGGGCATATTAGAGGAGAGACACGCCCCTGGAAAAGGATATCATGTTTGATAAAATCGAAGAACAGTGTAAAAGAGGGAGACCACCAAGGAGAGGGACTGAAATAGTGGCTACAAGAGTGGGCTCAAACCTAACAATTCTGAGGCTTGTCAGACCCAGGCCGTGTTTCTGTCTGTAGCTCCTAAGGTCACTACGAGTCAGAATAGACTGGGTGACACCTCACAATAATTAAAACAAATGCACGTTCTGTATACGCAAGGTTCCATTTAGGCATTCGTGGCATTGTTTTGGTGTTTTCAGCTTTAACATGAATTGCCCATGAGCAATTGATGGTCTAATCTGAAGTGGGTCCCTTTCCTCGTATGTTAATATTTAAATTTTCCTTCTTCTCTCTTTCTATACATGTACTTGACTTGAAGGGTGCTTTGGTGTTATGAGGAGCCCTGTCGGTGTAGTATTTACAAGGTGGGCTGCTAACCACGAGGTCAGCTGTTCAAAACCACCAGTTAGCTCCTCAGGAGCATGATAGCGCAGAAACTCCTAGGAGCAGTTCTAGCCTGTCATATAGGGTGGCTGCGGGTTGCCATGGATTTGGAGGCAGTGAACTTGGTGGTGTCCTGGTTTATGAGTTGATCTGAAAGTAACCTGCTAACTGCCATGTCAGCAGTTTGAATGCACCAGGAGAAAGAAGAGGCTTTCTGTTCTTAGAGACAGTCATGGCTTCAGAGACCCCGGGCAGTTTATTCTCTCTCCTACAGGCCACAAAGAGTTGGAATCAACTTCCCGGCAGTGAATCTTTTTGTGAGAATTTTTCAGAAGCAGGTCTCCATTTTCCTCGTCAGATTTAACTGGTAACTGCCATTGAGAATTACTCACTATGAGAAAAGCTGTTATCATTTAAAACGCCAGCAACATAGCTTCGACCATCACAACAATATGGAAATCATCACAGCATAACACATCCTCTGAAGCCTGGACTCTGGAGACTGACACTGCTCCTGAAACAAGAGGTATAGCCCGAGGCCCAGATCCTACTGAGGGCTCCACAGAATTATCTATAATACAGATTGATCAATGATCCACTACAGTTAGAAGTAAGCCATTTTTATTTTTACTTTCAGTTTTCATTTCAGTGTTTTGAACCATCAAGTCACAGACCTGAACCTGCACCAACATCAGCAAAATATTCACAACAACATGGCACATGGAGATGTAACACAATAAACTCTACTAAAAAAAAGTGCAGCTCATACTAACTTAAATATGTTGAAAAGCAGGGACTTCCTGTAATAATCGGGATATTTATAGTCAATGTTCAGTGATCATCCTGGATAAATGCTCATTCTATAGAGGAACGATGAGGCTATGTGCTGGTTTGACCTCATCAACAGATCAGCATTTGTCAGCCAAGATAAAAGAAAACAGGGTGTTCTTTTATGTTAGATATATTTAACATAAACATAGAAACTGAAGTTAAATATTAAATAACAGAAAAAATATAAGGAGGATTATTATGTTTAAGGCCTTTTAATTTTTATTATATTTTGCAAACATGCCAAGACTCAGTTAAACAGTTGAAACTCTTGAAGAAATAGGGATAAAACTCTACATATCAAAAGTTTCCATTGAATATTATTTTATTTTCTCAACTCATGACATTTCATTGTAATCACAAACCGCGAAATAATAGAAACATCTTTAGATGTAAGAGCAAGAATTTGGCAAATTCAAAGCCATTCATTAAATATGATTGCAATTCCTGAATTCATTGTATTTCAAAGTCATTATCCTTTTAATTTGATAGCAGAAACTATTGAAAAGACAGAGGTAAAATTCCTAAGTCCTTTACTATCTTATACCATAGGAAGTATTAGGTGTTGTGTTATGATTGAAGCAGTGATGCTGATGGTAGCATTGACACTTGAGCATTCTGTGGCTCAAATGAAGGCTGACACTATACAACTAAACACACCTGTTTCGATTGTTCATGTATGTGTAACCACTTAGCTGGGTGTTTACAGTTTCTCCCCTCACCTATTTGCTGGATGAATCCTACAGGCTGATTTATCAGGGGGATATTGAAAAGGCTTAGTGCTTAAAATGTAGATGCAAATTCCTCTACATAGAAAGGCCAATGGGGCTGTTTTAGTGTAAATGAGAGGTATGCTGCTAAATCCCCATAATGAGATTAGAAAATAACTTGTAAATTAAAGCAAGGGTTTCTTAAAGTTAATATAATGCTTCCCAGCCAGATTACATTCCATGTTTAAAACATTTTAATGAAAAAAAATCTTTAACAAATAACACAAGAACAATAATTACTGAAATAACAAATTAAAGGGTTGAGCTAGGTAAAGGTTTTCCTGTGCACTGGGGATCAATAAACATTAAAGTGAAAGAGAAAATGGTTTAATGAACTAACAAAATAACATAGTAGGAGTATTAGGGACTAGTAAATGTCATTATATTTTATTATATTCTCCTATCAAATTATGCCATGCTCGCCTGCCTTGATTACACTGTATTGCTTAAACAAAAGAAGAATCACACTCCAAGACAAAGACACAGTGAACTAAATGAGTTGCTTACAGCTGGGCACACAATGCCTACCTTCAACATATTAAAAATAAGCTTTAGAAATACTGTATTTTTATTACGTAGATGACAGAATAACAATTTATCATTCATTTCCAACATATGAGTTGATATATTACTTGATTCCACTTAAAGCTATTCATTTCACTTAATTAATAGCATGGCCTTCACGAATATCTAGATTAAAATATCTCATTTACACAGGTGCCGTCTCGTATACATTCTTCCGATTTCATGGCCTATCATAGTATAACATACCAGTAGTTATCTGAGTGAATAATAATACTGACATTCTTTATCATAGCATCGTTTTTATTTTCCATCTGAATTAAAACATGTTTACAGTCTGCAGTGTGCAGGCATCTTCTTTACCTGGTGAAGTAAGACTCCTAGAGCATCGCAGGCTTTTGAAGTGCTTACTCCAGAGAAGGGCGTTAGAAGGATTTCATTTTTGTGTACTCAATTTTAAAAGAGACTCTTCAGGCTAAACTGTCTGGTGAACAATAAAATTTTATAAAATCCCTGGTAAATGGTGTCACAAAAATGCTACAACATTTTAGGCTGTAAACTGCAAACTCTCAGAAAAATTATGTACGCACTGGTCTATTTTATTAGGCACTGCAAACAAAATGCTTTTCTGCTAAGCTCCTAATGACAGAATTTCCAAATAACTTTCCTCAGGTGACAAGAACTTCACCTAAAGATGCAAAAAGCCTTTTTTTCAAAATATTTTTCCCAGCTAGGTTATACTTAATCAAGGTTACCACTATACTCAGCTCTATCCTTGCAGTCAAAGCAAAGATTTAATCAGCATCATGAAATGTAAGAACACTTCAAGCTCTCTAAACCTGACAATTACCAATCTTTAAAACCTCTCTTTACACAAAGTTTGACAGCTCTAAACTTATCCCTTTTACAAAGATAATGTACACCTATGTATTAGAAAGGTAAATTCAGATTTCTCTGTCTAACACGCACATCATGATGTAATTGGTTCTGCCTTTCGGGTAGCCAAGCAGGCAGTACAACTGTGCCTAGTCATAGAGTTCTTTGCCACTTAGGAGTTAGAGCAAAACAATTCAATTTTACTTTTTCACAAATGAATTATGATTCAAACCCCAACATCAAAGAGCCTATTAATCTCTTAAGGAACATTTTTTCAGTCTAAACACTAAAACCTAGCCCATAAAATATACGAAACTTTCACATCTCATATCTTAGAACCTTCACATTAAGCCCACAAAAATATTGGAAGCTGCTCAAATTTTATGTAGAAATTTTAAAATAATCCTTTAAGAAGAAATTTTATAGGGATACTGAGGCTTATAATGAATCTAAATGATGTTAGATAATATTCCTCCTATCATCAAGGCTGTCTTCCCAAGATGCATATAGATCACCCAAAATTTATTCACAAAGACGGTTACTTTCAGTTGTTTAAAACTACCATGGTGCTGCATTAAGAATCTCTATGAAGTATTAAAACAATTCACTGACGAATTCAGCAAACACCCAGGGGATATACTCTGCATTACCACTCACTGTGCTAATTTCTAGAAACCAAGAGTTACTAAAATACCATCCAAATTCTTTGGATTGATAATCAATCTAATCACAAACGCTTTGCGGGACAGTCAGTTTCACCAAGATAGAAAACATTACTGCAGAAGACAAATAAGGAGAACCGAGGAGTCCATAATGCCGTGTTAAGTCTCCTAACCTGGCTGTCCGTGCTGTGGGATGCAGGCTTCTGAGTGAGATCACCACGAAGGCAACTAAGGAAAACAATCCCCCATCTGCCCAATTCTAACGCTCATTTTGGCACTGGCTGTCATCGGACTGATTTGGACTCCTGGTAGGCTCGTGTGCACAGAGGCGAACTCTGCTCCGTAGGGTTCTCAAGGCTGCAGATCTTTGAAACTCATCATCCAGTCTAACTTCCAAGTTTGAACTACCCAACTTGTGTTTAACAATCTGTTGGTATACCGTGTGAGACACCCAGAGACTCCCGATTGCATTCAGATGTATTCAATCATGTCACGGAAAAAAGGCAAGGTATTGCTTGTCTTTATGGAACATTCTTTCAAAACTATGGTGCTCGTGAGGAGAATGGAGCCTCACATTTCTGAAGAAACATAATTAATCAGATTGTTCACTAGATCAAAGTATTACCTCTGCTCTATTTCTAAAGTAATTCTCATCTCAACTGATATATTGTTAAGAGATGAAAAATTTGGAAGATGTGGGAATGCAACATTTGTGTTAGTTGATTTCAACATCCATTTTTTTTCCTGTTTGATTAAATAGATTATTCGTTCGAAAAGTGTAAGTTGCCTATTTGACTGCATTCATTTTGAGTCAGTCCCAGTTAAATGTAATCAATTTTGCTTAGTTCTTCAAACATTTTAAATAAATGTATGGTTTAACTGCCTCCCCAAAGTCCAGTCCAGATTGTGGAATGTTAATCACCATTGAACCCTGCTTTGGGTGATTGGACCCGATCAGTTTTCCTGTAAGAGGTAGTCATGCAACGTGGACATCAAGAGAATGTATTATAGAATTTTTATGGTCTCACTGTTTTATATTTTTGTGACCTGTCATGTATCCTACAAATTATATAGCACATCTACATATAGTACAAGGTTAATTTTGTTTGAATCACTAATAGAAAGGTTGCTTTCCAATACCACTAGGACTGGTTTTAATTGGGCTGTATTAATCTACAGTATGACCACAATATTTAAAGCAACAGAAAAAACATACCTTACCGCAAATCTTTAAAAAAAAAATTTATCTTAATGCCTTTGAGTCTCTCACTTCAAAGGGAGTAAAGCCTAGTTTCATTAACGCTGAGTTTTGGAATTAAAATGTAACTTAAGTATAAAAACTGTTCTTTCATCCCTTACATTGTTCACATTGAAATTCTTTTAAAAAGTAAAAGTACCTCTGAGCATTACTTCTAATGCCTCACCTCCATTTCAACCCTCCAGCCACAGGCAGCTTGCTTCTTCTGTCCTTCTACTGAATCTCCCCAGAAGTGTTCATTTACATGACTGTGAAAATTCTTCATCCAGTGAAGGCTCTTTAGATTCCATCCTGGTTTAGCTGTCACTTGGGACACTGTTGACTAACTGCTCCTTGAGATGTACTCTTTGATCATAGGGAACCTGTTGAATTCCTGACGTATTCATTTCTCTCACCTTGTCTTTTTTTTTATTTGCGTACCCCTCTCCTTCCTTATCTCTCAAATGTCCTTACTCAGAGGTGTTGGTCTCAGTTACATTTCCTTTCATTTTATGAACAATTTCAGGGTTCAAGTGCTTTTCTGAAGGTTCCCTTTCCCAATTGTCTTTACAATATTTTGAAAAAGGGTTTGTCCGATATGCATATGAATATTTAGATTTTACTGATTTCATATGCTGTACTACCACATTCTTCCTAAACAAGCCCCAGATGTGAGCCTCTCCATTGGCTGAAGGGGAGTGCTTTGGAAGCGGGCAGTGGGAACTGCGGCAGTTGGCTGTGGTACATGTTCACAGCCTGGGGGACCTGGACCACTGCATTCCATCATAGGGGCCGTTGGGGGTAAAAATTTACTCCACGGTTGTGGCTGGGTCTAGTTGATTGACTGAACTAAAAGGTAGAGTTTAATTTAAAAAAACTACATTTTATAAAAAAAAAACAAAATCTATCAAAATGTCATCACTTGAAGTTTTTATTAACTTAGCAAATTTTTGTTTGGTAGGAAATAATGGGTAATATTTAAATTAGCCTAGCTCCGGTTACCAAATATGCTTAAAACTTGTAAACTTATATTTCCTTATCTCTTTGCTAAGAACCAAGCCTGAATAGTCTTCTCTTAAAGTTTCCCTTGTCAAAAGGCCGGCCCAGAACAACAGAATGGACAGATATTAGGGGCGTCTTAGAATTGTAGAACATCAAGCCTCACCACGAACATATGGAACCAGAACCTACAACTGAAGAGTGTCAACATTGAACTTTGAGGCAACGTGGACAATGCCCTACCTGGCACCCCATCCGCAGATCACATTCACAATAGTCTCTAACAAAGGTGTGTTCTTCCTTGTTCTTTCTCCAACCGACTTTCCCTCAAAATCCCTTTTCTAAGAATTGATTCTGCAAATCCATCCAGCTATTCAAATCAGTTACCTTAGGGTTTTCCTCACCTTATGCATCCAAGAAGTCAGGGAGTCCTATTAAATTGTAGTTCTCAAACCTGCTTCTGCCTCTTCTTGCTCACTACCTCTCCCCTCAGCTACTGACAGCTTTCAATATACTCAGCCATGCTGGTTCTAGTTTGTCTTTGAAGCTATATCAGCATTGATTAAAGTTTTTCACACAAACTATCTATTTTCACATAGATAGAAATATAATCCACATGAAAAGATGTGACTGACATGCAGGGGAGGCTGACACACGACTAAATAAATGTATGCAAACATTCCTCCTTGCTGATAGGGTTCCCTCAGTGGAGCAAACAGTTAAGCAACTAAATACCGGCTGCGAGGTTGGCAGTTGGAATGGACCCGGACGACAAGCCTGGTCTCCTGCTTTCAGTCTGAAAACTCATTGTAGTAACAATAAGAGGCCTCTAGAATAAAGTTCAGATAGCCCCATGTACAACTGTGCTCACTTCATCTCCTCACCCAAATCTCAGCATTTCTTGAGAACCTCACTCTGGGTCCAAACACTAAGCACTTTGCACACACTGCAAACTTTACCCACTGTTAGCTTTTCCTACCTTTATTAATCTGGAATGCGCTCGCTGTACCCTCATGAATCTGTTCAAGAATTTTTGGTTATGTCTATTTGTCTGGCCTTTCCTAAATAAATGCATTTTCTTCTTTACATCTCCACTGAATCTCACACCAAAAAGCCTTCAAAGTATGAAAGGTTATCCAGTGGGCTGCTAATCACAAGGGCAGCAATTCTAAACCATCAGTAGCCTGCTCCATGAAGATTCATAGCCTTGAGAACCCTAAAGAGCAATTTGAGTTGGAATCAACTAGTTGGCAGAGGATTTGGGTATCCTTTGAATCAAATGCTTATTTAGGAAAGATGTCAGATTGGCCAATTGCTCAGATTGACGTTCAAAGATAATCTTTAGCATGCAGAAAATATAATACAAATTCTATACTTATTTGACATACCATGCATACAAAATTGACTAGGAATAAAAGGGGAAAAAGAGAAATGCATTTCTCAGAAAGAGAAGTATGGGAGGTGGAAGGGCAGAGGCAAGTGGGCCCTTATCTGTGTGCTGAAGGAGCTCTAAGAAAAGCAGGCAAGGGCGCACTAGTGGCATGGTTGTGTGCACTGGCCCCTGCTCATGAAGGCTGTGGTGCTCATAGAATGGATCATTACGAGTCCATCAAGTGTTGCGCGCCTGTGACACGGTCCCTTTGATATGTTTGTTCACAAAATAATGTCGTCTCCTATAGACTGGAAGCACATTTCATTGAAAAATGTGGGCTTTCAAATAGAAAACATTTGCCAAGTAAAAATATTCTTGAAGCTTTATACTGTGCATTTTAAGCTCGATGCAGCAACATGGAAGAGAGAAGTATTTAAACACTAAGGAGTAATCCTAAGGATGAACGTATACCTCAAAGGATTCTTGACAACACAAAGAAACATGATTATACGTGACATAACTAAAAGGTTAATAATAGTTAAGGAGGAGTAAGTCAAAAAGCCAAAATAGACCATAAAAACCCATATGAATAAAATATTATATCTCCATTAAAGAACCTGAAGCTGCTATATATTTTGCCAATGACTTTCTCCCTTAAAATAATTCCAAGTCCTATGGCTGAAAAAGAACCAAACTGTGGAAAGTGCTTACAGCTTTGAAACTAGTTACTGAAAAATACACTTAGTTCCCAGTTGGTTATCCTATTGCCATTGAGTCGATAGCAACTCACAGGACAGAACAGACTGCCCCGGTGAGCCGGGATCAGAAAGCCCTGTCTTCCCCACTGCCCACCTCCCACCCCGCGTGCCTGTGGTTTCCGACCTTGGGTCTTGCTCTTAGCAGCTTACTGCATCACCACTATAGCATCCGGCAATCACATTCACTCAGGTTTTGCCATTCTTTCTTCCCATCTGGACTCATAGAGACCGCGTAGGACAGGACAGAATAGGAGAGAGCTCTTTCTGTGCCTTTCCAAGACTGCAACTCTTCACGGGAACAGAAGCACCATGTTTCTGAAGCGCAGCAGCTAGTCATTCCAAACTGCTTACCTTCCAGTTAACAGCCCAGTGCGCAGCTTCTAGACCACCAGGATTCCGACAGAATACGTCAAATTAGCAATGGGCATAAGTTCGTGCTTTGGTGAATCGTGCAATTCTCACAAGAAAGATTATTGCGAAGGTTACTATTCCAGCATTATTTTATGATTAAGGTTTAATAAATATTAATGTAGTTCATGGTGAGGCATGGTTAAAATTGACTACCATGTACTAATATGGACTATATAGGAAGATATTATTGAAAAATTGTAATAGTATGCTACATGTGGCTAACTTTATTATTTATGGAATAATAAAATAATCCAACCAACTATATAAAAATGGTAAAGCAAATAGAGTTCTTCCAAAATACTCTTATCATATTGATTTATACTAGAAAGGAATTATGTTCAAAGTAAGGAAATGAAGAAAAAATACACTATACAATTGCAAACATACCATGATCATCAGCAGTTCGAAACCCCCAGCCACTCCATGGAAGAAAAACTGAGCTTTTGAGCCCCATAAACAGTCTCTGGACTCCACAGGGGATCGCTAAGAGTCAGCATTGACTTGATGGCACTGATTTGTGTGTGAGTGCATATATAAATTAAAACAGACAATTATAACAAAGGAAATGAACAAACATTATTGTCCAGTTGACTGACTCAAGACATCCTCCCGTGTCAGAGTATGCCTGTGGATGTGTTCTCCACAGGGTTTTCAGTGGCTTGTGTTTCTGAAGGCAACTCCAGGTCTTTCTGATGAGGTACTTCTGTGTGGACTAAAGCACCCAATCTTCTTAGTAGCCGAGTGCTTATTGTTGTCAGTGCCCAAGGACTATAATGTGAGCGATAGGGGTTTTTCTGGCTGTAACCTTATGGAAGCAGAATACCGGTCCTTTCTTGAACTATGATCCTTTACGTTATTAGTCAACTGCAAACTGTTTTTCACTCCAAGGCATTGATTAATACTGCATACCCTTGGAAAGTGGGATGGTTTGCTTTTATGTCAACTTGAACGACTTTGAAAGTGCAGGGGTCAAGTCTAATCTGTCACTCAGCTGATAGTCTGGTGACATCTTCTTGGGCGTGTGGCCTTTCTATTAAGGAAACACTGGGAACTTGCTCCCCTTCTTTTGCCCTTTACCTTCCTCCTTGCTTGAACTCTGCCCTTCCAGGGCTAATGCCAGGTGGGCTGCCAACTTGGAGAATTGTAGGCACCTTATCATAGTTCCACCCCTTTGGATCCAGGAGATTTTGCACCCACTGTCCTGCAAGCTCCCTAGGTCCTGGGTGCCCTCTCTGCAGCTGTGCGGTCCTGAAGAAGGCTTCACGTTGCTGGACTGGGCTGTGGTGCCTCCTGGATACACAACTGGGCCGGGCTGTTATAGCTTCTTGACGTAAAGTTCTTTCCTATACAAATGAGCGTGTCACTGGTTTTATTTTTTAGGCATCCCAGTCTAACACAGAAAAACTAAGGGAAACACTTTAATATTTACCATAGTTTTCTTTGAATAAAAAACAATGGAAATGCTGCCCAGCTTCTTGAGAAATGCCAAAAACAAAACTAAATTTAGATTTTTCAAGAAAAACACCTGAAGGAAAGAGCCTCTTTAGGTACAACCCTTAAAACAATCCCGTTTTCTGGATTGTTTCTGAACATTGAATCTTAGGATTTTCTATTATCTGCTGTGTTTTCTTTGTGGTTTACCCATGGCAATCAGAGTCAGCCTATCGTGAAAGGCTTTTCTATTAACTATCAGGTTACTTAATCCTTTAAGTAGTAGTAATTGGAAAATATAGTAACCTGGAGCTACTTCAAAATTGGACCTTTCGTGAGTCTTAAGCACTAGCCCAGCTGTTTACTTAAACCAACTAGCCAGGATGATTGAAAGACTCCCCATAATTATCACTACTTGGCTTAAAGCAGTGGATTTCAAATGAACGCTCATAAAATTTTCTCAGTGACCTACTTCAAGAGCCACTGGCAAAAAGGAAAGGGTGGAGAGGAGCTAGGAAACTCGACATGGCTTAAATCAGAAAATGTGTGCGCCATGGTTGTATTTTCCCATAACATTTATTTAATCTGTCTGCTGACTAGATGACCAGAGAAACTGGGTTATATTAAGATGAACTATATGAAGATGAGAATTGGGAGGATATTAACAAGTTTTGGTATGTAGATGATGCAATATTGTTCACTGAACGTGAAAACGATTCGAATAACTTATTGATGAAGATCAGAGACTACAGCTTTCTGTAGTAAATTGTCTCTAAACACAAAATATATCTGAACCAATAATCAACATCATGATACAGAAAATACTGAGGTTGTCAAGATCGACAAACAATGCTGAAGAAAGCAGCAATCACAAAACAAAGAAACAAAATTCAAAAGCAGTGCATGTACTGCAAAAAAAATGCTAAAATGAGAGGATTTCACATTTAGAAGTAAAGTCTATTTTCGGTTGCCTCCTATGCATGTGGAAGTTTTAGACTCAATCAGGAAGAATGAAGAAATACCAATGCATTTGAATTATGGTATGAATGAAGAATATTGAATATACTATTGGCTATCAGAAAAACAAACACACTTGTCTTGGAATAAGTACAGTCGATTTTCCCTAGGTAGCAAGCTTGTCGAGACTCCATCTCACATACTTTGGAAGTGTGACCTGAGGCAACACCATCCTGAGAAAGAGACCATCCTTGGTAAAATTTAGTCAGGGAGCAAGAACGACTCAGGAAATGGATTGACCCCGTGACTGCAATGGACTCTGATGGACACAGGAAGGAGTCTGATGATGGTGAAGGCAGGGCAACATGTCACTCTCTTGTTTATAGGGTCGTATGGATCTGCACAGATTTTCTGCCACCTAATAACAAAAACAACATGCCTATGGTTGTAATCATATTTGCAAATGAGGTCTTTTTTGTTATGCTAATGGAGACATATCACTGCAGCGTTTGTCCTAAACCTAATGAGTTCTGACTTATAAGAAAGAACAGACTAGATACAGATAGCTAGTGGAATATCCGCAGGAAGTCATATCCCGTGTGAGGATCTCCAGGAACCAATGAACACCTGGAGCAATGGATTATGACAGAACCAACAGAATTATGATTCTGATTTTCCTTCAGCTAAAACTCTAGCAAAATATATTTATGTTCTTTAATGCCTTCCCATTGAGGTGTTTGTGTCAGAGCAACCTAAGCTCTCTAAGACACATTGGGCATAACTCAGAACCCTACAGCATGGGACTCGGTATACATGAGTAATTCTGGGTAATCATAACGACCTGAATAAATGAGATGCAGGAAACACTGGAGACTGGGGAATAAAGAGATCAGGGCAGGAACCAAGGACAATTTTGTTTAAAGAGTCAGGAGCGTATAAAAATTTCCTAGCTTAAAAATTATACTCCAGCTATCCTGTTAGAGGCTCTCTAAACTTTCAATAGCAGGAAAGCTTAGAGGTGAACGTCACAGAAATTCGTCATATTTTGTTGCACTCCACTGAGCATTAGTGAGTCATTTTTAGATAACCAGCTACATTGTCTATAATAGGATATCAGGATCCGAATTCAGAGTGACTTTGAATTCGTGTCCTTTAGTGTATTCTCACTCAAGATAAATAAGCCATTTCACATAAAGACACACACAATGTTATTCCCATAGTAATAACTCACATCATTTCATATATTTCTTTTACATGAAGCATTGCCTTGCTCACATGATATTCACCTTTATTTAATATATGCTAGCACGCCCCCACGGCAGAGTGGTTCACAGAGTCCGTGGTCCAAACACATTGGTAGCACTGCTCTTTCAGAAACCCCACAGAGGAGTACTGGCTGCCCCACAGGATGTCTGTGAGTTAGACTCGTTCAGGGCCAGTGAAGGTTCTATTGCACAATAAAATCAGAACATGGGGATTAAAATCCAGACTTTCTCCCTTCCTAGTTTTATGTAGTTGGCAGTTTATTTAAATCCTCTCAGATCAAATATCCTCACCAATGCAAGGGGAATAAAAATTGAACCCCCCTTAAAGGTTTCTTATGAGAGAAAAATTAATATGCCCAAACATTAAAAACAGAATTGGACATAGAATAATTTATATATTATTATGTAACAATTAGATATGGGTATTTTTAAATGCATCATTTTCTCAGAGTTAAAAGCACTATAAGTTTCAATGATTAGACTGTTACTCAGTGAATTAAAATATTATCACAATGTACTAGAAAAGTCAAAATAGAATGAGCAGTGCTCATCTAAAGGCACAAAATTAAATTCCAGACATTGTCACTATTATAAATTAATATATTTGTTTAACTTAAGTAACTAAGAAATCTCTTAATATATGTATGGGATTGGTCTGGCATGATAAAAGAGACTGTGCTTTTTCAGTAATCCCATATTTTATTGAAGAGCCTTTGGGCTATTTTAATATTCAAATCAGCTGAATATTTAGCAGTAATAATGTAAGATTAATATTTGTACAGGCACTTGCCCCTTTAACAGCCAACATTACAGGCAAGCTATTAGCTCGCCGTAATGGAAAGATTTTTTAAGGCACTGTCAAAAGGGAGGCTTTTTCACAGGTTGGAATTTTATTCTGATAACATGTATTTCCATAAATGATGCCATTACTTAAAGTAGGAAACATTAATCACTAGCTTACACTACTTTACTTTCCAGTAAATTCATACACCTTAAATATTCACCACACTCACTAACCCCATGATCAGCTGTCTAGGTCTAATGATGTAGCTTACTTTATGAAATGCAGTAAACTTATGGGACAGAAACTGTATGCGACATCCAACTGGGTTTCTGTACAAAACTGCGTTTTAGAACCAGTATGTTCACTCTGTGAATATACGTTGTGCCCTGTGTACAGTGCCTACCCAAACCAGAGACACCTACACAATGTCCCTTGTATGACTGAGGTGTGCTGAATAATATTAATGTAAGACCCCACTGTCTTTGGGGGCATTACTGTATTTGCCTAATGAGGATACAGCCACTTGAATCCATCCTTTAAAATGGCCTCTAAGGTACATCAACACCCAGAAACACTGATCTGCCATGAATTTTCCTTAATTTTCTTATATTTTTAAAACAAGCAAACCCCCCAAATGTCAATTTAAAAAAAATAAAGCACGCAACTTGCATGAATTTTAGAAAGGTGGAATAAACGAAAGAAATTTTTACAACTTGTCTTACAAGAAAAATAGCATAATAGCCTTGTAACAGAGTGTTTTTTATATAAGCATGCAGAATTAGGCACTTTTTCATCCTTAATAGGAAATCAGCTTTGCAATACTTTTATTGGAAGCCATTTGGTCAGTTACAATAAAAGCAGTTGTAGCCAAAAGCACACAATGTTTCTGCCTTGTAGTGTTGCCTTATTTCCTTAGCTCTAGAAAGCACCAGATTGTGCTCCATTGTGTATGCGGGTGTGGTTACCTACTGGGAAGCGTATGTGAGACCTCCTTTAAGGTGAGTAGGAAAGGAAAGATGAGTATTTTTGCCATAATTAAACTCACTTGTCCAGTGTGTGAAAATCACAACTTGTGCATGTATCCTCTGTCCCTGTAATATATGTATCGCACTTCCTCATCATCGACATGTTCTTGCTTGATAGCACTATAATACGCAGAATGCCAAATAAGTGGATGTCAACTAGACAATTCTGTCCTTTAGCCACGTTATAGGGGTTCCCAAGACTGAAATCTCTGTGGAAGCTGAATACTGGCTCTTCCTCCCAGCTGTTGGATTTGAACTGCTGTCAGATAGCTGCCAAGTGCTTAACACTACATCTTCTAGAACTCTTTGCCAAATAGAGCAAGTAAGAAATATATCTTGTCTATGAGAAAATGGATATTAGCAGAAACTTGTTATGGCTTCCCGGATTCAGAAGGCAGTTTCCTCTTGATGTGCTACTGTAACCATTGTTGGAAGATCTAAATAAAATTGCACTTGTGTGTGAGATCAATGATACCACGTGGGTGAAAGGTCAAGAACAAGAGGGAGATCTAAGTGGAGTGTGGCTGGGAAGAGGCTGTTCTGCTGGAAGAGTGGGGTCTTGAGAATTCCTGATCTTGTGTTCTATTACGCATGTCCATAATCACAAGTATGATTTGTTAGCTGAGTGCGGCTTAGGACTGATGCTGATGGAGATTGTGCGCCTCCCTCTTTTTGCCATTACAGGAGGTCAGGCACCACCCCTCCCCCTTTCCAGAGATCCTTCAATGTGAGGATGGTGAGTCTTCATCTTCTGAACTTTGGACATGTTATCAAGAGGGATCAGTCCCTGGAAAAGAACATCATGGCTGGCAAACTGAGCATCAGTCAAAAAGAGTAAGATCCTCAATCAAATCCAATGGCACAGTGGCTACAGCCATGGCCTCAAAGACAGCAGTGATTGTGAAATTGGCACAATGCGGAGCACTCTTTTGTAGCTGTACACAGTCACTCACCGTGAATCTGAAGTGACGGCATGGCTCCTAACTACAAAAGCAACACGAGCTAGCAATTTAATTCATCTTATCTCTGTGCTAGGGTGCATTTACAACTTGGACATTACATATGAACAAACAAATTCCAAGAGGTTAAACCATGAAAACTCACATTGCTCTTTAGTGAAACATAAGATATTGTTGATTATTCCTAACTCTATTTGGATATTTCTTTTCATGGTTTTCTCTGTGTACTGTAGGAGTCTCACAAATTAATTAGAGACCGATTTAGGAGCTGTTCTGTTGTACGCTGAGTTGTGATGAGTCGGAAGCTACTCGACAGCACCTGACAACAGGAATATCTTTGAATTGTTTTTGAAAAATGGCATTGTGCACTGGGCAGTTGACAAAGTATGTCCTCCTTTTGGCACTCAAGAATTCCTACCAACTTTGTTTCGTTGTATTCATTGAAATCCTCAAAATGCCCTGGCATTTGCCCCATGTCCACACTGTCTCCGGCTTTTCATTCCTGCTTCTCTGTCTGTCTTCTGACCTTTGTCGTTGGGTAAATTCTTCCTTTTTGATATCAAACAGTTGAGTACTGTGAGTTGTACATCACTCACTAATGTCATTGGTCCCTTTCTAAATGGCTAAACATTGAAACACTAAGGTGAATTTAATGAATGGTAGTAGACCTGAAAAACTGGGAGTGGAGGGGGACTTGATTAAAAAGTTATTCCCTCTGATACCGGACTTGTTTGATTCCTTCAAATATGATGTCAATAATTCACGATTTCTAAAAGTGCACTCTGAGTCATTATTGCTACTTTTTTTGGATTACTGATGTAATGCAGTTGGAAGAGAACTGTGTACAGCGATCTGTATTCCTAAGCTGATTGCTTATATATTCTATACAATTTATTTATTTATCTAGAAATGAACTTTATCTTGAAAGGAAAAAACCCTACAGAAAAATGGGAAACATTCCCAATAAGCATTTAACGTTTGTGAATGTCACAAATGCTTATGTAGTTCTATGTCCTCTGAGGCAATGGCAAGAAAAATATTCATATCTAGAAAGGCATGATTAACACCATATTACATTTACTCAGATGGAAAACTAAAGATTTATATTTGTTTAAATATTGTGTTGTTTACGCTACTAAGATGTTTAAAAGGAAAATATA
The DNA here is from genome assembly GCF_050624435.1 of Tenrec ecaudatus. Taxonomy (NCBI): domain Eukaryota; kingdom Metazoa; phylum Chordata; class Mammalia; order Afrosoricida; family Tenrecidae; genus Tenrec; species Tenrec ecaudatus. The sequence continues at coordinate 100,482,108 of NC_134530.1, forward strand.
TGTCTCAAGTATTTCTCTTAGCTCACCCCATAAGAGATGAAGTGAAAATACATTGTAAACAGGCCAAATAACTGTAAAAATATCACTGACATATTCTGTAATTTTGCTTGCTTTTTTTTACCAGAGGAGGTACAAATAAAATAAATAAAAATTGTATAGCACCAATGGAGAGAAAATGCAGCAAAATAGAGCTTTTCAAAAGAAATCCTATTTTTAACTTACTAGAGAAATTTCTGTTATCTCACACAAACATCAGATCCATTTGACAAGCAGAATTGATGAAGATGTCTTTGGAGTGAGTGTCCCTGCCTACGATGATGAGACCCTGCTTTGGGAATGCCTCTCACTGCTCTAAGTGATGTAAGTCTGGAGAAAAATCTTCTTCAGAGGGTTTCAAAGAGTTCCTGGGAACAATGCCTGTCACTTTTGATCCCATTCCAAGAAATGTTTGGAGTTCCCTTGTAAATGCCATCTTTGGTTGTTTAAACATAAAATTAAAAGGATACAACCCAACAGTGAGCTGAGTAGTACAGATCTTAAGAGAGCTGTAGGAACAGATTCTTTAAAGAATGACATTCTAAATAGTTATGTGAGACTGCAATAGAAAAAGTTAATTGCTAAATTCCATTGAGTTCTTAATATATAACTGATGATGTTTATTTTACATTTACTTCATGTAAGCTTACAACAAAACTAAGAAATCAATATTATTATTATTCTTAGTTCGTCCGTGAAGAAACATTAATTTGCTCAAGTTGCTTACTCAAGAACTGCTCCACTCTCATTGCTATTGGGTCTGTTCTGACCAATAGCAACCGTAGAGACCCAGGCAACAACACCCTTGTAGCTTTCTGAGAGTGGAAGATTTTAGGTAATTCTGGTCAACCCATATTTTGGTGCTTTGAATGTTGGTGTTGTTTCTGGGTACATTGGACCCACTGATTACAAAATTGGTACAGTTTTCTCTTATCAACTCTGATTTTTGAAATAGGGAACATAGGTCCTATACGGTTTGCATTCAACTTGCCCATACAAAATTAGAATATTTTTATCTAGCATTAGTACATGAACTTGGAATTTTTCCCGTGTCATTTCACCTTTATGAGGAACTGAATAACAGGCAGTTCCAATTTGTTATCTTAAAAGTCGTCAGAAATAAGAGCTGCTGGAATAAAGCTAGGAACCCTGATGGCATAGAGGGACCGCGGTTGACTGCTGAGCACTCGGTCAGCTATTGTGCCACCAACTGCACCGCAAGACAAGAAGACTTTCTGCTCCAAAAGCCTTACAGCCTCTGAAACCCAGTGAAGTTCTGCTCTGTCCTCTTTGCTTACTGTGATTTGGAAATCAACTGACTAGCAGTGAGTTTTGTACAATAAATAGATTTCAAAACTTCTGAAACTTAAAAATGGGCCATTAAAGTGTTCCACTCTTATTATAAGCTGACACGAATTCTTTCTCCACCTGTGTACAGATAATCCTGGAAAAAAAGTTAGAATTTTTCTTATAAAGAAACTCCGCTTCAACTTCAACTATGAACATTTAACATGGGTTATCCATTGATAATCTCCATATTAAAATGTATTCTGAAATGCTTATTGCATAACTCCAAAACATCAACATCCACAAAATATTTATGAAGATTGCTAGGAAGTGTTAATATTTTCAACAATCAAATTTCTGTCATACCTTCCATATATGTGCCTTTTCAATTTTATTTTAATATTCCACTTTTCTCAAGCTGTGTTCTGACTTTTCAGGGTTCAACTTCTGGTCTCTTTTTACATTGCACAAACTTCCACACCCTAAAGAAAACCCACTGCTTCAAGTGCATGGTCATATAGTATTGATGGGACCTTCCCTTGAAGGTATCTAAATTCTTAAATCTTTTCAAGCCTGTAGTGTGACTGGTGGGTTCAAACCACTGACCTTATAATTGGCAGCTCAAGGTGTAACCAACTAATCACCTGGGTCTGTACACAGCTTCCCTTGGATGGCCCTTAACAGCTCACATTTTTCAAGTATTTCTGACCTATTTGGTCTTATTTTGTAGTTTGTGGATTTGAATTTCTCTTATATTTAAAACCACCATGATAAATTAATAAATTAGTATGACAATAGCTGCAACAGCTGTGGAAGACTGTATCTAAGAAACTAGAGCAGATGCATCTATCAAATATATTTTTCTGACTCAGCACCCCAAATAAGCACAAGAACAGACAGAATAACCTAGAAACAAAGAAAAAAATTGTGTAATTCTACATAAGAACAAAGTTCCTTTTATCCTTTATCTAATATTTTGTATTAATTCTTTGTAAATAATTCTTGTTTTTAACATAAAAAATGCCTTTTTAGTCATCTTTCTTTGTAATTATTTACTTCATATTAGACTAGAGAAAGGAAACAAATAAACTGAATAATTTTACCCTTATGATCAACGCATGCACTTATTTCATGCATATTTGTCTACAAGGTAAATTCAATATGTATCATTGCAAACACCATGACATAATGCTTATCACATGTGCAACAATTATGCTTCTATTTTTATCTAACACTATGCAATCATAAATAGTTTCACATGAGTCTATTAATATATGTATTTACATTACAATTTTTTTTTATTTGCTATCATCTAAAATGGGCCAAAGGAGCCCCGGTGGCCTAGGGCAGAAGAGTTGACTACTACCTGCAAGGCCAGCAGTTGGAGCCACTGGCCTCTCTGAGGAAAGAAATCATATCTGTCTGCTTGCATCAAGAGTAAGCAGCTTTGAAATTGAAACCCAGTTTCAAAGAGAGTAGTTCTAACGTGTCCTACAAAGTTGCTCAATTGGCATGACTGGCTGCCGGTGAGCTTGGTTTGATAGAGACACTGCTCAAGGTTGCTGCCACCTGCTGGTAGTATTTCCCTATTGGTTCTAGTTTGTTTTGATGTGCTTACTGATGGATGTAGGGACTCTGTTGTCGTGGTGGGTGGAGATTTGAGCTGCTGGCTGCAGTCAGCAGTTTGAACTCACCAGCACCCTCGCCAGGAGAAAGAGGAAGGGATCTGCTCTGGTAAGGATGTAGTCCTAACGCCCCTGCAGAGCAGTTTGACACTGACCTGTAAGTTGGCTCCGTGTTAAAATTCACTTGATGGCATCGGGTTTATTCGTGGCTGTGACCCTTCACGGAGCACTTGGGGCAAGGGGATCAAACGTTGGGCTGCAAACTGAAAGGCTGACATTTTTGAGCCACCAGCCAGTCCCAGCATGGGAGAAAGATGAGCTTCTGCAGAAATGTACAGCCCTGAAAACCCTGGGGAGTAAATGCAGTATGTCCTATAGGGTCACTAATCATTGGAGTGGAGTCATTCTTAGCAATTTTATAATACTATGGCCTCATACTTGACCACTTAGCAAATATTTCAAACTTTTACAACGCTCCACTCGATTCTTCTTTTAAAATGTTCAAATAAATCTGCTTTAGCTACTGAATCACCTGCAGTGATACATAGGGGTGAGATAGTTGTACATGGCCTGGCCTCTTGAAATAAATATACATATTGTAATGTACATTTATTAGAGGAAAAAGTGTCAAAACATATATACATAAATAGCATTTTTACAATCATAAAAACAATGTTATAGATTTCTATGTTTGAACAGAGATTGAACCTGAATGTATGTCAGTGAAAAGTTCATTTTTCTTTCATGAACCATGAAGCTTCACTGACAAGTATTTTCACGGTCCAGGCACCTACTTCATAAGTCACAAGACCAAGTTCATATATTGTAGTCTGCTATTGAATATCTAAAATGCGGGTATGCTGTATTTTAATATTGATAACTATAAATAGCTCCTTCAGTGCACAAAGATGAAAGACATGTATTTTTTAAAAATTGTCAAATTTTAAAATAACCACTTCATTAGTAACAGTGTTGATGATTGCAGTAAAACAAGATTTTCATGTTCTGAGAAAGACTCCAACACAATATTGTAAACATAGAAAGCAGATGTATAGGTCAATCACACTGTGACGCAATAAAGAGCTACCAATGGGGCACTGAACCCAGGAAACTGTGTACTTAAGGAGCACATCTTTTAGGTCATCAAAGGGTTCATAAATAGTTAGCAAAGAGAATTTCCATTTATAATAATTATATCAGATTATGATAAGCTGTGTAAACTTAATAGCTATAAACAAAATGGATTTCAAGTAAATGAATAATGACCTGTTTTCCATATCAAGCAAAGAGAATGGAAGCCAGTAGAATGTAAAGTGGACTTTAAAAATTATCACTCTGTCCTCCAGTACTAAGTCATCGCAGGGCACAGGAAGAGAGTAAGTGAATTTGTGCAGGTGGATCGGATTATGAGAAGTTCAGGAAAAAGCAAATTATAGAATATGGTTTTAATTTAGCCCATGTGAATAGGAAAAGCACATGTCAAGGCAAATGGCTTTTTAATGTTGAAGAAATGACTATTATGCTGAAGAGCATAGCATCTAACCTGTCATCACTAAGAACTCGTTGTTTTTATAAGCACAATGACATAGGCATGTCAATATTTTTGAGAGACTGCCATGGATGTAAATAAAAGATGGATTAATGACTATGGAGAGGTTTTGCACATATAGAGGCAAGAGACTATTCTGAAAGCAGTAGGCAAACGGCTTAGAAAAAGAAAGAGGTGTTTTAGAGCTAGACCCTTGTTATAATAATAAACCGATGAATTGTATTCTTTTAGCTCATGACTCAGAATCAGTTCAATGGCAGTGAGCTTGCATTTTAAATTTTTAAGACTTAAAATATTCTGTCACTCATCTTTTAAAAATGTAAAACCCTTTTAGTTTGGAGGGAAAAACAAAACAGTACCATCTTTGTTTCTGGTTATTGGCTCAGTATTCTGATAACTGGGACAAAGAGGGCCTCAGATTTTCTATCCTATAAAACCCCTGAAGAATATAAAGCATAATAATGACCCTCAGAAACTTGATAAGAGGAATGGCTCTTATTAAGTAATAAAAACTCAAGGACTATTTTCTGGTATTAATTGCAAACACCCATAACATGCCAAGAATTTATAGCAAGGATTTTCAAATGAACAGAAATCTGGAATCCATGTATAATCAGAGGTATTTAAAAAATTACTTTGTTTTACTTTCACTAGAAATTACCCACAATTCTGACAATATATGGAAGAAGGGTTCCTGTGAGTCAGAATTCTGCTGGGGGAAGGTACTTGGTTGAGATATTTACTTTGTATATATCCCGAAGTGAAGGAAAGAAAGTGGTAGTCAAAGTACCACTGTGCAAACTGTTAGGTCCATATGCAGCTGAGGAAAAAATGAGCCATTAAAACACACACATATAATGACTAAGAGTTTCCACATTTCCCTGGACTTAAATACTGATACCACGTACTTTGACATTTAGCTCTTTGTGAAATATAATTATCTTTTTCACATTATAATTTTAAATTCATCCCCCAATATTTGAACACATTGAAGATAATAGTTTTGCCCGTCTTTTCCGGAATTTATCATAATGACTGTCAAAGGACTAGTCGATGATACAAGCCAGGTAGACACCTGCTGCAGTAAAGGAAAGACGTTATCTGATGACTCAGCAGTAGACAAGGGCATCACAGTAGTTCTAGAATTGAATAGAATGGACCATTCCACAATATCAGTCCCTTGGAGGACTGCATTCACAGAGTGAGCACAGAGGCAAGCACTTAAGCAGCACTTAAATAAAAACAGCTTCTTGAATGAATTGGCAACAATAGACCTTGAGTATAAAATGGAAATGGAATAGATGTTGATTATGATGAACTTGTCAGCCTGCTAACCTGCAGCAGTTAAATTGGCAAGTGCAGTAAGAGCACTGACAAAAAGCAGAGTGCGAGTCCATCAACCCTGCCCATCGCGGTAGGGAAAGGAATTGGATGTGTGTGAGACTGTGCACAAGAAAGATCTGATGACTATTAGGGGGGGCTTATGCTGAAACACGTGACTAAGCACATGTTTATTAGGCTTAATATAAAAGAAAACTTCAACTGAAATTGTGAAAAATAATATTTTCAAAATGTTAAATATGAAATCTGGTTCAAATAATGCCTTCCAACTATTTCCCAGACATCATTTCATAACATTTTACGTTACTCTTGCCATTAAAGTGATATTAGTTAAGACCGACACAATCAGACGCAGTATATGCCTCTCTAGATGTAACCTAACAATCTGGTCTCTATTGATTTTCCTTCACATGTTAATCTATTCCATGAAACCAATGTCCCATATCTCAAAGATGCCAAGCCATCTGTGGCAGTGTTTCCAAGCAAATATTCAAATATTGATTTTGTGGTGCCAACCTGATTTCCACGTGAGGATATAAAACGATGGAAACTGAGAAGGCTAGGAAAAGTAATGGCCTTGTAAAAATGATTCCAGGACTTTCGGGTATATTTATTTACTTCTTGTCAGGTGAAAGGAGCTTCAATATTCAGAGAACATGGGGTCCTTCAGACACAGAGATAAAAGAGACTGCACCTATCTTGATCCTCAAATAGTAAGAGAAGAGGAAGCAGGGTCAGGAATTACCTGCATTTTAAGGAGTTGTCAGAGCAGGGGCATGAGTACTTCCCCAGGCCATTTGTATACTCTGATGGAGAAAAAGCCAGCCTGGGGTGACGAAGAAAAATCCCACCTAAGAAATTCCTCGTTGGGGCATGGTGAATCTAAACTACAGATAGCAAGAACATTTTGCCAGAGTATGCACACTCTGAAAAAGAGGAAATGCTGTTGAACTTCCCGCCCCTGTGTAGGTTTCCAAGCAAAAGCATTAGCCTTGGACTGCTGCCCAAAACAGAGACTACCAATGCCAAACCACCACAGCAGACATCAAATGAGAACTTGTTTCTAACCTTTCCCTCATCGTTTCTGAAAGGTTAGAAATCACACAAACATTAAATAAGGAAGTAGAGAAAATGAACTAATCTACCAAATCTTGACCATTTCATCATAAATGACAATAAGTTTGAAACAAGTCAAAGAAAAGAATTAAGTATGAAATTATGTCTAGAAATAGTAGGGAAAAACCATGTGTCAGTTTACTTCCACAAATATTCAGAGCCGTGGAAACTATGAGACAAGCCTACTCTGTTCTGAGGATCTCTATATATCAGAATTAACTAGACAAAAGTGAATGAAAAACAGTAGACTCATTAATTTTTAAAATGCATATGACCATGACAAAATATGGTCAGATCTCTTTTATTACCTAATTGTGTACAGAGCTTTAAACTAAATACCATCCTGTATCTCTGCTCTCTATAGTAGCTTTTTACATTCTCTATTCTGATTATTACTGGGTTTTTGCAGCTGTATCTTCTCATTTAAGTTGGCAAATGAAGATCCAAAAGGTTTATTCCATTCACATAATTAAGGTTGAGTCTACATTCGGGGGACTTCTCTTCTCCAGGGTTCCTTTGCATATACTCCAGAGCAGTGGATTTTGCTTTGGTTTATGACAAGAGCACTTGGAATAGTGCAGTAGAATTTTCACAGTGCAGTGAAGTATGGTGCATCAGTACTTGCAAGCTTAATATAATATTCCTAGATATGGTATGTAGGCTTCTCAAACTGTTGTTCAACCTAACCCCACCCCAAGCCCATTGCTATCCATTCTGACTCATAGTCACCCGATAGACGGTTTCTGAAGCTTTGAGTTTTAAAAAGTCATTCTATTGGTAGCTCTTACAATTATTATAACAATTCATAATACAATTAGATCAAGCGTAATTGTACAATTGCTGCCACGATCGTTTACAAGCTTTTTCTTTTTAAACTCTTTATCAGCTCCCTTTATCCCCTTTGCCCCCACCCTACCAGCCCTCAAGAACCCTTATTATTATATTTATTATTATTATTAAACATTGCCATAAATGACATCAATCAATTCTGTTATTCACTCCCCTGGAGTAGGGTTATACAGTCATCATTGGTATTAGTTCCCCCTTCCTCCTCTCCCTCCTCCCTCTTTGTCTGCACCCTTACTCCCCTTACTGAAGGGTTTATTTATCTTGGATTTCCTACATCAAAGAACCTTAAAAATACAATTGAACATAGTTTTCCACCGAGGTAAACCTACGACCATAATAGAAAGGGGAGGAAACGTTAAAGAACTGGAGGATAGTTGTGTTTCCTCAGTGCTATCCTGCAGGCTGGATCTATCACCCTTCCATGCGCCCCTTCGGTGAGTTGTCCCATGTTTAAGGGCACGGGAAGCCTGATCTTTACCCCAATAAGCAATGATGGGTATGAGCTGCCCTTTTACCTTTCGTGCCCCAGCACCACCATTGCTTTTGATCTCACCTCGGAGTCTTGAAACTACTGGGTGATACATTATCAGAAGTTATTAAAGTTAGGTCATACTTTCACCAAGACTCTGATAAACCACTTTGAACTTTCAAGAGGGTTTTTGCCATCCATCAAATGGGAAGAATTGGCTGCCATAGGACATGTATTGGACAGCATGTATTTTTATACTATATGAAACAGAGTAAACATAAGGGAAATGAGAATAATTTAACTCACACAAAATCAAAATGCTTGAGATACACAAGGACACCTAGTCTATTCCCGAAAGAAGAACTAAAATTAAATTTGAGAAAGATTGAAGAAAATCTTAAGTAAAATATACCAAAAGTAAAGGATATGTACAATAAGTCTTTCTTATGTGTTGCCCACAAAGTCACCACAATTACCTACATATAGATACCATCTCTCCCAATAATATCCAGAAACAGGGCTTTACAAAGAATGACTATGTAATAATAGATAGCCATTGACATTATTAAGACTTTGTTACCAGTATAGAAATTGAGATACTGGGAAAATCCTGACCAAAATAAAAAATCATAATATTTTGTAAATTCAAGAGTAAATGCAATAAAACAGGGTTACAGCAAAGGTCTCATTTGACAAAGGAATTGAAAACACAGAGGAGGAACGATGAATATTTTCAAGGCTATTTATGATTGAGCAATGCCATAAATTATAATTTGACTAAAAGATAAAGTTAGATGCCCTGTAATTATCAAATACACAAGTTGCCTTTGCAACCGCATCCAGAATTTGGTATAGGTCCAGACCAATCATGACCAGAGTTAGGCTGCAGATGTAGCCACTAAACATACAGCAGTGACATATTAGAAAGAGATGAAATCATGACTTTGGATATAATTAATTGTCTTATAATTATTTGAGTCTAGAGGACCTTAGAGAGTGCCTACCTTTATTTCATATTAAAGATTATTCAGAAGAAAAAAAGCATTGTTTGGTGTCATAGCATAATGAGCTGATATATGTTTGAGTTCCTATATTGATAAATGAAGTTCATACTACTGCAGGATTTTCTACCAGTAAAAATAAATTAAAGAAAGCAAAGGGACTCAAAACATTTCTTAAGGACAATTCATGTCTAAAAAATATTTTGGATACTTAAGGACAGGGAGATGGTGGAGATGTATTGTGTGGGGCAGAGAAAACGTATCATGGAGTTATGGGGGTCTTTCAGCATCCTTTAACATGAAAAATGATGGTAGCCTTAACTAATTTATTGTCAATATCTCCATAGTCCTTCACATCCATTTACAGGAAGCAAGTTCTACCTTTGCAACACAATTCTGAGTCTTCTCAGTCTAACACAGGTGCAGTGAAACTCTGTGGCTGAATATCTTATTACACTTGCAGTTGGAGCAAGGGAGTTCTTGAAAGTCTCTGTAGTGGTCTGAAAATAAAATACACCAGTGACCATCTGAACATGCCTCCTGAGAGCAGAAGTTTAATTACATTACAGTGTGTTTTAGTTAGATAGATTAATAACTGATTTTCCTTTCTACTTGCTGTACAACCATGTTGTCCACATTCCATGAGATTCTCTTCCTGCAGGAACAGATCAAACTCAACAACCCAAATGGAAGGGTCTAAAAATAATACAGTAATATGTATTAGAAAAAATGTGGTTTTGAACGAACCTATTGTTATATGCTACATCATAACCCTGAAAAACATATAATATGAAGTGGAATCTTGCTGATTATAAACCTATTGGTCAATGTTTGCTTCCTTTTCAGTTAATGAGGATTTGTGCAAGGTTTGTTTTAAATCGATCCATTTGGAAATATAAAAGAAATTAATAAGGAAGGTAAGGAGCAGAGAGGGAGAAACGAGATGGCAAGCTCCATGAGGATTGCCAGAGGCAGAAGCCGGGGCAGGACAGGACTAGTCTCTAGAGCGCACACAGAAAGAACACCTTTCCCTAGAGTCGGGCACCTGATGTCAAAATTCTACATCCCAAAAGTGTGAGAGATGAAATGCCTGCTTGTTAAGGACATCCACTCGTGCTATTCCTGTTGTAACAACACTAGGAAACTAAGAGAGCTAACCACATACACTAGAATCCTAAAATCAGAACATGAGTACACGTGGATTTTGGAAGATTGTGAGGAAATATCATTCCATCAGATGCTGTGAAATCCCTTAGTAAATGGGTTAAACCTGCTCAAATCTGAAAATAACCTTGAATAGGTGGAAAATATTAATTAAAATATTATGATGTTACAGGGAAAATGTAGACAGATGTCCAAAGGACATAACAGAAGAATCAAAGAGCATACATTATTCTTTCTCAAGAATAAGTTTCATTCCCACATATATAGCTACCAAACTTAGTATTCAGAATATGTTTTATAATTGAGTAACAGTTGAACAATATAATTAAGGAAATCTTGAAAGAGAAAATATTAAAATCCTAAAGAAGTGATTTTGCCCTATAGGATAAAATGAATCTAATTAAATATTCTCAAAGTGCATCAAAAGAATAAAGCCAACTGAAAAAGGAAAAATGGAAAATATATAAATTTTATAATTTTTAAACAATTTTCTTGAGAAAACATATACAAGGAATAATACATTTATCAATGTGAGGGACTATTCCTTGATGCAATGGCATTAAATTGAAGGCACTATAGTCCTTCACAAGGTTAAATGAACTGTAAGTTCTAGATGATAGCCGGGTAAGTGGCCTGAAGCAATAGGCATCTATTCTAGGAAAGAATAAAGCAGGTTAATGACTCAATTTAGTTTGCAGTAAATTGCTTAATCCTATTAGTTTAGAGCTGTTGAACAATACAATTTTAAGAATGAATCAGAAGAGGAAAAAATTATACCTTTTCCAATAATAGAGTAAAATACTTTTATAGATTTTATAAAGTTGTATACATATGTGTTGTATTATCAAAGCAAATATAATTTATATATAGGACATTTAAGAAAGAAAATGTGAATTCTAAATATTGAAATTTTCAAGAAAGAAATTAAAGGTATGAAAGATAAATCCAAATAAAATGGTCAGAAGACTACAATAAGAAACCAACAAAAATATTGTATAGAAAAATATTGGGATACTGTATTACTGACTAGAAGGGACATAGTCTATATTAACTACAAAGATCTTTTAATATCTTTGATTTTCCAATAGAGAGAATAGTACAAAGACTACAAGAAAAGATTAACCACCACCTCACACTTACCATAAAAATGAACGTATTATTTTAAATTGGGCATTCTTGTCTTCCAGGTTTCTGCCCATTTATTTTAAAGATTTCCCCCCTACATTTTTCTACATAGCAGAAATCTGCTCCCAGTTTTTTGGAATGTCTGCTCAACCATTTCAGCAAGCATTTCAAGAATACGTATATGCTAAGATATAATGTCAATTAGAAATCCACTGTTACATCTCTAGAAAATAATTTTAACATTTACTTCTAATTATCCTATGTTACTCAGTATGTCTGTAAGTTAAAAGATGAAATTTTAAAATATAATTCATATATACATAAAGGACAATCTATTCTAATATGTAATTATACAGATTATTCCATTTCCTAAAACTGTATTTGATGTTTGAATTTTCAATAATCAAAATTTATCAATAAATACATAGTTATGTTCATATTTTCATAAAATAATGTTTTTGTCTGTTTCCTGAAAATACCAGGAAAAATGAATTCCTTACATTATGAATAATATACTTAAACTCAAAAAACTGTAGTCTGTCATAATGACATATGATTTTAAAATGCATTTTCACATAATTATAATTATTTAGTTTTTTAAAATTATTTCATTTCATGGATTCAGCACGAAGGAAAGAAATTAAGATGTTGGCTCAGGAGAATTTTGAAAACAATTATAATTTACATGATTAAATAAGTCACTTATTTACCTTAGGGGAAAGGTTTCCATTTTTTCAATGGATTATTTCTTTTGGAATTCTAGTATCAATGAATGAGGTGGACCTGAGCAAGAGCAAGTTGGAAAAGGCAATAGGTTAGGTAATAGCAGACAAGGATTTAGGCCGGTGGTAGAATGAGGTGGTTGAAGGATTAGGAAATAACAGGCTGAGAGACGAAGGCTAATTTTGTAGTTCTAAACATTACAAGGGTAAGATTCAAGTCAGGAGAAAAGAAAACTCTGGAAGGTTTTTGGTTCACAGAAACAGATTGCTCCTGCAAAGGCTCTTCAGAACCCTGGATAGCTCCCAAGGTTTAGAACTACTTGAACCAGGTCCAAGACTTTTTCCCTGTGGCTTTTACTCACATCCCAAGCATATGTCAGGAACAACCCTTTGAGCAAAATTATTGGATTGTTCAAGTGATGTTACTATTTTGTAAAACATAGTCTCTGGGGGCTTTGGATAAACCTTAAAGACTTTCCACCCTGGCATCAAAGAAGAGTCCTAATTTTGTCTTACATCCTTTCTGTATAGCATCCCCCCCCCCCAAGAATTGTTTGTATAATATTATTTTAAATATATGAAATGAAAAGACTGTACAAGCATAGTTATTGAAAGACTGAGTGTAAATATGCAGAATGAAGTTATAACTGTATCCATAGGTGAATTTTAAAAGTGGTATCTACATAAAGACCTTTACATAATGAAATGCAACAAAACACATTAAAAACCACATATTGGATAACTTCAGAAATATATTAAGATAATATTAAAAATTGAAAATGTGGTATGCTTTTTTGGAATAGTAAGTATAACTATTTAATAGAATATTTCCATCTATGTAAAAACAGACAGCACACACACACAGAGGTCTTAAAAAATTTGGGGAAAGGAAATCTCAAAATAACTAAATTTTCCCATAAATTCTCTGCTGCATTCTTGTGTATATAGGTGTATATAGCTATATGTTTGTATGAACATTAGTCTAATGTTACTAAGGTATCTGGTAATAGACTCTATGAAAAATCCTAAGAACTGTTAAAATGTTAATTATGAAAAAATGTTAATTATGTGGGACTATTCTGTAAGTACAGTTTAACTAAATTGTATGCAAAGTTACTGAGAATATTCACAACATAACACGCACCGATTCAACAGTTTACACATATCCCATTCATTGCACGGAGTATATTCTTTCCACTTTATAAATATCATCGTCCTGTTTTACTCCCTTGTTTCTCTTTCATTAACATAATCTCACTTACCCCTAAGGTTCCTATCTAATCTTTCAAGTTAATGTTGTTATTTTCCCAATTATTTTTAAAGGTTTATTTTAAATTGATAAATTGTAATCTAATTTTAAGCACTCCTTTCACTTCTTATGCCATAACATGATGGCTAATCTGGCAATACATTTTTCAACTTGAGAAATTTATATTAAAAATGGAATCATTAATTACTCTATAAATTGCTTTATATTATTGGTCATTAATAAACTATATGGACTCATTAAAATATTTCCTCCCTCTGATGAAGCCTCTTGTGTAGTAAAAGAACATAACATCAAGTATACAAATTCACTTCCTTTGAACTGAAATTAGAGTCTGTACAACCAGGTAGGTATTCAAGGCCTTAGGAAATTTAGTATGTGACTCAGCCAACTACCTATTATTCTGTTAACTCACTTCTTTAGTTTTTTGGGTGCTTCTGTCAATCAGTACCACCCTTACCTATTTCTAAATGTTAACACTTAGCCATCTGGTGCACTTTTGAAATTTCCATTCTAAGACTCTTTTCATTGAAACATTTATTATCTTCTGTCAGTGATATGAAATCACAGAATTTCCATAGAAATTTTTATTCGTTAAGACATAATGCAAAGTTCTGGAGTTTAAAGAGTAGAACATAGTCTTAGAGTTAATGTAACCCACGAGTTTTTCTTTTCTTTTCAACATCAGAAAACTAAGGTCTCCAATGACTTCCTTTAGGAGCAATTAGTAGTGGCAAAATAAGATGGGATTTTCCCTCCTTATTTTTTTTTCTCTCTGAAGTAAGAATCAGTCTACCTGTACTTCATCACCCCTTTAAACAGATAACATCCTTCAAGTATCATATTTCCTTGATACTAATTTGCACAGTAATGTTTCTAAAGTTATTGAATTAAATAGTTGAATATGGGGTAGAGTGGAGTGCAGGAAAGAAAATTCTTTGAATATCTTAGTTATTAAGAAGTGAAAATTTCCTAGAGATGTAGTAAAAAATTTTACTATTGAGATTCTTTTCTAGTATTTTCTCCAAATGTAAGTGGTTAATTCTGTGTCATTGTTGAAATGATCACACCTACTGATCATTAGCTATTTTCGTCCTTAACCGTATTCTTGGGTCATTCTGGAAAACTAAGTGAAATAATTGAACTACACTAAACAAAAGAAACAAAACAAAAACAGTACCAAACTATAATGATGACGCCAGATAAATAACTAGATATGAACAAAAATAGACTGTATACTTCTATTGAGGAAATACATAGAATAGTTTACTAAATTAGTGAAGGGATCTATTTGATTTTTTAAAATTATTGAGTCAATTCCAATTCATTATGATCCAGTGTGATTCAGAGTATAACTCTGTTCTATAGGGTTTTTGATTCCTTTGATTTTTCTTAAAGTAGATGGTCTATTAATTCTTCCCTGAGGACTCTGGGCAGATTCAAACCTTTAACCATTTAGTTAATATGGAAACACTTAACCTTATGAATGATTCCATATTGTATATGGCGTACTCTTTTATTTTCCTAAGAAGGGATATCAAACAGAAAATTAACAAGCATCAAAAAGGAATCCAGAAAATGTATTCTAAGCTGAGTAATAGTAAATGCAAAAAAGTTCACTAAATGACCACAGGTGGTAGCATGAGGAATCAATCAGGAACTTAACATTCCCACAGTTTAAAGGTAAAATTCAATTAATCATAAATTATGCACTGGATGTGATTTTGTGGATTCAGTGTACTGCATCACAGAACTTTTGGCTCGAGGTCATTCCACTTTTGGTCCACTGTCAATGTGCACATTGCCAATACTATACCCATACCCCAGGGCTGACATGACCATGTTCTCCTACCAAAAGTTGATGTGGGTTTCTTTTTTGCAGTCATCATTTGTAACATAAATCATTATCAAAGTTTTATAATATAGAAGATATTTAAGGCTACTTTTTATTTTATAATATTTCATTTTCCTTTGTACATTAGGCTGAAATTCAGAATGGTTGAAATGTTTCTAGCAAGAATGTTGGATGGCCAAGGCTTTGTCGTCCAGCTCCTCTGGCAGCTACATCAGGAAAGGCTGGCCGGTCTTCGCCAACAACTAGAACCCATTTTTTAGCTATGTGAGCGAGCCATCGTGCATGGAATTAGAGCCTTCAGCCCAATCCCCCTTTTAGATACAACCTTGAATACTAGTAATCAATGATGTTCTAACCTTAGCAAGAGTGAGAAATATACTACCTTTATTTGACATAACACGCTTTCTAATTAAAAATAGAGAGAAAGAAAAGAGAATTCTGCTCATAAAGAAGAGGGGCCGTCATACATATTATTTTCTCTAGAGCAGGGTTTCCCAGAGTGGATGATACTGTCCCTTGGGGATGTTGGAACAATCAAGTGATGCTGCATAAACTGATACCTAGATTATATCCTGAATTATGGGCAATTAAATTTTTAAAATTTTCAGATGGTACTGAATAATCTTTTGCTTTTCTTTGTAAAGACAGCAGTAAGCTAAATAAGTTTGGAACCAGTGCCTTAGAGGATCAAATCCAGCTACTAGCAGCGAAATTCCACCTTATCAATGATCTCACTACGTCTGAATTATCACACACACATTCCAATTTTTGTTTTGCATATGATGTTCTCTATGCATTTTAAGTCCAAATTTTTTCACACGGCTACGCATCCATCAGTAAACTGCATCGAACACATAGTGTTCAGTATATATCAGGATTATGCTAACAGGAAGTGGAAGGCAATGATTTTCCTGAACCATTTTACATTTGTTCACTATGAAATAGATAATACAATTAGCATATCAGTCATAAAAAGACAACTTGAAAATAATTAGCGTATGGTTTATCTTCCGTCCAGCTCTTTTGAAAGAGATTAAAGACAAACTAGCAAGGAGAGATAGGATAATGTGCATGTCAAGTCCCATGAAAATCATCCAGAATATGGAAGGGCCATCCTCCAGAGCCAGCAGACAAAGGAAACATTTCTGTAGATCAGTACCCCAAATTCACACATCTACCATGAGAAAAAATGCATTTCTATTTATTGTAGCAAAGAAGAAAAAAACAGAGAGAGAGAGAGAAAGAAGAAAGTTGATTTGAAAAGGATGCAATTGTGTTTAAACCTAGACTTTTTTCAATATAAAAATGCGCATGTTAAATATTACATTGACAAAAAAAGAAACACTCCCTTAGAAGTAATCTCGGTCATGTCATGACCTCTGGAAAGAACCCAGCAGATTTATATCCACCACATTGTTGGCATGTATTCCTCGATGGCATTGAACCTTTTCTATTTTCTGGATCCCGTTTGAAAAGTAAAAGAGCCACTGATGTCCCCAAAAGTGTGAAGCCTTTCTTTGCCAAGGAAAAGTCCGCCAGAGAGAAGACTTGGAAAGTCAGTGCACAGACGGAGCACCTGTGAGGCTGGCAGCGTCCGTGACTTTGTGCATTGGTACAGGAAGGAGCCCCATACAAGATGGTGACGCATTGCTTTCTAAACAGTAAAAATACACTGCCAGGATACTGAGATAATTTCTGTCTCCGGTCCTAAAAATTGTGAATTTTATGAGAGCCAGGACGTGAATCACTGCCTTTTTAAGAAATGTGTCAAGGAATGGAAGGAGAAAATGAAGTTGGTTCCAACAACACGGAAGTGTGCCAACTTTCTAAGTCACAAATTCTAAAGGCCTTGGTTGAACTTTGAGTGGAAAGTTCAATAGAATGAACCCCAATTCTCAGAACAATGGAAGGAGCTGTTTGCTGGCTAGACTAAGATAGAGGGGCTTCTGGCCACAAGATGGAAAAGATGTGTTTCAATAAGCCTTGGCCACCAACTTGATGGTGCTTTGCCCTCTCAGATATGTTGGCCAACGTATCACTTGGAGAAATACGTTTTTAAGTTGAGCAGCATTGCAAGCTCCCAAATGAAACAGAAAGTGCATCTTTGGGTCATGTTGAAAGTGACCAATTAGATTTGCCAATTCGAAAAAAAAAAAAAAAGCCTTTAGTGCCTGGTATCACAGAATTCTTGATTAAAACTTCTGCTGAATTGGTTTTAAAATAAAGTATGAATGGATAGTAATTTTAAAATCAACTTAGAAAACATGAGACAATCAGATTTAAACCAGGTTGACGCCAGTGTCAAGGCTGACATGATCTGAAGGAAGACTGGAAGAGGGAGGGTGTTTTAGAAGCAGTGTCACCAACAGAGCAGATTAGAAGAGCCTCATCCCGTTTGCTATCGCATCAGGCCCACATTTGTAATCAAAGGGGGACACATTTAATTGATGTCAAATATGGTGTGTGCACAACCATCCTTCACAAAGAGCTGGGATTCAAATGTGTACTCAAGCAGCAACCCCATTAACGTATTTTGGACAGAGAAAATTTAATTTACAATCAATTTTATTTTTTCTCCCTTTTGCCTTTGTTTTAATTTGACCACTGACCTTTACTTTAAAAATATTGAGCTCTTCTGGGAATAGTTTATAATAGCGTATGTATGGAGTATATTCTAATTTCTTACATGGGTATTTCTGAACTTTGCACTCATTTTTTATATCTTATGTAAGCTCTGCATAGAGTTGATTTGACTCTCAGGAATGTTAAGAGCCATTCACTTAATCCCTCAGCAGAAATTACTTTTACTTTTCTAAAGAGCCAGTATTACTATCCTCTGTATTTCTGCCACACTCTAGTTACACTTTCATGATTTTATTTATGAGGTTTTACTCTCATTTCCTTATCATGATGATCTTGATTAGAAAATTATTTATGTCAAGAAGCATATATGGATAGCCATCGGAGTGACATGGATTAGTTATTAATGTGGTTCTTGTAGCTAAAGTCTCTAACGGCCCTAGGCCTTTCTCCTTCAAATGTCTGCTAAGAAAGTGAGGTGAGATACTGATATGAGTATTTGTGATCAGGATTCCCAGGAACTCCATCCTTTTGTGTAGAAAATGAGCCCTCTGAGAAGCTGGAGAGAAATGGTATTATCAGCAAGAAACTGTTCAAACCGAGATCCCTCCCAGTTAACCTCCTGGATCAGGAAGACAGAGGAGAGCAGCAGAGCCGAGGCAGAATGTGGAACAGCGTGATGGACTTGCACACCCAGGAGCACACAAAGCGGAGTGCTTTGTGCAGGAGCCATGTTTGTGGAGTGGGTGCCTCTGGGTACTTCATACAGGGAGTTGTGTCTGCTGACCCACGGTGCTGAAGCTGAATGCCTTCAGATTGAGGCTTACAGATGAGTTACCACTTGAGGCATTTATTAGCAGACCTGAAATAACTTTGTGGCATGTTCTGATAACGACTCAATCCTTAGCATTTCTCACTAGCATTACAATTTGGTAACTTCCTTAATAAACTCTTTAGCCATGTATTTTGTCCATAAGTTTTGTGTAGTTATCACAATGAATATTATAATCAAGAGAGAAAATAGAGAATATTAATTAACATAATTCATTTCAGACAATGAACACCTTGCCTTGAAAATGCTAGGTGTTACAGATCATTTCATGAGTAAACAAATGCGGAGGCACCCCTTTCCTTCCTTTGATTTTGTTTTGAGATCCTATCTTCCTAAGAGAAACGATTTGATGGAGGAGGCTATTTCTATCCTCTGAATGGTTCTGTACAGGAAATTGAAGAACAATCACCTATAAACAAATTATGTACAGTTTGGGTTTTTACTTACCTACAAAGTATTTTTTTTACAAAAAGTAGAAAGACAGAGAAGATAATAATAAATAGATAATTTTATACAATATTAGATTAGAATCAATACACTGTGTACAGGAAAATGATATTGAAGTAATTCTAATTAAATTAAGAAACTATGCATCATAAAGAATTACAGAAAATGCATTTCTTAATATTTCATGTCCCATGAATCATACTAATTCTGGATAATACACTTGATGTGTTCTTTAAGATTAATCTCTAGGAACCGTGGCAAGACAATTAACATTATACTCAAAGGCCACATATTTCCAGTGAAATTACCTCTGTAATTAGCTAAATTACTCAGATAACTTAAGGAAAATGAGAAATTTTGAATAATTTACATGCTATATTCATGTTCTACTCTTTCGTTAGTCCATTAGAGACATTTAATAATACACTAGCTTCAGTTTTGTATTTACAATAGAATTTCAAGATGACATGATTTCACTGTCTCTGAAATTAACATAGCTATTAGTTCTATTTTATTTTTACATGCTACTTTTGATGGCTTACACACAGTAGAACCTAAATGTTTGCTGAATTTAATTTAATACTCCAAATATTCAGAATGAAACCTTCTCTCGTGACAGAAGCCATTGCTTAAGCAATTAGAGTGGCATAAAGCCATAGGTGAGATGATAGGATCTAAACCTGCAAAAATTACCGACGTTAATTAGCTCTGGGGAACAATTTTTAAATAACAGGAACATTAACTAGAGAAAATTAAAGCAAAATACCTCCAACATTATGAATAAATTGATAAATAAAGCATGTGGCAAACGTAAAATTGTCCTGACAGTATGTGTGCTACCATCACGCAGAATCACTCCTCAGTGCTTTCATGCAGTAAGCCAGAAAGCCTTCAGCCTGAAGGTAAACCCTCCAGGAAACCAGGACTAGACGGATGAACTTCACTCTGTGATTGTGCAGATCCATCCCAACTCACAGCCTGGTCCACCTATCTGTCCTCTCTGTTGGACTTACAGAATCTTGACTTCTGTATTTATTTTCTGAACTTTTCAGAATTTATACACAGATTTTTGTAACCTTTTATTGCCTAATTCATGTCTTCTTGAATTTGTAAAAATTAGTTAAATTTGCAAAGTTAGTCTTCAGAGCGTTGACATCTTAGTTCAGTATTCATAGTAAGCATATGACATCTCATCCCTGATTTGCTGTCAAAGTTCATTCAGTTTTTGATTTTGTCGTTGCCATCTAGACTACCTTTGAGCACATCTTTTGTTTATGTGCACATAGAATGAAAACTTTCTACCCAATCTTCAATTTTTAAAGTGTTCTCTATATTTGCAGGTTGAGAACCTATTATACACTTTAGAAGTTATGGTTTGCATTTTTAAAAGGACAGAATCACTAATTATCCCCGGTGATCAAAGAGATGACATTGCATTTGCAAATACATTCAATTTATGGAGGCTATAGTACTCAAAGAATAAGATTAACACATACAGCACTTTTCATCTTCAAAGCTTTTTCCTAATATTAAGTAATTAGCAAGATTACACATTCGATAGGTGACATGTGGACCACATGTTTATCTTTAAAAAAATCTATTTGTTTACGCTAAAGTGTGTACATGATTTGGCATCACGAGTGTTAAATATAGATTACAACTTTTTAACTCTCTTACTGCTGCAAAGGAGCCCTGGTGGTGCTATAGGGTAAGCTCTGGCCTGCTAATCCTGAGGTCTCTTGTTCAAGCCCACCAGCCACTCTGTGAGAAGAGCCTCTCTGCTCCCATAGAGATTTAAAGCATTGGAAGCTCGACGTAGGGCCCTATGGACCAGAACTAAATCTTGCCAAAAGCTTTTGAATTATCACTGTGAATATATGCTCACGTTTCACTGATGTATAGGAATCTGTAACAAAGGCTAAATGTTTACATTATCTCTATTGCTAATCACAAAAAACAGGCTTTTAAACAAGACTACATTTGTAGTTATTCCAATTAATACTATGTCAAAAAGAAACAAATTAACCAACCCAATACCGTTGATTTGATTCAGATTCATAGACCTGCTATACGCCAGGCTTCTGGGTTCTACGTTGTGAAGGGACCAGACAGCTCTGCTTTCCCTCTGCTGGGTAGGAACTACCAGCAAGTGCTCCGCAGCCCACCCCTACCCCGCAGTGTCACCAAGGCTGCTGCATGCTGTCCGGTAGTGTCGTATTACTTGTGCTGAGAAAACATGTACTTTCTTTATTGGTTTCACTCTTTTCTTCCCTATATTTTGCAGTGCACTGCATTGTGTCTACTGCTTTTAAGTAATTTTTTGTTGATTTAGGGGTTAAAATACAATCTTTTAAAATGTTTTCTTAACAAAATGGTGAGAAATTAAATGCAGGCACCCATATTATGTTTGATTTGAAAATTTGAATATCAAATATTTTAATGACCAAATTTACTTGAATATATGTTGCCACAATACTTACCAATTTATTAAATGTTTATAGGAAGAATATAACCATGGTAAAATTGAGTCCTAATTTCATATATATTTGACATTATAAAATACAGTTTGTTGAAAACCTTTTATATGATAAAATTCCATTGCACATATTACCTGTGCCATTGATTTCTTCATTATTTTGGAGATATACAGTAGAAGAAAAGAATATTAATTGTCTAGGTATATAGTTTTAATACTAATTATGAAAATAACTAGCTATGTGTCATTGAGTGCATGTCCTAAACTCTTTGGCTCTTAATTTTTCCATTTCTAAAATCAAGGAGATGATTACATGACTTATAAACTTATTTCTTATAAACATTTTTATTATTTAAATTTACATATTTTTCCTCTCAACTCATTTGTTATTTATTATCCTAACACACTGGTAAGTCAATAAGCTCTATACTTGTGAACTTATATCTGAGACAGAATATGAATCCCACAAAATTTTCAAAAAAGAGTACACATAAGAGTCAAATAAAAACTGTTGAATTTCTTATTTTAACCAAAAACATACTAGTCCTGACAAGTTCATCAGGCATAACTCTCCCTTTCCGTGGGCTTGGTGGCCTTAAGGGAAGACCTCCCGTCCTTGCACGCCAGAGGTAGTTGCCATCCATGCTTGTATTTCTGTAATTTTTGTGTCAATGCAAGTAAGGTCACTTTCCCAATTACCAGCCAGTGTATCGAAGGAGGATTAAGGCTGTGTGAGTACTTGATTTTCTTCTCAGTCTCTCAGAGTTAGTCCTGTTAATGCCTTCCCAGATCCTGTGGTTGGAATTGAAATTAGAAAAACCCATCTAATAAGTGAAGTTCACCTAGAATTTAAGTGATTTACTTTAGTAACTAATCAAAGTGATAAGGATACCATTCCATTTTTACTCAGTTACTATTTTGAGAAACAAATGCTTAGGCCCATTAATAATATTGCTTTCCACTGTTCTATGTCCTTTGATTACATTTAAAACACAATGCTGCAGCCGGTAATTCAGTTTTATTCATCAGTTCCTATTCATTACACATAACAGTGCTTTAAGTAAGAACTAGTAGAATGTGGAAGCTGACTTTTTTTACTTTGGTTTTTAATAATATCTGCAATGTATTTTACTTACTGGCCCACTAAAATGTCCAATTAGTTATCAATTATTTTCACCTGTAAAATTGTTTGTTGTCTGAGTCGACACAGGTAAATTACACACTTGTCCTTTCATGCCAGCTATTTGTTATGTAGTCATGGTTATTAAACTTCCCTGCTCAGAGTTATAACCAATTTTCTTCTGCTTTGTACGCCCATGCCACTTGTTACAGTTTCTACTCCAATGCTTCCCTCCCCTCATAAATGCCGAGTTTCTCTGAAAATGACGTGACAGTGACTCATACTCCCTTAACTCTTAGCATGGTTGTGGTGTAGTGAATGTGCACCTTCCAGCTATAGCATTGGTAATTCCCACTAAATAACTGGGTCTCGCACTGACACAGGGTTGGTTCCAATGCAAACGCTCCTTATAATGTAACATGAGGTGTCTGTGGTCCACCCCAAGGAAACTGGATAACTTTCTAATAATGTAAATAAAATGAAAAGCAACCTTGGTGGGAGTTGGGTGTTGGGACCATGCAAATAATGTACATGGAAACACAACGGTGATATGTAAATTCATCAGTTTGCCAGCTTACTAGCCTTAAAGTGAGCCGTCCAGAGATGGGAATGGGGGCCCTCATGACACTTAAGAGGAAAACAGGAATGCAGTGGGGCACATCTTCTGGACTTGGGGCTCCTGCACTGAAAGCCTCCTAAATGCAGGAGGGAGAGCTGCAATGCCAGAAAGACAGCAGGAAGCAGCAGCAGAGGACAGCAGCAAAGGCATCAGTCAGGAGACCCAGAGAAGGCCAGCAGGAGACTGTGCTGTGCTGCCTGGCGTGCGGAGAAAGAACAGGGAGTGCCTTCATGCAGGGCGCACAGACCACCTAAGGTACCACACGGCAAGAGTGTCTTTAGGCTTAGGATTATCGGTTGATTGAGGTGCCTCTGGGAACTTATTGGTAAGCTAACTGTTTTCTACAGCACTTGGCAGAACAGGATAGGAACCAAAAAGTCCTAAAGCGCTCCCAATGACAAAGGACCATGGAGATGGTTGTGTACAACATGTATGGGGAAAGGTTGTCCTGATCCAAGAACTGTCTCCTAAGTGTTCCTCAACCTGAATTGTAACCTTTTGTTATTAAGTTCTGCCCAATCAATTTCTGCTCACAGTAATCTTATGTCTAATAGAAGGAAACACCGCCTAGTCCTACACCACCATCACATCATACTGGTGATCACTTTGAGTCCACTCTTGCAGTTACTGTGTCAACCCATCTCATTGAGAGTCTTACACCTTTTTGACTGACCACGTAATGCTAGAGAAGAAAATTCAAAGGACCATGGGCTGCCAAAAGAACAAACTGCTCTGTCTTGGAAGAAGCACAGCCACAGTGTCCCGGAGAGGCAAGGATGAGAAGATATCATCTTCTACGCTTTGGGTGTGTTGTCAGGAGAGAAGAGTCCCTGGAATAGAACACCATGTTTGGTAAAGCCGAGGAGCAGTGAAAAAGAAGAGAGTCCTCAGTGAGAGTACTGTTGCCACAGTAGCGGCAACAATGGGTCAAGCAGAGGGGTACTTGTGAGGATGGAACAGGAGCGGGCCGTGTTGTGTTCCGTTGTGCATAAAGTTGCTACATGTCTGAACTGACTTGACAGCACCAGCAACGATTTGACCGACCATATTGTCCTTCTCCATGGACAAGTTCCTTCTGATGACATCCCCAGGACAAATGTGTCTTTCCAATTCTTGCTCTTAAGAAGCATTCTGGCTGTACTGTACTAAATGAGACTTGTTGTTTCTTATGTAAGTCCACGGTATATTCAATATTCTTTGCCAACACTGCACTTCAGAGGTATCAACTCACCTCGATTCTTTTTTTATTCATTGTCCAACTTCCCCATGCCTACATGCATGGAAATATTGCAGCTCAGGTCAGGGGCATTGACGTCTTTAAAGTGACATCTTTGTATTTTAATGCATATCTTTGTTGGAGAATAAATCACAATAATCAAGAATATTGTCTATGAGCTTTGTGTGGTCATTTCTGAAAACTATGGAACCCAGAAGATGAAAAATTGCTGTGCAGACAAAGGTTTCTACAAAAACAGTGGGGAAAGATTGGAGAGAAGAGGTACGTCTGACCACCACATCAAAGAAAATCAGCCTGCGTCTGTTGATCTGGAGGCTCGCTTCTCCTCATGAATTTAGACGTCAAGAAACCTGTGCCCACCATGTTCACTCACTCAAACTCAGAATACACACATTGCCATCATGCTGATGCGTACTCACAGAAACCCGATAGGATGCTGTAGAATTGCCCCTCTGGGTTTTCAAGACTGTAACTCTATATGGGAGTAGAAAGCCCAGTCTTTTCTTTGAAGGAGCAGCTGGTGGTTTCAAGCAGTTGATCCTGTAGTTAGCAGCCCAACACATAAACCCATCATGATGCCAGTGGGTCTCCTACGTTCACTGTGGTGCAAAGTTGGTGCTGTGTAGGGCTGCTATCCAAAATGCTGGTGGGATGACACTCTCCGGGACACCTTGTAAGAAAGGTGTGCCAATTTCTTCTGAGGGAAGCAACCATTGGACTTAAAGTTTCATAGTCTTTGAAGAGGGAAAGACAGCTATGTCAACATTATTAATCTGTTGCTAGGTAGACAAATATTGACTTAGTACATTAGTGCTCTATTTGCTGTATTAAGATATATATCATTCTAGCAGACCTGTGATTGACATTGCCATTGAATATTATTGTACATTTTCCCTAAAAAACAACTGCCATTGTTTGCGTAACCAGCATCTAGTCATGGAAAAATTTATTTTATTCTATACTGGTGCAGTATTCCTCTCTCAACAATGTTTTAAAACTTAGTACCAGGGGCTAATCAATGACAATATTAACAGAAGATATTTATGGTCCAGAGAGATGATTGATAATACTTTCTACCATAAATTAACCAGGAAGTGTCTCAGGGGAGCCAAAGGCAGATAAAAATAAAGCAAAACAAAACAAAACAACAACAACAACAAAACATAGAACAAGGAATGGATTTGGAGTTCACACTAAATACTGGCTCCAATTTAAGAACAATTAGTTCTTACAATATGACCTTGCTTAATACTCCCCCTCTGCAAGAGAACAAGATATGGGGGCATTAGCAAAGTGTGCTGAAGAAATTAGATGGTGCCCGGCTATTAGGTAGAATAACATCTGTGGTCTTTAAGCTTGTTTCCAAAAAAAACAGCAGTCATCTATGTGAGACGTCCACTAGGTCTACATGGAAGTATTGTAAATGATATACTCAAGAGCCGAAGGAGAGACTAGTATCAGCTCCTAAAACATCCATAGCAAAAGGCTATGGATGACAGTGGAAGCCCGCCATACATTTGTGAAATCTACACTGGAAAAAAGCCTCTGGTTATTCCCCTCAGTCCATGACGCAGGGGTTGGAATAAACTGGTTACCAAGCAGAGAATATTGTACAGATGACTACAGGAGATCAACATTTAAAACCTTGTCACTTGATCAGCACTCTGATACACTCTGATACACATTGGGTCTGACATGTATAGGAAGTGAAAGGCTTGTCATTGTTGGCTTATTCATTTTTAACTACCCAGTATATATATACACACACACATACATATATACACACACACACATATATACACACACATACACACATACACACACATATGTATATACACACACACACATATATATATGATAGAAGGGTACACAGATGTATAAATTAATGAGGTTCACAAGCTTCTCACCACAGTCCAAACTTTGGAAAATAGGTGACTCTTATTATTTAGCTACAAAATTCAGGATGAAGTATGGAGGCAATCAGTATATTTACACCTTAATTTATTAAATATTGTTCCCATACTTGACACGATAATTCAGCTAACTGTGGTCTCCAGGAACACTGAGATGCTTACATGGATCGTGAGTTTCGTCCTCTTCTAAGGTCATTGTCTAAGTGAAGAACAGTTTTACAATTCACTCAGTTAGAGAATTGGTAGAAGAGAGTGGAAAGGAGATCTTCATATTTGATTCTCTAGCTCCAAAGTACAGCTGCAAACCCGTGAGGTCTAACAGCGTTTCTGTGAGAGCCTTTGTCTGTCTACACACTGCTAAACTGAAGAACTTCTAACTCCAACAGACACACTGACCCTGCCCTGATTTTTTTTGACTGAAGTTCTTGACATAGATGAGCACAACCATCAAATTTTACATGATCCATTGGCCTTCAGGGCTCAGGTTCTGGTGTTGTCACCAATGAAGATTCAGTGTATACACAATGACATGGGTACATTCCTATAACATGATGCGGCTTGCTAATTTGAAGAAAATGAAGGTAGTATCATAAATGAAACCATTGACATGTTTTTGCATTTGAAAGTGCCAGTGGCAAAGCGAAGAAAGATGGCCTTCCTAATCTCCAACATTCGAACACAGAGCATCCGCCCATTAGATATCAGACATGTTTGTCTGATCAGCAGAAGCTTAAAATGTTCGAATCTACTGATCTCTTTTAAGTGTAAACTAAGATGGTCGCTAAATAAGAACGTAAGCATATTCTGAAACATGGAGCGGATTTAGAAGGGAAAAGCCTTCCTTAGTGAGGACTGAGTCTGTTTCACTGCATGGGCTCCCTCTTACATAACAATGCCTGGATTCCTTCTACTCCATGGATATCATCTGAGTGAGACAGGCTTCTGCCCTTGCTGTCTTGGAAGTTTTCTGTTATTAGGCAAATGCTTCGTTTGTGCAAGGTATGCTATACTCTTTGCTGCCAGTGTCTATTTATTGCTTTGAAATAAACCAATGCGTATTTTAAATTACACATATAATTGTTTTGTGTTTTGGTGCCTAATTCCTCTCTTTGAAATGCATGAAAAGAATTAAAATGTTAAAATTGTTTCCTCTAATTTCGTTCATACACTTTCGTGAGGGAATTAACCTCCACACTTTAAAATGATTGTATGTGTAATATTAAAAATGGAACATCTCATTTCCTTTTTATTTCTATTGTGGGGATTGTAAACACCAGAGGTATCTAATGAAGACCTTAGTTTTACAACATCACAAAATGGAAAGAGAACATTGGAAATACAACTTGAAGCTAGTCTTTCAGATTGGTCCCCAGGTCTACTGCAAGACATTGATTTATTTTCTCTACTTTTCTCGTTGTCTTTCGCTTACTCCGAACTTCTAGTGAATTTAATGTGACAGGGTGTCCACAGACCAACTACATAAAGGCAGCATGAACCTGTAACTTGAGGCTTCTATATCGAGCTCCCTGATTTTCTCCATTTAAGCCTGGGGGCAAGGATTATGTGTGTGGAGAACTATAGAGATCTGTTTATAATACATATAAGTCTACAATAAATGATTTAATCACAACAACATTGAATAACCTCATCTTTTTTCATAAACCTCTTCTGCAGACTCACAATGTATCCTTATGAGGAGCAAAATTTATCTGCCTTAGCATTCAATTTGCTCCTTGTGGCAGATAAAAATGTTTATGTCATTTTGTACCTGTGTCAAAGTGTAGGCATGGAGTCCATAAGGTCTCAGCTTGGTGCTGCCTCCCAGGGGGTATGTCTGTTTTATGAAAATAGGCAGTGAAAACTTCTCTCTCCCCTGCTCTTTGTGTCCTCCTCCCTGGGACTCTGGGTGTACCACTAGGGGTAGCCCCACATGGGCCATTGACCTGTAATGTTGTTGGCACTCTTCCATGTTTTCACTGACCTTGGACCATGACTCTGCACCCGCCAGCCTTTGAGTGCCCTGCTTCTTGCTTCCCCTTTTTGTATCATTGGCCTGAGTTACGTGAGTCTGAAGAGGGGTGTAGCAGACCCATGGGCTTGAGATGGACAAAACTGGTATGCCTTCCTGATATTAAATTATATCTTGACATAAAGGTCTTCCGGAAACATCTGTGAGTGTCACGTGGTTTGTTTCTCTAGCCAACCTTCCTCATCAGCTACAGCAAATCTTTCAAATAAAAACTGATTTCTTCACTCAGACTCGCTTTACTATTGGTGAAAACTTAAAATATCTTCTTTTTTAACATTGCTGACTTTAACTGGCTATCCAATTACAATTCTATACACATGAACAAAATTGACAACAATTTATTGTAATAATACACATGTTATAATATCAAAGCCAAATTCATAGCCATTGAGTTGATCCCAGTGGATTGAAATCTTATAAGACAGAATAAGAAATGTCCCCACAGGTTTCCCAGGCTGCAAATCTTTACAGAAACAGGCTGACGTATCCTTTTCCTGTAAAACAGTGGGTGCTATGACCTACAGACCTTTCAGGTAACACCAGCACATTCAACCTCAGTCCACCAGGCTTCTTATAATAAAAAAATGATAATATATGTGCGAAAAAGTAAAACAGAGTAATGTGTTTCCTTTTAGTTGGTTTGCTCTTATTCTAGGTAGAATCCTTAGTTGTGGTCTAAGTTACTGCATATCAAAAATACTCATAGATATTGATGTTTTGTATTATATTTTAAATCTTGTTAATCACCTTAAAATTTATTCTCACTCCTGGTGACCCAAAGTGTGTGGAGTAGAACTTCTCTGTAGAGTTTTCAAGGTGATGACGTTCAGAAGCAGATTGCCAGGCCTCACTTATGAGGCACCCTGAGTGAGTTCCACCTGTCAACCACCCTTTTGCGACTAATCCTTTTGTGCCACCTAGTGACTCCTTATACTAGGTATATTCATACATTTTTATTAGTTGGCATCTCACAATTCCCAAATGAATAATAGTGACAGTAACAACAACACAAATGTTCCCACGTGCCTAATCTTTATTTCACATGTAGACTAGTGCCCCAGCCTTCATGACAGGGCCTGAAGCATTTCAGATTTCACTGCTATTTAAAAGGAAACAAGTTTTCAGGAATCCATCGTGCAACCTTCTGACAAAGTAATTGACTGGAAAAATTATAATAAAATTTTCATAAAGTTCATATTCATGAAGTTGCAAAAATTGCTTTTAGGAAATTACAATATTAATAATTTACACCCATGTCAATAGCATTTCCAATATAATTCAAGCTCTCAAAAACTGAGATTATGGGCTACCTTGATTTATTCCCACACAGACAGTTAAATATGGTGAAACATGCGGAAACACATAGAGATCTAGATACAGATTATTCATTTAAGCAAATAGCTTCTTGTTTAATTAGAGATTTATCATCTTAACTAGCCATTCTATTGCTCTGAATTAGTTTTCCAGGGTTTGCAGAATTAAAGATGGTAAAAATTGATGAACCTTAGCTGTATTTCCCCCCAAAGGGTACAAACTTTTATTACTTTTCAGATGCAAAACACAATTAGCCTCTAACCTAACCATGTTAATCTCCTTGAGTTAAGCTTATGTGTTTCTGCTTGTCTGGAAACTTTTAATGAAAGATCTATGTCTTTTACAGCCGATTTTAATAACCTCTTTATTTGCATCTCTGCCCTTGTTTAGAGGAGGAGTTAATACGATAAGCTCCTGGATTACAGAAATCTATTTTAAAATTGAGGATAAATGAAATTCGGTGACATTCAATTGCAGAAGTGCTCGGCAGGAGATGGACATCAACATCAAAACCAGTCCTAAAAGTGTACATATACATAACTAAAAGAGATTACTGTCATCTGTTATGTTTCCTTTTGTAATTCTATAGCACTAGAAAATATTCTCTCCCAGGCATGGACTTATGGGAGCAGAACATTTCCTGTAGCACACTCTAAAATGTTTAACCTACACCCAGACTGTATTTTCTAATGGCCAAAGTTTTGTGAGGGTCAGGAATCCATAGCTGAAATTGGAACTAATTGCTTAGTTATGAATCTCCTCACTTATCTAAGCTGGAATTAATTAAAAACTACTTATTCATCTCCATTGCAGTGTTTGATACCTATTGTGAGAACTCTAGTTCTATCTTCCCACCCCACCCCCCCCTCAGGGAGTGAGCAGAGAAAGAGAGAGAGCTAGTTCTATCTTTTTAGAAGAAATTATGTGCAAAAAAGGGAGACCATTCTTTTTCTCCACAAGTCTCTACAAACAGAATTTCTTTTTCGTGATCACAATTACCAGAACATACAGTATAATAGTAACAAGATCAACTGTTATTCTTCTATTGGCACAATTTCATCCATTTTATTAACAATAGCATTGTGGGTTAAGCACTGGGCAGCTGACTGCCAGGCGAGCGATTTAAACCCACCAATAATTTAGCAGGGGAAACACGAAGCTGTCTGCTCCCTAAGGATTTCAAGTCTTAGAAATCCACGCATAGGGCCGTTATGAGTTGGTATCAACTGGATGGCAGTAGGTTTAGTGTTTCATCAAGATGTCATTAAAGAGTGCATGCTGCAGTCAGGAGTAAAAACTGTTTCCTTTTGAACACTGAATGTAAATCTGTCACACACATAGTACATGATATCATTTCCCAAAATAGAATCATCACAATAGATTTTACCATAGTGTGGCACCATTTCTTTCCTCTCCCTTTAGAGTAAGAAGCCCGTAGTTTGAGGCTCTGTGTAATACAATAGCTAGCATCTAACATGGTCTCTAATACATGGAGCCAAACCATGTATGGATTGACTGTGTGATAAATGCATGTATGAGTGAATGAGCAGTCTTCACTCCTTAAACCCTAATTCAAAAAATAAGTAGATTCAAGAAATAAGAATAGCTTTTTAAAAAGATTTTTTTACAGAAAACACCATATTAAGCAATTTATATGAAATTATTTCATTTGTTAATATAACTCTTTCTTGATTATGGGGATGATTAGTGTTCCATTATCAATAGTAACAAGTTCTATAAAGAACTAATTTGTTCCCAAATTGTGAGCAAGTTACATCATAGTATGCCTATTTCTTAGATTATTTCAAGTTTTATCTAATAGGCTTCTTAGTTACAACACTAGACCCAATCCCAACTTCAGGTTGTTTCCCACATTGCTCTCGGGGATCACTTTCTGAAATCTGGATGTATCCCTGTCGTTCCCTACCTCATGCAGGGTTACAGATAGCTAGCACTACCCTGCTTCAAGCTACTTAGCATGCCATTCAAGATCCTTCTGAGTCTCAACTTTATCTCTTTAAACTATCTCTCTAAACAAGCTACACCATTTCCTTATTAGAGTACTTCCTGGAGTTATAAAATTTCCTTTCTTCCCACCTTTCTTTCCTCTACCTAGCCAGTGCTCCTCAGTTTCACTCTCAAACGGTAGAAATCAATTCAAATATCATCCATTATTTGAAGTTTTCTAGAATTTTCCAGGCAGAATTTATAATTCTCTCTCTCCTTTTTTAAGGATAACATAAACCATAAGTTGATGTGTTAACAAAGAATATTGGAAGTACCCTGGACTGCCTGAAGGACAAACAAATTGTTTGGGAAAAAGTATAGTCAGAATGCTCCTCAGAGCCAAGTGTGGCAAGACTTAATCTAACATGCTTTGCATATGTTCTCAGGAGAGACTTACTTCTGAAGAAGGATGCCAGGCTAAGTAGAGTAGATGGCAGCTAAAAGGAGTCACACATTTGACCAGATGGACTGACACAGTGTCTGTAACAATGGTTTAAAAGATAAAGAACAGTTGTGGGGATAGGGCAGGATCAAGAGGGAAGGTCTTCCATTCTTTGTACATAGAGTCCCTATGATTCAGTACCTAACAACGTAACACGAGTTTACATTCCTAGGAAACCACTGATCACAGACAATATTAGTAACATCTATCTAGTAGTATGACTTCTACTGTATCCATTTGGCCTCTCCTTCTGTAACCATAGGGATTCATATTAACTGTCCCACAGCAGCTACAGCATGAAAAAGCAGAATATATTCATTAAATATAAAGAAAACCTGACCTACAGGTATCACAGAAAGCTTTGGAGCACACATATTGTGTCTATGACAAGACTGGAGAACCCCCAAAGATAAGAGTATATCCTCTGCATCTGGAACAGAAGTCTGCCTGCCAGATGAACTGACCACGGCCGATACCTGTGGACCCTTAAGTGCTACTCGCTGACTCACAAGGAGAAAGCTACTTCTAGAGTGAATGTACATTGAAGTTTCAGCCTTCTTTCTCTGGTTTGGAGGCTACACATTAGTCTATTCATGGAGAAATATTAGTCAATGATACTATAAAAGTGGGAGAAAAATTATTTCTATATATTTTATTTTTAAATAAGAATTTATTTCAGAAATTTGATAGTTGAAAATGAAATATTTATTTTGAAACAAGCTATGTTAAGCTCAAAAATATTTCTGAATCTGCATCAGCAGTGACCATTTTTATTTGAAAATAAAATTGAATTTCAGTATTTCCCCCTGGATAATCTATCATCCCAGTGAATTTACAGACACTATGATGCTATAGCTCCATTTAAAATCTCTAATCATTTGCAATATCCTAAAAGATAAAATATGGACTCGGAGCCTCAATAAATTAATTGGCTTGCCAAGGTCATAACTAGTAAAGAGGTGAACCACAATTTGAACTTAGTCCAATGTACTTTAAATACACTCTTATGGTCAGCACATCATGGATCTTAGGTGTGTTTTCTGTAAATATCCACAGAAATATAGAATTATATATATATATATATTTAAATTTTCAGCAGCTCACAAACACAACTCCAAAATTAACCCTTAGGTAGTAACACACCCATGTATACGAGGGGATACACCAAGAAAATTAGAAAAAGCTCTGCTGGTGGAGCTTTCAGAGTGTGCATTTTTACCTGTAAGTGAGCATCAGCAGCTTGTTCTGAAGTCATGCACCCAGTGGCATCACCTGAGAAGGTTCGCACTGGTCCCAGTGAATTGTTTTGTGAACGCAGTTTCTCTCAAACCTTGCTTGTTGTGATGGCCAACTTCAGAGAACAAAGTGCAGCTGTGGAATTTTGTTTCATGCTAGGAAAAATGCCACACAAACTGTTGTGATGCTGAACACAGCTTACAAGCACAGCACTGTAGGAAAAACTCAAGAGGTTTCCTCGTTTCAAATAAGGTGACATGTCAGTTGATGACAAACTAGTTTTGGACATCTGTCAACTTCCTGAACTGGCAAAAATGTGTATCTGGAATTCTTTGCAGCAGGTCAGACTGTTAATCAAGCTTTCTATTTAAAAGTTCTGAAAAGATTGTGTAACCGTGTGTGACAAAAAAGGCCTAATTTGTGGTAGATGAGGGACTTGCTTTGCCACCAAAACATGCAGCCATCTCAGTGCGCACATTTCTGGCAAAATATATATATATATAAATTTAAAAAAAAACCAGTATGCCTCTCTTGTCCCAAGCGCCTTACTCACCTAACCTCACTCCCTGCGACTTCTTTTAGTTTCCCTGAATGAAGAGGGGCATGAAAGGACTGGGATTTGGGGAGATAGAAGAGGTGCGGGATAAAATGAGGGAGGTGCTGCCAGCCATCCCAAGAGAGGAGTTTGAAAAATGTTTCCAAGAATGGAGTTGGAGATTTGCAAATGTATTAAGTGTAATGGACAGTACATTGAAGGTGATAAGGTTGGTTTTTGAAAGTGATAAGTTTTTGTGTTTTTTTAATAAATACATTCCCAAAATACTCAATTATGAGCCAAGTTTTTCAGTACATTTTAGTGCAGTTTTTGTGATAAAATTAGTTGCCTAGGCTGATATTTGAGTCAGCATTATACTCAGGTATATTATGGTAGTTTTGAAGGGGGAAAAAAGATGCCTCTTTTTTTCTTTTGGAATACCCCCTTATATTCCAGTTAAGTTCAAATAGCATAGCTACTAGGGTTCCCGTCATATAGACCCGGGTTTGTTTCAAATCAAAGGTGTCTTGATGATTAGTGAAGGGGTGCAGACACATTCCCTCAGTAATGCATTGCTTTAGTCCTGCTGAAGAAGGTCTGATGAAACCAGTGGCTTCCAAGGCAGTTACATTCAAGGCACCTAGGTGGGCGCTAAAGGTGATGGTGGCTGTTATTTTGGATTCTGAAGAGGGAAACTTGTTAGATTTTCATGATGGATACAGGTCAAATGTGCACATTGATTAAGGAAAAGGCGTCAGAAAATTAAAAACGGTGTGGGTGAGAAAGAGGCCAGGAAAGTTTTCCACTGACAATGCACCTATTTTTCTACAAGGACACCAAGGTCTGTCCTAAAGGAATTTAACTGAGAAACTCCTTCCCATCCATCATACAACACTGATCCCTCACTTTAAGACTGCTTTTTGTTCTCTAAACTCAAACAACATTGAAAAGGGACACAAATTGACTCTGAAGGTCAAAAGTGCTATGCTGATGTGTTATAAATCAAATATGATCTTCCAACGGGGAAGTGATAGTTCAGTAGTATGAGTTGTCTCCTATCTGGGAGAATGGGTTCAATTCATGGCTAATAAACCGCATCAGAAGCCACTGCCAGTCTACCAGAGGAGGTTTCACGGTAACAGTGATCCTGAACAAGTACTAGCAGAGCATTAAGACAAAGACAGACTAGGAAGAAAGGTCCAGAAATGTACTTTAAAAACTGTCAATGAACACCACGTGGGTCACAATAGTCTAATCTGCAGTGGAATGTGCAGCCAACATCATTCTGGGCAGGGTTTCTGTCTGTGCTGATGGAGTGTCTGACTCAGTGCCATCAAACACCTCCACTCACCTTTAATGAGGGAATCATTCCCACATACAAGAACGTATTGCTGGATCACATGGGTCTCATAAGCCCTGTAGATTTACTACCCAGAGAATTGTTGTGTGGCATATGGTAGGCTGAATGTCATTTTTTAATGGTTAAGGTCTTGCAAAACAATAATAATGCTTAGTATAGACATTACTTCATAAACACAGTTCCAGTTTAAATGACAATTCTGAGATGAGGTTTTTAAATTTTCATGATACTAGAGTAAAAAAAAATTAGAAGATTTAGTATAAAAAATCCTTGATTTTCACATTAATATGACTCAAACTGTGCTAGTCAAGAGGACAAGGTTATACACTGAATGCAAAGAAGCAATGGGTAATTAGGTCTGGCCATTTATTTTGCACAAAAAACGAGAAACCTTTATCATAGTGCCTTTCCAGTCTCTCAGAAAGAACATTTCCACTCTTTTTCTCTCTAGTTATTAAAAATAAACCCTGCAAATACAGGAACCAGACACAGCTACCTAAAGAAAAGAAACCTTCTAATCCTCTCTCCAGGCATGTAGAGGAGCTGAGGCTTCTTTACCTTTGGGGCTTTGTTAGTGCACCGATCATTGAAGTAAGATAAACTCTGGCTGAAAATGCAATATGTTGATAGTACTTGTGCAAACGCTCCCGCGGTTCGGCCAGCTGGGATCAGACCAGAGCACAGTGGCCCAGAGCAGCACGACGTCCATTATGTTGGCCCCATTCTTTCATCAGTGGTCTCTGAATACAGCCCTTCTTGTCAATTTACACTACATTTGGTTTAACTTTCTTCCCAGAATGAGTTTTTAATGGGACCTATATTTTCAGAGAGTATGCTCTCCAAAA
This sequence comes from Tenrec ecaudatus, assembly GCF_050624435.1. Lineage (NCBI taxonomy): Eukaryota > Metazoa > Chordata > Mammalia > Afrosoricida > Tenrecidae > Tenrec > Tenrec ecaudatus. The sequence continues at coordinate 100,518,506 of NC_134530.1, forward strand.
TAATCAAACTGTACACTGTGCATTAATCATCTGGGATGAGAATCGTCATTGCTATTTTATTATTTCTACTAAGCCTAATACCCTGCCTTTAAATTGTTCTTTCAACATTCCAACAAAGCATTTTAATATCTTCCATCTCATGTGCATTTTACAGTAATCTTATGAAAATGTGTTTTCTTTTTTCTTTTAGATAAAGAATTAAAAATAGTGAGCTTACTTCTGTGGGCCTAGGGTCATGGTATATACAGTAATAACATCTTAACTATAAAAAACATCTAGCTCCTTGTTCTTTTCTTCTTTAATATTACTATTTGATTATATAGCTAGCTATAAAATATCAAATATTCCTGAGGAAACCAAATGTTTAGCACCCTGAGTAAATTATCATTTGGGTAATATATATATATATATATATATTCACACACATACATACATACATATACATACACACAGAGACATACATACATATACACACATAACATAGCTACACCAGTAAGATTAAGCAAGCAAACTCGCATAACCACACAGTTATAAACTCCTTTTCACTTATTTATTAGGCATCTTTGCACGTACATCTTGCAATTTTTCTTGCTATTTTATAAGGGTACATTACAAGATGTGAAACCGTTAGCAAAGGGTGAACACAGCTATAAGGATTCTAACATCAATGTTTGACTCGTCACTTAAATGCTCTGGTTCTTCGTCAACATTATTTTTTGGTGCTCCTTGATGTACAGTACCCATCATTTGGTAAATGCGTGACTTTCGTGTAGCCACCGATGTGTGTTTCCCATAGTTAGACAGGGAACACTGGCCTAGCTCGTTATCTGCCCAGCCTGCACAAACAAGCAGACAATCCACTGCTTTGAGACACAAGCACAGCCCCCGTGTGCACGCGGAACACACAAAGGCCAGAGGAAGGACGTGGACGCTGTCGCTGGCGGTTTGGAAGAGTGAGTACTATGTTTCAGTCAGGGTTCCCGAGAGAAAAGAAAAGGAAGCTTAAAGTACACCGTTACAAGCAACACCATTGGGCACACTACCCGGAGAAGTCGGAAAAAGGCATTCCTCTCAGTAGAAGGTCAGTGAAATGTGGATCTTTAATGACATGGAGATGAATTGACACAGCATGGGGCAACAATGGGCTCAATTGAAAAACCACTGTGAGGACAGAGTGGGTGTGTGTCTTGACAACGTGGTGTTGTTATTTTTGGATTTCTTTTTCCTGTGTACAAAGGGCTGATATGACTTAAAACTGTATTAAAGGTTAAATTCTGAGAACCCAGTTTATCAAAGGTGATGGTTAAAAGTGAAACCCCAAATCCATGTGCAGAATCCCTATGTGACTTAAGCCTCCACTGAATTTTTTTCTGACCATTGACCAGGATGTGAACAGTCTTGCCTTCAGCAGAGTATATGTGAAAGTGAATTACCTCTATGTTCTCTGCAGCCAGCCTAAGGGGGGAGACCGCCTTAGGGGCTCGCCTGGTATGTCCTGTGGGAGACCACCCTACTGAGGGAGTGCTACTCGGGATCCCATAGTCTTGACTCAGGCCCTATCAATCAGGCCCTGATTGCCTTCATTGAAAAGTCTTGGACCAATTTTCTAAGTCCTTCCATTTAACATAATTTGGGTGCTCTAATTGTGATTCTACTTCCAAATCTGTAGTTCCATCTGTAACTATGATGTTGATTTGCCACCAATCATACTTTTGTGACATAGTCCTTTCCCTGCCATGTCCTTTTAAAAGCTCTGAATGTCAGCAAACCCTTGGACATCATTGCAACCTGGTGCTAATGGTCTTCTTGTCTTTGACCAGTTTAGACATAATAAAGGTGTTCCTTAAATTTTATTTGAGACTTTTGCACTTTAAAATTGAACCAATCTGAAGATATCTAACAATAATAAAAACTGAGGAGTTGGTGGTTCAAAGCCACCTAGTAGTTTAGGTCCATTGGAGGGAGACTTTCGTTCCTGTAAAGATTATAGTGTAGAAAACTCAATAGTCAATTCTTCTCTGCTACTTGAGTTTGCTACAAGTTAAAATAATAACTCCAGAAATATTTATGTACATAAAAGTAATTAGGGCAACAATTCTAAAGTTGGGCCAAGGAAAGTACTAAGTGCTTTATATCTACCACTGTGCCTACTGCTTACAACGACCCTAGTAAGATATCATTGAAATCTTCTCACGTTGCAGGTCAAGTGACATCTGAGATTGCATCAAGTTAAGAAATGAGAGAACCGTGACACCAATCAAGGAAGCCTAACTCCAGAGTCATCTACTTAACCAAATTGCAATTAAACATTTATACAAACATATGTATAGATTATATATTTTATATACACATAGATCATTCACTTTAATACATAATCAACTTACTCTTTCAGAGTTTCAGTAAAGATAATCGATTCCATTGATCATGTTCTGATTCATAGCAACCCTGTCGGGCAGAGCAGAATTGCTCTAACGGGTTCCTGAGACAGTCAGGCCTGGAAGGAGACGGAGCCTCACCTTTCTCCCACAGAGCTCTGCAGGAAGCAACCACCCACCTGCGCATGATCAGTCCGCCATTTAACCCCTTGTGCTGGTGATTCTTCTTAGCAAAGAGGAAACCGGAAACTAACCTTAATCATAATAAACACGATATCTAAGAGGAAATGTTCCAATGGATCAGGTTGTTTTCTATTATGTGTGAACTGTTTTCAACAATTACATATGACAAATTTACATGTGAAAAAAACAAGGCACTCAGAGATTAAATAATTTCTCCCCAAGTCAGCCATTTAAGTGGTGGAGCCGGCCTATATTTATACATATGCTTAACCACTTAGTGACATTGCGTCTAATTCTCATTCATTTCTGTTGAAGCATATTTACAACCATAATGATTGTGTGGAATAACAAATCTATATACATAACTGGCCTACTTCTTCTAGAAATTAAAGCTGAGATAACATTTTGACTATTAGAGTAACAGGGAAAATAATATGATAAACCAACTCAGTATAATTTTGGCATTAAAAAAAAGTTTCTCAAAGAATCGTTATATGCAAGAGACAAAGACGGTGAACTACATGTGAAAGCAGACAAGAACACTAATGCACAGAAGAGCAAGTCTCTGGTGGCTTCTAAGGGCCCATTCAATCTGTGTCCATAAATTCCTAGTAGGATCATGCAAGCAACTCATTTCTCTTATATTTATTACATTCTAGGTGCCATTGCACCTGTTTAACACAGTAAAGAGCTCTTCTTTTTAGTTCAAACAACATTTGGTGATGAAATGGTGAATTCTATATACATAGGAAAGATCGATTTGATTTGTAAACCAAATTATATTCCTATAAATTTTAAGATCTAAACTCAAGTCACAAGCCTTTCATGCTTAATGATATCCTGTACATCAGAGATTTAAATGTTGTTATGGTGTTATAGTGTATGTATATGTTAAATTTACATGATTCTTAATGAGTGTTCTGCTCAAATTGGTTTGTAAGAAATTCACATTAGGAATTGCGTTTTGATTACATGTAAAGATGAGTTTCACTTTGCCATACATCATGTACTAAACTGAAGGTAAAATGCACATTTTAACACCATACCCATTTCTTGCCACAGAAAAATATTGACTAGATGTCTACTCCAATTTTAGGAAGTACAACTTATTCAATTTATTTAACTTTGAAGATATAGTAACACAATTTACAGACAATTTACTTGCTCCAAATCCTGCTTGAATTGTACTTTTACACGGAGTGGTTTTCCTAATCTCTGTTCTAGTTTATCAGTTTTGTTGGCCAGTCTAACAAGAACTATAGTCAATGATGCATAATAATATCAAAGTCGTGGATTTGAATAGATAAAATAGTGTAGGAAATAAACTAGAAAAGTACACTTTTTACAGAAAAGTATTTAATAGAATTGCTCTATTTAAGATACGGGAATGAATAGCTGGCATCGAGTTTTTACTTCATTTGAACGAGGCATTGTGCATACCATTACTGACGACTATTCATTTGAAATGTGTGGATAAATAGGTAAATAGATAAGAGAATGATGGAATGGGTAGAACTGAGGGATGTATGCTTCTACCTGCGTGGAGTCCACATGTGTCAGAGCTGATTCAATGACAACTAAGCACAACTTCTACCTCAGTGCTTGCAAGAGGTTGCTCAAAAATTTTAACTTCTTGAAATAATTGTAACTTTATATAATCAGAAGCTGTTTTAATAGGATAGAGTATCAATGTAAATAGACTGAAATTACTTTACTTGAATTAATAATTATAAACAATCATGTTTTAGCAATTAGAAATTGTATAATCATTTTACTAAATGACTTTGTCTCTAAAGACCTAGCTCTGTAGTTACTTTAGGGTAATTTGCTGCATGTAGGACTGTATTAGTATGCCAACATCTTTAAATTTTACCAAACTGATGTTTACTGTCAAGTTTACATGTACTTATTAGAAAAAAAATTAAGCACATATTAAATCAGAAAAAATATTGGTCACTCAACTGAAAAATTGTCTATTTTCTTTATAGAAATCACTAGATTGTTTTATTTATAACTTGTTTGCTAAATAATCTTTCAGATTGTGTTCAATAATTACATAACCCAAAACCAATTGTATCATCCATCTGTTGAGTTAGTTGAAGTGTCTAAACTCTTTATTCGAAGAAGAACTTTTAGTGAGAGAGCAGTGCACTGGGCTATGGGCTGGGTCGCTACCCACAAGGTTGTTGCTTCAAATTCACCAAATGCTTTTTGTGTCTGTCGCGGTTCACAGCTTTGGAAACACTGAACGGCCAGTCACTCTGTGCCATGACATTTCTGTGAATCAGAACCGACTGGATGACAGTGAGATATCAAATTGAATGGACATGTCAAGTCTACTTTTGTCACTTGCCAAATGAATCGCGTCTCCTTTTACTTCCCCCTTGACAAATGACCTCCTAACGTACCCTCCTGTACTATCCTTGCATATTTCTCATCGAAATCACACTCTGGGGAAATAAGAATTATATCATGCTAACATGAATTCCTCTTGTATACAATGTTGAGTCCTATGGAAATACTCAAAATTTGCTGTAGAACACATTTTCAATACTCCATAGATTATATATCCAAGAATACCAGGCATGTTAAGGATTCTGCTCAAGCTACTTAAGTTCTGGTCATGTAATTTTTTATCGGTACTTAAAGGTCAGAAGATTGAAAGATTTCTAAGCTTTCTATTTTTAATTCATTAAAATGGTTTGCATTAATATTCCCAGTGGCGGTACGATCTATACCAACCTGATAGTGGTTGTGTGTTAAGTTGACAAGTGCAAGGTCAGCGGCTTCAAATGACTAGCTGCTTCCTTGGAGAAAGAGAGGCTTTTGGTCACCGTAAAGAGCTACAGTCTGGGAACCCACATGGGCAGCTCTGCTCTGCCCTGCCCTGAAGGGTCTCTATGACTTGGAATCCACTTGATAGCAGTGGATTTGAGTGAGAAGGTAACTCGCAGTGGGCCGTAAATTGCTCAGAGGTGCCCTCGAGTTGATTACAACTGCTAGTGACCCTAGGTGACTATGAGCCCAGAAACGCTTCCCTGGGGTTTTCTAGGCCGCCGTCTTCGAGGGCAGATCACCAGCTCATGGAGCCACGGAGAGGGTCAAAATCACCAGCGTTTCACTGAATGTTCCCACATGGCTTCTTCAACCTCAGATTAGGGGTGTGATTTAGAAATTGATTTTCTTAAATTAATTGGTCTTTTACAATTTATATTATGAAATTCATAGACTTTTAGGTTTTGGAATCGTGGTCTACACATTTCTGAGAATTGTTTGCAAACTTTATGGCACGCACACACACACACACAAACACACATACTCATTTACATATGCACCATGCATACATATCTCTATATATGAAATAAAGTATTAATTTTGGCTGTATTCATTCAATCGACAACAAGCTTTCTGGAAGTATCCAATAACTTTAAAAAAAATTATACCTTACCGCGTCTTTCTTGCAAAATGTAAATATCTTTAATAATGGCTATGTTTCTTGTACTTGTTCTTTCTGTTCCCCGAGGACTCGCAGGCATGAGAATTTGAAGTAGTGTCTGTATTAAGTATCAGTGGCAACTTGGTTCGAATTTTTTTTCATGTTTAATACTGCAATTTGGGGTATGTGTTCAATTATAGTGCTTTGTGGAGCAGGCAGTAGGCATTTTGGATAACATAAATAAAGATGTAGTTAAAAAGGAATACAAATCTTCCTAAGTTCTAGTCAGTATCTCAATATCAAAAAGAAAATGCAGAATTATGAAATGTTTTCTATTAACTACAGTATCACATTAATATTCACAGTAACTCTATAGAAGTGAAGTATTTGCAATCGTGGATCCAAGCATAAAATCAAGCAAAATAAATTCAATGTCAATAAACTATTTAATATATCCCTTTTGACAAAGTCTCTGTAATTCCCATCAAGCAATTTTTTCCCCCGCATGGGCCTGGATCAGAAGATGGATGAGGACACAGATAGGATTCACCTGTGAGGAATTGCTAACAGGCTCGGGTGAGTGCCACCTGCAGGATGGAACATGGTTCCTCTGAAAACAGGAGAAGGACGATTTCAGTGCCAGCCAGAGCTAGGAATGGTGTACTTTCTCTGGACCCCAATATCCTGGGACATGTACCTCCTTCATCACGAAAACAGCATTGACATCTGAACAGAGGCACAGGAGCAGCAGCAGAGGAAGAACTAGGAACCAGACCAGGAAACGGCAGTGGACTTCCCAGCCTTCCGAGCACATAAAGCGGCATGAGGCTGACTGGTGAAGTAAGTAGGGTGTCTTAATTGGAGCACTGGGCTTGCCTTCAGGTTGAGGTTTACTAGAGTGGAGTGCCTCCAGGCATTTCATTCTGGAAGAAGGTTTGTTAGGGTCTTGAGCTGAAAGCTGGACACGGAGTGGCATGCCCTCCGGGCACCTCGTAGAAGCTCTGAAGGAACTTTGTAACATGTCCTATTGAAACAACTATATCCTGAGCTTTTCTCACCTGCATTGTAACTTGTTAACTTCCTTAACAAATGTTTTCACCATCGATACTGTCTGTAAGTTCTGTTCAGACATTGTAATGTAATATTAGAATGCAAACAGGCAGAGGTTGTGTGTGATAAAACATGTATAAGACGTTCTGAAAACTCATGTAACTAAAATTTGATTATTTAACTTCATTATTTGCTACTCATAATACATTAATCAAAATCAAGTTGATTTTATATAACCATACAAAACAAACAAAGCAATCCATTGTCACTGAGTTAGTTGCAATTTGGGGGAACCCTGTGTATGCCTTGGAGAACTGAACTCCACAGAGATGTCAAGGTCGTGATGTCTTGGACATATGTTAACAGGCCTTTCTACTGAGGAACCTCTGGGCAGATTCAGATTATCTGTGCTTCTGTAATCAGTTGAGGATTTAATCAATTATGACACTCAACGTCTCCATTTAAAAGTATGGGGTAGCATATTATATTTCTGTGGGAAAGTACAGGGGTAATGCATGAAAAATTAAGATTTGTTATTAAAATTATATTTGTTTATCATACAGATATTTATCATAAAATTCTATGCCATACCATCTGCCACACTTCCCCTTTCCTTTTATATAAGCCTATACCATATATGCAATCTCCAAGAACTCTTATCTCAGGCCCAATTATTGTTATAAATTTCATTAATGTGTTCCCACAACAATTTTTTCTACATCAGTAACTAGATAAGATCTAAACACTTTAATCTCTTTAAATAGGTGGAAAACTACACAGCTCTGTCCTTTTAGAATGTTTCCTTCAAAACTTTCCAAACTAAACTCAAGTTATATTGTATGTGTATCCCATCCCCAAAGCAAATCTGTTTTAATGGCAATATTAGTGAAAACAGCTAAAATATATACATACATTCCTGCCAAGAGTAATATTCTAGGTGCCAATTTTCTAAGGCTGTAATTCAGTGTCCCACTGGTTCACTGCATTCCGGTCAATTCTGCTCCGGGAGAACACTTTGGTCAGGGTAGAACTGTCCCTGGGTTTTCTGAGATTATAACTAGTTATGGGGCTAGAAAGCCTCATCTTTCTCCCTTAGAATGTCCCGTGGTTTCAAACGGCTGACCTTGTGAGTGGCAGCCCAATGAGTAGTCACCACATCACCAGTTTTAAACTCAGTACAGGCAAAATTCTCCTGCACCATGGATTTTGTCGAATTGTCATTTGCGTTAGTCAGTGCAACATGCTGCTTATGATGATCCCCAAAGTTTTCCTCATGAATTCACCATAAACCTTAGTGCCATTACTGACTCCTACCTTCCTGTCATGCCATCTTTGTACTTACATCTCCGTTCATTCAGTCTCCTAGTCCTCTTGAGTCTACCAGGGAAATATCTTTCGAATGAGTTTTCTTCTCTTGCTACAACCACGTGCTTGACTAATCTCACTCACGGCCATGAAGTTGATGCCAACTCATAGCCATCCTCTAGCACAGAGTAGGATTGCTTCTGTGGGCTTCTGAGCTGGCAACTCTTTAAGGGAGTAGAAATTCACGTCATTCTTCAGAAGACAGGCTGGTGGTCTCGATTGCGGACCTTGCAGTTAGCAGCCCACCTCAGAACCACCAGGTCTCATGTGGTGCCAGTTTCAACAGTTTCTCTTTGTGCTACAAGCTTTCTAGAACACAAGCTTGGTAACTAGCTCTTGCTTATAAAATGTTTCCCATGAACCTTAAACCAAAATCCAAACCTTTCCATTGGTTTTAATTTTTGTCAGTCCTTTCCAGGAATCTTAAGAGAACATCCCTCATGTCAATGAATTATAGGGCAACTTGACATTGAAATAGACTTTCCTCTTTTCATACACGGCAAATTTCTATTTTTTCCTTAAACCCAATTCAAATACAGTCTTCATACCGATATGGAAGAACTCAGGACTTCCATGGATGGACTCAAATAAAGTCTCCAGTTTTAAATGGAAATAGGTGTTTAAAAAAAGTTCAGGGCTCGACTACTAAACAGAAAAGTCGCAGGTCAAATACAAGACACTCCAAAAGATGGGCTTATGAAAGGTCGCAGCCTTAAAAACCCTCTAAGCAGCCAATTCTTTTGGCACACATGGGATTGCCATGACTGAATTAACTAATTAGCAGCTAATAACAGTAATCATAAAGACCCTCAACCTGCCAGTTTGGGTTTCCTATGACATCTTTTATAATATCATAGCATTGTTCTTATTTTGAACATCCTTCAAATATACTTATAAAGTATTGAATCACAAGTAGAATAGATGTTTGAAACCACCAGTCACTCCATGGGAGACATATGAGGTTTTCTTTTCCCGTAAAGAGTGACAGTGTTGGCGACCCTTAGGATCCAGCCCGCCCTCTCTCAGAGGGCTGCTCCGTGTGGGGATTCTCATTAGCAGTGAGTTTGCTCTGGCGTTTGGAGGCGAAGAGGTTAGTAGTTTTCACCACCAAATGTTTTAATACTTGGAGAGCCAGAGCTGGCTTCACTGAATTTCCAATACCTACTACTGTCACTGAACTTTTCAATATCGTTTAGGAAATTACCTTTATGCCAGGATACAGCTCTTAAAATTACTTAGGCTAATAAAATAAACCAAAAAACAACCCCCTTGCACTCTATTGTTCCAACTCATAGCAAACGGGCAGGACAGTCCTGAACTGCTCCATTCAGTTTCCAAGGCTCTACACCTCTTTGATGGGAGTAAAACCCTCTTAATTTTTCCTGCAGACCAGCTGCTGGGATTGACCCACCAACTTAGGATCAGCTGCCCAATGCTTAGCCCACTGTATCACTGGGGCTCTCGCTAATAAAACTGTCCTTACAAATTGTACAAAACACAACTTACAGAGAAAATGTGACTTGTGCACAGACCGGCATGCAATGCAAATTTAACATATATTTCTATAGCCTTCGAAGATTTAGGATAGAGCCCTTAGGGTTTAATGGGCTGTCCACTGGCCTGCTCCGTCCAGGTGAGCAATACGGAACCACTAGCCACTCTGCAGGAAAAACATGCAGCTTCTATCTCTGTGAAGAGTTAGTCTCAGAAGCCCACAGGGTCTGTTCTGCTCTTTCCTATGGGGTCACTGAGCAGTCAGAAGCGACTCAATGGCAGTACGTCAAAAGTTCAGGAGAATATTTGTACAAAGGAAATACCAGAGAACCATAATGAAACATTTTCGTTGCAATCTTTCCTTCAAAATGAAAACTAAGAAAATCTAACAAAGGCCAGCAGACATGGGATCTCTGTGTGTATGGTCACTGAGGCTTCACTTGGTGTTTCTTACTTCAGAACTCTTTACTCAACCTGATTATCGGATATTGGCTCTCAGCACTGATTGTTCACTAGTTTAAAAAAGAAGAAATGTATTTACTTGCATTGATAATAGCCCAATCATCTAGACTAGCTTTATCCAACTATGTAAAAAAGTATTTGTAGGAGATCCAACCTGACTCTCCCCACACATACACACACAAAACTACAAAGTTCCTCCTTTGTACCTTGAATGAAGAAAAAACTCATAGGTACTTCCTTAGTAGATTTGAGATTTTAGCCTGCTCCTAGGCTAGGTTCCTCAGAAGGAGTCTGTAAGATAAAAATTGTGTGCAGGAGATTTTGAGGTCTGTTTCTGGGATTAATTTTGGGGTAACTAATGAGGACGGGAGTGGGGGTGAAGGACCACTAGAAAAGATTATGATTGCATAAATCATCTTAAAAGCAATTTAACTATGGGAGGGGTGCTCTAAAATTGATGTGGGGCTGATTGTATAATTCTCCGTGATATGACTGAATGATTGAACTACTGAACAATATGATATGCAACTCACTTGCCAACAAAACTCTTCTGGGGGAAAAGGGATACAGGAAAGAGTGACAGGAAGTAGGATGAATATAGGAAGGTGTTCAGTAGTAACACAGCCAATAGGAGACCTCCGTCAACCCCACTGACAGTTCTGGAGCTGAAACTAGCTAGCTCTTTGTAGCTTTTCCCATTTGTGACTGCATCAGGCTTTTATACTGCCATTTCAAGCCTGATATTGCATTTAGATTTCTCTGAGGAAAAAATGTCTGACCTTGAGCAAGGTAGTTTTGTTTAGTAGACTAATGACTAAGGGATCAGAGTAGGGGAATAAATTTCATTCCTGAAATTTCACACGGTGAAAAACTTATATGATACATTTAGTAGCAAGAGCTTTGATATGCATCCATGCTGGGTTGGTTTCATCTATAGGGGCAAATGTACTTACCAGCTTCTCTGGCATCTAGCTACTAGTCATTGTCTCTCTATCTACCTGCATGTCTCTCTCTCTCTAACTATCTTCTATCCATTTAAATAATATCAGAAAGATAAAAGTAAGATTAGAAGCCTGTTGCTAAAGTCTCTGTAATTATAATTAGTGAAAGGTTTTGAAATTTGAAATACTTCAATGACTACATAAAATGCTCTTTCAGCCTTTATCCAAACAAGATATTTATTTTTCTTTCACTCTAAATATTTTCCAAACAAACAAATAGAACTGGTTCATTACCAACAGTTTCAAAAAATGGATGCAAGGACTCCATTGAGTGAGTCAGTCTAATTCGGAAGGCAATTTTACTCTAAATTATGAATTACAAAATAAAGGTTGGTGATTTCTGCCTAAATATTACACAATATCAATACTAAACGTATATCCCTCAATTAAAATAATGTATGAAATGACTCTTTGCTCACATTTTAAAACATAAAATTTTGGTCATTCTGGAACATTAAAAAATTATGTCAGCAAAGTCATACTGTGAAACATCCACTGCTCATCTGCATATCCTAATTTCCATCCAAATTTTTATGGTGCTGACCATCTGGAAAAATGAATGCTACAGATGACTACCAGATCCTTTTAATAGAAACTAAAGTTATGCCTGCTGCTGTGGGAAAATATTTTTTTATTGAGCCTTAAGAATTCCATTTGTTAACATGCTACAAATGTGGAAATATATCCGGATATATTCTATACAGAATTCTTCCTATACATTGCAGTTAAATTTCTGTAAGCCCCAGCAACAAAAATATTCTGATTACTAGGGAATAGGTAAAAGAGCATAAGTCAAATTCATATTTAAATTTAAGTTAGGATTTAACATGTTTCCTTTTTTTTCTTAACCAAATATCAAACTCTCAGGGCTCCAGCTACCTACATTTTCATTGAGAATCATAATGCATAGTTAGGAAGCATGTTATAAAAATTTAATCACACAAAATTAAGTAAAAGCAGATTTTAAAATTATTGTATCAAGAAAATAAAGGACAAATAAGCAAAAGTATCTAATGAAAATCAAAACATCAATGTTAAAGCAGTAGCTATATTTAAAATCATAAGCAAATGCTGAGACATTCTTATAATAAATTTGAACTTAAAAATTTGATAACATATTTGAAAGTTCAGATTTATTAGACAATTTTCTAGGAGACAATAAATTATAAAACCTGATGAAAAAGAAATCCTGACTAGTTAGCACTAAGTCAACAAACTCATATAAATGTAAAAAAATGGACCAGTGAAAATCAGTAGAGTATTGTTTTTGTCAAGAAATATGAAAAGCTAATACTCCACAGACATTCATTTCTCATAATTACAAATATTAATAATGGAGACACTCTGCTGGAGTTTACATTTGTGCATCAAATTTGGATTGAAAGTAAATGAACATAGCAAATTTAACATATGCATAATTTTATAGGTAGGAATTCAACGTATATATTTCCCTAAAGGAAATGTTGTATATGCGTTAAACAGCACATGGATGCGAAGGCTTTAGAATTGTTCTTGCAAATAAAAGGGAAAAAATAGAAGTATCCTTAACAATCTTTCAATGGAGGAATACTTAAGCTCTTATTTATTTATTCGGTCGAGTATTATACAGCAATTGAATTAGATCAAGTCATTGACATGTTATTTTTTGTTACAAGTCAAACTAAGTCAGCCCATCATGAAAAAACACAAAGCTAACATCAGGGTTTACTGGGGGTATGAGACAAAGCGGCAGGATGCTGCCCTCCGGATTTTGGAGAGGGAGTGTCTACCACAGTTGACGTTCAGCAGCTTTGGAAAACATTTTCTGATTATTCTGATTATTCTGATTATTCTGAGAATAGAGGATTTCACCTTTTATCCCATTTCCCTCAATCTAGAGCCATGACTACTACAGCAAGAGAATAATTAGCAAGTCTGTTTTGACTCACTCTAGAGCTTCCAACCTAGACCGGGTCAGTAATTTGGAACTGCCTTTGCCTTAGCTTTTTGTTTCATTGTTCAATTTGTTCAGAACATATTTCTTATGTCCCATCATAAGCTCTATAAGTATGGTTTAAATAATGTACCATAAATAAAATACCAATTTCAGAGAACGACAGCCAATTCTTCACCCATAATTCTCACATAAACAAGATTGACAAGGCCAATGTGTGTCTCAGTTGGGAAGGGCAGCTTAACATCGTGGACCTGCTTCTTTCTGAATTATTATATTCACCAGATTCATTCTGAAAGTTTACTTTAAAACTTGAGAAATGATTTGTACATTTTAAATTTTGTATTAGGCTTGGAAATAACCACAGAAAAATAGAGAAGATGACATGTCACTGTATAATCTAATTAATAATAAAAAGCCTCATTCTAGCATATTCAGTGACCATCTTTAAACTTTACTGAAGTTTAAAGGCTAGAATTACATAGTGAGGAGAGAGAGAGAGAGAGAGAGAGAGAGAGAGAGAGAGAGAAGAAAAATGAAAAGGAAGCTTGAAATCCTTCTCGTGTCCAAGGTGAGAGCTGCCTCTCACCTTGATGAATAACAAAGGGCAGATAAATGTCTATGGTTCCCAACGTGGAGAGAGCCAAGCCTGCAGACCCAACAATCATGAATGGAACTAACGGCTGCCCAAAGTGATTTATTTCAGCTAATTGTTCCTTACGAGTTGCTAGTACACATATTAATGCAGTATTGCTCCATTAGAGATGACCTTATCATATGTGTACTCAACAATACAATCACTCAGGTTTGTTCTTATAATACCACCATAGGCCTCATTGTGATGCTTCACCCTACTTGCCATAACAAAATCAGATATTAAAGCGAAATGTATCCTCAACCCAATAACAAGGTTGACTCTTGCTTAGTCCTGCACTCATGGTGTACAGGGAACGTGAATGAAACTGCATTCCCACCCTCTCTGTTCTTTTGGGGTTTGTGAAACAACTAGCTGCAAAGATACACACTTCCCCATGAGACTTGCATAAGACTCATATGTCGCACCCCAAACCCTGTGTGACACATGCAGACACACATTCTTTGTCTCGAAATTCATCTGCTAAACTGCTTAGTCAGTATGTCTTCATGTGACAGCTTAGTTCTGCAACACCTCCACAAGTTCTTGAGCAACCAATTTGCCCAACGTGTCTTTCATAAATGTTGATTGTGGATCCAAGTGGAATGAAGTTCTTCACCATGATGCTGTCCTTTGACCCTGTCGCGGAGGTGCGGGTTTCCGTTATAGTGACTTGAATCTGTCCTGAAGGCCGCGGTCCTTGCAGCAGAAAGTGCTTTCAATCCTTCTAAAATTCAGCAGCTGTTATCAAGCCTTCAGCCAACCCTGTTGCCCAATTCTTCTCCATATTATCCAGTTAATTATATTTGTTCAGCATACATACATATATATGATGAACGGACGCAATCCCGATGCACAGCTTTACCGATTTTAAAACGCGCAGGGCTGCCTTGGTCTCTTCATAAGACCTGCTCTTAATTCGTGGATAGGTTCCACATTCGCACAACGAAATGTCCTGGAATTCCCACTTGACCAAGTCACCCCCGGTTGGGTGAGATCCACACCGTCAAATGTGCTTGCCCAGTGAATAACAGCACAGGTTCAAGGGTCTTTCTGGTGGTCTCTGCTTCCAGCCGTGGCCCAGCTAAGGGCGGCAATGGTATTCTTCTTGGTGAGTTCACTTTTGTGTACCTTTCTGGCAGCTCCCTGTGGATTCATTAGACTCCTGGATCCTGGCCCATCACACTGAAACCAGCATAATACAATTCCACTTTCAAGAGCCCACCTGAGAATAATCTGAACGCAGAATAGAACATTCTCTTATTTACTGTCCTATCCTATCTCCTCCCTCATTAGACTTTAACTGGCTGTTTCTACACTTCTTTATTTATATCTGGAAGAGAAAGTCTCATTTTCGCCTAACTGTTGAAACGTGTACAAAGCTCGTGGATGTAGCATTCTCTTTATTGCTCCACTCACTCTCTTCCCTCTTTCAATTAGCTTTTCAAACAATGTCTTTTCCTTTCTAAGTTTGAATTTTAAAAAATTAGGCTATTAATAATTCCTCGTGGACAAACCTGCTAGCGTTCACCAAATATCCATTCGAACTCTCTTTTATAGTAAAATACCTTTGATCCTTTTGCTGTCCGTAAAATCCTCATTTCCCAGCATCCGCAGGAGCTAAGTGGGGCCATGTAATAGTGTTGTGCACAATGGAGGTAATCAGAATTGATACTCAGCTTACAGAAGCTGTGATTATAAAGAAGTCTGTGCTTTGGGGGTTCATCTCTTTCCTATAGATGGAACACACATGTGGCATTTGCATTAGACAATGAGCCGTGTGAAGGACTCTCATGCAACAACATGTGAGAATAATCGTCACTATTTTTTGATGATCCTATTACTTGCAACCACACCTAATCCTGAGTTGAGAAGAGTTTTTACATATAAACCATCCTCTAAAGCAAGTAAGAAGGAAAGAAAAAAAACAAATCAACCACCAGTCACCTCACAGTAAATGATACCTACTGAGTTTTTTTAAACTGCTGCTTTTGTAATTAAGCACAAATAATTAAAAGTGAAACAAACAGTGGATAGAACCTAGAAATTAGGATAAATCATTTATTGATTTAAGTCTTTTCTTCAGATTCAGTGTAGTAAATAATTACAAATAATTTGAATACACTTGAAATGTGGTACAACTAATGGCTCCTTCTGATGAGATGCACAATCCTGGTTTATTCGCTTGGAACTAACAATGTCTTGGTTCAAGAGAGTGTAATATTGACATCCTCCCACATTAGACAGTCTGTCTTTACATCCATTATCAACCATGATTACTAATTTACTACTCTCTAATTTAACTGAAAGATCTAAACACATCATACAGTGAAACCTCTAAAAACATAGATGTCAAATGCAGTTTACTAATCTGCAGACATCAAAACCACACACGGATACAAACAAGGTGTAGAATTTATTATATCAAGTAAATTATGACTCATATGGACTCATTGTGTTTCTGAAACTAATCTTTAAGGGAGCACATAGTCTCATTGTCCTCCCACTGAGAGGCTAGTGGGTTTGAACTCTTATCCTTGCAGTACAATCCAACATTTACAAGACAGTGTCACCGGACTCCTTAGGAAATAATAAAGTATTTAGAAAGGAAGATAATATTAGTATTAATATGCAAGGGGACTCTAAATTATAGGTGGGGAAATTCTATTATTTTATAAATGCATGTTTCCATGAACTTTTTGAAGCTCTCTAACTATAGGAATATATGTGTCAATATATATTTAAAATAATGCCTAGAAATATTTGTTATTTTTCATTTCCTCATGCACCATTCTACTGATCATCTGTAAGTATGTTTTACTGTGGTTGCTTATATGTTTTCTTTTAAAAGCTCTGCCTCTGGCATTTCAAATATCAGTGGGGTCACCCATGATGGACAGATTTCAGCACAACATCTGGACAAAGACAGAATAGGAAGTTAAAGGTCAATAATTTTTGAAAACTGAGCCACTGAAAATTAATAAATAGCAGTGGCATGTTTTGCGATATCGTGCTGGAAGTTGAGGCCCTCAGGATGGAAGATGCTTAAAATATGACCAGGAAGAGTTCCTTTCTCAAAGGAAAAGCAACCCGAGATGCAATCAGTTACTTTCTATGGTCTTTCTAGCCATAATCCTTTGTGAAGTACCGCAAATTCGAGCCCCTGCATTTGGAGCGATATAGTCCTGGTACCTTAGCGTGCTACTAGTTGGGCTCTCTACCACAATGCCAGCAGAAACCACCAGAGAAAAATGCAGCTTTCTACTTCTGTACAGGATTTACACACTCAGAAACCCACAGGAAGTTCTGTTCTGTCCTTCAGGGTACTTCTCAGTCAGAATTGATTAGATGGCACTGAAATCCCTGTGGCTCTAATCCCATTTGGAGTAAATATTCTGTTATGATAATGAACAGGATTAAGGTGGGATACAGCCTGAGTCTTCACTTTGCTAGAGGGCATGACTCAGTCACACCTTTGCTGCTGTAGGGGTAGGGTAGGCTAAAAGACAAAACTATCCCTCCTCAAAGCCTTCCCTTTTGGGAGCTCTGTAGCCTTCCTGAGCACTGGTAGAAGGAAGAAAACCTGCTTTGACTTTTGGATATTTTTGTCTTCTTGTTTCTGCATTTCTGGTTCTTCCATTTGAGTTTTAACTGTCCCGAGTTCACCAGCTTCTGAAGACTAGGTGGGGAGGATCCTCCAGACAGACACCTCAACTTTAGATGGAGGTCTCAAAGGCATCCATCCACAGCTCCGTGACCCATTTCCCTAAAGTGCTGTGATTTCTGTTAGGTGTTTCAGCACTTTGCAGAAGCCAGGACAGAAGGAAAGATGCTACGGCTGGGGGTCATTAACTTTGGAGAAAATGGAGTGTTTTAGCATCTTGGACAATTTGGACATTCAACACACCACTAATCTTTACCTTGCTGGGACCAGTCTGGTGTAAGCGTTTCTAAAAGAAACTATTGCCACAAAAGCATACTGATGTAAGATGGAGCAAAGGTTTAGGACCTTCAATTGCTGATGTGGCATTACGCAAAATGAGAGACTCAGCTATAGACACCCATTAATAATCAAAATGTGCTTGTACACAGTATGAGTCTAGGAAAATTGCAATCATCTAGACTGAATGAGATAATAAAAATCAATACCCAAGGCATTAGAGAGTTTTAGAATACCATGGTCTAGTATTCACCACATTTAACCCGAAATTCATATTGTTTAGGATACCAGGGCTGAGCAATTAAAGAAGAATGGTTAGAATTCATAGTCAAAAAGAATATTTTGAGATCTACATTGATGTACAATATTATCTGTGATGGAATAATATCTATATGCTGACACAGGAGATCACTAATACAACTCTTATTCAAATTGATACAGAACCACAAAAACCAGTGAGGAAAAAAATGGAAGCGTTTTAGGATGTAATTGGCTGATAACTGCAAAGGCAGCAATTTGAATCCCACAGGCACCCCATGAGAGTGGCTGAGACTTGGAAACCCACAGGGCAGTTCTCCTCTGCCCATTAGTGCACTACGCATCAGAATCTACTCCAGTGGCAATAGGGGTTTTGGTTTGTTTGTTTGGTTTGTTGGTTGATTTTGGTTTATATGTAGTACACAATTGATTAAACATGCAATAAAGATGCATTTATAATTACTAATTATCAAAATAAGAACATTGGGGTGAAGAAGAAGCATTGCTACCTGGTATATATGGCTTGAGGATAAACAGATCCTAGAGATCACATGATAGAATTTTGAAAAACCAATGACTTATTAATTAAAATATTTTGATACAGCATAAATGACAACTATACACATGTCCTTGAGGTAGTTAGTTGATTGTGCCAACCTGGCCAATAAACACATGTGGGATTAATTGAATGGCGGAGAGATGAATGGCTCAGCAAGCCTCACCTTTCTTGTCTCTTGCTCTTTGATCATTGGACCAGTGTGTGGCTGCCTTACTTGTTTTGTGTCTCAATATGCAAGCTACACTACCTGTGGGACACCTAACCTGTGGACTGTGTCACTGTAATTTTAGGTTCCTTCAAGACTTGCTTCTTTACACCATTGAAATTTACATCTCTTGATCTGGGGACTGTCGGACCCTGTAATCTGGTTGACTGCTGATGACCTGCCTTGCTGTTTGCTGTCTGTACCCTGATAGCCTGAATTGCTCTACAGAAGTCTACCCCATAGCCCTCCAACCTTGAAGGACTGCCAGTGTCTCACAATTGTTTCACGGGAGTGAGTTGAACTCAGCCATCTGTACTACTTTATAAATTAATTAACTGTTTATTTCTTATGTTATCTATTTATCTGTATAAATATATATAAAATTATTAGCATTCTGGTTTTGTTTCTCTAGATAACCCTGACTAACACAGTCCTCAGCAGTTGTAATAATAAATAAATAGACTGCATCAATGGAAGGAAATAATGGAGAAGCTTGCTATATAAGTCAAACAAGATCAGGGGCTGACTGTAGAACAATTGATTGCTAATAAGCAAATTTAGGTTGAAACTGAAAATATTTAAACATCTCCATGAGAGCCAAATCAGGACCTTGAGTATATTCTATCTGAATATAGAGACCACCTCAAGAATCAATTGTATGCGCTAAACATGAATTATGGAAGAGAAAAACGGTTGTGGATGACATCAAGAGCATCATTCCTTAAGAAAGCAAAATGTCACTTAAAAGACAGGACCGAAAAGTTAAAATGGATTTCATTACAGTCTCTGCAACTTCCTCTTCATCAAGAAAACGTAAATGAAGTCTCTGTGGTCAGCAGGGGATGCAAAGAAGGCCTCCCACAATACACTTGGTTTGGACTAAGGTGCCTTCAGAGGGAACAAAAAAAAGTCCATCCAAAGAGTGACCACTGGGAGAAGGGGGAAGATGGCCGACAGGGACACCCGCATACTCTGAGAGCTCCTCCAAACAAAGCGGGATTGGCGACCAGGTAGCTGAATAGTAAGAGTCTGGTGAGTGAAATATCCCCCTGGGTCAGCACCCCAGTCCTACCCCACGTATTTGTCCGGAGCAGGGGTCTAGGTGAAAGAGGACCGGACTAGTGGGCCATCTCTGGCCACTAAGCTGCCGTGAGCTCACTGGCGACCGGCTTAGGCTCCATCCCCAAACCCGGCGCCTAGGCCAGAGCCACTTGCCTGCCCTGCCTACTCCAGCGGCCCACTCCCCACTCCCTATCGCGGATCCCCACTGGGAGAGAAGCTTTCCTCTCCCGCAGTTCCCCTCTCCCCACAGGGCAGCGATCTGCCCTCGGGCCCACGTCCCTCCCTCCATTCATCCAAGCTCAGGGGAGCGGACCCGCGGGTTGTCTGGCGACCCCCAGGGGGACCATCCACCCGCACCGCTGCCGCGGACCTCTCCACCTGCCCTCCGTGCGCTGGCCTCCCACCCCCGCCCGCCCCCGCCAGCCCCTGGCAGCCTAGCGCCAGCTCCACTCCTGGCGGGGACCCTGCGCTGAGCACTTCCCGCCAACAGGAGCCATAGCCCAACCCGCGCCTGTCCCGGACCCTGAGCTTCCGCGGAGCGCCTCGCCCCGCGCTGCTGAGTCTGCCCACCAAGGGCCCCCCCCTGCGCAAGGCACAAGAGTAGGTGCCCTCCCCAGGGTGCTGCGGGGACCCCGGCCGCCGCGACTCTGAGCCTGAGCAGAGGAAGGGCACCATTGCCCCCTGCGGTTTCGCGCCAAGCCTCCTTTGCCAGCGCCATTACCCCCTGCGGTTTCGCGCCAAAAGGGCGGAGAGCGAACACCATTGTTCCCTGCAGTGTCCCGCAGCTGCCTGCGCAGCTATCCAAGGGGCCTCCCCGCTCACAGCCCGGGCAGATCAAACACTCCACCTGCAGTCTCGGCTTTGCAGTCCCTGAGGAGCCGTCAGTGAGCTCCAGCCAGCTCTCACCACCTGGGGCCCTGTTGGGTCCCCAGTGCCAGCCCTAAGCCTGCCGCAGCCCGCCCCAGCCACCCCAGGAGACGGCACAGTGGCCTGAGCCTCCATACAATAAGGTTACTCCTGTCTCCCAGAAGCATGGGGCCTATTAAAGGATCAAGGAAAAATCAACAGACCACATCACTCCCAACAAAAAAATCAGAAAAACGAGGCACTTTAACAGACCTAACGTCACTCATAGAAGAAACAGATATAGATCAGCCACAAAAGGAAATCTTCAGAACTCTGCTTGCAGTAATACAGGAGCTAAGAGAAGCAAACCAAAATAAGGATGCAACGATAGAAGGGATGAAATGCACAATAGAGGGGATGAAGTCCACAATAGAGGGGATGAATACTATCCACCAAAAGGAACTGCAGAAACTAACAGAGGAGGTAGCAGAGGCCACACAAAAGGTCACAGAAGCTATATCTAGGCTTGAGGAGGCTGAGAACCGTATCAGTGAACTCGAAGACGCTCAAACCAAACGAAGCAAGCGAGAAAAACAATCAGATAGGAAAATTAAAGAAACAGAAGACAGCCTGAGATCAATGACAGATGCTATGAAGAGGAATAATATTCGAATAATCGGTCTACCGGAACACAACATAACACACAAATCGACCGCCAAGATAGCAAAGGAATTCCTGGAAGAAAATTTCCCCAACCTAACAAAGGAGAATCCGACTCTCATACAGGAAGCAGAGAGGACGCCGGCTAAGCTAAACACCAAGAAGAACACGCCAAGGCATATAATTGTAAAATTATCCAACTTAGAGGAAAAAGAGAAAATTCTACGAGCATCAAGAGAAAGGAAGACAGTCACATACAAAGGAGCGCAGGTAAGGGTATGCTCAGACTTATCAGCTGAAACCATGAAGAGGAGGAGAGAATGGAGCAGCATCTTCCAAATTCTGAAAGATAAAAATGCCTCCCCCAGAATCCTATACCCTGCCAAGTTATCCATTAAGATAGAGGGTAAGATAAGGGTCTTCCAGGACAAGGAAGAACTCAAAAAATATACTGCAAGTCACCCGACCCTGCAGAACATACTGGCTGACTCACTATGGCCAGAAGATCAAGCTCCAACTAGAACCTCCAGGAGACCACCATATAGCCCATCTCCATCTAGAAGCCAACATGCCAGCAACACGTACCAGGACAACACGGTCTCAGATGGAAAAGAGGACAGGATAGAAACCCTCCACTCAAACGCAGTACACTGATATGAAGGAAGATAGGCAAAGACCCAAAACACAAAACAGAATATGGCAACCATGAAGCCAGAGATTGTAATAATCACTTTGAATACAAATGGGCTCAATTCATATGTTAAAAGAAAGAGGCTGGAGGATTGGATCAGAAAACATAACCCATCAATCTGCTGCCTGCAAGAGACACACCTTAAGCAAGCAGACAAGCATATGCTGAGAATAAAGGGCTGGAAGAAAGTTTACCAAGCAAATGGTAACTCCAGGAAGGCAGGAGTGGCTATCTTAATCTCCGACAAAATGGATCTCAAGATCCAAAACATAAAAAGAGACAAAGAGGGACATTACATAATGCTCAAAGGCTCAGTAAACCAGGAAGCAATAAGCATACTGAATATTTACGCACCTAATAATGGTGCGGCAAATTTCGTCAAACAAACTATTAAAAAAATGACAGAAGAAATCACGGAAACAACAATAATAGTGGGGGACTTCAACACTCCACTATCAGAGAAAGACAGGTCACAGGGAAAGAAGCTCAGCAAAGAGGCCAGAGAGCTAAACAATGTAATTAGGCAACAGGGCCTGATAGACATCTATAGAGCCTTTCATCCAAAAGCAAAAGGTTTCACATTCTTCTCCAATCCACACGGATCTTTCTCAAGAATAGATCACATGCTGGGGCACAAGGCCAGCCTGAGTAAATTCAAACACATAGATATTATCCAGACGTCTTTCTCAGACCACCATGCCATAAAGCTGGAGATTAATAGGAGGGCACCCAGAAAAGCAAGGGTCACCAATTGGAGAATAAACAACGATCTCCTGCGACATGAATGGGTTAAGGTCCAGATCAGAGAGGATATCAGGAAATTTCTAGAAACTAATGAGAACGAGCATACAACATATCAAAACTTATGGGACACTGCAAAGGCAGTCATCAGAGGTAGCTTGATATCACTGAATGCATACATGAAAAAAGAAGAAAGGCGTATGACAGATATGTTAACACAAAACCTCCAACAACTAGAACAGAGTCAACAGAACTACCCCTCCAATAGCAAGAGAAAAGAAATAATAAAAATCAGGGCGGAGTTAAACCAGTGGGAAGACAAAAGAACAATGCAAAGGATTAACGCAACTAGAAGCTGGTTTTATGAACGAATTAATAAAATTGACACTCCCCTGGCAAAGCTTACCAAAGATAGAAAGGAACAATCATCAATAGCCAGGATAAGAGATGAATCGGGGGCAATAACAACAGACCCCAATGAGATAAAAAGGATAATCACAAAGTACTATGAAGGTTTGTATTCTAATGAATTCAGAAACCTGGAAGACATGGATAAATATTTAGAAAAACAATCTATCCCTAGATTATCTGAGACAGAGATCAAGAACCTCAACAAACCCATAGCGAAGGAAGAAATAGAGAGTGTCATCAAAAACCTACCAAGGAAAAAGGCCCCAGGGCCAGATGGCTACACAGCAGAATTTTACCAAACATTCAGGGAAGAGCTGACACCGATCCTCCACAAAGTATTCCAGAACATAGAAAAGAACGGCAAGCTCCCAAACTCATTTTACGAAGCCAGCATTACTTTGATACCCAAACAGGGAAAAGACCCCACAAGTGTAGAGAATTATAGACCAATATCTCTAATGAACATAGATGCAAAAATCCTTAACAAAATATTGGCCAATAGAATACAAAGGAACATCAAACATATCATTCACCACGACCAAGTAGGATTCATCCCAGCGATGCAGGGATGGTTTAACACCCGAAAATCCATCAATATCATACACCACATTGAGAAGAAAAAGGATAAAAACCATATGATAATATCCATAGATGCAGAAAAAGCATTTGACAACATCCAGCATCCATTCCTAATCAAAACACTCATGAAGATAGGATTGGAAGGTAAGTTCCTCAAGCTCATACAAGCTATCTATGAAAGACCAACAGCCAACATCATAGTCAATGGAGAAAAGACAAGAACAATACCACTGAAAAAGGGTACAAGACAAGGATGCCCCCTGTCCCCTCTTCTATTCAATATCGTTTTGGAGGTTCTGGCTAACAACATAAGACAGCGGAAGGACATCAAAGGGATCCAGTTGGGAGAGGAGGAGGTGAAACTATCGTTATTTGCAGATGACATGATCCTATACATTGAAGACCCCCAAAACTCCACAGTTGGAATACTTACAGCAATAGAGGAATACGGAAGGGTAGCAGGATACAAGATCAATAAACAGAAGTCGGTAGGGTTTCTATACACATCGGACAGGGCCATGGAAGAGGCGATTAAGAGGGAAGTACCCTTCACAGTAGCCAAGAACAAACTGAAATACCTAGGAATATACTTAACAAAAAATACTAAAGACCTATATAAGCATAATTATAAAACCCTATTACAGGAAACCAAAAGTGACCTTCACAAATGGATGAAGCTCCCCTGCTCATGGTTAGGTAGGCTGAACATAGTAAAGATGACAGTTCTTCCTAAAGCACTCTACAAGTTCAATGCTATACCAATCCAATTACCATCAACCTTCTTCAAAGAATTGGAAAAACTGACCACCAACTTCATATGGAGAGGGAAGAAACCCAGAATTAGCAGAGAACTCCTCAAGAAGAAGGACACAATTGGAGGACTCGCCCTGCCTGATTTTAATGCCTACTACACAGCTACAGTGGTCAAAACAGCATGGTACTGGCACAATGATAGACACTCAGACCAGTGGAAAAGAATAGAAAGCCCAGGAGTAAAATCATCAGCATATAGACAACTGATCTTCGACAAGGGTCCCAAAAACGTCAAGTGGGAAGCAGATGCCCTCTTTAATAAGTGGTGCTGGAAACAATGGATATCCACATGTAGAAAGTTGAAACAAGACGTCTACCTCACCCCATGCACAAGAATACACTCAAGGTGGATCACAGATCTAGAAGTCAAACCCCAAACCATCAGGACCATTAAGGAAGGAATCGGGACTAATCTCAGAGCACTGGCCCAGGGAGCACATAGGCTCACTGCAACAGGGAAGGGGACACACACAGGTGATCTGGAAATCGACAAATGGGATCTAATAAGAATAAAACACCTGTGCACCTCGAAAGACTTTGCCAAGAGGGTGACAAGGCAACCCACAGACTGGGAGAAGATTTTTAGTAATGACACGTCAGACAAAGGGCTCATTACTAAAATCTACAACACCATCATGACCTGCAAAAAGAGGAAAACAGTTAACCCCCTAAGGAAGTGGGCAAAAGAAATGAGAAGAACTTTCACTAGAGAGGAGATCAATATGGCCAATAAATATATGAGAAAGTGCTCGAAGTCCCTTGCCATAAGAGAAATGCAAATCAAAACAACCATGAGATACCACCTAACACCCCTGAGGCTAGCCCAGATCAGTAAATC
Organism: Tenrec ecaudatus; assembly: GCF_050624435.1. Classification (NCBI taxonomy): domain Eukaryota; kingdom Metazoa; phylum Chordata; class Mammalia; order Afrosoricida; family Tenrecidae; genus Tenrec; species Tenrec ecaudatus. Next base: position 100,544,042 of record NC_134530.1, read on the forward strand.
AGAGAGCAACAAGTGTTGGAGGGGCTGTGGTGAAATAGGAACCCTCCTCCACTGCTGGTGGTCGTGCAGATTTGTACAGACACTGTGGAAAGCAATCTGGCGATACCTAAAGAAAATGGAAATTGATCTACCTTACGACCCAGCCATCCCTCTACTGGGCATATACCCGGTTGAAGCAGCAAATAAAACACGACCAGTCATATGCGCTCCAATGTTTATTGCGGCACAATTCACAATAGCAAAGACTTGGAAACAACCTAAGTTTCCATCGATAGACGAGTGGATTAGCAAACTTTGGCACATACACACAATGGAGTATTATGCAGCACTGAAAAGCACCGATGAGCACATGAAACACGTTATTTCATGGGAAGAGCTGGAAGGAATTATGCTAAGCGAGGTAAGCCAGTCCCAAAGGGACAGGTACAACATGAGTCCCCTGAGGTAAGTACAATCAGCATGACAGAAATGGGGCATTAATCCACCCAAGGGGAGGGTATTGTTTATATCTCCACAGGCAAAGTGGGACCAGACTTCAACCCAGTGTCGCAAGGTGTGAATGCATTATCCCGGCGTGGAGGACGGAACCAGTGGAGAGGTCTGGGAGGCAGGCCCCAGCACCATAATTTAAGTGGATTCCTGCCCCTCCCCCGAAAAGAACTTGTTCCAAAGGACGACATTGACCCTGCAGCTATGGGAGATGGACATATTTGATCAGAGCACACGGGAGCAGATGAAGGGGCAGGAGGAGAGAGTGGAGCACAGCCTGGCCCACCAGGCCGTGAGGATGATGTTCCTGAGTAGAGCAGCCAGTCCACAGAGAGAACAACATGGCTGGCCCTACTATGAGACATGATGCCCCTCAGTGACTAAGGGCAATACAGGGGACAGCACCGGAGACACAGTGTGGGAATTGCACCTGACCTGATCCCACCACACCGAGGCAATGCACTGGGGGAGTGCAGCGGAACAGCAAGGGAATGGAGTGGCAAGGTCCCCAGGGAATGCTGAAAGTGGACTTTGGGACCAGGGCGTGGTGCCCCAACAGACTGGACTGGAAAACGCTCCTAAGGGCCAGCAAAGATCCCTGAACTAACTACAAGCTTTTCTCTTGCGAACTGTTTTGTTCTGTTCTTTTTCAGTGGTTTGTTTTGGTTGTTTTGTTGTCTGGTTATATACTGTTGCTTTGTGTTACTCTGTCTAGTTTTCGTGCATGTTAGTGACTCCACAGGTCTGTCTGAATAGGACAGGCTGGATGAACTATCTGGAGGAAAAACAACGGGACCGACAGTTCCGGGGGGACTTGGGGTGGGGGGTAGGGGGGGGGTAAGGAAGTGGTGTTAACAAACCCAGGGACAAGGGAAAAACATGGGACCCCAAAGGGTAGAGAAGGGGGAGTGGCAGGCCTGGTGGGAAATGATCAAGGGTAAGGTTGCTTAGAGAAGAGGTATACTCTAGCCCAGGTGGCAATGAAGCATGGTAGTAGGGCAGGAGGAAGGTCAAGGGAGATGGAGGAAAGAGCTAGAAGTCAAAGGGCATTCATGGAGGTCTAGACAACGACATGTACATGCAAATATATATAGGAGGTTGGGGAAATAGATCTTTGTGTCTATATTTATAGGTCAAGTATTAAGGTGGCAGAAGGACCTTGGGCCTCTACTCAAACACTCCCTCTATGCATGAATACCTTCTTTTATTAAATTGGAACTCTATGATGCTCACTCTCCCGACACAACAGCTGGAGCCAACATGGGTGAACAAGTAAATGTGGTGAAGAAAGCTGATGGTGCCCGGCTATCAAAAGAGATAGTGACTGGGGTCTTAAAGGCTTGAAGATAAACAAGCGGCCATCTAGCTCAGAAGCAACAAAGTCCACATGGAAGAACACACCAGCCTGTGTGATCGAGTGGTCCCAAAGGGATCAGTTACCAGGCATCAAAGAACAAAAAATCATATCATTGACTGCACACCTCCATGATAGGATCGCTGAAGACAAATGGGTGCATAAGCAAATGTGGTGAAGAAAGCTGATGGTGCCCGGCTATCAAAAGAGATAGTGTCTGGGGTCTTAAAGGCTTGAAGGTGAACAAGCGGCCATCTCGCTCAGAAACAAATAAGCCCACATGGAAGAAGCACACCGGCCAGTGCGATCACGAGGTGCCCAAGGGACCAGATATAAGACATCATGCAAAAAAAAAAAAAGATATAAGTGTGTGTATTTATGTGTATTTATGTGTATATGTATATATGTATGTGTATATATATATTATATTAAATGAAGGGGGAAGTGCAGAGTGGAGACCCAAGGCCCAAGTGTCAGCCAATGGAGATCCCCTCACAGAGGGGCTTAGGAGAGGAGATGGGTTAATTAGGGTGTGAGGTAGTATCGATGAAGAACACAGCTTTCCCCCAGATCCTGGATGCTTCCTCCCCCCAACTACCATGATCCGAATTCTACCTTGCAGGGTTGGATAGGACAGAGGCTGTACACTGGTACATAGGAGGGTTGGAGATACAGGGAATCCAGGGTGGATGATACCTCCAGGACCAAGGGCGTGAGGGACGATGCTGGGAGAGTGGAGGGTGAGTGGGTTGGAAAGGGGGAACTGATTACAAGGAGCCACATGTGACCTCTTCCCTGGGAGAGGGACAGCAGAGAAGGGGGGAAGGGAGACCCCGAATAGGGCAAGATATGACAAAATAACGAGGTATAAATTACCAAGGGCATATGAGGGAGGGGGGAAAAGGGAGGGAGGGGGAGAAAAAAAGGAGGACCTGATGCAAGGGGCTTAGGTGAAGAGCAAATGCCTTGAGAGTGATTGGGACAGGGAGTGTATGGGTGTGCTTTGTACAATTGATGTATGTATATGTATGGATTGTGGTAAGAGTTGTTGGAGTCCCTAATAAAATGTAAAAGAAGAAAAAAAAAAAAAAAAGAGTGACCACTAAGAGGATCTGCTGTGTCATTTCAATTCAAGGAGGAAGGTTATGGTCACTATTTTGGGGATTCCAAAATGTCAGTTTAAATAGATTTTTTCACCAAGGACACATAGTATTACCATTGAGCTTATTTAAAAGAAGAAGTTTTAGGAAAGTGGGAAAACATTAATTAATGAGAAAACAAGCTAGGGAAGTTGCACCAATGATTCATTTATTCATTGGCACTACAATGGACCTGCTACTTCTCTAAGGCAGCTAAGGCCTGCTCTCGGAGAATTTCATTGGGAAACATTACGCCATCAGCTTCCAAGCCTGAGCTTCCCCCTTCAGACTTCTTTTTGTTCCCCCTTCCATTTTAAAATGAAAATGATATAAATCCATCAGTATCGCCAAAACTGACGTTCTGATTTGGTGTAACCGAAGAGTTCAGAATTGTTGGGGAAAGACTTAGAGAAAGAAAATAGTGCTTTCAGCAACATATAGAAGAAGAGAACAGATGGTGGTATGTAAAAATAATAGGTTTGCATTTTGATTTTTTTATTTAACAAAGTTTCTATAATTTTTTACCACTAATTTTAAACTACCTGGATGTGTATATAGGTACATTTTTGGTGCAGTGGGTTATGACTGGGACTGCCTATCACAAGGTCAGCAGCTGGAAACCACCTGAAATTCAAGACCAGGCTGTCTTCTCCCACAGAGTTACAGTCTCAGACCTCACCAGGGGGGTCTAGACTGTCCCATAAGGGCACTCTGAGTTGAATTGACTCAATGGCAATGAGTTTGTTATTTTGTAGTTGTGTGTGTGGGTGTGTGCCTAAAATGAATGAATATAAATTTGAGTTAAAATCTGAAAGTATTTTCCTCATTTAAAATACTTATTAGTTATAAAAATACTTATTGGTTCATTTAAGGATATACTGCAGTGATAGTTGAGTGACATGTAGTTGCTTCATAAACAGGTTTAACTTTCACAAACAACTACACAACATCACATCAAATCTATATTACAGAGAATATCACCTAATTAGTATACCAATGGGAACAAAAATATGCCAATTAAGTCACTGTTCCAGTTAACCAAAGCCCATAGGAAAATGTGAAACTGGCTGATAATCACTTTTATATCTTCATTGGCTTTTGAATCTAAAAGTAGCTTCAACTATAAGTATACACCATTTTTTTAGCAATCATAGTACAAGGCATAGAACAAATTAATTGCATAGAACTTATATCTTTTTTTAAAAACTTCATAACTAACAACCCAGTAAATATATTAAATGTGTTTAAATGGTATTCTATGTTCTTGTATTTATTCAACACACATATTAGTAACAAGAGTCAAATATGCATTATTTCAAACCAATTAAAATTGGACCAATTTTAATATGAATTATTAGCATGTAGGATCAAAGCAAAGAGCTAAACACTATTTTAAAATCTTTACATCTACATGAAACAGAATACCAATCTCTGCTTTTGAATTGCTAAAATTTGGTTCCATGTATTTAAAAGTTCTCTTTGATAGTTTCAAAATGACAAAGTTTTCATAATTTTAATCTTTTAAATGTCTCTCATGCTTTCTTTTTATAGATTGTTTATCTATAAACAATATTGGGAAATCACTGAATCAGAAACTTAAGTTCTTTTAATTCACCTCTTCATTAGCTTAATACTATCTAAGATTATATTTGGCTGTTTAAATAAATATATCCCAGTAAAAAACTATGGTTCTTTCAATATTTATGGACCCATTAATGGACTGGATTGAACTAATAACCATCCAACTAATTTATTTAGCAGCCTATTGGGAAGAAGGCTTACATTCTGACAATGTGTAATAGTAATATTTTGGTGCTTTCATTGTTGGCCTTTGGAATTAAGATATACAGTTTAAACATGCCTCTTTGATAATCATCAAGAGTTTAAGTAAGTTTTAATTTAGCTTAAATAACTTTTGTTTTATAAATTTTCATTATTTTAAATGTAGCAAATCATCTAGGTAAAAAGCTCAAGTTAAGCCCTTGGTCTATATGCTCTAGGGCCATTTTTTTGTGAAATAATAAAATTTAAAGAATATATATACTCAAATATATATATGTATATACTTCATAACTAAATATTAGTCAACACACACATAGGTAACAATAGATTGATAGATTATTGATAGATAGATAGATAGATAGATAGATAGATAACCTATAGATAGGTTATGGGCTATACAGAAAACATTTTATTAGTGGTATTTACTAACTATTTCTAAAAGAATCAAGAATGACTTCCTGAGCTGGGCTATAGCGAGGATTCCATTCGAATTGGATTTCAGTCACTGGATTCAGAATCAGTACCCATGCATGCTGCAGTCAAGTAGCAAACAATATGTTGCATTAGACAAATCTGCTTCAAAAATTTTTAAGTGTATAAAGTAGCAAACATACAACTTGAGGATTCAGTGTTTTTGACCCAGAGAGTTTTCAATGATATCAATGCAATATGAAAGCTGGACCGTGCACAAGATCGAGGAACTGCTGTGTTAGAATGCTGATGTTGGTCAAGAATACTGAATATACCATGATCTGCCAGAATAGCACACATTTTCTCTTCTTTCTTTCGTTCTTTCTTTCTTTTTTTCATTCTTTCTTTCTTTCTCTCTTATCTTTCTTGAAAGAAACACAGGCAGCTTCTTAGAACAAGGATGGCAAGACTTTTTAAGTTATAAGGAGCCCTGGGGGTGTAATAGTATTCCATTGTGCTGCTATCTGCAAGGTCAGTAGTTCAAAACCATCAACACTCTCAGGAGAAAGTTTGGGTTTTATATGCTAATAAAGAATTACAGTCTCAAAAACTCACAGGGGTAGTTCTACCCTGTCCTATAGGGGCTCTATGAGTCGGCAGTGAATATATTGTGTTTGTTTATGGACATGTTACCACGAGTCATCAGTCCCTGGAGAAGGATATCATGAATAGTAGTACAGAGGGTCACCAAAATAAGAAGCCCTCAAACCGGAAGACCTCAGAAAAAATCGACTCACACTGTGCCTCCAACAATGGACTCAACCATACCAACGGTTGTGAAGATGGCACGACAATTGGCAGAGTCCTAGTTCCTTGATCGGCCTGGTATGAGTCAGCATCAACTTGATGCAACCAAACAAACAACAATTAGTTAGTTATAAAATTATTCAAGTTAATCTTTAACATTATCTGTTACCTATTAGTATCTTGAAAATGAATTGTGCAAGATTATTTTCTACCTTAAAAATTAGAGTATAAGACTTCATGTGACTTTTTTGACACTAAGATCATCTTGAACATAGGATTTGGAGAGGGGTGGAGGAAGGGTTGGAAAAATAAAAGGAAAGCATCTAAAATGTGTTTCCCTTGCGAGTTGACAGCTTTTACCTTGCATACCAAATCTATTAATTCATTAGCTGATGATACTTAAGGGACAAGAATAAAGAATGACACAACAATGAGAGTGAATAATGTGTTCAATCCAAATATATTTTTATGAATATATTAACATATTTACCAGTTACTTATTCCCTGTACCCTTATAAAATTCCACATTCTATCTATCATATATTTAGTATTCTCCTCAACCATAATTTCATCATAGAGGTAGATTTTGTTTTTACAGTAAAACTTCTCTTTCATTCACTAATAAAAATGAATAGTAACACTGAACACAACAAAAATCTTTGCTTACATGAAAACAATAGCAAGAGCAACAAGAAGCATTAGTAGGTTATATAACAGAAGACTATAATCATATTTAGTTGTTTGATTCTATATTGCTATGTGAGGTAGTTAGTTTATTGTGCCAACGTGGCTGATAAAAAAGTGGGGTTAATTGAAGGACGGTGGGATAAATGGCTCAGTGAGCCTCACCTTTCTAAATCTCAGGTCTCTTGTTTCTGATGGTTAGATCAAGGTGCAGCTGCCTTAGCCAGTTCCCTGCTTCAGCTGGCAAGGCTCACTTCCTGCAAGACATTCCCAGGAGAAGCCACATGGACCTACCCCAATGCAGCCTTGGGTGCTGGAGCAGCCATGTGGAAACCCCTGCCAGTGCTGAGATGTTTACACATTCACGGACTCAGCTTTCCTCCTGCAGTTGGCATCATTGCATCTGCTTTGTGAGATGGAGGAGGACTTTTTGAATTGGTATTGGACACATGGGTTAATGTTGGATTTGTGGGCTTGGGCAGCAATGGGTTGGGATGTTTTCTTGATGCACACTTAATCTTTATATAAAACTCTTATACATGAGTTTCTGTGGATTTGTTTCTCTAAAGTACCCAGACTAACACACTGTAAAATATCATGTAAGTAAACACTTTCTTAAAGTTTTTGAAATAGTGGTAAAAATCAAGTTAGAACCTAAAGTTTTAAATGTATACCTCAGTACCAGAATATGGAATTATACAGCATGCCTTTCCATTGATATAAGTAGCAATTTGCTTCATTATAACAATTGATTTATCTACAAAACAAAGTATGTTATGAATTCCTCCTTTCAAAAAGTAAACTTAGAAACTATTAAAAATATCAATATCCTAAAATTTAAAAATCTCAGATCAATATTTTATTATTATAGAAATAAATTTCCTTTCATGCTGTTATCTATAATTAAAATGGTTGGTACAAATTGGTAGAGGAAGAATATTTTAGGAAATTATAAGGTTTATGTTTATCTTTTCAAATATTTTTTAAAACTTCTTAATCCATAATAAAATATTCTGATTTTATTTTGGCTATGGTGAACATTTGTTAAGTATTTCATGGATATTTGTCAACTGTTTCACATTAAACATTCTTTACTTCTCTTAAAGCGTTATCTTCTTTTTCAATGTATATCCATTTTCAGCCATGGAACGATGATCTATTGTTCTCATCTATATTGGTGATTTTTGCCATTTGGAACCCATGATCCTATGACATGCCTTGGGTATAGTTTTTGGTCTAGAGAATTACTAGTCACTTATTTCTAGACAATGACTATGAACAAATCTTAGGACTAATCAAGGTTTTTCTTTTCCCAAAAACATCATGGTAGGAGGTCTGAGATAAGCAATATTACAGTCTTCTGCTACTACCTGGGAATATTGGATATTTGGAACATTAATTCCATGTATAAGATGAGGATGAAACTTGATTCTAGAAGACCACGTGTAGAAGACCAAGAGAGAAATTGTGTGTTTGGGCATCTTTTGTTCAACTGCTCACCTACAGATTGATGGACAAGCCCAACCAATGGAAAACAAGTCTCAATGATTGATTTTCTTTCAAATTACAGCCCATCCTTGCAAATACACACACACACACACACACACATACATGTTAAAAAGACACGTAAGCATTCAAATCTGTAATTCTTAGAGCTGCCATGAGTAAGAGTTGTCTCCAAAAATGCAGGTTTGTTTTGGTTTTACCAAAATGTACTTGAAATTTGGCTATACACTACAGCAATGTTAAATTTTATTTTCTACTTCTTGAAACATAAAATATTGAAAATGCTTAATAATGATATATTATTTTGACTAAAAATATTTTTAATTTAATGGGTTTCTAACAGCACTTTTAAAGGAAGGATATATTTTACAAATATTTTCTAAATTGATAAACAAGGACTTGTGCATCCTTGAAAAGGCCAATATTGGGTTCTTCTAACAGTCCAACTAATTTGTAGGAGCTAAAGTAGTTACAGAACCTGCTCATTTGACTAAGATTACAAAGTAAATCTGCAGCCTCCTTTAGAATTAAGGAAAGCAGTTACAAAAGTGGATGTTATCTTTAGAGAAATCAAGCAAATCTATTTGATCAAGACCTTTCAAAGGAACTCTAGTTAACAGCACAGCATGATAGTTAATTGCTCTGCTGCTAACTGGAAGTCAGAAGTTTGAACCTGTAAGCAAACCATGGAGATTAGAGAGCAGGAATTCCACAGAGAAGCTCTATGCTTTTGTATAGTATCATTATGAGTTGGAATCCACACAATGGCACCCAGAAAAAAGAGAGTCCATAAAACGAACTGACAGATTTAAGGATCAAAGGAACTGAGTCAGCAATGGACCACTCATCATCAGAATTTGGGTTCCAATAGATAATGCTGCCTTCAGGCAGCTTCCTGATGATTTCTCCAATAAGCAAACAACTGAAGAACGAAGTCGCACCATTTTACATGACTAAGATTGCCTCAAAAAGGAAGATGTATTAACAGGGAAGATGCATTTATTCAATAAATAAATGTAACACATAATTAGGTGTATTACAAATATGTAAATATAAAGATACATAAATTAAAAGGATGACACTTTAATAGTGGTTAAAGAATATTTAGTCTTGAAGAAAAGATGTGAACTATTTGTAATTTCAGGCTTTAAAATGTCTTAGATATGCTTTCCATATAAAGAGACATCATAAACTTTGTGGGAAAAAAATCCCATTATCTTTTAATTCCACTTGTTCATGAACTTTCTTGAAGCCCTTCCATATTTTCCTGGCTAGAGATTATTGGTCGAGACATATGCCAGAATATTTGTTATCATCATCTATTATTAAAAGACTGCTTATTTTATATTTTAGGTTTGAACATGCTTTAAATATTCCCTTATTGTCACATTGGACTCAGATTTTTAGACCATCTATGTGCTTGAATATTTTTGCTACCTTGATCAATTATTTGTCAGAGCTAGTTTATTTTTTTCTATATACCCTTTATATAATATTTTATAATTAAGAGAACAAGAATTAAATGGAACTACTAATGTTAATAATACCTTCCCCTAAAATTTATATTTTATGAAATAAATTTTATATTTAATGTCAGGATGATATTTTTTACCCAGAATCTAGAAATTAGAATTCAGATGAGGGACCTGCACTTCAAACACTGAATGCTTATGAGAGCAGGGTGATATCCTCCGAAACAACTTCAACAGCAATAATTTCTCATAAATCACCTGCCAAAATAGTGTACAATTATCATCCAAATGACATTTCCAATTATTTTTATATTGAAGTAAAATATTTCAATGACCAGTTACAAGTTAATGTCACTGAATCATGACTAATTGTTGCTAACAGTTCTCATTAATCTGCTATCTCAAGAGACTGATGATAGCATTCTTCGGGAAGAACATCAGGAAGACGGAGGTGCACCGGCCTCTCTTGGACTTGTCATAGAAATTGCACGACACTGTGTTTTCTTTTTGCAGCTGTTTGCTCTTTTCTGTGCGTGGGGCTTATAAAGATTGCTGCCATGTGTCCTGAAGGTGTTTTATAATATCAAATGGAGGGAGGGAAAGACAGAAAAATAAATCTTTTTCTTTACCCTTAGGGTTCTTTCAGAGGTCTTTGGATAATATAAACATTTAAAGATAGGCATGGCTTCAAAAGAAAAGAAAACCAAAAAGCCCCACAGATTAGAAAGCTGTCTGGAGGAGTACTGCGCACACAATTGGGGTGGGGTGTGGTACCCAGGACTTGAAATTGACTCTATAACAACTAGCAACATCTGCAGGAGTCTTTCCTCGACCGCTCCCGGTTGCAAACAAAACTGAGCACACAACTATATTCCTAATACACTGTTAGCAACACGAGCCCATATTACCTGCCATGTTTACTATTATCAGCATTTATGTTGAAAAATGCTTCTGCTGAGCAGCTTTTACTGTAAGTTCAGTTTCCTTGGTTGCCTTTATAATTTAGGTTGTACAAGCCAAGTTGATGAATTCTTGAATGCTGAATTTTCTACAGATCTTTTTTAAATTATGTGAGCCTTTTTATTGCAATATTACTATATTTGTTGTGAAAATATTTTATTTATTAATCTTCATCAATCATTGAATAATAATAAACTTGCTTTTAATTTCTCTAAATATTTAATACTTGATTTTCAAATGTTTTCAATTAAAGGTAGTTGAAATTGTTATGGCAACATCATTTTTATCAATCAGCACTGTACTTATATTATGCTAAAAATGCACTATGGCGAGTCTTTAGGAAATCGGGATTTCAATTATGTCAGTATATCAAGAATACAATTCATTGCTAAGTTAGCAGTGCAGTTCTTGGTAGGACTCGTGAGATCTTACATTATTCACCTTTAAAATAAGTAGTCAGGATAGATAAATTATAAGGCATTAATCATCAATGAATTTATAGATATGATGTCTTAACTACAGTAAGATAAAATATATGTACAATACAGGCATTATTTGAAAACTCTTTATTCCAGAATGGCTTTTGATGATTCAACTGCACAGTCAGGCTGTTGCTGTAAGCCCAGACTTGATTCCTACATATGGAGGCCCTATTGACAAGAGCATGGCTGAGCAATACGGTACAAATATTCCCTATGGCAAATACAAAATGACTGATTAAAGAGAAAGAGCAAACACCTATGTCTAAAATATTAAATATACTTCAAGTTTCTAGATATTATAGTTTCCACTCACATTGTAAGAAACATTTGACCAGGATTCTGGATTGAAAATTTAGTGGCTTGCCTAAGATAAGAGTACTCTGGCAGTCGTGAATTCAGCATCGAGCTGGCAACTCAAAAATGCGCAGTTTGCACCCAGTAGGCATTCCTCATGAAAAAAGATGAGGCAAATGCAAGTGCTGAATTAGAAGATGTGGGTAGTGCTCAGATTATGCCCTTCTAATAAACTCCTTGATGATGTCCACGCTGTCACTCCATTATGCAGGTTTCAAGGAGCAAGAGTCCCATGGCAATGCTGGCCACTCTGGATTAAGATTGGAAGCCTCGGTAAACAACTAAAATGGTATCGATTTGGGAAAAATCTGGGGTCCATCAGCAAAATGTAGATGCAAATAAGAGTATTGATTACCACAATCATTGACAGACTAAATAAATCAATATACATAAAATGCCTGCAGCAGTATCTGACTCATAATAATTTTTATCTAGCTTTATAATAGACCATGAATTGACATATCACTAAAAATTACACCATCCATTTTCAGGTATAGTTTCAACTGTAAGAGTGGTGTTTCTGATGACAAAAGTAGTACAAGTACAGAACTAAACTATATATGTGTGTGTGTATTTGTATATATATATAAAACAAACCTAAAATATCAATAAACACAAGTTAGTATAATAGTAAAATTATTACTGAATCATTAATCTAATGTCCCTCTAGTTTACATACAGGGATAAATAGGTTTAAATATTTTTAAATTCAGTGAAACGTGGTGAAGAAAAAATTTTTTTTTTTTAATTTTTTTAATTCAGTGAAACGTGATGATGCTGCCTGGCTATCAAAAGATACAGCATCTGGGTTCTTAAAGGCTTAAAGATAAACAACTAGCTGAGAAGCAACAAAGCCCACATGGAAGAAGCACACCAGCCTGTGTGGTCATGAGGTGTCGATGGAATCAGGTATTTCAGGCATCAAAGACCCAGAATAAAATCACACCCAATGTGAATGGGGGTGGGGGACAAGGTGTGGAGACCCAATTGGACATCACCTCACAGTGGGTCACAGGAATCAATAAGCCAGTCAGGATTCAGTGTAGCATCGATGAAACACACAACTTTCCTCTAGTTCTATAAAACTTCCTTCCCAGCCCACTCCCCCACTCCATTATCATGACCTCAATTCTACCTTATAAATCAGGTTAGACCAGAGCATGCACACTGCTACAGATAAGAGCCCACAACACAGGGAATCCAGGACAGATAAACCCCTCAGGGCCAATAAGGAGAGTAGAGATACCAGGTGGATTAGGGGAAGGTGGGGGGAGAAAGGGCGAATTGATCACAAGGATCAACTATAACACCCTCCCAGGGGGACAAATAACAGATAAGTGGGTGAGAGGCTACGGAAGACTATGTAAGATGTGAAAATAATAATCTATAGCTTATCAAAGGTTTGTGTGGGAGGGAGGGCTGGGGAGGGAGGGGGAAGAAATGGAGAGCAGATATCATGGGCTCATGTGGGAAGAGAATGCTTTGAAAATGATGGTAGCAGCGTATTTGCAAATGTGCTTGACACACTGGAGGAATTGTGTGGCATGTGATAAGGGATGTAAGAGGCCCCAATAAAAGTATTTAATAAAAAAATTCAGTGAAAGTTTATCTTTCCCAGCAAAAAAGTATCTAACTAAATGCTTCCATTAATGTATATTTTATTAATATATAGTTTATATTGTTGCCATTAATTTTAGGCATTTATCTTTATAACTTTATTTTCTATGAAACCATTCAAATGTAATATTCATATTAAAAATAAAGACATGGCCACCAAATGGAATCTGATTCATGGAGACTCCATGCATTTCCACAAGAACAATAATCCAGACTTTTGAGGATTTTTATGTTTCTGTTTTTTAATCCACAGATTTTCAACAGTCAAGATCACAGTGTCCAAAGGCAAGTTAAAGTCTATTACAATTTGGTGAGCAATAGAGTGCTTACATATACTACATAGAATCTCATATAAATATTATATTTAAGGCAGAAAATCCTAAAAGAAAAATTAACTATTTGAAAATTATTATAATAATAACAACAGGTTATTCACTTATGCTGTACTACTGTTTGACTTTCAGCAGACATATATATTTTTTAGAGAATGCATCAATTCCCATCAATGGGGTCATCCACACACCAATAATCCTACGTAAAACTTTCTTATAGTTTCCCCTCCCCTTTCTTTAATTTCATCCAATTAGTTATAGACTCTGTCCACTTGAAGCATTTAAAATATTTTTTACCCTGAAGGCAGAAGATTAAATTATGGATTAATAAATAGATAGTACTAATCAGTCCAGGGCTCAATTTTAAATTGGCTGAAATAAGTAATACTGAATTATATCTAACTCCAGGGATTTGTAATATGTGAATTCCCCAAGTTAAAAAAATATTACTACTTTATTCCATGAATCTTTTTTTAATCATCTAAGTGGGCAGAATTAAATTGAAATATAAATTGAAAGCTAGGGGGTTGCAGGATGAAAGGATTACCACGGGTGCGATCGGTTTAGCATTAGGCAGCTAACCTCAAGATTAGCAGTTCAGAACCACCAGTCAGTGCGGCTCTCTACTCCAGTCAGATTTATCGTCCTAGAACTTCAAAGAGGCAATAAGACCCTGTCCTCTACGGTTACTTATGAATCAGAATAGACTTGAGGGCAGTAAATATTTCTTAATTCAAAATAACCCATATCTGTATAAAACTATAAAATACCTCTTGACTACTCCTAATTACTAATTAGCATTTTTGTATTAAGGCAATCATAATATAATTATTTTTTTATGATACCTATAAGCAAGGGTCTCTGGAGATTTCAATCATCCATTCAGGATGACACTACCTGGAAAGAAGACAGGAGTTTTGTTTTTGTTTTATTTAAGATATACAATGTTTATATTAATTGATTGCCCTGAGTCAAAAGTTCATCACTCATATAGCTTGTGTCTGGCTTTCTGTAAGATCAAAAGATGTCCTGTGGAATAGGCTACTTTCAGATCACAGGACATTCTCTTTTCTCAAAAAAAAAAAAAAAGCTCTCGCCATGGAAATAAAGGATAATGTAGTGAGGGTGTATCTTGTAATTAATATGCATGGGAATTTACACAGTTAATTTACATTCACATTTACAGGAATTACCTCTAACCTACATATTGACAGAAGAGGTTCTTTAATTTTATGAGTCCAAGAAACCTTTCTAAGTGCCTAATTTTTTTCTCCATTGCCTTTAATTAAAATAACTCCAGGATCATCTACCTGATAATTTGGATATTTTTTTAACAGGAAGCAAGTTTGCTCACTGAACACATTTTCTAAGCTTGCCGAGTGATAGCTTTAGATTCATGAAAATTAAAATGAGCATCTCTCTGCAGGCGATGGTCCCCCTCCAGGGGAGTAAGAACACATACCTGCAAGCTTCCTTCTCTCTGGTCCACCAGAGCACTGGGGCATTCGGTAAATCAGGGGTACAATTTAATCCATTTTCCCACCTGTGCAATGGACCTGAGCCAGCCACCAAGGTGCCATCAGGTCTAATTCCCATGGAATGCCCTTTGTAACCAGGTGATTTCCAGTCCATTGAGACTCATGGAGACCCTATGTGTGACAGAGCTTTGTCTTTTGTAGAGCATTCAATGA
Organism: Tenrec ecaudatus; assembly: GCF_050624435.1. Lineage (NCBI taxonomy): Eukaryota > Metazoa > Chordata > Mammalia > Afrosoricida > Tenrecidae > Tenrec > Tenrec ecaudatus. Next base: position 100,559,122 of record NC_134530.1, read on the forward strand.
CTGGGTTTTTTGTTTTGTTTTTTACAAGTAGGTCCAACAGGTTTTTATTCTGGATGGACTCAAAATTTTGACCTTTCAGTTAGCAGCCAAGCAACTCAACAGTTTGAACTCTTTGAAATGCCCTAGTAAATGCCTAGTAAATACATATATAAGTGAATCATATATATAAAGAAATTATATATATATGTATATAAAGATTAGGGATCTTATTGGAAATCTTTGGACTGTAAACCTCATGGTCAGCAGTCCAAAATTACGAGAACCGCTCTGTAAGAAACCCCGGAGTATTTGTTCCCATACAGATTTAGTCTCAGAAGTTCCAAGGATCCGTTCTCTGTCCTATAAAGTTATTATAATTATAATGGATTCCACAGTAGTAGACTTGGATTTTGGTCTTGGAGATAATTCTAATAAGATTGAAATCCACAAAAGATGTAGCTTTTAACCACTGATGTTATTGGAAAACATATTATCATTGATGGTCTTTGATATATTAAAATAGTGAAAAATCTTGCCTGCATAATTGCCAAAGATGCTTTTGCACAATTAAAAAAAATAATACTAGAAATCTAGAAGCAAATTTTTTCTGAAAATCTTCCAACAACAATTCTAGCTGTGCATTCTAGGGAACTTTCAGAGATTCAGGCCCGATTAGGAGGAGGACATGGAATAAGGGATATCATTGCTGATGTCACAAACCTTGGCTGAAAGCAAATGCCAGAAAGATGTTTTCTTGTGTTTCATTGCCTATACCAATGCATTTCAGAGTGTAAATGATACGAAACTGTGCAGCGTCTTGAGAAGAAAAGAAATTCCAGAGGACTTCATTGTTTTAATGCAAAAATTGCACATAGATCAAGAGGCAGTTGAGCAAACAGAACAAGGACATTTTGCATGGTTTAAACTCAGGAAAGGTTCAAGTCTGGGTTGTATCCACTCATCATATTTATTCAATCTCTATGCTGAGCAAATCATTAGAGAAGCTGGATTATATGAATAAGAATGCAGCATCAGGATTGGAGGAAGGCTTATTAACCTGCAATATGCAGATGACACAACTTTGCTGAAAATGAAGAGAACTTGACACACTTACTAATAAAGATCAAAGAGTGCAGCTTTCAGAATGGATTGTAACTCAAAGTAAAGAAGACGAAAATCCTAGCAATAAATCAATAGGTAACATGATAAAGGGAAAAAAGACTGATACTCTTTGAAATAAATATAAAAGAAGATGAAATTAAATCAGTCCTAGGGTGGGCATGTTTGTGTTCATGGTACCTTCAACAACGATTAAAATGCTCGAGTAGGTGTAACTGTTAATGTCAATAATAAAGATAAGAAACATGAAAACTTGCCTGAATGGCCTTCCTTAGCATACTAGGTGGCTCTCTGCACCGTACAAGGCACGCGAAAATGATTATCTGATGACCTTTGGCAAAGGCTACCAGGCCGTTTTAGCCTACTGCAAGGTTTCTCGGGGACCAATGAAAAAGTTTGCTCCCACTCACGGAGCTCCAGCTGGTGTTGATGGCTGAGCGAGGAGCCATGTGCTGGTGAAAGAGAAGTAGGCACCCTATTGGTTTCCGCTAACCAGAAACATGAGTAAATTTATTTACTGACTTTTTTTTTCTGAAAGAAACATTTCTTTAAAATAAAAGATGCTCACTGCTCCACAATTTTAATTTATCTAGATTTTTATTTAATACAAGGAGCATAATCAACAAGTGAAATGTAATCACGCTTGTTCTCATTTCCAATCCATAATGAACACACTGGAGATGAGTCCTTCTTTTGTTATACTACAATGTGCAATTTTCTTCAAATTCCTACCATTATTGGTAAGTCCTTAATTTTACTTTGGATATTTTGAAAGCCTTGTTCTGATGACAAAAGTGTCTTAAAAATTGGAGAATCAAATGTTTCAAGTCAGAAGCAAAACATTTGGGTGATAGACGTCTAACAATTTCACATTACATTTTTCTCTCTTCTTTGTAAACCTTTTTAATTGGCTTCCAAGTATTCACTGGTTTTGGAAAGAAAATATTTGCAAGTGGTATTAACACCCATCAGTATTTTACAAATGGGAAAATACATGATTATTCTGTGACTGTTATGTTTCTGGGATGCCAGGAATTTATAATTCTAAACACAAACTATATTTACAAATCAAAACTTAATGAGATATGAGAATATTCTAGCATTGTATTACATTGGTAATGTGCTTTTCTACATAGAAAGATGGTTGTAAAATAGTGAGGCTCATTGAAGCTATTATTTATAAATCAACATCTTACTCTAACCATAGCTTGGTTAGATCAAATTTATCAATCTTATCCATAAGTATTCTCAAATAAATGTTCTGCTTTTGGAGGAGTCCCTTACAATAGAGAAGGTTAGCTAATTAGCATGCTGCTGCTCCGTGGGCAGCTATCACCCCTAGAAGGTGAACATCTAACTGCAAAATAGAAAGGAAATCACGGGCGTGATTAATTCATATGTAAAGAATTCCACAATATAATAAATACATAGATTTGGGAGTTTAAGAGTCAATAACTGTGATATTCAGTTGTAAAAATATTCCAGTTTTTCCTTTCTATTTAATTATGAAGGATATCACTTCTTGCTTTTTTAAATAAACAAAGATGGTCTCTTATCATTTAAAATAGCATGTGTCATGTAGTATGATACTCTACAGATGTGTACACCCTCTCCATATCGCAAAAGTGACAAAAATGTTTGCAATGACATCCAAAACATGTATGAAAACATCAGCGAGCTAACCAATAAGAGAAAATGAGAAAGCATTCCTTTACATTTGATGGGAGAGTGTATTGAGATGTCTAAGAGCTCAAGGGTTAATAGATGAGTGGGAAAGAGCATCTCAGGTAGAAAGAATACCTTGTTCAAAGGTCTTGAGCCAGGAAGGGGTTCCTGCTCTTCCTATGTCAATGAAGCCTTTAATGAGTAGAGATGCTGCAAGCTTTCATAATAGGAATTGACAGTATCTGGAGTGATTAATTAGGGAGTTCCATTTTTTTTTTTATGAAGGTATGTTGTGACTCTCATCTAAAACTAACAACCGAAACCCCAAGCCAAAAATTACTAAGGAGGCATACCAATTACTTTGTCTAAGTAGTTTGCTATTTATTTATGAGTATTATGAATTAAAAGGAAAAGGGTGCTGATGTAACGCCCTGTCATTTGTGGGAAGGAAAGAAAGATCATTAGCTCTGCCAGATGTCATCCAACACGGGAAGGTGTCAATGTTAATCAAATACCCTCATTCGACATCCGTAGGCACTAACCAACTAAAGCAAACTCACTGCCATCAGCTTGATTCTTGACTCCTGCCAACCTTTAGGTCAGAGTGGAACTGCCCCTTGGAGTGTCTGAAGCGGTCATCTCACAGGAGAAGACTGCTTCACCTTTCTCCCTGGGAGAAGCTGATTGATTTAAACTGCTGACCTTGTGGTTAGCAGTCCAAAATGCGACCCACTTTGCGACCAAGGCTCCTCTGAATAACTTTATTTCTGAAATTCTTGCAGAGAAATAACTTGACATAGCAATCTGAAATGATTTGGGCATTTTGTAATCTCATTTTTCCCACTGAAATAATTGCTTCTGAAAGAACCCTTTAATAGCCCAACGTTTCTTAACACATACATTTATTTAATACAGGTACTCTCCTTCAGAATTACATTCTTTGACCAGATAGCAGTTGCCGTCTCACTCTATGCTCCCTGCTACCAGAACTCTCATTCTTTTACCAGTTAAACCTATGGTCGAAGCATTTAATCCTCTGATTTTTAGTTTTCAATTAAGTGCCTGGCACTAACATCATGGGTATAATCATCTGATTATTTTAGAAATTTTTTTCTTTAAGTTCTTTTCATTTTTTTTCTGTTGGCTTATTTTTGGTTTTATTTTTCTTGTCTTACATGTAGGAGCATTTTTAACTTTCCTTTTTCACACATACGTCTACAAATTGAGGTCATACTTTGTCACCGAGTATTTAAATCCGGGGGTTGTCCTCCTGAAGGTCACAGAATTCTCCATCTCACACCCGGGCTTTGAGTCCCACTTTTCACAGCACATGTTACTATGAATGGCTTAACAGTCATTCTAATGATTTTCTGTCAAGTTAATATTCTCAGTAATTTCATAGTTTTTAAAAAGACAAAGATCATTTTCCAAACAGAACTCTGAGTTATGATGGTTTCCTTCTAAATATGTTTTAATTTTTTTTAACAAATGGAACCTAACAACCCAGGAAGATTAATTATTTGATAGTAATTTCTCCATACGAGTCACTTTCTGCTCAACAGTTACTTGGAAAGATGCTGAAATGCAGTGAATTATTTAATGTGGCTCTTCTAGCCACAGCCATTGTTACTCCCGCCAAAGGACCCTGATGGGTCTGGGTAAGAAATTGGGGGAAAATGCTGATTTAGTTATATGGTTCATCAGTGAGTGGTTGTTAACAGTGCTAATCAGCTAATTACGATTGTCATCCTGCTGCTGTAAAGTAAGAGGAGAAAGTAATTTGACAAGCAGCAAGAGAAAACCCAGGTGTAGCTTGTGTCCTTTGGACAGGTATATTCCTGTGCACTGAATTTCCTTATTTAAGTAATGACTTTGATACCTTAGGAATAGCAAATAGAGAGGAGCGGAGGAACCAGAATCCAGAGCAGGAGACGGAGAGGGGGACTTGCCAGTCCACAGAGGGAGGAAAGCTCAGTGGTTTAGTGTAGCGGCCTGGCTTATGGAATGGGGTACTTCTGGGTATTGAATTGGGGGAGCTGTTTGTCTGCTATTTGCTCTTTTTTTGACTTATTCGAGATGCAACTGAAGGCTTTTAAATGGAGTTGTATGCCCTTTAGGAATTTACTGGTAGATGAAAAAGAGCTTTGTAATATTGGCTGAGCAGTGCAGAGTCCAGACCAAGAGGCTCAGGGCCAAAGAGGCGTGTATACAGAAAAGAAGCTGTCCTGACTCAACTGTTGTACACTGAGCATTCCTCACCTGAAATGTAACCTGCTAACTTTCCTAATAAACTCCATCATCATGCTAATCATCGGTGAGTTTTGTGTAGATATTGTAATACATTTATCAAATCCAGACACAGAAATAGAGTGCTAGGGAGGGATGGTTAGGATTAAAAAGGGATGAAGGGTGGAGGCATGTCTGACCTCCTTATGACAATCAGTCTTGGGAGCCAGAAGAGGTCATATGTGGACCCCACACCATTATTGTAGTAACAGTGATTCCATAAAAAGCCAATGTTAGGAAAACCCAAACCAAACCCACTGTGGATTCCAATTCCTAGCAACCCTATTGACATTGGAGAACAGCTCCATAGATATAAAAAACTGTAGTCTCTATGGAAGCAGACTGCTTCATCTTGCTCCCCCAAAGCAGCTCTGGGTTCAAATGTAGTGGCCTTTAGGCTAGCAGGCTGATTCTTAACCCACTACACAGCCAGAACTCCCCATGTTAGGGAACATAGCAAAATAAGCAGAAGATGCAAATATTTGTCATCAGTTTACCTAAATCAATATGTGCAGAATGCTGAAAAAAGGACCTATAAAAACACCACAAATATAATGGAGAATGTTTGGTGCAAAATTGTTCACAAAAATTTTGCGGTTGTAATATAAATTCACCTGGGGTGTTTCTTTTTCAAAATTGAAAACTCCAGTTTCTCCCAAACACGCACACATACACATACACACACACCAATGCTTCTCAAGTGTAGATGCCTGAAAACTAAAATATCATGAAATTGTGTAATCTAAATATCATAAATGACCTAATATTCCAAGCCCCCATATTTATATTATCTTGATGAACCTCCACTAACATAGGTGTTATGATATATATGTATGTTTGTATATATACTTACTAGGTCTTTGATTAAAGCACTGTATTTCAAATAGTTGGATAATTATTTCACATATTCATGTTGCATCCAAGCAGGCATTTACTTTGGCATCTAAAAAGAAATATATCATCCCAACCACATAAGAGTAAGAGTTTATCTTTATTAATGAATCCCGGTTTGGCATTTATTCAAGTAGAGTTACACTACTTCTAACTGTATTTCTTTTTCATTAAGAATCAAGTAGACTGAAGACTTTTTCTACTAGTTGATTGTTGTGTGTAACCACATTTATTCCTATTAATCCCCTATGGTATAGCTAATACATGCCTGTTAGGGGCTGGACTATAAGGGATCGTGATAGGTCAGCAATTCAATCCCATTAAGCACTCAGCAGATGAAAGATGAGGCTTTCTGATCCTACCATGATTATGGCTTCAGAAACAACTTGAGAACAGTAAGCTTGGCTTCTTGCAGTCTTTCCTCCTGTGAAGCTGCTGGTGGGTTCAAGCCACCAACCTTCCTTTTTCTGTTTGCTTCCCAGTACATACCCAGGGTGCCACCAGGGATCCTCTGCTTACCGATTAAGAAAGTATTGAGATTCAGTGGATTCCTTCCCAGCATCCTTTAGGAAAATTAGAACTGCTTCACTAGAATTTCAAGGCTGCTTCTTTACGGAAGCACTGTCTCCACCAAAGCTCCTGATGGGTGAGAACCACCGACCATTCAGATAGCGGCCCTGACTTAACTTCCTGAAACAAAGTGCTCCTCCTAATTGATTAGTGCACCGTATTTCCCATTAAAACTTTACATTGGTGATTGGATATCCTGTCCTCCACTTAATGTACCCTGATGACACAATGGTTACTGCTCAGCAGCTAATAGATTGGCAGTCAGAATCACCACTGCTCCGCACAGAAACGATGGGATGGTCTGCTGCTCCAGATGCACAGTCTTGGGTGTTCTATGGGGCAGTGCCACTCTGTCCTCAATTGGACATGAAGGCAATGAGTTTGGTTTGGTCTTCAACTAATTCTTTAAAGTAAAATCCTTATTCAATCAAATTATGTTCATTTATGTATGGCAAGGCCAGCCCACTGCTTACTTTTTAAGTCAGGAGAATTCTTTCTCAATGCATTTTATTAATTCTTGATCTTTAAAAAATGCAAGGAGTGGGGGAGGCCTGGTAGGGAGTGATCAAAGGCAACGTAACAGAGGAATTACTGAAACCCAAATGAAGGCTGAGCATGACAGTGGGACAAGAGGAAAGTAAAAGGAAATAGGGGAAACAACGAGGAGACAAAGGGCATACAATGAGGCCTAAATACATGCATGTACATTTGTAAATATATTTATATATGATGATGGGGAAATAGATCTATGTGCATATATTTACAGGTTTAGCAGTAAAGTAGCAGATGGACAAGGGGCCTCCACTCAAATACTCCCTTAATACAAAAATACTTTGCTTGACTAAACGGACATACCATGATGCTTACCTTCCCAATACAATCACAGAAGACAAATGGGTGCATAAGCAAATGCGGTGAAGAAAGCTGATGGTGCCTGGCTACCAAAAGATACAGCATCCGGGTTCTTAAATACTTGAAGGTAAACAAACAGCCATCTAGTTGAGAAGCAACAAAGCCCGCATGGAGAAAGCACACTAGCCTTTGAAATCATGAGGTGCAGAAGGAATCAGGTATCAAACACCAAAGAACAAAAAATCGTATTATCGTGAATGAGGGAGAGTGTGGGATGGGGACCCAAGGCCCATCTGTAGGCAACTGGTCATCCCTTTGCAGAGAGGTGGCAGGGAGAAGACGAGTAACTCAGGGTGCAGTGTAGCATTGATGAAACACACAACTTTCCTCTAGTTCTTAAATGCTTTCCCACCCCACCCTACTATCATGATTCCAATTATACTTTACAAACATAGTTAGACAAGAGGATGTAGAGTGGGGCAGATAGGGACTGGAAACACAAGGAATCCAGGATAGATGAACCCCTCAGGACAAGTGGTGACAGTGGCGATAGTGGGAGGGTGGAGGGAAGGTTGAGTAGAAAGGGGGAACTGATTACAAGGATTTACATGTAACCTCTTCTCTGGGGTATGGACAACAGTAAAATGGGTGAAGAGAGGCATCAGACAGTGTAAGATATTATAATAATAATAATAATTTATAAATTATCAAGGTTTCATGAGTGAGGGGGGAGCGGGGAGGGAGGGGAAAATAATGAGGAGCTGATTTCAAGGGTCCAAGTAGAAACCAAATATTTTGAGAATGATGGGGGCAACAAATGTACAAATGTGTTTGACGCAATGGATGTATATATGGATTGTGATAAGAGTTGTACAAGCCCCCAATAAAATTATTTAAATTAAAAAAGGATCGCATTTGGTTTATCTTTATTATAAAATAATTACTGTATTAGTCATTTCATAAGTTGTAGTATTTCAGAATCTGTGGATTCTGAAATTGTTGACATTTTGATAGCAAGCTTTAATCCACAGATCAGGGATACCTATTAGCATTTATTTGTAATGAAAATGAACTGTTCTCCTTCCTCAGCAAGCTAGTTTTACAAACATTTTCTTTTCATGTCCCCTAGCCACAACTTCCCTATGCTTTCCTACACACATTTTCTATCAACAATCAAAATACTGGATTTTAAATTTCCTTTTCTTTATTCTCTGATCCAAAATGTATAATCCCTAAAGGATGAGTAAGCATCTTGCTAAGAATTTCACAAGGCCTCACACCCAAATTGTAAGCCTTATCTTTTCTCTGTGGATCATATGTCTTTATACTTCAAATACAAGTCTTATATGATCAATTTTCCAATAAGGTTAAAAAACACCAAATACCTAGAAATGATGTTTGATGTTTCAAGGTGAACCTAAACTTGTTTTCATTTTAAATGTTCTTTAAAAAGGCAAATGCTTCATTTTTTCTGTACTTTGATTTATGGAGTGCCCAGAGCTTGCCTAGATAACAAGTTTAGCCAATAAGATAGTGAAGCAAATCATTATTATGTTACTAAAAGAACTTTAAAATAAAGCAATAATTAATTATATTGCATTCATTTAATTAATAGAAAGAATACTAAAAATTTTAACCCCTTTGGAGAGTTAACTAGCAAGGTATATAGTCTCATATAACTAAATTTTGACATAAAATATAATAAAGATAATTATCGGCTAAAGTTCCAACATATAGGTCACAAATACAAGCCAATAAATAACCAATTAATTACATTTCAAAATATCTAAATAAGTAAATTTCATTTGGAAAAATAATTCCATACTTTGTTAAAAATATATTTTACTGAATATCTTAAGAATGTCCATATAACTACACATATTGCAAGAATTGTTTATATCTTCTCAAGCAAAATAAAATTTTGTGAACTCTTACACATGTTAATTCAGTGTTTATATTTATTTTCTATTAAATTCTACTGAATTTTTAGCGTGACATTATATTATGGTTGAAAGTCAAGATTCAAGAGACTGGGTTTAAAACCTAGCACCAGCACAGAATAGCAAACAGATATTTGTAAATTACTTACCCTTACTTTGCCTCAGTACAGTGGGGGTTATATCTCTCTCTGAGGGTGGTGAGCATTGCTTAATATATGAAAAGCGCCTACATCTACTTCCAACCCAGACACACCAGCAGGTGATCGGTGTTTACAGTGATTGTTAAACCAGCCCAATTTGATTACTCAGGCTGCCAAAGAATACATCAAAGACCACCAGGCTTTCTGAGTTCTCCCTCATTATTTCTTGTATGGCATTGATCTCTGATGCATCCTTCAATGTAGTATCTTCTATTAACCTGAGTCTACTTAACCTATGGAGCAAGATTTGGACTAAAAAAAATGTTACCACTCAAGGGAAATAAATTCTACACAGTTTTCTTCTGTCTTCCAGACTTTTTCATTCCCTGCTCTCTAAAGGTCCAGAAGGAGCCTGGTGGAATAGTGGATTACATGTTGGTCTTTAACCCCAGGTGGGTGGTTCAAAACCACCAGCCACGCTGTGGGGGAAAGACGGGGTTTTCTTCTCACATAAAGAGTTAGTCTCAGTGACCCACAGGGACAGTTCTAGCCTGTCCATAGGCTTGCTCTGGGTAAGAATTGACTCGATGGCATTGAAAGGCTCGCAGTGAAAGACATCTTACTTGCTAGGGTTCAACAAGTTAGCAAGAGAATTAGATAATTTCACTGAGATCAGAGAGCACCATGTCTGGGAGATTTGATGTTGGAAAATCTTCTGTATATTTAATATCTGTCTTACGTGTTTAATGATTCTATGGAATAAACTGTACTCAAACCACCACAGAGATGTCTGGGATCTTAAAGACAATTTAAAACAAAATCAATAGAATCACACAAACACCAAAAAACAAAATAAAGTGTAACTTGGCAAAAACCTGTGATGAATGACTCCATATGGTCGGAATACGATTTATTCTCTTGGTTGAAACTGGGGCTCTTCTCACCCAAGGTTGTGCCTTCCAGAATTTTTAATGCTGCGGCACCGTTACTATCTTGTAAATGTAACAGTAATTGATATTTTAATAGAAAAAAGAGCAAGAAATATGGAATGTCCCCAAACAAAATGTCTATCCTGCAGGCTCAGGATACTCCCGAAACGTAATCATTTGGTTGCTAACCAAATGGTCCCTGGTTTGAGCCAATCAATGCCTCATGGGAGGGAGATGTGGCAGTGAGCTTCAGTAAAGATTAAGCCTTGCAATCCCTAGGAGATGTTCTGTGTTGTCTTCCAGAGTCACTATAAAAGTGACGAGTTCAGGGCTGTCTATGGGTGTCTATGCCAAGATTACATCAAACAGCTGTGCAGACCCGACATAACCTAGTCTCCTTGTCATAATGATCTAGGCTAAGAAGTGACCAGAGGTAAGAACTGAGTACTGAACAAACACAATTCCCGGTGCTTTTATGCAACAATATTAGAACTAGTCATATTTTCTTTTCCTCATGTTAAACAATACTTGAACCAGGCATGTGTATCTGTTCCACCGTAAAAAGTGGGGACAGTTTTAAAAATGGTAGTTTCTGCCTTCCTTACTCCTTAGGGAATCCTTACTCCTGAGCAATATTGCAGATTGCTCCTTAAGAATCACGGGAAGACACCGCTCGGGGCTCAGACATGCAAGACTATTCTGTTACAAACTGGCCAATGCCACTCACTTTCTAATGCTGTACTTACTTTAAAATCACGCAGCCCAGGTCCTCAAACTTTGAATATTCTTTGTAATTTTCCGATGGGGAGAATACACTATGAATGTGTTAGTGTTGTGTTCTCCTTGACTGCACCACATCTCTTAACTCTAGCTTTGCTAGAACAGCCAGTCTTGGCTTGATTTTTTTCGGGCAGTTTTTGGAAGTATACAATCAATGACAGCTAATAATAAGTGAATTGCAAATACATAGAATTATATAAATAAGTTTCCTCTGATTGTTGCTTAGTATAACAAAAACAACTTCAAGTTAAAGTATTAGAAGATCTGCTTTTCTCTACCATTCTAACATATAACATTTTTCCATATATATGAAATATTCTCTCAGTTCTACATCTGTTTTATTATTCACCATAAGTAGGGAAAATATACTTTCTCAAAAAAAAGCACACAACCAAATAAAACAAAAAATAGTACTAAGCAAATTGAATATTCTTTGACTTTGGTCAAACATGTTAAATGGTTTCATTTTGAAATAAGCAGAAGCATAAGATTTAGAATCATAAATCCAATTACTTGTTAATTTCAGTAGCAGTATTTATATTGCTCTTAAAAGAATTCAATCAAATTGAAAATTCACCAATAATGGAGAATGTTTATAACTGTGTTTTAAATTTTCTGTTACAGTGTCAGAACAATTCCATACAATTTTGAGCTTAAATAAAAATTATTTTACCTAAAATAACTATCTTTTCTCATCTAGCATGCATTCATGATACATATGCATACATTTACTCTTTAAATATGAATAGTTTGCTTATAAAAACAATCCCTATTCACTGCTTTGAGAATTTGAATTTATGGAGAGTGTGCTCTTTCTTCTTAAAGAGATATGGAAAAAAATTGATTCAAGGAAATAGATTACCAAATGTGAAAATAGGTTATGCATCAGCCTTTAGACTACTGACCTCTGTCTTAATGTGATAAAAATGTAATAAAATTGATAAAACTCTTACATGTACAATGTCTTTAGATCTCCTTTAGCAGTGCACAATATGGGTTAACATTCACACGGGGCTCACCAAATGAATTTCAAGAAAAATACTCTCCTCACAAGTCTAGTAGCAACTTAATTACAGCAATATGTCAGTAATACGTATAATCCCTCTGACTTATTATCAATTCAATTCTTGCCAACTAGGCTAGTCAACCTAAAAGTTTATAAATGAAAACAAAAGACCCAGATGTAACTTTTAATTTTGTGTATGTAAATGCATTGCCTTATACAAATAGCAAAAAACTATTAAAAGTACTTAAAAGCAATACAGTGCTAAATAATAAATTAATATATTTTATTATCTGTTAATAAAACGATATAACTAGATCATCATTGACAAATTTTCATATATTTAACCAATGTTACAAAAACCAAAATATAAATTACTAGCAATAATGACCTTGGCATTGTCAACACAGAAGAGAGGAATCTAAATACTGTAAAGCCCAAATCAAACTATTTTCCTTTCTTATGAAGACCAAAAGGATAACTCTTTAAACTAAAGGTGTGAAGCCTAGCTGAGTGATTCTTCTTTCTCGAGAAATAAATAAGCAGACTTGCAAGTGTTGCTATTATCAAGGGCCCAAGAATATAACTAAAACCCAATCAACATTCAATTTTAGAGTATCTAAAAAGAAAGACTTCGAAATGTAGCATATACTTTTTATACGAATCCCTCCTTAGATAGCCATATACATTGCTGTCCTTGTTTATGCTTAAAATTCATTGTTTCTGATTTCAGTACTTTCTCCTTTTGTATTATGAAAATTACCTGATACCATTAACACATTATGTCATGCAACACCAAATCACATATAATACCACAGAGTTCATTCCGGTTCATAAGGACTCTCTACAGGGTTTCCTCGACTTCCAGGAAGGAGGCATCATCTTTTCTTGCAGATCATCTGGCTGACTTGAGCCTTGCTGCTAGCTGCTCAGTGCCTAACTCACAGCTCTTCCAGGGCCCACCATCATGTCATAGCTCTTCAAAAGTACACAAAATATGAAGAAGCCAACGGAAGATCATGTTGACCACATAGTTGGCCAGTGTACAGCACAGCTAAAACACCCGTGCTTGTCTAGAAATGAATGATTTAATATCTAGATTAAACTAACACTATCTGAATTAATTTTAGATAAAATTTATTGAATCATTCCTATTTGTGTAGGTGGTAGGCATAGTTTCTGTCATGTACTTATATCCAATTCTACCTATATACAATTTTTGATTTAGAAATTATATGGCAAGTGGTTCATATGACATAGAATTTCATCTGTTGAAAAAAATGAACTACAACATAAGCAACAAGATGTGCAGTTATATTGTGCTGTGAGTTCCAGCACACCTTCAGAATTTAACCTTGTCTTTCATTCTAAAGAGCAAGCGTCCACCAGAAGAGGTCTGTGCAGTTACATTCAATGAAATGAGTAACATTATCCTTGTCAATAACACAAATAAAACAGATCAAGTAAACACTTAAATCCCTTCAAAATAAGTTGCTCCATAATAAAAATACAGTAAACTGTTATTTGACATGTAAAAAGGGCATAGCACTAAGAACTTTCTCAGCATTTACCATAAAATATTTACCATAAAGGAAATGTTTTCATATTTGTTAAGTAGCAAGTTTTTAATGTGATGATTATAATACATTAATCAAAGTAATATTGGCACGGACCAATTCAAGTTACCAAGTACCTGGTCCAATGTAAGCATGAAAATTTAAAATAAAAATATACTTGAACAGAAAAATATACCAAAATTCCAGGATAATTTGAAAAGACTTGTTAATTTTTAGAAATTTGTAGGAATAGGAAACTACAGAATAAATAAAAAAGCAAACCAATTGCTGAAAAAATGACTCAAAGATAAAGAATGTTACTTGAGCCAGAATGAATAACCATTTTATTGAAAACTTTTTTGCAGACACAACCAAGTGTTTTCTTCACACTCAGAAAGGAATTGCACTGCAAATTTTATAACCATATGAAAATAAGGAGGTTGAATGTATTTCTAACACATGAATTCTTTAAAACAAATACTAACATAAATGAATGAATAAAATGCTAGAAGCCTAACTGGAAGTGTGTATATTCTTTACCAGTTTATCTTAATTAACTTATCAATATTATTTGGCTGCATCAAAGCAAGTTTAAATCTCTAGAACTATCTCAATGGCTGTCCACCCGCTCCTTCCTCCAACTGTTCCCTATAAGATCCCCACCTAAGTTACTCTGCCAGTCGGACACTCAGAGAAGCAGCCCTCCATTATCGCACCTCACCAGGTTATAACAGAAAGGAAAATATGGGTCCTCAAGACAATAAAAGCACAGCAACTCTCAATGAATAGCTCCCGAGAAAGAACCCTGTAGCAAATTCAGGGAAGGAAATTACTTGGATTTTTTTAATTTGATGAGAAAGTTAGTATAACTGATGAGTTAGGCAAAATAGGGATATTTCACTCTCCATCCACACCGCGCAGTTATGCTCTAAACCTCAGAGTCCTCTCAGGGAGAAGGCGGCATGATCTTTATGAACATGACCTTCAAATCAACATGCTAAACTCACAGAAGTGCCAAATTCTATAAGTATTGAGCGCTTGCTATTTTATAAGAAGCTTGGCAACAGAAGGCAATAACTTATACTATAACTGTGCCCTCGGATCTATAAAATGGGAGAAATTAGGTCATTTATGTAGAATATACTACGTACATTTGGAAGATAGTAACATAGCCTAGGTCTATAAACACGCTGGTATAAAACTTTCCTCTAATGAGAGCGTAAATGAAAAGCTTTTAAAGTGTGCTTTTGCTTTCCTCAAAGCGACTCGAAGTTGCCCATTTTATTATCTAAGAAATAAATATTTTTAAAATTGGAGAAATTCCATTTATCCATGAAAAATTTGAAGCAGATAAATAACCAGACTTTGCTATTTAGAATATGTATTCATACTTACATATATGTATATGTCCAAAGTAGCCCGTGTGCCTTAGCGGGCTACGTGCTGGGTTAGTGAATTATGTTTTGGCTTGCAAGGTCATTAAAGGGGCAGTTTGACTCAGTCCTATAAGATTGCTGAGTCGGAATCAACTCAACTTGAAGAAAGTGCATTTTATTATATATATAATGTATATCCGTTCTTTCTTTATCTGAATGAATATGAATATAGGTGTAGATAGATAGATAGATAGATAGACAGACAGACAGACAGACAGACAGATAGATAGATTCTGTGTGAGGTGTTGAGATGTTGAGATGAGTTAGAATCTGTGGGGTTTGGTTGGTTAAGTGTTACACTGCTACCCACAAGGTCAGTGGTTTCAAACTAACCAGCTGCTGACTGGGAGAAAGATGAGGCTTTCTCCTTCTGTAAAGATTTAGTCTTAGAAAATCCTATAGAGAATTGCTATGAATATAAATCAATTTAACGGCAGTTCTTCTTAGGGTTATGTAGTAATTTTATTTAGCTCTATCTCCTTTTACTGCTAGACTCGTAATACAGAAAGTGAAATTAACCCAGCTACTTCATTAAGAGCAAAGCCCTTTTAACTGTATACTTGTTGGTGTTGTTAGGTGCCATCTAGTCAGCTCTGACCCAAAGCAACCCAATGTACAACAGAATGAAACACTACATGGCCCTGCATTGGCCTCACAATTATTTCTCCGCCTGAGCCCACTGATGCAGCCACTGTGTCAATCCATCTTGTCAAGCTTCTTCATGTGACCAAACATGATATCTTTCTTCAGGGACTGGTCTCTCCTGACAGCATGTCCAAAGTATGTGAGATAAAACCTTGTCAGTCCTTGCCTCTAAGGAACACTCTGGCTGTATTTCTTCCTGAAAAGATCTGTTGGTCCTCTTAGCAGTCTATGGTACTTTCAATTTGTGTCTATCCAGCCCCACAATTCAAATGCTTTGATTCTTCTATTGTCTTCCTTATTCAATCCAATCTTCACATGCATATGATGTAATGGAGTACACTGTGGCTTCGGTCAGGCACACCTTAATCCTCAAATGTACCCTTCAATACTCTAACGAGGTGACATGCGGCAGATTTACCTAAAAGAATATGTCTTTTGAGCCTCTAATTGCTGCTTCCTTGGGCATTGCTAGTGTATCAAAGTAAACCGAATTCCTGGAAAACGTCAACCTTTTCTCCTTTTATGAGATCTATTGGTCCAGTGGTGAGGATTCTGATCTTTCTCCCATTAAGTTGCAATCCAGCCTGAAGGCTGTAATCACTGATCTTCACTAGCAAGCATGGTACTTAAATTGCTCTTCACTTTCAGCAAAGTTGCCATCTGCATACCACAGATTGCTGTGTTCTTTATGTAATTCAGGTTTTTTGATTATTTGTTCAGCATATAGCTTGAACAAGTATGGTGAGAGAACACAACCGGGAAGCATGCCTTTCCTGATTTTAAACCATGGATGATTCCCTTGTTCTGTTCTCACAACTGTCTCTCGCGATCCCTGGACGACTTCCACAGAAACATAATAAAAGTGCTTTGGAACTCCCATTGTTCTCAGTTATCCACAGTTCATTATGAGCCACACAGCCAAATATCTCTGTGTCGTCCATAGAGCACAGTTAGCATCTTTCTGGTATTCTCTACTTTGACTCAAGATCCGTCTGCTGTCAGCAATGATACCCCTTGTTCCAAGTCCTCTTCTCAATCCAAACGAATACCTGGCATCCCGTGATCGTGCGGCTGTAGCCACGGTTGGCTGACCTTCGGTAAAATCTCCCTGTAGCTGTCACTGGCGTTGTTCTGCAGTCTGTGCTTTCTACTGGGTCGTTGGAATGTGAGCAAATATGGACCTCTTCCAGTCAGTTGACTTGTAGTTATCGAAATTTCCTGGTGTAAATCAGTGCTTCCGGTGTTTCTTCGGTATTCTGAAACATTTCACTGGTTATTCCGTCAATTCCCGGGGCCTTGTTTTCGCCAATGCATTGAGTGCTTCACGGACTTCTTCCTGCAGCACCATTTGTCCTTGCTCGTGAAATGGAGGCTTGTGGACTAGCTGTTCCTGGTACAGTGGCCCTGTACACTTCCGTCTTCTCTTGATGCTTCCTGCAGCATTCAATATTTTGCCTATAGCGTCTTTCGAAATTACCATTCAAGGCTTGATTTTTTTTTCTTTGAGTTCTTTCAGTTTCAGGTATGCTGAGAATGTGCTTGCTTTTGATTTTCTTATTCTAGGTCCTTGTACATTTCATTATAATATTTAGCTTTGCCTTCTTGAGCTGCCTTTGGAACGTTCTATTCAGCTCCTTGACTTCATAATTTCTTCCATCTGCATCAACTATTTTATAATAAATAGCAAGTTTCAGAGTCTCTTCTTTCATCCACTTTGACATTTTCTTTCTTTCCTGTCTTTTAAATAATCTTTTGCTTTCTTCATGAAGGATGGACTTGCCCTTCCACGGCTCAGCAGGTCTTCTGTCATTAGTGTTCAATGCAGCTAGTCTGTTCTTGAAATGTCTTTGAAATTCGGGTCAGGTAGATTCAAGTTGGCATTTTAACACCTGTGAACTTGTCTTCATTTTCTTCAGCCTTTATCCTGAAATTACATAGGAGCCACTGATGGTCTGTTTCACAGCTGGCCCTGTTCTGGGTTTTGGTGCTGATATTGAGTTTTTCTGTTGCGTCTTCCCACAGATGTGGTCAATTTGATTTATGTGTTACATATGGGGATATCCATGTATATTTGCTATAAAAATTTATTTTGAAAATTTGCACTTCAATCACCAATAATTATCAGTGCATGTAGATGGATATTTGATTAATTTATGACTCAAATCATTGGTAGAATTCTTCAATTTCTTCATCACCAGCTTTTGTGGTTGGTGTACAAATTGGAAAAATAGTTGTAATTATTGGATTTCCCTAAAATCTGATAGATACAATGTAATCACAGATAGCATTGTACTTCATGATGATTTAACAAGATCTTTTCTGAAAATGAATATCATGCCAATAACATTGATTGCATTATTCCCACCATAGTAAATCATATGATTTTCTGATTCAAAATGTCTAATAGCAGTCCATTTAAGCTCACTAATGTCTATGATATCAACCTTCATGCATTCCATTTCATTTTTGACTAATTCCAGCTTTCTAAATTCATACTTCATATGATCCAAGCTCCAATAATTACATTTTAGTGTACATTGAGTTGTGCCCCTTCATCAAATGAAGGCCCCTAAGCTTTCCACTCCCCAGACTTTACCAGACTCATATCACCATGGTCAGCTCCTCTCGAAGAAACCGTCTCCTCTACAGTCACGTCCAGTGCCTTCGGAATTGAGGGGCTCATCTGCCAGCAGCGTTTCTGAAATTGTTGTGTTTCCTTTGTTTCGGCTTTAAGTATCTGACAATGCTTCAGAGCTGTGCGTGAGGTTTCCAAAGGCTTCTTCCTCCGAAGTGGGGCGCCAAATCCTTCTTCTTTGTCTCTTCTTGGTCTGGAAACTCTGTTGAAAATATGCACCACCTGTTTGCCAGTTAATTGTACTTGATGGCTTATGTGTTGCTGTGTACTTACATAAAAATAATTTATTATTCTAAATCATTAGGATTAAATAAAAGACATTCAATCTTCCTTACTTCCTATATCTCCCACCAATTTTCTGGTGCATGTATACGCTTTTATGTTGTATTCATTGTGAAATTCTTCAGCTAATTCTTTTTGTTTGTTTGTTTCCAGAAAAAGCTGGACTTCTGGGGGGAGTTATTCATGATTTAAAAATTACTCCACAACTAACCTCTTTTCTATCCTTTCCCTAACAGATGTCATATGCTCCTGTTTAAAGAAAGTTTTAAATTTCTTACAAGCCTTTAAAAATGTAATATTTTCTATATAATATTTCTTATGGTTGATGTTTTGCCCCCTCAAACTCCCCACCATCAAGTCAATGCAGACTCACAGTGTTTCCCCTGCCCCCCAGCCCTGTGTGTTTCCCAGATGGTCACTCTTGAAAGGAGTAGCAAACACAGCCTTCGTCCCACATAGCTTCTGGTGCTTTCAAACAGCAACCTGCAGATCACAGCCACCTGTATAACCACCACACCACTAGACCTCCTTGTCTTACCCCTTTGAACTCATTGAAACCAAAATAAACCAAATTCACTTCAAAAAGTTAATACTAACTCAGAGCAACTCCATCATAAAACAGAATAAAGGGGCTCCCTTAGAGTTTCTGATATTATAAATCTTCATATAAGCTTACATTCTCATATTTCTCCCAGGAATCACTCCCAGTGACTTTTCAGCACCGCCTGGCAGTTAGCAGCCATATGCTTAACTAACCTACACTGGGAGGGTTCTTTACAGCTGATTATACTAACTGCCATTGAGTTAGGCTGACTTGGAGGGCAAAGAGAACTTCCCCTGTGGGAGTCGAAGGCTATAAATGGTTAATAAAGGGGAAAGCCAAAAAATGTTTTCCTTCCCATGGAATGATGGGTTTCAGCAGTTTCTTTGGGGTTAGCGGGCTGATGTGACTTCCACTACACTATCAGGGCACCTACAACTCCTTATATTCATCACTGGCTCAGTAAAGATTGCTGATCATTAGCAAGCCCGGCCCTGCTCCTTATGCATATCATTTCTCATGAACCCTCTTACCCTCCCCTGCCCCCTGTCCTCTAGGAGACAGCAGAGTCCACAATGAGAGATATTTTTTTGTTACATTTGTTCCCTCAGAGTTCATCCAAGTAATCATCACTCTTTTTCTATGAAATTGTTCACTATATGAATTCCAATATGTTTATATGGATAAAATGAAGATATTTTACATTTTTATCTAAACATTATAAACCAAAATAAAATATACATATGTTTTTCAAGCTTAGCAATGGCAGTCAAGGGTATAACTTGCATTAGAGCTATATTACATTATATATATACATTTCTATGAAGGAACAGTGAAGGAGCTTTGAAGAAGGCTATGAATGAGCTTCAAAAGGTTTATGTAAAAATTCCAATTAGCTTTAAATCAATTTTTACACTTCATCTTCCCTATATAAAGTCTTTATTCCATAGTATTATTTTTCACAATAGTACATAGAACACGTTTTTCAATTTCAATATTTTAAGTACATCATTTAATGAGATTAATTTTATTATCCATGGTGTCCTACCATCACTATGAACCACTTCCAAGTGTTTCACTACTCCAGACAGAAATTCAGTAGGAACTCTCATCCCCTCCCCGCTGGCCCCTGCCGCCCCTGGCTACCACTAAAAGCTATTCTTTGTATGCATTAATTTGAATTCTGGATTTTTCACACAGATGGGATTGTGCAATATTTATCCTTTTGCATCTGACTTATTTCACTAGGTGTACTGTTTTTAAAGTTAGACGATGCTGTGATCCATGAAAACTTTGTTTCTCTTTATGGTTTAGTAATATTCCACTGTATATATGTAGTACATTTTGCTTATTCATTCATCTGTTGATGGACACCTGGATTGCTGTTTTAAATAATACTAAAATGAATGCAGTGTAATTTTCTGTGCGGGGGCTCTGCCTATTACTGTCTTGTGCACACACCTAGGAGTAGAAACATTGTTTCATGAATTGCCAAACTGCTTCTCACCTGGTTGAACCAATTTTATATTCGTACCATCAATGCTTAAGGGTTTCAAATTCACCACTACCTCATTGGCACACATATAAATTTCCATTTTTCTAATAAAAGTAATCTCAGTTTATGTGAAGTGACATGTAATTACATGTCTCTATATTTTATACTGTTTAGTATCGTTTTATTATGCTTACTGGATATTTCTATACTTTCCGTTGCCTATATTTTTAGATTATACAGATTCCTTTATAGATATACATTTGATTATAATCATCTCAATTTGTGCTTCCAGTTAAATAAAATGTATTTTTAAATCACAAAAGTTATTTCTGGCTGAATCAGTATTTAATTTTGTTGCTCATAAAATACATGCTAACATATATAATTATTTACAGGAGATAAAAGTATTATTGATTAATTTTTAAAAGTTAGGTTAGCAGTTCTTTTGCTGAAAATATATTTGCCTTTCAACATACATTTTCAATGGAGATAAATATGATAGTCAAAGCATCCTCTCTTTCATAAAGACAGATTATAGAAAGTTAGTTAACCTGGGTTTTATTTACTTCCTCATGTGATATAATAATTCAAACTCAAAACAATGTTGAAATGGAGATAGAGGGAAAAATGTGTTCTGGAGTGTCAGGGCTCTTATGAGTGCCATGCCAGCTCGTGAGATAAACGTTGACTATTTAAATACAATGTAACCATAGTGTAAGCATCGAAGAAGACTGATATCACAGAAACACGGGTGCTCATTGAACATTGCCTTTACCTCCACATTCCTCTCCGTGTTCTGGCATATAGGCATGGTGACGGATATTCTGGAAAATGGAAGAAGCAATACTGTGCTACATTGGAATGAAGAGTAAAATAGCTGCAATGAATTTCCCATATTTCTACCTTTGTCCCAACAATTAAAGAAACCAGGTATTCCAGGAACGGTACCTCCAAGATTATGATCCAGCCATTCTGGCTATTTCAGTGACCATGTGTACCACAGGCCTGCCACTTCAGTATCAAACAAAACAAAAAACCAACAACCATTTGGAGAGAGTAAAACCGGCCCTGTTTGTTTCTGAGATTGTAACTCTTTATGGGCGTGGAAAGCTTCATCTTGCTCCTGCAGAGTGACACGTGGTTTTCAATACTGGCCCGGAGGTTCGAGGCATACTTCACTACACCACATGAACTCCTGTGACTTTTAAAATATGAATAAAAATGTGTTTGACATTAATTTATATGTCATTAAAGACTCCAAGTCTACTTCAAATTTAAATTTCCTCCTTTTTTAGCCACTAAAACCACTATTTAGATCTAAGGGGCAAGGAATCAGGACTTTGTATTGTTTTACCCCACAAAACAATCTTTATTGTAATTATTTATTCACTTTGTGTTAAACTCTCATTTTGTGGGAGGGGTGGGGGTGGCAAGAGAAGGTTCCTATAACAAGGAGGAGTGAATGAAAACTAGACCTTTGTTTGGTTAAGCAGGTTGGACGCAGTGGCATCTGCTCCTGTACGGTAATCCAGTTCATCTTGAAGAACAGGGTGTAACAGAAGAGTCAGAGACTAGATGAAGAATTCTGAACATCAAAAAGGTGAAGTAAATGCTGGATCTTTTGGAGATAATGGTGGGAGGAGATATAGGGTGTGTAGCCTCATCACTGGATGAACTCATCCCTGATACTTAAGATATATGTTTAGCAAACATACATGTTAGAATTCTGAAGATTAAGGATGAGTCTTGTCTGCACATAGAAAAAAAATAAGAAACTGCACTAGTAATTTTAGCAATAGAAGAATTGATAAAAGTGCATTTATAGAAAAGAGAAAGAGAATATACAGCTGGATGTTTCATAATGAATAAAAGGTTCAATTAAGCAAATTCATGTTAAAGGTCTTCAATTACGTTAAAACCTAAAGTATTGGTTTCATAACTATAAAGAGCAAACATTGGTAAGTTGTAACTGTGGGTTTATGGAGAGCAAATAATTTTGTGTAAAGTTTAATAGAAAACAAAATAAAAAATGACAGGTGCCATATAATAATAAATCCCCAAATTTAACTTAGCGGAATTTGCTTTATAATATTTAGGACATAATTTTTTAAAAGAAGAATGTAACTAGATCAATATTTTCTATACACAATTCAATCTGTGGAAGAAACTGAAGAGGAATGCAAATTTAAGAGCACACTGAAACCACATTGATCGTTAACACAAAGACCATTTCAGAAAGTTAGATGGGCAGAGAGCAAAGGAAAACAAATTCCTTGTGAATGAGCTAACGTGAGTTTGGTTTCCGTGATAAATTTGCTGTTTCACTGTTGGCTTTCCCACTACACGACTCTGCAGCATGGTTGAACCTGAGCTGTGTTGAAGCTCTCAAATTCAATTTGAGGGAGCAGTGAACCAGGAACAGACGATGTGGAAATTTCACTGTCCACTTCCCCGAAGTTCTTTGTTCATAGGTATGCCTCATCACATAGGGAAAAAAAGTTCAGTAGACACTGTTAACTTTGTTAGCTTAAGTTACTCCCATGAAATGTTAGCTATCAATTCTCAAACCCAACTCTAAAATGAAAAGGCTAGGAAGGAAAAATCACGTGTGAATAAAATAGTTTTGATTCAGAAGCTGATTTTATCTTTAAATTAACAGGTTACAGGTTTCTTCCCATCGTCGTGAACGGGAAATTAAATTAAAAACATGGAAGTCAGAAGTGCATTTAAAAATATCCACTAAGATTTTCAACAAAGAATAATTGAATGTCCTGGAGCAATGGTGGCGTTACGATTACCTTTCAACTTAAAAGACCCAATTTTTAGATAAACCTTTAGACATAATTATTCATAAAGTTTTACTAGGATTTTCAGTGTTTTCTCTCAGATGCAGCAGTATCATTAAGTCCTATCAGAGTGCCCCTCTGTAGAAATACATTATTGTGAACTGCTGTCGAGTGGGCCCAAATACAGGCAATAG
Organism: Tenrec ecaudatus; assembly: GCF_050624435.1. Lineage (NCBI taxonomy): Eukaryota > Metazoa > Chordata > Mammalia > Afrosoricida > Tenrecidae > Tenrec > Tenrec ecaudatus. Next base: position 100,582,846 of record NC_134530.1, read on the forward strand.
ACCTGCACTGCTCCAAAGGGCTTTGCTGGCTGCAAACGAGAAGAGGCTCCTCTGTTTCTTTGCAGGGCTGCTCAGTGGGTTTGAATCATCAGCCTTTACGTTAGCAACAAATCATTAGTGTTTCTGCTACATATCTCCATCACCACATTACAGGGTTGGTTCCTATAAGAGTGATTTGGAAACAACCCAATAAAACTAAAATAGCAAGCAATTCAAGATTGAGTTATACAGTATTTTCAAGAAACCAATTTTCGGATAAGGAAAAGTATCTTTTTCCAAGGCTGTATACAATGCTCTGAATAAAACAGCATTAAGGTTGATCTAAATAGCATAGCCCTTCTTATAAGCAGGTTACAATGTAACAACTAATTGCCAAACTGACTTCCAATGAAAACATCAGAAGGAAATAAATCTATTTTCAAAGTTTCATAAATTCCATTGCATAAAATTACCAAGAAACAAAATCTCATCTATTCTGGAAATGCTGTGGCAATTTGTATATATTTTGAAGCATATCTAAGTACTGGAGAACAAGACCTTATTTGGAACTAAAAAAGTATTGAATAACATGAAAAATACAATTAGTTTCATAAAAATGCAAAAAATGCATAAATACACTTTTTTTGTTCTGAAACTTTTTACATTAAAATTTAAAATATGCTAAACTATTTTATTCACTGAAGTCCACGTTTTATGTTTCCTTTGGCTGAGTTTCTAGTCTCACTTCAAAGAAAAGTTAATTTTAGCCCATTAAGCAAAAAGATGTCATATGCATTGTATTTAATTTACATTTTATTTTCTTATCCAAACCAGTCTTTCTTCTCTAGAGTTGTTTTGCTTTACCTATTTAAACAGATAATTAAATTGACAAAACTTCTATAACTTGTATATATTTAGTAGATATTACTATTCAGTTTTTGTCATTGTACAAATATGTTCTTCAAAATGAGATAAATGTATTGGGTGAGACTTCCTTTTTTAAGATATCCTTTTTAAAAATCTATAGTTCAGTCTGCTAAATTACATGTTTAATCTTTTCTAAGTGCAGTTGATGTTGCTAGAAAGGAGAAAGTGCTCTTCAGTTCTGATCATGACTTAGCAAAAAAAATTCTAAGGCTTTCTTAAATGGTAAGAAAAATGATTGGAGAAATATGAGAGGGTAGCCAAAAACAAAAATGCTGTTTGTTTCGTTTTTCCCCAAAGTTAGATATTTAATTTTTTAGAAAACAACCTACCAGCTTCAAAATATACTCTCTATTACACTTAATACATTTGTCAAATCTGCAATTCCATTCTTGGAAACACTTTTCAAACTCATCTGTTTGGATGGCTGACAGCACCTCCCTCTTTTTTTCCCTTCACCTTTTCTATGATGTCTTTTCATGCCCCTCTTTATTCACAGAAGCAAAAAGAAGTCACACAGAGGGTGGTAAGATGAGTAAGGTGCATGGGGTGCCAGAGGCATGCTGTTTTTGTAAAAAACTGGAGCACTGAGATGGCCGCATGTGCAGGTGCATTGTGTGGTGGCAGGCTCCCATCTCCACAAATCAGGCCTTTACCTGTTACTTACTGTTGCACATCTTTTCAGAAACTCTAAATAGAAAGCATGATGAATTGTCTGACCTGGTGGAATGCACTCCAAATTCACGACGAGTTACACTTTTGTCCATCAGGAACTTGACGGACCTCCAGAATGAGGTCTGTCATGAAATGACATTTTACCATTTTTGAAATGAGAAAACTACTCATACACTTTAGTTTTTCTTATAGCACTGTCTTTGTAAGGTGTGTTCAACAGCACACTAGTTTCTGTGACATTTTTCCAGAGCAGGAAAAGATTTTTGCAGCCGCAAGCTGTTCCCTTAAAGCAGCCATCACACAACAAAGAGGTTTGAGTGAAATAACTCTTATGAAAAAATTCACTGTGACCAGAAAAAGTCTTTCCAGGCGACGCCACTGGGTGCACTAACTGAGCAAGTGGCTTGGTGCTCCCTAACAGGAAAAATGCTCACTACAAATGCTCCTCTCTGACCAGCACCGTTTCAGTTTTTGGGGATACCATCTCATAAAATATATATTTGAAGGGCACTTGCATTAGCTTTCATAAGGTCAGATGTTTGTAACAGATGGAAAATATTCTCATTCTTTTGAAAAATAATTACGTTCACTTGTTCTTTAAGTGACTATTTCAATACAAAGAAATGTCAAAGATTCCCCAATTAATGTCCTAGAGCTTATGAGTAGCAGTACTGCAACCAACATTAGCGATCCAAATTCTTAGTATATTGTCCTTGTCCATAACACTATATTATATAATACATGCCAAAATTTTCTAGATTGAAAAAAAAACAACAAACAGAGATCTTTCTTTTTCTACTTAAGACCCAACTGTACGTAACCAATTCTAACACTGAATTATTCTTCTGGTCACAATTAGCTCACTAAGCTTTCCTAGGCTGAAAACAAAACAAAACAAAAACCCTCACAGATATCTAGTAAATTATCAGACAAAGTCATCATATCTAGCGAAAGGTGGCATTCTGTTACTTTAATCTCATTTTCACATTAGCATGTTTTCAACTAAACAAAGACAAAATAATTTAATAACCTGGCTGCCTGGACAAATTCCTTAATTTCACAGCAGCAGGATTAGAATAACAAGCTTACTTAAAAGTAGTCATGCTATTAAATATTAAAACGTGTTAAAATATTAAAACACAACTTCAATAAGATAATAAAAACACATAATCTATCATATTATTATGTTCTATTTTACCTGAATACTTTCCTTTATTGTAAGGAAGATAGAGGTTATAACATGCCTCAGAGGAGAAAAGGAAGACTCATAAATAAAAATGTGTCATCTAATTCTAAACATGTGATATAGATAGAATGGATTTATACCCTATTATTTTTCTTTCAACAACTACAGTGATGAGAATACTGATAAAAGTGTTCTTTAAAATTCATTACAATGAATTACAAGACCATACCCCTTCTTACATACACACACATGTACACCTGCACACACATCTACAAACTTTTTAAACTTTAGCTTTTTATATGAACATTTGAATTTCAAATACATTTTCTGGAAAAAAATCATTACAAACAGTTATTAACCTTACATTGCATTTATAGAGAGTTTATAAGACAAATCACTGCTACTCTTGCAAATTATTTTTATTTTCCCAAACTACAAATGCATTCCGTTATTTTTTCATGTCCATATAGCCTTTTGAAATTTCCATTTTCTGGGTATGAAGCTAGCTATTTAAGGACTATCTTTAATTCCTTCCAAAAGTCAAAATATGCTGAGAAAAATTAAATCTTACTGATTTCAGTGGTCTGTTCATACTTGGATTAAACAACTCAAGAAAATATTTGCATAAAGAAAGAATAAAATATTTGTTATGCTTCTAAAATCAGTAAAAGGGGAATTGGGGAAAATTTAAACTGTTTACCCCTGTAAGTATTTTGTAGAAGAAGTATAGTGAGAATTGTATCTAAGAGCAAGACTAGGGAGACTTGGGTTCAGTGGCATTGGACATGTTCTTAGGAGGGACCAGCTCTTGGAAGACATTATGCTTGGCAAAGTAGGGCATCAGAGGAAAAGGGGAAGATTTTCAAGATGTACAATAAAAAAAAAGATGTACTATCAATCTGGCTGAAGTGTTAACTTCAAGCACTGAGAGAATGGTGCAAGTTCAGCAGTGTTTCTTTTAATTGTACGTGGATGTTGTGAGTCATGACCAGTCCCTGGCATCCCATAATAATAATAACATGCCCTGTATAAAGTTGATTATGTGATTAGAGGTTCTTAAAATAAAATGTATTTTAAATTTTTTTTGTAAAGCTCATAGATAACAAAATTAAAACACTGATGCTATACTTAGTAATTCACACTATAGATTTGGTATTATTCGTCATAATATGAAATCAGAGGATGAATAACTTTAGAAGTTGTACATCTAAACATGCAGATTCTCTGGCTGGAGAAATATGCATAGAGTGCAACCATAAGACACTAGTAGATTAATTTCCAGTTTCATGTGAGAATTAAAAGGAAGTATTTTACATAAATAATTTCTGCCAGAAATGGTTAAGATCCAAGCGTGTAAACCATATTCAGTGGATAATACATGTGTCCTGTGGTCTGAAAGATTCTCCATGACTTCTTACAGGAACTTTTTAAAATGCAGGGAGGTCGTCACAAGGATGAACTCAAATGTAAGCATCATCGTAATGAGGGCAGTTGACCAGGCAGTGCTTTGCTGAAAGGAGGGTTGCTATTTAGTCAAAATCTATTCACCTGCAGCAAACAACCACACATTCAGAGATGCAAAGTAGAAAAATAGTAATAAAGGGATGAAAACATAGAATGGAATCTATTCTCAATCTTTTTTACTCTTTACTCTGACAATAAAGGTGATGACCACTTTCTTAGGACGAAACTGATTTTCAGCATTTTCTGGCTTCTGATACTGAATTATTTGACAAAACCAGCATATTTGTGATTAAAACTAGTGTAAACTAGAAAGAGCCTTTTTTTTTCAGGCAAACATTATGTAATCAACTTTTAATCACTTCAAAGAAAATTTTCATTATTGTAGAAACAGGATTTCTGTGTGCAACCAATTAAGAACCATACATGGTCAATATCTTTCTCTTTACCTATTTTGCATAATTTTCCAATGATATTTCATTTTTCCTGAGAAGTTTTATATTGCCAATATTAGAAATGTGATTGTTCCTTGTATAGGTCTTTAGTATTTTTTGTTAAATATATTCCTAAATATTTCAGTTTGTTCTTAGCTACTGTCAAGGGTATTTCCTTCTTAAGCCCCTCTTCCTTGGTCCTGTCCGATGTGTACAGAAAACCTACCGACTTCTGTTTATTGATCTTGTATCCTGCCACTCTTCCATATTCCTCTATCGCTGTAAGTATTCCAGCTGTGGAGCTTTGGGGATTTTCAATGTATAGGATCATGTTGCCTGAAAATAGCAATAGTTTCACCTCCTCCTCTCCCATTTGGATGCCTTTGATGTCCTTCTGCGCATTCCCTTAATACAAGAGCACTTTGCTCAGCTAACCAGTCATTTCATGACACTCACCTTCCTGACATGATCGCTGAAGACAGACGTGTGCATAAGCAAACATGGTGAAGAAAGCTGATAATGCCCGTCTATCAAAATATATAGCATCTGGGGTCTTAAAGGCTTGAAGGAAAACAAGTTGCCATCTAGCTCAGAAGCAACAAAGCCCACAGAGAAGAAGCACACAAGCCTGAGTGAACATGAGGTGTTGAAGGCATCAGGTAGCCGACACCAAAGAACAAAATACATCATTATGTCATCACCTTCCCCACATAAATGCCAAAGACGAATGTGTGCATAAGTAAGTGTGGTGAAGAAGGCTGATGGTGCCCAGCTATGGAGAGATATAGTGTCTGGGGACTTAAAGGCTCGAAAGTAAACAAGTGACCATCTAGCCCAGAGGCAACAAAGCCCACATGGAAGCAGCACACCAACATGTATGATCAGGAATGACCAAGGGTACCAGTTTTCAAGCAACAAAGGCGGAGGGAAAAAAATCATATAATCGTGAATGAGGGGAGTGCATGATGGGGACCCTATGCCCATCTGTAGACAACTGGACATCCCTTGCAGAGTGGTAGTGGGGAGGAAATGAGTCACTCAGGGTTCCGTGTAGCAACAATGAAACTCACAACTTTCCTCTAGTTTTTAAACGCTACCTCCCTCCAAATATCATGATCCCAATTCTACCTCGCAAACTTGGTTAGACCAGAGGATCCACAGCAGTACAGATGGGAACTGTAAACACAAGGAATCTAGGACAGATGACCCTCAGGACCAGCGGTCAGAGCGGCCATACCAGGAGGGAAAGGGAGGTAGAAAGGGGGAACTGATCACAAGGATCCACATATAACCTCCTCTCTGGGGGGTAGGCAACAGAAAGGTGGGTGATGGAAGATGCTGGGCAGTGTAAGATAAGATAAAATAATTTATAAATTATTAAGGGTTTATGAGGGAGGGGGAGTGGGGAGGGAGGGGGAAGGAAAAAAGGAAAATGAAGAGCTGATTCCAGGAACCTAAGCGGAAAGTGAATTTTGAGAATGAGGGCAACACATGTATAAGTGTGCTTTACACAATTTATATGTGTCTGGACTGTGATAAGAGTTGTATGAGCCCCAATAAAATGATTTAAAAAATTGGGAACTGAGTCAGACAACAGATTAAAATAATTATATATCATGATAAAAAAGAAATGTGATTGTTCAAGACTTTTGAGTTCACATTTTATTTATGAAAAGTTACTTTCAAAATCACAATACAGTCACTTAAAAAATCTAGTCTCTAGGAATAAGTGAACATATGAAAGACCAAGTAAACTAATTAGTTATTCTGTCTAATTGCTTACATTACTTGATTTTCTACTTTTTACTTTGATTTATTATGTAGGAGAATCTTATATTTACATAAATTAGGGAAATTCTGTATATCAATATGCTGACTTGTCAGGCTCCGGAGCCCGTGTAGAGAGAGGGTGGTGGTCTGCACTGGTTACTCAGTCTCTCTTAACCTTGTTCTTCTCGTCCGTGTCCTGCACATGCGGCGGTGCTTACCTCAATGTGCTGTAGTGTACATTATGTATAGTAACTGATATAAAGCAGATAGCACAGGTTTTGCATAGGCCTAGGAGTGTTAGATGAAATAAAGAGACAAGAGCATTTGTGGAGAAAAACATAAAAAAATAAATAAATGAGTAGCTGATAACAAAGGCTCAAGTAGAAAGAAAATGTTTTGAGAATGATGGTAACAAATGTACAAATGTGCTTGATAGAATGGATGTAGGTACAGATTGTGATAAAACCTATATGATTCCCAATAAAATGATTTTTTTAAAAGAAGAAAAGAAAGTTTGTGGGGAAGAAAAAAATTTCAAGATAATGAAATTTCACATATAGTTTTTGAAGTCCCCTTCTATAATTATAATGGTTAGATTTATTTTGATTTTTCATACTAGGTTAGGGGAAAATAATCATTTGTCTTCTCCCCGCCCCCCACTTTCTTTTCAAAGCATAACAAAATAGGAATTGGTATCATGAAACAAAACAGTGAGTCATTCATATAATTATACAAACATCCACAGGGTCATATTTAAGAAATCACTGTGATTAGAACTATAGTCTCTCATGACTAGGCCATTCTGTGGACTAATGGCCTAAATCTGCCTGCTACATGAGACTCTTAACTCTGAAACCGTGACTAAACTTTGGAGCGAGGAAAAGCCACAAACACATACGCACACACAAACAAACTGGGTTTACTGTCTATCAAATAGAATAGAGATTCAAAAATCAGAAATTCAGATAAAGTAAAACAATGTAATGATATTTGTTGAATAGCTGATTTGGGAGAATAAAAATCGATAGCTATTATTGTTGGCATGGAAGTGGCATCAGGTATTTATTAGAAAATAATTCAAATATATTAAAATACATATTATATGAATCTAGAAAAGGAAGAATCCAAGAGGCCATAACTGAGAAAGGGGACTTGTAAGGAAATGGAACGGTAAATAACATGGTGAAGGTGTGGAGAGATGAGTAAAGCTGGGGAATCATTCCTACTTTAGTGCCATATTTCAAAGGACTTTTTCTAAGCAGATTTTGACTGTGATCTTTCTCTCCTTAATCCTGGATTATCTGGGAAACTGTCCTCTCACAGTTAGGTGGCTCTCATTTTCTTCAAATACCACCAGGCTGTCAGTTTCTCAGTAGGAACAGACTAGCACAATACAGAAGACTGAATGTAATCCTTGTGTGTGACAGCACCGTGTACACTGAGCACCTGACAGCTCTACTGCCACTTGATTCTGCTTACCCAGTCACCGCAGAGCCCACTGGGCCATTTCCTTTATATTTCTGTGTAAAGACATTTGTATATTATCATGTTATTATCTACTAATCATAAAAGAGAGTATAACTCGTGATTTTATGATATGCATGAATTTTCAGAATTGAAGCCTACTGCTGAGCATTAAATCCAGGACTTGAAATCTTTCCATAGGCAATATTAGATTTTTCATTTGAAGAAAGTTTATTTCCTTGTTTTATTTCAAGCATTGTGAGGAAATACTGACAGCTCTTGCTCTATTTTGTTTTTAAATATAGAAAGTACAGAATGCTTGAAAATATTCTTTATTCTACTTAATATATGTCCTGTCATCCTCAATTACAGAAGCAAATATCTTTGGGAGCAAGTTTCTTGCCCAGGAAAGTGGCATCTTTAGTCTATTGTACTTGAAGTTCTTTAGAAAAAAGAATTAGCGTACTCATGAAAGTGTATAATTTTGAAAAGAAAAGTGTGTCCGGCTGACTTTTTATATCAAAATGAGATCACAAGGATCTTGGAAATCTGGTGTTTCCCAAGCTGGAGCATATTTGTTGTTTTTGTAAAGATTAGAAACTTGAACATAAGTTGGCTCAGATTTTTGTTTTGTTCTAGAGAAAACAACTGATTATACTTTAGTAATAACTGTATAACTCAAAGGGTGTTAAAGGTCATGTCAGTGTTTGAGAAAATGAGAATAATATATAAATTTGGTCTTGCAAATCTTGATTAAAAAGTTCTACTGTGTAAATAAAATATCACACAACTCTAAGTTGGGATGATTATTTTCCTGAAGAATATGTAAATTTTCACCATAAATCAGAGATTAAATGCTTGTCCATCAGACAGCCTGAATGAACCCAGGAAAATGTGGCAAGCACTGGGTTTCAGAGATCTCCAGTAACAAGTTTCACCTACATTTATGCTAGATCTCTCCGCATTTCGCAGTTGTCTGGAAAGTCTTAGTCAGCATTTCAGCCTTCTTTTCGTTTGAGCGAGGTGGCTGAACGCACCCTGGGCGTTCAGTGGATGCACTGGGGAGGGAACGAGGATCATTTTCCTTCCAGGTGTCACGAGAAGTCACTGGGTATCCTACAAGCTTTCATGCAATCTGGTTTGAGGGATACACTTAGGAGAAGAAATCCCAAAATTAGGGTGTGAGTGTTGAGGGCATAGGCCCCACTTCTCTTCTCTGCTACCGAATCATCCTGATGGAATCAGCAGCAAAGTTATAATACATGTGTAGACCCCTGAAATCAAGAGAAGACTTAGATGTCACCTTGCAAAGGACCAGCTGGGTTACTTTTGAATATCAGATACACTTTGAAAGTTTGGCTTATATTTAAAAGTGTGCAAAAGCTGGTCAGCATTTTTAAAAGAGGAGAATATTAAATTATCAAGGCAAACAATTTTACATAGTCTTATAATTCTCAATTTGGAACTTCTCTAAGATAATGGAGATTTTCATTTTTAAGATGCTTGCAGCAAAATGTCTCACTCTGGGGTGTGTAAAGTGAGGCCAGTATGAACTTTATTCTTAATACAACCCTATTTTATGCAAATAAAACATTTTGTATAATATATAATATATTTTTTGAAATTCAAGACCCTATATATATATGCACATTATTTGTGTGTGTGATTTATATGCAAAATACGGTAATAACAGTTTCTGCCCTTTTTAACTTGATGCATCTTAAATGATAGCTACAAAGAACACAAGGCCATACACGTTAAGTTAAAATGTATCTATCCATCAAATCTGTTCGCAAAGTAACTGTTCTGTAAAGCATTAGAGGTGGCATTTAAAAGAATGCTTTGCGAAGCACAAATTTCTTTGAATTGTGAACAATAACACCTCATTTGCAATTCCAGATTTAGAAATTTGGATCTTCTTAAAGTCATAGATCGCCTTAAAAATTTAGCTAGAAAATCATCAGCACATGCTGTACCTAGATAAGATGATCAATAACTCTTTGTTGAATGAATAGTCAGGAAGTGATTATAGAAGTTAATTATAGATTACCCCTACTTCATGAAAAAACCCAACAATTTCTAAACACACACCTACATATCTACATGTTATTATATTTATTATAAAAATATTTTAATTTACTTTAAGTACAATATGTTGATTTCATATGACAGCTTAAAACCTAACTTTGGATTCTTATCTCCATTATCTTAGAGAAATCCCAAAATTAGGGTGTGAGTGTTGAGGGCGTAGGCCCCACTTCTCTTCTCTGCTACCGAATCATCCTGATGGAATCAGCAGCAAAGTTATAATACAAGTGTAGACCCCTGAAATCAAGAGAGACTTAGATGTCACCTTGCAAAGGACCAGCTGGGTTACTTTTGAATATCAGATAATATGCCAAAATCATTACTTTAAAACATCAAAACCACAATAAACTATGAAAATGTTTAAGGTATCTGTTTTCATTATTCATTTAAAACAACTTGTTAACAGTGAGATATCCTCATAGATTCACAGCTCTAATATTTAAAGTAATACTTTACCATTGACCTTAGTAACAAAGTCCATGAATCCCTATGTTTTAAAAAATGGAACACTAAAATACTTACTCATAATGAATTTCCACATCGCTCTGCGGGTGCATGTTGTGTGAAACATATGGCTGGAAGCCCAAAGGAACCCACTTACGTAATTCCCTGTAAACTGTGGCCCCATAAACAAGCGCACTCTTAAAACCTCTCTGAGTTCAATCTACTTTTCCCCACCATCTTCTCGGCTTCATCTCTGCTAATTTCGGTAGCAAGTTTTCCATACAGGGGAACACTGCAACTTTGAGTCTTTGTCCACGTTGTAATGCATAGTCCTCGACCATTTTGTGTGTGGTCTCAAAAGGTGAATCTAATTAAATATTTTTGTAATTACAAGTAGATATTTTTTGCGTAGTTCCTTTCTATCCTCAGCAACCCCTAAAGAAAGGCTTGGTAATGATTTGATACTGTTTACCTATATGCGGACTTCTAGGCATAGTGGCCTTGTGCTGGGCCAGGTCAGCAGTTGGAAACCACCAGATGCTCTGGGGGAGAAAGATAAGGCATTCTACTCCTGTAAATATTGAAAATCTTGTTACCCAACAAGGGCAGTTCTATTCTGTCCTATAGGTAAAATCAAATTGATGGCAGTATGATCCATGTGAGCAGGAAATTACAAAATTTTTACAAATAAAACTTAAACATAAGCAAGAATCTAGTGATGTTGATATTAATTTCTGTTCTTTGATCTGTCAGTAGTGTAGGCCTAAAGAAAGCACACACACAGATCTCTCTAACCAAGAAATAAAGGAAACTTCTTTGGGAAATAAAGGAAGTCCCATGTATCCAATATCATCCTCCCAGCAAGAAAGATTTTGAACCAGTTTATTCTGCTTTGACCCTTTGGGGAGATTTTGCATTTCCACCCCAGATATATTGAATCAGAATCTGAATTTTAAACAGATGCGCAAATGTTTCTCATATATACCTAAGAATCACTTTGGAATCCATGAAAATCACCGGGGGGATCCAGTTAAACTGCAGCTCAGACTCAGTATATCTGAGGTGGAAATGCAAATTATCGACTGGGGGGGAGGGGGGTAAAATCAAATGAACAACTTCAAAGCTCTGGCAGCAGGATAAAGGAGTTTGAAGTCACCTGTCAACTTGCAAATAGGATGTCCCTATATCACTGCTAATATTTCAGGCATTGTCCTGCATACCAATCCTTAAAAACCGAAACATATTCACCTTAGAAAAGACATGTATCTTTTGGATGGTGGCAGAATGCATGCGGGGGTGGACACTTGTTAGTTTAGCATGCTTTATCCAGGCCAGACTGCAAGCAAAGGGATGTTCACTTGCCTTAAGATATTTTTGATTTTCAAGGGCCACCTGTTACAGAAATTGCAGCCAAACGTTTTCCAAGAAACGTGGTGGAAAGACATCCTGTGACTGAAGAAGAATAAGCAAACGCTGCAAATACTCGCTCTAGAACGAGGCACGGAGTACTGTTGCTGGGGATGAGATGGGAGGTAGTCAGAGTTCACTGCTGGGCCTCCTCTTCAGCCAATAACCATTGTGTTCTTATTCCTCAAAGCTAGATGCAATTCTTTAGAACACGGACTTTTTATATTGAAACCTTCAGACTCGTGTTCCATAGCAGCATTGTACTCGGTGCCCAAAGCATCATTATGCATAATTTGACTAACAATGCAAGGGAGTCCTAAACCTTTTTGTGTGCCAAAATACAAAGAGGGGAATTGCATGATTTACTGAGCCTTAGTGGTATAGTGATTTCATGTTGGTCAGTAGTTCAAAACCCCCAGCCCCTCTTCTGGGAAATAAAAAAAAAAAAACAACTACTGAGGCTATTTGGTCCCATAAAGAGTTATTGGAAACCCCGGAGGGCATTACCACCCTGTCCTATAGGGTCACCAGAGGTTGGAATCAACTCAGTATAGTGAATGCAGTTAGGGGTACACTTCGACCATGGCTGTGAAACTCACATACTGTAACAGATCCAAGAAATTGGTTTCTTCAGTCTCCCTCAGAACTTTTTTCTTGATCAGCTTGTACTGCAGATGTAGAATTAAAAACATCTCTCATAACTCCCTTAAAGCTAAGGCTCCATAAATGATTTAAGTTCTGCCAATCAGAATTGAGAACTGTCATAGGGAGACTATAGCTATTGGGCCCGTCTATATCAAGTTTGATCATGAAAAGCATGCAAGGTGGCTCAGGTGACAATGATGTTGGCACTGGCCAAGACAGGAAAGCAGTGATCTCATTTCCTTGACGTCTGATTGTGGGAAACTAGCAGTGGTGCAAATTTGTTCTATGGGCCATTCCAGAAACTCAGACCAGAGCTGGTTCTCTAGAACTTCTAGCAGTTTAATCCTCATGCAGTTTCTGTAATGAGATGTCTCTCTGCGAAAAATGGCTATATTTCTGTTAACAAGTAATCTATGTTATCTCATCTGGACTCTGACTTTAAAAATTATAAAGATGTAAGATATGTATTTATGAATTTGAAATATATATTTATATGTTTCAAATAAGTATATATTCCAAGAAATAAAATATACATAATTCACACAAATTAATATATTTACACATATATTCAGTATTTGAAATATTTATTCAAATATTAAAATGTTTCAATATTTAAGTGTGATGAAAATGGTTTTCACAACTAAATTATATGTACACCTTTAAGTAATTATTATTATTAACCACTCGAATCCCCTAACACATAATACACAAAACCAAGACCTTGAAAATTTCTAGGTCGTGGCAAAAAGTTTTACTTCCAATGTTATATCCTAAGATTTTATTATAAACTATTTAGATTTTGAAATTATAGCAAGGTAAATATATCTATTTACCATGGGCTTCAAAAAGTTTGTTGAAAAATGGAATTGAGAGAGAATATTTTCGTGACTTAGTGAGCTACACATGGAGAGGCTGGAAGCCACCAGCTCCTCTCAGGAAGAAAGATAAAGTTGCCACTTCTTATAAATATTTAAAGCTCAGAAACCCAAAAGGGCAGTTCTACTCAGCCTTAAATGGTCACTATGACTCAGAATTGATTTGCTGTCAGTGAGTTTGGTGTGGAAGTAGAATTTAGCATGGAAATTTGAAGCTTCCATGTTATGTGTGTGCGTACACATAAGTCCATGGCCCTCAAGCCAATTCTAACTCGTAGCAACCTTTTACATGCTTTCCAATGCTGTAAATCTTTATTGGAGTAGAAAGCCTCAACTTTCTTCATCAGAGCCACTGGTGGTTTTGAAACTCTAAACTAGTGGTTAACAGTCCAACAATTCCCTGACAAAGATTATTATCATGTGCACCTGGTTTTGTGCTTCATATATGAAACTGAGTAACAACTGAAATTGCTATACAATATGCTAAATATTTGCAACTAAATATATAACCCTCCATGAAAAAGTTAGCATTAGTAATTCAATTAGCAGATAGATAAATTAATGTTCAGATCACTTGTTTTCCAATGTTACACAGCTAGTAACTCAGACTAGTTTATTTTCATCTAGTCATTCAGCCTTTTAAAAAAAAATTATGCTTAAATATTATGTAGTCAATATATGGTAAGGGAATATACTACATTATTACATTACAATAATATTTTATTTTACATACTGTTTAAATATGTATCATTTGTAGCAAAAAATTTAAGTAATTTGAGAAAGCACCTAATGCATTATTTAAAGAACTAATATTATGAACTGTCCCCAAGCTCATGACCATGTTTAACATTATAAAGATAATAAGTTGGTAGGAACTTACTCCCTTCTTTTAAAGATTATGGTGTGTCACACTGACCTAACAATAAGCAGTTGCTTACAAAGCCAACGGCACAGGACCAGGCGAGCTTTCATGCTCTGGAGTGTAAAGTCTCTAGTCTTAAATGAATAGGTTGCACCTAATAACAACATCAGTAAAATAGTTTAGATTCAAATTCATAAATAAATGTACTACAATATTCTTTTAAAAGAGCTGAAGAATCCTCCAAAGAGGCATACCGCTCTGCTGTAATCCTCAGTGATGGGTCAGCCACCCCAACCCCGCCCCCCCCCCCAAACCTCCTGATTTAATTGTTTTGAGGCCCTCCACTCCAAAAGACAGCTTTCTGCCCATAAGGCCTCAATCTGAATGTGCTCCACATTCAGGAAGTTCATCATTCTGTTCCATGATCTGGCTCCGGGTTATGCTGCTGCTGCTGCTTCGGATGTCGCTGTCTTCTGGATCCAGGATGCTCACTGAGCAGGAGTCTCAGGTAGATTATGCACTCCACTCCACCTCTAGTTCTAGCTGGTCATGGGATCCCTCCTCCAGAGTCTCAGAGGGCTCATTTTATTATCCACAGCAGGATGCCACTCCAGGGACTCCTATTTGCAATGATCACCTGTGAATGCTCTTAGTATCTTCCCCCACCTTGTGACACATTCAGGGAAAATTCCTGTAGTAGGAATTAGGAATGTTTGCTGAAAGAGCCACATTAAATAATTCACTACCCCTGAAGCCAGTCTCAATGTCCGTGCTTGTGGGACACTAACCCTGAGAGAAATGGAACTGGGACTTATTCCCTGACGGGTACCGAGGGAATCCGGAAGACTAGTATTCCACTGCAGGAAGACCGCCACTCTGGTAGTTGGAGCGATAGTCCGAGTACATTTTCCTGTGGTTGTCTATCATTTCCACAGTATCTCCCTTAAGCTGTGCTGCCTTAAAATGAACAAATGGTTGAGTCTATCTCCCTGTGGAAGCAGACACTCCTATGGGCTCTATTTCTTCCTGCTGGGGCATCCACTCTCTCTCATACCATGCTCCAATAGTGGATGAGCATAGGGGGATTTTATGCCCCATGCATGGATTCAAAATGTTTACCAATAGCCTGAAATTTTGGCTACATTAATTTGGTCGTTAATTTTGCCTTGACAGCTTTGAATGTATAGAAAACAATCACTTTGCCCCTGTGGCTCTTTTAAATTTTATATATAAAACAAAAGGGGAAATTGTGGGATTATAAAGGGACTTTTCCCCAGCTTTGTCTCCTCCAAAGATATGCCAAACATTAGAGACTATTTGCCAGCATCTGCTGGGAGGTCAGATGCTTAGAGACATCCTTCCTGAAGGCATTAAGTCACTGACCGCTCCCACCACAAGAGGGGCCCACTCCCTACTGTTGAGGACAATGGGCTACTTCTCCCTTAAGGATTGCTACCATCAGTCTGGTCCCTGTAAGTAGGGTTCACACCCTACTGATAATAGTTTCCATGGAGAGCTAAAGAACAGGTCAACCTGCTCAGTGACATCCAAAGTTAGGTTGCCATCTTGAATCTAGAATCCTCCCATCTTCTCACATGTGTACCCCCATTGCCTCCCCTTCCTATTACTTGGATGCCTCTAGATCACCCCTCTCCCATTACTGTATAACCTATAGCACAACCCTTTCCTGTGACATATGTCTTCACCTGTAATTAGGGCTCTTGCATGTCCCCAGAGAATATATAAGCCTTGGCTAGCAATAAATCTCTCTCTCTCTCTCTCTCTCTCTCTCTCTCTCTCTCTCTCTCTCTCTCTCTCTCTCTCTCTCTCCCTCTCTCTCCCTCTCTCCCTCTCTCCCTCTCACCCCCCCTCTCTCTCTCCACATGGACCACCAGGTAAGGCTGAGGTGAGCATGTGTCTGGCTCCATTATTTCATTCTCTCCTCTATCTCTCATGCTCTCTATGACTTTACTATAATCTTTACTTATTATCACTGTACAATTTCAGCTACCTGATCTATGACGATGTGTTAGAGACTGGCTTCCCTGACATTTGCTGACTTACTAAATAGCAGGGACTAACTTTTAATCACTGACAGACAACTAAATATGAGAGGATTCTCAGCATCATCTGGACATTTAAGGTGACATCCACATCCAACCTGTCTACTTTTGAGCAATGTAGTGTGTTATAAAAATCCCATCGAGACTCTTTCAGTAAAGTACTGTAGGTAACTGTATTTTGTAAAGGGGGGGGGTGGGGTGGTGGTTAACGACATTAAGTAAAACAATTTGAGGTACACTATCTCAATAGTTTTCAAATATAAATGATCTTACCCCTGCCCAGTAAACTACCAGAGATTTTTGGAAATGTCTGAAATTTTGTTGGCATTGTTCCAACTCCAGGGGTGTTGTTTTTGCCATGTAATGTGTAAAGGACTCATCTTCCCCCAACTCCTCCCATCTCTGGCTTTTGGGTTAATTCCAAACCATACGAAATATGCAGGAAAGAGTATAGCTTTCCAATTTGAAGGCTGTACATCTTTGCCAAACAACTGTCTTATCTTTCTTCCACAGAATGACTGATGAATTTGAAATACCAACCTTTAGGTGTAAAGAATTTCTTACCCCCAAAACGAATTCACTGCCATCTAGTTGATTCCAATTGGTAAATATTTTATAATTCACAGCACACCCTGCTTTGCACAAAGAAATATCCACCGTAATATGTTACACATGCTAAGTAAAAACCCTGGAACCATTCAAGAGAGCTAGTTATAGTGAAATTAAAAAAAAGAGAAATTGTCACTTGGTATGCATTTATATCTTCTGAAAAACTTAAGGTCTATCTCTGCATCAATTATCTAAACCTTTCGTGCTTTTTTCAGAGTTGCTAAGACATTTTAAAATTATTTGAACACCACCTGAGGCCAATTTTTTAATGGAAATAATACTGAAAATAGAAGTATACCACAGCATACCCAAGCTTCTAGAGGCAAAGAGATTCACCTACCTGGAGCATATGAGTTTGAAATAAAATATATTAAAATGATTAATTAAGCGAATGATTCAAATGAATATGAAATCTCAAGTGACATTGTCAAACTCTTTTGGGTTTTTCATGATTTTAATCAAATAAATCTTCAGTTATCTCACAGCTAACCTACTTCTTAAGGAGTCTCAGTGGCAAGCACATGTACTCTGGTTCTGTGAACCACTGGAAAATAGAAGACTTTGAAAATATCATGGATACACCTATTATGGTAAAAAGCACATTTAAGAGAGTTCAAATATATTTCCTTTACATCCAGAAAGTATTTTGATTGCATTGCAAAAAGGAAAAGGTCAATCTAAAAAATACATTTTATGGATGGAGAAATGATTTGCTGATGAAGTAGAATGTTTTAGAAAATTGTTTAAGTTATTCAAGAATATAGCTGAAAAGATAGGAAACTGAAATGGCATCAAGTATTCTGTAAATAAACTCAGCAATTAAAGATGAAATTAGCCACCCAATACAAATAGCCTATTAATGTTTTATATATTTGTGCATAATTTAAAACTACTTAAGACACTCATTTAACAAACTATTTTTTAAAGGATGAAATTAAGGTCTATTATGAATGCATACCACTTTTCTTCCCCGTTTGCAATTTGTCTTGAACAATGTATCATTCTGTCGCTGTATAGTTTAAAATACTTTATTTTTATAGTTCCTGTTACTATTCAACATAGTCAAATGAAACTTAAAAAAAATTATCAATAGTGGAGATACCAATGCCTGATGAAGCGTAATTTTTGGGAAGGGCATAATAAAATTTGAATGCTTATTTATACCGAATCTACTTAAATTATAAATACTTAGTATAGAAAAATGGTTATTTTTCTTTCATACTGAAGTTACTCATTTCTTATAATTTTGCTGTGTATGTTTATTAAAACATTTATTTTTATGCTAAGAGATAATAAATCATTTATCTGTCATATAAATGATCACATCAGTTTAGGCTTATACTGACTGACTCAAAATATTACTATTGTATTTTAACTTACCAAAATTTTTCAAATTATTTACATATACATGACAAAAAAGTTAAAGTCTATCTTTGGATCAATCATCTACACTTTCCTTCCTATTTTCCAAAATAGCTAATAAATTTAGAAATTATTTGAACACCACCTTGAGGCCAAAGTTCCAAGAAAGCAACAGTAAAAAAGAGAAGTATAGCACAGCATACCAAAGCTTCTACTTTAGCTTCCTATAAAACTAGAATAAATACATTCCATCAAACCCTCTAGGTTTTCTTGATCTTGCTCAGAGACAATGAAGCATAAATTTCAGGCTCAATTTTCTTAAAAAAATATTACTATTTGCCCCAGAGGATGTGAGAGTCTCAAGCCAGGAAAGTAGCAACAATGTAAAGGTGGAGAAACCCAAAGCTGGTGGCAGGCCAAGGAGGTGGGGTGTTTTAAACAGGTGATTATTGCTGGATATTTGTTAAAAGTCTATCAAAGTAGATTTAAAAAAAGAGTGCACCAATTGATCTACGATAATTACATTTTTGTTATTATCATACCTTATTTTGTGAATCCTTGTACAAATAACATTACAATATTTTATGGAAGTAATGTTTATCCAAAATAGCTAACTCAATGTCAACCAGTCCCCTAAAAGATGCAACAGCCAAAATATGTATATTTAATTTCTTTAGAAAAATTAATAGCTATCAACATATTTACCCTGTGAAAATATTTTCTGTGCTTATTTTAAAAAGAGAAATCTCTATACTCAATTATCTCCAAACTGGATTTTGCTACAAATATATCAGAACATGTTGTCTTCATCTATTTCCATAAAACATTAAACAACGACTCTCAACAAGCTGTTCTTGTTTATAATATAATGCATTTTTAGCATTGGCAAATGGCAAATCCAAGAGCCGGTGAAGAAGGAGGAACTCCATCTAATGTTAACAATCCCTCAGACCCTATTTTAAAGAAACGACTTTTGGAAGAACATGCATAGACGTGTGGTTTCATACTTGGCACAAACTTGGGAATTAGATTTCCAACCAATTAAGTACCAACAGGCCTTGTCATATACACAAATATATACAAACTTGGGACACTTGGCATGTTTATGAAACAGATGGACAGAGAGTTATGGGGCCCTGGGAGCACAGTGATGAGCCACTTGACTGCTGGCCAAAGGCTGGTGTTGCAAGCTCACCAGCAATTCCTAGGGAGAAAGATGTGGCAGTCTGCTTCCATACAAAACCCTATGTGGAAGTGAGAATTTGTCCTCAAAGGTGGACATACAGTTACACATATCAGAGGCATTGTAAGTCTCTGGGGGAGTGGACAGCATCAGGAGAAGCATGGAGCCCAGAGTTCAATGTTTAATGCACAGCCTCCCACCCCCTGAGTCTCCCCCATGCCCACTACCCACCCAGGGCCCCTTCGGCTCTACAGAAGAGTTAGCATATTCCTTTCTGTAACTTTAAAAGTTGGAATTCTAAAGATTCTTTAATGACAAGATTTCATAGCGCTAGAATTTGAAGGAATTTAATGCCAGATTTTAAAAATTGTGCTAAACTGGCAAGGCTAAGGCAGCATTGGACCTAAATATAGCCTCTAAGGATAATATTTTCACTGTCATATTGGGCTGGGAAGCAAAGGATTTAAGTAAGCAGAGATGTGAAATTTCAATAGAGACACCTGTATTAATATAAGATCAATAAAGTAATATTTCACTTGTAAGAAATAGACAACCAGGATGGTTAGTTCTACCTATCCAGATAAGTGTCTAGCAAGTTCTTAGTGTTGTTTTGTTTTAGTTTTATTTTGTTTCCTTGTTCACCTAGATTCTTGATAAGAAAACAATCCTTGGAAATGTCTCAGAAATGTCCTTCAGTAACCTTGGTGTGATTTTCTTTGCCAGTTTAACCGTCATTGTTGGAAAATAATCACACTGATAAGGTTGCATAGCTTCTCCTTGTAATTCTAAAATATTCTAAAATTTTGAATAAAATTAAACATGGTCCCCACCAGAGGATCAAGAAGCAAGTGAAAAACAAAACACTGTCAAATGCACTTACAATCTAAAATTATCGATGAATCAAATGGAAAAAGAATTAGTATAAAGAGGAGACAAATGACACAGCAAATACTAAATCTGCATGCTGAGTAAAGTAATAGGAGAATCTGAACGAAGTCATATTTAAAGTGAACCACGGGAAAAAGTAGCAATGATAATAACTAATGAAAAGTGCCAAATACAAGGCTATAAAAAATAACAAAGTTATAAACCAGCTAGATGAGCACGTGACTTAGTTGATCACTAGTAATGAAAACAAAGGCTATAGCATAGGATGCTATTTTACAGGTGGTCGTTCTTGTTAGGCGCCACAGAGTAGGTTGTGCCTCAGAGCTACCCGCTGCAGCACAGTGTGAACTGTGGCTGGTTCTGCGCCATCCGCACCATAAATCCCACACTGGAGCCCGCGATGGCAGCCGCTGTGTCAATCCATCTCCTCAAGGGATTTCCTTTTCCCACTGTCCCTCCACTTTACCAAGCATGTTGTCCCCTGGGGATTAGTGGTTCCTGAAACCATGTTCGAAGGATGTAAGAAAAAACTTTGCCATCCTGCCCCTAGAGAGCACACAGGCTGGTCCTGCAGGAAAAATTTCTGTATCTTGAATTCCCTATTTAGTAGAGTTAACATTAAAGAATAAAAATTGTTTTTTTTATGTGAAGTATCACCATTTATTAGATTCTTAAAATGTGGCAGGCATGGTATATGGGAGACAGCATAACATAGTGGCTAAGAGCATGAGTCCTGAAGTCATAGTCTGAATTCAAATCGTAGGTCTGCTATTTTCCTTTTTTTAACTAATAATTTTTTATTGGGGTTCATAAAGCTCTTATCACAATCCATACATACATCAATTGAGCAAAGCACCCTTATACATTCATTGCCTTCATCATTCTCATAATTCACCTTCCACTTGGTTTCCTGGAATCAGCTCGGTTTCCCTTTTTTTCCCCTTTCCCCTCCCTCCCCGCTCCCCCCCTGGTCCCTTGATAGTTTATAAATAAGTATTATATCTTATCTTACACTCCCCAGCATCTCCCCTCACCCGCCTCCCCATTGCCCATCTCCCAGAGAGAAGGTTATACATAGATCTCCAAGATCGGTTCACCCTTTCTACACCCCATTCCCTCCTGGTGTGGCCACTCCCACCGCTGGTGTTGAGGGGTTCGTCTGTCCTAGATTCCCTGTGTTTCCAGATCCCTACTGCACCGCTGTACATCCTCTGGTATAACCAGGTCCGCAAGGCAGAATTGGGGTCATGATAATTGGGAGGGGAGGAAGCGTTCAGGAACTAGAGGACGGTTTTGAGTTTCATTGTTGCTACACTGAACCCTGAGTGACTCATCTCCTCCCCACTACCCCTCTGGAAGGGATGTCCAGCTGTCTACAGATGGGCATTGGGTTCACATCACGCACTCCCCCTCTTTCACGGTGATGCGATTCTCACCACCACCCCACCTTTGTTGTTTGAAACCTGGTCTCCTCTGCCCTTCAGGATCACCTATGCTGGTGTGCTGCTTCCGTGTGGGCTTTGTTGCTTCTGGGCTAGATGGCCGCTTGTTTGCTTTCAAGCCTTTAAGTCCCCAGACGCTATATCTCTCAGTAGCTAAATAAAATGTCCTTCTTGGGATGATAGAAGGAAAAAAAGTGGGTCAAGGAGGAAGGAGTATAATAGAAACACCAACGGGAAGCAAAGAAATGGGTACTTCTTATGAATCTCATTATGCTTTGTCTGTAAAAATAAAAAGACCCAAGTAATAATTTCCATGATAGTTTAAAAAACTTGGTAAAAGTAAAGCAATGTAGAATGATTCATATGGAGCTAATTATTATTTTAGAATTCTGAGATTTCAACTGTGTTTAGGTTGGGGACAGAGCTACTGTTGACTTTTGGATGTTGTCAAACTGAGGATATTTGTTAGAAAATTAAGAACAATTATTATAAAACTGGAAGAGAATATGCAATTTAAAACCGGTACATTATGGAATAAATGAAAATAGAACTACCTTAAGCTCATTAAATTGAAAGTACAAGAATCCAGAGAATAAATATACACACACGAGCCTGGTAGATAGTCATACAGTACAATATTATGTCATTGACAAGATTAATTCAATCATCATTTCAACAGCAATTAATCACCAAAACAACATGCTAGTGAAAGAGAGAAAATATCCAACAGTGCCAATGAATTGATTCTGACTCATGGTGTCCCTATACAAAGTTTACCAAGACTGCAAATCTTTACGGGAGCAGACAGCGTCATCTCAATCCCAGGGTGCTGTTGGTTGATTTAAACCACTGACTTTGTGATTAACTCCCAATATCAAACTCATCACCACAAGGGCCTCTTAGCTAACATACATAATACAGTAATGTTTACATAAGCTTTTAAATCACAAAACAGTTCTATGAACATACTATATAAAATACCAAGTACCAATTTATTCTACGTTGAGGTCACTTCTGAAATAATATTACATGGTGCCCTGGCATTCCTGCCAGCTCACAATCAGACAGGCAGAGCTTCCTCACTATGCTCCCCGGGGCTCACCTTTCTGAGCACACCTCGTTCTGCAGACTGGCTGCTGTGCTCCAGTATCTGAACTTATGTCACCGGTCAGAGCTTATCCACAGAGCCCCCAGCTCCTTCTGAAATAACGAGATTCCAGGGACAAATAACTTAGAGGGGTTGCATCTGCCATATGTCAGTTCTTTAAAGAAAATGAAGTAAGTGCTCGCTTTGAGCACATATACTAGAAAATAAAATAAATATTACAAAATGCTAAGAGTCATTGCCTCTGATGAATAGAATGTTATATGATGGGTCGTAATGGGAAATGGAATTAAAAGATAATAGAAAATTTCTGAGGTAGTCTTCATGTTTATATTTCTCTTCACTTTCATTTATTATATAATCAAGAATGTTTGAATCTGGAGCAGGAGAATTTGAACATCGTCAAAGGTGAACTGTGCAGTAATATTATGTGGTGTGGGCAGAAGTTACAAATCACGGATTCTTGTTTCCTTGGATCTTGTCTATTATGGCCACTTGAACTACATTGTATTATTTCTCCTTCATTTTCCATATCTGCTGGGACACAATGAGATGCAGAGAGCAGCATTTGTAGTTCCTACGCTATCCCCCATATTCAGAGTCCTCCCAAAGCCATATGTACCCCTTCATTTTAACTTGTTAGCCTCTCTGAAAATCATATTAAGTTATAACCAATCATCGAAGTTAAAATGGTCAGAGGTCATTTTAAGAGAGAGAGGTTGTAGTTCTGAAAAAATCTTTAAAATGACTCAAAGAGAAGACTGGCTGGAGATGCAAGATTTCATTTCTGAATCCATGTGTCAGCCTATCAGTTTCCCAGACTTGATTTTTTTTTCTGGGCTGTACTCTGATGTTCAAATGACTTAACTAGACAGTTAAACAAGAAAAGGAAGGGGGAATCTTTGGAGAACCCCGTAAAAAAAGAAATTAGAACTTTCACTGAAAGCTACCCCATGTTTCAGTTATAAAATGTACATTTATGCTTTAAAATAGTGCATCTCTGATCGTTGACACAACAGGCGGTTGGGATTATGATTTTGCCTTAAGGAAATTCACATATACTCTGCAGTAGCGGGAATGAACTCCATGCTAAGCGGATGCCAGCAATGGGAATTTTAAAAAGCAACTCATGTTTTAGAGCAAAGACCTGACATTGATTCAAAAAGGGTTCATATTTCAGTCTACAGGGCAGACAATTATATGTGAATATTTATGCTGGGAAATTTTTTATTATACAAATTGGTATGAGCAATATAAAAACTACCTTTTTTCTACCAGTTGTCTTACAATCAGAATGTACTTTTTCTTTTATATAAACCAAAATATATTCTGTTATATCATAATAAATGAATTATCTAGTCAATCCAGTATATATAAAGGAATTTAATGGAAACAAGAAATAATGAATCAATAAATTATTGGCCCCCAATTGAAAATTATATGTTAATATTAACTGGGACATAGTTTGGCAATTATAGAATATAATTTGTTAGTTTGGGAATGTGGAGATATAGATCATCTCTATGACATGATATGGAGAAACCAGCTAATTAGTGTTAAGAGAATTATTAAGAGAATTAACACTATTACTGAGGTTACAGCACTGATAATATGAGGTAAGGGGAGTTTGCCTGGATCACCTTTCAACATACAAGAGACAAAAGGAGAAACTAGCAGCGAATGGGGTATCTCAGTACCACCAAGAAAGAAAGGCTGAGACTAGCAAGCATCCTTCAAGCCTTGGTTACCTGGGCTAAGAATCTCCTAGACCGTGGGAAATACTGGTTTCAAAACACATGCCAAGATCCACGAATCTCTGGTCCACAGACACGGAAAAGGAATAGACCTTCCTGCTAAGCTGTGAGTCAACAGACACAACACGTCTCCTTGGAGCCATCAGACGAATTAGCTGTGCAAGTCTCCTACACAGTGGGAGAATCAATTTCTGTTTGTTAAAACTATCCTCTTCTGGTATCTTGTTATAGTGACATTAGATAAGTCAGACAGCGACCAAGCCAACATCTACAGACGCCTGATAAACTGGCCCTTTAAAAGCCTGGAGACATGCCTATCGCCCAGGCCTAGAAGTACAAAAGCAGAAAGGGATCCTCTTTAATGCACTGCCCTGTGATTTATACTGTTTAGTAAGGTAGCGGGTTAGCAAATCTCCATAACTGCTACTGAAGCAGTGACGACTAACAGAAGCTTACCCAGTGCCATCAAGGTAATAATGAACAATTTAGAGCAAAACGGAAGAGCAGGATAATAGAAGAAGTCAGCAGCTAACAAAGGGAAGGAATGAGCTGCAGGAACACGGAGCCCATGCACCCTTCCTCAGCAAACCCATAGAGGAAGCATTTCTGTCTCGGAGACAGACTGCCTCAATGGAGCAAACCACACTTCAGCACACAGGCCACTGCACCGACTCCAGACCCAGGCCCTCTCATCCAGAGCTCACACTGACACTGCTCACCGAATGTTTTCTCAGTGAGGCCCTCGCTGCACGAATGTGATTTTTTAAAAATTCCATACCAGGCAAAACGGAATTCTGAATAAAGATCAGAGACACAAAGAAACACATTTTTAAAAATGTAAGATATATCTTCAACAAAAGAAACCCAGGTTTCATCTGGAGAATGTAATCTTAAGACACAATAAAGTTAACACCAGCAAGTACATTTGGGATACAGCCTAAGGCGATGTTGAGGAACCATCATAAAATGCAGATTTATTATTAGTAAAATACAAAT
Source organism: Tenrec ecaudatus (assembly GCF_050624435.1). Lineage (NCBI taxonomy): Eukaryota > Metazoa > Chordata > Mammalia > Afrosoricida > Tenrecidae > Tenrec > Tenrec ecaudatus. Next base: position 100,608,462 of record NC_134530.1, read on the forward strand.
AACAACAAATCACAATTAATTTAGTGTGAGTATATATGTATGTATGGTATACATGTGAAAACATCATGTATAGTATGTGAAGATTTCCATTAGCTTTTAGTTCCATATTTGCACACATAAAATCTGCATTGTAGCTTTATAGATTAAGGTATGTTTTCATGTGCAAATCAATCCTAGTCTTTTACAAATATTTAATCATCCAATGAACTTCACATAGATGAGGACTCTGCAAAAGGTTTTGGAAAAAATGGAATTAAGAGATCATAGAATTTTTCAAAGAACTTTGAACCCTCTTGTCTGATCTCAGATTGCAGTTAATCCTAACCAGCATGAATGACTCCAATACTATGTCAAGGCTTAAATTTGGTATTCTGATAACATTTATATGAAGTTGTATATTTTTTATAAAATCAATTATGTCAATCCAAGATCTTATAACACTTATAACATTATTTCTTATTATCAAGCGAGTTTACCCTTTTATGAAGACAAAACATTTTCTATCTTGGTAGGATATGTAGGATAATTAATTACATCAAGATATGTATGGCTTTGTATTTGTGTGTTTGGATAGAGGGAAGCCGGGTATAGTAGAGAGAGCAAACAGAAAATGAATGGGCAGCAGGTGAAACAGTTGAATGGTGAAGATGGTCTAAATGGAGGTAAGGGCAATGTCCATCATTCAGAAGCAATTTAATTTCTGCTTTCAGCCCAGTGATCACAAAGTATATGTACTTTAAACATTTAAGAAAGAAGACGCTACATTGCAAAAGCAATACAAATTTGGCCATTCCTTTATAGATTCTACAAATGGCATTTTATTTTATTATGATTTAATATTTAATGCAAGTGAAAATGGATGCCCCTGGTGCTAGAGTGGGTTATGCATGGGCTCTACCCTCCAGACCAGCCATTCAAAATCAGCAGCAGCTCATCTGAGGAGGCTTTCTGCTCCAGTAAAGATTTCCAGTCTCGGGAACCCACTGGGGCAGGTCTGCTCTGACCTATAAGCTCAGTACAAACTAGCATGGACATAATGGAAGTGAGCTTTAAGTTATCTTTTTATTGCCTAGCCCTTTCTTATACTTCAGGTACTCAGATCCCACCACTAACTTCTGCTTAATACATCTCTTACAAGCTCACACAGGAGCGCCACTTGGTGAATAAATTTATTAAAATGTGTTCAAATAAAATCTGAAACATGCAAAAACACTCGTTATTCAGAAGTAAATACATCCTCATTATCTTTTAAGGAATGACAAAAAAAGCACAGATCGAAAAGCAAAACGATGCGACATATCAAAATGACATCTTCACCAAAAGATCGTCAGAATGGTGGCATTACAATTAGGTTACGATCACAAATTTCAGAACCACCTACCTGGTCTTTATTCCCAGCTCTCCCATTTATTTTGAAATATCACCCCCAAATAATACAAATTGCTAGAACATTTTGCTGCTAACTGGAAGGTTAAAGGTTTTATTCCACCCAGAGTGGCGTCCAAAGAAAGGTCTCCTTTCACAAATGCACCTCTGAAGGAGCTAGACCAGCCAGCCCTATATAGTCTTCCCAGAGTCAGCAACCGAGGAAATCTTTTGGTCCTATAATCCGCTACCAAGGAGTTAATTACAACTCACACTGACCACACAGAAGGTCTCTCAAACTGTAAATCTTTAAAGTTGCAAAGAGCCTCATTTTTCTCCTGTGCTGACCGTGTAGGCTGGGCACACAATCTTGGCCTTAGCAACTCAACGACTAACCCACAGTACCACCACTACTCCATTTTGTCCCTGTATTAAAGGGTTAAAAAATGAACAGAGAGCCCTGGAGTTACATCAAATGATGTCCCTAACATTGAAGAGGACACCACGAGTGGAAAATACGGACTCGATGTATCTAAACTTTGCAGAACCCTCCAAAATAAATAGATGAATAAATCAAACAAATTGTCTGATATGGCAAGCCATGTGTCACAGATCTCTTCTAGACTTTCTTGATGGTATTTTTTTTGAAAACAGGTTACTAAGCCTTTCTTGCTCAGTCCCTATGAGTATATTTGAATCACAAAGTTTCAGCTTTGAATTTGTATCACAAATGGATGCTACAGGATACTGAATCAATGAAAATCCTTTAAAAATATAAATAATTTAGATACTTTGGTACTTTCTAAATTATGGTAATTTATTTTGATGATTAACCCTTTTGAACAATTATGATCTCACGATCCTTTCAACGGTCATTTTCCACCCAATAGTGAATGTCGTTGAAAGAATTATTAAATACAGTAGGAAATATTAATCTATGCACATATTTTATTTGAAATATTTAGTTTATTATTTAATTATTTAAATTAAGGTCACTGTGTCTTTATTCCAATGAAATGTACAAACAAATGGCAATGAATATAGCTGTATATACAAGATATACAGATACATACACGCACGTGGATATAAGTTTAGTGAATTTTAATTGAGAAGAGTCTTAAGTGCATTTAGGACATTGTCAACGCCCTCTTTTCCTGTTTGCCCCCATTCTGCTGATGTACATTTGTTCGTCTCTCAGATGTTTGAGTGTAAGAGTAAACCGAAAACAAAGGAGAATAACTTCTTAAGCGACACCGGAAAGTAGTCAGGTAACCAATTCCAAGTAGATTGTTTCCGAAAAAGATAATATATTTCTTTATGCTCACTATAAATTTTACATACGAGAAATGGCTGCGGGAACTCACAATTATCTATGATTAGTCATTCATCCATTTTTAAAAGCAGATGTTTAGTAAATGCCTATTCTGTACCAAGAATTGCTCTGGTAATGGCATTCAATGATAAGTCAAAGGCATATCCTTTTAGGAATGCCTTTTGTTTTTCAATACAATTGGCCTTTTAGATATTCTCAACTAATGTAAAAAGAATATGACAAAATTGTGAGAAACACAAAAAATAGGTACGTGATGAACCCTATACGTGCAAGTGAATTATAATTGCTAAGGGATCTGAGTATGAAAATCAAGATAGAATTGACATATGCAGGAAATATATGCTCCTATAATCAAATATTGACTTATCTCACCTGTGAAATAAAAGTCAAACAAAAATATTTTGAGGTTTCCCATAGATAGTAATCCTTAATGATCTAAAAGTATAAGCAGATTCTATAGACATAAACACCTTTTTACAGAAAGTTTCTAAACACATTGATGAAAGTTTCCAAATTTCAGAGACAAGAACACTAAACTGGACTGTCTGAACTCTGAATTTCAGAATGGAAACATATATCTTCTTCTGAAATATGCTCTTGCTTCTCTGACTGCTCCTGCATACCCCAGTCCCTTTAAGAATCAGAGACTTCCTCTTTCCTGATTCCTTTATCATTTGTCTCCCCTCAAAATTTTACCACGGAGAAACTTGTCCTGTGCATCCATTCCCAAACAGGTAGCTCCCAGGGCTGACTCTGTGCTTTCATACTTTTGCATGCATTTTCTACGCACCTATATAAAGAACCTTTAGTAAAAGCATGTCAAAGCCATGTTGTTGCCAGACTTAGCAAAGGGCTACATACTCTCTAAGGAAAGCATTAGACATGTTCTCTTAACAATATGGATTCAGGTTTTATAAAAGAGAGAAGTGGAGAAAAAGGAGAGACAAAGTGCCTACCTACCTGGTTCTCAAAGGAAGTGTGTGTGTGTGTATGTGTGTGTGTGTGTGTGTGTGTTTGGGGGGGAGGAAGTGTGGGTGAGGAACACTGCTTAGCTGAGAAGCAACTTCTCATAAGGACTACCTATCAAAGTGTCCTGAATAGTAAGGACAAAGAAATGGCCAGAAAGAAAATATAAATAATTCTCAGAATCAAGTACTAAAATATATGTTGTGTGTTCTTTGGACTTCATTAAGGTATACTCATGTAGTTTTTGTTTGATTCCAAGAACATGAATCATTTAAAGTTTCTTTCACATGAATCGAACTGTTGACCATTTTTTCTTAGCTGGAAAGCTTAATGTCAAAGCAGAATATAGTGTTTGCAGGATGGTGTGAAACAATAGAGTTTTGTTCAGGGCACAAAGGCAGCCATGTGTGAACTTTCAGTTAATAGGTGAGTGTAAAGATACGGCACTTTTGTAAAATTTAGGTTGCTTTCACCTGTTCCATGAAGTGGAAATTTTAGATTTTAAGTTAAGGTAGGCTTAGTTCATCAAACTAGACTTAGTCTGAGCATAGGTCAATGGCATCTCTTTTTGGTATTTGGTAACAGTTGCATTCTCACAATTCGTCTGATCTTGAACAATTCTATTTTAACCTTCTGCTCGAGTTTGTCATCTCAGCCCAGTCGTTCTGACACAGATTCACCGTTCACTGCTCTTCCAATTGCCTTTTCTTCTTTGTGGTCCCTCCTCATCCAGACCCACAGAAACAACCACCACCAAACTCCTTTGCAAGGGATTTGCCCTGGGGGTGTTCAACTAGGGCTGCTTTTCAGTCTTTCAACGCAGCTTCACACCAGGTCTTGTCCTCTTCTCAAATCTGAGTAATCCTGCACCCTGTGACTTGCACTTCGATGGTTTTATTGCACAGATTTGCTAAGAGGTTTGCTTGCTCTTCAATGTCCCATGATGCTCATTGTTTCACCTTTTGGTTGTCTGCCCCGATGGGAGGGAAGGTGAGTGTCTTTATTTAATATATGCTTTCAATTCCTGGCAAAAGCAAGGGATTTAGGTTGAGGGTATTTTTTTTCATTTTGTCCTTGGACTATGCATAAACAAAGCTATGCCTGTAAAGCTGTTCAGATTTTTCATTTTTATACTAGTAGGTAGGTAGCGAAAGTGTAGGCATGCCATTTGCAGTCACTGAGCCACAGACTAGATTGAGACAGCACTCGCTGTGAGTCTTTGAGCAGAGTTGAATACCCTCCTATCTCATTATGTACAAGTTCCTTCAAATTCAAAAGCACATGATAAATACATTTTATCCTGATTGATCTACACTTCTCATAAATGCATTTGGTAGCAGCCGCTTCCTTGGCCAATATCTGTTACTACAAAGAAACAGTAAAATGCATATGCATATATATACCTACAAAATATAAATCATGTCTAAGCAATAAAACTTTACTATACAAGTGAGCAAAATTACTCATATTAGTTTATAAGATTAATAATCCTTGATATCTTATTCATAAATAATTTATGAAATATTTTATGACAAATAAATAGAATCCTTAAACTCTTCAGATTGATGTTATTGACATTATATACTAAATGAAAGCTATGTAAATAGATATAATTTTAAGCTTTTAAAGAGCATGCTTTTAATGCATAATCTTAAAAATGAAAGACAGAACAATTAACTCTACTTACATATATGGCATTTAAATCTCCTCAATTGCTAATGCTTTTTATACTAACGTATACTTTAGATAGAACTGGTTTATATCTTGACTATCCATATCCACAGTCAAAAAGCCTGGCAAGCATATCTTTGTGTTGTTCATTTCACATATCACTCCACTGAATCCTCTCATAATTTTCTTAGTAGCAATTCATTTCTGTGGGCATAAAAGGCCCACAGCTGAGTGTCTTAGAAGATCTTCCAGATTTCCGCTGCCATTCATTTATTGTCCTTTAATATGACTTGAAGCGCCAGAAATCCTGACAACTGTCAGGAAGCACAAGTCTTTCAAAGTAGCAAAGTACAATACATTTGTACCTGACATGCATTGATTTGCAAAGAAAGGCCATTTATCACTCTTTTATTTAAAAAAAATGTACAAAGAAGAAAGAAATCTAACTGATATTTCTGGTTAGGAGTGTGAAGTTTAAGGAACTGTGATAAAATATTCATTGTAAAAATAAACTGAAGAAAATTGGAAGAGGATAGAATCACTAATCATGATTTGGTTATTGCCAAACAAAGCTAAACAATTGCTCCCTCAGGCCTTAGTAAATGTTGGTGACAATGCCTCAAATGACAACACGGTTAATTCAAATCTTCAACTCTGGATCATTGAGGTGTTAGTAAGAACATGCCGTGTGTGTGTGCGTGTAGTCAAAGCAATATGCTTCCGTTTATCTCACCCAATAATGAAAGGTCATGTAAAATAAAAAGACAATACTATATGCTTCACGTGTTAAGAATAAATGCACCTTAATTCTTAGTAAAAGTTACAAATGTAGGCGATATAAAGAAAATTGTTAGCAATAGAATTTAGACATGCTAGGCACATGTAGAATCTTGTATCTGAGATATGGAAAATATACATCTTTCTGAAGTTTGCATGAATTAACTACAAAAGTGATCACAACGAATTGCTTCTTGACCTTTTGGCTAAGATCCAGTGTGAAAGTGATCACAACTAGGCCTAAGGGATTGAACTAGCCTAAAGACAGTACAAAGAGGAGGATCACATAATTCTGAGGGACCCCAAGGTCAATTGGTATAACAGAGTTCACAGAGGCAGCGATTGGGGCCTTAAAAGCTTGTGGGTAGTTACCTAAGGAAGGTGCCACTGACTGGCCTCTACTCAGCAGAAACAAGAATGACAAAAATCAAAAGACACATTGTTACAATTCGTTCAATGACAAGGAAACATCTTGACAACCCAGAGGCCAGCAGAAGTAGATGGTGTTTAGCTATCACAACCAACTGCCCTGAAAGGGATCACATTAGAAGATCCCGGATAGTGGGACGAGGGATGGAATGTGGAACAGAACTCAAAACCACAAAAGAGATCAGGTTATCTGGTCCTACAGAGACAGGTAGGCTCCAAGACATCCTCAGTGTGGAATGGAACTCAATCTGCTATTCTGCATTAGAATAATCAACTATTTATAATTAAAAAGGCAGCATTTACCCAAGGACAAAATTGGGAGGAAGAAAGTATGAAACAGGAAACCTAGTGAAAAATTAGATGGTATGTTGAACCACTTGTATGATTTGGTTGAATTTGAATGCATATGAATTGTTTAATACAAACCTATAATAAGTTTTGTAAATCTTCAAATAATTCATAACTAAAAGTTAAAATAAGAGCTTCAAAAATATATTTTGTGACCACAATCTAATTTAAAAATAACCAAAAATATTACATAGTGAAAAAAAGAAAATGAGTAGGGCAAAGAATGTACAGATGTGCTTTATACAATTGATGTATGTATATGTATGGATTGTAATAAGAGTTGTATGAGCCCCTAATAAAATGTAAATAAATGAATAAAATAACTTAAAAAATAAATTAATATATATATAAACAATATGCTTTCAAAGAAGAAATTAGAACTTTTCAAATATTTAGAATTGAAAGACAGTAAAAATACTACACATCAATATTTGAAGAAATATACCTGAAAATATGAAAAACAGATACTAAATAAGGTAGCTTCATATTTAAAAGAATAGAAAACAATACAATATGCCTAAGAAACAAGAAAGAGGGAAATAGATCATTTTAAAACGTGTAACCAGCAAAGAAATAAAGACACGTTACTCCCAAACATCCCCCTAAAAAATAATGCCACTGCAAAGTAGACCATTCCCACTTGTAGTGACCGATACATTGTTGCTAATAATGGAGATCGCAGCAGCAGCCAACCTCATCTTTCTGCCACAGAGCAACTGATGGACTTGAACCGTCCACCTTGCACTTAGTATCAATGCTTACCCTCAAAGACACATTTAGAGATGCATAATGATGCTAAGAGATAGCTTTGAAAAGACATACTCCATGAATAAAATATCAGTGAGACTTACTAAGCAAAGAAAGAAAAGACTGGTTCTTTATTTTTCTCCTCCTTAACAAATACTTAAGAAATAAAGTAGAAAGAGAGAAGACTCAAATAACAGAGATAAATCATTTAATGACTATATCCAATAGTAATATTACTTGAGAAAAAAAAGGTAGAAATCATAGAAGGAATTGCACGAAGAAAGTTTATTATAAACTTAAATACAAGGTTTACAGACTGATTTTGAGTTTACAAATGAAGAATTCTCATATGTACTCCAATATATGGAAATGGAGGTCATAATTAATATCTAGACAGGATGTTAAATAAACAGATAGATAGACAAGCTTGCCTATGTTTATTTATCTACCTAACCTTCCATCCGTACACATCAGTGTGTAATGACAGAAGTCACTCACGTCAGTGACGTTATTCATGGATTTGGTTTGAGTAAGAAGAATGGGGAGCAGGGACACTAAAATAGCGCCTAAACCAGGAGTGGGGAAATTTTTTCTGCCAAGAGTCATTTGGATATTTATAACATAATCAAAGGGCTATATGAAATTATCAACTTAATCATTAGCCAGTTATATTATTTGTTCAAGCATTTCATTAACTTACCCCTTCTTTTGTCGAGGTGCGTGATGGTAGCTGGTATCAATGATTGTGCTGATTTTGTGTGGTCCATGGGTCAGACAAGCCCCACCCCCCTGTCCTAAAGGAATAATACATTTTTAAAAATAGACAAGAAAAGATGGTGAAAATAAACTATTAAACTGGAGGCAAGGACGTAGAATGAAATCTCAGAAAGTATGAAAATGTGCAAAACAGGATAAAGGAAACCCAAGAAGGGAGGATAGCTCACAGTATCAAATTCCACCTAGAAGTCAAATAAGCTAAGGACGAAAAACTATCACCGATTTGGAACATACAAAGCAGATGCTAATTTGGATAAAATAAGACTCTCTCCATGTGGTGATCAATGTAGAGGGAAAGGTAACTTGGCAAATGCGTTTGAGTTGAAACCTGGTGACAGCCCAGGTGAACAGCTATTTCCAAACAGGCAGGCAGAAGTTGCAGAGTGGCTGGGATGAATTTAGGTTGAGAGTTTTGTTTAAGTTTTTCTCAAAGATGAATGTGTTATATGCCTAAACTGTTAAAGCCACGAAGAATAGGAGGTTTAATGCATGGGTGTGGTCATTTAAAAGGAATAATGGGTATCCCTCTGAACTCAGGAATATGCCATTCAAATCAGGGATCAGATCCACATGGCTTCCTACCCGTTTTCGGCTGCTCTGGCCTCTCTCTAGGCCTGGCTCATTGTTGCCAAGCCAGTGCTCCAGAGCCTTTTCTAAAATGCATTTCTTCGATCAGAGTTACTCTGAAAGCTGCCAAGTTCCTCTCAGCTACAATGGTGCCATGTAAATTCCTAGAGCAGAAGTCTAACAGGCATCCTGCTAATGGAAAAGTTTCTGGGAATGCCTAGTTCAAGCAGAAGATCCCCAAATCAAGTGTTTTTGAACTGGCTCAAAAATCAACACAATTTTAATTGTTTTTAACTTCATACACAGCCTACTTTGCTCAGAAATAGAGCCTGTGCATTGAGAGTGTATAAAGCACTTTATAATGACTTCTTGGAGTCCCTTCTGAAGATCGACTGTGCTTTTAGATTAGGGAGTTTTACACGTGATTCGCTAGGTCAATCTGACCCTGCTGCTCGAGCAGCTAGGGGATGGCAAAGGGTCACTAGGCACATTCATAACTGAATAAATTATCCCTCAGGATGAATGTCAGGATGCCACCTTCAGAGAGGACAGATACAGAAAGAGACTGTTATTAGAGGGATAACTTTGACTGCTTTTACTCATTGAATAAAATGCAAACTATACACCATGATAAATATAACAGATTAACCCTGCATACTCACCTGCCATGGTGAGAGGTCGACAGGGCCACATGATACAAAACAGAAGTTCTGATTTCAAGTTTAAAACTATAGTTTGTTCTTTTATTATTCGAGTTACCCTTTTCTGCCACCGTTTGAAAGAGTTCTATGATGTACGAGATATTCATGTATCACAATTGTGTCATGAGTGCTTTCTAATTGTTCTAACCTTTTCATCACCGCTGAAGTCACTCTGACTCCGAGTCCAAGAATGGTTCCAAGAGCTTCTCTCGTCAGTGATAAAAATGCTCACTTCAAATGTCAGAAGTTAAGGAACAATGAAAAACTAGCCATCAGTTTCAGGAAAAGAAGCCAATCCTTCATAATGTGTCCAGATCACAGTTTAACAGAAGATATGCCGAGAGCAGCCAACTCGCATAACCTAGAGACCTAGTCAATTATCCAAAGAACAATCAAATTTCCCTTTTGAAATAATTAACATTTTGGCAAGCACAGTAGCTCCTTACAGCCACATACTTCAGAAATAACATGTTAGCTACAGGGGAATTCATAGTGAATTTGGGCTATTTTCACTATTAAAGTTAATAATTGAATATATTTATTTTATGAGCCTATAGCAAATATTTTAATATATTTCCTTGAGAAACAAATTATATTCTGGCATGTGTACACTTAGTTGAGGTACTCAAGCCCACTATAGGCAGAATGATACGTTGATTTTAGGAACAGATACTTTGGATAAATTCCCTATCTAAACCAAGTCTCAATTTCCTTATCTGCAAAATGGGATTCTAATGAGTTTTTCACATGCATTGAATTTTAGGTAATTAATGTATCTTCACGTTCATCCTGCATACAGAGAAACTATAATGTGTAACTCTGTTGGACATAGATCACTATGAGTAAGAACTGACACCGGACATCTAACAGCAATAAAATTACCAGGTAACATCAAACATCAATGGCACAGGCTAGATGGAGGGAAAGTGAGAAAAGAAGCCTGAATAATATATCACATAATATCCATCCAAGAAACAAGTGGCTTGCAGAAAATTCAGAGGTAGGTGCCTTTGAAAACTCTTGATTCGTAAAAAGAAAAAGAAAACTTGATTTTACATTCAGATCTTCTAGGTATACTGTTTTATTTTTGTTAATGCTTCTTGAACAATTTACAAAAGGTTTCATGTTAAAATAAAGGAAAAAATCAGTTCATAATGGAGAAACCTAAACTAACAGCCATTTACAAATACATTTCACACACTTGGTTTGTGTCAAGCTGTGTACTAGATGAGTTGTCAAAGTCAAACACATATCATGTCTTCCTGTAAGCTGTATTTAGTTAATGCTAGTACAACATTGCCATATTAAACCAAGATAAGCAAAAGAAGTCGTCACACAAATCTAAGTGAATACAGAAAAGCAAAAGAAGCAAACAAAAAGCCATTGGAAAAGCTTCCTTGGTCCCGGTATAAGGCCAAAAGGGGGTTAACACTAAAATATTATCTTAACACAAGACTGTCACCACCTCTAAGAAGTTAACAGGGATCTTTTGAAGAAAGGAACTATATCCTATACGTATTCATCAAACCAGCAATAGAATATTTCACAATCTTTCACAGGTGTTACATATATTCAATCCACTTATTTCAATCATTTTTCATGCTTTATATTTTGAGGACTTTTTCAGATTCCTGTTGTAAATCTCCACTTCCTATAAAAGTCAATCCAGTACTCAGCACTATTTCTTGGTTTGAGAATCAATGGAGCAATGCAGCGCAGTTTCCCAAGAGGGCTGAGGAATTATTCAATGTAGGTCTTGAACAGGAATAAGACCTACATTTTCACAAGCAGTTGGGGGGCGGGGGGATCACCATCTAATATCTTATACATAAATAGCTTTAAGTTTTCAATGAATGTCTGTCTTGGGTAAAATATTCCTCTTTTCACAGTAAGACTGACTTTTCTTGAAAGCGTTGTACTGTGTCTGGGACAAATGTTATCCATTTTAATTATTTTTTAATAATTGAAAAAATGATTTTTGCCAGCGTTCTTAGGTCATAGTCGTTTATTTATTTATCTTAACCAATGCACTGTATTGGAAGAAGTAAGGGCAGAGTGATGCTTTGAGGCAAAAACATCAAGACTCTGTCTTACATACTTTGGGCATATTGTCAGGAGAGGCGAGTTTCTGGGAAGGAGATCGTGTTTGTTAAGGTGGAAGGGCAGCCCAAAAGAGGAAGCTCCTGAAAGACGGCTTGACACAGTGGCTGCATCAATGGGCTCAGGTGTGGGGATACTTGTGAGGATGGCACAGGACCATGCGGTGTTTTGTTCTGTTCTGAGTGTCTATGTGGATCCGAGCCAAGGAGATGTACTACCAACAGCAAACACGGGGTTTCAGGGAGCTTCCTCTTTCCGTTCACGATGTTTACCCCATGAGCAGCAGTGAGCAGCAGTAATCGATTAGAACAAACAGTAGAGATGAGAGTTTTCCCATAAGTGAACACATTGACAAATATCTATTTTTATTGTGAATACCAAATATATTATTTTGTAATTCTCACTAGGTTTCCTAAATTTTGATGAAAACAAACATGAGTTATTTTATCTAATTCTGTACTGTCTGATTACTTGTTCTATACCCCAAAAAGAAGGGGTGGCAATTTTACAGGGAGTAGTGGGTACCCATGGGGTTGTGCTCTGCAAGGTCAGCAGGTCAGAATCGCAAGGGACTCATAGTGAAGACACTATTGGACACTTGCAGGGGCAGTTCTATACTGTCCTATAGGGGTACCACAGCACATTCAACACTGATTAGAAGGTGGTGAGTTTTTTGTTTGTTTGTTTTTGTTTCAGTTATTGTAAAGCAATATGCTCACTTCTAAAACACAAAGATATTTTCATTCATTCATCAGTATCAAATATTAAAGGGAAAGCATATTTAGTGTAAATATTAGCCAATGCCGCAATTTCAACATTTTAATCACTTATGACCAATTTTGTAGATTCTGGCTTTTTGCCACGCTTATCATAACAAACTATAAATATAAGACGGAGTTTTACACATGGTACCCTTTGTAAGGCATGATCCCGTTATAGCTAAAGCATGATTGCAAGCATGATCCTTGAAGAAAGCTGATGGTGCCCGGCTATCAAAAGATATAGCGTCTGCGGTCTTAAAGGCTTGAAGGTAAACAAGTGGCCATCTAGTTCAGAAGCAACAAAGCCCCCATGGAAGAAACACACCAGCCTGTATGACCACAAGCTTTGAAGGGATCAGGTATCAAGCATCAAGGAACAAAAAATCATATCATTGAAAATGTGGGTGAGTGCAGAGTGGAGACTCAAAGCCCATCGGCAGCCAACTGAACACCCCTTATGAAGGGTTGTGGAGGGAGATAAACCAGTCAGGGTGCAGGGTAGCAATGATGAAACATATAACTTTCCTCTAGTTCTTAAATGCGTCCTCCCTCCCACTAACATGATGCGAATTCTACCTTACAAATATGGCTAGACCAGATGATGTACATTGGGATAGATAGGAACTGGAAACACCGGAAATCCAGGACATATGTCTCCTTCAGGACCAGTGGTGAGGGTAGCGATGCCTGGAGGGTGAAGGGAATGTGGGGTAGAAAGGGGGAACTGATTACAAGAATCTACATATGGCCTCCTCCCTGGGGGATGGACAGCAGAGAAGAGGATGGGGGTAGACGTCGGACAGTGAAACATATGACAAAATAATAATAATTTATGAATTATGAAGGGTTCATGAGGTAGGGGGGAGTGGAGAGGGAGGGGGGAAATGAGAAGCCGATATTAAGGGCTCAAGTAGAAGGCACATGTTTTGAGAATGATGATGGCAACAAATGTACACATGTGCCTGACACAATGGATGGATGTATGGATTGTATAAGAATTGTACGAGCCCCCAAAAATGATGTAAAAAAAAAGAGAAAGAAACCATTATTTGACTAAGTTGAGCAAGAGCAGGGTAAGCATTCTTCATGTGAGCATGTCAGTAGGGCTAGCTTAAAAAGAACGTTGGAAAAGGAGCCAAGGACACTACTTGCTAGAAATCCACTACCGTGTCACCTCCACAGTGAGGAGAACTACTGGAACTGCCACTTGGTGACACGACATACGTGGATTTGACTCTCCTTTAAACTGTTCCCTTCACTTGTACTAGCCAACCTGATCAACAAACTCATCGCTGCCACAGGCCTACGTACAACCCAACCCACGGCATAATCTTGCCACAGGACAGAGGGCACTCACTGTCAAAGCAAACGACAGGTCACATTGGCCTAAGCACACTTCCCGTTTTATCATCTGATCCATGGAAGTGCTGGAGTATAAAAATGCTCCCTGTAGCTAGACATAAAGGCTTCAATGTGCAAAACACACGCTGTTATCCACAGAACTTACTGCTCATAGTGACCCCACAGGTTCCAACTCCTGGTGACCCTACAGGTCAGAGCAGAACTGCTTCTAACGTTTCTGAGACTAAATTATTACAGGAGAAAATGGCCTTGTCTGTTTTCCCCATGTATAAAGTATTGAGAATTCTCAATGCCCTATAGTAGCACATTTGGTACACTCAACTCTCATATCAGACCTAATTTGCCAGCTGAGGACCTGGGGCGCTGCCAATTGTGAAAGATGATCCCCCAAAACCTTTGACATGCTGGACCAAGGTCAAAGTCATCCTGAAGAAATAACCTATCAATATAATGTTCTCTAATATTATCAGCAAAAGCGAGGAAGAGCTTCGATGAGATGGATTGACAGCGACTGCAACAAGGAGTTGAGTCATAATCATAATTGTAAAGATGACACAGGGCAGTGTGCTGTTCCGCTCTGTTGTACACAGGTTTGTGATTAGTTGATTACACTTAACATTAGCAGAATGCAACGTCTCTTATATGGTGTAGGGCAGGAAACAGAATAGTCTATGGAAATTGTTCTCTTTCGTGTAGCTTTTTAAGTGCTGGTGCATATCATGCTCAGCTGCTCTGTGGACAGTCCCAGATGGCAGGACCTACTTTGGAACTCAGATAGGTAAGAAGACTAATGCCTGAGTATAATTTTATACTTTCATGTGACACTGTATCCAACTATACAGCCTTACCAGCCTGTATACCGCCCACTCGATCGCTGCCATCTTCTTCTTCCCTCAACCCTCTTCTTTGTCTCTGCCTCATGCATTTACTCACTAAATTGTTGATGGAATCTTTAACCAGGTAGGATCTGATATAATTTAGCATCTACAGGATTGGAAATCAAGACTTTTTTCTAGTATGCAACTTGCTAAATTAGAAGACCACTCATGTAAGTAACTGAACTATCATATGAATTTGAGTCATAATACACATATGAGCTGTAGTACACCTTAGGAGTCTTGTTGGCACAGTAATTAAAGCACTTAGTTGCTAACCAAAAGGTTAGCAGTTCAAACTCACTAGCCGCTTCATGGGAGAAATATGAAGCAGTCTGTTTCTGAAAAGATGTAAAGTCTTAGACACACTATGTGGCAATTCTACCATGTCAGGGGGTGAGGGTGGGGAAGAGGTCATTATGCGTCCAAATCAATTCAGTCAATGGGTTTAAAGAACAGTATATCTTAGTTGATCAATTTTGGTTGACACCAAATCACAATGACTAGTGTTATAATGAATATATTTCTGGGTTTTTAAGTATTTAATTAATTAGATATTGCTATGGGGGTTTGTTGTGCTTTCATTTTGTTTTAAAGCACAAATACTCTGGCATAAATCATTTGGGAATTCAGTTGATAAAATGAGACCAAAATTATTCCAATCCAACATGTGAAACTAAAGCTAAAATGAAATCAAACCCTGATGTAAGCACCTTCAAATGCTGACTAATACAACCGCAGAAGCTGCAGGGAATACGTACTTCCCCCTGGATTATGTGAAATTAATATATCGAGCTCCGAAAGGGTTAGACCCTAGCAATTTCTCCTGTGCCTCTAGCTGCCTAACGGCATCCCAATTTTGATAACTTGGTACAAAAATATGCCTAAGCTATAGCCTCAGCTGTCATTTATAGAGCACCTTTATTTAACCTTTTATTTCCGATAGAGAAGATGGGAAGGAAGAGCTTGTCCCACGGCTCACTCGCATTGCTCTAGTCTCAATCCTTCCTACATTTAAGAAGAAACGCTATCTCTGAGAAAGGTATAGGGCGAACTGTTTAGGTACTGGTTGATTAAACCCAACACCTTGAATATCACTCTGAGGTCAAGCAGGCGCGGCAGAGCACAGGTGCAATATTGAGTTCACATTCATAAGGAAATGGGTCACTGAATTCTGCACAGTACAAAACCTCCCATGGTCTTCAAGGACAGCTCCAAACGTAAAGTCCTCCAGGGCTTCTGTCGGGACAATTGCAGGCCAAACGCAAACATTAAATAGTGCAAGCGATGTCATAGACCCATTTTCCACAACTTAAATCAGTGCATTTTTAAAACATTGAAGAATACAAAGCCTTATTTAGACACTGTATGCTTGATACACAATAAATTTAATATGATTGAAACAGTCTAGTGAGCCTACAAACGAAATACCATAAGCCAATGACATGAATTCAGCAACAACAGGAAGGTAGTTTCCCATGCATCAGGAGGTTAGAGATCTGGATCTGGACAGCAGCTCCAGCTGAAGAGTCTTCTCTCTCTCTGTTGGCTGTGGGAATGAATCTGTCCTCTTTTCTGTCTCTGCTCCTAGTTTTCTTGGCATTTGTCTTGCATATTCGCTTAAATTGTCTTTGCATACTTGGCTTAATCTGCTCTTTTACATGTCAAATAAATTGATGTGAACAAACACTGCTTTATTAATATAACAGGGGAAAAGGATCCCCAACTGTGAGTTTCACTCTAAGTATAAACATGTACTTTCCATTTGAGTCCATTTCAATTCATAGTGAATCTATAACCCAAATAACTCACTGCTGTCTATGGTGTGCAGACTCATAGTGACCCCATAGGACAAGGCGGCACTGACCTTGTGAGTTTCTGAGACTATAACTCTTTACCAGCGGAGAGCCCCCTTTGCTCCCTCTGAGTGCCTCATGGTTTCCAACTGCTTGCCTTTCAGTGGCCAACGGAGCACGTAGCTGCTATGGCGCCAGAGCTCGCCCTGACTCTTCCAGGCCAGTGGAATATTGTCCTGTAGGGATTGTGGAGACTGGCTTGTAACTCGTGTGGAGGAACTGGTGGGTTCGAAGCACAGCTCTTTCGCTTGGTACTTAACCAAACTCTTCACCACGGCACCCCCACTTGAACCACTAATGCAGGAGAGAGGACTGCACACACATCTGTGAGGTTACAATTCAATCCATGACAAATTGTGATTTGATATTTGATGCTGTTATTATTGTCTAACCAGCTTGAAATATTGTGGGGAACATAATTATTTATATTGCATTAGAGTTTAAATTCTGAGCCCCCTGTTGGTCAAAGGCTATATGGTGACAGTGAAAATCCAGAATCCATTTATAGAATCTGCCCATGGATTAAGTCTCCAATAAATTTCTTCTTCTGATCATTAACCCAGGATGTAGTTGGTCTTGCTTTCAGGCAGAGTGCACTGAAAGGTGGATTATCTCCACCCTTCTCTAGTCAGCCCAAGGACGCGCATGCTCTCTTAAGGGCTTGCCTGGGTATGCCCTTGATGGAGATTACCCTACTGGGCACAGGACTGGGGATTCACACAGCCCTGAGTCATGCCTTATCAGTTGTGTCTTGGCTGCCTTATTTGGAAGGTCCTGGACTCATCTTGTAAGCTCTTCTGTTCATCATACTGTACCTATACCAGTCACGGCTCTGTTCTTACCTCGTAGTTCCACCTGTAACTGTGATTACTGATTTGCCACCAATCATGAATTTGTTACCATTTCCTTTGCTCCATGCTTAATGTGCTTAGTGACCTGACAGTGAAACCTTGGATGCCATGTTCCCTCCTTCTAATGGCCTCTCTCATCTAGATGATGCCTCTTTGTCTTTGTATTGTCTCTCCCATTTTTAAGATTAATAAATAGTCTCCTTAAATTAAATTTGACATTGGAGTTTCTATTTTACTCTAACATAATATTAAATGAGATACTGTAACTTGTGGATGAGCAAATACACAAATCATATGAATGATAAGGCAATTAGGACATTTCCTATTGCTATCACCTCACTTAGCTTTAGAGCACATAGAAACTGGACAGATTATAGACCAATATAAGATAGTGTTTTTTTAAAGCAAGCAACAATGTTATCTGGCCTCTTTTACAAAAAAAAATAATTCATAAACCCAGTTAAGTAAATAGATTTTACACAAGTTTTTCATACTTTAGTCACTATTTATAGTTACTTTGAATTAATAAAATGTGAGCCCCTAATAAAATGTTTTTTTTTAAAAAAGACTGTCACACATGCTACACCATGCTTCATGACAAAATTTCTTTTATTTGTAATTAGAAATAAATATTCATCAATACAAAAAATAAATAAATCCGTATTTTCTGCACAAATTGTCCTACTAATTCCGCAGACACCTTCGATTTTCAGCAGCAGGCTTAGCTCATTACAGTGGTGCTGCATGTGAGACCATCAAGGTTTCATTCGTTTGTCCAACTCAAACAGCTGCTCCCTTCTTAGAAGAAGCAGGTGTTGATGCGTGAACAATATCAGCACGAAAAAGAACAGAACATTTAGTGATGACTCTTTTCCCTGAAATATTATATCAAAATACTTTTAAATTCCCTAAAGTGTCCAGGTGGGAAGGCATATTAAACTTTTAAAAAAGCTAAAAATATCTCAATAGTTCCATATTTTATCTCCCCACTTCCAAATCCAATATGCAATTATAATACTATTTTAAAAGGATATTAAATTTCCAGCACATTTTGTATGATTCCATATGAAATTTTAAAAATAAAAGATCTATATTGATAGTGAAAATGCCAGAAAATCAATAGACAGAAATCAATGCAAGTGTTGAAATTAAGATTTCAAAATTTGAAGTAAATCAAATTTCCAATAATATATTATCATATAGTTATACTTTATGAGGATTATTACACATGTTTCATTATCATTAAATTATCATTTAATAATTCTAAAATATATTACTGTTTTTTATGTTTCAGGGAACTGTCTAAGTCTATCTCCTTTACTGAGTGGTCAGACCAGAACCTAAAGTAACTTATGGCATGAAATTAAGTATTAGCAGTAAAATATTTTCTTAATAAAGGTGTTTTAAAAGCAATTATGTTGCTATTTTGCGCTTGTTTTTATTTTGCTTTCTTTGTTTCTACCATGACACGGATATCATTATAAGGGATCAGCTGCTGAAATATTTATGCTAAAATATTTGTTTGAAATAAGCTAAAATAAAAGTTTGAAGATAATGTAAACTCAGTGGAGGTATATTTTCAATTTTGTAATAATTTAGATATTCAACTAGGTTGTGTGTAAATTCAACATTTAACCTAATTTAACTAAACTATGGGAAGATGCTATGATACAAAAGACATGTTATATCCATAGTCCTTGGAACCCCTGCCCAGTGACGGTGTGGGAGCATGCAAAGATGTAAAGTCCTTATAGTGAAAGGACCGTAACCCGGGGGTAGGTCATTTTTGTCTTTCCTCTATGTATCGGAGAGCTATCTCATTAGAAGAAACAGAAATCGCATGACCATCAAGAAAAAGAGCTGCCAGCAAAGCACATAGAAAGCCCCCACCGGAAGCAGTGAAGACAAGAGGACCCAGTACCAAGACCCTGAGAAGGGCGAAGGAGCAGCACCACGACTGTGAGGCAGAGCAGAGGGTGGATTCCTGGGTCCATGCATTGAGGCATAGGCCACTTGGTTATGTGACTGAGAGACTGCGAACCAGAGGGACATGACTGCCAGGATGTGTGAGAAAAGTTACTTCTGTGGATTAAAGACTGAATTGTGTGTGTAGGGGGGAATAAATGAGGAGCTGGACTCAAGTAGAATGAAACGATTTTGAAAAGGATGATGGCAACATATGTACAAATGTGCTTGACACAATGTAAATATGGATTGTTGTATGAGCTGTAAGAGCCCCCAATAAGATGATTTATTTAAAAAGATTGTATCTTGAATAGTTTTAACCTGTTAGCTTCCCCCAATAAACCCCCATAATCATGAGTATTGTCTGTGAACACTGTGCGGTTAATGTGTAGTCAAGCAGGGTCACACATGGCCTCTAGTCCGTTTCCACATTATCAAAATTGTAAAATTGAAATATGGAACTTAGAAACAATGTTAAGCATATGATACAGTATAACGCTTGTGTTATTTTGTTATTGTTTCATTAGTTAACAGAAGATTGAGGAGAAATGTGGCATTATTTAGTTATGATGTCATGGGTCATATTTTCTAGTAGGAAGTTAAAATTAAAGAATATAAAACAAAATAAGAATTGCACCATAGACAGTGAAGATATTGTTTGTAAAAATTATGCTTGGTATTCAGAAACAACATGGAAACAGATAAAATTAGGAGACAAAAAGTATAAAGTAATTCTAATGTATATGAATCTTAAGATAAAAAATAGAGAGTGTTAAAGCCATTTAAAAATAGAAACCAGAAGGACAGAGATGTGGTAGACATCATGTCTTGTTCAATGAGTGTACAGGCAACTGAACCAAATGTTTCTCCAGCCCTGCGAAGCAGGGCGCTCTTATTTCCTTTAAGCCACAGTTTACCTTGTCGTGAACTGCAGCTCTGAGACCCGCAATGCCCGTTTAAAGGCATTAGTGCATTTCCAAGAGAATGTAGCGTACATTCAGAATATAACCTGTTGACTTGAAATTTGTCTGTGTGTGACAGAAGCAGGGCTGAGGCCAGATATAGCTGGATGTTTATCATCCCTTCTTACTCTTCCCTTCTGTTTGCTTCACCTTAAAATCAACCAACATCAATCACTAGTTCGCAACATCTGAGATTAGATGTGTTATTTCTCCACACGGAAAATGTATGCTTTGTCTCCTTACTTCAAATGATGTCTGTTCCTATTAGGGAGTAATGATTTACAAAATGTCATTTTTCTAATTCATATAATGTAAGAGCCAACAGAAAACCTGTTATAACATATGCTATTTAAATATTTTTCTTTTTTTAAAGTTTTATTGAGATTTAATGCACATATCATATAACGCAATCATATCCATGATTTGAATTTTCTAGGTTATCAGTGTCTCAAATATTTGTATTTACAGTCTCTGCTTATGTTTCTTTGTCCCCCTGCCTCTTTTTCTCCTTTATTTCTTGTGTCACCATTCTAGAAAGAACATAAAGCTGGACGACCTACATAGAGTGCATCTTTGAGTTAACATACTGGGAGAGTTGTTAGGCAAATGATATTGTGAAAATCACCTTTCGTTTCTTATATGATTTTAAAGTGTCAATGGACTTTTCATGACTGATACATAGTATAATTTTCAGCCAAAGGAAAAGTTTTAATTTCTATTTAAAGGGTTCTTCAAGGACACACTTTCTCTTTTTTGAAACATAGTCCTCTTAAGTCATTTAAAAATCAGAGCACAGATAAAAAGTAATATTAAAGCTTTATCCATTAACAACAAAAAATATGCCGAATGATAGGTAAATGCACAATAAAAGTATATTCTGAAAATTATGACAGAAAATAGGTTTTAAAATGTGATTTCTTCTTATAAGTACTTAAAATCCTCCACCCAAATGGAAATTAAATATTTTCTCAATGATCTTATTGATTCCCCTAGAAATAAATATTAATCTCTAAAAATGTATTAAACATAACCGCATCCATGGGCTTCAGATCAGAAGGAATGTGCATTGACATAGTTCTTGATATTACATCTGCTATCATTAGTATTGTATCAAACAACTCTATTCTATCAGAATAATGCCCATATGGAAAACTACTATTACGAAGAATTTTGCTAGAAAATTCTTGAGAACAGAAGCAAGAATGTCAGCAATAAGTTTCTCTATTACACTGACCATATTGTAAAAATTTTAATTAGGTAGGTTATTCATGTTCAGAAAACAAAATTTTAGGATAAAACCTTTATAAATATAGAAAATGTAATGTTTACATGGAGGCAAAATAATGGGTCAAAACATCACCCAGAATAAATACAGCAACATTAATAAAATATGGAAGAACCTGCATATTGTAGCACCAGCAATTGTAGAACCAATAACGTTATTTGAGGCCTCATGCAAGTTATCCCAGGTCATTCCCTACTCTTTATACTCTTGCCTTGCCACCGTTCTCTGGCAAATTCTCTTCTGCTGAGCATTTGTTTTATCTAAATTAATTGGCTGCCTCAAAAAAGTTTGGCTTTTTAAAAGCTTAAAGCAGGTTTTTCTAGCGAAGCAAGGTGTTCCTCAGTAGTTGAGGAAAATCTCTCCCCTCACTTGAGAACTGTCGTTTCCACTGATCTTAAACTTTAGGTGCCAAAGGAGACAGTTAAGTGCAGAGATAGGTTTAAAGACAAAAAAAAAAAAGGAAGACTGATTAACTTCTAAATGTCTACGCCCCTGCTACTTTTCATACTGGATTTTAATAGGTATGAGCATGGAATTGTATTTTTGCTTGGGTAAGTGGTTTGTGATTTCCAGTCTCCAAAATTCAATGAAAACTACTTTAGATTGAAAGAATCATTAATAAGCTTCCATAACCAGGAAGGGCAACCCTGGAGGTTGAGTGGACAGGAATTAAAAAGCAGACACCTGGCTCTCTGTTTTCTTTCCTCTTTTATTTTGTGACAGCTAGTGCTCTACAAACATGGTCCTTCAAATGGTGGGAAGGGCAGTTTACAACTCACATTTTATATTTTCACACTGCAAGAGAAAAAGATGCTTACTTTAATGCTGCAGGTTTTAGAAAAGAAAAGAAAAGAAGTTCACAGAAAACTCAATGGCTTCGTTGAAGAGACTTTCCTGAAGGAAATCATTGCAGTGGGTAAGTGGTTCTGTGAGTGATCAAGCACGCGATGGAGTTAGAGGCTGACGCTGTCATCAATACGTGGTATTAGGATGGGGTTTTATAAAGCCATTGCCACTTCCATTGGGAAAATATTTCTAGCTGGAGTGAGTGAGCAGTTTCCTAGAACAAGAAGATGCTGCTATTTAAACAAAAGAAAAGCACATCACACGCCAAGCCTCTCAGTCCCCTAATTTGCCCCTTCCTTTCCCGAAGAGCCTGGTGACACGGTGGGTTAGGAGCTGGACTGCAGACGGCCAGGTCGGGTCACCACCTGCTCTGTGAGAGGGTGTGAGGCTGTCTAGTTCCATAAAGACTTGCAGTCCTGAAAGCCCCGGGCAGCAGTTCTACTTTGTCGCACTACAGGGACGCTGGGAATCAAAAGCAACTAGATGGCAGAGGGTTTGGGTTTAGTTCCTTTATCATTTTGGATGGATTCCCTCTTCTAATAGAAAGGTAAAGATAAATTCAGAGAATTAAGAGAGAAGTATATTTTTAAAAATTAAAGCCAAACAAGGTGTTGCTGTGTCCATTTGAACCCACAAGGATTTCATGTATGTACGAGAAGAACTGTGCTCTACAATTATCAATGGCTGCCTGGTGGGAGGTAGATCACCAGCTCATTCTGACAGGATGCTTCTGAAGGGACTAAAATCTGTCTGTTAGCAGAGATCACATTAACCATTTGCATTAACCAGATATATCGCTACCCACCTCTCTATAAAATGCCGTGGATTCTGCACTGTTGCTACACACAAGGCCAGCAGTTTGAACCCATAAGCTTCTCCGCCGGAAAAAGACACGATTTCTACTCCCATCAAGATTTACCAGTCTCAGCAAAACAAATGGATAGCCCCAGTCTGTCCTACAGGGCCATTGAGTCAGAATTCACTTGATGGCAGTGAGTTTGGTTCGGTTATGAATCTATCTCTAATATAATATACATAATATGTATGTATGATCTATACATATTACTAGGTATGCACAATGAGCTAGCAAGCTAGATAAATAAAATCACAAACTATTATAAGCATTTCAGTTCATACATGCATGAGAGTATTTCAAACAAAATATATTTAAACATGTACAAGTGCAATAAGTGAATGGCTGCAGATGCAACATGTCCAGTCACAACAGTGACTGCTTGCAAATAGATGTTTTCCCAGGTAACAGGTGAGTTCAAAAGGATAGGATGACTGCACTGGAATTCCAAAGGTGTGATCTTGATAGATTCACTTGAAGGACATAGGATGGTACGGACTTATTATAAATATTCAGACAATTGAATACTGCGTTGAGGAGAAAGTGGCCTAGGAAATTTGGCCTGAGGATTTTTGCTTTTCCCACCATGACAATGCACCTTGAAAGCAGCAAGAGTTGCCTTTGGAGATTTTTGTTGTAAAACCTTATTGCATCTACCCTAAAATCCTGATGTTACCCCATTCAGTATTTTTCATTCCCAAAATGCAAATAACATTGAAAAGGCATATGATCTAAGTCCCAGGAGAATGGCAAGCTATTTTTGACAGGGGGTGGATCCAAGAACACAGCATTCTTTGAGAAAGGATTAAGAATATGAAAATCACACCAATAGAAGGTTAGAGACCTAAAGGATAGATTGAGAAGTACCATATATACTTGAGTACAAGCCGACCCGAATGTCAGCTGAGGCATCTAATTTTACCACAAAAACTGCATTAAAAATGTGCTGAAAAAGTCAGTGTATACATGGGTATATACGGTAATAGTTCCACATTTTCAAATGTGTGTAGCAATACCATTTGAAGCACTAAAAATATATGACTTCCAAAAATGTACTTACTTATTTAAGTAGCAGTAGTGTAAGCAGCTTTTAGGTCGAGAAGGGAATCATTCTCCTCTGCTAAGCTCTAGAGATACAGGGGCAGCAGATATTGCCCACTACAAAATATTGCCCGCTAGAATGTGCAGGGTGCAGGCGGGGAGTAAGTATAAATCAGATGAAGGCTTTGGGAAATCCAATTGAGAATCTGAAGAACATTGTTATATGAGAAAAATAAGGCTATGCAAAAAATAAATTAGAAGTGTTCTCCACTAGAAGACACTAGGATCCTTATTATGGAAGCTAGATAACCGTGAATAGTTCAACGTGCATTATAAAAACCTAGGAAGTGATATTGAATTCAACTCTAATACTGTCCATGTTAAGACAGGGCTAGATGTGCATCAGACCCTTAAGGAATCATATTCATATTTTCAAATTTCTTTTAGAGTTTTTCTTCACAATTAGCAGCATTCAGCACATCCTACTAAACATTGTCCTTGTTGTCAGTTCCATGGTGCAGTCTGTTCAAATCACACTGACCCTGCCGCACAACAGAAAGAACGCCGTCCGGCCCGGCATCGTCCCTCACTGTTGTTCCTATGGGTGAGCCCATGCTTGCAGGCGCTGCCCTACGCATCTTGCCGAGGGTCTTCCTCTATCATGCAGCCCCTCTTCTTGAACAAACATGATGTCCTTTGCTAGGAACTGATCTCTCCTGATAACATATAAGGCTTCAAATAGACCTAATGCATGATTTATTATAGGATATCTTAATTTAATAGTAAATAAATTGCTCTCTAGCATTTCAATTCTGACTTTAAGTTAATTGTGCTGAGATATGCTGCCTTAGGCTTTGGATTACTGCATCATTTTATAATTTAGAAATTAAGTTTATTGTCTCTACTGAATTCTTCCATAGAGTTTTTAATATTATTTCTACTCCTGACCTTTTATGAGATCCAACAGGTTAATGAAGTATAAACTCTCCTACGGTTATCCTTATGAAAATAGTGCTTTTTATTCTGCATAGAGTCTTATATTAGCCAGAATTTATGCCAAGCTCCCTATCAAATAGCTATTCCTGGTGAGGTTCTCCTTTTGACCCATCATTTTTAACACAGAATTATGTCTGACACTTGCTAATCCTTGAGAATCATTTCCAAATTTAGTGAACTTTAACAAATGTCAGTTAAAAGTTCATTGACAAATTAGAGGTGAGTAGAAAGACAAATGAATGATTTAACATAAAAATGTTTGGCAGAGGAGAAGTAAAGAGACCGCCATAATGAAATGTAATAAAAATATGAGACCATTAATAGCAGTTATTTAAGGAATTCATATTTAGCTTTCCTTATATTCAGTAACATAAGCTATTCCATCTAGAAATAAACAATATTTATCTCTATTTCTTTTTAATATCTGTATTGGAAAAGTAATTTTATATATTCTTAGAGGTACTAAATGCACTAGAATACAAACGTCTTCCTTCTCTCTCAAGTAGCTATGTGTACCTTCATAATGCCCAGTGGCTTACAACTTCTAGGGAATATATATTATTTTTAATGAGGAAACTAGGTTTTATCTATGTCTTTGTAATATTATAATTGGCATGAAGCTATACTTCATAACTCTACTTAAATACTACCTTTTCAGTGAGTTACCTAAAACACTGCTGATTTTTAACATTTATAACTATGTGATATAATAAAGTGTGGCTTTTTTATATGTATACTGTCATTCTCCTCCTGTTAAAATATAAACTTCTTATGGACAAACTTATTTTCTTATGGTGCTCTCCACAGTAATTTCAGTGTTTGCAACATGCTATTCAGGAGGTTAAAAACAAAATATGGATGTTTATTAGGAAGTTAGGAAACTACAACTGAATATATATATATGTATATATATATATATACACATTGCAAATCCTTTGTTTATTTTTCAGAAGCAATGTATAGGATAATTTGTTTACAAATTTATTCAAAAACACTAATTTTTCTAAATTGATGTGGAAAAAGTAAAAGTCAAAAGAACAGGCTCCCCTGCGTGTGTCAGAATATATTTGAATTCCATAGAGTTGGCAATGGCTGGTTTTTCGTTAGGAAATTGCCAAACTTCGACTCAATGCTGTCCCTGAGTCCATACAAGACCTGTAAAATTATCTACACCAGCTAACGCCTCACCCAAAGGAAGCAATTTCACCCATCGTGTTAGTGGTGAGTTAATTAAATCTTTGACAAAATACAGCAGGCCAATTTTTAAGTTGACATTTTGTATGGCTAATTTAATATTAAAAATGGCCCTGGGCAGAAAGCAGGCTCCTTCTCCTTGCTCTGGAAGATGTAGGCCATCAAACTTTCGTGTAGGGGCCGATGGGATGAACCTGCTCCAGCACTCAGGAACGCCTACAGTGACGTGTGGACCTCAGTTCTTCTCAAGGTGGCACAGTCCAAGCGGCTTGCCATGGAAACTTGTATCAAAAAGGCATCTAAGGACGCATCAGCTGATATTTGTCCCAAGTATCATCAAAGTCAGGATTCTCATTATAAAGCGAGTAGAAATTCATCTCTCTCTAAATCTTGGTTTATAAACTGCTTAAAAAAATCTATACTGGTTGATGTTATGAGAACACACAAAATGTCCCCCTGGGTCCTTCTGGTCTCCAGTGGGGACTCTATCAAATGAAAAACAGAAGAAGGTCAAATTCAGAAGGTGGTGACATGTAGTCATCCATTTGGTAGTGAAGTGTTTGCCTGTGAAGACTTAGATTCTGATTCCAGGTATGTGTTTGTGAGGTTTAGAGAAATTAATTTTATGGACAATTATTTACCGGCTTTCATCTTAAATGTTTCCTCTACCATATAGTGTCTGTGTCATTTAAAATTCTCGCCAATTAAATACCTTGTCTGATTATTTTGGCCATAGACATAATATTATTGTAATTTTATCTTTTTAAAGGTTGCCAATATACTACCACATTAATGAAAGGCTAAGCTTTTTATTAAAATATCAACACCTGAATGTTTTCAAATTTTTAGTTAAAACCAAATACAGATCTTCTAATTAATAAAGAAAAAGAGTAATTCAATTTCTAAGAAATATTAGAATATTTAAGTTTTCATGTTGTATTAGAAAAATACCCCCAAAAGCGCTAAGAAATGCATTCTAAAAATCAAACAATCCTTTCAACAACTAAATATTTTAAGTCATTAAAAAGTTGATCTGGTGGTGAACCCAGAGTGTTGCTGTAATTAAGGCTGTATAATGTGAAATTATTCTTTTAGAAAGATGGCTGGAGACCTTCTTTGTCAGCTCATTAATTTTAAAATAAAGTTGTCTTAATAGGAAACTGAAAGGAAGAACTGGTGGATTGAAACAAAGCATTTTATACCATAAAACAATCAGCAGCAGAGGGTGGAAGAGTGGAGAGGTCACTGGGACAGATAATCATAAATTGTTCATGTTTTCATCCTTTTCTAGTGCACTGAACCAATAAGACGATTTTTCATTAAAATAATTCTAAATAAGATTTGCTGCATATTAATTTCAAATCGGGGGGGGGCAGTCCTCAATAGCTGACATAGCGGCTGTAATAAAAGGCTTCATATAGCCAGGGTGTGAGGATGCCACTGGACAGCTTTTTACTTCATTATGTAAGGTCCCTAGGAGTCAGCGCTGAGTCAGTGGTGCTAACAACCAGCATTTCCCTTGTTGCTGTCAAGTGGACTCTGACTCATGGTGACTTTAGGAATGTCATCATGGAACTGTGTGCTAGGTACAGGGCTGTCTAAGGCTGACTTTTCAGCAGCAGCTTGCTATGAAAGGAGCCCTCCTGGTCTCATGGTTTATACGAGGGGTTGCTAATCACAAGGACAACAGTTCAAACCTGCTGCTGCTCCCTGGATGAAGATTGAGGTGTTCAGTTCTCATAAAGTCTGAAAACCCAAAGGGGCAGTTCTACTCTAGTCATAGGGTTGTTATGAGCCAGAATTCCCTAATGGCACATAGTTTGAGTTTGTGATTATTTTTTTCTGGCCTATGGGTAGCGTGAGCCAATGGTCTTTTGATCAGGAGCCTACCATGGTCACTATGCTATCAGGGCTCTCTCATGAAATGTGCACCCTGCGTTTCTTTCTATGTGAAGTACAGTCAAATAGTCTCGCCATCGCAACAGGCGGAGCAACATTGCAGCTACTTCAATCCGCCTCAACCTACTATTCATCAGTAGTATGAATATGAAATTTAAAAGATTATTTAAACAATTTCACATCTAAATAAAACTTATAAATACTATATCAATCACAATGAGAATGCGAGCCAGAGTTGAAAATAATTCTGCACCATTAAACAGCATTTATTTTCAAAATATTTTATGCTATTCCCTTTCTGTGTTAAGCACATTGTACTGGTTTCCTCTAGCTGTTAGTAAACTTGTCGCAAAGTCAATAACTTAAAATAACAAATGTATTATCTGCCATATGGAGCTCAGAAGAATGAAATCATCCTCATTGGGCTAAAATCAAGTTGTTGGTAAGGAAACATCCTTTCTGGTTGCTCTATATAGATGGTTTCACCTTCTGGCCATTTCCTCCCTGCCTCCAACTCCGAGAGGCTGACCACACTCCCTGGCTTATGGCCGCACTCTGCCAACTTGAGTCTTAGTGAACCCATCTCTCTGGTCCTATAGAACTCATCATGTTTTAAGTTTTAATTCCATGTACTGCTATATAATAAACCACATATTAAGATATTATGAAGATTAGTAATAATAAAGTTGTAACTGTATGGCAATGTTTATAATTAATCACTGTTTCCTTCTTTCATCTAACTTTATCACCATTTAGTGACATGAGCGCACTAGACATGTTTTAATGCCCATTTTATAGATGTGCTAACTGAAAACCGAAAGGTTCACTGCCATTTCTCCAAGATATCTTGTCAGCGAGTTGCTGGATTTTTATTAATGATCTTTTGAAACTAAACTGAGTATATTATTGTAGATACATCACTTTTTTCAAATTATGCTGCAAATTTTCACTGTACTGTTGAAAGATGAAAAGATATATAAGTTATTTTTGTGCCCTACCAAAGAATAAAAAAAACAATAACTTTAAACTCCTATTTTATTGTTATTACCATGATGCCAGAGAGACAATATAGGATATTGTAAAAAGAGAGACTTGGAAAGCAAAACTTGAATAGGATTGGTAAGTTGTGTAAATGCTCTAAGACCTAGATATTTTATAGTTAATGTGTGGATAATAATTGAACATAATTATTAAACTATTATTTTCAATAAGATCATGCACACAAAATCCAGATGCAGTGCAATTTCAATCACTTTGCAATGTTTAAAGTCATTATAAATGTAATGAGTCACTGTAATTATTACATATGGATGTCCAACCTCTCATCAAAAAGATAAAGACTTGCCCATGAGCTGATTTAGATGATGCTTACAAGATGCTCATCATCCAGTCATCATCCAGAGCTCACCCACAGAGAGAGAAAATCACATCCAGAACTCATGATTACAATAAATGGTCTTTCAACCTGCTTTTCTCCATGTATGATAGCAAAAAGTTTAATAATCCAATGGGGCTTTCATGTGGTTTTCACAAGTCACCTAAGTGGCATAATAGTCCCTCTCCTCTTTACAAAGGTCTAAAATTGCTGCAATAATGACAGCATCATGAATGGTTCGAGTTCTCTAGGAAATAGTCCCATTACTGGAAAGTGCTGCAATAAAATGTGCTGGAGAATAAACCAGGATTTGCTTTCTCTTCCAAATAAGTGAAATGAAGAAACATGAGTGAATACAAGTATATAATTACTTCTTGTCATTTTAAAAATATAATAGATCAAAGCATTATACTTTTTAGTCATGACTGTTTTTTTAAAAATACTTTTTTTTTGAACTTCAGGAATCAAAATGTTTGATCTACTTTTTTTTAAACCAATACTGAATTGAGGTATTGGCGCTATTAATACCACTATTGTATGACATTGTTTAAAGGTTTATATGTAGCTCCTATCTAATAAGAAGCATGTGAAAACATAGGAACACTGTGACATACCATTGTAAGACTTTGAAAATAGCACATCAACTACAGTGTTGTCTTAACTAGTAAATTTCAAAAGGGGGCAAAATTCTTTGATGATGCTATTCTAATAAAAATTACATAAATTGCACTGTTACAAAAATATATACTAATATTATTACTTGAAAATTTCCCAGAAAATGAATAGAAACTCCAGTAGTAAGTTAACAATTTCCATTATAATTTCTTACATAATTCTAATATACCTTTTCATGAATATATTTTTAATGTTTAAAACATTTATTCAGGTTAACATACACTTGTTCTTTATATTCACAGAATATCGGCTATACTCCAAAATCTGTGCCTGTACTAGAGATGTATAATTGTAAGAACTTTCTATCATTAAAGTCAAACTGAATAATGCAAGAAGCTTGGAAAGTGTACACAGAGTTACCTATCAAAGACAATTGGTCAGTATTTAATCATTTCAGGAGGTAGAAACTAATGAAGAATTTATGAAACTAGAAAAAAACAAGGTTTAATTCACACTGAACATATTGATTTAAAAAGCACAATGGATATCAATTGAGATATTTCAGCAAAGGGATGCAATGCTGTTAGTTTTTTTAAATAACTAACAGAAAAACAAGCACAAGGGATCTATATTTATGCCCTTTCCAAAGAAAACTGATCCAATGAAAGGTAGATATTAGGGAGCAGTATCACTAACAACATGTGCCAGTAAAGTGGTACTGATGATTATTTAAAACAGTTGCAGGAACAAATCAATAAGGAACACTCAGAAGTACAAGTTGGATTCAGAAGAGGACATGCAACAAGCGCTATCACTTCTGATATTATATGGATCTTGGTTGAAAGCAAAGAATATCAGAAATAAGTTTACTTAGGTTTATGGAAACCATGAAAAAAGCCTTCACCTGCAAAAACATAGCAAATAATGAATTATATTGGACAGAATGGGAATTCCAAGTTACTTGTCCTCTTGTGAAAAATAGATCAAGAGGCAGGAAGTCCAAAATAACAAGGGAATACTGTGTGTTTTAAAATAAGAAAGTGTACATCAAACTTTCTCCTTTCACTATACTTGTCAATCTGTATAATGCACATATAAGAAGCTGAATTGGAGGAAGGCTCATTAACAACCAGTCATACGTAGATGACACACCTTTCTTTCTGGAAGTGAAGAGGACATAGGGAACCTAACTAAGGAAAATAAAGGCTGTATGTAACCTTCAATAGAGATTACAACTCTAGGTTAAAAGAAAGACTCTTTAAACCCGAGTCAATAAGCATTTCAATGTAAACAAAGAAATACTGAAGTTAGCAAGGATTTCATTTTATTTGCTTCCATCATCACTGCTTATAGACACATCAGTTATGAAATCACACAATGTACTCCTGTGAAAGATCTCTTTTACAGTGCCAAAAGCAAAGATGCCACTTTAAATCCAAGGGAAGGTTTAGGCAGGCCATGGTATTATAAATTACCTAATGGTAATGAGAAATTGAATGGTAAATAAGTAAGACTGAAGAAGAATTATTGCATTTTAATTATAGTTTAGGCAAGGAATAATGAACCTTCCGTGGACCACCAGAAGAATGAACACATTGGTCATGGTAGAAACAGAAACAGAATGTTCCTTTGAAGTGAGACGCCAAATCTTCCTCTCACATACTTAGAACATGTGGTCAGGGGAGACCACTCCCTGGATAAGGACATCATTATTGGTAAAGCAGAGGTTCAACCGCAAGAGGAAGTTCCTCTAGAAGATTCAATACACATAATCAATGAAGAAGACCATTCATAAGATTCAATAGGCACAAAGAGTGTACTGGGGCTCAATCACAGCAATGACGTTGCGGATTGTACCGGGCTGACTGAGCAGTGTTTTGTTCAGTTTTCCATAGGGTTTTGTGAATCTTTGTCCCCTGGATGGCACCTAACAACGCTATCAAACCCAGTAAGAACTATTCCAAACAAGAAATTCAAATACCAGAGAGTAGATTCAATGATACTGATAGAAACATAGTATATCACGGATGTCTAAAGGGAAACCTTGCTGCAGAAATATAGTACATTCATTGAGTTGTTACTGAACATATGGACTTTAACCAGTCCAATAGGAGGGGCAAGTATGAATATTTCCAGACAGAGGAAAATTGGCAAAGGAATTTCCTTATGAAATATTGACAAATTTTACAGGGAAAGGAAAAACATGTTGGGATCTCTGGAGATTTCAGTGTGAAGCGGAATGGTGAGATAGTTTTTAGTTGTGCAGGATTCACTCACTTAACTTTTTTCATATGTATAAATGAACATCCCATTTATTTTAGTCTCCAAAGCATTCGGAGATATGGATAGCTTCTTATCTCAATAACATTTAAAATACTGTACCATTGGCTAGTTTAATGATACTCTTGGAATGATCAAAGGCTCCACAGAGGTCTCTTATACTTTATCTCTGAGAAAGCTGATCATTCTCCACTAACGTGGAACAGGGACACACACACACACACACACACACACACACACACACACGAGGGGGTTCTCAAAATAACTAACATTTTTTTCAAAGCTATATAATTAATATTTTTTAACAAAATAACCTTAATCACCTTCAAATTTCTCTCCATTACACTTAACACATTTGTCAAATCTATGATTCCATTCTTGAAACCTTTTTTCAAACTCACCTGTTTAAATAGCTGACAGCCCCTCGCTGTTTTTTTGTTTTGTTTTTCCCCCCACTTCTTCAAATGTTTCTCTTCATTTGTGCAAACCAAAAGATGTCACATGGAGTGAGGTCAGGTGAGTAAGATGCATGGTTCAAGAAAGGCATGTTATTTTCTTGCCAGACACTGGCACATTGCAATGGCTCTATGAGCAGGTGCATTGTCGTGGTGGCAAAACCAGTCCCCTGTCTGCCACAAATCAGGCCTTGTTTGTCTCACATTTTATGCAATCTTTTCAGAAGCTCTAAATAGAAACCTTGATTTACAGTCTGACCTGGTGGAATGAACTCCAAATGCACTATCCTCCTCACATAGAAAATATAAGCATCCAATTTGAGGATATTTATATGTATGCTTATCTGTAACCTTTAACCTAAGAACAGTCAATTCTTATGAGCTAGCCCTATTTGAAAATGACCTTCCTCGAGGGATTACTGAAGATATGGGTGTTATGGCAAAGTGGAGTGAAGAAAGCAGACGATGCCTGGCTATCATAAAGATTAGCATGTGCGGGTCTTAAAAACTGTCTGAAAACAAGCAGCCATCTAAGTCAGGCGCCAGTGAAGCCTATGCAGAAGAAGCACAGCATTCAGTTGGGTCCAGTATTGTAAATAATATAATCTAACCTCAGAGGAGGGAATCTTATTAGAGCTCCCAAGAATGTGAAAGCCCAACACCTCTTTGCAGAGCCCCCAGGGATATTGGATCCACTGAATTCTTTCACACTGCTGACCTTGGATGTGAATAGCTTGGCCCACTTCATATCAAGAAAATCATCAAAACAAACTCAAACGACAGCAACAAAATGAAGTGCAGGAGGGCCTCAATCCAAAAGAAAGCAGAAAATAATAAAAAGTGGAACACATTAAGTAAGGGGCACAAGGTAAAAATGATAAGATGTTAAAATTTAACCTCAACATGTCTGCCTTGATCTACTTTCTTTAGTCCACAATAGAGAAACCTATGGGAAATAATAACCGGAATAATATTTTCTTGGACTTAAGGCAGGGGAGGTTGTGGACAAATGAGGGAACAATAGCAGTAAGTACGAAAATGAAGAAATTTTCTAAAATTGATGGTGGTGGTGATTGTGCAACATGAATCTGTCCACACCGATGAATCGCATGGCATGTGAATTACAAGGGAAAACATTTTTCCAGGTGTACACAAGCCATGAAAGGTTCATATGCCTCTTACAGAGCAGGGTAATTGTGTATGCTCCTTGGTGGGGTCCCACGAAGAGGTTTGTAGGGAAATGGGTAGTAATAAGAGCAGGATTTCAGTGAATAAAACAAGTTTGAGAGTGATTCGGGATCAGTTTCAAGATGGATTAAATCAATAAGATGGATTAAATCAACATTTTGCTTGTAAATGTGGACTAAGATAATTTTATCCTTTGGCTCCCAATATTAAAAAGTAAACAAGCAATGTTGTTAGATGATCGTGTCTAAACCCATGAGCTGCGCACATATTCCTATTATTCTCAGTTTACATACAAAGATATGAGGAATCCGTGGAGAGGATATAGAACTTTATTCATTAGATGTAGTTAGGAAAATGAAAGAATCAAGGTTTCAGTCCAAACACACAAGACATGATGGGGTGAAGAAAGGAAGCTGTAGTGTTGTTAAAAATAGTTACCTGGGGATGCATGTGAACCTGCATGTGCAAAGGAAAACTGTTCCCCCATGTAATTTTCACAGCCAAGAGCTTCAGAATCAGATCACACCAAACCCATTGTCAAGGAGTTGATTTTCCTCCTAAATAAGATTTCTGAGAACATCAATCTTTATGGAGCAGGCAGCCTCATTTTTTCTCCCATGGAGTGAGTGATGGCTTTGAACTACTGATACTTTGGTTAGAAGCACAGCAGTTAATCCAGAGGCTCCCTAGGAATTCTTCAGAAGCAAACTACCAGGGTTTAATTCCAAGTGCCTCTGGGTGGATTTAATGGCCATTTTTCAGGCAGTTGTCCAGTCCTTAACCCTATGTACCACCCAGGGACTGTAGCTCGGTTTGTGAGACTGAGGTGCCTCCGACTGAGGTAAAGGAGGCATTTATCAAAAGGTTGACGCTTATTTCCAGGGTTTATATTGTACCACAGTCTATTTGACTGTTTTTCACCTATTGGATTCTTATTTGTTATATTTTATTAATATAGCTTAACTTCAGTGAACATCATTGTGCATTTTCAATTAGTTTATTTTTATAGAAATTAACATAAAATTTAATCTTTATGCCAATAGAATATTGAAGTACTAATTTCTCATTAAAATTTATCTATATTGGCTATGTTTTCCCTTTTCCCTTCTTAGAGCATTAATATTCTGACTTTTTCGATAAAGAGATCACCAGGTATACGTAAACGTAGAACATGTTTGCTTTCCTCCTGGGCTTGCTTCTAAAGTTCTCAATGCACACACTAAGGTTATTTTTACAACCATGTCCAACAATGAGTCTGTACAGAGGGCACATGAGGTCTCCCTGGTCAAGTGTCGGATGACTCCCTGAGAGGAAGCACAGTTTGCTGCTTCTCAGACCCTGCCGTGAGTTCTGAACAAGCCATTCTTCTCTGCAACCTTAGAATCTAAGAACGCTGAGAACAGTACTGTCTGAAATCTCAAACTTATTTAAAAGCATAACTTGTGAAAAGTAACAAATAAAAGGAATTATTAAAACATGGAAACAGTGGAGTCAAGTATATGCAACTGTAGAAAGATCTCATGCCTCCCATGTTCTATGGTTTATCTTTGAAGTGATTGTGATTTGCACTTAGGAAAAGACATTATCTTGTTTAGCTCAAAAAATGATCACTCTTGTCTCCATTACTTTATCCTCCGAGCTTAATTTTATTTAGAAAAATCATGGACAGGGAATTTGTGACTAATAGTCAATAGTGCTTTATGGCCTTTTACACTCATTCTCGCAAGTACGCTCTCTCCAACCTCACAGGTTCGTGGACTTGTGGGGTCCCAATTAGCTCTCCTCTCTGTGGCACCTTGTCACAGCATCTGCCTTGCCCTCTACCAATTCTGCTTGACAGCTTGCAGAGCACGTGGGCTACATCACGATGCCAGTGACGCACAGAGGCTGTGAGCCTGCTACAGCTCTTCCTGCTCACTGTATGCACAGCGTTGTGGTCACACCACTTTTTCTCCCAGCATGAGGCTATATCCAGCTCTGTTTATTTATGTTTGTGTTCCCTTCCTTACTATACCACCAGGAACAATCTATTTTGAGAATCTTATTGCTTTGCAATCTGATGGCATAACTCAGACAAAAAGATCAACATGTTTCAGATATAGAATTTCTTGAAAATTTCTATAACTCTATTTTATTGTTATTATTATCTCACCTGTATTGGCTCAGAAGTTAAACAACAGAGTCTAACTACAAATGATGTATGATCAGAACTAAGACATATTTGTTGTCTGAAATGACTGCTTCATTATTGATAATATATCAAAAATTAAGTGGAAAAAAGTGTATATAAGAGTGTTCAAATGATGCACTAGATGATTTAGTTCAAAAATACTCATTTCAACTGTACATACATGGGATGATATAGTAGACATCAGATGAATAAAATTTAACAATCTATATCCTTGTCAGTTTAAATTCAAAAGACCACAACAGAGAGATCCCATGCTGAAATTCCACTAGATGAACTAAACTCTCCCTCAAACACACCTGTAACCCAAGGACTTAACACGTAAAATCCATGGTGCTTAAAGAATCAGAAGCCAACTATGGTAAGAATTGAACTGTCAGTAGGCCAGCTATCATTGACTTACTATATCACTGCATCATATGCTGGAATAAGATATATATTATCCAGGAAAGCCTGTAACTGACCTTGTCAATATTGGTATACATTTTCCCTGACAACCAACCCCAATTTTTTGTATAAATAACTTCCAGCCACAAAAGGTTTTATTCTGTACAATGTGAATAATTAATGTATTGCGATATGTAGTTAGCCTATTTTGGTAAAATATTCCTCTTTTAAAAACTAGTCTTAGGGACAATACTAACATGAGTTCTTTATGTTCCAGGAAGATGATTGATAAGACATTCTACCATAAATTAACAAGTAGACTTCTAAAGCAGCAGCTCTCACCCTGTGGGCCATGGCCCCTATGGGGGCCGAATGACCCTTTCATTGGGGTTGTCTGATTCATAACAGTAGCAAATTTACAGTTATGATGTAGCAATGAAAATAATTTTATGGTCAGGGGTCACCACAACATGTGAAACTGTATTAAAGGGTCATGGTATTAGGAAGGTTGAGAACCACTGTTCTAAAGGGATCCAAAGATAGATAAAAAATAAAAGTTTAGATATAGATCCAAGAATGCAGTTTGGGCTCACACTTAATCCTACTTCAAATATAAGAGCAATTAGATCTTAAATCATGGCCCTGCTCCATACCCGCCCTCAGGAAGGAAACACAAAGGATAAGGGTGCATGGAAAAGTGTGGTGAAGAAATTAGATGGTGCCCAGCTATCAGATGAAATAGTGTTTGGGTTCTTAAAGGTTAGTTTCCAAACAAGCAGCCATCTAACTGGGACATCAACTAAATCCACATGGAAGAAGCACTCTAACATCAGTGACCAAAGGATTGCACATTATACAATCTGAAGCCGCGGAGGAAATAATACCAGAGCCCTGATTGTGAGATTCTGGTTTGCAGAAGGCTGTGGATGACAGTAAGAGCCCAAGACAATTTGTGAGATCCATACAGGAAAGAAGCCTCTGGTGATTTCCCTAATGTCATCATGGAAGGTTGGAATAAATGGGTTATGAAACAATATATTGGAGAGATAACTATAGAGCTCAAAATCATAAATCTGACTGGAGCAATGAAAACCTTGTCAGTGGAATGTTCCCTCACTGTGCACTGAAACGGTTTTCAACATTTCAGTGGGGTTTTCATTTTGTTTTCTTTTTCTTCATATTGGGGTTTAGCTCTAATGCATTTTGTCATTGGCTATAGCTCTCTTGATTTTGATATATGTTTTCTATAGGTTTTGGTATATGAACCCCGAGATTGATGAACCTAGAGACAGCAAGTAGAATAAAGGTTCCTCGTTGGGGGGAGAGGAAGTTCTGTGAGGGGGGATGGGGAGTAAAACAGAAATTATATCAAGGTGTTCAAGAAGAAAAGAATGTTTTGAATCTGATTGGGGTAGCAATTGTACAATACTGCTTGATGTGATTGAATTAAGGAGATTGAGGGAAAAAGTAATATATATTTGTGTCTATATGCAAGAGTTCTTGAGTGTAAAACTAATATATCTATGACTACAAAAAAGCGATATTTTGTCCACATTTTCTTCCTAGCACCAACCACAGCTCAACTTTCTTTGTTGATCTAATATACATATTAGATATATAATATATTATATAATACTTTATATTATATAATATGTTATAATTGTTGATTATATTCTATTATATATTCTATTATAATGTATATATTTTATATTCTATTATAATTAATTCTATTATAATGTATAATATTTTATAATTCTTATTATATATATATTATATTCCTCTTTTGGTATTTTCAGATTCAGTTTACAAAGTTTGCCTTGTTATGTTTTTATATGGTCAGACATATTATTAACATAAAAGAACCTTTTCCTCACTACCAATTATCTCCCTTTTCAACTATCTTCCTTGTACTTAAAGTTTCTGACAGGATTACCAACACAAACTATGTAAGCATGATCTTTGCAAAACAAAAAAAAAAGTCTATGCTCTAACTGTGAAGAGATACAAGTACAGGCAATCTCCACTTTATAAACATCAACATGGGCAAGTCTGTAATTGCCCTTTAATATTATGTAAATGTGTCCTCATTTGGAAACAAGCAAACCGACCCCAATGTAACACAAGTTCTTCATCACAATCACTTTCAATGGCTGTATGTGCAACCTTTACAACTTTGAAAATGCTTCCAACCTTTCTTGCTCTAAAGTAAGACTAACTAAGAACTATATGCACCTGTGCCAACCAACCTACAAATTCTATTCTTTTTCTTAGCAAATAAAATACACTTATTATTTGCAGAAGACAAATGACTTTATTTATAGAATACCATAACCCAAGTCGCCATCCAGAATCCACTGCTTTATGTTTTCTCCTCCAACCCCTGCTTCCCTAATTCACACTGCACAGGACCCCAGTTTTATGAACACACACTGGTATCCAATCAGTTCAGAGAAACCTCGGCATCCTTGCCCATGTTAGTCCAATCCTGGGCTGCTCTAAACAGCACGTTCTTTCTCCACGGACCAGGTTAGTGGGCACCAGTCATATATCAGGACGTGTGCATGACTCCACTCATTTAGGCTCTTCCTCCTCTCTGACCTCATATGACCTGTACTGCATTCGCACACAAAGCGACCACTATGCTTTAGGAGTAAAACTTTGTGCTGAAATCTGATTACTCACTGACATTTCCCCCATTATGATATCTTTCAGCAAATCTACCCTATGTTCTCAAAATGTTTCATGGCATTTTTTTTACTTTGTCATGTCCACTTCAATTTAGGCTTAATTTTACACAAATGTTAAGTAATACCCTTAAAATATTTCTCATGACTAGTTCTGGCAAACAAAGATCACCAGATAAATCATCGACCCTTGTTCCTGTAAGAAATTAGTATATATATCCACATGTGTTTGCATAGTACACGGCCTCTGGCCTGGCTGATCTACTAGTTGTCCTTCAACAGGCCCGAGCGCACTGATTGCCCTCCATTACCACCCGCTGTCAAATGCTGTCCTTCCTTCCCGGTGACTCCAGGTTTACCTATAATTCACATAAATGTCAAGTTCAACATCCTAAACTATTGACTTATTTTTCACAGTATGGTAATTACTGAAAACAGGCTTCCCTAGATCACATATGATGTGTATGTTCTCCATATGTTCATTGCACGGCGCTTGTCATGTCGTTCATCCATTTAGAGGAAAGGTTTTCTGACTCTCTGGGTCTAAATTCTGCCTCGACCAACAACTGCCTTAGACTCTGGAGAAGGTGTTAAACATTTTAGCATTTGTAATATAGGAATGAGAAAACTTACTTCTTAGGAATATGTGGTAGATTAAATTATTAGCCCTAATATTGCATCCCTCCCTGTATCCACCCAGTTTACCAAATAACGTTGCAGGGTACCCACTGTGGATGTTTGCTCCCCATCTTCTTGACCACACTACAGATTTGCCTCAACGATTAGAAGGAAGGTGAGAGGGTGCTGGTTGTGAGAAGTAGCTTTCAAAGTCCTAGTATGACAGACCTCCTTGCACTTTGAGGTCTTGAAGAGCAGAACACGTTCAGGGGGCCCAGCTAGTCCCACGGGTAAGAAGAAAAGCAGGTGAAGCAGAGGACACCCTGGGCCACCCATGGATGTTTGAGTGAGCTACACAGACACTGGAACAACTGTTTGATCTAATCACCTGAATTTTCTGCCCCCAAATTTAAAATCTAGAGTAGTTTGGCCTAAAAGTTTATTATTGAAAGGGACTAAAACTCTGTGCTTATTTGTTACACAGAATTTCAGTGGTAACAACTAATTTATATAGAATAGTTGAGAGGAAAGAATTAGGACATTTTTTGTGAAATGCTCCACTAGAAGTACAAGCTTTTCTCTTTTATTAATATAAAACATAGTTTAAAGTGCTATTTGCATTTCATAGTATTGGTAAAGATTGCACTCATAATGGGGTACTCACTGTAGAAGACTGTAATTCACACTGCTTAAAAATATAAAGCTCGACAAAGGCAAAATTAAAAGATACTTGAGAATATCAAGTATTATTATGATATATCCATATATGTGTTCATTTAAGTATATAAATATGCCATTCATCTTCTGGTGCCCCTCTTGTGTTCTGTGGAATCTTTCCTCCCCACTAGAGGGGAGTGATAGCCCTATTATTTTTCCCCCTCTCTCTCCCAAGTCAAATTCTTGCTAAGTCTTCTTTTCAGTCGGAACAACAATGCAAACAATAAAAATCTGGGTCACGTTTATTGTCTTTTTCCTTTTTCGTCCTCAAAAACAGCCACACATAGTGTGGCCTAATCCTATCTCTAGATTAGGGCACTGCCATTTTAAATATCCAACCATCACAGACTGAAAGCCGTGTGTTTTCTTTTACCAGCAAGGTGATGATGGAGTTCCTAAGGCCCTCTTTAGCTGGAGAGGCACTTTCTTTACTTGAAGTTTTTCCTTACTCTTAGCAACTAACCAGTTCAATTGTTCCTTCTCCACAGCTTAGCCATCAATAGCAAAACTGCTTAGCCTGCAAACATTAATCAGCACATTTTTGTCACCAAGGGATTTTTTAGTGTTTAATAGATATCCCACCTTCCTATAAAGTAAATATTGAAATAACACTCTTCAGCACAGAATTTAAAACTCCAGCACAGTAAGGACTCTACACGCTTCTATGCGTGATCTTAGACAATCTTCACCACAGCCTTGGTAAACCCAATCAAGCCCACTGTTGTTGATTTGATTCTGACACGTTTTGAAACTGTTAAGCAGATATCATTTTTAATTCCTATTTTGCACATCAGGTCATTTCTAGTTAGAGAAACTGAGTAGTAATAGAATAGCTATTCTAATTCAGGAATAGCTGACCCTAGCACAAGGTCTTAGAACACAAATTAGTATACCAACATCACTTATATGCTGAAAGCTAATCTTTCTCCCGAAACTCAATTATGATCAGTTTGACCAATGAACAAGGAAAGGTTTAATACTATCAACTATACCCAAGTAATTTTAAATCTTAGAATAGTTTTTGTTTCTTTAGCCCTCTGGTGTTAAATACTAATCTTTTTCATCACATGAATGAGTAAGCAGAAACTCCAACTAACTATATTATTATATTGCTACGATATTCCTGCCCTTGGAAAGCAAATAATTGCATTTCAAAGCTAAACTATTTTAAGAAGATGAACTTTTCAAATATTTTGGTTTATTGGTAAAACATGAATCTGTAAAGCTAATCTGCAAAGATAAGATTTCTCTCATAATTATGGGAAAATATGTCTTATATTATTGTCACCATTTTTTCTATGGTTAATATTTTAGCTGGGTTTTGGTTATTTTATATGTGAAATTGATATTATTTAATTCTTGGCAACATCTTGTTTAATTGGAGGACATTAATAATATTCTTTTTTTAGTGTTTGTAATTTAAAAATTAAGTTTTTCCAGTGTCTTTTATTGAACTCAAAAAGAATTCATTTCTATTGAATATCTTTTGGAATTTGTAGCCTTCTGCTTAAGCAAAATGCAAGTTGTTTACAATTACTACCAGGGATATTGCTAATTCTAGAACTATTTGCAAAGCACACATTTTTACACGATACCCAAATCACAAAAGACACAGCTGTTGGCATATTAACCTTAACTATCACTCTTTGTCATCATCTGCCAATTTGTCACACTGCGGTATCTTGAAGGTTGCTATGTTGCTGGCAGTGATGCCACAGCTATTTCAAATATAAGCTGAGTTACCTATTGTAGACAAGGTTCAGAGCAGCTTCCAGACTAAAGGCAAACTAAGAAGAGATGCCTATCACTGTCAATCAGCTTCAAAATATAAGTCAAGTAAAACTCAAGGGGTCACTATAGAACATTGTATGACATAGTGTCAGAAGATAATCCCCTTACATTGGAACACATTAAACTACACAGTGGCCACAAGAATGGACGTGATCATACAAAATATTTCAAAGATGACCCAGGACCAGGCAATGTGTCTTCTGTTGTAGCTGGTACCTGCTGTGTATCTACGCACACTCAACACAACTTCAACAACAACACCCCATTGTATAATTTTGGATTAACAAAAAAGAAGAAAAAACCTGCATTCTACATTCATCTAATCAGAAGTAAATACTTCTTAAAATTCTTATTTAAATAATAGATTATGAGATATGAAACATTTCTTCTAATCAGGAGTAAATACTTTAAAAAATTCTTAAACAATGGGTTATGAAATTATGAAACTTTGATTTCAAATAGTTGGTTAAAAGCATCATAGCTTGAGTCAGGCACACCTTCATCCTCAAAGGGACATCCTCACTCTTTAAAGGTATTATGAAAAATTTATTCTTCTCAATGTGATTTAGAAATTGTTATGATCCGTAAAGTCAAATGTCTTTGCACAGTCAATAAAACACAAGTACACATTTTTCTGGTCTTTTCTGCTTTTAGCAAAGGTTTCTGGGACATTAGAACCTTAAACAATTGTATTTCAATTTTCCCTGCCATCTCCTCTTCTGAATAAGGTTTAAAATTCTGGAAGCTTCCATTCGTGCTGTACTGTACTCTGGACAGCTGAAATCATTTTAATTATTCTCAGAAAAATTTACTTGCATGTGAGATAGATCATTTTGTTTGATAATTTTCATATTCTGCGGAGTCACCTTTCTTTGCAATGGGCACAGGTAAAGCTCTCTTCTTGTTGCTTGGGCAGGCAGCTGTCTTTCAAATGTCTTGGTCTAGATGACCAGGTGCCTCCAGTGCCTCATGAGTTTGTTGGTGTGTTCCAATTGATATTCCAATGATCCCTAGAGCCTTGATTTTTTTCTAATGCGTTCAGTGCAATGTGGACTTCTTCCTTTATATCTTTGATCCTTGATCATATGCTACCTCTTGATATAGTTAAATAACAGC
This sequence comes from Tenrec ecaudatus, assembly GCF_050624435.1. Classification (NCBI taxonomy): domain Eukaryota; kingdom Metazoa; phylum Chordata; class Mammalia; order Afrosoricida; family Tenrecidae; genus Tenrec; species Tenrec ecaudatus. The sequence goes on from NC_134530.1 coordinate 100,652,403, forward strand.
CAGTTCCTTTGGGAACAGTGACTCTGTGAAGACTCTAGAACAAATATTTTTGTGTCATTAAACCCACCCATGAATCAAACGTTGTACATTTTGAAATCTTTATTTATTAAGATTTATATTCCGTAGCAATACTTTATGACTTATACTTATATAAAGAAATTAAAACTTAACTAAATACCTATTTAGACCCCACTTAAATGCAGCCAAAGGGATTGAATAAATATCAACCGCAAAGAACATTAAAAGATTTTCACTATCCTTAGTCATGAAGAAAATGCAAATTAAAACCAAAATTAGATATAACTACACACCCAGTAGGATGACTACTATTAACACATATACATAAAAATATGAAAGAAAAACTATTGGTCCATCAATTGCATCTCTACGTATATAACACCTCAAAGAACTATAAGCAGTAACTGATATATACATCAATGTTCATCAGATTAATATTCACATTAGCTAAAATGTGGAAAGCACCCAGTGTCTATCAACAGATAAATGGATAAATTCCTTTGGATGTAAGGCTGGAATGCTCTAGGGTGAGAAGAGCAGATGACTGCTATCCCTAGGCTATGGAATTGGCAGCCATTGGACTTTGGCTTGGATCTACTGCTTGGAGGATGCCCAATATATTGTGGCCTGGGACTACCATATATTTACTATTTTAATATCCTCCATGCTCTTTTATGACATTTGTTACACTGGTGGGCATGGTTTGGCCTTTGTTAATGAGCGTTATTAAAAGAAGTTTCCCCCTACCCCCAGCCTCCATGGTTTCTCTAAATAGAGTCTGGTCACTTAAGATTTTAATCTGTTTAAGTCAACAATTCATGCACTGTGGTCTGAAATGAGCTTAAATTTATATAATTCCCTTTTCTCAGCTGTGTTTTATAATTTATAACATTGGATAGATTAATGATACGATCAATAGAATTACTTTATGTACCAGGGGTATGACTTACAATGTTCTCTATAACAAAATGGTGGTGATGTTGCTGAAATGGAACAGAGACATGCATAAACCAAAGATATTTTAATGGATTTTGGGCTTTCACATAAATCCAGCCCCTAATCTAGGACTTAGTTCTCATGAAATTACCCTGCTTGAGATGCCGGCCTTAATGATCACTGAAGATCACTGAAGATACGGGTGCTATCGTATATAAAATGTGGTGAAGAAAACAGCTATTTTCAGGATAGTATCTGGAGTCTCAAAGCTTGCCTTAACACAAGAAAGCCATCTAAACAAGGTATCAACCAAGTCCACATGGAAACACACCAGTATGTGAGATTCAAGGGTTGTAAGTATCAAAATCCACAGTGTAAAGAGGGTATGGTATCAGAGCAGACATTGTCAACACTCAGTTTGCAGAAGGCTATGGATGGCAGGAGCCCCACGTGGATTAAGTCTCCAGTGATTGCCCTCTGGCCAGAGACCAGGGATGTGAATGGCCTTGACATTAGACAGAGAGCATCGTCGAGCTCTTCATGGCTGGTGCTGTTAGGTGAAAATGCAATACCATATCATTTGATTTTGTATCATTTAAAGATGATTCACTTTTGAATACTTATGTTTCTCTTTTAGTGAGAAAAATAATATAAATGGATAAACAAAATGTGGTATGCATTTATAATAATGTAATACTTGGCTGTAAAAACACATGAAGTTCTATGCTAAATTAGTAAATGGGAAAATGTTGCTTGAAAACATATTACATGGGATAACATGCAAAAGGACAAGTGTATGATTCTTCTTGTATATAACATTTAAAATAGGTACATTCATCAAGTCCAAAGATGAATAAGTTATAAAGGATGAGGAGCAGAGAATTGCTGTTTCTTCTAAGGTGCTCTGCTGGCATAGTGATGGCACGTTGGCCAGCAGTTTCAATTCCCCAGCCACTCTACAGGAGAAAGATCATCTAAAAAGGAGTTTTGGGAACCCCCAGGGGCGGTAGGTTCTACCCTGTCCTATAGGACTGCTGAGTTGGAATCAGCTAGAGGGTAGTCAGTGAGATCTTGAAGGAAGAAAGGGAAGCCCCAACGCTTCCTTACAGCTAAAAAGCATTCAAATTTGGATAGAAGTTTAACATGGATAGAATTTTTTTAAATGAATTGTTTTTGTTAAAGTTTCAGTTAAGTATTGAGGGGTTGATTCCAACTTAACTTTCTTATAAGCCTGTGGGAAAACAAACAAAAAATAATGTAAAACAATGGTTATATTAATTTCATTACCTTTTGCATTGCTACCTGTGATTTACTCAGAGGAAAAGCTTACATAATGACTTGAACACTATGAATCTCTACATCACTGCTTGATGTGATTCTTGAAACTTCCAACATATATTTAAGACCCCATATGCATTCTAGTAACATTCTCCTAATAATTAGAAACTCACTCTCTCTCACTGATTTTGATCATTTCAGTAAGCATATACATGACACCAAAACATCGATTACGTCTTTCTATTTAAAATGTTATATTCATTCCATTGTTTTTATCCATTCAAAATTCTTAAGACTGGGTTTTAAAATGGTGTCAATGTTTTGGATGATGGATCACGTGCAATCAGAACACACACACACACACACACACACACACACACACACACACACACAGCAAAACAGAACAGTACATATCAGAACAGAACAGAACTATAACAAAATAGAAGCCAGAGAAACTTGGAGTGTCATATTATTGCTTTGTTTTGTTTCTATCATTATATAAAACCATGATGTGTTTCCTTCGGGATAGCATTCTTCTAATGAAAACATCCTTTAATAAAAACACATTCATAGAGTATGTGTATACATCACTGTAAATAACCCCCTAGTATGACTGGTGTTTCTGAACCCACGTTTCTATTATTTATCTTTACCAAATTCACACATTATCATTTGATTAATTTTATCAAAATTGTTTAGTAAATTGGACAGCATAAAGCCCAAACAGAGCATTACAAGAGAACATAACTTTCTGCTGGGCCATTCATACGGACCATTGCACCGGTGCTTTGGCTATGGGGATAAGGGAACAGGGTAGACCAATAGGTAACTTGCACTGAGTTACAGGACAGCTGGCACGGCCACCTTCCTCTCTTACAAATTAGTATTCAGAAACACGTGTCTCATCCTTACGGTAACTCTCCCTGAGTCTTCTCTCATTATCACTGAATCAGATATTGTTTTATCTCATTTGAAACCACAGTGCTTGCTTGTATTATTTTTGGAAGGTGCATTTATAAAATAGTTTTGGAACACTGTAAACATTTTATTTAAATGGGTGACTCAAGCATGTTAGTTTAAATTAAACCACATGCTTGGGATATTCATGGAGCTATGTCAGGGCTATATTTTATGAAAATGCAGAGTACTGAGCAGCAAAATGTAATCTAGAGGACACTTGTCTTCAGTCATGCGAGACAAGATGTATTAGCCAAGAGCGGGCTGCAGCAGTGCTACTTGAGTGTCTTTAATTTTCTAAACCAAGATTGTAAAAAGAATCCGTGGTATTGAATCCCACTGGCTATGGCGAAAAAAGGACTTCTCAGAGATAAAGAGCGATTTATCTTCTGCTGTTAAAGAGAGCAGTTTTGGCAGAGAGTAAAATACATCACAGTATAATATACTCTAGGAAGAACATTACAAAATAGGAATTTATCTCTTAAAATTTCAAAAAGTACTGATTCGATGTTTCTTCCTAAATAAAATGCAAATGTTAGTGCTGATTGCAACTTACACATATTAAATATGAACATTAGAATTTAGGATACTATGTGCTTATGTTTTTATGTGGCAGATTTTAGCAATGATTTAGTCAGAAGAATAGTATTTGGCAGAAGTTAACTAAAAATACTGATTAAGCTTCAAATATCCCATGTATTATCTTTGTTATGTAAAAATGGACATTGACAAAATATAATGATGGTTTCTTTTAGATATAGCATCACATCTAATCAGGGTTTAGTCTATAGATTATAGGGCTTACAATGCCCAGATTTTTATAAACGTTGAGAGACCTTTCCATTGAATATAGAATGATTTCCCTTCTGCAATGGAGCCTGCTTTATACAGGTTTTTCCCACCTGGAAAGAGTTTTACCTGAAAATAATTGAGTATATGATATACTGGTTATATGTTGCTTATGATTACACACCAATTATATTTGACACCCTTTTAAGGAGAACACTCAATTTTAGGCAATATCTTTTAAGAAAAACATGTGAAAGGAGACATACATTTTCTAAGGCCATATTACCCACTACCATGGAGCTGACTTTGTCTTATAGAAGCACCATGGACAGGGTAAAAATGCTCCTCACAGTTTCCAAGACTGTATTCTTACTGAAGCAGACAGCCTCATTTTTGTCCTGTAGGGTGGCTGGTAATTTTGAACCATCAACCTTGTGATATGGAGCCCAATGCTTATGAGCCAGTAAATGATGGCATTCCTCATTGACTATAAACTTTAAATAATATATATTTTACTTTTCCATGGCTCAAATCCACAGAGAAAAGCTTCTTTAAGGCATTAGAAAATTAATTTTGTCTGATTTTACATAAAATTGAATATATATAGCTTTTCTTTTGTCTTTTTCATCAAGGAAACATTAGTAATAGGATGCTTTCTGATTGAAAAACAAAACAAGTTCTTCCTTGTCTATTTTTAAAATAATTTCATGCAGAATAATCAAGAAAGTGTCAGTACAAAATGTCTAATAATCAATAGAAACAGCACACAGTACAAAGTGTCACTAAGAAGAAAATAACTGCAGCACCATTTTTAAAAAAAGATAGATTTTTGTGACAATTTTAAAGTGGTATATTATAGAACTAGCTATACAACAAGATTGTAGTTAGTTTTAACAGTTCCTTATATCGACACTGTGTAGCCCGGGTAGAAGAGGGTTTTAAGCGTTCAGCTGCGAGACTACAGACAGGCTGCTCTGGCTCCCCGGGACCTCCAAAGAAGTAAGATGCAGCGAATTGTTTCAGTAAAGGTTCACAGCTGTGAAAATTCTCTAGAGTTCTGCTCTGTCCAATACACTCACTATGGGTCAGGACTGACTCAACAGCAAAGGGTTTTAATTTCATGTTAACACCATCATTCCCTTTAAAGACCCTTATTGCTGGAATTACTGGGAGGCAGAAACTATACAGGATCTTTGAAAGTTCAAATATATTTTAAGGCCAAAAATGAACACAAGTTTTTAACTCAGTATTACAAATATAATTTATTTCATGTGATATATTTCTTTATCTAAGACAACTTGGCATTCTTTCATTTTTGTAAAATTATATATATTAAAATACTTAATTTTCAATCACTTTTAGATGCATCTAATATAAAATTATAACCTAAAAACATTTACCATGTATCATTTATAATTAATTGAAACGTATCCCTACCTACACATCATTATCAAGCTCAACAATTTTCCATTATAATGTTCAGACAAACTTTATGAATATAAAATCTAGGAATAATATCAAGTGAACTAATGATGGTGATCTGAGGTATCATTTTCTATTTTTATTCCATGAATACCCTTCCTCATTGAGTATAACATAAAGATTATGTATAAACATTTATATATTATGAAAATTGGAGAAGAGTGGAACATAATCTATTAAAAAGCACAAGGGAAATAAATTCATCACTTGGATTTCCAGAAGGAAACAATTGAACCCATCACAGTTTATAAATATTTAAATCTGAAAACAGAAGTCCATTTGGTGACTCATTCACTGCCATTGAATCAAATCTGATCCACAGTAGCCCTGTAAGACAGGGTAGAACTGCCCCTGTGGGTTTCTGAGACTGCAAGTATGGAAATAGAAAGCCTCATCTTTCTCCCAAGGAATGGCTGGTGGTTCTGACCTGGTACCCTTGTGGTTAGCCAACTAATATATAACCCCTACAACACCAGGGGTTACTATATTCAGATAAATGTTATCAATGGTTGCTACTTGATTAAGATAAATGTCACATAACCTTATTGTGTGTGTGTGTGTGTGTGTGTATATTTCTTTATCAGAATGATGAAAGGATGAGAGCTGATATGTTTACAAACATACTTTTTATAAGGCACTAATCAACTGGATGAAACAAATAAATGAGAGCATTTTATACTTGTTGGCAACATAGTGTTATAAATAAATAATTTTACTTCCCATCTTTGTTAGAGTCAAAGCAGGGACCACCAATCATGGAGATGGTCAAGATCATTTAACTGGTTCTCTGAAATAGACTATCTGTAAGTTTAAATGCTTATCCTCCCATGAGGATAATCACATCTACCCTTTAGTCAAGTCCAGTTCACAGAGGCTCCATACAGGATTTCTAATCCTCTGAATGTTTGCAGGAGCGCCCAGTCTCATCTTTGTCCCGCGGAGCTGCTCCTAGATGCGAACCACATGCTGTGAGGTTAGTAGCCTAACGTCTGACCCAAGGTGCCACCAGGGCGGTTAGCAGGGATATTTCCCTAAACTTCCCACTCTCCAAGTAGGTAGACCTATAGTCTCCAGCATGTGAAAAAGTACTGTGCCACGAAGATTCCTGAGAAGCATCAAGATCTGATCATTCGTTGAGGCAACTCACTTTGTCATTCATCTAGAATTTTTATATTACTCTTGGTTCTCCACAGGTTTTGATACTTCTCTTGTCGGGCAGAGGAAACAAAACAAAACAAAACAAAACACCAACTTCTCAAAAGTCCTGATAACACTTTGGATGTTTTCAGTAAGATGACTCCCAATTGGGGAAAAGGCTATTTTTCTGTTGTGAGTAGATATATAAATACATTACTTGGGTAATACATAGATTGATAGATATATCACAAGCATGTATGTACATAAAATGTTTTATAATGAATATTCAAGGGGCTTGTCTCTGGCATATGTCTGTTGGCTTCTGTCAATCACACGACGCCCTGCTCCATCTTGACAATGAGGCTTAACAAATGATTCAGACCAGAGGGCTCTTATGCAATAGCCATTGTCAACCTTGCAAGAGGCGAGTGGTCTAACTGAAAGGAGCTACTATCAGGACAGTGCTATACAGCCACCACCAAAATACTTAGGAAGATCCTTCTATTACTCAAAGGTCAAGAGTCACTCTTCTTGGTGCTCAGTTGCCATTGCAATCTGACCCTTGGCAACCTGTGGTAAAGTGAAACTGTTTAGTATGACTCTCACATAGTTTTGTCGTTGTAATTTCCACTAAAGATTTAGGTAGGGCTATGAAAGCCGGATGTGTGAAACTCACCCTATTGCTATCACTTTTGTGCCAAGGGGATGGGTTAGTTTTGACATTTCACTGTATATAAAATAAGCCATTTCAGAAGCAGTAAGAGAAATTCCATGACTATCAAAAAAAGGAAGGCCATGATTGGAGCAAATGGAACATCCTTGCCTGAAGCACCAGGGCCATGGGAGGGAGCGGGCAGAATCCAAGGGACCATGTGGCTGAGAATCCTGAACCAGTCTTGCCATCTTGGCTAAGAGGAGACATTACTACAGACAAAAGAACTGTATCCTCAATGTTTTCTAAATCTGACTTGTAACCTGTTAACTTCTTTAATAGACCAGCAGTGAGGGACTATTGGGATCAAAATATATTAAACATATTAAAGGAATTCTGCCTCATAGCAATCATCCTTGGTCAGATGTGGAGTTGGATTTTCCTTCTTATTTGTGTAGCCATGGCCGATCCAATGTGGCCTCATACATTTCAGCACATCATCAAGGGAACAAAACACGGCCCTATCTTACACAATCATCATGATTATTGGCATGCCTGATCTCATTGCTGTTGCCTCTGTCTATGTCAATTACCTTACAACCTAAGGTGCTCAATTTTTAGGGCTCTCTGGAAACATTATATTGCCATTCATAGGGTTTTCCTATACTAATTTTCAGTAGTTTTATGGGGTTTTCCTTCTGTATTAACTTGGAAGCTCTGCTAAATCCAGTCCTTGGTGACTGAACTAAGGGTATACCTTCCTACATCAGAGCAACATGCACTGCACCATCCTATGAGAATCTCTCCAATGATGATGCTAGGTCGGTTGCAGTGCTAGTGGTGAAAGAATCTCCTAATTAATTCATTTGTAACCCTATAAACCTGTCCCTAATATCCAGTGCACAGTTCAGATAAATGATTTTCCTAGGGACTGGTAGGCCTATATGGCTTTTAAATTTTGAATGATTCATTTATTTTCAAAGGAAAATCACTTTTAAATTCATGTTCAATTTGGTTAAAATCACTCTTCTAATATTTAATGACCTAGGTATTTATTTTTGTTACAGGATATAATGTTTTGCATTAAAAAAATTAACAACCACAGGTAAACAAAGGTTTAAATCTTGCAGTTGTATAGATATAATTAACAGTTCTTTTATATAAATTCTATCTTAAAAATTAGCACCAATATGCAATTTTTATTCTTGCAGTTGTGTTGTTGATGATCATAATTTAAATGTGTGGAAAATTGAGATAAGTTGTATACACATGACCCAATGTGTTTTCAGCAGTCTGTGACAGCAAGTTAGTGCCTCCTCCCTTCCTCATGTCTATACCTTCGCTGTTTTTGTTCCTTGAATGATTTTGCTTGAGTGTTACTAGGAGCAATACACAATCTTTGAAGGTGAAGTTCATCAGTAAAAGAACTACGTTGGAACTGGATAAAGAGTAACAAATGAAAATGCTCAATGGCACTGTAATTGATACAGGTTTGATTAGAGTTGTGCCCTTTGGTTATAGCAGAGTCCATTGCTATTGAGTTGTTTTCAACTCACAGTCCATGTTGGGTTTGCAATACTGTAAATATATTTTGTTTGTTTTGTTTGGGAATGAAGTGGGAGGTAACATATCCCATAGAAACTTAGGAGAGAAGCTAAATCAAAAAACAAACTAACTGCTGTCGAGTCGATGCCAGCTCATATTATCAACCCTGTAGAACAGGGTAGAACAGTTCCAGTGAGATTGTGAGACTACAAATCTTTACAGGAGTGGAAAGCCCTGTTTTTCCTCTTGGGAGAGCAGCTGGTGGTTTTGAACTACTGACCGTGAGGTTACCAAGTCAGTGGTAACTCACTCTGTCACTGGGGCACCTCTCACTTTAGCAATACAAGCGGTAATGCATTGGTCTGCTAACCTACAGTTCAGCAAGGCAAAATCTGCAGATGACCCACTGTTGAAAGACTAGGCTTTCTGTTCCCCAGAGGCTCTGAAACCTCAGGGGAAGTGCTTCCCTGTCCTGCAGGATCTCTGTAAATCACAGTACCTTTGGATAACACCACTAAAGTAGTGAATAATGTAGACATGAAGTGACAGTCAGAGAAAAATGTAATTGGATACTTAGAGCAATAAGGACTTAATTAGTCTGCATGCATTGGGTTGATGTTGTTTACTGCTGCCTAGTTGAATATGACTCATAGCAACCCTGTGTAGAAGAGAACAAAACACTGCCTGGACCAGTGCCATCCTCCAGACCATTGCTCAGTCTGGGTATATGTAAGTATAATAAAATAATTTCTGGATAATTTAGATAATAAAGCATAGTCTCACAAGAAGTAATTTTAATAATTGAGAATGAAATTAAAATTTTAATAACCATATTCTCATTTCCCTGTGTGCCATATAATAGTGGCAACTTAATATATAATTTGGGACAATTAATCGGAGAATTTAGCTACTATCAAATTTCTATTTCAGTAGAATATTACAGAACATTGCTTAGATTATTATTTTTTAATTATCTGAAAATTTTAGCAATGACACCTGGCTAATATGAAACTGAGGGAAAGATCAAAGAGCTTTATCATATTGCTATTTTATATGCAACAAAAAGTCAGTAAATCCCTTGTCCCCTCAAAATATTACTATGCCAATATTTAAATAAATTGATGATTAAATTAATTTTGATTATTATAGTGATAACACAATGACCAAGATTATATTGCTTACAAAGGAATCTCTGATAATTATTTATAGAATCTTATTCAGTTGTAATAACTTTTGGAAAAATAAATTGTCACTCAGTAACTTAGCTCAACAGCCAATATAACCTCTCCTTGACAAAACATGGAAGAAAGACAAAGCTTCCTACCCCTACGAAGAGATAGAGCCTCACAAACTCAGTTCTACACTGTCCTTCAGGTCACTATGAGTTCATATTGGCTCCATGGCAGTGAATGAGTTTTGACAAAAGAATCACGCTGTTGTAAACTAATATTGGATATTTCAAAATTATCTCTTAAAAGCAATTATTCACTCATATACTGACTATCACCACAGAGGTATGACCTCACAACTCCCTTTCCTAGTGTCGTAAGGGAAGCTCACGCTCCCATCATTGGCAATGTAAGTGTTCAAGTGCCCAGGTGGCCGGTATTTCAGCATTTGTAGCAGACAAATATTAAAAGGCAATAAAGGCATTTGTATCCCCAACCCACAGACTACATAATGGAAGAATATAAATAAAAATAAATGAACCAAAATATATTGATGAAAAAATTAGAACGACAGTTCTATATTTGGTCAAATTGGACTCAATTATGTCATGAGTTACAAACAAATTGAAGCTTTCTATTAGTCATGGATTAAGATACAGTCAATTCAGGTTACTCGTATTAAAAGAAATAGAGTTTCATGAACGCAGGGAAAATGAATTTCATATTTTACTCTGGGTTGTCTGGCTTAAGTATACGGACCCCTATACCATAAAACTTCAGGGGAGCTATCCACACTGTATTCAAGTGGAATGGTAATCCTGGGACTGTCCAATAAATTCATATGATAAATACTGGCATAACATTTATAATGAATAAACATTGATTCTAAAAATGCACTGTCGTAGAGTCAATGTGACCCCACAGGACACAGTGACCCTACAGGGCAGGGTGGAACTGCTTCAGTTCTGCCCTCCACTGTCCCTCTCAAAGCACCCTGTCTCAACGAAGCTCGACAACTCTGGACAACGGCCACACAGAATTCACAGACAATACTCATGATCATGGGTTTCCTAGGGCAGCTAAGAGGTTCCACTGTGTTAAAGGTATAGTTTTTTAGTTTGAACTGACTCTTCTCAGCTATGCAGTCAGGCAAGTCTCCCTCTGGTTGGTGGCCCCTCAGTCACGTGTTTTTCCATTACTATAATCTCAAAGCCAATTCACTGGGACCCTTGTGAAAATCTGTAGATCTGCTCAGCTCTGGGTTTAGTGAGTAAAAAATGTCCTTTCCTTCCTCACTTATCATTTTCTTTTTGTTTTCTTCTTCTCCAGTGCATAAGCCCTAAATGAAATCAAAATTGATTTTAAGAATGAAAGAATCTTTAGAGGGGCTAGCCATAAATCAATAAAGCCTAAACAATCCAGCCATTTCAGTCAATATTCATCATATCAGAGGAACTTCTGTGTTGTTTTGTGCCCCAAGCAATGATGTGTACAGAGCCAAGAACTCTGAGCTGTAAGAGAGAGAGAGAGTGGTGCTGTTCCCCATCTTTTAAAATACCGCGGATCACTCCCATCTCACAGCAAGGGAAACAAGGCAATTTGTTTTTCATATATCAAACTGAATACATACTAAATCTTTATAGTATAGTTTGGGTCACCAGGGCAATATATATATATTCAAGGCAGTGTCAGTTACAGGGCTTATAGATACACAAAACTCTCACTTCTATTTCAAAACCAGATAAAGAACAATTGAGATTTTATGCTTAACTTCCGAAAGAGAAGAAAATGTTATTTAATTAGACATGTAAATGACCTATAATTCCCAATTCTGATTCAGGAGCAGTGCTAAAAATATTATTTGTCTCCTTTCTACAATTTTTCATGACAAATTTGCATCAGATTTTAAAATCAACAAGAGACATATAAAATGAAGATTATATGCCCTAATGGAAGGCGATATAAAAAAATGAGTAAATATAAAGTTGCATTGATGACAAAGTTGAGCACTGAGAGATAGGAAAACCTCTACTTAATTGGAAGTGGAGAATTTCACTGTTTGAAACTCAAAACTCACTGCGTTCAAGTGGACTAATATTGAGACTAGAGAATAGAGTAAAACTGCCCACAGAGACTTCTGAAGCTGTAAATCTTTTGGGAGCAAAAAGTCTCATCTTTCTCCTACGGAGGGGCTAGTAAATTCATAATCCACTATGCCACTGTGGCTTCTTGATTTTTCTGATACATGGTCATAATTGAAGGGGGAGATACCATTTTATTTAAGTGAAGAAAACAGACTAAGTAAAATTACTACTATAGAATATGAAAGTGATTTTGAGTTAAAACATCAAGGTTCAACTTGAAGATTATTTAGGCTATTATTTCTCTGTTTTCACCTTGTGATAGTTAGGGATTGGGTCAACTAGACCCTCTAGGCTATGGGGTGGAGGAAAACCTGTCAATCAAGTCCCAACCTGATGACACCTCCTTGATTTCATAAATCTTTTGTGTAAGAGTGAGATGGATAAACATAATCTCTCTCTCTCTCTCTCTCTCTCTCTCTCTCTCTCTCTCTCTCTCTCTCTCTCTCTCTGTCTCTGTCTCTCTCTCTCTCTTTCTCTCTCCTTGCTGCCTACTGGAGCTCTGCCTGCCTGCCTTGAGGGTGGCCCCCATATGAGCCTCCTAAACTTGAGAGCGGTGGGCACCCTGCCATGTTTCCACTGACTTTCAATCCATGTCACTCTGAATCCACTGGCCTGTGATCTTCCTGCTGTCTGGGTTACCATTCTGTGTCACTCACACGTGGGACAAGAGCCTGAAAGGGACTTAGACTACCATCAGATTTGCGGACTTAAGTTGGACTGAGCTGGTTGTCATCTTGATATATAGTTATTTCTTGATATAAAGCTCGTTCTTCTACATAGGTGAGTGTTACTAGATTATTTCATGAGACAACCTGGTCTAACACACACCCAAACCACTTATAGGAGAAAATATCAGCACACAAAAGCCCTTATCAACTTGAATTTCCATATTCATAAATCAAATTGGGTTGGCAATCACAAACAGACACTGAGGACCCAAACAATTAGAGACTTATTATCTTGTCTTAATCTACTTAGAGATTACTATGAAGGTATCATTGGAACAAACAGAAACTAAAGCTGCATGTTCAAAACTATTTCTACTAACTTGAAATTAGAACTTGAAGCTTGTTAATCTTCTAAAATTGTTATTAGCTTACAAAAATGCTTTGCTATATTTTAAACAATTTGTCTCACATAGGTGTGATTGAAAAGAAATTTTTGTTCATGAAAGAAAAAAATTCTACCTGATTGTTTCTTGAGCAATACACAGAATGTCCTATTGAATGTCTAGTATGTGTCATACAAAATGCTAGATGCTAGGAATATAAATATGGAGGAAATAGCTGTATTCATATGGACATATCAGTGTTGAAAAAGATGAAGGGAAACACAACAAAATAGGGTACAAGCCTATTTATGAAAATGTGGTATACTATGAAAAGTAAACAAAAATAACTCCACTTGTGAAAATCTTTGAATCAACAGCAAGTCCACACATTCAAGAAAAAAATTTGTATCCTATGGTTCTCTGCTGGCAAGTCCCCACAGATATTAATTTTGTTCAAGTTACTAAAGTGTCTCATAACTTGATTCTGTTTACATGACTTGCTATCTTCTACATTTACAATCCTGACATTATTCAAATGACCAATTCTTCTAAAGAACTAAATTGGACATTTTACTTTGTTCTTCTTTTACAAGTGAATTCTAGCAGTACATGGAGATAGTTTGTTTGAAAGGAACTGAAGAGGCTAGCTCCTCAAATTCAAAATAACCACTAAAAGGAAGCAGGGGATGTGATGGTACATTTCATGGAAGGTCAGAACTCATTTTCAGCCACGAGGATATCATATACAACTATATATTTGAAATTAGGCCAGTTTGAAGAGCTTACAAGAACTACTTATGAGTGAGTCTTTTTAATTGCTTGAAATCCTGAAGGAAAACTTTACTGGCCCTTGTTATGATTATATTTGGTGGTTTAGTGGTAGATTCCTCAACATCAAGTAGGGCACCTGGTTTCGATTCTCAACCAATGCATTTATGTGCAGCATTTACATGCCAGAAAGATTGTGCCTACAGGTGCATATTTTAACACCTATATGAAGATAAAATTTGAGATGTTGGAACATCTCAGATATCACAAAATAGCTAAGGATGGGTATTTGGTGGCATATTTTATTGAAGTATAGAAGGGAGAGACCAAATTAAAAGAAACAAAAAAATGTTTGAATGAGTTACTATATAGAATAACCAAAGATAAATTGTAAAGAGTAATGCAAGAAATTAAGTAAGAATGTTAATCTGCAAATAAATTGAAATTAAATTCAGAAGATAAAAAGAGTTAGCTTGGCCAAATAACGAAAGCAAGAAGAAAAAAAAGCCTGATTGCCACAGGATAATTCTGATTCATAACAACCCTAAATACAGTTTCTACCATGGTAGGTTTGAGCCACCGAACTTCGGCTAACAGTCTACTAGTCAACAATGCCAGCATCGTTAAGTCCCTCGGCAACTGAAGAAGATAAGTGTTATTAGAGAGTATGGAGAAACAAAATGTTGAGGAGCCATGCCAAAGAATGGAGTTTTTAGTCTGAGTTAACTGTCTCTAAAAAGAGGAGGGCATTTACTTTAGGTAAACTGAGTAAGAACAGCAAAATAAAATAACAAGATCATTATATAGACCTCTTGAGAAGGTTGATAGTTAAGTAGCTAAGATAACTTAATCATTTAAAGTTAGCAAATATTAAATGAGAAGTGATCAATAATGAGTCACATAGTTACACAGTTTAGTGATATAAAGTAGAACACGTGAGTAATAGATATTAGACCCCAAAGAAAAGAAAATGATGGCCTTGGATAAGCTCTCATTGGGTTTTCAAGGTTTACTGATTACGCAAAGACATTCAACTATGTGGATTACATCGCACTATAGATAGCAGTGAAATAATGCAAACTTACAAACATGTCATTGTAATCATAAAGAACGTATACACAGTGCCAGAGGCCGTCATTCAAACAGGACAGAGGAATAGTGCACGATTTAAAATCAGGAAGGGTGTGCATTCGAGGTTAATCATTGCACCAAATTTATTCAATCTGTGTGCTGGGCTCCATGTACAAGAACACGGCATCATGCTCAGAAGAAAGCTCATATGATATGAACCTTGGATATGAAGGTACTTAAAGGATCTGCTGATGAAGAAAGGACTTCAGTCTTCAATATGTACTTCAACTCAACCTCCAGAAAATAAAAATCTTTATACCTGGGCCAATGAACAACATCATGATAAATGAAGAAATGATTGAAAATTTCAATGATTTCTTTTTTCTTAGAACCACAATCAATGCAAAGGGAAGTAACAGTCAATAAATCAAACAATATGTGGTATTGAACATATACTTTCCATCTCTTTAAAGTATCATGGAACAAAAATGACACTTTGTTGGTTAAGGTGCTACTTACCTGAGCCATAATATTTTCAGTCACCTTAACTATATGTTAAAGCTGGGAAATGAATAAGGAAGACATAAGAAAACTCAATGACATTTTACCTGTGATGTTCACAAAGAATATTGAATGTACGATAGGATGGCAGAAAAACAACCAAATCCGTCTTGGAAGAAGTACAGCCAGAATGCTCCTTGCAGAGAGGAGCTCCTTGCGCTGAGACGTCCTCTCCCATAGCTTGAGCACGGTATGAGGGGAGAGGGCCGAGATAAAAACATCATGCTTGATAGAGGGTCGGCAAAAAATAAGAAATTAATTATTTGGTGCTTGTCACTGTTTACATATTTAATTATAGGTATATTAATCTGAAAATAGGATTTGTTAAAAAATAAAATATCACACTGTTATAAACAGCAAAACTACCAAATACAATCTTCTCTTAAACCATTTCAGTCTTCCACCTCTATTTAGGATAGTAACACGAGACAAAGAATCTGTATGTGCTATAGTCTGCACGAGATAAGGAGTCTGTGTGTGCTATAGTCTGCACGAGATAAGGAGTCTGTATGTGCTATAGTCTGCACGAGATAAGGAGTCTGTATGTGCTATAGTCTGGTGGAGTAATTTTAGAGTGTTAATTAATGACTGCGAGGATGTGGCAAGTTTTGTTCTGTTGTTTCTTTCTGATGGGCAATGGTTGCTTTTGGTAAGAATCTACTCCATGGTACCTAACAAGAACAAAGTAACATTTCAATTGGAGAACTTCTTTAAACATTTAAATTATTACCCCTTTGCTCCCTTTGA
Organism: Tenrec ecaudatus; assembly: GCF_050624435.1. NCBI lineage: Eukaryota > Metazoa > Chordata > Mammalia > Afrosoricida > Tenrecidae > Tenrec > Tenrec ecaudatus. The sequence goes on from NC_134530.1 coordinate 100,668,708, forward strand.
GCCCCTTCAGGTTAATATAAAGTAATCTTATCACTGTCAATGAAATTTTCTTTAAAAGTTTGACTTGACCTTTGAATTAAAAGGAGTCTGAGGATTATGCATTTACTGAAACTATTTCTATTCTATAATTTCCCTTGGCTTAATTTTGTGGAAAAACTGAGATAGTGCCACAAATTAGCTCTCATTTTTAATATGTATCTCATGATGCATCAGCTCTATACATATTTATAATGAATTGGATCTGAAATGCATATTTTGACAAGACCACAATTTTTTAAATAAGAAAAAATAAAGACTAATAAAGTTGCATATATTCTATCAATGAAGATTTCCTCACAACCAAACTAATATGCATCAGTACAAATGTAGAAAAATTGAGTTGTCAAGGATTTCTTTCTTTTTCATTCCAAAAGTAACACATATAAAAGCATCAGTCAGGAAACCACATGTCCTATTGCATTGTGCAAATCTGCTGCAAAGGACTTTTGCAAGATGTGAAGAAATTTCACTTTCAGGCAAATATGTGACTGACCCAAGACACAGTATTTTCAATTGCCCAATAAACATGAGACAAGTGGACAATGGAAAAGGAAGAAGAATTCCGATCTTTGAATTACAATGTTGGTGACGTACACTGAGTGGGCCTTGGACTGCCAGTGAAACCAACAAATCCAGTTGAAGAAGTACAGCCAAATGGCTCCCCAAAAACAAAAATGGTGAGACTCCATCTCACATACATTGGACTTGTAATCAAGAGGGACTCATTCATGGAGAAGTACATGAAGCTTTGTAAGTGGCTGAGATAAAGAGGAAATGTCTCATCAAGATCCATTGACACAGTGGCAGATACAAAGAGATCAAACATAAGGATTGTGAGGGGGATGCTGCTAGACAGTGGAACCACTCAAGTGGCCAAACAAGGACCATTCGCAGAACCGTAACTACTGCTGGAAATGGGAGTGAAATAACATATTTCAACGGACTGGATAAGAATCCAATCTTTTATCTGACAATAATGTGATCATTATTTCTTTCCTCAGAAGTGGACAGCCTATTCCTTCTTAAGTGCAAATGAATTAATGTGTGCTGGAGAACAATATTGAAAGTTTCATGCACTGACAAAGGACAAACAAATCTGTCTTGGAAGAAATACAGCCAGCAGGCTTCTTCGAGGCAAGAATGGTGAGACCTCATCTCGCACACTGACGGTAGTGAGGAAGGGCCCAGGTGAGGAAGGGCATTGAGGTTGGTAAACTATCCATCCAGCAAAAAGGAGGGAGGCCTTAGGCAAGAGAGATTGGCATGGGGGCTGCATCCAGACACTTAAATAGCAGATCAATTGTGAGGATGACACTAGACTGGGCAGTATTTCCTCTGTTGTACACAATGTTGCCAAGATTCAGAATTGATTTAACAGCACTTAACAGCAATAAATTATTAGCTGAGGTTTTAAATCAGTTTTTCTCCATTCTTTTTTATGCAGTCAGTCTTATGAGATCATGTGTTCAGTATACAGATTGAATAACCATAGTGAAAATATACAACCCTGATACATACTTTTCATGATTTTAAATTCTTGTTCTGGTTGAAAAACTGCCTCTTGGTCTATAAACAGTTTCTGCATGAGTGCCTTTAAGTGTTCTTTGTAAAATTATTCATAGTATATTTTGATTCTCACAGTCTAATGCCTTTGCATAATCAATTAAACACAAATAAACATCTTTAATTATCTTTAGCAAAATTTACTTTTTACATAGAATGGGCTTTGAGTGCAGGCTAGTGGTATTATTTTAAGTGTGAGCTGACTTACTCTCAGAGGCTAGTATTATGTGTAAACTCTGAAGTATCAAACTCATCAAACTGTTTGAAGTATGAAGAAAATCTTGAAGAATCTGTACCAAAGGGCAGTTGGGTACTTTTGAATGTACAATTCTTTATTCAACAATTCTTCTTTGATAAAAATATACCTCAAAAGTGCTAATTCTGTAGCTCTTTAGTACTATTTACCCCTCACAATTTAGCATCTTATGGTGAAGGTCAGAGTCAGAAAAATGGCAAAGAGAATAAGGGAACTACCTTGAAAATTCACTTTCCAAGAATGCTTACTGCCCTATGTTTTAATATGTTTATAATAGCACAATTACTTAAAAATCTCCAAAGAAAGGTGTGAATAGTATTAAGTTATTAATCTCACTTCTTCTTGGGGCTTACATTTCCATATGCATAGATTCTTAAATAATCAATTTGATATTTCTGAAAAAATATTGCCAACATTATTTTCCCAATTTCATATGGAAGAATGCATATAAAGTCTTGGCATGGATACATGTAATCCCACACTACTGTAATATTTAGTAAAACGTATCTAGGAATCTATGTTATTCTGATATTTCTATTTGGGGCCTATATTTAGAGAGTCCTACACACATATACACACATGAAGCATTTGGGTTTCACAAATTATCATGCATCAAAAATAGGCTCTATTATCTAATGTTTTTAAAAGAACAAAGTAATATAATAAGCTTTAAATTTTTACAAAATAAGTTATCTCAAAACTTCTACAAATCGGTATTGATTAAAAGTTTTAGTCTTGATTGCCAAAGCTCTTTTCAATGCAGAGTATAGTAAAATTAGAATCTGGAAACTACACCCAAACTAATTGTAATTCCTTGAGTGTTACATTCATGCTAGCTAATCAATACATCTTTTTTTCTTGTTTCTTTAAGTTGATTTTTAAAGAAACTAAATGATCACAGTTTGTAATGTATTTCTGAAAAGCCTGTAAAATGAAAATTTGTTTAGAGAATTAGATTCACCCTCTGCTTCCAAAGATGTTTTCAAAAATAAGAAAATCTGTTCCATCAAGCAATGAAAATTACATTTCTAAATTCCACATTCTTCTAGGGCATTCTGCTTTTATCAAAAAGCAGATTTTGTACAATGAAAAGTGCACCGTGTAATTTTTCCACTCAATCCCTTTAAGAAGTTAGTAAAATGAACAATCAATCCACATGATCTTTACACAGTGGCTCAGTACATTAGAATATATCATACAGATAATCACTAGTTCAGTGGGAGTTCTCTGATTGCAGAGGATTTAACTGTTTAAGCAACCATTCTGAGTCAGATATCTGTAGACTTCATGGCTGGAAATATCACAGGAATCATTTGCCAAACTAATTCTGGCAAAGCCAGCAATAGCAAGGTCATACTGAAAGTTAAACTTTTGCTTTTGAAGAGAAAAGCAAACTACTTTCCTCACAAATATCCTTTGACATAATGATACAATAATTGATTGCAAAGTCATTTGTACCTAATACCTAATTTTAGAAAATGTGGTGTTGATTGGTACAAATGGGACTTATGCTGTTATTTTTACATCTCTGTTGTTAGAAACTGATTTGTTGATGAAAGAGAAAACCAGATAAATTTTAAATGCAAGTCATCAAATATGTAAATCAAATGATGATGTCCTTCGTTACAAACATAAATCTAGACTTGTACTGAATGGTTATAAACAAAGCAATGGTGGCCATTAGTTAGTTCATGAATATCGGATTTATTTTTAAAATTTTACTTTTAGGCAGTCGTCATCTTTTCTCTTACCAAAAGCACATTGAATTGACCCTACTCATCTAATTGGAAGCTAACATTTCTCTGATGTATCAAAGTTCATCTGAATTCTAATCTTATAAAAATCCAAGATTTGATCAATGTCCAGTTTCCTGCCACCCAAAATACAATAAGCATACTTTTGTCTCAACCTTCAAACAACACAAAGATATTAAATAGACTGATCCTGGAATTACATCGTACCAATGAAGTACCATGGTTGGTTCAACATGGAATTTCTCACAAATAAATAGATCCTCAAGCAAATTCCAATAATGTGGCACTTCCTTAATATTCTCCAATTTAATTTGTTCCCACAAAAGGTAGGAGACCCAATGGCACTGAGATGTAAGCATTGAACTGCTCAAATCTACTAGCTGCTCATTGGGGGGAAAGTTGTGTTTATCTGCTCCCATGAGGATCTACATCCTGGGAACCCCAACATAGAGCTGTTATGAGTCAGAACTGACTCAAGAGTAGTGGGTAATATATTTACAAGGTACGGATGTATCTCAAAGCGGTCCAGGCAGTGTCCACTTCGTTGACTCATGTCGTGATGAGAACAACATAGCAAATGAAAGAATAAGTCCAAACTGCGGGCAGGAGGAGAATCCAGAGCAGCATGGCTGCTGGCTGGAAACCTATTTCCCAAGCACTCTGTCGTCGAAGGCCTGGCCGTCAACCTCCAGTTTCATTTTACAAAATCTGTCTTTCAGTTCTCTTTTCTTTCTTTTCATAAGATGATTTTTCCCCTGCTCAAATTTTGCCTCCCTGTAAATTATGTAGGCTGAGAGCACAAGTTTTGAATCTTGATTCCCTGGAAAATACATCCTTGCTCCATCATTTAAAAACTATATGATTAGGGACATGTACTTGATCTCACTTTGGATCACTTGCCCTTTAATAGAGTGATAACAATATGAGTAATACCTATCTCGTAAAATTGTTGGAAATATTGAATCAGTTAATGTATGCAATGTACCTACACCCATGGCAGGGGCTGTATAAATTTTTGATATTATTGCTATAATTATCGCTATGTAAACCTTGACAGAATTGATCATATTTAATATGTTTGGCCCAAATGGTAGCCCTGTGTTCAACTTTTTGAAGAAGCTCCAAATTGTTGTGTACTGTACCATTTACATCCCAACAGAAATGGATGAGGTTTCCAGTTTATCGACATTCTGCCAATTCCTGCTATTTTTAGTATTTATCATAGGCATTCCAATGGGGTGAAGTTGCAGCTAATGGTGATTTGGGGTCACACAGTCCTAATGGTTAAGGACACTGAACATTTTTGGATACTTTTTGAGCTACTTGAATATCCTTATGTCTATTCCAGTCCTTTGCACATATTTTTTAATTAGGTTGTTTCTCCTTTGTTGTTTTGTAGGTACTTTTTAAAATTCCCTAAATGTGATCAACAGGCAAGGAACCAGTGTTGAGTAGAACCCCCTGATCTGTCTGGGTGAGACTGTGTGTTAGTGAACAAGAATTCACGTCTTACCAAATGTGTATTTCCATTACAAATCGCCTGGGCACTATTACTTTCTTCATTTCCCCCCTGTATTCAAGTCTTTCTAAAACAAATTACTGAGGCACAGTCCATGTTCAGATGATCATAAGAACATAATGGGCATAATATGGCCCCAGATTTCAAGTTGTTCACAGTATCTGTAGAGAATCCTAAATATTAGTGGGCAAAATGTTTACAGCATTATGCAGTGAACTGAAGTCAGTTACTACGGCCCTTCCTCCTAGAGCCTCTGTAGCTCCCACCCAGCGATTTGGTGAGAACAGAGAGATGGGCCTACAAGCCAGCAGTGGCGCAATGGCCATGGTTTTGGTTTGGCAGTTTCAAGGTTATCCTTCCTAGGGAAACTTGCGTACAGAAGGTCGCATTTCTTCTTGGCCTACCAGAATGTGTTGTACATGAAGAGCGCAGGGAAGAGCTGTAGGAAGAAAATCATCACTGTGCATTTCAGAAGATAAACAATTGTGGGCAAGGAAGTGGAAACTTGAAAGTAAATGTTCCCTTTGGGCAATATGGACATATAGAACAGCCGCTGGAAGTGTGGGTATCCTGGATCATTGTATGTGGAACAAGATGTGAAGGTCAGTGGCTGAAAATTAACCTGGAATGGAAGTCTGGAGATGGAATGGGAGGATTCTGAAACTTATGCTAAGAACAAAAGGAGGCAATGGAAAAATCATTAATAGTTTGAATGGTGAATAGAGAAGGAAGAAATTTATATTTTTTTCCAGAATAAAAATGTCTCTTTAAATAAAATCGTTTCATTGACGTAATTCATGTACCATACAATTCAATATAGACATTTTCATTTTAGAGGAAAGAAGGATGTATTGGAGGATGTGGCAGAGGATATTAAAAAATAATATTTGTAAAAGCATTTTATAAAAGGCAAAATGCAAAGCCCATGTAAGATATTACTATTATCTCCAGGCAGAAGGAGCAAAATATCTGCTAGACCTAGAGCCAGGAAATACAGTATTGTGAATACTAATATGATTATTGAACATTTCAAAGAGGGAGGAACTAGGAGCAATTGTCACTTGGGGAGTTTTGCTGGAAAATCAGTGTAATTAGTGAGGCATGGGAATTTAAAAGTTCTTCATTAGAAATAATAGCTGATTTATTTTTATGTGTTTAAGAGGATAGGGAGAATTAGCAACATCTTGGTTTCTATTTCCAAAGAGATCTTTGAACATCTGAAAAAAAGTCACTTTATATTACTCATCCTTTTCTGATTGGTAAGATTCATTTTTGTAATATGCTAGTACATAATTTTAATTTATATAAACAAAATGATGTAATGATATTTATATTATGAATATATTATAAAAATGATGTTTATATTATGAAAAATAGTGACGGTAATATTCATGCCACACTCTAGGCAGGCAGTTGAATAATCTGACCCAGAGTTAAAATATTTTGTTAGAATTCTGTTTTCTGCCTAGTCAGGATTTTAAAAACCTACTGCCATTGATTTGATTCCAATTCATAGCAACCCTGCAGGGCAGAGTACAACTTCCCCTGTGCGTTCCTGAGTCTGTAACTCTTTACGGAAGTAGAAAGAGGAGTGGATGGTGGTTTCTGACTGATGGCCTTGTGATGGTTTCTAGACTATGCTAATTTTTAAGCAAGATTTACATTCTGGATTGTATATCAGTAAGTGTAAAATGTTAACCATTTCTAACTACACATTTTTGTTACTCAGTATAGCACTTTCATTTGTTGTTTTTAAGAAATAATTTCATAAATCATAAAGGTAAAGTAGGAAACAGATATATAATCATCAGAGGTCTCTTCCACAACAAATTTAACAAATTATATTAGAAAGTATGGTATATAGATAGAGTTATACGTGTGTATGTATTTCATTTGATAGATAAAATCTGATTTTGAAAAACCAGAGTGAAATCTACAATTACAAATCATATAACACAAAGGGCTTGCTAAGGAGTCTATGTTTGCCTTCATAGTGAGCTTCCTTGCTTTATTTGAAGGCTCATTTACAGATCAGTGATGATCTGATGAGGATTCTGAATCCAGAGTATCATAAATTTGAAATCAATACAAACTCAATAACTAAATTTTTTTAGCATAATGCTTTGAAAAAAGTTTTTTTTTTGGAAAAAGAGAAGTTCTGTAATTGAGCTTCCAATTACTAAAGTTCTACAATGAAATAGCTGTCACTTTCTCATATAAGTTTAGGAAACCATGTTTCCAGAGATATTTTTGTTTCTGTTTTCACTTTCAATTAGAGAGGTAAGATTAATGGAGTATTTGATGTAGAATCACCTTATAGAAAATCATTTGGCCTTTGTTCTTCCTTCCATTGAGCCATGCCAACACCTGAGGCTAATGAATGGGGTCAGATTAGACCAAGAGGAGCCCCTTTGGGGTTCAGTGCTAACTAAGTTGCATGTAGCATGATGTAGCATAATGTAGTCTAGCATGATGTAGTCTGGCATGATGTAGCATCATGTAGTCTAGCATGATGTAGCATGATGTAGTCTCACATGATGTAGCATGATGTAGTCTCGCATGATGCAGTCATGATGTAGTCTCGCATGACGTAGCATGATGTAGTATCGCATGATATAGTCTCGCATGATGTAGCATGATGCAGTCTAGCATGATGTAGCATGATGTAGTCTAGCATAATGTAGCATGATGTAGTCTAGCATGAGGAAGCATGATATAGTCTATCATGATGTAGTCATGATGTAGTCTCGCATGATGTAGCATGATGTAGTCTAGCATGAGGAAGCATGATGTAGTCTAGCATGGCCACTTGCAGTGACCCTAACCTCAAAAGGAGCTTAATGCACGGAATGCAGTATTGAGACCTCACACTATGGTCACTCCCAGACTGTACTCTAAGTGTATGTTTGGGGGGAGTCTTATAAAACTGAAGCTTAAGTTTGATGTACAATTGATTAATTTTATGAGTGTACACTATCTAATTCTATTGAATTAACAAGCTCACACGTGCAACGAGAAGACAGGAATTGGCATCTCTTTGGAGGTCTGAAGTAAGGTATCCATCAATTTGTGAGCTCTGACTTAACTCTGAGTAGCAGAGACTAAGACAGAAAGTGCTGCATGAATGGCTATCAATGATGTTGGAGAAGTGGGAGGGACTGAACTTTGAAATTGGAGTCATGCTCATCCTTACCACCCAGCTAGCAACGTACATGAGTTGCCCACCATGACCTTTGCTTAGTGCACAAATGTTCCCACCTTGTTTTTGAAATTCACTAGTCACATGGCCTTATGAAACTCATAATAATTTGGTTATTTGTACAATTAACTATGTTTGAGAAGCTGTTATGGGCATTATGTAAGATAATTTGGTCATGTTTCATCAATAGCATCCAACTCACAGTAGCTGTTCAATACGGGTGGTTTTCCTTTCTTTTCTCTCAATCTTGTCCTTCTTGCCTTATTACATGAAATTTGTTTTTATTTGTGATTTAAATATCTGACAACATGGAAGAGATTAATTTTATCAATAGCTTTAATAACTTCAATTCATTACTATGAAACCATTCACTATGAACATGGTAACAGGAACCAATTTTTCTAAAAAACAATAGTTATTTGGTTTAACATTCATTGTGCTAAATTTCCACAATACCAAGGGGAATAACACATAGCCCCTTTCCTCAAGAATTGCAGCTTCTTTTTGAGACAAACAAACAAATAATTACAATATGAATATTGTAATTGGATGCATGTGATAATTTAAAATACATGTGTTGTATATTTCCATTCATTTGACACTGAATATTCAAGTTTATTTGGTAAATATTCCCTTAATTTATCACAATATATAAGGCAAGGAGGTCTGGTGGTGCTGTCAGGTTTTGATTGCATGGTGAACTGCAAGATAGGTGGTTCAAATCTATCAGTCACTTTGCAAGAGAAAAATGATACTGCTTCGGTAAAGATTTTAAAAGCCTGGGAAATACTGCGTAGATTCACTGTGAGTTGGAATTGACTCAATGGCAATGGGTCTATTTTTATATTCATGGCAAATAGAAATTTGTTAAACAATATGGAAAAAGTCTCCAAAGGGAATTAGATTTCAAGTACATGCAAGCTCACTACTCTGGTAACCAACTGTTTCCTTTCTGACTAAATGCAGTGGTCAGTTAAGACATAGGACTAGTCTGCCTGACTCACTAATGTCATCTTCCAGCTGACACTAGAAATTTGGCAGTGTGACCGAGGATAGATTCATTTATGCCCTACAAATTGTAGTGCAAATTTTATAATGTAATCCTATTATAATTTACTTGAAACAAACACCCCGGGGCCTCAGTGTGAACGTCCTCCATTCTATTCTTGAAGACTCTCCTGTTAGTACAATTAGCTTTCCAAAATGTACACAGAACACTAAGATGGAATCAAAGAAGAATTCAAAATATCAAGAAAGATATGAGTTACAACCTGTGGAGCAGAAGAATCTTTCCATACACACCACCTCACAAAAGGTGGTGATTAGATTAAGTTACAGAAAAATGACCTGTATTACACATACTTTTTTTATCCAAAGGCCTATACATATTTTTCTTCTGGAGCTTTTGTGTTATGTCATGTTAATTCAAATTTGTTGAGGGAAACTTACTTCCTGGGGTTTCCAGTCCATAAAAGAGCTTTTCTGAAATGTATTACTCTATTAATTAAGGAAAATAAAGCAAACTAAAAACACTATAAGTAGAAAGAGAAAAGTCTAGCAAGTAAAGCACTCCATTGTGTGAAAACATGCTTGGGAATGGGAAAATATATCCTGACCCTTATTATTTTTCAATTATCAATGCTATTTTATCTCTTCTCCCTCATAAAGAGATCAATGAAATATTAGGTGCTATAGCAAATTGTGGTGAAGAAACCAGATGATGCCTAGCCATGGGGAAGAACGGTGTCTGCGCTCTTTAAAGGCTTGTCTTCCAACAAGCAGACATCTAAGTGAGAAATCAACTGAATCAAAATGGAACAAGCACTGCAGCAAGTATGATCCAAGGAGTGTAAAGAATAAAATCCAGAAATAAAGGGAATCCAGGACAATGATCCCTTCAGGACCAGTACTGAGAGTGGCGATACCAGGAGAATGGAGGGAGGGTGGGTTAGAAAGGGGGAACCAATTTTAAGGATCTACATGTAACCGCCTCCCTGGGGGACGGACAACAGAAAAGTGGGTGAAGGGAGACATTGGAAATGGCAAGATATGACAAAATAATAATTTATAAATTATTAAGGGCTCATGAGGGAGAGGGGATCAGGGAGGGAGGGGAAAATGAGGACCTGGTACCAGGGAATTAAGTGGAAAGCAAATGTTTTGAGAATTATGAGGGCAATGAATGTACAAATGTGCTTTATACAACTGATGTATGTATGGATTGTTATAAGAGTTGTATGAGGCTAAAACAATTACAAAAAAGAATAAAATCCAAATCTGAAGAAAGGAATGGTATTGAGCTTAAACTGTGTTTTCTGATGGCAGTGGATTATAGATGACAGTGGTTATAGATGACAGTGGATTTTGTAGGATCCCCCAAATCATTTGATCTCCCTTTTGACCCATTTTAATGGTTCAGTTTTTATTATTTTCTGCTTTCTTTTTTTAAACCATTTTATTGGCACTTTTTCCAGATATCATACAATTCAAGATTTCCATGATATCAAGAAGAATTGTAGAATCACCACCATAATCGGTTTCAGGACATTTACTTCTATGTACTCATTGTTATAGGGTAATAATTTTTTAATTGTGACAAAAATGCCTGATTGAGGTTTTTATCTATTTTATCTATTCATGGTTGTCCTTTTGTTTTCTTTTTTGCTCATTTGATTTCTTCCTTATTCTGTTTTATATGATTTCTGACTATAAATCCAAGATGGGTAAATCTATAGAGACAGGACTGGAGTTATAATTACCTAGGGGCATGGCAAGGGAGGATGGCAAGCTAACAACAATGCATGTGAGAATAAAATGTTCTAAAATTGGTTGGAGTGACGATTGCACAACTCTTCTTAATACGTCCGAGTGATTACATTCCATTATATGTGAAGTATATGCCAATAAAATTATTTTTAAAAACTATGTTATGTCTAATTATAAAATTATGTATGAAAGTAGTCAATCCTGTAAAATCAGGAAGACAATTTTCTATAATTAATCACTAATTTTTTTTAGTCAAAACTCCTTCACAAACTTTGTTCTTGAGACTATGGATACTAGTATGGCAAACTCAGTGTATAGGGTGCCTAGAAACTGTCCTAAGAAAGATTCTGAAGTTGTACCTTGCTATATTTGAAAATCATCATGCAATTTAATTAATAAATTCATGATTAACTGAATTCATATTAGTTGTGTCAGTGTAATACATAAATTTATTCAGTTATAATAATGAATTTACTCAGTTACTCTAGATCATAAATTAAGATGAAGCCCTGGTGTTGGGTAATTCTCTCTGATAATTATTAAGTTGGCAGTTCAAATCCCCCTGCCACTCAAGAGAAGATGAGGCTGTCTATTTCATTATGATTTACGGAGTCAGAAACCCTACTTAGGATTGCTATGAATTAGGACCAACTTGATGGATAGGAGTGGGTTTATTTTCTAAATTAAGAGTTGAGAAAAAGCAAATAAATATAATTTCCTGTGATTCCCTTTTTACTATACACTTTAAAATGATTTTCAAAGAATATAAACATATTCTACATCTCTTTACATAGAGCTCTGATAATGTTTAAAATGACACCACTGATAATGGTTTTAGGGATAATTTCTTTAATCACTTTATTAGGAGCTCTTACAGATGTATCAATTCGTAATTCAATTAGATCAAGCACAATTGTACAATTTTGGCACCATCAGTTTCAAAATATTTTCTTTCTTATTGAACTCCTTGATATCAGCTCCCATTTTTCTGCCCCCCCCTTCCCTACCCCATAGGACCCTTATTGATATGTTGTATATTATTATTGTTATTAGTAGTAGTTTCATGTCTTACAGCTTCCATTATATCTATCCACCTACAATTCTGTTATCCATTCCCATCAAGTGGGTTTATACAGTCATTAGCTCCCTTTTCCCCTCTTTCAATCCCTTTTCTTCCTCCACCCACAGGGAATCATTACTCCCATTACTGTTTTTGAAGGGTTATCTATCATGGCTTTCATGCATCAAATCATTTTAATTATACAGATGAACATACTCTTATTTAACAAGATTAATGTGGTAAAACAAGTACCGTAATAGTGAGGCGAGGAAATATTAAAGAACTAGAGGATATTTATATATCTTTGCATAAATTAACTTAATTATACCCAGTACAATAATTAACTTTCACTGTCTAATTATTTGTATTTCATTACCTAATTACACTCAAGTATTATATTACTTATACTAAAAAAAAAACAAAACCCACTCCTGTCAAGTAGATTCAGATTCAAACCACCTGTCACTCAGAGTAGACTGCCTCCTATGGTTTCAATGGTTGTAAAGCTTTCGGGAAATAGACTATCAGTTCTTTCACCCGTGTAGTGACAATACGCCACCGAGTGCTCAACCACTGCACCGCAAGCGTGCCTCTCAATTACTTATACTATGTTTTACAGCACTTCAAGTTATTTCCAAAAACAAGTACATCAACTTCTGTAGGGTATGAGCTCTGTATAAATAGCAATGCACTGTTAGCGTATGTTAGATCAAGAAATTTAATTTAAATTTGAACTGGAAATTAAATTATTTTGTTTTAGGTTAATAGGTGATTTACAGAGAAAGCTAGATTTATCCTTTGAGATTTATCTAAGTATAGCATCTTAATCTGATTTTCCAGTGCACCATATTTTAGCCCCTGATCCCAAGTTAATTCTAAATAATAATAAAAAATCCCAACAACATACTTACTGTTATGCTGTTTATTCGAATTCACAGCAGTGTTATAGGGAAGAGTACAACTGCTGAATTTTTGTCTCATATTTTCATCAGCATTTTCTTTTCTTTTGTTTAGGTAGCAATGTTGGTAAAAGACATCTTTCTACATATGAGAAGTCCTCAAAACGTTTGCAGAAAAAGTAGAATTAAAGGATAATGGAATCCTCCCATGAACTGTTAAACCTTCTTCATTATATAAATCCTTTTTTTTTCAAATTCACATACACAGTCAAGAATGCAAATGAAGATGCAATCAGCACTAAGGCTGATTCAAATGTCTTAGTTCCTTGATTGTTAATTCTGAGATTTATATGTGTCTACAAGTTTCTATCTCTAAAATCCTATGTTTTGTCAAATTGTCAATTTATTTCAATTAAAGATTGTTTTTTTCCTAAAAATAATAAAGTGTAGTAATCTAAATGCAAGATTGAGAAATCTTAAATTTTGTTAGGTTTGTGATGTTTTTATAAACATTTTAATCTACTTTACATAGAATGTACCATGATTCAGAATTTTCTTTCAAACAACACAAATTTAACACATTCTCCAACTTTATTTAATACATACACGTGTAGGCTAAAACCACTTGTATGTTTTTTTTTGTGGGTTTTCCGTATCAAATTGCCAAACCTATCAACTGAGAAATTGTAGCTATGTCACTGTAAATTCTATGCTGGGTGACTTTGGCCAAGGAAGATTTCTACTTGGTTTAGACGTGATTAGAACAAAATTTAAATAAATTTCTCGCCCCATCAACTTAAATATGTTACAGAAATTAGTAGAAATAGAAACTATAATGTCCTTTCCATTGGTACAGTTTGAGCTTGATCAAGAAGAAGCTTTTCCCCTGTCACAAATTCTATTTAATTTTGGAATCCATATCTCCTTCAAGATAAAAGTTAATCATTTAACAATTCTATATATTTCACATTCATGTATTATTGCCTTAATCATACAAAAATAAATTTAAAAAAGACTTAAAATGTCTAATTATTATTACTGCCTATTTTGTATTCTTAATTTTAAAATAAAAATAACTAGTATAATGCTTTTGTTAAAGTAAGCAATTAGCAAATGCCTGATGAGTGTCAAAATGACATTAAAAAGCTCCATTGTTCCAGGTTCTCTGTCAATCTGGTATAGTGCAGAACACTATAGCAGTGTAATAATGCTCTTCTCTACAAATACTTCATATGAATTAAGAAATTAGGGAATTATTTTTATTACACATAGATTAGCAAAATAACAATTTTATAAGAAGTTCACCAAGTATTACTAGTTGGAACTATGTCAAGTGATATTTTTGATGCGGGAGTCTCAAATGTACAAGGAAATTTTCCATTATTTTTAAATTCCAATTTCCAGAAGCTTCTTGAAGTTTTCTGGTGTTTTTCATATACTTTCAAAAGTACTGGACATATCACGTAACAGGAAAAATGCCTAACCACTATGCTACCAGGACTCCTAAGAATAAACTATTACCAGCAGCAAGCGCTTCCATTAGCTGGCACTCTTGTAAGTACTTTAGCTATATTGTCATTGACTACTCATGACATGAGGACAGATGCACACTGATGAGTCTTTTTTTGTGACACATTCTGGCATTTATGCCTGAGAAGTGAAAGAAATAAACATAACAAAATGCTTGCCCCAGATTATGCAAGCATTAGGTGCAAGTGACGAAATCACGTAAATCGTCTCCCCAGAGCCCCCAGTTTTCATAATCTCTACCGAAAATCCCACCGCCTCAACCAAAAGAGTAGCAGCACGTGTGATTAGACTTTTGTTAGAGGGAAAAAAAAATAGCCAGCCGTGAGCGATAAATTTAGATGTGCATTCTTTGGGTTAGTGTAAGCACAAGTATTATTTCTATAATCTTATTCTTTATCCAAGATTTCCCTGGTGCTATAATGGGTTACAGGTGAGATTGATGGCCATGAGCAGTATATCAAACCCAATTTGAACTCACCAGCTGTTCAGAGAAAGAAAGACACAGCTTTCTGCTCCTATCAAGATCTATAGCTGCCAATCCAAAGGGAGGGGAAGCTCTACTCTGCCTTTATGTTTGCTATACATAAAAATCAATTTGATGTCTAGGATTCCATCCTGAGGTTTCTCCTCAGGGATCATGGAGAGGAGATGGATGATGACTGTGAAACAGGCTCTCCCATGACAACGCTGCTTCTGTCATCCAGAGTTCTGATGACAGTCGTAGCTGGAGCAAACGTTCAGCACAGCAAATGTTCGGGAGTATCTGCTAATGTGCAGATTTACATATAGTATACATGTACTCCAATTCCTTTGTACTAACAAAATTCATTTATGTGTGCCATTTTGATTACTTCACAGAGTAATTCATTACTTTCATATACATGGTAAATCAATAAATATTTATTATTAAAAGTCAAGCATTTAAGTACACCTTAAGAAAGAATGCCCTTTAGTACTAAGTAGCTACCTGATAAACTTAAAACAATAGATCACAATTGCTACTGTAGGGGATCTTTCTCAATGCAGAAGTAGTGGCAGGTTTCCTGTTGGCATCTAATAATTCACTTCTTTGCCCATCTACTTTCCTTACATACAAATATCTTACAAAGTGGAACTTGCTGTTTTCAAAGGTAGTATTTATTTCTTAATAATTATTTATAATTAGGAATTGAGGGAGCTAGTTTGACATGATTTAAATAATATGAAACCTTTCAAACTAAGGACAAAGCCATAAACATAGTGGAGTAAATATTATAAATAGAACTTACATAAAAATGATGTAGTAAATACTTATTAAATTTGCATAAAAAATCAATTCGATGGCAGTAGGCTTGAGTCTATTTTATTTTATTTTTGCTTATAATATCCTGGAAAATAACCTTATAATATAGTATAATTTATCATATTGCTCAGCTAATAGTTTATCATTATCTTAAGGAATAATTTTTGGTAATGAAGAGGGATATGCATTATAAGTGGTTATAGCATGATTTCAACTCTGAAAAGACAGTCAACAAATTTAGGTAACTTTCCCATTGTCATTCCTTAAGTAGCTAAGCCAGAATAGAAATTTAGATTTTTTTCGGACTCAATATGGCTTGCACAAGATGGTACCTCCCCACCCTCCCCCCCAAAACAATGCTCATTTGTTTTTTGTTTTGAGGTGGGTAGTGCATTTGGAGTTCATTCTACCAGGTCAGTTTTCTCTGTAAAGATTCTAAAAAGACGGCGTAACAGTCTATGAAAAAAGGCCTGATTTGTGGCCGACTGGGAACTGGTTTTTCCACCAAGATAATGCACCTGCTTAACAACCATCTCAGTGCACCAATTTTTTGCAAAAACCAGCACGCCTCTCTTGCCACACACACCTTACTCACCGGACTTCACTCCATGCAACTTCTTTTTGTTTCTGCAAATAAAGAGGGACATGAAAGGACAGCAATTTGATGATGTAGAAGAGGTGGAGCAAAAATGAGGAAGATGCTGTTGGCCATCCAAAGGGATGAGTTTTAACAATGTTTCCAAGAATGGAATCACAAATTTGATAAATGCATTAAAAATAAAGGAGAATAATTTATAGGTGATAAGGTTGCTTTGTAAAATACATAAATACAGAGCTTGAAAAATATTGTCTAATTTTGGGGGACAACACCTTGAAGGTATGTTTCTTATGCATTGAAATGTGCTTCGGTGAATGTATAGATTGCTGCAGCCAATTAAGGCAATCCAAATAAAATTCTGAAGATGCTTTGAGCTCTGGTATTCTAATTTACTCGGATTGCTACAGGTTGGAGAATGTAGAGAAATGAGCAGTGAGCACAGTTAAGGGCATGTCTCTGTGATCAGTGTCTGGCTGCAGACAAGCTCTCCAAGTAGCACAGTTAAGCTCGTCTCTTGTCAGGGTGCCTGATAAAAGGAGGATACATTTTCTGCCAGAGCAAATGAATGATTTTCTTGGTGGTTATTTTTATTATGTCAACACTAAAACTAAACTAAATAATTTTTTTTTAATTTAACAAAATTCAAGTGGACATCTTCTCAAATCCTTGAAGCTTTGCAACAAATTCATAGGGATGCTTCTCCTCAGCAATGAAGCAAGCATTTCAGGAAGCATTTTCAGATAGATCAAAAATTTTAAGAAAGATCAAGAAGTCCTGGAAAATGAACAAGGCAGATAACTTGGCTTGATAGTTTATATAACAAACTTTGGTGATTTCAAAGTGGTGATCTTGGTAGATTTTATCAAAGGACACTGGATAATCATTATGAAGAAGTTTTAAGAAAACTTACATCTTCATTGATGAGAAGAAGACCAAGCCAGTTGAGAGAAGGAATTTTTTTTCTCATCATACAATATATCTGCTCATTCTTTAACTATATTAAAAGCTGTTTCGAGAAATTTTTCTCAAAAACTTACCCTATCTACCATATAATCCTGATCTTTCCCCATTTAGATTTCATTTAGTTCCCAAAACTTAAAGAACGTTTAAAGGAACACGTTTTGAGTTCTTCAAGAATGGCAAAACTTCCCCTTTGACATAGTGAAAATTAAAGATCACATCAATAAGGTATTCATTAGAGAGATGGAAATACCACTTTTAGAAATTTAGAGATGCAAATGGCAGCCATAGTTTCAGATATTGGTGTTTTTGTTTAATAAATATTTCCCTGATTCTGCAGCAGTACTTTCTTACAAACCTTAGCACATAATAGACCTCTGAAAGTCCATTTATTGCAAAAATCATCGTATGTTTTTACCAAAAATCTCTCTATCCCATATATTTCAACCAGAAAATATAATCAAAATGAAACCATTATAAATCATCAGTAGAAATCAAAACTTGTGTCTTTGTGGCACATTCAGATACACAGAAGAGACTGCAATTTTCTACCCAACAAAGTTATTGTACTGTGTCCTTTAACCTTTTGTTATTTGTAAGCAAAGGATTAGCTAAGGGCTAAGTACCTTGTGAAAATAAAAGTTTAGAAAAGGACACATCATTTTTATCTAGAATCAACTATATCTCACTGAACAGAATAATAGAGGGACATATAAATTTTTTCTTTATGATATTAGGTAATAATGATACTACAAAAGTATAAAGGCTGAAAAATTCATTGTTAGTAAACATTTGATCACATCATATTTTCTGGAAAGTCAGCCTTGATTGCTACCTCAAAGTACTCTTACATCTTCAAATGTAATATGCATATTCTTCCTACACCTGTCCCACCATCCTTCATACATAGATAAAAGACATGGACACATTAATCGCACATACGTTTACTGGAAGCTTATTTTAAGCTTAATAAGAGCAAGGCGCTATGGTGCCTATGAGGGGGGTAAGAAGTCATACCAAAACATGTAAATCTGAAGGTATTTACATGCTGTGAACAGTGAAATAAAAGATACATGAAACAAATGGAGGACCATTAAGTATCACACTGTGGTAGAGATTACAGGTATTATGTTCCTGGAACATACAGCTTTGTCTGGCTAAGAGTAGCATATTATAGAATTTTAGGGAAAGAAAAACTAAAATAAGCTTGAAATATTAAATTAATTTTAACACTCTTCTTGAACTTTATATTGGATTGAATTTAAATGAGGAGAAAGTGGGAAGAAGGAATGGATGCAGTTCCAGGCAAAGAAAGTAAGGACAGAGGAGTAATATGTCTTCCTGCACACAAAGGTGCCAGATTTATTCTGCTAGCTTCTTCAACAAAATCAGAGTAATTGCTGTTTCTCACATTTTTTTCTTTTAAAAATACCTTAAACATTCCATGAAATATCTGAGACATGTGCACTGACATCTCTTCATTAATCACTAAAACTTGCCCTTTAGTGCCCTGACTTTGTAATCCATTATTGCTCTCCCAACATGAGATAAAGATGAGGCTGTCTGCTCGCAGAGGGTTTGATTGTCTTGGAAACTCTATATAGGGATGCTGTGGATTAGAATCAACTCAATGTCAATAGGTTTAATTTAGGTTAGTAAGAAGGAAAATATTTTGTCTTAACTCATCTATAGGGTGATACAATGGTTAATCTTTGGAGGAAAAGATGTGTTGATTTACTCCTCTAGGGTTACAGCCTAGGAAACCTATTGGGCAGTTATGCTTTGTCATATAAGTTTACTATGAGTCAGTATCCACTTGACAGCACATAATGAATATGTATATATAATGAATATATGTACATACATATACACACGTGTATATAGATACATATATATACACATAAAGACAACAACTAATGATAATTTGCTAGGAAATGAATTGTTTGAAAACATAGCTGCTATTTTATTTACTTAGGGACAACAAAATGCAAAATCTACCTTCAAATAATGCATAATCAAATAGAAAAGGAAATATGCAAAACAAGTTACTGAAGATCATCATGTTCACCATTGTGCCTACAACACAGCATGCATGGCATAAAACATTGTGTCATAACCTCAGTCCTGTAATGCCTTCTCAAATTAGAGACCCTTAAGAAGACAATGACACACTTAAACTGCGTAATTCCTTTCACTTGTCCCTGTGCTCTGTTTGACATGATTAGTTAAACTCGGAGGCACTGAAACACATTCACACAATATGGAAACCAAAAAGAATGATTGTGCCCACCAACCACAGTCAACAGTCAGGTCCTCTCTCTACAGCTCAACCAGCTCAGCCCTCTGGGAAAGCGCAGCCTCACCTTTATGGAGATGGCATTAATTTTCAAGAGGATCTGTTCCATGTACTGCTGCCCAGCATGCGGTCCCTGACTCCCAAGATAAATTTAAGGGTCAGAAAGATTTATGAACTCATGAATTCTTTTCTTATAGGAACCCCAGATGAATTCACCGGGGAATTTTGTATGACGATGTGAAGATCCTTTGGCAAAATAGAAAATTTGTAGGGCGAGTAATGGGACATTAAATTCAACTCCAATTTATTACAAATTCTCTTGTGATTGTGTATGAGAAAAATTAGCCTAGGAGCATATTATATCTTGCTAGGTCACATTATATCTTAAAAGGGACATGTTAGAGATTACGGACCAGTAGACCTTATGTCCCATCGGTGTTACATTGTAAATTTAAGTTAAAGATTATTTTGTTAAATAAGTCTTATGTATTACATAGATCATATTCCTCCAATGCTTTAAATAAAATATAATATAAAATCTCTAGTTAGATATCATTTCCAACATACAGATAACAGAAAACATATATCACAAATAATAAAATTAAAGGATAAATAAATATGCACACCGTAGTTTGAAAGATTCCATTCTATCTGTACAAGATAAGTGGGAGAAAGACAAGGCTTTCTCTTCTCATGCCGATGTACCGCCTCAGCAGCCCGCATCGGTAATTCTACCCTGTGGTATAGGGCGACCCTGCCTGTGGCCCATTGGAGGGCAAGGAGCTCGGGTTTCCTGGCTACAATAAAATATTTTCTGATACTTATTCAAGAAAGGTTTCCTTTGTATTGGTTTTGGTGGTCAATTGTTTTTACTTTTTATTTTGTATGTTTTTCTGTATATTTAGTCTAGGATAGGTAAGTCTATAAAGATAGTAACTGGATAGTTAGAGTTTCTTTGGGGTACTACAAGGAGTTTTGGGGGGAAATGAAGAAATAATGAGTACAAAAAAGACGAAAATATTCTAAAATTGATTGTGATGATGATTGCTTAACTCTTTTTCATATGACTGAACTACTGAATTCTATGATATGGGAATGGTATGCCAATAAACTGTTAAAAAATACAATCTAGAAAAACTTACTAAGTTGCTGTTTTCAATGGATCCAATAGACATATTTTATTCAGAGAATGATAAGCACATTGCTTTGATTATGTAGATATCATGGTGTTTGGTGTACAAAGATATAAATACCAAACTATATTTCTAAAAATTAGTATTTGTGATTTTTTTACATTAAAATGAATACACTATCTAATTTCTTACAGGCTTACCTAGAAAGCCAGTGACTTCATTGAAGACATTATATTTAAAATACATTTCAGAGCTCAAAATCATTAGTATTTGAAGTATTACTCCTTGGGTTTGAAAATCTCACATCTCAATGAAGAGATCTAAGTACATGTCTGCAACACATTTCTTAATTTATCTTCTTTCAAAATCAAATTGTTTTTACATTTTTATGTAGCATGTACTCTATAATCTCTATAGTAAATTCCCTTTAGACATATTTGTAAAAAGAAGAATATTGTGAGAGTTGTGTGTGTGTGGTGTGCTTGTGTGTGTAAGACAGAGCGTGAGAACAAGAATGAGAATAAGAGGAAAGAAGAGAAGGAAAGAGAATGGCCTTAACGTGATGCTTCTTCAAGTTTCCTACTTCATTAGGGTGAGTGTCTGCTTGGAAGGTTAGAGACAGCTCCTGGAAAGTATAAACCTTCTTTGTTTACATGAATATTACATGTGGCATATGACTTAAATGCCTTATGATCTATCCAGTTCCAACCTGGAATCATAAATGGTGGCATTAGGATATGTGATAGTTTTCTAAGGTTAGAATACTGTCAAGGTTCTAAAGAAAATTGAGTTGGCATTGACTAAGTAGGACATACACCTGCAGATAGTTTGCATTGTTATTTTATCTGGAAAAAAACTTTTGGAAGCCCAAGCAATATTTTTCCAAGAGTAAATACTAGGATGTGTTCCCACAGTTGAATGGATGAGCTCTACAGACACTGAGAGGGGGGCATTGTCTGCGTGACCTGGTAATGTAGTTAAACGGTCGACTCTGAATTTGCTGGACAGTATTCTTTCTTCAGGAGACTGTGCTGTGATGCTCTACTGTCTCATCCATCCTCTCATTATCTCTGTCAACACAGAATCACTGATAGTTTCATGTTGTTCTTTCTCTATTGAAATTACTCCAAACATCAAAAGTTCACATTAGGATGCTTGGGGGACTCTAGGAAATTCTTCCATCTCATTAGGCTGGGTGCCCAGAATTTCATACAGGAAAGTCATACAAGAAGGTTCAGATCAAATCGCAAACACAGAATACTTTCATGACGTGACAATAAGCCTGAAGAGAGATTAAGTAATAAATTAACCCTGATCTTCACTCAATATATTATTCTTTCTGCCCTATCTTGGTACATAGCCATGTCTGGGTAATTTCCATTCCGCTCAGAAGAATAAAACATGAAGAAAGACACAGAAATGTAAGTTAGAATAAATAAGGCTTCAACATAAAGGGAGAAACATTGAAAGATTGTGCTATTGGTAGAAATGGAATGGATTACAACTGAATGGAAGTAAATTATCCATTACTTTAAGTCTTTAACTTTGATTAATAAAAGAAATGCTTAAATTTCAGGATCTTGGCATAGATTGCTAATAGTCCACGTCAAGCATAATGAAATGGGTAGTGAGTTCATAATATCCAAATAGAGATTTTCAGCAACTGAATCCAAGGCTGGATCTAGGCTAGGTTTTTGGAAGAAAAAGTAATCAACAAAGACACTAGCTGAAATTGATGTGTATCATTATTTCAACAAGAAAATTTTTAGTCATAAAACTGTGCAATGATTAAAATCTCCATCATCTTACAGATGAAAATTTGAAATCTGAAACTAGAAGAAGAAAACCTCACTGCCATCAAGTTGATTATGGCTCAGAGTGACCCTATGGGACAGAGTAAAACTGTGCCTGAGGGTTTCCAAGACTAGAATTGTGTATGGGAATAGAAATCCTCATCTTTCTCCAACAGAGTGGCTGGTGGATTCGAACTGCTGACCTTACAGTTAGCAGCCCAATTCATAACACATTCATTATGCCACCAGGGCTCCTCTGAAACCTGAAGAGGCTAATCTGGAAAGGCTACAGATATCTTTGCAACTACCAGAGTTGAACTTCTCAAAGCAGAGTTGAATGACATTGAATGACATTCTCTAGCCTGACCTATGTTCTCTACCATAAAATTCTTTACATCTTCCAAAGCCCACCTCACATCTCATGTAGTTAAAGTGAAAGTTCTGTTTCTTTCCAACATTAACAATATAATGCATACTTTAAATTGAATCATTAAACATTGACTTTATATTATATTTATTGATTAAAAATCAATTAAGGAATTATTAACTCTGAAGTCGGTATGTGTCTTGCTGCTATTTTCAAATTGTCTCAATAGATAACATCCCTAAAACTCTCCCTAAATGGCTAGTGGAACTATTAAGTCTTAAGGAGGCACTCAGCAAATGTTTTGAATAGAGAAGGAACACTGCTAACTGTTAGGACATAAAGGGAAATGTCTAAAGTGTTTGCATTAAAAAAAGGATACCTGATAATCCCATTTCATATATATATGAAGTATATATGAAACATTTTATTTCATAAACATTTACGTATTTTTCAAAGGCCAGGAAAATGTTGGTCTTTAATGTAAAGCACTTTGTCTTTATTTTTCATTAAGTTATATTCATTCTTCATTAAAAAAACTAATCTCTACAATATTATTTGCGGTGGAATTTTCTCTGATGCGTTAAAGCCATTCCTCTTGCTTCAGATATTCCTTAAGATTCTTTTATAAAGGTAAGTCAAAAAGAATTGGCACAAAATTTTAGAAACTTTTATGAAGCAAAACAATATATATCTAAGAATTCTCAACATAGCCTCCATGTAGATAGACACATTTAGGAAAGCAGCATTTCCATCTCTAACCCTTTCTTGAAGTATTCTCAGCTCTTTGATTTGTGCTATGTCTAGAGGGACTCAAATTTTGTTCCTTTTAAATGTTCTTTGGATTTTGAATAAAAAGGAGTCTGCGAGCAAATATCAGAGCTTTACGGTGTCTGGTTTAGGTTTCTCAATGAAATCCCCTCCGACACTTCTGAACACCCTTAAAGAATGAGCTGGTGCCCTGTCAGCTTCAAGGGTGGAAAAAATCCTCAGTGTAATATTTGTGGCCTTTTTCTCACCAAGGCAGTATTCAAATTTCTTAAGGCTCTTTAATAATAAACTCCATTGTGGGGAGAGGTCAAATGCTTTCAGACATCGTCCCCAGGGTAGTTAAGTCACCAGACTACAGGGTAGGCCTCTCGGGCAGTTAGTCAACCAGACTATATGACAAGCCTCACTCCCTGCTACTGGGGACAATAAACTATTCCTCCTTGAGGCCTGAGACCAAGCATTCACACCCTATTGATAATGGTTCCTATGGAGATCTAGGGAATAGGTCAAAGTTAGGCCGCCATCCTGAACCTAGGATCTGACCATCTTGTCACATGTATAACCCCAAACCCTCCCCTTCCTATTACGTGTATGTCCCTAGACCACCCCTTCCCATTACTGTATTGCCTATAGTACAGCCCCTTCCTGTGACGTACGTCCTCACCTACAATTAGGGGGCTTGCACGTCCTCAGAGAATATAAAAGGGGCCGGGGCTACCATTAAACTCTCTCTCTCCCTCCACATGGACCATCGAGTGGGCCTGAGGTGAGCATGATACCATGAAACTTGTCTGACTCCCATTTATTTCAATATTTCACTTCTATCTCTCATGCTCTCTATGACTTTACTATGATCTTTACTTATTATCGCTGTACAATTGTGCCTACCGGACCCATAATGATGTGTTAGGGGCTGGCTTCCCCTGACACTCCATGTCTATTCTGTGTACTTTGAGAACATTTACCAAGACAACCCTTTTGGAATCCTAAAAAGCAGTCAATGTAACCTTCTGGGTTGACCTTTCTGCCCTGAATTTAACTGGCCCAGTAGATCCCTTAGGAAGAAACTGTTTGGATTGTGCCTTTTGTTGAAGGCACTGCAGAAACATTACAGGAGACCTGATGACAGTTAAGCATTGTGAAGATTTACACTTCAAAAACCTAGGGAGCAGTCCTACTCTGTACTATAAGTTTGCTATGAATCATATTTGACACATGACCATGGGTTGGGGATAAGTAAAGAAATTAATACAAGTGTATTTCTGAGAGAACATGTCTCCAGCTATCCACTGATCACAGAGACATGCTTAAAAATATTTTGTTTGGAATAAACCTGTGCATATATAAACTGGAATCCTATTAGAGATAATTTTAAAATTTATTCCCATATATCAAACACAATAGAGATAGTGAGGCTTCCTGAGTGAGATAAGTGGTTTGCTCTTAACCATAAAGCTTGAGGCTTGTTAGTAAGAAGGATCTACCGAGTAGCATTGTAGAGGAAGGCCTAGCAATCGACTTCTATAAAGACTACATCCAGAAAACCCCAGAAGCATTCTATGCTGGAACACATGGGACGAGCATAAGTCAGAATCATCTTCTTGGCAATGTTTTTATTTTTGCTGTTGTGATATAGTTAAAATGTATATATACTCTATTTACACTCTACTGTGCTTCAATGTTTCTGTGTGTTCTTATGATTGTCCACGTTAATGCTTGTATTTCCTCTGTACACAAACAATCTTTGATTCCATTAATCCATAAATTCTATTTAATATGATTCCTCATATTTAGGATGCTCAAAAAAAGTTGAAACATTATGGAAAATAAACTTATGAACATAGTTAACTAGAATTACGCTTAAAAAAAACTCCCGTTGGGTGTTAATCTAACATGAACACCATGATTAGCATAAATTCAACAACTCTTGAGTATCTAATCCAACTAATAAATAATTTGAATAAAATAGTAAACAACATGAAATCATTCAATCATATCATTTGGATCAAATGTGCAAAAATCAATCACCTTATTACCAGCAAACTGAAAAGATAGTTAACACAACTGGCATAAACAAGCAATTAGTAGCTATTTAATAATTAATCAATTACTGGCCAGAATATATTCAAAAGAAAGGGCATCATTTTCTATTACTTTGGTCTATATATGCTGTCCCATATAGGTTACTTAGGGTTTATTCAATGGAAAATACTGGCATTATTTTTACTAGTATTATTTGCCAAAAATGCATGCTAATTTTAAAGAATTGAGGTTTTCCATTAAAGTATAGATCATGTTTATTATATTTCTCCAAATTAGTGACTTAAAATCATACTACAGTCCAATATAGAAGTGTGTATTTTGGGATTTATGTGACAACTGGACAATAACATGAATTGCATCAAATATAGCTAATCCCTTTGAGCAACTTGATAATAAAAATGGTACAATTTAGAATCCAACTCCTGAGAAACATATTTTACATAATAGTGCACTAAAAAGCATATATTTTATAGAATAAAGGCAAACACCTTCTTTATTTACCCTTACACTATCACCAAACATTAAGTCTTCGAAGCTTTCAGTTTAGGTTTACAATGGAGTGTGCATCTAGCACAAACTGAATAGATTTTCACCTTTTTGACTAAAGAGTATTCATGAGATGATAATTAGTATCTGCGAAGGGCTCTTCATGCTAACAAGATATCATCAAGACACACCACAAAAGTGTTGACACAATGCTCATTCAGCTGGAGATTCCAAACAACATTGCTTTCATTGGCATTTGCTGTAACTTGTAACTGCCCCAGATGGCCCGCTTCTTCTTGCCTCCCTTCTCTCAATGGAGGAGAGTGAGAACACATCTTTGTCTGCTTGTTTACCTAGTTTAAATAGATGTGGAGGTTGAAAATACACATTTGAAATTGAATTAGAAATTATGATTATTCTGTAACTTCATAATACATGCACTACTTAATTTGTTTCTTACCTTCTATTTCATTATTTCAGTTCACAGGAAGAGAAAAAATTAATGAGCTAAAATTTATGTAAAAACTAGAATGTATGTTGTGAGCACAAAGAGGGCTTGGGTTTCTTTTGATCTTTTTCCATAAATTTTATCAAATAAGATCAATAATACACCTTAGCTATAACTACTTGAACATATATAAAACGTTAACAAAGGGAGGTGCACATACAATATTGATGTAAATGAATTTTTAGGAAATAAATTTTTAGGGCAAATCAGGCCCAGATTCAACCTCCAATTGGGATCTATGACTTTATTTTATGTAATCAAACAGCTAAGAAGAGCAAATAAAAAATTCTTACAATTTAGATGAGATTGTGATTAAATGCAAAAATAAATATGCATGAATATTGATTGACATTGATTCTGGGTATGTTCTTGCTAGGGTTGACATGTTAGCTGTGACGCGTGGCAACCCCATGTAAAGCAGAATGAAACACTACACAATCCGGCACCACACTCACACTTCGTGTTTGAGATCTTTGTTGCAATCACTGTATCAGTCCATTTCATTTAGAGTCTTCATCTATTTTGTTGACACTCTAGTTTAACAAGCATGATGTCCTTCTCCAGCAGCTGGTAATATTTCCTGATAATATTTCCAAACATATACGCTGAAGTTCTTCACTTCCAAGGAAACTTCTGTCTGTACTTCTGGAGATTGAATCGTTTGCTCTCCTAGCAGTCCATGGTATATGTAACATTCTTTTAAAATGTCATAATTCAAAGGCATCAATTCTTTGGATTTCATTATTTGTGACGTTCAGCTTCTGAATGTACACCAGATGACTGGGTCAGGTACAATTTAGTCCTCCAAGTATCACCTTTATTAATAATATTTTAAAGAGGTGTTTTGTAGTACATTGCCCAATGCAACATTTCATTGGATTTCTTGGCTGCCGCAGCCATAAATGTTAATTGTGGATCAAAGTAAAATAAAACCCTTGAGAACTTCTGTCTGCTCTCTGTTTAGCTTGATGTTGCATACTGACTCAATTGCAAGAATGCTTGTTTTCTTTAATTTTAGATGTAATCAATATTGAATTTTGTAGTCTTGATTTTCATCAGTCAATGCTTCAAGTCCTCCTCCTTTTTAACAAGCAAGGTTCGCTATCTGCATATCACAGGTTGATAATGAGTCTTCCTCCATTCCTGTTGCTATGTTCTTCTTTATTTAGTTCAGCTTCTCAGATTATGTGCTCAGCATAAAGACTGAATACTTTAACTAAAGTATATAATCCTGATGCATACCTTTCCTGATTTTAAAGCATGAAATATATCCTTTTTCTGTTTGAAAAACTGCATCTTGGTACAATTCCCAGTCCTTAAAACATTACTCATCATTTGTAAAGCTCCACATAGTAAAATGCATTTGCATATTGAATATAACACAGGTAACCTACTTCTGGTATTCTCTGATTACAGCAACACCCATCTCCTACAAGCAATGATACTCCTAATTCCATGTCTTCTTATGAATCTGGCTTGAATTTCTGGTGGTTCTCTGTCAATGCACTTCGCAACCACTTTTCAAATTATAGTTAGCACAGTTTCACTTCCATATGGCAGTAAGAACTTTATTAAAAATTTGCCATTTCATTGGAACACCTTTGCTTTGAATGGCCACAAGTATGGGTATTTTACAGTCAATGGACTTGGGAGATCGCTTCCAAATTGCTTGCCATGGATAAGTGAATATTGCTACATTGCCTCCATCAGTGAAACACCTCAATTGGTATTCATCAGTTTCTGTAAACATTGTTTTTTATCAGTCTACAACCTTGGATGCACTCCAACAATACATGTATACCATTAGTTCTTGATCATATGTCATCCCCTGAAATGGTTGAAAGCATGTCAATGATTTCTTTTTATGCAGTGATTTTGTGTATTCTTTCCATCTCTTCTGATGCTTCTTATATTGTGTAATATTGTGCCAGTAAAAGTCTTCAGTATTGCAATTCCAAATGAATGCTTTCTTTAGTTACTTGGACTAGAGAATTGCCAAGTAGTTCTTCCCTTTAGTTTAGTAGATCCACATTTGTGGTCATTACATAATCTAGTGTCAACTTGTGAATGGAGTGGGGTTTAGCCTGTCAATCAGATTGCAGCATTATGACCTCATTTGGAGGCACTAAGGAGATAAATAGCTCACTGGAGGCAGGGCACACACTCACTCCCTATGAGACATTCCTGTTGACTAGCCACATGGAGCTTTGCTGATGCCAGCCAGAGCCTTGGAGCTGGAGGAGCCATGTGGAGACCCATGGCAGCTCTAAGATACTTCCACCACCGCTGGATCTGCAAGACTTTCCACCCACTAGCCTGTGATCTTCCTGCACTTGGCATCATTGCAGGGGTTGTGTGAGTCTGAAGAGAAATTTACAGACTGCTACTGGACATAGAGGCTAATATTGGACATATGGACTTGATCTGGACCGGACTGGGATGTTTTCGTAAAGTACAATTACTCTTTCTAAAGCTCTTCCAATACACATATGAGTGTCTACGAATTTGTTTTGTTTGCTTTTGCCTTTCCTATCCTTTGAATGACTCTTTATTTCTTCATGTCATCTCACAACTCCTTGGTCTTTTGTCACTGGTATTCAATGAGCTAAAGATCAGGAATGACTTCAGAATAGATCACTCATCTTCCATGAAATTTGAAAATGAAGCTGAATAACATTAGAATAAATCCCTGAGAGGCAAAGTACATATTTGTATATATCAGAATTCAGAGATCACCCGAAGCCTGAGCTTGCTATTCAAGTGTGATATACCCAAATGTGGGCATTGCCTTTCAAGGATTGTTCTAATTTTACACAGTTTCTTTTTCAAATTCCATAGAAGAAATTAATAGCCTGTTCTGCCATCACTCCTGAATAATATTAAGCTCTTCCTCCATCTCTTACAATATATATACTCAATTTGATTAATATGTATTCCATAAGATGAAGCACACATGCTATTTATGTTTATGGAGGGAAAAGGCATTTGTAATGAATAAGTCATTGTCGGTCCTCAAAATTCTATCATCCAATCTCTGCACCCTATTACCAGGGCCATATTTTCCAAATACTGACCTTTCTTCTTTGTTCCTAACTTTTCCACTCTGATCACTAGTAATCATCAGTGCATTTTGACAGCATGTTTCATCCATTTCTAACTTCAGGAGTTGGTGAAAGTTTTCAATTTCTACATCCTTTGCCTAACTGCTTAGTGCATAAAGAATGTGAATTGTATAACTAGTCTTCCTTGTATACATAGGAAGATTGTCCAACTACTCTCAGCGTCGTACTTCAGGTTCAAGCTTGAAATGTCCTTTTTGACAATATGTATGACGCCAACATTCTAAACGTTGCCATTCCTAGCATAGTAGACCATCTTATCACCAAATTTCAAATGGCCACTACCATTTTGACTCATTAATGCCTAGCATATCAATCTTTATGCATCCCATTTCATTTCTGATGACTTCAATTTTCCTAGATTGATACTTGTTTCTTTACATGTTCTGATAACAAATAGACCCTTCCTGTTGTTTCTTTCTATTTTTAGTCATGCCACAGGAGGAAATGTAGACCTCTGTAGTTTTTCTCTGTTCACAGCATGCAGGAGGAATATACTTTGAGGGGCTTCTGTGCCTGGGAGACATTTTGAGTATCATGCAACAGGAAGGACTCTGCTTCAGTACATCTTTCAGCATATTTCAACAACAGTCCACTGGGATTCAAAAGGCTCTCAATGGCCAATTTTTCTAGAAGTAGATGATCAGACTGAAGGTAGATTGCCTGGTCTAGAAGCTCCTCTGAAAGCTGTCTATAATGGGTAACCAGCTAAGATTGAAAACACTATGGGCAGACCTTCAGCATCAAAGCAGCGCCCAAGCCACCACAACACAACAAGTCAAATTGTGTTACTAACTCTTAACACAATTTGGAGGATGCATTTCATAACTAGAGAATTATGTTTGCCTCATTTGTGCAAAAAAATACACATTGTTTTACTATTTCAGAGAAATGGTGCAATTTTCAAGTGAAGCAATCTTTTATGGATTGGGGCCCTTTATACCAAGAGAATACATTTCATTATACCTTTCTAAAGGGCATGTATCATGTCTATTTAATGGTCCCTTACCTAACATGAACATGTGAAAACCTAATAAATGTTCTTCAATAATAATGAGGTACAAATAAAACTATACTTGTATGTAGTACTGTCTTTGGCAAAACTGTAATGCAGGTAAAAACTTTTTCTTTTTTCTTCTTTTAACCTCTCACCTCTTTCACTCTTTTTACCTCTCTGTTCTTAATAATATTTTTCTAGTATCATATAATTTTTGTATTTGTACCTTTTCTCAAGTATTTTAAGAAATTTCAACATTTTAAAAATGTTACATGTTTTTAAGATAATTAAATATTCTATAATTAAAAATAGTAATCATAACAACCTATTGTTCACTTATGGGACTAGTAACATTCTCACCATCATTTCACACACATTCAAATTTTCTAGACATAGATGATAGACATGACAATGCCATCATGTCAGTGTTGACTCATAATGACCCCCCTGGGGGTTGGGAGACTGTAGCTATTAATGGGAGTGAAAGTAGAAAATCTTTCACTGGAGGATCAACTGGTGGTTTCAAACTACTCACTATACTGATCAAAGCCTCACATAAAGCCACTGCATCAAAACCTCACTGCCATGGAGTTGAGGCTGACTCATAATGACCCTATAGGGCAGGGTCGAACTGCCCCTGTGAGTTTCTGAAACTGTAACTTTTTATAGAAGTAGAAAGCCCTGTCTTTCTGCTCAGAACACCAGGTGGTTTTGAGCTTCTGACCTTACATTTAGCAGTGCAATGTGACCACTACCCCATGATGGCATCAAAGGGCTGTCAAGGTTCAATTTTCAACCAATGTACCTCATGTCCAGCCACCACCTGTCAAAGCAGGCTAGGAAATGAGCAATGACAATTTACTTCTGAAAATCAGCCAGTAAAATCCCTCTGGACCACGGAGGTGTGATTCAGGGAGTCTCCATGAATCAGAGGCCAATTGCACAGCATCCAGCATCAACAACCCACCATTCGTACACACCAATAACCGAAACGAGTGATTGACCTAAGTTCCGTCTGTTGACTCATCACAACAATCCTATGATGTAGGGACTGGTCCTATTCCATAAACAATAGAATGCCAACTATGAGGAGGTTAGTGGAAAGCATGTTACATCAGCTACTGTATAACAGTATAGATTTATTTTACTTTGAAATCTTAGGTTTAAATAACAATAGCTCTCCAAATGGATATTTTGAGTACTGAGACGTCCGTCAGCACCTCAGATTTTATACTCTTTAATTTTAAGTCCAATTGTTATGAATGATAATTTTGAACAGGAACTTTGGTCTCATCCATAGACTTAAGTGAATTTTCAGCAGCCTGCAAGCAATAATTTATTAACATTTACTAAACACTTACTATGAGCCCAGTACTATTTAAATCAATCCAAAAATTGTATTAAAAACTCTTAAAATAACTGTATGAATAGACACCATTGTGATCCTCGATATAAAAGATGAGCGAACAGTCTCAGGGAGACTAAACGCTTTGTGTAAAGTCATGCTCCCCAGGCAGGAAAGTTCTGCTTCTACTCAAACAATGTGAGCTTAAAGATGCCATCAAGCACGATAGCCCAGCGCCTCTTTTTCACATTCTCCAAACACTGACAAACTCGCTGTGAGAAAATGCACTTTGTAAGTAGTTTATTGAACTATACAATAATAATTTAAATGAATTCTAATTGGAATTCAGCTTTACTTTGTTTTTTATCCCAATGTAAGGAAACCAAAATTCATTCAAGTTGACACATGCAGATTGAGTAATTACTTTCCTTTCTGATAAGGAATTACAAAATTATTAGAGGAACACTTATAAATGAAATAACCTGGGTAGATATTAAAAAGTAATCATTTGTAACCAGAAGCTCATAAACTGTTTCATCTTGTCAACACAAAACTTTCTGAAATATATCAAGTATAGATATGATATTATGGCTTCTGTTTATTTCATACAGTAAAATGCACTTTAGAAAGAAGACTAATATGTCATGAACATATTATCTAAAAAACAAAGTACTAAAATGATGAGCAGTATTTTCAATTTTCATGCCACTTTGATTTTTGACTTCCTTTCGTCCATAAAGTCCTTTGTTGTATAATAAGTAAAAAATTACATTGAGAAGAAATAGTCCCTTTAGAGTATTTAATTTTTTAATGTGTAAAAATCTAATAATATATGAATGACCCAATCACTTTTAATGTTTGATAATGATTAATATTAATAATAAAATATTTGTTTATTATTAAAATAGATTAGTATGTATTATCAGTATAGCTCTGAGATAAAACATCATGTTAAAATGTCAGTGTTTTATTTCTCAAAAAAGTGTTTAGGAACACAAAAATTTTCCTAATTTGCCAAACACTGATTATCCTATAGTATAGTTAAGCTGGAAAACACATTAACAAAAACTACTTTTATAGAGCTTTCTGACTTAATAAAGATTATTTAATTAAATTAATATATAACTTGATATATAAACTACTTTACAGGGTAAATTTTAATTATGCATACCAGTATCATTTTCCATCAAGTATTTCAATAATGATATATATGTAACATTTTTATCTTTCATAAAAAGTTGTAGAACTACACAATTATTACCTTTTTTCCTATGTTAAATTTTATCCATTAAGCTATACCTAATCTACACTCCTGGACAATCTGTTCTATTTCATTATACATGACTGCTGCAAGATGCTTGCCTTTGACCACCAAGCTATTTGCTGATGTCAAATGAAAACCACTTAAAACAGATAATACATTGTCTCATTACTTAAGAAAATATTTTTATAGCCTTTTACTTTAATTATTTTGGTGGTATTAAAATGATCACTTTAAAAGTCTATTTAATTTTAGAGCACAGCACACTTTCATTTTTGTATTGATCACAAAGAAAAATGACTCTCTTACTAATACAATATAATTTGAAAATTAAAAATTAATTTTAATCCAAAAGTATGCCTTTTATTTACTAAAGGATGGAAATTAGTGGTTAAAAGAAGCTCAAGCTTTCAAGGAAATGAAATACAATCTATCAATAAATTATTTATTGGCTGATTCACTGGTTGCTGAAAGCATTGTAGATCTGAAATCATTTCTCTCTTGATAGAAAAGATGGTTGTATAACCCACTAGAGGGGAAGGAATAACAGAATTGTAGGTGAACGGACACAACGAATAGTGAAAGATACAGCAAAATAGTAATAATAAAATGTAAGAATGAGGGCCCCTGGGGGCAGAAAGGAGGGAAGGAGGGGATAAATGGGAGCTGAAATCAAAGAGTTCAAGAAGAAATGAAATGTTTTGAAAGTGATAGTGGCAGCAATTATATAACAAGGCTTTTTCTAATTGACTTATGGATTGTTGTAATATCTGTGAGAGCTTCCAAAAAATGATGCACAAAATAAATTATGTCTCTCTAAAGCAAAAGTAAGGATGGTTTAGTGCTTAAATTCTTATGGCATAGAATATTAAATATATGAACTAGGAACCTGAATGCATGGTAAAGTAAACAGAAAATATTCAATGAACTTCTTAACTAATTTTATTTTATTTAAAAAATTCTTATTAGGATATAAAACTCACAGGCATCAACATCAATTTCATCATGCATAATTCATCCCAATTCTTACACTCCACCAATTTTTTGAATGGTACTCCCCAATTGAGACTTCATTTTTTCTCCTTACTTACAGCACCCTATATTGTAATCCTTTATGTCAAACATTATTGTTGTTGATAATTGTCATTGAATTGACTCTGACTCGTTGTGGCTATATAATAGAATGAAACACGAAACAATTATGTGCCATTCTCAAAACAATTGCTATGTCTGAGAGCTAAGTTTCAGCCAAACTCTCAATCCATAATAAAGGGAAAATTCCCATTTTTCACTCATCTTCTACTTTACCAAGCATGATTTCCTTCTCCCAAGCCCCTCCAGAAAACATCTCTCCAGATAAGCATGGCCAAAGGACATGAGACAAACTTCTGACATCCTGGCTTCTTAGGCTTTCTGGCTACACTTCTTCCAAACCAGAGTTCTTTCTTCTGGCAGGCCACACTTTATTCAGTGTTCATCACAAACACCATAGTCAAGGGCAACAATTTATCCTTAGTCTTTCTTGTTAATTGTCCAGCTCTCCCATGGATGTGCTGATGTGGTTGCTGTGAGGAGTCACTAAATTGTTTCCCACTCATAGCTACCGCCCAATGCTACATCTAACAGAACCATCCAATGCCACATCCAACAGAATTGTCCAATGCCACATCCAACAGAACCATCAATGCCACATCCTGTGCCATCTCCACAATGGTGGTCATGTGTCAGCCCATGGCTGCAGCCGTGTGTCCGTCCATCTCCCTGAGGCTCTTCCTTCTGTTTCACTGATCCAGTTCATCACTCACGCTTTTCTTTCCAGGGATTAGCATGTGACGGGAAGTCTAGCCAGTCCCAGATTTAAGAAGAATTCTAAATGTACTTCTTCCAAGATCGATTTATTTGTTCTTCTGGAAGTCCACAGTATTTAAAATTCATCAACTCATCTCCTGTCATCCTTATTCACCATCCAACTTCCATATATGTATGAGGCAATAAAGAATACCATGCACAGCTTAGTCCTCGAGTGGCATCCTTGTTCTTCAACACTTTCAAGGAGCCTTGTGCAGCAAGTTTGCCCAAAACATCTTTTAATTTTTTTCTAATGCTGTTTCCACGAGCATTGATGTAATTCCCAAGGAAAACAATGAAACCCTTGACAACTACAGCCTTTTACCCATTTATCATGCTGTCTACTGGCCAAGTTGTGAGGATTTTGGTTTTCTTTCCATTGAGTTGCAATCCATATCAAAGGCTGCAGTCAGATTGCATTGACAAGTGCTTCGGGTTCTCCTTGTCTTCAGTTGGTAAGATTGTGTCATCTGCATTAAGCACACCTTGACTTCCTGATGACATGGTCTTCTTCTAATCCAGATTCTCAGACTGTCTGCTCAGCACAAAGATTGAGCAATTATGGTGAAAGGATACTCTCTGGTGCACACCTTTCCTGACTTTAAACCATGCAGCCATCCCTTGACTGATTCCCCTTCTTCTCCATGGTGTCTAGACTTGATTATGATCCACATAGCCAAATGCTTTTGCACATTAATGAAACACAGATGAACATCTTTCCAGTATTTTTTAATTTATCCCAGGGCCATTTGATGTCAGCAATGACATCCCTCCTGCCATGTCTACTTCTGTATCTGGTTTGGCATTTCTGGCAGCTCCTTGTGCATGTATTGCTACAACTGTTTTAAAATTATCTTCATGAAAATTTTACTTGCAAGTAATATTATGCATATGAGGTGGATGGAAATGCCCTTGTTTGGTCAGACTTACTCAGTCCTCGAGGTGTTGGATTTTATTTTTAACACTTTGAAGGGATTGTTGCAGCAGATTTCCTCAATGTACCACTCTGTTTTCTTTCTTTTTTTGTGTGCCATACTCCATACTGTAGTGGCTTTAGTATTACTATGATGCTTAAAGCTATGTCACCAACGTTTTACACAGCAGGGTCATCCGTGAGGAACCAGGTTCAGCAGAGCCCCCAGGCTGACTGACTAGGAAGTAGACATAGCAATCCACTTCTGAAAAAATATTCTCCAATTAAAACCATATGGATAACACTGAGATTTAAAATACCATATAATCTCACATAAACTGACTTTGTCAGCACATTTTTATGTAGTTTTGGTGGTAAAATTAGGTGCCTTGGCTGACACTAGGTTGACTTATACTCAAGTATATATGGTACTATAGTAATGCAATACTATATCAGCATTCATTCTGTAGTTTATGTGTTTATTTAAGGAAATATCAATCACATATTATAGTCAGTATTATATGTACAAAAAGAATGAAATAATCTTAAATCAGATGATGCTCTTTGGGGAACATATTTCCTATCCATATTGTATTATCAAAGATATGTGATTTGACTATGTACAATAATCATTCAAGTTGTTGGAAACTCATTTGCAATGAAGTCGTTGGTCTTTCAGAATTCTGTCACATGATCCCCTGCATTGTTTCCATCACCGAGGGCATGTTTGCCACAATCCCATGCTTCACTTTGTTTCCAACATCTAAATTCTAATTACCAGTAATTATCAATGCACCTTGATTGCATGCTTTTTAAATTTCAGACTGGAAAAGGTGATTAAAAAAAACTTCCATTTTTTTCATCTTTAGCCTTAATGGTTGGTGCATAAGTCTGAGTAACCATCTTCCTTTGTTATTGTTGTTATCTAATTGGTTCCAACTTAGAGTGGCCTGATATACAACAGAAAGAAACACTCTTGTCCTTGTCATCTTCATAATTGTGTTTAAGGCCATTGTTGCAGCCACTGTGTCAACCAAACCCATTGAAGGTGTTTCTCTTTTTCTTGGGCTTCGACTTTACAAAGCATCATGTATTTTTCTAGCAATTGGTTTCTCTTAAGAGCATGTCCAATGTACATGAGATGAAGTCTCACCATCCTCTCTATGAAGGAGTCACGGTGTACTTCCTCTAAGATTTTTGACTTCTGGCAATCCATGATACTTTGAGTATTCATATTCACCAACACATATCACTAACACTATAATCCAAATGGACCAAGTATTCTGAGGTCACCTTTATTCATTGTTCAACTTTCACATTTATAAGAGGGAACTGAAAATATCACCACTTTGTTAAAGAACACCTTAGTCTTCAACATGATATTTTTGCTCTTCAACACTTAAAAAGGTCTTATGCATCAGATTTGCCCCATACACGATGGTGGTTGGTTTCTTAACTGCTGCTTCCATGAGCTCTGACAATCTTCCTTGTTGGCATGTGAATATTATCTTATCACCTGGGTTGTAATTAAAGAGATATATTGAAATGATTGTGACTAAATGAACCTTTGCTTTTTTTTTCTTTCCTGTCATTCCGCACCATATGGTTGTCTAATTCAAAATGACCAATACCAATCAATTGTTTACTAATGCCGAGAGTATCAAAACATACGCATTTCATTTTACAATGAATTCCAATTTTCCTGGATTCATACATTATAAATGTCATGTTGAAGGTACTGAATAATTTCCACTGTGTATTCCCATTTTGGGTCCTGTAACATCAGAAAATGAAAGTTCAAGAAAAATGTATGTCGTTCACATCACTAAGGTTGACTTTAACTGAGGAGACAGCTCTTCCCAGGGGTATTTTGAATATCTTCTATCCTGAGGGGCTCATCATCAGGCTCAAAACTGAACAATTTTCTACAGATATCCATGATACTCTCACTGGCCAATGTTTTTAGAAATGGATCACCACATCCTTCATCCTACTCTGTATTTTTCATCAGAAAATACTGCAGAAACCAGTCCACCATAAGTGACCCTGCTGGTATTCGATAAACAGGCAGTATAACAAGCCACTCCAGTAGACAAAGTAACAAACAAATGGCAATTTTGAGTTATAGGAAATTATTTCCATTTTACAGACAAGAAAACAGTTTCCCAGAAAAAAACAGAAAGTCCAACACTTCTTAAAGTGAATATTCAAGCTATTTTTTTAATTCTGCACAACCATACTAATTAAATGAAAATGTAAAGTCTGTAATAGTGGAGGTTGGTCAAACACATAGAAACTTTCACCATGTGACAAGCACTCAACAAATATATTTAGAGTTTAATGGAGAATGAGTGTAAAAAAATCTGTTCCATATGGACACAGAACACAATGAGTCAAAGTCCCTCATCCATACTAGATCCTCAGTGAATGTTTGTGGAATCTAAATCATGATCCTGACGGCAGCATCATTATAAGGAACAAACACCATTCTGCAATGCATTTGGAAATAGCCAGAATTAATGCAAGCTTGCATACTTCTCCTCAGTATGTTGTGGGTGGTTTGAGAAACTTCTTTCCCATGGTGACTGCTTCTGAATTATACATCCTTCAGCATAAGACACCGATGCTCCAGTGAACCACTAAAACGTATGGGGATAGCTATTCCTGGGTAGGTAGCTTCTATCCCACCCAGGATTCAAGTTGGATAACTCTTTTTTTAATTGATCCTAGCCTTCTTACTACTTTCCCAATGTTGTCACTAGTTATCACCTCTTCAAGTCTACAAGTATGTCATCAATAATCTTCTCTTTTATTAACATTGTTATACTTTCTAATACTTATTTCTTCTCTTCTGTCTCTTTACATTTTTATTTCATGTTCTGGGTGTTTGACATGATGAATTAATTACTATATCTCTTATCTGTAAGTGAATAAAATCACCATAAATAGTCCACTGAGTATCAAATATTGTGTTGCACAGTTGTTGACTGCTATACTCTGAACCCTAATAGCTAAAACATCTTGTTCTGTGTATTTATTTTTGTATTGGCAGCAGTTTAATGAACTTATTGGGCTCAGCAGCCAAGTGTATTCACTGAGTTCCAGTGAATATCTGACTGGTATCATTAAACTATTTAATATATATATGTTCCATGCTTTCTCTACAAGGGGGTGACAAATAATTGTAGAACAATTTAGATAGGGCAAATATATCCCTGTCAGTAAATAAATAGTGCCAGTAAACTCCAAGTTGATATTAATGTTAGAGAAAGTCTATATTGTTGTTTTTTAAATGCCGACCTTGTGTTTAACAGTCCAACATTTATCTAACAGCACCATGAATGCACTTTTAAAACATTATTAAACCAAAAGCAAACTCACTAAGTTAGAGTTGATACCAACTCATAGAAACTCTACAGGTCGCTGTAATACTGTCCCTGAGTATTTCTAATACTGTTATCTATTTATGGGAGAAGAGAGTCTATATTTTCTACTTGGAGTGACTGGTGGTTGCAAACTGTGGACCTTGAAGACTGAAGTCCAGCACATAACTACTATGTCACCAAAATATGAATTTAGCATTTTGTACTATTTGATGTGTTAGCATTATATATATAGCTCATTCATCCATTTCTGTCAGGAAGGTACTGGTTTCCTATTTTATAAATAAATAACTTTAGTCTAAGTGAAAGTACAGCATTTGTTCAATTTCACAGTCATGGAGTCTAGAAGAAGGGACGCAAACTCTGGTCACCTCACAGCCTGACCAGACTCATTGAAACAAAACAATTACAACAGAAGATAAAATGTCATGCAGAAGCAAGACTCATCATAGCGATCATTTCATATCCTGGTAGGGAATGATCAAGGGTAAGGTAACGTAATGAAGAGGTATTGCTGAAACCCGGGTGGGAATGGAGCATGGTAGTGGGGCAGGAGGAAAGTTAAGGGAAATAGAGGAAAGAGCTAGGAGGCAAAGGGCATTTATAGAGGTCTGGAAAAAGACATGTACATATGCAAATGTATATATTAGGATGGGGAAATAGATCGATGTGCCTATATTTATAGGTTTAGTATTAATGTGGCGGAAGGACATTGGGCCTCTACTCAAGTACTCTCTCAATGCAATAATATTTTCTTTTATTACATTGGCATTCTATGATGCTCACCCTCCTGATATAACTGCTGAAGACAAAGCGGGTGAATAAACAAATGTGGTGAAGAAAGCTGATGGTGCCCAGCTATCAAAAGATAAAGCATCTGGGGTCTTAAAGGCTTGAAGATAAACAAGCGGCTATCTAGCTCAGAAGCAAAAAAGTCCACATGGAAAAACACACCAGCCTGTGTGATCACGTGGTTCCGAAGGGATCAGTCATCAGGCATCAAAGAACAAAAATCATATCATTGGGTGCACACCTCCATGATACGGTCGCTGAGGACAAAAAGGTGCATAAGCAAATGTGGCGAAGAAAGCTGATGGTGCCCAGCTATCAAAAGAGATAGCATCTGGGGTCTTAAAGGATTGAAGGGGGAAGTGCAGAGTGGAGACCCAAAGCCCATGTGTTGGCCACTGGAGATCCCCTTGCAGAGGGCTCTAGGGGAAGAGATGAGTCAGTCAGGGTGCGATGTAGCACCGATGAAGAATACAGCTTTGCTCTAGTTCCTAAATGCTTCCTTCCCCTCCCCTCCACCCCCCGCACCCCACTATCATGATCCGAATTCTACCTTGCAAGTCTGGATAGAGCAGAGGATGTACACTGGTGCAGATAGGAGCTGGAGGCACAGGGAATCAAGGGCGAATGATATCTTCAGGACAGGGGTGTAAGTGGCGATACTGGGAGGATAGAGGGAGAGTGGGTTGGAAAGAGGGAACCAATTACAAGGAACTATATGTGACCTCCTCCCTGGTGGACGGGCAACAGAAAAGGGGGTGAAGGGAGACGTCAGACAGTGCAAGATATGACAAAATAATAATTTAAAAATTACCAAGGACTCATGAGGGAGGGAGGAGTAGGGAGGAAGGGGTAAAAAAAGAGGACCTGATGCAAAGGGTTTAAGTGGAGAGCAAATGCTTTGAAAATGATGAGGGCAAAGAATGTACAGATGTCCTTTTCACAAATGATGTATGTATGGATTGTGATAAGAGTTGTATGAGCCCTTAATAAAATGTTTTTAAAAAAGATTAAGAAAACATTAGGATCCTTTGATTTATTAATTTAATATCTCTACAATAGGATATAATGTTGTTGGGGAGAAGATACAAACAATATTCTCTTGCCTTCAGATTATAGCTCTTATGTTCACATTACCTCTTATGTCCGTTTAATATCTCTAAATTTAATTTAGTTGTATTATAGGAAAGGGGTTTCTGAAGATAACAGAACACACATTTCCCATTGCCCATTAAATAATCCAAACCTTTAATGGTTTAAACAATAGCAACAGTTTTTTTTTAAAGCCTGTCTTGTAGTATACCCAGGATCACTCTATCTATGTCCAAATGACTGTATTATTCAGAAAAGAACACTGTAATTCTAGACTGAACATGGTTAGAAACAGCTTCCTTAAATCGAGCAAATTATCAGCTATTTGGAAAGTACAATGTATTGGCTACTATTCAAAAGGGTAACACTTACTGCTGACAACTCCGCCAAGACCCTCCTTTCCTCTATTCCTGTTTCTTAAGAGAAAGTGATTAAGAGACCAATTCCCATGCCAGCTGGATGCTTAAGAGGACCAAAGGTCTTCTGTCAGGATTCTGAACTTGAAATGCTGTAGAAACCACTATGCTAATAGATAACCTCTTCAACATTGTAGCCTAAACCATTGTAGCCACATTAAAATTCTTTAAACTAGCATCAATACCCCGTGGTTTATAAAGTACTGTTGACCTACCTCTGGAAGATGATTGGAATGATACAAAAATTTGCTCTGGTTAAGGGCATGTAGCTAACTCTTCACACTGACTGTTATTCATCCATATAAAAATAGCCAATTCTACCTCTGTACCTTTGATTTTCTTGAATTGAAATCTTAAAACAAGAGGAGGAGACACCATTTATTATTTGAAGTACAAAGATAAAAATGTAGCCTAGGAGGTCTGATGATATAGTTAATTGTGTATTTGGTTGTTAAGTGCAGGTCAGAAGTTCAAAACTACCAGGTGATTCACTGGAGAAAGATGAGGC
Source organism: Tenrec ecaudatus (assembly GCF_050624435.1). Lineage (NCBI taxonomy): Eukaryota > Metazoa > Chordata > Mammalia > Afrosoricida > Tenrecidae > Tenrec > Tenrec ecaudatus. Next base: position 100,711,198 of record NC_134530.1, read on the forward strand.
TTTCTACTCTCATAAGGATTTATAGACCTAGATACCTAAAGGACAGTTCTACGCTGTTCTTTGTGGTCCTTAAGAATCAGAACGGCAGGACTGACTTGGTGACAGTGAGTTTTAGGAGGCATTTTTGTAGTTTGGCCTGTTCCTCTGATCTAATGATTATAACTGCAAAAGGAGAATGCCCTCTGAATAGCATGGCTCAGAGAGGCAAGGGAATCTGACCTCTCTGGTGTCCCTGCTGTCCCAAAACAGAGACTAGGCATCAGACATACCTCCAACCTCCAACTTTCTTTATACAATCTGACACCAACAATTCCTCTAACTCTTTGCAATGGCCACACAGAACTCACTGACAAAACTCACAATGATTGGGGTTTATTCAGTTACAAGCCTAGAGGGCTATCTCAACCACTAGGTAATAGAACACTATTCACAGGTCACCCCAAGTTTTCCATATGGGGATAAGGTACAATGCATCCCATTAGTCTTCTTGGGAACCTGGGCATATAGGTTCAAGGGTGTAGTTACAGTCTCTTATTAAGGGATAAAATCACCCCTTCTTCATGTGCTCACACCTGCACCTCTGGACCTGGGGTTGGCAATGCAACATCCAGCAGTAAGAAGCATTTTAACTGTATTAGCTGCAACCCACTATAAGAATTACATCTGAAATCCTGCCAGAGTTGATAATAAACACCTGAAATTTAAAGAGTTAATAAGATAATACTTACCTATATTGTGTGCGATAATTTCAGATCAATTTTATTTCTCAAAAAACACATTTTAGTTCCTGGTATGTTTCCTCAAGATCCACTATTAAATAGGATTGTACAACTGAAAACAGTACACTATTTGAATAAGACTCCACATACTTCTAAGACTTATAAAGGAATTACTTAAGGCAGAAAATTTTGACATAGTAAATAGAAATGTTCTTAGTTATGATTACTCAGCAGACCCCACAGGGTATTAAAGATATTACAATTATTAAATTGAAGACAATTAAAAATACACAAATGCATTTATTCCATCATTTATATTTCTATTGATTCATTAACTTATAAAAATGAATTAATGTTGTTATGATCTATGGAGGTTCTGTGAAAAAGCCCTACCGACAGAGTGATGATCTGTCAGGTGCTTTGGCAGTTAGTAGCTGTTGTTCCTGGGTTGCTAGGTGTCAAAACTGAATTGATGACACCTAATAACAACAACCGTGATACAGTAAAGAGCAGTGTGCTTTGAAGTATCATTTATTAAGTGTTCTATCATTTGTTTCTTCATGAACTGATAATATAAAATTTTTCTCTCGTGAACAGTGGAATAACTAAAATACAATTTAATAATAATTATGCCTATGCAGAAAACAACATGGAGCCCTGGTGGTGTAGTGGTGATGTGTCAGGCTGCAACCCAAAAGATCAGTAGTTGGGAGAAAGATGAGCCCTGTATTCCCATACAAAGGTACAGTCTCAGAAACTCACACTGCAGTGCTACGCTGTCCTACAATGTTGCTATGAGTCAGCATCGACTCAATGGCAGGGAGAAATGTAGAAAATGACGCAGGACTCAGATTTTCTTAGTAAGGAAGTTCTTATTTCCACCAGTGTATATAAAATACACAAAATATCTGATATAAAACATCTAACACAAGTTTAAATTTTCTATATAAAAATAAAAAGCAGGTAAGATGATGCTTCTAGGGGAAATTAGAACACTACGCTATTCTTTCTCTAATGAGTAAGTGTCATTGGCAATCTTTAACGGATCAGTACAACCTTGGAAAGACAGGGATCAAACAGGTCTGCATTCCACTTCATTTTGAGTCCTCTCTACAGCATCTCAGACAGTGAGTCATTTCAATAATGGTGGTTTCAGATCAACAGCTTTTATAGAAAACGTTTTTTCTGAAAGACATTCTGTAGGTGTTGGCTTCAATCTATGCAAGTGTCACCAGCAAGTCCTACTTTTGCTATATTTCTTTTTTTTTAACTAAAGAGGATTTAAATTTTTTTTGAATCTTTCCATTGCTCTTGTAAGGTATGTGATGTACATAACCTTTTAATTTATGTCATTTAAAAAAAATGATACTGTAGAAATGGATTTGATTCCTAATCAAAAGATTTAATTTGTCTTGGAGATTTATTCTGACAACAGCCAAAGACATGAATCAAAAGCTTTGTTGTGATCATATACTTCATAGGAACCCAAAAACTTTGATTAGCTCCTCAGGTATTCAGCTACATTTAAAAAAGGACCTTTAATACCCATTGATTTCAAGAGGAAACAGTGTAAGAACCGTCTCAGCATTTTTTGATCACATATCCACAACCAGATGTTAGCCCTGGTTCTCTTTTATGTAGTCAAAAGAAGACCCTGTAACATTGAATCTTGCAGATATATGAGGATAAGTCAAAGTATTGTAATAAAATCAAAGAAATTAAACAAAAATGCCTAATCGTGGCGCGATTGTTTCTTGATATATCCTCCTTCTAAGTCTAGACCCTTCCCCCAGGAATTCTGTGCTCTTTATGGAGCATCAAAATAACCATGTTTGCAACTCCAGGGGCTCAAATGATGCTGCGTTTCAGTGTTGTTCTTTGCATTTGGAGAACAGAGAGCAGTGTTGAGGGGCAAGATCAGGGTTGTAGGGTGGCTAAGGGGTAAGATTTCCCTTTGAAATTCTTCCAGAGAAGCCCTTATAAACCCTGGAGGATGGGCTGGTGCATTGTCTTGATGGAGAACAAAAAAACATTCCTCATCACAATCTTCCTGGGCTTTTTTGAACCAATATATTTTTCAACTTTCTTGAAATTTCTCCATATGAAGCCTATTTTCTTGAAGAAAATATATCAGAATTACTCCATGGAATCCCCACACAAAATATGGTCCCCAGAACCCTCTGAGATGACTCCTCTGCTTTACAGTTCAGCTGGCCTACTAGAACCCCCTGGAAGCCCAGTGGTTATTCTTTGGGGTGCTAACTTCAAGGTCAACAGTTGGAAGCCACCACTGCTTGAGAGAATGGTGGGACTTTCTACTTCTGGTTAAGAGTTACAGTCTTGGAAACTCACAGAAGCAGTTCCACCTTGAACGATCGGCCACTATGAGCCAGCATCAACTCCATGGTGGCGAGTTTGATATTTTGGTGGAGCATAACCCTCTTGAACAAACTCACTCTGTTAAATGGATTCTTTTGAAGTCACCCTCAGGAAACTAAGGCACGTACAAAACTAAGAGAAGTTGTCTGAAGTCATTCACTGGTCTCAGAGACATGTTTACACATATTTTATTTGGAATGAACTGAACACAAGTAGCAATTCATTAATTTATAAATTCCCCACCACCCATGGGAACATTATGCATTTTTTCTACTGACATAATTTATTCGATTTTATATTTAATATACTTTTGATTTATTATTCTACCTTAACTTAAGTGTAGGGAAAGCCCTAAATGTGTACTCATACACAGTGTTGGAAAGGGGAAATTATGGTGCCTAAGGCAAAGTACTAATTCAAAATCAAATATAATAAAAATCACTGCAACTGTTATTTTGTTATGGACTGATCAGTATTCCATCAACAAAGTATGCTAGACATTTAAAGCTGAGAGGTTTAAGTCAGGAAATTGATTACACAGAGGATGAAGAGCTGTTCAATGAAACGGGTGATACTGGATCATCGAGAGGTCAGGAAGAGCTAGACTCCAGAACTACTCTGAGTTTGGAGAATGAAACAGATGGGGCAGTTGTCTTGTCTTAATTAGTATTCTGTTTGTTATCTCTAAGCTTTAATATCCATTGGAAGGACTACACAGAACTCACAGGCATAATTAATGATTAAAGGGTTTATTAGGGAAATGAACACATTGTAATGCAAGTGAGAACTGCTCAGGATTTCATCAGGACATGTTCCAATGTTCTTTCAAGGCTGCTAATAGATGCCAAAGGGCAGACCACTCCGCTGTAAGCCTCAACCTGAAGATATTCAGCTCAAGTTTCATAGGTCAGCAAACCCGGCTCCCTGCAGTAAAATGCCCAGAGACACCTGACTCCAGTAAACTTCAGGCCAAAGGCACTCCACTTTGAACAAGCCAGCCTCCTGCACAAAAGCACTCGGCTTTACTTATTCTGGGGTTAGGATGTCCACCACTCCTTTCCATATTCTGGCTCCTAGCTCTGCTGTCACAGCTCTGCTGTCACAGCTGTCTTCTGGACCCACGAGGTCCAGTGCACAGAGATCTCGGGTTCAGAGGGAAAGTTCCACTTTTGGCTCTTGCTGGAAATGAGATCTTTCTCCTGTTTCTCAGATGTCTTATTCTATATGCATCAGGATGACATTCCAGGGAATTCTGTTCACGATTACTCACAGGTGAATCCTATCAGAGTCTTCTCCCACCTTCCTACCAGACTCATGCTGGGAAAGGTTATTTAGGAAGAATTAGGGAGGTTAGCTAAAAGAGCCACATTCACTGCCCATGCAGTAATAAAAGCAGCAACGGGCCATCATTACAGGGTGGATGCAGGAGCAAAGGGTTGCCAAGGGAAAGCAGAGAAGGGATGGGCAGTGCCACAGTAATGAAGAATGGGGAAGAATCTTTACTAACACTATCTTCCACTGTCAAACTGCAGCCTAAAGACAGACATGCCAGTCGGGGACTGCCAGCCGAGGTATGTGCTCCTCCACAGGTTCCCAACAGCACAAAGTACTAGGAGGCTGAAAAATGGATCTGGTCAATCAAGCCTAGAAATTATGCAGACCATGATTTAAACATTTCTCTAAATTCTTGAGAAACTTGGTATTGCAGAATTGTGTTAAATAATTTCACTGTAACACGTCTATTTTAAGAACATCAGTTCATTGAAATACTTGTGCTTGAACACTGATAGAACCACAATGGGCTTGTCCATTCTTCTAAAGGAGCCTGGGAAATCATAAATATATCTTAAATTGCAGATGCCACACGAAGCTTCCATATAATAAATGAGGTGTGCTAGCATATCATGTCATATCCTCATACTGGTAGACTAGATCTGAAAAGCATGACAGCTTGCCACATGCACTTTACATTCTTCATCCGAGAATATACTTTTCCAAACTGACTCAATAGGACCATCTACACTTCCTTTTTCTAATGATAGAGAAACGCAAAGCAACTACTTCAGACTATAACAAATATTTATTCAATGACACCATTTGAGGAATATATAAAATTCAAAATGCCTTAATGCTGTAAATATGTATGTGAGTGCAGTGTACTCCGAACATGTGAAGTATCAAACGACTGAACAAACGATATTCAGACTCTCATGTTAACCCAAATGTACAGAATAATTGATTTCTACATTGATAATATTGATGATCATGCATTCTCATAAATAAATAATTTACATAAGTGTGCCCAATAGTATATATAATATTTCAAATAAAAACTAATGTAGCCTAATGAAAAGGCAAAATATAGGTTGAGAAGTAACAAGTAATTGCCGTATTTACTCATAAATCTATTTGTGAAACTTGTGTTGAAATGTGCCCTCAGTTCTAAGCAGTAGTTCCCCTTCTTATTATACAGTATAATAATAAGATCTTATCATTACCATCAAATTTATGACATCAAAATAACAAGGGTTGAATTGAACCTTGCTAAAGTAAATGATGATATCACATTTAGGAAAATAACCTCTCTTCCTCCTTTCGTTTATGACATAGCATAGGATATTTTGAATTCTTATCAGGAAGTCAGCTAAAAATATACATATGTATATTGGAAGCAGAATGGAAGGATCCGTTGCACAATGAAAGGTTTTCTTTTATAACTGTGCAAGCACTGGAAGTCCACAAATGAAGATGTCTCCAGGGTTGCTTCCACACCTATTACATACTCTGCATGTGTTTGTGTTAATTATATCTCTTAACATGAAAATAATAAGCACATTAGTTCACAAGGAAGAAACTGAAAAGGACTTTACTACATAAGTCTATGTACTGATCCCTCCCCTCAATTCTCCAGTCTAGAAACACACCCAAGCCTAACCAGCGTGGTTCTAGCATCCCTTGTTCTTTGCCAGTTTGCTCCTTAACACATTAACTCAAATCATCTATGTTCTGGAAAATGCTATTTTAAGACTGGAGAAAAGTTAATTTATCTATACAGATCAATAAACATTTTTCAGTCATAGAACAGAAGTATTAAACAGTTATAATCAAATTATATCTTTAATGAGCTAATACAAACCATAATTCATATTTGAAGTATATTACAAAGTAACATATATTTATGTACTTATTTACACCCTAACCCAAACTGAAAGTAAGCAAGATGTCAAAGGTAAGTATATTCAGAGGCTGCATTATTCAATACTGTTTAAAGAAAAACCAAATAGTCTAAGTAAATCCTTAAAAGATATATAACTGTGAATAACATAGTTAAAAGTAAGAGGACTTTTGACATTTAATGTATTGCTTCACTCTTCATTAGGCAAAGTTATAATGGTAAAGATGTTGAAATGACTATATGGGCTTGTATTAAAAGTCCTTATTCAAAGAAAACAAGAGTTCCACAATGACGGATGTGGTGGTTAGTACATGCTAGAAAGGTTTCCCTTGTGTTTAAAGCTTTACGTAAGGAAAGTCCTGTTTTTCTTGAGTTTTCATCTAAAAACAGATATGCTGGCACTACTAGAAATTAGAGATGTAACACTTGACATCTAAACTTCTGGTATATTAATATAAACACCACAAATAGAGCTACTGAGTGGCGAGTTAGCACTTTTAGGCCTTTGATATTTTAAGTTACTTGTTAACTGTTATTGCCACTAATTTTTAACATTATTATTAAGAACATTTTTAGGATTATTTTATATTAAAAATAAATAGACCATATTATATTGCGCTTGTTTAGTGATACCTTGTAATTCAGTAGATTGTTCTCTTGACCCCTGGATTCATGCATTTTGATGGAAGGGGATTTGTATTTGAAGAATAAAATTATCTTTGCGTTCTAATGAGTTGAAGAATACATCAACTATGAATCTGAGTGTCTAAAATAAAAGTATAAAATAAAATACTGTGCCATTAAATTTGATGGAAAATATTGACTCTGTGAAAATGACACACAGACTCCATCCTTGAGATCTGTCTGTATTGGTCTATCAACACAGTAAATACCAGCTGTGTCAAGAAAATAACTGACACCAGTTAACATTTTTATGAACTGAGAGAAATGTCCGGAGCATGTGCTAAATGTGAGATTAGTTTAGAACCAATGGAAAGTGTAAAAGATTTAAAAACAGCATACTCCTTAAGGGACAACTTGCTTGCAGTAAAAAGCAAAACTTTAGATCAAATTTCTATTTCATGTTACAAGAAGTGATTGTTCATTAAAAACAACAACAGCAACCTGTAATTGGTTAGAAACATTAGTAAGACAGGAGTTTCTACTTTTTTTTGAAAAGTTTAAATGTCAAAAGCTCCCTGTAACAACACGAAACTCAACCATAACCATATAACCATATATATATATAACCATATATATATATATATATACCCATTTCCATATAGATAAGGTGCCGTGCACACAAGGTAAACATGGACTGCACCAAAACAACCACACGGGAAAGAGATTCACCCAGGATGTTAAAAGAGCTTCTTGGAAGCAATGAGTGAAAGAAACATCTCCTGGAAGCAGAAGGTGCGATCAGCTATTTCAATGCTGCTTAGTATTTACTAGGTTGGTCATTAGAAAACAAATTGCCAAGATATGTCACCAAAAAGGAAGCACTCTATGAAACACTTTAGGGAAGATATATTAATGCTCATTACAAGTAAGCCTTATGCTAGAACATGTCGATTGCAGCTCCCCTGAAAAGTGCCTGCAGCCTCTGAAAATAGGATGTCATCCCTACCACTGCTTTCCAAACTTCTAAAACAAACTTAATGCAAACAATGTAAATCAGACTTAGTTCTATTCTCTGTGACTGTGCTTTCCGAAGAGTTCATCTCCATTACCAACATCCAAAGAGGAAAGGCTTTTGTATACATTCCATGGTAATCTTGGTTTCTAGCAAAGCTATAACAACATTGTTACTGAAGAAGCGTGTGCTCTTAGTTCACATTAGAAATTACGACAGTCCACACATATTGGAACTCGTGCTTCAGATGCTATAAATCATATACCACACCTATGCCATCAAAGTTAAAATATATTGTATGATTCCAGCAGAAATATACCCTATTCTCTTTTGGGCATGCCATCTACACTGATGTTGTACACTCCACACTGATGAGGCAACTTCCACCCAGTGGAGAGAAAGAAGATCTTCCCGGGAGATTGGAGGCACACTTCAGATCGGGAGCTTCAGTGGAAGAAGGGCAGCGGTGAAAAAAGGAAGGAATGGGAGCGTTTAGTCATGTGGAGCTCTAAACAAGGCTGAACCTCAATTTGTATTTTCACGGAAGAGGAAATGTTTCCAGAAGCTCACTCGGCAGTGTTGCTTAAGGGTGAAATCAGGCTGTAGATGTTCATTAGTGACCAACCATTTCCATGCTCAGGCTCAGGGCAAAGACCCGAGAGTGATGAAAAAGTGTAAAACTGAAAATGGAAGGAGGGAAGAAGGTGGGAAGGGAGGGGAGGAAGAGACCGTGTATGTACACATGTGTCACAGAGTGACAGTGAGGAGCAGTGAAAGAGCGGGTGCCTTTTTAAACATTGAAAGGGAATCTGAATATGACAGTGGATGAACATGTAAGTGCTAATGTGTCTGAGGATGTGAGAGAGTGTGTGAGGGAGTGTGTTTACCAAAGAGAGATTTGTGAGGGTGAGGAAGTGATACTGGAGGGGGGAAGAGGGAACATGTGTGTGTGACAGGGACTTGAGGGGGGGTGAGGAGAAGGGTGGGAAATGGAGAGTGGTGGTGCAAAACAGAATAGGGACATTAATGAGGAGGGGAAATGGAGAATGTAATGTAGAAAAAGGAAGCGTGAGGGCTGATGGAAAAAAGGTGTTAAGAGGGTTAGAATTTAGAGTGGTGGTGATAAAAGGGAGGGGAAAGTGAGGGAAAATAAAAATAATGGAGGGAGGAAAGAAGAGTGAGGAACTAGAAAAGAGGCAATGGATGGATAACAAGCAGCATTTTTTTTAATGAGGAAAAGGAGGGAGAGAAGGAAGATGGGCGCGAGGAGGAACAATGCTGGAGAGGAAGACATTGAGTCCAAATGTTCGAGAGAGGGGGAATAAAGAGAACAGGGACCTAGCAGTTTGAAAAAGTCGCTTATGCTAGAGTAAAATAGCAACGAACCTGATAAACTTGTCAGATACCCCCAGAGTAGCCCATGGCAGTAAAAGAGAGACCTTGTGCATGGAGTTCCAAAGTGGCACCTGCCCCTCCTAAATCTCACACTTCACTCATCCTGTGGCTACTTGGCGTCCGCAAAGTGCTTTAGCTCGCTGCCTGCCCCGGCGTAAAGGGACCAGGGTTCTGGAAAGAGTCCACACCTGGGTTTGTTCTATCGTGGTCTTTGGATGGTGTTCACCACCAGCAGCCTAGCTCGGAATGAAACGAAGGCAAGGAGGGTGAAGAGAGAGACAGAAAGACAGACTAGGACAGGTACGAAAAGCACGCCGTCTTTCCTACCTAAGCACCGCCGTGTCCCCTTTTCTGACCATCATGTTGTCCACGGCCGCCCAGGGGAAGTCCACACTCTGTCCAGCCGGGAGGCAGGAGGGCAGCAGGCAGCACAGGCTGAGGAGCACCGCGGCCAGCCACTGGTTCGAGCAACAAGCACCCTGCACCAACAGCATCATGTCCATCCCTGCTAGGGCTGCTCACTCCCGGCAGCTTTCAGCTCCAACTCGCCCACCCCCTGGTGCTGGCGAGTCTGCCCAGGAAGCAGGCGGCGGGCGCTCCACTGGGTTGTTGTTGTATTTTTTTTTTTTGTGGGGTGGGGTGGGTGGGTGAGTTTCTTTTCTTTCTGAACCCCTCACCCCCGAGTTATTGGGTGCTGTTTCTCTCTTTGCCTCTCTTCTTTCTCTTCTTCTCTTGCCCTCCCTCCCTCCCCTCCCACCCCCAGGCACCGCGCGACACCTCCGCCTGGTAGCTTCTGGCAACGTCCGGAGCGTGTGCAGTCCTCCGGCGGCGAGCACACCATCTAGCGAGGAGGCGAGCGCGCCGGCGAGGGAGGGAGGAGAGGAGGCGCGGCGGCGGCGGCGGCGGCGGCTGCAATCGCAGCAGCTGCAGAAGCAGCGCCGGGCGCAGCAGCGGCCGCCGGCCCCCGGGCTTGCGCGCGTTGCCAAGCGGCCGTTTCCTTAGCAACCCCGCCCGGGGACTAGGGATGGAGCAAAGAAGGAAGGGTTGGTGGGGGCGCACGGGGAGGGGGGGGGCGGTGTTTGAAAGAGAGAAGGGATGAAAAACTTAAAGAAAAAAAAAACACCCCCAAACAGGAGGAGGTCGATCATAATTGTGCAGACTGAGGGGGAAGAGCGATGGCTCCCTGAGTGAACGCTTTCTGTGGCTCGTACGCACTGGTGTGATGCTTGGCAAGAATAGTCTCGGAGTCAGGGCTGGGATAAGGAGGGCGCAGGGGTACTTTTGCTTTCCGGCGGGTGAGTTTTACCTCTCCGCCGGGCACGTAAGTTTAAAGTCCTCCAAGTTGTGGTGGGCGCCATCATGACGCTGCCGATCCGAACGGGACTTTGTATGCCTCGCAGGGACTGACAGGCTTCAGTTGACAAGCGGCCAACTGGTCCTCCGGTACTCCTTTTCGGGGATACGGTGGGGAGTGGAAAGGAGGCCGGATTGCACGCCAGGCTTTGCGGCAGAGCAGCTGGCAAGGCTGCTGGTCAGTCCTTAGGGCTCGGAGGCTGTCCCTCCTCCCCAGGGCTCGCTGCAGCCACGAAGTTGTTTGTGTTCGCTTTTGTTTTGTTTGCAGGGAACGCTTTGGGGTTTTTAGGGAGCGTCTGTGCTCGTGTGCAGTGTATATACGTGTGTGTGGGGAGCGTAGGCGCGCAGGAGTGTGGCGTGGGACTGTGCCCGCGCGGATGCGTGCGCGCGACTGGGCACCCGCCGGGGGCGCGCGCAGGGCTCTGTGCGCGCGCTGCACGCAGGCGCGCTGCGCGGGAGGGTGGGGCGGGTCGTTCAGCGATCGAGTCGGGAAGACGCCGCAATCAAGGGTTTTAATTGTGTAGCGCCAGGCAGTCCTGTTATGTAAGAGGCAGTTTAACCCGCGTGTGCCTATCGTTTGGAGTGATCAAAGTAAGGATGGGCTCAAGTATAGGATTTGCTGGTTTTCGGGGGTGATTCTGTTTTTCCACCAACTCCTAGGCAGCGTGGGCGGGCTTCCTTGTTTCCCACGCGGAGGTCCTGCGCCGCCGCTCGCTCACCGGACGGCGGAGTCCTGAAGCCGAGCTGGGGGCTTGGCAAGAGGCTGTCCCCTCCCTGGTCTTGTTGTTGTTATTTTTTCTTTCCTTTTGAACTCATTGCCAGATTTGCGATCCCTTCGCTATTCCGGGCCATTTGCAGATCAATGCGAAAACCCGGCTGCAGTCAATAGCAGTTACACGAATCAATCTTGGTTCAGTGAGGAGTTTGAAAGCAGCGGGGAAGCGAGGGAGAAAAAAAAAATCATTGAAAAATAAGCCCCTTCCTCCTCCAATTTTTCCATCTCTCCACCCTTAGTCCCCTTTAGCAGTCTTCAAAGATTTGATATCCCTGACCCCAAACCTTCTTCCCCCGGCGGAAACAAATAAAGCAACCCCCCCCCCCCCCCGCCATCCCGAACTCTCCTTCATTAACAGTAAGAGGGTGCACGGGCAAAGCGCACTGAAGCAATCATCTCTGCAGGGGTCAGCAGCCGGCTGCCTCCCCAGGCTGAGCTCGTGGCAGGGGAGCCAGGGAGTCCTTGTGCTTGGTGATAGCGGTGCTCGCTGAGATTTTATATCATGGTGCAAGAGGATGTATGTGGAAACTGAAGGACTCCCCTCACCTGGGACCACCCAGACCGACTGATAGAAGTGCCCCTAAAAGGAACACCTCCCTGCTGAACAGACACCGGAAGCTTTGCAATGAAGGGAGATGCTTGCAGCAGGAGTTGCCCATGCTATTAGTATTCAGGGTTAACTCTCAAAAACGACTCGGAAATCGAGAGTGCAATAGTATTCAACCGCATTTTGAAACATCAATAAAATGTTAGTCATTTGCGGATGAGTGAAAACATTTTCTTTACCGTCTGGTATGCTAGGGAAATAATTGTCAAATGACAGACTCTCGCGAATATTGACGCCACATACCTAGGTAACGCTGTCATCTTGTTAACTGCTTTTTTCTTTCTTGTGTGGCACAGTGATAGATAACACTTACAATTATCCAGGGCAAATTGGAGGAGGAGAATTGTCCTGCCAGCAACATGGGCAAACATATTCAGTGGTGGTTAGTATTTTTCCTAGGGAGGATCTGGATACCATTGAAGTAGAGCGCAGAGCTTCTGGGCTCATGGCTCAGTTTGGTGCTGTGTTATGCAGACAGGGTACCAGAGTTGTCTAGTACCACCTGAGGAAAGCATTCCTTCCTAATTGTTGTTTGGAGGAGCTCTGACATCTTCAGTAGCTACAGGGGGACTAGGGCACGGGGAGGCGGATCCCTGTGACCAAGATTAGGCGGCGCTAGCAGCAGCTTTAATATGTACAGTAATCCCTCAGGTCTCTGCACAGCGTCTTAAAGCACTATTTTAAGTCCAAGAGCTTCTTTTCTCTTTTCTTCCTTTCCAGTCTTTATTTCAATCTCTATTCACTGACACAAAACACTTGGGTGTCAGAGAACCTCTCCAAAGAAAGCATTAACTAAACCTAGTTTTAGAGATCCATGGACCATAAGAGTGGATTTGCAGATCACTAGTGTTTAAAGACATGGCAAGAAAATCAAGCAGACGAGCCCAGCTTACCAGGTTCATTTCTGTGAACCTTCGCACTCTCCCTTCCATAGAGTCCATTCTAACTGACAGTGACCTCAAAGGGCAAAGGTAGAATGCCCCACATTGGTTTCTAAGACTGTAACTCTGTGCAGGAGTAGTAAACCTCCTCTTTCTTTCCCCAGCGCAGCTGATGGCTTTGAACTGTTGACTTTTCCTTTAGCAGCAGAACGCGCTAAGCCATGAGGCCTCCTGACGACCTTCTCAGGAGAAAATAAAAATGATTGCTTTCTGTTTAATATGACTTTCTTTTCCTCTCAACCTTTCTAAAGACTGTAATTGGGAAGATACTGCTAAGTTTTCTGTATTTGCTTTTGAGATTGTAGACTCCCCCCCTTCCCACTCCCACCACCAAACAGGCTCAAATCCTGACAGTCTAGGCTCCTGTTGAGGGAAACCAAGAACAAAGGGAAGTCCAGGAAAGACAACTCCCCATCTCCAGGAGTGTATAGCTTCTTCGTAGAATTGTATTAAGCACAAGAAGAGCAAGCAGCATTATGTTGAACTTTTCTTGGTGGTTAGCACAGTAATAGCAGAATACTTCCTTGGTCTAACGCTTCATGAATTGACGTTGGGGTAAATAACTACTTCCTTTGTAATCATGGAGCTCTTGTCTTTTTAAGGCATGCTTTTTGAAGAAATATGATAACTAATATGGAGTTCATTTGAAAGGAGAAATGTGACAGCGGTTTGTGATAGCTAATTATGCCATTATCTAGATTGATTTGTACTTGTGTCTTTCATGCCCTATGGCCTGTATTTTTAATTGTTTGGGTGCTGGAAAGAGTAAGGTTATAAGTAAATTTCTTGAATGTCCTTATTTTAATGATCTTGGTTTTTATTCAGCAGGATAAATGAGATTTTTATTATAGGAAAAATAGACTATAAATTCACATTTGCTCTTTGATAGAGAGCGAGTAGTCAATTCAGCTTCATCTTTCACACTAATCCTGTCTGGCCATGAGAAATTTTAGGCAAGTCGGGTCCCAAGACCTAATAGAAAGAACTAATGAGAACACTTTGTAATTCTTGAAAGAGTAGGTCAGGGAGCCCTTATAAACAGGACATATGAATAATAGCTCTCTAACGTGGCCCATAATTGATTCTCTACTTGCATTAAGCTGCTTTAATACTTCTGGGAGCATCTGGCCAACTAAACTAACCAATCGTGATGATTTGCTGGTCTTCATGAGAACTACGGAGATAAGAAAGTTCCATATGGGATAAAATGAATATTTTGCACTTGTGAAATTTTGAGCCAGTAAATTTTTTTTGTTGTGAGTTCTGTCCTGTATATTAGAGTATGTTCAGTAGCAGCAGTAACTCTCCCGCCAGTTGTGTTAAGGGAGCGGTGAGAACTGGGGGTGAGAACACTACATTGCAGATTATACTTCTAACACTATATGCCATTTTGTGACTTTTCAAATAAAATAATAAAGCACATTTGTGGTGAGAACAAAAAGGCCCTCTATTCGAATTCTACAGCAAAAAAATTATTTATCTGCCTAATCAATTCTATCTCTCCATTTCGCTGCTATGTATTGAGTGGCGTAGGATGCGCTGAACGTGGATTGCATCCAGAATGAATGTACTGAATGTGGCTGCTGACCGTAGCATTGCATCTGTGAATGAATGATATCTCTGTGAACTATGGTGGACTCGTTCAGATAGCAACGCGATTCTGGAACAGGAAATAATCTTTCTATGTTGTTGGACTTTAAATGCCGATAGTTCCATTTTAAAAGTTATTGAAACTTGGGCTGGCGTGGATCAGGGAGCTTATGTAAGCCACATTTTAAATGGTAAAAGAAAACAGTTTGGGGCTTTTGCATAAAAGTAAAGTTGGATGAGCAACTTGTTTTGCATAATAACTTAAATCTGTCTATTCTTCCCATATTAGCAATGCTACTCACAAATGGCTGTTTTTTAAATTTTTATAAATCATTTTATTTGGGGCTCATACAACTCTTATCACAATCCATACATACATCAATTGAGTAAAGCACCGTATACATTCGTTGCCCTCATCATTCTCAAAATTCACCTTCCACTTGGGTTACTGGAATCAGCTCATTTTCCTTTTTTTCTTTCCCCTCCCTGCCTGCTTTCCCCTCTCTCATGAACCCTTAATAATTGATAAATTATTATTTTTTCTTATCTTACACTGCCTGACTTCTCCCTTCACCCACTTTCCTGTTGCCCATCCCCCAGAGAGGAGGTTATATATGGATCCCCGAGATAGGTTTCCCCTTTCTACCCCTCTTCCATCCTGGTATCGCCACTCTCAATGTTGGTCCTGAGAGGTTCATATGTCCTAGATTCCCTGTGTTTCCAGATCCCAACTGTACCACTGTGCATCCTCTGATCTAACCAGGTTTGCAAGGTAGAATTGGGATCATGATAATTGCTGGGGGGGAGGAGAGGGAAGGAAGCATTTAAAAACTAGAAGAAGTTTTTGAGTTTCATTGTTGCTACACTGAACCCTGAGTGACTCATCTCCTCCCCAGTACCCCTCAGCAAGGGATGTCCAGTTGTCTACAGATAGGCTTTGGGCCCCCATCATGCACTCCCCTCATTCATGATTGTTGCTTGAAACCAGTTCCCCTTGGCCCTTCATGATCACACATGTTGGTGTGCTGCTTCCATGTGGGCTTTGTTGCTTCTGGGCTAGATAGCTGCTTGTTTACTTTCAAGCCTTTAAGTCCCCAGACACTATAGCTCTCTATAGCCAGGCACCATCAGCCTTCTTCACCATACTTACTTATGTACACATTCGTTTTCAGCGTTTATGTGGGGAAGGTGATCACACAATGATGGTTTTTGTTCTTTGGTGTCTGCTACCTGATCCCTTCAACACCTAGTGTTCACTGAGGCTGTGTGCTTCTTCTCTGTGGGCTTTGTTTCTTCCGAGCTAGATGGCAGCTTGTTTGTCTTCAAGTCTTTAAGACCCCAGGTGCTATATCTTTTTGATAGCTGAGCACCATCAGCTTTCTTCACCATGTTTGCTTATGCACATGTCTGTCTTCAGCGATCATGTCGGGAAGGTGGGTATCATGGAATGACCATTTAGCTGAGTAAGGTGCTCTTGTATTGAGGGAGTGTGCGCAAGGAGGCCCAATGTCCACCTGCTACCCTACTACTGAACCTATAAATATATGCACATAAGTGTAGTTCCCCCATAATCATAAATATATTTACATATGTGCATGTCTGTATTTAGGCTTCTATGTATGCCCTTTGCCTCCTACTCCTTTCCTCTATTCCCCTATGCTTTCCTCCTGTCCCACTACCATGTTCAGCCTTCATTCTGGTTTCAGTAATTCCTCTCAGTTACCTTGCCCTTGGTCACTCCCTACCAGTCCTCCCATCCCCTCCCTCCACTGGTTTTGAACCACTCGTTGTTCCCTTGTCCCTGGGTTGGCCAACACCTCCTTCCTTTCCCTACCTCCCACACTCTCATTTCCCTCCGGAACCGTTGGTCCTGTTATTTTCTCCTCACATAGTTTGTCCAGCCTATCATATCTAGGTGGACCTGCAGATATAGTAATATGTGCATAAAAATGCGATGGCTTTGACAGCATCCAAGTGGCACATAGGAACATGGCATCGACGGCAGCAACACTGACACGCTGACAAACAAAAAAGCCACTGACATACAACATTTTAAAGAAAAGAAAAAAGAAAGACACCCCCCCCCCAAAAAAAAAACAACAACAACTAGTTAGTAGTTCAAGGTCTGTTTGTTGAACTTTAGGAGTGTTTTCCGGACGAGTCTGATGGGGTGCCACATCCTGGCTCCAAAGTCCATCCTTTATACTCCCTCAGGACCTCCTTGTTCTGCTCGCCCCATATTGAAGTAATGTGTCTTACCAATTGAATCATCCTACTTAAAAATGATATGCTCATACACCTTCATCCAATCACCTTTTATTTAACATTATTTGAATCACTAGTTTGGAGAATAAAAAGAATGTACAGGTGGGAAAAGGCATGTGTGGAATATAATTTTAAATACCTTCACTTCTTTCAAATATCTTCAAACCATTCCCATAGAATATCCCTGAAATTTTCATCACATTCTTAGTCAGAAAGAGACATCATATGACAAATGTAGGAGGAAATTATTTTTTTAATTCTGGACTTTTTCACATAAGATCATGAGTACAAATTTAACTACATTAAACTCTGTATTTGCATGAGTTCTTAAAACTAATACATAAATCCATCTTTATTTATTTAAGATATTCCTGATCTACAGGCAAAGAGATTTTAGGAACATCAAATGTAACTATTAAAAATAAGCAACATGGTTATTATTTTAATTGTAGTATCAGTAATGTAAAACCTTACTCTGATTACAGAGATGTTTACCTAGTATATTTAAAAACCCTACCACAACTTGTTCGTTATTTTTTTCCTATTATCATAGTAGTAATAATTTCTTCTGTAAGAATGAAAATCAGACTGGTCCAAAGGACAATGTGTCTGAAGTGTTTCCAAACCATGCATAGAGTTTTCAATGGCTTCTTTCTCTAACGTGGGAAGCCAAGCTCTTTCTCGTTGTCTGTTCTTGGCCTAGCGGCTCTGCTAAAACCTGGAAGAGTTGGACTGACTCCGTGATTCAACAATGGGCTTGGGTATAGAAACGATTGTGAGGATGGTGCAGGATCGTCTCAGTTTTGTTCTGTTGTGCACAGGGTCGCTGTGTGTCAGAACCCACTGACACCTAGTAACAATAGTCGAACAACGTTGGAAAATGGAGATGTCTCAAATGTCTGACTCTTCCAAGATGCTACTTTACTCCATCTCCTGCCCCACTCTCCTCCCTTAAATACATTAACTAAAATTCCTGTGCTCTGGATCTCCAGAAGGCAATGTGCACTAGAACCAGAATTTATTCTCTGAAAAAAGATGGTGTCTTACCTTACAACCTACCCTCCTCCAAGGTAAAATCAAAGATCTCCCCCATGAACCAAATGCAGTAGTTCTACTAAAGTGGACCGTTGAGGAGAACAGCTTTACCATGCATAGGATGCAACGGAGAATACCATGGCTTGGGTCAAGAGCATCTTAAGCCTCAAAGTAGTATCCTTGCCCTTTAATACACTAAAGATTTCTTGTGTATCAGATTTACCTAATGCAATATATCTTTTTTATATCTTGTCAGCTGCTTTCATAAGCATAGATTGTGGATACAAGTACGATAAAATCCTTGACAACTTTAACCCTTTCTCCATTGATCATGATGTTACCTATTGGTCCAGTTGTGAAGATTTTGGTTTTCCTTACATTGAGTCGTAATCCATTCTGAAGGCTGCACTCCTGAATCTTCGTTAGCAAGTGCTTCCAGCAAGGCTGTGCCGCCGGCATACCGCGGGTTGTTATAAAGCCTTCCGCCTGTCTTGATGCCACTTTTTTCTACATATAATCCAGCTTCTCTGATGATTTGCTCAACAGACAGATTGAACAAGTATGGTGAGAGGATACAACTCTGAAGCACATCTTTCCTGATTTTAAAAATGCAGTATTCCCTTGTTCTGCTCATACAAAAACCTCTTGACCCATGAGTAAGTTCTGAATGAGCACAAGGACGTGTTCCAGAATTCTGAGTCAAGGTTACCCACGGCTTATTATAGCCCACACAGTCAAATGCTCTTTTACAGTCGATGGAACACAAGTAAACATATTTCTGGTATTTTTTTGCTCTCAGCCAAGATCTGTCTGATATCAGCAGTGATATCCTTTGTTCCACATCCTGTTCTGAATTCACCCTGAACATCTGGCAGTTCACTGTCAATGTATTGCTGCAACCGTTGTATGAGCTTAAGGAAAATTTTACTTGTGTGCCATATCAATGGTATTGCTCTATAGTTTGAGTATTCTTTCCATGGAATGGGCACATATATGGATCTCTCCCAGTCAGTTGGGCAGGTCTTTGCCAAACTCCTGGCATAGACGAGTGAGTGCTTCCGGTGCTTCTTTGGCTTTCTGAAACATTTCAATGGATCTTCCATCAAATCCTGAAGCCTTGTTTTTGCCTAAACATGGCTTGCATTCATTGGAGTGGGTTGGCTCAGGGAGCTTATGTAAGCCACCTTTTAAAAGGTAAAAGAAAATGTCAGTTTGGGACCTTTTGAATCAAAGTGCAGTTAGATGAAAAACTTCTTTGGGATAAGAACGTCAATCTGCCTATTCTTCAAAGAGTGGCAATGATACTCCCAACAGGGCTCCTTCCTTCAGCACCACTGGTTCTTGCTGACTTGCTACCTCGTGAAATGATGGACTGTCTAGATCTTTCTGGTACAGTGACGCTGTGTATACTTTCCATCTTATCTTGATGCTTCCTGCACCCTTCACGTAAGTGACAGAACACTATTTAAGAAATACTGAAGAGCAAGAATGCTAGTTGGAGGACTAAAGTGTGCCTGACCCAAGCTTTGGTATTTGTAATTGCCTCAGATGCATGTGAAAGTTTTACGTGGAATAAGGAAAATCCACTTGAGTTGTGGTGCTGGAGAAGATCATTGAAAGTACCATGGGATACTAAAAGGACAAGCTGACCCGTATTGGAAGCAGGAAGCCCAGAGCTCTTCTGGAGGCCAGGACAGCAGGACCTCATCTTACATTGTTTGGACGTGTCATCAGAAGGAACCAGTCCCCGGAGAAAAACAGTGTTTGGTAAAGCGGAGGGGTGGCGAAAAGAAGGAGACCCTTGATGAGATGGATTAACACAGTGGCTACAAAAATGGCCTTAAAGTGGGAAATATTGTGAGGATGGCACAGGGCCTTGCAGTATTTCGATCTATTGTGGCATAGAGTAGCTACAGGTCGGAGCTGATTCGATGGCATCTACCAAAAAACAACAAAGAAACAAAGTGTGTAGTCAGGTTCAGAACCATAATTAATAAAATACCATGGTTAGAAGGGCCATATTTCACTGATCATAACTCAATTATTTTTGAGTTATTATAATTGACATAGAAATGTGTTACATATCATGTTGTGCAAATCTAGGAAGCCACTATGAATAGAATTTATTTTTAATGTAAATGGATGCTTATTACTCACAAACTTTCAAAACACAGGAGTGTGAAAATATACAATTTAAAGCATGATTATAACACTGATAGTAATTGGCATAATAAAGCCCACAAGAAAATACACTCTATCCTACTTTGGTGAGTAGCCGCTACCATCTTCAAAGCTCATGGGTAGCCTTCTATGGTGTAACTATTTATCTTGCTCTATCCAGAAGAAAGGCGAGTAATGATAGACTAAATGCATGGACAGAGTCATTTTAAGAGTCAGTTTAATGAGCTAATTATGCACCAATCCGTCCGTCTTCAGGACCTGAAAGCTATTACTGGACGCTATCTTGCTACTCCTATCAACTGCTGTGAAAGGATAAAGTTGCTGCTGGTATTAGGCGCCCTTGAGTAGGTTCCCACTCACAGCGCCCCTGTGGGCAAAAGAATGAAACAATCATCTTAACGCTTGAGCTTATCATTGCAGCCACTCTGTCAACCCATGCTCCCAGGATCTTTCTCCTTTTTGCTGCCCTTGAACTTAACCAAGTATGTCCTTTTCCAGAGACTGGTCTCCCTTAATAACATGTCCAAAGTAATTGAGCCGTAATTTCCCATCCTAGATTCTAAGGTGCTTACTTCTTTCAAAACAGCTGTTTTGTTCTTTGCCAGTCCCTGCAGGTTAATTATGAGATGGTGTGGGAGAGTTAATATACCTTTTAGGTAGGATAATAAAGGTGGATTGTTGCCTTTGCAAGCTGAAGACAAAATGCTTCTGGTGATCATTCTAACTGAAATTCACTAAAAGGTGTTGGTTCGATCAGTAGCTAGGTCTGCGGTAGCAGGAGAAGCAGTCATTTCCTCCAGAAGTGAAGCTATATATAAACAGAAATTGCAATTGGAGTTACCCCATGGTTAAGTTTTAGATAGAGCCTTAGTGGCATAGTGGTTACTAGTTGGAGTGCTATGCACAAGGTCAGCAGTTTCAAACCACCAGCCATTCCACAGTGGAAAGACCTAACCGTCTTGGAAACCCACGGTTCTACTCTGTGTTTGAGAGTCACTACAAGTGACTCAGCATGATGACCATGAGCTTTTGTTTATTTGTTTATTTAGTTTTCAGTTTATAATAATCCACGATCACTCTCTAACATGCATCTGTCTTTAGCACAGACTAAAGGGTGAGTGAAATGGTGATATGGTGGAAATACCTCTGCATCCTTCAAGCCTTGAATGGCGGCCCAAGTGTCAACCACATTTTGAGGATTGGTTTTGATTTCCTTTTCTCCTATGTAGAGGCAGATCTGATGGCTTTTCCAACCACAATAGCGCTTGTTATACATGAGAGGGATCCACAGGACCAAGTGTGAGAGATACCTGAACTAAGAAGCCCTTAATAACTCAGGTACAGTGATATTTTTGAACTCTTGCAATTACAGTCAATTCAGAACCAATGTCCAGTAATTCCCCCAAAGACTGTGCAATTCATTCTCCCCAGTGAACAGTCACTGTTTTAAAACACCTAGGCCCCTTTGTAGGAGACTGAGAAGAAGCTAGTATACATTTTTGGTGAGTCCTTTCTCAAGGGTCACTATGAGTCAGAAGCAAATCATGGCAGTAATTTTTTTGTTTCTGTTCCAGGTGACCGGGCCTTCCTTTCATGTGAGGGATTGCAGGTCTGTCAACTGGCTCAAGTCACAGAATTGATTGATGGATTGTGATTCCATTCTGGTGATTCATTCTGGTGATTGCCATTCATATGACCTAGGTTTATTAGACTTCTCCTCCATTTAATAGGTGGGGACACCTCGTTTCCATGGTGAAGGCCCTAAATTCCTATGTCAGATTTTTCTGATTTCTACGTTGACTCTGCTATTAAGAACCATGCTTTGTTTGTGTGAAGTGCTGCTGTATGGCCCCTACTCCTGTGGGGCCAAATCAATCTCATTGTAGTTAGATATCTTAATTCATTAGAACAATTCCCACTCTCAAATATGACTTACATAAAATAGCAATCACAACTGTCTTCTAGTATGCTGGGCCTCCCTTGACAAAGTTATTTCAAGCTGCTGTGGCTCCTTCAAGTGTGGGTCCATGGATCTATCCTAATAAATCCACTCAAGGCTGATAGTTACACAACTCACTCCCCAGTTTTTCATACAGAAGTGGTTTCTTTGTGGATGTTATGATAGAATCAAACAACAGAAAAACGCCATAAAACAGAGCATAACAACTATGATGAGGATGTCATAGGATGAAGTAGTGTTTCATTCTAATGTACATAAGGTGTCTATAAGTCTGAACTAAACAGCACCCAAAATAATAACAACATGCCAATTTCCCTACCTTTTTGGATATCTTCTTCTCCAGTGTTCCTAGGAAGTTTATCAAGTACTTCAAGAAATAATTAAAAGATTTCTATGTGAGTTATTGTAAGTCACTCTGAAATCCAGGTTTCAGTGAATCAAGTAAATGAACTCTTTGATTCTTTCCTAGCCTCTAAAACTGAAGTACTGAATCTGTAGGCAATGAGCCTATATCAATAAGTTCAGACTGGTCAAAGTTTATGCTCCTTGTACTATTATCCTACACCTTTCCCCCCCCTACTGCTCAGCTTCCTTTAAAGACCCCCACCCCCACCCCCCTCCACCACCACCACCATCCAACTCCCCAACAGGGCAGGTACAGTCGGCGGGCCTCCGGCAGGCCGTTCGCTTGAAGATCTTGCCCTGGTTGAAGGCTGTGCCACGTGCTGGAAGGCCCCCTCCCAGGAGAAGCACTCTCGGACCAGCGGCTGTGTCTCCTCACTGCCAGGATCCAGGGTCCCCCATGTGTATGGCTCAAAGTCCACCTGCCAATCTGGACTCAGCAGAAAGACACGCTCTTGGCTTCTGATGGCCTAAACCTCCAAAATGTGGGGGCTCTTCTTGGTTCCGGAGAAGCTAACGCAGGCGAAGGCATTCTTCCGCAGCTTGTCCAGTCACTGGAACATCCCAGGGATGAGGTTGCAGCTCACGAGTGTCTGGCTCAGCTCCTGGGGAAGCGGTACCCAGCATACCACAAGGACCATCCTTCCTTATCCATGTGCCCCAGAAGTACGCCCGCGCCACCGAGACGGTGTCCGCCTTGGAGTACAAACTCATCCAGCACGAAGAAACTCTTGGGCAGGTGAGCAAAGGGGTCCTTGGCCTTGAGCTCGGCGGCCAGCGCCTGTTCGCATTCGTCCATCTCCTCCTCAGGGGCAGGAGCCGCGGCCTTCTCTTCTTTCCGCTCTGCCTTGGCCTTCTGCTGCTCCTCCAGGGGCGCCTTCTCCTTCTGAGGGGTGTCCTTTTTACGCTGGATCTCAGTAAACTTTTTAGCATCTAACTGCACCATCTTCTCACTGAGCTGCACATCCCCAAAGAAGATCTGACACTGGGGCTGGTGAATACAGGTGAGGAACAAAGGCCTGGCGGTGAGAAGGCTCTAGGATAAGAGGGTGCAGACGGCTGTGATGTCAGCCAGGGTCACTCGGTCACCCCCCAGGAAAGTCCTGGTTTAAAACAGCAGCACAGCAGACCCAGGATTCGCTGCACCTCCTCCTTGGCGTTCTAGGCGGCCTGCTTGTTGTGATGCATGATGCCCAAGGTGGGGAACACCCAGGGACTGGCTGGGGGGACTATGTTGCTTTCCACGAAGCTCACCCACTGCACTACCCCAGCTGCTGCCTCTAGGGTGCTTCTCGGTAGCCCCTCATGGCTCACACAGTAGGCAATTGCATTGCTCTCAAACACAGAATCCGTCATCACCTTCAACACTGGCACCTTGCCAGCAGGGAATATGCGGAGAAATTCGGGGATGCAGTTGGTTTGGGCGAAGCGGAATTGGGGTGATGTGGAAAGCACGCGGATCTGAGCCCCACTGTAGTGAGCAGCGATGAGGGCCTTGCAGGCCTGCCAGTTTTTCCTAGATCTTTAATAGACATTCCCACGCATATAGTCCAGGCTTGTATTCGTACATGTTGGGAAAATCAAACAGTTCTTTGGGAATGTCATGTCCCTCTTTCTGGGTCACAATTTTTAATTCAACTTTTCAGACTTACTGAGGTTAAAATCTAGTATTCGGCCTAGAAACAATAAAGGATGGTGGACATATTTCCTGAGAGCACCCAGCAATATCTCAGGTGGTGGCATTCACTAAGCACTCCCCACGTGGTAATCTCAGACAATGACTTATCAAGTGCATCAGTTTTCATAGGATTCGATCTGACTCGGTTGGCAAAGTGATTCAATGGAATTTGTGGACTCAATGTCCTGAAACTCCTGATTATCAACCCACATATACTTATCCTAAATTTCCGGATCCCATTCCTTCCCAATGTATTCTTTCCATTTTATATTGGACCCCATTCAGTGCAGGTAATTTAGCCACCTGTTAAATCCAGCCACTCTTACAATAAGATAAAACTTTGGTTTCTAGCAATATCATTACTGTTACTAAAAGAAATAAGGATCTTTAAGGGCCTATGTGGAAACTTTGAGGTCTTTTATGTGGTCCTTGACCTGTGACTCTGAACCGCTGAACCCCTTTTCCTTAACCACTTTCACAAGGTTAAGGAGGAATAACCCACTAGCTTCTTTATACCCCCAATTCTGACAAAATTGCAGAAAAGCATCCAACACAAAACCATGCAGAGGTTCCCTCCTCACCAATACTTGGTCTAGGGTCACGGTGGACTACAAGTCAGGCTACTCAGGACAAGATCAGCAGTTTGAACCACCAACCCTTCTAAAATTGCTACTTCACCCCGTGGGTTGACAGCATCCTCGTTGCTAATTTGGAAAAAACTGTCGTTAGGGTTTTGTTTCCATAGAACTACTTCAGTACCCAATGTTTTCAGGATTGTTTCTGAGTTTGGTTTTGGGCTTATATAGGATAAAAGTGACAATATTAACTCAAAATATTAATGTATATATTTATATCACGATATAGAGTATGGGTATATTAATATAAATACACGAATTACAGTTTAATATACACTGATATGCAGTTATGGTCTTGGATGCCCTGTCACATAGGGTTGCCATGACTTTGTCTAGTGGCAGTGAGTTTAGTTTGGTTGTTAGGTGTCACTGAGTTGAGTTGCTTCCGACACATGGTGACCCTTTGAACAACAGAATGAAGCACTGCCTGGTTCTGTACCATCCTTACGATTGTTTTTATGCTTAAGCCTATTTTTGCAGCACTGTGTCTATCCATCACAATTTATTTATATTGCTTTTCTCTTTCTCTTTGCCCCTCTACTTTACCAAGCATGATGTTCTTCTTTAGAGACTGGTTTCTCTTGACAATATTCTCAAGGATGGCTGTCTGGAGGAGTTCTAGTGGTACTTTAATACTGCTACTTCATGCCAGCTAGTCGTTAATGCATTGATTACTCTGTCTTGCTTAGTAAATGATAGGGTAGAACTTCCACTGCGGGTCTCAGAGAAGAACTCTTCACAGGACTGAGAAGCCTCATCTTTTTGCCAAGGAGCAGCTGGTAGTTTCAAACTGCCAATCTTGTGGGTAGCAACCTGTTTCGTAACCACTATACCACTAGGGGGATATCTGAGAGAGACTATTGTTTAAATCACTTGCTTTGGATATGTCATCAGGAAAGAGTGAAGGAGGTCATCATGCTTGGTGAAGTAGAGGTCTGGGGAGGACAAGGGAGACCCTTGATGAGCTGGATTGAAATCTCGGTGGAAAAGATTGACATAAATAAAAATGCAAGTTTTCAAAGACACAAAAGGAGAGACCAGCCCCTAGGAATTTAGGCCACTCTGTCTTGTGCCCTGTGCTCCCATCTGTTGGCAGGGGTGCCGGAGCGAACTGCTACTTAGGAACCTGCCTACTCCCTGCCACAGGTCGTAGGTAGACACAGCGAGAACTGAGCCAGAGGGTGCCCATTGTATGTTTCCAGTTCCTACGCAGCCTGACGCCCTTCAGCTCAACCTTGCTGTGGGGTAGAGAGAGAGTGAGGCAAAATGGGCCCTGGAGAATGAGCCTGGGGAAAATGCTGCCAATGATATGACTCCCAAAGTGAGTGAACTGGGCTGGAACCTCTGCCTAGGTAAAGCCACCTGACAGGAAACCCAGAGGCATGGTGACGCACCAGTCAAGCAAGGCACGTGTCCTGGGTCGTGAACACAAGACTCACGGAGTTGGGAACGGAGCCCAGGAGGCAACTCCACTATGAAGGTTAAGCTCTCAGCCGCACAGGAGGAAAATGAAGTCATTAGCTGCGGGCTATCCAGTCATAATACCCAGCTTTATCTACCTTTGTGTCCTCTAAGCCGTCTGCTCTACAGATGCATAATCTGTAACTTGACTCATAACAATGATGAACACATCGATACATTTTATGTATTATTATTATTCCTATGATCATATTTTCTACAGGGAGAAAAACAGACAAACGAATAATCTGAAAAAAGAAAACAAAAACCCCTCTGCTTGGCATAATGGCCTGATTTTTGGAATTTAGCTATGTGGGTAAGTAAGACTTGGTTGTACTTAATATCTGTTTGCATGTCTTTCTGTTATAAGAAAATCAATAAACATTTTTACAATATATTCCTGACTCAACTCCCTTCTAGAAAATTTTTGTATATCTCTTGAAATTTCCTACACCAACCCTCATGCCATCAGTTCTTTTTATTTATGTCCAATCTACACACCTTTTATTCCCTCCACATTATTCCTGCTGGTAACAGGAAGACTTGAACTTCTGGTAAATACTACATTTAATAGCAATAGTAAATATGGATGTCCTTGCTAGCTCCTGGTTTTGGGGGAAATGTGAACTCCATGTTTATCATCATTCTCAGCGATTCTAGCTAGAGTTTCTGTAGATGTTCCTTAGCATTTTTAGTCTAAATACATAGGTGTTAAATTTGTACAAATGCTGTTTCTTCATCAATTAATATGTAGTTTTTCTTTTTTTAATCTATCAGTATCAAGACTACATTGATTGATTTTCAAATCCTGAATAACTAAGCCTTATAAAACTAAGAAAAACTCCACTTGATGATTCTGTACAACACTGAGTATAATAAACACTGTTAATTATGACTCCTTTGAACTACCAAAAACATGGGGGTTAACATACTCTCTTATAGATGTAACTAAATTTGAATTTTTGTTTTTAGGTGCTTCAATTATTATCGTATTTTAGCTAGGTGTTGGGAGAGGAGCTCTGGTGGTGTGGTGGTTGCAAATTTAGCTGCAATCCTCATGGTTGGCAGTTCAAAACCAGCAGCAGCTCAGCAGGAGAAAGGCTGGACTTTTTTACTTCCCTAAACAGTTTTGGTCTCAGACCCACAGGAGGTCTCTATGAGACAGCATTGACTTGATGGTGGCAATTTTTAGTTTTGTTCTTATTTAAAAGTGTTGGTATATCAGATCTCTTTCTTTGGGCTCCATTCCAGCTTTTACTAAGCACAGGGATTGAAATGATATGGTAAGATTCTTATCAGGTTTAATTTATGGACTATAACATGATATATTTATTAATTGAATGGTGTGGATGACTGCTACCTGATCTCAGGTCAAGTTGATGCTTGCTAAAAGAAAAGATTAACCATCGTGCACAATTTCTACATTCACCTCTCACTTCTTCTGGATATAACTAGTGGGCATGAAGTGGCTTGTTAATTAGTTTCTCTTTTATTAAAATTATTTTTAACATTATTTTTAATACCTCATTTAATGCAAGTGACATGCAATTCATTTTTTAATGGAGATTAAAAGAGAAAGTTATTTGGTCCATGAGATGTAAATTTGTACACATGGACAGATTATGAATAATGAACAGAAGGTCAAGGCTGGATTTAGAGGATTAAACAAATTAGAGTTTCCCTAGACTTACGATTTTGGTAGGAAATAAATATTTATCTTTTTTTCTGGCATATAACCCTTTCTGGTGCATGCAATAATGTGTGAGCATTCTGACATACAACATTTAATGCAAAATATTTAAAAGAATATCATTTGGTTTAAAGAAAAAAACAGTGCAAACAGTTTTATCTTTGAGACAACACTGCTGCCAAAGTAATATTTACTTCCTCTCCACAATTTCTATGTGATGAATTTAAATGATGAGGATTTGGAACAAACAAAATGATATTTATTTCTACTGTTGTAACTGAGGAACTAACTACACTTGTGCATTTTCTATTAGTTTTAATTACATTTAAAAAATAAAATACGCATATGATCATTTAAAGATGATATAATTTTACATTTACCCCAAAAGCAAATCTAGATGCTATCAGGAACTCTTAATAATATTTATTTCTGACTCCTTTGTGAAAGAAGAGGATTATGGCCACACAATAATAAAATTTCTAATAGTTTTATTATTGTTTCTCCAAATGCTTTGATTATGAAATCAATTTGGCATTGTCAAATGACTCATTTATGTGGATTATAATGGTTATTTTCAAATTTTTGAGAAGGAGCACATAGTATTTGATGGTGAAAAATAACTTTTTAAAATTTTGACTGATTTTCTAGTGTTTCCCTTTATCCTCTTTTCTGTAGAATGGAGGCAGCATGATGGCGGGTTACTATTTATGAAACCATATTCTCAAGTAATTTCTCTTTACAGTTATTATTGAATCTCATGAATTCACGTATTCAAAACAATGTTTTCCATATGGTTAGCACTCTCCGTAAGTAGCCCTGTGATCTCAGACACATGCTCTTTGTCAAGTGCCAAGTCTAGAATTTTTAAGGCAAAACAGATATCATAGAATATCCAATGTACTCACTTAGCATTTTGTGACAAATACTCTGATGTCATTTTGTTTTTATTGTGTTGTTCTTGTTGTCAAGTGCCATCTAGTCAATTCTGACCCATAGTAATTGTATGTACAACAGAGCAAAAGACTGCCCAGTCTGTGCCATCCTATGCTCAAGCCCACTGCGGCAGCAACTGAGTCAATCCATCTCCTTAAAAGGCTTCCTCTTTGTCACTGCCCTTCTGCTTTATCAAATATGATGTCCTGCTCCAGGAACTGGACTCTCCCAACAACATGTGCAAAGAATGTAAGACAAAAAATCCCACTAACCATGCCTCTGAAGAACACCCTGGCCATACTTCTTCCAAGACAAATCTGTTTGTCCTTTTAGCAATCCCTGTTACTGTCAATATTCTTCTCCAGCACCGAAATTTAAAAGCATCCTTTCTTCTTTGGTCTACTTTGTTCAATGTCCAGCATTCCTATGCACATGAAACCATTAAAAATGCCATGTCTTTGGTCTGGCATATCACAGTTCTCCAAGTAACATCCTTGTATTTCAACATTCTAAAGAAGTCTTGTGCCGCAGATTTACCAAATGCAATGAGTTTTTTTATCTTTCAACAGCTGCTACTATGAACATTGATTGTGGATTCAAGACAAAATCTGACAGCTTCAACCTCTTCTCTATTTACCACGTTGTTACCTACTGGTCTAGGTTTTTGGTCTTCTTTATGTTGAGTTGTAATCCATACTGAAGGCTGCAATCCTTGATCACCATCAGCAACAGCTCCAGTTCTTCATCATTTTCAGCTAGCAAAATTGTGTCATCTGCCTATTGAAAGTTGTTAATAAGACTTCCTCAATCCTGCTGCTGCCTTCTTCTTCATAAAATCTAGTTTCTTTGATTCCTTGCTAAGCATATGGTGAGAGTAATAAACCTGTCACACACCTTTCCTGATTCTAAACCAGGTGGCCTCCTCTTGGTTTGTGTGACCAACTACCTTAGTCCATGTGCAAATTCTGAATGAGCACTGCTACGTGTTCTGGAATGCCCATTCTTCTCAGTCACTCATAACTTGTTATGAGCCACACAGTCCAATGCCTCGACACAGTCAATAAAACACAAGTAAATATCTTTCTGGCATTCTCTGATTTGAGTCAAGATCCATCTGCCATCAGCAATAATATCCTCATTCTGATTCCTCTTCTGAATCTGACCTCCTGCAGCACCCTGTTAACGTATTGCTGCACCCATTGTTGGATGACCACCAGCCCAATTTTACTTGTGATATCAGTGATATTGTCCTATAACATGAGCGCTCTGTTGGGTCATCTTTCTTTGGAATGGGCACCTCGCCCTGACAATTGACCCACCAAGTAGCTATATTTTTCTTCCATAGAAGAGCGAGTGCTTCCAGAGCCTCTGCAGCTTGTTGAAACATTTCAATTGGCATTTCATCAGTTACTGGAGCCTTTGTGTTTTCTTTGACTAATGTCTTTAGGACAGCTTGAAATCCTTCCTTCGGTACTGTTGATCCTTGCTCATATGCTACTTCCCGAAATGGTGGCTTGTCAACTAGTTCTTTTTGGTACAGTATCTGTGTGTATTCTTTCCATGTTCTGTGGATGTTTCCTGCATCATTCAATATTAAAGCTCTTTCTTACCCATCTGAGTGTCACTAGATTTGTTTCTCTAGTCAACCCAGCCTAATGCATGCAGTCTATACATGCATGTTTTATTCCAAACAAATCATAATTTAAAATCTCTCTGTTATCAGCAGAGGACTGCCAGCATGTTTTCCCGTTAATACACTTGTCTTAATTTCTTGGTAGGTGCCTTCAAAAAATAGCGCAGTCAAAATAATAACTTCCAGGGGGATCGACTGGGCCAGTTAAAATTAAAGCAGAAAGGTTAGCTCAAAAAGATGATGATCACAGTGTTTTGAGATTCCAGAGTGGTAATCCTGATGATCTCCAAAACCCAACTCACCGCCATTGAGTTGGTGCTGACTCACAGCCACCCTTTAGAACAGGGCAGAATTGCCCCTGTTGGTTGCTGAGACAGTAACTCTTTACAGAAGAAGAAACCCTAAGCTTCCTCCCACCAAACAGCTGGTGATTTCAAACCGCTGACCTTGCAGGTAACAGCCCAACGTGTCACCACTATGCCACCAAGTCTCCCTGATAATCTCTCTGGTAGAGACTGGGATATTGTCAACTTGCTCTAAACAGGGAAAAGTACAACATTATCTTTGGGATTTGGAAACATAATTACAGATAAAGTGTGAAAAATAGATTCAAACTGCAATTAATGGTAGAAAAACTAGCAAATGATCATTGGAACTAGTTCATATCACCAATGAGAGAACTTTATCTCCATTACTAGTTGGGCTCCAATTTACGCGTGGTCACCAAGAGTGCGAGACCTAGTGGGTGGTAACAAACACAAATAACCAGATGGAGGGAAAAAGTACATATTCATCAATAAACTCATTTTTATTATAAATTGACTTTTGTATATAAAAATGTTGAACATTTATGTTTATTATATAAAAATTTATCATGTAAACTATTATATTAAATATAATTGTTTATATTTGATAAAACAATGATATTTGGTAGTTGAATGAGAAGTATTAGCAACAATAATTGCCTAGAAATGACATCTTTATTTTTGGAAAAAAATATAAAAGGGATATATATTAAAACACTTCTAAAAACTCACATGGCAATAATAAAACAAAGAAATTAAAATGCAAATGTAAAAGGAATTTTTAAAAATATTAAAATAAAAATAATCAAGGGATGATTTTAATACTCAGGATATTAAACCATCAAAGAAGTGGTCAAGGGACTACATATGACCTCTTCTGGCTACAAAAAAGAGCAGGATCATCTAAAATTACGTCAACCTAAAGCTACTTTCTAAAAGGCACCGAGAGAAGACATGCTTCCAAACACCAGTGTTCTTCCCCTACCCGGACACCAGGTATTTCCCTCAAGGCTCCACTGTGGTTTTATCATCCACGTCAATATCCACAGAGAACTCACAGACAATACTCATAATTATGTGGGTTTATTCAGAAAGCTAATAATTTATACAATGGTAAGGGGATAGTATTTTTGACTCAAATGCTTCTTCTCTGCCTACTTAGCAGTAATCTCTCTCTTGTCCTTGACCTTTCAGTTAAATGGTCTTTTGGCCTCTGACTTGTTTCGTGGGCTGGGCAGCTCATCAGATGACTCACAGTCTCATTGCGACTCCTCTCCTCCACCTCAAGGTCTCCATTCGGCTCCACTGCTCTGCTCACTGCTGCCCCTCTGCCGCAGCTGCCATTTCAGAGAAGGGTGGTGCACATGCCCCACCGATGGCTTTACTGTCCTGAGGGTGGTGGAATCCTCTCCATTTCTGAGATGGCTCTCATACCCCAACGAATGCAAAACTGACAATTCACCTTTGTTCATCTTGTGGAGACCCTATGTTCATGGTCTGACCCAAGTATGTGGTGGGAGTTACAAAGACACAGTTGGAAGAGCCATGTTTAAACAATTCTACTTCACTCCAAACCAATGTCACTGTCATCAATTCAAAGCTGATTGATCAAGGACAGGGTAGAGCTGCCCTTGTTTCTGAGACTGTAACTATTTATGGAAGTAGACAGCCTCACCTGCAGAGCAACTGATGGATTTGAACTGCTAACCCTGGGGTTAGCAGCCCTATGTGTAACCACTGCACATTCTCAGTAGCAGCTTACAGAAGACTGTGGATGGCAGTGATAGCCTGAAATTTCCTTACAGAGACCCCAAAGGGAGAGGCCTCTATTGAATAACCAGATTATTGAGCAGGCATGTGAGAAGCCCTTCCTACAGACAGAAAACAGAGAGTGAATTATTGCAGACATAGTTAGGTTCAAATTTAACATCTTATCATTTGTGTTCTTTTTTGGTGTAGTCTAAATTTGTTCTCTCTCCCTCTTTTCTTTTAGATTGAAAAAAAAAGTAACCAATGTTGCTGAACAAGTTGTATAGGTTGAGAGAGGAGGGTAGGAAGCGAGAACTAATCGCAATGATTAATGAATAACCTGCCCCCTCCACCCCCGGCCCCCAGGGGACAAGCAACACAAATGTGGGTGAATGGAGACAGCAGGCAGTGTAAGGTATGAAAATGATAATAATATATAATTTATCAAGGTCACAAGGGGGTGGGGGAGAAAAAGAGGAACAGATATCAAAGGCTCAAATAGAAAAGTAAATGTTTAGAAAATGATGATGGCAACATATAGACAAGTATGCTGGATACAAGTAATGTATGGAATGTTAAAAGACATGTAAGAACACCCAATTAAAAAAAAATCCTTAAATGAAAACCTAATCTACTATATAAATTTTAATTGAAAACACAATAATATTTTATTAAGAAAAAGAAATCAAATGAAATATTACAGTAGGAAAATATGCACCAAAAGACCTTTTCAAAGTGTTAAAGAAGAAAAACCTGTTACTTTGAGTACTAAGGGACTCCTGAGTTTCCAATTTTTTCCTTCATTCTAGACTTACAATGTATCCTAAGCAGTAACTCTGTCTGTATTCCTTCAATCAATTCCTGTAACCACTCACAAAATGTTTGTCTATTCAAAATATTTTATATATATGGTGACATTCAATATTTGTTATTATTTTTACTGACATTTAAATCAGCTTAATGATTTCAAGGTTTATATATATTGTAGCATCTATGAAGACTTCATTTCCTTTATGGTACAGTAATATTCCAATGTTTGTATCTCATTTTGTTTATGTGGACATTTCATTATTTTCACCTTTGGGTTATTGTAAACATGAATCTTCATGTGCACATATATTACTGTGCTCTTGCTTTTGAATTTTTTGTGTAGATGCTTGGTGTGTTAGTCCAGGTAGACTAGAGAAACAAATTCACAGACACTCATATGTGTATAAGAAAGAGCTTTATATACAAGAGCAATTGAATATGGAGAAAATATCCCAGCCCAATCCAGATCAGGTCAATAAGTTCGATATTAGCCCACATGTCTGATACCAATCTATAAAATCCTCTTCAGCCTTATGAAACACATGCAATGATGCCGAATGTAGGATGATCATAGGCCAGTGGGTGGAAAGTCTTGTGGATCCAGTGGCGGTATATGCATCTCAGTGCTGGCAGGGATCTCCACATGACTTCTTCAGCTTCAGATCTATTTATCTCCTTAGCGCCTCTAAATGAGGTCATCAATCTATTACCTGATTGATAGGCTAGATTCCACCCCTTCACTCTTAATCCTCTCGAATTGACAACAGATTATATAACTACCACACCTGGAAATGATATTGCTGGATCATGTGATATCTTTTCCCCCAACTTTAAAAAAAAAACTGTTTTCTGCAGTGATTGTACTGTTTTAGGATCCTATTACCACTTGATGATATTTTAAACTGTCCCTGTTCTCACCAAACCTGTGGCTTTCTCTTTTTCAACATTTTGTTTCGTTTGTTTTTTTCATCATCGCCATCTTCAAAAGGTGAAGTAATATTTTAATTTGATTTTTATTTTATTTTCCTTAATGAATAATGAGATCATTTCTTATTGGCTCAAACAGTAAAGTCTTGAATTATTAGCAGGAAGGTTGACAGTTCTGACCCATCTAAAGGCATCTTGGATGACAGACTGATAATCCTATTCTGCAAGCTTGCATTCCTGAGAAACCTGTGCCATAGTTCTGTCTTGTATACATATGGGTCACTGTACATGTAACATACATGCAACATCAATGACTGATGGCTTTGTCAACCTTTGGATGTTGGCCCTTTGTGTTTCTTCTTTGATGAAATCTCTATTTATGTCTTTAGTCTAATTTTTAATTGGTTTGTTTTGCTATTTGTTATTGTTGTTCTTGACTGGTTCCAGGGATATATTGCAGGGAGAAAGGGTTATTGATTAGGAAACATTGAAAGTCAGTTAGGGGGAAGAAAAAAAATTGGAAACCAACACTTGGTTGCATAAAAATGTCATTATAAACAAATTTTTGTTTCTCTTTTATTGACTAGCTTAATTTATATATTCTGGATATCAATTTCCCTATGTTTCTCCATTCAGAGGTTATCTCTTCACTTTGTTAACAAATGCATAAATAAAAATTAAGTTTATCTGTGTTAGCATGTATACTCTCTATTGCTTTATTTTCACATATATATGGGCATAAGTCAAAAAGTATTTCTAAAAATCAGACAAGTGTATTCAACTAAAATATCCAAATGTGAACTTATTATTTCTTGACACGTCCTCCATGTAAATCTATAAACTCCTGAAGACAGTGTTTCAATCCCTTTATCCTCCCCCCAAAGAATTCCCTGTTCTTTGCTTTACACTTGGCAAGATGGCAGTTTCAGTTTGTTAAGGGAGCCCAAATTGCATTACTTTGCTATGTTCTTTGAGTTTAGGGAACAAACAAAAGTCTGAAAGGGCAAGATCCAGCTTGTAGGATGCGTGATATAAAGCTTCCCAATAAAATTCTCTCCAGTCAGCCCTTGCTATTCTCTAAAAATTAACTGGTGGTTGTTGATAGAAAAAAAGAAACTCCTCTTCACAAGCTTCCTGAACTTTTTCTCACCAGTGTAGTCTTCAATTTTCGGAAAACTTTTTTATAATAAGTTCCTGTGGTCATCCTATGTCCTTTTAGAAAATCTATCAAGATTACCCCCTTTGAGATCTCAAAGTAAGTCACCAAAACTGTCTGAGTTGAAGTGGCCTGACAGATCCCCTCAGAAGCTAGTGTTTACATAAACCTTGCTCTCTGCATTTTATTTATGAATCCAAGATTTCCCCCCAGGTATGAGCATATTCACTAACATAGATTTCACTTAAAAGATTGATGGAAAGTTCACCGTTTTGAGCAAGTTAACCTTCATAAAATATTTTTGGCATCCATCCGGGAAAAAGCTTGCTAAGGTCAAGATGTTTGCTTAAAATGGAAAAATGCTGAACTCGGTGAGATCTGAACTTCAGTAGCTAAAGCATCATTAGAATTTCTATGATCATCTTCTTCCAGTTTCCAGATGTCAGCCACAGTGTCTCTATTCATTCAGCTTGGGGTCTTCTAGACCTTCCTTAAGAAACTAGGTCCCTCTAAAACTTGTTTTATGAGTGGGAGGATTCCTATAAATTCGAGGCAAAGCCTCAGTGATCTATGAAGACATTCACTTGATATTAGCCCTGATCTGAAAATAGTTTCCCCACCCCACTCCCTATCCCACCTCTCCCCCTCATGGCACAAAATGTATCATATTTTTGTTTGGGGAAAGCATCCTAAGGAGATGAAAACAAGGATATTATTGAGAGAACTTGTATCCTGCCCTGCCATTTTCTTATCACTGAGGGTGTTTAAATACATTTTGTTTAGAATAAACTCATATATGTAGCCTAGTAGTAATACTTTTTAACTTATCCTCACCCAAGAAGGTTTGTACGGGTTCTTGAAGAGAACAATTACAGCATCAGTGTGGTCACAATCCTGTGGTCTCCATAAAGCTGTTGTAGGCTCTAATATAGCAGTTCTCAACTTGTGGTGCGCGACCCCGTTGCAGATCTAATGACGCTTTCACCGGGATCTCCTAAGACCACCGGAAAACACATATTTCTGATGGTCTTAGGAACTGAGACACCGCCCCTCTTTTGTCTCCGGGTGGGTCCTCCCACGTGCATTTTACACCCACATATAGGTACCTGGTGGGAAGACTGTTACCCACGCTAGACCATGCTTCAAGACAAAATTTCAATGATTTGTCATTAGAAATACATATTTCACAATTTAGAATTACATATTGCTTTGTAATTAATCACTATGCTTTAATTATTTTCAATACGTAACAATGAAAATACATCCTGCATATCAGGTAGTTACATTATGATCCCTCACAGTAGCAAAATTACAGTTATGAAGTAGCAATGAAAATAATTTTATGGCTGGGGTCAACAAAACCTGCAGAACTGTATTAAAGAGTCACGGCGTGAGGAAGGTTGAGAGCCACTCTAAGTGGTACTGTGTCTCAGATAACCAGAATCACAAGTCCAGTAGCACTGTGAGTCCTAACGACATTCAGCACCACTGGTCCACACGAGTGACTCAGACTAGGCTCTCTCTGCAGCTGGGTGGGCTGCTTTCCTGGCATAAATTCATTTCTCATTATAAACTTCTCTACTTATATACATTTATCAGTGTTCTTGCTTTGCTTATCTAGAGAAACAAGCATAAATCAGAGTCTCCTCATATTTTAACGGCCTCTCTCCCATCCTTTGTTCTAGGTGTTCATTGTATATTTTGTTTAGTATTATCACCCCCCACCCCACCCCAACCATCAGGAGCACTTTGTTAAGTCCTTAAAGTTGCAGTGTACATTTTAACATTTTGAGCAAGGACTTTTCTCTAAAAACCTCATGCAATTTGAATAAATAATTAGAATTATATGAATAGACCTCCAAAAGTTCAGGACAAATGGAATTAGCAACCCAATTTGCTGCCTCACCCCAGGCATCTCATCTCCCTTGGCTCTTCTATGGACCTCATTGTGCAGCCTCTTTGTCCTGGTTTTGAACACCTTAATGGTCACTTATAATAAGTGGGTGATACCCACACCAGCAAAAACTTACAGATGCTGCAATTGTCCTCTGATGTGCTGGGCCCACTGAGCAACAAATGCAGAGTAGGCAGTGAGCTGAGCATTTGGAGATTCCGGGTCTATTGGGGTGCAGATGTGATATGCCTCACAGAGCCATTCATAGTAACACCCTGGGCTTCTAGAGTACTGTGGCTGGTTGAGACATGCTCATGGACTTTTGTCTTGTGTATTAGTCTGGATACTGCAGAGAAACAAATCCACAGAAACCCCGCCCCACTACCATGATCCGAATTCTACCTTGTAAGTCTGGATAGAGCAGAGGTTGTACACTGGTGCAGATAGGAGCTGGAGGCACAGGGAATCTAGGGTGGATGATACCTTCAGGACCAGGGCTGTGAGGGGCGACGCTGGAAGGGTAGAGGGGTGTGGGTTGGAAAGGGGGAGCCAATTATAAGGATCTACATGTGACCTCCTCCCTGGGGGACGGACAACAGAAAAGGGGGTAAAGGGAGACACCAGATAGGGTAAGATATGACAAAATAATAATTTATAAATTATCAAGGGCTCATGAGGGAGAGGGGAAGCAGGGAGGAAGGGGGAAAAAGAGAACCTGATGCAAAGGGCTTAAGTGGAGAGCAAATGCTTTGAAAACGAATAGAGCAAAGCATGTACAGATGTGCTTTACACAATTGATGTATGTATGGATTGTGATTAGGGTTGTATGGGCCCCCTAATAAAACATTTATTAAAAAAAAGAAAAAAAGAGTTTTATATAAAGGTTAAGTGCGTCTCAAGAAAACATCCCAACCCAGTGCTGCCCAAGCCCACAAGTCCAACATTAACCCATATGTCCCACACCAATCCACAAAGTCCTCCTACATCTCACAAAATGTACACAATGATGCTGACTGCAGGAGGAAAGCCGAGTCAGTAAATGTATAAGCATCTCAGCGCTGGCAGGGGTATCCACACAGCTGCTCCAGCAGTCAGGGCTGCATAGGGCTAAGTCCATGTGGCTTCACCTCAGTGATATCTTGTAGGAAGTGAGCCTTGCAGGCTGAAGCAGGGAACTGGTTAAGGCAGCTGCACCCCGGTCTGACTATCAGAAAACAAGACACCCGAGAACTCCAAAGGCGAGGCTCACCAAGCCATTTATCCCTCCATCCTTCAACGAACCCCACATGTGTTTATTGGCCAGGTTGGCACAATAAACTACCTACTTCATCTTGTCAGACTGACCCCTGCAAAAGGGTTGCCGACACTGGGTCAGGGCAGCCTGCCCCTTTGGAGTACATAAACTCCAGTTGGGCTGGGCATCTAGGTACACTTGGGCTGCCTACTGTGTGGTATTGAAGGGGCCCTGGGGTGGCAATGGTTTGTAGGTACTTTCGAGTTTCAAGGGTGTTATGCCACCTTTCCTCGGTATTAAAGAGGGTGATAAGAAGCTAGCAAGAGTCATCCCAGGTGGGGATGTGGATCTGGATCAATGAATCAACTGATTTAACCCTGGCCTGGGGCTTCTCTGCATTGTTCCAGTTGAGGGCGTCAGAGGAGCTACAGGGCAGGGAATGAAGCGTGGGCTGTCCAGGTGCTGTCATTCTGTCAGATTGCACAGTTGGGGATGGCTGGGTTTCTCAAACAAGGAATTGTCCAGTTGGTTGAGACAGATGACGGGGCTCAGTGCAGGAGCGAAGAGGCTCACAGCGCTGCTGGAACTGCCAGGTCTTGGGAGCCATGGGGTTAGCCGCCCTGAGAGTTGGTGCTTGCAGCAGCAAGGAGACAGGGGAGGGGGTGGGCAGGAGACTGGCCACCACAGCTAGTGAGGACAACTGTAGGGCACGCACCAGGAAGGGCTTTTCCTCAGGGGCAGTTCGGTGGACTTTCTGCTGTGTTTGACTTCTCTTTTGAGTGACAAAAATCTGCCACTGTCCCTGCCTAGCACAATAGTCTCTGGCACATGGAGGCGAGGGGCAGGCTACAGCTAACCAGGAATCTATAGAGGGTACTGATCAGGGTGGCTGGGCTCCTCGTGACCACTTTCCAAATACCTGGACTGTAAGGGAGTTGAGCACACCCTCCAAGGGCCAGTCAACTCCAAAAGATTGCCTTGTGACCTGGCACAGGATTCAGAGTCGTCCTGGTTTCAGTTTTACACAATAGTCCTGAGGAATTCTGTCAAAATTCTTGATCATACAGTCTAACATGGTGGGCTACGACTGGCCATCACCCATGGTCCATGTCTGACCCTTGAATGGTGGCGTGACAAACGAGAGAAGGGGTTGCCTCTGAGTGAGGGCACACAGATGTCACCTGAGCATATCCCTCTTGAGAACTTAGGTCCATCCTGGCTAAGGAGCACCCCTAAAATCCCGGCCTTGGTCAGCCTCCAGAAGGGAGGGGAGTCTCCATTATGCTGCATGATGTGACCACGGTGATGCATGTTGGGCTCCATTGGACTTCATGGCTTGGGGTTTCCTTGTTGTATAGCCTCACAGACCAGACTGCTACAAGCGGCAGATAGTCACACACACACACACACACAGTTTAAACAGTGCCCCCCATCACCTTTTGGAGGTCCTTATCTGAAGCCAGCAGCAATCCTGGCTGAGAAGTGATCAGTCCCTCCTTCTGTCCCTGCTGGACGGCCTGACGACGGTGGTACAGGACCCCGGGGTTCACCTTGTCAGTGTGATGAGCCAGGCCTCATCAAGACCTATGCTGACTCTGATGGGATGAGTTGGGGGCAGCTGGTAGGCTCAGTGGTGGGAAGGGAAGTTCACTCAAGTGGCAGTGGCGCCTCTTCCCTCCTCAAGCCTGGGTCTCTGGCTGGCTCTGTTCACCGAGCTAAACCAGTGTGGCACACGGAGCCAGAGCGGTGGGGATTCCTAGCCAATACACCAAAACATAGTCACAAAACCATGTGTCTGGAATGACCAGGTGGAACTCTTGGAGAACTTGAAAGAGGAAACATGTAGTAGCCAGCCACCCCGAAGAAGTAGCCTTCCAGAGGATCTGCACCCCAACGGTGGATGGCTGTAGCTTTTACATTTGGTCTGCTCGGGCAAGGTCAGAGAAGTGGAATGGGCAGGGAATTCTAGTGCAGACACGGTGGTTGGTGCAGGTGGAAGGGGCTCAGGGATGGGTGAGTTTCAAGAATGAGGAGTACATGGGGTGAGGTAGTGTGTTGGATTTCTTTTCCAATGGTTAAAATCCCCTGCTGGGATATTTCTTACAATGCCAGCTCTTTTGAAGTCATCTTTAAGGTGTTCTAATAAAGGGGTTGTATATAGATCAGAGGAGGTAGGCAGGCACACTGGGGGACCTAAATTAGAAGACTCTATGGCCAAGAACCAAACCTGTTTCTGTCTTGGTTTTTATCCGGATAGTAATGGACTCATATAGTATCTGGCTTTTGCGTTTGACTAACTTCAGTCAACATAATGCTTCATAGTCCCTCCATGTCAGGAGGTGTTCCATGTTTTATTGTTGTTGTTTAGGATGCCTAGTATTCCATCGTGTATATAGACCATAATTTCTTTATCCATTCTTCAACTGGCGGGCATTTGGGGCTGCTTTCAGCTTCTTGCTGTAGGGAACTGTGCTCTATGAACGCGAGAGAGCATTTGTCTGTATAGGTGCTTTCCGCAAAGGCTGAGTTTTATGCTGTTTTTATTTCCCACTTGTTTCAGGAAATACGATATCGTTTTCCACAATGGCTGTACATATCTACAACCACACCATCAGTGTATGAGGTTCCAATCGCTCCACACCCTCCCCAGCATTTGTTGTTCTTTGTTTTTTGCTTTTGGGGGTACTAGTCTAAACTGTGGGCATAAGGTGGTCCCATTTGGGTTATATTATTGGACTCTATTGGCCAGAATTCTGTTGAGAGTTTTTGCATCTATTGGTCTTTAGTTTTCTGTCTTTGGCGGGGGCAGGGGAAGTGGCCTTTGCTTGCTTTTGGTATCAGGTATCATTTGCTTGTCTTCATAGCATGACTTTGAAGTTTGTGGTCACTTTCTATATTTTGGAATAGTTGTATAGAATTGGTGACAGGTTTCCCCTGAATATTTGGTAGAATTCACCTGTGAATCCTGATCCTGGGCTTTTCTTGGTGGGAAATTCCTGATGACATCCTCTATATCTTCTTTTTTAAATGATTCTATTGAGGTTTTTCACTCTCTTGTGCATTAATCTGGGTAGATGTGTATTTCTGTATTTGTCCATTTTTTCTAGATTATCAAATGTGTTGGAGTTTAGCTTTTTATGTTGCTGTTGTATGTGTCATTGAATCACTTTCCACTCATAGCTGCCCTGTGCACAACAGAATGAAACACTGCCCAGTCCTACACCATCCTCGCAACTCTTCCTGTGCTTGAGTCCTTTGTTGCAGCGACTGTGTCCATTCATCCTATTCCGTGTTTGCCTCTCTTTCTTAGGGCTTTGTAGGTTTGGACCGGGTTTGGCATGGTACTCTTCTTTCCTGGGGAGGTGTGTGCTCTGAAGCAGCTAGGTTTGCAGATAATGAGGTGTGTGACTCCAAATCTATAGGCCTGCACGGTTTCTTGCGGGGGAGTGTGTGTTCTTGGAAGAGTGGAGTGGGACAGTAGAACAAAGGTACAAAACCAAAGAAAACAAAATAAAGTAGAACGTAAAAGTGCATTGCGGTTCCGTTAATAGTGTTAGTATTTGTGTCCAGCATAGCCACTGAACCAAAACACCAAATCCACTGCCATCAAGTTGATTT
This sequence comes from Tenrec ecaudatus, assembly GCF_050624435.1. Taxonomy (NCBI): domain Eukaryota; kingdom Metazoa; phylum Chordata; class Mammalia; order Afrosoricida; family Tenrecidae; genus Tenrec; species Tenrec ecaudatus. The sequence goes on from NC_134530.1 coordinate 100,753,331, forward strand.
TGACTCATAATGGCCCTTTGGAGACTCTGAAGTTGTAAGCAAGAAGAGACCTTTAATTTCGTCTCGAAGGTGGTGGGTTTCAACTGCGAACTTGAGGTTAGCAGTCCAATGTTTACTCAGTAGCTCCAGTCACAGTTACTGCGATGTCTATCATGGTTTATTTCACCGGGGATACCATAAGGAGGACAACTTGTGCATGTTCATATGAAGCATTCCACACTGATTAGCAAATCCAAATGAGTTCAGTTTAAAACATTTTTCAGAATGTTTTGAGATATTTTACTAGAATTCAGGAGCAGAATAAACAGAAATGGAGAAACAAAAGTTACATCCTAGCATATGTTGGAATATAAATGTTGTTGGCGATTAATCAGTCATGTGAAAGAAATCCCCCAGTCCTTGTCTCTATTTTGACTATCTAAATACTTAATACATCAGAAGGCAAAGCATTTCAATAAATAGTCATGCGATATTAACAGAAGAAACTGTAAAACGGGAAATAAGACAAAATAGACTATACTTTAGTGGGGGAAAATCTAGAAAACGAAAAAACAAAAACGAACATAGAGAACTATCCATTTCTAATAAATTGAAACTGCTTCAATGTACAGAATTAGAAAGTTAACTATAAGTAGGTTAACAGATGAAGCTTGAAGGAAATGATGATACAATAGAAACTAGCAGTAATTTATTGCTAGGAGTTGTTTTTGATAGCAAGTACTACAACTTGGCCTATAATTTACAGTGACTAATAGGACTACAAAAATTCAATAAATTAAAGTTAATGAAGTTTTTGATGAATAAAGCTTACTGTTTCAATTGTTATTATCTCAGATACACCTTTTAAACCAATGATTAGAAAGATCTACATAATCCAGACAGCAAAACAAAATAAAAGTATATTTAAAGATTATTAGTTTCAAAAAGTGTGAAGTATATGATATTTTACCTTACTTGCAAGATTGATCGCCAATACAAACTCCTTGCTACTGTCGATTCTAATTTAGAGTGAGCCTATAAGACAGACTAAAACTGCTCCACAGAGTTACCGATGCTGTCAATCTTTATGGACACAAATTCTTTCTTTTTCTTGCAAAGCAGGTGGTGGGTTCAAATTAAGCACCTTTGGATCATTAACACTTCACCCACTACAGTACCAGAATTCTTGGTAGATTGCTAAAGGTTCTTAAATTCTAGGACATGAGTCTCCTGGACCAGAGACAAAAGATACCAATTAATATGTTTCAAGAAGTAGATTAAGTACTAAAACTGCTCACTCATCTATGCCAAGACATTTGAAAGACAGCTATCTGGCCAATTGACTGGAAAAAAATCCACATTTTATCTACACCAAAGAACAGTGGTCCCACAGAATGATAAAATCATTGAAAAATATCATTAATATTACATGCAAGTAAAATTTGGCTGAAGATCATTCAACAGTATGTCAACAGGGAGCTGCTAGATATTCTAGGTTGATTTAGAAGATGTAGAACAAGATAGGTCATTGTTGATGTCAGATGAATCTTAGCAGCCAGCTGAGAAGAGCAGAAAGATATTTACTTGTGCTTAATTGGTCATGAAAATACATTGGCCTATGTGGATCATAACAAACTATAGAACAGTTTGAGAAAACTGGGAATTCCAATGCACTTCATTATGTCCATACGGAACCTGGACAAGGATCAAGAGGCAGTCATTTGAGCAGCCGAAGGAAATACTGCATGGCTTAAAATCATGAAAGGTGTGCACCAAGGTTTTATCCACTCCCCATATTTATCCAATCTGTATGTTGATCTAATGACCAGAGAAGCTGGACTTATATGATGTATAATACATCTGGATTGGAAGAAGATTTATTAGCAACCTGTGACATGAGATGACATGAACTTGCTTGCTGAAAGTGAGGAAGACCTGAAGTATCTACTGATGAAAATCAGGGGTTGTAGCTTTCATTATGGATTAAAACTTAATGCAAACTAAATTTCTCAAAACTGAATCAAAAAGAAGACTATGATAAACAAAGAAAAGTTTGAATTTCTCAATGATTTCATCTTGCTTTTATTCACAATCAATGCTGATGGCAGCACCAGAGAAGAAATAAAATGACATTTTGCGTTGGGTAAACCTGGTACACCAAACGTCTTTCAAGGGTTGAAAGGCAAAAATGTTACTTTGAAGATTAAAGTATGCCTGACTCAAGCCATGGTATTTTCTGCTGCCTCATATCCATGTGAAAGTTGGACACTGAATAAGGAAGGCTGAAAAAGAATCAGCACATTGGAATTGTGGTGCTAGTGAAGACTGTCAGAACAATTAGCAAGTCTCTCTGGGAAGAAGTACTGCCAGAATGTCCTTAGAACCGAGGTAGGCAAGCCTTTGTCTCATGTACTTTGGTCACATTATCTAGAGAGACCACTAGAAAGGGACACTATGCTTGGTAAAGTACAAGAACATTAAAAAAAAAAAGCAAAGAATGCTGGACAAATGAATAGATCCATAGGCTACAACGAAGGGTTCAAACATAGCTTCTGTGAGGGTTGCCCAGGATAGGGGAGTACTTCATTCTGTTGTACATGAGGTAGCTATGAACAGACTGGGTATCACTCACAATAATAACAGTACCAACAAATCAAAAAACTACCATTGATAATGACTAGAACATAATTGAGGAAAAGAGACATTTCCATGCATGATGTAGAACAAGGAAGAAGACCAAAAAATAGAATGCGACCAAGTAAGTTTCTACTGTGTCTGATGGTTCTTCTAATGAAGAGTAGAGTTAGTAATAGGAATGTTATGTAGTATGAGAGAATATTTCCTGAAGCTTGGCATATATTTATATTTTAATTAATTATTTAATAATTACACCTTTGGTTTCTCCCCCCATAGAATGGCTTCAATATTACCAATCAATATTATTGCTATATTACACAAAAGTTAATATTGCTTAGGTAACAAAATGTGTACAGTCATTAACTAGTGTTAATCAAAGATGTAGCTGCTGCAGTGTACAATATTAAACTAGAATAAATGTTTACAGTTATTTAGTTTGTATTCTAGAGTGAAATATAGCCATAAAATATAATTAGTTGTGATATATATTTTCTTATCATTGGATCATTCTGAAGAAAAATACTGTAAGATAGTAGAAAAGGTAATGAGTAAGTGATATTAACTAGAATACTCATACAAATAGGATATTCATGCAAAGCCCCTATTAGATTTGATTTGGGGCAGGACTTTGAATACAGTGCGTTTCTAAAGAACTTACCTGAGAAATCCGGGGGATAAACATTGAAACCAGGTGAAACATACTGGTTTACAAAACGATTTTTGGTGGGCCATCTCTCTGAGAAGCATGCCAAGACTCAGAATAGTGGGCATGAAAATTAATGAAAAATGCAGGAAATTGTTGTTTTCACTTGAAATTATCGTAATTTTTCCAGCTAGAATGGTTTTTGAGACTGATTAGTCTTTTGTTTCAAATGCGCTATGTGCGGTCCCAGGCCACTGTTTCCATTCAGGCCTCTTTTGGTTTCCTGAGCATTGTCTTCTTATCTATAATTGAGTCTGTGTCCCCTGAGGAAACCCACTTCCTCTCTGCTGTATAATCATGAGGAAGCGTCCAAGTTCTTCTTGAATGACTTAGGAGACAAAGAAAGGAATGTGTGTATATTTCTTGATGTGTCCACAAAGTTTGCAGCAACGAATTGGGAAACAGTTTCAATTCCCTCATTACCACTGAGACAATCTCCATTCATAGGGACCCTGTATACAGTTTCGTAGGCTATAACTCTTTCCCGGAGCAGGAAGCCTCATTTTTCTGCATAGGAGCTGCTATAGGTTTGAATTTCTGACCTTGCACTGAGCAAGCATTCCAATGCTTACCTGACCGCGCCATCAGGGACAGCACCTCCAGCGTTATCCCCAAACGGTTAGGTTGCAGAGAAAGCCATCAGGGGGTACTCACTGAACATTACGGCGATTATGATGGCTGTGCTTGCTCAAGTAGAGGTCTGTTTTACTTCTTTGGGTTTTAATATCCACTGCACATATTTAGTGGATGAAATTCCTAATTCGAGGGTTTATTAAGGACGATGACAAGTTATAATGCCAGCGACAAGCGCTCAGAGTTGAGATGTTTACCCGGACATGTCACAAAGCTCTTTCCTGTCTACTAATAAATGTCCAAAGAGGCATATCACTCTGTGATCAGACTCAGCCTAAAGGTACTCGGCTTCAGCTCCCTGGCTCAGCAAACCCCCTTGACCTCTTTTAAGTGCCCAGAGGCGCCACACTCTGCAAGACAGCCTCTCACACAAAAGTACTCAGTTTCATTTGCTTCATTGGTTTGGAAGTACATTACACTGTTCAATACTCTGCCTCCGGATTCTTCTACTGCCCCTCTCATGACAGATCTGTATTCTGGATCGAGAAGGCTCACAGTACAAGGTTCTGGGGTCCAAAGGACTAGCCCCACTCTTGGCTCTTACTGGTAATGAGATTCCTCCTCCTGCTTCTCCAAGTGCTGGCAAAGAATGATGGCACCCCAGTGAATTCTAGTTGCAATTACAGGTGAATTCTGTCCTTCTCTTCCTCCACCTTTTACCAGACCCATGCAGAAAATAGTCGGTTGGCAGGAGTTAGAAACTTTGACTAGAAGAGCCACATTAAATAGTTCACTACCCCTGTAATGCGTAGACAGAAAATGATTAAAGCCTGGATAGAAACTGCTGTTAGTTGCCATTGTTTAGGCTCCTGCTCAAAGTGACCCTGGGGTCGAGCTGAAGGAAAGACTGCACTGAGCTCCGGTGTCCGGTTTTGTCATCTTTGAGCCCATGGGTGCAGCCCCTGTGTCTATCCATCGTTGCAGGTTTTCTTCTTTTTCATTGATGCTCCACTTTACCAAGCATGAGGTACTACTCCAGACTCCTGGTAGGGCAACCAAAGTACATAAAACAAAGTCTCGTCATCCTTGCGCCTCGTGGCACCTGGTTGTACTGACACCAACACAGATTGGTTTGCTCATCCAGCACTCCATGGAACTTTCAACATTCTTCACCAATGCCATAGTCGAATTGATCAATTCCTCTGTGGTCGGTTTATACATTGTCCAGCTTTCACAGGCACGGGAGGCAATGGCGTGCATCAGGCAATATTGTGAGTGGCATCTCTGCCCTTGACACTTTACGGAACTCGTTCACTGAACATGTTGCTTACATGTTGCTTGATTTCTGGACTGCTGAGTCTATGAGTATTGTTTGTGGAACCAAGTAAAGTGAAATCCCTGACAACTTCATCCCTTCTCCATTTATCGTGATGTAATCTAATTGTTAATGAGCAATAAATTGCTAATAATCCTTCCTCTAATACCTGGTTCATAGTAAGCATTCAATAAATATTTGCTGAATAAATACTTTCATTTCCAAAACTTTCAATATTCAAATCTTTGAATAAAAATTCAAAAATCACGCTATATTCTTCAACTTCTTAATGGTGCTAAATAAAATCTGAGTATCAGTGAAAGACAACCTGCTTTCAAAAAATCAAACAGGCTGGAATTGTTGTTTTTAACAAGAAAGAAGAGAACAGAACAGAAAATCAAACAAAGAAAAATATCTCACCAACAAAGACTCAAGTATAAAAAATAATTAAAATGGCTGATGTTTTGATTTCAAAATGAGAATATATAAATATGTTACAGATAATATTGTGAAGTAATAGTAAAAGGGGAAAAAGAGTAGATATTTAAGTTTCAAGGTTTGGGTTTTTTCCCAAGTATTTCTGATAAAATCAGTTATTTTTATATATTGCTTACGTGAGCTCCTGTAAAGTACGAATAAAAAGGAATACCATTATTATTTTTTCTTAATTTTATTTTTTGGGGGGTTCTTACGGCTCTTATCACATTCCATACATATATCCAATTTGGTCAAATACATCTTTATATATGTGGGACATCATTATTTAAATAGGCTAGATTGTACTGAAGCTGGTCAAAATATTGACTTGGGGGAAAATGGTTTTGGTTTCTGAGTTTGACACTTTCTGGCTGGTGATCATGGACAAGAAAACTTACTTAACCTCTATAACCTCAAATGTCCTAGTATTAAAATAAGAATAAAAGACAAACCCATTGCCAGGAAGCCATGCTGATTCAGAGTGCTCCTATAAGACAGATAAGAACTAACCTGCAGGGTCTCCAAGTTTGTAAATCTTTACAGAAGCAGATTACAAAATGTTCTTCCCCCAAAGCAACTGTGAGTTCAAAATAACAACCTTCTGTTAGCAGCTGAGTGCTTTAACCTCTGAGCTATCAACTTACCTTAATAAAATAATGCTAAAAAAGAAAAAAATGTGAAGCTGAAGTAAGAATATTGAATAAGAAAGGATAAATCAGGGGATTATAATGGATATTAAATATAATAAGTTAGCTGATTACTACCTAGTTAATGATCAATAACTGGCATGTATTATTGCTTTATAGGATATTCTAGACAGATACATAATGGAAATTGATTCTAGAAGGAATAAAAAATGGTTCTTCTTACAGTGCTAATTGTACTGAAAGACCTCTGGGGCCTTTGGGAATAGTCGATTAAGAAACATTAACATGTGGGGACCTTTGTCACTACTCCCCATCCTTCTTAATATGATTGTGTATTCATCTAAAGTCCCAAGTAAAGCTCAACTGTGAGTGCCCAGGAAAGAAGCTCTGACACTATTGTCACTTACAACGGACAAGATGTTATGCATGCTAAAGCAAAGATGATCTCTCACTTTATTTACTTCTCATACTGACACTTAGGCCCTGTTACTTGTTTCTCTGTTTAAAGTAGGGAGCTGGCAGGCGAATGACACAGTCATTTGCTTAAGGCCGCACACGCTTGAGGAGGAGTGGGGATGCTAAGTTGGAACATGCTGCGTGAAGGGGCATTACATTTCACTCTGCCAGTCTCACTTCTCTGCCTTGGTGTCACCGGATTGCCCTGGAAATCTGAAACATCTGTTTGAGAGTCCAGGAATCCAGAGAAATCCATTATTTGGTACCCCACATATCCAGCTCATTGCTTTCTAATTGGTTTAGACTCCCTGAGATGCTATCGGCCAGAATGGAACTGTTCCTTAGGGTGGTGTTTTGTTTTGTTTGTTGATTTGATACTAGACTGTGCATCACAAAAAAAAATTGTGTCAGTTTTGATTTTCTGTTTCTTCATTTTATAACCACTCAGACCAGTGTGTAGTTCTGCTGGGTATGAAATCTGGAGGGGTTTAAGGCTGTAACCCTTCTGTTATCTCTCTTTTTAAACATTTTATTCTTTTTTTAAAACATTCTTTTTTTAAAACATTTTATTAGGGGCTCATACAACTCTTATCACAATCCACACATATACATACATCAATTGTATAAAGCACATCCATACATTCCCCGCCCCAATCATTCTCAAAGCATTTGCTCTCCACTTAAGCCCTTTGCACCAGGTCCTCTTTTTTCCCCCTCCCTCCCCGCTCCCCCTCCGTCATGAGGTCTTGATAATTTATAGATTGTTATTTTGTCATATCTAATGGTGAAATATAACACATACAATGAAAACACACTCTATATAGTTGCATAGTTCATAACATCAAAACATCTATGTGGGTAGGTTTTCTTCTTTTTCCTTTCCCACCCATCTTTATTTCTTATCTTCCTTAACAACCTGGTTATTAGCTAACCGATGTATAATCCATTTCACTACCAGAGCTTCTTAGCTATAAAATAAAACCAAACAAAATATACTGCATTGAGTCGATTCTGACTGACTCTTGGAGATTCTATGGGGCAGGGTCGAACTGCCCCTTTGGATTTCCAAAATTTTACATCGTGATGAGTGAACAGCCTCATCTCTCTCTGGCCGAGGGACTGGGGGGTTCGACCACTGCTCTTGTGATTAGCAGCTCAGTGCATTGTCTACGAAGCTATCGGGGCTTCTTTAACTACAAATTTTATATGGCTAAATGTAGATTTTGTCCAGTGCCCTAAATACTTTCTTTTTTTATCCAATTAATTGCTTTATTTTTTAAAATCTTAAGGGCTTTATATTGTGGTATAGCTTTCTTTGTTTCTTTGCCCACTTAATGAAATGTGGCTGCACAAGAGTGCTTAAGTATCTATTAGAGCTTAAATTATATGCTCTTGCTCTGCGGAGCACTTTGTTTTGCACTGGGAACCACTGTGTTTCCAGTTTTGAACATGCAGTTTCCATTGAGTTCATTCTGACCATGAGCCAGTGAGTAATTCAGAAAACTTTGCCCCTAAACCAGTGGTTCTCAGTCTTCCTAATGCCGTGACGCTTTAATACAGCTCCTCATGTTGTGATGACCCCCTGCCCATAAAATTATTTTGTTGCTACTTTATAACTGTAATTTTGCGACTGTTATGAATCAGACAACTCCTATGAAAGGTTTGTTTGACCCTCAGAGGGGTTATGACCCACAGGCTGAGAACCACTGCTCCAAGGAAAATGTGTTTTCAAACAGAAAATGCTAACTTCCCTAGACGACCTAAAGAAGGCAGTTTCCCCCTGAAGGCATTGCCTGGGTGTGCTGCTAGTGGAAATCGGGTGCCAGGGCCACAGGATCATAACACCACACACAATGTGGAAGGAGGGCCGCAGACCAAGCCTGTAAACTTCTCGACCTTCCAGTCATGTACACATCCCAGTCCAGGCCCCTTTCCCTCTGTGTGGACTGCTCTGGGTGATGTGATGATTTGTGATGAATTTATCTGCTGCCGGTCATGAATTAGTGTCACTTTTCTTTGTTTTCTATGCTCTATTTAATTAGCCACGTGGCAGTGAATCCTTTATACCCTCATGCTGATGATCTCCCTCATCTGGATTATTGGTCTAGGGTGTTTGGTCTAGGATGTTTGGTCTTTGTTCTATATAAGACTGAAAGATGTCTCCATAGGATATATTTGAATTTGGGGTCCTTTCCCCCCTAAAACATGGTGCAGGTTGAAATATACTAATGTCCAGCCACTCAATCTTGGTCCTAATTCCCAAGAATTGGAAAAATTAATTTGATTAGTCCATTTTAGATGAAGAATTCAGCCATAATAAATTGGTTGGTGGTACAGTGCAATTTGGCCTGTTAACCACATGTTCAGAAGTTCAAAACTACCAACTGAGAGAAAAGGATGAGGCTTTCAGCTCTAGTAAAGATCATAGCCTCAGAAATCTGAAGTTCTATTCTTTCCTATGGGACAATGAGTCAGAATCAAATCCATGGGAGTGGATTTTTTTTAAAGCATATAACAGCTTGGAGGCTCTATCTGACCCCCTCTGTCTATGCAAACTAAACCAAATCAAAAAAATCCTCATTGTTATTGAGTCCAAGCTAACCGATTGTCACACTACAGTGCAGGGTCGAACTGCCCCTGCGAGTTCCCGGGTTGTAACTCTTAACAGGAGTAGAAAGCCCCCTCTTTCTCCTGAGGTGCAGCTGATGGTTCTACTTGCCCACATCCCTGTGAGCAGCCCTGACGTGGAACATCTATGCCACCTCGTCCAACCCCTCCCCCACCAAGGTCTGTTACCATGAGACAGGCCAGACAGACCCCCCCCCCCCCGCATCGTTCTTCTTGTTTCTGACCCCAACCATTCTTTTCAGGACCCCGCATTCCTGCTGGATTCGTTCATCTGTTTCCATGGCCACACAGAGCTCACCGGGCTCGCACGGAGCAGAGGCCATCAGGGACGTCAACAGGCTACGTCACACATGAGAACACAGACCATCCACAGCAGCACCTCTCCTCAGCCAGGAGCCAAGTCTCTCCGTAGCCTCAGCCTCTCCACAATGTCGTCTCATGGCCCCTAATCCCTTGGGAGAGGACACCAGCCCAACTCTATCCTGCCTCACAGTCTGAGCAGAGTTCCTTTGTCCTGTCTCATAATCTCCTTGTCTTTGCCTCGCGTTTGGGCCTGGCTCCTTTGCTCTGTCCCGGTGCCTCTTGTCTCAGCTTCTGCCTCTTCAGACAGAGATGCAGGATGTGCTCCAGTGGGGTCTCTCTTGACCATCCTGAGACTTTTCTTTATCTTCCTGCTTCTGAGATGACTCATTCTTAAAGCCCGAAGATCTGTAAGTAGAACTGACTGATCTGCTTTCTTAGTAGGTCACACACCGTTTGCATAGCCCCCCCCCCCCCGCCCCCAATCATTTGGTGGAAGTTATAAGGAGTGGATTTAAGAGCCACTTTAAGAACATTTACTTCGTTGCAGCATGGTGGTGAGTTAATGGATTAAAAGCAAAGCTCAGTCCTGTGTTATTCACTCTGGGGGAAGAGTCTTCTCAATGGTAGAGAGATAGATCTTTGAATGGAAAGATACCATCTAATTTTTCTACACAACATACATATAATTATACATGCTATATATACACATACTGTATACATAATATACACACAACCAAATATTTTATATAGTTCACTATGCATTCATAGGCTGAGGTTCAAAGAAAAAAGCCCACCATGAAAAATCAAGGTCATTCTTGGTACAAAAGACCTTTCCTGGTTCTAGGTCCCTCTCCTCTTTTTGTTACATTTCTGTGCGTGTAAGCGTGTGTGCATGCATGCGTGCGAATTGTATGGAACTCATTTAGCATTTGCATTTTGAAACGACTGTATTGTTCTAAACAGCAGCTGGATCATTTTCTGTATGTAACATAGAGTTAATTTATGGAAGAAGAAAATAATATGGGCTAGACAAGGGAGAAGAGAGGCTACAAGTGTGTCCAGGAGAGCACATATTGTATGTAATCACTTGGGCTTTCTTGGCAGATGGGGGTGCAGTCAATAATAACGCTTGGATAATATTTGCACCCTGTGCAGTTCCACACTGGCTCCATTCTGCCTTCCCCTTTGCTGTGGTCAGCATGTCTGCATTCGCTATGTGAAGTCAGAGGTGCCAGCTGTGGTGAAATGCTAGATGTCTCTTTTAACAACCAAGCGATGCCAGGCAAACTTTTTTATGTGTACTTGCTGACAGGCATTCATTATAATGACTTACAAGGTTTGCTGACCTTGGTTTGACTTGATCTGTTGATTCTGATTCTTTCATTCCCATTAGTGTGCTTGTTTGTGAATGCAAATGCTATCGGGAGAAAACAATTCTAAAATTCATATTTTTTGAAAGTTTTAGAAAATGCTTGATTTTGTTTGAGTCAATAAGCTTTTATTTCCACATGTAATGATTCTTTAAGCCTTAAAATCTGAATGTGCAGTTACAGAAAAAGTGAATATTCCAAATTTGTAAAACAAATAAATCATGCTTTTTAAAAAATAATTAAATCACTTTATTGGGGACTTGTACAACTCTGATCACAATCCACACATCCATTGTGTCAAGCACTTTTGTACATTTGTCGCCATCATCATTCTCAAAACATTTGCTTTCTACTTGAGCCCTTGGTATCAGAGCTCCTCATTTTTCCCCACCATCCCCCTCCCTGCTCCCCCATGAACCCTTGATATGTTTATTAAATTATTATTATTTTGTCATATCTTACATTGTCTGACATCTCCCTTCACCCACTTCTCCACCGCCTGTCCCCCAGGGAGGAGGTTATATGTAGATCCTTGTAGTCTGTTCCCCCTTTCTCCCTCACCTTCCCTCCACCCTCCCAGTATCACTGCTCTCACCATGAGTCATGCTTTTTAAAAGCACACCCAGCATCATAGCAAAACTAATTTATGGAGGGTGCTCTTAATTTATCCAAGCAATTACTATTACTCATTCATTACTACATATTAATAAAGAAAATATGTTCTTATAACTTGAGTGTAGTTCTAAAATTACTTTATTAATCATTAGTGATACAATGATAATATTAATAATATCAATAAGAAAAATATTATGTATTTTAGACATTTTAAAAGCAAAAATATTATTTAGTAATGCATCTCACTGTCCAATTCACATCAAACTTTAAGCTAATTATTTTACTCAAGATATTTATCTATGAATTTACTTCAACTCATAAAGAGATGTACAATGAAAGGAAAGCTTCCCAGAACAATACCATTCTCAAAATCGCTCATGTGTTTGAGCACAGGAGTTTTAATCCATCTCTTGTAAGTTGAATAAAACAAGAGCAAAAATCATCAGTAGAACACAGCTCATTCACCTAGAGGACTTCTATGAAATTAATTTAACAGGAGTAAAAGTAGTAAGAAATTAATTTGATCTTACTTAAAACTAGACATTTGTGAAAAAAATAAAAGAACAACTCAGACTTGACATTTTTATATACACATATGAAAATGTCATTTTTAAATTGACTTTTACATTTGGAAGAGAAATGAATCACCTAACAAATGTCTATGTCATAACAGTTTAAATAAAGAAGTTAAAAGAAATGGGAATAATATGTTCTTGAGCAAAGATAAAATTAACTCTGAAAATGAGTATTATTACAGTAGTAATGTGATATATAGCTATAGTAATTAATTAATCCAGTAAAGACAGAGTAAATTCACAGGTTAAAAACTTTCTATCAAATAAACATATATTTTGAAATATTCTTGAGAATAAAATGCAAAAATTTTTATTTTGCCTTTAGGTTTATAGTAGACTAAATATTCTGGGAAAATGCCCACAGCAAAATTCTTCATAGTAAAATATGTATTTTGATGCATTCTGGTGAGTGCAGAAAATAGGAAAGCATTTAAAGCCTTCTCCTACCCACATTAAAAATATAAACAATAATCCACCTGGTAGACCTTGAGTGCTGTTGTTATTGGAATATTTAATTTGCGTCCGTCTCTTAGCAACCATATGTACGACAGAACAAAATGTAGCTCATCCTCCTGCTTCAGTCTCACAGTTGTTGCTCATTATTACAGCGACTGTGACAATTAGTCTGTTTTCTGCCAAGTTCATTTCTCATCTTTCCTGTTTCCCATTCTTTAATTTTATTCAAACTGATATTCCTAGAGTCCCACAGATTTGTGGGAGAAGCCAGTTCTGTTTCTGGTTGTTGTTAGGTACTTTTGAGCCAGATGGTTCGATTCATAGATAGCTTATATACAACAGAACAAAATACCGTCAGTCCTATGTTATCCTCACAATTGCTAGTATGTTTGAACCATGTTATTCAGCCACTGTATCAGTGCATCTTGTGTTAGTCCGGGTTGACTAGGGAAACAAATTCAGAAACACACATATGTGTATAAGAAAGAGCTTTATATACAAGAGCTATTGGATATTGAGAAAACATCCCAGTCCAGTCTAGGTCAAGTTCATAAATCCATTATTAGCCCATATGTCCATTACCAGTCTATAAATTTTTCTTCAGACTCACACAACACATGCAATGATGCCGAATGCAGGAAGATGACAGGTCAATAGGTGGAAAGTCTTGTGGATCCAGTGATGGTGGAAGCATCTCAGTACTGGCATGGGTCTCTACGTGGCTCATCCAGGTCCAGGGCTCTCGCTGCCATCAGCATAGCTCCGTGTGTCTTCTCAGTAGAGATTCTCTAAGGGAGGGAGCTTATATCACACCTCCAGTGAGTTATCTCCTTAGCGCCTCCAAATGATGTCATCATGCTGTAACCTGATTGACAGGCTAGACTCCACCCCTTCACTCTGAATCCTCTCAAATTGACAAAGGATTATGTCATTACCACACATCTTATTGAAATTCTTCCTCTTTTTCTGCCTTTCCTTTTTAGCAAGCTTGATGTCCTTCTGCAGGGAACTGGTCTTTCCTGACAACATGTCCAAATTATGTAAGACAAAATCTGGCCACCCTTTCCTCTTGCATTTTGGCTGTTCTTTGTCCAAGACAAACTTGTTGTCTGTTTTGACAGTCTGCATCCCCACTCACAGGGACCCAGTAGCATGAAGTCGAACTGCCCCCAGGCTGTCTCGGGCAGAAGCTGCCTCTTTAGGTTCTGGTGCAGGTGGTGGGGTAAACAGACAAACTCAGCAGTTCCTTTTCGCTGCATTCATAGCTCTTATAAAATAAGTACAGTTTTCACAAACATAAGAGCTATTCATTATACACAAAGATGATAAAAGTCATCTGGAAAAATCTACTTTTAAACATAAAATTCTCTTGAAAACTGAATAAATTAGCCCCAAAAATTAGCCCCCATGATTTTATATTAGAATGTGTAACATAAATTTAAATGCGCCTATGTAAAAGTGCTTTTTTTAAAACTCTGCTTGGATCCTAGTGATGTCCATGGCTAAAGAATAAACAAAGTATAATTATATTTTATATAATATATATTTTTTGTTTTACATGGTTGTAAACAAAATGAAGAGTGTAGTGAAATATACTAAACTACACAAAAACGTTTATTTGTGAAGCCTCTCATCTGTCCAGGCATGATAGTATCAATAAGCTATGCACTACCTCTCCCCACGTCCCCCCTCAAATTAGATTTACTCTTCTTTGAAATGTTATTCGACATAGGTTCCAAGACTGCATATTTTTCCCTAGGCCTTATAAGTCTGCCATCAGGAATAAATGATGATATACTGTGCTTGAATGATTAGGAAAAAATGTAAAGCAACAACTTTAGGACCCAGTAGAAAATTGTTCAGCGAAGTCCCAAAATGATTCAATATGCTTTATATTATTGAAAAAGTTAAAAGACACCCCTAATTTTATTTGTCTTGTGAAATATTTCTTCTAATTCTAAAGTACCATGTTGATATTTATCCTTATCCCAGGAAACTTTTTGAAGTTGTATGGAGAGGTTCTGTGGCCTATCTTCCTGTAATTAACCTTTTTTTTCACTCTAAATGACTTTCATGATTGAGAAACTGTCTTTGTCCAAATAGCTCCTTTCTTTAGAACATTTAAATTGACTTTTCATTTAGGGAAAGAAAAGTACTGGACCATATGATATGAAAACTTAAAAGCATCAATTTCTTATCTTAGGATAATGTTTATTTGTAAATTTCAAAAACTTGTGTAACATAAGAAATACATCAGAAAAGATCTGAAGACTTAGTAAATATCAAGATAGGAATGAAGGTAGTACTCAGAAATTAATGGGAAGCATTATCTCTGTTGATATTGTTGGAGGCCATGTAATCAATTCTGACTCACAGCGACCATTATGTACAACAGACATGGACACTACCCAGTCCTGTATCATACTTAGTATGGTGAAACCCACTGTTGGATGTGTCAATCCTTTCCATTGAGAGTCTTTCTTTTTTCTGCTGCCCTTTTATTTTACTAAACATGAATTCCTTTTCCAGGAACATTGGATAACATGTCCAAAGTCTCACCATCTTTACATCTATGGAGAATTTAGGCTGTACTTCTGTGTTAGTTTGGGTAGACTAGAGAAACCAATCCATAGAAACCCATATATGTCTAAGAGAGAGTTTTATATAAAGGGTAATTTGTACTTTAAGAAAGCATCCAATCCAGTCCAGTCCAAGCCCATAAGTCCAACATTAGCCTATCTGTCCAACACCAATATATAAAGTCCTCTTCAGCCTCACAAAACACATGCAATGACGCTAACAGTGGGATGATCACAGGCCAGTGGGTAGAAAGTCTGTGGATCCAGTTGTGTTGTAAGCATCTTAGTGCTGGCAGGAGTCTCCACATAGCTCCTCCAGTTTCCAGGGCATGGGATCCATCAGTGTAGTGCCATGTGTCTTGTTAGTCGAGAGTCTCCAAGGGAGTAAGTCATGAGAGTCTCTACTGCCTCCAAGTAGGAAATCCTGGAGTTCCCAGAATTCTCAGGAGAAGGGCATGCCCACAAAGAGGCCTCATTGGTTACATCTTGATTGACAGGCCAGACTCTACCCCTTCACTCATACTCCTCTCAGATTGATACCAGATTATGTAACTACCACAACTTCATCCAAGACAGCTTTGTTCATTCTTCTGGCAGTCCCTAGTACTTTCAATATCCACGATTCAAAAACAATATCTAGAAGACCTTACTTTGCAGTGTTATTAGTGTCATTTTGGGTAATTTAAGTTTGATCTGATTCCCCTCTACCCCCTCCACATTTTCATATAGACATATAGGGCACCACTGATCAATGAATGATCTCAAGTTCTAAAAAAAATACGCAGTGGCTGAAAGTTATAAAGCAGGTTTATATGTACGGAGCCATGTGTCTGACGGATACAGATGGGTTATTAAGCTCATTTGTTTCAAAGATCAGGGAAACTTTCTCTCCATTTTCTGTTTTTTCTCTGTTTCATCCTACTCTCTGCAAAACAATCACCTCTGCAAAGACTCAGCTCAAATTTAAATGAACAGTTTTAATCACCCAGACAAACACTGATCTCTCAACTCTTACTTTGATAACTCCTTCTGAACCTACTGATATAACTGGTGTCACGGTCATACTCCTGGGTGAGCAAACTATGTCCAAGGTGAGCGGATGCTGCTTTCCAGTCATATATATGTGGGAGAAGAGGGGGGCATCTTAGAAAAAGGACTCTGAGAAGCTGTTATATATGGGCCCACTCTATTAACTCATAAGAAAATGAAAATATATGTCATCATGCTAACTTAAATGAATTTATGATGAACATTAAAATTTATTGATTAAAACAATTCAAGTAATAGGAAATGTGCGCAAACTCACACGAGTTAATACTATCATTATTTAGTTGCAAAGTTAAAAGCATATGATGGATTCTTAAGTTTTCTTTAAAGTCCATACATGGGGCTATCTCCGAAAAACATATGCTGATTTTTTTTTTTTTTTTGGTGTGAGGGGGATAGTGCATTTGCAGTTTGTTCCACAAGGTCAGATTGTTAATTAAGCATTCTATTTTGAGGTTCTGAGAAGATTGTGTAACAGTCTGAATATAAGAAAGACCTGATTTGGGGCATACGGGGGTCCAGTTTTGCCACCACAACAATGCACGTGTTCACATAGCCATCTCAGTGCATCAGTTTTTTGCAAAAAATAGCATGTCTCTCTTGCTCCATGCACCTTACTTACCCTACCTTACTCCATGAGACTTCTTATTGTTTCTGTGAATGAAGAGGGATATGAAAGGACAGAGATTTAAGGGTGTAAAAAAGGCAAAGAAAAGAATGAGGAAGGTGCTGTCAGCATACAAACAGATGAGTTTGAAAAATGTTTCCAAATTCTAGAGTGACCTCAACAAATGGAAGAATAGCCCATGATCATGGATTGGAAGACTCAATATAGTAAAGATATCAGTTCTGCCCAAGTCACTATATAAGTTTAATGATATCCCAATATGAATACCATCATCCTTGCTCAAATAATTGGAAAAACTGATTACCAACTTCAAATGGAGAGGGAAGAAGCCCAGAAGTAGCAAAGAATTCCTCAAGAAGAAGGATAAAGTGGGAGGGCTTGCTTTACCTGACTGTAGCACATAGTATACAGCCTCAGTGGTCAAAACAGTGTGGTACTCATATAACAACAGATATTCAGAACAAGGAAAAAGAGCTGAACCCCCAGAAATAAAAACATCAGCATACAGACAACTGATCTTTGGAAGGGCTCAAAAATATTCAATGGGAAGCAGGTGCCCTCTTCAATAAGTGGTGCTGGAAAAAAGGATATCTACCTGCACAAAAAAAGAAGCAAGTCCCTTATCTTACTCCATGCACAGGAATAAAGTCAAGGTGGATCACAGATTTTGAGGTAAAACCCCACGCTGTTAGGGCCATTAATGAGGAAATTTGAACAAACCTGAGATGCTTGGCACAGGGATACATAGATTATTGGAAATAGGGAAGGATACAAATACAGAGGAGTCACAAATTGACAAGTGGGATATCCTGAAGATAAACCACCTGTGTATATCGAAAGAATTCACAAAGAGAGCTCACAGACTTGGAAAACATCTTTAGCAATGACACATCAGACAAAAGCCTTATTACTAAAATCTAAAATACTTTGCAAACTTTCAATTAAAAAAAAAGCTAAGTTCCTACTAAGGAGGTGGACAAAGAACCCGAAGAGAAGTTTCACAGGGACAGAAATCCGAATGTCCAATAAACATATGAGAAAATGTTCCCAGTCATTAGCCATAAGAGAAATATAAATTAAAACTCCTATGAGATACCAATTAACATCTTCAAAAATAGTCCAATTCAAAAGCAACAAGTGTTGGAGGGGCTGTGGTAAAATAGGAACTCTCATCCACTGCTGGTGGACCTGTAAATATGTACAGCCACTATGGAAATACATTTGGTGATATCTTAAACAGATGGACATTGAGCTACCATACAACCAGCAATCCCCGGACCCCCTTAGTGGACATATACAGAGAAGAGGCAAGAAAAAAACCATAGCCAGACATGTGTGTTCCAATGTTCATTGTGGCACAGTTCACAATTGTAAGGAGTTGTAAACAACCCAAATTTCCATCAACAGATGAATGGATTAAAAAATTGTGGCACAAACATAGAGTGGAGTACTACACATCGCTAAAAATCAGTGATGAACTCATGAAGCACATCACTGCATAGGAAGAACTGGAGGAAATTTTGCTAAGTGAAGTAAGGCAAGCACAAGAGGACAAGCACAGCATGAGTCGACTGAGGTAAGCTTAAAAAGGGTGGGGGCAATATGGGAAAAGCTACTATGTACATACATCTCTGGGGTGAGCTACTATGGTAAGGGCCAAACCCAATCCAGGGATATATACAGCAGTCAACTAAATAGTAGGGAGAAAGAAAGAGAAAAAAACAAAATAAACAAAACAAGATGTGTAAGGGGGAGCAGGGCACTAACCCTCCAAGGGGAGGGTATTGTTTTTATCTACACAGGAGAGGGACAGAGAAACCAGGCTTCAACCTGGTGCACCAAGATATGGATACAACATACCCACATGTACCAGGGAACCAACAGAGAGGTCTGTGGGGCTGGCCCCAATCCCAATTATGTGGACAACCTCGCTCCCCTAGAAGAATGCACTTCAGAGGACAGCACTGGGACTACAGCTTGGAGAGAGGAGCGTGTCTGATTAGAGCACACGGGAGAGACAGAAAGTGATGGAGAAGAAGGGGAGGACATCATGGTCCACCAAGCCCCTGACAATATTCCCCCTCGGGGGAAACAGCACACAGTGAGGACCATATGGCCGGCCCCACCATGAGACACAGTGTCCCTCACTAAACCATAGCACTTCGGGGGACAACACTGGAGACTCAGTGCAGGAATTGTGCCCAATCTGACCCCATCATGCTGGAGAGAAACACTAAGTGCATGTAACAGGACAGCAAGGGGACCAAAGTGATGAAACCCCCGGGGAATACCAAAATTAGACTTTGGAGACAGAGTTTGGCACACCATCAGACTCACCTGGAAAACGCTCATAAAGGCCAACAAACAGACCTTTAACTATTGATAGGTTTTTCCATTTTTGCCAGTGACTTTCTTTTTGTTGTATGTCTTGTTTTGTCTTGACTTCCTTTGTTGTTTTATTTGGCTTTGCCTGCTTTTTACAATTATTAATGTATCTGGATATCTATCTAGTTAAGATAGGCAGGATAAATAATTCTGAGATGCAAAGAACAGAACCAATGGTTCTGAGGGGATACAGGAGATGGGGAGGGTGGGAGAAAGAAGGAGCGGAGCAGAGACAAAGGAACTACAGTTGAACTAAAATCAATGGAGAGAAGGGTGTAGGGTGCTTATTGGGGCTTAATCAAGGGCATATACCTATATGTTAACAATGAAGGTTAAATATGGACATTGGGCCTCAACTCAAGTACTCCCTCAACACATGAAGACTTTGTTCTAACAATCTGACATTCTATGATGCTCACCTTCCCAACATGATCACTGAAGACAAAATGGATGCATAAGCAAATGTGGTGATGAAAGCTGATGGTGCCATGCTATCAAAAGATATAGCATCTGGGGTCTTAAAGGCTTCAAGATAAACAAGCGGCCATCTAGCTGAGAAGCAACAAAGCCCATATGGAACAAGCACACCAGCCTTTGTGACCATGAGGTGTCTAAGTGATCAGGTATCAGGCATCAAAGAACAACAACAAAAAAAATCATATCATTGAAAATGAGGGTGAGTGCAGAGTGGAGATCCAAAACCCATCTGTAGGCAACTGGACACCCGCTTACTGAGGGTCGCAGGAAGAAGACGATCCAGTCAGGGTGCAGTGTAGCAACGATGAAACATACAATGTTCCTCAAGTTCTTAAATGCTTCCTCCCCCCACTATCATGATCCCAATTCTACCTTAAAAATCTGGTTAGACCAGAGGATGTACATTGGTACAGATAGGAACTAGAAACACAGGGAATCCAGAACAGATGACCCCTTCAGGATCAGTGGTGAGCGTGACAATACCTGGAGGGTGGAGGCAAGGTGGCGTAGAAAGGGGGAATCTATTACAAAGATCTTCATATAACCTCCTCCCTGGGGGATGGACAACAGAAAAGTGGGTGAAGGGAGACGTCGGACAGTGTAAGATATGACAAAATAATAATAATTTATAAACTATCAAGGGTTCATGAGGGAGGGGATGGAGGGAGGGAGGGGAAAAATGAGGAGCTGATTCCAAGGGCTCAAGTAGAAAGCAAATGTTTTGAGAATGATGATGGCAACAAATGTACAAATGTGCTTGACACAATGGATGGATGTGTGGATTGTGATAAGAATTATACAAGCCCCAGATAAAATGATTTTAAAAAATACATTGGCCCGTGGTAACCTTATAGATGACAATGGAACATTGTCCAATACAGCGCTAGAGGAGGAGCCGCTCAGGTGGGAAGTTACCCAAAGGCCA
The DNA here is from genome assembly GCF_050624435.1 of Tenrec ecaudatus. Lineage (NCBI taxonomy): Eukaryota > Metazoa > Chordata > Mammalia > Afrosoricida > Tenrecidae > Tenrec > Tenrec ecaudatus. Next base: position 100,774,106 of record NC_134530.1, read on the forward strand.
CGGAAGAGGAATTTATTCCTCAAATTGGAGCATTCTGAATGAAATGGATGGAGTAAAGATTTCAGCATTTTCATTTTCTGATATGGCATGACTCAAAGCAAAGATTCATTCATAAAAGGAGTGTAAAGTATATGAATGTTATTAAAACTGAATGAAAGTCATCAAAACTAAAATGGAATGTATAAAGAAAAAATGAATAGGTTTTAGTGAGAAAAAAACTGGTATGGACATTTTTAATTGAATAAACTATGCTAATAATAATTATTTGAAGATGGATAATGTCGTGTCCATGCTGTCAGAAAGAATATTTGAAGCTCTATCTTGAAGTGCAACACTGTTAGTGATAGGATAATATTCATATACCTACAAGGAATACCAGGTAGTATGACCATTACACACGTTCATATTGCAATCAATAATGCTGAACATGAAAAACTAGAGGATTTTAAAATAATTTCTGCCATTTGAAATTGATTAAACATGCAATCAATTTGTATTGGTCATTACTGATTATTAGAATGTGAGATTTAGAAACAAAGAAAGTTTGAAAACATTTCCTTGTTGACAGAAACAGAGACAGAAATTGCATGATTGGATTGTGCAAGACTAACTAATTATTCATTGTAAACATCATTTTCAACAGCTATGAGAGTAACTCTATATATAATTCATCACATGAAATACACAAAAATCAAATCTACTAATTCTGTGGAAAGTGATAGTGAAGAAGAGCAGCATCAACATTCACAACAAGGTCAAGGATGAGTGCTAAAGAGACCATCAATTGCTCATAAGCAAGCACAAGAAGAAGTTAAACCAATTAAAACAATTCCAGGAAATCCCTAGAGATTTTAGAAACCACCTTGCTTGATTCCTTGAACACTAGTGACTGAAGACCAGATGAGTAGTGGAATGACCTCATCTTTGCAGAAAGCAGAGCCCTTAAGCAGACTTTCAAACTACCTCTTGAGCATGTTGTTGATGTGTGCTCTCAAGTAGGCTCTGACTCATAAGGACCCCATGTAAACCAAGCACAATGATGTCTTTTTCCAGGGACCAATCTCTCCTGGTAACATGTTCATAGCGTAGCTCACCGTCCTTCCTTCTAAGGAGTGCTCTGGCTTTCCCTCCTCCAAGACAGATTTGTTTGTTCTTTTGGAAGCTAATGGTCCTCTTGAGAAGTCAAATGGAAGAAATGATGAAGTAAAAGAGCTTAGCCGTGAGGTCTAGCCTCAGCCTCTTCACTGAGAGTGTCCAGAGGAGTGGGTGTGCATTTGAGGGAAAATGAAGAGAGACAAAGTGTGCACTGTGCTCACCTTTCCAGAAGTCAGGAATAAGAAAGAGAGTGATTGTATTCTCCAATGGGGCAAGCGAGCACTGTCTTTCACAGTCAATCATGTATGTAACAAGGTGGGCAGTGTCTTAACCCTAAACATCCTTGAGCGCATTTGGGAAGTACCTAAGACCTGTATTGGGGGCCATCAGAGGGGAGTTGACTGCCCTTTGTGTGGGAAGAACAATAGAACGTATTTGTTCCTGGAGAAGGAGAGCCTTCAGTAAACAGTGAGCAGACATGTGCTTGCCTTGTAACAGGCTTCTTTAAAGTAGCACTATTAAAGGAGAAGTTTGTGGAATGAATTTTAGTATGAAGAATGTGACTCAGAGTTATCTCTAACTCACAAATATCCAGGCCTTCCTTCACCAGAGTCTTAATTATGAGTGTAGAGAGTTTGATTGAATACACTGTCTTTCTAGTCCTCAGTTTCCCACACTTAACAAGAAATTTTAAAAAGCAGCTAGATAAAACTAAAGGAAGTCTAACTAAATAATAAAAACCTGAAGCTATAAACAAAAAGAGATAAATACACTCAACCTATCTCAATTTTTAAAAAAAGATAGAAAAATTCAAGCCTCAGGTTGAAATATTCAAGGATTCATAGTTCAAAATGTTGAACTATGCCACATCAAAATATATTGGAAGGATTACACAGTCATACTACCAAAATAAGTAGTTAATTTCCAGCAATTACTGGATGTCATAAAAACCTCAAAACTCAACACTGAGTTGATCTCAACCCATAGATAAAGAACTAATAGCAATGAAGAAAGAAGTTGAAGCTTCACTTAAAGCATTGGGAGTGGGAGGGGGGCTGCAGGAATTGAAAGAATATCTATTATAATGTTTCAATGAATCTGGAAATGTTTACATATTTTACTTATGTTTTATTGACAATGTAAGTATGTTAAACTGCATACAGCACAGAAAACTATGGAACAGGAATACTAGAGAGCTTAATTTTGTTCTTGGAGAACCTACACATAAGTCAATAGGCCATTATTTGATAAAGTCAGGTGTTTGCTAGGATATGCATTTGCCATATTCATTCAATCTGTATGCTGTTCAAATAATCTGACAGAACCAAGATAGGATGAAGAAGAAAATGGCATCAGGATTGGAGGCTCATTCACACCCTGTGGTATGCCGAGGTCATAGACTTGCTTGCTGGAAGAGGAGGACTGAAGCACTTGTAATGAATATCCTACTAGTCTTCAGAATTGTGATGGGTTTTGCTTCTTCTTGGCTGGGTCAGGATTCTCAGCAGTTTAGCACTGAAAACATAGAAATCCCCCATATTAGGATACGTCAATTTAGGAGCAGCCAATCAGCTGTAAGAAACTTAGGGTATGATGCCACGCCGTATTCCAGTAACAGCCTTGATGGGATCAACTGAAAGGAAATTTCCTTGGGGATATGGCCTTCTGCCGATATAAATGGATGTTGTAGAGCAGTTTGCTTGCTTTTTGTTGGGTCCGGGAGCTGAATCTGGCTTATAGACCTCTGGTTCTTTGGACTTGAGCCAACGATCTGCATGTTGCCTGCCCGTTCTGGGAGTTATTAGTGGACTGTTATCTTTCCTGCTGACCTTGGGTTCATTCTGCAGCCGCAAGCCAGAGCTGCTGACCTTACATTTCCTTTCTCTGTAGCCCAAAACCTGCCAAACTTGGGTTCATCAACGCCACTGCAACTAGAGTCGGGAGAAACCTCCAGGCTACCTTGTGAATGACTTGCCTGCTTCTACAACTGTGTGAGCTATAGTATTAATGAATTTTCCTCTATAGCTACATATACATCTATAAACCTCATTGGTTTCACTTCTCTAGGGAATCCAGAATAACGTAAAGAAAACAAAATTTCTCATAATTGAATGATTAGATGACATGATAAACTGAGAAAGTATATAAAAGATTGAAGTAATTAGAGATTTCATTTTACTTAATTATCAAGCAATACAGATGGAAGCAACAGACCATAAATCAAACATTTAGCAGTAGGCGACTGTCCTGAAAAATACCTCTTTAAAGGGTTAAAAGAGCAAAGATATCACTCAGAAGTCTAAGGTGCACTCAACCGTAGCCTTGGATTTTTGATCATTTCAGTTACTTTATATGGATATAAGGTGGATAGAAGATTTGATGCATGTGTCCTTTAGTAGGACTAACGAAGAATTGATGCATTTGAATTATGGTGTTGGTCAAGAGTTTTAAAATACCCTGGAATTCCAGAAGAACAAACCAATCCCCACTAGAAAAGCACAGTCACACTATTCCTTGGAAAAGAGGAAAACAAGGGCTCATCTCCTGTACCTTGAGTATCTTATCAGAAGAGACCAGTTCCCTGAAAAGACATCATGTTTAGAAAAACTGAGCTGTTATGTAAGCAATCAAAAGCTGTTTGTCTCATTTGAGCTGCTTCATTGTGAGGCATCTTTCTTAAAACAGATTAACCTACCTTTAACATAGAAGAATGCAAAAGCCATATGAATCTGTTCAATATTAATTTCCCCACCTCCCCAGCGATCTGCAAATCACTGGTTTCTCATGATTGTACCTCTCGGAATCATCACACAGTTTTGAACATGCCATAACCTGCTTACCACATTCTTTCCTTACTGTAAAAGTGACCTGGTGGTGACATCTTAACCTTAGCGATGCCAATTCCTATGAGGTGGTCGTCAGACATGCCCCACACACCAACTTTCTTTGACAATTCAAACACATTTTTTCTCCCCAAAGGCATCCTTTCCTTTTATGCTCTATTCAACCTCCATCAAAATGGTCACCCCGTATTTGCAGACAATATTCACAACTGCTTTTAGGGTACATAGCAGTTACAATGAAGAATCAGAAATACAAAGACTACAGTTCTTTAGTCAGGAGTGCCTTTTCTCAGCTGAGTTCAAAGGCAGGCCTCTCTAGGTCAACTTCCTCCAGACCTCTGCCACTCCCATGTGCCTCTGGGGTCACAGCTGTCTGGCTGCTGGGTAGAAGGGAAGCGGCATACAGTGACCTAGGAACCCAGTGTATGCACCCTACTCTTGCATAGTCTTTTTATTTTATTTTTAACAGTTTTATTGGCATATCATTCACATATCATAACATTCAATAGTTCAATTATGTTCAGAAGTACAATCATCACCACAATCAATTTTAGAATGCGTTCTTCATTCTTGCACTCATTGTTATTAGCTCCTCATTTCCCTACCACGTCCCCTGCCACATCCCCAAGTAGTCATTAATCCAGTCACTGTCTTTATAAACTTATTATCCTGGATTTTAAATACAGAAAAACATTTGAACAAAACAAAACCTAGCAATAATGAAGGAAAGCCTGATAAAACCTCAGTTGAACAGAAAGCAGAAAATATTAAAAGCTAGAACAATTTTAAAATGAATCAAGTGGGAGATCAAGTGGGCAAGGCATTAAATTTTAATCTAACTGCATCTGCAGAAATCCACTTTCCAATATACTCTGTACAATAGCAAGGTGAGTCACATACCTTATCTATGGTCAGAGGGGACTCTGGTGCATATTCTTTATTGAAAGTAGTAAGATCTTTGCTCCTAAAGCCAAACTGACTAATCCCCACAAGTCTATACATGGTTGCAGCCGTTATCTGGTCGGAGTTACGGGGTGTGACTAGAAGAGCTATATCAGTAATGCACTGCACCACACCTACTACTTTCATTCAGTTAACGCATCTTCTCTTGAACACCCTTTCTAGACTACTCATAAGAGGCCAGAGCTCTCTATTTGAGGGTCCAAAGGCACCATACACATCACTTTAGCATTCATGAGAATTATAATGTAAAATCTTGCTGTGATAACTTAATCAATGGCTTTTGACAATTTGGATAGAATATGTGATCTGAAAGCACAAAGGCAAAGTTACCTTTTTGCCCTGAGTCTCGTTTTCAATCAGAAATTCCTTATTAGTATTCCATTGAGTTTAGTGGAACTTCAATCAAGGGACCTGCCTCTCTTGTCATGGGAATAGTCACGTAACACATTATAAATTAGCTGATTATTCTTGTGTTGTAGTCACAGAAAACAGTCCACTGTGGGCATCGGATCCAAACTGAGACTCTTAATATCTTTTTATGAAGTAACTACTTTTTTAAAACATTTTATTAGGGGTTCATACAACTCTTATCACAATCCATACATATACATACATCAATTGTTTAAAGCACATCCATACATTCTTTGCCCTAATCATTTTCAAAGCATTTGCTCTCCACTTAAGCCCTTTGCATCAGGTCCTCTTTTCCCCCCTCCCTCCCCGCTCCCCTCTTCCTCATGAGCCCTTGATAATTTATAGATTGTTATTTTGTCATATACTTTTATAAAAGAATCCAGAAACTCACTGCCATTGAGTTGAAGCCATCCCGTAGCCACCATATAGGATCAGGTATAAGTGCTGTTTTGGTTTCTGAGCGTAGAAAGCCTTGTCTTAGTCAGAGCACCTGATGGATTCAAACTGCTGACCATCAGACTCTGACAAATAACTATTTAGATATGGTGGGGGGGGGGAGAGTTACCTTATTTTTTCTGGTTGTAATAATTAAACATGTGTAAACCTAGATCTCTCACAGGTGCCTTTTCCCAAGTGAAAGATAATTTCTTAGAAGATGCTTAACATAGAGAAAGAGAACAGCATGATACACAGAATCCTGAGGACATGGTTTGAGTATACGTATAGCCAAATGTACATTTTAGATATCTGAAGTAGGAGCAAATCCATCTCCTGGTTTTAGCATCAAGAAAAATAAGTTGAATTTTTGTTACTCGTGACTAGGAAGGTGACTGATACAATTATTTCCCCAACTATCTCTCAAATTGAAGAACTTCCTCTGTGTGATCTTCTCCTTGTCTTTTTCTGTCGTGTTTGCTCGGCAACCATTAACTCTACTTAACCTGGATTTCTTTTTTGAAAAAAATATGACTCATTAAAAATGAAAGATAGAGTCACAATTTAGGGAAATAAACAATATATGTTTAAGTGTAAGCCGTTGTATAGTCACGGCATCAATAATTTTATTAATTGAGTATGTACAACTCACAGGACAGGCTTTTAGACACTGTGGTCCCCATTGTCTCATGTAAGCATTATGAAACCACTGAAATGTTTGCATTAAAGGAAGAGTTACACTCATTTTGCAAAGTACCATAAATACTGGTGTATAAGCCAGGATTTTTAGCACAAAAATGGGCTGAAAGACTGGGGTTTGGCTTATACATGGGTCAGCGGTACCCCAGTGAGGTGCACCATCTCGCAGATGATTGCTGTTCTTCCCCTGTTCATTCAAAGCCCCCCTGACACTGCAGGGCTTTGAATGTTTGTTTACTCACATCTAACCAATCAGAGCCATCCTATGACATGGACGGCTCCAATTCGCAGAAGCACCCATAGTGATTCACTTATGCCAGCAGCTGAACTGGTAAGGATGTGTCTGTGGCTGTGCTCCGTCTCTCCCCTCTGGTCTCTGTGTTAATTCACATCCTGCATTTCCTACCCTAGGCTTATGCTAGAGTCGATCAGTTTTAACGGTTTTCCAGGTAATAATTAGGTACCTCGGCTTATAATTGGGTCGGCTTCTATTCGAGTATATACGGTAGGTAAAATTCACTGAAATGAAATAATTTTGGCAAATTTGCACAGCTAGTAAGTCAGAGTGTCAAGATTCAATCTAGATCATCTTGACTGAAGAACATACTATCTTCATCAAGCTCTGCTGCTTCTGGGAAATTTTTAAAAATCTTTTTATTGGGTCTCATAAGGCTCTTATCACAGTCTGTACATACATCAATTGAGCAAAGCACCCTTGTACATTCGTTGCACTCGTCATTCTCATAATTCACCTTCCAATTGGGTTCCTGGAATCAGCTCGGTTTCCCTTTTTTTCACCTGTCCCCCTCCCTACCCGATCCCACCCCTGGTCCCTTGATAGTTTATAAATAATTATTATATCTTATCTTACACTCCCCGGCGTCTCCCCTCACCCGCCTCCCCATTGCCCATCTCCCAGAGAGGAGGTTACACATAGATCTCCGAGATCAGTTCTCCCTTTCTACACCCCCTTCCCTCCTGGTGTCGCCATTCCCACCGCTGGTGTTGAGGGGTTCGTCTGACTAGATTCCCTGTGCCTCCAGATCCCCACTGCACTGCTGTACATCCTCTGGTATAACCAGGTCCGCAGTAGAATTGGGGTCAGGAACTAGAGGAAGGTTTTTTATTTTCATTGTTGCTACACTGAACCCTGAGTGACCCATCTCCTCCCCACTACCCCTCTGGAAGGGATGTCCAGCTGTCTATAGCTGGGCATTGGGTCCCCATCATGCACTCCCCCTCTTTCACGGTGATGTGGTTCTCACCACCACCCCTCCTTTGTTGTTGGAGACCTGGTCTCCTCTGCCCTTCACGATCACCTATGCTGGTGTGCTGCTTCTGTGTGGGCTTGGTTGCTTCTGGGCTAGATGGCCACTTGTTTGCTTTCAAGCCTTTAAGTCCCCAGACGCTATATCTCTCAGTAGCCGGGCACCATCAGCCTTCACCACACTTGCTTATGCACACTTTCGTCTTCAGCGATTATGTGAGGAAGGTGATCACACAATGATTGTTTTTGTTCCTTGGTGTCTGCTACATGGTCCATTCAAAACCTTGTATTCACTTAGGCCGTGTGCTTCTTCTCTGTGGGCTTTGTTTCTTCTGAGCTAGATGGCCGCTTATTTGCCTTCAAGCCTTTAAGACCCCAGATGCTATATCTTTTTGATAGCTGGGCACCATCAGCTTTCTTCACCATGTTTGCTTACACACAGGTCTGTCTTCAGTGATCATGTCGGGAAGGTGGGTATCCTGCAATGACTGTTTAGCAGGGCGAGGTGCTATTGTATTGGGGAATTATGAATGAGGAGGCCCAATGTCCATCTGCTACCCTACTACAGAACCTATAAATATATGCATATAAGTCTATTGCCCCCATAATCATAAATATATTTACATATGTGCATGTCTGCATTTAGGCTTCTCTGTATGCACTTTGCCTCCTACTCCTTTCCTCCACTTCCTTTCGCTTTCCTCCCATCCCATTACCATGTTCAGCCTTCATTCTGGTTTCAGTAATTCCTCTCAGTTACTTTGCTCTTGGTCACTCCCCACCAGTCCTCCCCTCCCCTCCCTCCTCTGGTTTTGAACCACTCGCTGTTCCCTTGTCCCTGTGTTGGGTGACACCTCCTCCCTTCCCCTACCTCCCACGCTCCCACGTCCCTCCAGGACCATTGGTCCTGTTGTTTTCTTCTCTCATTATTTGTCCAGCCTATCTTGTCTAGGTGGACCTGCTGACATAGTAATATGTGCATACTAATGCAGATGACTTTGATAGCACCCAAGTGGCACAAAAGAACATGGCTTTGACAGAAGCAACATCGACATGCTGATAAGCAGAAAAGTCACTAATATACAAAATTTACAAGGTAAAAAAAACAAATAAAAAAAGACAAAACAAAAGGATAGCAAATATTAAAAGAAAAATTGCTAGTAGTTCGTTGGCCTTTAGGAGTGTTTTCTAGGTGTAGCTTGTGAGGCGCCACGTCCTGGCCCAGAAGTCCATCCTTTATACTCCCTCGGGATCCCTTTACTCTGCTTCCTCTGCTGCTTCATTGCACGCCCCCAGTGTTTGCCTCAGTGTGGTGGGGTCAGTTCAGTCGCACATCTCCCACTTTGTCTCAGGTGCTGTCCCGTGTAGGGCCATGTGTTGGTGCAGGATGTCACATCTTGTAGTGTGGCCAGCTGAATGGCCCTCTCTGTCTGATGGACCCTTCTAGCTGGGCTATTGACCTTGCGCTTGGTGGACCCATGTGTACTCCACTACGTCCTTTCTCCTTCTTTTGTTTCAGCTTCCTTCTGGATGTGGTTTGGTGGGTCAGTTCCTTTCCCACTCCAGACGATCTATTTTTGTTTTCTGTGGTATTCCCTTCGAGTGTGGGGGTCGGCCTAATTCTGGTTTGGGCCAGCGTGTCGTCCAGCCTCTTTGTGTAGACCTCTGTACTTTGCGTTGCCCTCCTTGTTTGGTGTGTCGTGGTGGGGTCTGTATGCATGTTCCAGATCTGTGAGGACACAACCGATACTCTCCCCCGGGTGGCTTAGTACTGGAAATAGTGACATTTTCTGTAGAATATTTAAAACAGTACAATTTAAAAAAACACTGTCATCCTTTTAAACACTGAATAGGTGCTTTTTTCTGAGAAGAGAAAAGGACAGTTTTTGTCTGTTGGTTGCATGGAGTATTCAATAGAGACATGGCTGTGAATGTGTTGTAAAGGCTGTCTCAGTAACACAGTTCTTTGGCATATCTACATCAGCTTAGCAATTTTAGGTGAGCTATATACCATGTGGGGGATAACATCACAAAGTAGAACAGGACAATTTAATACTTGCTAAATAAAACTTTGCTCATGCTAAGCCTTTTACAGTGAACAGTTTTTAATTCAGCTGAACTGAAGTATCACCATTCTATATTAGTGTTGTATTGAACATGATAAATACAAATAGGAATAAAGATAGGTGTTTATATTCCAGCAGTGACTCCTCACAGAAAACATATCAATCACATGTAATTAAGCTGTCAGTTCCTAATTTAGCAAAAACTATTCACTACAAACTAGCGAATATAAATACAAAAATAAATGAAGTTTTGGAAAATAAAACACCGTGCTGATGCCCTCCCATTTTTATTGTCCCTCTGAAATTAGGGTACTTTTCTCTTTATATTTATTTTCTGTGAAAGGAGTGGATATTTTATTAGTTACAACAGACATCATGTTTCAAGCAAATTATTTTATTTTGAATGTGAGCTGGAATTGAGCACTTACAGGAAAATGTTTATGGCTACTTTCTTGGTGCAAATACAAATTTTATCCTTGTGTTGTGTTAGACAGGGTTCTCTAGAGAGATAAAGCAGATTGCTGATAAATAGATAGATAGATGATAGATAGATAGATATACATGCATATAACACAAGAAAAGAACTGTTAAATTATAAACAGATAGATATATAATATAGGAAATGAACAGTTAAATTATAAAGCAGTACAAATGGCTCAGTGAAACTCACTTCCGTGAGAGAGTTGTGAACCACTGGCAGTCCTTTAAGTCTTGAGGGCCGCCAGGTAGTCCTTTGGAGAGAGAGCTAGGCTATTGCAGCAGAGGCAGCAAACAGCAAGGCAGGTCACGAACTGTAAGTCAGGTCACCAACTGTCAGTCCCCAGCTCAAGAGATGTAATTTCAATCATGTGGTCTTAAAGGGACCTCAGATTACAGTGACACAGTCCACAGGTTAGGTGTCCCACAGGTAGTGAAGCCTGTAAATTGAGGCACAAAATGAGCAAGGCAGCCGCACACTGGTCTGATGAGCAAAGAGCAAGAGACAAGAAAGGCAAGGCTCACCAAGCCATTTATATCTCTGCCCTTCAATTAATCCCACTTGTATTTATCGTCCATGCTACACAATAAATTCGCTATCTCAGTTGTCTAGTACACAGCAGTGAGCCACACAAAGGAAAGACCCATGTAGATGTCTGACATGGGACTGGCTGGATTTTCAAGATTTATCCAGTGTCTCTTATTGCACTAACCATTATACAGTTTAGAGTTTTGAGATGGAGCAAGTACTCCATAAGGTTAATAATTAATTTCTATATGCCTGTTTCTACCAAAAACAGAAAACAGCACCTAAAACAGCAACAAGAAGAAACGTTACAAAGAACAAGCCCTACTAGGCAGTGCTCCTGCATGGTCAGCACTTGGAAGCCACCAGCAGTTCGGCGGGAGAAAGACTGGCTTTCTACTCCATTGAATTACAGTCTAGTCTCAGAAACCCCCTGGGGGTCACTATGAGTCAGCATAGACTCAATGGCATTGAGTACCTTTAGCGGTAGCAATTAATTGTACAATACTGCTTTATGTGAACTGTGGGATGGTATGGAACTTGGATTATATCCTAATAAAATGGTTTGGGTGAAAAAAAAGAAGAGACGTTACTAAGGAGTCCCTTAAAATATTTGGTATAAAGTTGGGGAACACCAGACATATTTATTCTCAAAGATAACTTTTACTTTTGGATTATGCAAGAAAATGTTCTCTACTATCAATGAAGAGAATAATTCATTTTTGTCAGATGGGTTAAAATCTATTATCTCAAAGAAAGAGACAAGAGGGTACCTATGTATATATCACTAAATCTTGGAGATATTTCTAGAAAAATAAATATGCATTTCTGGGTATTGGATAAATTGTCGAGTCTGTGGGAGGAAGGTAAAGCGTTCTGCTCCTGTCAACTCTTTGGAGACTCACAAGGGCAATTCTACCCTGTCCTAAGGGGTCATTATGAATTGGAATCATCTCTATAGCAGTAGATGTGCTTTAGGGGGTTGGGATTTCTTTTTACAATGAATGTTCCCCTTCAAATACTGGGAAGTGGCCTGGAGAGCCTACAAGGGTGGTCTAATAGAAATTAGTTCAAAATGAGACCCATGTAATGCCACTCAGTAAGTAAATGAGGCCGAGTATGTCTGAGCATAATACAATCTTCTGATGGCAGAACTGTTATATTGGAACTTACCCTCTGTTTAGTAAAAATCTTTGCAGACTTCCATAGGAAATCTATGTGCCCAATATTCCTCAATTGGCTTCACCTTGTGCAGATGTAGTGAATTATTTATTGTGGCTCTTTTAGCCAAAGTCTTTGTAACTTCCAAAAAAATTACGTTTTCCTGCATGAGTTTGGCTAAGAAGGATGGGGTAAGACATGGACAGGATTCATCTCTGAATAATTATTACTAAGGTTCATTTTGATCGCCATCCTACTGGATATACAAGCAGCCCTCAGGGAACCTTACCACAGGCAAGATCCAGGGGTGGAGTGGGATCCCTGCAAAGCACCTCTTTCATCTAGAAAACATCTGTGACATCAGACAAGTGACAAAGGAGCAGCCACAGCAGCAGCAGCAGTGGCAAAAGAACCAGGGGACAGAGCATGAGACAGAAGGATGCACTTCCCAGGTCACAGGACAAGTAAAGCTGGGCAATTTGGGTCCAGAAGTTGGCCTACGGGATGGGGTGCCTCTGGATACTAATTAGTGGAGCTGGGCTTGATGATCCATGGGGATGGAACTGAGTGCCTTCAAGCTGAAGTTCACTGGTGTGGGTGCCTCTGGACAATTTAGAGAGCTTGGTTCGCTGAACCACAGAGCTTGAGGCTTACGGTACAGTGGCAAACCCATTGCCTATTTCTTGTCAGCATTGAAATAATTTTGTAACATTTCCTGACTGAACAACTGTCTGCTGCTTATTTCTTATCTGCATTTTAACCTGCTAACTTCCCTAGCCAAACCTTTACTCATGAATCGAGGCTCTGCATCATGTGTAACCTTTGCAATGACTTACAAAACCTAATGGTAGAGTATGGGGAAAATAGGCATTGTTGTATACAGGAGAACAAAATTTACTCATTTTGATTGCTTTTTCTCAATTTATAATCCTTGACCACAAAGATAAAGACTTTTCTGTTCTGCACAAATTTACTGTAACTAACAGATAGAAAAGAATATGGGAAAAGATAAATACAACATACACATACGTTATAAGAAGCATTGATTTATAGAGGTATTAGGGAGGAAAATAGCCCATAGCTACGGTTTGACACTGTCTAGGAGAAGAGCTCATCTGGTAGGCATATAGAAATAATTACAGGAGAAATCTTTGCATGGCATAAACTTGTGTCTTCATAAATCTATGCAAAATATAAGTATCTTTGAACACCAATCAAGAAAGTTATGTACTCTCAAAATGAGCATATAAATAAGGACTTGTTGCTCATATTTTTCAATCTGAATTTGATAATTCTTACTCTGAAGCTGTCTGAGCTTTAGAATATTTTATATTTTCTCATTTAAACATATTTCTAATTATTCAACACACAGTTACTGATATCAACTTAATATTAGGTTTTGAAAAGACATTGAACTTCAGAAAGTACTAGACTGTTATAGTCTCTGTACATTTGTGTTTAAGATCTCACAGAGATAGTGAGCACACAAGGAAATAAACACATGATTACACACAAAGATACTAGTTATGAAGAGAGTAAAATGGTGCTATAATAGAGCACCATCAAGAGCTCATAATTATGAATTGTGGTTCAGATAAGCTTTTAGACTTACATAAAACATTTGGGAAGTTTTCACATGAAATTTTCACTATAGCCACATGAAGATATGGTGATGACTATATCTATGCCATCACTCATCTGCCGATTTGTTGTACTGTGGCAGTTAGTGTGACGGTGCCGCAAGTACTGCATACACATGTACGGTCACCTATGATGGGCAGGTAGCCTTCACTGGAGCTTTCAGACCAAGGCCAACTAGAAAGAAGAGACAGACAAACCAATCCTGACAACTAGCCTGTGAATATCTTATGATAGTCATATAAAATTGTCTACTATAGTGTCAGAAGATGAGACTTTTACATGGAAAAACATTTGAAGTACAATTTTGGAGGAAAAAAAATACAATTGAGAAAGAGCTACCTCCTCAAATCATGGTTGACCTTAATCAAATGAGTGAAGCAAACCTTTGAAACCTTGGTTTTCAGATACTGTATGACTCAAAGTGAGAAGACAAAGTTGAAATCAACCATTGATAAATTAGGTGTGACATATACGGTGTTAAGCTAGGTTCTCTAGTGAAGCAAAATCAGTGATTCTCATATATGTTCCAAGTTTAGCAGTCAGATGTTAGGCTGACGGTTTCTCTTGACACCAGAAAACTAATGAATTCAATCAAGACTGAAAACAACAACATCAACAGCAACTGCCTGGTAACTGAAAAGGTGAATGAATTTGTGTATAAGAAAAAACTTTATATCAAAGAGCAATTGTATATTAAGAAAATATACCAGCTCAGATCAAGTCCATAAGTCTGATTTTAGCTCATATGTCCCATACTAATCTATAAAGTCCTCTTCAGATTCATGCAACACATGCAATGATGCTGAGTGCAGGAAGATCACAGGTCAGTGGGTGGAAAGTCTTGTTGATTCAGTGGCAGTGGAAGCTTCTTAGCAATGGCATGTGTCTTCATGTAGCTCGTCCAGCTCCAAAGTTCAGACTACCATAAGCACAGCTCCAGGTGACTTGTCAACAGGAAAGTCTCTCAGGGAGAGCGTGTGTGTCCCCCCTCTAGCGAATTATTTATCTGCATAGTGCCTCCACTGAGGTAATCAAGCTGCGACCTGATTGACAAGCTAACCTCCACACCTTCCTTCTTAATAGTCTCAAGTTGACAACAGATTATTTAACTACCACAGAAGTCAAGGTCAGTTGTTCAGGTTTGTGACTATAGAAAAAATGAAATCAGTGTTGGCACATCAGATAGTAGGTAATTGTCTCAAGTTTAAAGAACCAGATTGAATATCACATGCAGGATGCACAGGGAGGAAAAACTGAAGCAAGATTTTCCACCAACCTTGTCTCTGAGGTAACTTTTTTCCAAGTAATTGGCTGTTTATGGCAGATATCATTGTGGAGGTGATTACTCTGTGTTAAATCTCATCCTGAGGCATATCCAAATCTTAGTTGCCAAATCACTGAGAATCTTGGTCCAGCAAAGTTGACACAAAACCTTAAAATATTATATGTACAAAGCATACAGCTAAGAAAATTGGAATTAATAAAAAATGAAATGGAACACGTGGAGATCTTAGGCATTTGTGTACTGAAATAAACTGGTATTGGTCATTTTGAATCGGACAATCATATATTCTACTACAGTACTGAAAATGGCAAATTGAAGAGAAATGGCAATCCATTCATCACCAGAAAGGACTTCTCAGGATTTATCCTGACAGGATAATATCCTGCACAGAAGAACAGTTAATAAGACCATTCACATTCATCCAACAAACACAAACGCTGAAGATGAATAAATTGAAGGGCCTTACCAATTTTTAAATTCTGAAATTGATCAAATATGAAATAAATATGTTTTGATAAGTACTTCTGATTGGAATGTGAATGATGAAACGAAAGAGACAGGATTGGAAGTTGGAAAGTATGACCTTAATGATAGAAACAATGCTTTGGATAGAGATAATGATAGAATTTAGCAAGACCAATAACTTGTATAACACAAATGCCCTTTCCCAACAAAACCTCACTGTGCTCTCATTAGCTCCAACCCTTTTGCATTGGACTACAAACGGAAAATCCAACACTTTGACTCAACCCCTGCTCCAGAGAAGAGAGGTAAGACTTTCTTCTCCTATAGAATTACAGTAGCATGAACCCAAAGGGGCAGTTCTACTTTGCTCTGGAGGGCTGCTATGAGTGGGAGTTAACTTGACTAATGGCAGTGGGTTTGATTTTTGCTTTTTCCTCCCAACAATGTAAATGATGACGGCACATGTGGACCTCAGCAGATGGAATAAACAAGAATAAAACTGGAACATCAATATGAAGAAACAATAAGATACATAGTATCAACACTGAGGAGAAGACCTTCCAAATGCTGAGCAGACTGCCAATTACTCATGAGCAAGTTCAAGTTGATGTTGAAGAAAATCAAAACCAATCCACAGGAGTCAAATGCTAACTTGAGTAAATGCACCTAGAGAAATTAGAAGAGATAGGAAATCAATAGAAGATCAAAGTGGACATCAGAAGGGACTCTGACACTGCACTTATATAGAGAGAGGCTAAAGTGGATGGAAAAAATAATAAATAGAATAATAAATTAATAGACAATTTCAACAGGCAAAATATTATAATGAAACGTGCAAAGATACCCAGTTAGGAATGAAAAGGGAAGAACATACTCAGCATTTCTCAAGAAAGAACTGAAGAAAAAAAAAATCTAGCGTAAAGGTTCTACAGGCAAACCATTGAGCAACCCAGGAAAGTCTGCAAGAAGATAGGGTACACAGAGTCACTGTGTCAAAGAGAACTTACCAATTTTGAACCCTCTTGGCTATCTGCGATAGGACAAGGGACACCCTGGTGGCCAGCCTGCTTGTCGGGGTGGCATGGCCCTGGGGTGGTCCTGGCTAGGGCAGTTCCGTGTGCAGTGGCCCGGATCCTGACACACATAGCACTTGGCACTTTGGTCATGGGTTTGGGAAGCCTGGGAGGTGGTTGATGGGCAGTTAGCAAGTGCAGCCAGTACCTGGGCATGCCTGATGTCTTCCTTCTCTCCTTTTGCCGGGCCTGCACCTCCCCCTTCTGTTCCCTATTGTAAAAGGTAGCATTAGTACCAGCAACCATCTCTTCTAGGGTAACCCCTTCAGGCATTTGCACTAACTTCGGGAATTTCTTCCAAATGTCCGGTGCAGCGTGTATGAGACAGTTGTCACTAAGCAAGACGTGTCCTTCGTAAGAATCTACATCTACAGCAGTGTGATCCTTCAGGACTTCTTTTAGCTGCTCTAAGACACCCATGGAGCTTTCCTCGGGTCCTGGTGAATCGCTGTCTCTAGCATAATTAATGGCCTTTTGCCTACCTGACTTCCGTCCACTTGTGATACACACCAGAATACGTTCCCATGCCCACCCGTCCTTGGTATCATTGTGATCTCAGACAGGGTCAGTAAAAGGCACAGTAAAAGTCCCACTGGGGACTTATCATTCATCACATGTAACTCCTCTGCAACCTTCCTAGCACCTTTGAGCACTTGTTCGCTCTCAAGGTTTGTCACAGTCTGTCCCAGTATGACCATCGCGTCCTTCCAGGTAAAATCACAGGTGAGTGCTGGAGGCTTTCTATGTACTGTTTGGGCTTGTCAGAGTAACTGCCCAGGTCATTTTTAATCTGCTTGAGTGCAATCAGGGTGAAAGGCCTGTGGACTGCCTGGCACCAAACTCCCCAGCTGTCTCTGCTCAGGGTTGAACGTTGGCAGGTTCAGGTCTGGGGGAAGAGTAGCCCCTAGCTTCAGGGTCCCGTCGGGGGTCCTGGGTGCCCTGAGGACAAAGGTCTTTCCTGCTCCTCAAAAGGACACGTGCTCTCACAGAAGGGAACTCCTCCCACCTCCCCATCCTTCCACAGACATGTTCTAGCTGAATCAGGGTTGGAAGGGAAAGGGTGCTGTTCTTCGGCCATGATTCTCTTTCCCCAATATGTACTGTGGCCAGATGGAATTGCTAAACGAATCAGCTTCTGTTGCGCCAGTCTCTCTGGGTCAAATCTATCCCAATTAGATAGAATGCAGCCAAGGTGGGTTTCCGTCAGCATCGAACCGACAATCCCCATCTAGAAAACACAACAACAGAAAAATTACTGAGACCTCAATCCTTCAAGGTCAGTAACTGCAGTTTCAGTGCAGGCCCCTAGCGTGCCATAAATCTGGCACCTCAAGCAGATGCCCCTGTTTGAGGGAGGGGTCGCAGACCCCATTCCTAGACAGCAAAGTGGGTCCCGACTGTTTTCTAGGCAGCAAGCAATGGCCACTGGTGTGGGTGACCACACAGGGCCAATGGACGGAACTACTGGCACGAGCAACTCACCACCTCTGATGGCGAGCCCACTGCTTGGGGTGGCCTCCGAATAGCCCTCAAAGGTGCCCACTGGCATGACAGGCTCCCTAACCTATGGAAGGGAGGAGCGATTGGTCAGGGGACCTTTTAGGGAAATAGGGATCCTTGGCTGACACACATCACAACGGGACTGTACCAGGAACTGTCCCCCAAATGTGCTGAAGGCAGTATTGCTGAAAGGCCTTGAGAAAGGAAAGTTAATAGTTACTCAGGCTTGAGGCTTCGGCAATGAAAAGCCACCCATTAGGAATAAAATAAACAAACAAACAAACCCAAATCCAAACTAGGACACTAAATCAAACAGCCAATAACCCAACAGTACCAAGCAGCTTGTTTGTAATGCCAGGAGAAAACTAAAGGGCAAGGAGGTGGGAAGGGAGTGTCTGACCCTGGGGGCAACCCCCCCCGCCCCCACACGCACACCATGTGTTTGGGGCATCAGGTGCCATCCTGGCCAAGGTCACATACTCATTTGTCCCACATCAAAAATGGTGGCAGCCACTGGGTGATGTCATCCTGCCAGGGAGCAGAGGGTCACGTGGTCAAGAGAATGGCTGCCTCCACAGTGGCCAAGTCCACCCTGGGGGGGTGGGCAAGCCACCAGAACCGGGGGTCTGCAGAGACCAACAAAGTTTGTGCGTGTGCACGTTCATCTAGCTGGACAGCAGAAAGCAGACCACAGAAACTCAAAAAGGCTTTGGGGACTCAAACTACCCAACCCTGCAGGCGTCAGCATTTCCATCGCATCTGAGGAACGAGGTTGTGAATAGCAGGCACGCCCCTGGAAACACAGGAAGGCAGACCCCAGTCCCATATAGAAAAGGTAGGACAGATAGAAAGACAGGCATGAGGGACGGGGCTCTCACAATACATGATGCGCGGCTCCACAGAGCCAGTTCTGGGAACATCGGCAACGTGTCTTGGGGGAAAGGTCCAGACTGGCTTACCCTCCAGCTTGTATCTCCGAGTCACAGGCACCAGAAAAGTGCTAGATTCTTTGGGTTAGAAATACCTCTGTCCCTGCATTTGCATGAGAAAAAAATAATGCCGACGTCTGGTTTGTGATCCAAGTGAGTTTTTATAAGAGAGAAGAAGTCACAGGTTTTACACAGGCGCCCTCAGGGCACTTCATGCCCACACGTGACCACCCGAGGCCAGAGAAGCCGCAGCACAGTGAGGCACAGCTGGTGGGGGGACAGGAGGTGGTCTGCAAGTTTCTGGTTTATCAGGGCCCTGTGATGGAGGCGTGGTCTAGGGTACTGCTTGACTTCATTGGCTGAGTCAAGTCCACCTGACCTAGATTGGGGTCTTCCCAAGTGCACTGGTTTCCTGTCTCAAAGGCCTGATTTTGTGTAGGCCCTCCAGTCTTTAACTCCTGGTTTCTGTCTCTGACTACCTAACAGTTACATTGGGGTTAGTTGTGGTGAGTTACTACAGAGAGAAATTCTTACTCGACACCTAACAGGAAAACACTCTGCAATCCTACAGCCCAAATGGATTGAATTCTGTCCACAACAAAAAACAAATGGAAGAATGTCATCCACAGCCCCTCCTGGAGAACACAGTGCCCTAAATCCCGATTTCAACCCCGTGATACTCTGACCATAGTACCGACACAGGTGCACCAACCGCTGACCCACAGAAATGGTAGCTGATAGACGAGTATTGCTTTAATCCATTATATGTTTGGTAATTTGTTTATGCAGGGACAGAAAACAGGAAGCAGGTTCCTTCCACTATTGCTCCACCTTGACCTATCTTGGTAAACTATTTGTTGGTTATGCAGGTAATAGAGTAGTGGTATAGAGAGTTTGAAGGTAGAGCAAAACATAAGTTTCTTATGAAACAATGGAAGTCTAGTTAACTTTCAAAACTTATAGAAAAACATACCTTTTTCCCCCCTTCCAAAATGGTGATATTACAGTTACAAGATGAAATACTTTGCCAGTTGAGTAATGAGAAACTATGTGGTCTTCTAACCCCTAAGGAGAGTTGGTGCCAGGAGACTGAAAACCTGACCTGGAGCCAATTTGGGAGATTTGATTTTATTACATTGGAGGCTTACAAATATCAAGGAACAGCACTGGTTTTTCGGAAGAACAAAGGACTGGACAGGACACTTTGGAGAAGGGAGCGCATTCTGGGGCTTCTATTTTATACTTCTGGTGAGCTGAGTCAGGGGAATGGGGCTACTGAGACCCAGTGAAGTCATCCACATAAGGCTAGAATATTCTAAATTCCTGAAGTTCCAAGTAATTATGAGGCTTGGAATGGGGTGGCGCAGGACGTAGTCATAATACCTCTGTGTGTTTCTAGCTGTTTTTTGATACTTTGGCCATCTACAGTGCAAGAGTCTCTTCCAAGTAGGCCCAAGGACACACAGGGAGGGCCTGTTTAGCTACAGTCATCATTTTGGGAGCATTTTCCCAAAGTATACTTTTCTGTAATCATGAATGCCACATAAGAGGACACATGCTATTTTTCCCAGAGATTTTTCTCATTTCCCAGCCCTCTGAATGTTCTAATGGAAATAAGCCTCCTTGCTTGTTTGTTTCTTTAAAATATAAGGACCGCCATTAAGAGACCATGAAGTCAGTCTTCACACTCACTTATTAGCTCAGTTTTGTTGGTCATTTCTAATTCCTTCCAATCGATCCAGGACTAGAGCATTCTCGTCTCACCTCATACAGAGGGGACAAAAGTAAGACTTTCACCGAATACTACAAATTGTCATTAATCGCTAGTTTCTTTTATATAGACTGGAGGTAATTGATGAGTGGAAATAGTAGAAGGATCAATTTGGGTACCTTTCAATATCTTTCAGAAGTCTCTAATTTTTAGTCAACATGCTTAACTGCTAAGCATGTTGGAGGTTGGAGTCTACCCAGAAGTGCTCAGGAGAAAGGCCAAGAGATCTACTTCCCAAAACAAACAAACAAACAAACAAAACAAACAAATCCAGCCTTTGAAACCCCCATGGAGCAGTCATATCCTCTGACAAAATTTGGGTGGTCATGTTTGGAAGTTGATTACACCGGAACTGGTTTAAGATCTTAACAGGCCATTGCCAGTTGATCTCTGTGTTGTAGCTATTGGGTATCATGTTGAATTCCGTTCTGATTCTTAGCAACTCTATCTGCAACTGAACAAACACTGCTTGATCTTGCATCCTCCGCACAACTGTCGTGTCACTAAATTTCCTTGCGGAGCTTCCTCCTTTTCTCTGACCCTCTACTTTACCAGGTATGGTGTTCTCCTCCAGAGCCTGGTCTATGCTGACAGCATGTCCAAAATATGTGACATGACATCTCATCTTCCTTGAATCTAGGGGGCATTGTGGCTGTACTTCATCCTAGACAGGTTTGCTTATTATTCTGACAATCCACAGTGTAGATGGACCTCGGTCCTCGACACTAATCCGATCTAGAAGGAGTGTCAAGGTGAGAGGCAGTTGAGTTGCAAATTAATATTTCCAATAAGAAATAAGTAAATGTGGTGAAGAAAGCTGGTGGTGCCCTGCTACCAAAAGATATAGCGTCTAGGGTCTTAAAGACTTGAAGATAAACAGAAGGCCATCTAGCTCAGCAGCAACAAAGCCCACATGGAACAAGAACACCAGCCTGTGTGAATTGTCCATGGAATCAGGTATCAGGCATCTAAGACCCAGAATAAAACCATACCCAAGGTGAATGTGAGGAAGGGGGGAATGGAGTGGAGACCCAATACCCATTTGTCGACAATTGGACATCCCCCCACAGAGGTGTCACAGGGAAGAGATGAGCCAGTCAGGGTGCAGTATAGCACCAGTGAAACACACAACTTTCCTCTAGCTTCCGATACTTCCTTCACCCCACTATCATGACCTCAGTTATACATTACAAATCAGATTAGAATGGAGCATGTACACTCCTACAAATAAGAGCCGGCAGCACAGGGAATCAGGATAAATAAACTCCTCAGGGCCAAAAATGAGAATAGAGATACCAGGAGGATTAGGGGAGGGTAGGAGGAGAATGGGGAATCAATCACAAGGATCAACCTAGAACCCGTTCCCAGGGGGACAAATAGCAGAAAAATGGGTGAGGGGCCATGTAAGAGATGGAAAAAATAATCTATAACTTATCAAGAGTTCACGAGGGAGGACTGGTGGGGGAGGGAGGAGGAAGAAATGGGGAACTGATATCAGGGGGTCAAGTGGGAAGAGAATGCTTTGAAAATGATGATGGCGGCATATGTGCAAATGTGCTTGACGCACTAGATGAATATAGGGATTGTAATGAGATGTAAGAGGCCCCAAATAGAAGTATTTTTTAAAGTAAATGTTTAGAAAATAATGATGTTGACATATGTACAAATATTCTTGATAAAATTGCTGTATGGATGGTTGTAATATCTGTAAGAGCCACCAATAAAGTGACCTTAAAAACAAAACAAAAATAACTGAAAATTGATTAATCTGTTCACGACCACCAAAGTTTTTACCTAACCTTGCCTTTTTATACAAAACATAACACATAAATTTCACAGTAAATAAGTTCAGAGTTAAGTAATATAATTTAAATAAGAAACACAAAATTAAAAAAAAAGTTTTTAACAACTACAGTATGGCCCATCTCTTGAGATTGATGAGGATCTGGATCTGTGGACATGCATGTGGAGAGGAGGGATGGAGAGAGAGTCATTGGTTGGAAGGGGATCCCCTGGATCTGTGGACATGCATGTGGAGAGGAGGGATGGAGAGAGAGTCATTGTTTGGAAGGGGATCCCCTGGATCTGTGGACATGCATGTGGAGAGGAGGATGGAGAGAGAGTCATTGGTTGGAAGGGGAATCCCCTGGATCTGTGGACATGCATGTGGAGAGGAGGATGGAGAGAGAGTCAGTGTGTGGAAGGGGAATCCCCTGGATCTGTGGACATGCATGTGGAGAGGAGGATGGAGAGAGAGTCATTGGTTGGAAGGGGGATCCCCTGGATCTGTGGACATGCATGTGGAGAGGAGGATGGAGAGAGAGTCAGTGTGTGGAAGGGGAATCCCCTGGATCTGTGGACATGCATGTGGAGAGGAGGATGGAGAGAGAGTCAGTGTGTGGAAGGGGAATCCCCTGGATCTGTGGACATGCATGTGGAGAGGAGGATGGAGAGAGAGTCAGTGTGTGGAAGGGGAATCCCCTGGATCTGTGGACATGCATGTGGAGAGGAGGATGGAGAGAGAGTCATTGTTTGGAAGGGGATCCCCTGGATCTGTGGACATGCATGTGGAGAGGAGGATGGAGAGAGAGTCAGTGTGTGGAAGGGGAATCCCCTGGATCTGTGGACATGCATGTGGAGAGGAGGATGGAGAGAGAGTCATTGGTTAGAAGGGGGATCCCCTGGATCTGTGGACATGCATGTGGAGAGGAGGATGGAGAGAGAGTCAGTGTGTGGAAGGGGAATCCCCTGGATCTGTGGACATGCATGTGGAGAGGAGGATGGAGAGAGAGTCAGTGTGTGGAAGGGGAATCCCCTGGATCTGTGGACATGCATGTGGAGAGGAGGATGGAGAGAGAGTCATTGGTTGGAAGGGGGATCCCCTGGATCTGTGGACATGCATGTGGAGAGGAGGATGGAGAGAGAGTCATTGGTTGGAAGGGGGATCCCCTGGATCTGTGGACATGCATGTGGAGAGGAGGGATGGAGAGAGAGTCATTGGTTGGAAGGGGAATCCCCTGGATCTGTGGACATGCATGTGGAGAGGAGGGATGGAGAGAGAGTCATTGGTTGGAAGGGGAATCCCCTGGATCTGTGGACATGCATGTGGAGAGGAGGGATGGAGAGAGAGTCATTGGTTGGAAGGGGAATCCCCTGGATCTGTGGACATGCATGTGGAGAGGAGGGATGGAGAGAGAGTCATTGGTTGGAAGGGGAATCCCCTGGATCTGTGGACATGCATGTGGAGAGGAGGGATGGAGAGAGAGTCATTGGTTGGAAGGGGAATCCCCTGGATCTGTGGACATGCATGTGGAGAGGAGGGATGGAGAGAGAGTCATTGGTTGGAAGGGGAATCCCCTGGATCTGTGGACATGCATGTGGAGAGGAGGGATGGAGAGAGAGTCATTGGTTGGAAGGGGAATCCCCTGGATCTGTGGACATGCATGTGGAGAGGAGGGATGGAGAGAGAGGCATTGGTTGGAAGGGGAATCCCCTGGATCTGTGGACATGCATGTGGAGAGGAGGGATGGAGAGAGAGTCATTGGTTGGAAGGGGAATCCCCTGGATCTGTGGACATGCATGTGGAGAGGAGGGATGGAGAGAGAGTCATTGGTTGGAAGGGGAAGCCCCTGGATCTGTGGACATGCATGTGGAGAGGAGGGATGGAGAGAGGGTCATTGGTTGGAAGGGGAGTCCCCTGGATCTGTGGACATGCATGTGGAGAGGAGGGATGGAGAGAGAGTCATTGGTTGGAAGGGGAATCCCCTGGATCTGTGGACATGCATGTGGAGAGGAGGGATGGAGAGAGAGTCATTGGTTGGAAGGGGAATCCCCTGGATCTGTGGACATGCATGTGGAGAGGAGGGATGGAGAGAGAGTCATTGGTTGGAAGGGGAATCCCCTGGATCTGTGGACATGCATGTGGAGAGGAGGGATGGAGAGAGAGGCATTGGTTGGAAGGGGAATCCCCTGGATCTGTGGACATGCATGTGGAGAGGAGGGATGGAGAGAGAGTCATTGGTTGGAAGGGGAAGCCCCTGGATCTGTGGACATGCATGTGGAGAGGAGGGATGGAGAGAGGGTCATTGGTTGGAAGGGGAGTCCCCTGGATCTGTGGACATGCATGTGGAGAGGAGGGATGGAGAGAGAGTCATTGGTTGGAAGGGGAATCCCCTGGATCTGTGGACATGCATGTGGAGAGGAGGGATGGAGAGAGAGGCATTGGTTGGAAGGGGAATCCCCTGGATCTGTGGACATGCATGTGGAGAGGAGGGATGGAGAGAGAGGCATTGGTTGGAAGGGGAATCCCCTGGATCTGTGGACATGCATGTGGAGAGGAGGGATGGAGAGAGAGTCATTGGTTGGAAGGGGAATCCCCTGGATCTGTGGACATGCATGTGGAGAGGAGGGATGGAGAGAGAGTCATTGGTTGGAAGGGGAAGCCCCTGGATCTGTGGACATGCATGTGGAGAGGAGGGATGGAGAGAGGGTCATTGGTTGGAAGGGGAGTCCCCTGGATCTGTGGACATGCATGTGGAGAGGAGGGATGGAGAGAGAGTCATTGGTTGGAAGGGGAATCCCCTGGATCTGTGGACATGCATGTGGAGAGGAGGGATGGAGAGAGAGGCATTGGTTGGAAGGGGAATCCCCTGGATCTGTGGACATGCATGTGGAGAGGAGGGATGGAGAGAGGGTCATTGGTTGGAAGGGAATCCCCTGGATCTGTGGACATGCATGTGGAGAGGAGGGATGGAGAGAGGGTCATTGGTTGGAAGGGAATCCCCTGGATCTGTGGACATGCATGTGGAGAGGAGGGATGGAGAGAGAGGCATTGGTTGGAAGGGGAATCCCCTGGATCTGTGGACATGCATGTGGAGAGGAGGGATGGAGAGAGGGTCATTGGTTGGAAGGGAATCCCCTGGATCTGTGGACATGCATGTGGAGAGGAGGGATGGAGAGAGAGTCATTGGTTGGAAGGGGAAGCCCCTGGATCTGTGGACATGCATGTGGAGAGGAGGGATGGAGAGAGGGTCATTGGTTGGAAGGGGAGTCCCCTGGATCTGTGGACATGCATGTGGAGAGGAGGGATGGAGAGAGAGTCATTGGTTGGAAGGGGAATCCCCTGGATCTGTGGACATGCATGTGGAGAGGAGGGATGGAGAGAGGGTCATTGGTTGGAAGGGAATCCCCTGGATCTGTGGACATGCATGTGGAGAGGAGGGATGGAGAGAGAGGCATTGGTTGGAAGGGGAAGCCCCTGGATCTGTGGACATGCATGTGGAGAGGAGGGATGGAGAGAGGGTCATTGGTTGGAAGGGGAATCCCCTGGATCTGTGGACATGCATGTGGAGAGGAGGGATGGAGAGAGGGTCATTGGTTGGAAGGGAATCCCCTTCCATCAAATCAACAGCTGCTTTTCAGGAGGTTTTTGGTTTTTTTTCCCTTCTTTGTCTTTTTTTTTTTTTAACTAAGACCTGGCTAGCTTTCTCTAAAAAAACAAAAACATCTGTCTAATGTGGTCTATTGTTGGCGTTTCCTTAACTGCTTTCTAAATTATCAACAATAACATGGTTGACCAGTTCACTATCCTGATGATTCTTTTCAAAAAACTGTCTTAGGACCCACATTTTTTATTTAAAAACACTAGAAAAAGCCACATGTGGGACACAGTCACAAAAGGTTTAAACAACATGTACTAACAACGCCAACTAATGCTGAGTGACTGCAACACGAACTGCTTTTGTTGACAAAAATCGTGTGTATCGGGCAGGTGGCATTCTGATGTTTTGTTTGAGCGCCGATGAAAAATTTTCGACATTTCATGTCAAAATCTGATTATGTTGAGTACTGATGAGGTTGAGTACTGGGGTTCTACTGTACAATATTGGCACAATATGCTCTGCCAGTAACATAAATCATATACCCCAACTCTTCTCCAGTCTTTCTTAGGCATTGCCCAGCTTCCACAGTATATGAGAAGATAGAAAATGTCATGGTGTAGGTCAGACACACCTGAGTACTCAAAGTCATATCTTTGTTCTCTAACCATTCAAGGAGGTGGGGGTTATGTATTGCAAATTTGCCCAGTGTTATGTCATTTGACTTGATTGCTGCTTCTATGAGCACTGATTCACTGATTCGGGATCCTAGTAAAGTGAAATAAGGGACCATTTAAATATTTTCTCTTTGTCATGATGTCAATTGGTCCAATTGTGAGGATTTTTGCTTTATTATGTTGAACTATCGCCCATACTGAACGTTGAATTCTTTGATCTTCATCAGTAACTTTAAGTTCTCTTTTCTTTAGCTTTACTGATTGTCAATATCTTCCTACTTAAAGTGAGATTCTGGCGGTCATTTAAGGTGAGAAGGGAGGGGAGGGGGATAAAAGATGAGCTGATGCCAATGGCTCAAATAGAAAGTAAATGTTTAGAAAATGATGATGGCAACATATGTACAAATATGTTTGATGCAATTGATGCATGGGTTGTTATAAGAAATATAACCCCTCAATAAAATTATCCTTATATAATAATAAATAAATAAATCACATGAGCGCCATCAATGAACAGGATCAACACCACTTGGGAGCTTCTAAGAAATAATGAACCTTAGATTCCCACATTTGACCGAGTAGACCAGAATTTACATTTTAACAAGAGCCTCGTGTAATTTGTATGCTCTACAGGATTTGAGAAACACTTGTTAAGTGGGATGTGGTGGTTATTGATCTTAGTATCACTTACTTGGAAATGGGCAGACAAAGCAAATATCAGAGATATTTTGCAAATAGATCTGGCAGAGTTTATTGTTTTGGGCTTTTTTGTTTTGTTTTGTTTTTTGGCTGATGGTGAGGAGTGAGGAAGAGGGAGAAAGCAAACATGATGACTTAGTTTTCTAGCCTGAATCACTTTACAGTGTGTCATGAAGTTTGGGAGGCAAAAATGCTGGTGTAAAGGAAATGCTAAGGCTTCCCAGTTGGTCATTGTAGATTAAAATTGTCATGGAAATAGCATATTTGCTATGTTTTAATTCTTTCCTCTTCTTACCTTTTCTCTCCTGTCTGTTCTACGTGAGGAGTCCCGCTGTAACAGACCATCTTCTATGTTTATATATTTCTTTTTTTAAATGTTGACAAATGTTGTAAAGTTATTTTCTGTCAGTATTATTATTTATCAATTCTATCTCATTGGATGACTCCATTAATAATACGTCTTTCCTGCTGTGCTTTCTGTGTCTTCTTTGATTAACCATTGTCAAGCAGGACACGACTCTTTCAGGTCCTGGTTTTAAAGATCATTCAAAATGTTAAAGGAAAGTAATCAAAGAGTTGTTCTGCAAAAGAAGAGAATAAATACACACCTACCATTTCTGTGTCTAACATACTGATTAACTGCTTTCGTACGGCTTTCAGTATCAAGGGCCACGGAGCTGCAGCCTTCCTGTTTCTTAAAGAGTTGGTAGGTGATTTGTGAATGCCCGATGGTGAATGTGGGCAATCATCTCTAATTAGAATATATTAGACTGTACATCTTTTTAATTGCTGTGTGTTTCCTGGCTTCCTGGTCAACAAAGAGACATTGATCTAACACCTGATGAACACAATACATCATCATTGCCAGGTCAATGTCATTGGGGATAAATCCTCCAGGCAGAGCATTATAAGGATTTTGTGTTTTCCATGGTGATATGAGGAAAATTAAAAACTGATTCTCTAAGCTGGGCTATGAAAAGCAATAAAATGTTGTGAAATACCCCCTTTTAAGCAGAATTTATGGTAGCATTGTTCATCTAATGTGTTTTCTTTTATAGGTTTTTCTTCATTATTTTCAGCTGAATGGAGAATAACAGATGAGAAAGGTTTAAACAGCATGACCAGAGTACACTTTTCCTTTTAACTTACAATCAAGAATTAAAATTACATATCATAGGCTTTGTTAAGCATTGTCACATCTATCATTTATTAATGAATAATGAAAATACCATGAACTTCTGAAAGAACAAACAGATCTATCTTGGAAGAAGTACAGTCTGAATGCTTCTTAGAAAACCTTGTATCACATATTTTTGAAATATTGTCAAGAGAGAGCTTTCTCTGGAGAAGGATATCATACTTGGGAAAGTAGAGCGACAGCACAAAGGCCTTGGATAAGGTGGATGGTAGCTGCAACAATGCATTCAAGCACAGGAACTGTGAGGACGGTGGAGCACCAGGCAGAGTTTCCTTTGTTCTACATGCTGTTGCAATGAATCTGAACTGACAAAACAGCACCTAACAACAGCAACACATTGTATTTCCAGTTAAAGATGAGGTTACAAAGTTACAGAGGGACTAAATAACTCCCTGAGTGTCCTTCTCTTAGTAAGTTTCTGAGTAAGAATTTTAACTCCCTTCACTGTGATTTCTCAGCTCCGTTCTTACCCTCATGCAGAAACACATTGTATACCAAGCAATTATAAAATTATTTCAGTTATGTCACCCAAAGCTCTGTTCTGTGTGAAATGTTCTGTGATTTGCATGTGACATTAGATACATTTCTATGATTATATCTCTTGCTATCAATGTCTCCCTTAAGCAAGAAACATGTAAACACATGGGTTTTCATACTTTAAACTATATAAATTAGAATATTTGCACACAGTTTAATGATTATAAATAACACTTATGGCCTTTTTCTTGGAGTTTTAGCTCTTGATTAGATGCAATAAAATCTTTGCAAATGTTTTTCCTGAGTAATTTATATGATGATAATTTGGTGAGGTTAGTATAATAGTGAGAAGACATGGTAATCTCAACTCAAGTTTATGATATGTAATGTTTCCCATTTATGTTATGTATATTAGAACTCTCAAAGTCACAAAATACAGGCTAGCTTAGAGTTTTATATACTATGCATATTAAGTAAATATACTTCGTAAAATTTTTATTGACGTTGAAGTGATGTGTCTTCTCTCAGTTTTTCCAAGGGGCTCTGTTAGTTCTTTTAGTGGGGAAATTTTTCCGCAACACGGCTCTCACACACACTGTAGCACACTGATAACCCCGGGTCACTGAAAGCCAGGGATACCTGAAACTCACCTCATGGATAAACCACCCTTATGGAACTCAATGGATAGGGTCAGGGGAGCAAAGAAGGAAAGCATTCCTAACATCTACTTTCTTGCCCTCTTCCTCAAACACATCAGATCAGTTTGTGGACTCAATAGGAGGTGCTGTAAAATGAGGAAAAGAGTTTCTAGGTTACAAGGGGGCTTCAAAAAGTTAATAGAAAATGAAAAAAAGATAATGACATTTGTGAAGGCCCTTGTATTTTGGGGTGAGGATCGTGGTGAGAAGAAACAAATGACAACACCTCCTCTCAAGAAAGGCACCCGTGATCCAGACACTCAGCATTGATGTGACAAGAAAGGGTTTTGTTAGGTGCCGCAGAGTTAGCTCTGCCCATAGCAGCCCGATGCACAACCAAATGGAACAATACCTGGTCCTGCACCATCCTCACCTTGGTCCCTCTGCTTGAGCACATTGTTGCAGTCGCGCTGTCAATCCATCGCCTCGAAAGCCTTTTCATGCCCCCCCCCCCACCGCCAGGACTGGTCCCTGCTGACTACATGTCCAAAATATGTTAGATGAATTCTCAACATCCTTGTCTCTAAGGAGCAGTCTGCCCATACTTCTTTGAGGATCAATTTGTCCATTTAGCCATCTATGGTACTTTCAATATTTGTCTCCAGCATGACAACTCAAATGTATCAATTCTTCAGTCATTCTTATTCAATGTCCAACTTTCATATCCATCTGAGGTCATTGAAAATACTGTGGCTGTGTTAGGCACACAATGGTCTTCAAAGTAACAACCTTGCATTCAATTCCGAGAAGAGGTCTTGTGCAGCAGAGTTATTCAATGCAACACACGTCTTTTGATCTCTTGACTGCTGTGTGCATGAGCCTTGTGTGTGGATTGAAGCATGGCCAAATCCTTGACAACCCAACCTTTTCTTCACGTATGCTGCTGCTGCCTGGCGCCAGAGTCGTGAGCGTTTGGGTCTTATTTAACTTCAGTGGTACTCCACACTGAAGGCTGAAACCATTGATCTTCATCAGCATGTTCTTCAAATCCTCCTCACATTCAGCAAGCAAGGCTGTGTCATCTGCAAATCTGAGGTCATTAAGGAGTCTTCCTCCAACCCTGATGTCACATTCTCCTTCACACAAACAAACCTCTCAGATTCTTTGCCCAGCATACAGGTTGGATAAGGATGGCGTGGGGACATAACCCTGAGGAACACCTTTCCTGACGTTAAACAATGCAGTGTCTCTCGCTCCATTCACACAACTGCCTCTTGGTCCATGGACAAGTTACTCATAAGCACAATGAAGTGTTCTGGAATTCCCATTCTTCTCAAGATTATCCATAGTTTGCTATGGGCCACAAAGTTGCATGCTTTTTCATAGTTAATAAAAATTAAATTAACATTTTTCTTGTATTCACACTTTCAGTCAAGATCCATCTGATATCAGCAATAATTTCGTTAGTTCCACATCCTCTTCTGAATCTGACCTGAATTGCTGGTAGCTATTTGTCAATATCCAGCTACAACTGTTGTTGGTTAATATTCAGTAGACTTTTATTGGTGTGTGATATCAATGATATTGCGCTATAATTTGTTCATTCAGTTGGGTCACCATTACTTAGAATGTAAACAAATTTGGATTTCTGACAGCTGCTTGGAAAAGCAGCTGTCTTCCAAATATCTTCCTGGCATAGACAAGTGAGTACTCCCTGTGCTCACGCAGGTTGTTGAAATCTTTTCACTGGGAATTCCATCAATTCCTAGAGTTTTGCTTTTTGCTAATGCTTTCAGTGGAGCTTGAACTCCTTCCTTTAGCACCATTGGTTCTGGCTCATATGCTGTCGTCTCCTGAAATGGTCAGATGTTCTTTTTGGTAGAGTGACTGTGTATTCTTTCCATATTCTTTTGATGCGCCATGCATCTTTCAATATTTTTCCCACAGAATGCTTTAAGATTGCAACTCAAGGCTGAATTTTTTTCTTCAGTTCTTTCAGTGTAAGTTATAATAAACTTGTTCTTTTTGGTTTTCTAACTCTAGGTTTTCATACATTTCATTATAATAGTTGGCTTTGTCTTCTTAAGCTGCCATTTTGTAATTTTCTATTTAGCTCTTTGACTTTATTATTTCTTCCTTTTGCTTTGGTATTCTGTGATAAAGAGTAAGTTTCAGAGTCTCTCCTGACATCCACTTTGGCTTGAAAGGAACGCCATGTTAATGGTCACTTTGGGTTATAGCTTGCTATCTACAGGAACTTCTTTTCCAATAGTTTGTTATTACAAAAAATATCACAGAAGCGATACACCTGGAGCATCATCCAAGTAAGCAAGGTGTGCAAATGCTATTTTCCATATTATAAAGACATTCATTCTACCAAAACCTTCTTGGTGTGTTCATTTGCTGTGCTCTGTCCAGCCATATCTGGTGGTCCTGAGTGATTCTCCATGAGAGTTAGAACCAAAATCAAACCCATTGCTGTCAAGTTCATTCTGTCTCACAATTCCCCTTTAGACACAGTAGAACTGCTTCCATGAGTTTCCCACGCTGGGCCTCTTATGTTAGCAAAATGCCTCATCTTTTTCCTGAGGGCTGGCTGGTGCTCAAGGACTTATTTGGAGCTGCTGGGAGGCAGTGCAGAGCTTAGTTCATTACACCTCCAAGGTTCTTTTGGAATGGAGAAGCTTATTTCTTATCAATTAAGTTTTGTCATTATACCTGGATAAATTTTAGTTAATTTTTGAAGTATAAATATTCTTACTTATATCCTGAACAATATGTTATTGTTGGATTTAGGTGCTGTCCAGTCAGTTCCAATTTATATTGCCCCTATTTGCATCCTGAGTGATTGTAAAAATGGGTGGACCAATAGTTGCAGCCATGTATTAATCCATGTCCTTGATAGTATTCTTCTTTCTCACTAGCCTTCTAATATACCAAGCATTCTTTTCAGGGACTCCTCTGTCCTGTTAATATGTCCAAAATACATGAGACAAAGCCTTGACGTGCTCAAGCTTAAGGAAAACTCTGCCTGCAGAATGGTTTTGCTTTGGCAGTCCGTAGTGTTCTCACTCTTCTTTCCCAGGGCTGTAATTCAAGTGCATCCATTCTTCCCTAGCCTTCCTTATTACGGTCCAGCTGTCATGTGTATATGGATGATTGAAAATGTTATGACTTTGATCAGGACACTTCAGTTCTAAAAGTTACTTCCTCATTCTTAAAAATATCACCCAATGCAATATATCATTTGATTTTTGATGGATGCACCCATGGGCATTGATTGTGGGTCTAAGCAAGAGGGAACTCTTGACAACTTAAATCTTGTCTCCATTCACCGTGATGTTATCTATTGCTACAATTGTGAGGATTTT
Organism: Tenrec ecaudatus; assembly: GCF_050624435.1. Lineage (NCBI taxonomy): Eukaryota > Metazoa > Chordata > Mammalia > Afrosoricida > Tenrecidae > Tenrec > Tenrec ecaudatus. Next base: position 100,807,154 of record NC_134530.1, read on the forward strand.
GTTTTTCTTTACACTGAGTTATAATTCATACTGAAAGCTTCAGGAATTGATCTTCACCAGCATGTGTTTCAAGTTCTCTTCACTCTTGTTTCATCTGCATATGTTGTTAATAAACCTATCTCTAATCCTGATGCCCAGTCCTTCTTTATGTAGTCTGGTATGTGTGTGTGTGTATTATGTATATCAGCATAGAGATTAAATATATATGGTAAAATGATACAAATCTGGCACTCACCTTTCTTGATGTTAATGCATGCAGTGTTTCTCTGTTCTGTCCTAATGACTGCCTTTTGTTCCATGTGTATGTTCTGCATAAACACATGGAAGTATATTAGAATTGCTATTCTTTTCAAAGTTATCCATAATTTGTTATAATACAAATAGTATAGGGGTCCTCCAACAATGGCCCGTGGCCACATGCAACCCGTGAAGGACATTTATCCGGCCTGCCTGTTTTGTTTTTTTATTTAAAAATAAGATATGTGCAGTGTGCATAGGAATTTGTTCACAGTTTTTTTAAAAACTATAGTCTGGCCCTCCAATGGTATGAAGGACAGCGAATTGGCCCTCTGTTTAAAAAGTTTGAGGACCCCACTCTAATGCATTTCTATAGTGAATAACATACAAATATATTTTTCAACAATGTTATTGGCATGTAATTCATGTATTATATAATTCAATAATTTATTCATATCCAAAAGAGTTATACAATCACTACCTCACTAGATTTCAGAACATTTTATTCACTCTTTTACCCACTGTTATTAACTCCCCATTCCTAAAGAACCATTAACCTAGTTATTGTATATGTAGATTTACCTACTCTGGATGTCATATACATAAAAACATTAACAAACAAACAAAACTAACAAGAAAAACACATAAAACCTCAATTGAAAAGATAGCAGAAAATATTGAAAACTAGAACAATTTTAAATGAATCATAGGGAGATCAAATGATAGGGCGCTACATGTTAGTGTAACTGTGTTTGCAACAATTCATTTTCCGGTGAAGTCTTCATATTACCAAGGCTATTGGCATCCTCGAGCCATAGTCAGAGGGGAATCACTCACAAGGGGCTTACTCCACATGTGTTCCCCCTTCACTTTTATCCTTTACAATGAGTCCAAAGGCAGATCAAATGATAAGATATTATATTTTGACCTAAGGCTGCCATTATGAACTTTACAATGCTCTTTGTCTAGTAGCAGGGCTATTCACACACCTCCACTGCTGTCAGAAGGGATTCAGGGAAGTCTTAATCCATGTCTGGACCCTGCAAATGGACTTTGGGATTCCCCTGTCAAGTTCCGCCTTCTGCATACTGGGAGTTCACAACGTAAACTGTGATGCATTCCTTTCTTTAGATTTGGATCATATTATTTATAATCCTTGGATCACACAGGTGGGTGTGCTTCTTCCACTTAGATGGGTGCTGGTGTTAAGACAAAACTTTAACATTTCATAAACTATCCTTCTCATGGCTGAGTACCATAAATCGGGTGGAGCAGCCTTCATTTAGGAAAAAAGGCTTGTAAGATAATGTAGAGACCACCTCTTATCTTACAAATCAAATGGGTTCAAGATGGTATGATCTGCAGGAAAAAATTTATACACAAAAGAGACAGACAAAAAGTTAGGGCACAGCAGTCCCTGGAGCATAGGTGCTTCAGAATCCAGAGCTTTGTTAGGAGTGAGCTTAGTCTTTATGTCATGAAGCCTAAAGTATGCTCTTGCCAGGATCTGATTACACAAAAAGGCAATTTACAATTCTTGAGGCACAAAAAAGCATTAACTCATTAGTCTGGGTTGTTCAAGGACAGAGGGAGGATGAAGGCTTGGGAAAATGAAGTAATTTTATCTTTCCAGGTGCCATTTTTTTTAGACCCAGGGAGGGAGGTTAAATGTATTTTTATCTAAGACAGAAAGACAGACCACAGATGCATAAGTAACTCTGGTGGTAGAGCTAACAGCACCCTTCCGCAGTCTTGAAACGTGGTGGTTATTTGCATAAAGAGTAAACAGCTTTCCCTCCATCTATCCCTTTTTTATATTTTTAAAACAAACTAAAAATGATATGGGTCTTATTCACTTCAATAGCACATTTTAACAGTAAAACAAACCCTTTAATCATTTTTCATTAAAGATGCAAATAAGAAATATTCATAAGAAAACTTCTTCGACAAAATTCAAAACATTGCACAAGAAGTCAGGTGGTCATCCTGATTGACTACTCTCCAGATGAGTTTTGGGTTTCCACTGTACTTCATAAACTTTCATAACTGGGTGTTTACAGTTTAGCTTTGATACCATTTCCTTTGACATATTCAGATCACACATTCTAGAGGGCTTCTTCCATGTGGACTTTGTTGACTCCTTGCTGGTTGTCCACTTGTTTGTATACAAGTCTTTAATACCTCAGCCACTAATCTGATTGATAGCTAGGCACCATCCATTTTGTTCAACACATTCGCTTGTGCCCCCTGTTATCTCAGTTATCATGTCAAGAAGGTGAGTATCATGTAAGGCCATATTATCAGAACTAACTGTTATTTTATTGATGCTAGAGGTATGTAGGAACCCAAAATCCAGTTGCTTATTTATGGGATATGCATATCCAACATAAGAACATTATCTTCATGAAGATATGGCTCACGAAGTATAGTTAAAGCATGTGTACAATCAATAGTCCAAACAAGTAACATTAAGTGCAATTCGTTTACCATGTTTTCAACAACAAACTAAAATTAAATTTATTCTCCTCTAGTATATTCTTTTCTAAACAAATAAATTGATGTGTCCTAGTTGCTTGGCCTCCACATGACTTAATCTCTTCTGGAGAGCCTGAACACCTAGTAAAATAATAAACAATACAATTATTAATGTAATTGCAGATGAACCTCTGCTTTGCACAAGGCTCTTCTACCAGATAATTCCTCAGCCATCTGTGAAATAATATTATCAGCAGGATCATTTTAAGAGTTTCATTAAAAGAGTCAAAGATTTCTTCTCACAATGACTCAATATCCAATGTTACATTGTTTTTACATTATTCTAATGACCTCTTATCAAATTCCATTCAGATCTGCTTTGATTGTATGAGTATGGTGTAATACAATAATAATCAGAGATATTCCAATGACATTTGTTTTTATAAATCAATATGTTTGTCTACCATCCATCTCACCACTTGTTGCAGTCAGCAACTTCCCTGTTTAGTCTGTTGTCTACTCTGGCTCAAATATTCCACATTTAGTGAGAATCATTTAGCCATTTCTGCACAAAATGTTCAGATTCAATGGATTCTCGTAGTGCAGCTCCTACTATGGCTGCATTCGTGGTTATGTCTATTAACTCTAAAATCATAACAATTAATATTCCAATAAACCTTTTATGTCTTTTCAGCACTTTCTGCAATATCTTAGTTAACACAATAGTAACAAGAGCATCCTCTCAAGGGGGAGACATCTGCACTGACAGCCACACTCCCAGATGGGACTTCAATATGATGACTTACTTTGTTTAAGTTCACCTGCATAGAATGTTAAAACAAGCATACAGTTTACATTTGCTGCAAGTTATAGTCAAAACTTAAATGTCCAATAGGAATCACATAAAGCTACTGTACCCAAGAAGTTACATAATGCATTTCACTAAGTGTAAAACTATAACTGGAAGGTGAGCTACTTGTGCCTCCAAATTCTCCATTGGAAGATGTGCAGCTAAAGGCAACGTCCACACGTCCCACTGCTCAAGTCCAATCGACGGAAGCAAAAGACAAGTTCAAAGAGGAGCTAGCCCACCTTCATTCAATGCCATCAATTTCTTGGTGTTAACCCAATAAGATCCTGGATGGCTCCAAATAACACTTTGTACATAATCACAAAACGTTGCATTGACATCCCCAGAACAATATGTCAGATATTTACCATTGGGCCCCCAATCAACAGTTGTGACAGAATTATGAACAGTTATTTCTCCATGTGGCCCCTGACAGCATAACCAACACCGCTCTTTTTGTACAATTTTATGATAAATGAAAACTTCACAAAATGTATTATCCCCGTTGCCAAGTTTTGCTTTCATATTTAGCAAAAGTCATTCCTGCTAAGGAGAAAAATTTAGAATCAGTCCAATTAACGGATAACCAAACCATCCACCCTTGCATTTTAGCTTTAAGACAACCTTCTGTAAATCCCACCCACAGTGGATTAGAGTCATCATGCAAAGTAAAGTTCAAGAGTTCAAGGCAAGTCCTTCCTTGTTGGGAAAGTGACTTTCCTGTCTTCCCATGGCTCTGGAGGTCATTGAGTTTCATTTGTGAAAACCACAGGTCCTGGAAAAATGCCGTTCAGAGATTTGTATTAATGGTTGATAAGGAATGTAAGCCCAACAAGCATGATGGGTGCTACATCAGATGAAACCCAAACACTGCCAACGTGGCCAGAAACATACGTCTAGGCGTCTTATGAGAAGCTATTAAGTCTCAGACTGAGACTATCCTTGCAGGAACCTCTGGAGAGAAACTGCTTAATGCAGAAACATCGTCTTCGTGGTCAGACACGCCAAAAAGAAATCCATACTGTGGGGGTTATATAATCTCTTGTCAATTTGAGACTTAAGAGTGAATGGGGTAGCATTTAGCCTGTCAGTCAGGTCACAGCTTGATGACTCATTTGGAGGCATTAAGGAGATAAATTGCTCACTGGAGGCTGGACACAGACTCACTCCCTGGGAGACATGCTTGTTGACAAGATACATGGAGATATGCTAGAGCCCTGGAGCTGAGAGATCCACATGGAGACCCCTGCGAGCACTGAGATGCTTCCACTGCCACTGGATCCACAAGACTTTCCACCCACTGGCCTGAAATCCTCCTGCAGTGGGCATCATTGCATGTGTTGTGGGAGTCTGAAGAGGAATTTATAGATTGGTATAGGACATATGGGCTCATATCAGACTATGGACTTGACCTGGACTGAGCAGGAATGTTTGCTCACTATTCAATTGATATTGAATATAAAGCTTTTTCTTATAAGCATATGTGTCTCTGGATTTGTTTCTCTAGTCACCCCAGACTAACACACGTACATTATTTCCATCATCTGTTGAAAAATAAACTCAAGTCTTCCCTTGAATGAGCAAATGTTCTGATATTTAATTCTCATCATCATTTCCCACCACACCTTAACAAGTCTTGAAAATGTACATGAGAGATAGAGAAATGCCTTTCAACATGAATTCTATATAAGTCTTTTGGCAAAGAAAAAATTTAAATATAAAATTAATAATAAGTCCTTTGTGACAGACACTACCTCTTCCCCCCTTTTTATTTTTATAGTAATACCTGCAGCATGCCATGAGAAAATTAAAAAACGGCTTGTCATTGTAGTTTATAAAAAATACCAGCAATATGATGTAATCTCCAATGGTTGCAAATAAAAAAATATCTCGTACTAAACTAGGTCAGTTCATCATCTATTTCAATGGTCTGAGGAAATCTCATAACAAAAAATTAAACACACAAAAAATTAGCATCATTTACAGCCTCATCTGTATGAGGTGTATACCAAATAAATCCAAAAAGGTTGTTAATAGAGACATGTAACCAAGACTTATTTCCAAAAGCTAAATGTGTGGGTGACATCTGTAAAATGTAATTCTGATTTGGGCCACAATACAAAAGTAATCTTTTAAAAATTCCAGAATTTTTTCTTGAAAATACTACTTGAACAGTCATAACAATCTAATTGTCTAATATGTTTCAAAAAATAATTGGCCAATTAAAAGTTTGTGCCAACAAAGTGTTAATCTGACATGGCATAAGATAAAAAAATTATAATAGGATTATGAGCAATTAAATGTATACACTGAGTTTTGTTTTGTGTAATTAACTCTGCATCTGGTCAGGATAAGCTTCAAAAAATCTAGGACAAAAACTTTTCAAAAAACAAATCCATTCTAAAGGTGTTTTTCCTTACACTAACATTTCCATGGAAGAACCAGGAAAGGCAAAATAAACAAATCAATTGGCTTCTGAGGGTCTATCTGGAAAAAAAATTGACTAGTTCCTGTCTAATAAATTTTAGCTCTAGACAAATGGCAGGGGTTGAAGCTTCACAGTGGCTTAAAGCACAATCTGTGTGGGCTGCTCAAGAACAGAGGGAGGATAAGGCTGGGGGACATGAAGCAATGATATCTTTGCAGGCACTGCTTTCTTTAGCTCCTCCCAGGGCAGGTCTATCTTAGATGGAAAGACGGGCCACAGCTACATCGTTAGCACTCATGGGGCATCAGCATCCTTCCACCACCTTGGGCTCTGCCATATGGTGATCCTGGCCTGTTTGCCTTTGAAGCCAACAGCTTCTCCCACTCAAAGACTTACCTATATTTATATAGAACCCAAACGAGGAATAAGCCCAGTATTATGTTCTTAATTAGACATGTTTTACTTAGTTTCTATTCAGACCTTAGGGACCCCAGTCATGTGCTATAGATTACTGAGAATTTAGACTCTGTCCTTTAGATGCACATGGCCCCATTCATAGTCCATATCAGAAGGTTTCAGTGTGGAAACTTCACTAAAAGAACTGGGATTTTCTTTAAACACCACTGTGACTAATTTAAAGCTAAAACTCCCTCGTGTGACAAGAAAGAGATGAGTGCCAGACCTTGGTTATTAACTTTGGTTTAGACTTTTTGATTTAATGGAACCCAGTGAATGGTGACCTGAAAGTACCATCTATACTCTATTTTAATCACCTCCTTGCTTTCTTATAGCATGTGTTGGTTTATGGAAAGTTTTATCCTATCAACAGCTCCCATTGTTCATATAAATGGGGTCCACTCACATCAGCTTGTAATCTGTACAAGTCAACAATTCATGTATTGAAGTCTGAAAAGCTGGCCTATATGTCTATAGTTTCATTTTCTCATCAGTACTTTAAATTCTATGCACTTGGCTGACTTAATGACACTATTAAAAGGAGCACTGGTGGTGGAGTGGTTGCATGTTGGGCTGTTACATCAGCAGTTCGAAACCACTAGTCATTCTGTGAGACAAGGATGAGGCTTTCCACTCCCATAAAGAGTTACAGTCTCAGAGACCCCCAGGGGAAGTTCTCCCCTGTCCTGGAGGGTAATTCTGAGCTCGGAGATACTAGATGACAGTGAGACAAAGATCCGTTGAATTACCTTATGCTCCAGGGCTATGATTCATGAGGTTTTCTAGCGTACAATGAGAACGATATCTCCAAAGCAAATCAGAGACATATTTAAACCACAGATATATTGACAGGTTTGGGTATAACATTTAATTCCAGCTCCAGTCTAAGAACAATGAGTTCTTATGACATGACGCTACTCTTGCCCCCATGAAGAGACTAACGCATGAATGGATTAGAAAGCCTTTTCCTCCTCCATCTCATGGCTGGTGGTTTTGAATTCCTAGCCTTGCAGTTAGCAGCCCCAAGTGGAAACACTGCACCACCAAATTAGGACATGAGTTTCTCTTTCTTAGAAGGAAATATATATATATATATAATTCATGTGACTTTATATTGAAAAAGAGGGCGACAAATATGGGGTTGCTTTCATAGTGGGCTGGTAACTACAAGGTCAGCAGTTTTAAATCACCACTGCACTGCCAGAGACAGGTGATACTTTCTACTCCCATGAAAAAGTATAAGTCTTGGAAACCCACAGGACAATTCTGTCCTATAAGGTCATCTCTATGAGTCAAACTTCACTCAACGGCAGTGAGTTGAGGATTAGTCCAGTTAGTATCCCTATACAGTACCATGTGCCATCCTAATTCAAGGTGTATTTGATACCAAAATACAAAAACATTCCATACTTAAACATAACTTAAACACATTCAGCAATAGTCAATTTAACTTTCCTTCATATAATATAACCATGGACAGAGAATTAACGCAACCATCATCTACAGATTTTCTACTAATTAAGAACCGTTACTGAAAGTTATTTAACCTTTATCATATTGTAATTTCTTAAAAATCAAGAACTGTGTTTTAATTTTTCTGTGCTAACAACACCATCTGGCTCAAGACCAGAAGAGAGTAGTTGATACATAATGAGAGAAAGAGAGAGAGAGAGAGAGAGAGAGAGAGAGAGAGAGAGAGAGAAGGGGAATGAGGAGAAGGAGAAGAAGAAGAGAAGAGAGGGGACAGGAGAGGAGAGAAGAGAGAGAAGAGGAGAGACAAAGACAGAGACTATCTGTATTTCCTTTCAGCTTCAGGCCTGTTCTTACAAGAATGATCTTCGCTCTTCTGCACTCATCTAAAGCCAATTATTAAGATATTATGCTCTGTGTCAATAAGATGTACAACATGATTCACCAGCAGACTTCATTGCTAGCTCTGGCACTGTCAGGTTTTTTAACAAACTGCTAACAGATAAAGTAATAAGAGTATTAAGAAATATATTGTCTGTAGGAACTGTTGTTATTGAGGGCACAAGGAAAGGGAGTTTATATATTTCCCAGAAATATTAATAATTAAAGATTCCCTTAAATTAGAGTCACCTTGCAGCAGAAGCCGTATCTTAAAAAAATCTGTTTGCCCTGACTTCTACTTGAAGCTTAGTTTTGCAACTTAATCATAGAGTCTATGGCAATTCAAAGTGCTTAATATGTATTTATTACGAGGGGTTTGTTCATGGTTGTTTTTAAATTACACTAATTAAGTCTAACTACTGAAAATGTCAACAAAACATTTTTTGTTTTTAATGTATAAATCCAAGACTACTTTAGAAAATTCTTGCTTAGAAACAAATGTCATTTATTTGCATGCAGGGATGATTTTTACTAACGTTCTTAATTTTCACTTTTGAAGAATGAAAACTATGTCCTGAATAGTGAATAAATACAGAAGGACCTATACAGTTGATTCTTAGAGTTTAGCCTTAAGCAAAATTGTGACTCCACTAGAGAGACCCAAAACAGTGATTATTATTCTGAAAATATATGAATTGGTTTTCCAGGCATACTAATAATTTTCCTTACTTGGGTATATCCCTTTTGTTTATATGTTAACTTCTCATTATATAACTAGTAAAAATCCCTTACAGTGTGCTGTACCTACTCAGACTCTTTCCACTTAGCTGAATAACTAATACACATCTACATTATCTCATATTTTCATGGATTAATCCATTACTTTATGTATTGATCATATTTAACCTTTTAAAAATATAATTGGAGATCTGTTTTGTTTTGTTGTCTTAGGACATCAAGGTGAATTTTAAAAACTACTCACTGGCACATGCCATGGCCATATAAAAAAGTTTCTAGAAATAAGATCATATTTTCATGTGTCCATTCTTTGTGCCATTTGACTTACGTATCATAATGACAGCATCCTGAAATGGGGATCCTCCACCACAGCAAAGACAAGCATTCTAACCTAACTTAACTCTAGAACTATGCCAAAGAGTAGGTCTTCTAATTGGTAAGTGACTAAATGATGCAATTAGATAATATATTAGTGTAGGTAAAAGACATGTGGCAAAGAAAGAGGTAATAATAGTAGGAGAAAGTACAAAGAACTCATAGCTGATAGCATGTGGAATTGAAAAGATCTATGTCAGAAAACTAAAAAGGCAGGGCACATTCAATTTCACAAGCAGAAAGAACTAAAAAAAAAAGAAATTAAAGCCTAAAGTTGCAATATGTAAAAATTCTAGAGGGAAATTAAGAACTTTGCTTGGTCTGCTAACCGCAAGGGCAGCAGCTTGAACCTACAAAACCTCAAAGGGAGAGAGAGGTTGCTAGCTCCTTCTATAAATGTTTACAGCCTTGGCGAGCCGAAGAGGCAGTTCTACTGTGTTCTATAAGGTCACTATAAGTTGAAATATATTTGATGATGGTGATTTTGTTTTGTTTTAAGGGAAAATGTTGAATGACTAAGGAAGCTGTGTATATATATAAAATGTAATACGCAGTCACTTTTGCAAAATGATATGGTCAGTAGTTAATCATTTACGTAAGTGGAGTCTGATAAGCATTGACTGTATTAAACCAAGAAGTTCGAGCTAGACTAAAAAGCTTTGGCAATAAGCGAATCTCCAGGAATTGACGGAAAAGAGAATGAGCTGTTTCAACAAGCAGTAGCAATGCTGAGCGTGCTCGGTCGCTGATGCAAAGACGTTTGAAGGAGAGCTACTTATCCAGCCAACTGGAAGAGATTCCAAAACCATGAGATAGAACAGAATTCAGAAATGATCACACAATATCAATTTCACTCAGAAGTAAAATGTCACACTTCGTTCTTCTTGGTAAGGAGCCATTGAGTAGTTTCTGATCCGTAGCTATCCTATGCACAACAGAATAAAATCCTGCGTGACTTGCAGCATCTTCACAATTGCTCCTGTGCCTGAGCACGTTCTTGCAGCCACCTTCTTCTCCTTCGCTTCCCCTCCCCTTTACCAAGCCTGGTGTCTTTCTCCAGGAACTAGTCCCTCCTGACATGCCTAGAGTAGGTAGGACAGTCTCACCATCCTTGCTTCTAAGTAGCACTCTGTCCATGCTTCTTCCACGATAGATCAGCTTGTCCTTTTCGCAGTCCATGGTACTTTCGATCTTCTTCTCAGACACCGTAGTTCAAATGCACCAGTTCTTTTTTGGTCTTCTATATTCCATGCCCAACGGTCAATGGAAAACACCATGGATTGGGTTAGGCACAACCAGTCCTCAAATGAACATCTTTGCCTTTCAATGCCCTGAAGAAGTCTGTGAAGCAGATTTACCTCATGTCATCATTTGATCTCTTAACTGCTGTCTCCATGAGCATGGATCCTCATACTTGGATCCAAGAAAGACACAATCTTTGACAACTTCAACATTTCTCCCTTTATCCCGATGTTAGCTATTGGCCAATAGCAATATGAGGATTTTGTTCTTCTTTACATTCGGTCATACTCCGTACTGAAGCTGCAGTCCTTGATCTTCATCAGCAAGTGCTTCCAGTCCCCACTTTCAGCAAGCAAGATTGTGACATCTGAGTATTGTTAATAAGTCTTCCTCTAATTCTGATACAACACTCTTCTTCATATAATTCAGCGCTCTGATGGAGAATATAACCCCAACACACACACTTTTCTTGATTTTAAACCATGAAGTATTATATTTTTCTGCTTGCACAATTGCTTCTTGCTATCTATGTACAAATTCTGTTTGAGCACAATGAAGTGTTCTGAAATCCCCATTCTTCTCAAGGATCTCCACAGTTTGTTATGAACCATGCAGTCCAGTGCCTCGGTATGGGGGAAAGGCTGCTTGCTCCTTAGGCAAATGGGGCATCCTGGACCATCACCTCCCACAGCTCAAGACCCCTGGGAACATGCTATGGAGTTGGTGAAGCAGCAGCTGGCCTGCCTCTGCGCCTGAGATAAAATGAACCCGTTGCTTCCTGCTCCCTGGCAGGGCTGCAGAAGCAACAGTCTGCAAACTTAGCAGTTTCTTTTTGTTCCCAACCCTGTCCTCCCCTCTTGTCTGTGAACAGTTTGGCTGATGTATTAATGTGTTTTTTTTGTCTACCTTCAGATAATTGTAAAACTGTCACTTCATGTAAATTTGTCACATGTTGCAGGCCACATGGCAGGAGGGGGATTTAAACCTGCCCTGAATAAAGTTCTGGGCCCTGGAGTGTCTATACTTCAAGGACTTCCATGCCTCAATTCTGGCTGCCCCTTTGTATCTCTTAACTATAAGTTTTCTAGCTGCATATCATGCCTTCTTGAACCCGAGGTGTATGATAAGGTAGAAACCAGACTTAATATCACCTCACACCTTGGCATAGCCAATAAACCACAAGTAAACATTTCCTGGTATTCTCTGCTTTCAGCCAAACATCTGACATCAGCAATGGTATCACTTGTTCCACATCCTGTCCTGAATTGTCCTGATCTCCTGGCATCAGCCTGTCAATGTACAGCTGTAACCATTGTAGGATGATCTTCATCAAAACGTTATTATGTGTAATACCAATTAGATTATTCTACAGTTTGGGCTTCAGGCTGGGTCACCTTTTTCTGGAATGGGTACAAATTTGAATCTCCTCTGATCAGTTAGACAACTAGCTATATTCCAAATTTCATAGCACAGATGACTGAGTGCATCCATTGCTTCATCAACAGGTTGAAACATTTCAATTAGAATCCCATCACTTCCTGGAGCCTTGTCTTTGGCTAATCCTTTCAGTGCTGCTCGAACTTCCTCCTTCTGCACCGTTGCTTCTTGCTCACATGATGCCTCCTGAAATGGGGGATGGGGACTAGTAATTTTTGGTGCAAAGCCTCTGAATATTCTTTCTACCTTCTCTCTCTTTACTGATCATTTTATTCTGCGGAGGGGGGGGGCTCTTACAAACGTTAAAACAATCCATCATTCAATTGTATTAAACACACTTGTACATATGTTTCTATCAACAATACAAAATAATTTTCTACCTTTGATACCAATTGTCTACAAATGGGCCTTGGGTCTCCACTCCAACCCCCTCTCATTCATATCAATAATTGCTTGTTTTGGATCTCTTGATACCTTATCCCATCACGCCTTGTGATCACACAGGCTGATCTGTGTTTTCCATGCTGGCTTTGTTGCTTCCTGCTAGATAGCTACTTATTTAACTTGAAGCATTTAAGACACCAGATGCTTTATCTTTTGATAGCCAGGCACCATCTGCTTTCCTCACCACATTTGCTTATGCACCCATTTTGTCTTCAGCAATCGTGTTTGGAAGGGGTCCAAGAGTGCCAGGTTATTAGACCAAAGTGTTCCTGTGTTTAGGGAGGCCTTGAATAGAGACCCAAAGTCCATCTGCTATCTTAATACTTGACATATAAATATATGTATATTTACTATCTCTGTTATAAATTAATATATTTACATATATACATGCCTACAGCTATAAATCTATCGATAACTTTTGCTTCCTAGTTCTTTCCTCTATTTCCTTTCACTTTCCTCCTGTCCCGCTATCATGCTCACCCTCCTTTCAGCTCTCAGTAATTCCTCTCGGATGCATTACACTTGTTCAAACCCCACCAGGCATTATACGCCCTCCTCACCATCAATTTTAGACCTCTTGTTCCCTTATCCCTGAGTTTGTTGCCTCCTTGCTCCCCCCTTTACCGCTCTTCTCCAATGTCCCCCAGTCTCATTGTTTTCTCCTCTAGATTGCTTGTCCTGCCTGTCTTATATAGATAGTCATAGAGGGAAAGAAAGAGGGGGAAAATCATAAATAGCTTTAGGTCTGTCTGCTGGCACTTATGAATGTTTTCTAATTGGGTCTGATGAGGTGCCAAGCTCTCTTCCTGAGTCAGAAGTCTATTTTCAGGATTCCTCAGGGACTTAGTTACTTTGCTCCCCTTGCTGTCCTATTATACTTCCTTCTATTTCAGCCTGATGCTCATAGGGCAGACCGGGCACATTGTCTGCATAGTGTCTCTCATGCTGGTCCCCGTAGCTCTATGGGTCAGTTAGAGTATGTTGTGTCTCATTTACACCTTCTCTTGATGCTTCCTGTATCTTTCAATAATTTTCCCATAGAACTTTCAATATTGCAACTTGAGGCTTGAATTTTTTCTTGTTATTCAGTCCCATCAAGTGGAATTATACAACCATCAATGCTATTAGCTTCCAGTGCCCTCCCACCCCACACTCTTCCCATACCCTCAGGGAATATTACTCCTATTACTGTTTATGAAGGGTTATCAGGTACCAATGATCTTGTTGGTCTTCTGTCATTAGTGCTCAATGTCAAACATCTCTTCTTGAGATATTCTTGATATTCAGGTGGGATAGACTCGAGGTCATATTTTGGCTATTGTTTTAATTTTCTTCAGCTTTTACTTGAGTTTAAATAAGAGCAATTAATGTGCTCATCAGCAGGCAGCTTCAGGTATGGTGTTAGCTGCTGAAATGGGCTTCTCCCTCGTTTCTTCAATGTGATTCAGGGCATTCCATTTGGGGAAGTCTATATCTATAGTTGCCTTTTTGATATTTAAAACTGGTGTTTGCTATGAATAGGTTGACTGGTTTTTCAAAATCCTATCATGTGATCCCTAGCTTCATTTCAATCACTAAGACCATAAAACTATATTTTACAATGATTGTTCTTTCCTTCCTCTTTGTTTCCAATAGCCAATAGTTATCAATGCATCTTGGTTACATGTTTGCTCAATTCTAACTGAAGTAATTTGGAGAATTCTTCATTTTCTCTATCACTAGTTCTTGTATTGGTGCATAAATAATTGAATGATAGTTTTATTGATTGGATTTCCTTGAAGACAGATAGATATAATTCTTTCACAGGCAGCATTGTACTTCATTTTTTTATTTTGCAATATCCTTTTTGACAATGAAGATCATGCCATTCTTCTTGATTGTGATAATCCCACCATTGTAAATCATATGATTTTCTGAATCAATATGTCCAATACCAATCCACTTCAGCTCACAGCTTACCGAGGTGTAAATCTTTATGCATTCCATTTAATTTTTAATGACCTCAAGTTTTTCCAGATTCATATTTCCCACATTCTAAGTTCTGTTCATTAGCAGATTTTAGCAGCTGTTTCTTCTCATCTTTAGTCATGCTCCATCAGCAAATGAAGATGCTAATGGGTGTGCTCCCACAGCTTTAACTCCATTCACATTACCATGGTCTACTCAACTCCTAAAAATCCGCATCTTCTCGGTCTCATTTCGAGTTACCTCTGACCGGAGAGGACCATCCTCTGGCACTTTCTCTGAGAAAGAGAGAAAAGCTTTTTTAGGCTTTCGGTATCTGACAACGTTTGGTAGCTGTGCATAAGATTTTCGCTGTCTTCTTACTCCAGAAATGGGGAATCTTACATATAGTATTTTAAAATGATTGCAGTGGAACATCAACAGTGGACAGCCAGAATTCCAAAGCATATTCAGAGAATAAATAGATCCAGAAACATAATCACTGATACCAGGTAGAGCTTGGCTAGATATACAATGATTCTCCTTTATGTGAGTTAAACCTTTTGACTTTATTTAATATATCTGTAGAGGCTGTCTAGTAAAATTCTTCTTTGTAATCTTATCACCATTGTGTAATATTTTTATAGTATTATTCTTGCAAACACATGTTGTTTCATGCTAGATCTTCACGGAACCTAACTGAATTTATAATCATTTCATCTACATCTCAGCTTCCTTCTAATTTATAGTTCCAAAATCATGATGGATGGAGGTTCTGAATTGATGTGCTCATCTTGAATTAAAATGAACCACCTTAATGCTAAATTAGAAACATTGTTTCTGTTATATTTTACTTTCACTTCTATTATTATTTTTGAAGCACATTTGTATGAAAAAAAATTAATGAACTCTCAGGAATGTAGAATATTGTTTTATTTCCTGTGAAAAGGAAATTGTGTCCTGTGGATGAATTAACCATATTCCCTTGAGACTCACCTACAGTGAGTAGCTTTCTGTCTGAGGACTTTTTCTGACATCAGGGACGTACTCAGTCTCTCACTAGGGAATGTGGAAGTTCTGAGGGCATAACACACACTGGAGCAGCTCTTATCCAATATTGAGTGATAATTCACAAGTAAGTGCAGCCATTCCCCACCACTCAAGACAGAAAATTTTCAGCTAAATTTGGATATATTATCTATAATATCCCAGATGTTCCCAATGGAGCTGATCCCTAGTAATCAAAGTGATATATTACATATTAAAGCATCTTATATTGGATTTCTTCTTGTTCTTATCTTCTTTCTTCAGTGTCCTATTGATACTTTCTGGGCTTGCCTCCAGTTCTTGTTTCAGCATCTGCTTCTGAAGACTCTAATAAGATGCTTTGGATTTTTCAATATCACTTTTTTATTTGGTGGTTGAATTATCTCTGTATTCAAACTTTAATTCCATTTCCTTTTAATGTTGTTGTTATCTACTGTTGAGTAGGTCCTTGATTTATGGCAACTCCCTGCACCATGAGTATGAAATGTCATGATCCATAGTGTTCTCAGATGTAAATCACCAGGCTTTTCTGTCTCATGTGTCTTAGTCTGGAAGGTCCACTAGTCCTGCTCAATATCATAGCGATATGCAAACATCCAATGGCAGGTGAGTGGTTGCTGTGCTTGATGCATATGTGTGTCATCCAGAAACGCAATGTCACTCTCCTGCATGGGGGGCAAGAATTCAAGGACAGATCCAACACTGCCCTCTTTTCTTATTTCAAGAGTGATAAAAACATAACTTCAGATCATTTAATAGAAGGGGAGATCACTGAAATATCCCAAAGTTCATTAAATGCATGCAAATATACATACAAGGGGGTACAAAATCATATTTTTCCAAAGATATGTATGTATTTGTTTATTTTTACAAAACAACCTTATCACCTTGAAAAACACTCCATTACTCCTAATACATTTGTCAAATCTGTGATTCCATTCTTGGAAACATCTTTCAAACTCATCTGTTTGAATGGCTGACAGCACATCCCTCAATTTTTTCTTCAACTCTTCTACTTCGTCTAATCGCTGTCCTTTCATGTCCCTTTTCATTTAAAGAAACAAAAAGAAGTTGCACAGACTGAGCTCTGGTGAGTCAGGTGCGTCGGGCAAGAGAGACATGCTGATTTCGCCAAATACTGGCACACTGAGATGGCTGCATGAACAGGTGTATGGTTGTGGTGGCAAAACCAGTCACCCACCTGCCACAAATCAGCCTTATTTTGTCACACAGTTATATTATCTTTTCAGAACCTCTAAGATAAAGTTTGATTAATAGTCTGACCTCATGGAACAAACTCCAAATGCACTGAGTCAACATTTTATTCCATTGGGAACGTTGACAGATGTCCAGAACAAGGTTTGTCATCAATTGATATTTCACCTCTTTTGAAAGAGAAAATCACTCATACACTTGAGTTTTTCCCATAGTGTTGTCCTTATAAGCCATGTTCAACATCACAACAGTTTCTGCACATTTTTTCCTAGCATGAAAAAATGTTTCACAGTTGCATACTGTTCACATAAATTGTTCCACACACAAAAAAAACGATGTTCAAGTAAAACTGTTTTTATGAAAAAATTAACTGTGCCCGAGAGAACCTTGCCAGGCAAAGCCACAGATGCACTAACGCAGAGCAAGTTGCTACATGCTTGCTGAGCAAGAAAAGCGTGTGCTCTGTGAGACCCACCCAGCAGAACTTATGTCCGGTTTTGGGGGATACCCCTCATATTTCTACATTATCTTTGCCATTTAAATTTAGATTTGTATGTGGGCTTTCTACTCTGTAAAGAGTTACACTCTAAGAAATTCGCAGGGTCAGTCCTCCCTGTCTTACAGGGTTTTTATGACTCTGCATTAAGTGTCTGAGTCTTCCATCTGCCCATTTAAAAAGTGGATTATTTGTATTTTCCTTCTTGAATTGTTGAAATTTTCTGTAAATCTTGTAGAATAATTCCTTGTCTACTAAGTACTGCCAAAGATATTGTCCCAATTTGTATTTTCTATTTTTACATATTTTGCTTTTGGTGAACTTTTGTTGATACACTTAACTTTTGGAGGTTCCATTCATCTCGTTTGCATCAGGTTTTTTTTGTGTCCTTTAAGGCTGGTGATTCTTAAGCTAGGATTTAATTTAAAGTTCAACTTGGAGAGAAGTACCATCAACATTACTGAATATTGAAAAGAGCTGAAATAAAAGCGAGGCATATATTATTATTATTATTATTAGTTATCTTTAATTTTCTCCAGAGACCTTTTAATAGATTTTCCCAACAGTTTTATTGGCATATAATAAACATATCATACAATTGAATAGTTCAATTGTTCAGTCAGGTCAAGGATCATTATACACTCATTGCCACATCAGCTTTAGAGCATCCCCACCCCCACCCCTCATGATTAAATTGCCTTTAAAATGAGTTCTGCCATCACAATCTGTTCTGGTGGTTCTAATGTTCCCTAATCCCTCCTGCCTTCATTATTTACTCCTGAAATCCACTCTCCCTCCACCTCTAAGATACTTATATCCCCTTGTATCAGTTAGTTCCTCTATCCATCCACCCCTCCTGTGTGGCACAGCTGAGAAACCCAACAGAAAACAATAAGCAATGAACATGCACTAAGGTGGTAAAGATAAAATCATAATAGTATAAAGACTAAACTCCAAGTAATGGGTAGGAAGGAAAAGACCCCCATCAACATTCAAAAAGCCAGGGAAGAAATTTCTGTCATGGAACAAGTAAGAGTTACTTTCACCCAGAATAAATTCAGGTTGTGTCTATAAGGTGGTCAACTGGCCAGGTACAGAGTTCCATCCAGCATAGTCAAAATAACAATGGTCACTGCCGGATGGTAAAGCTGTTTGAGGCTCGTGCCTGTGGCCAGAGCAGATCTGCCTGTGGATCAGTCAGACTAAACATACTGCAAATGTGCACAAACTGGATATTCATAATTTTATCTCTGATATTTTCTTTTCACTATATTTGAATTTTGCAGTCATCATCTTTGAATTGTACAAACTTGTGTGCTTCTGCTGTGTGGACTTAGTTGACTCCTCACTTACAGTCTGCTTCTTTGAATACAAGCCTTGGAGAACCCAGACAATATTTCAATTGATAGCCAGGCACCATTTGCTTCCTTCACCCGCTTTGCTGTAGCACACTCATCCTCAGTGACCATTTCATGAAGGTGAGTATGGAGCAGGGCCATGATTTAAGAACTCATTGTTCTTAAGTTGGAGCTAGGATTTAATCCAAGCCCAAAACCCATTCCTGGATCTATGCCTTTAAAAAAATTTTTATAGCTTGTGAGTTAATACATATGTCATAACATTTCATAGTTCAATCAAGTCAAACATAATTGTCCAATTGTTTCCATAATCAGTCTCCAAACATACTTTTCCTTCTTGGACTAATTGACATCATCTCCCTCTTATCTTCCTCACCCCTCCATTTCCTGTTAACCCCCCAACCTTTGTTATGTTTTCGTTCCCTATCCAGTTGTTCTCAACCTGTAGGTCATGGCCCCTTTGGAGGTCGAACAACTCTTTCACAGTGGTCGCCCGATTCATAATGGTAGTAAAATTAAAATTAGGAAGTAGCAACGAAAATAATTTCACGGTTGGGGTTGGTCATCACAACATAAACTATTAAACAATCGCAGCATTAGGAAGGATGAGAACCACTGCCTTAGGCCAATTCTGCCCACCTGCTGCTTGCTATGTAAGACTGCCCCTACCTAATGGCCCCAAGGGCATCTTCATTCTCTCCTCTCCCCACCTGGAGGGCAGCACTTTGTCCTCTTCCCTCTAAAGATTTGCACCTATGTTCCCCCAAACTTGACCATCCCCTTTCCCCTTTCCTGTTCTGCCCCTCCCATGAGTAAACTTCAGCCCTCTGAAAGGACCCCCTCCCTCTCCAGGGGACCTCACCCCAGATCCACAGTGCAGACAGCACTCCCTCCTCCCCTGATCATTTGACCCCAGCTGTTGTGAGGTGCACTCTGGCCAAGGGACCTACACAATACTTACCTGGAGCAAATAGTGTGTGGTTCTTTGGCACTAATCCAGCTTTTTAGCAGGCTGTCTGATTCCCGGCCAGAAGACTGGGTGACCTGCACACCTGAGTTTGTGTCTGATCTGCTGCTTGTTCCTGCTGCAGTGGACTCAGACAATCTTTGCGCTTTTGTGCTTGACTAACTTCACTCAGCATCTTCCAGATCCCTCCACAAGTTGAGGCGTTTTATGGTCTCCTTGCTGTTTTTTAATGATGAGTAGTATTCCATTTTGTGTATGTAACAGAGGTTTTTTGTTTTCATCCACTCTTCTATTGAGGGGAATTTGCCTACCCTGGGCTTCTTCCCTTACCATATAAAGTTGATAATTGGTTTTTCCATTTCTTTAAAGGATGATGCTGGAATTTGGTTCAGGATTGCATTGAATCTGTAGATTGCTTTAGGTAATATTGACATTTTCACAGTATTGACTCTTCTGATCCACAAACATGGAATATGCTTCAATTTGTGTAGGTCCCTTTGGTTTCTTATAGCAATGTTCTGTAATTTTCTTCATACAGGTCTCTGGGTTAGGTTTATTCCTATGTATTTCAGCTTTTGCATGGCTGTTGTGAATGGTACTGATTCCTTGAGAATTTTCCTGTATTCCCATCCCTGGTATATAGAAATCCAATCAATTTCTGCTTCTTAATCTTGTGTCTTGATACCCTGCTAAATTCCTCTATTGTTTCTAGCAATCCAATTATAGACCTCTTTGGAGTCTCGCTATTAAAATCATATCATCTTCAGATGATATGATCATCTTCACTTCTTTTTTTTAACATTGCAAAAGCTTTTCTTTAATTTCATTTTTGTACATGATTAAGTACATGTCTTTCCATATACCTGTTCTTTTCAATATTTAATAGAATAAACCATTTTGTGGTAATGGCTATAGATTTTTACAGATCAATCTTCTCAATAAAAAGGAATGTCAATATTTTATCAGGAAAGGATATGAAGAAATTAAATAGAAGCAAATTGTACAATTAAAAATCATTTAAACTCTAGCTAGATTACCATTAATATCTTTTTATTCAGACTTTTCTGGATATTCTAAATTGGAAGTATTGCCCTATAAAGTAATTTTTGAGTTATCAAAAACTGAATAAAATAAGCAAATTATATGAATGATGCCAAATAGTGGAGACTGCTGATGAATAAAAATTAATGGGCTGAGGAGCATCTACATTCAGTTGAGCTCAAATGGCCCCTAAGATATTCTTCATAAGAGTTTCCATTGCTATTCACCAACAGCCATGAATCCTTGAAGATTTTGTGCCACTTTATTAATCCCTTATCACTATGCCTTAACAAGACCTTGGCAAAGAAACATTTGTAATTTTGAAGAAAAGTTTCAGGAGGCCAACATGAAATAGTAGCACATTTGTTTGTTTTTTTTATTTTTTAAAACCAACATTAGGGACTCATACAACTCTTATCGCAATCCATACATACATCAATTGTATAAAGCGCATCTGTACATTCTTTGCCCTCATCATTTTCAAAGCATTTGCTCTCCACTTAAGCCCTTTGCATCAAGTCGTCTTCTTTGCCCAGTCATGCACCCTTGATATTTAGCCATTGCCCTGTGGCACTGGCTAGGACTTCCAGCACATTGCTGAATAGAAGTGCAGATAAGGGGCATCTTTGCTGGGTTTGCTTGTTCAGTGGAAATGCTTTCAGCTTTTCTCCATTGAATGAGTACAATAATGGCTATTTTTTATGTAGTTTTTATTGTCTTGAGGATTTTCCCTTCTAATCCTAACTTCTTGAAAGTCTTTATTAGGAATGGGTGTTGGGTGTTAGTAAATGCTTTTTTTGCATCAATTGATAAGATTATATGTTCTTGCCCTTTTTCTTGTTGATGTGGTAGATTTCATTAATTGTTGTTTGCAGATTTAACCCTACCCGCATCTCTGGTATGAATCCAACTTTGACATGATGTGTTACTTTTTTGTATATGTTGTTGGATTCTCATGGCCAAGATTTTTTTGAGGATTTTTGCCTCTATGTGTTCATCAGAGATATAGGTCTGTAATTCTCTGTCATTGTGGAGTTTTGGTCTGATTTTGGTATCAGGTTTTTGTTGGCTTCATGGAATGAGGTTGGGCATTTGCTCTCCCTTTCTATGTTCTGGAAAAAATTTGTGTAGGACTGGTGTTAGCTCTTCTTTGAATGTTTGGAGAATTCTCCTGTGAAGCCATTTGGACAGGGGCTTTTTTAGTTGAGAGTTTCATGATAAGTTTTCCTATTACTTCTTTCGTGTTATGGGTTTGTTCAAGTTCTTTTTTTATATATAATGGAATGAATGTTTGGGTTTTCTTTTGTTTAAATTTCAAATTATTTTTGGAGGTTGAGTGGGTTGGAAAAGGGAAACTGATTACAATTATCCACATGTGACCTCCTCCCTGGGAGAGGGACAGCAGAGAAGGGGGGGAAGGGAGACTCTGGATAGGGCAAGATATGACAAAATAACAATGTATAAATTACCAAGGGCACATGAGGGAAGGGGGAGCAGGGAGGGAGGGGGAAAAACAGGATCTGATGGAAAGGGCTTAAGTGGAGAGCAAATACTTTGAGAATGATTGGGGCAGGGAATGTGCAGATGTGCTTTATACAATTGTTGTATGTATATGCATGGATTGTGATAAGAGTTGTATGAGTCCCTAATAAAATGTAAAAGAAGAAAAGAGGAGGAAAAAAATGATTAGGGCAAAGAATGTACAGATGTGCTTTATACAATTGATGTATGTATATGTATGGCCTGTGATAAGAGTTGTATGAGCACCTAATAAAATGTTTTTAAAAAATCATTTTATTTGGGCCTCGTACATATATTCCACCATACTTTTCTAGACATTTACTTTATTTTGAGCCTTGGGAACAGTTCCTCTTTATTTCCCCTCTTTCCTCACTGACCCCCACACCTCGTGGCCCCTTGAAAGATTGTAGATTGTTAATTATTTTCAAATCTCACACTGACCGCTGTCTCCCCCTCTGGTTTCTGTTGTTCTTCCCCTGGATAGGGATGTTTGGTAATGTGCCATTCATTGTGATTGGTACCCCGTTCCCTCTCCACCTCTTCCCCACCTTCCCCCCTACCCTTTTGCTATCTCTATTCCCATTCCTGTTCCTGAATTCCATGTGATGTGAGTTTTATCTCTTGCCTATGCCTATGTCCATGTTCCCATCTAGATAGGGAAGAGGCATTGGGGTCATGATAGCAGAGGGGTGAGGAGGCCTCAAGAGGTATATCGTGTGACCCATTAGTGCTCTACTGCACATTGATTGAGCCAACCTCTCCCTGCGATCCCTCTGGGGGGGGGGGATATTCCATTGTCCACAGATGGGCTTTGGGTCTCTGCCCCAACCCCCCTTCATTCTCACCAATGCATTTTTGTTGGTTTACTGTTTGTTGTCAGTCTTCTGATGCCCATTGCCTGGTCTTGATGACACCTCACAATCAAGATGTGGTGTGCTTCTTCCATGTGGGCTTGTTGCTTCACTGTTAGATGGCTGCTTGCTTACTTCAAGTCTTTAAAACCCCAGACACTATATCTTTTAATAGCTGGAAACTATCTTCTGTCTTAACCACATCTGCTTATGCACCCATTTTGTCTTCAGCGACTGTGTGTGTGTTGGGGGGCGGGGGGGTGGTGTTGTGAGCATCACAGAATGCAGACTTGTTAGAACAGAATGTTCTTGTATTGAGGGAAGGTATGAACCAAGGCTCAAAGCCCACCTGCAGCTTCACTGTATTGCCTTATAAAATATGTACACAGACTAATACCACTATTGTTATGGATAAATGTATTTGCATAAGTTGACACCTCTGTTAATCTCCCTATCTATGCCTTTGCCTCCTAGAGCTTGCCTCTGTTTCCTTTTGCCTCCTCCTGCCCCATCATTACTTTCCCCCTTCTTCCACCTCTTAGTGCTTCCACTTCACTAGCTTTGTGTTGCTCTAATACTCACAGGATCTCTACCTTCTCCTAGATACTAGCTCCACTTCCCTCATTGTTCCCCTGTCCATGATGCCATCCACTCACTACACCCTTCTCCCCACCTCCTTCTTCCCCCTACACCTTCTGTGGCCATTGGCCCCATTACCTTCTCCCCAGGCTTCTCTCCCATGATCCAACCCATATAATTATGCAAACCATCCATGTCCTCATCTGAGCAGTAAGAAAACATACAGTGGAAGAAAGAAAAGGAAAAAGGAAAGAGCGAGATTAAAAAGAATAAAAAGAAGAAGGAGAAGAAGAAGACAAAGAAGAAGAAAGAAAGAAAGAAAGAAAGAAAGAAAGAAAGAAAGAAAGAAAGAAAGAAAGAAAGAGAGACCCTACATAGGTCCAGGTCTTTATGCTGGTCCAATGAGACCCTCCCCACTGGTCTTTAGGAAGATCCGGGACCTGCCCCTCCTCTCCTGAAGTCCATTGTTGGGGCTCCTCAGGGGTTCTGTGGCTCAACTGTACTCCAATTGCTGATCTGTTATGCTCCATTCCTACACTGTCTCCCCACCATGTATCTCCATTATTGTCCCCTGTCTCTAAATGTCCAGTTAGGGGACAACATGTCTTGAACTCTTTGTAATCCCACAGTCCTCTCTGTGCCTCAACAACTCCTTGCAGGGACCTCACCCTCTGGGCTTGGTGTGCCCGTATGGAGTCTAGGCCGACTGCCTCTTTCTCTTGTTCCTTCTTGGTGTGCTTCCATCTGGGTATGGTAGGTCGTCGGTTCCTTTCCCCTACCAGAATGTCTAGTGTCATTCTCTGCAACCACACTTCCAGGGCAGGGGTCGGTCAGACTGGTTCTGGTTGGGGCTTGCCCTAGTGTCCCTACAGCCTTTTCATGCATTCCTCTACATTTTACGTTTCGTGTGCCGTGGTGGGGTCTGTGTGCATGTTCCAATTCTGTGGAGATATAGCCAATACCCTCCCCCTGGTGGGTTAGTGCTCTGTTCCCCCCATGTCACCATCTCAGCTTCTCCCACCCCTATTTTCCTTCCTCCTTTACCTTCTTTATGTTGAATTTACCTATACATCCCTGGGTTTAGTCTGACCTCCCCCCGACTGCTTGGCTTCCACCTGTGTATTGTGAGATAAGTGTCTTTTCTTCTATTCCTGCTGTGCTGATTGTACTTACCTCAGGGGACTCATGTTATACTTGTCCTTTTGAGATTGGCTGACCTTGCTTAACATAATTCCATCCAACCCTTCCCATGAAACATATTTCGTGAGATTGTCCTTGCTTTTTAGTGCTGCATAGTACTCCATTGTGTGTATGTGCCAAAATTTACTAAACCACTTGTCTACTGATGGAAATGTAGGTTGTTTCCACCTCTTTGTGATTGTGAATTGCACTGCAATAAACATTGGAGCACAGATGACTGATTGTGTTTTATATTTTTGCCTTCTCTGGGTATATGCCCAGTAGAGGGATGCCTGGGTCATAAGTTAGATCGATTTCCATTTTCTTTAAATATCACCAGATCACTTTCCATAGTGACTTTACATATCTACATGACCACCAGCAGTGGGGGAGAGTTCCTATTTCACCACATCTCCTCCAACATTAGTTGGTCTCTGATTTTCTGATTTGGGCTAACCTCAGGGGTGTTAGATGGTATCACATGGTTGTTTTAATTTGCATTTCTCTTGTGGCTAATTAACAGGAACACTTTCTCATGTGTTTGTTGGCCATACGGGTCTCCTCCCTAGTGAAATTTCTTTTTAGTTCTTTCGCCCACTTCCTTAGAAGGTTGACTGATTTCCTCTCTTTGCAGATCACGAAGGTATTGTAGATTTTAGTAATATGCCCTTTGTCTGATGTGTCAGTGCTAAAAATTCTCTCCCAGTCTGTGGGTTGCCTTCTTACCCTCTTGGTGAAGTCTTTCAAGGCACGCAGATGTTTTATTCTTATTAAATCCCATTTGTCAATCCAGATTACCTGTGTGTGTATTCTTCCCTATTACAGTAGCTATGAATTCCCTGGGCCAATGATCTTAGGCTAGCCTTCCTTGATGGCCCTGATGATTTGGGGTTTTCCTTCTACGTCTGTGACCCACCTTAAGTTTGTTCTTGTGCATGCGGTGAGGTAAACATCTTTTTTCATTTTTATACATGTGAATATCCATTGTTTCCAGCACTATTTCTTAAAAGAGGCATCTGCTTCCCACCTGATGTCTTTGGGATGCTTATTGAAGATCAGTTGTCTATATGCTGATGGTTTTACTTCTGGGCTTTCTATTCTTTTCCACTGGTCTGAGTATCTGTCATTATGCCATTGCCACACTGCTTTGACCAGTGTGGTTGTGTTGTAGGTGCTAAAATCAGGTAAATCAAGTCATCTGACTTTGTCCTTCTTGAGGAGTTCTCTGCTAATTCTGGGTTTCTTCCCTCTCCATAGGAAATTGGTGATCAGTTTTTCTAATTCTTTTGCATTATCACTGTGATGCAGTCCCCCTAGAAACGAGCCCCAACCAACTAACCAACTTAAAAAAAAGACCTCCTCCCTACAGAAAAAAAGGCCCTCCTTAACCACACGAAATGCCCTACTAACTTCAAAATAATAATAAAGTAAAAGACCTCCTAACTTTAACAACAACAACAAAAATCCTACCTTGTTCTTACTTTGGTCCTCAGGCAGCAGCAGGCTCTGCACAGGCAAGCTCTGATTCATCTGATCACACCTAGACTGAGAGGAGGAGTCCAGAGACAGAGAAGGGGGGCAGTCGAGTGTGGTGCACATTCGACACTTGCTCACTGTGGCCTGGGATGGGTCAGCTGCTAAGCAGGACAGGCAGCGGTGGCAAAAACACCCAGCGGGTCGGATAAATGTCCTCAGCGGACCACATGTGGCCTGCGGGCCATAGTTTGAGGACCCTTGCCTTACAGAGACATTTCTAACAAGAAGCTACTCTGGGAGCCGGAGGAGCCAGGGGGAGACCTCTGCCATCACTGAGATGTTTATACCACTTCTGGGTCACAAGACATCCCACCCACTGGCCTGTGAACTTCCTGCACTCGGTGTCATTGCATGTGTTTTGTGAGTCTGAAGAGGAATTTGTAGATTGGTATCAGACATATGGACTAATATCGGATTTATGGACTTGATCTGGACTTGTCTGAGATGTTTTCTCGATATTCAATTGCTCTTGTATATAAAGCTCTTTCCTATACACAAATGAGTGTCCATGAATTTGTTTCTCTGGTCTACCTGGACAAACACACTATGGCTTAAATATTGCTATTAACTTTCTTGAATTATTTAATATGCTTTTAATGTCATCACTTAAGGTATTCATTTTAGACATTGTATTTTCCACTTCAGAAATTTGACTTGATTTTTAAAAATATTTTCTGTGTGTATACTGAATCCTGTGAATATTTAGAGTACAATTATTAGAATTCAGATATTCTCTACTAATTTTAATCCCTGGGTTAGTTCTGCATCTATTCTAACTGAATTGCTCCCCATTATTATGGGTTTAGGTAAAATATAAATTATCTAAAAGGAAATTGAATGCATAAAAATCAATATTCCAGACATTAGTGAGCCGTGCTGAGTAGACTAGCATGGAAATATACAGAATAAGATAAACGCTAAATGGAAAGAAGTAATGAAGAAACTCAGCATCATCTGTCACTGTCAGATTGGGGCCATCTGTAGAACAGACTATCAGTTGTTCCTGCACACGTTTCTGTCAATGTGAAAGAAAATGAAACCAAGTCCACAAGAGCCAAAAAACAAGCTGAAGTGTATCTTGCCTGGATTGAACTTCATCTCAAGAATAGGCTGGACACATTGAACACTTATAACTGAAGACCAGAGGAGTTGTTATTGACATCAAAGATATCATACATGAAAAAGAAGAAAAGTCCATTAAAATGATAGGAAATAAAGAAGAGACCAAAATGTAAATGTATATGTCAGCCCAAAGACTGTGCCCATGTCCTGTAATGATTAGCTTTAATTAATAACCACTCCAGGTGGAGCAGAGAAAAGCATCATTCATTTATTTTAGAAAGTTAGTTAATAGAACCAATTTTTGAGTGGGCACTTTATTCAATCTAGTGTGCACACAACATAGATACTAATTTCTCAAATACTATTAATCATATATTATATACACATGAGTTATAATTCTTAAAATATTTGACAGACTACAAAAGCCATCACATTATAGTGAGTGTGTAAAGCACAGTGAGACTATTTCAAAAGGGAGCCCTGTTGGCAAAATGGATCAGCATCGGTCTTCAATCTGCATGGTTGACAATTCAAAACCATCATCAGCTATCAGGGGAAACCGGCTGGGAGTTCTTCTCCAGAAAACAGTTTCAGTCTCAGAAACCGACAGAGGGTCACTATGAGTCACCAATGACTCGATGGTAGTGTGTGTGGCTTTGGTTTTTTAAAATTCATTGTCTTGTTTTCTGCTTTCTAGATGATTGTCCCTTATCAATTTATACAATGACCATGAAGCTGGAGGTGTCAGTTTGACCCACAGCAAGATTCAAATTTAACATTCCAAACTCTTATTTGTTCCAATGGAACACAGCTATGCATAAAATGTTAAATATATGAACTACTAGAAAATTATTTTACTTAGCATGACTGACTCATATAAAAGTAGCTGCAATTTTGGTCACAAGATATTGTCACAACTCATGGACACAAGAAAAGACTCATAAGCTTGCTTTGGGATATAGAATAAATAGTTAAAACACCAGGGGAAATGATGAAGTACAAGATGTGGACAGGGTATATAAATAGCAGCTTGGGAAGACAAAGCAGTATTACAAAATGGGCAAAAAAATATGAAAAGAAGAGAGAAAGAAAACGAAACCACTGTACCAGAAAGCATTTGTAGACGTTCACCCACTTCATGTGTTGGAACATGATTAATGACCAATGGTAATAAAGGAAGAAGTCCAAGCTGCACTGAAGGTACTGAGAAGAAGTAAGGTTCTAGGAATTGGCAGCAGGCCAATGGGAATGTTTCAGAAACTGATGCAGCAGTGAAGACTACATTCTAATCTGGGCCATGAAATTTAGAAGACAGTTACTTAGTCAATTGCCTGAAATATCTATTTTTGCGCCCATCCCATTAAAAGCTGATCCAACAGAACCTAGAAAGTATTGAAAATGATCACTAGTACTTCAAACATATAAAATTTTGCTGATAAAAATTTTAAAGCGATCCAACATTACATAAGCAGGGGACTTCAGAAATTCAAATCAGATTCACAAGAGGATGTGAAATAAGAGATATCAAATAAGGGGAATCATAGCTGACACCAGACAGGATCTTGGCTGAAAGCAGAGAATTCCAGAGATGCTTATCTGTGTCTCAGTGACCTTGCAAAGACACTCAGAAGTTATTTTGAAAACGCTTATTGAGTAGTTATATACGTACTTATCGCTCTCTCTCTCTCTCTCTCTCTCACTCTCACTCTCACACTCTTTCTCTCTTTGAGATGAAGACGCAAAGGGATAGCTCAGGATTAAAGAAATATAAGAAGTAAGAGTTCTTGGAATCACAATTTCCTAATATGAATACCATATTCCATTTTGTTGTTTTATACTGTCCAGTCTATTTTAACTAATGGAAATAAATATAAATTATGTCTTATGGACATAATTCTTGAAAATGTGGACATTAGGTGGAAAGGAGGAGGCCCCTTTATGAGATGAAATGACACGTTAGCTGCCACAATGGTCCTCGCACATAGCAATGACTTTGCTGTTGATGCAGGGACGGACAGTGTTTGTGTTGTACATAAGGTCTCTGTGAACTGGACATGGCTCTATAGCACTCAATCATATATGTAATATATACTAACATATGCACTAAATGAAAAAATGGTGTATATTGAAATTCACAGTTAGTAGTTTTAACTGTTCATTTGCATCGTTTGATATTGTCAGGAGAGACCAGTCCCTGGAGATGGACATCATGTTGGTAAAGTCGAGGAGCGGTGAAAAAGAGGAAGCCCCGGATGGGATGGAGGTGGCACAGTGACTGCCCCATGTGCTCAGGCACAGGAGCTTTCGTGAAGGTGGCAAAGGACCACGCAGTGTTTTGTTCTGTTGTGCATAGGGTTACTATGGTTTGGAGACAACTCAATGGCACCCAACAACAACAACACTCATTTGTATTTATCTCAAGATTTTGCTAAACTTCTTTTATTATAGTAAGTGCTGTTTAGTAGGCTTTTTCCCTTAAGAATTATATTTTTAAATACTCACAGATGAATGCTACTGGCAATGACTTCTCTTTCAACTTCTTGTGCTGGGGTAGAGTATGAATACTTTATCAGTTGTAGATTGATTGGCTTGTAGACATGTGCCTGCATTTCCTGTTGAAAACATTATGTCACCCAGAAATCTATTTGCTAGCTAGAGGCAGTTTGACATGTGCACATCTCTCCCTGCCTGCAGTAATGAGCAGCACCAGCTGTAGACAGGTGAAATGCGGCATCACAAAAGCAGAATGTGGACATGAACATTCAAAGGCAAATATAACATCCACATCTCTGACTTCTATTAACAAATAATGTCAACAACCAGTTCAATTATTTTGTTCAAATTGAAAATACAAAATAAATAACTACTTAAAATACGGTCTTATTTGGAGAAACAATATTGTTTATAACTGAAAAACTGATGGTAAGTGTCAGATTTTGACAGAATACTTTCCAATACATCTCTTCAAATGTGAAATCTAATCATGCTCACCCTTTCCCATTCCGTTTAATCCCTCTTCCGAATACACCCTCTTCCCACTGGGTTATAATGGAAACCGAGTTCATGGCAGCACTCAGGCCTCTCTAAGCTCCCTCGCCTCTCGTTAGTTGGGCCTAGCTTTGTCAGATTCTACCCCTTCAATTCTCTCTTGTGGTTCAAGTGAACTTCAGACATCTATTGATATAAAAAATGTAAAGAAAATAGCAGGGTAATTTCTTCCCAAAGGAAATACACTGCAGTTTAATAATATATTGGGAGCATGTGGCCAGGTCAGCCTGTTCTTTATCCTCTGGGCTAGGCTATTTTTCATAGATGTCAGCAGAAATAAAACTGAATTCTATATAGAATCATTCACTTACCCTTTGCAAGTTTCTATTTTAAAAAAACTGTAAAGGGAATTCTTCTACATTTTCTCTTCATTTGACTTACATTTGCTTAAGATTCACTTAATAGAGATTGGGCATATAATGGAAAATATTTTGAAGGGTACTGGTATGCATTTCTATGTGAACTAATAGAATGTTGCTTATAACAATTAAAAGTGTAGCAAAAATATAATGTGTACATCTCTTTGTGGGTCAATGAAATAACTTCTACAAAACATGTAAAGCACCTGTCTATGTATGCTGTAAAATGAAGAATTCTGTCATTAGCTGTCTCTGCACTCTCACAGTTGAGATGTTGTCAAGGGTTTCCTTTTTTATTGGCTCCATGGTCAATGCCCATGGAAACAACTATGAAGAAATCAAACTATACATTGCAGTGGGCAAATATGATTTAGAAGACATCTTTGAAGTATCGAAGAGCAAGGATTGCACTTTGAAGTGTAAAGTGTGACTAATCCAAACCATGTGTTTGAGTCCAGGTTGATTAAAGAAAAAAATTCATAGACATTTATATGTGTATAAGAATTTTATATAAAAGAACAAGTGTATATTGAGAAAACATCCCAGCTCATCCAGATGAAATACATAAGTCCAATATTAGCCCGTATGTCTGATTCTAGTCTATAAATTCCACTTCAGACATATGCAACACATGCAATACAGAGCAGTGGGTAGGAAATCTGTGGCTCCTATGGAGGTGGAAGCATCTCAGCACTCGTATGGGTTTCCATGTGGCTCCTCCACCTCCAGGGCTCTGGCTCCATCAGCATAGCTCCATTTGGCTTGTCAACAGGAATGTGTAGCAGAGAGAGCACGTCTGTGAGTTATTTATTACTTTAGTGCCTCAAAATGAGGTCATCAAGCTGTCACCTGATTGACAGATTAAACTCCACCCCTTCATTTTTAATAGTCTCAAGTTGACACCAGATTATGTAATACCACACCATGGTATTTTCAATTGTCTTATATACATGTGAAAGTTGAACAATGAATAAGGAAGACCTTATAATCATTGATGCATTTGATGATGGTGCTGGTGAATAATATTGAAAGTACCATGGAGTGCCAGAAGAACAGGTAGAGTCAAGTATGCTCTTTGAACATGTTATCAGAGTGACCAATCCCTAGATAAGCTTATCATGCTTGCTGAAGGTCATCAAAAAAGAAGTGGAGAGGGATTTATACTTAGTTTACAATGGTCTTAAATATAACTAATTTCTCTATCAATATGTAAGTAATCAATGAGTTATTGTGCCTTGTTCATGTTGTACTTGGAATAACTATATTTCTTTTAATGACAGCAATAATGAGTATGTACCATGTGGTTATGCAATGAACTGCTAAATTTTAAGGTTATCAGTTTCAGACCACCAGCAGCTCCGTGGTAGAAAAATGATACTTTCTACTTCCACAAAGAGTTACAGCCTTAGAAACCCACAAGGATTATTCTACCACATCCTACAGGCTCACATGAGTCAGGACTCACTTGGTGGCAATGAGTTTGCAATAGAGATTTTTGTTGCTGGTACTAGTGAGTTGGCTATGATTAATACCTATCTCATGCATAATGCAACAAAGTAGTGCCATGTTCCATGACATTCTAATAATTGCGTGCATTGTTGCAGAGACTGTTTTTGATCCATCTTGTGGAGGATTTACCTTATTTTCATTGACCCTCAACATTATCAGGGATGATATCTTTTTTCAGAGACTGCTTCTTATGATACCTTGTCCAAATAACTGAGATAAAGTCTTACCATCTTCTTTTCTAAGAAGCATTCAAGCTATACCCTTTCCAGGACACATTAATTTACATTTCAAAAATGTCATGGAACCTCTAATATGTTTCACCAACATCATAATTCAAATGCATCAATGCACTTCAATCATTCTTATTCATTGTTCACTTTTCATATACATATGAAGTGATTGAAAATATCACTGGGTCAAAGGCAAATTAAAATGGCATTACATTTTAACTCTTAAAATATCCTTAGCAGTAAATTAGCCGAATGATTTATGTGTATGCGTATATATTTCCATAGACATTGATTATAGATCCAAATAAAATGGAATCTCTGACAACCTTTACATTTTCTCCATTTATCATGGTGATATAATTGGATCTCGCTTAGATTGTTAATGGATGTTCCTTAAATCTCGTTGCAGAGTTCTTCATTTAGTTCAGCTTTTATGATTAGTTTTTGAGCATGCATATTGAGTAAATGTGGTGAAAAGATACACCCGTGACACAAACTTTTACTTATATTAACCTATACCGTATCTTCTTGTTCTGTTCATATGACATACATACAGATGTCACATGACTATAATTACATGATCTTGAATTATTACTGTTCTCAAAATTATCCATGATTTAAGGCCCCTATAGTTGAATGCATTTGAATTGTAAGTGAAATGTAAATAACCATCTTTCTCATTCTTTACTTTCATCAAAGATCCATCTGATGTTAACAATTATATCCCTTATTACACATTTTCTTCTGAAGTTTACTGACATTAAAATATCAATATTTTTGTATCCTTCTCACTTCTCCACCCCCCTTTTTGGGGCATACCTTGTATTAGCTTACATATGTATCCTATATTAAAATCTTAGCTTTGCTTATGTAAAAAGAGGAAAGTGTAGCTTATTAAAATCAATTATGTAGAATATCTATATATTCCTACTCGCCAACCTATGTCTGGCTTTACTCCAAATTAAATTTCCTTCAGTAAACATTTTCTGAGTGTTTACTGAATGAGTTTTCTGAATTGAGCTTGTATGTCTGGAAGTTCTTTGTTGATATATTACTAAACTCTTTTGGAATTATCTTCAGCAAAATTTTAATCATGTGTGATATTAGTAATGTTTTTTGATAATCTCTGAATTCTCTTATAACATCTTTCTTTAGAATAAGGATGAATTTGGATTTCTTCCAGCCTGTTTCCAACTTCTAGCTGACTTAGACATTTCTTAGCATAGGCAAATGAAACTTCAATCATAGCATCAATTGTTAAGACAGCTTAATTGGTATTATCTCATATCCTGGGGCCTGGTATTTCACTAATTCTTTTAGTGCAGCTTGAAATTCTTCCTTCAATATCATTTATTATTTTCATAAGCTACCTCTTGAAATGGGATACTTATTTTTGCTACAGTATAAAATAGTATACTTAATAATTTATATTCATTACCTTATTGAGCATTCATAAAAACTTTTCGATGAAAGTGCTATTTCTCTCTTGTTTTAAAGAACAAAAACAACTCCTAGAGATTTTAAGTGCATGTATGTGTAAGGAAACATAAACTCTAATTTGTAGGCATACATGGCAAATATATACATTGAAAATTCGCCAACATAATATGTAAACTCAAGTTTGGGAACAATTATGTGGATGGCCCAGGCTGTGTTTCATTCTGCTGTGCATAGTGTAGCTATGGATTGGAATTGATTCAATGACAACTAACAACAATAACAGCAATTCTAATACTATGAATATGTAAATGAAATATGCATAATATCATTCTAATCTCCCTCCTCTTTTGACCTTCTTTATTTTACTTTATGTATTATACCAAATTTGTTAGCTTTGTTTCTATAAAGAAAAGGAAAGTGGGGCATGCAAGAATCAATTATGTTGAACATCTACAGATTCAGATTCCTCAATCGATTTTTTGGCTTTATTTCAAATTAAATTCCATTCAGTAGACATTGAGAATGATTCTTTACTGAAGACAGGTGTGGTACACTTTGACATAATGGGAAAAGAAAATGCAATGGCAATCTGCTGAGAAGATTTTAGGTATTTTTACATTTTTCCTGTATTTTTAAGACTGTGATATTATAGCTTTATTATTTGTGGCTGAATACCATATATTTGGGGATTTGTGTTTTTTCTTTCAAGTTTTATGACTATTTTTCTTTCCCAGAAGATATTAGATTAGTTGCAAGAAAAAATATTTAGAAATATCAGTTATGATTCAATGTAAACACAAGAAGCATGCAGACTGAAATTTATCACAAAATAGACATTTTAGTAAGCAAACATAAGATAAGATCAATGTGCTGATTCTGATTATCTGTCAAAAATATTACGGCCTAAAATATAGTAACACAATTTTGAAGGTTTTTTTCTCCATTGTATAGCAAATGTTTATATCATCATACAATGTTATGGTGGAAAGATCATAAGCATTATATTCTGAATTAAATTTTTTTTCCTATTTGCTCTGTGACGTTGGTCTCAATTCTAAATTCTTTTAGTTTTTTTAAGCTCCTTTTTAAGCTCTTGGTGCTACATCTCTAAAGTGAAGATATGTTACACTTTATATGATTGACATATGTATTAAAAGATAAATAATTTAAAATGCTGAGCATAATGATAGACACATAGCTAATTTTCACTTTTCACATTTGTTTCCCATCATCCAAATCATTCTCAACTTTGAAAACAACTGTCCATGAAACTTTCAAATAAGACGCCAAACCCACTGTCCTTCCATTGATTCTGATGGAGAATGACCCATGAAACCAAGTGGAACTTCTCCAGAGAGCTGCCTTTGGCTGCAAATCACTATGGAAGCAGACTGCCTCAGATTTCATCCATGGAGCAGCTAGTCAATGAAGATCACTGATTTGTCAGTTAGAAGCCAAACCCATAGCTCACGGCACCACCAGGGCTTCTTTTAATAATAAACTAATTCAAACAACATCACTCTTCCTGATCTATTTTGTAATTTAAAGTCTGTGCCTAATATTTCAAATTATGTTATTGAAGAATTATTTAGGACCTCTCTCACGTGCAGTGCACTTTTAGCATTACAGAGATTGCATAATCCTCAGGAGCAGAAGTACTTGCCTAAGGTTTATTGGATGTATGATTTCTGACAACTTACTTAACTTCAGTTTATGCATTATAATACTGCTCCATGAGGTCTTGGTGTTAATACTAATTGTGATTACATTATTGAATTCCTCAAGCAAAGAAGCCTCTTGAGTAAATACTCTACATTTGATCATTTCTTTCCTATTTCCCTTAGATCGCTTGGTAATTTGCTCCTAGGAGACAACAGCCAGGTCTCATTTACCATGGGACCATTTAATAAATTAACTCCATGCAGTTACCAGAGCTACTCTTTGTATCGAAACCAGCTTTTGACGAGATAGGTTCTGCAAACAAATCAACAGGGCCTTGATAATATGTAGCGCCGATTCATCAGAGGTCGCTGTGTGCCTGAGCCTCTGCATTTCTGAACTCCTAAGAAGATGGTAATGCTGCTTCTCCCAGACAACACTTGGAATAGCAATCATCTAATGCATTATCCCACGAACCCTAGAGGCACAGAGGTTAAGCAAGGTCAGCAGTTGCCATAAAGAGATAGAGCCTCAAAAATTCATAGATCAGTTCTACCCTGCCCGGTGGAGTTGCCATGAACAGAATTGGCTCAATTGCAGTGAGTCAGAATGTGCACTGCATTACTCAGAAGTATGCTCTGGATGAGTCAGTGCCTTGATAATGATAGACGATAAATAGGAACAAATCTGAAACCGAGTTGAACTAAAAGTAAGCAAATAATTTATCTCCTACATATTCATTTTAATGTGTTTTTTGAAAGTTCCAATAACTTTGTTGTTGTTCCAAATTTTCTAATAATTTTACACACATTTATTTCCATTTTGGGATGTAATAATCCATTCCTTGTTTAACTATACTTTTCAACAACTTTTGAACTCTTTTTAACTTTCTGGGTCGCTCCCCTGGGTCCATTCACAAGATTTAGTCAAATGAGAACCTGTCCTAACCTGAAGTCCACAGAAAAACTAAGCTTAGTGACATCTTATGCGAAAATACCCTATTGGGGAGTAGGCTCTCAGTAAGAATAAGGGAAAAGGACAGATCCATTCATGAAAAGTGGGAGTACATAAATGAAGTGTGCCACAGTGACAACAAAAATATTTTAATGGGAAAAAAACCTTTATATTTTATTTCCATACTATTAGTTGCAGAGTTGAATTGATAGAAATAAGGTGATTTATTTACTTAGCTAATACGGTGTTTTATTAGATTAGTCTATGAGTTTTTAGATAACAGTGATTCTACTGGCATTATATGTAAGGACAGACCGCATTTTAAGGAGGGCAAAACTTCTACTAAAAATAAACTCCCCAAACTCAAAACAGAAACATTAACTAAGCATGTATAGGCATTCAATGTAGTGACTTAGAGCACCCAGGAGCAGGCAACAATGGGCTCAAGAAGAGGAACAACTGTAAGTATGGAGATGAGTTTCCTTCTGTGGTGTGTAGGTCTCAGTGGGGGGAACAGCTGTGGTGACCCCAAACAATAGCAAAAAGAGCCCTCAACACAGAGTGCTAGAACACTGGTGGCATATTTTGCCATATGTTTGGTCATAGTGTTATTGGTTGTCCTCAACTTGGTTCTGACTAATTGTGACCCTATGTTGGACAGAATTAAACACTGCCAATCTCGTACCATCCTCACAATTGTTTTGTTTGAGCCAAATGGTGCAACCACTGTATCAACCGATCGAATTGAGAGTCGCCCTTTTCCCCTGACCTTTTACTTTACCACGGACCATGTCCTTCCCCAGGCCCTGATTTCTCTTGATAACACTTCTAGAGTACCTGAGATGAAGTCGTTCCATCCCCCCTTCTAAAGAGTGCTTTGTTTGTACTTTATTCCAACACAGATCTGCTCTCTTGGCGGATCATGATATATTTAATATTCTTCTCAAGCACTATAATTCGAATGTATCGATTCTTCTCTGGTCTTTATTTGTTGTCCAGGTTGCCCATGTATATGAGGTAGTTTGAAAGCTCATGACATAGTTCGGTTATACCATAGTTCTTTTAGAGACAACCTTAATCTTTTATATGTTAAATAGGTCTTTCTTGGCAGATTATCTCCATGCCACATACCCTTTGATTTTTCTGATTACTGATTTCTTGAGTGTTTATTGTCAATCCAAGCAAAATGAAAGCCTTTGCCACTTCATTTTTTCTCTCTCTTTGTCATGCTATTGCCCATTGGTCCAATTGTGAGGATTTGAGGCTTCTTTATATTGAGTTGTAACCCACAGTAAAAGGTGTTACCCATCTACGGGCTTTGATCTTCATCATCATTTGCTTCCAGTCCATCTCATTATCAGCAAACAAGTCTGTATCATTTTATATCATAGGTTGTTGATGAGCCCTTCTCCAATGCTGATGCCATGTTCATTTCATATAGTCTAGACTCTCAGATTATCTTCAGAGCAGACAGATTGGAGGTGCATGGTAAAGTAATGCAGCCCTAGTGCCCATACTTCCGGGTTTGAAACATTGACTGTGATGCACAATGCTTGCTGCCCCAAGACTATATAATCCCGTTGGAGAATACAATCACTCTCTTTCTTATACCTGATTCTGGAAAGGTGAGCACACTGCACACTTTGTCTCTCTTCATTTTCCCTCACATGCACACCCACTCCTCCGGACTCTCTCAGTGAAGAGGCTGAGGCTAGACCTCACGGCTAAGCTCTTTTACTTCATCATTTCTTCCATTTGACTTCTCAAGAGGACTATAAGCTTCCAAAAGAACAAACAAATCTGTCTTGGAGGAGGGAAAGCCAGAGCACTCCTTAGAAGGAAGGACGGTGAGCTACGCTATGAACATGTTACCAGGAGAGATTGGTCCCTGGAAAAAGACATCATCGTGCTTGGTTTACATGGGGTCCTTATGAGTCAGAGCCTACTTGAGAGCACACATCAACAACATGCTCAAGAGGTAGCTTGAAAGTCTGCTTTAGGGCTCTGCTTTCTGCAAAGATGAGGTCATTTCATGACTCATCTGGTCTTCAGTCATTAGTGTTCAAGGAATCAAGCAAGGTGGTTTCTAAAATCTTCAGGGATTTATTAAAGCTACATACCTTGGCTTTCCTGGAATTGTTTTAATTGTTTTCAACTTCTTCTTGTGCTTGCTCATGAGCCATTGATGGTCTCTTTAGCACTCATCCTTGACCTTGTTGTGAATGTTGATGCTGCTCTTCTTCACTATCACTTTCCACAGAATTAGTAGATTTGATTTTTGTGTATTTCATGTGATGATTTCCATATATAAATAGTTGCTCTCTTTGCTGTTGAAAATGGCATTTACAATGAACAATTAGTTGGTTTTATAAAATTCATTCACGTAATTTCTGTCTGTTTCTGTCCACAGGGAAATATTTTCCAATCTTCTTTGTTTCCAACTCTCACATTCTAATAATCAGTAATGACCAATACAAATTGATTGCATGTTTAGCCAATTTCAAGTGGCAGAAATTGTTTTAAAATTTTCAATTTTTATGTTCAGCATTATTGATTGCAATATAAACATGAGTAATGGTCGTACTACCTGATATTCCTTGTAGGTATATGAATATTATCCTATCACTAACAGTGTTGTACTTCAAGATAGAGCTTCAAATGTTCTTTCTGACAGCATGGACACGACATTATCCGTCTTCAAATAATTATTATTAGCATAGTTTATTCAATTAAAAATGTCCAATACCAGTTTATTTCTTCACACTAAAGTCTATTTATTTTTCTTTATGCATTCCATTTCAGTTGTGATGACTTTCATTCAGCTTTAATAAA
The DNA here is from genome assembly GCF_050624435.1 of Tenrec ecaudatus. Lineage (NCBI taxonomy): Eukaryota > Metazoa > Chordata > Mammalia > Afrosoricida > Tenrecidae > Tenrec > Tenrec ecaudatus. Next base: position 100,846,514 of record NC_134530.1, read on the forward strand.
ATTCATGTATTTTACATTCCTATTGTGAATGAATCTTTGCTTTGAGTCATGCCATATCAGAAAATGAAAATGCCCAAACCTTTATCCCATCCATTTCATTCAGAATGGCTCCAATTTGACGAAGAAATTCCTCTCCAGTGGCCTTTGAGTGCCCTCCCACCTGAGCGGCTCCTCCTCTAGCGCTGTAACAGACAATGTTCCATTGTCATCTATAAGGTTACCAGGGGCCAATGTATTTTTGAAGTAGATCAACACACCCTTCTTCCTTGTCTTTCTTAGTTCTTAGCCAACTCATGTCTGTTTGTTTGTGAACTGTGGTGACTTCATGTTCTTATGATGCTCGAGGATATATCACTAGTATTTCAAGTACCCTAAAGGTCCCCAATGGCAAACAATGTAAACAGCATTTCCTGACTAAGAGGGACTATGGAATATCTATCTATATGTATAAATGCAAATACATGGGTGAAGGGACACATAGTAATTGATGACACAATAACTAAACATTTTTTAATAAGTTTAGTCTCATGGGGCAATTCAGTCAATTGACATAACACAATTCACATACATCCAAAATCTTAATCTTTCACCTAGTGAAGTATACATTTTAAAATCTGCAATTCCATTCTTTGAAACATTTTTCTTTTCTTTTTCTTTTTTTTAATAAATACTTTTATTGGGGGATCTAACATCTCTTATCACAATTGATACATTCATCTAGTGTGTCAAGCACATTTACACATATGCTACCATCATCATTTTCAAAGAATTCTCTTCCTACTTGAGTCCCTAATATCAGCTCTCCATTTCTTCCCCCCACCCTCCCTCACAAACCCTTGATAAATTATAGATTATTATTTCCATATCTTACATTGTCCTCTGTCACCCTTCATCTGCTTTTCCGTTGTTCGTCCCCCTAGGATGGGGTTCTAGGCTTATCCTTGTGATCAACTCCCCTTCTTTCTCCCACCCTCCCCTAATCCTTCTGGTATCTCTACTCTCATTGTTGGCCCTGAGGTGGGAACTTATGTGTTTTGGGCTCTTATCAGTAGCCGTGTGCATGCTCTGGTCTAATCAGATTTGTAAGGTAGAATTGAGGTCATAATAGTTGGGGAAAGAAAGCACCAAGACCTAAAATATGTGCTCCACTCTCTCTTCTGCCCCCTTCATTTGCTCCCATATGCTCTGATCAGATACATGCCTCTCCCTCAGCCACAGCTTCAGTGCTGTCCTCTAAAGTAAATTCTTCTGGGTCAGGGACAGGTGTCCATGTAGTTGGGATTGGGTCTGGCTCCTCAGACCTCTCCACTGGTTCGGTACTCCATGTTGGCATGTTGCATTCACATCTTGGAACATATACCCTCCCACCAAGCCTTGAGAACGATATTCCCACTCATAGCCAATCCACACAGAAGACCATATGGCCGGCCACACTATGAGACATGACATCCCTCACTGACCCATAGCCCTACAAGGGGACAATACTATAGACACAGTGTCGTAATTGTGCCCAATCTGATCCCAAGACACAGAGGCAAAACACTAAGGGAATGCAACAGAACAGCAAGTGAAACAGAGCAATGGAGTACTCAGGGAATACAAAAAATAGACTTCTGGGCCAGGGCTTGGCACCCCATCAGAATGGAGAAGAAAATGCTTCTAAAAGCTAACACACAGTCCTTGAACTAACTACAAGCTTTTCTTTTTTGTTGTTGTTGTGTTTTGTATTGTTTTTTGTCATTGGTTTTTTGTTGTTGTTGCTTTGTTTTGTTTTCATTTGTTGCTTTGTTTTGCTCTGTCTTGTTTTGTGCATGTTATTATCTCCGCAGGTCTCTCTGAATAAGATAGGCTGGATGAACAATCTGGAGGAGAAAACAAAAGGACTGATGGTTCCGGGGGGTGGGGGGGACATGGGAGAGGGGCAAGTGGGGGGAAAGGAAGTGGTGTTAAACCTAGGGACAAGGGAACAACAAGTGATCCAAATTGGCGGTGAGGCCTAGTAGAGTGTGATCAAGGGTAATGTGATCAAGGGTAAATGTTACCTAGTAGAGTGTGATCAAGGGTAATGTTACCAAAAGGGTAACATTACCAAGGGTAATGTTACCTAGTAGAGTGTGATCAAGGGTAATGTTTCCAATTACTGAAACCCAAATAATGGCTGATCATGATAGTGGGACAAGAGGAAAGTAAAAGGAAATAGAGGAAAGAGCTGGGAGGCAAAGGGAATTTATAGAGGTCTAAATAAAGGCATATACATATGTACATATATTTATATATGTGGATGGGGAAATAGATCTATGTGCACATATTTATAGGTTTAGTATTAAGGTAGCAGATGGACATTAGGCCTCCACTAAAGTACTTACTCCTTCAATGCAAGAACACTTTGTTCTATTAAACTGGCATTCCATGATGTTCACCTTCCCAACACAATCTCTGAAGACAAAGCGGGTGCATAAGCAAATGTGGTGAAGAAAGCTGATGGTGCCTACCTATCAAGATATAGCATCTAGGGTCTTAAATACTTGAAGATAAACAAGTTACCATCTATCTCAGAAGCAACAAAGCCCACATGGAAGAAGCACACCAGCCTGTGTGATCAAAGGTGTAGAAGGGATCAGGTATCAGGCATCAAAGAACAAAAAATCATATTATTGTGTGCTCACCTCCCCGATACGATCACTGAGCACAAATGGGTACATAAGCAAATGTGGTGAAGAAAGCTGATGGTTCCCAGCTATCACAAGATATAGCATCTATCTTAGAGGCTTGAAAGTAAACAAGCGGCCACCTAGCTCAGAAGCTACAAAGCCCACACGGAAGAAGCACACCAGCCTGTGTGATCACAAGGTGTCGAAGGGATCAGGTATCAGGCATCAAAGAACAAAAAATCATGTCATTGTGAATGAGGGGGAGTGTGGAGTGGAGACCCAAAGCCCATTTGTAGGCAACTGAACAGCCCCTTAAAAAATATCGCAGGGAGGAGATGCCAGGCTGCAGTGTAGCAACAATGAAACATCCAAATTTCCTCTAGTTTCTAAATGCTTCCTCACCCCTCTCTCCCTCCCCCCACTATCATGATCCCAATTCTACCTTACAAACCTTGCTAGAGGAGAGGATGTACACTGGTACAGATAGGAAGTGGAAGCACAGGGAATCCAAGGCAGATGATCCCTTCAGGACCAGTGCTGAGAGTGGCGATTCCGGAAGGGAGGAGGAAGGGTGGGGTGGAAATGGAGAGCCAATTACAGGGAACTACATATAACCTCCTCTCTGGGGTATGGACAACAGAAAAGTGGGTGAAGGGAGATGTTGGGCAGTGTAAGATATGACAAAACAATAATAATTTATAAATTATCAAAGGTTCATAAGGGGAGGGAGCAGGGAAAGAGGGGGGAAAATGAGGAGCCGATGACAAAGGCTTAAGTGGAGAGTAAATGCTTTGAGAATGATGATGGCAACAAAGGTACAAATGTCCTTTACACAATTGATATATGTATGGATTATTATAAGAATTGTATGAACCCCTAATAAAATGATTTTTAAAAAAAGAAAGAAAAGAAAGTTGGAAGGACGGTAACCGGAAACCCATGGAGGAAGTGGGATAAATAATGTTACATTGTGATGACAATCAATGACATGAGGCAAAATTCATATGAATTGTTGAATGGGAAGTTGATTTGCATTGTAAACATTCACCAAATAAAAATTTTAATTATAAAAAAAGAACTAGAAGAAAGCTGTGTTCTTCATCGGTACTATACTGTACCCTGACTGGCTCATCTTTTCCCTGTGACCCCTTTGTGAGGGGATGTCCAATTTTCTACAGATGGGCATTGGGTCTCCACTTCATGCTCCTCCCAGCCCCACCATTCACATTGAGTGTGATTTTGTTCTGGATCTTAGATGCCTGATCTGGATCCCATTGACATCTCATGATCACACAGGCTGGTGTACTTCTTCCATGTGGGCTTTGTTGCTTCTTCTGAGCTTGATGGCCGATGTTTATCTTCAAGCCTTTAAGACCCCAGGTGCTATATCCTTTGATAGCTGGGCACCATTAGCTTTCTTCACCACACTTGCTTATGTGCAACTGTGTCTTCAGTGATCATGTCGGGAAGGTGAGCATCACAGAATGCTGGACTGTTAGAACAAAGTGTTCTTGTGCTAAGGGAGTACTTGAGCTGAGGCCCAATGTCCATCTTCAACCCTAATTTTTAACATATAAATATGAACACATAGTTCCATTCCCCTCTCATTTTATATATAGATACATATATAAACATACATACATATATGTTCATGCCTGTATTTAGGCCTCTATAAATGTCCTTTGCCTTTTGGTTCTTTCCTCTATTTCCTATTACTTTCCTTTTGTCCCACCACCATATTCAGCCTTCACTCTGGTTTAGTATTTCTCACCTTTACATTGGCCTTGATTAACCCCCACTAGGCATCCTACGTCCTTCTCTCCATTGATTTTAGTTCACTTGTTTTTCCCTTGTCCTGGGTTGGTTTCCCATCCAACCTTCTTTTCTCCCACCTCCCCTTCTCCTGCATCCACCCGGAACTATTGTCCTGTTCTTTTAATCTCCGAATTATTTATCCCGCCTATCTTATCTAGATAGACATACAGATATGCTAATAAGTGCAAAACCCAGGCAAAGTCAAATAAAACAATGAAGGAAGTCAAAACCAACAAAACAATAATAACAACAAAAAACAAAAACAAAATAACAATAACAAAAAGAAAGCCACTGACATACATAGAAAAGCCTATAAATAGTTCAAAGTCTGTTTGTTGACCTATACAAGTGTTTTCCAGTCGAGTCTGGTGGGGTGCCACACTCTGTCCCCAAAGTCTATTTTTGGTATTCCCTGGGCATTTCATCACTCTGCTCCCCCTGCTGCTCTGCTGCATGGCCTCAGTGCCTCACCTCAGTGTGATGGGGCTAGACTGTGCACTATTCCTGCACTGTGTCTCCAGTGCTGTTCCCCTGAGCACCATGGTTCAGTGAGGGACACTGTGCACTGTGGTGGGGCTGGCCCTTCTGTCCTCCCTGTGCGTTATCTGCTCTGAGCAAGAACATAACCTTTGGGCCTTCATGTGGCAGGATGTCCTCTTCTCCCTCTCCATCCCTTTTCGTTTCTCCGGATGTGCTCTATTCTGATGCACCCCTCTCCCCAAGCTGTAGCCCAGTGCTATTCTCTGAAGTGCATTCTTCTGGTGGGAAAGGGTGTCCACATAGTTGAGTTTGTGGCCAGCCTTGCAGAACTCTCTTTGGCTGCCTGGTACATGCTGGTATGTTGTATTGATATCTTGGCACATGGAGTTGAAGACTGGTCTCTCCCTCCCCCTCCTGTGGAGATATACAAATACTACCCTCCCCTTGGGTGGATCAGTGCCCTACTAGCCCCTTACCCATGTCTTTCTCTCTCCTCTCTCTTTCTTTCCCCCTCTAATTCATATGTATCCCTGGATTAGGTTTGTCCCCTGCCAGAGTTGATGGGCCTCACCACAGGGATGTATATATATAGCAGATGTTCCCATATACCCCGCCTTTTCTTTAAGCTTACCTCAGTTAACTCATGCTGTACTTGTCCTTTTGTGCTTGGCTTACTTCACTTAGCATGATTTCTTCCAGTTCTTCCCATGCAGCAATGTGCTTCATCTGTTCATCGTTGCTTTTTAGGGATGTGTAGTAGTACTCCATTGAATATATTTACCACAGTTTTTTGATTAATTTGTCTACTGATGGAAATTTGGGTTGTTTCCATCTCCTTGAAATTGTGAACTTGGCCACAATGAAGAAGATTGGAGCACAGATTTCTTCCTTTAGTTCGCTTCTTGCCTCTTCTGAGTATATGTCTGGTAGGGAGATTGCTGGGTTGCATGGTAGCTCAACCTCATCTGTTTTAGATAGCTCCAAATCTATTTCCATAATGGCTGTACATACCTTCTGATCCACCAGCAGTGGACAAGAGTTCCTATCTCCCCACAGCCCTTCCAACACTTGTTTCATTTTGATTTTTTAATTGGGCTGTCTTTGTGGATGTTAGGTGTTAACTCATAGTTGTTTTAATTTGTATTTCTCTTATTAGGCTAATGATCAGGAACATTTTCTCATATGTTTATTGGCAATTCGGATTTCTGCCTCTGTGAAACTTCTGTTCAGGTCCTTTGACCACCTCCTCAGTGGACAGTTAGTTTTTCTTTTATTGTAAGCTTGCAAAGTATTGTAGATTTTAGTAATAAATTCTGTGTCTGATGTGTCATTGCTAAAGATTTTTTCCCAGTCTGTGGGCTCTCTTATTACATTTGGTGAATTCTTTAAATGTACACAGATGATTTATCTTCAGTACATACCACTTGTCAATGTGTGAATCCTCTGTATTTGTATCCTGCGCTATTTCTGATCACCTATGTATTTCCTGTGCCAAGGTTATCAGGTTGGTCCCAATACCGTCATTAATGGCCCTGAGAGTTTGGGGTTTTACCTCAAGGTCTGTGATCCACCTTGAGTTTATTCTTAAGAACCAGCTTTTAGCTACATTAAAAATTTCCATTGTTTTCTTGTTTTCCCTGTCCTGTATCTCATCCCTGATTTTATTATTTATTTCTTTTTGCTATTAGGAAGATTGTTTTGTTGACTCTGCTCTAATTAGTGTAAGTTTTGTCCCAGAATATCAACCATATGTGTCTTTTCCTTTTTCATGTGTGAATGTACTGCTATCAGCCTTTCTCTGATAAATGCCTTTCCTGGTCCCAAAGGTTTTGGGACGTCATATTTTCACTCTCATTGGTTTCTAGAAACGTCCTGATTTCATCTCTGATATGGGCCGTTAGCCATTCCTTTTTCAATAGAGAGTTATTCATCCTCCAGTTGTTTACCCTTGTTTTCTTCATCATCTTTTTGTTGATTTCCAGCCTATGACATAGTGGTTGGAGAGAGACTCTGCATAACCTCTATGTTCTTGAATTTATTCAATTTCAAATTTTGTCCAAGTATGTGGTGTGTATTCGAGTACATGACATGTGAACTTGAAAAGAATATGATTTTTTTTTTTTTTGCATTGGGGTAGAAGGCTTTGAAAATATCTATCAGGTCCAATCGTCCAATTGTGCTGTTTAGACCTGTGGCCTCCTTTTAAACTTTATTCCCCTGGATCTGTCTTTTTCAGAGAGTCGTGTATTAAAGTCACCTCCTAAAATTTTTGAAGCTGTGATTTCTTTCTTCATCTTTTGGAGTGTTTGATTTACAAGTTTTTCTGGTCTCTCTTTGGGCACATATATATTTATTATGCTCAGTGGTTCTGGGTCTACTGTTCCCTTGAGCATTAAATAGTGCCTCTGCTTGTCTCTTGTTATGGCTTTTACCTTCAGATTAATTTTGTCAGAGATTAAGATTGTTACCCCTGCTTTGTTTGCCCTGCCAATTGATCGGTATATTTTTCTCCAGCCTTTAATTTTCCACCTGTTTTTTTCTGCAAGCTTGAGCTGTGTCTCCTGTAAGCAGCAGATCAAAGGGTTTTGTTTTCTGAGCTTGTCTTTTCATCTCTGCCTTTTAATGCCTGAGTTCAGTGTATTGATATTCAATGTTATTACATCCATTTGTAGACTCCGTGATGTCATCTTGTACCTTTTGTGTTGGGTGATTTCTTACCTTCCTATCTTTTCAGTTTTTGTTGTAGGTGTGCGATTCATCCTTGCCTTCTTTCCACTACTGAGATAATGCTAATTTGGGGCTGTTTTCTCTTTGACACCTTCTGGGCGCAGTTGTTTTATGTGATGGTGTCTTATTTGCACTCTGAATGTTTATCTTCTGTCCATACTGGGTCGGCAAGGATCTTTTGTAGGGCTGGGTTTCTTTTTATGTATTCTTTGAGTTTTTCTTTATCTGGGAAGACTCTTACCTCTCCATCTATCTTAATAGATAATTTGACCAGGTAAAGTATTCTTGGATTTCTGTTATTTTTCTTCAGTTTTTGGAATGTTACTTTACTACCTTCTCTTCTTCATTGTATCCGTTGATAGGTCTGAACATATTCTTATTTGGGCACCTTTCTAAGTGACTATTTGTTTTTCCCTAGTTGTTCTTATGATTTTCTCCTTTTCCTCATCGTTGGATAATTTAATGATTACGTGTCTTTCTGACTTCTTGGGATTCAGTCTGACTGGGGAAGTTTTCCTCAAGAAATTCCCTCACTAATTTCGTTTTTGACTTTTTTGTTGTGTCTTGTTCTGGTAGGACTACCAATTATTCTAATATTATTGCTCTTCATAACATCCATTCATGTTTTCTTCAGCTTCTATAATTGTTTTATTGGTCTGATTTTCCTGCTTGGTGAGGTCAGCTTCGTTATCCTCTAGGTCACTGGTGTGATTCTCTGCCTCCTTGCTTGTTGGAAAAGTCTGTTAATTTGCTACTGGATTTTGTTATTATATCCTTTAGGTCTTGTATTTCCCTTTGGTGTGTTGCCTTTATCTCCTCTACCAATTCATCCTTTTTCTGCATTGTTTCCCTCATATCCTGTATAACTCCAAGCAGAATTCTGAAAATTTCTTTCTGTGGCAGGTCAATGTCTGCTTCTTCTATGCATGTCGTTAGGTTGATGATTCTTTCCAGCATTGTCTTCTGTTTTGCCTACTTTTTCATTGAGGCTGTTGGGGCTGCTTGCTGTTTACCTGCTGTTTTAGAGGAGCCTGACATCATCTTCCAGAGTGGAAGAGCACTGGGCTCTCCCTTGGGGGACATGTATGAGTGCTTTTATGAACTATCTGGAGGTAGCTACACGGAGGGGTGGGGTGAAGAGCAGGCTAATGCTGTATCTTCCTGTGGATTCACTCTTATCCTAGTCAGCAAGTATTTGTTTATTTGGAATGTAATTTGGACAGTCCTCTCATGAGATCCTGGTTGGGTGGCTATGGGCCCACGGGGATAGCATTTTACTGACTGATCTCTTAGTAAGCCATAGTAGCGTGTCTCACAGGGATGGTGTACATCAGATGGCATGCATTGCTTCCCTCTCCACTTGGAGTGCCACAGAGGTCATACGGGTGTACCTTCCTTGGTGTAGAGCACTGCAGATGGCAGGCAGAATTACCCTAGTCATAGAGATCACTGTGGAGATTGGGCAGATGTTCTCACAGCAGCATCGAGCACCACACGTGGTGATCAGGAGTTTCCCCGGTCACTTCTAGGCCTTGGGGTGTAGGTAGGGGTTCTCCAGGTATTTGAAGGGGAGATGGGGGCAGCCACTTGGGGTATGGTGGAGGACAGGTATGATTTCCCCAGCTTCATGTAAAGCCAATAAGTGCAGGTGTAAGCTTTCCCAACTGGGCCATCAGAGTTGCCCAAGGTGGAGGGGAGTGGCCTGGAGACCGGTGGTGGCTTGTGAAAGGTAAGACAGAGAGAAAGAAGAAAAAGAGAGAAAGGAAAGAACAAAGACAAGAGCAAAAATTAAAAAGAAAACAACAATCTAACACACACACACACACAAAATGCAAAGTCAAAACAAAAATAAAAACGAAGAATCATAAAAAGATAAGAACAGAAAAGAAAAACTGAATCTGTTGAGACTCTGGTGGGGAAGAAAGAAGTGATAGGAGAGGAAAAAAGAAGAAAAAGAAAATAAAGAAAAAAGAGGAAAAATAGATAAACGGATAGCCGAGCTTCTTGCTGTGCCATGTGTAACACTGCCTCCCGATGCGTGCAGCACTGCCACAGGGGAAAGAAAGAGAGAGCTGGTCCCTGAGCACCTGAGCGTGGGATAGAAGAGCTTAAACCCTGCCCCAGGTGGCAGGTTGGTGTGAAGCTGCAAATCTTTATGAAAGAAGATGACTTCATCTTTTTCCCACAGTCTGGCTGGAATAGTTGGACTTTTGTCCGTAGCACCCTAATATGTAACTCACTATGCCCACATAGGTTCCTTCAAATCCACAAAGGGAATATTGATTTAGAATATGAGAAGACAAATCTATTATTGAATATAAGTAGACTTACTTCAACACTTATAATTGATAAAAAATTTGAATAAAAACACAGTGCAATAGTCTATTCATAAACTGCATCGACTGTTCATTAGCTCAGTGCAAAGTATGCATAACTTATTGAAATTCAGAATTTAAGCCTCAGAGCTGGATAATTTAATGATTATATGTCTTGCTGACTTCTTGGGATTCAGTCTGACTGGGGAAGATTTCCTCAACAAATTCCCTCACTAAATTTTACATGATATCATGGATGGAATCAATATGTTTTACTCCAAAAGCCAGTTAGTTTGAATTAGCAAAAGACTACGTGTTGTTAGAGACCTTTGAGTTGGTTCCAATAGAACAAAACTGCCCCATCCGGTGCCATCTTCACAATCGCTCTGAAACTTGAGCCCCTTATTGCAGCCACTGTGTCAAAAGCTCACATAGATGTATTTAACTAAATATTAAATAATTACACTCAGATTCTGAACAATTCCATCAGACTACATCACTGTGATTCAGTTTTTTCTATGTAAATATATGAAATAATCAAACAAGATTACCAAAACAAACAAACAAAACAAATTCAATGTTATCTTACAGCAACCCACTAGGACAGAATAGAACTGTCCCTTTGGGTAGCTAAGGCTGTAAATCTTTACAGAAGCACATTTTTACCCAATCCCTCATTTTTCTCCTTGGAAGGAGTCAGTGATGTCAAACAGCTCACCTTGTCGTTACTGACCTAATGTGTAACCCATTATACCGCCAGGACTCCTAAACAAGGTTGCAGTATAAACAAAATAAACCTTTGCTTGGTAACTTCTCATCAAAATTTGACAACCATTATTCTCTACTGCCCCATATTTCATTCATGTGCCTTTAAGAATCTTTGCATACACTCATAAGCCTGGCATCAAGTAATATGTTTGAGTATAGAGCACTATATAAAATACTTTTTTGTTAATGGTTATTTCATAGGATTGGTGATTGTACTATTATGTAACACTTCCTTTCATTTGTCACTATCCTTTGTTATGTCAGATCAAAGAGTACTTTATGACTGTGATAACTCAAAAAGTTAAAAAGCAACTTTACAAATGCTTTGCAAATAAATTTACAAAGTTATTGAGAATGTGCTAGACATATAAAAATATGAATGCACTTAAAGTTAAAGAAACTTTATTCTCTTGAAAATTTAAAATTTTGTCAAATATGTGACAACAAACAGCAATCTGAACTCTCTCTTGTTTTTAATATTCATGAATTATTATACTAATTGCTGAAAATTTAAATAGGGTTACAACTTGAGCTGTTAAGGTCAATAGTTGGAAACCACCAACCACTCCACTAAAGAAAGTAGAAGCGTTCCATGCCAGTAAAGATTTATAGTTTCAGAATCTGCAGGGGCAGTTCAATTCATCGTACAGGGTTACTATGTGTGGAAATAGACTGGATAGCAAAGAGTGTATTTTTTTGGAAGCATGCACTAGAAGTAGATTAATGTCAAAGACAACTTAGCTCCATAAATAAATTTAGAAAAAGAGATAAAATATAAAAGTTAAAATAAAGAATGCAGTCTGAATTTACACGAACTATGAGAAGTAGAAACTAAATTACCCTATATATAATTTGTCTTACAAAAGTTAAACTAGGACACAAACCCAAACAAAAATAATTTAAAAAACAATCTAACCTGTCACCTCATTAAAGCCAAGAAGTAACACTAGGATTTCCTATGATGACAATAAAAGTTTGCATTTGTTTCCAATTTCATACTACCTTTAGGACCTCCTGTTTATACACCTCTGGCCTTCCTGTTAGTCTGGCCCTTACAGGAATGGGAGGAAGAGCCTCATCAATACAGTGACTAGACTTTAGATATTGTGTTAGAAGTGAAAGTTAAGTCCAAATGAAAGTAGCAGGGGGAGACTCCCCCAAAGCAGATCAATTTATCTAGAGTATGATTTTCTTTTCTTTCCTTATATTAAGTAGCGCTTGGCTTGCAGTAATAGGAAATCTATTGGTATGGCCTTGGGTTCAGTTTCAGAAAATCTAAACATTTTGTTGAGTTATGATGTCACAATTTGCAAAAACCTCAAGGCTAGTCACTAAATCTGGAAAAACAAAATATTTCTCATCTATAAAAAGAGTAATATTCACCATCTAATTATTTTAAGTTTTCACAACATTGTGTTCAATTGATTGAGATTACGAGAATTGGGAGTGGGGTTATGGTTGCATGGGTTTAAATATTTTTAGTAGCAAAGAATTCTCCAGAGAAAGAGTCAGGGTAGCAGGATTTCTGGGGAAGCCCAGAGAAGCTGTGCGTGGACCTTTTCCTTTCCAAGTGAGAATCTGTCATTCCGCAGTTACTGTACCTGAAAGTACAGAATATTAGAGACAACTGAAATCAAACCAAATAACACGCAGCCAGGCTGAACCTGGGAAGGGAGATCAGCATAATTTTCTCTCTTACACTCTGCCCATGTCACCCAGAGAAGGACATAGTACTTGGTAAAGCGGAGCGTCACTGAGAAAGAAGGAAGACCCTCAGGGAAGACACAGCGCGGCTGCACCCATGGTCTCAAGCGTAGCATTGTTCAGGATGCCCTAGTTGTTCATTCTATTGTGCACCGTGATCACTGCGTGTTGCAACCAGCTCCCGGAAAGCAACAATACCAAGACCAAAAAGGAACCCCATTAGTAGTACAATTTCACCAAAGAAACACATTTTTATCAGACAGTGTATGCTATCTCAAAACAATAAATTTAGCTATATAAATGGCATGTTAGACTTCTATGACTGCCATAACAGAGCATCACAAATTTAGTGGATTAATTCAAATAACATACATTTATTATCTAACATCTCTGCAGGTTAGAAATGGAAAGCTCATTGTCAAAGATCAAGCTTTTGCAGGGCATTCTTTGCCAGTGGAGCTTTTGAATCCTTAGCTTTTCCAGCTCTCGAAGTTGCACATATTCTTTGGCTCATGGCCCAACTCCTCCATCTTTAAACCTTGCACCTCTCTGTCTCTGCTTATTTCATAATATCTTTCTCATTCGCTTACTGCCTCCATTTTACTTTTAAGAGTTTTCTCTGATAACATTGGTCTATTCAGGTAATTTGGGATGTTTTCTCTATTTAACATCAGTTTAATTCCTTTTGCCCTAGAACTTAGCATATTAGAGGTCCTGGGCATATTTGGGGGGTTGTGAACATCATATTATTTTCTTATTTGCCATAGGAAACCTCTTCTATGTTAGTATGACAGTAGAAAGAAGAGATTTTGTCAACCAAGTAATGTTCTTTTTATATCATTTGTAATTAATAACAACTATAAAATTTATTAAACAAAACAAAAACAGAAGTCCTGATGGTGTAGTGGATTATTCTTTGAGTTGCTAACAGCAAGTCCAACTGTTCAAACCCAATGCTTGGCTCCTGTGATGCTTTCAACTTTCAACTTTGCCCTGTAGAATAGGAATCAGCGTATGGCGATGGGTGGGTTTTAAAACCAGGCACTATTTTGTTTATAGAACAAAATAACTTTTATTTTTAAAGATAATAAATTCTTCATTGATTTATCATGTCAGAAGACTTCTAAATCACCACTAAAAATAGCAGGGCACTACAGCTGACAGATCAGGAGCCCTCGTGACCTAGCGGTTAGCATTGGGCTGTGAACCACAAGATCGGAGAAAGGTGCAACTTTGCACTCCCTCAAGGACTCAAAGTCTCAGAAACCCACAGGGACAGTTCTACACAGCCCTACCCAGTCCCTGTGAGTCTGAATCCACTCACTGGCGGTGAACTTGTTTCTTTTTGGGCAGCTTAGAGAAGCAGATTGTGGCATCTGAGGCCACCCTGCTGAAATGCCTAGTTTTCTTTTGATGGCAGACGCGCATAGTTTTTGTTTGTCTGAGCCTTAGGTCACAGTAAAGAAAGCCTAGGTGGTTCCAGCAGTTAATTTTCAAATGGCCATTCTAAAAGTTTGTCCTTCAAATGGATTCTGCTGCTCTGCATAAGAGAGATGTGGTGGACTGCTCCCACGAAGATCTTAGTCCAGAAAACCCTGTGTAGCAGTCAGCCTTGGAAACACTTGAGTTACCCTGAGTTGGGGCTGACTTGACAGCAACTAACAACCATATCATAAAAGTTTCTTAAATATATGAATTTCATAAATAAATTGCCTATTTTATTGGGGCTATTAAAACATATTTCTATAAAATCATGATGGTCTTTGTTTCTATAAGGCTCTTCCCAGTTTTTTATTAGGATGTCTTCATTAGGGAAAGCGACAATGTTGTTCTTTTGTGTTCTCAATACTTAAAACAAGGTTAGGTATTTTGCTGGTCTTCAAAAAAATTTGGATTCTATAGCTTAATATAAAATAGTCATACGATTTTAAAATAACATTTAGTATTGTCTTCTCCAGTGGAATTATTTTTGTTGTCCCATTTACAAAGAATATGGCAAAATTGTTTAAATTAAAGATTAATTGAGTGATATGAAGCATATTAAGAGCACTATTTCAAATAGCAAATAGAGGCCACTCTGGCTCTGGACAATCTTAGCATCAGGAAAGCAAAAAGTACGCATCTTACTCCTTACAATGACTTCAGAAATGTAATTCTCAACTATGAGAGATAAGTACATTGTAATAAGTCTTGTCTATCATTCAACTATTTCTATATACATAAATTCATCAGATTATCCTGACAACTTCACTGTGTTTAAATGTGCCTTCTGAAAAGTGTACATTGCTTTAAAATATAGGTTAACATAACTTCTAGTTTTTAGAAAGGTGCCTTAATATTAATATGAATCATTTTTAAATGCTAAATCTCATCTCATGAAACTAGGATGAAAAATATAAAAGAAATAGAGAGTTCAGGGTGCTATGAAAGTTAAATTGGTTTCTAAACTCTGCTTGGTACCAATAAGAAGTCAAACACACTGCTATCAAGTTGATTCTAGTTCCATAGCAAGCCTGTAAGTGAGAATTGTACTCCCTTTAGCATTTCCAAAACTGCAAATCTTTACAGGAGCAGAGAGTCTCCTTTTGAAGCTGGTACCCCAATACTTAACCCACTGTAACACCAGGACTCCTTACACTCTCCTTGGTAAGCCACACTTTATTTTTAAGAAATCACTCATTATTGTCCTGCAAACAACCAAGTTATTTTCCTTTGTTGTCATTAGAAACAGAGGATGAACTATATTTGCCACGAAGCACAACTATGATTAAATGTTCAATACTTTTGTTATACTAAGTGAGCCCTTTCTACGAATGATTTTTCTAAGGTCAGCATTTTTTAAGACACATAGACTTGGTTCCAGAGGCCAGGTTTTGTGTCATGTGTTGTGTGAAAATTGGAAATGACCACAGCAGATCACAAAATTCAGAATTACTTTGTGAACCTTGGTTCTCTAGATAGAGAAATAAAACCAAATGGCATCATTAAATATGTCCAACTACAGAAGAGCATGGCCCAGCCAAGTGGACCACAATCTCAATTGTCATAGAAAGGGTTACTTTTGCTTCACACCTTAGTGTTTGTGACTTCCAGATGTAGGTCATTATTGTACAAAATAGCTGATAGTAGTTTACTTACTATTGTCTTCAATGAAAACTGTTTGATTTAAAGATAAATTAGGAGAGGCAGATACCTTCAAAATGATGTCACTCATTACTATTCTCTTTTGCTAACAATTCTCAGAATTTCAGGAAACAGATTGTTCTGGTTTCCAAATGAACAGTGCTTCAAAAGTACTATTGTAATTGATAAATAATTCAAATTCTAGAAAGAATTAAAAGAAACAAGTAACACAGACACATGGAAAAAGCATTCTACTATCCAATGTAGTTTCTGACTTTCTTTGCAAGCATGGTGGCCATGTGTGACCTCCTCTGGCTAGGCAAAGAAGGAGAATCTAATTCCACACTTGCCCACGGCTGACTGCTGGAGGGCAGAGGCCAGGCATACATCCACCACCCATCCTTCTTTACCCTTTCCTGAAGCCAACTCTCCTTCCCACATCACTCTACTTCTCTGCTGCGTTCTAGGATTCATTGAAACCACCACCTAAAGCGCACTGCCAATATTCACAAATACGGGGTCTATTAGGGAAGCTAATAGGTTACAAAATGTTAAGGATACACTTATGCACACAATACTTCTTCTCCAACATGCTGACAGGCATGTCTCTTATTTAACTTCTCAGTTCTCCCATACTCCTTGGCCTCGACCTTAAGTCATGTGCCAGGAAGGCCGCTGCTCTGCCTCAAGGTCTCAATGGTGCTCCACTGCTTTGCTTCATGTCTCAGTGCCGCTGCTCTGCCTCACTTACCTACAAGGAACATAGATATCATCAGTGACTACCTTTTACATGGTTCTTGGTAAATTATCACGTTATTGCTACTTTTCCATGGCAAAAACTGCAGTTCTGCATTATTATGTTGTTGAATGTCATGTATTCCGATATCCAATTAACAGACATTTTGACTGTTTACAATATTTTTAGATCTGGAAGATCACAAGTGATATACACTTTGATGCCATTATGCACTTAACTGTCAACACTAGTGCCTTAAAGTAAAATTATTTTATTTTGAAGTAGCATGGCTTGGGTCAGGCACACCTTAGTCCTAAAGCACCATCTTTGCTTTGCAATACTCTAAAGAAGTCTAAGGGTAGAATTTACAGTCAATAGCTAAAGGGATTGTGGCTAGGAGGCCTGTAATCGACTCTATCTGGTTTTGTTCTTTTATAGCATAGCATTCTTAGAGATGAGTGTGAAATCTGGAGTCAAGTCACATATGTTTGACTGTTTATTTGGCCACTAAGTCTGTGAAGCTGGACTGGCTCCTTAAGGCTTTTGTGTACTTCAATTACCTTGTTTGCATGATGGGAATAGATTTGTGGTAAGAGTTCATAGTTATTGATACTCTTCTATTTTAATAAAGGCAACATAAAACATTTTTTTATTTGGAGTCCTGGTCAAAATATCAGGTTTTACTGCAAACTGAAAGTTTTCCTATAACTTTCTAGTTAATTTTTAATTTATTTTCCTAATTTATATATGTATCATTTAAATGTGTTTCTAATGATAAGAAGTTGGATCTTTTGGATAATAATTTAACAATTAATTTTATAAAATTTCTTTTTTTTTGACTTTATAAAATTTCTCTAAGGAAATATAGTCTCTGAATTTTCTTTTTATAGAACATTATTAATATATTTCTGGTCAAGTAGAAATTTTCTTTTTAAAATTGTTAAATGATCATATGAAATGACTTCTAAATAAAAGGATTTGCTTCACTGCTGAAAATATTTAAGCTAGCTTATATTGATTAGTATTTTAAAATCCATTTTATCTGTTACTATTTTCATAAATAAGATTTATTAAAACATAGAGTTTTATAGAATTCTTCTAAGTGTAGGTATTTTCAAGTATAAATTCTCCTTTGAATATTTCATAAAACTGAGTGTAATGTTTTTCCATGTCAAAGGTGATTTTTTTCATTTTGAAATTAATAATATTGCTGAATTTTTTTTAAAGTAACTGAAAATTAAGAGTTGCAATGTTCAATGATTGAAGCTATCGGTCTATTGTATTTTGGTTAACTCTAATTTTATCATTGTGTGTGCGGACATTTTTCTCATTTAATGCTTTCATTCATAGGTTTTAATGTGCTAGTAGTAATGGCTAGTGGGAGTACTTTTTTGCTGTTTATAATTTTCTAGAAATTTATTTCCCATTACTTTTTTATAAGTTATTTTTTCTCTTTATTTTATGTGTATTTATTTTGTGCGTGTTTTGTAAGCATCATATTGTGAATTTTCTATGTGTTCTAACAATTTTCTGTCTCTAATTGAGAAATTCAACCTATTTACATTAAGTGTAGTAAATGATATAATTGTTTTCATTACTTGCATTTTATTTTATGTTGGTGATTTATTTTATTCTGCTGGAGTTTTATTTCCCTTTCCATTACTTCTGTAACTTCGGTATGCTTGCACCATTTCCCTCTTGTTTTGTCTACTGATCATGCTTTTCAATGTGTCAGTGTTTATATTTCCATCCCTAACGACTGTGACACCTTTGCTTTCTGTGGTTGTAATAACCCAAGTTAATGGCATGCCTAAGAGCCACTAGTCAAGATAATTAATAATAATAAGCAAACATCAACACCTCCATTTTGTCTTTGCCTCCTGGGTTATTCAGAAGGAGGTAGGACTGGCTATGGTTAAAACGAAACAAAACTTCAAATCATATTTGTTAGCACTTTAAAGTTTATTTCTCACTTGTACAGAGCTTGTAGGACTTTCAGCCCCTCTAAAAGAAAGTCTTCTCTTAGTGGCCAGTCAGGGACATAGACTACTACTTATCTTTTGTCCACCTTCGGTATTTAAGGAAAGGAAACTGAAGCTTCAAAGAATTTGATTATGTGCTTATGTGCCTTTATCCACTCTCATTTTTAATTGGCCAGAATGAATAATCAGATTCCTATCCACCTGCAAGGAAGTTTGAAAAAAAATTCTTCCTTAGGAAGATAAATCTATGTGAATATATAGCAATTGTCTCTGCATACCTGGTCCACCACTTTAACACCCAAATTTCTTTTTTTTTCTAACACCTAAATTTCTTTAAACAGTTCTAAACTTTGAATTTCTGGATAGAATTATTTCCTATATGCTGTCTTTATTTCTAAATATCTGTATAACATTTCTGTAAGGAAATAGGATAAACATGTTATTTTATTTAAATGGGACAAATCACTAGATGCCATTACTACACATATGGTGGAAGAAAGGAAATGTAAGGGAAGAGAAGATAAAACAAACAAATTAACAGAGATGAGATACCATTAAGTTTGCAAAGAGTCACCAATAAAATTGACCGAATAAAGAACATGTAGTTCAACCAGAACAAGAAAAAAATCCAAGTATATATCCCACTTCCAGTAGTCTGGCTAGCAGGTCCTTCTAAATGGTGGTGTGTTAGGGAAACCTGTATACAAAAAGCAACACTAGACTAGAGAGAGGTGTGCTAATTTTTTGTGTGTGTTCTAAGTAGTTCCATCACAATTCTGATGTGGAAGGTAGGAGGTGTTTGTTCTATCAACAATGAGGAAATATTTAAAATGTTGGAATTGGCTCCATGTCAGTGAGTTATTTGGTTTTTATCAGCCACTGGGGCCTTTCATTATTTTGAGTCTCCCTCTGATTTCTTTTAAAAAGATGATTTTATTGGGGACTCTTACAGCTCATATACCAATCCATACATCAGTTGTATCAAGGATATTTGTACATATGTTTGCCATCATAATTTTCTAAACATTTATTTCCTATTTGAGTCCTTGGTATTAGCTCTTCTTTTCTACCTCCCTCTCCACCTCCCACCCTTGTGACCCCTTGATAAATTATAAATTATTATTATTTTCATATCTTATACCAACCACTGTCTCCCTTTACCCATGTTTCTGTTGTTTGTCCCCCTGAGGTGGTAGGGGGAGGTTATGTGATGATCATTGAAGGGGGACGGGTTCCCCCTTCCTCCCCTCCTCTTCTGACATTCCCCCTACTCTCCTAGTATTGCTTCTCCCATTTCTGTTCCTGATGGGTTTCTCTGACATGGGTTCAGTGTGTCATGAGATCCTATGGGTACCAGTGTACATGTTCCAGTCTAGTCAGAGCAGAAGGCAGGACAGAGGTCATGAGTGTGGTGGGTGAGGAAGTCTCAAAGAACCAGAGGAAGATTGTGTGTTTTTAAAAAAAATTTTAAACATTTTATTAGGGGCTCATACAACTCTTTTCACAATCCATACATCTACATACATCAATTGTATAAAGCACATCTGTACATTCTTTGCCCTAATCATTTTCTTTTTATTTTTCATTTTCTTTTTTTACATTTTATTAGGGGCTCATACAACTCTTATCACAATCCATACATATACATACATCAATTGTATAAAGCACATCTGCATATTCCCTGCCCCAATCATTCTCAAAGCATTTGCTCTCCACTTAAGCCCTCTGCATCAGGTCCTCTTTTGTCCCCCCTCCCTCCCCGATCCCCCCTCCTTCGTGTGCCCTTGGTAATTTATACATTGTTATTTTGTCATATCTTGCCCTATCCAGAGTCTCCCTTCCCCCCTTCTCTGCCATCCATCTCCCAGGGAGGAGGTCACATGTGGATCCTTGTAATCAGTTCCCCATTTCCAACCCACTCACCCTCCACTCTCCCAGCATCGCCCGTCACACCCTTGGTCCTGAAGGTATCATCCACCCTGGATGAATCCTCCCCCCAACTACCATGTTCTGAATTCTACCTTGCAGGACTGGATAGGGCAGAGGTTGTACACTGGTGCATATGGGGGCTGGAGGCACATGGATTGTGTGTTTTTTTGGTGCTATACTGCACCCTGGTTAACTAATCCCTTCCTTTAGATAAGGTAAATCACACATTTTCAGCATGCGAGATTCTTATAAAATGATCAAGTCAAAATGACCTACCAACGAAAAAAATGCAAAATATATGTTTTATTTATTTATTACATTTATTCATAAATGCATTGAGATTTCTTTATATGTACAATGTATGTTTCTGTACCTTGCATAACTGCATGAGTTCACATTGCACAACACAACACAATTAACTATGTACATTTTTTGTCTTTACCTGAGTTTATTCTGAGGACTTGCACTAAGTGAAATGAGCCAGGGATGCATAGTCTGGATAGTAGCTGCTGACAGCCAGCCTCAAGCACACTTCTAAATGATCATCAGTCATGGTGGAATGGAACTTGGACTTAATGATCTTTATGTAGGAAAAGGCTGACTCACATAAATAAGTAGAGGCAAATAATGCAGTCAAGGAGGTAGCACATTTTCTCATGTTTAGGTACTTTCCCTCTGCGAGTAAATTCCAGAACTCGTCATGCCTCTGGATTGAGCTGAATGTCGGTCTGTGGTGTCAAAATCTCCCATTCCGTATGAAAGTGATACATTTTTGTCTTCTTACTTGGTTCAGCTCCCACATGTATTTTAATACCATTTCTTACGTTTAAGAGATAAAAAAAAAACAAGATCTAAAAATTGGTGATAACTTAGCCTGTCAGTTTTGATGCACTTAGTGCAGTTGTTTGCACATGCATTTGACACCTAAGATTACATCTGATTGACTGCACTGTATATCAATTAAGTGATGAGATTGATGATAGACTCATGTCTATTTTTTTAATATCATGTGATCAACCCACACTACATTAATAATGATGACCAACATATTGAGCACTCCTCCTTTAGATACCCCCTTCTGTGAAGATGTCCTATTGTCTACAGGTGGGTTTTGGGTCTCTGCTCTGAATCCTCACTCTCAACAATATGTTTTGTTGTTGTTGTTTTGGGTCTTCTGATGCCTATTACCTGATTCCGTCAACACCTTAGGATCGCAGAGGCTGGTGTGCTTCTTACATGTGGGCTCATTACTTCTCTGCTAGATGGCTGCTTGTTTCACTTCAAGCCTTTAAGACCCTAGATGCTGTCGCTATATCTTTTACTAGCCATCAGCTTCTTTACCTCATTTGCTTATGCACCCATTTTGTCTTCAGCAATCATGTTGGGAGACTGAGCATCACAGATGTCAGGTGGTTAGAACAAAGTGTTGTGGTTTTGAGGGAGGGCTTGAGCAGAGGCCCAAAGTCTGCCCACTTCCTCAATGCATTGCCATAAAAATATATGTACATAGACCAATACATCTATTTTTATAAATTTGTTAATTTCTGTTTAACATAAAGTTTTGCTCATTCTAGGATGTCTGTATTCAGAGATTATAAGTAATTTGTCAAGATTCCCTCCTTTCCTAGCTTTATTTAAAAATACAAGGTAATACAACATTTGAAATTTCAAGAGACAACTTAAGCCACTAATTCTCAAGATTAGCATCTCAATATTTTCCTTCAGTTTGTTAATGAATGCATCATAAAACTATTCTCAAATACTATTTTATTAACACATTTTATTATTAACTCTTGCTGTACCTTACTAATTTTTAGCTGAAAATCTCTCCTGAGTCTTTCATCAGTTTTATTTATCAATTCTAATTGAACACTCAATTTCTCCTTCTTTTCTCTGGTTCTTCAATGTCTTAAGTTGTTATTTCTCTTGGCTTTTTATAATTTGGTGTTACCTAGACTGGTTAACCAGCCAGTAAGGATTGGAATCAAGCACAGGGGTTTTATTCTTGTCAGCTCTGTGGTGAAATAGTAAATGAATCCTGTTTAGATCAAGTGGTTCTTCAATGCTCTCAGGTCACTAGGCAAAGTCCTTATGAGAAACACATGAATATGTTAGAAATTTCTCCCCAAAGTGATCATTTTCTGTTCACTCTTCACATCTTTCCATGAATGTCTTCTAGGTGTCTTCCAGGTTTCACTCTGCACAGGAATGACTACTAAGGGAGTGAGCCGCATAGAAAACCTTGAATTCATATTACTCTGGCTGTAACAAGTGCCTATAGGCCTGTATCCGCATGAAAGGAAGAAGGCAGTCCTTTTGTTAATTTTCAGGAAGGATGTGGGAAAAATTGCTCTGTCCAAAGATTATCCATGTTTGGAAAATTAGGTGGGTTGTCCTCTCCACAAAGAATGTTTTAATTCTTGTCATTGTTTTCTAGAGGTTTTGATAGACCAGTAGTTTAGTTGTCCTGTCAGATTTCCATCCATGTGTATCTAAGGAATGGTCTCAGTGGAAAGGCATGTAGAAAACATTTCGAAAAAATAGTTGAGAAGCATTACCTCTGTTGTTATCTTGCTAGGATCTACATATTCTATTAATCATAGAAATATTAATTTGCAGGTAGTTAATGAAACCACCAGTCTCTCCATATGGAGCCTCGGTGGATTAGTGGGTTATGTGTGGGCTGCTAACTGAAAGGTCAGCAGTTGGAAACCACAAGTCCCTCCAAGGGAGAAAGAAGAGGGTTTTTACTCTTGTATAGTGCTACAGTCTCAGAAACCCACAGGGGCTGTGATATCCTGTCCTTTCTGGTCAGACTTGACTCGATGGCAGTGAATGACTGAGCTGCTACCTGGGAGGAAGAGGAGGTTTTTTACTCCCGTAAGGATTTGAAGTTTTGGAAGTCCACAGGTGTAGTTGTATTCTGCCCTATGGGTGCACTTTGTTAGGCTGGGTTCCTCAGAGAAGCAAACCTACAGTGTTTTTCTGTGCTGCTTATAGAAAGAAATAGCTTGCACAGTGTAGAAATAGGTAAGTCCATCTGGTTAAAGCCAGGCTTCTCCTGACTCATGGAAGCTGATGAACAGGAAGAAGGATGGCAAAGCAGAGGCAGCTGGGGAACAGGCTGGTAGATGCAGAGGTCCAAAGTTGGCCAAATATATTGGCCAAATGTATCCATTATCAGTAGTCTGCCAATGGCTCCTCAGATTGGCTGGTGGTACAAGAGGGGATTGTGGAACCAGATATAAGTTTCACCTCCTGCAGAAGGTGAACAGCCAAAGAGAATTTGACTCTGTTCAGTCATTCTCATACAAAATTGTTTATGATACCAAGGGGGATGTCATCAGATTGCAATGCAATTGATAGGTTGACTTCCATCTACTCATACTCTTATCCATGAGTGTCTAGTGATTGTCTAATTCCTAACCCTCCCAGATTTAGAATGGACCTGATTGCAGTATGTATGTGTGGATATGTTTTGGGGAAGGGTCAGTGTGTGCATCAGTATCATTTTGTTCTGTATGTATGTGTGTTGTCCATAGAAATCTTATATTTAAAAGAAATAAACTATAACAACTTTCTTTGTAAATCTGATTGTCTACAAATAAGATAATATTATAACAAGTAGTTCTTTTTTTGAATCATTTTTTTTCTTTTTTTTAAAATAATTTATTAGGGGCTCATACAACTCTTATCACAGTCCATACATATACATACATCAATTGTATAAAGCACATCTGTACATTCTTTTCCCTAATCATTTTTTCTCTCTTTTCTTTTTTTACATTTTATTAGGGACTCATAGAACTCTTATCACAATATTGGGAGCTCATACAACTCTTATCAAAATCCGTACATATATCCATTTTGTCAAACACATTTGT
Organism: Tenrec ecaudatus; assembly: GCF_050624435.1. Lineage (NCBI taxonomy): Eukaryota > Metazoa > Chordata > Mammalia > Afrosoricida > Tenrecidae > Tenrec > Tenrec ecaudatus. Next base: position 100,870,628 of record NC_134530.1, read on the forward strand.
ACATGTGTTGCCATCATCATTCTCATTTTCTTTCTACTTCAGCCCTTGGTGTCAGTTCCTCATTTCCCTTCCCTTTCCTCCTCCCTTCTCCCTCCTTCATGAACCCTTAATAATGTATGAATTATTATTATTTTTTCATGCCTTACACTATCCGATGTCTCCCTTCACCCACTTTTTGTTGTCTGTACCCCAGGGAGGGGATTGTATGTAGATCATTGTGATCAGTTCTTCCTTTCTTCCCTACCTCCCCTTTACTTTCCTGGTATTGCTACTCTCACTATTGGTCCTGAAGGGTTTATCTGTCCTGGATTCCCTGTAGTTCCAGATCTTATCTGTACCAGTGTACATCCTCTGGTCTAGCTGTATTTGTAAGATAGAATTGGGATCACGATAGTGGTGGTGGTGGAAGGCATTAAAGAACTAGAGGAAAGTTGTATATTTCATCATTTCTAAACTGTACCCTGATTAGCTCGCCTCCTCCCCACGACCCTTCTGTAAGGGATGTGCAGTTGCCTACAGATGGGCTTTGGGTCCCCAGTCCACACTGCCCCTCATTTACAATGATATGATTTTTTTGTTCTTTGATACCTGATCCTATTGACAACTTGTGATCACACAGGATGGTGTGCTTTTTCCATATGGGCTTTGTTGTTTCTCAGCTAAAATGGCTGTTTGTTTATCTTCAAGCCTTTAAGACCTCAGATGCTATATCTTTTGATAGCCAGGCACTATCAGCTTTCTTTCCCACATTTGCTTATACAACTGCTTTGTCTTCAGCATTCGTGTCAGGAAGGTGAGCATCATGGAACGCCAGTTTAGTGGAACAAAGTGTTCTTGCATTGAGGGAGTCCTTGAGTAGAGGTTCAATGTCCATCTGCTACCTTAATACTAAACCTATAAATATATGCACATAGATCTATTTCCCCATCATCCTATATAAATATACTTACATATGTATATGCCTGTATTTAGACCTCTGTAAATGCCCTTTGCCTCCTAGTTTTTTCCTCTATTTCCTTTTACTTTCCTCTTTCCCAACTATCATGTTCAGCCTTCATTTGGGTTTCAGTAGTTCCTCTAGGTTACATTGCCCTTGATCAAGCCCTACCAGGTCTCCTACACCCTCCTAATGATCAATTTTGGATCACTTGTTTTTCCTTGTCCTTGGGTTTGTTAACACCCACTTCCTTTCCCCTGCCTTGCCCTCTCCCATGTCTCCCCAAACTGTAAGTCCCATTGTTTTCTCCTCCAAAATGTTTATCCTGCCTATCCTACCTAGATAGACCGGCAGAGATAATAATATGCACAAAACAACAACAACAACAACATGACCCAAAAAACCTATAAATATTTCAAGGTCTATTGGTTGACCTTTAGAAGCGTTCGCTGGTATAGTCTGATAAGATTCCACGCCCTGGCCCCAAAGTCTATTTGGGGATTCCCTGTGGATTTTGCTACTCTGTTCTCCTTGTGGTTCTGTTGTACAGTACACCCTTAGTGTTTTCCCTCCCTGTGGTGGGGCCAGATCAGGTGCAATTCCCACACTGTATCTCCAGTGTTGTCCCCCATAGCTCTATGAGTCCTTGAGGGATGTCATGTCTCATTGTGGGGCCAGCCCTATGCTCTTCACTGTGTTTTGGCTGCTCTGCGCAGGAATACCATCCTCAGGGATTGGTGGGCTAGGATGCATTGCACTCTCTCTTCCTCCCCCTTCATTTGCTCCTGTGTGCTCTGATCAGACATGTCCTTCTCCCTGAGCTGTAGCTTCAGTGCTGCCCTCTGAAGTGAATTCTTCTGTGCGGAAGGGGGGTTGTCCACGTAGTTGCTATTGGGGCTTGCCCCTCAGACCTCTCTATTAGTTCCATGCTTCATGACGGTATGTTGCATTCATGTCTTGGAGCACCAGGTTGAAGTCTGGTCCCTCTTCCCCTGTGGAGATAGAAATAATACCTTTCCCTACAGAGGGTTTGTTAGTGCCCTGTTCCCATGATACCCATGTATTTTAAAAAAATCATTTTATTGGGGCTCATATAACTCTTATCGCAATCCATACATACATCAATTATGTAAAGCACACTTATACATTCATTTTCCTCGAACATGCATATGGACCCCACCATGACACGCCAAGCCAGGAAGGCAACGTAAAGCGTGGAGGATAGACAAAGAGACTGGATCCTTTGCTACTCATGTCTTTCTCTCTCTCTTTTTAATGTATTCCTGGATTTGGTCTGGCCCCTGCCATACTAACTGGACCTCAACCCAGGAATGTTTGTATACAGTTTCTTTTTCCCTATGCTCCATTTGCATTTTTAAGCTTACCTCAGTGGACTCATGTTGTGCTTCTCCTTTTGAGCTTGGTTTACTTCACTTAGCATAATTTCCTCTAGTTCTTCCCATGTGGCAATGTGCTTCATGCATTCATCACTGCTTTTTAAGGATGTGTTGTACTCCATTATATGTATATACCAGAGTTTTTAATACATGCATCTGTTGATGGGTAACTTTGATTGTTTCCAGCTCCTTGCAGTTGTGAACTGTGCTGCAATGAACATTGGAGCACAGATGTCTGGCCGTGGTTTGTTTCTTGCCTCATCTGGGTGCCCAGTAGGCAAGGGGGGTTTCTGGATCATATGGTAGCTCAATGTCCATCTGTTTTAGATATTACCAAATTGATTTCCATAGTGGCTGTACATACATACAGGTTTACCAGCAGTGAATGAGAGTTCCTGTCTCACCACAGCTCTTCCAACACTTGTTGCTTTCTGATTTTTTTGAATTGGGCTATCTGTAAAGATGTTACTTGGTATTTCTAATTTGCATTTGTCTTATGGCTAATGATAGGGAACATTTTCTTATATGTTTATTGGTCATTCAGATTTGAGACTGAGGTAGTTAGTTTACTGTGCAAGCTGTCTGATAAACACATGTGGGATTCTTTGAAGGACAGAGAGATAAATGGCTAGTGAGCCTTGCCTTTCTTATCTCCTGCTCTTTGATCATCAGACCAGTGTGCTGCTGCCTTGCTTGTTCTGTGCCTCAATTTGCAAGCTATACTATCTGTGGGACACCTAACCTGTGGACTGTGTCACTGTAATTTGAAGTTGCTTTAACACCTGCTTCTCCACACAATTGGAATTTACATCTCTTGATCTGGGCACTGACTGTTGGTGACCTGCCTTGCTGTTTGCTGCCTGTGCCCAGATAGCTTGAATTTCTCTATAGAGGACTACCTGGTGTTCCTTAAGACTTGAAGGACTGCCAGTGTCTCACAACTCTCTCATGGGAGTGAGCTGCACTGAACTATTTGATTTGTGCTGATTTATAATTTAACAATTTATTTCTTGTGATATATATATTAGCAATCTGGTTTTGTCTCTCTAGAGAAGCCTGCCTAACACACAGATTCTGTGAAACTTCTGTTCAGGTCCTTTGCCAACCTCCTCAGTTGACAATTCATTTTTTTTCTTTTTGGAAGCTGGTGGATTATTGTAGGTTTTAGTCATAAGATGTTTCCCCAGTCCGTGGTCTCTTTTTTAACTCTCTTGGTGAGTTCTTTTGATGTTCACAGACAGGTGTTTTCTCTTCAGTATATCACACTTGTCAGTTTCTGATGCATCTGCTTTTGTGTGCTTCCCTATTGTTGATAGTCTATGTATTCCCTGTGACAAAATTCTCAGTCTGCCCCAATTCCCTCATTGACAGCTCTCATGCAATGGTTCTCAAACTTCCTAATGCTGCGATGCTTTAATACATTTCTTCATGTTGTGGTGACCACCCCAACCATAAAATCATTTTTGTTGCTACTTCATAACTATAATTTTGCTTCTGTTATGAATTGGGAACACTTGTGAAAGGGTTGTATGACTCCAAATGGGTCGCGACCCACAGCTTGAGAACTGCTGCAATAGTTTGGGGTTTTACTTCGAGCTCTGTGATCCACCTTGAGGTTTTTTGTTTGTTTGTTTGTTTTGTGTGCATGGAGTGAGATAAGGGTCTGGCTTCATTTTTCTGCAAGTAGACATCCATTTTTTTCTAGCACTACTTGTTCAAGAGAGCATCTACTTCCCATTTGAAATTTTTTTTGCCCTTATCAAAGATTAGTTGTCTCTATGGTGATGATTATATTTCTGGGTTTTCATTTCTTTTTCATTGGTCTGAGTATCTGTCATTGTACCAATACCATGCTGTTTTGATCACTGTGACTGTATAATATATGCTAAATTCAGGTAAAGGAAGCTCTCCCACTCTGTCCTTCTTCTGGAGGAGTTCTCTACTCATTCTGGACTTCTTCCCTCTCCATAGGAATTTGGTAATCAGTTTTTCCATTTCTTTGATGAAAAATGAGAGCAATTGTATTTGGATTACATTAAACTTATATAGTGCTTGGGCAGTCTTGTAATCCATGAGTATGGGATATTCTTCTATTTGTTGATCACTCTTGGTTTCTTGTAATAGTTTTTGTAGTTTTCTTGTAAGAGTTTTCTTTAGTTTGATTTGTTTAGTCAGGTCTATCCCTAGCTATTTCAATTTGTATTTGGCTATTATGAAGGGGTACCACCTTTTTAATCTCCTCTTCTGTGGTCTTATCCGATGTGTATAGAGGTTTGATAGACTTCTGTTTGTTGATCTTGTATCCTGCCACTCTGCCAAACTCCTCTATCGCTTCCAGTACTCCCCTTGTGGAGTTTTGGGATTTTCCATATCATATCATAGTGTATGATGATAGTTTCACCTCTTCCTTCCCCAGGCAAATAACTTTAATGCATTTTCTTTGCCTTGTGCTGTTAACTGAGACCTCCAGTATGATGTTAAATAAAAGTAGGGAAAGGGGCATTCTTCTCTGGTCCCCTTTTTTAGTAGGATTGTTTTAGTCTTTTCTCCATTGACTACCACATTGACTGTTGGTTTTCATATGTAGCTTGTATTATATTGAGGAATTTTCCTTCCATTCCTATCTTCTTGAGTGTCTTAAACAGGAATTGGTATTGAATGATGTGAATGCTTTTTCTGAATTTATTGATATTTTCATGGGGTTCTTATGGTTTTTCATGTCAATGTGGTGAATGATACTCAGGGTCTTTCATATGCTGAAACATCCCTGCATCCTTGGTATGAATCCCACTTGCTCATGGTGAATTATATGCTTTATATATTTTAGTATTCTATTGGCCAGTATTTTGCTAAGGAGTTTTACATCAATGTTCATTAGGGATATTGGTTTGTAGTTCTTGATTCTTTTTGTATCCCTGCCCCGTTTTGGTCTCAGAGTTATACTAGCTTCATAGATGGAGTTTGGGGGTTTTCCATCTTTTTTCTATGTTCTGGAAGAGTTTGTGTCGAATTGGTGTCAGTCCTTCCCTGCACCTATTGTAATTGTTGATCCTGTGATTTCTTTTTTCATCTTTTGGAGAGTTTGTCATATTCACTGTGTCTCTCCTTCGGCAACTATATGTTTAAAATGCTTAGTGGTTCTTTGCCTACAATTCCCTTGAGCATTATACAGTGTCAATTCTTAACTCTTCTTATGGTGTTCACTTTGAGGTCAAGTTTATCTGAGATTAGGATTGCAAACCCTGCTTTTTTTAAACTGCTGTTTGCTTGGTATATTTTTCTCCAGCCTATTTTTGTATGTATTCTTGAGATGTGTCTCCAGTAGGCAGTAGATTGATTGGTTGTGTTTTCTAAGTCAGTCTGCTAGCCTCAGTGTTTTAATGCCTGAGTTCAGTCCATTGATGTTCAGGATTATACATCCATCTGTGGACTCTGTGATGTTATCTTATACCTTTTATAGCTTTTCTGATGATCTTATTAGACTTTTGTTCACATTTGTAAGTCTGTTTGACTGTTCTGTAGGTCACTGGTACGGTTTTCTCCCTCCTCCAGTAAGTTGACATAGTCCATAAGTCTGTCACTGTTTTCTTTTTATTCTTGTCCCTAAGCTCTTGTATTTCCCTTGGGTGTATGCACTTTATATTCTCTATCATTTCATCCTTTTCTGTATTGTTTCTCTTATGTCCTGTCTGACTCTGAGCAGTATTCTGAAATATTCTTTCTGTGGCAGATCGATGTCTGCTTCTTCTATGCACTTTTATGTCATTAGGTTCAGGGCATCATCTGTTATTGCCTTTTGTTTTACATGTTTTTTGTTGAGGTCATTTGGCTTATTTCTGTGTGTGTTGTGTTGTTTTAGAGGAGCCAGATGCCATTTTTCATGGAGTTGAAGAGCACTGTCTTTCTCTGTGATACTTGTGGGAATTCTTCTTTGAAGTACCTGAATTTAATTGTGCAATGGAATTGTCCTACCGTTTTATCCTCCTGTGGGTTCACCCTTTCTCTAGTCAACCAGTATTCTGTTATTTGGAGGGGAAGTTGGATGGTTCTTTCATTGGATGCTGGTTGGGTAGTTATAACCCTCTGGGATGGTGCTGCACTGTGATCTCACAAGAAATCTTCATGACGTGGCCTCACGGCAGCTTGGGGAACCACAGAACACATGCGGGGTGTCTTCTGCAATGGGGGGACATGGAAGGCAGGCGCTGTTCCTGCTTTGGTGTAGAGAACCGTGAATGGTGGTGGAATTGCACTAGTCAGCTGTATTGCTGTGGAGGTTGGGCAGAGGTTCCTGCATCAGTGTGAAGTGTTGGCGAGTGTTGGCCACGCTACCTTGGGCCATGTGAGGCACTACAGCAGGTAGGAAGAAATTCCCTCAGTCACATAAGACCATAGAAGATGATAGGGGCTCCCCCAGACACACAGGCAGGATTTCCTCTGGAAGAAGGTGGGAGGGAATTCTTCTGGAGGAAGGTGAGCAGGTTTTCCCCAACCTAGGGTTATGCTGCACATGGTGGAGCACCCCTAGCTAGGTGGAGGGCAGGCACAAATGTCTTAGGCTAAGGTAAGTGTCATGGAGGTTGGCAGTGGCATGTGAGAGAAAAGGGACGAGAAAAAGGGGGAAAATGAGTATGCTGAGACTAGAGGTGGGGGAGAAGAGAGGGAAACAAAAGTTACAATGTAGCTGAGTCCTGATCACTAACCATGAAGATGGTGTGGTTTACAACCCTGCCCCAAGGCTGAGTCAAGATGTGACTATGTTGAGATAAAGCCCTTGGACTTGCTCCAGATGATCCTGGCTCTGGCTGAGACAGTGGCAGGGCTAAAGTTAAGCCCTAGCTGGCCTCCACTGTGGTAAGCCAAAAGCCCTCAACTCCTCAAAACCTAGTGGGTCTGTACCTATTAATCTTTATGATGCTTCTCCTATGACCTGGCAGTTTGGAAGTTCCCTCTTAGTAACTCTCCTCTGCTGATCTCTGAGGAATCCTTCTGGTATGCGTTAGTCAGTCCATCTGCTGGAAGTCCCACAAGTAGTTCTTAACAAGTGTTTACACACCCATATAGACTTATTGATTCTTTTTACAGGTTTTATAATATTTCAATATGTTTAAAAAATGATTACCTATTGGTTTCAAATTTTGTTGTTTCCAGCATTTTATTACTTTTAATAATATTCTAAAGAGTTTTTTGTGTGAAACGATTTGTTTTATGCATAATCGCAAAGGTGTTATGCAGAATCTCATGAGATGAATACCCATAAGGAGTTGGTACTAGTAAAGGTTTCAAAGAATGACAAAATGAAACAGTAGGATAGTTGCTAAAATAAAATTCAAAAATAAAAATATCTAAATTCAGTTGTATATTATTCTAATCATTCAAAGATAATTCATTACAAGTTAATAACTATTTATATAGATACCTATAATATAAAATATCTTCACAGTTAATATTAATCTTCTTTTTGATGTTACCAATTTAGCAGTTTAAAAATTATGATGCATTGTTGCTTATTTTTTGTTTTATTTTTAGTGTTATTGAGCATATCCTCATGCTTATTAATTATAAATATAAGTTCTTAAGTAAATTTCCTCTTGCAACTGGGCTATTTGTCATTTGCTTATTGATTTTTGGAAGTTCTTTGTAAATTAAAATAGTAGGTCTCTGTCATATAAATTAAACATTATTTTTTCCAATGTATAGTTCAGAGCTCAGTGGCAAAAAGAGAATTGACATTATCAAAATAGATGAGTAAATCTAGTTTGTAAGGATTTATGTAGCTTATAGATACTTAGACAAAACGGAGGAATACTCTGAAGTCTGAACTCAACAAATGCCTCTCAGGGGCACACTACTGAAGTGGCATGGCATGGCTGCTCCTGCACAACTTAAGAGACACTGCTAGATGAGAAAGCAACCATTCCTTATCTCTTTGGTACCCAAGGACTGACCAAACCCTGCATGTAACAGAATACAGTTCTTATGTATACTTAAATCAACAATCACCTCCAGAGTCTATTTTCAAGGCTGTACAAAAAGACATAATGAGAAATATATTTTAATGAACAAATTATAATTTAAACATTTTAATTTTAGTATAATTACTCATGCAGGTTTTGTTAATAATTAAATTATGAGTATTTTCTTAATAAAAAGAGGAAATTTAAAATTTTTGTAAATTAGCTACATGTTCCAAGTTACATATATAAATGTTTATCACAAGTATTAGTGAAATAACTTAATTTGAAATATCTTTGAAATCTGTTAGGATTATAGAGATGTCACAAATAATATAATGAACTCTTATGTAGTGTCCTATTTCAACAACTTTAATTTAATATAATTAAAATAATGAATGTACTTTTAAAGTAAATATCTTCATATGTAAATATAATATTTTAAAAATCTATTTTCATTTATTCCTTGTTATCACTCCTAGCACCAGGAAACTACTAATAATTTCTATTTTTATAGTGTTACCTTTCTGGATTTCTGTACAAATGAATTCATACAATTCATTGTCCTTTGGATGCCCATATAAGAATAAACTATTTCTATTTTGCTTACCTTGATATTTTTATATTCTATTTCAGCATATATAACATTTTGCTCCTTTCATCCATTTACCAGTTGATAGACATTTGGACAGTTTCCAAGTTTGGGCTATTACGAATGAAGAATGCTGCTAAGAACATCTGCCTACAAGGCAATGTACAGAATAATGTAGACTTATAGGGTGTGGCAGACAGAAAAAAGATAAACAAAGATATGCATATATTAAGTCCTGGGAACTACGAAAAAATTGTCTTAATAGAAAAAGATATTTTGATTAAGTTAAAAAATTTGACATGGAGAGATGATTTTGGATTGTTCAGATGAGCAAAATGTAAAGAAGAAAGAAAAATAATCAAATTCAGAGAAGGAAAATGTGAAGACACAGCAGAGGTCAGAGAAATAGAAGGATTTAAAAATGCTCTACCCTGCTGGGTTTGAATATGGAAGAAAGGGCCTTGGGCCAAGGAATTTGGCATACAGGGGTCCTCAAACTTTTTAAAAAGGAGGCAAGTTCACTGTCCCTCAGACCTGTTGGAGGGCTGTACTATAGTTAAAAAAAACAAAACTATGAACAAATTCCTATGCACACTGCACATATCTTATTTTGAAGTAAGAAAACAAACGGGGAAAAAACACCCAGCGGGCAAGATAAATGTTCTCAGTGGGCTGCATGTGGCCCGTGAGCCACAGTTTGAGGCCGCCTGCCAGTTCTAGAAGCTGAAAATGGTATGGAGACAGACTCTTCTCTGAGAAGGGATGAAAGCTACTCACATCTCAGATTTAGCTCCAAAATAATTATTTAGCTCCAAAATAATACGCATTTGCTATTTTAAACATCTAAATGTGTGGTAATTGGCTATAACACTAATGAAAAATAAGTTCAATAGCTGTATGATAAATACATATAAATATTTAGTGATATAAAAATTGCTAAAGTCTTTTATCATTTTACCTTCCCAACGGTGGTGTGTTAGCATTATAATTTCACTGCATTCATATTAATACATTGCTTATCTGTGCTTCGAGTCCTTCTAATATGAAGTAGATTTCATTTTACTTGGACCTACGGTCAACGCTTATGGGAGCAGCACAAAAAAGTCAAAGGGAATGTTGGACGGTCACATCTGCTGAACAAGGCCTTTTTAAATGGCAAAAAGCAAACCTGTCACTTTGAGGACAAAGGCATGTCTGGGATAAGCCATGGTATTTTACATGATCTCTTATGCATCCAAAAGCCGGACAATGACAAAGATGACAAAATAATTGAGGTCTTTCAATTATGGAGTTGGCAAGGATATTGAAAGTCTGACGGGCTGCCCAAAGCACGAACATATCTTTCTTTAAAGAAGTACAACCAGAATGCTCCTTCGACTCAAGCATGGTGAGACTTGTAGTTCATACAAACTTTGGTCATATGATCCGAGGAAATGAGTCCCTGGAGAGGGCCAGTGTGTATAGTAGAGTGTCAGGGGGAAAAAATGTCAGACACTCATGGAGATGATTGACAGTGTTTCTAACAGTGGACTCCTAATAAAAGCAATTGTGTGAATGACATAGGACCAGGCTGTTTTCCTTCTGTTGTACATAGTACCAACAGGAGCTGACTTGATGGCTCCAAACAACACTGTGAAGTAGTGAGTCTGTGGTTTGCCTTTTAGTTTACAAAATGATTAATGATACTGAAAAAAGTTTTATGTGACTAGTGGCCATTTGTGTTCTTCTTGTAAGCTGAGTATTCAAAAATTTTGCCTATGTTAAGATTAAGCATTTATCCTATTACTCCTGACTTGTACGATGCAAATATTTAGGAATAAAATTTGCAAATATTTTCTCCAAATCTGTGCCTTTGACTTTATTATTAGTCTCTTTATGTATCCATGTTTCTCAGGTTTGTGGATCTATTTGAATAAGTAATGCTGCAGGAGCATCAATATAAAAATCTGTAGGATCAATCCTTTGTCTTGTTGCTGGGGCTTTTACACTCATGTCTGAGAGACCATTGACTAACAAAATGTTGTAAACATTTACTCCTATGCTTATATCAAAGAATATGTGGTATAACGCCCCAAACTGGATTTTTTTTCAAAACTGTATACTTAACTTTTTTTTTTTTTACGAAACAAGCCTATCACATTCAAAGCACTGTCCATTGCACTCTATACATTTATTACATCTGTGATTCCATTCTGTGAAACATTTTTCAAACTTCTCTGTTTGATTCCCTGACAGCACCTCCCTCATTTATTTCTTTACCTCTTCTAAGTTGTCACTTCTGTCCTTTCATGTCCCTCTTCTTTTGTGGAAACAAAGAGAAGCACAGAGAGAGTTCAGGTGAGTAAGGTATGTAGGACAAGAAAGGCATGCTATTTTTTGCCAAAGCACTGGTGCACTGAGATGGTTGCATAGCAGGTGCATTGTTATGGTGGCAAAACCAGTCTCCCATCAGCCACAAATCAGACCACTTTTTATCGCACACTGTTCTGCAATCTTTTCAGAATCTCAAAATAGAAAACTTGATTAACTGTCTTACCAGGAGGGACAAACTACAAATATACTATCAAAAAAACCCAAATGTGCAGCTCTTGATTGTTGATTTCATTTGATGAGCTCTTTTGGGGGGCCAGGTGATGATGGTATCTTCCACCTGACGTGATTGATAATTGGTTTCAGGTCTCAAGAATGTTACTATGTCTTATCACCAGTAATGACCTTGAGAAAAAAGCCTAGCTTCCTTGGAGCTGTTCTTTCAAAGCATGGCATGTTTCTAGTAAAATACTCTTTTCCTGGTCAGTCAAAAGCCAAGGCACAAACTTCCCAGCGACCCTCCTCATGCCCAAATCTTCCATTAAAATTCGCTGAACAGAGTTCTAAGGTAGTCCAGATAACTCCCTCATTTCTTCCATGGTCCAATGTCAGTCTTTGAGCACAGTGCACAAATTTTGTTGAAAATTTCCTCTGTCTGGGAAGTTGACAGAGGTCCAGAAGGAAGTTTGTCATCATCAACATTTTGCCTTTTTTGAAAGGAGAAAACCACGTGTACATTTGCGTTTTTCCCGCAGTGCTGCCCTTGTGAGCTGAGTTCACATGACAACAGTTTGTGTGGCACTTTTCTCCCAAGCAGGAAACAAAACTTCACAACTGCACTCTCTTCTCTGAGGTTCAAGTGAAACTGCTTTTATGAAAAAAATTCACTGCACCCAGAGCGAACCTTCCCAGGCAGTGCCACTGGGTGCACTGACTCAGAGTTGATTGCTTGTGGGAAAAATAGGTACTATGAAAGCTCCGCCCAGCAGAACTTTTTACCATTTTTTTGGGGGGGTGTTACCACCTCATACATATTTTACCCCTGTATTTATCGTTATGATCCATTGTCAATTACAATTATTCTTTTTTGCATTGTGAGGCAACATTCTAAATATGTCTTCTTTCATAAGGCTATTCATTAACTAGAAACATTTCACGAAAGTTTCTTTCCTTGGAGAATTGCTTAGACAATTGTGCTTAAAGCCATTTGATTGTAAATGCACAGATTTGTTTCTCAACTACCAGTCCTATTCTGTTCTCTCTGTGTGCTAGTTGGATGATATTTTATCAACTAGACACTCCTAGCCGGGGATGGAGTCAAACCTGTCAATCAAGTGGTAGCTGGATGGCACCTCCTTAGAAGTGTGGCCTTTAATATGCGGTTGAGGAACTCTTGGAACTGTCTCTCCCTTTGCCCTTCCACCTTCCTGTCGGCTGTAACTCCTGTCGGCTGACTCAAGGAGTGGCCCAGAGGTGAGCTGCATGACCTGATAGCTATTGGCGTCATAACATTGTTCCACGTCACCAGTCTGTGATCTCACTTCTTGCAACTTCACCTTTAGCTTTAATAGGTGAATCTAAAGAGGGACTTAGGGATTAGCATCAGACTTATGCTTTTGAGTTAGACTTGGCTGGGATGTCTTCTTGATCATAATTACTTCATATAAAGTGTTTTCTTATGCACAGATTAGTGTTACTAGATTTGTTTCTCTAGACCTGGGGCAGCAAACTGTGGATCACGAGCTATATGCAGCTCTCACCATATGTACATGAAGCTCAGAAGTAAAATTGAAAAAAAATCTATAATGTACTTTTACTTTTCAGATAATAGTGATTTCATTTGTTTGTAAAATTATATTTGTGACTCTTGAATAAGTCTTAAGTTCTTGTGAGGAACAGGATAGTCTATTCCTTTATAAAAGTTTGCTGACCCCTGCTTTAGCACCCCACGACTATTTTTTGTTAGTATATCAGTCTTTAGTACCGTAGGTTTCCAGTTTTGAAATCAGAAAGTGTATAAACTATAGCTTTATTCTTATTCTTCAAGAATATTTTGGCATTTCAGGATAATTTTCACATTAATTTTAGGATAATATTGACAAATTATTTAAGGATGGATTTTAAAGGGATTGCTCTGAATCTTGGAGAGACTTAAAATCCTAGCAACATTATTATTTATAAGTATGTCTACTCATTCATGAATATTCCAATTCATAGCCATTAGATACCTTTCCATTTATATCATATTTAATTCCTTACATTAATATACAGTGATTTTGCTTTGCTTTGTAAAATTTGTTCTTATATATTTTACTGCTTATGATGACATGTAAATAGAATTGTTTTATTTTATTTTGCAATGTATACTGGTAACATATAGAAATACAAATGATGTTTATATAGTTTTTATCTAATGACTTGAATGAGCCTCATTATGAGTTCTAGGAAGTAGTGGGTTTCTGTGCCTTAATTTACATAGGATCATGCCATCAATTAATAGTTTGATTTCTTCGTTTCCAATCTGGAGTCATATAAACAAAGACTTAAAATATAGTTTATTTATATATATTTTTGCATACCATACAATTTAGTCATTCAATCATATTAAGATATGTGCAGTCATAACCACTATATATTTCAGACCATTTTCTTCTCAAAATCATTGTGGTTAACTCCCCACAAAACTCACTGCAATACTCTAAGCAGTTCTGTCTTTATAGATCTACCTATCCTGAATTTCATGTACAGAAAATTCTACAAAACAGAACACAATCTTAAAAAAAATCATATAAAGAAAAGAAACAAACAACAAACCCCAACATGAATGACTACACAAAACAGAAAAACCTCTATCAAAAAGAAAGCAGAAAATATTAAAAACTGAAACAATTTTAAAATGGGTCACAAAGGAGATACAATGGAAGTGTATTACATGTCAACCTAACTACCTTGGCCATAGTTGACTTTGTAATGCTCTCTGAATAATGGGGTAGCCTCATCCCTAGGGTAGAGTCAAAGGGGATTTGTCAGAGACTAAATCCATGTGGGGATTCTAAAACTGGATTTTGTGATTCAACTGTCATGCACAGCATTCTTCAAACAAGGTGTTGACAATTTAAGCTCTGATATTGTCCCCTCTTTTGGACTTGGGTTTTATGTTTCTTGCAAACATTGGATCACACAGACTGGTGCACTTCTACCATGTAGACTTGGCTGATGTCTAGTTTAGATGGCTGCTTGTTTTAAGACAAGCCTTTAGACTCCAGATGCTATTCATTCTGATCACCAGGCACCATCTGGTTTCTTCATCACACTTGCAAAGCAGTGGTATCTTTGAATGAGGGTGAACACAGAGTAGGGCCATGCTGCAAGAATGAACTGTTCTTAAAATGGGTCTAGAACGAAATGTGAGCTCTCAATCCATTCATATAACCATGGTTTATATATGCCTCTGGTTCATTTTAGAGATATTAGTATCTTATGCTAGAGAACATTATAAATCATTCCCCCTGGGGCATAAGGTAATTCTGCTGAAAGTTTAATTAACTTAGCCAATGACATAGAATTTAAAACACTGAGAAAGACAAATATATGATATAAGCCAACTTCAGACTGCAATACATAAATTGTTGTCTTCTACAGATTAAATTCCGGAGTGATTTGATCCTATTTACAAAAACAATGGGGGGTGGTTTGTGATCATGCAAAACTTTCAAAAACACTCACAAATACAGAACCATAGCCACAAAATTAATATATGTCATAAGAAAACAATGAGCTCATTAAAAGACTAAATATATGCTAGTCCCGAGCCACCATTCATTGGGCATCCTCAAAACACAGGATCTGAACCAAAGTCCAAAGTCTATCAATTCTAAAACCTTGGGATACTAGCCTTCTGCTTCTTCTCAGACTAGGTAGGGTGTTTCAGCTTTAAGACCAGGTGAGTATATCCATTCCACAAATCTGCTATAGGTGAGTTTGAGTTAGTGGGGTTTCCACATTAAATTCTTCTGCTGTGGCCTATGAAGGATGTTGAGCTGCTTCATAGGACAGAGACTAAATGCCCAATAGTCTAAAGTCCTTGGTGGGTCACCAAAGACTGGATAGAAGCTAGGTCAAATTTGTCTAAGAGTAAATGCATAGAGACAATAACTGATGCAATGGGTGGGGTGAGGGGAATTGGGGAAAAATAATGTGGGATGGGGGAGGATACTCCAGAAATGTTTGTGTTTATTTATATACAACTCTTTAAAAGCGATTTAAATATAGAAGTGTATAATATGTGAATTCCATTTCAATAAAACTATTTTTTAAAGTGTCCTATTAGGCGTATAACGTCAGGCATTTTCTCCCCCGTGTCCTAGATAAGTACTGTTAGATGTACCCTTTCTCCTGGTGAGAGGTTGCTCCTGTAGGCTTACCCACCAACAGTACCGTAAGCACTGTATCCAAGACATACATGACTCCCTTCGCACATCTTGACTGAATTCTCAGGAATGCTGAATGATGACTCTGTTGATTTGAGGTGTCTGTCGATTTGAGGTGACCTTAGCACAATGTTGTATGGCAGTAACCAAAGATCTTCTCCCTCTCCCCGCACCTCACAAAACTGACCCCAGTGCCTCTTCTGTTGGAATGGTGTTTATGGTATACATATAAAGGTGGTGATATATGGTTCATGGTGCGAGAAGACTTGAGAACAGAAGCCAGCCTTCCTCTTGGTGTTGACCCTTACAGTAGTGGACTCATACAATTGTCCTTTTCGTGTTCGATCCATGCCATGGGGTGCTCTATGGTTTCACTGTTGTGCTTTAGGGAAGCAGAACATTCTAGCGTGTGTATGTGCATCCATTCTAGGATGAAGACATCATGAGAACACCAAAGCTACATTGCTCAATAAAAGGCCGAGCCATTTGCTATGAGAAATTATTTTCTACTACAATGTATTTGCTCTTCTTTTGAGAGTATCAAGACCTGTCTTAGGAAAATTCTTTGGGAAACTTTAGCTCACTCATCTTATGTTTCTGCTCTTATCCCTTCAGATTTTCATTCCCCAAACTCAAAATGAAAAGAAATATGATTTGAGTTACCCAGGTTTCCCAAGTTTCAGTTATGATGTGATGAAAATAGAAGATTGCAAAGTGTGAGATTGAGAAAGGATTAGAAAAGCAGAAAACCTGCCTTTGTGAGCCAGAGTAGTTACTCTGTGGGCCCAGGCTTTAGTTAATTAATAATGGAATTAATTTATTCTTACTAGCTGGATTTATTAATTCATGTTTCCATTTAGCCAATAATCATATCATATATCTATTCTGAAATTGAATATTTTTATTCTGAAAATGCTATTAAAATGAATTAAACTTAGATTTCTCCCAAGTAGCTTTTTGGGAAGTATTATATACAACAATGCAGCTACAGAACTATAATATAAAGTAAAAGAGTCAGTTTATGGATTAGAATGATGCTTTTTTAATTTTGATTACTTTCCTATTGAATACTTTGTTCTTTACTGAAATTTTATATGATCAATATTTTCTAGACTGTCTGTTTTTCTTTATCACTTCAGCAGTTAACCCATCAAGTTTGTATTATTCTTAAGTTTTGTATTTTGTCACCAATATGCTTGTACTATCTTAATGATTACTATTTCCAAGGTCTCCTTATTTCTCACATGGACACAAAAATTAAACGATCTTTAAAATTTTAATTTTCTTTTCAATATATTTTTATAATATGTAATTTAATCATTAAGTTGCTTCACTATAATAGTTTGCTATTAGAGCTGATAGACTCCTATATTCTAGCAAGTTTTTTTTGCTGTTCACTCATCTTACTATCATTGCAAAACCTGGGAGATAGACATTGCTGAAGCCTTCCATTCAGGCAAGGAGAAGCTTATTTGTAAGCAAATCATAAAAGTCATTAAAGATGAATATTACATTCTCCTGATTGAGAATACTACATTCTCCTGGCTTCTTATAGAACGTTCTCTCTTATAGTCCTGTTGTTCTTTAGAGGCCAATATGATCTATTCTGTCTTCCCCTGCTTCAAAAGAAATTTGAGAAACCTCTTAAGCAAAGTCTTGATACAAAACAAAGTAACTGATTAGGTCAAGCTATAGCACATACTTGTTAAATATAAATTAATTTGCCTCTAAGTTTATCATTTCCCAAATCATAGCTGGATCAATGCATGGGGAGAAAGGCATGTGATAAAACACAGATGAGGGATGAATGACAATTACCACTCAAAGGACCAAACACAAATTCTCAGAAAGAATACAATATATAATCAGGAAACTAGAGCAAAATTGTGTTTGCATTGTAGAGAAACAATTTAAATCTTGCTACATTTATACATGTTGATGGAAAAACATGTAGCTGAATGACTGTTAGTACAGATGGGTTTGTCTATAAATGGACAAGTTTTGGAAGGCTGTTAATGATCCACTCTACATTCCTTTTAATGAGCTACATAAATGTGTTTACTCCAACAATATAATGAATTCAGAAAAACTTGAACTTGAATCCTTAATTTGGTCCCTCTTCTTCTGTGTAAAATTAAATCTTTTGTATATCTATGAGAAATAGATATATTTTTTACCAACGTTTGAATGAACATATTAAAATAAGCCAAAGTATGATACATATCATAAAATATGTTAGTAGTTTTATATTCTTGGATGGCTCATGACAGTTCTGGTTGTTAAAATTTAGAAACCAATGTGGTTTAATGTAAGCTACCTGCCTCTCAATTTACTAATACATACTCATAATTTAAAACTTTGACATTTAGACCTACCTTTTCATATGAAAAATTATCAAATAATTCAAGCGTTTTTTTGATTTTCTATATAAACAGTATAAAATGTGGGGCATACACATTTTGAAGGTCCAGATTGATTCATACAAAGATGCATTGCCATTTCACAGTCTTGCTTGCTGCTCCACAGTGTGTTGCCAGTCCTGCTAAATAGCTATCTTTACAAATTTGATGCATTTGTCAAAATATTCAAGCAAAACAATAGGCAATATAAACACAATTTTTTAGAGAAAACAGAAAATTGGATGAAAATAAATATAATACAATGATATGTACCTGTCCCAGGTTTATATCTTTGGATCATATTTCACTGTGCACCCGGGTCATGCAGTTTCATGGCATTTTATTTCTCTTGCAATATATGAGCGTGTGTAGCTGTGAGTAAATTACAAGACAACTGTTGTGGTCTACTAATATTTTTATGGATAACAAAAAAAACTAAAGCTACTAGCACCAAGTAGATTCTTCCTCATAGTGACTGTATAAGACAGAATAGAACTGTCCCATTGGGGACAGCCTGCAGGCTGCAAAACTTTATGCGACCAAAGAACCTCATCTTTCTACTGTGGAGCAGTTGGTAGGTTCAAACAGCTGACCTGCGGTTAGCAATTTCATGTTTAATCCACTAACCTACTGGGGATATGAGTTGTCATTGAAAATTCCAAATTTGAAGTTTGAGTAATGGGTTTAAAGGACTTATAAATTGTTCCACTTTAAAAACAAAAGTCTGTTGTTCTCGTTAAAGAACAGAAATCTGTTTGAGAGCACTGGTGGCAAATGTTCTGCATCCAGGGTGGTGGCAGGACTATGTTCTCTATCTCCTAGTTCTAGACCAAGCGTCTTCTTTGTCTCCTTCAGTTCTTGCTAGGCTTGGGCCCTTATACATTTCCTTGGCCCGTAAATAAATACTCAAATACTGCCAACCCACAGAATGTGACTCTTTACCCAATTACCAGCATCTGATCAGGATTAAGTAAACAGTTTTTGACTCCTCTGTAGTTTTCTCTTATCATAAGCAAACTCGGGAAAAACATAGTCTTGTTTTCTCATCCATCATGTGTGCTTTTATTGCCTAAATCATTTTTATTGATGGCATATATGGCCGACTTTGCAATTCAACAAGCTATGAGTTGAGCAGATATATCAATTAGGAAGTTGTGCAGTGGCTCGAATTGATGATCCAGTGTAATTTCCCAAGCATCTCATTGCTCTCATCTGACTAAGAATCAATTTTGCTGCCAAATATGTATGTGCATGCTTCAGTTACACATAATGATAGATTTTTTCAAACATGTTGGTGTTAAGTAAACCACCCTAGTTGACTTGAAAGGTACTCTTCTAAAGAAACTGGTAAGTTAATATATATTCCAGAAATTAATGCAAGGATTTGTTTGATATAAAGTCTAAATTTTCAGTTGTCATTTGGATTGAGGATTTTAAAAATCAATATTACAATCAGTAATATATTGGGCACATTTCTTAGATATAATTGCATTCCCCCAAAAGGGACTTAAAATGGTCATAGAAAAATGGAATTAAATGATAATGGGATTTTTTATGGACTTGTTGAAGCTAGCTCACATATGCCAATTTATCTAGACCATGAGTTTCAGTGGTTTGGCAATGATGTGGGATAAACGTTGGGCTGGTAACCACAGGTCAGCAGTGCAAACCTAGCAGCTGCTCCTAAGAATGATGTGACCGTCTGTTCCAGAAGCGAGGACCATCAAAAGAAGCGGCTCGACTCTGTTCGAGAGGGTTCCTATGGTCAAAACCAACTTAATGCAGTGGGTGGTGATGTACTGTTCACATGATATGCCATGTGTGATCAGCCAATGAGCTATAAGGGGTGACAACACGGATCCTATGTGAGGGAGTTCCCTAGAGGGTGGCCCGCATCACCTTCTATCTTAAAAGAGATAAAAGGCAAGAGAAGCAACAGAAAAGGGACTTCACTTGGCTAAGTTTCTATTCGCTAAAACAATCTACTTATGTTTTTAATAGCAATAGTAGGCAACTAGAATAATATGTTTACTTAAAACATCTGGCAGAAATGACACATATCGGCAATGGCATATATGTATACACTTGTTAGATTATGGGGAATGCCCAGTTACTAAGATTTTTTTTTGGTGTGAAAAATATCACATTAGTAATTACTCTTAGAGTAATAAATTTGGAATTTTGCTAGAGTTAGAAGATATTTTAAAACTATCACACTAGAATTTTAGAGATACCCAATTTGTAGTGGTTCAGTCTTTTTAGACATAGATTGAATTTTTATCATTCTTTAAAATTCCTTGATATCTTGCAGGACTGATTTGTTCACTTATTGTTTATTAGAAACAAGCTCTGTGTGCACACCCTGCATTTTATAAGTGAAAAAATAAATATTCAGTTTACCTCAATGCCACATGCTTCTTTGAAATGATTTTTCATAATCATACATGGATGCATCTTGTCCTTTCACATCATCTATTTCTGACAAACACCAAGCATTTTTGGAAATTATATGTGCATTAGTTTCCTGTTTCTGCTGTAACCAATTACTACTAATTTGATTCATAAAAGCACAAATTTATTATCTTATAGTTCTGAGGGTTTGGAATCTCCATGGGCTAAAATGAAGATGTCAGTACCGCTATGTTTCTTCTGAGTCTATGGGCTTTCTTTCAGGGAAACATTTGCTTTCTTGCCTTTTCCAGTCTCTAGTAGTGGCCTGGATTCTTTGCTAGAGAGGTTCCACTTCAACAGTGACATGACCCCGTCTGTTCCCCCCAATGCTGTCTCTCCTCTGATTATGGCTTTCTACTGCTCCTCTGATAAAAGCCTTGTGATTACATGGGGCCCAGTGCATAACCTAAGATGTCCTTCCATCTCAAGATCCTTAATGCAACCATGCCTAAAACTTCCTTTTTTTAAAGCAAGAAAATATCCACAGGTTACAAAGATCATGACAGAGGCATTGGAACCATTCAGAACCATTGGTCTGCCTGCAGCAAACGTTAATGCCATCGAGTCAATTTTGACTCCTAGCCGGCCTGTTGCACTGGGTAGAACTGCTCTTGTGAGTTTCCAAGACTGCAAAGCTTTACAGGGTATAAGGCCTTATCTGCCTCTTCAGGAGTGGCAGGGAGTTTCAAACTGCTAACTTTGTGGTTAGCAGCCCAATGCATAACTCACAGATTTCAGATTAAAAAAATTAAATCCAAGATTTACAATCTCATTTGTATATTTTTATTGTATTAAATGGACTTACCCTACACTATGAATTTTTGACTTTAGGTGTTCCACCACGTTTTGATTGGGGAGGTGGGATAGGGACAGCTATGTCACCATTTTTCACATTAGAAGAATAAGTGAGCACATCCAGACCTAGAGTCATTTTGCATAATGAAACCTTTGGAAACCAGGTGACAATGGGAAACACGTGTGACACTTGCATCTACTAGGAGTTGCATCACTTAAAATAACAATGAGCCCTTTCTTTCTCCAGAATAACTAGGGTACTTCTTAAAAATTATATATGGTATATATTTTAAACTGAGAGTCGTAAAAGATTGAAAAAGAATTTACTTTACATAGTGCCATTTCAGTGAGAGTTCTTCTAAGAGGTGACAGTGAGGAACCAGGGTCAACCTCATTGCCCATTTCATTCTTCATATCATAGTTGAAGAGAGCACAGCTTCTTCAGTGGATGAGTGTGTATGTGTGCCTATGACTTGATGGCAGTAGGGGTATGTGGATTATGGGTGATTTTATTTTATGTGTATGGTAGGTGATAATATTATTTTCTCTTGTCATGTGCTCTCATTCTATTCAGCCAGCACATATAAACCATGAGAGTTATGAATAATTATGAGAAAAGTAAGCTAATTTTTTTTTCTGTAGAATTTAGAACTTTTTTTGGTGGGGGGAAGGACTTGATATAGGTTTTCTACATGTCTTTCTTTGTATATAATAATAGAGAAAATAATGAAACTCATATATATTTTGTGCTGATCATAATAACAGATAGTATTTACTTACTATAAAATCAATGCAAATAATGTGCTCTAGGAAAGGGAGGAGGATATCTCCTGAGTCTTGTAGCATGGAGAGATCAACAAATTAAATGAATAAAAAGAAAATATTTTAATAACAATATCTCTTTCCTAGGAATGAAACAGAATTCTATGTTATAAGATGATTCAGATGTCAGCCTTTCAAAGGGGTTGCTTTTTATAGAGAACTGAGAGACCAGAAGTGGATGACATACTTGATATCTCACTTTAAAACATGTGAATTAGGAGACCCACAGGTTAGGTCACCTTCCCAAAGTGATACTGATGGCCAGAGAGAGTGGCACAGTGGTTTGAACCCAGGCCATCAGTCTTTCATGCCCACACTCTTACCTGCTCTTCAGATATGTGGATTCGAAGCCAGGAACAAGGTTAAGTGTTTTCCCCTCTATTCTGTCCTTCAGATGTCATAGTTATTAACATCATAGCTTGCTCTCAATTTCAGAAGTCTGAAATTATGATGTTGTAAGATAAAAAGGGAAAAAGACAACCTGCGATATACTTCATGACATACAAATAGCTTACAATTATACTATTTGAGGGATTTATTCAAGTTAATAATTGTTCCAAGTTACTCAAAAACAGAGTCTTGTGGTAACTCCTCAGAGTGATGAAATAGAGATTAATTAGAGATAAATTGGAGACAGTCTTTGCCCAAAAAGAGCCCATATTCTGAATGGTTTTAAACATGTGTGGAAATTTCTCTCATTGTGTAAGAAGTAATTATGCAACGATGTTTTTAACCCTTTTCATCTATAAACTCCTTTTCATCTATAATCTCATTGCTACTAGAAATACTAATGTGACACACAAAGGCTTAAAGGGATATATTACAGTCCTGTGGTACTTGCCACAAAGCGGTACTTGGACTTTATTAGTCTTTACTTTCTTTCCTGTGTTTGAATGTTAGCATATACTTTATTCCTTTGGAGAGAAATATGCAGTTTTCTACTCTGTAAAGATTTAGAGTTTTGGAAAAATAGGGACAGTTCTACTCTGTCTTATAGGGTCACTATAAGTCAGATGACTCAACGGCAGGAATTAGTTATTCATTTTTTTTATACACCAGTTCCTGTAGATTTGTAAGAGAGTGTGTTGTTCTGGGTAGACTAGAAAAACAAGTCCATGGACACACATGTGTATAAGAAAGAGATTTATATACAAGAGTAATTGAACATTGAGAAAACATCCCAGCCCAGTCTAGATCAAATCTCTAAATCCTATATTAGCCCATATGTCAGACACCAATCCATAAAGTCCTCCTCAGACTCACAAAACACATGTAATGATGCTGAATGTTGAAGATTACAGGTCAGTGGGCAGACAGTCTGGATCCAGCAGCATTGGAATCATCTCAGGGCTGGCAGGGCTGCATCAGGGTGGGTCCATGTGTCTTCTCCAACTTAGGGCACTCGCGTAGTTCCATGTGTCTTGTCAGCTGTAATGTATCCCATGGAGTGGCAGAGAGAGAGAAGTGTCTCCCACCTCCTAGGAGGGAATTCCAGAATTCTCAGAATCCTTTGGGGAAGGCTATGCCCACATAGAAGCCTCATTGGCTATGACCTGATGGACAGGCTAGACTCCACCCCTACATACTTAATCCTTAAATGACAATTATACAACTTCACAGACCACCCCTTGTCAATTTGACACTTTCACGTAACTCCGTTACCATATGTAATTCTCAAACAAAAAATAATAAACTATCTGTACCTAACAGGATAAAACTAAAATGCATGCAATACAACATGCGCCACCCTCATTTAAACATAATATTTTATTAGTGAACAAAACAAAAATATCCTTATGTCTAAAAAATTCAGTTAAGTTACATCTACACCTTTACCTTATAATTCTATGAATATAATCCCCCACCTATGAAAGTGTGTAAGCCAACCACTTCATGCCTCTCCCACCCCTGCCCAAATTTTGGGTATCCAAATGCTATATTGCCCACTTGCATCAACCCAGTGCTCTGAGAAGACAACCATATTTTTCTATGTGAAAAATCTTCATTTCAGTTGGAACCTTGTGAAATCTACATCCATAAGCAAAGTCAAATCAGGACAGTCCATCCATAAAGTCAATAGCAATATAAACCAGTTCACAGGCTCAAAAATCTTCCCTTCATCTGGTCAGACTCTGGTCAACTCATTGTGGGCTGCCTCACTCAGCCTACACAGGGTGCCTACTGTTCGCCTTGTCTTTAGACCATGGGCTTTCACCAATACTCAACAAACCTAGCTCCCTTTTGCTAGATCATAACTTTAGACCAGTTAACCCGCTCTCATCTTCTCCTTTTTATCCCTGTAAACTAAGTCCACAGGTGTCAGTGGCCAAACTCAACCCATCTCTTTATTGCTGCATTTCTCCCACTTCCAATCAACAAGTAGATCCCGGTGCTCACTTATCAACATTTCAGTCTGCCCACAGGCTCCCTTTAACGTTCAGTCCCAGAGAGGAGTTTTCTTCATAGTTCCAGATTTTTTGAGTTCAAACTTCAAATCCAAAGAGTTCCTTTCTTTATAAAATCTTCAATCTGTCAATCTTGTCCCAGGCAATTGTCTTGGAATGCAAATGTCCTGAGTACTGCAAAGCACTGAATGGGGCTTATCTTTACAGAGCCTTCTCTGCTGGTGTGTCTTAAATCCATCTAAAGATCCAATTTTAATGACTGACAAGAAATGGGCTTACAAACGCTCTATTTTCATACTTCTCAATAAATATTTCTATCAATAATTGTATCAATAATAATAAACAGAGGGAATCAGTATAAATAAAGTAGAATCAGATACTAAACTTGATTCTTAAAAGTCAAGTTCAATACTTATTTAGCTTATCTATAACCTTATCTAATGTATTCTGTTGATACAAAATAGCGGATTAGACTTCTTGAGAGTATCAAGCCAGAGTCAGGCTTTCTGCCAGCCATTTTGACCTTATGTCAGCCATTTTCTCTAACCCACATGGTCTCTGAGAAATTCAAATGGTGAGTTCTACCCCTGAACTTAAAATATACATTAATCACATTCATTCTTACCATTTCAAATAGGAGTAACCCAAACTACAACCAAACATAATAATCAAAACTTTAACTTCCCATATTCTTTCCAGAAAACAACTTAGTAAACTGCAAGGATATATCTGACTTCTGGCTAGACAAAGAAGGAACACTGCCACAAAGGTGAGGTCAAACCATGTCTATTCTCCATCTTTACGATTTGCTTCTCTAGTACCCCACCTCCAAGGTACCATAATGTGTTAGTCTGGGGAGACTAGAGAAACAAATCCATGGACACACATATGTGTATAAGGAAGAGGTTTATATACAAGAGCAATTGTACATTAACAAAACATCCCAACCCAGTCCAGTTCAAGGCCGTAAGTCTGACATTAGCTCATATGTCCAATACTAATCTACAAAGTAACTACCCTAGTGCCCTGAGCCAGACAAGCCATATGGATGCAACCAGACCTCTGAAGCCAGAGAAGCCTCAGAGACCCCTGCCAGCACTGAGATGCTTACAATGCCACTGGACCCAAAGATTTTTCTACCTACTGGCTTGTGATCATCTTGCATCTGGCTTCATTGCATGTGTTTCGTGAGTCTGAAGAGGACTTTATAGATTGGTATTGGACATACAGCTTTGGACTGGACTGGGTTGGGATGTTTTCTTAATGTACAATTGTCTTGTATATAAACCTCTTCCTTATACACATATGTGTGTCCATGGATTTGTTTCTCTAGTCTCCCCAGACTAACACAGAGGGCTTGGACTTTTCCAGTGTTTCCACACAGGAAGAGTGAACCATATGATAATCACATTTGGTAACGAGCGCCTGGCTTCTTGCCGAGAGTTTGATAACACTGCTTTTCAATTCCTGCTCTCTATATTCTCTTTATTAGACTTATTTGAACTCTTTATTCCCTATTCCCATTCTCTAACTAGCTCAGTTGAACACCATTTAAGAAGCATCTATTGTGTGTTAAGTGATTTAAGACCCATCCTCTTGGTTCTGGCCTCTGTTTACCAGCTGTGTAGCTCTATTGTAGTTACTAACCTTTCTAAGCTTTAGTTTTCTGATAACTAACAATTAATAATGATGATTATTGTTATAGCAACAAGAATAACAAACACTGTATGTCTTTTCTGTTTACCAAGGACATTGGAAAATACAAAATTTCATTAACATAAAGTGACTAAACAACAAACTAAACTCAACTAAACTGAAACTAAACATGTGTAAGAAGTTCATCAATATTGTTGAGGGAAAAAATAACTATAAATTCAAGCATATCAACTTTTTGTTGTCTCTGGCCAGGATAATGTGTTGGGGGTCGCTTGGCTATCATGGCATGTGGTCAAATAATTTTGAAATCAGATGACAACAAAGGAAAACATAGTTAAGTTAGGATTCAATAGGCATAGTCATGACCATGACCACACATAGTTGGTTCAAGGAATTTTTCAGAAAAAGAGGTAGACAGAAACCAAATTGAGTTACTTAGGAAAATAGTGAGGTGACTGGAAATGGCCCTTTGAGAGGCAATCACTAGAGCTATTTAAACATTCAGCTTGATTTATCTTACCTGCATTCACTTCCCACAAGCCTGGTGGCTGTGGTGCTCTGATTGGTTGACAACTGTGGTCATTCAGGACATGCCCAGCACCCAAGAGCAGGAGACTGGTCTTTACAAGCCTGGGCCTGGTAGTGTCAGAAGGAATTTGTCTCAATTTTCTTCACACCTGAATATCAGTTTTTCCCTTTGGGGTGCTTTGAGTGACTTTGATGGCGTTTTATAGCAATAGATTCCAAATATTTGTTACCTTACCAAGGCCAAACTCACTGTCATTGAGTCAAGCTGACTCAAAGCAAACCCTACTGTTTTCCAAGACCCAGTCTTTCTTCTGCTGGAGGTTTCAAACAACCAACCATGCTGATCTCAGCCCAACCAGTAGCTATGACACCACCAGGTTTCCTCTGCAGTTAACTTAGGCTGGACAAAGGTTTCCATTGTTTCTCATATAACTTACCAATTTGAGACTAAAACACAAGACCATTTCATATGTGTGTGTGTGTAGGAGCATTCTGTGTAACAGTCATAGTACAGCCAGTTGGAAGTATAAAAGGTTGCCCTTCCAAAGTATAACCAGCAGTAAACTACAAAGAAAAAAGTCTATTTTATACACATTTCACTTCTTGAAGGGTATTCTGGATTAGATAATTCAGTAAACTTCTTTCAGGCCATTACTTCAAAAAATCAAGGGAAAATTTCAATGCAGTGGCTGGATTTCTGTATATATTAGAAGTGATTAGCTGAATTCATGAATTCATAATCACACCTGCAAATGAGGAAGGAATCTATAGAAATCGGAAGCATTTCCCCAAGGCATGCATATGTATGCAGTATGTATTTCTGGAAATAACATAATAAAAATAGGTTGTACCATTCCAAGATACAGCAGTATGGGATTTTGGTTGTTGTTTTTTAAATTTTCCAGTTGTCAGCATTTGCCATTTCAGTGAAAACAGATATAAGCCTGATGTTCAATATTTAGAAGCCATAATTCCAATTCATTTCAATTAGTGATTAAAACACACACACGTTTTTGGAGAAATTGAGCTAGCTCTGTTAATGGTTTCCAGGGTGTCTAGAAAATCCATGACTCCCAAAACATGCATGTTTATTTATTGGCTTATCCCAAGAATTTCTTTATGGAAAGCTGTTTAAAAAACTTAAAAAATAAATACAATGGAAAACAGAGCTAAAAACAACTTACTTTTAAAGTTAACACAAACAAACTTTCTTTCAATTATGAAAACTAAATTAGGAGTCTGGCAAAGTAAGAATTTTGGCTCTTCCCAGATTTTATCCTTAAAAAATAAAAATGAATCACAGATTATATCTTTTTTTTATTTTAGGGGAGAGCACAAAATTATCTACCACAAATTATGCAGTGAAGTTTCCCACATTTGGGGAAATCACAGGGGTCAGCACATCCGGAGTGCAATGGATAAGCCTCGCCCTGGTAAAACCACCTTCGTGATTATGGTATCTCCCCTGCCAGGTAAGTATAACACAGATGATATCTTAAGTATCATTTTGAATAATGGTATTAAAGAAACTATTAAGTCTTTGGGATATACTAAACTTGATTTATACTAAACTTGAGTTAAACATTTGTTGATAATATGACTACTGCTCAGTCCAATTTAATGCATTATAGATATCTGAAGACTTCCCGAAATTTCTGGTTTTCTTAACAATCCGCTCATAAAATTTTCTTGGTATTTTCATTACTTCCTGGATAACAGTAATTGAAAATTATAGATATGTGAAAATGAGACATTTAGAATCAGGCAGAAATATGCCTCTGGCTACACATATTGGGGGTTTATTTTCTTTCTTTCTTTTCACATTGGTTTATTTTCTCTAGAGTTAGGGTTTAAATTACCAGCTTCTTTGTGAATCATAGTTCGATGTCATCAAAACACATTAGTGTTATAAACCTCTGAAAAAAGCAATTACATGGCCTTAGATGCACAGAGATCCGTGAATTACTGATTAACCGTACAAATATGTGCCAAAGGGGAGGGTCACCTGGAAGTGGCTTTCCTTAAAATCCATACTTAGCATTCGAATAGATTACTCTGCTATCTACAGAAGACCTACTAATTAAAATAAAAAAGAACCATTTCTTTAACAACTTACATGTCTCTTTCTGAAAAATAGACTATCTGTAGGAACACCACTTTATTTCATCTAATTTAATTAAAGAACAGTTTGAGTGATGATGCCATAGAAATGGAACACAGCAATGTGATGACTGAGATATTGTTGTCTTAGAATGATGATATTATGAGAATAATAAGAAATTTTAATGAAAATATTTCCAAAGGCCTGCTGTGGACCACACTCTGTGCTTTTGGACATTAACTGCTCAGTGATGTAGAAGATGAAAAAAATCTATGCCCTTTCAGATTGCACATCTATAAGTGAAGGCAGTAAATGATCAGAGAGCACAGTATATAATGTGATGTTTAATATTGTGAGAGGTTTCCAATTTGCTACTAAACAAAATGTTGGCAGTTCAAACCCACTAAATTACTCTCAGGGGATTCTTGGTAATCTACACAGATTATAGCCATTGATAGTCCTATGGAGTCATTTCTACTCTGAAACTTGTAGGTCATCATGAGTTGGAAATCACTCAACAGTTTATAGGCTTAACATTATGTGAAAAATTCAAAGTACTGTTGACACTTGCTAAGGACCTTTAAATAAGTCTTGTGAGTTGAGTATTAAGAAACCCTTTGTCAGAGCAATCACTAGTTGAAAATTGTCCGACAAACAGGAAATATCACCTAAGAGATCGGTGGGACAATAAAGAAAACTGTTAAGGAAGCCCTGGATTTGATAGATGTGGTAGTTACATAATCTGAGGGAGGCATAAATTTGGGACTTGAGAGGATTAAGAGTGAAGGGGTGGGGTCTAGTCTGTCAATCATATCATAGCCAATAAGGCCTCTATGTGTCCTTGGCTTTCCCCTGAGAATTCTGGGAACTCCTGTATTTTCCTCCTTGTAGATGAGATATACTTTTTTCTCTCCTCACTCCCTTGGAGATGCTCTAATTGCAAGATACATTACGCTAAATTGATAAAGCGCATGCCATGGAAGCTGAAAGAACCACATGGAGACCCCAGTCAGTGCTGAGGTGCCACTGCCACTGGATCCACAAGACTTTGTATCCACTGGCCTGTGATCCTCCTGTGTTTGGCATCATTGCATATGTCTCATAAGACTGAAGAGGACTTTGTAATTTGGTATTGGACATATAGGCTAATATTGGAATTAGGGACTTGATCTGGACTGGCCTGAGATGGTTTCTCAATATTTAATTGCTCTTATATATAAACCTCTTTCTTATTCACCTATGAGTATCTATGACTTTGTTTCGCTAGTCTACCCAGACTAACACAATACATATCGCAGATTCACTCAAAAAAACAAAATACATTTTCTAGAGAGGAGGGAAAATTAGAGCAGAATCTGAGGGATAAAGAATGCATCATAGCATATAGATCCCTTTCAACAATGTTAAAGGTTTTGACCTTATTTTCAGATCAACAGGGATCATCATTTGATTTTTAAATTCAAAAGCTAAATATGTTGCCCAGCTTGGAGATGGACAGCGAGTTGTCAATACTCTCAGACTAGTGACCAGAATAGCATGTCCATACCACCCCCACAGATAAATCAAAATAAAACTCCCCAGATCAGAGTGAGACAAACCAGCATACGATAAACAAATAAATGCAACAATAATACAAGGTCCCAGAAACAACAGAAAACCTAGTTACACACATATGAGGGGGTACCCACCAAAAGGGAGATTTTTTTCCCAAAGCTATTTATTTACATTTTTTTATAAAACAACTTTATCACCTTTAACATACTCTCCATTACACTTAATATATTTGTCAAATCTGTGATTTCATTCTTGGAAACCTTTTGCAAGCTCATCTGTTTGTGTGGTTGATAGTACATCCCTCTTCTTTTCTTCTTCAGCTGTTCTATGCCATCAAATTGCTGTCCTTTCATGTTCCTCTGTATTCACAGAAACAAAAAAAAAAAGGTCACATACTGTGAGGTCAGGTGAGTAAGGAACATGGGAAAGAGGTTTGCTGGTTTTTGCCAAAAACTGGCATATTGAGGTAGCTGCAGATGCAGGTGCATTGTCATGGCAAAACCACTCCCCCGTCTGCCACAAATCAGGCCTTTTTTAGTTACACACTGTTATTCAATCTTTTCAGAACCTCTGAATAGAAAGCTTGATTAAAAGTCTGTTCTGGTGGGACAAACTCTAACTGTACTACAAGTCAACATTTTCTTCCGTTCATGAAGCTGATGGACATCCAGAATGAGGTTTGTCATCAATTGACATTTCACCTTTTTGAAATTAGAAAACCACTCATACACTTGGTTTTTCCTGTTGTATTATCTTTGTAAGCTGTGGTCAACATCACAACAGTTTCTGTGGCATTTTTCTGGAGCAGGAAACAAAAATTCACAGTCACTTGCCATTCTTTTAAATCAACCATCAGGTTTTGAGCAAAGCTGCTTTTGTGAAAAAAATCACTGTGCCCATAGAGAACATTTCAAGGGGACGCCACTGGGTGCACTAACTGAGTGAGTTGCTGGATGCTCACCTAGTGGAGAAGAATGCATACTATGGAAGCTCTGCTCTGCCTAGCGCAATTCCATTTTTGTTGTGTTTTTATTTTTGTTTTGGTGCTCTCCCCACCTCATATACAAAAGAAAAATTGAACAAACAAGTAACCAAGATATTGGGTTAGAAAACCTACAGTAAGAAGAAGTGATATTGTAACAACCTGATAGGGAATTATAATTGTATTTGGGACTATTTAACAATTTAAGAAAGAGATCAGGAAAGTAAAGACAAAACCAATGAAATAATAGATAAAATTAAGAATTCAGGAAAAAAATATCAGAACAAATGGAAAAAATATTAATTCAAAACATTTCCAAAGTAGCAGAACAAATGAAAATAATCAGAACAAATATATCAAAATATCAGAACAAATGAAAAAAATATCAATTCAAAACATTTCCAAAGTAGCAACTAGAAATTACTAAATAAACACTAAAATTTTATAAATAGATAATGCTTTCAAGGACAACAAAGTAGAAACAAATCAATAGAAAACACAAGAACGAAATAGAAGACAAATCATCCCTAAGAATTAATATGTGAACGAAGCAAATAATAATAACAATGGGGTCAGAATTATAGAGCAGGGAGTGACCAAAAAGAAAAGAAACCAAATAAATACAATGAAAATTGTCAAAGATTTGTTTACAAAAAGCATTGTTAATATGAAAATCAAGGAGAGAGCCATTGAAGAAGCTCAAAAAATTGGGAATAGTATAGTTTTCATAAGTAAATTGCTAGGTAAGACATATCAGAATTAAAATTTCTAAAGCTCAATTCAGAGAAAGCACACTGAAGGCAGTTTGAACAAAAGAAAATATTACATACAAAGGCACATAATCTGACTAAACGTTGAAACACTGACTTCTTAACAGACCATACAAGCAAGAAGACAAAAGTATGATAAAACCCTAAATGAAAAAGGGATTTTAACCAAGAATTGTTCACTCATCCAAATTATCTCTCATATAATATGGAAAAATTATGTTATCTGCAGATAAATAGATATTAAGGGAATTTAAAAAATCAGACCAATCTTATAAAACATTCCAAAGGTATCGTTTCTCATATAGATTCAATAACACCAGACAACAATCTCAAATCAGGACACATGACAATATTACCT
The DNA here is from genome assembly GCF_050624435.1 of Tenrec ecaudatus. Classification (NCBI taxonomy): domain Eukaryota; kingdom Metazoa; phylum Chordata; class Mammalia; order Afrosoricida; family Tenrecidae; genus Tenrec; species Tenrec ecaudatus. Next base: position 100,903,069 of record NC_134530.1, read on the forward strand.
GACAGTCAGCTCTGATGATTTTTTTTCCAAAAAATAAATTAAACCTAGATGCCTGAACATAGCTATTCAAGGATATCAAACTGTAAATAATAGTTACAGTGTAAAAAGTGGGAGTACATGATGTAGTTATAGAACTTCCAATGGAGAAGTCAAGAAGATCTCCAGAGAGAACAGATAGAACTAAAGAAATGCTCATGATCCTCAGCCATTAGATGCAGATACACAGCAACGAGATATCATCTCACCCTAACAATAATGTTTGTTGTTAAACAAACAACACACAGAAAATAACTAGAAAATTAGAAATGCTAAGGAGGCTGTGGAGATACAAAAACAATATCATACAGTGTTAGGGATATGCACTTCATAAAATAGTATGGCTCTTCCATGGGGCATTTTAAAATAAGTTTTCTATGATCTAGTAAGCTCACTGCTAGGTATGCAAGAGGGCTTCAAAAACTTCACAGAAAATTGAATTATAAGATAAAATTTCCATCACATTTTGAAGTCCAGTATATGTACGCAAATGAGAAAAAATTAAGTTGTTCTATGAAAATTTTTAAAATGATGAAAAATTTATTCAAAATCTACTAAATCTCCTAAGAATATGTACAACTTGCGACACTTGAGCTGTGAATTACTCATCTGTCTCACATCCACCCTAGCAGCACAGAATTACCACTCTGGTTGTGAATACATAGGAAAATGGGGACACCCAATCTCCCCAAGACTCTGAACTACTATAATTCATAGGAAAGCTACCCTACAGGACAGAGAAGAACTGCCCCTGGGAAATTCTAAGACTGGAACTCCTTACGTGAGCAGAAAACCCCTCTTTCTCCCTCAGAGTGGCTGGGGCTTTACCTGCAGACCTTTCAGTTAGCAGCTCAGTGCATAATCCCTCTGCCACCTGGGCTCCTGCTGTACATCTATAGAATATTGAAATGTTAAAATGTAGATTATCACTCTACCATGCCTCCGGTACATGATTCTTTGGGTTCTACATAGTGACAGCAACAACTCTCTGTAAAGAATAGTCTGACTCAACCAGCCATTAAGATTAACCAAAGAATCTTTCATATACTAAATTCTAGATCTACCTTCCTCATTCATTTAATGAAAATATTTTGAAGGTCTGTTATGCTGAAGAATTGCAGGAAACACTATGAATAAACAGATGGAACAATAAGAAATTTTTATATCCTTGATTGACTCATCTCCTATTAAATTCCCTTCTGTTTTTTAATCATCAGTAAAGCAAAAACCATAAAAGCTATCTTTTCCATATATCACCTCTGCAAGCATTCTCAGAAAATGATCAATTCTTTAATGATTTTAGTTAAACTATCTCTTCACTTTCCTACTTTTTCAACCACCATGTCTTGTGTTTAACTTGCTATTTAGTGTAGAAATGCTCATGCTTATTAAGCCTTCCTAAAGTGTGTAACAAAGATCTGATTATCAATTCGAAAGGCACATTGAACTCTTTACATTTTAACACATATTAGCACAATGTTTTTGTTTCATATAGCAAGCAATTTCTCTGTTTTCTCTGGGTCAAGCAAATGGGCAAGGAGAGAAAGAATCAAAAAATCCTCTTCCATTAATTTAAAATTAAGGAACATTACTCAGTAATATTTGGTCGATCACTGAATTATGTGAAAATTTGAAGGGATATTATCTAGACTGAACTTTCAGGGAAGACATTATGTGACACAATTTCAATAATCATCTCTTGGAAATTACTGCCACAATCACAATTGGCAAGTTCTAAGTCAGGAGCACCACCACAGCTGCTAGTAGAAGAAATATATTCCCCTTTCATAATTGAAACTTGGTAAAATGAGAAGCTACTTCATGGCTCCCAATTTCAGAATATTCTTTTGTTTCTACAATCAGCACAATAAAAAAAGATTGCTCCTTTTTTGTCTCTTGTTCAACATAATACCATTCTGAATCAATGTCATGAACAGAAACATTTTTTAATCAAAATATGAATCACTTGACTACATCTTAGCTGCATTGGAACTCGATAAATGTAGTTTGATTGATCCCACTTTGATGTGACTAGATGTACACTTCACAGGACTACCAAGGTAGGAAGGAAATAACAAAGTGTTAGGGTAGATTGGTATTCATTTTAAACCATTCCATAACTTTTTACCTTTACTATACATACAGCTTCATATATAAAACTCAGACACAAAAATACATTCTAACCTATCTTCTTGGTCAGAGACAAGTCTTGTGAATTAAAATGGTCACTTTATTTCTCCAGTTATTATCAGGTAATTGATGGAGACTCACTGTAAATTATCTCCAGAGCAATCAGATGACAATGTCAACCACAGCTGCAGCTCCAGAGATGGCACCTCAATGTTTGTTTGTTTTTTAATCATTTTATTGGGGGCTCATACAATTCTTATCACAATCCATACATCCATCCATTGTGTCAAGCCCATATGTACATTTGTTGCCATCATCGTTCTCAAAACATTTGCCTTCAACTTGAGCCCTTAATAGTTGCTGCTCATTTTCTCCCTCCTTCCCGACTCCCCACTACCTCATGAACCCTTCATCATTCATAAATTGTTATTATTTTTGTCATATATTACACTGTCAGACGTCTCCCCCCGCCTTCTTCTTTGCTGTCGCTCCCCCAGGGAGGAGGCTTTACGTAGATTCTTGTAATAAGTTCCCCCTTTCTACCCTACATTCTCTCCACCCTCCAGGCATCGCCACTCTCACCACTGGTCCTGAAGGAATCATCTGTCCTGGATTCCCTGTGTTTCCAGTTGCTATCTGTGCCTATATACATCCTCTGGTCTAGCCAGATTTGTAAGGTAGAATTGGGTTCAGGATAGTGGGAAGGTGGGGGGGAGAGGAAGTCTTTAAGAACTAGAGGAAACATATTTCATCGTTGCTACCCTGCACCCTATCTGGTTCATCTCCTCCCCACAACCCTTCATTAAGGGGTGTGTGGTTAGCTACCATTGGGCTTTGAGTCTCCATTCTACACTCACCCACATTTTCAATGATATGATTTTTTGTTCCTTTATGCTTGATACCTGATCCCTTTGACAGCTCGTGGTCACACAGGCTGCTGTGTTTCTTCCATGTGGGCTTTGTTTCTTCAACAATAGATAGCTACTTGTCTATCTTTGAGCCTTTAAACCCCCAGAAGCTGTATCTTTTGATAGCTGGGCACCATCAGCTTTCTTCACCACATTTGCTTATGCACACATTTGTCTTCAGTGATGGTATCATGGTGGCGGGCACCCATTGATATGATTTGTAGTTCTTTGATGTCTGATAACTGGTCCCTTCTGCACCTTGTGGTCAGACAGGCTGGTTTACTTCCTCCATGTGGGCTTTGATGCTTCTCAGCTCGATGGCCTCTTGTTTATCTTCAAGCCTTTAAGAGCCCAGATGCTATATCTTTTGATAGCCAGGCACCATTAGCTTTCTTCACCACATTTGCTTATGCACACGTTTGTCTTCAGTGGTCATATCTGAAAGGTGGGCACCCACTGATATGATTTTTAGTTTTTTGATGTCTGATAACTGGTCCCTCTACATCTCGTGGTCAGCCAAGCTTGTTTGCTTGTTCCATGTGGGCTTTGATGCTCCTCAGCTAGATGACCTCTTATTTATCTTCAAGCCTTTAAGACTCCAGACGATATATCTTTTGATAGCCGGGTACCGTCAGCTTTCTTCACCACATTTGCTTATGCACACATTTTTCTTCAGCAATCATGTCTGGAAGGTGTGCATCCTGGAATGCCAATTTAATATAACAAAGTGTTCTTGCATTGAGTAAGTGCTTGAGTGGAGGCCCAATGTCCATCTGTTGCCATAGTACTAAACCTATAAATATATGCTCATATCTGTTTCCCTGCACTCATTTATTAAGTGCCAGTTAGAGCGGTTCCAAATCATAGTGACAACAGAATAAAACACTGTCTTGTCCTGTGACATCCTCACAATTATTCTTACGTTTGATCTATGTAATTCAGCTACAGTTCAATCCATCTTTTCAAAGATGGTCATCGTTTGCACTGACATGCTACTTCGCTAAGCATGATGTCCTTTTCCAAGGACCGGTTTCTTTTGATAACATGTGAAAAGCACATATGATCAAGTCTTTCCATCCTAGCCTCTAAAGCATAATCTGGTCATACTTCTTTTCAAGTAGATTTGTCTGTCCTGTTAGCTGCCCATGATATTTTCATGGGCTATCTTCTTCTCTACCACCATAATTCAAATGCATTTTGTCTTCATTTTTCATTACTTAATATCCAACTTTCACATGCACATGGGGCCTTTGAAAATACCATGGTGTATGGCAGGTGCACCTTAGTCTTCAAAGTAGCTTCCTAGTACTTTATGGAAGTCTTGTGTAGCAAATCTACCCATTGTAATGTGTTGTTCGATATCTTGACTGTTGCTTCCATGAGCATTAATTGTGATATATTTATAGAAGCAGAAAAACATAGTTACAGTTATCCAGATCCCAGTTACTGATGCAGAAACATTTGTTTTTCTCATTCCTATCAGAATAGGAAATCAGATACAGTTTCCCTCTTTGGTAGGGAAGAATCTTGCCTCAAGGGTATTTCAAAGCTCCTGATCACTGGCATAATAGATTTTGGAGGGATTTGATCACTTGATATCTTCAAGAAATCTTGCTTCTCAATTACATGGAAGGCTTTATCTTTGTAAAATTTGGTGTACAGGACTTAGCAGGAATTATAGTTGTCTCAGGAGCCTAGTCTATAGATGCAGTTTCAAATTGTTGGAGGATCTGGCATATAGAGTAGTGTCTGAATTGGTCTGAAATATATTGCTACATATTTCACTTCTGACAAAAAAACATAGCTTAGTATGCTTCACGATGTGAAGAAAATATAAACTATATTGAGGAGTGATTCTTTGATTCATTCACTAGACTGTGCTTTTGACCAGGTTATGGTTCAAATTATAAAGCCACTTGGGCACTTATGCCAAAATGTAAGGCCATCATGACCTAGTAGACTCTCTGGTGCTGAAAGTGCTGTGGGAGGCAGAGAGCTTTATGCAATTTTTGGCAAGTCTTCATGTAAACAGAACAGATTCATAAATTTGGGAAATAAAATGATGCTTTCTTCTCCCAACAACTATTATCCATCTGAAAAGTTGCCCTAGCCTTGTTCCTGGGTGTTGGGAGAGGGAACACCTGTTCATGGGACACCACGACTACTTGTATTGCACCTCATGAGCTGCGTGTGATCTGATCCACTGAACCACAAAATTGGATGTGCACAGCAGCATTCCATTGTAAATGAAAATAGTGTATATTAGGTTTGACCACATAGGTCCAGAAAGGCACAAATAAGCTGTATGAACAGATGGCTCAGGCTCCCATGATACTTGCTACTACTGCTTCACTGCCTCTCCCTCAACTATAGATATGACCTCATGAGGGGCTTCCCTCAACCAGTTAATGGAGTAAGAAAAAGTTTGGGTCTAGTTTACTGTTAGGCCTTCTAAATAGATGTACTGGCTGGAAGCAGATGGCCACTGGTTTGCAGAGGTATACAGTGACAGCTCTGAAAACTCTTGTGATGTAGCTCTGAGGGTGTGATGTTATGCAATGGGTTCCTAACTGCAAAGTAAGGTGTTCAAAACCACCAGCTGTTCCACAGGAGAAGGATGGGGTTTTCTGCACCCTCAGAATGTTATGAGCTGTTTTATTTGTTTTATTAAAAATAATAAAATACAACAAACAAAAAGATTACAGTCTCAGGAACTCACTGAGGCAGTTCTAACTTGTCTTATATGGTTGATATGAGTCAGTATTGAGTCTCTGGAAGGGAAGTTGGTTTTGGTGCAAGGCGGGATAATCTTTGGATCTACAATGATTTATCGGTAATAACTAATACGTTGCCTAGCTTTCATGTCTCTGAAAAAATTGAGTGGGGGTACAGCATTGGATAAAAATATTCACACAGGAGGACTTGGGCACAGAAATATGGGAGAATCTTTTAGAATGAACAAAGATTATGAAGTCATTGAATCCATTTTGAGAGTTGTCACTAACCTTATGACTAGGTGATCTCTCCAGAGTCATCATGCCTTCTTAATGAGCCCATAAACAAAATGGTCATGGAGGAGGCTATGCGTGAGTTTTGCAATAGATTTTTCCTTTAAAAAAGCTGATGTAAGTGCCTAATTTTTAAAAATCACAGACTAATTGGTGGCTGATATTTTATTCTTCTCTAAGAAGACAGGCAACCCACCTATAAACATGCTATTTTTAACTCATTTCATCATAGTTGGGGAAGCACTTAGTATTTCCAAGAATAGACACAAGTGCTTCTAAGAACACTAAGAGTCACAGTTAGAGACTGTTCCAGGAATTATCTTTTTATGTCACATGCATGACATCGGCATGGAGGACTTCCTTTCTGAGAAAGGAATCTGGTCAAAGATTCTTAGCAAGAATGGTGAGTAGTCTTTCTAACAGCTCCAGAATGCCAAACTCTTTGTCTGATGAAGGCTCGCTTGTGGTATCAGATTTGTAATAATTTCTTACCACAGATTAGTAGTCTGACATTTTATTGTCTTCCTCAATTTAACAGTCACAGAGGTGGAGTGATTATCATTAAGATAGAGCTACTAAGGGGCATACCTGGAATATCTATCACTTTCTCCTGAGAGGTCGCAGCACTTAACCACCAACCTCTTTCCAGGAGAAAGCAGGGTTGTCCTACGCCCCTAAAGGGTTAGAGTCTTGGGACCGCACAGAGGCAGCTGAGAGCCGACATTGATTGATGGCAGTGGGTTGAGTTGATTATGTGGAATTTAAAAAAAGTATTCAATATTTACCCAATCTACCTATTCAAGTTTATCTTGTACGAATAGTTTCACAGTAATCTGCCTCCCATTCACTTAGGAATGTTTATTATGCACACACACACACATGCACACACACAGTGTTTATTGAAAACATGATAGTTTAGATATGCTATGGACACAGATATAAAACATACTGTCCCTGCTGGAACTTCAAGTCTACTGAAGGGCATTTTAAAAGAAAGACCTGGTGAACTTCTGCACTCTCAGCACATTTTGAACTTGACAATTTGGAGTCTACAGGAGTTAGAATTCATTTGAAGACAAGTATAGGTGAAGATGGCCCTCAAAGAACACACAATTTGGTGAATAAAAAGAGCATTACTTCTTGTGAATAATTGAGTAAACATTTACCAAACAATGATTATGTAATAGATGCTGTGGTAAACTTTGAGTGAACAAAGATTGAAAAATAACTATCTTAATTAATATCAAGATATAATATAAATATAAAATTATAACAAAGTATGATGTTATAAGTGACTAAAGGAAATATCAATGAAAACATAGAGCTTTTATCAAGCTGTGCCGTCATTCCAAATTTTGAAGTTTGGAATAACTCTGTCCTTGGTGATAAATAAGGACATATACATTTCATATGCCTATCAGTTATAAATGGCAATACCAACAATAATTAAAATGGATATGCCACCTTTAATTTCTTTTTGCTTTTGGTGTGGACCAAATAAATTAGACTTTTACTAAATTTGAATGTGGGGAGATTGTTTACATTTTTAATATATTTTTTTGTTGTTGGCCACTTTAGTTTGTTTTAAAATGAAAATAGAGTAAATGAACATGTGTATTGTTTTAACTAGATTAATTGTTTCTTAGGATTATGACAGGGGAAGTTGTAGGGAAAGGGAAAGCTAATAATAATCAGTACAAAATAAAGAAAATGTTCTACAATTGATTGTGGGGATGCTTTTGCAACTCTTTTTAACATATTCCCTGACTAAATTGTATGATATATGAATTTATGATATATGAATTATACGACACTAAAACTGCTAAAAGTAAAAAAATAGTAGGAAGTGGATAGACTTCAATATAAATATCAAATTGCGTACAAAATATAGTGGTTTGGGCCATTAATATGGTTTAGCTGTTTTTCTTTATAGGTATCTTGAAAATAATTTCTTTTTTTGTTAATCTAGCTAAGAGAAAACAGAATGCCCGTGATCCAAACAATAACTAAGTTCTAATGGTGGGCAAAATGTACATATTTTTGTATTTAATTTACTGAATTATTGTGAGCAGAGTACAGTAAGAATAATTGCAAAATAATTATTTTGCATGAGCTCTTAAAGCAGAAGGCATTTATATGAAGTGTGAGAGAAATGCTATGCTATTAATTACTTATAGTTTGACCATGAACTCTCTCAGTGTCAGAATGAAAAATGCTAACGTAAAATGTATGTTAGAAAATGTGTATCTCATATTATAGACAGAAGTTAAAACTTTAAGGTTTTGGAAATTGCTACACTGGCATAACCCAGTGATATTGTAGGGAAGGTTCTAGATTACATCAATAAACCAATTATCACAATAAAGCAAGTCAGAACAGTTTAGTTTACCATTACATACAAAAGTTATGTTTGCTGATACTAGTTCATTAAATGTTCAATAATAACATTTGCAAATTTTTATTTTGAGAATTGCCAAAATGTGACTCCCAGGCAAAGTACGCACAGGCTTGTGGAAAATGACATTGCTGTCCTTATTGGATACAGTCACCACAAAGCTTCGATTTCACATAAACATGAAGTAGGTGCCAAGCGCAATAGAGTAAAATACAATAAAGTAAGGCAAGCCTATATACCATGCATTGTTGTAAGTGCTTTTCATATATGAATACATACATTACAACTCTATGATAGAGGTATTATCATTTTCAAATCATTTTCAAATTACAAAAGAAACAACGAAAGTGTAAGGAAATTAAAATAGCTTGCTCAATGTGGTAAAACTAACAGGTTGGTCATAGAAACAAGATTTTTTTTTTGCATCTTATTAGGGGCTCATACAACTCTTATCACAATCCATACATAAACATACATAAATTGTATAAAGCACATACATACATTCTTTTCCCTAATCATTAAAAAAAAAAGAGGACCTGATGCAAAGGGCTTAAATGGAGAGAAAATGCTTAGAAATAAGATTGTAACATTAATGTCTTCTCACATGAATAGAACAGATTCATGATTTGCTAACTTTTATTTTTATAGTTTGTTATTGAAAAGGTAAAATCACAGAAGTTACTGATTTAATATTATAGTCACGAAGGGTTTTATCCTGTATGTTCAACTAACACATTCCAGAGTTCTTAAACACTGTCAACGATTTTAATGTCTGTTCAGGTTTCCTGTGAAACATCCGAGTCGTAAACAGCATCACAAATACAGAGAACTTTGTTCTGGATATTTTAAGAATTTGAGAATAATCAGGTGGGTGATTTAATTTGCCTTGACTTCTCCTAACTACTTTCCCAGAGTTAAGTTCCATCAAATAACCCAACAATTTTCAAGCTTATATTCCTGGCTCTGTGCTAACAGTTGCTTTGGAATACCTAATTTAAATTTTAAATCTTTCATTATCTTCTTAGTTATTCAAGCGCAGAGTGGTTATACAAACTGAGGTGCCTCGATTTTGCCAGAAACAGTTTCCTGTATTCTAATTGTTTGTTTCTACTTTTCATTACTTTTGACATGACCGGCTTATCTTTACGGTTTTATTATTTGACTAGTCTAATTTTCCTATTTTCATAGTCTCTACCTTCAAATCTATTCTTCAGAACTTATCTTATGTGATAGATTTTTTTACTTGACTATATTGATACTTATGTTCATAAAATTTTACTTCTTGGCACATAAAGATCTATGAGTTATAAGTCAGGAATTCAACATCATTTGAATAAAGTTGAATGGGTAACACATTAGAGGCATTTTTAAAAGCATAATTGTTCAGTTGTTTTAGTTATTTACTGTTTTTTGAACAGAAATATCACAAGTAAATGGCTTTATCAAAAGTAAATTTATTCTATCACCATTTAGGAGGGTACAAAACCTGAGCTATAGGGAAGGTTTTCTCTCACTGTCAACTATGAAGACAATTCCTAGGTCTGGAATTGCTTATAGATCTCTGTGAGTTTGACATCAGTTTTTGTATCCAGGAACATCACAGCACACATTTCAGAAGGAGACACTCCACTCCTGGCTCTTCTTTCTTGGTACTAATAGGTCTTTTTGTTCTCTTCGTTCTCCTTTTGTCTTTTGTAAGAGAACGCTGCTCTCCAACAAGCCTCAGCTTGAAGGCATTTAGCTTCAACTACATGGTCAACTAACCCAACTTCCCCAATTAAGTTCCCAGAGGTGCTCTATTCTACAAGCCAACCCCCTTCCTAAAGCAGTCACCTTTACTTGTTCTGTAGTCTGAGAAGTTCCTGTTCTGTCTTATGTTCTAGCTTCAGGTTCTGCTCCTCTGGTGTCTAGGATCAAGGAGGTTTACTGAACAGAGATTTCCATGGACAAAGACATATTCCACCCTTAACTCTTCTTTCTTGATGATAGTAAAATCTCCTTATTCTGCTTCTGAGATGACTCATTTTATGCCCAGAGAGCGACAGTTATAATTGACCCTGTTGACAATTACTAACAGCTGATTCATATAATCCATTCAGTACTATCCCTTGCCTTCTTACCCAGACTGATCAGGAAAATTAAGAGACTTTGTTGGGAGTAAGAGCAGCTATGGCTAAAAGAGCCATATTAATTAACTCACTGCATTGCACTGGCCAACAGTTGGAATGTGGACAGCAAGGCCTTTGCCAATTTGGTCTTAGAGAATTGTCTTCTATCTTTGCCAGAATTTTACCATGTTCTCTTCTTTCCCTCCAATCACTACCATTTGTAATGGAAGTGCCTACCTTGTGCCTAAACCACCATTGTACTATGGGAGAAGACACCTGGTACTCTAGATTCACAGATGAAGAGGAATTGGCTCCCAAATTGGGATTGGCCCGTAGACAACCTTGGGGACTATCAAATGGGGTAAAATATTTTGCATGTGGCAAGCAAATGGATTGGTGGGGTGGGAAGCAAAGGATGGAATGTCATGGATTGATTTATGTCCATGTAAAATGTATTTCAACTTGGCTGAGCTCTGATTCTCAGTGGTGTGGCGGTTATGCAATAATGTGTCAGTATGTTATGCTCTCTTACAATGTAATCTGCTGAGATAAAACCAATAAAAGGATTAAGGATCAATGCAACACTCTGGATTTCTTCACAGCTCTCATTCAATATAAGAAGGGTTTCTTAGAACAACTGTATATCAAGTCTGTTTCACCTGATTTGCAAACTGTTAACTTCTTAATAAATACCATAATCATTTACACTGAAATCTTTGTGATGATCGCACAAATCCCAACCGCAGAAGCAGAGTGCTCTGGAAAAGTGGTATTGGAACCGCCTAAAATGGGATGCAGGGTGAAAGTACGTTGCATGTATTAGTGTTCTCTATCTAACTTTATAGTTTCTAATATCATTTGCAAAGAATCTCTTAGAAGAATGTCATGATTAAAATGTTGATTAACAAAGTTATCAAGTGGTAAAGCTAGTGGGAAATGTTCAATCGCTTGAACTGTTTATAAGATGTTTCAAAGTTCTGTCAAGTTTGATAATAAATGCCCAAAGGACACACTACTCTGCTATTAACCTCAACTGGAGGGCATTCAGTTCAAACTCTGTGAGTCAGTAAACCCAGTTCCCTGAATGAAGTATCCAGAGGCACTCTAGTCCAGGAGGCCTCAGTACAAAGACACTCTGCTCCATTTACATGGGCCAGCAAATCTAACTTCCCCAATTAAGTGCCCAGTGGCACCCCTCTTTGATAAGCCAACCTCCTGTACAAAATCACTCATCTTTACTTGCTCCATGTTTGGGAAGTCCTTCATTTTACAAAATGCTTTGTTTCTGCTGCTGCTTCTCTGATGATGTAACTCTCTTCTGGATCCAAGTTGTTCACTGCAGAAGGATCTCAGACCCAGGGGACACACTCCTTCTCTGGTCTTGCTGGTAATGAGATCCCTTCTATTTCTCAGAAGACTCATATTATGCACAGCAGAATGGCACTCTAGGGAATTCTGTTTTCAATTGCTCATTCCCGCCCCCAATTTCCTACCAGACTTCTGAAGGTAAAAGTAATTTGGTGGGAGTTAGAGACTTTGACCGGAAAAGCCATGTTAAATAATCCACTGCACATGTCTGCCCTCAGCCGTTAGGAATTGATTTGACCAGCTGATACTGATCATGGTGATTTTCCTTTCACCTTGTTAAAGTCAGAGTAGATCAGAAATCATCTCCATGTCATTTCTATTAGTAGCCATGCTCCCCAAATTCCGTGTAGTGGTGTCTAGACGGGGTTCGACACCGCAGGCTAATTAGAATGGTTACACCACCCTCAGCCTTGAGTACCCAGTTCTGAGTGGTGACCCCCCACCCCACCTGTTGGCCCTGACGAGCCTTATTCTTTGCTTCTGGTATGGCATCTGGCCCCTCTCAGCTTGTGGAAAGCAGTCTCATCTTAGGGGCCGCCCAACACCCCACTCTAGAACTGAGTCGGTGCATGTCATCTCTTTGAAACATAGGCAACTACATCCCCACCTTAGAAACTCCAGAGTCACATGCTTCAGCTTCTCCATCCTGGTCACTAGGGACCTAGAAGAGGCTAGATGGCCTCCTCTCTTCTTCTGCAATTGTTACGAAGATCTTTACATGGAATGATACGTTCTCATTGGCAGCCCACTCCGCTAGAAGGCCCCTTGCTCACATCACCGCCTCTGAACCCTCATCAGAAATGCCTTCAGCATCCATACAAAGTCTTGAAATAGTTACCTTTGACCTCAAAGCAAAACAGAGAGTACAGATGGCATTTTGATGAAAGGGACCCTGGTGGCTCAAGTGGTTAAGCATGTGGCTGCTAACCAAAAAACCTGGTGTTTTGAAGCCACCAGCTACTCCGTGGGAGAAAGCTGTGGCAGATGCTTCTGTAAAAAGTCACAGCCTTGGAGACCTTCTTGAGCAGCTACCTTCTATCCTGTAGTTGAGTTTGGAAAAAATTGATCTGGATTTGATTGTTAATCCAGTGAGAAATAAACAAGAGTCCAAGGCCATCTTTGTTCTATTTTTTCCTGAATGATAGTTCTCCATAACCTCTTGGTCCAAGTGAGTACACAGATATTGAAGGAGTTTTGTTATAACAATATCAAATAGTCCTTAAGCTTAAAGTTTGTGAAATATATGCAAAAATCCATCACAAATTATTTTTACTGTTCCAATAGCTAACAATAATATATTTTGTTAAACACTAAAATTTAAATCACCTAAATTGAAAAGGATTCAATGCCCAGAAATTAGCATTATTCACTCTCCTATTTTTAATAAATGAATTACACATTTCCAATTTATAAGGAGCCACGATGATGCGGTGAGTTACACATTGATCTGACAACCTAATGGTGAGTTGTTTGAAGTCACGAGCTTCTCTGCAAGGGAAAGACGAGGCTTTACTTCTGTAAAGATTTACACTCAGAAACTGGTAGTGGCAATTCTATCCTGTCCTACAGGGTTGCCCTGAGTCTGAATAGACTCAATGGCATAAGTTTGTTTTGGTTACTCAATTTTCACAAAAGGTATCAAGTGTAGCCAAATAGGTTCAAAAAAGGATACGGAAATCAAATTCTTGATTTAAAGATATTTCTGTCAATAGATTAAATTTTAATGTAATTATTGTGTTTATTTCAAATATATACAAATGTGATTTATCAAAAGTTTAGTACTACAGATTTAGTTAATTCATTTTAGCTCACTTCATATTTTAGTTTAAATATAAACATTTCTATGCATTTTAAGGAATGTTTTAAAATATAAGAAATAGATTAATGAACATGTCTTGGAAGACAAATTAATTGAAGTAGCAAAAATAAAAATTACAAAAGTAAAATAGAATATATTAAAGAAGTTTAAATAAATATGCTAAAAACAAGCTTATAACTCTAAAAATATTAAAAGAATCATAATTAAATTTAATAAATGATTTATGCCAATGCCAAAGTATAGGGAAATAATCAAATTTTTTGAAATATATCAAAAGTCACAGTTCAATTTAGGAAAAGTAGTTTACCAAGATAGCCTTTGACATATGAAAATAACTAAGTTTTTAGATAGGACATCTCGCACAACAAGCTGGATAGCTTCCCTAGTGAAGCTATACCAACTATTTGAAATACAAGTATTAAGTAGTATCACATCTACAACGATGTTCAGGGACCTGAAGAGAAGGGAAGAGAACCCTACTCACTCTTTGAGACCCAAATTACTTTGACACATGAACTAGAGGTCTCGCAAGAAGTGGAAACTGCAGAACAATGTCACTAATGAACGCAGACGTGCAAATTCTAACCACAAGATTGTTGGATCTAACAATATAGACTACAATACATTGTGACAAAGTAGCATTTATATCATGAAAAAACCCACGTTTTTACAATCAATTCATCATGCTAAGTAAATGAAAAAGGAAACAATGATATGCTTGTATCAATGAAAATAAAATCATGAGACAAAATACAGAATTATTGATCCTGAGAAAAATCAGCAATAAAATATATTTCCTGTATCTAAGGAAGAATAGCTATAAAAGCTATTCCCTGGGAGATGGACAGCAGAGAAGGGGGTGAAGGGAGACTCCAGATAGGGCAAGGTATGACAAAATAACGATGTATAAATTACCAAGGGCTCATGAGGGAGAGGGGAGCCGGGAGGGAGGGGGAAAAAAAAGAGGACCTGATGCAAAGGGCTTAAGTGGAGAGCAAATGCTTTGAAAATGATTAGGGCAGGGAATGTACAGATGTGCTTTATACAATTGATGTATGTATATGTATGGATTGTGATAAGAGTTGTATGAGCCCCTAATAAAATGTAAAAAAAAACCAAAACCCTCTACCTAACTTCTTTTTGGTTACCGCCATCAAGCTGGTTCTGACTGACTGTGGACAAGGAACCACACAGTCCTGCTCCAGCCTCTGTGTTGCAGCCACTATGACAATTCATTTGAATAAAGGAATTGATAGGGAAGAAATGATTGGTCTTTCAAAATTCTGTCATATTATCTCTAATTTCTCTTTTATCAACATTGCATATTTTCTAATCACAAATACTTTGGTTTCCAACTCTTATATTACATTAATAATTAATAATGTAAGTTGCTTGTAAGTAGGATCATTTTCAGGTTGAAGTGGCTGGTAGAATTCTTCATTTTTTAAAATTTTCTCATCTAACTTATTTAATCTATGTATTACAAAAAACCATCTGAGGAGCTGGACAATTTGGAGAAGAATGCTTCCTCAGCATCGGAAAAAGGCTCATTAAAGCCGCTGCTGCCTGCAAATGGCTCGAAGTTGCTTGCTGAAAGTAAGGAGAACTTGAAACATTTGTCAATGAAGATCAAGGATTACAGCAATCTGCAACATGGAGTACAACTTTATGTAAAGAAAACCCCAAATCCAACAACTATATTCATCAGCAACTTCAGGATAAAGGGAGAAAAATTGAAGTTGTCAAGAATTTCATTTGCTTGGATACTCATGGAAACAGCAGCCAAGACTCAATTAGCTCATTGAGTGGAATACATTTGTTGTATGGGAGCTTTCCACGTGTTGAAAAGCAAGGATGTCACTTGGAGCGCGTGTTTGACCCAAGTCATGATAGCTTCAATCTGCTTGTAGGCATGTGGAAATTAGACATTGAATAAGAAAGACTAGAGAAGAAAGCATTTGAATACTAGTGTTTGTGACGAATTTTGAAAGTACCATGGACTGCCAAAAGAACCAGTACCTCTTTAAGGAATACCACTAGAATGCTCTTGGCGGTGGGATAGTCAGACTCCCTTTCTTTATACTTTTGATGATTATGAGGAAAGCCAGGTCCCTGGAAAAGGACACAATACTTGGTAAAGTAGAAGGGCAGTGAGAAAGAGGAAGACTCTCAATGATAGGGACTGACACAGTGGCTGCAAAAATGGTCATAAAATAACAACTGAAAATGGCACAGGATATGGCCAAATCAATTTGATGGCACCTAACCACAACAACACATGCATATGTTGCATAGATGTTTTGAATGCTGGTGCTTTTCAAACATTTAAATAAGAGTGATGGTTAAATTTTTTAGATGTAATTCCATTAACAAGCCATTTGAGAGCCATTTTAGAAAGAAACTTGATTGTTGTTTGCTGTTTAAAGTTGCGGACATCGTCTGGTAAGACCAGGGGATCACGGAGTCAATATAGAAACTTGACTAATAACTACCAGTATTCCAAAAGTAAAATTAGCAAAGAAGATTAAAATTCGAATTCAGAACATGCTATAATGCCAAAGCCCTTGATACTGTAGAGAACAATACCGAGTGGGTAAACAACCGCTCAAACATTGTGAGCCCAAAGGTGACTCAGAAAAGTTGAACTTCAGTGTGAAGAAAATTTAAATAATTCTTTTTTAAAATCATTTTATTAGGGGCTCTTATAACTGTTATCACAATCCATACATACATCAATTGTGTAAAGCACATTTGTACATTCATTGCCCTCATCATTCTCAAAATGTCCACTCTCCACCCAAGCCCCTGGCATCAGTTCCTCATTTTCCCCTTGCTACCCACACCCTCATAAACCCTTGATAAGTTACAAATTATTATTTTGTCATACCTTGAACTCTCCAATGTCTCTCTTCACCCACTTTTCTGTTGTCCATCTCCCAGGGAGGAGGTTATATGTAGATCCTTGTAATCGGTTCCCCCTTTCCAACCCACCCTCTCTCTACCCTCTAGTTTTGCCACTCACACCCCTGGTCTGGAAGGGATCATCTGCCCTGGATTTCCCTTGTTTCCAGTTCCTATCTGTACCAGTGCACATCCTCTGGTCTAGCCAGATTTGTAAGGTAGAATCGGGATCATGATAGTGGGGGAGGTGGGAAGAGAAAGCATTTAGGAACTAGAGAAAAGTTGTACGTTTCATCGTTGCTACATCACACCCTGACTGGCTCATCTCCTCCCCAAGACCCTTCTAGAAGTAAGGGGATGTCTAGTGGCCTACAAATGTGCTTGGGTCTCCACTGTGCACTTTCCCCTTATTCACAATCATATTATATTTTGTTCTAATGATGTCTGATACCTGATCCCTTTGACACCTCGCGATCACACAGGCAGGTGTGCTTCTTCCATGTGGGCTTTGTTGCTTCTGAGCTAGATGGCCGCTTGTTTACCTTCAAGCCTTTAAGACCCGAGATGCTATATCTTTTGATAGCCAGGCACTATCAACTTTCTTCACCACATTTGCTTAGGCACCACTTTGTCTTCAGCAATTGTGTTGGGAAGGTGAGCATCATAGAATGCCAATTTAATAGAAGACAGTATTCTTGCATTGAGGGAGTAATTGAGTGGAGGCCCAATGTCCATCTGCTACCTTAATATTAAACCTATAAATGTATGTACATAGATCTATTTCCCCATCCTCATATATAAATATGTTTACATATGTATATGCCTTTATTTAGACCTCTATAAATGCCCTTTGCTTCCTAGCTCTTTTTTCTATTTCCTTTTACTTTCCTCTTGTCCCACTATCATGCTCAGCCTTTATTTGGGTTTCAGTAATTCCTCTTGGTTACATTACCCTTGCGTACATTTTACACCCACTGTGATGAAATACATGACAAAATAGATTTAAAATACATCTTTCATAAAGTATCAGCAAACATCCAGGTGTTTAGGCTACATTACATCATAAAAATGTGGTAGTCTGTGCTTACATTCTTGATAGTACAAAGTAAGCAGTGTCACTTGTAATTTATGTCCTTTTAGATGCGATGACATAGACATGAAGAACTGATTGCAGCAAGAGACAAAAAAAGCAGATAAGCAATTCTTGCATTAATGTGCTAGATAAAATATTCTAGGTGAGCAATTTTGTGAGCCTAAACAAAGAACTATGATGTTGCAGTAAACAGAATGACACACATTTTTAGAGCTATTATGGAAATAAAATAGGAATATTTTAGCAATATATGGACAGGTCATGAATGAGAAAAATATCTAGGGATGACTTCCTATACTAGTCACATACTTTAATATATTATACTTAAAATGTTAAGTACTTATAAGCACACACTACAAAGTCTGTAATTGGAAAATGAAAAAAAGTAAAGTGCAACATAATATATGATACTGATTATTGTAAGGCTTATATAATGGTAAGCAAGGGAGCAGTAATAGAGATTAATAAATCAATGTGTTTTGGTAAGGGATTTCTTTGCATTTTCTGTTCATCCTTTACTTTGAAGGCAGTTAATTATGTGCAAAAAGCATGTTTACCAAGGGCAATATTGGAGTGAAGCTTTGGGATATCTAAAAACAAAAGTTATATAAAATTTAATCTAGCTTTATTCATCTGTAAAATATTATTCTGATCGTTTACATTTGGAAATAAATAATGAATACTTATTCAAGATTTCCTGCTACATTAGCTAAATTATTTCACTAGACCAAACCTAAACATACATTTCAAACATGTTGAAATAAAAGTCCTTTGATGGAAAAACTGTAATCTTAAATCACTTTCTTATGTCTTTGACTACTTATAATGTTTTTCATTTTAATGATTTTTCCCAAGTCCTGTTTCAATGCTTAGACCTTTATTTCATTTACCCGGAGAGCTATATCTCACTCTAACAAGAAATGCATGACTTATTGTGTTTGAAAGATACTCCGTTTACACAGGGAACTAAGTCATATTGTTCACCTGGCCACTCTTTTTCCCCTGGGGCATTCGTTTTTGTTTTATAATGAGCAGTAAAATTTCCAAGGTTTTATTCATTGGTAAGAATTTACCATTCCTTTGATGAAAATATAATATGATCTATTCATCGTGCACATCTGGCTAAGAGGCTTTCCAGATTTCTTCGGGGCTGGACCTCACCAAGGCTTTATTGGTGTGTATATTCATTTGTAATAATAAAAATTAATTTATCTCATAGTGTGTAATATTGTAAAGTAGCATACATTTTCACAAACACATTCAGCTCTAGAATTCTTGATACTAGCTCTTGGACACTTTGAATCAGAGAAACCTGATCTACCTGCCCGGGAAGGACACATTGAAGAGGAACTACGTCACAAGCATTGTCAAGAAAATATTTCAATCCATGCTAATGTACGATGCTGTCAGTAATAGGATAAGATTCATATGCTTACAAAGAAAAATAGTTAATTCCGCTATGATCAAATTTACATATCATTCAGCAATTCCAAAAATTATAAAATTGAGGACATTTTACAACTTTGCAATCTGATTTTGATCAAACATGTAATCAAGATACCATGCTAACTACTGGTGGTTGGAAAATGAAAGTTAACAACAGAGAAGGATTGGTTTCTCAAAATATAACCTTCTTGATAAAACCTATGCTGAAAAATCACAATAGATTTTTGTAAGACTTTTTCTTTGCAAATACTATTTTTTGCAATATGAATTGTGACAATAATATATGGTCCTCATGGAATACACAAAAGTCATATCTAATATATATGTGAGCATAAATTATTGAAAATCTCAGTATCATCATTCTTAATAAGGTTGGGGCCAACTGTAGAACAGTCAAACAATTGCTCATATAAAAATTAATCTGTCACTGAAGGAAATTACAAAAGTTTATGTGGGCCATGTACTCTTGAATATATTGCACTTGAATTTAGAGGCTATCTTATGAATAGAATTGATGTAATGAATACTAATGACAACAGAGAAATGAAGTAGGAGATGAGAACGAGGACCTCAGCACAGAAAGAAAGAAAACATTGTCAAA
Source organism: Tenrec ecaudatus (assembly GCF_050624435.1). Classification (NCBI taxonomy): domain Eukaryota; kingdom Metazoa; phylum Chordata; class Mammalia; order Afrosoricida; family Tenrecidae; genus Tenrec; species Tenrec ecaudatus. The sequence goes on from NC_134530.1 coordinate 100,922,882, forward strand.
GACGGGAAAAGAAAAGAACAGAAAAGACTCTGAAATGAAGTGTGGAATGTAGAGAAGCTAAATCAAACGGAAGAAACGATTAGAAGCGCTGAGCAGATGTGTTCAAAGGGCCACTCCAGAAGACAGAGTTCAAGAGTGCAATGATGGGTGCAGTATCTAGAGTTAGAAAAGTAACAGGGAAAAACATGCTCAACATTTCTCAAGCTGAAGAGAAATTCAAACCTCAAGGTGCAACAATGAGGAACTCCAAGGTCAAAATATTGAACGATGCACGAAGCATCAAAAGAAGATGGATGGAATATACAGACAGTATGCCAAAAAGTATTGGTCAACGTCCAAACATTTCAAGAGGTAGCATATAATGAACAATCCATGGAACTAAAGAAATAAATAATATGCACCTAATAAGCCACATTGGCCCGAGTTTCTGCTCACCCCCTAGGGATCGAGGTCAAGTGCCACGCAACACTGGGACACTGAATCCTGGATCTTTAAGCCTTTGGAGGAGGGATGTAATGTGGAAACCCCACTAGGTGAACTAGACTCTACCTCAAACACACCTGTAACCTGAGGACTTAAGTCTGAGATTACATGGTCTGTGAAGAAGCAGCTACAATAGTGTCAAAAGGTTGGTAGGCAGACCAACATTGACTTAGAATATCAGTGCCCTACTTGCTGTATTAAGATGGCATTATTATGCAAGACCCTTGATTGACATTTTCAGTGAATATTATTGCAAAATGTGCCTGACAACTAACTCCTAATTTGTGTAAATGGCATCCAGCCACATAAGGATTTATTCTGTACAAGTGAATAACTCAGGTATTGTGATATGTAGTTAGCCTATACTGGTTCAATTTCCCCCTTTCAACAGTATTTAAAAACTTAGTATTATGGGCCAATCAATAACACTATTAAAGAACAATTAGTTCTTATGACATGGCCCTGATCAATATTTGTCCTCAGGAAGGGAGCATAGAAGATATGAATGTTACAGCAAAGTGTGGTGAAGAAATTAGATGGTGCCTCAGTCGGATAGATCTCATTCTGATGTCTCAAGACATAAAGGCTTGTTTCCAAACAAGCTTCCATCTAAAGATGTCAACTAAGTCCACATGGAAGAAGGACACAATTCCTCTTCAAATTCACGCAACACATGCTATGTCTCAAGGACTGTAAATTATATAATCCAAAACTGAAGGAGGAAATAGTATCACAGTTTAAATTGTCAAATTATGGTTTACAGAAGGCTATGGATGACAGTGGAAGCCCAAAGTACATTTGTGAGATCTACACAGGATTTAAGCCTCCAGAGATTTCTCTCTACCCATAATAGAGGGATGGGAATAAATTGGTTACCAAACAGAGTATTGGAGAGATGACTACAGTGGATTAAAATTATAAACCTGACTTGATTGGTGAAGACCTTACCACTTCATCACCCTGCTCATACAATTTGGGCTTGATCTAGTTTTCAGTATTTTCTGTGTTGTTTTTTCTTTCAAGTTGGATTTTATCTCTGATGTATTTTGTCATTGAAAGTGGCCTTCGTGAATCTTTTTTATGTGTTTTTTTTTCAGGTTATGTTTTTTTCAGGTTGTGTTAGTTCAGGTAGACCAGGGAAACAAATCCAGGGAGACACATATGTGCATAAGAAAAAGGTTTATATACAAGAGCAGTTGAAGATTGATAAAACATCCCAGTCCAGTCCAGATCAAGTACTTAAGTCTGATATCAGCCCATATGTCCGATACCAATCCATAAATTTCTCTTCACACTCACGCAACACATGCAATGTCTCCAAATGCAGGAAGATCACAGGCCAGTGGGAGAAAACTCTTGTGGATCCAGTAGCCTTGTAAGCATCTCAGCACTGGCGGAGGTCTCTAGGTGGCTTCTCTAGCTCTGAGGTTCATCAGCCTGTCTCCAAGTGACTAGTCCAGAGAATGTCTCACAGGGACTGAACAGAACAAGAGACAGTCTCCTGCTTTTAAGGAGGATTACTGGAGTTCCCAGAATCCTGAGGAGAGTCCATGCACGCACAGAGGCCTCATTGTGACCAGATCGACAGGCTAGACTCCACCCCTTCACTCTCAATCCTCTGAAACTCACAAAGGATTATTATATACTTACCACAACCGTATAGAGACATAAAATGGAATAAGTGTTCCTAGGGGGTATGATGGGAAAGATGGGTGATGGCGGTAAAGGGAAACTGTTAACAAGGAGTTCAAGAAGAAATAAATGTTTTGAAACTGACTGTGGCAACAATTGTTCAATACTGCGTGATGTGATTGAACTATGAAAGGACATGCTGTCTGGATTAGCTTCTAATAAAATGGTTTGGGGGGAAAAAAGAAATCAATGCAAGGTACATTGGAAGTGTTGATTAAAAACAAGGGTCTAAGAATTGACAGAAGACAAATTGAGAAGTTTTAACAAACTGAAGCAATACTGAAAACACTCATCGTTCTATTCAGGAAATTTGGAATTCAGCAAGATGGCTAGCTGAGTGAAATGGATCCATATTTGTGTTTTATATTTTTTAAAGATTACCCAAGAAGATGACTCATAAACAATATTGTGAATATTACACAGAAGCAAAATTTTGCTGAAGATCATTTTAAAAATGTAATAGTATATATGTAAGAAACTGCCAGAAATCCAAGCCACATTCAATAAAAGGATATGTGGACAATGAGGCAAATCAATGCTAGTAAATCAGAACTCTACATTTTTAAAATCTACTAGTGTAAGAGATTCAACTTTATGAATCCTAACACATTATGATCAAGATTATGAAGAATGGGAGCACACATTGTGCTCATGTAGAACTTTACATTGATGAAGAGGAAGGCTGAGCAGAGTAAGGGTATGCTGAAAGGTCTAAAATGAGGAGATATCTGCAAAATGAACGTGGCATCAGGATTGAAGGGAGAATTGTTACCAACCTGCAATATGCAGATGACATAGCTTCCTTATTTAAAGGAAAGAGGACTTGGAAAACTAATGAAGATCTAAAATTTCAGTAAGAATTAATCTTCAATATATATGAAAAAAACATTCTTTCAATTGGACCAGTCAGAAACATCATGGTAACTGAAGAAAAAAATTGAAGTCATAGAGGATTTCATTTTACTTTATTCCATGTTTAAGCTCCATGGAAGAAGCGAAGAAGAAATCAAATGATGTACTGCATTCGAAAATCTGCTGCCAAAGACCTTTATTCAAGTGTTAAAAAGCCTCATAGTTCTTTCCTCTACTTATTTTTACTTTCTTCCTGTCCCACTATCAGGTTTGACCTTCATTTGACTCTTAGTACTTCTCTCGGCTACATTGCACTTGTTCGCACCCCATCAGGTGTTCCACGTCCTACTCGCCATCAGTTTTAGGTCTCTTATTGTTCCCTTGCCCCTGAGTTTGTTGGCTCCCCACTCCCTTTCTCCCCACTCCTCTCTCCCCTGTGCCATTTTCTCCTCAGGATCGGTTAGCATGCCTATCCTATATGGATGGACATGTGGTTAAGAATAAGAGAATGGGAAAAAAAGAGAAAGAAAAGAAAAAGCCAACCCTACAAATAGTTCTATTCTGTCTGCGGACCATCCTGAATGTTTTCCATCTGATCCGGTGAAGTGCCACGCCCTGCTCAGCTAGTCCGAGGTCAATTTTCGAGATTCCTCAGGTACTTTGTTGTTTTGCTCCCCTTGCTGTTCTGCTGCGCTCCCTTCATGTGTCACTCCGGTGTGTGTGTGTGTGTGTGTGTGTGTGTGTGTGTGTGTGTGTGTGTGTGAGAGAGATCGGGCACAATTCCCACTCTGTGTCTTCAGTGCTGTCCCCTACAGCCCTGTGGGTCAGTGGGGGGGGGGCTTTCATGACTCATGGTAGGGCCAGGCCCATGGTCCTCTCTGTGCATTGGTTGCTCTGAGCTGGAATGTGGTCCTCGAGGCTCAGTGAGCCGGGTTACAGTTCTCACTGCCTCCCAACCCCCGTTTAGTCTACAGTTTACTCCTGTGTGGTCTGGCCAGACTTGCCACTCCCTGGGCTTTATTTTCAGTGCTGCCCTCTGAAGTGCATTCTTATGGGGAAGGGGTAGATGTAGCTGGGATTGGGGCTGACTTGCAGACCTTTCTGTTAGTTCTCTGCTTCCTGCAGTTATGTTACCCTTGAGGCTTGGTGCCCCAGATTGAGGTCTGATCCCTTTCTCATTTTCCTGTGGAGACATGAAAAGTACCCTCCCCCTGTGTGGCTGAGTGCTTTCCCTTAGTATCCATACCCCTCTCCACCCTCCCCACACCCTTTCCCCCTCTTTTATAGTTGACTGCCATATGTGTTGCTGGGTTGGGTCCAACCCATACTAGAGTGCCTGGACCTCGCCCCAGCAAATGACGTTTAGAGAGGTATGAATATAGGCATACATATATGTAAATACATTAATATATAATGATAGGGCTATAGGTTTATGTAAATATAGTTGGATATTAAATATTAAGGTAGCAGACAGGCACTGGATCATTAATTAAGTACTCCCTCAATCAAGATCATTGTGTTCTCATAACCTGGCATTCTATGATGCTTACCTTCCCAATATGATGACTGAAGTCAAAATGGTTGTATTGGCAAATGTAGTGAAGAAAGCTGATGGTGCCTGGCTATTGAAAGATAGCATCTGGGGTCTTAAGGCTTGAAGTTAAAGAACCAGCCATCTAACAGAGAAGCAACAAGCCAACCTGGAAGAAGCACACCAACCTGTGCGATCATGAGGTGTTGACAGGATAAGCTATCAGGCATCAGAAGATATGACACAAATATATCGATGCAAATGGTGGGGGTTGGAGTGGAGAACCAAAGCCAATCTGTAGACTGAAGGGATCAGAAGGAAATAATGAGAAAGACAGGGTGCAGCAGGACACGTAGGGAACACGCAACATTTCTCTAGTTCTTTAACACTTTCTCCCCACTCCCCCAACTACCATGACTCTAGTTCCAGTTACAAATCCAGCTAGACCAGAGCATGTACACTGTATAGACAAGAACCCTCAACACACAGATTCCAGGACAGGTAAAGCCCTCAGGAACAGCACAGTCGGGATACCATGAGGGTATGGGGAAGGTGGGGGAGAGAGGGGCGAAACAGGCAACTAACTACAATGACCACTTTATAACCCCCACTTCAAACCCCAAGGGGATGAACAACAGTAACATGGGAGAAAGGAGACAGTGCTTGATGTAAGATATGAAAATAATAATAAGTTATATATATAATTTATAAGGGGCTCATGAGGGTTGGACAGTGGGGGATGGAGAGGGAAAAATAGGAGCTGAGATTAAGGGCTCAAAGAGAAAGAAAATATATTGAAAACGATGATGGCAATATATGTATAAATTTGCTTGATACAATTAATGTGTGGATTGTTATAAGAGCTGTAGGAACCCCCAATAAAATGATTTATTAAAAATAAAATAAAGTGTTGAAAACAATGGTGTGTCACCTTGAAAACTAAAAAGTGCCTGATACAAGGCAAGGTGCTGTCAATTACTTCTTACGCATGTAAAAACTGGACCATGCAGAAGGACAACCAAAGAATAATTTAACAGCTTTGAATTATGATGTTAATGAGGAATATAAAAAATCCTATGGACTGTGAAAAAATGTTTTTAGAAATCTGTTCTTGTAAAAATATTAGCAATATATTCCTTAGAAATGAGAATAGTAAGCCCTTGTCTTATGCACTTCGGACTGCTATTAGGAGGTATCAATTCCCGAAGAATGACAGACGTCATCCTTGTTAAACTAAAGAGTCAATTACAAAGAGGAAGACACTCAATGAGCTGGATGGATACTGACCACCACATTGCAGCAATTGTGAAGATTGAAGAGGAGCGGATGAGTTTTCCATATGTTTTCATAGGAACTTTTTGAATTGAAAACAACTCAATAGAATATAAAAACTACAACAATCATATGTATTTTGTTTTTATTGCATATAACTATGTAGTAGAAATATCCTGAAAATAGAGTCGTGTAAATTAGAAATTAAATTATAAGAACATATTGACTCTTTTATCGTGATTTTACTATTTTCACATTTTGAAATATTCTTTGATATTGAGTGGTGAATTTTTACAATTATATAGTAATTTGAAAGAGTAAAAAATATCTCATCAAAATTTCTTGAGACGTTAATAATCTTTCTAATGGATGGCCAATCTAGCATGTAACTTTGCCTATTATGAGCTTTAATTTCTTTTCCAAAACTCTTCACTTATTGCTTTTCATTAAATGATCTATGACATAAGAAGAATACCTGTGATTTCATTCCTGTCTCATTTTTCTTGAAGGCTTTATTTTTTAATAGGAAGTTTTTTGAGGACAATTAACTGAAGGGTACATTTTAAATAGTATAGACAACATGAGAACATATGAGTGTGGATATAGGGACAAGTCTGGACCAGGAGTGGATAATAAATTCATTTTATAGAATATACAGAAAAATTTGATCCAGAGTCTACAAGTAATAAAGAAAAATAAAAATTTTTAAAACGACAAAAAAGTATAGAAGCTGAATGATTGAATTCAGGGGGAAATTTAATAGACCATTTTGTATCTGGTGAATTGAAAGCAATGATGAGCTCTCTAAATGAAAACACTCAATAACAAATACATTCAATAATAGTAATTTAGAATAGAGTTTATATGAAGTTGCAGAAGTAGGGGTTCCCTAAAACAGCGAGACAAAGCGAATGTGAGGGAGCATTTAAGAAATGCGAATGATGGTGATATGTTAGACAGAAATGTGACTATAAAAAGGGAACGCATTTTGAGCTTCCAAACAAGCTATGCATGCTTTCAGAAAAGAGCAGCCCAAGCAGCAAGAAAGAAATAGGACCCAAGTAACAAAGTATTGTGGTATTTTCTTATAAATATGTTTTATTCTCATTTTTCTTCTAATGCATATTAGTTTTTATTTTAAATTAGACAATGAAGAGATGATTTCACTTCCTCGTTTTATATATTTTTGTGGGGTGGAGTTTTCCTTTGTGTGTGGACCTCATTTTTCACAACTCCCACCTAAAAGCTTTCTTCATACGTGATCACTGATATGATTGGTCCTCACAGCACTTCTCTACTCACCAAAAGAATGCCCACTTTGGAATCTTTGCTCTGGTTTGCCTTTGCTTTTTAAGAATCCATCAAAATGTGTTCAACTCAATTTGCCTGTGAGCCATTCTCAATAACGGCAACCACGATAATCTTTTCTGTGCACATGTTCTCATGTTGTTGCTAGGTGCCATCCAGTCAGCTCTGACCCATCGTTACCCCGTGCACAACTGAGGGAAACACTGCACGGTCCTGTGCCATCCTCACAATGGTGCCTGTGCCGGAGCCCATTGCTGGAGCCACTGCATCAATTTGTCTTGTCCAAGGACCTCCTCTTTGTTCACTGTCCTTCAACTTTACCAAACGTGGTGTCTTTCTCCAGAGACTGTTCTCTCCTGACAATAGGGTCAATGTATGTAAGATGAAGCTGTGCCACCAGTGTCTCTAAGGAGCACATTGGCACCTCTTTTCCCAGTACAGATAGGCTCATCCTTTTAGCAGCCCTTCATCCTTCCAATATTCTTCTCCAGCACCACAAGTCAAACGTATGGTTTCTTCTATGGTTTTCCTTATTTAATGTCCAACTTACATGTGCCTACTGTGCACTGTAGTGCATGATGGCTTGGATCAGGCTCACCTTAATACTCAAAGTAATAACATCCTTGCTGTTCAATATTCTAAAGAAGGTTTGTGCAGAAGATTTACCTAATGCAATACATCTTTTGGTCTTGACTACTGCTTCCATGAGCATTGCTTGTGGTTCTAAGTAAGACAAACTCCTTGATAACTTCTATCTTTTCTTGAGTTACCTACTGGTCCAGTTGTGAGGATATTGGTATTTTTTACATTGAGTGCTAATCCAAAGTGAAGGTTATAATACTTCTTCCTCATCAGCAAGTACTTCAAGTCCCACTTCCTTTCTGAAAACAAGGCTGTGTCATCTGCATACTGCAAATTGTTAATAAGCCTTCCTCCAATCTGGTTACACACTTCTCCATAGAATCCAGCTTCTCTGGTAATTTGCTCAGAATATAGTCTGAATGAATATGGTAAAAGGATACAACCCAGAAGGACACGTTTCCTAATTTTAAGCTACGCAATATTCCTTTGTTCTGGTCACACACCTGCCTCTTGATCCATGTACAAGTTCCAAATGAGCACAGTGAGGGGCTCCAGACTTCCCATTCTTCTCAAGTGTACCCACAGTTTATGATGGTCCACACAGTCCAATGCTTTGGACCAATGAAACATAAGTAAACATGTTTCTGCTTTGAGCCAAGATCCATCAGACATCAGAAATGATATTGGTTGTTTCATATTCTCTTCAGAATCCAGCTTCAAATTCTGCCAGAGCCCTGTCAATGCACTGTGGCAACTTTTATTGGATGATCTTAAGCAACATTTTACTTCAGTGCAGTTTCAATTATATCATCTTATAGTTGGGTCACATTATTTTGGAATGGGCACAAATAGGGTTCTCTGCCAGAGAGTTGGCCAAGTAGGTGTCTTCCAAGTGTCTTAGCAGAGTGAGTGAATGCTTCTAGCACTTCTTCAGTTTGCTTAAACATTTTGATGGGCATTCCATCAACACCTTAAGCCTCGTTTCTGGCCAATGCATTCAGCGCCGGTTGAACTTTTTCCTTTAGCATCATTGGCCCTTCTCATATGCTAACTCTTGAACTAGTGGTCTTTCCACTCATTCTTTTTGGCACTGTGACGCTGTATTCTTTCCACCTTCTCTTGATGCCTTTTGCATCATCCCATAATTTGCTTATAGAATCTTTCACAGTTGCCATTCAAAGCTTGAATTTTTCTTGAGTTCCTCATATGTCAGCTATGCTAAGCATGTAAACTCTTTCGGTTTTCTAATTCTAGGTCCTTGCACATTTTTTTTATTATTTAGCTTTGTCTTCCCAAGCTGTTCTTTGAAATATTCTATTCAGCAACTTGACTTTATACTGTCTTCCATATATAGCTACTCTATAGTTTAGAGGAAGTTTCAGAGTCTCTTCTGCCATCCACTTTGAACTGTTCTTCTTTCCTGTCTTTTTAATGACCCTTTGCTTTCTTCAAGAGTGATGGTTTTAATGTCCTCTCACAGCTCACCAGGTCTTCGAGTATTAGGCTCAATCCATGAAATCTGTTCTTGAGATGGTCTTAAAATTCAGGTGTGAGAGAGTCAAGGTCATATTTTGACTTTTATGGATTTGTTTTAATTTTCTTCAGCTTTTTCTTGAACTTAAAATATGAAAAATTGATGGTCTATTCTGTAGGCAGTCCCTGGTGGCCCCTGGTGTAGTTTAAACTGCTGATTTTGAGCTTCTCCATGTGTCTTTCCACATATGTAGTTCATTTGATTTCTGTGTATTCACCTGGGAAATCCTTGTGTACAATCACCTTTTGTGTTGTGGAATAAAGGATTTTTGGCTATGAATCAACTGCAAATTTCAATCATGTGATTTTAGCATCATTTCTATCATCAGTCATATTTTCCAACTACTATTCCTTCCTCTTTGTTTCCAACTTTTGTGCATTCCAATTACCAATAACCATCAAAGCATCTTGGTTGCATGTTTGATCAAATTCTATATGAAATAATTGGTAGAATTCTTCAATTCCTTCATCCCTAACTTTTGTAGTTGAATAATAATTATATGATTGGATTTCCTTGAAGGCTGATAGATAAAATCTGATCACAGACAGGATTTTAGCAAGATCCTTTCTGAAAATATATACCATTCCTCTTGATCGTGTTATTCCTAGCATATGATTTTCTGACAATACTAGTCCATTTTAGCTCACTAATGCCTAGTATATTGATCTTCATGGGTTCCAGTTTTCTTTACGGCCAATCCCGTTTTCTTAAATTCATTCTCCGCATAGATTCCAAGTCCCAGCCATTGGAAGATATTTTCAGATGTGGAATCTCTGCCTATACCAGTGTATTCTGATGACTGTCCTGGCATGTGAAATACCAGCAGACACAGCTTCCAGCATCATAGTGACACACAGCCATCACAGTAAGACAAAATGACAGAGAAGTGGATTAATGATTAATCATAGGATTAAGTTTATTTTCTAAATTTAGGAAATGACTAGACATCATGATTATATATATGTATGATAGAATATATAATATATGCATATGCATTTTAGTCTCCATGGTAAATCTGCATGCTTTAGAGTAACAGGTGGAATCAAATTTTTCTCTACTTTCTTGTGGTAAACCTGTCAGGATGTTGGATACAGATCTGACTCTTAGTGAATGTGTGCTATGAGATGGGAGGCGCCTTCAGATTTGTCAAATGACGTGATTTCCATAATTGAAATGATGCAGTTTCCCCCCTCAATATTTACCCCACAAATATACATACCATTTGCTTCCCCCTCTTGAAACTAGGTCTTCCATGGTGCAACTAAGTCACTGGGAAAAATGCATTTATTATTACTCAGCATTTTCTCTCAATATGCCTGCTTGGACACAATTAAGAGATAATTACTGAGTCTACATGGAGGCACTATTAGTTAAATTTTTCCTACTTTATGTAATTTTTGATACAATTTTAAAGGGAACAAGTTTTGAGCCTCTTCCAATGTTAATATTTATAGAAATATGACAATGAAATAATAAGCTGATTTTATGTTTCCTCTGAATATATGTATGCATGTTCCTTTTGGAAGTGCCCGTCTTAAGACAAAAGCAAGCACTTAGTGAAAGTCGTAGCTCAGTGTACAATAACTTGATTGGATGTGTTAAGCGGCTCATAAGACATAAACATAGCCATTAAAAGAAGCTGGTGATTGGTAATAACTTCTGATGAACACATAGCAGATATTTATTATTGTACTAGCAGATGAGGATATACTAAGCCTATTGTAGAATTTTTCAATATAAATTAGATGAATAGTTTTCCTGTTAAAAGTTGTAAAGGTCAAATAACCCTGACTATGTTAATATAGCTAAAGGCCAATAAAACAAACATTTTCTATTATTCAAACCAAGAATTAAGAGGGTATTTCAAGTGGCAGTGCATTTTTAGATGAACATATGAATTTTAGGTTCAACCTCTTTTCACTGAACCACCAGCAGGCTTAACTTTAGCATGATAGACTTCTGTCATAAACAACACAACCCACCTAATCTCTAGACACATATTTAAAAGGTCAGGTATATGCCATACAAACCTACAAAATGCCTTCCATTTTTCCTTTTCCTTTTTTAAGTGAGAGTCAATTTTCCACCTCTAAGGAACGCTCTTCTATTGCAGAGCTAGCATGCAAACAGAGATGTATGCAGTCACCGACATTGGCATTTCCTTAGGAGCAAAGCTACAGAGATGTTTTTACTTGTTTAAGAAATCTAAAGACATACTTCACAAACAATTTCTTTATAAAAAGAGTAATAAAAACATAGTCAGGGTTGAATAAATTGAACTTTTTCTGCATGCGGTTTTGATAAAGAGTGCTTAGCATTCTGAAGAATGCCAGTGTATTTAACCAAAATCCCCAAACAAATCCACTGCCACTTGATTTGTTGATGAGTATGGGACAGAAGAAAACTGACTCATGGGACTCATGGGACAGAAGAAAACTGCTCCTTAGTATTCTTGAGATTGTCCAGCTTTACGGGACCACACAGCTTTATTTTACCCCTTCGGGACTACTGCTGGTTTTGAAATGAGGACCTTACGATTAGCAACCCAAGACTTAACCTATTATTTCACAAGAGTCCATTAATGTCATTTAAAATTCTCACAAATAAAGCTTACTAGTGAAATCATCAAAAGAAAAGAACGCATCTCATGGTGAGCCCCCGAAATATTTGTAATATAGGCTTTAAAGCTAAAATTACAGAGAAAAACAGCTGCTGTGACGCTTACTTAGTCATAGAATTAGTTCACTTCATTGCCCTCCTATCTTTCACTGATGGAAGACCTTTTTAAAAGGTTGACTTCCTGTTATTTGTATGCCTGATTCCTCACACATCCTTTTGCAGCACCTTCTATCCAGATGGATATGAAATTGTCTTGATGACAGTGGGTTTGATTTGGGTTTCGCTCAGGTTGACCCTACCCTACCCGGGTGGACCGCAAGCTCTAAAACGACCCTTGACTTATTGAGGTTGGGTTGGGTAGATTGTCTCCTGCCTGCATTAGCACACCTAGCTAAGGAATACATTATAACCAGAAAACCATCCAGCTTTCAAGTGGCAAGCCAGGGGTGCATTTCTCCCAGCCGCCTTCCACAGCAGGCTTATTGCTTTCAATTAATACATCCTTTATTTACTTCCTGTAAAACACTTTCATTTGCCAACAGCCTAACTTGATGGAATTCTTAAAAATCTACTAAAGAAATTGACTTTGGAAAAAAACCCAAAAACTTCTAAAAACATATCCTCCTAATCCAAAGAGCCAAACCTAGATGTAATGAAGTGCATGTACAGGAGTGGGTTAGAGAGACCACTTGTAGATCCTGGAGGAGCCCCGTGGTAGAGTGGCCCGAGAACTTGGCAGCGAGCTGAGAGGTTGATAGCTTGAAATCACTAGCAACTCTGCAAGAGAAAGATGGAGCAGTCAGTTCAGTAAAGACGTACAGCACTTAGAAATCCTACAGGACGCTTACACCAGAATAAATGGTTTTAACAGAATCAGCTTGAAGGCTGTGAGAGTGAGCGCCCTGGAGGTTCTTGGTTATTCTTTACTTACATAGTGCTAAAATATAAAACTGAATATATTGTCTTTCTCTAACTTACTATGTAAAGAAATCCATGATTTTTTAAGTAGATATTTTCTCTTTAAGATGAAAATCACAAAACCATAAAACAGGAAAAAGAATCTGAGTGTTACACGTCTGTCTTCTTGGGATAAAGGCGCATGTATGTTTATAAAGCACAACCGTGCCAACTGCTCTCTCCTTCATTATTGCTTTCCTGCACACGAATAGACAGTGTGCTCAAATACAGAGAGGGGAATGTAATTCCTAGGAGAAAGGTAAAATTCCAGCATGATGTAGAAATGATGCAGAATGTTAGTGTGTAGACAAAACAAACAGAAAATTCATCTATTGCTTAATATTATTCTTGCCAAATTCTGTAGAACCTAATTGCTGTAACAGTGAGTAGGCTGTGTACTCCGTTTGACTCTTACTAATGAGCAATATTTAAATTACTAAAATAGCTCCAGTCATTTCCTTATTTCTCTCTAACCTACTTTTCCTGTCTTTTCCTATTAGAGCATGTATTGTTTAATTGAGTCTTTATTTCACCACTTGGTTCACCTTTGGCTTATGAGTTCCTTCGAAGGAGATAGCACCCTGTGTTTTTTGAACAGATGCTTCATTATGGAAGGTGAGTAGCCCAATTACATCACCAGCTCACCCTTTTCCCCATGTCAGTTGTTATAGGCTGTTAAACAGCTTTGATAGAAGATGATACTAGTCTCTTGCTCTAAGGGCATGGGGGATTTTTTTATTATTAGTCTCAGTACTTTCATGGTTCATTAAATACAATATAGAGCCATTGTACTGCAGCTGGTGGTCCCCGGAAGGACCTGACAGTGAGGGAAAGTTATCAGTTTTCCTTATGCTGCAGTTGGAGCAGGTGTGAAAGGCCAGCACCTGGGCGTGAGCACCAGGACTGAAATCAGTGCACCGAAGAAATAAACAAATGTACTGGGTTCTTGAAAAATGCAGCATGGGTATTTAAATGTCTAGCCAAATCAAGTCCAGTCAAAATAAATCTATAATGAATGCCTGGACGAATCACTACTACACTTTGCAGAATAAATGAATGGAAAGCTTGGAGTCAAAAGTTTATATGGCAAAATTATAGCTGATACACTGCGATGGAGAAAACAAACAAACAAACAAACAAACAAACAAACAAACAGTATTTGGATCTGGAGTCTGCTAAGAAATTGCTAACAATTACAATGCAGTCTACATCGATAAGAGAGTAGAGATAAATGATATCAATCTATTCTCACTCCTAAGGAGTGCAAATATGAAGCTCCACTTGATTACTTCTTATAAAGCTTGCAAATGAAGAAACTTGCCTTCAGTTTTCCAGCTTAGTGTTTCTAAATAAAACATCAGGATTTGTTAAACATATCACTGTAGAAAAAAATATGAAGGGTATTTAGACAGATGATAAGACTTTGACTTTTCTCTTCTAATGTTTAAAGCAGAAAATTTAGCTGTAGTTAAGAAGCAGACTTTCAGACAGACTTCCAAATTATGAATAATCACTTAACTTTGTCTTTGCTTTTCATTTATCCTGGTTACAATTTACTTTGTAAGTCTTGATGTTTGAAGAGTCTATCCTCACATATTTGCATTGCCAAGTGGGATAGTTAGGTTGTTTTGTTGTTGTTGCCAATATGGCTCGTGTAGGAATGCATGGGTGGAGTTTAGACTCTCAATCAGGTTGCAGCTAGATTGGAGGGTGACTGAGATAAATGGCCTACCACATTTTCTTTCTCCCTGCAAGTGGATCATACACATTTTTTCTGTATACACTTTCCTGTTGATAAGCCACATGAAGCCGTACCGAGACCTTTGAGAGCCCTGGAGATGCTTCCACCACCACTGGATCTACAAGACTTCGGACCCACCAGCCTGCGATCTTCCTGCATTTTGCCTCATTACAGGTGCTGTGTGAGTCTGAAGAGGGGTTTGTGGACTAGTTTCATACTTATGGGCCAATATTGGACTTATTGACATGATCTGGACTGGAAAGTTAATAGTAAGATTATCAATTGCAATCTTAATATACAATTACTCTTTAACATAAAGCTCTTTGTTATGCATATATGAATGTCATTGGAATTGGTTTCTCTAGTCAACCTGGTCTAACATAACATATGGAAAAAAAGAGACAGAATTAACATTAAAGGTTCTTTCATTAGAATAAACTAATAATTATTAAAGGTCAAAGAAGGAGTCTTGCTTAAAAATTTTTCAAAAAAAGATCATTATTATAAAAATGAGTTAATTGAGGTTTATCATTTATATAATGCCAGTAATATAAGTAATTATCACATTCACAGTTTCATTATTTACTCTTCACTATTTTACCACTTTTGATAAAATTGTTAAAGAGGTGATATATCAATAAGCTGACAGTTGATAAGAGAATTATTGAGATGTGGAAAAAGTTTAATTTGTTTTCACTCTCTATTTCAAGTCAAAATTATTTGAAGATCTTAATTCCTTATATAAGCATACTAAGACAGATTGTATGAGAATGTTTATTATTCTTCAGATTTTAACTTTTGAAAAGTTTCACTTTGATAAAAAGCTGCTACTCCCTATGTCTCACACAGATAAGTTTAGACCCTGCAACATACTTTTTCACAACGATGGGAATATTTGCTGTATCTACACTGTTCAATGGGATATCATGTGCCGCATGTGACTGTTGAGTGTTTGGATTATAGCTACTGTTATTGACGAACTGAGGTCTAAATTTGATTAATTTTAATGTATTTATATACCAATGTAAATAGCCACATAAGATTGAAGCAGAACCAGTCCCAGTGACAACAAATCCATTCTTGCTCATGGAGACCCTGTAGAACAGAGTACAAAACCCTACCATTCCAAAGCTGTAAATTCATAGAGAAGCAGGCAACTACAGCTTTCTTCCAACCTTTGATGGGCGCCAAGTACCGTAAAGTCTACCATCAGAGCTCTTCCACGTGTACTCTTCTGTATCTTGCTCATAATGACTTTCAGACCAATTACTCTTTTGTGATGACTCATAGGAAGGGAGAAAGAGAACTCAAAATGACCATCTGAGAATTTTTAGGCGTTATCAAAAATCTCTCTATCTTTTCTTTCTCTTTTCATTTTGTTTCCGTCTTCCGTTGGCATGTTTATTCATTTAACTCAATTTTTAATAAAAATAGTTTATTACATGTTGGGCTGCTAACCCAAAGGTCAGCGGTTTGAAACCACAGCTACTTCTTGGGAAGCAAATAAGGCATTTGACATCTATAAGATTTACAGTCTCAGAAACCCGCAAGGGTAGTTCTAATCTGTCACAAAGGTTCCATAAGTTTGAATCAACTCAATCGCAGTAGGTGAGAGAGAAAGCCTTCTCTAGTTAATTTAAGAATGACTCTTCTATAACAATTATAAATACCTGGATAGGTTTACAATGGAAAATAACTGGTCTAATTATATTTTGAGCTCTTTAAAGGACCTAACTTTAATTTATTTTTTATATTGAATGCACCCAAACACATCTGCTATTTTTAGTTTTGATCCAGTGTCTTAAAATGTGTCCAGCACATGGTAGGGAGTAAGACATAATTTGTTGGTGTAATGAATTAATTAATAAGTTTTCATTATAGGATTTGATACTGATAATCATAGATTCGTAATTAATTTTTTGTTTTTAAATAATAGCCTCAGCCTTTGCTTTGGCGTTTCTCACTAAAATGTTTCAGAGCAGAAGGTAAATGGCTGGACTGATTGGCTTTCCCAAGTAAGTCCATATTTATTTAGGAACTTACATTCATAATGTGCATATGAGTAACCTGGAGAGCCTTCTAAAATGCAGATTTTGATTGTGTAATTCATTTATAACAAATTCCTAAGTGATGTCTGAGATAAAAAGCATGGAAGTGGCCCTCTCTGATCTCTTCTGGCTTCCCTAGTGCCACAAGGCATGAATCAGACATGCCTCCACAGTCCATGCTTTGTAACCTATTCTGACACAAACTCACCCCTCCCCTCCACCCCACACTACTCTACATCTATGCGGAATTAAATAATTCATTGCGGTGACCACAAAATACTCACAATTCAGGAGGCATATTGGGGAAGTGAATTAGCTACCACAACTACTATCAGCAAACAGAAAAGATACAGCCATTGGTGACTTCTGCTAGCAACCCAATAGCTCTCCACTTCTCAGCCTCACAGGTGTGTGGTAGCTAAATCTCTCTCTGACCTGAGTCTCTCCACCACATCAGGGTCCCTAAGTCTTTGTGTCCATGGGCCAGGAAGCCAATCGCCTTGTCACTCCACCCACATTTCTAAAGGTTGGATCAGATGAAGAGAAGGTTTCTACAATCTATTTTCATTTTAGTTACTGTGCCAAAGTGTCTAGTGCATCTGGTCTTGAAAGCTTTGGCCACTCCAGATAGACATTCTGGATGTGTTCTTCCACGGCCCTAGAGATTTCTGTCTCTGTCGCTCCTTCAAAGATGGTTCATCTTTATAGCAAAGAAGGTCATAGTAAAAAGTGACCAATCCCCTGTCTAAGTGTTGCTCACATGCTATTTGTATATTTGCACCCAAATCGTTGGTGGGAGTTTCAATTACTTGGGTAAAAGAGTCATATAAAGAAATTTCGTTCCACCACAATACCAATTCTGGTATGTCAGCCAAAATTTTGATAGTAAAATTTGTACAACATTTTAGGAAAGAGGAATTACAGTCTATTTTATGCTAATAATACACACATGTTATTTAGCTTTCCTCACATCCGTCAGCATTGAGAAGCTTCACAAAGCAAAGTTTATTAATTGACTTACTTAACCAATA
The DNA here is from genome assembly GCF_050624435.1 of Tenrec ecaudatus. Taxonomy (NCBI): domain Eukaryota; kingdom Metazoa; phylum Chordata; class Mammalia; order Afrosoricida; family Tenrecidae; genus Tenrec; species Tenrec ecaudatus. The sequence goes on from NC_134530.1 coordinate 100,940,532, forward strand.
TTTCGGCTATTTATCTTGTCAATTTTGTGCTAAGCTCTGGAGGAAGAAAGATAATTAGATCCTCGCTCCTTTCTTCAAGGTGGATAGATAGGCTCACATACACAATTTACTGTTCACGAGGTCTAGAGTCCAAAGTAAAACTGAAGACAAAAGTTCTACCTAGAGTCTGTCTGCCTGAGGAGCCCTGGCAGTGTAGTGGGTTACATATTGAACTTCTAACTTTAAGATCCAGTAACTGTTCCACAGGTGACAACGAGGAGGCTTTCTGTGACCATAAAAATGCACAGCCTTGAAAACCCACAAGGGCAGTTACACCTTATTGTATTGTATCACTACAGAATCAACCAACTGGCAGTGAGTTTGGATTCTTTTTGTAAATAATGTAGCATGAATATACAGCTGTTTTTCGGTTTACCAAGGGATAGGGATGGGAGTTGACCATTTAGTAGCTGTCATTCAAAGTTATGAGAAAGTCTCCCTGGACGGGTAGTCATCCCTACCAAAGGGAGGAAGAATACTGATGGGAAAGTAGGGTCAGGAGAGGGGAAAGGGAGCACATGTGTCTGAGAGGTCACAAGTGCATGTCTGTGGGTAGAAAAAGGGGGATAATTGACCTCCAAGTGGGGGTGAGAAATGACTAAAAATATTTTGAAGGACCCTAAAGGTGGAATATCCCTGCTAACATGCATGTACCAAAGAAATCACACTGGCCTGAGTTTCTGGACACACCCTGGGAATCCAGACCAACTGCCAAAGAACACTGGGGGGTTGAATGGTTGATCTCCAAGAGGCACAACACCCTCCAGAGCCACACCAGAGGGGTCCACTTCAGACACTCCACTAGGTAAACTTGACTCTGTCCAAAACCCACTTGCAACCTGAGGACTTCAGACTGAACATTCTTGGTGTTTGAAGAAGCAAGACAGCTATACCAAGACTATTGGATTGTTGGGAAGTGGACAATCATTGACTTACTATATCAATACTCTATGTGCTATATTAAGACATGTATTTTCCAGTAAGCTTATAACTGACATTGTTAGTGAATATTATTGCAACATTTCCCTGACAACCAACACCCATTGGAAGCATCCAGCCATGAAAAAGTTTATTCTGTATAATGTGAATAATTCAGGCATCATGACATGTAGTTAGCCTACACTGGTCCAATGTCCCTTTATCAATAGTATTTCAAAAATTAGTACCCAGGGTTATACAATGTCAATATTTACAGAAGATCTTTATATTCCAGTGATATGATCAATAAAACTCTCTACCAGAACTTAACAAGGAGGTCCCCAAACGGAGTCAAAGGTAAATTTTAAAAAATCCAGGAATGAGTTTGGGTCTTTCACAAAATCCTAGTTCCAGCTTAAGAACAATTCATTCTTACATATTGGCCCTGCCTGATAATCATGTCCATGCAGGGAATGCAGAAGATATGCGTGCTACAAAAAGTGTGGTGAAGAAATTACATGGTGTTCAGTTATCAAAAAAGCAGCCATCTAAGTGAGACATCAACTAAGTCCACACGGAAGAGACACACCAGCATCAGTAACTGAAGGACTGTCAATCCTACAATCCGAAGCCGAAGGAGGGAATAGTATGAGAGCCTAAATTGTGAGATTCTTGTTTGCCGAAGACCATGGATGGCAGTGGAAGCCCAAGGTAAGTTTGTGAGATCTACATGGAAATAAGCCTCCGGTAATGTTTCTCTATTCATAACAGAGGAGCGGGAAGAAACTGGTTATCAAACAGAAATGATAATCCTGACTTGAATGGCTAAAACTTCATCGATTCATCTCTGCTTTGATACATGTTGGGCCTGATCTGATTTTCAACAATATCTGTCTCTCTTTCTTTTTTCATATCAGGGATTTTCTCTGATGGATTTCGTCATTGGGAGTAGCTAGCTTGAATTTTTGTTATATATTTGTCTGTTTATCTTCAGTCCTGGCATGCAGAACACAGGACTGAAGAACCTATAGAGACAGCAAGTAGATTAAGGGTTCCTGGGGAGGACAGTGGGGGAGGATGGAGTTGATATCAAAAGGGATATTGTACCAAGGATTTCAAGAAGAAAGAGGTTGTTTTGAAATGAATGTGGTAGCAATTGTATAATAATCCTTAATATAGCATCTGAGGTCTTAAAGACTTGAAGATAAACAAGCAGCCATTCTAGCTGAGGAGCAACAAAACCCACATGGAAGAAGCACACCAAACCGTGTGATCATAAAGTGTCAATAGGATCAGGTTTCAGGCATCAAAGACCCAGACCAAAAAACCATGTCATTGTTTATGAGGTCAGTGGTGAGTAGAGACCTAAATCCTATGTGAAGGCAATTGGGCAACCCCTTACAGTAGGATCGCGGGGAGGAGACGGGCCAGTCAGGGTGCAGTATAGCACCGATGAAACATACAACTTTCCTCTTGTTCTTTAATGCTTCCTCCCCCCATTATGATGACCCCAATTCTACCTTCCAAACCTGGCTAGACCAGAGCATGTACATGGGTACAGAGAAGAGCTGGAAACACAGGGAATCCAGCACAGATAAATCCCTCAGGACCAATATTGAGAGTAGCCATGACAGGAGGGGAGGGGGAAGGTGGGGGGAGATAGGGTGATCTAATCACTGTGATCTACAAGGAATCATGAGGGAGGGAGAGTGGGGAAGTAGGGGAAAAATGAGAAGCTGATACCAAGAGCTCAAATAGGAAGACATTTTTTTGAAAATGATGATGGGAACAAATGTACAAATGTGCTTGACAGAGTAGATGTTATGTATGTATGGTGATAAGAGTTTTACAAGTCTCCAATAAAATTATTTTTAAAATACTTGATATAATTGAATTATGGACTGATATATGTATTAGCTCCCATTAAAATGGAATAAAGTAAAATAAACTGGAGTACATGTTGTGTCTGAATATTTTACATGACTTAGGAAAACATTAAAGAAAAATAAGTTATCATCATTTCAGATTAGCAAATATATATATGTCACTGTCTTACTTAGATCAGATGTCTTTCAGATTTCTTCTTGTGCTTTAGTCCCCTACTTTGCATTTCAACATCAATTTCTCTCCTACTAGGATAACCTACATCACACCCATAATGTATTTACAGCAGAAATATGAGTAGTAAACCCCCTGTTGACTGAAAATTATATTTATGTACTAGGGAAATTATCTTCAGATCATTTAAAACTTCTGCACTATTATTTAACCGGTATCCCTCATTTTGAATACTATGCGACCTTTGGGTATTGACAGGCTTAGCAGAAACATATATCTTTTATACTTGAACGGTTTTCAATGGTTCTTTTCCTCTCTCCAATTTGAAAACATAGGAGACATGAAAAGCTTTTGAAAATGATAATTCATTTGGTAAAAAGCAAAAGACTCCAGCATATTTTACTTTTGATGGGGATAATGTGAATTTACCTAACACAGATTCAAGTCCTGATATGATCAAGCACTAAAGACTCAGAGGCATATTATCCTGGTGTAAACTGTGTCATCTTTCATAACTAACCTTAACTATCTCCCACTTAGCTAACATGTGCACAATATAGAGCTCGGTGTGAATGATGCTGACGTGATCTCCGACGTTTTCACAGTTGTCTCTTTGGTATTTGTCTAGTGGCCTCCTCCTGGCTTACTGGACAACTAGGGTTTAAGGAAGTTAAGGTCCACGTTTGCTCAGCTGCCTTTGCAAGGACAGAATCTGAATCTGCTTTCCTTAACTTAAAAGAATCTGCTATTGTTGCTGCATTATGTTACCTTTCTATGTGTAAATACCATTATGTCCAAGTATTCATTTCTATGGCATTTTATGCACAACTGTTTTCAGATGCATGTTAGTTATGAAAACTCTGCTTAAATGTATATGTTGGCAATGATGTAGAGTTTTTTTTTAGCATTTGAGACAAAATCAACTCTATAGCAGTGAGCTTGTTTTTCGTTTTTATTTTTATGCTGTCTGAAAATCACTGCTCCATTCTTTGGATATTTCAATACTGAGGAGCCAAAGAACTCTCTATGTGGATCATAGCATGATACATCTTGCAGTAAAAAGTTAAATACTAAAAACTGGCTTTGTCAATTGTTCACCAGGAACTGGTTGCTAGTTGAACAATAACCTTTTATTTATATCACTTTACTATGCCCTTTCACAGGTCACCACTGGCTACACAAGGGTGAAATCTGAAAATGCTATCACACATTCATGTGTCATCAAACAGTCTCTCTAGGAATGACACGCAAACCCACGGTAGAGAGAGCAACCAAATTAATCTACATATTTCCATAGATTTCAAGGTAAAATAGATTGACTCACATTTCAAATTCAGTCAGATAATTTCATAGACAAATAAATGCTTTTAGATTTTGATGATGTGTTGCAACGTCACCCATGTTTACTTCAGGACTTGATTAGATACTTGCTCTTTTGTCAAGATGGGAAAGAGAGCACCTTACGGCTCTTATTGGGTTCTATCCAGCTGCTTCAACCCATCAGGACCCTACATACAACACAATGAAACACTGCCAGGTCTTGGGCATGCCTCATTTTCCCTCCTGTACTTGATCCTTCTGCTGCAGCCACTGTGTCATTCAGGGTCTTCCTCTTTTAGTTGCTTTACCAAGCATGATGTCGCTTTCTAGTGACTGTCTTCCCCTGATACCTCATAACACGTTCGAAGTCCCTGAGATGGAGTCTGGCCATCCTTGCTTCCAAGGAGTATTATGACTATACTTCTTCTAAGACAGATTTGTTGGTTCATTTGGTGATTGATGGGACTTCAAATTTTCTCTATCACCACAGTTCAAATTCATCAGTTCTTCAGTCTTCCCTATTCAATGTCCAACTTTCACACGCAAATAGGGTGAATGAAAATCCTACCACATGGATGAGGCATATCCTTCTCAAAATAACATGTTTTCCTTTCAACACCTGGCAGATATCTTGTAAATTACAATTACCAAGTGCAATGCCATTTTATCTCTTCACTGCTGCTTCCATGAGCATTTTTTGTGTGTGGATCCAAACAAGAGAAATTCTTGATAACCTAATTATTTTCTCCATTTATCATTCTATTCTCTATAGCCCAAGTAAAAATAAAAGGAAAATACAGCAATAACCAACTACCATTAAGTAGACTTGAACTTATAGTGACCCTGTATGACAGGATGGAACTACTACCTGAGGGTAAATGAAACTGCCATTTTCACAGAAGTATAAAGCCTCATCTTTCTCAGAACAGCTGCTGGGTTTGATCACCACTTTGCAATTAGCAGTAAAAAGTATAACCCACTTGCCATCAAGCTTCTTGATGACTCAACAGAAATCTGTAATTTATAGGAAAATATAAAATGCATGTTAAATTTCTCTGAAGATCATCCAAAAATGGTTGCAGCAGTACATTGACAAGAAGCTGCCAGAGATTCAGGCTTCATTCATAAGTGGAACATAGGATATCATTGCTAACATCAGATGGATCTTGGGTCAAAGCAGAGAAGATGTTTACTCGTGTTTTATTGATTGTGTTAGCCCAGGTAGACTATAGAAACAAATCCAAAGACACACACATATGTGTATAAGACAGAGGCTTATACAAAGGGTAAGTGTACAATAAGAAAGCATCACAACGCAGTCCAGTACAAGCCCATAGTCCAATATTAGCCCATATGTCCGATACCAATCCATAAAGTCCTCTTCAGACGCACAAAGCACATGAAATGATGCCGATTGTAGGATGATCACAGGCCAGAGGGTAGAAAGTTTTTGGATCCAGTAGCATTGTAAGCATCTCAGCACTGGCAGGGGTCTCTACATGACTTCTCCAGCTTCAGAGGTGTAATTGCCTCAGGGTAGGTCCATGTGGTTTCTCCAGCTCAGGGCACTAGTGTAGTTCCATGTGTCTTGTCAACTGCAATATCTCCCAGGGAGTGGCAGAGAGTGTGTCTTCTGCTTCCAAGGAGGAAATACAGGAGTTCCCAGAATTCTCAGGGGAAGGCCATGCCCACACAGAGGCCTCATTGGCTATGATCTGATTGACAACTAGACTCCACCCCTACACTCTTACTCCTCAAAGTGACAAATGATTATATATCTACCACATTTATTATGTGAAAGCATTTAATTCTATGGGTCATAACAAATTATGGAGAGCCTTGAAAGAGTGGGAATTCCAGAACATTAAATTGTCATCATACAGAACCAGTACACGAAGCAAGGCAGCTATTCAAATGGAGCCAATGAATACTGCAAGGTTTAAAATCAGGAAAGTTGTGTGTCAGGCTGTATGCTCTCATAGTACTGAATCCTGAGAAAACAGTCAGAGAAGCAGTATTACATGAAAAAGAATGCAGCATCAAAATTGGAGAAAGGCCTATTAACAACTGAAACGCAGATGACATATCTTGCTTGCTGAAAGTGAGGAGGACTTGAAGTACTTGCTGATGAAGATCAAGGATTGCAGTCTTCAGTATGAGAAGAATATATTTCCCTAAAATTTATTTTATAGACAAAATTTAAAATATTTTAGTGAAGCTTTTACAGGTTACTCTTTAATAAAATATATTTACATAGGAGAGTTTATTCCTCTGGAGGCAATTCATAGAGTTACATTTGAGAAAACCTAATGTAATTAGATGCCTCCTGTACATTAGCTGTAACCAGAATCCGCATTTTCTTTTCAACCAATGAATTTTCAATTAGAAATGCAAGATCAATTAGGAGACATTAGTTTTGATATTGAAAGGTAATCAAAATCACACATTATTTTAAGCAACTCTGAATTTATGGAGCAACTTCACTGCTACCCTTTTCCTCCATGTTTCCTCCATCTAAGAGAGAATCTAGTCCTGATAGTCTAGTCCTGCTCCTATAGAAGCAACACTTGAATTCCTCTGAATATTTTGGGAAGAGAAAGCAACATATTTTATTTTTAAAAATCTGTATACAATTTTCCTTTATATTTATCTGTAAAAATTAAAATTAAGGCATACTCAAATGCTAATTCAAAGAGTAAGCCTATTGCCGTGCACTGATTGTGAATGAAACACAAATCTGTGCATTTTCTAAGGCAGATTTCCAGGACGTTTTCTTTGCGTTCACCTCTGTGTGACCTTGGGTTGTCCACTTTTTTATTAGACCATTGGTTCTCAACCTTCCTAATGCCGCGACTCTTTAATACAGTGCCTCATGTTGTGGTGACCCCCAACCATAACATTATTTTCATTGCTACTTCATAACTGTAATTTTGCTACTGTTGTAAATCATAAAGTACATATCTAATATGCAGGATGTATTTTCATTGTTGCAAATTGAACATAATTAAAGCATAGTGATTAATCACAAAAACAATATATAATTATATATCGTGAAATATTTATTTCTAATGACAAATAAATTAAATTTTGTCTTGAAGCATGGTGTAGCATGGGTAACAGGCTTCACGTTGAGTTCTCATAGGTTGGGGTATCTGCATGTGGGCAGGACCCGCCTGGAGATGAATAGAGGAGCGGTTTCCTAAGACCATGGGAAAGATGTGAGAGTCATTAGACAACCCCCAATGGGGTTGTGACCCACAGGTTGAGAACCCATGGATTAGATGGTGTTATCAGTAAGGATGGACTCGACCACTCGTGGTAGCGAGTTTGTGTCTTTGCCATGCTTTCTAACTTTTTACACTGCTCAGGAACTCCAAGAAACTATATCCTATGAGTATGTCTTCATTTTCAAAAGGAAAGAAATACATGCTAAGCTTTTTTATCACTAGTGGTTACTGTTAATATACACAAAGTGCTTAAAACAATATTTGATACATAACAAGCTTTCACTTAGTGAAAAATACATAGTTAATATTTTAATAGTGACATGAGGTGCTCCAACACTCTATAAACATTGACATGTATTATTTATAACACCCAACAGTTAAATATTGTCCCAAACAGAATTATCTTCATACAGAAAATGCAATACAATTACGATCAAGTTAATGATACAGTTTTAAGGTAGAAAAGATTGCTTCTTTAGGTAGGTTTGTTGGCGAGTGCTGCAATGTGAAAGTGATTGTTTATTGGAGCATTGAAGGAGGGGTGAAAAATAACTTCTTGTTATATGGAATGAGCAGACTCTTGACCAATAGAAAAGTCAGTGCAAAGGCCCTGGGGCAGGAAAATGCTGGCTGACTTGAAGGTATTACACTACCACTGAATCGCAATGATCAAGCCCAGAGTGGTAAGACATGACTAAAAATAAAGTAATGGATTTTTAAAATGCAGACTTTGTGGGACAATAAAACGACTTTGGATTTAAAAATGAATTGAGCAGAGGAGGGTTCCATCCCAGCATTGACATATTCTAACCTCTGTGTATGTGACCATTTTGGCTCCTTTACCAAGAATCAACTATACAGGTAACTGGTGGGAGAGCAGCTTGAAAGCTATTGCAGTCGTTCAGAAAAGGGGTAATTGAGGTTAGAAGAAAAGTGATTTAAAAATTGTTTTTTAATAAAGATAACTCAATTTCATCCTCTGTAGATTTATGTCTCTTGCAATCTCTTGATTCAAGTGTCAATCTGTAGCTTATTATTTTGTTCTCTTCTGCTTTTAAAATTCTCAATTCCAGACAGAATCCTGTACTACAGTACTAAGTAAATGAGTGTGAAAAAATCTATGAACACTGTACGCACTTTTTCCACTTCCAGGGTGTTATAATTTCATGTGGAATGTGTTTCATATATAAAGAAAGCCTATTGTTTGCAATATTATCAAGTATCAAAATATAAAGAAGAGAAGAAAAAGTTATGAATTTCCCACAATTTGAATTTGAAAATCAATCTATGCATTTATAATTGTAATATTTTGTACCTGTTAAAATTAATCATCTAGGAAAATATGTTGGTGATTAGAAATATGTCCATAACACAAATAAAAACACTATGATATGTGGCATTGTTGTGATATTTTAAAAAAATCATTTTATTGGCAACTCTTACAGATACCATAATATTCCATAGTTTAATCACATCAAGCAATATTGTAGACTTGTTACCACAATTAGTTTCAAAACATTCTCCTTTTTCTTCTTGACCTCCTTCATATCCTCTCACCACCTACCCCAATAAATATGTGCACACACATACACACACACACACACACACACAAATTTAAATGAAATACATGGAAATATGTAAGGGCCAGAAATATACCTAGCTTCATGCTACTAGCCTAAAGTACATTTTCTCAATTTCATTCAAATATTTTAAAAATATTTTAAATGACACATAAAAAATTTGCTAAAATATTTAAAAATGAATTTTCTGAGAACCATCAAGCTTTTATAAGTGAATCATGATATGCTTCAGACAGGACAGCTTTTGCCATTTCAATTTCCAATAGTTATCGATGCATATTGAGTGGATGTTTTATGAATTTTAGATTAAAGATGGTGATAGACTTCCTCAACTTGTTTATCATGAACTTGGGCGGTTAGTTGCATTCAGTGAGTTTCATTGAAGGCAGACAGATGAAATCTTATCACAGCATTGTACTTCCGGATAGATTGAGATGTGTCCTTTTTGATGATGAATGCCACACCATTTCTCTTGAGCATATCATTCCCAGCATAGTAAACCATCTGAATTTGTGATTCGAAAAAAAACAAACCAAGGCCAGCTCATTTCAGCATTTCCTGGTGAGGATGGCAGTTTTATGCTTTCCATTTCTTTTTCCAAATTTCCATTATCCTAGATTCACACTTTGTATGTTCCAATTCCAAGTTTTAATTGGCGTTTTCAGCTGTTTCTTCTCATGTTGATTTGTGCCCCATCAGCAAGTGAAGGTCCCAAAGGCTTTACTCCCGCAAGCTTTGCCCCCTCCGCATCCTCATGGCAGGCTCTACTTCAGGAAGGCAGCCGCTCCTCAGTCGTATTTTCAGGGCCTTCCTACCTGAGAGGCTCATCTTCTGGTCCTAACTACAAAGGGGTTCTGTTTTTGGGTTTTTTTTTTTTTTTTGAGGTTTACAGTATCTGATAATGTTTTGATTCCGTCCGTACATTTTTTTCAGTGGCTAATTACTCAGAAGTCCACCGCTAACCACCTTCCCCAGTCTATTCATTCTTTGTTGCCTGAGTTTAGTCGGATGCTCTACCGAAACCTGCTCACTTTGGTTGATCTACGGGCATGTGATGCGCAAAGATGAAACACCTCCTTTAAAAGTATATGAGCCTAGATAGAGGATCTGTTGAGAAACAATTGCTTCACCTTTTGATATTTTTATTTAATAAGGCCTGCTGTGACTTATGTAAGTACTTTTTGTCTTATAAGAGAGCTTCATCAGGGTTAAGCTAAAGATATTAGGAAACTAAATTTAATGTTTTCAATTGGAAACAAAACAAAACAAAATTCACTGTCTTCAAGCAGATGCCAACTCATGGTGATGCCGTGGGGCAAAGTAGAACTGCCCAGGAGTTTCAGAGCCGGTAACTCTTTAGGGGAGTAGAAAGCACAGTTCCTGCTGCAGAGGGACTGGTGGGTCTGAGCTGCTGGCCTTTCAGTGTGTGACCACTAACCAACCTTGGGTTCTTTTATCATTCCTGCCATTACCATTCAAAAAAAATCCAACAAGGAATTCAATTTGAAACAACGAGTAAAAAAAAGGTATAATACATGGATTACTTTTCATTTTGTAGCTTCTGTTATTGTGCTAAATGTACCATATGACCTGTTCATCTATTTTTCAAGCTGCATATAATTTATTAAAGTAAATAATATATAATAATGTAAAACTAAAATAAACTAAGTTTTCTTATATAAACTCAATACAATCATAGTACTAACTTTTTTGAGAATTTTGAAACTGGAAAGAGAAATTATTGGTTTTGTGAGCAAACAAACATGACATTTCAGACAGGTAATTTTATATCATATACAAATCCTGGATATCATGAGTTTAACAAATAAAATGAAATCCTCCGTTGATGTTATTTCTAGTTCTGCCTTTTAGATAAGACATCAAATAGTTTGTCAGAAATTATATCACAAGAGGCCAAAGCAGCTGTTATTTATGTCAAACTAATCTGTGAGTATCAGAAGTTCAAGTCCCAGAGACACAGGAGGCCTCCCTGTGGTCTGCCTGTCATTGCTAAGGGGAAGCGGATTAGGTAGCAGCTGCTAAACGCAGAGGAAGTATTGCTCTCTGGGTTTCCCTTGGTTTTTAATAGTGATCCTGAGTCTGCCCTCTCAATGTGGCTCACTTAACAAATGTAACCTCAGTGAGGCATTTATATTACTTGGCTTCAATTTACCATAGACAGTCTACCAGCAAAAGTGATGGAAAGTCAATGAAGGCTGTAGGTATTTTCCTCTCTAAAGAAACCCAATATACAAAACCATAAGAATCCATATACAATAAAGGAGAGAACAGTGTTACTTACTTTACCAAGATATCAATGACAGGTTTTTTTCAAATAATAACAAAAACAGTCGGAATAATGACAGTCCTTGATGACATGGAACTCATCTGCCTCTCTGAGCGAGGAAGAGGAGGCATTCTTTCGCCATGAAAATCCACACCCATGGAAGCCCATGGGGCGCTTTAATTCTGCCTTATACGGTCGCTATGGGTCTGAATCAACTAGGTGGCAGTGAGTTACAGTGGTATATGATTAAATTTTCAGCAAATACTATATTTTTAGAGCGTGAAACGATTAACAAAAAAGTAGTTATTGAATTTCTTCTACATTCAGATCATAATATAAGGCCTTTGTAAGAAGCAAAAATGAACAGCACCATGGCCTCACAAAAGATTTGTGAGCACAACATTCATCTATTGATTGGAAAGGAAACAAAATATCATGAGGAGGAAAAACTTTGGAAGATATATGCATTTTGAGGCAGAATTTGATAAAAATCCATGATCGACATTTCAAAAGGATATTTGTATAAAAAGACAAAGGCAAACTATTAACTAGGAGGATAACAGAGTGCTTCTTAACAAAAGTGTCATAGTATTTCCGTTAGCCTTCTACAAATAAATATGGTATTGAGAGAAAAATAAACTGAAAATGGAAGACACACATTGAGAAATGTATGGAGGGCTAATTCTAAGGGTTGGATAGGGCACTTCAGCAGAAGCAGAGGAGTAACCGATGAGGTCCCCCAATGGAGTTTTCATAATAATGCAGAGACATATGATACGCCAGTAACAAGCACATATGTGATTGCAGATGGTGACAATCCGTATGAAGAAAAAGAAACTAGGCCAAACAGGGAAATACTGAAATAGATGGAAAGGTGAAGTTATTTTTCATGGAAAGTCAGGTTTTAGAAAAGACGATATCTGAACAGAAACAAATAAAACAAATAAAGACGATATCTGAACAGAAACAAATAAAACAAATAAAACAGGTCATGTAAGTTCTGGTGGCAGAATATAATAGGTATATTCACAAGGCAAAATGGAGTAGGACATGTGTGAAGATAGAATATCTTAGGGTGAAATGTCCTGTATTTTGATGAGTATGTGGGATTTTAGAGCTGATTAGAGGATAGAGTGAACAATCTTTCCTAAATAAATCATTGAAAAAGAGCCACTCTCAATAGGCAGAACTAGGAGGTGACTAGTAAAACATCACAATGAATGCTTATGTGCTTTAGAAAACACTGACAGAAAACAAAATAGAAGGCTATAGAAAAGTGAGAAGAGAAATCAGGAGACAATTGTTAAATACCATCCAGTTGATTCTCACTCATACCAACTCTATGTATAACAGAAAACACCATGACTTAGCTTAGTCCTGTTCCAGCATCATGATTGGTGCTATGTTTAAGCCCATTGTTTCAGCTACCATGCCAATTCATCTCATGGGGTGGGGGGTGTCTTGCTTTTTTACATTGACTACGTATGATTCCTTTTTCTGGGAACAGTCCCATCTTAATGGGACTTAATTCAAAGTAAGATGAGGTTTTATGACTAAGTAGTTTTACTTTTTTTCTTTTTTTAATTTGATAAATCTTTTTATTGGGGCTCATACAACTCTTATCACAATCCATACATCAATTGAGTAAAGCACCCTCATACATTCGTTGCCCTCGTCACTCTCAAAATTCGCCTTCTACTTGGGTTCCTGGAATCAGCTCGGTTTTCTTTTTTTCCCTCCCCCTCCCTCCCCGCTCCTCCCTTCCTCCTGAACCCTTAATAGTTTATAAATAATTATTTTATCTTATCTTACACTGACCGGGGTCTCCCCTCACCCACCTTCCCATTGCCCATCTCCCAGAGAGGAGGTTACACATAGATCCCCAAGAACGGTTCTCCCTTTCTACACCCCCTTCCCTCCCGGTGTTGCCACTCCCACTGCTGGTCCTGAGGGGTTGATCCGTCCTAGATTCCCTGTGTTTCCAGATCCCTAATGCACCGCTGTGCATCCTCTGGTTTAACCAGGTCTGCAAGGTACAATTGGGATCATGATAATTGGGAGGGGAGGAAGCGTTCAAGAACTAGAGGACGGTTTTGAGTTTCATTATTGCTGCACTGAACTCTGAGTGACTCATCTCCCCACTACCCTTCTGCAAGGGATGTCCCGCTTTCTACAGATGGTTATTGGGTCTCCACCATGCATTCCCCCTCATTCACGGTGATGTGATTCCTTTCCCCCTCCCCCCCCAGCCTTTGTTGTTTGAGACCTGGTCCCCTCTGTCCTTCAGGGTCACAAATGTTGGTGTGCTGCTTCCATGTGGGCTTTGTTGCTTCGGGGCTATATGGCCGCTTGTTTACTTTCAAACTTTAAGTCCCCGGGCACTATATCTCTCAGTAGCCGGACACCATCAGCCTTCTTCACCACACTTGCTTATGCACACATTCGTCTTCAGCGTTTATGTGAGGAAGGTGATCACACAATGATGGTTTTTGTTTCTTAGTGTCTGCTACCTGGTCCGTTCAACACTTTGTACTCACTTAGGCTGTGTGCTTCTTCTCTGTGGGCTTTGTTGCTTCTGAGCTAGATGGCAGCTTGCTTGCCTTCAAGCCTTTAAGACCCCAGACGCTATATCTTTTTGATAGACGAGTTTTACTTTTAAGGAGCATTCTGGGTACAAGACTGATGTGTCTGTTGTTATGTAGGTCTACGATATGTTCACTCTTCTTCAGCCACAAAATCATCCAAAGACATCTCTTCTCCTGAGGATTTCCTTGTTCATGGTCCAGCTTTCTCATGCATGTGACAGTTGTCAGGCTTTCGTTATGTGATGCTGAGTCGCTTCCAACTCACAGGGACTTTTATACAACAAAATTTACACTGCCCATCCTGCACCATTGTCAGAACTTTTCTTTCGTTTGAGGCCATCATAGTCACTATGCGTTAGTTTAGGTAGACTAGAGAAACAAATTCATAGACACTCGTATGTGTATAGAGTGTTTTATATAAGAGGTAACTATTCATTAAGAAAGCATCCCAAGCTAGTTGAGTCTAAGCCCATAAATTCTGTATTAGACCATATGTCCAAAACCAATCTATAAAGTCCTGCTCAGATTCACAAAACACATAAAATGACACTGAATGTAGGAAGATCACTGGCCAGTTGGTGGGCAGTCTTGTAGATCCAGTGATATTGAAAGGATCTGAGCACTGGCAGGGGTCTCCACGTGGCTTCTCCAAATCCAGGGTTCTGGCTGTATCAGGTTAGATCCATGGGGCTTCTCCTCAGGGATGTCTCACAGGGAGTCAGCCTTGTCAGTAGAGAGTCTGCAAGGAAGTAAGCCAAGAGAGAGAATGCGTCTTCTACCTCCAACGAGGGACTACCGGAGTTCCCAAAATTCTCAGGAGAAGGCCAATCCCACACAGAGGCCTCATTGTTTATATCTTGATTGACAGGCCAGACTCCACTCGTAATCCTCTCAAATTGACACCAGATTATGTAACCACCACCCTGTGTCAATTCACCTTTTTGAGGACCTTAATCTTTTTTTGATGCCCTGCTCTTAAATAAACATGATCTCCTTCTCCAGAGATTGATCTTCCATGATGACATGGCTAAAGAATATAAGACAAAGTCTCCCCATCCTTGCCTCCAAGGAGCATCCTGGCTGTACATATTTTCAAGACAGATTTGCCTGTCCTTTTGGAAGTCCAAGATATTTTCAACATTATTTTTCAGCAATTTAATTTAAATGCATGTTATTCTCAAGTCTTTTAAATTCAATGTCTAACTTTCATATGCATACAGAGTTTTTGATAATGCCATGTCACACCTTAGTTGTCAAAGGGACATATTTGTTTGTCAATACTGTAAAGAGAGGTCTTTTGCAGTATATTTACCTCCAGCCATGTGTCATTCAATTTCTTGACTGCTGCTCCTGTGACCATTGGTTGTGGATCTGAGCAGGATGAAATCCTTGACAATTTCAACCTCTCCTCCATTTCTGATGTTACCTATTGGTACATTTGTAGGGATTTTGATTTTCTTTACATTGAGTTGCATTCCTCACTGAAGGCTTCAAACCTTGACCTTCATTAGCAAGTGCCTCAAGTCCTCCTCACTTTCACTAAGCAGTTGTATCACCTGCAGACCTCAGCTTTTTAATATACCTTCCTCTCATTCTGATGCCACATTCTTCATATAGTTCAGCTTCTCTGATTATTTTCCTGGGATAGAGTAAGAATACACATGATGAAAAATACAGCCCTGACACACCCTTCTTGATTTTAAACCATTCAATATTCTCTTGTGTTCTTTAAACAACTGCATCTTTGGCTATGCACAAGTTCTACATGCTCTCCAAAGCATATGACAGTAGGTGAAAAAACCCAAGAAGAGAGTTTGAAATAAGAAAGCTTGTTACTATATCTATTATTTTATGTTAATACCATGACAAAGATGCTTGAAGAAAAAGTGTTCATTAATGACTTTTAAATATTTCATAAAAGTTTTAAAAACTAACAAAAGATGTCATACACCTGGCAAGTTTGTTGGAATTCATAAAAGGCTTAGTAAAAAATACCAGAAGTTCAGGAGCTTCTGTTGGCATAAAAAGAATTAATAGATGCCAAGAAAGGGTGATTCATCTATATGTCTAAAAGGTCCTAAGATTTTTGGTGAATAATCAAAAAATGTGCATAGCAATAGAAAAAAAATAGATGAATGAACCAATGCATAAAAGGGTTGAGGTCACTATGTATATATCACATTCAAATTTGTTCTAAAGTCAGATAGCTGGTAAGACAAGTTTTAAGTTATTCTAAAATAAAGCAAAACACTTTTCTATAAGTCAAAGAAATCTCTTCTGTACTCTTTGATCCAGGCTTGTTATCCTGAAAAGTGTGTATTTCTCTTTCATTGTTGATATTTGACAGGCTTAGCCAACAGAGGACAATAAAATGACCTGAGTATAGACTGAGTTAATGGATGGAAAATAAAATCACTTTACTCACCTTTCAAGAAATGAACCCTTTTTGAAATGGGATCATTGCTATCTCGATTAGAAAAGAAAAGGACACATTATATGCTGGGTTAAATGTACTTAGATGGCCCAGGCATACATAAAAGCATGAAAACATAGGAAATTCCAGTAAATTGATAAGAAGTACTGACTTGAGCTAGTTTGAACTTATAAATTGCTTCTTAAAAACTTCTGTGATAAAAGCTGCATCTTAAAATTAAGTAGTCAGAAGAAGCAAAGGAGAGAAGTTGTGATTTGTAAGATAGCTATTAAGTCCCTAGGAAAATTTGTGATGGCTTGAAAATGTATCCCAAAGAAAATTGTTAATGGAATGTCATAAGGTGGTTTAAGCTAATATCTTCTATAAAGCCCTCCGAGACTTATCTCTGTATTGTACTGACTTTAACTTTCCTGTCCTCAAGCAACCCTAGTACAGCTTGTATAAGCATGATCCAAAGTATCTTTTCTAAAAATGAATTCAAACTGTGTACTTGAATTCCTGGGTTTGTGCCAAGAAATGTTAAAAAGTAGACTTTGCAGCTTATAAATAGCAATATGTAATTACAGATGAGTTATTCTTGCTTTTGTATGATAAATAAATAAATAATAACACACATACAGCCCTTCCCCCTAACAACAACAACAACAACAACACTGACTTCCATCATGTCTGTTCCGATTCATGGAAACCTTGGAGGACATTGTTGAACTTTCTTTGTGCGTTTCTGAGGCTGTTAACGTTACAGGAATAGAAAGCCTCGCCTTTCTCCTGCAGAGAGATGGGTGGATTGATAAATATGTTGAATTCATGAAATTTTCAGTAGGATGGAGTTCGTTTGTTTTTATTTGAAAGGGGAAGATTTTCCTAATCTATTTTGTTGAGAGCCTACATAGTGAAACATAGTGTCTACATTTCCAATTTAGTGATACTGCATACATTCTTGCAGCTGTATAACCACTGCCCCCCCTCTTTAACAAACTCATCACTAGATACAGTCTCTATCTAATATTTCAAGTATATACTGTAAATTTGATCCCACATAGACTGGACTTCAACTGGCATGATGCTCAGGTAGACAGGCTAACATTAAGATAACTTCAGGGTATAGAAGATTTTAATATTATTCCAGGTAACTGAGTATATCTCTTAGATATAACACCCAATCTTGACAAATGGTAATTTCACCAATACTTTTTTATAGTACTACATTAAAATCAATTGGACTATTTCACTTATATTGGATTTTTAGTAATAATCCTTGGAAGATGTTGGTTCATCAACTACTGCATTATGCATTACTTCTCAATTTTGGCATATGACATTATTCAAAAAGTTAACATTCTAATGTCTCCATATATTCCAACTGAAGAGAAGCTGGTGGCAGCAAAGTGTTGTCCATAATCCTAGTTTCTGCATAGTGATTTACATTTTCTCACGGAAAAGAACACTGCTAGTTGCTTATTTGAATTAATAGGCAGTTTGAGAACATGTCTGCCAAGTGACTATATTTAAATATCCATCACCTGTCTGCTACTCATTCTTTCAAGTCAAATAATCTGTGAGTAAAGAAGGTAGGACAACTCACAGCCTAACCCTACAAGTGCTTTCTTCAATGAAACCATCACATTTGGGTCTGCCGGAAAACATATGAATTATCCTTCCTAATTTGTCTCATAGCCTACTAAAATGAATCAAGACTCAATAAAATTAATGATTATTACCTCTGACTACAACTAAGTATTTCTTTTGATTTCATTGGTAACCCAAGGCATTTGTAATTATAGTAGTGTTTATTTTCCATAAGTTTACTTAGTTTTCCTTATTTGTTTTGCTATTTGTAGCTTCATTCTATTATGGTCAGATTAGATGCTTTCAGGTGTCAATTTTTTTAACTTACTGAAATGTACTTTGTGTCTAAAAACAGTCTACACCAAGCATGTGCAGTGAAGTAGTGTGTGTATGATTCTACTGGTGAGTGGTGTGCTCTCTGTTAAATCCAAATTATTAAAGTTATGCAGGTCTTATATAGTTTTACTTCCCTTTTAAAATGGTTCCATCCATCATCAAAAGGTGGAGCATATAATGTCCTTCCCTGTCTCATAATAAATGTTCACTTATAAACGTATTCACATATATTTACATTGCCACTCTGGTTCACTTTCTATAAGTGCTTACTTGTTGTGTCAAGTATCTCCACCCCCACGTTAACCTATTTATGCACCTGTGTTGAACGTGTACCTCTTGGCATATAAGTGTGTCATATTTGGAGTCCAATCTGCCTCTGTTTCTGGGCCACAATATTTAATCTCTTTATATTCACTGCAATTCATTATCAGTAGAAAATAATTTACTTTAAACATTTTGTTAAACATTCCCCCACCCTGCTTTCCTGGGGAGATAGATGGCTTCTTTGTTCTACACCTTCAAAACTGAGTTCTTTTTAGGAATATACTTTTCCTTGTTTTTTTTTTTAAGATACTTTTTATTACCAAATGACTTAGATTCTCTTCAACACTTGAAAGTTCTCTTAGCTATACCAATCACCTCCATTTTTTATGTATTATTAATTACAAATGCATACTCCAGATCCCACATCTCATTGTAAATGTTTTTTATTATATGTATTCAGGTGGTAGTTTAGTGTCAACACTTTGGATTTTGGGGCTAGTATCATGTATCGTGTTTTATTATTTTTTTCTACAGAACTCCCTTTAATATTTCTTGTAGGAATAGTCTGGTGGTTACAAATTCCCTTCATTTCTGTTTATCTTGGAAAATACCAATTTCACCCTCACTTTAGAAAGATAATTTTGATGGCTTAATTATTTCTGGTTTATAGTTATTTTCTATCAAGGCTTTCTGATTGTTACTCCATTGCCTTCTTGCCAACTTAGTTACTGCTGAGACTTCAGCACTTAATCTTATTGATGCTCCTTTATAAGGGACATTTCCCTTATTGTGTGCTGATCTCAAAGCTTTTATCTTTGTACCTGGTAAGTTAATTAGGATATGCATTGGGGTGTTTATCTTAGGGTTTAATGTACACACATATGGATTTCATTGAGCATCTTGGATGACAATAGAATCTTCCAGATTTGGGAAATTTTCTGAAAATTTCTTCAGAAATGTCTTCTGGACTTCATTTCCTCTCTTCTCTTTCTGGAATTCTTATTACATGAATATTATTTCTCCTGATATCCCACAGAATCTTTACGCCCTGTCCCATTTTTTCCACTTGATACTCAAACTGAGTAATCTCAGAGTTTCAGTCTGCTAGTTCACAGATTCTTCATTCCACGGTTTCCAGTCTATTTCAGAATCCTTCTAAGGTGCTTTTTATTGCTGTCATTTTATTATTAAGCTTTGAAATTTCTAGCTGTTTTAAGGGTTGTATCTCCTTACTAAATTCCTAGTTTTGCTCTTCTATTGTTTTATTTTAATTATTCCCCAAATTTCCCCTTGTTTTCCTTTATCTCATTGAGAAAACTTAATACTAGTTTTTGGGTGTCTTCAGCAAGAATTTTATAGCAGTAATTTCCTGAAATATTAGGTTTATCTTTTATTGGTGAATAAACAGAAAACGTCCATTGCCCAGAAGTTGCACAAGCTTCTATATCTTTAACAATTCCTTCAAAAAAGTGTCCTTTGGTTTTTCTACTCATCAGTGCTAAGTGGTGTGAATGTGTTCCCATAGAAGACACTGGGGCTCCAAAGTAAAAAGAACCTACTGCTGCCCTCCATGGCTCAGACTAGGAGAAAACTGGATGGTTGAATGACAATGAGGCACTTCTGGATTGAGGCACCCATCCTTGTCTCTTACTCCCTGAGTGCTGTTCCTTAGGTTGCTGCTGTCCTCCAGTTACACCTTGGTGCCAGGATGTTCATTCCAGCACCAGTCCTCCAAGTGGCACTGGCCTTGAAGGAAGGATTGACAAATGGCCACAGACATGATTAGCTTGAAGACCACCTTCACTAAGTGCCCTAGACAAATGCAGAGCCAAGCAACTCTGGAGGGTTGTTTTTGTTTGTTTGTTTGAACAATTAAAACTTGTCAGCAGATTTCCCCTAGTATGCATGCTAGACTTGATCTGATTTCTAAAATCCTATATATTTTGTGCTTGTATTGTTTTCGTTTTGGTTGGAAACATGAGGAGGAATCTCAGGAATGTTATATCATTGGGGGTCAACCCCTTGATGTTGTGTTATATGAAATTTTCATTTTGGGGCATATGAAAACCAGGACCATTGAACCTATAGAGTCAGCAAGTGGAATAAAGATTTTGGAGGAAGGGACACAGGTGGTGGCGGGGTGAAAGGCTGATGATGTCAAATGGTTGGTCCCTATGAAAAAGATGTCTGAAAACTGATTGTGGTAGCATATGTGCAATTCTTCTGGATGTGATGGAATTATGGATGATTTGACATATGTATTAATCCCAACTAATAATAATTAAAAAGGATTTTGACAATGAATTAGATTTTGTGATTAACGTGTAGTATATGTGCTAGCTGGGTTATGAACAAGATATATTCCAAACTGTGTCTTTCAGAATAAGTATGCCAATTTGAAACAGATGCATATGTTCCTAATTTAGCCTCACTTACCACAAGAAAAGGTGTTCACGTTAAAGCCCTCCAATGCTAATTAGAAGGATGTCCATTTTAACCTACCAACTGTTTTGTGGAAGAAAAATGTGACATTCTGAATCTGGAAACTCTGGGTGGGGTTGGGTGTGTGTGTACAGATTTACTTTGTTTTATAGGGTTGCTATAAATTCAAACTCACTTTAGATCAGTAGGTTGGGTGTTGGTTTGAATAATGCAAGAAAAGACATGGAATCTCCTTAAGGGTTCACCGGCTGCATGTGTGCAAAGGGAGATGCAAGTGATGAATTGGCTGTGAATAGAACTTGGATAAACCATGAATCAGCAAGTGTCTATAATAGTATTATGTAGGAGGACATGTAGGACTTGTCAGTAAGTCTTATGTTCTCAATCAGGACAGTTTATACTTCAAATATGTTTTACTCTGTTATTAGAGTTTGGGGATTACAACTTTATTAAGTCTTGCGCAGGTTTTAAGAAAAAAAATGTAGCCAGATATGTTTCCCTTTCAATCTCCTGTTTGTTTTTTTCTGGAGGACACAAGATACTGGTTGTGGGAGGACATATAGCAGAAGATAATGGGAGAGGTTCTTCTTTCAGTACTTCCAAAAGTGTAGTTTTGATAAGGAGATTAAAAAGACAATTTGGAGTCTTTTTGCCTTTTCTTATTTTTTCAAGCCAAAGAAACCACTAGGCAATAAGGATCTGACTTGAAATCATTTCCACCAACTAATCCATTTTACAGAGATCACTGTAGTTTGACTTGTTGAGAAATGCAAGGTCCAATGTATGGTATTTATTTTACACTGAGGTTCTGTCTTCAGTCCAAACTGGGATAACATCGGCCTAGGAAACATTGAGTTCCACTGTACATTTATTCGAGAACACATTGGACAGCAGTTAACAGTAGCAACAACCTTATATGAGTATTAATATATTCATCTCTCTTTAATGCTTGATTTACATCCTTGAGACATTTTCAAAATTCAAATGGGATATACTCAAGACCATATTATGGCTCTCATGGACTTGTTTTAATTTTCTTCAGCTTCAACGTGAAATTACATATGAACCATTTGTTGTCTGTTCCACGGTTAGCCCATTGTGTGGTGTGTTAGACCAGGTTGACTAGAAAAACAAAATTCAGAGACACTCATATATGTATAAAAGGAGCTTTATATCAAACAGTAATTACATATTAAGAAAACATCACAGCCCAGTCCAAATCAAGTCTATAAGTCTGATTTAGCCCATAAGTCCAATACTAGTCCATAAAATCCTCTTTAGGCCCACACAGCACATGCAATGATGCAACACACAGGAAGTCTTGTGGATCCAGTGGCAGTGGAAGCATCTCCAGGGCTCTCGTTGGTCTCAAGAGGAAGGTGAAGCAGAGAGATAGAGGGAGATTGCTCTCCAGAGAGCCATTTATCTTGATTGGACCTCCAATAAAGCTACAACCTAATTGATAGGTTAAACTGCCCATCTTCACTCTTAATACCCTCAAATTGACAGAGATCGTGTAACTACCACAGCTGATTTTAGTTGCTGATAGTGAACTTTTCCTTCATCTCTCCCACAGATGGAATTAATTGGATTTCTGTGTATTCCATCTTGGGAAGTCCTTGCGCGTAATTGCCATTTGGGTTGTTAAAAGAGTATTTTCCCAACACCAATATCTGTTTAAGACACTCACAAAGATTGGAATGGACGGAAAGTTTCTAAAGACAATACAAGCTATATATGAAAAACCAACAGCCAACATGGTAGTCAATGGAGAAAAGACTAACGCAATCCCACTGAAAAAAGGAACCAGACAAGGATGCCCCTTGTCCCCACTCGTATTTAATATTGTGCTGGAGGTTTTAGCTAACAGCATAAGGCAAAGAAGTGACATCAAAGGTATTCGTCTGGGGAAGGAAGAGGTGAAATTATCAGTATTTGCAGATGATATGATTTTATTAATGAAAAATCCCAAAAGTTCCACAAGGGGAGTATTGGAAGTAATAGAGGAGTTTTTAAGAATGGCAGAATACAAGATCAACAAACAGAAGTCATTTGGACTGTTATACACATCGGATAAAACCACAGAAGAAGATATCAAAAATAGCCAAATACAAATAGCCAAATACACAATAGCCAAATACAAATTGAAATATCTAGGGATATACCTGACTGAAAAACAAAAAATCTATACAGGGAAAACTATAGAGCACTACTATTACAAGAAACCAAGACCGACCTCAACAAATGGAAGAATAGCCCATGCTCATGGATTGGAAGACTCTATATAGTTAAGATGTCAGTTCTGCCAAAAGCACTATATAAATTTAATGCCATCCCGATACAACTACCCTCATCTTTCTTCCAAGAAATGGAAAAACGGATTTCCAACTTCCTATAGAGAGGGAAGAAGCCCAGAATTAGCAGAGAACTCCTCAAGAAGAAGGACACCATGGGAGAGCTTGCTTTACCTGACTTTAGCACATACCATACAGTCACAGTTCTCAAAATTGCATGGTATTGGTACAATGACACATACTCAGACCAATGGAAAAGAACTGAAAACCCAGAAATAAAGTCATCAGCATACAGACAGGTGATCTTTGAAAAGGGCCCCCAAAATATCAAATGGGAAGCAGATGCCCTCTTTAACAAGTGGTACTGGAAAAAATGGACATTTACCTGCAGAAAAATGAGGCAAGACCCTTATCTCACTCCATGCACAAGAATAAACTCAAGGTGGTTCACAGACCTTGAAGTGAAACCCCAAACTATTAGGGCCATCAATGAGAGAATTGGGACCAACTTGAGAACATTGGCACAGGGAATACACAGGCTATCAGAAATAGAGAAGGACACACACACAGAGGAGGCACAAATTGACAAATGGGATATAGTGAAGATAAAACACTTGTGTACATCAAAAGAATTCACCAAGAGAGTAATGAGTCCACAGAGTGTGAAAACATCTTTAGCAATGACACATCAGACAGAGGCCTTATTACTAAAATCTACAAAACTCTGCTAGCTTCTAAAAAGAAAAAAACTAATAGCTCACTTGAGAGGTGGGCATAGGACTTGAACAGAAGTTTCACGGGGGCAGAAATCCGAATGGCCAACAAACATATTAGAAAATGTTCCCCATCTTTAGCCATAAGAGAAATGCAAATTAAAACAACAATGAGGTACCACCTGACACCCTCAAAAGTAGCCCAATTAAGAAAATCAGAAAGCAACAAGTGTTTGAGGGACTGTGGGGAGACAGGAACTCTCATCCACTGCTGGTAGGCCTGTAAGTATGTACAGCCACTATGGAAAACAATCTGGCAATATCTAAAACAGATGGAAATAGAGTTACCATATGACCCAGCAATCTCCTTACTGGGCATATACCCAGAAGAGGCAAGAAACAAACCAAGGCCAGACATCTGTACTCCAATGTTCATTGCGGCACAGTTCACAATTGCAAGGAGCTGGAAGCAACCCAAATTTCCATCAACTGACGATTGGATTAAAAACTGTGGTATATACATACAAGGGAGTACTACGCATCACTAAAAAGCAGTGATGAACGTATGAGGCACATAGCGGCATGGGAAGAACTGGAGGAAATCATGCTAAGCAAGGTAAGTCAGGCACAAAAGGACAAGTACAACATGAGCCCGCTGAGATAAGAATTTAAAAAATACAGCTCTCTGCTCCTCCTCGTAGACAGCCAGCCGCTTCTCCTGTTCCCGTGCAGTCCCGGCCGCATCCCCAAGACAAGATGGTGAAGGTTGGAGTGAATGGATTCGGTTGCATTGGGCGCCTGGTCACCAGGGCTGCTTTCAATTCTAGTAAAGTGGATATTGTTGCCATCAATGACCCCTTCATTGATCTGAACTACAATGACCCCTTCATTGATCTGAACTACATGATCTACATGTTCCAGTATGCTTCCACCCACGGCAAGTTTAACGGCACTGTCAAGACTGAGAATGGGAAGCTTGTCGTCAATGGGAAGGCCATCTCCATCTTCCTGGAGCGAGATTCCACCAACATCAAGTTGGGCAAGGCCGGTGCCAAGTATGTCGTGGAGTCCACCGGTGTCTTCATCACCACAGAGATGGCTGGGGCTCACTTGAAGGGCGGTGCCAAAAGGGTGATCATTTCTGCCCCTTCTGCCGATGCCCCAAGTCTGTGATGGGCGTGAACCACGAGAAGTCCGACAACTCCCTCAAGATGGTCAGCAATGCCTCCTGCACCACCAACTGCTTATCCCCCCTGGCCAAGGTCATCCAGGACAATGTTGGCATCGTGGAAGGACTCATGACCACAGTCCATGCCATCACTGCCACCCAAAAGACCGTGGATGGCCCCTCTGGGGAATTCTGCTGTGATGGCCATGGGGCTGCCCAGAACATCATCCACATATCTACTGGCGCTGCCAAGGCTGTGGGCAAGGTTATCCCGGAGCTGAATGGGAAACTGACTGGCATGGCATTCCATGTCCCCACCCCCGATGTGTCCATCGTGGATCTCACCTGCCATCTGGAGAAAGCTGCCAAGTACGATGACATCAAGAAAGTGGTGAAGCAGGTGTCCGATGGACCCCTAAAGGGCATCCTGGGCTACACCGAGGACCAGGTTGTCTCCTGTGACTTCAACAGTGACCCCACTCTTCCATCTTTGATGTTGGGGCTGGCATTGCTCTCAATGACCACTTTGTCAAGCTCATTTCCTGATATGACAATGAATTTGGCTACAGCAACAGGGAGGTAGACCTCATGGTCCACATGGCCTCCAAGGAGTAAGAGCCCCCCTGGACCACCAGCCCCAGCAACAGCACTAGAGGAAGAAAGGCTCTCAGTTGCTGGGAAGTCTTTGTCCCCCATTCAATCCCTTAACATATTGAGAATATAACATCCGAACCCCCTGAAGGAAGGGGAGGGGCTTAGAGAGCCCAACCTTGTTATGCACCATCAAAAAAGTACATTGTACCTAAAAAAAATACAAAAGGAGCATAGAGATTAAGCTATTGAATGCAAACACTTTTG
This sequence comes from Tenrec ecaudatus, assembly GCF_050624435.1. Lineage (NCBI taxonomy): Eukaryota > Metazoa > Chordata > Mammalia > Afrosoricida > Tenrecidae > Tenrec > Tenrec ecaudatus. The sequence goes on from NC_134530.1 coordinate 100,966,624, forward strand.
GGGTGAATACTGTGTAGTATGGCAGAGACCAGATCAAATCCAGGGATGCACATGGTAGACAACTGGGGAGGAGGTGAAAGAAAACAAATGATGAATTTAAGGAAGAAAAGGGGAGCGGGGGCATGGGGCACTAACCCACCCAAGGGGAAGGTATTGTTTACATCTCCACAGGGTAAGAGGGACCAGACTTCAGCCCAGTGACTCAAGGTGTGAATGCAACATTCCGACGTGGAGCAGGGAACCAGTGGAGAGGTCTGGGAGGTTGGGCCCACTACCAAATATTAAGTGGATGCCTGCCCTTCACCCCAGAAGAATTTGTTTCAAAGGACGACATTGATTCTGCAGCTCGAGGAGAGGGACATATCTGATCAGAGCACATGGGTGCAGATGAAGGGGGAGGAGGAGAGAGTGGAGCACAGCCTGGCCCACCTGGCCATGAGGATGATGTTCCTGATTAGTGCAGCCAGTTCACAGAGAGGACAACATGGCTGGCCCCACTATGAGACATGATGCCCCTCACTGACCCATGGTGCTACAGGGGACAGCACCGGAGACAGTGTGGGAATTGCACCTGACCTGATCCCACCACACTGAGGCAAAGCACTGGGGGAGTGCAGTGGAACAGCAAGGGAATGGAGCAGCAAGGTCCCCCAGGAAATGGTGAACGTGGACTTTGGGGTCAGGGTGTGGTGCCCCAACAGACTGGACTGGAAAACACTCCTTAAGGCCAACAAACGATCCTTGAACTAACTACAAGCTTTTCTTTCTTGATGGTTTTTTTTTTTGTTCTTTGTCAGTTGTTTGTTGTTGTTGTTTTGTTGTATATTGTTGCTTTGTTTTCCTCTGTCTTGTTTTTGTGCGTGTTATTATCTCCACAGGTCTGTCTAAATAAGATAGGCTGGATGAACTATCTGGAGGTAAAACAACAAGACCGAAAGTTCAGAGGGGACTTGGGATAGAGGGAGGTGGGGGGTAAGGAAGTGGTGTTAAACCCAGGGACAAGGGAACAACATGAGTTCCAATTTGGTGGTGAGGTGGGAGTGGCAGGCCTGGTAGGGAATGATCAAGGGTAAGGTAACTTAACGTAGAGGTATAGCTGTAACCAAGGTGGGGACAGAGCATGGTAGTGATGCAGGAGGAAAGTCAAGGGAAATAGAGGAAAGAGCTAGGAGGCAAAGTGTATTTATAGAAGTCTAGACAAAGACATGTACATGCAAATATATATATATATATATGGACGGGGAAATAGATCTATGTGCCTCTATTTTTAGGTTTAGTATTAAGGTGGCGGAAGGTTCTTGAGCCTCTACTCTAGCACTCCCTCAATGCATGAATACTTTCTTCTATTAAATTGGTATTCTATGATGCTCACCCTCCCAACACAACCGCTGAAGCCAAAGTGTGTGAACAAGTAAATGTGGTGAAGAAAGCTGATGGTGCCTGGCTATCAAAAGAGATAGTGTCTGGGGTATTAAAGGCTTGAAGAGAAACAAGCGGCCATCTAGCTCAGAAGCAACAAAGCCCACATTAAAAAACACACCAGCCTGTGTGATCACATGGTTCAGAAAGGATCAGTTATCAGGCATCAAAGAACAAAAAATCATATCATTGGGTGTACACCTCCATGATACGATCACTGAGGACAAACGGGTGCATAAGTTAATGTGGTGAAGAAAGCTGATGGTGCCCAGCTATCAAAAGAGATAGTGTCTAGGGTCTTAAAGGCTTGAAGGTGAACAAGCGGCCATCTAGCTCAGAAGCAACAAAGCACACATGGAAGAAGCACACCAGCCTGTCCGATCACGGGGTGTCAAAGGGATCAGGTATAAGGCAGCATAAAAAAAAAACTTACCTTAGTGAATGAAGGGGGAAGTGTAGAGTGGAGACCCAAAGCCCATTTGTTGGCCACTGGAGATCCCCTCACAGAGGAGTCTAGAGGAGGAGATGAGTCAGTCAGGGTGCGACGGAGCACCGATGAAGAATACAGCTTTCCTCTAATTCTGAGATGCTTCCTCCACCGCCCACCTCACACACACACACACACACACACACACACACACACACACACACACTACCATGATCCGAATTCTACTTTGCAAGTCTGATTAGAGCAGAGGTTGTACACTGGTGCAGATAGGAGCTGGAGGCACAGGGAATCCAGGGTGGATGATACCTTCAGGACCAGGTGTGTGAGGGGTGATACTGGGAGGGTAGAGGATGAGTGGGTTGGAAAGGGGGAACTGATTACAAGGATCTACATGTGACCTCCTCCCTGGGGGACGGACAACAGAAAAGGGGGTGAAGGGAGACGCCGGATAGGGCAAGATATGACAAAATAATAATTTGTAAATTATCAAGGGCTCATGAGGAAGGGGGGAGTGGGTAGGGAGGGGAAAAAAGAGGACTTGATGCAAAGGGCTTAAGTGGAGAGCAAATGCTTTGAAAATGATTAGGGCAAAGAATGTACAGATGTGCTTTATACAATTGATGCATGTATATGTATGGATTGTGGTAAGAGTTGTATGAGTCCCTAATAAAATGTTTTTTAAAAAAAGTATTTTCTACGAAAAAGTCGTGATCTTACAAAATTCCAACACAAAATATCCAGCTTTTTTTTTCTATCATGAAGACCGCATTGTCCAACTGCTATTTTTTATTTTGTTTCTGATTTTTGTATTTAAATTTTCAATAATTACCAGTGCATCCTGATTGCATGTGTGAGTAATTTCACTCTGAAGTCATTGGTAGATTATTTCAACTTCTTTCTCATTAGCTTTCATGATTGGTGCATAACCTTGCATAATTGTTGATTTGGCTGGATTTCCTATTATGGGGATAGATGTAATCATATCACAGAGAACACTGTACTATAAGATAGATCTAGAAATATCTTATTTTGCATATGAATGCAACAACATTTCTCTTGATTGTGTCATTCCCAGAATAGTAAACCAAAGGATTTTCTGATTGAAATTGGCCAATACAAGTCCATTACAGCTATTATTACATAAATATTGATCTTTGTGTGATCCATTTCTCTTTTAAACAATTTATGTATTAATGTTTAACGATCTTTATTTACAACTTTATTGGCAAAAAGGAAGAGGAACATATTAAACTTTGTAACACAAACTATCACAGCTCTTCCTATCAGATCAAAGAAGGTCCAGCTAAATGCTTGTTTAATTGTCCAATGATAACACACTCTGACACTGCATATACAATTCCCTTCAGGGTTTATTTTCAATGCAGTCTTTAAAATATATAAATATAAAGCAAATCACTCAACAATGACATTAAACAAAAGATGTTTTATATCTAGATTTATCTTGTTCCTGCTAATAACACATGACCAATGAAAATAAAAAGTTAGAAAAATAATTGCACTTCCTATTAGAGTGGACAGTTATTACCAACAATCATTTTCTGAAATGATCCTTACATTTTCAATTTATCTTCAATTAGTTTGAAGTTACTTTGAGATGTAGTCAAAGTCAGATTTAGTGAATTATTCTACAGCTGCTTTCCATGAAACTAGTCCTTCCTCAATATTCCAGTAATCTGACTCCAATAAAATCAAGAAATTGTAATTTATTCCTATCTTGAAATGGGCTACAACTTGATTTTAAATGTTCACAATCTATTATTCTTTTTTTTCAAGTCCATTAAAATGTTTTGTAAAAGTTTTTCATGCGAAAGCATGAGGAATCAAATATTTTCTACAAATCATATATTTTTAAATGTAAGTAACTAATTTACAAAATATTTTTGTATAGACGCATATTTTTATTGGTCCACAGTTTCCTAGCTTCATATTGGTTTTTCCAATTGGGGAATACAAGCACACATACATCTCATGGGGATTTGTGCATAACACAAAAGTGAATCAAATGACAGCACATCACCCTCTGATTGGTTGACACTGTTTCTCTTTACAGTATATGTTTGTTTACTGACCTAATGAACACAAGTCAGAAAAATGCAGTATTTTATCAGAAGTATAACAAGTTTTTTTCATGCGTAAATTTCACAAGCCTAGTTCCATCTAATTTTTTTTATATCTCTAGATGGAATGAACATTACTACAGGCACTTAGAATATGTTGTCACACAGACGAACAGTAAAAAAGAGCAAGGAATTTAAATCTGCGATTTCCACTTTGAGCAGCTGCCCATCTGCCCACCTTAGAGAGAATTCTGATTACATGTGCAATTTTAGCAACTGGTTTGATGAAATCACAAAAACGTACGTAACATTATGTTGAACTGGTGTGAACCAGCTGAATCCTACACTATGTGTCTCCCATGACACCATGATCTTCGTCTTGTACTCAGGTGTGTGTCCACTATACTTTAGTAGTGTGTCTGAATACAAGAAAGCACTCAACAACTAATGTATGAATAAAAATATGAGACTAATATATGAGGGATTTGCTAAAAATATAGAGTGTCTTAATTCCAACTGCACATTGTTGCTTTTCAATATAGCTTCCTTGGAAACACAAGACTTGATCATTCCTGTGTCCTTGGCATAATAACATGGAATTATTAGATAATAACTAATTCCCAAAATCGAGTACAATATGTATATATTTTAAGATCCCTTTATTTGGAGCTCTTGTAGCTCTTATAACAATCCATACATCAATTGTATCAAGCATATTTGTACATATGTTGCCATCATCATTTTCTAAACATTTACTTTCTATGTGAGCCCTTGGTATCAGCTCCTCATTTTACCCCCTCCCACCTCATGACCCCTGGTAATTTATAAATTATTGTTATTTTACATGCATTCTTAACATGTGCTTCCTTCTCAACACTACAGTAAGATGCCTAATTTGACTCCATGCCAATATTGTTTTCCAAAATCCATTTTGTAAAACGACAAGCAGATAATCAGTTATTCTTTAAAACATAAATCTATGACTAACAATATTTTGCACGATCTGGTTCCTGCTCAGTGTCCAACCTCAACTCTTTTCATTCTTTGGTACAAGGGTAAGTAAAACAATCACTACTACGGTTCCAGTTCATATGTAAGCTGGTTTATCCTCAAAAACATGTATTTGCACATATCTTTGTAATCAGTGGAGGAATATAATAAGTTCTCTTACTAACATGTTTGTCTTCGTTCTACTCAAGGTGGTGTTGGATATTAGGGAGAGGCCCAATTGAAAGAGTGACTTGTTGGGGGATCTGTAAGGCCAGTTTCTCCCAGTAAGAAAGTTAAGATGACTTTTTTTCTTAGAATCACAAAAATATAATTTGATAGAGTTTCTAGAAGTACACAGGATGGTGACAGAATGTATTATTAAGTTCTCAGGACATTAGAAATACCATGAGTGAGGAAAATCCCAGAAAAAGGTGCACCACAAATGTTATTTTTCACAATGCACTTCTCATTCTTTAAGTTGGCGAAGGCTGTTTCATGAGAATTGCATTGAGAAACCTTGACACCCTGTCATCAGATATCATTTCCCTCCTAAATTCAAGAGCCACGGAAAGGAACATGATTTGGTTCCCTTGAGAATGGAAAAGATGACCACTTTGAAGTGGTTTAACTCAAACAGCATAGACTTTTGGGAATGGTTCCAACCAAACCCACGCTCAAATTGATTCCAACTCATAGGGTTTCCAACACTGGACGTCCTTGGGGACACATGACCTCATCTACCCTCCGTGGGACAGCTGGTGAGTTGAACACACTCGCCTGGTTGGTAACAGTCCATTGCTTATCCCACGGGACCACTGGGGAGAGAGTGAAGAAAGACGGGAAAGAGGAAGAGGAAGATAAGAAATATATTAGACAATGCAATCGAGCAATGGCAGGCAACATTTTCTCCTAAGGACTGACTAGTAAATATTTTAGGTTTTGTGGGCAAGATGTCTCTGTTGTGACTACTCCCCTCTACTGCTGCATCCCAGAAGGTTCCGTGGTCCAATACTACTAGTGTTTTTCTCTTCTGCTTCTTTTAACAAAAGGAGGTAGCAGAATGAATTTGACTTAAGGACCATACTTTTCTGGTCCCTTTGTTAAGAACTTTATTTAGGTTGTTTCATTTATTACTAACAATACTTATTTTGGATAAACAATGGCCCAAAGAATGATACTGTAATTTTTAATAGCCATAAAACCAGAAGTGAGGAAGTCCTGATTTTGCTTAACTCGACAGAGACTAAAGAAAAACCAAGAGCATGAATATTGGAGAATATTTGCTTTTATTATCTTTCTGTAATAAAATAGAAGGTTAAGGTTTACAAAAAGTGTCTCCCAAGTTCCTACAAATAATACTTACACTTGGATCCTAGTAGTTAAAGACCTCAAATTTCTTCATTGATAAATATAAATTTCATGGAATTAAGTTCTCACTAATTTCTGCTTTTTGAAAAACCTGCTAATCTGAAAAAGCTTTCATAACAATTCAAAAAGTTATTTCATGGCCTTATATTTCTTCTTCTCCTTTTCTGTGGCTATCAAATCCCCACTGAATTAATAATTATCTTATCACAGGAGAATAGAAGACAACAAATATAGATTAATTAATGCATTTACACAAAATAGAACTATGTTATCTAGCATTAAGCAGGATAAATAACCTTAGAGAAATGTTGTCATTGTTATGGATAGATGCAGTGATTTTATATTTGTGGGATCAAAACCTAGTGGAAGAGTTCAAATTTCTAAAATTGTATGTATTGGGGCCAGTGTTAAAATAATTTGCTTGTAAGTATGTAATTACAAATTATACTCAACAACTCTTGGGTTATATTTACATGATATCTCTCCATTTGTGAAAGGAAGTTATGTGTTGCAATAACTAGCTCAGTTACTAACGTAGAGAATAGGTATTCTAGGACCCTGTAAGGCCCAGAAGTGCTGAATATTATTCCTTATACTTTACTGATTTCTTTCCTATTCTAAACTTCTATTTCATCATATTTGAAAGAGAAACAACTATAAGTTGCAAAGATACAAAGTTCAAATGCTGTCACAAAAACAATTTTGATAGAATCCACCAATTCCACAGTTTCCTATCTTATGTTCTTCTGCCAGTTTAATTTTGACTAAAGCCATGGTGTATTGACACTGCTGACTTATGCTGCCTGACAGATATGAGAATCAAGTTGCAAATAGTGTCCTGCGGTGTTTGCTGGGGGGGGAGCTTTATAAAGAGAATCAGCAACGTTATCTGAGAAAAATGAGAGGGCATGTAACTATCATCCTATTGCCGAAATAGGTCTGGCAGGAGATTTTCTAGGAGTGGGAATAGAGTTGAGGAGAAAGATACTACACGTGAGGACTTCAGAAAGCACATGAGAAAAAGGGAATTAAAAGGTAATAAAATTTTCCATAAAATTTTTGTGGCCCCTGTGTACATATATTTTTGCAAAATAATAAGAGTCAACTTTGGGAATAATGTCTCTGTGGAAAGGAGAAATACTAGTGAAAATGGGAATTTGTAGCAAGGTTTTAAAAATACTCATGGTTTAGAGTTTTCTAAGTAGTCACAGATTAATCATCTATTATCTAATCTATGTTCCCAAACAACTAACTTTGTGACTATTTGTTTTTGTCATTAATGTGCCCCTAACTAAAATCCAACTCATAGCAACCCCAACTAACAGAATGTAGCTGGCATGACAACGGGTGTAAGTTCTGTGGAATCAGAATTCCATAGTTTCCTTCTGAACAGCCACTGAGTGGATACGTGTGAAACTCCGAGCTTGCAGCCCAAACACTTAATTGTTGTGCCACTGATGCACCAATGTAAGGAGTTAGGTACAAAAATCCAATATTCTCATGTAAGCAAGAGGACTCCAATTTTGTATTTGCTAGATGGTATTGTTTTTATGTGTGACGGAGTTGGCCTCAGGTTCTGGTGCACCCATGTGCAACCAGAGTTGACCATTGTGATCCATGAGATTGTCATTTGGATGATTTTCCTAAGTAGCACACAAGGTCTTTCTGCCTAGTTTGTCTTAGTCTGGAAGCTTCACTGAAATACATGCAGCTTTATAGTAACAAAAAATCCCTACACTAACAGCTGAGTAATAGCTGTACCTGAGGTGCACTGGTGAGAATTAAACATAGGTCTCCTCGATTGAAGGGGATTACCTACCAGTAATCACCCATCCAAACAATCTCATGTCTTATAGTGGTTGATAAAAAAAAAAAAGTAAACACCTTTTTGGAATTCTTGTTATTGAGCCAAGGTGCATCTGACAGTATCAATGATGTTGTCTTCTGAATTTATTTATTTAGAAGTTCCCTGTTGGTGTCTTCAAGAAGACAGTTGTTTTCTGTTGCCTTCAGCACACTTTATTACACTACTTTACTTTGCCTTTTTGATCCCTATTTTGAAATCTTCTGTTTAGATTTCGACTGTCTGCTTAAGGGCAACTTTCAGATTCTCTTCTGAAATCCAAGTCAACTGTGCACTTGTGAGTGACAGTGTGAAGAATATGAATTTCAGAAGAATTAATTGTGTTCATGTGAAAAACTGTACATTGATGAGCTTTAAAGGAGTTATTCCAATCGCATAAGGGGAGGTCTGTATGCTTCAGAGGTGGGAAAGGTGGGTGGTAGAGAGGGGTCCTTTCACCATACTTGTTCTATCTGAAAACTGAACAAATTGAGCACTACACTGCACTGAGAAGAAGAATTTGGCATCAAGGTTGGAATAAGACTTGTAAGCAACCTACAATATTTAGATGATACAAATTTGCTTAGTCTGAAGTACACCTGGGTGTGAAGAAAACACTAATCGTCACAAATGAAACATTATAAATGGAAAAGAAAGTAAGATCACCAATGCTTTTATCCTACTTGGATCAACAATAAATGGCCATGAATGTAGCAGTCAAGAAATCAATGCTGTCTTGCATTGGACATACCTACTGAAAAAGAATGCCTTACCATTTTTAAAACGATAGCTTTCATTTTATGACTAGGGCTAATCTGAAATAAGCCATTATCCTTCCAATCTTCTGATCATTGTGTAAAGTTGGAGAATATAATAGGGAGGAGAGAAAACACTGGAGTTTAAATTGTAGTTTTCATGAAGAATTTTGAGTATACCTTGGGCTGTCAAACCACAAACAATTAAAATCAGTCTAATGGGAAATGTAACCATACTGCTTCTTGCCGCATGGACAGGGAGACTTTGCCTTGCTTACTTTGGACACATCCCCAGGTAGGGTCAGTCACTATAACAGGACATCATCTTAATAAAGTAGAGGGTCAACAACCTGGAGAGAAAGCTTCAATGATTTGGATGGGCGCACTAGCCAGAAACATACATCAACAATCATGAAGATGTTAAAATTACAGACACATTTCATTCTGTTATATCTATCTCCATGTGTTACAGCTGACTCAGGGGCAACTAACTGTAATCGCCATCTCGAAATGCAGCCTGATTGTAGGACCCTCGTTCATAGGGCTCACTTACTCTTATTTATATGGCTTTAATAGCATGGTTGATTATAATTAAATATGAGTAATTTAAGTATCCTTGTCCACTAGACAATTAAGTAAGATGACTGGATAACTCTAATATAATTATAGGCTTAATTCACACTAGGTGTCTTTTGTTAAAACAGGGTTCATGTATTGCTTTCTTTTGTTCTTAAAAAAACACTATATGAGTTAGAGGCTGAAATTATTTCCAGTTTATTACTGAGCACAAGAAAGTTTAGGAAAGTAAATTTTGGCTAAGGTCACACTGCTGATGTTTCAACCAAGAAAACTCTGACTCCCAAATCCAACTCTCAGCCATCACTCAATTGTTCTAACTAGCACGTTATTATTTCAGCCATAATCATATATGGTCATCCATCTATTTTCTGAGCATTTTTGGTTGTTACTGTCCGTATACCCATGCATATAATAGACAAACACATTTCTCATTAAAACAATGTGGTAAGGCCCTCTAAGCTGAAATTAGCAAATTATGTCTGGTTAGACTTTATTCAAGTAGCTATCATAAGTAGCTGTGACTAAAATTTTATCCTCTTTTGGGCAAAACAATATATAATTTAAATATTCCTGAAAAGGATATTAAAATGTGAGTAATTCACCAAGCATACATTAATTTCCTCTTAGTATTCTTCATTTAGCAAACTGTCATTCTAAACTTAACCATTCCTCCCAAACCTGAAACTAAGTCCCTTTGAAAAATTTTAAACATTTCCTCAAATGAGTAGATATAGCGGTATGCCATGAAATCTTTCCAATTTACAATGCCTACATCATTTCACAACTACATAGCTCTTTATTTAAAGTTATTTTATTGCTCTTTTACAATTCCCAGTGTGCATTTGTCTTCCCATTATACAAAGCAGTGACGTGAGGGGAAAGATGTCAGCTAAAGCACAGGTTGTAAAGGTTCCAATTTCCAGTGAACATAACAAACCGCATTGATCAAAACCGTGTATGGAGAAAATTCTCTGTAAAACTGATTTTTGCATATGTTTAAATATTATTCAAAATGGAAAATATCTTCCTTATAGAAATACTTTAAAATAATATGACTGGCTGGTCCATGTTCACATTTCTGTTGTTTTTTAACATAGCTTTTTATAATCACATATACTTTTCATCCTTTTCCATTTCAGGTCTATCTTGGTAAAAGTGAACACAATACAAAATTCAGCATAATTTTACCCTCTGCATTAGCAAGAGAACAATGGTAAGTGGCTGCGGACTGCTCTTCCATCTGACATGTCAGTTACTGTTTAGATTAATAGGCACAATAGGAGTTGAAATTTTTCTGGGCCAGAGTTTAAGGTGCTAAGCTTTCCTTCTTTCTGAAAAGACCCATCCACCTGTGGACAAAGCCTTCTCTCTGTTACCATGGCCCTGAATAAAGTGACTGATGAGCATGGGAGTTTATTTCAAGTTGCAAAAATGGTGGGCCTAACTGCACTGACTTTTTCCTGATATAAATTATACTAGCTGAGATAATCAATAACTTATCAGGCTGCCTAAAGCCCATTAGCATACAGTTATTATGCTAATATTCATTGCAGTATTCTTCAATGTGGGAAGTGGCCCTTTGGTATAACACACTTCAGTAGTTTAAGCTTAATAATAATAACTCTTGTTTAACAAGATATTAGATTGACTCTTATAAATTAGAAGATTGTTTTCATGATCTATGTAATCTACTCTATTAATAAAAATAGAACTGATGGCTCTTGGCATAATTCATTTCTCACTTCTACTTACAAGTGGGTTCTAAATACAAGAAATCATGCTTGCCCAATTAATCACAGTACTGAACACCATGTCTACCTGAAGCGAATGCAAAATCACTGCTATTAGAACATTTAGTTTTAACCCTAGGACGGAATTAAGGAGCTTTTAGAATACAGATATTATTGTCCAGTAGTAAAAAGACAAGAGAGAGAGAGAGAGAGAGAGAGAGAGAGAGAGAGAGAGAAGGAAAGAAAGAAAGAAAAATACAATCATGACATTAATGTCATTTTAGGAAATTATTTCCAGGAAAATATTTGAATAATATTCTAATCCATTGAAGTGTGTTGAATATTGTTGTCTTATTTTAACATGAACAAGAAAATGGCAAGAAGAGATGAAAACAACATAATATGAAGTGTTTAAGATACAAAGATTTTCAGTTGCATCCTCCCAGGGATACAGTTTTGCATCTGATGTCTGTGAACTAACTGAATTTTCTCTGTCTACTCCTTAAATGCAATTTTAACTGTGCAGCCTTAAGAAAGAGCAGCTAAATGAAAGAGCACACTGTGATATTTTATGTTCTCTTCCCGCTTTGGGATTGTCATATCGCATCTGTGGGATTAAATGTTTTAAGGACTTGTCAAATTTAATTGGTGAGTTTGCACAGTTCTGGTTTACTGGATACATCACATCACCATGATATTTTTTTCTTTTATCAGTTTATGTTAATTCCTTCATTTAAATATTACTATCTGTGAGCAAAGCCTGCAGATTTATGAAAACATCTTTAGCAAATTAAAATCTTAAGTGGTGCTTAATTTGAAGATTTTAACATTGTAATTTGATGTTTGGTGTATTTATCTTTCTTTTGTTGTGCTGGGTATGGTGTCCTGTATACATTAGATATAACAGAATTGGCTACAACAATTTCTAATGGTTCAAGATAATAAAGAAAGAAAAGTATAATCTATGAAATCAACAACCAATGCCTGGTCCTTTAAAGAATAAGTGCTGGAAGTAGATATTGCAAAAGAGATTCAACTATGGAGCCTGCATGGCTGCGGACTCACAACTCTACATCAGATTCTACTTTTAAAATTTCCTTTCGCTGCTGGACTCCTCCGGGACCTTTTATTGTTCATCTGTCTGCCTTTCCTGCGCACCTTGGATGATGCTGGATGCTGAGGTACGAACGGCAAAGTCAGCGGCTCAGATAGACTCTCCAGTCTCTTTGCAAGAGCAAGTTGAAGCCATATGTTCCTATAAAGATTTATAGTCTCAGAAATCCTATATAGTGTTCAATGAGTCAGAATTATAATAGCAACGAGTTCTGATTTTGGTTTGGAATCTATTTAGGCCTTGGCAGACATGTCTCCTCCATAGAGGGGTGTCTCAGAACACCATAAGTTAGCCTTCTCTCGCTATTACAACTCACTCCTCCCCGAAGTATTTTTATTTCTCTTGAGTACCATAAATTCTAACTATGCATGTAAAGCTTTGTCTCTCTTTACTTTATGCATTTACCCCCACCCTGTGCATCTAATGACAGGAACAATACATCTATATTAGTAAACACACGGCAGCTATGATACTTCTGGCAAATAGTATTGAAGGTAATAGTGATGAAATCCTAAATCAAGTTCTTATTCTGTGTTAGATTGGGTTGACTAGAGAAACAAATTCATTGACACTCTTATGTGTGAGGGAACTTTATATTAAGAAGTAATTATGCATCAATAAAACATCCAAGCCCAGTTCAGATCGTCCATAAGTTCAATATTAGTCCATATGTCTGATAAGACTCATGCAGCACATGCAAAGATGCTGAATGCAGGGAGATCACAGGTGGATCCAGTGGCCATGGAAACATCTCAGCGCTGGTGCAGGTCTCCACGTGGTTCCTCTAGTTCTTTGGTGTCTCAACAGCAGGAAAGGGGAAGGCAGAGAGAGGTGTGTCTGGCCTCTAACGAGCTATTTATCTCTATCAGTCTCCAAATGAGGTCATCAAGCTGTGACCTGATGGGCAAACTGAATTCCATCCCTTCTTTCTCAATCCTCAAGTTGACAGGGATTCTGCAAGTACCACACCCTCAGGAACCGCATGGGCTACAACAGAACTGTCTCAGAGGCTTCGAGGCTGTCAATCGTCAGGGGCAGACTCTCACATCTCTCTATGTCAGGGAAGTTTGTGAGTTTGAGCTGCTGACCTTTAGGCACTAGGAAGAGGATAAAAGAGAATATGAGAAAGAATAATACATATATCACTAAGAATAAAACATACTAACAATAGCTAACATTTTCTGGGCTCTTGCTATGTGACAAGCACTATGCAATGAGTTCTCCGCTACGTGACTTAATCATTGAAATAACCCTATGAGGTATATGCTACGATTGACTTTGGTTACTATTATCTTCAGTTGCCACAGGGAGACCCGGGGCTTAGAGAGGAAGTTATATAACTTATATAACTTAGGATTAATTGAGATGGTATCAGGATTCAAACTCTGGCTAGCAAAATCTATATAGCTCAGCACAATCAAAATCAATCCAAACCCACTGCTATCAGGTGACTTGACTCAGTGACTGAGCCAAGGTACAGAGTTGATTAAATGAATGGTTGGAAGTGTGTCGAGAAAGAAAGTAGCGGAGCCACACGAGGGAAAGGTTGCAGATCCTAGATGCCTAAAGTGCATGGATAACAAAAGAAAAGACAATTTCCTATCTAGTATCAGTGAGCCTTATTTCCTGAGAATATTGTTTTCTGAATTATGGTCCCTGCAAACATAAGTTATTTTAGGAAATTTAAAAGAAGAGTGGTCTCAATGAGAAGGAAATTAAAGTTGTCCCAAATATCTCACCTTTCTAAAGTGTTATACCTCTCCATTATCCCTTATAACAACGACAGCTCCTCCTCCCCCACCCCAGATTATTTCCTCATGTTAAGTTTCAGGGTGATGAAATGTGATACAACCCCTCACAGATGTTAGGAAACATAACAGAAATGGCTCATGTGGTTGAAGCTTGTTAAGTCCCGATGCTAAAGTCCAAATATCCATCTGAAAGATGCTTCTCACATACTAGGCTGTGGAGGCTGGTGAATCAGGTCAGGTGATAGGCTGAAAGTCAAATACGAAGAACTGGAGGCTAGGCAGAGATGCAACAAATGAAGGATGCATGCAAGAGACCAACTTTGCCAAAGTTGTACAGTGCAGGCACAGACCCTTCCCTCCCCCTAAAAAGACTGTAACGGGAAGTAGGTAGGTGTCCTTTGCTTCCTTAAATAAAAGGCATGCTGAGACCCACGTCATGATGCCTGCCTGAGTGCTGGCAAGCACTCTCCTGTGGCACAATCTTACTGATCTAGCATCTCACTGATATTCATCAGCAGTGACTCAGACCTCGCCTGTGAATGCCTAATCAGAAAGCAGGGATCACACAGGGGATCCTGTTCACATCCGGGTTTGGTTGGAGGTATGTTTTTTGCCTTTTGATTTATGGCAAATCTGTAAACCATCCCTCCAGGGAAACAACGGCTGGAGACTTGTATCATACCCTGCAGTAAGGTGGGGACTCAACATATATCCTACCACAATCATGTCTCATTAGCATAACAGATAATTCTCTCTGAAATTTGGAGGCTAGATTTTACACTACATCACAAAATGGAAGCGATGGCTAGAATGACCATTTTATAAAATTAGCTACATATCACTTCATAGTAGCTTCTCTCCTCTTGGTATTCAGTCTACTTACTCATCGTTTATGGCTGATATGCTTTAAAGAAGAGATATTATTGGTTTTGATTCCTTGTCTATATGTAAGTCTATATGTACTATATGTGCATATGGTCTATATGTATAGCCAACATCCTCCATCATTTCACGTTAGCATTTTGAGGTTTTAGTGAAGTTTCCAGACAGAAAAAAAAACTGGGGAAAAGGCCTAATGATCTACTAAAAATCACCACACAACATTAAAAACAAACAAACAAACTATAAATATTTTTAAATCATTTAAATGGGGGCTCATACAACTCTCATCACAATCCATACATACATCCATTGTGTCAAGCACATTTGTACACCCTTTGCTATGATCACTCTCAAAGCATTTGCACTCTACTTGAGACCTTGATATAAACTCCTAAGTTCCCCCCTCTCTCTTTGCTTCCCCCTCCATCTTGAAATAAGGTCCCGGAAAATGATAATTTATAAATTATCATTATTCTGTCATATCTTACAATGTCGGGTGTCTCCCTTCACCCACTTTTCTTTTGTCCATCCCCCAGGGAGGACGTTATATGTACAAACTTGTAATCAGTTACCCCTTTCTACCTCACCCTCCCTCTACCCTCTAGGTATTGTCACTCTCAGCACTGGTCCTGAAGGGATCATCTGTCCTGGATTCCCTGTGTTTCCAGTTCCTATCTGTACCAGTGTACATTCTCTGGTCTAGTTGGATTTGTAAGTTAGAATTAGGATCTTGATAGTGGAGGGGAGGAAGCATTTACGAACTAGAAGAAAGTTGTAGGTTTCATCGTTATAATCTTTTTAAAAATCATTTTAAAGGGGGCTCACACAACTATTATCACAATCCATACATACATCAATTGTGTAAAGCACATCTGTACATTCATTGCCCTCGTTATTCTCAAAACATTTGCTCTTCACTTAAGCCCTTGGTATCAGGTCCTCATTTTTCCCCTCCCTCCCGGCTCCCCACTCCCTCATTAGCCCTTGTTAATGTATAAATTATTATTTTGTCATATCTTTCCCTGTCTGATATCTCCCTTCACCCACTTTTCTATTGTCCATTCCCCAGGGAGGAGGTCACATGGAGATCCTTGTAATTGGTTCCCTCTTTCCAACCCACTCGCCCTCTACCCTCCCAGGACCGCCACTCACACCACTGGTCCTAAAAGGGATCGCTGCTATGGGTTCCCTGTGCCCCCAGCTCCCATATGCACCAGTGTACATCCTCTGGTCTAGCCAGATTTGCAAGGTAGAATTCGGATCATGAGAGTGGGGATGGGGGTTGGGTGAGGAAACACTTAAAAACTAGAGGAAAGCCATACTCTTCATCGGTGCTACACCACACTTTCACTGGCTCGTCTCCTCCCCTAGATCCCTCTGCAAGAGGATTTCCAGTGGCCGCCAAATGGGCTTTGGGTCTCCACTCTGCACTCCCCCCACCCCTCATTCACTATGGTAAGATTTTTTTTGCTCTGATGATGCCTTAAACCTGATCCCTTCGACACCTCGTGATCACATAGGCTGGTGTGCTTGTTCCATGTGGGAGTTGTTGCTTCTGAACTAGATGACCGCCTTTTTCTCATCACGCCTTTAAGACCCCAGACCCTATACCTTTTGATAGCCAGGCACCATCAACTTTCTTCGCCACATTTGCTTATGCACCCTTTCGTCATCAGCGATCATATCATGGAGGTGAGCACACAATGTTATGATTTTTTGTCCTTTGATGCCTGATAACTGATCCCTTTAGCATCTCGTGATCACACAGGCTGGTATGCTTCTTCCATGTGGGCTTTGTTGCTTCTGAGCTAGATGACTGCTTGTTTATCATCAAGCTTTTAAGACCCCAGACGCTATGTCTTTTGATAGGCAGACACCATCATCTTTCTTCACTACATTTGCTTATTCACTCCCTTTGTCTTCAGCAGTTGTGTCAGGAAGGTGAGTATCATAGAATGCTTATTCAATAGAAAAATTGTTCTTGCATTAAGGGAGTACATGAGTTGAGACCCAATGTCCTTCTGCTACCTTACTACTAAACCTATAAATATCGGCACATAGATCTATTTCCCCATCCTCATATATAAATATATTTGCATATGTACATGCCTTTATCTAGACCTCTAGAAATGCCCTTTGCCTCCCAGATCTTTCCTCTAATTCTCTTGACTTTCCTCCTGCCCCACTATCATGCTCCATCCCCACCTGGGTTACAGCTATACCTCTTCTTTACGTAACCTTACCCTTGATCATTCCCTACCAGGCCTGCCACTCCCACCTCACCACCAATTTAGATCCCTTGTTGTTCCCTTATCCCTTGGTTTTATTAACACCACTTCCTTTCCCTCCACCTCCCCCTAACCCATGTCCCCCAGAACTGTTGATCCCATTGTTTTCTCCTCCAGTTTGTTCATCCAGCCTATCTTATTTAGACAGACCTGCACAAAAACAAGAGAGAGCAAAACCAAGCAACAATATACAATAAAACAACAACAACAAAACACTGACAAAAGCAAAACACAACAAGAAAGAAAAGCTTGTAGTTAGTTCATGGATCTTCTTCATAGGCTATGTACTATGGCCACAGTACATGCAGTTGCAATGAGTCAGCTGCTGATTTTCCAGGGTTAGTTACAAGTTGGTATGAATATTGGCATAAAGATTGGTTCAGAAGTAAGTTATTACTGCCTCTCTTTCTGTTACAGAGGCATACTACATTAGTGTTTCCTCTTTCTGAACCACTGTTTCTGCTTAGTGGTATTATATTGATGTACAGGATGACAGAACACAGCTCTGTAAAGCAATCTGTAGGCAGGAATACAAGACACGTCATTTTTATATTATTAAATAGTGTTAATAGTATTTCAAAATTTATTTAATCACCACATGGAACATATCATTGACCTGATTAATAAATAATTTTCCATTAGTTTGGACATAATATATCTATTCTATAAAAGTATAATTAAAGAAGAGAATTTAGTCAAATTTCAACATTTACAAATCTGTGTTTATGTATTCCTATTTTTTGAAAGTTTTGCTTCAAATGGTACTTGGTTTGGTATTAATGTATAAATATATAGCTATTTTTATCAAGAAGTATACTTTTTATTTTCTTTTGAATAAATATTTTTCAAGCAGTTATGTGGTTTATCTTTATGGCACAATTTTCCAATCCCGCTGAGGAAACCATATTAGAGAAGAACACTCCTAGACCTCTACTGTCACTCCAGAGCTGTGTCTGCGCTTGCAGGTGTCAGATACTGAAGAACATTAATCATTCTCAAAAGAGTAAAGCAATGTGATTTAGCTACTCAGAGTTGTGCCAGAATTGTTCAAATCAATCTACTAGGAATTTAGGGTATAATAGCCAAAAAGTGCTGCTTCCCCTTTTGGCTAAGTACTGGAGTATACAATAAGCTCCCAGAAATAATGTCGATTAAAAAATAGGCATGGGATTTGGAGAAACACAGGTCTAAGATCAAATATGGACAACTCCAAGATTCTCAAGGTACTGAGATAATTAAAAGAGGGTCTTGTCCCTCGTACCAGGAAGTTGATACCAAAAATATTATTAGGATTCAAAGGAAAATATCAAACAATTGTTTTAATATTCAATTTAATGGTCTATTAATCTTGTTTATTATGTGCTACTCTTATTTGGGAGTTAATACTATTATTCTGTCTGACAGAAGAAGCAACAGATGGTGTCGGTAGTTTATAGCAGAGTGTTCCTTAGAGGCGACGGTGGTCAGAGTTCCTCTTACATATTTAGACAGGTTTTCAGGAGAGACCAGTCCCTGGAAAAGCACAGGCGTATTAAAGTAGGGGTACAGCGAAGGAGAGGAAGGTCTTCAAGGGGATGGATTGACCCAGAGGATACAACAATAGGCTCAAACACAAAGACAATTGTATGGCTGGTGAAGCACTGGACAGTGTTTCTTTTTTGTGCTTAGTTCTCTATGGGTCAGAACCTGCTCAATGGCACCTCACAACAACACAGTACAGTGGTTGCCACACACTAATTATTTCTTAGTGTACCTCGCAATCACTTCAAGGGCTTAATAATACAGATATTGTGGGGTGAGAGCCTAGACTTTCTGGTCAGTAGGTCTCTGATGAGGTCTAGCATCTTCCCAAACAATGCTGAAACTGCTGGTCTGGGAACCCTGTTGGAGAGCCACGCATGTAGTGGTAAGACTTTGTCCACGGAGTCAAAGAAACTAGTATGAAAATTCTTGCTGGAGTGCTTGAGATTAGTTTTCAACTTAGCAGTGACATTTTTCTCCTCCTTTCTGAGCAGCAAAGGAGTGGTCTTCAGTATTAAACCCATCCTCAAATCCCAGAGACTGAGCTGTGCTTTCCCTGGACAAAGAGAGTGGAGGGTGAGTGGGTTGGAAAGGGGGAACTGATTACAAAGATCCACATGTGACCTCTTCCCTGGGAGAGGGACAGCAGAGAAGGGGGGAAGGGAGACTACAGATAGGGCAAGATATGACAAAATAACGATATATAAATTACCAAGGGCACATGAGGGAGGGGGGAAAGGGGAGGGAGGGGAAAAAAAAAGAGGATCTGATGCAAGGGGCTTAAGTGGAGAGCAAATGCCTTGAGAATGATTGGGGCAGGGAATGTATGGATGTGCTTTATACAATTGATGTATGGATTGTGATAAGAGTTGTATGAGTCCCTAATAAAATATAAAAAAAGAAAAGAGGAGAAAAAAATGATTAGGGCAAAGACTGTACAGATGTGCTTTATACAATTGATGTATGTATATGTATGAACTGTGATAAGAATTGTATGAGCCCCAATAAATTGTTAAAAAAAAAGAGTACATGACTTGGAATATCTTCCTCCATACTTTCATGCTCTGTGTCCCTCATACCTTCTGAATATCCTGTTTCTCCACTCATTCCAAATCCCTTAGTCTAACCATCTTCCTGCTTCATAATGGAATTTCATGTTGTTCACGTTTCCCTTTCAATTTCGATTCCTTTCTCCACATGATCCTGGCTCAGGACCTCTTCTCCAGTTAGAGGCTACCTGACTCCTGGAGCTGTGCCCGAGACTGAGAATTGGTGAATAAACCATCCTTTGGAATGGCTTACAGTCTCCTGAGTGCAAGATAAAGGCCAAAGCTTAAATAAATAAACATGGTGGTATCTATGCACTATTTGACAAAGGGGGGTTTTTGAGATCAGGAAAAGGGGTAAAGAGAAAACAGGACACTGCAGTGGAGGACAGACATGGGAAAGAAGCTAGGTTTCTTTGGAACACAGGGAAAGAGAGTTGCCGTTATCTGACGACAGTACCACCAGGTAGTCACTCTTGGAAAAATTAACCATCATCTCTGGCCAGAAATACCAGCTACTATCTTGAGTCACTCTAAGATTTGCTGAAGAGTATGTGTGGGGTGGAAATCACCACTCTCTTTCTCTCCCATCATGTGGTTAATGGACTCCATCAGACCTGCAATGTCAGAGAACCCCACAGCTTTGAGGTCACCATTTCTCTGGGTACTTTACTACTGAACAGCTCAAACCTATTCACATTGTAGTTCTTGTACCCTTCTTATCTTGAAAAATTTAACCAAGGTATGAAAAGATGAAAGAGTGATTATATTTTAGTTTGGCATTTAAAAAACCTCTTTATTTGAACACATTTATATGTATACAATAATGTTAAAATCAACTTTACTATTTCTAGTTTTCTAATTTATTTTAACCATTACCATATTTTTGTTAAAAGTGCAAAATAATTATAGCTGTTTGTTGAAAGAGGCTTGAAGCAGGTAATGCCCAGTGAAGTGAGGCAGCTATAGCAACAAAAGGAAAGGCCCACAGCTTCGACGAACTGGCAGGAAACATAGTAATGAGTTATTTGTTTCTAAGGTGCCAGCACACCTTACAGCATGTTCAGGATCCAGACCAAAAAGCAATGTGCTTTTGAAAAACTGAAAGTGACAGGGCAAAATCTGAGAGGCTTATCACAGTCGAAAACAGGTGCGTGTCATCTCGCCGATGTCCCTGACATACGTCCTGCGCTATTCATCAACCTGAGTCCTTTCTTCTAGAGCCTAACCTTTTGGTGACAGTAAACATGACTTGACAGAGGGTCCAACACAGAAATTACATGATCTTTAACCTTTCTCTGATTTGGCACAGGTTTGGGACACATCTGGACTAATCCATCAGGGAGAAAAACTATCTTTGGAATTATAATATGACAGTGATCTTCAAGAGCAAACAGCAATGTGTTTGTATAATGTCCCATTGGTTTTAATCTGAAAAAACAAATAATAATGTACAGCTGAAAAAAGAATATTTTCTTAGAATAATAGGAATGCTTCCCAAAAAATAAACGGCAAAAAGTCCAGCATACATTAGAAAAAATCCAACTATGTAGCTGCACCATATTCTAGAAAATATATTTCATGGATTTTTATTAAACAGAGGTATCCATGTAACTGAAAACAAAACAAAGAACTTATAATCATCTGTAAAATTTCAGTATTGACCAATTGAAGCGTTTTGATGCCAATGTGGTGTTGAAGATGTCCTTACACATGAAGAGCATTGTACATTGCTTACTCCTGAATAAGGTTTGTCTGACAGAAATGCATCACTAAGTACTTAGGTAGTCACAAACTGGTTTTGAGATAGTGCCCCTGCCGGCATAGTGGGTATGCATTGGATTGCTAAACGGAAGGTCAGCAGCTCAACACTGCCAGCAAGTCCAAGGGAGAAAGAGGGCTTTTCTACTCTGATAAAGAACCGCGGCGACTCACAGGGCCAGTTCCACACGGTGGGTGGGAGTGGAAATGATAGTCACACCATTCAGTAATGTGCAAGTAAGTAAATGCCAGGCGGAGTCGTTGGGTGTTGAAGAGTGAGCACACTCAGATTTAGCAGAAAGTCTGGAAGTTGGAGTTCATCCAAATTCATCTTAGAAGAAAAGCCTTATGAAGTATTTCTAAAACGCAGGTGCTAAAAACTCTAGGGAACATAGTTCTGCACTGTTATAAACGAGGTGGTCATGGGTCAGACTGTACTCAATAGAAACTACTACACCCCAAGAAAGTCTCTTCCTAATCTGTGGAGTGTTTGTTGTAAATGCTCTATCCAGTCTAATACTTATTTTCACGATTGTTTTCTATAGTTGGAAGGTATACATCACTTTAATATTGCTTCCAGTAAAATTAATAGAGCTTCTTTTTAACTGTCCTGATTAAATGAACAATTTATAATTCCCAAGACAGAAATAAAGATGACAATTTTATGTTCCTAAGACTATTAAAAGCTCAATGCTTCAAGCCAATTCTAATAGTGATCCTATATGACAGTGTAGAACTACCACTTGGGATTTCCAAAACGTTTAATCTTCACAAGATTAGACAGCCTTAATCCTGTGGATGGGTTTGAACCATAGACCTTGTCATCAACTGCTCATTGTATAGCCCGCTATGCCACCAGGATTACTGCTAATAGAATACTATAAATCCCAATATAATCTTAGCTCACTATGTTTCTCATTTTTATCCTCAAATGAATGTAAAGAGGATTTTATAAAGGAAGATATGGATTTTCAGATTGGATATCTCAATTTGAAATGGAGCTTTGTTTATCTTTGCATTCACTTAAAGCAGCTACATTAAAAAATATTTAAGTAGAATATTAAGTTTATTAACATTTAATAAGCTAATATTAGTTAACTAATAAAAGTAGAGCTTTTATTATTTTTTAATAAAAACACTGATTCTCATAGCTTTTCTTATCCATTTGTATTGAAAATCAATGTCATGTACATTGTGGAATAATGGACTGCTTCCTTAAAATTTAAATGTCTTTTTAATTAAGTACTTTCCTCTATGCTGCCCTCTATGATATGGTGGAATATATTCCTGTTTAGGTAAAAAATAAGTTTAAAACTCATATAAGGTCCCTAGTAGTGGAAGGTTTTCATTTTTAAAGACATTTTTAAAGACTTGTAGCATAAGGCATACAAGGATCTATATGTGACTTCCTCCCTGGGGGACAGACAACAGAAAAGGGGGTGAAGGGAGACGCCGGATAGGGCAAGATATGACAAAATAATAATTGATAAATTATCTAGGGCTCATGAGGGAGGGGAGAGCGGGGAGGGAGGGGAAAAAAGAGGACTTGCTGCAAAGGGCTTAAGTGGAGAGCAAATGTTTTGAAAATGATTAGGGCAAAGAATGTACAGATGTGATTTACACAATTGATGTATGTATATGTATGGATTGTGATAAGAGTTGTATGAGTCCCTAATAAAATGTTTAAAAAAAAAGAAAATGATGATGGCCACAAATGTACAAATGTGCTTGACACATGTATGTATGTATTATGATATGAGCCCCAATAAAATGGTTTTAAAAAAAGAAAGGCTTATGGAAAAGCTAAGTAACGGGGATGGTAAAGGGGTACACCATTTCTGTGGGTAGCAGCAAGAGATAGGCAAAGGCTGGCAATAAGCCTAGAAATTATCTGTAGCAGATTGTAGGAACGTAGCTGTGCTGCAGCTATCGTGGTTGGGCGTGGAATGTGGAGTAAGGCCAAGAAGTTAGCTGGGGATTGTGTACTAACAAGGCCTTCGATGCCAATAACAGTTCCAGTTTAGAGAATCCCGGCTGCCTCCAGATGTTTCAGCCCATCTGGGGACTTCCAGTCACCACAGCCAACTCCACATGGACCCGGACCATCTCAGGGGGCTTTCCTCTCTAAGCCGTGTCAGAGCCACACACATTGCTGATACTGAAGGGTGCATCGAGGAAAAGGCACAGCAGTGCCGTAATGTTCTTCACGACTGTTATTAGACACCCTCGGTCACACCAAATACACACAACAGCCAGTAAAATCACTGTGTTGCCAAGAGAACATATCTGCACAGCAATCCTGCAGCCATAGAAACCCAAACCAAAGACACTGATGCTGGGACAGTTCCGTTTCCAGACATCAGCCTTCCCTCTATAGGAATTCTGAAACTTTGGAAAATGGCATCATCATATGATAAGGAAATATTTGTTTACTGAATAAAAGAGCTAGGGAAATGGTGAGATGAGCAGGGAATTGCTAGGTCAAACTCGAGGTTTCTGATTTTAAGTGATCTACTTTTAAATCTTGGACTATCTCTTGATTTTGGTGCATTAGAGGACAAAGAACTACCCTGGGACTTGGACCCACGGGGACCCCATCTGTTTCAGAAAACTGCTGTCTGTGCTCAACAGAGCTTGGAACAGTGGAGGTTTTTCCAAATTAGATCCCCAGGCTTTTCTTCCAAGATGCCTCCGGGGGGTTTTGAATCATCACTAAGTTTTTAGGTTACTGGGCAAGAAATAAAAGGTTCCTTTTTTGTTGAGCTTTCATAATATAATGGTCCTTTCCTTTCTTTGTGCTTCCAAAGATGTCAGACAACATTAAGCCAAGAATTTTATTAGTCATTTATTACTTAGATAAAATCAGCCCATACTCTTTTAAACATGAGAATGGACCACTGAGTCCAGTGGGCATCAGGGACCTCAAGTAGGAGGTTGGGTCAGTATACTGGAATAATAATAATAATAAGATCCAGTCGAACTACTCGTGTGTAATGTATGCAGGATATGTTAGCTTTTTCAAGAAACAATCTATCAGACAACATTTGATTTGATTATTATAAGAACAATTACAAATAGAAGATAATAGGGTTTAATCCCCCCGTTTAAAAAATTGGTTTCCTTCCTTTCCTGTTCTTTCAAAATTCACTTTAGATAACTTGTAATCAGAAATTCTGTCTCCTCATTAAAAAGTGTATCAATCGAGAATGTTTCCTCAAGGACCTGAGAGCCACCTTTTTAAAATATAATAATAAAAAGATCACACCCTTATTCTCAGCTTCCTGGAAGGGTATAGACATAACTTTGGTATGCTGCCATGAAAGCACTAGAAAATTAGCAATTTTCTCTTTTAAATATGAGGATAATAGGTTGTGTTCACTTAACTATATAAAAGGGTCAGATTTCTTTCTCTTTTTGCAATATCTTTAGTGATCGTGATGCATTACATCGTGTTTTAATGCTTACTCAATAATAAAATTTTCTTCTTTTTCATTTGAGTGAAGAGGCTTCCAGAGTTGGCAGTAGGTTTTATTTTTAATTATATTTCTCTGATATAGTTCAATTTACAGAGAATTTGTCAATAACACATTTCTTTGAAAGGTATCCCAAAGAAGAAATGGAAGTTTTTTCATTAGAAAGCTGAGAACTCTTGCAAGCTGGATTAGGGGGAAACTCTGATGGATGTTTAAAAAATTTACAAACTACTAGTCTGCAGATTCCACTGAGCAGTGTAAACACATGGTCGGAGAAAGTGGTAAGAGTGAGTTGTGTAGCTATTGACCCTTTCATTCTTGAAGAACTACATCTTCCTAGTTATTCCGCTAGCTTAAAACCACAATCATGACTTTTTGTAAGGTTTGCTTCTGTTCCTCTGTCATTAGATCCTTCTTCAGGGCAACTTAAGGGACTCTGGATATTGAGGGGCACTATTGTCCTTGGGGTACCAGAGTAGTGCAAATGGTTACGTGCACAGCTGCTGACAGAAAGGGTGAAGTTGGACTCTACCTGGAGGTGCCCTGGAAGGAAAGGCTGGGAGCCACGTAAAGCTCTATGAAGCATGAGTTTACCCTGACATGCGCAGAGTAGGCTTGAGTGGGATTTCAACTGACCACACTGGGTCTCGAGCTGAAGTCTCCAACAGATTTGCCATTTCTCTGTTTTAAGGATTAAATCAAGTTTAATTAATTTAGGCAGGAAAGTATTCAGGTGTAGCTTATAAAATAGATCATCAAATGTATGGTCATGAAATTGCAATATCTTTAGTGGACACTGTCATGTCCTGTTTTACACTGGTCACCATGAATCAAAGCCCACTTGGTGGAACCCAACAACAAGAAGTCCTGTGATCTCAGATATTCTGCTTCAATGACTTTTATGGCGTAACCTTTATGATCATGTTTCCCCTTTTTTATTGTCCTGTTAACGTTTTCCAAATAAGTTTTTGCTTTTCCTGCCAGGAATGGAAGTTGCACTAACTGATAGGTGTCAGCATGTGCTCCTGATGGGTCTGAATTTTTCAACATTCCTTTTCCCCACCTTTAATTCTTGAACCCGGGACGTCTTTAAAAAATTCACAGAGATATGTGTATGATAGGGGCTTGAAGTCCATTTATGTCCCAGGAAGTATTCAGATCTCAATCCCAGGAAGCTTATATTTTAGTGGACATCTCAGGAGGAGAAGCAAGGAAACAGAAGCGAGAAAGCAATGTCATAGGAGTTGAGTTAGACTTGTGACTGAAGGAGGAGGAAGCGGAAGAATGGTGAAAGACAACTAGGAAATACAAAAATGAATATAGCTCCCTGGTTGGCTCTTTCTGGGTAGTCTTTTAGGATAGTAATACTAGAATTCAGACTGGATTGAGGCCTGAAGTGGAGTGGAATGCCCTGTAGGCATGTATTAGCAGTCCTGAAAGAACTTCATAACATGTCCTGACTGAGTATATGTCCAGGGCATTTCTCACCTGCATTGTAAACTGTTAACTTCCTCAATAGACTCTTTACTTTTACTCATGAATAGTGTATGTAAGTTCTGCATGGCTTCATTTCTGATAACTGGCCGTTCGCTGTGTCCCCTCAAGCTCACGCTGCTGCCAGGTAAGGGCAAATGGTGTGTGTTTGCACTTGCCGCTCTCTCACCTCTTGCTGAACGTCAATAACGTGTTCCGAAGCCAGCCTTAATTCACCCACATCGGAAGCTGCTGGGTTTCCAGGCTGTGCCTTGTGCCTTTTTGACACAAACAATTACATTAATAAGTGTTAACCTGTATCATTCACACAAGGAATTATTAAAATCTCACTTAAGTTCTATAACTCAGGAATTACTATTTTTATTTTTTTTCTCTACAAGTATGGAAAATGAGATTTATCACGTGTCCTCATTAGCTTGTGCTGCTATCACAGATCACCACCACAACTAGGCGGCTCCACCGAGCGGAAGTGCACCCTCTCCCAGCTCCGGGGCCGGCAGTGCAATGTCAGGGAGCCAGCGGCAGGGAAGGCTTTCTCTCTCAGCCACAGATTAGGAGGTAACTACTCATCTCCTTTGAAGTAAGAATGGGCCCGGTGCATTTGGCAGATCTCCACTTACCTTGGGATCAGCCTTTCCCTTTGTTTAGGGCTGGGGTTGGCAGACAAACTGCAGCTTGTGAGCTAGATACAGATCTAGTGGTACATATATGTGGCTCTGCAGTAAAAATGAAAATAAAAATACTTCACTACGTCCTTTCTCTGGGCCCACCAAGCTCACAGGACGATAGCCCAGGTCAAAGGGCCCATCGTACAGAGAGGACCATACAGCTGGCCACACTGCGAGATGCGACATCCTGCACCAACCCATGGCCTGACACCGGACAGCACCTGAGACACAGTGGGGGATGTGCGACTGAGCTGACCCCACCACACTGAGGCAAACACTGGGGGTGTGCAATGGAGCAACAGGGAAAGCAGAGCAAAGAGATCCCAAGGGAGCATGAAGGATAGACTTTGGGACCACGACGTGGCACCACTCAAGTTTCATCTGGAAAACACTCCTAAAGGCCAACAAACTGACCTTGAATTACTAGCAATTTTTCTTTTAATCTTTGCTATCTTTTTGTTTTGTCTTTTTTTTTTACATTGTAAATTTTGTAAGTTAGTGACTTTTCTGATTATCAGTGTGTCGGTGTTGCTGCTATGGAAGCCATGTTCTTATGTGCCACTTGGGTGCGGTCAAAGTCATCTGCATTTGTATGCACACATTACTATATCAGCAGGTCCACCTAGACAAGATAGGCTGGACAAACAATGAGAGAAGAAAATAACAGGGCCAGTCCTGGAGGGACAGGAGAGCATGGGAGGTAGGGGAAGGGAGGAGGTGTCGCCCAACAAAGGGACAAGGGAACAGCGAGTGGTTCAAAACCAGAGGAAGGAGGGGGGGGGAGGACTGGAAGGGAATGACCAAGGGCAAGGTAACTGAGAGGAATTACTGAAACCAGAATAAAGGCTGAACATGGTAGTGCGACGGGAGGAAAGCAAAAGGAAATAGAGGAAAGGAGTAGGAGGCAAAGTGCATACAGAGAAGCCTAAATGCAGACATGCACATATGTAAATATATTTATGATTATGGGGGAAATAGACTTATGTGCATATATTTATAGGTTCAGTAGTAGGGTAGCAGACGGACATTGGGCCTCCTCATGCATACTCCCCCAATACAAAAGCACCTCGCCCTGCTAAACGGTCATTGCATGATACCCACCTTCTCAACATGATCACTGAAGACAGACGTGTGTGTAAGCAAACGTGTGAAGAAAGCTGATGGTGCCCGGCTATCAAAAAGATATAGCGTCTGGGGTCGTAAGGCTTGAAGGCAAACAAGAGGCCATCTAGCTCAGAAGCAACAAAGCCCACAGAGAAGAAGCATACAGCCTAAGCGAATACAAGGTGTTGAATTGACCATGTAGCAGAAACCAAGGAACAACAACAATCATTGTGTGATCACCTTCCTCACATAATTGCTGAAGACGAAGGTGTGCATAGGCAACTGTGGTGAAGAAGGTTGATGGTGCCTGGCTACTGAGAGCTATAGCGTCTGGGGACTTAAAGGCTTGAAAGCAAACAAAGCGATCATCTAGCCCAGAAGCAACAAAGCCCACACGGAAGCAGCACACCAATATGGGTGATCGTGAAGGGCAGAGGAGACCAGGTCTCAAACAACAAAGGCGGGGGGTGGTGGGAATCACATCAAAATGAATGAGGGGGAGTGCGTGATGGGGACCCAATGCCCATCTGTGGACAGCTGGACATCCCTTCCGGAGGGGTAGTGGGGAGGAGATGAGTCACTCAGGGTTCAGTGTAGCAACAATGAAACTCAAATCCTTCCTCTAGTTCCTGAACACCTCCTCCCTTCCAGTTATCATGACCCCAATTCTACCTTGCAGACCTGGTTAGACCAGAGGATGTACAGCGGTGCAGTAGGGATCTGGAGACACAGGGAATCTAGGGCAGATGAACCCCTCAACACCCGGGGTAAGAGTGGCAACACTGGGAGAGAAGGGGGTGTAGAAAGGGAGAACCGATCTTGGAGATTTATGTGTGACCTCCTCTCTGGGAGATGGGCAGTGGGAGGGTGCGTGAGGGGAGATGCCAGGCAGTGGAAGATAAGATATAATATTTATTTATAAACTATTAAGGGAGCAGGCAGAAAGGGGTAGCGGGGAGGGGGGAGAGGGGAAAAAAGGGGAAACCGAGCTGATTCCAGGAACCCAAGGAGAAGGTGAATTTTGAGAATGACGAGTGCAACGAATGTATAAGGGTGCTTTGCTCAATTGATGTATGTATGGATTGTGATAAGAGTTGTATGAGCCCCAATAAAAAGATTTGTTAATAAAAAAAGTAAACAAGCACATCTTTCTGAATGAGCATGAAAATAATTTGTGAAATTATATGTATACCAAAAATAAAAATAAAACCAACATAGTTTCATTTAGAATACTTTAAAAGATATTATTCAGGTATTGATGATGTAATTTGTAAAAATATGTTCATGGCTCTTGAATAACTGTTAAATTGTTGTGAGCCATAGGATTGACTCTTCCATATCAAACATTTGGAACCCTGGGATCAGGACTTTGTCTGGAGTTTCCTTAAAACCGATTGGCTGATTCCAGCGCAACAGAAATTTCCCAAATAATACAAGATTGACAAACTTGTCTGTCTGATTTTATATTTGGGAGACAAGTATTAAAAAAAAACAAGAAATAAACCCATTGGCTGATCACATCACACCACAACTTTAGAAATGATTACTTCATTACATAATTTCCAAATAACCTGGGATTATGGCCCAGCAAAATGGGCAAATATTTGGGGGAATATAATTCAATCCATGATAGGAAGGTTAACTACATTGGCCAAGGTCACATTTAACAATTGATGGAATAGAATTTAAGGTAATGATTGTTTGACCACTGAACTTAATATGTAACGTAATGATTGACCACTGAACTTAAAATTCTAATATCTTAATTAATTAAAAAAATAAAAATAATAAAATTAAAAAGTAAAAACCTGTAAATAGTCAAGGTCTGTTCCTTGCTCTCTAGGTGTGTCCTCAGTCCAGGCCAATGGGGTGCCATGCCCTGGCCCCAAAGTCTGTCCTTGGACCTCCCTGCTCTGCTCCCCCTGTTGCTCTGCTGCATACCCTTAGTGCTTTGCCTCAGTGTGAGAGGCCAGACCAGGTCCTTCCTGATGCTGTGTCTCCAGTGTTGTCCCCTGTAGGGTCATGGGTCAGCGAGGGACCTTGTGCCTCATAGTGGGACCAGCCATATGATCTACTCTGTGTATTGGCTGTTCAGAGCCGGGATATGATCCTCAAGGCTCGGTAGGCCAAGAGAGATGGTGGGTCCCCCTCTCTTCCTCCCCCTTCATTTGCTCCCATGTGCTCTGACCAGACATGTCCCTCTCCCCTAGCTGCAGCTTCAGTGTCATCCTCTAATGTAAATTCTTCTGGGGGGAGGGGTAGCTGTCCACATGGCTGGTATGGGGGCCGGGCCCTCAACCCCTCCACTGACTTCCCTCTCCATGCTGCATGCTGTATTCACTTCCAGGAACACTGGATTTAAGTCTGGTCCCTCTTTCCCTGTGGAAATATAGACAATACCCTCACCTTGGGTGGGTCAGTGACCTGTTCCCCCGCTACAGGGAATCCAGGACAGATGATCACTTCAGGATCAGTTGTGAGAGTGGCGATACCAGGAGGGTAGAGGGAAGGTCGGGTAGAAAGGGGGAACTGATTATAAGGATCTACATATAATCTCCTCCCTGGGGGGTGGATAACAGAAAAATGGGTGAAGGGAGACGTCGGACAGTTAAGGTATGACAAAATAATAATAATTTATAAATCATCAAGGGTTTATGAGTGTGAGAGGGGTGAGAGGGGAATAAATGAGGAGCTGATACTAAGGGTTCAAGTAGAAGGCAAATGTTTTGAGAATGATGAGAGCAACAAATGTACAAATGTGCTTCACACAATGGGTATATGTACAGATTGTGATAAGAGTTGTAGGAGCCCCAATACAGTGGTTTTTAAAAAATAACCATATTTGTACAAATATATTGGATACAATTGATATATGGATTATAACAAGAGTTGTAAGAGCCCCCAATACAGTGATTTTAGAAAAACTCTAACAGCTTGCACTGCCACTTTAAAAGCCTATAACCCTTTAAAGCCATGTTCTTCTATGCCAATAGACAAGAATGAAAGGACTTCAAACTGCATGTGGAAAATGAAATAAAATGATAATGGAAATGTTGCAGAAACTTTAAAAAATTCCCCTTGAAAGCTTATCAGGAATGTTCTAGGAAGCTCATGCGAATGCATGTATTGCTTGGTATTGCTTTGGAAAACTATCAACCATGCTCTCCAGATATCTCATTCTCATCTTAGTCTGACAACACAGCTTTCTAGAGATTGAATCATTGACAGGTCATGATCCCACCATGTCTCATCTGCTCTTCCCTTGAATGAAGCACCTTTTGTTGTCCTGAGTGGATTTGAGTGACCAGGGAACTGGCAGCACATAATAGAAGAGATTCCCTTGATTAAATTTCAAAGAATCTTGTGATAATCTGTATCTCTTAAAGCCCAGAATAGAAGCAAGGGCTTGCAATCTAAGTAATCCATGTGGCAAGTACTTTGTCACTATTACATATAGGCTCATTTCAGCCATTCATATTTTTCTTTTATGTCCGCATTGTACATAAGCTGAAAGATCCATTTTTTTTACCAAAATTGTTTCTTGTCAAATTCTCCCAGTACCATTGGAGAGCATCATTGAATAAACTAATAGCAGGCTTCCAAGCTAAGAATACTTATGTTTCATTACTCTTTTGTGGCAGGGAGATATTTTTTCCCTGTAAATGAGGCACTTTAACATAAGCACACTCTTACAGTATAAAGTGGAGGAGATTTGATGCAGATGTCTTTCAGGTGAGCTATAAGATCATATTTTTCCTGTTTCTAGATTAATATAACTAAGTAATCAATCAATCAATCCATCAACCTGCTGTTTCTAATAACCACTATAGCAGATAGCTTTTAGAAATAGAAGCATACACCCTTAAAAATCAAGACTATGACAATGTATATTTAGAAAACACTTTAAAAGTATTCCTATTACATCTTCTTTTGAGTCAAACTTGTGAGGAAAGCTATTGCTATAGAAACCAGTTCAGGAAGGTCAAATAAATTGTCCAAATATGGTTAGCAACTAGATGGCAAAAGTGGACTAGAAATTCATTCTGTGGCCCCTCTATTTTATCATAGGTCTCTAGAACAGATGTGTCATTTTAGTTTCTCATTTTCTCTCAAACGGAAATTTGAAATCATTCTTCAGGTTTATGAAACTGAGTTTACATATTGTAAAGTTCCAAAAAAATCTATTTTATGAACATAATTATATGCTAATATACAGTTATCGATATAACAGAAAGACTATGGGTTTTGAATATTTATTTTAAATAAATCTTTTGATTATAGAGTTTAATTGGAAGTCCTTAAATTATCATCAGAAAATTATACTAATTATGATGGATATTTTCAATGGTAAAGTGCAGTATATCAAGCACATTAAAGTGCTTCATTTGAATAACATCCTATTACAGGAAAGGACAATGGAGGGCCATAGCTGACCTCCCCTGACTCCCTTATTGGCTTGCAGCAGGGGTCAGGCAAGCCTCCCAGGTTCCTCCTTCTTTCCCTATTCTGACACGAACCATTCTTTCCTGGCTGCTCTATAGCTATGCTGAATTCAAGAGGTGTTTCAATGGCTACACAGAACTCACAAGTCAGAGGGTTTAGTAGGGGGATTAATAGGTGTCCACAAGTCAGGCTCAGGAAACAGTAAGGATACAGTCCTTGGTCTGCTCAGCCAGCAATTAAATCTTTCTTCCCGGTCTCAGCCTCTCCGCCATATGGAAGCCAGGCTTCTCTCTGACCTTCAGCCTCTCAGACAAATTGTACCAAGGTCTCCCTCTGGTTCTTTGCCTCCAGGTGCCAGGAAGTCAGCTTCCCATCACTGCCCCAATGTTTCCTAGTCTCAGGACAGATCAGGACAAGAACCTCCTAGGCTTGACCCCCCTCCTTCGGCCTCCACGCCATGCCCTCTGCAGTATTTTCTCAGTGGCCTCCAGCACTTCTGAGAGAGATCTTGAACATGATTTTCCAGCGTCCTCTGGGTTTCTTGCTCTCTTCTCATGCTTCAAAATTTGCCTCATCCTTTTAGCTGGGGATGGGGTATGGAGATGGGCTAATAATGAAAAATGGCTATTCCCTCTATTAATAGTGTACATTCTCTATCTGCATAGTCTCACCCAATGCTTCAGTGGGAGTTGCAGAGACTTGTGTAGAAAAAGCATCAGAAGAAATTTCATTTCACCACACCTACAATTACTATTATTTTTTATTTTAATGTGAAACTAATGAAGAAGTATGTAATTTCCTAAAGGTATCAGATGATAAGGAGTAGAGCCTGTCCCAGAAGTGTGTCTATTGTTCTAAAGATCACATATACAAACACTCTATGATATTTCTTTCTACACTGTCATTTCTATTATAT
Source organism: Tenrec ecaudatus (assembly GCF_050624435.1). Classification (NCBI taxonomy): domain Eukaryota; kingdom Metazoa; phylum Chordata; class Mammalia; order Afrosoricida; family Tenrecidae; genus Tenrec; species Tenrec ecaudatus. The sequence goes on from NC_134530.1 coordinate 101,000,295, forward strand.
ATATCAACAACACATAAGAGCTAGGGTCAAAATTAGGCAAATGAAACCTTTGAAGGTCAAAAAAATATAGCATACTTTCAAATAGATGATCTTAAAATGTTTAGTCAAAATTTCACTGTTAAAAATCAGACTATCACTGTAAGGACTCAATTGCACCTCTCATAAGCCATGCAGTTTTTAATTGCCTCATTGAATATGAAATATGGACAATAAATAAGACAGATCATGAAGACTCGATGCCTTTGAATTATAGTTTCAAAAAAGAACAACTAGAATATTCCTAAGGAGTAAGGAGTGAGGATGGTCAGAATTGGTCTCATGCACTTTGGACATGTTATTGAAAGGGATCAGTTTCTAGAGGCCTTTCAAGAGAAGGCCATCCTGCTTGATAAACTAGCTGGTCAGTGAAAAAGAGGAAGACCCTCAATGAAAGAGATTGACACAATGGCTTCAACATTGAGCTCCACTATCAGAAGGATTGTGAGCAGAGCTTATGAGCAGTAATGTTTGCTTTTCTGTGAATGAGGTCCCTATGACTTCCAAATCACTGGAGGGCATCTAACACGAGCAGATAGTTAAGACACAGTGCATGTAGGATTAATGCATAATAAATATTTACTTTTCAAGTAACTATAGTTCTTTCATCTTATGATCTATCAGTGTTTTAAGACTATAGTTTACAACTAGTCAAGAAAGTATGGGAGAAACCATACTCACTTATAATTACTTTGTACAGTAAATTACACATCACCATGTATTTTAAGGCAGGTAGTTTAGAAAGACAAATCAAGCGACACTTATGCATGTGTACGAAAGAGCTTTATATAGTTATCCGGCCTAAAATATTATGGCACCAGAAGAGTGGGGTACTAGAGCAACAAATCATGAAGATGGAGGGCGGATGCTTATCTGACTTCTGTTTTATGGTAGTTTTTCTTCTTTGGCTAGCTGGAGGTCAGATGGGGTCATAATGTTTACTGGATTGTTTTCTGGAAAGGACAGGGGAAGTGAAAGTTCAGATTCCTAGTTTTCTTGGTTATTCCTAACTGAAATGGCACATATGAAGGTAAGGGATATAAATCAACCCTCAATTGTCTTTGAGGCCATGCTGCTTAGTCAAAATGACTGACAGAAGGCCAGGCTCTGGCCTGACAGCCAGAGGCCTATGGTCAAATTGCATATGAATGGGATAGTTTAGATAAGAAAGGATTGCATTTGACTGTTTTAATAATGTGTTTAGGATATGGCTGTACTAGGATTATATTGATTTACTTTTTTCTACTTATTGTTATTGATATGTTATGTAACACAAATGATTATTGGGAAGAATGAATAGTTTGTAAACCCACTGCTTTTAGCCATTAAATTGGATTTGTTAAATGGGTTAGTAGGAAATGCCTGCAAAAAATCCTTAGAAAAGATAAGGCCTGGAGTGTTCAGGCCATTTGCATTTGAAGAGTATTTCCAAGAGAGCTGTGGGCAGACTGAAGACAAGATAGAACCATTACTCTTTTTGAATTTTGAATTGGAGGTTTGCTCCTGACGCTGGAAAAATCTGGAGACGTGAGGAAACTCCCCTCTCTAGGTCTGAACAATAAAGGGAGACTTCAAAGAGCCTGAAATGCATGCCATGTGACCAACTGGATCCACTTGTTGAGTGGAAGTGGGAAAAATGCAACAATAGAGAAATGGGTTGAGTTTGACTACTGATACTGATACCTGTGGACCTGATTCACAGGGAATAGAGGAGAGATAAGAGAGAGGGCTGGGTGGTCTGAAATTTAAAGGCTTTGTGTGGAACCTGAGCCTATGGAATGGCCTAGCCCAGGGGGACTAAGTTTGTTGAGAATTTGTAAAGGAACTCTTGGTCAGGAGGGGAGGTGGCAAATGGGCACCCTCATAAGTTTAGTCAAATTGACCACATTCAGTTGACCCGAGCCCTGTCATATGAAGACAAGATTTTTGATCCTGTGTATTGGTGCATATGCCTGCTGACTCTATGGATGGCCTTTCCTAATTTGACTTTTCTTAAGGATGCAGACTCACGAGGTCCCAATTGGAATGAAGATTTTTCACATCAAAGAATATGCATGTCTCCTTGGGGCACTGTGTTGATAGAAAGAGCAGTATAGAAATTGGATAACCAAAATAGGAGGGATAAAGGCACAAAGTGGCTGGCTTACAAACTTTCATGGGTGGGGTAATATGTTGATAACCATATAGGATTAAGGTTTAGGTGTCCACATAACTGCAATTGTTGGGTTTGAGATTCTTTCTGTTGATCTCTTATAGAATATTATGTGTAAATGAAGCTGGCACATTTTGAATTGTATACATTTTAGTTTTATCCCGTTAGTCACAAATATGATTCTACTATTGTCTTTGCTTTAAAAACTATGTTTGGCTAAAGAGCTGTGTAAAGGTATCATGTTCAGTAGTTTCATGTAAACTTGAAGATTTATAAAAGTGTGGGGGTGCTATTTAAACTGTCAATCAAGTTACAACTTGCTGATGCCTCATTGTGGGCCTGGTCTTCTCATAAGTAGGGCACTGGAAACCTCCCCCTTTTTCTCTGACTTCACCTTCCTCCTGGCTGTCCTTGATTCCCTGATTACTGCCAGAGCTTTGCAGTGTTACTACCCTGATTGGATCCATATGACTTTGCACCCACCAGCCTGTGATCTTCCTGAATTCTGTATCATTGCATGTGACGGTGTAAGTCTGAGAAGGACTTATGAACTAGAATTGGATTTACTGACTTGAGTTGGACTGAGCTGGGATGTTTTCTTGATATATAATTACTTATTTATATAAAGCTCTTTCTTATAGATATGTCACTAGATTTGTTTCTCTAGTCACCCCAGGCTGTAACAGGCTGTTAACCTCAAAGTCAGCAGTTTGAAACCACCAGCTGCTCCTCAGCATAAATAGGAATGTTTTCTACTCCATAAAAAGTTGCTGTTTTAGAAACTCACGATGGCAGTTCTGTCCTTGTAGTGTCTCCATGAGTCAGAATTAACTCAATGGTTGTGAGTTTAGATATGACTTAGCAGCTACATGGGAAATATGAACAAAAAGTTGATTCTGTATGCATTGTTACATAGACAATCATATGTGGAAGGTCTGCTCTATCACAAGGTATTACTATGAGTCAAAAATTGACACTGTGGAACCTAGCAACAACAAGAAAGGAAGGAAGGGGGAGCATGTGAGAAGAGGAAATGTAGAAACATAAATATGTAGTATGTGTTCTTGAAATGGTGGATTAGGGAGGTTAAACATATTTAGCCAAGAGTGTGAACATTCTCTGGTGGTACTGTGGGTTAGGCATTGGTAGCCAATAGGTTGTTGGTACAAACCCAGTAGCCATTCCAAGGGAAAAAAGATGTAGCTGTCTGCTCTCATAAAGAGCTACAATTTGTAAAACCCTAATGATCAGTTATGCTATGTCTTGTACAACAAAATTGACTTGATGGCAGTGGGTTTAGTCTTTGGTTTTATACCAAATGCTCAGTGTGTTTTTATTAGAATCTGAGAATATAGAGATTGACAAAATGTTGTGTGGGATGCAGACACACAATGAGCCATTTTTTTATCTAATGTCTCTTCTAATTATGATTCCTAATACCCAGGAATTATCAGAGTCCATGATAATTTTACCTTAAAAATTATTGAAAAAATTCTTACCTTGCTCTTAGGTATTGATTATTCAACATTCACTTTTATACAGTTGTGCAAAATTATGTATTCTCTTAGAGTGACATGAAAAAGGTGATAAACAAGACAAAGCTCACATTCTTGTGGAATTTTTATGATTTGGGAATAATTTATAAGTTCACTGACAACTTGTTTGAATTTGAAGTAGACATATCAATAGCATAAAGTGACATTATATGAGGCTCTTCACCTGTAGCTTTTCATAATCATTTTACATATTTCTAGAAGCATTTCAGTGGTCTATGTTGTGGAAATCAGTACATGAAATGAAGATGTTTATATAAAGCCCTTTGAAACATATGTTGCTTTTATGAATATACTGTAATCTAGAATAAATATAAGAATAAGAATTTTAGGAATAATTAGATGGAATTTTTAACTACTTGATCATTAGGTGGAAGTATTAGATTAGATTAATTTAGAAAAAGGATAAAAACTTTATTTGGGGGATTAATCTGATGCATTTGATTAGATCAAAATCTTCTTGTATGGATAATTCAGTATAACTGTAAAAGCAACTTTTTAGCCAACACCTGATTTCTTTTTGTTGATTCCAGCAGCTGAAATCTGAATTAGGCTCATCTTTCCATTTAAATGCAGATTCAGCCTTTCCTCCTGAGGGGGAACAAGTCATTTCTTTTGACTGAAATACTAAAATACATGGAAGTTCCATTTACATAAATATTCCTTTCCTGCATAGGAGGTCTTTCTTTGGGATATCTAGAGTACTTATTGCAAAACTTTTATATCCTCCATGTAATTACTTCATTGTGGTATGCTGCAATTGTATCTCCTAAATAATAGAGATAAATGCTAATTGAACTTTCAGGGAGTAAGGAAAGGTTTGTAGAAAATTATAAACAGAAGTGGTGAATTAAACAGAACTGATCTAGTGAGCAAATCAGAATAAAATTGGAGTATGCTGAAAAGCTAGATGCATTAATATAGTACAGGGATATAATGTGAAGAACCATTTTATGCCTTTTCTTTTTCTATCATCATTTAAAAATTGAATCCTGGTAAGAGTGTTTTAAAATATAGACCCTTGGGCTATATATACTGACTCATCTAATGTATATTTTAAATTCTTTCATACTTAGCTCTCATGTGGATTTATAGCACAGGGAAATAGAGGAACTATGATAAACCAATGTAAAAAATCTTATTAGTATTTTATTAAGTCTTGATATTGTATTCACTAACTCCAAGGAGATGGTTACATTATGGTGAGAACATCTCTTGATAATTTTTCTATATCAAATTTTATATGAGAAATTAAGGCCAAATGCCATATGATCAATAATCAATGATATTGAAAGAAGTCTAAGATATACTGAAATCATTGCCAAAGAACAAGCCTCCAGAAAATGACAGAACACTAAGAGGGATGTTCTTTCAACAAACAAATAGAATGGTGAAAATATTCATTCACCTATGCCAAGAAATTCAAGAGACAGATACCTGGCTATGTTTAGGTCCATTCTAAATGAAACAAAATTATAAAAGAATACAGGAGATTTAGAATTATATTATCAATATCACATGAAAGTAAAATGTTACTGATAATTTTTTTTAATGTTGCAGCTGAACAAGTGCAGGAAACAACCAAAAATTCAAAGTGGATTCTGAAGAAGACATGGAATATTATTGCAAAAGTCAAATAGATCTTGTGTGAATGCAAAGGAAAGCAGACGCATATTTGCTAGGATTTTACTGACCATACAAATGTCATTGTCTGTGTTGATTTTCACAAAATATGGATAACACAACTGTAAGACAAGAAAACAAACAAACAGAAAAATATTATTTGTGGATAAATTAGATTTTTCTTATGTAAGTTATCAGTCCATTCATAATTGAGCTGCTGCCTAATTCTTCATCTCTGTAGTAATATCTTTTATAATTAATAACAGACTAGTCCCAAAGAGCTGAAGATTAAAGATGTCCCAAACGTTCAAGTGTCCCAAGATGCTATTCTGATCCATCCCTGCCCCAGCATTCTTCCCTTGAGTACAGTCCCTCTCAATCCTAGGTTCAGCAATTCACTGCACTGTCTCACAGATACTCAGGGGAATTTAAGAAAGTGTCGCATGGAGTTGTGGGTGCTGTTAGGACTCAAGTCTGAAGACCAGGCCGATGCGAGCCTAGAGCAGGATCCGCAGTCTTCTGGAAGCCCCAAGCGTTCCAGAACCGAAGGAGGCGTTGTGTTTCCTCCCAACTCAGGAAGCAGAGGAAGGCTTGATGGAAGCGTTTTTCGTCTTTGAGTAGAAGATATGCCCGAGGGAACAGAGGTTATGACTTGCCTCACACCCTTCACTAAATTCAGACCCTTTTGCTTTCTTTGTAAACAGGTTTATGGCATATAATCCACATATCATACAATTTAATAGTTCTTTCATATCAAGAGGAATTGCATAATAATTTCCAAAATCAATTTAAGAACATTTTATTCTTTTTTGTACTCATTGTTTAGCTCCTAATTTGCCCCAAACCTTCTGTGCTATACCCATAATAAACCCTTAATCCAGATATTGTCTCCATAGATTTACCTAACTTAGATTTCATATATAGAAATATATACAAAAACTAACAACAATAATAAAATAAAATAGAGGAAAGCTTCAATGGAAAAGAATAAAATATTAAAACAGAATAATATAAAAATGTGTCAAAAGGGAAATCAAATTTTAAAGTGTTAAATTTTAATCCACATGTGCCATAATCCAGTTTCCAACCTACTCTGCATGGAGCAAGGTTATTCACAGCCCTGGTCTGGGGCCCGAGGGTATTCACATATATTTTCATGCACATACATTTTCCCTTCACTATTTTTAAAAACTGAAACAACCTTCACATGGGTCAAAAGGGAGATCAAATAAGATATCACATTTTAACTTAACCTTTGCAAGACTCTTCACAGCCCTCGCTGTGGTCAGAAGGAACCCTGGAGTTTTAATATGTTTGGGACTGTGGATACTGCTTTGGAGCTTCTACTCTTGTCTACCGCCTTCTGAAAACTGCGTGTTCACAAGGTAAGCTCTGATCCTATTCCCTCCTTTGGATTTAGATGCTTTATTTGATTATTTTTTTGTTTTTTAAAAATGTTATTATTAAATCATTTATTGGGGGATCTTACAGCTTTTTATCACAATCCATACATATATCCACGTGTCAGGCACATTTGTACACGTGTTGTCATCTTCATTTTCTTCTTTTTAAAAAAATCATTTTATTGGAGGCTTGTGCAGTTCTTACCACTATCCATCCATCCATTTTATCAAGCGCATATGTACATTTGTTGCCATCATCATTTGCAACAAGTGATTTCATTTACAATCTTTACAATCCTTACCCAACTGGGGCATATTGCTGCTGACTTTATGGATGGCCTGTCCTGATTTGACTTTGCTTATGGGTGCACTCACAAGGTTCTAACTAGAATGAGAATACTTCTCATCAAAGAGCATGCTTATATCCTCAAAGCACTGGGATGATATAAGTGGTCAGTATTCAAATTAGATCCCCAAAATGCGGATGTGGGTATTAAGGCATGAAGGGGATGATTTGCAAACTATCATGGGTGGAGGGTCATTTAGATAGGATTATAGGATTAAGGTGTAGGTGTTCACATAACTGCAATTGTTAGGCATAGCATATATTTGTTTTGTTCACTTAGAGAGTATTATGTTAAAATGAGGCTGGCATATTTTGATTGGTATGCATTTCAGTTGTATCCTGTTAGACACAAATGTGATTTTACTATTGTCTTTGTTTTAAAAAGTATGGATGGCTAAACACTTGTGTAAAGGTGTCACGTTGACAAGAGGTGGTCTGTGGTAGTTAGTTTCATGTCATCCTGAAATTATATTAAAGTGCAGGGGTGATATTCAACGTGTCAATCAGGTCACAGCCTGATGGGGCCTCCGTGTGGGGGTGGCCTTCTCATAAGGAGGACCTGGGGAATCTTCCCATCTCTCTCCGCCTTCACCTTTCTGCTGGCAGACACTGATTACCACCAGAGCTGCGTGATGTTACTACAGCCATTCTATCCACACAGCTTTGCACTCAGCAGCCTGTAATCTCCCTGCAGTCTTCATCACGGGCTGTGACTGCATGACTCTGAGGGGGACTATGCACTCGTATGGCACTTAGGAGGGCAGTAGTATGGATCATGTGCTTGTGTGGCACTTAGGGACTTGGGTTGGACTGAGCTGGGCTGTTATTCTGATATGCAAATCTTCTTGATATAAATCACTTCCTTACGCATATATGAGTGTTACTGAATTTGTTTTCCTGGTCAATCTGGCCTAGCAAAGAGCCCTAGTAATGATATTATTGTATAATAGTGTCCACAAGATTGGAATCCAGAATGAGAATGTATTGCATAAGGAATTAGGACTACAGGGCATATGGACTAAAACTCAATCCCCTAATTTATTTTCCTACTAAACTTATCGTAGATGCACCTGTACACTTTTAAAATTTCTGACATTTTCTACTTTTCTCCCTTCTAACTGTCCCATACTTTCTTGAATTTGCTAACTTCTTCAACTATTGGTCCTTTCTTACCTGCCATAGCCTCAGTGAACATGTTCTTTCACGTGAACTATATTTTGAATTTATTTCCTACATGTATTGGGATAACAGTATTAATATATTCTATATATCTCCCATGCAGGCAATACCTGAATAATTATATATATAATGCTTATCTAATCTTCAAGTTCAATTGGATGTTTTATATCGTGTCTGACAATCTAACATGAACCTACCTGTCTTACCACCTGAACTTTTTTTCCTTTTTTACTATTTCTGTATGTTATTTAATAGATTAAATTCTTCAATCGCAAAATGTATTTTTCTTAATCTTCACTGTGGCACTAACACTTTTAGGATAGCACCTGGTAGTATCAATATTTGATAAAATAATTAAATATTGGACGTAATATTCAAGCTTTACTATTTCTAAGTGAACAATTTTTGTCTTTTTACTCAACCTTTTTTACTTCTAAATAAAGTATGAAAAAATGCATCTAGTAAATATGAAAACTCATTAAGTGTAAAAATGCCATTTAAATCTTAAACAAGTAAGGAAATGACATTGGTGCCATGTTTCATTTCCTCTGGCTACCCAAGACTGAAGGGGATCCCCCTCAACATCAGTCCTAAAAGTATTTCTATGTGGCAGAGGTCCGCCATTCCTAAATTCTTCATCCTTATTTATGTTATTCTGACACCCAAATGTCCCATAGCAATTTATCCAGGAGAGTCAGTAACCTCTTATAATCTATATACACATCTCACAACAGATAATACATACTTCTTTCAAGCTTATTAAGTTAAAAAGATTACTATAAGTCAGTCGGGCCAGAAGGCATCTCTCTTTTTGTTCTGCATCCTTCTTGGTCTCTCTCCTGCTCCTAGAGATCTAAAGGGTATCCAACTCTGCAAGCCCAGAGGCATTCCACTTTATTCCTTTTTGGGCTCTCTGCTCTTCCCATGATCTTGGCTTAGCTCCTCTGCTTTGTTTCGTGGTCTTGGTTTTGTGGACTCTGGTGCCTCTGATGCTCATTGATTCAGACTGAACGCTCATGGGTACTCTCCCAGTGGCTATTCTCTCATGAGGGCCAGAGGATTCCTCTGCTTCTGCTTCTGAGAGGGCTCATTTTCACACCCAGCAGAAAGGTAAAACTATCAAATCTCTCAATTAGTCATCTCTAACTTAGTTGCATATTCCCATCCTGTCATATTACAAAGACCATAAACAGAAGAGTCCTCAAAAGTAATTTTAATTTATAACCCCCCCCAAATAATTCTACACTACCACAATATCTATGAATGATAATGCTTTTGTTATAAAATATTTCTTTAAAACAAGAATAAGTCAAAGAATGATTCTGTAAGATACGAAGGAAGTTTGCTTAGAAACATCCAGAGACGTAGAAATGATCATTTACTACCATCTTTAGAGCCTTATTTCATTAAGAAAAATATTTCTTTCTAGTTTTCTTTCATTGTATTGTGCTTAGTGTGGAGAAAGTAACAAATGCATTTTTTAAAAAAGAAGCTGAGTATAATTTTCTTCCTTTGTACTCAGAGATGTCCTCCGTAGTTCTCAATTATCAAAATCATAGAAAAATAAATTCTTTGAAAGGTGAGCGATGTAAAGTTTTCTGAAACTAGAAAGATGTTTTTCTATATGTTATTGAAAAACCATAATCTGAATTTTCTCAGCAACTTCTAAAAATAGAAAAATGTCAATACATTATAGGCTCATTAAAACAAAGCTATTTATCATTGAATATAGCAGTGATTGATCTTCAAATGCCATAAGATAGCCTGGGGTCCACTGAGTTTATGATAGATAACAATTATACTAAAATTAGGCACAGATATTACAAAACAGGTACAGTGTCTGTTAGAAAATAAGGTTATATTGACTAATGAAAAGAGCTGAAAACTATATTTTTGTGACTAGCTGGGAAAAATGTTTCATCTCCACCATTTTCATAGTACCCTGAGATAAAGGAAAAAACTATCAGAAAATATCAGAAATGGTAAACACTATTAAGTCACTAAAAATTGTTTATTGAGAAATGACCTTATACCTGACATTACTACTCTTTGTTTTGAGTGTAATATATACAAGGATAAGTTAAAAAATGCTATGAGTGTTCCAGTTTATGCATACATGTTTATTAACAATTAAAATATGGTTAAATACATCTCTTCCGTCAGTGGAAGTCTGCAGAAAAAGTTATTTCAATAATTCGATGATACACTTGATTTCATCTTATTTTGGTGCCTTCAAATATAAGTCCATTTAGGACAGAGACTTCCAAGTGGATATACTAACTCACTTAAATACAAGGCACAGAAATAACCTCTGACGGTACAAAGACAAATATTTTTTTTGGTGGGGGGATAATTAAGGGACAATCATTATAGATTTTTTAAAGAAATAAGTGAACTATTAGAAATTAATGTAAAGAAGTTGTAAGAAAAACTGAAAGTGTTTTTATGAGAACAAAAAAAGTATGGGGGGGGGGTGGAAACAAAACAAAAATGCACTGCCAGGATTTCTGAGCCTGTACATTTTCCTGATGAGAATTGCCAATCTTGTGACTAGTAGTTATCAGGATCCTTATTGGTGAGAAAAGGTTGAACTTTCCCATCCCTGCATCATAACAATACACCTACTCGTTCTTCAAAATTCTCCATATTTCCTTGTGAAAAACGTTTCCATTGGCCCTACAGAATTAACATTGTCAATTCATAATCTACCACCACCACCCACAACCAAAATAAAAACTTCCAGGAATATTAAAAAGGCCGTTTGCTATCTCCATATGATTTGTCTTTCCAAGAGCTGCTTTAGGCTGGGTTTCCTAGAGAAAGACAGAGATAGAGTTTCTGGTATTGAGAAAGATGTTGCTTTGTCGCATGCAGCATTTTCTACTTTTTCAGTTTTGTCTCTCAGGGTATTTTTTTACTTTTCAGCTAAGTTCTATCATTTTTTTCAATGGCCACACAGAACTCACAGTCAATGCTCAAGTTTACAGGGATAAGTGGGGAAGTGAACAGGTTATAACTCATGCGAGAAATGCTCAGGATACAGTTAGTCAAAGAGGACTTGTTACAAAGTTACAGAATTCTCCTCAGCTGCTAACAAGTGCCCGAAGGGCATGCCTCTCAGTCATAAACATCATCCTGAGAGCACTCGCCTCTAGCAAACCTAGTCCACAAGGTCGACTCCTGCCTTCAAAAGCACACCTTGACTTGCTCTCAGGCTTGGGAGATCCCCCACTCCCGCTCATGCTTTGACTTCTGGTTCTGCTGCTCCTATATTGTCAGCCTTCTTCCCAGATAGAGGAGGCTCAGTGCACAGGGATTTCAAAGTCCAGAAGGCACATTCTGTTTGTGGATCTTGATGGTAGTGAGATTCATCCCAATCCTGCTTCTAAATTCATGCATTTTATATGCAGCAGAATCACAATCACAATGAACCCCTGTTAAAGAGCACTACCAGCTGAATCCTACCAATGTTATCTATGTCTTTGCTCACCTTCCTACCCAGATCTATCACATTAATTAATTCACTGCCCTGAACTTGTAGAAGCAGGCGAGTCCTGCCCTTGTCACTGTAGGCTTGTCCCAAGTATGACAGAAGCAACCAATGGTTCCCAGGGCAGCCGGTCTATAGGTAGGCAAGGGTGTCTCTTGTGGCTGTCAGATAATGCGACAGGCTGTTGGCTAATATCGAAAATACCAGAGGTGGTAAAACCAGATGGAGGATCAAAAATAAAGCAAGCAAGCTTTTTTGACAACTGTTTACTTACATGGGAAGTAGGCTCTTTGCTTCTACAGTGTTTTCTTGCATAGGAAGTAGGCCGCACCCCTAAGGAAGTTTCCTTTGAATCTCCTATGAAATCCAGTTTCAAATAAAAGAAATCCAGTTTCATTGGGATATGACTTGAATATAGGATGCAGCCCACTCTTTTTTTTAACTCATTTTATTGGGGTTCATACAAGTCTCATCACAATCCATATATGCATCCATTGTGTCAAGCACATTTGCACATTTGTGCCCTCATCATTCTCAAGACATTTGCCTTCCACTTGAGCTTTTTTATTAGCTCCCTTTTCTTCCCCCTCTTCCCCCCTCCCCCACGAGCCCTTGATAATTTATAAAATATTACTATTGTGTCATTGCCGACATCTCCTTCTCTTCACCGTCCTCTGTTGTCCATTCCCCAGGGAGGAGGTTATATGTAGATCCTTGTAATCGGTTCCCCCTTTCTACCCCACCCTCCCTCTACCTTCCCCATATTGCCACTCTCACCACTGGTTCTGAAGGGATCATCTGTCCTGGATTCCCTGTGTTTCCAGTTCCTGCCTCTACCAGTGTACATCCTCTGGACTCCCAATTTTCAGGCTTGGCAGCAGGAGCTCTGGGAGGGTGAGTCTTAACTAGACACCATCTTCCCAAGGTCTCCTCCTACTCTGGTTTTATACTGCTTAGCAGCTAAACTTCCACAGCTGATGCTGTTCGGAATTGATCACAGTTAAGCAGATCCCATCATGGGGGATTTGATTATGAGACCTCCACTTTCAACAAACGGAGACTGCTGGCCCCAGCGAAGTTGACATGGAACCTGACTATGACAACAGCAATCTGTCAAATGACACAGTACATGGAAAAGTAAACAAAATGCAATTGTTCTACTTCAGTGGTCACTAGTATTACTGCTTCCTCCCTCCCTACCACCCATAGTTCTCGTTGTATCTCAATAATAAACAAGAAACCTGTGAAAATTTCTTTTTGTTTCCTTTTTATTAAAATATCATTTTATTGAGTTGTCTTACAGCTCTTACAGGAATCCATACATCAATTGTATGAAACATATTTGTACACATGTTGCCATTATTATTTTCTAAACATTTACTTTCCATTTGAGCCCTTGGTATCAGTTCCGCGTTTTTTCGCCTCCCTCTCTCCTCCCACGCTTGTGACACCTTGATAAATTATAAATTGTAATTATTTTCATGTCCTACACTGACCATATCAATACATGTACATATCATTATGTACAATACATTGCCATATCAATACATGTACATAACCCCATACGTCTTTTTATGAATTAATGTAGTTAAATAGGCACACCTATGTTTATGCCTCTGTCCCTAGCTTTGCTTTCTAGATATTTCTTCTGTTTTCTTTCACCTGTCTCTCGCCCTAGAATCAGGCTTGCCCTTCTTTTGCCTCATAGTAATCCTCTCAGGTAGATTGCTGTTGCTCCAACATCCTGATGATCATTTTGCCTCCTCATTGTTGATTTTAATTGCCCACACCAACAAGGAAAAGGAAGCGTGAGGTTCTAGACCCAATTTCGGCATACCAAATCCTGAGAATGATGTCCCTGCATGGAGCAGCTAAGCCGCAGAGAGGATCCTAGGGCCACCAACAGCTGGGGACATGATGTCCCCTCATTGGAGCAGACTGTGACAGAGGACGATGCTGGGGACACATGGTGGAGAATTAGTTCGACCTGAACCACCCACAACAGGGGAAACCAGGAAGGGAACATAACAGATCAGCAACATGAGCAAAACAAAACCACAAAGCCCCTGTGGAGGCCCCCAAATACACTTCAGGCTAGGAGGGACAGTTCCTGGAATTACACCAGGACTACTTGGGAGATAGTCATAAAAATCAGTGGACAGATCTGGAATTATGTATGCTTCCCCGCCCCCAGCCCCAGGTTATTATTATCTTTTTGTTTCTCTCATTTTATTCAATCTTTTGTTTTCTTTTTGCTTTGTCTCTGTTATTGTTGGTTTGCCTACCTATGTAAGGTAGTTATGGGAAGTGAGCTCCAGGTAAAACAACAGGACTGAAGGTTCCTGAGGGTCTAGATGGAGGAGGGGCTGAGGGAAGGGAGGGCTGAGGAGACATTCTTTCTGACATTGGTTCTCAGGGTGGTCAAGTATAGTAATGTGCTGGGGGAAAAGTCCTAATCAAAATACATTGTTGGGTGGCATCAAACACTTCCAGTTCATAGCAATCTCATGTGTAATAGAAGGGATCGCTGTCTACCCCTCACCCCATGTATACATTCTTCGTGAAGCCAGCTCTGAAAGCATTGTTCTGAGATCATCTTGGCAATATTTATTGTTGTTATGTACCATGGAGTTGCATCTGATTAACAGCGACTCTATGTACACAGCACAGAACACTGTCCAGTGCTAGAGCATGGCTTGGATCAGGCTCATCTGAGCTCCCAAAGAAACATCTTTTCATTACATATAACACTTTAACAATGTCTTTTGCAACACATTTTCCCAATGCAATGAGTCATTTGGTTTATAGAGGGATGCTTCCAAGGATGTTGTTTGTAGATCCAAGTAAAATAAGATCTTTGAAAACTTCTGTTTTGCTCCTTTTATCAAGATGTTGCTTTTCCCATCCCATGTAACAAGTTTTGATTCCTTTATGTTGAGATGCAATTCATACTGAAGACTAATCTTGGCTCTGCCTCAGAAAATGCTTCAATTTCTCTTCACATCCAGCAAGTAAGGTTAGGTTATCCATATTTCATGGCCCTTAATGAATCTTCCACTGATCCTAATGTCACATTGTTCTTCATATAGTCTGGTTTCTCAAATTATGTTTTCAGCAGCACAGATAGAACACGTATGGTGAAAACTTCCTGTTCTGACATATGCCACAAAGCTTTCCCAATTGCAAACATTGCAGTATCCCCTTAGTCTTCACTGCTTCATGTACATTTATTGGCAAACATCTGTGAGGATGGTGCAGAATTGTTAAGTATTTTGTTCTATTGTTGCATAGGATCAATACTGACTACATAGCACTTAACAAACATAACAGCATAATTTGTGTATATACATATGTGTGTGTGTGTGTGTGTGTGGTGTCTAGGATGGTAAGTTCACAGTTACATACAACTGTATTTCTTCCACAACTTCCTGATTCAAATGTTTTGTTTTGTTTTGTTTTGTTTCACCTCCCTTCTGCTGAGAAGAAAGAGTCCTGGTAAGTATTTACATTTGAATTTACTTCTACAAAGTCCACAACTCTTGAAGCCACAAAATGGGATGGTACAACCTGCAAATATTTTAAAGCAAGAATTTCATGTAATCATGACATTTTAAATCACTGATTATTTTTCAGAATATTTGAAATTCAAAGTAGACAATATCTTGCAACATTTTAGTTTAAATTAAATACACTTTTAAAGACTATCAGAATTTTTGTTTTTGATGTCTTTCCCCTCCTCCAGTGATATTATTTTTGTAGCCCAAAGCAGGCCTTTGAAAAGTGCGGTGTCGTAATCGACTTGACAGCAATGGCTTTGGTTTTGTTAGTGCAGTAATTGCTTTATTCTGACAAGAGCTTCCATATGTTGATAATATAAGCAGAGTTCTTTAACTGGCCAATTCAAATATAAGCATGCCCAGTGGGTAAATATATTCATATTATCAGCATTCCCTGAATACTTATATATTTATAAAATTACTGATGAAATGCTATAGTTTTTCTTCTCATAACTGTCAGAAATACCTGGCCAACAAAAGGACACAATGAAAGCCATGATGTTGCTGTAGGAGAACTGTCCTTTTACCTGTAACTCTGGAAAACAAGTTTGTCAGGTTGCTGTACTTTTAAATTTCTGAGTTCACTGTCAACCTTCCTTCCATGGCCTTGCATGGTGAGTGTTGAGGTCCCGAGACAGCAGAACTAAGCTACTGTGTACATCTAGATGATGTCATTCATTTACACCGTTTTTTTCAAAATATTCAATTTATGTGTGCTTCAAAATACTGCCATTATTTTAAAAACTTACTTAATTGACTTTGTACAATTATTAAATTAAAATTGTCGGTATACTTTCAGTAGCTGTCACTTTACATATAATTTCAAAAGAATGGCAGAGATTTGAAATGAGTTTTAGTGAGTAAAATTGTTCATCCTAAACTATGGCATTGTGAAACCAAACCAATTAATTTAATTTGGAAATAATGAAGTCAGAAAATGTGTAAATTCTAGAGTACCTACTATAGCATAAACAAATGACAACGTGTTTCCAATTTTAGATATTTCAACCATATTTCAATATATGCAAAAGAATCATTTGAACTGAGAACTTTTCTGATTTTAAGTTAGTAATTTAAAACTACTACAAAGTCAGCTTTTTCATAAGAAAGTTTAGTGTTTCAAATAATTTCTTAACAATCTCCTCGCAGATATTTTATTCAACAACAATGCAAGTCTTTATTTGATAGTGGGTCCCATATTTAAACGTTTAAATTTCTATACTTTAGTTCATATTGTGATCTCTCTGCAAATTATGCATTGATCAGAAAATCAAAATAGATATTATAAATACACTACAGCATGAGTGTATTTAAATAGATGTTTCTTTTATTAAAGGGAAGCTATTTTAAAGGAAGAAGAATAGAATATAGATAGATTCACTTTCCATTATTATATGACCAAAGCAGCCTAGTGACCTTCAATGCCTTCCCCAAACGGAAATAAAATGACATTCTCCTGGTACGGATAGAGGGAGAAATGGCTTGCATTTACTATGCCAATTCATCTTCCAAAACGTGTCAGAAATGTTAAATTTTGGATTATGAAGGACTTATTTAATCTTGGATTCAATTTTCTTTCCCAGAAGTATTTTATCAGAGAAAACAAAAGTAGTGGTTTCCTGATCTGACTTGCAACTTGCATCTTTCCTTGCTCCTTATTGCCAGATTAAGACTAAATTTGGAAGACCTTGGAATTATTATCACCATTTCCATTTTTCCAGCATATTCTGAATGTCAAAGGGAAAAATAAGATAATTGATTCTATGCAAACGCTGATGATATCCATAACTTCAATTTTCTATTCTAAAAGCAGATTCATACATTGATCTTGTCCCAAAAGCTATTGCAATGAGCAGACACCGCTTATATATCTGATTTTGCACTAAATAACAAATTTCTGATATTTGCTTCAGAAATTTATGTAGCATGTTATTTGGGAAAGGCCAATATTTAGGTTCACTTGTCAATGACAATCAGTGTTTAATGTAGCAAAATGTGGCTGTGCTGAGATTTTTATTGTGGCACTTGATCATACGCACATTAGCAGACCTACAGTTGTACATTTAATCCAAAAAATGTCTGGGCAAATTGTTCTACTTTTAGCTTACTTCTTGATTCATATTCATAGAAACTTCTATTGGATTTGATGCTTTAAAAGGAAATCATTATATTTACTTCCTAGTTTTCTAGAAAGTCCTACCTATTATAAAGCAACTTTCCAACCTACAGCTTATTGCTCCAAATTGTCTGCTATATTAGCAACACTGAACTGATCATTATTCTCTCACTGTTTCTTCATTTTGAGGATTTTCCATCTCAGGAGTCTTCTCACTTTTTCTGTAATCAATTAAAATATTAAGCATCCAATTGTAAAAAAAACAAAACAAAAACATTTACAGAGAAACAAACACTAGTGTTGTGGAGTTATTAATTGTGAATAGATAGAATTCTAGTTAAGCAGTGCTAACACAAGATTTAGCAGAGCACATCCAAGATTCAAAAAACAAGCAAACAAATTCACTACCAGTGAGCACCAAGTCTAAGCAGATCGATAGCGACCCTACAGGACAGGGTAGAACTGCCCCTTTGGATTTCTGAGACTAATTCTTCATGGAAGTTAAAGCACTTCTGAGGAGTGACTGTTGGTTTCTAATCGATAACCTTGCAGTTAGCAGCCCACAGAGTAGCCACAAAGAAAGCAGGTCATATCGGACATTGTTATGGTATCTTCTACAGAGATAACCTCAAACACAAGCAGGGTTTGGGAGTCTATTGTTCAAAAATTCAGAATTACCAAGGACAGATCATACATCCTGAAGTAGAGCCTCTTCTCAGACCCTGGATAGTCTGCTTCTCAAAACCAGCGGAACAGGCATAATTAATTTTATTCTCTCATTTCTTTTCAGGTATAGGCTCCTTCTGTTTCTCTCTCTTAACATTCAAATCTTTAGCTATTGTACTATAAAAAGGCCAGTACTTAAAAAATCCGAGAAACTAGTAAATGAGTCAAAAGGAAGGTTCGATGAGAAGATATTACATTTTAATATAAGTACATCTGCCATGCTTGAGTTTCCAGGGCTCCCTGTCTGACATGGAAGCAGTTCACGTCTCTAAATTACAATCAGAGGGTATCCATCAGAGGCTTGACCCACGTGTGGGCCCAGCACATGGATTTTGGGATGAGCATGTCCTCCATAATGCTATGCAAACCAGGTGTTCACAATTTAAGCTTTGGTATCATTCGCTCCTTCAGATTTGGATTTTATTTTATGTAATCCTAGGATCACGCAGGCTAGTCTGCTTCTTCCATGAAGAGTTCCTCTATCCCTCATTTTAATGGCTATGTGTGTTAAGATAAGCCTGGAAGGCCTCAGACTCTCTTCCTTTTGATAGCCACATACCATCTAATTACTTCTTTACACATTGCAATAGCACCCATGTCTTCAGTGATCTCTTCAGGACAACAACAGGGGTGGGTGACCGGGAAAAGTGAAGAGGAGATAGACATGGATGGAGCCTCTGGTGAATCCTCTGACCATGTGCCCGGGATGTGGGTAGCTTTGCTGTCATGCAGAATGCCCTGGAAAGTGGACTGTTTTAGATGCGGATAGGCTAACGTTTATCACCTTATCATTTGATCTCCTATTCTATTCATTTAAAATTTGTTCTAGTTTTTAATATGTTCTGCTTTCTTTTCAATTGAGATTTTTATGGTTTGTGTCTGTTATCATTGTCAATTATTTTTGTTGTTCAATGTATCTGTGTATGAAATTCAGAATAGGCAAATCTAC
Organism: Tenrec ecaudatus; assembly: GCF_050624435.1. Lineage (NCBI taxonomy): Eukaryota > Metazoa > Chordata > Mammalia > Afrosoricida > Tenrecidae > Tenrec > Tenrec ecaudatus. Next base: position 101,019,425 of record NC_134530.1, read on the forward strand.
AGAGACAGTAAGTGGAGTAACAGTTCTTTGGGGATAGGGCTTAGGGTGGGGGAGGGGAGGGAGAAATCGAGTGCTAATAAAGATGAGTACCAAAAAGAAAATAGTCTAAAACTGATGGTGGTAATGATTGTATATCTCCTTTAGATGTCATGGCATTATTGAATTTCATATGTGACTTATATACCAGTACAATTGTGGAGTTGGGTCAGTCATGGTTATTTCATGACTTTTCCATGCACAGTAATTCTCCATGTCCTTCATTTCTATGTACTTCTTAAAGCGTAACAGCATGAATAGCATTAGCATTCTGTAAAATAAATCTCACTGATATTAGCCAAGAGTCCAGGATGATAACCTAGTACACATTTTATGAAGCTTATCCTATTTCAACTCTTGGTAGCCTTTGATACATGCAATCACCATCTACTCCAGAAACATTGTTTCTTTTAAAATTGCTCTGACATGAGTGTCTTCCTCTCAGTGCAGACTACCTCTTCCTTGCCTTTATGTATAATTGCTTCTTTATATATACATGAAATTGGCAGATTTTCAAGAATTAGTAAAATCCATTGACTTGAGAGCTTTTCTGGAGTTTGTCTTAAATCATCTCCTTGTCTCAGTTCATAATTTCTTCCTAGGTAAACTCAATCACATTCAATGATTAAAACAATGTTTATATATACACTTACCTCAAATTTCTCAGTTTTATTCTGATTTCATTAAAGAAGGAAAATTACCAAATATATATATTCAGGAAAATGGTGTATGCTGTTGTAGAAATGGGAAACTGCACACAAGAGAGGTTCCCAATCCTTGGGATAGATATTAGATTATGACTTGCATCCCTATCTGGGCTGATGAATCCTACAACACCAGGAAAATCATAGGCTGATAGCTACAAAGGCAAATAGATCTAAGGCCAGCAGGACATACTTGTGTTTGCAGAGACAAAACAAATCCAAGGTCAGTAGGTCAGATGGAAGGCAACTGACATCTCCCAGAATAGGCAGACTGCCTCAACTCCTGAGTGTTGACTCTAGTCCAAAGAAACAGAGGTCAATGGTCCAGATGCATGATCAGTGTCCATAAGAAGCAAGCAAACTTTTCTGCAGAGTCTGCTTATATCAGAAGTAGGTCACACTCCTGGGAAATTTTCCTTTCATTTGCTTCGCGGCTGTAGCCTAGGTAAGGATGCAGCATGTCACGCGCATTGTCCTACAAATGATTGGCCATTCAAAGCACGTAATATTTTGTAGTTCATTACATTGCATTAGGTTACATCATGTGGGATTACTAGGTCATAATTTCCAAACCACAGAAAATCCTGGTCCAGCCAAGCTGACACAAAAAAACTAGCTATTACTTTATCTGCGATAGAACTTCTAGTCTGTTTTATCATATCTAGGTAGGCAGAGAAATATCTTCAAAATTAGATACACTTTGGAAAAAATTATTTTATCTGTGTTAGTAAAATTAAATGATTAATAATTATTTTCCTCCTTTAGGATATTACAATATCTTTATTTTCTTGGAAATTCCTAGTGCAGAATCCAGGAATTGAGGTTGCTTAGGCACGGTGGGCTGCAATACACCAGAGAAGCAGTTTGAGTGCACCAGCCGCTCCACGCACGAGAGATGTCGCTTTCTACTCCCAGACAGCCTCAAACTCCCACGGGTAGTTCTGCCTGTCGTCCAGGGCTGCTGTGAGTCAGACTGATTTGATGAAAGTGAGTTTCCTTTATGCAGAGTCTAGTTCATAACAGCAGCTTAATAAATATTTGAGAATGATGAGACATTGAGGAAAATGACCATTATAATTGCCTGGTCCTCTTGATCATCAAAACCTGAAACTTTATCCATAGGAAGAAACTGTACCTAGTTCCTGAATTGTATTAAACTGTACATCTTGAATGGTTGAATGATATTTGAAAGACAATAAAATTAAGTGGAATCTGCCACATAGAACCATACATTTATATTCCACGCTGCTTATGATGATTTTCATATAGTTCTGAAGTCATGGAAAATGTTTTATTTTAGATTAAGAAATGTGCACTATTATTCCTCAGCTTATTTATTAGAACATCTGATTAAAGTTGACTATAGGCGGCTCTTTTTAAAATTGAAATGTCACCGTGTTGTTCCTTTTAGACTGACCCGAATTAACTAATCATTTATGTTTTACATTATATTGAACCCGGAGTTCTTAGAATGGAAAAACTACTGCTGTCACACTTAGAAGGTGGTTTTGATGAATATATATTTCCCACTCCCCAGAAAGAAAAGCGGTCATAAATGCTTAATATAATATTACACATTTTCCCAGCTTATCCACATCTTATTTTTGAGAGTGGCACACATAAAGGGCTAACAAAATGCTATTTTTAAGGTCAATTCATTTTAGCACATTTAAGAGCAATCATTAGTTTGTGACCTTTTATTAATAGTGGGGATGTAGAAACCACAAGTAATGACCACTATTCACTAATTAAAGTTGCTGGTGGGAGAAATTTGAAAAGAGAACTATTTATATTTTCTTTTGAAGGAAATTCTGAATTATAGCATGTTTCTAGTTAAAGTTACAAATGTTAATTAATCAAGGTTAGCTAATATCCAAATTTTTCACTTTATATTGATCACCACTTCTAATAATTAAAAATTTAAAATATAACATGGCCTTCCTATTAGACAAAAATGAGTGTCAATGCCAATTAATTAAAAAGGAATTTGTCACAGGAGGGGTTACATAAAACTTTAAAGGAAATTCAGTGTTGATGATATAATAAATATTTTAATAGAAATATCAAGGAAATTTAATTAAACAATTAAAAATAAGGAGTAAATAACATCCTAGCTTTTATATGATTTTAAAATAACACTTGGCTTCCTAATTTCTTTTATTGACTCTAGTCAGGCTATAACGAAATAATGTTCCTCCCTGCATTGAAAGTGTTCTTTATCAATGTCAACCAATGTCTTTCATTTCCTGAAGGTCTTCAATCTCTCTCTCGGCATTTATAATCAAGGAGAATCTAGTCAGTCAAAAACACAGGAACTCCTTGACCCAGAGCTTGCCTATGAGTGCACTGTCAGGTAAAGTCATTCACATAAGCCACACAAGTACTTTCCCCAACCACATGTACTAGCCTCTAAATGATTTATATTTGTTTGGCAAACTATTTATGCATTCTTATTGAGCTCCAAGGTTATGTTTTCTGCTCCCCTTAATTCTAGATCATTTTTCAAGTTGAGCTAAATATTACTCAATTAAATCATCACTCCCTCCAGATATCAACTTTTCTCATGCCCCAGTTTCTTTAATAACCTGTTGTAAACTAAATGTATCCCCTCCCCAAATTTATGCTAAGACCTGAGTCCTGATGTCTGTGAATGTGACTCTATTTGGATATAGTGTCTTTCAAAATGCTATCAGGAATTGTTATTAAGTTAGCATGAGGGTATAATGCATTAGAGTAGTCTCTAATCCAATCGGAGTCCTATGAAAGCTCTAGAGAGAGACAAAGGGAGGAACGATGGCCATATGCAGGTACATCTCCGAGCCATGGAAGGCCTTGAGTTTCCAGAAACTGGAAAACATAACAAAGGACCTACTTCTAGAATTCTGGGGAAAGCAAGGTTCAGCCAATTTGTTATTTTGTGCATTTGGCCTCAAAAATTGTGAGGCAATAGATTCCTGTAAGTTAAAATTAACTATTTTATGGATCGTTATTATGACAACCACAAGATTTACAAATAACTTAGCAATAAACTTGAGTCATAGTCTAGCACTGCAAGCATCAATTCACATGTCGTATTCCCTGACAGGTGACGAGCTCTCAGTGCTGTGACTCCATAGAATTTGGTGCTGATATAAATTGAACACTCATTTTCTACATTTTAAAAATTTTATTGGCTTTTATTATCAATTCGCTTATAAACCAAAACCTTGAACATGTGTGATTGAACATCTTAGAATTGTAATGTCATTAAATTACATGCTGCAAAAGTACATATTATGAATAATAAGATGTGTGAAAATAAAACAAACAAAATGTGTCATAGATCAGAACTATTTGTATTTACCTGTCTTAGGGTTTTAGGAGACTTAAAAACCCAAAGCACTTTAGTGCGTATGATGAGTCTAGAATAGATGCTGAATTTTAAAGTTGCTGTTTCTAATTTAAAATTTTAAACCTTCATGTTGACTTTACCTCTATACGGCTATGGTTGCATTTTGTGTCAACTTGGCTATGCCGGGTTCTGAGAATTTTGCCAGTTGAGGCCTAGTAATTCCCCCATGATGTGACCTAACATAATGTCATTAACTTGATGATGGGATTGGCTAAGAACAGCCAAGCAGTGTTAAGAAGAGTATGATAGAATGCAACTCCTTGATTCAGGTCACAGCCTTGATGCAATTGAACGGGATTTCTCTAGAGAGTGTGGCCGACCTCTTGTATAAGTGGACAATGGAAAAAATTGTTTGATTCTTGCTGTGTCTGGATCCTGTAGCTGACTCATTGACTTCATTTCTGTGGTCCAGCATTCTCAGAATGTTAGTCTGATTTTGGGAGGGGGCGGGGCGTTCTTCTGTGGTAAATAGTTACAGTATGTGCTAACCTGTGCTAGAAGAGTCTTGCTATATAACATTATACATACATCTTCTTTACAAAGGACCCTGTAAGAATGGCTTAATGGAAGTCACAAACATCCTCATCTAAATTCACAAGTGAGGGGAGGATCATTATAAACATACAGGCTGGTTCCAATGAGAAGGTCAGATATGCCTTGTCTGTCCAGCTTTTAACCAAGTCTGGCACCCTTTTCCCTCCTGTTGTACTCTTTAGTTCTTTGATAGGTTTGATAATTTCTTGCAAATGTAACACAGAACTCTCAGACAAGTCTATATTACAGGTCTTATTAAGGAGATAGCAGGTTACAATTCATGATTAGAAATTCCTCATGATACAACTCTTCAATCAAGCCTCTCCTTCCCCTCTGTCACTGGCCCCCATTGGGAGTCTTCTGAGGCAAGTGTCGCAAAGCTTTTTAGCTCCACCAATAAGTGCACTGAACACCCCACTACACTAGTATAGTTTGGTCGTAAGGCCCTCAGTTCTCTTGTATCATGAGTTGGCATGCCAATCCACCAAGTGCCAGCAAATCTCCTACTTAAGTTACCTGACGCCTTCATTCTGTGATTCAGGAGGTTCACCGTGCTATCTTCTGCTAAAATCCTGGTCCTACTGCCTCTGCGGTTGCTCATTCTCTGATGTTGCTCCTCAACTTCTCCTATCATCTTCAGTGTTACAGTATGTTTTGTCATCCAGATCTAGAATGTTCCTTGTGTATAAATCTCTACTTCAAAAGAAGTACTCTACTCTCATTTCTTCTTATTAAAAGCAAAACAAAACTCATTGCCATCAAGTCAATGCTGACTCAGCGACCTTACAAGACAGTGTAGAATCTTCCCTCTTAGTCTCTGAGACTGTAGCTCTTTACAGGATTATAAAGTGCTGTCTTTCTCCTTAGGAGCAGCTGGTGGTTTTGAATTATAGACCTGTGGATCACAGCCCAACGCATAAAACTACACAACCATGCTTCTGTCTTCTTTGTAATGTACACGAGTCCTACTTCTCACCTCTGAAGTGACTAATTGCAAGCCTAGCAGGATAGCAAAACTGACTAATCCACTTGTTATACTTCATTACAATTCATTTATGGCATCACTGCACAAGAGTGCCAGGCAGCTTATTTATATTATTAGCAAGTTATTCAATCTTCTCAATGGGCCACAAATACCTTATTTAACTTGTCACACCTAGTAATGTGGTGGTAACTACAAAGATTCTTTCTTTTTAAAAAAAATAAATACTCTTATTGAGGGCTCATATCTCTTATCACAATCTATACAATCATCCATTGCGTCAAGCACATTTGTACATATGCTGCCATCATCATTTTCGAAGCATTTTCTTTCTACTTGAGCCCTTCATATCAGTTCTTCATTCCCCCCCTTCATCCCTGACCCACCCCCCTCATGAATGCTTAATAAGCTATAGATTATTATTTTCATATCTTATATCATCCTCTGTCGCCTTTTACCCACTTTTCTGTTGTTTGTCCCCCTGGGAGGAGGTTATATGTTGATCCTTGTGATTGATTTCCACTTTCTTCCCCCACATTCCCCTTATCCTCTCGGTATCTCTAGTCCCATTGTTGTCCCTGAGGGGTTTATCTATCCTAGACTCCCTGTGTAGTGGGCTCTTATCTGTCGCAGTGTGGATGGTTGGTTTAATCTGATTTGTAAGGTAGAATTGAGGTCATGCTAATGGGGGAGAAGGAAGCATTAAGGAACTAGAGGAAAGTTGTATGTTTCATCGGTGTTATACTGCACCCTGACTGGTTCATCTCTTCCTTGTGACCCTTTTATGAGGGGATGTCTAATCGTCTACAGAAGGGCTGTGGGTCTCCACTCCATGGCCCTCCCCCATGCATTCACATTGGGTATGATTTTGTTCTGGGTCTTAGGTGGCTGATACCTGATCCCATCCACACCTCATGATCACACAGGCTGTTGTGCTTGTTCCATGCAGGCTTTGTTGCTTCTCGGCTAGATTACTGCTTGTCTATCTTCAAGCCTTTAAGACCCCAGGTGCTATATCCTTTGATAGCTGGGGACCATCAGCTTTCTTTACCACATTTGCTTATGCACACATTTTGTATTTAGTGATTGCGTCCGCAAGGTGAGTATCACAGAATCCCAGAATGTTAAAAAAAAAGTGTTCTTGTGTTGAGGGAGTACTTGAGTCGAGGTCCAAGGTCCATCTGCAACCTTAATTCTTAATATATAGATTAAAGTACATAGATCTATTCCCCTCTCATTATATATAAATATATTTACATTTGTACATGCCTGTATTTAGAGCTCTAAAAATGTCCTTTGCCTCCTGGTTCTTCCCTCAATTTCCTTTCACTTTCCTCTTGTCCCACCATCATGTTCAGTCTTCAATTGCATTGAATAATTCCTTGCTGCCACAATGCCCTTAATGAAGTCCCACTAGGCATTCTATGCCCTTCTCCCAATTGATTTTAGTTCGTTTGTTGTACTCTTGTCCCTGGGTAGGGCCCCTCACCTCTCCCTTTCTCCCTCCTGCCCTTCTCCCATATTCCCCGAACCATCAGTCCCATTCTACAAAGATTATTTCATGTCACTATATAGAGTCCGTCAAGTCAGTTTCAACTGATACGGTCTGTATCATTACAGAACACTGGCCAATTCTGCAACATTCTCATAAACACTGTTATGTTTGAGCCATTGTTGAAGCCACAATATCAATCAATGCCATTGAAGGGCTTCCTCTTTTTTCAATAATCTCTACATTAACAAACATGATATTCTTCTTCAGGGATTGGTCCTTCCCAATAAATATTCCATTATGTGACACAAAGTCTCCCAATTCTCTTTTCCAAGGAAAATTCTGGCTCTAATTTTTCTAACACTGATTTATTCATCCTTCTGACAAACTATGTATCATTCTATTATTTGCACAGCACCATAATTTAAATTCATGGATTCTTCTTCTATCTTCTTTATTCATTGACCAGATTTTTGGCATATATCTAAGGCAACCAAGAATACTGTGGCTTGGGTTAGGGACACCTTAGTCTTCAAAGTGATATTGTTTCTCTTAACCTTTTTAAGAGGTATCCTGCTGAAGTTTCAATATGTGATTTGGTTTCTTGACTACTGTTTCATTGGTTGTTGATTGTTGATCCAAGCAAAATAAAATCCTTGACAACTTGAACATTTTCTCTGTTTATCATGGTGTTTATTTTCTTCAGTTATGGTGATGCTTATTTTCTTATATTGAATTGTATTCCGTTAGGGTTTTGCCTTTAATTCTTCTCAGTATTTTAAGTCCTCTTTACTTTCATCAAGAAAGGTTTCTTCCTCTGCATATCATAGGTTGCTGAATCTTCCTTTAATCTGATACCCTGTTTGCTTTCTATTTTTGAGCTTCCCAAGTGATTTCTTCAGCACACAAATTGTAAAGGTGTGTGCATCAGGGTCGTGCCCTCTTACCAAATGATTAAATGTACATGCTGAGCAAATAATCAGAGAAACTACAATTTATGAAAAAGCCTGAGGGATCAGGAGCAGAGGAAGGCTTATTAAGCACCTGGGATATGCAGGTAACACAAGTTTACTTGAAGCCCAAAAAGACTTGAAGCATTTGCTGATGAAGACTGCAGCCTTCAGTATGGATTACCACACAGTATAAATAAGACCAACATCCTCACAACTGGGCCAGTAGGTAACCTCATGATAAATGGAAAAAAGATTGAAATTGTCAAGGATTTCTTCTTGCTTAGCTCCACAATCAATGTTCATGGAAGCCTCAGTCAAGAGATCATACCACTCCCTGCATTGGGTAAACATGACCACAACACCTCTTTAAAGTGCTGACAAGCAAAGAAGACTGATGAAGAATCAACACATTTGAATTATGGTACTGAAGAAGAATATTGAAAAAAACATGGACTGTCAAGAAAACTAATCTGCCTCGAAAGAATTACAGCCAGAATCCTCCTGAGAGGCAAGGATGGGAAGACCTTGTCTTATGTACTTTGGACACGTTATCATGAATTATCATTCCCTGGACAAAGATATTATACTTGGTAAAGGAGCAGGGGCAATGAAAAAGAGGAAGACCTTGACAAAATGGATTGACACAGCGGCGACATCTCTGGGCTCAACCATAAGAATAATCGTGATGATGGCATGGGACTGTGTAATGTTCTATTCTGTTATATGTAGACTCTATCTGAGTCAGAGCCAACCCAATGACACTTAAAAACAAAATACAGATGGAATAAGTATGGTGAAAAGACAAAACCTTAATATACCTTTGATTTAAAACCAGGCAGTACCCCCTTGTTCTGCCTCTCAGTTTTTGTACAGGTTTCAGATGAGCATGATTAAGTGTTCTGGAAATTCTCTTCTTTGCAATGCTGCCCATAATTTATTAGGATACATAAAATTTAATTCTTTGATATTATAAATAAAACACAGGTGTCTTTCTTATACTCTCTGATTTCAGCCAAGATCCATCTGATAATCTTATTATTTCCCCATCCTCTTTTAAAGTGAGCTTAAGTTTCTGGTTGCTGCCTGTCGATTAACAGTTGTCTTCATTCATATTTTCATTATTGCATGTGGCAGTAAATGATATTATTTAATAATTTCTGCATATTGTTTGGTTACTCTTCTTTGACATGGTCATGAATGTGCATCTCTTCCAGGCAGGTGACCAGGTTGCTATCTTCCAAAGTTCTTAGCACAGATAAGTGAGTCACTTCAGCAATGTATCTGTTTTAAAAAAAAAATTATTTAGTTGCCCTTTGAGGGATTCCTGGAGCCTTGTTTTCCACCATGAGCTAAATGCCTTATGGACTTCATCCGTGGGGGCCATCTGCTCTATATAAGGTTCTACGTAAGATGGTTGAAAATCTATCCTTTTTGTTACAGTGACTCTGTGTCTCCCTTCTGTATTTTTTTTATGTTTTTCACATAATTTAATATTTTGACCAGAGAATCTTTCAATATTGCCCTTTGAGGTTTTACTTTTTTTCTTAGTTCTTTTAACTCGAGATATATTAAATATGTGTTTGCTATTAGTTTTCTAACTTCAGGATTAGCTTATTTCAATATAACACATTCCATAGTCTTTTCTAGCTAACTTTTCAGTTCTGTTCCCCTCTTATATTTCATCATGTCTTCACTTTGCTTTAGTTGCTCTTCACTCAAAAGCATGATTAAGAGTCTCTTTACAGTGACATTTTGCTTGCTTGCTTGCTTTTTAAGGAGAGTATTTATTAAGTCTTAAAGGGACAAAGACAATGCAAAGATACAGACACATCATCCCTCTCAGGGAGGCCTTTAGCAGGAAGTCAAAATAGTGTCCAGGCATTTTGCTTTCTTAATATATAATGTACTTTATGTTATTCTATAATCCCTCTGGTATTCAAATTAGTGTTCAATGCATCAAATCTGTTATTGAGATGGTCTCTAATTATGGATAGTATATACTCAGTAAAATAGTTTGCCTCTTGAGATAGTTAGTTTATTGTGCCAACCTGGCCAATAAACACATGTGAGATCAATTGAAGGGCGGAGAGATAAATGGCTCTGGGTGCCTCACCTTTCTTGTCTCTTGTTCTTTGATCATCGGACCAATGTGCGGCTGCCTTGCTTGTTCTGTGCCTCAATTTGCAAGCTACACTACTGTGGGAAACTAACCCATTGACGGTGTTGCTGTAAATTGAGGTTCCTTCAAGACCTGCTTCACCACACAATGGGAATTTACACCTTTTGATCTGGGGACTGTCGGACCCTGTCATCTGGCTGTCAGTGACCTGCCTAGCTGTTTGGGGCTTGTGCCCAGATAGCCTGAATTGCTCTACAAAGGATTACCTGGAAGCCCTCAAGACTTGAAGAACTGCCAGTGTCTCACAGCTGTCTCATGGGAGTGAGATGAACTGAGCCATTTCTACTGCTTTATAATTTAACTATCTATTTCTTATGTCATATATCTATATCTCTGTATAGATATATGTATGGTATTATTAGCAGTCTGGTTTTGTCTCTCTAGAGAACCCTGTCTAACACACCTCTCATGGACTTCCTTAATTTTTTAAGTGTCAGTTTGAACTTTTATAGTTAATTTTACTTTACACATTACATCCTACAAGGCTTATATGTATGCATAACCACAGATTAGTCTGTTGGGAACAGGTGTTTGCAATGGATAAGTTGTTGGTCTTTCAAATTCTATCATACAATCAACAGCAAGGTACCGACCACTGTGGCCATGTTTTCTAACTACTGATACTATTTTCTATTAAACTTTCACATTCCAATCTCCAGCAATTATTAATGCATTTTCATTTCATGTTTTATTAATTTCAAGTTTTGTAAATTGACCAAAATATCAAAAGTTTTTAGTTTTGGTATTTGTTGTAGGTGTTTAAATTTGGAAGTGAATCATATTAAATGGTTCACTGGACTTCAGAGCTTTAGAAAACAACTTCCTGAAACTTCCGTTGTGATGGATTCCCAGAAAAATATATCTAGTGATTGACTTGTGTCTGTTCTGTAATTACTTTAAAATCACGCTGTACATTTTCAATAATCTACTTTTAATCAATCATGTATTCTCATGTAAGTCACCCCGAAATCCACAAATATTCCTGCTTTTCAATGTCACCCCTTCAACAATATTAGTTGCCTTTATCCTTTATATTTTGATATTTCCTTTCCGTTTTTTCTGTATACCAATGCTATCTTCAGTTTTCCTTTTTGAGGTGCCCATGATCACTTTGTGAAAGTCGGACTTCTTTCTGTCCAGGAGCACTTCCTGACTTCTAGTGAATCTCTTTTATTTTACTTTTTTGGGATTTGTTTACTCTAGCCCAGGTCAAAACTAAATAAAAATTTGGATAAGTGAATCAAATTTAATTTTCTATAATTATTCATTTGCCAAAGAATTGTCTAGCCAGTGTTATCCTCCTGTCTCTCAGCTTGGAATTGCAGTCATAGCCGTTAAAGAAACTGGTCTATATTTAAGATCCTTGTTCAAAAAGAGGCATAGAATAGGTACTTGACACTTAATTGTAATGGAAATCATAAAACAAAAATTCTAATTATTTAAAATGTCTAGAAAGAACTAAAAACTATAATGATCATGTGAGTTGTGATTATTATGACTATTATTAATTATTACAATGTATGATTAAATGCATACATGCAATTTAAATAGATGAATATAACATACTACTAAAGTTAGCTGATGTAAGTGTAATGCTTTTATTTGTTATGATTAATTTTAGTGATACATAGTATGATTTATGCATTTATTGGGCGTTTTGTGTTAAGGATCAGTTACTAGCTAGAATTCTTGTTGATATCTTCTCTCTAACCTGATAATATAAACTGTAAAGACTAGGACCTCAGAAGACCACTTTAATATTGAGAGTGGAAGTTAAAATAGATGTTTGGTGTGGAAAATAATATTTTGCTTCCTGAGCTAATAACTGTGAGGCAAATGGAACATTTTTGCCTGGCCACTTTCCAAGCCTACCAGTGGTAGATATTTGTAACATCTCTTATTAGTTTCACCAACAAAGCTTTTGTCCTGGAGTGTGCTGGCAGCAGCTCTGTCAGTGGAAGCCTTGTCAATCAAGTGGCTGCTGTCTATCCTTATGCTTCCAATTGAAGATTTGTCTCTAGAGCTACAGGGTGCTACTAAGAGAGCACATCCCAAAGAGTGTACATTGTGCAGGTGTCAGGAGTGGAGACCTTGCTACTTGATATGAAAGCACTCTGGGCATTTACAGTAGTCTGGAGCGAACAGTGTTGCCTTAATTGCACAGTGGTTAAAGTGCCTGGCTGCTAACCCAAAGGTCAGAAGATTCAGTACACTCTGGGAATGTGTGTGTGTGTGTGTGTGTGTGTGTGTGTGTGTGTGTGAGAGAGAGAGAGAGAGAGAGAGAGAGAGAGAGAGAGAGAGAGAGAGAGAGAGAGAGAGAGTTAGTTAGTTATCTTCTATGGAGACTTGCATTTTTGGAAACCCTGTGGGGAAGTACTATATGCTATTCAGTACCATGGGCTGCTCAGAGTCAGCTTAATTTCAGATCACAATTGGTGACCTCACAGATAGATCTTCTGCATTACCTCATCTATTCAAAGATATTTCAGAAAACCCTAATCAAAGTGTCAACATGCTAATTGCCAATTGTTGCTTGCTGGATACACAGGAGATAATTCCCAAACTCAGATTTCTAATGAGGGGAACTCCATGATACTGAAACTGTTAGGTAGCTTAGCCCAGGGAATTGGGAAGTCCATTTACGCATGCCCAGGAAAGCCAGCATAGGACAAAGCTGTTGGATGGGCGTTACACCTGGAGCAGCCCACCTGGACCAGGTGACTGCAATTCAGCCAATGGGATCAACCTGGGGTCGTTCACCACCCCTCCCCTGGGAACCCTTGAAAAGGCAGGGACCAGAAGGGAGAGGGGCTGGGTTAGCTTGGGTGGTCTGGTCATCTTCCTGGGAGAAGAGAGATCCTTGCATGTCCCAGGGCAGTCTCTGCCAGGCCGCATGGTCAAAGGAATCCTATGGGTGCTGCGTAAAACCTGAAACTTCTTGTAACTCTCATTAAATTCACTTGGATCACGAGCCCGGCTTCGGCATGAAATCTTTCTCCTGCGGAGACAAGGACTGAGGCTGAAATCTAGTCCCAGAGAGAGAAACCTAACAAAACCTTATTTTTCAAAAAAGTCAAGAATATAAAAATTGCATTATTCTTAATGCTATTGGCTCTGTGTCATTTAACAACAACCACGAATGTTAAACAAATAATCTACTTGTCATGCTTAGAATGGAATACTCGACCATTTTATTAATAGACATTGAAATATATTTTTGATAAACATTCTAATTAGGATGCTGTTGCATTTACATAATCTGGTGTCAATTTGAGGATTAAGAGTCTAGGGATGGAGTCTAGCTTGTAAATCAGGAGTCCTCTGTGTGGGCAAGGCCTTCTCCTGAGGATTCTGGGAACTCCTGTATTTCCTCCTTGGAAGCGGAAGACTGTCTCGCTACCTGAATTTGTCATCATTGCAGGTGTTTCATGAGTCTGAAGAGTACTTTATAGATTAGGAGTGTATATGTGGGTTACTATTGGACATATGGTCTTGATCTGGACTGAGCTGAGATGTTTTCAACTCTTCTTGTATATCAAGCTCTTTCTTATACACATATGAGTATCCTGGGTTGGTTTCTCTGGTCTACCCAGATGAACACAGATCTTCTTTGTGCTTGAAAATTCCAGGGAAATAGCAACGAAGAACAAACAGATAAAAGAATACATACTTTGATCATGACACCACAACACATTGCAGGGTGATGATTTGGGTAATAATGTATGATATGAAACAGCATTTAATACATAGAATTGTGCCCAGATGAAGAAAAACCTTTGCTCTCTATCTGTAGCAATTACAGGCACACCAGTACAAATAAGAAGAACGTTTGAGATTGAAAATTTGTGTGACTGTTAATCTGACATATTACAGTATGCTTTCATAATTCCGAATTCCTCCCAGAAATTGTACAAAATCTATAAACTGAAACGTGAAAGATTTACACTCAGTGGTACACCATCGCTAAGGAATGCTTAGAAAATGAAGAAATTGATGGTGTGCAAGTGGCCGACCTCTGTGTCTAACTTGTCTTTGTTTTGCAAACCACTACTGTCTCACGCAGACACCACGTATGCACATTCAAACACCAGAACGTCTCTGTTGAGCTGTATCTGCTAAACCATTAGGATGTCATTGAAACATTACATAGACCTGCTCTTTAGCTATAGAATAAGGCTCTAAAGACCAGGTCATTTTTTAAAAATAGATTTGATGTGAATTTGAAAGAAGATCACATCAGGTCACAAAACAGAGGCTTATTATATCATTACCTAACTGTCAAATTTCATAATAATATAATTGTCAAATTATATATTTTAAAATGCTATAACTATGTATATGTATGGATTGTGATAAAAGTTGTATGAGTCCCTAATAAAATGTTTAAAAAATGCTATAACTTCCAAATTCCAGAGAATCATGGCCTAGTCTTATTGACACATAACCTTCACCATCACATTGAGTGTGACTCGCACCTTCCATTTCAGAATTCACTACTGCCAGACTTATGTTGTTACTATACACAATAACCAGGCATTAGATATTTTACTATTTTCATAATTGTGAAATATCAAATAGCTATAGTTGATTAATGAGTAGTAAGTTTACCCTTAGAAGTCTCTATTTGAACTGCTTTTCTCATCTATGTCCATGAATCTATCTTGAATATAATCTTTCTCACACTGAGCTTAAATTGCCTGTTTGTTTTTGAATGACTGAATGACAAAGGTAAAAATAATGTCAGCATTCATTATGCAAATTGTCCAATTTTCAAATTATAAACTAACTCACATATTCGAGGTGCATCATAAATTTGATGTGAAACATTTCTCTTAATAAAACTAACCATTTTTAAGTCAATGGATAATACTAAGATATGCAAGCACCAAGAACAAAAGCAAAATATAAAAGTACAATTATTTTAGCAATATATGAGAACACAAGGAATCCTGGTGGTGAAGTGGTAACACATTGCACTCTGGTGTCACTACTCCCATTTCTGTTCCTGAGGGGTTTATCAGGCCTGGATTCTGGGTGTTCTGAGCTCTTATTTGTACCAGTGTACAGGCTCCAGTCTAGCCCAAAGTAGAAGGCAGGACTCTGGTCATGATAGTGGGGGGTGAGGAAGCCTCAAGAAACCAGAGGAATATTGTGTGTTTCATCAGAGCTATACCGCCGCTGGTTAACTCATCCCTTCCTTGTTACCCTTCTGTGAGGGAATGTCCCATTGTCTACAGATGAGTTTGGGGGCTCTGCTCTAGCCTTATTCTCAACAATATGTTTTGTTTCTTTGTTTTGGTTCTTCTGTTGCCCGTTACCTGATCCTGTTGACAGTTCATGATCACATGGGCTTGTTGTTTTTCGGCTTGTTTAACTTCAATCCTTTAAGAGCCCCAGATGCTATATTTTTTCATAGTTGGTCACCATATGTTTTCTTCACCACATTTGCTTGTGCACCCATTTTGTTTTCAGAGATTGTGCTGGGCGAGTATCACAGAATACCAGGTTATTAAAACAGTGTTCTTGTGTTGAGGAAGGGCTTGAGGAGAGACCCAAAGTCCGTCCACTACCTCAATGTATTGCTATATAAATATATGTAGTAAGCCAATACTTCTATTTCTATGAATTAATATAGTTACATAAGTGCACACCTATGTTTATGCCTTTATCCATAGCATTGCTTCCTAAATATTTCTTCAGTTTCTTTCTGTTTCCTTGTACCTTCCTCCTGTCCCATGATCATGCTTGCCCTTTTTCTGCCTCTTGGTAATTCCTCTCAGCTAGACTGATGTTGCTCCAACACCCCCAGGATCTCTATATCCTCCTCAATGTTGATTTTAATTCCATAGTTGTTCCCTGTCTATGGTGTTATTTGCTCACTGCATCTTCTCCCCAAATCCCTCCAGAATAATCTACCATTTCTTTTTCCTCAAGCTTGCTTCCCATGCCTATCTTATATAGGTAGGCAAACCAACAAAAACTGAGAGAAAACAAAAAGTAAACAAAAATTGAATAAAGAAGAAAAGATTTAAAAAAACTAGCAAAAGAAAACCCCTGAAAAAGCATACATAATTCTAGTTCTGTCCACTGACTTTTATGACTATTTCCTCATGAATCCTGGGGGATTGGGGAACTGCCCCTATCAGCCTGTAGTATATTTTGGAGGCTCCTCAGGGGCTTTGTGGCTTTGTTGTGCTCCCTTTACTGATCTGTCATGTTTTCTTCTTGGCTCATCCCACTGTAGGGGGTAATAGTAGTATTGATTACACCCCAAAGACAAGTTATTGTTAAGTATTCTAAAGTTGTCTCAACTTGTAACAACATTGATTGTAACAGAAAGAAATAATTCCCAGTCCTCTACCATCCTTACAATTGTTACTAAGTTTGAGCTAGATTTCCTTCTTTTTTCCTCATTCTTTACTTTCCCAAGCATGATGCCATTCTCCAGTGATTGGTCCTTCCTAAAGATGCATTCAAAGTAAGTGAGACAAAGCGGCACCATCCTTTCTTCCAGAGAATATCGGGCTGTAATTTCTACAAGACAGATTTGAAACCAATTTATCTATAAAACAATTTATAATCAGTATTCCTTTCTCACAACATAATTGGAAAATATGGGCTGTTTTTGAGTTTTCTTTTTTTTCCATTGTGCAGATTTCACGTGTGTTTGTGGTGATTCCCACCTTGCAAATATATGATTTTCTGATTCAAAATATTCAATACCAGTCCATCATTTCAGCTAACACCTAGATTATCCGTTTAATTTTTGACAAGTTTCAATTTTCCTAGGTTCACCTTATGTTCTGAAATATGATTATTAGTAGATTTTTGGAGCTGTTACTTCTGGTTTTGAGTTGTGTCTCAATAGGAAATTAAGATCATGACGCCTTTACTCCTGCCTCCTCTACCCCATATGCATTATTGTGGTTGACTCTGAGGAGGAAGCTCTTCCTCAGTCATATTTTGAGTGCCTTCTGACCTGAGAAGCTCATCTTCTGACAACATCTCTGACAATCTTCTGCTTCTATTCATTAAGCCTTTGGTATCAAAGTTTTGATGCTACAAAAAATGGTTTTAAATGCCTAATTACAAAAACATGGACAGCCTTTTCTTTCTTCAAAGTCTGTTCTTAGCCCAAAAGTTCCACTGAAATCTTTTCACATTGGGTGAGTGTGCTGGTATTGGAAACACCAGTGACATAGCTTCCAGCATCACAGCCACACACAAGCCACCGCAGTACGACAAGCTGACAGAGAGTGAGGGTGATTAAAATACTGCAGTTTGAGTCGGGTACACCTGATCCAAGGTGACGTCAGTAATGTGATGCTGCAGTAGTTACATAATCTGTTGTCAACTCGAGACTTAAGAGTGAAGGGGTCGAGTTTGTCAATCAGGTCACAGTTTAATGACCTCATTTGGAGGCTCTAAGGAGATAAATAACTTGCTGGAGGAAGGATACCCATTCCCTGAGAGATATTCCTGTTGAGAAGACACATGAAGCTACGCTAGAGCCCTGGAGCTGAAGAAGCCACGTGGAGACCTCCGCCAGTGCTGAAATGCTTCCACTGCCACTGAATGCACAAGACTTTCCACCCACTGGCCTGTGATCTTCCTGCATTTGGCTTCATTGCATGTGTTGCATGAGTCTGAAGGAAATTTATAGATTAGTATTGGACATATGGGCCAATATCAGACTTATGAACTTGGTCTGGACTGGGCTAGGACATTTTCTCAATATTCAACTGTTGTTGTATATAAAGCTCTTTCTTATGCACATGAGTGTCTATGAATTAGTTTCTCTAGTCAACCCAGACTAACACAGATAGCTTCCTCTTTTCAGATTTTAAAGAAATCTTTTTCTGCAAATGTGTCAATACAGCACACCATTTAACTTCCTGTCTCAATTTCTATGGGTGATGCTTGTGGATCCAAGTCGAATGGATTTTTTTGCCACCTTCTATTGCTTCCCTGTTTAGAACAATGTTGTTATGGATCCAAATGGGAGTTTTGTTTTAGTCTTCATGTTCAGACATAATCTACTCTGAAATTGTGATCTTTTAGTTTTCACAAGCACATAATTTGTGTTATCTGCATATCATAAATTATCAATGAAGCTTCCTTGAATACTGATGCTATGTTCTCCCTCCTTAGTTTAGCTTCTTGGATTGTCTGCCCAACATACAGATTGAAAAGTGTAAAAAAAAAATAATAACCCTGTCAGACACTTTTTACTATTTTATACCAAGGGGTTCCTTGTGTTGTGAGAGACTGGGTGCCACTTGATGGATATTGTTGTTGTTGTTGTTGTTATGTGCCGTCTTCCTCGCTCTGAACCACAGCAAACTCATGCACAACAGAAAGAAACGTTTCCCAGCCCTGGGTCATCCTCACAATTGTGCCCAGGCTTGAGCCCATTTTCTCAGGCACGATGTCAGTCCAGCTCCTGGAGGGCCTTCTTCTTTTCCGCTGCCCCTCTTCCCAACCTGATGTCCTGCTCTGGGAATTGGTCTCTCCTGTCACCATGTCCAACATATGTAGAGTATATGGAGAAGCCTTGCCAGCCTTGCCTCTAAGGAGCTTCTGTCCTTACTTCTGCCAATATAGGTCTGTCTGCCTTTTTAGCAATCCATGTTACTTTGAATTTGTCTCCAGTGCCACAATTCAAATGTATCAATTCTTCTTCAATCTTCTTTATTCAATGTCCAACTTTTACATGCACATGAGGCAATGGAAAATACCATGGTTTTTGTGAGAGCCTGGGTACTTTAGAGAAACAAATCCACAGAAACTCGTGTGTGGGAGAGAGTTTTATATAAAGGTTAAGTGCACATCAAGAAAACATCCCAACCCAGTGCTGCCCAAGCCCACAAGTCCAACATTAACCCATATGTCCGACATCAATCCACAAAGTCCTACTCCATCTCACAAAATACACACTATGATGCTAACTCCAGGAGGAAAGGTGAATCAGTAAATGTGTAAGCATCTCAGCATTGGCAGGGGTCTCCACATGCCTGCCCCAGCACCCAAGGCTTCACCAGGGTAGGTCCATGTTGCCTCTCCTTAGGGATGTCTTGAAGGAAGTGAGCCTTGCAATCTGAAGCAGGAACTGGCTAAGGCAGCTGCACCCTGGTCCGACCATCAGAAAGCAAGGGACCTGAGAACTAGAAAGGTGAGTCCTTTCACGGAGCCCTTTCTCACTCTGCCTTTCAATTAAGTCCACATGAGTTTTTCGGCCAGGTTATCACAATAAACTAGCTACCTCAGCTTCGGCCAGCACACATTAGTCCCAAGGTAACATTCTTGCTTTTCAATACCCTAAATAAGCCTTTGGAGCAGATTTATGCAATGTAATGCAGGGTTTAAACTCTTGGATGCTGCTTCCATGAGCATTGAGTTTGGATCCAAGCAAAACAAAAACAAAAACCTTGACAACCTCAGCCTTTCTCCATTTATCATGATGTTACCTATTGTAACCTGAGTTGTAATCTGTACCGAAGACTGGAATCCTTGATGTTCATCAGCAAGCGCTTCAAGTCCTCCTCACCTGCAGACGGCAAGGTGGTGTCATCAGCACATCTCAGGTTGCTAATAAGCCTTCTCTCAATCATGAGTCTACATTCTTCTTCATATAAGATAGGTTCACTAGTAATTTGCTCAGCATACTGATTGAGAAAATGTGATAAGGAGATAAAATACTGTCACATACCTTTCCTGGTCTTAAACCAGGCTGCATTTCCTTGTTCTGTTCACACAACTACCTCTTGAATCATGTACAAGTTCTGCATGAACACAATAAAGTGCTGCGGAATTCTAGTTCTTTTCAGGATCATCCATAGATTGATATGATCCACACATCCAAGTGTGGTGATATGGTCAATAAACACAAGTAAACATCTTTCTATTATCCACTGCTCTGAGCCAAGATCCATCTGACTTCAGTAATGATATCTCCATTCCACAGATATTTATGAATCAGCCAGAAACTCCAGAAGCCTCTTGTTGATGTTCATATAGGATTCAATGTTTGTACAGGATTGAAAAGACAACATTGAACTATTATAGAATATCCAGATTATCTATAAGATTTAGGACATATTATTCTCTTGTAAAATGACATTTTATCCAGGAAAAAGTCTACTTATCTCTGTATAATGAACATATTGTTGAACAATACTTTATTTAATCCTAAAATAATTCATGCAAATCTGAAAAGACATGTATTTACGGCACAACTCTTAGTTGATACAACCCAAGGAAACTTCTAAACTTATTTCAACCCCAATTAGATAAATTTATTCCTTTTCTTTTTTGGAGAGAATTGTTATGTAGATATAAAGCTCCTTATTATTATTAGTTCCAAGTATTTCATTGATATTTAGATAAAGGTGAATATATATGCATTATCATCTCAATAATAATGGAGATTACATTGTAAAGTATATTGAATATGATATTGGTAAATGCACAATACTTAATGCATGAAATATATTTATATTACATACATTTTTAAATGTAGTGCTTACAGTATTTCTACTTACAAGAAAAGGACTATTTTTAGTGAGCAGTTTATGTTCTATAGGCTTTAAAAAAATTATTACTTTGAATTACATTTATAAAACATTTCAGTTAAATTAAATATGTCATCAAGTATAGATTCAGAATAAATATAAAAATAGAATAACTTTTGTGTTCATTTATGCTTATATTAAAACTATTCTCCCTTACAATATTAATTTAAATTTTATATACATACGGATACACACTCACATTACTCTATTTCATGAGATTTTACTTAGTCCCTTTAAGACTGAAATATATTTTCACTCAAGATAAGGTTATAACACTGAGGCTTCAAAAGTATTTCAAATCTCATTCAATATTTTATGAATTTAAAGTTATTCTATTATTAGGTTTATTGCACAATTATTCTTTTAATTATAGCTTTCATATACCGCGATGATATCTTTGTTGGTCAAATTGGTGTGCATTTACACAAAAGCTATGTTTTAGATTTAAGTTAAAGATAGTGAACAAAAAAGTGTTTAACAGGGTCATTCTTTAACTTCAAAAGTTCCTGTACTTCGGAATGCATCAAACTGTAATTGGTAATTGACGGTTTTCTTACCTACAACACTTCTCCGTCAAGAAATTGTTCTCCAAAGACAGTCAGCTGGGTAAATGTCAGAGGCTCAAAAAGTAAATTATAGTGCAAACAGCGTTGATATTTCTATGAAATGGAAGAAAAGCATATTTGTTTTAAAAATACAGAATTTTATTTAAAACAAGTGAAAACCTTCTATTGTGACCTTTACAAGCTTCCAAACAGTGACGAATTTGGTCATTACAAATAACCTTTTCCCAGAAAGAACTTCACCATTCGGGACTATCATGTGGTAATATATGTGAATTAATTTCCTTTCTACAAAATAGTCCATGATATTAAATTTTTTATGAGCTATTTTGTTCCTGGTGCTACAATTTGCAACAAATTTTGGAAAGAAAACAGTAAGGGAGCAACTATCTGGTAGTCTATCATTTTAAACTTGCTTTGGAAAAGGCATTCTGTAATTTTCTCATTTCCTCTTTCAATACAGGATGTTATTGTATTTATGTAGTTTTGTTGTTAATGAGACTTTTCACCCCCCTCTTCCTGCTCCAGTGTACTGAATATAGAAGCAGTTTTCTCTTAACAAACAGTTTGAATTCTCTGAATAAGTCATTTGTTTGAAACCTGGAGCTCCGTTTGTTTAGATTAATACTTTTGTCAATGGAGGTTGTTGGGTTGTTAGTTTGTCAATTTATTAGTATTAGGCATTCTTTTAAAAATTCTTGGATATCTGAAAAATATCTTAAGGCACACATGTATATTTTTATGAAAACAAAAGTGTGGGAAAATCCTAGGAAACAAATCTCAAGTAGCTTTCTCAGTAATAACACAGCTGTAGAAGGGGTTCCACATCCCAATTTGATAGGAAATAGCCACAATCCTGTCTAATGAAACTGGCAAACCTGCTCTTTTGTCTCCGTCCCATATTCTTAGATGCTGAAACCAGAGCATCACAACTTTAAATTTAACTTGGTTTAGTAACACTTTCAAGGAAAAAAACGGCACGAATGGATGCTGAGTATGACATGAGTTGCAGTGGTGGTTCGGTGGTAGAATTCTTGCCTTCCACGTAGGAGCCCCTCGTTCAATTTCCGCCAGCAAATCTCATGTACTGACACCACCCTTGGATCAGTGAAGGCTTGCTTGTGATTTTGCTGAAAAGGTTTCAGCAGAAATTCCTGACTATGAAAACTTCCAAACTAGGATTTTATCTGCCACCAGTGGTACAGTTGGTACACTTCCTTGTAGCATTGAGTTTCATTGCTTATAATGAATTGGGGACATTTTTGATCACTGTGCACAAAATAAAAACACAATGTGAGTATAAGATAGACTATACAACGAAATTGATGTAAACACTGACTTCATCTCCATGATTTTTAAAATTTTTTAAGTATAAATAAATAAATAAATAAAAATATATATTTTTAAGTATCTAGAATGTTGCAAATTCACGAATAGAAGAGTAGAACTGATGATTCAAAGAAAACTGCCTTGCTGACAACTCAGTATATTTGCACCCTAACAATAATTGTTCAAGGATACAATTAATTTCTACTTTCTCCTAATTGAAATTACTTCCATCTTATAGGTAAGAATTGTATTATAGATATGCAATCATTACTTACTGCTTATATTATTGTTAAATAAATTGAAGTCATATATTTTAATAGTTTTGATTTTACAACACACACTCCCACCTTGAACATATACACACAATGGCACTTTAAATCAATCTGTTTCACAAAAGAATCAGATATTTGGTTGCAGACTGTACTTGGAAATAACCTCTAGTTTAAAAATATTTTCAGTGGAAATCTCAGGCATATTTAATTTAAACTAATTTAAAGATAATATGATTGTTTGTGGAGGACCTGGTGTTTTCAAAGAACATAGTTAGTAAATTAAAAGTTTACAGTGGTGTACATTGGAATTTTAGTCAGTAGTATTTTTATATGTTGCAAGTAGTATTAGGTATTTTATATTTAGTCTAATTTGACAAATAATGCTGGGTTTAGATATTTATTTTATAAAGCATAAATTTAGAATTCAGCAGTTAGATTTCCTAGAAATCAGGTAAACTAGAGTAGATGAGGTTTGAAATTTCAAGGTTTCCTTGACACTGGCTCTCATGCTCTGGCTCTCATGCACTAAAGTGTCCTGATTATCAATTTTAATTGATTGAATTAATCAAAAGTGAAATTGAAGATACCGTTATTTAGTACTCCTTTAGAGCCTCATTAATAATGCTGATTTCATCAATCAAATGTAATCTTTTAAAATCCTCTTTTTATATTTAGAAATACTTTGACTTTTATCGTGGAGGCATTGGCCTGCTAAAAGTCTGGTAAGCAGTTAAAAATCAACAGTAACTTGAGGGAAAAGGTGAGGCTTCCTAGTTTTGTCAAAATTCACAGTCCTGTAAACACCCAGGAGTCATGTTACTCTGCCCTCCAGGTTCTCTGTGAGTCAGAATCTATGTGATGACAATGAATTTGACATTTTTGTTTGTGTTGTTTGTTTTTGTCTCACTTACTAAGTTATATAGTTGCATACCATGCTTCATAAAGTGGAAGTGCAGTAGAGAAGAGGAAGACCCTGAAGAAGATGGGCTGGTGCTGAAGAGGCAACAATGGGCTCAAATATTTCTGAGGTTGGCACAGGACTGACAGTGTGTCCTTCTGTTGTACATCGGGCAGCTCTGAGTTGGAACCAATTCATTGGCATCTACCAACAACAGACTTGTTACCTACTGGCATTGCATGTAAGACATAAGTGAAAAATGTAGATGCCTGTGTAGACCGCAAGCAATTCGACATATCACAAACCTATTAGTTTATTATAGCAAACTTCATACTGATCATGTAATCTTAGAAGCCTCTTTTCAAAACCTGTTTGCATCACATCCCTTCTAATGATATTTAATAAATATTTTAAAAGGAAATAGACATTTTAACTTAGTGTTGCCTGTAGGCATAAAATCTAATATAGGTATTCTTACAGTTGGTATCAAAATTATAAATCCTCCCTACTCGCAAATATGTCTGTATTCTTATTCCTGGAGCCTGTGATGTCTAATTACAGAAAACAAACACAAAACAATGCAAGCTCACTGCCATTGATTCAATGCGGACACATAGCGACTGTCTGTGGGTTTCTGAGACTGCTACATGTGCGGAAATAGGAAGCTTTATCCTTCTCGTGGGAGTAGCTGATGGTTTCCAATGGTCAGGCTTTCAGATTGAATCCCAACACATAATCATTTTCCCAGGGCTCCCTAGCGAACAAAAAACCCGTGTTCAGATAAATCTGTGGTTCCACTGTAATAGTCCTAAATCATGATCATAGGAAGAAGAGGTTAAAAGAGGGATTTTACTGCATCACACGTCAAAGAAGTGTGGAGTGAGAAAGCATAGACTGTCTATTGCTGCTTTAAAGACAGAAGAAGGAGACTGCAAGCCAGAGAATGTAAGCAGATACTAGAATATAGAATAGGAGAGAAATTAATTCTCCCCTGGAGTCTTCAGAAGAAAAGGAGTATTACCCACATGCACCTTGATTTTATCCCAGTGAGATTAGTGTTTGGATCCTGAAGCACAGAATTAGAAGATCGTAATATTGTCTTGCTTTAAGTCATTAAGATTTTCATAATTGGTACAGACATAGAAAACCAATATTATTTATAGAGCAGAAGCAATAAATACCAGCATACAATGAGTTTCAAAAGGTTCATTTAAAAAAACATATTATCTTTAAATTAAATTTTGTCAAATACATGCTTATTTTTTATTGATACTTTCTATTTTGGAAGGTCAGTGAAGACACATGATAACAAAGTGAAAGTCTCATTTTGTTCTGGAACATAATAGCTACCACTCTTGATAATATGAATTTATAGCTTGTTTATTCTTCCGTATTCATCATAGCATATGGTTTGTGAAATGACTGAATGACTGCATGAGTATAAAATATAAGCGTATCTTTATCCACCTGGTAGCAAAATCCTAATGTCCTTTCCTACCCCTCAAGCCCATCCTCTATGTTTTCCAATGGAGAAATGGGTATTATCTCTGTTTTTCAAATTGGAGTTACCTCAACTCAAAATTACTTGTTTCCTAATTTTTACAGAAATGACGTAAATAAGAACAATTTAACCGGTACTTCATCTAAATACATTTAGAAAAAAAAGTTAGCTTCTCCATCAATTACACTCCCCATGAGAATTCTATCCCAAAGCTCGACTGCGATTCCTTTTATGTTCTCTTTAAAGTGTTAAAAAGGAGAGGTACCACTTTGAAGCCCGCAGTGAATGTGGCCCAGGCCATGGCATTTTCAATTGCCCTCCTTCATGGACAAGCAGGGCAATGAATAATGAAGACGGAAGGAAAATTGAAGCCTTTGAATCAGTGTTGGTTAAGAATATTAAATGTACTATGACCAGCCACAAGAACAAACTAATCTATATTGGAAGAAGTATAATCAAAATGTTGCTTAGAAAAAAAGGATGATGAGACTTAACCTCATACATTTTGGACATGTCTTTAATATGAATTACAATTAGGGAAAAGGGGACATGAGGTTGTGTAAATTAGAGGGTCAGTGGAAAAGAAAAGGATCCTCAATGGGATGGATTGGCAAAACAGGAGCAACAATGAGTTCCCAGGTAAAAACAGTGTGAGGATGGCTCAGCACCAGGTGGTGTTTCACTCTGTTGTGCATAGGGTCACCACTCAATGACACCTAAGAAAAAATTCTGAACACATGAAGCTACTAGATGAGCAATGACGAGAGGAAGAATACAGGGAAAGGATGGCTTTTACCACACCAGGACGCTCCATGAATGGTGCCATGCCTGTGGGTAACTCATCTTAATGACTACTACTTAGGGTGTGTTTGGCAGGGTTTCTAGAGGAAAAAAAGCAGGACACTTATGATTATTAATATATAAGAGGATAGGTTTATACAGAAAGAAGGAATATAAAAATGAATTAGTCCACACAGCAGTACAGAGGACTCAGTTCAGCTCGCTTTCCTGGAAGAGTTACTATACTGGAATTTTTATGGACTTCAAGGTCCAAGGTCAAGGAAGCAGATAGTGAATCCTCCCCCAGGCACCATAGACAGAGTCTGCCCACAGGCACCAAACAGCGGGGTGGCTCCAGGAACAGTCAGGAACTTAGCAAAGCAGGCTCCGGTGGAATAGCTAACTCAAGCAACGCAAGGCAACAGGATCCACCAGCCTCAAGCTCAAGCGATGTACACACCACCAGCACGCGATGCAGGTCTTAAATGAGCCTCAATTTCTGGAAACCCGATGGATGATCCACTGGCTGGCTGGACCCACAGGTGGTGGAGCACACAGGTTGAAGCCGAGAACCAGCTAACGCAGCAGCATGCGGGTCCCGTCACCAGAGAGCCAGAGACATGGGGTGAGCCT
This sequence comes from Tenrec ecaudatus, assembly GCF_050624435.1. Classification (NCBI taxonomy): domain Eukaryota; kingdom Metazoa; phylum Chordata; class Mammalia; order Afrosoricida; family Tenrecidae; genus Tenrec; species Tenrec ecaudatus. Next base: position 101,046,243 of record NC_134530.1, read on the forward strand.
TGCTGAGCCATTTCTTTCTTTGCCCGCCAATCTGAGATCTGATAAATTCCACGTGTTCCTATGACCAGGATGGCACTATACACCTAACGATGACGGGAAGAATAAACAACTAGTATTTTCACTTTTACCACATCATTTAAGTGTTTCTGGGAATCGTTTACCTATGTTTGCCACATCTCGTGAGCATGGTGCAGGAGTGGGAGTGGTTTCATTTTGTTGTACAAAGATCTCTAAGTGTAGGAATAAGCTCAACAGCTCTTAAGAATATCAACCCCTCCCGTTTTGTTCTGTTAGATGACTTCCAGTCAATTCTGATTCCTAACAACCCTGCAGAAAACAGAACGCCAAGCTCACGATCGCCGCTCTGCAGGAGCCCCTGTCACAGCCACTCTGTTAATCCACACCCTGGAGGAGCTTGGCTTGCTCATGTTGACCTTGCACTTTACCAAGCACTGTGCGCTTCTCTAGAGCTGGTCTCTCCTGCTAATGAGTCCACGCTACGTGAAATGGAGTCTCACCATACTCCCTTGTGGGCAGCATATTGGCTATGCTTTTTACAAAATAGATTTGTTTGTTCTTTTTTGGAAGTGCATATCCTCCTGTGCCGTATTTAAAATACATGTTTTTCATCAAATTTTCTTATTCATTGTCCGTATTCTAAGTCATTCACTTTCACATGTGTAAAAGGTTTTTGAAAATATCATAGGTTAGTTTAGGCAAACTCTAGTCCACCGAGTGACATCCTTGCTCATCAACAATTTAAAGAAGTCTTTTTTTAAATGTAAAGAAGTCTTGTGCAGCAGATTTGTCCAGTGCAATATGCCATTTGATTTCTTGATTGCTGTTTCCATGAGAATTGATTGTGGAACCACGTAAAATTAAAAGCTTTGTAACTTCAAACTTTTATTCATATATCATTATGTTGCCATCAGTCCAGTTGGGATGGTTTTGGTTTTCTGTATTGGGTTTGGTTGCACTGCATTGCAATCCACACTGGAGACTGTACTCCTTAGTTTCCACCAACAGTTGCTTCAAGTTCTCCTTGCTTTCTGCAACCGATATCGAGTCATCTGAATATTGCAGGTTGTTAATAATCCTTCCTCCCATCTTCATGCAGCGTCCTCTTCATATTAACCATCTTCTCAGGTTATTTGCTGAGCACACGAACTGAATAAGTGTGGTAAAAGGATACAGCCTAATACCAACCTTTTCTGATTTTAAAGTGCACTGTGTTCACTGGTTCTGTTTGGACCACTTCCTCTCAATCCTTGTATAGGTTCCTCAGAGCACAATGAAGTGTTCTGGAATTCTAATTGTTCTAAAGTTATCCATAGATTACTGTGATCCATACAGTCACATGTCTTTTCCTAGTCACCAAACCAAAAGTTAACATCTTACCAACATTCTCTGACATCGGCAATGATAACCTTCATGCCATGTCTTCTTCCAGTTGCAGCTCTCTGTCTGTATACCGATGCATGTGCCATGGAACTATTTTCATCAAAAATTTATTTGCAGGTGATATTAATTATAGTGTTGCCATTTTTCACATGTTGCTGGGTCACCTTTCTTTGAAATGGGCACAAATGGATCTTTTCTAGTTCATTGGCCGTGTGATTGTCTTTCAAGTGTCTTGACAAAGAAAAGCGAGTGCTTCCAGTTCTTGCTGATATTTCGCTTGTTATTCTATGAATTCCTGGACATGGTTATGGATAATGCTGTAAGGGACCCAGTGCTTCTTCCTTCAATACCACTGATTATTACTTATATGATACCACTTGAAATAGTTGAATTATTTATCAGTTCTTTTGGGGGCAGAGATTCTGTATATTCTTACCCTCTTTAAAAAATCATTTTATTTGGGGCTCATACAACTCTTATCACAATCCATACATACATCAATGGATTCTTTCTACATCATTCAATGTTTTGCCCAAATGATCCTTCAATATTATAATTATATGATTGACTTTTTTTGCTTCCGGTATTTACGTTTGATATATGATAATTATAATCTTCCTTTTTTGGCTTTCAAACTCCAGATCTTGCACATTTCACTATACTACTTTCCTTTGTTTTCCCCAGCTTCCCTTTGAAATTTTCTGTTGAACACTTGTATGTCATCATTTTTCTCCATTGTTTCATATACTCTACACTCAACCAGTTAGTCTGTTCTGACATCCACTCTGATATTTTCTATTTTTCTTGTATTTTAATGACCGTTTGCTTTCTTCTCATATGATGTTCTTCACGTCCTCACATATCTTGCAAAATCTTGTGTCATTAATGTTTGGTGTGTTAAAACTTTCTTGAGATGGTTCAGAAGTCAGTTGTGATATCTCAGTGTCATGTTTTGGTTCTCATAGACACATTTTAATTTTTGTCAGCTTCAACCTGAACTTACAAAGAGCAGTTGGTGGTCTGCCCACAGTCAGTCCCTTGCCGCACTTTGGTGGTTGATATTGAACTTCACATAATCAGAGAAGCTGCATTTTTTGAAGAAGAATGGGGCAACAGGAGTGGAAAAGGGCTTATTTACAATCTGCAATATGTAGATGACACAACTTAGCACGATGACATTGAGGAAAACGTGAAGATCTTGCCGGTGAAGATCAAGGATTGCAACCTTAAGTATGAATTATAACTCAAACACTATTAAAATGATCACAATGGGACCAGTAAATAACATCATGGTAAATGGAGAAAACATTGAAGTTGTCAAGGATTTTGTCATGTTTGCAACCACAATCAATGGCCATGGAAGCAGTAAAATGAGTATCACTGGGTAAATATGCTGCAGAATCAATGGCCATGGAAGCAGTAAAATGAGTATCACTGGGTAAATATGCTGCAGAAGACATCTTTCAAATATTGGAAAACAGGAAAGTTAAAGGACTTAGGTACAATTGATCTAAGCCATAATATATTCAGTTGCCACATATGCTGTAAAAACCGGACATTGAATAAAGAACACTGAAGAAGAATCAATATATTTGAATTGTGGTGTTGGAGAAGAGCATTGAAGTTACCATGGACTGCCAAAAGAACAAACAAAGGCATCTTGGAAAAAGAACAGCCCAGTGCTCCTTAAGGCAAGAATGGCAAGACAGTATCTCTTATACTTTGGACATGTTTTCATGAGAGACCTAACCTTGGAGAAAAATGTCATACTTGATAAAGTAGAGGGGCAGTGAAAATGAGGAAGGGCCTTTACAAAATGGATTGCTACATTGGCTGCAATGGTCAGGGTTTCCTTCAATTATGCATAGAGTGGCTATGGGTGAGAACTGGCTCAATGACACACAATACCAACTATCTAATTCCATCATTTAAATCATTTTGATTGCTGTGTATTCTATATTATGGAGTTCATGTGTGTGGTTGATTTTAACCTTTTTGGACAGTTATTTGCAATGAAGTCATTGATTTTGCAAAATCTATTATGCAATCTCCAGCTTTGTTTCTATCCACAAAGTCATATTTTCCATTTTTCCCTTTCAATTTTCACAATCCAGTGTCCAACAATTATAAATACATCTATTTGAATGTTTCATCTAGTTCAGGTGGAAGAGGTTAGTAGAGTTATTCAATGTCTTCACCAGCATTAATGGTTGGTGCATAAATTTGAAAATTGTTACCTTGATTTCATAATATACATACAGATATTATCCTATAACAGAGAGGTTAAATACAGGCATGCACATATGTAAATATATTTATATAGGATGGTGGGGAATAGATCTACTTGCATATATTTATAGGTTTAGTATTAAGGCAGCAGATGGACATTGGACCTCCACTCAAGTACTTACTCAATGCAAGAACACTCTGTTATATTAAATTGGCATTCCGTGATGCTTGCCTTCCCAAAATGATCACTGAAGACAAAATAGGTATATAAACAAATGTGGTGAAGAAAGCTGATGGTGCCCAGCTAACAAAAGATATAGTATCTGGCATCTTAAAGGTTTTCAGGTAAACAAGCAGCCATTTAGCTCAGAAGCAACAAAGCCCACACGGAAGAAGCACACCAGCCTGTGTGACCAGGAGGTGTCAAAGGGATCAAGTATCAGACATAAAAGAACAAAAAATCATATCATTGTAAATGAGGATGAGTGCAGAGTGGAGACATAAAGCCCATCTGTAGGAAATTGGACACCCCCTTACCAAAGGGTTGCTGGGAGGAGACAAGCCATTCAGGGTGCAGGGTAGCAGCGATGGAGCATACACCTTTCCTGTGTTCTTAAATGCTTCCTCGCCTCCACTATCATGATCCCAATTCTACCCTACATGTATGACTAAACCAGAAGATATACAGTGATACATATAAGAACTGGAAACACAGGGAATCCAGGACAGATGAACCCTTCAGGACCAGTGGTGTGAGTGGTGGTACCTGGAGGATGGAGGGAAGGTAGGGTAGAAAGGGGAAACCGATTACAAGGATCTACATATAACCTCCTCCCTGGGGGATAGACAACAGAAAGTGGGTGAAGGGAGACATCGGACAGATTAAGATATGACAAAATAAGAATAATTTATGAACTATGAAGGGTTCATGGGAGGGGACCAGGGAGGGAGGGGGAAATGAGGAGTTGATATTAAGGGCTCAAGTAGAAATCAAATGTTTTGAGAATGATGATGGTAATAAGTGCACAAATGTGCTTGACACAATGGATATGTGTATGGATCGTGATAAGAATTGTACAAGACCCTAATTAAATGATTTTTTTAAAGGAAATGTATTTTAATGATGCATGTGTTGCTATTTCTCTTGATTTGGTTATTCCTGGCTTACTAAATCATATATTATTTGATTCAAATGGCCAATACAGTTTATTTCTGCTCACTAATGTGTAGAATATCAAAATTTTACGCATTCATTTAATTTTTGATGACTTCTGATATCACTAAACGTATACTTTGCTCATTCCATGTTCCAATTAGTAATGGCATTTGCAACTGTTTCTTCTTATTTTGAGTTGTGTGCCATGAGCAAATGACAGTACTGAAAGCTATATTCCATTCATGGTATAAAGATTGACTCTACTTTGAGATGCAACTCAAAGAAAACAGGCAGATGATGATTTGCAAATAAAGCATAATGCCATGCCTTGGATAAAACAACACATCAAAAGAAATAAGTGTATCTTTGAAAAAAATTAATTAAGTAAGCGTGAAAGGGTGGGAGGGATGGGAAGAAAATAATGGAGTAAGCAAGAAAGGAAAGAAAGACAAAAGGAAGAAGAGAAAGGTAAGGGGAAAGAAAGAAAATGCCACGAATAGCTAACTACTTAGATATTGTAAGTGTTGGAAAATCTAAGGCACAGGGTATTGCTGGGCTATCTTTGCATTTCCGTGCGAGCCATGCACATGCTAAGCCTGTTGGTAAGGTCTGTGCCAGCGATGCCCTCCCCTAAGCCCTATATCTTTTAAAGCACATTTTGCTAAATTAAATAAATGTTTCTGTACAAAATAGTATAGTTTCTTCCAAAATTACTTGGGGGCAAGGGATATAGTAGGCAAAAAATGATACCATTTATGTTATTTGAGTAAAAAGAGGTTGTACTGTTGTATTGCCATTAAGTGATTTCCAACCCATACCAACCCTAGAAGTATATTTTCATACAGTCTCCCTTATTTAATTATTTACAGGAGAAAATTGGCAGTTCTTTTCTCCCAGGAGCTTTTGATACAAATCCTGGAATTTGATTAGCAGGTGAGTAATCAACTATTGCAGCACCAGAATTCCTATACATATGTAACTGTCCTTGAAATCAAAGAACCTACTTAGAAACAAAGAATCAACATATAAGAAGCATTATAGCTGACATATGACTCTTATTATATAACCATTTTAATGAAAACATTTTAAATATTTGAAAAATAACTTAGTTTTATAAAGAAAAATAACAACTGTTACATAAAGAATAAGGGGTTATACATGTGGTATGTCGGGAGGCTTTAAAGAGTTCAAGGGATAATAAATGTTTCCCACAATTTTTGTAAAGGTTCTATTTTTGCACACATGTAAATGCAAAAACAAGAGAAAGTTGAAATTGTCTATTCCTGTAAAGATTTACAGTCTCCAAAAACCACAGGGTCAATTCTACTCTGTCCTCTAGGGACTACATGAGTCAGAATCAAGTTGATAACAGAGGGTTCGAGTATAAGCACAATATCCTCATATATATTGATATATACTTGAATAATATATAAATAGATAGATAAATGTGTTTCCACAACTCCTACCACCCTGTGAGCCAGCTACCTCCTGAGTAAAGTAGTTATAGTGGATATCTTGAGATCATTATAAAGGTAAATGTTAAGGTTGTTGACTGTTTTAATCATTAAAATACGATTAACTACTACATCTGTCAAAGCCAGCTGCTGGTCATTAGGAAAGGCAGAGATGAAAACCGGATAATGAAATCAAATCAGGAAAATGGAAAGAACAGAGAATTGAACAAAGATGTTGTGGAACTATTTAGTATAATATGGCTGTTTCTGCATCTTTTAATTTTCCTTTTTTGAGAATTCAAGGGGCTTGATAATACAGGAGTGAAGAGATGGAGAAGAATGGAGAAAAATCCCTTAAACACTTGTTCAACAGATCACTGTGATTGTGGGGTGGATAAAACAGGCACCACAGGGTGCAATAGTGGGAATATCTGCCGAATCCATGAAATAATTTAACGCACAGATTAAAAATTCTGATTTCAATAGATATTCTGAGGATTTTATATATATAGTCATGCTTATTAAATTAACATAATATTTTCTTATCTAAAAGAGTAAATCCTTGCCAAATTCCATCTTTTCTCCATTGACAAAGATGTTGGTCCAATCAGGAAGCTTTTGTTTTTCTTTATATTGAGTTGTAATCCATACTGATAACTGTAATCATTGATCTCTATCAGCAAATGCTTCAAGTCCTCCTCACTTTCAGAAAGCAAGATTGTACAACCTGCATAGCAGAGATTGTTAACAAGCCTCCCTTCCATCCTGGTGCTGCATACTTCTTTGCATGATCCAACTTCTCTGATAATTAGCTCAGCAGATAGACTGAATCAAACGGTTCGAGGATGCATCTCTGATGACTAGCTTTCCTGATTTTAAACCACACAGCACGCCATTTTTTTGTTCTCAAAACTGGGACTTGATCTATATACAGATTCTTCATGAACACAATATAGTATTCTGGGATTCCCATTCTTCTCAAGAATATACATAATTTGTTATCTTCCACACAGTTGATGGCCTTGATATATCAGTAAAGCTCAAGTAAGCATCTTTCTGGTATGGTCAGCTATCAGTCCAAATCCATCTGACATGAGCAATGGTCTCCTTCGTTCTACTTCCTCTCCTGAATCTGTCAGTTCTCTGTCAACATGCTGCTACAACCATGGCTAGATGATCTTCAGCAAAGTTTTACTTACCTGAGAAATTAATGATTTTTCTCTATAATTTGAGCATTCTGTTGGGTCACCTTTCTTTGAAACGGATACCCATATGAGTATATTCCAGTCAGTTGATCAAGTAGTTCCAAATTTCCAGAAATAGATGAGTAGGTACTTCATCAGCTTGTTGAAATATTTCAACTGGTTTTCCATCACTTCCTGGAGCCTACTCTCTGACCAATGCTTTCAGTCCTGCTTGAACTTCACTCAGTGCTATTGGCTATTGCTCATATGCTACCTCTTTATGTAGTTGAATGTCAGCCAGTTGTTTTTTGATAGTGAGTCTGTGTATTCCTTCCATTTTCTTTTGATGCTTCTTACATAGTTCAAAGTTTTGCCCAGAAAAATATTTCAATATTGCAACTCAAGTCTTGAAATTTTTCTTGAGTTCTCTCAGTTTCAGATATGATGTACCTTCCTATTTTTACCGTCTTTTGCCTTCTTATCGTCAATAATTATCCATTCACCTTTATTACACCTTTTATCAATTTACCTTGGTAAGATTCTGTATCACTAACGGTAGTGGTTGATGTATGCACTGGAATAATATTTATATTGATTAAATTTCTTTAAATGAAAATAGATATAATCTTATTGCAAACACCGTTGCATTATAAGATATACCTTGAACTGTCCCTTTTGATATAAATTCAAAATCATTTATCTTGTTAGCTTCATTCCCAGGATGATAATCTATATAATCCTCTGATTCCAAATGCCCAATTCCAGTCTATTTCAACTCATTACTGCCTAGAATGTTGGTTTTATGGGTTTCATTGTGTTCAACGTTTAGGTTTCTGGACTCATACTTTGGACATTTCAAGTTCTAACTGATAATGCATATTTGTACCTGTTCCTTCTCACTTTGAAGAAACATGCCCATCCAGAAAATGAAGGTCCCAAAGATTTCACTTCCAAAAGCTTTACTTCATCTATGTCACCCTGAATGACTCTATTTTGAGCAGACAGCTCTTTGTCAGTCATATTTTGAGTGCCTTCTGCATTTTAAATACTTGTGAAATATATTTCAGCAATACACAAGCCACCACAGTATGACAAAATGAGGTCATAATGATAACATATATAATCTTGCTCTCTTTCACCCCTACCTCTCTATCTCTCTTTCACTGCTATCAATTCTATTCGGACTCATAGCAATTCAACAGGACAGGTTCGAACTCCTCTGTGCTCTTGTTGTTAGGTGCTGCCTAGTTGGTTCTTATTCATGGTCGTCTTATGTAGAGCAGAACAGACACTACCGAGAACTGTATGATCATCCTAATTCAGCTCATGGAGCATATTGCCTATTCTCGCTGGCCCTTCACTTTACCAAGCATGAAGCATGAAGTGTTTTCTCAGGTATGGACTCCCTGATTTGGTGGTCACCTAATCTGATGAGTGTAGAGGTGGAGCCTAGATTGTCAATCTGAGATAGCCAATGAGACTTCTGTGTGGGCATGGCCTTCTCCTGAGAATTCTGGGAGATCTGGTACTTCCCCCTTGCAAGCGAAAGACACCTCTCTTTTTCTGCTACTCCCTGGGAGACATTGCAGAAGACAAGCTACATGGATGTAACCAGAACTTGGAAGCCGGAGAAGCCACAGAGAGACCCCTGCCAGCACTGAGATGCTTACAATGCCACTGGATCCAAAGACTTTCTACCCACTGGCTTGTGATCGTCCTGCATTTGGCTTCATTGAATGTGTTTCATGAGTCTGAAGAAGACTTTATAAATTGATATCGGACATATAGCCTAATATCAGACTTATGGACTTGATCTGGACTAGGCTGGTATGTTTTCTCCATGTGCAATTGCTCTAGTATATAAACCTCTTTCTTATACACATATGTGTGTCCATGGATTTGTTTCTGTAATCTACCCAGACTAACACACCTGATAACATATTACAGAACATAACAGGAAATCTTACCATCATCACATATAAGGAGTATTGTTCCTGTACCTATTTCAAGATAAATTTGTTTATCCTTGTGGTAGCCCATGCCACTTTCAATATACTTTGCTAATACCATATGCAAATGTGTCAGTTATTCTCTGGTCTTCGTTATTTGATGTGGAACTTTCATATCCATATGAGGCCGTTGAAATACCTTGGCTTGAACTTCAAAGTTGTTTCTTTCATCTTAAATACTTAAAGGGATCTTGTGCAGCAGATTTGTTTTGTGCAACACACGCTTTGACTTCTTGACTGACGCTTCTGTGAGCGTTGATGATACATACAAGCAAAATGAAATCCTTGATAACTGCAGATTTTGTCCATTTATCGTGATCCTGTATATTGGTCCAGTTGTGATTTGCAATCCATAGTAAAGGTTGCAATCCTTGGGATTCTTCTGCAAGTGCTTCAAGTTCTCTTTGCTTTGGGCAGGCAAGGTGGTGGCATCTGCATGTCTCGGGCTCTTAAGAAGCCTCTGTCCTAGTCTGATACTATGTTCTTCATATGGCTCAAGTTCTCATATTATTTGCTCGGGATACAGATTGAGTGTGTATAGTGGCTGAAACAACTTTCCTGATGTGAAGTCATGCAGCATTACCTTGTTTTTGTTCAAATGGTTGTCTCTTGGTCTCGTACAGATTCCTCAGGAGCACAATGTACTTCATGCTACCTGTAGTTTTCTGTGATTCACATCGTGAATTTCCTTTTCATAATCAATAAAACATAAGTAAACATCCTTTTGATAGTCTCTTTTAAGCCAAGTTCTGATACCAACAGTGATATTCTGTGTTCTACATCACTTTCTCAATCAAGGTTTAGATTTCTTTCAACTCCCTCTCCATGTACTGTTGTTGCTGTTTTAAAATTATTTTCAGCAAGATAATTTTCTTGTGATATTAATGATAAATGTTGACTATTTTCACATGCTATAGGGGTAGATTTCTTTGCAATGAGCATATATGCATATCTCCTTTTTGGTTCACCAGGTTGCCATTTTTCAAATTTATTGGCATAGATTTCTAAGCATATCCAGCTTTATTGAAATACCATATATACTCATGTATAAAGTAATTTTTCCAGCATATTTTAATGCAGTTTTGTGGCAAAATTAGGAGCTTTGGCTTCTATTCGGGTCGATTTATACTTGGGTATGCATTTCAGTTGGCATTCCATCAGTTGCCATTGTCTCTTTTCCCCTCATGCCTTCAGTGAATTTGTACTTCTATCTGTACATTGATTCTTGATCACATAGGACCGCTTTAAATGTTTGAAGGCTGGTTTTATGTTTTTCTGGAAGTCCATGGTATATTTGATATTCTTTACCAACACAATTGCTATGCTCTATTTTTATGTCATAATTTCTCATTCTTCAAATTTCACATGTTTATAAGGCTCCTAAAATATTGTAAATTATCAGACACTATCCCATACCTACTAGAAAAAGAGAAAAAAAAACTCTAAGGAGTGGTATCCAGAAATACTATTTTTAAGTGCTCCAGATAATTTAAAACCCACTAAAGTTTGAAAACTTTCAAGTGAATTAATGATTATTTCTCCTTTTAAGATTTCCTTTCTTGTACCATGTTTCTAACTCTCTAACCTTGAGAATTCCCTGGAGATAGTAAGGTGAGTCATTGATTGCTTTAGGCTACCTGTTTACGATGGTGAATAATTTTCAATATTGCCACTTCTAGTGGCAGTGGGAAATACTAATGTCTCTTTTTCTTGTTCACAAATATGGATTATGGAAAGCAAACCATGTTATGCAAATATGCAGTTCTCTAAAAATAGAACTAGATGGTTTAGGGACATTTTGTTTGCAGAATTTGTTTATAAATAGTAATTCAAAATACACATGTATGCACACTAGAAAATAAAAGCCAGCACTGTCACCTCACTGCAACTAGAGTGACTGCAAGCTTCACCATTGTGAATGTAGCTCTGAATTTGCCAACCAATCAGACCATAAGTGAGTCAATCAATCAGACCTTTGCAATGCCTTGATTGCTTGCAGTTAAGGGAGAGAGCAGTTTGTCTCTAATTGCCATCAGGAGACCTAGCTCAAAAACACTGGGGGTAGCAGTAAGCTTGGCTCTTAATAAGCAACTCACATCAATTGCAGAAGTGAATTGCCTATAGTCTGTGACTAGCAAGCAATAAATTTATTCTACTTGGAAAAATCTCTAATAGTCATTGCTATAAGACAAAGAATGTTCTTGACTAATGCTATGCAAAAGTGATCAATGTAAATAGTTTAAGAAGAAATGCAACTTATTCCTCAAATCTTAGTTAGAGCCCCTTATATGAGAGACAATTTAAAAGAGATTCTTAGGCATACTTTAGTGCTTAGCTTATTTGACAATGAATTGCCAGAGTGTGAGTAAATCTCTCAGAGGTGAAGTAGAACCAGAGTGCTTCTCCAAACTGAGGACTTGAAACTTTGTTCCATAGAATTTAGAGGAACCAATCCTTGAAGAAGACATCATGCTTGGTCAAGTAGCGATAAAGTTAGCAAAAGGGAGGGAAAAGCTCAAGAAAGTGGGTTGAGAAAGTGATTGCAATATTGAGCTGGAATAGCAAAAATTGAGTGGGCAGTGTTTCGTTTTGTTGGACACAGGATCACTATGAATCAGAACGGACACAAGCACCTGACAATGGCAACATCAACCTCCAGGCAATCACACCAGACACAGTCTGCTTTGCTCATATTACTTTACATGTCTTTCTATTCCGGGAGATTAAAGTATTCTTGAGAAGCTCGAGTTGTTTGCAATATCTTCAATGAAAGATACTGGTTTGATACATCTCATGTAACAATTATTAAAGATCCCAAAACTTTACAACTTTAAATTTGCTCTATTTCCTGATTACTATTTATAATATCTAATACTCTGATGAAAAAGTTATATAACAATTCACAATATTCATATTTATGGCATTTTAAAAGTTCCTGCAGAAGGACTTATAAATTGCTGATGTATTTTGACAACAGAATGATATGCATTCAGTAAGGGTACTCAATAATATATTTTCATTAATTAGTATAAATTCATTCATCTAATTTTATTACTTTTAAAACTACTTTGTGCCATTTAAAAAATTGATAAAATGTGACAATAAGCTTGTGTTAGTCTGGGTAGGCTAGAGAAACAAATCCAGGGAGACTCATAGGTGTGTAAGGAAAAGCTTTATATAAAAGAATAATTGTATATTAAGAAAACATCTTAGCCCAGTCCATATCAAGTTCATAAGTCTGATATTACCACATATGTCAATATTAGTCCATAAATTCCTCTTTATACTCATGTAGTCATGTAATGACACAGAATGTGGGAATATCACAGGCCAGTGGGTAGAGAGTCTTGTGGATCCAGTGGTGGTAGAAGCAACTCAGCACTGGCATGGGTCTCCACATGGCTCCTCCAACTCCAGGACTCTGGCTCTATCAGTGTAGCTCCATGTGGCTTGTCAACCAGAATGCCTCTCAGAGAATGAGTGTATCTGGCCTCTAGTGAGCTATTTATTTTGTGCCTCCAAATGAGACCATCAAGCTGCAACCTGATTGACATGCTAAACTCCACTCCTTCCCTCTAAACTCTACCCCTTCACTACCCCTTCAATCTCAAGTTGACACCAGATTATGTAACTACCACAGACCACCTATTGTCAACTTGACACTTTTACTCAACTCTTTAGCCAGACATAGTTTTAACAAAACAATAATAAAATAATATCTGTACCTAACAAGAAACAATTAAAATGCATGCAGCTCCCTATGTGCGAAAGCCTCATTTAACCATAATATTCTATGCCTAACAATTGCACATAAGTAGCACCTTTACCTTATTCCTTTGAATATATTCCCCCAGCTAAGCCAGTTTGTAAGCCAGCCACTTTATGCCTTTATCGTCCCAATTTTGGGTTTTCAACTTCTATACTGCCCTCTTACATCAACCCAGCGCTCTGAGGAGACAATCATATTCTTTGATGTGAAGAATCTGCATTCCAGTTGGACCCTTGTGAGTCTGCATCCATAAGCAATCTCAAATCAGGACAGACCGTCCATAGAGTTAGCAACCATGTGCACCAGTTCACAGGCTCAAAGATACTCTCTTCATCTGGTTGGGTTCTGGTCAATCCAATATGGTCTGCCTCACTTAGCCTCACCAGGGTTCCCATTGGTTGCCTTGCCTTTAGAACATGGTCCCATCTCAACAACCCCAGTCCCCTTTTGCTTGGTCATGCCATAGGCTCAGGTTCCTCACAAAAGCCAGCCAACCCATTCTCACCTTCTCCTCTAGTTCTTGTAAAGCAGGTCTATGGGTGTCAGTGGCCAGACTTAACCCATCTCTATTGCTTCTTTTCTCTCACTTCCACTCAACAAGTGGCCACCTAGCAAGCACTTCAACAGTTCCCCTTTATTGTTCAGTCCTAGGGAGGAGAGTTTCTTCAGGATTCCAGATTTTTCCAGCCTCAAGCACAAACCTCTAGTTCAAAAGTCCAGAGTTTCTTTTTTTCCTTTGTCAATCTGTCAACAACCGCCCCTTCAGCAAGTCTTTTCAAATACAGATGTCCAAATACAGATGTCCTGGGGTTTATCTTTTCAGAACCTTCCTTCTGGATGTGTCCTAAGCCATTTAGAGATCCAATTTTATTGGCTGAAGGGAAGTAGTCTTGCAAACTTTTATTTTTACTTTCCAATAATCATTTCTATCAATCATCTCAATAACAATAGACAAGAAAACAGTATAAACTTAGTACAGGGAGATCCTAAATTCATTCTTAAATCAATGAAAATCTATCTCTTAACTATTCCATTGATACAAAATATGCCTTAGGCCTCTGACTACATTGTCTCAAGTCATGGTGGGACCCTTTGCCAGCCATTTTGACCTCAGTCAGCCACTTTCCTAAGGAGCAGGACCTCTGAGAAATTCAAGAGGCAATTTCTCCATCTGATCTCAAAATATACATTAACCACATTCATTTTCACCATTTCAAACAGGAATAGCCAAAGACAACAAACAAACAAAAGAATCAACATTTTAACTTTCCCATATTCTTTCCAGGAAACAACCCAGTAAACTACATGGCTATATGTGACCTCTGACTAGCCAAAGAAGAAAAGCTACCATGAGGTAAAGGTAACACAAGAATCCACTCTCTGTCTTCAAGATTTGTTTTCTCAGTATCCCACTCTCAAGGTACCATAATGTGTTGGACTAGAGAAACAAATCCAGGGAGACTCATATGTGTGTAAGAAAGAGCTTTATATAAAAGAGTAATTACATTAAGGAAGAAGGAATTGTATTATCCCAGCTCAGTTCAGATCAAGTTTATAAGTCCAATATTAACCCTTATGTAGATACTAGTCCACAAATTCTTCTTTAGACTTAAGTAGCCAGACAATGATGCTGAATGTCGGAAGATCACAGGCCTGTGGGTGGAAAGTCATGTAGATCCAGTGGTGGTTAGAAGTATCTCAGCACTGTCATGGGTCTCCTAAACCCCAGGCTCTATCGGTGTAGCTCTATGTGGCTTGTCAACAGGAAAGTCTCTCAGGGAGTGAGTGTATCTGTCCTCCAGTGAGCTATTTATCTCCTTGTGCCTCCAAATGAGGTCATCAAGGGGCAACCTGAATGACAGGCTAAACTCCCCCCTTCACTCTTAATACCATGTTTCCCCAAAAGTAAGACATCCTCCGAAAATAAGACCTACTTACAGTTTTGCCTCTCACTGAAATATAAGGCATCCTCCTGAAATAAGACCTCCCTGAAAATAAGGCCTCTCCAAAGCTACCGTAATCCTAGACTCTGGACAGTAGCGGTGGGCACCGCTGCATAGCTCACTGTTGGCCACAGCGCAGCTGGAACAGGAAGTGCGAGGTCTCTTTTAATAAAACAATAAATGTGTATCGCATTCTTCTTCATGGAAAAATAAGACCCAGCGCATCTTTGGAAGCAAAATTTAATATAAGGCACTGTCTTATTTTCGGGAAAACAGGGCATTGTCTCAAATTTGCACCAGCTTATGTAACTACTACAATGCTTAAGAGTTCTGTTCATAAACAAACTGAGATTGGGAGGTACAGAGCAGTCACTTAATTAAACTAAACTTACTTAAACAGAAATATGTAATATTACATTTATTATATTAATGTCAATGACAACATAATGAAGAGAAATAATAGAGCAAGAATGTGATTACAGTTATTGATATATAATAATTAAATGTTATAAATTGATCAAAGTAGTTAATCAGTTGCATCATTCTTTCAGACAGGAAGCTTAAAGCATCTATGGAAATAGCAAATAGATTCTCAATTATTTATGATATTGAAAAGTATGCTTAAACTAGGGGTCTGTGATGGTCCATTTCATGTCAGATTTGCTAGGTTATAGTTCCTAGTTATTTGGCCCAACATTAGATTATATTTTGACTTTAGTGTCTGTAATGTGGGTAGATCTCATCTAAGTAGTTAAAGGCATTAAGAACAAAAAAATCTCTGAAGTTTCCTGGAGTAGAAATTCTGTCTGAACACTGAAACCTGGAAATTTTTTCTGAGTTTCTAGCTTGCCAGGCTATCTTATAATTTGAGGGATCAAGGTTGAAAACTTCACTTTTGCCCAAGTGTTCATATGAATGCATATGTGTGTGCATTATTACTTAATATTTTATATGCATTGAAATATGACATATTTAGTTTTAGGATCAAGTTGACTAAGTCAGAATTCTTAGTATTTTGGCAGTTAATACCTACTAACCCTCCATGACCAAACCTAACAAAATAAAACTAAAGTCAATCAGTTGTTTGTGTCTATAATTGAATAAGTTTGGGATGGAAGACAATATTCTTACTCTGATAGCTACATAATTTTCATCAACTTGAATTGTAGGGAGAGCAGCCTGTCAATCAGGTCACAGCCTGATGGTGCCTCCGTGTGGGCATGACCTCCTCATAAGAAGAGTTCTGAATATCACCCTCTCTCTGCTTTCACCGTCCTGTGAAGGAGACCTGTACAGAGACCACCAGTGGGTCCACAAGACATTGCACCTGCCGGCCAGTGATCTTCCTGCATTGTGTATCATTGAACGTAGATGCATGATTCTGAAGAAGGATTTATGAAGAAGGGCTTGGATGTCTTCCTGATGTTTAAATGCTTCTTGATATAAGCATCTCTCTGACACATATATGGGTGTCTCTGGATTTGTTTCCCTAGTCAACCCTGCCTAACACACCTACTCAGGTCACAGCTCTTTTGCAATTATGTTTCCTTAGTGGTGTGCTCTAGATTCTATGTACATGGATGTTGTGGGGAAAAAAAAGCATCCTTGCTTTTGTTCTGTGTCTGGATCAGCTATCATTCCACCAATTTCTCATTCTTTGAACTTAATTCAATGGGCTTCCCTACTACCTACCAGTAGGGGTAACCACCAGTGGTGGCTGTCTGACCTGTGAACCTTGGATTCACCTGTCTCTCCAGTCACAATCCTAAAGTGCTGACCTTAGATTTATCCTCCTCTGCACTGCTATGTGGTCTTCTTGATAATTTTGGTTTCCTTAACTTAGGAAGCTTTGTCTGTGAGAAGAAGCCTCTAGACTACATAAGGCACTTGCCTAGGGACTTGCCTGTTCTCAGACTTGCCCAAACTACAACTGTGTGAGCCATTTTTTGATACACATTTCTTTGTATACATGTACATGTATAAACATTAGTGATTTTGCTTCTTTAGAGAACCAGGCCTAAGGCATACACTTTTAACTTTATGACTTTGTATTAGCCAGGTATTCCATTAATTATTTTTACTCTTGGGAATATTACTAAGAAAGAATCAGGATGTTGAAACTGTTTACACGAATGATTATAATAGCTTATAAATATAGTTCACAGTTAAAATCCTTAAAATTAAGAGGATCTAGCTCCCAGGGATTTTAGGAGGAAAATAACTTAAAGTATCACAATGTTTAAACTTAGAAATATAAGTTTAAACTTAGAAATATAATTATTCTTCAATATGGCAAGGTGATGTAAAAGAATATATATAAAAAGATGCACTTAAAAGATGCCACATGAAATATGAAAATCCTGAGATGTTCAAGATATCAGTTTAAGGCACTTAGCTACACTTGTCCTAATGGTATTACAATCAGAAGTTCATGGTTCAGAGGTTAAGTAATTCATTGTAAACTGGAAAGTGTGTAGTTCAAAGAGAGGACCAACCGTAAGTGCCCAACTTAGGGGCACTGTGGGGGTAGTTCTACACTCTCCTGTAAGGAAGGCGTCCTTACAGCAGCGATCAACCCATTGGCAGAGGGTCTGAGACAGAACACTTACTGTCAGATGGACAAATCAAGAGATGCGGCTTAATACATGTTGATAACGAAGATTAGATGGACACGAGATTAGTTTTTAATAATGTATTTCTCTGAAGAAGCCCAAAATCCTATCCCCTCCGCCCCTGAAAATTATTTGAAAGTGAAAAGTAAAAATGTTCTTAGAAAAAATAAAGCGAATACCCAAGTAACAGACACACACAAAACCATTTTTGTCCTTCACTAAACAATGCATATTTTTCAAGTCATTTAGTCAATTTTCTCATAGTATTAATCACCTGGCTTTTCTGTGAGGCTCAGCCCAATCCTGGTGCTGTACCAACTCTACTTAAATAAATATTTGAGGATCTGTAGCACTTATGAAAAGAATATGAAGTACTTACTGATGTAGGTCAAAGATTACAGCCTTCAATATGCCATACAAAAAAATAAAGAACATAAACTCCTCATAATTGGACCGATATGTAACATCCTGACTAATGCAGAAAGTATTGAAATTGTCAAGGATTTCATTTTACTTGGATCCACAATCAAGACCCATGGAAAGATCAGTCAATAAATCAAATGAATATTGTGTTGAGCAAATCTGTCACAAAAGTGTTGGCCACTGGAGATCCCCTTTCAGAAGGGTCTAGGGGAGGAGATGAGTCAGTCAGGGTATGATGTAGTACCGATGAAGAATACAGCTTTCCCCAGATCCTGGATGCTTCCTTCCCCCCAACTACCATGATTGGAATTCTACCTTGCAAGACTGGATAGAGCAGAGGTTGTACACTGGTGCAGATGGGAGCTGGAGGCACAGGGAATCCAGGGTGGATGATACCTTCAGGACCAGGGGTGTGAGGAGCGATACTGGGAGAGTAGAGGGTGAGTGGTTTGGAAAGGGGGAACCAATTACAAGGATCTACATGTGACCTCCTCCCTGGGGGACAGGCAAAGGAGAAGGGGGGGAAGGGAGACTCCGGATAGGGCAAGATACAACAAAATAATAATCTATAAGTTATCAAGGGCTCATGAGGGAGCGGGGAGGGAGGGAAAAAAGAGGACCTGATGCAAAGGGCTTAAGTGGAGAGCAAATGCTTAGAAAATGATTAGGGCAAAGAATGTACAGATGTGCTTTATACAATTGATGTATGTATATGCATGGATTGTGATAAGAGTTGTATGAGGCACCATCAGGCTGTGACCTGATTGACAGGCTGCTCTCCACCCCTACAATTCAAGCTGATGAAAATTATGTAACTATCAGAGTAAGAGTGTGTGCTTGTCCTGCTAATTAAGCAGTTAGTTAACTGTAAGCATTATTCAGCATGTATTATGTGATACTCTATGTAATAAAATAGAAGTCCTAATAAACTTTTAAAATAAATAAATAAATAGAAATCAAATATTATTTTGAAGACTAATGTACCACTCATCCAAGACATAGTATTTTCAATCACTTCATATATATAACAAATAAGGAAGAATGAAGAAGAATTGGTGCTTTTGAAGTTTCAATATACTTGTGACAGCCAAAGAATGAAAAACCCAACATGGAGCATCTCCAGCCAGAATTGTCCTTACAGGTGAGGCAGGTGAGAGTTCTTCTCATATACTTTGGGCATGATGACAGGAGGGATCAGTCTTGACATAGAACATCATACTTGGTAACTTAGAGGGTTCAGAAAGAAGATAAATATTCTCAATGGCACCGTGGCTGCAATGACTGTGAACTTGATGTAGGTCCATGAAGCATTGAATTCTGTTTTAATATGGGGCACTATGAGCCAGATAAAAATTGAAAGTAACTAATAACATGTGGACAAATATCAGGGGAGCCTCATGATGCTCTTATTCTCAGTTTCTACTTCCGTCTTGATAAGTGAGCTTCTCCGTTTTAGTTCTTACTGCACTCCTTGGTTCCCTTTACCCTTCCAGTCTCGCTTCATGTGCATGCGAGGGCCTGTAATAGGTTGCTCTTGTGATTGAAAAATTATGTTTCACTCTTTATATTCTCCCCTATTTTACCACACCTTTATATCCATTATATCCACAGGAACCCTGGTGGTGTCCTGGTTACAAGTTGAAGGTCAATCCACAAGTCCAGCACTTCAAAACCATCAGCCCTTCTGCAAGAGAAAGATGAGGCTTTTTAATCCAGGCAAAAGTTACAGTCTCAAACTCACCTGAGCAGTATTGTACCCTGCCCTCTGGGGTCTCTGTGTGTTGGCGTGGACTCAATGGCAGTGAGTTTGGTTTTGGTTTTATCTCCATAAGCATAAACCAGAAACTAGAACCTTGCTACCTTCCAGGGACAACATTAATACAAAACCTTGCTTTTCTGCCCCGACTTCTGGTGGTAACTCACCATAAATTCTCTACCTGTATTTACTTAGATAATGTGACATATAGGCTGCTTTGTTGTTCTGCCCTTTAATGTAGCTGAAACTCTAATATTAGGCATATGTATAATGAAACTATTTGCAGGCATGAAGAATCGGTGGAGAATCCACAGATCCATATAAATTTCTCTATGTTAACTGTAGAAGATGTCACATAGGACATAGTGTGTGCTTGTCCTGCTAATTAAGCAGTTCATTAACTGTAGGCATTATTCAGCATGTATTGTGTAATAAAATAGAAGCCAGTTTATTGTTTTCGAAGTTTTGTTACTGGTAAGATGCAAAACAACAACAAAAAAGGTATAGTTTCTATTTGCGACCTGTTATAGTCTATGTATGAAGAGACAAAAAGGAAAACATAAAAAAGTGAGGATGCTTCAAGGAGTCACAGTGGTAGGAATCCAATGATCTCCAGTACAACGCAACAAAACCAAACACAACACATACCAGGGATTTTGGTGACTACACTGGCGTGGCAGTGAAGTATTTGAACTAGAAACATTACTTGCCCTCATGACTTAAAAACATTGTTTTATAACTGGAGGCGTTTCATGCCCACTGTTGTAGTTGTCGGGAAAGGGGCTTGACTTCTTTGTTCTGTAGATGCTTAGTCTCAGCCCTCCACTCGTATGCAAAGTCAAGAGAGAAGAGTGGCATTGCTGAGCGTGGCACATATCTGACATGTAAGCATGCGAGCCATCACA
Organism: Tenrec ecaudatus; assembly: GCF_050624435.1. Lineage (NCBI taxonomy): Eukaryota > Metazoa > Chordata > Mammalia > Afrosoricida > Tenrecidae > Tenrec > Tenrec ecaudatus. The sequence goes on from NC_134530.1 coordinate 101,067,084, forward strand.
ACCCGAAGCGGAAACAAACAATTTAGCGCACAGTACCTTCAGCGTTTTAAATCGGTTTGGCATTCGAGTCAAACATTAGCATACTAAACTGTAGAAACCACTCAATGCTTATGCCTCCTCATTCTGAGACATTAGAAACAAAATTATTATTAAATGGAATTAAATATTTCTAAATGCTCGTGATACGTGTTGCTCAAAAGACTTAACTCGGTCGAGCACTCCAGTAATATTTGTAATAGCAAAGTGAAAATCGTCAGTATATATCAACAGCACTAGCAATACTCTCTGTAGTTAGGAGCAGAAATGCGTGTTTCTAAAAAGAAACATTATATTTTCAAGAATAGTGGAGTCCCCATATCACAATCTCTGCTCATATGAATGTGATATAAGGGAATGCAGCCTCATAGAGCGAAGTATGTTAAATTCATCAGGGAGAAAAAGTTTATCTCACAGTCTTCAGTAAGCAAAGCCTTGGGGATCACATAAACAAAGAGGAGAAGGAACAGCATATCCCTGGAGAAGACCATTAACATAATTGAGCACTTAAATGCATAAGAAACAAATTGAGACCACTTAAGTAAATAAGGAGAGAGCTATGCAAAGACAACATCAAGATGTTAAGATTGATCTTTAACTCCTACCATCTCTGGAATTAAACAGAGCTCACACATTGAAGGCTAAGGGCCTCAGCACTGGGTTAAAGGCGAAGGACATTAGCTACTGCAGCGGACAATTTACATTTGAACCCGAGCAGCAGCATCTGGAAGATGGATGACTTTAGGGCAGGTTCTTATGTTCTTTCAAATTTACATTTCTTATCTATAAAATGTGCAAAATAAGAACATTTCCTTAAAAACTGTCCTAATTTTAAAGGAGGTAATACAGGTAAGGTGTCTATTATAATGCATGTCACATAAATTACTCAAATGTCATCTTTCATGATAAAAATAGATACTAGTGCTATCCCTAGTTATAAAGAGGTATTTAAAGGAAAATATATACATTAGTTGGGACTCTATCAACATTTTCCCTATGTAAGGAATGAGGAGAGGAAAGGTAGATTGGTAATTTAAAGTATAAAATTCATAATATTTTAACCCCAAACAAGTAAATTAGAATATGTATTTTTGTAAATTATCTGATTTATATACTGCAACTGACTTCAAAATTTATAAGTGGGTGCATTTAACCAGGTATTTTTACATGAATTAATAAAATAAATGTTAAATCAACCATTCTTGTAGGAGTTTACTCTGAGAAAAATGATTTTATATATATATATACTTTTACATGATATTTGTATATTACTTTATTTAATTTCATTGGTGGTAGTCATTTGTATTAACTAGTACAAATTGATTCACTCATAGGATAGGAGGCAGCTAGAAGTTTGAATTTAGGCAGCTGGATCAAGGAGAATGTTTTTTTTTTTTGCTGTGTGTCTGAAGGAAAATCCTTTTCTCCTTTCAACATCCCTTGCCAAGAATTCCTTTGAGAACTCCATGTGTCCTGGCATTGACCTTCTCCTTGGTCTAGGACAGCAGTTCTCAACCTGTGGGTAGCCCAACTCAAAACAGCAGCAAAATTACAATTGTGAAATAGCAACACAAATAATGTTATGGTTGGGGGTCACCACAACACGCGGAACTGTATTAAAGGGTGAAGGCATTAGGAAGGTTGAGAACCACTGGGCTAGGGGGTTCTAGCACAGGAACTAGAACTCCAGCAAATAGATTCTGCTCCGGCCTCTTCCTTCTTGGTAGTAGTCAAATGGTTCAATACACATACATGCACACGCACACCTTTGTCTTCACAGTAGCATCCTTGCTCTACAACATTTTCTTTTGCTGTACAACATTTTAAAGAAGTCTTTTGCTTTGTTTTTGATGTCTTTTTAAAAAAGTATTATTAATTGGTAGTTAAAACATGTAACATATCATTCCATAGTTAAAGCACATCAAGCACAATTGTACAATTGCTACCCCAATCAGTTTCCAAACATTCTTTCCTCCCCCTGGACCCCTTGACATCACCTACCTTTTACTGCCCCCTGCCCCCTAGTCCCCACCAACCCTCTGAAACCTTGTTTTACTTGCTATCCTTATTGGTTCATCAATCCTGCATTTCATTTACCCAAACACAGAAAAAACATGTAACACATCTTCAAACAGGTGACCTTCGATGATATGACCCCTCTGATATACACCCTAATATGAACAAACAAAACACAATATCGAATATAGAAAATGTTGAAAACTTTGATCATTGATTCAATGGGTTTTGATTGTGTCTCTAAACAAGACAAAATCCTTGACAACTTCAATCTTTTCTCCCTTCAGCAGGATGTAGTCCTGATGTGAGAATTCTGGTTTTCTTTACACTGAGTTTCAATCCACACTGAAGACTACACTCCCTGATCATCAGCAAGAGCTCCAAGCACTCCGAGCCTTCAGCAGGTAAGATGATGTCATTGGCATGTAACACGTTGCTAATGGACCTTCCTCCAAAATGGATCTCTTCTTTATTCAGTCCAGTTTTTTGGATTATTTGCTGAGGATGTAGGTTGAGTAAGTGTAGTGAAAAGATGCAACCATGCAGGCTTCCTTGCGTCTGTTATAATGACAGGTTCCTGGTCTGCTTGCAGGCTCTGCATGAGCACAGCATAGTGGGCTGGGATGTCTTCTTCACAAGGCTTTTATAGTCTCTTATGATCCACACAGTTGAATGACTTTGTATAATGAATTAAAAAAATCTTTCTAGTGTTTTCTGCTTTTAGTCAAGAGCTCTCTGACACCAGCAATAATATTTCATGTGTCACGTCCTCTTATGAGTCAGGCTTGAATTTCTGGCAGCTCCCTGCCAATGTACTGCTGAATCCATTGTTGAATGACCTTCAGCAAAATTTTGCCTTTAACAACCATTCACGTAGTGAATATGATAGTAAAGATATTATCCAATAATTGTCCCATTCTGGTTGATCATCTTTCTTTGGAATGAGTATGAATATGGATCTCATCCAATAGTTGGTCAGGTAGCTATCTTACACATTTCTTCGCACAGACAAGTGAGAGCTTCTAGTGCTTCATTAGCTGGCTGAAACATTTCAATTGGGATTCTGTGCATTCCTGGAATCTTGTTTTTGGATAATGCCTTTATAACTCTTCTTTAAGTACTATTGATTCTTGATTAAATACCACCTCTTGAAAGGGTTTAATGTTGACTTTTTTCTGTAAAGTGAATTTGTATATTATTCCCATCTTCTTTTGATGTTTTCTGCTTCTTTCCCCATTTTACCAATAGAATCTTCCAATATTATAAACTGAGGCTTGAAGAACATATGTGATATAGATGAAGAATATTCCATTTGAAATGAGATAGATGAAGAATATTCCACATATTATGAAACTTTCAGAAGAATAAGTGAATCCGGTGTAGAAGAAGTACATACAGAAGACTATTTTATACTTGAGAAGCATGAGGCTTCCTGTTCCATCCTTTGTACATGTTATTAAGAGAGCCAGTTCTGGAGAAGGGCACCATGATAGGCAACAAGGGGCAACAGAAGGATAATTGCAGAAAAGTCTTCAGTGGGATGGCTTTGACACAGTGCCTTCTACAATGGGCTCAAACATAGTGATGGCTGTGAAAATAGAGAGGGGTTTCATTCTGCTGCATATCGAGTCACTGTAAGTCAGAGCTGAGCTGACTGTAGCGAACAACATCACAAGAATGTCAAAGGTCTTAGTCTAGTGTTGAGCAATAGATTCGTGGACAGTTTTACTGATGAAGGGGTTTCATGAAGCTCATGGAAACATTCTATTAGCTTTTAATTACGGTTTTCTTTTAACATTTTTAAGCACCCTTGTACCAATAGATTCAGATTTCAAACTCATGTGTAGATCAAGTATGGAGATGTGCCATGAATCAGAAATCTCATTAATAAGCATTTTCTTACTTGTAGCTACATGTAGTGCTAAAATATTAAAACTTAGATTACTTAAGTTAAAATTATTAGGTGCTATATATGAATGCCAGTTGTTTGAACTGAATAAGGGAATAATGCATGCTTTAAAATCAGGAAAGGTGTACAACACCATTGAAATTTCTCACTATATTTATTCAAACTACATAGGGAGCAAATAATCAGAGAAGTTGGCTTATTAACAATCTGTGATGTGCAGATAAAGCATCCTTGCTTGGTGAAGTGAGGAGGAATTGAAGCATTTGCTGATGGAGACCAAGGATTTCAGTCTTCAATATAGATTACAACTAAAGATAAAGAAGACCCCAATTCTCATAACTGGACCAATAGATAATAACATCATTATAAATGGAGAAAAGTTTGAAGCTGTCTGGCTTGGATTCACAATCAATGATCCTGGAGGCAATAGTCAAGAGATCAAAAGACACACTGAATTGGGTGAATCTGGTGCACAAGACTCCTTCATAGTATTGAAAATCAAGAATGTTACTTTGAGGATTAAGGTGAACCTGACTCAATCATGGTATTTTCAATTGCCTCACATGCATGTGGAAATTGGACATTGACTTAGGAAGATTGAAGAAGAATAGCTGTACTTGAACTGTGGTGCTGGAGAGGAATATTGAAAGTACTTTGGATTGCTAAAGAACAAACAGATGTCTTGGAAGAAAAACAGAGTACTCCTTAGGGACAAGGATGTAAGACTTTGTCTTAAGTACTTTAGATATGTTTCCAAGAGAGGTGAGTCCCTGGCGAAGGACGTCATGTTAAGTAGGGCATCTGTACTAGTAGCAAAGTTCTTCCTCTTCCACCCTCCAACGTCCTGAGTTTCAATAATTCGAGTTCCTAAGGTGAAAGCTGTTTTCTTTTTTTTAATCTTTTAATTATTTTTTTAAAAACATTTTATTAGGGGCTCATACAACTCTTATCACAATGCATACATATATACATACATCAATTGTATAAAGCACATCTGTACATTCTTTGCCCTAATCATTTTCAATGCATTTGCTCTCCACTTAATCCCTTTGCATCAGGTCCTCTTGTTTTTTCCCTCCCTCCTCGCTCCCCCCTCCCTCATGAGCCCTTGATAATTTATAGATTGTTATTTTGTGAAAGATGTTTTCTATGGTAACTATTTGCATGCTACCTTCCCTTTTATCTTTTCAGGTACTTATCTTGCTATTTCTATAGGAAATGTTCCCCTTTCAATAATGGAGTATCTTTTGTTTCTTACCAGACACTGCCTTGCGTTATCAGTTGTTAAGAGTTCAGGAAAGGAGTCTGATTATCGAAGCTTAGGTTACATATCTCCTTCTGAGTTAAATTGTTGCAAGACTGCGGTTGACCTATCCAAGCAAGTGTCCATTGAGTCAACTCAGACTCTTACGGCTCCTAGATGTGCCCATCAGAACTGTACTCCATAGCATTTTGAAGGTCATTATGGGGAGGTTAGAATGTCCAATCATTGTTATTTTTTCTATTTCATTTTCTTTTTAGCATAAGCTTAGTACATTAACTGCATTCAGAGAAACTAATTTGGGGATGCTCTCAGTGTTCAGGGTCACAAAAATTCTGATGATGGACAACCTAAGTGACAGAAGACAGTGATTTCGTGGATGCAACCTGCTGGGACACAGACCACAAACTGCTTCTCCCATAGAGTTACTGGGTAGGTTTGTTCTGTTACATCTTGATTAACCACTTAGCACTTAATTGCTTACACCACCAGGGATCCTTGATTTGCAGATATTTGGTAGGAAGGGAAACTTGCTCCTGAATACTGTACTTCCAAAAGTTATTCACCTTCTACAGACTCCTCTTAAGTTTACAATGGGAATGGTGAGGAGAGGTGATTGGAAGTATTTAGCCTATTGCTGCACTATTTAATAAACTCTAAAGGAGTTAATTGCCTCTAACTCTTTGAAAGTGATACATTTGCACATATTGGTGACAGTTTGGTATCACAGCCTACAGGAAAAGTTCTACTCCCGGTCCTGCTACTCCAGATCTGATTTTATGATACCTTACCAAACTAACAGAATTCTAATCACTTGCTCATTCCAGTTGGACAGCACACATTTTATAAGGATTACTTGATATTCTTTGAGGGAATATATGAGGGGGTACCCCCGAAAAATGCATTTTCCCAGTAGGCGAGCATTGAGCGATTCGCTCCGAGTTAGTGCATCTAGTGGTGTCTCCCGAGAAGGTTCTCTCTGGTTACAGTGAATATTTTTGTAAAAGCAGTTTCACTAGAACCATGTTACTTGTGATGACCAATATAAGAGAACAGCAGCAGTGGAATTTTGTTCCCAGCTCGGGAAAAATGTCCCAGAAAATGATGTGATATTGGACACAGCTTACAGGGACAGAGCTATGTGACAAATTCAAGTGTGTGAGTGTTTTTCTTGTTTTAAAAGAGGTGTAAATGTCAACTGATGAGAAACCTTGTTCTGGTCATCCTTCAACCTCCTGAATGGTCGAAGATGTTGACTCGCCATGCATTTGGAGTTTGTTCCACCAGGTCAGACTCTTTATTTAGAGGTTGTGAAAAGAATGCCCTGATTGTAACAGATGGGTAATCGTTTTGACACCCTGACAATGCACCTGCTCACACAGTCATCTCAATGTGCCAGTTTTGGCCCCAAATCAGTATGCTTCTCTTTCCTAATGCACTTTACTCACCTGATATCACTCTGTATGCCTTCTTTTTGTTTCTGTGAGGGAAGAGGGACATGAAAGGATAGTGATTTGATAACATAGATGAGGTGATGAAAAACATAAACAAAAACGAGAGAGGTCCTGTCATCCATACAAACAGAAGAATCTAAAACACGGTTCCAAGAATGGAATCAAAGATTTGACCAATGTATTAAGTGTAATGGAGAATACTTTGAAGCTGATAGGTTGTTTTCAAGAGAAAAAAAAATCTATACCCTTGAAAGGAGAATTCGTTTTTCTGTTTTTGCTTTGGGGGGAGGGAGGGATACCCCGTCATATGCATGTGTTTTCTCATTAAGAGAGAAGAACTTGGAAATGTGCTTAGCCACCTGGCTAGCATGCTGGCTTGGCCTTTTATACAGGAGCAACTGTTAGCATTATTACTAGCTTGCGTGTATCCCCGGGGGATTCTCAACCTGTGTAATTCCTTCCTGTGCTGTGGAGCCAGTCACGCCACTAAAACAGAGAAATACTGGAAAATTTACTGAAGCAGGCCACAAGGGAAAATAGAGACCATGTGTCAGCTTTAGAAATACAAGCTCCTTGACAGATTCTATCAGTGGATTTCTGCATTTAAACAACACATATGCAACCTTGACTTTATAACTGCTAGGAGGGCTAGAGAATCTATTCAATATTATAGCTTTTAAAGTCTTTAGCCAATTCATAATTTATTTTTAAGAGAACTATATACTAGTTGTCCCTGCTTAAAAAAAATTCCAAGTTATTGACAATTACTACTTGTGTTAGTCCAGATAGACAAGAAAAACAAATTCATAGACACTCATATGTATACAGAAAAGAGCTTTATATACAAGAGCAATTGGATATTGAGAAAACATGCCAGCCCAGTCCAGATCAAGTCCATAAGTCTAATATTAACCTATATGTCCTATACAAATCTATAAAGTCCTCTTCAGAATCACAAAACCCATGTAGCGATGCTGAAGATGACAGGCCAGCAGTGGGATGTCTTGTGGATCCAGTGGCATTGCAGGCATCCTAGTGCTGGCAGGGGTTTCCCAGTGACTCATCCGTCTTCCAGGTTTCTGGCTGCTTCAGGGTAGCTTCATGTGACTTTTCATCAGAAATGTCTTACAGGGAGTGAATCTGACACCTGTCTCCAGTGAGCTATTTATCTCCTTAGCAGCTCCAAATGAGGTCATCAAGTTGCAACATGATTGACAGGCTAAGCTACATGTCTTCACTCTTAGTACTCAAATTGACAACAGATTATGCAACTACCCTACTGCTTGTCCTTTGATGTTAAGTAAATCTGTCCGTAATTGGAAATAATTGACTCCACCATTCTCTTAACACATTTTTCATTGTGATCACCTTCACAGCTGCATGTTCAGTGTTTAAATCATTGAAAAGACTTCGAGTCTTTCCATGTACTAAAACCCAACATAACCCATGCTGCTAAGTCCAATCAATTCCTCCCAGATGTATCCCTGAATTGAAGGTCAGAATAGAACCCCCCTTCAGTTTCAAGGATGAACATTTTTTTGAATGCTGTATCTATCCCTCATGAAGCAGCTACTGGCTTTGAACTTCAGACCTTGTGATTGTCCACCTTTTAACCACTTCATCCCCAGGTTTCCTCTTGCAATAAATGTTAAATTAGAACCATATCCACCTGACTAACTCACTTACAAATTCAGCTGAAAGACTTCAGGATACAGTTGGGAGCTGACCAATTTTATTTACTTAATAAAGCAGTAATAATGAAGTGGATGCCTATAGTAGAATGGCCTAAGTGAATTTGCTGTAATTATTTGTACTCATGTATTAAACTTGTTGATCTTAAAATTTTAAGATCACTTAGAAATAGCAAAAATATGAACATTTTTATTATGTAGATAGTGTTCTCAGTGCTACTTGTATGATAACTGCAAAACTCTATCCTATAAAATGATAGATCAGGACATCAAGGTGGTGAATAAGGAATTCGTTAAGAAAAGCGTAGTGGTAGAAAATGAATTCAGAGTATTTCTATTTTTCTTGAAAGCGAAGGGAATTGTGTCCATGTCTCCAGCAAAGAGAAGTGCACTTGGTATCATTATCCTTACATGTCAAATAATATAAAACAAGATCCATTAATACAAAATAGCCCGAGGCACTCCAACCTGTTAATATTAGAAGAGTGGTAAAGATAAAGTACTGCTCTCAAAAGTTGTTTATTTTCAAATACGCATTTTCCCCTAACAGAAATAGATAAGGAAGAAAAATATCGTCAATTTGAACAGCAGGATTGTGAGGATTATATTTACTTTAGTCTCCAATACTCCCTTATTAATATATATGATATTGAAAATTATTTTAGATTGGGTTTATGTTGTCCTAATCAGATTAAGCAACTGCATCAGGAGTACCATAGCAAAGTGAGCCTTCTTAAAAAGTAATTATCAAAAGAAAAACATACATCTCTTTGTGGCTCAATTTTGTGCTTTTTTTCCCCTGTGGCACTTGCATTGAATGATACTAAGATTGAGCAACAAACTATAGATGCTGATACTTTTGTGCATGTCATTACTATCTAAAGAATATTTACTATCACAAATATCTAAATTGCATATTTTTGTTGTTGTTATTAGCTTCTATTGACTCCTAGGGAGCCCATGTACACGAGAACAACACACTGCTCAGTCCTGTGTCACCCCAAGGATGGCTGCTATGCTTGAGCTTCCAGTCGCAACCACTGTGTTAACCATCTCAGGGGAGGAGTCTTCTCTTCTGTTGACCTTCTGGCTAGTGAGCATGATACCATTTTCCAGGGACCTGTCACTACTGATAACCTGTCCAAAATATTTGACAAAGTTTCTCTCTTCTAAGGAGCTATAATATTTATAGAAACAGATTGGCACCTCTTTCTTCCTTGCAACAAATGGCGGCCCTCCTGTTTCACAGCCAACCACTTACTACACCACCAGTATCCTTAGTCCAGAGGATGGGAACATGATTTCATAGTTGTGGTTGGCACAGTGGGTCACGAGGTCAGAGTGAGGGGATGGGGAGGTTGAGTAAGTAGTGCTGAAAGATAAACACAAGGAAAAACATATTAAAGACTGACTGTAGGAACAGAGAAAAATGAAACCTCCATGAGAGTTTATTTTATTGAGTGTTGTCTGAAGATATTTTGTGAAAAATTTTACAAACTTTACCTGGAATTTTCAGTGTATAAATAGCTATAAGATTTATAAGAAATAATACTATAGACATCAATCAAACTTGAAACATATTACTTATTATAGTGGTGATGCGTTGGGCTGCCATACCCAAGGTTGGAAGTTTGAAGCCATCCACAGTTCTGCAGGAGAAAGATGGGCTTTCTACTCCAGTAAACAGTTACAGTTTGGGAAACCCACTGGGGGTCGCTATGAGTCAGCAGTGCATTTGGTGTTTTTATAATAGTTTGGGATTTATACTTGAAGATTGGCCATTTGTTTTAGAGGAAGCACAGGATTCAAATTGATTTTAAAAGTAAAATTATATTCAAGATCAAAAGAATAAATGCTATCTATATTTAGTGACATTTTATGTAGCTGCAGAATATCTTCCCTATAGTCAGCATTAGTGAAAGGAGATAAATTAACTGTCTGTGACCACTGTGCATCACTTTATGTAGCGATTATAGACTAATAGCACTATAACGTAGAGTTCAACAATTTTTAACATTTTCTAGAAGAATAAGGCTGTCAAATATTTAGATGCTTTTTAAATAAATTTATTTTGTATCATGTATATAAACTTCAACATATGTATGAATAGTTTCCTTAAATATTTTTATATACTACACCTTCTATTAAAAACTGGAAAAAATAAAATGATCAATGGTAAATTATGCAAGAAAATGAAAATTGTCGTCTCTATTAAAAATTAACATGGAACATTATGACTTAACTTACTTTTATCTGCATTATGTTTGCTAGATTATTTTTATAAAGCAAAAATTCTTGATTTCAAAAGTATTACCTTTTTTTCAGCCACCGTAAAATCTTCCTTTCAAGGTAATACCACCAAGTACAAATTAATCTTCTCTTGTTCAAATTATGGTAAACCTTTGAGAAAGACCAATGACTTAGTAAGACCAAAACCCAAACCAAACCCACTACCAACAAGTCTGTCCGACTTATGGTGAACTGTTAGGCCAGAGGCGAGCTTTTCCATGGGGTCCCCAAGGATGTAACTGTGTACAGAGACTCACTTCTTTCTCCTCTGGAATCCTTACTAACCTTTCCATTAGTTTTATACACTGCACTAATGCATACTGAATGTAAAGTTATTTCCCCCTACATTTTGTGATATTGTCCTTAGTCCTGGAAATCAATTTGAGCGCAAAGTGTTTTAGTCATTGAAAGTTCATGCCAAAATGAGAGTCGTCAACTTATTGGAAGAGAGTTGTTGCTGTTGTTGTTTTGTATATGTATGTGTCTACCTACTACCTACCCACCTACTTTTTATTTATACATCCATGTGTCACTTTCATTAAACTCCCTGAGAAGCAGCTTTGTAATGAAGATGAGTCTGCAGGAATTTGCTTAGGAAGTGCTCTCATTATTACATCTTTATTAAATAATTGTCAAATGTAAGTAGTCACATCAAAGAATTTTTTAAAAAAATCATTTGAATTCATTCATTTAAAATTTATGCTTCTTCTAGATTTTCCTCTTCCACATATTGATGCTGGTAGTTTGCTTGGACAGGACTACCTTGTTTCACTATGCCTGTTGACTCTTAAATTACATTTCAATGACGATTTTAAATCATACTACCACCTACATGAATTCCCTTTTGGTTATTTCTGCAGATTGCCACTGCCCTCATTGTGCTGTGGTGTCTTTTCAGTTACACTCACCAACATGCAATTCTACTTTCTTTACTTCATTATATATCCATATATCGATACTGGTGTCTGTATCTCTATCTGTACCTCTATACCTAGATGAAGATTTCTAGATCTATATCATCTATACATATACCTATACTTATAACTATATCATCTATATCCAGCGAGGTTTACATGTAGGCATGAATTTTTCTTGGGGGAAAAAGAGTACCAAAGGTGAAATTTATCTAAGGTAATAATACCAGGAAAATTTTAATTCCCATAGCAATTGATCATGTTTTTAATATCTTAGGATCAATTTGGCTCTTTTAATATATATTTTATTATATTTTATTTCTGTCTTGTTACTGCTGCTAGGAAGCTCATAATTAATTTTGTACCTCAATTTTTGTATGTGTTGACACTTTATGATATTTTATAGTATAATGTATTAGTCATATAACTAATCTTAATATATATGGCTCAATGGCCATATATATATATAAAATCACTACCTGTGAGTCATTGCTGACTCATAACAACCCACTGCAGGTTTTTGAGACTAACTGTTTAAAAGAGTAGAAAGCCTAGTCTTTCTCCCATGGAGCTTCTAGTGGTTTCAAACTGCTGACCATGCAGATCAGAGCCAAGCCCATAACCAGTATCCCACCATACATATATACAAACATCATATATATTATATATAATATTGATATCTATATTAATATACCTATATAATTATCTTTACTCTGATACTCAATTATTTATCTTAAAATGGAATGTTCTCAAGGTATCTTTATAAACCACAACCGTCTTTTTATATTCAAGTGAAGTATAAGAAAATATATATTCACAGAGAATAAATCAATATAAAATAATTATAATTTATAATAACCATATCCTTTAGAAAAATACTTTGATACAGACAAAGTATACACATACAATTTGCATATAAGTATATCCCTGTATGCATCCATATGGTGTATGTTTGTATGCAGCGACACATACATTGTTAGACAATGTGTTGTACCACTGACCCCCATCCTTTAGCTCAAAAGGGTCCATTCCACAAATTACTGGTACTATTTATTACCTATTGCTAATAGCTATGAACTCTCTACCCTCGTTTTGAATTTCCTTTATTTGAGCAAGCTTGTCTTCGACTTCTCCTTGAGGCTATTCTGGGTTGTAAAAATCAACTCCCTTATCCCACCCAACCTAGTTGAGCTCTGAAGAGCTTCCCCGCTTCAGTGCTGCTTGTGGAGTCAGTTGATACTTTTCCTGTTATTGCCAGACAGTCTACGCTCTTCCACCGAGCAATTCTTCATTTCTTTATTCTAAAGATGTAAATACTGAGAGCACTTCCTAATTAAATTCCTGCAAACTCATTTTCATCATAGAGCCTACTTCTTAGGAGTTTCAGTTACAGGTGGAAAGTGTTAGACCCATAAGCAAATAATAGGTGGGTAGGTAGTAGATCGGTACATGTGTATATAACAACAAAACCCCCAAACTCATCTATGTATACAGTAGTCACTATGTGAATATCCATATGAATATATATAGTAGATGATAATTATATCGATAGTAAGTAGATATGTGCGTGCAGAATACATAAACTCGCCATCTTCTTATGTTGTTGTTGGGTGATATTAAATCAGTATCAACTCATAGCAAACCCATTTGACAGACTAGAGCTACCTCATACTCCATAAGGTTTTCTAGGCCGCAATCTTTGCAGAAAGAGAGTGTCAGGTCTTTTCTCCCACGGTGCCACTGCTTGAGCTTAAACTGCCAACCATACAGAGCAATCAGTGCCTACCAATGCCTTCATTTCCAGGTTCCATACGATCTGCTTTTAGTGCATTGTAAATAACTACCACTAAGTGATATGAATAAATTCTCGTCATACTCGGGATTCCTTAAATTTTCCAATTCTAAGTGATTGCTTCTTATTCTCCCCTAAATTCGCTCAATCGGTTCAGTTACGTTTGATTGGGAGTTAATTTTAACCCAATTGATAGAGTTTAACTGCTGAATGGAAGGTCATGAGTATGATCGCTGTAGCCAGCTGATTGCATCTTAATCTCACCTCCTTGTTAATGTGTACCTGGAGGAAGTCATTTGTCTGTCTGTAGTTTGTTTTCCTTACTCATGATGAGAAAATCATAAGCTGCAAGATTGTTGAGAAAACTGAGCGTCTTCATTCAATGGTCTGTTGAGTCTGAAAAGTGTAAGTGGTAATAGTATGCATAGTAATCAATACTGCAGTCTGATTCACAGTCTGATAAAACACTAAGCAGTTTTAGGAGCTATTGTCTTAACCAGTTTTCTGTATGACCTATGATATAAATAACATGATAGTGAAAGTTATTCAGATCATTCTGTGACTAACAGCAATGGAAAATCAGAACTTTGTATTTTAAAAATGACATTCTTGCACATTAAGGAAGAAAAATATCTTCAAATGTGAAAGTGCCTAAAACTTATAACCAAACGTTTTTATGTTCCTAGGTTACAGTCATATTAACATAGGATTTCCAAGAACTTCTGGCTAGAAATTAGAGAAAAAATTCTGATTATTTAAACATGTTTTAAACCTAGACACTTATTTTATCAGTAGTTGGTGATCAATGGCCCCAACCCTTGGAAATGAACTGGGATTTAGGGTTTACTTGACAAATATAACGTAGTGGAAATGACTGTGAATATATTAGAAACTGAGTGTAGGTTTCGCTGACAGCTCTTGGAACATTAGCTTTGAGACTCTTCAGTCTTAGTGAAAAGTGCCTGACTACCAGGAAACTATCACTTGGAAAGAAAGTGAAGAGAAAGAGAGAGAGAGAGAGAGAGAGAGAAGAGGAAAGAGATAAGAGAGAGAGAGGGGGGAGGGTAGAGAGGTACTAGCAAAGTCTCAGTTATTACTGTTTAAATACTAGTACTTAACTACTGTATTGGAATCGTATTCAGATGCTAGACAAACGAGTGAGTGAAAATGATCTTCAGGATGACCTAATCACCACCAGATTGAAACCACATACGCGAGTCTGAGCCAGAACTGCTAGCAGAGCCAGTCAGTCACCTCGCGAGCAAACTAAATGCAGGTCTGTATTTTAAGCTGCTCATGGGCTACAGATTTTTCCTCAAGCATTAGATAACTAAATGGACGGCATTCGCCTTCTAGAGCCTAAAGTAATTAGTTAATTCTTTATGTATGATAATAATATGATGAGGTAAAACCCAAAGCAAAACATTTTTAAATATTTTTGAATTTTCCATTCAATAAATTGTTCAGTAATAAATGAATCTTATCATCTTGTTTTCTAAATACAACCATAGAGATGACTTTGTTTGTTTCATATGACTGGATAGGAGAGGATCTCTCACCTAAAATACATGTACATATATGCGCTCACACCTTGCCAAACCACCACCATCACCGATTTTGGATGGTCACAGTTAAGATCCATGGGAGCAGTCTGGTCGAGTTTTGACAGGTACGATGGGCTGACGTCGTAGCTTATCCCTGAGACTATTGAAAAGAATAGTATCAAAGTATAACTTTTCTTTGTTCAATCAAGTCCTGAGAAATTTCCCATCTGGCCTCTTACAGAAACTGTATGAAGTGAGGATGTACAATATTTCACAGCCTAGAAAAATAAATATGAGATTTACAATAACTTGAGAATATATATACATACTTATAGACTATATATTTGGAATAGAACAAATAAGTCTTGTGATGATAAGGAAGCAGAGTTACTGGTGACAATTTATGAAGTATGTTCTTTCTCTGATGGACACATGGGACTAGTCGCCAAGAGTCTTCACCTGCAAAATCAGAAATGCCTTGATAAGTCTGTTTTCTAACATAAATTTATATAGATTTTTCAATTCCTGGATAAGTATTTAAAATTGTGCCTTTTATCAATACTTTCTATAGCAATTTGTAAAGCAATGGACCAATTTATGTCTGTATAGAAGTAGCAGACTTATTGACGTATTTGCTTCCTAAATCGTTTTCTATACATATTCTCAACACACCTTAGAAAAAAAGGAGACTGCTTTAATGTGTTATGTCTGATTGATTGTTTATTAAAAAGAAAAAAAGGGGGCGGTATGGAAAGTGAACAGTTCTGAAGGACGTGTTACTTTAGCTTTTAATGAAAAACTGCTTTTGTTTTCACTCTTAGAAATGCATCTTTACCAATGAATTTAGAATTATGATCGTTTGGTGCATTTGAAAGCTGCCACTGTGGTCTGACGTCATCGGCTTGTCGCCTGTGGACAATGAATTCTCATGAAGTAACACTGAGTGCATTCATTTTGCCTCAACTGGTTGCAGTTGTTCAAGCTTCGCGAGAACCGTGTCCATATTCTGGCACCTGAATAGTGTCCCTCTCACCTCTGACCACAAATATATCTATGTATATATATGCCTTTGTTAACAGCAACAACAGCATTTTATCTTAAATTGTCTCAGTTATTAGTATATCTCCAGACCTAAATTCAATGTAAAACTAAATACTCTTCACACACACACACACACACACACACACACACACATACACACGAGAGAGAGAGAGAGAGAGAGAGAGAGAGAGAGAGAGAGAGAGAGAGAGACCTGAATTAGAGCTCTTCCTATCATTATTTAGTCCAATTCTTTATATTGTTTGGTAAGAAAACTTGCATTTTATTGAATATAAAATAGAGTTTTATCTACCCTGCTCTTTGTATTTACCTGAGTCAAGGTTTAAGTCCTTAGACTTACTATAGGAATCCCTGACATAGATGACTAAGCACTCAACTACCAGCAGAATATAGTCAAGGGGGCCTTGAAAGACAGGTTTAGAGAACGTCTTGCAAACCCTATGAAGCCACACTGTAATTCTTTACGGGAGAAGAAAGCCTAGTCCTTCTCCCATTCTGAAGGTCTAAAAAATCTTTTAGAAAATCTCTTTTCAAGGAGATAACCATTCTTATGTATGTTCGTGTGTCAGAGAAAATTTAATGAAGTGTCTCTCTACATTATTACTTCTCAGATTCTCCTTATCCCCAAAGGGTGACAGGAGAATAATTTTATATCCTTCACATGAAAACTTACTTGACATCAAGGAAGGATAAAATAATGATTGTATACTAAAAAGAGGGTGCTTGTAAACTGGATCATATGGGAAAAATATGCATCAGTATTGGAGGAAGACATCAAAATTCTCTAAAATGTGGTGACATTATCTTGGTGGCTGAAAGTGAAAAGAATTTGAAACAGTATGAAGATGAGAGTTTAAAACCTTCAGTATTTATTAATCCTCAACAAAATTAAAGCAAACATACTCAGAGCTGGACCAATAAACTTATCATAATACATGAAGAAATAATTGAAGTTGTCAAGACATTAATTTTATTGGATTCAAAATCAATACCAATGAAAATAACAGTTTATAAATAAAATGGCAAATCCGAAAGCTGACTTTAAAATATTATAAAACCAAGATGTCACTTTAAGGAGTAAAGCATGCCTGACTCAAGACATGGTATTTCCAATGACTTCATATACTGGACAATGAGGATGGAACAGCAAATATATGAAGCATTTAAAGTATACCATTAATTGCTAGAAGAACAACCAACACATCTTGAAAAAAGTACAGACCGAATGTCTCTTAGAAGCAAGGATAGCAAGTCTTTGTCTCCTATACTTTAGGCATGCTCTCAGGAGGGACTAGGCTCTAGAAGTTTCCCTCTCCTCAACTCTCCTCTCCTCCCCTGCCCTCTCCTCTCCTCCTCTCCTCTCCTCATGTCTATTTCTACCTTTATCTCTACCTCTACCTTTTCCTCTCCTCTCCTCTCCTCCCCACCCCTCGCCTCTCCTCTCCTTTCCTCTCTTCTTCTCTCCTCTTCTCTCCTCCCCTCACCTCCTCTCCTCTCCTCATGTCTACCTCTACCTTTACCTCTACCTCTTCCTCTACCTTCTCCTCTCCTCTCCTCTCATCACTGAGTTGATGCCAAACTCATAACTCCTCTTTGGACCAGAGTAAAAGTGTCCCTATGTGTTTCTGAGATTATAAATCTGTATTAGAGTGGCCAGCCTCTCTCTTTACCACAGAGAGGCTACTGGTTTGGTGGCGGCCTGGTGAGTAGCAGCCCCATGCAGAGTGCTCTGTACCACAAGGGCTCCACACCACAAACTCCTGGGATGGCGAAAAGGAGGACATTCTTTAATGAGTTGGATAGACACACAGCTATAATGATGAGCTCAAACACAGGAATACATGTTATAGTGGCACAGGACTGGAAAGTGTTTTGCTCTGATGTACACAGGATCACATAATAGACTTGATGGCACTTAACATCATCATCATCAATCAATATAACAATGTAATGCTTGAACCAATACTAGAATGAATTACTTGATTACTGAAATGTAACTTAAATTTAAATATATGACGTTGATTTTTCTGAAGTCACATGCAGGGTTCATAAAAGACATTCCATATAGCTCTACGTATGGTATTTTGCCTTTATGGTTAATACAAAACTTCTTTAAAATATCTTAGTAGAGTACTTCTTATATTCCCAACAGATTCTTGAGCTGTTTGCAAAGCTATTTGTCAATTAATTCTGTGGTCATAACTGATGTAAGGGAAAAATAATTAGCAGAAATACTGTTATAGTCAAAAGACTTTTACTTTGCTGAATAAAAAATAATGCATAGTACTTGACACTACTATAATTTTGCACTTCAGTGATTTTAATATAATGAATAATAGATATGTAATTTCAACTTTCAACCCTGCTAAGAGAAGGATTTGCCTCTGCTACTTGAAATTTAGATTCAGATATATTAAATCATTCAAAGAAATTTTCAGAGAAGTAGATGTTTAGCATCAAATGTTCAAATGAGTAGGGTTACATTGCTTGTATTTTTGTTACTGTTTATTTATTTATTTTGGCCAGTCACACGTAGTCTTTTTTAGTGCCAAAGAGATTCATTCTACAGATTGACTGAGAGATAGTTCAGTTCAGCAATAATAAAATAAGCATTTTCTAATTTCTCTCAAAGGATAATTATTCCCTTAAGATGTTCTCAAAGTAAGATATTCTAAGAAGAGCAGCATTAATGAAGTTAAATTACGTGGGATGACTCTTCGCTCACTACTCTTTGCAACTCCCAGTAAATGACTGTGTTGGATTATGCAAATAGGATTAGAGTACACTGAATCAGGGACTGGTGAGATTCACAGTTCTATAGAGTATAAAATTGAGTCATCTCAAAAGCAGTATCATAAGAATCCCAAGACCACCAAGAATGAAGAAGCATTAGAAAAGCACCCGTGGAATGCCCCTGAATTGGCAGAGCCCTCAGATGTACCACAGGATGCACTGGTGAGACCAGGAGACTGAGCAGAAGACAAGCATCCATACCGGGAAGCAGCAATGGTGGCAACCCACAGGAAGAGTACATCTGATTCCCTTTGGGCAGGAGGCTGTCTTGCAGTGTGGGGTTCCCTTTGCATATTATCCAGTAATAAAGGAGCTTTCCAACGCTTCCCAAGCAGGACAGGGACCAAGAAAGAGACATCTCTCCGAATGACTTAAAAGAGGCACTGTGGTAAACAAAAAGATTGTGTCCTGGAATGCTCTCTGATCTTGGTTTACAATAACTTTTTTACTTTCCTAAAATATCCCTATAATCTAATTGTCTGTGCATTCTGTATGGCCTGGAATATGGATTATATAATCCAGTTGAGAGTGCCTTGCAAGAGATGCTTGTTGTCACAGCAGGATAAAGAAGGATGGAGGGTGCAGGCGTGCCAGATCTTTGCCTCAGAAACCATCCTTGGGAAGATGTGGAGCTGGAGTCTCTGCCCACCCTGGGGAATCAGAGAAGGCCATACATGCTTCCACATAATTTCATCAAGCAGCATGTGGAAATTTGTTAGAAATAAAAATTTTCAACCCTTTCCATGGAATTATTGAAACTAACTCTTTGAGATGGTGTGTTAGTCCTGGTAGACTAGAGAAACAAATCCATAGAAACTCACATGTGTATAAGACTGAGTTTTATATAAAGGGTAATTGTAAATTAAAAAAATCAGCCCAACTCAGTCTAGCTCAATCCCATAAATCTGATATTATCCCATATGTATGATATCAATCTATGAAGTCCTCTTCAGACTCATAAAACACATGCAATGATGGTGAATGCAAGACAATCACAGGGGAGTGGATAGAAAGTCTTTGGATCCAGTGGTGGTGTATCTCAGCACCGGCAGAGGTCTCCATGTTGCTTTTCCAGTTCCCAGGGCATGGGGTCTATCTGCACAGTGCCATGCATCTTGTCAGTAGAGTGTCACTCAGGGAGTGAGCATTGTCAGTAGACAGTCTCTAAGGGAGTGAGCCCAGAGAGAGAGAGAGAGAGAGAGAGAGAGAGAGAGTCTGTCTCCTGCCTCCAAGGAGGAAATCCAGGAATTCCCAGAATCTTTAGGGGAAGGTCATGCCTATGCAGAGAACTCATTGGCTATAACCTGATGGACAGCCTAGACTCCACCCCTACACTCTTTATCCTCAAATTGACACAGATTATGTAACTACCACAGATGGTGTGCAAAAATAAAAAAGAGGGGAGTGTAAGGAACTCTCTCCAGATGATTTTCATGTGTGATCAACTGTGATATTGACTGGATAGTAAAATAAAATGAATGAATTTAAAAGCACAATGCATGACAAAACAAATCTTACCATATATGGAGTAGTATTCAATTATAGGAGATGCCATGAGACTACAGTCAGAATAACATGTGCTACATTAATATTAAAATGTTAATTAATATTTGGTATCATAATCAATATACAGTGCATTGCAATTATCAAATTACTGTCAAATATTTCATCATATTGGCTTCTCATTATAACTAGCTGAATTAGTGCTAGCACAATTCTATTCTCAGTCTATAAGCTAAAGAACATCGAAAAATGTTCAATATTTTGTCAACAGTCACTTACCTAGAAATTATATTAGAAGCTATCTACTTGCTCTGGGAATCCTTATAACATTCCATTCCATTTTAGTGTATTGTTGAGGTATTGTTACATTTTAAAACAATATGGAAATATTTATAGTTAATTGTACAATTCTGCATGATATGGTTGCACTACAGAATGATATGATGTATGTATTAACTCCCAATTAATATTTTTTAAAAGCATGGATCCAGGAATGGGTTTCAGGCTTGCACTAAATGTCAGCTCCAACTTAAGAAAATTTTTTTCTTACATCATGGCCCTGTTTGATACCCTCACTCAAGAAGGGAACACAGAAGAATACAGGTGCTGAAGCAAAATGTGGCAAAGAAATTAGACAGTGCCTGGGTGCCAGATAAAATAGTGTCTGGGGGTCTTAAAGACTTGTCTCCAAAGAAACAGCCTTCTAAGTGAGATGTCAACGAAGTCCACATAGAAGAAGCACACTGTTACACCGAAGGATTGTAAATCATATCATCCAAATTTGAAGGAGGGGTTAGTCAGAGCATAAATTGTGAGAATCTGATTCGCAGAGGCTAAGAATGACAGTGGAATCCTGAAATTCATTTGTGGTAACTGTGCAGGAAATAAGCCTCCGTGATCTCTCTCCAGCCACAATTGAGTCATGGAAGCGAAGTGGTTACTAAACAGCGCATTGAAGAGATGCTTCAATGAACATAGAAGGTCAAAGTCATAAATCTGACTTGAACAGTTACAATTTTGTAAGTTGTGCCTGCTGTACCTGATCTGGCTTTCAACATTTTCTGTATTTTTGTTTTGGTTTATTTGTTCATGTTAGGCTGTATTTCAGAGGTGTTATGTCATTGCAGGTCACCCTCTTGAAGTTTTGTTACATGGTTTTCTGTGTTTTGGTATATGAAATCCAGGATTGATGAACCTTTAGAGAAAGCAAGTAGAATAAAGGTTTGGGGGGAAGGGGCAAGGTACAGTGGTGTGGGAAAAAGAGAAACAATGTCAAGGAGTCCCAAAAGAAAATGAATATTTGGAAATGGATTTTGGTCTGCTTGACATGATTGAAATATGGAATGATATGATATATGTATGAACTCCCAGTTAATAAAATTAAAAAAAAGAAAATGTTCATTCTGATTTATTCTTTTCTAATACTACAACTAGTCAAGGTACCACTGTTTTGCTCACTCATGAGATATTCTTTGATTATTTACCTTTAGACATGTTCTCTTAAAGATATTGAATTTTAAAAGTGTTACAAGGGCCACACTCCAAAGCTGTTCTGTAGTAGATGTGTGTGTATATATATATATATATATACATATATATATATTATTTGTATATATCTCAAGAAAAGTTTCAGCTACCATCTCTCTTGGCCTTCAGTGTTCAGTAGCCTCCTTCACCGTCTCCTGTCATGAACTCTTTCATCGCTGGACTATACAATGGTACGATGGTGCTTTAGTGATGTAGTGGTCACACCTCAGGTGGCTAACTCTAAGGTCAGCAATTTGAAAAGGCTAGCTACTTCATTGAGGAAAGAGGAGGCTTTCTACTCCTATAAAGATTTATAGTCTTGAAAATTTATGAGTCGCAATTGGCTTGATAGCAGTGAAAGAAAATAAACCATGAAGCTTTAAAAAAATTATTCCTTGTAAGATATGTACTCTATATCATCTGCCCTTTGTGGGTGTCTCTGACTTTCTGTGTTTTAAAAATACCATTATTGTTTCTTCACCATAATAAATATATAACAAACTCATGGCTTTTAAACTGACTGGTCATTTGGCCTGGAAAAATTTTACCCTAAAAATTTGCATGACTCATTCTTTTTTTTCCCCCATTTCTGTTCCTGTTCAATGCCACTTCCTTACAGAGGCCTGCTCTGACAGAAAGCTCTAGGTAAAATACTCATGCACATTCCCAATCTAGTCACTGTAGAGTCCTATATATTCACATTTATGGATTACAGAATTTCTCATTGTCTTATAATACACTATTAATTTTATGGTTCAAACTTTGCTAACTATAAATAATATGTTACTTATTAAATATTACTTATTTGGTTATCATTACTCATTTTTTTGCTAATTTTTTCCACAAAGGTAGAGATTTTGTGGTTTTGTTCATCACTATATATTAGACACTGTGGTTGTTAGGTGCCATCTAGGCTGTTTCAACCCATAGCTACCCTGTGTACAGCAGAATGAAACACTATTCGGTCCTGCAGTCTCCACAATTGTTCCTGTGCTTCAGCCCGTTATGATAGTCACAGTGGCAACTCAACTGGAAGAAGGTATCATCTCTTTTTTGGCCTCTCTAACCGAACATGATGTTCTTCTCCAGGGACTGGTCTATCTTCACAATATATCCAAGGTACTTGAGACGAAATCTTGCTGTCTTTAGCTCTAAGAAGCATTAGCATTTTCCTTTTCCAAGACAGATTTGTTGTCATTTTGCAGTCCATAGTACTTTCAATATTCTTCACCAGCAACAAAATTCAAATTCATTGATTCTTGTATGTCTTCCTTATTCAATAGATAATTTTACATGCGTTTGAAGACACTGAAAATATCATGGCTTGAGTCAGGTGTATCTTAGTCTTCAAAGTAATGTACTCACTTTGCAGTCCTTTAAAGAAGAATCGTGCAGCAGATTTACCCAATGCTTTGCTTTTTAGAATTTTGACCAATGCTTCTATGAGCCTTGAGTGTGGATCCAAGAAAGATAAAATTCTTGACAACTTCCATGTCTTCTCCATTTATCATTATGTTACTATTCATTCAGTTTTGAGGATTTTATTCTTCTTGACATTGAGTTTTGATACATACTGAAGGCTGAAACCCTTGATCTCCATCAGCAAGCACCTTAGTCCTTGTTACTTTCAGTAAGCAAGGCTGTGCTGTCTGCACATCACAGGCTGTTAATAAGTCTGCATGCTCATGTTGCCTCGTTCCTTCAGTATAACTCAGTTCTATGATTATTTGCCTAACAAACGGATTTAATAAGTGTAATTAGAGAATACAACCCTGACACACACACAAACTTTTCTTGATTTTAAGCCATGCAATAGTCCCATCTTCTGTTCATACGACTGCCTTTTGATCTATGGGGAAGCTCCAAGCGCTCACAATGAAAGATTGTCATTTCCATTCTTCTCAAGGCTTCCCATAGTTTGTTATGATCCATACAATCCGATACCTTGCTATAGTCAAGAAAACACAAGCAAACATATTTCTTGTATGTCTGCATCAGCAATGATATGCCTGGTTTCATGTCCACTTTGAAATTTGTTCTGAACCTCTAGTAGCTTCCTGTCAATGTATTGTTGCAAGCATTGCTGGATGATCTTTAAGAAATTTTTATTTACATATGATATCAATGGTATTGTTCTATAATTTTCATATTCTGTTGCATCATTTATCTTTGGAACGGGAACAAACATGGAGTTATACCAGTAGGTTAGCCAAGTAGCTGTCTTCCCAAGTTTCTGGAATAGATGAGTGTTTCCAGTGTTTCATCAGCTTGTTGAAATATTTCAAATGGTATTCCATCAATTCCTGGAGCCTTGTTTTTGGCTAATGCTTTCAGTATATCTTGAACTGTTCCCTTCAGTATCAATGGCTCCTGCTTGTACACTACCTCCTGAAAATGGTGGAATATCAACTAGTTCTTTTTATTACACTATGTATTATTGTCATCTTCTTTTGCTGCTTCTGCATCATTAAATATTTTTCTGAGGGAAAATATTTGAGGCTTCTTGCCTCAACTTGAGGCTTCAATTTTTCTTGAGTTCTTTAAGTTTAGGGCATGCTGACTGAGTTTTTACTTTGCAGTGCTCTAACTCTAGTCTTTGCACATTTCACTGTTGTATTTGACTTTGTTTTCTGAAGATGTTCTTTGAAATTTCGTGTTCAGCTCTTTGACTTCATCATTCTTCCATTTGCCGTAGCTACTCTACTATTAAGAGCAAGTTTCCAAATTTCTTCTGACATCCAATTTGATACTTTATTTCTTTCCTGTCTTTTAATAATCTTTTAGTCCATTGATGAATAATCATCTTGAAATCCTCCCACAGCTCATCAGGTCCTCTGTCATTCGTGTTCAATGCATTACATCTGTTCTTGAGATGTTGTCTAAACTCAGATGAAATAAACTCTAGCTCACGTTATACCCCTCATGGATTTGTTTTTAATTTTCTTCAGTTTCAACCTGGATTTGCGTGTGAGCGATTAATGGGTCTGTTTCACAGGAAACCTCTGGCCTGGTTTTTTAGCTATTGATATTGAGCTTGTCCATAGTCTTTTCCCATAGATGTGGTCAATTTGGTTTCTGTGTATTCCATCTAGAGAAGTCCATCTATATAGTCCCTGTTTGCATTTTTGACAAAAAGCATTTTCTACAGAAACATACCATATATACTCGTGTATAAGCTGAGTTTTTCAGCACAATTTGCTAAAAAACTGGGGTTCGGCTTATACACGGGTCAGTGGTGCCCCAGCGAGGTGTAACATCTCGCTGGTGATTGCTGTTTCTCCGCTGTTCATTCAAAGCCCCGCTGGCACTGCAGGGCTTTGAATGTTTGTTTACTCACATCTAACCAATCAGAGCCGTCCTATGATGTGGACGGCTCCAATTGGCAGAAGCACCCTTAGTGATTCACTTACGCCTGCAGTTGAACTGGTAAGGATGTGTCTGGCTGTGCTCAGTCTCTCCCCTCTGGTCTCTGTGTTAATTCACATCCTGCATTTCCCACCCTAGGTTTATACGTGCGTCAATCAGTTTCTCTGGTTTCCCAGGTAATAATTAGGGGCCTCGGCTTATACTCGGGTCGGCTTATATTCGAGTATATACAGTATTGGTTATTAGGTGCCATCAAGTTGGTTCCCTTGCTTGAGCAACTCTACATACAGCAGAAGACACACTGTCCGGCCCAAGTTGTGCTCACAAATGTTCCTAAGCTTTATAAATCACTGGTCTTGCAAAAGTCTATATTAGGTCTCCAGCTTTATTTTTATCACAAAGACCATTTTTTCCAATGACTACATTTTCCTCCCGATTTCCAGTAAAGAGGATTCCATTCACCAATAGTTATCAATGGATCTTGACTCCATGTTTGATCAATTTCAGACTGAAAACATTGGTAGAATTCCTCATTTTCTTCTTTACTAGCTTTGGGGGTTGGTGCATGGATTTGGATAATAGGTGTATTGACTAAATATCCCTGAATGTGAGTAGATATAATCCTATCACATACATCAGCATTGTACTTCAAAAAAGATGTTGCAATGACTTTGACATTGAATGCCCAGCGTTTCTCTTTATTCTGGTGTTCCCAGCACAGGAAACCACATGATGTCCCCATTCAAAATGGCCCCTATCTGTCAGTTCACTATTGCCGAAGCTGTGGATCTTTACGCTATCCACTTCATTGTACTCCTTCCAGTTTCCCTAGAGTATTACTTCATACATTCCAAATTCAAATTGTATATTTTTGCAGTTGTTTCTTCTGACCTTGGGTTGTACCCCATGAACAAATGAAGATCGTGAAGGCTCCTCTCCCATAGACTTTACCCCACTCCAGGGGACTCAACTTTGAGAAGGCAGCTCTTAATAAGTCACATAGTGAATGCCTTCTGAGCCAAGTGACCAATTCTCTGGCCCCATATCTGATGATGCTCTGCTTCCACTCATTAGGTCCTCGTTATCTGACAGGGTTGCAGTGTTTGCATACATTTTTCAGAAGCTATTTACTCTTAAATAGGCAGCGAACGTCTTTCTTACAGTATGGTCTTAGTCTGGAAGATGTGCTAAAACCTCTTCACTCTGGTTAACCCTGGGTCAAACTGAAGGCTGGAGTCCTTGACCTTCATCAATAAGTGCCTCAAGTCCTCCTCACTCTCAGCAAGCAAGGTTATATTGCCTGCATATGGAAAGTTCCTAAGAAGTCTTCCTTCCAGTCTGATGCTGTTGTTGTTTTTGATCATTTTATTGGGGACTCTTACAGCTCTTACAACATTCCATATGTCAATTGCATCAAGCATATTTGTACATATGTTGCCACCATCATTTCCAAAACATTTCCTACTCAACCCTTGGTATTTAGCTACTCTTTTTCCCCTCCCTCCAACCTCCCAACCCTCATGAATCCTTGATCAATTATATATTATTATTTTGCATCTTACAGTGTCCCTTGACTCCCTTCATCCACTTGAATATGTATGTGAGGGGATACAACTCTGACACACATCTTTCCTGATTTTAGACCATAAATTATTTCCTTGTTCTGTTCACACAATTGCCTCTTTCTCCATGCAGGGGTTTCATATGAGCACAGGTTAGTGTTTTGGAATTCCCATGCTTCTCAAACTATCCAGAGTTTGCTATGAACCTCACTGTTCAATGCCTTTGTGTAGTCAAGAAAATTCAAGTACACATATTTCTCATATCCTCTGCTTGACATAAGAAAAGATGCATAATTTGACATAAGAAAAGATATCCTTTGTTTCACAGCTTCATTTGAATCCACCTGAATTTCTGACATCTCCCTGTCAATGTACTGCTGCACCCATGGTAAAATTTTACTTGCATGTGATATGAGTGATATCATTACATATTTTTTCATGTTTTGTTGTGTAGCCTTTCTTTGGAATAAGTACAAACATTGATCTCTTCCAATCAGTTGGCCAACTAGCTAAATCTCAATTTTTCTATCATAGATGACAGAGCACTTCTAGTGCGTCATCAACTTGTTGAAACAATCAGTTTCTCGAACTTTGTTTTTGGCTAATGCTTTCAGTGCACCTTGGACTTCTTCAGTACCATTGATTTTTGATCCCACACTATCTCTTGGTATCATTGAATGTTGACTAGTTCTATTTGGTACCGTGACCCTGTGTATTCTGTATGCCTTCTTTTCATGCTTCCTGCATCATTCAATATTTTGCCCATTGAATCTTTCAGTATTGCAATTTGAGGCTTGACTATTTTCTTTAGTTTTTTCTTAAACTGAGTACTTTCCATTTAAGATACACTGAGAATGTCATTCCTTTTTAGTTTCTAACTCAAGGTCTTTGTACATTTTATCATAATATTTTACTTTGTGTTCTCTAGCAGCTCTTTGAAAAATTATCTTTAGCTCTTTTGATTCATCTTTCCTTCTATATGCTTAGCTACTTTTAAATTAATTAAGAGCAAGTGTCAGAGTATATTCTGACATCCACTCTGAAATTTTCTTCCTCTCCTATCTTTTTAATGAGTTCTTTCTTCATGTAGGTTATTCTTGATGATACCATAAAGCTCATCATGTCTTCTATCATTAGTATTCAGTGTGTTAAAACTGTTCTTGAGATATTCTTGAAATTCAGATGAGATATACTCGAATTAATATTTTGGCGCTTATGGACTTGAAATTTTCTTCAACTTAAACCTGAACATCTATATGAGCAATTAATAATGTGCTTCACAGTCAGCCCCTGGTCTCGTTTTAGCTCCTACTACTGAGTTTCTCAATTTTCTCTTCCGATATAGATGTAGTCAATTTGATTTCTGTGTATTCCATCTGTAGAAGTCCATGTGGATAGTTGTCCTTTTTTTCATTGAAAAATGGTATTTGTGATGCAGAAGTCGTTAGTCTTACAAAATTCTACCTGGCTTTCTCTAACTTCCTCACTGCCATCAAGCCGTATTTTCAAGCTACTGTTCCTTTGTCTTTGGTTCCAACTTTTGCATTCCAACTGTCAATAATTATCTATTCATATTGATTGCATATTTGATCAATGACTGATGACGGGAGATAGAATTCTTCAATTTCTGCCCTCTAACTTTAGTGGTTGGTGAATCAATTTGAATAACAATGTTTGAAAAATTATTAATTTTTTGAATAATTCCCTTGTATGTGAATAGATATTATCCTGTCATGGAAAGTCATGAACTTCAAGATTTATATAGATATGGTATAGGTAAAACCATTCTTCTTGAATCTGTGATTTGTGGCCTGTAAACCGTATCATTTTCTGGCACAGAATGGCCAATATTAGTCTATTTTAGCTCTTAAAGGCCTAGAATACTGATATTTATGCAATCCGTTCCATTTCTTATGACATCCCTATTTTCTTGACCATAGTTCATACTTTCCAAATTCCAATTATTAAGAGATGTCTGCAGTTGTTTCTTCTCATTTTGACTCATGTCTCATCAGCAACTAAAGGGTATGAAGATATTACTCCATTGTGATTATTATGGTTGACTCCATTTTGAGCAGAAAAACACACCAAAAAACCAACCTCCTTTTATGTCATATTTTCAGTGTCTTCTGACCTGAGGGGTTCATGTCGGACAATATTCCTGACAATGGTTTGCAGCTATTTATTAGGTTTTCAATATCTGATAATAGTTTGATACTTCCCATAAAGTTTTCAGTGGACATAGGGTCTCCATGAGTTAAAATGAAACTAATGGCAGTGAGTTTGAGTTTTTAAATTCTTCTGAAAATGAAAGGCTATTCTTTCTTTGTAGTTAAGTCTTAGTTTGGAAATGCTGCTGAAGCCTGTTCTCTTTGGATGGTGCCACTAGTATTTTACATACCAATGACAGAACTTCCAGAATCATAGCAAATCACCATCATCTGACAAAATGACAAGTGGTAGTAAAACAAACAGAGATCAAGCTAATCAAACAGAATGACCAAAGACAACCTCTTTTCACCCACTTATTGTTTATATCCATTGCTTGCCTGATAAGAAGTGCTAATTTTATGAGTGATTCCAATTCTTAAAAAGTTTTTCATATTTTGCACATGTAGAGCAAATTTTGTCAATTTATGCTTTAAATGATGATAAACGTTATTTTCTTGACACACCTGGTGTACATTTCTATATATTTACATATAGAGAATACATATTTTAAAATATTATCCAGTTGATTCTGCTTTCCCGAGACTCTATATCTTTCAGAGTTGAACTGTGTTCTATGGAGTTTTCAAATGGCTGGATTTCTAGAAATAAGCTACCAGCTGCTTTTCTGATGTTCTCTTGGGTGACCCTAACCCTCCAGCCTTTTGGTTAGCAGTCGGTTTAATTGATTGCATGGCCCACTAGACACCCCCCACCTACAAGTACAGTTTCTTCTGGGCTAAGTTTATTAAGTAAGAGTCATTTCCTCTTAATTATTTGCATTCACCACAGCACATAAAATTATATAATAGTGTGTTAGACAGTTTTCCCTAGAGAGACAAAACCAGAATGCTAATAATTTTATATATATTTATACAGATAGATATATGACGTAGTAAAGTTAATTAAATTATAAAGCAGTACAAATAGCTCAGTGTAACTCACTCCCCTGAGACAGTTGTGAGACACCGGCAGTCCTTCAAGTCTTGAGGACCACTGGATAGTCCTCTGTAGAGCAATTCAGGCTATCCAGTCACAGGCAGCAAACAGCAAAGCAGGTAGTTCACCAACACTCAGCCAGATGACAGGGTCTGACAGTCCCCAGCTCAAGAGATGTAAATTCCAATAGTGTGGCAAAGCAGGTCTTGAAGGAACCTCAACACAGTCCACAGGTTAGGTGTCCCACAGTTAGTATAGCTTGCAAATTGTGGCGCAGAACAAGCAAGACAGCTGCACACTGGTCCCATGATCAAAGAGCGAGAGACAAGAAGGGGAGGCTCTCTGCCCTTCAATAAATCCCACATGAGTTCATTGACCAGGTTGGTACAATAAACTAACTCCCTCAAATAGATAATAAATATAAAATATATAAAGAATGGAATGTACCTATACACTTATTTTTAAGTCTAATTTACTAAAAAGAGTCTTAGACCTCTTTGTAATCTCAGCTGTTTGAGGCCAACTCCTGGTTCTTCTTTATTGGTGGTGAAGCATTGTTCACTCCAATGTAGTTGCATCCTTACTGTTAGTGCTGTCAGCTGATCGGTAATGTTTTCATTCATCACTATGCATTTTTTTCTTTCACCAATTATTTTTCCATTTCCTTGTTATATAAATCTAATGAGGAACCTGATTATTTGTGTATACGAAAAATGCTCATCATATGCAAGGTACCAGTTCTTTGAAACCATTATAGTAGTGAATGATGACTTTCTTTCGTACGATGATTTTGTAACAATAGTGATCAATTAGAAAATCTCAGAAATGCAAGTGGTAGGTAATGGAGCTTATCATTTTGACAAGAGTAAAAATAAATAAAAAGGATAATTTCCACTACATATACATTATCCATAAACCAATATGGAGAAAAATATGCTTATTCTTGAGAAACAAAGTGCTATTTTCAATGTTCTTTATGTGAATATTGATATAGATGAGAAATACGATAGAATTATACTATATTCAAAAATCTTAATTATCTAAAGGGAAATATTACCCAACTTTATCCGTAAAAATAATATATGGAATTACAAACATACAAGAATATAATTATTTTATACTACACTTGATCTTAGCCAAAAGGCTGAGAAGTGATACATGAATATAATTATTTTATTCAATCCAAATTGAAGATGAATACATGTATATTTAAAGAGAAGGCAGGGATTTCTAAATTTTCTAAGGATAAGGTATTGTTATACACAAATGATAGGCTCTGTTTCCTTTTAGAGAGACTTATATGTATATTCCATGTTGATTTTATAATGTTATGTTAATACCTTTTTTTCAGAATTAAAATTTCAAGCTGGTGATAGCAATTGTAGGTGGTACCATACCAGTATCAGTCTTAATTACTGTGCATAGATATAGAATAAACTATATTTCTCTTGGCTTATTTTGAATGCAATTTGCTGAAACAAACTCACCATTCTCTAATATTTAGTTTTAAATTATTATGTTGATTTAATCTGGATTGTATAGTGTCAAATTACTCCTCTTCTTTCACCTTTATGATATTAACACATAATAAACCAAAGAACTACAGTGTGCAAAAGTAAAAAGTTTTTAAAAGATCATATTTGTTTTTAAGGTACTTTTATGATCTGCTTGATATATAATTTTCTGTAAGATGTACCAATGTCATCTTTACAGTTTGGGGTATGTAAACATAATAATTCGTGTGAAAATTATTGGTATTAACAATAGTAATACTGAATACATTATTGAATTTATTTCATGCACTTGCTATTGTATCACGGATTTTTCCTATGTAATTTAATTTTTTTCTCCATAATACTAAGAGATAATTAATGGTATCTCTATTTTACATCATAATATGGAAAAGATATCAAAGTTGCCAAAGATTTATTTATCTTGGCTCCACAGTCAGTGTTCATAGGAGCAGCAATCAAGAAATAAACTGATGTATTGCATTAGGTAAATCTGTTGCAGGAGCCTCTTTATAAGGCTGAAGATCATGGATGCTATTTTGAAGATTAACTCGCACGTGACCCAACTCATGCGGGTTTCAATTGCCTCATAGGCACGTGAAATATGCAAAATGGATAAGGAAATATATGAAGAGTCTATGGATCTGAATTGTGGCATTGGTGCAGAGTATTGAAAGCATGAACTGCCAGAAGAACAAACAAAGCTATCTTGGAAAGTGTGCGCGGACAACGATCCTTAAAAGTGAGGATGGCAAGGCTTCATCTCCTGTGCTTTGGACCTGCTATCAGAAGAGACCTGTGCCTGCAGAAGGACGTTGTGCTTGGTAAGTTAAGTCCCAGGGGAAAAGAGGAAGACCACCTGTGAGGTGGATTGGCAGAGCGGCCGCAACCAGGGGCTCAAACAGTTCAATGATTTCGATGACACCACAGGGGCGGAGAGTGCTGTTTGCATAGACAGCTATGAGGTGGCTCCAACTCCACAGTACCTAAAACATACAACATTTTACATGTGAATTATTGGGCCCAAAGGGTAAATCACTATGCTAAGTTCCAATACTTAGAGGATGGTGTAGCAATACTATGAAATCTGATATTGTTGACTCCATTTGCCCTGCCTTTTTCATTATTATCAAGTTAAAAGGCTCTGTTAACATGTGTTTAGGAACTGACTTGTTGATACTACGTTTAAGCACTTAAACACTAGCATAAAGGTTGTCAGTTCAAACCTACTTAGAGGATCTTTCTAAGATAGGCCTGGTGATCGGCTTCCAAATGACCATACCTTGAAGAACTTATGCTGTTCTACTCTGCCACAATTGTCACTTTAAGTCAGAATTAACTCAACAGTGTGTAAGGTGAATATTTTTCTTCTCTTCTACATGTTCACTGAATGATTGATTATATCTTAAAAGTATAAAATATACTCTTGCTTGTTTTAGAAAACAATGAGCAAGGGACAACTTTAAAGTTGTATTTTATAGTAGGCATTTTGCAAGTTTGTAGAAATGAGAAACAATGAAACCCCATGTAACCAAATGGCCACTGGAATCTAACAGAGTAAAGCAGGTTGAGCATCTTCTAGTGGAATTAGTGAAAATATTTCTAACTATGAGTGTGTTTCTACCCAGGCAAAGCCATATGTACAAATGAAAGGCCGCCTCTTGCTAAACCACACACACCATCCTTGACATCGTCAGGTCTATGGCGCCTTTCAGTTGAAGGCTCTTCTTCCAGCACTATGAGAACTTTTGGCTGCACTCCATCGAGTTTCCCCTGGCCAGTTTTCAGAAGTAGTTCATCCCAGCTTGTATATTAAGGCCCGTTATACGAGTGTATCTTAGTATAGCAGTTGTGCTAAAACCTGTTCAGCATAGGTGATCCTGCTGGTATTTTAAATACCATTGGCATAAATTTTAGCAAGCTGGCAACATACTTAAGTGTCAAACTGATAAGTAGGTTGTGTGAGTTAGTTCAGGGTTAAATAATTGCTGCCTCCGAGATGTTCCTTAAACCTACTACATGACTAACTTAGCTGGAAATTACATTTAAGCCACTTCTCAAAAAAGGTTTTCAATTGAGGTACATAGTTCAATGTGCTTATTTAATGTGTGTATTTAAAATGTATTTAATGTTTATATTTTTAAAATGTCCAAATAAGGTTGGAGGAACAATCTGGAGGAGAAAACAATGGGACCGGCCATTCCAGGGGGGCTTGGCAGAGGGGAGGTGGGGGGAAAGGAAGTAATGTTAACAAACCCAGGGACAAGGGAACAACAAGTTATCCAAATCAGTGGTGAGGAGGGTGTAGGAGGCCTGATAGGTCATGATAAAGGGTAATGTAACCAGAGGAATTACTGAAACCCAAATGAAAGCAGAGCATGATAGTGGGACAAGAGGAAAGTAAAAGGAAATAGAGGAAAGAACTAGGAGGCAAAGGGAATTTATAGAGGTCTAAATAAAGGTATGTATTATGTAAATATATTTGCATATAAGGATGGGGAAATAGATTTATGTGCATATAATTATAGGTTTAGTATTAGGATAGCTGATTGACATTGGGCCTCCACTCAAGTACTCCCTCAATGTAAGAATACTTTGTTCTATTAAACTGGCATTCCATGATGCTCACCTTCCTGACACAATTGCTGAAGACAAAGCAGGTGCATAAGCAAATGTGAGGAAGAAAGCTGATGGAGCCCGGTTATCAAAAGATATAATGTCTAGGGTCTTAAAGATTTGAAGGTAAACAAGCAGCCATCTAACTCAGAAGCAACAAAGCCCACATGGAAGAAGCACATCTGGTTGTGTGATCACAAGGTGCCGAAGGGATTTCTTATCAGGCATCAAAGAACAAAAAGTCATATCATTGTGAGCTCACCTCCTCGATATGATCACTGCAGACAAATGAGTGCATAAGCAAAAGTGGTGAAGAAAGCTGATGATGCCAGCTATCAAAAGCTATAGCGTCTGGGTCTTAAAGGCTTAAACGTAAACAAGCGGTCATCTAGCATAGAAGCAATAAAGTCCACATGGAAGAAGCACACTAGCCTGTGTAATCACGAAGTGTCCAAGGGATCAGGTATCAGATATCAGACAACAAAAATTCAAATCAATGGGAGTTCAGATTGGGGACCCAAAACCCATCTCTAGGCAACTGGACATGCCCTTACATAAAGGTCGTGGGGAGGAGACGAGCCAGTCAGAAGGCAGTGTAGCAACAATGAAACATACAACTTTCCTCTAGTTCCTAAATGCTTCTTCTCCCCAACCTCCAATATCATGATCCCAATTCTACCTTATAAATCTGGCTAGACCAAAGGATGTACAGTGGTACAGATAGCAACTGGAAACACAGGGAATCCAGGACAGATGATTCCTTCAGGACCAGTGCTGAGAGTGG
Organism: Tenrec ecaudatus; assembly: GCF_050624435.1. Lineage (NCBI taxonomy): Eukaryota > Metazoa > Chordata > Mammalia > Afrosoricida > Tenrecidae > Tenrec > Tenrec ecaudatus. The sequence continues at coordinate 101,101,858 of NC_134530.1, forward strand.
TGATACTGGGAGGGTAGAGAGAGGGTGGAGTGGAAAAGGGGAACCAATTACAAGGATCTACATATAAGCTCCTCCCTGGTGTGTGGACAGCAGAAAAGTATGTGAAGTGAGATGTCGGACAGTGTAAGATATGACAAAATAATAATTTATAAATTATCAAGGTTTCATGAGGGAGGGGATAGAAGGGAGGGAGGGGAGAAATGCGGAGCTGATACCAACGGCTTAAGTAGAAAACAAATGTTTTGAGAATGATGATGGCAACAAATGTACAAATGTGCCTGACACAATGAATGTATTTACCGATTGTGATAAATTGCATGAGCTCCCAATAAAGTGATTAAATTAAAAAATGTCTGTATGTGTGATGATTTGAGAACTTTGAGGAAAAAATGAAACATTTAATTTTTATGAATATAACATCTCAACAATGTCTTGAAGGAAATATTATTATAGCTATACCCTTTATTCCTATGCCCACCTGAATTCCCACATACCATGGCAATCAGGTTTTGAATGCTGACAATTACCCATTTCTAGCTCATCTTTTACCACTTTTTTCTACCAGAGGAAATCAGGTAGCCTGCTGATTTCATAGATAGGTGTAATGGATTAGCATAGGATAATTAACACTCCCAGGGTCAACTCTTACCCAATGGGGATGGAGAGTCAGTAGGTAACTTCTGTAGTCTCCCCAATGTCTTGAGGGATGATCCTATATCAAGTTTTATGTATTTACTAGAAAATCCAAAGTGAGACAGAGTTTTGGTTTAGCAATATTGTACCCATTAATTCATCTTTTATTGTCTTTCTTTGCAGTCTCCTTTTCTCGTTTTCTCACATGTACTTCCTGAGATCGTGTCCTAAGCAAAGTGCTTGTAACTTAAGGGCAGGAGAAGAGGAGCCTGCTAGTATAGTCAGGTGTATAATGCACTTGAAACCATGAGGTCAACAGTTTAAAATCACTGACTTCTCTGTGGGACAGAGGTGAGCCTTTTTACTCCTGTAAGTGATCATGAAGTGTCGACAGGTCTGGGTAACAGGTGTTAGGAGACCCATAACAAACAAACAAACAAAACAACAACAATGAAAAGCATATTGTTGATAATGAGGGTGGACAGAGCTGAGACCCAAAACCCATTTGTGGACAATAGGATATTCCATCACAGAGGGGAAAAAAGGAAGGGAAGTGTCAATCAGGGTGCAGTAAAGCACCAATGAAACACACAATATCCTTTTTATTTCTTGAAGCTTCTGCACCCGCCCCCCCATTATCATGACCTTTAACTAGACAGACCTTGTACACAGGTACATGGAACTGGAATGGGAAAGCAATACCAGAAGGGTAAGAGAAAGTTGGGGAGAGAAAAGAGAAAGGGGGAATTGATCACAGTAATCAACACTGAACCACACACACACACACACACACATAGTCCAGGGGGACAAGCAACAGAAACCATGGGGAAAGAGAGGCAATGGTTGGTGTAAGATGTGAAAATAACAATAATTTATAATTTATCAAGGGGTCACGAGAGTGGGTCAGGGGAGAAAGGGGGAGAAGAGCTGATCAGGGGTCAGTAGAAAGTAGCTGTCTAGAAAAGAATGATGGCAGCATATGTACAACTATGCTTGACACAATTGATGTATAGTTTCTTATGAGTTCTAAGAGCTCCCCCCAGAATGATCTTTATTAAAAAAAAAAGAGTTACAAACTTGGAAACCCACAGGGCAGTTCTTCTCGGTTCTCTTGGGCCACTAAGAGTCAGAATTGACTTATACTGATCTTGGTTAATTCAAGATTAAAGTTATTTCCTTAGGTCTGAATTTTTGAAAGCCAAACTATGACTGTTCTCTAAAAACGGTTTTACAATATATGAGCATTCTCTAATAAAAAAAGAGTTGCTCACATCGTTTTATTTAATGCTACAACCAGATGAAGAAGGCAGCATTGAATTAAGAAGGTGTGCATCGAATCACACAACTTCAGTTAATATCTTCATTTCCATCAAAGTTGCTTGATACAACACTTTTTAAACAATGGGAATTTCACTCCAAGTCAATGGTTACTAGTAACATAACTAGAGGACAGTGTCTATCTGTTCTTTTTCCCCTAAAGATTATATATATATGCACGTATATATATAGATTCACACACATGCACATATGTGTATATATGTATGTATATATGTGTATGTGCATGTGTATATATCTATATTTTTTCCCTTCCATTATCTCTACTTTCTCTAAGTGAGGTTTCCCAGGAACTTTCCCCCTAGCACCATCCCCCATGCATAAGGTACAGATCAGGATCGTCTGGGAGTGCTAACTCTGTGGAGCAATACTTCATGGGTTTCGGCTCACAGAGGAACTATATTTGCATAGACTAGCGGTTCTCAACCTGTGGGTTGTGATCCCTTTGGGGGTTGAACGACCCTTTAACAGGGGTTGCCTATGACCATTGGAAAACACATAATTCTCATGGTCTTAGGAACTGAGACACGGCTCCTCTATCCTTCTTTAGGCGGTTCACCCACATGCAGATTCGCCCACATATGAGTACCTGGTGTGAAAACTGTTACGCCTGCTACACCAGCTTCAAGACAAAATTTCATTTACCTGAAATTAGAAATAAATATTTCACCACATACAATTGCATTTGTTTTGTGATTCATCACTATGCTTTCATTATATTTAATTTGTAACAATGAAAATACACCCTACACATCAGATATTTACATGATACTGTAATGATTCATAATAGTAGCAAAATTATAGCTAAGAAGTAGCAACAAAAATAACTTTATGTTTGGGGTCACCAAATATGAGGAACTGTGTTAAAGGGTTGCGGCATGAGGAAGGTTGAGAACCACTGGCATAGACTCACCTGGCTTAGTGTCCACAGTGATGTGTCCTTAGAATGATGTTACAAGTGCAATCGCCTTATACCCCAAGCAGATGACAAGGTTTTACTTCACTATTCCTATGGGATTTGGTTTTCTTGCCTTTAGTTTCTTTGTTTTTATTTATTTGGTTATTTTCTTGCTGTCTGTTCATTCAGTTTTTGCTGCTTGGGGGTAGCTGGTCTTATGGGTTTTGAATTTGTCATAGTACAACCACCACATTAAATCTGAGCCTTGCATAACCTAAAGACCAGCAGATGGATTTGGGGCCCCCACTGAACTATAGCCCCAAACCCAAATGGCCCCACTCTATACTCCCCTGCATGAACTGATCACTGAAGATAAGGGTGGTGAAGTAAGCAGATGGTGCCTGGCTATCAATCAGAATGGTGTCCGGGGTCTAAAGGCATGTAGTCAAAACAGGCAACTATCTAAGGGAGGAGTCAACTAAGCTGACATGGAAGTAGCACATCAGCTTAGGTGATCCAAAGATGACAGTAAAAATATTCAAATATGTTGATGGGGAAAATATCCATGCTAGAATTGTGAACTCCAATTTATGGAAGGCTGTGGGGGACAGTGGGAGTCCAAAACTCATCTGCAGAGAATCTAGTCAGATGAAACCGCTGGCAGAGCCCTCTAGCCACAGTGAAAGGTCAGGAACAGCGTTCCTATCAACCACAGATAATGGTCTTGTTAATTATGCTGGAGCAAACTGGATAGCTGGTCAGGTGGCCTCCCTTTGGGCCCAGTCTGGATTTGTTCTAGGTGCAAGGATCTCTTGCTTGTTCCATGATAAAAACATCTTCCCTGGCTTTTAAAATATTAATGGTGGTCCTTTTCCCTTATTCTTTGTTTGTACATTTATCTTTATATTACTATTGTTTTATCCTTATCACTTCGTGTAGTTTTTGTTCTTTATTGTTTCTTTTATGTTTACCGGTTTTTAAAGCACAGAAAAAAATGAATGAATTGAGATAATAACCGATGCAAGGATTTGTATGGGTGTGAGGTTGGATGGGTAGCAGAGATTTGGAGGGCAAGGGGATTTGGGGACCAAGCAATGAAGGTGAGTTCTAGTGCTCATTTTAAATGCTATTTAGTCATGCGCAGGAAAAGAAAGAAAATATTCTGAAATTGATTGTGGTAATGATAGTCAATTCTTGATATGCTTGAAATTTTGAATTGTGTGATATATGGATTAAGTGGCAATGAAACTGTAAAAATTATATTTTCCACTTATAATATTGAACTAATTTCATTAAAAAGTTATTCAATCATCATTTAAGTTTCCTTTCTACCTTTAAACTATCACAACGTTATTTTAATATAATTATGAAATTTAGAAGTTGATTAACTTCAATTATTTTATTCTGTTGTACTTTCCTCCAAACAACATTTTACTGTTCAGAATAAAGAAGTATAGTCTTTTGCCATTGGGATCAGCAGAGCAGAGTTCCAGGGTGGCAGTAACACTGTCAGAGAATGTGAACAAACAAAAACAAAACATTTCTGGGCAGTGTTCCAGCTGAAATGTATTATTTTTAAATAAAAATATTCCTACGTTATAACAACAACAACAACTATTTTTGTAAACCCAGCTGACACGTATCCATGTACCTAAAGGGCTAGAACTCTGCTAGTTTACTGTCTGAAACTTCCACTGCAGTTCCTGGTTGGAAAGTACGACACGTGGTGGACTGTCAACCGGCAGCTGGAAATCACAGGCCACTTGGCAGGCAAAGGTGAGGCTGCCAGTTTCTGAAAAGTTGAACCTCATTGGAAACCATATGGGGCAGTTCTACTGAGTCTTAACGGGTCACTATGAGTCTGAATCAACTAGATAGCAGTGAATTTTTAATTCACCATCTGTGCACCCTACAAACACATGCTATTGTTTCCTTTGAAGCCAGGGTTTTCATAGTCATGAATTTTGCCAGATTTCTGGTGTTTTAGCTACAATATTGTGGTGTTTCTGAACATATATAAATCACTTATTTGAGAATCATGTAGAAAGGAAAATAATGAAAAAATATATGAAAAAGACATCCACTCAGTAACTAATAATGTGAAAATATAATCCAATGTAGAATGATTACACAAAACCGTTTTGTGTAATTAGTATTCACATGACCGAAGCAGTATACCATCATGCGTCTGTCAGTTTGTTGTACTGTTGTACTGTGGTGGCTTGTGTGATGCTGGAAGCTATAGCACTGGCATTGCAACTGCCAGCAGGGCTACCCAAAGTGGACAGGTCTCATCTTAGAAGAAGTAAAGCTGTAGTGCTCCTTAGAAGCAAGGACGACCAGACTTGTGTTACATAAGAGAGGGTAACCACCCCCCAACAGAAAAAAAGTTCCACTGGAAGGGCTTTTGTAATATTCATTCTTCCCACTAGGCAAGCATAAAGCAACTCACTCTGAATTAGTGCACCCAGTGACGTTGCCTGGGAAGGGTCTCTTTGGTCACAGTTGGTTTTTTTAGTAAAAGCAATTTTGCTCAGACCTTACTTTTTTGTGAGGTCCAATTTAAGAAAACATCATGTAGCTATAAAATGCTGTTTTCTGCCTGGGAAAATGGCGCCAAAGTTGTTATGATATTGAACACAGCTTACAAGGAAAGTGTTATGGGAAAACTCAAGTGCACGATTGGTTTTCTTATTTCAACAAAGACTAAATGCTGATTGATGACAAATTTCATTCTAGACATCCATCAACTTCCTGAATGGATGAAAATGTTGACTCATAGTGCATCTGGCGTTTGTTCCATCAGGTCAGACTGTTAATCAAGCTTTCACAAGTTCTGAAAAGAATGCATAACAGTGTGCAACAAAAATAAGATCTGATAAGTGGCAGATGGGAGGCTGGTTTTGCCACCACGACAATGTGCCTGCGCACACAGCCATCTCAGTGCACCAGTTGTGGGGAGAACACAGCATGCCATTCTTGCCCATGCACCTTACTCACCTGACCTCGCTTCATGTGACTTTCTTTTTTGTTTCCATGAATGAAGAGGAATGTGAAAGGACAGCGGTTAGGTAATGTAGAAGAGGTAAAGAAAAAACGAGGGATGTGCATCTCAGCCATCCAAGTAGATGTGTTTGACAAATGTTTCCAAGAATTGAGTCACAGATTTTCCAAATATATTAAGTGTCATGGAGAGTACCATATATACTCATGTATAAGCTGAGATTTTCAGCACATTTTAATGCAGTTTTGTGGTAAAATTGGGTGCCTTGACTGATATTAGGGTTGGCTTATACTTGAGTATATATGGTACTTGAAAGGTGATAAGTTTGTTTTGTGAAAAGAAAAATAAACACATCTTTGAAAAAAATCTGGTTTATTTATTTTTTCTACCCTCTCATACTTTGGACATGTTGTCTCTGGAGAAGCACTTCATGCTTGGTAAGTAAATGGACAGCTAAAAACAGGAAGGTTCTCAAATGAGATGAATTGACACAGTGATTTCAAGTACAAGAACCATTGTGGGGATGAAGAGGGGCTTGGCAGGGTTTCATTATGTTGTGCATAGAGTCACTATTGCTTGGAACCAACTTGACACAGCATTAACAATGAGAAATAAGATATTTAATACTTTAAAACTATTCTAATTACATATTACTATATTATTAAAATTGATAATAAACATTGCCAAAGATTTTGTACAACCTGGTCTGGGGCAAGGTCCATGCGTAACAACACCATAATGTTTTCACAACATCATAATGTTTTCACAACAACACCATAATGTTTTCATTAGAGAAAGTCTTGTTTGGTTGTTGTTTAGTAAAATAATATTGTTAAAAACTTAAAGAGGCAAATCTTCCTTTTGTATTAATAACAGAAAAATTATTGTATTAAATATATTGACACACTAGTTTTCTCTTTATAACATCTTGGTCTCACTTTTCTGCCTTTATAGTGAAACAGCACACCTTTTATTAAAAGAAACAACAACAAAGTTCTAGGTTGAACATCAAATAATGAATTTGGTTCCTGTTATTTTATTGATTTTCATTCCACTTACTATGTGTGTGTGTATATATATATATACATAATTTGTGGAAAAGTTCTATTATCTTTTAATTATATGTGTTACTCTGGGTAAACTAAGGAAATAAATCCACAGAAATATATATATGAGAGTTTTATATAAAGGGTAAGTGTATATTAGAAAAGCATCCCAACTCAGTGCTGTATAAGCCTTAGTCCAATATTAGCCCATATTTCCAACACCAATCCACAAAGTCCTCCTACATCTTCCAAAACACACGCAATGATGCCGACTGCAAGAGGAAAGTGAATGTGTGATCATCACAGCACTGGTAGGGCTCTCCACGCGGCTGCTCCAGCACCCAAGGCTTCATCGGGGTAGGTCCATGCAGCTTCTCCTCAGGGATGTCTTGCAGGAAGTGAGCCTTGCAAGCTGAAGCAGGGAACAGGCTAAGCTAGTCCAACCATAAGAAAACAGAGACCTGAGAACTAAAAAGGTGAGGCTCACGGGACCATTTATCTCTCCACCGTTCAGTTAATCCTGCACGTGTTTATCATACAGGTTGGCACAATAACCTTAACTATCTCACTATATATTCTCCATGAACCTTTGCTATATATATTTACATATATAACTATATATAAATATATATTTGTTAGACCTATTGTTATATATAACTATAAATAGGGAGGAACATTAAGAGCTTTTCTGAGTTAATTTTACAAAAGTAATAAGTTATACAATGATTTTATAAAATTATTAAGTTCTGTAATCAAATTAGACAAAAATACTATTAATGATAATACTATAATAATGTAACATTTATTTAGGTTTTGCATTATGGTAGATAAAACTATAAATACCATATATTAAATAAGTTTACATTTATTATTCTATTAGAACTGAGAGACAAAAATCTTGTTATTTTTGCCTACACAATTCAATTCGCTATATTACTTAATCTATTATTCTCTCTTGTGGAAATAGGGCTCTGTGTTTTTTGTTGTTAAACAATGGCAGATATTTGGGTTGAAGTTGGTTCTGGAAAATAAGAGGTAACAATGATGATGAATGTCAATAGTATTGTGCTACAGAGTGCTTCATTTATAATACTTAGCTTCATAAACATTAACCCAAATAAAGAAGTCATCAATATCCTCTTACTGTATTTATCCCAGGTGGGATAGCCATCTGTTGATAGCACAATCAATTATGTTGACCAAAAATATTATAATTCCATTAGCACCATCCAAATATTTTGAGTAATATCTGTTTTTTGTTTTAAGTGTATTGGTGTTAGGTGTTTTGTTTTAGTGAATTACTGAGTCATCTGTTCATGTAGAATAGCAATGACTACACATGATGAAAAACAGCAGAACAACATGGGTTAAATTTTTATAACTCTCGATCCTAAAGCAAAGCCCATGTTAAGGCAATACAATAACAACAAATGTATTATATATTTTTTCTCTTCTTCTTATCAAGACCTGTCTATATGAAGAGGAGCTGATGGGAATGGTTTCATTTCATGAAAAAAAAACTATTGGATAATGTTTTTTATATTAGCTATGCTTAACTCTTTTGGGTTCATGCAGGAAAAAATTGTAACAAAATCTAATCAAAAGAATATTAAAAGGAAATTGTCATGCTCTTTTCTATAAAATGTAAAACAATTGCTATTGTGGGTTCTGTTATGATTTACTGTATATATTAGTGAATGGGCACACTGAAAGGCAGATGTCTGACGGGCAGGGGTGATAAATATTCATAAATATAGTTAATACTAAAACATTTCTTCTCTAATACTTATTCCACTTTACTTATTTCTACTAGCTGGTGTGGTAGACACATTAAAATATTAATTTTCCGCTTTACTGGAATGATTTTAGAGTCAAGTGCCATTAAGATTCTGAATGTAAATATGAAAAAGGAGGATATAACTCACACTAATCCTCTTCATTGGTTTTTTAAACTATTTATCTGCTTTTTTTAAAGCTACTATTTCAAAAAAATAATTGCTTTGGGATGACTTATGCATTGACCAGGAAAAGTATCACAGTATTCTGAAATGTTGCTTGTCACTCAGATGATGGAGCATTGGATAGCCCATACCATAAGCCTGTGAGGAAACGTTTTTTTTTTTTTGAAGCAAGGCTTTCTGAGAGGGTCAAGTCCATATTGCAAAATTACACTATCATAAAGAACACTATACCTGGCCTTTTTATTTACTTAAAGGCAGCACAAATCTCAGTTCTAGAAACACCCAAAAAATGCCAGCCGAGCACCTGTTTCCGTGTGAGGCAGACTTGTTCATCCTTAACAACTCTGGAGCTTTGATAAAATATAGAGTTGAAAACTCTGACAAGGAAGTTTTTGTTTAGGGCCAAAGAGATGAAGAATGTAGCCTGACGTATGGGAGATGTCAGATTTCCCTCTAGTCTTCTTTTATTAATTACCGTTTACTTAGTTTCACAGCTAAATCTAACTAGTTTGTTGAGAAACACGTACAATTTATTTCCAGGAAACCCTCACGCCACCCCCACAAAACAAAACAAAACAAAAAACAGCCAAACAAAAACAAGAAGAAAAGATGTGCATTGAAGACAAATGATTAAGCTCATGCTATTTTAATCTTTAAATATTTAAAGCCTGTAAGCCATCCCTACTCTATTATGTTGCCAGTTCCAAGAATGGTTTTTTTCCTTGTCCATTCCACGTTAGAGTCCTTAAAGCTCATTGCCATGGAATCCGGTCTCACTCAAAGCTGTCCTGCAGGGCAGAGCACTGCCCTAACCTGTAGCCCATTGTTGTAGCACTACTGAAGCACACGGTCACATCTGTCTCCTAAGAAGAAGCTAGTGGTTTGAACTGTCCGTCTTTCAGTTAGGAGCCAAGAAAGCAGTCATTCCACCACCTGGCTCCACGATGGCTGTGGTCAGGTAATGCTGAGTCAGTTCCAAATAACAGTGACTCTCTACATAACCATGTGAAATACTACCCAGTCTGTGTTATCATATTTGTCTGACACTTGAATCCATCGGTACAGCCACTGTATCAATCCACATCCTTGAGGGCCTGCCTTCTTTTCCGCCGATCCTCCACTTTTCCAGCATCACCTTCTTCTCTAAGGACTGCTTCCTTCCCTTCGGATACTAGGCATGAAGAGCCTAACCCAAAGTGGCACCATTCTCAGGGATCCTCTGGTTGTACTTCTTCCATGGCAGATGTGTCCATTCAGCTGGCATGCCATGGTGTACTCAATATTATTAGCCATAATTCAAAATAATTAATTATTATGAAAATTCATCATTTTCATTGGTCTTTCTCATTCATGGTTCAGTTTCCCCATGCATATAAAACAATTCAAAATATCATTGCTTGGGTTAGACACACTCTATTGACATTTTCATTTTCAGAGGGAAAAAGATGGGAAAACTCACTCAAACTCACTGCCAATGATTCTATCCTTATGCATAGTGATCCTATAGAACAGGGTAGAACTGTCACTTTGGATTTCTGCAACTTTAATTCTTTACAGAAGTTGAAAGACTTTTCTTTCTCCCTTAGAGCAGCTAATGATTTTGAACTACTGACCCGGCAATTAGCAGCCTACTGTGTAACCCACTATGTCACCAGGGCCCCTAAAACGGATGAATAATAGTGATAATAAACTATCAAAAGGAATGTCATTATGACAATGTAGAAGCATTCAAAATCATTTATCCTTTGGAAATAAAACAGCAGAAAATGCTCAACTTCTGTATACTTGTTTTTCTTACTTGTGTTTTTATATATTATTTTATGCACTAGGATGAATACTAGACATCGCTATCATCAGTATTAGGTGCTATTATATTCAACTCATGTTTGCTCTTCATTTTGCAAATTTCAATTATCCTTGAATTATCTTTTCTATGTAAAGGGTTTTTCATGTACTATCAGAATAATTATAGTTAGTTTTTGGAATAAAAATATTCCATGACTTACAAATAGACTTCAGAGAAAATCAAAACAAATTTTTACTTTGGGAAACAATTAAAACTGTCTACTAATTGGTTAAAGATATTGACCTGAGCCCCCAGTGTTAGCTACTCAGAACCCCCCCTGGCATCAGTGATCCAGCTCGGATGAGCTTAATACCACTCTACTGAAATCATTACCAATTCTCTTAAAGCTGCCATCTCAGATACAGTTACATTTGCATTGTATACACTCATCTCAAAGCTCTATTGAACTTGTATAAACGCCTAAAGCATTTCATACACTATTATATCTATATAATTTTTCTTTATCTGAAATGATATTTTTCACTAATTTATTTAGAAATTTCCTACATATACTTGAGCTCTGACTCCAATTATAACTTAACACATATTGCCTGATACTGCTGTGCAAATTATTTGATCTTTTCTGATGCTCTCCAAGCAGCTTCAATATGCATACCTCGTCATGTCATTGATCAGAATAATTGGGCGGGATATCCTTTTTTATTACTAGACATTCCGAGAACAAGAGCCACATTTTTCTTTGCCATTCCACACATCATACTTATGCACATCATACAGATAGCCCATCTACTTTTATAGAGCAATAAGTAGGAGCTGAAATTGTTACTGCCAGGTGCCATTGGGTTGATAGTGATGCAGTGGGACAGAGTAGAACTGCCCCAAAGGGTTGCCTAGCCTGTCCTTCTGTGGGACCACTTTGTCCAGACTTTTCTTTTGCAGGATGGCTGCTAGGTTCAAATCATTTATTTTATTGTTAGCAGACAAGTGCTTTACTCATTGTGCCACCAGGGCTCCTAAGTTTTGAAACAGTAGCACAAGAATTAATAGTTATTTTAAAACATATATTCATATGGAGCTTATATACTAAATTCTGATTTTTAGTTCCTTTCTGAATACTCTTTTTATATTAGCCACACCGAGTATGGGAAGGGCCTGTATATACCAGTGGATAGTTACTCTTGTAAGTATGTTAATATTTATAAGTCCCTGTTTTAACAGCCTGGAGAAATAGTGAAAGAGTGAGCGGGGTACTATTTGATCTGGAGAACTCGTTCCTGTATGCCTCTGGCGATCATGTAGCAAGAAAGAGAGCAGCCAGGAGAAACCAAGGATGGTCCTCAGCTAACAGTGCAGAAGTGGGGGTGTCAGTAAAACAGCTATAAAAGATGAATTTTGTCAATTTCCATGAACTTGGAAAAGAAATGATGCCTTGTAAAAATCACAGCCCTGGCCAAAACCATGCTTTCAGTTTGCTGAGACACTAGCAACGACCCAACTAACTTGCCTTGAGCTTGTAACCAAGGGAAACTGTGATGACAAGTGGATGTTGCTTTATGTCATTAAAGTTGTAATTTTTGTGTGTAGCCGTAGAAGACTGATACAAAGATGAACACGCTTTAAATGCCAAGGGCAAACAATGTGCTTCAAACCCTTGTCAACAATTGATTTGTGCTCTTTTATTTAAGCTACTTCTCTATATATATTAATTAGGAGTTTCCACCTGTGGGCTTCAAAAGGTGACTATCATAGGATAATTATTATTCATATTGGATCTGAAAATGTATTATTAGAGGTTGAATGGATAATCTTTTGCTCCCAAATTAACAGGAGTCATGTGTTAAAATACAACATGCGAGAAAGATAAATGGAAAGATGTAAGAAATATATTTCTAATATTATCAGCTAATATGACAATGGATTACCATGATCCATAGTATTTCTATATATGCATATTTAAGAATAAAGCATTAATGTATTTTATTTCTTTCTCAGATTTTCCTTCTTGAAGAAGAAGAAGTTGATTAAATGAACACTTTTGGAGCCCTCAGCCTCCAGGGTTTCCTTTAAGTACTGTAAGAACATTGCAAACAATTTGCTAAAGCTTCATTAATCCATTATAAGACTGTAATATATGGAATTAAATGCTTCGTGGTATAAACAATGTTTTAGATTCTTCATCTATATATCTAACAATATTTAATACAGAGAAGTACTACTTTTCTTTTTTTGACATTTTATTAGGGGCTCATACAACTCAGCACAATCCAGACATAAACATACATCAATTGTATAAAGCACATCCGTACATTCTTTGCCCTAATCATTTTCAAAGCATTTGCTCTCCACTTAAGCCCTTTGCATCAGGTCCTCTTTTTTTCCCCTCCCTTCCCGCTCCCCCGTCCCTAATGAGCCCTTGATAATTTATAGATTGTTATTTTGTCATATCTTGCCCTATCCGGAGTCTCCCTTCAACCTTTTTCTGTTGTCCGTCCCCCAGGGAGGAGGTCACATGTGGATACTTGTAATAGGTTCCCCCTTTCCAACCCACTCACCCTCTACTCTCCCAGTATTGCCCCTCATACTCCTGATCCTGAAGGTATCATCCACCCAGGATTCCCTGTGCCTCCAGCTCCCATATGCACCAGTGTACAACCTCTGCCCTATCCAGTCCTGCAAGGTAGAATTCAGATCATGGTAGTTGGGGGCAGGAGGCATCCAGGATCTGGGGGAAAGCTGTGTTCTTCATCGGTACTACATCGCACCCTGACTGACCCATCTCTTCCCCTAAACCCCTCTATGAGGGGATCTCCAGTGGCCGACAAATGGACGTTGGGTCTCCACTCTGCAATTCCCCTTCATTCACTATGGTGTATATATATATTTGGATGATGCCTTAAACCTGCTCCCTTTGGCACCTCATGATTGCACAGGCTGGTGTGCTTCTTCCATGTGGGCTTTGCTGCTTTTGAACTAGATGGCCACTTGTTCACCTTCAAGCCTTTAAGACCCCAGACACTATCTCCTTTGATAGGCGGGCACCATCAGCTTTCTTCACCACATTTGCTTATGCACCCATTTGTCTTTGGCGATCCTATCATGGAGGTGTGCAGCCAATGATATGTTTTTTTGTTCTTTGATGCCTGATAATTGATCCCTCGGGACCACATGATCACACAGGCTGGTGTGTCCTTCCATGTGGGCTTTGTTGCTTCTGAGCTAGATGGCCACCTATCTTCAAGCCTTTAAGACCCCAGACACTATCTCTTTTGATAGTCGGGCACCATCAGCTTTCTTCACCACATTTACTTGTTCACCCGCTTTGGCTTTGGCAGTTGTGTCGGGGGTTGAGCATCATAGAGTGCCAATTTAATAAAAGAAAGTATTCATGCATTGAGGGAGTGCTTGAGTAGAGGCCCAAGGTCCTTCCACCACCTTAATACTAAATCCATAAATATAGACACAGATATATTTCCCCATACTCATATATATATATATATATATATTTGCATGTACATGTCTTTGTCTAGACCTCTATTAATGCCCTTTGACTCCTAGCTCTTTCCTCCATCTTCCTTGACTTTCCTCCTGCATCACTACCATGCTCCGTCCCCACCTCTTCTTTACGTAACCTTACCGTTGATCATTCCCTACGAGGCCTGCCACTCCCCCCTCACTACCATTTTGGGTTCCATGTTGTTCCCTTGTCCCTGTGTTTGTTAACACCACTTCCTTACCCCCCTCCACCTCCCCCTAACCCAAGTACCCCCGGAACTGTCTGTCCCGTTGTTCTTCCTCCAGATAGTTCATCGACCCTGTCTTATTTAGACAGACCTGTGGAGATAATAGCATGCACGAAAACAAGAGAGAGGAAAACAAAGCAATTGTATACAATGAGAACAAAACAACAACAACAAACCACTGACAAAGAACAAAACAAAACACATCAAGAAAGAAAAGCTTGTAGTTAGTTCAAGGATCATTTGTTGGCTCTTAGGAGTATTTTCCAGTCCAGTCTTTTGGGGCACCACACCCCGGCCTCAAAGTCCACTTTCAGCATTCCCTGGGGACCTTGCCACTCCATTCCCTTGCTGTTCCACTGCACTTCCCCAGTGCTTTGCCTCGGTGTGGTGGGATCAGGTCAGATGCAATCCCCACACTGTGTCTCCGGTGCTGTCCCCTGTAGCACCATTGGTCGCTGAGTGGCATCATGTCTCATAGTGGGGCCAGCCATGTTGTCCTCTCTGTAAACTGGCTGCTCTAATCAGGAACATCATCCTCATGGCCTGGTGGGCCAGGCTGTGTTCCACTCTCTCCTCCTGCCCTTCATCTGCTCCCGTGTGCTCTGATCAGATATGTCCCTCTCCTGGACCTGCAAAATCAATGTCTTCCTTTGAAACAAATTCTTCTCGGGGGAGGGGCAGGAATCCACTTAATTTTTGGTGCTGGGGCCAGCCTCCCAGACCTCTCCACTGGTTCCCTACTCCACGCCGGGATATTGCATTCACACCTTGCGACACTGGGTTGAAGTCTGGTCCTGCTTTCCCTGTGGAGATATAAACAGTACCCTCCCCTTGGGTGGGTTAATGCCCCATGCCCCCGCTCCCCTTTTCTTCCTTATATTCATCCTTTTATTTTCCTTTCCCCACCTCCTCCCTAGTTGTGTACCATGTGCATCCCTGGTTTTGATCTGATCTCTGCCATACTACACAGTCTTCACCCCAAAAATGTTTGTATACAGTAGCTTTTTCCCTGTGCCCCTTTTGCATTTTCTTTTTAATACTTACCTCAGTGGGCTCATGTTGTACTTGTCCTTTTGTATTCATTTCTAAAATACTTTCAGTCTCCTCAATTTATGAAATTCCTACAAATTAAATACAATAACAAAAATAAGCATGTGTCTTTGGAATAAAAATGAGGAATAACATTAAATAAAGTGTTTAAAAATGTAATTTCATCGGCCTTCACATTTTAAAATTTTACTCACAAAATGTATACAGGGATGGCAATTCAAATCCACTAGCAATCAGGGGGAGAAATAGGCCGATGGCTCTCAGGATTTGTTTGATGAGGGGCTTTGAAATAGAAACTTCCCCATGCATGATTACTAATATTTAGTGATTGCCAATAACCCTTGGAATTTCATTATTCCAATAACTGCTTATATTTTCACAAAGATTTTTCTTTGTGTGTTCTCTTTTCTTATAACCAACTGCCATGGAATCTATTTGGATGCATCAGGACCTATGTAGCTGTAAGTACTTAGGGAGCAGATAGTCTGACCGTTCTCCCAAAGAGTGACTGGTGAATGTCACCCTGAATTTCCAGACAGATGTGAATTTTGTGGTGATGTTACTCAGCCTACTATGTATCCCATGGAGAAGTCACCACTATATCATCATTCACTGATATTTGTTTGCCTGCATGACTCTTCTAACCAGTTAACTACGGTGAAGGTGACAAAAGACATGCAGAAGGCTTTTCATTTACACTCCATACTTTGTTTTTTTGTTGTTGTTATTATTGTTGTTGTTGTTAGCATTTTTACTTACCCTGCTAAGCTGCTTCACAAACACAACTGTCTCAAGGATGCCAAGGTGTTAGTAGGTCCATGCTGGGTGAGATAGTTAGTTTATTGTGCCAGCCTGGCTGATAAACACAAGGGGGATTAATTGAAGGGCAGAGAGATAAATGGCTTGGCAAGCCTCGCCTTTCTTGTCTCTCGCTCTTTGATCATCGGGCCAGCGTGTGGCTGCCTTGCTTGCTCTGTGACTCAATTTGCAAGCTACACTACCTGTGGGACACCTAACTTATAGACTGCGTCGCTGTTGTTTGAGGTCCCTTTAAGATCTGCCTCACCAGAGAATTGGAATGTACATCTCTGGCGTTGGTGACTGACTGTTGGTGTCCTGGCTGATGGTTGGTGACCTGCCTTGCTTTTTGCTGCCTGTGCCTGGATAGCCTAAATTTCTCTACAGAGGACTACCTGGTGGCCCTCAAGACTTGAAAGACTGAGTGAGTTGCACTGAGCCATTTGTACTGCTTTATAATTTAACTGTTCATTTCTTGTGTTATATCTATCTACCTTTATATATATACATATATATGTATATATATATATATAATTATCAGCAATCTGGTTTTATCTCTATAGAGAACCCTATCTAACACACTGAGTATGTGAGCACTCCATAGGGAGACAGAGTGGAAAAAAAGAGGCCCAGTTCCCTACTATTCCAGCCAGTTCTCTTTGAAGTCATTTCTGCACATAAGGTACAAGATTACATAAAGCAGAAACAATTCTCAATACTTTTTGCCTGAATTCTAAACTAACATAATCAATCTTACTTTAAAAAAGAAAATTTTATAAAACTAAATCTTATATTAATGCAATACTTGATCAACAAAAGAAAATTATTCAGTAATTTAAATTCTGTTAATATTATTAGAAATTTGATCTTGAAGCATTAAATAAATTTCATGGTACATTGAGTGATTTTGGACTGGTAGTCTGAAAACAATACTTTGTACTAAGGAAAACAAACAAACGAACAAACAAATGATGATACTTAACCAACAATAGTGAGCTTTGGAGTCTTTGCTTTTTTAGAGTATTTGCAAATGAGAAAAAAAATAAATGAAGTTCTCAAGACTGAATCTAGTCTGCTTTGGTGGTTTGTGTAAGGGCTCTACTGTAAAATATATAAATAAATGAAGTCACTTTTGCTTCTACCAATTTTTGAGCAAACTCTTTTAAATTTCTGACTTTATGTTGTTTTACACGGAAAAAAATAATTCTTCCATAAGTATTGTCATAAAGATCACAAACGTTTTAGAAGTAAAAAATGATTCATACATTTGTATGTTGTTTATAACCAGTCAAAAAACAAATGGCAAAACAAACAAATTACAATTTAAAAATTACACTACACTTTAACTGTTCTCTAGAAGCATAAATAGCACCAGCAATGGTCACAATCTCAAGATATATCTATGTTAATTCCAAAACTAGAGCCTATGTATAAGACTCAATTAATGGGGAGGCCAGTTCCATTGAAGCAGGCTCCTGACACTGTTACTCTTTCTCCCATATTTTCCCAAAGGGACTTAAGACCTTTAATCGTGATGACTGTGCACCAGGGAAAATGACATAATCAGACTTTGGCGGGGAGGGTACTGGATACTGGCCCAGACGGACACTAAGTTCAGAAAAGCTGAAATATCACTATGATTCAAAATAAAGACAAGAAAGTCAGGTGGACAGTGGAATTTTAGCTCAGTTCTATCTCACAGTTTGTGCAGTAAGTCTCCCTGATTATCCTGGAATTGTTTCCCGAATGCTGACATGCTTAATGGCATAGATATATCTCACTACTGGAAGAAACTCCACAGTGCTTCCTTGATCTCAGGAAAGAAGGTCATGATTTTAGGAACGGCTAGGTGAATCACAAACACTTTCAACCAAAATCAATGCCACGCTCCTGGAGAGATTTCAGAAGTTAGTTCCGCCACGAATGACTTGAAAAATAATGGTGTGATGATTCCCATGAGATCTCTATTAGCTTTCCTACTTAGCAGAAATAGTGTGTGCCTTAGAGAAGGACCAGTCAGCCTAAAATTAACTATGTGGCGACTCTCATTTCAGCTGTTCTCACATAGATGGATTCATCGCTTGCACAGACAGACATATTTTCTGCCATATAATAAGCAAGTACCGGCATAGGAGTTCTGAATAACAACTAGTAAAGACCACAATAAAATGTTTGCTTTCCATTTTCCAAGCTAGCAATATACTTTTAATGCCCCATTTTAAGGGTATATCAACTGTAAAGACCTACTGTATATACTTGAATATAAGCCGACCCGAGTATAAGCTGAGATACCTAATTATTACCTGGGAAACCAGAAAAACTGATTGACTCGAGTATAAGCGTAGGGTGGGAAATGCAGGATGTGAATGAACACAGAGACCAGAGGGGAGAGACAGAGGGCAGCCACAGATACATCCGTACCAGTTCAGCTGCCGGCATAAGTGAATCATTACTGGTGCTTCTACGAATTGGAGCCATCCAGCCATCCACATCATAGGATGGTTCTGAATGGTTAGATGTGAGTAAACAAACATTCAAAGCCCTGCAGTGTCAGCGGGGATTTGAATGAACAGCGGAGGAACATGAGATGTTACACGTCGTTGGGGTACCAATGACCCGTGTATAAGCCGAATCACAGTTTTTTCAGCACATTTTTTGTACTGAAAAACTCAACTTTTACACGAGTATATATGGTATGTAAAAATTTAATTGGCAAGAAACTTCGTCATCTTCTCTTCAAGGCATTAGATTGGTTTGTTACACCAGTACATTGTACCAATTGAATCCAGTGAGTAAGAACTAACAGATGCTTTAGATTCATTGATTAGACATTTATGCTTTGTTAGGTGAAATATAAACTTTTAAAAATTCAGTCACTTCCCACCTTAGTAAAATTTCTATTGTCTAATTGTTTGGAGAAGAATCCTTGGTGTTGCTGTGGTTTAGATGGTAGCCTCTTAATTACAGGTCAGCAGTTCAAGCCCACCAGATGCTTTACATGAGAAAGATGAGGCTATCTGATTCCTTCAAGATGTATGGTCTCAGAAACACTAAATAGAATCAGTCTGAGTCAGAATCAACTAAATAACCATTGGGAAATAGTCTTGGGTCTGTGAAGACATTGTTTTATATGTAACGAATATGTTATTGCACTTTTCTCAGTCTAAAACCAAAAAATAGCACAAGATCTGGTGACATCAAGTTGGATTTAAAGGGAAACATATTTATTCTTTGGATGTGCAGCTCCAGTCCATTTGTCAACTATCAAATATTACTATTTTTGAGTGGGACCTGGCACAAGAGGACACTGAAAGAGGTCCAGAATTGCTGGTGGGCTAGTTTATTCTTAAAGCCACATGATTCAGATCTACTGATGCTTGAAATCTCAATGGCACATAGATACTGTTTTCTATATTTGGAAGGTTCTTATAAGTGAAACACAGTCAAGTCCTTTAGGATTTTGAAGCAAATACTTAGTCTACTCTCTGGATGAATATTCTTCCTGGACAGTTTTGGGCTTGTTATCAGGCTTTAATAGAGATGAAGCCCTTAGCCATGTGCTACTGAGTTACCATGCAAACTGGACCACCCATAATGAACTCGGTGATATCTGTTACACCAAACTACACAGCTGTATATCCACAGTGGCCTTTTAATATGGAAGTGGTATCTTTGAGAGCAGGTTCAAGCTGGATCTGAAATAACAAATGAGTTACATGAAGAATTGATATCTCACACTCTTTCCACTTTCTTTCTTACAGCTTACAATTATAACCGCCTTGAACATTACCTAGGTTTGGTTGACTCAGGAAGAGAAACTCAGTCCTTGTTTACAGAATTTCTGTGTGATGTTCAGGCACCTCTAGAACATCTCCATGTTCTCTTTCTGGGCACTATAGTCTCTTTCTTGGCACGTCCTCAAAGACAATATTAAGAAACACTTGCCAAATGGGCAGAACAATGAACACTAATTCTGGCTTTCCACTTTGTTTGTAAAGATAAATAGCCAAAGATTTAGCTGTATGCAGATTTATAGACTGCTGCCAATGAGTCGGCTAGACAGATAGTTTGAGTTTGAAGATTAGAATTTCATGGTAAGGAGATTTGAGGAAGAGATACGTGCATAGACATTTACAGTTGGGAAAACAAACAATGAAGGTTTTAATATCCCAGGAGAATGCTTATATCAGCAGAGGAAAACCCTAATGTAGGAGACTCATTCTGCAGATACAAGTTAGCCTCTTTCCTCAGCCAGTGCTGGCATTGTCTATTGGACTTAGGAACAAAGTGATTATGGTAGCAAGGATAGAAGCTATGCATGGGCTCTGCAGCATGGTGTTTCACTCGTCAAAATGATCTGTTTTCTACCACTGTTGAGTGTCCATTCTTCCATCAGCAGAGTTCAATACTGAGTTGCCACTCTGGCACATCCCCGGGAAATCTGGGAACTACTGAGGGTCGAGTTGATTGCAAACGCCTTCTCACAAATCAAGGAGTAGTATATTGTTTTACTGAAATAGACACTTTATCTGCATATAAGTTTGACTTCCCTGCATATTATTCTCCTGCCAAACTACTATCTATGAACTTACGCAGTGTCTTACTGTCCATCATGCTATTCCACAAAGCATGGCGGCGATCAACAACTGACTTCACTGAAAACAGTGTGACAATGGATCTGTTAAGTGGACTCACTGGCCACACCATGTTTCTCATGAACTTGAAGTAGCTAGCTGGCTTGATGGAATGGTAGCATGGCTTTATGAGGACGTAGTTACACAAAGAGGTGGCAGTACATATGAAGCCTGTTTTGAATGTCCTTCATTAGTGTCTAATAATTGGAATTTTTTATCCTACAGCATGACCGATAAGTACCAGATTCAAGATGTTTCAAACTCACCATTATCTTGAGTAATCAAAAACCTCTGCTTACTCTTCCTATGACCTTCGACTCTGCTAGTCTGAGAACTTCTTTCCAAAAGGAAAATGCTTCCCCCAGGAGACACACATTGATTCAACTGAAGTTGAAATAAGGACCGTCATCTTGCCATTTTAAGCTTTCTGTTTCTGAATCAACCAATAAGGAAGAAAATAACCCATTTACTATAGTGGCTAGGATAAGTGATTTTGATCATTAAAAGTACATGGACAGCTACTGTACAATCACGTGATACACAATATGCTTGGAAAAGAGGAAGTATATTTGAGTATCTCTTAACATGACCATGCTCTGTAATTAAAGTCAATGGAAAATGACAACCCAAATCTGGCTGTCCTACAAACAGCTCCGACAATTTAAGATTTACCGTATGTGCTACCCTAGGCATAAATCAATCATATCTGGTTGGGTTTCATAATGAGCTTAACAGGAGTAAGAAGCACGTGATAAAAAACAGCAACAAAGAATACAAAGCTATTGAGTTTATTTTGACTCAAAGCCACCTTATAGAACAAAGTAGAGATGCTCTGTAGGGTTTGTGAGACTCTTAATCTTTATGAAAGCAGACAGGCTACTTTTCTCATTGGGAGTTCCCATGGAAATTATCATACTTCGATGCATCCCTGAAGGAGATGTAAAAAAGAGCAAAATATAAGACAGGAAAGACCTGGGTTTGAAAAGCCAAAAGGAAAGAGTATACTTAGCATTCCTCAAGTTGAAAGAAAGAAAAAAAAGCCTTAAGTTGAATATTAAATATTTCTATGGGCAAGATCCACCACTTCTCTGTCAGTCTGTCAGACTGGTGGCGTGTTGCAGTGCTGCTGGAAGGTATAGCACTGGTGTTTCAAATGCCAGCAGGGTAATTCAACGTGAACTGTTTCAAAGGAGCTTCCAGACGAAGTACAGACTTTGAAGAATGGGACCACCTACCTTCCAAAGCAGAGTTTACCATCATGGCTTGAATGGGATAATACCCTGGGGCGTAAAGGCCATGGGGCTAACGCCTTTATGAGCTTCATTTGCTGGTGGGAACATCTCAAAATGTAAAGAAACAGCTGGAAAAATCTTAAAATTAAATGGAACATATAAAAGTTCTAAAAGCTGTTAGCTGAAATAGACTGGTATTGGCCATTTTGAAGCTGAAAATCATATCATTTTCCATGATGGAATGACACCATACAAGAAATGGCCTTACATTCATCATCAAAAAGTGCATTTCAAGATCAATCAAGATCTTTTTAAAGATTTATCTTGAAATACAAAGCTGTCTGTGACAGGATCACATCTATTTGCATACAAGAAAATCTAATCCACACAAGTATTATTCATATGTTTGCATCATCCACTAGAGCTAGTGCTGAAAAACTTAAAATTCTAAAACATCTTCAGTCTACAATTGATCAATATGCAAACAAGATGCACTGATAATTCTTGGTTATGAGAATGTAAAAGCTGAAATTAAAGAGGAAGGAACAACAGTTGTAAATTATGGTCTTGCTGACAGAAATGAAGCTGAAGATCTCACAGTAGAATTTTGCAAGACTATCATCAGTAAGGTTAATCTTTACCTGTTCCTCCTTTTGGAGCACAGAGATAAAATGATGATTGGAGATCTCCTGATACGTGATAGCATCTCCTTGTGAGGAAGACTCGCAACATCCTGTTTGCTCCTGCCTGATTTAAAAAAAAAAAAAAAGAATTTTGCAAGACTAACAAGTTCTCATCACAGATACCTTCTTTCGACAACATCAATTGTGAATGGACTTTTCCAGATAGAATGCACAGATTCACAACTGAGCACATCTGTGGAAAACAGCATCCCTGGTTGACTGAAAATGGAAAGGTCAGCAGTTTAAAACCACCAGGCACATCTTTGGAGAAGGACAAGGCTTTCTACTCCCGTAAATAATTACAGTCTCAGAAACTCAGAGGGGGCAATTCTACCCTGTCGTATAGGATCTCTAAGAATTGGCATCTACTTGAAGGCAGGTAGTGGTTTGGTGGGAAGAGATGATAAAGAAGGGCAACGTCAGCAGCTGAAACTAGGGCAAGGCCTGAATGTGGAACAGAGCACCAACTTCTCGCCTGTAAGTTCAGGTTCAAGCAGAAGAAAAATTAAATTAAGTACAAGAGATCTAAGATACAACCGTCAGTATATTTCACCAGAATTTTGAGAATATTTCAAGAACATATTTTCTGTATTGAACACTAATGGCAGAAGACCTGATGAGGTTTAGAAGGCATCAGTAATATCATTCATGAAGAAAACAAAAAGTCATTAAAAAGACAGGAAAGAAATAAATATATGGAGGTCAGAAGAGATTCTGAAACTTGTTCTGATCTTAGAGTAACTAAGGTACATGGAAGAAATAATGAAGTCAAATAGCTGAACAGAAAATTCCAAAGGGCAGTGCAATAAGAAAAAATAAAATATTATAATGCAATTGGCAAAGCTAAAAGAAAGGAACTAATATATTACAATGGAATGTGCAGAGCTAAACAACCTACAAATAGAAAATTAAAATGGAAGAACACTAAGGATATTTTAACAAAGAATTCAAGAAAAAATACCAACCTTGAGTTGCAATATTGAAAGATTCTATGAACAATATATTTAATGATGCAGGAAGCATCAAAAGTAGATAGAAAGACTATGCAGTCACTGTACCAAAAATAACTAGTTAATATTGAAAAATTTTAGAACATTACATATGAGGAAGAATCAACAGTATTAAAGGAAGATGTTTAAACTGAACTGAAAGCATTAACCAAAAACAAGGCTCCAGGAACTTATGAAATACTAACTGGCGGGTTTTCACAAGCTGCTAAAGCACTGGAAACACTTTTCTTCTATCCCAGAAAATTTGGAAGAAAACCACTTGACCAACTGATTGAGAGAGATCCATATTTGTACCCATTCCAAAGAAGAGTGCAACAAAGGACTCACATCATATAACAATGTCATCAGTATTATGTGCAAGTAAAATTCTGCTGAAGATCATCCAAGAACAGTTACAGCGGTGCTTTGACAGGGAGATGCCCGAGTGTCAGTTCAGATGAACAAGAGGACGTGGAACAATGGCTATCATTGCTGACATCAGATGGATCTTGGCTCAAAGCAGACAGTACATAAAGTTGTTACTTGTATTTTAGTGAATACATCAGGCAACTGACGGTGTGATCTATAGCAAACAGAACAGCCTTGAGAAGAATGGGAATTCCAGAACACTTGATTGTGCTCATGCGGAACCTGTACATGGATGAAGAGACATTTGTTGGAACACAACTTGTGTTACATACATGCTTATTGCGTAAGGCCTAGCTGATCCTTTTGATGGGAGTTACAGAAACTTGGGCGGAAAAGTCATATTAAGAAATATCACTCCACCAAAGATGGATACTAATTGAAATGTTTCAACAAGCTGATGAAGCACTGAAAGAACTCACTCACCTGGGTAAACAAATTTCACACATAGCCTACTCGGCCAATTGATTAAAAGAGAGTCAGATTTGTACCTATTTCAAAGAAAAGTAACCCAACAGATTTGAAAATTATAAAACAATATCATCGATATCATCGGCAAGTAACATTTTATTGAATATCATCCAACAACGGTCGAGGCAGTACATTGACAAGGAGCTGCCAGAGGTTTAGGCTAGTTTCAGAAGAGGCAAAGGATGGTGAGACTGTCTCATGCAATCTTCCCAAACCAATTGATAATTTAGAGGATATTTTAACTTCTGTTTTGCATATTTCAAGTTGTCTACTAAAATCCATCTCATAGGATTTTGACAGACAAAGAGAAAGTGTGCTAATGACTTAACATTTGTTAAGTAAACAATAAATATCTGTTATTGTTCTTATTACAGTGGAATATGGAGAAGTCAAGTTCTAGTTAACTAACCCGCTGGTCCAACCATACTTCATTCACTATTAGTGCTTATTGCATGCTAAATACTTGAGAATCTTAGGTATCATCCTAAATATCCATTCCATCATTGCAAATTCAACTATATGAAATGCAACATGATTTTCTCTCCAAATATTTTATGACAAAAATAATTTAATTAAATGATATTAATTTACTAAACTTGTTTATGGTTATTGTAAAGAAAGAGATTCTGTTTTTATAAACATAATGTTTGGGAAGGAATCTATAAGGGCATCAAAAGCACAGGTTTTGCAAGTGGGAAATAAGTTCAAACTGGGAGTTTTCAGGTCAGAATAAAAGATAAGGCCATGTACATTCTCAAGAAATGAGTGGTCAAAATGTAAACTACTTAGAAAGAATGTGGCAAGTTGTAAACAAGTGGTCTCAAAAAGACTGTGCCCATAACTAAGCAAACTGGTCAATATGTAAATAATTTGGCAATAATATAAAACTAATTTGTGCCTAGAAATTTACTCATAAAGAGTTGACTAGAATTTTCCAATCAAGAAAACTACCTGGATGACTTTTATATCTACATAGTAATTCTTTCTGCCCTTAACATTTGGTGATCCACTTAAAATTTCAAAAAAACTTCAAGTTGAAGTTGATTTTTTTTACAAATTAACATTAACGTGTCACCTTTCCTTTGTTCTCTATGTGTACAAACCCTTCCCTCTGCTTGAACTGTGGTCTACTTTGTAGTTTTACGCTGTACTGCCCAGCGATAGTTAATCTGTTTGTCCATAAAACACTGTCGACTCATTTCCACCAGCGAATGATATTTCTTAGTTGATGTTTTTGGTACCAGGAGCAAAAAATGCATTACAATTTTATTGGGAGCTCTTGCAGATAATATAACAATCCATAATTAAATTAGAACAATTAATTGTGCAATTGCTGCTACCACCAGTCTCCAAACATTTTCTGTTTCTTAAACTCTTTGTTGTCAGCTCGCCTTTGTCCCCTCCCTCCCCACCCTATCCCCCCAGGAACCCTTACTGTTATATGTTGAAGCTGCATTATCTTATTTGGTCCTAAAGTCATTGAAGATAGGGGCAGTTACCACTGCGCCAATTTGGGCCCTCTCCTTCCACAAATACTTGGGAATGTTTTAAGACAAAAACAACAGCACTAGTTTATTTGCTTACCGTGATAGCTCTTTGTGTTTTATTATGGATTTTCCCCTTTCCCACCAATGAAAATCATTTTATTGAAGATGAGCATATGTAAAATGGCTTGAAGCCATCTTCTGTAACTCCAAACACTTACATGAAAAAAAATATTTTTATTCCTGAAGGGGTAAGTTCTTGTTTTCAGGCACAATCATATTTGCGAGGATTTGGTAAATCGGTGGCCAGTTTTGAGTATTTCCCTGCAGAGAATCTCGAATTCTCATTCCCTTTGAGGAGATTCTGGCTCAGAGTAACCCTGTGAGACAGAGTAGAACTGTCCCTGTGAGACAGAGTAGAACTGTCCCTGTGAGACAGAGTAGAACTGTCCCTGTGAGACAGAGTAGAACTGTCCCTGTGGTTTTCTGAGACTATAAATAGTCACGGGATCAAAACACCTCAGACCAGAGTGACTGTTGGAAATTGTTGATCTTTCTTCAACAATAAATGCCTTTTTTTCTTAAGGAATTATTTTCTTTACATTGTCAAGCTAACGGGGCTCATATTCAGAGTGAGTAGATTTTGTGGGTTTATTTAAATAAGCCAAGTCCCATAAAAGAACTTGTCTCAATCAGGATGAAATGATAACGGTAAAGATCGCATGTACCAGGGGGGCAAGAGGAGTAATTAAAGAGCATGGTCCTGGATAGAAGCCTGAGGAGCCAGGATGACTTTATGGAAAGAGCAAAGAACTGTTGAAGAAAATGTGTTGAACATGAAGTAAAATGCAAGACAAAAATATCTCCAAACCTAGTGTCTTACCTAACTTTAAAAATATATGCAACTAGAGCACATAATATTGAGAATATGACATCAGCTACCCCAAGAATATACCACAGTTACTGTGAATGCCTTTTCTTTCATTCCTTACGAATATGAAATTTTCTCCTTGGGAAGATTTGGATGAAATATGAGCAAGAAAATGGATAGATTTGGGTGAAATACAAAATAACCCTAAGATTCTGAATTTGGAATGTTTAATTCATACCTTATATTTCTTATTTCATTTCAGTTATATATTCTATATATTATGTTGTTATAAGAATTTGTTCTTGTTGCTGTTAGGTATCTTTAACTCAGTTCCAACTTATAGCAATCTTATGCACAATATAAGGGACATTCCCAATCCTATTCTGTCTTTATAATTGCTTTCCCAGAGACTGGCTTCTCTTGATAGCATGTCCAAAGAACATGAAACAAAATTTTGCTGTCCTTGCTTCTAAGGAGCTTCTAAGGAGCATTTTCATTGTACTTTTTTCCAAAATCAATTTCAATATTCTTCAGCAACATCATATTTCATTTGCATCAATCATTTGGTCTTAAATTATTCAATATTCAACTTTCATATATATATTAGGCAATTAAAAATTCTATATCTTGGGTAAGGTGCATGTTAGTCCTCAAAGTAAGGGGGAACGGATTACAGGGATCTACATATAACCTCCTTCCTGGGGGACAGCCAACAGAAAAGTGGATGAAGGGAGATGCTGGACTGTGTAAAATATGACAAAATAATAATTTATAAGTTATCAAGGGTTCTTGAGGGAAGGGGAGTGACAAGGGATGGGGCAAATGAGAAGCTGATGCCAGGAGCTTACTTGGAGAGCAAATGTTTTGAGAATGAAGAGGGTAACAAATTTACAAATGTGCTATATACAATTGATGTATGTTTGGATTGTGATAACAGTTGTATGAGCCCCCAATAAAATGATTTAAAAAAATACCCTTACTCTTTACCACTTAACAAATGTCTTGTGCAGTCAGAGTGCCCAACTCAATACGTCCTTTGTTTCTTCACTGCTGCCTCAATGAACATTCATCGTGCACCCAAGCAGAATGAAATCCTTTGCAACTCCAATCTTTTCTCCATTATGATGTTACTTATTGATCCAATTGTGAAGAGATTGACTTTCCTTACATTGGGTTTCAATCCACATTTAAGACTGCAGGTCTTAATCACCATCAACAATTTCTTCAAATTCTCCTCTCTGATAGCAAAAGAGTTGTTTTCACACGCATATCACGGGCTGTTAAGAACATTTAATATAATATATATCAAGTTGAAAGAACTGAAAAAAATTCAAGCACAAAATTGAAATGTTAAAAGATATTGTAGTCAAAATATTGAACCATGTAGGAAGCATAGAGAAAAGAAGAAAGACAAATTGTTTGGTATCGCAAAATTCTATCATGCGATCTCCAACTTTGTTTGTCACCAAGACCGATTTTCCAACTACTGTTTCTTTCTCTTTGTTTCCAACTTTCACATTTCAACTGGCATTACGAGTGGACCTTCATTGCATATTTGATCAATTTTAGATTCAAGTAATTGATATAATTATTCAATTTATTTATCACTAGATCTAGTAGTTGCTTTGTAAATTCGAGTACTAGCTGTAGTGACAGGATTTCGTGTGTATGTGTATAGATATTCTTCTATCGTCGATAGCATTGGACTTGAGTATCTTGAAATAGTCTTAGATGAGGAATCTGTGATTCCTCTTGAATTTATTATTCTCAACATAGTAAAACATAATTATTTGTTTTAAACTGATAAATGCCAGTCAATTTCAGCTCTCTAAAGTCCAGGATACTGATATTTTATTCATTCTACTTCATTTTTAAGAAGTTCTAATATTCCTAGATTCGTAGATTATATGATCCACATTCATTTTCATTTAATTCCTACCTCCTTACTTCTCCAAAACTCTATCTTCCATTTGTAAGCCAGAAATGCTATTCTCTAGCTGTTTAGTTTCTATCATAATTTAGTTTTATTTTGAAATGTTAATTTAATTTTAATGTCTACCAGCTCTTTTGTTGACATATGCTTCACATAGCATACAATTTAAACTTTCAATCACATTGAGGAGAGTAGTACAATCATCACCATAATCAGATTTAGAACGTTTCCTTCAATCCTGTACTTATCGTTCATCATTCTCTCCCCATTTCCTTCCAAACTTCCTAGCCCTACTACCAAGAGACCATCAATCAAGTTTCTGTCTCTATAGATATTCTAAGAGGTATCACCCCAAAATAGAATATTTTTTCAAAGCGATGTATTTAATTTTTTTTTTACAAAACAACCTTATCACCTTCAAAGAACTCTCCATTACACTTAATAGATTTGTCAAATCCGTGATTTCTTGGAAACATTTTGCAAGCTCATCTGTTTGGATGACTGACAGCATCTCCCTCATTTTTTCCTTCACCTCTTCTATGTCATCAAATCACTGTTTGTTCATGTTCCTTTTAATTCACAGGAGCAAAAAGTAGTCACATGGAGCAAGGTAAGATGAGTAAGGGGTGTAGGCCATGCTGGTTTTTTGCCCAAACTAGCACGCTGAGATGGCTTCTTGAGCAGGTGCACTGCCGTGGTGGCACAACTAGACCCCGCGTGCCACACATCAGGCCTTATTTGTCACACTCTCTTGTGCAATCTTTTTATACATCTAGATAGAAAGCTTGACTAACAGTCTGAGCTGCTGGAACACACCAAATGCACTATCCACCTCGCATCAGAAAAGCAAATGAGCACTGGGTTTTGCGGGATACTGCCTTATACCTATCCTGGCTTTCATACACAGAAAAACATTAAAACCAACAAATGACAACAACAAAAACTAACAACAATAACAAAGTAAAACAAATTAAAGTTCAATTGTGAAGAAAGCAGAAAAATATTAAAAACTAGAACAAATTCAAATGTATCATAAGGGATGTCCTTTGATAGGGTGATTAATATTAATTTAACTTCATCTGCAGCAGTCACTTTCCAATGTATTCTGAATGTCAGCAGGGTTATGCACAGTCCTGGCCCATCGACAGAGGGAATTTACCAGGGCCGTGATTCACATGTATTTCCCCTTCAACTTAAAAATAATTGAAACATCTTTTTTTTTAAGTGAATTTCCTTTTCTTAAAAAAAAAAAAACCAAAAGCGACTACATGGTAAAATGTGAGAAATGTAATGGTGAAGTTTCTATATTGCATGGCAGGAAAAATGATATTTCAAAGCACTTGGAGACAAAGAAACATAAAATATATTTAAATGCCTGTAAAATACAGGATTTTTTTCAGAAAACAACTTATGGAGACAAAGAAAGAAATTAGCATTAGCAGAAAGACTTATGTCTTTTCATGCTATTAATCACAATCTTCCTTAAGATCTATGGACTGCACATCACAAGTTGTCAAAAAGTTAATCACCAAAAAATTTTCCTGTTCTAGAACAAAATCCGAGGTAATTGTGGGTAATGTGCTTTCCCCATATGCATTTCAGAATTTTAAAAAATCTACAAAAAATTAATTTTATATTTATATATTCTGACACATCTAATCATCAGAATATAAAGTTATTTCCAACCATTATTAGATTTTTTGATTCAGAAACTGGAATAAAATTTAGAATTTTATATTTAATTTCTGTGGCCAGCGAAACTTCTGAAATAGTTTTCGGTTCCATTATTAATGTTTTTGGGAAAAAATTTAAAACATAAAATGACTGCATATTGTGCAGACAACATGAACACAAATTGTGTAGGGAAAGCAAGAAGAGGTACAAATAATGTTTTTATAAATTAAACAAAAACCTTAATCAAAACATTATTGGTGCTGGTTGGTTGTTTGAACGCCATTCAAACAGCTGCTGATTTGTTGCCTATAGATGTGGAAAATATTGTTATTAAAATATATGATTATTTCTATTTATACACTGTGCGCATTGAAATGCTTAAAGAATTTTGTGAAACTGCGGAAGTCGAATATCAGAAAACACTTATATACAGCAAAATGCGCTGGTTAGCTCTTTTGCCAGCTGTTGAAAGAATTTTGAAAATATACAATCCTTTTCTGTGGTATTCCCTTCGAATGTTGGGGTCGGGCTAATTCTGGATTGGGCCAGCATAAATGAAAATAGATCGTCTGGTGTGGGAAAGGAACTGACCCACCACACCACATCCAGAAGGAAGCTGAAACAAAAGGAAGGAGAAAGGACATAGTGGAGTACACCTGGGCCCACCAAGCCCACGGAACGATAGGCCAGCTCAAAGGGCCCATCGTACAGAGAGGACCATACAGCTGACCACACTGCGAGATACGACATCCTGCACCAACTCATGGCCCTACATGGCGCAGCACTTGAGACACAGTGGGGGATGTGCGACTGAGCTGACCCCACCACACTGAGGCAAACACTGGGGGCTTGTAATAGAGCAGCAGGGGAAGCAGAGCAAAGAGATCCAGAAGGTATATAAAGGATGGACTTTGGTGCCAGGATGTGGCACCACACACAAGTTTTATCTGGAAAACACTCCTAAAGGCCAACAAACAGACCTTGAACTACTAGCATTTTTTTCCTTTTTTTGTTATCTTCTTGTTTTGTCTTTTTTTTTTACCTTGTAAATTTTGTATGTTAGTGACTTTTCTGATTATCAGCATGTCAGTGTTGCTGCTGTTGAAGCCATGTTCATATGTGCCACTTGGGCGCTGTCAAAGTCATCTGCATTTTTATGCACATATTACTATATCAGCAGGTCCACCTAGACAAGATAGGCTGGACAAACAATGAGTGAAGAAAATCACGGGACCAATGGTCCTGGAGGGACATGAGAGCATGGGAGATAGGGGAGGGAGGAGGTGTTGGCCAACACAGGGCCAAGGGAAGAGCCAGTGGTTCAAAACCAGAGGGGGGAGGGGAGGACTGGTAGAGAGTGACCAAGGGCAAAATAACTGAGAGGAATTACTGAAACCAGAATGAAGGCTGAACATGGTAGTGGGACGGGAGGAAAGCAAAAGGAAATAGAGGAAAGGAGTAGGAGGCAAAGTGCATACAGAGAAGTCTAAATACAGACATGTACATATGTAAATATATTTATGATTATGGGGCAAATAGACTTATGTGCATATATTTATAGGTTCAGTAGTAGGGTAGCAGATGGACATTGGGCCCCCTCACACATACTTCCCCAATACAATAACACCTTGCCCTGCTAAACCATCATTGCATGGTACCCACCTTCACAACATGATCATTGAAGACAGACCTGTGTGTAAGCAAACATGGTGAAGAAAGCTGATGGTTCCCGGCTATCAAAAAGATATAGCGTCTGGGGTCATAAAGGCTTGAAGGCAAACAAGTGGCCATCTAGCTCAGAAGCAACAAAGCCCACAGAGAAGAAGCACATATCCTAAGTGAATACAAGGTGTTGAATGGACCAGGTAGCAGACACCAAGGAACAACAGCAATCATTGTGTGATCACCTTCCTCACATATTGCTGAAGATGAAGGTGTGCATAAGCAAGTGTGGTGAAGAAGGCTGATGGTGCCCAGCTACTGAGAGATACAGCGCCTGGGGACTTAAAGTCTTGAAAGCAAAGAAGCGGCCATCTAGCCCAGAAGCAACAACGGCCACATGGAAGCAGCACATCAACATTGGTGATCCTGAAGGGCAGAGAAGACTAGGTCACAAACAACAAAGGCGGGTGGGTGGGGGATCACATCACGTGAATAGGGGGAGTGCGTGATGGAGACTCAATGCCCATCTGTGGACAGCTGGACATCCCTTCCAGAGGGGTAGTGGGGCGGAGATGAGTCACTCAGGGTTCAGTGTAGCAACAATGAAACTCAAAACATTCCTCTAGTTCCTGAACACCTCCTCCCTTCCAATTATTCTGTCCCCAATTCTACCTTGCGGACCTGGTTATACCAGAGGATGTACAGCGGTGCAGTAGGGATCTGGAGACACAGGGAATCTAGGGCGGATGAACCCCTCAACACCAGCGGTAGGAGTGGCGACACCGGCAGGGAAGGGGGTGTAGAAAGGGAGAACCGATCTTGGAGATCTATGTGTGACCTCCTGTCTGGGAGATGGGCAGTGGGAAGGTGGGTGAGGGGAGTCGCCGGGCATTGTAAGATAAGATATAATATTTATTTATAAACTAATAAGGGACCAGTCGGAAAGGGGGAATCAGGGGATGGGGAGGGGAAAAAATGGAAACCGAGCTGATTCCAGGAACCCAAGTGGAAGGTGAATTTTGAGAATGACAAGTGCAACGAATGTATAAGGGTGCTTTGCTCAATTGATGTATGTATGGATTGTGATAAGAGCTGTATGAGCCCCAATAAAAAGATTTATTAACCAAAAAAAATGAAAGAAAGAAAATATACGATCCTTTGAAATCATACTTTCTATCACAGGATAAATGTCCTAGAATTTTAGAAGAGTTTTTTTATTTTTTTTTATTTTAACAATTTATTGGGGCTGATACAATTCTTTTCACAGTTCATACATATACATACATCAATTGTATAAAGCACATCTGTACAGTCTTTGCCCTAATCATTTTTTTCTCTTTTCTTCTTTTACATTTTATTAGGGACTCAAACAACTCTTACCACAATCCATACATATACATACATCAATTGTATAAAGCACATCCATACATTCCCTGCCCCAATTATTCTCAAGGCATTTGCTCTCCACTTAAGCCCCTTGCATCAGGTCCTCTTTCCCCCCCCCCTCCCCATTCCCCCCTCCCTCATATGCCCTTGGTAATTTATACCTCGTTATTTTTTCATATCTTGCCCTATCCGGAGTCTCCCTTCCCCCCTTCTCTGCTGTCCCTCTCCCAGGGAAGAGGTCACATGTGGATCCTTGTAATCAGTTCCCCCTTTCCAACCCACTCACCCTCCACTCTCCCAGCATCGTCCCTCACACCCTTGGTCCTGAAGGTATCATCCACCCTGGATTCCCTGTACCTCCAACCCTCATATGTACCAGTGTACAGCCTCTGTCCTATCCAGCCCTGCAAGGTAGAATTCGGATCATGGTAGTTGGGGGGAGGAAGCATCCAGGATCCGGGGGAAAGCTGTGTTCTTCATCGATACTACCTCACACCCTAATTAACCCATCTCTTCTCCTAAACCCCTCTATGAGGGGATCTCCATTGGCCGACACTTGGGCCTTGGGTCTCCACTCTGCTCTTCCCACACCTCCATGATATGATCGCTGAAGACAAATGGGTGCATAAGCAAATGTGGTGAAGAAAGCTGATGGTGCCCGGCTATCAAAAGAGATGGTGTCTGGGGTCTTAAAGGCTTGAAGGTGAACAAGCGGCCATCTAGCTCAGAAGCAAATAAGCCCACATGGAAGAAGCACACCGGCCAGTGCGATCACGAGGTGCCCAAGGGACCAGGTATAAGGCATCATGCAAAAAAAAAAGATATAAGTGTGTGTATGTATGTGTATATGTATATATGTATGTGTATATATGTATATATATCATATTAAATGAAGAGTTTTTTTAAAAAAAGAATCTTTCAAAAATTGGCTAGACTTTGTACACAATCAAGCAGCTCTTTTTCAAAAGGCTATAAAACTTATTGCAGAACATGGTAGTAGGACAAGAGGAAAGTACAAAGAAACAGAGGAGGCAAAGAGTAGTCATAGAAATTGAAATACATATATACAAACATGTAAATATTTTTATATGAAGAGGGGGGAATAAATCTATGTACATATATTTATAGGTTTAGTATTAAGAAAACATATGGACAGTGGGCCCCTACTCAAATACTCCCTCAACACAAGAACACTTTGTTTTAACAATTTGGCAGTCTGAGATGCTCACCTGCCTGGCACAATCGCTGATGATGATGGGTGCACCAGGCAAATGTGGTGAAGAAAGCTGATACTGCCCAGCAGTCAAAAGATATAGCACCTGAAGCCTTAAAGACCTGAAGATAAACAAGAAGGTGTTTAGCTGAGACAACAAAACCCACATGGAAGAAGCACACCGGTCCCGACTTGATCACTGAGGACAAAGTGGGTGCATAAGCAAAAGTTGCAAACAAAGTTGATGGTGCCCGGCTATCAAATGATATAGCATCAGGGGTCTTAAAGGCTTGAATACAATCAGGTGACCATCTAGCTAAGAAACAACAAAGTCCACAAGGAAGAAGCACACCAGCCTACCCCAACGCGAATGCTGAAGACAAAGCGGGTACATGGGCAAGTGTGGTGAAGAAAGCTGATGGTGCCCTGTTGTCAAATATATAAAATCTGGGGTCCCAATGGCTGGAAGATAAACAAGGGGACCATCTAACTAAATAACAACAAAGCCCACATGGAAAATTCACACCACCCTGTGAGATGACAAGGAATCGAAGGGAGCAGGTGTCAGGCATCAAAGACAAAAAAAAATTCATAGCATTGTGAATGACGGGGACCCAGGGCCCATTTGGGGGAAATTGGACATCCCCTTGCAGAAGGGCTGTGGGGAGGTGACAAACCAGTCAGATTGTAGTGTAGCAGCGATAAAACATACAATTTTCCTCCAGTTCTTGAATGCTTCCCCCTCCCCCAATATCATGTTTCCAATTCTTCCTTACATAACCGGCTGTACCGGAAGATGAAACAACTTTAAAGTTGTTCAAAAGGGAGATAAAATGATGCTACTATAATTTGGCTTATGTCTGCCCTAATCAACTTTGCAATGCTCTCTGTCTGGTAGCAGTGCTATTTACAATACTCAGCTATGATCAGAGGGAGTTCACGGGAGGTTAAATTCATGTGAGGATCGTGCAAATGGACATGGGGTTTCCACTGTTATCTCTATCTTTCTGAAAACCAGGTGTTCATAATTTAATCTCTGATGCCCTTCCCTCCTTTACATTTGGATTATACTATTCACAATCCTTGGATCACACTGACTCCTGTACTTCTTCCATGTGGACTTAGATGATGCCTAACTGAGATGGCTGCTTGTTTGAAAACAAGTCTTTAAGACCCCAGGTACTATTATTTTTGATAGCCAAACACCATCTAGTTTCTTCACCACACTTCGCTATAGTACTCATATCTTTAGTGAGCTCATCGTGAGTTTCAGCATCAAATGGGACCATGTCATAAGCACTAATTTTTTTGAGATTGGGAATAGAATTAAGTGTAAGTCCCAAATACATTCCACCTATGATTTATATATATCTCTAGTTCAACTTAGAGACATCATTGCCATTTAATGTTAGAGAACATTATCAATAATCCTGCTGGGGTATCATTTCCATGCCTTCAGGCCAATGCTGATTTATAGCAAACCTAAAGGGCAGGGTAGAACTGCCTCTGTGAGTCTCTGAGTCTAAAAATCTTCACAGGAGTGCAAACACTCTATGACGCTGGCTGATTGCCAGAATGGTTGCAATCAGAAGAAACTACTGATTGGATTAAATCAGAAATATGGTCTCCCATTTAAATAAAAATGCTAAATCAAAGCACAGGTATTTATTTTTGTAATGGTGATTCCATAATTTTAGAATTCTTTTGAATTTGTCATTTATTTTTATTTTTATCTTACTACAAGTATTTGGGGGGAATTAGAGAAGACTGATTAGATGAATTCTCTTTTTCTATCTCAAATGATCTATATGAAAAGTAACAGCCAACACTTATAAATCCAACTTTCTGGTCTAATGATTTGCTTTTAAGAAAGTGTTTAAAATGAATCACAAGTTCAATTTATGTAAAAATCAGCATTTGCAGCACTCTGATGGTGTAATTCATTATCTAGACTAAGAAATATCCAGGTCCATTAGTAATCTCCTGAGAAAAATAGTTGGGGGGAAGCTGACCTTTAACAACTTTAGAGTAATCATTGTTAAAGCATTTTGTAAGTATCTTGTTAGAATCAATGTAACTTGAACATATGAATCAAACACAAAGATGCTGACTTATTTGTGCCATAGTTACTAGCAGAAGTTTATTTTGTGTAAAATATTGAAATAGCATTATAGATTTATATCTAATGCACAAAATACCTTTTCTGGTGCTTCATAGAATTCAATATCCTAAATAATTTGTGTAGTAAGAGTACAATGTATATTTTATAAATAACTAAAATGCATACATTTGAATTATTTGATATTAAATTTTTTTCTTATGTATGGACTTAGTTCTTTTGTGGAGATATGCCAGCACAATGACATTATCCAAAGAAGTGAGAGGCCATCAGTTTTTAACTTCTAATGCGTTGGGTTTATATTGCATTCTGCCATTAAAAAGCCATTTTCTTTTTGTGATGCTGTGCTTCCTAGAAGTAGATATTAGGATATTTGTCTACCTGGCAATATTCTCAACCAATATCTGTCAATCTTAGTCTGAACAAATATTGCAGAAAAGAAAAAAATAAAGTTTTAAAATGAACAAACCCCGAAGGTAGTATACTTAGCGCATAGAGTACAGGAGGATAGCTATGTTGACTTTTATATAAGCTTTTGCTTACTTAATCTTTTTTTTTCAAGTAGTGAAAATTTCTTAAAGGTAACCAACCACATGAATGGTTGCACCCCTATTTGTGGAAGTAGAACAGTATAAAATGCAAGAGAAAATATTTAAACGTAGAATTCTTTTATTTAAAAGCTTATCTTTTCCCTTGGGCATCATTTCCATGTCATGAAGTCAAAGTTAAGTTATAGCAACCTTAAAGTGCAGGGTAAGAGAAAAATGTCTAGATAAAATTTAGATATGCCATTGAGAATTGTCTTCTTTTATCTTGCAATTTTCGTTATTAACTCCAAGATTCTAAGGTCATGCAAAAAGGAACACTCAGGATGATAATAGAGGTGCATGTTATTAACCATAGCGAATAGTTTTAGAGTCATAAATATCTTTGAAATGTCCAAGAAAACAGCCTGCATGTTTCATAGAAAAGTAATAGTATCCAAGACAACAGCGTGACTAAAAGCTATCCATTTAAAAGCATTTAATTCAAATTTTAATGCAGTTATAATGTTCAAAATCACGAATACCTATATAAAAATGCATAATATTATTCTATGCTGAATTATTTGTTTTTTAACTGGTATTATGCTGCATTTTCTAGGGACACAAATCCAATGACACTTACCTATCAAATAAGAAAGAACTTTATAAAAAGAAATAATTATGTATCAGGAAGGCATTGTAGGTCAATTCAATTCAAGTCCATAAATCCTATGTGAGACATGGCTTTCTTCAGACGCATGTAGCTGCATGACAGTGACACAGAAAAAGGAAGCAGAAACAAGAAGATCATGGCTGGTTAACACAGAGTTGTGTGGATCCAAGGTCTGTGGTGACATGACAGGGATCCAGCAGCTGTGAGTTAGACAACACACCTGGGGCCAACTCTGGAGGAAGACCTGGAGTCCCAGTGAAGTCTCAGCAAGGAGGAAGGGTTAGTGGCCGAGAGAGCAGTTTCCAGAGTGCCTCACTGTTACACAATGTCACATCCCCAAGGACTGGTCATCAAGCTAACACCAAATTGACAGACTTGACTCCACAACTAGACAAGAGTGTCTAACTGGCATGATATCATTCAACTGCCACAAGCACAAAGTAAAACTGACTGTATGGTAATAAAGTATTTAGATATCAAAGAAAATAAATGTTTATTTTGAGAGAAAGAAAAAAATAGCAAAGGCAAATGAGATTTTCTTCATAGTACAATTTTCAAGATGGTGAAAAAGAATGGGACACTGATATAAACCTTCCAATGATATGATTTTTGTTTGTTTGGTTTGGGGTCTTTGATACCTGATACCTGTTCCCATTGACATTTCATGATCACACAAGCTGGTGTCCTTCCATATGGGCCTTGTTGCTTCTCAGCTAGATGGCTGCCTGTTTATCTTTAAGCCTTTAAGGTCCCCTATGCTGTATCTTTTGATAGCTGGGCACCATCATCTTTCTTCACCACATTTGCTTATGCACCCATTTTGTCTTCAGCGATTGGGTCAGGGAAGGTGAACATCACAGAGTGCCGTGTTAGTAGAACAAATTGTTCTTGTGTTGAGAGAGTACTTGAGTGGAGGCCCAATGTCCACCTGCGGCCATAATACTTTCTAAATAAATATATGCGTATAGCTCTATTCCTTTATAATTGTATATAAATATATTAACATATATACATGCCTTATTTAGACCCCTATAAATGTAGTTTGCCTCCAGTTATTTCTTCTATTTCCTTTTACTTTCCTCCTGTCCCACTATGGTGTTCAGCCTTCATTCGGTTTTGGTAATTCCTCTCAGCTACATTGCCTTTGATCGGGTCCCCCTAAGCATATCAATGTGAATGGGGTGGCCAGAGTGGAGACCTAAAGCCCATCAGTAATCAATCAGACACCCCCTGTCAGAAGGGCCACAAGGAAGAGAGGATCCAGTCAGGGTGCAATATAGCACTGAGAAAACGCACAAGCTTCCTCTATTTCTTTAATGCTTCCTCTTCCATGCCCCCACTACCATGACCCCAATTCTATTTTAAAAGTCTGGCTGGACCAGGACATGTATACTAGTATAAATAAGAGCTATCAACACAGAGAATTCAGAATAGATAAACCCCTCAGGACCAATAAGTGGGGTAGCGATACTAGGAGGGTTATGGTAGAGGGGTGGTTAAGGCGGACGTGATCATAATGATCAACATATGGTCTCCCTCCCAGGGGGATGGACAGAAGAAAAATGGTTGAAATGAGACAGTGTTCAGTGTAAGACTTGAAAGAAAAAAAAAGAATTTATAAATTATTAAGGGGTCATGGGGGAGAGAGGTGAAAAAAAATGAGCTGATGCCAGGTACTCCAAGTAGAAAGAAAATGTTTTGAGAAAGATAATGATGAAACATGTACAGATGTGTTTCACACAATGGATATGTGTATGGATTGTGATAAGAGCTATAATAGACCCCAATAAAAAATTTTAAAGTTCCATAATCCTTCTAAATGCAGTAAATACTTTTGCTAATGTTAATAAATAGAAAAAAACATATTTTTCTTTCATATAGAAAATGATTTAATAAAATATTAGGACTCTGGAAATAGGTTACATTAGTTTTGTAGTTATAGGCATGCCTTCTAGATATTCTGGGTACACTTCCAGAACACAGTGATGAAGCAAATAAGACAATTAAGTGAGTTACACAATTTCTAACGTGTTTCCCAGTGCAAATCGGGATGCTATGAGTTGGGATGCCCTGTATGCACTGAGCTGGTGTTTGTTTTGTTTGGGTTTTCGGTTTGTGTGTCTGTGTGTGAGTGTGCATGTGAAAGTCACGTTTTGCTGTACTAAACTGACGAAGTGTGCAATACAGTATTTAAAATTTTTAAATATTGTAAGGTTTATCAAAATGTCAGCCAGAGACCCAAAGTGAACACTTACTTTTGGAAAAGTGCTCCTAATAAACTTGCTTGATGCATCACAGTCATAATCTTCAATTTGGGAAAAAACAATAATGTAAAGTTCAACAAAGTAAAGCCTGAGGTATACATCCTGTTACATTAAAACTTGACATAATATTTAATTATTAAAAATATGGAGCTGTGACACTGGATGCCAAGAATATATATAGACTATGAAAACCAGTTGAGAAATCATTGTTTCTGAGTATAATTATATATATATATTAAGTTGTAATATGTGATGATAAATATATGGAATATTAATTGAGATCAGGATAAGCTTCATTTAGTGTAATAATGAATTATTGAGTATTTTCTGCCTTAATTAATATTATTTTTTCCCAACATCTTCTACCTCTCTAATCGATCTCTAGTTTTTATATCCATTGCAGAAGCGCACAGTGTAAATTCATGGGTTTGTTGGAGAAAATACATTGTAATGCCAGGGAGAAATGCTCAGGGTAGTCTAACAGGACATGTTGCAAAGTTTAAGGCCTGCTAATAAATGCCAAAGGGGCATGCCAC
The DNA here is from genome assembly GCF_050624435.1 of Tenrec ecaudatus. Classification (NCBI taxonomy): domain Eukaryota; kingdom Metazoa; phylum Chordata; class Mammalia; order Afrosoricida; family Tenrecidae; genus Tenrec; species Tenrec ecaudatus. The sequence continues at coordinate 101,142,904 of NC_134530.1, forward strand.
TCTGCTTGTAAGCTTCAAACTGAAGCCACTCAACTCAAGTTCCATGGGTCAGCAAACCCAACCCCTGAATTAAGTGCCCAGAGGCACCCACCCCAATAAGCATCAGTCCAAAGGTGCTCTGCTTTCATGGATCAGCAAGCTCAGTTCCCCAGTTAAATAACCTGAGGCCCCCACTTCACAAGCCAGTTGCTTGTACAAAATCACTCAGCATTGCTTGCTCCCTGGGTTGGGAAGTTCATCACTCTGTTCCATACTCTGGCTCCGGGTTCTGCCGCTGTTCCTCTGATGTAGCTGTCATCTGGATTCAGGTTCACTGCACAGGGATTTCAGGTCCAGAGGAAGCCCTTTGCTCATGGATCTTGTCGATAATAAAAGCCCTCCTGCTGCTCCTCAGAGGCCTCATTTTATACCCAGCAAGATGCCTTTGCATGGAATCTTGTTCAACATTATTCCCAGGTGAATCCCTTCAGCATCTTCCTCCACCTTCTTCCCAGACGTCTGCATGGAAAGGACACTTAGTTAGAGATTTGGGCTGGGAAGAGCCACATTAAATAATTTTCTTTACCTGCAGAGTACAAAATCATTAACTACAAAAGTTAAAAATCCTTTTTTAAAAATCTCTGAACAGGCATGTTGAAAGTAGGGAAGAAATTTGGTGCAAGATAATTTTAATTTTAAAAATATATATTTTCTTTAATTATCTTATTAAGATTTTTCTTGCGTTAGACTCTTATTTGAGATATCCGCCTTGAGTTTGAGGAACATAGCAGAGTTTTACCAGAAGAAATGTGTCTGGTGATTGATTAGCTCATTAATTGCAACTGAAGAAGATGATGGTAATTGGAACTGAGGTGGAGATCAAATAATTGCCAGAGGTTTGATTCAGAGGCCACATTAGAACTTTTGGCATGTGTCTCTTTGAAACAGAACTATGGTAATAGGTTCACTGTGCTTCAGGATTGACTTGAAGGCAAGCAGTGTACAAAAAGACGTATTTCCTAAATAGTTCTTAATTAAAACAAAAATCATTGCAGCTGTCTGAGGCAGTTATAGTAGTGTTGTTGTTCTTAGGTGCCCTTGAGTCGGTTCAGACTGAATGACAGAAACAAACGCTGCACGTCCTGTGTCATCCTCACGGTCGTTGCTGTGTTTGAGCCCACTGCTGGCTCATAGTGCTGGTTCATTTGATTGAAGGTCGTTGCTGTGTTTGAGCCCACGGCTGGCTCATAGTGTTGGTTTATTTGATTGAAGGTCTTTCCCAGGTGTTTCGTGCTTCTCCTGAGACCGGGCCGCTCTGCTAAAGCAGCTGAAATCCTGCATCCTCAGGTAGAGCAGCATTCTAACTGCACTCTTGATTCTTCTGGAAGTCAATGGAATTCTCCATTATTCTTCCAAAACACCATGATATGAAACCATCATTTTGGGAGGTGTACCTTATTCATTGTCCAGTCATGCCTATGAGACCATTTAAAACACCATGACATGGGTCAGACAAACCTTAGTTCTTATTGTGATATATATCGCTTTTTGACTTTTTGAAGAGATTTTGCACCCAAATGCAATATAACCTTTGCTTTCTTGACTCTGTCTCTATATATGTTGGTTGTAGGTCCCAGTAAAATGCAGTCCTTGACAAATTCAATATTTTCACTGTTTTTCATTATTTGGGGATGACAAACACAGATGCAATTTTGATAGCCTTCTGAGCTGAAGTCTCTGCCTTGAATTTAATTTAATCCCCTAGAGACTCACTGCTTCAATTGCATGTTCTTTTTGGAAGTTACCTTAATGAGAGGACATATTACTGAGAGAAAGGCCTGCAGCCTTCTACTGATTGTAAGGTCATTTGTCCTAAACAAAGGTGTTTAGGACACCTTTTCTTCCTTAGTCAATATTTGCACAGATACAAAATGTTCCATAGGAAAAAACTCATTATTGTAGAATTGATTACAACTCATAGCAACAGTGTAAGATGTAGTAGGAATACTTTGTAGGAATATAAAAGCTCTAAGTCTTTAAGCAAGGAGCTTGCTGCATCTTGCACCAATGGAGTGATTAGTGGGTTCCAATCATAGATCTTTCTGTTAGTAATCAGCCACTTGCCTGTGACACCGGGGCTCTTTTCGAGATAAAAGCAATTATTAATAAAGAAGTATTCTAATTATGCTTTTAACACTTTAATTATATACCTTACAGTTTTTTAATTGTATACTTTACTAGTCATCAAGTAATTGGTACTGATTAAACTAACGTAGGTTATCATGGACCATTTATTTATTTATTACTTTACCATGCATTTTATTTTGAAGTCAGGCTCTGCAGAGTTACCATCCAAATTTTATTCTAGTAGTTTTGTTCTAGTTTATTTTAACATCTGAACTTTTTTTGCCTATATTTGTCTCAGTAGCTAGAATTCTGGGTGTTTTGATAAGACCTGGGTCACGATGAGTTGGAATTGACTCAGCGGTATTAAGTTTTATTTTGGCTGGTTTTATGAAAAGGACTTCTACTGATGAATATGGTATTTTATCTATTTATTTATATCCAAATTAACTTCTTCATGTGGAGTTTTAACTTTTTATGTGCAGCTACTGTAATTCCTAAGTTCTTGAATTCTTTATAGTTTTATCTGTCTCTTGAAGACAATGGGTTTAATTCCTTCTAAAGCACTTGTGAGTGATGGGGACCCAACATCCCTTCCAGAAGGGTAGGGGGGGGAGATGAGTCACTCAGGGTTCAGTGTAGCAACAATGGAATTCAAAACCTTCCTCTAGTTCCTGAACACCTCCTCCCTCCCAATTATCATGACCCCAATTCTACCTTGCGGACCTGGTTGTACCAGAGGCTGCACAGCGGTGCAGTAGGGATCTGGAGACACAGGGAATCTAGGACAGATGAACCCCTCAACACCAGCGGTGGGAGTGGCCACACCAGGAGGGAAGGGGGTGTAGAAAGGGAGAACCGATCTTGGAGATCTATGTGTGACCTCCTCTCTGGGAGATGGGCAATGGGAGGGTGGATGAGGGGAGACGCCGGGCAGTTTAAGATAAGATATAATAATTATTTATAAACTGTTAAGGGACCAGGGGGAAGGGGGGTGCGGGGAGGGAGGGGGAGGAGAAAAAAAAGGGAAACCGAGCTGATTCCAGGAACCGAAGTGGAAGGTGAATTTTGAGAATGACGAGTGCAACGAATGTATAAGGGTGCTTTGCTCAATTGATGTATGTATGGATTGTGATAAGAGTTGTATGAGCCCCAATAAAAAGATTTATTAATTTTTAAAAAAAGCACTTTTGAAATAAGAATGACTTGTACATCTGAATTATATTAGAACCCTGATCGTAGATTTGGGGATTTTCATAAATGATTATCATGTGTTTACCTACCCTTAAAACCATTTTAGAAAGAAAATATCTAATTGATTAAATCTTATTATGAATCAGATGCTTAATAATATTATGCTTATATTACTTAGGAGCCCTGGTAGTGTAGTGGTTACAAGTTGGGCCTCCATTTGAAAGATTGGTTGTTCAAAACAACCAGTGACTCTGTGAGAGGAAAGAAGGAGCTGTCTACTCCCATAAACGGTTACAGTCGGAAACTCACCGGGAAATTTTGCCCTGTCCCGCAGTGTCTCTATGAATCAATACTGACTCAAAGGCAGTGAGTTCAGTTTTATGGTTTTATATTACTTAAATTTTTATTTTCTTCCCTCCTCCCACACACTTTACAATATATCTCCTTTAAGGTTCACATGGGTATATTGTAAATTTATATAAATATCTCACAACTTTTAAAATATTAACCACATTAAAAATTCACTGTAATGAAGTAGAAGTCAGAACCCAAGATATTGTATTTTCTCTCATTTTCCTTATGGATATACCCCCCTTTTCATAACTAAATAATGAGGCAAGTAATTAACTCAATAATGAACCACCACACATATAATTCCCTGCTAGCTACATCACTGAAATGCTTGCCTGCTAATGGAAAGGATGCTAGTTCTAACCTATCAGCAAAATACCTGGGATCCGTTTCCATAGGCAAAATCAAAACAAATATTCCCCCTTGTTGTTACAGGTGGGTCTGAGCAAGCTCACTGTGAAGTCCAGAGCTTACTTGACAGCGTACTCAAATTCAAACTCAGTAGCCTTGCCATCAAGCTGATTCAGCATCACAGCAACCCACAGAACAGGATAGCACTACCTTTGTACATTCTGAGACTGTAGATGCATCCCATTGTACCAAGCCTTGTCTTTTCCCCAAGGAGTAGCTGGTGGTTTAGAACTGCTAACCTTATGGTGAGGGCCCAGCACAAAACCACTACATCACGGGGCTCCTTGAAAACATACTAGGGCCTTTAAAAACATCATGGGAAAACGCTATTGCTTTTCACCCAATTCTTCCAAGAACTGTTTGAGGTCCCATCATCCATTATCATTTACGTATTATTTACATTTGCTGAACATAAACCCAAATCAAAATTTTCAAATAAATATAAGGGAAAATGTAATGATAGTAAAATATTTCCCTAAACTTTAGATGTCCTAAAAGGTTTTCAAATTATTAGTTTATAGACAATTACTAATATTTGGAATCTATCCCCTTCACATCCATTTTTCATGCTTTAATAAAGTGAAATTTTCTAATCAGAGCAAAGTGGCACAGGGAAGTGTAGATAATGTATTTGGACAAAGGTTTTTAATGAATTTGGTATTCATTAAGACAATCTATTAAACGAAGACTTGCATGGTTGTCTAACATTATTGCATTGATGTTTTACTTCATGCACTGCGTAAGGTAAGGATGTTTCCTTACTAGAAGTACTCTCATTTCTAATCTTTCCCTGAATAGTGCTGATTTGGGTGGTTTGAGATATTTTGCATGAGCTTTCCTCGTCCAAGTCACTATAACTTTGAAATGGGAATCAAAGTTAACATAATGGGGATATTTACAGACTTCTGTTCAAAATCATTTTCCCTTTGGATGACTTTTTTGGTCTCTTTTTTCAAAATTTGATTTTGTAACAGAAATTAAGAATCCTTTGGGTCATTTTCCTTTTTAAAATAAATATTTACCGATGTGAACATACACATATCAAGAATATTTGAAATGGATTTTAAGACTAAACCAGAATTTGTGTCTTTATAGTAACAGAACTGTTTAGAAACACACACTTCTATGATCATGAAACATCTCTCTCTTCATATGTGTATATGTGTGTATGTATATATGTATGTACTTGTGTATGTATTTCAAGTCTTGGAAAGTCCATGCACTTGATGGTAGTAGGTGTTAATGTACTTGACCAACTAAAGGAACCTAAATAAGAACCTTAATTGTCTGAGCATGTCTGTTTTCTAGTTATTTATGCATGAGGATATTTTAAATAACAGCTTAAGAAGGAAAGTTTGTCAGTGAATTTGCAATACTTACTAAGGTCATACTGTGAAAATCTCACCTTCTCAGGTGACTCACAATGCACAAAGTAATTGTTCTTTAGAATTGTACAAACCCTAATCCATGTATGCATACGTGGGTTTATTTTTAACGAAAATGACATATACTTCACCATTCTAACTTGAAAAGGATTAACAGCACATATATATTGCTTTTAAATTATCTACTATAATTCCTATCTTTCAGGGTAATGAAATATTGGAAAATTAATCTTTTTATCATCAACTCCTTAAAAATTTTATTTATATATAATTTCTTAAATGATTTGGAATATAGATAATATTAATGAAATACAAATTTACATATACTAATTACAATCTATAATATGCCACTAGCTTGCATTGAAACTAACCCAAGTGTACTGCTGACCTCAGTCAGTTAACTACCAGAGGAAACAATTATTATGTTTCCTGTGTATAGTTTAATAATGGATATGGATGACTGTACCTTTTACTAGACTGAATCAAGTGGTAACAATTTTGAAAGCAGGTCATACTGTCCATTTCAGACCATGAAAATTCTAAATTACATGTTCAAATATTTAGAAATTATAATTATTAGTATTGAAATGACAATGATAAAATAATTAGAAATCTGTACAATTTGCATGTATTATCAGTACAGAGGTCTGCAATTCTTGCTGTTGTAGAGTTTTATTGATTTTAGTTTGATTTCAGCTGCTAGCTAAATATTTGTCATATTTTAAAATTTATATTGATGTTTAAATACCATTCTACAACTGGAAAGAATACATATAATCAACACTAGAAGGTCAATTGATCAATTTGCTTTTCTCATTTCTTCATGCTCTGAAGTTTTTTCTAATAAGATACAAAATCTTTACTGGTAATTGGAAAAATGAATTCACTGCCCTTGAGTCACTTCTGACTCACAGCAAGCCTCTAAGTTTCAGAGACTGTAACTCCTCATGGGAGTAGGAAATCTGTGTTCTCTCACAGAGAGGCTGGTGACACACAGGAAGAAACCTACCATGTGCATTCTTTTCAGAATTTCATTTTTGATTATTGACATCCACACACTGATTGAAGGAGCTAAAAACAATGATCCAAACAATTCCATTGATTAAAACATACTAGGGATGGTAGTGGGAGTTCTACTAATAAAATAGCATATGTACATTATAGAAAATTCTGAAAATCCAAGGAAACAAACACAAAGAAATAGCCCCCCAAAAGAAACATATATGTCATCATAGAGTTCAAAATTAGGCTAATGTGTTTTGAAAAAGTTAAGGCAAAATAATTTTTTTTACAGATAGTATAGCTGAAATTCATTATCAGATGTCCTGTAATATGAGAAATGTATTTTGATTTTTGTATTTAGTTATTCTTGGTATTGCCTCCCCCTTTGATTATATTATGCAGAAACTTTTAATTTTATACGTGTCACTAAGCAATATATAATAATTTTACCTAATAAGTATACCAAATTGAATTACAGGACTTGAATATTACGAAATTGGATTACTTAGTCATTAGTTTAGATACTTATTTTCTGCAGTGTTAGCTTTATTTCTAAGTTTTTTGTAAAGCGTTAAAAAAGAGCAGTATGATGAATAATTTCAACTTTTAAATGCAGAGTGGATTGTGTGAAATACCACCTAATTTTCAATAAAATTATTTAGAAAAACAATATTTTCCTGGGAGGGAAGGGGGTATAGAAAGGGAGAACCGATCTTGGAAATCTATGTGTAACCTCCTCTCTGGGAGATGGGCAATGGGAAGGTGGGTGAGGGGAGACGCCGAGGAGTGTAAGATAAGATAAAATAATTATTTATAAACTTTTAAGGGTGCAGGGAGAAGGGAGAGCGGGGAGGGAAGGGGAGAGGAAAAAAGGAAACCGAGCTGATTCCAGGAACCCAAGTGGAAAGCGAATTTTGAGAATGATGAGTGCAACGAATGTATAAGGGTGCTTTTCTCAATTGCTGTATGTAAGAATTGTGATAAGAGTTGTAGGAGCCCCAATAAAAAGATTTATTAACAAAAAAAAGCAGATGAGAAGCTAAGGATGGACCTTGAAAAAAAACAAAAACCAACAATAATATTTTCACCTACTCAAATTAAATGATTAAGATTACCATTACTCTTCACTTGATTAATAAATATTAATTAACATTTATGTAACAGTATGTTATATAATGGGATATACACAGAGAAAATATTTAGCAAATTTTCATGTAGTCCATAGAACAATGATGATAAAGCATCATGATGAAAAGCATCCATTCATTCAGTGTCTGTTCAAATGTTACCTAACTCTTCAATGAAACCAGTTTCCACAAATTCTGAGAGAGAACAGATTTACCTTTCAGTGAGAAAATATATTCAAGCGAATATTTTCTTTCCTTTAGCTGGAAAACAAATCAACTCTGTTGAGCCTATCACTTATTTAAATGTTCAACTTGGCATTTAAATTATTTTAAATGTGGCTATATAGCTCCTGTCTTTTGACTACTTTATCTTCCCTGTCAGGGATGCCTGCTTGACACAAAAGGCATCTCAGTTCAGTTGAAACTGGATCTCCTGCCAATCGACAGTGTTAATGAATGAAGAGATGAAGGAGATTGCTTTATGCTCTGATTGACAATGGAATGTTAAAAGGATTTGGATGGAAGAAAGGCCTGGCAACCTGTTTCTGTAAAGATTATATCCGAGAAAACCTGTGGAGTAGCTCAGTTCTGCAACCCAAGAGATTGCCAAGAGTCAGAATCCCATCCAGTGCAACATGCTTGCGTTTTCAGTTTTCCTTTTGTCCAAATAGAGAGACCTCTAGTGACTGCCACTTAATGGATGGCCTAACTGCCCATTGGAACTAAAACCTGCAGGCCCTCTGACCCCCGGGGGAAGCAGCATTGTCGAATAGCGGGGAATGGTTAAGGGAAGAACCCAGATGCTGTATTTGTTTTGTTTTTAAGGTATATTTTAACAAATTGAAAATAATTTTAAAGTAGAATGCCTATAAATGAAACAATACAACACTGCTGTTGAGAGGATTCTGACTCATAGCAACCCTATAAGGACAGAGCAGAACTGCTTCATGGGTTTTCCCAGGCTGTCAATGTTTATGGGATCAGGCAGACTCTTTGTTCTTGAGATAAATGGCTGGTGGATTCTACTACTGACCTTGCAGTTCGTTAGCAGTCCATAGCTAAACCCACTATGAGGTAGTTTAGTGACTAATCCCAAGGGTGACTGAGAAGATCTTTCTTTAATTATGTATATTTGTGTACATATAATCATTTTTAAATCTGTACCACTGGTATTAATCGAGAGCATGTTGTCAATCAGTATTCATTTTGCTATGTTGGTGGGGTATATTTTCCTATACCTCCTACCTACTTATTTGGCACTCAACAGTTGAAATGTAGTGATGATTACAATCCTTTGCGAGATTAGAGTCCTCTCCGCCTGCTTCCTACATTTTTCTCGGTGCAGGAGCGTCCCTGAATGCAGCCTGTTCACTGCCAGTTCTCTCACTGCTTCATTGTATTGTGATATATTGGTTTGTTTTCCCATTCTGGGATCCATAATTACAAAGTAGGAGGAGTAGGAAACATTGTAGTGGACATTTCACAAATTGCCAAGCGTGCAAGACAGTTTCTGTTGGTATCTCTCCTGGATCTCCAATGGCAGACATCAGGGGTGACATAAAATATCATTCTAGTCATCCAGTGACCTTCCTTTGTTTATTGAATACAGTCCGAGGGTCACTGATCTCTTTCATCCATTTTTCATTTTCATTAGACATGTCCTCAATTGCACTAATGTTGTTTTGCGTGATACCCCCCACCCCCACAGCATGGTCATGAGGTGTAGTTGTTGAGTGAGGACACACAAAGAACTTCTAAAGTTGCTATTTCCCCCCAGCAGTTTTTATTGGCATATAATTCACATATCATATATTTCAATAGTTCAATACCTCAAGAGAAATTGTACAATAATCACCACAATCAGTTGTAAAATATTTCTTCATTCTTTTAAAGTTTTTGAGTAGAGAGGAAATAAATATGTTGTTTTAATTGATTAAATGGCAATGGATTTGATTTTGGGAAGAAAATGGAAGACAAATTGGAGCAAACTGTATGGTTTCAACAAGACATCACTGCTTAGAACTTAAATCGATTAACAATGCAGAAAACACTAGAATTGTGCAAACATTACATAACAAAACTAATATCCTCTTCATGAATCCATTTTTATACATTCTGGTCTTTCATATATCTGCATCTCATGCATTGATCATGTACACTGTGAGAATAAGGTTTTATGTCATCTTGAGTGAGCCAGGATCCTCTCATGATATGATCTAACCTACCATAGTCAGTTCCGTATGGGCTCTTCTATGAAACAGCCAAGAACTTGCAGGAAAAATAGGGTTGGCTAACTAGCTCCTTAATCTGGTGAAAACATTTATACAACTAAAGGAGATTCCATCCAGGTTATTGCTATTCAGTTTAGTTTGACACTATGCAGAAACTAGTTTACTCCTGGTATATTGCCTGTTGCACTCAGGAGCCATCAGTGGATTTCAGACCTTGGATTCATTCAGCTCTGCATCCACCAGTCTGTGTTCTTCCTGCTTTATGTTCCTACTCCCTGTTCATCAGCCCCTGCAGCTAGACAAGACAGAAGAAGCCCCTAGCTTATATCTGGCCCAGGACATGCACCCAACTGGAATTACCCACTTGTAAAACTGTTAGTTATTTCTTGATAAAATCTGTTTCTCTCTATATAAATGTACAACTGTTATTGGTTTTGATCTTCTAGAGAACCAAGCCTAATATGTACATCCCTAGCCTAATCTATTTTACCTATTTCATCTAGCTTGTCTGAAAATTTCCTGGTTTCAAAACCCAGAGATGACAATTCCTATTCAATTGCTTGTCTTAATCTTCATAGGTGATACAAGGCTCTACCTCACTGACTTTAACTCATTATCATGATATTTAAACAGAAATTCCTGTCATTAAGCAGTTTAAGCTACTTTAGGTATCTAGATTCAGCCTGTCAAAATGAGCATAAACTTTGGCTTGGCTGAGTCTTCAACCTTTTGCATACAGCTATTGCTCCCATTGGCAAATCAGCAAAGGCTGGTAGAGATAAACTTCCCTGAGTAACAATAGACAATAACAAAGTCACAATAGCTAAGAATTTCATAATATAAACATACCACTTAATTTTGAAGCAATGGAAAATTAGCATAAATTGTTATAAAAATAATAATAGAAAATCAAATTCAGTGACCTCAAGTTGATGTCAATTTATAGCAACCATCCAGGACTGGGTAAATTGCCTCTGTGAGTCAGAGTCTATAACATGGTACAGAATAGAAAGCTCCATCTTTCTCCCACAGAGCAGCACAGAAGGTTTAGAACTGTGGACCGGGCACTTAGCAAAAATAGAATATATTTGAAGGAATTCATAAATTTTCCATGGTCACAAAACACATTTTATTTGTGAGCCAGTCAGTGAGAGGAAAGGAAAAAATGCTAAGCCTGATATACTGACAGTGTTATGAATGACTTGTGGTCCCATAAACTATGTATAGTAAATCCTATTTCTAATAGCTGTAGTTTAACTCCATTTTAAATGAGTTTCTTTGACATGTGAATGAAGTATTATTAGCATAGAATGTATCTTGAATCACTGTTTTGATATATAAAAGAGCAGATTAAGTAAGCCAAAATAATAATAATAATAATGAAAAACCAAAAACCAAATAAATGAAAAACACCAGCAGCCATGGAGAAAAGTAGATGTCATGTCATATGAACATTACAAAATATGCCAAGGAAAGAAAAATGTAATGAATTTCCCCCAGCGTCAACAGAGAGAGAGAGCGCACCACCTCTGGGGTTACTTCCCTGACTTCAGATGTCTAGCCTCCTAAACTGAAAAAACAGATTTCTGTGTGTTAAGGTAACTCATTTGTGGCAATTTTGTTATAAAAATGTCAGGTAAGTAAGACAGACAGTGTCTTCCCAAAGATATTTGTTGAATCCTTAACCAATATGTATTATTAGCTTTAAAGCAAAACAAAAAAAAAAACCCAAATGAAACAGTGCTTCTGAAAATCATATTAGAGTTGTAGGCCAGGAGTAGAACTCAGGACCTACAAAGAAAAGTGCTGTCAACTTGAAGAGAGGTGGAGTCTAGCCTGTCAATAAGGTCACAGTCAATGAGTCCTCTGTGTGGGCAAGTTCTTCTCCTAAGGATTCTGGGAACTCCTATCTTCCTCCATGGAGGCAGGAGTCACTCTCTCAGTTTCATCTTCCTTTTGACAAACCACACAGAGCTATGCTGATGGCAGCCAGAGCCTTGGAGGTGGAGGACCCATGTGGAGACCCACACCAGAGCTAACATGCTTCCACAGCCATTGTATCCACAAGACTTTCCACCCACTGGTGGTCTCTTTATCCTTGCTTCTAAGGAGCATTCTGCTTTTATCACTTAGTTTTGTATTCAATGCTATTCTATAATATTGCAACTCAAATTTCAATCTTTTAAAATAAAAACAAATACATTATTCTTGCTTTTACAAAATGAATGAAAATGAGAACTTGGTCTTATTAGACAAATGTATTTTAGAGGAAAAATCTCTATGGGAATTTGTGTAACAGCATTTTTTCCCCAAACATTTTATTGGGAGCTAATCTAGATATCATATCATTCCATAGTTCAAGCAAATCAAGTAGTATTGAACAATTGCTACCACAATCAGTTTCAAAACATTTTATCCCATCTTGGACTCGTTGATATCAGCCCACTTTATTCCCTGCCCCCCATTGTATACCTCTGGAACTTTTGTTCTGCTTGCTACCTCTAAAGGTCCATCAATCCTGGGTTCCAGACATAGAAAACAGAAAAGACATATAACCAAAATTCAAGAGGGTTACCCTAATGTTAAGTCTTCAGCGATAGCCACCAATATGGAAAGAAAAGAAGAAGAGGAAGAAGAAGAACAAGAACAAGAACAAGAAGGAGAACATGAAAGAGAAGACGAAGAAGCAGAAGAAGAAGAAGAAGAAGAAGAAGAAGAAGAAGAAGAAGAAGAAGAAGAAGAAGAAGAAGAAGAAGAAGAAGAAGAAGAAGAAGAAGAAGAAGAAGAAACCAGAAAATTTTGAAAGCTATGAGGGTATACAAAACAAAAACAAACCCGGAAGTTTTATTCAAAACTTTGTATTTAATTTTTTTTAAACCAACCTTATCACTTTCAAAGTACTCCTCATTATATGTAATACATTTGTCAAATCTGTGATTCCATTCTTGGAATCATTCTTCAAACTGGATGGATGGCTTGATTTTATCTTCACCTCCTCTGGATCCTCAAATTGCTGTCCTTTCATGTCCCTCTTCATTTGTAGAAACAAAAAGGAGTTGCACAGAGCAAGATCAGGTGAGAAAGATACATTGGCCAAAGAGTCATGCTGCATCCCACCTCCCCTTAAACTGGCTTACTGAGATGGCTATTAAGCAGGTGCATTGCTGTAGTGGCAAAACCAGTCTCTCATCTGCCACAAATCAGGCCTTTTTGTTGGCCTACACTATTATATTATATTTTCAAAACTTCTAAATTGAAAACTTGATTTCCAGTCTGATCTGATGGAATGAACTCCAAATGCATTAGCCCCCTCAAATAAAAAAACAAACAAACAAACAAAACAAGGGAACATTTTCTTGATGTTTGATTTCACTTGGTGAGCTTTTTGGGGGCAAAGGGCTGACGACATCTTCCACATGATGGCTCCTAGAAACAGGGTTGTAGTGTGTAATTTGATGATGTTATCATTTGCAAGATGTCCATGCAGAGATGTTCAATGTTATGATTCATTGTTAAAAATACTCCCATATAGGAGACAATAATAAAAGAAAGAAACAAAACTAGCAACAAACAGGCATTCAAACAGATATTGTATTTAGTTCAAAAGTGATTAAAGATAGAGTGGTTAGAAAAGATTCTGTCATAAAACAGGAACTAATTTTGCCTTTTTTCTTAACTCCCAGACTCATTTTAAATTTGAAATATTTTATTTATGAAAAATGTACAGATCATACAATTTTTTCTAAAACAAAGACAAAGTAGAAAAATTTTTCAAAAAATTAATTGTAAACAGCACAAACATCTTAATAAAAACTAACATGAGGGGGTAATACCAGTGAACTCTAGCACTCAGTACTGCGGTAGGAACTGACACCTGGCCATGGAAGTGATCTCGCCTTTGAAAGTAATCCCACATATCATCTGTGGAGCCCCACATCTAACGTGTACACTGCCCCACTGCCTTGAGGAAGAGTTGGAACTCCTCCAGCCACATGGACAGGTGATCAAGTCTCAATTATCTCCTTACCAACCACTCTATTTATTCCCACTGTATTCACTAGCCCTTCTATCTTTCCCACCACAGTCAATCTCAACTATCTCAAATTTGTGTTGGATTTTTTCTCTCGCTTTCTTCTTTTTCCCTCTTTTTTTTTTTTCATTTTCTCTCTTTCTCTTCTTTTCTCCCACTTTTTCCTATTATATGCCACTATTGGCTTCCAGGTTACTACCCTCTGCTTTGGGCGAATCAACCCAAATAGCAGTGGGAAATCCAGCCTGCCTTTGGTGGGAGTGATGTACACCACACAAGGTATCTGCGACATCCATATACTCCGTGCTGCGCTGCTGAGGAAACCTCCGTCAGACCACTAAGGTGATCTCATCATCTAGGGCAATTCTGCCAAGCACCACTGGGTCCCTAGATTAAAATGACACACAAATCTGACATCATAGGGCAGGGTCTAAACCCCTCTGGCCCCACATTCAAGCAATCAGGTGTCAGCTATCTTATTCTTTATTTCCTTCTTCCCTCGTTACAATCACAGCCAATCTTAGTAAACACAGTTGAGTTTTTTCCCCTTCTTTCTCTTTCTTCTCTTTTTTGTTCCTCTATCTTTCTTTGTTCTCTTCACTTGTCTCTCTGCTTGTATGATTCTTTCTTCGCCTCTCTTCCTTTCACATGTCACTGCTTGTTCCCAGACCCCTACCCTCTGGCTAGGGCAACTCTGCCCACCCAGTGGGGTGAGTGATGGCTACAGCCTGCCCCCTAAGACAGTGCTGCACATGCATGAGTCAATGCTACACACAGCACAGCATGGGGTCAGATATCTCTTTATATATATATTTTTAAATTCTCTCTCCTTCGTTTTCTGTTTTTCTCTTTAGTTATGTTCTTCCTTCACTTTTTCTTTTCTGCCGCTCTTCCTCTAGTTCTTTGCTGTTCCTACCGCGGCCTTAGCAGATTCAGGTCTCCTTTCTGTTCCTTTCATTTTCTCTCCTCTCTCTCTTTTTACTCTTTTTCACTTTTGTTTATTCTGATCATTTTTGTTTTGTGTGTGTGTGAGTGGGTGTCAGTATTCTTGGCCTTGTAGCTCCACTCTGTGTCTTCTTCTTTCTCTCTTTTTCCTGTACTTTTGCTCTCTTTCCTGTCACAAGGCACTAGCAGCCTCCAGGCCTCTCCCCTCTGCCTAGGGAAACTCTGAAGGCCCAACTTGGGGAGCTCCCACCTGCATTTATTGGCTTTGCAATCAGGTGGGGAAATCATGAATATCCTCTTCCATACACCAAGCATCAGGGAGTTCTCCCCTGAAAAACGGTGGGGACATCCCAGCATGAACCCCGAGGCCCTACAAGTGACTGGGAAATGCCTGACCACATCCAGTGGAGCTCCACACTAATGTGGGAACATCCACCCAATCTCCAAGGATATTTCTCTATCTATGGTAATTACCCTGCCAGTTACAGAGCTCTACACCAAGGAGAGTATATACGCACACCCTCCTCAGCACTATAGTTGCAGAGAAAAACACAACAGGCCAATCAAGGTGCTCCAAGAACCATGAAGCCTACTTAGAGATCGGTCAGGGAAATGACTCCCGTGTGGGCCTACAACAACCCGACCAGGTTACATGAGAGGAATATCCAATGCACGTTCCAAATAATGGAATACTGGATGGGTAGGATGAGCGAAACTACAGGAAGGTATAGTGATAGCTGATGCCTCAGTACAGCTACCAGCAGGTTGTTCTTCGAAGCACTCACATGAATCCCCCAAGAGAGAGACTAGGGCTCTTTGACTCAGGAAGATGGCTCCAGGCTCCTCTCAAACAACACATAAACAGCAACCAGTTCTAACAGCTTCAATGAAAAAGCAGGAGAAACAGAAGACAATGCCAGAAGAAGTAATGATCCTTATGATGGGCATAGAAGAAGCAGATAATGACTTGCCACAAAAATAAATTTTCAGAATGCTTCCTGGAGTCAAAAAGGTTATGAGAGAAGCAATGAAGAAAAAAGATTAAATGATAGAGGAGATAAAGGCAATGAACCAAATGGAAATACAAGAGCTAAGGGATGAAATAACAAAATCCAGTGACAAATTGACAGACCTTGCCAACAGACTTGAGGAGTCAGAGAATCATACCAGTGACATAGAGGATAACCAAGAAGACCTCAGCAAATGGAAAAGCAGTCAAATAAGACAATCAAAGAAGCTGAAGAAAACTTGAGAGCCCTAAGAAAAGGAACAATATTAGAATATTGGAATACCGTAACAAGACAAATCAAAGAAGTCAGCAGAGAAAATAGTGAGGGAATTATGAGAGCAAGACTTCACCAGCTTAATAAATGAAAATCAGGCAACCATTTCAGATGCTGAAAGAACACCAGCCAGAGTCAATCCTGAGACCCCACCAAGACACATAATTACCAAATTATCCAACTATGAAGAAAAGGAGAAGATTTTAAAAGCAGCTAGGGAAAAGCAAACAGTCACGTATAAAGGTACCCCAGTAAGAGTATGTTCAGATTTTTCAGTGGAAACAATGAAGAAGCAGAGGGAATGGAGTAACATATTCCAAAAATTGAGGGAAAACAATGTAAACCCAAGAATACATTATTCAGCCAAATTTTCTATTAAGATCGAGGAAAAGTAAGAGTCTTCCCAGACATGGACAACCTCAAAGAATACATAAAAAGAAATCCAACACTACAAAAGATCCTTGCCAATCCCGTATGCGCAGAAGATTAACACTCACAGAGGGCAAATAAGAGACCATCACATAGAACAACTCCACCCATAGGGCGACAAAGAGGAAACAGCCCCCAGGATAGCATCAGCTTGATACTGGAAAGAAGGTAAACATTAACCACACACACAACACAAGCAGATAAGATAGGTAGATAGGAAAATATCCAACACTAAAGTACAAGATGCCATCACAGAATCCACAGATGGATATAATAACACTGAATATCAATGGCCTTAACTCAGGCATTAAAAGGCTGAGGCTAAAAGATTGGCTTGGAAAAATAACCCATCGACCTGCTGACTCCAGGAGCATAATCTCAAGCTTGTAGACAAAACAGGTTGAGAATTAAAGGCTTGGGAAAAATTCACCAAGCAAATGGCAGTCCAAAAAATAAAACAGGGGTAGCGATCTTAATATATTACCAAATTGACTTCAAGATAGGGGCCACAGCAAAAGAAAAGGAGGGGCACTATATAATGTTCAAGGGAAAAATAAACCAAGAACCAGTTAGCATAATAAACATATATGCAACTAATGAGAGACCTGTGAAATTTGTAAATCAAACACTGCAAAAGATGAAAAAAGAGATCACAGGCTCAACAATTATAGTTGGTGACTTTAATACACCTCTATCTGAAAAAGAGTGATCATTGTGATAGAAACTCAACAAGGAGGCCACAGATCCCAATAGCACAATTGGACGACTTGACTTGATAGATATTTTCAGAGCTTTCCCCCCACATGCAAAAAATGTGCTTCCTTTATATGCACACATGGCACAAATTTGAAAATAGACCACATTCTGGGACACAAGTTGAACTTGAGTAAATTCAAGCACCTAGGGGTTGTTATACAGATATCTCTCTCCAATCACTGTGCCATAAGGCTGGAAAATTAACAGAAGGATGGTGAAGAAAACAAGGACAAACAATTGGAGGATGAACAATTCTCTATTGCAAAAGTGGATATTGACCCAGATCAGAGATGAAATCAGGAAGTTTCTAGAAACCAATGAGAATGAAAATATGATGTACCAAAACCTGTGGGTTAAAGTAAAGGCATTTATCAGAGGAAGGCTGATAGCAATAAATGCACACATTAAAAGAGAGACTAATGGATGACATACTTCCACAAAACTTACACCAATCAGAGCAGAGTCAACAGAACAACCCTACTAATATCAAGAGGATAGAAATAATAAATATCAGAGCAGAGATACAGGAGAGGAAAAACAAGAAAACTATAGAAAAAATTAATGCCGCTAAAAGTTGGTTCTTTGAAAGAATTAACATAATTGATAGATCACTGGCAAACCTAACCAAAGAAAGAAAGTAACAAATGACATTTGCAAGGATTAGGGATGAAACAGGGAATATTAAAATGGACTTTAATGAAATCAAAAGGATAATTACACAGTACTATGAAGGTCTATACTATAATGATTTCAACAATTTGGAAGACGTGGTAAAGTATTTGGAAACACAATCCCTCCCTAGACTATCCCAGATGAATATCAGGAACTTCAACAGACCCATAGGAATGGGAGAAATAGACAAAGTAATCAAGGGATTACCAACAAAAAATACCCAAACCAGATGGCTTCACAGGAGAATTTTACCAAGCATTCAGGGAAGAACTGACACCGATCCAATACAAATTTTCCAGAACATAGAAAAAAACTGAAAACTCCCAAACACTTTCTATGAAGCTAGTATAACTCTGATACCTAAAGCAGGCAAAGATACCACAAGAATCGAGAACTACAGACCAATATCTCTAATGAACATTGATACAAAAATCCTTAACAAAATACTGGCCAATATAATACAAAAGCATATTAAAAAATAATTCACCATGATCAAGTGGGATTCATATCAGGGATGCAGGGATGGCTCAACATATGAAAGACCATCAGCATTATTCACCACACCGGCAGGAAAAGTTATAAGAACCACATGACAATATTCATAGATGCATAGAAAGCATTTGAAAACATCCAACACGCATTCCTGTTTAAGACAGTCAAGAAGATAGGAATAGATGGAAAAATCCTCAATAATATACAAGCCATATATGAAAAACCAATTGCCCACATAGTAGTTAAGGGAGGAAAGACTAAAACAATTCCACTGAAGAAGGAGACTTGAGAAGGATGCTTACTTGTCCCCACTCCTATTTAACATTGTACTGGAGGACCTAGCTAAGAACATAAGACAAATTATAGATATTAAAGTATTCATCTGGAAGGAAGAGGTGAAATTATCATTATTCACAGACGATATGATTCTATATATGAAAGATCCGTTAAACTCCCCATGCCGAGTGTTGGAAGCAATAGAGTAATATAGTAGAGTC
Source organism: Tenrec ecaudatus (assembly GCF_050624435.1). Taxonomy (NCBI): domain Eukaryota; kingdom Metazoa; phylum Chordata; class Mammalia; order Afrosoricida; family Tenrecidae; genus Tenrec; species Tenrec ecaudatus. The sequence goes on from NC_134530.1 coordinate 101,161,812, forward strand.
GCAGGATCCAAATTCAACAAACAAAAGTCAATTGCACTGTTCTACACATCAGACAAGATCACAGAAGAGACAAATAAAAAGGTAGGACCCTTTACAATAGCCAAGCACAAATCAAAATACTTAGAGATATACCTGACCAAAAAATTGAAAGATTTGGATGAGGAAAACTATAAAACACTACTACAAGAAATCAAGAGTGACCTCAAAAAATGGAAGAATATCCCATGCTCGTGGATTGGCAGACTCAATATAGTAAAGATGTCAGTTCTGCCCAAGGCACTATACAAGTTCAGTGCTATCCCGATCTAAATACCACCATCCTTCTTAAAAAAATTGGAAAATCAGATTATGAACTTCATATAGAGGGGGAAGAAGCCCAGAATTAGCAGAGAACTCCTCAAGAAGAAGGATAAAGAGGGGTGGCTTGCTCTACTGAACTTTAGCATGTACTATAGAAGCCACAGTTGTCAAAACAGTGTGATGCTGGTATAATGAAAGATATTAAAACCGATGGAAAAGAGCTGAACACCCAGAAATAAAAACATCAGCATACAGGCAACTGATCTTTGATAAGGGCCCAAAAATATTAAATGGGAGTCAGACGCCATCTTCAATAAATGGTGCTGGAAAAAGTGGATATCTACCTGGAGAAAAATGAAGCAAGACCCTTACCTCACTCCATGCACAAGAATAAACTTAAGGTGGACCACAAACCTTGAGATAAAACCCCAAACAATTAGGGCTATTAATGAGGGAATTGGGACAAACCTGAGAACCTTGGCACAGGGAATACATAGGTTATCAGAAATAGGGAAGGCTACAAATACAGAGGAGTCATAGATTGACAAGTGGGATATACTGAAGATAAGACACCTGTGTACGTCGAAAGAATTCACCAAGAGAGTGATGCGAGAGTCCACTGACTGGGAAAACATCGTTAGCAATGACACATCAGACAAAGGCCTTATTACTAACATCTACAATACTTTGCCAGCTTACAATAAGAGGAGGTGGGCAAATGGCCTGAACAGAATTCTCACAGAGTCTGAAATCCGAATGGCCAATAAACATATGAGAAAATGTTCCCAATCATTAGCGATAAGAGAAATGCAAATAAAAAACTATGAGATACCACATGAACCACATGACACCTCAAAGGTAGCCCAATTCAAAAAACCAGAAAGCAACAAGTGTTGAAGGAGCTGTAGTGAGATAGGAACTCTCATCCACTGCTGGTGGACCTGTAGGTATGTACAGTCACTATGGAAATTGATTTGGCGATTTCTAAAACAAATGGAAATTGAGCTACCATATGACACAGAAATCCCCCTACTGGGCTTATACCCAGAAGAGGCAAGAAACAAACCATGGCCAGATATCTGTGCTTCAATGTCCATTGAGGCACAGTTCACAATCACAAGGAGTAGGAAACAACCTAAATTTCCATCAAAAGATGAATGGATTAAAAAACTGTGGTACAAAAAAACAAACCTGTGTTACATATATACAATCCATACAATTAAGTACTATGTATAGCAAAAAAACCTGATAAACACATGAAGCATATCGCCACATGGGAAGAACTGGAGGAAATATGCTAAGTGAAGTAAGCCAAACACAAAAGGACAAGTATAACATGAGTCCACAGAGGTAAGTTTATATATATATATATATATATATATATATAATGAAATAACAGAAAAGTAAAAAAAGGGGGGGCACAGGGAAAAAGGCACTGTATACAAACACTCCAGGGGTGAGGTCCAGGTAGTGTGTATGGCAGGGTGCAGACCAAATCCAGGCATACATATGGTAGCCAACTAAAAAGGGGGTGGGGAGGGAGGGAAAAGGAAAGAAAAAAAATGTGTGATGGGGTAATAGGGCACTGACTCACTCAAGGGGAGGGTATTATTTGTGTCTACAGAGGGAAAGAGGGACCAGACTTATAGCCAGTGCCAAACGAATGCAGCGTGCTGGCAAGGAGTGGGGAGCCAGTGGAGGGGCCTGAGGGCACGCCCACATACCAGCTACATGGACAACCGCCCTTCATCCCAGAAGAATTTACTTGAGAGGACAGCACCGAAGCTGCAGCTAGGGAAGAGGGGCATGTCTGATCAGAGCACATTGGACCAAGTGAAGGGGGAGGAAGAGAGAGTGGAGTATACCCTGGCCCACCAGGCCTGGAAAATGATATCCCTGCTCTGAACAGTCAATGCACAGAGTGGACAATATGGCTGACCCCACTATGAGACATGCCGTCCCTTGCTGGCCCAGGGCCCTAAGGGGGACAACACTGGAGACTCAGTGTCAGGACTGGCCCGAACTGACCCCATTACGCCGAGGCAAACCACTAAAGGTGCGCAGCAGAGCAACTGTGGGAGCAGAGCAGGGAGGCCCCAAGGGAGTACAAAGGACAGACTGGGCCAGAGCATGACACCCCATCGGACCTGACTGAAAGACACGCCTAGAGATCAAAAATCAGACTTTGATCTATTTACAGGTTTTTCTCACTTTAAAACATTTTTTCTTTTAATTAATTTATTCTTCTATGGGTTATTGGTTTTCTTTTTTGTTGTTGTTGTTGTCATTGCTGTGTTCTCATTAATTGCCCATCTTGCTATGGCTTGATTTTTGGTGCATATTGTTATCTCTAAAGATCTATCTAGATAAGATAGGCTGGATGAATAGTCTGGTGGAGAAAATAATGGGACCAATAGTTTTTTTTTGTTTTTTGTTTTTTGTTGGGGAGAACACAGGAGATGTGGAGGTGGGGGTAAGGAGGTGGTACGGACCAACCCAGGGATAGTGGAGCAATAAGTGGTGCAAAAATCAGTGGCATTGAGGGTGTGAGAAGCCTGGTAGGGATTCAGCAAGGGCAATGTAACTGAGAGAAATTACTGAAACCCAACGGCAGGTTGAGCATGATGGTGGGACAAGAGGAAAGTAAAAGGTAATAGAGGAAAGAACTAGGTGACAAAGGGTATGTATAGAGCTCTAAATACTGGCATGTACATATGTAAATACATTTATATAGGTGGGTGGGAAAATAGATTTATGTGCATATATTTATTTTTAGTATTAAGGCAGCAGATGGACATTGGGCCTTTATTCAAGTACTTACTCAATGCAAGAACATGTTGTTCTATTAAATTGGCATTCCAAGACGCACACCTTTCTGACACGATTGCTGAAGAAAAATGTGTGCATAAGCAAATATGGTGAAGAAAGCTGATGGTGCCCGGCTATCAAAAGATATAGCATCTGGGGTCTTAAAGGCTTGAAGATAAGCAAGTGGTCATTTAGCTCAGAAGCACCAAAGCCCACATGGAAGAAGCACATCAGTCTGTGCGACCACAAGCTGTTGAAGCTATCAGGTATAAAGCATCAAAGAACAAAAAAATTCATATCATTGTAAATGTGGGTGAGTGCAGACTGGATTCTCAAAGCCCATTGGTAGTCAACTGGACACCTCCTTACTGAAGGGTTGTGGGGAGGAGATGAGCCAGTCAGGGTGCAGGGTAGCAACGATGAAACATACAACTTTCTTGTAGTTCTTTAATGTTTGCTCCCCACACTATCATGATCCCAATTCTACCTTACAAATCTGGCTAGACCAGAGGATGTACATTGGTACATATAGCAACTGGAAACACAGGGACTCCGCGACAGATGACCTCTTCAGGACCAGTAGTGAGAGTGACGATGCCTGGATGGTGGAGGGAATGTGGAGTGGAAAATGGGAACCGATTACAAGAATCTATGAATGGCCTCCTTCCTGGGGGATGGACAACAGAGAAGAGGACAGGGGGAGACGTCGGAGAGTGTAACATATGACAAAATAATAGTAATTTATGAATTATGAAGGGTTCATGAGGGAGGGGGGAGTGGGGAGCGAGGGTGAAAAATGAGCAGCTGATATTAAGGGCTCAAGTAGAAGGCAAATGTTTTGAGAAGGATGATGGCAAAAATGTATGAATGTGCTTGACACAATGGATGTATGTAAGGATTGTGATGAGAATTGTACTAGCCCCCAATAAAATGATTTTAAAAAACTAACATGATATTATAGAAGGAATTATCAGAAATAAATCTCATTTGAAAATAATTTTAAGATTCCATATATGACATTAGGAAATCAAACGTAGAAAATAATCCATTATGCATACTTGGCATGTGTTTTAGGAATTCTAGGGTGGTTTCTCATTTAATAAAGGAACAATTGTATACATAAGAATAAATTTCTCTAAAAAATAAAAATAAAAAAAGAATAAATTTCTAGGTTTCTGTAATTTGGATATAGATATCTTTTTAGGTAGATTTTAAAATTCTATTTCAGTTTCCTTTTCATTTTTCAGGGAAAGGCATTAAAATATTCAATATTATGATATTACTATATATATATTTAATTTAATTAGAAATTGTATTCTTTTTTGGACAAGATTCTTTTATCTGGATGACTAAAATTTTGACAAGTAGCATTACTTATTTTGAAGTTCTGATTAAGTTAACCATCTTGAGGTGAGCAGGCAGTGTTGGTTTAGCAATATAAATGCTAAATTCAACCATAAGTGTCTTTAAATTGTTAGAGGAAGGCAGGGAGATAGTTCAGAGGGTAGAGGAGAAAACAATGTAGGAACAAAAGCAGAGAGTGGAGTAAAGTGACAACAAGCCAAGGGATGGCAGGTTCCATCAGGAATGTCAAAAATAAAAAACATATTCAAAACCAGAGCATCTGAAGAGACCACCATATACCCCTGTGAACACACTGATTTGAGTTCAATGAAAGTGATTAAGAACATCTGGCTGCCTCTAGAAATTGGAGAGAAAAAATGTGTGTTGTATTAACCCATACATTTTCTAGTGGTTTTTTATCATAGCCATACAAAAGTAATAGAAATGCTCATTATTATTCATTTTTCCCTCTGACATGATATTGCATTCCCAATCCTAGAATGCAGGTTAGAGGGATCATATACAATTCATAAAAATTAGAAATAATGACAATAACTATTATTAACAAATATAATAATCTATAGCTATATGCAACAAATAGGATCTCAGAAGCTTATTTGTTTATGAAAACACCCCAATACCAAATTTGCATTCCAATCGATTTTAATTTATGTGAAGATCAAAAGCAGAAAAATGAATCTATAGTGTTAGAAATTTGGATGGTGGTTATACTTGGAATGCATTCAGTAATGCGTAGCAGTCAGAATTTACCAGTGTTTCTGAGATATTAGTAGTGTGATTCTTGACCTTGCAAGAGTTTACTTCGAGAAAATTTTAATATGTTAAGTTTCATGTTTTCTCTACTTGATTATTATATTCAAATTTTTGTTGTTATATCTTTTAGGTGCTATGTAGTTGGTTCTGAATTAAAGTGATTCTATGTAAAACAGAATAAAACACAACATGGTCCTGTGCAATCCTCACGATGGTTAGATCTGTGTGCGGTCACTGTATCAACCCATCTCATCAGGGTCTTCCTCGTTTTTGTTGTCCTTCAACCATACTAGCATGGCGTCCTTTTCCAGGGAATGGTATCTCCTGATGGCATGGCCAAAATACACGTGAAATCTTGCCATCCTGGCTTCTAACGAGAATTCTGACTGTGTTTCTCACAAGACATCTCTTATTTTGGCAATCCATGGTAATTTCAGTATTCTATGGCCTTGCCATATTTCAGATACATCAATTTTCTTCAACCTTCCATTTTAAAATCCAATTTTCTTTTTTTTTATAACATATAGTTGTTTATTTTAGAAAAAAACATGCAATGTTGCAAGCATTTACAGTGTAAAATAATGGAGAGATCATAATTAAATTGTACTTAATATAATAAATATTATACTTCCTATTAAAATACATAATTTAAGGAAACCTGGTCTAACAGGACTATTTCACAAAGCATGTACAATGTGAATTTAATATTACAAGTAAGAAGTCAGTGATAAGAAGAGTCAGTAGTCAATAGAAATGAAGATACAGTGTTTTTTTTATTTTTTATGATAGCACTCATTTCATTTTTTATTCATGTTATTTTTTTTTAATTTTAACAATTTATTGGGGCTCATACAATTCTTATCACAGTTCATACATATACATACATCAATTGTATAAAGCACATCTGTACAGTCTTTGCCCTAATCATTTTTTTCTCCTCTTTTCTTTATTTACATTTTATTAGGGACTCATACAACTCATAAGAGTTGTAAAATCCAATTTTCATATGCATATAAGTTAATTGAAAATAGCACCGTCATGATATTTCCAGGTGCACTTTAGTCTTCACAATGACACCCTTGCTTTTCAACAAGCAAGGAGGTCTTGTGAAGTAGAGTTACAAAATGTACTGTGCCCTTTGGTCTCTTGATTGCTTCTTCCAAGAACATTGATTATGGATCTAAGGTAAACAAAATTCTTGCTCCTTTCAATCTTTTCTCCTTTTACCATTATGTTACCTATTGATCCAGTTGTGAGAAGTTTTATTTTTTTTCACACTGAGTTGCAATCCAAGGTGTCTTTCATCTTCAGTAGCAAGTGCTTCAAGTTATCTTCATTTTCATGTAAATAAAAAGCTATGTATAAAGGGCTGGGGAAAGTGTAAAAAATATACATGGTGTGTTGTGAATTCAATTTTGTGGCCCCAAAAGATATACTTAAATGTTAACCTATATGCCTATGTAATGAGCCCTGGTGGTTCAGTAGTTAAGACTTGACTGCTCACTGAAATAACCATGGCTTGAGTGAAGGCAGCATCAACTCAATTGCAGCCAGGTTGGTCAGCTTATATATGCAGTTATCTTCAGTTAGATTAAGTAAATCAGAGTAAAGTAGAGTTAGTCTGAACCCAATTGCATTTGCGTGGTGTTTCATAAAAACAAAGAATAGACAATGATGACATCTGAAGATGAATGGCCATGTGACATGCATAGCTGCCAGCCAAATAACCCACAGAAACTCCAGGGACGAGTGGAATCTAGAAGAGACATGAAAATATCTTCTAGCGCAGAGAGAACATAATCTGGCCTATGTTGACAATCAGACTTCTAGCATCCAAATTGATGAGACAATAAATTTCTGTTCTTTAAAGTCACTCACTTGATGGCAATTTTTTCATGACAGCGTTAGGAAACAAAGACAAGATATGATAGATAACTTTATGGAGTAATAAATTATCCTAGCATGTAGTCACTTAAAATAGAAGTAATTTATTTACTCCTAAATCTGTGGTTTGCAATTTGGGCTAGAATCATCAGGGGAGTTATTTGATTTGGGTTATGGTTTGCTCATATCTTTTGAGGCAAACATTTCTCTCTCATCAGCTGTTCGTTCTTCCTTGCTCACTCTTCACATAGCAGGCTAGCCTGCATTTTTTGAGCAACAAGAGGTAATCCAAATTTTCAAATATTTTTAAAGTCTGGAACAATTTGCATGTCCAAGACCAAATTTAGTGAATATATCAGAAGGTATGGAAAATGACAAATAGTTGTAATCAATGACAATGGATTGAATGTATATAAAGACCAATTACAATATCCTTTGCTTTTCTCTCCTTTTTTAGAAAATAGCTGAAAATAGTGATAGGTAAGATGGACACTTGAAATTGCTTCATCAGGTAATAAAGATTCATTAGTAAATAATTATTTATGCTATTTAAGCTAAAATAAAATATTTAATATTAAATATAAATATATTAAATTATCATAGTGTACTACTGTTTCAGTTATGTTCATACCAAATAAATGTGACTAGAAAAATCCAATACTAATAAGTCTACTCTCAGGTCACTTGCAATATTTGTCATGCTAGTGGAGTTCTAGGACTGGAGGTATATATAAATCTATATTTAGAGTGTGGAAGAAACATTTTCTCTGATAGTGATCAAGACCTTGCTATTCAACATAGAGACAAATGATGTCAGTTAGTACAGGCAGTCAATATCTATTAAAATGATTTATCAATTAAAAAGGTGACTGAGGGAAAAACTTTAAAAGATTTGTAGTTGGGAAAGTAATAACAACGGGAAAAGACAAATAAATGTTATGTCTTCCAATATTATCTCACATTTTGTAGCCCAATTATTTATGCAAATATGAAATATACTAATTTTTGAGACATTGAGTGTATATTTGAATAATTTACCATCTATGTATTCTTTCCTTTAAAGTATATTCTGCTCTTTATTTTTTTGCCTTTGTCATCTGATTTGCATCTAATTTCTGACACATAATTGACCTTCATTTACTAAATGAACGCTAAGTATTTCATTGAGACTTCCTTTTCAGCCCAGGAATATGCTAGACAAAATGTTTTATACAGAAAATAAGTTTGTTCATGAATAATTTTGTGTCGCGCTGAAGTTTTCTTTTGGTATCAGTAGCAAACGAATTGCATTTATGGACAATTGCATTCTGTGCCATGAAAGTAACATTTCCCCAATGGTAATCATTTTTACATTCCATTTCCATTACCCACTAGCTCATGGACCTAGTCACATGGAACGTGGTAAAATGTGTTTGTGTGGAAATGACTAAACTTAATCTGTATGCTATAATATTGCAAATTCTAATTACAATAATTTAAAAACAAGGAGAAAGGATTCACAAGGATATTTTCATTTTCTATGAAATTAAAGGAAAATATGCTAAAAGTCTAGGTTGAATATTCTTATTTGTATATTCTGAATCAAGATAATTGAAAGTCAATAATATGGGATAAAAATACATAGCCATGTTGGCAGATGAAAAGAAAGTAAATTATAGGTTATAAAGTAGAGATTTGGATTTTATGTAGTGAATTATTTGTTTCACTAGATTGACATCTCTCTCTCTCTCTAGAAAGACATCTCGCTCTAGATTGACATCTCTCAAAGAGAGAGAAAGACGTCAATCTAATGAAATACATAGCTATTAAACAAAACCCAATTTGAACCAAATTACTCATAGGTAGGTATTCCTTTGAACCATATTGGGTTTTAAATAGTGTATACAATTATTATAGTTTGTATAATTAAACCTGATTGGATTCACTTCTCTCTATCAATAGATACATAGATGATAAATGATATATAGATAGATATACATAGATATCCATATAGATATATCTAGATAGATAGGGATGTGTATCTATATATCATTTATCATCTATGTATCTATTGATATATATATATATATATATATATATATATATATATATATATATATATATATATATATATAAGTCTAGAAATCTATATAGAGAAAACTATATGCTGGATTACACAGATAAAGTAGATATACATCCCTGCAAAAATATAGCTGTTCAAGGGACTCATGACAAATTTTACTAACTATTCTATTTATATCACTTTAATTCTAGTCTAGATAAAAAGTAATTTAAAATTGATGAGAATGTGCAAGTAATCTGTACTTATAAACAAAATTACTATAGTGACAGCTAAGCCTCTCCTAGCGTACACTGTCTGGCCAGAACCAAACCATGGTGTTTTCAGTCTCCTCATATGTATGTGACTGCTAGACCTTGAATAAGGAAAACCAAAGCAAAATTGATGTATTTGCATTGCTGGTGCAGAATCTTGAAAGGATTATGAACTGCCAAAATAAGAAACAATCCTGCTTTGAAAGCAGTGTCGCCACAGTGCTCCTTGCATGTGAGCATGTCAAGATTTCATCTCGTGTACTTTGTACAGGTTTCAGGAAAGACCAATCCCTGGAAAAGGGTATCCTGCTTGGTAAAGTAGTGGGGCAGCAAAGAAGAGGAACGAAGACCTTTGACAAGATGAATTGACGTGGTGGCTGCAATGATGGGCTCGACCTTAGCACTTTTGTGCAGACGGCACAGTTCCAGGGAGTGTTTTGTTCTATTGGACACAGTATCTCTATGAATGAGAAATGACTTAATGGTACCTGACAATGACAACAAAACCATATACTCTATGGTTTCGAGTTAGAAATCAGTTTTCCCACTATAATACATTTTAATCCTCAGTACTAGTGAGATGCTGAAATTACTTTAGCAATAAATATATGCAATGCATACACTCTTCACGTGAAAATGTAGTCGAGTATTCATCAGAGAGTCAATGGAGTGCATTATCCTTGCAAAAGGTGTAAACTGATAACTTAGGAGATAAAGGATCACAATTAAAACAACAACAGCAACAACAAACAAGCTGAACTATTTTGGTATTGATTTGTCCTGGAAATGTATTCAAGTTAGAGTAACATACTCAGGAAGGCATTCAAACCATAATATTGATTATAAAAACTTGATAAATTATACAGTTTTACAACCTCCATCAAACAAGACTCACTACCATTTGTTTGATTCTGACTTACAGTGATCCTACAGGGAGTTTCCAAGGCTCTAAATAAAATAATCAAATAATCTCATTTCCTACTACAAGCAGCTGGTGGATTAGAACTACCTATTTTGTGGTAAGCAGTCCATGGCTTACCCTACAGTCTCGCTAAGGCTTCTTACATTTTTACAAAGAACTTAAATATACAAAAATAACAATTTATGGTATGGATGTGGAAAACCCCGTGCTTTAATATTTGTGGAGAGCAATTCTTTTCCATATCCAACTCGGTCAAGACACTGAAAATATAGTAGCAAGTTTATATTAATAAAAATGAAGCTATCATCTATCTGAAAAAAATCATTCTGAAAATAATGCAAATTGTGATTACTTGCTACAATAATAATTAACAACAGTAGCAATAGCTACTTATTGTTTCACTGGATTTTCAAATATTTATTTGCAATATTTGTATGTGTCCCTATCAATTTTGTAAAATACTCATTTATATTTTACATAATGGAATACAACAATGTTTTAAATAATATTTTTCAGACAACTGGCAGTACCAAATGTTTGCATGTGTCAGCAAATTTGCACAAAAATTATACATAATATCAAATTCTGTTTTTATTGATGCTCTTAATTTTGGGGGATTGGAAAATGTGTGAAACTTTGTAAACCTTTACAAATTAAGGATAATCTACCAATAAAAAGAAAAGTAAGCTATTTTTGTCCACTTCTGAGCACAGTCTCAGCGCTGTGTTTGGAGGTACATAGGAAGAATTTAGAGTACATGGAAACGCTTAGATTTGCATGTTCAGAAGGAGTTCAAGAATAAGATGGAGCAAATGATACTGAATGAACTTGACCTTAACTTGAATCTGTCCTAATGTGTGCAGTCCTATTTCCTCTCTTTCTTTTGACAGATTTAAGGGATGCTGCAATGTGGGTTGCGTTATTTCCTGTGATTGACTTCGGCAGGGTGTGAATAGCACTGAAAAGCAGGGGAGTGAAGTTGAGGTTTCAAAGTGAAAGACCGGTTATAGAGTGATTGAAGAGGTTTGTGTCTTGACATGCATTAGATTGGCTGGGGGTAAGAGAGCGAGAGCGAGAGCGAGAGTGAGAGAGAGAAACAACACATATATTCATACTAGTAAGTTTCTTCCTTTTCTTTGCATCATTGCCAGAGTATACGAAGAAAAATATAATTCAGATAGTACGTTATTAAATGTCAGGCTGGGTTGTCTAGAGAACTAAAATCAGTTATATATATATGAAAGAGCTTTATATCAAGAAGTAATATTATATTAAGAAGACACTCCAGTCCAGTACTGCTAGCCAGAGCCCTATTCAGACTCATTTAGCTGGAGACTAATGACTGATAAAGGTGAAGTGGGTTGCAGGAAGATCACTACAGACCAGTGGGTCAGGAGTTGCATTTATCCAAGGCCAGTAGAAACATGGCATGGTACCAAGAGCTGTTTTTTACCCAAAACTGGCATACTGGGTGGTTGCATGAGTAGATGCATTGTTGTGGTGGCAAAACCCATCCCCAGTTCACCAAAAATCAGGCCTTTTTTGTTGCATACTGTTACACAATCTTTTCCAAACCTCTAAATAGAAAGTTTGATGAATGGTCTGACTTGATGGAACGAACTCCAAATGCACTATGAGTCAACATTTTGATCCATTGTGGAAATTGACAGACATCCAGAATGAGGTTTGTCATCAATTAGCATTTCACCTTTTTGAAATGATAAAAACACTTGTACAGTAGAGTTTTTAGCATAGTGCCATCCATGTTAGCTGTGTTCAATATCACAATAGTTTCTGCTGCATTTTTCCTGAGCAGGAAACAAAATTTCACCACAGCACCCTATTCTCTTAAATTAAAAAGATGAGGTTTGAGCAAAACTGCTTTTATGAACAAATCCACTGTGACCAAAAAGAACCTTCCCAGGTGACCCTACTGGGGCACCAACTTGGAGCGGGTTCATTCATGCTACATAAGTTACACTCTGGCAGCACCATTCTGTTTTTTTTCTGTTAAATATATCCAGTTTAGAAAAATATTATAATATATAGTCTACCATCCTGTCTTACTTTCTTGTTCCCTTCTTTCTTCCATATTACCAGTAAATAGCACTTTGATAATTTTCTAATTTTTTAAAATCATTTAATAATTTTTGTTATTGTTGCTAATTGACATTAAGTTGGTTCTGACACATAGAGACCCCACACACAACAGAATGAAACATTGTCTGGTACTGAGCCATCCTCACACTTGTTCCTATGTTCAAATCACTTTTTGCAGCCCCTGTGTCAAGTCATCTCTTTTATGGCCCTTCTCTTTTTCTCAGAACCTCTATTTTACTAAACATGATGTCCTTATCCTGGGACTGATCTCTCCGGACAACATGTCCAAAGTTTGTCAGATGAAGTTTCCATATCTTTGCCACCAAGGAGCACACTGGTTATACTTCTTCCAAGACAGATTGGTTTTTCTTTTTGTAGTTCTTTCAAAATTGTTCACCAGCACCACAATTAAAACACATCTATTCGTCTTTGGTCTTTCTTAGTCAATGTCCAACTTCTACATACATGTGAGGCAAAAGAAAATACCACGGCTTGGGACAGGTGTACTTTAGGACTCAAAGTAAAATGCTGGCTTTCAAATGCTCTGAAGAAGTCTTGTGCAGCAGATTCCCCCACCCCAGTGCATTATTTGATCTCTTGCCCATTGCTTCCATGAGCATGCATTGTGCAGCAAAGGGAGACAAAATCTTTGACAACTCCAATGTTCTACCCTCATTTTTCATGACATTACGTATTAGCCCAATTGTGGGGCCTTTGATCTTCTTGACATTGAAGGCTATAATCCTTTATCTTCATTAGCAGGTGTTTTAAGTTTTCCTCACTGTCAAGCAATGCAGAGTGTCACCTGTGTATCAAAGCTTGTTAATAAGCCTTCTTTCAATCCTGATACTCCATTATTCTTCATGTAATCTCATGATGAATAGAAAAAAATATGAAATTTATCGAAGATTTCATTTTGCCTGGATCCACAATCAGTGCTCTCGGTGGAATCGCTCACACGATGGGTGGCACTGGGCGAAGCTGTTGCACAGACCTCAGTAAAGTTTTCAAGAGTAAAGATGCTGCTTTGAAGACTAAGGTGTACCGGTCCCCAGTCTACGATATGCTTGTTAAATCCAAGCAACAACCAAGGAAGGGTGGAGATGACTTGATGCATTTGAATTATGGTGTTGGGAAATAATATTGTGAGTTCCTGGGACAGCCAGAAGAGTAAACAAATTAGCCTTTGAAGAATAAGTCAAAACTATTCTGAAAGCAAGGGTGGAAAGATTTCATCTCATGTAACTTTGGACTTGTGATCAGGAGAGACCATTTCTATGAAGAGGACCCTAGGCTTTGTAAGGTAGAGGGCCATCAGAAAAAGAGATATTTCATCAATGAAATGGATTGAAACTGTGCCTGCAAAATGGTCTCAAGCATAGCAATAATTGTGAGGATGATGCTGGTCTGTGTGCTCTCTCTGTTGTACATGTAATCAATCACTGAGCCGTATCAAAGTCAACAGCAATTTACAACAACAACAAAATCCACAGAAAAAACAAACCACACATTGATATGATCACATGATGCATGTAGACATCATTTTCAACTAAACAGGTTCTCATGACCCCAAATATTTCTCCCTCATGTCCCTCTGCCTTTGTCCTCAGCAGCCAACCATTTATTTATTTGCTGTAATTATATACCAGTTTTTATTTTCCAGACTATTAAATAATTGCAACCTATAGAATGCACTATATAGCTCCTTTCAGGAATCACTGCTTGATTGAGATTAACTTATGCTTATGGCTACATAATGATTCCTTTTTTTCTTTTGTATAGTTGTGTAGTTTGTGTGGATATTCCACAACTTACAATTTGAGTCAATTTAGCTGTTGGTAGATTCTTTCTAGATTCAGGTTAATGCAATGAAGCTGTTATCGCTTCCATCTGGGTTGTTGAATTTTGGCTTACTTTTGATCTTAATGCATTCTATTCATATTTAAATTTTATGCTTATATTTTGGTAAGATTATGCACATCACAGCAAGTACTAAGTCAACCATGTCCACATGTACATTTGAGTAACAATGATTAGGTTCTCTCAGTTTGGGAACTGTTCTCACTTTCCTTTTGCCATTCAGACCTGACTTGATGGCCTCTCACAACACCAACATCTACAACAGAACCACATACCACCCAAGACTGCCTCCTTCTTACATTCGTTGCTGTGTCTGAGCCCATTGTGATCCTCTCTGTGCCCATTCATCTCATGGAAGGGCTTCTCTTTTGTTGACCTGCTGCATTACCAAGTATCATGTCCTCTTCCAGGAAGTGATCATTCCTAATCCCACTGCCATCGAGTAATTTCCAGTTCATAAAGACCCTATGTACTGTTGTGTTTCCCAAAGACGGTGATAGCATCCCTTTGGGGAATCAGTAAAGTACAGGGTGGGAGGGCTGCACAAGTAGATACCTATATTTTGCCCTGGATTATGGACTATAGTACAACAATCTTTCATTGCAAAAATAATTCTGATTTTTGTTCCTGAATAGGGGGAGAAGTAGCAAATACGTTTGGAACACATGTGGTATAGAGCGTTTCTGAAGCTATGCCTTCTTGGGAGCAGAGTCCTATCTTTCACAGAATGGCCTGTGTGTTTGAATCACTGATCTTCACTGAACAGTCCAATACTGGTCCTTACCTGACATTGCCAGTTGGGGTCATTAGATCTTCCTGACAATATATTCAACTACATGAGATGAAATCTCCTTAGCTTCACTTCTAAGGAATTTTCTGACAGTACATGTTTTAAAAACAGATTTGTTCATTGTTTTAGTATTACAGTTACAAATGTGGATTTAAAAGTGAAGATGAAGCAATAGGTTAGTGTGGTAGTTACATAATCTGGTGTCCATGTGGAACTTGAGAGGATTAAGAGTGAAGGGGTGGAGTCCTGTTTGTCAATTGGTCATAGCCAATGAGGCTTCTGTGTGGGCACAGTCTTCTGAGGATTCTGGGAACTCCTGTATTTCCTCTTTCGAGGCAGGAGACACTCTGTCTGCTTATTCCCTAGAGACGCTCCACTGACAAGACACGTGGCACTACACTGATCGACTCCGTGCCCTGGGAACTGGAGGAGCCACATGGAGAGCCCTGCCAGCACTGAGATGCTTACAATGCCATTGGAGCCCCAAGACTTCCCACCCATTGGCCTGTGATCTTCCTACATTCGGCATCATTGCATGTTTTTCGTGAGTCAGAAGAAGACTTTATCAATTGGTATCTAACATACGGGCTAATATCGGACTTCTGGACTTGAACTGAACTGGGTTGGGATGTTTTCTCAATATTCAGCTGCTCTTGTATGTAAAGCTCTTCTCTATACCCAATTGAATGCCTGTGAATTTGTTTCTCCATTCTACCTGGATTAACACAGTTAGAATGGAGGCAGGTGAAAGGGAAGATAGTAATTCACAAAAGGAAGAACAGAAATTAAAGGAGAGGATATATGATAAGCTACTGGGAGGTTAATAAGTAGTTTGAACTGTTGAATACAAAATTGAACCTCTGAAATGTAAAATCCCCACCTAATTAAAGAAATACTTTTGTTAAAAAATAAAATTAAACCCTGAGAAAGGGCATGTCACTCCACACTAAAAAGCTCATGGAAAAATTGAATAAAAATAGTATAAAAATTGCCATGAACTTTCTGAAGTCCTCTTGAATAGTCACCATTCCCCACCACAACCACACTTCAGAAGCACCAATTTTTCTTTGGTCTTTGTTATGCATCATTCAACTTGGTTATTTTTGTGTTTTGTATCACAAAATTTCCACTTAGATTTTTATTGCTTTTTAAATTTCTTCTTACTTTGGATTTAATTTATTATTCTTTTGTAATTTCTTAATATGGATGCTAGCTCAAGGCTCTGAGTAAACTGTAAATCACAGAAACAATTAAGCAACATGTAAGTGTATAGAATAAAAAGAATTACTGCAATATACCTTAGTGTGTATATATATATATATATATATATATATATATATATATATATATATATATATATATATATATATATATATGTAAGTGTTTCGGGTGACGGTTTTCAAACAAATTGGTTTATCATTCGACAACTATTTACATTTTGTTTCAGGACATAAATTGAAATCACCAGAATGTAATAGGGCTCTTCCTACTTCGCGTGCTTCCTAGTTCCATTCGTGTTTCTTTCATCTCTCTTCATATCTTCTGAGCTTCATACCCGGGCAAATGGTGCCCTTTAGATAACTTATTATTGATTGCTACAAGAGCTCCATGGTATTACGGTTCATTTTATAATCCTGCCAATTACTTGCCTGAAGTTAAGCTGTGGAAGTGTGTTTAGTTACAGAAAGAGTGACTAATGTCCAGAGCCCTAGGAGTTTCCACCAGTCTCTAAAAACCAGTAATAAGCTCAGTCTAGTTTAGTTTTATGATTTTCAGCTTTGTTACATCTATTCTCCCTTTTAAAGTGATACTTTTCACAGTTGGTGTTCATAACTTTCCTCAATAGTCCAGCTGAAAATCTGACTTCAGAAAATCTGTCTGAACCAAGAGTGACTCACGTGTCACTTTTCACCACTGACAAGGGTGATTTTTCAGTCTAAGCACTGCTTTTTCTCAAACAACGTGTAGTGTTTGTTTTAGTGTGTTAAATATCCCCATGTGTTTTATTTGTATGTGCTTTATCAGAGTAAAATACCTTAGCCCTGGTTCCAAAGAAAGTTAGTAATTCCAGAAGTAAAGTTAAAAGGAAAATTGTGAGAATGAGAGAGTTCAAGATATTAATCATTTGGAAACATGAATCAGGTCACCCCTTGTCTGATTTGGTGCCTGAAAACAACATGGCTAAATAGACATTATCAATATTTTTTAACGTGTTTAAAGCAGCTAAAGTATTGAAAGTGTGAAATTTTTTACCATGAAACAAAGAACCCAGACCATGGAAGAGGGTGCAACGTTATTGTTTAGCTGGATAAATCAGAAATGACTCATTAGCAATAGCATATCCAAGTCAAGACTATGCAAGAAGGTTAGAGCCTCTTTCATGACTGCACAGAAAATGTTGGGCAATTAAGTGTTGAGCAATCTGAAGTGCTCAAATCCAGCTATGGCTGTTTTGAAAAATTCAGATAGAGAATGGGCATACGCAATGTATGGGGGCATGGGAACAGGGCAAATGCAGATAACCACGAGCCAAGAAACTCATGGCTGAATTTGCGGACTACTCAGACCCTGAGGGTTTGGCCCTCCAGCGATTTTCAACTGAAATGAAACCGGACATTGGTGGGGGCTGGGAAGCCCAGTCAGACCTTTATTCCTAAAGAAGAAAAGGTATTGCCAGGCAACAAGCCTATGGAAGACAGGCTCATTCTGTAGTAGGGGAATGGTAGTGGGGGTCTTAAAATGAAGTCCTGGTTCGTGTACCATCCTCAAAACCCACAGGCTTTTAACCAACAAAACACAATGAAAAAGAAGTTCATTTTCTTTACTGTCGTGTGGTTTGTAATGTACTGTATTTATTATGTTTTGGGGCATATTTCTACAACCTAGGGTTGTGAACTTTGTGTTAAAGTTCTGGAAAAGTTAATTTATAAGTGCAATTTGGGGGCCTCAGAAACAATTATATGGTTTTCTATTTATTGTGGAAAATATAGGTTTAGTTCTTGAACTTTTCGATGTTCAAACACGAATTTGGAATGAACTGAGTTCGATGACTGAGGTATCACTGTAATTTGGGTTGTACTAAATATTTAGGTCAAATTGTGCTTCACATGGTGGCCTTTGATCAAAAGACATATTTGAACCATGCAAATTGCACGTTACCTTTACTATGAACTGAATCACAGGCGGTTCCAATTTGTTATTGTAAAAAGGAGGCAGAAATAAGAGTTACAGTACAATAAAGAAGGAGCCCTCTGTGCGGCAGCTAATCCCAAGTTCAGCTCTTGCAGCTCACCAGCTGTTTTGTGAGACAAGGATGAGGCTCTCTCTTCTGTAAAGATGTGCAGCCTCAGACACTGGGAGGAAACAATCTGCTCTGTTGTATAAGGTTACCATGAGCCCTCATTGACTGACTGGTAGTGAGTTTAGTACAATTAATGGAGTCAACTCTTCTGAAATCCAAAGTGGGTCTAGAAGAGTTCAAAATCTCTTATTAAAATGAACATATTCCCGTCCCATAGAACTTCTCCATCTGTACACAGATACTCAAAATAAAAGTTAGAAATGTTCTTATAAAGAAGCTTGGAGTCAACCTCTCCTCTGAAACATTTAATGTGAATTAACCATTGATTTCTATCTATTAAAATGTGTTCTGAAATGTTTACTGCATAGTTTGAAGAAGAGAAATTTAGATTTTCAAAATTTTTATGAAAATTGCTATGGAGCCTTACATTTTTGACACTAAGTTGCCCTCACTTTCCATACATGAGCCATTTCAGTTCTTTCATTTCCCACGCTCCTCAAGCTGTTTCCTGTCTTGCCACTTTTCAACTTGCAGTCTCTGAACACCTGTTACACAGCATACCATAGCACAAAGAAAAACCTCCTGCCATCCACTGATTCTAAGTCACAGTGACCCTGTGTAGCAGAGAAGAACTTCCCCTTGGAATTCCAAACCTTTAAAGCTTTGATAGGCTGCAATGACTGGTATGTTAGAACCACTGGCCTCGTGACTAGCAGCTAAATGCACAACCAACTAGCCACCTTGGGCCCATATGCAGCTGCCCTTGAAAGTCCCTTAATATTAATTATGTTTCAAATATTTCTTACTGTTTTGTCTTATCCTATACTATGTATGTCAGAATTCTTCCTTATAACCACATACATTTAAAACTACAAAAATACATTCATATTAAAAATGAATAACTTAAATAGCTGTGAATGTAGTCGAACACCATATTCTAGATATGGGAGCGGATGAGGTCAATCCAGTGGCAATACCTCAGAAAACCTCAGGAAAAGCCTTGAAAAGCAGGACACCAGGAAAAAAAATGTTGGGCTGCGTTACGCTCCCTCTGCTTTCAGTTTCTGTGGTTGCTTCCCATGTCATTTCTTCATGTAGCTTTTACTGTATGGTTCCAAGTAAAGATTTGACTTATAGCAACCCTGTGTGACAGAGCGGACCTGCCACAGAGGGTTTGATTGATGGCTCTTCCTGGGGAAGTGACGGGAGTATATTTTGCACTCACCAAAGTTTCTAAAGCCACTTAGGCCAAAACCACCAGCTGGATGGTTTCCCTGACTAGGAAATCTGGATATTGAGCCAATACAGCCTTTCCTCTGATCGCAGACACCAGCCTCAGCCCCTTCCTCCAAAGCTGGAATTGCAGCTCCTGCTGGAATCCTCTTCGAAACCTCTAAATTAAAGAAGAAGAAGAAGAAGAAATCACAAACCATCTCTGTTCTCTCGGCTGTGGGGCTGTTAGCTACTGCCTGAACAGCTCACTGCAAAATATGTCCGTTATTTCCAGTACGTCCTCTCAGCTCTCAGATCCCTAGTTCTTGGTGATTTGCATTACATTATCTTTGTTAAAATAAGTAGCATGGTTTATTTACAATCTCATATTACTTTTGATTTTTATACCCAAATTATTTGCTATAGAAATACTATGCAATAAAGTAATTTTTTATTTAATTCAACTACGATGGATCCTTAAATTCAAATACAAGATTGTTTTGTTTTTCATGTTTTTGCTTGTAATGGGGCACATAATTCAATCTAAAAAAGTGAAAAATGCAACAAGAAAATGTAAGTAAAAATGGGTGACCGCTCTTGTTTATTCGGCTGAGTAAAGCGTAGACTCGACAACAGATGGCTTTTAATGTCCTAAGCACTCGGAATCAGGATTGTATTAGATCAGACTCCAGAATTATTCAGTAGATTTGATTTGAGGCAAAAGGCATGATGAGAAGCAAGAACTACAATTGAGATATAGTCTGATTGCCCCTCGTTTTCTGGTGATGCCCACGAATTTGCTTTCATTTGTCGGATTATTGAAAAAGCTTTGGCATTCATTTACCCTTTAAGCAATTTAGGATTCTAGGGAACAAAAATGGTAGCTTTATACTCTTTGTATTTCCTGTTTTATTATTGTATAATATCTTGGCTGATAGCCCAAGTATGGTTTTGTTCAGAATGACAAATTTATGACTAGGGATGCACGCGCGCGCACATGGGCACACACACACACACACACACACACACACACATACACATATATATTCTTTCTAGAGATCATAATCACAACTTATTTTTCCCTCAGTGTTCTGAGTATATCTGGGTAAGCCTAAGCCATGTTACATTTTTATCTGATATTAATGGATAATTTTATTTTTATCAAGGTACCATTTCAAAAGTTACTTTGAAGCTTATATCCAAAAAATCATGTGACTACGTCAAACCCAAAAGAAGATAAACTGGCCAAAATTACAATTAACCTTTGGGGATCACTATTCCAATTTGAGAGGGATTCTTTATAAATATAAAATTGGATTGGAGAATATTTTAATTTATTTAAAGCCTGAGCAAAAACGGTGAGTATTTTACTGTGTTGATTCATTGCTGTTACACAGCAGAAATCATAAAATTAAAATTCTGCATTTTAAATTCTTTTGATTTTACCACATCCCCTTTGTAGAATGGGTATGTTATTGTGGCAGGAGAGAAGGATACAGTTGTTAATAACTTAACATAAAAGAAACTTTCTGCATTAATACCCTTAGCTGTTTGTAAGATTCAAACCAAAGTCTTTCTAATTGGCATTATTTATTGCATTTCCATATGCAATATTTATCATCCTCTTTCAGGAAAAATCTGTGTTGTATCTCTTTATACCACTGTCATTTCCAATATGTCTCTTCTATTGTAGGTGCTCAAAATATTTCAGTCCAATGATGATATTGGATTGTTTTTGACAGGAAAAGTTTCATTTATTTGTCACTAAATTTATTCATATCAAAATTTACAAGAATAGGATTTTATTTTAAAAAAACCTTAACAGTGGGGTAAATAATTATTTTTAAATATTCTGTCAATTACCTTGGACTTTGTTTCACTCTTCTTTTAGGAATTATTTTTTTAAATCTACCCTGCAAGCACCACGAATTTTAAAAATCTGTTTATCTGTCTTTTTTAATCTTAAAAATAATCTATAAGAAATATAAAATGCAAGCAAATACCATTTCAGAAAATTATATTTTAGGATAACTATCATTGTGAAATTTATAATTCGTGTGCCTAGATGGAAAATTCATATTTGCTTTTGATTATACTGAATGAGGAAACACCACCTCTTAAAAATTCACCATATCTTGATAATGGCATCCCTCTCACTTTTTATATCTTATTTCTGTTTCTCTGTCTCACATCTCTTTTCACTTTGCATTAGATCATCCTGTTTGCGTTCACAGTTATTTTCCACATACTGAATGCACCTACCATGTGAGCTCAATAATTAAACCATTTGACTAACACATTTAAAATTATATTTGAGATTATACATCTTTTCTTCATGGGAAAGCAACTATATCATTGCTAGTATAAATATTATCAAGTTAAATAAAATTTTCATCATTATCATCAACATCATCATTAAATAAAATATTTAATATTCTTCACAAAAACCAAGGATCCTGCAATGATCATATATACATCTCTTGGTACTCATATAAAGGAACTTCTAATAATGTGGGTGATCTCCAACAAACACAATGTATGATAACTTCTTGTATATAAGAATACATTATATACCAGATAAACCTCTGATAATTTCATCCATGCTACTTAATTTGTGCATTACAAAAAATCTACTAGATAAGTAAAATCACCCTCTTTTATAGACTAAGGAGACTGAAGGATCAGATAAATCAAATACACTGACATTTTGTATTCAACTCTCGGAATTCATCCTTTCTTCCATTTCTCTTAGCTACTCTACAGTGGAGAGCGAGTTTCAGAGTCTCTCCTGACATCCACACTGATCCTTTATTCCCTGTCTTTTCAATGACCTTTTGCTTTCTTCTTGAATGATGGTCTTGATGTCCTCCTACAATTCATCAGTGTCTCTGGCATGAGTGTTCAATGTATCAAATCAGTTCTTGAGATGTTCTTGAAATTCTGTTGGGATCGACGTAATGTGTACTTTTGGTTTCAAGGCATGTTTTTAACTTCAGCTTCACCTCGAACTCACACATAAGCAATTGGCCTTTTCCACAGTCAGCCACTGGCCTGGTTTTAGCTGCTGATGTACAGTTTTCCATAGTGTCTTTCCACAGTGTAGTTAATTTGAGATGAGTGTAATCCATCTGGAGAAGCTTATGTGTATAGCGTATTTTGTGTTGTTGAAAAATGCATTCACTATGAAAAAGTTGTTGGTCTTATAAAATTCTATTATTCAATCTCAAGCTTCATTTATATCACGAGAACCATATTTTTCAATTACTGTAACTTCCTCGATGTTTCTAACTTTTGTAATACAACCATCAATGCATTTGGTTGCATGCTCGATTTTAGGGTGAAGAATATGGCAGAATTCTTCAATGTCTTCACTACTTTTGAATAGTTTTATAAATGAAACTTTCCTATAGACATATTGATATTATCCTGTACAGACAGCATTGTACACAAAATAAATATTAAAATGTTCATTTTGACAATGGATGTTATACAAATCCTTTTTAAGTTGTCATTCCTGGCATAGCAACCCATATGACTGATTGACTCAAAATGCCCTAAACAAGGCCATTTCAGCTAATTAATGCCTAGGTTAGAGATTTTTTATGCGTTCCATTTCATTTTTTATAACTTCCAAATTTTCTAGATTCATACTTCTTCATACATTCTATGTTCCAATTTGAAGACAAGCTCTACTCCATCTATGTCTTCGTAGTTGACTTTATTTTGATAAAGTAACTCTTCCTCCGTCAATCTGAGTGTGCCCCAGCCTGAGGATTCCCGTCCTTCAGCACTGTATATCAGACCATCTTTTTCTGCTGTTCCTCAGGTTTCAGCAGCCAGTGCCAACGAAGCAGGTGGGCTCTTCCTTCTTTGGAGGGTGTCCTAGACTGGAAGCTCTGTTGAAAGCTGTTCCCCTTTGGTGACCCTGTGAGTGTTTGAAATACTGGTGACACAGCTTCCAGAGTTATAGTATGACAAACTGATAGACGAGAAGTATATTTCTTGTGTGTTTGTTTAGATAAACCTTTGGATTTCTATTAACTTTGAACACTGAAATTAAAGGATTTTGAGGAAATTCAAAGTACCTGAAACTAAGAGTTACTCCCTCCACTTCCTAGCCAATTGGTGGTTATTTCTCTCTCATTCTATTCACTTACTTGAATTAGTCAAATGCTTTTAATTGCAGACATTGGAGGAAAGAGCCAGAAAACTCCAATAGCATCATTATTTATCACTATTCCTCCTATCACTAAAATCTTGTTCAATACCTGATGTGCAAATCTACAATATGTGTATATGAGAAGGAAAAACAGAATTTAAAGATGTGACATGCAAAGAATATGATGAGAGAAGACAAAGAAATGAGAAGTGAATAATGTACAACAAAATTTATGTGACAAGATCTGGCGTGTGCTTCATCCAGTGCCTATTCAGTAAATAATAGGAGAGATAGGTTCTTTAATCTGATTATATAAAGTAAACATTTAAAGCTAAACACTTCTTACAAAGAATATTGAACTTCTATATGATTTCTTTTGCACATATATATTTTTAAACAGAGTACCAAAGAGAGATTTTATTGCATTCTGAATATAAACTAATTAACCAGTAACTGCTGGCAGATCTGTATTATATAAATGTAATATTTGGTATAACAAAGCATCGAAGTGACCTCCAAGATACTGAAAGAGCAGTATATCTTGCTCATTGCCTCCCTTATATCTTGCTCATTGCCTCCCTTTTCTTCTTGTCGCTGTCTAGGTGTGTTTCTACTTCAGAATTTCTACAGTTGCTATTTTCACTGCCTGGAGTGCTCTTTTCTCAGAAATCCAAAGATGCGATTTGCTCAGTACTTTGAATTTTGGCTCAACCCTCATTTTACCCACGAACCCTTTCCTGAGCACTTTCCCCTCCCATCCCCATCACGATTCTTACCTTTTCCCACTTGTACGTTTCTATGACACTTTCTACTTGCTGACTAATCTATTTACATGTTCCTTTATAATTTGTATCTGCTACTAGACTTTATCATCCATAAAGTCTCCATGGATGATGTTTGCTCCATGTTCTATCCTGTCTTAGAACAGTTGATAACACCTATAATGTATTCAAAAATATATGATGTGTAATGAGATAATTGATTATTCTTATTTGTACATATTCTTAATTCTCTGCATATTCAGTGTCTATGTTTATTTTATTTATTTTATTTTTAATAGGAAGTTATTTAGTTATAGTTAGTTAGTTAGTTTTTATTGGGAGTTAATACCTACATATATCATATCATTCCATAGCTCAATTATATTAAGCAATATTGTACAATTACTCCCAGAATTCATTTCCAATCATTCTTCTCCTTCCTGGATTCCTTGACATTGGCTCCTTCTCCCCTTTCACCCTCTGCCCCAATGTACCCACCCCCCAGAAACCTTTATTTTACGTTTTTCTCTGTAGGTTGATAAATCATGAATTAAATTTATTTTTAAACTAGACTTCCAATTTGTCATGTTTGGGGCAAATTTTTGTCATGTTTGTGGTAAACACAACACTTTATGTTCAAAAGCACAAACCTCCTCAATGCCCAAATGCCGTTAGCATGATATAAACAATCTGTTGCATGTTAACTTAAGGAGTATCCTATATTAAAATGGAAATAACACCCAATAGGTGCCTTTGTGTATTGGTTCCACCAATTTGACATATCCCTTTAAATAAATTGTAAGAGATAATATTTTCATAGAGAGTTACTAGGATGTAGATTAATTTGTATAAAATTAATACTGGTAACTTCATTTTTCAAGTATGGTAGTCACTTCATATATGTTGTCACATTATTCGTAAAATTACTTTATGGAGTTGTGATTAGTATTCACATTTCATTGGTCTAGGTTCCTTAGGATATAGGGACAGAGACAAATTTACTAATTAAGTCTAATTTGGGTCTGGAGACTGCCACCTTTCCACCTCAAACTGTTTCAAAGACTACTAAATTCCAGACAACAATTTTAGTCACACTGGCTGCTAAACCAGACATTGAAGTATGAACGTTTGCATTAAATAAAAGTAACAAGTTTTAAGTTTCTGTGCATATTGCAAACCTTTCCCTAGGTAACAGTGCTTAAAATCCCTAGCCAGAAGTGGTCATATTGCCATTTGTTCTAGCCCTGTCCAGAGTAGTTTCTTCTTATATCATACTGATTCTTTATGTCAATGTAAAATATTCTACATGTGTCCATTTCAATTAACCAGGTTCTTTGGTCGTTTTTCAAACCTTAGCCTTCACTACAAGACCTACCATACAGACATTGTGGGTTTGTTTCCAGATTACTATAATAAAGCAATGTTTTCAGGAAACTGAATCATGTGGATATTTTTCTTTCCCAGTACATGCAAACTTTGTACTTACACTTTATTGGAGTTTATTAAGCATGCAATAGCATTTTTTTAAAAAAGTTTGAAACATTGTGAGAACTTCCACAATATAGGCAAATAATATTGGGGACACAATGGCACTAGTAGACTTCTCAACACAGGGTTGCCATGAAACATCCATCTAATATCAAAATCTGCTAAGCGCAATCAAATGAAGCATGCCTATACTTTTCTGATTTCCCTATAGAATAATGCAAATATACTGTCTGCGTTTTTATTTTCTCAGTTGTCAAAAGCAATACAAAATTAAAAATTTGTACCAATCTTTTTTTAAGTGTTGAAGTGCTCACCAGTTCCTCTTATGCAATATTTATGATTGTGAATTTTCTGCAAAATCCCATTGGTTAAAAATTTTACCCCTCTTCATAAATTCTACTTTAAAATGTTATGTCAATTGAGAAATGCTGCAGACTCATCTCTACTCTGTGTTCTGTGGATCAGCTAGATATTCCTTCTGTGACAGACATTAAAGATCAGTTTTGCCTGCAATCTTATTTTCTTTTATAGCTTAGTCTTACTACATGTAAAAAAAACTTCAAAAATAATGCATTCTAAGAAGACAACTGTTAATATTTTTACCTCTCT
Organism: Tenrec ecaudatus; assembly: GCF_050624435.1. Classification (NCBI taxonomy): domain Eukaryota; kingdom Metazoa; phylum Chordata; class Mammalia; order Afrosoricida; family Tenrecidae; genus Tenrec; species Tenrec ecaudatus. The sequence continues at coordinate 101,188,437 of NC_134530.1, forward strand.
ATGACAATTAAATCCATTGTCATTAATTGTTGGTAAAAAGTATCTCTACTCCCCAACCTTCCCCCTGTCCCAGTCAGAGTAACCCAGACACAGCAGACTGGATCACTTTATTCACAGTTTACATCATCTGAGTTTCAGAAACAGATCTCCAGATGTGTTTATTTGTCTCTCCCCTCTCTCCATCTTAGTCTGGAGGCAGACTGCAAAATCATTCTGTCACATAGCAACCTGCAGGCTTTCAATTCAGATCAGTGAGGATTGTGCTTGAGGTATGTGACCCATAACCAAACTCAGTTCTCCTCACTGAAGGCGTGGATTTCACCACCAAACCACCACTATTTTCTTTCTGTCATTTAGGCATATCAACAGCTAAATAGCTTTGCATCGATAGTTTTTTTGAAATTATTTCTACACTTATTTAAAGAACATGGATCTCTGGTTTCTTTTTCGTATAGTGTAGAAAAGTACTTTCTGTATATTTGTTTTGCTCATGTTTTGTTGTTATTTTCCTATGTCATAGAGTCTGTGGGTAGAATATTCTTATTTTGAAAGAACTAACTTAAATTTCAATGTACTCTTATTTGATAAAATTTGGAATGACAAAAACGTGAGACCTGGACAATCCTTTCAATATACAGACTATTAAAAACAAAAACAAAAACTTTGCTCATGCTTGTACTGTTTTCAGTGAAATGTTTTTGTTTAAAATTTCATTTCTTGCTACACAAAAGAGAACATGGGCAATTGTATTTACATCCGCATTTTTAAAACAATATCTTACCACCAAAATTAAAGAAATGTTGATTTGGCTAGTCATTTTGCACTCCGGTAGCTTAGTGGCTATCTCTGCTCTCCCCATGCCTGCTGTCCAAAAGCCCCAATGGCTCCCCTGGAGAAAGACAGCCCTTTCTATCCCGTAAAGAGTTACAGACATGGGAACCCCCGGGAGCACTTCTGTCTTGTGGTGTCGCTCTGAGTCAGCATTGCCCCAGTGGCCATTGGTCTGGATCATTTTAAAGGTCCAAAGGGCTTTACACTTATTCTTTGCTCAACTTTCTTTGTGAGTAAAATCACAGAACAACTACAGGGTGATTAATCTTTGTAGATGCTAAATTGGAAAAATGGTGTAGGCTTGATGTTCAGTAAAGGCTTTAATTCAGTCTTGGTAAACTTGTGTACTTTCCAAAGTATCTAAAACCCACAAAACCAAGCTCACTGCCTTAGAGTTCATTCCAACCTATAGCAACCTTAAGGAACAGAAAAAACTGCATCTTTGGATTTCCAGGGCCGCACGTCTGTCTACAAGGACAGAAAGCCCTACCTCTCTCATCCTGTGTGTTTGAAATGCAGACCTTTTAAGTAGAGGCTCAGTGAGTAACCCACGAGGGCTCAATCAGAATATACACAACTTAATTTAATTGCAAATAAATTTAATTCAAATGCATTGCATATAATTATTATAATTCAATAGAAGGAACTTTGATGGTATACTGTCTTATGAAGTTGACCACAAGTTTAATAGTTTGAAACCATGAGCTGCCTCAAGGGAGAAAGATGAGGCTTTCTACTTCCATAAAGATTGACAGTCTGGGAAGCCCGAGGGGGCAGTTCTACTCTGTCCTGTAGGATCACTCTGAGTCATAACTGATAGGAAGGCAGTACGTTTTCCTCTCTTTTTTTCCTAATAGGAATGAGCAGTCCTATTCCCATTTTACAAATGAGAAAACAAAAGTCCAGGTAAATTAGACAGAACTAAGAGTGCTCACTGATATACATTGTAATTTAACTCTCGAGTGGAACACGCTATCTCCTAGTGCTAGAACTAAAGGAAGGTTCCACACTGGTGCCTGTGGAGTGGCTCCCTGGTTAGTCAAACTGTCACATCACAGGTACCTCACATCAGACTGATGAAGCCTGTCAGTCCAAGGATGTTTTACTTTGAACTTTCATAAAAGGAATGATTTGCAATTCAAAATTGAGCTCACCTTTTCTAATTAGGTGAAATTATAGTTTCCATATTATAATTAAAGGTTATGTGGAAGAAAGAAGTGTTTATTTGGATCATATCAGATTATTTTCCATAAATTTTAAAAATCATAGATTTGTTCAGCTTGGTAGAACGTGAATTTTTAAATTTTCTGACAAATATCTATTCTTATTTGTAGTTGAGTAGTTCCCTCTTTCTGAACTTGAAATGCATCTATGATTGTCTATATTATGGGACTCATATTCAAATGTGTTTTTCTCAATACCAAACTGCCTAAAGGTATTGATGTCAGAATATTTCCCTTCTAATGAACACATGATGTCTCCCAGAGAAGCTATGAAGAATATCTATATGCCTCAAACTGAATTATAGTAGTACCATTCAATAATGTTTTTTAAATGTCTCAAATTATATATCATAAGAATATTAAAATATAGAAGTAATACACAATAATTGCATTACAAAATAGCTTATAGTTTTTGCCCACTGGGAAAAAAACTAAATATTTTAAAATATTCTGCCAAAAATATGTTTCTGTACCTTAGCAAACTTTCTTTCCTTTCTGTTGAATAGAAAGAATACTTGGCATGATGATATATATACATTGCTATAATATTGTTTAGCAAATATTATGTATCCAAGAAATGTTAATGATCTCTTTTTCAGAAAGAGAATAATGAAGTTTTTCTCTGAAGTCTCTCTTTTAAAGACAATTCATATTTTATTTTTATTAAAAATTCCTGTCACATATTTATAAAGAATATGCTCTCTAGTTCTATGTGATTTGTGAGTGACTGCTTTAATCTGAACATCACATAACTTTAATTTCTTTTGCTTTCTTGGAGTTTTAATCAATACTTGCTCTTAGTTAATGAATTAGATTTAGCTCAGAATTGGACCCTAGTGACAGCCACTGAATTTAAAATTTGCAGGATGTGGACTAGGTTCCCTCAAAGACAGTCCAAATTTAGAATTTTCATTTTGATACATTTATTAAAACAATAAGAACTTAGACTCAAAGTCTATTAGATCATGTAGAAATAGATTGATAGCACAATTCAACTGGTAAATTTAATAGCAATGAGAACAATAGAAAATGTATGCATGAAATATTTATATGATCCTTTTCTCTACCATGCATTCCATGAAAGTTGCTATGTCATATATTAAATAGCATATGAATTAGCCGCTTGTTTAGCAAAATAAAACTACATTTTGACAAATGTCCCTGCTGGTTCCCTTGTCTGTCATTTTGTTGTTCGTTCATGAGGTTCATGTATTTGCACTGTCCATCTGAGTGGTCAGCAGAAGGTCAGCAAACGAGGACGCCCCTCAACAAAGTAGACGGACACCAAGACTGCGACGAGTTGCAAACATGGCCCTTGTCCGGAGGGTGGCGCGGGCTCAATCTTTTCTTCCTTGGTACACATGGGCCCCGATCGGAGCTACCCAGATGCCATCTGACATCTATAATATACAGAAATATTATTGCAAGGTTTTTTCTTCTTTAATATTGTTTGTAAAATAATTATTTTTATACTATCATATTATAGCAACCATTTTTATCCAATCAAATGACTTCATTTCCTCATAACACTCCAAAGCAGTTCTATAAAAATGAACAGCTACTTTCTCTAACGACATTGCTGCCATGGCAACGGAAGCTCCCAATAAGGACATCATGCAAACAACAGGATGGAATTGTTATGTTAATGAATTTTTGCAGTAATTAGATTATAAAGATGCTTTGTCTTTTCTAGTTCAGAGAATGGTGTAACATTGCTAAACAAGTTATTCTGAAAATATTAACTTGCTTACTTTAATCAGTTATTGTCATCTGACTCTATCGCTGTCTTACAATCGTCCAGCGTTGCCTGACTTGGTTATTATCTATTCACTGACTATCTTTTGAATTTCATTTTATGTCTCTTTCTGGCGTCTTTTTTATTTCATGGATGTATATTGATCGGTTCACAGGATAAATATAGATAGGTAATAGCAATCACATCTTTTTTTTTAGTTCAGAGAAGCAGACACAGGAGAGTGTATGATTTATTTGCCAAATGTCCTATTCCTTGCTGTGTTTGAGTCTTTAAACCACGTGGACACAATAAGTTGGGTTTGTGTCTATATGTAGCAGACACCATAAGCAAATTATCTGGTTTGAGTTGCTGAGTGCTTTGGGGGCTGGGGAAATGTGGGGCTGGGAATCTGCCTCTTCCTGATCTAGACTACGTCACTTTTTCATCACTGTGGATCAGTCAGTGTAACCGAGTGCAAGAAAATAGATTGGCTTGGGCCATGTTTTTGTTAGGATATCGAAGTGGCTGGGAGAACATTTTAGGTTGTTATTGAAACAGAGCTATTCAGACATAGGAGATAAAAGGTTATAACATCCAAAGCCCAGGGGGGGAGTATCAGGCGAGGCTAAATATATAGGTATCAATTGGCTCTTTTTAATTCCAAAATAAAATCCACACAAATAATGTGGAGGTGGGGCAGTAATTAACTGGATGATCAACTGTAACTTAGCCCTCTTGCCTCAGATTTCCTGAAAACTGTAGGCAAACACTATTTGTTTCCTACTCAGAGAAATTCCAAGTTATACAATAGACAATTAAGGAATAGATGGATATATAGGTTAAGACATGTACAAATCCATATACATCTATAATAATTATCAGAGTATAATCAATGCATCTGAATTATGGTGCTAATGAATATTGAAAGCATTATGGCTTTCCAAAAAAAGCAAACAAATCTGATTGGAGGAATTATAATCAGAATGTTTCTTAGAAGCGAGGTTGCAAATTTGGTCTCACCTATGTGATATATGTCATCAAGAGATATAAGCCCCTGGAGAAGGGCATCGTGCTTGGTAGAGAGGTAATGGCAGAGGCAAACCCCAATGAGGTGCACTGACACAGTGGCTGTATGACTGTCATAAAAATACCAGCTCAATTTTCCAGATTAAGAGAGTAGGAAAATGATCTGGTGATCTACTTATGAAAATTAATCAATGAAAACCTTACAGAAAATATCAGAACATTGATGGATACTAAGTATAGATTACATTTGTGTATACAGGGGGAAATCTTTACAAATGGATCAGTAAACATCATCACAGTAAATTAATTTAAGTTGTCAATCATTTCATTCTTTGCGGATCAACAATCAACATCCATGGAAGAAATGGTCAAAAATCCAAATAAATTATTGCATTGGGCCAATCTGCTTCAAAGAAATTTAAATGTTTCAAAGCAAAGATAATTTTATACTTTGAATATTAAATTGGACCTGACCCAAACCACAATATTTTCAATAATCTCTTCCTGTGAAAGCTGAATAATGAGTAAGGAAAATTAAAGAAGAATTGCTATGTTTGGATTGTGCTTCAGGGGAAGAATATTGTTAAACCATTGGCTGTCCAATGAACAAACATGTTTCTAGAGGCAATAGAGCCAAAGTGCCCCTTAAAATCAAGGATAGTGAAAGTTTTTGTTGTTTACTTTGGACATGTTGTCAGGAGGGACCAATCCCTCGAGAAAAACGCCGTATCTAAATCAGTGCAAAGGGGGAGCATCTTCAATTAGAGGAATTGAGGCGATGGCTCCAAAAGCAGGCACAGCTACTTCATAGTAACTATGAAGATGGAGGAAAAGGCAATGCTTTGTTCTGCTACACATGAAGTCGTTTTGAATTGGAGACCACTTGAAGGCATTTAGTAGCAAAAACAAAATGACTAATAAAACAGATAGAGAAGGCTTTCTGAAGAAAAGTGTACTCATCTACAAATTGAGAGATATTGCTTATGATCATCTAATTGGCAGCTCTGGTGGTGCCGTCATTACGCATTGGGCTATGATTCACAAGGTACGCAGTTCAAAAACACCAGCTCCTCGGCGGGAGAAAGGTGGGACATCCCACTTCAATAACGTCATTGTCCCAAAACCGCATAGAGGCAGTTCTGCTCTGTCACTGGTAGTGAGTTTTTAACAATAGTCAACAAATAATGGAGTGATAATGATTTTAAAGTCTCAGTTATTTTGAGATAATTTTATTTTTGTCTATTTTAACTTTGGATTCATTGGGATTGCTACGAGTCATAGTTGACTGAATGGCAGTGAGTCATAGTGCTTTATATATAAATGAGGTAAATTACATTTCGCTGGTTGTGTAAGAGATTTTCCACAATGTTATAGTAACTCCAAAAGAATTGCTTGTAGTGTTCAAGTTCATACGTGCATGGGTTTATAGTATATAAAGCACGCTTAAACTTGTCCCTGGATCCATAGATGACTGCAGACAAGTTGTCAGCAATACACTTGCTGCTTAGGAGGCCTTCCACAAATGTCCAACAGTGGCTTCCACAGGATCTGCTTGATAATGCAATTTAACTTAGAATATTATGGCAACTGTGTTTGGTTTTGCATATCAAGAGTAATCTTATTTTGTTTTCTCAAAGACACAGCACAATTATGGGGCCTATTTGTTATGAAGAAAGTTTCAGAAAATGGAAAACTACACTGGCGAGGAAAGGGCTAAGGAAGCTGTGGCAAGTGGATTCTATCCCACAGGCATCCGCTGTCATTAGGGTGGCAGGGTTGCCCTCCAGGAATTTCATTGGGAGACTATGCCTTACTCACCCTCAAGCCCTATACTAACCCTTCAGTGCTCTTTGAGCCCTAACTCAAAGAATACTTGGAGGAAACATAATCAGACTACCCCAAGGATGACAAGGCGATCTTTTTAATGTGATTTAAATCATAGAGTGCAGAACTTTTAAGGGAAGGGTTAGTGAGATTGACACATAGCAGTCAGAAATGCATAGACCTCAATGGAATATATTTTAATAAATAAATGGAAATTTCATAAGCCTCTTGCTTAGAGATTTTAATAAGCTATCTAAAATATAAGCTACTTAAAGGACATACAAACACTCATGGAACTATACTTGCTTTACCATTTCAGCTTCACTTTGCCTTATGAAGTACAGCTAAATTGAGTTGGACACATATTACTTGAACTCAGTGACCTCCCACATAGTCCACTTTCCAGAAATGCCTTGGCTATTGCTTTATAATTACTATGCTTTATTTATCATTAAGGGATTATATTAGAAGCTCCACCGCTCAATGAAAATACCCATAACATCATTCTGCTTAAAACCACTCAAAGATTGTTTTTCACATTCCAACATTTGTACTCTTATATTTCATAGGCTTCTTTTAAGTATTTTTTGCAAAGAACAATTTATTTATTAAAAATACCACATATTTCATATGTAAAATTTGCTAACTTTAGGCATACGTACAGTAGCGGTTTCAAAGTTTTTTGGAAAAAAATCCTTCAATTCTACTTCTCCTCAAAATTTTTAATATTTCAGAAATATTAAAAGTCACATGGATCTATAATCAATGTTCATGGAACATCAATCAAGAAACCCAATCATGTATTTATGAAACCATCACTATAAACGAAGACAATAAACATACTCATCACCTTTAAATGTTTCTCATGCTATGGCCCTCTCTATTCCCAATCAGCCCCCAATTCATTGTCAGCCATAATATTTGTGTATATGCTTTCAAATTTTTATGCAAATTGAGCCTAGAATTTTTATTTTCTGGATTACTGTAATCACCACAATTAATTTGAGATGCAGCCACACTATTATGTGCATCAATAATACAGTTATCATTGCTTAGTAGAATTCTATTGTACCATAAGACAAGGTTTTTTTAGTTATTTATTGAAAGGATTTAGTGTGCAAATAAAATTGTAATCAGAATTTGTATACAAGTTTGCATGTCAGCATATACTTCTATTTCCATTGCAAGGACATGTAACATATATGTATGTAATATATATATATGTATATGTATATATATATATATATATATATATATATATATATATATATATATATATATATATATATATCACCAATGTATATTCCAAAGTAATGTCATTTATATGTCACCATCCACCAGTGTGCGAAAGTTCCCATCTCTCTATGATCTCACTATCACTTGTATGAGCAGCCTTTATAACTGTAGCTGGAGAAATAAGTAGGCAGTGTCTCATTTAGGTTTTCAGAAGAACAAATCATGTTGAATATCTTTCAGTGTGATCATTCGATATCTGTTTAACTTTGGGAATATGTTCAAATCTTTTCCTCCCTGAAGGAGTGGCCTTTATTTTTTCTATTAAAGGACTTGAAGCACTTACTGATGAATAGCAAGGATTATTGCAATGTATAGAAAAGAACGCAATCCTTCAAAATGAACAAATAGATAACTTTATGGCCAATAGAGAAAGGGCTGAAGAAGGCAAGTTTCCTTTTGCCTGGATCTGTAATCAATGTTCGTGGTAATATTGGTCAAGAATCCAAATGAAGGGTTTGTGTGGGCACATCTGCTGTCCAAGGACTCTTCAAAGTTGTGAAGAGCGGGATGTCACTTTGAGACCAAGGTAGGTCTAACTTAACCAAGAGGAATTGGGCTATTCCTGTTGTGAAGGAAAATATTTCCCTGGCCAACTTTCCCAGTATTTTTCTAGCCAATACAGTTTTGATTTGGTTTGCATTGCTTTGATTTTGTGTTTGGCTACTCAACACTGTATACGAATGTACTGTATACATTTTTTTAAATTAAAAAAAATTAGGTTTGTATGTATGTGACAAAGAGTGTCGTGTGACTTGCCCAAAGTCTTCCAGTAAATGGGTGTCTGGTGTAAGCTGGCTGCAGCATTCAGATGGATATCAGAACGCCTATTTTCAGACATCAGAAAACTATCTCTAGGGTCAGCCCAGATACTTCCCACCTTGGCAAAGCCTCTTCACTTATTCCAGCCATTAAAGGTCTCTCCCTACCGTGCCCCCACCCTGTAGCTCTTCTGTCCACCTTCGGGTGTCTATCTGTCTCTCTCTATCCTGTGTTCCCCTGTGTGCCCCTCCTTTATATTGATTTCTCTTCTTCCTTTTTCTCACTATTCCCTCACCCCCTATAATTTCCAAAATCTATTTATTTTTTTGTGAAAACCATTTTTTAACTTTGAATTTATGATAGTGGTCTCATCATACAGTTTTATATTCGACTAACGTGGATGAGAATAACGGCTTCAAAACTAGCCCATTCTACGAGGGGCTTGGCGGCTTCATCATTGTAGTCACGGATGAACATATGTGTGGACCAGACTTTGCCTCTTTATTTTAGTTGTTTTTTAGTTGTTTCCATTTTTTGCTGTTGCAGATAATACTGACATAAACAGGTGTACAGATATCTGCTCTGTTCTGTTCTTTTTTCCTTTGGGTTATATACCAAGTAGCAATATTACTGGCTCATGTTCACAATTGTTTAAGAAGCACCCTAATATTTTCCATATTGAGTATAACATTCTATAAACTTGCCTGCAGTGATCAAGTTTCCAATATCTCAACATCATTGCTAGCATTTGTTTTCTTTAAATTTTTTTCTATCAATACCAGTGTGAGATAATATCTGATCTTATTTTAATCTACATTTCTTTTATCTCTGGTATTCCAATCATTGTTTACTATGAATATAGGTCACCTGAAGGTCATCTCTGGTGTATTTTCTATTCATGTCTTCTGCCCATTGGAAAAAATGGGTATTTTAAGGTTAACCCTTAATCCAGTATATCATTGCACCAATTTCCCTCCCCCTAGACTTTATTTGTCAATGAAGTCCTTTGTTATACATGAAGTTGCTTTTTGAGGCAGATTACAATTTTTTTTGTGTGTTTTGTAGTGCATGTGCTTTTCATTATGTTTGGTAATATGTTTGTGTCTTGTATTAAGGTTTCCATTTTATCCATACCTTTTCATTGATTATCTTAAGATTTGTATGGTTTATATTTAGGTCTTTAATCCATCTCACATTCATTTTTGTATATAGTTTGAGGTAGGAGTCCTATTTCATTCTGTTGAAGATAGAGATCCACCTTTCCAGCAGCACTTATGTGTTGCTTAATGTGTTTCGGTCTTTATCAAACATCAGATCTAGATGTACTTGATATAGTTTCTGAGATCTCTGTTGTGATCTATTGTTTTACATGTTTTCATTATTGTAACAATACCAAGCTAATTTGACTATTGTGACTATATATTTGGTTTTGAAATCATGTCTTCCTATTTTTTTATTTTTAATAATGTTTTGTCACAACATTGTATTCGCAATTTTGTCTATATATGTGAAAGTTGCACAATCAATAAGGTAGGACAATAAGAATTAATGAATTTAAATTATGGTGCTGGTGAAGAATATCGAAAGTACCATGGCGTGTCAAAAGACCAAAAAAAACCTGTCTTGGAAGAAGTACAACCAGAATTCTCCATCGAATGTAAGAGGACAAGATTTCATCTCACATACTTTAAACATTGTATCAGGAGAGGCCAATCCTGGCAATCATACCATGCACAGTAAATGAGAGGGTCAGTGTAAAGGGAAGCTTCCTTGACAAGATGGACCGAGACAGCGTCTGCACAATGGACTAAAACATAACAGCAACTGTTGAGATGGAAGCCTTTGGTGCTCTTGTACATACAGTTCACCTGTGTGCTAGTTAGATGAGTACATGTACATGTCATCTGGAAGACAAATAAGCGTGTCGGGGTGAAATCCAACCCCCCAAACAATTCACAGCGCTACAAGGCCTCCTCGGAGGTATGGCCTTATTATAACAGGGCCGGACAACTGGGAAGCTTCTTCTCTCATCTGCCAACTTCCTGCTTGTTGGTACTCTGCTGATCACCCTATGAGCTGCAAGGGCCCTGCCATGTTCCCACTGCCCTTGGATCTATTTGATTCTGTAGCCACCAGCCTGGGGCCTGTTTCGCTTCACATCACCTTCCAGTGTCATTACACATGGCTTCGAGTCTGAAGAAGAACTGACAGACTGGTATCAGATGTAAAGACTGTAAGCTGGGCCATGTTTGGACTTTCCATCACACTCCGCTGCCTAAAAACACCCTCTGTAGAGTAAGATGAAACAGTGGACATGCTAGCCCTTGTCGCTTCTCTTCTCGCATGGCTAGACTTCTGAACTGCCCATGTTCAAGATTCAAAACTGTGTCATATTTTTCTCAAGCTTTTACAATTTCTGTGAGCTAAGGTGATTCAGTCCATTAGTCTATCATAGTCAAGAGTTAGAATCTATAATTATCTTCCTTCTGGTTAAAATCAAACTTTCTGCAGACACAGGATGCCATCAATATTTGGTATTCTAGAAATAGTTGTTGAATAAAATAAATATGGTTGCCCTGGATTTATGTGCCTCATTTGAAAGTGAAAAGATTAATCTAAAAATTTAATGATTCAAGGTGGAATAAGAACACAGTTTTTATTCCTTGTAGATGTTAATTGCTAAGGTTTGGAATTCTAACAAAGAAAATATGGTTTCTATTTTCCAAGCATTTAAAGTTTGGTGGCGAAAGTACTCACAAAGAGATTATCGCAATGTAATTAATCATAGGAGATTATAAACTACCATATTGTTATTATTATAATTGCTGGTTACCAGAGAGTCAATTCTGAATCATGATGACCACTTATGTACAGAATAGAACTGATTTAAAAGATTCAGAAGAATGTGAAGTTCTGAAACCAAGCCTACTTTCTATGGTGCCTCGAGGTGAGTTACAGCTGTTTAATAATTTGTGCCACCCAAAAAATCAATCTAGGAAATTGGGGGAGAATAAACTCACTGAGTAGTAGTGTAAAAAATTATAACAAATGTTAGGTTTTATTTAATAATATGTTGAGATATAAAATTATTTTATACTATTTTCAGGCACACATAGTTCTGTTCATTAATTCTAATAAGTATGTCAAGTTTCCATGATATATGAAATTTTATTTAATTTGTCCAGATTTCCTGTTGAAGAAATATATTTATCACCATCTGATGGATGAAGAAACTGAAAGAGAAAAGAGCTAAAATGACTTCCAATATCACAAAGCTAGCAAAATACTAAGCCAAATCTGAACACATTTCTGATTTTAGATCACAGTTTTGTAACCTTGACACTATGGAGATTTGGGGTAGTATAATTGTCATTCAATCCTGTGTATTGGAGGACGTTTAGTGGTATCTGGTAACTCTACTTACTAAATGTAAGTGCTCTCCTCAGTTATAATCAGATAAATGTTTCTGGAATTTTCCAAAAGTCCCCTGGGAGCAAAAATTGCCTTGATAGAAAATCACTACTGTAGATCAATTGTTCTTCCCATTAGCTTTCCATTAAATAACCCAAGATTTCCTAGTTAATCATTTGTTCAGTTAGCTCTTCAAACCTCATGCATAACCCTATTGTGCACACACACACACACACACACACACACACCACTCACCCCTCTCCTTTTCTCTTCACACATATATAAATTCCCTAAGGCAGATAAAATGTATTCGTTTTCACCTAGTAATTCTTTTTTGGTTTTGCAATTGCTATGTTGGAAGGTGGTATATTTACCAAGAAGATCCCAATGAAATTCTGGGGGAAAAAATAAAAGGAAGTGATTCCCACCATTTTCAACTTCTAGGGAATGTATTTAAATTTCAACAACATTTATAATAGCCATTTTCTTTGACTTTAGAATCTTTGAATTAAATTAGTCACCTTGGTTTCTATTACTCTCTCACATGTTATTTCCCTAGCTTAATTTATTTTTTCCTACCTTATTCCTTTTTTCATTTTTTTCTGTCTTCCTCACTCCAATCTTTGTTTCTTCTCTCTTTTCTTTCTTCTCATTTTACCTGTATTTTATATTTTTACTCAAAATCTTCCATTTTCCTTGTCTATCATTATTCTTTTCATCCCTTTATACTTTCTCCCTGATTATGTGTCAGCTTGCCTAGACTATAGTTCTCTGTGATTTGAAGATATTATTATAAGCATCATATTTTTTGTAATTAGATATGAGCAACCATCAGTTTAAAGGGAGTTTACTTGCAGGTGTATATCAGGAGCTGAGATGGTGCAGTGGTTACAAATTAGTCTGTTAACTGAAAGGTCATCAGTTCCAAGCCATTAGTCCCTCTGAGGGAGAAAAATGGGGCTTTCTACTATCATAAAGAGCTATAGTCTTAGACCCTCACAGGGAGTTCTACCCATTTCTATTGGGTTGCTTTTATTTGACATCAACTCAATGAGAGTGAGTTGATGCAAAACAATCTCTAATTCTCACTCTCCACTGACTTTTGGTTCTTGGAAAAGGAGATAGCAACTGGCCAACTGACATTCAGATTTGAAGATCTATCAGCTCCTACAATTTCATGAGCCAGCAACCTTCTATTTGAAAGCAAATTTGAGACCCTCAGCCCTTGCAGCCACAAGAATCAGAGGACTCACCCCACCTTCACTCACACCATTGGGACTTGTCAAGTTTCATAGTGGCATGAGCTATTTCCTCGAAATACCCAAGTCATGGTATTTTCAATTGCTTCATATGTATGTGAACATTGAACAATGAATATTGTGTTAGACTGGGTTGCCTAGAGAAACAAATCCAGTGACATTGATTTACGTGTAAGGCAAGAAAGAGCTTTTTTCCCCCCTCTGAAAGCCACCAAAAGGGTTTATTATAAGCACCATATATTTTGCTTTATTTGGTAACTATATTTATCTCTCCTTGAATAAGACTTTGATTTCTGGATCTCGTGAGTTTTTTAAAAAGGAAATTGGTTAATCTTTAACTTTCTGACATTGTGTAATTATGTTGAAGCTTATAAACAACTTATGCATTATTCTTCAGTTAATAGGGTGCTGTATTTTTGAATTTTTTAGTTATTTTATTGGGGCTCATACAATTCTTATCACATTCAATACATCCATCCAGTGTGTCAAGAGTATTTGTACATTTGTTGCCATCATATTCTCAAAACATTTTCTTTATACTTAAGCCCTTGATCTCAGCTCCTCATTTCCCCCCTCCCACCTCACTCCCTGCTCCCTCATGAACCCTTGATACTTTATAAATTATTATTTTGTCATATCTTACACTTTCCAATGTCTCCCTTCACCCACTTTTCTGGTGTCCATCCCCCGGGGAGTAGGCTATATGTAGATCCTTGTAATCAGTTCCCCCTTTCTACCCCACTCACCACTCTCACCACTGGTCCTGAAGGGATCATCCCCCCTATATTCCCTGTGTTTCCAGTTCCTATCTCCATATCAAAGAGAAATTGTATATTGAGAAAATGTCCCACTCTAGTCCAGATTGAGTCCATAAATAAAACATTAAATCCCTCTTTAGATTTATGTAGCACATGATGCCAACTACAGGAAGATCACAGGTAGGTGGGTTGAAAGTCTTGTGGTACCAGTGGTAGTGGAAGCATCTCAATGCTGGTGTGGGTCTTCACGTGGCTTCTCCAGCTCTCTGAGTGTCTCAACAGCAGGAAAGGGAAGGCAGGGAGAGAGTTGATCTAGCATCCAGTGAGCTATTTGCCAACACCTTGCCTCCAAATGAGGTCATCAAGCTATGATATCAAAGACAGGCTAAACTCCACCCCTTCAACCTTAATATCCTCCTGTTGTTGACAGGAGATTATGTAACTACCACAAATTAGGAAGACTGAAGAAGAATTAATGAATTTTTATTATGATCTTGGCAAAGAATAGGAAATTCCATAGACAAACAAATCTGCCCAAATGCTCCGCTATGCTATCAGAGCTTCTTCTCAGAACAGACCCGTCCCTGGGAAAGGACATCGTGGTTGGTAAAGTAGAAGGTCATTGGAAAAGAAGAAGACCATCAGGAGATGGATTGCCACCGTGACTGCGGCAATGGCCTCAAGCCTGTTGATTGTAAGGATGGCCCAGGACCTGGCAGGGTTTTGTTCTGTTGAGCAAAAATCACTGTGAGCCAAACCTACTTGACTACACTTAAAATATTTTATTAATACATATTATTATTTATGAAAAAATTCTGTATCTTTACATTTCATTTTTCTATGAATGTTTAGAACCCCACTGCTCTGATGCATTGCATTGGGTAAATCTCTTGCACCAGACCGCTTTAAAGTGTTGTAAAGCCAGGGTGTTACTTTGAGGGCTAAGGTACGCCTGGCCAACCTTGGTATTCTCCCTACTTCATGCATGTGAAAGTTAGACATGGAATAAGAAAGACCAAAGAAAAATAGATGCATTTGGACTGTGATGTTAGTCATGAATCCTAAGTACCATGAAGTGTCAAACAGATCTGTTTTGGAAGCTGTACAACCCAAATGCTCTTAGAGACAAGGACTTCGAGACTTGGTCTCATATGCTTTCAGTAGAGTGTTAGGAGGGACTAGTCTCCAACAAAGGACATCGTTCCTGATAAATTAGAAGGCAGCCAAGAGCACCCTTGACGAGATGGATTGACACAGGACTGCAACAATGGGCACCTCAAAAGAACTGTCGTATAGATTGTGCAGGCAGAGCTTTGTTCTGTTGTAGATGAGTAAGAACAGGCTGGAGGGGAGCTCACAGCAGCAGTAACACCACCTTCTGTGAAGACTACTTAACTCAGAGTCGAACTGGTCCCAAAGGGTCCCTCTTTCCAGGGGCAGGTAGCGTGAGATTTCGCCCATAGAGCATCTGAGGGGTTCAAAGGCTGACCTTGTAGTTAGTAACCTGTTATAATATGTAACTCACTGCACAATAAGGGATACACACACACACACACAAACACACGTGTGCCTTAAGATGTCTGTGAGAAAATTCTCTTATCTCTCAATTCCATTTTCCATGAACTTTTTGAAGTCCCTTTGTGTGTGTGTGTGTGTGTGTGTGTTTGTGTGTGTGTGTGTGTGTGTGTGTGTGTGTGTGATGTAAAGAACCCAAGCCGAAATACCTTCAAGTTCACCATGGCACTTAAATTACATGATTTAGAATCTCTCTCCTTTTTTTCTCTTTCATTCTCCTTGTTTTCTTTACCCCACCCCCACCTCTGTCACTTTGCCTTCGAAGCTCCCTCAGTGCAGCATGGGATCCAGCTATGGGGTTACTGTGCTGTCTTTGGTAGCAGCTCACAGACGCCCCTGGATGGAACTGCAGATTTTCCGTTCCCCTCGCCTTTCTTTTTCCTACAGCATGTTGATTTTCCTATAGATCATTCAACTGGCTTCCAAGCTTTTAGTAGGTGACTCCCTAAAGCCAGAAGTAAGTGACTGAAAATCTTCCAGGAGTAAACACCTTTCTTGTCCGATACTCCTTCCCTTGCTGCTTCTAGGTAAACATGCAGGTTGTATTGTGACATGCATTTCAGCATTCCTCACTACCCTCATTGGTAAGCTGTGGTACCCAGCAGTGTTTTATAATAAAAAACACCTAGCATTGAAAATCTGACTGACCTAAAATTACCCCAATTCATAGATAATCATTTAAAGAAACATTTTTCAAATGTTGTGGAGTGTGCCAGCTATATTTTTGTTGTATAACAGAATCAACTTAAAGAAGATGATTTTATAAACCTAACAGCATTTTGTCTTATTCAATGCTGTTTTGCATCTACCTATTTTTAAAAACCTTATTTTATTTTTACAGCCAAAGACAAATTATATATTAACTCTGAACCTTGGACAAAGTCTTTGATGAGAAAGAACTGACTCTGATCTTAGTGTCATTGGCACAGCTTCACAGAGTGTGACATTATTTTGCCCTGTGACATATTAAAACAAATCTAGTGGGTTTAGGGATGTAGACATATTAAAATTATATTCTGTTCCAGTTCCACACGATAGTAAAAAGTTCCTGTGGAGAAAAATCTAATTGTAAGCATGTTATGATTTTTCTCTGCATAAACATGAGTAGTTAGGCATCCAAAGCTTCGCTTTAGAGCATTGCTCAAACAAAAGATCTTTATCGAGTTCATTTTTGTTCAATGCTATTCTGCACAGAGAACCATGTGCTACACTTTGTCCCATTTGCTTATCCCTCTATGGCAGCCACCTGCAGACTGATTATTCCTTTTTAAAGCAGAACTAAAATCTCGACTTCCCCCCTCCTCTAGGCAGCCACAGCATAAAAGCAGCTCATACAATGATGTTTTGTCATAATAGATTCCATTAACAATAACAACAACTTAGAGGTATACAGCGCCTTATCAAATATATGGAAAAGCAATACTAGGCATTTTCTAAAATGGAAACATTTTCTTCTAGGCCTCAAAAAATCCTTATTTAACTACAACAAAGACAAACTTGAAAATGCAAACCAGTAAGGAAAAAACAAGCAAATATGTTCTTCTTAGTCTACAAAAAAAAAGTTGAGACCAACTTCAAATCAACTTCATTTCACTGTTTTGTTTACACATAATACCCATAATCACAGCCTATAAGAACAGCAACTTGAAGCAAACTTGAGTATGTCCAAACTGAAATGACTATTGCCTCAGTTTAAGTACACTATTTAGTGGAATATTTCCTTAGTAAGATGTTGAAAAACTTTTATTTGTTATGATGATGATGTGTAATATTTGTTTTCTGCATCAAAATTAGATGTAATGCTGATTTTTCCCAATGTGAAAAGAACTTAAGCAGTTGATGATCAGTCTTTATGTTTTAGAAATTGTGTTTTGTGATGGTACTTAATGCTGTGGCCAGGGAATATAAAACAAACCCATGAATGTTGAAGCCTTTTAGTTGCAAAGCATATAATCTGTACATACTTTAGTGGAAACATGTTAAAGAATCTGAGAACTTTCACAAAATTCATGGAAAATGGAATTAAAATATAGTAAAATTTTTCCATGAACTCTTTCAAGCCCCCTCATATGTCTCAATTTATAATGATTGGGAAAATTGTTTCCCAATCTTTGAGAAAAGTGTTTCTATAATAGAAATACAATAATAGTATCATCTTTATTACCTTTTGTTAGTTACTGTAGGTAAATTGACAGCTGCTATCAAGTTAACGCACACTAATTTTGAGACCTTATTCATGTACAAGAGAAAGAAATATTGTCTGGTTTGTGTCATCTTTATGATCTCTTGCATATGTAAGTCTATCAGTGATGCTCTTGGGTCAGTTGGTTTTAGAAGTGTCTCTCATCTCCTCTCTGGTGTTCTCCTTCACCAATTCTAGAAGAGTTTAGTGCTTAGTTCCTTCTGATAATGTGTCCAAAGCAAACAATCCAGCCAGAGAATAATCTCTTGTGATTAATATATTAGCATTGGTTTATTTTGAGAAGTAGACCATTGGGCTATTTTTCTTTGCCTGTTTTTGTCTGAAAGCTGCAATGAACACTGGGCGCCATCCATGCTGCTGCTGGTATTTGAAATCCCAACAGCACAGCTGCCAGCACCCCTACCACATTCAAACCAGCAGAACACGATAAGCTGAAGGACGAAAACCAAACCCAACAAAAATAAAACCAAATCAGTCATCAAGTTGATTCCATCTCATATTGACTCTGTAGGACCAGGTAGAACTGTTAACTTGGGACTCCTTCCTGGTGAAGAAAGCCCCGTCTATCTCTTGAGGAGCAGTGACGGTTTCTAACTGCTGACCTGGCAGATAATAGCTCAGTGCATAAGCACCATGCCACCAAGATGCCGTAGACAAGAACAAGTGGTAGTTATTTCTTCCCAGCTTGAAAAATTTGGTTTCAAGAATTGGATTACTCTAAGGTCAGCAGTTCAAACCAAGGAACCTCTTTGCTGGAGGAAAATGAGGCAATCTTCTTCTGAAAAGATTTACAACTGCAGAAACCCCATATAGCATTGCTGAGAGTCAGAGTGGACTAGGAGAGAGTGCAATTTTAGCGGTAACTGTGATCAGGGAGTTCATCTGGGAATTTTGTTTATGGCAATAAGTGGGGCCTTTGGAATCAGACACATCAGGTTTGAATATCTGATTTAGGTGTTTATGAATTGCATAAGGCTGACATTTTATCCTCAGTTTCGGCTTCCCTAAAATAAAAATTAGTAATATTACAGAGAATAATTGAGATATTATATGTGGAGATTTAGCATGATACTCGAGATTGAATAAGATTAAAATTCAAATGCTTACCCAGCATCAAATGGAACAAAAACAAAATTATCTGCTATCTCGAAATGCTCATTACATAAGTTTAAAATTTCTGATATTTGGCAGAGTTAAGAATAGTCCAGAGAATCTTCACTTGTACTTGACAAGCAGATACTTTGAGTTTCAATTAAAAAATCTTGTGTCTGTGTCTGTGTGTGTGCAAACAGTGGGGTGGACAAGCTGACAGAAAGAGCAAGACGTGGTTCAGTTCAGAGCTGCGAAGAAAGTAGGTCAGCCTGGCAACTCCGCAGACGTGTTGCGTCTTTAGGAAGCAGTCTAGAATAGACACTTGAAAGAAAAGGACCATGGGAGACATTGAATGAAGTTATCAAAAAGAATAAGAACTACATGGAGATAAGCAAATTTTAAAAAACTCATACCTTCATAACTCTGTCACTCCCCAAGATAAGAATTAAATAAAATTCTGAATCCCTTGAGCCCTGCTCTGACCTTTACTTCTGATAAAATAGCTTGACCCAAGGGAAACCCCACTTGTTTAGAGAAGATTTATCGGAAGTAGTAGATCTATAAAACATAACTGTCAATGATGGCACAAAAGAAGACAAATATTCCTTTAAAAATCCTCTGAGACAGTTGTTACTAAACATTTTGTCAGTAATGAATCAAAACTTAATAAAATAAAATTTTTTATTGAATAAAGGTGAAAATAGAAATAAAGGACTTTTAAAGACAGTTCAGAAAAAAGATGAAAACAAAGCAAGACAGTACAAGCAAAGAGTATGTAGAAAATATATATCTAATTTACTATGGTAATAATATTAACAAAATATAGAGTAGATATAGTTGTACAATATAGAAAAACAAGCAAGAGGAATTTAAAATAAAATTTTAAAAATATGAAAGTGTGAAATCGTATACACAAAATTCACAAATCTTTGTGTTTCTTTCAGATTAGTTTAAGACTGGAAATGAAATAAATGTGCATCTCTGTGAATCTGATTAAGTACATTATTACAATCATCTAAAGAAATATTATGAAGAAAATTTGCATATCTTAGCATCTACCATACATGCATGATCCTCTAAGATATAAGATCAAGTGAGAAAGAAAGACATTTAACTCTCTCTAGATTACACTACCAACTCAGTTGTGGGATGTGTGTGTGTGAGTATTTTCTATTCTGAGCCTGTGTTTCTGTGTCCTTCATCTTATAAACAAGGCAGGATGTATTGATTGCCTCAAAGGATGAAATTAGGTACATAAAGATGAGGAATGATATGGAGTTAATAACTTAACTGCTTTTAACTTCTGTGCTATGTAAATATACTATTAGAAATGTAGCTAAAGAAAATCACATATCTGTATCTGTATAGATATGATATAATATATAAAACATTTTAGTGAACAAAATTTAGAAAACTTTACAGGTAATATGTTAATATGCACTGTATTCTCTCATATCCTGAAAATTATTTTTGAGATAGTCTTCCTCACAATAAGTTAGAATTAGAACCTTAAAAAGAGAGTTATAGTTTTGTTGCCTATCATTTTATCTTCCTTCTGGTACAAAAACTAGTATTAAAGTCAATTATCTGTACAGTCACTTCGATAGCTTTCCAGAGACCCTTGTTGACATGAACAAGGTTAAAGATTTCACTAAGACATGATAAACAATGGAAGCAAGATTCCAAAGAAGCTGGGATGGACAAATGATGGCTGACTACTTTTGAAATCCTATGCAGCATTGTCTTGGCAGACCCCACTCTTGGAGATCATAAAAATGAATCTTCATGTGTGTTGTATGACTTGAAACTTTGTTAAAAATATGTAATTTGGCATGAAATAAGTTGATTTTCATGTAGTAACCATTTACTTTAATTTTAAATAGGTCTCCTACCTTCTTAAAAGATATCAATTTAAACACTATGTTAAAACATCCCGATTTTTTAGGGGCTAGTAGACTGAAGAATGCTATTTGACATATATTCTGTATCTCAAAAACTAGAGCTCTTCGGTATAATTGTTAGAATCAGCAGGTCAAAGATATCCAGACATGTTCCAACATGTGAGGCATTAAAATGTGTGTTGGAAAGGGCATTAGTGCCTATTGGAATGCAAACTTGAAAAATAGTGGAAGCAACAGCAGTTTGAAAATATGGTCTTGGTGATACAAAAGAAACTGGAGATCGTATGACAGAATTTTTCAAGACCAATTAATTCTTTATTGTCACTAACTTCTTTGTCAACAAAGTAAAAGACAGCTGTCCACGTGGACTTCTCCAAATAGAATGCACAGAAATCAAATGGACTATATCTATGGGAAGACTCAATGGAGAAACTCAATATTGCAGCAAAACCAGGCCAGCATCTGACTTTGGAGCAGACCACCAATTGCAGTATCTGACTTCAAGGTGTTAGGAGATACCACTTAGGGGAAAAGGACAGAGTGCTCCATGAAGTAGAGGGGCAGCAAGAAAGAGGAAGACCCTCACAGAAATGACTGACTCAGCCGCCACAACAGTGGGCTCCAGCATCGGAATAATGGTGGGAAAGGCACAGATTGTTTAGTTCTGTTGTGCATAGGATGCCTGTCGGTCGGAACCACAGCAACAACTTCAGGCTAAAACTAAAGAAAATCAAAACAAGCCTACAAGAGCCCAAACATGATATTGAGTCTGTCCCACCTGAATTATGAGCACACCTCAAGCCCAGAATGGCTGCATTGAACACTAGGGATACAGAACCTGATTAAGTGTTGGATGATTCCAAGAACATCATATATGAAGAAAGCAAAAGGTGCTTAAAATGACAAGGAAGAAAGAAACGATCAATGTGCTTATCAGAAGAGACACTTAAACTTCCTCTTAATCATCCATTAGCTAAAGCAAGATGGAAGAAATGATCAAGTCAAGGAGTTGAACAGAAAAGTTCAAAGGAAAGCTCAAGAAGATAAACTCAAATAGAATAATGAAGTGTGCAAAGACCTAGAATTAGAAGACAAAAAAAATCATAAACTGAAAAAGTGAAAAAAAAATCAAGTCTCAAGTTGAAATATTGAAAGATTCTATGGCCCAAGCTATTGAAGAATGCAGGAAGCATCAAAGAAGATGGAAAGAATACAGTCACTGTAACAAAAAGAACTAGTCAACATTTCAATAGGTAACATATGATTAAGATCCAATGGACTGAAAGATGTCCAGGCTCCACTGAAAACAGTATCCAAAAACACGACACCAGGAATTGATAGAAAACCAATGGAAATGATTCAATTAGTTGTCGATGTCAAGAAATTTGGACGGCAGCTACTTGACCTACCTTTACAAAGAAAGGTGACACAACAGAAAGCTCGAATTACAAAACGATATCCTGAATATCACATGCAGGTGCCATTATGTTGCAGCAGCACATTGACAGGAAGCTGCCAGAGGGTCAGACCAGATTCAGAAGAGGATGTGGACAAGTAGTCAGATGAATCTTGATGGAAAGCAGTGAATACCAGATAGATGGCTATTCGTGTTTTATGGACTATGACAAGGCATTCAGCTGTGTAGATCATAACACACTGTGGATGACCTTGAGAAGAATGGGAATTCCAGAACATTTATTGTGCTCATCTGGAATCCCTATGTGGATCAAGAGGCAGTGTTGTGAACAGAACGAGGGAATTTTGCATATTGTGCTCATCTGGAATCCCTACGTGGATCAAGAGGCAGTGTTGTGAACAGAACGAGGGAATTTTGCATGGTTAAAACCAGGAAAGGTGTATGTCAGGGTGGCGTCCTCTCACCATGCTGAGAAAATCATTAGAGAAATGGAATTATATGAATAAGAATGAAGCATTAGGATTGGAGGATACGTAGATGATACAAATTTGCTTGCTGAACTTGAGGAGCAATTGAAGCACTTGCTGATGAAGATCAAGGACTGCAGCTTTCAGTTAGGTACTAACTCAATGTAAAGAAAATCAAAATCCTCACAGTGGACCCAGTACATAACACCATGATAAGGGGAGAAACGTTGGAATTGTGAAAGATCCCACCTTGCTTGGATGCGAAATCAATGCTCACAGCATCAGTTGTCAAGCATTCAAAAGATGTATCCCAATGGGTAAGTCTGGTGAAGAAGACTCTGTAAACTGTGGAAGGCAAGGATGGTCCTTTGAGGACTAAGGTAGGCCTGACCCAAGCCATGGTCATTTCAATTGCCTCATGTAAAAACTGGACATTGAATAAGGTCCACCAAAGAAATATTGCTAAGTCTGAATTGTGGTGCTTGAAAAGAATATAAAAAATCACATACACTGATAAGAGGACAACCAAGTCTATCCTGTAAGAATTACAACCTAGGTGTTCCTTAAGAGCAAGGATGGCTGGACTCCTTCTTGCCTACATTGACTATGTCGTCAGGAGAGACTAGTCCCTGTAGAAGGACATCCTACTTGGTAAAGCAATGGGCAGCAAAACAGAGGAAGGCCCTTGAAAAATGGATGAACACATTGGCTGCAACAACGGGAACAAACTTAAGAATAATTTTGAGAATTGTCGGACCGAGCAGTGTTTCATTGTGTTGAACTGAGTAGAGGGTCACTTTGAGTCACAACTGACTGGATGGTCCCTCACAACAAGAACGTAACATAGGGCACAGGAGGGCAAAGAAGACTCTAGGAGAGATGGATTAATATGAAAGTTGCGATGGTGAACACATGCTTGTCCATGATAATGAAGGCGATACCGGATTTAACTGTGTGCCATTCTGTTGGGCGTAACATATTCATAACTCCAGTCAACTCAGAACAAGAAACAACAGCAAGAACAACAACAACAAGCGCAAACATTTTGTGAATTTTTAATTGTTACTGACAATGCTTACCCTATTCTCCAGAAAATTTCTTTCTTTCTTTGCCCTTTCTTTTTCCTTTTTTTTAAACATTTTATTAGGGACTCATGCAATTCTTATCACAATCCATACATAGACATACACCAACTGATGCCACATTTATAATTATAGAATAACTTCATAAAATATGTTGTAGATTTGGGGGTGATTACATTGTAAATGCAATCCACTGATCATGCTTTTTAAATTTGCTGAATCTATTTCTAAATTAATCTGTAGGTGTGTGATGAAGTTTCTTTTTCTTCAGAGTTTTTTAGAGCTCTCAAATTGCTTAATATAATTCAGCACCTAATTGAATAGAGCCTTTGTTGTGCTGCCATTGTTTCCTGTATTCTTTTTAGCTTGTGCCAAATTGTATGTTTTTGACAATAAGCTCCACTTTACTGCATTCCTCTCCACAACCTCTCAACCTCCATGTAATTCATTATTGACAAAATATTATTTTGCAAACAATTTCTAAATTATTATTTGAGAGTTTATCTGTAATCAATTTTTAATGTGGAAACAATTGTCCAGAAGGGAAGAAAATAAGTAGAAAATCACGATGAGGTCACAGAGAGTTTACCCTGGAGCAGGATGAGAAAGGAAGAAAAAGCTTGGGGTTGTTTTGTCTCAGGGCCAAATGTTAGAAGCCAGCTCTATTGGAAAATCTGGATCAGCAGGCTCATGGGTCTAAATTAAACATTTTACTAATATACAATTCTCTTCATCTCATCTAATTTTGCTCAGATATTAAGTACATCAGATGTGGGCAAGCCTTTTGCCACATTAGTGAGGAGTTTTCAAATAATAAGAAAAATGATCATTTGCAATATTCATTGAATCTTGTTAACATGAATTATAGTGAATGAAGACCTGCAGCACGATTTATTAAATATTCAAATTTTTGACAACTGCAGCAAGGATTTGGCTATTGATCCAATGCTGGAGAAGCCTGACGAAAGACACTTTCAACTTGGGAGATCAACTTAATCACCTTCCTGAGAGAAAATTTGAATCCACATGTTTAGCTCCCCTCCAGCCCCACCCCCATATAATAAACTATTTAGAAATGATTGAGCCAGTACCTTAGTGCACTTTTTTTAGCACATAAAATTCTCATTTTTAAAACCTAGCAGTTTAGAGATGCTTGTCATTTGAAAGATCTGGCATTTCAAAAATCGATGGGGGCCCCAAAATTATCATTGCTGCATTAACTATTTGAGAAAGAATAAGTGAAGGCTAAAAAACATTTATATGCATATAATTTCTAAAGCCAAATGTTCATTTTAGCCCTGCAAGTACAAGGTCATTATAGTCCATTGTATTCTGCTCTGTGCTCAAGTGCATTTGCAACTTCCGAATCTAGTAAATAACTAGTTCTCCCAATACTGTTCCTGGTGAGTTGAAGCCACTGCTCTTGCCTATTCAGCATAGTGTTTAATTTGTAAGCAGTTCCATAAATCTTTCTTGGCTTCTAGGGACATAAAGGCTCCTATGATGAAGTGGCCTGCATGGTGGCTTAACAAGCTGAAGGATAGTTTCTCCCCTCTGTGCATCCTGGGAACCAGTGTCTTATTCCTGGCAAGTGGATCCAATTTTGAATACCAGCCAGGGTAATTAGCACACTTTAGGATCTCAATACACAAAGCAGAATGGTCAGCATTAGCAAAGATGTCTTGTGAGTGTTTTCTGAGCTGCAGAGAAAAAAAGGGGAATGACCAGCTGCAGCAGGTCTTCGGGAGCCTAATGAAAGTGACCCATTAAATAGAGTTCTTCTTTGGACCATTAAATATATTCAAAGAATTGAAGTCATGACTTTATTATTCATTTCAAAATGTATTTTAAAAACTCATACCGAAAGCTATTGGGTCTTAATCTTTTCCTAGGAAGTAAATTCTTAGTGAGATAGTTACATTCGTGAGAACACAAATATCAACAAAACAAAGCTTAAAAATGTATTATAAACAACCTTATTGCTTGCCAATTAGCTTAGTGGACTTGAAAAAATGTGAACTTATTAAGCTGTCCTCAAATAAGTTTTGCAGAGCTGTAGTGGTTATAAATTTATGGGTGGAGTTTTGACACATTTGTCCTTAGCCTATCATAAAGGTGGCATTGTCTGTCTTTTTGCAATGATACTTGGCAACTACGATGACAGTGCTGAGAATTCTTTAGGGAGCTGTGATCAAGATTCTGAGCTTGGAGCTTTATGTTAGAGGCAGTTCTCTGGAGAGTAAAATCAAACACTTCACTGGCTGTCTTCTCCTAAGATGTTCTCTGAGACAGATCAATCAAAGTGGCATGTGTCATGATATTTGAAAGTGCGTGCCTTTAATATCATTTATATATGAAGAAATAATGCAGAATATGATATGCCTGTAATGTAATCTTACATATGTATCAGTGCAAATACATACTATTTAAATCAAGACATTGTTTATTGAATGTTTAACCTTATTATAAACAAAGATTTACTGCCATTTTCATCAACATCAAATGTGTGATTAAGTTCACTCTTAGAATAGATAAACTTCATATTCTCTGGCTTGGAACAGTGTGCATTCTATTTGGTCACATGTGTAAGTATAGCTCGAAACAGTTATCTATCAGTTAGTTATAAATCATAGCCTTTACATAGTAACCTATTGCATATGATATTTTTGTTTAAAAATGTACTCAAAAGCTCCAAATTATAAATGTGATTGAGGAGAAGCAGGGCAAATTACCTTGGTATATTTTTTGGTTACTACTATCCATTTCTCATTAACTTCTTGACCATGTAGTGGGAATTACTAATCCATATATTAAAGATAAAATTAAAATTCCAGTCTACTAATTTAAAAATACATTAAAAACGAATTTCAAATGAAAGACAGAGAAATTCACACATTTTTTTACTCTTCAAACTCTTGTATATGGTTATTTCTTCTAATTTGTTCTTTTAAGAACAGAGTGGAGATTAACTGCCATATGTTAAGGTTAAGGCAAGTTTAATTATTTGTCTGGGTCATTCATTTAAGTGTGAATGTAAAAGTAAATTAAATATTATTATAAGGACATACAAGATTAATTGAAAACTTCAAGAAGTAGGTATTTATTTTATTTAAATTACACTGAATATTTCATTAAAGTAGTCAGAGAAAGATGATGAGTCTGGTTGTGTGTGTAAGAGAGAGAGAGAGAGAGAGAGAGAGAGAGATCACATGCATGCTTATGTACACAATGTCTAGAAAGAGTAGTTTGAAACATGCATATAGTTTTTATGGTAGTGCAAGTCATCAAAGGTAGTACAAGTCATCAAAGGCATGAATAAAATTACTCTGAGCTAGAATATTTTATAGAAAATAAATTATTTCCTAATTATTAAAAATGATGTGCTGGCCAATGTTTGTGCAACTTACTTTCTCATAAACAGATTTATGAATCTTGAAAGAGATTATTAGACTTAGAATCAGATAAATACTTAAAATTCAAAAAACATTTTCTTCACAATTTTCTATAGGAAACAATCATATTTTGTCTTAAGAGGTATTATTGGCATATAGCTGACATGTCAAACAATTCAATAGTTCAATCACATCAAAATCGGTTTCAGAAAAGTTTTTTTCATTCTTGTATTCATCATGATTAGCTTCTATGGAACCATTGGTGGTGCACTACAGACTCCTGGGACTGTAGACTCTTTTCCTTTGAGGTGCACATCATCCTTCATAGACCATACCAGAAAGACGCTGTGGAAATGCCACTAAGTGAACTGGGCTTTACCTCAAGCCCATGTGTAGCTGTTGGGCTTCAGGCTCCTCCGCCCTCATGTGAGAAGCTGATGACTACAAGCCTAAGGACAGAGACTTGGATGTCAGACATTGGTTGGAATATTTGTTTTGAGGTTGACCAATGGACGGTGGCCTCAAACTACCATATATTTATTTATTTTTTGATGACTTCATTGATTCACTATGACATGTCTTAATCTGGAAGGAGTGACTCTGCTGCTGTGGCTGAATATTATGGGAAGATTTGCCCTATGATCAACCCGCATAGGGTAAATAAAAGTTTAATCTGTGCAAATCAACAATTCCTCTATTGTACTTCATAGCTGGCTGATACTCACATAATTTCCCTTTCTCAACAGTGTTTTAAATTCCTTACCACAGGCTAAAAAATGACGCTATCAATATATAGTGGTTATGCATTGGGCTGCTAACTGTTAGGGCTAGTGGTTAGAAGCCACCAGCCAAATTTGCAGGGGACGCATAAATTATTCTGTAGCTGTGAAAATTTACAGGCTCAGAGACTCACAAGGGCAGTTCCACCCTGCCCAGGAAGTCATTCTGAGTCATTATTGATGTGATGGCAGTGGACAGAATGCTCCAGAGGGGTGATTGATAATGTTCTCTAACATAAAATGACAATGATGTTTCTAAGGTGAACTAAACAAATATATAAACTATAGATGCACTAATGGATTTTGGTCTTGCACATAATTCTAGCCCCAATCTAAGAAAAAAAATAGTTCCTATGACATAGCCATGGTTGTTGCACATCCTCATGAAAAGATCGCTGGAGATATAAGTGCTATCACCAGATGTGGTGAAGAAACCAGGTGATGCTCACCTGTCAAAAGGAATAAAGACTGGAGTTTTAAAGGTTTGCTTTCAAACAAGCAGTTACCTAAGTGAAGCATAAACTAAGTCCATCTGGAAGAAACACATCAGCCTGTGTGATCCAATGCTTATTAAAGATTATAATCCAAATATAAAGGTGGGAATAGCTTCAGAGCTTACATTGTGAACACCTGACTTGCCCCAAATCCACTTGCAGGGTCCACACATGGAGAAGCCTCCAGTGAATCTCCTCTGATCAGAGCTAAGAGGCATGAAGAGCTCTGCGATCACACAGAGCATTATAAAGTCAATTATGGCCGAGGTAGTTATCATTGATCTCCTTTTGGACCCTTTTTAAAGCTGTTTGGTTTAAAGAGAACTTGCAGGGGAAATACTAAGGAAGTGTATAACCTTGTTGGCATGCCAAATGCATTGGAAAGTGGATTGTTGCTGTGCAGTTATATAAAAATTTTGTGCCCTATAATTTGCTCTACCTTATGATCCATTAAATGTGTTCTATTTATCAATATTTTTCTGTGTCAAACTAGTAACCTAGTACCACATATATTCTCTCCTTAGGGACCACATAAGTATTGATAAGCATTTTTCCCTCTTTGAGTATTTGTTCCTCCCCATTTGCCAAGGAAATAATGTTATTTTTAAGAAAAGATTTCAAATGCAATAAACATATATGGATATGGATATGTATATGTAACCAATCACCATTTTATTTATAATACTAATACTATTGAAACTTTGGAATTATCCTACCAAAGATCAATGTACATTTTACTTATCCTCTTTTTACATTTTTACTTTTAATAAATAATGTATACATGCTAAAGAGAATCATCAGCACTTGTCTGTCAGTGTGCCATACTGTGGTGGCTGGTGTGTGCCTGTGGTGCTAAAAGTTAGGTTAAGGATATTTTAAATACCGGCAAGGTCATCCAGAGTGAGGTGTTTCTCAGAACTTCCAGAAAAAGAGCAGATTCCAAAGGCAGAATAGGCCGTTGACTTCCAAGAAATTAGCTACTGAAAGCCTGATGTGTAGCATTGAGCTGATGTAAAATCCTGCAGGCCTAATTAATGGAAGCGGTACATTGTCAGTGATTATCCCAGAAATGAGCCTCTTAGGTCAGAAGGCATTCAAAATATGACCAAGGAAGAGCTGTATTTTCAAAATACAGTCCATTTTAATTATGTGAATGGCATAATGCCTGCGGAAATAAAGTTTTCAGGACCTTCGGTTGCTGACGGGGCACCACTCAAAATGAGAAGAAACAGCTGCGAGAATGTCCTCATGATCAGAACTCGGAAAGTATGAATTATGACGCTGGGAAACATTAGCATCATTTATAAAGACTGGTAGTCTAGGCTTTGTGGTTGCTGTTTGGTGCCACCAACTTGACTCCCACCCATAGTAACCCGAGGCACCAAGCGTCGCCTGGTGCGGTGCCATTCTCACTACTTTTCCTGTGCTTGTTGCAGCCACTTGGCCCTCTTTTTCAATGTCTCTCTACTTTACCAAGCACGATTTTCCTCTCCAGGGACTGGCGCCTCCTAACAACACGCCCAAAGTATGTAAAACAAAGTCTCCCGTTCCTGCCTCTATGGAGAACTCTGGCCCCACTTCTTTCAAAAGAGATATGCTTGTCCTTTTAGCGATCAATGGTACTTGGCAAGCACCCATTTCAAATGCATCCACTCTGCTTAGTTGTTCCTTTTTCAGTGTCTAAGTTTCTTATGAGGTAATTGCAAGTACCAAGACTTTAGTCAAGAGCCCCTCAGTCCTCAAAGTAGCATCCTTGCTTTTCCATAAAGAAATCTTAGGTAGCAGATTTACCCAATGCAATGCACCCATCCATCTCCTGACTGTTGCTCCCATTAGCATCGATTGTGGATCCAAGCAAGACACAGTCCTTTTCTACTTCAATCTTTTCTCCATTTATAATGACGATATCTATTCGTCCTCTAGGGTTCCAGAGTCAGCATTCACTCCATGGCCATGAGTTTGGTTTGGGGCCAGCTTCCGTATAGTCACTTAAACGTGTGTAAATCTCGACTGTCTATAAAACCAGCATGGCAACATTTACAAACCAGGACTCACAAGGCCTTGATTATGGGTATTATTTCATATCTATTGAGTAATTGAGGTATCTGAAGCACACCACTAGTAAGGACCTTGTCCAAGGTCACAAATGGCGTAGCTGTTGAAAACCTGGGTCTTAGGATTGTGGAGCTCATGTTCTTTTCAGGACCCACCTGACATGAAACATCCCTTCTTCAAATGTATTCCAGTACTATTAGCATGTGGGATATACTATATTGAGATCCACAAAGCTGATTTCTCTAAGATAGTCCTGACATTTACTCAATATTTTCATCTTCTTTTAGAGAGCATCCCCACATGTCACTACCTGGTTCAGTGACTCACAATTTTCTACAATTTAAGTACATTGCATAACTAACTCTCCTCGGCAAAGATTGTGTTGAGAATGAGGCCAGCTGCAGACACATTGTGCTTGATTTTCTTAAATTACCATGGAGGCTAAAATTCCCAGAAAATTGATGGTTGTTGGAATTTACATAATTTTGGTCATATTATGAATTTCTGGTTATTTAAACATAATTTGTCCCTTTTTGCTATAATATCATGCCTTTTTTGATAGCATGAAGATAGCAGCTGAGGCTTAATTCATTTAAAGTCTATTAGATAGTGAGCAGTATCATAAGTATCTTCCGTGGAAAAAAGATCCTTTGAGCATGAGGCATCTATGCTAATGTAACCTTGCTCACCTTTTATAGACCATTGGAAATTTTCTCAAACATATTTTTCATAGTGAATTAACTGCAAGTTTCATAGTCATCCAAATAAATGCACTGTTTCACCACAGGCTCAATATTTCCTCGTCCACCTAAAAAAGTGTAGACATTTTCAATAAAACATTTCTTAGATTCTGAATGATCTCCAAAATTTAGATTTATTTCTGTATTAGACCAAGAGGTTATATAATATGTAGATGTGTATTTTTACATCTTTATTATTTCATTTATTATATATTATTGTACTTTACATGTTTTCATTTTTACTATTTTGCTCCAGCCTTGTTGAGCAAAGGGTTACTTCTTCTGTCTGAAATACTTGCACACATGTCCTGCATCTCACATCTCTCTTCTAGCAGTTATTCCCTCTCACAGCTCAATTTTCAATTCTCCATGGACAGGTCTTCCTTCTCTTTGAGATGCAAGCACAAAAATATGTGTTTTTCCTTTTGAAGAAACTGACAAACAGAAATCATCTCCTTCAACATTGCATCCCTATCTAGGAATTATGCGATTTGCGTCTCTTTATCTTCAGATATTTTGTTCCATTCTTTACATTTCCCTATCTTGTTTTTCTTTGCATAATCATTCAGCTTCTCAAAATGCTATGTTAAACTCACAATACGCACCCTGCCCCTGTCTAATGTAACCGTGGCATGTACCTGGGTCATAATTCTCAAACTGCTCTCTGTGGTTTCACCAACTGCAATTTATTCAACTGGAATTGTCCACCTTACCCTCCTGGTGGCTTTTGAAATGATTACTCACTCTATTCTTGAGAACTGTTTTTCTGTCTCTTATTCTTTTTTTTCTCCTATTTGTTCTGATTGTTTCTCTTCTGTACCCTGTATTGGATCCCTTACTCTGCCTGCTTCTTAAGTAACCTTCTCCAAAGTACTCCCCTCAGCACTTTTGAAACTCTTCATAACCTTACACGGTTTCAACTATCACCTAAAACCATGTCAATTTTCTATTGTGAATTTTCACATATACATCCACAGTCACTTTAAATGGTACACATATAAAGTTTGTATTTTGCAGTTGTGTGTGGATAAGTTCATTTAGACCGATAAAAACCCTGTAGGGCCAAACAGAGCCATTCTTTAGTGTACACCATGCTATAATCTTTATGTGAGAATATCATCTTTTTGGTTTTTCTCTGCAAAGCAGAAAATGGGTGTGAACCTCGAAAATGTTGACTAGCAGCAACCAGATGCTTGACCATTGTGCCATCCTCCACTGCCTGTATTCCCCAGCTCCGCGTGCGAACGCCAAGTCTACCTAAACGCACCGGCGAGCTTCATTGCCACACCTCTCCATTTGTTTCTGGGATTGATCAGATACGTAACTTTAGTTCAGCTTGAGCCTGGCTCTTCTTTGCAGCCCTGCTGCTGGTATTTACTTTTGCCCGGACAAGCTCCTACATAGCCTTTAATTTCTAAGCTTTCCAATGCACCCTTCCAAACTATGTCCTCAATGATCTTTCTTATCATCAAGTTGAAGGGAACTTTTCAGTCTCCTCCTGGAAATCTCATAATTCAAAGGTTTCCGTGTAACACACTTCTTCATTTATAATTCTCTTTGGTTGATCTCTGGCCTCCACTTTCCTCCCTTCTGCCTCTGACTGTGTTTTCCAGCAAACGTGTGTTTCTTGCATGTCATTATAAATGTTAATCTTTCTGCTTTAAATACCTTTCCAAATCATTTTAATTTGGCTAATATATATGCATTCATAGAAGAACTAACTCAGATGATAACTCATTTAATGATTTCTGTGTAAGCCCAAATGTAGGTTTGATTCAGTTTCTTAAATACTTCCCATCCCCTCCATCCAACTACATTGGCTCAATGTAATATAAACTTACCACTTACATGATAAAAAATAATCAGCTGTTTTTTTTACTCTCTTCCATAAGAACATGCTCTTTTAAGTCCACCAATTTTGTATACATCTTAAGTTGCACATCTTAGCACAACTAATAATTATGATAACAATAACATATTTGTAAAACAAGGGTCACACTTCAGGGCAGTAGGCTTTTTAATTTTTTTTGGACTGAGTTCTAACCTATTTACAGGTTAACATATTTTACTCTCACAAAACACTAGATGAGGAAATTGAAGTCACAGAACTTAAGTACTAGTCACACAACTCAAAAATGAAAGATCTGTATTTCAATAAATGCAAAGGGTATGTATTTCATGTTTGTAATCACGATGTGCAATTGCATAATTAAATATTTTTTAGTAATGGAATTAGGCTGTTGACCTACCCATGGAGAGCAGCAGGAGATTTTGAAGGAAATTAAGGATTTTCTTTAGATATGTTGGTTTTTAAATTAATATTAATACTAAACTATCACCATGTTGAAGACATTACTAGACCTTGATGGCACTTACTGTCTTCATTTAAAAAATGAGAATAATGATGGGCAAAATCCCACAGAATTAATGTGATTATTAACTTTTTAAAGAGTTAAAAACCATGTGTGACATAAATCATGCTCTTTGTAACTACTAGTTATTTTGCGTTTACCATCATTATCATTACTATTATTAACAAGCATACGGAGAATGATGAAGACTGTCTTCTAATAGCTAAGGCTTAATAACCATGGTCTGAAGACTATCTGACTCTACAACCGCAAATACAAACAAGTTTCACAAAACGTTCTCCTCAACTGGATAGAGTTTAAAAGGAAAAAAATAATTTCAAAATTCTTGTTTTGAGAACATGCTCTCTTAAGGCTACCTAAGTGGGAACACGGAGACAAAAGCAACACCAGACATTGTATCGGCATTCCAAAAGAAAATTTCAAAATTCAAAAAGAATTCCCAAAGAACAGATTGATTTAGAGAGCAGTGCATGTATGTTACTTGAGAAGGAACATCTCTGGAAAGGACAGTCAGAATGTTGGCACAACTAGAAAAATGGAATCAGCTTCACTGATCCGTACCTGCAGGCACAGTTGAATTAGTGTGTGGTTTGTAATGTATATTCTCAACACATTATTAAATTAAAGAAGAAAATGAAAAATTATGGTTAATCAAATCTTAGGGAAGTTCATGAAGTTACATTTTGTTTATTTCTGTTAGCATTTGTGGTGTTTCTGGTCATTTTTTATTTTTTTAACTACCCATGGAGGAACATCCAGCATAACATGAGCAAAAAAGAGTCCTGAACAACAGACTTGCATAGGATTAATCATGACCAGTTCCTTTATAAACAGTTGTTTTTAAAAAATAAAAGAACTAAGATGCAATATACCAGGCAAAGAAGTGGAATTTCTCCTTTGGTACTGCTAAATATTCTTAGGTAGCGGAATTCCTTCAAATCATTACAACTTTGTGTGTAAGAACAGATGCCTGAACTCAGATTTTTGTAGAATTTGGGTCAGTGTTTAATATTTTACTGAATTAAGTATATTTAATGATGACTAATTATGGATAACTAATATATAGATAGATGACTCTGAATCTAACTAGAGTCCAATTAATATTACAAAAAGCTTATTTGCTATAACTAAGTCACTGATGCTGCAAAATTTTATCATGAAATCTTTGGCGTCCTTTTTATCACTAAGGTCATATCGAAGTCTTTTTTATAAGTAACTTTATTGGTTGATGCATATATTTCTAAAATAGATACATTGACTGGAATTCCTTGAACATAGAGAGATATAATACTAATACGCACAGCATTGTCCATCACATTATATTTTGAGATTTCCATTTAGCATTGTGCTAAGTGGAAACTTAAGGCATTTGAAGGAAAATGATGCTTTGGCAGAACTTGCTCATATTTGTAGCATAATGAAAAAAATCACCTTTGTTGTTTTATTTTGGAGACACAGAAGTGATCTTCCAGTAGAACTACACTTTGAAACAACAAAAAAAGAGAAATTAGCTCTAAACCTGCATTCGGAATCTGTTAGGGTTTCGATGATTTTTAAAACCTTGAAGATATGACCTTCTAAGGTATAGCACATTGTGTAAAAATAGAATAACAACTTGTAAGCCCACTGGAAAACTTCCTATTTATTATTTAGTTTCTAGATATAATATTTACTTGTGTCAGCTTTATTTTCTTTTGATGTAAAGCAATACATATACATTCTTATCTCAAAATGCCATATGCCTTAAATTTTATTTGTGTAATAAATATATTAGAATAATAACCTTCAAGTGTTACTATGGCTTTTCCTTCTTTATTACTCACCACATCCAATGCTCTATTCAGTTCTGCTAGGTTTCATGTTGAGCACCTCTTCAAAGCTCCACTCTTACAACCCATGTTTAATCCACTCTGACTAATATCTAGGCCAAAACCAAAGAAAGCTTTTTAATGAAGATGTGCAATCTAATTACTCACCCACTCACGGCTGTAAAATGATGCTAGCCCAGTTTGACTAAATTCCAGGTTCCTCGTGGTATCCTACAATAGTCCTGTGGTTCTTCTTTATCTCTGACCTCACTTAAGCATCTCCTCATTAAATGTACCCCATCCCCACAGACATTCTTGATGTTTCTCCATGATGTTTCTTACTGTCTCTGTGCATTACCAATTATAGTTTCATCTGCTTGTAAAACTCACTACCTGCATACACTCACAGTTTTCTCTTCATTATAGGATCTGCTCAAATCTCAACTTCTCTGAGAAAATTTTAAAATTCATTCTATTATACGACTTGTAGTACAATCACTCCATATCTGGTAATAGCATGTGCTATTTTCCTCTCTTTATTATTCTGCCGTGTATTCACATGCTTATTTTTTATTTGCATCACCTACCTGGAATATGAGTTTTGTGAGCTTGAACTTCTATTTTGGTGGCTGTCTTTCCAATAATAAAATGATGTCTGAAACACTGTCAAATAGTTGAGGAAAAGTAAATAAAAGAGGTATGACTATGTAGATATACATACTAACATCATATTTTACTGAATCAACAAGTACTTATTAACTATATATGTACACTATTTTTAGAACTTTGGCAAAATATACATATATATACACAAGTTCCCCAAATCCAGAATAAGGAAAGCAACTATAAACACCCTGCTTTAATAACAATCTAGTGATTTCACAATACATCTCTGGGAATTTAGATGTTCGTCAAGTCAATCTAGATAGATCTACAATTAGTACTAGATGAACTTCTTGGGATGGTTTTTTATTTGTCACCAACCTGTTCACATGTAGCCACACTTAACAATATTTACTATCTTTATTGGCCTGAAATTTTCTTTTGCACTAACAAGGATTTCACCATGGCTGGGTTTTGCTCCATTGAATAATACAGGTTATTAAAATGCACCGAGATTTTGCTGAGTCCATTGACTACTTATGTTTAATGAGCATTAATGAGTTTTGTGATTGGTCTGTGGAGCAAAACTCATATCTCATTAGGTAGATTCCCCAAACGCCTAAAGGTGAGCAGACACAGCTTTAGATATATAAGGTAATTTCATACTTAATTAGTTTCTCACTTGCCATGCCACAAACACACAACACACCCAACTATGACTTAAACTGACAAACTTGTTGTTTGCTGGGATGAGTCAACGCAATGGTAGAATTCACCGAGAGTCACTTTGAGTAGTTTAAGGTGATTTTATATTGTGTGAATAAATTGAAAATTATAACTTGATTCACAAAACACAGAATATAAGGCAGAATAGTTGAAAACTTAAATTTCTTTGTCTCTTGTATAGAGTATGGCACTGTGAAATATCTATGTTCAGATACAAATGCCAACCTTTTTGCCTGGTTTCATTAATTAAGTGCTGATCCTATGTTGTAACCTTTATATGTAGCATCTTGCCTTACAATCAAAGCGTTGACAATTAAAGCTTTTATTTACAAAGTATAAACAAGACAGTCTATAACGTCTTGCCAATTACAGTGACACTTCAGCTGTCCAATGGCTCCAAACTTGAACTTTCTACTGTCCAAAGAGCAGAGTTAAAAAAGAAAAAATCTGCTCAGTGTTCATAACCCTGCTCAATGAGTTCGACTGAAACTTCCACTTGAAAAAAATCTGTACATGCCCAGAGTGAGTCCTTTCATTGCATCTTGCCTCAGATACAAAGGTGTCAAGGTTTGGGCCCAGTGCCACTCTGGCTCAGACAACAGGATTCTTTGGTAGTGTGCTAAAAACCTTCGCCATGGTGAATAAGGGCATGAGTTGTGGCAGAGTCAATATATGAGCACATGTATGGAATAACACATTTTACCCTTTGCTTTTGGAGCATACATGTCAGAAACATTCACATAAATCTCATATTCCTAATAGTTGTAGTGTTAACTATGATAGACTGCTGGCTTTACCAATTTTCACAGCTCTAATTCCATCCATTTGCCTCTCGTTCAAGAATCCTATGAATCAGCTTGACATTAGAACAATGGCTTCTAAAATATTCTGATCAAGTAAATCACTTGCTTTTTGTAAGTAAATTACCTAAAGTTCCGGTTATCGTGACTACAATGAATAATAAATTACCTGTGGCACTCTCTGTCTTGAGTCTCTGTACTCGGAGTCTTGTCTCTGGCTGGATTTCAATCTTGGTGCTGTCCTCTTCTAGTGACCCAACTTTTTAGAGCTTCGTTTTCTCAACTGTGAAGATGGATATAGCCATATCAACAACTTGAAAGCTTAATCGTGCACACAATCTCTGTGATGGCTGCCTTATAGTAACCATTAAGAAAGCATTAACTTGTAGCTTGTATCAGTTATGGTTTAGAATAGGAAATAGAATGAAATGGATATTTTAAGCAGAACCATATTTAATATAGAGGACCTGTTACTTACCAGTTTGGGAAGAATTTTGAGGAGGTTCTCAACACTGGGCTTCAGGAATGAACCCACCTATGAATCACAGGCTCGGCAGGGCTTGATCAGACTGCACAAGATGGATGTGCTGCTGCGTAAAATACATCTCCAAAACACAGTGTAACTTAATCTGAAGACAGTTTTACTGTTCATGCTGCCCCTCAAATCTCACTTGAATAATGGTAATCAATGGACACTGGAATGTGGCTGGAGAAAGACTCAGCATCCCCAACAATCCCCTTGCCTTTAAGAAAGGCCAAAGTAGCACAGGGACCTCATCGGAGCTCAGCTTTCCAAATCTCATTGCTTCGGTTTACAAGTTTTAAATTAAAAGCCAACCACAACAAAAATGCCATTCTTAAATGGAGACATTGCCCTTGATAAAAGTCAGTGAAGCAAAAGGTTTGTGAACAGTACTTTTAATCACACTCTCTTTTATCCATCTTTAAGTCACTCCTATTTCCATATCTTTCTTAACTGAACGATTGCTACTTCTTATCCAGAGTTCAAGCAAGAAAAGTCATTCAAGCCTGCAAAAGCACTGAACATGTGGCAAAGGAGACACTGGCACGGCAAGAACTCAATTTAGAGAGAATTTCTCTACTCTACATCAATGTGCACAAGCATCATTAACTCAGATGGAGATTAGCCGTGGCACTGAGCCAAGAGCAGCCTTCGATTTGTTGTAGTTGCTGTCAAGTTCAAGGGAAGCCATGTGCAACAAAATAAAACATTTCCTGGTGATGTGGTATCCTCACAATTGCTGCAATATTTAACCTATTGTAGCCTCTGTATCAATCCATACCCATTAAGTATATTCTTCTGTTCAACTGACCCTTGACCAAAAGTAATATCCTTTCCATTGATTGATTCCTTTGATACAAGATACACTATTTTTGCATATAAGGAACCACATTTCTTTGTTTTGATAGACTTTAATACCACTCAGAAACAACTCTATCTGCCAGGGAGTCTATGCGGACTCACAAGTGACCCTATCGGACAGGGTAGAAATACCCCTGTAGGTTTCTAAGACTGCAACTCTTTATGGGAGTAGAAAGCCTCATATGTCTTCTGTGGAGCTGGCTAGTGGTTTTGAACCACTGATCTTGTAGTTAGCAGCCCAATGCTTTCTACAATGACTATGATAGAATCACAGGTGTAACTAAACCTGTAGCTAAACATGAAACAGAAATATTATGCCCCTACATTCCAGGGGGATATTTTTATTTTACCATGAAGACTAAGGTAGAAGTCAAATGATCTCTAACAAAACAACGGTGTTGGTCATACTAGAAACTAAAGATTGGAAAGTAAAAGAAGGCAATCTGCATTTTCTTCATATATGTGTTGAGGAGATAGGACAAGCACTAGAGCTAGTCACATAAATGATACCAGTTCCTCACTGTCCAGTGACGGCTGGCAAGCTAATTAATTATTATAAAATAATGTTCACTGATTAAAATTTATATAAAGGTAGGTAAATAATAGACTGCTTGACTAGGAAATAAATGATTCATAAAATATAAATTATAATACGTTTCAAATAGTTTAGAATTTCATGAGGTCATGGAAATATTTTCCTAATTTAAATGAAAACCAAATAGCTGGAAACTTGAAGAAATATGTATTACATTCAAAAATAGAGATTTCTGACCATGGAATTTCTAAAGACAGAGCATTGATGTAATAATTAACTTCTGCTGCTTTCCAAAGTCTTAGTATAATTATGATATATTTTTAAAAGATTAAACATAGACTATTGATATCTCCAGTAGAAACGGAGACAATGGAACAAAGTTTTGGTAGTCAGAAAGGACATGAATAAGTGATAAATGACTTTTCTAAAATAAGAGCACTCAATCTTACAGGAGTAAAAGGGCATTCTGTGGCAATTTGGATATCCCATAAAAAGTTACAAATCATCTAGGTGATTAAAAACTCAAAGACCAAAATAGCAAATGGCTTATGATAATATTTGCTTGAAAATGTTTAACACATGGATCTACATGTGACCTCCACCCTGGGGACAGACAACCGAAAAGTGGGTGCAGGGAGACGTTGGACAGGGCAAGATATGAAAAAATACTAATTTATAAATTATTAATTATTAAGGGCTCATGAGGGAGGGTGAGCGGGGAGGGAGGGGAAAAATGAGTACTCGATGCCAGGGGCTAAAGTGGAGAGCAAATGTTTTGAGAATGATGAGGGCAATGAATGTACAAATGTGCTTTACACAATTGATGTATGTATGGACTGTGATAAGAGTTGTATGAGCCCCTAATAAAATAATTAAAAATTAAAAAAAATAAAATGTTTAGCACAGTAGAAAAGCTGTGGTAGCAGCAGCAGTAGGCAGTTGGAGAAATGATTACAAATGAACATAGCAATCATTTTGGAAAGCAAAGAAGAATATGAGATATATGAAGCAATATGAAATAATTTGGCAGCTACTATAAAAATTAAGTACAAAAATATAAAGCTGAGATTATATTGGTTGCTTCACACAATTAATGGACAAATCCCATTATAATTTTTCCAAGATAATTTTAAAGCCTTCGATATATACTTTAATATACTATAATTTTAAATAACTCAGAAGAAAACAAGAAAGATAAATAGATATTAAAATAAAAAGAGGTATGGGAAGCTGAGTTAGATGTCAATGTCATACTACTAGTAACTCCAAGAGGGAGAACATAATAAAACATTTTCTTAAAAATCCCTTAAAGAAATAATGGAGGTAAGTTTAACTAAAGAAAAAAATACCAAAAATAACAAATAGAAAGGGTCCAGAGATCATTAAAAAGGCTCAAAATTGTCAGCAAGAAAAGAGGATAACATTTACAAGTTAATAAGAACTTGACTGACATTAGTTGTGTCAAGAACAATATGAGGGCGTGTTAGGTCAGGTTAACTAGAGAAACAAATTCAGTGACACTCATATAGGTGGAAGAGAGAGTTTTATATCTAAAGTAATAGTTTATGAGGAAAACATTCCAGGCCAGTCCAACTCAAGTCCATAATTCCAATACGAGTCCATAAGTCCCTCTTCACTCAGAGAGCCACATGCAATGATACAGACTGCAGGAGGATCACAGGTCATGGGTTCGGAATTGTGTGACTCCAATGGTGGTGTTTGCATCACAGGGCTCCACAGGTCACCGCGTGGCTTGTCAACAGCAAGGCGAAGGCAGAGAGAGCGAGAGAAAATTCGTTCTCAGGCCCTCTTTATGAGAAGGCCATGCTCACCAGGCAGCGCCGTACGGTAGTGACCTGATGGACAGGTTGAACCCGTGCACATGGGCTGATGCACAGATGCATTATGTATGATCAGACTGAAGGCAGGTTAACACGTGAAACGAAAAAATTGGGGATTCTCTTAATGTCTGATGATGTTTGGTGTAATGGGCAGTGTAACACAGATACTTTCATTGGGATTAGTTTGGAAATAGAATAAACAATCTTCCTCAGCAAATTTGGACTGAAGTTGTTTCAGAGGGTGGATATCAGTTTCCATGTGGCCGTATGTGTGCATGTGTACATGGCATTATGTATGTATGTATGTATACTATGAATACTGAATATACTATTAATGTGTAACCATTAACACCGTGCATTCAATTGCATATGATGGGGCTGTATATTGATCTCAGTAATAAACTCATTCATTGAGAAAGACTGTGTAAGGTTGGGTTGTCCAAAGAACCAAAACCAGTGACATTCATATGTATAAAAAAATGTTATATCAAGAAGTAATTTTATATAAAAATACATGCCAGCCCATTCCAATTCAAGTCCATGGGTGGAAATCTAGCCAGAGAGCTCTCTCAGACTCGCATAGCTGCAGACCAATAATGCACAAATGTGAGGCAGGAAGCAGGGAGGTCACTGACTGGTCTGTGCAAAGTCGTGTGAATCCAAGGGCAGTAGGACCATGGCAGGGCACTTAGAGCTCCCAGCTTGGCTCCCAGGGGCCGCAGTACACTAAAGCTGTCCCTGTGGGCAGAAAAATATCCTAGCACACAAAGAAGGCAAAGGGCCAGAAAGAAAGGGTCTTTCACTGTCCCTCTTATTAAAGGCCACACCCCCAAGGAGGTATCACCAGGCTACCACCTGATTGACAATTTGGGCCTCACCTATATCTTCTTACTGGTGCCATATTGGCCACACACAAAAGTAACCATCACAAAAGCCTTGGCATTTCTAGGAACCTCTTAGGAAACCTTTAAAACAAGTACTTTGAAAGAAGCATCTCCACTGTGCTTTTCAATGCCTCTGTGGCAAAGCTGTTCAGAGCAGCTTCACATGACTTTCACCAGCTACTGCAAGATGGGGCTCAGATTTCCCAGATTACTTTTTTGTGCTAAGGGTTTAAGGATAAATCAATTAATTAAAAACACTTCAAATGAAATCGATTTCCATATTCTGCAATCAATCGTGCTCATCAATAATTGAGTTTTATTTCTCCCCTTTCTCTTTCTTTTTCTTGGACTTCATCAAAGAACCCCCTTTTAATTCCCCATTAGAAAAAAAGCATGTAAATAAAGAGGAAAAAAATGTGGTGGAAAGAGTGTAACCTTTTCACAGCAGGAGGGAGTTGACCGTTGACTGTGCAAACAGGTTACTTTAAATGACTCAGAGCTGGCTTGCATTTGCGCCCGCTGGATGAAGTGATGATTATTTACAAAGCAAGTTTACCCCTGGTGTGAGTCTCTCTAAATGACCTCTAAAGAAAAGCAAGCTCGCTATGACAAGCCCTTTTATAACACCAAAATGATGATATCAAACAAGTGGTCAATCCAGGGACAAAGGACAAGAATAACAATTACTCTCAATGCAGAGCAAAGACCTTGGCCAGCGTGATAAGGGCAAGTTCACAAGATGCATTTTATTTGCATATTGTTTTATTAACATTTACATTGGCTAAGCAAATAGAGGCCACATATGGAGCCCAGAAGAAGTTATTACCCTGCATGAAAGGTTTTTGACCTAATAGTGACAGACTCAGGAATCGGTGACAAGAGGATGAACGTGCACTTCTTGGCTCAATTCCAATGGTGTAATTATCCCTTTGCCAATATAAAATTCTTGCCGCTGCTCTCACTTGAGAAGGATTTTTTCACCGTCCTTTCTAAGTGCTGCTGTGTTGGGGAACGGCTGTCATATTCAACCCCACAGGTGCTCGCGTTTCAGTGGTGGGTGCGTGATTTCTATAGAAGAAGCTTGCAAGGCACTCAGGGATTCTTCTGTGTGAAAGATCTAATAGAAATCTAAAGC
Source organism: Tenrec ecaudatus (assembly GCF_050624435.1). Taxonomy (NCBI): domain Eukaryota; kingdom Metazoa; phylum Chordata; class Mammalia; order Afrosoricida; family Tenrecidae; genus Tenrec; species Tenrec ecaudatus. The sequence continues at coordinate 101,231,844 of NC_134530.1, forward strand.
ATTGTTCATCTCCCTGGGGAGACTTAGTTAACATGTCATTCCCAGCACTTACTGGTAAGATGGTCTGGTAAGCTCAGTCTATTAGCAGACTTGTGTTCTGCTTTAAGTGTGTTTCAGATTGTGCAAATGCCACCTAATGCCAATACCTGGAGCTGCAATCTTGCCTTAGCCTGAGAATGTCAACATGCCATGAGACTGCACTTGCCTCTGTGGTTTCTGCATGGCAGAGGCAATTGAGGCGATATCTAAAGTGCTTAAGGCACTATTTTAAACTGCTAATGCTCGTGTAAACATCACCTGCACTGGGGCTTTTTACAGTAAATATGGTCACCTGGTTACCATGGTTAAGAATTCAGTTTCAACTAAAGTGCATGAACAGGTGAAAATGGTTCTCAAAAGGGGAGTAATTAGCTGCAGAGTAAGGTGGGGCTTTTCTCCAAAATTCGAATGATGTGATTTTCCTGTAGGACTTGCCATCTCTTTCTGTTAAGCACCAATCTGCTGGGTTATAGGGCCCAGGTGACAGAGCAACTTACTAGCAACCTGGACAGGATACAGAGCCTTCTCTTATCCTGGGTCTTACTTATAATTAACAGCTTTTAAAATTGGTAAATAAACATGAGTATCACACTTAAATGGAGGATTACGTTACTTCTACGTTCTGTAAAGACTCACCAGATACTGGACCTCCATTCCAGTTGTAAGTGGTGTCAGATGAGACAACTTACCCTTTGCCATACAATGAATGCCTCAACATGCCCCCATCACTGGACTCCTTGTTATTACACTGAGGTGGAAGACCCTTGGGTTTTTGATAAATATCTTCTACTCTCTGGTACCCAAGGAAACGTCTACCCTGTCTTATTGGGTCAAAATGAATCAGAATGAACTCGGTAGTCAATTTGACTTTTAAATTTTGTAATCAAATGTCTTCCCAATAAGGCTAGAGTAGTTGAGACCTCTTGTTGACTAGGCTCATTTAAAATGATATCATCAATTTAAGGGACCTATCTAATGTCCTGTGGAAAGAAAAGATGACCACGTTTCCTATAGACAAAATTTTGACCCCGGACTGAGGTATTGATCTAAATTGACGTAGGACAGGGAGATTTATCACTGTCTTTGCAAAATGATGGCAAACTGCTTCTGCTAGCCTTTAGAAACACGGACCAAGAAAACTGCACTGGCCCAGTCAATACCAATATGGGAACATGTTCTCAAGCAATGAATCCATGTCTGGAACAGCAGATGTAATTGCAGTCACCATCGGGTTAAGTTATAAAATCCAGCATCATTCCCCAAAACCAATTGTTTTCTGCAAAGGCCAAATGGCCAAAGAGGCAAGTTCAACAGAGATTTGGGATTAATCACTACCCCTGAGTCTGTTAGGCCTTTGGTAGTTGTAGTAGTCTGCAACTCCTTCAGGTTTTTCTCTTTTCCTGGATTGAGGCAGTTCTAATGACTTCCACTTGGCCTTACATATCGTCATAGCCCTTACTCCACATGTCAAGGATAGAATGGAGGGATTCATGTGGTTGTGAGTGTGTATATTCCAAATATGTATTCCTGAACTTGGGAAATCACTACAGTTTGGACTCGGGTGAACTACAGGACCCATAGTTAAAGGAACCTGAGCTAAGACATCATTATGAATATAGTCTCCGTAAGTCGTTACCCTGACGGGCGACCCACCATTGGGTGTTGGTGTTCCTGGGATTAGACTAGCATCATCCCTAGTGCCCACTAACCCTGAAAGTCGGATTATTTCCCGTCCCTGGTGAACAAGAGTCTGGTAAACACTTGTAGATTTCTTTGGAAAAGTCTGGGAGAAAAATCATAAGTATACATGAATGTCAGTGTATTTTCTTCCCTTAGGAAATCGAATTTCCCCTTCATGTATTAATTGCATTGTGGGTTTTTAAAATAGCTCGAATCTGGGGACTTATTCAGAGACCATGGTGGTCTATTTTGGTAACTCCTGTTAGACTACTGTTCACTTAACCTAGGTTTCTTCTGCTCATATGAAGAAGCAAATTTTTATAAAGTTTAATACCTGTTGCATTCCTATGGACATCATGACTAATTAGCTAGAATCTTAAGTCCAAATGAAACAGTTCATTATGATATTTGCTCTGGTTCTCTAGTGTGTTATGATAATTGTGCCACCAAACACCCTTGCCGCTCTGGACTCTCCCATTTTGGCCAGGTTTCCCACTTCAGGGAGAGCAGTTCTTGCTGTACTGTCTTGCCACATTAAAAAGTACCACTGAGTGCTCCTCCAGGATTTTGGAATGATCCCCACAAATTTACTCCTCACTTTGTACTGAAAGTCTGTCCTGTGGAAACTCCTTGATAAGATACGATATGTCTACTCAAACTTCCCATTTTCCCTAGGGCTTGCAGAAGACACCACCTTCTATGGTATACCCAGAGATTTAAAGCACGTCTATATTTTTTACCACAGACAACTATTTTCTCCAATTAAGCCAACCAACCCAATAAACTGTCAGGATTTTTCTTTTTCTGTTTTTCCTTCCTACCCCCTCTAGGTGAACCCCACTTAGTGGAGATTTTTAAATAAATTCACATGAGCATAACTTTATTTTCAATGAACTATTGTCCCACACCCTTAGTGGTAATTCCCACACAGGTTTCTGTCTGTACACATTATAAAATTTAAGTACTTCTTTTGGAGTGTACCATGTCTCCTCACCCTTTGAAGTATGCTAGAACTTGAGTCTAGTTACAGGCTTAAAACCATGCAAATATCTACGATCTCATTTTTCCCCTTTTATTGTCTGGCATTAACAGCAGACATCTTCAGAGATTGTCAATGTAGCTGGTATTGTAATCCAACTCAACTCACTGCAATCTTGTTATTGCCCACTCTAAATGACCCTATGGAACAGAATGGACTCGCGCCCTGGGCCTTTCTGAGAGGGTAGCTGTGTATGGAAGTAGGATACCCCATCTGTCTTCCTTGGAGCAGTGGGTGGTTCCGAACTGCCAACATCTCAGATTGCAACAATTAATAGTCATGCAATCACTCTTAAAGTGAGTCTTCAGCTTTGCTTTTTAGCAATTTTCAACTCTGTTAACCAGAAATAAGATGTTTTATGAGATTATAAATAGAAGCTTCCTTTAGTGCTAGAGCTGGGACCTTGAAGATCTGAACTCTTCCTTGCCCTTCTCCGGTTTAGCCTGCAAAAGGAGGAGCAATCAGTCTGAATCACTAGACTGATGATTTTGACCAAAATGCTTAAAGTTTCAAATACACTATCACCCAAAGCTTTGTTTCTTACATATACTTAATTTAGATTATTTCATGATACCAACATGTTGTATAACATATAGCTACACAGGATCTTGTGTTAGTCTGGGTAGACTAGTGCAACAAATCTTATATGTGTGTAAGAAAAAGTTTATATACAAGAGCAATTGAATATTGAGAAAATATCCAACCCAGCTCAGATTAAGTTCATAATTCTGATATTAGCCCATATGTCTGATGCCAATTTTTAAAGTCCTCTTCAGACTCACGAAACACATGCAATGATGCTGAATTCAGGAAGAACACAGGCCAGTGGATGGGAAATCTTGTGGATCCATTGGCAGTGTAAGCATCTCAGCGCTGGCAGGGGTCTCAGTGCTGTTCCTCCAGCTCAGGCACTAGTGTAGTTGTATGTGTCTTGTCAGCTGAAATGTCTCCCAGGGAGTGAGCAGAGAGAGTGTCTCCCACCTCCAAGGAAGAAACACAGGAATTCCCAAATTCCTCAGGGGAAGGCCATGCCCATTGGCTGTTCAGTGATTGACAGGCTGGACTCCACCCTTTCACTCCTAAACCCCTCAAACTGACAACAGATTATATAACTTCCACAGATCCCTGGGGCCTCAATGGTCAAGCTCATGCAGCTAAGCCAAAGGGCAGTGACTTAAAGCTGCCAGCTGCTCCTTGAAAAAATCCATGGCAGTCCTATTCCATAAGGGTTAGTGACTAGGAAGCTCTATGAGGCAGTTTCATGTGTTTGCAGTTGTTCTGAGTGACAGTTAACTTGGTGGCACACAAAAGCAACGACAGTTGCCGCATCACTCCATAGATTAACGGCATCCTCTTTTTTTAAATCATTTTTCTGGGGTGTTTTGCAGCTGTCATCACAATCCATCCATACATACATTGTGTCAAGCACTTTTGTGCATACGTTGCCATCATCGTTTTCAAAATATTTTCTTTCTACTTGAGCCCTTTGTATCAGCTCCTCAGTTTTTCCCTTCTCCCCTCTCTCTCCCTCATGAACCCTTGATAATGCATCAATTATAATTAATTTCATATCTTGCATTGTCTTCTGTCTCCTTTCACCCACATTTTTGATATGAAAAACCTGGGGTGGGGTACAGTGGGTAATACATAACCCTTAGTGTTTTTAAATAGAGAAAGACTTGAGGACCATTTTAGAGAATTTAACCTTAAAGTTCTATTATTCTAGAATTATTGTAATTACCAAAATCTCTTAGGTTATCAATATAAGCAAAACCACTGAGTCTTATCTATGTTACTGTCCACACATAGGTTTATTCAAACAAATGGCTCATCCAATTGTGTGATGGAAAAATAAAAAATCCGTAAGCCAGGTGGTAGGGTTGTGGCTTCTGGGAAATCCAAAAGTTTCAAGGGAGATAGCAGACTATAACACCTGCAGGTATTATGCCAACATCGAGGTCGGGTGATAAGAAACTTAAAACTGTGCTGGAGTGTCTGGAGTCTTAAAGGTTTGAAGTTAAACAAGAGCACATCTGGCAAAGAAGCAACAAGCCCACATAGAAGAAGCACACCAGCCTGTGTGATCAAGAGGTGTCGATGGCATCAGGTATTAGTCATCAGAATACCCCAAACAAGCACATATATCAGTGTAAATGATGGGGATCAGAGTGGAGCCACAAAAGCTATCAGTAGACAATTGGACATTCCCTCACAGAAAGGTCACACGGAAAGAACAAGACAGCCAGGGTGCAGCTTAATACCGACAGAACACATGACATTCCTCTAATCCTTAAATGCTTCTTCCCTGACTGAATAATGACCCCAGTTCTACCTTACAAATCCTGCCAGATCAGAGCATACATTTTGGTACAGAGCAGAATTCTCAACACATGGAATCCAGGACAGATAAACCTCTTATGAACAGTAATGGGAGTAGTGATACCATGAGGGCAGGGAGGTGATGGGGGAGAAGGAGAAGTAACTGGAAACAGACTATAATGATGATCCCCTAGGGCATAAGCAACACAAAAGTAGGTGATGGGAGACAGTGGATAGTGTAAGACTGTGGACAGTGTATGAAAATAAAAATAATTTATAATTTATCAGGAGTCCATGAAGATGGAAGTGTGAAGGAGGTGCATAAAAAGAGGAGCTGATACCAAGGATTCTGGCAGAAAGAAAATGTTTTGAACATGAGAATGGCAACATGTGTACAAATGTGTTCGATACAGTCAATTGTTATAAGAGCTGAAAGAGTCCCCAATAAAATTATTTTTTTTAAACTGTGCTGGTGTATATATTTGATTTCTGGAGGCAAATCCTACCACCATCATAACCTCTCTTTCAGCTGATTTGTTTACCATTCAGATTACATCATGGGTGGGAATCATATTAAATTAAATTCTGGAATAGTAAAAAGTCCAGGATCTAGATGTTGAGAAACATAGCTTAGCCAAGTTGAAAGATAAAACTAACCATCTTATTATTTACTGGATATATTATTTCCAGCACACATGTTGAAATGATAATCTTCCCACTGTCAAAGTTTGTTCTATTGTAAGATGAGGATTTATTGTAGAAAGTAAGTGCTATATAAGTCATATATAATAATATTTACTATAATTTTGAACTCAGTAATAATTATATTCATATGATAATTTAAGATACCCTGTTGTTGGTAGGTGCTGATAAGTCAATTCTAATTCATAGCAATCCGATGTACAGAGGACTGAAAGACTGCTCAATCTTGTCTTATCTTCAAAGTCATTGTTGTGCAGTAGCCACTGCAGTAGCCACTGTGTCAGTCCATGTTAGAGGGTTGGATTGTTTTTTCTCTTCCTGACTCTATATACCAAGCATGATATCCTTATGAAGGTACGGGCTCACCTGAAAATACATACAATGTACATGCCTCCAGTAAAGGCAATAGAGGAGCCATGGCTGACCTCTTCTGGCTTCCCTATTGCCAAGAGGCAGTCTCTTCCTAAAGGGGCTCACTGTACGTGCTCTGGAGAGCCACTCGCAGCCCCTTGGTTCCACTGCCTCTGCTGAGGATATTTCTCTGGTTCTCCACTTTCGTCACAACTCTGGCTCTTGGATTGAGGAGAGGCAGCATGCAGAAATCTCAAGGTAGGAGTTAATGCTCCACTCCTGAACTTTCTTTCTTATGGCAGTGGGATCTCCATTCTCTTTGATATTACTAACTGTAAACCCAACAGCATAACAAACTTAACCAATCCCCTCATTAGAGTGGATATTATTTTTATGGTTTTACCCAGTCATTTGGGAAGAATTGCAAAGAATAAAAGAATCATATCAAATAATTCATTTTACCCCAAGGCAAGTTAAATTATTGATAATTTCAAAATTATATGCATTCACCATAATGTTGCTCATTAATCCAGTTGTAATTTTTAAAAATTTTTGTGGAGTTGTAATATATACTGAAGCTGTTATATTTATCTTCATCAGTAATTGCTTTTCCATTCTATTTTCCAGATAGCTAGGTGTCTTCCGAATTTCTAGGCTTATGTGCATGATCATTTCCCACTGTGCATCTGCTTATTGAATCATCTCAATTGGTATTCCATCAATTATTCCAACCTTGCCTATAGTGCCATCTGAACTTTTTCACTCAATATCACTAGTTATTGTTATATGCTACCTTTTTAAATGATTGAACATCATCCAAATTCTTTTTGGCAAAGTATTTTTAATTATCTTTTGATAAATCCTGCAACCTTCAATATTTTTCGCAAGGATTATTCAATATTGCAACTTGAGACATTTCTTCAGGATTTTTTTTTAAACTTCAGAAATTCTGACCATGTTTTCTTTGGCGTTCATAGCCCCAAGTCGTTGCATTGCTTTCCATTGTGATACCTGCCTTTGCCTTCAAACGCCACCTAAAACCCTGCACTGTGCTCCTTTATTTCACTACTCCCGTTCCCTTTAGCTCCTCTATTTTAAGAGCAACTTTTAACAGTATTTTTGGAAATCTATTTTCATCTTTCCCGCCCCCCTGCATTTAAAATACTGTTTTGTTTGCTTCGTGTATCATGTCTTGATTTCATCTCACAACTTCTATGGACCCCTGTCATTAGTATGCACAATGTCAAATCTAGTCTAGAGACAGTGTCTAAATTAAGGTGGAATAAACAAAGAGTTGTACTTTGGTTCTTCTGGACTTGTTTCAGTTTTCTCCAGGATCTATGTGATTTTAAATAGAGCAGTTTATGATCCATTCCTGAGTCAACCTCTGGCCTTGCTCTGGCCGCTGATACTGAGCTTCTCCATTCTCTCTTTCAAGAGATGTACTTCACTTGATTTCTGTGTGTTGTGTCTAGTGAGGTCTACCTACATAGGAACATTGTTGGAAAAAAATTGTAATATATTACTTGCAAAATTCTATTATGCAATCACCAGTGTCATTTCTATCACCAAGATTATATATTTTTCACTTACTACTCTTTCTTCATTGTTTCCTACTTTCTAATTTCAATTCATTACAAATGTATCATGATATCATGTTTTGTCGATTTTACCCTACAAAGTTGGTAAAAAATCTTCAATTTCTGTATTTTAGTATTCAGCGGTTGCTACATAAATTTGAATAAAGTTGGATTAGCTGGTCTTCCTTATAGGTGTGCTATTCTTTCACTGGCAGTATGGTATTTCACAATAGATCTTGACTTGCTCTTTTTTTTTGTTGTTGTTGAAGGATCATTTGTTGACTTTTAGGAGTGTTTTCCAGTCCAGTCTGTTGGGGCACCACGCCCTGGGCCCAAAGTCCACTTTCAGCATTCCCTGGGGACCTTGTGCTTCATTCCCTTGCTTTTCCGCTGCACTCCCCCAATGCTTTGCCTCAGTGTGGTGGGATCAGGTCAGGTGCAATTCACACACTGTGTCTCCAGTGCTGTCCCCTGTAGCGCCATTGGTCACTGATGGGCATCATGTCTCATAGTGGAGCCAGCCATGTTGTCCTCTCTGTGGACTGGCTGCTCTACTCAGGAACATCATCCTGACAGCCTGGTGAACCAGGCTGTGCTCGACTCTCTCCTCAATCCCCTTCATCTGCTCCCGTGTGCTCTGATCAGATATGTCCCTCTCCTGGAGCTGCAGAATCAATGTCATCTTTTGAAACAAATTCTTCTGGGGAGAGGGGCAGGAATCCACTTTTGAACAATAAACGTTATGGCATTCCTGTTTGATTAGTCATACTTGACATCATAGGATTTTTAATTATCCATTTCAAAATTGCCCATTAAGCTTATAAATAACTAGAATATCAACCCTCATTAATTCATTTTATGATTGTAATAATATAAAATTTATTGTATGAATATAACTATTATACATTTATAATATAAATTCATTTAATAAATTACTAGCTATATATCAATTATATTAATATAAAATATTAAAAAGAACATTTAGAAAATTATTAGAAATTCACCAAGAATTAGAGCTAAATGATAATATCAGAATCTCAAATATAATAGTTAAATTAGTTATAAGTAACCTAGAATAAGTTATGTAAATGTAGATAATTTTTATTGTTTTAAAAGTGGAAAGGCCAGATTATTAGTATAGAAAATCATATTCTGGCACTAAACATTATATTATAAGTAAAATAGTAAAGATAAGGTTTTAAAATTTTAATGAATTCAAAGGTTTTAAAATTTTAATGCAATTTTTCTCTATCATGTAATGAATATTTTCATAACTAACTGCTTTGACTTTATGCATATGTTATAGATCAGAAGTGTCCAATAGAGGTTTTTGAAATTTTAAAATTTCATGAAATCATATACAAGGCATTTCTAATTTTAAAACTTCATGAAGTCATATAAGATACAATGAAACCAGGAAAATTTGATTTTATTTGATGCCATATACTTCGTAACTGGAGGGTAGTTAATTAGGCAAATCATTAAGATACAACAGCTCAGGGAAAGTTAAAGTCACTGAGAAAATAGTACAATGAAAATTAATTTTTAACTTAGGAAATAAAATTAACTAGAGGTGGATGAGTATTAAAGGTATGTTATATAAAGTTTTATAAATATATTATGCATTTATATGTGTATGCATATGTATGATTAAGTGTATATGTGTACATGTTATTTTATGAAGTTAAACTAAAACAAGTAACAGTTAAGTGATATAGAATGCTGACATCCCAGCATTGATAGGCAAAAGCATCACTGTTAAAGAGAAATAGTAACAGGAATTTGGACAATGAACACATGGGCCAAGAGGGATTCCAGACAAAAAGTATTATGGAGAAAGAGAGCACCAAGCACAAATGCCCTAAGATGGAACTGTAATGATCCCATTTATGAAGCAATTCGTAAGTAAGACTACACTGAAGGTCATCTAGCAATAGGTGCAGCAGTCCATTGACAAGGAGCTCAAGAGGGTCAAGTCAGATTTAGAAGATGTGGAACAAGAAATAGGATTGCTCATGTCAGGTGGCTTTTGGATAAAAAGCACAGACTAATAGAAAGATGTTTGCACGTGTTTTATTGAATAAATATATGGATCATAACAAAATATGGATAACCTTGAGAAGAATAGACATTACAGAATGTTCACTATGCTCATGTGTAACTTGTACATGGACCAGAGGTAGTTGTGTAAAGAGAACAAGGGAAGAGTTCATGACTTAAAAGGGAGAAAGGCAGGCATCAGGGTTGTATTCTCTAACGATGTTCACTGCCTCTGTATGTTGAGCGAAGAGAGAAGCTGGCTTACATGAAGAGTGCAACATCAAAACTGTAGGACGGCTTCTAAACAACCTGCTATATGCAAATAACACAACCTTGTGGGATGAAAGTGAGGAAGATCAAGGATTGCCACCTTCAGGATGGATTGCAACTCAATGTGAAGAAAACAAAAATCCTCACAATGAGGCCAATATGTATTATTATGATAAATGGAGAAAAGCCTGAAGTTGTCACGGATCTTGCCTTGCTGGGGATCCGCAGTGAATGCTCATGCAAGCAAGAGTCAGGGATCAAGTGATGCATTGATTGAGGTCATGTGCTCAAGAGACCTCTTCCGAGTGTTGAAACAAAAGCAAAGTGGATACTTTGAGGACTGAGGTGTGTCTGACTTAAGCCATGGTATTTTTAATTGCTTCATATGAATATTTACGTTGGACATTGAATAGAGAAGACCAAAGAAGAATTGGTGCATTTGAATTACGATGCTGGTGAAAAATATTGAAAGTCCCAAGAACTGCCCAAAGAATATACAAATCTCTCTTGGAAGAAGGACAGCAAGATTGCTCCTCAGACATAAGGATGGCAAGAATTAATACCATGTACATTTCAGGAGACACCAGTCCTGGAGAAGGGCATCATGTTTGGTAAAGTCAAGGAGCAGCAGACAAGGAAGGCTTTCAACAACATGGACTGACCCAGCGGATTCAATCATGGGTTTCAATAATGGGTCACACATTAGTGCAATCTTAAGGATGGTGCAGGACTCAGACAATCCTTTGTTCTGTGGTGCATGGTCTCCCTAGGAGATGAAACTCACTGCACAGCAGCCAGCAACCACATAGAAGCCATGGGGTCTGGACAAGAGTTAGGGAGGAGACCCGTTAGGAGAAGGCGTCAAACGACTAGATGTTCTCTGATACTGGAGACTGGAGGACAATGGACAGATGTTGGCAAATGGCAAAGAGGCATCATATAATGCAAGTTATAAGTGCATTTCTGCAACGTGGTAAGGTGAAACTGGAAACTATAAGAGTTGTGTTGATCTTTCACACCAATGGTATAGACAATAATTTGATGGAGATCCAATTCATCTACTAAGAAAATATAGTCAATGACTTTGTTTTTATTTTCAGTTACAATCATTTTTGTATCGCGTATTCTTTTATCATAGTAAATGAAAAAAATTTCATTCCCTATAAGGTATTCTTAGGTAAAGAGGTCAAAAGATGTATTGCAGTAGGTAAATTGGCTGTACAGGACTTCTTTAGAGAATTGGCTAGCAGGGGCGTTACTTTGAGGATTAAGGTGTGCCTGACCCAAACCATGGTATTTTTAGTTTCTGCATGTACATGTGAAAGTTGGAGACTGAATATAGATGACTGAACAAGAATTGGTGCATTTGAGTTTTAGTGCTGTTGAAGAATACTGAAAATGCCAAGAATTGCTAAAAGGACAAATGGATCTGTTTTAGAAGTATGGCCATAGTGCTCCTTACAAGTAAGCATGGCAAGGTTTCCTCTTACATATTATGGACACATTGTCAGGAGGGACCAGTCCCTGGAGAAGGAAGTCATGCTTTTAGAGAGGTAGCAAAGAAGAAGAAGGGCCTCAAAGAGATGGTTGACACAGTGGCTACAACAATGAGCTTAAACAAAGGAACAGTTGTGATGGTGGCGCAGGACTGGGCCATGATTCATTCTGTTGTTCACAGGGTTGCTTTGGAGTGAAATTGATTCAATGGCTCCTAACACCAACTTCAATCTGCTGGGAAAATTCATCTGATTAGCTGTATTATATGAAGAATGGTGCAATATCAGGATCGTAGGAAGGCATGTTAACAATCTGCAATAACTTGTTGTTGAAAGTGAGGGGGTCTTGAAGCATTTGCTAATGAAAATCAATGATTGTAACCTTCAGTATGGGTTACAACTCAATATAAGAAAAATCAAAATCCTCACAACCGGACCAATAGGTAGCATTGTGATAAATGGTAAAAGGTTGAAGTTGTCAAAGATTTTGATATGCCTGGATCTACAATCAATGCTTATGAAAGCAGCTGTCAATAAATCAAATGATGTATTGTGTTAGGTAAATCTGCTGCACAAGATCTCTTTGTGTTCATGAGGGTTCATGACGGAGCGGGAGTGAAGAGGGATGGGTGGGGAGAAATGAGGAGCTGATGCCAGGTGCTTATATTGAGAGCAAATGTTTGGGAATGATGAGGGTAACGAATGTACAAAGGTGCTTTATACAATTGATGTATGTAAGGATTGTGATAACAGCTGTTCGAGTCGCCAATAAAAAACAAAAGGAAAAAAAACCTCATGATTATCCTGTGTCCTTTAAGAAAATCTAGCAACATGATCCCTTTGGAATTATAAAAACAAAACAAAAAGTTATCTTTAATGTATGAGCTGAACTCTCAGTTGAATGTAACTGGTCCAGCAAAGTTACTATAAAGATTGTGTTTGTCTAGATTAACGAGGAAAACAAATTTATAGACACACTCACATATGTGTATAAGAAAGTGCTTTATATCAAAGAGCAACTGTACATCAAGAAAACATCCTAGACCAGTCCAGATCAAGTCGATAAGTCTGATATTATCTCATACATAAGTACTAGTTCATAAATTCCTCTTTAGACTCACGTAGCCATGCAATAATACTGAAAGCAGGAAGACCACAGGCCTGTGGGTGGAAAGTCTTGTGCATGCAGTGGTGGTGGAAGCATCTCAGCTCTGGCAGGGGTCTCCACGTGGCTCCTTCAGCTCTAGGGCCCTCGTGTAGCTCCATGAGTCTTCTCAAAGGAATGTCTCCTAGGGAGTGTCTCCTGGGAGTGTGTGTGTGTCCCACCTCCAGCGAGCTATTTATCTCCTTAGTCCCTCCAAATGAGGTCATCAAGTTGGGACCTCATTGAGAGGTTTAGCTCCACATCTAAATTCTTAATATTCTCAAATTGACAACAGATTATATCACTACCACACTGTTTGCACCTTTCCCTTTTAGTTTTTGAAGGCACCGTAAGTCTAAAGAAATATTGCTGAGAAAAAGTGGAGGCAGCTCTTCCACTGATTGCAGTTATATTTGTATATATTTGAACTGTACTTTTGCATTATGTGGCAATATGAACTGGCACCCTGGTAGCAATACTTTCAACTTACCCTTATAGTTCATACGATTCTTTGTAATTACTCTGTTCTCTGCTTCATAAATGTTTTGGGTCCCAGACAGTTCAGTGGACTCCTAGGTTTTTCTCTTCCTTTTGTGTTTAGTGAATGTAAGTTACCCAGTGGTAGTGGAGCCAGAAGAAATTGAGGCCATCAGAATAAGGTGACTTTCCCTACATACATTTTCTCGGGATGGTAGACACTCCTGACATTTATCACTTAAGCATCTAAGAATCATCGTTTTTCATGTTCCCTAGTCCTTGTGTACTACATCTGATGCCAAGGGCTATATGGAATTTAACTTACCGTATGTCCTCGAGGATAAGCCAACCTGAATATCAGCCAAGGCACCTTATTTTACCACAAAAACTGCACTAAAAAATGTGCTGAAAATCTCAGCTTATATACAGTAATGATAAAATTAAAATCCTCTAAATTGGACTGATAAACAACACAATAAAGTCAACAATTTCATTCTACTTAAATGAAAAATAAATGTCTATAGAAGCAATAATCAAGAAATGAAGCATTCTTGCTGCATCAGGCGAGAGCCCTGTTGTGGTGTGTGAGCTGCGATCAGCAGCAGGGACAGGGTTTCTATTCTGTTCGCAGTTACAGTCTGTCCTATAGCATGTACAGGAGCCTGGAATGATTCAGTGCAGTGAAAATTCTTCAGGAAAATGTTAAGCAAAAGGCTTCTGATAAGTTCGAAAGAGCAGATAGGACACGCTGATGACTGAAATGTGCCAGACCCAAGTGGTGGACATTTCAGGCACCTGGCGTGCGTGCTGCACGATGAGAAGGACCCGCAGAAAAACAGCGGCATTTGGATCGTGGCCTTGGGAGCCAGTGGGCATGCTCTGACTTCCAGAGGAACCAAGAAAGTCATCTTAGAAGAAGCACAATCAGACAACCCGAACGCTCCTTAGAAGTGACGGCAGTGAGTCTTCTCGCTATGGACATGGCATCTGGAAAGCCCAATCGCTAGATAATGACATTATTGTTGATTTTAAGGAAAGTGAAAATGTGGGAAACTCTTTATGAGCGGGATTGACACCATTGCCACAATAGTCTTGGAATATATCAAAAATTATGAATATCAAACGGGACTATTTTAGATATTATAAGTCTGAAAACACTCAATCGCAAATAACAAAAATAACAATTTTTGCATTATACCCTACCCACTTTTTAGAAATTATTCCTTTATAAAAATCTCTTTAAATACAAGTTTAAGTATGAAAAATATTTCTTTCTCCGGTCCTGCATGATACAAGGGTTACCATGAGACATCAATTTTAAAGTTTCTGTGAACATTTTGGATATATATAGTGTACTAGAGGTTGTAAGAGCTTTGTGGCAGGTTTGAACTAAGTCAAATATTCTTTGATTTCAAATGCAATTAAGGACAAATCCATATTCCCCAGACATTCTTGGGATAATAAATAGAAGACCAAAGCTACCTAGAAGATTGAGCTCAGAGTTCTGCTAGAAATATATTAATAATTAAAAAGTAAGTTCAAATCCATAACTGGGACAAGTAAAATGCACAATCATCCTGGCACATATGGCAGCACGATAAAGTAAGATAATGTTCAAAACACGAAAGGATGAGAAGCTATCAAAGGAATTTGAGGACCACTTTGAAACATGGGATCCCTGGTGGCATAAGGGTTATACTCGAGGCTGCGATTTGCAAGGTCAGCAGTTCTAGACCACAGCTGTTCCAAGACAGAAAGACAGAACTTTCTGTTCCCTTAAATAGCTCCAGTCTCAGAGGGACAGTTTTTCCTGTCCTAGCAAGTCAGCATTGATTTGATAGCTGTGAGCTGAGTTTTTAATCTGAAAGAGCTTCCAATAATTAAAGCTGGTAAAATTTGATCAACAATATCTATAACCAAAAAGTATGTAAGAAATAAATAGAATTGATTTTAAGCCAAAGTACACAATAAATATATATAAATCACACTAATATAAATAGTCTTTGAATAAATACATAAACCAAGAGGAAGAGGCAAAACTTCCTCATAGAGGAATTTCAGGGGAGCTAATAGCAATCAGTACAAGAAAGATGAAAATTCTCTGAAATTGATGGTGGTGATGATTATACAAATCTTCTTGATATGACTGAACTACTGAATTGTATTTATATGTGGATTATGTACATTGTTTTAAAAAGTAATTTCACACAATATACAAGAATATAGATACCCACCCCTCCAGGTGGTCTAGTTTAGTTTTTCTCTATTTCATTCCATTAAAGGTGGGCTAGACATCAGTATGTGGAAGCTTCTTAGCTATACAGTGTAATTCCTCCCTGAGAACAACGTAATAGATTTTCCAAAGAGATAAAACTTACTATCTATGCTGAACTCCAATACCTATACCCTCCCCTAACTCACAATCTCATACAATTTTGGCTTAGGGTATTTATTATGCTAGTGGTAGCAAGAAACAAATTGATCCAAATGAAGTTTTTTTCCCCCCCCTCTATTCTATATGTTTACCAAAAGGAGAAAACAAACAGAAGTTCTGTGTGTTCCATTGATTTCTATGGACAAAGAAAAATGTACCTATTCACTCATCTGATAAGATATATTGACTATGATTTCTTCTTCAGACTTCACAAAAGTAAAGGAAATGGAACTCTTTGTACATGGAAACGAGAAAATGTTCCTTCTGTTACTCTGTGGTTGACTTAAAAGCAGGATGACCTGACTAGAGAGAATCGTTGTCCCTAAGGTAAATTTAGAGGCACAATTTACTTTGTACTTTCTAAGAACTATAGAAAATGATTATCACAATCAGTGTGAACCTAAAAAGAACAATAAATACATATTTATTGAATGCCTGCTTTTTGTAAACAATTTACTAGACACCCGTTAAACCTGGTTGGGGATAGAACAGATACATAAATATAAATGATCAAATATCTTGCAGAAACCATTATTTTCAATTGCATTTTCACCATTTTTGAAGCATATATATATATATATATATATATATACCCTCCAGAAAAAAATCTATCTAGTATGTTTCTAATAAGAAATATAAACATATACAAGGGATATCCCCCCAAATAAATAGGGGGAAAAGACCCACTGTGCAGTTTTTGTAGTACACATTTTTCCCGCTGGAAGATCATCAAGCAGCTCTCTTGGAGTTAGCGCACCCAGTGGAGCATCCCAGAAGATTCTCTCTGTTCACTGTGATTTTTTTCATAAAACCACTTTCACTGGAACCTCGTTTTTGTGATGGCCAATTTAAGAGAACAGTGTGTGACTGTGAAATGTAGTTTCCTGCTTAGGAAAATCCCACAGGAACTGTTGGGATGTTGAACACAGCTTACAAGCACAGAGCTATGAGAAAAACCTCAAGTGTATGAGTGGTTGTCTCATTTCAAAAAAGGTAAAATGTCAATTGATGACAAAGCTCATTCTGGACATCTTTCGACTTCTTGAACAGACAAAAATTACAACAAAATTCATATACTTGCGCTCAAAGGTCTATGAAAGACCATTGAAGAGCTGAGGGAGTTGTTTGGACTATCTTGGAGATTGGTTCAGTGAATTTTAAGACTGGGAATGAGATAGGTCACTTTGAAATCTGTGCCTCAGGTTCTGACTGACCAGG
Source organism: Tenrec ecaudatus (assembly GCF_050624435.1). Taxonomy (NCBI): domain Eukaryota; kingdom Metazoa; phylum Chordata; class Mammalia; order Afrosoricida; family Tenrecidae; genus Tenrec; species Tenrec ecaudatus. The sequence goes on from NC_134530.1 coordinate 101,248,633, forward strand.
AAAAAGAGCTTGCACTGGAAACCTGCCAATCTTTGGAAGAATGGCTTCAAAGTAACCAAGATGCGTTTTCCAAGGTCATTACTGGTGAGGAGACATGGTGCTATTCTTATGACCTCCAAAGCAAACATCAGTCAAGCCAGTGGAAGACGCCTTTTTCATGTCACCCAAAAATACCTCTTCAAGTGAAATCAAAGTTGAAGATGATGCTCATTTGTTTGTTTGTTTTTAATGTGAGGGGTATAGTGCGTTTTAAGTTTGGTCCACCAGGTCAGACTGTTAATCAAGCTTTCTACTTAGAGGTTCTGAAAAGATTGTATAACAGTGTGCAATAACAAAGGCCCGATTTTGTGGCAGATGGAGGACTGGTTTTGCCACCATGACAATACAACTGCTCTTGCAGACATCTCAGTGCAGTAATTTGAGCATGCCTGAAATCAGCATGCCTCTCTTGCCCCACTCACCTCACTCACCTGATTTTGCACCATGTGACTTCTTTTTGTTTCCATGAATGAAGAGGGACACGAAAGGACAGCAATTCGATGATATAGAAAACAATGAGGGAGGTGCTGTCAGCCATCCAAACAGATGAGTTTGAAAAATGTTTCCAAGAATGGAATCACAGATTTGACAGATATATTAAGTGTAGTGGATAGTACATTGAAGGTGATAAGATTGCCTTGTGAAAACATTTAAATACATAATTTTGGGGGAAATCTGGGTTTTTTGTTCCCCCCTTTGTATGATGTTTGAAAATAACCATAAACTTAATATATAGAAATAACACTTGAGAATTTGAGAGTTGCTAATTTTGCCAAGCTTTGGGAGTTCATGACTGAAACATAAATACTTTTTGAACAGCAACTGTTGAACTTGTTAACTGATAGATAACAATTAGACCAACCATAAAATAGTAGCCGCAAGTAAATCTGCATGGTTTAGGATGCATTTAATTTGCAGAAACAAATATATGACATAACATTTATTTAATTAGCAAACTAATTAGACTTTGATTATACTACAATAGTACCATTGCAAGTCTTCATGCTAACACCCTGACTAGCGAGTTTGTATACTCCTTATTTATTGCAGCAGTTCCCTTTGGTTTAATATTTGGAACTAATTTCTAAGACAGGCTAAGCATGCAGTCTACTTTTTTTTAATAAATCTGATAGGATGGAATAATAAGTAGCTGAAATGTTCTAGGGCTACATTACAGGCTTCGGTGATCACAGGTTCAATGATTCATTTCCAAAGCAAAGCTTCTTCCCTCATGTGTCTGGTGTATTGTTTTTTATCAGCAATTGGTGACCCTGCCATTTGTTTTATTGTTGTTGTTCTCTTTTCAGGGTGCTAAGAAGAGACCCAGCTCAGACCCTCTGGCTGTTTATGTCTGCAGCCGCTGGGAATGCTGCCCCATCATTAGCTAGGCTTCTTTCTTGCCAATCTTAAATCTCACATCATGGCCATTTTAAATGTTTCTTCAGCAAATATTTTAGATACAGTAAACCATGAGTTGGATTTTCTATTGCACACCTGTGGTACTGCCTAGATTCTTATCTCCTGATATCAATGTCTATCTTCTTCAAAAGATTGTTAGTTAGTAGTTGTCCTGTATAAACAGGGTCTTTGCACAAAATCTAACATATAATAAACACGCAGTAGATCTGATTGAAGGAATAAGTACTAACAGAACAAGCTTTTGAGTGGAAATATACTTGTGAAGAAATGGAGGTAAGAGCAGCAGCACAGAACACTGTACACCAGTGTTTCCCAAAATGAATTATACTTCCCCCTTAGAGGGTGAAGCAATGAACTACAAATTATCCAGGGTTACGAATTATAATACAAAATTTCAATGGACAAGGGAGGGGTGTGGTTTGGGGTTATTTGTTTTCCTAAGAAGAAAGTAAGCCAAATAAATTTGGAACACTAGGATTGGAACAAAAATCACACAGACAAGACAGTTATCCTTCTAAGGGTAACTAGATTGCCAATTACTTTTCCTCCTTTCCATGGATCTGAGTGGGCTGTGATTTTGACACACAAAGCAATTTGAATCCCTTAAGGTCAACATTCCCTGTATTTTGTATTTCTTTAGGAAAGTCCATTTGTAAGCATCCCGGCCAAAATATTCTGTGTACACCCCTGCACTTTCTATTTCTTTAATTTTAAACTGTTTACTCTGTATTTAATTCAGATCTATCTTCTGCTTTTTTTCTTATTTTCAACTTAAAAGTTGAAAAGTTTCAAGTTCAACTTTGAACTAGTTTTGGATTCTCCTTCTACTCTATTTTATTTTATCATACTGGAGCTTGCTCTTCCCCTGCCCCCCCACCCCACAATATTTGGTCTAGAAAACATAAACACCAAAATAAATAGATAGTTCCTGATTAAGGGTGTTATTTCTACAGGTATGTTTTCAAACACAAAGGTCAAGGAAAAGTTGCTGAATAATCTATAATTTGCATATTGTATATTTTGCATATAGGTAATCAGTCTATATTATATACATTGATCTGAATAGTAGGTCTTGAATTCCCTTACATTTATACATATATCCATATTTTTTCTTGTGGAGCATCACCTTGTACAAGCAGATGTCAAAAGTAGTAAAAGGTCAAGGTGCTTACCCTCTGCTTTGGGCTGGATTCACTCACTCACTCACTGCAATCGAGTCCTTACAACCCAGAACAACCCAGAGTATGAAGGAGAACAGCCCCTTTGGGTTTTCGTTGGGTTATCAATACTTCCTAGTCTTTAGAGTAGCGGGCACTCTCATCCTTCTGCTAGGACTATGACCTGGAATGCACCACACGTAAATTACAAGAATAGAGTTCATGCATTGGATATTAGTCAAAAAAGAGCCTGTGAGCTGTGGGAGGACTTCAAGGTCTTTATACATGAAGAAAACAAAAGGACATAAAAAACATGGGGAAAAAAGGAAAATACAAATAGATGTCAGAAGACTCTTGCTCTTGACTGTAGGGTAGGTAAGGCAATGGCAGAAATAATAAGTCAAACAGAAATTTCAAAGGGCAACTTGAAATAAAAAGTGAATCTGTACGTTAATAAAATGTGCAAAAACAAGTTAGGAAACCAAAACAGAAGAATACACTCAGCATATCTGAAATAAAAGAACTGAAAAAAGAACCCAAATCTTGAAGTGCATTTTGAAAGATTCTAAAGGCAAAATATTGAATGATGCATGAAGTATCAAGAGAATATGGAAAGAATATACAGTGTATTTGTACTAAAAGAACTAGTTCACAATTAAGCATTTTTAAGAGGTAGCACATAAGCAGGAACCAATGGTACTCAAGGAAGAAGTCTAAGCTGCGCTGAAAATACTTGCCAACAATAAAGCTCCCGGAATTGACAGAATACGGAATGAAGTGTTCATCCAGTTGTTGAAGCAGTGAAGGTACTCACTCATCTGTGCAAAAAATGTGGAAGACAGTTACCTCAGCAGCACCAATTCAAATGAAAGGTGACCTGGAAACCTATGTCAATGATAGAATCATATTACTGGCATCAAATGATAATAAATTTCCGTTGAACATCATGCAACAAAAATTGAACAAGTGAATTGACAGGGAGGTTCCAGAAATTCAGCCTGGATTCAGATGAGTACATAGAACAAGTTCTCTCATTGCTGATGTCAAATCAATCTTGGTTGAATGTAGAAGATACCAGAAAGATGCTCACTTGTGTTTTATTAATTATCCAAAATACGCATCTGTGTGGACCATAAAAATCTCTGGATAGTCTGAGTAGAAGGGGGATTTCATAACACTTCATTATGCACATGTGGTACCTGTACATGGAACAAAAGAAAGTTTGTAAACAGAGTAAGAGCATACTACATGTCTTACAATTGGGAAGGATCTGTGTCAGGATTATATCCTTTCACCATATTTGTTTAATCTTCATGCTTAGCAAATCATCAGATAAAGTGATTATATGAGGAAGAATGTGACCTCAGGATTGGAGAAGATTAACAACCGGTGATATGCAGATGACAAAACTTTGCTTGCTGAAAATGACTAGGGTTTGATTAACTTGCTGATGAAGACCAGAGTGCATCCTTAAGTATGGATACAACTTAAAGTAAAAAAGATAAAAATCTTCACAACTGGACCAATAAGTGACATCATGCTAAATGGAGAAAAGTTTGAAGTTCTCAAGAATTGAGTCTTACTTGGATCCACAATTAATGAGCATAGAAGCAAGTGTCAAGAGACCAAATGTCACATTGTCTTGGGTAAATCTGCTACATTAGACCTCTTCAAGTGTCAAAAAGCAAAGAGTAGGGGCATCTGAAGCACTCTCTGGTATTTTCAATTGTCTCATATGCATATGAAAGCAGGGCATTGAATAGGAAGACTGAAGAACAATCTATTATGTATGAATTACAGTGCTAGTGAAAAAATATTGAAAGTATCAGAGTATCAAACGAACTAACAAATCTGTCCCGGAAAAAAAATACAGCCGGAACGTTACTTACAAGGAAGAATATTGAGACTTCATCTCAAGTACTTTGGATATGTTAGAAGGAGAGACCAGTGCTGTAAGAGAACATCATGACTGGTAAAATAGAGGTCCAACAAACACAGAAGAAATGCCTTGTTAATTGGATTGACATCGCTGCCGTAACAACACGCTACAACACAAGGTCAGCTGGAAGCTGGTGTAAGACTGGGCCATGCTTTGCTGTACAACGTATTGATATGAGAAGGAATCAACCAGATGGAACCTAAAACATTCAAAATCAGGACCAACCAAATCCCAGCAAAACTATATCTCTACAACAGTCTTAGAGCTACTTTTTTTTCCTGATTAGAACCAGGATACTGGTAATTTTCACCCTGTTTTTCTGTCCAAACAAGACAATTGTAGATTGTTGGCTGTTTCTAGATAGTAAAGCACTGAATCAAGAGGCTGCAGCACTGACAGACATCATCGCCTTCCCATTGTCCATCCATCCTTCCATCTCCTTGATCGCCTATGTGTAGGGTACCCATAACACTATTACTTAAGTCCAAATCTGTTTAAGCCAATCAAATGCATTCTGTTTTCTTTGGCACAATCTTTCCAACAAGATTGCTCCAAGAGAACTATAGCCTGATATACCGCTAAACACAAGGGTTGATCCAGGAATGTTTGAATTAGAAGGGAAGTCAGATATCTATTTCACAATTACAGCTGGAACTCTCCTGCTAGATGACCATAGTGAAGCACTTGGAAATAGCTCATTCACTGGAAATCACTATAGTTCTAACAAGTCAGTCAACTGAGAGTTAGTGAAGCCAGCCCTGTTTATGGCGTGAAAGGGAATTGAAATAGAAGAAAAGGTGCTCGGTTGATGACAGTGCGGTTTCCTTGGCTCTTCAGATTACATTGAACTGATAACACACTCCCTTTACTGTTCAAGCCGTTTGTAACCTGGTTTGTTGTTTTGTTTTTTCACAATCAAAATGATTAAACTGATAGTTATGTCTACAAACACATTAGCCAAGATACAGCAGGTTTACTGCCCGTTGAGTCAAAAAACAAAGATGACCTCTCTCTGGGAAATAGTTTTAGGTTATCCATTTAGAATTATGATTTATTTTGTGGTAATTTTATGACTCCTATGAGGTAAAAATCATGTTTTTTGCCAAGTAGTCATTCAACTATTTTTCTATTGAATTATTTTGACTTTCCCCCCCAAAAAATCAGATGAGCATTATATTCAATTGTTTCCTGCATCTAAATTTCAAGGCATATTTTAAATACTGTAGCTCTCTAGTAACTCTTCTAATAATATTGGAAGTACTCTGGCATAATTCTCTATTTCAAATTTTTAGACTCAGCAAATTATCCTCATCTCACAAATCTCATGAGAATATCATCATTTTTATATATAAATCAACATTAGGGTTTTAAATGGATCCAATTAGTTGCTGCCTCACGTTGTGGCGAGTTGCCAGTTTCTCAGGGTTGGGTCTTAGAATCCACGGGCCTGGCATGGTTTGCTTGTTACACTCTGATGTATCTTTCTAGCTTTAGTGTCAATCTCATCCCAGCCTCCAACCATTATTTGTAAGGTGATTTCTTCTTCTCTAGTTCTAGTATTGTCTGTGTTATGTAAGATTGGGGTTAAAAATTCAAGTCACAAACCTATTGGCATCCAGTAGTCTATTCTGGCACACAGCAACCTTATATAGTTTTCTGAGGTGGTACTTTTTTTGAGTGAGCACATAGTCTTTTTTTTCCCCATGTAATGTTTGAGAGATTTGAATACCTGTTCTTACAGTTAACAGTTTAACACTGTACCACATAGCAGTACCACCAGGGTATTAGTAATCTCTAAATAATTTGATGCAATTAAAAAAATTAAATCATCTGGTCCTAGATTTTTATTGACAGAAACTTTTAAATTATTAATGCAGGGTTTTTTTTTTTTTTTGCTTGGTGTGTTTTTAATATGGGCGGAGAAATACTGGTAGTGCGGGGGCTACAAGTTGGGCTGTGATCCTCACAGTCAGCAGTTTAAATAAAGAGTGGGTTTGTTACCCCTGTAGACACTTAGAGCCTGCAAACGCCACAAGAGTTCCCTGTGAGCCACAATTGACTCAATGGCAGTAAGTTTGGAGTATAGGATATGTACACATATCTTTATTGGGGTGAGACATTAAACTCTTACACATAATTAAACACCACAAGGGAATGGGTCTTTGAACTTGAAGTCTTAGGACCATAGTCTCAGAGGACATCAAGATCTATTGGCATAACATAGTTCACAGGCCAATATTCTACATCCTACTTTGGTAAAGAGCACCTCATGTCTTGAAAGTCTGTAAGCAGACATCTAAGGGGCAAATATTTGCCTGTCCCCATCTGAAGGAAAGAAGATGATGTTGGGCTAAGTTCTCTGGAAAATCAAAATCAGTGACTCTTTTATATGCGTGCATATAAATAAAAATAGATTTTATCAAGAAATTACTCATGCCATTGTAGAAGTGGGTAAGACTAGTCCAGTTCAAATGCCTGGGTCAGATTTAAGCCGAATGTTTCTCCTGACCCTTTTTTTTTGGGGGGGGTAGGTACAGGGCCTAATGAGCAGCAAGCATAAAGCTAAACCAGGAAGACCACAGCTGGATGAATGCAAAGCTGAATGAATCCAAGGTCAATTGAATAAATCTAAGATTGGCAGTTCACTAATGACTCCTGGGGTGAGTAGTTAATATAACAGGATATGCCCACTCAAGTTGACATAAAACCTAACTAACACAAAGAGAGGTGGAAATAAAAATATACATGAAAGTAATTAATGGACCACACAAATATCAGTCTCCACAACCCCGAGATCAAATACAGCTTCCAACTACCTTGAAAGGGATCACATTAGAAAGTCCTGGATAAAGTGGGAGCAAATGTGGAACAAAATTACAAACAAAAAATAAACCAGCCTCAGACAGTGTAAGACATAAGAAAATAATAATAATTTATAAATCATTCAGGGTTTGTGAGGGAGATGGGAAGGAGAGGAAAATATGAGGAGCTGATGGCAGCAAATGTACATGTGTGCTTGACACAATGGATTTATGTTTAGATTGTGATAAGGGTTGTACAAGCCCCCAGTAAAATGATTTAGAAAAAAAAAAGAAACCAGTCATATTCATAATGGCTGGTGGAATCCCCAAGATGTGTTCTTAGTCAACATTCAAGCCTAGAACTGAGCTCACCCCAGTGACTCAATTTCTGGCCAGCTGGTGGACCAACAGTAGCACTGTGAGATACACACACTTTATAGAATAATCAACTATTTAAAATCAAAGGATGGCATTTTTCCCTGGGCAAAGTTTAGAGGACTTTGAACATAAGTAAATATGGAGAAGTAAACATGTAGAAGAAGTGATATAAATGCTGAACTCAAGAGCTTAAAATAAATGAGATGAAAACAAAATCTATGTTTATGAATTGACTCTTGAAAAACTGTTGATATGCTCAGAAAAATAGAAAAAAACATTGGGTTAAGATAAGCATTTAAGTGCATGGAAATTTACAAATGTTCATGATTTTCTAGGTTCCATAGGTTCTTGTGGTTGCATATATCCTCGAGCAGTCAGTCAGGGACATTTGGAGAATATAACACATGCCATATATGACTCAGCTGCTTTAAAAATTTTAGCTGCTCTGCCAAATGTTTAGCTGTTCTACTGCTTTTTTAAACCAAGTTCATCACCTCTAGTCACTAATGTATTGGGAACTCAAGCTGTAACGTGTTGAAGTCACCTCAAGAAAAAGCCTGGAAATTCACTTTTCTTACTTTATACAGTAGATGTTACCATTAAAGAAGTACTTTTCAAGTTTTTGCCTCTCTTGTCTTTCCAATGACTTAAATGAAAATTTTTATTGTAAGAAATGTTTCAAGTTTTACAAAATTTATAAACCTCCTCAAGTTGTCACTACCATTGATTATAATATCGTGATCTGAAAACCTGACATAAAAGAAAGTAGCATTTTAGACAGCATTCCCAATACTAGGAATATATCTTATAGAGAAATATGACCTGGGAGAGAATTGTATGTATATGCACAACTATGTTCATTATAGCATGATTCACAATAGCAAACAGATGAAAACAACCTAAGTGACCATCGGGAAGAATAGATAAACCAAACATTGTGTGTATATATATCTATATATATATACACATATACATATATATTCCTATTGGATGAGTGTGTAGACACACACACAAATCATGGTTTGTAAATGTATATATATCCATTGGATGTGTGTGTATATATATATATATTCCTATTGTATATATATCCAATGGAACAGTTTGCAATGTTAAAAAAACATCAAATCTATGATGAAGATATTATGCTGAATGAAATAAGACATTCACAAAATATTATTGTATAAAACATGTCAAAAATATTCAAAGAAAGTCTGATACACAGAAAGAAACATTCTTGATGGTTACTGTAGCTAAAAGGAGAAAAAGGATGATGACTTACAAGATATTAGTCACAAAATAAATGTGGGTAAAGGGAAAAGTAATGTAACCGTAAGGGAGAGATCAGTATACAATTTCTAAGGCAAAGGAAAACATTGAAAGGTGACCTAGAGTTAAAGACACAAAGCTAAATACAATTATATAAACAATATTAGTTAATAATAACAAACAAAAGTCTGTAAGTAGACACAAAGGAAACTTTCAAACTGAACGGATTTGTTTATGAGAAAGGAAATACACCCGTGTGTGTGTGTGTGTGTGTGTGTGTGTGTGTGAGAGAGAGAGAGAGAGAGAGAGAGAGAGAGAGAGAGAGAGAGAGAGAGAGAGGATGTCTCTACATTTGCAGTATAGATACATCCATGTATATACCAAACAGAGGGCAAAGTTGTTAAAAATTCTTAGTAACCATCAAATATCTTGAGCACTAAGTAGTCACTGAACTTGGAAACTTAGGACCACAGTCTCAGAGAACAGCCAGGTCAGTTGGCATAGTAATTCAGAAAGAATGTTTTACATCCTGTTGTGAGTAGAGACTGCGAGTAAAAGCTAGTGTCTATCTAAGAGGTAACTAAGGGTCTTTCTCTAGAGTAAAGAAGATTGAAGAGAACCAAACACCAGGGAAGCAATTAGTGAAAAGGACTATGTGAACCACAGTCTTTACTACCACCAGACCAAAAGAACTAGATGTTACCCAGCTCCCACTACTGATCGCTCAAATCAGGAACACAGAAGTCCCTGGACAGAATAGTAGAAAGATGTAGAGCAAGAGTCAAAATTATGATAAACGTCTAGATGCTGCTCTGATAGGAACTGGTAAACTTTGGACACCCTTTATACTATGAACTGAACACAACCCCAGGGATCCTGTTGCAGCCAAACAACAAACAGACCTAGAACGTGAGCAATAATACTCTTCAGGAGCATGTTCCTCTGAGCACTTAGTCGTAGAACAAGAGAGCAGCATTTACCCTAAAATGAAGCTCAGTATGCAGGTATGGGAGAATGGATACTAGAATTCCAAAAATACTATTATATTGAAGGAATTACAACACTATGAAATAAAATAAAATATACATTTATATAAATTGTTGAAGCAAGCAGAAATAAACCTCCGGGTCTCTGCGCATACTTTTACTTACTCTAGAAACAAATTCAAGTGTGCTTTAAAAAACATATTTTTCCATGATTAGATTGCAATTTATACGTTAAAATCTCATTTAAAGATGGCTTCTGAGAAGCCTCACTGTATTCTCACAATGAAGTTTAGATAATAACTTCTTGAGTTCCCATGTGCATTTAACTGCTATTCTGTTTACCATATTTAAGTTCTTGTAATTACCTAATTACCCTGAATCAACACAATTCCTAATGGAGAGACATGTGCCTTGTATGTTTTCCATGTGCAACTGCAGAACTGAGAGTTGATGAAAAGTAATTCTGTTTGTTCACAAGGAACATAACTTCAATACTCACCAATTTTGGGTCCTATTATGAATAAAATACAAGCCCTGGTAGGGTTGTTAGATAAGTGTTTAACTGAGAACCAGAAATCCAGAAGTTCAAACTCACAAGATACTCCAGGGGGAGATGATGTGGCTATCTGCTCCCATAAATATCTACATCCTTGGACACTTTATATATGGTCTCTCTGAACTGGAATCAACTCTATGATAGTCAGTATGTTTAAAACTAAAAGTGCATAATTTTAGTGCATAAATATTAGTACATGCATTTCATTTACTCTTCTGTCTTCCTTCCTATCTGAGTATAAGGTATAGATCATCCTCAAATAAATCAAAATAAAATGTTAGTTTGGTTAAAGTGCCCTTGGTCCATTTTGAGCTAGGGTATGACATACATAAGTAGCTAAAGAAAGAAAGATCAAAGTTTCAGCATTTTTATATCGATGTATGGGAAACACTCAAAAACAAGCAAACTAATGCACTCAATTACCATCAAATCCGTGCTAAATCATAGTGAGCCCCTGTGGGTTTCAGAGAGGACGGGAAGGTTTGCCAAATTAGAAAGCCCGGTCTTTCTCCCACAGAGCTGCTGGTGGTTTCAACGTGCCCCCTTGCGGTCACGGCCCAACAGGTATCCACTACTACACCACCAGGGTGCCTCTATGGGAAACACTAGAAATCCAAATTATCCTAAATACATCTATTATTTTTAAAAATGTTTGAACTAATTGTATAACAACCTACTCCAGAAAAGTACAGATTTTTAAAATTAGGCTTAGTTCTTTAGTCAATTATAATTGAACCTATATATCTAAACTTCAGTTTCTATTCTTTAGCTTCACTTAGATTAAAACAGATAAAATGACCTTTTTGGCAGTTCCCCACCCCCAATATTCCAAAAGAGTTCAAGAGCATTTCAAAGGGAGTTAACTATCTCTGTTCCTTCTATTTTTAAAAAAACCCATAGCTTTAAAGTATACATACTTAGTGCATTTGTAAGATTGTTATTACTACCTTGACTTTTAATTGGTTTGTCTTCTGTGAGGCTCTGTGGGAGGGGAGACTATGAAGTAAAATGAACATTTCATCAAATGTACTAGTCCACAGCCAGTAATGTGCCTTATCATCTTGCTTAATCCTCACAATCTGCCAGTATGCTTCATTCACAATTTTATAGCAAGAGGTGTTTGTTATTTAAGAAAAGTTATCCCGCTTGCTTAAAATCAGAGTTCATAAAGGGTGAGCTCATGGTCCAAAGTTTGGCCTTTTGACTCTAAACTTCAGAGTTCGTTCCTTTAAATCACTACCTATTTGAAATACTGTGCACAAATGATACTGCATTTTAGTAAATCCCACAATAACAGTTCATTTCATGCTGTGTCAAATAGCCATCTTTGTGATATATAAAACAACATGGCATAACTGTCAGATAGTCATTTAAAATATTTTAAAGGCATCACAGAATTACCTTTCATAATTTATATTGTGAATAATGTCAAGAGAGTTAACTCTTGAAGTGTTAAATTATATGTAGGTCCATGCTGTGCATAGTCACATAAAATCTATTTTATGTAAAACGGACAGCACGGAGAGCTAATACTTTTCAAATGTCTTGTTTTCAGTAGATTGAACTGTCATCTGCTCTTATTCTACTGCATCCAACTTTCCTTCCACCGCAGTAGCACCAACAGCCACGCTATGTTTTTCTGACAAGCTATATTTTCATTTTATGCTTCATTTTTGAGCCTTCAAAATTGATGCCAATGTTTTTAAGACAATGTGTTCAACACAGTGGGGCAAATAAATACTTATATATTCATTTTTCTTATAGCACAGAGTAAATGAATTCCAGGTAATAGAGTTCTGGTACAAACTTTATCTTCACACATAACTCAGACACTTCAAGAATACTTTGATAGTTGGCCAAAAACCTTCCAGTTCAGTTATAAATAATATTACTATGTATTTATATGTGCATTCACTTTTATAAAGTGTTCTCTGCTTTTTGTACACCATATTTTCAATTTCTTGGTTCCTGCTTCATCTCTATTAAAAAAAGAAATTACATTTATATGTATGACTGCATACATATGTACAATCATGTAACTACACAGTGATCTTTTTTATAGGGTGAAGCAGTGTTTGGGGTTAGTTTTCTGGAGCATTTCATGACCACATTTTTTTTTTTTTACTTTCTAAGTGTTTACATTTGGTTGCCTAGATTAAACGACATCTGTTTCTGCTTTTGTTACTCAGTCTAAGGGCATGTAAAACTAATACTCCCAATGCAACTTAAAAAGGCGATAGTATTTATATAAGGAGAGTACACAAAGTTCAAAAGAGGGCACTTATGAAAATGTACATTATCTTGCTAATAACATATCCATGTATTATATACACATAATAAAATAATGAGTATATGAAAATAGTGTGGGCACAAACAGTTTTAAGGAATTTAAATATAAATTGTAGTGTGACTGGAGCAAATCTACATTTTTTAGGGCCAGGAGCTTAAAAAAATTCAGTGAACCTTCTCTGTAGTAAAAATACAGCACAAGCTAAAACTGAACTAAACCCACTGCCATCCCATCCCTTCCCACTTAGAATGCTCCTGTTGGACGGAGGAGGAGTGCGCCACATGGTTCTCAGGCTGGAAGCCTTTTCCGCGGTAAACTGCCGTGTCTTTTCCAACATCGATACTGATGGGTTCAAAGCTGAGCTGCCTTTTATCCAGCAGTCTGATGCTTAATCAGAGATGCCTCGGTGATTTCAAATACACAAGGAAAAGGGAAAATTAAGTATGAACATGGATATTTACTTTAAGTATGAAAAACCGATATTTATTTGAATTAAAAATAAATCAACATATTTCTTAATTTTAAAATATATGACAAATACACAACTGCAACCTTCAAGAAATAAAAATTTTATTTAAATGTCTCTAAACATTTCCCTTCTGTCTCCTCCCCCACCCTGAACCCTTTGATCATTATTTCGTAGAACAGTACTTCTATAGTATTTTTCCTAGAGAGCCTGGAAGGATAAAACATTAACAAGCCAACTGGCATCACCTCGAGTCTAATTCATAGTGGTCCTGTAGCGCAGACTAGAACGGCCCTTGTGTGTTTCTGGGGCTGAAAACTTTTGTAAGCGAAGATAGCCCCCCATGAGTCTACTGTGGATTGGCTGGTGTTTTCAAACTACTGACTTGCACTCAGTGTATCACTATCCTCAAGTCTTCTCTCTAGAAGATAAAAACTCCAAACTAAACTCACTTCCATCTAGTTGATAACAATTCATCTAAGGCCTCTAAGACAGAGTAGAAATGCCCTATGGATTTCCTAGACTGTAACACTTTACAGGGTAGGAAGACCTGTATTTCTCCCCGGGAGCGACTGGTGGCTTAGAATAGCTGACCTTGTACTTAGCAGCCCCAGGCGTAAGAGCTACACCACTAGAAGGAGAGAGAACTGTAATTATACCTTTTCTCTAAAATGGTTATTTATTTTTAGTGATAGTTTAGAATATTTTCTTTAAGTCTTACAATTCTCTCTTTTTTAATGTCATATAAATTTGGAGATTTTTATCAATTTATACAAAACTTTGTGTCTTTTATTTATTATTGTAAGATTTCAGAATACTTCTTGAATTGATCATATTCATTTCAATGTCATTAATATCTCTTTATTGCAATGTTTTCTTATGTATTCATTATCAACATGTTTTTTATAAAATCAGTAAAAATGTCTAAATCTTTTCTAATATGTAAAAGTCTTACCTAATATGATTATGAAAGATATATGCCTATTACCTCTATTCAAATTTAATTTCCTCTAGATAATGAACTATTGATTTTGGAATAATCTAAAACGTATTAAAGTTGTGTCAATGCTTTAATAATTCTACTATTTTATACAATATATAAAATATGCTTTATAGTATTGTCCAACTATAACTCTATATCATGGTTTATCAAATATATTTCTGAGAATATGAAAATTAGGCTTTGCTCTAAAATATCTGAGTTGCCTGCTGATAATTGCATGTATTTGATGGCAGAGAGAATTTTTCAAGGATTTAATTTTGGTTCTCTGCATTTCAAACTGCACGTTTTCAGTTATCCACATGCTTTTTTAAATAGATAGAAGTCTAATTCCTATAATAACTCAACCTTTAGTCTTTTTTCTTTACATAAGAGTGCTGCATTAGTTGAAAGAGAGAGAAGTAGCATGAGCTTTTCTGGAATCCATCTCTACACTTCTATGAACATCAAAATCTACATATTCAAGCAAATGGCTCCAAACTTAACAGCATCTCACAATACTGTTATCCCAACTGAACTTTCCCTTAGCAAAATTACCAAAATTGTAAGTATGGTTTCCATACAAATATTGGCCAACCAATGCCAGATACACCTTATAGTCTTTTCAGAAATGTTCCATAGTGATGGGGTAACATTGACAAAATCTTGGCTGATAATTATTACAAAGGTAGGGGGGGAATGAATTATAGTTGACTTTATTATAAAGCTACATTTAGATGTAAGCACTTTTGACAACCCATTTTCCCAAGATTGATGCCCGTTTTGAGGCACAAAGGATTTTAGTCTCATTTTACAGAACATAAAAGTGAGAAAGAGAGAGATCAATTACAATTGGCACCCGGACAATTTGATTAAGGAGTCTGCACTCTTATTCAGACATATTTACTTGGACCTGGAAAGGTAACTTCAGAACACATTAATGTCCATGATTGCTTTTACGTCTGGTCAGCGTAACCAGTGATCATATTAAGTTCAACCTGACTTCTACTCCCTGCACACATACAAAACTCAACATTGCATAGGGCTTGGACCTGGCTTTGTCCTGTGTAATCTTTTTATCAATAACAGAAATGGGAATGAGAAGAGCAGCAGACACAAACCTAATTGAGGAAATAACAAAATCAACTTTGAAAGGGATTTTGGTCTATAGTAATGAAAGTAAATGAATTATAGTCGCATGCATCAAGTTATGTAATACTGAGGAAAGTAATATATTGAATTTTGGTAGCTGAGGTGGAGTGAGTATGCACTATGTTTCCACTTATGTAAAAGCTAACGCACACACAGCCAATGCTGTCAAAAAGTACTGCTACTAATAATAAAAACATTTATTAAATAAAAATATCAAAATATAAGCATAATGTTTCTTGAGATATTGCCCATCCAGGCCTATAATCAGAAGGCAGGTTTTCCACTTTTACTACCTTCCACAAATAATTTTCTGTATGTTTCAATTTACATCACATCAAAATGGCCATTTAGACTTCCTGGAGGAACTCAAATTATGTCGCTTTTAAAATCTTTTGAGTTTGAGAAACAAAACAATTCTTAAGGAGCACAATGAGGAATGGGTGGCAAATTGGATAAACTTTCCCAATGAAGTTTTCATACACTGCCCTTTGCTAACTTTAAAGAGAGTAGGTGTATTTTTAATAGAAAATTAATTTCTTGGTGCAAACTTCCTGGCCTTTTTCTCACCTTTGCAGTTTTTAATTTTTATGAAACTTAATAATATCCCCCTGACCATCTTTGCCATTCAATACAATCTATCAAAATTCCCTTTCAAATAAAAAAAAGCAGTCATCATACATTTTCTGAGCTTCATTCTCCCTTGAATTCAGCTGGCCCACTAGTGATCCTCAGAAACCACTGTTTTGATTAGACCTTTTTTGTGTTTCTCGGCACCTTAATGAGACTTAAGCAAGTAAGTGTTTAACAAGGGAACTTTTCTCTAGCTGCCCAGTGATCACAGAGATATTAAACAGTATTTTTTTCCTTTTAAGACAGTTTTTATTGCAGTAAGTATATATAAGACAAAAAATACTTTGCACTTTAACGTTAAAAAAAACATACAATTCTGAAAAAGTAGTCTAAAGGAAGGAAATGAACACAAGCAGTTCCCCAGTTGCCAACGGCTGACTTAACATGTGATTTAGGGTTAACCCTTACTTGCACTTCAATGCAAATGTTCATATAAATTTTTCCTCACTTTGAAACAATTGAGCCCTTAATCCAACCAACTCTTCACACAATCACTATCACTTGCTGCACATGCTGCTTTTCAATCACTGCACGAAAGTAAGGCAAAATAAGAACACTATGCACCTGTTCCAACCTACCGACAAATTCCTCTTCAAGACACACTTGGGAGCAGAGCTCGTTGCAAACCCGGGGATTGCCTGGATTCTTTCCCTGCTACTGAAAACACATTCTAGAAAATTGTCGTTTCCTCTCTAGATTACAGGACTTCTTTGAATCTAAATTCTATTCATTCTTAAAATCCTGACCAGTCTGCGGTGAAACTGGGAACAAAGGAATGAAACAGTATTTTTTTTACAATAAATCCATGTATGTTTTAACAGGAGCTATCCTAGGAATACTTTTTGACTTACATTTTGTAGTAATCTGGAAATATTTAAAGCAAATGTAAATTGAGCTACCTATACTGGGCTTATACTCAGAAGAGATAAGAAATTTAGGATTATTAGATTAGTAAACTCTGGCCTAAATACACAATGGAGTTCTATGCATCACTAAAAAGTGCTGATGATCACATGAAACAAGTCATTTCATGGGAAGAGTGGGAGGAAATTATGCTAAGTGAAGTTAGCTAATCAAAAAAGGACAAACACAACGTGGCATACCTACTCTGACATAAGTAAAATTCGTAGAGTAGGTGTAGAAGAAAAGCCATATATATCACAATATATGGGTTGAGATATAAGCAGTTGGGTGGAAGTCGGACAAAACCCAAGGAGGTACATGTTTTTCCAACACAAAGATGGGGAAAGAGGGGAAGTGGGAGGGAGAAAAGAGGGGCAGGGGGGAGATGATGGTATGGGAAAGCAGGGCAATAACCACCCAGGGGGAGAGTATTGTTTTTGTCTCCACAGAATTGGGAGTGTGCATGCAGATCCCACCACAGCATACCATACCCTGAAACAACATAACCACATGGAAAAATGCATAAAAATATTGCTCTACAGGGCTGACCCCAATAAGAGCCAAACTGACCCCTTCCCTAGAAGTATGTGCTACAGAGAACAACACTAAACCTAAAGGTTGGGGAGAGGGGCAGGCATGCCACGCCTACATGGTAATAAACCAAAAAAGAAAAAGAGAAAGGAACCCTATAGAACCCATATTACCACAGCAAGCCCAGAGGATGATGTCCAATCACAGAACTGCTAAGGCACAGAGAGGACTAGGGCTGACAACAGCTCAAGACATGTTGTCCCCTCATTGGAGCATACTGTGACAGAGGACAATACTGGAGACACACAGAGGGGAGTGTTCTAGTCTGAACCCACTCCCCTTTCCCCCCGCCTCTAGCTGAACAAAAAAGTAAGAATAGTAGATCATCAATGGGAGCAAAGTCAAGCCACAAAGTCCCTGAAGGATCCCCCAAATAGACTTCAGGCTAGGAGGGGCAGCTCCCAGAATTCCTCCAGGACCAGGGGGGAGACAGTCATAAAGGTCATTGGACAGACCTGGAATTATGTATGTTCTTGTTTTGTTTTGTCTATTTCTTTTTTTCCTTTCAAAATTTTGTTTTATTTTTGTTTGGCCTCTGTCATTGTGTGGTTGCCTACTTATATAAGATAGGCATGGGAAGCAAGCCAGAGGAGAAATCAACAGGACTGATGGTTCCTGGGGGACTTGGTGGGAGGAAGAGGCAGAGAAAGGGAGCGGCGAGCGAACAACAACATAGAGAGTGGAACAACTATGGAATTAAATCAACAATATAGATATTCTGGTGGTGGTGGAGAAACAGCAATCTTGATGAGAGGAATTACCAAGAGGCAGAAGAATGGTGAGTATGATGGTAGGACAGTAGGAAGGTAAAGGAAACAAAGGAAAGATCTTGGGAACAAAGCTATGAAGTATAAACAAAGCAAAGAAGTATAAATATAGGTGTGTACATATATAAATATATTAATTCATAAAATTTGGGGATAGGGAAAAAGAGGCGTTAAACCAAGGACTCAATAGAAGGTAAATGTCTAGAAAAAATGATGGCAACATATGTACAAATGTGCTTGTTACAACTGATGTATAGATTGTTATAAGAGCTGTTAGAGCCCTCAATAAAATGATTGAAAAAAATGTACAAAGTTAGGCTCCTTTAAACACAATATATAAAATTAAAAAATATATATATATATGTTGTGAATAAGTGTATTAACTAAAATTATTGTTCAGTAAGGAATTTGTGCTTTACTGTTATCTAAAACACAATACTTTTTCTTTTTTATAATTGAATGTATGCAAAAATCCAATATCACTTAAATAATAGGATATGCTGTTAACAAATGAAAATTATGTTTTACAAATGATGCTTTCTTTCCAAAAATAAAAAACAATGAAATTGTCTTTCATGATGGGGACAGTTGAAGATACATTCTTAATGAAAGGGTTATGAATACCTTCTTTTATTAAATTGGAACTCTATGATGCTCACTCTCCCGACACAACGGCTGGAGCCAAAGTGGGTGAACAAGTAAATGTGGTGAAGAAAGCTGATGGTGCCCGGCTATCAAAAGAGATAGTGACTGGGGTCTTAAAGGCTTGAAGATAAACAAGCGGCCATCTAGCTCAGAAGCAACAAAGTCCACATGGAAGAACACACCAGCCTGTGTGATCGAGTGGTCCCAAAGGGATCAGTTACCAGGCATCAAAGAACAAAAAATCATATAATTGACTGCACACCTCCATGATAGGATCGCTGAAGACAAATGGGTGCATAAGCAAATGTGGTGAAGAAAGCTGATGGTGCCCGGCTATCAAAAGAGATAGTGTCTGGGGTCTTAAAGGCTTGAAGGTGAACAAGCAGCCATCTAGCTCAGAAGCAAATAAGCCCACATGGAAGAAGCACACCGGCCAGTGCGATCACGAGGTGCCCAAGGCACCAGGTATAAGGCATCATGCAAAAAAAAAAGATATAAGTGTGTGTATGTATGTGTATATATGTGTATATGTATATATGTATGTGTATATATGTATATATATATATCATATTAAATGAAGGGGGAAGTGCAGAGTGGAGACCCAAGGCCCAAGTGTCGGCCAATGGAGATCCCCTCATAGAGGGGTTTAGGAGAGGAGATGGGTTAATTAGGGTGAGAGGTAGTATCGATGAAGAACACAGCTTTCTCCCAGATCCTGGATGTTTCCTCCCCCCAACTACCATGATCCGAATTCTACCTTGCAGGGCTGGATAGGACAGAGGCTGTACACTGGTACATATGAGGGTTGTAGGTACAGGGAATCAGGGTGGATGATACCTTCAGGACCAAGGGTGTGAGGGACGATGCTGGGAGAGTGGAGGGTGAGTGGGTTGGAAAGGGGGAACTGATTACAAGGATCCACATGTGACCTCTTCCCTGGGAGAGGGACAGCAGAGAAGGGGAGAAGGGAGACTCTGGATAGGGCAAGATATGACAAAATAACGAGGTATAAATTACCAAGGGCATATGAGGGAGGGGGGAATGGGGAGGGAGGTGGGGAAAAAAAGAGGACTTGATGCAAGGGGCTTAAGTGGAGAGCAAATGCCTTGAGAATGATTGGGGCAGGGAATGTATGGATGTGCTTTATACAATTGATGTATGTATATGTATGAACTGTGAAAAGAATTGTATCAGCCCCAATAAATTGTTAAAATAAAAAGAGTTGTATGAACCCCTAATAAAATGTTTAAAAAAAAAAAGAAAGAAAGGGTTAAGAGTCCATCTACTTTTAGTTATAATACTTATCAATTTCTTAAGCATTCCAACTGTGGTGGTATTAGGAATTAGGTTTTATGTCAACTAGACGCTTGTGTCAAGGAGTGGAGTCAAATTTGTCAATCAAGTGTAGCTTGATAACACCTCTTTGGGGGTGTGGTCTTTTGTTTAGAATGAGGAACTCTGGGAACTACCTCTCTCTCCTCTCCTCACTAAGACTTCACTGGGAGTCTGTGTTTGCATCCAAGGTTGTCCCATATGGTCTACCCCACCCTGAAAGCTGGTGGTGCCTTGCTGTGTTTCCATGACCTTGAATTCATATGATTGTACCCACCGGCTTGTGACCATTCTGCTCCCTGCTTTACTTTACTGTGCCACTGACCAACAGCTACATGATCCAGAACGGAATTTATGGACTAGTAATGCACTTAATGAGTTGGAGTTGGACTGGGCTGGCATGAAAAATAATTCTTAATATAGCATTATTTCTTGTTACAAAGCTCTCTCCAATAGATATAGATGAGTGTCTCTGGATTTGTTTCTTTATACAACCCAGTCTAGCTAACCAAGTATCACAAATCAAGAAAAAGCAGAGCTTTACCTCTAGGGGTAGGAAACTTTTTCCCTGATGCCTTCCTGTGCCTCTGTGAGATATCTGAAATTGTGGCCTATTTAACTTAAGTATCTCCTTTCATTATTTATCACAGAGGCCTTGAATAGACAGTGTTGTGTGATATGTTCTCTGTGAGTCCTAATTTATGATTGGCATTCTGATGGAGAGCTGTCAGGTGGCCTTCTTTCTCTCTACTTTGTCTACATTGATTTATTGGCACGAGGACGATGCAATTGCAGTGGCAACGTTCTCCGTTCAGGCTGCAAAGATAGCGTGCACACACTGTTCAATGATTAAACAGAATGCAGTGGGGAGACTGCTGGCTGGCAGGTTTTCATTGACGAATCATGGAAAGGATATGACACAATTTTTAATGCATTGGCTTTTTCTTTCTTGGATATTTAGGTTACAAGTGAGTATGATTTTGGCAGCTCCAACCTTATCCCTACCTGGACATATAAAAATCTTCTAATTTGGCATCCAAATGCAAAATAATGATTGATGTCATTAGTTTCAGAGTGATGGATAAGTCACAAGGAAAGGTCCATCACAAATCAAGGGTAGTCTGAGAGATCTGCAAGGAAGGCTTCAAGTATTTTTCCTAAACTCTACCTGACACATGCTGGGAATAAATATTGTGTTGAATGTTTTTTCCTAAAATAAAGGTGGACTTAGAGGGCTTTAATGGACAGATAACCAGGATAGGATTAGCAATAGACCACATGTCCATCTGTATGTCTTATTCCATTTGTGTTTCTCCTTCAGTTGCAGTCACTGACAGAGCCAACAAAGAATAGGGAAAGACAGAATTTGGGGGTGCATGTCTAGGTCAATTTAATTTGATTCAATGAGTCAATTCAATGCAATGTGGCCCTGGCTCATGGAAACTGACTACATAAAAAGTGATCCCTAGGTTCTTTTTACTGCCTTGTTGACATTATTCGACATACCCACAGTATAAGAAGTTAGATGAATAATTTTTAGGGTTTCTCTTAAAACTACAAGTAGGATTTTTAGTTGTAGATACTAAAATATGTTTCAGGCAACTAGCTTTCCAAGGAAATTCAAATCAAGGAGATCTTATTGTACTTTGAGTCAGGGAAGCCATATTAAATGCCCATCATATTTTATGATGATTTTAATCTTAGAAATTATTATTTAACAACATAAATTAATTTCTCTAAGCACCTGCTATATGCAAGTTATCTGATAGTTACTGAAATAAGAGAAATCATCCTTTATGCATTTCAATAATAACTGTGTTAGACTGATAAATTCTATTGTGTAGAGAAGAGAATCAACAAGCACTTCTCAACATAAAACAGCCAAAACCAAATCCATACAAAATGAATTCTTCCACAGCCATATCACATGTCTGGAGAGAGAGTGTCTTATATAGCAATATTTCACTAATTCTACTACTAGATAGACTGTTTGGATTTAAAGCTGGCATTTACGTCAACATAAATTGGAGGCAAAGTTTCAAGAAATTGACCAAATTTTACCCCACGATGTGAGTGCAGGATTAAGATGAGGAAGTTAAGCAACAGAACAAGAAGGAAAAGTATGGACTTTTAATTTTTTTTCTTTCAAACAATTTTATTAGGACCTACTCCAGATATCTTACATTCAATAGTTCAAGCATATCAAGCTGTGTTCTACAATCACTACCACTATCAATTTTAAAATATTTTCTTCCTTTTTCTGATCCTTGATATCAACTCCTCTTTATCCCCCACCCTCACCCCAAATTCTCTTGCTGTACTTTTTCTATTTTTAAATCCTGACTGTACATTAAAGTGAGATTTGTAAAAGCTTATGCAGAGAGGTATTAGTTTGGCTAGGGCTTGCTTTGAACTTGTTACCAAGGCTTTCCACACTGTTACTCAGTGTGGGTATGTCCTCCCTGCATTGATCCATAAGCAAGCTTTGGGGCACAAGCATTTGATCCAAACATGCCTGTGCAGAATAACTTGAAGATGCCTTCCGGAGTTTCAGGAAGATATTAGAGAAGATAAAAAGTCATGATATGTGCAGGAGTTTCATTGAGAGGATAAGTTCATACCATAGCAAGGATGCTGAGAACCATAATGCGGAAAAGGGCAAAGAGGTGAAGAACCCACCAATGTCTTCAAAGATCATGTGTCTGGTAATGCTCCTGTGCCATGAGCTTTGATTGACATGCATTTCCTATTTTGGGGAATAATATGATGGGCAGGAGAAAAGTCGTGAATGGGACTATTTTATAGGAAATGCCCAGTAAATAAGATATAACTGAGTTTCTTTCTAGAAGTTAGTTTTTGTCATTGAAATTGAGTTCTATAAAAACAAAGAATGTCTTTATGAATAACTAAATTCTTATGAAATATATGTTTCTTGTGATATTTAAATTCAAGAAAGGAGTATATAATTTTTTTGTCATTTTATCATGCTTATTCAATCTGTGTGCTGAGCAAGTGATCTGAGAAACTTACTCTATGAAGAACACAGTACCAGGAGTGAGAGAAGAGGCATTAACAGCCTAACGCAGGTATGCAAATGAGAAGATCTTACCTGCTGACTGTGAAGAGGACTTGAAGCAGTTAGTGATAAAGATCACACATTACAGCACTCCCTATAGATTATATCACAATATAAAAGTAAATAAATTTAAATCCTCACACCTGAACCAATAAACATCATAATGAACAAAAAATTAGACTGAAATTGTCAAGCATTTCATTTTTCATGGATCCAAAATCAATGCCTAGGAGAGCAGTAGTCAAGAAATGATATGACATATTGCCTTACCCCCCCAAAAAAAAGTTTGTTAAAAAGGAGTTTCAAAAAAAAAGGAGTTTAATTTGCCTTCTATGCATGTGAAAGATGGACAATTAATAATACTGGCCACAGGATAATTGATGCATTTCTATTAAAGTGCTGGCAAAGAAAGTTGAATATGTCTTCCAGAACCAGAACGAAGAGATGAGTCTTAGAAGAAATTCATACGGAACACTCCTTAGATATAAGGCTGAGACTTTGTCTCATATGTTTTGGACATGTTATCAGGAATTAGTAGTCCCTGAAGAAGAACATCTTGTTGGTAAAATAATAGGTAAGCGAAAAAGAGGAAAGTCCTCAGAGAGAGATGGCTGCAACGGACTCAAGCATACAAATACCCGGGAGTCTGGGGTTAGAGTCTGGACGTTTGGTTTTGTTGTGCATAGACATTTTGTGTCAGAACTTACCCAATGGCATCTACCACCAACATTCTTCTCCCAAGAATCCTGATCCCTGTAAACAATGGGAGCACTTCTCCCATATTGAAAACACAATTTTTCTGTATTTGGTTTTAAAATATTTGTTTATACTTAGCAATATGTATTTGTACCATGATTCAGACACTAGGTAAGTGGGATATTGTTTCAGTAAAAAAGTTCATTCTGATTTTTGTTTATTCTAGAAATTATTCTTAAAGTATTTTATTTATATTTACATTCTTTTTTATTTATAAATAATTGGTTAATAAACCACTTATGAAATAACTAATATGTGTTTTAAAAACAATAGGCACTGAGAATAAAAGGATGGATATAAGGATATTAAAAAGCTACATTTCTATATTACAGTGGTTTGAAATATAAGAAATAAGGTGGACAGAGAGGTGAACAGAGAGAGAGAGAGACGGTCATATATGTAGTGGGGCAACATCCAAAGCATTATTCAGAAATATCTCTCTCTCCTATCCTGTATTGCTATTAGCAATGTACCTCAGACTCTTCTTTGGCCTGTATCATTCTGTGTATACTCTCTTGAGTTAGTGTGGGTACTTTAGAGAAACAAATCCATAGAAACTCATAGGTATGAGAGAGAGTTTTATATAAAGCGTAAGTGAACATCAAGAAAACATCCCAACCCAGTGCTGCCCAAGCGCGCAAGTCCAACATTAACCCATATGTCCCACACCAATCCACAGTGTCTTCCTCCATCTCACAAAACACACACAATGATGTCAACTTCATCATTCAGGAAAGCTGAATCAGTGAACATGTAAGCATCTCAGCGGTGGCAGGGGTCTCCACATGGCTGTTCCAGCACCCAGGGCTGCATCCGGGTAGGTCCACGTGGCTTTTCCTCAGGGATGTCTTGCAGGAAGTGAGCCTTGCCAGCTGAAGCAGGAAGTGAGCCTTGCAAGCTGAAGCAGGGAACTGGCTAAGGCAGCTGCACCCCGGCCCGACTATCAGAAAGCAAGAGACCCAAGAGCTAAAAGGCGAGCCTCACCAAGCCATTTATCCCTCCACCCTTCAATTGATCCCATGTGTGTTTATCAGCCAAGTTGGCACAAAAAACTCTCTCATTTCTATTCTCAAAACAATTTTCCTTGAGTCTAATTTTCTTGAATGATACAATCACCACCAAATGCAATGGCAGTAATGTATATATAAGACAGCTACAAGTGATGTGATTTATGATAAATTAACAAATTAACTAAGGGTGGTTAAAATAGCCTTTTCTTTTTAATCATAAACCTGAGGATCTTCCCAGGAGCCTTCAGATAAGGAGGTCAGACAAACAAACATTTGATGATAATCTTGTGGTATCAGAAGCAGACAATCTATCAATACCATTGCAGAATTTATAACTACAAACATTGTACAACAAATGGGTGATGTTTTAAGTGACTAAATCAGTGGTGATTTGTTATGTAGCAGAGAAAAGGGTTATCCTTAATGGCCTTTTCAATTAAATTAGAAATGTTACGTCTCTGCTTCCTCATCTCTAACATCCACTCAAACTTCAATTCCATTGGGTTGATTCCAACTCATAGCAACCCTATAGGACAGGGAAGAACCATCTCTGGGGGTCTGGGTAGGGGGCTTTAACTGTGTGTGGCGGAGAGCGTCATATTTCTCCCACAGAGCGGCCGGGGCTGCTCTGCTGGCCTTGTCATTAGCAGCTAAACTCATAATCCACTGGCTCACCAGAGCTCCTGGCATCTCCAAATTGGGTTTATTATGATCATTGAAATGAGGGACTACCTTAGTGTGGAGTAAAATTCCAACCATTGTATTAACAATTTGAATAATGCAGTTGTGTTCACAAACTGTTTTGGGATCTAGATGTTCCTAATTTCCATGCTTGGTCTGATGATATGTATTTCTTTGTATTCTATCCTATCCCTGTTCTAGGAGCCTTTTATCCTGGTCCATACGATTCCTATAGGCATCATCTGGTGTTCAAATTAGAGTTAATAAAAACACCAACAAAACAATCTTCTTTTAAAAGATTTAAATGCTGTCCTTCACATATTCACATTTCTGTAGTTAAGGATCTAGTCCTGGCTACCTACAACCTAATCAGATATATTAGAATTAATTAATCAATAATAAATATTTATTCAATAAAAACTTTCACATTTATTCAATCAAATGGGAGCAATTTCCCTTACAACTCTGAAAATAAGCCTGCCATGCTCACTGCTCCTCTGTGGAACTTTCCTCTATGGATTGACACTAAAATTTCTCAGAGACTTCTGGGAGTAAGACCTCAAAACCATAAGAATGGGATGTTTATTATTTACTATAGGAAGTGTGATATATTCAAATCGATATTTTGACTTCATGTGGAAAGTATATTTGGTAGCTTTGGCAATGTTATAATTCTGGTACAATTCAATAAATATCACATTATACTTATGTCTCACAAAACAGTATGCATGTTTAAATTTATAATATTGAGCCAACCTGTTTCAGTATAAAATTGGCAAGTTGTAAGCATCAGAGTAAAGATGTGCTCAGATATATATATATATATATATATATATATATATATATATATATATATATATATATATATATATAACCAAAAGTGTTGCTCCTGCTCTAATTAGTAATCAGCTCCAAGAAATGAATTAACATGATTATCAATAAGGCTATAATGCAATATATGCTATTGATTTTATTTATACTCATCAAGTTGATTTATAAGAATATCTAGACATTTATTGCTACTAGGCTTCTAATTCATAAATGCACAGGTTTATTCCCACCGTAACATGTTCAAACATGGGTGCGACCTGCAGGTGACTGCAGATAAGTTCTTAAGTAATGCAGTTGCCTTTGTCTTGCTCAGTGCCTTCCAAATTTGGTCCACTAAAAACAGGAGCTTCAAGAGGGATTTGCTGGGCCAGTTAAATTAAAACAGAGTCCAGCTTAGAACTGTATGGCTGCTCTCTTTGGAGATAGGAGCGCTGGTAGCATAGTGGATACACATTGGGCTACTGACCCTGAGTTTGAAACTATCAACTGCTCAGTAGGGGAAAGACGAGGGTCTCTGCTCCCTTAAAAGTTCATACATTTAGGGGTTCAATGGAGCAGTTCTGCTCTGTCTTAGGGGCTGCTATGAGTCTGAGTTAAGCCAATAGCACTGAGTGATTCTTTTCAAATGTCAAAGGTATAATTTGATAGGTTTACTCAAAAGATACAGTTTGATCACAGAAGCTTATTATAAGTTTTAAGAAAATTCACTGGTGGTAAAAAGGGCATGAGAGTTGTCTCCACCTCACAAAACAGTACCTGCTTGTTCTTCAAGTGTAGGAAGGACTTTGCTATAAGACTTTCATATGGAAACCTTACCTTGTCCACTACACAGCCCTGCTCCGACCCACTCTTACTCCTTGTTCTCAGACTCAATGAACTTTGAAAAGAAAACCAAGATGTGTCCTTTGAGGTTGCCCAAAGTGCCATTGTATTGGGGTAGAAATGAAAAGAATGACATTCTTCAAGGAAGGGTAAGAGAGATGGAAACACTAGCTTCACATATGTATTGATCTAGATCAAGCATATGGAAAAAACCATAGCTTCACAATTTGATATTTTGATTAATGAAGGTTGAGATGTTTTGTGGCAGTACTTTTTCAAATTTATTTTCATATTCATATCAGCTATTTTATAGCAATATCAGACTAATCTCATTTAATGAAAAACATAAAATCATATGCCCTGCACATGTACTCAAATACTGACGACAAAGCTATATCTAAATTATACATTAATGCTAAAATCTTGTAAATGAAGAGGAAATATTGGGCGGCTGCTCTTTTCTCTTCATGGATGATGCTTGTATTTTCAACATTAGACCAGCACTAACAGAAAATAAGTATTGGAGTGCCTTTAGCATATTAAATTTTCATCAAAATACTCATTGCATCCTCAAAATGTCTCACTATATTTTCAGAAGTATTGTCTGTGAATATAGAAGCATCACTTTAACATCACTCTGACCTATAGTATTGTAGAACTTTCAGAGATTGTAAAGTGATACCACAAAGAATCAGAAATATATCAAGAATGCAAAGACATCTGGCCTGTACCATTTGCCAATTACTGTATCTGAGATTGAAGTCTGGCCTTCATCTGCAGCTTTGTCTGATATTACCTTTGATAGTGTGACAGCTTTTAAGAAGTTGGCCTAATAGTCAATTAAAATTCCAACTGTGAGAACTCATTGATTTGACAAACTTATATCATTGGGCTTATTCTCTGATTTAGTTCACATTTTCTCCCTGATTGACAATCATTAATTCCATGTATTTTTAAATTCCCTCTAGCAGCAGGCTAAGTATTACAATTTAGAGAAGTCTAACGAATCCACAAAAACTAGGACCAGGATTCCCTTAGTTAGTCTAAATTGGAATGGATGTTCAGATTTTTTAAAATGTAAAGATAAGAGAAAACAATAGAAAATATTTCTTTTGAACATTTCTGTAGTTCTGTGGGGTGAGGAGGACACATCATATAGTAATCATTTCCTTCACATCACAGTATTTCTTTTGTGTAGCTGAAACCATGTGGTGATTAGCATTTTTCTGTTTTTTAAAAAAAATAAGTTTGTGTCTATCTTGTATTTTTCTGCTGCTGGTTACAAAGATAAATTAAATCATATGCAAACATATTCAAAATATCAATTGCTGTTGACCCTGAAATTGTGAATGGAAATAAAAATTCTGGATTTTTTTTCAGTGTCAGCTGCACTGAATACTGTGGACCCAGCAGGACAAATATCAGCTCAAGGGTTCTCCAATTACTGTCTGTATTTTCTGCTCTTGGGAAATGTAAATGGGGGGATTAATTACACCTATTAGAAGACAGAAGGATGATGCTTTTATCTCTTTGTGTTGTCCTTTCATAGTTGAGTGACTGTTCAAATTTTACTTTTGAATAAAGAGAGCACCTTCCATACTTCCAAACCAACAAAAATTCTCATTATACATAAAAATCTCATAGAAAAAAATAATTCTCCCACTGAGCATCATGGATGCCACATAAAATATAATGGTTCCATGTTCATAGATTATATATTCTAGTCAATTTATTGTTAAATAATAATTTTTCTTTGGGGTAAAATACTGATTGCTTTTAAATACTGATTGCTATTACAACTGTATTCATAAACTACTCCATACCTACAGGATTTCTCTTCCCAGTAAGGTATGCAATAACTTATTCCCATTTTTAACGCATTTATTCCTTTCAAAGCCAAGCCCATCAACTTTCATCGCATTCCAACATATTTCTCCTTTACTTTGACCTCATTTCCATGTGTCTTTCTGCTAATGACATTCCATTTACCAATTAAAGTCTCTCTACTCACATTGCCCTATTTCTGTAATGAGCTTTGTCATGGATGAATTGTGGCCTCCTGAATTATCAGCTTGGCTGGGTCATTATTTTCCACCATTTGGCAGTTACATAAAAATATAATTTGCCAATTATTCAAATATATTATCATTCCTTGTGATGTAATCGAATGTCATCTGCCAATCAGTTGTAAGATTAGGATGGAATGCAAAAACCTACTCAAGACACAACTCTAATTAGATATAGTAAGAGCCTCTTTGGGGTGTTGGGATATGGCCAGCATAATTTTTTAATCTTACCAGAGATAACAGGAGAAAAAAATGAGTTATTCCAGACCACCAATAAAGTAAGAAAGCAGAACAGGGACCCAGCCTATCCAGTGGTTAAAGACCTCTGCATTGAGCATAAATTGAGAGCAAGTAGAATACATTTCTATTTGTTGGATTTTCCATCCTTTTGTGGTATTTTGCATCCTTTTGTACTATTATAATATTACTGGATAACCAAGACTATTTCAAACTATAATTAGTATTTAATATCAAGTTCAAATACCACAGACTTTTTTTAACAATTTATTGGGGCTGATACAATTCTTTTCACAGTTCATACATATACATACATCAATTGTATAAAGCACATCTGTACAGTCTTTGCCCTAATCATTTTTTTCTCTTTTCTTCTTTTTTTTTTTTTTAGCTTTGTACACATTTATTTCTGAAATATACATATGAAACAGACACATGCCTATTTTTTTTTCTTCTTTTACATTTTATTAGGGACTCAAACAACTCTTACCACAATCCATACATATACATACATCAATTGTATAAAGCACATCCATACATTCCCTGCCCCAATCATTCTCAAGGCATTTGCTCTCCACTTAAGCCCCTTGCATCAGGTCCTCTTTTTTCCCCCCCTCCCTCCCCATTCCCCCCTCCCTCATATGCCCTTGGTAATTTATACATCGTTATTTTGTCATATCTTGCCCTATCCGGAGTCTCCCTTCTCCCCTTCTCTGCTGTCCCTCTCCCACGGAAGAGGTCACATGTGAATCCTTGTAATCAGTTCCCCCTTTCCAACCAACTCACCCTCCACTCTCCCAGCATCGTCCCTCACACCCTTGGTCCTGAAGGTATCATCCACCCTGGATTCCCTGTACCTCCAACCCTCATATGTACCAGTGTACAGCCTCTGTCCTATCGAGCCCTGCAAGGTAGAATTCGGATCATGGTAGTTGGGGGGAGGAAGCATCCAGGATCTGGGGGAAAGCTGTGTTCTTCATCGATACTACCTCACACCCTAATTAACCCATCTCCTCTCCTAAACCCCTCTATGAGGGGATCTCCATTGGCCGACACTTGGGCCTTGGGTCTCCACTCTGCACTTCCCCCTTCATTTAATATGATATATATATACATATATACACATACATATATACATATACACATATATACACATACATACACACACTTATATCTTTTTTTTTGCATGATGCCTTATACATGGTCCCTTGGGCACCTCGTGATCGCACTGGCCGGTGTGCTTCTTCCATGTGGGCTTATTTGCTTCTGAGCTAGATGGCCGCTTGTTCACCTTCAAACCTTTAAGACCCCAGACACTATCTCTTTTGATAGCCGGGCAACATCAGCTTTCTTCACCACATTTGCTTATGCACTCATTTGTCTTCAGAGATCCTATCATGGAGGTGTGCAGTCAATGATATGATTTTTTGTTCTTTGATGCCTGGTAACTGATCCCTTTGGGACCACTCGATCACACAGGCTGGTGTGTTCTTCCATGTGGACTTTGTTGCTTCTGAGCTAGATGGCCGCTTGTTTATCTTCAAGCCTTTAAGACCCCAGTCACTATCTCTTTTGATAGCCGGGCACCATCAGCTTTCTTCACCACATTTACTTGTTCACCCACTTTGGCTCCAGCCGTTGTGTCGGGAGAGTGAGCATCATAGAGTTCCAATTTAATAAAAGAAGGTATTCATGCATTAAGGGAGTGTTTGAGTAGAGGCCCAAGGTCCTTCTGCCACCTTAATACTTGACCTATAAATATAGACACATAGATCTATTTCCCCATCCTCCTATATATATTTGCATGTACATGTCCTTGTCTAGACCTCCATGAATGCCCTTTGACTCCTAGCTCATTCCTCCATCTCCCTTGACCTTCCTCCTGCCCTACTACCATGCTTCATCACCACCTGGGCTAGAGTATACCTCTTCTCTAAGCAACCTTACCCTTGATCATTTCCCACCAGGCCTGCCACTCCCCCTTCTCTACCATTTGGGGTCCCATGTTTTTCCCTTGTCCCTGGGTTTGTTAACTCCACTTCCTTACCCCCCTTACCCCCCCACCCCAAGTCCCCCCGGAACTGTCGGTCCCGTTGTTTTTCCTCCAGATAGTTCATCCAGCCTGTCCTATTCAGACAGACCTGTGGAGACACTAACATGCACTAAAACTAGACAGAGGAAAACAAAGCAACAGTATACAACCAGACAACAAAACAACAAAAACAAACCACTGAAAAAGAACAGAACAAAACAGTTCACAAGAGAAAAGCTTGTAGTTAGTTCAGGGATCATTTGCTGGCCCTTAGGAGCGTTTTCCAGTCCAGTCTGTTGGGGCACCACGCCCTGGCCCCAAAGTCCACTTTCAGCATTCCCTGGGGACCTTGCCACTCCATTCCCTTGCTGTTCCGCTGCACTCCCCCAGTGATTTGCCTCGGTGTGGTGGGATCAGGTCAGGTGCAATTCCCACACTGTGTCTCCGGTGCTGTCCCCTGTATCGCCCTTAGTCACTGAGGGGCATCATGTCTCATAGTAGGGCCCGCCATGTTGTTCTCTCACCACACACTTTTTAATGCCTTCTTTTCCTCATTTTGAAATCAGAATTTTCTAGAAAACTATACATTTTCTGTTGTGATGATTCTTTGTTATTTTCATTTATTTTTCTTTCTCTTTCATTAGAATTAGGATTTCTTTTATTTCAGGGATTTTTGTCTTTTTATTTGTTATTTGTATTACTATATAAACAAACTGGCACTAACAAGGAAACTCAAAAATATTCTTTCATTAATAATTACTGTCATTGCTGTCACATATCATCAACAAGTAGGCTCCAACCTTACATATAAAAGAACAAAGTGCTGATACGTGTTCATTGTTGCAACTACTGTGTCAATTTACCTTTTCAACCAACCCTCTGCTTTATCATCTGTATAATACTTTCCTAGCAATTTGTCTCCCCTGCTAAAGGGTTTCAAGTACCTTAGGTAAAGCGTTCTAGCCGTATTTCTTCATCACAGAATTCTGTTTTCTTCTCACAAGTCATGCCCTTGATCGGTTTCATCCCGTCTTTCCAACTCATAGCGACCCTGTATACAACAGAACAAAACTACCCAATACAATCCCACAATTGTGCCTTCCTCCCATTTTTGTTATGTTTGATCCCTTATTGCAGTCAGCCCATCACACCAATGCTCTTCTTTTTCATCAACCCTCTATTTTAACAAGCACCGTGGCCTTTCGCAGAGATAGATCTCTCATGACAAGTCCAAGCAGTTGAGACAAAGTCCCACCTTCCTTGCTCCTAAGGAGTAGTCTGTACTACTTCTAAGCATATTTGTTTGTTCTTCTGAAAGAGTATAGTAGGTTCAATATTTTCACCAGTGCCATAATGCATCAATTCTTCTAAACTTTCCTTTCTCTTTATTCAAATGCATAGTAAAGGAAGAAATCAGAACACTAGCAATAAACAAGTCTTGGGCATTCAATGTTTTAGACTACTAACAAAGTACGCACTTGTCTATGACAAGAAAATTGGAAGACAGCTACTTTGCAAATTAACACAATTGACCACAATGACAATTATTAAAGTGATCTGTAATTACACATATTCCCCCCAAAATAACCCAACATAATGTGGAAATCACCAAGCAGTATCATTAATATCCCTTGCAAGTAAGATTTTATTGAAACCTTTTAAAAATGGTTGTAATATTCCACAAACAGAGAACTTCTAGAAATTCTTTCTGGAACCAGAAGGCATTGCACATGGGATATCATTGCTGATTTCACATGGATCTTGGCTGAAATCAAGGCATACAATAATATTTTGGCTTCTTTTTATTGATTATATGAAGACATTCAACAATGTGGGTCATAGAAAACTGTAGACAACATTGAGAATGAGATAAAATATTTTGTTGTGCTCTCATAGAATGTGTTAGTCTGGGTACATTAAAGAAACAAATCCATAGAAACTCATATGTGTAAGAGAGAATTTTACATAAAGGGTAAGTGAACATCAAGAAAATATCCCAACCCAGTGCTGCCCAAGCCCACAAGTCCAACATTAACCCATATGTCGCACGCCAATCCACAAAGTCCTCCTCCATCTCACAAAACAGACACAATGACACTGACTGCAGGAGCAAAGCCAAGTCAGTGAACGTGTAAGCATCTCAGCCCTGGCAGGGGTCTCCACACAGCTGCTCCAGCACCCAGGGCTGTGTCAGCATAGGTCCATGTGGCTTCTCCGAGGGGATGCCTTGCAGGAAGTGAGCCTTGCCAGCTAAAGCAGGGAACTGGCTAAGGCAACTATACTCTGGTCTGATCATCAGAAAGCAAGAGACCCGAGAAATAGAAAGGCGAGATTCACCAAGCCATTAATTCCTCTGTCCTTCAATTAACCCCACATGTGTTTATCAGCCAGGTTGGCCCAAGAAATTAACTACCTCATAGAACCTGTCCATGGTCAAGACTTGCCAGTTGTTGGAACAAAACATGGGAAAATGGCGTATTTTAAAATTAGAAAAGATGTGTTCCAAGGTTGTACCACTTCACTATAATAGTTCAATTTATATATTAAAGTAGTCCTAGAATCTGGACTACATAACGAAGAATACAGTATCAATATTGGAGGAAGGCTTATTAATAATCTGTGATGTACAGAGACAGCCTAACTTGTTGAGAGTGCTCATAGCACTTGTTGATGAAGATCAGGCCTGCTGCCTTTAATATAGATCACAACTAAATGTAAAGAAAACTGAATCATTACAAGTGCACTAGCAGGTAATAACATGATAAACTGAGAAAAGATTGAAATTATTGAAAAGTTCATCTTGCGTGGATCCACAATAAATGACCATGGAAGCAACAATCAAGTCATCAAAGGGCATAGTGCTTTAGGCAAATTTGCTCCACAAGACTTCTTCCCAGTGTTGAAGATTTTGAAAATGTAGGTGCACCTGGTATAAATCATGGTCATTTCATTAATTTCCTATGCATGTCAACGTTGGATATGAATGCTGAAGAATAATGAATGCATTTGAATTGGAGGAGAATATTGAAAACACTATGGACTCCAAAAAAAAAAGAAACTCTGTCTTGCAGAAGTACAGCAAGAATGACCCATAGAAGAAAGGGCGTCGACTTCGTTTCACATACTGTGTACATACTATCAGGAGAAACTGAGTAAACAGGCTTTGCACAACCTGATCTCTTTCCACTTCAAGAAAAAAAATCAGAATCCAATTCCTCAGCAGCTCAAGGCCTGCTGCTATAAAGCAGGTCAGGCATGCCCCCACCCTTCATCCGTGTAGACCAACTGTTCCTCTCATGACACTACACTTCTCCACTAGGCTTAATAATCCATTGCAATAGCAAACAATACACACAATTTTGGCGCATCCTTAGGGAAGTCAATACTAAAAAGCAGTATGGATACAGTCATTGACCCATAGCAACACATCTTCAAAGCCAAATCTTTCTCTGGTCTTTATCCCCTCAGCCATGTAGTTCTTGACGTCTGGTCTCTATGAGCCAGCAAGCCCTGCTTAGCTCATAGAGCTCTGCTGTTCCTCACAGTCTCATGGTCTTAACATTGGTCCTCCGCTCTGCTTCCTGTCTCATTGCTTCTGTCTCTAGTTTCAATGTCTCATGACCTTTACTGCCTTTGTCACTTCTAGCAAGGAGGGGTCTCTTGTGTGCTTCACTAGTTGCTTTTCCTAATGGTTCTGGGAATTCTCTCTCCTCCTGATTCTAAGAAACTCTCTTATATGGAGATGTGATTTTGGTCTTTCAGTAAACTATACCCCAAGAAACAAAGGACGGTGACTCCACTCACCCCCTCTAGGAAGATGGATACTCAGAATACCTTAATAATACCTTAATCCTGTCCAGTAGTATAAAAATCATGTGAGATGTATTTCATCCTGGACCTACATATAAACAATTGATGATTTGTACAATTTTCAGACGCTGGCTTGTTTGGGGGTAATGATATTGAGACTTGCCAACCCCCCGCCACCCACAGATACAGTAAATTTGATTGATGTGTATTCCATCTGGTGAAATCCAGCTATACAATTGCTATTTCCATTGCTGGGAAAAGGGACTTGTAATGTAGAAGTCATTAGTCTCACAAAATCCTATCCTTCTCGCCAACGACGTAGCAGCCAGACCATATATTCAGGAAGATTTCCTCTTTGTTTCCAATTTTCACATTCCAATACCAATACTTATTAATGCATCTTGATTACACATTTAATCAATTTCAAACTGAAAAAATCATTAGCTTTACTGGTTGGTGCATACATTTGAATAGTTTTATTAACTTCATTTCTTTGTAGACATATAGATATTATCCTAAAGCAGATTACAGTGCACTTCAAATAAAATCCCGAAATAATCTTCTTGATAGTGAATGTGAGTCCAAATTCTCTTTGATTTGTCATTCCCATCATAGCAGACCATATGATAGTCCAGTTCAAAATGGCCCATGTCAGCTTGTTAATACCTAAAATAATTTCTTTTCTTTTGACCACTTTCAATTGTCATAGATTCATTTGTGTTCAGCATTCATTGTGAACACTATGATTTCAAAGTGTAAATACTTCTTTGGTCTCCTTCATTAAATACCCAGCTTTCATATGTATATATTATAATGAAAATGCCATGGTTGGGTTAGGTGCACTTTCATTCTCAAAGATTTTCATTTTCTTTGAACTCAAATGCAATCCACACTGAAGGTTGTGTAGTCTTTTACCTTTGTCACTAAATATTTCTAGCCATCCTGATTTTCAGCAAGCAAAGTTGTGTTATTTAACTCTTGCATTTTGCTTATGAGTCTCCCCCCAATCTGCAATTCATAAACCCTATTGATAATTTTCACATTTCACTTTATTATTTAATTTCCTTGGAGTAGTCACAAAATAGGGTCCTTTCCACTACTCATCTATTCTCCTCTTGTGGTGGCTGTATGTTACAATGATGCTGGGGCCTTTATATTCAGTATTTTAAATTAAAAAAATCCATGATGGATCGATTTCAGCAAAGGATTAATAATATAGATTTATATTTTTCTTGCATGTTGTAGTCCATCTGTTCAGGTGATTGTGTTATATAGTCATTAAGTAATACATTTTTTCCATGTGTTGATCTATCAGCTCTGTGAGCGTGTTTATGATATACAAGTTTAGAGGTCAATTCTGCCTTCTTTATTTTCTTGATCAACATATGAATAAATATGTTTGATACAATTGATGTATGGATTGTTATGAGATGCAAGAGCCTCCAATAAAATGATCATTTAATTTAAAAAAAGGCCCTCTGCAATTGAGCAGACACACTGGGCACCTCACCGGAACTATGCACTAAGTGTGGTGCTGGGTGCCCTGATTCTCTACGCGTCATCCCTGGCACTAAGAAGGTAGGAGAATTTCCTCTCGCGTTCCTTCTCATTATCCCTGCGTCCTCATCTTACCACAGCTTCACTAGAGATGCAGGTTAATGACTTTTACTTTTACCCTGGACTGTGTGCTTGCTTTTCTTGACTCTGTTGCCTAAATAAAAGGTTCATGGTGATGTCACACACACACACACACACACACACACACACACACACACAAAGATAGAGGAAATGCTGAGAAAGAATTTTCTGTTATAGATGATATAGAAGTTCCATACAGTATTTATGCTCATATGTGTTGGCTTAAATTTGGTTTCAGGGGCATATTTACCCACAAGAGAGGGTAAGAAGTCTCTCTACCTCTATGATTAGATGCCCAAGAACTGGTGGAGGTAGAGGCAGTTATTTTATTCTAAATGAAGGATGTTATAGCTAAGGGACAATTTCTTACTGTCCTTCTCAGTATACATTAAATAGAGTTGTTGCATGCCATCACAGGGATTCTGACTCACATTGGCCATATGACTGAGTAGCTTTCCCTAGGGGGCAATAGTTTTTAAAAATTTAATTACAATTTTTTATTAAATCATTTTATTGGGACTCTTACAGCTCTTACCACAATCAATACATACATCCATTGTGTCAAGCATATTTGTACATATGTTGCCATCATCCTTTTCAAAGGATTTTCTTTCTACTTGAGCCCTTGATATTAGTTCCTCATTTTCCCTTACTCCCCCACCTTCCCTTCCTCCCTCATGAACCATTGATAGATTATAAATTATTATTATTTTCATGTCTTACATCATCTGCTGTCTCTCTTAATGCACTTTTCTTTTGTTCTTCCCCCTGGGGAGTTGGGGGTGTTATAGGTCAATAACTGTGATCAATTCCCCCTTTTTCCTCCCACCTTCCCCTTACCCCCCTGGTATCTATATTATCATTATTTATCCTAAGGGTTTATCTGTCCTGGATTCCCTGTGTTGCAGGCTCTTATCTATAGCATAGCAGTGTACATGTTTTAGTCTAGTCAGATTTGTAAGGTAGACTTGAGGTCATGATAGTAGGGTGTGGGTGGCGGGGAGGAATCATTAAAGAACTAGAGGAAAGTTGTATGTTTCACATCAATGTTGTACTGTGCCCTGAAAGGCGTGTCTTTCCTTGTGACCCTTCTGAAAGAGGATGTCCAATTGTCTACAGATGGGCATTGGATCTCCACTTTTCACTCCCCCCCATTAGCACTGTTATGATTTTTGCTTCTGGGTCTCCGATGCCTGATTCCTAATTCCATCATCACCTTGTGACCACACAGGCTGGTGTGCTTCTTCCATGTGGGCTTTGTTGTTTCTTAGCGATGGCTTCTTTTTTATCTTCAAGCTTTTAAGACCCCAGATATTATATCTTTTGCTAGCTGGGCACCATCAGCTTTCTTCACCTCATTTCCACCCATTTTGTCTTCAGCGATTGTGTCAGGAAGGTGAGCATCACAGAATGCCGGATTATTAGAACAAAGTGTTCTTGCATTGAGCGAGTACTGCAGTTGAGACCCAATGCCCATCTGCTACCTTAATACTTAACATATAAATATAAATACATAGGTCTATCCCTATTGTGATATATAAATATATTTACATATGCACATGCCTGTATTTAGACTTCTATATATGTCCTTTGCCTCCTAGTTCTTTCCTCTATTTCCTTTTACTTTCCTGTTGTCCCACCATCATGTTTGGCCTTCTTCAGGTTCCAGTAATTTCTGAGGTTACATTGCCCTTGATTAAACCCCACTAGCCATCTTACGCCTTCCTCTCCATCAATTTTAGTTCACTTGATGTTCCCTTTTCACCGGGTTTGTTGACACCTCGATTCCTTTCTCCCACCTCCCCCTCTCCCAAGTCCTCCCGTAACAGTCAGTCCCATTGTTTTATCCTCAGAAATGTTTATCGCACCTATCTAGATATCTAGATAGACATTCAGAGACAAAAATAAGTGTAAAAACAAGGCAAAGCCAAACAAAATAACAAAGGAAGACAGAACAAGAAAACAAAAAGCCACAAAGTAACAACAACAAAAGGCAAGGCAGTGACCAAAAAGGAAAAGCCTATGAACAGTTCCAGGTCTGTTTGTTGGCCTTTAGGCGTGTTTTCCAGTTGAGTCTGATGGGGTGCCACACTCTGGCTCCTAAGTCTGTATTTGGTATGCTTTGGGGTTTTTGTCGCTTTGGTCCCCTTGCTGCTCTGCTGCATGACCTTAGTGTTTCACCCCAGGATGACGGGGTCACATCAGGCACAATTCCCACACTGTGTCTCCAGTGTTGTCTCTGGGAGGGTTATGGTTCAGTGAGAGACGTTGTGTCTCGTGGTGGGGTCAGCCCTACGGTCCACTCTGTGCATTGTCTGCTCTGAGCAGGAATATTGTCCTCAGGGCTTGGTGGGCCATGATGTTTTCCACTCACTCTCCTTCCCTGTTCGTTTGCTCCTATGTGCTCTGATCAGACATGGCCCTCTCACCAAGCTACAGCTTTAGTGTTTTCCTCTGAAGTGCATTCTTCTGGGGGCAGTGGGGGGGTGAGGGGGATGGTTGCATCCATATAGTTGGGATTTGGGCCCCCCACAGAACTCTCTTTTGGTTCCCTGCTTCAGGCCTGTATGTTGCATTCAAGTCTTGATGCTCCAGGTTGAAGCCTAGTCTTTCTTCTCTCTCCTGTGGAGATATAAACAATAACCCCCACCTTGGGTGGGTTATTGCCCTGCTCCCGGGGGCCATAAATTTTATAGGAGC
This sequence comes from Tenrec ecaudatus, assembly GCF_050624435.1. Taxonomy (NCBI): domain Eukaryota; kingdom Metazoa; phylum Chordata; class Mammalia; order Afrosoricida; family Tenrecidae; genus Tenrec; species Tenrec ecaudatus. The sequence goes on from NC_134530.1 coordinate 101,288,588, forward strand.
GTATCCGCAATTCTGTTATCTTGTAGACCTTTGCTCAGTTCAAACTGCTGGTCTTTTGGTGCACAGCCAAGCACTTAGCTATTGAGCCACCAGGAGCTTCCACAAATAGAGTAGCTAGCACACAACAGAAAACAAATCTGCTGGTAAAGGAATAAAGGAGTGGATTTAATGACATATAGAATTGGCATAAATGTATATATTTGAGTAAATTTTGAATTATCAGACTATAGCTCTGCATATTATAATTTTCCATCTTTCATCTAAGACACAATTCCTATTTCATTAGAATTTTCATTTGTTAAATCCTTATTAAACATACCCTAAGACTTTTCAAAACCAGAGAGTAAAGCTAATTTTATATTGTTAGACCGACCTAGTTTGGATTTCACATTGAGCATTCTATAGCACTGTAGCAATTTGAATATTATATTAATTAACTGTTGTAGATCTTAGGTACTAACAGTTTCTCCATTTAAAAAAAATGTGAATGTGAAGCTATTACAAAAATGTAGAAATGATGAACTATCAACAGGTCATTTATTTTCTGCTCCTTATTAAGAAACAATGATTATGTGACCTTAATTGTGTATTAATTGTAGACATCTGCACTAGCTATGATCACCTGAACATTTATAAATACATTATTTATATTACGTTAGAAATATCAAGTTTTTATATGTGCTACAAATAAGCTTTCAAAATATCTTGCTTCATCTTTAGAAGAAACTATGAGATATTAAATGCTGATCATCAAAGAAATGTACTTTTAAAATGACTTTTTATTATTATTCTATCCTTATGTTGTATTTGTGTGAACATTTTTAAAAATAAAGTGGTTTTCCATTCCACAATTTACATGTATATTCTATCGATGACATTGTTTGAAATAACTACAGTGTAACCGCACTATTCCCACGTCCGCATTGTGCTTTTATTCGCATTATAGACATTCCCAACACTTGGCTGAAAACTGAGTCATGGGGTGGGTATAAGGATTAAAGGGTGACCACGGAAACTCTTTGAGGTACCACCAGTCCCTATCACACCAGTTGGTCTTCTTTTATCATTTTAAGATTTTTGTTCCATATTTTGTTCCGTTCTATCCAGCACCTCCTATTTGGTCCCTTTCAGAGGAGTTGGTAGTGGCAGTTTGGCACCATCTAGTTCAAGTCTCAGAGTCAGGGGAGGTGAGGTCCACTTGGTCTGTCAGTCCTGTGGACCTTTCCATGTGTCTTTGATTTTCTGTGCTCTTCTTTTCTCTGAATGGGGCCAGACCACGAGCTGCATGTTACATGGTCATGCACAACCGTGTGAGATCCCAGTTGCTACTCAACAAAATAAAATGCATAACACTATCTGTGTTGACTATGTTTTGACAATTAACATTTATGTCCCCTGAGACTATGGTTCTGAGTCAGCAAGCCCATAGATTCATTCTCTCAAGGTGTTTGATTATGCTTAAGAACTTTTCATATGTTTGCCCCTGACTGTTCTACTACATTAATGAATATATTTGTGGCATATATGATTACATACTTATAAATATCCTATATTAAACCTGTATATATATTCGTGGGTTTAGTCCTATTAACCTTTCCTGTTCACCTTGCTTATCGATAGATGTATGCATTCATAGATTATCATTATACTGTTATTGCAGGATTGTGTATTTTATAGTTCTTACCTTTTCTGCCTTTAACTCGTATATTCCTTGGTATTTCTCATTTAACACTGAACTCTTCCTGTTATATATTTTCTTTATTGTTGTCTAAAGTTAATATGTGTCTACAATCCTATCAGTGATTGCCCTCCCTTTGCTCTCCTACCACTGATAACCTTCAGAGAATGTGTGTCCACATTTGACTTCTAATAGTAGAGGTCTGATACAATACTTGTCCTTTGCCACTGACTCATTTCACTGGCTGTATTTTTCTCAAGTTCCAAACATATTATGAGGCGTTTTGCAGATTCATCATTCTTCTTTAACGCTGTATAATAATTCCATTACTTGTATGTACCAGAGTTTTATTATTCATTCTTCTATGAATGAGCACTCAAGTTGTTTCCATCTTTTTGATATTGTGAATATTGAAAGTAGGTATGCATATGTAGATTTAATACCATGAGCCTAATTATCTAGTGGGATGTAGAATCATATAATATTTCTACTTCAATTTTTTAAATTAAGTGTCGTAACATTGTCTACAGTTGTACTATTCTACATGCCGTTAAAAATATATGAGTTCACCAGTCTCTCCAGAGAATAGTTTGTTTGTTTTTTTATCTTTAAAGTGTTTCAGAGGAAGGTTGTTGCTTTGAAGACTAAAGTGTACCTGACCCAAGACATGATGTTTTCAGATGCCTCATATGCATGAGGAAGCTGGACATTGCATAAGGAAGACCAAGCAAGAATTGATGCATTTGAACCACGTGATGGCAAAGAATATTAAAAGTACCATGGACTGACAAAAGAACAAACACGGTGTCTTCAAATGAATGCAGCCAGTTTTCTCTCTAGAGACAAGGATTGCAAGATTTCATCTCACACACTGTGGACATGTTGTCAGGAGAGACTAGCCCCTGGGGAAAAGCATCATGTTTGGGAAAGTAGTGTGGCAGCTAAACAAATGAGGACCTTTGGCAAAATAGGCTGATACCATGGCTGTATTGATGATACCATGGCTATATTGATGATACCATGGCTGTATTGATGGTACCATGGCTGTATTGGTGGGCTCTGACATAAGAGCAACTGTGAAGATGGCACAAGACTGGGCAGCTTGTGTTCTCTTGTATATCGATCAGGTTGCTAGGGATCAGAATCAACTCAATGGTACCTAATAACAACAATGGCTATCAATCACAGGCATTTCTTCACATAATTTTTAGTTACGAGAATATCATCTTTATGTGTTTTCAGGTTTCCTCTTATTTTTAATTGAATTGTTTCTCTTTTTATTGCTGAGGTATTTAACTTTTCTGCAAATTAAAAAAATGCAATCCTTTTTCCAGTTTTTCAATGAAAAAAATGCTTTTTCGCTGAGAGTCTTGAGTGTACTTTTTACTCTTTTGGTGAAAAAAAAATGCTGATTCCTGTAAATATATAATATTTAGTTGGTCTTTTTCATTTTGTTTGTCTCCTTCTGTTTGTGCATTTTGGTATTTATATATATAATGTATTGTGGTATTTATATATCATGTATATCTATCATGTATATCATGTATATATCATTTATCATTTTTCATGTATATATATCATGTATTGTGGTTTATTGAAAAGAGGAAAGCTCTGGAAGACACAGTGGCTGCAACACTAGGTTGGACATTTGACTGACTAGCAAGATGGCACAGGATCAAGCAATGTTAAGTTGTGTTTACACAGAGTGGCTATGAGTAAGAACTGACAACATCAACTAGCAACAAAATACAAAAACAAAATTTTCAAATGGTGACTATCTGAAAGAAGTTATCATCAGATGTAGTGCTGAAAGAGAAAATTATTACCATCTCAATATTAATCAAGGAGAAATAGAAAATGTAGTACTAGGTTACCTCTCTTAAAGCTACGTACACTTTAGTCTACTGAGGAGTAAAAAAGGACACAGCTGTGTTGTCAGATATCATCAAGTCGTTTCAAACCCACAGTGACCCTACACACGACAGCACAGCACCGCCGAGTCCTGCACCATTCTCCACCTGCTCTATGTGGGAGCCCCCTGTGGAAAGTCATTGTGTAAACCAGACTCTCCTGGGATCTTCTTGTTTTTCACTTTACCAGGCACAATGTCATTTTGCAGGGGATGGTCGCTAATAACATGTCTTATGTATGTGAAACAAGGTCATACTATCTTTACTTCCAAGGCATATTCTGGCTGTACTTCTTCCAAAACAAAAGTAGTTGGTCTTCTGGCAGGCTGTGATGTTTTCAATATTCTTCCACAGAATCACAATTCAAATGCGTCAATCCTTCTGAAGTCCTTGTGGCAGTTATATAATCTCCTGTCAACTTGCAAGGGGTGGAATATAGCCTGTCAATTAGGCCATAGCCAATGAGGCCTCTGTGTGGGCATGGCCTTCTCCTGAGATTCTGGAAACTCCTGTATTTCTTCCTGGAGGTGGGAAATATTCTCTCTATCTTCCTGCTGACAAGCCACATCAGGACGCCTGATGGAATCAGAGCTCTAGAGCTGGAGGAGCCACATGGAGACCCACACCAGCACTGAGATGCTTACAGCGTCATGGCATCTAATAGACTTTCCACCCACTGGCCTGTAATCTTGCTGCATTTGGTGTTTTTGCATGCATTATGTGAGTCTGAAGTGGAAATTGTAGACTGATAGCGGACACATGGGTTGATATTGGACTTATGGACTCGATCTGGACTGACCTGGGATGTTTTCTTAATGTAAAATTGCTCTATGATATAAAGTTCTCTCTTACACATATGAATGTCTCTGGATTTGTTTTTCCAGACTAGCACAACCCTCCTTAATTGTCGTTCAACAACTTCTGCATGGAGGTAAGTGTCAATACCATGAAATGGGTCGAGCTCACCTTATGCTGCAAAGTGGCATCCTTGCTCTTCAGAACTTTGAAGAGGTCTTGTGCAGCAGATGTGCCCAATAAGGTATGTCTTGTGGTATTTTGTACTACTACTTCCATGAACATTAGTTGTCTATCCAAGCTAAATTAAATGATTGGGAACCTCCATTTATGTATTTTGAAATTATATTATTTGTTTTGCTATCACTATAAATAATTATTATCTTCAAGACCCTATTATCCTAGCCCGTCATTTTACTTTTCCTGTAGCCCAGTAATGAGTAATGAGAGCATGAGGCCATCCTCTTTATTTCTGTTTGCTTGTTAATGTGTGTGTGGTATACATGCACTACCGAAGTTGAGCTAAATCTTACTGTTTAATAATGTGTAGGCTTGAATCTCTCCTATAAATCCTAAAACTCTAAAATATTTGGAGTTCAAAACTCAGTAACCAAGCGCTTGAGTTTCAACTGTTGCACCTTTAAGCTTCTCTGATTGTCTTTTTTGTTCCTTATGTAGTACATGATTTCCTAAGCTTTATTACATGCATTTTTATGTTTAATGATGTAGACATTGACTATTGAGAATGTTTTAAGGAGTTTTATGAGACGAAGTCAATGAATTAAATACACTTTCATAACTAAATATACCCCTTATGAGGAAAATGTTACTTTACATAAAATTTTTATTATTTACTTACACAAAAAGAGTTTATTAAATACCTACTGTGTGAGAGATACCACGGAATCCAGAAAGCTGAGACAAATGGAGACTGACTGAGCGGTAGCCTGTTTCACCAGCACTACTTCTTTACATATGGTTTTCTTTCTGATTCATAAATGGTGGTATGTTTTTAAAATGCATCCCTGGACACATGGGAATCATTGAACTCCTTAGAAGTAACATTGGAGGTAAGATGACAAATGTGCCAAATAATTTGGTTTCCCATTTTCAAATTTAAAGATTGTTTTTGTTTTGTTTTCAATTTTAGCACACTGTCCTGTATAATAAAGGCCTAATTTACACATAATTGTGTTCTAGGAAACATTTGTGCTACTTACCTGGCTTCTACTAGTACTGCTATTACTCCACTCCTATCTCTACTACTGCTGAGCTAGTCCCCGGTACTTTCCATCACACACATGAAACAAGCACTGGACCTCTCGCCATGAGGTCCTCCAGCATGAGGAGGAAACATAACTCATTCTCTACTCACCTTTCTTACTTCATCCCCCTTTATCTTTCTCACTGTTTTACTACCTTCCATCCATAATCTCCCTTTTCAGACCTTTTTAGTTGCTGTTCGACATTTTAGTGTGTTTGTAATTCTTCCCTGACTCCCTCCTCACCATCAAATTATAAAGTAAATGTCAACTCCTCAGAGAGTCTTTTATGCACACTGCTAAATATGGTCGTATTCCTCCCACTTCCAGTCATTACTTATTTTATATTCTTCACTGCACTCAATTCATTCTGGAAATAATCTTTTACTGTTTTGTTTGTGCATATATTTACATGCTTACTGTATATGTCTTCATCATGCAGAGTCTCTCAGTGGCAAAAAACAGCTTAAGCTCAAATACTTACCAAGAACATAACAAAAACCCCACTACCAACAATAGCACTCACACACACCCAGTGTTACTATGGAGGGAAGGCCCAGCAATCTGCTGCAATTAGGATGACAACCATGAGAACACTGTGCATTTTTTTGTGCAGCGCAGTCCTACCCTGCAACAGTCGTCATGTGGCATTTATAATTTACTAAATATGGAATTGTTTTTGTGCCATTTAACAATGTAGCACAGAGGTCCAAACAGTTTCTGGTGTGTACTGTACATACGTGTTAAGGGCCTTAACTAATTTATTGCAATTTTCTTTAATACTTAAATACTGATATGCACATAAGTTTTTCAATTACCCCATCAATATTTTAATACTATTACCACCTTGCTTATCTTTCCAATGACAAAGCAGAGACTTAGAAAGGTTAATAAGTGCTCAAAGTCACAAAGTTACTGTAGTCCATAGGCGTGATTCGTAGCCAAGATGAGATGGTTTGTCCCACTACCTGGCCCTACCTACAAGAAACTTTTAACATATTTGGTCATGACATTGAAAGAGGGATACCATATACTTCTATATATTTAAAATAATTTATGGAATAATTTCTCCCTAAATATTAAATAATCTGATCATTTCATTTAGCTCTCTAATAATTATGCATATCAATCATATATTCCTCATGCAAAATCAGTTATGACTTCATTGGAAATATTTCAAGAAAATTTAAGGGAGAGAAAGGCATAAGGTATTGTTACTAATCAAGTATTTATTATTTAGAACATTCTTCATATTTCCAAGATGAATTCTAGTCATTAATTATCCCTTGTCATGTTGCCTTGGTTACAGTTATTCATGGTAACTGAAGCTATCAGATGCTACAGGCAGAGCATAAAGAGTATTGGGTCAGATTAACATTGAGTCATATAGAATGAAAATCAAGTGATGCCCAACATGAATTCCTCCTAATTCTTCAAATATGATTTATCCTAGAAGCACATGCCATAAGTAAAATGAATGTTTTGGTAATTTCCTTGTTAAAAAATTCGCCTGCAATTGATGCCACTTATTCCACACTAGAAGATCTTTCTTTTTATTTATATTCTCATTCAGTCGCCTATTCAGAAATTTGCACTTTGCCTGTTTTAAATGGACTTCAATTAATGTGCCTCAGCTTAGTAAATAAGCATTCAGAACACAAAGTATAAGCAACAAAGATACTATGTCTTTTCACAGCAAATGACCTGGACGTGCAATGCTAGCAAACTGCGCCTTCCTCCAAGGATAAGCTTTTGGTTTGATTTTCTCCCTAAATGATGTGGACAACCAGCATTTCAAAACCCCTAATGCCTATGGAAAAGCTATCCATGTACACCCTGAAGGAAATGCTATTGAAGAAAAAACACATAACACTATTCACTTCCCACATGTCCTGAGAAGCTTTCATTTATATTTTTATCTAAATCCTGTTGTAGTATTGTAGTAAAGGAATGCAAGACAAAGGATTAAAAATGTAGGTCCTTTATATATATATATATGTGTATATATATATATATATATATATATATATATATATACATATATATATATATATAATTTGCTGTATCTTACACCATCTATGAATCCATGCACTGGCAATTTGGTTATTTATTCCCCTCAAGTAGAGTTATACAGTCATCATTGCTATCAACTCCCCTGAAAGGTTATATATTTTGGATTTCATGCAATGAACACTCTTAATTATACAAATAAACATACACAGGTCTAGCAATTTTAATGAGGTAAAACAAAGACCATAAATAAAGGGGAGGAAATATTAAAGAATTAGAGGAGAGTTATGTATTTGATCAGTACTATACCAGCTCCCTAGATTTATCATCCCATGCATGGGGCCCTTCTGTGAGGGACTGCTCAATTATTGTACAGGTGGGTTTTGGTCTCCATTTTACCATGCTGTATCTTTGAATAGCCAAGCATCATCAGCTTTCTTCACTGCATTTACTTATGTACCCATTTTGTCTTCAGTGATAGTGTCAGGAAGGTGAGTATGACAGAGTGCCACATTGCTAAAACAAATCGTTCTTTTATTGAGGTAAGATTCAAGTAGAAGCCTATATATACACACATAAATAGACAATTACACATATATTTATATATTTACTTACATACATATCTATATTTATACCTATATCTAAAATTTTAATGTTTTTTTACTTTCTTATTCATTCCTTTTACTTTTCTCCTTCCTCTTTTCCAACTATCATGTTTGCAACCCTTGCTATTTCCCTGTTCCTATTGTTATTGACTCACAGCTCACCACAGCTTCCATCTCCTCTCCTTCCCATTCCCATCCCTTAACCAGCATTCCCTTTTTGTCTCCTTGGATTTGCTTATCCTGCCTGTCTTACATAGGCAGACACCAAAAGAAAAGAAGAAAGATCACACACATAGTTCCACGCCCAACTATTATCCTGAGCCAGCGTAGACGAGTACCTGTGTGTTAAATAGTAAGCAGGGCCTGTTATAATCCATCAGTTCAATTCCCTTTCCATTCATGATTCCATATCCCAAACCCACTTCCCTAGCAGAACTTATACCATTTTTGTCCTCAGCATTCATGACCGAGAGGCATGCCAAAAGTTATTGACTATCTTTAACTCATATAGAAACTCTAAGGGTAATAAATGTATATAAAATTTAGCCAAGATGAGTCAGTTCTCAACCCTTTGTGCTTCAACTACTTCAACTATGGTGGCACCACATTCTGGAGAAAGAGGGTTTCTGTGTTTATATACACTAACAAATCAAGATAAAACTTATTCAAAGTACAGAACTAAAGTAGAATCACCTTATATAATTAGGTGCTTTCCCTGTCTCCTATTGTCATTCTTCCTATTTTCCCAACTTTCAAGTTATAGCCACAAAATCTATTTAGCACTTTTTTCTGGAAACTAAATTCACACTGAGTCTAGACAAAATAAAGAATGGGTAAAGGAAGGAAGAAAAGAAAGAAAAAGAAGGAAAGAAAGAAGAGTTTATCTCTTCTTGCTTTTGTCTTTTAAGGTGGAAATCTGCTTTTCATATTTTTTTTTAAAAATAGGCTCCCAAGTCCTACAAGATTAACATTGTATTGCTTATTTCCATGGAATCTTCCCTGATCTACATGACAACAATAGGCAACTGAAGCTTCAAAGGATGGAGGATCTAAGGAGCATGAGCAGTCTGCTATCCAACTGATATTCGTGGCATCCCACCGCACCAATGGTCTGATTCCAAGCCACCAATCATGACTCTGATGTCTGGAAGCTGAGAATACTTGAGTGCCAAATCAAACACAGAGCATTGGAGTCCAGAGCATGGTGGAGACAGAAGCAGAGCAGTATGTAGCAGGCAGGCTCTGGAGACAACTCTGTGTCCCCTTTCCTCCTAACACAATACTGATTTCAATGCAAACATGGTTTTTGGAATGTAGTTATGTCAATAAGGAGGAATGAATGCATTTCTGTGATAGTAACACCAAGAAACTAAGGCAGTTAACACAGGATTTATATGTGCAGGTGGAAAACATATACGAAAATAACATCACAAAAAAGAAATGCTAAGTGGAGCTATATTGCAACATAACTGTGATCAATAAGTTTTGTGTCAATGTGGCCTCACCGGAATTATCTATGATATGGTAGTAAGCCGTCCCTCACAAGGTGCAGGTCACAGCCAGATAACGTCTCCTTGGAGGGGTGCTCTATTTTGAGATCTATAAAAATGATGTTGCAAAATATTGGATCATTTTCCTTCCTTCTTTTCTTCCTTCCTTCCTTCTTTCCTTCCTTCCCTCCTTTTTTTTAACGTTTTATTAGAGACTCATATAACTCCCATCACAATCCATACATACATCAATTTTCTTCCTTCCTTCCTTCCTTCCTTCCTTCCTCCTTTCCTTCCTTCCTTTCTTCCTTCCTTCCTACTAACATGAATCCTAGGTCTGATCTTATGAAATGTGTGCCTGTGTCTGTGATATTGCATGCTGATCTTAGGAGCTATCCACAGCCTGCCATAGCATTTGATCTATGGATCCACAAGATTCTGATCTTCCAGTGTCCTGGCTACCCAGGTCCATACATAATATCTGATAACCAAATTGAATTTAACCACTTCTACAACTCTGTGGGATGTTTTTGTTGGTATAGACTTCTATTCTTATATACCAGTGGTTCTCAACCTGTGGGTTGCGACCTGTTTGGTGGGTTCGAATGACCCTTTCACAGGGGTCACCTAAGACCATAGGAAAACACATTTCTCCAATTTTGGGGGGTCACTACAACATGAAGACCTCTATTAAAGGGTAGTAGCGCTAGAAAGGTTGAGAACCACTGTTATATGCACATATATAGCTATCATTTTGCTTCTCTAGATAGTGTGGATTAATATATTCAGTCTAACACAGTAGTTTTTGCATTTTCCTATGTAACCTTAGTGAAAATCCAAAGTAAATTTTAATAGTTTCAAAAGAGTATTTTATCCCGTAAAATATTTCACTAGATCAAATTTTCAGAAAATAAATTCAAAATAAAACAATTAAAATAATCAACAGCATAGTTATTTTTTAAATTTTTACACACAAAAATTATTACCCACATTAAAAATTATTACCCCCAAAAGATGGCAATAATGTTAGTGTAATGCAACAGAAAAAGCAGACCTCCAATAAGATCTTGGGATACTAAGGCTGTGTGAACTTCCATAGTTGGTAGCTCTTGATACGTGATGCCACTCATCATTATTGAGAACATGAAATTCATCCCTATGTTACTCGCTAAAGATTCCACAAGACATCTGGAATCCTCTGACAATATTTTCTTAGACTTTGCTCTGTGGTCTTTTTTATTTTTTGGTTTTTGATTTGTTCCCTTTCATAGTGTAGACCATGAGTATAACACCCCACTTTGATTTAAGTTATTGAATCTGTGGATAGTTTGGGGGCGCCTGCCATTAAATGCTATCCTTTGCCAGATAGCTAAAATAACTATTTGATTACCATTGTCCTCAAACTTACTAAGAAGACAATAGAAAAGATCAAGGGATAACCTGAGATCATGCACCTCCACAAAAGACAGCTTTAGCACTTCAAATGAATTTTCCTTCTCCATAAAATCACTCAATCATTTTTGAGGCATGAGAATCTCCTCTGATTTGTGGTGTGGACAAACAAATAAGGTTGGGAGGATGATTCTCAGCTAGATATTTTTATCTTCCAGATGAAAACTCAATTTAGTTATTTGGATTAACGATAACATTAAAGACAATATGGGTTGTTTAAGAGTTCATACTTTATGTAATGTCAAACTGTGTTAACACAATTATTTTTCTATTAGGGGTAGTGAAAGTTATAAACAGCAAAGCCCTTCATCTTACTTCCCGTGACAACCAGATACTAAATGACTCTCTCACTTAGCTATGAGCATTTTCATTTTATTAGTCATCAGAATTTTTTCATTGTCTAAGAAAACAAAAGCATATTATGCGATGTTAGATCATGTCAGAGATCTTCTAAAATATAATTGTCATTATTTGTGAAGACTCTGAAGTACTTTACAATACCACATATGAGGGGGTACCACCCCAATGGAACTTTATTTTCAAAAATATGTGTTCATTTATTTTACAAAAAACTTAAAACCTTTAAAGTATACTCCCTTACAACTAATATATTTGTCAAATCTTCAATTCCATTCTTGGAAACAGTTTTCAAACTCATCTGTTTGAATGGCTGACAACCCCTTTTTTTTTCCTACCTCCTTTTTTTTTTCTTCACCTCTTCTAACCTCATGTTTTTTCTCCACTTCTTCTATGTCATCAAATCACTGTCCTTTCATATCTCTCTGCATTCATGAAAACAAAAAGAAGTTGCATGGAGCAAGGTCAGGTGGGTAAGGTATATGGGGCAAGAGAGGCATGCTATTTTTTGACAAAAAATAGTGCACTGAGATGACTGCTTGAGTAGGTGCATTGTCAGGATGACAAAGCCAGTCCCCCAGCTGCCACAAATCAGGCCCTTTTTGTCACACACTATTGAACAATCTTTTCAAACCTCTAAATAGAATGCTAGGTCAACAGTCTGACCTGGTGGAACGAACTCCAAGAAACTATGAATCAGCATCTTGTCCATTTGAGAAGTTGTTGGACATTGAGTTAGTTTGCTGTGCCAACCTGGCTGATAAACACATGTCGGGTTAATTGAAGGGTGGAGAGATAAATGGCTGGGTGTGCTTCGCCTTTTAAGTTCTCTAGTCTCTTGCTTTGTAATGATTGCCCCAGGGTGCAGCTGCCTTTGCAGTTCCCTGCTTCAGTTGGCAAGGCTCACTTCCTGCAAGATATTCCCAAGGAAAGGTCGCATGGACCTACTTTGATGCAACCCTGGTGCTGGAGCAGCCATGTGGATACCCCTGCCAGCACTGAGATGCTTACACATTCACTGATTCTCGACTTTCCTCCTGCAGTCAGCATCATTACGTCTCTTTTGTGAGATGGAGGAGGACTTCTTGGATTGGTGTGGGACATATGGTTTAATGGATTAATATTGGACCTGTGCTCTTGGGCAGCACTGGGTTGGGATGTTTTCTTGATGAACCTTTATATAAAACTCTCTCTTGTACATGAATTTCTGTAGATTTGTTTCTCTAAAGTACCCAGACTAACACAGACATCCAGAATGAGGTTAGTCATCAATCAGCATTTCGCCTTTTTTGAAATAAGAAAACCACTCATACATTTTAGTTTTCTCATAGTTCTCTCCTTGTAAATTGTGTTCAACCTCACAACAGTTTCTGTCATATTTTTTTCCTGAGCAGGAAACAAAATTTCATAACCACACACTGTTCTCTTAAATTGGCCATCAAAAAAGGAGGTTAAAACAAAAGTGCTTTTATGAAAAACTTCACTGTGACCAGAGAGAACTTTCCCAGGCAACACAACTGGGTCCACTAAATCAGAGTGACCTCAATGTTCGCATAGCGGGGAAAATGTATACAATAAAGGCTATACCAAGCGAACCTTTTTCCATTTTCTAGGGGTACCCTCATATAGTACAGTTGGCCATAATGACATGGATGGAGTAAACCTGCGAAAGTAAAGCCTTAGAGATCATCATTAGCCAGTGGATCACAACTCCAAATTAAAGAAACCACTTTAAACATTAATTAGTAATCAGAACTTGGTGTGTGCAGAATATGAATCTAAAAAATTTACATATTTAAAAATGAAATGGAACATATAAAAGTTGACATTTGTGGCATGAGAGAACAGACACTGAAGCTCAATATCAGTAACTAAAACAAGGCCAGGGGCTGACTTCAGAAAGACCACCAAGTTCAAATTGAAGTGGAAGAAAATTAAAACAAGTCCAATTGACATTCTAAGCACTTTTGTTGTTGTTGCTGTTTGGTGCCATTGAATCGTTTCTGATTCCTAGTGACCTTGTACACAAGAGAAGGAAATATTGCCCGGCCTGAGCCAACCTCAAAATTGTTCTGATGACTGAGCCTATTGTGAATATTGATTGGTACTGGGCAGGTTCAGTCAGAAAAACATATGATTTACTATGCAAGAAGTGAAGTATTCCAGAAGAATGGCGTTGCAGTCATTGTCAAAAAGCACATGTCAAGATCAATCCTAAAGTACAATATCACCTGTGATAGGATTAGATCTATCCTCATTCAAGGAAATCCAATCAATACAACTGTTATTCAAATATATTCACTAATCAAAAATGCCAGTGATGAAGAAATGGAAGATTTGTACCAATGTCTTCATCCTGAAATTGACTAAGCACACAGTCAAGATGCATTGATATGATTGGAGACTGCATTGCAAAAGTTGGAGACAAAGAGGAAGGAATTATAGCTGGAAATATGACCTTGCTACTGGAAACAAAACTAGAGATCACTTGACACTATTTTGAAAGACCAATGACTTGTCTATAGTAAATATTTTCTCAATAACACAACCAGTGATAAGACACATGGAATTCTCCATATGGAATATACAGATACCAATTGAACTACATCTGAGTGAAGAGACAATGGAGGAGCTCAGTATCAGTAACTAAAGCAAAACCAGGGACGAACTGTAGAACAGACCATCAACTGCTCAGATGTAAGCTTAGATTGAAGCTGAAGAGAATTAGAACAAGTGTAATAGAGCAAAAATATGACTTTGACCCTAACCTACCTGAATTTCAAGAACATTTCAAGAAAAAAATGCTGCATTGAACACTAATGACAGATGACCAGATGAGCTGTGGGATGACATGATGAAGAAAACAAGTCTTTTATTAAACAGGAAAGAAGGAAAGATCAAAGTGGATGTCATAAATCTCTAAAACATGCTTGTAATCATAAAGTAGCTAAGGCACATGAAGGAAATAATGTAGGAAAAGAGCTGAACAGGAAATTTCAAAGGGAAGGTCGAGAATACAAATATAATGAATTGTGTAAAAAAGACCTAGAGATAGAAAACCCAAAAGGAAGAAAACGCCCAGGATAATATACACAAATACAACAAAGAAAAAAATGCAAGCCTTATATTGCAATATGGAAAGACTTCATGGGCAAAATACTGAATAATGCAGAAAGCATTAAAAGAGGATGGATGGAGTACACAGAGTCAGTATATGAAAAAGAATTAATTGGCAGCCAGTCCACAGAGAGAACAACATGGCTGGCCCCACTATGAGACATGATGCCCCTCAGTGACTATGGGCAATACAGGGGACAGCACCGGAGACACAGTGTGGGAATTGCACCTGATCTGATCCCACCACACCGAGGCAAAGCACTGGAGGAGTGCAGCAAAACAGCAAGGGAATGGAGTGGCAAGGTCCCCAGGGAATACTGAAAGTGGATTTGGGGCCAGGGCATGGTGCCCCAACATACTGGACTGGAAAACACTCCTAAGGGCCAGCAAACGATCCTTGAATTAACTACAAGCTTTTCTTTTGTGAAGTGTTTTATTTTGTTCTTTGTCAGTGGTTTGTTTTTGTTGTTTTGTTGTCTGGTTGTATACTGTTGCTTTCTTTTCCTCTGTCTTGTTTTAGTGCATGTTAGTGTCTCCACAGGTCTGTCTGAATAGGACAGGCTGGATGAACTATCGGGAGGAAAAACAATGGGACCGGCAGTTCCGGGGGGACTTGGGGTGGTGGGAGGTAGGGGGGTAAGGAAGTGGTGTTAACAAACACAGGGACAAGGAAACAACATGGGACCCAAAATGGTAGTGAAGGGGGAGTGGCAGGCCTGGTTAGGAATGATCAAGAGTAAGGTTGCGTAGAGAAGCAGTATAGCTATAGCCCAGGTGGGGACAGAGCATGGTAGTAGGCCAAGAGGAAAGTCAAGGGAGATGGAGGAAAGAGCTAGGAGTCAAGGGGCATTTATGGAGGTCTAGACAAAGACATGTACATGCAAATATATATATGAGGATGGGTAAATAGATCTATGTGTCTATATTTATGGGTTTAATATTAAGGTGGCAGAAGGACCTTGGGCCTCTACTCAAGCACTCCCTCAATGCATGAGTACTTTCTTTTATTAAATTGGCACTCTGCGATGCTCACCCTCCTGACACAACTGCTGAAGCCAAAGTGGGTGAAGAAGTAAATGTGGTGAAGAAAGCTGATGGTGCCCGGCTATCAAAAGAGATAGTGACTGGGGTCTTAAAGGCTTGAAGATAAATAAGCGGCCATCTATCTCAGAAGCAACAAAGCCCACATGGAAGAACACACCAACCTGTGTGATCACGTGGTCCTGAAGGGATCAGTTATCAGGCATCAAAGAACAAAAAATCATATCATTGGCTACACACTTCCATGATATGATCACCGAAGACAAACGGGTGCATAAGCAAATGTGGCGAAGAAAGCTGATGGTGCCCAGCTATCGAAAGAGATAGTGTCTGGGGTCTTAAAGGCTTGAAGGTGAACAAGCGGCCATCTAGCTCAGAAGCAATAAAGCCCACTTGGAAGAAGCACTCCAGCCATATATATATATATATATAGTATAGTATATATATATACTATACCATAGTGAATATAGCGAATATATACCATATATATATTAACCATAATGAATATGCACCATATATATGTGTATGTGTGTGTGTGTGTATATGTGTGTATATATATACAATAGTTAATTAAGGGGGAAATGCAGAGTGGAGACCCGAGGCCCATTTGTTGGCCACTGGAGATCCCCTCATAGAGAGGTTTAGGAGAGGAGATGGGTCAGTCAGGGTGCGATGTAGTACCAATGAAAAACACAGCTTTCCCCCAGATCCTGGATGCTTCCTCCCGCCAACTACCATGATCTGAATTCTACCTTGCAGGACTGGATAGGGCAGAGGTTGTACACTGGTGCATATGGGAGCTTGAGGCACAGGGAATCCAGGGTGGACGATACCTTCAGGACCAGGGGTGTGAGGGGCGATGCTGTGAGAGGGAGGGTGAGTGGGTTGGAAAGGGGGAACTGATTACAAGGATCCACATGTGACCTCCTCCCTGGGAGATGGACGGCAGAGAAGCAGGGAAGGGAGACTCCAGATAGGGAACGATATGACAAAATAACAATCTATAAATTATCAAGGGCTCATGAGGGAGGGGTGAGCGGGGAGGGAGGGGGGAAAAAAAGAGGACCTGATGCAGAGGGCTTAAGTGGAGAGCAAATACTTTGAGAGTGATTAGGGCAAAGAATGTATGGATGTGCTTTATACAATTGATGTATGTATATGTGTGGGTTGTGGCAAGAGTTGTATGAACCCTTAATAAAATTTTTAAAAAAAGAAAATGATTAGGGCAAAGAATGTACAGATGTGCTTTATACAATTGATGTATGTAGATGTATGGATTGTGATAAGAGTTGTATGAGCCCTTAATAGAATGTTTCATAAAAAAAAGAATTGGCATTCAACCATATTAAGAAGAAACATATGAGCAAGAACCAATGGTACTAAAGGAAGAATCTCAAGCTACACTGAAAGTATCAGCCAAAAACAATACATCACGAATTGATGGAATGCTAGTTGACATGTTTCACAGGCTTATTAAGCACTCTAATCTATGCCAGGAAATTTGGAAGACAGTTACTTGGCCAAATGAATGGGGAAAAATCCATGTTTGTATCCATTCCAAAGAGTGGTGGCCCAACAGAATGCTCAAATTATAGAACACTATCACTAGTATCACATGCAAGTAAATTTTGCTGAAGATCATTCAAATTCCATTTGTAGCAGTACATTGCCTGATGTTAAAGCAGAATGGAGACGAGGACATGAGACAACAGATATCATTGCTGATCTCAGAGTTATCTTGACTAAAAGAAGGGAATATTGACTTTTCTCTTTTTTAAAAGAATGATGCTGTGATCTTGGAAAGCCATTACATTTATAGATTGATTTCAGTAATATTAAGAATTTCACAATGATAAGAGTACCTACCCACGATCATTGAACTTTCTTCCATTTTTGTAGGTTTCCTGTATTAGGTGCTTTGTAATTTTCTTTGTACAAGTCTTTTGTGTCTCTGGTTGTTTTTTTCATAAGGATTTTATATTTTGTGAGACTATTGTAAATGGCACTGCTTTCTTGATTTCCATTTTAGAGTTCTCTTCTTTAATATACAGGAATCAGATTGATTTTGTATATTGATCTTATATCCCACCAAAGAGTCAACTTTTTCAATTATTTTCAATCATTTTCTTATTAAGTCTTTGAGTTTTCTATATATACAATTATGAAACAAAACTAACTCTGTTCTGGCTATAGTATAGGGTATAACTGCACCGATGGGTTTCCAAGCCTTTAACTCTTTACAGGAGTAGAAAGCTTTATATTTCTTTCACATGGAAGAAATAAGTTTATAACTGCTCCCCTGGCAGTGAGCAGCCCACGATGCCTCCAGGGCTCCTGTATAAAATTAACCATATGCCAATAAAGATTTTTTTTTCTTTTCCAATTTGGATACATTTAACTCTATTTGGTTGTCAACAAGACTCTGCTAGAACTTCTAGAAGAATGTTGAATAAGAGGAGGAAGGGCATCTAGTCTAATTCTCCACCACAGGGCTGATGCTTTCAGGTTTTGTCCATTGAGCAGCATGCTAGCCATTGGTTTTCTACATATGTTTTTTATTATGGTGAGAAATTTATCTTCTATTCTAATTTTTCTATGTCTTTTTTAAAATTAGGAATTTGTGTTGGATTTTGTCACGTGTTTTTAAAGCTCTAATTGATACGATCATGTATTTCTTTTCCTTTGTTTTATACCCAGCTTTTTTCTATCACCAAGATCATTTTTCCAAATAGTGATACTCTTTGTTTCTAACATTAACATTCTGATCAACAGTAATTGTCAGTGTATCTTCAATTGCTGTGTGAACAATTTTAAATTGGGTAAGTTGGTGGGATCCTTCAATTGCTCTGTCACTAACTTTAGTATTTGGGTCAGAATTTGAATACTAGTTACATTAAGTGGCCTTCCTTTTAGATATTATCCTATCACAGACAATATCATGCTTCAAAATAAATCTCGAAATGTTCTACAAATGGAATTATTCAATTAGAAAAAATGGCATAGTCTGCTGATATATATTGTGTTTACTTTCCTGCTAATTAAATACTTTGTGAGAAAAATTCAATAGTCATAGTTCCAATTTCCGTTGGTCTTCTTACCTAGAGTGACCAACACAATTGTATAATCATGGAAAAATTCCCCATGAGCTATGACAATATAGACATGCTGGGTGAATATTATTAAGAGCCAGTTTTTCGTGATTCTATTTTTGCAGCATCAGGCAAGCCAAGAACTACTAACTCTGTATTATGATTATTTTTAAAACAGAGTGTATAATGCTAATAACCTTAGGAAGTAGAGGTGGTATCTTCCACTGAGCAGCGGAAAGGTAAACCTACTAGATATTCTCAATAGATCCTGTGTTTGTTATGTTTTTTAAAGTTCTCTCCCGTAATGTAGCCGACTACATGTGCAGGATAACGATGCTCTTCTTCAAGATTTTTGTGGCACACAGGGAAAGGGAGGATGACGTAGTACATGTGTTTGATGATTCTGCTGCCTTTTGTGTTGTAAGCAGTTAAGGTGATTTGGGAGACATATTTTGTACATGAAAATGTGGCTATTAATTGGGATAACAATCTCAGGTTTTTCACAGCAATGGCCTTAGGAATAGGGAAATTCTGCTTGGTATTCTACAAATTTTATTTACCCTGGCATGTGTGTGTGTGTGTGTGTGTGTATGTGTGTGTGTGTGTGTGTGTGTGTAGGGATCACATTTGGATATGTCTACACATTTATTTGTACACATTTAAAAGTATATTAGCTTTGGGTTAAAAAATAAAAATATCAATATCAGAGGAGGAAATTTAGCATTGCTACTGGTAAAATCACAATAATACCCATAATACAGGGTTATTGTGATTTTTTAATGATTTTTAAAGTAATTATATTAAAATTCTGATCCACTGAAAGCAATGTCTTCACTTAGTCTTTGTATTTTATTTGTAAGACTTCAAAATTGAACAAACATACAAATAAGTGACGCTCAAGTACATAAATTTATAGTATCTACATAAAAGTTATAGTTCTTCAATAAATAAATGTAAAAATTCTAAAAATAAAAGGAGATAAAGTTAAGAATAATTCCATCATTTAAAAAATAATTGCTAATATTTTCAGATCTTTTATCCTAGTTCTAAAATCATACTTTAAACCTTGGGTTCCAAAGCTTATTTGACCTACCACTCCCTTTCAGGAAAAAAAATTACATCCCTCGATCTCCACATGAAAATTTAAAACCTCATGGCATAATTCATAATCAAGGATAAAGTATAGGTACCTGCTTTTGCCAGGCCCCTGGATCATTCTAGCTTGCTTCAGGGGGAGGTATCACCAACTTGGGGAAATACTGCTTTAGAAAATAAAGCATATACATTTTTCCTATCTGAAAAAGGAACAGCTTGATTGTGATTATAGTGAATTTGTTTTCAAGGAATAAAAAAAACAACAAAAAAAATTAACATCAAAAGCCAAAATGCTTGAATGTTGAATTTTACAAAATGCTTTTGTTAAATCCATCAAATAAGTTTATAAGTGGCACATTCATAGAGACTTTTCTTTAGCCCAACCATCTGGGACTTGTTGGATTTTTAATAAATTCAAATAACTAATTTGACTAAAATACATAATACAGCTAAATTTCAGGCCTGTATTAAGAGAAAAACAGATTTAATAAAATTTCAAGTTCTAAATTATTGTACTAAATTGTTGCATTGTTGCATCAAAAATTCCATTAATTACAGTAATTATCAATGATTAGAACTCTTAAAGCATCGGCAGTGAAACAAATGGCTATGCTTAAACATGGTAATTTCATGTTTGAATTATTTAAATATGGCTATTGTTAAAATATTAGTTGGAAGTCATTAAGAAAGAAACTTTCAAAATCAATCTGTCAAATGACAGAGATAAAATGGAAGACTTCATAAAAGGAAATGTGCAAAAACATTATGATCTTTGCATAGAAATTAACATAAAATTTATTATAGTGGATAACTGACTTCAATTAAATGTCTTTATGTATTTTGATGTTAAAATCACTAATCTTCCTATCTAATTAGAAACTTCAATAATGCAGTGATAGTGAATTTCCCCTCACTGAAGACAAAGACTATTTATCCATTCAAAAACATCTTTGATAAGTTACTACTATATGCTTAACCATTAGATAATACTCACAAATCTACAAAAAATGTGGCAATGCTTCTGATTCTAATTCTCTATTTGAGTCATGAGGTGTCTTTTCTAGCAAATGATATTTCTCTAGAAACAGGTAATCTGTTTTAAGAATCTATAATCTAAAATCATACCTCATATTGTCTCAGCATGTCTAACATTTCTCTTCCCTAGTATATTTGATCTTTAAAACTGAGAGGATATTTTGTTATGAAAATCTTACTTTAAAAAGTATAATAAGTAATTGATTTTTTTCTAATTATACCATGAAATTACATTGAAAAATACTCACACTATGTTTTTAAATAAAAATAAAACAATATCACAACTTAAAATATAATTACATAGATTAAGAAAATCTGGAACATTATCATATATGGGCAATGAGGATACATGTGATTTTTATAACATTCTTTGCTTTCGGATTTCCAAAAGTCCAATAACAAACAAACAAACATTACTTGTGTAACTTAAACCATTTTGTTTAAGAAAACAAATTTACATACATCTTAAACCCCACTTCCTTAAATCTTTATTCTGCACAGTGGTTATTAAAGTAAATTAATTAATATTAATATGGGAGTATAATTAAAGCAGAATGTGTCAAATCAGACCACCTCAGTTATGTTTCAGATAAACTATTAACCAGCTCTATGATCCTGTATAAATCAGAGATGCAGCTGTGCTTGATGAAAGTCAAAAGGCTTTTAAACACCAACTAATGAACGTTAAAAGCCTTACAATATGAATTACACCTCAACATAAAGACACAAACATCCTCACAATGGGACGAGCAATCATGTTAGTCAACAAGAAAAATTGAAATTATTGAGGATTTTGTTTTACTGTGTCCACAATCGGCACTTACTCATGGAAGCAGCAGCCAAGAATTCAAACAACATATCACATTAGGCAAATCTCCTGCAAAGGATACCTTTAAAGTATTAAAAAGCAGAGATGTCACCTTGAGGAATGAAGTGCACCTGACCCAACCCATGTTATTTTAAAATACCTCATATGCTCACAAAATTTGAACAATGAAATTTGAAGAAGTGTTGCGATTGAATCATAGTATTGGTAAAAGATATTAAATGTGGATTGCCAGAATAACAAACAGATGGTTATCAGAACAAATGGAGACAGAATGCTCCCTAGGAATAAGGATGACACGACTTCATCTCATCTATTTTGCATATATAACTGGAGAACACAGTCCTTGCAAGTACAGCATGCTTTATAAGGGAGAAACGGGGATATGGTCAAGATGGGTTGATCCAGTGGGTGCAGTAATGTACTCAAACATAGCAATGATTATAAGGATTGCGCATAATTGGACAGTCTCCTACCATTATCCAGAGGGTAACATTTCGACTAATTGGGCATGAAAACACCTAACAACAATTTAGTTTAGAACAAGATGTAGGATTATTTCCCTTATATTTTGTGGGATTTCAGGGAGGGGGGTTGTAGAATGCATGCTCTTTCTTTTAGAAGTACCCATATCTACCTATCTTTCCATCTAACTACCTACTTGTCTATCTATATACATACCCATGGGCAAGCATGCACCCTCAGACTTACTAAAACTTTTTAAAATAAGGGTATATATTTCAATATATGTATAAGAGGCCACAACTGGACTTCCGTTTGTTGTACTGTGGTACCTTGTGTGTTCCTGTGATGCTTGGAGCTATGTCACTGGTATTCTAAATGTCAGTAGCCTTACCTGAAGTGAATAGGTTTCAGCAAAGTTTACAGACTAAGAACAGAGAGTGAAGAAGGACTAGGCTCCCCACTTTGGAGGAAGGTGCCACGGAAAATATTTTGCATAGCTCAGAAACATGGTCAGAGACTGAAGGCCCAACGCTGTTGGAGACCGTGCTGGAGGAAGGGCCACTTGATTCAGAGCACACTCAAAATGTGAGTGAGGAGCTGATTTGGGGTGTTGTAATCAACCATAAGGATGTAATTTGGGTAAAGCCTGGAGGAATGGAACACACTGAGCCATTGTATCTCACTCCCCTTAAATTAATACCACATGTGATGGTTGGCCAGGTTGGCACAATAAACCTACCTATCACAATCCACCCCTTGGCAACTTGGCACCTGTACACAATTCTGTAGAATATATATATATATATATGACATTAATGAAATCACATTTATACTTAATATCAAGCATCCATCATACATTTAAAGGAAAACATACTGAGTCCAATTATATCTGATATGTCATACATGAACCAAGGAAATATATTCAGTAAGCACATACACTGACAATCACAAACCTCGCTTTTGCAATTGATCACATGGTCATAATTGATAGGTACAACTGCCTTCTTCTACTACTCATTTTGTATTACATTTGCCCATTCTGTATTACCGCAACTGGCTGTGGTTTTTTGCCTGGTGGAGTGAACCAGACCTTCATTCCTGAAGGGTCTGGGACATTATAAGTCCTGTCAGGATTGGGTTGCTGTAACTTACCATTCACTTTAATCACAGAACATTGTAGTTCTAACAGCTGGCCTATAGGATCTCCTGGATTCCAGACATATTCTTCTTTACCTCCATTATGTGGTACCAGTCCAATTCTTCCCTGGTAATCAGGATCAATCATACCACTCTGTACAGTAACATCCTTCCTGACCTGTTGATTCAAAGGCATGAGAAGCCCAAAGTGGCCAGGGGGCAGTCTCAGCTGCCAGTTCAGTGGAATTCGTGCTGTGTTTCCAGGTGGGAGAGTTCCTTTCTTCGGGACCAGGACCTCCAGGCCTGAGGAACACAAGGTTGCTGGGACAGGAAGCAAAAATGCTGCAAGTGGATCACTAGGAGTAACAGTGAGTGGTGCCACTCCAGCTTCCACCCCTTGGTTCCTGCACCCATGAATTCTGGCTATTGGAAACACAGCACCATATATTGGTCACTGGTTTAGAGCATATACAGCTTCCAGGAGAACATTGCCCCAGCCCTGAAAGTTGTTGCCACCTAGTTGGCACCGTAAATGTGTCTTAAACCCATTCCATCATTCTATCAAGCCACCTGCTTCAGGATGATGAGGAAAATGATACAACCAGTGGATTCCATGGGCAGGGGCCCACTGCTGCAGTACATTTGCTGTGAAGTGAGTTCCTTGATCTGAAGCAATGCTATGTGGGATTCCATGCTGGTGGATGAGGCATTCTGTGATTCCATGAATGGTAGCTTTGGGAAAAGCATTGTGTGCAGGGAAGGTCAATCCATATCCAGAATAGGTGTCTATTCCAGAAAGAACAAAATGCTGTCCCCTCCATGACAGAAATGGTCCTATGTAATCAACCTGCCACCAACTTGCCAGTTGATCACCCTGAGGAATGGTCTCATTCCTTGGACTTAATGTTAGTTTTTGCTCCTGGCAGATGGGGCACTCAGCAATGGCAGTGTTCAAGTCAGCCTTGGTGAGTGGAAGTCCATGTTGCTATGCCCATGGATATCCTACATTCCTGCCACCATGTCCACTTTGTTCATGTGCCCATTGGGCGATGACAGGATTGGCATAGGAAACAGGAGGACCCGTATCCACAGTGCATGCCATCTTATCCACTTGATTATTAAAGTCCTCCTCTTTAGAGGCAATCCTTTGGTGAGTGTTCATATGAGACACGATTATCTTTACTTTCTTGGCCCATCCATAGAGGCCTATCCACATACCTCTTCCCCACATCCCCTTGTCACCAATTTTCCAATCATGTTCCTTCCAATTCCCTGACCATCCAGACAGGCCATTAGCCACAGACCATGAATCACTATACATTGTGACATCTGGCCATTTTTCCTTGAAGGCAAACTGAATGGCCAGGTGCATTGCTCAAAGTTCTGCCCATTGGGAGGATTTCCCTTCACCACTGTCCTTTAGGGAGATCCAAGAAACGGGCCGTAGTGCTGCTGCTGTCCACTTATCAGTGGCACCTGCATATCGTGCAGAGCCATCCGTAAACCAAGCATGACTTTTTTGTTCTTCAGTTAAAGTATGATAATGAAATCCCCAGGAGGCCAGAGGCGCAGACTGGGAGAAGGAAGGTAATGTGACAGGAATGGAGACTGTGATATTTGAGCCACTTCTCATGCAGCTTACTTGTCCCTTCAGGTCCTACTTTGGCCCGATCTCGAATATACTACTTCCATTTAACGATGGAGTGTTGCTGTGCTTGTCCAACTTCATGACTCTGTGCGTCAGACAATACCCAGTTCATGATGAGCAGCTCAGGCCTCATAGAGACCTGATGGCCCATGGTGAGGCGTTCAGTCTCCACCAAGGCCCAGTAACAGGTCAACAGCTGTTTTTCAAAGGGGAGTAGTTGTCTGCAGAGGATGGCAGGACTTTACTCCAAAATCCTAATGGTCTACACTGTGATTCACCAATAGGGGTCTGCCAAAGACTCCAGACTGCATATTTATCGAGAACTGACACCTCTAGCACCATTGGGTCAGCTGGATCATATGGTCCCAATGGCAAAGCAGCTTGCACAGCAGCCTGAACCTGTTGAACAGACTTTTCTTGTTCTGGGCCCCACTCAAAATTGGAGGCCTCTCATGTCACCTGATAAATAGTTCAAAGTAGAACATCCCAGTGAGGGGTATGTGGCCTCCAAAATCCAAAGAATCTCACTAAGCGCTGTGCCTCCTTTTTAATTGTTGGGGGCGCTAGATGCAATAGTGTATTCTTCACTTTAGTAGGAATTTCTCAACATGCCCCACATCACTGGACCCTTAGAAATTTTATTGAGGTGGAGGGTGCCTGAATCTTAATTGGGTTAATTTCCCAATATCTTGTATGCAAATGTTGTACCAATAAATCTAGAAACTTTTATACATTCTCCTTAGTAGGTCCAATCAGCATAATGTCATCAATATAAGGGACTTGTGTGACATTTTGCAGAATAGACAGGCAATCAAGGTCCCTTCAGACTAAATTATGGCACAGAGTAGAAGAGTTGATGTCCCTCTAGGGGAGAGTTGTGAAAGTGTATTGTTGCCCCTGCCAGCTGCAGACAATGGCTTCTGGTGGTCCTTTGAGACTGGTATTGAGAAGAAGGCACTAGCCAGATCAACAGCTGCATACCAAGTACCAAAGGTATTTGCTCAAGCAATGAAATCACATGTGGAATGGCAGCTGCAATTGGAGTCACCACCTGGTTAAGTTTACGTTAATCCACTCTCATTTTCCAGGATCCATCTGTCTTCTTTACAGGCCAAATAGGTGAGTTAAATAAGGATGTGGTAGGAATCACCACCCTTGCATCTTTCAAGTCTTTGATGGTAGCACTGATCTCTGAATTCCCTCCAGGAATGCAGTACTGCTTTGGGTTTACTATTTTCCTAAGCAAAGGAAAATCTAATGGTGTCCACTTGGCCTTTCCTACCATGATAGCCTTTATTCCACATTTCAGGGATCCAATATGGGGGTTCTGACTGTTACTATGTGTATTCCAATGATGCATTATGGAACTGGGGAAATAACCAAAGGATGGGGTTGGGGGCCCACTGGACCCACAGTGAGGCATACCCTAAGCTAAAACCCCATTGATAAATTGACCTTCATAAGCTCCACTCTAACTGACTGGCCTTCAAAACACTTTGGATCTCCTGGAATTAATATCAGTTCAGAGGCAGTGTCCAGTAATCCCCCAAAAGTTTATTTTCTTTCCCCCAATGAACAGTCACTCTTGTGCAAGGCCATGGGTCCCTTTGGGGAAGGCTAGAAGAAAGATTAACAATATAAACCTTCAGTGATGTAGCAGGGTCCTCCTTCAAAGAGACCTGGACTTCCCTTCATTCAAGGGGCTGTGGGTCTGTAAACTGGCTCAGGTCTGGGAATTGGTTGATCATGATTGTCTATTCTGCTGTTTACCTGATCTACCATTCTTCTGCCTGTATACATTATGTAAATATTTAGTAGGTTTCCCATGTATTTCACTCCTAGAGACACCATGGCTAAGTAGCCAATGCCATAAATCCATATGAGACAGGTTGCTTTGATTACTATGAAAACCTTGTTGTCTATTATAACCACGCCCATCTTTTCTCTGTTGATTCATTGCTGACACCTGCCCTCTACCACCAAGGGGATCAATTGGCCCCATTGTGGGTAAATGTTGGAGTTCGCTTACAGCAGTGCCCACTGTTAATCCAGGAGCACATAAAATAGCAAATATAGGAGTCTTCAGGGATGTTGGGGCCCACTGCACAAACTTGTTCCTTATGGTTGTGGTAAAGGGTGTGTCCTCAGGACACCCCCTTTTGTGGTCTATGGGGATATCCTGACATATCCATTCCAACATACCAATTTCCCTAAGCTTTTGGATGCCTTCCTCTACAGTGTACCAAGGTAGGTCAGGTACCTCAAATTGGTCTAATTTAGGCCATCTGGCAGCTCATTCTTCAGTGAACCAAACAAATAAGGACTTAGAACCTCTCTTAGCCTCTCTCGCTGAGACATTGAAAGAAGAATCTGTGCTTAGGGGTCCCATATACAGAAACTCAGGCTGGTCTAATATTACATTTCGTGCACCAATATCCTGCATCCTTAGTAACCATTCCCAGGGGTATTCCCCAGCCTTCTGCTTGTACGCATTTGAATACTCAGGCAGATCTTTGTGAGTATAGCATACTTCTTCTTGGGTAATCATCTCAACTTCGCCTTTAGGAGCTTTCTGAGCCTTAATTTTAGTTACAGGTCTAGAGGAAATAAGGGATGGTGAGGGTGTTCCCTGGGTGATCTCAGCAGTATCTTGTAAGGATCTCATTCAGGCAATGCTATCGATGCAGCCCCACCTGGCATTTCAGCTTGAACAGTCTGGTTAATCTGCTCAGGTGTGGGTTGTTTTATTGATAATGAATTAATACCTTTAGCCGAGAGGGATGGAGCTATTGACTGGGTGGCTCAATCATTTCTAGGGGCTCGATATCCTCCTCTTCTGGATCTTCAGCCCCTATGATCCCATCCCATGTTTCAGGGTCCCAACTTTTTCCTATCAATGCCTCATATTAGTATCAAACACTGCTATGGATCTGCAATTCAGCTGATGTTGTAATTCAGCCACTCATATGATGAAACTCTGGACATGGTTCTCAGCAATGTCAGCTCTATTACTAGATGAGGGAAGGATCTCCTTTGTAGCACAGGTGGAAGCTCTTAAGTCCGTTATTCAGCACTTGAGGTATGCTTCCGAGGTTATGAGACCATCCCTCTCCTTAGTCACAGTTTCCATTGTCAGGTGGACCAGCCAACTAGCCTCTCTATACTTGTCATCCTGACAAAACATCTGGAGTATCACATTTATGATCACTCAGAGCCTCTCCTTTAACCAGCACTTCATCTATTGGCGGTGCTACTGTAGATATTAGTTTTGCTACTTCACACCATTGATTAGTAAGAGTGGCAGACTAGACTTATCCATGCCTTTAGGTTTAGAAATAGCATTAACAGTCTTGTTAAAACTAATCCGGCTGGAGAGCCAATTTAAAAAGGCTATATTTATTATTTTATTTCTCCAGAACCACTCCAGGTACCAATTATGTTGGACAGAGGGTTCTCTAATGAAACAAATCCAGGACACTATTGATTTTATATACATATATGTTATATATAACATAAGAAATAAATATATAATAAAATAAGAAAGAAATATATATAACTTAAGAAATAAACAGTCAATTAATCTATAAAGCAGTGCAAATGAGTTAGTGCAACTCACTTCCATGAGACAGCTAATACAATGGCAATCCTTCAAGTCTTAAGGGTCGCTGGGTAGTCCTCTGTAGAGCAACTCGGGCTATCTGACCACAGGCAGCAAACAGCAAGGCAGGTCACCAACAGTCAGCCAGATGACAGGGTCTGACAATTCCTAGCTCAAGAGATGTATACTCCAGTAATGTGGTAAAGCAGGTCTTGAAGGAACCTTAAACTACAGGCACACAGTCTGTGGGCTAGGTGTCCCACAGGTAGAGTAGCATGCAAATTGAGGCAGAGAACAAGGTATGGCAGCCACACACTGGTCTGATCATAAAAGAGCAGGAGATAAGAAAGGTGAGGCTCACTGAGCCATTTATCTCCCCACCCTTCAATTAAATCCCACATGTGTTCATTGGCCATGTTGACACAATAGACTTACTTATCAGAGGAGACAGTCATATTTGTTGATGTGCAGAATTTCATTCCAGTTGGAACCTAGTGAATTCCACATCCATAAGCAAAGTCAAATCAGGACAAGTCATCCATAAAGTCAAACACAATTTGCATCAGTTCACAGGCTCAAAAATCTCTTCATCTGGTCGGGTTCTGGTCATCTCAATGTGGGCTGCCTCACTCAGCCTCTATAGGGTGCCCATTGGTCACCTTGCCTTTAGACCATGGGCTCTCACAAATACTCAACAGGCCTAGCCCCCTCGTGCTAGGTCATGAACATTAGACCAGTTAACCCGCTCTCGTCTTCTTTTTTCTGTAAACCAAGTCCACAGGTGTCAATCAGTAGCCAAACTCAACCTGTCTCTTTAACGCTGCATTTCGCCCACTTTCACTCAACAAGTAGATCCAGGTGGTCACCTAGCTAGTATTTCAGCCTGCCAACAGGCTCCCTTTTATGTTCAGTCATAAAGAGGAGTTTTCCTTATGGTTCCAGATTTTTTTTCCAGCTTCTGACAAAGACCACTGGTTAATGAGTACTACAAAGCACTGGTTTGAGGCAAGTGGGCTTACAAGCTCTCTAATATGTACTTCTAAAAATCATTTATATAAATCATAAGCCGAAGAAGTCAGTATAAACAAAATAGAATCAGACACTAAACTTAATTCTTAAAACACTCAAGTTCAATTCTTACCTAGCTTTGTCTAAATCCTTATCTAATTTATTCTATTTATACAAAAATTTGGGATTAGATCTCTGAGAGCATTGAACCAGATCCAGGCTTTCTGTCAAGCATTTTGACCTTCTGTCAGCCATTTCCCTTAAGCAGCATGATTTCTGAGAAATTCAAGTGGAAATTTCTATTCCTGAGCTCAAAATATACCTTAAACACATTCCTTTCCACAATTTTAAACAGGAATAACAAAAAGTCTACAACCAAATAAAATAATCAAAACCTTTCGCTTCCCATCTTCTCTCTAGAAAACAACCAAGTAAACAGTGTGGCTTTGTCTGACCTCTGGCTAGCCAAAGAAGAAAAACTACCATGAGGGAGAGATCTAACAAACATCTACTCTCCTTCCTATGATTTGTTTCTCTAATACCCCACTCCTGTTACCATAATGTATTAGACTGGGCAGACTGGAGAAACAAATCCACAGAAACTCATATGTATATAAGAGAGAGTTTTATATAAAAGGTAAGTGTACATTAAGAAAGCATCCCAACCCAGTCCAGTCCAAGTCCACAAGTCCAACATTAGTCCATATGCCCAACACCAATCTACAAAGTCCTCCTCCATCTCACAAAACACATGCAATGACGCCAACTGCAGGAGGAAAGCTGAATCATTCTCAGCACTGTCAGGGGTCTCCACAGGGCTACTCCAGCACCCAAGGCTGCATTAGGGTAGGTCCATGTGGCTTCCCCTCAGGATTGTCTCACAGGAAGTGAGCCTTGCCAGCTGCAGCAGGGAACTGGCTAATGCAGTCGTGCACACAGGTCTGATCATCAAAGAGCAAGAGACCTGAGAACCAGAACGGCAAGGCTCACCAAGCCATTTTCTCTCTCTGCCTTTCAATTAATCCCATATGTGTGTATCGGCCAGGTTGGCACAAGAAAAGTTAATTACTCAGAGAAGAAAAAATGAGGGTGTTTCGGTCAGCCATCCAAAAAGATGATTTTGAAAAGTGTTTCCAAAATGGAATCACACATTTAACATAGAGAGTACATTGAAGGTGATAAGGCTGTTTTGTTAAAAAAAATAAATAAATACAAAGATTTGAATAAAACATTCTGGAATTTGTGGGTTCTCCTTTATGTGTGGGCACCCCTTCATGTGTGGGCATGTACCTCTATTTCCTTTAACTACTGCGCTTATCCTAGTGTCTCCCCCTACCTTCATCTTTGTTTGACATAATTGTTATTATACATGGCCTTCCCCTTCACCCTAGTTAATATGCACCTATTGTCCAGGCAGTTAGTTTCTCTCCCCCTCCGCCTCTGATAGAAATCAAAGACTGCTTTATTGTGTGCTAATATTTCTTTTTCTTTTACAGTAGTGTTCTCAGACAATACTTATTTTGGGTGATTGATTGATTTCACTCAGCATAGGGTCCTTAGGTTTATCTATGTCAAGAGATATTTTGTAGATTCATCATTATTTTTTAATGATACATAATATTCCATTTTATGTGTATAATGACATTATCTCTCCTCTCATTGATAGCATTGAAATTGTTTTTATCTTTGTGGTGTTTTAAATACTGATGTGATGAATAGGGGTATGCATATACCTATTCATGCCCTGGCTCTAGCACTTCTAGACCATATATATCAAACAATAAAGTTTCTGCCTCATTAGTTATTTCTAGTTTCAAATATATAAGGAAGCACAATACTGTTTTCCACAATGGATAGTCCATTTTGTATAGTACCAGCAGTATACCAGGTTTCCAGTTTCTTTACACCCTCACTGCCATTTCTTGTTTTCTATTTTTTAAAAAAGGAATTTGCTACTAATGTGCAATAATATCTCTTTCCGTTTGATTTGCATATCTCTGATAGCTAATGATTCATGAATTTCTTGGTCTGGTTGTGAGCCACCTGAGTGTCTTCTGTGCTAAGGGGTCTGTTCATGTCCACTACACATTTTTATTGGATTATTTATCTTTTTGTTGTTGAGGGATTGATGTAGTCTATATATTTTAGAAGTCAGTCTTCTGTCTTATATGGCATAACACACCCAACCCCCACTTTCCTGGGCTTTGTGTTCTCTTTTTACTTTATTAATGAATATTTTTGAAACCCAAATTGTTTATTTTTAGGAAGCCCCAGTAATCTACTTTGTTTCCTGCTCTGTGCATTTTTTCTATTATTTCTGGTAGTATTTTTGTGACATAAAGAGGGTCCTTTGGTTCATCCCTAATTTTTCATTAATTATCTAAATTGTTCCTTTTTATAAATGAGATATGTATTTTAAACTCAATTTTGAGGCATTCACAGGTTAAAGAGACTATCCCTCTCCTATTTAATTATTGTCAGCTTCCATATGTGGGTAAATCTTCCTCTGGTTTCTGATGACATTCCATTGGTCAATATGTGTGCTGTGTACCAATGTCATTTTCTTTTGTCTACCTTGCTTGTGTAGTAGGCTTGAAATTAGGAAGTATGAGGTCTTCTGCTTTGTTTTCTTCTTTAACAGTACTTTGCTTATCTGGGAAATCTCTCTTTCTGCATAGATTTGGTGATTAGTTTTCCATTTCTTTAAATAATGATGTTGGCATGTGGATCAAGATTGCATTGAATCTAAGATGGCTTTGAGTGGTATTGATATTTTCACACTGTTAGCCATTCTTCCATTTATATAAGCTTCTTTTGGTTTCTTATTAAATTATCGCAACAGTGTTTAGTTTTCTTTGTATTGGTCCCCCACCTCCCCATGGTTATATTTATTCCTAATTATTTAAATGATGGCAAACATTTTGGCTATTTGGGTTATTATTGCAAATATTATTGGTTTCCCGATTTTCCTTTAAGTGTTCTCTTTGTTAGTGTAAACATTTTCAACTAATTTTATGCTGATTTTGCTTTGCTAAATCTTTCCATAAGTTTCATTCATTTTTGTGAGTCTTTGTGATATTTTATCATATTATATCGTCCATAAGATGGATAGAAATGGTAGCTGTAAAAATAACAATAATTGTGAGAGTGATACAGGATTGGAGCAGTTTCTTTTTTACACATGGGGTCACTGTGAGTTGGAACTCACTCAAAGGCATCTAAAATCAATCACAGCATCACCTGCAAATAGAGTTTTACGTCTTTTTGCCAGTTTGGATGCCTTTAATTTCCCTAGCTTTCTTCAAAGCCCTTGCTTAAACTTCCTAACCTATATTGAATATGATTAGTGATTCCCCATTGCAACGGGGAACGTTTTCAGTCTTTCTCTAACAAGACTAATGTTGTCTGTTGCTTTTTTTATATATGCTCTTAGATTATGTTACAAAATTGCCCTTCTATTCCTATTTTTTCAGTGTTTTTATTAGGATTTGGGGTCAGATCTTGTCAAAGGCCTTTTCTTTGTTCATTGCTATGATAATATGATTCTTTTCCTATGTTTTATTTATGTGGTGAACTACATTAAATATTTTCTAGATTGAATCATCCTTGCATACCTGGTGTGATCACCACCTGGATTAACCATAATGTTATACACACATACACACACACACACAGTTGGATTCTATTGGATAAATGTTTTTGAGTATATTTGTGTCTACCTGAACCACGACGCTTCTGTCAATTTGTTGTACTGGAGTAACTTGTGTATTTCTGTGAGGTTAGAAGCTATGTTACTGGTTTTACTAATAGCAGTGTTAATCATCATGGACAGGTTTTGATGGAGTATTAAGACTAAGAACAGAGTAGGAAGAAGAAATATGACTTTGGTTAGATTATGACTCATAGTGATACTGCATAAAGTTTCCCATGTTGCTCATTGTTAGAAAAGCATAAATTCTCACTTTTGTTTCCATAGAGCAGCTGGTAGGTTAGAACCTCTGGCCATGTGGTTAGGAGCTCAATGCATATCCAATAAATAAACTGAGGTGTTTGATTTGTGGTTTTAAAGAGTATTGAACATACTATGGATTGCCAGAAGACAAACAAATCAGTCTTGATGGAAGTATAGCCAAAGTGCTCCTTAGAAGCAGGTGTGGCAAGACTAAGTTCCACATATTTTGCATCTGTTATCAGGAGAGACAAGTCCCTGGAAAAGAACAGCATGCTTGGTAAAGAGTTCATCCAAAAGAGGAAAACTCACAATGAGATGGATTGACACGGTGACTAAATCAAATGATACCAGTATAGCAACAACTGTGAGGAGCAGGATGTGGCAGTGTTTCATTCTGTTGTACTAACAGTAACTTTGAATTTGGTGGCACCTAACAGCAACAACAATGTTTGTGACAGGTGTGATTCTATAATTTTCCTTTTTAGTGATTTCTTTGCCTGATTTGGGGATTGGGGTTATATACTCTTCATTTCCCATCCATTTCTATACTCTGAATATTTTCAGTAAACTAAGTCTGGTTATTTTTGTTGTTATTGTTGTGAACTTTTTTTGTCAAGTTTGGGTTTATTCAAATTTTTGCCTCAGTCTATTACTTTTTATTCAATAATGTGTTTCTGGAAATGTATTAATTTCCTGTAGGTTTTCTATGTTTTGGGAGTGAAGTTCTTTATTGTTTCTCTTATTATCCTTTTCATTTCAGTTTGCTACATTGTGACATAACCCACTCCGTTTTTTCATTCATTCTACTTGCATCTTTCTTTTGTAATGATAGATTTGCCAGTAATTTGCTGATTTTATTAATCCAGTTAACAAAACTATTTCTAATATTGTTGACTTTTTCTATGTTTTTCGGATTTCTTTCCTTTATTTATGATTTAAACTTAAAAAATCATTTTATTGGGGAATCTTACAGCTCTAAAAACAATCCATACATAAATTGTATCAAGCATATTTGTACATATGTTGTCATCATTCTTTTCTAAATATTTCTTTTCTATTTGAGTCCCTGGTATCATTTCTTCTTTTTTCCCTCCCTCTCACCCTCCCACCCTCCTTACCCATTGATAAATTATAATTATTTTCATATCTTACACCGACTGCTGTCTACCCCCTGATTTCTGTTGTTTGCCCCCCTAAAGTGGGGGTGTGGTTATGTATTGATCATTGTGACAGGATCCTTACTACTTTCCTCTCCTCACCTTCTGCCTACCCACTTGGTATCACTACTCCCATTTCTGTTCCTGAGGGATTTGCCTGATATGGATGCCAGGTGTTGTGATTTCTTATCTTACCAGTGCACAGGCTCTGGTCCAGCCAGAAGTAGAAGGCAGATCCCCTCATTCTCAGGAATATGTTTTGTTTGTTTGTTTGTTTTGGGTCTTCTGTTGCATGTTATCTGATTCCATTGATACCTCGAGATTACACAGGCTGGTGTGCACCTTCCATGTGGCTTGTTGCTTCTCTGCTAGATGGCTACTTGTTTAACTTCAAATCTTTAAGACCCCAGATGCTATATCTTTTGATAGATGGGCACCATTAGCTTTCTTCACCACATTTGCTTGTGCACCTATTTTGTCCTCAGCAATCATGCTGGGAAGGTGAGTATCACAGAATGCCAGATTGTTAGAACAAAGTGGCTTGAGCAGAGGGCCAAGGTCTTTCCATGACCTCATGTATTGTCATATCAATATATGTACATAGGCCAATACCTCTATTTTTATGAATTAGTATATTTACATATGTACACAACATTGTTTAAACTTCTCTGCATAGCTTTGCTTCCTAGATCTTCATTTTGTTTCCTTTTACCCTCCTCATGTCCCACCATCAAACTTGCCCTTCTTTGCCTCTTAGTTATTCCTCTCAGCTAGATTGCTGTTGCTCCAACACCCCCAGGATCTCTACATTGTTGATTTAATTCCTTAGTAGTTTCCCTGTCAATGCGGCTGTTTGCTAACCTGTCTCTTCCCTGCCTCCACTTACACCCAAGTCCCTCCAGAACCTCTCATTTCTTTCTCCTCCAACTTGCTTCTTTAATCTATCTTATATAGGTAGACAAACAAAAAGTAACAGAGATGAGACAAAATTGAATAAAAAGGAATAAAATTTAAAAATAACTATAAAAAACCCCAATGCATACATAATTCCAGGTCTTTCTGGTTACCTGTATGACTATCTCCTCGCCAGTGCTGGGGGGGGGAGGGGTTCCAGGAACTGCCCCTCCTAGCTTGAAGCCTATTTGGGGGAGCTCCTCGGGAGCTTTGTGGCTTGGCTTGGCTCTCATTGCTGATCTGTTGTATTCCCTTCTTGGTTTGCCCCAGGAAGGGAGGTTTTTATCATAATCACTCCCCACACTGTGTCTCCAGTATTGTCCTTGCCACCGTATGCTGAAGGGAGGAGACGAGCTGTTGTTGCCCTACTATCCTCTCTGTACCATGGCAGCTCCTTTCAGGGACATCGGTCTCAGGGATTGTGTGCTGATAAGGGGTGTAGAACCTCACTCCCTCTGATTCCTTCTTGCTTTGCCACCATGTGAGTGAGGCAGGACAGCCCCACTGCCCAACCAGTGGGTTTAGTGTGGTCCTCTGTAGCACATACTTCTAGGGAGGGGGTCAGTTTGGTTCTGATTCGTGAGTTACTCCATGTGGTCACTTTGCCCTCAAGGTTTGGAACGCTGTGGTGGGATCTGCATGCACACTGCTACTTCTGTGGAGATATAACCAATACCCTCCCTCTGGGTGGGTTAATACCCTGCTGCCCCAGTGCCATTGTCTCCCTCTTTTTTCCCCTCCCCTTTCTCCCTCCCTCCCAGCCCTTCCCCTTCTTTGCATTGGGATGACATGTACATCCTTGGGCTTGCCCTTCCCCCTCCTGACTGCCTGTACCTCAACCTGTATAAGTGGCTTTTCTTATATTCCTACTGTGTTTCTTATATTTACCTCAGTTGACTCGTGTTGTACTTGTCCTGTGGTGATTGGCTAACTTCGCTTAGCATAATTTTCTCCAACTCTTCCCATAGGATGATGTGCTTCTTGTGATCACCAGTGCTTTTTACTGATGCATAGTACTCCGTTGTGTGTATGTGCCTGAATTTTCCAATCCACTTGTCTATCGATGGAAATTTAGGTTGATTTCACTTCTTTGCACTTGTGAGTTGTGCCGCAATAAACATTGGAGTGCAGACGACTGGCCATGGTATATTCCTTCCCTCTTCTGGGTATGTGCCCACTAGAGGGACTGTTGGGTCATAAAGTAACTCAATTTCCATTTGCTTTAAATATCGTCAGATGGCTTTCTACAGTGGCTGTCTGTATCTACAAGACCATCAACAGTGGAGGAGAGTTTCTATTTTACTACATCCCATCCAACATTTGTTGCTCACTGATATTTTTTAATTTTGGCTATCTTCAAAGAATTTGTATTTCTCTGATGACTAATGATTGGGAGCATTTTCTGATACGTTTATTGGCCATTTGAGTCTCCTCCCTAGTGAAACTTCTTTTCTGGTCTTTTGCCCACTTCCTCAGAGGTTAAATATTTTCTTCTATTTTCAGGCTAGGAGGGTATTATAAATTTTAATAATAAGCCCTTTGTCCATTGTTTCATTGCTAAAAATCCTCTCCCAGACTGTGGGTTCTCTTATTTCTCTCTTGGTGAACTCTTGATGCACACAGGTCTTTTATCTTTAGTATATCTCATTTGTCAATTTCAGCTTCATCTGCGTGGGTACCCTTACCTATTACTAAACCATGGTTCCTAATTTTGTTCCGGTTCCTTCATTGAGGGCCCTGGTGGTTTGGGGATTTACTTCTTGGTCTGTGATCCACCTTGAGTTTGTTCTGCATGGGGTGTGGTAAGGGTCTTGTTTCATTTTTCTACAGGTGGGTAGCCATTGTTTCCACCACCACTTGTTAAAAAGGCATCTATCTCCCACTTGATGCTTTTTGGGTCCATGTCAAAGATCAGTTGTCTGTATGCTAATGGTTTTATTTTTGCGTTTTCTGTTCTTTTCCATTGGTCTGAGTATCTGTCATTATACCAGTACCACGCAGTTTTGACTACTGTGGCTGTGTAGTAGTAGGTGTTAAAGTCAGGTAAGGCGAACCCTCTGACTTTGTCCTTCTTGAGGAGTTCTCTGCTAATTCTGGGCTTCTTTCCTGTCCATATGAAATTGGTGGTCATTTTTTTCAATTCTTTGAAGAAGGTTGTTGGCATTTTAATCAGGCTAGCATTATTCTGACATAGTCCTTTGGTAAGATTGACATCTTTACAATATTGAGTCTTCAGATCCATGAGCACAGGATAGTCTTCCATCTGTGGAGTTGCTTTTGTTTTCCTTAGTAGGGTTCTGTACTTTACCTTGTATATCTTTTATTTTGGTGGTTAGTTAAGTCCTTAGAAATTTCATTTTGTTTTGGGCTATTGTAAAGTGTACTGCCTTCCTGACCTCTTCTTCTGTGGTCTTGTATGATGTATATGGCAAACCAATAGATTTCTGTTGGTTGATCTTGTATCCTACAACTGTTCCATATTCCTCTATCACTGCCAGTACTCCTGCTGTGGATTTTGGGGGACTCTCAATGTATAGAACCATGTAGTCTTCAAACAGTGATAGTTTCACTCCTTCCTCTCCCAGATGGATGTCTTTAATGTCCTTCCACTGCCTTATGTAATTAACTAGGACCTACAGTATGATGTTGAAATAGGGACAAGGAGCATCCTTGTGTGGTTCCCTTTTTCAGTGGGATTGTTTTGGTCTTTTCTCCATCGACTATGATATTTGCTATTGGATTTTAGTAAATAGTTTGTATTAATTTGAGGAATTAGCCTTCCATTCCTGTCTTCTTGTGATTCTTAAGTAGGAATAGATGTTGGATGTTGTCAAGTGCTTTTTTATGTGTTTATCAATTTCCTTTCCAATGTGGTGAATAATATTGATGGACATTTGACTGTTAAACCATCTCTGTATCCCTGAAATGCATTCCACCTGATCATGATTTATGATCTGTTTTATATGCATTTGTATTCTATTGGCCAATATTTTTAAGGATATTTGCATCTATGTTCATTAGAGATATTTGTCTGTAGTTCTCTATTTCTGTGGGATACTTGCCCAGTTTAGATATCAAAGTTATATTGACTTCATAGAATGAGATTGGAAGTTTACCGTATTTTTCTATGCTCTGGAATAATTTCTGGAGTATTGGTATCTGCTCTTACATAAATACTCAGGAGAATTTTGTGAAATCATCTGGCCTGGGAGCTTTCATGTTGGAAGTTTCTTGATTAATATATATATATATATATATATATATATATATATATATATATATATATATATATATATTGCTATGTATCTATTGAGGTCCTTGGCCTCTATCTGGGATAATTTAGGGAGGGATTGCTTTTCCAAATAGTTGTTCATGTCTTCCAGGTTGTTGGATTTATTAGAAAAATAAAACTTTGATAGTACTTGGTGATTATCCTTTTCATCTCAATGGGGTCTGTTATGATTTCCCTGGGTTCATTCCTCATCCTGGCAACTGAGATTTGCTCCTTCCTTTCCTTGGTTAGGTTTGCCAATGGTCTGTCAATTCTGTTGGTCCTTTCAAAGAACTGCTTTTTGCTGCATTGATCTTTTGCACTGTTGCCTTGTATTCCCACTTGGTTAACCCTGCCCTGTTTTTATTATTTATTTTCTTTTGGTATTGGATGGTTTGTTCTGTTTAGTCTATTCTAATTTCTGGCGGGGTTTATGATAAAGTATCAATCATAAGTCTCCTTTTTCATATATGCATCAATCACTATAAATTTCCTCTGATGACTGCTTTTGCTGTCTCCCTAAGTTTGGTATGCTGTATTCTCTTTCTCTTAGTTTCTAGAAACTGCCTAATCAACTCTCTGATCTAAGCCAGTATCCATTAATGTTGCAGAAGATCCTCCAGTTGTTTGCCCTTGCTTTTCTGGCCTTCCTTTTGCTTTCCTCCAGCTTTATGACCTGGTGGTATGAAAGGGACATCTGATTCATGTATATGTGCTAATTTACTCAGGCTTCATTTGTGTCCCACCATGTGGTATAGTTTCAAAAATTAGCCATGTACACTTGAAAAGAAGGTGATTTTTTTTTTTTACATTTAGATAGAGATCTCTATAAATGTTTATCAGGTCCAGTTGCCTAATAGCAGTTTTTTATACCTGTAGCCTCTTTGCTGAGCTTCTTTCCCAGTGATCTATCTTTCTCTGATAGCAATGTAAAAAATCATCTATGATTGTTGAATCTGAGATTTCTTTATTCATCTTTTGAATAGTTTGACAAATTTTATGAGTCTTTCATTGTATATGTATATCTTCATTATGCTTACTGGTTTCTGGTCTATTGATTCTTTGAGCACTATATCATGCCCTTCTTCATCTCTTGTTATGGTTTGCACCTTGAGATCAATTTTGTCAGAGATTAATATTACAAACCTGTCTTTATATAAGAAGCTGTTTACCTGATACATTTTCTGCCAGTCTTTTAGTCAAAATCTATCTCTTACAAGCAACAGATTGATAAGTTATATTTTCTGAGCCAGTTTGCTAACCTTTGTCTTTTAATGGGCAAGTTCATGCCATTGATATTCAGAGTCATTACCACCATCTGTGGATTTCATCTCATACCTTTTGTGTTGGGTGTTTACCTATCTCCCTTCATATTAGTGTACTGTGTTTATGTGTGGGGCTTTATTTTTCCCTTCTTTTCCCTCTGAGGTCATGTTATCTTGGTAATTGATTTTTACAATGAATTTTGGACATTTATTTTCCTGAATAGTTTTTTTTGGGGGGTCATCATTATTATCTCTTCCTGCTCTCAATTTCTGAGGATAAATGCCATATCTCTAGAACTTTTCATACATATGTCTTATGCTTTCTTCTTTCTCTGACTATCCCTCTATTTAACAGATTAGTATTGAGGGACTTGTCTTCAATCTCATTAATTCTGACTTCTATTAATTTGATTCTATTCCTGTGCTTTTCCAACACATTATTTATGAAATCTTCCTATTAATTTTCTGGATTTCTATTTGTTATCTTACTATAGGTTCTATTTTCATCATTTATTTTGTTAATTTGTTCTCATTGTGTTTTCCTGAATTATTCTAATATCTTGACTGCATTTCCTTGTTTCTGTAACTTTTTTTTAACCTTTCTCAATCCATTGGCATAACAAAATATCTTTTATTTTTTGGAATTCCTATCAGTTAGTTTATAATGTGATTTCTTCTCTGGGAAGTTCTTTGGTTCTGTATACTGGTCACTTACTTTAAAAACTTTTTTATTTCTTCATGTGAAATTAAAAAGTTTTCTGTGTCTATGAAAGTGTCGTGCTGTTGGATTTTAAAAATCTTATTGACAATTTTATGCTAGTTTTTATTAGGCATTTACCATTTATGTTCTCATAGTTGTGATAGAGAAAGGGAGTATTTTCAGTATTTAAGGGATAAAATTAATTCAGTGTTTATAGCTTTCTATCATTAATCATGTGATATAGGTAGGTATAGGTGGTAGTTCTTTCTCAGCGATTTGAACTGAAGGAAGTATGATTTGTCTTTGTTATGTAGACATAGGTGTTCTGTTCCATAGGTTGTCTGTGTGACACTAAACACGTTGTGGGACAAGGATAAACCCAAGCAACATCTGCAAGCATTAAAATAAAATGTAGGGGAAAATAAGAAAATACAGGAAAAAAGA
Organism: Tenrec ecaudatus; assembly: GCF_050624435.1. Taxonomy (NCBI): domain Eukaryota; kingdom Metazoa; phylum Chordata; class Mammalia; order Afrosoricida; family Tenrecidae; genus Tenrec; species Tenrec ecaudatus. The sequence goes on from NC_134530.1 coordinate 101,329,949, forward strand.
AATCAATAGTTAAGAAATAGAGGAAAAGGATAGAAAGATAAGATAGAAGAAGAAAAAATGGAGAACACACAATGATAAAAACTAGAAATGGATGAAAAAGAAAAGAAAACAAAAAGAGAATAATAAAGAAAAACTAGGATTAAAAGGAAGGAAAAGGGAAGAGAATAAGGACTCACAAAAAAGAAGAAGAAATGAAAGTTAAAAAGAACAGTGAAAGACAGGGGGAGAGAATGAAAAGGGAAGAAAGAGGAGGAGGAGGAGGAGAAGGAAGAAGAAGAAGAAGAAGAAGAAGAAGAAGAAGAAGAAGAAGAAGAAGAAGAAGAAGAAGAAAAAGAAAAAGAAAGAAAGAAAGAAAGAAGAAGAAGAAAATGGCAGCAGGAAACAGACGAACCCCTTTGGTGGAGGTGTGGCATCTAATACACATCAGCACCTGCAGCCAATCTAGGAAGTCAATGATGAAGGTGAGGAATTAATCTGTGTACTATATAATTCCTGGTGTCGATGGAGTTACTGGACAGTCTAGAAAATTTCTGGACTGAAGATTCTTGATTCAGACAGGGTTTGTTCTGACTCAGAGTGAGACTTAGGGAAACAACTGATTCTGGAAGAAGTTCCCATCAGTCTGAAACTGACTGCATTTGTTTGTCTGAGAAGGCAGTATATACTGAAACAGTATGTAAATGATCTGTAAATATATATCTGCAACCTCACGCATAATAGGAGCTTTGCTGGGGACTTGTTACTAGTGACCACATGAGTAAGGGTAGGGGTTAGTCATGTTTCTGGTCACCAAGAGCATGTGTGTGATATGTGGAACAGAAGGAGCTACCAGCCACTGGTGTTGACACAGCTGCCCTGCATTAGCAAAGCATGTGGCTATCCCAATTGGAAAATGCATGCAAACATTAAAGATGGCAGGGAAATTCCAATCTAGCTGACAATTCACTCACATTATCTGTTTTTTTCTTAAAGCTTTTGTTCAGCTTCTTTTCCTAGTTTATATTCAGTCATTTCTCTATCCTTTTCTCTGTAGCTCAGTGTTCCAGGTAGAAGCTTATGGACAACGATGTTAATTTTGAATTCCCAGAGTTTCAATTATAAACAAAAATTATTGACTAAAATATTATTCCCACTCCCACCAACAAAACAAAACAAATAAACACAACCCCTTGGTGTTCCAAGATGATCATCCTTATCTGTTTTATTTTGTCTTTTGTATCTTTCTTGTAGGTCTGGGTAATTTTTCCTGCCTAGTCTGCCATCTTGCTAGAAATCCAGTAATGATTTGTTTTGGTAAATGGAAAACAGTCGTCAAGCATTTACTTCACTGGCTATTTGTTTAATCAAAATCAAAAGAACTTACTACCATCCAGTAGATGCTAACTCATAATGAACCACTTTGAGTTTCCCAGATTGGAACTCTTTATGGGTGTAGATAGCCGCTATCTTTCTCCTGAGGAGCAGTTAGTAGTTTCAAACTTGGACTTTACAATTATCAGGCATTGCACAATCAGAACTGATATAAAATGGAGATTATTGCCATAGATGATTTGAAAGACAAAAATATTCATTGTGATCAGTGCTTTTATAAATTATTTATTACTTCAAATTATTAGGACTTTGAGGTATGGCCCTCTTGGTTGGTTGATTCATTTATTCACTGAAAAAATTTTGTTTGAAGAGGTGACCATATGTCAAAAACTCTTCCAAATGTTGAGTAAACAAAAAGTTGGGGGGAAGGAGCCTCAACTCCAGTGATGGCTGAAGTATCTAATTATGTTGGCATAGAAATACAGAAATCAAATATATAAGTTAAATAGGCCTTACGTTTAGTGACAAGGAGTGCTCATAGTGAAGTGGGTTAATGCCGGGCTACTAATGATCAATTATGCTGCCCTAAATCTTCCTCTAAGTCAGAACATAGCTGATGAGGCCCTCTGACTCCAAAAAGTTTCTAGACTTGCAAGAACTCCGTGCATTTCAATGGTCTCTCTCTCTCTCTCTCTCTCTCTCTCTCTCTCTCTTCTCAATTCCTGCAGTGACCTCCTAGGTTGGGTGAACATGAGGATCTGTAATGGGTGTTCTGTATGCCCTGCTGCAAACAGTTTTCTTCTTCCTTTTTTCCTTTTGCTTCTCTTTCTCTTCCCCCATCTTTCACTATTCTTTCTCTACTTTCATTTTTTTTCTTTTTCTTCCTTGTTTTCCATCTTCATTTTAATCCTAAATTTTCTTTGCTATTCTTCTTTTTTCTCCATCTCTAGTTTGATTAGTGTATGTTTTCTTCATTTTTTCCCTTGTCTTCCCTTTCCCTCACTTTCTGTCCTTTATTCCTCAGCTATTTTATTTACCTCTTTTACAGCTTGCTATGCAAGGCCAGCGGCATTTCAAAACCACCACCTGCTCTGTTACAGAAAGACTAAGCTTTCTATGCTTATGAAATGTTACAGATACAGATATAAAACAAATGAGATCAAAGAAAGCCCCACTGACATTGTGACCTCCAACTCAATACCTGAAAAGGGGGACCAGAACAAGCTCTGGGTAAATTATCCAGCTTAAAGATTTTAGGCCTAGAAAGCAAAGATGAAAAAGCATTAACATGTAATTATTACATAATGTTGCTAAGAATTCAAATTGGCCTATGGGTCTAGTATGCCAAGTAAATAATAACGGGAGACGAGCAAACAATGAGGACAGAGGCAATGAAGCAGGGAACAGGGGTAGAATTAAATTGTGGATCATTGTTTAGAGATGTTTTTCTTTCTTTATTCTGTAAGAAATGGAAGCCTTTGGAATATGTCAGGGGAAGACTAAAATTAACTTGGTAATATTCTATTAAACCCATTGGGTTACTGCGATACCAGTTAGAGCATACAACATCAATCTAGGCTCAGGTTAAACAAATGGTGATAACGTCAGGGTTTGATAAAAGTAATTGAAGAGAAAAAGCTCATTTGGAGCTATATTTGAAGATGATATCTTTTTCCTCCAAAGAGAAAGTGATACCTGTGGACGCCATTACAAGATGGCGCTGGACCGCGCCCTTATCTTCAGGGTTAGTGATAACAAGTTATGCCACGCATGCGCTCAGTCTGGACTTTGACGCAGGAGAGCTTTGCGCCTATCTGAGAGAGCCCCGTCACCCCGAAGCATATATAAGCCAGGGTTTTTAGCCTGCCCGGGGTCTTCCATAGCTGACCTCGGATCCAGAGGCAGCTCTCAATAAACTCCGCTTATCACGCTATCAGAAGGATCCTGGTCAATTTGTCTCGTCGTGTGTCGCGTTCATCCTCTTATCTTCCGCCGTGGGAGGGTCGCGCGTGACAGCTGGTGCCGAAAACCCGGGATTTCGAGTCCTTAACAAGGCGACGAGACGGTTGAGTGGAGACCCCCGAAAGGGAGGATTCAGAACTGATCAGCGCTGCGGAGAGGGTGAGTTCTGCAAGGCCACTGCTGTGTGAATGTTTATCCGCTACGGCTGCGGCGGCCTTGGCTGAGTGTGGGAGAGAGTGCTGCTTCTGCTTTCGGTTTAGACCGAGAAGAAAATCCTGTGCTTAAGTCCCGTGTAGATAAATGGGCGACATGGGAAATGTTCCAATAAAACAGATGATTAAAACTTTGCAGCAAATCTTGCTAGCTCGTAAACTGAAGATATCAGAAGGCACGCTTAGCAAATTTGTGAGGGAAATAGACCAGATTGCACCATGGTTTCTAACAACGGGCTCTCTGACTGTCCCATGTTGGGACAAGTTGGGAAGAGACATTGATCGAGCAAAAGAAGAGGGACAGATAAGACCGGGCACGAGACCGGTCTGGAAACTAGTTAGAAGTTGCTTAGTGGACGAAGCTTGTGCAGAAGTGATACGTCAGGGGCAGCGTGAGTGGATTGACTTTCAAGACAGCATGTCAGAAGCAGGACAGGAACACACCCGAGGAAACAGGACGTCCGAAAAGGACGATCCGGGAATAGATCGATCTAAAAGGAAAAAACACAGGAGCTCAAAATTGGAGACAAATACGGAGTCAGAGGAAACCTCCGTGACCGGCTCGGAATCAGAGACCGGAGAGGAAACGGAGACAAAACAGCCAAAAACAGGAGGGACCACAAGAGAGAGGGGGGCTGCCGCGCGGGCACGGCAGGAAGCCCCTACTGAGATTAAGCTTAAAGACAAATCCAAAGTGCCAGGAAGTATTTATCCCTGGAAGGAATTAGGGGCTTTAGGCCTCACCGAAAGTGATGAGGAGGAATTGGAGGAGGCGGCGGCTGCATATGACAGAGGGAGGTACGATGAGTTTGTTGCTATTAAGTCTATACCTCCGGCACCTCAGATACCTCCCCCCTATAGCTCAGGGGGACAAAATTATTCTCTTTTGACGCCGAAGAGCCAACGGATGCTTAGTCAGATGTTCCCGGTTTTTGAAAATGCCAACCAACAGCGATATCATGAACCTTTAGATTATAAAATTGTCAAGGAATTGGCCGAGGCAGTAAGATCTTACGGAGTCAATGCTAATTACACACAATCTTTAATAGATCGTGTCTGTGCGCATTGTATGACTCCTACTGACTGGTGTTCAGTCACCAAGGCGGTCCTAACCACAGGACAGTACCTAGAGTGGAAGTCTATGTGGATGGAAAACAGCATGACCCAAGAAAGACAAAATGCAGCCAGGGGCATGCCTCAGCAGGCTTGGACATATGAGATGCTAACAGGAAATGGTCAATGGGTAAACAATCAGACAGGTTACCCTATAGATGTATACCAACAAATTAATTTAGCCGCCGGAAAGGCCTGGAAAGCGCTGCCCAATAGGGGAGAAGTAAGAGGGAACCTTACAAAAATAATACAAGGCCCTACAGAGCCATTTTCAGATTTTGTGGCTAGAATGCTAGAAGCAGCAGGAAAAATTGTGGGGAGTGGTGAGAACCTGGCCTATACCCCATCCAGTAAATAGACAAGCCCCAGTTCTCCCAGTATTTTTTGCTCAAAAATGTGATAGATTGGGAGTCCCTTGTAGTCCTGCTGTGAGTAAAGTATCAAAATTTTATAATGTCACAAATTTTACTTTAGTTAATAGCTTATGTTTCCATATCGTAAAAAATTCTTCCAGTAATCAGTGCATAAATTTGAGAAAGATAAATGTTACAACATGGCTTGATCCTGAAGTTACCCCAGGGTCGACTGTCAAGGTAGAGGTCGATTAAGAAGGCGAGATGATTTTTAGTGGCTCGCCCCCAGCCCCGCAACTAGGTGAATGGTCGACACCAGCAACTCCGCCGGTGACGCGTGTCGAGACATATGTCTGGCAAGAAGAATTGCTAGCACCAGTAGAGACGGGTGAAGAACATGAGGAAAGAACTCGATGCAATGGTACTCTGGAAAGAGTGAGGGTATTCCCTCCCTGTCGTCCTAGAGAAAGATTTCCACCAGAGTTTGAAAACTGTGACCCAGGGGTACAGGATAAATTGTATTTATCTAAACTAAACCTCAATTTTTCCCCAAAATTATATAACAGCACCCAGAATGTGAGCAAGAATACATGGCCGTGGCATCAGTGGATTCTAAATAACAGATTGAATGCTGCCACTATTATGTCCCCTTTTGCTGGCTTGTTGGGAAGCGTCATACGTCTCAAAAGAGCTAATGTAGTTATTGTGGGAAATATGGCAAACGTTAGTGAAGGCTTGAGTTATAGCCATAATTATATTTATGATTATAATCCAGTTTGCGTAAAAAGTCCTTTTTTATTTTTAGTTTTTAATGATACATGTATTATAAATGATGTTGTTAGTTGCAATAGTAGTAAATGTAGATGTAAAATTAGAGAGTGTTGGTCTGGAAACCGAACGCATAATGCTATGGTCATTCGCATTCCCACCTTAGTTCCTATACCTGTGGAAGCGGATCCGAATCAATTCCCCATTACTACTCTATTGAGACATAAAAGAGATTTTGGCATAACAGCTGCAATTGTTACAGCAATAGCGATATCAGCAACAGCGGCCGTAACTGCAGGTATCGCTATGGCCAATCAAGTGCAGACAGCTAAAGTTATAAATGAAGTTGTGGAAAAAACCGCGGATGCACTAATGGAAGCCCGCAATGCCCAAGCTCATTCAGCAGCGGGAATAATTCTGTTGAATCAAAAAACGGATTTATTGCAACAAGAAATTGAGCAACTTACCAGCTTGGTACAACTGAGCTGTGTATTATCAACACCTGCGGTTTGTGTCACCCCTATTGTATATAATGAATCAAGCAGCATTATTAAAAACATTTCAGATTTTTTGACAGGCCAATGGAGTGAAGAGCTGGAAGCGATACAGGACCAGATGTTGCTGAAGATTTTGAAATTGAATGGCACACGTACTAAGCCTATCACGCTTGGAGATTACACCTCTTGGTTGTCCTCTGCTTTTTCCTATTTCAAGGAGTGGGTGGGAACATTTTTATTTTTGGGCTTAATCTGCTTCGGTGGCATAATTCTTCTCTGGATGATTTGCAAGCTCAAGCGCAATCAGGCTAGCGAAAAGCGTGTGATATTACAAGCCCTCATGGCTCTTGAAAAAGGCGAGCAGCCAGAGATTTGGCTTTCCTTCCTCAAGCGCTAGACCATGCGCAAGCTGAGTCCGCAGCCAAAGACGGGAAAGACCAGTGGGACATGGTACCAACCTAAGACAGGAGCCTGCCGCTAGAGGGCAGGAGTTCCGATGACGGGTAAGGACCATGTGGCATGCTAGGTCACCTAAGACAGGCGGGATTCCAAAATCTTATTATATAAAAAGGGAGGAGATGTGGACGCCATTACAAGATGGCGCTGGACCGCGCCCTTATCTTCAGGGTTAGTGATAACAAGTTATGCCACGCATGCGCTCAGTCTGGACTTTGACGCAGGAGAGCTTTGCGCCTATCTGAGAGAGCCCCGTCACCCCGAAGCATATATAAGCCAGGGTTTTTAGCCTGCCCGGGGTCTTCCATAGCTGACCTCGGATCCAGAGGCAGCTCTCAATAAACTCCGCTTATCACGCTATCAGAAGGATCCTGGTCAATTTGTCTCGTCGTGTGTCGCGTTCATCCTCTTATCTTCCGCCGTGGGAGGGTCGCGCGTGACAGATACCAAGATGTCCAAATCCATGGATTTGCTCAAGAGAATATGAATCTAAGAACCATTCCATGGATTTGTCCCTGCACAATTTAAAGGGTAAGTTTCAGAATTTTTATTTCATTTAACCAACACCTTTAAACACCATTTCAAAATGAGTAAAATTATGTATCTTGTCCCCACATGCCTCATGGATCATGTGGGGACAAGCAGCTAAAGTTCCTGAATCAATCACCGTTTTGATTACACTGTTCCAAAGAAACAATGTATAAAAACATACTCCAGCACAATTTATATGCAATGTGTTCCTCCTGCCCCATCGAGTGTGACAGCAGTGCATTATTATATATCGACAGCACAAACATCAATATGGACGATGTGAGGCAGTGGGAGGAAAGCATGTTGGTGTGCTGGTTTTGTCTTCTTAATAACAGCATTGATCTGTGATTCATCCTACCTGTTTTCAACAGCTCATAGTTAATTTCCCCGTTGCTACATTGGGATAAGCAGTAATATGGTGAACATTAGATGGACTCTACAACTCATAAGAACAGTTCTGTAGCCTAATGATTTTTGTCAATTGTGAATTAATCATTAACCTTATCTGTCCTTCTTTACGCAGATTTCTGGAAATGCTAGCAAATTAGGGTATACTCAAACTTTTCGTTCGCTTTTTTTGTTTTCCTCCCTTTCTCTAGCAGATAAATTACTCTTCTATTTTTATGGCCTGCAATCTAGCTATTTGATTTTATAATTACGCACTCAAAATATATTCTCTGTATAATTATTCTCATAATTTGTCTCTTTTTGTTTAAAAATACTACTAGCATTTTTCTTTAAACAACATGAAAACAATTACCTTATTCTTTCTTAGATCACAGAAACAAAATCAAGAGGTTTGGGAAGCTGAATTCAAACAACTAATAGTTATAACTTTGGACATTTTATTATAAGAAAACTCAAGTACCTTATTGTTAACAGGGAATTAAAATGACCCAATACAACATATTTTGATGAGGATTAAGCATGATAAGATATATAGAAAAGTGGAAGATCTGGAACTTAGCTGCCATTTATCAGATATGGATGTGAGTTGGGATAAGAACAATGATTTCCTTTCAGAGATGACAAAGAACAATGCAGTTCACACACCTGCGTTGACTACTTTGATCTACTAGCTAATGATTTAATCAAATTATTAATTGCACTGCTCGAAATTTAGTGGTTGGGATGCTGTTGTTATTAGGCCTTTCTTCTGAAAAGAAACTGAGTGGATTCAAACTGCCAATTTCTAGGTGAGTAGCCCTTCACAGGCTGTATGTACCAGTCTAAGAATCATTTTAGATATATACAGAAGCTCTGGTATCATGGTTGGATACAAATTATAAGCTTTGGACTGCTAGGTGCAATATTCTCAGTTAAAACCCACCAGTCTTGAATCACACAAAGATGAGATTGTCAGCTCCCATAAAGATGTACGAAGCCTATAAAGTGTCACTGTGAATGGGAATTACTCTGTAGCAGCTGTGGACTTGGGTTTTCCTTTTGTTGTTGTTTGTGTTATTTTGGTATGTGTACACAAAAATATACGAGATCCTTGTGGCATTGTGGTTAAGTGCTGGCCTACTAACCACAAGGTCAGCAGTTGGAAACCACCAGCTGCTCTGAGGAAGAAAGAGTAGGTTTCTATTTCCATAAAGAGTTTACAATCTCAGAAACTCACAATGTAACTCTACCCTGTTCTTTGGGAATGGATTTAAAGGTAGTTAGTTGTTTTGTTGCTATTATTTTATATATGTAGTTATTGTTGTTAGGTACATCTGAGTCAGTTCCAATTCACTGTGACCCTATGTACAATGAATAAAACACCTATTGGTTTTTCTCTGTCTTCACAATTGTTGTTTGTTTGACCCCATTGTTGCAGCCACTGTATTCATTCATCTGGTCAAGAGTTTTCCTCTTATTTGCCTTCCTTCTACTAAGCAATTTGTCTCACTTTGATATAGACTGATTTCTCCTGATAGCTTGCACATCATGCATGAGATGAAGTCTGGTCATCTAACATCTAAGACGAATTCTACTGTACTTCTTCCAGGACAGATTTGTTTGTTATTTTGGCAGTTCATGGTAATTTCAATATTCTTTATCAGCAAAATAATTCAAATGCATAAATCCTTCTTTGGTATTTTTTAGTCCATGTTCAATTTTCACATGCAATGAGGATTGAAAATACCATGGCTTAGGTCAGGCACACCCTAGTACTCAAAATATTATCCTTGCTTTTCAACATTTTGAAGAGATCATGTGCAGTAGTTTACCAATGGGATGTACTATGTGATCTCCTTACTTCTGCTTGCATGACAATTGATTGTGGATCCAACTGAGATAAAATCCTTGATCTAATTAATCCAGTTGTAAATCTTTTTTTTTACATTAAGTAGGTATTGACACGATGGCAGTAAATTCGAGTTTGTTTTATTTTGGAAGGAGGTTTTGGTTACATCCTGTTTTAGTTCATATTTACGGCTGCAATCCTTGATCTTCATCAGCAAGTGCTTCAAGTCCTCCTCACTTTCAGTAAGCAAGGTCTTATCATCTGCATATTCAACATTGTTAATAAGAAGTCTTCCAATCCTGAAGCCACATTATTATTTATATAGTCCAACTTTAAGATTATTTGCTCAGCATACGTATTGAATAGATGCGGTGAGAGGATACAATCCTGATGCTCACCTGTCCTGATTTTCAACCATGCAGTGTTGCCTGGTTCTGTTTGCACAACTCCTCTTGATCCGTGTACAGGTTCCATGTGAGCACAATCCAGTGTTCTAGAATTCCCGTTCTTCTCAAGGCTACCCATAGTGTTAGGATCAAAACAGTCAATTCTCTGGAGCATATACCTATGCTCATCAACTGACACTGTCTTCAAGTTGATTCAGGTTCACAGGAACTTTATTGAACAGAATAGACCTGCTCTTGTTAGTTTCTAAGACCAACTTTTTATGGGAATGGACATCCTAGTATTTTCCTGCTTGTGTTTTCAAACTGTTGACCTTGGGGTTAGCAGCCCAGTGTGTAAGCACTATGCAGCATGGATTTTATAAACATATCTACATAGATATGTGTGTGCGTATGTAAACTTCATCTTCAATACATAGATGCTCTAAGGAAAATTGTGCATTAAAGGGAACTGCATGCCCTGATTAAAAACAATCTCTTAATGTTCCACTGGGTTAGAGTACTTTGTGTTCTGAAAGTATCGCGGCTGAATAAGAAGCAGTTATTGGTCTAGAGAACTGAGACTCACTCACTCACTGACATTGAGTTGCTTCTGATTCATAGCGACTCTCTAGGGCAGTGTATAACTGCCTCTGAAAGTTTCTGTCCGTTTTTACTGGAGGAGAAGGCCTCATCGTTCCCCCATGGAGCCGTTGCTGGTTTCTGACTGCCGATCCTGCAGCTAGCAAGCCAACGTGTAACCCTAGGCCACTAAGGCTCCTGAGAAAGCTCAAACGCCCAGATGATATTTTAGCTTAGTTGAGGGGGCTTTTTAAAACAACCTGGCTTCTCGGGTCTTCTCTGCACATACCCAAGTCTGATAAGCAGAAAATTAGACACCTGGCAGCTACAAATGTTTTCGTTTAATGTTGTGAGATGCATGGCCAAGATTACTTTTGTGAATGCCAAATTGGTGCTTTAATTTAAAAACAGAAAAACACATTAGATTTTCACCGCCTAAAAACAACATGTTATATTTCACTTCAAAACATTTTCATTAGCTCTTTCTTAGTTACTGTGGTGCTAGGCACCATGAGTAGCACACACTCTTGCTGCTACCTCTGTGAGATAATGCAAGCAACCTTGTATGAAAGTCATCACAAGAACCAAACATTTTTGAAAACTGTCAAACTGCAATTAACTTGAAGGACTATGACTCTCTAAAGGACAAATACAATTTGTGTACCATAAGGTTTAAGTACACCCCCAACCCCACATTATATGTATGTGTTCTTGGAGACCACAGCACTGTGATGAAGCTAGGACGGTGCCTATGCCTTACGTAGATGTTAAGGCCTTGAAGAAATGCAACAAGAATACATTTAGATAAAAGACTAATCAAAAAGTATGATGCCTTTTGACCTCTGAGTCCTTGATCAAGCAAATCCAATAAATCCTAAGTTTATATCTGAATAAGGCGTGTAATTTGTATTTCTTGCTTACTGACAATGAGAATATAGCGACCAAGACCATTGAGTCCACCATCAAGGTTCCAGAAAAAGAAGGTTCTGTGTTTCACAGTGGTCATTCTCCAGGTGAAGATGAGAGATGATGGACTCATTTCCATCTGTACATTGTAGTTTCACTGCTAAAGAAGAATTACCAGAAAGTCCTAGCATTGTCCACCAGAAGCACCATCACATGACTCAATAAACCTTATTGGTAATATAAAAAGTAAAACAATATTAAATAAATAATTATTTATTTTCAAAATTACCTATCATAGGAGGCTTTACCTTTTTGAAAGGTTTAGATCTTGAAAAATACCTGTCAATGCTACTAAGGCATAAGAAGTATTTGGTTGGCATTGAAATGTTAGTTTCTTTGCATTAAGTCATTTAGGACAAATATTATGAATGAATGGCTTAGGGTGTGACCCAGCCTTTAGTTTACAAAATTATTTCCTAGGGTAATCATAGTAAAGTACCACAGACTGAGTGGCTTAAACCAGCAAATATTTATTCTTTTACAGCTCTGAGAGCTAGAAGTTCACATTCAAGGTCTCAAGTACCAGGTAATTTATGAAGCTTCCAGTGAAAGATCTTTCTTTTTTCTTCAACTTTTGGTAGTCCCAGAAGTTGCTTGGTTTGTGGCAACATAACTCCTGCCTTTGTCATCTCATAAAGTGCTTCCCCAGTGTCTCCCTGTCTCTATGTTTTTATTCTTATGAGAACATCAGTCATCTTAGATTATGGTCTAGCCCAGGCCAACGTGACCTTCTATAAACTTATTATGTCTACAAAGACAGCTTCTAAATAAGATCAAATGCACAGGTAGAATGTTACTGCATCTTTTGGAGCAAGACATATTAACTTATAACACTTATCTAACGTAACAGTCAAAAGTTTACTTTTTCTTCACTTTATTTACAATGTAATTTTTTTAAAATTCATCATTTTTGGGGGGACTTGTACAACTCTTATCATAATCCATACATCCACCTATTGTGTCCAGCACTATAATGTGATTTTATGAGGCTTTTTGCTTCTTTAAATCTAACACATATGGAAAATAAAATTTGTATAAAGTTTTTATTAAGGTATATCAAAGTTCCATACAAGTTACCCTTACAACTGAACATTGATTCTAAAGAAAGTATTAAACACACTGCATTTGAGCTAAGCAAAAACTATAGGGCACATATGGTCCAGATTTCCCACCTAAGCTAGTTAGTCAGATTTTGATGATAGTGAGTCTGAATATTAAGAAACAGAAAACTGGAAAAAGTATTCTAATATTTGATAATATGCTATAGCTTCAAAATTTGGTGTAGGCCAAATATCTAAAGATAGGTTGCTTTTTCTTTTTTCTGTTTACATTTTCAATTGATTAAAGCTACTTCATTGTGTAAGCAAATGCAAATACATGTATGATTAGCATTTTTAGTGCTTCCCATTTCCTGTGCATCTACTCACTAATATTGTATAATGCAGCTCTTGTCCTTCACAGCCCCCTTTCCACGTCACGCCTTTTCTTGTTTCAATGGTCTACAGCATTGCTTCGATTATCCCCAAACTATGCAACTTCAATTACCCCCAAATTCTGCCACTTTTCCCTGTCCCTTTTCATCAGTGAATAATGTGGAAGAAAAGTATATGTGAACAACCTTGGCTCTTTGCCAAATAGTTTTACCAAACTTCAGTGTGAATTAATCCATTCTTGCTCAGTGCAAACCAAATACAGTTCTCGGTCACCTTAATGGCAGCCCCTCTGTAATCCCTACAGATAATGACTTACTAGCTCGCTCTCCTGAAACTGGACAGTAGTCCAGGTTGTCAAGTCTTTATTCATTGGGCTGCTAATCTCAAGGTCAACAACCCCAAACCCCAGCAGTTCCACCAGTTACAGTTTCAGAAAGCCACAAGGGCAGTTTCACCTCGTCTTATAGGATCACTGTGCATCACAATGCACTAGATAGCGATGAGTTTTTTGTTTTTAATTCAGTATTGTTGCTTTTTATTTATTTTAAAATTTTCTCTGTGTTTCTATTGGTTAGCCTGCTAATAATTTTAGAAAACTTCAGAAAAGAAGAAAGATCTTTATGAATCTATATAAAAAAATCTAAGGTGTGGAATTGTTTCTGATGTCTGTATGCTGTTTTGTTCAGGGGTCCATCAAGTCTATTAGTACTTGAGAAAACTCAATTTATTGAATCCATGACAACTCATAGCAGCCCAAAGGAAAAAATGAATTGCCCTGGTGGATTTCTGAGCTGGCAAATCTTTACAAGAATAGAAAAACTCAGCTTCCTCCGCAGGTATGGCTGGTGGCTTTTAACTGCAGACCTGATGGTGGCCCAACACGCAACCCACAGGGACCCAGCTTATTCAGCATCCATTCTGACGTGCCCTGATTCTTGCCTTCAAGCTTCACTACTAGTGTATCCAAAGAGGCACAGAAACTACTTCCACAATTCAAAATGCCACTTGGCTTTATAATAGAAATGTTGCTGTATTGATATTGTTTAACTTTGTTTTCAAGCTTTTTTGAAAGTTCTTTTTTCAGGTAGGTAATATTTTCTTATTATCTTTTTTTACCAAGAAAGTTTCCATTTTCCTTTAAGTTCAACATTCATGTTAGGTGCCATCAAGTGAGTTCTCAGTCACATGACCCGATGCATAAATGACACCGCATTGTCCTCTCCTTGCCATCTTCGCAGTCATGGTTATTGGGTGGGGGATTGAGGGGGGGCCCATTTCTGCAACTACTGATGGTCTTCTTCTTTTTTGCTCTAATGGAACCTTCTTTATAAATTCTTTCCTTTAACAAGATCTATTATTATTCTCCCAAAATATAGCCCTTTGAACATTTCTAAAAGAGCTCTTAGACTCAATACAGTCATTTCAGCGGCTTCGTGTGATTATTCCTGAATATATCAGCAAGGGATCGATGGTACATTTCAACTGACTGGTACCTCCTACCTCAAGTAACACAGAAGATGGTTTGGAGTAAGAAAGCAAAATGTGTGTGTTGCTCTACTTCTCAAAGGTGAAGACAGTTGAACTACAGTAATTAAACATTTTTTTCATGCAAAGATATATTTTTTCTACATAGTAAAGAAAATTCAGTTTCATAAATTCTTAACACTATGACCCTATTACTTTTTTATTTCTTACTTGGAAATGTGAGGGATGACCCTGGCAAGGAGAATGAAAGGAAGGGGCCACCATCGTGCCCCATCAAAGAGATGAGGCATAACTGTCCTTGTTTAGAGGGGAATGTCATCAGGATAACTGCATGAGCATATTATTTATTATTGCTTTGTTTTCCTCACTGCTTAAAACCTTAATTCCAATTAAGAAGATGACAAATGCCAACTTATGATTGGAATTGTCTGGAATGCTCACATTTTAATGAATAGATTCGGGTCAAAATTTATCTGAAGATGTGGAGGAGTGCTTCCCTGATGTCTTCCCATGGCTCTTAGGAAAAGCGTGGGGATCAAGCGAGGGGTTTTTCTTTTCAAACTCGTTTTATTGGGAACTAATACAGATATCATATCATTAGAGAGTTCAATCACATCAAACAGTATTGTACAATTACTGCCACAATCAGTTACAAAACTTTTTCTTTCTCCTTGAACTCATTGAACACAATGACAAAATACATCAGAGATAAACCCCAATAAGGAAAAACAAACCAAAATAGAAAATATTGAAAAGCAGATCAGGCACAAAGCATATCAGATGAAAGATCAAGTGACAACGTTTTAAGCACTGTACTCAGCTTTATCAGTTTGATCTCCTCTAGTCGTCTCTCCAATACTCTGTTGGATAATCAGTTTATTCCCATCCTTCAAATATGGTTAGAGGCAAATCGCCAGAGGCTTATTTCCTGTGTAGATCTCTCAACTGTATCTTGGGACTTCACTGTCATCCACAGACTTCTGCAAACCAGAATCTCACAGTGTAAGCTCTGATAATACTATTCCCTCTTTTTTTTTTTTTGATGATATAATTTACAATCCTTGGGTTGCTGGCATTGGTGTGCTTCTTCCATGTGGACTTAGTTGACATCTCACTGAGATGGCTGCTTGTTTGGAAACAAGCATATGCATACCACCTGAGACACTACTCTTTCTAATAGCCAGGCACCATCTGATTTCTTCCCCACATTTTGCTATAGCAGCCCTATCTTCTGTGTTTCCTTCATTAGGGTGTGTATCAACCAGGATCATGTTGTGAGAACTAATGTTCTTAAATTGGAGCTAAGGTTTAGTGTGAGCTCAAAGTCCATTCCTGGATCTGTGTTTTTAGCTGCCTCTGGCTCCCTGCAGAGATTTCCTTGTAAATTTATGGTAGAGAATCCTATCAACTATCCATCTGCCCAAGCATAAAGATCTTGTGTTAATAGGGTCATTGATTAGCACCAGTACTAATTTTTAAACCACTGCTGAGAAAGGGATATTGGACCAGTATAGGCTACCTGCATATCTCAATACCTGTATTATTTACTTGTATAGATTATATTGTTGTGACTGGACACTATTTACCAAAAATGAAAAAGAAAATGGAGTTGGTTGTAGGGAAACTTTACAATAATAATCACTGACAATGTCAACCACAGGTCTACCAGAAGATATAAATCTTTATACAGAAAGTAGGGTATTGATGCTGTAAGTCAATGTTGGTCTCGCGACTAAGGGTTCAATCCTTGGTATAGCTGTTTTAAACAGGACCTTCAACTTATTTCATCATCAGTCTATTTACTTCAAAATAGTAAGGAGAAAAAATATTTGTGCAAAAATGTATAAGAAATATCTCCGTGTTGAATTCTTTTCTTTTGTGAAATTAGAATTGAATTAGAAAAAAGAAATATTATAGCCTTTTATAGTCTTTCTTTTGGGAAAATTGATAGCAAACCAATAATTGAACCATTGATGCTGTCAGGTAACTTCAAGGTCAACTGTAAACCCAGCAAGTCAATGGGAGAAATGTGAAGTTATCTGCTTTCATAAATATTTACCAATTTAGGGTACTGGGAGCCTGAATGGCAATGGGTTACGCCTACGTAGGAAAACTTCAATTATATTGAACTCTACATCCCACCTCATTTTCCTAAAGGATCTAACAGTTTCCTCATTTATTTATGACCTTAAATACATGAGAATTTTTTTAATTAATCATTTTATTGGGGGCTCTTACAAATCGTATAACAATCCATCATTTAATTGTATTAAGCACACTTGTACATATGTTGCTATCAATATTTCCAAAACATTGTATTTCTACTTGAGCCTTTGGTATCAACTCCTCTTTTTTTCCTCCTCCCTCCTTCCCTCACCCTCCAACCCTCATGAATCTTTGATCAATTATACATTACTGTTGTTATTTTGTGTCTTACTCGTACACTCTCCTTTGTCTCCCTTCACCCCTATTTCTGTTAATCATGTCCCTGGGGGGTGAGCTATATATCCAACCTTATGATGGGCTCTCCCTGCCCCCACCATTCCCCTCTCCTCATGATATTGCTACTTTCACTACTGTTCCTGAGGGTTTTATTTGTCCCAAATTACTTATGTCCAGAGCTCTTATCTGTGTGTGTAGTCTGGTCAACCTGGATTTATAAGGTATAACTGGGTCATCGTAGTGGGGGAGGGGAGGAAGCATTCAGGAATGTGTGTTTCATCAGTGCTACACTGCACCTGATGGAATCGTCCCTTCTTTGTAACCGTTCAGTGGGGGGTGCTCAAATGTCTTCAGATGGACTTTGGGTCTCCCTTCGCCCACCCCTCATTCACATCGATATTAATTGTTTTTGATCTTTTGATACTTCATACCTGATACCTGTGGAAACTCATGATCACATGACTGGTGTGCTTCTTCCATGTGGGCTTATTTGTTTCCTAGCTAGATGGCTGCTTGTTTAACTTCAAGCCTTTAAGACTCCAGATGCTATGTTTTTCTTTTTTTGTAATTAATTTTTAAATTAAAAGATCATTTTATTGGGGGCTTTTGCAGCTCTTATAACAATCCATAAATCAGTTGTATCAAGCATATTTTATATATGTTACCATGATTATTTTCTAAACATTTACTTTCTATTGAGTCATTAGTATCAGTTCCTTTTTTTCCCCCTCCTTTCCCTATCCCAACCCTCGTGACTCCTTGATAAATTATAAATTATTATTTTCATATATTACATCGACTGTTGTCTCCCTTCCCCCATGGCTGCTGTTGTTCATCCCCCGGGGGGGGGGGATGGGGCAGTAGTTATTTGTCAAGCACCATCCACTTTCTTCACCACATTTGCTGATGCACCCATTTGGTCTTCAGCAATCGTGTAGGGAAGGTTAGTACCAGAGTGCCAGGTTATTAGAACCAAGTGTCCTGCTGTTAAGGGAGGCCTTGAGTAGAGGCCCAAAGTCCATCTGCTATCTTAATACTTAACATATAAATATATGTACATTGGCCTCTATCCCTTTCATTATAAATTAATATATTTACATATATTCATGCCTATAGCTGTACCATAAATTTTATTATTGAAAAACTTATTAATGTCTTGAATTCCAATTTGTGGACTAAGTTGCAGCTAATTTGTCACTCATCCTTTGTTTTTATATTTTTCATCTCTCCGTTCTCCACTGCAGAAGTTTTTCTTGCTGAATATCAAATGTTCTTGATGAACAGAAACTGTTTAATTCACACACTGAAGAAAATCAATTAAGGCTTGACTAAGCAAATGGATCAATGAATCAAAAAATCAAGTGGATTTTTTTTGCTATTAACCATCTATGGAAAACAACTTATGGTTATTACTCAATTGAAAAATCACATTTTATAAAGACAAAGCAAGTTTTGGAAAGAAACGAAATCTGTGAGGAAATCCAAAAAACAATGCAGCTGAACAATTAGGTGACCCAGGGCCTGTGCTCTCCAACATGAAGAACAAATCTCTGACCAAACACAAAGAAACAAACATACTCACCTTTGTACATGAGTAATATAAATATAAACAGGGGGCTGAATCAATGTGGTAAATGCAAGTGTACTTTTGGTGCTTCTTAATAAGTACATAAAATATCCTTATATGTCATTATTAATATTTTAATATATATTTAGTTTTTTTAATTGAGGAAATGAATATACATTTTAGTTTATTTAAATCTTAAAAATATATTTAGATTTAATAATATTTTACAACCACAAATATAATTGAAATGCACAAATTTTATTCAAGTTGATACAGGAAACATTTTGCTTAAATTTTCTAAATATTTGCTAGGCCCCCAAGTGATAAAAAATGAGTGACTAAGTTATTTATTATTGTTATCCCAGTAATACCATGAGTGGGTGGCTTTAACAAACAGACATTTATTTTCTCACAGTGAGGGGACCTGGATGTAGGAAATCATAGCACTGATTTACATAGGCTTTCTTTCTCTGCTGGCTCTGGAGCAATGACCTTGTCTCTTCAAATGTTCACTCCTGCGTCATCTTCATGAGGCTTGGCATGTTTCTCCTCCCATCTTTGTTTCTTTTGCTTGCTTGTTGAATAACCTGGTTGTAGTTCAAATGAGATTACCTAAGACATACCCTACACTAACGCTGCCTCAACAACGCAACAGAGATAATTCATTCCAAAAGCAGATTCTAACGACAGACATAGAACTGAGGATTTATAATACATTTTTTGAGGGCAGATGACAGTTCAATACATAATTTGGAATGCTAGAGAAATAATATTTTGCGCACTTTGAGTAATATTGGGTTAGGCGAGGATCACTAGTGGAGCTGACCCAGTGATGCTTAGATGTGGCTGCGTATGGAGAAATGGCTCACTGCGTTGTAGCAGCAAGTAAATCCAGTCTGCTTCAAGGACATGGGACAAATAAGCTGGAGGCTTCTTCGGTCTCGTGTAGCCATTGGAGCTGTTGAACCAAGATGCAGGAAGATGGAGCAGAAAGAGCACAGTCTGATATATGCAAAGTCAAACGAACCCAAGGCTGGCAGTCCATTGAGAGCTCTTGGGATTATTGCTAGCCAATAGGGCAAATGTTGATGAGCCACATGCAGGATCTAGATCCAACAGAAGTGACAAGATTTTCCACAGTATCTCCTTGAAGAGGAATAGGCCAAACCCATTAGGAGTCTTTCTTCCATTTGTACCATGGGCTGCACTTCAGTAATATGTAACTGTTCAGAGTTAATTACATTATTGTAAACCCCATCATGCGGTTGATTGCATTATGTCAGATCACATCATAGAGGATCACTGCCAATGCATCTACAGGACCTAACCACCACAAGTCAACACCCAGATTGTCACACATGTAACTGGAACATAAGTACCCCGAACATCTACCTGATTTCCATTAAATTTCACAAAGCTCCTTACGTGCCCTGATTTTCAGGTCTATTAAAACATTCAGATGATTTCACTTTAAATAAAATTAATTCACTTAAGAGTAACTAAAGTATATTAGTGACTGCCTTGGCTTAAGAAAATTTAAAGACTGCACTTCTTTCATGGCTAGAATAGATATGCATAACCCTAAAATGCTACTAAGCATCTTTGAAAAGTCTTTAACATTTTCAGAAATGTCTCCCTTTGCACTTCTATAAACCATTTCAGCTTGGAAAAGTTTCAAGCACTTTCAGCCCCATATTGAATGTCTCCTTAGGAAGGCTACTGGTCTCTCAAAGGCAGTATTTTTAATAGAACAGAAATTTCAATGGCTTTTTGCTAGAACTGTGGAAATTTTAGTTTTCTACAAGCAATGACTATCAATGGATAGTTTGGTAGCCATATGAAATTTATCACACGTTTGGTCAATTTATAATGTCCTCTTGTTCCCCCTCTATAGACCCTCATATAGAATTCTAGAGTTCTCTTTGTGCCTTTGAAACATTCAGAGTTCTTATCCTCTATTGTCTACTTTACCTCTATGTAGATTAGCTTATATATGTTTCCTACACAATCTCAACAGAACCTTGTTGCTTATTTACTGTATGCTAGGAAATATGCAAGATCTTCCTCACTGTCATTGAGTCAATTTAGACTCTTGGTGACCATGTAAGAGAGGGTAGAACTACTTCTGTGAGTTTCTGAGACTAACCCTTTATGGGAGTAGAAAGCCTCGTCTTTCTCCCAATATGCACGATATCGGTGATAAATGGATAATTAGAAAGCCCATGTTAAATTCAGTAACATCACTAGGTTCTGGGCAGAGTGTTTCAAAAGAAGCAGGAAAATCAGAGGATGTGCAAGTTGTCCAAATAGATGGCATAGGATATCAAAGATGCAAAGAAGAAGATATATACGAGGGTGTCTCCCCCCCCAAAAAAACCCCGGATTTTTTCAAAGTTATGTATTATTATTTGTTTTACAAAGCAACCTTATCATATTCAAAGTACTCTCCACTACACAATACATTTTTCAAATCTTGGAAACATTTTTCAAACTCATCTGTTTGGATGGCTGACAGAACCACCCTTGATTTATTCTGCACCTCTTCTAGCCGTCAAATCGCTGCCCCTTCATAACGCTGTCCTTTAATGTCCCTTTCATTCACATAAATAAAAGGAAATGGCGCGAAGCAAGATCATGTGAGTCAGGTGCATGGGACAGGAGAGGCATGCTGACTTTTGTCAAAATCTGGCACACTGAGATGGCTACGTGAGCAGGTGCATTGTTATAATGGCAAAACCAGTTTCCCATCTACCACAAATCAGGCCCTTTTTTTGTCACACACTGTTACATAATCTTTACAGAACCTCTAAATAGAAAGCCTGATTAATCATCTGACCTGGTGGATCAAACTCCAGTGGACAACCCCCCTCTCCCCCTCCCACACACACACAATAGCAGAGCTTCTTTCTGTTGTTTATTTTTATGGGGGGAGTGGGAAGGTGTACCCCCACATACATTAATGTACTTAATCTTGCTTCATACAAAAATTTGGATGTAGTTGGAGAAAGTATCCTGTTATTTTATTTAATGTTGTTAGAAAAAATTCCTCTTACTAAAATCAGTTAGGTGCACTGGTGACAGAGTGGGTTACTCATGGGATTGTTTACCACAAGGTCAGCAGTTTGAAACCACTAGTCAATCCATGGAAGAAAGATGAGGCTTTTTACTCCTTTAAAGAGTTGCAGTCTCAGAAACCCACAGAGGTAATTCTGTTCTGTCTTGTAGGACTGCTGCAGGTCAGAATCGCCTTGCCTGTAAGTGAGTGACGAGGGTTCCTGTTCATACCTGCATGAGTCTATTTCACACAAGGTGTGTTGAAAACTGTTTCTGTGATCTGTGAATGGTTATAGGCAAATTCTCTCAGGCATATGTTCAGGGTGACTTCTAAACAAGATCTCATCCAAACAGTGACTCAGTGAAATTCAAAATCGAGAAGTCATCTCAGTTTCTGAGAACGGCTCAGGAGGATTCTAAATGAGTAATCTTGATAGATTTTCTTGAAGAATGCATGACAGTCTTAGGGCTTATTATAAAACAAAAATAAGAAAGTGAATTTTTTTTTCTAATTGGTGAGAAAAAATCCATAAAAATTGCACTAATATTTTTTCATCAGGACAATGGAACTGCTAATTTTTCAAAAGTAGGAAGATGGTCCTATGAGAATTCTGTTTGGAAACCTTATCCTATTCACATCACAGTCTTGAATTTGCTCTTCAGATTTAGTTTTGTTCCTATAACTCAAAGACCATTTCAAAAGAACAGGATTCGAATTCCTCAAAGAGGTCTAGACTTCTGTTTTGACAACACGGTGTAAACTGAACGGCACACTGTTCTTCAGAGAAGGATTAAGGAGGTAGAAACATCACATTAAGAAGTTTTTAGAATCCCGCGTCAATGACTGCCTGACCCATGAGCGGGACCGCAGGGTCCTCGATGCCCGAGTGGCTTTTCCCGCGCTGTCACGAGGAGCAGGGAAGGTCCTGGGTATCGGAAAACAAGAGGCTTTCCTCAGTGAGGTCTGACATCGTCACCCCCACAAGCAGCAGAAATCCACCTGGAAATGAAATAACTTCCGTCTGGGCCTGTGGCAGAATTTCCATGCACTGACTGGGGACATTACGTGTCCTGGTTCCTACACTCAGCGAGCGCAGGCCTGGAAGACCTTGGCTTGAAGGGACAGGGAAGATAAGGACGCCATGAAGAAGCTCACAGAAGGCTTGCCTTCTAATGACACCGACTGGCCCCAGGAGAAAAAGCAGAAGCCCCAAATACTGGAGCCAGGTACAATCCAGGATGTCACCGTGCTTTTCTCGGAGGCAGAATGGAACACACTGAGCTCTGAGCAGAAGATCTTGTACAGAGACGTGATGCTGGAGATTTATAAGAATCTGCTCTCCGTGGAACCAAAGTCACAATTCTACTGCAATCCCTCCTGCCCCTTGGATTTCTCCTGTCAGCAATTCCTCAGGCAGCATGTGCTTCAGATCTTCCCAGACTTGTGTGCAGGGAAGCACTTCCATCCAGGAGAGTCCAGCCCACGGCAGCCAGCGCATCAGGATTCTGATGAGAATTACAAGAGGCAAATCACAGAAGGGTGGGAGAGAGAAGTCTCCAAACCCTTGTGTGGGAGCACAGGAGTGCGAGAGACCTCAAGGGAATTCTCCAGCCCAGCCCGGGGAGGATCAGCAAGCCCCAGGGAAGGCAACACAGGAGTGAGAATGAAAGCCTCCTCCACCCAAAGGGGAAAAAACTGTGTAGAAACAGAAAAAGGTTTGAAGAAATTAGAAACCTCAAGATTTGAAATAATCCCTAGTAGAGAAGATGAGCCAGTCTGTAGCCTGAAATTAAACTTCACAAACCGCAAAAAAAAAAAAGAAGTTTTTAGACCTACTTGGAGGATATATAAAAAATAATACTTTCTTATTTTGATATTTTTGTTTAGAGATGGTTTCTTGATTTTGTAGCAAAACTTTTTTCGACTAATTCTCTTATAACTGACTTCAGAAAACAACGATTGAATAAAAGACTGAAAATACAGTTAAAATTTAGCATATTCACTTAAATCTCCGAAAGTGTGTAATATATTTTACTAAGTCTTTGCTTGAAAGCAAACATATATACAATGGAACAGTTAACAAATTTGCCCTTTGGATTCCTAAAGAGCAGCTAAACTGGAGAGTTCTTCACTTGGCAAGAATTGATTATAATTCTCATAAAGTGACTCATAATTATGTGAAATATTAGATTTATTTCATGAAATACAGTCCTGTGGAAATGTTTTTTTTATAGTTCAAGGTAAGAAAACATTATCTTTCAGCTAACAGATGCAAAATTATACAGGGAAACAGTTTTGAATTGGTCAAACTCTCATTAAAATTGTATGAGGAGAATTATGTATGCCCCATTTACAATTTTTCTTTATAGCTGAATATCAAGTAATCCATGATTTGAGATGAAGCTTTAGTTTTATCTTAGACCTACTTGACCTTGTAAGTGTTTCTTGATTTTAAAGGATGACATTTAATTAAAACTGTCTTGCTGAAGTACGATAATTATTGGTGCAGATAAAATGATTTACAGAAACCCAAGTGGGTGGATTGGTAAATGCAACACAGAATTTTTTCTAACATCACGATGTATCATTTACAAAATGTGATATACTATCTAGCTTTGTATCATTTAAAAGCACATCAACTTTGCTGCTTGAATTAGCACATACAATTGTAGAAGAGGCATTTCAATTAAGTCAAAAGTCAAACAGACTTCAAAAATTTTATACTTTTATTTGAAATGCTGTGCATAAAATTATTCAAGCATTGCATTGAAGAATAAGAACTAACAGAGTATGAAATCGGACCCAGGTTTCTATCTTTAATAGATGACATTATTTCCTTCTTCATAGTTTGCAGCTCTTCAACAAATGACATTTAGTAATATGTATGAGTAATTGCTAAGTTTACTGCTCATTACCTCTTTAAAAATCGAAGGAAGTAGTAAACCACTTTGATCATTTTTACAAGAAAATACTTTTCATTGTAAAGGATAAAGCCAATAAGTGATTTTTAACTTGTACTTTATTTGTGGTACTAAAATGCTTCCAATTATCTTCTAGATTATAATTGGTAGAAAATAAAATAATGAACGGACTCTAAAAGGAGAGCTATTACATTTATGCCAAAAAAAGAAGAGAGATTAAATTCCTTCAAAATGATAACCTTAGTAGTAGAAAAATTCCCAATAAAAATTTACAAATGATTTATTACCCCAGAAGGGTATGAGAGTTATTCTCGACACATATGTTCATAATTAAAGATATGGAAAATTATAGCTACATATCAATTCCATATATTTAGTGCATGGATATAATGTTGCTATTTTCTAAAGATCACATGTGGAATTATTTTTTAAAGTTTTGAGTTTTGCAGTATTTATTTTTGCAGATAATATTACTCCAGAGTAAATATTTGTTAATTTTTTTCTTTTTTAAATCAAGTTTACACTTAGTGACATGTTAATTAAAATTCACAGTAATCAGTATTTGCATTTTATTTATGCTAGCATTGTAGTTTATAATCATTTAGCTTTGAGAACAAGATAGTAGGTGATTAGCAAGGTTTTGAGATAAAGATAGAAGGTCTTCTGAATTAGTACCAGTTTATAATGGCTTTTCTGGTCTTTGAGTTAGACAATAGATGTTTTCAGAACCACCTCATGACTAAGATGATAAATGACTTTGAAATAACTTTCATTAATTGCATGCTTTCTTAGTGTAACAATATTATTTTGTTTACATAGATCTTGGGTCATCAATATGATTCAATATGGTTTCTAGACTCCGTAAATCAGAAACAAGAGAAGGGCACATTCTTAGACTAAAACATGGCAGTACATAAGTGACTAACAAAACATGTTTGCTGCTTATAGAATAAATTATTAATTTATTTTTTAACTACAATGTGTAACTTTTCTCCCTAGAAATCTGACAAAGTCATTAAACTAATAATCATTTTATATATGACAATAATGATAATGATGATGATAACATTGTAAGGTACTCACGAGCAGGAATAGCCTACCCACTTAGAAGTTAAATTTAACTTGAAAAGGAATTCAGTATCTACATGTCAGGTAAAATCAACATTTTTCCGTACAGATTTACACAGCTGAAAATGAAAACTGTTGCATTCTTAGAAATCCATATTATTCACTCATTTCTTTTATACCATGAAATATAAAGACAACAGGAAATACTTAAGTTAACATATTCTTTCACAAGTATTGATTGCATGGTTACTGTATAGCATGGAATCAAGAACATTTCATAGCTACTTCTCCAACACAAGTTTAATCATATTCACCTTCCAAAGAGAACTTTCTCTTTTCAACTCTGCCAAAGAACAAATAGAAGAGGCAATACACAGAAGGAAAAAGCTAATTATTCTTTATAAAAAATGTGGTCGATTTATTTGAATTCAGATTAATAATCAAATGGATAGTTTCATATACAACATAAACCTGAAAGAATTGCTATGAAGACTCCAACTCCTATGTGCATTGATTTATTCCAAACAAAAATTGTTTCAGCGTGTCAGTCATATGAATGGATAGTTTCAGACAAGTTTTCTCAGTAAGGTACCTTTAAAAAAAATGTCCCTTAAAAATGGTTGCTTCTCTGGGTATCTGTTAGTCCTGCTATATTCAGAAAGTTTTGAAGATTCTCAAAGGCCCATCTTGACAGAAATCTCTGAGGGAGACTTGGACTACCTTCAGAAGTATGTAGACCTAAATGGAGGTTATGTTATTACTGTTTATTAAAATTACACTGATTTTGTAGTGGTATTTTCCATTATATATTAGAAAGGAGGAGTGGTGATGGCAACTGATTTTGAAGGAAAGAGAAGAAATTTAAAAGTATAGTTAATGGTGAGGAAAAAAGAACAAGTGAGGGAGCAACATTCAGTGCACAAAGTATAAAAACAAACTATAAAGAAGTCAACTATGGATGCTATAATCATTGTTGACCAGTACAGAATGTCAGCTCAACTGAAGTGATATCATGGCATGTGATCCATTAACAGAATGTAGTACCTTCCCTAGGCGTCTTTATTAAAAAATATAACAATTAAGCACAATCTGTTCTTCTAATAATGGAAAATAAGGTCAAACATTTGACTTTTAATGATAATGTTGTAAGTTTTAGTATTATCATGAATGAAGTGTTCTTCATTCACTCAAACAAATGTCAACGAGACAACAATTTCTATTCCATTTGTTTTTATGCAGAACATTATAAATGTTGCCAAGTGCCGTCGAGTTGGGTACAACCCAGAGTGACCTTATGCACAGTAGAAGGAAACACTGTGCCATCCTTGCGATTGTTCCTATGCCTGAGCCCATTGATTCAGTTACTGTGAAAATCCATCTTGTCGAGGGCATTCCTCTTTTTTGCTGCCTTTCCAGTTAACCTAATATGATGTCCTTCTCCAGGGACTGATGTACAAAGTATGTATCCCCTTCCTTGCCTCTAAGGAGAACTCTGGACTTACTTCCAGCACAGATAAGTTGGTCTTGTTAGCAGTCCAAGATGCTTTCAATCTTCTTCTTCAGCACCATAATTCAAATGCATCCATTCTCATATAGTCTTCCTTATTCAATGCCCAACTTTCACATGCATATGTTGCAATGGAGAATACCATGGCTTGGGTCAAGTATACCTTTAGTTCTCACTTTATATCCTTGCTTTTCAAGACTCTGAAGAAGGTTGTGCTGCAGATTCATTTAATTCAATGTGTCTTTTGATCTCTTGACTGCAAGTTCCATGAGCATTGATTGTAGATACAAATAATACACAATCTTTGATGTCAACTTTTTCCCATTGATCATGATGTATCCTATTGGTCCAGTGGTAAGGATTTTGGTCCTCCATACTGAAGGCTACAATCCTTGATCTTAATTAACAAGTACTTCAATTCCTCCTCTCTTTCATCTGCATATCTTAGGTTAATGATAAGGCTTCCTCCATTCCTGTTGCTGCATTCTTCTTTATATAATCCAGCTTCTCTGATGATTTGCTCAGTATACAAAATGAATAATATATGCACACCTTTCCTGATTTTAAACCAAGCAGGATTCCCTTGTTCTGTTCATACCATTGCCTCTGATCACTGTTCAAGTTCCTAATGAGCACAATGACATATTTGGGAATTCCCATTCTTCTCAAGGTTATCCAAAGTTTATTATGGCCCACACAGTCAAATTCTGTGGCATAGTCAGTGAAACACAAGTAAACATCTTTCTCATATTCTCTGCTTTCAGATAAGATATATCTGACATCAGCAATGATATCCCTTGTTTCACATCCTCTTCTGAATCTGGCCTGAACTTCTGGCAGTTCCCTGTCATGTACTGTAGCAACCGTTGTTGGATGATTGTAGGCAAAATTTTACTTGAATGTGATATCAATGATATCATGCGATAGAGAATTTCCTTGGGTCACCTTTCTTTAGAATGGGCGCAAATGCAGATCTCTTCCAATCGATTGTCTTCTGAATTTCCTGGCATAAATGAGTGAATGCTTCCAGTGCTTCTTCAGCTTACTGAAAGATTTCAATGAGTATCACTTTTCTGAGATTTTTAAAAACTAAGTATTTTAGCGAAGCTTGAACTTCTTTCTTCATCATCATTAGTCTTGCTCACAAGTTATCTCCTGAAATGGTGGAATGTTGGCTAGTTATTTATCGTTTTAGTGACCGTGCATTTTTTCCATCTTCTCTTGATGCTTCTTGTGTCATTCAATATTTTGCCTATAGAACCTTTCAAGATTTAAACTCAAGGCTTAGTTTTTTCCTCAGAGTCTTTCAGTTTCAGATATGCTGAGCATGTTCTTAATTCTTTGTTTTATAATTCAAGATCCTTCCATATTTCATTATGAGATTAGACATTGTCTTATTTGATCTGGCCTGTGAAATTTTCTATTCAGTCCTTTGATTTCATCATTTCTTCCATTTGTTTTAGCTGTACTCTGATTAGTGTCAGTCTCTTCTGACATCCACTTTGATCTTTTCCCTCTTTGTTTTGTGTTTTTGTTTTTTAATGATCTTCATGAAGATCCTCCAAGAGCTCATTAGCTCAACAGCTGTCATTAATGGTCAACACAGGGGATCTGTTCTTGATGTGTTCTTGAAATTCAAATGGGATAGACTCAAGGCTGTATTTTGATTCTTGTGGGCTTGTTTTAATTTTCTTCATCTTTATTCTGAACTTACACATTGATGGTCTGTTCCATAGTCATATCCTGGTCTGGTTTTAGCTGTTGATATTGAGCTTCTCCATCATTTTTTCCCACACATGTATTCATTTTGATTTCTATGTATTCTTTCTGGGAAATCCATGTTTACAGCCACCTTTTGTGTTGTTGGAAAATGTATTTGCTATGAACAAGTCATTGGTCTTGCAAAATTCGATCATGCAGTATCCAGATGATTTCTATCACCAAGTCCATAATTTCCAACTACTGTTCCTTCTTTATTTCCAACTTTTTCAGTCAAGTTACTAATAACTGTCCATATCTCTTGATTGCAAGTTTGATCCATTTCTGCCTCGTAGTTGGTAGAATTCTTTAATTTTGTCACAATTAGCTTTTGTATTTGGTGCATAAAGTTGAATAATAGTCGTATTGATTGAATTTCCTTGAAGGTAGATAGATATAATACTATCACAAACAGAATTATACTTCATAATGGATTTAGAAAAATCCTTTCTAACAATGACTGGGTTGCCATGCCTATTGATTGTGTTTTTCCTACATACAAAATCATATTATTTTCTGATTCAAAATGGCCAATACCAGTCCATTTCAGCTCATGGATCCCTAGGATATCAGTCTGAATGCATCCCATTTCATTTTTGACCACTTCCAATTTTCCAAAATTCATATTTTGCATATTCCAATTTCTGCTCATCAGAACATTCTTGTAGGTGTTTCTCTTTAACTTGAGTCATGCTATATCAGGAAATGAAGATCCTGAAGGATTCACAGACTTCACCACACTCAATTCACCATGGCTAACTCCCCTCCAAGTAATCATGTCCTCTTTAGTCACATTGCGAGTGTCCTTGGATTTGAGGAACCCATCCTCTGGCCATATCTCTGACAATGTTCTGCTTCCTTTGTTTAGGCTTTCAGTATTTAAAATGCTTCAAAGTTATATGTTAAGTTCTTCAGAGGCTTTTTTTTTCCTAAGTAAGGAGGAGAAACCTTAATTTTCTGTTCTTAGTCTGGAAATTTTGCTGAAAGAAACCCTTAATTTTGCGCTGCCCTGTTGGCATTTGAAATACCTGCGATTTAGTTTTGAACATCACAGGAACACACAAGCCACAACAGTATAACACACTGACAGAGAAGTGGTGGATATAATGAATAGAAGTGTAAAATACTCTGATCAAAACCACATAGCTATTAATGTCAGATCAAAATTTTCATCTAGATATGTCTGAGTATAGGTCTTAAGGAATTTTTGTTTTCTTTTTTTGTTCTCCCTTATATAACATTGCTTCACATTTGAGGATATAGCTTTCAAGATCAACACTGTAGATAGACTCCAAGGTCATGATAGCAGGGTTCAATAGAAATTCATCAATCAGCATTCAAACTCTGCTCTTTATATTGAAAACTGAGAACGACTTCAGATTAATGTATAGGTCCATATTTGGCATCATGGTGCTACATTTTGGATCAAGGAGGTTGGAAAAATATTCTCTCTTCAAGGAGAAATGTTGCTTTCTTGGTAAATCTTGATTTAAAGAAAATACAAGGTAGATTTCGAATGATTACAATAGACATCCCTAGGGCACAAGTAAGCTGGTAGTGGGTTTTAGAAAGATAAAAATCACAGCAATTTGATCTTCAACATGAGTAGATTGTTGACCCTGACTTTCTAAGGGATGTATAAACATCTTCCAACTCTTTAGTTTGACTTAGGGAGATAATTCTAAGAAATATAATTAATTTTTTTTGCATTGTATTGCTCTAGAATTGAAGATATTATTGATTCCATCCAGGTTTCTAGATTCCGCAAAATCAGCTGACGCCATTTTACCATTGTAGAGGGCAAATGTTAAGGTAGAAAACGAAAAGGGAAAATTCTCCATTACCAGTTGCCCTAGTGGTATAGCAATTTCTATACCAGTTTCTTTCTACCAGTAGAAAGGTGAGGATTTCTACTCCCATAAAGAGTTACAGTCTCAAAAACACAGGGGCACGTTCTACCCTGTCCTATGTGATTCAGAAGTGATTTGATGATATTGAGTTTGATTTTCTGTCTTTTGGTTTGGGTTTTTGAGATGCACACTGATACTGGATTAATTGTTCATCTCAAGTGAGAAGATGTCTGGAATAAATAAAATATACAATTCTCCTTTTTCAAGTCAAATGAATAAAACTAGTTTATCTTTTACTTGTAAGATTACAATGAATCAGAGAGTTCCAGCCCAGTAGGGCTTAAGAGAGAGGTTGATAGGTATGTTGGTAAAGCAGTTACACTAGGTAATCCCTATATACAATAGAAACTGCACTGGGACATCATGGTTAAAGCCAGGAACTGCCAACCAAATACCAGAAGCCCCACCTCCAGGTTAAGGGAGAAAACAAGCTGGCAATCCACGCTCCTCGAGTTTACTAGGAAGCTCTACTCTGTTCTTGAGGGTATTTCCAGGTCAGTACTGACTCAAATTTCTAGCAACATCATGAAGCAGTGGTTCTCAAACTTCCTGGTGCCACAACCCTTTAATACAGTACCTCATGTGTGGTGACACCCCAACCATAAAATTATTTCCATTGCTACTTCAGAACTGTAATTTTCCTACTGTTATGTATTGAGTGACCCCTTTGAAAGGGTTGTTCACCCCCCACGTTCAGAATTGCTGTCATAAAGTGTGATAGGTATGGACAAAAAGCAGAAACGTCCATATTCAATATCTTAATTTAAGACCATACATAGATTAAGAAAAAGTGATAAGCTCAAGTTTCAGAGGAGGTAAGAAATGAAGGTTTTAAGCAGCTAATAATAGAGAAATGACCTAAGCAACAGAAGACAAATGCTGGAGAAGTGAAAAAATGACACCGAAACAGGCTGACTGCATGCTGAACTTGGCTGGCCCTGCATCAGTGGAACTGAGCGAGCAACGCTGTTCTGCCTCAGTGCTATGACACACGGCACAGCTGGGAGAAACTTTGTAAGATTTTTGTGAAAGTGAAGAAGTGAAATGACAAGAGTTTTATAGTTATTTTCATGACAATTATTTCAAAGATCAGATAGCAACACAATGTAAACAACTTTTATATGCACTGGGAAACAAAAAAAAGTCTGTGCTTTGCTTTATTGAAATAGCTGGTTTATAATGGTGGCTGTGTTAGTCTGGGTGCTTTAGAGAAACAAATCCACAGAAACTCATACCTATAAGAGAGAGTTTTATATAAAAGCTAAGTGCACATCCAGAAAACATCCCAATCCAGTGCTGCCCAAACCAACAAGTCCAACATTAACCCATATGTCCAACATCAATCCACAAATTCTTTCTCCATCTCACAAAACAGACGCAATGATTCCAACTGCAGGAGGAAAGCCCAGTCAGTGAATGTGTGAGCATCTCGGCATTGGCAGGGGCCTTCACACAGCTGCTCCAGCACCCAGGGCTGCATCAGGGTAGGTCCATGTGGCTTCTCCTCAGAGATGTCTTTATAGAAAGTGAGCCTTGCCACTTGCCAGGGAACTGGCTAAGGCAGCTGCACCCTGGTCTGACCATCAGACAGCAAGAGACCCAAGAACTAGAAAGGTGAGGCTCACCGAGCCATTTATCCCTCCACCCTTCAACGAACCCCACATGTGTTTATCGGCCAGGTTGGCACAATAAACTAACTACTTCAGTGACCTAGAATAGAACTGCAATAGATATGAGCTACACATTGAACCAATTAATCAAGTTAATTTGTTCTGAGTTAGGCAACATGGTCTGATGAAAATATATATCCTTCAATTCATGATGTGATATGAACAGTAGATATGAAAACATTTTTGGAATCTTGAGCAGGTTACTTCTATATTTCTTTTGTAGAATTACCTAATGTGTTGATAATATCAGATAATTAAAGAGTCTAGTTACATTTAAAAATTTTGATTTATGACAGCTTTTTAGCATCAACCTTCTTTTGTCATCATCTGCCCTATATCTGGACAACATGATAAGAAGTGTGCATCCTTCCTATTTGGCACATATGTGAAGAATAAAGCATGTAAATTCTTGTCTCTATACCAAAACATCCTGTAACCATCCTTAAGCAACAACAACAAAAAAAACCCAAGACACTTCATTTCTTTTTTCTTGAGACATTCTCTGGACAGCTTGGAACACATTCGAATCCCCAGAATGATTCATTATGTGATGAATAAATATTTTCATATACTCTTAATGTGCATTTGGTGTCCTCAATCTGAACCTCTGAATCAAAACTTATAACAAAACTTCAAAAGGGTGATGTCCAATAGGATCAACACATTTGAAATACACCCTAACATTAACAAACAAGAACAAATAAAAACAAACAAAAATAGAGAAAATGTTGCAAACTAGATCAGGTCCAGGATGCATCAGAGGGGCTATAAACTCACAAAGTTTTAACTGTTCAAATCAGATTTATATCTTTGATCTTCTTGACTCATCGCTCCACTGCACTGTTTAGTGACCACTTCCCTCGCATCACTCAATTGTCGATAGAGGGAGTTCATCAGAGGCTTATTTCCTATATAGATCCTACAAATGAATCTTGGGCTTCCATTGTCACACACAGCCTTCTGCAAGCAGTATTATCAAAATGTAGGCTCTTGTATGAACCCCTCCTTTGACTTGGATTATATGATTGAAAATTCTTTGGTGACTGATGATGGTGTGTTCTTCCATGTGACTTAGCTGATATCTCACTTAGATGACTGTTTGGAGACAAGCCTTTAAAACCACGATGCCATTTTATCTGATAGCTGGGCACCATCTGATTTCTTCACCACATTTTGGTACAGCACCCATATCTTCTGTGTTCCCTTCCGGAGGATGAGTATTGAGCAGGGCCATGATGTAAGAACTAATTGTTCTTAAATTGGAGCTAGGATTTAGTGAGAACCCCCAAACCCATAGCTGGATTTGTGTTTTTGCTATTGTTGTCTGTTGTTTGCTTTTTATCTGTCTTTCGCTCCTTTTCAAAATTTCCTTGGTAATTTTTAGTAGCTAGTCTTATCATTCACGCCCCTGGGGAATCACAACTTCCTTCCATATTGCCTTCGATTATTCCCTGTTACTTATTTTTTAAAGCCCAATTGAGAGAGAGATAATGGGCCCACATAGGCTAACTCCATATCACAGTATGTGAATTATTCACTTGCACAGAATCAGTCCTTTTGTGGGGGATTATCCTCAGGAAATTTTATAACAATAATCACTGAGGATGTCAGTCACAGGTTTTCCAGAATAATATGTATCTTAATATGGAATATAGGGCACTGATATAGCAAAACCATATTTGTCCACCTACTAACAGTTCAACAATCTTGGTGCAGCTGTCATCTGCTTCCTCAGACACCATATATTTTCTGACTTAAGTCCTCAGGTTGCAAGTGTGTCTGGGTAGAGTCCAGTTCACCCAGAGGAGTTTCTACATCAGATCTCACTGGTGCTTCCTAAAGAGTACGTTCTTACCTTCTGTTAAAAGAAATCATTGTTATTGGATATTTTCAATACATCTGACTTATAAGACCCTGTGAATATGTAGCAGAACCACCCCATAAGGTTTTCAAGGATATGTGCTTTGAGAAGCACATAGCCTTGTTTGTCTTCTGAAGAACCTTGGGGTTGCTTCTAACCATTAACCATTTGGCAAACCGCCAAATTTTAATTGTCTGATGTTATAAAATATAGAGTATGAATAATAGACTGTATTATAATAATTTTGAATACTCTCAGTACATGTATGCATGCATGTAAGTTTCACTCTTCTTGCTTTGTGCTTTACACTTTAGGTAAGATTTGTTGAAATGATCATTGTGTTAGGCTGAGTGTTCTAAAAAAAAAAGAAAACTACATATTTGTGTGTAAACACACACACACACAAGTAACCAGTAGGCATATTAATATCAAGGATGGATCCCAGTCTGGTTCAAATCATGTCCATGAATGAAATGTTGGCTGGAACCTCTCCAGATTCACACAGCTGCATGCTGATGAAGCAGGAAAGCCAAGCAAGAAGCTGGGAGATCACAGGCTGGTGAGTGAAGAGTCACATAGATCCAGGATCTGCAGAAATATGATAGGATACCAACAGCTACAGGGTGGACAGATCACATGGGTTCCCAACTGCAGACAGGAGACACAGGAGGATCCAGTCAAATAGGAAAGAGAAAATAAGAGATTAAGAATTTCTCCACTTCATCACTTATAAAAAGGCCACAGCCTCCAAGGACATATTAATAGACTGAGACCTGATTGCTAGGTTGGACCCCACCCTTACATTCATACCTGTACAAGTTGAGATGAAACTTCACAATCACGATAGTACTTATCATTAACTCACCATAATATTTACTTGGTAAAGTTTCATTTTACTTGATATAGTTTTGTTTGACTTGGTAGAATTATTACATGGGCTAGTTCACTTCTGATTTTGTGGCTGACTGTGAAGGCTATCCTTTAAGACCCCAGATGCTATTGTTTCTGATAGTCAGCACCAACTAGTTTCTTCATCACGTTTTACTGTAGCACTTCTATGTTTCATAGTATTTTTATGAGAATGATTATAAAGCAGGGACATGTGATAAGAACCAATTGTTTTAGGATTAAGCAGGAGTCCAAAACCCATTCATATGTCTATGGTTTATATATGCCTCTGGTCACTTTAAATATACATTAGTCACATTAGGTTTAGAGAATGCTACCCATAATTTCCCTGAAGTATAAGGTCATGCTTTTGATAGTGTCCGTAATTAAGCCTATGATAATGTATTTAAATCATAATTGGGAAAAGGATAATAAAATTTTAGGACTTTTCTAAGAAAGTTAAATTTAAGGCAGAGAAATCAGTTCAGCAGGTTATATTGATAATTTATTTATATTCCAAAGGGATAATTTGATAAGAGTTTTCTCAAAGAAGAAATGGGACATATTTTTAAATTGAATATTGCATTAGCGAGGGAAAAAAAAGTCAGGAACATTGTGCTTGGGAAAACTTTTATTCCTCCTCACGTCAACAAAGCACCTGATATTATTGGAAGGATTATATGGGCTACATTACATGAATTTCGGGGGGGAAACCTTATCCTATCAGCCCTCATAAGTTCATCAACCCTTGATAAATTAATCTAGTTCAGATCCCAGGTTAGACTTCTGGCAAAATGGTGTTGAAATAGGGTGGTGTGCACTGAGAAATTCACAGAAATTTTTTGGTTTAGGGACTGGGAGGAGAAGGGGCAACGGGAGTCTAGGACACAGAGTCAGGCTTCATGGTGCCCAAAGGTCTATTCTCACCCATGGGCCAACCTTCCCTGCAGTGCTGTTCTGCCCTGTGATGTTCCCATGGTGCATAGTATTCCTGCAACTCGCAGTTCTGCAGCTCATAGCTTGTGGTTTTCCCACAACTTGTCCATGGCTTGTGGTATCCCCATGGGCTTCCCACTACACGTGGATTTCCTATGGTTAATGGTCTAATGTGGCTCATGATGTTCCCACAACCTGATCGTTATCTAGGGCTTACCTGCCACCACTGGCCACTGCCATCTGTCTACAACTTGCCCATCACAGCAGCATTCCACCCACCACCTGCAGCTTCAAAAGCTATTAGCCTGTCCAGAGCCCTCCTGCTGCCCACAATAGCCCTACACATGCTTCCTGAGAGGGCCATCCAAGCTGTCCTCCAAACAGGTAATCTTGGATGTCTAGGGATAGAGTTAAACCTCAGTGAGATTGTGCACACAGCACAATCCTACAGTGAAGTGGGCAAAGGTAGCCCTTGGAATCATTTTTACTAACCCCACAGAAAGAAAACTCAGGGCCCCCGAGCTCCTGGGAAAATGGTACCAAGCTCCACCAAAATTACATGCAGACAAAAATCCACATCAGCAATCTGTACAGGAAAGCAAGAGAAACAAAATCCAGTATCAGAGAGGACTTTAGCCTAATGCAGCTCATAGAAGAGCAGACATTGAACCTCCACAGAAAAAAATCTTCAGAATGCCAATAAGAGTCATACAGGACATGAGGGAATCAATACAGAAAAAGGATGAAATAATAGAGAAGATTGAATCCACATACTGAAGGACATCAATACAAGAGTTAAGGAATGAGGCAACAGATTCAAAGAATAAGATAAGAGATACATAAAAAAACAGGCTAGAAAAATCAGAGAATCATATCAGCATCTTGAAGACAGCTGAACAGATTTCAACAAACAGGAAAGGCGATGAAACAAATTAATCAAAGAAGCTGAAGAAAACCTGAGAAGTATGGGTGATACTATTCAGAGGAACAATATTGGAATATTTGGGATATCAGAACAAGAGACAATGAAGAAATCAATAGTCAAAATAATAAGAGAATTCCTGGAAGAAAATGTTCACAATTTAATGAATGTGAATCTGAAAATTATCCAGGAAGCAGAGAGGACACCAATTAGACTGAACCCCAAGAAGAATACACAGAGGTATATAGTAGTCAAATTATCCAACATTGAGGGAAAGGTGAAAATCATACAAGTAGCTAAAGAAAAAAAATGCGGTCACCTATAAGCGTACTCAGGTAAGAATATGTTCAGACTTATCAGTAGATATTATGAAGAAGACAAGAGAGTAGAGTAGTATCTTCCAAAAGTTGAAGGAGAATAATAGTACCCAAGAATTTTCTATTCCGCCAAACTATCCATCAAACTACCTGGAGAAGAAAGAATTTCCTGGATGTGGAAAAATTCAGAGAATATGTTAAAAAAAAAACAAAAGAAAACAAACAACACTACAAAAAATTCTTACCAACTCCCTTCAGATAGAGAAGAACAATATACACAGAAGTCAAACTTGAGACCACACATAGCACAGCACTATCCAGAAGTCAACGCAGTGAAAGCAAGAACCAAGACATCATTGATACAACAGAGAAAATAAGGCAAGAATGAATCACCACAAACACACAGGACATACTGCTAAGAAGGGAGGTAAGAAAATATCTAATACAAAAGGTAAGAGAGGACATTAAAGTATCCATAGATGGATGTAGATGTAATAACTATGAATATAAATGGTCTGAATTCAACCATGAAAAGACAAAGGCTAGCAGACTGGATTAGGAAATAAAGTCCATCAATCTGCTGTCTGCAAGAGACACAGCCTGAGCTCACAGACAAAATCAGGGTGAAAATAAAAGGCTGGAGAAAACTATAGCAAACTAATAGCAAATAAAAAAGAGCAGGATTTGCAATCCTAATCTCTGACAAAATCAATCTAAAGGTGCAGGACATAACACGAGATAACGATGGGCTCTAAATAATGCTTAAGGGTACAGTAGACCAAGAGTCAGTAAGCATAATAAATATCTATGTGCCCAACGAGAGACGCACAAAATTTGTTAATCTAATCCTTCAAAGCATGAAGAAAAAAAAAAGCCCAAAGCCACAGGTGCAATAAACCTAGTAGGTGACATTAATACACTATTCTTCAGGAAAGACAGATTAGTGGGGAAGGAGGCTAGAGAGCGCAAAGCTACAGTTAGACAACGTGACCTGATAGACATATTCAGTGTTCTTCACTCAAATGCAACAACAACAAAAAATCACATTCCTTTCAAGCACACATGGCACATACATGAAAATGCTGGGACACAAGTCAATCTTGAGTAATATCAAACATATAGTGGTTACTCACTCAGACTTCTCTGTTGGTAGACTATTTCATAAAGCTGGAAATCAAGAGAAGAAAAAGAAAAAAAGGCAAATATTTAGAAGATAAATAAGTTTTTCCCCAAAAGAAATGGTATTGACTCAAATTATAGAAAACATTAGGAAATTTCTAGAACCAATGAGAATGAGAATACAACATACCAAAACTTATGACAATGATAAACAGACATATGATGAAGGAAGAGGGATTTCTGGTAGATACTCTATCACTAAGCCTTCAAAACCTGGACAAGAATCCTTCTAATAGAAAAAGGAAATAATTAAGAAAGTCAAGGTGGAGAGATATGATTGGGTAAACAAGAAAATAATGGAAAAAATCAACACAGTAAAAATCTGGTTGTTTGAAAGGATTAACACAGGGGTCCTCAAACTTTTTAAACAGGGAGCCAGTTCACTGTCCCTTGGACCCATTGGAGGGCCAGACCATAGTTAAAAAAAAAACTATGAATAAATTCCTATGCACACTGCATCTATCTTTTTTTTTTTTTTTTGGTAAGGGAAAAATCCACTTATTCCCTATTTATAAAATGTTTGTGAGGGGTAAATATCTTGGGTATCAAATTTAAGAGTCAGAAGTGTGGGTAGTCAGGCGCCCAGGAGCCTCTATCTGGGACCATTCAGCCATGAGTACCGGTGCAAGCAGGCCGGGGGATGTTCTCCTGTGCCACACACACTAAAGGACAGGTACAGAGCTCCCAGAAGTCAGAGGTTCTGAGAGGT
This sequence comes from Tenrec ecaudatus, assembly GCF_050624435.1. Classification (NCBI taxonomy): domain Eukaryota; kingdom Metazoa; phylum Chordata; class Mammalia; order Afrosoricida; family Tenrecidae; genus Tenrec; species Tenrec ecaudatus. The sequence continues at coordinate 101,368,947 of NC_134530.1, forward strand.
TCTGAAGGGGTGGAGCAGGAGAGGGTGGGGCACATGGCTGAGTTAGACAGGAGGGACTCGAACACTTGAATGTGCAAGAGGGGAGGCTCTTCCTACGGGAATGCTGACCACATGGGCCTGCACGTGTCCGAGGAGGCCAACCTCCGATTGGCAGCAGCACATGGAAGGAAGAGCGCCTCCCAGGGATCTGAAGAGGTCACCTTCAACCTTGTAGGAACTCCTTGTGCAGCCAGAGCGAGTCCTGGTAGAAGCGCGGATCCCCCAGGCACACAGCCGTCCGCTGTAGAAGTAACAGTACAAGACGGCGGCTAGGCTCTGAAACATAGTGTTTGCAGTCCATCGTAGTGGTTGGGTTTTTTCCATTGTAAGTTCATCACCCAGATGTGAAAGGAGATGCTGAGGGCGAAGTACACCACTGTCAGGAGGATGGTGCCTTTGAACTTGTGGAACAGGAGGTTGACCAGCCCTACCTGGAAGACGATGCTGTTAAAGAACATGAGGCAGACGATGATTATGTTGAAGAGAATTGCAACGTCCTAGAGGATAAAGAGGACAAGCCGGATGATGTGAGTTACTGGGAGGGGCTCTGAGAAGGAATTGACAGAGAGGTCATAGGTCAGCAGTATGAACTGCAGCGAGCACCAGGCTGTAGTTACTGGTCTGGAGCATCTTCCTCTGCTCTCTTGGGATCCAGGGGCACATTCCAGAGTTTTCCAGAAAACAGCTCCTGGCTCTAGCACCCACACAAAAAAGAGGCCTGCAGTCTGAATCAGGGCTGGTTCTCTTGCTCTAAGGCAAGGAGCTCAAAGAGCCATCCTTGGTTGTCTTGGGGACTCCTTCCTGGCTTCCGGAAACCGATTTCAATGCCGGAAGTGCCTGGAGGACGGTCATTCTAGCTACAGCCTTTGGCTTTAGCTCCCAGCTTTATGCTTGGAAAGTCGCTGTCCTGGACCACCCTGCCCCAGGACTCCCGACCATTGTCGCCTGCTGACCGGAGCCTCTTGGCCTGCTGTGGGGCAACCGCAGCCATTCCCAGGGGATGGAAGCTTCAGGATCAGACAGGCCCATCATGGAGCATCTGGTCCCTGGAACCTAGGCCTAGGGTTAGAAATGCCTTGGGAAGATAAGGTACAGAGGCCAGGAAAAGGCGAAGGCACCTTGGAGCGCTGGCCTGAGGTGACATTGGGCTCGACTTCATTTCCCAAGTGGCCTTGCACATACCTTATTTTGAAGTAAAAAACATGGGGCAAAAACACCCGGTGGGCCGGATAAATGTGCTCAGCTGCATGTGGGCCACAGACTGTAGTGTGAGGACCCCTGGATTAACGGAATTGGCAAACTCTTAGCAGTGCTAACCAAAGAGATGAAAGAGCAGACACTAATAACCAGAATGAGTCATGAAATAGGGGTAATTATCATGGATCCAAATGAAATAAAAGATATGACATAGTACTATAAAGGACTGTATTCCAAAGAATGTAATAACTTGGAAGATATAGAAAAATATCTGTAATACCAATCTCTCCCCAAATTAACCATATAGATGTCAAAAACCAGTGTAGAGCCATAGCAAAAGAAGAAATAGATATGATTATCAATGAACTACCAATTAAAATAGTCCCAGCCCATACAGCTGCACAGGAAAATTCTAGGAAGCATTCAGGAAGAGCTGACATCAATTCTGCACAAGCTCTTCCAGAGCATAAAAAGGTTGGTAAACTCCGAAACACATCCCATGAAAATAGTATAACACTGATACAAACCCAGCCAAGAATCCCACAAGAATAGAGAACTACAGGCCAACATCTCTAATGAACATTGCTGCAAAAATCTTTAACAAAATTTTGGTCATTAGATTGCCAAAATGTATAAAATGAATAATTCCTCATGACCAAGTGGGATTTGTAAGGTAGTCGAGAGGTGCCAAATCAGTCGAATTGGAGCAAAGAGGCTTTATTAGGGAGAAAAACCCAGCCTGGGTGAAGTCCCACGGTCCACAAAGTCTGGAGGGAATATCACTCCAGGCTACAGGAGTGGTGTTTATATTGCTGGGGAACCTGCGACTGGGCTGTCTTGAGTCCATATAAGATAAAGTAGTCACAGTTTGGGAGATACAAGTATGCCCGGTTTCTGGAATGTAAGATGTCTTCCTGGTTCCAGGTGTATTTGTGCCAGGTGCAGAGCGGCAGGTGAGAACAAAGTGGGCATGGAACCAAAAGGGCGTGAGTAAAAGAAAGAAAAAAACTTGCAAAGCTGCTTTACATTACTAGCTCTGGTCAGTTCTGCAGGTGTGTGTGCAAGATTCAAGGTCACTCGCTGCTAGTTGTTTCAGCCAGCTCTGGTCAGCTCCGCAAGGGTGGGGGAGATTCAAGGTCCGGCCAGACAGGATTCATACCAGCGATGTAGAGATGGATTAACATCCAAAAGTCCATCAATATTATCCATCACATAGACAAGAAAAAGGACAAGAACCCCATGATAAGATCCATAGATGCAGAAAAAGCACTTGACAACATTCAACAGCCAATCCTAATTAAGACACTCAAGAAGACAGGATTGGAAGGGAATTACCTCAATATAATACAAGCTATCTATGAAAACCAACATTGAGCAGTATAATCGATGGAGAAAAGATGACAAAATTCCCACTGAAAAGTAGGACCAGACAAGGATGGACTTTGTCCCCAATTTTATTCAATATCATCCTGGCAGTCCTAGTTAATAAGGAAATGGAAGGACATCAAAGGTATTCATTTGGGGAAAGAATAAGTGAAAATATTGTTATTTGCAGATGACATGATTCTATATATTGAGAACTCAAAAGGCTCCACAGTAGGAGTGCAGAAAGCGATAGAGGGATATGGTAGAGTGGCAGGATACAAGATCAAAAAGCAGAAGTCAGTAGGATTGCGATATGCAACTGATGGGATTACAGAAAAAGAGATCAAGAAGGTAGGACCCTTCAAAATAACCAAGCTTACAATGAAATATCTAGGGATACACCTGAACGAAACACCAAAATATCTGTACTACAGAACATTATTATAAGAAACCAAAGGGGGCCTTCACAAATGGAAGAATATCCCATATTTGTGGATCAGAAGATTAAATATTGTAAAGATGACAATCCTACCCAAAGGTTTATATAAGTGTAATGCAATCCTGCTACAGATGCCAGCATCTTTTTTCAAGTAAATGGAAAAGCTGGCTACCAAAGTCATATGGAAAGGGAAGAAGCCCAGAATTGGCAAAGAACTTCTCAAGAAGAATAAAGCTGGAGGACTCGCAAATCGGCATGGTACTAGTATAATGATTAATATACAGACCAATGGATAGGAACATATAATTGGAAATAAAGTTGGGAGCATGCAGACAACTGTTGTTCTATAAGGGTCTGGAAAATATCAGATGGTGCTGGGAAACTGGATATCTACTTGCAGAAAAATTAAGCAAAAATGCTTATCTCACTTCATATACAAGACAAATTCAAGGTGGATCACAGACCTCGAGGTAAGCCCCAACCTATCAGGATCATCAACTAGAGAATTGGAACAAACCTAAGAGCTTTAGTGTAGGGAATGCATGGGCTAACAGAAATAAGGAAGAATACACACTCCGTGGAGGTTAAAATTGATAAGTGGGACTTACTAAAATAAAACACTTGTGTATATTGAAAGACTTCATCAAGACTAATGAGAAAGTCCACCGACTGGAAAAGAATTTTAGCAATGGCTTATTACTAGAATCTACAGTATTCTGCAAGCTTACAATGAGAAATAAATGAACTGCCCACTGAGGAGGTGGGCAGGAGACTTAAACAGAGGATTCCTAAGGGAAGAAATCTGAATGGCCAATAAACATGACAAAATGTTCCTGATCATTAGCTGTCCAGGAAATATAAACTAAAGCAACTATGAGATACCACCTAATACCCTAAAACATAGCCCATTACAGAAAAAAAACAAACAAACCAGAAAGCAACAAATGTTGGAGGGGGTGTGGTGAGATGGGAGCTCTCATTCATTGCTGGTGGTCTTGTAGATATGTACAGCCACTGTGGAAAGCATTTTGGCGATATGTGAAACAGATGGAAATTGAATTACCTTACGAACCAGAAATTCCACTATTGGGCATATACCCAGAAGAAGTAAGCAACAGAGCATAGCCAGGCATCTGCTCTCCAATGTTTATCGCTGCACAATTCACTATTGCAAAAAATTGGAAACAACCTAAATTCTCATCAGGAGATGAATGGATTAAAAAACCTCCAGTACATATGCACAATGGTATAATACATATCCATAACAAATAGTGATAGAAATGTGAAATACCTTATCTCGTGCAACGTGTTGGAAGATATTAAGCTGAGTCAATTAGCCAAGCACAAAAGGTCAAGTGCAACATGAGTCCATTGAGCTAAGTTCAAACAATAGCATGGACATGAGGGAAAATACACATAACATGCAATTCCCAGACTGAGGACCAGATAATTTGGCAGGAGATAGACCAAATTAAATGATACATACATCATCAATAATAATTATATTAAAGTTGCAGATGACACCTATGCTGAATATGCCTTCAAGGTCCACAGAGGGTTAGGGGAAGGAACAAAAGATGGCAATGGGGGACAAGGGCATTAATTCACTCAAGGAGAGAGTATTGTTTATGCCTCCACAGAAAAGGGAAAGAGAGAGTAGACCTCATTCCGGTGCACCAACCCTTAATGATGACATTCCTGCTTTGAGCAGCTCATTCACAGAGAGGACCTCAGAGCCGGCCTCAGCTCAAGACATGATGTCCCCACCCGGGGACAGTGCTACAGAGGACAGCACTGAAGATACAGTTCAGGGAGAGTGGCCAGTCTGACCCACCCGGATAGAGAAAAACCAAAAGTGGAGTATGACAAACCAGCAATGGAAGCAAAGCCATAAAGTTCCTGAGGAACCCCGTTTGTAGACTTCTGACTGGGGGCCAATGGTTGCCACCTCATGTGATTTGGTTGGGGGTTACCCACTAGGAAGCCACACTAAAAATCTAAAGGTATAACGGGGTGGGTGGGTGGGTTGGGTGACTAGACCTCTCCATCCTGACTAGAGGAAAAGCAATGGGGACTTGTAGCAGGTGCACCTTCCGGTCATGGATGCTGAGGACTGAAAGGGTCTTGGTGCTGTTGGGTAAGCGGGTCCTGAGGTAAATAAGGACTGAACTGACGGTTTATAACATGTCCTCCGAGCTGTTTAACAGAGAGATACTCATCTACACTGGGTCAGGTGAACAGCTAGTTATATGTATGGTCTTTTTAAATTTTCTTTAGGTGTCTATTTAAGACAGGCAGGATAAGCAATCCCAATGAGACATTGATGGACTGATGGCTTAGGAGGGGTGGAGGCATGGAAGGGGAGGAGGCCGGGGGTAGGGAGTGGTTAGCCAATAACAACAGGGATAGGGGAGTACTAAAATTGATGGTGAGGAGGGTGCAGCATTCCTGGTTGTGTTTGATCAATTGCAACATATCTGAGAAGAATTACTGGGACATGAACAATGAGTAAATGTGGTGGTAGGGCAGGATGAAAGGAAAGAGAAAAAGAGGAAGAAGAAAGTAAAAATTACATATATAGGTATAAATATAGCTATGTAAATATATAACTATAAAAAGGTAGGTTATTTAGCCATAGATAGATAGATATAAATATATACATATACACACACACACACATATATATATACAACAATAAGCAGATGGACTTTGGACCTCTACTCAAATCTTACTTCAGAACAATTATAGTTGTTCTAATAATGTGGTACTGTATGAGACCCACCTTCCCGACATGATCGCTGAAAACAAAATGGGTGTATAAGCAAATGTGGTGAAGAAGGTTAATGGATCCTGGTTATTAAAAGATATAGTGTCTGGAGTCATAAAGGCTTGCAGTCAAACAAAAGGCTATCTAGCAGGGAAACAGCAAAACCCACCTGGAAGAAGGACAGCAGCCTAGTGAACACGAGGTATAGATAAAAGTCGATATCAGAAATTCAATAAGAAGCAATAAAATGAACATGGATGAGTATGGACCAAATGGAGACCCAAAGTCCACCTGCAAAATAATTGGATAGTCCCTCATAGAAGGGCCATACAGAAGGGAGGAGATATATAGGGTGCAGTGCAGCACTGATACAATACATAACTACCTAGTTCTTTTATATTTCCTTTTATATTATTGTTATGGTCTTTGTTTCACCTCATTAATCTTGTCATAGCAGCATAGGTCCATCTGTATAATTAAGATCATTAAATGCATGAAAGTCAAGATAGATAACCTTTCAGAAACAGCATTGGGAATAATGATTTCCTGAGGATATGGGAAGAAAGGGAGTTGGGAAGGGCAGGAAGGGGGAACTGACAGTAAGAACTGTATAACCCCATGCAAGGGAGCAGGCAACTGATTTGCAGGTGAATGGATACTTGGTTGATGTAAGATATGGCAAAACATATATATATATGTAAAAAATAACAGTAATATGTAATATAATAATAAGAGTTCCTTATAATAATAAGGGCTGGGGTGGGAGTTCATAAAGAGGCACTGATATCAAGGAGTTCAAGAAGAAAAAAATTGTGAGATTATGATGGCAGCAATTGAACAATTATGCTTGATCTAATGGAATTATGAATTGTTACAATATCTGTAAGAGTTCCCAATAAAATGATTTCTTTTTTCATTCTATGGTTTATTTAAAATGATTTTTTATTAATCTCTTTTGTTTTTTTATTTATTCTATCTTCTGAATGCCAATTTGTTGAGCGTCTCTCTTATTTTTAATTCTAATTCACTGCTACTTCTTCAGTTGCAGTAGTACTCCTTGTACTATTTGTTGTTATTTGTCTGCTGGACTCTCCCCGCTAAGGGTGAAGTCTAACCTGCCAATCAAATTGTAGCTTGATGTCACTTCCTTGTGGGTGTGGCCTTTTATACAAGAGCAAGGTTGAAGAGTGAAGATTTCTCTGTGCTACTTCCTCCTGGATGGAACTTCATTAGGACCTGTGTCTCCCTCCTGGGGGAGCTCCATGCCCTGCCACGTTTCCATCGGCCTTGGGGACACATGACTGTGCACTTCCCCTCCTGTGAGCTCCCTGATTCCTACTTGACCTCTCTGCCATCAATCTAGTAACGTGAATCTGCAGAGAGCACAAATAGCACCAGACTCAGAAAGCTGAGTTGGATTTGGCTGGTATACCTTCCTGACATAAAATTCCTTTTTGATATAAAGTTTCTTCTTGTACAATGCTGAGTGTCACTGGTTTGTTTCTATAGACAGCGAGTCTAACACATAATTGTTTTCAATTTCCACATTAAGTCACTCATTTTGTTTCTTGAGTGGTTTCCTGGCTTCAGCTAGCTTATTTTCTGCATGATTTCAGCTTTCTTGAGGCATATATAGCACTGGATTTTAAAAATTGCCAATTATTTTGGCCTCCATAGGAGAAATTTATGTTTCTCCTCCATGATTTGCTTTTGACTGTTTTTTGATGTGTGTGATTTTGTGTGTTTTATCATTTTCTGCTGAACTTGAGCCATTTTACTTGACCCCCGCCCCCTAACCTTAAATCTGTTATTGAATTTCTTGTGTGTGTGACTGGAGAATTTCTCTGGTGGAATGAGTGCCTGAGTGGTGAAAGGGACAAGACATCCACTATTCATGAGACAAAGATACGCCAGTCCGTCATTGCACATACAGGTCTAGAAATCCCACAGACAGGCTCCACTCACTCTCATAACTGTTTGATGTCTTCTTCTGAGACCCACCAGAGGACACTGTTATCCTTAGACCATTTGTTTGTTTGTTTGTTTTTGATTCAGGAATTCTGAATTTTTGTTCTCTAGAATTCAATATGCTCCTGTTGGTGTGGAGGTTTCCACACTATTCAGAGACACTGTTGCAAACAGTGACATTCAACTCTCTTTCTTCTTCCCTCGTGTATTTGAAAGTGAACATATCTGTTACTAGACACTCCAGGTCCATTTCAGTTTAATATTTCCTTTTTTTTTTGTTTGGCACTAAGACCAATTTTTAGGTATTTGGTTTTTAAAAGAAGCACACACAGCCCATCTCAACACATGAAATTGATAACTATATCCCATTAAACCCTGTGTAAATGTGGTTTTCTTTTTATTCCCCTAACGCCTCCATCCTTCTTCCCTCCCTCCTCAGTAACCTATCCCTCCCCTCTCCCTCTTCCTGCGCTGCGGCAAAGGTGAGTACTCTGTCTTTCCCACAGGCACCGCTGTGTCCAGTGTTCTGCTGCAGGCTGTTTTCCCTCGAGGCAGCCCCATCAGTAGGAAGAATTGCTGTCACCCTGCTGCACTTCACATTGAAGCTAGTCCTCATTTCAGACTAGCCCATCTGTTTCAGACTTCAGCAAGTTTTACACTGCTTTCTCTCAAAACAGTGGTCTCCCCTTGTGTTCTTCCAATTGCATGGGCCACAAATTCCAAAAGCCAATTTGTGCCCCCTTAAAATTACTGGGTTACAATTTCATGAGTTCAGCTAACTTTCTGTATTTCCTGCTCGGTGTATTAATCAGTTCTATACCCAGATGACTATGAGGAGAGAGTGCTGTTCTTGTTCCTGGGTACATTTCCTCTCCCTTCTGTGTCATCCCTCTCTAGCTCCCTCAGGCTCTCCAGGACATCAATGACATCTGGACTTCTGAGATCTTAGTCAGGGCTCGTGTTTATATGTTGCGCGACACGTAGCTGTGAGGAAGTAAACAGGAGCCTTCACAAACTTCACTGTCTTGCTCCACCTCCGAAACTAAACAACTTTGTAGAACAAGACATTGAATAATAGATGCAGTTAAAAAATAAGTTCTGTATGACTACTGGGGGTAACTAAGATTTTGGGTGGAAAATGAAAAATATTTTGGAAGGTGAATATTAAGTGGTAATGGTAGCCATTTTTCTGGGGTATTTATTGCAGCCAAAATTGAAACAGGGCTTTGTCAGGCCTATGGAAGCACAATACTTTCCAACCATGAAAGTTGATTTACATATGGAGGCCACGCCACTAAAGTAGTTTCCTGTCATCTATCTCCACTGCTTAAGTGACTTCTTTCTTGGAGAGGAGGAGAAGATTCATCAGAATGGTGGTCTTTATACAAGGAGAAATTAGGTAAGGTTATCTTCACTTTTTAAACTTTCATTGAAGCTTCTCACCAGGAGCATGAATTCTGCTCTCTTTTTTCTTTATATGACTTTATCTCAACAAACTATGCACCTGTGGGGAGACAGTTCCACTTCTGTATCACTTGAGAGCTAGTATTTAAGGCTGCTTAATTCTAGAATTCAAAATTGAAGTAATTACACAACATGTAAACCATGTTCCATGAGATTACCTTATTAGTAGCAAAAATGATATTTTACTTCAATATTTACTCAAGTTTTACATGATTAAAACTGTACTAAATACCCAGATCTTTATTAGGTTCACAATAAATATATATCTTAATATATGTTTGATGCAAAACTATAGCTCAGTTCTCTTTTCCTCACACTAGGAGCCAATTTTTATTATGTGAATTTTATAGTTGACAAATGACAACTTGGAGAAATTAAGTAATACCCAAGTGTCAGATTGAGCAAAAAAGGAAAGGACAAACAATAAAGATTTTTTTTACTCAAAGTCCACATTTTGTAACTATATCACAAAATTCGTTTATATATATGTAAAGAAATACAAGCACACCTCACTTTATTGTGCTCTGCAAAAGATTTATAATTCATGTTTAGTGGCACCATTTCTCATACCGCATGCACACATATGTCTCTGTGTCACATTTTGGTAATTCTGACAATATTTCAAACTTTTCATAATGTTACTGCTCACTCAATACACTACAGAATAATGTAAGCATACTTCTCACCTGGACTAAGAAAACCAAAACATTTGTGTGGAACACTTTACTAAGGTGGGCTGAAACTGAACTCTGAGTAACTCCGAGGGATGCCTGGGCATGTAGATATGTGTTTTTTGAAAAAAGGATTTGTGAAGATGAATGAAACTAGTACCATTTCATTAGTACAAAGCAGAGAAACAGATATTTGAATTTGGCAGTAGAAAAACAGAAAAGTAGGATATCATAGTAGCACCAGTGAAAAGTAGAATTATTGCTACAGAATGAAGAGCTAGGAACATTTCTGATCTCTGTAGCCATTTTTTTGTTTTGCTAAAGAAAGTTATTTTAATAACAAAAAAGAAAAAAATGTTGATGGGTTTATTTGTGGGAGTACTGAATAGCTAAGTTTGTAGTTTGTATTTGAAGCTGAAATGGATTTATAAGCAATCTTGATCTGGAACCACCATAAACTGCAAGAATATGTGGAGATTCTTAAAAGATAAAATGACTAGATTCTGAGGTGCATCTGTTAATGGAGGTTGAGCTGCATAACATGATAATTAGAAATCAACAGAGAGGAAATTGAGAGTGAATATCATCGAAGCCAAGGTAAAAGGGACAACTAATGAGGCATCTCAGAGAAACAATGCTCAAATAAATGTTTGTTTGTTTGTTTGTGTCAGTTGTCACAAGGTGTTAGGAATCCTATTACCTGTTGTCAAGAGTGTTGTTGATTTGGTCATTGACACATGGTGATGGATCATGAATCTTGAGGGGAAAAAAAATCAACCATTGCCCCTTCCTATATAAAACATCCAAATAAATCATTTGTCTTGCAAAATTCTGTCATGCAATCTCCAGCTTCATTTCGATCACCAAGGTCATATTTTCCAACTACAGTTCCTTCCTCTCTGTTTCCAATTTTTGCATCCCAATCAACAGTGATTATTAATACATCTTTATTATATATTTGGTCAATTTCTGACTAAGTTAATGGTAGAATTCTTCAGTTTCTTCATAACTAGATTTTGTGGATGGTGCATATGTTTGAATCATAGTTCTGTTGATTGGACTTCCTTGGAGGTGAACAGGTATAATCACATCACAAAAATATTATATTTCTTGATTAATTTTGCAATATCCATTTTGACAATAAATGTTATGCCAGTCCCCTTGATTGTGTTATTTTTAGCATATGAAAATATGATTTTCTGATTCAAAATAGCCAATGCCAGTCCATTTCAGCTCAGTAATGCCTAGGAAATCAATCTTTATAGATTCCATTTTATTTTTTATGATTTTGAAATTTCCATCATATATTAATTATGTGTTTTGTTTTTCTGATAATGGAAACACAGATTATAATGCTGTTATTAGGTGCCATAGAACAGGTTTATAATGAGTTCTCCACCAATTTTTATGCTCATTTTTTTCTGTATAGTCCAACTTCTCAGAGTGTTTACTCAGTATACAGATTGAATAAATGTGGGAAGAGTCATACTCCGACACACGCTTTTTTTCTGATTTTAAGACATGCAGTATGTCCTTTTCTGTTCAAACAACATATGTAATTCTAGGGAATGATGTAGATGTCTGTATATTTATATAAATAAGCTTAAGCATATAACTGTAATATTTGAATAATCTCTGATATTCCCACATTATAGTATAAATATTTCCCCAGATATTGACATCATGTTCAAAATATTCTGAATGACTCCATATTATTAAATATCACTAGGATATCAAATAATTAATGATAGATTCTTTAACATTGGAGTCATTCTCAAGTTTAACTATTAAAATTGAGTCTTTCTCAATTTTAAGGATCTTGATTATCACTACACAGAATATATATAGTGAGTGGAACATTTTAAAGCCAATTGCGAGATCCACTTTTCCACCATCAACTGGCAATGTCTTCTTAATATGATCAGTTTTCTAGATGAGAATAGTATTTTGTTATTGATTACTTATACAATTGACAAGTTTACAATTGTACACATTTATATTAAAAAACAAATCCATCTTATCTATAATGCCATTGCTTGGGACTTAAAAGGAGATTGACACATTTTGGCGGGATACGTTTTGTAAATCCTACAAATCCTATATAATTTACTGATTTGTTAAACATGTTTCATATCCATGATATGTATGTGCTATTAGTATATTTAGTTTATGTATACTATGGTGGGCATTGAGTTTTTTCCCCTAAGCATCAATATTCCCCAAATCTATCAACTGCTCTCAGTTTTTCTTTGTGAAACATAATGATTATTTCCACTTTGTATGTTTTCTGCTTGAGGTACTTGACCTCATTTCTGTGCACCACAGTTGTAGTATGTGGCACAAAAAGAGCCAATGAGCACATTCCATGTTTCTTGGTATACTCATTGCTTCATAGAGGGGTGATGTGCAAGTGAATTCAATAAGAGATACATTTTGTAGAAGTAATTATCTGTAAAGAAATAAGGCACGTGTTCTTAGAATCCGGTACAGTGCTTAAGCATTTTAGTGTTAACTGAAAGATTGTTACTTCAAATTCACCAACTACTAGGTGGGAGAAAGATGTGACAATCTTTTTCCATAAAACATTACAATCCTGGAATGTTATGAGGCAATTCTATTCAATCCGATATAGTTTATATGAAGTGGGATAATCTTGGTGGAGATGTGTTTATATCTGTGGTGGAATGATGATATAAGTCTAAAGAAAATATCAACCAACCAAGCAAGATCTTACTGATCTTATTTTTGTGTTAAAAAACAAGGATTTAACTTTGAGGACTAATGTGTTTCTGACCTAAGCCATGGTGTTATCTAACAATTTATTTACATGAGAAAGCTGAACATGGAATAAGGAAGACCAAAGAAATAACAATGCATTTGAACAATGTGGTGAAGAACATTGAAAGTACCTTGGACTGCCAAACGAACAAATACATCTGACTTGGAAGAAGTACAGCCAGAATAATCCTTAGTGCCAAGAATGAAGAAACTTCCTCTTACATACTTTGAACATGTTATCAGAAGAGACTAGTCCATGGAAAAGGACACCATGTATGTAAAGTTGAGGGGCACTGAAAAAGAGGAAGGGCCTCGACACAGTGACTCAAATATATAGAAACTCAAACGTAAGAACAAGTATTTGGATGGTTCAGAACCAGGTGGTGTTTCAGTCCATTGTACATAGGGTTGCTATGAGTTGGAACCTATATGCAGCACCTAACAACACCAACAACAATCATCAAGTCACTTATAACCTATAGTGATCCGAAGAACAACAGAAAAACAATACAAAACACTGCCCAATCTTGAGTCCTCCTCAAAGTTGTTACGTTTGAGTCTATTGCTGCAGTTACTGTGTCATTCCATCTCACAGGTTTGCCACATATTCACAGACTTCTACTTCACCTGGCATGATGTCTTTCTTCCAGGAATTGGTCTTTCCTAACACACCAACAATTCTTGAGACAAAGTCCTACCATTCTGACTTCTAGAAAGCATTGTAGGTGTGCCCATGCCAACACAGATTTATTTGTCCTTCCGACAGTGCATGATGCTTTCAAAATTCTTTACCAGCACTATAATTTAAATGTATCAACTCTCCTCACGTGTTCCATATTCAATGTCTACCTTTCACATGCATATCAGGTAATTAAAAATACTATGCCTTGGACCAGGAGCAACTTAATCCTCAAAGTAACGTCCTTACATTTCGAAACTTTAAGGAGGTCATGTGCAGTGCAAGACCCCGCACAGTGCGTTGATTGATCTTGTACTGACCATTTCCACAAGTGTTGGCTATGTGTACAAGCACAAAGAAATCCTCAATAACTTCCATCTTTTCTATATTTATCATGATGTCACCTGTTTTCCCGTTGTGAGGATTTTGTTATTATTTACATTGAGTTGCAATTCTTCCTAAAATGCAGTGCTGATCCTTCTTACTTTTCTCAATCAATATTGGGTCATTTGCATATTGAATATCATTTTTCAAAAGAGCCAAACAGAAAATTTCAAAGGGAAGCCAGAGAAAACAAACAAAAAAGTTATAATCAAATCCAGAAAGACCTGGAGTTAGAAAAACAAAAGGAATAATACGCTAAGCATTTACCAAGCTGAAAGAATTGAAGAAAACAATCCAGGGCTCAAATTGAAATATTACAAGATTCTATGGGCAAAATAGTGAATGATGCAGAAAGTATAAAAGAAGGTGGAAGAGATGCATAATAACTGTATGAAAAAGAACCACTTTAAGAGGTGGAATATGATTAAAGACCTATGGTACTGAAGGAAAAATTTCAATCTGCACTGGAGACATTAGCGAAAAACAGGTTCTAAGAATTGATGGAACACCCATTGAGAAAATGTCAGAAGCTAATGAAACACTCACTCACCTATGCCATAAAATTTGGTAGAATGCTACCTGACCAATCAACTTGAAAAGGTTCACATGTGTGCCCATTCCAAAGAACAGTGACTCAGCAGAATGACAACTTATCTAATAATATCATTAATAGCACATGCAAGTATTGAAATTAATTTGAAAATGTTTACCTGACTACATTGATAAGGACTACCAGAAATTCAAGTCTGATTCAGAAGATGACATAGGGACTATCATTGCTGATGGAACTTGGCGGAATGGCAGAGAATCCTAGAAAAATATTTATATATGTTTAATTCACTATGCAAAGCATTTGACCCTTTGGATGATAACAAACTAACGATAGCATTGATAAAAATGGGAATTCCAGAGCATCTAATTGTGTTCGTGTGGAACCTGTACATGCAACAAAAGGTCATAGTTGGGACAGAGCAAGATATTTGCCTGGCTTAAAATCAGAGAAAGTATATTTCAGGGTGGTATTATGTTATCATACTGATTCACCCTGTATGCTATGTAAATAATCCAAGAAGCTGGTATCACTGAATTTATCCATTCCCAAAGACAGAATAACTAATCCACTGTTCAGTTATATCACCATAAAAAGTTGCTTCTCTTAAACAAATTTGTATTACACTTATCTTGTTATTTAAACTTGTCAGTTTTAACTAATAAGGCCATGAAAATATTTTAACTTATCTGTTAACTTCTCCTAAGAACTCTAACCAATTGCTTATTTAGTTTGAGAAAACATGAGACTTCAAATCCGGCAGCAGGTCAGAGTCTCTAGGGTCTTGGACAGTGAGGTTAATTTTCTTCTGTGCAAACATAATACACTGATGTATCCCAGAATTTGTTACTTCAATATTGGAATTAAGTGCCTTCCTATTGTTCTAGGGGGAAAAAAGCTTTACAAACTGCTATTAAAATTCATGAATATTTTATGAAGTAAGTGAAAGGATAAGCTCTGTACATTTAACACAGCCTTTATCACGATGTAATTCAAAAGATTACAGGTGCTTCCTACATAAGGACAAAGCATCTTTAATCATTTTAATTAATTCATTTTCTAATTCTCCAAAATCTTTAACTTCTAAGAAAATAGTATATGGTTCTGGAAAACAGTTTCTATATAAACACAATTAAGGTAGCTCAATTTCTATTTTTTTAAAATTATTTTATTGGGGGCTCATACAATTCTTATCACAATCCATAAATCCATCCATTGTGTGTCAAGCACATTTGTACATTTGTTGCCATCATCATTCTCAAAACATTTGCTTTCTACTAGAGCCCTTGATATCAGCTCCTCATTTCCCCATCCCTCCCCACTCCTCTATCCCTCATGAACCCTTGATAATTTATAAATTATTATTATTTTGTCATATCTTATACTGTCTGATATCTCCCTTCACCCACTTTCTGTTGTCGATCCCCCAGGGAGGACGCTATATGCAGATCCTTGAAATCGGTTTCCCATTTCTACTCCACCTTCTCTCAACCCACCAGGTATCACCACTCTCACCACTGGTTCTGAAGGGATCATCTGTCCTGGATTCCTTGTGTTTCCAGTTCCTATCTGTACCAACGTATATCCTCTGGTCTAGCCAGATTTGTAAGGTGGAACTGGGATCATAATAATGGGTGGAGGAAGCATATACGAACTAGAGGAAAGTTGTATGTTTCATCATTGTTACCTGGTACCCTGACTGGCTTGTCTCCTCCCTGCATCCCTTCTGTAAAGGGATGTCCAGTTGCCTACAGATGGGCTTTGGGTCTCCACCCTGCACTCATCCTCATTTACAATGTTATGATTTTTTGTTCTTTGATACCTGATAACCTGATCCCTTTGACACCTCGTGGTCACACAGGCTGATGTGCTTCTTCCATGTGGGCTTTGTTGCTTCTGAGCTAGATGGCCGCTTTTTTATCTTCAAGCCTTTAAGACCCAGATGCTATATCTTTTGATAGCTGGGCACCGTCAGCTTTCTTCACCACATTTGTTTATGCACATGTTTGTCTTCAGTGATCATATAGGGAAGGTGGGCACTCCAAAAAGCATTATAAATAATAATTTATCGTTGTATTGAACATATATCAAAAAGAATTATAGGCAAATGACATATTTTGCTCATTGATCATCTGTTTTAAAATATATTTTGTCATTTCTTTCTATAAATATGCTGTCATTTTCTGTTGGAAATATTTTTCGTTTGCTTTATTCAGAAATTTTGTCTTTATTTCTGATTGAACCATGTTTTCAAATTAATAAATCATTTTATTGAGGGCTCTTATGACTCTTGTGACAATCCATTAAGTGTATCAAACACATTTGTTGATATGTTACCATCATTTTCAAAATATTTTCTTTCTGTCTGAGCCATTGGCATTAGCTCCTCCTTTCCCCCTCCCTCCCACACTCTCCCGCCTTTCTGGACCATTGATAAATTATAAATTGTTATTATTTTCATATCATGCATTGTCTACTGTCTCCCCTCCCCCACTTTTCTGTTGTTCATCCACTTGGTGTGTGGGATTGTATATCGATCATTGTAATCATTTCCTGTTTCTCCCCCTTCTCTCTCCACCTTCCCCCTACCCTCATGGCATTGCTACTCCCATTGCTGTTCTGGAGATCTGTCCTAGATTCTGTGTGTCTCGGTCTAGTTGGGTTTGCAAGGTAAAACTGGGGTCATGATACAGGGAGGGAAGGACGCATTCAAGAGCGAGAGGAATGCTGTGTGTTCCCTCTGTGCTATGCTCCACCTGGCTGACACTTCCCTTCCCAGTGACTCTGCGGTGAGGGCATTTCCAACTGCCTACTGATGAGCTTTGGGTCTCCTCTCCTACCCCCATCATTTGCATCAACATTCTTGTGTGTTTGAGGTTTTCTGATGCCTGATATCAGATCCCATCCACACCTCATGATCACACAGGCTGGTGTGCAGAAACATTTTATTTTATCCCCCCTGATATTTTATAGCAGCAATGTTCACAAAACTTGACTCATTTATCTTCTCCACGATTCTATCATCCTGTTAAACAATAATGAGACAAACAAACAAACAGTGTTATTAAGTATTACGTGCTTTTCGTGTCCACAACTCAATAAGGCCTATGAATTCTACCTCCTAAATATCAACTGCAGTTCCCTCTCCTTTTGCCCTCAAAGTTATAAACTTTTTGGTCTTACACATTTTTTGCCCAACTTATTGTAAGAATTACATATTCATTGGGTCAACTTTCTTTGGAGTAGGCACAAATAAAATTACATGCAAGTAAAATTCTGTCGAATGTAACTCAAACATTGTTGAAGTAGTATATTGATAAAGGAGCTACCATTGATTTGAGCTCAATTCCATATTGGTGATGTCAGATAGATCCTGGCTTAAGGTAGAGAATCCCAGAAGGATGTTTACTTATTTTTTGTGACTGTGAAATGGTGTACAAGTAATTATTTGGTTGCGATTTGCATGGTCAGCAGTTCAAGACCAGCAACAGCTCAGTGGGTGCAATACTGGGCTTCCCACTCCCATAAACATGTACAGTCTTGAAAACCAACAGAAGATCTTTAGGAGTCAGCATTGACTCAATGTGAGTGAGCATTTTTATACAAAGGTATATAATTGCATGAAACATAGCAAGCTAAGGATCATAATACGAATAATGGGAAGTGCAGCATATTTAAGTGCACTCATGTTCACATAATTTGGACATGTTATCAGGAAGTATCCTTGCTTGGAAAAGGATATCATGCTTGGTAAAATGGAGGGTCAATGAAAAAGAGGATGGCTGTAACAATGAGTTGAAACACCATGTTTTTGGCTGGGGTAGGAACAGGAAATGTATCATTCTGTTGTACATAGAGTTCATATAGTCACACCTATGTGATGGCAGGTAACAACTATACCAATGATATCGCTTCTAGTGACATAGCTTCCAGCATCATAGTAACTCACAAGTCATCACAGTACCCTTAGGTAGACAGAGGATGGGAAAGGGAGAAGAAATGGTGAAATTGTAACACAGAGGTGAGATAGAGCCAGGTCTATCCGCACCCTCACCTCCCACATAGTTCTCCAGCACAAAAGAAGGTGAAAGGCAAATAAGACACATTTCCTTATCAATGGAAAAGACTTGAAATAGAGCAAGGCTGGGCATAGAATGACAGTATTGTCACATGTAGGAGGTACATATTCTGGTGTCAATTTGGGATTTAAGAGGATTAAGAGTGAATGGGTGGAGTCTAGTCTGTCAATTTGGTCATAGCCAATAAAGCCTCTGTGTGGGCATGGCCTTCTATTGAGGATTCTGGGAACTCCTGCATTTCCTCCTTGGAGGTGGGAAACACTCTCTATTCACTCCCTTGGAGACTCTCTACTGACAGAACTCATTCCCTGCGAGACATTTCTGAGCAAAAGCCATATGAAACTACCCTAAGACAGTCAGATAAACATTTGTCGGGTTAATTGAAAGGCGGAGGGATAAATGGCTCGGTGAACCTAGCCTTTCTAGTTCTTGGGTGTCTTGCTTTCTGATGGTCGGACCAGGGTGCAGCTGCCTTAGCAGTTCCCTGCTTCAGCTTGCAAGGCTGACTTCCTATAAAACATCCCCAAGGAGAAGCCACATAGATCTACCCAGATGCAACCCTTGGTGCTGGAGCACCCATGTGGAGACCCTTGCCAGCACTGAGATGCTTACACATTCACTGACTCAGCTTTTCTCCTGCAGTCAGCATCATTGCGTCTGTTTTCTGAGATGGAGGAGGACTTGGTGGATTGGTGTGGACATATGGGTTAATGTTGGACTTGTGGGCTTGGACACACCTGGGTTGGGATGTTTTCTTAATGCACACTTAACTTTTACATAAAACTCTCTGTTATACATTAGTTTCTGTGGATTTGTTTCTCTAAAATACCCAAACTAACATAGTATTATTGCATATTATGTGAGTCTGAAGAGGAATTTATAGCTTGGGATTGGGCATATGGGCTAATATTGGATTTATGGACTTGATCTTGTCTCAGCTGAGATGTTTTCTCAATATTCAACTGCTCTTTTATATAAAGCTCTTTCTTATACACATATGAGTCTCCCTGGATTTCTTTCTCTTCTCTTCCCGGACTAACACGTCACACTACCTCCATAATGACTGAATAGATTTTGGAATTTTAGGTCTCAGTCAAGAGTATAGCATAAAGTTTGGAGTGCTAGGATGCACATACCTGGAAAGAAGAGTTACTCTAGAGAGGATGAACCAATAACAGAAGACCTTTCAGAAAGTTAATAGTGAGAGGTCCATAATTAACAGAATATCCATTGCAACGTCCCCTTTGATCTCCTGACTGCTGCTTCCATGAGAATTCGCTGCAGATCCAAGCAGGACAAGATCCTTGAAAACTTCAATCTTTTCTCCATTTAGCATCATGTTACCTATTCGTCAGGTTAATTGTGAGGAATTTGGTCTTCATTAGATAGAGTCATAATCCATAATCCAGACTGCAATCCATCATCTGCAGCAGCAAATGCCACATGTCCTCCTCAGTTTTAGCAACAATGTTGTGCCATTTGCATATCACAGATCGTTAGTAAACTTTCCTCTAATCCTGATACCTCCTTCTTATTCATAAATCCAGCTTCTCTGAAATTTGCTCAACATACAGATTGAATAAGTATGGTAAAAGGATAAAACACTGATGCACAACTTTATGCTTTAAAAGCATACAGTGTTTCATCATACTATTCACACAACTTCCATGTAGAGTTCTTCTTGGGTACAATGAAGTTTTCTGGAATGTCTTTATTCTCAAAGTTAGCAAGAGTTTGTAAAGATCCACAGCTGAATGCCTTGGCATAGTCAATAAAACAAAAATAAACATCTTCCTGACATTCTGTGCTTTCGGGATCTGGCATCAGAAATGTTATTTGGTATCAGCAAGGATATAACTGGTACCTCCTAAAAATAAGGTATTTAAATGCATCAAACTATATAATCAAAATAATACAAATAAATCCACAGACTGGGAAAAAAATACTGACCTTGTTATAAGAGACAAGGGCCTAATCTTTCTTTTAAATCTAATGAAAACTTCAACATCTCAACAAGAAAAAGATGAGTAACTGGACTTAATAATGGGTAGAGGACATGACTTCTATTTGGCAAACTGAAAATTTGAATAAAGGGCTGGCTTGCACCATTAAATAGAGAGTCATTGGTGGTTTAGTGGTAGAATTCTTTTTTTCCCATACAGAAAAACCACATTTAGTTCATGATTACTCTACCTCATGTTTACACATCATTTTTATGCTGCTGTGAAAATTTTTAGGTTTTAGAAGAGTTTCCTAAGACAAGCTAAGAAGGATTTAATGTTCTACTTCCCCCAAACAGAAAATGAAAACCCTATGATTCACAACAGTAGTATCAGTACAGTCTGTAACCGATCATGGACATGATCGCAGAAATAGGTTACATTTTGTTCCATTGTGCTTGGGTCTCAATGGGTTGGTAGGTAAACCTCAAAACTCATGGGTCTCAAAGAGTTGAGAGCTAAGCCTGGGACTTCAACCAGTTCAGGCATGGCCAGAGCAGATCTGATATTTTAAAATCTGGATTGTGAAAAATTATAGTGAAAAACCTAGAACGTGAGCCTGGGAAGAGGTGAACTGGATTTTTTGCAGACTGTGGAGAGCAGCAGTCAAAGCAGAGAGTGGGCGGCGGCGACCTTTGAGTGAGTCAATGTTGTTTCCAACTCGACTCAAAATCCAAATGCAAAGAAAGTTGCACCGGTGCAGCGTGCACGCTGCCTTTTCTTCTCAGAAAGGAATCAGAGTTCTAACAGAACGTTGACTTGTAGTTTTTCCTACTCTATTTATCATTCTGGTTCACCCAAAATTTAAAAAAAATCAAGTGCACCTCATGAACATCAGCCATGTCTGAACTGGGAAGGCCGAGATGAAAACCATACTAGAGAATAGCAAGCAGGAAATCATTTTCCAACAGGCAGCATGTTGAAAATTGACAGGTTTGCAGAGAAAGATAATACATTTTGTTTTGGACGTGGTGATTGTGAGTAGTTTTTGATAAGTCTATAAATAATGGCAAATAGGAAATGCCATAAACAAAACTCGGTGGAAAACACATTGTGTGTTTTCTGTGTGAATTGATATAATCATTTCAGGGAAAAATACCATAATAGGAAGAATATAGCGCTTTAGTTCAATCTCACGTGAGACCCAACATTTAGTCGACACAGAGAAAAGGTCTATATCAGTTGCCAGAGAAAGACTGACCAGAGAGTAGGGAGGGAAGTCAGGAGATTATCACATCCAAAAGCTAAGGATAAAGTTTATTTTTAAAACGTAGAAGCAGACATTGGAGTTAAACGCTGTTGAAACTAATGTGAAATGCTAATATGAAAAATATGTGGCCTTAAAAATCAGTTGAGAGGAGGTAAAGAACTTGCGATAAAGAAGTGAGATGCCTTGAGCCTTGAACAGAACGTGAAAATATGAAGAGCAATTTAAAGTGGAAAGCCATAAATGCATTTTTATAAAATAAGTAAAGTAAATAAAAATGATTTTCTGGTATATTCACTTATGAGAAATACCTTGCACACCCAAAAGACTAAAAATGCAATGTAAGAAGCTGCCTAGCAGTTTTTAAATTGCCTGATTAGTCAATGAACCTTGAAGCTTACAGTATCCCCAGAAGAGTCTTGTAAAATTATATGAGCTTACTTGGTCCTTTAAAACATGTTTTGCATTTACACAGAGCATTATATATTAGATTTTTCACTATTATTCATGTTATCCAAGTTGAGCCTCCTGATAACACTTAGAAGTACTTATTCCTTAAAGACAAGTGTCTTAGGTTGGCTAATATTTTAAAAGGAATACTGCAAAGTGAAAATGTAGGGAATTTGTCCCTTTGCTGTGTTCTTACCATAATCCTGCTGCTGCTTCAAGAGTACTGCAGCAGTTTGTGGCATATCTGTATACAGAAGAAGGGAAGAGTGGTTTTCATGTGATAAATCTATTTTATTATTTTACTTCTAATTCCTTATAGTTAGATATCACGTAGTCACTCAATCAAGTTGAGTTGAAGTTGTGGTCCACCATACATGAGGAGGCATTAAAAAATCATGGAAAAATGTCATTATCTTTCAATTTCATTTTCAATTACCTTTATGAAACCTCCTTGAATACAATTATATTTTTAGCATTTGAAAGAATCTGTTAAAATTTACTTTGCTCTGTTTTTGCTTTTTACTAGGATATCTATTCATTTATACAAGCCAATGCTTTGCCACGCTCAAAGAACATTGGAGAATGACAGGTGCTTGTTATAACACCATAGAAAAACCATAAACGGGTGGTTTTAAAGAAAAAATCTACTGTCTCACAATTCCATAGGATTAAAGTCCCAAACACAGTGTTGGGTGTATTGATTCCTGATCATCTATTTCCTTTGTATGTATCTCTGGATCTGTTTGTAACTCAGAAATTATTAGAGTTAGGATCCATCTTACACTGAAATAATCTCTTTAACTTAAGGAAGGGAAGCCTTCTATCTTCAAATAGTCTTATTTTCAAATAAAAAGGTAAGGATTTCAGCATACCAAAGCAAGCAGCAACCCCCTCCAGTGTCCTCAATGGATGTAATTTAATTTTCATGTTAGTGTCTTGGCTAAGTTTATAGACTTTGAAGCCTGGGAAATAAAGGTCAAAATAATAGCTTTTTCATTACCAGTTAAGAAGGCAGAGGAATTCATTAAAACGCTGACATTCAATTTTCTTATAAGTGAAGTGAGATGATAAGGGTACTTCCATAATAAGTGTATAAAGATTATATGAGGTGGAGTATGGGAAACATTATCAGAGAAGAATCCTTGCCACATGTTATTTTTATAATAAGTCTTAGACCTGTTAGCATTAGTATAGTTATTGTTGACATTACTTTATTGCTGTCACTAGGTTTACTAAAAAAGATAAGTCCATTTGTGAACACATATAATGTGCACATGGTAATAGATGTGGCTTAAATAAACCTTTAACACCATATAAAAATTAAATAAATGGAATATGGTATCATGTAAAAATCAGTTGAATTTAACCCTTCATCCTACTATTCAAACAGTTTTCACATATAAGAAAACCTACATTTCTTAAAAAAATCTATTTAACATTGTTATTTTTTCTATATAATAACAGAATAATTTGAAAAAGAAAATGTGAATTACACAAAGAAAAATAATTAGAGGACACATTTCTTGCAATAAGCCTGGTTATTATTAATTTGTTCTTCAAAAGTATCAATTACAAAAGATAATATGACAACTTTTAAAAACATAAAACACTGAAGTGGCAAGAACTCTCTCAGGAAAAAAGAAAAACTCTAGCAATAACATGTAAATTATTTGTATACTCCTGTTTGTACAAGATAAGTTATTGAGATTTTCTGGAATGATTGACTATTGTATCTGCTACTGATGTTTTGGTTTGGAGAGGAATACATATTGAATTGGAAGTCCAGAGGCCATGTCTCTTTTATTCATTAGTCATAGTATTCAGTAAAGCACTTTATCTCTCTAAGCCTCAATTTCTCATCAGTGAAATTAGTAAGATTAAATACAGAATGCCCAATCTACTTTATTAGCTACACTGCTGTATAAAAGGAGGTTTTTGAACTGCAACTGTCTAGAGACTTTCCTGTTTCAAGCTTGATATTTTGACTACTTACTAAATCTAACTTAACCTCATTTTTCCATTGGGAAATTTGATATACTAATATTAATTTTTAAAGGGCAGCACAAAAGAGGAAGACCCTTGATGAGAGGAAATAAGACAGGCTGGAATGATGGGCTCAAACATACCAACAATTGTGATGATGGCGCAGGACCGGGCAGTGTGCCATCCTGTCATTCATGGTGCCATCCTGTCATTCATGGGGTCTCACTGCAAATCAACTATCTGGCCTCTAACCACCACCACCACCACCGCCACCACCACCACACAGATGCGAGAGCGTTTGGTGAGGAACATCCCTATGGAGTAAAGGAATCCAGTTGGCATCAAGCAGATTCTGTTTTAAGGGGACCACTGTGTTGCAGAGTGGAACTGTTACTTACACAGCTTTCAGTGGCTGTGAGCTTTCCAAAACAGACTTTGGAAAGGAGTCATTGGGTCAGTTTGAATCACCAACATTTAAGTTTGTAGTGGGGCAATAGGTATTCAATACATTTAAGCATTTATCAATATTTTATAAGTATTAGCTTTTAAAAATCATTTTATTGGGGCATGTACAACTCTTATCATAATCCATACATAAGTCCATTGACAAATGTGTCAAGCACATTTGTACAGTGGTTTCCCTAATCATTCTCAGAACCTTTTCTTTCTACTTGAGCCCAGCTCCTCATTTTCCCCCTCCCTTTCCCACCCTCCCTCCCTTAAGAATCCTTATAATATATAAATAAATTTTCAAGTATTTTCATACTATGCAGGTCCTAATTTGTTGTTGCTGAAGTCCTGGAGGCACTATAGCTCAGCACTCAGATAATGCTTGGAAGATCACGTATTTGAACCCACCCGTTTTTCGTGGGTTCAAAGAGACAAAGAAATCTGCCCCCATAGAGAATACAGTCCAGGAAGCTCTATGCAGCAGTTTTACTCTCTCATACAGAAACACTATATAGTGCACAAAAACAACACTGAATTTTCCTTATTAATATTTATCTTTTAACAAATACAATTTTTCTGTTTCCCTGGGATCCTAAGAACATCTGCCTGCACAATGGGAAGAATTATAAACTTTGTGATCCTACCTCAGTTAATATTTTTTTCTGCAACAAAAGCAAATGATAAAGTAACTAGACTTGTGGTGTAGGATACATGGAAAAGCTCTCCAGTTCTTCTCCTGGATCAAAGCCATAACTTTTCAGTTAATTATTTGAGTGATTTTTATTTACTTATTCAACAAATATTTTATCAGACTTGAATAGTCACTTTACTAGCTATAAATATCTGGGTATATGCTATTCTAATTCTACAAAATAGTCATTTGTCCATCCTTCAAGCAGTGACATGGAGACTAGATCTGATAAATGTTGACTGCCATCCTCAAAGCTGGCAGTTCAAAGTTCCCAGCCGTTCTCCAAGAGAAAGATGTTCCAGCTCTCGGCTCCTGCAAATATTCGTAGTCTTAGAAAACACATAGAACATCCATATGAGCAAAAATTGACTCAGTGGCACAATAAGAGGAAAGAACACGCACACATTTTGTTGTGTGTGTAAGAGTAAGGATAGAGGTTGCTAAGATTGAGTGGTCAAGGAGACCTCTCTGAGGAAGTGTCATTTAAACTGTAACCATAACTTGGGAGAAACGAGCCAACAATCAAACAAGCATAGTGGTCGGTGGCTAGAGTGCACCTCTTCTAGTGCTACAGTGACAGAGAAACCACAGGGGTCATTTTGAAAAGCAGTCTCTCACAGTTTTGGAGACAAGAAGCCAGACTTAGAGCACTGGTTCTAGGAAAAGGTTTCCCCCTCTCTTGAGTCTGGAGAAAGGTATTTATGTCTTTAAACATCTGTAGTCCCGGTTTTCATTGGAGATCTAATAACATCTGAAATCATTCTTCTTTGGGATCTAGAAGCGCCTGAGTACAGGGACTCTGAATCCAAGGGACTCGCTCTGCTCCTGCTTGTTCTGTCTTTGCTGTAGCACCATTTCTTTCTCTCTACTCGTCCCTCTCTTTTGTTCTCTGCAAGACAAAAGGTGATTTAGGTCAGACTTGTGATCTAAGTAAGAGTGTGGACTCCAACTTCATTAATATAACCTATTCTTTAACAATATAGTAAAATTCTGTCTTATGAACACAAACCCAATGCCAAAGAGTGGATTCCAATTCATTGTGACCCTACTGGATTTTTGATGCTGTACAACTGTGCAGAAACAGCAAGCTTCATCTTTCCATGCAGAGTGGCTGGAAGTTTTGAACTACTGACCTTGCAGTTAGCAGCCCAATAACCCACTATGCAATCAGGGTTACTTTATCTAGAGATCATGAGTTACATTTTAATCAGAGGATAACTACACCGTATCACATCAGTGGGGATGATCACATCATCATGAAAATGGGAAGCCACATCCTTACAAAAGTGCCAAAGCATGGCCTAGCCATTCTTCATGATGCATATTTGTG
Source organism: Tenrec ecaudatus (assembly GCF_050624435.1). Lineage (NCBI taxonomy): Eukaryota > Metazoa > Chordata > Mammalia > Afrosoricida > Tenrecidae > Tenrec > Tenrec ecaudatus. Next base: position 101,395,438 of record NC_134530.1, read on the forward strand.
TTTGTGACATAAAAGGCATGTTGTCAGATCTAGAAGAAAAAGCTTTCCATGATTAAGGTGAAGAAAGACTCTGTTCCCACGAGTGTGAAGCATGATGGAGAGCAGCAGCTCAGAATTTAGAAAGGTGGCAGGAGCCATATGGATTTGATATTTCCACAGGAAGGGTTACCAAGTTTAATGAATGTACAAAGAGATATCATTGAGGATGCTAAATAAATAGAACAATGTGTTCAAATGTAAAGTTTTAAGAAATCATTCCATCTGTTGAGAAGAAAATAGATAGGAAAAGATCAAAGAAGAGAACCCAATTAAATGACATTGTAGACCATGAAACAAGAACTGCCGGGACATAAATAATCAGTGTAGAATTGAATATGTGATAACAAAAACAGTGTTTGTATTGGCTAACCCTGTTTGAGATATTTGTATGTGACAGATACTGTGCTGAACATATTAAGCATGAGTTATCCAAACAAATGAAAAATGAGGTGATAGGGTTTGTTTAGGTTTTCACTTTCAATCACAGAACAATATAGGTGCCCAGGAATATAGTTAATGGTCTTAATGACAATGTTACTAAGCAGAATTGACTACAGATAGATTCTGATGCAGAATCTATAGTACTTAGAGACAGATTGGATAAGAAAGTTAAAAGAGAGTGATACATTTTTTAAAATGCTCTTTTAAAAATCAGAATTTCTAAGTGTGTATGCTTAACACTAAGAAAAATTTGGAAAACCCCAATTATAACTAGGATCAGAGCATAGAAGTTAAAGCCTTACATTTGTTTAAGATTATAAGAAAAGTTAGTATATAAAGGGATGACATACAGGCAGGCAGAAAGAGAATATTATTATTTCACAGAGAATGAACAGGATTTCCAAATGAGAATCCAAAGAGGTGATATTAAATATCAAGAAATATCATAATAACTCAAGGTCAAGTTGTTAAATTAATTAACTATTAGTGAGATTTTGATGAAAACGACACATTTTCAAGTCAGCTTCACATAGAAAAAGATGCGGCTAGTGACTTTAAAATAGCATTTCTCTAGATAACATTAGCGGGACAAACACTGTGGAGAAGAAAACAACAGGACTGACAGTTCAGGGGGAACATGGGAGATGGGAGGCAGGGGAAAGGGAGTGGGCATTAACAAACCCAGGGACAAGGGAACAAGTGATCTAAAAAAATGGCATGGAGGATATAGGAGGTCTGGTAGGGCTTGATTAAGGGCAATGCAACTGAGAGGAATTACTGAAACCCTAATGAAGGCTGAGCATGAGAGTGGGGCAAGAGAAAAGTAAAAGAAAATAGAGGAAAGGATTAGGAGCCAAAGGGCATTTATAGATGTATAAATAAAGGGATATACATATATAAATATATTTATATATGAAAATGAGGAAATAGATCTATGTATATATTTATAGTTTTAATATTAAGGTAGTAGATGGACATTGGTACTCTACTCAAGTACTCCCTCAATGCAAGAGTACTTTCCCGACATGATCGCTGAAGACAAAGCAAGTGCATAAATAAATGTGATGAAGAAATCTGATGGTGCCCGGGTATCAAAAGATATAGCGTCTGGGGTCTTAAAGTCTTGAAGATAAACAAGTGGCCATCTGGCTGAGAAGCAACAAAGCCCACATGGAAGAAGCACACCAGCCTCTGTGATGACCAAGTGTTGAAAGGATCAGGTACCAGGCATCAATCACCCAGAACAAAAAATCATATCATTGTGAATGAGGGGGAGTATGGAATGGAGACCCAAAGTTAATCTGTAGGAACTGGACATCCCTTTACAGAAGGGTCACAGGGAGGAGACCAGTCAGTCGGGTGCAGCATAGCACCAATAAAACATACAACTTTCCTCGAATTCTTTAATGCTCCATCCCACCCACTATCATGACCCCAATTTTACCTTACAAATCTGGCTAGACAAGAGTATGTACACTGGTACAGATAAGAACTGGAAACAGTGAATCCAGGACAGATAAACCCCTCAGGAACAATATTGAGAGTAGCCATACAAGGAGGGGAAGGGAAAGGTGGGGGGATATAAGGGGAACTGATCACAATGATCTACATATAACCCCCTCCCATGGGAATGGACAACAGAAAAGTGAGTGAAGAAAGACATCAGTCCGTGTAAGATGTAAGACATGAAAACATAATAATAATTTATAAATTATCAAGGGTTCGTGAGGAAGGGAAAGTGGAGGAGGGAGCGTAAAAACTGAGAAACTGATACCAAGGGCTCAAGTAGAAAGAAAATGTTTTGGGAATGATGATGGCAACAAATGTATAAATGTGCTTGACACAGTGGATGGATTGTGATGAGTTTTATGAGCCCTCAATAAAATGGTTAAAAAACCCAGCATTTTTATGATGCATGTGAAAGTTGGGCAATACATATGGACAAAGAAGAATTAATGCATTTGAATTATGGTGCTGGTGAAAACATTGAAATTACGAAGGCTTCTAGTAAGAACAAACAAATATTTCTTGGAAATTCATACAATCAGAATGCTCCATAGAAGCAAGGATGATGAAATGTCTTTTCATGCACTTTAGACATGTGATCAGGAGAGACGACTCTTGGAAAAGTGCATCTTGCTTGGTAAAGTGCTAAGTCAGGAGAAAGAGGGTGACCCTCAATAAAATGAATGGACACAGTGGTTGCAACAGTAGGCTTAAACATAACAACTATTTAGAGGCTGGGGCACGACCTGGTAGTGTTTCCTTTGTTCTTTCAGATAGTTGGCTGAAAAGTTGATCTCTAAGAATGGATACACAGAGTCCTATGTGTGTGAACTGAATTGAGGGTGCCTGGCAACAAGAACAACAGAAGGTGAAAATAAGTTGAAATGTTTCTCAAGTGGTTAAATGCTGTACATGGGTGTGAAGACTGTGTAGCAATATTTCAAGAAAACAATAAATATTTGTTTATAAATGTCTTCTAAATGTTGTCAAACAAAATGAGAGGTTCTGAACTTGAAAATATGAGCCCCGAGGATGTCAATAGACAGCTGAGAGTCTAGGGGCCCAAGATGCCTTGCATTTGCATTGTGGAGTATGAGATAAAAGAGAATGACAAAGAAGAAACTCAAGGGCCTTCACGGGCCTTCCTCTGATTCAGCAGAGTACCAAGGACTGCATGCATGCAAGCAAACCACTTACGGAAGACCCACCCTGTAGATTAGCAGGCAGAGTGCTCCGTGCTCACAAAGGGCCTGAAAGATTGGCTCTTCTCACAAACTAGAATGAACTAGATTGTAATTCATGGGACATTAAGTAGATAATTCAGAAGACTCTTCTTTCAATAATAGAGAATAATTACCATAGACTAAATACGCTTCTGCTTTCACCCAACACAGCTTGCATACAATATTCAGTAATATCAATCTTTTTCTAAGTAAGTTAATTAAATTCCAAACTCAGAATTTTTTTAAAATGCAAAAATTTTTAACACGGTAAATGGAAAAATTTACAAAATCTAATATTCTATTTCCAGCTACTGTAATGGAGGCAGATGGAGTTTCTACTTCCATATAGATTTACCGTTTCAGGAGTCCATGGTCACAATGAGTTGGAATGGAGTTTATGGGGCAATGTTTATTTGCCCAGGGTTGGTTTTTGTTCTTTTGATAAATTGGCTGAAATCGGGTCTGTAGGAATGGGTAAAGATCCAAATACGAGTGGTTCCTAAGGTCCATAGTCTGGAAATTCCACTAGTTGTTATCAGATTTGTAAGTCTGACACTCCCTACCCCTCCCCACACACACACTTATAATTTTTTCCAACATTTTTCTTCCACTCTGTCAAGGACCTTTTATTTTAACTCCAATCAGAGTGGTCAATGGTAGTCATTCACTCTAGTTATTCTGGTCTCAGAATGGTAAATACTGGCTTGTACACTTCATTAGTCCTTTGCACTAATTATTTCTCCTAGTCTGATTTTCTTAAATTTTTGAGAGTGGTCATTTGGGATAAAGCTGTTGGGCTATTTCCGTCCAGAGAAAAATGAAGACAGTCAAAGACTAAGAGCAATAATTACTCACCAAAGCATGGCTTTATAGAGTCTGCTGCATCAATCGAGCTGATGTCTTATGCCTCAAGAGAAGTGGCTCGGTGTTTGGTTATAACTAAAAGGTTTGCATGGCTTTGTCCCTTCGGCGTGCTGCAAAGCTTGTTAAGCTGCAGTCCAAGAACCTGAATGCAGAGGAGGGGAAAAACTTGTCAGAAGTATAAACTTTTAGTGTGCAATGACCAGAAGGTAATTAAAAACCAGACACTTAAGAATCTGAGGTGTTTGGGGCAGCACTTGCCCGTGTTGCATCACCCGATTCCCTGCATGTGCTACCCATACCTCGCTCTAACCAGGACCTCTGTCTCAAACTCTAAGCTTTATATTGAACTTGTGTTAACTTCCTCTTGGTTTTTCATCACCCAATGCTATCAAGTCAATGATCACACATAGCAAGGCTTCTTAACCTTTTTCCCACTATAACGCCTATGTGCAAGTTTTATCCTTATGAGACCGAGGTATTAAGTATATAAAACAAATATACTAATCCAACATGACTTTAAATGAATTTAAAGATTTTGGTAGTACTGTGAAGCACATATATAATTCTGATTTTTTGTGGGGGGAGGGGTGGCTACCAAGGCATGTTGTATGTTCAAACCAAGACTACAATACAGTCAGGTGATGCAAAACAGGCAACTCTTTCCAGGAAAACCTCAGCTGCATTAGATTAGTTCTGAATTACCTTTTGGCTACATGCTAAGAAACTGTTTACTGCTGCCCAATTTTTAACTGCCTCCACATCAAGTCTTGGGACACCCAGTGAGGGGACTCAAGCACTTTTAACTAGTGATTTGCTATCCTAAGGAACCATGTCAAGTGTAAAAACGATATACTGAAAGGTCGTTTATTATTTCATACACTTAATACTTAAATCAGAAAAATCAAAGAGGTACACAATAAAAGATTATAAGAAATAGTTTTAAAATATTAATGAAAAATATTGAATCATACCTGACCAAAAAATACAATACAATTGTTATTTCAAGTATTTCCCTATTGCTTCTTGATTGGTGGGTTCACTTGCAATGTTCTTCACTTTTATCCAAGCATCGTTGGCAGCGTGATTTCTCATGACCTGCATTTCCCCGTGGGGGTAGACTCCCATTCAGTGAGTTTGATATACTAGAAACAGGCAACTTCTCTTCTCTGAACATATTATGATTACCTTTGAAAAATGTATTTCTGCTTCCGCTGAGCTTACAGAAATTGTCCTGACAATATTTTTAGCTCTTTGAACACATTCAGGAATTGCATAATTCAAAATTTCATGAAGACTTGGGGCATAACACAAAGCTGGAACAGATGACATTGTGCTTCTCTCTGGTTGGCACTTTTTCTCTTTAGGTTACGTTTGCTTACTGAAGTTAACAAATGCAAGGGAACAAAAATGTAGTGCTTCATCAAAAATATAAAACATAGTGTGAAATGAATCAATAGATATTACAAACAGAGTTCTCTCTAATTTTATATACCTATGTATGGAATGTACAGTGCTATTGGCAGTTAGAATATGCTGTTAAGCAGATGTAAGTTAAAAAAGAGTAAGATAGTGAACTCTGATTCTCGGTACCTTTTTAGCAACCAGTTCAATGAACTCAACAAAAAATTAGGAATAGGTTCTGCAGAACAGGTGCTAGCCAGCTAAATGACATCACTGGTCACAAACCACACCTTAAGAAGTTTGCAGTACACCAGGTTTATTTGCAGCATATACAAATACATATGGAGAAACATCTTCTTCCAAACCTAAATAGACTTGTGTTAGATAGTGTTACCTAGTGAAGCAAAACCAGTAGTGTTTTTATGTGTTGGTATATAGGAAGAGATTTATATCAGGACAGACTTTACACCTGTAGGAGTAGTTAAGTTCAGTCTGATTCAAGTAAGGCTTCTGCTGACTCATGGAAACTGATGACTATGACAAAAAAAGAGGTGGCAGAAAACACATGTTGACAGATGTAGAGGAAAATGTATCTGAAGTTGGCCAAATGAATCTATGGTTGGTAGTCCAAGGGCAATTCTTGGAATCAGCAGGCAGCTGATTGAGAAACAGGAAATTGAGAAAACAGGCTCAAGATCCAGCTTCAGCAGAAGGTTAAAAGCCAAAGAGAATTGGACTCTGTTTGATCATATTCTAATATAAAATGTCACACTCAGAAGGAAGTGTTATCAGGCTGTAACCTGATTAATAGGTTCCACCACTATTCTTATCTAAGAGTGTCTAGTTGACATAATCACCAAACATCACAATACTCACTGGTGTGTTCCTACGTGCCATCCCACAACTGTTGAGCTTACATACCTACCTATGTATTCACTGCCTACTTTTCACACCTAAAGTATTATTTATTAGTACTGTTGCTAGGGAGTCAGATGAGCGACTAAAGATGGGTGTCTTCCCAAATGCCTTCCTATGGCCACAATAAAGGGGCTTCAGGGAAATCAGGCATCCATTAAGTACCTGTGGAAAAATCCAAACTGAACTTGCACCCTAGGCCCACGTTGGCACAGGTGAAACTAAACCTAGCCACAGCCTAGGTATATGACATCACACAGGCTTGCCTAAACTCAGCTAACAAGGTCAGTCAATACCCTCAAACACGCCTCCCCAGCCGTGGAGTGGGAGAGAATAAAGGCAGAGCTCACAGCCCGCACCTCTCTTGGCTTCTAGTAACTGCCTGCTTCTGCACACATGGTTTCACACTCCTTTATTCTTTGCACATATTTTGTTGTTTTTAGTTGCAAACCCCTGCGTGGTTACTGTGTAGTCTTTTATGCTTTCCACAACAGCATGCACTATTTGGAGACTGAAATGCCTGAAACTTTCCTTTCCATCATAAAAGTCACTTGGGTTCCAAAATTGCTCTGCCACATGAATTCTTTTAGCGTTGCAAAGCAAGAACAGAGTGTCCTACACCATACACCTGACATATCTGGTGCCACGACTCAGATAAACTATCTGGACTCCACCTTTGAGGTAAGCCGGCTGAAGACAAAAGTCTCCTGCCTGGAGCCAGTCATTGCCTCACTTGTTCAGTGCACACTCCTATTGGACTTCAACCAAGAGGCTTGCTCTTTGAAACCACCAGCCTCTGTAAGAGGGAGATGGGACCTCCTCTCAAACTCAGCTGTGGATCTGAGGGTATTCAACCTTGCCCTTTGGAGTTTGCTGCCAGTGAGAGTCAACTCTTACGGCAGTTCTCCCGGGGTCATGTGTATGTCGGTAACCACATGCTCAGATAAGATGACTGCTGAAACTCTTTATCCCTCCCCCCTCTCTACCCACTGTGCCAGCCTTCCTGTTTCCATGTTTTCCTATGGGTCTGCCTCCTATTCTCTTGTGCACTTCCTGCCTCCATGGTTTACTATCTGCACTTCCCTAAGTCTCCCTCATGGGATGCGGTTGAAAGATTCTTGCCCAGCAGGTCCTGTACTCTGTTCCCAAAGCCCTTCCATCTTCCTTTGCTTTTCTGGCACATTCAGCTCCATATTGTTGCCTCCCTGGCAACTTCCAAACCGCTGCTTGTCTGTGCTGTTTAAATCAGTTGGTATCTCTGCATGGGACCCAGTTTTCCCGACTTGCTCATTATTACTTTTTGGGATAGCATGATCCTCTGCTAGCCTTGCCAAGATGGTGTCCAAAATTGGTGTCTCTTGCTCCACCCACCGGTCTAAGCACACATTCCTGGGGGTGGAACTTATTGGCTATGTCCCTTTCCTGTTTGTTCCAGTTCATCCTCCTTCCCCTTCTGGTTTTCCAGACTGGCCTCGTGGTTCCCCTGGTCCCTCCTGGTATGCCTTTCTCCATCCAATCTGGTTCAACTTCTGGTCCCTTTCCAGTTTTCCAGGCTCGTCCCATCCAGTTTCCATGTCCCAGTTCCCATGGGTCCTTCCCAGTTTGCCTTCTCCCCCACCCTGGCCATTTTGGTTTATTCCCTAGACTTCTGGTTCCTCCAATAAAACTTCCTCCAGATCATAGATAAACCAGATGAAAGGAATTGTCTGGCTTTCTTGAGTTAAGCTCTGTTTTGGTTTTTGGTCTTTGTTTTTCTATTTGCTTTTCCTTTTGTCAAGCTTGGGCAAAAGGCACTTAGGAAGTAAGGTCACTAAACCACTTATTCTGTTGTTTCCAAGACCACTCAAGAGGTCTTTTAATTACAGCTGTGCCTCGTGCTTCCTCCCTCCTGCCTCCATACCTTTACATTCCTGGTACAATGCTATTGAATTAAAGCCAAGGATTCCAATTTCCCTAGAATTAGCTGCATTCAGATTAAGTCATTAAACAGGTCGCCTGCCATCTTTAGAGGTCCTGGTTAGTCACCCAGGTCAATGATCCCCTTTGAAAGTCCTAAAATGTACCAGTGGTACCTTAATGCTTTTCGTGATGTCTAGAGAAGAGTTGGTAACTAGCAAGCTGGCTTAGGCTGAGTCCCAACACTGCCAAGGATGGAGGCATCCGTCTGAGGCCCTCCTTTCTAGAGGACTGGGAAATCAAGTTGAGAAGGATGCTGAGCAATCTAACTTTTTTTATGTTTTGCTTTCTAGTTGAGCAACCAGGAGTCTGTTCTCAGTGAATGTCTTTATACCACATCCTGTCCAATTTACCAAGATGTGACTTGCAGACACTAAAGAAGTGGAAACTAGTGTCTTTCTGCAGCACCAATTGGTCCCTGTACAGGTGATGGGGAAGCCTGGCCTCTCAGCTCATAGCCCCATTATACTGCTCACTGTCACCGGACCCATAGAACCTGAGAAAGAAGACGACACCATTAAAATTCTACCTTTAGTAAAGACTAAATTTGATTTTAGTTCCTCATATGGGGAATTTGTTCCTCAGATGATTCATAGACCTTTCACCCTAATTGAACTCAGGCAGATTAGGAGTGACCTAGACAGTTACTCAGACAATTCAGAACAGTACATCGATACCTTTCAGCACCCCACTCTGGCCTCTGAATTGGCTTAGAAGGATGTAATGATGATTCTAAGACACCCTATAATAGACTTTGAGAGAGTGTACTAAAGGAAGCTAAGAAATTTGCTGAACATTTACATGTGATGAATGATAGGCATCCAATAGGAGAGATAGTGGTACCTATAACTACCACACAGGGGATTATAATAATCCCACTGACAGATGGGCATGGGAATAATTTTTGGTGTGTATCAACAATGGTCAGGTGGCAAAAGGCCACCGACTACACTAAAGTGACAGCCATAACCCAGGAGCTGAATGCAAGTTCTGTGAGCTTGAAATGGCTGAGAGAAGCCCTGAATAAGCACACCACAGTAGACTTAGACTCATATGAAGGACAAGTCGTACTAAATGGCAAATTCCTTACACAGGCTACATCAGACTGGAAAGAGCTCCAGAAGTTAGTGCAAGAGTCTGAAGGAACTACCATAGAAGAGATAGTCACTAGTACCAATGGAACCTTTTACAATAGGAGCAGAGCTCAGGAACCCTGGACTCAGGAGAAGGAGAGGAAGGACACTGGGCATGCACAGGTATTGGCTGCCATTGCTAATCAACTCCCATTTACTTCCTCTCAAGTTTCAAAGATCCCTGCACAGGGTCCTAAGTGCCATGTGTGTCGGGCTACTGGGAAAGAGATTGACTTAATAGAAATAGGCCTTTGCAAGGTCCATACCATTGCAAACAAACTGGCCACTAGATGTTATGGGGAAGGTGCAGAAGGGGAGAGGCCTCTAGGCAAGTCTGCAACTGCTAACTGAGAACCGAAATGGTCCAGCCTGTATGACCCACCAGTAGGAGATTGCTGTTACTCATCTGGTGCATTGGGTGTCATAGATGTGGCAGGTAGGTCACTAAATATTCTCATAGATACTGGGGCTGTCTACTCTGTCCTTAACCCCTTCTCCAGACCCCTGGCACAACACACATACACCATCATGGGAGTGTCAAGGAAACCTGTAGTCAAATATTTTACAGAATCCTTAAGATATCTCTTGGACCACTACTCTCATATTTTTTAGTGGTTCTTGACTATCCATCTGCTGTACTGGGCTGAGATATATTGTCTAAGCTACATATATACATAGTCATAGGGCCTTGTCCTAGAATCACCATAGCTTTCCAAATGTTTCTCGCTTCAGAACCTGCTAAGTCCCACACAAGAACAGTGAGAAAGTGCTATAACCCCTGAAGTCTCAGGCATGGGAGTCCCAGGCAGAGCTAAATATGCAACTCCTGTAAAGATTTTCCTAAAATTTCCCACCCAGTTTCCCAGCCAGTGGTGATATTCTTTAAAACCTGAAGCTATCAAAGGATTACAGCCCCTTATTGGAAAATTCCTCCAGCATGGACTTTTAGCCCTTGTTAGTTTTCCTTGTCACACCCCAATATTATCAGTCAAAAAGAAAGGTGGGTCTTACTGGCTGGTTTAGGACCTCAGGATCATAAATGAAGCAGTGATCCCTGTGCACCCAGTAATACTGAACCCTTATACACTCTCAGGTGAAATTCCTAGCTCCACACAGTGGTACAGCACCCTGGACTTGAAAGATGCCTTTTTCCGCATTCAACTGGACCCTCAAAGCCAGTTCCTTTTTATTTTGAGTGGAAGTTAGAACAGAGGCAGTCACACCAACTTTGACTAACCAAAGGATTTTGAAAATTCTACAAACCAAAGACTATACCTGGCTTTCTAATAGTTGTCTATCAAGATACCAAATCCTTTTTACAGAGAATCCTGATGTCATAGTCAATACCTGCAGCAAACTCAACTTAGCTATGTTACTCCCTGACACTAGGGAGGACTCTGAGCCCCTCAATTCCTGCTTTGAGCTACTATCTACCAACAATTTTCCTTGGCCAGACTTTAAAGACCAACCGCTTGCTATAGCAGACTATGTCTGGTTCTCAGATGGGAGCAGCTTTGTAACTGATGGAGTGCTCAGGGCCTGTTATGCCATCGTTCCCCTTGACCAAATCATTAAAACCAGTCCTCTGCCCCCAGGAACTTCAGCCTAGCTATCTGAACTCATAGCTTTGTCACTGGGTCTTGAACTGGCAGAGGGAAAGAAATTAACCCTGTACACAGGTTCTAAATACGGAATTTTAGTTCTTCATGCATAGTCTTCAATCTGGAGAGAGGATAGCTAACCACTCAGGGACGTCCATTAAATATGGGCACCAAATAGAACAATCTTAGAAGCTGACACCAAGGAGACACGTAGCAGTTGCCATGACAGCGGACTGAGCAGCTAATAGAGCAGCCAGCCAGGCAGAACTCAGCACGATTCGCCTGGTCTCCATAAGCACCTTAGTCCCCCAGAACAACCTTGCTCTCCTGAGGAAGTGGGCCAGGCTAAAACTCAAGAATTCTGCCTTCCACCCAATAGATGGTGGGAGAAAAATAACAAACTACTATTGCCACAAAAGCTTATAAAAGCTTTCCACAACGCCATGAAACTTAGCTATAAACCTTCCTTAACCCTGCTCACTCAACAGTTCTGTGGGCCCAATTTCGCCTCAACTATCAAGTCAGTAACCTATCACTGTCCCATTTTCCAGACCAGCAATCCCCAAGTGGCGCTTATAAATCAATTTGCTCAGCCTGCTCAGTGCAAAGGATCCTAGCCTGGGGACGACTGGCAGATCCCAGCCACCCAAGGGTTCAAATATATTTTAAAGGTCATAGACGACACCTTTATTGGGTTGGTTGTAGCATACCCCACCCAAACTGAGAAAGCTCATGAAGTATCTAAAAGGTTACTTCAGGAAAGAATTCCTCAATTTAGGCTTCTCAAATCACTACAAAATGACAATGAACCCGCTTTCCTCTCCCAAATCACTCAGGTAGTCTCTGAACACTTGGGAATAATTTCATGTTTCCACTGTGCCTGGAGACTGCAATCCTCAGGAGAAGTAGAGAGAATAAACTAACACTTAAAACTAACCCTCAGAAAGTTGATACAAGAAACTCAGATGAATTGGAAAGATGCACTGCTGATAGCTCTGTTACATCTCGGAATTGCCACACTACATGTATAAGTCCCTATGAAGTTTTATGAGGATAGTCTTTCCTTGTAACAGAGCCAGCAATAGATTCTGAAGTATCCTTAATACAGCAATATGCCATACTACTAGCCCAATGCCAGGAGGCATTCCATCAGTATGGGTTTATTCAGGGATAAGGGGAGGAAACACACACACACACACACACACACACACACACACACACACACACACACACACCCTGCTGGTGCCTTCCTGGAGACCTAGTTCTTATACAAACTTGGAAGTATAGGTCCCTCAATTCCCAACTCCAGTTAGCCTGGAAAGGTCACTTTCCAGTAATTCTCTCTACCCGCACTGCCATTAAAGTTCCATGACAGAGTGCATGGATCGACCACTTGGGTAACACTGTGGAAACCATGGGAACCATCTCAGACGCAGATTAAGTGGAACAAGATAAATAAAGATATGAACCATTAAATGGCCTTAAGATGGTGTTTTACCAGCACCCTGTGACAGGTAGGTGCTCTGAAGAAAAACTTACCTCAAACTCACAATAATCTTTAAGCTAGCAAATGTAAATTCTGTGTTTAAAGAGAGCTTGCAAGCTATGCATGTTAATCTAATGTTAACAATACCTCCTAGATTTCCTTGGGAAACCCAGTGTGAGACTAACCCACACTAACATGGGCATTGCTATTCCATTGCTTTTACCTTAATCTTACCTAAACTGTTTACCTGTTGTGTTTCTTTCAGAGTCATCAGATTACTAATGACACGGAACCCAGATTGCCAACTTCAGGATCACCAGATCCTGGGTCACCACCATGTCATCCACCATGGGTCCTAAGTGGATGACCACCCCTCCCAATAGAGGAAGAAAGGTGTGGACCCCAATTCCCATTTCACATCCATTGACAGCAGGAAGCAGCCAGAGACAGTCGTCACTCAGTATCCCCCAAATTTGGGTCCATATTCTGTTGGTGGGAAATGCTAGGTAGCCAGAATAGGGACTAAGGAGGGTGGCCCTCCCAAAATGTCTGCTTTGGGCCACAATAAAAGGGCTAGATAGAAATCAGTCACCCATTAGACAGCTATGGAAAAATCCAAATTGAACATGCAGAGACTGGGGCCAGTAGAGTCACAGGGGAAACTAAACCTAGCCGAGAGAAATCCCTTCTGTAACTGAGTCTTAGGTTGTCAGGCATCAAGAATCATCCTTATCCATCATTTATCAATGGAATGCCTTCATAAAATAAGAGCAAACCAATGTCTGTCTTAGGTTGGTATGTCTTGTGCCGATTTTACCCGTCATTGACTGCCAGTCCTTCAGGCTTTGCGGAGGGGGATAACTCCACGAACTTGGTTCAACTCAAGGCTGTTCAGATGAACTTGTGTAGTAATACATGCTAGCATGGCTTGAAGACATTGCAGATAACAAGGCAATAAAATGCAAAATTAAAAAAATAATAACATTATATTCCTTATATTCATGCAGAAACAACCCAGGGTTAATTATCTTATTCTTAAGCAAGCACATTTGATACACATAGCAACTCCATCTTCTGCCAAGTTAGACTTCCTCGAGAAAATTAAAACACCTGTTTTTCCAGACCTTGCATACTTTCTTGTTCTTGATAGAGTCACAGAAGAAATCATCAAACACTGACACATAGGTCATGAGAATTTTCAGCTGTTTTAAGGCTGATCTTAATGGCCTTCAACATCTTTCCCCCTTTTATTTACTGAAGATGTTTTTTCTCAAAACATTGGCAAATGACTGTGCCTATCTTAGGTTGTCGAGTCCTGAAATCGCCCTTACCAATCATCAGTCATAATCCTCCAGGTGACTATGATCTGTCTTAGGTTGAGAGACTCAGACTCGGTTTTACCCGTCTTTGACTCACCAGCCTCTGCCTTACACCCCTGTTTGGGGAGGGGGCGAAGTGCACAGGTGCACTTCATGAAGTTTTGTTCCTAAGGCCAATAATTTAACCATAACCTTGCACAGTATCATAGGAAGTATGCATAAGATCAACAATACACACACTTGCTGTGACCATGTTATAAAGAGCATTAACTTTTTGTTCTAACTTTCTATCTTTTGAGTACCCAACACATTAGTCACACTTTTGGATAATTAAATAGTGAAAGTACAATTGCTGCAGTAATAGCAGTAGCAACTAAACAAAATAGCTAAAATACTTGCTGTATATAAGCACAGGTCTGATTAATGCTTTCGCAATCTCTTCTAATACCTGTAACCATCTTTTTGAATACCAAAGCCCAGCAATATTCACTGGCAGCATAATAAAAGATTGATACAAAAAGCAATGACAATACCTTCAGGGGTCAAGGTAATACAATTAGACAAATTACAAAACATGTTAAACTTACAATCATCATGATCTATAATAATATTCCCTGCCAAAAGTACATAAGGTGATGTTACACAGGCAGTAACGTTCCCTTGCGGTCTATAGGAAAGGCCCATAAGCTTCACATTTCCAAAGTAGTCTCTATTTTCCATTCGGCAGTATTTTTTTTTTTTTGAGTATTGTCCTGGTTGCTGAAACAATCAATGATAGATCTCTCTTTTGTGATGTTATACTGGATGGGCTTGTCCATGAGACATGATCTCCACAAGATGGTTTTATTATTCTTTTGAGTCCACAAAAAGAAAAAGACTGTAGAGTGGATGAGATTACATTTCCTTCACCTTGTGCAGGGAACACGTGAGTCATTAACTGTGATTTCCAGACTTCCCAGACAGCAGGATGTCAGAGTGGTGGATCAGGAACTTAAGCCTAGTACTGCTCACTGCACGAAGTCCTCAGAAGCACCTGGAGGCAAATTAGCATCTGCATGGTTTCCAAACTGCACCAAAGGTTCAGGCAGCCAACAAGCTCCATCAGCATCCTGTGGGAAAATACACACCCATGCCCTTGCCTCCAAATCAGGAGGGGAGCTGGCTTTTGCCATTTTCCATTAATTGGATCTTTCCATTTTACATATGCTTTTTCTTTATGTTTGGGAATCTTTTTTCAAAGGCAGTCAGCAGCAGACTGACCGTGTACATCCAAATTTTTAAAAATTAAAATAAATAATGATTAATTAAATTGTGAGGAGTAGAAGAGTATATCTCTCCTTTTTTCTTAAATGTTGCTTAATAGTTCCATTGGCACGTTCCACAATGCCTTAGCCTTGAGGATTATAAGGGATTCCAGTTATGTGTTTAATTCAAAAAGTGTCACAAAATTTAGCATTTAGGTATACCAATTATAGAAAAACAATGTAATATGTGTTGAATAGCTAAAGACTTTTTTTTGCTAGTCATACAAGTGGCCACAATAAATCCAGAGTAAGTGTCCACTGTAACATGCAAATACCCTGTTTTACCAAATGAAGGAATGTGAGTAACATCCATCTGCCAAAGATGTAATTGAAAAACTGCTATGACTGCATGTAGCTCAACTAACTGTGAAGATTGAGCTGGAATTTTTTTAACCATAGTATGTCTTTTATAAGAAATAGCTGCAGTTCCATTGGAGGAACCATCAGTAAATATTGTAAAGGTATGAGGTATGGGTTTAATTTTACAAATACTGGGGAAAATAAATAAATGTTTTTTTAGCAAATTTAACAATTTATCTGGAGAATAAATATTGTTAACCAATCCACAAAACTCAGCAAATGCTAATCCCTATGAATCACAACTTTCCCATAACCAAGAAGTTTGGGGTCTGTCATAAGGTATGACTATAGAATTAGGGTCTTTTAAAAAATATTTAACAGACTCAGATCTATCTTTCATCATTAATTCAGCTACTTTTTAAAAAAATACAGTTTTAGAACTCTTTTTCTTGAAGAATCTAAATATTCACACAATAATGGTCCTTCTTACCATAACAGACCAGATGTAAAAGTACTAAGGTTTACCATAATTAATGTACATAATTTGTTGTTCTTGAATACATAAATTTACTAAATTTAAAATTTGTTCTGCTAAAGGGGAAATTTTCCCGAGTTGAATTTGGATCAGGATCTCCTTTTAAAATATTTCAAATAAAGGCTTAAGCTCTCTAATACTTATATTTAAATATGGTCTAAGCCAATTAATATCTCCTAATAATTTTTGAAAATCATTTAAAGTTTGTAAGTGATCTTTTCTTATTTCTTTCTTCTGAGGTTTGTCAAAACCTTTTTGTAAAATATGTCCTAAATATTTGTAAGGTTCAATAACTTGTACTTTTTCTTCTGCTATAACTAGAGCCTTTTTAATGCTTCTTTTAATAAGTCAAAAATAAAGAGAGCCACTTTTTGGTCCCTATGAGCCATCAAAATATCATCCATGTAGTGAATGATACACACCGATGTTTCAGAAGTTCTTACTGACTTTATAGCTGCACTTACAAACTTTTGACATAAGGTGACGCTATTAGACATTCCCTGACTTAAGACTCTCCACTGATAATGCTCCATAGGTTCTTTAAAATTAACATTAGGAACACTAAAAGCAAATCTTTTATAATCTTTGGGATCCAAGGGAATGGTATAAAAACAATCTTTTAAATCCATAGAATCATTAATCCTCCTTTACTGTTTTTCCTTGCAAAGCAGCTGCTATAGCAAGCCCTGAGTAAAGGAAAGTTCAATGCCCAAGCACAGTCTGATATAATCCGTCAGGTTGCCCTTGTTTCTAAAAGTTCTCAGCACTGCCTGGCAGGCAGTATTTGCATTTTTAAAAGCCAATTGCTTAATTTTTTAATACAATTCCTGATTTGAATTAGACAAAGGGACAAAAAATTAGCACATACTTGAAGGTTACATAGTCTAAAAATGATGGTAATATTTTCCTTGAGAGAGTAGTTTCGTTGGTATAATTATTTTTTAAATATTCAAAAAAGACTCAACTTCAAGCAGTAATAAACACAAGCAAAAGTGATTTCATCCTTAAAATAAACACTCAGAAAAACTCTGTACATACAAGTGAAAGAGTATGTAGTACTTACACACACATGCACACACACACACACACACTTAGTTCACACAAACAGCTTACATCTGCTGCATTTTGAAACCTCTCAAGAAACTCGACTTCCACAACAAGTGATCTCTTCTGGACAAGCACGTTTGAGCCAGCTGTTTCCAGTCTCCTGCCCAAAACACATTCTCTCCTATTGCGGCTCTACTAACTCCATAGTAAAATGAGCCACAGGACCATATTGAGAACAAGCAGATTTTAAATCTTTTATAGTTTTGAATGGAATGAGGGGAACATTCTCCCCTGCCCTTGAGCATATTGGGCCCTAGCTGGGTAACACCCTGAAATTCCTAAGTCTTCCCCCTGTTATGTTGCTAATGACTCATACTCTTGCTCCCAGGCTACCACCTTTGTTTCATCCCAGCAAGACTCCTGAGTCTCCTGCAAGGGGGTCTCAGGTTGAAGCGTCTCAGAAATGGCAACAATTCCTAAGTCTTCATCATAATAATGTGCTGACTTGTCCTCTAACTGCTCAGCATCACAGGATCAAGGAGTTCCTCATCCTCGCTTTCAAAGCCCTCAGCAGCTTCAGTGGCAGTGGAAGCATCTCAGCACTGGTGTGGGTCTCCATGTGGCTCCTCCAGCTCCAGGGCTCTGTTTCCATCAGTGTAGCTCCATGTGGCTTGTCACCAGGAAGATGAAGCACCAAGAGAGTGTTTATGGCCTTCAGTGAGCTGTTTATGTCCTTAGCCCCTCCAAATGAGGTCCGCATGCTGCGGACTGATTGACAGGCTAAACTCCACCCCTTCACTCTTCATAGTCTCAAGTTGGCACTAGAATATGTAACCACCACATGCCCTGTAGCAGATGCCAGCCCGCCCACTGCCATAGCCACCTAGAGCTGTGCTCTATTGATCTGAAGGGAAGATGTTTCAGATGCTGATGGCTCCGCTCCCCTCATGATGGCCTCTCTCTTTTTCACTACCAACTTACAAATGCACATGAAGTTGTGCACCCCGGCTTGGGTCAGGGTACTTACCAGTGTCCACTGATGTCTCATTGAAAGCATGGTGGTCTAACAGGCAAGTAGGCTCATTTGAACTTGGCCAGTGACTGTGTGTGTTGTAAAGAAGCCCTGGTGGCATAGTGGCTATGCCTTGGGCTGCTAATTGCAAGGTCAGCAGTTCAAATCCACTAATTGCTCCATGGGAGAAAGATGGAGCTTTCTGCTCCCGGAAAGAGTTCATAGTTTCAGAAGCCCACAGGGACACAGTTCAATAGAGTCACCATGAGTCAGCACTGACTCAATGGCAGTGAGTTTGGTCTTTTGGGGCATATGTTGCTATTTGTGACAAATGATACTGGCTTTAATTTACAGTAAGAATTACAGTGTTATTTTACAAATGCACTCGTTTAAGAAAATGAGTGAATTCAAAGGAATACTTTATGTTGCCTATGAAACAGGTATCTTTAAGTGCTGGGGGTGGGGATTATATAGGTGATAAGAGAGTAATCAGAACTTAGGACCCACTGAAGTAAAATAGATGGAATGAAGTAAATGCTCAGAGTATCAAAAGGCTAAACTCAAGATACTGGCAGGGGTGTATATTCTTGTCTACAGGCTCTGGGGAAAAATCCATATTGAGCAACTCCTTGTCTGCCTAATTCAACCTTGCCTGGTGTTAGGACTGCTCTTTCCATTTCCTTACTGGCTGTCATGGGGGCTGCTCTCAGCTCCTAGTTGCGGGGGATGCTTTCCCCCTTGCTGGCCGATATAAGCTGTAACTCTTTGTTCATTAAACAAGACTTGAACAGGATACTGTCTTGTCTTCATTCTCCGTGCCTCTTGTACCCCCCAATTCCCACTCTCTGCTCCAGGATCCACGTTGAAGTTCCCGCGGGATGGGACATTTGGCGCCGCATGTTGGACGCAATTAATGCGGGGGATTAGACCAGCTATCCTGCATCAAGCTGGGTTCGAAATGAGGCGTGTGGATGAAAGGAAAAGAGAGATATATATAAAGTATGGGATCGGGAGGACGACAGTTTGATGGACTGAAGTACGGAGTATATTCCAAGCTTGGTTTTTATGCTCTTCTTACACCAGGGAATTGGTTACAAAACAAACATCAAGGAACTTTAAAAACATTCCTAAACTCTTATCTTTGCAAATGTTACTTAACTAGTCACATTTTCTTTACCTTAGAATAATAAAAGCACTATGTTCTAAGACAATCACACAGATATGCAAGATTCAAGAGAGCCTTAAAGAGATTGTAAATAACTGAGTTATCTCTCAATGATTTTAGCAGCAAAGTCACAGATAACAGTCATTTTGCAATGCTTTTGTCTGCAAAGACACAGAGGCACACGGGATTAATTGATCACCCAAGAAACAGCCAAATGCCTCCTACAGGTGTGTGTGTGTGTGTGTGTGTGTGTGTATATATATATATATATATATATATATTTTTTTTTTTTTTCATGCTGCTTGATTCTCATGCTGCTTGCTTTCTCTTGGTTGTATACCTAGTACAAATTCTTTTTAAGGAGCTCTGTGCCCTTTTTGTCAGTGGTTGTACCACCTTAACATCCCATGAGCAGATGTAAGGACTTCAACTGTAACTAGCATTTATTGGTGTTTTGTGTGTTCTCTCTTGCGCTCTCTGATAATTATTATCATTGCCAAGGTGAGATGGTATCTCATTGTTTCTTACATGTTAATTGCTCTAATGGTTAACTTTATTTTTTACCATTCATCTACTAGTTTCTTATATTATGGCGACTTTCATGTTGCCATGATGCTGGAAATTATGAAAACAACATTTCAAATAACAGTGAGGTCACTGATGGTGGTCAGGTTTTAGCAGAGTTTTCAGATTAGAACACATTAGGAAGAAGGATTAGATGATGTACTTATTAATTAAAGCACTAGTTATGAGTATCAGTATAGCACTTCCTGATATCATGCCAGAAGATAAAAGATCCTCGGGTTGTAAATCACACAAAGTAAAATTGAGGAAGAGCTGTGATTTCTAAATAGTCCAATTTAGTGCTGTGGATGCAGTAAGACTTTCAGGATATTTATTAGCTGATGTGGTACAACTAAAAATAAAAAGAAACAGCTATAAACATTAATAACAATCCGAAGGTAAAATGTACAAGGTCTGAATCTAGGAAAACTGAAGGTTGTCAAAAATGAAATAGAATGAAAAAATTGAATTCTAGACATTACAGAGTAGAAATAGACTGATATTGAATCAGTCTATTCATTCCTACTATGGCATAAATGACAAATTGAAGAGAAATGGTATTATATTCACAATTAAAAGAAGCATTTCAAGATCTTTCTTGCGCTACAATGATTTCTGTGATAGGATATCCATACAACTACTTAGAACACCGGTTAATGTTAATATCATTTAAATGTATGGACCAAACACTAATGCAAAAGAGAGAAATTGAGACAAATTGACCAATTTCTTCAATCTGAAATTGATTAAAAGTGCCAACAATATCCACTTATGCTTGCTTGTGTGTAATGATAGAAACAATTGTAGAGAACATAAGATGGAATTTTGTAGGATAACTGACTTATTGCAAATAATTTTTTCAACAGCAAAAAATGGTAACGACGTACTTTATATCACTAGGTGGAACAGAGTACACAGGAATCAAATTCATCACATCTGTAGGAATACATGATGGAAAAGTGGAATATAACTATTCAGAACAAGGGCAAAGATTGACTACAGAACAGACTATAATTTGTTTATATTCAAATTAAACTTAAAGGAGAAGAAAAGTTAAAACAAAAACAAAATAAAACAAGTCAACAAGAAACAAAATGCCAACTGAAATACAAGTATTTTACCCTGAAGTGGTGCAGTCAATTTACCCACAACAAGCTGGAAGCAGAGTGAAGCTTTTATTTAAAAAGTATACACCTGAGGAGAACACATTGTTGCAAATCAGACTGGATTTGTAGTGTCCTGTTTGAAAGCAGAATCCATGGAGAATAATATATACCTTTGTCTTTGGAATTTAACTCTGGGGAGTCACATTCTGATATTTTACATTAACTCAGGTTTCTGGGTAACCAAAACAAACAACTGCTGACCATCAAAAAGCCAACAGTACAGTAAGGGTTCTTAAGCATTAGGCAAGTCTAAGGATGTCTTTTCAACTAACTAGAGAGAAAGGTGGAGCTTTTCATTACTAACATTCAGGTAACTAAGAAGATTCTCAGAAGTATCTGATCATTTTAGGTGGCATCAGCATCCAACCTGATTACTTTTAAACAAGGTACAGCATTATAAAAATTCCTTAGAGAATACATTCAGTAAAGTACCATAGGCTAACTGAATTTTGAAAGGGATTTTACTAACTATATTATGTAAAATAGCTTAGGTTACAAAAACACTAACATTTAGAGACCATCTCCTGTGTGATCACGTGTTTCTGAAGGGATCAGCTATCAGGCATCAAAGAACAAAAAATTATATCATTGGGTGCACACCTCCAGAATATGATCGCTGAAGACAAATGGATGCATAAACAAATGGGGCAAAGAAAGCTGATGGTGCCCAGCTATCAAAAGAGATAGCGTCTGGGGTCTTAAAGGCTTGAAGGTAAACAAGTGGCCATCTAGCTCAGAAGCAACAAAGCCCACATGGAAGAAGCACACCAGCTTGTGCGATCATGAGGTGTCGAAGGGATCAGGTATAAAGCATCATCAGAACAAAAAATATCTTACCAGAGTGAATAAAGGGGGAAGTGCAGAGTGGAGACCCAAAGTTCATTTGTCGGCCACTGCAGACCCCCTTGCAGAGGGGTCTAGTGGAGAAGACCAACCAGTCAGGGTGCAATGCAGCACTGATGAAAAATACAGCTTTCCTTCAGTTCCTAAATGCTTCCTACCACCCTCCCGCCCCCCAACTATCATGATCCGAATTCTACCTTACAATTCTGAATAGAGCAGAGGATGTACACTAGTGCAGATAGGAGCTGGAGGCACAGGGAATCCAGGGTGGATGATACTTTCAGGACCAGGGGTGTGAGTGGTGATACCGGGAGGATAGAGGGAGAGCGGGTTAGAAAGACGGTTAGAACCGATTACAAGGATCTATGAGTGACCTCCCTGGGGGATGGACAACAGAAAAGGGGGTGAAGGGAGATGTCAGACAGGGAAAGATATGACAAAATATTAATTTATAAATTTACAAGGGCTCATGAAGAATTTGTCTTGCAAAATTCTATCATGCAATCTATGGCTTATTTTCTATCACCAAGAACATACTCTGCAACTGCAATTGCTTATTCTTTGTTTTCAACTTTTATGTTTCAATCGTCAATAATTATTAATTCTTCTAAAAATCTTAAAGCTCCATGCAGATGGGCAGAACATTAAAATCTACTGGACTTACTAACTCCTTTTTTTTTCTGTAACTAAAATAATGAGAATACTGTCCAAGTGAAAAAAGTACATTGCCATTCCGTCTCCTTTTTCCTTTTCATACAAATGCTTGTTTAGGCAATCTTGTACTGAAATTTTCCCTCTCAGGAATCCAATATCATAAAAATTATGCTTTTACATTCAGTCTTTGAGTTCAAATGCCTCTTACTACCATTGAGTAACAGAGTAGATACAAATAAGATATTTGAGAGTATATGCCTCAGTTTCATTATTTATGTAACGGTAATAATAGTACTTACTTTATGGCATTACTGTTAAAATTAAAAAAAAATTCTTCTGGAAATTATGCTAGCCTGCAAACTATTTAAGTGCTCAACTTTTATTATAATCACCAAAGAAACATTATAAAATTAAATTTTTCATAAATTGTATTATATTTTAATTATACCTTTAAAACATTTTCATAATATTTAATTCTACTAAAAACAAGATACACGAACACATTGGCTAAAACTTTTTAAAATTTGCATTAAATATAAGTAAGACGATAGGTTGCGAGATACATGTAAGGCACAGGATATGTTAAGTAAAAATAATGTGTAAATAAGAAACTTGTGAAACACAGGCAGAATTTAGAATTGTGTTAGGAACCTGCGAAGCTTTCAAACAAGAGATAGTAAGAAATAACAATGCTGTCACCATTGGGCTGGCATCTGCCACCCTAAATGTAGTCCCCCATTGGTGACACCCAGGACAGCACTGTTCTGACTCTATCTGTATATGGCCCTAAAAGAGCATGAAAAGCCAAGGGAGAGAGATGAGTAAGTTAATAAACATCTACTACATTGCAAGCAGGCAGACATACCACACTATCTGAGTACTGAAATGATCATGGATATGAGGTTTAAGGACCAAAGTTGAGTTTCCCAAGAGAGACCCGGGAACAGAAGATAACTTTGGATCATTTCTACACACTTTTTCTCTTATAAATGAGCAACGTCTCCTTGCCACAGCTGTCCTCTAATCATATCTTAGCAACTATTCCTGTTTGTCAAGTCATATGAATTGTAGCAAATATGAGATAAAAGAGAACATGTATGTGTATTTTAACAGTTGTGAGTAATATGAAATTACACATCAGAAAATTTGATAGTTTCTATGATTTTTTTTTCAAGAAAATGATCAATTTTAGCTTCGTGTCATAAAGTATCTCTCTCCTTGTTTTGCTACTTATATACTTAAATTACATTTATAATTCCATATGATTTTGGGGTACTTAGTCTCACTAATCTTTAATTTTATTATATTAATAACATTCAAAGTGAAAAATATATGATATTATTATGGTATTAGTTTGTACAGGGCACTTTTTATGAATAACTAATCTTTCATGTGCATAAGTCTTGCTTCCCAAGTGAATTTGTTGGCTCGACTCAAGAGAGAAACATCCAATATTAGTCCACTAATCCTTTTGAATTGAACTCTCCCTCTTCATTAAATTCTCTATTTTAGTCAGTTGGAATGCTCTGGAACAAATACAGATTAACTCTGTTGTCATCACGCGGCTTCATCTCCAGTGAAGGAAAGGATCTAGACATTAAGTATAAACACTGGTTTAGCATCAAGCTAGAGAGATGGTTTGGTAGGCAGGTTCCAACTGAAGAGTTCATGCAAGGAAGCGTTCTTAGGGCAAAGAAAAGTAACTACAAACTTTAATGAGAAATATAGTAAACTAAGCACAACAAGAGCTAGAAGATGTTGCAGGAGAGGGAATAGAATCAGCAGCTCTGTGGCAGAGGGTAATCACTTTGAGTAGTGTAGTCAGGCAGAATGTCACTGCATCGGAGCACCAGAACACCGTGTGGATGAAGCTAGACATTTTGAAAGAAATTAATTTGGGTGGATTTTCAAGCCATAGTGAAGAATTTGGCATTTCTTTGCTCTTTATTTATACTACAGTTATATTTTCCCCCTAGGAGTCTTGAAATGCCATTGGTCTGGGCCTTCATAAAATCACTGCTATATTATGGGAAATAATATTAAAGACAAAAGAATGTGAGAGATGCTTTAAGAGAGTATTCAAGTAGTTCAAGAATGTGGTAAGTGGTGGAGATTTGGTGTTTCTTACCTCACTTTGCTCTATTTGTACATTACAATAGTTTATAAAGGGACACAGACAATTTACCCTAAATGATATTCTCTTTAGCATATGAAGGTGATATGTATAATTTACCATAAGGACAATTGCTTCTCACCTTATGGCATATATTTTAAAATTTCTCAATCCATAACAAATACTGCTGCCAGGTGGCAAATACCTTGTTAGTGGCAAAAACAAGTTATGATCACATGTATTCTTACTCTCATCTGTTCTTATTATATATTTGAATATTCCTCAATTTGTTTCATAATGATCTCTTAAAGAGTTCTCCAGTGTACTGTTGCTTCTATCATAGCTGTATTCAAAAACATATTTGGAAGGAAGATCAATAGATTGCATATACAAAAGAGACAAAAATTAAAATACCAAATTTTCAGTACTAAACTCAAGGGCAGTCACATATTTAAGACTGATTTAAAACCTACCCAGGGAACTTTAATACACAGAGTTGATTCTGAGGACAGGAAAATGAGAATAGTGGTCTTACAATATAATTCCTGATGATGAGAATATTTCTTAATTGAGGTTGAATTTAATATATTTGCTTTTTTCCTGCGATGTAGTAAATTCTGGCTTAAGAAAGTTATTTTAAAATTGCATAAAAGCCAGATCATGCCCTAACTCATATTTTAAATTCTGAGTAAAACCTTAAATTAAGATACGGTCATTTGAACATAACAGGGATATTGTGTGGTTAAGAAAAAAATGTGCTTCAGAGTGGAATCCTTTCAGCATGCTTATTTGTTCTGTATACTGAGCAAATAATTGGAAAGCTAGACTAAATGAAGAAGAACAGAACATCACGAATGAACTCAAGCTTATTAACAACCTACAATATGGAGATGTCTCTCCCTTGCTTGCCGAGCTAAAGAATAAAAACACATTACATTTTAATGATTATCTAAATCACTAACCAATAACAGCTACCATGAATTAAATATTATTAACATTACATCAATAATGAAACTGAGACATGGACTGACTATCCAATACTTTATTCAACTTCATTAAATTATTATTTTTTGTTGTTGTTTTTCTATTCTGCAGATTCATTCAACAGGTTAACTGGTGATTACTTTATCCCTCTGTGTCCTTACTTTTGTGTTGACAAACTGAATATTTTGCTAATACTAAGAGGTGATTAAAACACGATATAAAATATGAAAGTTCATAGTATACTTTGAGGATATTTTCTTGGTGATTATAAATGATTTGAAGTACTTCCTAATAAAGATTAAAGAATATAGTCCTCAGTATGGATTACACCTCAATATAAAGAAAAAATTTCAGAGGTGGATAAATATGCAACATGAAAAATGGAGAAAATATTGGCATTGCCAATGATTTTATTTTAGTTAAATCAATAGTCTAGGGCCATGGAAAGAACAGTTAAGAAATCAAACGGAATATTGTATTGTTAACTCTAGTAAAATATCTCCTTCAACTATTAAGAAACAAACAGGTTTTATTTTGAAGACTATGGTGCTATTGTCCCAAGGCATAGTGTTTTCAAGCATTTCATGTGCATGTGAAATCTGGACAATATAAAACGGAGTCCAAAGAAGAACTGATTCATTGAAATTACGGTGTTGGCAAAGAATATTGCACATACTCTGGAATTCTAGAAGAATGTACAACTAGATCTCGGGGAAAGTAAATTTTAAAGCTCCTTAGAAGAAAAGATGACTAGAATTCATCTTGCTGGTTTTTAACATATTCTCAGAAGGTACCACTTTCTGGAGAAGAGCCTTATGCTTGGTTAATTAGAAGGTCAGTGTAAAAAGGTGTCCCAAGCCCCTCAAAGATGGTGATTATCATAGTGGCTACAACAATGAGCTTGAATTTGTCCATTATATTGAAGATGATACTGGACAATATTTTGTTTTGTTCTACATAAGATAAATAGTAGTCAATGATATTAACCAACTCAGTGATATTAACATCAATAATAACAACAATGGCAGCAACACACCATTATTCCTTAAGATCGTATGTTAGGTTTATTTCCATGTTGTTATTCACCAACATGTTAATGATTGGGAAATAGACATTACTTTATTCTTTATTTGTGCTTTAACTCTATTTGCAAATCCTATTTAAAGAAATATAGATTACAACTGTATAGAGTGCAGCTCAATGTATAGGGAACCAGAACCCTCACAAGGGACCTGTAGACAGCATTATGTTAAATAGTGAAAAGTTTGAAGCTACCAAGGATCTCTTTTTGCTTGGATCCACAGTTGATGTTCGTGCTAGCAACAGTCAAGAAATCCAACAAATTGTGCCCTGGGGCAAATCTTCCTGCAAAACCTCTTTAAGTTGGCGAAGATAAAGGATGTCACATTGAAGACTAAGGTGTATTTGGCTCAAGCTATGG
The DNA here is from genome assembly GCF_050624435.1 of Tenrec ecaudatus. Taxonomy (NCBI): domain Eukaryota; kingdom Metazoa; phylum Chordata; class Mammalia; order Afrosoricida; family Tenrecidae; genus Tenrec; species Tenrec ecaudatus. The sequence goes on from NC_134530.1 coordinate 101,422,450, forward strand.
TATTATTATTTGCTTCATATGTTAAAATTAGAAAACAAAGTACGACCACAGAAGCCTTGCTGTACTTGATTATAGTATTAGCAAAGTCTATTGGAAACACCAGGAATGCCAGAAGGAAAACAAATCTGCCTTGGAAGACATATAGCTCGATGTTCCTAAGAAGCAAGAATGGTGCAACTACATCTCAAATACTGTGAACATGTTTCCACGAGGGACACATCCTTGGAAAAAGACAGCATGCTTGGTAAAGTGGAAAGGCAACAAAAAAGAGTAGGACACTAGATAGGATGACTGGACACAGTGACTGCAACTATATCCTCAAATATAACAACAATTGTGAGGATGGCAGAACACACGGCAGTGTTCCTTCTGTTCTGCATGGGGTCACTATGATTGGAACGGACTCAATGGCACCTAGCAAGAACAACATTGAAGCAAGTTGTGAAGGACAAAAAGTAAGTGGTGTTATTTTGTGGGAATAATGTATTCTCTATCCCAGAGGGTTCATTCATATATTTATTCATTCATATTGCTTTTGTCTTTCAAGCTCGACATGTTAAAGTCAGAAAATTTCAGTATTTGAAGACATCATATTGGTTCATATGTACTATAGATAATTTGGTAAACATAAACCAATAAGAATAATTATTTCAAAATGTTGAAATCAGCATTTATCTTCAGGTAGCCTTCTTTTCTTTGAAATTTAGATGTAAATGATATTGTAACTAATATCAACTTATCTGGCTAATAGATTTAAATTGATCTCACTTTAAATGGAATTTTCTAAGTCTTATAATCCTCAAAGAGACAGAAACTTTAAAAGACAACTCATATTTTACATGAAATGCAATTTAATGGTAAGCATAATCTTTCAGATTAGTCTGATTTTCTTTATTGAGTCAGATCTATATAGGAAATGTATCTCAATACAAAAACATGGGTTTTTTTATCTACAATAATTTACTGATAAAAATGTCCTTGTGTTTATGGGAATGACATCATAAATATCCTCTATCTGCCCATTAAAATTTTATGTCTTTTTCGGTCACTTATAGGAAAAAAATGCTTCCCAACATAGTGTAGTCAAAAGTGTATCAGATTAATAATTAATCTTATTTTTCTAATACAATAATCATTTTAAAGTTGCAAACTTTGTTTAAAGTTAAAGCTTCTCTTCTCTCTTTCAAATCGACTGTCATTAGATAGGAAAAAAATATTTTTTAAGATAGTGTGCTTTATAAGTTATTGGTCTCAGTCAATTTGTCATAGGCTACCTCTGGCTATAGAAGAAGTTTAACATTGATTCCCTCGCTTATAGGGATATCTTTGGAGTTATTTTAAACATTTGTCATCTGGAAGAGTTCTCAGTTATAGTTTTCTGGATACCTGCATATGTATGTCCAAAACATTCAGAATTCCTTCCTCATTTCCTACACATTTGGTAATACTTTTCTAGATGCTGTCTACCGAGGTCCATGGACCGCTTCATTTGGCTCTCTTTGCAAGCTCTAAGCCAACTCTGCCTAACTTACGTTTGCATTTTGCTGTTGTGCTAGGTGCTGTTGAGTGGGTTCTGAGTCACAGCAGTGCTACGTACAAGGGATCGAAGTTCTGTCCAATCCTGCACCTTCTAAGAACTGTTGCCATGCTTGAGCGCACAGCTGCGAACACTATGTCAGTCCATCTCCTTGAGAGTCTTTTCACTGATCCTTTACTCCCCTCTACTCTTCCATGTAAGACAGAAAGTATTCCCCTTTGATCTGCCAACAGTGGGAGTGCATTTATTTCCATTTATGACCTGATTTTCAGTTAGCTGCCCTGCAGGAAACTTCAGTTTCAGACTTTTACCCTTTAAAATTCTCACTCTGTGTCTGACTTCAGTTCACTGTGTCACCGCACTGCTGGCATACAGTCAAACTTGCTGAGTTCTCTTTTTGAAGTTTCTCTCGTGAATATTGAGGTCAGAAGATACTCATCCCATTCCCATATCCCCTTGGGAATGGGACACATAGCACGTGTAATGACAAGAAATATTTAATTATCAACTTACCTCTTGATTTTTTCAATTTTTCTGAAAGCCTGAGTATGGTTGGTCAGATAAAGGCAGTAACATTTCTTTCTTATTTCTTTCAAAAACTCCACTTATGAGATTTTGAACCTCACATCATAATACAGGTTTTATAAGGACATCAGCTGAAAATATTTTGGCATGATTTAATAGGCGTAGAAGAACCCCTAGAGGTGTTTAATAGAGGAAGAAACAAGTTCTTAATCTTGTAACAGTAGGTAAGATTGATTGGAATAGGTGTAGATTGAAGGTAGAAAATCAGTTAGGAAGGCTTTACAACATTTCACTTGTCTACTAACAAGTGATATAAACAGAAGTAGGGATCCAAGGGTAAAATATTCAGTTCTTGCAGAAACTGACAAAATAATCTAGGGCAGAAGTTATAATATTTTTCATTTTTAATGTTCAAAATATATTCAAAACTATATCATAAGCTAACTTTAGCGAAGCATGTATGGTCACTGTCCCATAGATATGTACTTGGTATTCACCCTTCCTAGTAGTTCCTACTGCTTCCTTCCAGACACATCTTTGACTCTGTGCCCGATATCTCTATTTGAGTACTTAAGTCGCTTTACTCATGCTCAGGACAGGCTGTAAGTATCTAGCAGTAAGGGCATTCTGTTGTGTCCCTTACCCAATGTCATCTAAATATTGACATATATAAGATCCTATTCTTATCACCCCTTTGGTGAATTTTTTAAAATTCTCTCCTAGGGAATCTCCCATCATTTCCAATAGAGTTCTGCCCAGCTTGCTCACAGAACTCATTCATTCATAGACATTGGCTTTTTTCTCTCCTTTTTTCGCCTGTTCATTCCTGTGCCAGTGTTTTCTAAGATAATATCTCAATAAAGTATTTACAGTCACAGTCATATGTCAGGTCTTATTTTTAAGAAATTATAGTCTAAGAAGGGAAGGAATGAGGTTTTGAGAAATGCTATATGTCATTTTCTTACATATAAGGTTGATAAAAGTCTGGGCCAGCTTGAGGACACCTAATGACAACAACGTACTAGTATTCTGTAATTTATTATTATTTTTCTCTTCTAATGACATGGCTGTCTATTCCTGGAAAAATTACAGTCTCAGAAACGCACAGGGGCAGTTCTACCCTCTCTGATAGAGTCACTCTGAGTCAGCATCAACTTGATGGCAGTGCATTTAGAATTTAGATGCCTTTGTTCATCAACATATTAATTGATCATTATTTTTCTAATTTTTGCTTTGCTTTTAACTCTCGTTGCACAGACTATTAAAAGAAACCTTCCTTTTAAAATTGTAAGAAGTGCTATTTTCTTTGTGGCTGTGTGATCTGGCAAGCCTCAGAGTGAAAAAGCTATTTACTTAATTATATTGGTGAATAACCAACGGATTGACAAGCTTTGAGAAGTGTCAGCCAGTGTCTCAGCACCTCCCCATCAGTGAGTGATACCTTCATGTGTCTGCATTCCTACTCCAGCCGCCTCCAGAGGGGGCGCTCTCTGCAGAGCGATAGCACTTGTCCATTGGTTGGTCCACAAGATCCTCATCTGGGGAAAAGCAAAACAAGGAGGTCTCTATGTTTTCATCAGGCATCTCTTCCTTTCATGGCTGCAGTCAGGTATGACAGGTGGGACTGCTCTTTTCATTTCGGTTTCTTATCTTAATAAGCTCCTCATACTCATGGCAGCTAAACTAAGCCCAGCTTTGTGCTCATTTCAGCTCCTTGATAGTCTAAAATAATCTACTCCAGAGGATGAGAGGAATTAGCAGTTATTTTATTAGATGTAAATGTTTATCCATAATAATACATTTTAATCTTTTGGGGAGGGGAGTAAACCTATGTTCCATTCAATGGTGGCTTCTTTAGCAAATGGCATATTTGTGCTGTGAAGAGAGATACACAGACATTTCTTGAATGGCAAGGTAATGAAGATGCAAATATCCTCTTTAATACTAGCACTGGTTTTGGCGGCTGTAATAAATTGATAACCTTTGCATTCATATCTTTTTCACATAATTTCCATGTCAAGTACATGTACTTTATTAAAGAAAGAAACTTCCATTTTTTTATTTTTAAACTTTCGTTGCCATCAAATCAATTCTGACTCAGAGTGATCTGACAAAACATGGGAGAACTGCCCCTGTTGTTTTCTGAGATTGGAACTTTTAAAGGAGTAGAAAGCCTGAGGTCTGTCCCAAAGAGCAGCTGGTGATTTCAAACCACTGACCTTGTGGTTATCAACCTGTGCTAGGCCATGTTGACTAGAGAAACAAATTCAGTAATATATATATAAATGCTTTTTATTAAGAAGTAATTATATATCAATCAAAGATTCCAGCCCAGTCCTGATCAAGTCCAGAAATCCAATGTTAGTCTGTAAGTCTGATACTAGTCCATAAATCCCTTTTCAGACTCTTATTGACCCATGCAACGATGCAGGAATATCGATACAAGAATGCAGGAACATCACCAGCTGGTGGGTGTTAAGTCTTGTGGAGCCAATGGCTGTGAAGCATCACAGCATTCAGGAAGCTCCCAGCATGGCTGTTCAACAGGACGTTGAAAGCAGAAAGAGAGAGGAAGTTCCCAGGATCCTCCTTATGGAAAGACCATGCCCACCATGAGGTACTATCAGGCTGTGACCTGATTGGCAGACTAGACTCCTCCACCCATATCTTCTTAAAGGTGCCATGTTGGTACAAAACAAATATGTCACACAACCCACTATAATCCCAACAGGCTCCTACCTTTTTAAACTATGTACTGTTAGTGTTATGAATGTACAGCTGCTCCACAGAACGAAACACACAGCTACTTAGACATGATGGCTGGTAAAAGAGAAGGGTAGTGAAATCGAACTCTCAGACCTCTAAGGCAGGTGGGAAACTTCACAAAAGCCACATAAAATCAAAGAGATCATCCGCACCTGCTCAAACATTGGCACTTACCTCACCAAAAAGAAACTGTGCCAGCCATTGCATTGGTGTCATTTAAATGTTTGACTAAAAATAGCAGGCTAATTTTTAAGTTATTAATTTTGTATTACCCTAGAATGTTGTTATAAATATCCAAATGGCCCTTGGCAGAATAGGGTTCCCCATCCTTGCCCTAGGTGTTGGATTGATCTCTTGCCTTCAGCAATTGACTACAACATAACAATGGGGAGGCCTGGGACCAGGGAGTGTCTTGTTCTGTACAAACAGATGCTATGAGTCAGAACCAATTTGATGCCACATGACAATCATAACTTAGAGTAAGGTTGCTAACAGATTCATCAGAGTTTTTGATTTTTTTTTTTACTTTGTTAATGTGGCCTATGGTGGTGAAGGACACCTGATGGGGCTGTGATTATGCATTGAGTTGCTAATCTCAAAGTCAACATTTCAAAACCACAAGGTCTCTGCAGGAGAGAGATGAGTCTTCTACTCCTGCAAAGAGTTACCATTTAGGAAACTCACAGTAGCAGTTGTATTTTGTCCTGTGGGTTGACTATGAGGCAGAACTGCCTAGATAGCAGTGATAGAGTATATTCAGATCCCTGGTGATGGAGTAGTGGGTAATGTGTTAGGCTGTTAGACAAGCAGTTTGAAAAACCAGTCACTCCAAGGTAAAAGAGATGAAGACTTAAAACATAGGAAGGGAAAAAAACACAGGGAGCCCACCGTGGCAGTTTTACTCTGTTCTATAGGATTGCTATGAGCTGGAATCAATTAGATAGCAGTGAGTTTGGCCTGGTATAGTGTATATTGAAAACTTTATGAATTAAATGACCACCTTTTACATGTACAGTAAAACAGTTCCAACTACTGACTAAAAATTGTCCTGTTAAACAATCAGACTGATAATTCACTCCACACTGACTGCTTCACTCTTGTATGCATGTTTCAAGAATATATCCTGATTCCAGCAGAACAGTAAGGCTTACCATGGTTTGAATGGGCTGGAACTCTCTTCTCAGTGGAGGACAGTCATGTGAACATAAAACAGATTTAGAATCCCAAGTTGGCAGGAAGTATTCCCTGGGGAGGTACTCAGGACTGCCTGCCATATGCGGCAATCTCTCAATTCATGTGTTCGCTTTGCTTGATTGAGAGCTGGCTAACGAAGTGGCAACAATCCAGTGAGTTGATAGAAAAGAAAAGAGACACCATGCACACAGGTATCGAACACTAAGACGAAGACATTCTCTGAAAAATTGTTTTACTTTCCAACAATGCAATTATGCTTACCTTTTTAAAGAACTAGTTACTGAAATCAGAGAAAAAGTAAGGTTTCATATAACATTTAAGTTTTAATTAATAGACTCTAAAATGTAGCATATGTATGAAATGATTATTTCTAATCACTTCACTACAAAGAAAATAACATTCACTTAGAGGCTGTTTTATGGTTAGATGAATGTCTTTTTAAAAAGCTAGCAAATGTATAAATTGACTACTTCAATTTGCAGTGAGTTGGAAAATATTATTTTTCTGTCAGAGCCAATTTGTAGGGATCAATGACCTTCAGAATGTACACAGGACCAATCCTCCTGAGAGGCGAACCTGAGAGCATTTCCAGTAAAAGCAGACTTCTGCAGATCCCTTCCAGACTAAGAAGAAGTCTAGGTTAGTCCCTAGGCCAAGTGCTGGATGGTCCAGGTGTCTGATCTGACTTGCTATTTCCATAGTTTAACAAAAGTGCTGTGCTTCTCTGAAGTCGGAGAGTGGCCACACTTGAGTCCCCAGGCTGCAGTCATTAAGGAACCACTCAAGCCTCTCAACAGCTGGCTGGGAGCATGTGGGATATTTCCCAGACTCTCTTCAAAAGTGCAACTGGCTCAAAAGTAAATTTTCTCTTGCAGGGTGCTCCCAAAAAGATCAAGTGGAGCAGAAAAGGCGAGAAATCACTCAGTGGTCTGTGCAAACTTGGAGTGTATTTTCAAAGCTTAAACTCATAATTGACTTCTCTTGTCTATACCTTTGTAAAAGACTTAACCTATTACAGAAGGGTAAAAGGCTTTTATGCTGACAGAAGAAGAATAGCTCACGAGAACAGGGGAGGAGGGAAAACATGCCCCCACCCCGGAAAATGTTGCAATATGTATTCTGCTTCTAAGCTATCATTTTAAGGATGTGAAAATTGGTGCTAAAAGATTCTTAAGTGTACATTATACATGTCTATTGTTACCTCGATAGGAAATGTGTAGTTGGGATTCATGTATTCCTTCTTGTCTACTAAAGGGTTTTCTAGAGAGTTGTTTATGTCCTGTTAATGTGAGAGAGGTGGAGAATTAAATTTAAATGGTGTAGACTTGCAGACACTCAAAGACATAGACCCTGATTTTGGACACATAGGGTCTGACAAAATTGGGAAATGTTCTCATTCTAAATACCAAGAACACAATGTGTTACAGGGTCCAGTGAATTCCTAGGTAATGATAAAACCAGAGATAGAGACTCCTGACTCCCCAACAAGCTCTCACCTCTTTCATTTTACCCAATGAAAGTGTTATTCAGTTATCAGGCATCAAAAATCCAGAACAAAATATATCTATGTGAATGGGGTGGAGTGGAGATGCAAAGCCCATCTGTAGACAATTGGATAACTGGCCCTCCCTTACCAAGGGGTCACAAGGAAGAATGCAGTGTAGCACCGACGAAATATGCAACTTTCCTCTAGTTCTTTAATGCTTCCTTCATCCCACTATCACCACCCCTGTTCTATCTTACAAATCTGGCTAGACCAGAGAATGTACACTGGTACAGATAAGAGCTCACAGGGAATCCAGGACAGATACATCCCTCAGGACCAAAAATGAGAGTAGCGATACCAGGGGGTTAGGAGGGAAATAAGGGGAACTGGTGACAATGATCAACATATAACCCCTCCTCTCCAGGGGGACAAACAGAAAAGTAGGTGAAGGGAGACAGCAGATGAATTAAGATATGAAAATAATTATAATTTATCAAGGGTTCATGAAGGAGGGAGGGAGGGAGAGAGGGAGGGGAACAAAATGATGAGCCTGGTACCAAGGTTTAACTAGAAATAAAATATTTTGAAAAATGATGATAGCAACATATGTACAAAAGTGCTTGACACAATGGATGGATGCATGGATTGTAATAAGAGCTGTAAGAGCCCCTAATAATATAATGTTTTAAAAAAAGAAAACAAAATGTTTTTCATATGAAATTTAATTCCCCTCATTTGGCTGAAAGGTTTAGAAAAATTAGGAAATTCTGCATATCTTATCAAGACATGAGAATTCATTTTTACTTAGATCCATGTTGCTTGCACATTGAATTGGAAAATATAAAAGGATGAATGGTTTAGTCTTCCATCAAAGTACATGTGTTAGACCAGGTTGACTAGAAAAACAAACCTAGAGACACTCATATCTGTATAAGAAATGGCATTATATCAATCTGTAATTATATATTAAGAAAACATCCCAGCCCAGTCCATAAATATGATATTAGCCCATAAATCCAGTACTAGACTATAAATCCCTCTTCAGACTCCAGCAGCACATGCAATATGCAAAATGCAGGAAGATCGCAGGCTGGTGGGCGCAAAATCTTGCGCATCCATTTGGAGTGGAAGCTTCTTGAGGACTCTGGCAGGTGTCAGCTTGGCTCCACATGTCTTGTCCACAGGAAGGTGAAAGCAGAGAGAGGGGGTCCTTAAATGTCTTAGCAAGACAAAGGCAGAGAGAGGGAGGCCGGCCTCCAGAGAGCCAGGTATTGCAGATGTCCTCCAATCAAGTAGTGAGTTGACATGAGATTGTGTAACTACCACAGCACATTAATATTTATATATAGATGAAACAACAATATCTAAATGTAATAAAAGAATGGATGATTATAATAAATATAAATTGTATATAATAAAATAGAATATATATATATATATTAAAAGAATAAAGTAAAATCCCCAAAATGTATCACCATGAATGTAGGAGAAGTTGAGGCCCAGGAAGTAAGGAACATGAAGTAAGATGACTCTGCTATCACACCTGTCAATGACTAGGATATTTTATCCTTGTGATTTGCTGCCTTACTGTCACATGGACACTCCGTATACAGGAGAATACACAGCGGCTAGGTCCTTCATCATTTCCAGCCATTGGTATGCTCATGCCCACAGTTGCAGTCCATTGCGATTGCCTTCCACCAAAGGAGGCTCATTTTCTAGTACCATCTGGGACAATCTTTTGTTATGACTCAGATTTGCATTGGTTGTTTTCAGAAGTAGTCTTGGTCTGTAAACTCCACTGAAACCTGTCAACTTTAGGTATTCTCTTTGGTATCTGAAATACAAAAAACTTCATAAAGGGATTTAAGCCACTCAGTGTGGCAACCTGATAGACTAGTCCAGGTGGCCAAAATATCTGTCTACACCTTAATAGTCCAAGAATTCCAGATGGGCAAAAAAAGCCTAGATTCAGATTAATTCAATTCTTTCTTTGATCACAAATGTAGTCTGACCACACAATTTATTATAAAAATCAGGGCACACATTAGATAGTCCAAGTTTATAATTTTTCAATAATATATGTAAATCAGAACCACCATGGGAAATGTGTGAGTTATGATCATTCTATGTGAAGACTTTATGATGTGGCTATGAAATATTTGGTAGAAAAATCTAAACCATTCTTAGGATGAAGATTTCTGTTCTTTGTGGTTGAGATAAAAGGAAAGTGATCCAGTTCTCTCACCGATACTCTTGGAGAAGGCATTCTCGGTCAGGTTCCTGAAGTTACATTAGTTTAGCTCTTCCAGTTTCCCTACTACACTGCTCTCCAGCTTTATAGGCATGGCACTACACTCTGTTTGGAGGGTCTCTTCATTTGCAACTTAACAGATGTAGATTTAATAAATCTGCTTCCCTTTGGGGGGGTCCATACTAGGCACTAATCTGACAACCACATGTCTAATTACCCTTTTTTAAATTTCCTGTTTGTGATGGGTTTACTCAGTGAAGCTGAAGATAGAATGCCAGTGTGTGAAGTACACTAAGCTGTGTCTTACATTACATCTTTTCTTCTAAGTGATAGTACTCTTGGCGACTTCCAGCTTTCCTCTATTTAGGCCGCTTCAGGAGGTTACACTTTGTGATTACCAGGAAAGTTACATTTGAAAAGGAAACACCAAGGCGAACTCAAGGTATCTTCCATCTTCAGAGACTTTCTTTCTGGCACCCTTCAAAACCAAACCAAACCAGACTCACAATCATCAAATCCATGGCGACCTCTAGTGACCCCACCTGGGTTTCTGAGACTGTAACTTTTTACAGGAGCAGAAAGCCTTTTGCAGAGCAGCTGGTGGTTTCAAACTGCTGACCTTGCTGATCACAGTCCAACGCACAAACACTTTGCCACCAAGAGCTCCTCCCTACTTACGGGAACAAGAAATAGATGCATACATAGGAGAACCTATATATAAAAGACATATGTGCTCTCTCTCTCTCTCACACACACACAGAATGAGAGGGAGAGGGAGAGGGGGGAGAGAAGGAGAGATGGAGAGAGGAAGAAGGGGAGGAGAGGGGGAGAGGGAGGGAGAGGGAGGAAGAGGTAAGGAGGGAGGGAGGGAGGGAGAAAGAGAGAGAGAGAGAGAGAGAGAGAGAGAGAGAGAGAGAGAGAGAGAGAGAGAGAGAGAGAGAGAGAGAGAAATCAAGTTTATTTTCTAGCAGAGTACCTGCTAGATTATGGCAACCTGGTCCTTGTTAACCATGACTTGTCTTTTCGTTTTTTTATTTCACCGTTGAGTGCTCTTTTGCTTTCAGGGGCACAGGATGGAGAACAATACCACTGAGATTCTAATATATTTACCCATATATTTAAGTCGATGGTAAATCTATGTGGAGAGACTCCAGAACAGTGAGTTATTTTTTATATACTCTGTGGTTGTTATTTTTTAAAGTGGAACTTGGACAGCTGGTCGCAGTATAGCTGATCCTCTTATGCCTAGAATTGCATGTAAGGCACCATGACAGAGGAATATCCATTGCTAGGTAAGCAGAGAAATAAAACTTGTTATGTAAATACCTGAAACACATATTCTGTTTGGTCCTTCTACCCTTCTGCTTCTCCCTGGATTTATACTTGCCTTTCTCTTCTTTCCTCCCTTCCTCCCTTCTTCTTCGTCCTTGCGGTGTTTTTCTCAATGAAGACGAGTAGCAAATGTTAGTGTTATTGCTAAATACACCGAACCACGAGTCTTTGTTGTAATCAGTACTTTCAATGGGAGCATTAGAAACCCGTATTGAGGCAAAGCTCATAATTTATAGCAAAGTGGTGGCACTGACAGCTTCAAATTGTGAGACTCGGTCCTGTAATTGAAATCACATGCTTCATCTCAGTTTCATTTGCATGGGCTACAGGCTATAATTAACATCAAGTGGCAAGATTAGATCAAATACAATGGAGTCCTGGAGTACAATTAGGCCACCAAAATTGAAACAAGCCTTTTTGCTACTTAGCTACACAAGATTGGGTCTGTGCCGGCAAGCAAAGATGAATATGGAATATATAAAGAACAGCTGTGTGTGGGGCGCTGAGTGAGACCAATGCAGTTTAAATGTAGTGGTATATGTGATTCCATTTTAATACCCTGGTACTTCTTTCAGAATCGGTACCTACATTCTTCAGTAATGGGGGCTTTGCCAACTTCTCAAAACGTTCTTCCATATGGCCTTGGTGTGTAGACATATCAAGATACACTAGGCCAAAAAACACAAAAGATTAAGTCAACTTTCTTCCTTGGAATTAGATTGTCTACTGCATAGACAAGAATGCTTAATTTCACATTTTTCCTTCGGCAATTCTTTGCGCTGTTAGAATAATATTTACTCATACTTCAATAGTCAACACAGCTTTTTACCAAGTCCAGGATGGTTTCCTTGAGATCGAGTTTGGTTCCTTACTTCTTATTTCTGTCTTGACCCACTCTACAATTATTTCAGCTTAAGTCTAGACTATGTGTCCTTGAAGTTGTTCCTAGTATTGTTCTACTCGTATTTCACACATTTTCCTCTCGTGTTTGATACATAAAGTGATAAGTGTATGCTTATCTGTTAAAAAAAAATAGTGCCCCCATCCACTGCTCCACATATCATCTTTCTTCTGTGCAAACACCTAGTTTGTATTCAGCACACCCAAGCTGTTACTTATCAAAACAACCAAGTTTATAAAGCTTCATTTTCCCCAGAAAAAACTCCTATTTATAGAATAAGAGTACTTTTGATGTTGGAAAAATCTCTTTAAAAAAAAAGATAATACTGGAATTGTATGTGAGACCTGGAATTTTTTTAAGGGTTTATACATTTTCAAGCTCTTAATTTCTCTATCCATCAAGCATCAATTAGAGGCTACATACCTATTTTTTCCTAATGAATTGTTATAATTACTAAATTCCTACCGAATGATACTATATCCTCTCAGAAAGCAACTTGTTCTCAGAGGCTGATGGGGTAATCTGTAGAGAATCACTTCTAGCTGGGTGGTCTAATTATATGTAAGCCTTGGACCTCAGACCCCAGCTCTGGAAATGCTCTCTGCTCCTCCAGGGCCTTCCTCATTGCTTAATGGGATGTCTATGGGATTCTCACTAGGATCTGCTTTCTTGTAATGTATCTGTATGCTGCATAATCAGATCTGCAAGTGGTTTTGGCAGGTGTGAAACAAGAGCCAGAGAGATTCTGTGAGGAGTATTTCCTGTGTAGTGTAATCTGTTGCTAGAAAGCGCTTCTCAGACATTTGGGTAGCTGTCATTAATTTATTTTAAATCACTTTTGCTTTTTTTGTTTTTATAAAACTTTCATTTGTTAAAACTATGTCTACTTACTGAATATTGAAGATATTCCATCTCTGTCCTTAATACTGAAAATTTTTTTCCTATGATATGTGATTCTAGTATCACGTGTATATTTGATGACTAAATATTGTACCTGGGTTGATGGGTCTATTTTCAGGGTTTATTTATTTACTTAATCATTAATATCTTCAGTAGGAACATCAAGCCAGTGATTGATGAATCTGAGGAAGTTTCTATGTTTTCCATTCTTAGTATACCATAAAACTAAACTAGCCTAAAATATTAGATCAGGAAGATACCCAGTTAATTGTAGATTAGGACAAAAAATGACAGGTGCAAAATGGGTGGCTAACTTTTTAAAACCTACCCAATTTTGAAGAGTGTTGAGCCTTAAAGTGAATGTCTGGGAGCCCACCCACGGAGGTCAGTTTCTGTCTAAGTGAGCATGTAACGCGACATCGCAAAGGTGAAAACCAAGCAAGTGATACAAGTAGAGGAAGGGCCTTCATTGGGAAAAACCTTAAATTGCACAATCAGGAACAGGTGGGAGAAAGCATGAGGAGCCCTGGTGGTTCAGTAATTAAGGGCTTAGCGGCTAATTTATAGGTTAGAACCCACCAATTGTTCCACTGGAGAGTGATAAGGTAGTCTGCTGGCTTGGAAGCCCTCTGGAGAAGTTCTCCTCTGTCCTATTGGGTCCCTATGAGTCAGAATGGACTCACTGTAACAGGTTTGGTTATTTGGCTCAGCAAAGAAGACAGCAATGCTATGAGAAAGGGCACAGAGAAGAAGGATCGCAAGAGAGAACCAAGGGAGTACGAAAAGCTCAGGGTAAGTGGTGGGGGTGGAGTGGGGGTGTGAGACTTTGTCTTTCTAGATGAGGCTTTTGTGGCAGATAGATTTTATGGCAACTTGATGGTACTTGTGGGGAGGTACAGATGGAGCTTAACCTGCCAATCAAGTGATAGTCTGATGACCACTACTTAGGGCGTGGCCTTCTGTATTTGAGTCAGAGACATTAGGACCTGCTTCTCTCTTTGTCCCTTTTTCTTTTTGCTTGTGAAGACTCTGTTCTGCTGCCAGTGGCTGCCCCATTGGGGCTCTTTAGATTTAGAGCTGTTGGCACTCTGCCATGTATCACCAACGTTGGGTCCACGTAATACTGCACTCACTGGCCTGTGAACTCCTCGATTTCAGCTTCAATTTTCAGTGCCACCAGTCTGCTACTACCTGAGTCTAAAGAAGACACCTGTTAGCATCAGACCTATAGACGTGAGTTAGGTTGGGTGTCAGGGGAAGCCAGTCCCTAACACATCATTATGGGTCTGGTAGGTCCAATTATACAGTGATAATAAGTAAAGATCAGACTGGAGGCGCTACGAGCCGGGCTGACGGCTGGAGTCGCTCGGTCGTGTGCTAGGCGGCGCGCAGCGTCCTTCAACGTTCCATGGAGGTGCCCGGCTCCGGGACGCCCCCGGATTCCAGCTCTGGGCTGGTTCCTTCTGACATCTGGACCCCGCAAAAAGAGGATCTTAGCAACCAGATTAAAGAACAGAAAGTTGTTGTGGATGAACTTTCTAACCTGAAGAAAAACAGGAAAGTATATAAGCAGCAGCAAAACAGCAACATATTCTTTCTGGCAGACCGAACAGAAATGCTTTCTGAAAGCAAAAATACATTGGATGAACTGAAAAAAGAATACCAAGAAATGGAAAACTCAGAAAAGACTAAGATCAAGAAATAATCAACGTAATTTCCCATCAGAATGTGTGGCATTTGTTGTTCTGTCAGCTTTGCTGTTGAACATGTCAGCAGAGATTTGAGAGCAGACTTGCTGTACAATCTTCAACAGCGTGGGCCCAGCAGCAGTAAACAGTTGTTAAAGTGTAATGCTCACTACCAGTGCTTGTTTTCTGGACACACCCTTCACTTGAGGGGCGTTGGAACTGCCCAGCCTTTGGAAGATGAAGGAGGCAATGTGTTCCTATGGAATGGAGAGGTCTTTAATGGAATAAAAGTCGAAACTCATGAGACTGATACTCGAATTATGCTTAACTGTCTTTCCTCTTGTACAAATGAATCTGACATTTTGTCACTCTTCTCAAAAGTCCAGGGTCCTTGGTCTTTTATATATTATCAAGCATCTAGTCATTCTTTATGGTTTGGTAGGGACTTTTTTGGGCGCCGTAGCTTGCTTTGGCATTTTAATAATTTGAGTGAAAGTTTCTGCCTCTCTTCAGTTGGCACCCAGACATCTGGAGTGGCTAGTCAGTGGCAGGAAGTTCCAGTATCTGGGATTTTCAGAATTGATCTCCAGTCTGCTGCCACTTCCAAAGGTGTGATTTTAAAATTATGTCCTTGGGATTATAATTCTGGGGAGAAGGTTATCCAAGAATGTGTTGGTAGCCTGACCAAAATTTCGGCAAATTTGCCTAAGTTTGTATCGGTGGAAGCAAGTGAAGCCAAACTGTATCTTGAAAAACCTATTGCTCCTTTAAATATGATATTGCCACAGGGTCCCTTTGAGACTCCTAACACCGACATCTGCAGAGGCCCACCTACAAGAGAGACACTTGAAGCCTGCCTCGACACACACATGAGGGAAGTGGTTCAACAGTTTATCGATGTCCTGAGCCTCTCAGTAAAGAGGCGGGTGTTATGTTTACCGAGGGAAGAAAGCTTGCCGCCAAATGAAGCCTTGGAAACTCGTGGTAGGAAAGCAAACGTCGGCAATTCTCTTTTCGGGGGGCATCGATTCCATGGTTATCGCAGCCCTTGCTGACCGTCACATTCCTACGGACGAACCAATTGATCTTCTTAATGTGGCTTTCATGACTACCGAGAAGGCCAGGCCAACCCGTTTTAACCCAAAAAAGAGTAAGCAGAAAAATGATTGTGAATTCGCTTTTGAAGAACGCTCCCCAAATCCTGCTGCCATGGCTGATGATAAGCCGGATGCACGCTTCAATGTGCCCGACCGGGTCAGAGGGAGAGCTGGTCTAAAGGAACTACACGCTGTCAACCCTTCCCGAATTTGGAATTTTGTTGAAATCAATGTTTCTTTGGAGGAATTGCAAAAATTAAGAAGAACCTGAATATGTCAATTAATTCATCCCCTGGATACGGTTCTAGATGATGGCATTGGCTGTGCGGTCTGGTTTGCGTCTAGAGGAATTGGCTATGTAGTGGCAGCGGAGGAAGTGAAGGCCTATCAGAGTAAGGCAAAGGTCATTCTCACTGGAATTGGTGCAGATGAGCAACTTGCCGGTTATTCTCGCCATCGAGCCTGCTTTCAGAAACACGGGTTTGAAGGATTGAACAAGGAAATAGAAATGGAACTGGGTCGGATTTCTTCTAGGAATCTTGGTCGCGATAACAGAGTTAGTGGTGATCATGGAAAAGAAGCCAGATTTTCTTTCCTGAATGAAAATGTCGTCTCCTTTCTAAATTCCTTACCGGTTTGGGAAAAGGCAAACCTGGCTCTGCCCCATGGAATTGGTGAGAAGCTACTTCTGCGGCTTGCAGCTATGCAACTCGGTCTCACAGCCTCGGCTCTGCTGCCCAAATGGGCCATGCAGTTCGGGTGCAGGATTGCAAAACTGGAAAAGAATAATTAAAGAGCATCTGATAAATGTGGAAGGCTCCAAGTTTCCTTAGGAAACCTTTCTATTGAAAAGGAGGTGAAAATGTAATATGCTCACAATGTAACTATTTACAGAATAACAGATATGTAAAAATAAAATGCGGTACTTTGCTGCTTTATATATAATTTAGTGGATTTATAATGTATTGATTAAACTGTGTAACTATTCTTGGTAAAAAAAAATAAGTAAAGATCATAGTAAAGTTATAGAGAATATGAGAGATAGAAGTGAAGTATTGAAATAAATGGAGTCAGACACGTTTCATGGTAGCATGCTCACCTCAGCCTCACTTGATGGTCCACGTGGAGGGAGAGAGAGATTTAATGCTAGCCCAGGCCTTTTATATTCTCTGGGGATGTGCAAGCCCTCAAATTACAGATGAGGACAAACATTACTGGAAGGGGCTGTCCTATAGGTAATACAGTAATGAAAGGGGGTGTGGTCTAGGGATATACATGCAATAGGAAGGGGAGGGATTGGGATTATACATGTGACAAGATAGGCAGATCCTAGGTTTAGGATGGTGGCTTAACTTTGACCTATTCCCTATATCTCCATAGGAACCATTATCAGTAGGGTGTAAACCCCACCTACTGGAACCAAATAGATGTCTGCAGGAATCCATTGTCTTTAACAGCAGGGAGTGGGGCCCACTGTAGTCTGGCAACTCACAGGCCTTCAAGTAGGATGCCTGTGAGTGTCTGCCGCCCCCCCCCCCCCCACCCCCACAGTTGGACACCTTCTGCATGAAATGTCACTTCTTGATTTAAAGTTCTTTTATGTACATAGATGTATGTCACTGATTTGTTTCTTTTGTGTGTGTGTGTGAAGCACATTTGTCCATTTATTTCTCTCATCATTCTCAAAACATTTGCTTTCTACTTGAGCCCTTGGTATCAGCTCCTCATTTTCCCCCGCCCTCCCTACCCATTATCCCTCATGACTCCTTGATAATTTATAAATTATTACTATTTTGTCATGTCTTACACTGTCTGATGTTTCCCTTCACCTACTTTCCTATTGTCCATACCCCAGGGAGGGGGTTATATGTAGATCCTTGTAATTGGTTCCCCATTTCTACCCTAACTTCCCTCCACCCTCCCAGTATTGCCACTCACACCACCAGTCCTAAAGGGATCATCTGTCCTAGATTCCTTGTTTCCAGTTCCTATCTGTACCAGTGTACATCCTCTGCTCTAGCTAGATTTATAAGGTATAATTGGGATCATGATAGTGCAGGAGAGGAAGCATTTAAGAACTAGAGGATAGTTGTATGTTTCATCATTGCTGCACTGCACCTTGGCTGGCTCATCTCCTCTCCACAACCCTTCTGTAAGGGGATGTCCAGTTGCCTACCAATGGGCTTTGGGTCTCCACTCCGCACTGCCCCCCATTCACAATGATATTTTTTTTTGTTCTTTGATGCCTAATACCTGATCCCATTGCCACCTTATAATCACACAGGCTAGTGTGCTTCTTCCATGTGGGCTGTGTTGCTTCTCAGCTACATGGCTGGTTGTTTACCTTCAAGCCTTTAAGATGCCAGATGCTATATCTTTTGATAGCCAGGCACCATCAGCTTTCTTGACCACATTTGTTAATGCACCCACTTTGTCTTCAGTGATCTTGTCGGGAAGGTGACCATCATGGAATGTCAGTTTAATAGAACAAAGTGTTCTTGCATTGATGGAATACTTGAGTGGAGACCCAATGTCCATCTGCTACCTTAATACTAAATCTATGCAAATAGATATGTACATATGCAAACATATACCAATGTATGTAAATGCATGTAAATATATTTACATATGTACAGGCCTGTATTTAGACATCTATAAATGCCCTTTGGCTCCTGGTTCTTTCTTCTATTTCCTTTTACTTTTCTCTGGTCCCACTATCATGCTCAGCCTTCATTTGGGTTTCAGTAATTCTTCTCAGTTACATTGCTCTTGATCAAGCCATACCAGGCCTCTTACACCCTACTCATCACAAATTTTAGATCACTTGTTGTTCCCATGTCTCTGTGTTTTTTAACACGACTTCCTTTCCCCCATCTCTCTCTCTCCCATGTCCCTCTGGAACTGTTTGTCTTGTTGTTTTCTTCTCCAGATTGTTTATCCAGCCTATCTTATCTAGAGAGACCTGCAGAGATATAATATGCACAAAAACAAAACAGAGTAAAACAAAGCATTCAAATTAAACAAAACAAAGCAACAACAAAACAATGAAAAAAAACCCAAAAATCCTGTAAATAGTTCAAGGTCTGTTGTTGACCTTTACGAATGTTTTCTGGTCAAGTCTGATGGGGCACCATGCCCTGGCCCCACAGTCTACTTTTGTTACTCCCTCGGGACTTCCATGTTATGCTCCCCCTGTAGACAACCCAATCTAACCCAGTTTTCTATTCCCTTTAACAGTCGCAGTCTTAGAAACTCAGAGGGGCAGTTATACCCTGTTCCATAGAGTTGCTTTGAGCTGGAATCCAATTGATGGCAATGAGTGAATCTTTTCCCCATGGCCAGGACTACTTGTTGCCTAGTATGCTTTATACTTCTGTCTGCTAAGGTCTCTGCCTCTTACCCCAGAACAGCTCCCATTTTATTCCTCACTTTATGTACAGAATAGTGTAGCCATCAACTTCTAGTGAGATTGGGAACGTCCTGGTCTGAATCTTACTGGTGTTTTGAAGCTAACAATAAGGGTTTTGATGCTAATAGGGAAGCAGTATCATTGACAGGGTACTTTTCATTACCTCCTATGTAAATAAATCAGTTTGGTCAACTGATCCTTTTGGTTTCCAATGCCCCAGAAAAACTAAGTGCCCTCCAAAATGCTGTGTTGAAACAGATGGCAAGCTTGTATAATATAAACATTAACTTATTCACCAGGTTGTGAATCTCATTTATAAAATTTAGGTCTCTGATAATGATTGATGCTTCTGGTGAAGAGACATATTTTCAAAATTCCAAATTCATAAGTGGTGAAGCATGGTTACCAAGAGGATCTTTATTGCATATGTATATTTGATTCCTAGAATCTACCATGAGCAAAGCATACTTATTTCCAGGGTCCTCTATTTTATTTTACATTTTAAGGGAAAAAAAGACATCCTATTAGAATTGTAGTTCTTCAGTAGTTAATTTTTTTCAACCATTTTAAGTAAAGGATCTACTTAAGCTTCTGGAGAAGGCAATTGTCTCTATGGGCTCATCTATCCTGGGTTTCACATACTGAAAACAGAAAAACATAACAACAATACAAGAATATTACCACCAATAACAAAATACATCTAAGATAAACCCCAATATGAAAAAAAATCAGTTCAGTCCTGAAGTGTATCAGCGGAGGATCAAGTGACAAGTTTTAATCGTTCAAGTGAAGTTTATCCTTTTGATCTCCTGTAGTCGTCTCTCCCATGCACTTTGTATGGGAATCCGTGTATCCCAGGACTCTATTACAGATAGAGGGAAAGCACCAGAGGCTTATTTCCTGGGTATATCTTACAGATGTATCTTAGGCTTTCACTATCACCCATAGCCTTCTGCTGACTAGAATCTCACAATTTAGGTTCTGATGCTATTTCCTCATTCAGTTTAGATTATATGATCTACAATCCTTGGGTCACTCGATATTGGTGTGCTTCTTCTAGGTGGACTTAGTTGACATCTCAGTTAGATGGCTGGTTGTTTGCAAACAGCCTTTAAAACTACAGACGCTTTTTAAAATGATAACCGGGAGCCATTTAATTTCTTCAACATACTTCGCTCTAGCACCTATATCCCCTACATTCCTTTTCTGAGGGCGAGCACTGGGCAGAGTCAGGATGTAAGAACTAATTGGTTTTAAATTGGAGCTAGGATTTAGCACATCTGCTTTCTTTTGTTTTAATAACACTTTAAAGTCATTAAAAAGTTGGGGGGGTGTTGATTCCTATCTTCATTTTGTATTAATTTCTGTACGTGAAGTCCAGGATCGTGAAATCCAGGATCGTTAAATCTATAGGGACAGTAAATAGACTGATAATTGCCTAGGGCCATGGCAGAGGAGGATGAGGGAAATGGGAGCTAACAACGATGAGAACAAAAAGAACTTGTTCTCAAATCGACTTGATGGTGATTGAGCAAATCTTAATATGATTGAACAATTAAATTGTATGATTTGTAAAGTATATGCCAATAAATCTATTTCTGAGAAAAAGAAATCAAATGATACAGTGAATTGGGTAAAAGTGCTCCAAACAGCCTCTTTAAAGTGTTGAGGAGCAGGGATGTCACTTTGAAGCCTAAACCAAGCCTTACTTATTTTTCAATAATATCATATCCATATGAAAATTAGATGAATAAGAAAGACTGAACAAGAGATGCCATTGAATTATGCTGCGAATTAAGAATATTAGTGTCTATTATTTATTTTTAACCATTTGTTTGTTGTTTGCTTGTTTTAAACAATATTGTTGGTCAAAGCCATACCTGCTCAATAAATACTGAAGATATTCAGTCTTTGTCTGTAATATTGAGGAATTTTCTCCTATGATCCATGATTACCCAGTATGCCTTGAATGATTATCTGATGATTAGATACTGTGCCTGGGTTGGGGGCTCTTCTGGAAGAACAAATAGTAGAGCAAGAAAGATCCTTAGAATCAAGAATGGTGTGACTTTGCCTCACACGTGCACTTTGGACAATTATTAAGAGAGGCCAGTCACTAGAAAAGAATGCCATGGTTGGTAAATCAAAGGGCAGAGGCAAGGCAAGAAAACTGACAAGGTAAAATGACACACTCACGACAACAATAGGCTCAAGCAAAATCATAATCCTGAGGCTGGTATAGGCACAGACAGTCTGTTGGTCTGTTGCACCTGGGGTGGTGGCTGTACCACAGTTCCTTGATGGCACCTGACCACAGTGACACAACCGTCGAGGAGCTGTCATCCTGAGTACTGAGATGGGTCTGACCCAAGGCACGGCGTCTTCCACTGGCTCGTATGTAAGGGGAATCTGGACAGTGAAGAGAGGGAAAAAATACTCGATACACTTTAATTATGGTGTTGGTAGAGAATCTTGAATATAACTTAGACTGTCAGAAGACTGCACTAATCTGCTTGGAAGAAGTACAGTCATGAAATTCCTTAGAAGCAAGAAGAGCATGGATTCGTCTCATGTACACTTACTATGGACATGTGATTAGGAGGAACCAATTCATGGGAAAGAGCATCATAATTGATAGAGGATCAGAAAAAAGACTAAGACCTGGAACTAGATGGACTGGCATGGTGACAGCAATAATGAGCTAAAACATAATAAACATGGTGTGGATGACTCAGAGCAGTGCAATGTTCTGTTAGACTCATTCTGTGGGCACGATGAGAGGGAGCCAAGTCAATGGTAACTATATACAACAGCAACAAGGTATCTGAAATTACGTGTGTTCTACATTTGTGCCTGATTTTACATTTCTATTGAATAATTGTATTATCTCCAGGCTAATATTTTATTTTTAGCATTTTTATTATGAACATTCTTATTATTTTGAACTTACTTTTTGGAGAAAGCAGGGTGTTTAGAACAGCTTAGGAAGATTGATCTTGGGAACTAAAATTATATTATAGAAAATGCAGAAATAAATATTAGAATATCTTATTTTTAATTCTATTTTTAGCTACTGGATACAGTTTTATAGAAATCACTAAAATTCTATGTTTTATAATGTATTTAAATAGATATTAAAATTTCTCAATTTTCATGATGCTCTGACACAGTTTCAGTATTGTCAGAAGAAGAAATTGAATACTAGACTGATATTCAGCCCTCCCTGAGAAGACTGGTGTATCAATTACTTACATGTATTTTGACTCAATCTGCCAAAATTTTTTTTTCCACAGTTGATGTTATAGTTTAAATTTTGTTCTCCACCCTTCTCCATCCAAATAATTGTTGGATTCTTGGGCTTCTGACTGTTTAGAGATAGAGCGTTGGTTGTTAATGATTCCTTAGTCAAGTAGGGGGATTTCTAAATACAATTGCTTCTCAGCATCAATGCCCAGATGGGATAGACACACAGAGGGAAGGGGAGGGCAGAAATAGTGATGGACACCTCTTTTTAAGTTTTTAAGTTCAGGAACTTGATGCTAAGGATTGTGGGTGTCTTTTACAGTCTGAAATAGACAGGGAAGTATCTCTGTCTCAAGTCACACCCTAAATTTGGACTTCTAGGTTCTGAACTGAGGCAAATAAATGTCTGCTCTTTAAGCCATCTACATGTGATATTTCTGCTAAGGCAACACTAGGCAACTATAGGTATACTCACACTGTTATTTAGTTAATTATGCCTCATACCCATAAAACCCACTTCTAGGGAGCCAATTTCAATTCATGTTGTCGTTGTTAGATGTCACCCATGGGGTCCAGCCCATAGCAACCCTGCGCACCACAGAATGAAACACTCATCAGTCCTGTGTCATTTTCACAATTGTACTTAGGTCTGAGCCCATTGAGACCATCTATCTTCTTGAGGACCTTCCCCTCCTCTGCCACTCCACTCTCCTAAACATGATGTCCTTCTCCAAGGACTGGTCTCCCCTGACAATATAGTCAAAGTATGTAAGACAAAGTCTTGCTCTCCTTGTCCCCAAGGAGCAGTCTGGCCTAACTTCTTCCGAGACAGATTAGTTTGTCTTTGAGCCATCCGTAGTACTTTCCATGTTGGCCAGCACCACAATGCAAATGCGCCGATTCTTTCCTGTTTTTCTTATTCAATGTCCAACTTTCAAATATATAAGAGAATGGAGAGTATCGTGACTTGAGTCAGGCGCATCTTAGTCCTCAAAGAAGCATCCTTGTTTTTCAACATTAAAAAGAGGTCTTGTGCAGCAAATTTCAACTCACAGAATAAATGTATGTGATTCCCTACTGTAAATCTTGACGGGAACAGAAATATCCAGCTTTCTCAAACAGAACAGCTGGAGAATTTGAACCACCAAGCAGGCCATTAGGAGTTCAATGCTTGCCTGACTGTGCCATCAGCGCTTTTACCTGTGGGTGTCCTGTTTAGATGATACGCACACAGAAGTTAGAGCTGTTATAGAAAAACAAAGGTGCATAAAATTACCATAATATTTACCGATTGCCATTCATTTATATTATTAAATACTTCTACATATATGATTTTCTCATTTTTCACTTGTGAATTTTACTGAGTAATAAACTTTTATGAATCCTTATGTCCATCACCTTAAGCAACAACAAAAATGTAAGTTCCATTATTTGTGTAAATTTGTGGTGGTTCATCCAAAGACCTCATACAAAACTAAACAACAACAAGGTGGGGTAGGGTAAACTGTCTTATATTTGCATTGGTGTGCTTACTAAAGCCACTTGCAACGAACATTCAGCCACTCGGAACTATTTGAACATTGCTATAAACATGCTCTATAAGCCAATGATACCTATCTACAAAGAGCGCTTTAAAAGGCAGACTTCATTCAATATTTTTATGAGAAGAAAAAACCTTCTAGATCTTTAAAGACTAGCTTAATAGTCAGAAATAGAGTCAGAAAAAAACCAACAAAAAAGGCTGATGCTTCCCATGCTTATTAGTGTAGCATGAAAGAGAGATAAAGCAATAGCATCTCACGGTGTGCAATGCACACAGTTGGACAGAGACAGCATGTGTTGTCATCGGTTAATGTTCAGATGCTCACTGCTAGGGCGAAGCAACCAGAAGTAAACCATGAAATGATTTCATTCACCCTGAAATGTTGGCAAGGAAAGGAAATGATGAGTAGGAAGCACCGTCTCCTGAGCGTGATGAACGTATTTACTGGAGCAGCAAACACAAGCTATGCCATGTATGTATTTTACTAAAAGAAGAAGCAAGTCAAGTCTTTATATGAGACGACTTCTGGAAGCAGAGGCTGGGCTTGCTATGCAAATGCCTACTTCGATGCGCCGCCATATGTAGCCCTTTTCCTTTCCAGCTGGCTGGCTTTATTGCCTGTTCCTAGTCCTTCATATCCTGCCCACAGCTCACCAGGAAACTCTTCCTAATTAACTTTAACCATTTTCTCATTTCACAGATTCAAGGACTTTCAGACGATTAGCATTAGAACAGACTTTATAAATAATGTATTTTGTCCTCACTTGACCCTCCATCTTAAGTGAGCACATGTGTGTGATTATATGTGTGTGTGCATGTATGTGTCTCTATGTGTTTTCTGATTATTGTGTGGAATATGTTCTTTTTATCAATTAATTATATTTTAAGTTACCTGGAATATCTTTATTTATTTAGTTGTTAATTCGATTTTCACCCTTGAATATTTGATAAAGGCCCATTGGCACACTATTTCAAAAGATTAATGACCAATTTTGCCTTTACTTTTGGTGCACTTAGCTGATGTTATTTGCAGTCCATCTTGGATTTATTGAGGTGACATCTGCAAAATCCCAGTTTTATAATTTAGTACCATACTTTTTTATGCTAAGTTATATGGCAGTTTCAAAAGAATGATACTTTATCTACATGTAGATAAAGCCTTAGGAAGAAAAATAAATCAGGTTATATATTCTTCAATATTCTAACAACTTCAAACATATCCTCTAATTAGATATTGGCTAATTTATAATTAATACCAGAAGACTGACTTTTACCATCTTAAGGCCAAATTCCTACCATTTGCCCATGAGATGTATTCCAATAATTGGATGATTGAATAATGATGGCAAGAGAAGCACCACCAATAGCAGAAGTTTTTTGAGCAGTAAACACAAACACACACACACAATTCAAGTAGTGCGAGTTTGGAGGCAGAAAAGTTGAGTTTTAAAGAAAAAAATCTGTCTTCAGGAAAGCTACTATGTGACAGAATTGCAGCTTGACAGCATCTAACTGATATCATAATTTGAGTTTGCTCAACTTCTTTGCTCTCTCTGTATTTGCACTACACAAAGATGAACTCTAATTAATTTAAGTAGCAGCATTAGAACAACTCCAACTTGGACACAGTCAAGAGGTTTCCAAATATAGAAGTAACCAACATGCCTGATGATTTGAGTATTCCCTTTTCTACATTTCACAGTGTTACAAAGATTGTTACCTATGATGTCTCTTTTCCCATTGATTTCTGAACTTCATACATGTGCAGGTATGTCTGATTTGTGTCTTTTTTGATTCTGCTATGACCTATTATGACTTTAGGAATAGCAGAAGGACATGCATGTAGTTCAGTCCTGTTCCATCTTAATAGCTATGTTGGAGTCAATTGTTTTGGCTATTTTTTAATGCATCTTATGGAGGGCTTCTCTCATTTTTTTCTGACTCCATTTTACCCATCATTTTTCCCTTGAGCAACAATTCTTTCAACAATTGTGTATATAGAGTGGATCACATGGAAAGATTGGTTTACTGTCCATATAGTTTATAGAAGAGGAGGAGGTACTAAGAAAAAAAACCAAACCCAACAAAAAACGGAAAAAGCTCCACTGGGTAGAGCTTTGGTAGTAGGCACATTTTTCCCACTAGGTGAGCATCATCCAGCAACTCGCTCCGAGTTAGTGCACCCAGTGGTGTCACCTAGGAAGGTTCTCTCTGTTAACAGGGAATTTTTTCATAAGAGCAATTTCCCTCGAATTTCATTTTTTGTGATGAACAATTTAAGAGAACAGTGTATGACTGTGAAATTTTGGTTCCTGCTCAGGAAAATGCCACAGAAACTGTTGTGATATTAAACACAGCTTACAAGGACAGCACTATGGAGAAAACTCAAGTGTATGAATGGATTTCCCATTTCCGAAAAAGGCGAAATGTCGATTGATGACAAACTTCATTCTGGACATTTGTCAACTTCCCGAATGAACAAAAATGTCAACTCATAATGCATTTGGAGTTCATTCCACCAAGTAAGACTGTGAATCAAGCTTTCTATTTAGAGGTTCTGAAAAGATTATAGAGCAGTTTGTAGCAAAAAAAAAGGCCTTATTTGTGGCATACAGGGGACTAGTTTTGCTACTACAACAATACACCTGCTCACACAGCCATCTCAGTGCATCATTTTTTGACAAATTACAGCCTGCCTGTCTTGCATCATGTACCTTACTCACCTGACCTCACTCAGTGTGAGTTCTTTTTTGTTTCTGCCAATGAAGAAGAGCATGATAGGACAGGGATTTGGTGATGTAGAAGCGATTAAGAAAGCAAAAAAAGGGGGGGGGGAGGTGCTGTCAGCCATCCAAACAGATGAGTTTGAAAAATGTTTCCAAGAATGAAATTGCAGATTTAACAAATGTATTAAGTATAATGGAGAGTTATTTGTTAAAAAATTTAAATACAGAGCTTAGGGAAAAATTCTACTTTCTTTTTGTAGCCCCTCGCATATTAAAAAAATTAGTTATATAAAGTATGCACTTAATTCACTGTAAAATGTCTACTCATAAGTAGAAGTTTTTGTTTTATCATTTTATTTTCATGTGGAAAAGTGGATTTAGTGACGATCAATAAAAATGAAACATAGGCAAACTTAAGGGCCCTATTACAACATATAAACAAAACATAATTAAAAACATCCACATTATAGAAGACAAAAGAAAGGTTTGTGATCTTCTAAAAATTCAACATTTATACTCCTCAAAAGATGCCATCAAAAGAGTTAAAAGAGAACCTACAGATTAGGGACAAAATAATCCCACAAAAATTTAGTAATGATGCATTAAGGACTAATCTCCAAAATTGGTTAGATGTAGAAAACTATATCTAAATAAGAACAAGGCAAATAAGATAATCAAAAATGGGCAGGAGATATGAAAAGAGAACTTTTCCAAACATGACATCCAAGCAGCCAACAACCATATGAAGATGTGTTTGAGTACATTAGCAATAAGAGAAATACAAATCAAAACAATAATGAGATACTACTTCATACTGACAGTTTTAACAAAATTCAAGAATCCAGAAAGTAATACATGCTAGAGGGGATGCAGAGACAAGGGAACACTCATTGATTGCTGGTGAGACTATAATTGTATAAACCAATAAAGATTAGTAAATGAACAAACATATGCACAGCTATGTTTATTAGAGAAAAACATGCAAGAAACCGAAAGTTCTGATAATAGGGGACTACCTAAACAACTGTTGGTATATTTGCACAGAGGAACACTGCTGTTGATAAGTGCCAGTGAGCCTGTTTCAACCAAGAGAGACCTTATGCACAGCAGAATGTAACTTCCCAGTCCTATGCCACCTCACAGTTGCTTCTATACTTGAGTCCATTGTTGTAGCCACTGTCAACCCATTTCTTTGAGGTCCTGCCTCAATTTCCCTGCCCCTCTACTTTCCCCAAACATGATGTCTTTTTACAGGAATTGGTCTCTCTTGACAACATGTTCAAAATAGGTAAGACCAAGTCTCAACATCCTTGCCTCTATGGAACATTCTTGCTGTACTTCTTCAAAGACAGATCAATTTGGCTTTTAGCAGATCATGATGCTTCCAATATTCTTCTCCAGCACCACAATTCAAATACATCAATTTTTCTTTAGGCTCCTTTGTTCCATGTACAACTTTCCCATTCATGTGAAGCACTTAAAGTACTACGGCTTGCGTCAAGTACACCTTAGTCCTCAAAGTAACATCCTTGCTCTTCAATTCTCTAGACAAGCTGTTCTCAACCTGTGGGTTGCGACTCCTTTGAGGGTCTAACAACCCTTTCACTGGGGTTGCTTACGACCATCAGAAAACACATATTTCTGATGGTCTTAGGAACCAAGACACTGTTCCTCAGTCTCTCTCCAGGTGGGTCCGCCCACATGCAGATACATCCACATACGAGTATCCAGCATGAAAATTGTTATTCTACTCCATGCTTCAAGACAAAATTTCATTTATTTGTCATTAGAAATAAATATTTCACAATATATTATTACATATTGTTTTTGTGATTAATCACTATGCTTTGTTCAATTTGTAACAATGAAAATAAATTCTGCATATCAGATATTTACATTACATTTCATCAAACAGTAGCAAAATTACAGTTATGAAGTAGCAATGAAAATAATTTTATGGTTGGGGTGACCACACCATGAGAAACTCGCTGTATTAAAGGGTCGTGACAGTGGAAAGGTTGAGAGTCACTGCTCTAAAGAGTTCTCGTGCAGCAGACATACCTAATGCAATATGTGTTCTGATCTCGACGGCTGCTTCCATGAGCATCAACTGTGGAGCCAAACAAAACAAAATGCTTGCCAATTTCACAATTTCCATTTATCTTGATGTCACCTAATGGTGCAATGGAGAGGATCTGGGTCTTCTTACATTGTGCTGTAATTCAAAATGGTGCAATGGAGAGGATCTGGGTCTTCTTACATTGTGCTGTAATCCAAATTGAAAGCTGCAAACTTCTTCACACCCCCACCCCCCAAAAAATAGGAAGGTGCAAGCCTTGATCATCATCAGCAAATGCCTCAAGACCTCCTCACTTTCCGTTAGTAAGGTTGTGTCATCTTCATATTGACAGTTGTCAACCACCCTTTCTCCAGTCTTGATGCCACATTCTTGCTCAAGAAGGCCAGCTTCTCTTACATCTAAGTGCCTTCCTTCCATCTTCTGTGGATGCATCCTTCATCATTCACTATTTTCCACAAGGAATCTTTCAATATTGAAAATCAAAGCTTGGATTTTTCTTCTTCTTTTTTTTATTCAGTTTACAGTATGCTGAGCCTGCCCCCCACCACCTTTTAAAAAAATTGTAGGTCTTCATGTATTTCACAATATTTGACTTTGCCTTCTTTAGCTACCCTTTGGAATTTTCTATTCAGGTAATTGACTCCATCATTTCTTCCATTTGCTTTAGCTATTCTATGATTAAGAGCAAGTTAAGAGTCTCTTCTGCCATCCACTTTTGATGGAATATTATTATCAATGTTATTATTAATGGATTATAATGCATAAATTAAAAGTATATCTCTCTTAAACACAAGACATAGACAAAACTAGAGAACATTATGTTTTGCAGCATTATTAAATCTGATAAAGATATCTATTTAATGACACCATTCTTATAAAAGAAAACCAAATAAAAATAATGTTTAAACCCAAAGTTAATACTCTGAAGACTATGAGGATGGCATGAGCAATGGGGGGGCAGGGTGAAAGGAGGGGTAAGAAATTGTAGAAGGGGGAAAGAAGCATGGGAGGGGACAAAAAGGAGAAAACCACCTAAAGGGAGGGTGTTGTTAACAGAATATTATGATTTCATCTGTTGATACGGGCTGTGCAACTAATACACATGGATTGTGCATTCTTTCAAGAATATGATTCTTGAAAAAACAACCAAAGAGCATGAATGAAGGCTGACAGCCTTAACCTCCCTTCAGACTCCTTGCCCCTCAGATCCAAATATTGGTCTGAGTGACCACAAGCGAAGGAAAAGTCAACCTTCTGTGTATTTGGAGTGGTCTGTGACATTGATGTTCATTGTAAATATGTGGAAAGAGAAAGGAAAAATTGCATTAGCTGGTGAACATCACCATTACTCATATACTCTATAGCGGGTATAAGAACAACACACAGCATTTTAAAATGTCCTTGCTTGTTCTGGACCAACGAATCAAAATCAGCATGGTAAACAAATTACTATATATGATTTTTGAATTTTCCTATAACTTATCAGCATTAATTATCAAAATAAGCTTGAGCCCGATAGCATAAAAAATGTCACTGAATCTATTTAGTGCTGATGGAACTATGTCAAACAGAGAGAAGGTTGGTGGAAAACGGTGAACTCAATAGGTCTGGATTGGTCAAGACTGGAGTACTTCTTACAAAGACTTATTTTTACAACTAGATCTGGCAAAATCTTGGGAGATAACCTCTCAGTCCTGAGATTATTCTGCCTGGTAAGATTGTTTTGAATGCAGATTTCATGGACTGTATTGTGTCCATTTGAAAAGTTCCTTTCTATGCAATTTATAATGAATGCCTGGAACGACTGGAGTAAGGAATGATGGCGAAATTCAAGTAACATATATCAACATATGATTGCTGCAAGGCCACATGAAGGACCCCTGTATTATGGTGAATTCACTGTGCAAAACAGTGTGTGTGTGTGTGTGTGTGTGTGTGTGTGTGTGTGTGTGTGTGTGTAACGCTGTTAGGTCCCATTGAATCAGTTCTAACTCATAAAGGCACCATGTACAACAAAATGAAACAATGTCTGGTCTGGGCATCCTCACAATTGTTCTTATGCTGAAGTTCATCTCCACATCCACTGTGTCAAAACATCCTCTCAACCATCTTCCTCTTTTTTGCTACTTGAAGTCTGACTTTTTGTTGTTGTTGTTATTTCCAATTCAGGTATAAAGAGTGTGTTCTTCTCTTTTGGTTTTCTAACTCTAGGTTTTTGCACAATTCATTATAATATTTTACTTTGTCTGCTTGAGCGTACCTTTGAAATTTTCTGTGCAGCTTTTATTTCATCATTTCTTCTCTCTGCCTCAGCTACTCTATGATTAAGAGGGATTTCAAAGTCTCTTCTGACATCCACACTGATCTTTTCTTTCTTGATCTTTTGATGACCTTTTGCTTTCTTGGTGGATAATGCTCATGATATTGTCCTGCCACGCGTCAAACCTTCAGTGCACCAGCTCTGTTGTTGAGACAGCCTTGACATTCAAGCGGGGTGGACTCACTGTTGTATTTTGGCTCTGCTTCTTTTTGGACTTGTTTTCATTCTCTTTAGCTTCGACCTGAATGCATATACGGTAATCAGTGGTCTGGTCTACAGTCAGCCATTGGCTTATTTTTAGTTTCTAATATTGAACTTCTCCATGGTCTTTTCCCACAGATATAGCCAATTTGATATTTGTATATTCCAAGTGGATAGCTGCACATGTATAATTGCCTTTTGAATTGTAAAAATGTCTTTGATATGAAGAAGGCATTGGTCTTGCAGAATTCTAT
The DNA here is from genome assembly GCF_050624435.1 of Tenrec ecaudatus. Classification (NCBI taxonomy): domain Eukaryota; kingdom Metazoa; phylum Chordata; class Mammalia; order Afrosoricida; family Tenrecidae; genus Tenrec; species Tenrec ecaudatus. The sequence goes on from NC_134530.1 coordinate 101,453,906, forward strand.
TATGCAATCTCCAGCTTCATTTCTATCACCAAGGCCATATTTTATAACCACCATTCCCTCCTCTTTGTTTCTAACTTTTGAATTACAATTAATAATAATTATTAATGCATCATGACTGCATGTTTAGTCAATCTCAGAGTGAAGATATTGGTAGAACTCTTCAACTTTTTCATTACTATACTTGGTTGTTGGTTTATAGACTTTGAATAATAGCTGCATTGATTGGGTTTCCTGGAAGAAAAATAGATATACTCTATATAATAGACAGCATTTTACTACAAGATACATATTGTAATTTCCTTTTTGAGGATAATTCAAATCCACTCCTCTTGATTGTTTCATTCCCAACAAAGTAAACCATATGATTGTTTGATTCAAAATGGCCAAGACCAGTCCATTTCTGCTCACTACTATGTAGAAGGTCAATTTTATGTGTTCCATTTCATTCTTTACAATTTCCAATTTTCTTAGATTCATACTTTTACACTCCAAGTTCCAACTATTAATTGATGTTTCTTCTCATTTTGAGTTGTGTCTCAACAGTAAATGAAGGTCCTGAAGGCTTTATTCACACTGCTTTTACTCTAGCTGTCATTGTAATCAACTCTATTTTGAGAAGGGAGCTCTTCCTCAGTCATATTTTGAGTGCCTTCCAAGTTGAGTGTTCATCTTCTTGCACTATCTCCAAAATATGCTCTCTTCTTTTTATGATGTTTTTTCGTATCTGATAATATTTGATTCTGCCCATGATTTCCATAGGTTGTCAGTGGCTAATTCCTCAGAAGCATATTGCTTCTTCTTCATCTGTTCTTAGTCTGTAAGATATATATATATATATATATATATGGCTCACACAATAGTAGAAGTAGGTAAATTTACACACAGGCAGGCCAGCTCCAGAATCCACAGGCAATATGGCAGGTCATTGTTTCAAGTACTAAGAACTAAAGGTGTCTGATCCAGATGCAAGATTGAGACCCACAAAAGAGCAAAACAAGTTTTCTCACAGAGTCTTCACATTGGGAGGAGGCCACACTTCCAAGGAAATATCCTTATAATTGAAACAAGGCTTGGACCTAAATAAGAGAGTTGTAGTCTACCCTGTTTTTATCCCATTATGAGGACTGACAACTTGGATTACACTGTGTTAAGCCTGATCCTGAAGGAATGCTGTGTGCTAATTTCAAAACTCCTAAGATTTTGGCACACCCATAACATAAAACCTTAGCTATGAAATAAAACCCTGAGTGTCAAGGTCCAGGCAAACTTGCTGATTAGCAATATTTCTCAGGTAAAGTCATCACAAATCATAGCTGGAGAACACTCCCATTGTGTATGGCCATGAAAGGAGCCTGGGAGGCACAGAGGTTATGTGTTGGCCGGATGACCAACCACAAAGTCAGCAGACCAAGCCCACCAGCTTCTACAAGGGAAAATGATGAGGTTTTTTGCTACAGTAAAATGTTATAATCTCGAAATCCCAAAGGTACGGTTCTCCTCTGTTCTCCAGAGTTGCTATGACTCCGAATCTACACAGTGACAGTGAGTTGAACTTTGTGTGAATCCATCCACCACTTGTCTGTCATTATATTGTAACGTGGTGGCTTGAATGTTGCTGTGATGCTGGAAGCTATGTCACTAGTATTTCAAACACCTGTAGAGTAAAAGAGTAACATAAATTGAAAATGTTTCCGCAGATTTCCCAGACTAAGAACAGACACCAAAGGAATAGGCATTACGCTCAGAGGAATTAGTCACTAATAAACTAATGAACTATTGGCAGATCTAAAAGACCTCATGAGTAGGAGAGATAGTACCAGAAAATGAGTCCCTTGGATCAGAAGGCAACCAACAACTGAGGAAGAGCTTCCTTCTCAAAGTACAGTTGACCATAATGACATGGATAGAGTAAAATCTGTGGGGAATGATCCAAAATGAGAAAAAAACAGCTGCAAGCATCAATTAATAATTGGAATTTTAAAAATACAAAGCATAATCCTAAGAAAATGGGAAGCCATTAAAAATGAAATGGACCATGTATTTATTGATATCCTAGGAGTTAATGAGCTGGTATTGGCCATTTTAAATTAAATATTCATAAAATATGACTATATATGATTTCATGATTATGATTTAGAGAATGACAGATTCAAGAGGAATAACATTGCATTTATTATTGAAAAGGAAATTTCAAGATTTACCTTGAAGCACAATGTTCCCAGTGCTAGTATTATATCTATTCCCATAAAAGAAAATCCAGTCAATACAATGACTATCCAAATGTTTGATCCAACCATTAATGTTAATAATGAAGAAATTGAAAAATTCCCCAATGTTTTTAGTCTGAAATAATCATATATGGAATCAAGATACATTGTAAATTATTCTCAATTGGAGTTGGAAAGAATAATAGTTGGAAAATATGAGCTTGTTGATAGAAATGAAGCTAAAGATTATATGGTAAACTTTTGGAAGACAATTTACTTCATAAATAAAGTTTTCAACAACACAAAAGGTGACTATACACTCTGATTCTCCATGTGGAATACATAGATAACAAGTTAACTACATGTTTGGGAAGAAAGGATGGAAAAGTTCAAAATCAACAGCTCAACTGTGGCCAGGTGTTGACTGTAGAACAAACAGACAGTTGCTCATATGTAAATTCAAGCTGAAATTGGAAAAATGAAAGTAAGTCCACAAGACCTAAAATATGACCTTGAGTCTATCCAACTAGAATTTTGAGACTATCTCTGAAACAGATTTGATGCACTGAACACCAATACAAAACACTCGATGACCATCATACATGAAAAAAACATAAAGTCATTGAAAAGACAAGAAATCAAGAGAACGTCGAATTGGATGTCTGAAGAAATTTTAAAACTTGTTCTTAATCATAGAATGGCCAAAGCAAATAATAATAAAATTTAAAATATGAAGAGAAAAATTTAAAGGACAGTTGAGAAGACAGTGAAATATTGTAATGAAGTGTACAAACACCTAGATTTAAAATAAAAAAGGAAGACCATGCTGTGCATATTCTAAACTGAAAGAAATCAAGAAAAAAATTAAGCTTCAAGTGGCAACATTGAAGGATTCTATGGGCAAAATATTGAAAGATACTAGAAATATCCAAAGAAGATGGAAAGAATATACAGAGTCATTATACCCAAAATATGTAGACATTCAAGCATTTTACAAGCTAGCAATGAGTTCATAAAGATAGAGGTATTAGCCTAGGTACATATATTTATTTGGCAAACACTGTAGGAGTGGACGGACTTTGGGCCTCTGCCCATACCCTCCCTCAATGCAAGAACACTTTGTTCTAACACCTGTCATTGTGTGATACTCACCCTTTCTGCATAACCACTGAAGACAAAATGGGTGCACAAGCAAATGTAGTGAAGAAAGTGGATGGTGCCTGCCCGGCTAACAAAAGATATAGCATCTGGTGTGTTAAAGGCTTAAAGTCACATAAGTGGCCATCTATCAGAGAGGCAACAAGACCACATAAAATAAGCTCATCAGCCTGTGTGATCATGAAGTGTTGCTGGGGCGGGGTAACAGGCATAAGAAGACCCCAAGCAAACAAACAAACACACAAACAAACAAACATATTGTTGAGAAAGAGGGGGGTCAGGACAGAGACCCAAAGCCCATCTATCAACAGTGGGACATCCCTTCAGAGGGGTCACAGGGAAGGAATGACTCAATCTGGATGCATTAAAGCACCGAAGAAATACACAATACTCTTCTGGTTATTTGAGGCTTCCTCACCCCCACTATCATGGCCCCAGTTCTGCCTTTCATGTTGGGCTAAACTGAAGCATGTGTATAGGTATAGCTAAGAGATAAAAGCCAACGACACACAGAATCCAGGAACAGGAATGGGAGGAGTGATAACAGAAGAGTAGGGGGAAAGTTGGGAGAGGAAGGGAGGAAGGGGGAACTGATCATGATGACTGACTCATAACCACCACCCCTCTCCAGGGGAATGAACGGCAGAAACCGCGGGAAAGGGAGATAGTGGTTGGTGTAAGATATGAAAATAATAACAATTTATAATTTATCAAGGGTTCATGAAAGCAGGAGTGGGGACGGAGGGAAAAAAAGACGAGCTTATACCAAGGGCTCAATAGAAAGTAAATATCTAGGAAACAATTATGGCAACATATGTCCAAATATGCTTGATACAATTGTTGGATGGATTGATATAAGAGCGCAAGAGCCCCCAGTAAAATTATCTTTAAATTAAAAAAAATACTTATAAAGAAAGCTAGTAAATGAGCAACAACCAATGTCACTGAACAAAAAATAATTCCATTGAAGGCTTTAGCCAAAAATGAGCCTCCAGGAATTGATAGAATATCAATTGAAATGTTTCAACAAATTGATGAAATTCTGGAAGCACTTACTCTTCAATGCAATAAATTGAAAGACAGCTATTTAGCCAGATGACTGGAAGACTTCTATAATTCTATGCATTTAAAAGATCGGTGACCCAACACCATATGGAAATTATGTAACAATATCATTACAATCACATGCAAATAATGTTTTGCTGAAGATCATGCAACAGAGGTGCAGAAGTGTGCTGACAGGGTACTGTCAGGGATTCAGAAAAGATATATTATTACTGAAATCAGCTGGATCTTGTGTGAATGCAGAGAATGCTAGAAAGATGTTTACTTGTGTTTTATTGACTATGCTAACGGATTCAACTATGTAGACCATAACACACTATGAATAGCAACCTTGAGAATAAAGGAAGCTAAAAAAATTACTGCATCATGCTCATTTGGAACCTGAACATGGATCCACAGGCAGTTTGTGGACACAACAAGAAAATACTGCATGGTTTAAACTCACCAGGCTTCACACTTCTCACCATATTTATTCAATATTTATGTTGAAGTGATAATCAAAGAAGCTGGATTATATGAAGAAGAATGTGGTATTAAGATTGGAAGAAGGTTTGTTAATAATCTTGGATATGCAGTTAAAGCAATATTGCTCACTGAAAGTGAGAACTTAGATACTTGCTGAAGAAGAACAAGGACTGTAGTCTTCAGTATAGATTACAATTACGTGTAAAGAAATGCAAATCTCCACAACTGAACCATCATGATAATGGAGAAAGATTGAAATTGTCAAGATTTTTCCTTGCATTGCTGCATAATCAATGTTCTTGGAAGCAGCAGTAAAGAGATCCAAGAGCACCTTGCATTCAGTAAATCTGCTGCTCAAGACCTCATTAGAATATTGAAAAGCTTTGAGAATGATTGGGGCAGGGAATGTATGGATGTGCTTTATACAATTGATGTAAGTATATGTATGGATTGTGATAAGAGTTGTATGAGTCCCTAATAAAATGTAAAAAAAGAAAAGAGGAGAATAAAATGATTAGGGCAAAAAAAAAGAATATTGAAAAGCAAGGATGTTACTTTGAGGACTAAGGTGCACCTAACCCAAGTTATGGCATTTTTAGTTGCCTCATATGATTGTGAAAGTTGGACACTGAATAAGGAAGACAGTGCATTTGAAGAAGTGCGTCTGGAGAAAGATATTGAAAGTACAATGGACTGCCAAAAGTACGAAAAAAATCTGTCTTGGAAGAAGTACAGTCAGAATGCTACTTAGAAGCAAGGTTGGTGAGATTTTTCTCTAGTACTGTTTTCATGTTATGAAATACCAGTCCCTGAAAAGGATGTCATCCTGGGTAGAGCAATGGGGCAGCAAAATAAGGAAGATCCTCTACAAGATGGGTTGGCACAGTGGCTGAAACAGCGGGTAAAACCTCAGAACAATTATGAGGAGGAAATGGGGCTGGGCTGTGGTTTTCTATATTTAGGTTTGCTAGAATTGGAACCTACAAGACAGTACCTAACAACAAATGACTTTGTTGGGGAAAGACATCTAGGAGCTCGCTTCTGAACTTGGCCCTTGGTGAAACAATGGTTAAAATGTTTTCCTGACACTCAAGACTTCCATTGTTTGGAACCAGCAGATGCATTGAGAATGATGTGTCCATCAGCATCCTTAAAGGTTTACAGGCTTGGATACCCCATGTGCCAATTCCACTCTGACCTAAAGAGTCACTTTGAGAACTAGACTTGACCGTGGCTCAGTTTGGTGGGCAGGCCTATATAATTTTTCTTTTGTTAAGTATATATTGGAAGTAGGAGTTCTTTTACTTACAAAGCCCATAAATATTGTTTTAAAAATTGAAATATTAATGTTTAATTAACAACAAAGCACAGCTATATCCTGTAAGTAAAACACTATGGGCAAATTGAGGTCTTAATGAATTTTGACTTCTTTTTTTTTTAATGTAGGAGACATTTATTCTCTGAACTTTTATGTTGTTATTTCAATATATCCAGTGGATGAAATATTGATCTTTCTTTCTAGTAGTCTCAGTGGGCACCCATCCAATGACCTTGTCTGATAATTCTTGTTTCCTCTGGTAAGGAAATATCATTTACTTGGCACCATACAGGTACAAGAATTTTACTGGGAAAGAGTCCCTTTCCTCTTTCATTTTCCTAGTTGAACTATTTTCTCTTCTATTAGAATGCAGAGAATAATTGGTATTGTGATGATATGCTCTTATCTGACTTCATTTTCTTGACTATGAAGAAAACTCTAATGATCTAGTCCAACTACAGTTTCTTAGATTTAGAAGACACTGATAGCTTTGGATCAGAATTGACTTGATGTCAGTGGATGATAGTGGGATGTTCATTTTGAAGGATCCAAGGTGGCACAGCAGTCAAATATTGACTAGGGAACATTCTGTAATACAATAATATGTATATGCATGTATTTTTGTATCTCTGAAATATATTGTCTATTTGAAGTTCAAAATGTTGCATTTGTTTTATTTTGTGGAAGTGATATTGTTGTTTAGAAGGCAACTATAAACCTAAGAACCTTTGACATGATTCAGATTTTGGAAGTATTAGTTTTGTTGTTAAGTATTATATTCTATTTTGAGAAATTGAAGTACTTGAAATTATTGCAAATGTTGGATATCCACAAAAGATAATTGAAAGAAAAATGCAATCATATCCAAACACATTGCTGTTCATTGATTCTTACTCATAGCAACACTAGAGGTGAGATGAGAGCTGTCCTGTGTCTTCCAAGACTGCCACCTATTCTCTGAAAAGCAGATGCTGAGTTCAAACTGTTGACCTTTTGATTAACGTCTGAGCACTTAACCACTATACCACCTATGCTCCATGCAGTTTCAACACCTAGTTCTATATCAATTGGTTTAAGTCGATTTCCAGGGTAAAAACACAAGCCACATATGGAAGTGAACCTGATGATTTTACATAGTTGGCCAACAAGCTGTTGAATTCTAGTCAGATAACATTCAAAAGATTTTCAGTTATATTTACTTGCAATAATTTGCATTTTAATGTAATTTTATAATTTCCTTTGACATGGTTGTTGTCTTCATTATTTATGCATTTGTTCTCATCTTCTTGGTTTTATTAAACACTATAAATTAGCAAAATATCACAACATGCTATTTTGTTCTGCTTATGACCACTGGTCGTATGTAATACTCAAGTAACAGGCCAAGTAGAACATAAAAGTTATTGAACAGAAGTATTTTTATTATAGTGCTATAGGATGATCACATTTCATTAACTGCTGCTGGTTTGTGCCCGACATAAATGCCTGTCATTACACTTGCAGAATTACAAAATGTCCTCCCCTCACTGATTAAACTGAAATCTCTGGCTAAAAGTGATGGTAAAGAGTACATTTATCTATGATATAAATTTTAATAATCTACCAATTTAGTTACTTTTACTTTGATTTGTTTGATCTAATATGAGACAATATGTTTCATGTCAATTTGTGCTGACTTAGGGTTTGACATTTCCCATTTAAATTAATATGGTAAGTTATTTTGTCTATATGATGCCTGATTCCCTTATCTTTAATAAGGAAATGTTGTCTATTTATCTTTCTGGATCTTTCTAAGCATTATGCTAGATCGTGCATGGGGGCCCACGACAAACAAAAAAGTAAAAACCACCAAATTCACTCGGAGAGGGTTGACTTCAACTCATAGCAACTCTACAAGGCAAGGTATATTGCACTTATGGTTTTCTGAAACTGTAACTATTTTTTGAAAACAGTTTATTGGCATTAACTCACATATCATACAATTCATTAGTTCAATCACATCAAGATGAATTGTACACTCATCACTACAATCAATTTTAGAAAATGTGTTGCATTCTTGTACTAATCATTATTGGCTCCCAAATCTCCTCCCAACATCCCCACGATACTTCCCAGGAACCATTGATCCAGCTGCTGATTCTATATATTTGTCTATGCTAGATTTATTTACAGAGAGACATTAAAATAAAAGAAAAACTAACAACACCACAGTGAAAAAGAAACACCTCAATGGAAAAGAAAGCAGAAATTATTTAAAATTAGAATAAATTAAAATGGATCTAGAGGGAGATCATATGATAAAGTGCTAAATTTTAACCAAAATCTACAAAATAGATACAACCTGTATCTACAATAATCCACTTCCCAATGCATTCTGTGTGGTAGCAAGGCTATTTATTTACATCCCTGATCTACGGTCATAGGGGATTCCCTGCAGGCTTAATTCATGTACACTTCCAACTCACTTAAAACAAAAAAACAAAAAAACTGAAATAACTTTAGAATGGGTCAAAAGGGAGATCAAATGATAAGCTATTACATTTTAACCTAATGGTGTCTGCCATATTTGATTTACAATGTTATTGATCTGATTAACAGACTATTAACATCTCTCAACTCTGGTCAGAGGAAATTCACCAGAAGCTTAATCTATGTGTGAACCCTACAAATGGAATTTGGGCTTGCACTGTCATCTATAACCACTGTATACCAGACACCATTTTCTTATTCGGATTTGGATTTTATTGTTCACAATCCTTGAATCACAGTTTGGTGTGTTTCAGCCATGTAGACTTAGTTGACACCTCACTTTAGATGGCTGCTTGTTTAATGGCACGTGTTTAAGACCCCAGATGGTATTCCTTCTGATATACGGGCACTATCTAGATTCTTCATCATATTTTGTTATAGTATCCATATTTTCAGTGATCTCTTCATGAGGGTGAATATTAAGCAGAGCCATTTCTTAAGAACTAATATTTCTTCTATTAGGGCTAGAATTAAGTACAAGTCCTTGATCTATTCATATATCTATGGCTTATATATGTCTCTGGCTCAATTTGGACATATCATGGTCATTATCATTTAGAGACACTAATTAGACAAAAAATGGGAGTTAGTGATAGGACCAATTGTTCAATAATATTCATTCACAATGACAGAGCTAAGTAAACCAGATTCACACATGTGATAGTGAAACAAGGAGGGTTTAACATAGTATGTGATGCTTATGGACCATCCTTCACTGGGTACCCTCAAGGCAAGAGATTCCAACCAAAGTCAACGATCTGTTATGTCTGTCCTTCAGCTAGTAGTCGTCTGCTTCTTCTCAGGGGAGGTCTCTTCTGTTGGAATGCCTTTTAAGATGTACCTATAAAGAGGATCATATATGTTTCATGACTATCAGGCAGGCTTTCTACCTTTTTTCTTAGGATACTGGATTAGAAGATTACTTAGCGGTTTCAAATCAGCAGCAATTAATTTGCAATTAGCAGCCCAACTACCAAACACTATACCACCAACTCACTAAAAGATAATAATGATCTGGCTATCTATCATCTCTATATCTAACATCTCTATTTGCCTGCCTGCTTAGCTCTCTTATCTATAGATATATTATTAACTCACTACTTTTCTTCCCCAATAAAACTTGAAGTTAGGATCCTTGCTTTGGGCTCCACAGTAACTACCTTTATGGATAAATGAGTGTCATTGATTAGTACCAGTGATTACCTTTATGTATTTAGTTACCTGCATTTATAGGCCTAGAGAATAGGCCAATTTCCATTAGAAAGTCTGACTTCTTAAGGCCATCCCCCCCACCAAATATGCAAGAGATATAACAAGCAATGGAAACATGCACGTTTCTTTATGTCTCTTTAATGTCATGTGACCAAACAGTTGCTAAGCAGCAATGACTAGTACACTAGGGACAAGTTTGACATGCCCCACTTCCATTGACTCAGCCTGTAAGGAAACAATTAACCTAAATTTATTTTAGACCATTTATTACTCGTGGAATAGCAAACAGTGACAATTTCATGTTCCCAATAGTTTATTTTGCTCTTCCTCCCAGTTCCCCTGTGAATGATACAGTAGTAGATACAAGTAGAAATAATGCACATAGTAGGTTTTGAAAAGGTTGAGAAATTTCAACTTTAGGATATTTTGATCCTTCTGGAAGACTTTCCTGTCTTTCTATCCTGCTAGATCTATATTACGTTATTCTAGATTCCCTGTGGACAGGAGAAAGCTGCATCTACAGTAGAATTATTCAGGGAGAGACACTTCTCAGTGTCTCCAGAAGTGACAATTTTTAATGTTCATATTTTTACATAAAATATATTATGTTAAAAAAATATATTATGCAAGCATCTTTATATAAAGTTGCTCTCTGCTCATAAGATATATAGAAACACCAGACCCAGGTGAATTATCTCTCAAAATGGAGGAATGGATAGCACAACCCATTCTGAAAATCAAATAAATACTATAGTTTGTTTTATGTATGTAGATATGAAATTAAAAGTCAAAATTAATTAGCAGAAAGTTAGAGTCAAACCACCTGGTTTCATACTTGAATCAGGAGGGGATAGTCAATACTTGGCTTATTTTTTTTCTCCTAGATGATTATTTATGTGTCTTAAAATAGGCAAATTCAATATCACAAAATATTGTTTTAAATTTACTTTCTTGGAGTAAGACATGTTTATTTAGTTGTGGCTTTGTTAAGGTACTTGATTTTTATCTTTCTTTGATTTAAACAAAGCCCAGAGAGGAAAGGTGATATTAGTGAAAATAATCCTCTTGTATGACCTGTGCTTCAAGAGAGTTAGTGACATTTTTTTATCAAAATTTACACATATAGAAAACATTTGCATTAGTCTGGGTTGACTAGAGAAAAAAATTCATAGACACTAGTATGTGTATAAGAAAGAGCTTTATATAACAGAGCAATTGTATATTGAGAAAACATCAAAGTTGAGCCCAGATCACATCCATAAGGCCCATCTTCTCCATATGTCTGATAACAATCTATAAATTCCTCTTCAGACTCATGAAACACACACCATGATGCTGAATTCAGGAGGATCTCAGGCCAGTGGGTGGAAAATCTTTTGGATTCAGAGGCGGTATAAGCATCTCAGTGCTGGCAGGGGTCTCTACATGGCGCCTCTAGCTCTGGGACACTAGCATAGCTCCATGTGTCTTGTCAGTAAGAATGTCTTCCTGGGAATGAGCTTGTATCCCACCTCTAGCAAGCTATTTATCCCCTCAGCGCCTGCAAATGAGGTCATCAAGCTGTGACCTAATTGATAGGCTAAATGCCACCCTTCACTCTCAAATTGACAGCACATTATGTAATCACCATAACATCAGTCATAACTTTTCATCAAAATAATTTCAAAGAGTAGGTAATTCTACAGGAACTTCATTGTGTTGACTTTTAAATCAGTCACCCCAATTTTGAATAGTCTTAAATCAACATTTTGTTATACCCATTGTTGTTAAGTTAAATCTGATTCAACGGTAATTTGTAAGACAGAGTAAAACTCTAATATTTATAGAAGTAGACTGTTAACATGCCCACCCCCAAATGGAGCAGCAAACTACTGGCTTGTTGGGGCAGATCAGGGCTCCTATATTTGTCGTATGTACAAGAATATAATATTGTGCATGACATAGCCTGGCAATACTCTTCATAGAGTTATACCATCTACCACAAGCCAAATATTCTGTTATCAAATTGGAAACCAGTAAATTAGTGTGACAAGGGGACCTTTTGAAATGTATGTATTTTGTTTTTTGCATCGAGATTGTTTTGGTTTAGCACAATTATCTTCATGACACATGTATTAATTTTCTACATTTAAAAACAAGCTAATAAAAACTCTCCCATATGGGTAAGAGGAAACATAAAAACAAGTTCTCTAAAGCCAGGAGTGCAGTAGGTTCTGGCTTTTAGAGGAATTCATAATCCTCCCTTTAATATGGGAGATAATAATGTAATAGCTCACTGCACTCCTTCCCAAAGTCCAGGGATAAACTATCATTGGAGTAATAGTGTTGATGGAAGACAAATATAAAGTTGTTTTCGCTGTAGAGGATTTTGACTCAATATTTAACTTATTACCTTATCAATAATGGCAAATGATATTTTTTATAATATTTTAGCAACTAGGCTAGTAAGACCTTTTTTATAGATTAACTCACTTAATTTTTATTAAAAAAAAACTTATGAAAAGATACTATTGTGCTGATTCCCATGGCTGAACTGAAAGTTTCATGACTAAAGAAAACACATCCATTCATTCACTAATTTATATTCAGTGCTGTAGTATTTGCCTACTTATTAATAAATTAATAAATGAATTCCCATTTTAAGAATGTTCTGATTTCTTAATTGACCTCAAATAAATTGATTATAGTTTCGTAAGAAAAAAGTGCTAGGATTAGTTATTTATCCTAGACTGTTCTGCAGCTCTAAACTATTATATCAGACTTAGGAACCATTATATCAGACTTTAAGAATAGTTGTACTATATTATTTGTATCTTTTATATCAAAATTGGTAAACGTGGGAGCGCCCTTGTGTTTTGCAATTTTTGCAGGTTACAGTTTTCTTTTTGGATTCAGGGGAATTAATTACATTCAAAGTGTCTGATTGATTGAAGATGATAGGCTAGATTAATGGACTCGTGGTAGTATTAGAGCATCACTGTTTTGCTAAAATAAAACTATTGGTTCATGGTATATGATCGTGGAAAAAATGGCCTAGATAGCCTAGGTTAAAAAACATCCATGAAAAAAAATTAAAAGAAACAGCTGATAGTGAAAGTCTGTTTTATTCTAGTGCTTGTATCCAGAGGATGCCTGGACCGAGTGCTAAAGGCACATTTTCACTTCACAGCGGCGCCGTTTCTTCTTTACCCTCTCAGCTCATTGCCTCGCTGTTTTGAATGTATGATCACTGATCGGTGTTTTGTTTCTCTAAAAGTGGATTAGAAGCCCTCTGGAACCGTCCAAAGAACCAAAAATAAATACATAAAAGTGATGTGCTATAAACAACAATTCATTTTAAAATGATCAATAAATACAAACAAGACAAGAACCCAATGTTCTCTTTGCAACATCCCAGTGACAAGAAGAATTAGGAAGACAAATCCCTGTGGACTTGTTGCCTTCCCACCGCTAAGTGGGTCCCTGTCAAGCCTTCTCTGAACCTCAACCCAACTCAAGGTGGGTCATTTAGCACAAAATCATGAGAAAAGAACACCTGGGAGCAATGACTCATGCCTTGCAAACTAGTTTATCTTCAAAAATTCTACTAGGTTTAATTGGGATGGCATTGGGAATCCCATTGTCTTTGGAGCTAATTTGGCCTCTGGTGAAGCCCAGCTGCTAGGTCCCACGTGACTAATGGTGACCATATCATTAATCTTCTGAATCAGGGTAGTTTGAGAGTAAAAGGTAGCGCTTTCAATAATTACAATGTCACAGCTGGCTCTAAGGAGGACGCTTGTAGACAGAAAGAGGTTTGGGTCATTGCAGAAAATAGCAAACTGTGAGTAATTCACCTTTCTATTTAGCTCAACAAGGAATTCTTAATACATCGAAACACACAGGGTGATAATATTTTCATGTCGTACACTTTATCAAGATTGCAGTCAATTGTTTTTAAAATTTCACCTGTTAGTAGGTGTTAAAACTACAAACCCTCATTATTTACCTACTTCTCCATTTGTTTTTCTAGTCATTCTTTTTTAAAATTTACTAATTAGTATAATAATGATTAGAAATATTTACAAGCCTATGAATACACCGAGGGTGAATACATTAGTGATGATGTTGTTCTACAAGGAAATAATAACAAGTTAAATTTAATTTTTATGTTATCAACTGTGTTACCTCATTTTTTATTTTAGTCTTAATTTTATTGTGTCTACAAATGTTAGGGAGATAAGGTCATAATTGCTATTTTAAAACACCACAAATCCGCGTTCAAAATTTGTTTTATTGTGCACAATTACATATTATGTTCTTGAGTGATTGTTTTATTTCTAATTTTAAAGCCCCATTGTCCTGGGAAATGAGAACCGCAGAGACTTGCCTAGACAAACTTGACTCCAGAAAATAAAAAATGAAGCAACCCAAAATAAAAAAAACACATAGTTTAAAAATGTGTACTATTGTAAAAAACCTTGAGATCAGAATGTACTTGAAGTTTGAATGTGCTATTCATGATGCACTAAACATTTGAACACAGGTAAAGGGCAGAAGTTGGAATCAGTGGGTTGATAAAGAACAAACTGTGCTCATCAACACTTACGTTTATAGCATTCTCTGACGGCAATTGAACACACTTTGTATTAGACACTTTACTCCTTTTTTGTCCTCCTCATCATGCTTGTGGTCGTCTTTTTTTCAAAGTCCATTTCATTAAATCCAGGCAGATTACTACTTTCTCTGCTTCTGTAGTTCAGACCCGGAAGGCCATTATTTGTGCCAACTTCTCTCTGTAGAGTCTAAACCCACCTTTGGATCTAACTTACATGGTGACTAAAGGGGTGGAGGATCATAAAGTTGGCAGTTCGAAATCACCAGCTACTCCATGGGAGAAAGATGGGCCTTCTATTCCCATAGAGTGATAGTCTTGGAAATGCCCATGTGGTTGCTGAGTCGACATTAACTCGATGGTAGTGAGTTTGGTTTGGGTTATGGTAAGGATCCAATCATTGGTCCACATCAGCACATGTTCAATGTCTTTCTCTGGTCTTCACACTCTCAGTCACATAGTACCTTGGCTCTTCTGCCTCCATGGGCCAATAAGACCACTCACTAGTTTGCCTCACAATCAGCCGGAAGAGAAGCCACCAAACTGTCTAATAAATCAAGCACAATGACTACTGTTCAATTGGCCTACCTCTCAAGGCATGGCATCCTCCTCCTACAGTGAAAACATGGTTAAAGATATATATTCAATGATATTTCAAGTGAGGATGCCAATCAAGCAGCAATATGGAAGTATCTTAAATAACAGTTTTGTTTTATTAATATTTTAAAAATCTTACACAATCTAGTTTAATGTACCTCTATTATTGTTTTTATTTAAGTATTAACTGTATGAAATAAACTTCCTTTTGGTATATCTGTTTTATACTTAAAATGGCCTTTAGGGTAGCAATCCCATTGTTAAATTATTTAAATCCCACTATTGTTGCATATCCATAGTTGCTTTCCTACTACCGGCACTTACAATTCAATTTCTAAGATTATGTAGTTAATTAAGCTACTTCTACATATATAAGGATTGCAATAATTTCAGCTGAATTCAGACTTGACATTATATTTCTAAGACCCAAAATACCATCTCATTATATATTCTATGATTTGTGTTTAATGAAGTCAGTGAAAGTAATTTATTACAGCATTAAAAAAGGAGTCACTTTTGGAAAATCACAGCTGTTTCTTCACAGTTTCTATAAATGCAGCTTCCTGAATTGGCAGCAACCACAAGCAAAGCAGTTTTATTTTTGTCTTGTTATCAAGGTGCAATGTGAGTTACAATAGCTCACAAGCATGTAGCAACTGCTAATATGGTCTACATTTCAATTATCTGAATATTCCAAATTTCATACAGGCAGCAGATAAGTTTTGGAGAAACCCAAAGCAGGTTTTCAAGTGTTAGAGTAATTATAATCTTGTATAGCAATTGTGTAAAGTTCAAATAACAGTCATCATGGAATACTGCGAGGAGAAATCATCAAGCATTCAAAAAGTTGTTAGGTGCCATCGAAATCAGCTCCAACCCATAGCAACCCTGTGCACAACCGGATGAAGCACTACACAGTCCAGCGCCATCCTCACAATTGTCCCTGTGCCCGAGTCCATTGTGATAGCCACTCAAACTTGTCATTCAAACTCCCTGAGCGCCTTCCTCTGTTTGCACAGATGCTCCACTTTACCGAACACGATGTCTTTTTCTAGTGACTGGTCTCACCTGATAATATATCCAAAGTATGAAAGGCGAAGTTTGCCATGTTTGCTTCTAAGGAGCACTCTTGCCTTACTTCTTAGAATACAGATTTGTCTGTCTTTTAGCAGTCTGTGGTACTTTCAATATTTTTTTTCAGTACCACAATTCCATTGCATCAATTCTTCTACCATCTTCCTTATTGGATGTCCTCCTTTCAAATGCATATGTATAATCAATGGGGAATACCAAAGCTCAAGTCAGGCTCACCCCAGTTCTCAAAGAAACACCCTTACTCCTCAGTTCTCCAAGAGCTCTTGTGCAGCAGCTGTGCCTCATGCGATACAACTTTCACCCTCTTGAATGCTTCTTCCATGAGCATTGATTATGGATCCCAGTAAGGCAAAGCCCTTGACAACTTCAACCTTGTATTTACTTATCGTGATGTTACCTATTGGTCCAGTTGTGAGGATTTTGGTCTTCCTTACATTGAGTTGTAATCTATTCTGTTGGCTACAATCCTTGATCTTCCACTGCAAATGTTTCGATTCCTCTTCTCTTTCAGCAAGCAAGGTTGCATCATATGCATATTGTACATTATTAATAATTCTTTCTCAATTCTGATGCCTACAATTCTTTATATAGTCTAGTGCTTCTGACGATTTGATCAACATAAAGATTGAACAAGTATGATGAGAGGATACAACCCTGACGCACTCCTTTCCTGATTGCAAAACCTGCATTATCCCCATGTTCTGTTCTCACAGCTACCTCTTGATCAATGTTCACGTTCTGAATGAGCACAGTGAAGTACTCTGGAATTACCATTCTTCTCAGAGTTTATTATGGACCGCATAGGCAAATGCCTTTGCATAATCAATGAAATGCAAGTAGTCATCTTTTTGGTATTCTCTGCTTTGAGCCAAGATCCATGTGACATCCATACTGCTATCTCTTGTTTGGTATCTTCCTCTGAATCTGGCCTGAATTTCTGGAAATTCCCTGCGAATGTGCTGCTGTAAGCATTGTTGGATGAACTTAACTAAAATGTTATTTGTGTGCAATATTAATTATGTTGTTCTGTAGTTTGAGCATTCTGTTGGGTCACCTTTCTTTGGAATGGGCAAAAATATGGATCTCTTCCCATCAATTCTCTAGGTAGCTGTGTTCCAAGTTTCCTGGCATTGATGAGTGAGTGCTTTAAGTGATTCTTCAACTTTCAAAACATTTCAATGGGTCCCTCATCAATTACTCGAGCCTGGCTTAATCCATTCAGTGAAGCTAGAACTTCTTCCTCCAGTACCATTGACCCCAGAGAAAATACTGTGTATAAATACTCTTATATACACAATCCTGAAACAGTACTGTACTATAAGTAGATCTATGGATAAACATGAAGGCTAAACAGTTGTGGGAGAGAGAATGGAAATGTACCAACTAATATACAGGTAGGTTTAATAGGATATTTGTCAAAGTGTATCTACCATTAATGCAAATATATGCACGAATGGGATATATTTGGATTATACCTGGGAAAAGTTATGAAAATTTTCTAGGCAAAATCAAACACCTTGACACAAGGAGTCACTGTACCTGGGGGTTCCAGACCTGGCCTTGGTGGACAGCAAGAACAATTGAAATAACTTAGTCCACAAAGACAATGATCTTACTGTGTAGAGAAGAAACTGAGATCTTAAAAGCTTGCGATCAGTCTTCTGAAATAAGCTATTTCCTTTGGTCTTTCCTTTTCCAGAAGCTCAAAGAGTGACAGAAATTGAATAGGCATGGAAACTATTACTCGCTTGGACTAATGGACCACTCAAACAAACCTTAGTCGCCATGACCCTAAGACCAGACGATCTAGAGGATGCCTAGCGACCACCGAAAACTACTCTGAAATGGATCACCTTATGAGACCCTGGTAGAGTGAGAGAAAAATTTACTTTAAAATAAAAAATTATTTATAAAACCCTAGACTTACAGGTCAACTAGAAGGCAATGGAACCCTGAGACTGTGGTCTCTAGTCATCCTTCAAGTTTGCCAAAGAAGTAGCTCTCACAAAACAGTGTTCAGCAAAGCAGCATAGTGAAAGAGCACTACTATTTTGCCATGTGTCTAATCCTTATTGTTTTTATTCATAATGTTCAGTCACTCAAGTTTCCAATCTGTATAAGGTAACATTCCATATATTTTAGTTTAATAAACTCATCTATATGCATATATGCCTTTTTGTACTAGTACTTTAATTACTAAACTATTGGCTAGATTAATGACATGATTATTAGACTTAGCAAATGCCCATATAGGTTACGTACATTTTAAGATTTCTCTGTCATTCAAAGCTTCTGCAAATCAAGTCCTCAGAATTTACGCTCTAAAATAATTCTCTTTTCCGGTCGTGAATTTTATTACTACCCATCCTTGGGTTAAAGAGGCTGGTTTTTTCTTTCTGTGTAGACTTAGCTGGTACATCTCTGAGGTGGCTACTTGCGAAGAGAAGCCTTCAAGGTCTCAGCTGCTCTTCTTTATGATAATTGGTCACCATCTAATTTCTTCCCCGTAATTGGCTACAGCATCCATATCTTCAGTGATCATTTTATGAGGGCAAATATCAAGCAGGACCCCATCTTAAGAATTAATAATTCTTAGATTAGGATATATGGTGAGCTGAAAATCTATTCATATATCACTTGCAGAGAACCCATATGGCCCAAGAATCTGCTGAAACTTCTCTGACTATTGAACAGAGGTGTAAATAGGCATGTCCTCAGAGTGCATTGGAAAGTGGATTACTTTTGCCACCACTGACTAGCCCAGGGAGGGGCAATCTGGGTATGTCCTTGATGCAGATCAAGGTATTGGGGGTCTTATAGTCATGAGTCAGAGCCTGACTGCCTGTGTGAAGTTCTTGGACCAATATCATAAATTCCTCTGCCTGCCTTACATAATGCAAATGTCTTAATCATGGCCTCAACCCCAATCTGGGAGTTCCACCAGTTACGATGCTGTATTGAGCTGACAATAATCATATTGATATTACAATTTTTTTTCTAACCTCCCATATCCCTTTAAAAGTATCTATCACAGATTACTGAGTTGCTGCTCGCTTTTTCAGACCCTTGTACTGGGCTCCTGGCTTTGCAACAGCTTAAGGGAGTGCTGCCCCACCTGAAACAACAGTTTCTAAATCGATCAAGCATTTCAGGGAGAGTCAGGAAGACCCAAAAGATGAACCCCAAAAGGTGAAACCATCCACCTCCACAAAGGAAGAAACTGACTGACCTCTGGAGAGGGGCCGAAGACCCCTGTAGCGTTTCCATGGAGCACTCCCAGAGTTTCCCACCTCACGGGCTCTGCAGTTTTCACTGTAAGCCAGTTGTCTGGGCCTCGGGCAACATTTGTCATGATGGCTGCCAAAAGCATTGTTGGAAGATCAGCCAGCTCAAAGGCCTGATCTCTCCAAGCCTTTTAAGCAAGACCAAAGCTATTGAAGATGATTTCTTGGAATGAATTAGAACATTTAAAATGAACATTATTTTTAATCCTTCAAAGAGGCAAAACTTGCCATTTTGGACATGGTATAGATCAGAGAAAGTTCTGAGGGGAAGGGCTAGAGATGGAAGCACCACCTGCCGAAGTGCACAGACCAAAAAAGCAGAGGCCTAAGCGCAGGTACCTCGAGAAACATCACTTCATCCTTTGAGATTTTTGTTTCATAAGATTTCTGTGGCTGTACAGCAACACTCTCTGTCTCTCTCTTGTAGGATGTAACCATCTGGGGTCCACTTTTCACTCGGACAGTGTAACTCCATGCAATAAACTGAAAAGAGCCAAAAAAAAAAAAAGTATCTATCACAGCGAACCCATGGATGCCATTTGACCTTATGTTAGTAGTTCTTCTCAACTAGACAACATGTTTCTGATGTTTTCCAGTCCTGGCATTGTTAAAGACTTAAGGAATATTCTCTTAAAAGAAGAAGGAGAAAGAGGAGGAGGAAAAGGAAGAGGAGGTGGCGGCTTATGGGACTCAAGACTATCTCCGGTAGCCATTCTTCAGTTCTGTTACCAAATAATCAACCACTCAAACAATGAGGGCAGTCTGCCCAGGGGCAGAGCTCAGTGGGTTAGGAAGGAAGGAAGAATGGAAACAGGACACAGAGAGGAAAGGGGATGAGTGATGGTACATAGATGGGTTGAAATATGTAAGTTGAAACAAAACCTCTGAGTTATTGAACCTGATGGCCTGTTTGGTGACCTAATTCAAAATAAAAAGTTTAAATATATAAATAAAATAGCAAGACCAAGGAACTCGATTCATCCAGTGAGGATGGTACTACAATGGATAGTGTTTTGTTCTATTTACTCATTGCCTCCAACTCTATGCCAACGCATAGTGACCCCAAGGACAGGGGAGAACTTGCTCTGTGGGCTTCCAAGATGGTAACTCTTTACGAGAAGAGAAAGCATCATCTTTTTCCTGTTCTAACGATTTAAGGGTATATAGATATGGAAGACTGGACTCCAGAGTTCCTAACAACAAGCAATAACAACAGATTATAAGCAGAGTAAAGCAGATAAAATGGGAATATTTGATATGCCAATTCTTTCTCAACCATGTTTTTTAAAAAAAAATCATATAAGGAGAGTTAATCTAGTACCGACTCTATTTCTTCTCATAGATTATAAAATGTACTGTCCTACATTAGAGTGAACAAAAGGCACAATTATCTATATTTTAGTCTTTAAAATATATCAGAATTTTCATTTTTCTTCTGATTACCATTCTTGTTTTCTAGCTTTGGAATTTCATGAAATGCTGAATGTCTCATTTTACTCAAATCGGCAAGGATTCTACAAATGCTTTCTACATATCACTCTGTGTGTGCCTTCACAGGATATAACTGAATGGCCTTTGTAAACCTCCTTGGGGTAAGTGGGACTCTTACATTTTTTAATCATATATATTTTTATATATGTTTGCTTCTATATATCAATTTTCAGTCTCTCACATGTGTATAGAATTGAACTACTTATGCTTAACTCTATGCAGCTTATACTTTCTCCTGGCATATCACATAGCAAGGATAAATACTTTGCATTTTATTAATCTTTTTTGGAGATTGGTTTAAAAATATGTAGGATTCCACAAATGAATAATGTATGGCTAAATAAATTTGTCATTAAATATATTACTCTATGAAGTGAACACTATTGAGTGTATATTAAGGAATTTCATTGGTCAATCTAGAAAAAGAGATCATTCGAAAGCCCTGGAACGACTAGTGCAGACAGCGTTAAAAAAAACAGGAAAATAATAAAATACATTACTCCTTGTAATGGTGAAAGCCTAGTGAGATTCATTCAAAAGACCTCACAGATTTAGAAGTAAAGTTATCATGCAGCATGCATTACGGTATGTTTGCATTGACTCCTAAATTTCTATCCACTCTATGATAAGGTCATATTCACACTTGGAAAAGAGTTGTTCTTAGGTCCCATCAACTCAATTCCAACTCAAAGTGACCCTAAATGTAGCGGAAGGAAACACTTTCTGGTTCTGTTCCGTCTCCACTGTCATTGCTTTGTGATCCTGCTTCTGCAGGCCTCCACGGCCATCCCTCCTACTGGGGGTCCTTATCTATTTCACTGACATTGAACTTCTCCATGCATCAGTTCTTCTTTCTGAGACTGGTAGTCCTACTTAATATGGCGCATTCCAGTCCACACTCCAAGAAATTTCAATTCAGTAGATAGGCAGTAAGCCTAGGAATTTTTTTTTAATTTTAAAACATCATTCTAAGTGCTATAAAAATTACTGAAACCCATGGGTTGGTGGTTACAATTGACATGAGGCAGACATCTTATCTAAAAGTGATTCCAGAATGTACTCTTTGTCTGAATACTGTGAAGATGCTTAGCCATCTGTAACCTCAGGTTCTTCATCTACAACACATTGATATAATAATATTAATGTATACGGCTACCATAAAGATAAAAAATAGGGAAGATAGAAATTTCAGTGACTAGTCAAAATTGCTAAGTAAACTTTGAGACTGTCATCTTTGGCAATATAAAGAACTATTCAAAATTTTGGGTTTTTTTTTAAAATAACAAGGGTTTTCTGAGTCTCATTTTTTAGGCTATAAAAGGTGATAAATGTACCTCTCTAATATGACTAGGGGACAAATATATAAAACAATGCTTTAAATCATCTAGCAAGCTATCTGGTAGAAAATGGTTATTAAACTGTAATAATTATTACCTTCAATTTCAGTGAATAAAATAATTATTATTCACCTAAAACGTAAGAGAATAATCATTAGTAAAGCAATTATTGTGGGAAAGAGTGTGTCTCTTCCAGATGCTATGCCATCAGTTCTCCTGCTGTCCATTCCTTACCATCACATTTACCGAGCAAAAGGGAAAAAATTCCACTCAAATTCCATTCAACAGGCAGCTCCCTTAATCTCATTGCTTCCTAGAGGGCTGTCAGATTTATAGATGAAAAACACAGGGCATCCAGTTAAATTTAAATATCTCATAAACACTGAATATTATCTTTTTGGAATGGCACATAAATATTTCAGTATATTTCATGCTATATTAAGGAAATATTGCATCCTGAATTATGTATGGGTTATATTATAAATTAAAAATATTTTCAATATGTTATAAGAATATTTTATTTTATACAACTTTGATTTTATCTGAAATTTTAAAATTCAAATACAGTATGATTGTATATAAGTGTGTATATGTGTGTGTATACATATATATATATATACATACATATATATCTTGCTGTTAGCTGCTGAGTCAGTTCTGATTCATGGTGACCCTATGTACAACAGGACAAAGCACGGCCAGGTCTGTGTCATCCACACGCATGTTCTTAAGACTGAGCCCATTGATGGAATCACTGTGTCAATCCGTCTTGTACAAGGTCATCTTCTTTGCCAGGCACAATATCCTGCTTCAGGCACTGGTTTCTCCTGAAAACACGTCCAAAGAAAGTGAGACGAAATCTCATGATCCTTGCCTCTCAGGAACATTCAGGCGGTACTGCGTCCAAAACTGATATTTTTGTTCTATTGACCGGCCATGGTATTTTTAATACTCTTCACAAGCACTATAATTCAAATGCATCCCTTCTTTTTCAGTCTTCCTACCCATCGTCTAACTTCCACATGCATGTGAAGCAATGGAAAATACTTCAGTCCTCAAAGTAGCATACTTGCTCTTTGATAGTTAAAGAGGTTTTGTGCAACAGATTTACCAAATGCAACATGTCTTTTGATCTCTTGAATGCTGTTTACATGAACATGGATTGTGAATCCAGGCAAATCAAAACACTCAACAACTTCGCCGTTTTCTCCATTTACCATGATGTCACTTCCTGGCCCGACTTGAGGGTTTGGGTTTTCTTCATAGTGTGCTGTAATCCACACTGAAGGCAACCATTCTTCATCGGTAAGCGCTTCCCGTCCTCCTCACTTTCCGCGAGCAATCGTGTCATGTGCACGGCACAGGCTGTTCTAACTCTTTATTCTAATCCTGATTCTATTTATAATCCTAATTCTAATCCTGATGCCTTATTCTTCTTCTTCATGTAAGCCACCTTCATTGATTATTTTCTCTGTATGTGCATACACACACACACATAATATATCCCTACCTCTTCTCAGTATTCCCACTCTAAAACACTGGACCAGATACGTATCTTAAACTGATTTGCTTACTTGGATACCAGTGCTCCTGTGAGTTGATCCACTTAAGTGAAAGTGGTCAAACCTAATGGTAGGCAGCATCAGAATGCATTTTCTTATCCTTAATCACAAAGATCCAGAGACTCAGTCAATCATTATTTGACTAACCTGCAATTTTCCTCAGATGGTAGATAATGTCAGTCATTTTAATTCCATTTCTCTGCATACTATTTCCTCCTCTATATTCTTCACCATTTCCCCCTCTTCAAAAGCAGAGGGTATCTATAATGCATCCCTTATTGCTACTTTGCTGGGTGTCCCTGGGACCAGTACCTTTTCTGATAATAGCAGGGCATCCAGGGACTACTAACCCGAGAAAGGCATTCAACTGTCCTTGACATTGTACTTTCTTGAATTTCTCCATTCTTGTGCGAAGTCCATTTTAAAATAGTAAGCTTTGCTTTACCAATAACATGACATAAGTCTTTGGCTAAAACTAAATGGAAATAAACCATGTCTTTTGCCAGACCGTCGTATCTAGGATCTACGGACAAAGCTGGGTAAACAAACAAATGAGCCGGCCTGGTGGCGAGTTCTGGAATGGGGGTGACCAGAGACTGAGGTTCTAGTTACCATTCGACTGAGAGAATTTGGCAAATAATAAAAGTTTTAAATGTATCATCCACACATTTGCCACGTGGTAAAATAGTGTCTGCAAAGTGGAAATATCTTTAAAATTGCAATACATCAGATATTTGCCCAATGCTATTTTAGATTTTATTTTGCATGCTTCCAAAAATATTCGATACATTTTAGGCGATCTCTCTGAATCTGTGCATACCCTCAGTGCCACATAGCGAAGGCAATTGTCCCGTGAGGGGGCGACACTACTGAGCCACTCTGTGCTTCTCTCCTTCTAAAAACGCAATTTGTCCACTCTCACAGCTCTGAAACTCAGCGGTGATAAACTACATGCCTTTCCTAGAGGCTTTCATTGGCTCTTTCTTCATGCCTCTCTTAGCCCTTTTCATTTCAGAGAAGTTTCATTGACTAAGTTACAAGTTCTGGAAGGCAGATCCATCAAGGCCCTGTCCCACCAATGTTAACAATATTGTTGTTTATTGAGGGCTTATTATGTGTTAGATTTTTTACTGAGTTTTTTTCAGAATCATGTTATTCAATCCTTCTAAAAAAGTCATGAGTTAGATATATCCCACTGCCATTGAGGCAATTCTGCCTCAAAAGAACATGACAGAACAGAGTAGAAGTGGCCCACAGGGTTTCCAAGGTTGTCGCTTTTAGGCAAGCAGACTGCCACTTCTTTCAGAGCAACTTACGGGTTCAAACTATTGACCTTTTGGTTAGCAGCCAAGCTTTGAACCACTGTGCTAGGATAGCTCCCTATGATTTAGTCATAATTGTCCCAATTTCAAGTAATTTTCCCAGAGTAACCCAGATACTAGGTACTCATAATTCAAATTAAAATTTTAGTCTAAATTCATACTTCTTTGTTCTAGAGGGTCTTGCATTTCATATTAACTTTCGGTCCAGTGTGTGGCATGGTGAGTAGCATGAAATATGCTCACGATATAACATTATCTGATGAAACAAAGGGATGCTAATGTGATATATTCAAGACTCGGATTTTGCTACTGTTCCAGCCTCTTTAACTCTTTGGATTTGGCCACTCTATTAAAAAAAAAAAAAGAAGCTAGACACTCTATTATAATAAATGATTCATACAGTAAAATGCTTTGTTATAATCTGAATAGAATGGATTAAATATTGGTTATATATAAAGTGCATAATTGTTAGAATGAATGAAATATTAAAATAAATTTGAAACAGATTTTCTGTATCACTCTAGTTGTAGAGACTTAAAGTGCTTTCAAAATTCAAAAAAATATTATTTTTGAAAAACTTGGGGAAGGGGCAGTTACTCTTAAAATGCCATAAACGCAGAATTTGCATTCGATTTTTACCTTAGGTCTGTAGGTGTATATTGAGTATGTGTGCACCTTTGTGTGTGTGTATATACACACATATCTCTATCTATCCAGCCACACATTTACACACATATATACCAGACAAGGCATTGTGAATATTGAATATAATATCTTCTGGTAAATCAAAGTTAACCAATGCCTAACAAAGCAAGTGTAATTATAGGATCACAAAATGAGCTTTAGAAGATGGGCACAGTATGAATTTAAGGGGTGTTTAATGTAAAGTGTATTTAATTACAAGATAATGGAGGTGGAGGCTTTTTTTTGGAAAAGGTGAAACATTTTTATAGCTAGGTTCCTGTTTTTCAGTTAAAACAAAATTAGGTCCAAAGTTTCAGTTACCATATGGAGATAAATACATAAAGGCAGTCTTGTGTAGACTTCATTTACCAAACAGCCTCAGTTTTTGTTCTGATTCTGCAACATCCTTTTTTACTTTATAACTTGACTTTGATGTCAGGAGCTTAAAAAAACCAACTACCTATTCTGGCAAATTTCCTTAATAATAAGTTCAAAGGCATTAGGTTCCAGCTCTATTTAGGTGAGGAAACACACAGATCTTTGTTTGATGGTACCTAGTTTGTTCCCACTGAAAGCGACCCTGTGAGCTATCTGAAGCACAACAGAACCCCCTGCAAGGTCTGGCTGTCCTCAGAATCTCTTCGTCTTCGAGCTCAGTAACACAGCACTGTGTCAATCCATTGCCTGGACACTCTTCCTCTTTTTCAGTGGCTTTCTGCTTTGTCAAGCGTGAGATCCTGTGCTCTCCTGATTGTTCTCTCCTGATAGCTTATACAAAGCGTGTGAGAGGGAGTCTTATCATCCTTGCTTCTAAAGAGGATCTGCCTGTATTTGTTCCTGGACAGATTTGTCTGTTCTCTGCTCATCTAGGGTACTTCCAGTGTTCCTCCCGGTACAGTAATTCAAATGCATCAGTTCTTCAGTCTCCCTTAGTCAAGGCCCATCTTTCACATGCACATGAAGTGATTGAAAAGACTACTGCAAGGTCAGGCACACCTTAGTCTTGACAGTGACTCCCTTGCTTTCAAAACTTTAAAGAGGTTTTAGGCAGCACATTTGGGCAATTCAACATGTCCTTTGATTTCTTGACTGCTGCTTCTATGAACATTAGTTGTGGAACCAAGCAAAATGAAATCTATGACGCTGTCCATCTTTTTCTCTCCTTCTCATAATGTTCCCCACTAGTGCAGGTGTGAGGATTGTGGTTTGATTTACATTGGGTTGTAATCCATTGTGAAAGGTGAAACTTTTGAGCTTCAGTAGTAAGTGTTTCAAATCCGCCTGGCTTTCCGCTAGTTAGGTATGGCCTGTGCATGTTGCCAGTGATGTTTAAGCCTTCCTCCAGTCCTGGTGCTTTTGTTAGGTAGCTTAGCCTAGGGATTGGGATGTCCATTGGAGCATGCCCAGAGAGCCAGCATAGGACAAAGCTGGATTTTCCCGTCGGTGGGCACGGATGGGCGTTAAACCTGGAGCAGCCCACCTGGGCCAGGTGATTGCAATTCAGCCTAAGGGATCAACTTGGGGTCGTTTACCAAGCCTCCCACCGGGAATCCTTGAAAAGGCAGGAACCGAGAGGGAGAAGGGGTCTTTTTCGGAGGAAAACTTGGGAGAGAGATCTTTGCGTGACCTTGAGCAGTCTCTGCCAGGCCGCATGGTCAAAAGGAATCCTGTGGTGCTGCATAAAACCCGAAGCTTCTTTTAACTCTCATTAAATTCACTTGGATCACGAGCCCGGCTTTGGCGTGAATTTTTCTCGCGCGGAGCCAAGGGCTGAGGTTGAAATCTAGCCCGGAGAGAGAGACCTTACACTCTCTCTTCATGGCGTTCAGCTGCTTGCCTCATTTGCTCAACATACAAATTGAATAAAATATGGAGAAAGGGTGCAAGCTTGATGTCACCTTTTCTGATTTTAAACCATGCAGTATTATTCCTTTGTTCTATGCAAATGCCAGCCTCTGGGTCCATGTGCAGGTTCTGCTGGAGCACAATGCAGTGTTGTTGAATTACCATTCTTCTCAAAGTCATCCATAGTTTGTCATGATGCACGCAATCAAATGCCTTTGCATTGTCCCTAAAAGTAAGCCAATATCCTTTTGGTATTCTCTGCTTTCTATCAAGTTCCATCTGACATCAGTTTTGAGATCCTTTATACCATGTACTCTTCTGTACACAGCTTGAATTTTCCTTACCTCCTATCAATGTATGGCTGCAACCGCTGCTAGATCATCTTCAGCAAAATTTTGCTAGTTTAGGATATGAATGATATTGTTCAATACCATCCACATGAATATGGATCTCTCCTTTAGCTGGTCAGGTAGTTGTCAATCAAATATCTTGGCATAAATTAGCAGGTGATTCCAATACTTAATCAACTTGGTGACACATTTCAATTGTACTCCATCAATTATGGGAATTAGTGTTTCATTAATGTCTTCAGTGAATCTTGGATTACTTTTCTCATCATCACTGATTTTTAATCATATTTATGCTACCTCTTGATATGGCCAACCAGCTCTTCTTTGGTATAGTGACTCTGTGTATTTCTTTCCATTGTTTTTTGATGGTTCCTATATCATCCAATAGTTTGCCCATAGAATCCTCTAGTTCCTTCAGCTTGAGAAATGTTGACCATCATCTTTCTTTTTAGCTTTCTAACTCTAAACCTTTGCATATTTTATCAATACTATGGCTGTCATATGATTTTATGTCAGCTTGAAGATGCATGTAAGTGTAGGAATGGAATCCAAACTGTCAATCAGGTCGCAGCCTGATGATGCATTTTGGTATGTGTGGCCTTCTTAAACTGGATGGGGTGGGGATGAGGATGGGATTTGGGGAAGCTTGGGAACCTACAATTCTTTCTGCCCTGTTTTTTTTTGGCTTTTTGGAACTCTGCAACTGACCCTAAAAGCTAACAATGCCCTACCATGTCTCCATAGACCTTGGACCCAGAGGACTCTGCACCCACTTGCCTGGGGTCATTCTGGAGCACTTCATGTGGCTGCATAAATCCGAAGAGGGACTTGGGACTAGTATCTGACTCATGGACTCGACTTGAACTGGGCTGGGATGCCTACTTCATATCTAATTACTTTGTGATATAAAACTAACACATACACTGAAATTGCTTCTCTAGACAACCTGGCATAACAAAAATACTTGTTTTCTCAAAACTCCCTTTATTTTTTCTGATCACCTATTTCATGTCATCCTTTCATCCATTAGCTTCAGTTAAACTATGTTCAAGAGCTAGTTCCAAAGACTCTTCTGTCATCCACTTTAATCTTTTATTTATTTTTGTTGTATTCATATATAATGTTTTTGATGTCATCCCACAGCTCGATCAAGTCTTCTGTCATTAATCTTTGTTTCTATGAATCTATTCTTTATATAGTCTCTAAATTCAAATGGAACTCAAGCCCATGTTTTGTTTTCCTGGACTAATTGTAATTTTCTTCAACTTCAGCCTGAATTTACATATGAGCAATGTGTGGTCTATTCTACAGTTGGCCCCTGGCTTCATCTTGGCTATTAACATTGAGCTTCTTCACTGTATCTTCCCATGAATTTAGCCAATTTGATTCCTCTGTATTCTGTTTGTTGTTTGTAGGGTGGAAGAAATGATACTCACAGTGATACTCTAAAAGATGCTATAAAACTCTATCATGTCACATAAAGCATCATTTCTGTCACTGAGACCATATTATCAAACTATATCAAATCTTTACCCTATGTTTCCAAATTTTACATTCCAATCACCAATAATTATCAGTGTACCTTGATTTTCTGTGTGATCAATTCAAGACAGTTGCTAAAATGATTCAATTTCTTCATCATTAACTTTAATTCTTGATGCATAAATTTGAATAATAATTATATTTACTTGATTCCCTTGTACGTACATAAATATTATTCTATGTAGACAGTATTGTATTCAAGATAGATCTTTAAATGTTCTTTTTGAAGATGAATTTGACATAATTTAGTTTGAATTTGTTATTTTGGTATAGTAAATCATGTGATTATCTCATTCAAAAAATGCCTTTCTTTTTTGGGGTGTGAGGGGCAAGGCAGATACTAATACATGCATATTAATACTCCAAACATTTATGAGTGATATTTAGGAAAAACTAAAACTTTCCATAATAGCACAGTGAGTAAGCAAGTGCTTGATTTCTGATTGAAAGATAAGCAGTTCACCCACTGGATGGGAGAACTATGTGGCAATTTGCTTTTAAAGACTGGCAATACCACAGGGCAGTTCTACTCTATTTTATAGTATCTTGATGTGTCATCTTGATTGCAGTAGATTTGGTTTTAATCTTCTTTTACTCACAACTCAGTACATAATTCATCGCTCTTCTTTGATTGTTTTGTTTTATGTATTACTATTTGTTTGCTGACAACAAAAGCCTTATGAATCACTAGTGAAGTTATACTGAGCACTTATACAGAAAATACACTTTTATTTAAAATCATATTTCATCTTTTATTCAGGTTTCTTTCTTTTTGAATTATTGATTCCCTCCCACCCCCCTGAATTACAAGTTGTATGTTGTGTTTCCTTACTATTGGCACTGT
This sequence comes from Tenrec ecaudatus, assembly GCF_050624435.1. Classification (NCBI taxonomy): domain Eukaryota; kingdom Metazoa; phylum Chordata; class Mammalia; order Afrosoricida; family Tenrecidae; genus Tenrec; species Tenrec ecaudatus. The sequence continues at coordinate 101,484,407 of NC_134530.1, forward strand.
CATATTAAGCGCAAATTTTGCTTCTGGGTAATATCTATTTTAATATTAACTGGCATTCATATGCATGATACTGTTTGACTTTTTTGACCGACATTATTAACATTTACTATAATATTGTTCCGGAAGAACTTAGATATAAATTCCAATAGCTTTTCCACACTAGAATACCACCAAGAGGGAATGCCTGCGTCCTTCATTCAGGCAGTTCACTATCAAAGAGCAATATTCAATTTCCCCAAATCTCTGACCCTGATTTGGAGTTATCATTTCACAAAAAAAAAATCCATCCATTTTTAAATTAAAGTACATTTTCTCATTTAGACATCCTCCCAAAAGGCATAAAAAGTAATTTTCTTCACTAGAAACTTCTGTGCTTAACATTTCATTTTGTCTGATCTTATGAAACATGATACAAGCAGATTCTACTAGAGTTATGTGGAATAGAAAGTATTGAGAATAATTAGTTCACACTTTTATTTAATAAGCACCAAATTGAAACTAATATCATATTTGAATATATTCTGATAAAAAAGAGAGACTTCACTATTGTGAGTGGAATTTTAGCTATATATTTTTGAAAGAATTTTGTATAATATGCTTTTTTAATTTGCAAGAAACCGTAGGCACACATAATTTCATAAAACTTTAAAACTTAGACATTGATAAACTATTATCTTTGCTTTAGACATGAAACTAAACTTGAAAAATATGATGAGACTTGTTCTAGGCCAAGTAGCCTGACAGAGCAGAATTAATTTCAAATGAACAGAATTATAAATCTACACATGGTATTTCCACTCATTGTTTGATTCTTCATATATAAGATGTGTGCAATCATCTATTAATTAAAATACCACTGTGGTGTGTTTTATGCCCTTAAGACCTTTACAGTCTATAGAGGACAAATTATCTTTTGTCTGATTTAGAATCTAGGCATAAGTGCATTGAATTATTATTTCTTTGTTTTACTAAATTGTTTTTATCTAACTACTAGTATTTTAACTCCACAAAGGGAAATACCTTCATCTGGTTCTTTTCATTGCGCAAATCACAGGAGCCCTGATGGCATAGTTGGTTAAGGATTGACCAACCAACACAAGGTCAGAAGGTCGAGCCCATTATTCACTCCACAGGAGCAAGAGGAGGTTATCTGCTGCCGTAAAGATGCACAGCCTTGGAAACCATTTGCAGGTCACCGTGGCCCAATGGCAAGGGGCCACTGACAAACCCTTGAGTAATGTCTGTTACTCATTCAACAAAGAGTTTTTAAATAAGTGAATGGAACACACTATTAAAAATGTCTAGGAGATATGGTAGAATCTTGTGTCAAGGCCCTACTTTCATAATAGAACTTAGGGACAACATTATGATCTGCATTCTGCCTGTGTTTTAGATTTTACCTTCTGCTGTGCTCTTTCTTCTTGAAGCACTTAACTAGATGTAGCAGCTAATTCCTCCAGTGCATCATACAATTTGCCTCTAGTTGTTAGGAGTAAAGACTGTGCGAGTTGAATCCTTTGGCTCATCCTTTGATGATGTGACATGATTTAAAGTAAGAGGAAACAACCACAGAAACCTACTAATAACTTGGAATGTACAAAATATGAATCTAGAAAAACTGGACATAATGAAATATGAAATGGAACACATAATCTTGATATCCTAGGCATTAGTGAGGTGAAATGGATTTGCACTGGCAGTTTTAATCAGAAAAGCATATGATTCGCCATGCTGGGAATGACACCATCAAGAGGAATAGCATTACATGCATTATCAAAAAGGATATTTCAAAATTAATTTTAGTAAAATTCCATTGTGGTAGGATTATATTTATCTGCTTTCAAGGAAATCCAATCTATAGAACTATTATTCAAATGTATGCACCAAGAACAAAAGCTACTGATGAAGAAATTGAACAATTCTACCAAAGACCTTAGTTGGAAATTGAGCAAGCATGCATTCAAGATGCAACTTTTGCATCACTGGTGATCAGAATGCAAAAGTTGGAAACAGTGAGGATAGAACAGTGGTTGGAAAATATGGAGTTGGTGATAGAGATGAAACTGGAGATCACATGATAGAATTTTGTAAGACCAACAACTTGGTCACAGCAAATACATTTTTTCAACAACATAAAAGGTGACTATATACATGAACTTCTCCAGATTGAATACACAGAATAAAACTGATTACATCTATAAGATCAGACTATGGAGAAGCTCAATATCAACATTTAAAACCAGGCAAAAGTCTGACTGTGGAACAGACCATGGATTTTGCATATGTAAGTTGAGGTAAAAGCTGTAGAAAATTAAAACCTATCGATAAGAGACAAAATATGATCTTGAGTCTATCCCAAAGGAAAATCTGAGAACATATCAAGAACAGATTTGACATATTGAACACTAATTATAGAATTATAGAATGAAGTCCAGGAGTTGAACAGAAGATTTCAAAGGGCATTTCCAGAAGAGAAAATCAAATATTAGAATTTAATGTGAAAAACCTAGAGTTAGAAAACCAAAAAGAGGAACGCTCACCATATCTTACTCTGAAAGAACTCAAGAAAAAAAATTCAAATCTCAAGTTGCAATATTGAAAATTGTATGATTAAAATATTGAGTGATGCAGGAACCATCAAAAGAAGTTGGAAACAATACATAGAGTGATGGTACCAAAAAGAGTTAGTCAACATCCCATCATTTAAGGAGGTTGAATATCAGCAAAAACCAATGGTGATGAAGGAAGTAGTTCAAGCTGTACCTAATACATTACCCCCCAAAACTTCCAGGAAAAGATCGAATACCAATTGTGTTAGTCCAGGTAGACTAGAGAAACAAATTCATGAACACTCTTATATGTTTAAGAAAGAGGTTTGTACACAAGAGCAACTGAATATTGAGAAAACATTCCATCTCATTCCCCTCAAGTCCATAAGTCTGCTATTAGCCCGTATGTCTAATATCAATCTATAAAGTCCACTTCTGACTCATGAAACACATGCAATGATGCGAATGCAGGAAGATCACAGACCAGTGGGTGCAAAGTATTTTGGATCCAGCGGTGGCAGAAGCATCTCAGAGCTGGCAGGGGTCTCCATGTGGCTCCTCCAGTTCCCAGGCATGGGGTCTATCAGCGTAGTGCCATGTGTCTTGTCAGTAGAGCATCTCCCTGGGAGTGAGTCTTGAGTCTTCTCAGTAGAGTCTCCAAGGCAGTGAGCAGAGAGAGAGAGGTGCCTTCGGGCTCCAAGAAGGAAATCCAGGAATTCCCAGATTCCTCAGGGGAAGGTCATGCCCACACAGAGGCTTCATTGGCTATGAACAGACTGACAGACTAGACTCCACACTATCACTCTTAGTCCTCTCAAGTCCCAAATTGAGATTTTGTAACTATCACATCAACTGCAATCATTCACCAAGCTAATGAAAATTCTTATGTATGCCAGGATTTTTGAAGATAGCTACTTGGCTATTGACTATAAGGTATTTATATTTGACCCATTCCAAAGGAAGGCGACCTAACCGAATATTCAAGCTATGGAGCAATATCATTGATATAACAGTCATGTGAAAGTTTGCTGAAGATAGCCTAACAATTGTTGCAGCAGAACATTGACAGGGATCTGCTAGCGGTGCAGGCAAGATTTAGGAAAGGTTGCGGAATAAAGGATATTATTACTGATGTGAGATAGATTTTGACCAAAACAGAGAATACCTGAAAGATATTTACCTGTGCATTCATGATTATTCCAAGGCATTGGACTGTCTGAATCATAACCATCTACTGATATCCTTGAGAAGAATGCAAGTTCTAGAACCCTTTAATGTGTTCACATGGAATATGTACATGGATCTAAAGGCAATTGTGCCAACAGAACAAGGGAATAGTGCACAGTTTAAAATCAGGATCGGTCAATGTCAGAGTTGTATCCTATCACCATACTTTTAAATCTGCATGCAGAGAAAATCATCAGAGAAACTGGATTATATGAAGTAGAGTGTGGCATCACGATTGTAGGTTGGCTTATTAACAACCTGAGCATGCACATGATGCGCCTTTCCTAGTGAAAGTGAGGAGACTTAAGCTTGAAATCTTACTAATTGAGATCAAGGATTGCACAAATCAATATGGAATACAACCCAATATTCATGAGAACAAAATCCTCACAACTACACTAATAGTTGTTAACATTGTGACAAATAGAGAAAAGGTAGAAATTGTCAGAGTTTTGTCTTGCTTGGATCCATAGTAAGTGTCTATGAAAGCAGCAGTCAAGAGAACGCAGTCATATTGCATTAGGTACATCTCTTGCCAAAGCAAGTGAATTTTAAGAATGATGAGGGCAACAAATGTATAAGTGTGCTTCACACAATTGATGTATGTATGTATTGTGATGAGTTGTATGAGCCCCAGTAAAATATTTTTTAAAAAGACCTCTTTAGAATATTGAAATGCAAAAATGCTACCTTGAGCACTAAGGTTTGCCTAATTCCAGCTATGATATTTTCAATTGCCTCATATGCATGTAAAAGTTTAACATTTAGTAGGGAAGACTAAAGAATAATTGAAGCACTTGAATTATGATGCTTGAGAAGAATATTGAAAGTACCATGAACTGCTCAAAGGACAAACCAATCCATCTTGGACAAAGTATGACCAGAGTACTTCTTAGAGTCAAGGACAGGGAGACTTTGTCTTAAATCCTTTGGACATGTTGTCAGGAGGGACCAGACCCTGGAGAAGGACATCACACTTGGTAAAGGTGAGGGTCAGTGAAAAGGAGGACGTTCCTTAATGAAATTGTTGATATAATGGCTACAACAATGCACTCAGGTGCAGGAACAATTGTGAGGACGGCACAGGACTGGAAGTATTTCGTTCTGTTGTCCATAAGGTTACTGTGGTTTGGATATATTTTGGTGACACCTAACAGCAAAATGGACCAGAGACATATAGAACAACAGTAAAAATCAAACAAACAAACAAACTCAGTGCCATGGATTTGATTACTTCTCATAGTGACACTAAGTCACAGGGTAGAACTGCTGCTGTGGGTTTCTGAGACGGGAACTCTTTACAGGAGTCGACTCGTCTTTCTCTTCAGGCCTGGCAGGTGGTTTTGAACTGCTGACTTTGAGATTAGTAGCCCAAGTGGTAACTATGATCTCACCAGGGCTCCTAGAGAGGCATATATAGATATATGAATGGATTTGTGACTTGAACTTAATTCTATCCCTAATCTAAGAATAATTAGTTCTTATGACATCCTTCTACTGGATACTCAATCTGTTGGAGAGATCACCAAAGATATGAGTGTTAGAGCAAAAAGTGGTGGAGAAGCCAGGTGCTATCTGACTACCAGAATATCATCAGGGTTATTTTTAAACAGTTTTCTTGTTATATAATCCACATATCATACAATTCATTTAGATTTAGAACGTTTTTATTCAGTTTTACTTGCTTCCCATTTCCTCCCAACTTCCTCTCTCATCTCCCAAAGGAACCACTAATCCAATTACTTTCTCTATAGATTGATTTATCCTGGATGTAGTATACAGGACAATATTAAAAACAGACAATAACAAAGTAAAACAGATAAAAACCTAAAATGAAAAGTATATTACCTGGGTTATTAAAAGTTGTCTTCAAACAAGCATCAATCTAAGTTAAATGTCAACTAAGTCCACATGGAAGAAGCATACCAATCAAAGTGATTCAAGGATTATAAAAATAAATATATAAATTCAAGGATTATAAATAATAAAAAGCAAATCCAAAAGAGGATCCCCTTGAATTCTGAATTCCCTGTTTCCCCGAAAGTAAGACATTCCCCAAAATAAGACCTACTTACAACTTTGCATCTTGCTGACAAATAAGACATCCCCCCGAAAATAAGACCTCCATGAAAATAAGGCTCTCCGAAGCTACCGTAACTCTGGACTCTGGACCATAGCAGAGGGCACCGCTGCACAGCTCACTGTTGGCCACAGCAGAGCTGAAGCAGACAGGAAGTGTGAGATCTCTTTTAATAAAACAATAAACAATAAATGTGTACCATATTCTTCTTCATGGAAAAATAAAAGATCCCCTGAAAATAAGACCTAGCGCATCTTTGGGAGCAAAAATTAATATAGGACACTGTCTTATTTTTGGGGAAACAGGGTATTGAGGTTTACAGAAGCCTTGGTACAGTGGAAGCCCCAAATCTATTTGAAGGCCCCACATGGATTAGGCCTCTGGGGAACTCTCTTTGGCCATAATTCAGGCATGCAAATAGCCTTGTTATCAGACAGAAAGCATTGTAAAATCATTGATATCTTCCATTAACCCATCTATATTATTTCAACTTTTGATATCTTCTGATTGCTTTTTGATTGAGAGTTTTCTTTATTTCATTTTATCATTGTCATTGGTTTTATTTTTTTGCTACCTGTTTGTGTTTCATATGATTATCTGTATATTAAATCCAGGGTAGGTAAATACAGACAGTAACTGGATTAATAATTATCTAGGGGCATGCAGGGTAGAGTAGGGGGAAATAGGAAGCTAATAAAAAGTAAGAGAAAGAAGAAAATATTTTGAAGTTGATTGTGGTGATAACCACACAACTCATTTTAATATTGATACATTTGTTTGTTTTATGTTGGAATTATACACAAATATTGTTATTTTTAAGTGCATTGGTGGGGTGGGGGTGGGGAGGCCAGGAAAGTTGTACTGAGAAATCTAATTTTTTCCCCTATCTTCATGATACTTACTCATTTTCAAGGGTATCAGTGGCTTTCCAAAAATATCTTGTTTGGAAACTTTACCTCATATATGTTACGACCCCAATCTTGTCCCTTCAGATTTCTTTTTCCTTAAAAATGTAATGAACAAAATTGAAAAGAAAAACAATTTGTGCTCCTCCAGGATGCCAAAGGAGCCAACTGGTATAGAGCAAAGGTCACAGATGCCTTGAAGGAAGGGCTATAGAACTGGAAACACTGCCTTCGAAAGTACATAGACCTAGATATAGTATTTCATTCGAAGCAATAGCTTCACGCTTTGATATTTTACTTTAATAAAGATTTATATAATTTTATAGGCATACTTTACTTATCATTTTTATGTAAATTATTCCTCCACTAAAATGAAAATTAGAGAAATAGCTAAGAATAAAGCATAGGAGCCCCACAAACTTATCTCATTTCACATAAGAAAACGTATTGTGCAGGACAATGACAAGGTTAAAGGACTGTTGCTCATGATGACTCATCAAAGTATTTGTAGTACTAAGAATAGCATGCGACTAATCATACAACCATTTTTAAAAAGTACTATAATGCCATGTTTTATGTGGGATTTCAATAAATATTTTCTAATTTTAATTAAAACTGTACAAAAAGTTCTTATTCCATTTTAAGTGCGATTTCATCTAATAAGTGTTGTGACATGAATCTTTGCCTCATTGTAGCAATGATACCAAGTGTGTGTGTGTGTGTGTGTGTATTTTTGATGGCCTTAATTTTATGTGTCCTGATTTCTAGCTATATCCAATGAAACTTAAAAGCAAGACAAGATGCTGATTAGGTCAATGTGATGGTGTATTTAGCTACTATAGATTATCGTGTGGATCTGTGATTATTTTTTAAAACATTTATAGTATGTATACCTTTTGAAGCCAATCCATTTTATCAGTTAATTGTGTAATTAAGGCACCCCCCCCAATATATTATACACTTCATGGAATGGAATAGCTTCTTCAAAGCCATTTCTGTCTATCATATAATTAAGTAATTAAGCCTGATGCTCAATAAAGAAAATGCCCTATGAATAATTAGTTTAAAAAGACAGTCAGTAAGTGGTACACAATATGTTTTCTTCCACAGATTCATTACTGAAAACATAATGTATCATATGATAGTACACATTGTTGATTACCATAATCTGAAAATGATGGAACAGCATTTCTGACTGTAATAAAAACATCAAGAACAATTTATCCACATGTAAATGTAATTTCAACATAGTAGCATGTAGTGTGTTTCTGTAAAATCTGAGACTCATTTGTCATAGAAAATAAAGATGATATGTGAAGATGGAATAAAACATTTAGATTTACTTATCTTTTTATTTAAAACCCATACACAACGACAATATCAGAAAACAGGCTTAATTTTTAATGTGATTTTTGTTTCTGGGATTAGTTTTGAAGGATAAAAAAATTAGCTGTAGGGCTATATAATAAAATTAAAAACTCAACTGTCCCATGGGTTTCCAAAACTGTAACTCTTTATGGGCGTGGAAAACCTCATATTTCTCCCATGGTGCAGCTGGTAGTTTTGAACCTTGTAGTTAGCAGTCCATTTTGAAGGCACTACTGTATTAGAATTTTTTTGTCATTAAAAATGATATAAAGAAATACAGAAAAATAACTTGTAAAATATTATTACATGTATGTTCGAGCATAAATCAGAATTATATAAATTTAAAAAAATATTAAAATAAAAATTAGAGGATATGACCTTTCATATAGTGAAGCAAATTGCTGGGTCGTTTCCTATTCTTTAAATAAGAACAAAGAGCTCCTATTTTTGTAACAATGAGGCAAAGCTGCTTTTCATTACAGACCAAGTATCCTGGGACATAGGGTTTGGGACCAGCAGGTAGGCATGTCTAGCTATCAACCAATTATTGATGCACCAGAGTTATTGAACGTAGTTTCATAAGTTCCTCAATGTAATGAGTAATGTCAAACCTAAGAGATGGACTGCTTAAATTGTCTCTTGGGCGTATTAAGGGCTGCATGAAAGTGAGGACTGACTAAGAGGGCTCAGGCATTAAAACAAACAAACAAACAAACAAACAAGCAAACAAACAAGAAGCAGAAGAAAAAGAGGAAGAAGAAAGGAAGAAAGATGAAGGAAAGGCCATCTGCGGTAGTTAGATAGTTCTCGGTATACTTGAAGATATATAAAAATATAGGGATGGTGTCCAACCTGTTAATCAGGTCACAGTCTGATGATGTCTCTTTATGAAGGTCCCAGCGAACCTCCCTCTGTCTGCTCTCACCTTGCTGTTTCTGGCCACGCTGAGAGTGGCCAGAGTCCTGCCATGTTTCCCCTGATTTTATATCCACTAACTTTGCAATAAACAGCCTGTGATATTCCTGCATTCGGCTTCACTGCATATGGCTGTCTGAGTCTGAAGAAGGACTTATGGACTATTATTGGATTTATGGATTTGAGTTGGACTGGGCTGAGATGTGGTTTTGATGTACAATTCTTGATATAAAGCTCTTTTATACATGTGTTAGTATCACTGGATTTTTGTCTCTAGTCAACATCCTAATGAGGAGGCCAACGTTCGCAATGACTCAGAACTGTGACACAGCTTCTTGTGCTCAGGGACTTGGCACTCAGTTTACGTTGCACTGATGTAGAAAGAGGGTGGCGACTGAAGTTGCCTGTGGCAGGAAATGAATCTGGACTCAGGCAGTTTCCAATATTTTGAGGGCATATAAATGCCTGATTAAGTCATTTAAAATTTCTTCTGTAGTTCATAAAGAGTCATTTAAAAACAAGAGACTTGAATGGCCAACATATATTTTGAAAGCTCATGTCAGTAGAAGAGAAGATAAATGATTGGAAAAGAAGGGATCTAAGGTAAAGAGCAACATTCCAAAGCAATAACTTAGGAGACGTTTGGAGTGAACTGAGGAAGCAGTAGTGCAAATTAGAGGAAACACATACAAATTCCTGCATTCGTTAGAGCTGTACTTGATAGGATTGGGGTCGATCAGATACAGGAAATTGGCTTTGGTAGCTAGGCTCCTAGACAATCCTCACAGTGCCCCACACCCTTTATTCACCACCTGTGTATTTCTTCTCTCTCTCTCTCTCTCTCTCTCTCTCTCTCTCTCTCTCTCTCTCTCTCTCTCTCTCTACCTATTTATTTTAACTGTTCTTTTTAAAAATCATTTTATTGGGGACTCATACAAGTCTTATCACAATCCATACACACATCCATTTTGTCAAGCACATTTGTACATTTGTTACCATCATCATTCTCAAAATATTTTCTTTCTACTTGAGCCCTTGGTAACAGTTCCTCATTTTTACCCTCCTTCACCTTCCCTCCCTCCCTTCCCCCTTCCCTCACGAACTTTTGATAATTTACAAATATCATTTTTTCATGTCTAACACTGTCCTATGTCTCACTTCACCTACTTTTCTGTTTTCCGTCCTCTAGGGAGTGGGTTATTTGTAGATCATTGTAATCGTCTCCTCCTTTCTCCCCCACCTTCCCTTCCCTTCCTGATATCTCTACTCTCATTATTGGTCCTGTGGGGTTTATCTATCCTACATTCCCTGTGTTTCCAGCTCTGATCTGGACCAGTGTACATCTTCTGGTCTAGCCAGATTCGTAAGGTAGAATTGGGATCATGATCATGCAGGGGAGGAAGCACTGTAGAACTAGAGGGAAGTTGTATGTCTCAATGGTGCTACACTGCACCCTGACTGGCTCATCTCCTCCCCTGTGACCCTTCTGTAAGAGGGTGCCCAGTTGCCTACAGATGGGCTTTGGGTCTCCACTCTGCACCGCCCTCATTCATAATGATATTATCTTTTGTTCTTTGATGCTCGATACTGGATTCTATCAACACCTCGTGATCACACAGGCTGGTGTACTTCTTCCTTGTGGACTTTGTTGCTTCTCAGCTAGATGTCTGGTTGTTTATCTTCAAACCTTTAAGAGCCCAGATGCTATATCTCTTGATAGCCAGGCACCTTCACCATATTTTCTTTTGTACCCACTTTGTCTTCAGAGATCCTGTCAGGAAGGTGAACATCATGAATGCCAGTTTAATAGAACAAAGTGTTCTTGCATTGAGGGAGTACTTGAGTAGAGGCCCAATGTCCTTCTGTTCATTAGTACTAAACCTATGAATATATGCACATATATGCCTATCATCATATAAAAATATATTTGCATATGTAGATACCTGTATTTAGACCTCCATAAATGCACTTTGCTTCCTAGTTCCTTCCTCTATTTCCTTTTACTTTCCTCTTGTTCCACTATCATGTTCAGCCTTCATTTGGGTTTCACTGATTCCTCTCAGTTCCATTGCCCTTGATCAATCCCTACCGTATTAGCTGCTCCACAGAGAGAGATGAGGCTTCTGGCACCCATGTGATTGAGTCTCAGAAACCCTAAGGAAGAGTTCTACTCTGTCCTACAGGGCCACTAAATGTCAGAACAACTTGATGACATGGGTTATGGTTAATTTGTTAATCACCATTTCTGATATTTTGCTGGAGTTGATCTGGTGCCTATTAGGACACCATAAACCCAACAATGCCTTGCCCTCAAGGTTGTTCAAAATCATACTGATTTTATCGAACAGAGACCTGCTCCTGTGGGCTTGCAAGACAGTGTAACTCTTTATAGGACTAGAAAGCCTCATAGTTCTCCTTGGGGATGTCTGGAGGATTCCAGCCGGTGGCCCGGCAGTTAGCAGCACAATGTGTAACCCACTACACCACCAGAGCTACTGTCACTTCTTATATTAGTTTGTAAAGATAGTTCATCTGTCCCTTTAGGTGTACAGAGTGTTTGGATCGTTTCTTCTCGGGGAAGCCAAGTGTTTGAATCACGAGCAGTTCTCTAGAGAAATTCATGCACTAATAGTTGAATTACAAGGAGGAAGTAAACTCATCTGATATATTTTCATAGCTTTCCTGTGATTCGAAATTTTTGTTGTTTTATCTGTTTACTACTCTTTCAGCTATTTTTAAAGTATATTTTTATACTAACAACATTGTAAGCTTTTACTAAAACATATCTTGCTTTTGAAGCAAAATGTCTGTTTTACAGTTGTCTTTAGTAATTTAGCATGTATAAATTGGGTGTGAAATTAATAGTATGTCAAATTCCATATATAAAAATTGCATTGACTCTTTTTTACTGGTGACCTCAGAGTTGCCGTTTCCCTCTGATTTTCTCTTACAGGAAATGTTTCATTAGTTATCATATTACTAAACTATCATTTATGTTAGGATCATATTCTTTACTTTTATAGAATGTATTTCTGCAGACATCTTATATAGTGTTTTCTTAAAAGCATTATTAAATATTTTGGGCAATTAAGATGTTTATTGGCTTACTACTTCATAGAGGTTTATTCTTAAACTCAAAATTGAGTACAATTTGATTATCATCTGATAAATCTGTTGTAAGGCTATTATATTTTTCTATCTTAAAGATCCACCCCTGGCAGTTAGCAATAATCAATTTCAGGGTGTCATTTATTTATTACAAGGAATATGTAAAGCCTCTTTCATTAAGATGTTTTGAATCCTCATGGTTCCAGTTTCAATATAAAATCATATTTTAGGAGATTATAAGTTGATGTATGTTCCATTATTGTGTATCAATCTTCATAAATGACTAATGCACAAAAACAAATTTAAATTTTCAATGTTTCTATCATGTATTTATTTTTTGATGTAAACATATAATAATTTGCCCGTTTCACATGATAGATGATCTAAGTCAAAATAAATGTTGTAATGATTTCTAATATATAATGTATGCTGAAGTCATTATTCACAGTTGAATATATTTTTACTTCTGATAAATTACTCAGTTTCTGAGAGTGACTGAAACAGTAATATAAGCTTTGTTTACTGAATTGGAGAAACACATATATACTCACTATCTCTAACTTCTTCAAAAAAGACACCAGACCATCTTTTGTTTTGAAAGTATAACCCAAAGGGATCCCTTGTATATCTTTCAAAAATATAACGTACTTTTCCTGCATTGGCTTTTCAGTGTTAGTACCTTTCCATTGATATTTTATTGCCTTTCATCATATACTATGACCCTTATCAGAATGGCAGTTCTGTAAATCCATCACTGGTCACTACCATACAACTATGTGATTTATTACCAATTCTGGCGGCAGAGCCTCTTAACATAGGCATTCTGCCTGTCATATCAAATATGTAAACCTTCATGATCATTTCCTGAACTAGCCATATCAATTTTAATATTTATACTGAAGTCCTCTACACATAACAATAATTGTATATATCTGATACTAGAGAAATTTCATGAGTTTCTTCTCTAAGGATAAAGGCACATTTAGTGGTAATAAAAACAGAACCTCTAATGTCCTTAAATAATACCACAGTTTCATCTTTGATTAATTTTTATTTTCTGTACTCTGACACAGCCTTACTAGACCACTGAGGTTCCTAGTGCAATAGCTTGTAAAATTTTCAAAATTCTTATAGCACCTCTTATTAAATGTAAATCTATTTCTCTTTACTTTGAATCTGGATTAGCCTTTTGATATAGTTGACCAATAAATGCAACAAGAATGATGCTGTGTGGATTATTCATTTGAGCCACAAAAAGCTGTTATACTATGGCTCTTGTTTTTGTAACCCTGAAATGATTATGGAGGAAACCTGGACTAGACAATGAAAGTGTGAATGATAACATGAAAGTCAGCTTCCTTGTCATAGCTATTTCGAAGGAGACACTTATAAAACAGGTCAACTCACAACTGATCATCCATGAGTACATAAACTTAATTATGCTCAATTGATAAAAACTGAAACCAGAAGACTCACCCAACTGAGCCCAATCTAAACCACGTACCGACAAAACTGTGAAGTAAACGAAAGATAACAATTATAGAATGGTTTCTCTTTAATTTCAACACACACACACACACACATACGCAAAGTTACAAGATAACACTCTAGTTTGAATGACCTGTCTGATACTGTACAGATCTTTGGCAACTAATGAGACTGTTTGCTCTGCCCACAAGGCCACACACAGTGATATTCATGGCTGGCAGCCCAGACAGCACCACAGAGATTAAAGGAGAAGCCACTTGCCAAAGGAATGTGTGGCCATCTTCTAAAGAACAGAAAAGTGAAATAAGTTTGGTCTATAAAACATAGTAAGTAGTTGTTACAATGTACTTGTGTGCTTCATCTCTCTGCATTTTGTCACCCTACACATATTTCTATATTAACACTCTAGTATAAAATTTTACATTGTATGTGTCTTTATATGAAATTATCAATCTCATGCAGATTAAAGGTCATGTTTTATTTACTTTGGGGTCCTCAGAAACTAACACAAGTAGGCACCAAGATGTTTGTTAAATTAATAAATGATTTAGTGTGCTATATGCTTTACATAATGTGTACATTGTATTTACAACCCAAAAAGGCATTTATTATTATTTTGACCATTGAGTAGAAATTGCTCTTTTTTGATGTTATAAATTATCATTTTTGATTTCTTGAAATTGAGAAAATGTTTATCGTAAAAATAATCTGAATTAAAGCATACACACAAATATTTACTACTAGTAAGAAAGAGATATGGGAAAGGATACTTTACACATAATTTGTCTTATCTGATGATGTGTATTTTGAATGCTATACATAATTGAAAATTAAGGAACACACATGGCTCTCTGTGACCCCACTCCTTACTGTGCATTATGATAGACTTGGGTTAAAATGACAGATTTGATACCATAGATAATTATACTAAACACACTAGAGTATTTGAAAGGTAAATATATTAATGAAGATTAAGATCCTAGTCTAAGTGCTACAAGTGAAACTAGTAAAAATACTAACTTTGTTTTTCTTTCTTTAAAATAGTACAGGCTGCCTTGTGAACCACATTTAGAATTGGAAAGTAGAAATATTTTATTGCTTGAGTTATTTCTGCTGAAATTGTGATAGATTGAATAAAATGCTTAAATTTCACTGATTTTCTCACTCAACTATTGAACATAATCACAGAATAATTCTTGGACAACTAATGGGTAGCTGAAATGACTAATTCATAAGTACTTGAGAAAATGGAATATGCCTCGCCATATTTGTACTTTTAAACTTACAGTCTATATTCAGTAGTTCAGCTGACTATCTTTCTTTCTTTAAGAAGAAAAATTTTGATTTCCTTCATAGAATTATGAGACATTAAAAAATTCACTGAGTTCTAATACAGCACATGCTTGCTTAAGTTTCTTCAAACATAGGATATGACACATTAAAAATTGTATATGATTCTAAACCATAGTGCATCATTGAAAAAGTACACTGTGAACAACATACCGCCATCCTTCGGATTTGTCAGTAACATTTGATTATAGTTGCTTTCTGACATATTTATTCTTTTTTAACATAGTTTTATTTCATGGATTTTCCAGTTGAAAGTAGTAGAACACTAAACCTTTTTGCTTGTGTACCAATAACCAGAGATATGATTTCTGTATAACAAAATATAATTTGATTTTCAACGGAGTCAGGTGTTTTCCCAGACATGGATCTGTGCATGTGCAATTCTTGCTACTTAGAAACCACCTGATAGTCTCCACTTCTTTTTTTTACATGTACAGCCATTTCATATAGAAGGAGGACATTAAAATCATCCTCCCTCTTCAGATCATGGCAGTGTTAATCTATCCCACAATCATAACCACTTTAATCTATTATTAAGATCTGTAGCAGTAGTCAAATGGGAATAGTCTCCACTTCTTTAGCCATCAAATTTCTACTCAGTTTTAAAATTTCAGTTCAAATTTCACGTCTTCAGTAATCTTTTTCTATGTTTTGAATCCATAGTTTATGGTTTCTATGACTCGCTCCCAGGACAATCTGTTATTTTACAAGTTTTTCTTATCATTTATTGGTGATATGTGATAGTTACATTTTGTGTCAACTTGGCTAGATAAGAATTCTCAGGAGTTTGGTGTTTGAAACCTTCCCCATGATGTGATCTAATGCAATCTGGCAAGATAAGGGTAGAAGGTAATCCTCACTCAGACCACAACCCTAATATGTAGCCTATTTCACATATACGTAGACACTGTAGAGAGCTTCTTTCTGTCTTGCTAATCTAGATCCTGCACCTGGCTAATCATTTTCCAGTCATTTGAACTTGAGGCAACAGATCCTCGTATTATCTGCTGTCCCTAGGGGCCAACTAATCTATCCTCCTTGGATTCAAACAGATGTGTTTTTTCCTGCTTTGAATTCCTATTTGCTGGGTTTGTCTGTCCCCAGAAGCTGTGTGAGTCAGAAGAAGCCACCAACTTAACATCTGATCCATAGGCTTGGATTGGATTTAATTTACATGCTTCTACAATTGCGTGAGCCATTTTTATTGTAAATTTATACCTTAACATTTACATATGACTATCATGTCTTGCTTCTGTAGTAAACCTTTTCTACCATATTGGTTTAATGTCTGATATACCTTGAATAAATACACTTACAGTTTTTTGGAATATACCTTATACCTAGCACAATGGCTACCATATTGTTTTTGAAATACATCTGTTGAATAGATACATAGACAAACAGGACAAAAACTGTAAGAAAATGAGCGTTAAAAACTCAGAAAGGGAAGAAAAAACTCAGAAGGGTTGTATAAAAAGGAAAGTGGGTGCTGTTAAAATTAATTTCCTTTGTTTTTCATTATATATAAAGAGAAAAAACACAACCTTCATAAATGATTACAATTCAATATGAAGAAAGAAAAAAGTCTCACAATTGGACCGAAAGCCTTATGATCGACGATGTTACCAGATATTTTATTTTACCTTGGATCCACAATCAATGATCATAGTAGCAGAGGTTAATAAATCAAACAACACATGACATTGGACAAGTCTGTTATACAAGGCTGCTTTTAAAGTGTAGAGCCAGCCTGTTTCTCTGAACATGTGCTAAGCTGGGTTATCTAGAGAAGCAAATGAGTCGTGCTTATCTATGTATAAGAAAGAACTTTATATTACGGAACATTACATCGAGAAGGGGCCCCAGCCCAGTCCAAATGAAATCCATAGGTCTGATGCTAGCGGAGCCCTCTTCCGACTCCCATAGCTGCAGGCCGTGGGTGCAGAAAGGTGAAGCTGAGCTAGACAGATCACAGACCAGTGAGTACAGAGTCACGTGGATCAAAAGTCAATGGAAGCACTGGAAGCACGGCAGAACACCAGAGCTCTCATGTCAGGAAGCCCACAGCGGGTTGCCCCTGGAAGCAATAGCAGAGTCCCAGGGACTTACCAGAGAAGAGGAAGGTGACACCAGAGAGAAATTGTCTCCATTCCATCCTGTTCTTCAACAAGAGGCCACACCCGCAAAGGAAGTGTCATCACCTGATGGACAGGATGACTCCACCCCATAACCAGGAGGGTTTAGTTGTGAGGTAGTTTATTGTGCCAACCTGGCCAATAAACACATGTGGGGTTAATTGAAGGGCAGAGGGATTAAAATGGCTCAGTGAACCTCGGCTTTCGAGTGTCTCAGGTCTCTTGCTTTGTGATGGACGGACCAGGGTGCAGCTTCCTTAGCCAGTTCCCTGCTTCAACTGGCAAGGCTCACTTCCTGCAAGACATCCCTGAGGAGAAGCCACATGGACCTACCCGATGCAGCCCTGGGTGCTGGAGCAGCCGTGTGGAGACTCCTGCCAGCGCTGAGCTGAGATGCTTACACATTCACTGACTCGGTTTTCCTTCTGCAGTTGGCATCTTATTGTGTTTCGTGAGATGGAGGAAGACTGTGGATTGGTGTCAGACATATGGGCTAATGTTGCACTTGTGGGCTTGGGCAGCACTAGATCAGGATGTTTTCTTGATGCACACTTACCCTTTACATAAAACTCTCTCCTATACATGAGTTTCTGTGGATTTGTTTCTCTAAAGTACCCAAACTAACACAAGTCGATATAATATCTAAGTACTACAGAAAACTGAGGTATGCCTAATCTATTAGACTTTCAGTTTCCTCATATGTATGTGAAAAGTTGATAATACATAAATAATATCGCAGAAGAATTGATGCATTTGAATTATGGTTCTAGTGAAGAATATTGAAAGTACCATTGACTGCCAGAAACACAAACAGATGTGTCTTGTAACGTGTTCAGCCAGAGAGCTCCTTTAAAATGAAGACGACAACTCTTGTCTTCATGTAATTTGGTGATATTGTCAGGAGGGACAAATCCCTGGGAAAGGATATTATATTGGGTAGAATCAGTGAAAAAAAGGAAGCACTCCAGTAACATAGACTTCCTATCGACTGGCTGTGATTGTGCTGCGTTTGGCATCATTGTATTTGTTTTGTGAGTCTGAAGAGGACTTTATATATTTGTCTCAGACATGTGGGCTAATATTGGACTTATGGGCTTGATCTAGACTGGGCTGGGACGTTTTCTCAATATTCCATGGTCTTGTATATAAACCTCTTTCTTATATACACATGAGTGTCTATGAATTTGTTTCTCTATAAGTCAAATGTGAAGACTGAAGGCAAGAACTAGAAAAACTAAAATCAGCAGGTCTTCAGAAGCAAATTGATTCAAATGTGGCAGGTAAGAGGACAGGCTGCTGCTGATTCTCAGGATCAGCAGGCAGTATGGCTGGTCATTGACTCAAATCCAAAGAAATATTGGTCATATCACATGATAAACAACATGTAGGATCTAAATGGAGTGAAAAGCCAGCAAGGTTTTCCACAACATTGATATTCTTTTCTTAATTCTGAATTATAGACCTTTGCTTCCCGAAATAGTAGCTAGGAAGAGAGGGAGGGAGGAAGAAGAGAGGAAGAGATGAAGTGGGGAGGAAATGAAAGAGAGAGAGAGGTCTTATGGACTATTTTGGGAAGAAAATAAGAAAAGTACTAAGAGTCCACAGGTAATAGACAAGCTAGGGAAGGAATTAGCCTAAACTAAATCAGTCACCAATTGGATTGCTATTATTCCTGGTCTTATTTATCTAGGTGTATAAAATACCAATTATTTTTTGAAAAATATAGCATTATCCTATATTTTTTAACAATGATTTTCAACCAAATTATCTGACAAACAAAATTAGCTCAAAGGAAGGAAAATCTTTTCCCACAAGTTTTCAAGATAAGAATAAATAATAGAATCAAATGAAATAAAATTAAAACCCATAAATGGATCCAAATGTATACAGTTATTAGTGGTATCAGATATAATTTAGTATAGCTATGGATTTAGAAATAGAAAAGTTTAGAAAACAGAACAATAGTCAAATGAGTCTCATATCTTAAAGTTAAAATCTCCCAAATTAAGAAATTAGTGATGGCACAGATGGCACAATTAAAATAAATGGAGCAACTGGTTGAATTGAAAACAATGCGCATTCAGAACAGGAACATGATAGAAACAATCTCAATGCCCATCAGTAGAGGAATGAATAAAGAGGCTTGGGTACATATACCCACTGGAATACTATTCATTGCTTAAAAATCAATGATGAAATCACAAAGAATTTCATGGCATGGAGAGACCTAGAGTAATTATGCTGAAGGAAAGTACCCAATCCTAAAGTGCAATTATTATATGAAACCATTGCTATAAAGGGGAAAAAGCCAAAATAAAGACTTTTATGCCAAAGGAATAGATTTTGGAGTTTTATATAAGAGGGAGAGTAAAGGAAAGAAGATAAAACAATAGACTACACATTGGACAGATGTCAACTTGGGTAAGTGGACGATGGTGGTCCATAATCAAGAGAAGAGAACGGAAAGAATAGGCTCCGTACCCTGAGCTATTAGGGGTGTGACTAGTGCCCTGAGGTATCAGGGGTGTGACTGGTAGTTAAAAATGTTGAATACAAAGTTGATGCTCTGAAATATATACTCTCACCTAATTTACAATAAAAATCGTTATAACAATACATACAGATAAAATGTTAAAAAATAAGAAAGAAGATCAAAAGTACAATGACAACGTTAATGAGAAACTAGAGAAAGAATGGTGTAGAACTGATATGTAAATTGCTAAGCTATGGAATTTATCAAGTGATAAATATATTAAACCATATGATCAATAAGCTTTATACATGGAAAATATTATTTTAAAAAATCATTTTCCTCCTTACACATCTTACTGAAGGTGTGAAGTTCCAATAAAAGATAAATCTTATATGCAATAGAAGATCTAAGTTATTTTCTTCAAAGGAATAATATCAATACCAAAATTCTCAACTGAAAAATGTATTACATATTTTAAATGCTTAAAAGCATAGCTATCAACAGGAATATTATATTCAGCTAGAATATTCTTCAGAAATGAACAAAATATGTATAATTTGAGTAGCAAAAATTTGACTAGAAAAATATAATACAAATGATGATTCTTCTGGAAAAAGGAAAATGATCTTAGAGGGAGAAATGATTTCAACTGTCTGAAAGAATGATAAAGAAAAACAAGAACAGAAAATCCAAATAAAAATAACTGTAAAAAATAATCGTTAATCTTTGGGATTTTGTCTATTACTTAGGTTAATACTTAAGAAAAACATTTTTGAAATGTTATACAATTATGGAGATAAGGTAAATTAAATTGAATTTTTCTAAGAAATTGTCCATTTTATCTAGTATTTAAACTCTGGAAATGTTTGTAATACTTGAATTGTTTTTAACCATTCTTATAATATTTAGGGGTTATTACAAGGATTACTTTTCAATGTAAGACATTAATTATTTTGGATATCTCTCTTTTTAGAGGATTCTTTACCAGCAAGTACTAAAAATTAGTATTGAAGTATGCTTTCCTTTCAATTTTATTTTTGTTTTCTCACTCACTTATTTTAATATTTTCATTCTCTAAATTTATTTGGGTTTCATCTCCTCTTTTCTAGTTAAATGAGTAAATACATAAAACATTGATTTCTGACTTTCCTCCTAATGTTTACATTGAAATATATATATATATATATATATATATATATATATATATATATATACACACATATATATAAAACATTGAAATCTAATTGAGTACCATGTTTTTGATATGTAAATTTTTTATTTTATTTATTTTAATTTCTATTTTTCAAAATAAATGCTGATTACCTATTTTTATTTATTTAATCAAATTGTTTGTATGCCTTATGATCAGAAAAAAATCATCTATTTTATCTCTCCCTTTGTTGTTTGTGAGACTTTGCTAATGGCTCAATGCACAGAAATTTTGTAATAACTTCATTTATCTTAATGAGTTTCCCCCCATGCATGATGTTTCACTCTTCAAATAGTTAATTTTCTCATATTATTTGTTCTGGTGAAAGGCTACAACCCTGATGATGCACATCTTTTCTGACTTATAACAAATAGATGTAATCTCAGCAATGTCTTATATGAACTAATATTTTTTTCTTGGAAAATAAAGGTTAGTTTAATATTCAAAAATCACTCAATGTAATTCACCACTATTACTATAATATAGACTAAACAAGATTTTTTTTTATTCAGAAAAATATTTAAAATTACATGCTACATACAATTGACAAATTAATACTATTATATGCTGTTATACTATTGACAAATATATTTTAAACTAATTAAATATTCTTTCCTTGAAGTTCTGTGGGTACTTCCCCCACATCTATATTATAGAAGGTATGTCATAAATTAAAGTGCATACTATGTGAAAGTTTAAAAACCTTCCCTTTGAAACAAATACATCATGTCAGTATCTCCATTCCTGAGGGTCACAGATTATTTAGTGGTGTTCAGGTGCTAACTTAGAGGAAATGCTGCTCAAACCCAACCATTGGAATGTTGGAAAGTGCCTGGGCATTTACTTACCTGAGGTCAAAACCATGGAAACCATAGGTAAAGTGCAGTTCTGTTCTGCAACACTTTGACTCAGTAGGAGTCAATTTATTTGGTCCTTCTAGCCATTACTTCTTTCTTTCTTTCTTTATCAGGGGAGAGCGCGAACACAGTCCCCCACTACAACAAATTATGCAGTCGAGTTTACCACATTTGGGGAAATCGCAGGGGTCAGCACACCCGGAGTGCAATGGGTGAGCCTCGCCCTGGGAAAACCACCTTCGTGATCATGGTATCGCCCCTGCCAGGTAAGTATAGCCATTATTTCTTATGTGATGTAATACACTCCTGGACTCTATGATAGTGGATAAAATCCCATTCCGGAGCGAGCTCTCTCATGTAATAAAGGACAAGATTGAGGTGGAATTGAGTCCTGACTTTAGTAGAGGGTGTGGGAAAAAAAGTTATACCATGTGTTTCCTTTGGGGATATTGTCTGCTCAAAGACAAGAAACAAATCTCCATCAAAGTTACTGCTCCGTGGCTAAGAGTTATCGCAGACAGAGGGAGCCAGGACATGGGACCATTGGAAGAACACTTCCCAGATTGCTCTCTGAAGTACCTGAGGCTAATACTAGAGGCAACAGAGACTGTGACGTCTGGAATTATGGGCGCGTGCCATTCCTTGAGGGACCCAGTCATTACCAGGTATTTGGTATGTCTTTAGGGTGGCCTGTGGAAGGTGATCAAGGACAACTGCAAGTGGTGTTGAATCATTAGGTGCATCTCCTGGGAATTTTTCAAAACTGTCAAGTATAAAATAACAATAATAAGATAGTTAATATGAGAGAAGTAGGTACCTCTAATTATGTTTTTGATTAATAAAATACTCCAATAACACATAGAATGTTTTAGAAAATTGTTATATAATACAATTTTGTTATATTTTAACTTCAGTGTTTCTACAATGTTTTCAATATTGCCTTGGGCTTATTTGCATGTTCTTCCAGACACATTTTCTGGAAATAAAAGAAAATGACATGATTTAAAGGACTCCTGGAATTTTCCCCAAGTCTTTAAGATGCTCACTTCCCTCATTTTTTATGTAGCCAATACTTTTCTTAATACTCCAATTAGGATGATATGTTTCCAGACCAAAGGTAGTGGGGAAAGAAAAAAATAAAATAGAAAGTTTGAATTAATGATTCTATTAATTATGAACAAAAAAGTTGCGCCTTGAATTCAATGTGCCCTTTCCCACTAGTTTACAAATTAATGTTCCACGTAGAAGTTTTATTGAATTTCAATATCTAAAATCTTGCATTACCTTTGCAATATAATATAATTGAATGATTTTTCCATACACTCATCAGGATTTGAGGGAGTTTTATTAACAACTTGTGGTAGGCAGGAGACTAACCTATATTGCTGAAGTCAAGGTGGGCTTGAAGCACTACTGAAGACAGTCAAAGACTACGGTGGTCTTCAATATAGATTATGCCTCAACATGAAGAAAAATTTTTAACAATCCCTCACAACTAAGCCAATAAAGAGCATATGATAAAATGATAGAGAAAAGAGTGGGTTTGTCTAAGATTTCAGTTTGACTTGATTCACAATCAACACCCATGGAAGCAGCTGTCAAGAAGTTAAATGATGCTTTGAATTGTAAAAAGGTTTTAGCACACCAATAAATACTTGTCTTGTATTCTGCTAAGGGAGTTATCTTTTCATAGCTCCTCAATGATAATTTCTGTCTGGAGACCATTTCTGAATACGAAACTACTTCTGTATACTTTGAAGCAAAGCAATATGCTAGTGGCTTCATTGGTTATTAAAATGAGGCTGGAGTCTGCTAGATTGGACTACTTTCCTAAAATGGAGAATTAAATTACTTATGTAGTACTCATTGTTAATTTAACTATAGCTTAGTCAATATTTAACAATACAGTGGAAGCAATAGTAAGCAGATAAAATTAGGTAAAATCTCTATGAGTATATTCTTATCTATAAGCCAAGAATCTAGAGTTCCATACAAGTACTGTGTGAGCTTCACTTCTATAAAAATTAAGGTCAATAAATGATACACAATACATTTAATATGGAAAATGTTCATGCAGGGGGTAAAAAAGAGGACCTGATGCAAAGGGCTTAAGTGGATAGCAAATGCTTTGAAAATGATTAGGGCAAAGAATGTACAGATGTACTTCATACAATTGATTTATGTATATGTATGGATTGTGATAAGAGTTGTATGAGCCCCTAATAAAATGTTAAAAAATAGATAAATAAAATGCAAGCAAAAGAAAAAATAAGAACTTCACAATAATAAAGTAATAATGATTTTAAAAGATAAGGAATGTGCAGTTAAAACAATAACAACAAACCTAGCACCCTTGGTCCAATTTCTAATCTAAGTTTCTTATCAGTATAGAAAATACAGAATTGCCAGTGGTCATGAAATAAGAAGTCTTTGTGAAAGTTCCTTAATTATTTTTCGGAGTGATTAATTTAAATCTAAGTGATATGTCAATATTATTGCACACTCCTCTACACTAAGAGATGCAAGTATTAGTACCGGGGAAATGATCCTATAAAAATTACTGTTTGAATTTGGGTGGATTTGACCATTTTCCTATCATTTGAAATATTCTTTACCAAGGAAAGATTTCTATTGTTAATGTATGTATAGTTCTTTTGGTTGCCACAGAGAATACATTAGAAAAGAATAAACACTTCTCTGGGTTTTTCATTTAGAGCTTTGTCCTCTGAAGTCCTTTGATTAATATTGTATTTATCGCCTCTGATGCCAGTCCGCTTAAAGTACAAGGCGCCTTTAGCTGCCTCTTTTATCGAAGGTATTAGAGATGTTCAGAGGACAGGCAGCAAAAATTGCATGATTTGCATTCAACACAGAATCTGTACAGTTAAACTTTCAAGTCTTAATGAAAGGTCATAAAATCTTACAGTACTGACCAAATAGATTTACTAGAACATTAAATCCCCCATGAATCCTCCGGTACCACTTTAAACACAAGTTAAAATTGCAAATCATAAATACTGAATGCTTTCTTCCCTAATGTAAGTTCACCATTATAACCTTGTCGGGATGAGATGCTCACTTAAAGGTCTGTAACATTTTCATTATCAGATCCATCTCTGAGGAGTTAGTAATGCAGCTGTTTCTGTTTGTAATGGAATGAAAATGCTTATACTGTTTTTTTCTTGATTCCTTTAAATCAGCTGCTTGTGAAACTCTTTGTGAGTCCCAAGTTAAAAATAAATGGTTTCTTTAATTTGCGATTGTTTATTCTATTACCATGCAGTTTAAAAATACCATTATATAATACAGCATATATTTTAAATATATATTCTCCAGAGTTTTAGCCTTATTCTAGAATATTGAGTTGCCCATTGTAGGTATGTCCTTGTGTATGCATACATGTGTATGTTTGTGTATGTGTACAAAAAAACCGTATTTTCTCAAAACTTGACTACTATTGTGGTGTGGGTCACTAATGAAAGAACAGATAAATAGCCCAATTAAAATTTATGAGGATCCAGCTCGCTGTCAGTCAATCAATTCTACCTCATAATACGCCTACAGGACAGAGTATAACTGACTTTGTGGGTTTCTGAAATTGTATTTGGTAATACAATGCTTCCTCTGTCTCCTTTGGAGCTGTTGGTGTTTTCAAGCTGCTGACCTTCCAGTGAACAGTCAAGGCAAATGTTCCTTATTATTGTAGATAAAGAAAGCTCCCACTGCTGTAAATCACTATTCTTCTGTCAGGTTGCTTTCCCGTGGTGGTGCCAGGTGGGTTGTTTTGATGCTGGAAACCCCGCTGCCAGTATTTAACATAGCATTGGTGACCCATGGTCGACAGGTTTCAGCAGGACTTCTGCACTAAAACAGACTAGAAAGAAGTACCTTATTATCAACATCTACAAAACAGACAGTGAAATCCTTATGAATGGCTGTGGGAAATTGTCTGTTATTTAAAAAGCAAAGAACAACTTATGGCCATCAGGTCAATTCTGACTCAGAGTGAATCTATAGGGCATTCTTACCAAGTGTGCAACTTTTTGAGGGAGTAGAAAACCTCATTCTTCTCTCTCAAAATGTTCTGGTGGATTTGAACTGCTGATCTTGTAGTTTAGCACAACGTGTAACCCACTATGACAGCATAGCTCCACTGTCTGAAACAGCACCAAAAATTGCACACTTCATCTTCGAAGGCACTCAGATATAGACTGAGGAAGAGCTGCATCTTTAAATAAGCCCAACCGAATGATGGCGAAGGAGTGAAACTTTCAGCACCTTTATTTGCTGACATATAAAATAAAAATTGATATTCTAGACATCAGTGAAGTCAGATGGAACCTTACTGGAAAATTTGCATACGATAATCAGATGATGCCAGGAACAACAAAGAAAATATCACACTTACTGTCCAAAACAACATATCAAGGTATATCCTGAAACGCACTGATAGCACAATATCCATATGTCTTTATAAGGAAAAACAATAAATAATACTATTATTAAAATACCAGCAACCAAATGTCCTAGATGAAGCTCTTGACATTTTTATCATTTTCTGAGTCCTAACCAATCAGACATCCAATCAAAATGTATTGCTCATTACTTGTGATTGCATTGTGTAGATTGGAAATGAAGAAGAAAGATAGGAATCTGGAAAACATGGTGATATAAATAACGTTGGAGCTCACATAACAGAATTTTGTAAAATAAATGATTTAACCCTTGGAAATATTTTTTAAAACAAACAGCTGAAGAATAGGTATATTTATATTTTGTTCTGTTGTAAGTAGGCAATGACTTTCTTTTTTTTTCTGTTCTAATAAGATAACTATGAGTTGGAACAAATGCAAGAGTACCTAACAACACCATTAACATGTACTTAAAACATGCAAACGTTTACCATGTACCAAATTAACTTGCATCTTCACTTAAGCAATGACATCACACCACTCAGGATAAAAAAATTGTTTTTGAAAGAACTGAAATGTTAATAGGGAATCAGACTTGTATCCGTGTTATGTGCAGGTGTGATTGTGCAATGCATGCAGTATAGCAATAACACAGATCTCATACTGGATTCTATAGCCAGCAAATCTAAACTGTTAAGGGTGAAAAGGCATTTTGAATGCACAGCCCACCTGCTGACAGAACTGCAAAGAGTTACCGAATGGCATAGGAAGAGGCTCAGCGGAGGGGGACATACTCTGATTTAATCTCTGAAGTGTCTTGGGTACATGAAAAGATATATTTCATCAGAGTAGTTATCAATCATATCATTTTCTATGGCCCTTTAATCTACTAGAATAATTTAATTAAAAAAGACATCTAACTTCAGAAACTCCAAGTTTTATTAATGCCTTTCCATTTACAAAGTCATGGGAGTCAGGAAAGGACCTGGTCTTATAAGTTCAAAGAAACCTCACAATCATCTAACATCATGTTCTTCAATAATTCCCTAATTCATTCTTTGTTCTTATTATTTAAAATACAATTAAAAAATGTTCTTTTTTTCCCCATGATATCATGTCCAGAGGTGCTAACCCAGCCTCTGATATTCTAGGACTTAAATAAAACAAGATACACATTTTAATTCCTCAAATGTTAGCTTGTTTCTGGGCATATTTGAACTACAGATTCCAATAGTGGCACCCTTATCAGTTCAAGTTTTGGGGCACAAAAGGAGGCAACTAAAAAAATCCTGAATAAAGCTCTGTTTTAAGAGCTGATTGCTGATGTGAGAGAACAGCATGTGGCTATGAAATGTGGTTTTCTACTTGGGGAAAATAGCACAGAAACTGTTGTGATGTTGAACACAGCTTACAAGGACAGCGCTATGGCTAAAACTCAAGTGTATGAGTCGCTTTCTCCTTTCAAAAAAGGTGAAATGTCAATTGATGACAAACCTCTTTCTGGATGTTCCTCAACTTCCAAAATGGACAAAAATGTTGTCTAAATTCTTGCACCTGTGCTTCAAGACTGACAACAGACCATTGAAGAGATCAGTTGTCTGGACTATCTTGGAGTTCAGTTCAGCAAATTTTAATGGAAGATATGGGAATGAGAAGGGTCGCTGCAAAGTTTGTACTCGAGGTTCTGACTGAGCAGGAAAAAGAGCATTGAATGGAAAGATGCTGTGCTTTGAAAGAACATTTCTGAAGTGCCTCGGACTTTGTATTCAAGGTCATTACTGGTGATGAGACGTGGTGCTACTCTTACGACTCTGAAAGCAAATATCAGTCAAGTCAGTGGAAGATGCAATAGTCACCTCACCAAAATAAGATGTTTGTCAAGTGAGATTAAAGATCAAGATGATGCTCTTCTTTGTTTGTTTTTTGATACGAGGGAGAGTGCATTTGGAGTTAATTCCACAAGGTCAGACTGATAGTCAAGCTTTCTATTTAGAGTTTGTGAAAGATTGCGTAACAGTGTGCCACAAAAAAGGCCTAAGTTGTGGCAGACACGGGACTGGTTTCACCACCATGACAATGCACCTGCTCATGCAACCAGCTCAGTGTGCCAGTTTTTGACAACAACAAAAAAAGCCAGCATGAGCATGCCTCTCTTTTCCCAATAATCTCACTCACTGATCTTGTTCTGTGTGACTTCTTTATGTTTCCGCAAATGAAGAGGGACATGAAAAGACAGCGAATTGATGACATAGACGAGGTGAAGAAATAAATGAGGGAGGTGCTATCAACCATACAAAACATGAGTTTGAAAAATATTTCCAAGAATGAGTTTGAAAAATATTGAGTTTGAAAAATATTTCCAAGAATGAATCACAGGGTTTTCAAATGTATTAAGTTAATGGAGAGTGCTTTGATGGTGATGAGTTTGTTCTGTTAAAAAAATTATCATTTGGGAAAAGATAATCCAGTTTTGGGGGGGGCATTCCCTCATACAGAACATATGTCATATACTGCTTTTTCTTTACTCTGCCACCTCTATAAAAAAATAAGGATATTTTAACGTAGTGTTAGCTAACCTGAGGTAGAAGAAGTGCATACTGTATTTAAAGTAGTTTGTGTTGTACTAAGTGTTTAGGTCAAGTTCTACTTTATATGGTGCTATTTGATCCAAATACATAGTTGAACAGTGCACATTACATGAATGTGTAATATTCCCCAAGTATCACATCCCCTTTATTAGTGTGTTAGGCTGGGTTGACTCTGTAAAAAAACAAATCCAGTAGCACTCATTTCTGTATAAGTAAGCTTCATAGCAAGAGGTAATTATGTATGAAGAAGGTATTCCTGCACCATCCAAATCAAAACCATGAGTCTGCAACGTGTCCACAGTCCCTCTTCAGACTCACACAGCTTGTGCAATGATGCAGAATGCAGGACGATCACAGCCTGGTGGGTGCAGAGTAATGGGGATCCAGAGTCTAGGGAGACATGGCAGGGCACTTGCAGCTCCGAGTCAGTGGAATGACACCAGGAGGCAGGAGGGCAAAGGAGCAGAGTGAGAAGTAGGTTCCCAGTTTCTTCTGGTTGAAAGAAGGCCACACCCGCAGGGGGGCATCATCAGTCTGTGACCTGTTTGACAGGTTGGAATCCACCCCGGCAGTCCCAAACACCTGCAAGATGACATAAAAATGATCTGACTACCAGAATTACACACTAAATAGAAGTCAATTCCAATCTGTTATCTTAAAAAAGGGGCCAGAAATAATAGTTAATATACAATACATAAGGAGCCCTGCTGGTGCAATGGACTATGTTTTTGACTGCTAACGACAAGATTAGTTAGTCCAGCCCACCAGTAATTTGCTGTTCCCATATAGATTTACACCCTCAGGAAAGAAAAGAAGTTACACTATAGGGTCACAATTAGCCATAATTTACTGACTGGTGATGAGTTTGGTGTAATAAATAGATTCAAATGTTCTGAAATCCCAAGTGGATATGTCAGACTTCATACTCCTTTATAAAAATTAAAATATCCCTTTCTTTTTATTAGATAGCACCACTTCTCCACCTGTGCACTAAAATAAATTCAAACTCATTGCCATCCTGTCTACGCTGACTCATACCAGCCTTAGGACGGGGTAGGATTGCCCCTGTGAGTTTCCAAGACTATAACTCTGTACAGTTCAGAAAGCCCATTTCCTCTCCCTCAGGGGGGCAAGTGGTTTCAAAGTGTTAACCTTGCAGTTAACAGCACAATATATAAAAACTCTACAGCACTAGTGCATAAAACTCTTAAAATAAAAGTTCACTTTTTTTAATACAAAGAAGCTAGGAGTCAGCCTCATATCTGAAGCACTTAAAATGAATTATCCACTGACTTCTATATATTAAAATGTGTTCTGAAATGTATATTTCATAATTTGAAGGAAAAACTTAGATCTTCTATATACATGAAAATTGTTATGAAGTTTTACATTTTCAATACTCTAAATTATTCTCACACCTACCATATATGTAACCTTTCTATTTATTTTGTTTTTATTTTTCACTCTTCTCAAATTGTGCCCTAACTTTGCACTTTGCTATTCAACTTGAAATATATATCATACATATAGTATATATCATATATTATATATATTATACAGCCTCTCAGTGCACAAAGAAAAACCTGCTGTCATATAATTGGTTTAACTCATAGTGTCCCTATAGGATAGACAAAAATTTTCCCTTTGGGTTTCCAAAACTTTAAAAAGGCTGCAGAGTGATTAGTGGCTTCAAACTACTGACTTTATGATTGTCAATCAGCGTGTGACTAAGTAGTTTTCATGGGTCCAAATACAACTTCCTTTAGAAGACCCTTAATATTGATTTATATTTTTCAGATATGTCTTACCTTTGAGTCTTGTCCCATAATTTGACGACTTGAATCATTTTTTAATTACAATTAGCATCATAAATCTGTGTAACTTCAAAGCTGAAAACATAGTAGAACACCTTTTCTAAGAAACTAGAGCTGATGTAGTCTACCCCATTAAATTTTAGGAATGAGCACTTCAAATGCCCCCAGGAACAGACTTAAAAACAAAACACCTAAAAATCAAAATTTCATCATTGTGAAAATTCATCCTGTTGGGTGTTGTCCTTCCCCAGAGACTGGCCTTTCATGATAACATGCCCACAGTGTGTGAAACCAAGTCTGTCCGTCTCTCTTCTCAGAGCATCCTGGCTGTCCTTACCAGGACAGATGTGTCTGTTCTTGTGGCTCGTCCACAGTACATTCTACGTTATTAACCAACCTGATCATTCAAATTGATAATAAAGTCTTCGTAGAATTACCATATTCATTTCCCGTTACTCTGAAGTTATTGAAAAGGCCATAGCTTCAGCCAAGCACACATTGGCACTCAAAGGGATATTTTTGCTTTTTAATACTTTTTAAAAGGCCACTTGCCACAAAATTTCCCACTGGGTTTCATTGGTTGATTTTTTTTTTTTTTGGTCTGCTGCTCCTAGGCACGCTAGTTGTGGCTCCAAGTAAAATTAATTCTTTGATAATTTTATTATTTTCTGAAAATACCAAGCTGCTTATTCGTCCAATTGTGAGATTTGTGTATATATATATATATATATATATATATATATATATATATATATACACAAATCTCACAATTGGTTTTGATCTTAAAAGTAAGTGCCTTAAGTCCTTTAAATGTTCATATATGCTTATAAGTACATATTCACATTAATTTTGTCTTTAAATAAAGTATTTATCTCTTTTGTTTTACTCCATAAAGTATGATGCCACTTGAACTTCTTTTCCATGTATTTGCTAACTCAACTCATTGTAATCCAGTCCATTCTAATGTATTGAGACCCTGCAGAAAAGAATAGAATTGCCTCAGAAGATCTCAAAGTCTGCAGCCTTTACAAAACAAGCTACTCTGTCTTTCTCCTGTGGAGTGACTGCTGTATCGGAATCACTGACTTTGATTTTTAGCAGGCCAGCGCTTATCCATTGGGGCTATTTATTTATTGAGTAACACCATTGTTGTTCTTTTTATTTATTTCTTTCATAAAATTTCTTGAAACCTTAATGTATCCTGCCTTAGTCAATTCAAAGAGACTAATAACTATGATTCAGAATGAAAATTAAGGAACACTCAAAGTCAGCAGTTCTCAACCTGTGGGTCATGATGCCTTTGGGGCTTGAACAACCCTTTCACAGGGGTTGCCTGATTCATAACAGTAGCAACATTACAGTTATGAAGGAACCATGCAAATTATTTATGGTTGGGGGGGCGGTCACCACAACGTGAGGAACTGTATCAAAGGGTCGCAACATTGGGAAGGTTGAGAACCACTGCTTAAAGTCCTTACTACCCACTCCAGATACGTGAGAAAAATCCCCCAGGGGTGCTGCAAGACCTGTCTACCTCTTGTGCCTCTGTCATTGGCAAAGTAACTTGGACTTGCTCTCCACTTCTTTGACTTCGATAACTTTATTCATGTGTCTTCTTTCTTATCAAATTACCCTTTGCTGGGAGCTAGATTTCTGGTCAAGACTATGCCTGTCGTTTGTTACCTGAATTGGGAACGCTGTATGATTGTAATCACGCCTCATCAATTCTGCCTTCATATTTATGGTGATAATTTGTAATTCTTCTAGATGCTCTGTCTGATCTAAAGGCCTGCTATACTCAACCATGAGTGAAATTTACCATGGATAGAGTAAAAAATGCTTAGCTTTCAAGGATACTCTTTGCTTGCAATCTTGAAAACATTTACCATTATGAATTGCGAATGTGTGCTACGTCTTCCTGGGTGCGGTTGCTGTTGGGCACTGGGGAGTTGATTCCAAGTCACTGTGGCCTCATATTACACAGTTGTACTTCTCCACAGGGTCTTCTAGGTTGTAAGTTTTAAAGAAATACATTTCTGAGTTTTTCTCCCATTGAAACTGTGGGTGCGTAAGAATCACCAACTGTAATCATTGCACCCGCAACTCCAAACCACCAAACTAAAGCCACTGTTGTAACACTCATTCCTGTTTGTGGTAACACTAAAACCCACAGTAAAAGTGGACCTTAGAGGTTTCTAAGATGAAATCTTTATTAAAAAGACAAGATTTCTCTTTCTCTGTCCAATTGTTGGTGACTTTGAACCTATGACCCGACACTTAACCCACTAAGCTAGTTGGGCTTCTTCCAATAGGTTATCTACTTTAAGAAGTTTCAAGTATAGTATAGGTTGGGCCAATAGCAATGTCAGTTATCTCCTCCGTTGACCATGTGTTGTTATTGGGTTTCCACTCATTAGACTCCTCTGCTACAAGGGCCTACTAGCATGTTTTGACCACTAGATTTTTTTCCTGAGCTTATATGTCCTGATTACTAAGGCACTCTTAAATCTTAGGTGTGTAGTACAGTAAAGTTAATTATGTAATATTTTAAAGTGATGATTGTGCTTAATAAAATAAAAAGTCAATAAATATTTATATATGACTACTCTCTTCACATATTACTGTCCAAAGATGTTTCTAGAAATTATGAAATAGTAAGTGAAATGATTAGATATTCAGAGACAGGTGAAAAATAAAATCATTCAAATCAACTCTATGAATTGTATTTAGCTATATTTTTGTAGTGGTGTTTTTTCCTCAGTATTTAATTGATAGGTTCCATGTATAATCTACCTTAACTTTCATGTTCATGACAGATAAAATTGTAAAGTGAATGACTTTTGGAATAGTCAAATACCACCTAAAATTATGCCATATACTTTCTGTGTAATGCATACTACATTTTAAGAATATTTCCTCTAATTCCAAAAAACTCTAGAAAGCCCATGTGTCCTGAATTGAATTCCATTGCCCAAAACATTTATATTGACATTTTGCCTATAATTTAAGCATATGCTTCTATCAGTTAGAGCATATTGCTTTCCATAGTATAATAAAATGTAATATTATAACTTTCCATAATAAAATATAATCAATAAAATAAATAAATTAGTTTAAGTAATATCACTATAGGATGGATGCTAAACCTAATCATATCTGAGTTATGAAAAAGAACAGATTGGATACAAAGGTGTACATGGGCGGAGTCACAATGAATAAGATGCAGAAAGATTGTCTACAAGCCAGTGAACCAAGATTTGTTACAGTGAGGAGACTCCAGAAGAGAATTTCATAGAACAAAAATACTCAGCTAACATCCTCAATTTGAATAAAATTTTAAGGAATAACCATAGCACAGAGAGAGACCAGTATAAGTAGGGAAAATTAGTCACTGTTGTGGTCAAGTTTCACGTGACAATTAAAAATGAAAGCTAGCTAGGCATGCTTCTGTCATTGTGAATGAATGCAATTGAATGTTTTGCTCTATCACCAAGCCCCGTTTTTGCATGTGTAATAACGTCCAGTCACTTAAGAGTTTATTCTGTACATGTGGGCAGTTCACATACTACAGTTTGTAGTCTGCCTCCACTTTTACAATGTCCTCTTCTCAACTGTGATTTCAGTTGTACACCATTGGTTACAATGATGACACTATCAATATAATCCCTGTGTGCCCAGGAGGAGGGTTGATACTGTTCTGCAACATAAAATGATAATAATGTTTCTAACGTTAACCAGAGATACAATGTAACCCATAGATATATGAATAGATTTGAGGATCAAACTTAATTCTAGTTCCAATCTAAGAACAATCAGTTCTTATGACACGATCATCTTGATGTTTACCTCATGAATGCAAATGGTTGCAAATTATGGCAAAGAAATTAGATGGTGCCTGGATATCAGAAAGAATAGCATCTGGGGTCTTAAACTGGGTTGTCTTCAAACAAGCAACCATCTAAGTGAGGTGTCCACTAAGTCCACATGGAAGAAGCACACCACCTTGTGAATTATAAATAATAATATCCAAATGCAAAGGACAGAATAATATCGGAGCTTAAATTGTGAAAACCGGGTTTACAGAAGAGAGTGGGTGACACTGGGAGCCCACCCACCGCTTGCACGTCCACACATAAATTAAGACTAGTGAATCCCCTCAGATGACAAACCAGGAATGTAAACAGAGTGCAGTGGGGTTTTGTTTCTTTGTTTGATTTTGTTTTCTCCTTTTCTGTATTTCTCCAAGTTTTTCTGTCTATGAAATCCAGAATGGGTAAAGCTACGGAGGAAATAACTGCACTGATGGTTTCTTATGAAGTCTGGCAGAGGTTGTGGGGAGATGGGGAGCTGATTACAGAGTACAAAACAGGAGCAATGTTCTAATGTTGAATATTGAAATGATTGTACCATTTTAAAATATGATTGCACTATTGAATTGTATGTGTGAATTATATGCCAATAAGCTATTAAAATGAAGGGCTTCATTTCATTGTTTTTTATTATCATGGGTTTTGGCATCAAATAAATTGCCCATAAATTAAAGAAGTCTGAGAAAACAGAAGTAAGCTAGATTTTGTGATCATTTGCTCATATCTCATCCACTGTAACCTAGTGGGAAAGGGACTAATGTATGAGCAGACCCTGAATAAATATAAGTAAGAGTTTATGTAAATTCAATAATGCATAATAAAATGGAGGAAGAGATGGTAGCTGTTTAGCTTACTAGCACTCCCAAGGATACCTGCATTTTTATAGCAAATTTTCAAATGGTTCCTTAAAGTATTTTGGGCTGATAAACTTTGAAAACTGCAAGCTTTCAAATTACATTTCATAGACAACTTCTAATTTACCATTTTGTTACTATTCATCTTAATCAGCATGCATCAGAATCACATGAAAGATTTATGAAAACACAAATTGTTGGGTGTTATACCCAAAGCTTATTATTTAGAAAGTCAAGGGAGGAATATGAGATTTTGGGGGGTAAAAAATGCACAAGTAATGGTGCTATTGGGTCAGGTACTACAATTTGGAAACCATTGATTTATATTCTCAACGATGCTGTTATAAAAGGGCAATTTACATGTTCAGTGCACTTGGTAAAATTGTTTAGCTCAAATTCAGTTCAAATGAGAATAAAATGATAGGAAATGGTCATTTAAATTATGATTGGGATGGAATGGACTAGAAATAAATAACATTTCACCTAATTTTAAAATATGACCGACCATGCTGTGATACTTATTGTATTATCACTTACCTTTATGTCAAAGACTTTGCTGACTGAGATGTCGGCTTTTGCCAGGTCTTCATGCTGAGCTTTCGTTTTCAGGTACAGACTGTGGCTTCTGACTGCTCATGATTTCCTCTTTTGCGTTTCCTTAAATACCGGACAACTTTGCTTTCAAAAAATAGTATCCAAAATACATGCATATCTTTTTAGTCACTCTTGAGGCTTAGACTAATTGTCTCTACTTCAATAAAAATAATTATTTATATTCTATACAAAATTCTACATATATTCCTTCACTTTATTGTGCCTTTTATTTATTTCAAAACCTTATAATCCATTTACCTTAAATCAATATGTCTCTATGAGTAATTATGTATAGCTTTATGTTCTTGTATCCAGTTTATGCACATCATTTAGCATCATCAGACTGTGTGCACTTTACCCCATTTGGCAGCATATTATTCATCACCCAAACTGAGAAATATCTTAAAATGTGGAATGTTTCATAAATGTGCTTATCATCCTTTTACAGGGGGAAATGTTAATTTTCTCTGTATCATTCCAATTTTAATACATGTACTATCTTATTGAGTATACAGTCACGTATTTGTTTTTAAGTTAGTGATGAGAGTAGGCATTTATTTTTTACTTGTAGATTACACCTAGGATATATTTTATCATGTAACTAATATTTGATAGTTAAGAATAAAAGTCATATGCCTTCTGTTTCATTAAAGTTAGAGACTAAACCAAAACAGAAATTGTTTTCAAACATAAAAGATTAAACACTTTGAAGACTTTTTAGGGGCCTTTCCTTATCATACATTATAAATTAATTCTATGTTTTGAATTCACTAGATGGCCTGCAGCCTACAATTTACTTGATAGGTACTTCCTTTCTTTTGTCTGCAAAATAGAAGTTCGTACTAGATGACCTTTATGATCCTTCAGATAACATACTAAGATTCTCTCCTTGATTGCACACCAACATTATAAAAATTCCTGTGTGTTTTCTTGATAATCAGTAAAGCAAGGACTTGCTTTCCTCTCTTAAGATTCTAACGTCAGAAATTTTACCATATTTTTCAGGCACCACATTTTCTTATCGTATTTCTACCTCTAAGTTCATGTAGAAAATTCTTCTAAGTGATTACACTTTTGGTGAGGCAGATTAAAAATTGATCTCAATCAAGAAAAGATTGGGCATTCAAGTTGTCTGACATTTTCTTCATTAACTTCCTAGCATACAAAGACAAGAATACCTAGTGGCTGAAAATGTCTTAATATTAAATATAATGTTTGAAATAAAAGAATATTTGTTAAGAAATATGTTAAACAAAATAAATGGAATTATAAACATTTATTGAATGCTTATATAATCTCCCCACCACGTGTCTGTGTTGGCTTGCATGTTGTCATCATGCTGGAAGCCATGTCACTAGCATGTCAAGTGCCAACAGAATCACCTAAAGTGAACCTGTTTCAGCAGAGATTTCAGAAAAGAGCAATGGAGAAGGAAGTGTCTGCCATTACAGGGGATGCTACTCCAGAAACCTTGTGTATAGCTTCGCTGTCAGATACTTAAGGCCTAATGATTAGAAGCAGGATATTGTCAGAGAGAATGCCAGAGAATGGGCAGTTTGGGTCTGAGGGTATTTAAATGTGACTGAGATGGAGCTACTTTGAGAGTCAAATATGCTGAAGGGAATGGAGCAAATCCTATTGGCACAGAAACTTCAGCATCTTCATTCGTTAACAGAGCAGAGCTAGTGGTGAGATTCAGCCGGTCGGCACTACTGTGGCAGAAATGATAGCTAATCTTTGGTTGAGTTTGACTAACCGGTTATTAAAAGAGCTCTAGTAATAAGCATTCTCTCTAAGGTGGGTGTCTGGGTAACTGCCCCATGTGGAGATGAGGAATTTACATTCCTTAATCTTTAAAACATTTTTCTGTGCAACAGCTGCATTCTGATTTCATGTTGAAGATACTGCATTTTGGTGTCGTTTTTAATACTTAAACGAGTCATTAGGGCAATGAATCAGTAGTTAAATTATTTGAATCACACCACTGGACATGAATCAAAGTAAGAAGCTGCCATAATCTGCTAATGATTTGAATTTGGAGTGTGCTAAGTCTGAGTGTAAAAAGTTTGGAAGCAATCAAAAATGAAATGAAATGCATAGGCATTAGTGAGCTGAGATGGACTGATATTGACCATTTTGAGTCAGAAAATCACATGATATGCATAGAATGACACAATCGAAAGAATGGCATTGCATTCCTGGTCAAAGAAACATTTCAAATTAAATCTTGAAATACAATACTATCTGGGATAGCATAATATCTATCACCTTCAAAGAAATACTAGCAATACAACCAGTATTCAAATTAATACTAGAACCACAAAAGCTACTGATGATGAAATGGCATATTCTACAAAGGAGTTTAGTCTGATATTGATCAAACATGTGCGATAGTTTATTGTGCCAGCCTGGCTGATAAAAACAAGTGGGATTAATTGAAGGGCAGAGAGATAAATGGCTCGGTGAACCTTGCCTTCCTTTTCTCTTGCTCTTTTATCATTGGACCAGCGTGTGGCTGCCTTGCTTGTTCTGTATCTCAATTTAAATGTTACACTACCTGTGGGACGCCTACCCTGTGAACTGTGTCACTGTAAATTGAGGTCCCTTTAAGCCCACACGATTGGAATGTACACATCTCTGGAGCTGGGGACTGACAGTTGGTGTCCTGCCTTGCTGTTTGCTGCCTGGGTATATATAGTCCCGCTCTCTCTATAGAGGAGGAACTGGCAGCCCCCAAGACTTAAAGGACTGCTAGCATCTCACTGCTTTATAATTTAACAGTTCATTTCTTGGATTATACAGATCTATCTGTATATAACACACATGCAATCAAAATGCATTGACAATTCATACAGTTAGGAATGCAAAAGTAGAAAATAAAGACAAAGGGAAAATATTTGGAAAATATGGAGTTGATAAAATAAATGAGGCTGAAGATAAAATTATGACTTTTGCAAGACCAATGACAGAATACCTTTTTCAACAACACAAACAGTGGCTAAACACATGGATTTCTCCAGATGGAATCAAACTGACTACATTTCTGGGAAGCAATAATGTAGAAGCTCAATATCCAGAACTAAAACCAAAACGGGCTGAGTGTGGAGTAGACTATCATTGTTAATATGTAAATTTTTGTTAAAGTTGAAGAAAAGTAAACAAGTCCATGAAAAACAAAATACAACTTTAATTCTATCCCATGTCGATTTAAGATCATCTCAAGCTGTTCTTGACACATTGAATACTAATGAGAGAAGACCTAGTGAGATGTTGGGGCCTATGAAGAGCATCATTCATGATGACAGCAAAAGGTCATTGCAAAGGCATGGAAGCAAGAAAACACCTGTGTGAATGTCAGATTGGACTCTAAAACTTGCTAATCATCATAGACCAGCTGAAGCAAATGGAAGAAATGATGACATCCAAGAGCTAATAGATGATTTCAAAGGGCAGCTCAAGAAGACAGTCAAATATTATAATAAAATGTGCAAAGACTTTGAGCTAGAAAACCAAAAAGGCAGAACATTCATAACATACCTTAAAAGAAATAACTCTAGAAAAATGTCAAGCCTTGGTTACAATATTGATAGTTTCAATGAACAAAATATTGAATGATGCAGGAAACATCAAGAGAAGATGGAAAAGGTACACAAATTCACACCAAAAGAAAGAACAAGTTAACATTCCACTGTTTCAGCAGTTGTCATATGACCAAGAACCAATTGTGTTGAAGGAGGGAGCTCACAAGCTACAATGAAAGTGTTAAGCCAGAAGCAAGGATTTAGAAATATACGGAATATCAATTGAAATGTTTCCACAAGATGATGAGCACTTGCTCATCTATGCCAGGGACTTTGGAAGACAGATACTTGGCCAACTGACTGGAAGAGATTCAAATTTGTTCCCATTCCAAAGAAATGTTACCTGTCAGAATGATCAAATTATGCAACATCATTGATGTCATTTAGAAGTAAAATTTTGCTGAAGATCATTCAACAATGATTTCAGCAGGACATTGACAGGGAACTGTCAAATGTCCAGACCAGACTCAGCAGAGGAATTGGAACAAGGGATCTCATTGCTGATATCAGATGGATCTTGGCTCAAAGCAGAGAATACCAGAAAGATGGCTACTTCCCAGTAAATTGCATTGACTAGACTAGGCATTCGACAGTGTGGATCATAACAAGCAATGGGTATCCTGGAGAAGAGTAGTTGTTCCAGATCATTTCATTGTGCTCATTCTTAACTTGTACACGTGTCAAGAGGTCATGATTCAAACAAAACAAGGGAATACTCTATGACTTATAATCAGGAAAGGTGGGTGTCAGGGTTGTACCCTCTCACCATGCTTATTTAAACTGTATGCTGATCAAATCCTCCGAGAAGCTGGATTGTATGAAGAAGAGTGTGGCATCAGGATTGGAGGAAGGTTTATTAACTACCTGTAATATGCATATGACCCAAACTTGCTGGAAGTAAGGAGTACTCAAAGCATTTGCTGATGATGAACAAGGATTGCACCCTCCATTTGGATTACAATTCAATATCAAGAAGGTCAAAATCCTCACAACTGGACCAATGGGTAACATCCTAATAAATGGAGAAAAGTTTGAAGTTGTCAAGAGTTGTGTCAGGCTTGAATCACGCTCAATATTCATGGGAACAGTAGTCGAGAGACCAATCTATGAGTTGTATTAGGTAAATCTGCTGCACAAGATCTTTTTAGAGTTCAAACTTCCTAGAGTTTTAAAAAGCAAGGATGTTTCTTTGATGACTAAGGTGTACCTGACCCAAGTCCTAATATTCTCCATTACATCATATGCATTGACATTGAATACAGAAGACCACAGAAGAATTGATGCAGTAAAATTGTGATGTGGGAGGAGCATATTGAATGTACCATGGACGGCTAAAAAGGACAAGCCATTCTTTGGACATATTGTGAGAAGAGACGGTTCCCTGCAGAAGGACATCATGCTTGGTAAAGTAGAGGGAAAGCAAAAGAGAAGGTCTGGGGGAAATGGGTCAGCACAGGGATCAGACAACAATGGGATCAGACAGAGGCACGATTGTGAAGATTACAGAAAGCTAGGCAGTTTTTCATTCCTTTGAAGCTGTGTGTTGAAACCAACTCAATGGGACCTGAAAGCAACAACAATAACCCTATAATAGCTGCACCTATGAGATATTTGTTTTATTTAAACAGTGAAAACTCATAGAATTCCTGTCTTGGAGAATTTATTCACTAGTGATGCCTCCCACCTGTAAAATTCATTCTTGAATAATTGAATAAGTAGGGACATACTTGTTTTAATACTCAGAGAAGCATCATGTTGCAGTTAAACTTGTGAGAAGCAGAACATAAGAAGACTGCCTTTTTTTTCCAGGTCTCACAGTGTTTTCACTTTTTGTAGGCTAGTCTTATTACTTTTTATCATTCATTTTGGAGAACGATATTTGTATTTTCATTCTCTGAAAAGTTTCTGCTTCACACAGGTTCTTGAATTCACAGGTTTTACTGTAGGAAAGTAAGTTTTACTATAGGAAAGTATTGTTATAAATTTACAGAAAAATTTACTTCACAATTTATAAAAACATGAAGCTATTATTTTGTGGCATACCATTTACCTACATCCATATACACTTCTGAAGCCAGTATTTACATCTCTTGAATCCTTCTCTGAAACCAGAATCACGTGGTTGCATAGTTTTAGTTGCTGACAGCTCTGTCAACAGTTTGAAACGACAGGGCACTCTGTGGAGGAAGATGCGACTCTCTACACCTGCAAAGATATACATTATCAAAAAGAAAGCCCCGAGGAAGTTCTACTCTGTCCTAATAGACCACTTTAACTCCACAGAG
Source organism: Tenrec ecaudatus (assembly GCF_050624435.1). Taxonomy (NCBI): domain Eukaryota; kingdom Metazoa; phylum Chordata; class Mammalia; order Afrosoricida; family Tenrecidae; genus Tenrec; species Tenrec ecaudatus. Next base: position 101,526,069 of record NC_134530.1, read on the forward strand.
ACGAGTTCATATTTACCCCCAAATGTTGTGTTCTTTAATTTATACTATGTCAAAGCAGCAGTTTGACAACCTCAAATGAATTAAATCACATTTTTTTAAATAGTCTTTGAGTTTGGGGATTAAGAAGCAATCTGAAGGAGCTATCTTAATGAGGAATGGTGGGTGGTTAAGGTGCCTCATCAATTCAGTTTTCAATTTTCTGAAAATTTCTTCCCTGTAAGTCCCCATAGTTGTTCTGCATCCTTGAAATAATCTGTCAAAATCACCCCTTGAAATAAAAATGCAGCAAAATAAACAGACCAAAAAAAAACCAAAACTACCACCCTGACTGACTTATCTGCCCCAAATTTAACTGACCCAGTAGATTACTTTGGAAATCAATGTTTAGATTGAATTTCTTAAAGACATCCTACAGACACCAAGCCAAGTATCTTAGTAAGAGAACTTGTCTGCAGCCATCCGCTGATCACCGAGACATGTCTAATTGCATTTGGAATAAAGCTCTCTATGCAAGTGTGAACTAGAATCCCACTAGCAGGATTCTCTGCCTTGCCCCTTCTTTGTGTGGTCCTTTCCCATTTCTATTGACTCTTATCAAATAGTGTTTTATGCACAGGTTCATGTTTTACGAACTTGTAGAGTTTAACTCTCTTCAGATCATCTTTTTCCCAATAATTTACATTGGCAATCTTTCATGTATGTATTTAAGTATGTCATTACCTTTTCATTAACCTATAAAATTATTAGAGGCACACATTTTCAATTATATTGCTTATATTTGTTCATGTCTTTTATTAATTCCTGAAAAATGAAATCCATTTCAGGACAGGATCTTTGGGAAGCTTGATAGACACCTATCTTTTCCCATCCTTTCCTTGGCATGTCTTTATACTAATGATGTTGTCCTACCTTTACCAATGATACAAATAAATTAACAATGTTCAAGATCTCAAAGTTGATTTCACACTTCTTATTGAGTTCTGTGAAATTTCCATGCTTCATCATTTACAGTTATTTATAAAAAGTATGTGTGAAATAACTGTGAAGGCAGAGAAGCAAAGCAAAGTTGTAGTAATTCATCTGTTTTAAAAAAATCTGTACTATGGTGTATGAACACTGACAGGACTTTCTCTTTTTAATTTGACATTCAATTCCAACACTGCAGAAGTTTGCATCTGTCTAGAAACCAGGAAAATTAATATTATAGGGCTGCCAAGATGAGGTGACGCTGTAATTATCAGGCATTTTCAAACTTCCCCATATTTTTCTTTATACTGACAATGGCTTAAGCATAATATAATCATATCTTATCCAGTTGATTCTATCTAGCCCCTACATCCCCAGCTTTAACTATGCTTTTTTAGCAATTCTTTGTTAAGCTTCTGCTGCAAACTCATTTTTTAAATCCTATAATTTATCACTTTCTACATCTTTGCACTCATTGACAAATGCTAGGTTTGTGACTGTAGACACAATTTTGAAAGAAGCATAATTGGCATGTTTATTTATGAACTTTGCTGTTTCACAATTCACATTCCTCTTAATGGAACAAATAACACACAGACAATAATTGCACTTCCTCATATGCTTCCATTCAAGATAGCTAAAAGAACATTATCATGTGTCAGGTACATTTATTGAATACTACTTTCAATGACAAAAAGTTTGATACAATTAATATTAAATTCCATCATATGCTGTGTCTTAAAGAAACTTGCATTTGCCAGGCCTGATGCCGCTTTCAGGTAAGCATTGGATTACTAACTGAAAGTATATATAGCCTTTCAAACCAAGAAGCGCTTCCTTGGGAGAAAGGTGAAGCTGCCTGCTCCTTTAACAATGCATAATGCCGTGGAAAACACATAAAAAATCACTATGATTTGATGGGAAGGCTTTGTGTTTGTTTTTAATCATATTTTAATTATTTCTTAGAGCAAAGAAGCTACTTTGAGGACCAGTGAACTAAAGTCATGGTATTTTCTCTTGTGTTGTATGCCTGTAAAAGTTGTAGAGTAAGCAATGATGAACACAGAAGAATCGGCACATATGAATTATGATGCTGGTGAAGAATATTGAAAGTCCCATCGATAATCAAAAGGACAAAGGGATCTGCCTTGGAAGAAGGACATTCCAAATGAACTTAGTCTATGTTTGCTTATATTCGGAGAGATCAGTCCATGGAGAAGGACATCAGACTGGGTAAAGTAGAGGGTGATAAAAAAGAGAAAGATCCTTGACAAGATGAATTGATATAGTCTCCATAACAATGGGCTCAAAGATAACAATTGTGCAATTTTGTTCACACAGGGTCCCTGAGTAGAAGCAGACCAGAAGACACCTAGCAATAGCAACAATGACATTTAATTCTCAATTCTACTTGTGATCAACACATGACAGAGTAACTAAAGTATATATATGATAATCAAATAATCGGTCATATTCAGATAAAACTAATACCCTAGCTTAAGCAAAGCCATGTATTAAAATGTCTCCTGATGTATTTAAGTGTGAATGCTTGAAGTGTTACACTTAAGTTCTGATATTGATGATTTTAAATACAATATGGACAGAATGGGAAACTGCTCATACCTCCCTGTCATATGACATAAAAATTAGATGGGGATATGTTTCTTTGCAAAAAATAACAAACATGCAAATTGATAAAGTTATATTTCAATTTTCCCACATTAGTGAAAATATAAATGAACATTATTTTATCATTTTATACTGACAAATTACAAAACAATCTCAGGTGTTTGGGAGAGCAAAAGTAGTCCAAAAGTGTAAAATAAGAGGAAATAAGTATTTATTTCTCTTCAGCCATCTCATTAAAAACATATTTAATGTATTTGAAACATAAGATGGCTATAGAGGTTTAATTTATTATGCATATTTGCAACACATATCTACCTCTCTGCCTCTTGGTAGATTTATGTCAGGTCAAAAAATACATTTATTTTTTCAACAATTTATATAATTTTAGAGATCAGAATCCACAAGCTAGCATATCATGTACTTTACATAAAAGAGATATTTTACAATTTAATATATATTTAAATATATACATGAAAACAAATATAAAGAGTAGAACATTAATGTTAATTAAAAGCCCCAGATAAAATCTATATAAGGAAGCAATAAATAGTAGTTACTAAAAAGTTACTAAAATAAAAGCAAACAAATCATGTGTATTTTTTTTCATTGGCCTACACTTATTAGCTTGGTATAAATACTAAATAATAGACTATATTATAATACAAATATTGTCCTAATTAAGGGTTAATAAAATATTGATCAAAGTATTAAGATAACTCTATGCTTGATATTTAAAGAGTTTGAGGGCAAATAAGATAAAGATCATGAGTGCAGATTTTAAATTTTACCTAATTTACTGGTGAAATAGCATTAAAATTTTAAATCATATTGTAATCATAATTCACTTTAGGTATTCAGTTGGTAACTGTTTCTCCAGCCCAACCAATTCCCACATCTAAAGGTTAGTTGGGCTGGCTTCCTCTCTTATTCTTTAGGTAAATGTATGACGGTGTTAAATAGCTTTAAAAATGGTAGCCACCAAGTTATATTAACCTAGTATATTTAAATATGATATTTAATACCTTAATCTTAAAAGACAATCAGTGAAAATATAGTTTAATAATGTATAATCTGTGCAGCTAATTATACAGAGAATTTAGAAATGCAGGCTTAAATGTGCATGTGATATTGATCTGTCACCTCAGGAATAGCTAATAAGATCACTCATGCCTCCTTGGGAAATAAGCAGAGGGCACATGAGAACGGCATATTGGTTCTAACTTGATTTTATTACAGTCTGGACATTTAGGCATAGTTAAAATTATGTAGAAAGGTGACCAGAAATCATTTGGTTCTTCCTTTCTAATGAAACTGGTCTCATGTGGATTAGTGACCCGTGAATTAAGGACACACATAGTCCTCCTGATATTATGAATCTTGACCATTTAATTGGTCTCCAACATCTTGTTAATGAAGCTGAACTCCAAAAGACTACATCTTTCTACCACATACTACTGATTGTGGATGTATTGCTTTTTAAATCAAGACAAACTTTCCTGTCGCTTTCATTTAAAAAACTGGCCCATATTTGTGTTTTCTATCAGCAAATCCCAATTAATTCCTACAGCATAATCCATGTTGCACCCAACAGAATGATCTTACAAATTTTTCTCAGACTGATCTGGGAAGTGAATAAAGAATGGGAAAAAGTTCAACCTTTAGAATAGTGGGATTTGCACTTTGACTACAAACTTACTAAACAAGTAGCTTTGGAAAACCCACAAACTTATCCTGCTTAGTCTCAGTTTATTCATTTGTTAAAGTTTGACAGTGAAGCTACCTCATATGGTTACTGTGTAGATGATATTGACAAAATATTTGGCTCAGTACTTTATAGTTTGTAGATATTACCATTCCATTAATTTATGAAATAATTGATCATTAATAGGAATTATAATACAAATTCTTTTGAAGACCCACTTTGCAATCTCTTAGGTGTCCTTTGGGTGTTGTAATGTCAACTGTACTTACTCTGTGAGGAGTAGATTTATGAATCCTCCTTTGTTTATTCTGAGAGTTGTGCCCAAAGCTGAGAAGTATTTGCTAATTTTTAATAGTGTTACTGAAATTCACTTATCAATTTTTAATATAACAAGTGGTCCTTGAGTCAAGTATAACTCAGGATGACTCCATGTAAGGTTTTCCAAGCTTCAGTCTCTGTGGGCAGAGACAATCTCATCGTCCTCCCTTAGAGGAACTGCTGGTTCAGCAGTCCAAAGCTTACTGAACAGCACCACTGGGCAACTAACACACTCTTAGACAGTTGTTCACGTGTATCAGCCATGTTTGAAACTACGTGTACTTAAAATACTATTTCTTTTAATTCTTATAAACACCTTTTTGAAATATCTCCTCTGAATCGCCCCATCTGATGGATGAGCCTGTGTGGCATCGGGAAGTTCTGTAACTTATCTGAGCTCAGGTTGAATAAGTGGGTAACTCACTCACTCACTGTCTGATAGTCAAAGCAACCATAGAACACCGGGTAGAATTGCCCCTGCGAGTTTCTGAGACTAACTGTTTATCGGAGTAGAAACTTTTCCCCCCAGGAGCAGTTAGTGCCTTTGAATTGCGGAACTTGTGGATCACCAGGGGGCAAGAAGGGATTAAACCCTGGCAGTCCGTGTTTAAAACACTGGACTCTGCTTCTCGCTCATGTTGTTCCCAAACCAGGGGTTCAGTTTGGAGTTCCACTTCTCTCCAGAGTTGCCTTTTCCTGGCCGCTGTCACAAAGACGTTGATTGACTCCTTTCCTCTGCCACCGTCGCTGACAAGACAGCAACTCTCTGCTTTCAGACCCTTTAAGAGGTCTCCATGCCTCCCTGCCTGAGGGGTTCCGGACCTATCTCTGAAATGACACTCTACTTCCGGTCATTAGATTTTAGATCTCCGACAATGTTTCCGTGCTACTCATAGGTTTCCAGTGGCTGCTTCCTCTGAAGCGGAAAGCCTACTCCTTCTTCCTAGTCCCTTCTTAGTCTGGAAGCCCTGCTGAAACCTGCTCACTTTGGGTGACTCTTTTCTTTCGTGCCTTTTGATTTCTTCCTGAATGATTTCCTTGGTATTCTCACACAGTTCATCAGGCCCAATCTGTTCCTGAGATGTTCTCGATATTCCGGTAGGACAGACTCAAAGTTGTATTTTCGGTCGTCTGTACTTCTTTTCATTTTCTTCAGCTTTAACCTGACCTACAACATGAGCAATTGGTTGTCTGTTCCACAGGAAGCCTCTGACCTAGTTTTAGCTGATGATATTGAGCTTCTCTACATATGTAATCAATTTCACCTTCTGACATATGTAATCAATTTCATTTCAGTATATTTTATCTGGAGAATTCCATGCCTCTACTCATTGTTGTGTAAAAATATATTAAATATGAACAAGTCACTGGCCTTACACAATTGTATCATATGATTTCCAGTTTCATTTCTATCACCAAGTCTTCCAACCACTGTTCCTTCCTGTCTTTAATATTTGCATTGCATTTAACAATATTATCAATGAATTTGATTGAATGTCTGATTGATTTAGGATGGAAGAAATTGGTAAACTTCTTCATTTTCTTCATTACTAGCTTTAGTGGCTGATGTACAATTTGAATAAGAGTTGGATTGATTGAATTCCCTTGTTTGTGGACAGATTTCATCCAATCACACGCAGATTTCACGTCAAGATAGATCTTGAATTGTCCTGTTTGACCATGAAGGCAACCAAGTTCCTCTGGATTGTCTCATTTCCAGGATCGTAAACCATATGATTTTCTGATTCAAAATGGGAAATAGTCTATTTCAGCTCACTAGTGGCTAGGATATTGATTTTTATTCATTTCATGTTTTGCAAGGTCCAATTTCCTGGATTCATACTGTATACATTCCAAGTTCATAGAATTAGATTTTTTTTCAGGTGTTTATCTTCACCTTGCATTGTGTCCCCTCTACAAATGAAGATCTGGACGAGTCTGCTCATGTCACCATGGTCAACTCTACTGTGACACTGCTCCTCAGTCACATTTTAAGTGTCCTCAGATCCGAGGGACCCATCTTCCTGCTGTACTCCTACAAATTCTGCATCCATTCATTAAGGCTCCCTTCTGTTCCTGATAATGTTTCAATGCTATGCATAGGTTGTCAGTGGCTACTTCCACTGAGTTTCTTTCTAATCTGTCATTAGTGTGCAAGCTCCACAGAAACTTATTCAATTTTGGTGACCCTGCATCATTTGAAATGCCAGTTACTTAGCATCCAGAGTCACAGGAACACACAAGCCACCACACGATGCTGCACTGACAGACAAGTAGTAGAAGCATATATTGCAGGGTTTGAAATCAGGAAAGTTCTGGATCATGGATATAGCCTTTCACCATACTGATTCAGTCTGTATGGTGAGCAAATAATCCAAAGCTGCATTTTATAGAGAAGAAAACACTTCAAGATTGCAGGAGGACCGGGCAACAATTTGTGATTAAATCTCCCTGAAAGTGAAGATTTAACCACTTACTGATGTGAATCAGAGACTGAAAAATCTAGTATCACCTACAACTCATCACTAGAAAACTAACATTCTAAAAATTGGACCAATAAGTATAAGGATGATGAATTGAGAGATTATTGAATTTGTCAAGGATTTACTTTTACTTAGAACTATGGTAAACCGCCATAGAAGAAATGGCCAAAACATCAAATGATACATTATATAGGGAAATTTTCTGTGAAATATTTCTTTAAAACACTAAAAAACAAAGATGACATCATGAGGTCTAAAGTATGCCTGATCCAAGGTATAGTGTTTCTAATCACATTATATGGATTCAAAATCTGGACATTGAATAAATAAACACAATTAAATATATTTTAATAGAATATAGAATTTTATTTAAAGTATTTTAAATCGAATTTTAATAGGATATAATAATAGAATAATCTAGAATGTTATGCTGGAGAATAATATTGAACACAAAATGGACTGCCAGAATAATGAAACATTTGTCTTGGAAGAAGTCCAGACAGATTATTCCTTAGAAGGAAATGTGCTACCATATACTTTGGCTATATTATAAAGAGTAATCATTCTGTGGAGAAGGAAAGTAGGGATCAGAGAAAAGTAGGAAGACATTACTACGATTAATTGACAGTGACAGCGACACAAAGAGTAAGTATTGAAAATATGGTGAAGTTGTCACAGTTCCAAGCATTGTTTTGGTCTGTTTTCACAGGGACATTTTGCGCATGAGCTGATTGGGGACACCAAATGACAGAAAACAAACTATTTTACATTAGATTCATTGTTTAATTGTCTCGAGGACAATTCAGTTTATATATAAGTTCTTCATACTTAACACAGTGTAATCTAAATTTGTCATTTCCCTTTTTCCAACAAACTTACTTTTTCTACATTTTTTTTGTCAATGCCTGTAAATGGATCCAAATGATCACAGGTGATCAAACTAGAAACTTGATTTGATCTATATTTCTTCATTGCTCAAATTCAATTAATCGTACCAGCGACTTCTACATTCTAACTATTTCAAGAATGTACTCACATCTCTTTTACTTTGATATTCATGTACCAAAATATGCCCCTAACAATCTTATATGGACTCCTAACTGAGCCTTTCTATTGCAAGTTATAAAACCCAATAATATAGCAAAATAATTATCTTAATGCAACAAGGGCTCTCTTTCTGATAAAAAGTTATGTACATATTACTACATCATCAAAGTTCTTTAAAAATGTCCATAGATACCTCTTGCTGTTGCTATCAGAGCTTAAATTCATATTATGGCACTATATTCCTTACCGCTTAGTTTCTACTTTTAGAACACAATGAGATTTCATGAACTAAAAGGAAAATAGAATGGTCTAATTATCATCTCCCACTATTTGTCTGTCAGTTTGTTGTACTGCCACGTGTACAGTGGTGGCGTGTGTGTTGCTGCAATGCTTGAAGCGATGTCACTGGTATCTCAAATACCAGCAGCGTCACCAAAGTAAACAGATTTCACCAAGCTTCCAGCCTAAAAACAGACTATTAAGAAAAAATCGCCTGTCCACTTCTGAGAAATTAGCTCCTGCAAACCTGTGGATAGCAGTAGAAGATGAGGCTCTCAGGTCAGAAGGCACCAACTGACTTGCAGGCCTCCTCAAAGCAGAGTGACGTGACCGGAGTACAAGCTTTTGGCAACTTCCTTTGCTGACGGTCCACAGCTCAAAATGAGAAGAAACGTCTTCAAATATCTGGTAAAAACAGAATGCTCTGTTGAAGCAAGGATGGTGAGACGCTGTCTCTGGCACTTTGGACATGTTTTCAAGAACGACCAGGACTTGGGAGAGGGTATCATGCGCAGTAAATCAGAGCGGTGGCAAAAAAGGAAAAGGTTCTTGAAACGGACACAGTGGCTGAAAAAATTGGCTCAAACATAAGAATAATTGTAAAGTTGTGGCAGGACTGGGTGTGTTTCATTCTGTTATACATAGGGGTGCTGTGAGTCGGAATCAACTGGAGGGCTCCCCACACCTCTGTGATCATTCATGCCTAAAACTCGTTATCCTGTCACCTCCACACAGGCATTCGATTGCCAACACTCAATGCCACTATAGTGACAGAATGTTTCTTAAATTTAGTAGATGTCAATCTGAGCTTGTTTTTATTCCAAAAAATATTAACTTCCAAAATATAAGAATTATTTTTATAAGTAAAAATTTCACTTCCCTGACTTAATTTATTTTAGTTTGGATATCTTTCCACCTTTGTTCTTCTTATCGGTCAAGTACAATGGGTGAGCAAATTCTGTACTTTAAAAAATGTCTCAGAAATTCATTCATTTCCTTTTTCTTTGGAACTTCCACCTAGTCAGATTGCACTGGTAAAAGCAATAGCTTACCATATTAAAGTAACTAATAAGAGACACAGACTATCTTAAAGTAAATGTATAGATGATAGTGTTGAGTAGACAGAGGCAGGCAAAAGGAGGAGAGGTGAAGATGGTAGGATTCTGGGGGGAGTGGGGAACCCACAAAGGATAAGCGGAGACATGTTTCTCCACATACCCCTCCATTACCAAAGAAAATGAAGGGCAATGGAAGAGATTTGAGATGGTGAAAGGTAGGGTGTTCACACAATCCCCTCATCACTGAATTTGGATTCTAGGGTTCGGGGTCTGGAGACAAGGTCACAGAATGAAATCTGGAATGCAAGGATGTACATATCTGGAAAGAGGAGGCGCACCCCGGAGAACCACCCAATAGCAGAATACTTACCTGAAAGCTGTCTGATGGTTCATCCTCAGCAGAGGAAACCTCTGGCTGTGCATTCTACCAAAGCTTTCCCACTAGCTAAGGGACATTTGGACAGCGACTTAAGGTAAACAAGGTAAAAGCCTTGAAATCTCTAACTGCCTCCTGGTAACAACATTGGGAGGTAGAAAAATAGAAAGAAAAAAGGAAGGGAGGGAGGGTTGAAGTAAAGAAGGAAGGAAGGGAGGGAGGAATTAAGAAAAGGAGGGAGGGAGGGGGAGGGGAGAGGGAGAGAGGGATGAAGTTCACTGTTCAATTCCAACTCATAGTAACTCTTCAGGTCAGAGCAGAACTACCGTTTTGGGTTTCTGAGGGTGTGACTTTACTGGAGCAGAGAACTTCCATCTTTTTTTCATGAAGGAACTTTGCTCAAAACAAATTTCTGATCCATGATATGTAGATCAATTCAGATAGATAGATAGATGATAGATAGTGATAGGTGATAGAAAAACTTCATTGACAACCCTATATGAGAATACTGATGATGCCACGTTGAACCTCAACTGCTTTCTGATTAATTTCATACCTCTATTTTCCATATTTTCTCATTTTAATCTAATCTTGACATATGTATGGCCCACCATTTAATTCATATAAATTTTAAAATCCTTTGTAACTTGATAAATCAGATGTACTGTGTATTATAATCCAGTATCTCAATGACTTAATTATAATTAACTAATATTATTAAATCACCCATTTCCCCCTAAACTATATCCACTTTCCATGATGCACATAACCAGATGTTTGCATATATTTTCATAATTATGATATGCCCTGGTTTTCTCTGGGTCTTGGCTAATTTCCTTTCTCTACATATGTGTATATAAGTATAATACATATATGTATATACATGTATTTGTATATATATGTAGATATTTAATGTACATATGTGACTGTATGAAATATTTCTATTTGTTTCATCACTTGTCCATTTGGAAATGTGATCATGAAGACTGATGGGATTAGAGAGTCACATTATTGTCCTTTCCATCCCTGAACCAAACCAAACCCAGTGCTATCAAGTTAATTATGACTCATAATGACCCTAAAGATATTCTGAGACTAAATTTTTACAAGAATAGTCAGCCTCATCTTTCTCCTACAGAACAACTGGTGGGTTTGAAGTACTGACTTTGCGCTCCATACCCTGACAGCTAACTCAAACCACACCGATGGCTTTTTTTCTTTCAGGCTAGTGACTATTACTAGGGTTGTGCTACAGAAAAACATTTAATTTTGCAAAAGTAAGACTAGAGCTACAAATCAGATTTTATTTCTAAAGGCTTAGCAAATTATAGTGAACTAGATATCAACATAATTTAAGAACTTATATATAAGACAGTAAGTCATTTTATAAAATAAACAATATTTAATGTAAACGATTGTCTTCTTTCATGTGCCAAATAACTCAACTTAAGTATGGCAAGAGAGAAACTTTCTTAAATGGCAATGGAATGACTGGTACCACATTAGTGTCTTACTTAAAGTAATAAGACATCTATCAGACATGCTATTCTCATAGTCATCATCTGTTGCTATTGCTAGCATCATTTATATTTTAAAACTTGCAGATCAGAAATGTTAATTAACTTGCTAGAGTGTACCCAGCTGGAATTCCATACATACAGTTGGTCTTTGGTTTTGGATTCGTCTTTATTTTCTAGGGAGCGCTTCTCAGTTCCTGAAACCTGAATAAGAAATGTCTCCCTTCTGTGCTCATAATACCCCATGCTTAAAATAATTATTTCCCTTGCTGTGCTGTATTCAGTTGCTTGCTCATTTAGTAATTTCTAAATTCCTCAAGGACTATGATGTTCCTTTTCTTATGTTACAATTAAACACACACGTTTTAATAAAATTTCATTACTTCCTTCAATTCTACCTCTATTATTAATAACAAGTCCTTTCCATTAATCACTTAACTTTTATCTAGCGCATGCTGCACGTCCATAAAAATTAACACTTTTACTCTCCACAACATCTTCTATGAAAAAATAGTACAATTCTTATTTTAAAATGAATCCTTAGGTCCAGCCTATATTAAGATTTATTGTCCGATGAAGTCTCAAATCTTACCACACAGTTCTAGTTATTGCTTGTTAGAATAAATACTATGGGTCTGATTTCTCTCTGTTAAAGTTCAGTAGTTTTCTCAAAAATGTTTATAAAACCAGGCAGTTCGGCATTATTTTAAGTGATGCCAGTGTCTAGAATACATTCAAGGTTTTATTTCATGGAAGAATTAAAATAATGCCTATGACGCCTTTGGTGGGATTGGGAAAAAATAAGCTTTTAAAATTGTCTTTGGAAAATATATTCCCTTTTTTTTTATTCTGCATATTCAAGTTGCAGCCTGTTTGTGGTTTTATCAGTTGGCTGGCACCAAAGTCTAATCTGTACTTGGAATCTCACAGGGTTATCTACAGAAATGCTTGAGTGAGGACACCATAATGAAATATTGCCATGTTTTAAAAAGCAAAACAAAACAATATCAAAAAGAAGACATGTATACATATTATGCACTAAAGTGAAAAGACTATTCTTAGTGTAGATCTTTATCTATTACTACTTTCAAGTTCTAAAACACTCGTGTCAAGAGAGAGCAACATAGATGTTATGCGCTCCTTTTGAGTTGACTGATTCACAGCGACCCCGTGCTTACAGAAAGGACTTGTGTTCCACAGGGTTATGGAGGCCAGGCCATTTCAGAACCAGATCTCAAAACTCTCATTCAAGGCAAGTATCTATATTTCCTTTTTTTGCATCTCTTTTTCTTCTGAATTTCTGAAAATAAACAAAACACATGATACAAAAGTAGTGTATGAAAAATATATAGACATAGTAAAAGAAAATGATTTTCCTTTGAATTCTTTTGAATTATAAACTATAGGTGAGATTATAAAAGGGGGGAAGAAAAGGAAGAATTTTTAATGAAAAGTTTTCATAAAGTGAATAAAAATATTCAAAATTTAGCATCCATTGGAAACCATACAGTGAAGAGAACTCTCAGTATGAATTGAAATTGAGTCCCATAGTATAAAAACCACAGACTTTTCCTTTATTTTATATTTCAGGCATTCTGTGGCTTTTCTGCCTTCTCATTTTAAAATTCTTCTTAACATTCTGTTTTAATTGCATACATAAATATTTATCTACATGTAAATTATTTGCAATGATTTGAACTATTTATGGAATATAATATGGAAAAATTAAGAATTTACAATTAACACTATCCAACTTTGTTTCTTCCTTTTGCTAAAGGAAATATTGAGCCAAAATATTAAGTGTATTTATTTATATAAAATATTTTATGTAAGGTAAACATATCTTACTCTTTTAATAATATGGCCAAGATATATGTCTGACCCCTTTTTTATAAGGAAGAAAATATGAAAGCACTTTTCAGGTAGCAGGATTATGTTTTGAAATTTTGCTCGGTCAGCTGTTAAGTGGCATTTGGATGCTTACATTTAGAATTCTATGGACTTCAGCACCTTATTTGATTTTGCAACTGCTGTTGCTGACCTCGAAATGTTTACTTATATGACTTCTTATGAAGTGTTCAAAGTGTAGTGCGTAGGCCCTGAAAAAGCATTACCTGAAGTATCCTCTAGTTGAAAATAAGACATTAAATAAATCATAGTTTTATAGAAAAGGAAAATATGACTAGATAAATTAGACTTTAGAAGATTCTTTAGTGTGTAATAGATACTTGGGACTTTAGAATTGAGTAGACCCAGAGGATGATTTAGCTCAACCTCATTATTTTATAGCTGTGGATTTTGAAAATGACCAAATTTTTGTTGTTGTTGTTCTTAAGTGCCATCCAGTTGGCTCCAAACCACAGTGAGTGTTTGCACATCAGAACAAAACATGGACTGGTCCGGCACCACCCTTACCATTGCTCCTGTGCCTGTGTCCATTGTTGCAGCCGCTTATCGAAGGCCTTCCTCTTTTTCATTAACTCTCCATTTTACCTAGCCTGATGTCCTTGTCTAGGGACTGGTCTGTCCTGATAATATGTCCAAGGTATGTAAGACGAAGGCTTCCCATATTTGCCTCTATGTAGCACTCCGGCCATACTGCTTCCAAGGCAGACATGTTTGTCCTTTTAGACGTCCATAGTACTTTCAACAATTTTCTTCAGCACCACAATTTAAATGCATCAATTGTCCTATCTTTTTAATTTAATGTCCAAGTTTCATGTGCCTAGGAGGCAATGGAGAATGCCATGGCTGAAGTCAGATGCACCTTAGTCCTCAAAGTAAGATCCTTGCCCTTCTATAATCGAACGAGGTCTTGTAGAGTATGTTTACCTAATGGAACATGTCTTTTGATCTCTTGACTGCTGCTTCCATGAGTGTTGATCGTGGATCCAAGTAAGACAAAATCCTTGACAACTTCAACGTTTTCTCCATTGAACATGATGTTACCTGTTGGTCCAGTTGTGAGAATTTTGATACTGCAGGCTACAGCCCCTAATCTTCATCAGCAAGTGCTTCAATTCTTTCTCACTTTCAAAGAGCATGGTTGTGTTATCTGCATATCACAGGTTGTTCATAAATCTTCTCCAGTCCTGATGCCACACTCTTCTTCAGGTAATCCAGCTTCTCTTGTTACTCATTTGTGTCTCTCTGTAAGACACAAACGAGGTAACACTACTATATAGCTAATGGAATGCCTGGCATAGAGCCATGATGGTGTACTGGTTATGCATCTAATTGTGATCTGCACGGTCAGTCCTTAGAAATCACCAATGAATCCACAGGAGAAAGTCGGGGATTTGTACTCCCAGAAAGACTCACAGCCCTATAAATTCACAGTAGTTCTACCTTGTCCTGTAAGGTTGTTATTAGTCATATTAACTTTATGGTGGTAAATTTTGGTTTGGGGATGAAGGTTCATTTCTTTAGGGACACTTATAGGTATTATTTGCTCAAGAAATATTTCATCATTCCTTATTATAGTGGTCAGTAACTTTACCCACATATATTAAGAACAGACCAAAACATGAATCAGAAAACTCAAACCCAATGCCATCAAGATGCTTGTGCCTCATTGCAACCCTATGTAGGATTTCTGCTGGTGATTTTGAACTGACGACCTTGGAGTTAGCAGCCCAACTATGTCACCGGACTCCTAAAGACACCCAAAATGTGTTCCTTAAATAAACATGAACCTGTTTAGATATTCTTGGTTTAATTATAAAGCTTAAATAGCATATTATATCTCTATGCACATCCAGTTTGGGATAAAAAGACGCAATTGCATATTCTTCGAGCTTTGACCCCACGTAATTTTTTGTTTTGTCATGCCATGAACTTTTTCAAATTCTCCCCTTACATGATGGTGCAAGAAGTGGTCTTGAAGGCTGACTTATAAATATTAGTTATAGGTATAGCTTTGTAAAACTGATGTGATCTAGTTTCAACTTGGAAATGAAATATTAAAATAATTAATAAGCTCAGACATCTCTTCTTGCAATCTTGGGTAAAACACTCTTTATAGTTTCTGACCCCGATACTGATCTTGAACTGACAATTACTGGAGGCAGCTTGAGGGCATGGAAACTAGGGCGTCTGTTCTGCTTCTCATCCTCACGCTGCTTTCGCAAATATCAAGGGTCTAGCAGCTTGATGTGCATTTATGGCCCCAAACCCTAAATTATACCATGTCTTATGACATTGAAGCACCTACTGTCCTCATCTATTTGGGAGGAGGAACAAGTTTTAAAAAACACACCATTGTGGTAATGCATTAACTGCTCTCAGCTGCTCAGCAAGAGACAATTTAAGCATGCTTTGCTTACCGATGACATCAACTTTTACCTTTAAGCTTAAAGAGCTATTAAGTTAAAACACAGAACTTTATAAAGGTATTTATTGTTGGTTTGAAGGTAATTTATATGTCATTGCTTTGAGTTAATGAGGTTTGGTATTTTAATAACAACTTGGGAATATGGACTTCTTTCTGAACTTTAGAATTAATGTATCAAACTTGGACTTCCCTTGGGGTTTCCTGAGCAGGAGCCCTGCTGGTGCAGCTTCCTTTGGGGGCTGCTACCCGCACAGTGGGCAGTTGGGAACCACCTGCAGCTCCATGGGAGAAAGATTGGGTTTTCTACTCCTGCAAACAATTACAGTCTCATAAGCCCACAGGGGTTGCTATGATTCAACATGAACGCGATGGCAGTGAGTCCGTTTTCATTTGTTGTGTTTAGTGTATCTCGAGTGTAGGCTTATCCTTCAGCATGCTATTATATGTCCATTTGATAGGTCTGGGAAGGAGCATGAAAGGGACTCAGTCAAAGGTCCTAGCCCGGAAGGAAGAAGGTTTTCTTTCCTCTATGAATGTCAGCTTGCTTGAAGTGTGCTTTTTTTTTAATCAAGTTCTATGTTCACCATTATGTACAATAATAACTCCTTAAAACATAAACTCTTGAAAATCAAAGAAACATTTCAAAAAACAGCTGTGCCCTAATAGTAGACTGATTAATTTTTGATTCGCTTTAACATAACTAACTAGGACAACTTGGCTTCCTTTCAGCTGAAAATGCATTTCTTCTCACACTCAGTGGCATTTATCTAATGACTGTAATGAAGGCAAACGCTACATGTTAATATTTCTGTGAAACTGGAAGGCTCTTAAGATAATCAAAGGCAATTTTTATTTAACTTGGAAGAAACGAAATTGTTCAGAAGGCTTATGCAGAACTTTAAGCTAATTCAAACCTCTGGCTTGCTATTGTGGTAGTTTATGTAAAAATAGCTACTCTTTTCAAAGAACAAATGCAGGGGGAGTTGCCATGTTGTAGAGGCCATTGTTCCATCTGGTTTGGTTTTTCTGCCAGTAGCCAACTCATTTTCTTTTACCTCCAGCCTACATTACAATCACATGACTTGTACTGGACTTAAAGTCCTGTGATACAATTTTCACACACAGGTGGTGGTAGAACTTGGACAGTCACCAAAGAAAAAAATTGATTTGTGCCATGAACAACAATAATAGAAATTGTTTAGTCATCCTGGGATGTGAAAGAGGTGTATAGCCAGCTGTAGGCTGGGCACAAAATCAGGTTTCTTTCATGTACAATTACTTTCTGCAATGTTTTGTGTTATTCATATAGTTTAGGGTTTTCAGTAAATGCAAAATGATATTCAATGACTATTAGTTCTTCTTTTTTTAAACTTTGTATTGTGAATTAGGTGAGAACATTCAAATCATTATTTTTGTATTCAATAATTTAAACAATTTATTAAACCTCCCACTAGCTTACTCTGCCCCTTATTTCTTTTCTCCCCCTTTGTCTCTATGCTGTAGAATAGTATCTTCCCTTCATTCTAGTTAATACGTGTCTACCTTCTAGTTTATTGCTTCTACTCCCTCCCTCTTTCCCACCCTTGGTAACCAGCAAAGCATATTTATTTTGGTATGAAAAATTTTATACTGATTTTTCTTTTGTAATACTAGTCTCAATCAATACTTGTGCTTTTGTGATTGATTAAATTCACTCCATAAATCCATCAGTGCCATGCAGCGTTTCACGTTTCTGTCATTATTCTTTAGTGATGCATAGTATTCCATTAGATGTTTGGCTCTTCTTTTTTTAAGATATATGTTAGGCATAGAAACTGCTAGGTCACGTAGGTTTTAGTTCTCACTTGTGTGAGGAAACCCCATACCACTCTTCATAATGGTTGTACAGCTGTACAGTCTCGCCAGTAGTATGTGAGGGTTCCAATGTCTCTGTGCCCACTATCATTTATTTTTATCTGGCTTTTAACTTTGCAAACAACTTTAGTGTGAGATGCGATCTCAGCATTGTCTTGATGTGAATCTCACTGGCTTTCTGCTCCTATAAAGAGTTACAGTCTTGGAAACACACAGGGCACTTCTGCACTGTTCAACGGAGCCTTTAAATCAGAACTGACTTGTGGTTGTTTTGTTTTTGGGGTTAATGGCTAGCGATGGTGCGCATTGCCTTTGATGTTGAGAGACCACTTGATGTCTTCTTTGGGGAACGGTATATTCATGCTCTCTGTCCATTAGTTTAACTGGATTATTCATCTTTTTCTTGTAGCGGTGTTGCTGTTTTCCAATGACTTTATAGATCAGTCCCTTGTGTGATATATCATTGCCTAACTCTTTCCCAAAATTTTTAATTCTTTACTCTTGATTGTGTTTTACCAATGCACAAAAATTTCTTAGTTTTAGGAAGTTGGAGTCATCTATTCTGTCTTCTGCTGTGTGTTTGTTATGTTTAGTAGTGTGCTATGCCATATATTAATGCCCTTAATTTTATTGATGATATTTATCATTCTAATATTTGCATTTATATATTTGGTCCATCTGAGTTTGTTTGGTGTATGGAGTGAAGGATGGGTCCTGTTTCATTCTTCTTCAAATGAAAATTCATTTTTGCCTGCAGCATTTGTTGAAGAGACTGTATCTTCCCCCATTTACTGTCTCTCAGCCCTTTGTTTAAAAAAAAAGAAGAAGAAAGAAAGAAAAGTCTGCAGGAGGTTGGGCTCGTTTCTGGGTTCTGAACTCTGTTCCATTGATCTACTTCTCTGTAATTGTACAAGTATAGACATGTTTTGACATCACAGCTATGGAGTTGGTTTGGAGGTTTGAAACTGAGAGCCCTCTTTGTTGTTAAGTGTGCTTTGTGCATCTTGGGTTTCTTTCATTTCCATATGGAGTTGGTGATTTCTTTCTTAATTTCTTTTTTAAAGAATGGTAGTGGAACATGAATCAGAATTGTATTTATAGAGTGTTTTAAGTAGTATTGACATTTTCACATTTTCTGCTTATGTCGAACTCCTAGGGTTTCTTTAGGAGTGTTCTGTAGTTTTGTTTGTACATGTCTTCTTTCGTTCTCTGATTAGATTTATTCCTAAGTATTTTCTGGTAGTTATATCATTTAACATTAACTTAAAGCTAAATCAAATATAGGAATATGTTGGAGCCAGCCGATGAGTCGAACTGTCCTGAAAAGGGGAGTGAGGATGAAGGCAAATAAAAGAGAGAGAGAGAAATTATTGGGAGGGTAACAGTTAATACAGAAACACTGAGTTTATTCTACATACTCCTTTTATCCATGCAGAAACAACCCGGGGTTAATTATCTCATTGTTAAGCAAGCACATTTGATACACATAGCAAATCTATCTTCTGCCAAGCCAGACATCCTTGAGAAAATTAAGCAACCTGTTTTTTCCAGAACTTTCATACCTCCTTGTTTTTGTTCTTAACAGTCTGTACAAAACGTTAAGTCACAGAAGAAATCAGCAAACACTGACACATAGGTCATGAGACTTCTCAGCCGTTTCAAGGCTGAATCTTAATGGCCTTCAACAGGTATAGGATTTAACCTATCATTCAG
Source organism: Tenrec ecaudatus (assembly GCF_050624435.1). Classification (NCBI taxonomy): domain Eukaryota; kingdom Metazoa; phylum Chordata; class Mammalia; order Afrosoricida; family Tenrecidae; genus Tenrec; species Tenrec ecaudatus. Next base: position 101,545,344 of record NC_134530.1, read on the forward strand.
GTTGCAGTTGATGACCTCACTTGGAAATGTGACTGGAGGCCTCTCTCTCTCTCTCTCTCTCTCTCTCTCTCTCTCTCTCTCCCCCTCTCTTCACCTTCCTACCTGCTCGCCACCAGGAGAGCCCTGCTTACCTTGGATCCACAAAATTTTTCACCTGCGAGCCTGTGATATTCCTGCAATCTGCATCATTGCATGGCTGCATGTGTCTAAAGAGGAACTTATGGACTAGTATTGGAATTATAGACAATTAGACCAAACTCAGATATTTTCTTAATATATAATGACATTTTGTTGACATGTTGGACTCTATGGACCAAGATTTTTGTTCAGAATTTTTGCATCTGCATTAAGAAGAGATGTTCATAAGAAATATCTGTAGTTTTCTATTCTAGTAATATCTTTGCATGATTTTGGTACAAGGGTTCACAAATTTCAAAAAAATAAATAAATTGAGGAGATTGCTGTCCTATCCTACATTCTGCTGAAATCTGGTGGGGACTGAGCATGATAGTGGGACAGGAGGAAAGTCAAGGGAAACAGAGGAAAGAGCTGGGAGGCAAAGGGATTTATAGAGATCTAGATAAAGACATGTACATATGCAAATATATTTGTATACGAGAACGGGAAAATAGATCTATGTGCCTATATTTATAGGTTTAATATTAAGGTAGCAGAAGGACATTGGGCCTCCACTCAAGTACTCCCTCAATGCAAGGATACTTTATTCTATTAAATTGGCATTCTATGGTGGTCACCTTTCCGACACAATGAAGCAACCCTTTAAGTTGGATGCCATGTTATCCGTAATAACTCAGTACTCAGAAAGTTTTCCTTCTCATGAATGGAAAATAGTATTCCCTCCATTTGTGGTTGTTATTCTGAAATTGGGAAAATGCAACATATTTTGAGGTAATATCATTGCCGGGAAGACAACACTATACATCTCACATTCATGAAAAATAGTTCAAATTATTCACTCTTATAAACAATGCAAAATAAGGGGAGATTTAAAAGTGAGTGCAATATTAGCCAATATTACAAAGAATTGAACTGTCAAAAGGAAATTAGATGTTGAATCAGTTGACAAAGAGCTTAGCATATAGTAAGTGCTCACTAAATTTGTCTTGTTTCCCCAAAGCACTTCATCTACATGCCATTTTAACAACTCTCTTAATGTCCCCTTGTACTGCATTGTGTACTGACTTTTTCCAAGTCAGAAATTAGGGCATCTCAGTGATGTTTGAATTGATTCTGTAGGCAGAGATTTAGAAACTTGGTTAGTTCTTTAGTACATCTAGGTTGGCATTGAATCTTAAAATCCAATAGATAATAAATCCCTCACTTTTTAATTATTAAAAATTACAGTAGTTATGGGATCTGACTTTGCCCATGACCTAGACATGAATTCGCTGTAGGAGATTGTCTATTTTGTTACCATCAGAGACATCGTTAACTAACTGTGCAATAGACAACTGGACAGTATCCTGGACAAGAGTAAAAGCCATTTCTAATAAGATAGTGTCACTGTGTTTTGAAGTTCTACCCTCAAAACCATTATCACTGGCAAAGACCCTATTTGCTTGCTTTCAATTGAGATTAAAAATTGACTTTGGGACATTTTTAGATTTCTTAACATCAACTTCACTGATCTCTATGTCTGTAATAATTATAGCAATTGGTTCCAACCTTTTTGCTTTCTTCCAGTTTAGGTTTTTCCAAATCAATCCATTTTCTCCAATATCTGATCAGTGTTGTGGAAAAAGCCAATGATACTCTCCTAGAAAGTGGACCAAATGGAGAAGGCCCCAAAAGAATAGCTGTGATTTCTGAAGACAGGAAGCCTAAGGGAGTAGAGGTGAGTCAGATATTGGAGAAAACCGGGTTACACTTCAAACTCCGCCCCTGCCTCCTTTGGGAGCTCCAATGGCTCTTCCTTTGCTAACTCTTTTTTAATTTGACTTTGTGTTGGGAACTCACTTGAGTTAGTTTACCCTGCTTCTTTGTATGAGCAGAAATTGCTTTTTGTCTCTGACACATTGCATTGTTTCTTATTTTTATTTCCTTTTGTTGTTCAGGTGAAAATGGGGGAGGTCAGTGAGGCTGTCCAGTAGGTGTGGCTGTTGACGATGTAGGGGTGTTCGGAGAGTGTTTGGGCATTTGACTGCCTCAACTGGTTCAAGAAAAGAATATAAATAAAACAAAGACACACACTAATATCAAGACTGACTTAGTGACTCTGACCAGAAAAACCAAGTGCACACGCGCGCGAAAGTGTTGTATGGAGCTGGGGATTTATCCAAACAACAAAAGAATGCACCGAACAGGTAAACACAAAAATTAAAACTGGTGACTGCCTCTTCTGAATGCTTCTTCCGGCCCTGATCTCTCTGAGCACCGGGATGATTCCACCGCTCTGTGCCTGTGTTATCAAGCTAAAAGGCAGAAGGGGGAAAGCAGAAGGGGGTTGCTACCAAACTTTCAGTGAACTAGATTGAATCCCAGGTATTCCTCAGTTCACCCAGCAGGTGTGGAGAGCAAAGGGTTGGCTTACCTTCTTCTCTCTATCTCTCTCGTGCACTTTCTTTCTTCGGCGTGGGTTACTGGTCTCCTGGTTGTCCATATTAGAGTTCTCTGCTCCTCTTGATCACTTTGTGTGGGTTTCACCCTCAGGTTTTCTCTGTCTGTGTTTTGTTGACTGTAAGCTCCTCAGAGATCCAGATATGTAGGGTTTCCCTCCGTATCTGTTTTTATATGCCTATGTTGAAGAAGGGTCATAGAATGTGTCTATCGATGATGCCACCTTTTACTGGAAGTCTCCAACTTATATTTTTAAGATAATGTTTGGTTATAGGAACATAATTCCTATGAAAATTGAAATTCCAAAATTGATATTGATATAATGCCTATTCGTATATGTACAAAAAGCCCTGGCAATAATGGTTAGAGTGTTCTACTGCTAACAAAAAGGAAATAGTTTGAACCACATGATCTGCTTCTCTATGTCAGAGAGAGGGAGCAGTCTGTTTCTGTAAGTACTGCACCCTTGGAGACACAATAGGGCAGGTCAACTCTGTCCCATAGAGTTCTGTGATGCAGAAGTGGCTCAGTGACAGTGAATTTGGTTTTAGTTTATACATGCAGAAGTCCTCATGGGGGCAAATGGTTTGCACTCAACTACTTTCCTAAAAGTTGGTGATTTGATTCCACTAAGGGATGCTGTGGATAAAAGGCCCAGAGATCCATCTCCATACAAATGTACAGCAAAGAAAATACTCTGGGGCTCGGTTGTGTTTTGTGATAGATGGGTTGTTAGGAATCAAAACATACAACAAATTAATATCATGGTGTTTTGTTTGTAAGGAAATTGGATAACACTTTATTATGCCTCAGAGAAAATGTTCATAATGTCTAAGGTTAAGACCCCACCCTCAAACAAAAATGCTAAAAGCAATAGCAAATTCTATAACAGTAGGTGGAAAAAAACTTTAAACACAAAATTACCAGTAACTGCTTATTCCCTCATTGTTGAAGATCTTGGAGATTATAAATATTTATCATTCTTGGACTTGTAGGCTTTTTCTATAACTATATATGAAATAGATTTGATGATTTAAGTAATCTTATTCATAAAGGGCATTTAATACTTTGTCTCCTATCTATTATCATAGACTTAAATTTAATAACCATTCATTTGGTCTCTCTCATTCTATTAAGCCATGCAGAGATTGAGTTTATCTTTTGTTGTACTGTAACAACCACCCTCCTCCCCCACCCCCAACAAAAAAAAAGAAAAGAAAAAGCACCTAAATTCACTGCCATTAAGTTGTACTCCAAATGCTGAGTTTCTGGTTAGGAGCTCAATATGTCAAAAAGTTAAAATTGATCTCTGAGATCCTATGTTTGTATCATTTCCCGCCCATCTGTCATTTGCTGTACTGTTGTGGTGTCGACGCTGTGCGTTGCTGGAAGCTATGCCACTAGGACTTTGATGCAGCAAAGTTGCTCAAGGTGAACAGGTTTCAGCAGCGTTTCCAGACAAAGTACAGACTATGAAGAAGGAAACTTGAAGTACAATGCTGTCTGTGATAAAATTATATCCATCTAGTTTCAAGGAAATCCCAAAAGCACAACTATTATTCAAATTCATGGACCAAGAACTAAAGCTAGGTAGGTAGCAATTGAAGAATTCTAACAGTGTTTTTAGTCTTAAATTAATCAAACATACAATCAAGATGCATTGATAAATATTGTCAATTGAAATGCAAAAGTTGGAAACAAAGAGAAAGAAACTATAGTTGGAAAATATGGTTTTTGTGATAGATATGAAAGTGGAGTGGCATGATAGAAAAATTTTAATATAAATTACTCCATAGAAAATATATTTTTTAACAACACAAATGACAATAGAAATTGACTCTCCAGATGAAATACTCAGAAATCAAATTGACTATATTTGTGGCAGAAGACGATGGAGAAGTTCAATATCAGCAACCAAAATGAGGCCAGGGGCTGAATGTGGACCAGCACATCAATTTCTCATATGTAAGTTCAGGATAAACATGACCAAAAGGAAAACAAGTCTACAAGAACCAATCGTGAATATGCTCCACCAGAATTTCAAGAACATACCCACTACAGATTTTCTGCATTAAACACTAATAACAGAAGACCCAAGGAGCTGTGTGATGACATCATGCAAGAAGAAAGCAAAAGGTCATTTAAAAGACAACAAGGAAAGAAGAATGATAATTGGATGGCAGAAACCCCTATGAAACTTGTTCTTAATCAAAAGCCCAGGCAAAAAATGATGAAGTCAAAGAGATGAATAGAACATTTCAAAATCAGCCTAATAAACAAAGTCAAATGTTATAATGAAATATGCAAAGACCTAGAGTTAGAAAGTCAAAAGAACATACACAGAGTATCTTAAACTAAAAGAAATAAACTGAGATGAAATGTTGAAGGATTCTATGAGCAACATATTAAATGATGCAAGGAACATCCAAAGAAGATGGAAATGATAGAGATCAGTGTTCTTAAAAGACTCAGTCAACATTGGACTAGCCTGTGAGCAAGAACCAATAGAGCTGAAAGAAGAAGTTAAAGCTCCACTGAAAGAATGAGCCCCTCTCTTAAAGGCTTGAAGGTAAACAAGCGGCCATCTAGCTCAGAAGCAATAAAGCCCACATGGAAGAAGCACACCAGCCTGTGTGATCACAAGGTTCCAAAGGGACCATGCAAAAAAAAAAAGAATATATATATATACATATATATATGTATATATATACATATATATATTCTTTTATATATACCACAGTAAATGAAGGGGGAAGTGCAGAGTGGAGACCCAAGGCCCATTTGTCGGCCACTGGAGATCTCCTCATAGAGGGGTTTAGGAGATGAGATGGGTCAGTCAAGGTGAGATGTAGTACTGATGAAGAACACAGCTTTTCCCCCAGATTCTGGATGCTTCCTCCCCCCAACTACCCTGATCCAAATTCTACCTTACAGGACTGGATAGGGCAGAGGCTGTACACTGGTGCATATGAGAGCTGGAGGCACAGGGAATCCAGGGTGGACGATACCTTCAGGACCAGGGGCGTGAGGGGCGATGCTGGGAGAGTGGAGGGTGAGTGGGTTGGAAAGGGGGAACTGATTACAAGGATCCACATGTGACCTCCTCCCTGGGAGATGGACAGCAGAGAAGTGGGGGAAGGGAGAATCCAGATAGAGAAAGATATGACAAAATAACGATTTATAAATTATCTAGGGCTCATGAGGGAGGAGGGAGCGGGGAAGGGGGGGACAAAAAAAGACATCATTGCTGATGTCAGAGGCATCTTGTGTGAAAGCATAAAATATCAGAATTTCATTTAATTTTTAAAACATAATTATGTTGAATATTTGAATATATTTTATTTAATTGTGTTTTGTTGACTATGCCAAAGAATTTGACTGCATGTTTCATAACATATTATGGACAACCTTGAGGAGAGTGGGAATTTCAGACACTCCATTGTGTTCATGTAGAACTTATACATAGGCAATTTTTCAAACAGACCAAGGGGATAAGGTATAATTTACAAATAGGAAAGAAGTGTATCAAGGTCTCTTCACCATATTTATTTATTCTGTTTGCTGAACAAATAATCAGAGAATGTGGATTGTCTGAAGAAGAAGGTGGCATCAAGATTGAGGAAGGTTTATTAATAACTTTTCGTATGCAGAGGATACAACATTGCTTGTTGAACTTGAATATTAACTAAAGAACTGATGAAAATCAAGATCAATATGGATTACAACTCTAAATAATGAAGACCAAAACCCTCACCTCTGGACCAATAGTTAGCAGCATGATAAATGGAGAAAAGATGGCATGTAGTATCCCTAGTTTGAATACACAATCAATGCGCATGAAAGCAGCAATCAAGAGATCAAAATATGCATTGCATTGGTCAACTGACTGCATGAGACCTTTATAGTGTTGAAAATCAGGGAGATTACTTTGAGAACTAAGGTGCACCTGACCCAAATTATAATATTTTCAATATCCTTATATGCATATGAAAGTTGGACATGGAGTAAGGAATACCAGGTAAGATTGATGCGTTTGAATCATGGTGATGGTTATACCCATGTATGTATATATGTCTTCCAAATAAGTTTTTGATGAATCAAAGCCAGTATGCTTCTTAGAGGCAAAAATGGGAAGACTTAGTTTCAGTTACTTTGACATATTGTCAGGAGAGTTCAGTGCCTGGAGGAAGCTCTCGTGCTTGGTAAAGTGGAGTGATAGCAAAAAAAGGGAGAGCTCAGCAAGATGGATGAGCACAACGGCTGCAACCAAGCACTCATGCCTGTGTGAGAATAGTGCGGGACTGGGCAATATTCCACTGGTTTAATGCGTAAGGTTGCTGTGAGGAGTGTCTGAGTCCATAGCACCTAACAATTTATTGTATCATGAGCCAAGATACATTTATTTATCAACGCTTTAAATTATTCTTGTAATTTTATTGGGTTATTTAATTTCAGAGAATAAATTCTAAAATTAAGAGTTCATTTGTGAATGGTTTTTGATAAAGTAATGTTAAAGTACTACAGAAAAATATCTACACTTGTGTTATTTAAGCATAGTTGTCAGAAATACTTGGACATAATGTTTCTACCTTTTTTACACGTACATTTTTACCACATTCAAAGAAGTATGACTCTCCTTTGTAGAGTTCTCCTTTGTAATGATCTATTTGTTTCCTATGAGGATCTATTTGTTTCATTTGAAGGTGATACTAATCTTCAGAGTGCTCTCCATTACACTCGATACCTTTGTCAAATCTGCCATTCCATTCCTGTAGACATTTTTCAAACTTATCCGTTTGAATGACTGACAGAGCCTCCCTCCTTTAAAATATTCACTTATTCTATGTTGTCAAATCGCTCTTCTTTCATGCCCTTGTTCATTCGTGGAAACAGAAAGCAAAGCTTGTATCAAAAATTTAAAAAGGCACCTGGAGTGAGGTCAGGTAAGGTGAGTGGGGAAAGAGTGGTGTGTTTTTGCCCAAAAGTGGCCCACTGAGGTGACTGTGTGAGGTGCATTGTGGTGGTGGCAAAGCCAATCCCGTCTGCCACAAATGAGGCCTTTTGTGCTGCACACTGTTAGGCAATCTTTCTAGACGCTCTAAGTAGAAACTTGGATTAACAGTCTGACCCAGTGGAATAAACTCCAAGTCAATATTTTCATCTGCTGTGAAAGTTGATGGACGTCCTGAAAGGTTTGGTATCAACTGACATTTCACCTTTTTTGAAAGGAGAAAACCACTTGTACACTTGACGTTTTCCCATAGTGTTGTCCTTGTACGCTGTGCTTAACATCACAACAGTTTAGCAAGCTGCTCGATGCTCGCCTAGTGAGAAATTGTGTACTATGAAAGGTCCACTCAGCCTAGTGCAATTCCATTGGGGTATCCCCTCATATATTTATAGTTATTTCATGTTTTGTATTTTTATAATTATTTCCAGTTTTTTAAGTTGTCTGGGTTACTGTCAGAAATTCAGCTTCTTAGCACATTCCTTGAGCATCATCTTACACTGTATCATTAAAAAGTGAGTGCCAGGCAAATGAAAATAATACATTTGGAGGATATGAATTATTTCTCTGGCTCCACTAAGCCCTAATTACTTGACCGTGACCAATTTACTAAATACCTAAAAGCTTCAGTTTTCTTAAGCACAAACCAGAAAAAATAGGTATAACTCATAGTGCAGTTGTGATCTGAAAATGATTTTATATCAGGGATCTTTTGTTAGATCATTTTTGCTGTTCAATAAATACACATTGATACATGTATATCATTCTTGCTAACAAACATGTGGCTTTCTCTTTTGTTTTATAAAAATTAAGTTCCCAATTGGAAAGAAATTGAAACAACGATTGATAAGATTATTATATTAATTTGGGGGCATAGAAGGTTTAGCAATAGTTAAGCTTACCAAGCCTACATTCTTTGAGATTTAGTTACACAAACTGTAAATCATTTTCTAGCTAATTTAATGTTCGAAATCTAAATTTATTTGGACCTATATTTCAATAAATTTGTTGATTTTTGAATGAATTTATATTTCAGTTCTACTTTGGTAATAACCTTTGTGTGTGTAGACATCTCTGTGTGTGCATGTGTGTATACTTGATATTGCTATTTGCCAGTAATGTGGCTCAAAATTCTGACTATTCTGATCTCTTAAATTAAATTTTATTTACCATATGCATGTCTTACCTAGAAAACTAATACTCTTGAAAAATTGGTATCTATTTATACAGCCACCAATCCATTCAGCCACCCATTCATTCATCCATCCATACATCTTTTCTTTCTTCTACTTCTTCATCAGCTAATCTATTTATCATTATATGTATTCAAAACATATCATCCTTAGATTCTCCATAGATTATTTTCATTGTTGCTAATTTCTTCATCCACCCACTTCAAATCTCTACACACCCCCACTCCCGTGGTATATCTCCAAATAATCTCATCTTTCCTTAAATACAAAAATGTCTATCGTGCATAGTTTTCTAATAATCAGTATTCCATTTAATTTCTATTATTAGTTGTTTGGTTACTTAAATTTTCATACCTGAGTATCTAATCAATACTTTTTTAAACTTAAGTCCCAGAAATCATGAGCTATGTCTTATACTTTTAAAATAAATATTTATTTTTAATTATAGGAGCATAGTAAGTATTGGTGGGAAAATATGACCTGTATCCAATGGCTTCTTATAGAGACATAGATATTTGTGCCACAACTGATAATATTATTACCATTAAATAAACACTAGAATAGTGAAGAAGGATTGTTAAAAATATTTAATGTTATTTAACATTAGTATTATACTTAGTTTGTTTACCCCTCAAGGATAGGAGAGCAGAATTATGAGGTAGTTTAAGTCCATTTCTATACCAATGAATAAACTTAAAATATGCTTTAGACCAAAATATTTTTTCTCTTATCAAGAATTTGACTTTTCAGGCTATACACGTTTATCTCTACCTATCGCAGAATATTTTTGCAGCTGCTGAGATCTCTGGAGATATCTTCCCATGGAGACAAAGTCAGACACTGCAAGTCTCTTCTCTGGTTTTGAGCTCCTGTTTTCAAGTAATGGTTCGGATAAATGAGATGCCAGTTTCCTTCCCTGCAACTCTGGCAGCTGAAATTAATTCTCCAAAGACCCCTTTTTGGAGGCAAACAGATGGTACACATGCACGTGTTTTAGTTTTGATTGTACCAATTCTGAATAATTTAAAGTTCCAAATCTCTATAAAACTACTGTATTCCCATTTCCCAATACAATTTTTTTCCTTTTGCCTCAGAAATTCCTTCGTTATATTTTGACATTTGGCTGAAACTCCGTGCATTTTGTACCGGCTTCATTGTCACATACCTCCTGCTGTTCATTGTTACAATCATAGATAAGTATGGCTTTAGAAAACGAAGATGCTTTTAGAAACTATTCTGCTGGTGATTTTCCCCTTACCATTTGCAGAGTATTTTATATACATAAACAGCACATTAGCCAAATGATGTTGTTATCACAGTTCCTGTTGGTCTGCATTTGGCTCTTGCTTTAGTATTACTCCAAATAGGTTTGCAGAGTTTTATCGTTGTATTATGAGATGCACAATAATATGTATGCACTTAAGCATGCCTTTCCTGACATTTTGTTCGAGAAATAGCCAGTCCCATCTCCGAGAAGATTCATTGCTGCTTCAGGTAGAACATAATAAGCAGGTACAATAATTTTCAGAACAATCTCTTAGTTGTTTTGAATGTTAACTTTTTGTCCAAATTTGAGTTTACCCACTTTCAAATTGGGAAGACTGGCCAAATATTGCTCCAGAATATTTTGAAAGATGGAGTGCTGGTTCATGTTCCCAGAAGCTCTGTAGTATGCCTGTATTTGAACATTCACACTTCCATGTGCACACACACAATCGCTATCTACCTCTCAGAGTTCTACTACTATAGGCAGGTGGAATATGATTCCATTTTTCATGAGTTTCGCATATTTTCCATGCCATTTCCTTCCTCTCTTACTCTGGCTACCAAACCCAAAACAAACATACTGTCACTGAATAGATTCTGCCTGGAATTTCCCCAATATTTGGTTTCTGAGCCTTTGTAATCTTTACTGGAGCAGACAACTCATCTTTCTGCGGAGAGACTGGTGGCTGGGATCTGTTAACCTTTGATTCGCAGTTCAAGATGTTAGCACTCTGACACATCCCACACAGCACCGCCAGGGCGCCTCGCTCTGGCGACAACACAAAATTAATTAGAAAAGGAAGTGTACTCTATTATCACCAGTCATCATCACTATGAAGAAAAACACACAGAAAATACTGAAAGGTTTGATTTATTTGGAATGAGATTGTACTCTACTCTATGAAAAAAGAATAATAATATTTACCAAATTAGTCTACACCAATGATATTTTATGTTGTTTGATGATTCATTAATTCTTATAGATAGCATATCATTTTTTAGCGTTGATATTTGAACTGTGGAAACTAAGGGTCCTTGTGATTAACCACATTGCATATATGAGAATACAATCATTCACTTTAGCAATGAAGAAAACTCCATGTTTTTACATAAAGTAAAACCAAGTAAAGAGCATAGAATTTATAGAACATTCAAATACATTTTGTCTATTATAGCTTTCTATTATTTTTAAAATATGAGTACTTAGGAAATAGGCTATAAAACACATGGGCTGTTTTTTGGTGTTTATATATAAAGTTTGGAAAACAGAAACTCAGAACAGTGAAGAGCTTCTAAAAATTTCATCTATTTGATAGAATACTTCCCTTAGGGACCTTAACAATTGCTATGCAGAAGCCAGAAATAAATAACTTTCAGTCGTGTTTTGTCTCTCTTGATTTCAACCATTCAAGTGATGTGACTTCTATCACTTCCCTTGAGGGATAATTCCATAATCCAGTCGTTTTCACTGTCAGGAAGTTTTTCATGTATTCCATCCAAATTGTCTTTTCTCTAACTTCATTCCATTTCTCATAGTTACACCACATCTGAGCACATAACTCAATGATTTCTCATTCCCAATGAGGATTGCAATTTAAAACATTTGGATGCCTGGCATTTTCTTCTTGTATTTTCCATGTCCCCAAGAGTTACATATTTTCCCCAAACACACTCTTTCTTCAGTTAGTTGCTCTTCTGCCTTTATCTATTTTAGGCTCTTTTATTTTAATAGCTTCTCCATTTGTGAAAAGGTTTGAATGTAGACTAGAGATGGGAAATGAGACCATAGCTCTTTGTTATAATGAAATAGTCTAAACAGACCTCTTAAAACATGGAAAATATTTATACATTTCATTTAGACCAAAGAACACAAAACATATCCCAAATAAGTAAATAGGTGTATATTGCTTCCACTCTGTAACATGCTTTGACTTGAGACCTGACAGATCATTGTTCACCAATCTAATGCAGATATATGACAATAAAAATTACATTGGACAATCCCCAGAATATTAAGGTAGGAAGTATTCAAAAGAATACTTTCTTTCAAGAAACAGGAATGTTTCAGTCACTCTATTCAAAGCTTTCACTGCCATGAATAATCTGTGAGTTTATTGAGATACTATTGATTATGATTATGCTTGTCTTTCAGTGATTTACATGGAAATGAGAACAACACAAACAGACATAGTACTTCTTGATTTTATCTATTTTATTAAACTTTCATTTCATATTAATTTTATTTTCGTGTTTTTCCGGCCTATGATTTCTAAATTTAAAGACATATTTTGATCATTTTACAGACAAAATGCTTATATCATGACTAATCGTAACTTTCATATTTTATTTGTATATTGTAGCTTTCTGTGGCTTATGTTGTAAGATGCCATCCAGTCCATTTGCACACACTGCAATGCCATGTGATAGCGTGGATCTACCTCAAAAGTTTCCCTAGGCTGTGCTCTGTGTGGAAACAGATTGCCGGGTTTTTCTCCCACAGAGCAATTGGGCTTAAATTCCAACATTTCATTTAGCACCAGGATATTTTATATAGTGTTACATATTATAAACTTAAATAACCCTAGTGGCATGGGGAGCTACATGTTGGATTATTAACCACAAGGTCAGCAGTTTGACTCCCCCAGTCACTTTGTGAGAAAGGTAAGGCTTTCTGCTCTTGAAAAGTGGTACAATCTTGGAAACTGACTGGGCAATTCTATTGTGTCCTACAGGACTTCAATGAGTCAGAATCAACATGATGGCAATGGATTTGATTTTTATTATCAACATGGCCAAACAAAGTCTATTTTAGTAGATAATTAGTTTTGTTTAAATTGAACCAATAGATATTTATTTCAAAATTGCCAACATCTATAATACTTAGGAATGTTGCTTTATTCTAATTCTACTTCTTGTCCACATTGAATGTAAGGAAAAATACTTAAATATGCGAAAATTATTGTGTTAGTCTAGGTAACCATGGTAAACTAGGGAAATAATCCACAGAAATGCATATGTATCAGAGAGAGTTTTATATAAAGGGTAAGAGTACATTAAGAAAGCACCCCAACCCAGTGCTGCCCAAGCCCATAAATCCAACATTAGCCCATATGTCCGACATGGATCTACCAAGCCCTCCTCCATCTCACAAAACACATTCAATGAAGCTGACTGCAGGAGGAACGCCTAACTCAGTGAGTGTGTAAGCATCCCAGCTCTGGCAGGGGTCTCCACATGGCTGCTCCAGCACCCAGCGCTGCTTCAGGGAAGGTCCATGTGGCTTCTCCTCAGGGATGTCTTGCAGGAAGTGATCCTTGTCATTTGAAGCAGGGAATTGCACCCTGGTCCGACCATCAGAAAGCAAGAGACCTGAGAACTCGAAAGGGGAGGCTCAACAAGCCATTTATCCTTCTGCCCATCAATTAATCCCACATGTGTTTATTGGCCAGATTGGCACAATAAACCTTAACGCTCTCAATTATGTCCTTAAAATTGCAAAATAGCTGTCCTCAAAATATCCACTAACGCATCGCTGTTGGAAAGATCAAACCTATGATCAGGGAACTGCAAGAAAAGAAAAGAGGAATTATTTTATTTGAAACTATATCTAGGTTTTCAATAGAAATAGATTTTTATCAAACATTTAGAAACCTTTATTATGAATTCGATTCATTGGTATTTATTAGGACTATGCCGTCCTGTTCAAATGAACTTTTAATCATTTTAAATATTTTCTATCTTATGATATCATTTTCCTTAAAGTGTATTTTATCCAAATTAACAGCACTATTTCTGCTCATTTTTACAGAAACTGTCCTGAAGCAGTTTCTTTCTGAGAGAAGATGTCCCCAGAAGACAGAGCAAAGTGCTTTGAAAAGAACGAGGCCATCCAGGCGGCCCACGATGCCGCGGCACAGGAAGGTCAGTGCCGGGTAGATGACAAAGTGAACTTCGACTTCATCCTGTTTAACAACGTGGAGGGCCACCTCTATGAACTTGATGGACGAATGCCTTTGCCCGTGAACCATGACCCCAGTTCAGAGGACTCCCTGCTGCAGGATGCCGCCAAGGTCTGCAGAGAATTCACTGAGCGTGAGCAAGGGGAGGCCCGCTTCTCGGCCGTGGCCCTCTTCTCGGCCGTGGCCCTCTGCAAGGCAGCCTAATGCTCTGGCACCCTCAGCGTGAAAAGGCGCACATCTCCCTGCACGCGCCATTGCTGCCGTCCTAGTCCAGCAGCTGTGGTCCTTTTCCGTTCTGTAGAAGTGCGCTTGCCCTCAGCACCGCCCGCGCGGCAGCACAACGCCACTGTCGGGTGCACGCCTCAGATGGCCAAGCATTCCCGGCAATTGAATGGCTTGCCTGAATATCGATCGCATGCTGTAAGTGGCTTACTTTGGTTTACTTCTGGACATGATGGCCTGGGGTGTGTTTTAATCGTATTGTCATTAAACGAGTAAAACTTTTCTGCTGAAAAAAAAAAGCTATTGTTTCATTTCCTTTTCAGATTTCTCCTATGTAGGATGCAGGAGTCCTTCAGATTTTTTAAATGAAATTTTCATTGTGAATTTAGTGAGGAGGGTTTACATTTCAGGCAATGAGCTCTGCATTCGGTAGTGGAAAAGACTCGTCAACCTGCACCCCTCTTGCCCAACTCCCCATCCCAGGCTCTATCCCACCTCATCCTGATTTCTCTTCTCTCTTAAGGACTCAATCACCTCTTCTACTGAATTCAATACCTGTTACTTGTCTGTTACTTCACCTTCCCATCTTTGACATCCTTTCCTTGGAAACTTTCCCTGATCCCTTGCTAGACAAAATGCTGCCTTGGATTTAAACCTAATAGTGGTCTCAAATAAAATTTATCTTTTGTGATTTACCAAATTCAAACAACATAATATTCTCCATGTCATGAGGTTTTTTCATGATTTCATCATTGATTTTTAGCAATGGATCTACTCCATTGTGTGTATTTTTAAAACTTTCTTGATCTATTCTTCTCCTAATGGGCTTTTGAGATCTTTCTATCTCTATTGTGAACAGTGCTTTCATGAACATGGGGGTTCACATGTGTGTTTATGTTGTGAACCTTGCTCCTTTAGGATATTTATGCAGAAAGGTTTTTGCTGGATCGTGGGGAAGTTCTATTGCTAGTTGTTTGAGATAGTACCATATCAATTTACACAATGACTGTATATATTTCCAGTCCCCAAAAGAGGCTAGCTAAGTACTAGGCTCTGATCCCCAAGGTCCACAGTTTGAAACCATCCGCATTCTTTGGGAGAAACATGAGGCTTTCTACTCCGATCAACAGCTACCCTTTCAGAAACTCACCGGGGAAATTCTAGCCTGTCCTACAGAGTAATTATGAGAAAGCATTGGCTCAATGCCAGTAAACTTTATGTATGGATTGTGGTAAGAGTTGTTTGAATCCCTAATAAAATGTAAAAGAAGAAAAGAGAAAAAAATGATTAGGGCAAAGACTGTACAGATGTGCTTTATACAATTGATGTATGTATATGTATGAACTGTGAAAAGAATTGTATCAGCCCCAATAAATTGTTAAAATTAAAAAAAAACAAAAAAAACACAAAACTTTATTTTGGATCATTGTATAAAGGTTATCAATTAGCTACACCTTCTCTAGAATTTGCTGTTTTCTGTTTTGTTTTGTTTTCCATTGGTCTTTAATCCATCTTGAGTTGATTTTAGAACAAACAGGGAGGCTTGGGGTCTGTCTCATTCTTCCAAAGATGGATATCTGATTTTGTAGCACAACTTGTAGAAGAGATTACATTCCTCATTTAATGTTGTTTTGGGCCCTTTACTCAAAGATCAGTCAGCATTAGGTGTTTGGATTTTGTTTTCGGTTTTCTATTGTGTTCCATTTGTCCATGTACTTACTTTTCAATGCACCAGTACCAAGCTGTTTTGACTACTGTGAAACTGTACTAAGTTTTTGGTATGAGTGTAGGAATGAAGCATCTCGATTGTGTTCTTTAGAAGTAGTTTTGCTTACGTTGGGTCTGTTCCCAATTCATATAAAGTGAGCAATACTTTTGTCCATTTATTTAAGAATGGAGATAGGATCTGGATCAGAATTGCATTGCATTTACAGATTGCTTTAGATAGTACCGAGGACTTTTGGTGGTGTAATGTTTACAAGTTGGACTGCTAACTGCAAGGACAGCAGTTCAAAACCACTGTCCACTCAGCAAGAGAAAGACTCAGAGACAAACAGATGCAGTTCTGCCCTGTCCATTGGGTTGTATGAATCATCGTTAACTCAAAGGCAATGAGTTTGGACAGTACGGGCAGTTCATAATGTTAAGGCATCCTATCCATGAACATAGTACATACTTCCACTTACGTAGATGTTTTTTGGTTCCTTTTAATAGTGTTCTGTACTTTTCTTTATAAAGATAGTTTGCTTTTTGATTAAGCTAATTCCTAATTATTTTACCTTGTGTTCAGTTATTTTAAATGATATAGCTTTCTAGGTTGATTTGCAAATCTCTCTTAGTGCACAGAAATCTGATACAAGTTTTTGGGTTAATTGTCTCCGATAGCATTTATGACTCTTTTGATTATTTCAGGTAATTTTTTGAGTGTTTGGATTTTCTATCCACAATATCATATCTTTTTCAAATAGTAAGAGTTACAATTTTTCTTTGCCAATCTGGATACCCTATTTTTTTTTTACGTTTAATTGTTCTGGCTAAGATTTTCAGCCCACTATATTGATTAAGAGTGATATGGGACATCTTTTTCTGATTCTCATTTTCAAGAAAAATGAAATCCGTTTTTGCCCATTGAGGGAGATTTTGGCTGGTGATTTGTAATACATGTCCTTTATTGTGTTGAGAAATTTCCCTTCTATGCCTATTTTTGAGTATTTTTATAATAATCAGCTTTGGATATTAGATGAATTTTCTGCCTTTATTAACATGATCATATGATTCTTATCTTCTGTTTATGTAGTGGATTATGTTATTTATTTTTCTAATTTTGAACCATACTTGTGTGTCTGGTAGAAATCCACTTGATCATGATGTATTATGATGATGATGATGATGATATATTGTTGGATTCTATTGTCCAGGTTTTTGTTGAAAATCGTTGCTTCTCTGTTCATAGGGGATATTCTTTTTACGCCTTCTGTCTTATGGCGTCTTTGCCTGGCGTTGGTAGCAACAGGGCTATGTGTGCTTCATAAACTGAATTTGGGAGTTTGTCATCCTTTTCTATATTCTGAAATAAGATTTGTAGAATAAAAGCTCTTTTCCCGAGTATTTGGATGAATTTCCCCTTGAAGCCATCTGTCCTGGACCTTTGAGATTGGGAGTTTACTATTGACTTGTTGGTTTTGTTTGTTTGTTTGTTTCCATTTTGTTATGCGTCTAGGGAGGTTTTCGAAGTCAGAGAGTGTTCATTTGGGTAGTGTGTTATTAAAACGTTTGCATTATATCTACATTTCTAAATATTATTGAACAATTTGTGAAGCTATGTTTTATTAACATTTTTATCTCTTTTGGTTCTGTTCTGATGTCACCCTTTTAACCTCAGATTCTTGATATTTCTGTATTCTACTTCTATTCCTTTGTTAAATTTCTACTTGTTTGTCAATTTTGCTAATGGTTTCAAAGAAGTAACTTCGCATTTTGTTGATTTTTTTCTATTGTTTTTCTCCTTTCCAATTCATTTCTTTCTACTCTAATACTTATTTCTTTTCTTGTGGTGGTTGAAAGTTAATTGTGTTCTTCTATTTGTTAAATATGCTGAGCTAAGGTGTTGATTTTGGATTTTAAATTTCATGGTGTATTGATTGCTACAAATTACCTTCTGATAAATGCTTTTTCCTTGAGCTATGTTGTACTTTTCTTCTCATTTGTTTCAAAGAATTTTTACATTCTTATTTCTTCTGTTGGCCAGTCATTTTTAAGTGCTGTGTTGCTCAATTTCAATGCATTTGATTTTTTGCCTTTCATCTTTCTATTGGTGCTTTCTAATTTTATATTGTTATGGTCTGATAAAATAGATTGTAAATTTTAAATATTTTAAATTCATTAAAACTTGGTTTATTTCATAACAAGTGATATATTATTGAGAATGTTCCATATACAACAGAAAAGAATGTATATTTTACTGTTGTTGTGCTCTGTATATAACTAGGAGGTGTACTCTTTAATTCTTCTATATATTTATAGCATTTACTTCCTAATGATCTGTCCTGTTAGTGTTGTATTGACATCCCCCACATTACTGACCTAGTGCCTTTCTCTCTCAAGTCTTTTAGATGTTTAGTAAATGTATTTTGAGGGTTGTCCATTGTGTATATATAAATTATACTTATTGTGTTAGTCTGGCTAGACTAGAGAAACAAAATTATAAATATATATATGTATATATATATATGAAAGAGCATTATATAAAGAGTAATTGTATATTAAGAAAGCATGCCAGCCCAGTCCAGTCCAGATTAAGCCCATATGTCCAACACCAATGTATAAAGTCCTTTTCAGAATCATGAAACACATGAAATGATGCCATATTCAGGAAGATCACATACTAGTGGGTGGGAAGTCTTGTGGATTCAGTGGCATTGTCAGCATCTTAGCCATGGCAGGGTTCTCCATGTGACTTCTCCAGCTTTAATGCTTTGGCTGCCATCAGCCTGTTTCCAGGTGGCTTGTCAACCAAGATGTCTCGCAGGGATGGAGCCGAAAGAGACAGAGAGAGAGAGAGAATGTGTCTCTTGCCTCCAAGGAGGAATGCAGGAGTTCCCAGAATCCTCAGGAGAAGGCCATGCTCACGTAGAGGCCTCATTGGCTATGACCTCATGAACAGGCTATATTCCACCCCTTCACCATTAATCCTCTCAAAATTGTCAAATGATTATATAATTTCCACAGTTATATACTGTAAGGTGACCAGATTTTAACATTGGTAAAGCGGGACACCATTGATAAAACTCATATCCATGCAAAATAGCCACATGGCAGCCGAAAACTGTTTACCCTAGTTTGTTGTGCATTCTTTCCAAAAATCAGGACTTTTTAAAAAATGCTGCGGGATACAGGAAAAAATTGTTAATAATCAGGACTGTCAATATGAAGTGGCCTTTGTTTTGCAGGATAGATTTTGCCATAAACTATTTTTTATGAGAAATTAAAACCAGCTTTGTTTTGGAGCTGCCATTCATTTTATTTTTTTTTTCATCTTTTGATTTCCAGATTATTTTGTCTTTCTGACTAAAGTGTATTTTTTATAAGCAACATATTGATGAGTCTTGTTTTCTTATCCATTCTGCTACTCTGCCTTCTGATGGGCGTGTTTAACCTATTGACATTAAGTGCTCCAATTGATATATTAGCTTATTGCTCTCTTTTAAATTGTGTGTGTGTGTGTGGTAGTATTACTCTTTTTGTTCTTATAGTTCTGTGCTGTTTTGCATACTGCTTTGAGTGTGTTGATATTCGCAAGTTGATGTTGTAGCTTTCCATGTTGCAAAACTACTATATAAATTCCAGCAAATTTGTTATCTCTATGTAAAAACATATCACTGGGAACCAGAGAAAAATTCCTTTATCTGTGCCAATCTGCATGCCTTTGATTTCCTTTTTATGTGTATTATCTCTGGCTAAAACTTTTAGGGCTGACTTAATAAGTGTGATGGTAATAAGCATCACTTTCTTATTCCCATTTGGATGTGAATGCTTCCTTTTCTCCCCATTGAACAAAAATGTTGGTCATTGGTTTTGCATATCTGACAAGTAGTATATTAAAGATTTTACCTTCTATTCCTAGTTATTGAGTTTTTTAATCAAATACTGTTTTTAAAATTTTTTGAATGCCTTTTCTACACCAATTTATATTTTCATATGGTTCTTTTTGTTGTTTTATTTTTATGATGAGTTATATATTCATTGTTTTACTATTGTTGAATCATCCTTACATACCTGGTATAAATATTATTTGATCATGATGTATTTTAAAATATTTTTTGAATTATATTGGCAAGGATTTTGTTGAAAAAAATTGCATCTCTGTCCATAAGGAGTATAGATCTATAGTTTTCTACTCTGTTATTAACTTTTCATGGTTGTTTGCATCAGGGTTTACTTGGATTATAAAATGAGTTTACTAGTATTTTGTCCTTTTTTAATATTCTGGGATATTTTGTCCAAAATATGTGTCAATATTTTTAATGCATGGTAGTAATCTCCAGTAGCACAATCTGACCTTGAACTTTTTGTTGCTGAAAGGTTTTTAAATGATTTGATCTAATTTTTGATGTGCTATAAATCTGATAAATTTCACATCAGTTTTTGTTAATTTAGTTAAGTACTGTGCTTCTAGAAATGTGTGTATATTTTTCTAGGCTTTCAAATTTGGTATAGTCATTATGCAATTATCATATTGTCCAATTATCTTCTTTAATTTCTATTATTTCTGTTCTAATGTCATTTTATTTTTTAATTCATAATATTTGCATCTTCTCCGTCCTTAGCTTTTCTTAAATTCCTCAGTGGCTCGTCCTTTTTATTAATCCTTTTAGAAAACATCTAGTTGTGTTAATTTTTTCTAATACTCTTCTTTTTTGAGACTCTTCCCACCTCCACACCCAGAGGATTTTATTATTTATTTTCCCTCCAATTGGTTAAGGGTTTGTTTTACTGCAACACTAATTAGAATTGTTTGTTCTAATTGTTGTACATTTGGTTGATGTGTCCATTTGGCTCTTGTTCCATTGTTGACTTGTGCACTTATTACCCTGTGAGTATTGCTTTTGTTGTGTTTAAAAAGTTTATTGTACTTTCAGTCTCATGCCGAGGGTTTTTTCAAGTTGCACTTTTTATTTCTTCAGTGACCCAGTTCTTTTAAAGCAGTGTTCAATATATAATTTAATTTTTCCTTCTTATTATTGATTTCTAAATATATAGTCTTGTGGTCTGAATAGATGTTTTGTAATTTTACAATGTTTCACACTTTACTGATGCTTGCTTTGCAGCCTAACATAGGATCTATTCTGTAGCATATTCCATGAGTGCTATAAAAGAATGTATACTATGCTGTTGTTGGGTGGACGGTTCTGTATATGTCAATGAGATCAAGTTGAATACGTTGTTTAGATTTTATATACTATTTTCTTTGATACATTTATTTATTTTTCCTCCTGAAAGTGTTCTCTTCTTGAGGGAGTACTTGAGTCAAGACCCAGTGTCAATCTGGCTCACCTTTCTGACAAAATTGCTAAAGACAAAATGGGTGCATAATCAAATATGATTAAGAAAACTGATAGTGCCTGGCTATCCAAAGATATAATGCCTGGTGTCTTAAAAGATAAACAAGCCACTATCTAGCTTAAAAGCAACAAAGCCCATATGGAAGAAGCACACCAGCCTGTGTGATCATCAGGTGTCGATGGATCAGGTATCAGGGATCTAAGACCCAGAAAAAAATCATACCAATCTAAATAGGTGGAGGAGAACAGTGTGGAAACCCAAAGCCCATTTTTAGACAATTGGACATCCCCTTACAGAGGGTCACAAAGAAGACATAGTCAGTCAGGGAGCAGTGTAGTGCTGATGAAACATACAACTTTCCTCTAGTTCTTTAGTGCTTCCTTCCCCCAGCTCCCTACTATCATGATCTCAATTTTACCTTACAAAACTGACTGGTCCAGAGCATGTACTCTGCTACAGATATGAGCCCACAACACAGGGAATTCAGGACAGATAAACCTTTCAGGAACAATAATGGGAGTGGAGAAAACAGGAGGGTGAGGGAAAGTTGGGGAGAGAATGGGGGAATAGATCACAAGGATTGAAATATAACCCCCCTCCCAGGAGGATGAACAGCAGAGAGGTGAGTAATGGAAGACAGTGAATGATATAAGATATGAAAATAATAATTTATAATTTAGCAAGAGTTCATGAGAGAGGGAGGGTGAATAAGGAGCTGATTTCCTAAGTAGGAAAATGCTTGGAAAATAATGATGGCAACATATGTACAAAAGTGCTTGACATAATTGATTATTGTATGGATTGTGATAAGGGCTGTAATAACCTCCAATAAAAGTATTTAATTAAAAAAAGAAAGTGTTCTCTTGCAATAATGCATTTTAGAGTTGTATACTTGAGTTTACAGTTGCTTATAATGGTTAAACCATCTTATTCAATTGTTATCTTTAATTATAGACTAGCCTTCATTTCTCTGATGATGATTTTTGCATTGAAAGCCATTTTATCAGAAATGAATATTGCTGTTCGCTCTTTTTTATTGCCATTAAATATCTATTTTTAACCTTTATTTTTCATTCTGTTTTTGTTTTTAAATCTAAGGTGTGTTTCTTGTAAGGAGAATATTAATGAGTATTAGTTACTTATCTATTCTAATTTTGGTTTTTGACTGGTAAGTTTAATTTATTTATGTCAAGGTGTTTTATATATGTATGGTAGGATTGGTTTCATTGATTTCACTAGCTGTGTTCCAATTTATAGTCTCATTGGTGTCTTTGATCATCATAATTTTTGTGCTGAGTCAATTTTGTATTTTGTTATTTTCTTTGTTTTTATATTACTGATCAATAATTTTTGTTACTTTCCTCATTTTGGGGGTGATATTTTACCCTTTTATTGTGGAATTAATTTTTTTTCTGTAAATCATTTTCTTTCCAAGCATAAGCTAGTTTTTTTTCTTTCTTATAACATAATTTACTATTCTGTTCATTTTTTAATCTATTCAATTCATTCTATTACTTTATTGTTGTCTTCACTGCAGAATGTTAGCTTATTTAAATCATGCAAGTGTGTTTCACTTTGTGTGAAAATCATGTCGGATTCTTGATGGTGGTGTTTTAAATGTCAATATTTAGTTGTTGTACTGGGTTGTTGTTGATTCTCTTTCTTTCATATTTTTAAGAAGGGCTGTCTCTTTTCACAAATTAGTTTCTCCTTATCTGAAAATGTCATTATTTCCACTTCATAATTCAGGGATACATCTTTGGGACATAAAACTCTGGTTTAGCATTTTTCTTCTTCAATACTTTGAATACGTCATTCTATTGCCTCCTTGCCTCTACGGTTCCTAATGAAAATATGAGACTTTTGTTATTGATTCCCATATATAGATATCTCCCCCCTGAGCTGTCCTAAGCACCTTTCTTTTCATTGATGTTAGAAAGTTTGGCTATAATATGTCAAGTGATTTCTTTTTGGGGTCAATATGCTTTGGAGGTATTTCTGCTTCTTGAATGGGTATTTTCTGTTGAATAGGTATGTTCTGTCCTGTCATGATTTCATGGAAATTTTCTTCAGTTTCTTGGATTATTTTCTCAATGTTTTCTTTTCCTTCTACTTTATGTTCTGGAATGTTTATCAAACATGTTATTCTTTTGACAGCATCACAAAAATTCTAAAGTTTTTTCAGATTATTGTGTATGTCACACAGAGAAGACATTTGACACAACCCAACATGCTGAAAGAACAAAGCCATAAAATTGAAGCAATGGAAGCCTGAATCCGTGGGCTCAAAGACAAATCTCTCAAGACTAAACTAAAAAACAATCTATTAACACCAACAACTATTCCTGAAAAAGAACACCCCAAAAAATAAAAATAGGGGGGAAATCAACATAATTAAAGGTATATATACAAAACCAACTTTAGTTGCAACAGAGAAAAATTAAAATGATTTCCCTTTCAAACAAACACTAGAAAAGATCACCACTCCTTTTTAAATATTAATCCTGGAATGCTTATCTGTAGCTAAAACGTAGGATAGGCATATTAAATGCATCTAAATTGTCAAAGAAATATAATAATTTAATATGAAACTATTCCATAGAAAATTCTAAAGCCCAGAAAGAAAATTATTGGAACTAATTGGAGGCTTAAAGAATGCAGCAGATTCAAGATCAACACACAAAATCAGTGATATTATTTTTCACTAAGCATTTTAAAAAGAAAAGTAGGTATATAATACTATTTACAAAAGCCACCCAAAGAAAAAAATATGTAGGAAACAATCTTATCAGAGAAAAAAGACCTCTTTTAATAAGACTACAAATCTAAGATAATAAAAGAGACCTACCTAAATGAAGGAATATAACATACTCATGGATAGAGATACTTAACATTTTAACAATATCAATACTACCCAAAGTGATACACACATATACTCCAATTCCAATCAAGATTCCAAAATTATTCCTGAAAGAAATGAAAAATATATATAATCATTTCTGTTTAGAAAGAAAAAGACACTGGATAAGCAAAGCACTACAAGAAAAAAAATGAAGATCTCACCCTTTAGGACGGCAAAACCTATTATGTAGCCGATGTATTCGAAACAGCCTGTTGATTATAAAATGCAGACCTATAGAGCAGTGGAACATAATTAAAATGGTGTGAATATATTCATCTATAAACAACTGAATTAGAACTCTTGGCTGGTACACAATAAAATGGGAAGCAATCATCTAACAAATTGCTCACTAAACTGGGTATCCATTTGCAGGGAAAAAACAGTACTCAAATCTCATACCATATGCAAAAGTGAACTCAAGACAGTTTAAAGACTTAACTATAAAACCAAGAACTATAAAAATCATTAACTGAAAAACAAATGATAAAACTATGAGCCTATATATGTGGAATAAATACACGAGCAGATAGAATTGAAAGCACACAAACAGCAGAAGGCAAAGTAGGTACATAGGAACTCCTAAAAAGTAGAAACTTACATACAACTAACTCAAGTGTTCTGGAAGTTTGCCACACGGTTTTGGCTTGCATGTTGCTATGGTGCTGGAAGCTACACCCTTGGAATTTTAAATACCGGTGGTGTCACCCATGATGAAAAAGTTTAAGTGGACTTTACAAAATAGAAAAAGAAATAGCCAGTCCACTTGTTAAGTATTAGCTACTGAAAATCTTATTAATTTCATAAGATTTTGCAGGAAAAGATCAACCTCTCTCCTTGGAAATAAATAAAAATGCAACTAGGAAGAGCTTCCTCCTCAAAATAGAACCAATGTTAACTATTTGAATGATGCAAAGCTTTGCAGACATCATTTGCTGTTAGGCATGTCTCAGAATAAGAATGAGTAGCTACAGCCAGGCAGTAACAATCAGGGGAGAATGCATGGCTCTATGAACATAAGGAAATGGGAAGTCATTAAAATTAATTATGACATAAAATAGTTATCCTAGATATAAGTAGGCTGATATATATTGATATTGCACAATTTGGTTTGTGTAATCATATGATTTACTATGTAAGGAATGACAAAATCATGAGAAATGCTTTCATATTTATCATCAAAAACATTTTAAGATCTGTCTTGGAAATGCAATGTTGTATGTATTAGTATAATACCTCTTCACCTACAAGAAAGACCAATTAATTCAAATATTATAAAAATTTAATCACCAATCATTAATGCCATTTTTGAAGAAGTTGAAGTATAGCAACACGTTCCATCTGAAATTGATGAAAAAACCCCATGAAGTTAATGCATTGTTACTGGTGATTAAAATGTGAAACAAACAGGAGAGATCAGTACTTGGAAAAATGTTCTGAGTTATAAAAATTAACATGGAGATCACATGATAGAATTTTGGGAGACCAACAAGTTTTGCAATGCGAACACATTTTGATGACTATGCACATGGATCTCACCATATAAAATACAGAGGAATTAAATTATCTCATCGGTGGGAATTGACAATGAAACAGCTCAATGTCAGCAGTCCAAACATGGTTGGAGGACCACTGTGATAGAAACAATCACCAACTGCACATATAAAAGTTCAGGCTGAAGCTGAATAAAATTAAAACAAACACTCAAGAGCTAAAATATGATCTTGAATAAATCCCCCATGAGTTTAGAGACCATCTTAAGAACTGATTTGACACATTGAACACGAGTAATTGAAGGCCATACAAATTGCAAAATAACATCAGAAATGTCACACACAAGTAACACAAAATCTTTTTTGTTTTGTTTTTAAAGTGAGGACTATGAATCTGATAGAAATCTGGAGAGATTCTGAAACTTGCTCTTAAAGATAGAGTAATTAATGGAAAAGAAGACTTGATAATTTAAAAGATCTGCGTAGAAAATTTTAAAGAAGTGCAATAAGATAAAGTATTACAAGGAAATGTTCAAAGACTTTAACTTAGAAATACTCTCAGCATGTCTCAGGCTGAAAGAGCTGCAAAAAAACAATCCTTGTGTTAGTCTGGGTAGACTAGAGAAACAAATCCATGGAGACAGGCATATGTGTATAAGAAAGAGATTTACATACAAGAGCAATTTAACATTGAGAAAACATCCCAACCCAGTCCAGTCCAAGACCATAAGTCTGATATTAGCCCATATGTCTGATACCAATCTATAAAATCTTCTTCAGACACATGAAACACATACAAAATCCAAATGCAGGACGATCACAAGCTAGTGGGTAGAAAGTCTTTGGGTCCCGTGGCGTTGTAAGCATCTCAGAGCTTGCAGCGGTCTCTCTGTGGCTCCTCCAGCTTCTGAGATCTGGTTGTGTCCATGTGGCTTGTCTTCTGCAATGCCTCCCAGGAAGTAGCAGCTAGAGAGAGGTGTCTTCCTCCTCCAAGGAGGAAGCACCAGATTTCCCAGAATTCTCAGCAGAAGGTCATGCCCACACAGAAGTTTCATTGGCTATCTCCAGATTGACAGCCTAGACTCCACCTCTACACTCTTAATCCTTAAACTGACATCACATTAGGTACTACCACAATCCTAAAACAGTATTTGCAATGTAGAATGAGTCTACTGGCAAAATATTCAATAATATTGAGAGAGATTGAGGGATAGAGAACAGAAGCCATCCATTTCAAGGGGTATCATATGATCAACAACCAATAGTAGTGAAAGAAGAAATGTAAGCTGCATTGAAGGCCTTAGCAAAAACTAGGCTACAACAGTGAAGGAATAGCAATAGAAATGCGTCAACAAGTTCATGCTGTGCTAGAAGCGCTCACTCTTCTATGCCCCATAATCTGGTAAAGAGCTACCTGGCCAGCTGACTGTAAGAGATTCATATATGTGCCCCTTCCAAGAAAGGTGATCCAACAGAAGGCAGAATAATAATTTCACTAAAAATGCATTCATATAAAATTTTCCAGATGATAACTCAAATGTTGAAGCAGGTCATGGAAAGAGGCTGGCCGGAAATTCCAGGTAAATTCAAAAGAAGACTTGGATTAAGGAATATAATTGGTGTTGTTAGATGGATTTTGGCTGAAAGCAGTGAATCCCAGAAAGATGATTTCTTGTTTTATTAACTATATAAAGTCAGTATGTATAGATCATAACAAGCAAAAAATAACATTATAATGAACAGTTATTCAAGAACACTACAGTATAACATGAAGAACCTCTACTTAGAACAATCGAATAGGTTTACATAAAACAAGGTGATACTGCAGAATTACAAATCAGGAAAGATATGCGTTAAGGCTGTATCAATTTATTATACTTATTCAATCTGTTTGCTGAGCATATGAACCTGGAGTATATGAAAAAGAACACAGAATCAGTTTTGGAAACAAAACTAATTAATAATCTGTGATATGAAGCTAATAAAACTTTGCTTACTGAAAGCCGAGAGGACTTGGCACACTTACTGATGGAGATTGGATTACAATTCAGGGTAAAGAAAATAAAAACCCTTACTAGACCAATAGATAATAAACGGAGAAAAAATTGCATGTGTCAAACATTTAATTTAACTTAAATCTACAATCAATGTTCTAGACGCAAGATTCAAGAAACCACAGTATTGAATTGGCTATAATTGTTGCACAAGACCTCTTTAAAGGGTTAAAGAGGAAACATTTCACATAGATTATGTAGCAGTTAGATTGTTTTTCAATATACACTTGCGAATGGGAGGAGTCCAACTTGAAAAAGAGGTTACAACCTGATGATGTGAACTTTTTACAAAAAGGACACAGTACCCTGACTCCCTCTCAAGTTCTTCCTTGCTGGGATGCTGTCTGCCTGCATAGAAGGCCCAATGAGAGCCTGGTGCTGACTCTTGGAACCACCCAGTCT
This sequence comes from Tenrec ecaudatus, assembly GCF_050624435.1. Taxonomy (NCBI): domain Eukaryota; kingdom Metazoa; phylum Chordata; class Mammalia; order Afrosoricida; family Tenrecidae; genus Tenrec; species Tenrec ecaudatus. Next base: position 101,573,479 of record NC_134530.1, read on the forward strand.
CTGCCATGTTTCCAACAATCTGGGAACCATGCAACTCTGTATTCCCCGACCTGTGATCTCCCTGCACCCTATTTCATCTGTCTGCATCATGGTCCTACAGCTACATGGGTTGAAAAGGGCTCCAGCTATTGTGGACCCAACCCAGAGATTTAAGTGTGACTGGGCTGGGAAGACTTCTTGATATGAAATTACTTGTTGATATAAAGTTGTTACTTATATGTATATGAGTGTCACTGGTTTTGTTTTTCTAGAAAACCCAGCCAAACACAGATGATGAAGATATGTTAATTCTTATTAACTCACATAAGCCTGAATAAGAAAGACAGGAGAAGAGTTGATGCATGTGAATTTTGATGTTGAAATAAAAACTATTGAAAGTACTATGGTCCACCAAAAGAGCAAACAAAGCTGTTTTGTAGGAAGTACACCTAGAATGCTCCTTAGAAGTGAAAATGCAAGGAATGTACCAATGTCAGTGAGGTAAATACTTAAAGGTTTAAACAAGCTTAAAGAAAAACTCTTAAATTAAAAAAAATTATCTCATGGTAAATTATTTTATTCATTTGAATTATGTAATTATGCTTTTGTAAAAGTAATATCACTTTTGTTATATACAATATATTATGCTTATAATTGTACAGTCATATAAAATATATTGCATATAATACTGTATAATACATACTTACAATAATAATATAAAGTATTATATAAAATGCAATAAATTGTGTATATACTTGTCAGTCATACACAGTGTATAGTCTGTTCTCCCATCATATGTGTGTGTATGCACAGTAAACTCAGAAACTCATGGAGGCAGCTCTACTGTCTTATAGAGAGGGTACCTATGAGTCAGAATGGATTCCATCATTATGAGTTTGTTTTTATTTTTCATTGACATGTGTATATACACAAAGGTTTTCTTTGGTATGCAATTAATATTACAGAATTTTCATGTTGCAGGGCAATGTAACTGATGAAAATATTATGAACCTTCACATCCTTTTAGCTCAGTTTTTTAATCACAGCACTGTACATTTTTGGCAGACACTCTTTTGTTCTAAGAGCCTGTCTTGTCCATGGTAAGATCTTGAGTAGTGTCCCGGGTCACCTCTATACACTGATGCTGTATCCTTAGAGTCCGAAGTTAAAATAGTTTTAAAAATGTCTCCAGGCATTACCAAATGCCAAATACCCACTTTAGGCTTAGTGAAAATGCTGTCATTTGAAATCAATCTATCTTCTTTCTGTTCTTTGTTCTCACATAATATATCTTGAATAAAAAATAAAAAGAAACTAGAAATAGGGGATGGAGGGGAGCTGTGTTTTTTAAAATCATGGAGCGTTTTAATCAAAAAGTTGAGATCACAGACTAATAGTGGAGTGACGCTAGATTCAGTCAGTGCTGTGCACCAGCCCCTTCCTGAAAATTGACTTCATGTTGTGACATTTTCAATTCTTGCAAAAATCCTCATCACAAAAACAAAGTATCAGAATTTCAATTGTCTCATGTTTTTATATTCCTCCACTGTAGTTTGTTGACCTTTTGAGTATTCTGAGCAGGATATGAAAGAACGGACCATTATCTTCGCTTCCTATTAGAAAACACAGTAACCTGGTGGAGAGTCTGAAATGACTGGCCAACTGTGATGGAGAATTTTTAAAAGGTCAAAATAGTTCAGACACCATATATTTCAGACTGTTTATAAAGCATGTGGAATGCACACTTTAACTTTTTAAAATAAAATCTAAACCAATATTTGAGAAGATAAAGTTCCATGATTAATTGAATGCTCTGAGTAAAGTTGATCTAGCTTGTTTAATAGCCTTTGCCTTTTGCCCATTTTAGAGTTTTGGAATTTATATAACCCCATGTCAGAATAATATTTTTTACACTACTAAGCAACTATTTATAGTCCTTCTGAGTCTTGAAATGCTTATATTTCTGTAAGTCTACTCAGCTATACAGAATTTCCAGACAAAAAGGTAAAACTCATTCAAATAAGAGACATTAAATTTTCTGCTTCTTCAGCAACCCTGCAAGAATTTTCACTTAACAAAGTGTCAGCATCAGCAATACTATTATCAATGGACATCTGGGATTCATTCTCATATACATAGGCAGCAAATTTAAGGTCCGGTTTAGCATATTCAGTGAAGTCAGTGTGTTTGGGAGGGATATTGGCGGAGGTGGATGAGCTTGCGCACTGCACTCCTTTTGAGTCACAACTGAAGTTGAAATTACTTAGGTATCAAAAAGCCAAATGCATTAGACCAGAAGCCTTGTGCTAGCATGGGTATTTTAAAATACAATGTTTGTGACATATGTAAATAACATGAATTTTTGAATGCAACAATCATGTAAAACTGTGTCTATTCTTTGTGTATTTAGTACCTGGAAGTATCAAGGGACACACTGCTGTCTGAATTTTCAACTATACAAATGCTGAATTGAAAGAAAGGGTAGCAATTTAATACCAAATTGTATATTCTATTTGTAGCATGTGAAATCTATTTACAGGTGTCATGGGAACCGAGGGAGAAGACACGACACATGCAGATAAAGCAAAAATTATTTACATACAAGTTAAATATGTGTAATGGGAAATGACCTAAATCTAAAATTTGACATTTAATGTTTAAATAATAAAGTTATTTTTGAACTATGAGTCAACATGTTGTATCTGCTGAAATGAGAAATTCAAAGAAGAAAACATGGTCAACATGAGTTTTCATCGGAGGAGTGTCCAGAGTCATCCACTAAAACAAAAAAGAAAGAGAAGGGAAGAAATTAGGATCAAAAGCAAAACAAATCAAAAGTGTGTTCTTACAAACGTTGTTAGCTCATTCATCGCTATGCTGCTTAAAGAATAACTTCTGAGAAGATATGGTCAGTGAACAACCTTGTTTACTATACTTAGAATTATCTTGGGGCCAAGGGTTAGGAGTATAAAATATTATTTATAATATTATACATTTATTAGTATCATCTATTGTGTCTATGTGGTAAATTGGGAAGGACATGTATATAAGAAAAGAGTATTATGAGAGTTTCTCTGTCTTCAAGATGTACATAGTACACGGTCTAAAATATCCAAATGTTCAAACACATAAAGTCATTAGTCACTGCAAATGGTCATTGACCACTTTTGTTATTTGGTACCTTAGATTTAGTTTCCCACTCCTGCCTATTCTTTGTGCAACAGAACAAAGCAAAACATGGTCAAATCCTTTGCTGTCATCATGACCATTCTTACTTTGGAGCCCATTGCCTTTCATTAGCCATTCAGGAGACTTAAATCAAAATCACAATAAGATACAATCTCACCATCACTGTAACAGCAATGCTACGAACAAAAACCAACATTAAAGAAAAGTGTTGCAGAGGCATGCAAAAATAAGTTACGGAGAGAACTGGAAAGTGTTACTGCCATGGTGGAAACCGTGGTGGCGCCTCAGAAACATAGAGAAGTGCCATGCAATCCAGTGTGCCCACCTTTAGCATAGACCCAGAGACGCGGAAGCCGCAGTCCAATCAGAAATCTATAATACATATGGATTGCTCATCACAGCTCTTCCAAAATAACCAAAAGATAGACTCTTAAAAGTCTGTAAACAGAATAGATAAACAAAGTGAGATAGATATGAAGTCAAATGTGCACATGCCTACTAGAGATCCAGGACAGGCAAGCATGAGTTTTTCCCCCCACAAATATTAGGTTTGAACATATCTCTATATTCAGGAATGGCTTCACAATTATCTTAGTTATGCATTTTCTTAGTGTCATTGTGGGGCTTTTAAAAATGGTGCAATTAAAAGTGTCTTATGGGGTATTCTCCTGGGCCACTTCAATTCAAGGCAGAGAAATAAACTCACAAAGTTATGGCAACAGATTTTGGGTATTCCAACGGATTAATCTTGGTGGACTGCCACCTGTTTGTCAGTTTGTCATACTGCATTGGTTTATGTGTTGCTCTGATGTTGGAAGCTAAGTCATTGGTATTTCAAATATAAGCAGGGTCACTCAAAGTGACCAGGTTTTAGTGGGGCTTCCAGACTAAATGCAGAGGATAAAGAAAGCAACAGCTGTACCCTTCAAAGGAATAAGCTTTTGAAAACCTTCCACAGAGCATATCAACATTGTCAGATGTTTGAGATCTAGTTAAGGTCAGAGATGGTGCTAAAAGAGCAGCCCCTCCAATCAGAAGACAATCAAAGTATTTCTGAAGAAGGGCAGCCTTCCTAAAGCCGAGTCAACCATAATAACTTGGATGGAGTTAAGTTTGTGAGAGTCGAGCCTTTTGGACCTTCATTTGCTAATGAGGCACAACTCAAAACAGCTTGGAATGCACAAAGCATGAATCTAGAAAAACTGGAAGTTGCAAAAAATGAAATGTAATGCACAACGATTGAAATCATGGGGGCGTGTGAGCTGAAGTGGACTGGTATTGGACATTTCAGTTAGACAATCATATCATTTACTGTACTGGGAACGACACAACAAAGAGGAAATGTTCCTTTTTGCTCATCAAAAAGGAAAATTCAAGATCTACTGTAAATTATGATCTCTTTAATACGATCATATTTATCTGTATTCAAGTAAATCCAATGACTATAACTATTAATCAAGTTTATACAGCAACCATTAAAGCTTATGATGAAAAACTTGAATTATTTTTTCTAAATCATTTTATTGGGAGCTCATAAGTTCTGATCAAAATACATACATGCATCCATTGTGTCAAACACGTTTGTACATTAGTTGCCATCATTATTTTTAAAATATTTTCTTTCTACTTGATATCAGCTCCTCATTTTTTGCCTCCCTCTCTCATGAATCCTTGATCATTTTTTTTTCATGTCTTACGCTGATCGATGTCTCCCTTCACCACTTCTCTGTTGTCCATCCCCCCTGGGAAGGGCTTATATGTAGATCATTGTGATTAGTTCCCCTTTCTCCCCACACACCCCCCAACCTTCTCCTTCCCCTCCTGGTATCACTACTCTCAATATTGGTCCTGAGAAGTTTATCTGTCCTGGATTCCCTGTGTTTCCAGCTCTTATCTGTACGTATGTACATGCTCTGGTCTAGCCGGATTTGTAAGGTAGAATTGGGGTCAGGACAGTGGGGGCTAGAGGGAAGGAAGCATTAAAGGACTGGAGGAACATTGTATGTTCAGGGTGGTATACTGCACCCTGACTGGCTAATCTCTTCCAGTGACCCTTCTGTAAGAAAATGTCCAATTGTCTACAGATGGGCTTGGTGTCTCCAGTCTGCACACCCCCTCATTCACATTGATAGGATTTTTTGTTCTGAGTCTTTGATGCCTGATACCTCATGATCACACACGCTGGTGTGCTTCATCCGTGTGGGCTTTGTTGTTCCTTAGCTAGATGGCTGCTTGTTTATCTTCAAACCTTTAAGATGCCAGACACTATATCATTTGATAGCTGGGCACCATCAGCTTTTTTCACCCCTTTGCTATGCAACCATTTTTGTCTTCTGTGATTTTGTCAGGATGTTGACCATCACCGAATGCCAGGTTATTAATTGAATTCTAATAATGTCTTAAGTCTGAAATTGATTAAGCATGCTATCAAGATGTATTGATAATTATTGGAAGTTGGAAACAAAATGGAAGGAACAGTAGGAAAATATGGTCTTGGTGATAGAAATTACACTGTAGATTTCATTATATAATTTTGCAAGACCAATGATTTATCCATAGAAAATATCCTTTTTTCATGTTCTTCTATTTATTTATTTTCCTTACAAATAATTTTATTGGGGGCTCGTACAGCTCTTATATTAATACATATAGGCTTCCATTGTATCAAGCACATTTGTATATTTATTGCCATCATCATTTTCAAAACATTTTCTTTCTACTTAAGCCCTTGGTATCAGCTCCTCATTTTTTCCCTTCCTCCCCACCTCTCTCCCTCCCTCCCTCCTTCATGAACCCTTGATAATTTATAAATTATTGTTTTCTCATGTTTTACACTGATCTATGACTCCCTTCACCCATTTTTCTGTTGTCTGTCCCCCTTGATCGCTGAGGACAAAGCAGTGCATAAGCAAATGTGGTGAAGAAAGCTGATGGTGCCCGGCTATCAAAAGATATAGTGTCTGGGGTTTAAAGGCTTGAAGATAAACAGGGGCCATCTAGCTGAGAAACAACAAAACCCACGTGGAAGAAGTACACCAGCCTACCCTGACACATCGCTGAAGACAAAGTGGGTGCATAAGCAAATGCGGTCAAGAAAGCTGATGGTGCCCAGCTGTCAAAAGATATAGAATCTGGGGTCCTATAGGCTGGAAGATAAACAAGTGGACATCTAACTGAGAAACAGCAAAGCCTTCATGGAAGAAGCACACCAGCCTGTGAGATCACAAGGCATCTAAGGGATCAGGTATCAGGCATAAAAGACCCCCCCACCCCAAAATCATAGCATTGTGAATGAGGGGGAGTGTGGAGTGGGGACCCAGGACCCATATGTGAAAAATTGGACATCCCCTTGCAGAAGGGCCATGAGGAGGAGATGAGCCTGTCAGGGTGCAGTGAGAAAGCATACAATTTTCCTCTAGTTCTTGAATGCTTCCTCCCCCCACTATCATGATCCAAATTCTACCTTACAAATTCGGCTGGACCGGAGGATGTACACTGGTACAGAAAATACCCTTTTTCAACAACACAAACTGCAAGTCTAACTGCGGACTTCAGCAGATGGATGACTTGAAAGGATGATGTTAAAGAGGTCAACAGAAAATGTCCAAGGGCCAGTTCAGAACACAATGTTAAGTACTATAATGAATTTTTTTAAAGAAACCTAAAATGAAAAACACACTCAGCATATCTTAAACTGAAAGAATTCATGGAAAACATCAAGCCTCGAGTGGCAATATTAGAAAAACCAGTGGTAAAAATGTTGATTGATGAAAGAAGCATCCAAAGAACATGGAAAGGATATGTAGTCACTGTGCCAACAAGAACTAGTCAAGAGAACACCATTTCAGAAGGCCCCTTATTAGCCAGGGCCATTAATACTGAAGCAAGAGGTTCAAGCTGCACTGAAAGGATTAACCCCAAACTGGAATTGATGGAATACTGAGATATTTCAACAAGCTAAGGAAACATTCACTCATTTATGCCAAGAAATTTGGAAGAGAGTTGGTTAAATGACTGGAAGAGATCCATGTTTATACCCATTCCAAAAATGGTTACCCTATAGGATACTCTAATTACAGAATCATACCACTAATACCACATGCAAATAAAATTTTGCTAAAGATACCTACCTGATAATACTTGTGTTGGTAAATTGGCAGGGAGCTACCAAAGGTTCAGGCAGGATTCAGAAGAGGAGATGGGGTTTGATATATCATTACTGATGTCTGATGTATCTTGTCACAAAGCAGAGATTCCTAGAAAGATGCTTCTTGTGTTTTATTTAGTAGGACAGGGCATTTAATTGTGTGGATCACACTGCACTCCACCTAACCATCAAGCTGCTCATGGAAGCAGCAGTCAAGCGATGAACCGACACATTGCATTGAGTGGATCGGCTGCACAACTCTTTAGTGTTGCAAAGCAAAGGGGTTCCTTTGAAGATGAAGGTACACCTGATGAACACCATGGTGTTTTCCTTTGCCTCACACGCACTGGAAAGTTTGGCATTGAATTTGGAATACCATAGAAGAATAGTTGCATTTGCATCGTATTTGTATTGTGGGACTTGTGAAGAACATGGAAAGTACCACAGATTGCCAAAACATATCTGTAAATCAGAATTAGCCCTAGAGGCAAGGATGGGGAGACTTGTCTCATGTACTCTAACAGGTTGTCAGGAGAGACTAGTCTCTGGAGAGAGTCTGCATCTTGGTGAAGTAAAGGAGCAGTGGAAAAGAGGAAGACCCTCCACAGACCTCTGGGACATGGCGTGATGGTGCAGGATCATGCCATGCTTTGTTCTGTACATAGTGTCATTCTGTACATAAGACTGCGATACATGCTAACTGACTGGATGTCATCCAACAGCAATCTACGTAGATTTTCACTAAGGACACAGAAAGATCATGAGGTCTGATTATAAAGAGGTTTAAATAACATTAAAAACTGCATTGGTGAAAGATGTTCTTGGAGGGTGGAACTGAGGACTTAAAAAAAAGAATTCCCCGTCTTGGGAAAGGACCAGCTGGTTATTTAAGGGTTGAGAATTTCTTTAGAAACTTTACTCCACTTAACCGTATAGCCCTGATCTTGCACTATCAATATTGTTTTCTATTTTAACACTCAAAGATAATACAATAGGAATACATTTGAGTTACTTAAAGATTCCCAAACTGCCAATTTGACAAGGTATAAATCCAAGAGCTTAGAATTCTTCAGAGAAGTATTAGCTATATAAAAACAATATCTTTAGAAGTGTACGGACCCAGGAGAATAATAAAAAAATAGTTTCACTTTCTTTTTTATTTAATTAAGAATGATATGATTTGGGGGAATACTACTGACTTAAATACATGAATAAATTGGTATATTATTCATCCATAAAAAGAAATGAATTTGTTGCATATCATGACATGAATGGCTATTGGTTGTTTCCGTAATAGTATGTGATAGAAATCTAAAGAAAGGTCAAAACAAATAACAATGGGCATTTAAATTATAGTTTAGGTACATATTTTTTCGTATAAATTTTGAGACAATTTTACAAGGGCTTTGTTTTCAAACATATTAGGAATTAGATTTATAACCCAGGAAGTTATAGTAAAAACAGTAGTAGACAACTTCTGCGTACTGGTTAAAATTTGAGAGCTCTCAATTATGTGACTTTGTGGTTGTTGTTTTCATCTGCAAAACAATAAAATATCCATTTTTAATATTCAATGAATTTGTTATTATGTGTAATTATTTTGCCCTCCAACTTTTCATACTAAGAATAAATTCTAAAGTATTGCAGAACTGAGTTCAAACCAAAGCAGTCATTTTTTTTTTAGGAACAATTACTTCTCTTAGCAAACCTATTGTTTTCTGCATTGTTTTCACTGTCACCTTGGTTTCTTCCCATTAAGTTCAGGTAAAATACATAGCAAAACTATGTGCAACCCAAGGCACCAAAGATGAAACAAATGGGGTGTCTGTTCATCTCTATCTTTAGTTAGAGAAACTACCACTGGATTCTTACACACGGGGCCTCGCGCGGGAATGGGTAAGTTTTGCCATTCGACTGAATGTAAAGTGGGCCATCCCAGACGATGAAACTGAGAATCTCAAGACCATCGAAAAAGAAGAGGCACGAGGGTCTGACATCCCAGTGTGCAAGTGGTATCAGCAGAATCAACAGCATGTTACAGCATCTGGGTCCAAAGACAAAATCTCTGTTTTTAACATTTCTGATCCTGATTTGTAACCTGTTACCTTTCCAAATAAATGCGATAATTGTGAGGATTGCATTTTTCTGACTTCAGAGTATCTACTGCAATAGACTCTGAAGCATAACAGAGAAGCACAGCGCTGGGTCAGGGACAGTTTGTATTAGAATAGGGTAAAGAAGAGTGGAGGGCAGAAGCATGTCTGGGTTCTGCCTCATATAAATCCATCTTGTGCTGATGTGGAGGTGGAATCTCCTTACTTTTACTAAAGCTGGAGGAAAACGGTTGTAGCCTCCATGTTATTTTTCCATTCTCTTATCATATGAAAATTTATCTGTGATTTGAAATGCATATATAAATATGTAAATAGTATATATATTTGTAAGTATATACATATTTATGAGTTATTTGATTGTCTATTATTTCTACTAAAAGTTTGACACATTTCCTTCTGCTGTATAAAAGTCCCTCTCTCAATCCACTCTTTGTCTACTCAATAATTCTTTATGAGATGAAATTTCCAATCTTTTCTAGGGCGTGACTATATAGTATACAAGCTTATTGATCAATTGAATATGACTTTTCTTATTTTATCAGTTACCATCTGGTAACTCTGTCTTCGAGGATCACTGTGAACCAGAATTGATTTTAAGGTTTAGTTTTTGGTTTTACTTTATCTAAAATATTTGGACATAGAATCTTAAAATAATTGTGAAATTATTAAAATAAAGAATCTTATAATAATTATGAAAACAGTTACTTAATCTATTATAATTTATAGACAATTATAACTTTGGATATTTAGTATTGCATGGTCTAAATAGTCTAGCCAGTAGAAGTCACTAGAGTAAGACAACTCCTAATCTATCTAGACACAAGAAATCCTTTATGTAATTTGAGATTTTGGAGAAAGGTTCTTTTACAGTTACTGGGGCTCCATTTAATAAACAGCCACTTCAATGTGCTAAATGATGACTAAAAAGACTGAAAAAGACAGCTTATAAAACTTTAATACCCTCCATAAACCCCCAAACCAAACTCACACCTAAGGTAAATAATGATCCATAGTGACTCACCCTGCACTGCAGGACTTGCAGAGACTCTATATATTTACCAGATTAGAAAGCCCTGTGGGTCTGCTGGTGTTTTCACTGTATAACCAGAGCTCCATGTGAGCAGGTGATTCACACAAGTGCTGATCTGTTACATCATATCCTAAAATACCAGTGCAAAAGGAAATAGAGGAAAAAGCTAGGAGGCAAAGGGCATTTATAGAGGTCTAGACAAAGACATGTACATATGCAAATATATATATATATATATATATATATATATATATATATATATATATAAATAGATCTATGTGCCTATATTTATAGGTTTAGTATTAAGGTGGCAGAAGGACATTGGGCCTCTACTCAAGTACTCCCTCAATGCATGAATACTTTCTACTATTAAATTGGCATTCTATGATGCTCACCGTCCTGACACAACTGCTGAAGACAAAGCGGGTGAACAAACAAATGTGGTGGTGAAGAAAGCTGATGTTGCCTGGCTATCAAAAGAGCTAGCATCTGGAGTCTTAAAGGCTTGAAGATAAACAAGCAGCCATCTTGCTCAGAAGCAACAAAGTCCACATGGAAGAACACACCAGCCTGTGTGATCACGTGGTTCCAAAGGGATCAGTTATCAGGCATCAAAGAACAAAAAAATCATATCATTGGGTGCACACCTCCATGATACGATCAATGAGGACAAAGGGGTGCATAAGCAAATGTGGCGAAGAAGGCTGATGGTGCCTGGCTATCAAAAGAGATAGTGTCTGGAGTCTTAAATGCTTGAAGGTGAACAAGTGGCCATCTAGCTCAGAAGCAACAACGCCCACATGGAAGAAGCACACCAGTCTGTGCGATCACGAGGTGTCAAAAGGATCAGGTATAAGGCATCATCAAAAAAAAATCTTACCATAGTGAATGAAGGGGGAAGTGCAGAGTGGAGACCCAAAGTCCCATAAGCCCCATTTGTCGGCCATTGGAAATCCCCTCACAGAGGGGTTTATATGAGTCAGTCAGGGTGCGACATAGCACCAATGAAGAATACAGCTTTCCTCCAGTTCCTAAATGATTTCTCCTCCTTCCCCCCCATCATGATCCGAATTCTACCTTGAAAGTCTGGATAGAGCAGAGGGTTGTACACTGGTGCATATAGGAGCTGAAGGCACAGGGAATCCAGGGCGCATGATACCTTCAGGACAAGGCATATGAGGGGCGATACTGGGAGGGTAGAAGGTGAGTGGGTTGGAAAGGGAGATCTGATTACAGGGATCTACATGTGACCTCCTCCCTGGGGGACAGAGAACATAAAAGGGGGTGAAGGAAGACGTCGGACAGGGCAAGATATGACAAAATAATAATTTATAAATTATCAAGGACTCATGAGGGAGGGGGAGCAGGGAGGGAGGGGAAAAAGAGGACCTGATGTGAAGGGCTTAAGTGGAGAGCAAATGCTTTGAAAATTATGAGGGCAAAGAATGTACAGATGTGCTTAAAACAATTGATGTATGTATGGATTGTGATAAGAGTTGTATGAGCCCCTAATAAAATGTTTTAAAAAAGCAAATAAAAGCTGCAAGAGTATTTTATTCTTATTCTTGCTTTAAAACATGAAGTGCCCCATTCACCAGAGACACTGTTATGAAGTCAGCACCTTATAAGGGCATAGGGACCTTGTGTGGCTTTGTAACTCAACATCTTTTTTTCAAATGTATTATGTGATATGACTCTGATTTTTAAAATCAGTTCCAGTGATGTCATTTAACACAAATTAAGTTTCTAACAATTCATTCATACAGTATTACAACCCTGTTTATATAGAAACCTTTTTTTAAGCAACAACATTTCAATAGAAATATTTTATGTTTGAACATATTTTGGCATGATGCATAATTACGAAATTGAAAAAAAAACGTGACACATATTAAAAATGTAATGTATAGCCTTGTGGAAAAGTCTAAGAACCTATTTGGTTTATAAAAGACCTTTAGAAGCTATTTAAAACTATGACAAGTGCTGGACCATTAACACTCCGCCAGCACTCTGGAGAAGTGTCTTTAGTATCAATTTTCTAATGTGCCTGATAAGGCATTTTAGTGTAATATTAAATATACTGTTTGACACATTCTTCTGGGGCCATTTTAGAAAATGTAAATGAGAGCATCCACTGAAAGATATAATAAGTAGCTCTGGTCAAGGCTGTTCAAAAGCTTGTGCTGGTCCAAGGGGACAATTGGAAAGGCAGAGTGCTACTTGGACGATAATGAGACGGAAGCTTGGAAAGGTTGATGGCAAATCCCCTTTGCTTTCATTTAACCTTGGTTTAAAATCTTTTTAAAAAAAATCTAGCTTCTCAAAACTTTTCTATATTCCTCATGCTATGCAATTTTTAATAACCAGCAGCATCAAAGTACTTCAAAATTTAAAGATTTTAAAATGACCCCGATTAATTAGGCACAAAAATGAATTACAATCCTTTCTATTTAGGAGCAAAGAAATTGAATGAAAAGTTTAGCTAAAATCAAGTCTTTCAAAACCGTTTTTTCCCCCCCTTTGGATTGGGTGAAACTTTTTATTATGGTTTATTTTATGTTTTATGGAATTTTACTTAAAATATTCAAAGAATTAATCTTAAAGCCCATAATCATCCATCCAACTTTTGTCATATATTCAGACCAAAACTGGCTTAAACATACTGATAGATAAAAATTTGACCTATTTCAACATGCAAGGAAAATTTAAGGCAAAATATTTATAATTCTAATTGATAATTAAAACTCATGATTGGAGAGTAACTACATAAAGGAGGAGGTACTTAAATTTAAATTTCAAATAAATAATAAGAGTAATTCAAATATAGATATGTCCCAAATATTGCATGGAATATACTTATACTAAACAAATAAGACATAAAAAATGGTTTGGTTTCAATTTAGGAAAGGTATGCATCAGGGTTGTATTCTTTCACCATACTTATTTAATCTATATACGGAGCACATAATACAATAATAACGGTTCTGACATCAGAATTGGAAGAGAGTTCGTTAACAAATCTTGTCAAGATAAACAGATGGTACATCCTTGCTTTCTGAAAGTGAAGATGATTTGAAGTGCTTACTGGGTGAGGAAAGCATGCGACTACAGACAGCAGTGTGGATTGCAACTTGGAAGAAAGAAAACAAAACCTTCACAACTGGAGCAGTAAGCAGTATCATGATAAATGGAGAAAAGATTAAAGTTGTCAAAAATTTCTTTTTACTAAGATCTAAATTCAGTCATCATGGAAGCAGCAGTCAAAAAATCAAATGACGTATTTCATGGGGCAGATCTTCTGCGTAAGGCCTCTGTAAAGTATTGAAGAGTGGCCTTTAGGACCAAGGTGTGGCTGAACCAAGCCATGGTATGTTCAGTGGCCTCATATGCTTGGGAAAGCTGGACAATGAATTCAGATGATCAGAAGGGAACTGGATTTCAATTTTGGATTGACACAGAATGTACCGGAGATGCTCTGTACGAGTAGTCAACACCAAGTGGGCTATAGAAAACGATGAACTATATTGTTGTGCCAACACGTGGCCCAGTGGATTTCTTTTCCAGGACTGAGCAACGACCACTGGAAAGACCCCAGCTATACAGTGGTGGGACTCTGGGCATTTTATGAGGGGATATGTGCAGGGCTGGGATTGGATGATTCAAACGTGTGGTGGGAAAGGGCGTGTGGGTAAATAAACAAGCAATAGATGTAAACAGAGCAGTAAATAGTATCCCTATGGTCTTGCTCTCTCCTAAACATGAGGCAGCAGCAGGGTGTTAACTATAACAATAGTGCAAGATGACAGTTTGAGACTGAGGTTGTCTGGGAGCTCTTTCCCCTGGAATGGGGGTTACTTATAGTGTCATTATATTGAAAGTACTATGGATGATCCGAAAAACAAGTATGTCTTGGAGGAAGTATGGCCAATCTGCTTCTTAGGAGGATAGAAGAGCAAAACTTCATCTCACATTCTTTGTCCATGTTATCAGTCCCTAGAGAAGAATATTATACTTGGTAAAGCACAGTCAAAGAAAAGAGGAATTTAAAAAAAATCATTTTATTGGGGGCTCATACAACTCTTGCCACAATACATGCATCCATCAATTGTATAAAGCACATTTGTACATTCATTACACTCATCATTCTCAGAACATTTGCTTTCTACTTGAGCCCTTGATATCAGCTCCTCATTTTCCCCCCTCCCTCCTTGCTCCCCACCCCTCATGAGCCCTGGATAATTTATAATTATTATTTTGTCATATCTTACACTGTGTAACATCTCCCTTCACTGACTTTTCTGTTGTCCGTCCGCCAAGGAGCAGGTTATATGTAGATTCTTGTAAGTGGTTCCCCCATGTACTCTCACCCTCCCTCAACCCTCTATGTATTGCCACTCTCCCCACTGGTCCTGAAGGGATCATCCTGTCTTGGATTCCCTGTGTTTCCAGTTTCTATCTGTACTAGTGTACATCGTCTGGTCTACCCAGATTTGTAAGATAGAATTGGGATCATGATAGTGGGTGGGGAGGAAGCATTTAGGAACTAGAGGAAAGTTGTATATTTCATCATTGCTACACTGCACCCTGATTGACTCATCTCTTCCCTGCAACCCTTCTGTAAGGGGATGCTCAGTTGCCTACAGATGGACTTTGGGACCCCTGCCCGCATTCCCCATCATTGACAATTTTTTGCTCTTTGATGATACCTCATCCCTTCGACACCTTGTGATCACACAGGCTATTGTACTTCTTCCATGTGGGCTTTGTTTCTTCCGAGCTAGATGGCCGCTTGCTTACCTTCAAGCCTTTAATACACCAGGTGCTAAATATTTTGATATCCTGCGCCATCAGTTTTATTCACCACATTTGCTTATGCACCCATTTGTCTTCAACAATCATATCTGGGAGGTGAACACGCAATGATAGAATTTTTTGTTCTTTGATGCCTAATAACTGAACCCTTCGGCACTTTGTATTGACACAGGCTGGTGTGCTTCTTCTATGTGGACTTTGTTGCTTTTGAACTAGATGGTCACTTGTTTATCTTCAAGTCTTTAAGACCCCAGATGCTATATCTATTAATAGCTGGGCTCCAACAGCTTTCTTCACCACAATTGTTTATCCACCCACTTTGTCTTTAGCAATAGTGTCGGGAAGGTGAGCATCAGGGAATGCCAGTTTATTACAACAAAATATACTTGGATTAAGGGAGTACTTGAGTGGAGGCCCAATGTCCATCTGCTACATTAATACTAAATCTATACATATATGCAAATAGATCTATTTCCCCATCTTCATATATAATTATATTTACCTCTGTACATGTGTTTATTTAAACCTCTATAAATGCCCTTTTTCTCCTAGCTCTTTCCTCTATTTCCTTTGACTTTCCTCTTGTCCCACTCTCATACTCAGCCTTCATTTGGGTTTCTGTAATTCCTCTCAGCTACATTGCCCTTGTTCAAGCCCTACCAGGCCTCCTACAACCTCCTCACCACTGATTTGGATCACTTGTTTTTCCTTTGTCCCTGGGTTTGTTAACACCACTTCCTTTCCCACCACGTCCGCTTCTCCCATGTCCCCCCAGAACTATCGGTCTCATTGTTTTCTCCTCCAGATTGTTCATCCAGCCTATCTTATTTAGACAGACCTGCGGAGATAATAACATGCACACAACAAGACAAAGCAAAACCAAGGAACAAAAGAAAATAAAACAACAACAACAAAAAGCCAAAGACAAAACAACAACAAAAAACCCACAACACAAGAACAACCAAAAAAGAAAAGCTTGTCGTTAGTTCAAGGACTGTTTTTTGGCCTTTAGGAGTTCTTTCCAGTCGATGAAGTGCCAAGCCTGGCCCCAAAGTCTATTTTTGGTATTCCATGGGGACTTCATCGCTCTGTTCCTCTTGCTGTTCTGTTGCGCGCCCTTAGTGTTTTACGTCTGTGTGGTGGGATCAGATCGGCTGCAGTTCTCACACAGTGTCTCCAACGTTGTTCCCTGTAGAGCTATGCGTCAGTGAGGAATGTAGTGTCTCATAGTGGGTCCAGCCATATGATCTCTGTGGATTAGCTGCTGAGCGGGGATTTCGTCCTCCAGGCTTGGTGGGCCAGGATGTGCTCCACCCTCTCTTCCTCCCCTTCATTTGCTCCCTGTGTGCTCTGATCAGACATGTCCCTCTCCCTGAGCTACAGCTTCAGTGCTGCCCTCTGAAATAAATTATTCTGGGGGGAGGGGCAGCTGGCCATGTAGCTGCGATTGGGGCCAGCCCTTCAGACCTCTCCACTAGTTCCCTTCTCCATGCCGGCACACTGCATTCACATTTTGGAGCACCAGGTTGAAGTCTGGTGAAGATTCTTAAAAAAAGGAATAGCACAATGTTTCCCATAATGTCCTCAAGATTTGCAAAGATTGTGGAGATTGGACAGAACCTGACAAGGGTATATTCTGTTGCAGATAAGATTGCTATAAATCAGAACCAAATCAAAGGAATCTAACAAAAACAACAAAAGCTATTGTAAGCTAACAAACTACAGATTATTTAAAATTTAAATTTAGTAACCCTATTCAGAGGACAAATTAATGGCATCTTGTTTCTCTGGCCTTCTTTGCTAGCAGAGTTAAACACAGTGGACTTGGGCAGCTAACCTCCAGGTCAGCAGTTTGAAACCATAGCCTTTCCTCAGGAGTCAGATGAAGCTTTCTATGCCCATAAAGAAGTACAGCCTCAGAAACCCATAGGGGCAGGGCTACCCTCTCCTATAGGGTTGCTTTGGTGTGGAATTGATTGGATGGCAGTGAAGTTTATTTGTTTGCTTGTTTTTATGAAGATCTTGTTTATAGAATGAATTTTCTTTTATTGTATTTATTTTCTTTAAATCATTTTATTAAGACATAATCCAGATTTCATTCAATTCAATAGTTCAATTATGTCAAGAAATATACATTTGATACTACAGTTCTAAAGCATTTTCTTCCTACTTGAACTCTGTTTTTATTAGGTCCCCAAGACCCCAAACCTGTCATATATCCCAGGAAACATTAGTCTGTTTATTGTCTTAATCTGATTATTGTCTCCATAGATTCACCTATTCTGGGTTTCATATGCTCAAATATATATTATGTATATTATATTTTATATATATAATATATATATGTAACAGAGAATCAAGAAGGCTACCAACAATAACAAAATACAGCTGAAACAAACCTCTGTTTGAAAGAAAATAGAGACTATGCAGGGTCCCCCACAAGAGTAAGTAAGCCCTTAAGGAAAAGAATGCTCCTTCTTGAGTTGGCTGGAGAGAGGTGGAGGTCATCTTTCCAAGACACTCTACCTGAGGGCAAGATTATCTACATCCTTGGCTAATTCTCAGAAGGAAATAACGGAGGGCTTAATCTACCCAGAGACCCTACAAATGAATTTTGGAATGTCACTGCCATCCACAGCCTTTTGCAAACCAGGGGCTTAGAATTTAAATGATACTACCATATGCTAGATTTTATTTTGATACTCATAGATCTGTGGTAAATTTCTTCACTTTCAACTGAACTTAAATAGAAGCTATTCGACACTTGGCCCCAGACTTCATCTTGGTTAGCCATATCGAGGTCCTCCATCATTTCTTCCCACTGATGATGTTGTGATATGCCACCAAGTCAATTCCATCCCATAGTGCTCCTATGTACAACATATAGAAACACTTTATAGTCTTGCACTAATCTCAAAATTGTACTTATGCTTGAGTCAATTGCTACAGCCACTGAATCAATACAGATTGTTGAGGGCCTTTCTCTTTTTTTCTCCCTTCTTCTTTACCAAGATGACATCCTTTTTAGGCACCAGATTTTCTTGACATGTCTAAAATTCATGAGACAAAGTCTTATCATCTTGCTTTGAAGGTTTGTTATTTTGAAAGCCCATGGCAGTTTCATTATTCCTCACCAGCACCATAATTCAAAGACATTGATGCTTTTTTGGGTTTAATTACTCAAGACCCAATTTACACATGCTATGAAGCTACTGAAAATACCATGGCTTGAGTCTGTCACACCTTAATCCTGCAAGTCACAGTCTTGCTTTTCCAATGCTTAAAATAGGTTTCATGAAGCAGATCTACCCAATGCTATGTGTCATTTGAACTCTTAAGTGTTGTTTCCATGAGCATTAATTGTGGATCCAAGCAAAATGGAATCCTTGATAACCTGAATCTTTTCTCCATTTATCATGATGTTACCCCAGTTGTGATGATTTTGGTCTTCTGGATATCGGATTATAATTCATCCAGAAGGCTGCAAACCTTGATCTTCTTCAGCGAGTGCTTCAAATCCTCCTCTCTTTCAACAAGTAAGCTTTTGTCATCTGCATATAGAATTACTTAATAAGCTTTCCTACAACATAATGCCACATTCTTCTTCATAGAATCCAGCTTTTCTGATTATTTTCTTACTCTACAGATTGAGTAAGTATGATGAGAGATAAAAGCCTAACACACAACGTCCCTGATTTTAAATCCATGTGATATTCCCTTGTTCTGTTCTCAAAACTGCCTCTTGATTCATGTACAAGTTCTGAATGATCACAATGAAGTGTTCTGGAATTCCCATTATTCTTTGAATAACTAAGGTTTTTTGTAGTTTTTCAGTCCACAAAGTCTAATGCTATTTTATATCAATAAAACACAAACATATTTCTTGTATTTTCTGCTTTCTTCCAAGATCCATTCCCTAGTTGTATTTTGAATGCCTTCCAACCTGGTGGGCACATCTCTAGGAGTTACACCTAATGGTGTTCCACTGCTAGCCATAAGGTTTTCAGTTTCTATTCCCTCAGCCTATTCTTTATTAGCAGTCTGTTTTTAGTTTGGAGACTCCCCTGAAAAGTGTTCACTATGGGTTACCATGCATGCATTTGAAATAAAAGTGTCATGTCTTCCAGCATTAGGACAACATGCAAATCACCACAGTACAACAAATTAACAGATTGATGGTGGTAGTCATGTAGTGTGCCTTAAGATAAAAATCCAATTCAAGAATGTATCTGAGAGGATCTACTGGGCCAGTTCATCTCAAGGAAGATAGGTCATCTGACAAGATTGGCTAGAATTTGGGGGATTTCAAAAGGGCAATCCTGACACATATTTTTGAAGGCTGAGCACACATCTTTATTATGAACATGTTTTAAGAAAAGTGAAAATTGAATTTGGGAGAAAAATGCCAACATTGTTGCACCAAGTAATTTTATCATGAATATTCATCTGCTTATTTTTAGAAAGTGGGGTTCTATGAGAATTTCATTGGAAAACTTTCCCCTAATGTACCCTATAACCTTAATCTTGACCCTTCAAACTTATTTTCGCTACCCAGAACCAAAGCACATTTCAAAAAAAATGTGATTATAGTTACTTGAGTATGTTAGTCTGGGTTAACTAGACAAATTCAGAGACACTCCTATATGTATACAAGAAAGAGCTTTATATAAAAGAATAATTGTATATTAAGAAAGCATCCCAGCCAGTCCAGACAAAGTCCATAAGTCCAATATTAGCCCTTTTGTCTAATGTCAAGTCTGTAAGTTCCTCTTCAGACTCACACAACACATGCAATGACACTGAATGAAGGAAGATTACACACCAGTGGGTGAAAAATCTTGTGGATCCAGTGGCAGTGGAAATATTTCAACACTGGCAGAGGCTCCACATGGCTCCTCTCGCTTCAGGCCTGTAACGTGGCTCCATGTATCTTGTCAGCAGGAACATCTTGCAAGGGGTGAGTGCGTGTCCTCCCTCCAATGAGCTATTTATCTCCTTAGTGACTCCAAATGAAATCATCAAGCTGTGACCTGACTGACAGGCTACACTCCACTTCACTCTTAATAGTTTCAAATTGACAACAGATTGTGTAACTACCACATTGAAGATGCCAAAACTGCTGTTTTGATGTGCTGTAGACATAAGGGTGAAGAATTCTTTTTTTTTTTTTAACATTTTATTAGGGACTCATACAACTCTTATCACAATCCATACATACATCAATTGTATAAATCATATCTGTACATTCTTTGCCCTCATCATTTTCAAAGCATTTGATCTCTACTCGCCACTCCCACCTCCCTCATGAGCCCTGGCTAATTTATAAATTATTATTTTGTCATATCTTGCCCTCTCCGACGTCTCCCTTCACCCCCTTTTCTGATTTCCAACTCCCAGAGAGGCGGTCACATGTAGATCCTTGTAATCGATTCCCTCTATTCAACCCACTCACCCTCTACCCTCCCAGTATTGCCCCTCAAACCCCTGGTCCTGAAGGTATCATCTGCCCTGGATTCCCTGTGCCTCCAGCTCCTATATACACCAGTGTACAACCTCTGCTCTATCCAGACTTGCAAGGTAGAATTCGGATCATGATAGTTGGGTGGGAAGGAAGCATTTAGGCACTGGAGGAAAGCTTCATTCTTCATCGATGCTACATTGCACTCTGACTGACTCATCTCCTCCCCTAGACCCCTCTGCAAGGGGATCTCCAGCGGCCGTACAAATGGGCTTTGGGTCTCCACTCTGCACTTCCCCCTTCATTCACTATGGTAAGATTTTTTTTTTGATGATGCCTTATACCTGATCCCTTCAACACCTCATGATCATACAGGCAGGTGTGCTTCTTGCATGTGGATTTTGTTGCTTCTGAGCTAGATGGACGCTTGTTTACCTTCAAGGTTTTAAGACCCCAGACACTATCTCTTTTGATAGCCAGGCACCATCAGCTTTCTTTGCCACGTTTGCTTATGCACCCGTTTGTCCTCAGTGATCGTATCATGGAGGTGTGCACCCAATGATATGATTTTTTGTTCTTTGATGCCTTTAAGACCCCAGATGCTATCTCTTTTGATAGCCAGGCACCATCAGCTTTCTGGGTGAAGAGTTCTTTCAGGAATGTTAGAGTCATGGAAACACCCTTCAGAATTGTGTTATGTCAAAGCCCTGGATACATAGTGATTATGAGTCTGCTTGTTAACTGCAAAGTCAGCATTCTGAAATCACCTAGTAGGAGAAAGGCGGGGCTCTCTGCTCCCAGGAACCCTGGTGGCATAATGGGAATGCATTGAGCTGTTATCTGCATGGTAGGCAGTTCAAAACCACCAGCCGCTCAGCAGGAGAAAGACTGGGCGTTCACAGTTACAGTCTTAGAAATCTATAGCAGTGTCACTATGAGTCATCCTTTACTGGAGGGCAGTGCATTTGATTTTTGGTTTCTACTCCCATAGAGTTAGAATCTCGGAAACTCATAAGTGTTTACCTGTCACTATGAATCTGCATTGACTCAATGGAAGTAAGGCAGTAAGTTTTGTGAGTAGTTGAAGTATATGCTTAGAAATAATAGATTCACATTTTAATTGTTTTGTTTAATGAATGCTTCGATGATTTTACTGAAATATTTGTTACTTAAACTCATATAAGATAATCCATAAAACACCGTGGACTCGATATTGTAGATCTGCAAATGTGCATCAATCTAGAACCTCAGCAATCTAAACAGAAGGGGCAAAACACCATGCTCAAGAAAAATATACCCCAAAGAAAACATGAGTTCAAAATAGTTATGTGAGCTTTAAATACACATATCCTATTTTATTATTATTTTTATTCCATATAGTTCTCTGAGAAGCAGAAAATCCCACAAAAGGTCAGACTAACTATAGAACACACAGAAACAACTTTTTTTTTTCCACAGTTGAGATCAAATTGGGAGTAAATTTTCAATGTTGCTATACAGTATGGTATTTAAATAAGATGAAGAGAGGTCAATGATCCATTAAAAATATAGTCCTTTCAGGTCATAATGGAGAATGTAGGCTATCTAACCCCCTTATTCAACCTCTGAGCCACTTGAAATGACTGGACAAGCCTAGAAAAGCAGAAAATTATTAGTTGAATGGAGATTTTGTTAAATCCCTTAAAGACACAAACCACATGATGATAAAAAAAACAAACTCAGTAATATAAACTGGGCCTTAAAGCAAAACCAAAAATTACTCTGTATTCATCAAGTCAGAGTGGATCCACATAATTCATTTGGCAACTCTATTCAAAACAAGGTTTGAAGACTCCATTTCTCTTCTGTGCTAGCACCTTGGTAGACTCATAGGATCAAAAACAAATCCTCTTTGGATAAATAAAGTTCCCACCCACCTTGGCCAATGCAGTGAATGAGAAGGGTAGTGCCATGCAGGTGGCCTCAGAGGAAGATGAGAACCAATGGGCACACATGAACAGTCATCACTGCTTTCCCAGCATCACTGATGACGGAATCTTTTTAAGGCTACATGTATCTCTATATTTATTAACTGATCCCCCCCCCAGAATATGTATATACACAGTCTGTTAACCAGATATTTCAATTAAAGAGAGAAAAATCAAACCAAATATTTTATGAAAAACTATGATGAGAATGGAACGCTAAAGATAGTAACAAATAACCATCAAATAAATAAATAAATATGTAAATGTCTAAATAAATACTTTAAGAGCAAAAGGAGCTCTGGTGACAGAGTGAGTTGTTATTGAAAGATAAATAAGCAGTTTGAACCCCATTCAATCTCTAGGAGAAAGATGAGGCTCTCTGTTTCCAGGAAGATCTAGAGCCTTGAGAGTCCTTTGGGGCTATTCTACTCAGACCTGAAGTATTTCTAGGAAATGACTCAGTGGCAGTGGGTTAATAACAGCAAAAATACTTTAATTTTGTATAATTAAATTATTAATTAAGAGTGACTTGGGAGGATATAGAAGCCATAAAATGTAATTATAATTTTAAAAGAAATATTTTAAATGTTAAAAGGAGCTAAAATTAAATGAATGGAATGAATGAAAAAAATTAATGTAACTGAAGTGGAAATTATTAAGCTAAAAGATTAAGTTAAAGGATAGTCTAATGAAGGTTAGCAAAGGAACAAAAAGATTCTTCTTATAATGTGATGAACTACGTATTCTGAAATGACTTTTTATTTTTAAATATGTATTACAGTAAAATAATTTTAAACATACAATCATGCTTAGTAAAGAGCAAGAAAGCTCCCAGTGGTGAAAATAACACAAAGAGTATTAAACATAGATTTAAATATAACATAGAGTAATTTTAAAAAGGAAGCTCTAAAAGTGGGTGAAGGGAGACACCGGTTGGTATAGACATGAGAGTGTGCGGGGGATTTATAAATTATGAAGGGTTCATGGGGGTGTGGGGGAAATGAGGAACTGATATCAAGGGCTCAAGTAGAAAGAAAATGCTTTGAAAATGATAAGGACAACATATGTACAAATGTGCTGGACACAATGGATGTACATGTGTATGGTGATAAGAGCTGTAAGAGCCACCAATAAAATGGTTTAAAATAAAAAATGAAACTGAGTTCCCTGGGTACCATGTCCAAACAAGGAAATAGTCCCTTAAGGTTGACATTGAAAACTAGGCCACAGCAGAAGAGACCTTGAACTTTTTCAAAGAGAAGGAATTGAATTTGGCATGGTATATATCTGTAACTCACAAAGAAGCTGGAGTCTTAATGTGAAAACACATAAACCAAAGCAAAACAAAGCAAGCATCCACATGAAGGGAGTCGTCGAGGAAATGTCCCCACTGTGTGGAGTAATAAAACAATAATAGTTTTCCTTGGCAATTTGAAGCAAAGGTCGGTTTTCATATTGAAATATTGATTTAATTCACGTTGGCTATGCCGTTCAAGAAATCTCAGGTTGAGAAATTGAATAAAATATTTCAACCT
Source organism: Tenrec ecaudatus (assembly GCF_050624435.1). Classification (NCBI taxonomy): domain Eukaryota; kingdom Metazoa; phylum Chordata; class Mammalia; order Afrosoricida; family Tenrecidae; genus Tenrec; species Tenrec ecaudatus. Next base: position 101,597,710 of record NC_134530.1, read on the forward strand.
GGAAATAGCGTCTTGGAGCCCAACAAAAATCAAGTACAAACACTTCCTCAAGAGAATAATCCTGATTCTAGGCTCTCAGGATTTCCTAAAATTAAGTTTAGTTAAATGTGAGTTTATGATAAAACATTATTAACACATGAAGAATACGTCACCATGAGATAAGGGCAATTAACATATTTACATGTAAAAAACACTAAAAAATTAAAAAAAACAGTGCAGAACATAAAATAATTATGAATGGGGAAAGTTAGGTTGCCTTAAAATTTGGTAACTAGCCTATGTAAGTTTGTCATCCAAAATCCAGCTGCATATGTTTTCTGGGGAACTCAAGTTAGACTTTATTTTAATATTGTTAAGAATTGTCCCAGTAGCCTCATAGATGCAAGAACAAATCATATTGGAATAAATAATTCCAGTAAAGGTTAATATTCCTTCTGTTAACTGTGAGAAATACTATATAAAAAAACTCTTGGTTTGTGACAGAATTCCCTTCTGATGTCTCTGTTATACGTCAGTTCTGATGTAAGTAGAACACCTCTTCTTTTGTAATTAAGTTTTCATTACTATTGCTTTTTATTGTCAATGATATCTTTATAAATCCAATCTTTTTCTTTGTATTTTGGAAACATTATAGACAAACATAGAGTTATAATATTAATGCACATATATTAAATATACAAGTCATTAAATTTACTCTGATTATGATAAAAGACTTGGACAATGTTTGCATTATGCTAATTTACATAATAACTCTATTTATAGAATGTTCTGAATCATCCAAATTATCTCTGCATGTAAATAGTATTTCTAATCAGAAAATTAGTGGGCGTTGACTGTGTATCCATTTGTCTCTTTTCCTTCATACAAAATGAGCTTAAACAAATTGATGGAAAAATCCTATGATATTTTATTTCCGTTTTACTCCACAACTTTTAAAACAATTCTATATATGTCATGGTAAAATCTGACAGCCCTCCAAAACATCCTATGGCCTTTAACAAAGTTATTAGCATTTGGGTACATGCTTTCAAGCCTCTGAAGCCCTTAAATTAGTTTAGAAGAAACTCCAATTTTCTTTGTAAAAATTTTGGACAGCTTCTCCCCTTATTCTTCCCTATCACTTATAATTCATTGTCCCTTTCCTTTTCATTATCTGTTAAGTCTTTATGTAGTTCTCTTCCTTTTGATCAGTCACAGGTGAAACCACTGTAATCCATGTGATTTTCACAGGTCGATTTTCTTTTCTTTTTTAATTTAAATAATTTTATTGGGGGCTTGTACAACTCTTATCACAATCCATCCATCCACCATTGTGTCAAGCACATGTGTACATTTGTTGCCGTCATCATTCTCAGAATATTTGCTTTCTGCTTGAGCCTTGATAACAGGTCCTCATTTCCCCCCCTCACTCTCCGCTTCCCCCTTCCTCATGAACCCTTGATAATTTATAAATTATTATTTTGTCATATCTTACACTGTCCGACATCTCCCTTCACCCACTTTTCTGTTGTCCATCCCCCAGGGAAGAGGTTCTATGTAGATTCTTGTAATCAGTTACCGCTTTGTACCCCATCTTCCCACCACATTCCCAGTATCACCACTCTCCCCAGGGGTCCTGAAGGGATCATCTGTCTTGGACTCCCTGTGTTTCCAGTTCCTATCTGTACCACAGTTTGATTTTCAAAAGTGCATTGTCATTCTTTTCCTTGTAGTCTATCTTACGGTGGAAAATGTGCTGAAATCTGTTTAGTACTCTTGCAGCAATCAAGCCTCCATCAAACATGAGCTTCTCCCAGGTCACCTGCATTGAGGGTGAGAATTCTACCATGGAGCAAACACTGCCACTTGATTTCAAACACAGGGAACATTGAAACTGAAAGGATCTATGTGTGTATGCATGTATCTCTCTCTCTCTCTCTCTCTCTCACACACACACACACACACACACACACACACACACACACACACACACAAAGAACCATGTCATTGAATCCAATTTGATTCTGGATGACCTCTTTTGTTAAAGAGTAAAACATCTACATAGAGTTCTGTTTAGTATTGTTTTTCTAACAATTTTATTGGCATACAATTCACAAAGCATACAATTCACTGCCTAGATCTGTTGAAAAGAGCTGTGTATTCTCCATCAGGTTCTCGTGGCTGTGACCTTTCTGGAAGGCGTCAGCAGCTAGATTAGCGGTACAGCCCAAACCCTCTGTGCCACCCATGAATTACTCAAGAAAAAATTAGGAACTTTTAAAGTGAGTTGAACACATGGGGACAACAGAGAAGTGGGTGTAGGGAGACATCAGACAGTGTAAGACATGACAAAATAATAATAATATATAAATTTTCAAGGGTTCATGGGGGGGAAGGTACGGATGGGAAAAAATGAGGAGCTGATAACAAGGGCTCAAGTAGAAAGCAAATGTTTTGAGAATGATGATGGCAACAAATGGACACATTTGCTTGACACACAATGGTGGATGGATGGATTGTGATAAGAGTTGTATGAGCCCCAATAAAATAATAAAAAGATTTTTATGAGCCCCCAACAAAAAACTCCAAAAGCTGCAAATAAAGTATGCATTCATTACTTTGAAAAATCTTAGACTGTATATAATATCTATCGTATGTTTCTCGGTTTTGGAGACAAGAATGAGCAGCACATATAAAGTTCGTATTCACTTGATTACCTTTTAGGGCGTGTGCATTATATGAGAGATAAATAAATAAATAAGACAAAGAAATATTAGCTTTGTATAATATTGGAAGATCGTAATTTCTGTGGAGAAAGAAGTAGGTTAGTCATATGTACTTGAATTTGAAGATGATTTATTTATAGGTAAGTTGCTCAGGAAATACCTAAAGAGAGTTGATATTTGAACAAATATTTTTAAAAGGTAATGGAACAAGATTGTTATATTTAGAGAAATAGCTTGTATTCGTCTGTTAGGAGACCAAAGATATACCAAGATCTAGGTTTTTGTTTGTTCATTTAATTTTGTTTTGGGGAAAAGGGAAAATCTTATGTATAAGAGACAGCTAGAATGGCCAAACTTTATCTCATATACTTTGATATGTCAAACAGGACCAGACCCCGGATACAAACATCTATAGCACCATAACGCCAATGAATCGAGTGTTCTAGGGTCTTGCTCAATTATGGTCTCGCTTTCACGTGACCCTAGTCCTCAAAGGGACATCACTGTTTTCTAACGTTTTAAAGAGGATGTGTGGATCAAATTTTCCCAGTGAAATATGCTATTCGATTTCCTTACTGATGCTTTCATCAGCACACAGCAATTATATATATATATATAAAACAATCCATTATATATATAAAATAATTATATATATAACACAATCCATAAGAATAAGACAAACAACTGAATATAAGCCTTACAAAAGGCATAAACAGGAGGTTTCTTATTAGAAAGCAAGGTTAGCGTTTACAGAATTATTCAACAACACGAATTAATTCCACTATTAGATACTTTTTTTCACATAATAGGCTGACTAAACTTAAGAAATTTTGGATGAAGATGTGTAGCATTGTTATCTGGAGTGTAGAGCCAAATATTTTCAAAAGCTATGACACTCTTTTAGTAAAATAGGAGATGTGCACATCAACATTTGATATTAGAGTCTTTGGTATGTCTTAGTTTCCCTTAGAAGCTGATATTGAGTCAATGATCAAAGCGAAGGTCATTTGTTTAGAAATTGATTTTAATAAACATCATTCTGGGAGTGGGAAACTAAGACAGCAATGGGAAGTGTTAGGCTGTTATTCGAGTAATCTCATTTAGAAAAAAAATTAATACAAAACTACCCCCAATAAAAAGGTGATTAAAGATGCCTCAAAAGTCCAGCTTTTTGAAATTGCTAGACTTCTATGAATCACAGCTCCTCCCCATAATATGTTTCCTCATGTCCCAACGTCTGCAGTTCACTACGAAGTCCTAAAGAATTCAGCTGCCACTAAGAAAATGACTCGTGGTTGTGGGTGCTGCTAAGTCCCGAATCTGAAGCTCGGATGTCTGGAGGATCCTTGACATTCATAAATGGTTGCTGGAGTTGGGGAAATCTGGTTGGGTAAAAGGCAAACATTCAAGTCCCAAGAATCAGATGTAAGACTTAGAACAAGAAAGGAATGTCACAAAGTGAAAGCAGGCCTTGCCCACTCCTTAGCATGTTGTCAGGAAAGGGAGTTACAAAGATGGCCTTTGATGGAGGGGTACTTTAGGGTTCTGTAGACCACATTCCCAAAGACAGTAAGGATTCTGATCTATGTCACCCTCTCAAGGAATATGGGGACTCAAAATAGACCTTATTTTAATCCTTTCCCATAAGTTTAACAGATAACTCCCTCCAAAATGAGATTATAAGCATAAATGTAGAGGTTATAATTTATATCAAAAAAGGGAGAACTAGGATTAGAAGGTCCATATTAATTATTTAACTCCACTTCAGTTATAGAACAAAATACCACTGTGTGCTAGACGCAAGGTTACTCAATGGCCATGCTTCCAGTAGCATAAAATAATCAACATTGATTACTGACTAGATGAATTTGGTTATGGCCTAGTGTGAAATTTTCCATCTTCTATGTATCACAAGATACCCTCAATTAATTCACTAAGCAAAGTGAATGTGTGATTAAAAATAGAAAGAAGAAAATGCTGGTTTTTGACATTTACTTGTGAGCATGCAAATGTGGGACATAAGTGTTCTTTGTTTCATGAACATTCTGTTTTAGTTCCTGTAGTTTTCATCATACTTTTTTAAGGCTCTTTTGTGACTTTTGACTTAGCACATTAGAGGAAACCATCCACGGTGAAGTCAGTTTTTGTAATGAACTGCTACATAAAGAAAGAGATTTGCAAAGCTGAGATTAAAAACAAAAGGGAGTCGTACTAGGAAATCTCCATTAGAGTCTCCATGTCTGAAGCTATAGCTACCACTGGGTGGGCACTTGCTTGGAGATAATTTATGTAGCTCTTGTTCAGTTTACTCTCCCCATGACTTGCACCCATCCCCACATTTTAGCCTGCTCTCAAAGCTAGTTCTAATTATTTTTTGTAGCCTATTCTGATCACTTGATGGAGCTTAAAGTCACCCATTCCAACTTCTTTTATGCAAAGCCAAATCTTTTTTTATATAAATTAAATTAAACCAGCATTAAATTATATAAAGTCCTCAATATTAATGAAATATCAGGAGAAAATTGTATTTATAAAATATGAAATTGTCAAATATTTCATTTTACAAGTGTTTAAATGCTAACCTGAAAATGGGTAAGTCAAAAAACACCACATCCTCTGCAGGAGACAGAAGATTTCAGCTGTCATAATGATTTACACTCTTGGGAAGTCTGTAGAGGGCCACTTTGAGACAGAATTGACTGGATGACTGTGAGTTTGGATAGCTAATATGTATAAAATATTTCTCAGTGTCACAGGCTACATTATAAAATTGAAGCATAATTTTTATAGATTTATTTATTTATTTAGAGGAAATATATGTGCTAGCTTCCTGTGGGAACTATTTTTTATAGTTTCATGACTTCTGTTGGTCCCTAAATAATATCCAGTTATTACTGTTTTATTTATCCCTTAATTGCTGCCATAAAATTTGTGTTAGTCTGGGTAAACTAGGGAAACAAATCCACAGAAACTCATGTATAGGAGAGAGTTTTATATAAAGGGTAAGTGCACATCATGAAAACATCCCACCTCAGTGCTGCCAAATCCCACAAGTCCAGCATTAACCCATATGTCCCACACCAATCCACAAAGTCCTCATCCATCTCACAAAACACACACTATGACATCGACTGCAGGAGGAAAGCTGACTCAGTGAATATGTAAGCATCTCAGCGCTGGTAGGGATCTCCACAAGGCTGCTCCAGCACCCAGGGCTGCATTGGGGTAGATCCATGTGGCTTCTCCTCAGGGATGTCTTGCATGAAGTGAGCCTTGCAAGCTGAAGCAGGGAACTAACTGGCTGAGGTAGGTGCACCCTGGTCCGATCATCAGAAAGCAAGAGACCCAAGAACTCAAAAGGGGAGACTCATGGAGTCATTTATCTCTCTACCCTTCAATTAACCCCTCATGTGTTTAACGGCCAAGTTGGCACAATAAGCTTTAACTGTCTCAATATTAAAGGCATGTGTTCTCTTTGACTATTCTGAGAGCTCAATCCTGGAAAAGAACATAGTGCTTAATAAAGTAGAGGGTCCTTGATGGATTGACACAGTGGCTGCATCAATGGTTTCAACTATAACAATTGTAAAGATAGCCAACCACTGGGCGGTACTACGTTCTGTTGTACTAAAGTCATTATGAGTTATAACTGTCTGAAAGCTACATTTTGTTGTTATTAGGTGTCAGCAAGTTAACTCCAACCAATAGCGACCCTATGCACAACACAATGAAACACTGCATGTCCCTGCACCATCATCACAATTACTCCTATGCCTGAATGCATTGATGCAGCCACTGTGTCAATACAACTTGTTGAGGGTCTTCCTCTTTTTCTCTGCCCTTCCACTCAACCAAATATGATATCCTTCTCCAGGGACTAGTCCCTCCTGACAACATATCCAAAGTATGTAAGACAAAGTCTTGCCATCCTTGCTTCCTAGGAGCACGCTGGCCTTACTTCTTCCAATGCAGATCAATTTATTCTTTGAACAATCCATAGACTTTCCATATTTTTCCACAGTTCCACAATTCAAATGAATCTATTCTTCTATGGTCTTCCTTATTCAATGTCCAACTTCCACATGCAATAGAAAATAGCATGGGGCGGGTCAGGTGGGTGTCAGTTGCACCTTGGTCCTCAAAGAATCATCCTTGCTCTGCAACACTCTAAGAGAGTGGCTCTCAACTTTCCTAATGCTGCTACACTTTGATACAGTTCCTCATGTTGTGGTGACCCCAAAACATAAAATTATTTTTGTTGCTACTTAATAACTGTAATGTTTATTCTGTTATGGATCATAAGTAAATACCTTATATGCAGGGTGTATTTTCATTGTTACAAACTGAACATAATCAAATTAAAACAGTGATTAATCACAAAACTATATGTAATTATATATTGTGAAATATTTATGTGCTTTCCGATGGTCTTAGGTGACCCCTGTGAAAGGGTCATTCAAGCCCCAAAGGGGTCGTGACCCACAGGTTGAGAACCACTGCTCTAAGAGGTCTTATGCTGCAGATTTACTTAACACAATACATCTTTTTCATGTCTGACTGTTGTTTCCATGGGCATTGATTCTGGACCCAAGAAAGACAAAATCCTTGACATTAACCTATTCTCCATTTATCATATCACCTATCGGTCCAGCTCTGAGTATTTGGGTCTTCTCTATTTTGAGCTATAATCCATACTGAAGGCTACAGTACTTGATCTTTAGCATTAAGTGTTTCAAGTCCTCCTCACTTTCAGCAAGCGAGGTTGTGCCATCTGCATAGAGCAAGCTTTTAGTAAGCCTTCCTCTAATACTGAAGGTGCACTCTGTCATACAATCAGTGTCTCTGATGATTTACTCACCATGCAGAGTGAACTGATAGTTGAGAGCATACAACCGTGATGTAACCTTTCCTGATCTTAAACCATGCAGTATCCCCTGTCCGGTTCACAAAGATGTCTGTTGTTCCATGTACAAGTTCTGAGTGATAACAAATCCCGATTCTTCTCAAGGTTAGTCACAGTTTATTATGGTTCACGCACTCGGATCCCTTTGCATAGTCAGTGAAACACAATGTAAACATCTTTCTGATATTCTCTGTTTTAAGCCAAGTTTCCTCTGACATCGCCAAAGATATCCCTTGCTTTCCCACTTCCTTTTCTAAATCCAGCCTGGACTTCTGGTCATTCCCTGTCAATGTGCTGCTGTAATTGCAGTGGATGATCTTCAGTAAAATTTCACTTGTGTGTTGTTTCAAAAGATATTCGATAATTTGAGAGTCCTGTAGGTTCACTTTTCTTTGGAATGGGTACAAATATATATCTCTTCCAGCCAGTTTGCCAGAGAACCGAGCAACAGCCCCCAAATCAACTCATCTCTGGTCAAAATGTGCTTTATCTTTTATTAAGAGTTTGACACTACCAGAAAACATTACTCTTTGATGACTATATTGTGCATGTTAGGGACATAATAGTCTTTCAGAGTGTCATATTGCAGTGTATTTTTCATTTACTCTGGGTAGTCAAAATCCTCAGTTACACATTCAGTGCTTAGCAACACATAACGTATAGTAACCTGTTTGCTCAATATGATTTCCAATTACAACCCAGAATATTCCTTGGATTCATTATATTATATAATCCTGCCAATTTGCATTATTTACAGTTTTTCTTTTCCTTTGGAAGACACAATTCTTTACAAATTCACACTTCACTTTTTGTTTGTAGAAAACAGCCATGCTGCCAGTTGTATTTTCTATATTCCTTCTGTAAACTGCTACTTAAATATTGGCATGACCAAATGTGCATGGCTTTGGGCAAAGTCAAGAAGCAGAATATATAACCTACTACTAAGTTATATCAGGTTTTTGTGCTTATTTCACATTTACATGTAAGTAAAATGCTGAATAGATTTCTTATTGGAGGAAAGAAAGCAGTTTTTTATTTATGGATTTTAATGAATTCTGAATGATGTATGATATTTTGAATTGGATGGATATAATAGAAATATTGGATTCAATTTACTAAGAACAAGTCAATTAATAAAGATGTGTGAAAGGTAATTATAATTTATATCAAACCCAACAAAGCAGTGCTTCTAATAGACTGCTCAATATTGCAAATGTTAAAATGAATCTTTCTATTTCATTTCAACATTTACAATGTATCCATGTTGATTTAATGAATACTAAATAGTATTATTAATTTATTGCTGATACATACTCCAATTTCTCTAGTTTAAGCTAAAAATGTAATTAACATTACAATAAACAAGAAAAAAATGTAACTTGTTGACAAGCAGTATATTATAATGTCATGCTCAAATTATAATCTGAACATGTGCTAGTTTTATCAATTCAATATAATATGTATAAAAATAACTGTATGGAGAAAAATGTTTAATAAATTTATTTATACTGGATTTTATACAACCTGCACTGAAGAAAACAACATAAAAGTAGCATAACAATGTTCTTTTTATGTACTTAACAGAAAATATTATTGTTTCTATTTACATTCTCATTAATAAGTAAATAATTACCCTTAATATGGTTGCTTTAAAGATGCATTCAGAAAGATTAATTTTCAAATTAAAAGAAAAAACACTAGGTCATAATATATTATCTTTCATAAGAATTTTAAGAAACTTAAAGCATCTTTCAGATAATATGAATAATACTAATTACCCCAAATATAATTCTGTGTGCCAGGAATAGAATTATTTTCTGTCCTATTTTACTCTTCCTTTTTCTGTGCTGCAAAAATACACATAAGAGAGGAGTTCATAGAGGGTTTGCAGCAGCAGCTTACCTTTGAACAATTACTGGTTATTTCTAGCAGTGTAACAATGGGAAAGTCACTTAATGGCCTAATAACATGTGTGATATGTATGTATTTTAGTCTTCTAATCTGTAAACCAGGGAATAAATAAAACCCACCTGAGAATTCTAATGAGTTTTTAATAAATCAGTATATATAAAGTACATAAAGCAGTATCTAGGAAATAGTAAACTCACACTCACTGCTATCAAGTTGATTCTAGCTCCTAGTGGATTTATAGGGCAGAGTCAAACTGGACCTGTGGGTTTAAGAGACTGTAACTTTTTACAGAAGTAGAAAACCTCATCTTTTTAACTCTGAGGAGCTGATAATTTTGAACTCCTGTCCTTGTGGCTAGTAGTACCATACATCACTCATTATTCAATTCTACCAAAGATCAAAGGATATGGTAAAGTGCAAGAAAAGTGATTTGAAACCCACAAAGTACATATTTACAAATAAAGAAATTTAAAGTTTTAAATAATGAATATTCATGTCTTTGAAAAACAGGAAGGTCTTCCTTAAGGACACTCCAAAGCTTTGGGTGGATTTTGTGCAGTAGTGGGTATTTGGCACCTTTCTTAAAATCTAAGATAATTCTGCCTAACCTGATATTCATAGATGTAGCTTGTGCTTAGGGGTCATTGTGTGGATCACAATTCAAAGTCCCTAAACAGCAAACAGAACAAACTCTTCCACCCCTGCATCAGCCTCACAATTTTATGTTTGAGCCCACTCTTGCAATCCCTTCTTTTCCTTCAGGGTCTTCCTCTCTTTTACTGGCTCTGTATTTTACCAAGCATAATATCTTTTTATAAAGATTGATCTCTGATGACATGCCAAAGAATGTGTGATAAAGTTTCTGAATCATCACTTCTAAATACCATTCTGACTGTAATTCCAGACCAATACAGATTTATTTCTTTTAGTAGCAGCACATTATTCAATTTTTTTCACCAATGCCACCAAATTAAATGCATGCATTATTCTGCAATCTTCCCAATTGAATTGGTCCACAATTCAAAAATCCATGGGGCCAATGAAAATAGTATGGCTTGAACTTCCGGCAAGATGGTGACTGAGTAGCACATACCAGAAGGACTCCACAGAAATCAGTTCAAGAGATCAACTGAGAGGGAAATTCCACTCTGCCCGGTCAAAGGAGGTGCATCAAAAAGACAAGTAGACACAGATCCACCAGGTTTTGAGGAGCTATGAGCTTTTGGCTTACCACTGTGTAGGCCAACTAAAGCTTAATCTTCGTTCCGCCATAGTCTTGGCCAGAGCTGGGCTCCTTTGGTAGGCCCGAAGGCTTTACTTCAACACAGCCACAGGTTTCTGCTGCCGATGGGCAAGAATTTAGCACCATGGTCAGATGGTCAGGGATCCGCTATATCTTTACTTTTGTTTCTGTCTCTTCTTTCTTCCCCCTGCCCTCCAGCCCCACCTGCAACGCAACCCCCTCAGTCTCAGCAGGCAAATTTTTGTTTTTTGGTTTCTTCTCTTCTCTTCCTCTCACAGAAAACTGCTGGCCCTGAGGCCATGCCCCTTTGCTTACAGCAATTACTCCTGCCCTGCACCTACCCAGGGAGCTGCTGCCCACTGCACATACCACACAGCTGGGGAAATCCCGCTAGCCTTCTGCCACGGGGATCTCATGCCTTCCCTCCAAGCCTCTTTGAGTTACTGGGGGAACTCCCACCCACCTTTTGGGGGTGCTCCACTAGACGAGGGGAGCCTCTGCTCACCTTCCACAGTGCTCTATGTGGCTAGGGGAGTCCCTGCCTGTCCTCCACAGTCACACATGACTAAGGGGACTTCCTCTTGCTTGATGTAGTGTTTTATATGGCCTAAGGCAGCTCCACCAATGCTCTCCAGTGCTCCACGCTGCTGCAGAAACCTCTGCCTGCCCTACATAATGGTCTTGCAACTAGGGAAATACTGCTCACTATCTATGGTGCTCTACACCAAAGCAGGTACAGCCACCTGACTTCTGTGCCACTCCTGTTTCAAAAGGCACCCACACAGGTCCTCTGAGGTGCCCAAAGCCACCATGGGCCACACCACCATAGCTTCTAGTGATATCATCCATTGCAGTGCCATCCTTGTGGGTCCACAATCACCCAACCAGTGTACCCTGACAGGACCATCCAACTTGCTCTCCAAACAAAAGAATACTAGTTGGCTAGGAAAAGAGTGAAACCACAGGATGACAAAGCATTAGCCCAACCCCATAATGCAATTAGCTGCAGGCAGTTCAAATAAGCATTCCTACAAGTCTCTCAAAGAGAAAGCCCATTGCTCTTTGACTCTCTGGAAAAGGGAACCCGTTTCCACCAAAACAAAACAATGCAAACAGCCCCAATAGCCTCAAAAAAAAAAAAATAAATGGGAGAAACAAAAGGCAATGTCCAAAGAAATCCAGACCCTAATGGTATGCATAGAAGAAGCAAACATTTATCTGCCACAAAAAGGAAATCTCAGAATGCTGCTTGGAGTCATATAGGATATGAGCAAAGCAATACAGAAAAAGGATGAGATGATAGAGATGATAAAGGCCACTCACCAAAGGGAAATACAAGACCTAAGGGTTAAGATAACAAAAGCCAATAGCAAATTCACAGACTTCCCCAACAGACTTGAGGAGGCAGATAACCCCTAGAGTAGGGGTGTCAAACTGGTGGCCCATCAGCCGCCTGCAGCCTGTGAGGTAATTTTTTTTTTGTGGCCCATGATGCTCTGAAATAAAATGAAAATAGAAAAAATTGTTATTAAGTGTGTTAGTATGGGTACTTTAGAGAAACAAATCCACAGAAACTCATAATTATAAAAGAGGGCTTTATATAAAGAGTAAGTGCACATCAAGAAAACATCCCAACCCAGTGCTGCCTAAGCCCACAAGTCCAACTTTAGTGTCTACATCTGACACCAATCCACAAAGTCCTCCCCCAACCCCAAAATTCACACTATGATGCCGACTGCAGGAAGAAAGCTGAATCAATAAATGTGTATACATCTCAGCACTGTCAGGGGTCTCCACACGGTTGCACCAGCAACCAGGACTGCATCAGGGGGTCCATGTGGCTTCTCCTCAGGGATGTCTTGTAGGAAGTGAGCCCTGCCAGCTAAAGCAGGGAACTGGCCAAGGCAGCTGCAACCTTGTCTGACCATCAGAAAGCAAGAGACCTGAGAATTGGAAAGGTGAGGCTCACAGAGCCACTTATCTCTCTACCCTTCAATTAACCCCACATGTGTTTATCGGTCAGGTTGCCACAATAAACTAACTACCTCAACCCACCTTTGCCATCTTGACACCTCTGCATAATTCTGTAGTCTCACAATTGCAATTAAGCAACACCTACACCTTAATCCTATAATCCTGTGAATATGTTCCCCCACCTATGCAAGTTTGTAAGCAAACTACTTCATGCCTTTATCCCCCAATTTTGGGTATCCAATTAATATACTGCCCACTTAGAATAACCCAGTGCTCTGAGGAGAAAATCATGTTTTTGACATGAAGAATCTTCATTCCAATTGGAACCTTGTGAAGTCCACATCCATAAGCAAAGTCAAATATGGAAAGTCCATCCATAAAGTCAGTAACAATATACACCAGTTCACAGACTCAAAAATCTCTATCTGATCAGGTTCTGCTCAACTCAATGTGGGCTGTCTCACTCAGCCTCCACAGGGTGCCCATGAGTTGCCTTGCCTTTAGACCATGGTCTCTCACCAATACTCAACAAGCCTAACCCCCTCAGGCTTGGTCATGAGCTTTAAACCAACACAATCAACACAATCAACACAATCAACACAATCTCGTCTCCTCCTCTTTTTCCTACAAGCTAAGTCCATAGGTGTCAGTGACCAAACTCAACCTGTCTCTTTGTTGCTGCATTTCTCCCAGTTCCACTCAACAAAGATATCCAGGTGGTCACCTAGCAAGCATTTTAGCCTACTCTCACACGGTTTTTCTTCATGATTCCATATTTTTTACAGCTTCTGACAAAGACCATTGGTTACTGGGTAATCCAAAGCATTGGGTGGGGCATATCTATTCCAAAATTTCTTTACAGGTATGGCGTAAACCTATCTAAAGATCAACTTTTAATGGGAAAGCAAGTGGGCATGCAAAGTTTCTATTTTCAAACTACCCATATTTTCCCCAAAAAACAACCGAATAAACAGTGTGGTTTTATCTGACCTCTGGCTAGACAAAGAAGAAGAAGTACCATGAGGGAGAGGTCAAACAAACATCTACTCTCCACTTTATGATTTGTTTCTCCAGGACTCCATTCCCAAGGTACCACAATGTGTTAGTCTGGGTACTTTAGAGAAACAAAGCCACAGAAACTCATAATTATAAAAGAAGGCTTTATATGAAGGGTAAGTGCACATCAAGAAAACACCCCAACACAGTGATTCCCAAGACCACAATTCCAACATTAGCCCATATGTCCGACACCAAACCACAAAGTCCTCCCCCATCTCACAAAACATATTTAATGATGTCAAATGCAGGAGGAAAGCTGAGTCTGTGAATGTGTAAGCATTTCAGTACTTACAGGGGTTTCCATATGACTACTCCAGCACCCAGGGCTGCATTGGGGTAGGTCCACGTGACTTCTCCTCAGGAATGTCTTGCAGGAAGTGAGCCTTGCCAACTGAAGCAGGGAAATGGCTAAGGCAGCTGCAACCTGATCCAACCACCAAAAAGCAAGAGATGCAAGAACTAGAAAGGCAAGCCTCACCAAGCTATTTATCCCTCAAACTTTCAATTAACCCCACATGTGTTTATTAGACAGGTTGGCACAATAAACTGACCTAGCGGATAACCAGGCAGACTTCAACAAATGGGAATGGCAGTAACTACAATAATCAGAGAAGCTGAAGAAAACCTGAGAACCATGTCTGATGTTATGAAGAGGAGCAACATTAGAATAATTGGGCTACCTAAACAAGATACAAAATACAAAAAGTGCATAGGGGAACAGCTACTGTATACATACAATCCTGGGGTGAGGTCCAGGTACCATGTCAGGGGTGAGATCCAATCAAGGGACACATATGGCAGTCAACTAAAAAGAAAGGGGAAAGAAATAAAGAAAAAAGACATGAGTAGTGGGGGAATAGGGCCCGAACACACCAAAAGGGAGGGTGTTGTTTATATCTCCACAGGAGAAAGAGAGAGACCAGATTTCAACCTGATGTGCCAAGACACCACACCACATGAGCGGGGCCAGCCTCAATCCCAAGTACATCAATAGCCCTTCGCCCACACCTAAGAAGAATGCATTTTAGAGCACAGCACTGACACTACAGCTCAGGGAAAGGGGCATGTCTGATCAGAGGATACAGAAGCAAACAAAGAGGGAAGGAAAGAGAGTGGAACACTTCCCGGCCCACCAAGCCCCAAGGACGATATTCCTGCTCAGAGTAACTAATGCACACAAAAGACCATAGAGCCAAGCCCACTATGAAACATGATGTCTTTCACTGATCCATAGCACTATGAGGGACAACCCTGGAGGCAAAGGGTGGGTATTGTACCCGATCTGACCCCATGACCCTGAGGAGGAACACTAGTCTTACAACAGAGCAGCAATGGGAACAAAGCAATGAAGACCCCACGAATACAAACATAGATTTGGGTGCCCATCAGACTAGATCAGAAAACAATCCTAAAGGTCCCTGTAGCTAATTATAGGCTTTTCTTTTTGTTGTTTTGTTTTGCTTGGTCTTGTTTTTGTGTTTATTATTTTCTCTCATGTCTATCTAGATAAGATGGGTGGGATAAACAATTTGGAGGCGAAAATATCTGGACCAACAGGTCCAAGGGGACCCAGGAGAAGGGGAAGTGGGAGAAAGGAAGTGGGTGATAATAAGCCCAATTACAAGGGAACAACAATTGAACTAAAATTGATGGCCAGGAGGGCACATGAACCCTGGTAACTTGATCTAGGGCGATTTAACTGAGAGGAATTACTGAAGCCCGAATGAAGGCCAAATGTGATAGTGGGACAAGAGGAAAGTTAAAGGACATTGAGGAAAGAACTAGTAGGCAAAGGGCATTTATAGAGGTCTAAACACAGGCTCGTACATATGTACATACATTTATATATGACACTGGGGTAATAAATCTATGTGTATACATTTATGTTAAATATTAAGGTAGCAGATGGACACTGGTCCTCTATTCAAGTACTCTCTTGAGACTGGTCAAGATGGTGTCCAGGTAAGTGGCACATACTGAAGGGTCTTTCATGCAAGGTGGGTCTAGTGCCCAAGTGGTCTAGTGGAAGGATTCTGAGGAGTGAGAGAGCCCTCTGGGACTACACCCTCTCAACACACACACACACACACACACACACACACACACACACACACACATCTGCCCTGAGCCAGCCACTGAGATCTAGGTTCTGATCCTTGGGGCACCTCAGCTCCTCAGCCTGAGCTGCCCCAGCACGCTATGAATAATGATTGACCCACTGCCATGAATAATGGCACCACTGCCATGAATAATGATTGACCCACCACACCCCCAGGCCAGGTTTCCATGCTAGGATTTGCTTGGCTGACCTGCTGATACACATGAACCTGTGGTGAGACCCCTGGAGCAGCTGCCCACTAGTGGTGCGCTACATGCAGAGAAGATTCCTTTTCCCACATTTTCCCTCTCCCCACGAAGCAATGATCTGCCCCAGGCTCGAGTCTCTCCTTCCGTTCACCCAGGGCCCTGGTAATTGACTGCAGTGTACCTATAGCTGGTTAGGTGACTTTCAACTAGGGGCAATCCACCCCCATTATTGCCTGGAACCCCCTCCACTGGAGCCCCTGCCATCCCGCCTGTTCCCACCAGCTTCACTCCTGCTCCCTGCCTGGAAGGCTTTGTTGGGCACATTCTCTGAGCTGGCAATTCTGGGAACTAACTCGCTGCTGCTCTCCCCGGCTACACGCCCACTGCCTGAGCCATACCACTTCTGCCAAATCCCGGGCTGGCCCACACCACTGCAGTGCCCTTTGGCGCGTTCCCAGCACCAGAGGCAGCCTTGAGCACTATGCCTTGTTGCTCCAGCCTATTTCTAGTGCAAGCGGCTTGCCACTGCCATGCATTTCCTGATGGAGTTGCTTCTGCCTGCTCCCAGGCCATCCCACTCGACTGCAGAGACCTGCAGTGCATTCCCCATGCCAGCGTCCCTGAACACTATGCCTTGCTGCCCCAACCCATTCCTGACAGCACAGCAGGCAAGAGCCACTGCCTGTGCTTCCCACCGGTACCGCTTTTGCCCACTCCCTAGCTGGTCCACATCACTGTGGTGCCCTGTGGTGTGTTCCCAGCGAGGTGGCAGCCCTAAATGCTACGCTTTGCTGCCCTAGCCCTACCAGTGTGAGAGGCTCATGCTTTCAGCTGTGGCTGCTTCTGTCCGCTCCCTGGGCGGCTTGTGCCACTGCATCACCCTGCGGCACATTGCCTTTTCCGGCTGCTACCTGAATGCTATGCATTGCTTCCCCGGCCCATTCTGGTCAGTTCAGGAGGCTTGCCGCTTCGGAGCACTTTCCATCAGTGAAGCTTCTTCCTACAGGCTCAGCACTACAGGTCCGCAGGGAACCAGGAGGATGCATGCTTGATCTGCAGAGCAGACATTCCCCACACTTAGTTTGACTTTGGAGCCCTAGATCAGCACCACCTCCCATGGCAGTGAGGTCTCCTCCACTTTTGCCTTCGATTTGGCATCTTTAAAAAGTGGATGGAAAAGAAAATAAATTAATTAAAGAAGAAAAAAGGCCATTATGCGTGCCCAGACAAACCAGGTCAAAGCTGTCTAGGAGCATACATACTCCTTGCTCCAGCCCCCACTCCAGTCACTGAAACTCCTCACCACTGTTGGCCACTGAACCATCGAGGTACTCTGCCTGCATGACAGTCTGACCCACCTCTATAGTATATAACAGGCAGACCCTGAAAGCATCCATAACAGTAACACAGAGAAAGACCTAAGGGTCCCTTGGTCTCCCAGAAACATGGGGCTACAAAAGGATTGAGGAAAAATCAACAGACCACATCACTCTCAACAACAACAAAAAAAACAACAACAGAGAGACAAAACACATTATCAGAATTAATGACACTTATGGAAGAATCAGACATGGATCTGTCAAAGAAGGAAATCTTCAGAGCCCTGCTCGGAGTAATACAGGAACTTAGGGAGGCAACACAGAATAATGATGTAATGATAGAAGAGATGAAGCCCACAATAGAGGGAATGAAGTTCACGCACTAAAGGGAAATACAGGTGCTAATGGATGAGGTAGCAGAAGCCACACACAAGGTTACAGAATTTATGATTAGGCTTGAGGAGGCAGAGAACTGTATCAGTGATCTCAAAGACACTCAAACAGACCTCAGAAAGTGAGAAAGACAGCCAGATAGGAAAATGAAAGAAGCAGAGGATAATCTGAGATCAATGACAGATAATATGAAGAAGAATAGTATTCGAATAATTGGTCTACCAGAGAAGGACACACCACACAAGTTGCCAGTCAAGAGAGGGAAGGAATTTCTGGAAGAAAACTTTCCTACCTTAATGAGTAAGAACCAGTCACTCATACAGGAAACAGAAAGAACACCAGCTAGACTAAACCTCTAGAACTTACCAAGACAAATAATAGTTAAAATATCCAATTTGAGGTAAAAGAAAATTTTAAGAGCAGCCATAGAAAGGAAGACAGTCATATACAAAGGAACTCAGGTAACAATATGCTCAAACTGATCAGCAGACACCATGAAGGGGAGGAGAGAGTGGAGCAACATCTTCCAAAAGCTGAAAGAAAATAATGCCTCCCCAAGAATCCTTTACCCTGCCAAATTATCCATTAAGATAGATGGGGAGATAAGTGTCTTCGAGGACAAGAAAAGACTCAAAGAATATGCTGAAAGACACCCGACCCTGCGGAAGATACTGACTGACTCACTATGGCCACAGGATCAACCTCCACCAAGCACAAGCAGGAGATAACCATATAGCCCAACTCCAACCAGAAGCCAACTATGAAACATGATGTCTTTCACTGATCCATAGCACTATGAGGGACAACCCTGGAGGCAAAGGGTGGGTATTGTACCCGATCTGACCCCATGACCCTGAGGAGGAACACTAGTCTTACAACAGAGCAGCAATGGGAACAAAGCAATGAAGACCCCACGAATACAAACATAGATTTGGGTGCCCATCAGACTAGATCAGAAAACAATCCTAAAGGTCCCTGTAGCTAATTATAGGCTTTTCTTTTTGTTGTTTTGTTTTGCTTGGTCTTGTTTTTGTGTTTATTATTTTCTCTCATGTCTATCTAGATAAGATGGGTGGGATAAACAATTTGGAGGCGAAAATATCTGGACCAACAAGTCCAAGGGGACCCAGGAGAAGGGGAAGTGGGAGAAAGGAAGTGGGTGATAATAAGCCCAATTACAAGGGAACAACAATTGAACTAAAATTGATGGCCAGGAGGGCACATGAACCCTGGTAACTTGATCTAGGGCGATTTAACTGAGAGGAATTACTGAAGCCCGAATGAAGGCCAAATGTGATAGTGGGACAAGAGGAAAGTTAAAGGACATTGAGGAAAGAACTAGTAGGCAAAGGGCATTTATAGAGGTCTAAACACAGGCTCGTACATATGTACATACATTTATATATGACACTGGGGTAATAAATCTATGTGTATACATTTATGTTAAATATTAAGGTAGCAGATGGACACTGGTCCTCTATTCAAGTACTCTCTTGAGACTGGTCAAGATGGTGTCCAGGTAAGTGGCACATACTGAAGGGTCTTTCATGCAAGGTGGGTCTAGTGCCCAAGTGGTCTAGTGGAAGGATTCTGAGGAGTGAGAGAGCCCTCTGGGACTACACCCTCTCAACACACACACACACACACACACACACACACACACACACACACACACATCTGCCCTGAGCCAGCCACTGAGATCTAGGTTCTGATCCTTGGGGCACCTCAGCTCCTCAGCCTGAGCTGCCCCAGCACGCTATGAATAATGATTGACCCACTGCCATGAATAATGGCACCACTGCCATGAATAATGATTGACCCACCACACCCCCAGGCCAGGTTTCCATGCTAGGATTTGCTTGGCTGACCTGCTGATACACATGAACCTGTGGTGAGACCCCTGGAGCAGCTGCCCACTAGTGGTGCGCTACATGCAGAGAAGATTCCTTTTCCCACATTTTCCCTCTCCCCACGAAGCAATGATCTGCCCCAGGCTCGAGTCTCTCCTTCCGTTCACCCAGGGCCCTGGTAATTGACTGCAGTGTACCTATAGCTGGTTAGGTGACTTTCAACTAGGGGCAATCCACCCCCATTATTGCCTGGAACCCCCTCCACTGGAGCCCCTGCCATCCCGCCTGTTCCCACCAGCTTCACTCCTGCTCCCTGCCTGGAAGGCTTTGTTGGGCACATTCTCTGAGCTGGCAATTCTGGGAACTAACTCGCTGCTGCTCTCCCCGGCTACACGCCCACTGCCTGAGCCATACCACTTCTGCCAAATCCCGGGCTGGCCCACACCACTGCAGTGCCCTTTGGCGCGTTCCCAGCACCAGAGGCAGCCTTGAGCACTATGCCTTGTTGCTCCAGCCTATTTCTAGTGCAAGCGGCTTGCCACTGCCATGCATTTCCTGATGGAGTTGCTTCTGCCTGCTCCCAGGCCATCCCACTCGACTGCAGAGACCTGCAGTGCATTCCCCATGCCAGCGTCCCTGAACACTATGCCTTGCTGCCCCAACCCATTCCTGACAGCACAGCAGGCAAGAGCCACTGCCTGTGCTTCCCACCGGTACCGCTTTTGCCCACTCCCTAGCTGGTCCACATCACTGTGGTGCCCTGTGGTGTGTTCCCAGCGAGGTGGCAGCCCTAAATGCTACGCTTTGCTGCCCTAGCCCTACCAGTGTGAGAGGCTCATGCTTTCAGCTGTGGCTGCTTCTGTCCGCTCCCTGGGCGGCTTGTGCCACTGCATCACCCTGCGGCACATTGCCTTTTCCGGCTGCTACCTGAATGCTATGCATTGCTTCCCCGGCCCATTCTGGTCAGTTCAGGAGGCTTGCCGCTTCGGAGCACTTTCCATCAGTGAAGCTTCTTCCTACAGGCTCAGCACTACAGGTCCGCAGGGAACCAGGAGGATGCATGCTTGATCTGCAGAGCAGACATTCCCCACACTTAGTTTGACTTTGGAGCCCTAGATCAGCACCACCTCCCATGGCAGTGAGGTCTCCTCCACTTTTGCCTTCGATTTGGCATCTTTAAAAAGTGGATGGAAAAGAAAATAAATTAATTAAAGAAGAAAAAAGGCCATTATGCGTGCCCAGACAAACCAGGTCAAAGCTGTCTAGGAGCATACATACTCCTTGCTCCAGCCCCCACTCCAGTCACTGAAACTCCTCACCACTGTTGGCCACTGAACCATCGAGGTACTCTGCCTGCATGACAGTCTGACCCACCTCTATAGTATATAACAGGCAGACCCTGAAAGCATCCATAACAGTAACACAGAGAAAGACCTAAGGGTCCCTTGGTCTCCCAGAAACATGGGGCTACAAAAGGATTGAGGAAAAATCAACAGACCACATCACTCTCAACAACAACAAAAAAAACAACAACAGAGAGACAAAACACATTATCAGAATTAATGACACTTATGGAAGAATCAGACATGGATCTGTCAAAGAAGGAAATCTTCAGAGCCCTGCTCGGAGTAATACAGGAACTTAGGGAGGCAACACAGAATAATGATGTAATGATAGAAGAGATGAAGCCCACAATAGAGGGAATGAAGTTCACGCACTAAAGGGAAATACAGGTGCTAATGGATGAGGTAGCAGAAGCCACACACAAGGTTACAGAATTTATGATTAGGCTTGAGGAGGCAGAGAACTGTATCAGTGATCTCAAAGACACTCAAACAGACCTCAGAAAGTGAGAAAGACAGCCAGATAGGAAAATGAAAGAAGCAGAGGATAATCTGAGATCAATGACAGATAATATGAAGAAGAATAGTATTCGAATAATTGGTCTACCAGAGAAGGACACACCACACAAGTTGCCAGTCAAGAGAGGGAAGGAATTTCTGGAAGAAAACTTTCCTACCTTAATGAGTAAGAACCAGTCACTCATACAGGAAACAGAAAGAACACCAGCTAGACTAAACCTCTAGAACTTACCAAGACAAATAATAGTTAAAATATCCAATTTGAGGTAAAAGAAAATTTTAAGAGCAGCCATAGAAAGGAAGACAGTCATATACAAAGGAACTCAGGTAACAATATGCTCAAACTGATCAGCAGACACCATGAAGGGGAGGAGAGAGTGGAGCAACATCTTCCAAAAGCTGAAAGAAAATAATGCCTCCCCAAGAATCCTTTACCCTGCCAAATTATCCATTAAGATAGATGGGGAGATAAGTGTCTTCGAGGACAAGAAAAGACTCAAAGAATATGCTGAAAGACACCCGACCCTGCGGAAGATACTGACTGACTCACTATGGCCACAGGATCAACCTCCACCAAGCACAAGCAGGAGATAACCATATAGCCCAACTCCAACCAGAAGCCAACGTGCCAACAACAATTACCAAGATAATTGGGCCTCAGAGAGAAAAGAAGACAAGAAAGTAGCCCTCCACACAAACGCAGCACACTGGTATGAAGGTTGATAGGAAAACACCCAAAACACAATACATGATATGACAGCAATGAATCCATAATTCCTTGTAATAAATCTGAATTCCAATGGACTGAATTCATACATTAAAAGGAAAAGGCTGTAGGACTGTCTCAGAAAACATAACCCAACAATCTAGTGCCTGCAAGAGACACATCTTAAGTGTACAGACAAAAGTAAACTAAGAATAAAAGGTTGGTGGAAATTATACCAGGCAAATGGTAACTTAAAAAAAGCAGGGGTGGCAATTAAAACTCTGACAAAATGGGCCTCAAGGTTGAAACCATCAAACAAGACAAGGAGGGTCATTATATAATTATCAAAGGATCAGTAAACCAGGAACAAGTTAGCATATTGAATATTTATGCGCCCTACAATGGAGCGGTGAATTTCATCAAACAAACTATTAAAAAGTTGAAAAAAACAACCCAAGCTCAATAAAGAGGCTTTTGAGCTAAACAATGCAATTAGGCAACTGGACCTGATAGACATTTATAGAGTTTTCCATCCAAACACACAAAAAATCACATTCTTTTCAAGCTCTCATGACTCATTTTCAAGAATAGACCACATGCTGGGACACAAGTCAAGCCTGAGTATATTAAAACGCATAGAGATTATTCAGGTGACTTTCTTGGGTCACCATGTCATAAAGCTAGAGATTAATAAAAGAATAACCAGAAAAGCAAGAGCAACCAATTGGACGATGAATAACGATCTGCTGTTACATGAATGGGTACAGACCAAGATTAGAGAGGATGTTAAGAAGTTTCCAGAAATTAATGAAAATGATTATGAAAATTTATGGGATATTATGAGGGCAGTTATCAGAGGTAGGTTATATCAATAAATGCATATATGAAAAAAGAAGAGAAGTTTATGACTGATACGTTATCACAAAGCCTCCAACAACTAGAACAGAATCAACAGAACAACCCCTCCAATAGCAAAAAACAGAAATAAAAATCAGAGCAATGCTAAACCAGTGGGCAGAAAAGCGAATTATGCAAAAGATAAATGCAGCAAAAGGCTGATTCTATGAAAGGATCAACACAATTGACAGACCACTGTCAAAACTAAACAAGAAAAGGAAGGAGCAAACATCACTACCCAGGATGAGGGAGAAAACAGGGGTAATTACAACAGACCCTACTGAGATTAAAAGGATAATCACAAAGTACTATGAAGAACTGTATTCTAATGGAAGACATGGATAAATACTTGGAAAAGCCGTCCCTCCTTAGATTTTCTTAGAAAGAAGTCAAGAACCACAACAAACCCATCATGAAGAAGAAATAGGGAGGATTATCAAAAAAATTCCAACAAAAAAAATCCCTGTGCCAGATGGCTTCAGAGTGTAATTCTACACAGCATTCAGGGAAGAGTTGAGACCAGTCCTCCACAAAGTATTCCCCAGTATGGCAAAAGATGGAAAACTCCCAAACTCATTCTACAAAGCCAGCATAACTTTAATACCAAAACAGGGCAAAGAACCCACACGTATTGAGAGCTACAGATTGATATCTCTAATCAACATAGATGCAAAAATCCTTAATCAAATATTGGCCAATAGAATACATTCATGAAGATAAGAATGGAAGGTAAATTACTCAAGCTAATACAAGCTATCTATGAAAAGCCAACAGCTAATATCAATGGAGAAATGACAAAAACAACCTCACTGAAAAAAGATACAAGACAAGGATTCCCCTTGTCCCCACTTCTATTCAATATCATACTGGAGGTTGTAGCTAACAACATAAGACAACAGAAGGATATTAAAGGTATCCAAATAGGAGAGGAGAAGGTTAAACTATCAAACTATTTGGAGACAACAAGATTCTGTACATTGAAAACCCCAAAAGCTCCACAACAGGAGTACTTACAGTGATAGAGGAATATGAAAGAGTGGCAGTATACAAGATCAACAAACAGAAGTCAGTAGGTTTGCTATGCACATCGGACAGGACCATGGAAGAGGAGATCAAGAAGGCAATACCCTTCACTGTAGCCAAGAACAAACTGAAATACCTAGGAATATATTTAACCAAAAATACTAAAGACCTATACAAAGAAAACTACAAGACCCTACTATCGGAAATCAAAAGTTACCTCTACAAATGGAAGAACATCCCATGCTCATGGATTGGAAGGCTCAACATAGTAAAGATGTCAATTTTGCCAAAGCACTTTATAAGTTTAACAATATTCCAATTCAAATACCAACATCCTTCTTCAAAGGTTTGGAAAATCTGACAACCAATTTAATATGGGGAGGGAAGAAGCCCAGAGAACTCCTCAAGAAGAAGTACAAAGTCGGAGGACCCACTTTACCTGATTTTAATACCTACTACACAGCTATAGTGGTCAAAACAGCATTGTAGTGGCACAATGACACATACTCGGACCAGTGGAAAAGAATAGAAAGCCCATAAGTAAACCATCAGCATATAGACAACTGATCTTCGATAAGCATCCCAAAACATCAAGTGGGAAGTGGATGCCCCTTTTAAGAAGTGGTCCTGGAAACAATGGATATCCACATGTAGAAAAATGAAACAGGATGGTTACCCCACCCCATGCACAAGAAGAAACTCAAGGTAGATCACAGACCTAGAAGTAAAACCCCAAACCATTAGGACCATCAAAGAAGGAATCAGGACAAACTTAAGATCATTGACCCAGGGAATTCATAGGTTCACTGCAATAGGGAAGGGTACACACACACAGGTCAACTGGAATCGACAAATGGGATATCATAAGAATAAAACACCTGTGTACCTCAAAAGACTACACTGAGAGGGTAAGAAGGCAACCCACTGACTGGAAGAGAATTTTTAGTAATGACACATTAGACAAAAGGCTCATTACTAAAATCTACAACACCTTTATGGCCTGCAAAAAGAGGAAAATAGTAAACCCCTTAAGGAAGTGGGCAAAAAAAAATTTTTTCACTAGGGAGGAGACCCATATGGCCAACAAGCATATGAGAAAGAGTTCCCGGTCATTAGCCATCAGAGAAATGCAAATTAAAAGGATCATGAGATACCACGTAACACCCCTGAGGCTAGCCCAAATCAGAAAATCAGAGAGCAACAAATGTTGGAGTGGATGTGGTGAAATAGGAACCCTCCTCCACTGCTGTTGGTGGTGTAGATATGTACAGTCACTGTAGAAAGCAATCTGGTGATACTTAAAGAAAATAGAAATTGATATACCTTATGACCCAGCCATCCCTCTACTGGGCATATACCCAGAAGAGGTAAGAAATAAAACAGGACCAGTCATCTGCGCTCCAATGTTTATTCCCACACAATTCACAATCACAAAGAGTTGGAAACAACCTAAATTTCTATTGATAGATGAGTGGATTAGTAATTCTGGCACATACACACAATGGAGTGCTATGCAGCACTAAAAAGCACAGATAATCACGCGAAACACGTTGTTTCATGGGAAGAGTTGGAAGGAATTATGTTAAGCAAGGTAAGCCTATCTCAACAGGACAAGTATAACATGAGCCCCTTGAGGTAAGTACAATCAGCATAGCAGGAATAGAAGAAAAACACTTATCTCACACTATACGGGTGGAGGCACAGGTAGACAGGTGGAGGTCAGACAAAACCCAAAGAGGTACATGTGAATCCAACATAAAGAAGGGGAAAGTAGGGAAGGAGGAGGGAGAAAAGAGGGGGTGAGAAACTGAGGCGACGGCATGGGGGGAACAGGGCACTAACCCACCCAGGGGGAGAGCATTGGTTGTGTCTTCACATATTTGGACTGTGCATACAGACCCCACCATTACACACCAAACCAGGAGGGCATGAAACCTGTGGAGGAATGCATGAAAAGACTGGACTAAAGGGCCGACCCCAACCAGAGCCAGCCTGACCTCACCCTGGCAGTGTGTGCCCCAGAGAATGACACTAGACCTTCTGGTGGGGAAAAGGAACCGACCTACCATACCCATACCCAGATGGAAGCAAACCTAGAAGGAAAAAGAGAAAGGGGCAGTTGGTCTAGACTCCATATTGGCACATAAGGCCCAGAGGATGAGGTCCCTGCATGGGGCTGCTGTTTCACAGATTGGACTGTGGGACTACCAACAACTCAGGGCATTTTGTCCCCTAACTGGAGCATATGGAAACAAGGGACAATAATGGGTACACACGGAGGGGAGACAGTGTGGGAATGGAGCATAACAGATCAGCAATTAGAGTAAGCTGAGCCACAGAGCCCCCTGAAGAGCCCCGAGAATGAACTTCGGGCAAGGAGGGGCAGCCCCCGGATCTTCCTCAGGACCAGGGCAGGGTCTCATGGGGAGCAGCAAACAGACATGGACCTATGTAGTTGTTTTTTGTTCTTTTCTTTCATCTTTTTCTCTTTCCTTTTCTTTCTTCAACTGTATGTTTTCTTATTATTTGGACCAGGACAAGGATGGTTTGTCTAATTATATGCATTGGACCATGGGAAGGAAGCATGGGGAGAAGGCAATGGAGCTGAGATAAAGTTTATTGTGCCAACCTAGCCAATACACATATGGGTTAATTGAAGAGCAGAGAGATAAGTGGCTCGGTGAGCCTCCCCTTTTGAGTTGTCCAGTCTCTTGATTTCTGAGGGTCAGACCAGGGTGCAGCTGTCTTAGCCAGCTCCCTGCTTCAGCTAGCAAGGCTCATTTCCTGAAAGACATCCCTGAGGAGAAGCTACATGGACCTACCCCGGTGCAGCCCTGGGTGCTGGAGCAGCCATGTGGAGACTACTGCCAGCACTGAGATGCTTACATATTCACTTATTCTGCTTTGCTCCTGCCATCAGCATCATTGTGTGTGTTTTGTCAGATGGAGGAGGACTTTGTGGATTGATGTCAGACATACGGGCTAATGTTGGACTTGTGGGCTTCGCCAGCACTGAGTTGGGATGTTTTTCTTTATATGCACTTACCCTTTATTTATATAAAACTCTCTCTTATATATATGAGTTTCTGTGGATTTTTTTCTCTAAATTACCCCAACTAACACAGGGGCCAACGGCCCTGGAAGGTAGAGGGGGAAGAAGGAAATGGGGAGAAGGGTGTGGTGAGCAGATGGTATCATGGTATTAGGGTAACACCAAGCTAGTTGAGAGGAAGCAGTAAGAGGTGGAAAAAGGGGGTATGTGATGGTGGGGCAGGAGGAGGCAATAGGAAACAGAGGCAAGCTCTAGAAAGCAAAGGCATAGATCAGGAGATTAACAGAGATGTTCACTTATGTAAATACATTAATCTGGTATTGAGCTATGTACATATATTTATAAGGCAATGCACTGATACTGCAGACAGGCCTTGATCCTCGGCTCATACCTTTCCTCAAAACAAGAACACTTTGTTTTAACAAATTGGCATTCTGTGATGTTCACCCCTCCCCCACCCCTACAAGCCCACATGGAAGAAGCACACCAACTGGTGTGATCATGAGGTGTCATCAAGGCTGGGCAATGGGCATCAGAAGATTCACAACAAACAGTAAACAAACAAACAAAAATGCATTGGTGAGACCGGAGTGGAGTTGGAGCAGGGACCCAAAGCCCATCTATGGACAACGGAACATCACCACACAGAGGGGTTGTGGGGAGGGATGAGTCAATCAGGGTGCAGTAGAGCACTAATGGGTCATACAATATACCTCTGTTCCCTGGAGGCCTCCTTACACTCCCCACTCCCTGCTATCATGACCACAGACCCACCTCCTAATCTAGACTAGAGGGGAGCATGTACATAGGTATAGGCAATAGATAAAACTCACAACACATCCAGGAACAGGAATGGCGATAGAGATACCAAAAAGATAGGGGGAAGGAGGGGAGAGGTGGGAAAGAAGGAGTGCACCGATGGCAACGAATGACACATAACAACACACCCCCATCCAGGGTGAAGAACAACAGAAACCAGAGGGGAAGGGAGACAATGTATGGAGTGAGATTTGAAAATAATTAACAACCTACAATTTATCGGGGCGGGTGGGGGGCGCATGAGGTTTGGGGGTGGGGAGGGAAAAATAGAAGAGCTGATGCCAAGGGCTCAATGGAAAGTAAATGTCTAGAAAAGAACAATGGAATATATGTACGAATACATCAGATGCAATTGATATATGGTTTGTAACAAGAATTGTAAGAGACCCTAATAAAATGATAAAAAAAAGTACTCCCTCAATACAAGAACACTTTGTTCTAATAACCTGCCATTCCATGATGATCAGCTTCCCGACATGATTGCTAAAGACAAAATAGATGCGTAAGCAAATGGTGAAGAAAGCTGATAGTACCCAGCTATCAAAAGATAAAGTGTCTGGAGTCTTAAAGGTTTGAAGATAGACAAGTGTCATCTAGCTGAGAAGCAACAGAGTCCACATGGAAGAAGCATACCAGCCTGTGTGATCATGAGGTGTTGATGGGATCATGTATCAGGCATTAAAGACCCAGAACAAAAATCATATCAATGTGAAAGAGGCAGAGTGCAGAGTGAAGATCCAAAGCCCACCTGTACACAACAGAACATCCCCTTACAGAAGGGTCACAAGAAAGAGATGAGGCATTCAAGGTGCAGTATAGCACCAATGAAACATGCAATTTTCCTCTAGTTCTTTAATCTTTATGTTTCCTCCCTCTACCTTACAAATCTGGCTGGGCCAGAGCATGCATACTGGTACAGATAGGAGTTGGAAACACAAGGAATCCGGACAGATAAATCCCTCAGGACCAATGATGAGAGTGGTGATACCAGAAGGGTAAGGGGATGGTTTGGGGTGAGAATGATCTACATATAACCCGCTCCCAGGCATGGATGGTGGAAGGGTGGGTGACGGGAGGTTCGGTCCGTGTAGGACATGAAAAAAATAATTTATTAATTATCAAAGGTTCATGAGGGAGTGGGGGAGGGAAAGATAATGTTTTGAGAATGATGGTGTCAACATGTGTACATATATGCTTGACACAAAGGATGTATGGATGGATTGTGACCAGAGCTGTAAAAGCCCCTAATAAAATGATTTAAAAAATAAGAAGCAAAGAGAATTTAAAACTTACAAAAAAAAATACCATGACTTAGGTTACATACACCTAAGTCCTCAAAGTGACATTTTTGCTCTGTAACACCTTAAGGGGGTCTTTTGCAATTGATTTTCCCAATGTAATAAGACCTTTGATTTCTTAACTGCTGACCCCATAGGAGTTGATTGTGGATCCAAGTAAAGTGACTACTTCATGGTTACGAGTTGGGCTGCAGTCCTCAAGGTCAGCACTTCGAATCCACCAGCAGCTCCCAGGGAGATAGATGAGGCTTTCTTCCACCATAAAAACTTACAGACCTGAAATCTCACAGGGGCACTTCTACCCTGTCCTATAAGGTCACTGTGAGTAGACATTGACTTGATGGCAGTAAGATCGGTCTGACTGTAAGGGTTTTTGTGTTTCTTTACATTGTGTTTCAATCCAGAATGAAGTCTTTGATGTTCGTCTGTCAGTGCTACAGGTCCGCTTGACTTTCAGCATGCAAGATTGTGTCATTGCATATCCCAAGCTGTTAAAGAACCTTTCTCCAATTCTGATGCTGCATTTTTTAATATAATTCAGCTTCTCAGATTGTTTATGCAGCATACAGATTGGATAAGTATAGTGAAAGGATATAATCCTGACACATATGTTTCCGGATTTAAAATATGCAACATGCCGCTGTTCTCTTCAAACGTCTGCCTCCCAGTGTATGTAGACGCTCAACATGAGCACAAGTCGGTATTCTGGGAGTCCCATTCCTCAAAGTGTTCTGATGTTTGTTATGATTCGCATGATAAAATGTTTGTTACGATGTGCACGATCAAATGCTTTTGAATATCAATAAAAGAGAAGTAGAAAATCTTTCTGGTGTTGTCGACATTCATTGGATGTTAATGATATCCCCTGTTTTATATCCTCTTCTGAATTTGACTTGAATTTCTGGCAGTTCCTTATCTACGTGTGGTTCCATCATTTTTGAAATCTCTTCAGTAGAAATTTTCTTACACATGATGTTCATAGTATTGTTCAATAATTGCCATATTCTGTTTGGTCACATTCTTAGGAATGCACATAAATATAAATCGCTTCTGGTTGATTGACTAGGTAGCTCTTTTTCTAGATTTCTTCTCATAGATGAGTGAGTGCTTCCAGAAATGTATGAGTTTGTTGAAACTTTTCAGCCGATGCTCTATTAATTCTTGGAGTCGTGTTTGTCTCCAGTGCCTTCAATGCAGTTCGACTTCATTTCTTTTAATACCAATACCATCAATTCTTGATCTTCTGCTTTCTCAGTTGTTGCAGCTGGTTTTCTTCAACTTGAATAATCAGAACTAAAATGTTGACTCATTTTAACTCTAAGATGATATTTAATAATGCAATATTAATTAAACTTTAAATCATGATTCTGTTTACTATTTAGAGGAAAGATCACTGTACAACAATGATTGCTTTATCATAGTGTTGCAGCTATTGTCAGGGATAGTGGTTAGACTGGTTTTTATCAGTATTAGAGTTGACATTTTGAAAGATAGTATGGATTCTTACTAATTAAAACATTTAGAATGAGTTATCTTATAATATTATAAACTAAAACAATGTAATGTGCTTTTTAAAGTTTTATAGTTACCTTAATTACCTACTGTTTCAGTAACAGTAATAATATAAATGCATATCCTGAAAGAAAATGAATTCAATTTTTCAAAGCTCAGGTTCAAAGTCTAAAACCAGGGCATAGCTCTAAGAGAGATCATTCCCTGTCGACATTAGCTTCTAGTAGCTACCTGCAACCCTGGCTTTGCTCAGTTTATAATCTGGTCTTCTCTCCCCCTGTGTCTATGTGAACTCTGGGTCTACTCTGTGCTTATTACAGTTCAGAAGTGATTAAGTTTAGGGCACATCCTATACTGGAATTACTTCAAAAAATAGCTAAGTAAAACTTATTTCCAAACAGTGTTTTATTTATTGGTAGAGTGGTTAGTATTTCAACATACTTTCTGAGGGATGGGCACAGTTTAATCTGTATGAAGCACTTCGGTACCAATAATAATAGATAATATTATGGTTTATTCCTAGAACATATGATTTCAATTTAGAGAGTGCCATTTTTTCAATGTAATTCTAATCTCAACTTTCTGGTGCTTGATTGCACTAGAGGTGGACTGGATGCTGAACTGAAACTTAGCCAGTAATTGTGATTATCTCTTGAACACCTACTCTCCAGATCACTGCTGCTAATTGATCTTAACAATGACCAAGACAGTTGGAGGGATCATTCAAGTCTAGGCATGACTCAAAGAGTAATTACATTCCAAACTATTTTTAAATCCTTGAAAACAGTCAAATAATATAATAACTGAGTAGCAACGTTGGTTGTTCTTGAACATGGCTGAGTCAATAAAAATGGCTGCAGTCTTGTTCATGGATTCTACTCATAGCTCACACTTTCTCCGCGGCCACACTTCTGTGTAGAGTTTTATCTTTTATGATGCCAATCACGTTACAGTGAGATTTCATGTCAGCCCACCTACTACTATCTTCAAAGATAGATAGTTTCCTAGCAAGTCACTTTCATAGGCATCAGTTAGGACTGCAACATGTTTTTTTGTTTTTTGTGGGGGGGAATATAGCTCATTAACATATATATATATATATAACCATAGAAAGCCAGTTTACAGTGAGAAACTAATAAAGCAAATAAGGACTAATCAAAACATCAGGAGTCTGTTCCTTTAAGCACTTCTTTGGCTAATGTAAAATGTCAAAATGCCTGCAGTCATTCACTGTCCTGTTGTAAAAAACTGCGATGAACTTGGTGGCTTGGAGAGCACATTTTTGTTTTTTTCTTTCTCTCACAATTTTTGGGGGCAGACGTCCAAATTCAATATCACTGGGTTGAAATCAGTGTGTCAATAAGGCCGTTCTCCCTCTGTAGCCTCTGGGGAAGAATCTTTTCCTTATTTTGGTGTTTGTTGGCTTTCCTTGATGTTTATCTACCTCTCTCCTTATTGTCTGTCTACAGTTCTCCAAATCCTACCTATGTGACTACTGTCTCTTCTGCTTCCTCTGAATTTTTCTCCTTCCTCTCTTTTAATAAGATGTATGCAATTGCATTCATTTCTCTGGACAAGCTAGGATAATCATCACTAAGATTTAATTTCACTTCATTTGAGATAATATTCACAAGTTCTAGTCATGAATGCTTGTGTGGGAAGGGCTAATTTTTAAATCTCCACAGTTTCATCTCCCGCCTCAAAGATGTGTGTCCATCTTATCTGCATATTGCATTGACTCCTCCTCCACAGCGTCCCCTCACCAAATTCTCATCCTTTTACACATTAGCTCAAGTACAACATCTCATCCTTATGAAGAATCTTTCCATAGTTTCTTTGTGTCCATGTCCTTTATTGTTTATTCCCTAGAGAACATTTTCTCAAGAGTGAATTTCCTAAGTTTAGCATAATTTTCCATCTAGATTGGGTGAGGTTTTCTTTTAAAATCATAGTGTTCTATTATCCTTATTTAATTTAACCTTCAATCTATCTTGTTTCTTTTGCATTTCACTATCCGCAGCAAAGTGAAACCAGGATATCTATTAAACATTTTAAAAAAATCTTCTCAGCTCTATATCAAAGGTCATTATTTACAAGTACTATCTTTCCAAATAATTGTAGGACATAATGTAGTTAATTTTGTTTCCTCTCTCTGAGGATAGATTATCTCAATAAGCAAACCGGATGGCACACAGGTCATTGATATAAAATTCTCTCTTTTTCTCTGTCTGCCTTACATTCACATGCGCACTCTCTTTTTACAGGAAATTGCTCACACACATGTAGATGTTGGTAAGTCCAGTCTGATTCAAGTGCGAGGTTCATATGCCACGCTGGAGGCTTTCTCTGGACTCACGTAGCTGCCATGCCTAAAAAAAGAAGCAGGGAAATGAGCCAGGCAGTAAGTCAAGCTCATGGTTGCAGAATGAAATGAATAAAAACTTTATACCAAAATTTTCATTATTTGTCTGTGGCTATTATAATAAAATACCACAAATTTGGTGGCTTGAAGCAACTGAAATGTATCATTTCACAATTTTACACTAGAATTCCAGAATCAATATTACTGGACTGAGTTCAATGTGCCTACAGTCATACTTCCTCTGGAAGCATGGAAATATGGAAAGTAAAAGGCACATATGCCTTGTTTCTTCAAGCTTCTAGAAGTTACAGTACGTTTTTCCAAACTGCTCTATCACTTCAATCTCCGCTGCTGTGGGCAGATCGTCTCCCGTCTCCTCTGGTGGAAATCTCCCTTAGTTATCTCTTTATATGGATGCAGGTTATTGCATTTAGGATCCACTAGGCAAAGCTGCTACACAAATAGTCTTGAAGTGTTGAAGAGCAAGGATATCACTGAAGATTCAAGCATACCTGATCCAAGTCATGGTCTTTTCAGCCACCTCATATGCATGTGAAAGTTAGACAATGAATAAGAAAGACCACAGCAGAATTAATGCATTTGGATTATGGTGTTGGCAAAAATTATCAAAAATATTATGGAGTGCTGAGAACATCTGTCTTGGAAAGTTATAGCTAGACTACTACTGTCCTCAAGAGAGTCAAGCTGCTGGAAAAAGACATCTACTTTGTACAGTGGAAGGTCAACAGTGAAGAGAATGACCATCAAGCAGACAGACGGACTTAGTGACTGCAACAATGGCCCAAACCTACAAATTGCGAGGAGGACGCACAATTGGGCAGTGTGCCCTTCTGTACATAGAGTAGCCTTGTGCCTGAACCATTTCAAGAGCCCTAAAAGCAGCATTCTACACTACTAGACATGCTCATTGTTTTCTAATACAACCTGTAGTTTTGCTTGAAGTAGCCTGATAAATACAATAAGTTTACCCAAATTTATTGCAGGAAATATCTTCAAGTTAGCATAAATTGGAAATCCATACTGGAAAAAATTTTAAATTCTGTTAATCTTATATGATTATCATGAAAATGTATAGTAATCATACATAATAAATTTGGCAAAGTTTTGAAACCTCAAAAATACTGACCATTATTGAGTGACTACTTTGTATAAACCTAATTTTTTGTTACTAACAGTCCCAAGTTTTTGTTATTCTTAATGTTATAACCATTAATCTCCCGATACCATAGTGAGATGGATACTGCTATTATTACTATTTTACAAACAAGAAAATTTAGAAACAGAAGTTAAGTAAGTTACTCAATGTAAATAGGAATTAACTGGCAGAGTTAGTATTTGAACCCTAAAAGTTACAGTTTCAGAACCATATTTTTCAATGTTATTAGTTTGCTTCAATTTCTATAACTGGTCACTGTTTTAAAGTTTTTATTATGTTTTTGTAATATTTCATACACCTATACAATTCAGAATGCTTCATAGTTTAGTCTCTGGAAATTTTTTATGATAATTATTTATTGAATTGTAATATTATTTCATATCCCTATATAATTCTGGAACACTTCATATGTTAACCTCAAATTTTTATGACATTTCAAATGTGACAATGTTTGTGTGTTGTTGTTAGGTGCATGAGTTGGTTTGGGTTCACACCCAAACTATCTTAATAGAAACATTATTCTCTCATTTGCAATCCTCACACTTATTGTTCTGTTTTAACCAATTGTTGTATCCACTGTGTCTATTCATCTCATTGAGGAAGGGTTTCTGCTATGCCACAGACCCTATGAGTGATTATACATGATGCTATTCTTCCAAGACAGGTCCCTACTGATAACACATGCAAAGTAAGTGAAACAATGGTTCCCTACTTTGATGCTAGGAAGAATGCTAACTGTAATTCTTCCCAGGGTGATTTGTTCATTCATTGCTAGTCTATGATCTATTAACTATTGCTTGACAACAACATAATTTAAAATCATTCATTCTTCTTTGGTCAACTTAATTCATTGTCCAGCTGTTACATGTTGCAGCCATGTGTTAATTCATCCTGTCAAAGACCTTCCTCTTTATCAGTGCCCTTCAGCTTTACCAAGCTGGATATCCTTTTTCTCCAGGGTCTGGTGTTTCCTGACAAAGTGTCCTGAGTATGTGAGATGAAATCTACCATCTTTGCTTCTAAGAAGAATTCTGCGTATATTTCTTCCAAGAAAGATTTGCTTGTTCTTTTGGCAGTTCATGGTACTTTCAAGAGTCTTTTCCAACACCATAATTTAAATGCATTGATTCTTCTTCAGGAGAATTCTGTGTCCATTTGTCACATGCATAGAAGGTGATTTAAAATACCATGGCTTGGGCCAGGGGCAATATGATCCTCAAAAAACGTCCTTGCGTTCAACGCTGTACAGAGATCTGTGCAGCAGGTTCTCCTCATCTAATACGTTCTTTGATCTCTTGCTGCTCCTTGCATGAGAATTGATTGGGGCTCCAATAAAGATGAAATCTTCCTGTGCCTGTAAGAACTCATAAATGAATCACTTTAAATGAATTTTCTCATATTACATGCTCTATTTCTGTGTTATGGTCTTGACTTGTAAAAACGTATTTTATACTGAATTATTTAAAGACTCTCTCTCATCATTTTGTTTCCATGTTTTCATGAAATACTCTCAGTGTATCTTAAGCTAAAGAACTCAGTGAAAAATTCAAGCTTCAAGTTGCAATATGGAAAGATTCTATGAGCAAAATGTAGAATTATGTAGGAAGAATCCAAAGAAGATGGAAAGAATACTCAATCACTCTCCCCAAAAGGACTAGTTGACATTCCATCACACTCAGCTTTTCAGCTGTGCTCAGTAATTCATTGCAAATCCCAGAAAATACAGACAATGCTCATGGCTATGCAGGTTTAATTTTGAATTTAACAAGTCAAGATTAAAAATAAAAACATAGTTGTTTCTCCACAGCCATGCCATTGTTCAGTGCCTCTTCTCATAACCTCTTCGCAGCCACCTCTCTCTGTTTCTCAGCCTCTCAGCCCTGTGATCCTTTGGTCTCTGCCTTGTTCTATGAGTCAGGAAACCAGTAACTGACTCACAATCTCAGTATCGTGACCTCTTCTTTCTCTGCCGCCTTAACACCTTAGGCAGAGATCTTACATGAAGTCTCATGATGGCTCCTCTTCCTTTATGGTCATGGGATTCTTCCTGTTCTGCTTTTGAGATTGCTGTCTTCTATCCAGAGGAATGGCAAACCTGACCAATCCCCAAGTTAGAGTCCTTTCCTTTATTTTCATGGTCCGACTCAGTTATTTATTGGGAGTTATAGAGAAATAGCTGGAAGAGCCATAATTCAGTGATTTCATTTCACCACAGGAAACTAAAGGTAAATAAATCTATCTACCAACAGACAGCTGATCTTTCAAAAAGGCCAGAATACATGAAATGGGGAATAGATCATTTCTTTAATAAATGGTGCTGACAAAAGTTAATAACAATTTTCAAAAGAATTAAACAGGAGCTATATCTGACACTATACAAAAATCAAATTCACTATGCATCAAACACCTAAATGTAAATCCTAGACCTATGTTTTTGTTGTTACTTGTTTCTGTTAGGTGCTGTGATTGAACCACTTCCAACTAGCCTCTACCCATCGATGTGCAACAGGATGAAGCACTGCCTGCTCGTGTTCCACCCTCACAGTCTGTATGCTATATCTCATTGCTCCAGCCGCCGTGTCAATCCAGCTCCTTAAGAGTCTTACTCTTTCTCACGGACTGTCCACCTATCCAAGAATGCTGTCCTTGTACAGATTCTGCTCTGCTGAAAATGTGTCCAAAGTCTATGAGACGAAGTCTCCCTATCTTTCCTTCCAAAGGGCATTCTGGCTGTCCTTATTCTTTGTGGTTCTTGTTCTAATTAAAAAGAAATCATTTTATTAGAGGCTCTTATACCTCGTATCACAATCTATACATCCATCCATTGTGTCAAGCACATTTGTATATTTTTGCCATCCTCATTTTCAAAATATTTTCTTTCTACTTGATCCCTTTGTTAAAAAAAGTACTTATTCTAAGACAGAATTGTTTCTTCATCTGCAGTACAGGGTAACTTTGAACATGGTAATAGAACTATAAATAGAATCAATTAAAAATTAGCTACAATCTCACAGGTCTTAATAATGGAATGATTAAGCTACCAAAAGCAACTAAAACATGCAAACAATAGAAGACACACTAAATAATTATGGTATATTTACATTGATGTACATCAATTTTCACCAAAAGAGTAAAAAGAGAATGCACATACCAGGAAAATAATTTTTGCTATGATGATTTGGACACAAGACTTATGTCGAAAATTTACAGAAAACTTTAGCACCTCAACACTAAAGACGACATTCAACTGCTAGAAACATACGAAGACACTGTTGCAATCATTAGCCTTTTTCAAGACGCAAATACAAACAGATTAAAAAATCCGACTAAAGCAAACCAAACACAAAACCCAAACCAGCAAGTTCTAACAAGGGTGTGGAGAGACTGGACCTTTTATTTACTGCAGATGGGCTGTAAGACAGCTCAATTACTATTGGAACTGGTGTACAGCTTCCTTAAAGTTAGAAATAGAGAAACCATATGATTCAATAATCCCTCTACTGGATAGATAGAAATTAGAGTCACAAAACACAAATAGACATATCCCACTCATGTTCACCCCAGCAATATACAAAATATGTAGATAAGTGCACACAAACGGGTGAATGGGCACATGTACGCACCAGGGAGCACTCTCCAAGGTTAAAGAAAATAGTGACTGTGAAAAAGCCCCCCTGACTCGGTGGATTTGGGGGATAATATGCTGAGTGAAATGATCCCATCACACAAACATGTAATATGGAGGATGAAACCTCCAACATAAACTCAAGAAAAGATGCTCATGCCAAGAGACATCTGAACCTATTTTTATTTTATTAAAAGATGTAATATTTTGCTGTCTTATTTTAATGATTTACTAAATATTACCAACTATTATGTATATTGTACTCTTGTGTATAAGTGACATATTTGAGTTCATTGGTATTATTTCATAGATATTTTCATCCAAATTTTAAATTTTGTTACATATATTTTTGAAATGCATTTGTTTGTCTAGGATAGTAATTTTGAGGGATTAATTTTTATTAATATCTTTACATAAATCATGTTTTATCTTAATATTGGTCATAACCTACACATATTAAAAATAAATTAATGCACAGATACTATTAACTTCTTCATGCTCCCAGTCTTAGATATCAGAATGTAATAAACAATGTGTAAGGAGAACATTTACAATTTAGAAAGATGGCATTTGAATTGTCTATAATAACCCATAAAGCAGAAAGGAGGGTACTCTACAATCTTCCATCTATTTTAAATACAAATTACATCGTAGAGGTTAAAAACTATTTCTTTATATATACACGACATGGCTTATGTAATTTCAAATGTGCCCAAGGACTCTATTACGCGGTAATAAATCAATCAGAGGGAAGACATCTGAATTTTGATTTGTAGAAGAGATTTATGACCTGTTTCTGCTTTGTAAGGAGAACACATTGTCATCTAAAAGTACATTTTTGCATATGACTGATGAATATCCATGCATGCCTACAGCAAGGGAGAGCTAATTAGAAAATATTCTAATTTTAATTGAGGAACAAGATTGTTTGCTTTTCATTAGAAGCACTTCCATACACTTTTATATCTTTTCCCCTAAACTCCATTTAAGTGTCTTCACCAGGGACCAATGAAGGTATATCCGTGGCAACAAAGTTCAGGCTTTAATGAACCTAGCAAGACCAGGAGCTCAGACCTGTAAGATTCACTACAGACTAACCTCACAGTCACTGCATCTTCCATGGGGCTACCCTCCTGCACGATAGTGAACTTTTACTTGAATGAAAAAAATAATCCATCTTCGAAATAGATCCTTTTCATTGTCTTTGGGCGCTTATTTCCCTATCTCAGGTATCTCACTGTGAACATTTCCTCATCTTGTCTTCTCATATCTAGGAACTTTGCCTTTTTAATATCTAACTGATTTCTGATTCTATCATTCAGTGTGAAAAATATTACTCTTTCAATTGAATAATGTTCTATTGATGTTGGGGAGCAGCAGATACACTTGCCTGGAATTTTAGGAAACTTTCTTTTCAGGGTAATGAGATTGTACCGTGTCTTATTATGGACGATTGTTACATGGGTGTATGCAATTATCAAAGTTCATGAAATTCACCCTTCATAATAAAGCATTTTGCTTCACATATGTAACTGAATTATAACATCAGTATAAAGAGTGAGGGTGAAATCAACAGCCTTTTTAATATCTAACTGATTCTTTTTGAGGTTTCTTTGCAACAGGAATAGGTGACAAGAAATCTATGAGCTATATAAAGTAACCACAACTTAATTATTATTATTTATGAGAGATACATGTGATGGTGAGTCACATAGTACTGCTACTAGAGTTCCAGTTCATGCATGCACAGGTTTAATCTAAACCAAGCATGTTCAAATATCCATATATCTATGATCAGTAGATTGGGAAGACAAGTTTTCTCAATAATAATACATTGTTTTATTCACATTAGTACATTTTCCAATCACAGGTCCAATCAAAACAATGACTTCTGAAGGGATAAACTGATCTAGTTAAATTCAAGGCAGTGAAGCAAGATAAAGTCATGGCAAATGTTTGGGGGCATCCAACAAGGGTCGTCTTGACATTTTCTCTAAGTATTCAGTACAAGGATGGGGCTTATTATAAACAAGTTTTTAGAAACAAAGAAAACTGTATAGCTAAGAAAGCCAGGAAATTTGCACTGAGGATTATTTTTCTTCACCATCAAGACCATGCATCTGCTTATTCTTTGAAGGTAGTAGATGTTATTCAATGGAAATTGTATTGGGAAACCTTACTCATCCACACTATACCCCTGATCTTGTCCCTTCAGAATTCTTTTCTTTCCCAAGCTAAACTAAGAACGTCATGTGATTTTTGTCTCTTGAGGATGTCAAACCTGCTGTTAGGCAGGCTGTAGTTCAGAGCGCAAAAGATCATTCAATGGATTCTGACTATAGCAACTCACGCGGTTTCCAAGACTTTGTAACTATGGAAGCAGGCAGTTTCTTCTTTCACTAACAGAGCAACTGTGAGCGCAACCATGGACCGTGCAGTCCGCAGTCCAAGGCTTACAAGACAACGCCTCCAGAGTTAGAGGACTAGAAGCCCCACACGGAGAAGGGTGTCAGATTAAGTGGAGGATATTTCAAGACACAGCTTCAGAAATAGATATTTTTCTTTGAGAAGTTTCTATGATTTTGTAGCAATACTTTTCATCTAGTTTCGTGACAGCAATTTTGTGTGCTGATAAGACTTTAACAAAGAAATAAAAATAAAGATGGAGGAAGTGAGACAAAAGATTCAGAACCAGTCCTCACAGTAGAACATCCTATGGTGCCTGAGCATTTGGGATAGTTTCACAGGAAATAGAGACAGAGATCAAGGATACCAAGAATAATGTGAGAAACAGAGTCCAATTGATAAACTGTGCTGATGGCGATTTCCTAAAGCTTTATTAGGTTTGCATCCCTTATATTAGACAGCGGTGCTGCTGTTCAATGCCATTGAGTTGGTTCCGACTCGCTGATCCTTTCATAACAAAATGAAGGCAACTCGATTCTGCAGCATCCTCAAAATCCTTGTTGTAATTGAGAGAATTGTTGCAGTCACTGTGTCACTCTACGTCTATCTCATCAAGGGTGTTTCTCGTTGTCACTGACCACTTGACATCCTGCTCACATATGGTTCTCATGCACTGCTCCCTCCTGATGTGGTGCCCAACACGACTGAGGCCAAATCTCACCATCCTTTCTTCTAATGAGCATTTTGTTCTTATTCCAAGACAGGTATATTCATATTATGGTTGTTAATGATATAGTCCATATTCTTCTCTATCAACTTGTAAATGCATAGATTCTGATCTAATGAGTAAAGATTTCACATGCAAATTGTGACTTGTCTCAGGTGCAACCTAATCCTCAAGGTGACATCTTCATGTTTAATACGTTAAAAAGTATTTTATAGCAGATTTGCCCAATATAGTATATCATTGGATTTCTTGGTTCTGAATAACATGGGCACTGATTGTGTATCAAAATAAAATCATTAGAGTCTTGAGCAGAAAGAGACATGAGAGAATAGTTGCAAGGTCATTCCAATGTAGAATTGGCTGGAATTAGTCAAGACAGGGAAAAATTTAATAGTTATCTTAAGAGTATTTTTTAGGGATACTGTGTTTTACATGGTTTTTGGTATATGACAAAGCGTAGATAAATATTTCCAAAACAGTAGTGATTTTATTAGAACTATCATTCTTGTATTCATTCTTTCTAAAACCCAAACCACTGCAAGAACATTTATCATGCAATTATTTTATTTATCATGTTGGGAGTATAAATAGGAATTGGGAGCAGCTTATGTTATAATTTGGGTAATTATAAATAAATTGATATGGCCCTATGAAAGATTAAATTTTTCTAGTATAGAAAGTCTGGAAGTTATTTATTTTGGTTTTTATTGTGTTTTTATTTTTCCCTGAAGAGTTCTTACTCATTTTTCACTAAGCTGAGTTGTCATCATTT
The DNA here is from genome assembly GCF_050624435.1 of Tenrec ecaudatus. Lineage (NCBI taxonomy): Eukaryota > Metazoa > Chordata > Mammalia > Afrosoricida > Tenrecidae > Tenrec > Tenrec ecaudatus. Next base: position 101,639,612 of record NC_134530.1, read on the forward strand.
CTTTGCAAATTTCTTTTGTCATTCTGAGATATAATCTTTTTTTCTTATTCAAAAATGTAATCTTCATCATGTTCTATGATCCACTGCTACTTTAAATATTTTTCAATCATAACACTGATTATACTATATTATTGGGTATTTTTAATTTTTTGTTGATTTTGATAGGTTTATGGCAAAATGAATATTTCTAGTATATTCAGTATATTTTTGGATAAGTAATGTCTAAACTAAGAGCTTGAGATAAAAGAAAACAATAGATATTTATTGAAATTAACTGAGCTCTTTCCTTTTATGACAAGCATGGGCATAGAATTCTCCTTCAGAAATACACGCTTTTATAAAAAATATGAATTCGTAATTTCAATGTCAGAAATGACAAAAACTACAAGTGCAAAAATATTTTGGTACCCAAATACCATTAAACTTGTCCTAAGCCCAAATCCATGGAAATATTTTACTCAAAATATTGTTTTCTAGAGAAAAATATTTTTTTAAATTAGATATTTGGTTAGATATTTTCAATAACTGTTGTAATGCTGTATCCTACACACATTTAATATGACTCTACAATGTTATATGACAACAGAGAGAAAAAGGTTTTACATTTTAAGATATTTATATAACCCAGAAAAGAGAAACACACATTATCTCAGCATTATCTCACATATATATTCAATATACATGAATTCAATTTATCTGAATATATATATATTCAAAATACCATAGTTCTTTCAAAATTGTCATCAATTTGAATTCATCTGAATAAAGTTTGGGAAAAGAAGACACCAGAATTTAATAGGGGTTCAAACTGTACTGAAGGGAAGGGAGCACTGGTAATACTGTGGATTAAGTATTAGACTGTTAGCCAAAAGTCAGCGATTTAGAACCGAGTCTGCTTTACTGGACAAAGATGAATTTGTTATCTCCCATAATGATCGACAGTCCTGGAAAGTGTCTACAGCGTCACTAAGACTTAATATTTAATATTCTTTTGGGAAAATAAAAGTGTACATAAATGTGATTTTGTGTTCTGATAGAATTAATTTTGTTTTTTTGCAAACACCTGAACATAACAACTCTGGTATGGCATTGGGTAAAGTTTTGGGTGCTAATCACCTGTCAGCAACTCAGATCCATCATCTGCACTGTGGAAAAAAGAAACTGCTTCCATAAAGTAACAGCTTGGGAGATTCTATGGAGATGTTGATACATTGATTCTGGGTATAGGTGCCAAAGGTCAGCTCTCTTTCCCAATCATCTTCTCATTTTACTCCATGAACCAGGTAAATTAATTGAAATAATATACTTATTGTAATTCAGTTGTTTCCAACTCATAGTGACCTTATAGGAGAGGCTAGAACTGGCCCGTGGTTTTTCAAAATATTCAATCATTTTGAAAATAGAAAATGTCATCTTCCTTACACAGTTTAGCTGGTAGTTTTCAACTGCTAACATTGTGGTTAGCAGCTCAGTGCATAACCCACTGCATGACCAGGGCTCCTTGGTAACGAAAATCCAATAGAGAAATCCTGGAGGGAGCCTGGTGGCAAATGGGTTCCACTTTGGGCTGCCAACAGCAAAGTCAAGAGCTCAAAGTACAACGGGTTCTCGGGAAGACAGAGAAGGATTTCTTCTTAGGTGTGAGCTACAGTCTCCAAAGCCTCCCAGGGCAGTTCTACCTGCCCTATAGGCCACCATGAGTCAGAAATGACTCAATGCAGTGAGTTTGGTGATTGTTGTTCAGAAAGAAATCATGATCTTCTATCCCTGGTTAATATGGAGAGAACTATTTGCAAAGTCGATTGCCGCATTTTGGCGACTCTACTTTTCGAGTAATGATGTCCTTTCCTAGCAATTTGCCTTTCCTAATGACATGCTCACACATAGGTAGTCAACATTTTCCATCCTTATTTTTATGGAATATTCTGCTTGATTCCTTTTAAGACTGTTTTTTTGTTCATCTGACAGTCCAGAGCATTCTTTATCCATACCAAAGTTTGAATCCATCAGTTCTACTGTCCTGTAGTTTATTTTATTGTCAGTCACAAACATCCCAATTTTCTTGGAGATGACACAACACCAGGCAACTTATTACTCTATTATTATACAGGAGATTGCTATGTGTTGTAAACAACTCAGAGAAATCTAAAAACAGTCTTTTAAAGGTAAAATTAGATCCTAGTTATACACTTCCTTTGGATAAAATTATTTTTAAAAATTAATCATAAGCATAATAGATTCATAAATCGTTATGCATTGGTAACTTATTTAAACAAGAGTTATGTTTGCTTGCGTGTTTGTACTTATACCACTTACAATAAAAATAAGTTTCTCTCAATAAGACATAAGAAGCTGATGCTTTGACCAGAGGATTTGTGAAGATTTAAGTGCTTGTAAATATAGTACTTCCGTAAATATAGTACTTCCAAATACTTAACACAGTGCTTCTGTGACCAGTACAACTGCCATGCTGAAAATATTTACCAGCAGTATAAATTCACTCTACCCTGCTAGTAACTTTACGCTATTCCACAGAAGAACTGATAATTCAGTATTCAAAAGGCATCTGTTAAAGTTTTATCATAAATATAATACCCTAATAAGCTAGTTTTGAATGGATGCAAAGTAAAATAAATGCATGAGGAACATATATTCTAGTTGAAGACATATAGCCCACTAAAATTTAAAATGAGAAGTCAAAGAAAACATGATATATAATTTAAGAGAGGTCACAAAATTATGGATTATCCAAGGAGTGATAAATGTAATTAGGGTTGAATGCAAAGGAGGGGAGCAGTTTTCTTAGAGAAGGTAGAATTAAAAATTATTTTCAGGTGCTGGAAATTTAACCATATATTAAAGAAAACACAAGGTTTAGATGGGTTAAATAAAATAAAGCATACATTTTATTTTGAAAATAAATTTAGAGAATCTTATGAAGCCTTAAGATTAGGTAGACATGACCTTAGGCACAAGATAAAAAGATAGCAATGAAAATAATGGTATTTTATAAATAGATCAAAAATTTCTTTCAAGAACAAAGAGAAAGCCCACTGATACACATTGGGTACAAGCTGTGAGGAAATAAATAAGAAATATTATTAAACTTATACATAACATGGGTATGTTTTTGCTATTCTCATTCAAAGGACAAATATAACCTGAAACACTGATTTTTAAAATGTATATATAATCCAAGATCATTAACTGTGTTACCAAAAGTAGAAGAAAATTTTCTTTCCATTATTTTCCCAAGGACCCTATATAACTATTTTAACATGTAGATTCTCAAATAGGTGTCATTATTGCTAAAGTAAGCATTTGAGGCTCAGCATCTTCCAGAAACTGTACACATCTGTCAGACGCTCAGTTCATGCTCTTCCCCTAACAGGCTCTCTACAATCGTAGCTCAAAGGAACCGCTGGATGATTAATGTGGGCAATCTAATGCATCTCTGCTCTTCTCCGGCTAGGCTATGCTCATTGTTAAACTGAGCATCTTTATTTTCTATTACTCATTTACATTCTATTCAGGATAATTTAAAATTTTAATCACACTTACCATAGTTATTTCTTGATTGATTCTTGACATCCTGAAGAATATGGAAAGCTATTATAAGACCATCTGTGATTTGGTCCCTGACTATCTTACAAATTTCAATTCACACTATCTGCCTTACATGTTTGCAGTCCCCCATGTCAGCCATCAGATAGCTCCTTTCTGCAAGTTTCCCCTCCTGCATGGTCAAAGACTCCCACTGGATATAGCTTCACATATTTATTTGTTTGTTTATTTAAAATCAGTCATTTTATTGAGGCTCTTATAACAATCCATACATCAATTGTATCAAGCACTTTTGTACATATCTTGCCATCAACATTTCCAAAACATTTTTTTTCTGTTTCAGTCCTTGTTATCAACACCTCTTTTTTCGCTTCCCACCCCACTCTCCCACCCTCATGAACCCATGATAATTTATAAATTATTTTTATTTTCATATTTTACACTGTCCACTATCTCCCTTCAACCACATTTCTGCTGCTATTCATGCATTTAATTTGACTCCCTAAACACATATTTAGGTGCTAAGGATATATTGGGTTTCTTTCTACCTTAAGGATGGTTTTTTTGATATGCCTGTACAGTCTTAGCCTATTTCTAGGTGTAGATTATACTTTCTACTCTAACACTCACTTAATAACAATGTGCATTTCCCTATCATTACTCTGACATAATTTCTGGTCTATAATATATACATTATGCATATACTTCACTGAATTTCTTTGATGTTTGGAAGGAGAGGAAAAACAACTGGTATATTACTATATCCTTAATTTTATGATCAGAAAAGCACAAAGTAGCAATTGTAAAAGGAAAATATCAACATTTATGTAACAAATGTAGACATGAACTTCAATAAGATTAGACTATTTTTTCTTGTAAAGAGAGGTAGTGTCTCCCACTTATCTTTTTATATTTAGAAGAACTCAGTGTCATAAAAGCATTTAAATTTATACATATATATACTATTATGCATTTTAAAATTATAAAGCATATTTTAAAAGGAGAGAATCAAAAAGGGAAAAAATTGAATCAAAATATATTCAGATTTAGAAGTCAACAGAGAAGACTTCAGGTGATTAGTATTTGCAGCAGAATTTGTATTATTATGCAGAATATCCCTAAAGACCAACAATCTAAAATACATGAGGGTTTTGTTTGTTTGTTTTGTTAGATATCATAGAATTGTTTCCAATGCATAGCAACCCTATGAACAAAATACATATAAAATAAAAACTCTAATATTAAAAAAACTAATAACAAATATTGAAGGTCCAAGTTAAAACAGATTTGACAAATATGTCAGCATACAATATTTAGAATGAAGCATAGTTCAAATAGAAGCTAAACAGAAACATTTTATGAAAAAATGTTAGATAAAGTAAAAAATGTTAAACTCAAGCTCAGTATTATCAAGTTGACCTTGACTTCCAGCTACTTGATATCACAGGATGGAACAGATCCCGTGGCTTGCAGAATGTAATAAAGTGACATTTCCATAACGCTGGAAGAGAACATGGACCAAACTAGAGTCCTCTACAAAACAAAATTTACACATACGTCCACACCACATTTTACAAAACTTACGGTTAAAATACATATTCAGATTAAGTGGAAGGGAAAGATAAGTAATAAAGAGAGGAGAAAATATGGATTGTTTGTAGGCAATCTTTTCCAAGAGAAGCATATATTTTCCTTAAAAAATATCAGAGTTTTACTGACAAGTAACTCACAGACCATACAATTCATTGATTTAAACATATTAGAGAGTTATGTGATCATCACCACAGTAAATATAGAACCCTTTATTCATTCTTGTGTTTGTTATTGTTGGCTACCATTTCCATTTCCCCCACCCCGTCCACCTCCACCGCCATTCTCCTACCATAACTTTATGAAACTGTTCATTCAGTGAATGTCTGTATACACATCCTGGATTTTCTATGAAGAAAAACATGCAAAAATAAATGCAAAATTGAAAATAACAAATATAAATACCTCAATCCAAAATGAAGTAAATTAAAAAATTAAAACTAGAGCAAACTTCAAATGGGTCCAAAAGGAGAGAGATTAAATGAGAAGATGTTAAATTTTACCCCAATTACGTTAATATTTCTACCCCCCTCCCCCCCATGGGACACTAGCTGGTAGCAAGGCTGTTCACAGCCCTGGTCAAAATTCAGAGATTTCCCAGAGGGGATCTGGATTTGGGACTTTCATTTTTATCCATAGCGTTTTTCAGATCAAGTGCTTAGTATTTAAACTCTAATATAATTCCTTCCTTTGGTCTTGGATTTTATTATTTACAATTCTTGGATCACACAGGCTTTTGTACTACTTTCATGAATTTAACTGATAACTTACTTCAATGGTGACTTCATTGAAGACAAGGTTTTACGACCTCAGACATAATGCTTTCTGTCAGCCCAGAACCACCTGAATTCTTCACCATGCGTTACTATAAAGCCCATATTTTCAATTGCCTACAGATGGGCCCTGTGTCCCCACTCTGCACTCCCCCTCATTCACAATGCTATGATTTTTTTTTTAATTTTTTGATCTTTGATGCTTGATACCTGATCCCTTCGACACTTTGTGATCCCAAAGGCTGGTGTGCTTCTTATATGTGGGCTTTGTTGTTTCTCAGTTAGATGGCCCCTTGTTTATCTTCCTGCACATAGGACCCCAGATTCTATATCTTTTGACAGCCGGGCCCCATCAGTGTTCTTTACCGCATTTGCTTATGCACCCGCTTTTTCTTCAGTGATCATATCGGGGGTAGGCTCGTGTGCTTCTTCCATGTTGGTTTTGTTGCTTCTCAGATAGATGGCTGCCTGTTTATCTTCAAGCCTCTAAGACCCCAGACACTATATCTTTTGATAGCCAGGCAGCATCAGCTTTCTTCATCACTTTTGCTTTTGCTCCCGCTTTGTCCTCAGCAATTGAGTCGAGACAGACTGGTGTGCTTCTTCCATGTGGGTTTTATTGTTTTCCAGCTAGATGGCCACTTGTTTCTCTTCAGGCCTTTAAGACTTCATATGCTATACCTTTTGGTAGCCGGGAACCATCGGCTTTCTTCACCACTTGCAGTAGGGCTGCAGGGAGGAGACAAGCCAGTCAGGGTTCAGTGTAGCAATGATGAAACTTACAGTTTTTCTCTAGGTCTTGAATGCTTCGTCCCTCCTGCTATCATAATCCCAATTCTAATTTACAAATCTGGCTGGAATGGAGGATGTACACTGGTACAGATAGGAACTGAAAACACAGAGAATCCAGGAAAGATGACCGCCTCAGGAGCAGTAGTGAGAGCAGCCATAGTGGGAGGGTAGTGGGAAGGTGAGGGAGAAAGAGGGAACAGATTACAAGGATCTACATATAACTTCCTCGCTGGGGGATAGACAATGGAGAATGGGTGAAGGGAGATGTCAGATGGTGTAAGATATGACAAAATAATAATTTATAAATTATCAAGGGCTCAAAGGGGAGTGTGAAATGGGGAGGGAGAGGAAAAATAAGGAGCTGATACCAAGGGGTCAAGTAGAAAGCAAATGTTTTGAGAATGATGAGGGCAACATATGTACAAATGCGCTTGACACAATGGATGGATGGATGGATGGAAGGATTGTGATTAGAGTTGTACAACCCCCCAATAAAATGATTTTTTTAAAAGAAACAACAATAAATTGCCATTTTAAGTTAAAAAATAAACCCATATTTTCAATGATCGCTTCATGAGGGCAAGTATCCAGTAGGTCCATGCTATAAAAGCTAATCATTTCTAAAAGAAATATTAAATCATCTTCAAGTAGGAGGAAAATGAATGTAAAAATAAACACTAAAAAGAATATACTCTCCAGAAATAGTAAAAAGGTCAAAAAATTTTAATGAATATTATTTTCTGACATTAAATATGCACAAATCCAAAATATATGAAATAACCCAAAAGATATGTTGGGTTCAATTTCTTATCACTAAATATAGAATCTCAGCATCGCAGTAGAGTCCCTCCCTGGTGGCAGTTGATTAGGTGTTGAGTTGCTAAGCATAAAGTTAGTAGTCTGAAACCATCAGCACCTCTCAGGGAGAAAAATTAGGCTTTTACTGTGTAAAGATTGATGCTCAGAAACTCACAAGGCAGTTCTACCCTGTTCTACAGGATTACTGTGTGTCGGACTCAATCCGATGACAGTGAGTTTTTTGGTTTGGGACCATAGAAGTAATGAAAGCACTCACTTTGGTTAGAGATTAGAAAGTTTAGGTGAAAGTTTTCATTTCAATTATAACCACAAAACATATTACAGAATGAATAATTCAAAGGCTATGAAAGGAAACCATGAATAGTAAAACAGATCTGAATAGCCCAAATAAAAGGAAAGGGGGAGAAAAAAGCGATATCAAACAAATATGATAAAGAAATTAATATGTATTTACATTAAGCAAATAAATAAAACATTTAAGTATTTGCATTAGATACATCTAAATTCTGAATAATAGTAACATAAACACAGAAGAAACAACAGCTCCATAAATCAGCCACAGCTTCTTACAAAATAGCAGCTCTTAAAAATAAGACATTTATTTTCTTTTTTGACCCATTGAAAATTTTTTCTAGTTTTCATTATTTTCTGTTTTCTTTTAGATTGAGGTTTTCTCTGTGTGTGTTTATATTTTTATATGACACCTAGGATATGTATATCTCTAGAGATGTAGCTATATGACAGTTTCTTAGGGTTATGGCAAGGGAGTCTGTGGGAAGTGGGGGCTTTCAATAATGAGTACAAGAATGAATAAAATATTCTAAAATTGATTGTGATAATGATTGCACTGGTCTTTTTAATAAAAAGCATTAACTTGTATGGCATGCGAATTATATGTCAGTAAAATTGTTTTTAAAAATGGCATTTCAAGAAGGAAAATGACAAAATAGTTCCTATTAAAAGAATAAAAAATCTATAGACTACAAACATTTATTTTATTACTCAACCACAAAAATTGAGTATGTCTATACCAACTTCAGACACTATCATAAAGTAATATGTCTATATATGTAGGGCCTTCTATTACGATAAAAATAATGATGTAACAGAACACATACATAGTATCTAATAATATAAATACAAAATTTGTAAACCCAATTTGAAAAATGAGGAAAGATAGACAAGCACCCATTCATGGTGGAGAGTTTAATGCACATATCTCAATAACTTGTGGAAAAATAACAAGATGGATCATCTAGCATATGAAATATGTAAACAACAAATAAAGTGGAAATAATAACCATTTATCCCACATAAAACCCAATGGTCATCATGTATACTTTCCTTCAATCATACATGAAGCATGCGCCAGGGTGATCACCTGCTGGTCAATGAAGCAAGCCTGAATATGTTTATCATAGATCTTACACAAAACTCAGTTATTGATAGTAAATCTGAGCATAATCTATAAAGATTAAACTCTCTTTATGCTAAAAATGTGGAAATGCCTTCCTTACACAAAAATCACTGGATCTATGAAACTACAAAAGAAAGGAATCATAAATTATTCAAGAGATCATAACTGGATGTGTAAGTCTTGGAGCATATCTTCATGTGTCAGTTTCTTTATGGCATGTCTTCTGTCCCGGGTGTTTGGCCTTGGGAAAGGTTCTCAAAGCTCAGGAACTGGCTCAAGTGCTTGCTGTTGTTCATTTGATTTTTGTTTTATATTTCTTGCATTTTCAAAGACAGGAATAAAATTGAATTCTAGAATAAAATATGGTATTTCTATTACTGTATATTAGAACAGAATGAGTAAATTCATGGACATTAACTAAGTAAATGAAAATATTCATTGAAAACCCTTTTCAGAAATCTTGATTCCCTGTCATTGAGCTGATGGGAACTCATTGTGACCCTCTACGGCAGAGTAGAATTGCCCCTGTGGGTTTCTGAGACTGCTAATTCTTAATGTGAATAGAGAGCCTGTCTTTTGCCCAAGAAGCAGCCGGTGGGTTACAACTTTTGACATTGCAGTTAGCAGTCCAATGTGTAACTACTATGCCACCATGAATCCTGACTGTGAGTTGAATGCCTCCATATATTCTAATTGAGAATATCTAAATATGATTTCTTATCGCTAGAAGAAAATAGTTGTTATATCAATTATATTAAAATGACATTAGTTATGAAAATGGAAATCTGTATTATTCAATAAAATAATGTTGTTGGGAAGAATGTGGAAGACATAGGCATACCGACATAAATTATTATTCGATATATAGTATAATCAATGCCATCCAGTTTGTTCCGACTCATAATGACCCCATAGGACTGGGTAGAATTTCTCTTGTGGGTTTCTGAGACTTTTACTCTTTATTGGAGTAGAAAGCTTAGTCTTCATACAACCAATATAGTATAATAACTCAAACTCTCTGCAATTAAGTCAATGGTAACTCATAAGAACCCATGTGGGTTTCTGAGACTGTAAGTATTTGGCATGCTGCTTACAGCTACACAGGTAACCACTTCACGACCAGGTATAGTAACTAAAATAAGATAAATGCCTTCTCATTTGTTATACTCACAAACCTTTACTCATTATTTTTACTCTAATTGCTTTAGAGTATTTGGTGTGTAGTAGATCCTAAATTTCTTTTCTTTCTGTTTAATTTATGGAACTAAACAAAATGTGAATAGATAAATATTTTTCATACTACAGAGTGTAAAATACTTTAATATTTTGTCCTAGAAATTTTTCATGTATATATTTAGCATCAACTATTAGCATAACAAGGTACCCTTGTGGCACAATAGTTAAACACTAACCTACTAACCAAAATGTGAGTGGGCCAAACACATCAGCCATTCAACTGGAGGAACTTATATATTTCTAAAATATACGTGCGTAAGTTTATAATGCACCGTGTGTTAATAACACAGATGCAAGACATAATATCTCCTCAATTGAAAATATAGTCGTAAAACAAATACATACACAAGTACCATGCAGTATCTTTAATATGCTAAACCAATCATGAAACAAGTTGGTGCCTAGTCTTTTTTTTGGTTGCTCTTAAATTAACAAACATTAGTTTTTCTCTTACTACCTTTATAGTAACTCCATATCTCACAACTTTTAAAGGATATAACACATATGCTTCAAACTATAATGAATTTAAATAAAGTTTCTGTGGGCATAATAACTAAATACTCTCATTTTCTCACAAATTAAAACACCATAAATATTTTTCTTATTCTTGCATATGAACCGACTCCTTACTGAGCACTTGGAAAAAACGTCCTTAAGCCTCCAAAGTGTGGGAGAGGCAGCCCTAATGAGCATGAAACGGTGGCATTTGATCTCCACCATAGTAAAATGCCGACACAGATATAATCTTTTGCTCTTCTGAAAGCTTTCAACTGTGAGAATAAAGAATGCAAAATCTCCAACATCAGCAAGCTTTTAAACTAGTTTCTTCCTCTATCAACAGCTTACCCTCCATTATTCTGCAAAACGGAAACTGTGTTTTATGGGTTTCATTTGGAAAGAGTATAGGAATTGTAGGAGGAAAGGGACCGATACTCCTCTTATTACCGTTCCCTATAGCTTCCCTTCGGTCAGGGAATCCCTTCCAGAGTACATTGAGCCAACTCGGCAAATAGAAAGAAATGAGGTTATACCATGTTTCAGTGAAGTTAGCACGTAAGTGTGGATTTATATGTGAAATGTTGTAGATGAATTAAGTGTTCCTTGGGGAAATATCTTGAAAGGATACACAGACACAGATGAGCCAAATGGTAGCAGTAACCATAAATTAAGTACAATCTCATTACCTCTTTGCTCCCCTTACTAGAAACAATAACCTATCCCCAACAAGTACACAGTCTCTGAAAAAAAAAAAAAAGATGAGTGTACCCAAAGGCCAAAGCAAGCAGATATATCTTGTAATATGTTCAAACAATTGTGAAGCTGTACCTTGGCAAATGATGGGTGGGAGTGAATTAGGGAGGTCTAGGTGAATTATAGAGGCCCAGCTGCCTGCCTGCAGGTTCTTGACCCCTGGCAACAAACAGCAGGAGCAGCCAAGCAAGTGACTGTAGAGCAAAACGGAAATAAATGAGACTCTCATAATTGGGGCTTCAGCGTAGTAGGATGCAATCTCAATTCCTGGGTTTTTAGACTTCAGTCAAATTTCATAGTATTCCTAGGCTAAGTCTGGCATACGCAAATACAGCAGGGATCACAATGAGTAAAGAGATTGGATCTGGAAGGTGATTTCCAGCTTTAAAATTCTTTAAAAAACAAAAACAAAACGTTGATAGCTAAAAGAAAGCACAGTTAATTATGTGAGAGTCTCAGCAAATGTAAAGCTTTTTCTCTGACACATACTCAGTTCTTGATGTTTTCTGTGGTTGCTCTCATTAAATTTTATACAACAGAAAGCTGAGCCCAAGCCTGTGCAATGTTAGGGAACAATGATTTGCTTTTCCACGGAAAGGGAGATTTATGGAGAAAATCACTTGTGTATGACAGTCACTGACATCAGTCCTTAGCTCATGAAAAGGACTTGGACCTGATGGATCTTGTGTCTTTTATCATAAAGCTACTGTTTTCCTTGTCTCAGTGATGAATGAAAAATGAATAATTAATACATTGATGTGGGGAAAAGAATTCCATTCTGTGAGTTGAAAAGAGCAATAAAATCAAGGTTGAAATATTTTAATATAGATGAGATACTTAAATATATTTAATATAATTTTAAAACCCTCACATTTAAAAATGTTTATTTAAAAGCGGATTATAGGGCATTAAAAAGCACACAAAAATCTATCTAAAAATTAAATTTGCCACTAGAGCATTGCAGATGACCTAGTAACATAAAAAAAAAGTGTGTTTGGGGGAAAATAGGTCACTGATATTTGATTACAGTACTTAAATGCAAATGCACAACACTTACCAGCACGTTGAATTTCTCATTACTACCATTTGTCTCTTTAAATAGAAGTAGAAACTCCCTGTGACTGAACTGCGCTATTAGCATTAAACTTTGTTTCCCAGCCAATTATGCTTTTGATGTGAAAGCTCTCAATACCCTCAAATCTGTAATCTCTTTCTTAAATACAAAGATGCAATATTTTGCAGAAGTTTGGAATTGAATACTAGAATCCTATTTCATATAGTTTTAGATTTGCTCCATTGTTAACAAAAACTCAACTCGATGGTGACTTTTTCTTGTGGATGTTTGTTAACTGGTTGAAAAAAATGGCATCTCATTATTATTTGTTTAATAAAATCATACTCTGTGATAAGAGGATTCCACCTAATTCAAGAGGAGGAGGACTTACTAGGGTGGGAGTCTAAGCATTTTGATGTCATGATTTTAATGATAAATTTCTTCAGTGCTACAATCTGCAGAGAAAAGCTACTTCATGAGGGAAAACAAACAGGAGTCACAAAGATGACTCAGTGGCTTACATCTATCTGCTTACATCTGCTTTGTTTTTGTGATTGATTTCTGCTAAAAAATAATACATAATAGAAAGCTATAGGCTATCTTCCATTTGAAAAAATAAGAAAATATTAGGTGGATATTTTTAAAATGCAAAACCTAGCTTAAAAAGAACTAGTAGGTGGGATAAATGGGAAGGTTAAAGTTATTTTCCATGTTTTAATCAGCAAGTAACTTGGAAGAGTAGAGTAAGAATCTCCATCAGAAGGACACAAGAAAGAAGTAAGACTGTTTTTAATGAATGCAAAACATTTTTTTCCAATATGTGGTAGATAAAACAATGGATAAAAAGGATCCTCGAAAAAAGAAATGTACGATTAAAGGGGAGGTCAATCTAAAGGAATTAGAAATTTTCCAACAGTAAATTTAGAAATGTCAACTTTTTTTTTCAGAGAAAATATTTATTGATTGAAATTTAAGGTTATAAAATATAATGAATTAGATGTTAAGAACAATTTTTTTAAATGCCCCTGAAACCTCAGAGCAAACCTTCCAATAAAGAGAGCAATTGAAAACCTTTTCTAATGTTTCAAGATAAAGGACCTGAACTTGCACTTGCCATACAGCAGCCCTGTGGGACCACACCTTCGGGTGTCTGAGAACAAATCTTTAGGGGAGTAAAACACCTCACGTTCCTCCAGGGAAAGTGCTTTCAAACTGATCAGAGTCAGAATCCATGGGAGTATGTATGGTTTTACATGTTGGGAGCTTACAATTCTACATCTTAAAAATAATTTCAATCAATATTATAATAGAAACAAAGTGAGCCAACACAATGCACAAATTAAAGGACAGTAAGACTGCTTTAGATGTTGACAAGCAAGGATGGGAGTCTGAGAACGAGGGGAGCCCCATCCAAGCCATAGTATTTTGAATGGCCTCGTGTGTGTGTGAAAGTTGGACACAGAATAAAGAAGACCAAAGAAGAATCATTTCATTGAACTGTAGTGCTGGGGAAGGATACTGAAAGTACTGTAGACTGCCAAATGGATAAAGGAATCTGTCTTAGAAGAAGTATGGCCAGAGTGAACCTAAGGGGCAAGGATGACAAGACTTTGGACATGTTGTCCGGAGAGACCAGTCCCGGGAGAAGGACATCCTGCTTGGTAAAATGGAGGAGCGGTGGAAAAAGGGTTGGATTGATACTGTGGGCATAAAAATGAGCTCAAGCCTGAACACAATTGTGAGGATGGCACAGGATCTGGTAGTGCTTCGTTTGAACACCAAAATATAGTTGGAGATTAAGAATGCCCCAAATGCCCAACTCTTTGAAAGTGCTATGCAGCTCCATTTCCCCCTACGCCTCCCTTAGCATATTCTCCTCACCTCCTTTGGTTTCACAGTTCACTTTAACATCTCACAGAAACACAGAAAATGTTAATGAAATGTCTCACATAGTTGTGGGTGCTGTGAAGTCCCCAATCCAAAGGTCAGGTAGAGGCAAACCAAATTTAGGTTCCAGCCTAGAGACCAAATATATCCAAAAGTCAAGGCAGATCTGCTTACTTTTACGAACAGTCAGGAAACAGAGGTCACAACTGGGATATCTTCGATGAAGGAGTGTAGTTTGTCTTTCAGCCGACTCTATTGCAAAGGAACATTTAAGCCAGTAGTGTAGAGGCTGAGGATACATCCAACCTAAAACCTGCGAAGGAGAAAGCCCTCCGAAGTGGGTTTATAGACATAGGTATGAGACTATAATTCACAGTACATCTCAAAAGGGATTATAGCTAGAAGGGTCATATTAACTAACTGGTCATATTGACTGGTCTCTCTCTGCGCTTCATGCCTCCATGTGTTACCTCATGCTATCACTTTCAAAAGGTCCATATAAAAAATCTAATTTAACATAACCCCCCCTGCCTTATTATATGTATCATACCTTGAGAGTCCACTGGTAGGCATATATGGGTACCATATAATGTTTATAAGAACCAGCAAACCTAACAAAAGGTCACAAATTCAATGATTCAGCATGCCCACTGTGAGCTAAACTAAATAGCATCAACATAAATTAGGAACATAAAATGATTCAGTCATAAAAGCGTCATTCATTGTTTACTCTGTATCATCATTCCCATGAGTACACCATCCTATGGTTTCCATAGTACAAAAGTGGCTCTTAATAACACTTGCTCAGCCAGCTAATCACTCACTTTTTTATTATGCTTCAGAGCACCCTTCCTCAAGAGTTGCCTGTTTTCTCGGTTTGTATTTGTTGTTTCCCATTCTTGTTAAGTAGTAATTGCACATTGGGCTGAAATCCCCAAGGTCTCAGTTCACCCCCACCAGCCACACCACCAGAGAAATAGCGGATTTCCTCCTCCTGCAAGCAGTTATTCTCTGAAAAGAAGGGCAGTTCGATCGTGTCCTTTAGGGTCACTACGAGTTAGCATTGACTCAATGGCAGGGACTTTGTAGTTGTTTTTTATTTTTTAAAATTTATTCACTCATTTATTTATTTAGGTTGATAACATCAAAATTAGATGGATGAAGTCTTATCATGCTTGCTTCTAAGAAGCATTCTGGCTATACTTTTTCCAAGATATAATTGTTTGTTCTTTTGTTATTCCATGGTACTTTCAAAGGCATCAATTATTCTTTGGGAGTTCTTACTCAATGTCCAACTTTCCCACGTATAAGAGACAATGGATAGGGTCAGGTGTGCCTTAGTAATTGAAATGACATCTTTGTTCTTCAACAAACCTTCTTAAAGAGGACTTGAACAGCTGATTTGGACAAAGCAATGCATCATTTAATTTCTTTACTCCTGCTTCCAAGAACATTGGTTACGGAGACTTGCAAGATGAAATATTGGAGATCTTCAATGTTTTCTTGTCCAGCATGATGATACCTATTTTTCTGGTTGTGAAGATATTCTTTACATTTTATTGTAATATACTGAAGGCTGCCATCTTTGATGTTCATCAGCAAGTGTTTAGAGATCTCCTCCCTTTCAGAAAGTAAAGTTGTGTCATTATTAAGAAGCACTCCTCCAATTCAGATGTCGTGTGGTTCTGCACACTGTCTACATTCTCTGATTATTTTCTCAGTATACAGACTAAATAATTATGGTGACAGGACACAGCCCTGGCATACACCTTTCTTGATATTGAACTATTCAGTATTCCCATGTTCTATTTGTAAAACTGCCTCTTAATCCATGCACAGGCTCTGCATGAGCATAATTAAGACAAATCCAAAGCTACAATCTTTAATCTTCACTAAGTGCTTACGTCCTTTTCACTGTCAGCCAAACAGTCTATGTCATACATATCACAGGTTGTTAATGGGTCTTCCTCCAATCTTATGCTTCCCAGATTGTGTTTCCATCATATGGATTAAATTAACATACTTAAAACATACAAATGAGTAATCAAATTATGTGATTCTGAAAGGTTCTTCATGTTATATTTCAGAAAGATTGTATAGGCACCCTTAAGAGGCTCCAAATTCTTATATTCCTTGATTCTTATTAATTTTCAATGTCTTCACTTATGTTTTGGGTAAATGTGGCCCTTCGTATTGGTTTTCACTTTCTTTGTTGCAGATAAAGTTATTGGGAGGGTTTATTTAAAGCACCCCACCCCCACCCCGTAGTTAAATCTCCTTACGATGAGTTGTGCAGTCACAGTGTGTTCTAGTGCTCCCTCCCCCTCCCATCTTCATGATTGACTCCCCACACCCGCTTCTCCTCCCTAGCATCCACCCAACACCTAGATCCACACCTGAATTCCCTATGTCTGCTTGTGGCAGTTACATAATTTCATGTTAATTTGATTAATAAGTCTTGGGGTGGTGTCTAGCCTGCCAACAAGGTCACAGCCTGATGATGCCTCCTTGTGGGCATAGCCTTCTCATGAGGATTCTGGGAACTTCCTCTTTCTCCCTGAAGGTGGGTCGCACTCACTCTCTGGTTCACCTTCCTGTAAAGGAGCTCGACTCACGGAGCAGGAGGAGCCAGCGCATGTCTGGTGTGAGGCTGAAGAGGGATTTATAGACTAGATTTGGACATATGGGTTAATATCATATTGATGGATCTGATATGGACTGGACTGGGGTGTATGGTCAATGTATAATTATTACTGATAAAGACACACACTATACTGTTTTGTCTGGATTTGTTTCTCCAGTCAACCTGATGTAACATCCCTTGTGTTAATTATCAGCATTATACATCCGTTCTTCCTGTGCTTCACAGCTGGGAGGCCCCACTGAAAGAAATAACAAACAAAATCACGCTAAGGTGGTAAGGTTACAAACAAAATAGTATACAGACAAAAATACAAATAATGTGTAAGAAGGAAAAGACCCCCAATGGCATTAAAAAAGTCAGGAAGACATTTCTGTCTTGGAACCAGTAAAAGACACTTGCACCAAGAACAGATTCAGGTCGTGTTTGTAGGATGGCCAACTGGCCAACTATTGAGTTCAACTATTGAGCATAATTAAGATGGTCTCTGCCAGACATGAAGGATGTTTGGAACTCTTGCCTTCGGCCAATCTGTCAGTGACTCGGTCTGACTAGATATTCGCAGACAGGTTTGGGGCACCCACTGCCCCCTCCATAGCCCTCCACAAATTGAGCATTCATAATTTTTCTCTGATACTATTCTCCTCTTAAGATTTGAATTTTGTAATTGTCATCTTTGGATCCACACAAGCTGGTATGCTTCTTCCATGTGGACTTAGTTGACTCCTCACTCAGATGGCTGCTTGCTTAAATACAAGCCGTGAAGTCCCCAGACACTATTTCAATTGATAGTCAAGCACCACTTGCTTTCTTGACCACACTCTGCTGTAGCCCCCTTTTCCCCAGTGATCATTTCATGAAGGTGAGTATAGAGCAGGTCTCTGGTATAAGAACTGATTGTTCTTAAGTCGGAGCTATGATCTTGTGTGAGTCCAAACCCATTCCTGGTTCTTTGCCAATTCTTTTTTTCAATTTGCTGCAACTTGGAAGGCAATAGACATATATGTCATAGTTAAATTATGTCAAACATAATTGTACAATGTCTTCCAAAACATACGTTTCCTTTCTTGACTTCTTGACATATATAACCCCCTTCCTCCAAACTCTTGTTATATTTTCTTTCTCTGTAGGCTCATCATCCCTGGGTTTCATTTACTGAAAAATAAAGAAACAAATAACACAGCTTCAAGAATGGCAATGCACTTCTGAGGTACACTCTAATATAAATGAGCATAGACATAATGGAATAGAATGACTCTCACAGGATGATCCAGGTAAGACATATCTTAATACAGCATACTGGGCATTGATGTACCAAAGCATTTTTTGTTCACTAGTCAACCTTACACTGATCTTGTTACTGCTGTGTTCTTCTTCTACTTCAGACACCAAGTGTTTTCAGGCTTGTGTTCTCAGGTTACAAGTGCATCTGGAATAGAGTCTAGTTCACCCATTGAAGTTCCCATTTGAGGTCTCACTGACGTAGACTCTGGAGCATGATGTGCCCCCCCAAAGATGTAGGATTAAGTATCTCAGTGTTCTATGACACAGGGCCTGGGTTCCTGGGCTAACACCAGAGACCCTAGGTCAATTCAGCCTCCACACTTTGACAAACTGACAGATGAGTAGTGGTCTTTCACGTTCAGAATTACAAAAGGGAACAATGTAGTCTCTTATGGCCTTATATAATCTCAAGTATGCAAGTCACAGTAACTTTGAGACATAGTTAATTTTCCTAAACAGAATAATGCATTTTTAAAAGGGAGAATGTCAGATAAATGAGGGAGATTGGGATATAAGCACATTCATGCCCTTTAAGTAAGAATGTAGATGAGGACATCAATTGTCAGAAGCATTCTGAGATAATTAAGTCAATTTTACTAAAACACACCATAAAGTAAGCAACTCCAACCTTAGGTATATCTCTAAAATAAACATTTATATAGGTATATGACCTAAGAATCCTAGGATTCGTATGACCTCATTGTCTGTGATCAGAGTATGATATAATCTTAGTGTTTGTGACTTGCAATGGTAGACAAGTTAGGTGAACACTACTATGGACTCTTACACAACATCAAGAAGCAATGGAGTAATTGTGTACTGAACAAAATGAGTGGATATTAAAATTCATGCTTACTGAGAAAGTTTAAAAAATAGTAAAAGATGATTCAATACAGAAAATGATGCTATTTAAGTACGTTTTTAAAACACAGACTTAAAATACTTGCATAAATTTTTCATACATTTATATATAAATGTATACATGTAACATATTAGAATTGTATCAAGAGGGAAATAATTGAAGTAAAAGGTGCATAAAACAAAACAAAAACATCAAGAAGAGTGAACTTGGTGACGAATTTGCAGAATAACTTTTTGCTACTAAGTTAAAAATAATAGAGAAGAATGGCAGAGGAATTAAGCAGATGAGATAAATTTCTTTATTACAGTTTTAAATAGTGATATTAGAATATACGGCTTTGAGACAGTTAGTATCGCCGATTTCCTGATGCTCCTCATGCAACTTAGACAGGCTTCATCCATTAACAGTTACTGGCAATTCTGAGCATATAGAGGCCAACTTTGTCAAGATCTGTCCCTATATGGAATGCCAACTCACTATGATCAGTATTCTCTAGAGACAAGTATGCAGCCCTGTAATACTGGTGGTTTCATGTTGGACTGTTAACTGTAAGATCGGCGATTCAACACTCCAGGCACTTCATGGGAAAAAGGGGAGAACATCTGCTTTTTGTAAAGATTTATAGCCTCAGAACTCCTTATGACTCACTATGAGTCAGAACAGACTGTATGGAAATGGGTTTAATTTGGTGTTATACTGAAGTATAATATCTCAAAACGGAGAGTAGCTGATTTAAGAATGTTCAGTTTTTCACTCAAATTTGATCATTAATTAAGTCATCCTTATTGCTGAGAGCGATCTAAATAAGAATATTAGAGGTGAACTGAAAGAAGTTGCTAAATGGCAATTGAGGACCATCGAGAGGTGATTCAGATGAAAGGCCTACACAAAGGA
Source organism: Tenrec ecaudatus (assembly GCF_050624435.1). Classification (NCBI taxonomy): domain Eukaryota; kingdom Metazoa; phylum Chordata; class Mammalia; order Afrosoricida; family Tenrecidae; genus Tenrec; species Tenrec ecaudatus. The sequence goes on from NC_134530.1 coordinate 101,659,676, forward strand.
CAGGAACAGATGCTCAACAAACATATGAGGAAATGGTAGTTATTTTGTCATTCATGAAATTCAAACAAAAACAAGAAACAGATACCACCAACCAAGGCATCAGGACCATAGTCTCAAGGGACACCAAGATCTATTGACATAACATATTTTACAAAGACAACGTTCTACATCCAGTTTGAGTGAGAGCCACTGGGGTTTTGAAAGCTCTTGATCAGGCATCTAAGTTACAACTATCATCTCCCCCAGTCCAGAGGAAAAAAGAGCGGTGGACTGGAAAAACAAGTGAAAATTAATGGACTCATGGACCAAACAAACATCAGCTTCCAGAAATTAAAGAAATCAAGAACTAGATGGCGCCGAGCTACCACTAGTGAAAGCACTGTAAAAGAGCATACTAGAAGGTCCTGGATAACGTAGAATGAAAATGTAGAACAAATCCCAAATTATAAGAAAAAGATAAGTGGGACCCTGGAGACAATGACCGTCATTCACCTTCCCGATGGATAATTGATTACTCATCCCTGTGGTAGAGGAGTCAGCAAGGCCAGAGGTGCAGCAACTCCCCAAGGACGGGGAGGTCCGGCCCCACATGCAGGTGGGTCCTTAGGGGGCTGTTGTGAAATTGAGGGGCATAGCTACAGAGACATGGCATAAGACATGCCAGGGCTCACGTCCTCCATGGAGACCAGAACCAGAATGAGGGAGTAATGTATTCTCCTAGGGCCTTAGATAATCAGGAATACAAGTCACGGTAAGCACATGTGTAGTAGGAAGGGGTTGTAAGAGGCATACATACACATAAGAGGAAGGGGAAGCGCTAGAGGCATGCATGTGACTGGAAGGGACATACCGTGTTTCCCCGAAAATAAGACATATCCATGAAATAAGCCGTTGCAGGATTTCTAAGCATTTGCGCTTTATAAGCCATCCCCCCAAAATAAGACATACTGATCGGGTTGGCTGTGCAGCGCACCGGCGCGGAGCAGTCACGAAGAAGGGCAGCCCTTCTCATCCGCCACGTCGTGACAGCTGCCATCTCGGAGGTGACCGGAGAGGTGCGGGCAGCCCATCCGCAAGGTCGTCTCCCAGTCAGGTCCGGTCATTCTGTGCGTGCTGCAAGCTGAGGCAGAGAGGGAGACAGAGACAGTGAGAGTCAAAGTCTCCCCCATGAAGTGAGGAGCAGGACGCTCTGCTTTAGGAGTTGTGTCCTCAGGGGGAAGAAGGCACGCTGTGGCTGCCGTTTGACTCAGCACTGCGGGTCGATGGTCCGGAAGAGACAGCTTAACTATATTTGAATAAATGTGGATTGTTGTACCATACCTAATAAAAACAAGACATCCCCTGAAAATAAGCCACAGTGCGTCTTCTTGAGGAAAAATAAAATATAAGACAATGTCTTATTTTCGGGGAACCATGGTATGTAACAAGATGGGTGGGGTCTAGAGTTAAGATGACAGCTTAACCTTGGTCGCCTCTGAGGAGGCTTGGTCTAAGGTGTCTTTGAACTCTTCCAAGGAAGTAATTTTTTTATCTTTATCAGAAAGGAGTGGTCTACTTAGGGCGGGACATACAGTAGGATCTGAGTGCTCTGGCAGAGGACCCTCAAGCAAGTAACCTTCAAGCCATTGACCTTCAAGCATCTATAGTTGCCACCATGTGCTTAAAAGTAGCACCTTAAATGTGGCATTATTGTGGTGGGACATGATGTGGAATACCTGTTACTTAGGAGAATATGACTGGACTATATCTCCAACCCAGGAACATAAAAGTTTCCCTCCAGGGGAACCTTGCCTCCCAAACTCCCTAACATATGAAAGTAGAGATTTGACCTCATACACTCTCTCCAGTTCTGTTCTGTTCCCAGGAAGGACAAAGTCCAGAGGGTTAAAAGGAGCAGGGATAGAAACAGGGAAAAGCAGAATAGGGAGGGTGCATTGAGGAGATGGCACTAGATGAGTTGAAATAAGGTGTGTGAGTTGCTGAATGCAAAACTGATAATCAGCTCTGTAAACTTTCACTCAGTTCACAATAAACACTAGAATCTTATTTTGTTAGGAACTGACTCTATAGCATCTAACAACAACATAAACAATAAAAATTTATATTTTTATAAAAGAGGGAGGAAAATGGGATATCAAGAATGAGTAGTGGGAATAAAAAGGCCTAGATATTTGCTTCAAAGAATTAATAAATGCAAATAGTATGGAACACAATTTACATTTAAAACAAGGAGTGAAAAATAAATGTACCTCATAGACTAGAAATATCAAGATATAGTCTTTGAGGGGTATGGTAGCCATTAGCAAACTTCACCTTTTCTTGCGGCTTCTACTCTATCTATTATTAAATGCTACAACTGGATAAACTCCCTACTTAAAGATGAGAAAAAGAGGAAATTTGTACAGTAGTATTTGGTATTTAAAATGTCTGCAACATAAAGAACTGATTTATCTTGAGGATACAGGGGATAATCATAGCTTTTAAAAATGTTTAGATAATAAACTAGGCAATTCAAAATTATAATTTTATGAAGTTATTAAAATGGGGTCCATTTTAATGAATATCTATACCAAGACTAAAAGAAGCTGAAAATGCTATGGTTATAATAAGAAAAGAATAAAAACACAAATTAAATCTTCAGTGAAGGCAGAAAACCATCAAATACAACTTCGATTAAAGTCACTTTTACTGTAAAATAAACAAAATTGTTATGATGTTGTAAAGAGAAATTAAAGATGCAATATTTGGAAATGAAAAAAATGGTGGAGACAGATGAAAAGTTAAAAAATAATCAAAGATTATTATATTTAAATGTTTAAAAATGACAACATATATTTAGGTTTCTCAGAGGTAATATTAAAAACATTTAAAATACAGAGGGGAATCTCAAATTTGGAAATGTAGAATATTAAAATAAACACAAAAATATGTAATTTCTTCAGTAAATATAACAAATTAAATTAATATAAAGTACAACATTTACTCCTAAAATGAGAAAAAATTGAAAATTGTAATTATAATAAAGGTAAGAATTTGGTGTCATTTGTTTCAAATTATATTAATATTATATTTCTGAAATACACTGTGATATGCATTTGAAGATCTTTTTATATTTACATAATTTGATCACTTATAAAGGTTATGATAACATTACAATCAGAAAATGAAACTATATGTAAAATATAATACCTCAGAATTTGTCAAAATGAAAAACAGAAATAGCTACATATATATCAATAGCTTATACATCTGATGAGTTATAAACATATTAAAATATTATTTTAAAGATGATATAAAATATTCATGATATAACTAAAATATGGTAAAATGTGTATATTTTAATTCATATTTATGTATGTTCTGAGATACATACTAATTATACAAATAGATACTTAAATCTAGGAGAAAACAATGGATAGATAGGAAAGTATATCTAGTAGGTGAAAAAATCACAGGTGATTATACAGTATATATGAGGGAGTACCCAAAAAAACCCAGAGTTTTTCTTTCAAAGCTATGTATTTAAATTATTTTACAAAACAACCTTATCACCTTCAAACTACTCTCCATTACACTTAATAGCGTTGTCAAATCTGCCCTTCCATTTTTGGAAACATGTTTCAAACTCATTTGGTTGGATGGATGACAACATCTCCCTCGTTTTTGTCTTCACCTCTTCTATGTTGTCATATCGCTGTCCTTTCATGTGCCTCTGAATTCAAGGCAACAAAAAGAAATCCCATCGAGAGAAGTCAGGTGAGTAAGGTGCATGAGACAAGAGAGGCATGCTGTTTTTACCAAAAGCTGACCCACAAATATGGCTGCATGAGCAGGTGCATGGTCACGGTGGAAAAACCAGTCCCTTGTCTGCCATAAATCAGGCCTTTTTGTTGTTGTTGCACATGGTTACTCAATGTTTTCAGAGCCTCTAAATAAAAAAAAATTTGATTAACAGTCTGACCTGGTGGAATGAACTCCAAATGCACTATCCCCCTCATAGCAAAAAGAAACAAACAGAAAATAATGAGCATTGTCTTGATCTTTAATTTCACTTGATGAGCTTTTGGGAGCTCATCACTGACTTTATTAATATTTGTTTTGAGGACATCAACATAGCGCCATGTCTTGTTACCAGTAATTACCTTGGGGAAATATGTCTGTGTCACTTTGGAGCTGTTCTTTCAAAGCAAGGCAATGTTCTTTTTCCTGGTCAGTTAGAACTCGTGGCTCAAATTTCACAGCGACCCTTTTCATTCTAAAATCTTCCATTAAAATTTGTTGAACTGAGCTCTCAGACAGTCCGGGTCACTCCCCCATCTCTTCAATGTTCCATCATCGGTCTTGGAGCACAAATGCATGAATTTTTGTCCATTCAGAATTTGACAGAAATCCAGAATGAGGTTTGTCAACAATCAATATTTGACCTTTTTTGAAATGAGAACAGCACTTGTACACTTGAGTTTTTCCCATAGTGTTGTCCTTGTACACTGTCTTCAACAGCACCTCAATTTCTGGGGTGTTTTTCCCAAGCAGGAGCTAAAATTTAACTGCCAAACACTGTTCTCCTAAAACAAGGTTGGAGTGAAATTGTTTTTACGAAAAAGTCAGTGTGACCAGGTGCACTAACTCAGAGTTGCTCCATGCAGAGCCGTGGGTTGGATGCAGACTAGGAGGAGAAAGTGAACAGAAAGACAACAGCACATGGGTGACTTGTCCACTGGTCTCATGAGCCGTAGCCATAATCAGCCCCATTTGCTCCGGACCCACAGAAAGACCCACACAAGTGGGGTCATCCTTGTTCTCCACACCCTTCTGGTGACCACAGGGCTGGCCAGCTCTGACCCTCAACCACTCAGCAGCGGGTTACAGCCCTACCCCCTACACAGCCATCTCCTTGTGTACCACACCCCCACCATCTCACCAGCCCTACTTCCACCCAAGCCCCTTATTCCCACCCCTACCCCACCTTCATTCTACTATCCCTACTGCATCCCAACTTCCCCATCCCACCTCACCTAAATCCCACTGCCATCCCACCCTACCTACCCTACTACCACTACTGTCCCCCATTCCACCCCCACAATCTCCATTTCCCCGCCATCCCCCATCCCCCACCACCATCCCACCATACCTACCCTACTCTACCCTACTGCCACCACTCCCCCACCATCCCCATACCCCCCAACCATTCCCATCCCATCTTCCCCACTCCCATCTCACCACCACCACCACCCCCATCACTCTACTCTCCACCTGTGAGGGAACTCAGCCCCCCACAACTAATCACGGGTTTGGTAGCCTCAACTGTATAGTTAAGATATATAAAGATCATAGTAAAGTCATAAAGAAATAGGAGATATGGGAGAGAGAGAATGAAATAAAGTCAGACATTTCATGGTACCATGCTCACCTCCTGGACTGCAATGATCTCAACAACCAGGTCTGCCCACAGCAAGGGCAGAGAGGGCAGGAGAGTCCAAGTCAAATGCATTTTACTGAACTAATGAATACATAATTATTCTTGAAAGTTTGATCGAATAACTTTTTTATGGCCAGTTTACCATAAAAATTCTAGAGTTATTCTTACAAAGTGACACATATAGACAAATGATTAATATAACAATTTAATATTAAGTTCACCATTAGTGGGAAAGTGTCAAATTTTGCATAGCAAGTCAGGAGGTGATTTAGAGAACTTTAAAATTATCACATGCTTACAAAGTCTCAAAATCTAAATAAGTAAATGAAATTGGACTTATTTAACAAAAAATGCTTTGTAAAATACAATACTGAAATTTCTGTTAACACAGTGGATAAGACCAATTGCCTTCTTTTCATTTATATGAAATTAATCTGACAGAGTTGAGAAGAAAATGAGAAATTTCCATAAGTTTCAGTCTAGGAAGCGCAGGATTGGTGTAGTCATATTATTGTTGCTGTTCTTCTGCGACATGCAATTCTGACTCATAGTGATGTTAGGAACAAAGAATGAAACACATCCTGGTCCTGTACTATTCTCACAATAGTTCTTAGGCATGAACCCATTGCTGCAGTCCTTGTGTCAATTCACCTGCTTGAAGGCCTTCTTCTTTTTCACTGCCACTCCACTTTACCAGACATGATGTCCTTCTCTACAAACTGGTCTCTCTTAGCATGTCAAGCAATGAATTCCAAACAGTACCAAGGAGTTCCAAATTAAAGATATCCCAAATATCCTATTTCTTCAAGATGTTATACAGTTCCATCTTTCCCCTATTACTCACTTTAGTATATTCCTTCACGTGCCTGGGTTCTACATTTGGCTGCTATGTCTCACAGAAACTCAAGAAACTTTTAAGATATGTCTCACATGGTTTGGGGTGCTCTTAAACCCCAAATCTAAAAATGAGATAAAGGCAAACCAAACGCAGATTTCAGAGCCAGAAGTCAAATATGTCTGAATATCAAAGCAGGGTTTCTAGCTTCTATCCCACCCACTCAGAGAATAGAGGTCGCAAAGAAAGGGAAGGCATTGATCTTTCAGTAGACCAGACACCCAAGGAAAACTAAAGTCACATCATCTAGTAAAGTCTGAAAATGCATCCCACCCTAAGTCTGTGACAGAGAACTCCCTTCAGAATGTAACTATAACCATAGGCACAGAGCTTAGAATTGAAACATAACACATAAAGCATTATGGCAAGTGAGATTATGGCTAGAAGGGCCCTATTAAGTAATTCACTAAATCTTAATCAGTGTCAGAGCTACCATATCATAGAGAGACCTGCAATTAATAAAAATAACCAAGATAATGCTATTTATAATTTTAACAGGAAAGAAATACCTGTAAGGTGATCATTGTACTCTTAGAAAATAGTAAAGCAAGATACTTAGTGGGATTAGCTAAGATAAAGCATAAAATATCTAAACAAAAATCTTAAATTTGCATATGCATGACATTTAAAGTCTTGGAAACTGGAGGGTAAATAGTAACCGAGCTCTCATTCCTCTTCATTACAGGAATACCTGGATGGCAAGGAGATTTAAAATAGACCAAACTCAAAATAATGGACCTTCTGAGAGTCAAATAAGACGTGATATTCTAATACCAGAGGAGGCAGAGTTTTGTGATCAACTGTGGTAATTTATTTTAGAAGAATTAATACCAGACTAATCCCAAGGAGTTGGGATTTAAAGTGACCCAAATGTCCAACTCTTGCAAAATAGTATTTTGTTCAAATTTTCTCCTATTCTCCTTTGAGTGTATTCGTGCAGGTTCTTAGGTTCTGCATTTCACCTCAGTGTCTCACACAACCCCCAAATCATTAAGGAAATGTTTTATGTGGTGGTGCGTGCTGTTCACGTCCAAATCTGAAGGTCAGGTAGCGGTGAACCAAATGCAGGGCTAGAGAGAGAAGCCAAAAGTATCCAAAAGTCACATCAGGTCTTCTTGCTTCTACCAGAACCCAATCAGGAAATCAAGGTATAGCTTTCCAGATGATGTGTGTAAGAACTGCACTGTGGTAGTTGAATATAGACTCCATCCAATGAAAACAAAGAGTTGTATTTAAATGGCATCCTTTCTTAAAGTCGTTTTAAAGATGCCATCTAAGAAACAAGGAATGAAAATTGGTTCACACCTTATCTTAAAGGCATAGCTTCCCCCCCCCCATAATTCTCCATTTGTATAGTAGAGAACACTCTCCAAAAGCGGGATGATAGCACAGGAGTTCAGAATTATAATCCATCACAAAAGGGAATGTGATGATAAGGGCAACATTAACCGAACACAGCACTCCAGCTATGAAAAGCTAAAGACATTTTTGAAAGAAAACCATGTTAGAGTGTATCTAGCACATCTTCAGTGAAATGAAGCAATCAATAACCTATAGGAAAATATGTGAAGATTGAGCTATATTTTAATTTTCAAGGAGACATGTATCTGTGTTTATATGACTCCATATATTATAGATACTCTATTGAAATAGACATAGAGAAAAATTAGACAACTAAATGAATTTGTACTAAATGAACAAATCTATATAAATCAAAACAAAAATATATAAATACTAGCATCCTAGCAGCACACCTTTGCCTATTTCTGACACCCACCAACAGAGATAACTTTTAAAAAATTCTTATAACAGTTTTACTGAGCTTATACACAATACACTCATTGGTCATAGCATTTTCCACTGAATAATGTTTGTAAAACATGAACATTTTGTTGCATATTGTTATGTCTGTTGTCATTGAATCATTTTCTACATATAGAAACCCTAAAGAACAGATAACAATGGTCCGAAGGAGTCTAAGAAAAAAACCAGTCTGCACAGAAGGGGAAAGCCTTGGATTATTAACCACAAAGTCAGTAGTTCAAAGCCTACCAGCGGTTTTACCAAAGGCCCCTATGAGTATGAATTGACTTGATGGATATGAGCAATCTGGATCTGAATAATGGATGGATATGATTAATGACTAACTGCCACTTCTTTCTCACACTTTGTGTGAGAATTCTTAATGCATATCTGAGAACTAATCTCATGTCTGTATAAAATTTTATTATCACATGAGCATCACAATTTATTTATCCAAGTAACTGTTGTTGATGGACATTTTTTAGTTATAAAGTATATCCATACTGCTGCTATGGACATTCTGATAGTTGTCTGTTGGAAAACATGTCTATATTCATATGGAGAATACATACATAAAATTAATGATGAATATAAACCTAAGTAAAGAGTTGCGGGGCTATGTGGTATGGATTGAAAATGCTAAATTTGACCTGACCCTTGTGCTCCTCGACACAATCAAGTTTTAGACACCTCCCTAAAGTTTGTTTCAAGAAAGGGCTTACTGTGAAGAATTACCTTTTCCTAGATGGTTTAGATATGACACATATGCCACCTTCCGAAAGGGGGTTCTGAAATTGTCCATCTTCTTGGAAACTGAAAGGCACATCTTTCTGCCACTGAGCCTCTAGTGATTTTGAACTGCTAACTTATGGGTTCAACATGTAACTCATTACACCACCACTTACTCTCACAGCTGTCAAGTCAATGCTGACCCATAATGACCACATGGGAAAGAGTAGAATTACTGATGTGAGTTTCTGAGAGTGTTCAAGGGAGTAGAAAGCCTCATCTTTCTCCTGAGGATAGCCTGGTGGTTTCAAACTACTGATCTTGTGGTAAACAGCCCAATGCGTAACTATTATGACACCAGACCCTTCTAAATCTCCTTGTTTGCCTCTCTCATAAGTGATTGCAATTAACCCTTGACTCTCCCTATTGTAGTTACATAATCTGTTAATTTGAGATTTAAGAGTGAAGGGGTGAAGTTTAGCCTGTCAATCGTGTCGCAGGTTAATGATCTCATTTGAAGGCACTAAGGAAATAAATAGCTCACTGTTGAGGCAGGACACATGCACACTCCCTGTGAGACATTCCTTTTGAGAAGACACATGGAGCTATGCTAGAGCCCTGGAGCTGAAGGAACCACGTGGAGACCCCTGCCAGCACTGAGATGCTTCCACTGCCACTGGATCCACAAGACTATCCAACCATCAGTCCGCGATCTTCCTGCATCTGGCATCATTGCAGGTGTTTCATAAGTCTGAAGAGGACTTTATACATTAGTACCGGACACATGGGCTAATATAGGGCTTGATCTGGAGTGGGCTGGGATGTTTTCTCAATATTTGATTACTCTTTTATATAAAGCTCTTCCTTATACACTAATGACTGTCTATGAATTTGTTTCTTTTACAACCTAGACTAATACAACCCCCACAAAATCAAAAGTAACTTTTGACTTCCGTAAACTTGAACTAATAATAGTCTACTCTTGACAAGATGCTAATTGTAACATAATATTAACACAAACTATCTTTCATATGTTACATTTAATACCCAGGATCCCTGGTGGCATGGTGGGGAATGAATTGGGCTGCTGTCAGCCAAGGCCAATCTTTTTTCGGGCCTGGCTTTTCCTTCGTCTTCTTCAACTTCTGACACCAGTTTCAAAGTACTCATCTTCATCAAATCTTCTCCTGTTCCTTCTGCTTCCATGTCTACCAGCTGTTGCACTTCTCCAATATCTAAATCCAAGAAATCCTTTCGTTCTCCCCATTTTCTGCCATATTAGCAATCTTTTTCATGTTTTCTTTGATTTACTTTGTCATAATCCCTAAGGAGTCAAATACAACATCTGCATACAAATCTTTCCAGTAGGAATTCATTGTTTCAGGCTGGAAGGCTTTCCCATCTTTTTATATGACAATGATGACATCTTCAGTGGCCTATGGCATCCAGAATTTTCATTGTGTTCCCTCTGTCATGGTCCTACTTCATAGCATTTGAAAACCTCTCCATGTAATACCATGTGTAATGAACCTTAACGGTCCTGTGTTAGTCTGGGTAGACTAGAGAAACAAATCCATGGACACACATATGTGTCTAAGGAAGAGGCTTATATGCAAGAGACATTGCATATTAAGAAAAGCATCCCAACCCAGTACAGTCCAAGTCCTATGTCTGATATTAGCCCAGATGTCCAATGCCAATCTATAAAGTCCTCTTCAGACTCACAAAACTCATGCAATGAAGCCAAATGCAGGATGATCACAGCCAGTGGGTAGAAAGGCTTTGGGTCCAGTGGCTTGGTAAGCATCTCAGTGCTGGCAGGGTCTCTCTGTGGCTTCTCCGATTTTAGAGGTCTGGTTGCATCCATGTGGCTTGTCTTCTGCAATGTCTCCCAGGAAGTGACAGAGCGAGAGAGCAGTGTCTTTCGCCTCCAAGGAGGAAGTACCGGATTTCCCAGAATTCTCCGAAGGCTATGCCCACAGAAGTCTCATTGGCTATCTCAGAATGACAGCCTAGACTCCACTGCTATGCTCTTAATCCTTAAATTGACACCAGATTAGGTGACTACCACAGGTCCTAATGATGCTCTGATTCAAGGGCTTAACTGGATAGTAGACAATCAACCACTTTCACCATTTCAATATTAAACTAATGGGCTTCTAGTTGGCCAGAACATTATTCAATATCACAAGAAATCTGAAAGGTAGTATTTTACTGGCAATGTTCTTCCAAATGTCAGAGGCAAAGGAAGTACAGATGAAGCCAGTTCAAATAAAGGACGCTTACTCTCTAGCACCAAGGTCAGCAAACTGTGGCTCACAAGCCATATGCAGCTCTTTAGGGACATACATGTGGATCTGAGGTAAAAAATAGAAAAATGTTCAAGGATATTTTTCAGATAGTGATGAATTCCTTTGTTTGTAAAAATACACTAATGACTTTCAGATAATTTTTTAAAATGTGAGAGACAGGATTGACTCTACCATCTTAAAAAGTGTGCTGACCCCAGTTGTTGTCAGGGACCCTAGCACAATAGAACACAACAATTCATAGTCCTGTTCTATCCTGGAAATGGTTCCTATAGCTGCCCATTGTTTCAGCCACAGTGGCAATCATCTTTTTGAGGCTTTCCTGTTTTTCACAGCCCCTATACTTAACCAAGCATGACAGCCTTCTCTAAGACCAGTCTTTCCTGATAATATGTCCAAAATATATATGATGAAAATTTGCCATTCTCACCTCTATGGAAAAATGGCTGTATACCCACCTAGATAGATCCATTGACCCTTTTAGCAGCCCATATTACTTCCAACATTCTTTTCCAGCACCACAATTCAAATGCATCTATTTCTTATTCAATATCCAACGTTCACAAGCATATTCGACAATTGAAAATAATGGCTTGGGTCAGGTGCACCTTAGTCCTCAAAGTAACATCCTTGCTCATCAATATTCCAGAGGTCTTGTGCAGCAGATTTACCTAAGGCAGCAGTTCTCAACCTGGGGGGTCAAGATCCTTTTGTGGGTGAATGACCTTTTCACAGGGGTCACCCGATTCATAACAGTAGCAAAATTACAGTTATGAAGTAGCAACAAAAATAATTTTATGGTTGAGTGTCACCACCACATGAGGAACTGTATTAAAGGGTCGCGGCATTAGTAAGGTTGAGAACCACTGACCTAAGGCAATGTGCCCTTTCATCTCTTGACTGCTGCTTCCCTGAGCATTGATTGTGGATCCAAGCAAGAGAAAATCCCTGACAACTTCAACCTTTTCTCCATTTATTATTATGTCACCTATTGGTCCAGTTGATTCTGGCCTTTTATTAATTGAGTTTTAATCTATGCTGAAGGTAGTAATCCTTCATCAGCAAGTGTTTCCCTGTCCTCTTCAGCAAGCAAGGTGTGTCATCTCCATATTGCATGCTGTTAATAGGCCTTCCTTCGATCTTGATGACACATTTTTCTTTATATAAGCAACTTCTCTGGTTATTTGCTCGGCCTACAGATGGAGCAAATATGGTGAGAGTGTACAAACCTAACACACATACTCACTGTCGATGTACAGCTTTCTTGTACATCGAAAATACTGGAAGCTAGTGTTTATTTACATTTTCCTTTCAGGGCTAAGTGGCTAGAAGCTTGATAGATAAGAAGAGTCCCAATCATAAAATCAATGGTGTTTATACAAATAACAGCTGCCCTACTCTTTCCTGTCTTCAATTCTGTACTTTTGTATCTTCCTTAGTAGTAAATATCCTTGGAAGCATTTGACCTGCATTTAAAAAATGTTCAAACAGATAACCTTTCTTCTCAATATTCTTAATGGCATCTTGAAATTCATCCACTTTCTCTTGGTCAATAAAAGTGGTTTTTCCTGCATTTTTACATTCTTTAAGCCAACCTCTTTGAAAATTTATCAAACCATCCTTTATTGGCAGGGAATTCTTGAATTTCAAAACCTTGAACCAAGGAGTAGGGCAGCTTCATCAGAAGTCCTTCTCTACTCTATTGTCTGCGTAACAAGCAGCCCTTTCTTGCCAATTCCCACACCTGACTCACCCTAAGCTGTAATACTCCTCCCTGTTATAGGAAACTGCTTTTAACCGAACAGTAAGTAATGTGAAGAAAATAAAAAAAAACCTTCACAACTGGACCAACAAACAGCAGGATAAACAGAGAAAAGAATGAAGTCGTGAAGAATTTTATTTTGCTTAGATCTACAATTTTCATGTAAGTAGCAGTCAAAACATAAAATTAAACTGGGCAAATCTGCAAACAACCTCGTGAAAATGTTCAATAACAAAAATGTCCCTTTGAGGAACAACTTGTCCCTGATCCACACAACAGTGCTTTAGTAGCCTCCTCTGTAGGTGCAAATTGGACAATGAATAAGAAAGATCAAAGAATAATGGGTGCATACCTACATCATTATTCAGATGCATCCATTATTCTTGGACATTTGAACATACTAAACACTGAAAGAAGAAAAGTAAATCTGTCCGGGAAGAAATAGAGGCAGAATATTCTGTTGAAGTAAGGATGAGGAGATTTTGCTTCATCTATCACAAGGGATCAGTCTCTGGAGAACAATATCATGCTTGCTAGAGTGGGGTCAGCTAAACAGGGAAAGACTCTCAAAGAGAGCCAGTGGCTGAGTGGCTACACTAGTAGCCTCAAACATAATGTGGTAGTTACATAATTTCATGTCCACTTGATAGATACTGAGAGGGATGTAATCTAGCCTCTCAATCAGGTCACAGCCTGATGATGCCTCCTTGTGGATGTGGCCTTCTCGTGAAGGTTCTAGAACTTCCTGTTTTCTCCCTGGAAGTGGGCCACACACTTTCTCTCTGTTTCACTTTCCTGCTGTTGAGATACTCTGAGAGCTGGAGGAGCCAGTCACATGGAGACCCATGCCAGCTCTGAGATGCTTCCTCCTTCACTGGATCCACAAGACTGGCTGGTGATCTTCCTGTATTCAGCATCATTGCATATACTGCATGATGATGAAGAGGAATTTATGGACTAGTAACGGAAATATGGACTAATAACTGACTTAGGCACTTGATCTGGACTAGACTGGGATGTTCTCTCAATATACAATTGCTCTTTAATATAAAGCTCTTTCTTATACACCTATGAGTGTCCCTGTATTTGGTTCTTTATAGTCAACCCAGTCTAACATACATAACAATAATTGTGAAGATTTACATGATCGACCAGTGTTTCCTTCTATTGTACATGGGAAGAATATGAGTTGGAAGCAAAAAGTACCTTGTAACAATAACAGAAATTGACTAATGGTATCAAGAACATCTTATATGTTTAATGGCCATATGTATACCCTATGTCTTGAAATAGTTGTATGCAGGATCAATATGTAATTAAAATGCATGAGGGTATATGACAAAGCATTGCTACTATGGTTCCAGCTCGTACTTTTGTAGGCTGGATCCTAATAAAGCACCGTTAAATATATTTTACTGCAATCACTTGATAGCTGCAGAAAAGTTCTCTCAGTAAAGTACTGTCTCAAACTCATTAGAATATTTTTTTAATTGGGCTATTGAAAACAGCAGCTTCCAGGAGCACTGGTGACACAATGGGTTCCATGCTGGGCTGCTCCACAGAAAACAGTATCTTCTAAAGGGATCTGCTGTGTCAATTGAATTCAATGCAGAGATCAGTCCAAAAGGTTATCCTAACTATGCCTTAGAGATACCAAAGAAGTAATCTGGATAGACTTTCTCAGAGGACACAGGACTGTCATGGAGGCTTATTATAAAGAAGTTTTAAGAACAATGAAAACTGCATTGAGAGGAAATAAAGCTAGAAAAGGTATGTCAAGATTTTTTAAATCAAAAATGCACCTGCTCAATCTTCAAAGGTAACAGGGACTGTCCTGAGACATTTCATTGGAAACCCTTACACCTGCCACCCTAAAGCCATGATATTGTCCCTTCAGACTTCCTTTACTTCCCCAAGCTTTAAGCATGCTTAACAGAAGCACATGTTGAGTCCCTCGAGCATGTGAAAGCTGCTATTCTGAAGCGGTATACATAGAACAGTGCAAAACACCCGTGGACAGACACACCCTCTGCCGTTGAGCCAATTCCAGCTCGTAGTGACCCTGATCCGGTGGAGTTCCAAGTCAGAATTCTTATGGGAGTACAAAGTTTCATCTTTCTTCCATGGTGTGACAATGGTTCCTAACTTCTGAGGTTGTGGTGAGCAGGTGGAAATACTACCTTCAGAAGGAATAGGCCACCAGAGGATACTTAAAGAAGCAATAGCTTCGCATTGTGATATTTTATTTAATAAATAAGTCAATGATTTTAACAACATCTTTTTACTTAACCACATAATTATATAAGTAATAGAAATAATTTTGATAGCTGAAGATAATATCATTTTCCCTATTTTACAATTATTCACCATAGTAAAGTAAGAATGGTTGATTACCTGATTCTCTCCATTACATTGCAAGTATGCACCAATACAAAAATGCATTACATTATGTAAAGCACAAATTATGGAGGACATTGTGGAAAATAGAAATTCCTAACACTTAACCTTGCTACTGGGGGCACTGTAAATGTACCAAGAGGCAGTCCTTTGAATAATCTATGGGGATACTGAGCATTTTAAATTAAGGAAGATGTTGTCAGGGTTGTATCCTTCAACCATACTTTTTCAATCTTTAAACCAAGTGAGCAAATAATCCCAGAACATGGACTCTCTGAAGAAGAACGTGAAAGCAGAATTACAGCCCACTCATGAACAGTTTGTGATTTGCAGATGATAGAACCTTGCTTGCTGAGGGCAAAGTGAACGTGAAGCACTGGCTGATGAGAATCACACTGTAACTATCAATATGGAATGTAAGTCCTTGTAACCAAAACAAAAGTCCTCAAACAGGGAACATAGACAGCATCAAGTTAAATGAAGACATTATTGACTTTGTCAAGATTTATGTGACTTAAATCCAAAAATCAATGCTCGTGGCACTAGCTGCCAAGAAATTAAAAGATGTTGCATGAAGAAGATCAGTGGCACAAGGCTTCTTTAAGGTGTTCCAGAGCAAAGACGTCACTTTAAGGACCAAGATGTGCCTGATCTGCATCATGGTATTTTCAATAGCCTCATCTATATGTAAAAGCAGAGAATGTGTAATCAGCACCAGAGAAGAATTAATACGTTTGAATTAGGGTCCTGGTGAAGAATAATGAAATTACTCTGGACTAACAGAAGAGCAAGCAAATCTGTCTTGAAGTTCAACCAGAATACTCCTCAAAAGCAAAGATGATAGGATTTCATCTCAAATATTTTGGACAAGTGATCAGGAGAGACAAGTCCCTGGAAAAGGACATCATGCTTGGTATAGTAGAAGGTAGGGGAAGAGAGGAAAGTCCTTGATGAGATGGATTCACACATTGTTTGCAGCAATGGCTCAACCGTTAAATACTCTTGTGATGATGGGCAGGACCAGGAAGCATTTTCGTTTGGTGTAGTAGGGTCTTAATGGCACTCAGCAACAGTATGGTCACATAGCCAATGACCTTCAACCAATCTTGTAGGCTTGGGAAAGCAGACGGTCAGTGAGAATGAGGATGGCTTTCCATGAGATGGAGTGACGTAGTGGCTATAACAGTGGGTTTACATAGAGCAATTGAGGCTATGCCACCCCACAACAACTTCAAAAGTTAGGGAAATATCAGTACTTACTTCAGAAAAATATTTTATTGAGGATAAAGTAATTTTTTTATTCTCTCTTAATTTTACGTGTTAAAACAAGTGTTTGCTTCAAACCCATCTGGTCTTCAGAAGGTTTTTAAAAGGTGTACACCTGCACGCCATGCCAGTGCTCAATTTTGTCATTTTCCTGATATGTTTACTCTTGCCCTAAAAATATTTCTGCTATTACAGTGGTATCTTGATTAGATCATTTGTAAATGCATATGTTTTTAATGATGCTTTTAAGTTTAGAAGACTTTAGTATTTAAAAATATATTAGTTGGAAGCTTCGTTTAGATTAGGAAACCAATCCTATTAGGAAATCAATCCTATTTTATTTTTATATCATCAGAATAGCTGTTAGGGTTGTTAATTTGTGTGACTTAGCACATAGTGTCACACAGTGCCAGCTTAGAAATAAATGTGGACCTAAAATATGTTCAAGATCCCTGATTAAGTTGATGTTGATGCTATATCAGTACCACGTTTATAGGGTACAAAACGTGTTTATTCTGACAATGTGTGCAAAAATAGCAATGATCATAAGGATGGTGACGCACAGTGTTTTGTCCTATTGAATGTATAGTCACTATGAATCAGAACTCAAAAGCACCCAGCAGGTGCCGTGAACACATTACAGTCAAGCTGTAGGAATTTGACATATGAAAATGCTGATGTTTCAGTGGAAAATAAGTCATCATTTTATTGAAAAACATGTATTTATATTCAAATATTTTTGAGTAAGTATTCAACACAGTATGATCATTTACAATGTATGCTAATTAACCATGTAACTTATTTTTAGTTCTATATCAACTTTTTTGTCCATAAACTCATCTTTTAACCCTGCATTCTCAACCTGACTGCCATCTACGAGTGGCAATATAATGCTGGGTGACAAGAATCTTGCTGTCAGACAGGCAAAGATTCAAATTATTTGTCTATGTTGTGATTACTGTGTATCCTTGGGCAAGTAAGTTTATTTCTTAATCTTCTTTATCATACTTTCTTTGTTTATTTTCAACTTTTTACTATAGACTGTAAACTACTTAGAGATATTAGAAAAGATTATATTTGTTTGACCTACAGATTAATTCAAATGTATGACATAAAGTTGGCCTAGATGCATATTGAATATAAATGAAGTGTAGAAAATGAGTAAAATAGATTATTTAAGACATAATTTTATCACATGAAAAAATAATATTACCAACTATATGATTCCAGTAAAGTATCTTTCAAACAGTAACTTTTCTTTAAATATAAAAGTAGTTTTATTTTTGTTTTTGTCTCCTATTAAAATTTTGGAATGTTGTTTGAAAAAGCATTTATGTCTCGGTACTTTATAATTTTCATCAACTTATTAGGCTATTAGAAGTTAAAGTCAAACAATTTAGCTTTCACTTTCACTTTTTCATTTATTGCAAAAAATATGAAGCAATTTCTGAAAGGAGACTTCTTTCTCACTTCCCTGTATTTCTTCCATTGAAACTCAATGAAACATATAATTGTAATTGTTATAGTATATTTATATAATACAAGAATTGATGCAACTTAAATAATTGTAAGTTGTATATCTTATGTTCATATTTATTATAATGTTTTGATCCATTTTAATGGGTATAGCAAAGTTATTTGATGTGATTTCTCCACATTAAGATTTCTATTACTGTTTATTAGAGAAAACAATGATCTAGACTTAATATACATTTTAGTTAAATCTATTGTATCTGATTAATTCTTTGAGAGGTAGTTGTACTCCTGGCAGCTGCATTGCTGTTGGTTTTTGTGATGTTAAAACCGAGCTTTCCCTGCCTCGCACTTCCTCTCGCCTTTATACCAAATTCACTTTGACAGAGGATGCCTTTTTCCACATGGCCTGAAATTCCTATCAGATGTGGGAATCTAGCCATAAGACTGGAGGCGTATGGTGGAAGGAGACCCCCTTGTGACCCCTCCAGGGTCGTCTTGTCTCTAAAACCAGATAATATTCAGTGAGTTCATATTGGATGTGGAACACTTCTGAATGGGAAAAATTTAATGCATTTTGTGAACCTTTTAATGTATATTGGTCGATGACATTCAGCCTCTAGGGAATAGAGGCTCCCTGGGCTTGCATTCCACTGTTAACTTTCTGGTTCTCTGTTAATGACCTCAACCTGGCAAAAATGACTTTAAGGAGCTGGGTTAGTCCTTGTGCTTTCTAATGCCTTGTTTGATCATTAACCGGATTCGATTGGGGGGAGGGGGGAGTAAATTTTCTACCTGAAATACTGACTGTTGGGGATAAATGGCCATATTGATGCTACTCTGGGTTTTGTGGCAGCTGTAACTAAAAATCAAGTGTCTCCACATTCAGAAAACGAGTGTGCCCACTCTCCTTTTGGGTTAGAGATTGCTTAGCCCCGTCTCCAGAAAGAAGGAGAGCTGCTCACCATGGTCTCAATCAATGAATCTTATTACTCTTTTACACACCTGCACACCCTTCGGTTTGATAGGGGAGTGAGGGACAGGTGATTTTTAAGGCTGAGAAGTGGAGACGAAGCTGAGCCATGTTGTCAGGGAGCTTTCTCATTTTTCTCGTACCTAAGATCTCACTTTAGCATCAACCTATTTGCGTCCATTCCCATCCTGTTCGCTCTTTGAGGAGGGGGACCATCCTACTCACACCTGACCATGATGGGAGAGTCTCCTCACCCGTCAAAGTCACACATCAGAAGAAATCATCCAGACTTTTAAAATTACTTTTTAAGATGCCATGTTAGATACATTATGTTAATCTATTTATGTGACCCCTTATTTCCCTTAACTCTTGTTCATCAAGGATTTCAGTGACTACAAAGAGTGTTGTTGACCTGTTCAAGCACCACATCTGAGTGATGTGCTTATCACTTAGAATTACCAGCAAAGATCTAATGCGTTCACACAGCACAGCAGAGTTTCCTACCATTCAGGACTTCTCCAGAAAATGTCTAACACAGGAAGCTAATTCAGATAATACTTCCTATTTATTTGATAGTTTTATTAATATAATTAAAGATGCTATCACTGGAGAAGTGGTGATGAACAGGATACACGTAGCTGACAGTTCTTTGCAGCCGATTCTACTCTGAAAATCCCTAAAAATGATAGAGAGGCTCACATTGACACAAACACCCATGTACGTGCACACACAAACACAACAACACAGCTGAGAACCGCCATTGGAAGATACAATGGCACTATGTTCTAAAGATGGGTGACTACTTTGACCCATTGACAATCCTTGCGTATCTCCACACAGTAGATGTATAAAAGCAGCTGCAATTTGTGGTTAATTTGGATTGGAGTAATAAGGTTCCTGACATAACCTGCACATATGTCCTATGGAAACTGATTAAATATAAAAGCTTGAAGCTGAGACCTGTGACATATAGAAATTCACAATGGGCCTCTTCTGTATGTCCCAAGTTAAACATAGTAGAGAAAAGTAAGTTTTCCTTAGGGCCTATGAGCCCAGGGTGGGGGTAGTGGGATGGTTGGGATGTCTTAGATTCTCTACACACACACACACACACACACACACACACACACACACACACACACACACACACGCGCGCGCGCGTTTTTCAAAATTGCCTATTAAAAGAAAGAGGGGTTAATTTCCAAAGGAGAATCCAAAGTAATATCCCACATGGTAAAAACCCTTCCTTTGTTAAAGGATGCCATTCTATGCACAGTCTTTATGGACTATGGGGGGTGGTTTCTGGAAAACTCACAGAGATATTCCATACCTGAAACAAACACTTGGATAGCTTCCACTAGAAAGAGAGTTCAGTATAGAGAGGCTTACCGAGAATAGCAGCCAAGTAAACACGTTTGTGTCCTATTGCCCTTGTTTCCTTTCCTTCCTTCCTCCCTGGGGATCACTCACACCACATGTCCAGCTAGAAACAAAACACGATAAACTCGGCAAGTCAAAGGATAGAATACATGCCTATCCTTTATGATCCTGGCCACTCTTTGAGAAGCATCAGGGAACAAAGGAAGATGCCATGCATGAAATAAGTAATTTAAAAATATTGTTTATTATATTTTGATAAACAATGGACCATACAAAGTGTATATTGGTAGTACACCTAGGAAAATATCACTATCAATATATTAATCTTTCTAATATCCCCAAAGTTTTCTTCTGCCCTATTGAAATTCATTCAGCCCTCTGATTTCCATTATTGATTTTCTTTGTATCAAAATATTGGCTTATATTTTCCATAATTTTACATATATTGAATTTTACAAGATGCCCTTTTTTCTGAATTATTTTACTCACAGTCTTGTTTTTGCTGAATAGTTTTTTTGCTCTTCTATAGTTTGTTTAACTGATTACAGACAATTGAGTTTTCCCTTATTAACCAACTGCAGGGGTTTTTTTTTGGGGGGGCGGGGAGGCTTCCAATTGGACTGCAATCTGAAAAGTCATCAGTTTATAACCTGTTTTATGAGAGAAAGACAGGGCTTTCTACTCCTGCAAAGAGTTACAGTGGAGGAAGCTCACAGGGGCAGTTCTATCCTGTCTGGCAGAAGGGCTATGAGCTGGAATCAACTTCTGGCAGTTGTATTTGGCTTGATTTTGGAGCTTGCTGCTCTGTGCCTGAAGTTGGCCTTCAGGTGAAGAAAAACAAATAGAACAAACAAGCAAATAGAGCCAAAACAAAACAAACAAGCAAATGAGTGCGATATTCACCACTGAATGGCTAATGTCTTCAAATTTCAAGTCTTATAAAAAATTCTCTAGTTCTTAAATGCTTCCTTCTCCCCGCCTACCATGATCCCAATTCTACCTTACAAACCTGGCTGGACCACAGGATGTACACTGGTGCAGACAGGAACTGGAAACACAAAGAATTCAGGACAGATGAACCCCTTGGGACCAGTGGTGAGAGTGGACATACTGGGAGGGTGGAAGGAAGGTGGGGTAGAAAGGGGAACCGATTACAAGGATCTATATATAACCTTTCTAGGGGATGAACAACAGAAAAGTGAGTGAAGCGAGACATCAGGCAGTGTAAGATATGATAAAACAATAATAACTTATAAATTATCAAGCATTCATGAGGGAGGGTAGAACAGGAAGGGAGGGGACAAATAAAGAGCTGATATCAAGGGCTCAATAGAAAAATGTTTTGAGAATGTTGAGGGCAACAAAAGTACAAGTGTGCTTGACACAATAGATGGATATATGAATTGTGATAAGAGTTGTATGAGCCCCCAATCAAATTATTTAAATTTTAAAAAAATCCATCTTGCTCTATTTAACTTTTTTCCAAAATGCTATAAAATGTTTCATTATATCATTTTCAAATAGACCATTTAATTATTATCATCAGAAAACGTGATAATACACAAAAAACCTTACCACAAGAGAAGACTTACCACCACTAAAATGCTAATTTCACTTGGATTGACCTTCTTGATACTGGAGAAGGTCCTCTTGATACCAGAGGAAGGCTACCTGATTCTCAGCCAATGTGACGAAAAGAGGTTTCTCAAATGAAGAAAAGAATGTTGGAGAAATAAAGTAATGCAATCTCTCTCCAAATTATACACCTTTTAAAACATAATTGATCTCATGAAATTTTAAATAGTAACTTTTTTAAATGCATGTAAAATATGTGTCGTACAAAATGTAATGACTCAAAAATTGTCCAGCTACCCAACATTTTTTCTAAAAAGAGATATTGCCTTTTAAATTTTACTTATTCAAAATTAAACTCATGCCATCAAGTTGATTCCAAATCCCTGAGAACCTATAGAACAAGGAAGAGCTGTATCGAAGATGGCCAAGACTGTAAATCTTTACAGAAACAGACTGCCACGTCTCTCTATTCATGACCCGCTGAAGTTGCAAACATCTTTGGGTTAGCTGCCGCCTCGTCCTTTAATCACTGTACAAGCAGGGCTCCTAAGTCTTAGATATGCTTCACTTGGCTAGTGGGATTTTTTTAATTTTGTTTTTATATTTTACTGTTGAAAATGACCTGTCCTCCATTCAGGAGGTCTTTTCATAAGTGCCATCAGCCTACTTTGCTTTTACAAGTTACTTTTGCATGATTCTATTAAAAAATATTAGTGAGTGTTTTGCAAGATGCCTTCCAGGGAGGAGGGAGTGATTTTAAAAAACTGTATAGAAGGTATGTGCTATTGTGTATAAATAGTATGTGCTATTGTGTATAAATAGCAAGATGAACCATACTTTGGTTCAGGACTTTAAGAGAGTTTTCGTTAAAGAGTTAAAGAGTAAAGTTTATCTCAAAGAAGTACTTTGGAGGTTCATCCAGCAAGTCTGAATTCTGTTTCATATTTTAAATTCTGGTTTGTATTCCACGCTGTTTTGTTCAGAATTCTTCCACAGAATCTTTTTATTAAAAACACTGAAACAGCTGTTGGGGTTATGTATGTATCACCAAACACATCATAGAATTTGTTTCCTTGATTTGAGGTTTAGAGTAATGGTCTAATTGATTCTCAGAGTTTCCGTTTTAATTCCTAGTTTGTTGCTTAGGGACAGAGGTC
Organism: Tenrec ecaudatus; assembly: GCF_050624435.1. Lineage (NCBI taxonomy): Eukaryota > Metazoa > Chordata > Mammalia > Afrosoricida > Tenrecidae > Tenrec > Tenrec ecaudatus. Next base: position 101,682,814 of record NC_134530.1, read on the forward strand.
ATGCAATATATCAAAGGACTTTCAAGAGACAACCATGTTCTCCATTCATGTGAAGTAACAAAATAAAAGTGTCAAGAATGGGTAGAGGAAAAAGAGGCCTTGAAATGTAACAATTAGGTTATAAATGCACTTATACATATATGTTTTATTTATTTACACATTTATATATATTATGGATAAAAGTAGGAGTTAAATTGTTCACTAATTGTATAATTGGCTACTGAAACTTAGGTTACTCCAAATAATTTTTACCTAGATTTTTATGTGCCTGGCTTCAAGCAATTTTTTTATATTTCATGTGCCAGAATTACTTGTAGAAAACTGTAAGATTACCTAGAAGGCCTTATAATGCACTCTGCCTCCTCTATGCCAGACTTGGTGCATAGCTGCTCTTCTGCCGGTCATCTCGTCCTTGAGCAGTGCCACTGTATGCGGGGCAGGTGGCAAATGCCGGCGCTGACACCTTCCTGAATTATTGCTGACATGATCATGGTAAATTAATACATATTTGATTTCTTACTTTCTGTGCAGCTCATTGTTCTAATTGACAATCTCGTGATCTGGCAGTTTGAAAGCTTTCCAATGTATGAACCAATAATATTTGAGTTGTTCAATGTGTCACCAACACGTGACGTGTTCATAGTTTTAGAGTGCACCCTTTTTAAGTAGGATATGGAACCACAGTGTCACTGTCATCAAAATGGACCGCTATCAAGAAGGCCAGCAGTTCAAACCAAATAATCTCTCAGCTGGTAGAAAGATGAGGCTCTATGTCCCCACGGAGATTTATAGCCAAAGAATTGCATAGTATCACTTTAATTCCAAGGTATTCAATGGTAGTGGGTGATGGGAAGCTGGAAATTGTAATATTTCATTTAATTTTAAAATAAGTTTTCCTTATACCACTGAAATTGAGTATTCTAGATATGTATTGGTAATCAGCAAAGCCCTCTTGTGAAGTTCCCAACATGTATCTTACTTATTTTCCTATAACACTTTTTGTTTTAATTTATAGATGCTTTTAATGTTTGTAAATATAACTTTTTCTTTCATTTTTCTTTTTAATCTATGCATTGTGAAAGGGGCTAAGGGGCTGAGTGGCATCGTAGTTACACCGTGGACTGTGATCCTCAATTTCAACAGATGCAAACCCACCAGACACTACAAATGAAAAGGATGGGCTTTCCAATTCTATGTTTCACAGTTGCAGTCTGGGAAATTCACAGGCCAGTTCTAACCATAAGTCAGCATCGACTTCGTGGCACTGAGGATTGTAGTATAGTAATTATGCATTGCAAATATTTCTCCCATGCTCTGAATCATATTTTCCATCTTATTGTAGTAGGTTAATGAGCCCAAAGACAAGAGACATAGCCTAACCAAACTGTCTTCAAAGACTGACTATATGAAGAAGAAATTCTATCCCTGCTTTTGTACCCAAAATCATTGAAAATGGTTTTCTAGCGAAACTTATATATAATTTAATAGATGTACCATTCATGATATTGAAAAGGTGGTAAAATCATGAATTTTAAACAATTGGAAATGAATAAACAACATCCAGTATATCCATAAAATGCACATATGCAAATAAAACAACAACCAAATTCACTGCATCTAGTCAATGCTAACTCATATCAACTCTATAGGACTGGGCGGAACTACCCTTGTAGGATTCTGAGACTGTCACTCTTTTTCACATGGAATGACTGGTGGTTTCAAACTGCTGACCTTGGAGTTAGCACCTAAATCATAACCACTATGCCACCCGACCAGATGAGGAGTATGTATAGTCTAGTGTATATATACATATCCTGAAAACATGTATATTTAGGCATAAAAATGGAAATGACTCATGATCTATGCCACTACATGGATGGACTTGAAATCACTTTGCTAAGTGAAATAACTCATAAATGAAAGGTAATAGTGTATAATTTCACTTACATGAAATGTTCTGCTTCATCAAATCCATCGGGACCGAATGCAGGTCAATAGTTTCTTAATCTGGGGGAAGGGGAGACTGACACTTATCTGCTTGACTGGCCATTTCAAAGGCCTGGATTACCCTATTTATATACTATTTTATACAAACATTTGAATATAGTCAATGCCACAAATGATATATTTTATGACTTTATGAAATATGTATTTCCCCCACCCCCCAAAACTAAGAGCAATGACAACTCAGTTACTCATGTACCCAAAAGATGAATGGATTTTTTAAAAATTAAGTGTACTAAAAGGAGCCAAACATACAAAAATGCATTATTACCATTTCATTTATATGAAAATTAAGCAAGCAAATTTAAGACAAGTAGAAGTGAGTACTCTGATTATATCTGAAAGGATCATTATTTATTAGACATAATAAAGATGTAACCTTTTAGAGCAATATTCTAGTGAATTCACAAGTAAATACAATAAAACTTATGGTTCTATATAGTTACTAGGAACCATATTAGCCCATATGTCTAATAATAGTCCATAAATTCCTCTTTAGACTCATACAGCCAAGCAATAATGCCAAATACAGGAAGATCACAGATTAGTGGGTGGAAATTCTTGTGGATCCAGTGTCAGTAGAAGCATCTCAGCACTGGCAGGGATCTCCATGTGGCTCCTCCAGCTCCCAGGGCTCTGAGTGCACCAGCGTAGCTCCATCAGGCTCCTCTTCGGCAATGTCTCTCAGGGAGTTAGTGTGTGTCCCGCCTCCAATGAGCTATTTAACTCCTTAGTGTCTCCAAATGAGGTCATCAAGCTGCAACCTGATTGACAGGCTGAAAAACACCCTTCACTCTTAAGTCTCAAATTGACAACAGACTATGTAACTACAACAGTTATATCCTTAATAAGGCACTCTGCTGGTGCAACACAGTAAGCCCTGGGCATAAAGGTGAGCAGTTATGGCCCACCAGTCACTCCTTAGAAGAAGAGTTGAGGCAGCACTCCTGAAAAGACTAATAGTCTTTGAAACCTGAAGTAGCAGTTCTACTCTGTCCTCTAGGGTTGCTGGGAGCAGACATGGACTCAAAGGCATTAGGTATACATAACATTTTTTCACATCACCATGTGTAAGTTATGGATTAATTAAAGAGTCTTAGAAAGCACTATTAGTTCTCATATCAGCTTAGTAAAATGTAGAAAAGGCAATATAGGTGATTTGAACCGTTCAAAGTGTTATTTAGAAATCTCAAAACATTTCAGGTGCATATCCTGCGTGGGGCACAAAAATGGAGTTGATATAAATTTTAAGTTATCAAATAAGCTGGCTATTCATTTTCTCGCTTATCTTTTAGAACTTGCTTAGCATAGTGAAAATGGGCGAGTATATTCTTTACAGCACATACAAGTCCTTGATGTCTATTTATCTAAATTTAAACATTCCTGGGAACAAAAACAAAATGAAGAGCAGAGACCCCATCCCTAGTGTAAGAAGGTAGGATGGCATAACGGGGTAAATATTTGGTTGCTAAGCACAAGGTCTGTGGTACAAGCCTACCAGCTGCTATCTGGAGAAAGATGAAGCTTTCTGCTCTATTAAATATTTACAATCTTGGACCCTTGGCTCAGCTCCACTCTGTCTTATCATGTCACCTTGGGTTGGAATTGACTGAAGTACAATGGATTTTGAGTATCCTAAGCATTTTAGCTTAAGTGCTAACCTTTTAACTAAATTCTGCTGACATTTGCCTTATGAGTTTGCGTGTGTGTGTGTGTGTGTGTGTGTGTGTGTGTGTGTGTGACAGAGAATAAGAGAGAGACTGGGATTCATGTTTCTTGAAGATTTATCTATAGGAAATCTGAAGCATGGCTTAAAAGTGACTCCACTCAGAGAGATTTAATGTGGCTTCTTTTAGGTGCTTAGAAATACTTTAGACATGAGATCTTAGTCCAAAGTTAATCATATCATCCTCTTGAAGTAAATTTAGTCTGTAGACAAATAAGAGCCCTATCAGTATCCACTGATAAACCATCTTCTTAAAAAAATACAGGAAAGGAAATACACTTTTCTTCTCTAATATTTTTGTTTCCAAGGCTATTTTAAAAATGACAAAAAATCAATTTTAACAGTGAATGGAATCATCAGTGGGAAATGTTTGTTCTTTAAGAGCTTAAAATTCAGCTAGTGAATTGATTTCTTTGCCTTTGTGGCTGATCATACTAAAACATTTAAAATATATATATGTTCCTCATCATATAATTTATTAGCATACATGTCAGTTTTATAAGTGTTTAGAGTATCACCCATATAATTCTCATGAAAATGTTGATTAGTATAGTGTTTCTAGAAGGTAATTAATATTGTATAAAAAGAGATGTTTTGTTCTTTTTTTTATGTGCACTTTTAGAGACATATACAGCATGGCTGAGTAGTTGGAGCCTCTTGAATTCTTCTGTAAAGGAAATTTGGGGAAAAAAGTAGACAAGATTAAGCAGGCTGACTTCTGGACAACCCCTCAGGAGTAGGATCTTATGCTGATTACATCTTGAAGTCTCAGAGGAATTGACACAGAGAATCCCCAGAAAAGTCATGGATTCTCCATTGCCCAGCAGGACCACAGACCACCCCTCCTTCTACCCTCCTTCCCATTCTTTCTTGGGACCTCAGTGGAGAAAGGGGAGAAATGGAGAACTGATGGATGCTCTCCTTCCTATATTCCCTATTAGGAAGATTCTAATGCATTTCCTATGACATAGGGCAAATGGAGTCTGAATTTGGGCAGGAGGATTCACAGACTTCTGCATCCTGAAGCTGAAAGGGTCCCAACCCACTCACTGCATTCCCACTGGATGGGCAGTTTTATATCTCTCTGTAACTCTTGGGGACTGGATTATAGTGAAACTCCCCTAGAGAACCGAGTAATGGGCTAATCCCGAGGGAGCACAGACAGCAGAATTAGTTGGATTTGCATCAGAGAAGAGAATCTGCATAGAAGATATTGAGCATTTCTATGTAGACCCCAAACCCAACGTAGTATCACATGCCTGCCTGTTAGCCGGCACCCACATAGAATCTTGGCCCTGCTCTTACACAAAAACAGTGAAAATAGATCTGGCAGACATGCTGACTGTATTTCAGATCATCTCTTACCTTCTATGCTGTGTTAGATGTGTTGACAATTGCTAGGCCCTACCTAGGCGCTAGAGTTTCAATGGAAGCAATATTGAATTGCTATCCACCTTTAATTTCTGCTGTAGGCAGTCTAATGTCAAATAGCCAGCCGTCCTTGACCACCTGGGATCTATAATAAATGCATGTGGATTCATTTGTGCCTGCGATAAATAAAATAAATGAATAAATAAAAACACAACAAAACAAAAGCAAAGCCATTTCTGGAGAGTAACAATCTCTGCACACATTTAGAAATAATATCAAATAATTCAATTAACAAAAATACATACACAGATGGACCAGGAGGAGGACTTGGAAGAAGAGTAAGCTTTGAAACTTCACATGAGGGAGTTGGTGGTGGCAATCTCTAGCTCCTTTCAGTGATTAAAAAATAAGATAGAAATGCAGGAAAAAGCACAAGATAACACCAGAACTCAGGAAAACACTTCAAGATCAGTTTGACAAAATAAATGAAAAACTAATAATCCAACCAATCCAAATGGAAATTCAAAAGATAACCACTAAAATTTGGAGCTGGAGGACACTTTAAAGAACGAAACAGAAGGATTAAAACAATGGAATCAAGAATCAGTGATCGCAAGTGTACATCCCTTGAGATCAAAATACAAGCTCCAGCTACAAAAATGACCTTAAAAGCAAAAGCCAACAGAAGAAATAAAACTATCAAAAGGAACGACTAACATTTGATCAATATTCCAGAACAGGAAGAAGAAATACTAACTACAGATAAAATAATTGAAGAACTGTTAAAGGAGGTTATTATGACAGAGCATAAAATAACTCTTCAAGAAATCGAGAGAATTAAAAACAGAATTGCTCCCCTCCAAAATCACAACACATTATAGTCAAATGTTCTAACATAAAAGTAAAGAAAACAAACCTGAAAGCAATTTGAGGAAAAAGAACAATTATATATACAGGTCAACATATCAGATAATTTAATGTTTTTCTATCAAAACCATGCAAGTAAGAAAGAAATAGTTTAATATATTCAAAATTTTGAGAGAGAGATAAAAACATTTGACCAACAAAGATACATCCAGCAAAATTATCCCTTATATATGAGGAAAAAATAAAAGCTATTCTGATATGGAAAAACTCAATCCTTTTCCAAGTCCACCCTTAAAGAGAAGTTTACAAAAAATTATTTTGACATATACTCAACAACAACATCCAGCGACCTAAAATTATCATAGATTATATTATTATGGAGAAAGTATCCTAATTAATTAATACTCAAAGTGAAACAGAACTATGCAAAGCAAAATAAAGAATCGCAGATAACATTTACACAATTATAATAACAATAATCAAAATAGAGGGAACAGAGCAAATAATGATTACTTGAATGGAGAATATATCAAATTATTCAAAAAGTAAAACAAATTGTCATGAATTGGGAAAAAACAAAAAAAAGTTATTTAAAGGAAAAGTTAAAACAAAACATAATAGAGAAAAATCCTACAATCATACAATAAGACAAAAACAAAAGGAAAATAATGTATTGACAAGAAAAGTTATAAACAAAAGGAATGCAAACAAAAATATCATGAACATTGAAACCAATATCATCATAAACAACAGAACTCTTCAATAACAGCATTGCATGTAAATGGATTGAGTTTACCAGTTAAAAGACAAAGCTAAACCAAAGAAATAAGAAAACGGGAACATTTAATATGCTGCTTAAAGTAAAACATATTAGATCTAAAGACCAAAAAAATATCAAAGAATGGGAAATATATATCTAGCTAACAGCAGTCATAAAAACCTGGAGCAGAAATGTTAACATAGACATCAAAATAGACATCAAAGTAAAAGGCTTAATGCGTAACCAGGGAAACCATTATATTATAATGAAAGGTTTAATTTAACAAGAAATTATCATCACAATCTCTATGGAAAAAATGAAAACCTTCGAACCAATTTCTTGGAGAAATGAAAAGACACATAGCCTACAATATGACTGCAGTAGGAGAGCTCAACACATCACAATTTAGAGAGATCAAATAGAAGAAAATCCACAAAGATACAGAACTAGACAACACAATAATCAACTTGATCCCTTAGTTATATATAGAATACTTTACCCAACAGGAGAACATATGTATTCTTCTTCAGTGCACACAGAAAATACTCCAGAATAGATAGTATTTTAGATCATAAAGCAAGCACACTATATTAAAAAATTAAGTTATTACCAACTCATTTTTCAATCACAATGCTATATAAAATAAGGAATCAATCATAGGACAATCAACTACTCCAAAATTAAATGGAACTTGAACAACACCTTTCTTAAAAATCACTTCCTCTCAGAAAGTATAGAGAGAAAGAATACTAAAAAATTCCTTGAAACAAACGAGAATGAAAATATAACATAAATTGTTGGGCCACAGAAACTCATATGCAAATTTATAGCAAGAAGTGCATACACCAAAAACAGGAATTAATTAAAATAAACACCATAACACTACTACTACAATTGGAAAAAGAGCAGCAAAACAAACTCTCAAACAGTCAAAGAAAAAATTAGAGAAGAAATTAATTATTCAGAAAAAGAAACTATAGAATTAACAGCAAGCCAAGCCAAGGGGAGGAAGGAGAAAAGGAAAATAGTACAAATGATAAATGAAATGGGTGTCATTATAACAAACGAACTGAGCTTTTAAAAATTTGCATAGTATTATGAAAATTGTATTCCAGTACATTTGAAAATATTTTTAAAATGAAAGTTTTCAGAAATGTATTATCTACCTAAATTAACATAGACTGATGCAGAAAATCTCAATAACCCTTCAACACATGAAAAAATAGATCCTGTCATAAAAATATTCCCAACATCCAAAAAGCCCAAGACTAGATGTTTTTAAAGAGGTATTCTGCCAAACGTTTAGAGAAAGGTTAACATCAATCTTACACAAATTATTTAACAATATAGAAACAAGGTATTATCAAAATCATTTTATGAAGTAAGTATAATTCTGATACCTAAGCCAAGCAAACATTGCACCAAAATTGGAAATTATAAAATAATACCCCTGGTGAAAACAGAGACCAATATTTTCAGCAAAACTCTAGCCAACAGGATTTAACAAAGCATCCCCCAAATAATATACATGATAAAGTAAAACTCATACCATTATGCAAGGATAGTTTAATATTAGAAAAAAATCAATGTAATCCACCATATAAACAAAATAGAGAATATGAACCATATGATATTAATCAATGCAGAAAAGGCACTTGATAAAATTCAATATCCATTTTTTATAAACACATTTAATAAAATATGAACTGAATGGAAATTCCACAACAAATAAAGGCCATAGAGGCAAAACTGAGTACATCCTCTCATCGAACAGAAATACTATAGGGTTGCCCTTTATCTCTACTCCTATTTAATAGAGTTCTGGAAGTCTTGGCCATAGCTACAGAATGTCAAAATCATACTAAGGTCATCTACATTGACACAGAAGTAATACAATTCTCTACTTTTAAGATGATATAATCTACATGTAGAAAACCTCAAAGATTTAATTAAAAATGCTGAAACTAATTGAAACTTTTAGCAACATAGCAGAATATAAGATGAATAAAGATATGTGTTTCTTGTATATTAAAGAATATGACACTAAAAGGAAAATTTTAAACACATACAATTTACAATAACTTCCAAGAGATAAAATATCTCTGAATAAATCTTATCAGAAAAATAAGAGGCAAAGAAAGCACTTCAAAATTAAATAATGTTCCATGATCCTGGATAAGAAAACGAAATACAATGAAAAATTCAATCTTTCCAAAAATCTCTTTATAAATTTAATGAAAGGCCATTCCAAATCTCAGCACAATTCTTCAAATGAATCAACAACTTTAGATGGAAAATGAAGAAACCCAAGATAGACTAACGCCAACAGCATGCAACAGAGCAGCAATGGGAGCAAAGAAATGAAGTCCCTGGGGAAGACTAAAATTAGACTTTGGGGCCAGGGTCTGGCCCCCATCATACTGGACTGGAAAACACTCCTAAAGGTCTACAAATAGACCTAGAACTATTTACAGGTTTTTCTTTTTGTTGTTGGTGGTGGTTATTTGATCTATTTTTTTGTTTTATTTGGCTCTGTCTTGTTTCATGTTTATTATTGTCTCTGCATGTCTATCTAGGTAACTCCTTGGGACAAACAATGATAGTGATACTAGGAGGGTAAGGGGAAGGTGGTGGGGAGAAAGGAGGAACTGATCACAATGATCTACATGTAATCCTCTTTCAGGGGAACAGACAACAGAAAAGTGGGTGAAGGGAGACACCTGTCAGTGTAAGACATGTAAAAATACTAACAATTTATAAATTATCAACGATTCATGAGGGAGGGAGTGGGGGTAGGGAGGGGAAACAGCGAGGAATTGATATCAAAGGCTCAAGTAGAAAGAAAATGTTTTGAAAATGATGATGGCAACAAATGTACAAATATGATTGACACAATGGATGGATGGATGGATGGATTGTGATAAGAGCTGTGTGATCCCGCAATAAAATGCTTTTAAAAAAACTGTTGAAAAAAACTCAGAAGGCCTTCACTTTTAAATTTTAAAATTATAAAAATGGGAATTAGTGATCTTGTAAAGAGTTATAATCTCAGAAACTCACAGGACAGTACTACCCTGCCATATAGTGTGCAATAGTTTTTTTTGACTTGATGGTGGTGATTTTTTGGTTTTATATACCCATAGTAATCAAATAGTTTGGTATTGGTTTATGATAAGCGAGACAACCAATGAATTTGAAATGAGAACTCTGAAATATACCAAGTGCCTACAGCCATATGATCTTTGATAAAGGACTAAGGGCGGAGTCATAGCCTTTCCAATATATGGTGCTGGGACAATTGGATCTCGACCAGTGAAAGAATGAGACAGTACTCATTCCTCACCCCTGTATACAAATGAACTTAATATAGGTGAAAGACCCAATACAAGCCCTGAAAGTGTTAATACCATCAATGGACAAATAGGGATGACCTTACAAACCCTAAAACAAGGGGCAAATATACTATTTGATATAATGAACAAGACTAACACTTTTGAAGACAAAATAGAGCATTGGGACCCTCTAAAACTATATAATTCATGCTCATTAAAGACTTCATCAAGCGTAAAAAAACTCACTGATAAGGAAACACTATTTAGCAATGACCAATCAGAGAAAGGATTAATTTCAAAAATCTGTAGAAAACTACAATATCTTAATAAGAAGAATACAAATAATCCACTGTTATAATGGATAAAAGCCACGAATAGATAATTTAGTAAAAATGGCACCCAAGTGGCCAACAATCATATGAAGACATGTTAGTACTCATTAGCTACAAAATAAAAGCACATTAAAACAATAATAAGGTACTACCTTACAACAAAACTGTTAGTAAAAAGTTTTTAAAAACACAGAAAATAATAAATGCTGGATAGGATGAGATTGGAATGCTCATACATTTCTGGTTGGATTATAGAATTGTACAATCACTATGGACTTCAGTATGGCACATAAGTAACTAAATTTTGATACAAACACCTTAATCCTGCCCTCTCCCTATTTGGTATACACCCTAGAGAAATAAAAAACAAAACAGAGATAGACATATTTATAATTAGGTACATCCATAAAAGGAATATTGTCCCTCCTTTAGAAATAATGACAGTTCTGTCAAACATCTTAGGCCATGGTCAAAATTAGAGAATATTACAGTAAGGAAAGTCGGTCATTCCAATAATGATAATTATTTTAGGACACCATTATTATAAAGGAAAAAGAAAAAGAAGGACAAATGGTTTCATATCAAAGAATAAGATTGTAAAGACTATGATAAAGCCCAGGCTCGGGACTTCGGAATGGGGGAGGATGAGGACACGCAAGTAAGGAGGAAGGGAAAGTCGATAAACAAGCATCTACACGGGACATTTAATCGCATTCTGTCATTGATTTAATGAGATGGACTGAGCAACTACATAGAAATGTTTTCTGGTATATCTTTTACTCTACAAAGCAAAGGGGTAAGATATATAACACATTTTTTAAAGTTAAAATATTTAAAAAGAAAAGGAGAGAGGTGTCATGGGTTTAAAATCCCTGCAGACTTCTCACCCATCAGATGTAAACAGTGGTATAAAAACAAGTAAAGAAAAGCTGCAAGAGACTGGATTCTTTTGTGACATGCAAGCTGGTTTCAAGCAAGATTAAAGAGGTACAATTTTTTATCATGATTATACATTTATGAATTAATGTAAGAAAATAATTGGTTTTTTGCATAATAACCAGAACAACACTTGTGGAAGAATTATTCATAGTTGTGAAGGAAATAAAAATGCAAACCTCATCAAGAGGAAGCTGGAATAAATTTAAACATCAATTAAAGGAATCATGGATTAATGCACTACTGTACATTTCATTTAACATAACATTTACAAAGTGCCAGGTTATTTGATAAACTCAGAAATGTCATCAAAGGTAAGCCTCATAATGCCATTATTACGTAGTTACCATATTAGATGCATTTTACAGATAAGGAGAATCTTCCATATATGTAGGATGCATAACTTTGCTCAACTCTACACAACCCTGAAGCGTTTAAGTCAGAATTGAAACTCAGATAATCTTTCTTCACATTATTTTGCTTAAGTGGGAATCTTTTAATTTTTCATTATAATAATATTTCAGATATACTAGACTAGAGATATAAGGCTGTAGACCTCTATTTTAAATTTGAAATCTAAATTGTTCAAGAACAATTAAGAATGGAAGTCATCCATTTGTTTTATATGTTTTTTTGAAGCAGTGTGATTAAAGAAAAATATCTCAAAATATACTGACCCATAATAAATAATGATATTTCTAATTTTGGATTGGAATTATGGGAGATTTTTCTTTATTTCCTCACTCTCCCCAGTGATGAAAATATTCTTTCAAAGGAAAATTCTACCTTAAGGAAAGCAGTCAATAATAAAACGCATTAAGATAAAATATTCAATAAAATATCACAAAAAACTGTAAATTATTAGTGACTTTTGTTTCTCCCTTTGCTGGCTTGGCTTTGTACTTCTGCATAGAATCTTTTCACAATTTAGAAAGTTACAAGAATTTCCCAGACTGGATTGCATAATAACATAGTTACAACTTTCAATTCAATCTACTATATATGGTATTTCATCATATAAATTTTATGATTTCAGCTAGACGGTGACCACCAATAATACTTGAGTAAAAGAATAAGAGCAACAAAAAGGCAAATTCTGACTCAAATTTCAAAAAGAATTTAAGGGAGCCACATTTTCTCCATAATGCGACTAAGGAATGTTGTCTCTTGCTCATGGCACTCTGCTTGCTTGGCTTAGGTGCAGATGAAATTACCGCCCGCCTTTGGAAGCTGTCGATTTATCAGTTTGCATGTCTCCCTTAGAACAAATTGTCTCACTTTGGTGTCTTATTTCTGTAACCATCATTAGTGTTTCATACTATTTATATGCAATGAGTCTTTAGGAAGTTCTTTTCATTGTAGACTGATTAGGTCATTTACCTGTTTTACATTTAGATCACTGGTACATTGTATCCATAGACCAGCTGTGTGCAAGCCACACTACTTCCTTCTTGTCCAATTGACTCTGATACACCATCCCTTCAAGTATAATAAAATAAATTCTTGCTTTGTTTTATGCATCTTCATAATTATTGAAATGCTTGAATTCATTGTTTTGACCACTGTATTTTTAGTTTCGTTGAATCTATTTTGGTTCACTTTCTAACACTGTAGCAGACAGTAGTTGTTTGGGTGTTTTTAATCTGTGCACGTATGTGCGCGTTATTCTTAGAGGTTTCATTGTGTGGTTTTTAAAAGCAGATCAGTAGGTTTTCTTCCTACTGGTTTTTGCCTTCATCTAAGAATTTAAAAAATATCTATGTACTGAAAGTGACCCTTTTGGTATTTTCTAGTCCACTGGAACAGCTTCCAGAATCACATAAACATGAAACCTTACACAGGAGCCAGCAGGCAGGGGAACTAAATAGTATCCTAGAGGAAAGGCAACATGACTATTGAAGAAATAAGTAGAAAATGCTAATCAAGATGAACAAGGACTAATGGTGTAATGTCGTATCCAAAAGAACTCTGGATACATTGTTAAAAGTTAAGCAAGTAAAACATGAAGTTGACTAAAATTAGAATAAATGCAAGAATGAATACATGAATGAATGAATGAATGAATACAAATGTAGTCTATAAGTGCTCAACCTTGACAGAGGTGCTGAGGATGCTGTACCTAGAACACCATTCTCTATGATGTATGCGGTCATGTAATGTATTTAATAAACACTTCTGCAATAGGGTGGTAGCCCCCAAATTGGTTTTTGTACAGCTTATCGTTTGCTTAATTGGGCTTTTGTTAAACATTCCCCTCTAACACAAGTAATTCAAAGTTGTTCATGATGCAGAAATAATGGAAACAACCATATTGCACACATCAAAAAGGTTTTATGTGCCTTAGTTTCCTCCTCGGACAGACAAGCTAATAGAACTACTCAGTGCTGCCTCATTGGCTTGCTTCTTTGGAAAGATCACTAGTTCTGGAACTAAGCAGACCTGGATTTTTATACTGACTTTGCTCCTTAGTTATTATGTATCTATGATCAATGATTTTACCATTTCAGGCCTCAGTCTCACAGCGCCGTTTTCAGGGTCCTCTGAGCTTAGCTATGGTAATGTCTTGGCACAAGCAAATGCTCAATAAATAGCAACATGTGTATGCAAAGTACAATCAATGCAGGTTAGTGAATGAGTAGTAAGTGTCCAGAGCAGAGCATACTGTTAAATAAAATTTGATCTTAGATGTGCAGTTATTATCTCCAAGTCTCAAATTATACAAATAAAAGCAACTATCCCATCCAAATAAAGAGAGGTCACTAAACTATATTATTTTCTTAATCTCCTAAGCAGTGTATTGGCTATTAAATTAACTTTATGTACTGGCAAGAGGTACAGAGATACCAGGAAGACATTTGGAAAATTACCTTTGTTAAGTTTCTAAAGAGACAATCTTCAAATTCAAAATTCAAGAAAACATATTGAGATAAAGACAGTGGGGAATTTATCTCTAGAAATAAAGAACTAAACAGTTCTTTATTTATGCTCTGAAGATGGGAGTTGCACAGTTGCATAATGCCAAGCTTATTTTTAAAATAGAGAGTTAGCTTACTAACATATACATTATCACTGCAAATAGATTAGTATGTGGAGTCGTACACGGTGGCTCTTTGACTTGCTTTTAAGCGGAGATCAAAGTTAGTATGCTTACACATTATACGATATTGGGGGGGGAGATAAGTCACTTCATTTGGAAGATCCTCAGAACATGGCAGGTTGCTTCCTCAAAGTAGAGTTTGTGTTCTTGATGTGGATGTAACAAAACAGTCAGGATCTTCATTTGCTGACATAGCAAGATTCTAAATGAGAAGCAATAACTATACCATTAATTAATTATTGTTATGTAGAAAGCACAGCATTTTAATCAAGGAACATTAGGATTTGTCAAAAATGAAATGGAATGCTTGAAGATTGATATCCAGGGCATTTGTAAATAGAAATGAACTGGTATTGAACATTTTAAAGTGGATAATCATATAGTATACTAGGCTCGTAGTACAGTAAAAGAACGATATCACTTTGTTGATAAAAAGAATGGTTCAAGATTTATCCTGAAATAGAATTCTGTCAGTGATAGACTGATCTACATGCCCATAGAGAAGGTAAATTACTACTATTATTCAAATCTATGCCTTAGCCATTAATGGCAAAGATGAAGAGATTAAAGGATTTTACCAATTTCTACAGTCTGGAAATATCCAAATATGTCATCAAGATTCACTGAAAATTACTGGTTTGGGGAAAATAAAAAAGTGGGAAGAAAGAGGCATTTTTAGTTAGAAAATATAACCATGATGGTAAGAACAATGCTTGTGATAGAATTACAAGACTGTCAAATTATTCATTGCAAATATATAATTTTTTCATAAAAGAAATGATATATTGATTTGACTGGATGTAATTGACAGGAAGAAGATCAAGTACATCTCCTCAAAGAGACAACAGAGAAATGCCATGTCATCCACCAGAGCAAAGCAAGGCAAGGTTTCAAATGTGGAGCAGATCACCAATTGTTCATAAGTAAATTCAAGCTAAACTTGAAGAAAATTAAAACATGTCCACAAAAAAACAAAGTAATTCATTGAGTACATCTCACTGAATTTAGATATCATCTCCAGGACATACCGGATAGATTCATGTACTTGATACTTTGGGCACTGACGACTGGAAACCAATCAAGCTGTAACATCAAACTTGTTCTTGATGACAAAAAAAGTTGTAAAAATAAAAAAAGAAGAAGAAAATAAAAAAATACTAAAGTGTATGCTAGAAGACTCAAAGTTACCATTGAAGGCAGAGTAGATAAAATGAAAGGGAGAGATAAAGCAATGAGCTGAACACAGATTTTGAAATGTAGTTTAAGAAGCTAAAGTATCATAATTAAATGTGCTAAGACCTGGGTTTATAAAACCAATAGAGCAGAATACACTCTATATTTCTCAAGATGAAATAATTGAAGGAAAATGTCAAGTCTTAGTTGAATTATTGAAGGATTTTAAGGGCAAAAAATGAATGAAGCTTAAATATCAAGAGAAGAGTGGAGGAATAAGTAAAAGTCATCGTACTAAAATCAAATGGCTCATGTCCAGCAATTTCAGGAGAAAGCATAGAACGAGAATTGAGGTTACAGAAGGAAGAAGTCCAACCTGTACAAAAGCACTGGTGAAAACAAAGGCTCTGGGAGCTGATATGTCAAATGCTGTGTTGGAACCATCAGACACTGAGAAGTGCTAATTGTCCTTAAAACTCAAGAAATTGAAGTGCATATTATAATGGGTAATATTGTAATGGGAAATAAGCTGTCTTTAAAGTCAAAGACATCACCTTGAGAATTTGGATAACCCCGATGGAATCCATGGTGTTTTCAATAGCTTAACATATATGCAAAAGTTGGACAATTAAAAGACTAAAGAATTGATCATTTGAATTATTGTGTTAGTGAAGAAAATTAATGTACTGCTAGTATAACCAACAAATATGTTTTGAAGCAAATATAACCAGGACATTCTTTATATGGTTGGAAATAAATCATTATCACACTTATTTTGGACATACTGTCAGAAGGAATGAATTCCTAAAGCACATCACACTGGCTAAAGGTGGCATTCCACAGCCTTGGAGTTGATTCTGACTCATAGTAACTCTACAACATGTAGCAGAATTGCTCTCTTCCGTAGATCCAATAGAGTCTATTGGATCTCTGAGGCTGCAAATCTTTCTAGCAGCAGATTGCCTTATCATTCTCCCTCAGAGCAGCTGGTGGGATTGAATCACTAACCTTTTGGTTAGAAGACCGATGATCAATGTGCTGTACCCCAGGGGTACTTTAATACAATAGAGGATCGGTAATAAAGAAGAATATCCTCAGTCAAATGAATTGGCACACTGCCTTCAAAAATTGGCTCAAGAATATTAATGATTTTGAAAATGGTACGAGCCTGGGCAGTGTTACATAGGATCACTATATATAGGAAATAACATCAGAAGCACCTAAAAACAGCAACAACAATGAATGGAAAAAATCATTAAAGATAGAGTTAACAAACCAAGGTTTGAATCTGAAACTTCTCTGTGTCCTAAGTTTCTGAATCCTCTATCAATTAGGAAGGATTTCAAAAATATAATAGTACTAAAGGGTTCTGGCAGTATAATTTTTCATAGAGATGTAAGCTCATTATTTGCTTTGTACCAAGGTTAGAATATTACTTGTAAGTAATATACGCTAAGAAATATAAAGTTCAGAGCAATTTCATCTCTGGAATAAAAATTCATAATTTTCAACTCAATGATTTGGAATTGTTTCAAATATATTCACCAAACCAGATATTTGCTTTGTGGATATTTATTCTGTCCAAATAATTTAATTGATTTTGTTTTTAGTGATTGTCTTATACTCGGTAAGTCTCAGTAAGGGTTTTACTCCAAGAATTAGTTGGAGGAAGGTATTATTATGAGGAAGCAAAACATTCCAATTTATCCCGGTAATCGCTTTATCCTTAGCCTACAGGCAGTGATGCTCTAACAAAACTGGTTCACAGAGATTAATTGGATTCCATTTTTTGGAACAATAAACTCTACGTGGATAATCCTTACCTACAGTTCAGTTATTGAAGCAAAATGGGAAAATGGACACTCAAAATTATTTTTTTAGGAGAAGAAGGATAACAGTGTTTAAATTTTTTTTATTTCAGATCATCACAAATATTCTTTCATCAGGGACCACCCTAGGAATTTGATCTGATATTTTTGTATTTTCTTTCCTTCCTATCCCTCTTCCTTTCATCTTTCATCCTCCCCTTCATTCCTCTTCTGTTTCCTTTTAGGAAGAACAAAAATAAATTTGTTTGAAGATTTCCAACAAATTAGCTTAGCACAAGAGGATAAGCTGCAAATAACATTCATTAGAAATATTGATGGGAATGACAGAGATCAGAGTGGAGACCCAAATCCCATCTGGAGACACTTGGACATCCCCTCACAGTAGGGTCACAAAGGAAGGACAAGTCAGTCAGAGTGCAGTAAAGCACCGACAAAACACACAACATTCCTCTAGTTCTTAAATATCGGCTGCCATACACACACACACACTGTCATGACCCCAGATCTACCTGGCAAATTCAGCTAGACCAGAGCATACACATTGGTATAGATAAGAGTTCTCGACTCATGGAATCCAGAACAGATAAACCCCAGGAACAGTAATGGAAATATCAATACCATGAGGGTAGGGGGCGGGGGGACAGAAGGCAGAGAAAGGGGAAAATGATCACCGTATAACATCCACCACCCCAGGGGAATGAACAAAAGAAACATGAGTGAAGGGAGACAGTGGACAGTGTAAGATATGCAAATAATAATACTCTATAATTTATCAAGGGTTCATGAGGGGGTGGGGAGGAGCAGATCGGGGGCTCAAGTAGAAAGAAAATGTTTTGAAAATGATGATGGCAGCATATGTATTACTGTGCTTGATACAATTGATATATGGATTGTTGTAGGAGCTGTAAGAACCCCGATTAAATGAATCATAAAAATAAATAAATAAATTCCCAAACCAAAAAAAAGAGAGAGAGAGAGAATAACAATTCCTGTGAAGGGACATTAATAACTCACAACACTCTTCGAAATAAATAACTCTGCAAGGAGAAAAAGGACAACCTGATCAAGACTATAATGAGAAGTAAAGAATTGAAGTATAGTAGAAAATACGAATTGTACTATTTCTCTTCTTAAAGTTCTTCAATACCCTCTCATTGAATTTAGAATAAATCCCTTAATACTAGCAGTCATTTGGAATTTAAGGAAGTATGATGGTGGTATATAAGCAAACCCTTCTCTGGGCTCCAGTTTATCCTGGATGACATTGTGTCACCACCATGATTTTCTTTTCATTCCAAAACCAACATCTGAGATTTGAAATAATCTCCTGAGGGTCATGATGTTGAAACCCTCTAATATTTAATAGTAGAATGATGCATAAATTTTCTGAAGTTGTAAAGTAACATGTAATATAAAATATTTCAAAATATTAAGAAATTATTGGGCATGCTGATTACTTTCTAATTATTTTCCACTCCTGTACTTATTTATGCTATTGCAAATCTCACACCCATACACATGTATATACCTACACCTAAATAATCTTTAAAAATATAGCCTAAAATCTTATTACGTGACTTGTGCATATAAATATACCCAATAAAACATTTTTGAGCATGTTTAATATGAAGAGAAATTCTTTCTTACTCATCATGTTCAAAATGATAAATCAGAACAATTCCTTGACAGTTGACTATAAGGTCAAATTCTATACTCAAAGTATATATTTATATATATTTCATCCTTGAGTAATTCTCAAAACATACTTATTTGCTCTGGAATCATTCAATTGTTAGTGTTAGCATTTCTATTGCCTCAAATTAGTTAGGGAGTGATATAGTTAGTTTATTGTTTCAACCAAGCCGATAAACACATGTGAGGTTAATTGAAGGGCGGAGGGATAAATGACTCAGTGAACCTCGTCTGTCTAGTTCTCAGGGATCTTGTGCTCTGATGGTTGGACCAGGGTGCAGCTGCCTTAGCCAGTACCCTGCTTCAGCTAGCAAGGCTCATTTCCTGCAAGACACCCCAGAGGAGAAGCCACATGGACCTACCCTGATGCAGCCCTGGGTGCTGGAGCAACTGTGTGGAGACCCCTGCCAACTCTGAGATGCTTACACACTCACTGCTTTTCTCCTGCAGATGGCATCATTGCCTGTGTTTTGTGAGATGGAAGAGGACTTTGTGGATAGGTGGTGGACATTTGGGTTAATGTTGGGCTTGACGGTTTGTTTTCTTGATGTGCAGTTCACCTTTATATAAAACTCTCTTACATGAGTTTCTGTGGATTTGTTTCTCTAAAGTACCCAGACTAAAACGGGGAGAGTCTGTATAAAAGAAACCTCTTATATATTATAAATTCTGTAAAAGCATATAAAATTGTTTTAAAAAATCATAAAATGCAAATAATCTATTATTTAAAAATATTTAGCTTAAAATTTATATAAGATAAAGAAGTTGTTAGTATGATATCTGTGTAATGAATAGATAGATATTTCTCCTAATTTTTTTTCTCCTAATCTTTGCTTATTTTCTATTGTTTATTTTATTAACTTTTCATATCTAATTAGCTACAAGTTTACAGAACAAGTCATCAGTTTTCATATTCAGGACTTTAAACACATTTTATTTCAATCATTCTTTTCAATCCTCACATTGTTTCACTCATCCCTCTTCTTCCCCATTTCCACTCCGTGGAAAGAAAGCATGTGAACGTGGTGCCTGACCTCTTCTCACTGCCCAAAGGGGAAGGAAAATCAGCAGAGTTTGATCAGCTACCCACTGGGAATCCTCTGAGGTTAAGGTCTGGTTTGCCCTACCTGACCAATTCTGACGCCAACAGTCCCTCCCTCAGCACGCTCTACATTTCAGTTCGGTTTGACAGCTCATTAGAATAGTCACAAAGAACTCTCAGCCCACAGTTATGGGGCTTATTAATTTAGCAGTCATAAAGCTCAATATAATAGTCACACGGACAGAACAGTCACATCTAAGCTGTTCTCAGGACCAAATCTCTCTGGTATTCGGCATCTCAGCCACAAGACCCAATGCTCAGCTAGTACAATGTTACAAAGCTATTTTATGGCTGCCAGCAAATATCTGTAAGTCTAAGCCTCAAGATGTTCAGCTCTAACTCCATGAGTCAACAAAGTTAGCTCTCCCACTCAAGCACCATAATCAACAATCTAGCCTCCCAATGGCAATCAGCTTTACCTCATCTCTGGGCTCTCACTCTGCTGACCGTGCTGCTGCTCCTGAGTCACTCCCCGGCTGTTGCGGTTGTCCCCTCAGATCAAAGAAGTATAATGTGCACTCGGGATCCAAAGGATGTGCTTCATTCTGGTTCTTATTCCTTAGTGTTTGTGAAATATGCCAATCCAGCTTCTGAGGTAGCTCATTATATAGCTGACAGAATGGCAATCACAATTAGTCCTATTAAAATCACTCACGATTAAAACAATATCCTATCAGTATCTTCCCCCATCTTCCCTTATGTGGACCCATTAGGAAGAGCCTTTTGGTGAGATTTGCAAAGACAGACTGGAAGAGTCTTATGAAATAATTCATTTCTCTGACCATCCCTTCTTTCCCCACACTCTGAACGTTGTACTTGAGTAAGTGCTACACGTATGGTTTCAAATGGTTGATTTCTCTAACACGGGGGTGAGTTCAGTTCCAGGGCTGATGAGTGAGGAAGGTCAGAGTGGGGGGACTCAATAGTCTCCATTTGACCAATAAGGCTTGTTTATTTCATGATTTTAAGTTTTGTTGCACATCTTTTCTATCAAAGATCTTTAATGGATCAAATTCAAAGAAGTTTGAAGTGGTTTAGGCGAAACCTAGTTATTCTGGCCTCAACGTGGAGTATACTTATGTCCATTAGTCCTGCTGAACACATTGTTTCCATGACTTTCTATTTTCATCACTCTCTTTTCTTCCAGACATATAGAAGCCAACAGTTGGACCTTGGATGGCCACTCACCAAAGTAGGATATAGAACATTGACTTTTTGAAATTTTGATACCAATTGATGTTTGTATCCCCATAGACTATGGTGTTTGTCCCCCAGGCTTAGCAAACTCAATCCTTGAAGGTATTTGGTAATTTCTAGGAAGTTTTCATAAAATATCCTATGTTTTAACCCACATCACTGGGTATATTTTCAGCAAAGGTGGCATAGTGCTTACTTGTTGGGCTGCTAACTGCAAGTTCAGCAATCAAAAAACACCAGCTGCTCATTAAGATAAAGATGAGGCTTTCTACTTCCATAAACAGTTACAGTCTTGGAAATTCACAGGGGCATGAATACCCTGTTCTATAGTGTCTCTATCAGTAGTCCCAGACTCAATGGAAGTGAATTTGGTTTGGATTTGATCAAATTTGTATCTATTCATGGGAAAACTACCACTCTCACTTCTACTTTAGACTTTTCATCAAATACTAATACTGACTTTGCATGTAATGCACTTTCTTTCTGTTTTTGTTTATTATAGGACCTTTCTTTTTCTCACTCACTTTTTTGCTTTACAAAAAATTAATAATAATGTCCTTCTTTAGGTACTGGTCTCTTCTGATGTCTTGTCAAAAAAAGTGACATGAAATCTCCCCATTCCCACTTCTAAGCAATATTCTAACTGTACTTCCTAAATGTTGGGTGGATCATCCTTCTGGCAGTCTATGACGTATTTAATATTCTTTACCAAAAAGTTCATCAACTCTTCTCTAGCTTTCATTATTCGCTGATCAACTTTTGCATGCGCATATGAGGGAACAAAACAACCATGGTGGTGAGGCTTTTAATGCTTTAAAGAATTCTTGTGCAGATTTGTCAGATAAAACCAAACAATTAGTTTGACTGTTAACTAATAAGTTTATGGACAATGATTGTGGATCCATATAAAATGAAATGCTTGACAATTTCAAATTTTATCTCTAATTATCTTGCTGCTTACTATTCCAGTTGTGATAGTTTTTTATTTATTTATTTTTTTGCTTTATGATGAGCTGTAATCCATATTGAAATTTATAGTCTTTGATTTAGATCAGTAAGTAACTTACATCTTCTTCACTTTAAGTAAGCAGGTCTACACCTGCATATTGAATATTGTTGAGGAGTCTAAACCTCATGATGCATTCTTAAGTCCACCTTGGTTATTTGCTCTGATACTGAAATATGTATGGTGAAAACATACAACCATAAAAGACAGCTTGACCTATTTTCAACCACACAGTATTCCTCATTGCTTCAATGAACTGCTTTTTGTTGTATTTACAGGTTCCATATGAGAACAATGAGGTTCTCTTGAATTCACATTCTTCACCATGTTATTCAGAACTTGTTGTGAAGCACACAGACAAGGCTGTGAAGATAAACTTCATTATGGTCATTTCATAACCCCCTTTCAATCTGGCTTGATTGAATGTACTTTTGCGGGAGGGCCAGCCCCCCACAACTAATCACAGGTTCACTAGGCGCAATTATATGGTTAAGATACATAAAGATTATAAGAAAGTCATAGAGAGCATGAGCAATAGAAGAGAGATTGAAGTGATGGAGTCAGACACAATTCATGGTAGCATGCTTACCTCAGCCCTGCTTAGTGGTCCTCATGGGGAGAACCTAGGAGCAAGAGCAAGAGAGTCAAACTTTATTGCTAACCAAGCGTTATAACTACTTAGGGGGGCATGATTACAGGTAACCACACGTTACAGGAAGGGCCAGTACAAAAGGCATAAACGTGACAGGAAGGTGATGAGCTAGGGATGTGCACATAGGAATGGGAGGGACTACAGGTATACATGTGACAAGATGAGCGGACCCTAGTTTCATGATGGCAGCCTAACCTTGGTCACCCTTAGGTGGGCTTGACCTCTCAGGGGTCTCCTACAAGGAAACAGTCCACTACTATCCTTATCAGAAGGGAGTGAGTCCTACTTGTTGTGGGATAAACAGTGGTGACTGCTTGCTCCCCTGACCTACTTCTGTTGACCTCCAAGTGTATAGTCATTTGTCATGTGTAGCAAGCATCTAAGTTTGGGATACATTTGAGGGAGACAACTTGGGAGAAATCTTTCTGTTTCCCACATATACTGATGTTACTATTTTGAATTATCTTCAGCAAAGTTTTACTTCTCTGTGATATTAATAAAAATTTTTCAATTATTTCTGTATTCCATTGGACCATCTTTCTTTTAAAGTATATGAGCATGGCTCTCTTTCAATCAGTTTACTAGTCCGCTCCAATTTCCTAGCAGAGATGAATGAGCAGCTGAAAAACTGCATCCTTACATTGCAACATTTCATTTAATAGTGCCCAGGTCTTATAGCCTTGTTTACACCAATGTCTTCAGTGCATCTTGAACGTCTTCCTTAAACACCATTCTGATCTTGTACTACATCCAGAAATAATTGACGTTCAACCACTTAGGTACACCAACTCCATTATATTCCTTCCATTTTCTTCTCATACTTCCTGTGTCATTCAAGTTTTCTCCAAACCATCTTTCAATGTTATAATTCAACGTTTGGATTCTTGACCAGTTATTCCTTTCACTTGGCACTCTACATTCAAGAGCAGGTTCCATGGTCTTGTTTGGCATCCACTCTGGTCTTAATTTGATGTCATTTGAATGACTGTTCTGTTTCTTCATGAATGAAGTCATTGGTGTCATTCCACTACTCATCTGGTCTTTGAGCATTAGTATTCACTGCAGCAAATATATTGTTGAAATGGTCTCTAGTCTTAATGTGGTATTTTGACTCTTACTTACTTATATTAATCTGACAGATTGGTAATGGTCTGGTTAACTAGATATAGTGAATCACCTCATACCAAACCAAAATATCGGTCATACTTTAACAATCTAAAATGCATAATTCAACTAAATATCAAATAATGAAGATACAAAGACAATGAAAAATAACAGAAATATACCCATCCTTGGCTGCATAAGGGTTAAAAGTTCAGCTCTTATTGGAAAGGTTAGTAGTTTAATTTACCTGCCTTTCCACTGGAAAAAAAAAGACGCAGAAATATTCTTCCTTAAAAATCACAGCCTCTAAAAAATTTAGGGAGGCAAATCTATTCTTTTATTTAGGGTCATTAAGAATCAAAACCAATAGGACACAATGATGTGGTAGTCACCTAATCTGGTGTCAATTAAAGGATTACGACTGTAGGAGTGGATTCTAGGCTGTCAATCTGGAATTTGCCAATTAGACTTTTGTGTGGGCATGGTCATCTGAGAATTCTGGGAAATCTGGTACTTCCTCCTTGGAGGCAGGAGACACTATTTCTCTTAGTTCACTCCCTTGGAAACTCTCTACTGACAAGGTTGACTTCCTGTGAGGCATCCCTGAGGAGACACCACATGGACCTACCCTGATGTAGCCCTGGGAACTGGAATGGCCACGTGGAAACCCCTGACAGCACTGCTATGTTTCTACCACCAGACTTTATACCCACTGGCCTGTGATCTTCTACATTCAATGTCATTGCCTGTGTTTCGTGAGTCTGAAGAGGACTTTATATATTGCTGTCAGACATATGGGCTAATATCGGATTTATAACCTTGGAGCTGACTGGGTTGGGATGTTTAATCAATGTTCAATTGCTCTTGTATATAAATCTTTCTTATACACATATGTGTGTCTATGAATTTGTTCCTCTAGTCTACCCAGACTAACACAGTTACCTAAACAAAATACTATAAAGAAAAATTAATTAAAATTATATCATGAAAATAAATATACAAGTTAAACTATACATCTTTTTAAAGAAATATAAAAGTAAATCTTCAGTATTTGGAAATATCTCCCCCATGACACAATAGGTTGCATGTTTATTTTTAATGTGGGTTTTATGGTGATTTATTCATAATTCTTTGAAGATGATTACTGAAGTCACATCTGGTAAAAGTTAGGTCAGTTTTTTTATCTGCACAAATAGTTTTTAAATAATTGATTGCTTTGATATCATCATTATAGGAAATTGCTGGTATGATCTGCCCAGTCTGGCTTTTACCTGAATTAGCTGTGAAAACCCGACTCCAAAAGAATGTACAGATGTGCTTTATACAATTGATGTATGTATATGTATGGATTGTGATAAGAGTTGTATGAGCCCCTAATAAAATGTAAAAAAAGAAAAGGGAAAAAAAAGAGAAAATGATTAGGGCAAAGAATGTACAGATGTGCTTTATACAGTTGATGTATGTATATGTATGGATTGTGATGAGTTGTATGAGCCCCTAATAAAATGTTTTTTAAAAAAAAAGAGAAAGAGAAAAAAAAAGAAAACCCTACTCCATGTGCCCTTTCCTAGGATTTGCTGGAGGCACCTATCAGCCTGAGAAAAACCATAGATTATGAGGCTCACAAAAGGGATGCATGATTGATTAGAACCACGAGGAAACCAGTCATTAGATTTGGGATGCTGCAATATTAATAGTACTCTCAAACTAAAATGATCCATTGATTAATGGGCAAATAAAATATGACATATCTATACACTAGTATATTATTTGGCCATAAATATGATTTAAATATTGATGTATGCCACAACATGGAAACATCTTGAAACCAATATCTTAAGTGAATGAAGTCAGATAAAAAATGTCCTTGCATATTAGACCTTTATAATTACATTTAGAATATATCTCAAAACTGACACATCCAGTGAGACAGTTGGGATGTTGGTTGCCAGTGTCTGGAGAGATGATGGATGGAGAATCAGTGCTAATGAATTTCTTCTGGGGGTAGTGATAAAAATATCCTGGAATTAGACCCACCACTAAGTGTCCATAATAAAAATGTTGAAACACAGTTTATTATGCTAATTCATTTCACATGGATTATGTTTAATTAAAGCTGTGTTTAGGGACAACATATAGAATGCAAAGAAAGTGATAAAAATTATTCTTAAGTCAAATATTTATGCTGAACATTAATCAATATTTGGTTTAAGATTCACGTAACCTACAGCTGGAGGGAAGTACAATTACTTTATGAGAGCTGTAATTTATATATATTAAAAGTTTTAATAACTTTCATTGTCTCAAATGAAGAAAAAATAATATTGTTTCTCTCCCTTGCTCTAATTTATTGAAGCTCTCTGGTGAAAGCAAAATTTTTAGATGCCAAGGAAAAATCTGAAAGTAGGGAAAGGACTTTGGGGTATATTATTTATGCTTGCTATTATCAAGGAAATGAAAATTTGTAGAGTGAATTCCTTGCATTTGGTTTCCTTATCTAGAAATTTAGCTGAAATTTAATTTGATAGGGTTCAGAGTTTAGAGAGTTAAGCTCCTATGCTTTTAGGTGGTCCAATAGGATGAGTTAAAACTGAAAATAACAGTCAAACTTTTACTCACTTCCCATGAAAGCTGTATAAGCTAGAAGCTTGTAAAATGTTCCAGGTTATAAAAAGTTTCATTTTTCTTCAAGGAATGGAAAAGATCAGAAAGATCCGCACAAAAGGAGAAGTTGTCTCACTAGAGTAAAATCCAGAACAAATAGGGCTTTGCTGTTTTATAAACTTGGGTAACCCTCTAAGTGCCATTGAGTTAATTCTGACTCACAGCAACCCTAAAGAACAGGTAGACCTGTTCCCTAGGGTTTTGTGGGCAGTATATCTTTAGGAAGAGATAGGTTCAGCTATCTCCAGAAGAAAGGCTAGTGAAGTCCAACTGCTGACTTTGTGGATAGGTGCCCCACATATATGTTACTGTATCAAAAGTAACAATATTAAATCAGATGAGGAAATAATAGGTTCAAAACTCCCCACAAGGTCTTAGTAGAGGCTTCTGAGAAAGAATGAAACAAACAAAAAATCTGCTGGATCAGAGCTCTGAGGGGGGTGATTTAGGCTTCCCACCCAGATTCTTGGCCCCAGGAAAAGCAACACAACAGTGCTGAAGACCCCCTGCACTTGTGCTGGAATAATTCCCTCACTAGCACTGCCTGAATCCCCACCCCTCTACTGAAGCAGGCAAACATAAAAACCTAGAACTTGCCTCAGATCCAGGCACCACAAGAGCCATTTAGACTTCTGACCGAAATTCTTTCCCCCAAGGAAAGAAGGCAATAGTACTGGAATCTCCATCCCTCTCCAGTGCTGACTGAAGCCCCGCAAAACCATCACCCCCCACCCTATCCCCTGACCCAAAGCAGGAACACCAAGTAAGTTAAAAGGTGCACTGCTGCACTCAGATGAGGGCACTGTGGGAACAGTTTAGACTTCCCAACAAGATTCTAGCCCACACGAAAGCAGTGCAACCACTCTGAGATCCCCTTTCCCCTAGCCTTCACAGTGCTTCCCTTGCTGCTTGTGCTAAGACTGGAACTGTTGCTCTCAACAGGCACATTTGCACAGTCTTCACACAGGTCCCTTGAGTAGCAACTGTTCAGAAAGTGAATTCCAGTTGGCAAGGGAGAGAATGAACCCCCAGTGAGATAAAGCAGTAGGCCAACCCCCAGTGCAATTGGATACAGGCTGTAAGCAGAAGCTTTCCTACCAGCTTCCCAAAGAGAAAGCCCAGGGATTTTTGACTCCCAGGAAAATGGGGCCAAACTCCTCCAAAAGAATTTGCAGACAGCTCCCTGCTTCACCAACCTCAATTAAAAAATAGGAGAAAAAAATGCTATGTTGGAGGAATTTCTGAACCTAACGATGTGCATAGAGGAAGCAGATGTTGATCTACCACAGAAAGAAATCTCCAGAAAGATGTTTGGAGTCATACAGGATATGAGGAAGGCAATACAGGAAAAGGATGACATAATAGAGGAGATAAACTCACTCACAAAAGGGAAATACAAGAGTTATGGGATGAGGTAACTGAAGAAAATAACAAGTTAACAGACATGATCAACAGACGAGAAGAAGCAGAGAACCATACAGTGACCTGGAGGATAAACAGGCAGACTTCAACAAACGGGAAAGACAGTCAATCAAGATAATCAAAGATGCTAAAGAAAACTTGAGACAATGTCGAATGCTATGAAAAGGAACTACATTAGAATATTTGTACTACTAGAACAAGACATAATGATGAAGTGAACTGCAAAACTAGTGAGGGAATTACTGAAAGAAAACTTCCCCAACTTAATGAGTGAGAGTCATGCAATCATCCAGGAAACAGAGAAGACACCAACTAGACTGAACCCCAGGAAGAATTCACCAAGGCGTATAATAGTTAAGTTATCCAACTTTGAGGGGAAAAGAGACAAGACTAGCTAGGGGGAAAAAGGCAGTCACAAATAAAGGTACTCAGATAAGAATATATTCAAACTTATCAGCAGATATTATGATGAAGAGAGGAGTAACATCTTTAGAAAGTTGAAAAAAAGCAATGCCAACTGACGAATACTCTACCCTGCCAAACTATCTAACAAGATAGATGGAGAAGTAGGAATATTCCTGGACAAGTAAAAACTCAAAGAATACGTTAAAAGAAACCCAGCTCTACAAAAATGCTTGCTGATGTACTGTGGTCAGAAGAATAGCACTTACTGAGCACCAATGGTTGACTACACAGAGTAACTCCACCCAGATGGATGTAATAGCTCTGAATATTAATGGCCTGAACTCATCCATTAAAAGACAAAGACTAGTAGACTGGCTTACAAATTATAACCCATTAATCTTCACTTTACAAAATGCACATCTCAAGCTGACATACGAAAATAGGCTGAGAATTAAATCGCAAAATTTATACCAAGCAAACGGCAATTCAAAAAAGCAGGTGCTGCAATCATAGTATCTGACAAAATTGAACTCAAGGTGCAAGCCATCGCAAGAGATAGAGATGGGCACTATATAATGATCAAGGGATCAATAAACTAAGAACCAGTGATCATTGTAAATAGGTACATGCACATGAGAGACCCGTGAAATTCTTCAGTCAAATGCTTCAAGGCATGAAAAAGGAAATCACCAGCTTAACAATAATAGGTAACTTTTATATACTTCTCTCTGAGAAAGATATATCACTGAGAAAAAAGCTTAACAAGGAGGCTACAGAACTAAACTGAACAATCAGGCCACTCAAACTAATATACACGTTTAGAGCTCTCCACCCACATGAGAAAAAATTCAAATTTCTTTCAATCACACATGGCACATGTGCAAAGATAGACCACATGCTAGGATACATGCTGAGCCTGAACAAGTTCAGACACATAGAGGTCACTCAGACTTCCCTCACAAACCCCTATGCCACCTTAAGGCTGGAAATCACCAAAAGAATGATCAAGAAAACAAGGCCAAACAATTGGAGGTTGAATAATTCTCTTCTGAAAAATAAGTGGGTACTGCCCCAGGTTAGAGATGAAATTAGGAAATTTTTAGATACAAATGTGAATGAGATGACAAAATACCAAAACCTTTGGGACACAGCAAAAAGAGTTATCAGAGGAAATCTGATAGTAATAAATGCACACATAAAAAAATGAAGAGAGACTTATGATTGATACACTGTCACAAAACCTCCAGAAACTAGAACACAGTCAATAGAATAATCCTTCTATTAGAAAAGAAAACAAATAATAAAAATTAGGGCAGAGATAATGAGTGGGAAAATAAGAAAACATTAAAAAATATCAACGCAGTAAAAAGCTGGTTCTTTGAAAGGATCAACAGAATTGATAACTGTTGGCAAATCTAACCAAAGAAAGGAAGGATAAAATATGTATAGACAGGATGAGGGATGAAATTTGAAATTACAACAGATCCTATTGAAATTAAAAGGCTAATTACACAGTACTACTACAAAGATCTGTACTCCAAATAATTCAACAATTTGGAAGACATGGGCAAATATTTGGAAAAACAATTCCTCCCTAGATTTTCCCAGATAGACATCAAGAACCTCTGTAGTCCCATAGAAATTGAGGAAATAGACAAGTTTATTGAGGGACTACCACCTAAAAAATCCCTGGCCCAAGAACTGACACCAATCCTACACCAGCTCACTCAGAGCATAGAAAAGAACAGAAAACTCCCAAACTCTTTCTAAGAAACTAGTATATCACTAATACCTAAAACAGTCAAGGATCCCACAAAAATTGAGAACTATAGACGAGTATCTCTAATGAACACTGATGCAAAAATCCTTAACAAACTATTGTCCAGTGGAATATAAAATATATATAAAATGAATTTTTAATCATGACCAAGTGGGATTCATTCCAGGGATACAGGGATGGTTCAATACCTGAAAGTCCATCAACATTATTCACCACATTGACAAGAAAAAGACTAAGAACCACAGGATGATATCAATAGATGCAGGAAAAGCATTCAGCAATATCCAACAGCCATTCTTATCAATAGATGCAGAAAAATAGATGCAAGAAAAAGACTAAGAACCACAGGATGATATCAATAGATGCAGAAAAAGTACTCAGCAATATCCAACAGCCATTCTTGTTTAAGGTACTCAAGAATGTAGGAATGGATGGAAAATTCCTCAATATAATACAAGCTGTATTTGAAAAACCAACAGCCAACATTATAGTCAATAGAGAAAAGATGAAACCAATCCCACTGAAAAAGGGGACCAGACAATGATGCTCTTTGCCTCCACTTTCATTCAACATCATACAGGAGGTCCTAGCTAACAACATAAGGCAAAGGAAAGACATTAAATATTTTCATGAAGGGAAAGAAAATGTGAAACTAGGCTGGTTCTAGTTCAGTGGGGTCACATCTAATGATCACAGCTAGTTACAGAAAAGGTGCAACTATCATTATTTTCAAATGATTCTGTATGTTGAAAACCCAAAAACTCTACAATAGGAGTGCTTTAAGGAAAAGAGGAATATGTAGAGGGGCAGGATACAAGATCAACAAAAGAAAGTCTATTGCATTGCTATATTCATCAGATAAGATCACAGAATAGAAGGTAGTACCCTTCACAATAGCCAAGCACAAATTGAAATATGTGTGAATATACCTAATCTAAAAACCAAAAGATTTGTACAAGGACAATTACAGAATATTATTACAAGAAATCAAAAGGTCCCTCCACAAGTAGAAGAATATCCCATGTTTATGGATCAGAAAACTCAATATAGTAAAGATGTCAATCCTACCCAAGGCACTATATAAGTTTGACTCTATCCTGATACAAATACCAACACCTTTCCTCAAAGAACTGGAAAACCTGACTACCAAA
Organism: Tenrec ecaudatus; assembly: GCF_050624435.1. Classification (NCBI taxonomy): domain Eukaryota; kingdom Metazoa; phylum Chordata; class Mammalia; order Afrosoricida; family Tenrecidae; genus Tenrec; species Tenrec ecaudatus. The sequence goes on from NC_134530.1 coordinate 101,714,416, forward strand.
TTCATATGGAAAGAAATCCCAAATTAGCAGAGAATTCCTCAAGAAGGACAAAGTCAGAGGGTTTGCTATACCTGACATTAATACCTATTATATAGCCACAGTTGCCCAAACAGTGTGATACTGTTATAAGGACAGATGCTCAGACCAATAGAAAAGCAAAGGAAACCCACAATCCAACCGCCAGCATACAGACAACTGATCTTTGATAAAGGCCCCAATAATATCCAAAGGGAAGTGGACACCCTCTTCAACAAGTGGTGCTAAAAAAAAATGGATATCTGTGTGCAGAAAAATGAAGCAAGACCCTTATTGCACTCCATGCACAGGATAAATTCAAGGTGGATCACAGAGGTAAAACCCTGAACTATTAGATCCATCAAAAGGGGAAGTGGGACAAACCTAAGAACCTTGGTGCATGGGAATACATAAGCTACAGGAAATTGGGAAGGACAGATATGCAAAGGAAGCATAAATTAACAAATGGGATGTACTAAAGATAAAACACTTGTGTACATTGAAGACATCACCAAGAGAGTAACAAGAGAGCTCACAGACTGGAAAAACATCTTTAGCAATGACACATCAGACATTATTAAAATATGTGATATTCTGATAGCCTAAAATTAAAAAACAACAAAAATCCACCCCAAATAGCCTATTAAGGAGGTGGGGAAAAGACTTGAACAGAAGTTTCACAAAGGCAGAAGTCCCAATGGCCAATAAACATATGAGAAAATATTCCTGATCAATAGCTGTAAGAGAAATGAAAATTAAAACAGCGATGAGATAACAGCTATCACCCTCAAAAATGGATCAATTAAAAAATCAGAAAGCAACAAAGTTGGAGCAGGTGTGGTGAGATAGGAACTCTTATCTACTGCTGGTGGTCCTCCAGGTAAGTACGGCCATTATGGAAATCCATTTGGCAATATCTAAAACAAATGGAATTTGTGCTACCATATGACCCAGAAATCCCCCTACTGGGCATATGCTCAGAAAAAGTAAGAAACATACATCTGCACTCCAATGTTCATTGTGGTGCAGTTCGCAATCATAAAGAATTGAAAATAACATAAATTTCTATCAATTGATGAATGGATTAAAAAGCTCTGGTATTTAGACATATTAGAGTTCTTTGCATCCCCCCAAAGCAGTGATGAATGCATCCTGTGTGATCATGAGGTGTCCACCCATGGGCTCAGGTGTCAGAAGATCCATGTGAAGGAGAGGTGTCATAGTGGAGATCCAAAATCTGTCTATAGAAAATTGGACATCCCCTCACTGTATGGGTCATATGGAAGGGACAATTCAGCCAGGGTGCAGTATAACACTGATGAAACATACATTTCTCTAGTACTTTAATGCTTCTTTCCCCTATTCTTTCTTCTATTAAATTGACACTCTATGATGCCCACCCTCTCGACACAACTGCTGAAGCCAAATCAGGTGAACAAGTAAATGTGGTGAAGAAAGATGATGGGGCCCGGCTATCAAAAGAGATAGTGACTGGAGTCTTAAAAGCTTGAAGATAAACAAGCGGTCATCTAGCTCAGAAGCAACAAAGCCACATGGAAGAACATACCAGGCTGTGTGATCACGCGGTTCCAAAGGGATCAGTTATCAGGCATCAAAGAACAAAAAATCATATCATTGGCTGCACACCTCCATGATAGGATCGCCAAAGACAAATGGGTGCATAATCAAATGTGGCAAAGAAAGCTGATGGTGCCAGGCTATCAAAAGAGATAGCGTCTGGGTTCTTAAAGGCTTGGTGAACAAGCGGCCATCTAGCTCAGAAGCAACAAAGCCCACATGGAAGAAGCACACCAGCCTGTGCGATCACGAGGTGTCAAAGTGATCAGGTATAAGGCATCATCAGAAAAAAAAATCTTACCATAGTAAATAAAGGGGGAAGTGCAGAGTGGATACCCAAAGCCCATTTGTCAGCCGCTGGAGATGCCCTCACAGAGAGGTCTAGGGGAGGAGATGAGTCAGTCAGGGTGAGACAGAGCACCAATGAAGAATACAGCTTTCCTCCAGTTCCTAAATTCTTCCTCCTCTTGCCCCCCACCCCACCATGATCCGAATTCTACCTTGCAAGCCTGGATAGAGCAGAGGTTGTACACTGGTGCATAAAGGAGCTGGAGGCACAGGGAATCCAGGGTGGATGATACCTTCAGGGGTGTGAGGGGCGATACTGGGAGGGTAGAGGGTGTGTTGGTTGGAAAGGGGGAACCGATTACAAGGATCTACATGTGACCTCCTCCCTGGGGGACAGATTACAGAAACGGGTGAAGGGAGACGTCGGACAGGGCAAGATATGACAAAATAATAACTTATAACTTATCAAGGGCTCATGAGGGAGGGGGGAGCGGGGAGGAAGGGGAAAAAGAGGACTTGATGCAAAGGGCTTAAGTGGAGAGCAAATGCTTTGAAAATGATTAGGGAAAAGAATGTACAGATGTGCTTTATACAATTGATGTATGTATATGTATGGATTTTAATAAGAGTTGTATGAGTCCCTAATAAAATGTTTAAAAAAATTTTAAAAGAGAGAGAACTAAATACTCCACAGTCCAGCACCACCTTGCAACTGTTCCTATGCCACAGCCCATTGTAGCCATAGTATCAATCCATCTCACTGAAGGTCTTCCTCTTTTTTGCTGTCTTTGGTCTTTACCCAGCATGGTATCCTTCTCCAGAGACTTATTTCTCCTGACAATATGTCCAAAATAAGTAAGATGAAACATTGCCACTCTTGCATCTAAGAAGAACTCTAGCCATACTTTTTTCCAGGAGAGATCTGTTTGTCCTTTTAACAGTTCTGTTGCTTTAAATATTCTTTTACAATATCACAATTTAAATGCAACGATTCTTCTTCAGTCTTCCGTAGTCAATGCCCAACTTTCCAAAGATTATGAGACAAAGGAGAATACAATGTCTTGGATCAGGAGCACCTGAGTCCTCAAAGTAACATCTTTGTTTTTCAATCCTCTAAAAATATCTTTTGAAGTAGATCTACCTAGTGCAACAGGTCTTTTGATCTCTTGATTGCTATTTCCATGAGCATTGGTTGTAAATTTAAGCAAAGCAAAATCCTTGGCAGCATCAATATTTTCTCCATTTATCATGATGTTACTACCTCTTGGTCTAGTTGGGAGGATTTTGGTATTCTTTACATTGAGTCAATCTATACTTAAGGTTATAATCCTTGATCCTCATCAGAAAGTGCTTTGTGTTCTCCTCACTGTCAGCAAGCTAGGTTGTGTCATCTGCATATTGCTGGTTGTTAATAAATCTATCTCCAATCTTAATGACTCATTCTTCTTCATATAATCCAGGTTCTCTGATTATTTGTCCAACATACAGATTGAACATGTATAGTGAGAGAGGATATAACCCTGAGATACATCTTTCCTTATTTTAAATCATGCAGTATTTCCTTGTTTGCACAAATGTTGCTTGACCCATACATAATTTACTTATGAAAACAATGAAATGTTCTATAATTCCCATTTTTTCTAAAGCTTATCCATAGTTAGTTATGATTTACAGAGTCAAATGCCTTGGTATAATCAATAAAGCACAAGTAAACATCTTTCTGTTTTTCTCTACTTTTTCCTAAGCTTCTCTGACATCAGCAGTGATAGCCTTTGTTTCATATATTTTTCTGAATCTACCCTGAACTTCTGAAAACTCTCTGCCAACATACTGCTGAAATTCTTGTTGGATGGTCTTCAGTAAAATTCACAACGGTGACATGTCAATGATATTGTTCTCTAATTTCAACATTCTGTTGAATCACTGCTCTTTGTAATGGTCACAAATATGAATCTCTTCCAGATTTCTGGAATATGCAAGTGAGTGTTCTAGTGCTTAAAAGGCTTGTTGAAACATTTCAATAGACATTCCATCAATTTCCAGAGCCTTGTTTTTGGCTTATATTTTCAGTGCATCTTGAACTTCTTTCTTCAGCACCTTTCTTTCTTGCTAGATAGGTTATCTCCATAAATGGTGAACTTGTGACTAGTTCTTTTTGGTACAGTGACTCTATGTATTCTTTCCATCTTCTCTTTATGCATAGCTAAATATTATTTTTGCTTGTAGAAGCTTTCAAGATTATAAATGGAGGCTTGAATTTGTTTCTTCAGTTCTTTCAATTTCAGATATGCTGAATATGTTCTAGCCTTCTGGTTTCTAATTATAAGTCTTTGCATGTGTCATTATAATATTTGAATTTGTTTTCTTGAGCTTCCCTTTGAAATTTTCTGTTCAACTCTTGGATTTTATTATTTTTTCCATTTACTTCAATTAGTCTCCCAATAGGAGCAAGTTTCAGAGTATCTTCTGACAACCATATTGATTTCTTATTTCTTTCCTGTCTTTTTAATGACCTTTTTCTTTCTTCATGAATTGTGGCCTTGATGTTCAACCACAGTTCATTGGGTCTTCTGTCATTAGTGTTCAGTGTAGCAAATTTGTCCCTGAAATGTTCTCAAAATTCAGGTGCAATACACTCAAGGTAAAACTGTGGTTCTCATGTACTTGCTTCAATTTTCTTCAGCGTTATCCTGGACTGATTTACAAGCAATTGATGGTCTGCTCCACAACCTTAGTCTGGCTTTAGCTGCTGATATTAGCTTCTCCTTATGCTTTCCCACCAATGCAATCAATTTAGTTTCTATGTGGTCTATCTGGTGAATTCCATGACTATAGTCTCCTTTTGTGTTGTGAAAAAATGTCTTTGCTGTGAATAAGGTCATATTGCAAACTTCTCTCATGGAATCTCCAAGTTTTTTCTGTTACAAAGCCCATGTTTTCCAATTACTGTTTCTCTTTGATTCCAACTTTTTCATTCCAATTGCCAGTCATTATTAATACATGTTGATTGATCCATTTCCAACTGAAATCATTGGTAGAATTCTTTGATTTCTTGAGCATTAACTTTTGTGGTTAGTGCATAAATTTGAATAATAATTGTATTGAGTGGATTTATTTGAAAGGGGATAAATATAATCCTATGGCAGACACTATTGATTGTCTTTTGGACAATGATTACCACTCCATTCCTCTTGATTGTGTTATTCTTGCCTTAGTATTTCATATGATTTTTTTTATTTTAAAAGGGACATTACAAGTCCATTTCAGCTGAAGATATTGCTCTATATGTATTCCATTTCTTTTTGACGACTTCCAGTTTTCCTAGATTCATACTTCATGCATTCCAAGTTGCAATTAGTGGGTTTTTTGCAGCTGTTTCTCTTTCCTAAAGGCTACACTCCCACAGGCTTTACTGAACTCCTATCACCATGATCAATCACCATTCTGAGAAATCAATTCCTCCTCAGTCACAATTTGAGTTCCCTCAGACCTGAGGGACCCACCCTCAGACCCCTTCGTTGACAATGTTCTGTTTTCATTCATTAGGCCTTCAATATCTGACAGTGCTTTGAAACTGTGCATAATATTTTCAGCAGCTCCTTCATGCAAAGTGGAGAGTTGTGTCATTCTTCATTGTCTGGAAGCCCCACTAAAAGCTGTGCCCTTTGAGTGACCCTGCTGCTATTTGAAATACAGTGACATTGTTTCCAGCATCAGAGTAACACACAGGCCACAACAGACGACAACGTGTGGGAACAGACCATGTGTCACTCATATGTAAGGTCAGGATAAAGCTGAAGAAAATCAAAACCAGTACAGAAGAGCAAAAATATGATCTTGGATCTATCTTACCTGAGTTTTGAGAACATCTCAAAAACAGATTCATGCACTGAACACTAAAGACAGAACACTGCTGACCTGTGGTAGGATATCAAGACAACCATTCTAGAAGAAAGCAAAAGGTTATATCAAGACAGGGGGAAAAAATGAAAAGATCAAAATAGATGTCATAAGAGATTCTAAAACTTCCTTTTAATGGAAGAGTAGCTAAAGCAAATGGACGAAAGGATGAAGTCCAAGAGTTCAAAAGGACATTTCAAAGGAAAGCTCGAGAAGACAAAGCCTAATATTTTAATGAAATGTGCAAAGACCTAGAATTAGGAAACTGAAAGGGAAGCACCTTCTCAGCATATCTGAAACAGAAAGAACCCATGACGAATGTAAGCCTCCAGTCAGTCTTGAAAAGTTTTAGGTACAAAAAAAAAATATTGTATGATGCAGGACACATAAAAAAATGGAAAGAATACATAGAGTCACTGTACCAAATAGAACTAGTCACATTGTTATTTGTCTGGATATAACATTGTGCTATTCAATTTAACTACTGTTTTTCAAAACTGAATTTGGTGGTTTTTGGTTGTATTTTAAACCAATCATTTAAAATACTGCTTCCAATTTTGACAATCTACACTTGTCCTGAAATTGAGTGTATGTCTTTCACTATTTTTCTACATAATGTGAGTCAACCATAACATCACTCTTTTGTTAGGAGCAATCATTTTGGTTTCAAAATCAGTAATCAATCAGTTCCAAAGTCTTTTTTACTATTTCTCTTATGAGTTAAAACTGCTTAATGCAAACAAGAAACATGTTTATTTTGTTTTTCGGTCTTGACCTACTCGACTTCCTGGGTTGGTGAAAATTAGATCTCACTCAGGCTTTGCTAATTTCATGAACTGTCTTGTTAAAACTATAATATCAATGTCTTGGACAAACCTGTTAACACTTTGTTCTGTGACATGCTAACAGCTACATTCACTATGGAATATGACCTCTGGATTTAACTGTTACAACATGTTTACCTGTTAAAGGTTTTATGTATAAATTTAACCCAGTTAATGTTTACCAATAATTTCATGTCAGTATATATGGCAAAACAATGCACTTATGAGGCTATGCATATCATGGTGGTATAGGCAATTTAAATATTGGTTTTTAAATTTAGAAATAATAAAATTATATCTATGTCCTTTTATGTGGTTAGTAATTTGTATGAAGAGATCATTACGATGTCATGGTTAACAACTCTTATCCTTTAAACATATGTTATAAACTATCTCATTTAATATCATTTAATGAACCACTAAATACATTCAAGGGTTCATTAGAATAATTCAAATGTTTTTAATAATATGAATGTGACATATACATAGTTGAACATGGCTTAGCACCGTTCATAAGGCATAAAATGTGCCACAGGGTCCTGAATTGCGTGCTTTAATGGGTAAGAAAATTCAAAGTAATATTCTTCTAGTCCCATATAGCTCCACAGTGTGTAACTATTTCCTTTAAGACTTCATAAGGGGAACCAATTCAGCTCTCACTCTTCATGCTGTAGGCTCACAACGAAGGTCGTCCATGGAGTTACTGCCCCTTGATTGATTTTACTTGATTTAGAGAATCAGAATGATAATTTTTTGTGTTAACAAAATTTCATGTTTTGCTTTTTAAAAAATTCAGATGTATCACTATTGACTGGATTTCTTAAAGCATACCAATCAAAGTTCAACATCAGATTGTTCTTGAAATCTTTGCTTTTTGACTGTTCAGTTAGGAACACAATTTTAGCCTAGAGGTATTTCCAGCAATGAGATGTATGTTTGTTGACTGTTCTTACAGAAGAAGGAAGAATGGATTTGTTTCAAGAGAATACTATTACTGTCATCAATTTAGAAAGCTCAGAATGTATGTGCCAAGAAAACCCATAAAATGCCATATGCTTTCACCCCTAAAATTATGATAATAAAAATGCTAATAATGTGCCTATGCCATATAATTCAAATGCCTCAATTTCCCTATATGCAAGAAATAATTAGACAAATTTATCTTATCTCTTGGCCAGAGGCATTGTGAGGAATTAATTTCAGAATTATTGTTCCTCTTCAGATAAAATTTCCTAGGATGATAGCAATAAGAATTATGTTACAAGACAGTCTTTATCTTCCAGACAGCCTGTGTTTTTTGGAAATTTTTAATGGGTTAGTCTAGAAATGATTATTTATGTCAAAACTTTGTTCCAGTTGCCTTTTTAATCATCATAAATTCAATGAATTACTGGTGCTTAAAATTTTTTTTACTTTGCTTCTTTCAAAGCAAGTTTCTTAGTGACAATAGACTTGTTTCTACTTGCAGAGTCTATGGGATTCTCAACTGCAACTTCCTACAGGGTCTAGGATACCCTGCCAAGCTTCACACGATCAATATTATAACAGTATCACTTGCAACCAACTGCTTGCTTAATTCATATTTCTCAACTCAAGATTGTTCATCGAGGTTCCCTGGGAGACTAGCTGTTATTTAGCTACCATGACTCTTTTATAATCTCTAAAGAAGGTCATTTTGTATTTTTTGGTTAAGATGATAGTTGGCTACTGCTTTTTCCAGTCTATGTATTGAAAACATGGAAAGAGAAGGAAAATTGAAGGAGCAATGATAACTCAGAAAATTGGCTAGCAATTTATCAGACCTTAAAGTATTTCTAATAACCAAAAGACGCAAGTGTGAAATACCAGGTCAAAGCAGAAAATCAGTATAGATTAGAGCCCACAACCAACATGTTTGTTCATAGCAGAAGCACAAGGTTATGCTGAGTTGAGGGTGGGTAGCCAGACCTCACACTACATTCAATCTGCTTTATGAGGCAGACAATAAGAATGACTTCATTTTCTTTATTTTCCCATCGGTATTTCTTATTGCCTGCATCACTTATCAAAATAAATTTCTCAGCAGTGTTACCAGAAGGAGGAGAGCAAAAGCAGTAGAGCACGCCATCCTAGCATGAGGAATCAGTGATAGAAAGTGGGTGGAACAGAGCCCTCTGGGGGTGTAGTTTATTGGATCATTTCAGGCAAGAAAAGAATTACAGACTGCTTCAAATTGTCTGGAAAAAATGCCCTCCTCACAAACTGAAGATCGGGCATGGTGATCAGGCACTTACTACTCTATCCAGCAGAGCTCTGCTTGATGACTGTCTGATAGGTACCACAAATTCAGCGTTAATCTAAAGCAACAGAGAGCAACTAAACAAAATATCAGTGATGTAAGGGATCCTTATAACCATCACCAGGCTGTTATTTCTCAGTGTGTGATCCACATACCCCCTATGTCAGCACGGTTTGGGAAGATTTTTAATATATAAATTCTCCAGCCTCTTTCTGCCCATATTTGTCAATGCTGTTATAATAAATAGCAACCCCTCAGTTTCTACAAACATCTATTCTATGCTCCTAATGTCTAGGGCTCTGTTGTACATATGTTCTTATTTTGAGACAGAAATTGAAAAACTGCTATTGTCTAGGTAATGTAGTTCTCCCGGCAGAGGGCAACATCAAGAGGTAGATTGGGACCACAAATCCAAAACTCATGTTTGGGTATGACTGGCTTGTGTTACATGGTTCTACATTCCATTGGCTGAAGTAATAAGCTACAACAATAGCAATGAAGGAGAATCATAACCCATTTGTAAAGAAGGGAGGAAACATTTGTGAAAATACTGGGAATAAGATGTAGATAAATCTTCAGCGTCTCTTTCTTCTGCAGGACAGCGTGGCCACTGAACTGAGTGTTTGTAGTCCTGTAAGGAGCCCTAGTGACATAATGGGTTGTTATTAGGCTGCTAACAGCAAGGTCGATGGTTCAACTTGACTAGACATTCCCTGGGAGAAAAAGGAATCTTTCTACTCCTGTAAAGATTTACAGTCTTGGAAGCTTGCAGGGATAGGTCTAGAGTCGAATTTGACTCAATGGCAATGAGCTAGGTTTGGTAAGGTCAGACTGATAATACATATTTAATTTGACAATCATAGAAACATAGGAATAATAAGAAGCTTTATGCTCTTTCCTCTTTAATAAAATGGAAGTTATGTTAAATAAGCAGTAGAAAAAAATTTTGGTAAAAATATCTACTAGAAATACATGTTTGAATCATCTCCTTGTGTTATAGCATTAAAATATTAAATGAAGACTATTTAAAATAAGATAAATGGTGAAATAAAGTTAACATACGGACATTAATAGAGAGCAGATTATGAAATAATCAGAGGGGAAATGAGACTTGAAGAAACAAGTATTTACTATCAAATATTTAGGCTGAATTGGGAGCTCTGAAGACCATAATTGACAATGCAATGTATTAGATCTATAATATGGAAGATAATTTTTCAATATAGAGGAATATATTAAAAGAGATTAAATGGTTAAAGCTAAAATAATAAATATGCAATAATGATCATGGAATTTGAACAGCTTAAGGACTGGTATCATAAATGAGATGAAACTACAGTAAATGCAATAATAAAATATAAATAATACTTTCTGGAGATTGGCAAATGTTTCCTGATTGCATATTGAAAGAGTATGGTGAATAATCAAGTGGATTGTTGAAATGAAGTAAATTCAAGATATATAATAGTGAAACATTGGAATTTTAAAGAATACTATGAAATATCCAGAGAAAATGGGTTTAATTCCAAGTTTTGTGAATCAATCTTGGCTTAAATTTCTGCCATTATTATTGACATTAGCTTAATAAAACCTATGGATCTTTAAGGAGAATATGTTATGATCTCAGATTACACTAATGAATTACTCTTCCTTATATAAGGACAATAAAATGTCATTCTTATATTTTAAAGTATATAAATGTTAAACATCAATATTAATGGTCAGGCTTATGTATGTGAAAGTTTTCTCATATGCAGAAATAATACATTTTACAAGTGATATAACAAGAAATAGTAGTTCATGGGGCATAAAAATGACAAAAAATGTGGAAATTTCAAGAAGGACAAAAAATAAATACAGGCTAATATTTATATTTTCTGAAAATATAATATTGGAAGCAACTAAAATACTTAATAATATATAAATGGATTCATACAATAGGTCACCTACAAATTTTATGAAATTTGGAAGTATGGTTTTCAAAGATATTATAAATGATTATTTGATTGCTTACGAAAAAATATATTACACAAAATATTAAATGTTAAAATTTTACCTGCTAATTGTAGCATAATTTTGCTAGGTAATCATAAAGTTAAAATACAAGCAAACAGAAAAGCTAACAAACAAAATAATTATAGGTATCAATGATGCTCAATGTTATCCCTTTATCAGTGAGCATATTTAATGCCAGATGTTAGCATCTATTACCATTCTCAAGGAATCTACAACTGAAAATATAAAGGCTCCTTGGATAAATGATTGATGTTAGGACTGGGGCAGAAAATAAACAAGAACAGCCTGGAGCATCTACAGTAATAAAATATTAACAGCCCTGCGTTCACACCAAAAAATTAAAAATCAAAAGCCAAAACATTCTATCAGTTGGATTCTGATTCATAATAACTCATATAGTGCTTCTGATACTGTAAATCTTACAGGAGCAGACTGCCTCATCCTTCTGCTGAGCAGCTACTTATGGGTTTGAACCACCTACCTTGTGGTTATCAGTGCATGGTTTACCTCACTTTGCTACTAGGACTGCTTAATGACCAAGAGTAAGGAAGTGTCAAATCATGGATGCACACACAGATACACAGACGCACAGGAAGATGAAGGTATGCCAGCAAGACAGAGGACACAACTGAAATAACCACCAATGACCACAACAGAGACAATTTGAGCAACCAAAAAAAGTAATGAAGTATGGCGTGGGTACAAACTTGCTGTGCAGAAGAATTCCAAATACTACAATATTACGTAGTGCTTAGATCTTCAACAACATGAGACTTAACTCCCCCCTTCTTGACCGTATATGTGAAAACCCCCAGTTTCTTTATTCCAAAGAGTACACATGGAAAGAGATATCAATTTATAGTGGGAAACCTGACAAACTCTACCTAATCAAGGTGGTGAAGTTCAACACCAACAGTGATGTTATATTAATAATAATGAAAATAATAAAAGGTGAAAGATGTATGCAATCTGAAGAGAAACCAGATTAAATGGTGAAAATGGTACTGTATTTTTGTGACCTCCCCAAAACTCTCTCTTAGCTACTATTTATGAGAATAAGGTCACACAAATACCAAGGGAATGGTATTCTAAAAAATATCTGATCCACAGTCCTCCGAATTTAAAGATCATCTAAAACAACTGCAGTTTGTGAAACTGTCACAGATTGCAGTATACTTAAGAGTCATGAGCACCAAATATATATAATATATTATCCTGGATAGGGCCATGAAATGGGGGGGGGGGGAGGGAAGACAGTATGCAAATATATAGTTAGAAAACCTAAATTTTAAAGAATGGACTTTAGTTAGTAAAAATATATCAAAATTGGTTCATTAATAGTACCAAATTTTTATTGACTGAATTACGTCTCGCCATATGTGCTGTGAATTCTAAACCCTATATTCACGTCCATCGAGTCGATGCTGACTCACAGTGACCTTCTGTGGGTGTCTGAGACTGTAACTGTCTGTAGAAGTCAAACACCCAGCTCCCCCTCCAGAGAGGCTGGTGGTTTCACACTGTGGATTGCTGCCCAACTCGTAACCACTACACCGACAGACTCCATCACTCCTATCCATGTGTATATAAGCCTGTCTGAGAATATTTCCCTGTGTTATCTTACTAATGTTTTATCATGGTACAGTATATTTTGAGCCAACCACTTTGGAGATAAAAAAGGGGCAGTTTAGTCACGGAGAAAAGTGAGGATGCACTGGGGAAAACATAGGATATGTGGAAATCACCATAGAACGCAGGAGCAGCAGCTGAAAGGAGGCAATGTTTCTGCTCAAAAGCTGTGGCACAGAGCACCTGCCCCTAGGAAAGCTGTAGAAGGTGGACTTCAAACATATACATTGTGAAAAACAGAAATATAAGTTCATGGAAATTATGCACATGTGGTATTTCTGTTATAGCAACACTAAGAAATTAAGCCAAAATCTATCATCCTAATTTGGAATGTTTAATAATAGTGTTTATGGAAACTTTCTTTTTATTTCCACAATTAGCTTATAAACCTAACTATATTCTGAAAAATAAAACATGTTGAAATGTATAGGATCCTTCAATGACTTTTAAATTATGTGAATCTTAGCATTGAAGGTTTACTAATTTCCCAATTTAAAAAAGACATTAACACTTCAAATATAAAATATTGGTGCGATATAAAGTGGATTGATGTTTCCCCCAACAGTTTCATTGGCACATTATACAATTCAATCGTTCAGTCACATCAAGAAGTGTTGCTCAATCATCCTCACACCAGTTGTAGAACATCTTCTTAATCCGTGTACTCAGTATTTATTATTAGTTCCACTTTTCTCTCCCACCTCCCCTCCCATACCCCGAGGAACCATTAGTCCAGCTAGTGTCTCTACAGATTCACCTATCCTGGACTTTTTACACACAAAAAAACATTGAAAAACACTACCAACAATAAAAAATAACACATATAAATACTTCAATGAAAAAGAAAATAGGAAATATTTAAAATTAGAGCAAACTTCAGTGGCTCACAAGGGAGATCACCCAATAGAATGTTACATTTTACCCTATCTGCATCTGCCACACTTTCCAATGCACGCTGCAGGTCAGCAAGGGTATTCACATTGCTGGTCAATGGTCGGAGGAGAGTCACCAGGGAATTAGTCCATGTGTGTTTACCCTGCTTCCACTGAGAGAGAGAGAGCGCGCTTGCTTCCAAATGGACAGAAAGGGAAGTCACATGACTTGCATTTTGACCTAACTGCTGTGCCATAAACCACATTGCCCTGATCTCTGTCTGATCATGAGGCTCTTCATGTTCACACCCCTCCACTGTGAGCAGAGGGAAGTCATTGGAGGCTCAATTAATACATGGACCCTGCAAATATATTTTAAGCTTCCACTATCATCCATAGCTCTCTGCAAACCAGGTGTTTACAATTTAAGCTCTGAACCCTAGAGTGGATTGATTAACCCAGCTGTTCTCAACCTGTGAGTTGTGACCCCTCTGGGGTCTAACGACCCTTTCACAGGAGTCGCCCGATTCATAACAGTAGCAAAATGACAGTTATGAAGTAGCAACAAACATAATTTTATGGTTGGGGGGGGTCACCACAGCATGAGGAACTGTATTAAAGGGTGGAGGCATTCTGCGGATTGAGAACCACTGGATTAAAGCAAAGGAATTAATACATGATTACAGGTTTTTAATTTCAGGTTACATAGAATAACAAAGACCTCTGAATTTAGACTCTCCAAAACTAGATTCTGGTCACAAAAAAATCTTTTTAAAGGTAAAGACTTCTAGGTCTACTTTGATCAATAAACTAACTTTGCATGAAAAATCCTTTGCCATTTCTGCCACTGGGATTAGATTTAGTTCAATTCCAAGAATTAAACATTTTTAAAATATGTTATTTGATATTTAATATAGGTAAATTCTATTAAATTTTGGTTGGCAAGTTTTGTTCACATTTGTTTGATAATTAAGATGAGCATGGGTTCTGGTTTAAATAGAATAGTCACAGTTTAACTCTGTTATCTAAGGTCAAGTATTAACTTAATTAGTGTTCTATAATGTATCTCTCCAGGTTCTAATATCCATTGCAATGACTTCACAGACACCCACAGACAAAAATCCATGATGAAAGAGTGTATGAAGGAAGTTACCAAATTGTAATACCAGTGAGAAATTCTCAGGGTAGTTGCTTACCAGGACATGTTGCAAAGTTTCAGATATTCCAGTAAATTCCCACTATCACTTGTCTGTCAGTTTGTCATTTGTCTGTTGCTTTGAAGTTGGGAGTTATGTCACGGGTATTTCAAATGAAGGCCTAAACTGATGCTCAAAGCTACGTTACTGATATTTCAACCTGAAGGCCTAAAGAATGGCAGGACTGTAGGAAGCATCCAGCTGATCAAGGTGTTTACTAATGGGTGACTATTTAGTCCCCTGTGCGTCTGTGTCTCTGCAGACAAGCGTTGCAAAGTGACTGTTGTTTGTGACTTTGCTGCTAAAAGCATTGAGAGATAACTCAGCTATTTAAGATCTCTTTGAGGCTCTCTTGAATCTTGCATATCCATATCCGTGTGATTGTCTTTGAACCTAGTGCTTTTATTATTCCAAAGTTAAGAAACTGTGACTAGTTAAGTAATATTTGCATAGATAAGAGTTTAGGAATGTTTAAGTTCTTTGATGTTTGTTTTGTAACCAGTTCCCCTGTGCAAGAAGAGTATATATACCAAGCTTCAAATATACTGGAGACTACAGTCCATCAGATTGGAGTCCTCCCGATCCCATGCTTTGTACATAGCTCTTTCTTTTCCATTCATCCGCATGCCTCAGTTCGAACCCAGCTTGATGCGGGATAGCTGGTCTAATCCCCCGCACAGGACAATGTCAGAGACAGTGCTGGAGGATGCGCCTGACCTGTTGGGTTGAGAGCACTTGAAATATGCCTGAGGAGGATCTGATTTCTTGGAGTAGAGTTGACCATTACGATGTGAGTTGATAAAGACTGTGGGATTGCTGATGGGGCATGAGTCAAGGTAAGAGGAAACAGCTGCAAAACCTGCTAATGATCAGAACTTGGAATGTGTGAAATATCAATCAAGGAAAAGATGGAAAGATGTCAAAATTGAATAGAATGCATAAAGATGGATATCTAAGGTATTAGTTTGCTGAAATGCACTGGTATTGGTCCTTTTGAATCAGAAAAAATCATACGCTTTACTATGCCAGGAACAAAATCAAGTGGGATGGAGTGGCATTCATTGACCAAAAGGACATTGAAAAATCAATCATGAAGTAAAATATTTTCTGTGATTATATTTATTTGACTTCAAGGAAATCCAAATCCATACAATTATTATTTAAATTTATGTAACAACCACAAAAGTTAATAATGAAAAAATTGAAGAATTCTACGAAGGATATCAGTTGGAATTGATCAATCATGGAATCAAAATGTATTGATAATTATTGGTGATTGAAATGCAAAAGTTGTAAACAAAGAGGAATAAATGGGAGTTAGTAGATTTCGTGATAGAAACAGTGCTGAAGATCTCATGATGAAATTTTTCAAGACCAATGACTTGTACATACATCTCTTTTCAACAACATAAAAAATAACTGTGCACATGGATCTCCTCAGATGGAATAAGCAGAAATCAAATTTACTACTACAATTGTGACTGCGGAAGTCACAATTGAGAAGTTCACTATCAGCTGTTAAACCAGGTCAGGGGCCAACTGTGGAAGAGACAACCACTTGCCCATATGTAAGTCCAGGCTAAAGCTGCAGAAGTTTCAAGGAGGATATCAGTTTCGATTGATCAAACATGCAGCCAAAATGCATTAGTAATTGGTGGTCCACAAGAGCCAACATACTATCTACCTATTACACCTGAATTTTAACATCTCAAGAACAGATTTTCTACATTGAATGCTACTGGCAGAAGACCATTTGTGAAGAATGCAAAAGGTCATTAAAAAGGCAGAAGAGTAAAAAAAGACCAAATTGAATGTCAGATGTGACCCTTGCTCTTAATGGTAGAGTAGCTAAAGAAAATGAAAGAAACCAAGAAGTTCAAAATTTAAATAGAAAATTTCAAAGGCCATCTCCAAAAGACAAATTTAAAAATTATAATGAAAGGTGAAAAGACCTACACTTAGAAAACCATGAAGAACACACTGAACATATCTGAAACTGAAAGAATTCTAGAAAATATTCAAGGCTTGATTTTCAATAATAAGAAATTCTATGGGCAAAATATTGACTGATGTAGGAAGCTTCAGAAGAGGATGGAAACATGCAGAGTCACTGTAGCAAAAAGAACTAGTCAACACTCTACCATTTTCGGAGGTAGCCTATCAGCAAGAACCAATGATGCTAAAAGAAGAAGTTCATGCTGTATTGAATGCATTAGCCCCAAACAAGGCTAATTGATGGACTATCAGTTAACATATTTCTACAACCTGATGAACCTCAGGAAGCACTTTACTGATCAGTGCCAGGAAATTTGGAAGAAAATATGGGGCAAACTGACTGGAAAAGACTAATTTTTGTCTCCATTCCAAAGAAATGTGATGCAACAAAATGCTCAAATAATGGAACAATATCTTTGATATCAAATTCAAGTAAAACTTTACTAAGGGTCATCTGACATTTGCAGCAGCATATTAACAGGGAGCTATCAGAGGTTCAGGGCCGATTCAGAAGAAGATGTGGAACATTGCTGACGTGAGATGGATCTTGGCTCAAAGCCGAGAATACCAGAGTGATGTTTGCCTGTGTTTCATTAACCATGCAAAGGCATTGGACTGTGTGGACCATAAAATCTGTAAACAACTCTGAGAAGAATGGGAATTCCAGAATATTCGTTGTGCTTATTGAGAACTTTTGTATGTAAAATGAAGCAGATGTGTGAACAGACCCTGGTTTAAAATCAGGAAAGGTGTATGTCAGGATTGCATTCTCTCACTACATTTATTCAATATGTGTGCTGAAAATCACCGGATAAGTGAGCTTATATAAAGAATAATGTAGCATTAGAATTGGAGAAAGGATTATTTATATACAACCAATGATATGAAGATAACATAACCTTGCTTGCCAAAACTGAACAGGTCTTGAGGCACTTGATGAAAATAAAGATCTCAGCCTTTATATGGAATAGGTAACATCATGATAAATATAGAAAAGGTTGAAGTTGTCAAGGTTTTTGTCTTGCTTGGGTCCACAATCAAGTCTCATGGAAGCAGAAGTAAAGAGATCAAAAGATATTTTGCATTTAGGTGAAAATGCTGCCCAAGGTCTCTTTAGAGTATTGAAAAGGATATTACTTTGAGAATTAAGGTGCATCTGACCCAAACCACGGTATTTTCTTTTGCCATATATGTATGTGAATTTTTGTCGCTGAATAAAGAAAACAGAAGAATTGATGCATTTGAATTGTGGTGTAGGAGAATAATATAGGAAGTATCATGGAAGGTCTAAAGGGCACATCAATATGTTTGGGAAGAAAGACAGCCAGAGTGCTCCTTAGAGTCAAGGATGGCGAGACTTTATCTAACATACTTTGATCACATTGCCAGGAGAGACCAGTCACTGGACGCGGACACCATTTTTGCTAGGGTCAGGGAGAAGAGAGAAAAGCCCTCCAGGAGATTGACATTGTTGCTGCAACAATCGGCTTACTCATAGCAAAGATTGTGAGGATGGTGCAGGACCAGTCAGTGTTACATTCTGTTGTGCATAGTGTCACTATAGGTCTGACTGTACTGGACATTACCTAAGACCCACAACAATAATAATGCCCTTAGGGGCATTCCACTCTGCAGGAAGCCTTAACCCGAGGCATTCAGTTCCAGTTCTGGGGTCAGCAAACCCATTGCCCTGAATTAAATGCCCAGAGGCAAACCAGTTAGCCTCATCACCAAGGCACTCACCTCTGCATCTGTCCAACTTCCCAATTAAGTGCCTAGAGGCACCCTACTGCACAAACTAGTCACTTGCAATAAAAGCACTCATCTATTTGTTCAGTGGTTTGGGAAGTCCTTTACTCTGTTCCATATCTGGCTCCCAGTTCTGCTTTTGCTGTCCTGATGGGTTAACTGTCCTCTGGATCTTGGAGTTGCACTCAGCAGGGATCTCTGTTCCAGAGGACATGCTCCACTCCTGGCTATGGCTGGTAATGAGATCCCTCCTCTTGCTCACAGCAGAATGGCACTTCAGAGACTCCTGTTCACAGTTACACACAGACCAACTCGCAACCACTCTGCCACCAGGGGCTTCATTAGATCACTCCTTAGATCCTTAGGGATCCTTTGTTATGAGAAAGTACTCTCATAACTTTCTGAGCTGACCTTTCTGCCTTTAACTTATTTGGTCCAAAAGAGCCCCTGAGAAATCACTGTTCAGATCAGAACTTTCTTTTTAAAAGCACTGTGACAAAGACAAGAGTGTATTACTGCTTGCTTGCTTGTCTGCAATCATTCACTAATCATAGAGACAGGTTTGAACATATTTTATTAGGACTAAATCCACGCACATGTCAACTAAACTCTTAATGTCAATACAGCTTGATGTATCCTCATATCTAAGTTATAAACTTTCAGTAGTTAGTGAAAAATGTTATCTAACATTTTAATAATCATTTAAAGTGCAATGATTATTCAACTCTGCTTTTCTGATTTGGGGTGTGTGTTTTAAAATAATGTGGCATTTGTTTGAACTCATTCCCTTTATTTCCAAAATTTCTCTTTAGTGAAATGATTCAAGAAGTTTTTCCATATCCTGGAGAATGTCACATGTGACTACATGTTTATATTCAGGATGACCTTAATCCAGCCCTGCTCTCTAGTTTATTATCTCTTTGGACTTGGACTTAGAGATTTCAATCTCAGGTCGTGCTGTGGTCCCAACTAGTCACATTGAAGCTGTTGATATTAAATCTCATTTCATGGTTCTGCCATCTGTCTAAATTGTTATTTGGGATAATTTAACTGCATCTTTCAATACTATTTATAAACAAAATTCAAGAAAATATGGAGAAGCAAGTGCACATTGTTTAAAATTAATTTATTTTTAAAATATAAGTGTATTTATATTTTAAAATAACATTTTTATTTTAATATTATATAGCATACAATTCAATGACATTAATTTCATTGACCATGTGAAACCAGTTTGTCTCTCTCTCATTCTTTCACACCCTTTGAGTGCATCTGTCTAACTCATAGTGACCCTATGGGATAGAATATAACTTCCCCTGTGGGCTTCTGAGACTATAACTCTTTTTTTAATTACTATTAATTGGAAGTTAATACATATATTATGTCATTCCATAGTTTAATCATGAATTGTACACTTTCTATCACCATCAATTTCCAAGTAGAAAAAATGGTCTTTTAAACAAATGGTGCTAAACATTCATATACAAAAAGATAAATCTAGTATGATTTTATATTTCACAAAAATTAACTGAAACTGAGTAATAAACCTAAATGTGAATTGTATAAGTATGCAAATTATTAAAAAATCACATAGAAGAAATCCTGGATGATCTTGGATTTAGTGATGCATTTTTAGAAAGCACTACAAATACCTGATCTAGGAAAAATAGTTAGATAGGATTTCATTATAATTAAAATAGTCTGCTCTGTGCAAGACGCTTTAAAGAATGAAGAGGCAGATCTTGGCTTGTGAGAAGATATCTGAAAATATGTCTCTATAAAGAACTTTTATGTAAAATACACAATGAACTTTGAAAACTCAACAGGAAGTCACAAACAATCCAATTATTAAATGGGAAATGGATCTGACTGGACACTTCATTAAAGAAGATATATAGAGGTAAGTAAACATATGAATAAATATTAGGTATGATATATCATTAGATAATTTTCAATGAAATCAATAAGATTTTGCTAAACACCTGATATAGTGCCTGAAGATGAGCTCCTTGGGGCGGAAGTTACTCCAAGTTTGACAGGGGGAAATTTGTATCTTTACGGGTGAATGACTTTTATGATGTGGACGAAGCACAGCTTTCTGGACCTTTATTTGCTGACCCGGCAAGACTCAAAATGGAAAGAGACCACTGCAATCACCAATCAATAATTGGGAAATGGAATGTGTGGAGTACAAATATAGGAAAATTGGGAATCTCCAGAACTAAAATAGAATGCATAAATGTTGTTAGTCTACCCATTTCTATTAGTGAGTTAAAAATGAACTGGTATTCATCATTTTGAGTTGGACATTCACATGGTTTCCTATGATATAATGACAAATGCAAGAGGAATGGGACCACATTCATGATCAAAAAGAACAATTCAAGTTCTATATTCAAGTACAATGCTGTCTTTGATGGGATAATATCTACTTGTTTATGAGAAAGGCCAGTTAATAAAACAATTATTCAAATGTATGCACCATACACTACAGCCAGGGATGAGAAAATGAAGAATTCTACAAAACCTCTTCAGTCTGAAAGTAATCAAACATGCATTCAAGATGCATTGATAATTACTGATGACTGAAATGTGAACATTGGAAACAAAGAAGAATAAGTAGCTATAAGATATGGTTTTGATCATAGAAACAAAGATGGAGATCACAGGGTACACTTTTTTAAGATCAATGACTTCTTTATGGTCAATAACTTTATTCAACAATATTAAGTGATTCCAAATATGGACCTCACCAGATGGAATGCACTGACATAGAATTGACTACAGCTATGGGACGAAACAGAAGAAGCTCAATATCATCAGGCCAGGCAAGGATTACTTTGCAACAGACCATCAATAGCTCTTATGCAATTTCAGGTTGAAGCTGAAGAAAATTAAAACAAGTTCATAGGGATTAAATACCCAAAGCATCTTACCTGAATCTAGGGGCCACCCAGAACAGTTCTGACACACTGGACACTAATGATATAAGATTAGATGAGTTGGGCAATGACATCCAAGTCACTGAAAAACAGGAAGCAGTCTAAAGTGATGTCTGAAGGAAGTTGGAAGTTTTCTCCTGAATGTAGAATAGCTAAAGCAAATGGGGGAAAAGATGAAAGAAAAGAGGTGGACATAAAATATTAAATGGAAATTTGAAAAGACAAAATAAATCATTATAAAGAAATGTGTGAAAACCTGGAATTATAAAGCCACAAGGGAACACACTAACTGTATATCTAGCTGAAAGGGGTGAAGAAGAATTCAAGCCTAGAGTTACAATACTAAAGGGTTCCATGGGTAAAACGTCACGTATATAGAAAGCATAAACAGAAGGTGGAAGGAGTACATAGAGGTACTGTACCAAAAGTAATTGGTCAGCATTCAACCATTCAAAAAGGTAGTATATGATCTGAAACCTAATGGTATGGACCTGATGGAAGAAGTCCAGGCTGCATTAAAGACAATTGGCCTAGCAAGGATGCAGGCATTGACAGAAGGTGAAGAGAAATGTTTTACAAATAATGCAATAAGGGAAACACTCACCCATCTATGCTTAGAAATTCAGAAGATAGACACTTGGCCAATTCACAGGAGGAGATTCACATTTGTATCCATTCCAAATAAATTTTATCCAAATAATATGAAAATTAACAAGCTTTCTATTCTCTTGAAGAATTTGAGTCTCAGAAACCTAGAGGGGCAAATCTACTCTATTCTATAGGGTTGTAATGAGTTGGAATTGACCTGATGCCTTTAAATTTGGTATTTGTATCATTATGTCCCAATAAATTAGAATTTCGATGAAGATATTTCAAATCATTTGTAGCAGTATGTCAATATGAAGCTGCCAGAATTTTCAGCCAGAATCAGAAACGGGAAATGGAGAAAAGGATATCATTGTTGACATCAGATTGATCTTGATTGAGAGTAAAGACTATCAGAAAGATGTTTACTTGTGTTTCATTAAGTATGCAAAGACATTCAATTACGTGAATCATAACACACTATGGATAACATTACAAAGAATTGGACCTCCAGAACATTTTATTTTGCATACATGGAACCTGTATGTGGAGTAAGATGCAGTCCTTTGAGCAGAATAAGGAAATACTGTGGTTTAAAATCAGAAATTATATGCAGCTGGATTATGTCCTTTTGCCAAATTTATTTAATATGTCTACTGAGCAGAAAATTCAAGAAAATGTATTATATAAAGAAAAACATAGCCGAAAGTGCATACACCTTGAAATAGTTACTGAGAAAAATGAAAGGGGTAGTCTTCAATGTCGGGTGAAACTCAATGTAAAGAATAAAGTATTGCGGACTTTCATAAGAAAAACATCAACAAATTATTGAATGATGTACAACCAGAATGCTCCTAGAAGCAAAAATGGTGAGAGTTTGTCTCTCAAACATTGGACATGTTTTCAGAGAAGAACAATCCCTGGAATAGGTCATCGTGATTGGTAAAATAGGGAATGCTATAAAGAGAGAGAGAGAGAGAGACACTCACATAGATAAATTGACACATGGCTACAACCATGAGTGCAGACACAACAAAACTGGTGACAATGGTTCGGGACAAGTGAGTGTTTGGTTCTGTTATACAGAGGGTTGCCATGAGTTGGAACTGGGGCTAAGGAAGCTGACGACAGCAAACACCTATTACCTTAGCTACCATTCAAAACACCGATAACAAAATCTTGGAAAAGCTGCAAAGCAATTAACTTGCATTATTGCCTCTTAGGAATGTAAAAAAGTACAGGGACATTGAAAAATAGTCTGGCAGTCTGTTAAACAACTAAATTTGTGCTTACCATAAAATTCAGAGGTCATGTCCCTTACATGAATATTACTCAAATGCTTCGAAGGTATATATGCATTAAAATCTTGACATGACTGTTTGTGGCAGCTTTATTCATACTAGTCAAAAATTGGCATCATTTTTTCTTCACTAGGTCAATCTATAAACATAAGGTATATCTCATCCATTTGACTATGAAAATACATGAGCTATCAAGCTACAGAAACACATAGAGGAAACTTAAATCCATGTTACTAAAAGAAAGAAGACTGTTTGAAAAAAGCTACAAATGGTCTTACTTCCATTATATTAATTGTGAAAAAGACAATGCTATCGATGAAGGGAAAGGGAAATGGGTGCCAGAGGTCTTTGGGGAGTGGGACGGCGACAGCAAGATAGAGCATCGGTCATAGTTTGGTGCAGGAAAATTATTATAACTCTATTTGTAGATATAATGTATATTAAATTATTCAAAACACATAGGACTATACAACACAAAGAAATTCTAATGTAAACTATAAACTATAGCTCATAATAACAGTTAATGCATTAATTATAACAAATGCATTTCACAATGTTGCTAATAAGAGGATCAGTGTACAGGAGGAGTGGGGATACATAGATAATCTCTTACTGTCAGTATAATTTTATAGTACATCATATATGTTCTAAAAACACCTATTTAAATATAGAAGAAAGTAAACACAGCTCAATTTACCAAGGGCATTCAATATAGTAATAACATATTTCAAATTCAGTTATATATAATACAGTGATTAAAATCAGATAAAATAATCAGATTAATCAACAGCAATCAATCAATTAGCAAATATGCCAAAGGACATTTTGAAACTATTAATTAGTCAAATTGGGTAAATTAATTTATCAAATTAATAAAGTATATGTTACTAACAGTTACTTCTTGGAAGTCTTAGTAACTGAAATTAAAAACGGCTATAAAGTTTTACCAAGCATATTTTTTATTCAGTCCTTGGCTACCACACATTAAAAAAAAAGAATAAAAAGAGGTCAGGACTTTCTTCAGGCCATTCAATTTCATATGTTAACTCACATTTCCTGAGGAGATTCCTCATAACATTCATTGGTTTTTATAAGTAATGGTAGCCCAACTTCTGTCCTTCCTTAATACTTTGAAACCCAGTCCCATAGAACCCAATCTACCAACCTTTCCTACTATCCGAATTATCTTCTACTTCATCAACTGTCTATCTATCAAATATTGGAGGATGTAGTCTTATTTTGCTTTGCTTTTCCTACATTTATAACTATTTAATTCCTTTCTGTAACACAAATATATTTTTCTAGATTTGACCCCTCTCTGAAATTTCTTAGTTTTATCTAGTTATTTTTCTACCTATCAGTCTATCTATCATCTATCAATCATCAGCATCTACCAGCTAACTAATACCATTTCCATACCATCTCCAAAGTTGCTTCTTTACCAGGATTCCACATTCAGATCATTGCATAATTGTTCAAGCAAAATAATCTTTGAATTATGATTGATTTCTATTTAATTAAGTCATCCTATCCAATCCACAGGAAAATCTATTATATCTAATCCTAAAACATATCACATCATAGTTCAACTTCTTTCAATCTCCAGGTCAACCACATAACTCCAAGTAATGATTCTCTCTCCTAGATTTTGCAAAATTCTTGTAAGAAATCAGCCTTTGTCTACTTTTGTAAGCCTGAATCAAAACTCTATTACCAACCAAGATATCTCTAATATATTTGGTAATTCACTACTTATTCTTATCGATAAAATATACACCACTTCTATTTTCATCTTGCACAATTCTATAGATGATTGTATTCTATATTCCTTACGCTTGTTTTGGATAATTCATCATTCAAATTCTTGAATTTCCCATCTGTAAAATCCATCATTATATTTCATTGCTCATTACCTTGTGTTAATCAGTTATATCTCCTCAAATATCACCCCAGTATAACTTTCACGACACTGGTAATGGGGTATGACTTGGCCTGCTAACCTCAAGGACAGCAATTCAAACTGACCAGCTACTCTGAAGCAAAGAAAGATAAGAATTCCTACTCTTCTACAGATGGATAGTCTTAGAAACCCGCAGAGGCAGTTCTACTTTGTCTTACGGGATCAGTATAAGACAGAATTGCCTCAATGACAGTGAGGTTTCTTTGTTTTTCTTTTAAAGTGACAACTTTTACATACCATCCAGGTTAAAGTATCTATTTCGTTATACATTATTATATTATATCAACTTTAATTTTTAAAATGTATAGCACATGTCACTATAGTTACTTAAAAATATTATTTGTATTACATTTCAGAAAGGAATCATACCAGCATCTTCCTGTGAGAATTTTGAGGCAGTCAGTTTCTGTAGTAAATATTCATAGTTTTAAAAGCCTTCTGAAGGATATCTATGATTTGGAATCAATTCATGTGAGTGGACTTGGTATCACCTTTTTAAAATAGAATTTTCATCAAAATAATTGTTTACATTAAAAGTCTGCAATGCCTACGAGAATAATTAGCACAAATTTGACTCAATTATCATGGGTGGAATTATAAGTAGATTAATGAACTAAGGAAAGAGGAAATCTTTAATGACTACTTTTTTGTTTACCTCTCTTAGGAGTAATACTTACATGCTTTCAATACTACATAATATACCGTCAATAATCAAATATTATATCTTTTAAAGATCATTATAAACATTTCAGAAAATAATATTTCTTGAAAGTTTTAAAGCACTATACCTATCTCTAATATTTTATTTAATTATTAATGTGATGTGAATTTATACAGCAAACAACTTAAAATAGAAACAGATTTATTTTCAGGTATTCCTTAATTATACTTATTTATATAGCATATGGTATATATTTCATTAGATATTTAGCAAATGTTATAGAGCAATATTACTAAATTTGGGGCATCTATGAGAAATTAAAAAGTATAAAATATGCTTATCTCATACAAGTTACTGTATGCATGTAAATATATTACATATATTGCATATTACATATAATATTCTCAATAAATTTGAATATATTCAATGTTTAATGAAAAAAAGTTCTTTGACGTAAATTGCACTTGGGCTTGAGACGTGATAGTCATTATCTTCCTCTTTTTAAAAAAAGTTTTACCAATTTGAGACATGGACAAAGAATCCAGATCCAGGAAAAAATATACTGTAAGTTTAATCGCTTTTCTTATTAGCATACCATTTCCTTTATTTGACAAAAGGAAAAATTCAGAAAATATCATACAATGCAAAGGTTAATCCAACTTAACCTACATAAAGTATTTATTAAAGAAAGCATTATGTAAAAATAGTGTGAGTTTTGTAATCAAAGACACTGGGTTTGATGTTTTTTTTTTCTCCTGTTTTTATCCCTAACTATGGGCAGTATAACTTCTGTAGGGCATGGTTTTCTTGCATTACAATCAAAACAATAATAGTAATTACTTCCTGAAATTGTTATGACAACTGAATGAGTTAATCCGTGTATATGTATACACGTTTTAGATAGATATATTAGATGATAAATAAAACCAAGGTATAATTCTGCATCCAATTCAGTGACATAAGTGGCCATTAATTTCTATAAGATTATTGCTATCCAATGAAAGTTTACCATTGAAGAATACATACAGAGTAAATAGAAATGTGTTCTATCTAAGCTTCCTCGAGATTAAGAAACATATTTGTCCAATTTACATTATACTCAAGCTGAGGACTATTCTTTTTTTATTTATATGAAATAAATTTCAGGCAGGTCAAAAATACATTATTTTCTATATCTTTAAATATAATTCTCAATATGCCAGTAGTTACCCTACTATGTGATACATTAAATATATAAATTGAAATAACTATCTAGATAAATGTAAGATTTCTTTCAGTATGTTGAATTGAGAATATTTTCTATAAAACAAACTGTTGCTTTTGAGCATACTTCCTTTCAGGTTCAGAAACAAAATATAGAGTTGCAGCATTGCATATCACCTTGTGTCAGATGTAATCATTCATAAGACCCATCTGTATTTGTTTGCGTGCTTCTCCTTTTAGGTTTCTTATTTCCTGGTGTGTTTTCATTCTTTGACTCATATTTTATTCTCACTCTCTATCATTTGTTGCTATATACAGAATGGTTAAAAATGAATAAAGCAAAATTAGAGGTCGAATATTTAAAATTGAGACAGTACAAGGAATAGGTATTTCCATGGAGACACCAGGACTATTTCAAGAGGGTCATCAAATAAGTAAACCAGCAATAAAGAGAACTTTAGAGTAACAAAATCAAGTAAAAATTTAAAAATACTATAATATAAACTTTTTTTTTGCTAATTATCCATATCGTGGGCAGAAATTCTCTACTCCGGATGTGTTTCAAATTTTCCCAGATATTTTAAAATAAGTAGATCAAGTTGAATGCAGAAACTGTAATTCTGTATATCAAGGGTAAAATATTGGCTTATATGCTCTTAGAAGATTTATTCCAGTTAGGAAAACTGATATTGGGGAAAATGTTTGTAAATTCAGCTAGAACAAGATGTGAGAAAACGAAAATAAGTGTCAGTAAAACCTTACAGGAAGATAAAAAAAAAATGAAATTGAGATCTTTGAAAAGTGTCTTTGGATTTAATTATTTAAAGATTCCTCTAACAATTAAGAGGTCCATTTCAATCAATTGTGAATATAAGCCAGTCCATGAAGAGGTTATATGTGAGAAACTTATGGGGAAAAAATGGACATATGTGAAACATGACTTTCCAAAGAGTTTACAGATTGAGAAAATAGTGATATTGACAGGGGGTAAAAACCATAAGGAAGTTTTATTCATCATAATAAGAGGGAATAGAAATACAGAAGGTAAATTGAAGCTACGAATAGCTATGCACAAATATTACTAAAATATTCTGAAAATCTTAAGAAACAGGTAAACAAATAGTAATAATGACTCTGAATAAGGTGAATATAATTGTAAACATCAATGCAAATTTTAACATCACTTAAATATATCTTTTAAAATAGATATGGTGAGGATAAAATGTACAAATAAAAATACTTGGGATCTGTGTTTAATAGTTGCAAATGAAAAAATGATACAAATACTCAATCATGCTTTGAAATAAAAATTACTCTAAAATCAAACAAATATGTAATTTTGAAGGAAAACATTCAGATTAAGCTACTAAGAAGTACAGACTATGGAGCAAGTGTGTATTATTATTTCTATTTTATATTTGCAAATGGTAATAATAGAAATGTGAAATGCAGGTTCCATTAAACTCTAGACTCTTTTGGGATAACTTTATAGTGGCAGAAAGGAATGAAAATAGTAAGAGACTTATGGAATTTTTCTCTGGATATAGAATAAATAATTCAAATATAAATACCATGAATAAAATGAGTCTTTGTTTGTAAACACTCTACCGAGTCAGAAACGATAGATTCATCCAAAATTTGATTTGGATGTGAAGACTGAGCAAGCTGCACACGCCTCAAAGAGCAGGGAAAGTTTGCATTCTCAGAGAATAACCTTTCTGAGGAACGATCTTCCCAAAAGATTTAAAGCCACTCTGAAGAGTGAGCGGGAGCTTAGCGTGGGCTTTCATTGTGACTAGTACATTAAAGCGCAAGTTCTGACAACCAGGTTTACAAAGAGCTGGCATTTACAGTTGTTATTGGGCGGTAAGCCCTCACAGGTATTCAATGCGCAGCAGAAAACATAATCGAACGCTGACTGGTCCAAGAGCACTCTCACACATGTTCCTGGGCTCGAGTCCTTTGCTGCCGGCACTATGTCGACATGCTGTCAAGGTCCTTCCTCCTGTCTGCTACTCCTCCCTCCCCCAAGCATGGTGTCCTTTTTCCAGAGACCAAAACCAACTGGTGAGTTGAGGCCAACGCATAGTGGTCCTAGAGAACAGGGGTGTCGAACTGGCGACCCGCGGGCCGCATGCAGCCCCAGAGGTAATTATTTGTGGTCTGTGATACTCAGAAATAAAATGAAAATTAAAAAAATTTAATGAAGAAAATAGCACTTTAATTACCGAAGACAAGTACACACGTGGCCCAGTGCCTTTCCTGGGGACCTGTGGACGGAGATAAATGCACGGACTCAGTTCCGGCGACGTTTGGAAACGGTATGTCTGCCACTCTCAGCGTCACGTCATAGAACAGATCCCAATGGAGGAAAGCTTACAGAGAACACTCTGGGTGGTACTGTTATGAATCATACCTAACGGCAGCGCTAACTAACATTTTTACAGGGAAGCCATTACGATTGTGCATCTCGTTTGTCAGCTGCCCAATATCTGGTGTTTTTTATTAGTCATTTTGTTATATTTTCCGGTCACACCATAAGAAGTCTGTGAAAACTAGTAGGAAGAAAGCGCTGACAAATTTGGGTAAATAGAATAATTTTAGTTTTATAAATATATTAAATGAAATAAATGTTCAAATAAAAGCAATTATACAGTGTTTTAATTATCCTATCCACATTCCTGAATTCTCACTTCAAAATATAAATTTAATGAAATTTGTAACTGTGATATGACCCATGTGAATCTTGCCTGTTGCACCAAACGGCCCACATTTTAATTGAGTCTGACACGCCTGCTCTAGAGCAATGTAGAACTGCTATTCTACGTTTCTGAGACTGTAACTGTTGGCAGGAGTAGAAATCTCCATCTTTCTCAAGGCCTCGCCTGACAGCATGTCCAAAGCACATGAGACAAATTCTAGTCATCATTGCCTCTGAGTCTAAGGAGCATTCTGGCTTTATTTTTTTTCCATGATGTGTTTTTTTTTCCCAGTCCATATACCTTCAGCATTATTTTCCAGTATTATAATTCACACAGATTTTTTTTCGGAATTCCTTATTCAATGTTGAACTTTCACATGAATATGAGGCACTTGAAAATATGTTGGGCTTCGGTCAGGCACACTTTAGACCTGAAAGTTACATTATTGATTTCAACACTAAAAATGTTGTGCACTACAGATTTACCTGATGCAAAGCATTGGTAGACATCTTGATCGCTGCTTCCATGAGCATCAATTATGTATCCAGAGTAAAACAAATTTTTGAAAACGTCAACTTTTCTATCATGATATAACTATTGGTCCAGTTGTGAGGATTTTTTTTCTTCTTAACATTTAGTGACAAGACATGCTGAGGGTTGCAATCTTTGATCTTCATCAGCAAGTGCCTCAAGTCTTCCTCACTTTCAGCAAACAAGATTATGTCCTCTGCGTACCACAAGTTTTCCAGTATGAGCCCTAAATTTATTCTTGAATCTCCACATAGATTCAACTTCCACGGAGTTCATTCTGAACACTGACTGAAAGGGTGATAACCTTTGTCCTTAGGCAGAATGTGTTTGACAGTGGAGTCTTACCTGTCCTCCAGTAAATCTCAGGAAATTGCCAGATCGTGCTCTTGATGAGAGTTGGGTGCTGAGGTCATTTCTTGTACCCAAACAAGGTGGGTGGAAAGCTCTGTACTAACATTTTTCTTAAACAGAATTCAGTACAGACACAGATCCAATGTGATTACAGGATAGATGGATAAACAGACAAATAGGTAGATTATTGTATTTTATTGTAACTAATATGCAATGTACAAGATTTGTCAAGCCTACAAACTATCTGCTATTTTCTCTATGATATTTATTTTATTTTTTACACAACCATTTTAGTGGGAGTTAATACACATAAAGTTCACCCCCAATGACACAATATGAACATACAAAAAACAAAAAGATACAGAAGATATTGAAAACCAGATCAAGACTATCAGAGCAGGGAATCAATTGATAAGATTTTAACCATTAAGTCAGGGTTATCATTTTAATTTTCTAGAGTCATCTCTCCAATGCACTCTCTTTGGTAATCACTTTCCTCCCTTCCCTCTATTATGGATCGAGGGAACTCACCAGAAGGGAATTTCCTATGTAGATCCCACAAATGTATCTTGGGCTAACAGTCATCCATAGCCTTCTACAAACCAGAGTCTCACAATTTAGGCTTTGCTACTAATCTCTTCCTCAGTTTCGGATTACATGATTTACAATCCTTTGGTGACTGATGTTGGTGTTCTTCTTCCATGTGGATTTAGTTGACATCTCTCTTAGATGGCTGCTCTTTTGGAAACAAGCCTTTAAAACTCCAAAAACTATTTTGTCTGATAGCCAGGCACCGTCCAATTTCTTTGCACTTTCCTACAGCATCCATATCTTCTATGTTCCATTCCTGAGAGTGAGTATGATATTTAGTTTTATTACATCTTACCTTAATTAACACTAAAATATAATTAAATTATGAAATAAGCAGATATTACATAACTTAAAAGTTACACTTAAGGTGATCTGATACAGTCTTTACAGTTAATGGTGAGCTAATGCGCTATAATGATTCAATTAATAAAAATAGAAGTCTCATTTTGACTTTTGATCTTCTGATAACCAGGAGACTAGAAATCCCTATCCATGACTTCTTGACCATGGTGTAGACCTTTTTATATTATGATGATGAAAGTAACATTTACAGGCTATTTTTATACACATAAGCAGGATATTAAATAAAATGAGAGAATGGAAAAAATGAACAGAAATATATGGTTCACCCGCACTGTGGGAGGATGGGTGAATGAGGTCACAATTCATTCTGGAAACACTAGTAGACATGAATATATGAGTATGGATGTGCTACACTAGAACCGTTTTATTTTACTGTATTATTTCTATCCAATATAAGTCTTGGTATGTTACTTACATGGATACATTACTTGTGGGACAAAGAGGGGCTGTAGTAAATAGAAAGAAAGGCAAAGAGATTTTTGTTTTTAAGAAATAGGCTTGCATAATTTTGGAATTGCAAAATCTGAAATTTGTAGGTCAAACGTCATGTTGGAACTCATTTTGTTTCTAAAATTTATATTTCAAGGGATAGTCAGAAGTCCAGGAATTATGTCTGTTTAGAGTATGAGACAGAATCATTCCCCTCTGGGAAACCTCAAGGCTTTCAGTCTATTAGATATGGTTCACCTGCATTAGGGAGAGCAACTTGCTTTACTTAAAGTTAACTCACGTGTATGTTAATCACATTTGAATACCTTCACAGCAATGTCCAGATTAGAGTTTGAATAAAGAGTTGGGCAGCATAGCCTAGTCAAATTAGTATATAATCATCCTTGCCTTACCTATTATTATTTACCAGAGGCTTTGTATATGAAAGAAAGTAGTATAAAATGAGGCCAATAAAAGGACGAACCTAAAATGCCACATAATTTTTGCACATTTTTAATGCAGTGAAGTACAGAATGAGAATATTAAAATTATGGATATGGGATAGTATTCTCTGGTGTTAGAGATCTAACCACACTAGTCACTCACTTTGGTGTAGCAATATTGTCAGTGGTGAGGTCTTAACCATAAAATTATTATTCCATCTTTTTAAGACCTTCTTAGGAGTCTACACTGCGTCTGTTCTGAAATCATAAAGGATCCCAGCTAGCAATTATTTTCCTAAGTTGAATAACTCTAAGATATCTCTAGTCTAGAGCGATATGACTCAGAATTAGGTACCTGGAAAATGTAAAGAGCACAGCTTCATTTACATTTTTTGACTCTCTGACTTCAATACATCAATGTAATTGATATAAAGTAGACTGCAGGACAATAATACTCAATTCAGTGATTACTAAGTGTTACCATCTCTTAGCAAGCTTGTAGGAAAAATATGGATTTGAGAGAGGAGAAAGAATACATTCATGTAAAATTCTATAAATATTTATTCAATGAATGATTTATTTTGAGTAGACAAAGTCATTGAACTCCGAATTTTAGGATATTAGAAATATATTTCTTTCTATTTACATATGAACTGTGGGAGTTTATATGTTACATCAATTAAAGGGCTTAAGACTGTTATAACATATTAATGGTATAACATACCTCAAAAAAAGTATACCTGTCTCAGTACGATGGTAATGATGACTGTGATCATGGAAATCTCGAGAAATATAAGAATCCTCCAACCTGTCTTTGTCAGAGAACATCTTTGTGTGAGAACATCTTTGGTTTTCAATCATTTTTTGTTCATTTGTTTTTTTCTTTGTTAAGTTTAGTTAAACTATAATTCATAACACCATAGTGATAGATAGGGTGAATTTCTCCTATTTTAAATTCATCTCTTGATTATCATAAATTTTCCGTTTCCTTTCACAGAAGGAAGCACAGAATTTGAAGATACATCACTTTCTTTGGCCAAGAGAGCATTTGAATATATGATTGAAGCAGTCTTAGAAACACTTAGATTATTGAGTTTGCTTGTTATCCGGTCTCTGCCCTTGCCAGGAAGAGGATACCTGGTATAGCCCTATACCATGGATAAAACAATAGCACCCACCCAAAACTTCTGACATCTCACAAAGCCATTGTTCCGTACAGCTCTGGAACTAATCAAACACAGAGGCAGAAACTCTTCAAAGAAAATTCATGGTATTGTGAGAATTTTAGTCTACCCATGATGCTCGCAATGAACACCTGTAAAAACCTATTGTTTGGGAATGGTAAGAATGCAGTGCACTCGTATTCGGGGAGCTTTTTAGCACAGTTTTCTTTCTTTTTTTTTGATCCATCTGACAGGGAGGAGAATGCATATAATTAGAGGCCAAGGAAACTTCTTGGCGATAAATGAGCCTGATTTTTACTTCAAAGAGAGTAAGAATACCATCAATCAAACATCCTAGCCATCTCTTCAATTACTTTACAATTATCTTTTTATCTATTTCTAGGAAATGTTGTGCTTTCTTCTCATCTCCTCCCTGTTTCTCCTAAGTGTTTGCATCTGCTACCCAAATTTTCCTCCTCCTATCCTCATTTATTTAGTTTTAATTGTAATAAACAAATAATTATCAATTATCACAATGATTTGCCTAGTAGTATGGCTATAAATTATATACAATTTATGCAAGTTTCATTCCTAACATTTTATACAAATCCACGAATGGCCCTAGGGTTAGTATGACAGACAATGACTGATTCTATGACTTCAAAATGTTCAGGGAGGCTAAGATAGGAATGATATCATTGATGACATGAATGCAAAACAAAATCTGAGTTAGTAAAAGGTAGCATATACTGAAGTCACATCCCCTTGTCTTTGTGCTACTCCTACCTGGAATAATTGCCCCAAATTTCTATGCAACCAAGAATGGTTAGAGTCATTATTATTCAATAATAGTGTCTAAGTATTTGCTACTCTTACATCCTTCTGAGACCTTTTTGTTTGGTTGTGACTAATTCTAGTAAATTGATGATCTAATTATCTCCTTTTTTCTCTACATGGGAAACAATTCAGGTGATATTTTGCAAAACCTTTTAGTTGCTGACCTAAAATCCTTCATAGCTCTCTTCCTTCTGCCATTCTGATTGGTAATTTTAGCTAGTGGCTATTACATTAATTTAGGTCTTAAAGAAAAATCAAACGATAGCAAGGTCCCTAGTTTTTTTGAGAAAAAAATTTCTTGCCCAAGAATATGTAGAAAAAGAAGATGCCTGACAATATTTTTAAGCAGCTTTAACATATTTATCTCAAATCACTGCAATATTTATGCTGTTTACAATTGCACCATAATTCCAGCCAACCTGATAATGGTTTATTAAATCAGCAATCTCTTTTTTATATATACATTTATTAGAGTTTGGTTTCAGTCACGACCAAAGAGACTTAAACTACTGACTATTCTAGATAATTTTGTTTATAAAGGAATATAGCATCTCAGATATTGTTGAGTGTACTTCTCTCATACCTACATTTATTATTATCATTGGATTCTTTGCATTCTTAGGAGTATTAAGACTGTGGGATCTGTCATTTTAATCTGCATGGCAAATGAGAGAATCCCTCCATTTAGAAAGATTCTCTTTACTGCTCTGGATCCTCAAAACTAGGCTGCTAAACCATCAGAGAAACAGTGGCAGTCCCAGGAGCCAGATCATGGAGCAAAGCGATGGACTTCCCAATCAATGGAGAAAGTAAAAATGAGTGCTTTTGTGCAGTAAATTGGCTTGTGGAGTGAGGTACCTCTGGGCACTTAATTGGGAAGTTAGACTTGCTGACCCATGCAAGCAGAGCTGAGTGCCCTTTATGCTGAGGGTTACTGAGTGGGGTGCCTCTTGGCACTGAATTCAGGGGGGATAGCTTTGCTGACCCATGGAGCTTAGCTGAATGTTTTCAGATTGAGATCTACAGGAGCATGGTGTGCTCTTTGGGCAGCAATTAGTGGACTTGATAGAACCTTGTAATGTATCCTGGTAAACCATCCAACCCTGAATATTTCTCACTGGTATTACAATCTGTTAATTTCTTTTAAACTCTTTATTTGTGAATTTTGTCATTGCAATGGGTATAAGAACTTAGAGATGTAAAACAGAGATCTCTAATTGAAACAACACAATTGTTTTATCAAAGTATGTTTTAAAAATCAGTTTAAATTTTTTGCATTTAAGACATCTGTCTATTATTATTCCTAGGCAGCACTCTCAGATTGTGTCCTATTAAAATAAATAGCATTGAGGAAACTGTTGATTATGTTACAACTAGTCTTTGGAAACTCAAGTGTAACAGAACAGCAGTCATTGCTACCTGCAGAGCTTGAGAATTAAAACATAAGGTACTAGCTGTTTCTGATGATTTAGAAAACAATAGGTCAGCATTTGCCAGTCATTAAGAAATAAAACTTATAAAGCTTAGCATCCTGCCAGAACTACCATATAAAAAATTATTATCCACAAATTGAGAAAGACAGGTTAGATACTATGGATAATTAAAATAGCAAAACTGTAATAAAATAATTTACCTTGCCTTTACAAATTATGCTAATTCATACCACTATTATTATATTCTAACAATAAGTATATCATATTGGTAAAATGAGTAATTTATTTTTACATTTCTTTCTTTTTTTCTTTACATTAAAGATCTTTTACCCCCTATATTAGAGCTACTGCTAATTGTAAGGCCAGCAGTTCAAACCCAGCAGCAGCTTCTTGGGAGAAAGATGAGTATATCTATTCCCACAAAGAATTACAGCGTGAAGATTCAACAGGTCAAAACCAACTGGATGGCAGCGACCCATCCTGGGAAGCAGGCTGGGCTGCTAACTGTAAGCTCGTCGTTTCAAAACTACCAGCAATTCTGAAGGAGGAAGATGAGGACTTTTATGCCTGTACAAATTTATAGCCTCCAAAACCCACTCAAAGGGTCTCAAGAGCCAGAACTGACTGTATAGCAGGGAGTCTGAGATCCACCTAACCCACTTTAGTGAGTATGACATTTTTCAGATACCAGTTGATCTAGACTTTCTTCAACCTATTTCAAATGAAAGGCTTGTACTCATTTAAATGCTATGTAAGCATTTATAAGGTACAAATACATAAGAAAGGTGTTTTATATACATATGCATACTCATACACATGCATATATGTAAACTAACTCTTGTTGGTAGGTGCCATTCAGTCGATTTTGACCCACATTGACCCAGTACACGACAGCAATGAAGAACTACTCTGTCTTGTACTATCCCCATCACTCTTCCTGTACTTGAATCCACTGTGACAACCAGCATGGCAATTCATCCCCTTGAGGGTCTTCTTTTTATTCCCTACCCTTCTACTTTACCAAACATGATGTCCTTCTCCAGGAACTGATCTCTCCTGACAACATATCCAAAGTATGAGAGGCAGTCTCGCCATCTTTGCCTTAAAAGATCCCCAAGCCACGCTTTTTCCAAGACACATTGGATTGTCCTTTTAGTAGTCCACAGTATTTTCAATATTCTTCCCCAGTACCCCAATTCAAATGCATCCATTCTTCTTATGTCTTTTTTATTCAGTGTTCAACTTTCATGTGTATATGAGATGATTGAAAAGAAACATGGCTTGGATCAGACTCAGTCTTCAAAGTAACATCCTTGCTTTTCTATTTTCTAAAGAGATCTTGTGCTGTACTTATCTCACGCAATGCCTCTTTTGATATCGCTTGTTTCACAACCTTTTCTGAATATAGCCTTAACCTCTGGCAGCTCCCTATCAATTACTGCTGCGAATGGTGAACGATGCTCAGTAAAATTGTCCTTGCACGTGATTTAAGTGATACTGTTCTATAATTTGAGCATTTTGTTGGGACCTATTGGAATGGGTACACATATGGAACTCTTCCATTCCTTTGGCCAAGAGCTGTCCTCCACATTTCCTGGCACGGGTGGATGAGTGCATCGACAGCGTCTTCAGGTTGTTGAAACATTTCAGTTGGTTTCCATCAATTCCTGGAGCCTTTTTGCGTGTGGCTAACACCTCCATTAATACCACCGATCCCTGCGTACATGCTGCCTCATTAAATGCTAAAATATCCACTAGTTACTTTTGGCTTATTGTCTGTGTATTCTTTCCATCATATTTGGATGCCTCCCACATCATTCAATATTTTTCCCCTAGAAACTTCAGTATTGAATCTGGAGGCTGAAATTTTTTTCCTGAGTTCTTTCAGTTTCAGATATGCGGAACAAGTTCTTCCATTTTGGTTTTCAAATTCTAGGTTTTGCATATTCCATTATAATATTTGGCTTTGTCTTCTGAAGTTGCCCTTTGAAATTTCATTTTCTGTTCTTTGACTTCATCCTTTCTTCCATTTATTTTAGGTATATATTGATAAAAGAAAGTTTCAGCCTTTTCTGATATCCACTTTGATGTTTTAGTTATTTCCTGTTTTTCTTCAGATATATAATTTTATTTTCTATTTTTTAAATTGTTAATCACTTTTTTGGGGAGCACATACAGATATCATAACATTCTATTGTTTAATCACATCAAGCAGTATTGTACAATTGCTACCACAATGAGTCTTGAAACCTTTTCTTTTTTCTACAATTTTTTATATCAGCTTCCCTTTATCCCTTCCCTCCTTGATCCTACTCACCAGGAACCCACAAATCTTTACATCTATTTACATATAATTCTGTTGTTTGATCCCCTTGGTTGGGGTTATATAGTCACCTTCCTATTCTCCCCACTGTAATCCCTTCCCATACCCTCAGGGAACCATTGCTCCTGCTACTGTTTCTGAAGGGTTAGCTATCTTGGCTTTCATGTACCAAACAATCTTAAATATACAAATGAACATATGCAAATATAACATAATTAATGTGGTAAAACAAATAAAGGAAATATTAGAGAACTAAAGGATAGTTATGTGTTTTATCAATGCTATATTGCACTCTGGATTTATCAACTTTCCTATTTTTTAATGAACTTTTGCTTTCATCATGAATGATGGTTTTGATATCCTCCATCAGTGCATCAGGTCTTCTATGATTAGTGATAATTCACTAATTCTATTCTTGAGGTGTTATTAAAATACAAGTTGGATAGATATATCATTTTATTTGACTCTCATGGGCCTATTTAAGTTTTGTTCAGATTTAACTTAAATTTCCATATGAGCAATTGATAGTCTGTTCCACAGTGAGTCACTGGCCTGATTTTAGTTGCTGATTTTGAGATTCTCCATCCTCACTTACCAAAGAAGTCAATTTGATTTCTGTGGATTCCATCTAGAGAAGTCCATGTGTATAGACATCTTCTGTTTTGCTAAAAAGAGTATTTTCATTGACAAGTCATTGGTGCAAAATTCTACCATGCAATATCTACCATCGTTCATATCACCTAGTCCATATTTCCCATTACTGTACCTTCCTCTTTATTTTCCACTTTTTCAGTCAAATGCTAATGATTATTAATGTATCTTGATTGTATATATGATCAACATCAGACTGAACACCTTCACATCCTCTAATTTCTTCATTACTGGCTTTTGTGCTTGGTGCATAAATTTGAATAATAGTTTTATTGATTGAATTTCCTTGAAGATGAATACATATAATCATATCACTAGCAGCATTGTATTTCAACAATGATTGTGAAATGTCTCTTTTACAAAGAATACAACACCATTCTTTTTGACTGTTTCATTACCAATATAGTAAATATATGATTTTCTGATTTAAATATGGACAATACTAGTCCAACTAAGTTCACTAATGCCTAGGATATCCATCTTTATGTGTCCCATTTCATTTTCCACCACTTTCAATTTTTGTAGATTCATACTTTGCATATTCCAAATTCTGATCCTTAGCATACTTTTGCAATTGTTTCTCCATACCATGAGTCATGTTCTATCAAAACAAGTAAAATCCTGAAGACTACACTCCCTCACTCCTCACCAGACTCACATCACCATGGTGGACTTCACTCAGAAATTAGCTGCTCCTCCTCCTCAATTACACTTCAAGAGCCTTTTGATCTGAGGAGCTCCTCTCTGGCACAATCTCCAACAATGCTCTTCTTCCATTCATTCCCA
This sequence comes from Tenrec ecaudatus, assembly GCF_050624435.1. Taxonomy (NCBI): domain Eukaryota; kingdom Metazoa; phylum Chordata; class Mammalia; order Afrosoricida; family Tenrecidae; genus Tenrec; species Tenrec ecaudatus. The sequence goes on from NC_134530.1 coordinate 101,754,011, forward strand.
ATGCAACTTACTGTCATGGAGTTGATGCTAACTCATAGAGACCCTAGGGAAGAGGAGAACTGGCCCCTGAGTTTCTGAGCCTAACTGTTTACTAGAGTAGAAAGCAACTTTCCAATGTTACTAGATCTGTAATTCTTAGCAGGAGCCTTAGTTGTGCTATTAGTTAAACATTTCCATTCTACAAAAAGAAAAATAACCTCATGCTCATTCTTTTATTTGTGGGATCTCATCAAGGACACCATAAATAAAGAAATAAAAAGGCCATTTAAAAGGCACACAAGAAAGAAAAGACTAAATTGTACATTAGAAGAAACTGTGCAACTCACACTTAAGTGTATTCTACCTAAAACAAATGGAGAAACAATGAAGCAAAAGAAATGCACCAATGTTGTCAAAGAGTAACTAGAGAAGATCAAATGAAGCATTGGAATGGAATGTGTAGTTTTCTGGAGTGGAAAATCAAAACAGAAGAATACACTCAGCATTTCTCTTGCTGAAATAATTGAAGCAAAAAGTCAAGCCTCAAGTTGTAATATTGAAAGGATTCTATGGGCAAAATATTGAACAACACATGGAACAAAAGAAGATGGGTGGAATACACAGAGTCAGTGTGCCCCGAATTATTTATCTGCCATTTCTTGAGTTAGCATATGATCAATATTTTATAGCATTGCAAGAAGTCCAAGATAGAGTGGAAGCCAAGGTTTTAGGAATTCACAAAATACTGATTGAGCTGTTTCAGAAAATAAGTGGAGTACTGGAAATGTTTAGCTGTCTCTGCCAATAAAATTGGTACATAGCTACCAGGGCAACCCACTGAAAGATACTTATATTTGTCCCTACTTCAAATAAAGGTGATCAAATAGTAGCAGAAATAATTGAACAGTATTATAAATATCACAAGAAATTTTGCTGAAGGCATTTCAAAAAGGGTTGCAGCAAGAAAAAATTAAAACCAGATTCAGAAGAGGACATGGAGTGATAAATATCAGCCTCATTAATGTCAAATGGATCATGATGAAAACACTGGATACCAGATGTTTGCCTTTGATTTATTGACTATGCAAAGGCATTCAACTATATGGATCAAAACAAATTATGGATAAGTTTGACAATAATAGGAATTACAGACCTTAATGTTGCTCAAGCAGAACTTGTATATAGATAAAGATGCAGCCATTTATATACAACACGGGCAGGCTAAGTACAAGATTTAGAACCCTCTCTTAGTATGTGCTTTAAAGGTATATTTTTCACAATACTTATTTGATTTATATCCTGAGCAAATAATCTGAGAAAATAGATTTCATGCAAACTAATGTAACATCAAGATTGGAGGTAGGCTTGTTGACAACTATGATATGCAGATGATGCAACATTACTTTCTGACAGTGTAGATTCACTTCCTGATAAGGATAAAAAACTATGCTTTTCAACATAGATTATACCTCATCATAGAGTAAACAAAAATGTTCGCTAGAGGACCAATAAACAACTTTATGATAAATAGAGAAAAAGGTGAGATTATCAAGGATTTCATTTTATTTAGACCCATAACCTATACCCTTAGAACCAACAGTCAAAAAAAAAGCCAGGCAGTGTATAGCCCTGGACAAATCTGCCACCTTTTTAAATCCTGAAAAGCCAAGATGTCACTTTGAGAACCAAAACAGGGCTGGCCTAAGTCATGGTATTTTCAATTGGCACATAACTGTGTGAAAAGTAAATGAGAGCACGTGGAGACGAGCTTTGAGTTACGGTGTTAGCGAAGAACATTTGACACGTATGGCCCATCAGAAGAACACACACTCTTGTCTTGGAGAAGATGGAGGCACAGTCCATGATGGAAGCAAAGCAGGTGAGACTTGTCTCTTGTACTTTAGATATGTTTTCAGTAGAGAAAATTATCCTTTGTAAAGTAGAGGATCAGTGAAAAACAGTGAAAAACAAGGTGCCTCTAGATTAGCTGGGTCCAATGATGGAATCAAACTTAACAACAGAGCAATCATTTTTGAAGATGGTGATGAACCAGGCAGTATTTTCATTCAATTGTGCACAGTTTTATAATTTGTAACCATCTCACTGGTACCTAATAACATCAACAAAAAAAACCTAACTTGAACACAAATATATCCCCAATTTATAAGAACCTCCAAGGCAAAGAATTTTTACTACATTTTTCGATGGACCGGAAGCTTCAAATCACAAGAAGTTAAAAATTAGCCTTAATGGAAGTAGATGCTATACCAGAAAGTAATAAGATAAAGTTTGTAACATAAGACTCCTTAAAAATAAGTTGATCTCTTAAAAGACAACACTGTTATTACTATGTATTTACTTCCAGCCATTAAATTTAAATTGATATTAGTGCAATTTATTTATGCAGAACACTTGCTTAAAGAGAAATAGTTCTAAATGAAAAAGAATCTAAGTTTTATAGATACATTCTATAGTCAATTAAAACATGGGAAAAGAAAATCATTAAAATTATGAAACTACACAGGAAACTTTAAAATGCTCTAGGAAAATTTTCTTGAGAGATCTAGGCTCTTTCCATTGAAATTGTTATGTTTCCTCATTTTTACAGTATTGTCAGGGAATAAATTCATCCTCATAAGTGTCTTAGGACATTTATGTGTTGGTATCATGTAGTCTGGAACAGTGATCACAAAAATATCATGCTATATAATCTCTGGGGAATTATTTATATTGAAAATCATGCTCACAATGACTGGAAAGGATATAAAAGATGTAATATGGAATACTCAAGGCATCAAGTGGTAATGGTCTGAGGAATCCAAATTAGCTAATAATGTTTTGTTTAAATATCACTGGTCTCAAACTGCTGATCTATTGATTCTTTAAAAAAGCAGAATGTGGTCTTCACTCCTCCCATGCCATGCATTCTTCCAAGACAGTCCTGTAAGCAGTAGAGACCATGCCTAGCTCAAAACCTTTATCATCCTCTCTATACACACAGCAGAAGCACCACCTCAACATAGGAGACGTCACAGCAGGTGGGCATATTTTTCAAGATATTGGGAGAGGGAGAAAATTATTCAGGTGCCGCCATGCAAAAGTGTGCTAACGTCACCCAAATCCAACCTACACTTTCGCGAGAGTAAGGAAACCTTACAGGAAATTCAAGTTAAAATAGAGGTGGAGCGGCATGTGTGTCTCAGAGAGCCAATTACATTTCTGTTGGTAGGAAAACAGGGAGGAGCAACCTCCCATTGGGGAAAATATTCAACAATACTTATGTTTAATTCAAAGGGAGAATATGTCTGGCTCTAGGTTATAAATTGGACAATTTTTACCTAGTTTCTATGTAGCCCTTGGGACCTAGTCCATGCATGTGCTGTAAACTACTGGGACTTCAGATTCTGCTCTTTTAAGGAACCCCACATCTTTCATAGCCCACGCAGATGACTTGATCGTGAACCCCACTTAGTGAATTTAGCTGGCCCAAGAACTGGCAGACAATGGACTTTGGTTTGATTCTTTAACCTTGAGAGTAACCAATGAATGTCAGCCTGGAATTGATATACCCTTAATATTTTACTTTTCTGCTTGCTTCATTATGACTTGTATCAATCTGGTAGGTATAGTCCTGATGTTGTGAATGAATATTGGCAGATTTGCTCTATCACCAACTCCCACTGTTTGTGTAAATAGTATCCAATCACTTAAGAGTTTAATTTGCACAAATCTAGAGTTCATATATTGTGGTTCATAACTGGCCTATATTCATATATTTCCATTTCACAGCAGTTTTTAAAAAGATATACAATTAGCTAAAAAAATAACTCTTATCAATTCATAGAGTTATGCATTGGACTATAACTTCAAGGTCAGCAGTTAGGAACTCCAGCCAGCTCCACAGGAAAAGAATGAGGCTTTCTATTCCTCTGAAATTTTGCAGATTCAGAGACTCACAGGGGAAGTTCTACCCTGCCCTAGAGAGTGGCTCAGAGTCAGCATTCACTGGATGGCAGTAGAGTGATGCCTCCAGGGCTGACTGATGATGTTGTCTAAGTAAACATGACAACAGTATTTCTTAGGTGAACCAGAGACACATATTAATCATAGATGGATAAATGCATTTGGGGCTTAACCTTTCTTCCAGCCTCAGTAGAAGAACAATAAGTTCTTCAAAATGGCCCTGCTTGTTGCTCAGCCTCGTGAAGAGATCACCGAAGATATTGGTGCTATAGCAAAGTGTGGTGAAGAAACTAGATGGTGCCCAGATATCAGAAAGTATAGCAGCTGGGATCTTAAAGACTTGTTTTCAAACAGGCAGCCATTTAGGTTGTGAGATCCACAAAAGTTGTTCCCCAGGTTGTTCCCCATATTTATTGTACGTCCAGCCTAGGACACTGCTTGCAACACATGGTAAATGACTGTAGCACACTTGGAAGCAAGCTGCTTAGGAGTTATCTCCCTGAGGGCACCAGCCATCCAGAGCAATCAGACATGATTGTTTGCCCCACCATAGGTTTGTCCCAATCCTGCTGAGAAGCAGCCTAGAGACAAGGTCAAACCAACTCAAGGATAACCATGGTTACTCTGCCATCTTGAGTCTAGTATATGGCAATCTTATCACATATGCACCCCTAGTCCCTCCCCTTCCTATTGCGTATACAACCCAGTTTATCCCTTTCCTGTCACTCTTACGCCTACTGGCCATCCCCTTCCTGTTAAAGTGGGGTTACCTGTAATCAGAGGGGCTTGCATGCCCCCTAAGTATATATAAGCCTTGGTTAGATATATACCACCTCTTCTCCTCCCGCTCGCTGCACGGATCTGGCTGCTTAGATCATGGCCATCCCAGGGGTGAGCATGCTACCATAACATGTGGAGGCCAAATGTCCATCTGCTACCTTAATACTAAATCTATAAACATATGTATATAGATCTATTTCCCTATCATATATAAATATATTTACATATGTACATGCCTGTATTTAGACCTTTATAAATGCCCTTTACCTCCTAGTTCTTTCCTCTATTTTCTTTTACTTTCCTCTTGCCCCACTATCATGTTCAGCCTTCATTTGTGCTTCAGTAATTCCTTTCAGTTACATTGCCCTTATTTTTATATCTTCAAGTTGACACAGAATTATGAAAGTACCACAAAGATGTAGTTAAGTTAAAATTCACTATGTTATCATTTGATTTCCCTTTTGACCCATTGTATATTTAAGTGATTGAGAAATTCACATGGATTAAGACTGGTGAATAAATCCTCTCAGATCATGGCACCAGAATGTAAACAGCTTTTCTCTAATTCAGAATGCATTGGAAAACGGATCGTTGCAGTTGCTATTAGGTTAAAATTTAGCACCCTATTACTTGATATATTTTAATTTGTTCTATTTTAATGATTTTTTAATTGAGGTTTTTGCTTTATTTTTTATGTGTTTCTGTATATGAAATCCAGGATAGGTAAATCTATAGAAAAAGTAAGCGGACTAATGGTTCCTTGGGGGTGTGGTAGCGGAGGTTAGGGGAAACTGGGAGGTAATAACAATGTGTACAAGAATGAACCAAAACGTTCAAAAACTGATTGTAGTGATGATCATACAAATCTTTGTGATGTGATTGAACTATTAAATTGTAGGATATGTGAATTAAATATTGTGAAAAAGAAAAAGTGTGGCCTTGGATTCATGTTTTCATTTGATGCTTATAAGCTATCTTTAATTACAGCAGGCTATGAGACATTTGCCACACAGGAATAACCTTGCCGAGCTGGAGTCATCCTGGTATAGTATTTTGTAAAATGATTTATTAAGATAAAATATTGTAAGAGTGTATATGGATAATAGTTGCTCAGGGTATAAGTTAAAAAGCATCCATTGGCTTTTAAAAATATATAACCTTTATGATATTCAGTTAAAAATTTCTTTTTTATGCAAAAGTTGGGTATAAAGGTTGTCAAGAAAAGAAGAAATTACCATTGTGAGCACATAGGAAATATTCAATAGTGTGATTTACTTAATTGTCTTGAAATAAGAAGACAATATGTTTCAATAATTTGATTTAAAACTCTCGGTACATATCATTATAAGTCATCATACGGTGTGTTGTGGCAGGAGTCAGGGATATTGAAACACATTAGATTCCAGACTATAATCACAGAATGTGTTTTAGAAAGAGCACAATCCCTTTAACATGACAATATTCAAAATGAAAAATAGTGAATTAATCAAACGTCCATGTTTTAGGCCTTCCAGCAAGATGATAGACAAAGTAGCCACACTACCTGGTACCTCTACAATAAAGACGAGGGATATAAAATGAAAGATTAAATTAAGAAGACATGGATAATAATCCTGGAACTCGGAGCTTCTGTGAAAGGATAGAGAATTGGACTGAGTGCGTACTGGGAGAAGAACCTGAGCAGAACCAGTGTGAGAATAGCCAGAGGGGCGGGATGCGAACTGGCGTGATAAGGAGCGGTCAGGTGGACCCTGTTCAAACAACCTTTCACCAGGACGGTGGGCGAACAGCACAGGTTCCCACACTGACGGCCGACCACCAGAAAGGGGGGTCCTTCCCCTGTTCCCCAGAGCCTCCTTGTGACCAGCGTGTGATCATCTGTTGCCTTCACCAACACAGGTGGAGAAAGCGTGATGAAAATCAAAGATGTGTAGAAACGAGTCATCGAATGAACTGATAAACCACGTGAATGTTAGTCTTCATGATCCTGCGGCCCGAAGATTCAATATAGATGCCATGTCAATCTTAGCCTATTCATTCATTAAAACAGAACATATTGCAATGGCCCCAAATAGTTCTTTTCTGGCTTGCCTTGTTATATAAATTATTTTAAATTTATGACCTTCCTCTTTGTCTTCAAAACAAATTCTTTATATTTCTGCTGCCGACTTTTTATACATACAATGCTGTAAATGTTTTCTTTTTGCTCATCTGGTAGAATATCAGTAGCTAGTATCTCATTTATTTGGCTAGCGGCTACCTTACCCCTCGTAGATTAGATCTCAGGGATTATACTAGTTTATTTACAATATCTGAGAAGTGCACTTATTTTCTACTTCTTGTATATGAACTTCTACAAACTAGTTACAGCTGAGTAATCCCAAGCCATGGTTAACCCTTGTGCATCAGAATATATTTGTATTCTATAGCATTTTTTATGAATGATTTTCAATTTTTTCAGACCTGCATCTCTTGACCTTTCTTCTGAAGCACCCCTGGATGAACTCCAATTGTATTCCAGTGATTCATATATGCTCTCTTCACATACGCTTAGATCTCCCTTAGGACCAAGTGCATAACCTAATATTTTTATTATCTTTCCCCCATAACATTTAACTAATTGGAGATGTTTTTTCACTTACGAGAACTTGGAAATAATGCTGTTAGGCAGGGGTGTCGAACGCAATTAAAATGCGGGTCATGTGGTGCAACAAGCAAGATTCACGCAGGCCACATCACAGTTACAAATTTTGTTAAATGTATATTTTGAAGTGAACATTCAGGAATATGGATAGGATAATGAAACCACTATTTAATTGCTTTTATTTAAACTTTTCTTATTTAATATATTTATGAAACCAAAATTACTCTTTTTTTTACCCAAAACTTGCCAGCGCTTTCCTCCTACTAGTTTTCACTTACCTCTTATGTTGTGACCAGAAAATATAACAAAGTAACTAATAAAAAACACCAAATGTTGGGCAGCTGACAAACGTGATGCACAATCGTAATGGCTTCCCTCTAAACATGTTAGCTAGTGCTGCCGTTAGGTATGATTCATTACAGCGCAATCCAGAGTGTTCTCTGTAACCTTTCCGCTATTGGGATCTGTTCCATGACGTGACGCTGAGAGTGGCAGACGAGTCGCTTCCAAACGTTGCCGGAACTGAGTCAGCGCGTTTATACACGTCCACAAATCCCCAGAAAAGGCACTGGGCCACGTGTGTACTCATCTTCAGTAGTTAAAGGGTTAACGAGGGAATTGTGTGTACGTTCTTGCCTCCAGCTCTATTTTCTTCAAAACAATGTTTTTTCTACTTTCATTTTATTTCAGAGCACTGCAGACCACAAAAAATCACCTGGGGGGGTTGGGGCGGGGGTTTGGGGGGGTGGTACAAGTGGCCGGTGGGCCGCCAGTTTGACACCCGGCTGTTAGGCATTGTTGAGTCCCTCTAGCTCATAGCATCCCTGTGTAGCACGAAGCCTGGCTCAGCCCTGTGCCATCTTCACAATCACTGCAATCTCTGAACCCCCTGATGCAGCCTCGGTGCCAACTGATCTTGTGGAAGGACTTTCCCGCTTTCACTGACCCTGGGCTTTGCCAACATGATGGTCTTCTTTAGAGAATGGCCCTTCATAAAGCATGGATGAAACTTTGAAATCCACCTCTAACAGCATTTATTTTTTGTACTCTATCAGAGATTTAAGATGAGATAACATTCTTCTAATATTATTTCCTAGCCTATTATTATTATTACCATTATATATGATAGAGAGGGAATAGTAGGATTTGTTTGGCTTTTGTTTGCCTTTTTAAATTTAATTTTTCATCTCTTGAGTTATGTGAGCATAGAGAAAAAATAAGCTTTGTGTTTTAGCTGTCAAGGCAATTGTTCAAATATAATTTTGTGGTTGGGTAACTCAAGAGTGGATTATTTACACAACTTCTTCATTTTTGGCATTTGCTGTTCAAAGTCCTGAATAGCAAGAAAAGAACCCTTGTTTCACAGTATGCATTTAAAGAACGGTGGGAAAACAACAACGGTCTGCATCTCATCACTTTATTGGGATTGTAAGCAATTCTGCAGTCCTCCTCTGTAGAACACTGCACAGAATACAGGCCTCCATATGTTTGCAGGGAAGGACGTTTGCTTTCACCAGCATTTTCCTGACCACAGGGGATTCCCAGTTGGCTCTGGACAAAGGCAACAGAGGTTTTGTGTCATTCCAGGTGTCATGCAGCTAACCTCCAGAGAAATTGGGCTTTTTATGTAGTCTGCCTATTGCTTAACCGCCTTTCCCAGGAGTAAATTCCTTTAGTGCTCTCAGACAGTTTGCATAGCATGGCAATAAAATGCTTAAGTTGACATTATTAAAAAATGTAAACGCTGTTTTGATTGATGTTTTGTCCGCTCAGAGCACCGAATTGGCTGCAGTGGAACAGCTGGCTCCTTCCTGATGGTAACTCGCGGAGGCTGAAAGCAGTGACTTTCCTCTGCTTCTTTCTCCAGTCGAATCAGGGGCTGTCCCAGGAGGATTGGAGCAGACACTTGCTGGGATAAAAGGAGAACTTTACGCTGCGACTGATAGATACTTAGATCTGAACGACAAGTTCTGCAGCACGGAAGTGCATGGTACTTAAATGACTTAGATGCAGTTTCTTAATGGAACTAATTAGTTATTAATAAAATCATTTTTCATGTGACATTTCATTATAATGTTAATCTCTAACACCACGTTTGGCTCCTGATGATTTTCAATTTTTATTTATTTTCGGAAGACTGCTCCCACTTCCTAGACATTTTTGTCATTATTCTTACGGTTGAACTGGACTTCTATTCCGTATCATCTACTTTCCGTGGCTTATAAATTTCCCCCTGGAAAATATTATCCTAGAGATGATTTCTTTTTGGAAATTTTAGAAAAATGTATTCATTAATTTTTGAAAATCAGATGCTAAAATCAGTGATGGGTAAAAGGAATGCTTAATTTCCTGAATAGCATGCACACCGGCACTATCTGGTATTCTGATTAGGGCTCATTATCTATGCTAGTGAATATTTGGCTTTCCTTCCTCCAAACAACTGACAGAAGGTAGCTGACCAGTGCCCAGAAATCTGTTTTCTGAGACGTTAGCTTTGCTTGTCTGTATACTTTTCTTCTCATATGTAAGAAGTAGACAAAATAAAGCAATCCAGGAAACTACATATAACTTTGATTGTACGACTACGTTCCACCGAGTGGGCTCTTTTTGAATCTGTTTTCTCCTCTTGGTTAGTCATTGTCTGTAGTCTTTAGATAGTGTTCTCTGTATTCACAGCTTTATTGCCTGGCCTATGAGGCCTGCAGAATCTCTTTTGGGTTGGGTTCTCTAATGAGCAAAGCCAATGATTACATATATTGTTATTGTGTATTGTATTACTGTTATATAGAATAAATATGTATGTGTGTGGGTGTACATATATTATGTGGAGAGAGAGAGAGAGAGAGAGATTGCTCTCAAGAAAATGGATCACCCCATTATACAAGTGGGCAAGTTCAGTCCAAGTGCAGGTGGGGTAGAAGTCCATGGGTCAACTATGAAGCTGGAGTCTTCTCCTGAGTCCTATAGAGTCTTTGGGGCTGATGAATCCAGAGTCTGCACAAACACCGCAGGTTAATGGCTGCAGAAGGGAATGCATCCAAGGTAAGCAGGTGAGGTGTGCGCCTAGAGAGGCAAATTAATTCATGATTGGCAGCTCCGATGGCTCAAGGGATTTGCAAGAAACATAAGGCCATTCATTGGCTCCAGTCCAAAGAATTGGACAGCGGTGAGTCAGAGCAGAATCCAGACTCAGCAAAAAGAAGACTGCTTTGCAGTGTTCACTTATATATGAATTAGACCATACTTCTGAGGAAATTTCCTTTCAATTGTATTACCTGAGTAAGCGGCTTATATTCCACCCTACCCTTCTTACAACTGATTTCTCACAGCAGAAGGAATGATGAATTCATTACATTGCATTGTATCACAAAAAGGGGTAAAACTAGGCCTTACCTGTTCAACCAAATTGACACAAAATCTATCTCATCTCAGGGCCCTTTGAGAATTGGATAGTATTTTGACCAATGAACTCTCTTATAGGCCTCAATCTATTTGTTTATATATTTTACCAACTCTCATCATAAAAAGTAAGAGTGACTTTCTTGAAAAATGTTCACTGATGTACTTCAATTAATTCAGGTTAAGAACATCTGAAGACAGAACAATGTCTCTGTGTTCACACTTTAAAGTTCACTTAAGGTATTTGAAGTAACTAACAATCATTTACCCTTTAAAACTTAAAATATACTTTGCCTATAGTTATATCTCATTTGTTGTTGTTGACTTAATGAACTCTAGTTTACTGTTTGCTCAGTGGTCAAAGTTACATATTATTCTGCTGTTAAAAATTTTAATGACATTTTTAAAGTATATATAATGTAATCTTTTTTACAGTTTGAAATTATATTTTTCTGAATGAATTTGCAGTGATATATGTTTTTTTCATGAGAAGCTAGCTAAATGACTAATAGTTTGAAAGAGTTGACATAGTACCTTTTAAATACCAGAAATGAGAGCAATTGGATACAGACAAAAGTACTGATTCTGGCATCACAATCATAGAAAACTACAGTACAAGGGAAGGGAATGGGTCTCAATCTTATATTATGTGCAATTTGCATAAAGAAAGATCTTGAACTTTCATCTATTTGTTTGGTGCTTCATAGTTTGTGAAATTCAAGCGTGATGCTTTAACATAGAATTCCTCTGTTTTTGAGGTGTCTAAGCTGTAATGTAAGGAGCCTAGGTGAAATATATATATATTCACAGATTGTGTCCCTAAAGAACCAAATAAGACAGTTGACTACTCTTTGTTAAATGTTGGTAGTTTGGGTTAGTTATTTGGTGATATGTTATTCTACTTTTAAGCATCAACCATTCAATGACCTTATGATAATTTTCCCTGAAATGTTTAGAGATATTATTTAGGTAATCTTTATTTTACCCAACTATATCTATGGCAAATCTCATGTATAAGGCAAATCATGCAATTGAGAATCAAATAATAATATCATGATATAATATAAAAAGATATATAACATAGTAGATGTTCCTGGTATTCGCTCTACAGATAATTTATTTTCACTGTATGGAGCATATAAATCTAATTGAATTTTTTAACATCAAATGATCTCTTCAAAAATATATATTGAGTATAGAATCATAAGCAATTTTTCATTTCAGAAAAATTACATCTTCCAAAATGTGTAGCATAGCCACAAATTAGTTACATGCCTGGCTAAGTAATTCTTTTTTGTGTGTTTGTTTGTTTTAAACATTTTATTAGGGTCTCATACAACTCTTATTACAATCCATACATCCATCAATTGTGTAAAGCACATCAGGCAAAGTAATTCCATAAACAATGATCAATCTGGAATTATATAAAAGTAGTTGATTTTAATATAAAAAATTACCCTGAATTCATTCAAGTTGGTGCACATATGCAAAATGCAAGCTTTTTATAATTTAGTTTGTTTATTTCAATAATTTCATCAACATGAAATTCACATATCACACATTTAAAGAGCTGAATCACATTCATGAGTTGTGCAACTGTCAAAGCAATCAATTCCAGCATGTTTCTTCAGCCCTGTACTGGTGTTATGTTTCTTTGAGTCTGTTAAACCAGTGATTGACTCTATCGTTTACCTAATCTGGGTTTCATATACATGAAATCATACAAAATCGAGAGAGAATACAAATAAGCAGCCCCAAAGAAAAACCTGAATCAAAACAAAGCAGAACATATTAAAAGCTGGGACAATTACCCATTGGGTTCAGGGGGAGATCAATAAGAAGGTGTCACATTTTAACAACTGCAATTGCAATAACTCACCATGCAATGCCCTCTCTTTGGTAACAAGGCCCGTCCCATCACTGGTCCAAAGTCAAAGGACATTCAACAAAGGCTTAATAAACATGTATGACCCTGCACAAGGGTTTTGGGCTTTCACTGTTGTCTGAAATGTTGTACAAAATGAATTTAGGCCCTGATACTATTCCTGACTCTGGGGTTGGGCTTTATTATTTACAGTGCTTGGATCACACAGGTTGGTGTGCTACTTATGTATGGACTTAGCACGTGCCTCACTTCGATGGATCTTGTTTTATGACAATCCTTTATAGCCCCACATGGTATTTTTTCTGATAGCTTGGCCCCATCTGTTTTCTTCACCACCTTTTTCTATAGCACTCATATCCTCAGTGGTGACTTCATAGGGGTGGGTATTGAGCAGGGCTATGTCATATGATATAATTGTTCTTAGACTGGAGCTACAATTAAGTGCAAACACAAAGTCTGTTCATGAATCTGTGGTTCATATATGTCCCTGGTCCACTTTAAAGACATCATTACATATTTTGTTGGAGGACATTATAAATTATCCCTGTGGGGCATATGGTAGTTTTAATGATTTACCATTAATCTATCAATTAGGATTAAATTTAACACACTGTCAAGAAAAAGAAAGTATACATGTATAAACAGTTTTGGAACTAAAATTCATGAATTGTTGATTGCACAGATTAACAATTTAAGTGCCTGGACACTATTTACATTAACAATGAAAGTTGGAGATAGGAAAAGCACTCACTAAGGCTCTTGCACAGAGTCAGAACCAGGCTATATAAAGAGAGTCTAAAATAAAGAGTGTCTAAAAACAGCATGTGCATGGTAGTTTTGAGGGGCCACCTCCTGGAAGTTTGAAGCAAAGTCCGAAGCTTTTCACTTCTAACTCCTCTGAATCGTAGTCATCTGCTTCTTTCCACAGTCAAGCCTTTCAGCTGTAGGCCGTTGGGGGTCATTCAGTCTCTTTAATCTGCTACCAGTGTGTTTATGATAAAGTCCAGTTCGTTTACTGGGGGTTTCAAATCAGATCTTTCTGGTATGGCCATTGAAGGACGTTGTATAACCCCAAAGGACAAAGTCTAAAGTCCTAGTTATCTATTGTTCATGGCCTTGGCCACAAAAGGCTGCATACAAGCTAGATCAAAAGTGTCTAATACATGATACATGTATAATGTACATGATAATGAGCTTCTCTCATCCGTGGTCTATATACTTGAAGTCGAGCAGTTTTCCCAGTGACATGCTGGCCCACCCAGTTTATTCACTGACTGAAGAAGACTAGTTCCCTTCTTCCAGACAGGCATGCCCTCCGCCCTGGCACCTCTTGACTTGGGTTTCTAGTAAGTTTCGCTAATCACTCCTGTAAGGGTGTTCATGAATTTGGGGTAGCTGTAATGTTATATGGTAGGAATTGGTTTGTCTTTTTTATCTTTTGACATCATTGGAAACTGACCCAGTTGAAGTGAAGGATCCCTTGCCAGATAGTTTTTATAGATCAAACATCCAGATTTTCATACAGAAAAATAAAAGTGTAGCCCAATTAATGGGGGGAATCCCAACAAAATTCCTTAGGATTAATTAAGAGCAAATATTTTTAAAATTTGAAGAAAATATCATGATCTCTCTCTATCTGCTTCTATCTCAAACTCCAGAAATCTAGATTCCAGTCTCCTCCAATACAGTAATGCATTGTATCCATCTGTCAGTAGAGGATTGCATGATGTTATGATCCGAAACAGTTTCAGTGGCGCTTCCACATGAAGGCAAGCTGTGTTTAGCTTGGCAATTACTTCTAAAATTTACCCAGTCAAAAGAAATGAATGAAAACAGGCTGATGTACAGCAAACCATGGCGATAGCACAGAACAACAAGAATGAGGCAGTATTTTGTTCTATTTATGTAAGGTCACTATGAATCAAGGGCCTGACTCAATGGCAACTAACAGCTAACAGGAACAAACACACGTCTATGTGTGTGTCCACTGTCACTGAGTCAGGTTTGACTCATGGACACCTGTATAGGTTTTCCAGAGTTGTAAATCTTGATGGGCACAGACAATCTCATCTTTCTCCCAAGGAGTACCTGGGTTCAAACTTCTCACATTATGGTTTACAGTCCAGTGTCTAACCCAAACCCTTACTATCCAAAATTCACAACATATGTATATCATGAAAAACCAATATCTGGATTTCCATTTATTTTTGTACCAAAGTAAATTTATATTAACTTGTTATAACTTGTCTGAACAGGATCTAGTTTGAGGAACTAAGAAGGATAAGACATCAGTTTAAAAAAGAGTCCCTATCTGAATAGTATGAATTCCACAATAATGAAGCAAAAATAAACATCAAATTTATGATGAAGCACTAGTGAAATTATGGTGAAATAAAGGATGGTTTCTGGAAAGACTATGAGGCTAGTCCCCTAATAAAATCAACAGTTTATATAAGTGTTTAACTCACTTTCAGAAAGGACGAGACCATGCTGAAGCTGAAACTCACAGGGAAGATCATCTGCATCAATATTCAAGGAAATACTCTTGTTTATATCCTAATGAAAAGGAACACATTGTAACACAAGCAACAATAGCCAACTCAATAGATAAGTCAACTGGCTTACCTACACAATTCTTAGTTCAAAATCAAAAGTAAGCAAACTTTTGGTGAGTTGGAAACTGTTGCACCCAGAACTACTGCAAATAAGAACAATGCTTCCTCCCATGGAAATTTTATGCAAGGCAGATTGAGATCCTTAAGCAGTTCTTCAAATAATAACAGGATAATGAATGTGACTTTACCAGTATGACTGCAAAGAAAAATTTACAATCAGAGCAATGGCCTCTAAAAGGTAAACTTTACTGGACAAGGGCAAAAGGTTTGGGGGATGTTTAAGACATTTTACTTTTTGATTTTTTTGAAGACCAGATAATGATAATATCTGCTTAGTGTAAGAGTATTTTGAGAAAATTAGCTAAAGCTTTAGCAGAAGAATGCCCTTTCCAGCTACTCATTTTACCTATCACCATGCTCCTGTTCATTCCTCTCATTAAACAAAGGCAATTTTGAGAGTGTTTCAATGAGAAATCATTACACATCTACCACTTGTCCTGATTTGACTCCTCTGATTACTCTTGGTTTCATAATTTTAAAATAAATAAAGGACATCCATTATTCTTAAAATAGTAATGTGAAAAAGGCTTTGTTGACACAGTTAAATTCCAAGGACCTTCAATTCTTTTACAATGGACTAAATAGTCAATTTTATTTATCACAAAATTTCGTGAGCTTGATTAAGCTTATGCTAAGAAATAAAATTAATACATATGTTTATCTTTTAATTTCCTTTTCACAACTTATTAAAAGCATATAAACATATCTATGTTTGTATACCAGAGACTCAATTTTAAAGATATAGATGCTGGGTAGTTCAACCCCAAGGAAGTTGGATTACATGTAAATCAATTCTAACCCATAATGATTCTATACAACAGAATATAACTATCCCATAAGGTTTTCTAGGGATATAATTTCTACAGGAGCAATTCAACAGGTCTTTCTTGATTGGAGTCCCTAGTGGACTTGACCATCAGTCAAGCATTTAACAATTGAACCCAGTGGGCAGACCAGTCCTTGTTCCTAGTCTGCTCTTAATCAGAAAGATCCACTGCACCTTGTTCAGCCTAGGTGACCCTCATGGTATTTTAAATAGCAGTGGTTTCCTTTACTTTGAGTAGGAGCACTTAGCTGGCCCCGTGGCCTAAGTCCTTGAATGTTTAAGGAAAGCTTACTTGTTCCGACATATCACATCGTCCACGGGAGAAAAATGTGACAATTTGTTTCCATAGAGATTACATCCCTGGTTATCCTACGGGACAATTCTACATTGTGGTTGACTTGACATCAATGGGTTTATTTTTGCTTGTATGCTTGCTTTGGGCTTTTAGTTTTTTGATGTGAGAAATTACAGCAAAAGTCTTAATGTAAGTTGCTTTCTATTTGAATCTGATTCTTAATGACCTAATTTAGAGTGGAATGTTCCCTAGTCATAACTATCTACATGATATTTAGTGTTTTGTGGATATTGTATACTGCCTTCCAACCTAGGGGCCTCATTTTCTAGTAGTGAATCAGACAATATTTTATTGAAATATATACTTATCTTTGGATAATTTTCATATGTAAATCTTCAGTCACTGCTTGGTAGACTAAAGCTCCACTGAAACCTGTGTACAATGCATGATATTGCTGGTATTTGAAATATCGATGGGATAGTGTGGCAGTTAAATAATCTGTTGTGAAGGGGTGGAGTTTAATCTTTCAACCAGGTTGCAGCTTGGTGACCTCATTTGGAGCCGCTAAGGAGATAAATACCTCGCTGGAGCCAGGAGATAGACTCACTCCCTGTGAGACATTTCTGAGGAGAAGCCACATGAAGCTACCCTGAGACAGTCAGAGTTTCAGAGTGAAGGAACCACACGGAGACCCCTGCCAGCACTGGGATGCTAACAATGCCACTGGATCCACAAGGCTTCCAACCCACTGGACTTGATTGTCCTGCATTTGGAATCATTGTGTGTGTTTCGTGAGTCTGAAGAGGATGTTATAGACTGGTATGGGACATAGGCTGAGATGTTTCTCAATACTCAATTGCTTTTGTATATAAATCTCTTTCTTATACACTTATGAGTGTGTCTGTGAATTTGTTTCTCTAGTCTACTCAAACTAACACAGAGTTTCCTAAACAATAAAAATAATAAGCTATCACAGTAGAACAAAGGGACATGTGAATGCTGGACTACAGTTCTCATTGTTAGGGGCCATGCAGTCATTTAAGCATACCATAACACTATGTACCACAGAAGGAAAAACTGCCCGACCCTGCCATTCTCATGAACGCTATCTTGGAGCCCGTTGTTGCAGTCACTAGTTCAATCTAGCTGACTGAGGTCTTCTTTTTTCACCGGGTCACTGCTTTATTAAGCCTGACAGCTCAATCCAGGGCTGGCCTCTCCAAATAACACGTCCAAAGCACGTGAGGCGAAGTATGGCCATCCTCACTGCCTCGGAACATTCTCGTTTTATGTCTTCAAGACAGCTTTGTTTGCTCTTCCGGCAGTTCAGTCTACTTTCATTGTTCTTCACCAACACTGTGATTCACATGCATCGCTCCTTCTGTGGGCTTATTTAAGCGTTGTCCCGCCTTCCTGTGTGTACGAGGAATTTAAAAATACCAGGGTTTGGATTGGCACATCTGTATCTGCAAAGAAACATCTTTGCTTTTAACACTTTAATCAGGTCTTTTTTTGTAGCTAATTGCCCCAGAAAATACATTGTTGTAGTTCTTCTTGGGTGTTGCCTTAAGTATTGATTTTGTATCTAAAGAAAATGAAATCTTTGACAATTTCAATCTTTTCTCTGTTTATCATAATGTTGCTTGCTGATCCAGTTGTGATGATTTTTCTTTTCTTTACATTGAATTATAATCTATACTGATAGCTGTTGTCTTTGATTTTCAAGAGCAAATGTCTCAAAGCTTCTTTACTTTCAACAAGCCAGACTGTGTTATCTGCATATCCCCACTTGTCACACTGTGATGACTTGGGTGTCGCTGTGATGCTGGAAGCGATGCAACTGTCATTTAAAACACCATGAGCGTTACTGAGAGTGAAGAGCTTCAGTGGAGCTTCCTGACTAAGCACAGGGTAGGAAGAAGGAATGGTCTGTTTGTTAGGAGGGATTTTCCACTGAAATTTTATGACTAGCAGTGGACTATAGTTGTTATTGTTATTAAGGCCTGATGGGTCAGCTTCTACTCCTAGCAGCCCTGCGAGCAACAGAATAAAACCCTCCCACAGCTGCCAGGCCTCACAAGTGTTAGGTCCGAGCCTATTGTTGCTGTCCCCACCCAGTGTAACCCATTGCATGTCTTTCTCTTGTACACCGACTTTCTAGTTCAGCAGGCATGATGTCCTTTTCCATGGATGGATTTTCCTGATAAGATGTCAAAATATGTGACACAAAGTCTAGTCATTTTTATTCAAAAGAGCATTCTAGCCATACTATTAGTAAAATATATTTGTTTCTCTGGCTCCAAAACCCCTTCAGGGCACTAAACAGGCTATGTGTAGTGGCTTATAAGAGAGATTTTATAATTCTTCAGTGCAGAATCATTACATTCTGAATTTTAAAATTATGAAATGCATCAGCAAGATTGCATCTACATGAACATTCTAGGGAAAAGTCACATATTTTCGGTTTCCAAAGTATAGATTATTTTCTGTTGAGTATCATTTCCTCACATCATTTAAAATTCTACTTTTATCATCACAGCTCCTTCTCTGACTTAAACTTCCTTTCTCGTTTCACAAAGACTGTTGGAGTTCATTGGGCACAGCAGAAAATCAAAGGTAATCTCTCATACCGAAATTGTTAACTTAAAAATATCTGCAAAATAATGTTGTAGCCTTAATTCTCTCTTTGTATTTATATAGGTATATGCACTATATATTTGCTGCCATCGAGACAATTCTGATGCATATGGACTATATAAGACAGAATAGAGTTGCCCTTTTGTGTTTCCAAGACTGTACCACTTTATGGGAGTCCAAAGTCATGTATGTAAGCATACAGGGGTATATATGAATTCTAAGTCATATATCTGCAAATATATAGAATATATACATGTCTAGAAAGTCATATATGCATGTCATATATATGAATGTGTGCATATGCTTTTATAAGTCATGCATGCATGCGTATATACATGTATGACTTAGAAAAGCATGTGTGCATATATATGCATATAACTTCTCAGTAATATAACAATATGTGTGTAGGTGTATATGTGTGACATATATATGTTGTATGTGTATTATTTCGCTTTATTGTCGTGGAGTCAGATCTTATAGTGACCCTATGTACCACATACTAAAATGCATTGCCATTCCTACAGCATCTCCACAATTGTCCACTTTGGCAGCCATTATTTCAATCCATATCACTGAGGATTTGTCCCCTTTTCACAAACTTGAGTATGCTAGGAAGTTTGGAATACAGCTATCTTGCCAGTCATATTTGTTCTAAGATCTATATTTGTGCCAACCCAACAAAATGCATAAATATTGGACAATATCTTAATATCATGTGGAAGTAAAGTTTTGCTGAAGATAATTTTAAAACAGTTACATCAGTATATCAATAGTGAGATGCCAAAATTCAACTCAGATCCATTAAAAACATGGCATAAGGGATATCATCACTAATGGCAGGTACTTGTGGCTGAAAGAAGAGAATACCAAATATATGTTTAGTTGTGTTTTATTGACTATACAAATGCATTTATCAGAATGAATCAGAACAAACTATGGATAATGCTGAGGAACACAGGAGTCCCAGACTCTTAATTATGCTCATTCAGAATCTATTCTGAGACAGCCAGGCAGTCCTTGAACAGAACAAGGGATGCCTCAGGATTTAATGTTAGAGAAAAAATGTGTCAGGATTTTCTCTTTCTACCATACTTATTTAAACTGAACAAAGAACTCCGGGAAGCTGAACTGCATGAAGAAGAATACTACATCAGGATTTCAGGAAGCCTTGTTAACACTGGAATACTTCAATAACAGAACCTTGTTGGCTTCTACTGAAGAGGACCTGAAGCACTTGATGAAGAAAAATCAAAGACTATAGGCATCATGGGCTGAAACTCAATGTAAAGGAAACATAAACCCCTCACAACTAAGATGATGGGCGACAGTAACTGTCAAGAAATTACACAATGCATTTAATTGGCAAATGTGCTGCACAAGATCTCTTTAATTTGGAGAGCAAGGATATCTCCTTGAAGGCTAAGGCGTGCCTGATCCATAGTGTTTTCAAGTGTCCATATACATGTGAAGGTGGGTGTTGGATAAGGAAGACCACGGAGGAGGAATTGATGAGTTTGAATTGTGGAACTTGTGAGGAGTGCAAAATGCATCATGGAGTTCTCGATGCACACACATCTGTCTTGGAAGAAGTACAGCCAGAACCCTCCTTAGAAGTGAGGATGATTAGACTGTTTCGTGTACTTTGTCCCATAGCACAACATAAATGATAAACATTTAAATAGTAGATTCAGACATAGTTATTTAATTATTTATAAGGAGTCTGATGCTAAACAATAGATAGAATGCAGAAAGAAAGTTTTCAGGTCTTAATCCTGCACTAATTACTGTCAAATATCTCACCACTCCACACACGCTCAACAGTTAAGTTGAGGTTATAGCATGGTTTGTGTGTGAATTCACATTGTCATAGTAAAACACAATCTTCAGTGCAACAGAAAACACTCTTAATGGATATGCTCATGTTGAAAATATACTGTTTCTTCCTATTTCAGACACACTGATTGATTTTACAGATTTAACATTACTGCTATGGATGAGAAAACTTTTTATTAAAAAAGACCCCGCATCTATTGGGCTTCATCCTACAACTATGAAATAGTTGATAAACTCAAAATAAGTTTGAAAATAAATTCGAGATGAAATGGATAAACAAACAGTCAGTCACCTATTGCATCCTACTGCTGGTCTGATTGCATCTTTAAGAGATGGCTGTTGCTGCTGACCTTTTTGATGACCTTGTCAAACACTCTCCTGAACATAAAGGTGAATGCACTGTGACTTATTTACACAAACAGTCCTGAGTTGTAGAATATGGGTAGTTAAAAGATATTATACACTTGTCCTGCAGTGTTTCATGCCATGTTTTAGAGAAGAAATTTATATCAAATATACATATAGAGAAGACTCATAAAATAGAAGATGACTTTAGAGTTACGAATCTCCACAGTACCCATTTGTCATTCCCTTATTCTCTTTGTTTTTATATTGTTTCCCCTTAAAAAACTCTGTTGTGTCATATTCTTTGCAATACAGATTTGCAGATGTCAATGATTGAAAAATTTTAACAGAAAAGCTGTAAACTATAAATGATTAGGTGTGCTTATAAAACCACAATATTCACAAATATATGAATTGCATTTTTTAAAATTTCATAACCACTATGCTATGTGTCAATATATATGAACTTTTTCAAAACGTTGAGAAGTTCACTTCAAGCCATATGACTGATAAAATTTGAGATTTTAAACCTGACATATAGTTAATTACATAAGAGGCCCTTCTGATATATTATAAATTGTGTGGTGTGTTATAAATTCTAGCCTCTGTACTTGTGGTTAGAAGCCCTGATTTAGTAGGGTGTTATGGTTGACTCTTTCCTAAAGGTTTGCTATGAGAGATGATAAATTCAGTGATGTGGTGAATGGTGAAAGGTGGACACATCCAACCTTCTCTAGCTTCCCTATGGCCCATGGTCAGACATGTCTCCATACTCTATCTTTCTTTACCTATTCTGACATGAACCATTCCTCTCACACCATTCAACATCTATGTTGGGGTCGATAATTCATTGAAGTGACCACATAGAACTCATACATGATACTTACAATTAAGGGGTGTTAATAGAGAAGTTAATAGGTTGCCAAAAGTCAGGATTAGAAAACAGTATTTGATCTACAGCAATACTACTCCTCAGCCAGCAGCCAAGACTCTCTCTGGTCCTCTGTCGCC
Organism: Tenrec ecaudatus; assembly: GCF_050624435.1. NCBI lineage: Eukaryota > Metazoa > Chordata > Mammalia > Afrosoricida > Tenrecidae > Tenrec > Tenrec ecaudatus. The sequence continues at coordinate 101,776,283 of NC_134530.1, forward strand.
CAGGCATGTAGTCCCTTGGCTTTGGCCTCCATGGGTTAGGATGCCATGTCACGTGGTCCCATATCTGATATCTCCATAGTGCAGTGCCGGGCCAAATAAAGAAAAGTTACCCCACAGTCCTGACACTGCTCCTCTGAGTTTCCAGTCCAGTGTGGGGAGCATCAGGTCACAGGGGCCTTCTCCACTTCACACTGAGATCTTGGATGTGCTCCTCCAAATGGCGCCGTGCCTTCTCCGTGTGTCCCAGACGATTATTATACACAGAGGAATGGCTTTGGTGGAAGGTTGGTTCTCTTCAAGCAGAGGATTCCCCAGGGAACACAAAGAATGGTATCATATTCTTTTCAGTGCAGTTACACAAAATTCAACGATGAAAACATTTTGTAACAGAAAAACTGGAACTATAAATCATTAGGCAAAGTATTAGTAGAGCTTAAAGATGCCTCCAGGAAAAGAAAGGACATAGCCTGGCTCATGCACTTTACAAGGTCAGGTCACTGTCGGGGAGGAGAAGGGGGCAAGATTCCTAGTGATGTGCCATCCTCACAATCATTCGTATGTTTGAGTCCATTGCTGCAGCCAATATGTCAGTCCACCTTGCTGAGGGCCTTCCTCTGTTTCTCTGTCCCCCTTCTTTACCAGCTATGATATCATTTTCCAGAGACAGGTCTCTCCTTATAATATGTCCGAAGCATGTTAGACAATGTCTTGCCATCCTTGTCTCTAAGGAAAGTTCCAGCTAAACTTTTTCCAAAACAGATATTTTATTCTTGTGGCAGTGCACTCTTCTTTGTGTCTTAGCTCCATCTCAATCCTGTAACCATGAACTACCTCCCAAATGGATATACCACAAAAATCTAGTCCAGCAATGTAATTATAGCTGGAAAGCACGTATTAATTGATTAGATCTCAAATGGCAAATTTGCAGTTAAATTTAGACATTTTTGGTTATGACTCCATTTTGGAGCTAACAATCTGTTGTCTGAAAATAAGACTGAGCTAAGGTGGGCTATCTTTGGGACCCCACCTGATTAGAGAGTGTGATGCAGGTCACCAAAAGTCATCCTTCCCTCAAAGCCATCTTTGTGACCTTCTAGAATGAGGATGTACTGGTTCACTGGCAACTCATACTAATGAGACACCAGTTATCACCCTAAAATAATTTTAGACCCAAAATTGAGTAGTTGATGTTAGTCCGGCTGGGTTTTTTTTTTGTTTTGTTTTTGTGTTGTCTTGGGTAAGCAAGGGAGACCTCCTTTTATTTTCAGACACATTCTTCTGTTGCACTGCATTCTGTGTCTAGCTTGCCTCTGTCTGGCTACCAGTTCTTGGGTCATCAGACTTGATTCCGTCAGCTTCTGTTACCTTCTCAATGAGGATGATCCTTCAGATATATGGCTGAACTTTGGATTTTGGACTTACCAGTCCCCACCCCCATTTCCTGAGTGGTTCATTAGTTCTGTGAGGCAGTTGAAATATATGCTGAACCTTAGGACTTGAGGAACTAGATGAAGGGTAGAGGTGATTGTTTGATCTCAGGGATAATGGAATGGTGTGGCATTTGGAACATGACTTTTTTTTTTTTTTTGGAAAAGTCTATGGGACATCTCTAATCTTGGCCTCATTGGGATTAGTCTTGTATTAATCTTTCTAAAATAAATTCTTTTTCAAAACCTACACTTTGGGGCTTTTCTGACATTCTTCCTTATTTGTTTATTGTTTACAGATTTAGTTAGTTAAGTGATGGAAAGGATTAGGTTAAAAGTAAGATGTGCTTTGGAGAGAAGTACTCATGAAATTTATGTATAACCTGCCCCTGCACACATTTAAATAGTGATCATAGATATCAGCCAGATATTCTAAAACCAGTGGCTGTATTTCTTGTAAGACAGATATATTTATTCTTATAGAAGTCTATGTTACATTCAATATTCTTCACTAGCATCATAATTCAAATAAATCAATTCTTCTTTGATCTTTCTTATTCAATGTTCAACTTTTAAATTCATATGAGACAATTGAAAATACCTTGGCACCAAGTTATATCATAATAAAATATCTATAAATGGAAAACCAAAGTGAAAATACTCAAATTAATCTGAGATAAACAGATACACCATGAACAGAGGAAAAATTAACAGCTGAATTCTTCATAAAATGCGTAAAAATAGATATTGCTTGGTATTTAAAATATTTAATAGCATATTAACCCCCAAGTCTATAAACAGTAAATATGCTTTACACACTAGAAATTCATTACCAGTGATTCAAAAAGCCAAGCTGGTATGGTGGATTAAGAATGAAGCTGCTTAAATTGAACCCACAGCAAGGTATTTTCTAAGCCGTAAGAGGGAATTTGTCAAGCGAATACCCTAAGTGCTTCTTATAGTGGCACCATTTACATTGGTCAAACCCAGTGGTTCTCTTAAACAGCATGTAAAGTATTCATTAATAAAGTTATCAATAAAAATTATGACAAGAGATGGAGGCTGAGAAGGAGGAATGGGGGGGAAGAGGGCCAAAGAGAACAATGATGAAAGAAGACAGAAGGGGAAAAAGAACGAAGGAAGGAAAGAAGAGAAAATTAAAGATAGACGAACTAAAAATGAAAGAAGAGGGGGAAAGAGAGGAGGAAGGAAGGAAAAGGGAAAGAGACCAGGTAGAAAGAAGGAAGAAAGGATGTCCTGTAACCATTTTACTGTTCCCTAGCTGATGAGCTCTGAAAGGATATCAAGAACATTATCAATAAAGAAAGCAACAGGTCATCAAAAAGACAGGAAAGAAAGAAATTGTCAAAGTGGACATCAGAAGAGACTCTGAAACTTGCTCTTAATTCTAGAATTGCTAAATCAAAGGGAAGAAAGGATGAAGTTAAAAGCAGAAGAGAAAATGCCAAAAGGGAGCTTGAAAAGACAAAGTAAATAGTATACTGAAGATGGGAAGATTCAGAGCTGGAAAACAAAACAGAGCACATTGAACGTATCTTCAACTAGATAAACTCAATAAAATATTCAAGGCTGGAGTTGCAATCTTGAAAGATTCTATGGGCAAAATATTGATTGATGCCGGAGACATATAAGAGAATGTAAAGAACACACAGACTCATTTGATCAAAAAAGCAATAGTTGTCATTCTGCCATTTCAAGAGTTAGTGCACAGTAAGAACTAATGGTGCTGAAAGAAGAAATGAAAGCTGCATGGAAAACATTAGCCAAAAACCAGGCTCCAAGAATCGATGGAATGACAATTAAGACATTTCAACAAGTTGATGAAGCACTGGAATTGTTTACTCATTTATGCTACGAAATTAGTTAGTTAGGAAGATAGTTACTTGACGAACTAACTAGAAGAGATTCATATTTGTACCCCTTCCAAAGAAAGGTGATTCAATAGAATGCTCAAATTATATAACAATATCATTGTTATCACATGCAAGGAAAATTTTGCTGAAGATCATCCAACAACAGTTGTACCAGTACATGCACCGGGATTCAGGCTGGATTCAGAAGATGTGGAACAAGAGATACCATTGCTAATATCAGTTGAAGCTAGACTCAAAGCAGAGAACAGCAGAAATATATTCTATAAGATATTAATATTAGAAAGATGGACCAGGTATTTATCAGAAAGGCATAATGCCAGAAATATATTACTTGTGTTTTATTGCCTATGACATGTCATTCCATCATAACAAGTTATGAATGATTTTGAGAAGACTGGGAATTCCAGAACACTTCATTGTGCTAATTAAAAACTTGCATAGGTATCAAGAGAGAGTTGTGCGGAAGAACATTTGAATGGGGTACTGCATGGTTGAAAATCAAGAAAGGTATAGCAGGTCTGTACCCTCTCACCATGCTGATTTAATCTGCATGCTGAACAAATCATCCCAGAATAGGGATTATATGAAGAAGAATGCAGCATCAAAATTGAAGTAAAGTATATTGACAAGATGAGTGAATATTAGAAGGATTTGAGACACTTACTGAAGATCAAAGATTGCAGTCTTCAGTATGGATTTCACCTCCATATCAAGACAATAAAAATTCTCCCAACCAGACCCATAGGTAACATCGTGGCAAATGGATAAAAGGTTGAATTTGTCGATGGCTTTGTCTTACTCATAGCCACAATCATTGCTCACTGAAGCAGCAGTCAAAAAGGCAAAAGGCTTGTTGCATTAAGTCAATATGTTGCACAAGGTAGAAGAAATCGAGTATTGAAAAGTAAGGATGCTACTTTGAGAATTAAAGTGTACTTGACTCAAGTCATGGCATTTTCAAGCATCTCAAATGCACATGAAAGTTGGACATTCAATAAGGAAGAGCAAAGAGGGATGATGCATTTTAATTGTGGGGCTGGAGAAGAATATTGAAAATGCCGTGGACTGTTTAAAGGACAGACAGATCTGTCTTGGAAGAAGGGCTGGAGTGCTTCTTAAAAACAAGGATGGTATGATTTTGTCTGATGTACGTCGAACATGTTATCAGGAGAGCCCAGTCCCTGGAGAAGGACATCGTGCTTGGTAAAGTACAGGGCCAGAGAAAGAGAAGACCCCCAAGGAAATGGATTGACAATGGGCTCAAGCATAGAAACAATTGTGATGATGGCAAAGGACTGGGCAGTGTTTCCTTCTCTTGTTCATAGGGTCACTATGTGTCCCAGCCAATTGGATGGCACTTGATGACAACACCACCAACTGTGCCGTCCTAGAGGCACAGTGGTTACGTGCTGAGCTGCTGAATGTAAAGTTAGCCGTCTGAATCCACCAGTGGCTGTGCGGGAGGGAGATGAACCTTTCTATTCCTGTAACGATGCACAACCTCAAACTTCCGCAGCAGCTGTTCTACTTGATCCTATAGATGTGTTTTGAGTCAGAATCCACTCTATTGCAGTCAGTTGAATTTTAACGCCAACTACCTGTCACTTTTCTATTCTGCATTGGTGCATGTTGTCGTGATTCTAGAAATAATGCCACCAATATTTGAATTACAGGTTGGGTCATCCATATTGAATAGGTTTCAGTAGAGTTTCTGGACTAAACAAAAACTAGGAAGAAGAAATTGGTAATGAGATTATTGAAAATACCAGGACTTGGGCCAGGCGCACATTTTAACTGACATCTTTTTTGAACACTATAAAGAGATCCCTTGCAGCATATTTTCTCAATGCAATATGCCATTTGAAAATAGATACCTCTGCCTACATTTTCATTAAGTTGCTTTCAAAGTCTAAATCATAGAAAATATAACAAGCAAGCAGGATATTGTTCATAATTCACATTTGAAAATCAATCTTTGAACTAAGCAATCATAAATACTGGATTTTTTTCAATACACTTGTAATAAAGTATGTCTTTATCACAAATTTTGGATTCCTTAGCTTTTTTAAAAATTGAAGTATTTGGTGAAGCCAGGCCAGTATAGCCTTAAATTTTATGTGATTTAATTTTATCATCACTCCTTTATAACATTATTTGCTCTCATTTCATTTGTTTCAAATTTATCAGCCATGGTGATATGTTTAAAACAAAAAATGCTTGTAAAATATAGATAATATAGGAGTTCAATTAATCAATGTCAATAGTACCAAACATCCACACAGAGCACAAAACTAAATGTCTTGGGATGACATTATAAAATTCTATGCTTTCAACAGCATCAATTGAATTGATAAAGAGGAATCCCACAGGGGATTTATTTGCCTGATATTTATATCGCTACTTTTGTTAATTAGCTCAAGCATATGTAGGCTCAGTAAACACTTGACACTAACCAAAACATGTCAGTTTAGTTTAGCTTCCATAATAAGAGGTAAATATTTATTTTTGAGAAAAAAACAGTAGAAAGATTAAGATGAGGATCAATATTTTGAGCATGTTAATATTCCAGAATAATACATAGATATACAGAGATTAATTTTCAAACTTAAAATTATACATATTCTATTGTTTTTTTTAACTTTTGGTGTCACTTGAGTGAAGGCTTACAATGAAAATTGTTTACAATTCATCACTTCATATACATTTGATTTCATGTCATTGATTGTAATCACCTCTCTGTAACACATCCCTCACATGACTATCAGTTTGCTGTATGGTGATGGTTTACGTGTTTCTGTGATGCCGTGAGTTAGGTCATCGGTATTTCAAATGTCAGCAGAGTCACTCAACATAAACAGATTTCAGTAGATCTACCAGACTAACTATTAAGGAGGAATCATCTCCCTACTTTAGTGGTTAAACCTCCAAAACCTTTGTATAAACCATAACATTTACTGAAAGTCTTATGCACAGATTCAAAACATTGTCAAATTCTGAAGGGTTAATTAAAAGAAGCAAATGTTTGTCCCAGAGTGTGCAGGAGAATGGGCCCCTCGAGTCAGAAGGTGTGTGATTGAGGTAGAGCTGCTTTCTCAAAGTAGAGTCAATCATGGCAATGTAAATGGAGTAAATTATATGAGAATGGAGTCTTCTGCATTTTCATTTGCTGATGGGGCACAATTTAAGGTGAAAAGGAACAGAACAGAGATTGACTAATTATGGAAATGTGGAATATATGAAATATGAATCTAGGAAAATTGGAAGATGTAGAATATGAAATGGAACATATAAGCATTGATATCTTAAGAGTTAGTGAGCTAAAGTGTACTGGTATTTTTTGGTTATTTTGAATCAGAAAATCATATGTTTCGATATGCCAAGAATGGCTTAAACACAATTAAGAGGAATGGCTTTCAATTCATTATGAAAAGGACATTTTGAGGTCCACCTTGAAGTACAATGTTATCTGTGATAAGATTATAACCCTTGAGAAAATCCAATCAATACAACTCTTATTCTAATTTATGCACCAACCTTAAACTCTAGTGATGAAGGTATTGCAGAATTCTACAGTTCGAATTGATCAAATATTCAAACAAGGTGCTTTGATAATTATTGGCAATTGGATTGAAAAAGTTGAAAACAAAAAGGAAGGTATAATAGTTAGAAAATATTGTTTTGGTGATAGAAATTAAGATAGAATTTGTCAAGATCAATGACTTGTAAGTACCTTTTCAACATCCCAAAAGGTGACAATATGGACAGAAAGAATACACAGAAATCAATGACTACATTGGAGAGGAAGAGACAAAGGAAGAAGTCACTAGCAGCAGCTGAAATCAGGCTCAGGGCTGCTTGTGGAACAGACCATCAATTATTCCACTAAAGTTCAGATTGAAGCTGAAAAAATTTAAAACAAGTCCACAAGAGCTAAAATATGATATTGAGTCTATCCAACTTGAGTTTTGAGAACAACTCAAGAAGAGATTTGTGGCATTGAACACGAATGACATAAGATTCACTGAACTGTGGGAAGACATCAATAATATGATTCATGAAGACATCAAAATGTCATTAAAATGACACACAAGAAAGAAAAGATCAAAGTGGATGTCAGAAGATACCCAAACTTGCTCTTCATCATAGATTAGCTAAAGCAAATGAAATAAATTATGAATTCAAAGAGCTAAACAGAAAATTTTAAAGGACAGCTCAAGAAGACAAAGTAAATTATAATGAAATGTGAAAAACTTAGTGAAAAAATATACAAAAAAGAAGAACATGGCCAGCTTATCTTATTTTTTTAAAAAATAATTTTATTAGGGGCTCATATAACTCTTATCACAATCCATACATCCATCCATTGTGTCAAGCACATTTGTTCATTTGTTACTATCATCATTCTGAAAACATTTTCTTTCTATTTCAGTGCTTGGTATCAGCTCATTTTCCTCCTCTCTCTCCTAAACATGCTCCTGCATGAACTCTTGATAATTTAGAATTATTTTGTCATGCCTTACACTGTCCGCTGTCTGCCTTCATCCACTTTTCTGTTGCCCATCCCTCAGAAAGTGGGGTCATATGCAGACCATTGTGATCAGTTATCCCTTCTTCTTCTGCCTTCCCTTACCCTCCAGGTATTGCTACTCTCATTATTGATCTTGAGGAGTTTATCTGTCCTGGCTTCCTGCATTTCCAGCTCATGTCTGTACCAGTGTCCATCCTCTGGTCTAGCCAGGTTTGTAAGATAGAATTGGAATCATGATAGTGTGGAATGGGGGGGAAGAAATAAAGAACTAGAGGAAAGTTGTATGTTTCATTAATGCTATACTGCACTCTGACCGGCTTATTACCTCCCCACAACCCTCTGTAATGGGATGTCCAGTTGCGTACAAGATGGAGCATGGGTCTCCACTCCACACTCCCCCTCATTCACAATGATATGATTTTTGGTTCTTTGAAGCCTGATACCTGACCTATTGATACCTATGGTCACACGGGTTGGTGTGCTTATTCCATGTGGGTTTTGTTCCTCTCAGTAGATGGCTGCTTGTTTACCTTAAAGCCTTTAAGACCCCAGATGCTATATCTTTTGATAGCCAGGTGCCATCAGCTTTCTTCACCACATTTGCTTATGTACCCACTTTGTCTTCAATAATCGTGTCAGGAAGGTGAGCATCATGGAATGTCAGTTTAGTCGCACAGAGTGTCCTTGCATTGAGGGATTAATTGAGTAGAGGCCCAATGTCCATCTGCTACTTTAATATAAACCTATAGACATATGAACACATATTTATTTCCCCATCGTCATATATAAATATATTAACATATGTACATGCCTGTATTTAGACCTCTTTAAATGCCCTTTGCCTCCTAGTTCTTTCCTCTATTTCCTTTTACTTTCCTCTTGTCCCACTAGCATGTTCAGCCTTAATTTGGGTTTCAGAAATTCCTTTTGGTTACATTGACCTTGATCAAGCCCTACCAGACCTCTTACACCCGCCTCACCACCAATTTTGGATCACATGTTGATCCTTGTCTCTGGGTTTGTTAACACCAACTTTCTTTCCCCCACCCACATCCCCTTCTCTCATGTTCCCTGGAACTGTCAGTCCCCTTTTTTCCTCCCTCAGATTATTTATCTCACCCATCTTATCTAGATAGACTTGCAGAGATAATCATATGCAAAAAAACAAGACAGAGCAAAATAAAGCAACAAAACAACAACAATAAAAAGAAAGAAAAGCTTGGAAATAGTTCAAGGTCTCTTTGTTGACCTATAGGAGTATTTTCCAGTTGAGTCTGATGGGGTGCCATGCCTTGGCCCCACAGTGCATTTTTGGTATTTCCTGGGAACTTCCTTGCTCTGTTCTGTTTGCTGTTCTGTTGCACACCCTCAGTGTTCCAGCTCAGTGTGGTAGGGTCACATCAGGCGCCATTCCCACACTGTAGCTCCAGTGTTGCCCCCTGTATACTCTGAGTCAGTTAGGACATCATGTCTCATAGTGGGACTGGCCCTAAGGTCCTCTCTGTGCTTTGGCTGCTCTGAGTAGGAATATTGTCTATAGGGCTTGGTGGGTCAGGATATGATCAATTCTCTCTTCCAACCCCATCATTTGTCCCTCTCCCTAAGATGTAGCTTCAGTGCTGTCATCTGAAGTGAATTCTGCTGCAGGGAGGGGATTTGTCAATGTAGTTAGGATATGGGTGGCCCCTCAGACCTCTATATTTGTTCACTGCTTCATGCTGGTATGTTGCATTCACATATTGGAGTACCAGGTTGAAGTCTGGTCCCTCTTTTCCTGTGGAGATACACACAATACCCTCCCCTTGGGTGGGTTAGTGCCCTGTTCTCCGACTACCCATGCCTTTTTATTTCCCCTTTCCTCCCCTCCTTTTGAGTTGGCTACCATAGTATCCCTGGATATGGTCTGACCCCTGCCATGCTACTAGAGCTCACCCCAGGCATGTTGCATCTTGTAGTTTTTTTCCCTAAACCCCTTTTGCCTTTTTAAGCTCACCTCTGCAGACTCATGTTGTACTTGTCCTGTTGTGATTGGCTTACTTCCCTTAGCATAATTGCCTCCATCACTTCTTTTTAGGGATGCATAGTACTCCATTGTATGTATATACCACAGTTTTTCAATGAACATTGGAGCACAGATGTCTGGCTGTGGTTTGTTTCTTGCCTCTTCTTGGTATGTGCCCAATAGGGAAATTGCTGGATCGTATGGTAGTTCAATTTCCATCTGTTTTAGATATTGCAAAATTTTCCATAGTGGCCGTACTTACCTACAGGTCCAACAGCAGTACATGAGAGTTCCTATTTCACCACTGCCCCTCCAACAGCTCTTGTTTTCTGATTTTTTTAAATTGGGCTATCTTTGAGGGTGTTAGGTAGTATCTTGTTGTTTCAATTTGTATTACTCTTATGGCTAATGATCAGGAACATTTTCTCCTAGGTTTATTGGCCATTCAGATTTTTGCCCTTGTGAAACTTCTGTTCAGGTCCTTTGCCCACCTCTTCAGTGGGTAATTGGGCTTTTTCTTATTGTAAGTAGCAAAATATTATCGATTTTAGTAATAAGGCATTTGTCTGATGTGTCATTGCTAAAGATGTTTTCCCAGTCGGTGGGCTCTCTTATTACAGGTGTTTTATCTTCAGTATATCACACTTTTCATTTTGTGAATCATCTGTATTTGTGTCCTTCCCTATTAATGATAGCCTATGTATTCCCTGCGCCAAAGTTCTCAGATTTGTCCCAATTCTCTCATTGATGGTCTAATAGTTTGGGATTTTATCTCAATGTCTGTGATCCACCTTGTGTTTATTATTGTGCATGGAATAAGATAAGGATTTTGCTCCATTTTTCTGCAGGTATATATCCATTTTTTTCCAGCACCACTTTTTGAAGAGGGTATCTGCTTTCCATCTGATATTTTTGGAGCTCTTATCAAAGATCACTTGTCTGTATGCTGATGATTTTATTTCTGGGTTTTCAGGTTTTTTTCCATTGATCTGGGTCAATATACCAATACCATGTGGTTTGGGCTACTGTGGTTGTATAATAGGTGCTAAACTCCGGGAAAGCAAGCCCTCCCACTCTGTCCTTCTTGAGGAGTTATCTGCTACTTCTGGGTTTCTTCCTTCTCCATACAAAGTTGGTTATCAGTTTTACCATTTCTTTGAAGAAATATGAGGGTAATTATATTAGGATTGCATTAAACTTATATAGTGCCTTGGACAGAATCGATGTCTTTAGTATATTGAGTCTTCCAATCCACGAGCATGGGATATTCTTCCATTTGTGGAGGTCACTTTTGGTTTCTTGTAATAGTATTCTGTAATTTCCCTCATACAAATCTAGATGTTTCAATTTGTGCTTGGCTATTTGATTTCCTCTTCTGTGATCTTGTCCAATGTGTATAGCAGTCTGATAGACTTTTGTTTTTTGATTTTGTATCCTGTCACTCTACCATATTCCTCTATTGCTTCCAGTACTCCCCTTGTGGACCTTTTGGAACTTTCCTTATATAAAATTATATCATCTGTGAAAAACAATAGTTCAACTCTTCCTTCCCCAGGAAAATACCTTTGTTGTCTTTTCTTTGCCTTTTTCTGTTAGCTAGGACCTCTGGTACAATGTTAAATAAGAGTGGGGACAAGGGGCATCCTTGTTGAGACCCTTTATCAGTGGGATTGTTTCTGTCCTTTCTTCATTGATTACCATGTTGTCTATTGGTTTTTCATATATAGTTTGTGCTATATTGAGGAAGTTTCCTTCCATTCCTATCTTCTTGAATGTCTTAAACAGGAATTCGTGTTGAATGCTTTTTCTGCATCTATTGATATTATCTTGTGGTTCTTATAGCTTTTCATGTCAATGTGGCAAATAATAGTAATGGTATTTCTTATGTTGAGCTGTCCCTGAATTCCTGGTATGAATCCCACTTGGTCATCGTGAATTATTTGTTTTATATTCTTTTGTATTCTATTGGCCAGTACTTCGTTAAGGATTTTTGCATTAATATTCATTAGGGCTATTGGTCTGTAGTTTTTTATTCTTGTGGGAGCCTTGCCTGGTTTCGGTATCAGAGTCATATTAGCTTCATAGAAGGAATTCGGGAGTGTACTGTCTTTTTCCATGTTCTGGAAGTGTTTTGTAGGATTGGTGTCAGTTCTTCCCTGAATGCATTGTAGAATTCTCCTGTGAGTCATCTGATCCTGGGAATTTTTTTTGGATAAATCATTGATAACATTTTTTATTTCTTCTATTGGTATAGGTCTGTTGAGATTCTTGGTGTCCATCAGGGATAATCTAGGGAGGGATTATTTTACCAAGAATTTGTCTATGTCTTCCAAGTGGTTGAATTCGCTGGAGTACTACTGTCCTTTGTAGTACTGTGTAATTATCCATTTGATTTCATTAGGGTCTGTTGTAATGTCCCCTCTTTCATCCCTCATCTTTGCTATTGAACTTTGTTCCTTCCTTACTTTGGTTAGGTTTACCAGCCACGTGTTGATTCCAATTATTCTTTCAAAAACCAACTTTTAGGGGCATTAATTTTTTTCATTGTTTTCTTATTTTCCTTCTACTGAATCTCAGCTCTGATTTTTTAATTTTTAAAAATTATTTTGCTATTAGGATTGTCCTGTTGACTCTGCTTTAATTGCCATAAATTGTATGCCAACACACCAATCATAAGTCTCTCTTCCTTTTCCATGTGTACATGTATTGCTACAAAACTTACTCTGATAAACACCTTTGATGTGTACCCTATGTTTCGGCACATTATGTTTTCATTCTCGTTGGTTTCTAGAAATTTCCTGATTTAATCTCTGATCTGGACCAATACCCACTCCTTTTGCAATAGAGTTATTTATCCTCCAATTGTTGCCTATTTTTTGTCTGTTGTCTTGAGATGTGTCTCTTGTATGCAGTAGATTGATGAGTTGTGTTTTCTAAGCCAGTCTGCTAGCCTCCGTCTTTTAATGTCTGAGTTCAGTCCATTGATATTCAGGGTTATTACACCCATCTGTGGACTATGTTATGTCATCTTATACCTTTGTGTTGGGTGTTTTCCTACTTTTCTTACTTATCAGTATGTTGTATGTGCATGTGTGTGCATATGTACTTCATTTTTTACTTCTTTCCACTCTTAAACTAATGCTATTTTAGGGGATGTTCTCTCTTTGTTGCCCTCTGGGTGGTGTTGTTCTATGTGGCATTCTCTTATTTGTGCTCACTGAGTGCTGTTCTTTTTCCCATACTGGCTCGGCAAGGATCTTTTGAAGAGCTGGGTTTCTTTTGATGTATTCTTTGAGTTTTTCTTTGTCTGGAAAGACTCTTACTTCTCCATCTATTTTGAGAGATAATTTGGCTGACTAGAGTATTCTTAAAAGTGCATTAGATTCCTTCAATTTTTGGAATATGTTACTCCACTCTCTCCTCTTCTACAGTGTTTGCTTGATAGTTCTGAGCATATTCTTATTTGGGAAACTTTATATGTGACTGATTGATTTTCCCTATCTGCTCTCATGATTTTTTACTTTTCCTCAAAGTTGGATAGTTTATTATGTGCCTGGGTGACTATTTCTTGGGATTCAGTCTAGCTTAGAGGTTCTCAACCTGTGGGTCCCGATCCCTTTATGGTTTGATTGACCATTTCACTGGGTCACCTAAGACCATCGGACACACCATTGCTGAGGATTTGCTATTGCCAGTGGTCAAAGACATTGTTCAAGTTATGATCTGAGATGAATTTGTTATGAATTTCAGTGCAACTTCCTTATCTAACGACATTGTCCACAGAAGAATAGATGACATGTTGGCTGATATTCTTGACCAGTTTCCAGGAAATTAAATCTTCTCCACTTCCCATATTTATCATACAGCTTAATGAATCTACAGACATTACAACTGTTCACGGTTACTGGTTTATGTGAGGTATATTAATGATGGAGTCTTTAAAGATTAGTTTCTTTTTTTCAAACTTCTTGAGACTACAACTACTGCATGTGATGTATTTGACACAGTTGGTTCACTTCTGAAAGAGCATAGGATGTCTTGGGAAAAGGTTTGTGGTGTTTGCTCAGGTGGTGCTCCAGCTATGCTAGCATGTCAATCTGGATTTCAAAATTTGGTACTGAATTAATCAACAAAAGCCATTGGCACTCACTATTTGATTCATCAGCAAATATTAGCAATGAAGACGCTGCAACAAGAGTTACAAGAATTAATGAAAAGGCATCATAAGTTCTGTCAATTTTGTATAGATGAGCACTTGAAACAGTCGACTGGTTTAGCAACTTTGAAATAAGTTGGATGCACCAAATAATCCTCTGCTATTTCACACCGAAGTGAGATGGTTTTTGAGAGGAAAAGTGTTAAAACATGTTTTTGAGCTTCGTGAGGAACTCAAAATATTTTTTATTCAGAAAGCAAGACTGCAGTTTGAAACATTTAAAGTGAACTGAAGAAAATAGCTTAGTTGGTTGACATCTTTGCCATCTTGAATGAGTTAAATTGATCACTGCAAGGACCAAATGCAGCATGCCTCGATTTGTCTGAAATGATCTGATCATTCCAAATGAAACTTTAGCTTTGGCCAAAAAAATTTGGATGAAAATAAAATTTATATGTTGCCTACCTTATTTGCTTTATTTGAGGAACATGACATTGAACCAGATAGTAGCATTATGATGATAATTTCTGTGAAAGAACTCTTGCACATGCTTGAAGATGAAATTTCATCATACTTTCCAAATTTACCTGGTACCCTCTTTGCACTTGCCAGAAGCCCATTCACAGTCAAAGTTGAAGATGTTCCTGAGACAGCACAAGATAATTTCATTGAGCTCACTAACAGCAATGAAGCTAAAACTGATTTCCCTACAATGCCATTTATAAAATTTTGGATCAAGTGTTTGCAGCCATATCCTGTTCTGTCTGAGACTGTGTTGCGCCTTCCATTTCCAACTGCATGACCCCCCCACTGCCCACCCCCCAAAAAAAGTCTTCAGGAATGGATAGAATACCAACAGGAATGTTTCCACAAGTTTAAGAACTTGAAGCACTTATTCATCTATTCCAGGAAATTTGTAAGACAGCTACTTGGCCAATTTATGGAACAAACCAATGTTTATACCCATTTCAAAGAATGATAATTCCAAAGAATTCTTAAGTTTTAGAAAAAATTGATATCCCATGTAAGTAAAATTTTACTGAAGATTATCCAACAATGTTTATGACAGAACATTGACAGGGAGCTGACAGAGGTTCAGGCTGGATTCAGAAGAGGACATGGAACAAACAACATCATAGCTGATATCAAATAGCACTCACAACAAAAATGAAAAGCAGATAATGCATGAAATGTATTTGTGTTTTATTAACTATGTCAATGCATTCTATTGTGTAGATCATAGCAAACTCTGGATATCTTCGAGAAGCATGAGAATTCCAAATCACTTAATTTTGCTAATTGCAAATTTGTACATGGATCAAGAGGCAGTTGTGCACATAGAGCAAGTGTTTAAAAATAGTGTTTTAGCATGTCGTAAAACTAGAAAAAATGTGTGTCTGAGTTGTATCCTCTCACAATACTTACTTAATCTGTATATTGAGCAAATTATCAGAGAAGTTGGATTATATGAAGAATGGAGTACCAGAGTTGGATGGAGGCTTATTAACCACCTGGGACACACAGGTAACACACGATGCTTGCTGAAAAAGTGAGGACTTGGGACAATTGCAGCCTTCCGTATGGATTACAACTCAATGTTAAAAGAACCCAAATCCTCACAACTGGACAAATAGTTAACATTATGATAACATTATGATAAATGAAGAAAAGGTTGAAGTTGTGAAGGATTTTGTCTTGCTTGGAATCACAATCAATGCTCATGAAGCAGCAGTCAAAAGACTATGCATTATCCTGTACCTCTAAAGAAGTCTCCTGCATAGGACCTTTTTAGAGGTTACTTGGAGGAGGACTAAGGTACACCTGACCCAAGCCACAGTATTTTTAATTGTTTCATATGTATGTGAAAATTGGATATTGAATACGGAAGCCTGAAGAAGAAATGGTACATTTGTATTGTGGAGCTGGCAGAGGACATTGAAAGTACCATGGACTGCCAAAAGGACAAACAAGCTTGTCTTGAAAAGTACTTCCACAATGGTCCTTTGAGGCAATGATGGTGAGACTTTGTCTTCCATATTTGGACATTTGTCAGGAGAGACCAGTCCTTGCAGAAAACATCACTCTTGGTAGAATGGCAGCAGAAAAGAGAAAGCCCCTCAAGGAGATGGATTGACACAATGGCTGCAATAATGGGTTCAAGCCTAGAAACAATTGTAACAATGGTGCAGGGCTGGGCAGCGATTCATTCCATCGTGCATAGGATTATATAGGTTGAATCAGACCTCACAGCAACAGTGTAACATCACCCATCAATCCTAGCCCATGTTTACCACTTTCACTCAACCTTTTATTTCCTGTCCTTCAGAAACTATTGCTTTTTAAATCTCAATTAGCTGAGGCTTTCAGGAGTGCTTACATCCTTAGTATCATTACTAACCTTAGAGACCTGCCTACTCTGCAAATTGAGCCACTGGTATGTATTCATTTCCAGGCATAGGACCCACAGCTTTGGTGTTAAATTAGTCTCTAACCAGCCATTAAACATGTTTTGGTTTTTTTTTTAATACAATTTTGAATTTTGTTCCAAATTTTTCTCTTACTCTATTCAGGATGGTCTATTTTATCCTCTCAGATGGATTAGGAATGGTAACTGGTCACCATCTAGTTCTTTTGGCTTCAGTGTCTGGAGGATTCGTTTACTCTGGTCCATTATTCCATTTAATGACTTATTTCATGCATCTTCAATTTTCTTCACTCTTCTTTCCTTCAGACAGGTAGAGACCAATAGTTACACCATAGGTGGCCACTTAGAGTTTTAGGATAAATCAGCAGAGTGGGATGTATTTTTCCCCCTAGTACTATATTGTGCCAACTGATCTTGGTGTTCTTACCTCATAAGCACAGCAACTCATTTCCTTTAGGTGTTTGCTTATAGCTAAAAAGGTAAACTTTCATAAAATTTACTTGCGTGCTCTACTATATTCATGAACACATTTGAAGGATATATAAATATGTAGCAATATCTTTCTTGTCAAGGTAGAATTCTATTCTCCTTCCTATACATATGCAGCATGTTTATCAATGATGTATTCATTGTTATTATTGTTATTGCATAGTTATATATATAAAATTGCATTTACTTCTCTTCCACTTCACTCTTGTAGTCCCCCTACTGTTTCTTTCGATTTAATCTTTTTTTTTGCTTACCAACTCCTTATAGTGCATTTTTACCTTTATCACAGTTAATATAGTCTACTACCTAGTTAGTAATTTATTATACCTTCCACTCCCACCTTTGGTAAACATTAAATAATGTTTCTTTCTGTGTGAAAACTGTTTCATGGTGGTTTGTAATAGTACAGATATTCTCATGAAATGCCTCTTTTTGTGACTAATCACACTCAACATAATTCTCCTATTTTTATTTATGCTAAAAAGCATTTTAAAAATGTGCACTTATTCTTTATTCTACTGTGTGCATGTACTATAGTTTTTATCTACTCATCTCTCACCAGCTATTTAGATTATTTCACTCATTTTGCTTTTTCAATAATGCAGCAATGTGCCTATATCTGAAATTTTAAATAATGATATTCCTCCATGAACCTTTTTTGATGAAATATCTACCCATTATCTCTTTGCATTTTAAAATTGGATTATTTTATTTGCTACTTTACTTTTCAAATTTTTCTATACATTTTAGATTAGTTCCTTGTCTGATATGTCATTCCCAAACTTTTCTCAGGTATCTTTTTACTCTAATGGTAAAGTTTTGTTGTGCATAAATATTTAATTTTTAGGCTGTCCCATTCCTTACTTGCCTTCTATTGTTTGCATGTTTTAAATAATATTTAATAGTATATTTATGTCATGCATTACTGCTCCTATGCTTGTCTCTATACTTTTTTGTTGATGGCTGTGACAATTTTTGTGTAAATTTGGTTGGCCTGCCTTTTCAGTAATTTTGGCCGTTGAGGTATAGTAGTCTCTTATAATGTGACAATGTATTCAGTTCCAAAATGGGACTTGATCCTACATCTAACTCATTGAATTTAGGTTGTTTGCACTTGAACTTATAGTCTGCTATATTTCCTGCCTATTCTTGTAGTATTCCATGACCTGCCACCTGATCAGTTGTTATTGGATACATTTGTCACTGCAGTCAGTAGCTACTGCTCCAGGAAGCTATGTCAGTCAGAAGTCTTTTGCTTAATATCTGGCCCATGGGTTTGGAACTTGCCTGAACTTTGAGTTGATCATTTATTCAATTTGGTGAACCATTTCCTAAATTTCGTTCTATATATGGATACAATAGGGTATCCCCCTAATATGGGATTTTTTCAAAGCTATATATTTAATTATTTTTTTTACTAAGCAGAGTTATCAGCTTTAAAGTAGTCTCCATTACATTTAATATATCGGTCAAATCTGCAATTCCAATCTTGGAACCATTTTTCAAACTTATCTGTTTGGATGCCTGACAGCATCTCCCTTGTTTATTTCTTCACCTTTTCTATGTAGTCAAATCACTGTCCTTTCATGTTCCTCTACATTTGTGGAAACAAAAAAGAATCTGCACGGAGTGTGGTCAGGTGAGTAAAGTGCTTGGGACAAGAGAGGCATGCTCTTTTTTGCGGCACTGAGATGGCTGCACCTGGAGGTACATTGTGGTGGTGAAACCAGTCCCCCATCTGCCACAAATCAGACTTTTCTTGCACAATCTTTTCAGAACCTCTAAATAGAAAGCATGACTAACAGTGATCCGGTAGCATGAACCCCAAATGCACTATCTCCCTCACATAAAAAAAACAACATGAGTGCCATCTTGATCTTTCATTTCACTTTACTATCTTTTTTTGAAGCAAGTGCCAATGGCATCTTTCACTGGGTTGACTGATGTTTGCTTTTGGGATCGTAAGAGTCATGTTTGTCACCAGTAATGACCTTGGGGGAAATATCTGGTTCGCTTCTCAGCTGCTTGTTCAGAGCACGGCGTGTTTCTGCTCGGCACTCTTCTTGCTGCTCAGTCAGTCCGAGGCACACCTTTCACAGCAATCCTTCCCATTCCCAAACCTTCCAGTACACTTTCTGAACGGAGTCCAATATACCCGGATTACTTCCCCATCTTGTCAATCGTCTTCGAGCATAAATGCACAAATTTTGTCCCCCTTTTCATCCATTCGGGAAGTTGATGGAAATCCAAACCGAGGTTTGTCATCATCAACGTTTCACCTTTTTTGAAATAAAACCACTCGTACCCTTGAGTTTTTTTTTCCATAGTGCTTTCCTTATAAGCTGTGTTCCACATTACAATCATTTCTGTGGCATTTTTCCTGAGCACAAAACAAGATCTCATAGGTGTACACTGTTCTCTTAATTTATCCATCACAAAAAAATGAGGATGGAGCGAAATTGCTTTTACGAAAAAAATTCACTGTGACCAGAGGGAACCTTCCCAGATGATGCCACTGGGTGCACTAAATCAGAGTAAGTTGCTTGATGCTCTCTCGCCTAGCAGGAAAAATGCTTATGAGGAAAGCTCTTCCCAGTGGAGATATTTTCCGGTTTACGGGGTACCCCCACATGCATGTATATTACAATTTTCACTTCTCTGGAGGACTCAGCATAACACATTTGGTTTCAGGAGTGGCTCTAGAAGAACAAACTTGTCAGAACGAAATTCCTAAACTGGGTCTCAATTTTGATTAACTCTCAAGTCACCATAAGTTTGCTATAATTGGCAAACATGCTTCCCTTAATCGATGCCATGAGGTGAAAATGTAAATACACAAAATATCATCACCATTAGATGAAGTATTGGTGAAAAGTGAGGTCCTGTGTGATCCTCTGTTATTTGTTGGGAGTTTTTTTGGTGTAAGAAGAAAAGGGAAGCTGATTTGTTGGTATTACCTATAATAGACAAAAAGATCTTAAAAAGAGATGAGCTCAGGGGATCAGAGTCACATCCAAATGACTACATGAACAAGCCCTGGAAGTTTCCACTTGTGCCCTAAACAGCCCAATACAAGGTTGAGATTTCTCAAATAAAACCAAGAATCTTATAGTAAGTGTGGCTGAATTACAATGCCAACTAAATTCCTAATTTTGGATGGTTTCTGATGTAATGTGCGGGCAATAGCTGGAAAGAAATTGGACCCTGAAAAGTGGCATAAAATCAGGAAGGAGGGGACAATGGGTCCATAAATTCCATTGGATTATTTCAGTCAACATCAGCCACCCAATAAAAGAGATTACTCTTTTATGTACCTGCTAATCATTATCAGAAAACCTATTAGACTCTTTATCCATATTTGAGGAGATTTGTCCTACTGTGCATGCTCATATGGCATCTGGGGCTTTGTGTGGAGCACAACCTGAGATATTCCTGAGTGATCTCAGAAAATATTATCACTATGTATTATTGCTTCTAGACCTATAGCTCAATTTAAGTCATAGTGAGCCCCAAAAGATAAATTAAAAGAGGTTTGTTACACGCTTAAGAACTGAAGTTCTCGCATATGTATAAAAATAAACCTGTAGAATATATATATATATATATATTATATATATATACATAAATAGTTATAACAAATAAGCTTCATAGACCATAAGGTTGGATTAGTCTAAGTGTGTTGATATGAATCCATGAAGCACTGAGTTTCTTGATATGATATGTTCACTCAATGTTTCAGCTCCAGAGGTTAGGAAAGCCTCTTAGCTTATTGGGGTGTGCCATGGAAGCATGGATTGCACCGTGGCATACAATCAGTCAAGTGGAAGTACCAAACCTACCTTGGTACAGCAGAAGTAGGCATCCATAGTCCTTGTGAAACTGGCATTTTAGAGTGGGTCTGTCAGGAAAGGTGCAACAATACATAACATTAAAGAACATCTTTATGAAGGGAGCACCCACATCTTTAAAGATTGCTTTCATTTCTATTTTATATACGCTAGGTTTAACACTGAGAACTGCCCTAATTGAATTAAGACATCTAACTACAATGGGCCTAATTGGGCCCAATAGTGTTATGGGCCAAATGGCAGCACTTAATTAACTGATTATTGTAATGGACAAGAGAGTCGAAGTAATAATCAGAACACTGTGACTCATATGTATTTTGACATCAGCTTCTTAGGCAGGATATCGTTAGGAGTGAAATAATTGGGAAACCTACTGATTATATTTCCACTTTATCTGTACAAGTAGAAGAATTCTAGATTAAGTAAACTTATATTGGCCTAATATAAAGTCACCTCCCTGTAATCAATTCTCAAACTTGAGCCAGTTCATAGACTTGCAACCCCGTAATGAATGGGAGTCTAGGTTCCTTTGAGAAAATGCCCACAGTCTTCCCCACAGGAACCTACACCCTTTTACACAAATTGCTGTTAATTGTGGAAAGGGAATTAATCGGACTGTTGTATTACAGGGCACTGGCTCATAACTGACACTAATTCTGAACTGACACGAATTCCTGGAGCTCTAAATGAGTTGAAAGGCCACGAGTCAGAAGGCAGAGTTGGAAGTCAAGTTATTAATAGAGTGTTAGCTCAGGTTCACCTCACAGTGGGTCCAGTGGGTCCCTGAATCTACCATAGAGTTATTTCTCCAGAGCTAAAATGCTTAATTTGAATAGGCCATGCTCAGCAAATGGAAGAATCCCTATATTAGATCCCTGACATGCAAAATAAAGGCTGTTTTGGTAGTAAACACTAAGTGAAGCCATTAGAACTGTTTCTAACTAGGAAATTAGTAAACCAAAAATATTATTTCAATTCCATTTTCAAAGAACCACCAGAAGCTGTTACCTTCAGCTGTCAAAGACAAGGAAATACTTTCATGACCCTCTCTCAGGTTATATCAACTCTCCAGCACTATGCCAGAATTTAGTCTGCAGGGACCTTGATCACCTTTCACGTTCACAAGATGTTATGCTGGCTCATTACACCGATGACGTTTTGCTTATTGATCTTTGTGATGAGGAAGTGTTAATGACTCTAGACTGATTAGGAGAAAATGTGCACGTTAGAGAGTGGGAAATAAACTAAAAATAAAATCCAGGTGTTTTGCTTTTGTGAAATTTCTAGGGGTTATGTGGTATGGGTTATACTTATACTTTATACTTATATTGAGTATACTGTTTACTTAGCCAAGAAGGGTAAATTATTGTGTCTGACCTTGAAAAAATGCATTGTGGGCCTCTTTAGATTTTGGAGGCAACATACCTTTCATGTGGTTGTACTAATCTTGCCTTTTGATCAAAAGACTCAAAAAGATGTTAGTTTGGAGTGAAGCCTGAAACAAGAGAAAACACTATGACAGGTTCAGGTTTCTGAGCACGTCACTCTCCCACTTGAGGCATATGATCTAATGGTGCTTGAAGTGTCAGTGATCAGTACATACGAAGCTTGGAGTCAGGCCCTATTAATGAATCATAGCACAGGTCCCAAGAATTTTGGAGCAAAGTTCTGTCATCCTCTGTAAATAACAACTTCCCTTTGTGAAATCAGTTTTGGTTTACTGTAGGACCTCAGTAGAGATTGAATATCTCACCGTGGGCTACCAAATCATCATGCTCCCAGAGCTGCCCTTTCTGACTTAAGAATTCTCTGACGCACAGGGTCATAAGATTGGGGATGCACACAGCAGCCCTCCATGATTAAACAGAAGTTGGTTATGCCCAGCAGGCCTCCATGATGAAACACAAGTGTTATATTTGAGATGGAGCCCAAGCAAGACCTGGGATTCCCTCGAAGCTGCATGTAGAGTGGCCCCCAAACTTACTCTTTCTACTCTTGTAATGGCACCTTCCTGCTCCAACTCTCTGTCCAGTTCACTGAGAAGAGAGACGTGTGTTTGGTTTGCAGATGATTATGGCAATATGCAGATGCAACTAAAAATTAAAGTAGTAACACTGCACCCCTTTATTGGGATTTCTCTGAAGGAGAGTGGTAAAAGGAAGTCTTCTCAAATCTTTGAGCTGTACACCTAGTTGTTCTTTATCCTGGAAATAGATACGGCCTGTTGTGTGACTGTACACTTTTTCAGGATATGTAGCCAATAGTTCATATACTTATATGCATGTCTCTGATTTTGCTTTTCTAGTGCACTCAGTCTAACACAATGATAAAAATGTTATTGATTGTTTAAGTTTTCCTTTCAATCTTTGATCCATTTTATATAAATATATATATGATAAGGGTGTTATTCCAATTTCTACAAAATATGTAGATACTATGTTGTCTTGAAAATAGCTGTTGTCATTGTTAAGTGCTATTGAGTCAGTTCTAATTCTTGACAACCCTATGTACCTGGGTTTATGTAAATTTTAATTTGAAGAAAAGTAAGCCTCCTGTATTTGAAAATGGACAAGTAAAATTACTTTGTGGTAATTTCTAAGCATTTATAGGAAATTTTAATATTAATTTTAGTACACTATTCATTTAAGATTATATTGATAATATACATTCAGCAAGGAATGTTTTTCTGCATGCATCATAAACTTATGCAAAATTTTAGAATTTAGCTTTTGAAACATGGCAAATATTTATTCAATACTAGAATTGTAAAGCCAGATTTATTACTTGGGAATGACTTTTAATGCTTTTTTCCTTTAAATCACTCAAGGTAGTTTACCTTCACAATAGCAACAATATAGCACTTGCAAATTCAAAATTTAATATGAATATTGAACATGGATTTCATTTTCCTACAACATAAGCTACCAACTCAACCTTGGCACTAACATCATATACATTTGCGATGCATTTATTTTTCTGGTTAAAGTTCTGAAAATATATGTATGCAGTCTGCCCTCAATATCCTCAGCTCCCATATCCATATTTTCAACCAACCATGGATTAAAACTGCTTGAGGGGAAAGAAGGAGTGATCAAATCAATGTCTCAAAAGTTAAGAAGGAATATAAAGTGCTGTGTATAGCATTTGCATTGGATTGCAGAGTGTAAGCCTCCTAGAGATGATTTAATGTATGTGGGAAGATCTCTATAGGTCACATGCAAGCACGACATTATTTTATCTAACAGACTTGAGAGTCAGCAGATTCAAGTATTCCTCAGGGTCTTGGAACCAATGTCCAAGGATACTATGAAATGACTGTATAAAGAAATTGAATTTTATGCTCACAGATCCAGGAATATTTGTGGAATTGTTACCCAAGGTAAAGACTTTATGTTTTGTATCTATTATCAATGTCTTATTTTAGGTAAACAGTGTCAACTCAGCATTTTCCCTCCTTGCTTCTTCAGTCCGTATGTCATGTCCTTCTGTTTATCCATCTTAGGGTCCTACGAATGTCTGTCAGACTAAGACTCCTACTGGTACTGCATGCGAAATTCGATCCTTTGTCTTGACTGAGGGCATGAATTGAGCTGACTACTATCAGGAAATATATTTAAAACTGGGAAATCTTATTAGTTACCTTTCTATAATATGAACTGTTCATATTCCTTTTAAGTTAGCATACTATTTGATGTATGTAAGATGTTTAATAAAGAGCTTTAACAAATTAATCCCAAATCAAACCCATAGCTATCTGGTTAATTACAACTCACAGTGGCCTTGTAGAACAGAGTAGAATTTCTCCCTAGGGTTTCTGAGACTGTAAGTCATTATGCGAATAGATGTATCATCTTTCTCCTGTGAAACAGCTGGTGAGTTGGTATTGCTACCTTTTGGGTAGCTGCCCAGGCTGAACTCAATCATGTCCCTAGTAACAAATTTAAATGGATAT
Source organism: Tenrec ecaudatus (assembly GCF_050624435.1). Lineage (NCBI taxonomy): Eukaryota > Metazoa > Chordata > Mammalia > Afrosoricida > Tenrecidae > Tenrec > Tenrec ecaudatus. The sequence continues at coordinate 101,801,005 of NC_134530.1, forward strand.
GGAATGAATGACTACGTAAATCTATTAACTACTCATCTTTTTAAGTGGAAAACTAAATCTAAGATATTTATTGCATTTTCAAACAAATAATGTTAGTCCTTTCATGTTGATGTGACAACTGCAACCTACACCCATCAAGTCCTTTCTTAAGCACTCTGTGTTAACTTGCCTTACAGGAGCATGCTTAGAGGAAAAGCAACTGTAGCACTCATGACACACCTGTGTGATGAGGGTGGGCACAGCTGAAAGCCACAGTACAAGGTACATAACATTTGTGTAAACTTATGGTAAATAACTTGCCCAAACCATGATTTATACACTGATGAAAGCTTCAGAAGGCAGGGCAAATGACTGAACATATTTTTCTTTCTATTTTGTTCATTTAAAAATTGGAATAGATAAAGTGTTTCAAGTTTGTGAAAATATGTCATTTAAAAGATAATGGCATTTCCCCACAAATTTCTCTCATATGATAAATATATCAAAAAGCATTGTCTAGCAATCCACATATTTATAAGCCTAACTCTTAGTTTATAAACTAACAAATAAAAATAAGCATAAAACAAAATAAATGTTTTAAAATTGCTCTGAGTGTACCTCCCCAGTTGGATTTTCCTCCTTTCTCCCAAGTTTGGGTACTTCATTGAGTTTCTGTTCTTATTCTCTCCCTTTTATTGTTTTTAAGTTATACATATATTGAATACTAATTTATCATTTATTCTGATTTTGAAATGCATACAGATAGAATAATTTCTAACATTAAATTTTGACATGCAAACATACTCACTTGGAGTTTATATTCACTACTATGTATTATCCTATTGTTTAAATAAGGTATTTTATTAACTAATTCCATAGATAGATATTTAGGTTGTTTCCATTTTGAACTATGAAAAGCAATTTTGTTATAAATGTTTTCTATAGAAACAACACACATGTATGTAAATTTAAGGAAAAGTCACAGTGTGCTATATTAGTATATACGTTTATGTACCTATAAGCAGTATATATAAAAATCCATCATTTTAAATCATTACAAACATTTCAAATTTTTATTCTTTTTCTGCTGTTTGTGATGTATATACTAATATTTCATATATCAATGCGGATTTTCTGCCTATTATTGAGATAAAGCATAATTGTATTGTTTCATTGGGCATCAATATTTTCTCTTTTTCTGGACAGGCATGTTAATATATTATGCTAATAGAGATTAATGGTATAGTAACAAGCTTAGGCTTCTGGAACTAAACTCCAGTATTCAAATTCTTGCATTGACACTTAATACCTGTGGGACTCTAGACCCAGTCTAGAAATCTCCCCAATTAATGCATCGCCTTCAAATAACAATAATTCTTAGAGTCCAGGTTGTCATGACTAGTTAATACACTGTCAAAAGTATATAGCACTATGTGCACACAGTATAGTTCATGTTAGGGATTATTTCTTCATATAATACAGTACAATTTTAAAAATTTATTTTGAGGTCATGTTGTTTGAATAATACCAATAAAATGTTATTTTTCAGGTTTTTAAAAATTATTAAAATCTCCACTTTGATATTTTTTATTACTGACTCGTCTGCTTTAGCTGTCCCTGGTGACAGGTTTTTGTGTGCCAATGGCACCTGTAAGAAGATATGGTGGCGTTTAGTCTGCACTCAGGTCGCAGCGTGATGACCTCCTTTGGAGGTGGCTGAAATAAATGCTGCTGGAGGCCGGCTCTTCTTTTTCCCTTCACCCTCCTGTTGGCGAGCCACCTGAGACCCGCTAGACCCGATGCCATTGAACCCACCAGCCTTCGTGCCCAATGGCTGTTCTCTTCTTGCATTCCGCATCAGTGCATATGGCTGCACATGTGGACTAGTATTGGATTCAGGGACTTGCGGTGGACTGGGCTGTGATGTTCTCTCTATATGCAATTATTTCTTGATATAAAGCTCTTTCTTACACCTATATGAGTGTCACTGAATTTGTTTCTCTAGTGAACCTGGCCTAACATGTGTTTATTATTATTTACATATGTTTATGTTTTATTTTGTTTTTAGTGATTTCCAATAAGAAAACTGTTTTTCTTCAAACATTGTGGGAATTATTTGAGGTTGGATTTTCTTAGACATGATTTACATTCACAGTTTCCAATTGCCTAATCAATGCCAAAGATTAAAAGAGCTTGGGTCCACTTTAAATTATGTTTTCTATTTTGGAGTTTGGGTACTTGGGGAAAAAGACTTTAAAAAGTAAAAATATTGCAGATTTGTGTGGAAGTTTAGGGCTGAGGGTGAGATTAGCTTGAATTCTAAAGGCTTTACCTTATTGCTATTTAATAACTGTTATCCTATCTGACACCACACTGATGCTTTCTCCTTTTGGAGATCCCAGAAATACAAAGAAGGATAAGAGATATACAAATATCTCCAAATCTCATCTCTAAGTGGCCAACTATGGGCTTCAAGGGTCTATTTTATATACAGATTTCTGTTTTCCTATTATTTCTACATGCCAAGGAGTTCTTCAAGTTCCCTGTTTTGTTACCCATCTCTATATAATACAACATATATCTTTATATTACCCAACATTAACAATTGTACTCTATCTGGAGCGGTTCATATGAATTTTTAACTATTCATAACTAATTCACTTTTTCCACTCAAATATGCTTACTTTGAATATAAATAGAGTGAGTGTCGAGTGGAAGAAGTATGAGCAGAGCGCTCCTCAGAGGCAAGGATGACGACACTTTTCCTCAGGTTCTTTTGATATTTTTCAGGAGACACCCGTCTATGGAGCAGGATGTGATGCTTGGTAAAGTCGCTGGGCAGCTAAAGACAGGAAGGCGCTGGAGCAGATGGACCACCACAACCACTGCAACTGCGGGCGTCGTCAGGGAATGATTGAGAGATGGCACGGCAATGGCCAGTGCTTTGCTCCGTTGAGCATCGGGTCATTCTGGGTGGACACTCATTCCACGGTACCCAACAACTAAAGCAGTGTGTGACTCTCTGCTTACAACCTTTCTCTATTTAGTCATATCAGCATAGAATAGAATATATAGAGAATAAAACACACAATTTACATCTGATATGAACAGCTGAAGTATAACCTTCCTATAAGGCACACTTTATTTTAAGCCATCAAGCAGATTAGGAAGAATAAAAGGAAATAAAAGCTTTTCAGAGGAAATAGTGATGCATATGGGAACACAATTTTCATTTTCAGTATTTTTAATAGAAAATAAAATTTCTGGAATTGAGAGAATGGTTGCAGGAAGAATTTTGTACTGAAGCTTATAAACCACAAATTAATCTGTTTATTTTACACTTGATCTTAGCCAAAAGACCGAGAAGCAAAAACCTATTTATCTTAAGAAATAATTATTAGAAAATTTATAAGAGCAATGATGAAAACAGAATGGTTGGCATATCTGAACTTTTTTTGAGTTACAAGAGCATAACCATTTGTGTTTAAAATTGGAGAATTGGGCCTCGTATGGGATCCTACAGATTTAAGCCACATATTATAACTAAAAACTTAATTCAAATTTAGCCAAGAACAATGTCAGTAGTAATTGATATTCCTGATGTTCAATTTCCCTTTATATGTCCAATTAACCTTTATTTACTAAGAAACCATGACATTCTGATTTGATTGGCAGCACCAGAGCTGATGACAGAAAGGGGAGTTCAGAAACTCTGCTGGAAAGTCATGGTTTATTAATACATCATTAAGCACTTAAGATGGATTCCAATGGTGTACGTCTAAGGATGGAAATAATTCAGTGTTTGTTAGGTCCTGGCAAAGTACGGAATTTAAATTTACATTGTAAGACATACATTAAAAATACTAATGTGCAGGCACATCACTGAATGGAAGTGCATACCATCTGTCTCTTTAGTAGAAAGAACTATAAATGTTAATGATGAACTAGTTTTATCCAGGTTAAAAATGTTATCACAGAGCAATAGAACTGAGATAAGTATAAAAACAAATAATTTTAAAACTAGATTTGTTTTCATTCTACTTGTGATAATTATTTAATCAATTTAACATTTGAATTTAAATGAAATCATATATAGTTGAGATATATAATCTGATTTGTATTTCGAGTTTAGTGAGCACACAGGCAGTTAAAGTACCACACTATTTTTTTCCTAATTGCTATTATCCTCAATTATTCTGAAGTTAAGCAAACAGTGAAGTAGTTTTGTTTATTTAATTTAAAACTATAATTAAATCTTTATTTTAATTTCTAATATAAGCTTATTTTAATTTATAATATAATCTAGTGACCATATGTATGTACATTTTTTATGGGTAAGCTGAAAAAAACATCTATGTGAATGATGGTCATCAACTCATGCTTAATGATGATCCCAATGATCAACACATCAACACACCACCCCTCCAGGGGGACGAACAACAGAAACCATGGGGAAGTGAGAGAGCAGTTGATGTGAGATATGAAAATAATAATAATTTAAGATTTATCAAGGGGTCATTAGGGTGGGGTGGGCGGAGAAGGAAAAAAGAGTAGCTGATATCAAAGGCTTAATACAGATAAATGTCTAGAAAAGAATGATGGCAACATATGAACAAATATTATGGATAAAATTGATGTATGGATTACTATAACAGTTGTAAAAGCCCCCAATAAAATGACCTTAAAAAAAACAACAAAAAAAGGTAAATACTTTCTTGGAAATACTTGGAGACATTAAAATGAGTTTTCAAAAATCTGGACACTTGAATATCAATAAATGTATTTTGCATGCAATATTTTCTTCTTTCTTATGTTTGAAATGAGCTTGTTTGCCAGTAAAAAAATCCAATTCTACTTCAGTTTTACTTTTCTTTCTTACTTAGATCCAAGGAGTAAGGAATCTTTTTTATCTTTAATTTTATATATTGATTTATTTTTTAAATTATTGTGTAATTGTACAGCCCAGCACAAGAAATCAATGACAGTACCTTGTGATCCTCTTTTCCCCTCTGCCCCTTCTCCTTCCCTTCCACATTTTCCTGTCCCTTCCCTGTGGGTTATATTCTCACTGCGCATAGATATCCATAAATGACCAAATTTTCACATTAAACTCTGAATCCTCTGTCTTAGCTATAACTGGAACAGTCAAATATTCTCTTTATATAAAGATATTTTGGATATGAGTGCTATACTGACATGATCAACCAACCAAAGTTAATTTCATACATTGACTAAGACTCGTGATTGAAAGCAGGGTATTTCTTTTTTTTAATGAGCTGAAATCGATTTAATAGCTTTGGGTTTGATTCTTTTTTTAATTCATTTTATTGGGGACTTGTATAATTCTTACCACAATCCATACAAACATCCATAGTACCAAGCACATAAGTACATTTGTTGCCATCATCATTCTCAAACATTTGCCTTCTACTTGAGCCCTTAATATTGGCTGCTCATTTCCTCCCTCCTTCCCCACTTCCCCCTACTTCATGAACCCTTCATAATTCTTAAATTATTATTATTTTGTCATATATTACAATGTCTGACGTCTCTCTCCACCCTCTTCCCTGCTGTCCGCCCCTCAGGGAAGAGGATATACATAGATTCTTGTAATCAGTTCCCCTTTTTACCCCAGATTCCCTCCACCCTCCAGGCATCACCACTCTCACCACTGGTCCTGAAGGAGTCATCTGTCCTGGATTCCCTGTGCTTCCAGTTGCTATCTGTATCAATGTCATTCTCAAGTCTGGCCATATTTGTAAGATAGAATTGGGATCATAACATAATAGTGTGGGGGAGGAAGCATTTAAGAACTATAGGAAAGTTATATGTTTCATCATTGATACCCTGCACTCTGACTGGCTCATCTCCTCCCCACAACGCTTCAGTAAGGGGGTGTCCAGTTGCCTACCGATGGGCTTTGAGTCTCCACTCTACACTCACCCACATTCACAACGATATGATTTTTTGTTACTTGATGCTTGATACCTGATCTCTTCGACAACTTGTGGTCACACAGGCTTATTTGTGGGCTTATTTGCTTCTGAACTAGATGACCATTTGTTTATCTTCAAGCCTTTAAGATCCCAGACGCTGTATCTTTTGGTAGACGGGCATCATCAGCTTTCTTCTCCATATTTGCTTATGTACCCTTTTGCCTTCATTGATCATATCAGGAAGGTGGGCACCCACTGATATGATTTTTAGTTCTTTGATTCTGATAACTGGTGCATTCTACACCTCGTGGTCAGATAGGCTGGGGTGCTTCTTCCATGTGGGCTTTGATGCTTCTCAGCTAGTTGCCCGCTTTTTATCTTCAAACCTTTAAGATCCCAGACGCTATATCTTTTGATAGCCAGGCACCGTCAGCTTTCTTCACCATATTTGCTTATGCACACATTTTTCTTCAGCAATCATGTAGGGAAGGTGTGGATCCTGGAATGCCAATTTAATAGAACAATGTGTTCTTGCATTGAGTAAGTGCTTGAGTGGAGGCCCAATGTCCATCTGCTGCCTTAATACTATACCTATAAATATATGCACATAGATCTGTTTCCCCACATTTATATATATATATATATTTACCTATGTACATTCCAGTCTTTAGAATTCTGTAAATACCCTTTGTCACCTAGTTTTTTCCTCTATTTCCTTTTACTTTCCTCTTGTCCCACTATCATGCTCAGCCTTCATTTGGGTTTCAGTAATTTCTTTCAGTTACCCTGCCCTTGCTGAATCTCTATCAGGTCTCTCATACCCTCTTTGCCACTGATTTTGGATCACTTGTTGCTCCCCTGTCCCTGGGTTAGTCAGCACCACCTCCTTACCCCTGCCTTCATCCCTTCCATGTCCCCCCAGAGCCATTGGTCCTGTTATTTTCTCCTCCAGACTATTCACCCAGTCTTTCTTATCTAGATAGACCTGTAGAAATAATAATATGCACTCAAACTCAAGCCATAGCAAGATGGGAGATGAGTGAGAACACAGTGCTGACAACAAAAATGGAAACTAATTATCCATAGAAGAATTAATTAAATGAAAGAAAAAAAATTTTACAAAGAAAGAAAAACCTGTAAATAGATCAAGGTCTGATTTTTGATCTCTAGGCATGTCCTTCAGTCAGGTCAAATTGGTTACCAATCTCTGGCCCCAGAGTCTGTCCTTTGTACTCCCTCGGGAGCTTCCTGCTGTGCTCCCAGGATTGCTCTGCAGCTCGCTGTTATTGGTTTGCCTCCGTAACACAGGGTCAGTTTGGGCCAACCCCGACACTGAGTCTCCAGTGTTTTACCCCTTAGGGCCCTGAGGCATCAAGGGATGACATGTCTTGCAGTGGGATCAGTCATATTGTCCACTCTGTCCATTGGCTGTTCAGAGCGGGGATATCGTCCTCCAGGCCTGATGGGCCAGGTGTGCTCCACTCTCTCTTCCTCTCCCTTCATTTGCTCTGATCTGACATGCCCCTCTCCCCTAGATGCACCTTCAGTGCTGTCCTCTCAAATAAATTTTCTGGGAGCAGGGGCAGTTATCCATGTAGCTGGTATGGGGGCCGAACCCTCAGGCCCCTCCACTGGCTCCCCACTCCTTGCCGACCCACTGCATTCATCTGTCACTGGCTTTATATCTGGGCTCTCTTTCCCCATGGAGATGCAAACAATAGCCTCCCCTTGGGTGGGTCAGTGCCCTATTCCCCCATCACACATTTTTTTCTTTCCATTTTCCTCCCTCCACCCCCTTTTTAGTTGGCTACCATATGTACCCCTGGATTTGGTCTTGCCCCTGCCATACTACCTGGACCTCATCCCTGGAGTGTTTGTATGCAGTAGCTTTTTTCCTATGCCCCTTTTGCATTTACCTTTCTGTTCTCATATATATATAAACTTGACTCTGAAAACTCATGTTTTACTTGACCTTTGGTGCTTGGCTTACTTGACTTAGCATAATTTCCTCAAGTTCTTCCCATGAATTGATATGCTTCATGCATTAATCCCTGGAAAGCAGGGATTTCAATCATATATCAAGGAAGTCGATGTCTAAGAAAAACCAAAGAACCAATTGGTAGTAAGAGTTTTGAGAAAGGAGAGCAGAACAGCCAAGTAGTATGGGAGGGACTCTGCATAGACCAGTGCAGAGGGCCATAGAAAGGGATATCCTACACTTTCAGACAGCAAGCTTCTCTGTATAAAGATAAGTACAAATAAATTTATTGAAATAAAGAGTGACAACCTCTGCCAATAGACTCATCTTTGTCATTGGTGGTTGACACAAGCCAACAGAGTAAAGATCTCCAAATCTCTCAAAAGATTTTTCCAGGTCCAGGAGCAAGTTTGTTTGGCTGACTGGCTAACCTGAAAGGAAACAGCTCTAGGTGACTAGACTGGGGTAGATAAAAGCTCAAATAGACATGACTCTTGGCCCAAGTCAAATGATCACAGCCTACTGAGCGGTATGGGATAACTTTAAAGGGCAACCTGGAGTGGGCCTAAATAGTAAATACATTAACTCACCACACAAACTAGAGAGGGTCTAACCCTACTTGGCAAAACTGATTCCCCACCCTTGAGCTCTGCATGGCTCCCCATCTTAAGGCACAGTTATTTTTTGGCCTTTTTAGGGGTGGGGAGGGTGGACTTATTTGGTTAGCAGATAACACACACCTGGCCCACTAACAATGCATTAGCATAAGAATACAACCATGGTTTTATAAAGTAGCAGAATGGAGTTCCAGCATGAAACAAAGACTACAAACCTTAGGGCCCAGAAGCCAGGCTCAATCACAGGTGGCCTACTGGTTGACCTAGCTATTCATCAGCTGTCCCAAGACATCAAGCTCTGGTCAACAACCCAAACCCCTCAGGTAAGCCACCTGCCCTCTGAGTAAGCTACTTATTGAGTTATTCCTCCCTCCTAAACCACCTCTGTAGGTGGCAGATATTGACATCCCCCCCACCGCCACTTAGGAACCTCCATCATTTAAAAAGAGCAAACCATATTCCCCCCTGACCAACAAAGGTCTATTACTTTAAGAAAATTACTCTAAATTATAAGAATACAAAACTCTCTGTCATACCAGTTCAAAATATTGTGTACATCAGTAACAATAATACATAGCTAGATGTCAGAGTAATTTGTTGATTAAATACATAGATAAAATATTAACTAAGGTTCTTTATGAAATTGTGCAGAATCATGTATTCAGGTAAACTTTTGCCACAATTGCAATTTATGGGGATACACACACACACACACATTTTAATAGGTGGGAAGTATAGAAGGAAAATCCTATTGAATTCATAGTTCAGATTGGACAAAGATAGTATAGACTGAAATAAGAAGGATCAAGGAGAGGGCATCCAAGAGAAAGAAAGAAGCTGTGTTTTTTTAAGTGAAAGTGAGGGCAGTGAAACCAAAGGTGGGTAGAGATAATACTGAAAATAGGGTGTGATAAGGAAAAGTAGAATCATAAATTTAGTCAATTTTACACACTGCACTTTTAGAAGTTTTAGACAGGGAAACAAAAGACAAAAGTGAAGGCTAGTGGAAATAGAAATAACTGACACAATGCTAAGAAGAGAATCAGTATATTTTAATTCTATGTGAGAAATGGTAACTTATGATTTTTTAAGACATTCTCTTTGTAATTTTTTTAGCATGGACCATAATAAATCCAAACATTCTCTTTTCCTCCCCTAATTTCAACTTCAACTAGGATAGTTTTTGACTTGACAGTAGCCAAAAATAAACCTGCAATCTCATGAACTTTTAATCTCAAAATATTAACTCATTATCCCAGCAATACTTTTGTTTTACTTATGTACATTAAGGTAAGTTCTAGTGAAAATAAGAAACAAGTGGAAAATAGCCAGAAGTAAAATTAGGGGAGAAAGCCCTTGATTCACTAGCAGAATTATTTCCTCCGTGTAGGAGAGCAGGCTCTAAGGTTTGGTCAATGCACCTCTGTGTCACTGCCATCAGTCTCACAGTGGAGTATGCATGTTTCCGCGACACTGAACAAGTTTCAGCAGAGCTTCTAAACCAAAACCAACCAGGGGATAAAGGTTTCTTGTTCTACTGTTGTAAATCAGTAAGTGAAAGCTTTATGCTCACAGCAGTCTGATGCTCAACAAGGATCCACAATAAAGAAACACAAGACAAGCTCATTACCATCTAGTCCATGCTCATTCAGAATGGCCCTGCAGGACAGGGGAGAGGTACCCCCATGCGTTTCTGAAACTACACTGTTTAGGGTGTCAGAAGCCCAGCAGTGATAGCCTACAACCACAGGGCAGTGTTTTCCATGGTGTATTCATGAGTTGGGGGCCGAATTCAGGACAGCTAACAACAGCAATGAAATTAGAAGAACAAAGATGTTTTGCATATAGAGAATTACTCTGAAATTCCATAACGATGTTTTATGGGTCTAAGAATATGATTGGCAGGAGAAAGAAGAGGTTTTTATTTTTGTAAAGTGGTACAGTCCTAGAACCCACAGGGACAGTTCTGCCCTCTCCTATAGGGTCACTATGTATCAAAATCGACAGTGAGTTTGAGTTGTAAATATATTTTTGACTTTGAAGGAGGCAGAATTGAATCTGTTTAGTTGTGACCACATGCATCAAAAAGAAATCTTATTTTGCTTCCTAGTAATGCCCATATGGAACATCTTATTGCAACAGAACAAGAAACTAGGTGCAATGAAACACAGTATCTTGAAATTCATACTGTATTCAAGTAACTTGACAGATAACATGCCATGAAAATACACAAAGTTTTAACCAAAATTTTCCAGGTACTAGTTCAACAATTAAAATAAATAATGGTGGAAAGTATATTGAAAAGTAAACACATGCACACACAAATCAGGGTGAAACATGGAGGTATTTCAACAGAGCACCAAGGGGAGCAAAGCAATGAAGTCCCCAAAGAATCCCCAAAATAGACTTCTGACTCGGGATGGAGGGGCAGAGCTTGATACTACATCAAATCCAATTGGAAAATATTCATAAGGGTCAGCAGACAGGCCTGGAACTATGTATAGGCTTCTTTTTCTTTTCTTTCTGTGTCTATCAATATAAGATAGGCAGGATAAACAATCCCGAGCAGAAAACAGTGGGGCCAACTGTTGCTGAGGGACATGGGAGAGGAGGAGGTGGGGAAAGGGAGGGGATAGCCCACAAACTCAGGGACAAGGGAAAAGCAAGAGATCTAAAATCAATGGCGAGTAGGGTGTAGAATGCCTGGTGGGGTTGGGTCAAGTGGAATGTAGCCTAGAGAAATTATAGAGAGGAGCCAAATGAAGGTCAACCATGATAGTGGGCAGGACAAAAGTAAAAGGAAATAAAGGAAAAAAAACTAGGAGGCAAGGGACATTTATAGAGGTATAAATATAGGCATATATATTAATTAATATATAATTATAGGGATATAAATCTATATGCATTAGTTGTATGCTAAGTATTAAGGTGGGAGATGAACACTGAACCTCTACTCAAGCCCTCCCTCAATATAAGAACACTTTGTTTTGATAAAGTGGCATTTTGTAATGCCCACCTTCCTGACACTATCACTGAAAACAAAATGTGAAGATATATTTGCATAAGCAAATGTGGTGAAGAAAGTTGATGGTGCCTGGCTATTAGAAGATATAGCATCTGGGGTCTTAAAGGCTTCAGGTTAAACAAGCGGCCATCTAGCAGCGAAGCAACAAAGCCCCACACAGAAGAAGCACACCAGCCTCTGTTATCACAAGGTGTTGATGGGGTCAAATATCAGACATCGAAAGATCCAAAACAAACAATCATCAATTCAAACTAGGAAGGTCGAAGTGGAAACCCAAAGTCCATCTGTAGAAAATTGGACATCCCTTCACAGAAAGATCACGAAGAAGGGATGATTTAGCCAGAGTGCAGTGTAGCACCGATGAAACACACAACGCTCCTCTAATTTTTGAATGCTTCCTCCTCCCCACTATCATGACCTCAGTTCTGCTTTACAAACTCAGATAGAAAATGTACATTGTTGCAGATCAGAGCTCTGGATACATGGAAGCCAGGGTAGACAAACTCCTCAGGGACAACAATGGGAGTATGGATGCCATGATGATAGGAGAAGCTGGATAGAGAATGGGGAGAGATGGGGAACCCATTGCAATGATCAACATGTAACAGCCCCCTTCCCCATGGGGACAAACAACAGAAGCATGGGTGAAGGTAAACAGCAGATAGTGTAAGATGTAAAATAATAATAATTTATAATTGACCAAGGCTTCATGAGGTTGGAAGGGTGGTGGAGGGGAAAAAAAAGAGGAGTTGAAACCAAGGGCTCAAGTAGAAAAAATGCTTTGAAGATGATGATGGAAACATATGCAGAAATATGATTGATAAAATTGATATATAGATTGCTATAAGATCAATAAGAGCCACCAATAAAGGGATTGTAAATAAATAACCCGAAGTAGTGACTAAAATTTTTTCCAATCAATAAAAACATAAGCAGTAACAATAATAAAAAACACAAAAAGTTAGAAATAGTACACTATCTGTCTGCTAGCTTCCCTAAAGAATGAGAGAGAGAAAAAAAATTTAGAGTGAGCGCACAGGGAAGAGATAAGGCAGAAAAGAAGGAAGAAAAAGAAATGAAAAGCCAAATAAATAAGTAATATTTAAGTCTGGGAAGTAGAAATTAATGTAACTATATATCACATTTAATATGAGGAAGGATAAGGCCTATTGAGCCTCAGGAGATGTTTTCACACTAAGAATAGATTTTTTTTAAGAGAGTACTGAATAATGTGCAATATCATCTGTGGTAGTTACATGATCTGGTGACAATTTGAGACTTGAGAGGATTAAGAGTGAAGGAGTGGAGTCTAGTCTGTCAGTTGGATCATAGCCAATGAAGCCTCTGTGTGGGACTGGCGTTCTTCTGAGAATTCGGGAGAAATCTGACTTTGGAAGATGGGAGACACACCCTCTCTCTCTCTGCTCACTTCCTGTTAGACATCCCTGAGGAGAAGCCACATGGACACACCCTGAGGTAGCCCTGGGAACTGGAGAACCCATGTGGAGACCCATGCCAGTGCTGAGATGCTTACAACACCACTGGGTCCATAGATTTTCTACCCACTGGCCTGTGATTGTCCTGCATTCGGCATCATTGCAAGCATTTCATGAGTCTGAAGAGGACTTTATAGATTGGTATTGAACATATGGAAGAATATCAGACTTACATTCTTGGACTGGACTGGCTTGGCATGTGCTCTTAATGTATATAAAACTCACTCTTATACACATATGAGTTTCCATGAATTTGTTTTTCTAGTCTACCTGGACTGACACATCATCTAAAGTGAGATATAGCATATGTTCCATAGACCAAGCATTGTTTGTATTACTGTAAAAATAATAGAAATGGAAAGGAAATAAATGAAAAGAAGCTACAATGTCTTAGGCAGAAAAAGAAGCAAAAGTAGAAATATGGATGCAGATAAAGAAACCTTGTAAAAGAACTAATTAGATTTTAATTATGCCAATAGACTCATATTACCTAGAACATGACATTTTAGAAGTGTTTCTTTTTTTATTTTTAAACATTTTATTAGGAGCTCATACAACTCTTATCACAATCCACACATATACATACATCAATTGTATAAAGCACATCCGTACATTCTTTGCCCTAATCACTCTCAAAGTATTTGCTCTCCATTTAAGCCCTCTGCATCAGGTCCTCTTTTTTTTCTCCCTCCCTCCCCGCTCCCCCCTCCCTCATGAGCCCTTGATAATCCACTGATTGTTATTTTGTCATATCTTGCCCTATCCTGAGTCTCCCGTCCCCCCATTCTCTGCCATCCATCTCCCAGGGAGGAGGTCACATGTGGATCCTTTTAATCAGTTCCCTCTTTCCAACCCACTCACCCTCCACTCTCCCAGCCTCACCCCTCACACCCCTGGTCCTGAAGGTATCGTCCACCCTGGATTCCCTGTGCCTCCAGCTTCAATATGCACCAGTGTACAATCTCTGCCCTATCCAGCCCTTCAAGGTAGAATTCGGATCATGGTAGTTGGGGGGAGGAAGCATCCAGGATCTGGGGGAAAGCTGTGTTCTTCATCAGTACTACATCGCATCCTGACTGACCCGTCTCCTCTCCTAAACCCCTCTGTGAGGGGATCTCCAGTGGTCGACACTTGGGCCTAGGGTCTCCACTCTGCATTTCCCCCTTCATTCACTATGGTATACACACACACACACACACACACACACATATATATATATATATATATATATATATATATATATATATATATATATATTCTTTTTTTTTGCATGATGCCTTATACCTGGGAAGAAGTGTTTCTTTAAAGTACAGATAAAATTTATAGAGAAAACTTATCTTTGTTTATACTGGAGTTATAATTTTGAACCAGTCTGGTATTAATACAATTTGTTGTTATAACTAGAATAAATATGATTTTTTGATAAAAAAGATATTATCACACAGTGATTAAATTCCAAGACAGTTTTATGTAGCTCAACATAAGAGATTTCACCATTCAATCGATTTACTGAGCACCTACTGTGGTTAAAGCATAGAATTTTGGAACTATTATATAGATGGATGACACATATTTTGCAGCCTCAAAATTTACTGTCAGTTCGAATGTATGGAGTATTTGCTGCATGCTTAGTGAGTATGCCACATCTTTAATTTATGGTAGTCTAAAGCAAGCTTGGTGGAAAATGGTACCCTCTTGTTTTAGTTGCCAGTCTTCTGATGTGAGTAACAGAACACCACAAATCTAGTTTACATTAAAAAATAAAAGTAATACAAACAAACAACAAATGGTATTATTTTGATATTGGAAGCCCATAAGCAGAAAGCAATAAGTTCACACAAGGAAGTAGATTCTTAAACGGGAAGGCAGGAAAAAAGGCACAAAAACAAAAACCATTCAAATACAAATCAGCTGGCATGCTTCTACCTCGGCTTTTTCTAAGTAGTATAGCTTCTTAGCGCAGTGTTTTCCTGTCTGTTTGCAGAAAGGAACATTTAAACACTTTGTGTGATCTCTGGCTTATGCTGGGCAGAATTTGAATTCCTGATCAGAAATTATCTGGGAGTCTGTGAGCAAGTTATGTAAGCTTTCTATGTCTCAGGTTATTCAACACAATACATAATATTTTAGTAAATCTTTTCCAT
This sequence comes from Tenrec ecaudatus, assembly GCF_050624435.1. NCBI lineage: Eukaryota > Metazoa > Chordata > Mammalia > Afrosoricida > Tenrecidae > Tenrec > Tenrec ecaudatus. The sequence goes on from NC_134530.1 coordinate 101,816,180, forward strand.
CATTGGGTTCAAAAGAGAGGAGCATATAAATAATTTAGAATAGTATCTTAGGACATCATAAGCGTGAAGTAACTGTTAGCTTTCCTCTACATCTACTTGTCCAAAGGTGAATGCTTTTTAACTTGAGAGTGTGTATTAATATAAACCTCCATTTTTACAACATATCAAAATCAAATTGCAGTCTTTAAATCTCAGGTGTAAATGTTGAGGAGGAACAGGTGAATGATCATAAGATAAATAAAAACAGCTGTTCAGGATGTACTAACTAATAAGGTTACAGCTCCATGTGCTCTGAAAGCTGAATTTAGTTTATCTGTTTTGGATAAGATATCATATTTTTTTATCTTGTCCCATGCAGTCAAGAGCTAGGAAAACATGCAAACAAAATCAGTACTCTTGTGAATTATCAAAATAGTTTGTACACAAACACCTACATATAAAATACACAGCAAATTATTTCATTAAATATATATTTGAAACAAATATTGGAATAGTTTGTACAGAATATTATTAAAGACATCATAGTTCACAATAAAATTTTATTATTATCTTGAATAAATGGAACTACTTATTTCAAAATTCTCTTTCTTATATTTTTGTGGTTAGAGTAGAAATGTATATTTCCACAAGACTAGGAACATGAAAGTAAAGCAGCAGGGTAAATTTTAGTGCATATATATCCTTACTGATATTCTGAGTTGCCTTATTGTCAGGAAGCAGTAACTGAGCTGGTAACTGAAATTGGTATGCCTTCCTTTGGACACTTCCTTACTTTCTCTGATTCCTGGGGATTTGTCCAACATTTTAATAAATTATGTACTGACTATGTGTATTATAACAAACTATGGGTAGCTTTGAGAAGAGTGGGAATTACAGAGCACTTAATTGTACTTATGAGGAAGCTGTACATGGATCAAGAAGCATTTTGTGAACAGAACACAGAAATAGTACATGGTTTAGAACAAGAAAGGAGTGGGCTAGGGTTGCATCCTCTCAGCATATTTATTCAATTTGTATGCTGAATAAATAAGCAGAGATACTGAAGTATATGAAGAAATATATAGTATCAGGTTTGGATGAAGGCTTATTCACAACCTCTGATATACAAAAGACACATCCTTACTTGCCAAAAATGAGGATGATTTGGAAGACATGAGGATAAAGATAAAGGAAATAGTTTGGAGCATTCAGGATGGAATACAACTCAATGCAAAGAAAACAAAAATCCTCAAAACTGAACCAATAGGTAACATCATGATATTGAATAATGTTAATGGACTTGGTTTTGATTTGGAGAATGGGTGGATATTAACTAGAAAACAACCCGGTGTGATTGTTTTCCATATTTATGCACCAAATTAAAACAAATATAAAGAAATCAAAGATTTATACCAAGTTATGGAGTCTGAAATTTATAAATATGCAATCAAAATACATTGATATTCTGGGCAATTATTTGGATGAGGACGTTGGACACAAAGAGAAAGGACTCATAGATAGACAATATTGACTAAGTGATTGGAATTATGGCAGGGATTGCAAGATAGGATTTTGTAAGGCCGATGGGATATTACTACCAAATACTGCTCTTCAGCAACATACATGACAACTACACACATGGATATTACCCCAAAATTACACAAGAATGAAATAAAATTTCCTACAACTGTAGAAAAATACTATGGAGAAGCTTAATATCATCAGCCTAAACAAGGTCTGGAAATTAGTGTAGAACACAATATACCTGGAAGAAACTGAAGAAAACAAAAGTTTGTGAGAGCTCAATATGACCTTGAGTGTGTCACATCTGAATTTGCAGAGGATTTCAGGAATGGAGTTAATGCATTGATCATGAACTGAAGACAAAATTATTATAGAATCATATAAAAACATCATCTATGAAGAAAGGAATGGATCATAGAAATAGCAGGAAAAAAGTCCAAAATGGATGACAGAAGAGTTTTTGAAACTTTCTCTAAGCTGAATTAAATCAAAAACTGAGAATAAATTTTCAAAAGGAACCTCACGAACAGTAAATAACTATACAATAAAAAGTAGGATGATTTCAAGTTACAATAAAGGAGAACATGCTCATCATTTCTCTATTAAAAAATTGGAGAAAAAATTCAAGTTTTGAGTTGTGTTAATGAAGGGGGCTATGGGAAAAAGTGTCCAACACTGTTAAAGTATTGAAAAATAATCACGTTACTTTGAGGAGTAAGATGTACCTGATCCAAGCCATGGTGTTCTCAATCACCTCATCTGTATGTGAAACTTGGGCATCGAATAAGCGAGACCAAAGTAGAAGTGATGCAATTGAATTATAGTTCTGGGAAAGGATATTGAAAGTTCCCTGCCCTGACAAAATAACAAACTAATCTGTCTTGGAAGGGGTATACTCAGAATTTTCCTTAGATGTAAGCATGGTGGGACTTCATCACATGTACAGAAGGCACCAATCTGTGCAGAGGGGCTTCTTCTTGGTCAAGTAGAGGGCAGTTAAAAGAAGACTCTCAATGTGATGAGTTGACACAATGGCGGCAATAGTGGTCTCAAATATCAGAGTATCACAGTGATTGTTATCATGGTTCAGGGCTAAGCAGTGCTTCCATTTGTTATACACAGGATTGCTCCTAACAACAACAACCAAGACTAATCTTAAACCATTTTCCCCAGTGCATGGAGGACAATCATCGGGCTTTATTATGAAGATTAAGAAAATTGAACATGACCTTGGTAAGAAAGAGGCCAGGGATAATGTTTTTCGTCTTGAACATGCCCCATCTTCTTCTGTGAAGCTAGTAAAGATTGTCCTGTGGTCATTTCAGTGGAAAACCTCACTCTATTCACTCACATCCATAATTGTGCCCCTTTAGGATTTTTGTTGACCCTTCAAATCAAAAGGAACACAATTTGATTCCCTCGAGGATGGTAAAAGTGCCATTTTCACGTGGTGTGTACTGAAGGATATATTAGGCTGGGTTCTCTAGAGAAGCAAAACCAATGATACTTTTATCTATTTGTGTGTGTGTGAAAAACTTATTTCAAGAATGGTTGCCACGTTTCTGGTAGAAGTGGGTTAGTCAAGTTTGGTTGTAGTCGTGGCTCAGAGGTAAGCTGAAGGCTTCTCCTGAATGCCGTGGGTCCAGGAGCCAGTGAACAGAAGCAGGATGATGCAGCAGTAAGACCACAGGCTGTTGAATGTGGTGCTGATTGAATCCAAGATCTGCCAAACAAATTCAAGTTAGGCTGATGACTCCTGAGATGGCAGACAATTTAATAGGCAGTTGATGAAACAGATGTAGGATTCAAACACAGCAGGAGATATCAGCTAGAGTCTGCACATTGTCAATTCATACTAAGAATAGGATATAGCCTAACTGAAATCTCAATAAATCCCATCAAGTCTGAGACCAATTTAAGGAGATCTATTCTCCACACGGGAGCCCTAGTGGCATAACTGCTTATGTGTTAAGCGGCGCAGTTGGCAAACACCACCTGCCCTGAGGGAGAAAGATGGGGCTTTCTACTCCTGTAAAGAGTTACAGTTGGAGAAACCCACAAGAGCAGTTAGTGAGTAATCTGCCCACAACTACTGGGCTGCTTCATAGACTATCTCATGGAGTTGACCTCACTGTTAGACCACATCATGGAGGGTTCATGGCCCACCCAACTTGACGTTTTGTTTTCAGCTGCCCTTGTGTTGCTTTTGACTCATAGGAATACAGTGTATCGAAGAGTGAAACACCTTCCAATCCTGTGCCGTCTGAAAATTGTTCCTTTGTTTGAGCCTGTTGTTGAAGCCATTATGTCAGTCCTTCTCCTGGACAACTTTCTTCTTTATTGATGCCCCTCCCCTTTCCCAAGCATCACGGCCTTCTTCGGGGGTTGGTCTCTCTTGATACCATGTCCAAAGTACATCAGACAAAATCTTGTCATCCTTGCTCCTAACGAGAAATCTGGCTGTACTTCTTCCAAGACAGATATTTTAGTAGTTCCTGATACTTTCAATATTCTTCAGAACTGAGCTCCACCTTAATCCTGTATCAAAGACATTTGATGGATTTTCTTGAAGCACATCTTGGTACATGATACTTTCATAGGTAGCAAGAAAAAAAAAACTTTGATGAAATGAAGTGACACAATGGCTGCAACAATAGGTTCAAATATAACCACAATTGTGAGGATGGCAAAGAACCAGGTGGTGTTTCATTCTGTTGTCATAGGGCCCCTATTAACTACAACAAAGTTAAAGGCACCTAAAATCACCAACACTTCTCTGAAAAAGTCTGCCACTTTAACTAAAACCAAGAAAATAAAACTCATTGCTTTTGAGTAGATTTTCATTTTTACTAACCCAACTCCAGGGCAATAAGTTTGATTTGTTTTGTTTTTATAACTCCTTCAGGGCAAAATTTTTCAGAGAAGAATTGTATTCCTCAAATAACAAATTCAAGAAGAATGATATCACATTCATCTTAAAAAACAACTTTTCAAGAGTTTTCTTGCAATGTAATTCTGTATGTGATTGTGTAATAAAGCTACAAGGAAGACCATTAATTATAACTTTTATTCATATTTATGCACCAAACATTAAACCCAATGATGGAGAAACTAAAGAATTCTACTAACATCTCAAATCTGAAAAATTGCAAACATTAAAATCAAGATGCATTGATAATTACTGCTATTATATTTCAAAAGTTGGAAACAAAGAGGAAAGATCAATAATTGGAAAATATGGCTTTGGTGATAGAAATTATGCTAGAGATCACAAGATAAAATTTTTTGAAAAGAATTCTTTATTACAGACACATTTTTCAACAACATATAATAAACTGTGACTGTTGACTTTATCTGTGTAAATAGATAGTGGAGAAGCTCAACACTATCAACCAAAAAAGACCAATAGTAGACTATGGAACAAATCATACATTGTTCATACACAAAGTCAACTTAGAGGGGAAAAATTTAAAAACAAGTTCACTAGAACCAAAATAAGACTTGACTATATCTCACCTTAGAGACCAGCTCAAGAAGAGATTTAATACTTTGAACAATAATGACAGAAGATCAAATGACTTATGGGATGGATTAAAAAACATGAGCAGAATAAAATGCCATTAAAAATAAAGGGGAACAGTGCCACCAAGGTTGATATCAATAGAGACCCTGAATCTGTCATTTGAATCTTTGCTAACTAAAGTCAGTGAGACAAATGCTGAAGTAAAAGAATTGAACAGAAATTTTCAAAAGACAGCTCGAAAAGACAAAGTAAATAGTACAATGAAATGTAAAAACACCTGGAGTTAGACAAATCAAACACAGGAAGCTGGTCAGCATATCTCAAGATAAAGAAGTCAAGAAAAACAAATCAAGTTTTGAGTTAAATATTTCAGGACCTTATGCATAAAATAATGAATGATACAGGAAGCATCAAAAGAAGGTGGAGGGAATACAGAGAGTCACTGGACCAAAAAGAAGTGGTCCACCTCAACCAATTCAGTAGGTAGCATATGATCAAGAGCTTACGGTACTAAATAAAAAGTCCAAATTTTCCTGTAACATTAATGTAAAGCAATCCTACAGAAAGTGACAGAATAACAATAAAAATGTTTCAATTAGCTGACACAGAACTGGAAGCAATAATGAGTCTGTACGAAGACATTTTCCAAAGAGCTACATGGCTAATGGATTGGAAGAGATGCATTTTGGTGCAAATTCCAAAGAAAGGTGACCTAAGGGAATGGGAAACTACCCAACAATACAATTAATATCAGACACAAATACAATTTTGCCGAAGATAATCCAAAAATTGCATCAGCACATACCCAGGGAGTTGACAGATATTAAAGGTTAATCCGTAAAATTACCTAGAATATGGTATATCATTGCTCATTTCAGATGGATCTTGGCTGAAGGCAGAGAATACCAGAAAAAGGTTTGGTTGTGTTTCATTGACTAAGCAATAGCATTTGAGTCTGTGGATCATAGCATACTACAGATAACAGGGCAAAGAATAGGAATTCCAAACACTTCTCTAGTCATTTAGAATTTGTACATATAACAAGAGGTAGTCATTTTAACAGAATGAGGTAATATTGCATGATACTCTTCTAAAATCAGCAAGAGTATGAGTGAAGGCTGTGTTTTTCATCCTATCCTATTCAATTTGTAACATAATCAAAGAAGCTGGATTATATACAGATGAACACAGATTCAGTATAGCAGGAAGACCCATTAACAACTTCTGGTAATCAAATGAAACAATCTTGTAGATAATTGATTATGTAATCAGGGTGAAAATCATGTATGGCAGATTTTAGTTTTCAAAAGAAGACTTTAACAATATTTACCTTTTTACTTACTTTTTAGAGTGTAAGAAAAGAAATCCTCCTAATGAATAATTAAGCTTATTTTTCAACTCAGGAAGGCCTTGAAACTACTTTAACAAAAAAGGTGGGCTAATTGCCTTCTGTGCAACATTCATGATGAGACCCTAGAGAAATAACCACACATGTAGACTCTGTTTGCTTGCCGCTCTGATCCGAGTGTCGTAATACTGGCCACACAGTGAAAAAACAAATGAGCCAGTGAAAGCTACAATGCATTTTTGTTTTGTTTTGTGTGTGTGTGTGTGTGTGTGTGTGTGTGCCAGAGATCTTAGTTGATATCTCAATCAGAAACCAGTCTTGATAGCTGAGTGTAAATAAATTAGGGATTTTGATGACTTCAACTGTCAGCTGCTTTCCCAAATTTTGAATATTTTCAACTGAGTACCTAGACACTTTAAAACCGAGCAAAACCACCCGTACTATGCCTTTTACAAACCAATGTCCCAGATTGTTTACATAACAAACAAAATGCAGTTCACCAAACATAATTTCCTTCTCTAGAAATTAAGCCTTTCTGATAACATACACAAAGCACAAAAGATGAAATCTTGTCATCCTCTGGCAGTTGATAGTATGTGGAATATTCTTCACCAATGCCATAAATAAAGGATCTCAATTCTTTTTTGTTTGTTTATTTATTGTCTTTCTTACTTATTGTACAGCTTTCATGTGGAATTAGACAGTTGGAAACACCGTGCCTTGAGTCAGACAAACTGTAGTTCTCACAGCAGTATCTTTGTTTTCAGTACTTTGAAGAAGTATTTAGCAGTAGATTTCCCTAATGCAATACTACATTTTATTTTCTGACTGCTACATCCATGAGAATTAATCCTACTAAAAGGAAACCCTTGACTTTAATTTTTCTCCTTTTTTATTAAGCAAAAGGGAAGAAATTTATTGGAGCCCATACGGGAAACCCTAGAGGGGCCCAGCATACCCTACTGTGTAGGCATGCCCAGCAAAAGGTCACACCATTCACTGTAACCCCATGTCCCAGAGGAACTCCTCTTGAGCCCAGCTCCAGAGCCCCAAGACTGGCTGGGGGTGGGGATGAACTTTTTTCCATTTATCACAGTGCAGCTTATCCATCCAGGTGTGCGAGTTTTTCATTTCTTTATGTTGAGGAGCAACTCCTACTGAAGGTTGTAGTCTTTGATCTTCACAAGTAAATTCTTTGTGCTCTCTTTTTGTTTTTAGCAAGTAAATCATATTTTCTGCATTTTGAAGATTGTTAATGTGCTTGTCTTCAATCTTGTAGCCAAGCTCCTCAGATTATTTGTTCAACATACATATCGCATAATATGTACTGAATGGTGAAAAGATACAACAGTAACACACAACTGTATTTTAAACTGCCTTGTTTGAGCTGTGCTGTTCTCTTTCAATGTGTGTACAGGTTATGCAGGAGCACAGCTAAAAGTTCTGAAAGTCTCACACTTTGCAATGTTGTTCATTATTTGGTATGGTTCATATAGTTGAACATTTTGTGTAATAAGTAACATACAGTAAATATCTTTTTGGTATATTCTGCTCTTGGGTAAGAGCCATCTACGACTAATAATAATGTCTCTATTTCACATCTTCTTGATAATCCTAATTTCTGAAAGTTCCCTGTGGATGTGCTGCTACAGTGATGTAAAAATATCTTCAGTAATATTTTACTTGAAGGTTATATTAATGATATTTTTGGCAGTTTCTGCACTGTTGTGTGATATTTCTTTGGAATTAAAATAAACATGGATCTCTTAGATTCACTTGCATTGTACTAAATTTCTTGACATAGATTAGTGAGTTCATTCAGTGTTATATTTGGTGGTTGAAATATTTTGATTGGTATTTTAGTGATTCTTGAATCTTGTTTTTCACCAATGCCTTCAGTGCAGCTTTGATTTCTTCCTTCAAGGTTATCATTTTGAAAATTATTTACTACATTCAGAAATGATTAAATATCAACCATTTTTGTTCATCTACTATTACTATTCCTTTCATCTACTTTTGATGCATCCAAGTAATTCAATTCGCCCCCCCCCCAATGGAATTCTTTAAGATCGAAAGTTAAGGACTGAATTTTACTTCAATTCCTTCGGTTAGGGATATGCTGAGCATTGTCTTGTATATCAACAGAAATTTATATTGAATGTTTTGAACACTATGTATATTTATAAAATGTATATTATTTATTTAATCATATTTTGGGTATTATTATTAATTCAAGCACAGTACGGCTAGACAAATTGCAAAATCTCATGATTATGCACTGACAGAACAGGAATATAAACTCAAATTTGACTCCAGAGAAAAGATTTTTATTCTCTATCTCATTGTCCCTCACTAGAAAGTTTAAGAGAAAGGGAAGTGAATATTACATATTGAAAGATGAGATAGAAAAAGGACTGACCTAGAAATGAAACAGAATTCAATACACTAGAAGTACTAACAGGGGAATAGGCTCATGAGATAAGAAGCATTGTAACGAAGTTCCTTTTAAGAAGTGTTGAAGTGTTGAAACCTAAACTAATAAAGGGTGAATTTTATTAGATCAAATAGACCAATGAAGAATCTATGGAGTTATGTACTTAGTAATACTACCCCCACCTCTGAAAACTGTAAGAGATTCATGGCATTTAATTCTATTCTTTGGAGGTAAAAAAGAAAGCAGTAAAAGACCGAATAATTGTAGTGGTACTCTTGGTGTTTATTATATTTAATTTCTGTATTTTGTAAATATACAGTACATGCATGTTTGTGTATGTGTGCCTTAATACCAACCAGATATCCAAATCTAAATAATTATCTGGGGTAATGAAGATGGTTAAAACTTAGGTCTTTGGCTTAGCTAAACTGGTACATGGAGTTCCATTTTCTGTTCCCAGTTTGTTCAGAAGAGTTTGAAGAATTTTACACTATTAATTAATATTTAGGAGTAGAGACCTAAATGGATCATTTTAATTGCAGAAGCAATGAACTATTTTATGTGGCTCTTCTAGCTAAAGTCTCCAACTCCCAACAAATGAACTTTTCCTGCAAGGGCCTGGATTAAAAAAAGTGGGTGAAGATACTAATAGGGTTCACTTATGAGTAATTAAAAACAGGATTGATTGGCACACAAACTTCCTTGGTATCAAAGGAGTCCTTCTGAAACAGCAGGAGAATGGATTTCCCTGCAGGCTAGAGTCAGGAGTGGAGCATTTCCTCTGGATCTTGAGATCCCTGCACAGTGAACCTCTGGATCCAGAAAACAGCCAAGCAGTATTATACAATTGCTATCACAATCAGTTTCCATGCATCCTTTTCCTTCCTGTCCTCCTTGACATCATCTCCTTTTACCCTCACCACCATTACCACCACTGTACCCACCCCACAATTCTTATTCTACTTGCTGTCCCTAAAGGTTCATCAAACAGAAAAGCATATGACATTTAATGAATCTTTTAATCTTGAATATTGTTTATGAGTTCTGTGTGGTCATTGCAACAAAATACTAGAATGTAGAAATGAAAATAGATAATGCTGTTTGCAAGAAAGAAGATAAAATAATAAAAATTAATAAACGACTGAAATTGAGATCTCATTTGAATCAATGTACTTTAAACCATCATGCAATTGAGTAATAGAGTTTCCTCTATTAATATTTAATTATTCATATAATGATAGACATATTTACACTTAAAATATCAAAAAATCTTTAGATATTGGTTCAACATGAAACATTAAAATATTCTTCAATTATAATAAATGTGTAGACCTACCCCCCAATGTGCCCCTACCACCACTACATACAAATAGTTGCCATTAAGTGAATTCCAGTGTGTGTTGGTCCTCTGTACACAGAGGTTGATTCCAGCTGCCTTCTAGGAGTGAGTCAATTTGGGAGATAAGTGTAGGGTCTTGGAGACAAGTAAGAGTCTATTGAATACTGATATTCAAGGTAAAAGAGTGCTCCAATCTAACAAAAAACTGTCTCTCCAAGTGGAGAGAGGAGAGAATTTTTATAAATTTTGATAAAGAAGGGGCTATGCGAAATTGCCATTAACTAAGTTAACAGGGTGTTGCTTAATAAATGTCATGTCTTCTTTCTTATGTTGCTTTCCTTGAGAGAAGTCAGTGGTCTTCATTGGTGGATGGTGGCAGAGTGAAACAAATCATCTTGGTTTGTCCCCAAGCCTAGTTAGTCCATAACAAACATTTTCATTTTTATTTTGGGGGTCTAAAAGTACAAATTATTCATGTTTCAATTCTTTCTACTTTAGACACTACAAGGAATTATACCCAAATCATAAAAATATTAATAATTCTTAGTTGACTTTTCACTTATTTTTCTATGGGTCTATTTAGTTCTCCTTTGCTTAAATAATTTCAATAAAGATTATTCTAAATTATAACTTTCCAAAGAAAATAAAAAAGGCAAATGAATTCACAACAAACCACTACCAAACAACAACCAACTACAGAGGAAAGCAGGATTCCTGGAGCCCTGACGTGACATCAGTCCCTTATTGGTAAGAGTACCAAAAGGAACTTGTCAACATTAGAGCATTTCTGTAGGTAGTATGTGAACAAGAATTAATGGTGCTGACAGAAGAAGTCCCAGATGCACTGAAAACATTAGCCAAAAACAAAGCTCCTGGAATTGATGAAATACCCATTGAAATGCTTCAACAAGCTGATGCACTTACTTATCTACTCCAGGAAATTTGGAGGACAGCTACCTGGCCAACTGACAGGATATGCAACAAGGGATATCATTGAAGATATCTAATGGCTCATGCTCAAAGCAGAGAATGCCCGAAAGAATTTCACTTGTGTTAAATTTACTATGCAAAGGCATTTGGCTGTGAGTCATAAATGTGCTATGTACTATCACCTTTAGAAGAATGGGAATTCCAAGATATTTCATTGTGCTCCTTCAGAACTAACATGGATTAGGAGGCCCTTGTGCAAACACAAAGGAAAGCTACATTGTTTAAAATCAGGAAAGTGGTACTTCAAGGCAGTAACCTCTCATCAAATTTATTGAATCTGTATGCTGACCTAATCAGGGAAGCTGGCTTGTGAGGAAGGATGCGGCATCAGGATTTTAGGGAGGCTCATTCACAACCTGCAATATGCAGATGCACAACCTTACTTGCTGAAAATGAGGAAGACTTAGCACTTGGTGATGAAGATGAAGGATTGGTGCCTTCAGTGTGGATTTTTGACTCTATATAAAGAAGACCTCTCACAACTGCACCTTTAGGTAGCATCATGATAACTGGAGAAAAGGCTACAGTTTTCAAGGATTTTATATTGCTTGGCTCTATAATCAATATTCACGGAAGCAGCAGTCAAGAGATCAAAAGATGTGTTGCATGAAGTAAATCTGCCGAAGACATCTTTAGGGTATTGAAAAGCAAGTATGTTCCTTTGAGAACTAAAAGTGCCGGACCTAAGCCATGGTATTTTCCATTGCCTCATCTACATGTGAACATTGGAAATTGAATAAAGAGGACCAAAGAAGAATTGATACATGTGAACTGTGGTGCTGTAGAGGAATACTGAAAGTACCAGGAGCTGCTGAAAGTTCAAACTCATCTGTCATGGAAGACGTAGGTCCAGAGTGCTCTATAGATGCAAGGATGGTAAGACTTGTCTTTGGACAGGTTGTCAGAAGAGACTAGTCCCTGGAGAAGGGCATCATGTTTGGTAAGGTAGAGGTACAGACAATAAGAGGAAGGCCCTCATTCATATGAATTGTCACCACCCAAAAGTGGAGGCATGTGTGTTACCAGGACACTAATCAACATGCAGTGGAGCTTCCTGAATACCAAACTAAAAAGAAAAGCCTAGTGCTATACTTCCAAAGTATCAGCCAGTGAATGTTCTAAGGAGAGAAAAATCCTCTGTAACGAATTCTTGGAAGGTTGCTGGTGTTAGTTGCCATCAAGTTGGTTCTGACTCTGAGCAAGTCATTGTACAACGGAATGGAACACTGCCCTGTCCTGGGCCATCCTCACAATCGTTCTTATGCTTGAGCCTATTGTTACAGCCTCTTTGTCAATCCATCTCCTCAAGGGGCTTCCTCTTTTTCAATATTTGTATATTTTACCAAACACGATTTCCTTTCTCTAGGAGCTGGTCTCTCCTGGTAATATATCCAAAGAAGGTGAGACAAAAATCTTACTATCATTGATTCTAAGAAGCCGCTGGCTGTACTTCAAAGGTAGATCTGCTTGTTCTTTTGCTGTCCCGTGGTACTTTCAATGTGCTTTGCTAGCATCATTATTCAAATACATCTGTTCTTATGCGATGTCCAAATTTCACATTTACAGGAGGTAATTGAAAACTATAGTTTGGGTCAGGCACACTTTAATTCTCAAAATTACGTCTTGCTCTTCAACCCTTTAAAGAGGTCTCATGCAGCAAATTTAGACAATACAACATGCTGTGTGACTTGTTGAGTGATGTTTTCATGATCATCGATTGTGGATCCAAGTAAGATGAAATCAATGATGGTTTAAATCTTTTTTTCATTAATCATGATGTTGCCAACTGGTTCATTTGCAAGGATTCGGGATTCTTTAATACTGAGTTGTGATCCATATTGAAGGTTGTAATACTTCATCTTCAGCAAGTGTTTCAAGTCCTCCTCAGTTTCAGCAAGCGAGGTTGTGCCATCTGCATATCAAAGATTGTTAGCAAGCCTCCTTCCAATCCTGGTAATATATTCTTATTCATATAGTCCAGCTACTCTGATAATTTGCTTAGTATATATATTGCATATGTATGGTGAGAAAATACAACCCTAACATACGTTTACTGATTTTAAAACATTAAGTGTTTCCTTGTTCTGTTTGAATGGCTTCCTCTTTATCAATATACAGATTCTGTGTGGGCACAATGACGTGTTCTAGAATTCCCATTCTTCTCAATGGTACCCATAGTTTGTTGTGGTCCACACAGCTGAATGCCTTTGCAGAGTTGATGAAACACAAATAAACATATTTATAGAAATCTCTGCTTTGAGCCAAGACCAGTCTGCTAAGCAATAATAATATCTCTTGCTTCAAGTCCACTTCTGAATCTGAACTGAATATCAGGCAACTCTGTAAATTTAGTGCTATAATAATTGTTAAATTATCTTCAGCAAAAAATTACTTTCATGTGGTATCAATGATAGTGTTTCATAATTTCTGCATTCTCTAGGTTATTTTTTGTAATGAGTACACATATGGATCTATTTGGGTTGGTTACAAATTTCTTAGCACAGATGAGTGAAAGCTTTCAGTTCATCAGCTTCTTAAAATATTTCTATTTGAATTATCTTAATTCTTGAGCACTTTTTTTGGGGGGTTGTTTGTTTGTTTTCTAAACTAAAACCTTCAGTGAAGTTTTGATTTATTCCCTCAGTGCCACTGGTTGTGGATCATACGCTACATCCTTAAATGGCTGTATGTCAATTAATTCTTATTGAAGTAGCGACTCTGTGTATTCCTTGACTGGAATGGTTGTAGACACAGAGGCTACTTTTTTTTGTTGTGCTTGGAGTACACATGTATTTTGTCCCTTCGATGAAAACCAAGACACAAAGGGTCCAACCACTATAAAGTAGGCTAGTGCACAATGTAGTAACTTTTCTGTCAACTAAAAACTGATCAGTACAAATTGTTTCTTTAGCTTTTACCTGACAAGCTCATGTTTAACGTTTAATTCAAAAAGTACAACCTCTGACACACTACTCTGAACTCCCAAAGTGAATCAAGCTGTTCATTATAATATCAGAGCTTTGAAATAACACTTACTACACTTCTGCTCTAATTTTATTGATGCAAATGTATTATTTTCACTTTTAGACCAGGATTATTTAATGATAGGAGCATGTCTTGTTTAACACTTTGGTAAACTATAGGTTAATTTAGCAGTGAACTGAAGTGTGAAGCAGTTAATGCAAGCCAATCAAGAACTCACCACCTTGGGATGAGCAGGAGAAAGGGAAACACAGAGAGGATGAGAACAATACAGGCTCTGTGTATGTGCATATGCATTCAGGCAGAATAAGAAGTTTTTTGTTTCAAATCTGTGCAAACTCTCAGTATTCATTGATGACAATTTATGGGAAGTGAGATTGAATGTACGATGAAGTAAGTACTTCCTTCATAAGAAATGGCCTTTCCTGAATATAACTTGTCATTCACTTCTCTGTATTCTTTTACAACACGCCCAATTTTCTATGTTCCACATATATGAACTATTATAATAATTTATTCTGACCTCCTCAGATATTAACATAATTCCCACAGCATAGTAAAAATATCCAAGCCTGAACTTTAGAAGGTAAAGATGAATGAATTAGGCATACATTTAATCAATTTTGAATTACCCATGCTTAAAATATCTCTCAATTGGCTAGAATCATAAAATTTTGTGCTGGGGGGGGGTAGTAGAATTTGGCAACCTACAGGGTGGTGAACTTATTACTATGCTAAAATGTCAATTTCCACAGCCATCTGTGCTAGAAACATGCTGATATTTTTTATTATGAAATCATAGTTTTAGACCATGACCATATGCATTTGCCAAACTGACCTGCTGTCTGAATGGATAGTCCGGCCTTCTTAGCCATCTTTCCCAGACTCCATATAACACATCTCAACTGAGAGTAAGCTGGAGATTTTCATTGTCAAAGCAATAAATTGCACAAGCAAGAGGTGAGCCATGGCAGATTCAAGACTTTTGAAATAATCTTTGACTAACAAAACAAGATGAAATGTCATTTTTGTTCTTGAGATTCACAGAAAAACAAATAACATTTGGAATAATTAATTGTTCGTCTGGGTAAACTAGGGAAACAAATCCACAGAAAGTCATATGTGTAAGACAGAGTTTTATAGAAAGGGTAAGTGTACATTAAGAAAGCATCCCAAAATGATGATGGCAGCAAATGTACAAATGTGCTTGACACAAAGGATGGATGTATGGATTGTGATAAGAGTTGTACGAGCCCCCAATAAAATGATTTAAAAAGAAAGAAAGAAAACATCTCAAATAAGTGCTGCCCAAGCCCACAAGTCCAACATTAACCCATATGTCCAACAACAATCCACAAAGTCCTCCTCCACCTCACAAAACACTCACTGTGATGCCAACTGCTGGAAGAAAGCTGAATCAGTGAATGTGGAAGCATTCTCAGCATTGGCAGGGGTCTCCACACAACTGCTACAGCACTCAGAGCTGCATTGGGGTAGTTTCATGTGGCTTCTCCTCAGGGATGGCTTGCAGGAACTGAGCCTAGCAAGCTGAAACAGGGAACTGGCTAAGGCAGTTATACCATGATCTGACCATCAGAAGGAAAGAGACCTGAGAACAAGAAAAGCAAGGCTCACCGAGCCATTTATCCCTCTGCCCTTCAATTAAACCCACATGTGTTTCCAGGCCAGACTGGCAAACTAACCTTAACTATCTCAATTAGGTACACACTCACATAGGCTCATGTGCATGCACACACAGAATTTATAAAATATGTATCTTTAACTAAGTCTTTGATAGGCTTAACAGGCAATATTTTTTATTTATTTAAAACCATTCTATTGGGAGCTAATTGATATCATATCATTCCATAGTTCAATCACATTGAGTGGTATTGTACAAATGCTAACACAATCAGTTTCAAAATATTCTCTTCATTCTTGAACTTGAAATATTTAAAAGGAGTATTTTGCTCTGTTGTTCCCCCACCAGATGCAATTAGATGAGAATATTGTATTTCAGTTAATTAACAGATCAGGTCCAAAAACACTGCATTTTTCTTGAGAACTTCTATTATTGTATTTCAGATGACTTTTGGATTCAGTGGTGTGAGAGCCCTGATTTCTGCAGAAAATATATTCAATACATTTCCGATAACGTTGTATACTATTTACATGTTTATGTTAGTATTTGTTCATCACAATAACATGCAAAGTATGCAGAACTGACAGTGATTATTTTTGACTAAAATGCCATTTCCAATTTTTGGCTTCCATTTTCGATACATACTATTAGACCCTATTCCTTCATATGCTTCATATGAAAAGTCTTAGTAAAATGATTTCCTAGACAAGGTATCAGACCATGTACTCCATAGGGTCTGCTCTCCATAGGAATTGAAATATGACTTCTCTATACAAGCTGTTCTCATTGCTCCTCTTTGTTTTATAGCTTTTTTTCTCTTCCAACTTCCGTGGTTTTTGGAAGATGCTAAAGCATGAACATGAGAGTGCCGTGACATTTTTCCTACCACCATGACCTTTTCCTACCACCATGACCTTTTCCTACCACTATGACCTTTTCCTACCACCATGACCTGCATCAAGCAATGTGTCTTGGCAAAAACAAATAAAAGTTAAAACAGTAATGAGGAAAGTTTTCACAACTAGGGCTGCATTTTCATAGCATTTTAAATGAGATTCCATAATATAGTTAATGTTGGGAAACAAACAGAAAAATAGTTTTGCTATGAATTAAACCATTTCTCCAGAAGTGGGAGTTGGATTCTTCACTTCTAGACTTATGGATGCAATTTCAATTGAGAGTGATGATGATGATATGAGGCCATAAAAATGGCGGGTATGTCGTAAGTTGATTATTTTAGATTATATGTCCACGATACCATTATATATGTGGCAATGCAACTGTTTTTTTTCAAGATATATGAAATATATGGTGTGTTCAGAAAACTGTTGCAATTACTAATTCCCATTCTCTCATTGAGTTATCTAGACTCCATTATAACAATTTCAGAAATCAGTATATGATTAAAAAAAAACTAATGATATCGAAGGAAAAAGTCCAAGATTCACTGAAGATTCACTGGCAAAAACAAATCTCCAGGAATTGGTGGTTTACAAAATAAGAAAGTTCACCAAATGATTCAACGCGGGAAGTGCTCACTCTTCTATGTCAAGTAATTTGGAGGGCAGCTATCAGACCAAGGGACTCGCAGGGATACACACACATCTGTGCCCATTTCAAAGAAAAACAATCCAGTAAAATGGAAAAAATATTATCACTATTATTAATATCACATGCAACTAGATCTTTATATGTATAATACTTATTCATGCATAAGTTGAGTTTATTCAGCACATTTTTGTGTAGTTTTTGTGGTACAATCAGGTGCCTCAGCAGATATTCGGGTCAGCTTATCCCCAAGTATATAATATATATATATATATATATATATTTGGCAGTACCTGCCCAGAGAAATTCAGTAGAGGATGTAGAATGCGGGATATCATTGGTGATGTCAGTAGGGTTTGGTTGAAAGTTGTAAACACCTAAAATAAGTTAAACTCTGTTTTATTGACTATGCAAACAACTTTAATTGTTTAAATAATCATACAATATGGATTAACATTGGTAAGAATGAGAATTCCAGAACAGGTCATGTTTATGGAGAGCTTACACACAGACAAGATGTAGTCATTAATACAGAATGAGGGATACAGGTTGTTTTCACAAAACAAAACAACCCCCCAAAACTATAGCTCTCTGGTTGGATTACACATCGATATAAAACAAAAATCCTCACAACTGGAAAACTAAGTAACATCCTTTAATAATAATAAATATAAAACCTGCTGACGTTGTCAAGAAATTAATTTTATTTGCATCCAAATCAATGCCCATGAAAACAGAAGTCAAGAAATCTAACATCATATTACTTTGGGAAAATCTGATACAAGAGACCCGTTTAAAATATTCAGAAGAAAAGATTTCATTTGGAAGACTTGAGCTGTGCCTGACCTAAGTGATGCCATTTTCTTTTTTCTTTTTCTGGGACATCTGCTATTCTTTCTTTTTTTTACATTTTATTAGGGGTTCATACAACTCTTATTGCAATCCATACATATACATACATTAATTGTATAAAGCACATCGGCACATTCTTTGCCCTAATCATTTTCAAAGCATTTGCTCTCCACTTAAGCCCTTTGCATCAGGTCCTCTTTTTAACCCCTCCCTCCCTGCTCCTCACTCCCTCATGAGCCCTTGCTAATTTATAGATTGTTATTTTGTCATATCTTGCCCTATCCGTAGTTTCCTTTCCCCCCTTCTCTGCAGTACATCTCCCAGGGAGGAAGTGATATGTGGATCCTTGTAATCAGTTCCCCCTTTCCAACTCACTCACCCTCCACTCTCCCAGCAAGTGATGCCATTTTCAATTGCCTAGCATTTGTTTGAAAGTTGGAAAATGAAAAAGGAAGAATTAATGCCTTTGCATTATGATGTTGATGAGGAACATTGACTAACCTTCATCTTCCAGAAGAAATATCAGATCTGATTTACTAGGTATAACTAGCATACTTGTAAACAATCTCTTGTCTGAGATTTGGCTTTTTAGAGAAGCAACTATACTTCTATACAGAGAGCAATAATTATATAAATACATGGATCATACATTTGTAGAAGTGGTCAAGTTCAAGTCTTACAAGCACAGAGACTATGGGCAGATGTTAGATTGTAGGATGGCTGAACCAAAGTCAATGGGAATTGTATATGTTAGCAAATGTTAGGCAGAAAATTTAAGGTCAGTAGGTCAGAATTGTAACTACAGAGATGAAATGAATGTGCCCAAGATTTTCAGGTCAGATAGCAGGTCTCAGACAACTCCCAAGATCATCAAGTAATAAAGCAGAGAATTGGCTGAAGCCCTTGGGGAAAAAAGTATAATGAATCTGATGCAGGATCCAGATTCACCAGAAAAGCTGAACATGAGGAAGATTTGAAGCACACACAGATGAAGACTGAAGATCATAGGCTTCATTGTGGATTACAAAATGACCCAAATCCTCACAACTGGACCAATAAGTAACGTGATGATAAATGGAGATAAGGTGAAGTCATCAAGGATTTTGTCTTATTTGGATCCACAATCGATGGTCATGGAAACAGCAGTCAAGAGATCAAATGATACATTGCATTAGGTAAATCTGCTGCACAAGACCTTTTTAAGTACTGAAAAGCAAGGACGTTATTTTGAGGACTAAGGTGCACCTGACCCAAGCTATGGTATTTTCTATTGTCTCATATACATGTGAAAGTTGGACAAAGAATAAGAAAGATGGAAAAAGAAATGATGAATTTCAATTTTGGTGCTGTACAAAATATTGAAAGTACCATGGACAGACAAAAGAACAAACAAATATTTTATCTTGGAAAAAGTATGCCCATAGGGTTCCTTAGAGGCAATGGTTGTAAGACTTCACCTCTTGTATTTTGGATCTGTTGGAGAAGGACATCATGCTTGATAAGTATGAGGGTGTTGACAAAGAAGGGTCTTAAGAAGATGAATTGACACATGGCTGCATGATAGACTCAAACATAAGAACAATTATGAGGAGGCCCCAGGACTATGCAGTGTTTCATTCTGTTGAACATAAAGTCACTATGAGTTGGACCAACTGAGGGCACCTTAACAATATACCATTCTCTTTCTTCTTCTTCATTTTTTTAATTTTGATATGTTTTAAGCTTCTCTTTTATTATTTTCTTGGTGCTCTGTAAGCTTTACCAGAGAGTTTATGATGTTCTTCTGCTATTTTAATAGGTATTTTAAATCAGTGTTACATAATTTTCACTGAAAAGAGTTTCTCCTGCTTCCTTAAGTGGCAGCAGTGGTTCCGTGGTAGTATTCTTGCTTTTCATGAAGAAAATTCAGTAAATAAATATTGGATGTAGCAATCATCCATCTATCAGTGATGTCTCTCATGCTGTAACATTCCCAGAGTAGAAAGAAAGGTCTGATGATCTACTAAAATAATTAGCCAATTAATACCTTTTGGACACAATGGGAATTATTTAATTTTTGCTGTGCTTGAGAGGATTGTTATGACTCAGGCTCAACTTGAATGGAGTTACTATAATTGTGTCTTTGTGACCCTTGTTTATTATAATTCTATTCCTTCATAGTAACTTTCTTTCTCACATGTTCTATACTTTTGTTACATCGGTATGTGTATTTTCATTCTGTCACTCACTGACCCTCATGGTTGTCCATGTTCATAATGTCACTTTTACTGTCTATTCTTTCAATTTTCCCTTGTATTTTCTGCTACATGCTGTCCTTTGTTACTTCTTAAATGAATGTTTGGTAGGTGTGGTAGTTACATAATCTGTTGTCAATTTGAGACCAAAGAGCGAAGGGGTGGAGTTTAGCCCGTCAACTAGATCTCAGTTTGATTACCTCATTTGGAGGTGCTAAGAAGATAAATAGCTCTCTGGAATTGGGACACAGGCACACTCCCTGGGAGATATTCCTGTTGAGAAGACTCTTGGGGATACATCAGAGCTGAAGGAGCCGTGTGGAGACTCCTGCCAGTGCTGAGATGCTTCCACTGCCACTGGATGCACAAGACCATTGACCTGTGGTCTTTCTTAAAAGATGTGAAAATCTCTTTTTAAATGTACTTTTCCTTTATATCAACTTCTACATAAAAAGGACAATCCTGAGGAAAATGTCATTATAGTTACATGTCCTCAGAGATAACAGCAATCTATTAGCTACTGAATTCCTTGAATTTGTTTGAGAGACATGTAATATGAAACTATTCTGAGGATAAAATATCTTATGAATATCTTAATCGAGGAGAAATACTAAGAAACAGAAATTCTGTAGTTTAATAATTTTACTAAATGAAAATTTCCTAAGCTCATGACTCAGGGAATGCAGCTATTATGGGTTATATCCACTTGATTTCTTACATTACAGCAAATATATCAAAAAGAGAATATCAAGAGATAGACAGGTAAATGTTTATTATTGCTTTTGCTATTTATTTGTATGTAAGGTTACTGACTGTGTTAGTCTGGATTGATTAGAGAAACAAATCCAGAGACACATGTGGCTAAGCTAGTGCCCTGAGCTGGAGGAACCATGTGGAGATCTGACAATGATCTTGGATCCCCAAGACTTCCCACCCACTGGCCTTCTACACTCTGTGTCCTTACATGTGTTTCATGAATCTGAAGAGGACTATACAGATTGCTATCGGATATGTGGCCTAATTTTTGACATATGGACTTGATCTGGGCTGGGCTGGGATGTTTTCTTAATGTGTGATTTCTCTTTGTATAAAGCTCTTTCTAATACACATATGAGTGTCTATGAATTTGTTTCAGGCTAACACATTACGGTATCTTGGGAGTGGGGTACTAGAGAAGCAAATACAAAGATGGAGAGTGGATGTTTTTTTGACTTGTGTCTCATGATAATGTCTCTTTTTTTGGCTAGCCAGAAGTTAGATGTGTCCATGCAGTTTACTGGGTTGTTTCTGGAAAGAATATGGGAAGTTAAAATTTTGATAATTTTGTTTGGTTGTAGTCTTTGGTTATTCCTGGGTGAAATGGGAAAAATGAATGTGATTAATGTATATTTTAAGCTCAGAGGATGAAATGACTGTTTGAACTTCTCAGAACTGCGTGTTACAACTGGCTGACAGAAGGTCAAAATGACTGACAGAAAGCCTTGCTCTGACTTGATGCTGTCAGAGGTCTAATCCCATATTTTATATCAATAGGACAGTTTAGATAAGGATTAAGATAAACTAACTAAGGATTGAACTCGACTGTTTTAGGAATTGAGTTGAAGATCGGATTCTACTTTGTTTATACTGATTTCTACTTCTTATTGTTATTGATATAATGGTTGAAAAATGATTATTGGGAAGAATGAAAATAGAGAGCTTGTAAGCCCACTTGCCTTGAGCCATTAAATTTTGATCTTTAAATGGGTTTAGGACACGTGCCAAGATAAGCCCCACCCAGTGCGTTGGAGTACTCAGGATATTTGTATTTTAAGAGTCTTGCTTAAGGAGCAGCTGTTGACAGATTTAAGGGGATAAAAGGAGCTCTTTGGATATTTGAATTATGAACTAGTGGTTTTTGTCAGAAGCTGGAAAAAAATCTGGAACCATGAAGAAAACGTCTCTTTAGAACTGAAATTTAGAGGAAGTCTGTAGGCAGGCTGAAATACTTGCAAGGTGATTGCCTGGATTAACTTGTTGAGTGGAAGTGAGAGAAATGCAGCAATAAAGAGACAGGTGGAGTCTGACCACTGAGACCCATGGATCTTGTTTACAGGAACTAGAGAAGATGAGAGCAGGTTGACTTGTCTGAAGTTCCTGACCTGGCACAAGG
Organism: Tenrec ecaudatus; assembly: GCF_050624435.1. Classification (NCBI taxonomy): domain Eukaryota; kingdom Metazoa; phylum Chordata; class Mammalia; order Afrosoricida; family Tenrecidae; genus Tenrec; species Tenrec ecaudatus. Next base: position 101,838,727 of record NC_134530.1, read on the forward strand.
AGCTAGGGTTGATGAGAATTTGTGATGGGGCCCATGGTCTAAAGGCAAGATGGCCAATGGGCAGCCTAATAAGGCAGCCCACATTGAGTTCACCAGAACCTGACCAGATGAAGAGAAGATTTTTGAGCCTGTGAATTGGTACATATTGCTGCAGACTTTATGGATGGCTTGTCCTAATTTGACTTTGATTATGGATGTGGATCTCACAAGGGTCCAACTGGAATGAAGATCCCTCACATTAAAAAAAATATGAGTTGATGTAAGTGAGCAGTATAGAAATTGGATACCTAAAATTGGGTGAAAAATATATAAAGTGACTGGGTTATAAAATTTCAGTTGGGGGAATATATTCATAGGATTATAGGATTAAGGTGTATGTGTTCCTTAACTTCAAATGTTAGGCAAAGGATTTTTTTTTGTTCACTTATAGAATGTTATGTTTAAATGAGGGTAAGAATAAATTGTATGCATTTTAATTTTTTCCTGTTAGATACAAATATGATTTTATTATTTTTTGTTTGAAAATTGTTTATGGCTAAAGAGTTGTATGAAACTGTCAAATTGACAAGGGGCACTCTGTGGTAGTTACATAATCTGTTGTCAATTTCAGAGGATTAAGAGTGAAGGAGTGCAGTCTAGCCTGTCAATCAGGTTGTAGTTTGATGACCTCATTTGGAGGTGCTAAGGAGATAAATACCTAACTGGAGTCAGGACACACACTCACTCCCTGGGGGACATTGCAGCTGACAAGACACATGTAGCTAAGCTAGTGACCTGAGCTGGAAGAGCCATGTGGAGGCCCCTACCAGTGCTGAGATTCTGACAACTCCACTGGATGCATAAGACTTCCCAACCACTGGCCTGTGATCTTCCTGCATTCTGCATCATTGTATGTGTTTCTTAAATCTGAAGGGGACTTTATAGATTGGTATCAGACATGATGGCTGATATCAGATTTATGGACTTAATATGGACTGGGTTGGGATGTTTTCTTAATGTACAATTATTCTTTATATAAAATTCTTTTTTATGCACATGAGTGTCTATGAATTTGTTTCTCTTTTCTATTCATACTAACATACTGATTGACCAATGTCCTTTGGTTGGATATCAAATAAAAATATTAAAGAACCAAGCACCTTACTGCAAACATCTTTCCCAATTGACTTTAATTATCTTAATTCTGTGCATAATTACCCAAAAGGAAAATTGTGCGATTAAACCCATAATGGTGTCATTTACTGATGTTCAACTGCATTGTTATAGGAAGATAGATCTTATCCCTGGTGGGTCTATCTAATTTCTCCTTGTTATGTGCTGTTGGTCAGCTTCATCTCTTTTCTTTTGCTTGATTTTTTATTTCTTGAAAATCTCCATTTCAAGTTAATTCCACAATGTGTACTTTCATAAATAATTGACTATCAGAATTTTGTCATAGTGGATAATTTTATGTGCTATTTATGACAGATTCTTTATAAATTCTAGTTTTAAGTACAGTCTTTGGGGAAAAACACAATTGCAATATTTTTGTTTTAACTGCCTAATGAGTTTTTGGGTGCTACTACAAAAGGATGCTAAGTATGAGAAAGGACTTTTACACATTTATGGAGTCTCCGTGCGTTCAAATCTACTACACAAGAGTTGTTTTTGTTTTGTTTTGTATTCATAAGTCAAAATAAGTCAAAGTTGCTTGTCAGACACAGCAATTGTAGAAATGAGAAGAAAATGGCCAAGGAAAGGATTTTTCATTGTTCTAATTGCAAAAACCTTTCAATCAATACTACTTGGATGGAGGTTATCCTTAGAAAACTGAGGATGTATATATTTATTTACATAGAAAATAACTTGCAATATTGATTCAGGCTATCTTCCTGATAATTCAGGTCCAACAGCTATGCCACAGATTTTTATATTGAGCCAGATTGTATATTAATATGCTTCTCTCCCTTTTCTGTCTCATGTGAACATTTCTTTCAAAATTATTTTGTGACTATAGGAGCAGACTAACTGTTGTCATGATAAATTAAATTTATATACATTTTTACAAACCCTGGGTGAACACTCATAAAGTCAATATTCTTATTTTATAAGGGGAAGTTACTTATATATGGATGTTCTCCTCTGTTTTCTGTTAATATTTTGTTCTATAAGGAGAGAAAATTTTTAACCACAGTAAGGGTTGTGAATTAATTTTGTACATTTCAAGGTGCTCACCACTTTTCCTGGATTTAATTATAATGATGTCAATTTGTTATATTTACTCTATAATTACAATAACTGCTCTACATTTATTTTTAGTACAGTTCAGAGAGGAGTTGAACAGGTTGTGTACACTGTATGCTAATGACACTTTTAAGAGCATGTAGAATCAGTGTGCATTTGCTCAGTGAAATTACACATTAAGAAACTTCTTAGGTGTAAAAACAAAGGTAAAAAATACATTCCTAAATTTAAATTAGGGAATTAAATATGAATATTGAATAGCAGGAAAGGAAATCTTATTTAAATATGGGTAAATTCTGCTTATTTGTTTTTAATAGATTCATTTTCAAAGTATAATGTGCCATCACCTACCCTATTATGCCACAAATTGTTTGGTTATATAATATGTAGAAACAAATAGTATCTTGAATAAGGTGATCTTAAAGGTGCTTCGATTCTTAGAAGCAGAATTTGGACAAATGAGATGACATGATGTCATGGGTTCTCTATATGGTCAGAGTATGAGATTGAGAACAAAAATATTTTTTGCCCAAATTGTAGAAGACATTAAAAGACGTCAAGTATTCTAAGTTTAGAATAAGTAAATGCATGCCTGATTTGGAAATCAAAAGTATTGGTTGTGATTCGGAATATGTTAGTTCATATTCCTGAATTCTGGATTTCTCAATGGAAGTATACTAATATTATTTATTTCTAACAAGATCTAAATAATTCAGTGTGTGTAATCATTTCATCAAATACATTGTAAATGCTTTGCAAAGGGCTTGCTTAATATTTTTTCTCATTTTATCTTATCAGTCAGACCATTAAACTCAGTCAATAATGACCTTCAGAATTAGCCTTGCATATCATAATAAAGAAAAAGACTCAAAGCTTAATGTAGGACCATTTATAACTGTAGATTCCACCCTTCCTCTTCACCATGTACTCCACACTGGGCAAGCTCATAAGGAAGCTACATGTTCCCTATTGTGTCACTGGTAACAAATTCACAATACCCACACTCCTACTTGTACTGGGAAGTCACTTCCTTATCACAGCTAAAACAAGATTTTTCCTTTTACTCTTGGTCTTTCTTCTTTACTCCAGAGAAAACAAGAGTCCTTTCCCTTGATTAATCTTTTCATGTTTGCCATGTGTTAAGAACTCTATTTATTTGTTTATTTCAAATCTTTTGATCTCTATGTCTCACTCATCTTGTATGCTGGTGAGGTGTTGTCCAGCATCAAGCAGTTGCACTTAGTGACTAAATGAAACATGCAGTCAGTCTAATCAGTACTATAGCGTATGTCCAATGATGATGCATAGAGTTCGGGGATATATAATGAAAATTACTGAACTTTGAGAGAATGGGGCCGTCAAATCTGCAATGCCAGAAAACATTGGCTTTCTTCTATCTTAAAATTATTTTTCCAGTGTTCTAGACAAAAGTGGTCATAAAAGTAGAAATATTTGTTTTCCTTATTCCATAGGAAATTTCTATAAAAATGGAATATCCCTCATTTAATAGAATGTCAACTTCACTGATGTAGTCATGATTCGGGAAGAAGTTATGGTAGACTAATGATTATGCTAGGCTAGATATTTAGCTAAGTGGTGAAGACAACGATGTTAAAGAATAACCAACATTTTTTGCTTTCATGTTCCAGATTTCAAACACTGGACATAGAAAATGATACTAATAAATAAAACAATAAATCATTTGTGGTCACTATCTGGCAGTAAGTCAATCCCACTCATAGTGATTCAATACATCAGGGTAGAATTGCACTTTTGGGTTTCTAAGACTGTAACTCTTCTCAGAATTAGAAAGCCTCATTTTAGTCCTGCAGAATGGTTCATGGTCTCAAACTACTGACTTGAAATTAGCACCCCAGCTTAGTATAGGATCATTATGGTTATTAAGTTTGTTCCAAAAAACTCTATCATGAACAGCTCACAAAATATTGAGATGGGAGATGGTTATGGGATTATATAACCTACTTCTCTATATATGTAAATATAAATATATAATCAGTTTTACTTCTCCAAAGGATCCAGCCTAATGTCCAAGAGTCAAATTCATTATATCTGTGAAAAGTTATGAAGGAGACTCTAAATATCAACTTTCAACCCAAGGACATCAATTTTACATATACATGTTCAAGTTGAAACTTAAGAACATTAAAACAAGACCATGAAAGCCAACATATACCCAACCTGAATTAAGACACACTTTTAATAATTAATATAACATATTGACCAAAGATCAGGCAAGTTGTGCGGTGATGTCAAGAAAATCATACTAGAAGATTTCAAAAGGTCATTTAAAAAATACTGGGTAGCTTCCTCCATGTGGCCTTAGTTGATGTCTCACTTAGATGGCTACTTTTTTGGAAACAAACCTTCAAACACCAGACACTATTCTGACAGCTGGGCCCTGTCTAATTTCTTCACCACAATCTGCTATAGCACCCATATTGTCTGTGTTTCTGTCATGAGGATAAATACCAAGCTGGGACATGTCATAAGAAATAACCGTTCCTAGATTGGTGCTAGGGTTAAGTGTGAGCCCCAAATCCCTGAATCTATTCTTTTCATCTGCCTCTGGTTTATATTAGAAAATCTTATCAATCATTTCCATGGAGCATAAGGGTTGCCTTTTATAGTGTCATTGATTAGCCCATCAGTGATCCAAAGGTTGTACATTTTACGAATATAATCCAAATCCGAAGGAGGGAATAGTATTGAAGCTAAGATTGTGAGATTCTGGTGTGAAACAGGCTAAGAATTAAAATGGATGCCCAAAATGCTTTTGTAGAATCTACACACGGCACAAGCCTCCAGTGATTTCCCTCTTACTACAATTGAGGGATAGGAATAGTAGACAGAAAGTATTGGAGAGATGACTATAGTAGATTAACATGATAAATCTGACTTTAGTCTTTTCACTTGATCGCCCTTATTATACATTTGGGGCTTCATCTGGCTTTAATTATGAACTCTGTGTATGTATATTTTTCATGTTAGGGTTTATATCTGTTGTATTTTGTCATTGTTGGTTGCCTCCTTGACTGTTATGTATTTTCTATTTTTGTTCTGTTTTGTTTTGGTATATGAAACCCAGGATAGGTAAATTTATAGAGACAACAACTAGAATAAGGGTTCCTTGGGGGTATACATGGGAAGAGGATCTAAAGGGGAGCTAATATCAAGGAATTCAAAAAGAAAGAAAATATTTTGAAATTGATTTTAGTAGCAATTATGCTACACTGCTGGATAAGATTAAACTATGGAGTTGTATGATGTCTGGATTAGCTCATAATAAGATGTCTTGAAAACCAAAAAGGTATCAGAGAAATTAATGACCAAATTGAATGTCAGTGGGTACTTTGATACTTGCTCTTGGAAGTAGAGTAGTTAAGCAAATGAAAAAAATTCTTCAATAAAAGCAGTGAACAGAACATCTGAAAGGACAAGTTGGGAAGGAAAAGTAAATCACTATAATTCAATGTTTGAAAATTTGAAATTATAATGTCAAAATGAGCTCAATATTTATCAAGATCAAAGAATTGAAAACACATATTCAAGACTCAATTTGAAATATTGCAGGATTCTATGAGAAAAATATTGAACTGGTATCATTAAAAATTTAATGAAAATATGAAGTCACTGTACCAAAATGAATTGGTCAGTATTCAATCATTTCAAGAGACAATATACCATCAAAAATGGACAGTTTAAAGAAAAATAACTCCAAGCTGTACTAGAGGCATTATTGAAATATAAGGCTCCAGGAATTGACAGGTCAATTGAAAGGTTTCAAGAAAACCAATTAAGCAGTGGGAGCACTATTTGTCTATGTCAAGAAATTTGGAAGACCAAATCAACTGGAAGGGATTTGTATTTTTACCCAGTTGTCAATTAATATCATCAGTATGAATGCAGGTGAAATTATATGGAAGATCATCCAAAGAAAATAGCAGGGTGGGGGAGAAAGGGACAATGGGGAGCTGATAGCAAAGTGTTCAAGAGAAAAACAATGCTTTGAAACTGATTTTAGTAGCAATTGTACAACTATGCTTGATTTATTTGAATTATGGAATGTTATGACTCTTGTAAGAGCTCCCAGTTAAATGATGAATGAAAAAATAAATCACCAAAAAATTATTTTAAAAGAAACAGTAGCAGCACTACTTCCAAAGGGCCACCTATGAATGCAAGTCAGATTTAGAAGCAGATAAAGCTGCTGGATGGATCTTGGATCAAATCAGAGAATTCCAAAAATATGGTTACTTATGTTTTATTAATATTGTAAAGGTATTATATGGTGTGCATAATCACAAATTATGCATAATGTTAAATTCCAGAACACTTAGTTGTGCTCATGAGGAATCTGTATATAAACTGAGATACAATTATTCAAACAAATGTAGAGGATATTAAATGTTTAAAAATTAAATGATGTGCACCAAGTTTGTATTAGTTCACCATACTTATTAAATCTGTAGGCTGGAAAAATAATATGAGGAACTGGACTATATGAAGAAGAAAATTATCAATAACTTCATTTTATTTGCATCCATAATCAACAGGTCTGGGAGAACCATCAATTATCTGAAAGACATTGCATTGGGTAAATCTTCTATGAAATATATTTTAAGTATATTAAAGAGCAGAGATGTTATTGAGAATTAAAATGTGACTGAACTAAATCATATCTTTTTTGTGTGTGTGTTATTGTTTGAAGTGAACTTGTGTGTCACAAGACTCCAAGTCCATTTCAGTTTCACTTTCCTCCTTTTTCTGTAAGCCACTCTGGCCACTGTGCAGGTTTGAGGGCTGAGGAATCTGGATGGAAATCAGAGAGTTTTAATGACTTCATGCTCATGAGAAAGATGGCCAATATATAAGGCAAGCTACAGAATTGTTGCATTTGGATTATAGTATCGATAAAGAAATGCAATAGACTATGAACAGTCAGAAGAACTAAAACATTTACCTTAGAAGGTGTCCACATGACTACTCCTTAGAAGAAACAAGGTAAAGTCTAGTCTTTTGTCCTTTGAAGCTGTTATCCGGAGAGATCAATCTCTGGAATGAAACATCGTGGTTGGTAAAGTATATGGTCAGTGAAAAGGCAAAAGACCCTCCATGCGATGGATTGAAAAATTGTCGGCAATAATGGCTGATAGACGAAGGCAATCATGAGAGGATGGTGCAGAACAAGAGAGTGCTGTATTCTCTTTTACAGAGTACCTCCATGAGCTGTAAAGGGGTCAAGAGCACCTAACAACAACCGGACTGAAAATCACAACCACCCCCTCCCACACACACATTTCTCAATGACTTAAAGATTATATGCAGTTTATGGACTGCAGAACTAAAAGAGAACAATAGTTCTTAGTATGTATCTCTATACATAATTTAAAATATTGTTATGAATATTAGGAAATAAGGATGAAATGAATAAGCAATGCCGTCAAAATGATATGGCATTAGAATTCACAGTGATACTAACGAGTAAAGAGAATTTAGAAAATGAATTCACACAAAGAATAATGAAATGGGTTCTATAAAAGACTATTTTGAATATTGGCCATTTTTTTCATATTTATGTTGCATGGATGAATATAGATGTGATTGAATGTGATTGATGGGACTTAAGAAATACTGTAGGGCTTTTATATTCCAAATATTTGGATGAATATGTTTAGAAGCATGCATAAAGAAATCCATTTGGTCACAGAATAGCACAGATAGGGGTAGCAATTTAGGAAAATAATTATCTTTTCATGCTCAAAATTCCAGTTAAGATTATTTAGGCAAACATTTAGGGGACGAGCAAACTAAAATGAGTGGAGTTTATAATCTAGGCATGTTGTAAAAATTCATTTCATTTTGGTTTCATAGCTATCTTACAAAGAGTGGCAAATATCTCAAAATTGTAACTCCATGTAATAGGTCTCACATATATTTTGTGTTTAATTTTCAACGGAATTTTGAAATGAAATTTCTATAGGTTAAGCAATCTCTTTTCATCTCCAGCAAGCCCTTTCCCTTCACACTTTTATGCTGCTCCTCAAACTTAATTTGTTAGGTGTGGTAGAGTTGGTTCTGGCTCATGGAGGCCCTGTGTATAACCGAATTACATACTGTCTGGTCCTGTGCCCTTCTCCCAAACAACTCTTCCCATTGGAGCCCATTATGTAGTCACCAGGTCGACCCCTCTCTCCGAGGGGCTGCCTATTTTATGTTGCCCCTCTATTTGCCAAGCAGGAGATCCTTTTCTAGGAACCCATCCCTCCTGATACTTGCCCAGAGCACACGAGAGGAAGCCTGGACATTATGGTCCTTGGTCTAGGGCTCATTCTGGCTGTACTTTTCCCTAGACAGATGGGTTGGCTCTTTGGCTACCCATGCTACTTTCAATAATCTTCACCAGTGTCACATTTCAAATGCATTGATTCTTCTTTGGTTTTCCTTATTTGGTGTTCAACTTTCACATGCATGTAACGTGAATGAAGAAGTCCTGGTGGTTAAAGATTGACTGCAAGGTAGCAATTCAAAATTGTTTGCCTCTCTTCTAGAGAAAGACAAGGCTTCCTACCCTCCTAAATAGATACAGTCTCAGAAATCCACTGGGGCAGTTCTACTCTGACGTATAGAGTCACTATGAGTAAATTGACTCCATGGAAGTGAGTTAATTATGACAGACATTAGAATTTTAATATATGAAATTCATAAGATGAGGTTCCTAAGAGTCAGTAACTAATTTAAATTTAAACAGCACCTGGCACCCAAGGGAGATCGTTTGTGTTCTTTAGGTGTCATCTCGTGCACTCTGACTCATACTAGCTCTCTGCATGATGGTGGTAGGGTGCACTGCCCAGTCAGGCACCATCCTCGCAATGCTGTAGTCCATTGTTGCAGCCATAATGCCAGTGCATCTTATAGAGGACCTTCCCCTTTTCTCATTCACCTTTACCTGCCGCTACTGTGGGCAAGGTGTGGGACTGTATGCACTCCAGCAGCTCATGTGGGGAAAGAAGAGATAATCGGATTGAGTAAAGATATGCAATGTGAGAAGCCCTACATGGGGTCATTATAAATTGGATGCATTCTATGTCCTCGGGTTTCTTTTATTTTGCCTTACAGAGTATGGTGTCTTTCTGCAGAGATTGGTCCCTTCTGACATCATATCTAAAATAAGTAAAATAGACTCTAGAACTTTAGCTTGTAAAGAATATTTTAACTGCACTTTCCAGACAAATGTGTCAGCCCTTCTTGAATTAGAGGATCCTTGGTGGAGTAGTGGTTATGCATTGGACTGTGATCAACATAGTTGGAAGTTTGAAACTACCAGCCACTCTGTGGGAAACAGTCTAGGCTTTCTACTCCCAGAGTCACAGTCTTGGAAACCTATAGAGAGAGGGTTCACTATAAGTCCACAACAAGCCAATGGCAATGAGCTTCGTTTTGGCTATTCTTTGTCAAGTCTATAATTAAAAGGTATAAATTCTTCTTAGGTCTTTACTATTCATTGTCCCAGCATCCAAAGGCATACAAAATGATTGGAAAGTAAAATGACATATCAGGTGCACCTTAGTTTTCAAATTAACATATTTGAGTTGAACACTTTAAAGAGTACTTAAAATTTAAATATAAATTTAAATATAAAAATATATATAAGTATAAAAGCATTATGATGGATATTTTTTGCATGTCTTTAAAACTATATGCAGGCCTTCAAATACTGAATTTAATGTCTTAAAATTGGCTTGCTTATTTTCTTCATTAATGCATATGATTATAAAATTGTACCAATAAATAAAAAAGAATTTTTTTAATAAAAATATAGGAGGAGACTAATTCCCCATGAAGGTATTGTCAATGATTTTTCAAAGGATGTTGTGAATCATAGTAATATTTTTTAAAATTTCACTCTAAGGCAATTAATATTCATTTTTACATTAAAAATATTTTGCAGCAGATTTTCCCAACACATACTTTTATTTCATTACTATTTCTTACATGATTTTGTAGAATCAAGCAAACTGGACTTCTTGTCGACATCAATATTATATGGATATTTTATTTGTTATCATAATGCTTGTCTAGTTGTGAGAATTTTTTTCTTTAATGTTCAACCGTAATCCATAATGTTTCACTTCCAGTAGACAAGATTGTGTCAACTGCATTCACTTCCAGTAGATAAGATTGTGTAAACTGCATGTCGCATATTCTTCATGAATTTTTTACTTTCCTGATAGAGTATTCTCTACATTTAACTTCTTAGATCATTTGCTCAGTATGTAGACTGAAGGAGCGCAGTGAAAGGAGACAACGCTCACACTCATTCCAAATGATGCCTTTCTGAACACTTGCCTCGTGGTCTATGTACAGGTTCCATGAGCATAATAAACACTCTGCAATTCCCTCTCTTTGCCATAGGAATTCATATGAATGTTTTTGCATAGTGAATGAAACATATCAGTTCCTTTTTTTAATATCCTTTGCTTTCAGTCAAGAAATGTTTTACATCAGCAATGGTATTCCTAGGGCCATGTCCTTTTCTAAATCCTCCTTGAATCTCTGGCATTGCCTTTTGGAAGTATTTCTCTCACCATTTTTCAATTGTCATCAGCAAAAATATGTATATGTATGATGTCAATGAAAAGTTATGTGTCTCCATTTTGTGGAATTATTTGTCTTTTGGATAGGCATGAATGTAGTGAGCAGTTTGTTGCGGCATCTCCATGAATAGACTGTCAAGTCATGGAGGCTTGTTTGGGGCCACTCCGTCAGTTTTGACCATGTGCTAGCACCTGAAATGGCTGAACAGAGGCTGAGTATTGTTAGCGCAGTGACTCTGCATTCCTTCCATCCTATTTTCATGTGTCTGGTGTACAGAAAGAATACAAGCGAAGTTCAAGAGTCCATTGTGGACACTTCTTTCTGTGCTTTTTGTTCCTTCTCCATTCTCCCTGGTTAGCCCTATGTTCACCCCAAGAGCTGTGTGCTGCTCGGTGCCGTGGAATAAATTCTGACTCGCTGTGACTGAGGGTTACAGAGAAGAATTACTCTCCGGGGCTTTCCAGGCTGTCGTTTGGCCAGGGATGATCATGAGGCTTTCATTTGGTTATTTTTGTGAAGAGCCATTCTGTGGGTGCCAATTGCCCATCTTTCGATCAGCAGTCAAAATGCTTAACCATTACACAACCAGTACGGAGTGATAATAACTTTCCAAATATTCCATATCCCAATCCTAATAATAAGATAATATATTACTCACATACAAAAAGAAATTCAGGTTGCAGAGGGAATTAAACTTGCTAATCATCAAAGTTTAAACATCAGGGATTATTATATATTATCTATGTGGGAAAATTCATCTCATTAGTCTTCAAAAGTGGTGAACAATTTCTGGCCTTGTAGGAGCCATAAAACAAAAGGAGGGGGCGAGATTTGCAGGGGAAGAGGAGCAGACTTTCCTTGCTGGCTTTGAAGACAGCAGAGTGGATCATAATCCCAAGCATATGGTTGGTTTCTAGAAGTTCAGATTGTCCTCATGTGCAGCTAAGCACAGAAGCAGGAAAAGACTCGGGCTGAAGCCACAGGAAGTGAATTCTGCCAACAATCTGAATAAGCAGAGGGCAAATCCCACAAGTCTGTGGAACAGAATGCCACCTGCCATCGCGTCGAGTTTCGCCAGTGACACTCACCTTAAACATTTGACTATAATATGTAATATGTTTGTGTTGCTTGAACTGCTACATTTGTGTCAATGTGTTAGAGCAACAATGTAAATCGAATGCGACCCCAAAGGAAAAGATGTAACTGCTCCGATTTCAGAGCAGCGACTGGACCACACTGCTAATCCGACAGTCACCGTAACGTCATCATGTTTGCTTTCTGTGCCAACATAGGAAGCAGCAGAGGCCTTTTCTTGGCTACTTTTCTCTTGCTGCAACCGGGCCTGCCTCGTGACAAGCAAACTCTGTTATCATGTGAGTCCTTAAAGTGGAGAACCATTCCCGGATCAATAGAGATGAGGCAGAGAGGAGATAGGGGTGTGTGTGGGGTGGGGGAAGGAACTAGCAGAGAGTGAAAAAATGGGCAGGCTTTTCTAGAACTTACATTTGGATGGATGGTATATAAGGGTAACCAATAAGGTTCTTTGTTATTTATACTGTGTTCTAAAATTATTCAGCCTTTACTATATAATATTTGGGAACCACTGCATGGTACAAATGATTCAAGTTGCTAAAGCAAATGTCGACAATTTTAGTCCAACTGGAAATTCCTAGAAAAAAAATCAGACACTAATGACCCATTTCTGAAAAGTCAACCATTGCAAACTCTATTCTGGTAACTCTGTTACCTTGAGTTGTAATCAACTACTAGTGACTACTTTTAATGACCATTTAGAAACAATGGTTTGCTTCACGATCACAGAGGGAGCCCTGGTGTTGAAACAGTTAACCACTTGGCTGCTGGCAGGGCCTTGGAGAGTTTGCCCACCAGTGTAGCCCACCCTGGACTTGGCAAGAGGAGAACATGGTGACCTGCTCCCATCACACATAAAGCCCAGACACAACTTCGGGGCAGTTCGGTTTGTTTTGCGCCCAAATCGACTGACGGGCAAGACAACAAAAGGGGAAGCTCTCCAAGTCTTTGGTCTTGGGGTTAAAGTCACATTAACATGTCTTCCTTTGTTTGCAATATTACATCTGCGCCTCAGCTCCGGAACCTTGAGCAGTGAATCACCTTGGTCTGGTTCGAGGTTCAAATGATCCTGATTTCCGGGACGCTTTTGATTTCCAACAGACGCGAACCTAGATGTCTTTCACTCTGAGCCCATGTCTGTCCCAGAAGGCAGCTCTGCCTCACCTGCCACCTGCTGCGCAGGTTAAATGAACAATTTGGATAGCGAACATTGATCCCCCAATGCTTTAAATGTAGTAAAGTTGTTGCATAAATTGGGAGACTATCATAGGGTGACAGAAAAATAAAGGTCATAAAAGCAGGTTTATTTCTACTTTGGTGACATGGTGAGAACATGTTGGCATTTAACAACAAAACAACTAAATTGCATATTTAAATAAAGCTAGATCTGGATTTTTCTTTGTAGTTACGATCTCAATGCTGGAGTGAAGGAGTTAAAGCACTTAGCTGCCAAAGAAAGGTCAACTGTTTAAGTCCACCATTAATGTGCATCAGTTTATTGCTTCAGTAAACAGATACTTCTTGGGAAACCATTGGGAAGTTCTGTTCTGTACTGAACGGTACCCATGGTTGGAATTGACTGAAAAGGGGGGGGGGGTTTAGTTTATTTTAAAGCAAGTACAATTCACTATAAATTAAAAATGTAATTAGCAAGTTAGCATTAATATAGTATTATTTTATGTGGCTTCAGTGATATAGGAAAATTACTACTATAGTGAAGTTGCTAAGATAAAGAAGGTCTATAAAATGAATGGTGCCTTTCCCATCACTGATTTTAGATCTGAATTTGCGCATGGGAAGGTGAATAAATCCCCTTTCTGTGCCTACAACTGGTCACAGCAAAGAAATGATTGACACTCTGGTTATGTCTTTGGGAAGTAAATGATAGGGTTTGTCTCCAAGTGAGTTGCTGTGGTCTAAGGTACAATGACTCTCCTGAAGCTGCGCTTTTCTGTGCTTTCTTTTAGAATGCACTAACTAAAATAGATGTTGAGTTGATAAAACAAAATTAACCTTCTCAAATACCACTGAACCCACAGACACATTTCCTCATAACACTGAAGTCCTATTTTCATTAAAGGGGGAACTCTAAAGGGAGTCTCCCAAGCCCAGAGCCCCATATGGTATCATGAACTCTAAGCCAGAGAAGTTTTACTTTAGCTTTGTTGTCTTCAAAAAGTTTTTGCAACCAATTTTATTCAATAAAACTAATATGCACTGAGTTCCCACTAGAAGTCATAGAATGAAATTGTTTTATCAACTATTGCCTTCTGAAATCCTACCGTAAATCCCGCACCATAGGCACGATTGTTCTCCTCAGGCCAATGGAAACGGAGATAAAGTGAGTCTTAACTCTGAAAACAATATAAATAATAAGTGGCAGTTTTAGTTGCAAGCCCATGTGTTTCTGACACTTAATTCCATTTTAAAAAAGTATCTTCATCATTTTAATGCAAAGTTTAGTGGAAACAGATGATTCAGTTATAATATTGTCAAATAAATACTTAGATATCTCTATTCAGATCAATGTATGCGTTCAGATTTCACCTTTTAATTTATCTTTATTTTTTTCAGACTGAATCTTCTGCATTATAAATACAGATAACAATCTCCTGTGTGGGATTACTTGAAGAAGAATTCCAGGAAATATTTCTCTTAACTTGATAAGTAACATACCACCATGGTTTTCAAATTTTGAGGTAAATTCTTTCTCTGCTTAGTCTAGATGATTTTCTCTGCTCTGTCTTAAAGAGGTGCCCTGCATACTCCCAGGCAGTTCTACCCTGTCCTATACAGTCACTAAGAATCAGAATTTACTCGGTGGCATTGAATGAACGGTTTGATATTTCCACAGAGGAGCCTGGATGGCACATGTGTTACGTTTTGACAACTGCTCAAAACCACCACCCCGCCGTGAGAGAAAGGCAAGGCTCTCTGCTCTCAGCAAGAGTTCCAGGAAAGGAAACCTGCAGCAGCCATCAGAGCTACTGGGAGGTGGAAGCAACTTGGTGGCAGGGCAGCATTTTGTCATTTGTTTCTCAGTGTTTTCACAGCATGTCGTATAGCTATTGTGTGGCAATTATCTGTCCCTCTCCACCAGGCTGTGACATCTTCATGTATAGACCCTGCTTCAATGTTAACCTTTCCTAACATATTAGGAAACATATTAAAACCACACACACACACATATGCGCGTGCGTGCACGCGCACACACAAATCCAACAACCACCACAACAAAGTCTATTGCATGCTCATCAGTTCTGACTCATAGAGACCCAATAGGGCAGGGTAGAACCTCCCC
This sequence comes from Tenrec ecaudatus, assembly GCF_050624435.1. Taxonomy (NCBI): domain Eukaryota; kingdom Metazoa; phylum Chordata; class Mammalia; order Afrosoricida; family Tenrecidae; genus Tenrec; species Tenrec ecaudatus. The sequence goes on from NC_134530.1 coordinate 101,853,959, forward strand.
TAAGGGTTTCCAAGACCGTAGTTCTTTATGAAAGTAAAGCCTACTCTTTCTCCTGCAGAGCGGTGGGTGCTTTCAAACTGCTCACCTTGAGTTCAGGAGATCAACGTGTAACCATGACATTATTAAGTGTCCATAAATGTTTGTTGAAAAGTAAATTCGTTTCATTGATGGAGGGCACTTAACATGTAAATGACAGAGATCTTCAATAGCATCAAATCTATGAAAGAAAATTTATCCATGACTAACCCTCAATTCTTATCCCTTTTCTAATGTCAAGATAGATTGACAAATTGGCACAGTGGCTGCAACATTGGGTTCAAATGTAACAATGATTTTGAGGATGGCCCAAGACTGGGCAGTGTTCATTTCTGCTAAGTCAGAACTGATTAGAGGGAATCCTGGTGGCACTGTGGTTACATATTGTGCTTCTAACCACAAGGTCGGCAGTTTGAAACCACCTGTGGCTCTGCAGGAGAAAGATGAAGCATTCTACTCCTGTAACCAGTTACAATCTCAGAACCTCGAAGGCCTAGTTCTGTCCTCACATAGGGGTACATGAATCAGAATCAACTCAATTTTAGTGAATGAGAAAAACAACAGCAATGTCAAGGTAATGCTGCTTAATTCATTTCTGTATACTAAAGATATGCTATTAAACACATTTAATTAGATGTTAAAACTTTAGAAATTTCAAGGGCTTTTCATTATCAGTACATTAAGTTAGGCTATTTCATTTTCTATTCTGTTTATAATGTCTTTAGATCATGCCCCCCTTGAGGAGATATTTTATAGTTCTCTCCTTCTGGTAACCCAACACATGATTCCATTAAGAACAGAGAAAAAATGATCCTTCTCTCCCTAGTTCTCATCTGCTTTTTTTTTTTCTTTCTCCTCTCTTCACCTCTCCCTTCCGCTCCTCTTCCTGCCCCCCTCTCCTGTCACTACACCTCTTCTCTCCTTTCCTCTTCCCTACCCCCTCCTCTGTCTCTCTCCTGTGTCTACAAATCCAAAGCGGTGAACAAGAGAGAAGGGGTTTTCTAGGCTTGAGATTTTAAAGATGATGTGTAAGAAGAAGAAAGGGAATGGGGAAAACATTTGTGGAAGAAGCAGGGGTTTGAAAGAAAGGGAAAAAGAAATGTAGAGTCAATAAAAATAGTCATTTGTATGAAAAGGGAAGTTGGCAATACTTTAAAGTGAATTCAATTTTCCATACTTAAATTTTGTTGTGATAATAGCTATATATTGGATATCTACCTTATAAACTGCATGCCTCTTTGCCATTAGCCAACATAATTGTATAACAACTTTATCTGATAATTGATTTTGTTCCTAATTAATTTTACATAGATGTTACACCTGCATCTTCCTAAAGGTAATATTTATTACAGCAAATGAGATGTATTATTTGATAGAAGACATAAACAGAGCAAATAATTAGCTGATTTACAACTTGCTTTAGATAGCTTCTTCAATTATGAAAATCATTAGTGAAATGGAGTTCAAGTAAAAACCTCAACATAATTTCAACGTGTCCTTGGAGCTACTTTCTGACCCATTTTAACATATCACCTCTTCAAATATTCATAAGAAAAGAGAAATTTTAGGCTTTTATTAAAGATAACGTTTTTTAGTTTCCTCTCAATATTTTAGAAGTTACTATCTCTTATATTGCTTTCCGTAGGTAAAACTTCTTAAACATAACAACACAAATTTCACAGTTCACTTTCCCCAAGCATGAGTGTTCCCTGGGGAGAAGACTTGAAAGAACTCAGTGCCTCTCTGCTTCTCTGGCTTCCTGTGGAAGGCATACCATGGTCTGCGGGCTAATCCGTGGGCTATTAACTGCAAGAGTCTTCTTGGCCGAAACGTATAGTCACTCTAAGGGATCATGTGAGACTATGAAGACTGACCTGTGAGAATTACTAAGGAGCAGTCCTTCGTACCACATAGTCCTCTGTCCATCATAAGGCTGCTCTGAGTCAACCTGACTTGAAAGGCAGTCGGTGGTGTAATGTAAGAGATGTACGAGTTATTTACCCTTTGTCTTATTTATCTATTTCTGCTATAAAGGTAACAACACTAGAGGCTGGCATTTAGAAATATATACGCATTTGCTCAGGATTTGTCATTACTATTATGGCCTGTTAAGTGGTTCCAACATAAGAACCGTAACTATAGTCACATGAAGCACTGTGCCGTCACATCACATCCTCACATGTGCAGCTATGATTGATCCCACTGCTGGAGCCACTGTGTCAATATATCTCATTAAAGGTCTTCCTCTTTTTGTGGAAACAAGATTTTAATGGTATTGGATTTTCCATTTTACTGACTATTCACACTCACCAAAGCCTTAATAAATAACCTGTAATGGTGGTCCTTCACTATGCTCAAGGCGTCACAGTCTAGAACATGGAATCGGCGTAGGTGGCACAGCCTCATCCACTTACTGTAGATCAGGCCTTACCATCACAACTGTGACCACTGGATGCTCTCATTGCACCTTCATCATTACCGATAAGGGTAAAAGGTGACGCTCGCCACGGCTGCTGGGTGCGGACTCTTCAAGAGGAAGAGCAAACCTGGTCTCAATGAGCAAAATAAGGCAGCAGATGCCACTTTGCAGGTAAGCCCAAACTTGGCCTGTACTTAGAATGAGAATGGGATCCAGGCTAGGAAAACTCATTGTCCCTCTTGACCCCTATTCCTATACTTCCATAACTATTACCTCCTCTCAGATGGTCAAATTATGCAGTCCTCCAGTGTCCTGATTATAAGGTCTTCCTCTTTTTCACAGATGCTCCATTTCACCAAACCCAGCATCCGCATCCAGCCTTCACTCCCTCCTGATACAGGTCCGAAGTGCATGCAGCGAAATCCTGCCATCCTTTTCCCAGAGAGCAATTGGGCTGCTTCCAAGATCAATTTTCTCATTGTTCTTCAAATCCATCATATATGTCTTGGGCTGTTTTTTTGTTTTGTTTTGGTTTGGGGTTTTTGTTTGTTTGTTCGTTTGTGTTTTAGCAGCAAGATACACACACACACACGCTGACACAGCATTTTGTAAAGGCATTAGAAAAGTATACCAGAAGATGGGATGACTTAATGTACAGACAATAGAATGTCTTTGAAAATGTCTATTTGTGTTTTAACACCAAATAAAACATATCTGCAAAGAGAAATTTATATCAAGAAAATGCTTACCCAATTGTAGATGTAGGTAAATTCAACATAGTTCAATAGTGTGAGTCAGATATTAAACTGGAGCCATCTCCAGACTCACACTGCTGTGGGTGCTGATGAATCAGGAAGCATAAAGATCAATCAAGAAGTAGGAAGACAAAGCAGGAAGACTAAGGCTGGTGAATGCAAAGGCAGATGAATCGAAAGTCAGCAGATCTGGCATGTGACTGCAGAATCCAATGACTCCAACATTGGTAGGTCCAATGGCAACTCATGGCAGGGTATTGACTCCCAATGGTGGCAGACACTATAGTGGACCACCGACTCATCTCCAAAGAACCAGAGATAAGTGAGCCAGATATCCAGCAAGAAGCAAACAAGCTCTCCACAGAGTCTGTTTATGAATTAGACCACACCCTGGAGAAACTTCCTTTCAGTTGCATCAGGGCTGTGTCCTTGGTAAGGAGGTTGTATTCCATAATATGCTCTTAAACTTACTGATTTCTCACAGCAGGATGAATTATGAACTTAATTACATTGTGTTACTTAACATAGTGGGAGATCAATAGGCCTTACCTTCATATCTCCAGAGACTCAACCAACTTGACACAATTCAAACTACCACAGTATATTCTACATTCTTTTCCAGCACTATTAAGTTTAGGTAGCTAAAAGTAGGAATTCAAGGTCCTAGTTCAAGGGGTAGGTGTTTAATCTCCCTTGGCCCTTGTAAAAGTCCTCATTCCTTCTGAGCTTCTGATCCTGAGTGATCGTCATGTGTCATGGCATCTTGCTCCACTATCGCTGCTTTTCTATTGCTAATTAAACTATGTTATATTTCAAAATAAAGGGCCTCAAGGTATGCTATTTTTCTTCATTAACATAAAAGACAATTCATATAAATATAGAATAATAACCAGTCATCAGGATTAAGATTTTCAAAACATACTTTAGGTGAGATACAATCCAATCCATAGCACACTCTTTTATGATTTTTCAACAATAATAAAATTAGTGTGGTAGTTATATTCTCTATGAACTTGAGGGTATTAAGAGTGAAGGGGTGGAGTTTAGTTTGTCAATTGGGTCACAGCTGGAAGACCTCATTAGAAGGTGCAACAGAGATAATAGCTCACTAGAGGCTAAACCCACTCTCTCTCTGCCCTCCCTTATCTGCTGAGGAGACACACTTGGGAGCTGGTGGAGCCACGTGGAGATGCTTCCCCTAACACTGGATCCACAAGCTTTCTACCCACTGGCCAGTGGCCTTTCTGCATTTGGTGTCATTGCATATGCTGTGCAAGTCTTAAGAGGAATGCAGGAGCTAATGTCAGACTTATGGCTAATATTGAACTTATGGACTTGATCTGCACTGGGCTGGGATGTTTTATGGGTACATAATTGCTTCTTGATATAAAGTTCTCTCCTACACATATATGAATGCCTCTGCATTTGTTTCTCTAGTCAATCTAGACAAACACAATCAACAATATAATATAAGTATCAACAACGTGCTTACTATGTTCCAAGACGTCCTCTAGCGAAAATGGGCATTAGTATAGAAAGCTTCCTACGAGTCACAAGAAATAAGCAGTTAGAGAAAGCAACTAGAGCTGCTTGCCATGTCTTAGTTACGCCTGTGTATCTCATTACAAAGAACTCTTTCAAATTAAAACAAGCATGTAGATGACAAAATGAAAGAAAATGGATAATAGATCTCTCTTTTAAAAAAATCATTTTATTGGGTGCTCGTACAACTCTTATCACAATCCATATGTCCATCTGCATGTCAAGCACATTTGTACATTTGTTAGCATCATCAATTTCAAGACATTTTCTTTCTATTTGAGTCCTTGGTGTCAGTTTCTAATTTTCCCCTCCCTCCCTCCTTCATCAATCCTTGATAATTTATTAATTATGGCAAAATATATTTATGTATATATATAGTATATATATATAGGTTTAGTATTCAGGTAGCAGATGGCTATTGAGCCTCTACTCAAGTAATGCTGCAACACAAGAACACTTTGTTCTAAAAACGTTTGTTCTGTTAATGATGCTCACCTTCCCAACATGGTCACTGAAGACAAATGGATGCATAAGCAAATGTGGTGAAGAAAGCTGATGATTCCCAGGCTATCAAAAGATATGGCATCTGGGGTTTTAAAGGCTTAAAGATAAACAGGTGGCCATCTAGCTGAGAAGCAACAAAGCCCACATGGACGAAGTACACCAGTCTGTGTGATCATGAGGTGTCTATAGGATCAGGTATCAGGCATCAAAGACTGAGAACAAAAAGTCCTATCCTTGTGAATGAGTGGGAGTGCAGAGTGGAGACACAAAGCCCATCTGTATGCAATTGGACATCCACTTACAGAAGGGTCACAGGGAGTAGATGAACCAGCCGCTCAAGGTACAGTATAGCACCAATGAAACATACAACTTTCCTCAAGTTCTTTAATGCTTCCTACCCACCCCCACCCCACGATCATGACCCCAAATCTACCTTACAAATCTGGCTAGACCAAAGCATGTACAGAGGTACATGTAAGAGCTGGAAACACAGGGAGTCCAGGACAGATAAACTCCACAGAACCAATATTGAGAGTAGTCATACCAGGAGGGTAAGGGAAAGTGGGAAGGGGAGAACCGATCACAATGATCTATCTATAACCCCTTCTCAGGGGGATTGACAACAGAAAAGTGGATGAAGGGAGACATTGGTCAGTGTAAGACATGGAAAACTAATAGATGTATTGTCTCCCTTCTCCCAATGTATTACTTCCCTTCTCCCAATCTTCTTGTACCTTTAATGGATTACTAGAACATTTATATATGTGGGCCAAATGAAGCACCAGCTTTGGCCCGTTGACCTCTTATTATACTTGTATGTCAACACTTGTGAGCCCCAAATTCCAAAAATACCTTTGGGTCCCACAGGGTCTAAATAGTTTCACTGTGACAGTTATAATAGATAAGCTCTACTAAGATTTTCAGTTTACATGTCCCTTATTTCATGAGAAAATTTGAATTTACATATAGGAGGCCAATAAGCTATGATTGTTGCTAGGTGCTGATTAATAAATGTCCACTCATGTTGATCCTATGAACAATAGACTAAGTGAAACACTCACCAGGCCTGGGCTATCAGGATTGCGCTTGGGCCTGCTGCTGCAGCCACCGTGCCAGGTTATCTCCTTAATGGTCTTCCTCTTTTGGCTCACCCTCTACGTTACCAAACACGGGGTATTTCTCTAAGGATAGGTCTCACCTGATAACATGTCCAAAATATGTGAAACAAAGTTTCCTCACCCTTCCTTCTAAAGAGCATTCTGGATGGACTTCTTTAGCAGATATGTTTGGTTCTCTGGCAGTCCATGGTACTTTCTATGTTCGTTGCCATTGTTATAATTCAAACGCATCAATTCTTCTGTCATCTTCATTATCCATTGTTCAATTTTCACAGGGCACATGAAGGATTGAAAATGTGATGGTTTGCCTTAGGGATAGCTGAACCCTCAAAGTGCTAGTTTTGCTGTTTAACACTTTAAAAAGGTCTTGGGCCACCACTTTGCCCAGGAAAATACATCTTTTGATTTCTTGACTTATGCTTCAAAGTCCCTGATTCGTGGATCCACAGGGAAATGAAATCAAGCATAATTTCAAATGTTTCTGTGACGGTGTAATCCTTTCAATTCTTTTTGATGCATCCTTTATCATTCAATGTTTTGCCTATAGAATCCTTCAATATTTCAAGTGGGGCTTGAACTTTTCTGCAGTTTTTTCAGCTTGAGATGTGCTCAGCATGCTCTGCCTTTTTGGCACTGACTCCAGCTTTTGTTCATTGAATTATAATGCTCTGCTTTGTCTTCTCGCGTGCTCCTTTAAAATTTCCCTTATCACTGTGCCAAAACACACTTAGTTGACATTTCACAATTCCAAGCAATGAGAACGCTTGTGAGAATGGCACACAGGATCTATGCAATGTTTTATTGTATGTAGCATTGCTCACAACAATAGTGCCCCAAAGCAGACAATATCCGTGCTGGAGAGTGAATCCTAATATTGCAGAACAATATTTCATGCATCTTTTGGAAACGATTGGGCCTTGCTTTAATACTTGAAGCTTTTTCTGGTAGTGGAAATACTCTATTGGGATCTTATTTCCTTGTAACTTTTCTACTGATGCAGTTAACCAAAATTTTGGACTTTAATTCTTAGTTGTAGTTATTCATTTGTTAATGATCTTCCCTCAGTAAAATTGTGCTAGATAACAAAGCACTTCATGACTTATTTCTGGCAAATACCAAAAATAAACACTGCCATAGAATAGTATTTTACCCAAAATCACCTTGTAGGGCAGGGTAGAATTGCCCTTGTGGGTTTCTGAAATTGAAACTCTTTACAGGACTAGAAAGTCTCTTTGTTCCCCTGGAGCATTTGATGGTTTCCAACTGCTGCCTTGGGGTGATCAGCCCAGTGCATACCCTCTACACTGCCAGGGCTCCTGGAGGAGTCTTTATCATTGCAAACACCTCCTGTTTCAATTGGATATCCTCTTTCAAAATGCACAATGAGAGATTCGGCAGAACACTCTCAGAGACACCTGGTTTCATTCAATATACATTATGTCTAGCTACCACTTCGTGTTGTTATTCGTTGTAATGCTATCAGTTCTTGGTTACATTCCATGTTGCAAAGAAGTTTAATTATCTTATTAAATTCATTATTTTGTGGTAAATCAAATTAAGTATGGCATCGCTAAATCCTTGCGATGTAAGAGTTGTATTTCATAGGACAATACTTTCAAGGAAAGGATTCACATCTTGAATGATATTTTTTTTCTTGATAAGTTGTTTCTCATATGTACCCTTACTCCACCCACCCACCCCAACCAAAGGATCATAGAATAAGAGTTCCCCAGCTATAGCACTTAACTGGATTGTGCCAAGATATCACTAATTCTTCTTCTAAGTAACATGAACTGGTGATGTTATGAAAGCTTAGTGTCTTTAAAGCTCAGAAATCATGCAGACAACGTCTCTTCTGGAAGTGTATGCACAAGAAAGCAGTCAAGGAAACGGTGGTCAAAGAAAGTTTAAGAGATTCAAGATGACTAGGGAGTGTGTATGAGGTCACCCTAGAATGATGGAAATGATTTAATTAGGTCAGAATCAAACTTCTATTTTTTAATTAAGCTTCAGCGTTCCTAAATTATCTGTTCCATATTACTAAGGAAAGATTCTGTTACTTAGACATATATGACAAGTAACTTCTTATAAAACCTTAACCATCGACATCAAACAATGGAGAAAGCAAGGATGTGGTGTTTTGAAGCAATAGCTGTCAGGAACTGCGTACCAGGATCTTCAGGAGCATGTGCAACATTTCTTGTGAAGAATGTATATGTAAAATTTCAGAAAATCTTCTGCTAAGTTAACTCCAGGGATTTTACCTAAAAAAATAGTTTATCTAGTCTTACAAAGTTATAACTTACTCTTGTCTTGTAGCTGCATATAGTCTAAAATCCAAGTGATTTTGGTCACTTTTGCCCTTTCTCATTTTTACTGCATAAGAAGCTCACCTCCTCCTCAGACCATGAAACCATTTGTAATCTTCAATTCCAATGCGTTGTCTTGCATATGCTATCCCTGTGCACCAATAAAACAATTTTCTTTCACTCTTACCAGTTTAAGTTCTGTTCAGTGCTAAGAAAATTTCTTCAACATTCAGTGATCTTATGATTTAATAAATAATAATAACCTACTGTTCTGAAAATTTGGTTTTGGAGTTGTTTTTAATTTACTTAGAGTGCACATTTATAGGATCTGCCAAGCTAAATCAAATAGTCAACTAAGTTTTTATAAAAATCCACTGCCCCTCTTTTTCAACTTCTTCTGAATATCTTATTTTTGTGCCCTTTAAAAAAATTTGAACATATTTTTAGTTGACATTTGGCCCGTGGTTTTATGAACAATTTTAGTATTCTTCGTTTTCTGCACTGTTTCAGCTAAGAACTAGTTCTGTATTCGCCCCTAGCTATTACAGAATACTCAGGAGAAAGCAATATTTTCAGTGGCGTTTTGGTAGATATTTAACATCAAGCTCTCTGGGAAAATAAAACAAACAAACAAAACTGCATTGTAGGATTTTCCCATTTCTATGAAGTAGCAATTCCCAGAAAGGTTGGCATTAAGCTACCAATATGACATTCCTGAACCTGGTGTTAAAGCTATCAGTTCTCAGGAGACAGAACACTGGCTGCAACACAATTTTCTACACGACACAATTTGATACTGTTCTTAAAATTAACTTCCTCCAAGTACATATCTGAATACCAAGAATTTGTGAAGAGTTGTAGTTGAGGGTAAAATCTGCTCTTTATTAGACCTGCTAAAATAAAGTAAAGATAGAGTGAGATATAGAAAAGAAAGGGCACTGCCCAGGCAGTGGGTGAATGGTAAAGTTCAGACTCAAATACATCACAGGCCATTCTGATTTCCCCAGATATATGTACTCATTGCCATTGACTTAGTGCTGACTCAGAACAAGCCACCACGGGGTTTGTGAGGCCGTCATCTTGGTAGGGGCAGATAACCTCAGCTCTCTCCCATGGAGCAGCTGGTAGGTTTGAATGCCAGCCAGGGTTCCTGCTCTGTCTTCAAGGCAGAGTGTATATGTATATGTATGTTTCACACTTCATAAATATATGGTTATATTACATATCACTTTTAAACAATGATAAGAACATTGGTAAAACAAAAATTCAGAGTATAATTACTCATTCACAATTTATATAATGCATGTATGTAACAAATATATCACTTACTGTTTCTTCAATCTACGTCTTACTACACGTACACATGTGCTCCTTAGTGTTTCACTCATTGATTCACAAAATTTTTAAAGGAAAAGCAGTGGTACTCTTGTACTTATTTTTTTTCTAAGACCCTAAATCTCGGGGATAAATGAGCAACAGGGCTTCAGAGCATAGTCCAAGCACCGTAGAGCCTTCTCCTTTGCCTTTCCTCTCATCTCTTCCTGGCTGCTTTCACCTCCCCAGCAGCAGTGCGACATTTTGCTTTCAATGGCGGGCATCACCGACTACATTTCCTCCACTTCTGCTGTGGACACGCATGGCGCTAGTCAGTCCTGATGCTCCTGTAGACTCCAGGGATGGATGGTGCCTGTGGGAGTGGCAAATGATCAGGAAGAAGGCATAGCAACAGGGCAGAAGGGACCAAGGTGTCCATTGGTAGCTAATCTACCACCACAGAAACACCTGGTTCCTGCATCTATTTCAGCACTCACCACTCACACCTCCGCCGTCTGAGCCCCGCCCCCTTTTCCAGATAATGTACATAGTCCCACTCCAGCTGCCGGTGGCTGTAGCCTCTTCCAGCCTAACTGCAAACCTGACAAGACCAGTGCCCTTTATCTGGTGGATATAGCACGTGGCTTTTCCCAGTCAGAACTCATAAGATTTTAATGTCTTTAAAGGGATTTAATTACAAGTTGTGAAGGAATGGCTGTGTATAATATGATGTTTGTACAATGGTCAACAAAAATGTCAAAATACAAAACTATTGTTTTTTGGCATACCCTCCATGTTGATCTATACATATTCTGCATGTGCTATTTCCATCTCTTTAACCTATCCCCAAAGAATTTTGAACTCTTTGATTTGTGGTAAGTAAAGATGGCTGCGTTTACATCCTGGAAGGACTCAAGGTACGTGTCTTTCAGCGCTGTTGGGTGCATGTACTGTTCACCACAAGATCGGCAGTTTAAATCCACTAGCTCTTCTGAGGGACAATGGTGAGGTCCTCTGTTTTCATGTACCTATATATTATATTTGGGAGTCCAAAGTAAAGTGTTGGCATTGAGTTTTTCTAGTTTTTTTTGAGTCTGGAAAACAAAAATGAATTTGAATGGTAAAAACCAGGGCAGTAGAGCGAATGGGCTCAGGTTTTCAGGGACATTCTGATAGGAAAGCCCTTGCTAACTTCTGAGAACACGAATGTGTATTGTTCGGAGGAAGGAAAAAAATCCCTCAACCCCTTTCTTACCATTGAAGTTCTCCATTTTCTTAAAACACCTTCCAATTAGCCACCATGAACTGCCTGTTTCCTATGAGGAAAACTAGCAAGCCGCCCCTAACAAAACAGTTTGCATAGCCTGCTGAGCCAACCTCTGAGCCTTAAAATCTTGACAATAACGGGACCAGCAAATTTCCTCCAAAGCCACCGTTTTGGGTGTACTTTTAAAGGCTCCCTAACAAAGACAGAGATAATACTGACAGAACGTGCCTGTAACCATCCGCAGATTGCCGATCTAAATGTAAATATGTTTTGTGGGGGAGAAACTGTGCAGAGATGAACTGTGACACCGGTAACAACTCTGGTCTGTATTTGCCTGCAAGCGTGTGTGTGCGTGTGTGCGTGTGTGCGCGTGTGCGTGCGTGTGCATGTGTGTGCATGTGCGCATGCACGTGCACACATGCATATATTAAATATCACCTAACACCCAATTGTATAAATGATAAAAATAAATGGCATACAAGGTTTATTTCATTAAAAAGAATGTCAACAGTCTAAATATCTCTTCTTTTCAGTCCACATTCATCTTGACCACCTCAATATCAAATCTGGATATATCTCCATAAGTCACATTATACATTTAAAGCTTACATTTACTTGCTTGATTGTTTAACACTATCAGAAAAACTTTAGCTTCCATAAAGATGGGGTTCATCATCAGTCATGAAATACCTACCACAGTGCTTTCGGTCTATATCACATTTTACAACTAGGAAACACTTACGCCAGCCAGTCAAAGTCACAGAGAATACTTCCAAAATCATAGAATTCTTATTTCCCTCATTAACAAAATAATATTGAAGTGTAATGGAATAAATGCAAGACTACTTGCACTTATTGGATTTATTTGATGGTAATATTTTGTGAATAGAAATAATTACGTTTTTCATGATGGGAGGTTGATACGAAAATTTTGTCTTCTAACATGAAATTATATTACCAGTATGAATTGATAAGCTCCAATGAAGGATACAGTGTTGAATAGTTCAGTCTACAACGAGTGCAGTATAGTATCCATTGGTCCATATAAATATAAATTTGCTTTGTTTCCTTCAGAATGTAGGAAGTATAAACTAATTCTTTCATGTCTATACAGAGTATGCCCTGAGGAGAAAAATATAAATAAATGATATATAATTTTAAAAGCATTATAATATACCTCTATTAAGATACCCTTTCCTTTTTCATGTGTATAGTCAAAGAGAAAGACTCTACAGAATGTCTTATTGAGGATTAATAGATAAAGAATTTTAGGGCATAATATCTGATTTTCTAGACACCTAACAAACAGGTGCTTTCTAAAAAGCAGAACAATGTAACTTATGAGTTTTGTAGTTATGTATTAGGGCATGGTCAATAGAATTTTGGGTGGCTGTGAATATTTCTTAAATAATCACATTTATTCTTTAAAAAGTAGGGCTCAATATTTTGTAGCCCAGGGGTTCCTGTTTTATTTTATGTTTATTTAAATGTCTTTTACAAATTGTTTCAAAATGCAAATGAAAATAACTTTAGTTGGAAAGCACAGAGCTTTGAGATTCATAGGCTGGATGCTCTTTTACAAGAATTAATCTGTGTTGTGTCTCTGGGCCTCTGTTGTGGTGCACATATGGTGTGGAAAGTTGCCTACAGACTGAGACCTCTGTGATACAAGGTGCAACAGACAGCTGAAAGATGACAATTTAGGATATTGCTGATGTCACCTAGGCTCTAAGTGTCATTCCTGTGGCATTATTTTTCTTCACTTGATTTATTTTCTTGGCATTCTAACAAGATGTGTACATGGAAATTGCCTCTGGAATTACTTGATTCAGTATTCAATAATGTAAATGATAAATGTATAGATAAAATTTAAGATTTTTCTAGAGGGAAAAATTATATGTAATGACTGGAGTAAAATTATAAAGTAAAAACCAAAGAAAATAACTATATTTTTATATTGTTGATCATTCATTAACATCATATGCCTTGTTTTTTGGTAAATATTGTGTGTGTGCTCTCATTATTTTATTATTTATTTTAGAAAAAATATGGAAAGAAATTTGGAGACAAACTGGATAATATGCTGTATCAATACCAAAAGGTAAAACCATGTATAACCACCCATACAAATTGATTAATATTACAATTAACCATTTCTTTGGTTTATTATTAAAGGTTGTCCATCAATCTCCTACCTATGCCTGCAGTTACATATAGCTGATCAAATCCCTTCTTTGTGCCCCAAGTTGCTTTTCTACTCTTAATTCATGAGTAACAAAACTATAAAAAAAATTCCATCCAAATCCTTCATTTGGGCATATACTTTTATATCTGCATTCTTTCAATTACTCATCCACAAATTACAATAGAATACAAACCAAATAAACCAGAGAAGGTTTTAAAAATGTCTGGGGCAGCATCTAACCTCCTCTAACTTGAACAAGGGTGGAAGGATTAAGATGTTCATCAACAGTCACTCAATGTTGATGCTTATGAGATGGAGTTCAGACATGCTTCTTCTCTACAATTACTTTACCAACTCTGACACTACTGTCCTGCCCCATACAACTCTCTACTTCTCTGATGAATTTTATAATTTATTGCAATGACCACCCTGAACTCACAGATACTATTTATTTATGTGGCTTATTCGGCAAGTAACTGGTAGATGTCAGACTCTGAGATACTTAGGACACAGCGCTTCAGGCAAGACAGTCTCTCAGCCTGTGACACCTTGGCATCACCCCAGCATGGCAAGTGTAAAAATGTCATCCAGTTTTCCTGATTGTAGGCATGAATGAATTCTTCCAGCAACCCTGGAAGGAAAGGTGCTCAGTTCATCATTATTGTTCCTGGGGCAGCCTAGAAGCCACACACTCCAGCAGTAAGCCTCCTGCCTGAAGGAACTCAACTCTCTTCATCCCTGAGCCAGACAACCTAGTAAATCTTTTTTTTTAAATCATTTTATTGAGGGTTCGTACAATTCTTATCACAATCCATATATCCATCCATTGTGTCAAGCACATATGTACATTTGTTGCCATCATCATTCTCAAAATATTTGACTTCTACTTGATCCCTTAATATCGGCTGCTGATTTCCACCCTCCCCACTACCCCCTCCCTCATGACCCCTTCATAGTTCATTCATAAGTTGTTATTTTGTCATATGTTACACTGTCTGGCGTCTCCCCCCACCCTCTTCTCTGCTGTCCCTCCCCCAGGGAGGAGGCTATACGTAGATTCTTGTAATCAGTTCCCCCTTTCTACCCCATGTTCCCTCCACCCTCCAGGCATTGCCATTCTCACCACTGGTCCTGAAGGGATCATCTATCCTGGATTCCCTGTGTTTCCAGTTGCTATCTGTACCAATGTACATCCTCTGGTCTAGCCAGGTTTGTAAGGTAGAATTGGGATCATGATAGTGTGGGGGAGGAAGCATTTAAGAACTAGAGGAAAGTTATATGTTTCATCCTTGCTACCCTGCACCCTGACTGGCTCATCTCCTCCCCACAACCCTCCAGTAAGGGGGTGTCCAGTTGGCTACTGATGGGCTTTGAGTCTCCACTCTGCACTCACCCACATTTACAATGATATGTTTTTTGTTCCTTCATGCTTGATACCTGATCCCTTCGACAGCTCATGGTCACACAGGCTGGTATGTTTCTTCCACAAGGGCTTTTTTGCTTCTGAATTAGAAGGCCACTTGTTTATCTTTGAGCTTTTAAGACCCCAGATGCTATATCTTTTGATAGCCAGGCACCATTAGCTTTCTTCACCACATTTGCTTATGCACACATTTGTCTTCAGTGATCATATCAGGAAGGTGGGCACCCACTGATAAGATTTTTAGTTCTTTCATATCTGGTTACTGTTACTGTTCCCTTCTACGCCTCATGGTCAGAAAGGCTGGTGTGCTTCTTCCATGTGGGTTTTGATGCTTCTCAGCTAGATGGCCGCTTTCAGGTCTTTAAGACTCCAGGCGCTATATCTTTTGATAGCCAGGCACCGTCAGCTTTCTTCACCACATTTGCTTATGCACACATTTTTCTTCAGCAATCGTGTCGGGAAGGTGTGCATCCTGGAATTACAATTTAATAGAACAATGTGTTCTTGCATTGAGTAAGTGCTTGAGTGGAGGCCCAATGTCCCATCTGCTGCCTTAATACTAAACCCATAAATATATGCCTATTGATCTGTTTCTCCACACTTTAATATAAATATATTTACAAATGCACATTCCAGTCTTTAGACCTCAATAAATACCCTTTGTCACCTAGTTATTTCCTCTATTTTCTTTTATTTTTATCTTGTCCCACTATCATGCTCAGCCTTCATTTGGGTTTCAATAATTTCTTTCTATTACCTTGCCCTTGTTGAATCCCTACCAGGCCCCTCACACCCTCCTTGCCACTGATTTTGGATCACTTGTTCCTCCCCTGTCCCTGGGTTGGTCAGCACCACCTCCTTACCCCCTCATTCCCCTCTCCTGTGCTCCCCCAGAACCATTGGTCCCATTGCTTTCTCTTCCAGACTATTCATCCAGTCTATATTATCTAGATAGATCTGTAGAGATAATAATATGCACCAAAAATCAATCCATAGCAAAGTAGGCAATGAGTGAGAACACAGCAATGACAACAACAAAAAAAGGAAACCAATTACCCATAGAAGAATAAATTAATTAAAACAAGAAATTTTAAAAAGAAAGAAAAACCTGTAAATAGATCAAGGTCTGATTATTGATCTCTAGGCATGTCCTTCAGTCAGGTTCAATGGGGTACCATGCTTTGGTTCCAGATTCTGTCCTTTGTACTCCCTCAGGGGCTCCCTGCTCTCTCCCATGGTTGCTCTGTCATAGACCTTTAGGGGTTTGCCTCAGTGTCACAGGGTAAGTCGGGACCAGTCCCGACACGGAATCACCAATGTTGTCCCCTGTAGGGCCCTAGGCCATCAAGGGACAGTGTGTCTTGTAGTGGGATCGGCCATATTGTCCCCTCTGTCCATTGGCTATTCATAGTGGAGATATCGTCCTCCAGGCCTGATGGGCCAGGATGTTCTCCACTCTCTCTTCCTCTCCCTTCATTTGCTCCCATTTTCTCTGATCAGACATGCCCCTCTCTCCTAGCGGCACCTTCAGTGCCATCCTCTCAAGTAAATTTGCCTGGGATGAGGGGCAGTTGTACACGTAGCTGGTATAGGGGACAAGCCATCAGGCCCTGCACTGGCTCCCCACTCCTTGCCGGCACACTGAATTCATCTGGCACTGACTTTATATCTGGTCCCTCTTTCCCTGTGGAGACACACAAGCAATAGCCCCCCCCCCCCACTTGGATGGGTCAGTGTCCTATTCCTCTATCACACATCTTTTTTTTTTCTTTCCCCTTTCTCCCCTACACCCCTGTTTTAGTTGGCTACCATATGTACCCTTGGATTTGGTCTGGTCCCTGTCATATTACCTGGACCTCACCCCTGGAGTGTTTGTATACAGTAGCATTTTCCCTGTGCCCCTTTTGCACTTACCTTCTGTTCTCTCTTTTATATATAAACTTATCTCAGTGAACTCATGTTATATTTGTCCTTTTTGTGCTTGGCTTACTTTCACTTAGCGTAATTTCCTCCAGTTCTTCCCATGCAGCGATATGCTTCGTGCATTCATCACTGCTTTTTAGCGATGCATAGTACTCCATTGTATGCATGTACCATAGTTTTTTAATCCATTTGCCTCTTGACAGATATTTGGGTTATTCCCCACTCCTTGCGATTGTGAACTGTGCCGCAATGAACATTGGAGCACAGATGTCTGACCTTGGTTTGTTTCTTGCCTCTTCTGGGTATATGCCCAGTAGGGGGATTTCTGGGTCGTATGGTAACTCCATTTCCATCTGTTTGAGAAATTGCCAAATCGATTTCCACAGGGGCTGTACATACCTACAGGTCCACCAGCAGGGGATGAGAGTTCCTATCTCACCCCAGCCCCTCCAACACTTGTTGCTTTCTGATTTTTTGAATTGGGCTATCTTTGAGGGTGTTAGGTAGTATCTCATCATTGTTTTGATTGGCATTTCTCTTATGGCTAATGATAGGGAACATTTTCTCATATGTTTATTGCCCACCTGATTTCAGATTCTGTGAAACTTCTTTTTAGGTCCTTTGCCCACCTCCTCAGTGGGCAATTAGTTTTTCTCTTGATGTTTTCCCAGTCAGTGAACTCTCTTATTACTCTCTTGGTGAATTCTTTCAATGTACATAGGTGTTTTATATTCAGTATATCCTACTTGTCTATTTGTGACTCCTCTGTATTTGTATCCTTCCCAATTTCTGATAGCCTATGTATTCCCAGTGCCAAGGTTCTCAGGTTTGGCCCAAATCCCTCATTAATTGCCCTAATAGTTTGGGATTTTATCTCAAAGTTTGTGATCCACCTTGAGTTTATTCTTGGGCATGGAGTCAGTTAAGGGTCTTGCTTAATTTTTCTGCAGGTAGATATCCATTTTTTTCTAGCACTATTTATTGAAGATAGCATCTGCTTCCCATTTAATATTTTTGGACCCTTATCAAAGATCAGTTGCCTATATGCTGATGTTTTTATTTCTGGGTCTTCAACTCTTTTACATTGGTCTGAATATCTGCCATTATGCCAGTACCACACTGTTTTGACTATTGTGGCCATATAGTATGTGCTAAAATCAGGTAGCACAAGCCCTCCCACTTTGTCCTTCTCCTTGAGGACTTCTCTGCTAATTCTGGGATTCTTCCCCCTCCATATGAAGTTGGTCATCTGTTTTTCCAATTCTTTGAAGAAAGATGGTGGCATTCGTATCAGGATAGCATTATAGTGCCTTGAGCAGAACTGATATCTTTACTATATTCCATCTGCCAATCCATGAGCATGGGGTATTCTTTCATTCGTTGATGTCATTCTTGATTTCTTAAAGTGGTGTTTTATAATTTCCCTCATACAAATTGTTCATTTCTTTAGTCAGGTATATCCCTAGGTATTTCAATTTGTGCTTGGCTATTGTAAAGGGTACTACCTTTTTAATCGTCTCTTCGGTGATCTTGTCTGAGGTGTAGAGCAGTCCAATAGACTTCTGTTTGTTGATTTTGTATCCTGCCACTCTGCCATATTCCTCTATTGCTTTGCTATACTTCACTTGTGGAAATTAAGGTATCTTCAATATACAGAATCATATTGTCTGCGAATCATGATAGTTTCACCTCTTCCTTCCCCAGCTGAATGCCTTTAGTATCTTTCCTTTGTCTTATGTTGTTAGCTAAGACCTCCAGCATGATGCTAAATAGGAATGGGGGCAGGGGCATCCTTGTCTGGTCCCCTTTTTCAGTGGAATTGTTTTCATCTTTTCTACGTTAACTACCACATTAGCTGTTGTTTTTTTTCATATATGACTTGTATAATATTGAGGAATTTTCCTTCTATTCTTGTCTTCTTAAATGTCTTTAGCAGGAATGCATGTTGGATGTTTTTGAATGATTTTATGAATCTATAAATATTATCATGTGGTTCTTATCATTTTTCCTGCTAATGTGGCAAATGATGTTGATGGTCTTTCATATGTTGAACCATCCCTGCATCCCTGGTATGAATTCCAATTGTTTATGGTGAACTATTTTTTAATATGCTTTTGTGTTCTATTGACCAGTATTTTGTTAAGGATTTTTGCATCGATGTTTATTAGGGATATTGGTCTATAGTTATCGATTCTTGTGGCATCTTTGCCAGCTTTAGGTAACAAAGTTATACTAGCTCCATAGAAAGAGTTTGGGAGTTTTCCATCGTTTTCTATGTTCTGGAAAATTTGTGTAGGATTGGAATCAGTTCTTCCCTGAATGCTTGGTAGAATTCTCCTGTGAAGCTATGGTCATATATTGATTAAAAACAACAAAACTCACTGCCATCAAATCAATTCTGATGGATATCCACCTAATAGTACAGAGTAGAATTAGCCAAATTGGTTGTTAAGGAGTAGAAAGCCAAGCTGGGCATTTGGTTAGAAGCCCAACACATAACCCAATATGCCTAACGGGCTCCTGGACTACTGAACAGGATGTTTAAGAACATAAATGCAGGGTACGGCGGTAACTGGTGACCCATGAATGCAACGGAATAGCAAAGTTATTGTTTTAAAATAACAATGGGAAAATATCAGTGCAGTATGTTTGACTGCTATGGTAATAAATAATTCTGATAAAAATGTGTTCCCAGGGTTAAGTTGGAAATATAGAAAGTAAAATTATTAAAATACTCTATTAGTTTATCTATACTAAGTAAATATTTGAAGTTCCACTGGGTACAAGAGTGAAATTAATGTGCACTTCTTATTCTTAAATCTTAAATTTAAAGAAGTTTTATGTTTTCTAAGTTGCAGGGAGATATATATATATATATATATATATTCCCTGGTATACCAAAAATATAAAGGAATATATTTAAATTATGTTGTCACTACTCAGACTCTCTGGTGCACAATGGGTTAAACATTAGGCTCTGAATCAAAAGGTTATTTGAAGGCTCAACGTGCTTCTGTAACAATGCACAGCCTATGAAGCTCCATAGAGCAGTCTACTATGTCCTATATGGTCAATTTCAGTAAGAATCAACTTTATCACAGTTCATTTGGCTTTGCACGTTAGGCAGGGTTCTCTAGAGAAATGAAACCAGGAAAAAAATATATATATAATAGGTTTATATAGTGAGAAGGAATACAACAGCTAATTATTCCACACGTCATTACAGAGGGCTCAGTTCAACTGTCCCACTTTCATGGGACAGTTAATACACTGGAAGTCCTTCAACTCATGTGGGACACCGGGTCCAATGTCAAGCAAGCAGACAGCAGAGTCCTCCCTTAACAAGACAAGCAGAGTCTTACAATAAGCAGCAAGCAGCAGGATGGGTCACCAACAGTAAGTAGCATTGAGACATAGCAAAGCAGGCCTGTATGGGATATCAAATGTAAGCAATGCAAGGCGACATGATCTAGCCTCAAGCTTAACAGATTTATGCACCAGCAGCATGGCAAAGCACGTCTCAAAAGAGCCTCAAGCTTTAGCGACAGGATCCATGGGTTGGTCTGGCCCACAGTAGTGTAGTTCACAGATTGAGGCATAGAACTAGCTAAAGCAGCAGCATGTACCACAAGCTCTGATCACCAGAGAGCAACAGATAGGGGGGAGGCCTTGCAGAGCCATTTATCTCTTTACCCTCCAATTAAACTGCAACATGATTAATCCCACATGTTTCCCCAATAAACCTAACTATCACACTTTGGTTTGGTGTTTTGGTCATCAAATAAGCTAACTTTTTTGTTAGACCATGTACATTCTTGGACTTTATTGAAAATAAAAATGAAGTCTTTAAATTAGCCATTAGTTTTTGATATCCAATTTTTCCTATTTAATAGCCTATTTATCTTGGTATTTTTCCACTTGTCTTTAGGCCAAATAAATAATATTTGAACTAATTTCCCATTATTTAATATGAATTGCCTCTAAACAGGTTAGTTTAAAAAAATTAAGTACCATATGCTTAGATAAGATGACAATTTCTAGATAATAATTTAATCAAAAGTGCAGAGCAGCAACTAGTTGGAAAAGAGTTGGGCTTTTTAGAAAGAATCTATTCATTTAAATCCTCCCTTAATGTGTCTTTCATGGTGCCAAGTTCTGACTGTGCTTATTCCGAGTCAGTCCGCATTTGGTCCTTGCCTTAAATGCCTCTACATCCGATTACTATAATACCCTTGGTAGAGCTTTGCCAAGAATGCTCATGTGAGAGCCTAAATCTCTTTTAACAGAAATGGCTATAAGAGGTGAACAAAACACTCCTTTGGTCACAATGGAGTTGAGCCTCTGCCATCACCTGTCTGTGAATCCACGTCTGCTCTACAATGTTTTATTTGAGTTAGCAGGGGTTTTATGTTCTCAGCACGGGTATTTGCTCCAGAGAAACTGATTGCCTAGATTGACAGCCCCACAAATTCTACCTTTGCAGATTCTAAGATGTTTTATTTCTTTCATATTGTGTTTTTTCTTCCTATGGAAAGATATAATTTTTGTTAAGATTTAAACGCATATGTAGGCTTTATATGTATTATCTATATTGCTGATTCTATAGCTATTTTCTTTTTATATTATTCAAACATGAGAAGTTATTGTTTGTTTGCCTCTCTATTCAATTCCATTCTAGAGTTAACCTAAACTCTCTCTAATAATCGTTTATGCCCATGTCTTTCTTACCCAAATGTTTGTTTAATGATAATGTATAAAGCAATTGACTTCAGAATATTTCCCTCTACTTTTAAAAGAAAATATCATTAGAGAGCTCAAGCATAATCTGTAATAAGGTTCATGGGAATTATGTAGACATGGAAAGACTAAAGAACTTTGAGGTGAAAAAGAATTGAGAATTTTGTAAATAAAAAAATAAAATTCACAATGAGTCTTAAAACAGCCAGTAGACAGAACACTGTCATAATCATCCAATGAATCATCTGCCAAGGGACATGGGAGTAGTAATATTTGTTTATGATTTGATTGCAGTCTTCATCCTATACTTTTCTCAAACTTGAATTTCTAATGAAATAGTGCCGTCTTATTGGTGTGTCTCTTTAAGATATCCTTTCTAGATTCTTCTCTAGAGCAAATGATCACCTTTAAACCCTTGGACATACTTCTTGCGTTCAGATTACCTCAACACAAATCATGAATAGCTCAAATAAAGAAAACGAACAAGTCAAACAAGTAAAAAATAAAAACAAAACCAAAACCCTGAGGTTATCAGTCAAACTGCTAAACTTAGGCTACTTTTTTCTCCCAAAAAATTTCTTTAAAGAATTTATTTAATTTTCTACAGGGAAGCATTCAATATTTTTGCTTTGGATGACAAACTATACTTTGATCTCTTTCTTTTTGTCAGTATCGTATCTCTCTTCACATTGATTGTAAATACTTATGCTCATTTGAAATGGAATTTTAGATTAAGACACATTTTTCAATTAGTTACAACTAGACAAAACAGAAAGAATGCTGTAAAATAGAGATCCAGTAAAAATGGGCTGGAGTTCTGAGAATCGTTTCCTACTGCTCTTCCTTTTCTGTTTGCTTCGTCATCACCTGTTATCCAGCGTCCACATGTTCCATTCACTTCTGCGGTAACTACAGGTGTGTCGGTCTGAAATTAGCCATACTATAACCTTATCAGAAAACGAAGTGGGAGGAGGGAGGAAGGAAGGAGAGACAGGGCAGGGCATAGTGAGAGAAAAACAATACAAACATAACTGCATCACAGAGATTGTCATTTAAATAAAATCTCTGAATCGTTAAAAAAAATTATTACACTGCTTTCCTGGATTCAGATTATGGATGAACTCAAATTACACTTTACTTGACAATGACCAGTATAATCCACGGTTTCTCCCAGTTAGCAGACTAGGGCACTTCAAAGTTGTCATCATGCGTTAAATTTTCTGATGTGTTGTAGATCAGAAGACAGTTTAAGAATCAGATTTACCATCTATGAATGAGATGCACATCCTTTTTTGGCTACTAGATATCCCAGCATCTCCTGCACCACATTATATCAAATATTTTGCCATGTTATTAACAAATATATTATAGTAAATGTGCTATAATTAAACAGCTATTTTTACACAATCTATAAGCGAAGTGGTTGAAGGTTCTGCCGCTGCTGTTGGGTGCGCCTGAGTTCACTCTGATATACAGTAGCCTTATCTAAAGCTGAACAAAATGCTGCGCAGTTAATCCTGCACCAGACTTATCGTTGTTGTTAGACCTGAGCCCATGTGCTAGCTACTGGACCAACCCATATTCCCGGCCTTGCTCTTGTTCACTTGCCCTCACTTTACCAGGCATGATAACCCCTTCCAGAGATTAATGATGTGTCAAAACAATCGTGTTTCTCATTTTGAACTTATATTAGGATCATCATAATGGGCACTAAAGTCTGATTTTGCAATTCACATTTATAATTTTCACTTACTTCTGGATATAATTGAACTTTGAAACAGTGCTAGCCAGAATACTGTGGACTCTGATCTACAGTTTGTTTGCATTCCTCAGTGCTAAGGGATTTATTTGTGTGGCTAGAAGCTAGATCTCGTGGATTCACTAACAAGTCCACTTTAGCCAGGTTACACTGCTCAGCTAACCAATGCCTTTCAGCGGTGATTTCAACCTTTCCGAAGATTCTAGCCATATCTCCCCTATTTATAATTGTCTTCTCATTTTGGCCATGCTGCAGAGTGAGGCTGCTGGGTGCTCTGTCTCCTGCTGGGCCAGGCAGAGCATTCCCTTTTGGAATAGACACTACTGCATTCTTGAGGGGTAGTTTTTACTGGCATTGATTTCTTAGACCTTTTAACTGCAAAACAATAAGTTGGCTTATGATTGAGGCTAACTAGTACAAGACATACAGAACATTTGCTTCTGGTAGGGATGCCCGAAGGCAGTTTAATTTGCATAGTGACACACTTCCTAATTTAATGACACAGCTCATTGAGCATTTAAAAAATATATTTGTTATAGTTTACTATCCTTCAAAAGTTTCAGAAATGAGCCTGGTGGGAACTGAATAAAAATGTAAAGACTATAAATAAAGTATGTGTTAGGGCCAGAATCACTTCTTCAAATAAGGCAGTATTATCTATTTAATGAGTCCCTGCATAATACAAATGCTTAACAACAATGGTTAAACTAGGACTAACATCCCAATTTAATCATAGATACTTGTAAAGATCTGGTGGTCTGCTTCTGAAAAGGCAGCCATTGAAAACCCTATAAAACTGTCTACTCTCAAACACATTGGGCTATTATGAGTCCAATTCCACTTGACAGGAACTGATACTGGTATCAAGATAATATATATACTCCAAGTTCTCTTTTATTCTGAAACGTATTTTTCTCCTGATGAGCTAAGTTTTAACTATTTCCATCAAATCTCTACATATCCCCACAGTGTTTGATTCCAGAAATGGACCCAGTTTATATTCTTCCCCTGAGATTTGCTCCACTGTGTAGACAGATTTCAATTAGGAATTGTAAGACAATTCACCAGATGTGCCAGGACATCTCATTACCTAGCAGTAGACTCCGTGAAGGCTAAAGCTAAGATTAGTGTTACAAGTTAAGCAAAAGGCACACAGGGAGAAGAACAAAAATTCAGTAACAAGATCTACCATAAAATGATTAGCCGTCTATTCAGGTGGTGCATCAGTTTTTTATTCCTTTGGCGGTTCATTTGATTGTATCTGTATTTTCTAAGGGAGTTTATAAGAGGATGCATGAGATTGGACATGTCAATGCAGTTTGTTTTTTTAAGTTTTATAATTTTGCTGTTTTCTTCCAGTGTGCTGAGGTAGCAGGACTGTTGGATCCCAGGCCGGAGAGAGACCACAGTGGAGGCTCGGGGGTGGGCTTGGGGAGCAGACCCAAGAGCACAAAAGCATGAAGAGTAGGGGAGAAATTGTAAGGAATCCCTCAATAATGGCTGTCTACTTTGAAGCTGCTGTGTGAGTGCAGGTGAAGGAAGAAAACTCACTCTAAGAGGAAGAAAACAAAATGGGTGAGGTTGTAAGGATTTATGACCTTTCCCTTCCACCACCATTGCATTGCCTGATTGGTGGCAATTCATCCTTCTGACCAAAGTGCCCTCAAAAGTAAAATCAGGTCAGCCCAAAAGCCTCCTCTTTAGCAGAAGTTGAGAAAAACAAGGTGAGAATTACTCCCTCCCAATCATTCAGACAGTGCCATCTCCTGTTTCTTCCCCGGACATGATGGATGCATAATTGTTTTGTGTAGTGCGGCTTTCTTTACCCGGCATTCAATCAACTCCTAACCTTTGAGCTCTTACGCTGGGGGATGGTGTTTGCTCACTTACTGTTTGTACAGTTAACCCAGCTGCTGTTTTTTTTTTTTTTTCCAAAATCCTGCTTGCATGTTTGGCTCGTGACCTGAAATACCAATTTTTCTCTGTTAATTTGGGATTTTGAGCAAACATATAGAAGCAAGTTGATTCTGGGTGACTGCTTACATTACCCAATTAGCTTTGAATAGCTTTCTTGGCTATATTACTAACAGAAGATCTTCATGTCCTCATGCCATGGTGCCGCTTGGGTTTGCATTCCAGAGTTCTGGTTAGTAGTTGTTAGCATATCCAGAGGCCTCTGTTGTGACCAGCTAACACTAGTGACTCTAAACACTGAACTTTAAACAGGTGTCTCTGGGCCAAAGAGCACAAAAGTACTTTGAAACATTTGTCTTTGGAGGAAGAGAATGTAGAAACCTGCAACCCCTTGTGACAGGGAGAGGGCATAGAAACCCGTTCAGATCCTGTTGCTTGTTTTTATTTCTTATTTATCACCCATTCATTCTTGTTGGGTGTCATTAATAAATCTAATGTATAGGTATGCTATTAAGAGGAAAGTTTAGTTCTTAGAAAAAGACATTATTCTTGGTAAAGGAGGTGGAGCACCAGGAAGCAGGACGACCCTCGCTAATATGGATTCATACAGTGGCTGCTTCAATGAGCTCAAATACAAAGGCTTTATTCCGAAATACAGAGGGTCACTATGAGTCAGAACTGATTGGATGGTATCTAACAACAAAAAATAGATAATACCTTATACCATATCTAATCGAGTATAAGTCAAAATTTTCAGCACTTTTTAAATGCAGTTTTGTGGTAAAAGTGGGTGCCTTGCTGTGCTGGTCTGGGGGGACTGGAGAAACAAACCCATGGACACAGATATGTGTATAAGAAAGAGATTTATATCCAAGAGCAATTGAACATTGAGAAAACATCCCAACCCAGTCTAGTCCAAGGCCATAAGTCTCATATTAGCCCATATATCCGATGCCAATCTATAAAGTCCTCTTCAGACTCATGAAACATATGCAATGATGCCAAATGCAGGAAGATCACAAGCCAGTGGGTAGAAAACCTTTGAATCCAGTGGCATAGTAAGCCTCTCAGCGCTGGAAGGGCTCTCTCTGGGGCTTCCCCGGCTTCCGAGGTCTGATTGCATCCATGTGGCTTGTCTGACTCAGGGCACTAGGGTAGTTCCATGTGTCTTGTCAGCTGCAATGTCTCCCAGGAAAGTCATCCTTGTCAATAGAGAGTCTCCAAGGGAGGGAACTGAGAGAGTGTATTACCTGCCTTCAAGAAGGAATACTGTATTTCCCAGAATTCTCAGGAGAAGACCATGCTCAGACAGAGTTCTCATTGGCTATCTCCAGATTGACAGGCTAGACTCCACCCCTACACCCTTAATCCTCAATTGACCCCAGATTAGGTGACTACCACACTTTCAAATGAAGACTGAGCATGGTAGTGGGACAGGAGGAAAGCAAAAGGAAATAGAGAAAAGAACTAGGAGGCAAAGGTCATTTAAAGAGACCTAAATACAGGCATGTACATATGGTAAATATATTTCTATATGGTGATGGGGAAATAGATCTATGTGCATATGTTTATAGGTTTAGCAGTACAGTAGCAGAAGGACATCGGGCTCCCACTCAAATACTCCCTGAATGCAAGAACACTTTGTTCTATTAACTGGGCACTCCATGATGCTCACCTTCCCTACACGATCATTGAAGGGAAATGAGTGCACAAGAAAATGTGGTGAAGAAAGCTGATGGTACCCAGCTATCAAAAGATATAGCATCTGGGGTCTTAAAGTCTTGAAGATAAACAAGTGGCCCTCTAGCTCAGAAGCAACAAAGCCCACATAGAAAAAAGCACACCAGCCTGTGTGATTGTGAGATGTCAAAGGGATGAAGTATCAGGCATCAAAGAACAAAATATATCATGTGAATTAGGGGAAGTGCATATTGGGAACCCAAAGTCCATTTGTAGGCAACTGGACATCCCCTTACAGAAGGGTCGCAAGGAGGAAACCAGCCAGTCAGGGTGCAGTGTACCAATGAAGAAACATACAACTTTCCTCTAGTTCTTAAATGCTTTCTCCGCCACCACTATCATGATCGCAATTCTACCTTACAAATCCAGATAGACCAGAGGATGTACACTGGTACAGATAGGAACTGAAAACACAGGGAATCCAGGACAGATGATGCCTTCAGGCCCAGTGGTGAGTGGCAATACTGGGAGGATAGAGGGATGGTGTGGTGGAAAGGGGGAGCCGATTAAAAGGATTTACATATCCTACTCCCTGAACGACAGACAACAGGAAAGTGAGTAAAGGGAGACATGGGACAGTGTAAGATATGACAAAATAACAATAATTTATAAATTATTGAAGGTTTATGATGGAGGGGGGAGCAGAAAGGGAGGGGGGAAATGAGGAGCTGATACCAGGGACTCACGTAGAAAGCAAATGTTTTGAGAATGATGAGGGCAACAAATGTACAAACGTGCTTGACACAATGCATGTATGTATGGATTCTGGTGAGAGTTGTATGAGCCCCGAAAAAAACGATTTCAAAAAAAAATTGATGCCTTGGCTGATTGTTGGGTCTCCTTATACTCGAGTATATAGGGTAATAAATTCTGCTGGTCCTTCTAGTGAATTACTACTAAATGATCAGGTTTTGAGAGTTCAGGAACATTAACAAAATTCCCAAGGGAAATTGCCTCAAAGACAAAAAGATCCTTTAGAAGAATGAGGGGGTACCCCCCAAAAGAAGAAAATAGCAGAACAGCCTCCACTGGGCAGAGCTTTCAACCCCCGGTACCCCCCACCCCACCCCACTAAGTGAGCCTCAAGCAGCTCACTCTGAGTTAGTGCACCCAGTGGAGTTGCCTGCAAAGGTTCTCTCTGGTCACAGTAAATTTTTTCGTAAAAGCAGTTTTGCTTGAACCTTGGGTTTTTTGTATGTGTGTGTGATGGCCAATTTAAGAGAATAGTGTGTGGCTATGAAATTTTGTTCCCTGCTCAGGAAAATTGTTGCAGAAACAATTGTGATGTTGAACCCAGCTTGCAAGGATAGCACTATGGAGAAAATTCAAGTTCGTGAATGCTTTTCTCACTTCAAAAGAAGTGAAATGTTGATTGAAGATGAACCTTATCGTGGATGTCTGTCAACTTCCCAAACGGATCAAAATGTCGCCTCATAGTCCATGCGGAGTTCATTCCACCAGGTCCGATTCTATTGAGAGACTCTGAAAAGATTGCATAGTCGTGTGTGACAAAAGAGACCCGATTGTGGCAGACGAGGGACTGCTTTTGCCACCACACAGCTGATCTCAGGGTGCCATTCTTGGGCAAAACACAGCATGCTGCTCTTGTTCCACGCACCTTCCTCTCTGACCTTTCCCTGTACAACTTCATTTTGTTTCTTCAGATGAAGAGTGGCATGAAAGGATGGTGATCTGATAACATAGAAGAGGTTAAAAAAAAATGAGGAGGTGTTGTCAGCCATCCAAACAGATGAGTTTGAAAATTGTTTCCAAGAATAGAATTTTGACAATTTGCACATATTTGACAAATGTATTCAATGTAATGGAGAGTTCTTAGAAGTTGATAAAGTTGTTTTGTTAAAAAATTAAATACATAGCTTTGAAAAATAATGCTGATTTCAGAGTGCACCCCCTCCTATACTCATACTCGAACTCACAGCTATTGAGTTACTTCTGACTCAAAGTGACACTACAGGACACAGTAGATCTACCCTGCAAGTCTCTGAGGCTGTACATCGTGATGACAGCAGGGGCCTTCATCTTTCCTGATGGAGCAGCTGGGGCACCAAACGCATGGTTAGCAGCTCAATTCAAAACCCTCTATTCCACCAAATCTCCTTTTGAAGGAGTCTCACTATCTTGAAAGAAAAATAAATCATTGGCTTACCACTTTCATGAGAAGCAAATGCTTGGGGGAAAATGGTCAAGGTAAAAAATCATCTTTATAATATTCTGAAAGAGATAACAGAAGATGTTGACAATATGAAATAAGCGAAGAAACATGAACTGTCTTACTGCCTGTTTCAAGGCACACTGTATGCTACTAAATTTATTTCCTCCTTCCTTCCGGATATTGTTTCTTGTTTGTTTAAATTTCATATAGCACAAGTCTCCTATCTTCTTGAAATTTATGTATCACATTTGGAGAGAATACTAGTGAGCTTATATTTAAGACAGAAATTTAGGAGCAATTTTTTGGATGTGATACCTATTATCCACTTTCTTCACGAGTCAAAATCATATTCTGTTGCCTCATAGTCTAATATAAATTTCATTGCCAGTGTAAACTGGTTCACTGTTCCCTTCCTTTAGTGCACCAATGCTGTATAATACTCTGCCAGTAGACTTTGTGTCATATTACCTAAAATGTATTTCCAGTGTGCAAGATGTGTATCTACACACTATATTAGAATATAATATTTTAGGTAGCATTTATGTTCAGTTCCTCTATAACACTCTGCGAAGTTATATGCATTGAATATGTTGGACGAATATAACAGCAAAGATTTAATAAGTATAATTATTATAATTTCTAACATTTATTGAGCAGAGTGAAAGTAAAATATTAGAGTATCAATTTTATATAATATGTGTATTAATGTATATAATATATTAACTCACTTACTCAATTTGGTGTCTAAGTTTAAACTTTCTTTTACCTATTTTAATATGAAATATCTGAAGCCTATAAGCATTAAATAACTCTCCTAAGGTTGCACATCTAGGTAAATTTAAATTTATACTTTGAACCTGTTCAGTCTGCTCTCAGATGCTAAATATTTTCAATACTGTGTGAAACTACTTCTCAATATAGAAAATTGAGCATTAAGAATGATCAATTACTTATCCCTTCCATACCTCATGATCACACAGGCTGGTGTGCTTCTTCCATGTGGGCTTTGTTGCTTTTGAGCTAGATGGCCACTTGTTTACCTTCAAGACTTTAAGACCCCAGACGCTATATCTTTTGATAGACGGGCACCATCAGCTTTCTTCACCACATTTACTTATTCGCCCGCTTTGTCTTCAGCAGTTGTGTCGAGAAGGTGAGCATCATAGAATGCCAATTTAATAGAAGAAAGAATTTTTGCATTGAAGGAGCACTTGAATGGAGGCCCAATGCCCTTCTGCTACCTCAATACTAAACCTATAAATATATGCAGATAGATATATTTCCCCATCCTCATATATAAATATATTTGCATGTATACATGTCTTTATCTAGACGTCTATAAATGCCCTTTGCCTCCCAGCTCTTTCCTCTATTTCCCTTGACTTTCCTCCTGCCCCACTATCATGCTCAGTCCCCACCAGGGTTTCAGCACTTCCTCTTTGTTACATTACCCTTGATCATGCCCTACCAGCACTCCCACACCCTCCTCACCACCAATTTGGATCACTTGTTGTTCCCTTGTCCCTGGAACAAGTTGTTACACTACTTCCTTTCCCCTCACATCCCCCTCTCCCATTCCCACCCTACCGGAACTGTAGGTCCCATTGTTTTTTCCTCCAGATTTTTCATCCAGCTTATATTATTTAGACAGACCTGTGGAGATAATAACATGCACAAAAACAAGACAAGAGCAAAACCAAGAAACAATATACAACAACACAACAACAAAGCAGTGACAAAAAAAAGCAAAACACAACAAGAAAGAAAAGCTTATAGTTAGTTCAAGGATCATTTGTTGACCTTTAGGAGTGTTTTCCAGTCCAGTCTGTTGGGGCACCATGCCCTGGCCCCAAAGTCCACCTTCAGCATTCCCTGGGGACCTCTCTGCACCATTCCCTTGCTGTTCTGTTGCATCCCCTTAGTGTTTTACCTTAGTGTGGCAGGAACAGATTGGGCACAATTCCCACAATGTGTCTCTGATATTGTCTCCTGTAGGTCAGTGAGGGGCATCATGTCTCATAGTGGGGATGGCCATGTGGTCCTCTCTGTGGATTGGTTGCTCTAATTGGGGTCATCATCTTCAAGGCCTTGTGGGTCAAGATGTGCTCCACTCTTTCCTCCTCCCCCTTCATCAGCACCCGTGTGCTCTGATCAGATATGTCCCTCTCCCGGAGCTGCAGATTCAATGCTGTCTTTAGAAATAAATTCTTCTGGGGGAAGGGTCAGGTGTCCACTTAGTAGTTGGGATTGGGGCTGGCCCCCCTGACCTCTCCACTGGTTCCCTACTTCATGCTGGCATTTTGTATTCACATCTTGAAGCACTGGGTTGAAGTCTGGGTTGAAGTCTGGTCCCTCTTTCCCTGTGGAGATATAAACAATATCGTCCCCTTGGATGGGTTAGTGCCCTGTGCCCCGGCTACTCATTTCTTTAATATTATTTTTTTTCCTTTCACCACCTCCTTTTTAGTTGTCTACCATGTATATCCCTGTATTTGATCTGTTATCAGGCATAAAAGAACAAAAAATAATATCATTGTGTGCTCATCTCCATGATACGATTGCTGAAGACAAATGGGTGCATAAGCAAATGTGGCGAAGAAAGCTGATGGTGTCCAGCTATCAAAAGATATAGTGTCTGGGGTATTAAAGGCTTGAAGGTAAGTAAGCAGCCATCTAGCTCAGAAGCAACAAAACCCACATGGAAGAAGCAGATCAGCCCTTGCGATCACGAGGTGTTGAAGGAATCAGGTTTCAGCCAGCCATCATCAGAACAAAAAATCTTACCATAGTGAATGAGGGGTGGAATGTGGAATGGAGACCCAAAGCCCATTTGTAGGCCACTGGAGAGCCCCTTTCAGAGGGCCCTCGGGGAGGAGATAAGCCAGACAGGGTGCAATGAAAAATACAACTTTCCTCTAGTTCCTAATTGCTTCCCCCCGCCGCCCCCCCAACTATCATGATCCCAATTCTACCAGAAACACAGGGAATCCAGGGAGGATGATCCCTTCAGGACCAGTGGTGTGAGTGGAGATACTGGAAATGTAGAGGGAGGGTGGGTTGAAAAGGGGGAACCAATTACTAGGATCTAGGTGCCCTCCTCCCTAGGGGACGGACAACAGAGAAGTGGGTGAAGGGAGACATCAGACAGGGCAAGATATGACAAAATAATAATTTATAAATTATCAAAAGTGCATGAGGGAGTGGGGAGGGAGGGGAAAATTGAGGACCTGATGCCGGGGGCTTAAAAGTAGTGCAAATGTTTTGAGAATGATGAAGGCAATGAATGTACAAATGTGCTTTACATGATTGATGTATGTATGGATTGTGATAAGATTTGTATGAGCCCCTAATAAATGATTAAAAATGATCAATTAGAAATCATTACAAGATACTTGGTCAAATTTAAATTACAGATAGTCACTTGGTATAGGTTTATTTCAAATATTGCAGAGGGAATATTGTTTCCATTGTTAGGTGCTATTGAGACTTTCCCAACCCATAACAACCCTACATACAACAGAAGGACACTACCCGGTCCTGTGTCATCCTCACAAGTGTTCCTATGCTTGAGCCCACTGCTGTAGTCACGGTGTCAATCCATCTAGCTGAGGGCTTTCCTCTTTTCTGCTGCCCCATCATTTTACCAAACATGATGTCCTTCTCCAGTGACGGGTCCCTCCCGACAATATGGCTAAAGGATGTAAGATGAAATCTCACTATCCTTGATGCTAAGGACCACTCTGGACAGACTTCTTCCAAGACAGATTGGTTTGTTCTTTTAATAGCACGTGGTAGTTCTCCAGCACCACAATCCAAATGCAACAGTTTTGTTCAGTCTCCCTTATTCAATGTCCAACTTGCAAATGCATTAGGCAATAAAAATAGCAACATTGCTTGTATAAATTAAATTTAAATTTGACTGAATGTATTTTATTTGTTTCTAACAATCTTATAATACAGCCTTAATGGCAGATAGGTAAATATGAGCTGCTAACTCATGTGATAGAAAGGCAGATAATCTTAAAGAATAATGATTTGAAGTCATGGGGTGTGAAATGAGTGGCCAGCCTATAGACTTTAGCTCTTTCAGAATCTAAGTGCACTCCAGAGAACCATCTTGCCCATACAATAACAATTCACACCCAGTGACTGGCAAGAATGTAAAATTCCCTGCTAAAAAGTCAATGCTGACTTGTCGCAACCCCATAGGGTAGGGTATAACTGCCCCCGTGGGTTCACAAGACTCTGACTCTTTGTGGGAATAGAAAACCCCATCTGTCTCCAGCAGAATGGCCAGTTGTTTCGTACTGCTGACTTTACAGATTGCAGCCCAAGATGTAACCATTACTCCATCAGTGCTCCTGACAAGAATGTAAAGTTATTTACATTCCAGTTAATTTTAGCCAAATGGAAGACAGTTCCAACTGCAATATTCACTGTATAGCTTTCTATTGTCTTGAAAAGAGCAGTCTAGGGACTGTGTTACAGTTTGACTTCTTCTTTAATCAAATAGGAACTCGGGCAGTGCAGCTATTAAATCATCTTGCTTCTAACACATTGTTAGCAGTTTGAACCCACCACCCACTTCCTGGGAGAAAGATATGGTAGTTTGCTTCTGTACAAATTTACAGTTTTGCAAATTCTATAGGACAAGTTCATTCTGTTACATGGGGTCTATCGTAAGTCAGAATTGACCCAACTGCAATTTTTCTTTTGTTTTAACTAACTCTACCTCCTTCCTCTCACTAGTATCAATCATTAATGTACACTTTCCATCCCTATTTGAAGGAGTGCTGATGGTTTTATGGATGCAAATGGGCTGAGATGGGCTTCAATCAGCATAGTTAGCAGTTTGAAACCACCAGTAACTCTGTGGGAGAAAGACTGGGTTTCTACTCCCTAAAGAGTTACAGTCCTGAAAACCCACAAGGATCGATATAAGTCAACATTGTCTCCATGGCAGTGAGCTTGAGTTTTGTTTGATCTTAAATTGAACTTGTCAAGGAATTTTTTCCCCTTGGATCTAAATTAATACTCATGCAAACAGCAGTTGAGATCAAATGCAAATCTGTTGCACAAAAATTCTTCAAGGTGTTGAAAAGCAAATGTTACTTTGAGAACGAAGGGATACTTGACCCAAGCCATGGTATGTTCAAGCACCACATATGCCGGTAAAACTTGGACCTTGATTAAGGAAGTATCTATTCATTTGAATTATGCTGCTGGCAAAGAATATTGAAAGTGCCAGGGACTTCCAAAAGGACAAACAAATCTGTCTTGGAAGAAGTGAAGCTAGAATGACCTTTAGAGGCAAAGATGAGACTTTTTCTGCCTTTTTTTGCACATGTCTTCAGGACTGGCCATCCCTGGAGACAGACATCACATTTGCTAAACTTGAGTGGTAGGAAAAAGGAAGAGATGAATTGACATAGTGGCTACAACATTCAAATATAAGTACAATTGTGAGGACTTTATTTCTGTTGGAAGTAGGGTTGCCATTAGTTAGCAATGACCCAACAGCACCTAACAACAACTACCTTATATTTTATCACAGTGAACCCAAGACCCTCAACCTTAACTAATGGACACATAGAAATAGCCAAATATTAGAACAAGAATGATTTTTTCCTCCCTAAAAATAACTATTAAAAGAAAATTATATTTTATTGTAGCTCCTTCATTGAAATTATATTAACACATATTATCAGCCAGGGCCAGTCAAGAAAGAGATGGAACCCTCAAAAGGGAAAATTAAGTATCCCAGGCATGGGATTAATTACAAATGTACAGAGACAAATAAGATAGCCAAGGAGGTTGTTAATAATCTTGTTACCAGTAACAAAAGTTGATGTAAACTAACAAAAAAGCTGTCTTTGAGTTAATTTTAACAGATACACATACACAAGAGGATAAAATTGCCCAATAGAATTTCCAATAGTGTCAGTTTTTACAGGGGCAGACTGTCTCACACCTTTACTATGATGGGTTTGAACTTCCAACCTTGGGTTAATGGTCAAGTGCTTCAATCCCTGCACAATAGGGTTCCTTAGAAAAGCTTCATAAAAAAAATACAAAAATCTAACTAGCAATACATTATTACCACTATAGTTGCAGCTGTTGCTGGGGCATATGGCTTCCATACAGAAACTTAAAGTGCACAACCAAGGGCTAATCATGGCATGACATACACTGAACTGAGAGGTTCTCTGATTATAGTTTTATGTATTGATGCTGCCTCCCATTGACTGGATCCAACCAGAAAACAAAAGGACAAGTAGAGATCAGCCTTCACATACAGAACAAGGCTTAACAGGGTGAGGGTGGATCTGTCGATCAAATAGAACAATTCGAGAGGTAAAAACATAAATTCTAATTCAAAGAAAGACACTCCAAATCTTGAAGTAAAGCAAAGATAACACACGATCCAAATTATTTCCAGATCTGAATTATACTACTAATAGAGTCCCTAACTAGCTTTAATATTTCAGGAAAGTTATTGTAGCTTTCTGGGGCTGCTTATTTTTCCTCTTACTGAGGTAGTTTCATGTAATGTAGGATGTCTTTGAGCTTTCATAAACCACTTTTAATTGTCTTAAATTAAACATTCTATGTATTGTCCATAAAAAAGAGAGCACTGGTGGCATATGTGGGCTATTAACCACAGGTCAGAAGTTCAAACACACCAGCCATTTTGCAAGAGAAAGATGAGGTGTTCTATTCCCATAAAGCTTTGCAATCATGAAAACCCAGAGGGGCAGTTCTACTCTGCCCTGTAAGGCCTCTGTGAGTTGGAATCCGTTTGATGGCAGAGAGTATAAAATAGAATGATTTTGGAAAATTCCTTTCAGGATTCTTTGTGAAAGCACAATAACTACCTGGTGGTAACAACCTGCCTGTAGAAATCTAACAGATCAGCAGGTAAGGTCATGAGCTGAGTTTACTAATAACAATGAATGGTTAATAAGAACAAAAGTTGATGAGGAAGATAGTTTGAAAATAAAAGAACACAGAGAATAGAAAGGAAATACAGGTGAATTGATAAATTCACAAAAGAAATCCAGTTAGTTTACGAAAGACTAATTACAATTTTTACAGAGGTGAAGGTAGAAAAAACTAGATAGCCATGTCTTTCTTTTCTTAAATTTAGAGATGATAGTAATACAGATTAATCAAAAGAAGAGGGGAACTTAAGATTCAAGTTCATGAATTCAAATTTTCACAGCTAATTTAGAAATAAGTGAAATAATGATTTAAGGGAGTTGTAAAGCTTAAAACTGCCAATCAAATATTGAATGCTTTACAGGACTCAAAGTATGGAAAACTGTGGATTTTAAATAAAAAAGAGATTGGGTGATTCCAACACCTATTTGGACAAGTATACTTGAAGGAGGAAGAAATATCACAGCAAAATATGACATGGATAATAGTTTACTAACATTATAGAAATGTACTCATTGCTATGAGTCATCATTGAATCAATGGCAGTGAATTGGATTGTTTTTTGTTTGTTTATTTTGTTTTTATGTTGCTTGGACTCACAATCCAAAGCTCAAAGAAGCAGCAGTTAAGGACAAATGAGTGCATAAGCAAATGTGGCAAAGAAAGCTGATGGTGCCTGGCTATCAAAAGAGATAGTGTCTCGGGTCTTAAAGGCTTGAAGGTGAATGAGTGGCCATCTAGCTCAGAAGCAACAAAGCCCATATGGAAGAAGCACACCAGCCTGTGTGATCACGAGGTGTCAAAGGGATCAAGTATAAGACATCATCATCAGAAAAAAAAAAAATCTTACCATAGTGAATGAAGGGGGAAGTGCAGAGTAGAGACCCAAAGCCTATTTGTCGGCCACTGGAGATTCCCTCATAGAGGGGTCTAGGGGAGGAGATGAGTCAGTCAGGGTGTGATGTAGCACCGATGAAGAATACAGCTTTCCCCAAGTTCCTAAATGCTTCCTCCCCCCCTACTACCATGATCCGAATTCTAACTTGCAAGTCTGGATAGAGAAGAGGTTGTACACTGGTGCATATAGGAGCCAGAGGCACAGCGAATCCAGGGTGGATGATACCTTCAGGACCAGGGGTGTGAGGGGCGATACTAGGAGAGTAGAGGGTGAGTGGGTTGGAAAGAGGGAACCAATTACAAGGATCTACATGTGACCTCTGCCCTTGGGGATGGACAACAGAAAAGGGGGTGAAGGGAGACGCCAGATAGGGCAAGATATGACAAAATAACAATCTATAAATTATCAAGGGCTCATGAGGGAAGGGGGGATGGGGAAAAAAGAGGACCTGATGCAAAGGGCTTAAGTGGAGAGCAAATGCTTTGAAAATGATTAGGGCAAATAATGTACGGATGTTCTTAATACAATTGATGTATGTATATGTATGCATTGTGATAACAGTGGTATGAGACCCTAATAAAATGTTAAAAAAAAAAAAAGAAATCAAAGGATGCAAGGCAGTGTGCCAATCTACTGCACAAGGCCACTGTAAAGTGTGGAAGAGCAAGGATGGCACTTTTTTAGACTCAAGTTCACCTGACCCATTCATGGTGTTTTCAGTTGTCTTACATGTACATGAATGTTGAGCATCAAATAAGGAAGTTCGAAGAAGAAACAAGGCATTTGAACTGTGGCGCTGGCAAACATGTGAAAAGCACCATGGACCACCAAAGAACAACCAGCTGTCTATGTCTTGGAAGATGTGCGGGCAGTATACTTCTTCACAGAGCTGCAACAATAGGCTCAAACATGCAAATCAGTTGTGTGTCTGGTGAAAAACTGGGTAGTGTTTTGTCCATTCTGTTGTACTTAGGATCCCTATGAGTTAGACTCAACAACAAACAGTTAAGGTTTTATTTCCACTGCTGAGCAGTATATGATACCTGGTTTTGGTTTTTATCGTTAAATTGTAGTTGAGAGTAAGTGTTCCAACGAGTCTCATTCTTGCTTAAGCTTTGGCAAGTTAACTTTTGGTAGAAATGTCTTACCTGCTTCTTTCTCTGAAGTAACTATTGACCTTCACTCAGGAGTTGTGGGTTAAGTCCATAGACAACCCAAATCTGAAGAATGGACTCACGTGGCAGTTGGCATATGAGTTTTCTCCATGAGGAAAACCAGGCTATTGCTCTTTAAGTTGTCCATGAATTTGTTTTCTATGTGATTAATTAATTAGTTCATTTGGGAATTGCCTTGGGTCTGTGCTTTGCCTTCAGAGTACAAATAGACATTTTGACGGAGTTCACACTTCTTTTGCCTTTGTTCTCTCCTCATTGTCTGAACTGCAGCTGTTGGAAAGTAAACCTGCCTAAGTCTCAAATGAGGGCAGATTTTCTGAGAGAATCTCTCTCATATATATGGCATATATATGTATATATATATAGCTTCAAAATTTTGTGGAAAATGGAAAGAAAGAAATGGAATTTTTCCATGAATGTTCTAAACCAAACAAAATCCATTGCCACTTAGTTTATTCTGACTCATAGAGACCCTCTTGGATAAAGTAGAATTGTTCCCATGATTGAAATTTTAGTGGAAGTAGACTGCCATATCTTTCTTCTGTGGAGCATCTGGGGGTTCATACTGCCAACTTTTCCCTTAGCAGCCAGTGTTTAACTACTGTGCCCCCACATACCCACATACATACATGCATACATACATACATGCATACATATGTAGATACATATAGACACGTATGCTTATACACATGGAAACTCATTCATGTTATAAAATCTAATCTTTCTTTTTTTGTTGTTGTTTTTTTAATCTAATCTTTCTTCAGTGTAATTTTAATTCTTGTTAACAGAATTCTGTCTTTTACATTGATTTTCCTTTTGTCACAATTACTTTTATTCAGTGTGGTATTGGGATGAACACAATAAGTTTTTAGTTTGAATATTGACTTGTAAGAAAATTAATTTGGGTTTAATTGTCTCAGATGGTTCAGAATCACTACTGTGTAATCATAATTCATAACCAAACTTATGTAGACTCAAATTCCAAGAATATTCCTTCCTTCTCTTAATATACTTATGACTCACTTGTTCTTATGACATAAAAATAAGATCATTTTTTGAGTTTCTCTTTTGTATGTTCAAAAGCATGTAACTCTAAAAATATGTGAGTGGTGGAGGAGAATTAAGGTTGAACTATGTGGATCTGGGAGATAGCTTGTGGAAATTTCTTCCAAATGTCAGTCTGACATGATACATCTCATTGATAACACAATCTATACAAAATAAAGTAAAAATACATTTTATGAGATAGCACAAAATATATTTTTCCAGATTACTCCCTTAGAAGGATCAAATCTACAAAGAGAAATGCATTCCTTTATAATATTTATATTTATGTATCTCAACATTTGCCAACATTCAAAATAAAATTTGGGTTAAATTTATATTCATAACATTTTAATATTTAGTGTAAACAAAGCTATATATTCTTCAGGCCTCATAAAGCTTTAATACACCTGAGTGTATATGGGTAATGTAAATTGGGCACTACATGAAGAAATTATTATAATATGAAAATTCATAAGGTTTTGGATTCAGTATTTATTACTTGAATAATATAAATAATCCTTGAAATCTAACTATTGTGCAACAATCATGTCTGTGGTTTAGTCTGTACACTCTGGCTGTACTGATGCTGAGGGAGGACGGTGATAAATGTTCTTAAGAGGTGATTAAATTAATAGGAGATATATGAATATACTCAAGAAATATATACACACAAAATTACCATGACCTTAAAACTCGCTTGTATAGGAGTGAAAAAATAAAGGTGAATAAAAATGATATAGCTATCTAAAATTTCTTAGAACTGGTGGTTTTAATAATAGCAATTAGTAATAAACAAAATATAAAACCCAAAACCTACAGATAAGCCAAGGAATAGATCATAGATATTTTTGGTGTTGCTGATGGGCACCTTCTAGTCAGGTCCAACTCGTAGCAACCACATGTACAACAAGAAGAATCACTGTCTCTTCATGTACCATCCCGCTGATTGTTGTGCATGGACCAGTTACTGCTCCCACTGTGTCAATCCATCTTGTGGAGGGTCTTTTCTTTTGGCACCGATCCTCTAATTTCCCAACCATGATGTCCAACTTCAGTGGCTGGTCTCTCCTGACAAGGTGTCCAAAATATGTGAGGGGAAAGCTCATTATCCTCTTCTAAGACACATTCTGGCTAGCCTGCCTCCAAGACAGATTGGTTTGTTCTTCTGGAAATCTATGGTGCTTTCAGAATTTTCTCCAATATCCCATTCCAAAGTCATCAATTGTACAGTCTTCCAAATTTATTGTTCAGGTTTTTCAAGCATATGAGGCAACTGGAAACATCAGGCAAATTTCAGTCCTCGGTGTGATATCTTTACTCCCTAAAAACAAAGAGATCTTGTGCTTCAGATTTGCCCAGTGCACTCTAGAATTTGATTGCTGGCTGTGTGAATGTTGATTGGTGATTGTGGATTCAAGCAAAATGAAATCTCTGCCACCTTCAGCCTTTTCTCTGTTTATTGTGATGTTATCTATTAGTTAAATTATGAAAACTTTATTCTACTTTTCATTGAGTTGTAACCTATAGTGAAGGCTGCAGTCTCTGATTTTCATTGGCAAGTGCTTCAAATCCTCCCTTCTTCCAGCAAGCAAGGTAGTCTCATCTACATATTACATCTAATATCTACATGTTAGTAAGACTCTTCATCATATAATCAAATTTCTTGATTTATTTACTCAGCAGAAATATTTAAAAGTATGGTGGAAGACCATAACCTTGATGAACCCATGTTTTGATTTTAAGTAATACAGTATTCCTGATTCTGTTCAAAGGTCTATGTGCCAGTTCCACATAAACATAAATGTTCTAGGATTCCTAGTCTTCTCAATGCTATACATGATTTGTAATGATACACACACTCAAATGCTTCTGTGTCGTTAATAAACCACAAGCTTACATTGTCTGGTTTCTCTGTCTTCACCCAAGAGTCATCTGATGTCAGCAATGAAATACTTCTTTCCAATCCTCTTTCCAATCTGGCTTGAATTTCTGGCCTTGCCCTGTTGATATACTAATGCAGCTTTTTAAGAATTATCTTCAGAATAATTTTATTTGTATGTAATAGTAACGATATTTCTCAATAATTTTCATATTCTGTAAAGTTTATTTTCTTTGGAGTGAATAAAATACAGATCTTTGCTAATCAATTGGCCAAGTAGCTATCAATCAAATGTCTTACCATAGACTAGTGAGTCCTTCCAGCAGTGCACTAGCCAGTGGACCCGTTTTAAATGGCATTTTGTCCATTCATGTTTAATTGCTATTTGCAACAATTTTGAGGCACATATATTATATATCATTCAATTTAATAGTTCAATCATTAAATCATATCAAGGAGAATTGTACAAGCATCATCACATCAATTTTAGTGAATTCCACCCCCAATCCCCCATGGTTACATTGCCTTTAAAAGGAGTTTTGCAATCACAATCCATTCTGATTCTTCCTCCCC
Source organism: Tenrec ecaudatus (assembly GCF_050624435.1). Classification (NCBI taxonomy): domain Eukaryota; kingdom Metazoa; phylum Chordata; class Mammalia; order Afrosoricida; family Tenrecidae; genus Tenrec; species Tenrec ecaudatus. The sequence continues at coordinate 101,895,588 of NC_134530.1, forward strand.
ACTCTTGCCTTAATTATTAACTCCTTATCTCCACTTTCCCTCCCTGTCACACATACCCCCACCCCTGTATTCCCTACATCCCCTTGTATCAGTTATTATCCTTATGCATCCAATCCTCCTATGCTTCACAGCTGGGAGACCCAACAGAAAATAATGAAAAGCAAACACAGACTAAGGTGATAAGGATAAAATCATAATTGTACAAATACATATAATGCATATGAAGGGAAAGACCCCTGTTAAGATTCAAAAAGCCAAGGAAGAAATTTCTGTTTTGGAGTCAGTAAGAGATACTTGCACCCAGAACAAATTCGGGTCCCGTCTATACGGTGATCAAATGACCAAGTGTCGAATTCTGTCCAGCATAATCAAGATTACCAGGGTCTCTGTCTGATAGTAAGACTGCTGTAGACCCTTGCCTGTGGCTAGAGCAGATCAGCCAGCAGCTTAGTCTGGCTAGTACTCTGCAAATGGGTCTTGGCTCCCATCATCCCCCATAGCCCTCCATGAATTGGATGTTCATAATTTTAGCCCTTATTCTTTTCTCCTAACCATATTGATATTTCCTAATTGTTATCTTTCAATCACAAAAGCTGGTGTGCTTCTTCCATGTGGATTTAGTTGACTCCTTGCTTAGAAAGCTGCTTGTTTGAATACAAGCCTTTAAGATGTCAGAAACTATATGGGTTGATAGTCGGGCACCATCTGCTTTCTTCAACACACTTTGCTATAGCACCTTCAGTGGTCATTGCATGAAGGTGAGTATCGAGCAGGGCCATGATGTAACAACTGATTATTCTTAAATTGAAGCTGGGATTTAGTGTGAGCCCAAAATCCATTCCTTGATTTATGCTTTATTTTTCTTTTCTTTTTAAGTTTGGTGTAACTTGGGAGTTAATACATATGTCATATCATCCCATAGTTCAATCATGTCAAACATAATTATACAATTGCTTCCATAATCAGTATCCAGACATACTTTTCCTTCCTGAACTCCTTGACATCATCTCCCTTTTATCTCATCCACCCCTCTATACCCCGTCTCTCCGCAAATCAAACACATTTTATATTTTGTTTCCCTACAGTTTCAATATACCTGGGTTTCATTTACTGACACACAAAGAAAACAATAACAGCTTCAAGATGGTGTGTTCCAATGGTGACTTCTGAGACACACCCTAACATAAGCAAGCATGAGCAGGATATAACAGAACGATCATCACAGGATTGCAAAATAATATGTCTCCTAATACGGCATGGAGATCACTGGTATAGAAAGACTTTTCAGACACCTTGTGTTTTCTGGCTTAAGTCTTCAGGTTAAAGGTATGTTCTAGGGTAGAATCAAGTTCACCCAGTGAAGTTCTTAATGGGACGCTTCCCATGCAGCCTCTTGAACATGACATGCAGCTTGAAGATCAAGGATTCCATGTCTCAGTAGTTTGCCACACCTTGCCTGGGTTACTGGGATACCCTCAAACACCCTAGGTCAATTCTGCCCTCCAGGTGCATAAACACTAAAGACGCTCCTCGCCTAATGATCCTAACAGCATCCTCAGCCGCTGCACCTCGTGGTCAGCCTTCCCTCCCTCCCCTCAAGAGACCCACACCCATGTTCGCCCAAGCTGACCATTCCCTCTCCCCTTTCCTGTGCTGCCCCTCCCATCAGCAAGCCTCATCCCTCTGGCAGGGCTACCGCAGCAGATAGCACATCGCCCTCCCCCAACCATTTGATTTCAGGTGTCGTGGGTGCCTTTTGGCAAGTGACCTACACTCTATTTACCTGGAGCAGATGATGTGTGGCACTAGTCTAGCTCCTTACCAGGCTGTCTGGTCTCCAGCCAGAAGACTGGGTGGCCTGCCAGGTTGAGCTTGTGCCTGTTCTGTTGCTTGTTCCTGCCGCGTGGACTCAGAAAGTGCTTGTCCTCCTGTGCTGGACTAGCTGCACTCAGCATGTCTTCCAGATCCCTCCACACAGGACTTGAGGTGTTTCATGGTTTCATCACTGCTTTTTCAGGGATACGTAGTAGTCCATTGCGTCTTATGTTCCAGAGTGTTTCTTTTGTTTTATTTTAAATCCACTCTTCTATTGATGGGAAAGAGGCTTTGTCCAGCTTCTTGTTATTGTGATCTATACTGTAATGAACACGGGGGAGCAAAAGTCTGTTCAGGATCGTTTTTTATATCTTTTGAGTATATGGCATGTAATGGCATTGCTGGATCATACAGTAGTTCAAGTTCCAGCTGTTTTAAGTATCGCCCTATTGCCTTCCACAGTGGCTGTCCGTATTCACAAGTCCTCCAGCAGTGGATAAGGGTTCCCATCTCACCATACCCTCTCTAAAGTTTGTTGTTCTCTGTTTGTTTGTTTGGGTTTTTTTTTAGTTGGGCTACAGTATATGGGGATTAGGTGGTGTCTCATTGTTGTTTTGACTTGCATTTCCTGGATGCCTAATGACCTGGAGCACTTCCTCCTGTGTGTATTAGCCATTCAAGTGGCATCCTTCATGAATCATCTGTTCAAGTCTTTTGCCCACCTTCTCAGTGGGCTATTAGTTTTTTTTCTTGTAAGCTTGTAAACATTCTGTAGATCTTAATAATTAGTCCTTTGTTATTTCATTACTAAGTATCTTTCCCATATGTGCCTCTCTTTTTACACTTTTTTAGTAACATTTTATTGTGATTTAGGTGAACATTTACAGAGCACATTGGACATTGTTACATTTCCCTGTAACAATCCATACACATTTTGCTTTGTGACACTGATTACAATCCCAACATTGTAATAGCACTTTTCCCATTTCCTCCCGGTGTTGACTCTTTCCATTCATCCTTCCTATCTATCCATTCCTGAGGTATACAACTGTTTTATTTTCAATAGGCCCCATTCATCTATTTTACCTTCCACAGAAGTCTTTCCTTGCTAATTCTGATAGCCTGCGTCTTCCCTGCACTAGAGCTCTTTGCTTTGTCCAAGTTTCCCCTTGATGATCCTGATAGCTTTGAGTTTTACATCTAGGTCTTTGATCTACCTTTAGGTTGTTTTTCTACTGGGAGTGATATGTGGGTCTTGGTTTTTTATTTTCTGAAAAAGGATATCCAGCTTGGATGTGAGGCTGATCTGGCTGTGACACCTGTCACCCCATTGGTCACCAGGGTGTAGTCAGCTGATTTAGCTGGCTAGGCATTTGTCCCTTTCCTCCCTCACTGCCCATGTGCATCCCTCCTGACACCTCATACTCCAACCTTCCCTGATAGAAGGAGGACTGTCCTTTGGCCAAGGGTATCCAAGTAGCTGCTATAACCTCCAATCAAGCTCTAGTTCTCTCTTCAGTTCTGAGTTTGCTTAAATTTTTTCAAAGGTATTTTGCTGCATGAATACTAATTAATTTTAATTGTGTCTTTTAGTGCTTTCACCTCTTTAATCATTAGTAGTGCCCATATTCGTCTCTCATGACAGATTTTACTTTGAAGTCTATTTTATCAGTTAATAAGACTGCCACTCTTTTTGTGGCCATTTACTTGATATATTTTCCCATCCCTGCATTTTTCTGTTTATTTTTCACTTTGTACATATAGTGTTTCATGTAAGCTGTATGTTAATCGCCTTAATTTCTTATCCATTCAGCTGCTATGTATCTCTTGGTGCTTACCCTATAGTTTCAGTATCATTATTGGTTATGTGTGGATTTGTTCTTGTCATTTTAATGAGTTTTTTTGGTTTGTTTGTTCTTCCTACATTTCTGTGCTCTTTACAACAGTGTTTTAAGCGTGTTGATTATCTTTCCACACTACTCCCTGTAGTATTTTTTGTAATGCTGGCCTTATTTTCATAGCTTAAAACAATTTCTCCGTGCCTGGAGATATCCTTATTCCTGCCTCATATTGAAAGGATGATTTTTCCTAGATAAAAAATTTTATATTAGGCATTATTTTTCCTTTTTGGGTCTTGTAAGTGTTATCCCATTGTCTTCTCGGCTGGAAGTTTTCTGCTGAGTAATCCAAGCTTATTCCTATTTGGCGCTCTTGGCAGGTGACTGTTCTTTTTCCGCAGCAGCTCTCATGGTTATCTTTTTGTCATTGATATAGAAAAGTTTGATTATGTTAGGCTATATTGTTTATCTTTCAGAATCTATCCTGTTTAGGGTTCTCTCAAATTTATAGGTTGTTATTATTTCTTATACTGTTAAGGAGGATTACTTTCAGTATTTCTACTACTATTTTGTGTGTGTGTGTGTATGTGTGTGTGTCTGGTTTTTGGTATTTGGGGGTTTTGTTTGTTTGCTTCCTCCTGTCCTTTCACCAGACTCCTTTGTTCTTTTTGTTAATTGTTCCTGTAGTACGTTGACAAGAGCATCTTGTCTTCAAGCCCACTAATTGGGCTGTCCATTTGTCAACTTTTACTCTGCTCTTTGAGAATGTTGTTCGATTCTGTTACATTATGACTCGTTTTCTAGAATTCTGTCTGATGTCTTTTTGCCGTGGTGGTTGTTGTATGGTCTCTGGTTTTTGACGTTTCATTATTCATTTAAACTGTTTCACCATTTGTTGAACATACTTTTTCTTGTAATTCTGGAGCCTTTTCATTATCAAAAATTTCCTTTTGACATGGGTACTGTTTTTTATTTGTGTCTATTTGTGCGGTGTGTGTGTGTGTGTGTGTGTGTGTGTGTGTGTGTTTAGGGTTGGGAGGACTTCTGAGTCATGTGGAGGTAGCTAATTCCGTCAAGTCATGATGAAGACGAAAAAACAGAAACCTCAGAACAGAAGGAAGAATAAAGGAGAATGAAGAATAAAGGGGAAAAATACAGGGATTTTTTAAATAGACACTTTAAAAAAGCAAGAAGAAAGGAAAACAGTAATTTGAGAAGTGAAAATTAAAGAAAAATGTCTATGATTTGGAGGGGGTAGGTGGAGAGAGTGAAAGAAAACCAAAAGTTCTGTTGGATGTGTTAGTCCCGTGGCCCAGGCACAGACCCATGGGGTGCTTTTCTGCTGAGTGTAGAACCTGGATTGGAAGTGCGGTTGCACACAGCTTTACCGGAGCAAGAGGTCGCACAGGGCCTTCATAAGGCATACAAATGCTTAAAGACTCCATATTCTAACAGGTCCAAAGTGTGCGCACATTGTTTACCAAAATTTTGGCTACCCCTAGTTTTAAGGATTGCTACCTTAAAAGCTCTCTGGATCAGTCCCATTCTGTCCCATATGCGTCAGTTCAATTCTGTTCCAACTCAATAGCAATTGGTAGGGGTAGTAATATAACAAATTTGTCTGTAATATACAATGCTATAGTCCACTTTAATTTCCCCCCAATGTTTTCTTTGTAATCTGAATTAAGGCCATTGGAGCATATGGAAAGATTCCGAATAATGCCAGTGCTATACAGTAATTTTGAAAGTCAGCTTTGATGTTTCTTGCAGCCAGATTCTTCTTGCATCGATAAAAGGACATGAATAATATTGGCTCTTTGTGCGTGTGTTCACAGAAAGAAGCTCATGTGGGAAGTGTATTTTGCCATTACTTTCTAAACCAGAGACTGATGTTTCAGGTTTCTCTTTGGCCTCAGAGGATAAAATCACTGGTCAACTGCTTCTGTAAATAGTAGCACCAAGAAAACCCTGGTGGGAAATTCTGTTCTCTAACTCACAGGGATGTCATGAGGCAGAATGGGCTCCAAGAACTAAAAACTAACAGTTAACACTGAGAACTACAAAATTTAAGTGATTCCAGGTCACACGATTGGTAAATCCATTCTCCTTAACTTCTGGATGAATAAACTGGCCAGAAGACATGCATTAAAAATATATATTATTAAGCAGTCTTTTGGACTTGAATAATTAGCTGCTAAAACATTTTGATTGTAAAACATAAACATGTTGTCTTTTCCCTTAACTGCAGATATTTATTTATTTTCTATGAGTTGAATTTGACTCAATGACAATGAATTTGGTTTGCTTTACTTAGTGGGACACATATATTTATAGCATAATATTTAAGGATGGCAACTGTTTTAATTTTATAAACTAAATATAAAGCAAAAATATGGCCTATCACAAATAATTTAATAATAGTTTATTTATAAAGACTCCTTGACTGAAAATATAAAGCAAATCTTATTATATAATTTTATGTGCCACAAATAGAAAAGAAATATATAAGTATATTATGAATCTCCTTTTGGTGTGAAATGTAACTCTTTTCCCAAAGAATGAATTAGTTATTTAATCCATCACTTTAGTTTGATGAGTGAAATTGTCTAACTTTTAAAGGTAACCTAGTCCAGTTATTTCAATCATTTTAACTTTCAAATCTAGCCCACTATCTAGCCACTTAGTTCTTTATTTGCATAAGTTTTCAAAAGTCCATCAAAGTCAAGACACAGCCTTGTTCTGTCATCTAGTTTTTCTGAGAAAGGAAAATCTAAACACCCAAACACAAAGTCATGTATAGATGCCATCGGATATGGATGCTTCAGATGTCCACACTCATGGCAATCCTCTATAGCACCAGTTCTCAACCTGTGGTCACGACCCTTTTGGAGGTCGAGTGACCCTTTCACAGGGGTCGCCAGATTCATAACAGTAGCAAAATTACAGCTATGGAGTAGGAACTGTAGGAAAGGGTCACGGCCTGAGGAAGGTTGAGAAGCACCGCTCTAGTGGGTTTCTGAGACTGTAATACTTTATGGAACTAGAGAGGAGGAAGCATGTACTCTGTGGAATATTAAGTAATAGCTACTGTGAGATATGAACCAACCTTAAAAAAACAATTTATTTAAGTCAACAGGCCGATTGACCCACAGATTCCGCATACCAGTTAAGTCTTGAAACTCTGGCTGGCTGTTGCACTTTGGTTGGGTCTTGGAACTGCCTACCTGGCTTAAACATGATTTTCTTTTGTCTGGACTCTCCCCAATTGTCTTGGCACAAAATAAGAAGAATTAAAAAATAAGCTGAAAGGAGATTGCTAACCATTGAGAATGAAACATTTTATTTGGTTAGTTAGAAATGTAATTTTATAAGCTTTCTCTCATCAGCTAAGAATATAGGCCCATTATATTCCCAATGTTATCCTGTTAAAATATTCTCCTCATTTGATATTCTTCACCACACCAAATTATGCTACATAAAATGGGTCTTAACTTTTAAAGTATTAACATGGGATATTCTGGGACTGAATGTTTCCATCAAGTGTATGTGAATCTTTCTGGCACTTAAGATTCCTACTTCAAGAAATGGATTTTCTCATACAATTAAACATAAGCAATTGCAAGTTAAGCAGATTTCTATTGCCTCTTACCAGCAATCTCCAGTGGGGGTAATGTAGGCAGAGCCTTAACCTTTAAAAGCGTGGCTTTCTGCCATGCCCATATTAAAGCATCCAGAGTGTGGGAGCTGGGCATGTGCGATAATGAGAACATGAGAATTTAAAGTTCCAAACTAAATATACTAAGGAAAATAGTTGCAGAACCTAATTAGCCATATGCAGCCTAAGCCAATTCACTTTAGGAGCAGCATGAACACCAAAAGCTACTAGGAAGAGAGAACTTGCGGGTTAGCGTGTGACTGCTGCAGATTTGCTGGTCCATCCCCACCCCACTCTCGTGGAGACCCTCAGCTAGTCTGGCCAATAATGTTGTCGCTGGTAACAAATATCCATCCTGCTTCTGTAATTCTACATTCAGCTTCCCTAGTCTCTACTGTTGTTTCCGCTCACATATTGTGTTAAACTCCAGGGCCCAGTGTGTTTTTCTAAGATTCAGATATGATCATGTCCCTTAAAATATTGCCTCCTTTGGGCCCCAACATATGACGATGAACCAAACAACTTCAAAGGATCACATCCTTTATACACAGACCCTTTCAGACCTGTCCATAGACATGTGCCAGAATGTTGTATGCTACAAGCATATTACTTCCATATATTAATTTTCTTTTATGTGGGTATACTATATTCACATAAATTACCTTCTTTCCCTCATGGCCAAAGTTTTTTTTAGCTGTTTAGCTAGTATATACTTACAATTTCTACTTTTCAAAATGTATTTTGAGGAGCAAATGCATTTTTTATATTAAAGAAATACTTAGCTACAAATGTGCTATGTTATATGATAGGGATATAGCAATTATCATTGTTGTTGTTGTTTGCCATTGAATTATCCCCCAACTGATGACAATCTATGTACAATAGAATTAAACGCAATTTTGCATTGGATTGCTGTGATCCGTCTGGTTCGCACTGAAAAGTTTCAAGAAATACTAGGTCTTTCCTTCTAACCTGGTTTAATCTGGAAGCTCCAATGAAATCATTAAGAACCATAGAAACGCATGAGACTCTTGTGGCAGAGCAGCTGCACAGGAAGGACTTTGGCCAAGAGGTGAGCCTGTGTCATTGTATTGAAGGAAAAGAATTGTCACCGCTGAACCGTCCCGCCACCTATGATTAATTATCGCTGCCAAACTGTTCACTGAGGTTTTGCCTAACTTTATATACCAGGAAGCACCGCATAAGAATTATGGTGACATCACATGCTCACCAGCAGTTGGAATGGCCAATTTGGGCATCAATACTACTTACACTTTAATATAGATATTCCATTATGCAGTGAGTCTTGATGTGCTGTGCGTTAGGCTACTGATCCAAATGTTGGTGGTTCAAACTCACCATCTCCAGAAATATTTCATTTCAGAAAATCAGTATCATTATAAGTTGAAATCAACTGAATAACTTTGCTTTCATGTCATTGATTCCTCCCCCCCCCCTTCTAGTGGTTTGGAGGAAAATTTTCTGTTCTGCATCATATTGATATGGCTTTCCTTATTGGTAAACAATGTTTGGATCCTTCAGGCACAAGCATTAGTCCTTCAGATATATTGTCTTATAAAATGCTGTTAAAACCTATTGTCCATTTTTAATTGAATGAATTTTTTTTAATCATTGACATGCTGTTAATTTTTAAAATTCATCTGGGTGTTAAATTCTCAGTTAGATAAAAATATTGTGCATATTTTCTGCTGGCCTGCAGCATGTCTTTTCCCTTACTTATCAGACTTTCAGCCAATAGACAATAATAATATTGCTTCACTTCCATTGTAAAATAATTATTACACTTGTGACCTGCATGCAATCTGTTTCTCTATTACAAGTTTACCAAGATATTTTCTTATCAAAAATGTATTCTTTTAGCTTTCCTGTTTATGACTAAGATATACTACTAATTTTGACTATCATACAAGGTATGAAGGGAAAACAAGGCTTATTGTTTTTTCATACTACTAAACATAAGGAAAACTGCACAGCAAAAGACAAAATAGCTGACTGGAATTTTCTAAAACTTAGACACTTGCGTTAATCAAAAGATCACGAAAATAGTAAAATCAGAACCCACTGACTGGGGAAAATATTTTGGAAATTTACATATCCAAAAAAGGATTAATACTATATAAAACTTTGACATGTCAGCAAGAGAAAAACAAATTATCTAATTTTAAAATGGCTGGATAACATGAAAATATAGTTCACCAGAGAAGACATTCAGGCAGTCAAAAAAAAAAACAGAGAAAAAATTCTGGACAGGATGAAGAGAGACTTTAAACCTCTTCAATTGCTAATGGGGCTGTAAATGGTATAGCTATTATGGAAACTGGTATGATTCTTCCTCAAAATATTGTGACTAGAAATATCGTATGACCCTGTAATCTCTCTACCCAGCATATATTTTTAAAATGCAATCCAAAATAAGAACAGATGATTAATATATTGATATTCATAATAGCAAGAAGGGATAAAAAACAGAAATGTCTGTGAGTGGAAGAATGGATAAATACACACTGTTACATACACACAATGGAGCATTACACAACACTAAAAAGTAACAATGAATCTGTGAAATGTCATGTCATAGATAAACCTGTAGGATATTATAGGATGAATATTATATGAGATGACAGTTATTTAAAATATCAAGAAAATATTGTTCACAGTAAAAGAAATCAACTTTGATGGTTTCTATAGGACGGAGTGGAGGGAAGGAATGGGAAATGAAATCGCAGGGCAGACAAGTTCCATTTGGGGAAAGGTAGATAATATCCAAAAAAGAGGGAGCCTGGGGGAAAATATGGTGGGAAAAGGGCAAGACAGGAGGAAGTCTGGTGAATTGTTTAGTGTAAAACTAGGATCTGCTCTCTAAATGTTCACTTAATTCACAATTAAAACTAAAAATGTAAAAATAAAAAAATAATTGGAAAAGGTTAAAAAAATTTTCAGTAAAGATATACCTTTTTTGGTTGTTGTTATATTTTTAACATAATTTCTCTAAATATCATCTTTTTCCCAATAAATAGAATTGGGTTTTTGGTTGTTGTTGTTGTTAGGTGCCACTGAGTGGGTGCAGCCTGACAGCGACCTTATGCATAACATGATTCACTGCCCAGTCGTGGACCATCCTCAGAATTATTCCTATGCTTAAGTTCAGTGTTACAACCATGGTGTCAATACAGCTACTTGAGGGCCTTCATTTTTGCTGTTCCTCTACTTTACCATACTTTATCAAGCATGATGTCCTTCTCCAGAGACTCATCTTCCTTTGCAGCATGTCTGTGGTAGTTACATAATCTGTTGTCAATTTGAGATTTAAGAGTGAAGGGGTGGAGTTTAGCCAGTCAATCTTGTTGTAGCTTGATGACCCCATTTAGAGGCATTAGGGAGATAAATAACTCGCTAGAAGCATGACAATGCTCACTCCCTGTGATTAATTGCTGGTGATAAGACATATGGAGCTAAACTAGAGCCCTGGAGCTAAAGGAACCACATGGCGACCCAAGGCAGCACTAATATGCTTCCATTGCCACTGGATCCACAAGACTTTCCACCCTTAGCCTATGATCTTCCTGCATTCGGCATCATTGCATGTGTTTCATGAATCTGAAGAGGACTTTATAGAATGGTATTGGACACAGGGCTAATATTGGATTTGTGGTCTTACTCTGAACTGGGCTGGAAAGTTTTCTCAATATTCAATTGTTCTTCTATATAAAGCTCTTTCTTTTACACTTATGAGGGTCTATGAATCAGTTTTTCTAGTCTACCCAGACTAACACATTGTCCAAAGTATGAAGAGGAAGTCTCACCATCCCTTCCACTAAGAAGCACTCTGACTGTATTTCTTCCAAGACAGATCAGTTTGTCCTTTTATCAGTCCATGCTACTTCCTTTTTTCTTTTTTCAGTTATGGTTTTATATAGAAAAAAACAGCACTCAAAAATAAACCAGCTATTAATTTTATTTGCTATGTAGCATGCCATTGGGATTAGTGACATTGAAATTAGTGTCATTGGGATGGCCCCTGGGCTGTCCTTTCTCCAGTGGCTTTGTGATTCTTGGAGGAAATGTGGTGAGCAATCTACACACAGTAAGATGTGTCACACTGCAGCAGCACTTCCAGCTCCTTGACCTTGTGGACCAGGTACTTGTGGAAGCCTCTGGGCAGCATGTGCTTGCTTTTATTGTTGTTCCTGTAACCATTGTTGGGCATCAAGATTGGCCCTGGAATCTTCTCCACACCCTGTCGTCAATGTGTCTGTCAAGAATCAGTTGTGCTTAATCTTGACATGACAGTCTGGTTGGTGCCTGATGAACTTCTTGGTCCTCTTTGTGACAAATGTGGGCTTCACCAGGGGTCTGAGGGCAGCCAGGATGGTGCTGGCAGATGGTTCCTCCCGCCTATAGGCAGCACTGAAGAAAACAGCCATTTATTTTTTCAATAGTCTTCTCCAGCACCACAATTCAGTTGTATCACTATTTCATTGGTCTTCTTCATGAAGTGTTCAACTTTCATGTATATATGAGGCAATTGAAAACACCATGGCTTGGGCCAGGCATGCCTTACTCCTAAAAGTAACAGCATTGCTCACCAGTACTCTAAAGAGGTCTTATGCAGCAGATTTGCCTAATACAACTCATCTTTTTATCTTTTGGCTGCTGCTTCCATAAGCTTCGATTGTGGATCCAAGCAAGACGAAATCTTGGATAATATCAAATTTTTTTCCATTTATCACGATATCAGCTATTGGGCCAGATGTAAGGATTTTGATGTTCCGTACATTGACTTGTAATCCACACTGGAGGCAATCATTAAATTTCATCAGCAAGTATTTCAAGTCCTCCACACTTTCAGCAAATAAGGTTATATCATCTGCATATCGCAGGCTGTTAATAAACCTTCTTCCAATTCTAATGCCACATAATTCTTCATATAATCCAGCTTCTCTGATTGCTTGCTCAGTATACAAATTGAAGAAGTAAGGTGAGAGGATAAAATCCTGACAAACACCTTTCCTGATTTTTAAACCCTGCAGCGTTCCCTTGTTTTGTTTTCACAATGGACTCTTGATCCTTGTACAAGTTCTGAGTGAGAACAATGAATTGTTCTGGAATTCCCATTCTTCTCAAGTTTATCCATATTTTAGTATGATTCATACAGGTGAATGCCTTGGCCTTGACAATATAACATAAGTAAACTTTTTTTCTGGTATTCTTTGATTTGAGTCAAGAATCACCTGACATCAGCAATGATACACTTGTTCTTTGTCCTCTTCTGGATCTGGACTGACTCTCTATCAGCTCCCTGTCAATGTACTGCTGTTGGATGATCATCCAAACGGAATTGATGTTATCTAAAATCTAGTGACTATCCATGTGTGAATTTATTTTTGAATCCTGGTCTTTTACTGTGACCTAATTTTTATCAATACACTGAATCCATGTTTCTTATATGTCCCTGGTTCATCTTAGAGACATCATTGCTATTTGATGGTAGTGAGTCTTATTGACCACCTTCCTGGTGCATAACAACTTTCTGTTTATAGTGCCATTGATTATCCCAGGGCAATAATTAAAAAAAATTATTGAGAAAGGAGATTGAAAAAGTGTAGATTAACAACCAATCACAATATGTGATTGTTGGCTTGCACAGTATAAATCCTTATGTGACTGGATATTATTTGAAAAAACAATGGAAGTTGGTGATCAGGCAAAGCTTAGTATAATATTCATTGACAATATCAGAAACAGTTCTGCAAGAATAGTACATATCTTAATACAGTAAGCAGGGCATTGACATAGTAAGTAAGGGTTAGTCCATCTACTGGTGGCTTAATACTCTTGAAACAGTTGTCTTCTGTTTCTTGACACCTCATCTAGGTTCAGTCCTAACTTCTCAGGTTGCAGCTGTTAGAGGTAGAACCTAGTTCATCTGATGAGTTTTCCATGAGACATGTCTCTGGTCTGGCCCTTGGAATGTTCCGTGCCTCTGGAAGAAACAGGGTTGAAAGTCCCAGTGTCCTCTGGAGCATGCCCTGCGTCCCCAGGGGATCTACGGAATCCCCATCAATGCGGCCTATTGGAGCATACACTCCCCTGAAGGTCCTTAAAAGTGTTGCTAGTCATTTTTTTTCCAAAATAGGAATTTGGTCCTCTTTTTTTTCCAACAGATACACTGATTTTCACTTAAAATAAGATTTTTAAATTCTGAACAGACCCAAAATATTACCTCTATTATATGTATTTATTTTAGATTCTATTAAAATTTAATAAATAGATGCTTTTCTAATAAAATCCAAGTATCATTACAAAAATATATTATACTGCCATAGAAGCAGTTGCCTCTTTACCCTAAAAGAATACTTAACCAATACTTTTAAAATGTGTTTACATGTGGACTAATTTGATTATTTTTTGTCTTTCTGTTGTTGTTGTCTTTGTTTTTAAATTGTTTTATTAGGGGCTCATACAACTGTTATCACAATCCATACATACATCAATTGTGTAAAGCACAATTGTACATTCATTGCCCTCATCATGCTCAAAATATTTGCTCTCCACCTAAGCCCCTGGTATCAGCTCCTCATTTTCCCCTCCCTTCACACTCTCCCCTCCCTCATGAACCCTTGATAATTTATAAATTATTATTTTGTCATATCTTGCCCAGTTCGATGTCTCACTTCACTCACTTTTCTGTTGTGTGACCCCCAGGGAGGAGGTTATATGTAGATCCTTGCAATCAGTTCCCCCTTTCCACCCCACCCTCCCTCCACCCTCCCAGTATCGCCACCCACACCATTGGTCCTGAAGGGATCATCCATCCTGGATTCCCTGTGGTTCCAGTTCCTATCTGTACCAGTGTACATCCTCTGGTCTAGCCATGTTTGTAAGGTAGAATTGGGATCATGATAGTAGGGAAGGGGGGAGGAGGAAGCATTTAGGAACTAGAGGAAAGTTGTATGTTTCATCATTGCTACATCACACTGACTGGCTCGTCTCCTCCCAAAGACCCTTCTGTAAGGGGATGACCAGTGGCCTACAAATAAACTTTGGGTCTCCACTCTGCACTCCTCCATCCCTCTTTCACAATGATATGATTTTTTTTTGTTCTGATGATGCCTGATACCTGATCCCTTTGACGTCTTGTGATCGCACAGGTTGGTGTGTTTCTTCCATGTGAGTTTTGTTGCTTCTGACCTTGTTTACCTTCAAGCCTTTAAGACCCAAGACACCATATTCTTTGATAGCCGTGCACCATCCGCTTTCTTTGCCACATTTGCTTATGCACCCATTTGTCTTCAGCAATCGGATCAGGGAGGTGAGCACACAATGATATGATATTTTTGTTCTTTGATGCCTGATAACTGATCCCTTCTGGACCTCATGATCATGCAGGCTTGTGTGCCTCTTCCATGTGGGCTTTGTTGCTTCTGAGCTAGATGGCTGCTTGTTTACCTTCAGGCTTTTAAGACACCAGATGTATATCTTTTGATAGCCAGGCACTGTCAGCTTTCTTCACCACATTTTCTTATTCACCCGCTTTGTCTTCAGTGATTGTGTCAGGAAGGTGAGCATCATAGAATGCCAATTTAATAGAAAAAAAAGTATTCTTGCATTGAGGGAGTACTTGAGTGGAAGCCCAATGTCCTTCTGCTACCTTGATACTAAACCTATAAATATGTGCACATAGATCTATCTCCCCATCCTCATATATAAATATATTTACATATGTACATGCCTTTATTTGGACCTCTAGAAATGCCCTTTGCCTCCTTGTTTTTTCCTCTATTTCTTTTGTCTTTCCTCTTGTCCCACTATCATACTCAGTCTTTATTTGAGTTTCTGTAATTCCTCCTGGTTACATTACCCTTGTTCACCCCTACACCCTCCTCACCACCGATTTGGATCACTTGTTCCTTTGTCCCTGGGTTTGTTAACACCACTATCTCCCCCTGCCCTCACCTCCCCCTCTCCCATATCCCCCCACAACTGTCGGTCCTGTTGTTTTTTCCTCCAGATTGTTCATCCAGCCTATCTTATTTAGACAAGCCTGCAGAGACAATAACATGCACAAAAATGAGACAGACAAAACCAAGCAACAATATACAACAAAACAACGATAATAACAAACCAATGACAAATAAACAAAACACAACAAGAAGGTAAAGCTTGTAGTTAGTTCAAGGACTGTTTGTTGGCCTTTAGGAATGTTTTCCAGTCCACTCTGTTGGGGAACCAAACCCTGGCCCCAAGGCCCACCTTCAGCATTCCCTGGGGATTTCGCAGCTCAATTCCCTTGCTGTTCTGTTGCAGCCCCTTAATGTTTTGCCTCAGTGTGGCGGGATCAGATTGGGCACAATTCCCACAATGTGTCCCCGGTGTTGTCCTCTCTAAGGCTATGGGACAGTGAGGGATGTCGTGTCTCATAGTCGGGCCAGTCATGTGGTCCTCTCTTTGGACTGGCTGCTCTAATTATCTTCAAGGCCTGGTGGGCCAGGTTGTGCTCCACTCTCTCCTCCTCCCCCTTCATCAGCTCTCATGTGCTCTGATAATATATGTCCCTCTCCCAGAGCTGCAGATTCAGTGCTGTCTTTGGAAATAAATTTTTATGGGGGGAGGGGCAGGTGTCCATGTAGTAGTTGGGATCACGGCCGCCCCCTCAGACCTCTCCACTTGTTCCCTACTCCACACCGGCATGTTGCATTCACATCTTGGAACACTGGGTGGAAATCTGGTCACTGTTTCCCTGTGGAGATATAAACCATACCCTTCCCTTAGGTGGGTTAGTGACCTGTGCCCCCATTACCCATTTCTTTTTTATTATTATTTTTTCCTTTCCCCATGGCCATTTTAGTTGGCTACCATATATATCCCTGGATTTGGTCTGGTCTCTGCCATACTGCCTGATCCTCACCCCAGCAAATTTGTATAAAATACCTTTTTCCCTATGCCCCTTTTGCATTTTTTAAGCTTACCTCAGAGGACTCATGTACTTTTCCTTTTGTGCTTGGCTTACTTCACTTAGCATGATTTCCTCCAGTTCTTGTCATGCCGTGATGTGCTTCATATGTTCATCACTGCTTTTTAACGATGCTTAGTACTCCATTGTATGTATGTGTCACAGCTTTTTAATCCACTCATCGGTTGATGGAAATTTGGGTTGTTTCAAACTCCTTGCATTTGTGAACTGTGCCACAATGAACATTGGTGTACAGATGTCTGGCCTTGGTTTGTTTCTTGCCTCTTCTGGTTATATGCCAAAGAGGGGGATTGCTGGGTTGAATGGTAACTCGATTTCCATCTGTTTTAGATATCACTAGATCAGTTTCTATAGTGGCTGTACATACTTACAGGTCCTCCAGCAGTCAATGAGAGTTCCCCTCTCCCCACAGTACCTCCAAAGCCAGTTGCTTTCCGATTTTTTGTATTGGGCTATCTTTGAGGGTGTTAGGTGGTACCTCATTTTTGTTTTAATTTGCATTTTTCTTATGGCCAAAGATCAGGAACATTTTCTCATATGTTTGTTGGCCATTCGAATTTCTGCCCCTGTGAAACTTCAGTTCAGGTCCTTTGCCCACCTCCTCAGTGAGCAATTAGTGTTTTTCTTTTTTGAAGCTAGCAGAGTATTGTAGATTTTAGTAATAAGGCCTTTGTCTGATGTGTCATTGCTGAAGATGTTTTCCCAGTCCGTGGACTTTCTTATTACTCTCTTGGTGATTTTTTTGATGTACACAGATGTTTTATCTTTAATATATGCCATTTGTAATTTTGTGCCTCCTCTGTGCTTGGGTCCTTCCATATTTCTAATAGCTTATGTATTCCCTATGCCAAAGCTCTGAAGTTGGCCTCAATTCCCTCATTGATGGCCCTAATAGTTTGGGGATTAACTGCAAGGTCTGTGCTCCACCTTGTGTTTATTCGTGTGCATGGAATGAGATAAGGGTCTTGCTTCATTTTTTTGCAGACAAATATCCATTTTTTTCTGCACCACTTGTAAAAGAGAGCATCTGCTTTCCATTGGATATTTTTTGGTCCTTATCAAAGATCAGTTGCCTATATGCTGGTGGTTTTATTTCTGTGTATTCCATTGGTCTGAGTGTCTGTCATTGTACCAAGACCTTGCAGTTTTGACAACTGTGGGTGTATAGTATGTGGTAAGTCAGGTAAAGCAAGCCCTCTCACTGTGTCCTTCTTCTTGAGGACTCTCTGCTAATTCTGGGCTTTGTCCCTCTCCATATGAAGTTGGTAATGGGGTTTTCCATTTCTTTGAAGAAAGATGAGGGTAATTGTATTGGGATTGCAGTAAACTTATATAGTGCCTTAGGCAGAATTGACGTCTTTGCTATATTGAGTCTTCCAATCCACAAGCATAGGATATTCTTCCATTGTTGAGGTTGCTCTTGGTTTCTTGTAATAGTGTTCCCCATTCTTATATAATATCATGCTGGAGGTTTTAGCTCACAGTATAAGGCAAAGAAAATACATCAAAGCTATCTGTCTAGGGAAGGAAGAGGTGAAACGATCATTATTTGCAGATGATATGATTGTATATATGGAAAATCCCAAAAGCTCCACAAGGGGAGTACTGGAAGCAATAGAGGAGTTTGACAGAGTGGCAGGATACAAGATTAACAAACAGAAGTTCATCAGACTGTTATACACATTAGATAAGACCACAGAAGAGGAGATGAAAAAGGTGACACCCTTCACAACAGCCAAACACAAATTGAAATATCTAGGGATATACCTGATTAAAAGAACAAACGATCTATATGAAGGAAAACTGTGTTAGTCTTTTCTCCATTGACTACCACATTGGCTGTTTTTTCATATATAGCTTGTATTGTCTTGCGGAACTTTCCTTACATGCCTATCTTCTCAAGTGTCTTAAACAGGAATTGGTGTGGATATTGTTGAATACTTTTAATGCATCTATTGATATTATCATGTGGTTCTTATTGTTTTTAATGCAAATGTGGTGAATGATATTAATAGTTTTTCATATATTGAACCATTCCTGCATCCCAGGTATGAATCCCACTTGGTTATGGTGAATTATTTGTTTTATGTAATTTTGTATTCTATTGGCCAGTATTTTGTAAAGAATTTTTGCATGGATTTTGATTAGGGATATCAGTCTGTAGTTCTTGATTCTTGTGGGAGCCTTGCACGGTTTTGGTATCAGAGTTATACTAGCTTCATAGAAGGAGTTCAGAGCTTGCCATCTTTTTCTATGTTCTGGAAATGTTTATGTAGGATTAGTGTTAGTTCTTCCCTAATTGCTTGGTTGGATTCTCCAGTGAAGCCATCTTGTTTTTGTTGGTAATCCTTTGATAACCTTGTCTATTTCTTTTATTGCTATGGGTCTGTTGAGATTCATGACAGCCTTTTGGGTCAGTCTAGGGAGGGCTTGTCTATCCAAGAATTTGTCCATGTCTTCCAAGTTGTTGAATTCATTGAAGTACAATCCTTCATAGTACTGTGTAATTATCCTTTTGATTTTATTAAGGTTTGTTGTAATTTCCCATCTTTCATCCCTTATTCTTGCTATTGAAGTTTGTTCCCTCCTTTCTTTGCTTAGGTTTGCCAGTGGTCAGTCGATTCTGTTTATCCTTTCAAAGAACCAACTTTTAGCAATATTAAATTTTTGATAGTTTTCTATTCTCCGTCTCCTAAATCTCAGCCCTGATTTTTATTATTTCTTTTCTTTTACTATTAGTAGGATTTACCTGATCCTGCTCTAGTTGTTGCAAATTTTGTGCCAGCATATCAATCCTGAGTCTCTCGTCCTTTCTCAGGTGTGCATGTATTGCTATGAAAATTCTTCTGATAACTGTCTTTGCTGTGTCCCATAATTTTTGGTATGCTGTGTTCTCATTCTCATTGGTTACTAGAAAGTTCCTAATTTCATCTCTGATTAGTGCTAGTACACACTCCTTTTGCAGTAGAGAACTATTCATCCTACAATTGTTTGCTCTTGTTTTTTTCGTCTTCCTTTTGTTGATTTCCAGTCTTATGGCACAGTGGTCAAACAGAGGTCTGTATAATATCAATGTGCTTAAATTTATGTAGATTTGCCTTATGCCCCAGCATGTGGTCTATCTTCAAATATGTGTCATGCGGGCTTGAAAATAATACGAATTTTTTTTTTATTAAAAACTCTGTAAATATCTATCAGGTCACATTGTCTAATTGTAGTGTTTAGAGCTCTAGCCTCCTTGTTGACTTTCTTTCCCTGTGATCTATCTTTCTAAGAGAGTGGTGTATTAAAGTCACCCACTATAACTCTTGTGGCTGCAATTTCTTTTTTCATCTTTTGCAGCCTTTGGTTGACATATTCAGTAGGTCTCTCATTCGGGGAATATATGTTTACAATGCTTATGGTTCTTTGTCTACCATTCCCTTGAGCAAAATATTGTTTCCCTCCTTATCTCTTTTTATGGTTTGCTCTTTGAGGTCAAATTCAGCTGAGATTAGAATTGCAAACCCTGCTTTTTTTGAATTGATATTTGCTTGGTATACCTTTCTCCAACCTTTGATTCTCTGCCTATTTTTGTCTGTCGCCTATAGATGTGTCTCCTGTACTCAGCAGATTGATGGGTTGTGTTTTCTAAGCCAGGCTGCTAACCTCAGTCTTTTAGTGCCTGAGTTCAGTCCATTGATATTCAGGGTTATTATCTCCATTTGCAGATTCTGTAATGCCATTTTATATCGTTTGTGTTGGGTATTTTCCTAACTTTCTTTCTCATTAGTGTGTTTTGCATGAGTGTGTGAGTGTGTGTGTCTGTGTGTGTGTGTGTGTGTATCACTCTTGACTTCTTTCCATCCTTAAGCCAATGAATGATATCTTGGGATCTGTTTTCTCTTTGTTGCCCTCTGGGTGAGGTTGTTCTATGTGATGGTCTCTTATTTAGGCATGGTGAGTGTTGTTCTTCTCCCCATACTGGGTCGTCAAGGATCTTTTGTAGGGCTGGGTTTCTTCTAACATATTCTTTGAGATTTTCCTTGTCTAGGAAAACTCTTACTTCTCCATCTATCTTGATCAATAATTTGGCTGGAAAGAGTGTTCTTGTGTTTGTGTTGATTTCCTTTAATTTTTGGAATATGTTACTCCACTCTCCTCTTCTTCACAGTTTCAGTTGTTAGGTCTGAGCATATTCTTATTTGAGAACCTTTATATGTGATTGTTTTTCCCAAGCTGCTCTCATGATTTTCCCCTTTTCCTCAAAGTTGGGTAGTTTCACTATTATGTGTCTAGGTGACTTCTTGGCACTTAATCTGGCTGTCGTTCTTTCAGTCTCCTGAATGGTTGCCTGGTTTTCATTCATTAAGCTGGGGAAGCTTTCCTCCAAGAATTCTCTCACTATTGTTCCAGATGACTTCTTTGTTGTGTCTTCCTCCTGTAAGCCAATAATTCTAATGTTGTTCCTCTTCATAGCATCAGGCATAGCTCTTAAGTTTTCTTCAGCTTCTCTGATGATCTTATTAGATTTTTTTCGTGTTTATTAAAGTCTGCTTGGCTGTCCTCCAAGTCATTGGTGCGATTCTCTGCCTCCTCCGGTTGATTCTTGATATCCGTGTATCTGCTACTGGTTTTTTTTTTATCTCGTGCCTAAGCTCTTGTATTTTCCTTCAGTGTGTGACCTTTATTTCCTCTATCATTTTATCCTTTTTCTGTATTGTTTCCTTCATATCCTGTATGGCTCCAAGCACTATTCTGAAAATTTCTTTCTGTGGCAGGTCAATGTCTGCTTCTTCTATGCATGCCATTATATTCAGGACATGTTCTGCCATTGCCTTTTTTCCTCCTGTTTTTTTCGTTGAGGTTGTTGGGGCTGATGGCTGTTTGCATTGCATTGTTTTGGAGGATCCAGGTGCCATTTTTCAGGGAGTTGAAGAAAACTGGGTCTCTCAGGGAGACTTGTAGGAATGTTTCTTTGAACTGCCTACAGCTAAGTTCACTATGAAATTAACCTGCCACGTTATCCTCCTGTGGCTTTCCTCTCAGGGGAGTGCTCCCAGAAGGCTGGTGGGTTGTCTGCTTTGGTGTTGAAGAGGTTGGGCAGACATTCCTTCAGCAGCTTGGAATGTTGACGAGTGTTCGCCAAGCTGCCTTATGCCTTGTGAGGCACTAAGATAGGTGGGAGGAAGTTCCCTCAGTCAAATGAGACAACAGAGGAAAAATAAGAGTTCCCTCGGCAACACAGGCAGGAATTCCCTGGTCAGAAGTTGGGCAGAGCATCTTCTGGTGGAGGTCGGCAGGGCTTTTCCCAGCTTCAGCTGGTTGCACAGGGTGAAGCTCACCTAGTTGGTGTGGGGAAGGCATAAATGCCCTAGGCTAAGGGAAGTGGTCTGAAGGTCGGCAGTGGAGTGTAAGAGAACAAGAAAGAGAAAAAAAGAGGAGGAAAAACAATTAAGGAGTAAACCTGCTGAGAAGGGGGGGGGGGAGTAGAGAAAAGAGAGGGAAACAAAAGTAACGATGTTGTTGAGCCCTGATCCCTGCCCTGAAGATGCAAGGGTTTAATCCTTGACCTGACACAGCAGCAAGCTGTGGCTGTGTTGAGATTAAGCCCTCCTGTGCAGGCTCCAAATGGTCCAGCCTCCAGTCGAGAGAGTGGCAGGGATAAAATCAAGCCTAGCCGGCCTCCACTGTGGTAATGCAAAAAACCACAGTCCCTCAAAACCTTGTAGGTCTGTGCCTACTTATATTTATGATACTACTCCTGTGATCCAGTAGTGTTTAATTTCCCTCTAAACAACTCTCCTGGACTGATTTCTGCAGAGTCCCTCTGGAATGTTTTATTCAGTCACCATCTTCCTGGAAGTCCTAATTTGACTATTTTTATGTTTATCTAAAAAGTCCAATTTAAATAAAGTAATCAGTAAGTTAGATCTAAATTTTGGACTACATTTTCCTGATTTTTTTAAAATTGTAAGGCTTAATACCCATGAATGTAGATCTACCCACCAAATACATCTTATTATCAACACATGACCTCTTTATTTTTCTCATACTATGATGTGATTGTCTCTATCCAAGTTTAAGGAGAATCTAAAGTTGAATCATATCTCTGTAAAACCTGAAATAAATGAGAGTTAATCCAAAATTCTAATCTTATGTATCTAGTCTTCTTATATTGTCCCTCCACTATTGTAATAAAATTTCAGACGGGAAGAGGAGATTAATTGAAATAGCTTTCATGAATACCAAGTATTTTCTGTATATTTTCTTCATTTTGATAAGTAGTAGCATGTATTATTTACTTAGTTAAATACAATTGTACTTGATAATAATTTATTGAAACATTTTTATTGTCATTTGAAGAGCATATGCTTTTATTTACCTGTTTATCTTTTTTACATTGTTGTACCTTTCGTACTTAGACCAAAGATGAATTTCCACTCCTTGAATTTGATATTGGTTCTTATGTCTCATTCCAAAAAATATAGCAATCTACTCAGAAGATTAACTGGAAAATGTACGAGTTTTCAGAGGTACATTTTCCAAAGGATCTGTTTACTCAAGTTTGGGGCACTATGACTTAGGTAAATCCCCACTTATGATTATTTATAGGGAAATCTTAGGAGGTTGCTTAGCTGAAATAGCATGCGTGTATTAGGTAAGATGGGAGGGTGGATAACAAAGCAACAGACAAACAGTGATTTAATTCCCAAATCATATTTCAATTCTAGAATCCAGAATAACATCCTATAATACCTCACAGTATATTATTCTTTTGGTTTAAATATCTTCCTACAGTTCACATGACAATGTGGTTACAAACCTTATATTAAACTATTTATGTTAAGGCTCACATTCTGGACAGACTGTTTCAGTCCTTGAGGCAGGGCAAAGAGAGGAGGAGGTGTCTGTTGTATTCACTGCAACTGTGTCAATCAAACTCTAATTTGAGTGCATAACATGGAAAACTGGAAGTTACTCAAAATTCTAGTAGAATTTATATTTCATCCTGAGAGTTTAAATTTTACTATTATTTTAAGGATTAACAAAGCTATTAACATTGTTAGTGGCATGTGCGCTCAAGTCAGTTCCAACTCTTGGTAACCTCATGTACAACAGATAGAATTGTTATATTTTTACAGCCACTGTGTCAATCTATCTCTTAGAATGTCTTCCTCTATGTTACTGCCCTTTCTTTTTGCCATGCATGATGGTGTTATCTATGTACTGGGATCTCTTGAAAACACCTCCAAAGTACATGAAACCAAGTCTGCCATCCTCACCTCTCAAGAGAATTCTGGATGTATTTCATCCAAGTCAGATGTATACATTCTTTTTGAAGTCCACAATAATTGACAGAACACAAATGACAAGACCTGACAGAGATCTGTGGGGTGACATCAATAACATCATATATAAGAAAGCAAGGGGTCATTAAAAAGACAGGAAAAAGAAAAAGATTCAGCTGGAGGCCAGAGGAGACTATTAAAATTACTCTTGATTGCAGAATAGTAAAAGGAAATGGAAGAAATGATTACATGAAGGAGTTGAACATAAACTTTAAAAACCCAGTTGCAGAAGACAAAGTAAATTATTATAATGAAATGTGCAAAGACATGAAGGTAGAAAACAAAAAAGGAACGGCATATTCAGCATATATCAAACTTAAAGAACTGAAGGAAAATTCAAGTTTAGAGTTGCAATATCAAAAGATGTAATGGGGAAAATATTGAATGCTGCAGGAAGTATAAAAAGAAGATGGAAGGAAAAAACAGTCACTACATTAAAAAGAACTAGTCAATATTCAGCCATTTTAAGAGAGCAATATAATCAAGAACCAATGGTTTGGGAAGAAAAAGTTCAAGCTGTACTGGAGGTATTAGCAAAAAGCATGTCTTTGGTAATTGGCTAAATAAAAACTGAGATTTTGAAACCTACTGGTGAAGTGTGTAAGCATTTATTTGTCTACACCAAGATATTTGGAATACAATTACCTGTCCAATTGACTGGAGGACATCATTTTTTAAAAAAATATGACAAACTTTTGCTGGAATGGAAAATACAGATAATACTATAATAGATCTAAAAACAAAATACTTTAAAATGTCAGCAAATTGAATTTAACATTTTAAAGAATTATACACCACAGTCCATTTCAATTTATCTAAATGTGCAAAATTGATTCAATAGGCTCAAAATAGTTCTGGTAAATTATATCAGCTAACAAAAGGTAGAAAAATATAAGCATAACAATATCTATAGGAAACGGTCAATATGATTAATGAAAAATTACTTTTTAAAATTTACTATTGAAAAACTTTTTCAACTAGGTAA
Organism: Tenrec ecaudatus; assembly: GCF_050624435.1. NCBI lineage: Eukaryota > Metazoa > Chordata > Mammalia > Afrosoricida > Tenrecidae > Tenrec > Tenrec ecaudatus. The sequence continues at coordinate 101,920,207 of NC_134530.1, forward strand.
ACACAAACTTGCAAAAATAAAACAGAACTACAGTTAACAACATGTCCTCTCCAGGAACTGGTCTCTCATGAGATGCCATATTGCCATCTTTGTCTATAAGGAATATTCTGGCTGTATTTATTCCAAAAAGAAAGTTTAATAATGCACACAAACACATATACATGAAGTATACATAAGAACATATTCACACAGACACAGTTTTACATTTGGGGGCAGCAAATAGGTAGCTAGTTCAACAAATCTGTTGAGTGATATTGGAAGCCATGCCCTCTTGTTGTGTGAGAGTTTGTGTCTGTCCTCCCACTTCTTTTCCCTCCATGTGCATCTGACATAGAACTACGCAACCATGTCCTCCTCATTCATAGAACACAGCTGAGGGAAAACTAGTCCCTGGACATGTCTCTGGAGAAAGATGTTCTGCTCTAGATTAATGATTGGAAGCATCTCCAACCCCTGAACTTGTAGAGAACTGGTAGGTTACCTGAACAGAAGCAGATAGACATGTGTAGCTAAGGGACAATTACACAGGGCAGGAAGTGTGATGACATCTGTGGTTGTACTTTGAATCTATGTCCCAAAAAAAGATGTCATCTCTCCATATCCCTATTTTTTTGTTGATTTAAAAAAATCAGTTTTATTGGACTTATATCAACATATCACACAATTCAATGTTCATGACAAGAAGAGTTGTACAATCACCACAATAATTTTCATTACAGTTACTCCCCACACCCTCTGGAAGTCATCCATTTTTATACACCTTCCAAATAAAAGTGACCCCACAGAACTTGGAAATTACTTACTATTATTCTAAATATCACATGCAAGTAAAAGTTTGCTGAAGCTCATCCAACAGCAGTTGCAGCAGGACACTGAGAGGGAGCTGCCAGAGTTTCAGTCTGGATGCAGAAGGGGACTTGGAACAAGGGATGCATTACTAGCATCAGACGGGCCTTTGCTCAAAGCAGGGAAGACTGCAAAAATATATACTGCAGGGCTTCTCAACCTTCCTAATGCCGGGACCCCTTAATTTACTTCCGTAAGGTGTGGTGACCCCCCCAAGTATAAAATTATTTTCATTTGTACTTCATAACTATAATTTTGCTACTATTATGAATCAGGTGATCCCTTTGAAAGGGTCATTCAGCCCCCAAAGAGGTCATGACCCATAAGTTGAGAACCACTGATTTAACTGATTATGCAAAAGCATTTGATGGTGTGGACCATAACAAATTATGGATAACCTTGAGAAAAATAGAAAGTCCTGAGCATTTCATTTTATGAGCAACCTGAACATCGATCAAGAGGCAGTCCTTGAAAAGTACCAGGGAACACTGCTTAGTTTAAAATTAAGAAAGGTGTGTGTCAGGATTGTATCTTTTCACCATAATTATTTATTATGTATATTGAACAAATAATAGATTAAAATGAAGAAGAACTAAACATTAAGATGTGATGAAGGCTTATTAGCAACTTTTATAGGTAGATGGCACAGCCTTGCCTGCTGAAAGTGAAAAGGACTTAAACATTTGCTGATGGAAATCAAGGTTTGCTGCTAAAAGATGGATCACAATTCAGTGTATGGAAATAAAAATCCTGACAACTGTACCAATAGCTAACATCATGACAAATGGAAAAAAAGATCGAAGTGGCCAGGATTTTATCTTGCTTCGGTTCACAATCAACACACATGGAAACAGCAGTCGAGAGATAAGCAAAGCATTGCATTGGTAAAATATGCTGTACAAGAGCTCTTTAAAGTGTTGAAGATGAAGGATTCCACTTTGAGCAATAAATTGCACCTGGCTCACTCTAGGGTATTTTCAATTACTTCGTATGCATTTAAATGTTGGGCATCGAATAAAGGGATACATACGTCTGTGTAAATCATGAAAAAAAAATTACAAATTATCAAGGGTTTGTGAGGGAGGGAGGGTGGTGGTGGGGAAAATGAGCTGATACCAAGGGCTCAAGTAGAAATAAATGTTTTGAAAATGATGATGGCAACATTTGCAAAAATGTGCTTGACACAATGGATGGATGGATGGATGGATGGATGGATGGATGGATTGTGATAAGAACTGTATGAGTTCCCAATAAAATGATTTTTTTAAAAGAATATCAAAAAGAATTGATGCATTTGAATTAAGGTGCTGGTGAAGAATGGTACATACCAGTTCATTTCAGCTCCCTAATGCCTAAAAAATTATTCTTTAAGTGCTTCATTTCATTTTTGACAACATCCAATTTTCCCAGATTCATACTTTATACATTTGAAGTTTCAATTACTAATAGATGTTTGCAGCTGTTCTTCTCATATTGAGTTGTGACCCATCAGGAAATGAAGGTTCCCAAAGCTCAACTCCATTCCCATCACTGTACTCAACTCTACTTTGAGAAGACAGCTCTTCCTCACTCATATTTTGAATGACTTCCAAATTGAGAAGTTCACCTTCTAGCACTATATCTGACAGTGTCTTGTTGCTAGTCATGAAGTTTTAGTATATGACAACATTACACTGCTATTCATAAGGTTGTCAGTAGCTAATTACTCAGTCTGTCATATCGTGGTTGCTTGTATGTTATTATAGTGCTGGGACCTGTGTCACTGATATTTCATAAACCAACAGGATGACCCGAAGTGAACAGCTTTCAGCACAGTGTCCAGAGTAGGAACAGACTGCAAAGAAGGAACAGGCTGTTCACTTCAGAATATTAACCAATGAAAACCTTATGGATACCACTGAAATATTATCAGAGAAAGCCACTGACATATTTTCAGGGAAATGAGCCCCTCAGGTCAGAAGATTCTCAAAATATGATTGAGGAAGAGCTGTCCTCTCAAAGTAGCTTAGACCATAATGCTGAGGATGGAGTAAATCTTTTGGAGTATAGCCTTGAGGACCTTCATTTTCTGATAAGCTATGACTCAAAATGACAAGAAACAGTTTCAAATATCAATAATTTGAAGTTGGAATGTACCAAATTTGAATCTAGGAAATTAGAACTTGATATATATGAAGTGGAACATATAAAGATTGATTTTGTAGGCATTAGGGAGGTGAAATGAACTGGTATCTGCCATTTTAAATCACAAAATCATACAATCATGCCAGGAATGACATTCAAAAAGATTGACATAACATACGTTAACACACATGGATTACATCTCCAATGAATATCCTCTAACGATAGTTGAGATATGTGTATAGCTCTGATGTCAGACAGAGAACATTGTAAAGCCAATTGTAGCTGACATAGGTCAAAATGGAATATCTTAGTATTTGATTTTCCTTATACTTTAACACATTTTAAGTTATTTCAGTTTTTGTTTAGTTTAGTTTAGTTTTCTTAAGGGCAGGGGATATTCATGTGGATTAGACCTCTAGTGAATCCCCTCTGACCATGGACCAGGACTTTGAACAACCTTGCTAACTCACAGAATGAATTAGAAAGTTGATCGCTTCACATACAGTTAGGTTAAAATTTAGCACCCGATCATTTGATCTCCCTTATGACCCATTTCAATTTATTCTACTTTTTAATATTTTTGGCTTTCTTCTTGTTTGAGGTTTTTATCTAAATCAGATCTAAAAGTGTTTTATCTAAAACATTTTGTTATTGTTATTTGTTTGTTTGCTAATGTTTTTTGTTTATATGAAATCCAGGATAAATAAATGTATAGAGATAGTGATTGAATTAATGATTCTTTTGGGGTATGGGAAAGAGGGTGGGGAGGAAATGTGGAGATAATAATGATGAGGGCAAGAATGAAGAAAATGTTCTCAAACTGATTGTGGTGATGGTTGTATAACTGGTCTATTGAATTTTATATGTGAACTATATACCTATAAAATTGTTTTAAGAATTTTTAAGGATATTTCAAAATATGTTTCAGTACAATAGATAATTAGACATGATATTTATCTCTATACAAGGAATTCCAATAAATGAAACTACTATTCAAATCTATGCATAAACCACTAAAATTTGTGATGAAGAAATTTGAGAATTTTACCAACTTCTTCAACATGAAATTGATCAAACATGCAATCAGGATGCATTGGTTATTATTGACAATTGGGAGGCAAAGGTTGCAAATGAAGAAGTTGCAAGGCATATGGAAAATATGGCCTTGGTGATAAATATCAAGCTGGATCACGTGATAGAAATTGGAAAGATTAATGACTTCATCAAAAACACAAATTCTGACTATATCCATTAGCTTCTTCAGATAGAATACACAGAAATTAAATTGACTGTGTCTGTGAGAAGAGGCTATGGAGAACCACAACATCAGTCGCTAAAATGAGGCCAGGGGCCTATTGTGAAATGGATCACCAATTGTTCATATGTAAGTCCAGCTTGTAGATAAAGAAAATTATAACAAACCCATAAGAGACAAAATATGAACTTGAGTCTATGCCTCCTGAATTATCTAGACCATCTCAAGAACATGTTCAATGCATTGAACACAAGTTACAGAAGATCTGATACGCTGTGGAATCACATCAGGAAGATCACACATGAAGAAAGCAAAAGACTTTAAATAGAATAGGAAAGAAAGAACATATGAAAGTGGGTATCAGAAGTGACTAAATTTTTCCCCTTAATCATGGAGTAACTGAGGCAAATAGAAGAAATGAAGAAGTCAAGTAGTCAAAGGGGTGAACAGAAAATTTCAAGATGTCAGTTCTAGAACACCAAGTAAAATATTATACTGAAATATGCAAAGATCTAGAGTTAGAAAACCAAGAAGAAAGAACATTCTCAGCGTACCTTAACCTGAAATTGCCAAGAAATAAAGTACAAGCCTTGAGTTGAAATACTGAAAAATTATACAGGCAAAATATTGAATGATGTGGGAGGCAACAAAAGAAGTTGGAAAGAATACACAGAGACACTGTACCAAAAAAACCTTTTTGGCATTCCATTTCAAGAGGCGGCATATGAAAAAGACCCATATTTGTACCTATACCAAAGAAAAGTGGCTCAACAGAATACTTAAATTATAGAAAACTGTCAATATTGTCACATGCAAGCAACAGTTTGCTAAAGATCATCGAACAATGGTTGCAACAGTACATTGAACGAGAACTGGCAGACGTTCAGGACAGATTCAGGAGAAAATATAAAATGGTGGATACCATTTCTGATGTCTGGTGGATCTTGGCTCAAAGAAGAGAATGCTGAAAGCTGTTTTCTTGTGTTTTATTGACTATGCAAAGAAGCTATTTTTATCATTGAAAAGAATGAAAATTCTAGGATATTGTTGTGCTTATGTGAAACCTGTACACGGATCTAGAGTCAGTAGTGCAAACAAAATAAGAGAACACTGCATGGCTTAAAATCAAGAAGGATGAGTCAAGGTTGTATCTTCCTACCACACTTATTCAATTGATATGCTGCGTTTATTATCAGAGAAACTGGATTATATGAAAAAGAATGAGGTATCAGGGTTGGAGGAAGGTTATCAACAACCTAAAATGTACAAATGGAATAGCCTTGCTTGTTGACAATGAGAACATGAACTACCTTCTAATGAAGATCCAGGATTGCAGACTTCTATATGGATTAACCTCAATGTGAAGAAGAAAAAATGAATTACTGAGATGGAAGAAGCGGGAACGTGATGGTGCGGCAGGAGGAAGACAAAAGGAAACAGTGGAAGCTTCTAGGAAGCAAAACTATAGATAGAGGTATTAACAGAGTTGTGTACTTATGTAAATACATTAATCCATAAAAATAGAGCTATTGGCCTGTGCACATATATTTATAAGGCACTGCACTGAGGCTGTGGATGGACATTGGGCCTCGGCTCATACCCTCCCTCAATACAAGAACACTTTGTTCTAATAAACTGGCATTTTTGTGATGCTCCCCCACTCTACCCTCCCCCATGGTCGCTGAAGACAAAATGTGTGCATAGCAAATGTGGTGAAGACAGTGATGGAGCCCGGCTATTAAACCAGATAGCATTTAGAGTCCTAAAGGCTTGAAATTATACAAGCTGCCATCCAACAGTGAAGCAACAAGCTCACACGGAAGAAACACACCAGCCAGTGTGATAATGAGGTATTATTGGGCCCGGGTAACAGGCATCAGAAGATTCATAACAAACAACAAACAAACAAATAAAAACACATTGTTGAGAATGAGGGGGCTTGGACCAGAGACCCAAAGTCCATCTGTAGGCAATGGAAAATCCCCCCGCAGAGGGGTCACAGGGAAGGGATGAGTTAATCAGGGTGCAGTAGAGCACCAATGGACCACACAATATTTCTCTGATTTCTTAAAATTTCCTCACCCCTCACTTTCATGACTCTAGTGCTGCTTCCCACTCTGGACTGGACCGGAACATGTACACAGGTATGGACAAGAGATAAAGTTCATGACACCCAGAACCCAGGGAGAGGAATGGGAATATGGATCTCAACAGGGTAGGGTAGGGGGAGGAGAGGGAGAGGAGGGGAAGAAGAAGGAATCATTTTCAATGATTGGCACATAACCAAACACCTTCATTCAGGGGAAAGAATAACAGGAACCAGAGAGGAAGGGAGACAACAGTTGGTGTGAGATATGAAAATAATAATAATGTATAATCTATCAAAAAGCCACAAAGATGGGTGGGGGAGAAAAGAGGAGCTGAGACCAAGGGCTCAATAGAAAGCAACTGCCTAGAAAAGAATGCTGGCAATATATGTACAAATATGTCTGATGCAATTGATGTATGGATTGTAATAAGAGTTATAAGAGCCCCCAATAAAATGATCTTTTAATAATAAATATATATGTGCTCTACACAGCATTCACAAGAAAGCTATAGTGGTTACAGCAATATCAGACAAGATAGACTTTTAGAATGTTGCTGGAGATAGACATGTCTAAGAATCACAAAATGTCAGTGAGGCATAATAATTGTAAATATATATGCAACACGTTCTAGCAACTCTGGTGGCATAACAGTTATCCATTGGACTGCTAACTTCAAGGTCAGAAGTTTAAAACTACCAGCTGCTCAGTGGGATGAAGATGAGGCTTTCTACTTTCCCAAGAGCTATAGTGTCAGAAACCCACAAGGGCAGGTCTACCCTATCCTATGGGTTGCTATAATTTAGAATTGACCCATTGACTGTGAATTGTGAGACGATAGAGTTCTGGTCTTTAAAGTTACTCATTTTACCATGTTTTGTTATATAATATGCAAGAAACTAAGAGTGTGATCTTAAGGAATGAGGTGTTGTGGTAACAAATGTCTGAAATGTTATAATCAATAACATGGACTTTCTAGCTATACTTACTTATGTGATATATGATGATTCTGGATTTTATATGCCTGTTGCCATAAGCTCATTTTGGAAGGGATTCTCTATAAAAATCAGGAGTAGGATGGGATTCAGACGAGTTTAGTAGAGGGTGTGAATTGGCCCACACTCTTTGTCTCTTTCATGACCTCATTAAGATCCTACTTTAGAACTGGACATGAAACAAGCCATACTCTCGGTTTCCGTGTATATATAACGGTGCCACCACACAATTCCTTCATTCTCCTTGCCTGGAAGAGCAGATTCCTATTTCCTGACTGGGCCTTGGTGGAACCAAGAGGACCCACTGTGACTTGAGATATGGTTGGTTTCTGATTCTACACCCTGCATTTGGCTCACGCCCTTCTGACCTTTGGATTTTGGACTAAGTGACATGCACCATCACATGAGACAATTCCTCAAAGTTTCATGAGTTCCTGTGGAATGGTGATGTGATTCACAGAATCCAACAAGTGATGGAATAAACTCAAAAGAGGGGTGGGGCGAATATAGCTGAAGAGCATCATGTAAAAGGTGGACATTGGGGACATTGTTAATCTCCAGCCCCTTTGAAATAGTCTGGTACTAATTCCTTTAAAAGACATTATTGCCACAATAGGTGTCAGAGTGGCAGGGCTTGTTGCTACCTCCCTTATTCATCAGAAAATGTGGATTGGGAAAATATGAAAAATGGATTCAGGAGAACCCTTTGGATTTTGGATGGGATAAATAACGCCCATGGATTATGTTATTTTATATGTTACCTTATGATCCATTCCCCAAAATGACAGCTACTCATGGGATACAGAGTTGGTGGTTGCGTATCGATCTTCTATGGAATTGGCTCAGTGGATGTGAAACTGGAAAGCAGGGACAATACCCAGATGAGTTCAACAGATTATTTTCAGATGAGACAAATTACTTCCAAGCTTCAAATCTAATGAAATATGTCCTACCGAGTTTCTGACTTACAGGTTTATTTCCTTTGCTTCCAACTCCTACATTTGGAATGAGAATGTTTAAGCATTCTTCATCATTGTACTTTGGAAGTCAATACCTTGCATGCTATGTTTTGCAGGTCTACAGATTAAGAGAATTTTTCCATAATAAACCATACACTCAGCAGCTCAGCATTTCATTCTAAATTACCTAATCTCAATATGAGATTTTTGATTTAGAGTTGATGTTGGAATGAGTTAGTATATAGGGAATGTTTGAAATGAGTGACTATATTTTTCACATAAGAAGGATATAAAAATTTGAAAGTCAGAGGGGAGACTTCAATTTATTCATCATATTAGTTGAAATACTAACCCTTGTATCTGTCAGCGTGAACTTGTTTAGAAACAATATCTTGGAATTTGTTTGGAAATAAACTAAGTTTAAAAGGTTGTTCTGCTAAACTGGATTTTCTAGAAAAATAAAACCAATTATATATATATATATAATATATATATATTCTCAAGAAAGACATTTACATGCCCATCCTAGACCAACTCAAGTGCATGGGTCAGATCTGACCTAGGAGGTCCTCAGGCTCATGCAGCTGCAAACTGATGAAGCAGGAAGGAAAAGTAGGAAGTTGAGAGAGCACCAGCTGGTGAGTGCAAGTCTTGGGGTTCCAAGTGCGGCAGGAACGTGGCAGGGCATTGACAGCTCTCAGGATTCGCAGACCAAATAGGTCACAAGTCCTAGAAACAGAAGGGAGAAGAGCAAAAGAGAGTGAGTGAACTGATGGGTAGGGAGGACTTCATCCATATCTTCTTATAAGTTAACCAAGTTGACAGCAAAAACCTAATGTTATACCTGAGAAGGTGTCTATTAGTCCTTCTTTAGTGGTAGGGGTATCTTATGAATGGAACAAAATACATAGAGACATATTCACAAGAAGGATGGCCATAAGAAGAAAAATCTACAAATAAAAAAATGAATGCAAGGTACAACCAGGACTGCTAGAAGCTAGAAAACACAAGAAGAATGTTGAGCATAAAAAGAGAACATGACCCTGCAGATGCACTGAATTTAGATTTTTAGCCTTAAGAACTATGATTAGATAGATAGCTAGATGATGATAAATAGATAGAGATGGATAGATTAATCTTATTTAAATTACAGTATATACTCAAATATAAGCTGACCCAAGTATAAGCCGAGCTTCCTAATTATTACCTGGGAAACCAGAAAAACTGATCGACTCGAGTATAAGCCTAGGGTGGACAATGCAGAAGCTATTGGTGAGTTTCAATAATCCAAACAATTGAAAATAAAATTACTAAAAATTGAGACATCAGTGGGGAAATGTATTTAAATATTTATTTTAAATAAAAAACATAAATAAAAGGACAAGTCAGTTAACATTAGTAAACCAGCACAGTAAGTGGAAAGTAGGTTCAACAAAATAAGGTATCAACAATGATACCTTAAGAGTACTATTCCCTGAGCTCAATCAGCAACCAAGCTAAAATGTAGAGTTAAATTCCTTCAAAACTGGATTCCTCCTCCTCATCTGTATCCCAATGCGGAGCTTCAGCTGGTGTGAGGTCATCATAGATTCTGTCCTCACTGAGATCATCGTCATCACCATCACTGGTGTCATTTTCATACAAAGTACAGTCTTCACTGCCATCCATAGCATTACTAATGCTACATTTCTGGAAGGCACGTCACACCATGTCTTCTGGAATGTCTTCCCATGCATCTTGAACTCACTTTGCTATTAACTCTATGTCAGGCTTCATGAGATTTCCTCCTTTTTGTTAGTCAGGCTTGACCAGATGACATCCATCCAGGCCACATCCTTCATACACGTTCTTTAAAAGGCTTATTCAAAGATACACATCATAGGATGACTCTGATTGGTTAGATGTTTGTAAACAAACATTCAAAGCCCTGCAGTGTCAATGGGGCTTTGAAAGAACAGTGGAGAAACGGCAATCACCTGCATTTGTCCCATTACCTCGGCAGTGTGTGGGGGGCGGGGGGCAGAAAGATATTACACCTCGCTGGCTTATCACTGACCTGTGTATAAGCCGAACCCCAGTTTTTCAGCACACTTTTTGTGCTGAAAAACTCGACTTATACACGAGTATATACGGTAGGTTTTTTTTTGCTGTGTTTTGTTATGACAAACCTATAAACCTAAAATGTAAGGCAGAAATCTCAGGAATATACTGTTTCCAATAATTAAAATACACTGTCAGCACATAGTTTGATATTCAAAACTGGTTTTGAAAAAAAAAACTTGTCTTAAAAATTTAATAGTGTACATGCCATATTTTTATAGATTAATAAAGGGGTGCATGTGAATGAAATTATCTAGGAGATATGAATAAACTAGTAAAATATTTTTTGTGGGCAGTACAGAAAAGAAAAAAATGAGTATGTTACCTAAAGTAGATATTAATAGTTAAGTATTGGCTAAAATAAAGATGACAACCTGAGAATTAATTAATAGATTTAGAACCATTAGATTTAGTATGTCATTGGTGAATTTCAGAAAATAATTTCTACACAGTATGAGGGAATAATTAAAAATAGCACAGATAAGTACCCAAAAAAGATAAGAAAGTGGTAACCATGAGATTCAAAACGCAATTAACCTTCAGAATTGGTGAGAGTGGTTGCTGTGGAGATATTCACGGCATTTGGTAAGATACTATCCTCTTGGTCTAATAATTAGAAAACTGTTTTCCTTATCTAATCTTTAAGCTGTGCATTTATATATTTGTACTATTTTGTGTTATATTTAATAATGTACTTTGATTATTGTGTTATGTTTGATATATTTGTTATTTAATTTTTTAATGTTCTAAGCATGCACATTGGAGAAAAGGCTAAAATTAATATTGAGAGGCAAAGAAGAAAGTGTCATAATCTGGTGTCAATTTGAGGATTCAGAGTGAAGGGTGGAGTCTGGGCTGTCAATCAAGTCATAGCCAATGAGGTCTCCGCAATTGGCATGGCCTTATCCTGAGGATTCTGGGAACTTCGGTATTCCTCCTTGGAGGTGGGAGGCACTCTCTCTCTCTGCTGAATCCCATGAGAGATCCCTGTGGAGAAGACACATGGAGAGAGGCTAACGGAGCCAGACCTCTGGAGCCAGAAAAGCCCCGTGGAGACCCTGGCCAGCACTGAAATGATTACATTATCACTAGATCCACAAGACTTCCCACCCACTGACCTCTGATCTTCCTGCACTTGGCATCATCGATCTGGACTGGGCTGGGATGTTTTCTTAATGTACAATTACTCTTTATATAAAGCTCTTTCTTATATACATATGAGACTCCTGGATTCGTTTCTCTAGTTTGTCCAGACTAACACATAAGGGGACTAATAGAAGCAGGAAAAACAGTGTTAGCGTAAAGAGAAGCTAAGAAATGGGACAGTGGTAGAGAGAATTATAAATCAGAGAATAGAAATCATAATATTCTGATAGACATATTCATCCAATTGATAGTCAAATTTGATGATAGTGAAGAAAAAGGAATACAAATATTATAGATTAACTTTCATCCACTCAAAATATATTTTTGGAATCTGTGGCACAATGAGTTACATAATACGGCCTTTCTAGCAGTATTCTTGGTAGCACTTACAAATTAATTGAGTGCTGTCATTTGGTGCATTCACATCAGTTCCAACTCAGCAAACTGTGTCATCATCACAATTGTTCCCAGGCCTGAGCCTGTTGCAGCAGCCACTGCGTCAGTTCTGCTCATTGAGGGCCTTCTTTTTCGCTGCACCTCCACTTTCCCGAGAATGATGCCCTTCTACAGGTACTGGTGTATTCTGACATGTTCAATGCATGTAAGAAGAAGTCTTGCCATCCTTGTCTCTAAGGAGCTCTTAGAATGTACCTCTTCGAAGGCAAATCGTTGGTCTTTTGGCAGTGTATGCTACTTTCAATATTCTTCTCGAGCACCAAAATTCAAATGAATCCATTTTTCTTCAGCCTTCCTTATTCATTGACCAACTTTCATATGCAGTGGAAAATACCATGATGTGGGCCAAGCACACTTTAGTCTTCAAAGTAAAAGCCTTGCTATTCAATATTTGAAAGAGATCTTGTGCAGCAGATTTACCTCTATAACATGTCTTTTGATCTCTTGAGTGCTGCTTCCATGAGCATTGATTGTATAGCTGAGCAAAACAAAACCCTTGGTAATTTCAAACTTTTCTCCATGTATCATGATGTTACTTCTTGATCCAATTGTGAGGATTTGAGTCTTTTTACTTTGAGTCAAAATTCATATTGAAGGATGCAAACTTTGATCTTCAGCAGCAAGTGCTTCAAGTCTTCCTCAGTTTCAGCAAACAAGGTTGTATCATCGTGTATCACCTGTTGTTACTGAGCCTTACTCCAATCCTGATGTCACTTTTTCTGCATATATAAGCCGGTTCTCTAATGATTGCTCAGACAATAGATTGAATAAGCATGGAGAGAGAGCACAACCCTGAAGAACACATTTTTTAATTTTAAACACATAGTATTCCTTTGTTCTATTTGCACAACTGCCTCTTGATCAATGTACATGTTCCTCATAAGCACAATAAAGTGTTTTGGAATTCCTATTTTTCTCAAAACTATCTATAGTTTATTATGGCACGCACACTCGAATGCCTTTGCATAGTCAATAAAACAAAGGTAAACAACTTGATAGTAGTCTCTGCGTTGAGTCATGATCCATCTGATATTAGAAACGGTGGCCCTGGTTCCACATCATTTTCTAAATTCAGCCTGAGCTTCTCACAGTTCTTTGTGAACATACTGCTGTAGTCTTTGGTGGATGATTTCCATGGAAAATTTCCTTGAGTGCAATATCAGTGATATTGTTCTGTAGTTTGAGCATCCTGTTGGGTCATCTTTCTTGGGAATGGGCACAAATATGGATCTACTTCAGTCAGTTAGCCAAGTAGTTTTCTTCAAAATTTCCTAGTATAGACTAGTGAGTATTTCCAGTGTTTCATCAGTTTGCTTAAACATTTCAATTGGTATTATCAATTCCTGGAAACTTATTTTTGGCTAAGGAATTCAGTGGCTGTGTAAGATCAAATAATAGTTGGTACTTTACAGATTAGCTGTTATGAGTTGTAGTCAAATATTATGGATGCTTGAAAATTGAGATTACTGTAAAGGTCTGCTTATTGATAAACAGTAGTTCTATAGTATAAAAATGAAAATTATTAGTGAAGGAAGGCAGGTATACAAGATCATTGAAAGCACAATGATCATATAATTGTAATGAAAAGTATAGGGAAGATAATCTATATGGATATTATAATTATAATGATGGGAGAAGGGCTGACTGAGAGTCACTGTGAGGCAGTATTTTAAATCTTCAGGATGAAGTAGTGATAAAGAGGCCTTTGGAAAACTGTACAAAATAGCTTTGTTTTATTTGATGAAAAATTTTAGGTTTTTAAGGATTCATGAAGTAGAAGTTTCTGAAATTAATAAGAGGAAGGAAGGCATCTCTGCCAATTCATATCTCATGATTTGATGCCAAGGTACCAAAGAAGCCACTGAGCTTGTGTTTTAAAAAAAAGGATAATGTAGAAAAAGGTATTCAATGGGAACTTTGCGGATTTTGATGTTGACTAAGCAAGAATTCCAGAAAGTGATTTGGAAGGGATGTTGAAAATTAAACACTGGTGAGAATTTAGGAAGCAGACTCTAAAAATAGACAACAGGGGTTATGTTAAGCAAGTTCATAATCCTAATATCAGGATAGTGTTGACATAATGAGAGATCAAATGTTGTTGTTGTTAGATGCCATTGAGTCAGTTGTGATCCTATGTACAATATCATGAAACATCCCAGTCCTACGGCATCCTTCAAATGGTCCTATGCTTGAATCAATTGTTGCAGCCACCATGTCAAAGAATATGGTATTATTCTGATGGGTAATTTCAGAGGTATTTGTTCAGAGAGTTAGGGATTGAGGTGATAGTGGTCTAGAAGTATATCAGAAACATGCTGAATTCTGAGACTCGATTTTCACCCTTTCCAAGACTGGCATTAAATCTAGAAATAAAATGGTATATATTTTTTCAAAATCACTCATGCACAGAACATCCTTTTAGTTCCAGGAGCACAGAAAGATTTCCTTCTAGAGCATGAGTTCCACATAACAGAGGCCATACCTTGAGGACCACTAATATTTCTTTCTACCTTTGCTCCTTTCAGTGGAGACAAAGCAATTACGCTGAGTATAGGGTATGTTAACCATATCAAAGGATATTTATCTACAATAAATCATCTCTAGCCCTTAGAATTTCATACTAAAATATTACCACATACATTTATATATTTGTGTAGATTAAATCTGTACAAATCTATCAGTTCTTTTTGAAAATTTAGTTCTCTTAGAACATATTCTTAACAGATTAGGATTGTATATATTGATTTAAAAATGGATTTTTCCATTTTTCCCTGTTGACCTTGTAGAAATTCCAATTGAAGCAATAAATTCCACTCTTCTACTAGCACTTCTAAGTTTCTTTGAAGAATAGTTTTCATTTGGTAAAAACAGCCCTTGAATTGGAAGGTCTTGGAAAACGCTGCTTTTCAAAGTAGCAGGTCAGCTGTTGTCTGTTTTATAAAGTGCTTTTGGTTTGCAGGATTTTTTTCCTGTCTTATCTGTTAAATATTTTACTGGATACTAAGTGATAAAAAAAAAAGAGAATTGTCTTCAGCAGCAATGTTTTTATTAAGTAACTGTTTTGTATCGAGAATGTGCTAAATACTTCTGACACAGCAAATTAGTTTTTACCATTCAGCCTTTGCATTGATAAAGACCACTAGGCAGACATAAAAACAAACTGCAAAAAAATTATGATCAATTCTCTCTATCAGAGATGAAAATCCAATGACAGGAGAGATTTTCTAATTTAAAAATTTTATTAATTTATTTCTTAATATTTGCTAAGAAAGAGTTCAAAAATATGTTGCCACTAAAATCTGCTTGGAGTGTTATGGTGATGACTAGTCTTTTGCAAATCTTAATTTGCCTTGAAAATATAAGTGGTGTTTTGTATATTTAATCCTCTAAATAATCTTATAAAATGAGTATTATAAACTCGATGATACATACTGAAAAATAATGAACTTAACAAGATTTTGCTGTTTGTCAAAACTAGCAAGTAACAAAAATAGATTACCCATAGAGTCTAGTTAGGTAATACTACCAATATTATATCAGCTAAGGCACAGTTTGTCTTGCAATGATATTGTAGAAATATAGGCTGATATAGTTCTTTCTCTATTTTGGTATGAAATCCTTGCTACTTCCTTGGATGTCTTAAGAAGTAGAAAATACATGAGTCATTTGCAATTATGGATCTATTTCCTGGAGAAGAAGTTAATGATTTAACTTATGCAAACAGGCTCATAAGTTATTTAATACAGCACTTTTCAACATTAGCAAAGTCAATATGGATTTAAAGCACAACATTCTATTAGTATGTAAGTGAGAGAAACTTTGCACTGCAAACATCTTCTTGTCCAAATGTGTTTGCCAATTAAACAATTTTGTGCTCCCACTGAAAACTGTACAGGCGGGTGTCATCTGCATCCTGAAATTAAACATCTTCATGCAAAAAAATCAGTCTCCCAAATGTGCTGACGTGTAATACATGAATGGCAGCATTCACTTGAATACATACATTGCCAAAAGGGCCAGACCGCACATTATTTTTATAATGTTTTGCATAGAGTGGATTTTGTCACAGTACAAATTGCCAAATTTCAAGGAAATTTTTATTCTTGCTATTGAAGATGCAAAATGCACAACAAAACCTTACTGTACATCATTGGTCAGGGCGCCTCTGAAACTCATTTTTAAGGTGTCATGTCAGAATTCTCATATTCAGGTTCAATTAGTCCTAATCCTTCACCTTAGCATAAGTTCAGGTTAAATTTGTATTTATAAATTGGTACACAAGCTATACATAATTCCTCTTATTGGCAAAAGATTTATTACAATTGAAATGCATTGAACCAGATTGTTAAATGTCTGGATATTTATATGTGAAAAATAAAAAGAGTAAAGTGTTTTAAAACGTCATTTAAAGTACTAAGCTCCTGAACATTTGGTAATAGTGCTAGTCAAACCATGTTTCCATATGGGCGGTTTTGTATAATATTCTTTTCTTTATACCACATGACTCAATTAATATGGATGTAACCTTTATCCTATGAAACAAATATCCAATGTGACTCATCACTATTATAGTACAACTAATATAGATTTCTGATCTTTGAAATGGAAGACATTACTGGATCTTTTCTCATAATGACTTTATCCATGAATTTACAACTCTTAAAGAGAAATGAGAAATGTATTTTTCATCTGAACTACATTAGACATTTCCTGAATGAAGTTCTCATCAACCCTGTTTATAAAACAAAATGGAAAAAACAAAAATAGGAAATTAATTTGCACATATTGCTCACTGTGTGCGGGATGAAGGGGAAACAAGAAAATTGCTTCTATTTGATGATAGTGTGCCACTGTGACCATTTTAAAAATTCAGGACTTGGTCCTTTACAAGAGATTTTTTTCTGTACCTCTTCCTCCTTTATGCATTGTATTCAAAGATATTAACATAAAAGGGGGTGGTCAATAGATTTTATTGAACCAATATGGATTGTAGCACTGGTGTCAGCTAAATTCACATTGAGGAAGCACACCAGCCTGATTGATCCAATAATTTTAAATAATACAATCCATGACTGGAGTCAGGGATAGTATTAGGTCTTACATTCTGCATACCCTGTTTGCAGAAGCCTGTGGAAGACAGTGAAATCTCAAACTCCAATTGTCTTTTCCTCACGTGGATTTAGCCTCCAGTGAAATCCCTGTGCCCATTCATCGGGATTGTAAATAGCAGTGCTATCAGACAGAAGACAGTGGAAAGTGGATGAATACAGACGTAGTGAGGTTAAAATATCAGCATCAAAGAACGAAAAATCATATCATATGTGCTCACAGCCATGATATGATCACTGAAGACAAATGGGTGCATAAGCAAATGTGGCAAAGAAAGCTGATGGTGCCCGGCTATCAGGAGATATAGCATCTGGGATATTAAAGGCTTGAAGGTAAACAAGCGGACATCTAGCTCAGAACCAACAAAGCCAACATGGAAGAAGCACACCAGTCTGTGTGATCACAAGGTGTCGAAAGAATCAGGTATCAGACATCCATCATCAGAATAAAACATTTTATCATCCTGAATGAGGGGGGAGTGCAGAGTGGAGACCCAAAGCCCATTTGTAGGCCACTGGACATCCTCTTACAGAAGGGTTTCAGGGAGGAGATGAGCCAGTCAGGGTGCGATGTAGCAACAATGAAACACAACTTTCCTCTAGTTCCTAAATATTTCCTCCTCCCCCACTATCATGATCCCATTCTATCTTACAAATCTGGCTAGATCAGATGATGTACACTGTATAAAAAGCACCCTGTCATTTTTTCTCCCTTTTGACTCATTTTAAATTTGTCCTAGCTTATAATATTATTGATTTTATTTTCAATTGATATTTTTCTGCTTTATTTTGTTATTATTTCTGGGTTCCTTGTTTTTTAATATATTTTTCTATACATGAAAGTCAGGATAGGTAAATCTATAAAAATAGTAACTGAATTCAGTTTCTGTGGTTATGGCAGGGGAAACTGAGAAATATGGGGAGCTAATTATAATGAGTACAAGAAGACAATGTTTGAAAATTGATTGAGGGAATGATCTTACAATTCTTTTTTATATGATTAAACCACTGAATTGTATGGTATGTGAATTATATTATATGTCAATAAATTTGATAATAATATGAATTTAACACTTTCTGGATTTCTGAACATTCTGTCTCTGAAAAGTCTGGAACCAAGTACAAATATAAGTAAGTACAGTCACCCCAAGTGTCTACTAGAGCAGACACATAAATAATTATAATACTGTACAAAATACAATATTACACAAGATGGAAAAGTTCAACCACACAGTTAATGCCTCAATAACTGGCCAACTACTCCCTAAAAAAATAAACTCTATTCATCAAAACTCTCAGTAAACTAATCCAGTGGTCAAAACTATGCTTGGAACTGAAAGTTTGGTCAATTTGTTAATTGTATTATTTATATATTATCTGTATGCTATTAATAAGTCATCCTCTTCTATTAAAATTATCATTTTTATATTTCTTTTAAAGTTTCCATATTTTATTTGTATAGAATGCTTTCAAGACCATTTGACTTACTTAATAGCAAGTGTATCCATGTTTTGGTTGTATTTTTTTATTATTTGTGTTTCACAATATACTTCCTACTGACTTTCTCTCTGCGTGGCTTCTCCTGACTATGGTGCCCTGGGAGTGTAGTGAGTCATGTGTTGCTTCCAGTCTGAGTGTTTGCATTTCCAGCCCAACACTTGCTCGAGGAAGAGATGAGACTTTCTGTGGTCCTGAAGATTTACTGCCTCAGAAAAACCAGTGCCGCATAGTGTCATCGTGTCTTCCCTCTCTCTAGGGTTGCTGAAAGTCACAATTGACTTGATGGCAGCAAGAATCCTCTGACATGAAGTATTCCTTGGACTATAAAATTGCATACACAGTTTATATTAACTCAGAATTTTAGAAAATGGAGAACAGATTGTAAAATTACAGAGCCTATACTCAGAATTAATCCAAATCTCAAACCAATGAAATTTGAACAAACTTTTATCTATTAAATTCTGAATGCTTAGATATTTAGTTAAAATAAAAATAAAACAGCAGTTATGTTTTCTTTCAAATACACTCAACGGCCTCAAAAGAAAACAATGAACTTTAGAAACTAGCCGAATTTTTCAAATAATATACCAAACTGACTATATTATTTGAATTTTTAATGTATAATTAATTACTTGCCAGGTGAATCAAAAGATAATATATAGAGAGTGCACTTTAAAGTACTATTTGACAAATTGCTCAGGAATTTTAAAAAATCAAATAACCTGTATATATATATATGCGTGTGTGTTATATGATATATAAATATAAATAAATATATATTTGTGTGTATATATATAGGTTATATATATAGGATGTATATAAGAAAATCAATGAACATTCTAAACATTCTATACCCAAAGCAAGTGTGAGAGTTTTAAACTCAATATTCAATATTGCACTTTAAAAATTGAGATTTAATTTAAATCAATTATTAAAAACTGAAATTAACCAAGAACAATAAAAACAAATCTTGATTTTGATTCAAAAGTAAGTTATTTGCGATAGCAAGGATCTAAGAAAAATAAAAACAAAAAGCAAGGTTTATTAAAACAAAGAAATTTAAAGTATTATATGATCTATAAATTTTCTGAATTAAATTTATATTTAATGAGAAAATTCTATTTAATTTTAAAAGCTTTATTTGAATTAAAGTATATTTGAAGTCCAGAACAAATGTAGTATTGGGTTTTTGATGCTAATATTCTATATTGGGTATCACATTAAAGCATTATTATAACATTTTTTTAGATTAATTACAAAATGGTAATTACCAAATGTGAAAATAAGAATAGGAGTTACAGTTATTTAGAAGACTGGTAACAATGGTTTAAATGGAATGTAAAAAGAGATTGTAATAAGGAGATGGGAATTAGGTGACTATATATGTGTGTGTGTGTGTATACATATACATATATATATTTGACCCCCATTGATGTATGAAGCAAAAGAAATATTTCAGCTAACTTGTGGTACAAATTGTGCTAATCACAGTTTAATATGCTTACCAAAAACCTAAAGATCTTTTCAAAATTTGGATTCTTCTCCTATAGGTTTGGGATTAAGCATGAATTTGTGCATTTCTAACAAGCTCCTAGATCATTTTGCAAGTCTGGCTACTTTAGAGAAACAAATCCACAGAAAGTCGTGAATAAGAGAGAGTTTTATATAAAGGTTAAGTGCACATCAAGAAAACATCCCAACCCAGTGCTGCCCAAGCCCACATGTCCAAGGGTAACCCAGATGTCCGACACCAATCCACAAAGTCCTCCTCCATCTCACAAAACACACAATAAGACACTGACTGCAGGAGAAAACCAAATCATTGAATGTGTAAGCATCTCAGCACTGGCAGGGGTCTCCACACAGTTGCTCCAGCACACGGGGCTCCATGGGGTAGGTCCATGTGGCTTCTCCTTGGGAATGTTTTGTAGGAAGTGAGCCTCACCTTTCTAATTCTCAGGTCTCTTGCTTTCTGATGGTCGGACCAGAGTGTATCTGCCTTAGCCAATTCCTCTTTCAGCTGTCAAGGCTCACTAACTGGAAGACATCCCTGAAGAGAAGCCACATGGACCTACCCCAACGCAGCCCTGGGAGCTGGAGCAGCCCTGCGGAGATCCCTGCCAGGGCTGAAATGCTTACACGTTCACCAATTCAGCTTTCCTCTGGGAGTCGGCATCATAGTGTGTGTTTTGTCAGATGGAGGAGGACTTTGTGGATTGGTGTCAGACATAAGGGTTAATGTTGGACTTGTGGGCTTGGGCAGGACTGGGTTGGGATGTTTTCTTGATGCACACTTAACTTTTATATAAAATTCTCTCTTATACATGACTTTCTGTGGATTTGTTTCTCTAAAGTACTCAGAACAACACAGTAACACCGAAGCTTGTAATTCTTGTATCACAATTTGAGTAGCTAAGTGTAGAATCATACTCCTAGCTATAGTGAGAATGGTTAGAGGTCATCTAGAAAATATAGATTTTATATTGAAAGACATGGTAATAATAAGAAAGCTAACAAGGTTTTTGTTAGCGCACATGTTATAATGCCTTTTCAATAATTGAAATGAATATATTATGATGGCAGTCAGCTAAAGATGATAAAGTAAAGAAAACCCCTGGGATTGGTATAAGAATTACAAGCAATAGAACTAAATAGTATTACATACACAACCCATCAATAACAATAATACAAACTGGATGAATAGTTGTACACAATCTGAATTGCCATGGGAAACCAAAAGATGTAAACTAGAAAGTGCCTAGATAAACCTACTTACCCATCCAAAAGAGAGAGATTCAACTCCTCACGCTGGAAAAGGGTTAAAATCTCAGAAACCCAAAGGAGCAGTTCTCCTGCCTATAAGTCAATATGAGTTGGAATATACTGGATGGTAGTGAGTTTGCAGTGAGTGTTGGATTTATGGCTATATGGAGGCTTGACAGAGGGTTATTCTGCTAACATAAATGATAGATAGATAGATGATAGATAGATAGATAGAGATATAATATGAATTTACATGCAATTGAAGACCTGATGAGCTGTAGGATAATATCAAGATGATCATACATGAAGAAAGCCAAAGGATATTAAAAAGATAAGAAAGTAAACATCAAAGTTGATGTCAAAAAACCCTCTGAGACTTACTTTTATTCATAGAGAAAATCAAGAAGATGATTAAGTCAGACTTGAACAGTAAATTTCAAAAGGAAGCCAAGAAGACAAAGCAAAACCCTCTAATGAACTGTGAAAAGACCTAGAGTTAGATGATGAAAGTGGAAGAATACCCCCAGCATGTCGTAAAGTGAAAAAGCTCCAGTTCAATGCTAAAAGATTCTAGGGGCAAAATCGAAGGATGCAGGAAGCACCAAAAGAGGATAGCGAGAATACCCAGAGTCCCTGCGCCAGAAACACCTCCCTGACATTCCACCTTTTCAAGAGGTATCACCTGACGAAGAACCAATGACACTGGAGAAAGAATCCCACACTGTCCTGAAATCAAGCCACCAGGAATTTGGAGAATGCCAATTTAAATGATTCAACAAGTTGGTGAAACTGTAAGCACTTGTTCATCTATATAAGAAGTTTGGACGACAGCCACTTACCAACTGACAAGAACAGATTCATATTTGTACCCATTCTAAATAAAGGCGAATTAAAAGGATCTGCAAGGTACATTGAATTATAGTACAATATCGCTGAGATGGCACGCAAGTAAATTTTACCAAAGATCATCCGACAATGGTTGCAGCAGTAGTTGGAAGGAAACTGCCTGAAATTCAGGCTGGATTCAGGAAACATGGAAAAAGAAATATCATTTCTGATGTTAGATGAATCTTGATGGAAAGCAGAGAATACTAGAAATACGCTTACTTGTGTTTTATTGACTATGCGAAGGTATTCAGCGGTGTGGATCATATCAAACTGTACATAACCTCGAGAAGAATGGAGATTCCAGAACACTTCATGTGCTTGCATGAGAGGACGGCACACCATCTTTGCATAAGCAGGTGTTGTTAGGAGAGATCACTCCTGGGAAAGTAGTGGGGCAGGGATGAAGAAGACGTTCACTGAGCTGCATTGACACAGTGGCTGAATCAATGTTCTCAAACAAAAACAATTGTGAGCATGGTGCAAGGGAAGACTGTTTTTTTCTGTTATATAAAAGGTCACAATGAGTTGGGAACTGATGAAAATAGTAGAGCAAACAAGGGGAAAGCTATGAAAACAATTTAATACCCACTGTCATTGAGTCCATTGCAACTCATACTGACCCTACAGAACAATGTAGAATGGTATCTGTGGGTTTCTGAGAAGTTAGAACCTTAGAGGATTTCCACCGCTGCCCTTGTGACCAGTCCAATGTATAACCCACCTTGAGGGGATGAGTCACTGAAACTTAAGGTTCAGGACACTAAGGTCAGTTGGTGCTTAACACAGCCCACAAAGACTGTATTATAAATAAAACCTTGGTGATTAGCAGCTAGGGGTTTAAAAGCTTCTCAGTGGTCACTTAAAGTGTAGTCATTGATCTCTATCTGGAGCAAAGAAGAATGAAGAAAACTGAAGGCTCATGGAAACAATTAATTCAATGAATTCCATGACCTGAAACCAGATGAAATCAGTGGTAGTACCCACTGGTCACTAATGAGAATTTTGAACATAATCACATTGGAAGTTCCTGGAGGAATATGTGGAACAAATCTCAAAATCATGCATGCATGCGCGCGCGCACACACACACACACACACAAACACAACCAAGCAAACTAGTCTGAGAAAGAATAGTGCAACTCCACAAACTATACCCCTGTGTCCATCTTCCGGCCTGGAAATAAAATCACCCTTATTGCTTACTTTTCAACCAGCTATAACAATGAGATGTACACACTGTTATAAGAGTAATCACTCATTTAACAACAAATGGGCAGAATTTGCCCAAGGACAAAGTTCAGAATGCAAGACAAATTAAAGATCTTAGGGATGGACTAAGAAACACGTGGAGGACATGACATTTGATGTTACATTGTTGGGATTGAAATAATTGACATTAAACAACCTGTATATGAGTTTTTGAATGAGGACATGTTTGCTATGTAAACCTTTTCCCACTTCATAATCAAAAGTGGAAAGAAGTAAGAATATAAATTTATTAATTTTAGTTTTATTTGGCCACAAGGAGAATCATTTTGGGAAATAACACTCCTTTCTAAGAAACAATATCTATAGTTAAAAAACAAAAATCAAACTCACTGCCATTATGCCATTGATTGCGTGCCACTGAGTCTAGTTCCCCGATAGGACAGGGTAGACCTGCCCTTTTGAGTTTCTGAGACTGTGATTTTTTACTTTTTACTGTGAGTAGAAAGTCTGAGCTTTCTCCCAAGAAGCAGCTGGTGCGTTCCAACTTCTCACCTTGTGGTTAGCAGCCCAATGTATAACCACTACATCAAACCATTGGCTGTTCAGTCTACTCCAACACATGACTCAATGTCTGCTCAAGCAGTGCTGTGCTTCATAAGATGTTCAAAGGCTGAACTCAACATATCAACATTGATGATCTGTCTGTTCCAAAATCTGTTCCTGGCCTTGTTTTGATGGATGATATAGAGCTTCGCCATCTTCGCTTCCCACAGGTGAAGTCAATTGATTCTTGGGTATTCCATTTGGTGAAATAATGTAGTCACAATGAGGAAATTTCTAGCCTTACAAATTCTTCCTCGATTTCTATTACCAAATCCTTATTTCCTAACTACCCATTCCTTTCCATTAATAAAGAGAAAGGACCTCAGTTAATTGACACTGATTTCAATAGTGAGCTTGAACATGCTAATAACTGAAAGGACAGCGCAGGGTCTAGCGGTGTTTTTCGTTCTAATGGTTGGAGTTGATTTGATGGCACAAAGCAAAAACAGGTCCTATGCTGGAGAATGCAGATAAACACATACACCTTTATGTCTACATGCGTGATTTTATGTTGTATAAATAATTTTATCCTAAATGCAAATTTAAGAGTGCATTATACAATTATTCATTATAGTTATGAGAAGACAAAAATTCAAAGCAGTTAAACATCTTTTCTAAATCCTCACAAGTGATAAGTGGCCAGGATAGCCTTTTAATAGAACCATTGCTAACCCCAGGTAATTAGGGTTTATTTGGAAAATTTCAATATTTGTCCCAAGGCTTCTCTAATATTCTACTCCACCTACATAAGTCAACTAGATTCTTCTAGGAAATGAATATTTGAACTTCTTTATGGAGTTCTTAGCTCCTGGTCACAAAGCTCAGTCTCATAGTTTTGGCTAGCAAGCTTTTTTCCCCTTCTTTTTTTACAACATCATAATAAATACTGCCTCCAGTAAGGTGCTGATATGTACACTTGGAATGCTGTATATTCACATCTGACACAGAATGAACCATAAACTAAAACCATATACTAAACTAACATGAAAATATATTTTTCTAATTCTAAAACTTCTCATCAGTGTTATAATATCTATTATGGACATGAATTTCATAATGCAGAATGACTGATTAAATAATATATAATTGATATAGATGTAAAGTACATATTTAAATATTGAACTGCAATTTTTTTACTGAAACCCTTATGTGCAGTCTATCTATGACACAGTCTCTGCAAGGCACATACCAACCACAGGGCAAGGTTTAGCCTGAGGCAATACAAAAAGTATCAAAATAAGCTGTTTACAGTTCAGCTAGGACACAGTGACTCCAGCAGTTCTACTTATCCGGGGTAGAAAACTAGGTCAAAGTCAATTCTTTAAGGTTTAGGGAGAAAAACCTCTCAATTGTTTTTCTGAAGAACCAAGGTAAAGGCCATGAAAGGCACTCAGTTCACGGCTTCACGCAAAGTTTCTTTGAGTTTCTGTGTATTGCATCTCTAGTTTCCTCCATGGTCCCTAGGCTACTATTTTCAATTTACTTTCTTTCTTAAAAAAGCAAATTCTCTATGCAGATATTCATTCCTCCAAGTCAATAAATATGGGTTTGGGTTCATCTATACCTTTTAAATGGCCCTGGAGTTGAAGGCTATTTTTTATGATTTCAAAGCATTTCCCCCTATGTCATAAATTTTATAGTATGTGTATTTCGATTTTGTTTTGGATTTTACTCTAGTGTTTAATGATTTTTAAAAATATTTTTAGCTGTTCTTATAATAAGCAAAAAAAAGATTACAGTACACTAGCCATGTTTTGGAAGAGCATTGAATGTTATATCCAAGACACTATAGAGAAAAGGAAAATTCTGCTGAGAATAATAAGATAATAACATAAGAAACAACACCCATTATGAGTACCCAGTAAATGTAGATTTTAATATATAATCTTTTTTTCATTTTACTGTTCAACCTTAGAGATAGTGGATAATTTTTATTAAAGAAAAAATAAAACCTGATTAATATTTATTTATCCAAATTCCAAATATTAAAGGTGCATTAGTAAATATTAGTTGCTGCTCACACAAGTCCATGTTCTTGACCTGGAATCACTAATGTTTTCCAAATAGTATCATTAAGGGTCTTAACAGGTCTTTGAGCTACAAAGCCGGTTGATTAGAATCTGAAAACACTCTGTGACCACAAAGCTATCCATTTCACTTTTTGACTGACAATGTGATTATTTCAGTACCTTGCCCATCTGTTAATGGAAAGGAGAAGATCTCTGTCCTAAGCAATTGAGAACCAACCTCACTGACTAAAGAATAATAAAAATAAATAAATAAAATAAGTGGATTTAAAAATATATAAAATAATTCATAGGAAGATAATTCAAAGAATTAACCCCTATATAGGTCATAGAATTAATAGGAAGATTAAATAATTTGTTGCAGTAAACAGAACCCAAATCAATGAATACTAAATTGTGGGAAACAGAAAGATTTTTCCCAAGTTCTCTCCCTCAAATATATGCCAAACTTAGCTGCTTGCGAATGACTATACACTTGGAGTTATCAGGAGTTGATCAAGAGTCATTCTCCCTAAGAGCTATCAGCCATCTAGAGCAAGCAGACACCACTATTTATCCCACAACAAGTAGGGCTCACTCCCTTTTGATAAGGATAGTAGTTGTCTGTTTCCTTGTAGGAGACACCAGGAAGGTCAAACCTGCCCAAGAATGACCAAGGTATTCTGCCATCATGAATCTAGGGTTCACCCATCTGGTCACATGTATGGCCCTAGACCTTCCCATTCCTATGGGCACACCCCTAGCTCATTCCCTTCCTGTCACGCTTGTGCCCATCATACATCCCCTTCCTACGATGTATATGCCTATTGTACTACCCCTTCCTATGACATGTGGTTACCAGTAATCATGGCCCCTAAGGAGAGATAACCCTTAGTTAGCAATAAAGTGGGGCTCTCTCCTGGTCTCACCCCCAGACTCCCCCCATGAGGACCACCAAGCGAGGCTGAGGTGAGCATGCTACCATGAATTGTGTCTGACTCCATTTTTCCAATCGCTCCTCTACTTCTCATGCTCTCTATAACTTTTACTATAATCTTTACTTATTATTGCTGTACAATTGTGCCTACTGGACCTGTGATGATTTGTTGGGGACCCTCCACACCCCACACTAAATCATGGAAACCACAAAAATAATCATTTCACAGATACGTTCTGATATTTTGTTGTTGCCTTTACCATTTACTTGTGTTTTGTTGATTTTCCATGACATTTGACTATATGGACCATAATAAATAATAGATAGCCTTAAGAGGAATGGGAATTCCAGGACCTTCCATTGTGCTCATTCAGAACTTGTACATGGATTAAGAGGCAGTTTTGCCAACAGAACATGAGAATACTGGATGGTTAAGAATCAGGAAAGATGTGTGTCAGGGTTGTAGCCTCTCACCATGCTTGTTCAATATATATGCTGAGAAAATCATCAGAGAAGTTGGATTTTATAGAGAAGTGTGTGGTATCAGAATTGGAGGAAGGCTTATTCACAGCCTTGTTGAAAGTGAGAAGGATTCAAAGCATTTGTTGATAAAGATCAAGGACTGTAGCCTTTAGTATGGACTGTGACTCAATGTAAAGAAGACCAAAGTTCTCACAATAAGACCAACAAAAATTTGAAGTTGTCAAGGATTTTGCATTTCTTGGCCCCACCATCCATGCTCATGGAGGCAAGAATTAAGATGAATTGATTTCAGTAAATATGCTTCACAAAGCCTCCTCAGAATAGGAAAGAGCAAGGAAGCTACTTTGAGGACTGACTTGTGCCTGACCCAAGCCATGGTATTTTCAGTTGTCTTATGTGCATCTAAAATTGGACATTGAATAAGGAAGAATGAAGAAGAATTGATCCATTTTATTTGTGGTGTTTGAGAAGACTATTTAAAGTACTACAGAGTTCTAAAATAGCCAAGAAATCTGTCTTGGAGGAAGTAAAGCCAGAGGGTTCCTCTGAGGCAAGCATGGCAAGACATTCCATACTTTGTAAGGAGACCAGTCTCTGGACGAGGGCATCCTGCCTCGTAAATGGAAGGTCAGCAGAAAAGAGGAAGGTCCTCAAGGAGGTGGACTGGCTCAGTGGCTGCACAATGACTCAGGCAAGGGAACAATGGTGAGGATGGCATTGAAGGACCATGCAGTGTTTTGTTCTAGTATGCGTCAGAGCTGACTTGATGACATCTAATAACCATCACAGTGAGTACTGTTAATGCCACCGAAGCTGCTGCACATTGTCCATGAGTGTATTTAATACTTTATTGTGGGAATTTATGTGCACCACCTTATAGCAGTAGAAACATCTTATTGTTCAAAATTAAACAAGTGCTCTTACCTTGATGATAAAATGTAAAGAAACAATATCTTTCTGGATATATGATGTATTATAATTAAACATGGTTGGGGATCATTTGGAGTAAAAAAATTAATTAATTAAAATCCACTACAGCTGTATTTAATCTTAATCTCTCCTCATCATTCATAGTTATTTAATACCTGAAAAATCTTTCTAGAACATTTATCTTTAAAAAAAGGTTTAGTAATTTTTACGATTTATCTGAAACTACTCATTCTTAAAGATGAAACCTTATGTTGATCACAGTTAGTTTTGCCAATTTTTCCATTCCCACAAATCTCTAAGTCATGCAAACAAGTCACACTGAGAAACATTTTTTCTATATGTGCTCTCTTAGATTCTTAGTGCTGCTGTATTTTAAATGACCCACGTCACTGGCTGTAATGAACAGAAATATATTTCTGACATTTCGGAACAGCAGTAATCCAAATTAAGGGCACTGGCTCTGGAGGCAGGCTTTCTTCCTCTATGAGCTTGGCAGTAAATGGGCATAAGGGGAATGAGTTCCGTGTTTCTGTTTAGCTCTGTTCTTCTATTCTTTGTGGTTTCCACACACCATCAATTTCCCCCAGTTTATCTCAATGGCTGTGGTATCTAAAGCTTCACCTTTTATGTCTTAAAACATACCTGATGCTTGAATAGCCCCAGTAACAAAAAGAATGTTCTACTCCCAGACGGCATTTAACCTGGAGTATGAGGACAGTGATTTGTTATTCCAGTAGTGTCCCGTCCTGCAGCAGCAGAAGCGATCATTTACTCCAAGTGAGAGAGGAAGAGCAAAGGGTTATTAGACGATGAAACCAGTGAGGTTTCCAGCGGCAATGCAGACTTTCCTAAGGGATTCCCATTTGAAATCAGAAGACATCGAGCTTATGTACTTTACTTCGGAATTCATACCTTGAGGAACTACATACAGATGGCTTACATTAACTCAGGTTTCAGGATAAGCACAAGACATAGTTGATGGCTACAAGTAAGCAGACCGAAAAGCAAGGTTCTTGAAGTCTTATGTCAGTCTCGGTGTAGCTCTGTTGACTAGATAGAAGGACTTTGCTTTGGGGGATGGTTCTCAGCGTTATCTGGAGGTTTTCAGGAAATACCGCATTTGACACCGAGCTATGCAGTAAGTTATAAAAATTCTTAAGAGACTTTGGTAAGACTTTAAAAAACCTTAAATGAATTAGGCTAGTTATAATAAACAAAGTAAATTGAGCTATACTTTGCACCATATGTGTTTCAAGGGTATAATTTAATCCATAATATTCAACATTTAGCTACCCCAAATTCATGTCCTTCTCATATACAAAACACATTAACCCTATTATGTCATTCCTCAGATCTCACATTGACCCAAAATGCAAAATTTCATCTTCTGAATTTATAAAAACTATATATAGGTAAAAATATGGAAATATTATGGGGAAAATTTTCTATTAGTGAACCAATGAAACTTATGACAACGTTATTTGTTTGCAATTACAGTACTGGAAATAAAACACAGGACAGACATGTGCATTACAAATGGTAGAAATGATAGGGAAAGGAGAATTCCCAGATGCCAATAAGTCAAAAATCAACAGAGAAAAAAATACCTCTTAAGGGCTAGAATTAATTCTCTGAATTAATTAGTACAAAGACTATGTCCTTCAGACTCTGGGTATTAGTTAGCCTGCCCATATTCTGTGCCGGAAGTCCTTTGTACTAGGAAAAGCTCTCTTTTTTGTGTCCACTGGGACAGCAATGTCACTCCTTAGCTGTAGATGTCCCTATTCTCCTACTCCATCTGAATAGGGGCCCTATTCCCTTATCTTCAGTAGGAGAAGTCTGCATCCCAGATTTTGAGTAACCTATATGTTTGATCCTCCAGTGACAGATTCATATTTGAAATAAAGGTGATGGAACCCCAGGGACTTTGAAACCAATAAGGAAGATCTTCCATCCTTTGATACGGGAGCATCACTGCTGTGCTAGACAGGGTTCTCTAGAGAAACAAAACCAGAATGCTAACAATTTTTATCTATTTATACATATAGATAGATGTATAACGTAAGAAATAAACCGTTAATTAAATTATAAAGCAGTACAAAAGGCTCAGGGCAAGTCACTCCCGTGAGACAGTTGTGAGACACTGGCAGTCCTTCAAGTCTTGAAGGCCACCGGGTAGTCCTCTGTAGAGCAATTCAGGTTATCCAGGCACAGGCAGCAAACAGCAAGGCAGGTCACCAACAGTCAGTCAGATGACAGAGTCCAACAGTCCCCAGTTCAAGAGATGTACATTCCAATGGTGTGGTGAAGCAGGTCTTGAAGGAACCTCAAATTGCAGCGACACAGTCCATAGGTTAGGTGTCCCACAGGTAATGTAGCTTGCAAATTGAGGCACAGAACAAGCAAGGCAGCCGCACACTGGTCCGATGATCAAAGAGCGAGAGACAAGAAAGACAATGCTCGCCGAGCCATTTCTCTCTCCACCCTTCAATTAATCCCACATGTGTTCATCGGCCAGGCTGGCACACTAAAACAACCACCTCATACTCCTATTAGCAGAATTTCAGAAATGCACAGTGGCAGTTCTGTAGGACCTTCTCCTCTGGGGTCTCTAGGAGTCAGCATCCAGTTGAAAGCAGTGTGTTGGCGTTTGAATTTATAATTAAATATTTTTTTCTTTTCTTGACCAAATTGTCGCAGTTTGGCCTTTGAAGAGGTCTGGAAGTTGGCTCTTTTGATGCAGCCCTCTCATTGTGGTGACTTTTGTGAATGTATTTTTTTTTAATGTTTGTGTTTAAGCACATCTTTACTTTCTCACACTACAAGGTATTCCAGAATCATTTTGTAGAGCCTCCTCTACAATCAATCCCCCTCCTAGAATCAATCATTTTTGTAAAGAACTCTTTTTCCTTTTAATGAAAAAGGACATTAGAAACTAATATTTGGATACTAGGTGTGCTCACTTCTCATGGGGTGTGATTACTTTGACGTCCTGTCTGCTGATAGAAGAGGGACGTTTGTAAATACATTAGGTCCTGTGTGTAAATATCTTCCATAGCTATTCTACAATAGGAAGGAGGACAGAAAGATTAAATAGACGAAAGAGGAAGACACTCAAGAAGACAGATTGACATGGTGGCTGCAGCAGTGGGTTGGACATGAGAACACTTCTGAGGATGCAGCAGTGGTGTTTCCTTCGTTTGTACAGAAGGTTCCTGTGAGCTGAAACCGAGTTCAGGGTACCTAACAACCTAGTAAGCTAATAATAAGATTTTACTGATGGATTCAACTGTAATATTAAAATAGTATACCGATAATGCTAGACATCTCCCATTGCGTGTCTACAAACGCAGTCCAAGAATGAGCGGTCTGGTTTTCACAAACTGTTATCAAGTTATTTAATTATTCGGCTTCAGTAAACATGGTACAATGGTTTCAAAATTGTGAGCAGATACTGCTGTAATAAATAATTGTATCTACTGAAGTACAGTTCTCTGAGTTTCTGACATTTAGGTTTATAGTCTGCAGCTATTTCTAAAGGCACTTATGTCAACCCCCTTTCTCCATATCGAGGGAATTTCACATATTTGTAGATAAAGTCACATTCTGTATTCAGCCCTGCGATAATACTATCTACTAAATTTTTTATTTGCATAACTTTTAATTCCTTGTGCTGTAAAGTTTTAACAAATATGTAGTGTCATGCATCTACCATTGCAATCTCCTACAGAACTGCTTCACTGGCCAGGACAATCCTCACTGTTTTTCATCCTCAACCCTCCCGCTACCATAAATGCTAGCACCATTTATTTGCTTACTATCTGGATATTATTATGCATTTTTGAGAATTTCACTGAATGAAATAATACATTAAGTAACATTTTACAAACTGTCTTTATCCATTTGCTAAAATGTATTTAAGATTTATCCATTTGCTTGCCTGTATTGATAGTTCATTTTGTTTTATCATTAAAAATGTTCCCTTATATTGGTTTACTCATCTGTTTAGAGGACAACCTGGTTGATTCCAGGTTTGGGTGGTTAATAATAAATCTTATATAAACATTTACATGCAGATCTTTTTATGAACTTACATTTCAAATAACCTGAATAATTATTTAGGAATGAAATTGTTGGATTAATTGAGAATACTATGTTTAATTTTTAAAGAAGCAATCAATTTTCTTCCAAAATTACAGAACCATATTATATTCTCATAGTTACTGGATAAGAATTATGACTGTTTCATATCCTTGAAGCAATTGGTATTGTTAAGATTTTGCTGTCAGCAATGCTAATCAGTTTGCAGTTGTGCAACATTGTGATTTTAATGCACATTTATGTGATGATAGTAATATTGACTATATATGTTTATTGACATCTGTGTGCATTCTTTGATGAAATGTATATATTGAAAACTTATAAATTAAACTATTCATATAGTTCATATTTTGCAAACTTATAAATTAAACTATTTGCTTCATATAATTTAAGTTTTAATTGTTAAAGTCTTCTTTGTGTGTGTTAGATATATAAATCCTCATTGGGTATTTCTTTTAAAATATTTTCGCCCATTCTTTGGTTTAACTTTTGTTTCTCTTAAATATATCTTTTACAGAAGTTTTTCATTTTAGTGAAATGCTTTTTGTTTTTTGTTCATAGTATCTATCTATGGACCCATTGCCATATCTGTTGTCACCTAGATTTTCTCTTGCATTGTCTTTTCTTTTTTTTTTTTTTTTTTTGAGGCAAGTGGATTTTATTGTCATGTTGATACCACATCATGACATAACATATTCATCCCTTAAAGTAGAACTAAGTTTTATCTCAATGTATTACAAATTATTTTTAACTACTTTTATTTATCTCATCACAATTCATACATTCAACCAATGTGTCAAGCACATTTTCACATATGCTGCCATAATCATTTTCAAAGCATTCTCTTCTCACGTGAGCCCCTGATATCTGTTCCCTATTTCTTCACCCTTCCTCTCCCGCCCACCCTCCCTCACGAACACTTGATAAGT
Source organism: Tenrec ecaudatus (assembly GCF_050624435.1). Lineage (NCBI taxonomy): Eukaryota > Metazoa > Chordata > Mammalia > Afrosoricida > Tenrecidae > Tenrec > Tenrec ecaudatus. The sequence goes on from NC_134530.1 coordinate 101,953,631, forward strand.
TATAAATTATTATTTCTATATCTTACATCATCCTCCATCGCACCTCACCCACTTTTCCATTATTCGTCCCACTGGGAGGGGGTTCTAGTTTGATCCTTGTGATTGATTTCCCCTTTCTCCCCCCACCCTCCTCTAATCCTCCTGGTATCTCTACTCTCATTGTAGGCCCTGAGGGGTTTATCTATCCTGGATTCCCACCTTCCTGACACGATCGCGATCGCTGAAGACAAACAAATTGGGTGCATAAGCAAATGTGATGAAGACTATGGTGCCAGACTATCAAAAGATAAAGGGTCTAGTGTTTTAAAGACTTGAGGATAGACAGGCTGGCATCTAGCTGAGAAGCAACAAAGCTCACATGGAAGAAGTATGCCAGCCTGTGTGATCATGAAGTGTCGATGGGATCAGGTATCAGGCATCTAAAACCCAGAACAAAACCATACCCAAGGTGAATGGGGTCAGGGAGAGGGCATGGAATGGAAATCCAATGCCCATTTAGACAATTGGAAATCCCTCTGCAGAGGGGTCACAGGAAAGATATGAGCCAGTCAGCATGCAGTATAGAACCAACGAAGCACACAACTTTCCTCTAGTTCTTTGGTGCTTCCTTCACCCCACTATCATGACCTCATTTCTATCTTACAAATCAGATTAGACCAGAGCATGCACACTGCTAAGATAAGAGCTCTTGTGTTTTCTTATAGGTGTTTAGTAGGCTTAATTATATAGTTGAGTCTGTGGTATGTTTTGGCTTTATTTTGAATTAATATCTTTTATGGTGTAAGGCACTTATTTCATTAGAAATAAGAATCCACGTTTTATAGAATTCTTTAATGAAAAGGCTATCCTTCCCCTATTTAATTGCCCTTGTTCCTTTGCCACATCAGTTGATTATGATAGTGTGAGTCTATTTCGAGATTCATTGTTCTGTAACCATTATTGATATGTCTATCATTTCAGTAATAATATCTTAAACAGCAAAGGAATGTAAAAATATAGTTTTCAGCTTTCAATTGATGTAACATATTAATGAACACGTAAGCAAACCACACCAAACTCTACCATTCAGTTGATTCTAACTCATAGCAACCCTTTAGGACAGGGTCAAACTGTCCCTGTGGGTCTCTGAGACTGTAACTCATTACAGATATAGAACATCTCTTTTTCTCCCATAAAGGTAGTTTCAAACTGGTTAGCAGCCCAATTCATAACCACTGAGACTTAAAAAACAAAACAAAACTGTGATTGACCTAATTGATCTTTCTGCATTATCCTGGAATGTCTGGTTCCCGCTCTATATTTTTACTGTATATTTTAGATTTATTTGTAAAGTCTTTCTTATTTATTCTTGCTTTATAATAAGTCAGGGAGAACATCTGGGATTTCCACTACAGTGTCAGACTCACAGGGTGGGTTGTACACTGTCACATAGGTTCTCTGTGAGTCACCACCTACTCAATGGCAGGGAGTTTTATTTATAGTAAGTCTTGGCACTTTGTTATCAATTAGTCCAACTCTTTTGTTCTTCTTCATCAATATGTTCATTATCATAGGCTCATTATATTTCAATAAAATTTTAGAATTTTTTTATGTCTTTAGAATAACTTTCTTGAACTTTAATTGGACCTGTGTTTAAGCGCTATGCTGATTTGGAAATAATTGACATTTTAATAATATTGAGTCTCCCTGTCTTTTAAAATTAAGTGGACTTGGAGAATTGTAAAATCAGTGTGGAGGTCAGCCAAACTTTCTTTGACTTTCCTACTGCCCTAAGGCAGAGGTCAAACATGACTCCCCCTCTATTTTTATTTACCTATCCAGAGACCCATTGTTCATTTCACAGCACTGTATTTTTATTTTGGGTTCAATATGCTCCAAAATGATAGTTACTACCATCGAGGCAGTTCCACTCATAGTAGCCCTTTAGCATAGGGCAGAACTCTCCAGGTGGGTATCCAAGAGTGTAGCTCTCTAGTGAAGTAGAACGCCTCGTCTGTCTTCCATGGAGAAGCTGGTGGTTTCTAACTGTGCCCTTGCAGTCAGCAGTCCAACATCATCACTACACCACCAGAGCGAACTCCCTCTGGGTTCAGTAATTGCAGCAGCCACACAGAACTCACAGACGAATCTCACACTTGTGGGGATGTAGTAAACAGTAAGGATATAATCATAGGTCCACAACAGTCTCTTCTCAGCCATCAGGCAATTCTCTCTAAGCCCCTCAACTTCGTCCTCTGTGGGCCAGAAAACCTCCCTGCTGCTATGCTGGTTGTTGCAGGGACTCCATACTGCTGTTCTAGTCTGTCTCACGGTCTCTTCACCTTCGCCTCTGGTCTCAGCCAAAGTCTTTCGATCTGTCCCATAGTTTCTCGGCCACAATCTCTGGTGCCTCTGATCTCCACTTCTGTCATTTCAGACAGAGATGTCAAATATGCTTCGCAGGTGGTTCTTTGTCCAATGATCCCGAGATTTATCTCTGCATCTGAGATTGATCTTACATCAGAGGAATGACTTGGATAGATTTTTATCTCTCAGCAAACTGCTAAGGAAACATAAAGCAATGACTTGTGTTGTACTCTCTTAATAAAGTTGAGACTTAATCCACACTATTTCGATCCATTTGCAAAGCAGAGAACTTCCGCCATAATTGGATTATAACTACAGGTTAGAATTTACAATGCATCACATAAGTGATTAGGACTAAAGGGTATTTTAATTGACTACATCTCAAAAATTTATTGATTTATTTGAATATTACCCCATTTATATAGGATCATTTTTGTTTCTAATTACATCTTTATTTGTGTTTTTGTCACATTAACTCTGCAATTGCAGATTTAAAAAAACATACTTTTAACCATTTTAAGCAGAACATCACTTAGTTTTTGATAAGTGGTGATAAGAGTTAGAGGAGTATTTAGTCTACATTCCCAGGAATAATTCCTTGAATGAAATACATAATTAATCTGGCAATGAATTTATACTTTTGCTATCATCCGAAATTTAGCAAAAAAGTCAGTGAGTGTTAGATTTAGTTAGGCTCGCCACGCATCTGTCACTTTTTCCAGGGCTAGCAATGCTGGTTTCAGGAGAATGCAGTTTTGCCAACGTCCAGACATCTGAAAGCTGTTTCCAGGACCATTGTTGCTAAAGTCACATTGGATCAAATAGAGGTAATGCAGCAAAAACATTCCCAAATCCCCAAAACCTAATTTTAAATTCAGGTCACTTTCATTTGAGTGTACTTCATTGGTAAAGCATCATTCTGGGTTGGGATCTAAACAGCAAAGGAATGTATGCACTTTAGTTTTCAGCTTTTTATTAATATAACGTTATTTTTTATGTAGCTTATGAAAAGATCAAAAAGCGATAATTGTCCTTTCTGCCACGTTGCCATAAAATTTGCAATTATTCATATAGATATCCTGTATTTTGTTAAATTTATTTCTGATTACTATCTTTGTTACTATTTTAAAATTAAACAAAGTAAAATGTTTTATAATCTATTATAATATTTCTATTTTAATGTTAGTTTTATCACTCACTATAAAATTATAAAATCATCTATTTCTAAACATTATACTGAAGGATTTATGTATTATATCTGAAAATAATATTTTAAAGATTAAATTATTGTCTTTCAGTGCACACCTCCTCTTCAGGCCTAATTTAAAACCATAGATGTACTCACTGTTTCATAGACTCCAGACTGCTCTTCTATTCTGATAGAATAAGAGATTAATAACAGATTAATACAGGTTTGATTCATAGTAATTCTAAGCGCAACAGAATGAAATGCTGCCTTGCCCCACGCCATCCTCGTGATCATTATTATTGTAAGTTCACTGGTGTAGCTACAATGAGGGGTTTTTCTTTTATCTTACCCTCTGCCATACCAAACATAATATCTGTATCCAGAGATTGGCTTCTTTTGATAATGTGTCCAAGGTATGTGAGATAAAAACCTGCCATTCTCATTAATAAGGGACATTCTCGCTGTGCATCTTCTAAGGCAGATTCATTTGTCTGCTCAACATTCTTCACCAACACCATAATTCAAAGGCATCAATTCTTCAGTTTTCCTCCTTCATTATTCGACATATTTTACTTGAATATGAGACAATCGAATGGGTTAATAGTCTCTTTTCAACACACTGACTTTTTACTTTGAGGATCTTTGTTTATCATCTAATCTATTACTGTTTTTAGCTTTAATATCTCTCATAAGTTATTTGAGTTTATGTTGCACTGTTTTTACTTCTTAATTTGAGTGTGTGACTTGTTAACATTTGATTTCTTATTTTCTAATATAACAATTAAGGTTGCACATAATGCTCTGTTTTTCACATTTATTGCATCTCTGAAGCTTTGATATTTAGTGTTTATATTTTCACTGAATTCTAAGTCATTTTAAATTTCCATATTATTTTTATTTTCTTACTTGTGACATATGGAATGAAAGATATTTCTATCTGTTCTTTTATATTTAAGTCAGATAGAAATTTCATTTTAGTCAGAGAACATTAAATTTAAATTTTTCCTTAAAATTGCTTCCAACACAAAACTCAGTGCAATCAATCCTGACTCTTTTTTTTTAGATAATTTTACTGGGGGCTCTTACAACTTGTATAATAATCCATGTACCAATTGTATCAGACATATTAGTACATATATTCCATCGTTCCTTACTAGACAATTACTTCTCATTGAGCCCTTGTGATCAGCTTCTCTTTTTTTCCCTCCCTCCATTCTCCTCCCCCCCAACCCTCATGGCCCCTTAATAGAATAAAGATAGTTAATTGCTTTCAAATCTCATACTGACCACTGTCACCCTTCCCTCTGGTTTCTGTTGTTCTTCCCCCATGGATGGGTGTGTGTGATTATGTGCCACTCATTGAGATCAGTGACCCCTCCCTGAGGCCTCCTCACCCCCAACTATCCTGGCCCCAGTGCCGCTTCCCACTCTGGACTAGAGGGGAGCATGTCCATAGGTATAGGCAATAGATAAAACTCACAACACATGGAACCTCGGAACAGGAATGGGAATAGCGGTTCTGTCTCTCAATGGCCCCATAGGATAGGGTAGAATGGCCACTTTGGATTTTTAAAATCTTTATGGAATCTGACAGCCTTACTCTTCTCCCACAGAGTGGCTAGCAGGTTTGAATCATGGGCCTTGTGGGTATTAGCTCAGTGGGTTGTCCAATTAGCCATCAAACTTCCTTCTAAAATTGCTTACATTTGCTTTGAGAATTAAAACATAGTCAGTCATATCCATGCTTTTAAAAAAATAATTGAACCATTAAATGAAAACTCACAATTAAAAAGTGCTCTATTTTTCTATTCATCTGTTAATATTTTTCTATAAATTTATTTTTCAATAAATTGAAATTGCTAAATGGAGATATAAGTTATTTCCTTATTACTATATAAATGTACACTTTTGACACTTAAAACTATATTCTTAGCTAAATATAAAAACAAATGTATGTGATCTTGAAGAATCTGTTGTTCTTAAATGCCATAGAAGCAATTCTGACTCATAAGAACCTATGTACAACAGAGTGAAACACTGCCCGGTCCTGCACCAGCCTCATATTACTTCTTGTGTTTAGCTCATCGTTGCAGCTACTATGTCAACGTATCTCATTGAGGGATTTTCTCTTTGTTGTTGCCGCTCGACTTTACCAAGCATATCCTTCTCCAGGGACTGATCTCTGCTGACCTTGTTTTCTAAGTACTGAGACAAAGCCTACTGAGCCTTACCTCTAATGAGCATTCTGGACATATTTCTTCCAGGACAGGTTTATTTATTCTTTTGAATCATATAATACTATTTACCAGTACTATAATTCTAATGCATCAAGTCTTACTTGGTTTTCCTCAATCAATGTCCAACTTTCACATGCATAATAGTTATGTGGCTGAATATCAAGGATTGCAAGCTTCAATATGAATTTCTACTCAATTTAAAGAAATCCAAAATCCTCACAATGGGACAAGTAGGTAACATCAAGATAAATGAGGAATAGATTGAATTATCAGGGATGTCATCTTGCTGGGATCCACCACCAATGATCATAGAAGCAACATTCACAAGATTAAAAGATGATTTTCATTGGATACATCTGTACAAGACTTCTTTAAAGTGTTAAAAAGCAAAGAAGTTACTTGGAGGACAATGGTGTGTCTGACTCAACCTATGGCATTTTCAGTTACCTCATATACATGTAAAATGTGAACCTAGAATAAGGAAAATGAAAGAAAAATCAATGCATTTGTAATATGGTGCTGAAGAAGAGCAGTGAAAGTACCATGGAGTAGCAAAAGAACAAACAAATTTGTCTTGGAAGTAGTACAGCCAGAATTCTCCCTAGAGGTAAGGACCCTATCTCAGGTACTTTGGGAATGTTGTCAGGAGAGGCCATTCCATAAAGAAGGACTTATTCTTGGTAAAGTAGAAAGGCAGTAAAAAAGAGGAAAGCCACCAAGGAGATAGACTGAAATTGCGGCTGCCTGAAAGATAAGAAATTGTGGATGTGGCACAGAATCACACAGTGTTTCTTCTGCTACACACGGAGTCACTAAAAATGGCCATAGACTCGATGGCACCTCGCAACCACAACAAAACTCAACTCTGCATGCACCTGGGACTGTTGTTTGAGTCATGCCTGAGGCTGATATCTTACAACACAATGAATCAGGTTCCCCAGGAGCACCCTCCCACTCATCATTGCCTTAGACTTTTGACTGGATTTAAGACACAGTGATTTCCCAAAGATTAAGGTCAGAGTGTAATCAGGAAGAAATGTTCTATATTTTTCAGAACTGCTAGAGGTTCTTAATATTTACAGACAGAAAACTGAAGAATAAGTGCAGGAATGGCTATTAAGGGTGTGGGATAATTGCACTAGGAACATAATCTTGAGTCCATCTGAATTTATTGACATAGGCCTACTGAGTACACAATCAGTAGTCCAGCTATAGAGATTAGGAGAGGATCTAATAGCTTTTTGTTTGTATGTTTGCTTGTTTATTTGTATGTGTTTTTTGTGGGCTTGCTGAAGCATGGGTTTTGAGATGGCCTGCACTAAGTCAAGTAGAAGTACCAGACCTACCTTGGTATGCCATAGTTGAAGACATACAAAGACTTAGAGAAATTGACATATTAGAATGGATTTATCAGGGTAAACTCATAGATCATAAAAAGGAGTGCCCTGAAGACACATATTCCAGAAAATGATAAAAAACAAATTTGTGGAAGGGAGTTTCAGCATAGCTGTAGATTGTCATGATGACTATTTTATGTCAGCGAGGCTTAACAATGGACACTGCCTGAAGAAAGGCACGTACCTGAAATGGATCAGATGGGATCCTGGGCCCTGTGTGGATAGGAGCCAAGTTGTACCTCTCAATCAACAGAGACAAGGTGGGCATGGTTATTGTAATTGAGAGCATAGTCAAAGGAATGTTCAGAGTCGCCTGATTCCTATAAACCTATGTTGTTGGCAACTTAGGCATATTGTCTTTAGGAGTGAAATAGATGAGAAGTCCACTAATTACTTACTTGATTTATACAAAAAGAAAAATTAGAGATCAAAAGGAGGACAGTCTAACTCAAATTGTTCTTTTTGAGAGTCATGACTCCTCTATCCATTCCCAGACTTGAGCCAGTTTACAGACCCACAACCCCTTGTATAAAGTGGAGGCCTGATCCCATTGAGAAAGAACAACCTCCAACACCAGAGGTTTATACTATTAGTGTTTCTTCTAGTCTTCCCCAAATGGATCTTCAGCCTTTCACAGAAATGAACCGGGGGAAAGAAATAACCAGCCTTTTCATGTATTACTGGACACTGGCTCTGAATCGATATTAATCCTCCCAGGAGACCTACAACATTTTAAGGTCTACCAGTCAGTGTGGAAGCATATGAAGGTCAAACTATTAATGGAGCTTTAACTCAGGCTCATCTCAAAGTGGGTCTATTGTGTCCCAGAACCAATCCTATATTCACTTCCCCATTTCCAGAATGCATTATTGGACTAGCAACTGGCAGAACCCCCATATAGTATTTCTGAAGTGTGGACTAGGGCTATGGTTGTAGGAAAAGCTAAGTGGAATCCATCAGAACTTCCCCTGCCTAGAAAAATAGTAAACCAAAAGCAATACTGCATTTCTGGTGGAATTTCAGAGATTAGTGATATCCATCAAGAACTTGAAGGATGTAGGGGTGGTGATATCCACCACACTATTGATTATTCCTGTGAAAAAATCAGATGGATTATGGCCAATGACAGTGGATTATTGTAAATTTAACCAGGTGAGACTATAATTGCAGCTACTGATCCAGATATGGTTTTGTTACTTGAACAAATTAATACCTCTCTTGGTACCAAGTATGCAGCTACTGACCAGTCCAATTCCTGTTTCTCAATTTCTGACTTCAAAGGAACATCAGAAACAGTTTGCCTTTATCCAGCAAGAGCAACAATACACTTTTACATCTCTACCCCAGAGTTACATCAACTCTCCAGGACTATGCCACAGTTTAGTCCGCAGAAAACTTGATTGTCTTTTCCTTCCACAAAGTGTCACACTGATTCATTACATTGACGGCATTATGCTTACTAAATTATATTAGATAGGAACCTTAGGGGAGCAGTGAGCTTATATTAACGTGGAAGACAAACTCAGAAGAAGATAAAGAATGACTGCACAACTGAAAGAATGCAATCAATGTCATTAAATGAAAGCTTCAAGTGATATATATTGTGTTAGCCCAGGTTGACTAGAGAAACAAACTCATAGACACTCATATCTGTATCAGAAACAGCTTTATATAAAGAGCAATTGTATATTAGGAAAAAAAATCCCCTCCCAGTCCAGTTCAAGTCCACAAGTCCAATATTAGCTCATATGGCCAATACTAGTCTATAAATTCCTCTTAAGACTCACACAACGCATGCAATGATGCCAAATTCAGGAAGATCACAGGCCAGTGGATGGAAAGTCTTGTGGATCCACTGGCACGGGAAGCATCTCGGTGCTGGTGTGGGTCTCCTTATGGCTCCTCTAGCTCCAGAGCTCTGGCTCCATCTGCATAGCTCCTTGTGACTTGTCAACAGGAAGATGAAGCACAGAGAGTGTGTCTGGCCTCCATCAAGCTATTGATCTCTGTAGTGCCTCCAAATGAGGTCATTAAGCTGTGAACCTGATTGACAAGCTAGACTCTGCCCCCGCCCCCCATCCCAAGTTGACAGGATATTTTGTAACTGCTATATATGTACTTTTATTGAGAACTCTTGCAGATATCATAAGATCCCAAAGTTTAATCACATAAAGCAGTGTAAAAATATTCTTTCTTCTTGAACTCCTTGATATATGTTCCTCTTTATCCCCTCATTCTCCCTCCATACCCCCAAGAACCTTTATTCATTTATCCATCTATTTATTTATTTACCATATCTTACACAGCCAATATATCCAATCACATGCAATTCTGTTGTTCAATCCCATCGAGTGGGGTTATACAGTTATCAATGATATCAACTCTCTATGCCCCCCTTCCCACCCTCTACCCATATATTCAGGGAACCATTACTGGGAACTGTTACTATCTCTGAAGGGTTATCTATCTTTGCTTTTATGTATCGATCTTAAATACCTAAATAATCCTATGCAAATCTGACATAATTAATGAGATAAAACAAAAACATAATAGTGAGAGGAAATATTAAAGAATTAGTGGATAGTTAAGTGGCTCATCAGTGCTTACCACACCCTGAGTTTATCATCGCTTCCATGTGACCTTTCTGAGAGGGACTGTCCAATTATCTTGCAGGTTTTGGGTCTCCACTACATCAACATCTCTTCACACTGATTTGGTTACTTGTTTTCAAACTTCTGATTCCTTTTTCCGTTGACACCTCATGATCACACAGGCTGGTGTGCTTCTTCCATGTGAACTTTGTTGCTTTCCTGCTAAATGACTGCTGGTTTAACTACAGACTTTAAAATCTCAGATGCTATATGTCACTATATATTTTAATAGCAGGGTACCATCAGCTTTCTTAACCATATGCTCATGCACCCATTTTGGCTTCAGGAAGGTATCCTTTAAAGCCATATTGTTAGAACAAACCATTCTTGTACTGAGGTAAAATTTAAGTAAAAGTCCAAAATCCATGTGCTTCCTTGTTGCAGTTTCATATATATTAAAAATTCACCTATAGTTATATATTAGTATATTTACATATATGTTTATTATGTATATATTCTTTGTTATATTTGCCAGCAGTTTATTGATTTTTTTATCCTTTCAAAGAACCAGCTTTTTACTGAGTTAATACTTTCCATTGTGATTCCCCCCTCTTATTTATTTTCAGTCTGATTTTAAAATTTATTTTCTTTTGATATTAGAAGATTAATTCTGTTGAATCTGCTACAGTTACTGAAGGTTTTGTGATAGGGTGTTGACCAAAAATCTCTCTTCCTTCTTCATAAGTGTGTTTATCACTATCATGCATCGTTGATAACTGCCTTTGTTCTGGCCCATAGGTTTTGGTATGTTGTATTTTAATTCTCACTGGTTTCTAGAAAGTTCCTAATTTCATCTCTAATGTGGGCCAATACCCAGTCCTTTCTAAGAAGTTATTTAACATTTGTGTATTTTTCTTATTTTATTGTTCTTTCTTTTTTCCATTACCAGATTTATGCTGTAGTGGTCAGAGAAGGAGTCTGTGAGACCTCTATATGTTTGATTTACTCAAGCTTAATTGTGTCCCAGCAGGTGGTCTATTTTAGAATATGTGCAATGCGCTCTTGAAATAAAATGTGTATTATTTTTTTGCATTTTGGTGGTGTAGTAGTTACACAATTTTATGCCAACTTGATAAAAGAATGAAGGGGTAGAGCCTCGCCTGTCAATCAGGTCACAGCATGATTTATCCCTCCTTGTGGGCATGGACTTCTTATGGGGATTCTGAGAACTTCTTCCTCCATGATGGCAACCAGAGTCCTGAAGCTGAAGGAGCTACATGGAGACCCACACCAATGTTGAGATGCTTCCACTGCCACTGGATTTACAAGACTTTCCACCTACTGTCCTGTGATATTCCTTCAATTGGCATCATTGCATGTGTTGTGTGGGACTGAAGAGGAATTCATAAACTGGAATGAAACATATGAGCTAATATTGGACTTATGGACTTGATGTAGACTGGGCTGGGTTACTTTATTGATGCATAATTACTTATTGTTATAAAGTTCTCTTACACATCTATAAGTGTCAATGAATTTGTTTCTCTAGTCAACCCAGACTAATACAAGTAGAGCTCTGAATATATGTATCAGGTCAAGTAGTCTGATTGTAGTGCTTGTTTGGTAGACTCTTTGTTGAGTTTCTTCCTGCTTATAAGTCTTTCGTGGAGAGTGGAATTTTGAAATCTATTATGATTGACAAAACTGTCATTTATTTTCTCATCTTTTGAAAGATTTTTGTGAATAAATTTCATGTGTCCTTTATTGGGGATGTAAGCTTATTATGTTCACTCGTTCTTGGTCTACTTATCTCTTAAGTATTTTATAGTGTCCTTACTTATCTCTCGTTATGCCCTGTACCTTGAGATTGATTTTTTCAATGCTTAAAATTGCAACTCCTGCTTTTTTTAGATTGCCATTTGCTTGATATAATTTTTGCCATATTTTGTTTCTCAACCTGTTTTTATCTGTGAGTTTGAGATGCATCTCTTGTAGATAACAGATTGATGGGTTTTATTTTTTTCTTATCCAGTCTGCTTGTTTTTGTCTTTTAATAGGTGAATTTAGAACATTGGCATTCAGAGTAATTACATCTATATGTGGATTTTTACTGCCATCCTATACCTTTTGTGCTAGATAATTTCCTATCTCCCTCTTAGCTATGTGTTGTGTATGACTGGGGGATTCATCCTTGACTTCTTATCTCTGTTGAGTAAAGTGGTCTTAGACCATGCTCTAAGTGCAATGACTTCTGGATGGTGTTTTACTGTGTCGTGGTCTCTTATTTGTGTTCTGTGGATGTTGATATTCTCTCCAAAGTGAGTTGGAAAGTGATTTCTGTAGTCCTGGGTTATTTTGAAAATATTGTCTATATTTTTCTTAGCTGAGAAAATTTTACCTCCCCTTTTAATAGAGAGTTTGCGGTATAGAGAATTCTCAGATTACAATTGTTCTCTTTCTCCTCTTCTTTCTGATTTCTACTTATTAGCCTGAGCGTATTCTAACCTGATTACCCTGAGAGGTAACTGTTTGTTTGTTTTTTTCCTACCTGCTCTTATGACTTTCTCCCTTTCCTCTCCTAGGATAATTCACAGCTATATGCCTTGGTGAGTTCTTCTTGGGACTCAGACTAGTTGGTGTACTCTTTGTTTCCTGGATGATTGTCAGATTCCCTTTATTTTATTGGGAAAGTTTTCTCCCAGGAATTCCCTTGCTATTTTGGCTGTTGATTTCTTCGTTATGTCTTGCTCTGGTACTCCAATTATTCAAATATTGTTTCAGTGGCATTGCTCATTGTTCTCAGGTTTCCTTCAGTTTCTCTACTTATCTTGTTTGATTGTCTTTCATGTTTGTTGAATTATGCTTGGATATGTCTAAGGTCACTGATATGGTTCTCTGCTTCTTCCAGCCTGTTAATGAGGTCTTTTATCATCATCTTTGTTTCTGCTGCATCATCCCTTAACTATTGTATTTCCCTTCATTTTGTGGACTAAGTCCTTTCTATTACTTCATCCTTTTTCTCTATTGATGCCCGCATATCCTCTATGACTTTAAACAGCATTCTGAAGTTTTCTTTTTATGGTGGTTCTTTTATGTACGTCGCTAGGTTCGTGTCCTCCTCAGATATTGCATTCTGGGGCCATTTTCCCAGGAGTTCAGGAGTCCTGTGTTTTCTTTCTAGTAGGCTGCTAAAAGTTATTATTAGGACTACCTGAAACCAACTGAGCTCCTGATTCAAGCTGCATCTCTATCTCACTAGGATTGACTCTCTCCCTAGTGCAATCCAGCACTCATGTGGCTTGTGGCAGAGAGGTAAGGGTGGGTGACAGAGCTACTGAGGAGTCATGGTGCAGGCCAGTCATGGCTGCCAATTGTGAGCAGCAGCAACAGGCCTGGTGGAAATATCAAGGGATTCACTGGGCAGGCCAATTGCACACAGGTAGACCAGCATTCATGGGCCATGGCAGGGAAGGAAGAAATTCAGGGGACATGGACACATTTCAGTCACAGTAGCTGGTAGTGAGCAGCCATGCCTGGCCATTCGTGAGTAGCAATGGAGGTATTGGGCAGGCTGATCACATGCTGGTGGGCTGGTATTCACATGCTGGGGTGGGGAAGGGAGCAACTCAGGGGACTTTGGCAGAGAGTTATGGGGATATGAATTTTGTTGGTAATTTGGTAGAGAATAGATATTGTTGAGGTGTAGGTGTTGTGTTGTTTTGGGTACGTGGAGGGTATATTAAATCTTCCAGAATCTATTACCCTGTACATTGTAGAAGGGCAAGTGAATTCCTTTAATTATTTGTGCTTATAACAGAAGGCCTATTTATAGTAGCTTACTGTACAACTACAAATTATTCATGTCTTAGGCACAGTTCCAAGGCTGTTTTAATGTGTGCCTCAGGGAGGAGGGGCTTCTTATCAGAAGGTATTAGGGGTAGGGTCAGTGGAACTCCATTTTCGCTAGCTACCTGGCCAGGGGTGGTGAAAGTTGTTGAGTAACAATGATGTGCCAAGTGCCATTTACTTTAGTGGGAAAGGAGCCCTGCGTTTGCTAGTATAGGTGGGAGTGGGGCACCTCAACATGGTTCTTCTGCACTCCCCTTGGGTGAAAAATAGGGTGGAAAATATAGAATACTCCTGTGGTTCCCTGAGTCTGTGTCCCACTTCTAAAGATCATGTACTAGTATTTTTAGTAATGGAGCACACCTCCCACCTTAACTGGAGAGGGAGGTTTGCTGGGGCAGGGGAAAGGAAACCTCATTGGGAATCCACTACATTCTTCTTGGGCGAGAACCTGGGTGGGTGCTCTAAATAGCTCATTCAGTGTCCTGATCCTGAGTCCCACTTTTAAATTTTCTTGAGTTAGTTTGCTTTAGGCGGGGGCATGGGGCTTCCCCCAGAGATAGAGAGGAAATTTCAGTGGTGTGGGAGAAGGGCGACCTCAGTATGGTTTCACTGCTTTCCCTGAGAGCGAGAATCTGGGTATGAAGTCTAAATTGCTCCCACAGTGCCCAGAGTCTGAGTCCTGCTTCTAAATTCCCTGATATATGTGAGTTTTGAGCAGCCTCTTATTCCCCAGGACTCTGTGCTGATCAAATTTGTAGAACGTGTTTCTGGCTGAAGCTACTTTTGAAACCTGGTGGTTTTTTCCCTGTTTTGTTATGTTAATGCTTTATTAATGAAACATGTGCTCAATGGCTAAAACACTGGAAGCAAAAACTATCAAGTCCCAAAGTTACTGTGCTTTTTAAGTTGTTTTAAAGGGTTTTAGGATATCCTGGGGGATGTACCATACTGTCCTCCAGGGAAGAGGTTTTAGATTGGCCAAGTGGGTCTGGGGATCACTGGGTCTGTGTTCACCCATATGCCTGCATATGCCTTTTCTTATTACCCTGTCAACACACGAGGTTTGTTTTGCTGTGTTCCAGAGATAGGTGTTCTGTCTTGAGAAAATGAACCAGTGTCTTCTAATAGATAGATACCACTTTTCTCTGATCTTGGTTAATTTGTATCTAATTATCTTTTATTCCACCTCCTTGGGAGGCCATAAACAAAACTGGGACAAAGAAGGTATAGGGTGGCTGACAACATCCCAGTGGTCCTGGCAGGGGGACGGGGCAGGGGGAAGGGGTAAAGCCTGCAAATGTGCAAACAGAAAGGGATGTGCTTTAGCGAGCTATCAGGTCTGCTTTCAGAGGCTTTCCATGGGGCATGGGACCATTACCTGCCTTGTGTAGCAGTCTGTCTTGGAAATTACCACATGCTGGTGGATCATGGTTCTAGGATAAAGTGTGGGCTGTCCCACTGATCCTAGTCAGGAATGAGGAAAGCCCATGGGGAGGTGTGGTGAAGCTAGGTCACCACAGCAAGCTCTCAATCAGTTTGTGGGCAAAAATCAGAAGCAGAAATCTGAACCATGAATCCTAGGATAGTGGGATTATGGTTCTAGGACCCAATTTCCCACAACTGGCTTCCTTACCTCTTGAATTTCTGGCCCAACAACAGGAGCACAGAGCTGGTGATTCTACATGGGAGCCATCTACCCAGCTCTACATGAAATGGTGTATATTTGCCTTGTATATCCTCAACACCTCTAAAAATGAATAAAGTTGAAAGAAAAATTAGTTTTCAATCATAAATTTTGCCTGTCACAAAAGCAGTCACCATAAATTGAAATCTAGTCTTCAGAAAAATAGAATGGGAATGAAGACCCCATTTTCTATCTGGTATAATTTACCTTTTTATCTTTTGTCTTCTGCATGAATTATTTTTATTTTATCACTTTTTGTGTTACTCTTTAACTTTGACTTTCAACACACATAGCATTTACTTCATATTTATTATAAAACATGATGGTCCATATCTTCCCTGATGTATTCAGAGAACTATATAGATAAAAGTTCCATAAAAGATGTATTGTGTTATTTATAATGTGATAGTTATGTGGTTGTGCCATTTATATTCTATTTTTGACCAAACATATATTCAGATCTGTCAACTTACTATTCTTTCTGATATATTCCCAAGGATCTCCATTTTAACAATGGCTTTATAATGTTTTACTCTATTATTTGTTCCTGAACAATAACATATATATTTTGTATAATTATGATTTTTCACTACATATACATATGTATGTGTATATATGTATGTATGTATGTAACTCCTTTAATTTAGTCAACTAAACAGCAAAGATACTGCCGTGGAGTCAATTCCAGCTGAAAGCAACGCTCTATAGGATTTCCAGGGCTTTGAATCTTTTGGGAAACAGTCTCATCTTTTTCCCTGTCAGCCACTAGTGACTATCAACTACGGACCTTGCTGTTTGTAGTCAAATGTTTGCCTTAAAGCTCTACAATCCAAGTACCTAATAAGCAATAGGTAGTTCCAGGTTTCTTATGAAATGTAGAATTCTTTCCTGTCTTGCTACAAAAGTCATATGTCTTTTGATATTCTGTCATGTAGTGTTTCTGGAGTCCATGTCATACTGAGAGCTCATACTGAATCCTTGACCTGTATATCACCAGGGAGATTTGTGTGAAAAGATACTCAGTGTGCCTAAAGTTTCCTTGTTTAATTGAATTAGGTATATATGTAACAAATATAAACAATTTTAATATAAAATATTTGAATAAAGTATAAACAAACTATTAAAACATTTCAATAATTCCCTTGAGACACAATTAATCATCTCTGAAGAATTTGAAGCCAGTCATATTGGACCCTTATCATCATTAGCCCATCTACATGCATTAGAATATTACTTAGAATATAAAAATTTTAATGAGTAACATATTTCTTCTTAGCCATGTCTCCCCTATTCTACTCCAATCATATTCTAAAATGTCTCTATATTTTAATGTTATTAAAATGGAAATCTATGCTTATCCAATTACATATACTATTTCATAGAATTTGCATTCATTACTCTATGAACAGGTTATGAGTTTGTGAATATGGGGGAGCCTCAAAATATTCACAAGGAAATGACATAACACTTTCCCACCAACTTTTAAAAGATCCCTATCGATAAGCATGAGAAAATGAGATATGCATGCTTATAATTTAAATAATACTGGATAATTTTATTCATCCTATATCTCACTTTAAGTCTCACCAAAAAAATTAGAGAAAATGTGTTGGATGCAAATTGTTTATTTGGAAGATTACCCTAGAAAACTCAAGAGGGATGGGAAAAAGTTAATGAACATTTGTGAATGAGTCACTTTGTTATCAAAACTAAGGCAAAACCCAAGCACACTACTCTCAAGTAGGCTACAACTTATGCTGGTGGTATATAGGGTTTCTGGGAGCAGAGAGCCTCAACTTTTCCTTTTGTGTAGCTGGTGAGTTTGAACTGCCAGCTTTGTGGTTAATAGCTCTAAATCTAACCCATAGGTTGACCAGAAACTCCTAGTGCCTCAAAATTTTTCTAACAGAATATACAGAGGCTGGAACAGTCACTTCTTAATCTTTAGGATTTGAGAATTGTATCTGTAGTTATTAATCTGGATGGCAAGCAAACCATCATCTTTCAGGGCAAAGTATATATACAGGGAGACAGTGGAAAGGTACAAGCATGTAAACTATACAGAGCCTGCACATAAATTAAGAAGTACACATCCATGGTATTTTAAATCCTTTGTATAATTTTTAATCGTTTTAAGGGATGGATGAAGTGAAAAGCTAGATTTTCAAAATTGTATTGTAGCTCAGTCAAAATCCCTGAACTATCTTGGATCATTATTCAATATGTTTACAATACAAAATGTAGATTCACACTGTACAATAGTGATTCTCCAGAAAATGAAGCCTTTTAACAAGCCTTAGTACAATTTCAACTAAGAGCAGTTCTTAAGTAATCAAGCTCAGAACAAAATATTTTAGGTGTGTGTGTAAAAAACGTGTGTAGAACAGCTAGTAAAACTTTGGATTAGCATTAGAGAATCTTTAAGACAATAATAATCTTGAAAGAGCTTGTTTAACCTTTGTGTTTTAGACTGTATTCTCTACAGCTATAGAACTAGTGACATTTCTGTAAGTTTGTATATAGAGATGTTCATGTCAAGGAAATAGTTCATGCATCTGTAGAAGTGCATGAGTTCCCAATGCAGGATTAAATGTTTGACTGGAGGCTTCTCCTGTCTTGAATGGATGTAGGGACTAATGGATCCAAAATCAGTAGGAAGATGACAGGCTGCAGAATCCAAGTAATCCAAGATCAACAGGCCAGGTTTTGGCTGCAGAGGTGAATGACTCCAAAGTTGGCAAGACGGCAAGCTGCTGACGGTTGCCAGGGCCAACAGATTGTAAGTTCAAGTCCAGTGAACTGGATGTTGACTAGCCAGACACAAGATCCTGACTCAGGAAAAACAATGATTTTGTACCCTGTATACTTTTGCTGAAAGTAGACCCTAGAGCAAATCTCATAATGGAAGTTTAATAGATCTTAACTGCAAAAGTACTGAGATTCTTGACCTAAGCAAGTTGACACAAAACCATAAATATCGCTGGACTAATAAAAATTAAGCCAAGATAACTTGGTTTATCAAAAAGCACTCTTTATATACTGAAAAACTGGTTTGTCTTTCAGATCGTGTAGAAAATATTGATTTCACAACATGTAGTTGGTTGTCTTATGAGTCAGTGGAGTTGTATTATCTCACCCCTTAAATCATATAAAATAATAAAAAGTTAAATTAGGAAGATTTCAGTTCCTTTAGATGTTTGATCTTGTATAAAGAAAAAGATGGCCATAAAATAAGTATTTTCCTGTTTCTCAGAGGGTTAGTACATCTTTTATGTTTCTCTCTCTTTACATTCTTGTATTATCATTGGATCCTTATTGTAAGAAGATTGGCTATTAAGTTACTCTTCAATGGTACAATTATCCTGCATGATGATGCTGTTATTAAATTCTGTAAAGCTGGTTCTGACTCACAAACATTATGTTAGTCTGGGTTGACTAGAGAAACAAATTCATAGAGACTCATGTATAAGAGCTTTATATAAAGAGTAATTGCGTATTAAGAAAACATTTTAGCCCAGTCCAGATCAAGTCCATAAGTCCAATATTAGCCTATATGACCGAAAATAGTCTATAAATTCCTCTTCAGATTCATGCAGCCATGCAGAATGCTGAATGCAGGAAGATCACAGGCCAATAGGTGGAAAATCTCACGGGTCCAGTGTTGGTGGAAGTATCTCCGCACTGGTTCCTCCAGGCCCAGAGTTCTACCTCCATCAATATAGATCCCTATGTCTTGTCAGCAGAAAGACCAAGCAGAGATTGTGGATCTGGTCTCCAGTGCTATTTATTTCCATAGTGCCTCCAAATGAGGTCATCAAGCTGTGACCTGATTGACAGGCTAAATTCCACCCCTTCATCTTAATAGTCTCAAGTTGACACCATATTATGTAGGTACCACAAAGACCCTAGTACAACAGAAAAAAAGACATCAGTATTAGACCATCGCCACAATTGTTGTTAGGACTTAGCCCCATAATCAGTCACTGTGTCAATCCATCTTGTGAAGGGTCTTCCTTTTGGATGACCCTCTACTTTACTAAGCATGATGTCCTTCTCTAGAGACTGGTTTCTCCTGATAATAGGTATCTGGCATCTCTTTCGTTATAATTTTATCTGATACATGATAATGTATCTGGTATCTCCTGCATGAAAGCTATTTTTAATTAAATGTTTTGATTACTACTTGCATTATTTACTTTGAATGAATGGTTTGAAATAATATTTTAGTGTATTTGGACAGTAACTAGTGTAAGATATGAAATATTAATAACAATATATAATAGATCAAGGATTCAAGAGGGTGAGAGGTTGGAGGAAGGAGGGGGAAAAAGAGGAGCTTATACTAAGGGCTCAAGTAGAAAATGTTTTGGAAATGATGATGGCAACATATATACAAATATGCTTGATACAATTGATGTGTGGAATTTTGTAAAAGCCCCCAATAAAATGATAAAAACAAAACACAACACAAATATTTATTTATAACCAGTGTATTGTTAATATTTCAAAAGAAGCCCACTGTAATGTATATGTTAAAAAATCTATGAAATATTTTGTTGGTTGATAATAAAATAATGTTTCAATATCATTTTAGTACATCAGTATTTCATTTTGTTGTTGATTGCATAAAAAGAATTCACACAGTATGATATAATTTTTGAAAGTGTTGAAATTTGCATTCATTAGAGTTTCAGTGGTTAATCAAGAAATTTCCAATTAAATACCACTTCAGCTGCATTTTCATCAACTATGAAAACTGTCTACAAGTTAATGATAAAATTTAAGACTGTATCAAACTATCAAGCTATTCTTAATCTATTCTGATCTGAATATTACTGTTATGATTTTAATATATAATGTATATTAAATATATAATATAGATCTTTGAAAGAAGAAATTTTCTTTTCTATTTGGAATCATGAGTTCATATTCACATATAGATAAGGAACTGCAGTAAGTATAGTTTGGGTTTAAAAGCAAATGTTCTCATATCTTCTGAAAAACATTGCATACTGGAATGAATTCTAAGGTTAACTAGACAAATTTTATTTTTCAGTAATTATCCTCGGACTGAAAAGGTGAAATAATATTTCTCCAGAAAGGGCCCAGAGCTAGAACATAGAACTCCTCATTATCAGGCACTTACCAGTTCAAAACAAACTGAGTTCCAGGTCTTGTCATTAAGTCAATAAATATTTTGATCTATTTTCTGTTTAGTATCATTATTGATAGCAAGGCTTAATGAGTATATAACAAGTTTAATGGGAGATTTCAAAGGTTGGGGTAAGGAAGTGGTAAATGGTCAAGGCTACTCTTTTAGTGAGTATTTAAGCCATTAAAATTCTGCTTAGGCCACTTGACTCAGAGGCATTTTTGTTGTTGTTAATAAGCTGTCTTAATTCCTTAACCTATGTCTTAAAACATGTAACATTCTAGAAATCTTAATTAAAGTCTACATCAGCTTTAATTAATGACAAAGTTGTGAAGCTAACAAAGATTATGTACAAATTAGCTCTTTATCAAGAGTCCTTTGGCATGCTTTCTGTGAGAATCTTCCTTTTAGCTAAACTCAAAATTTAAATTTCCTACTCTTTAGTCACCTCCTACTCACAATGACTCCAAGTGTTTCAGAGAACTGTATCCCAGAATAATTTCAAAGTCTATAATCAGACAGAAGTAGATATGTCTTTCTTTTGCAGCACTGTGGGGTGGAGTTGAACCACCAACCTATCGATCAGTAGTTGAGCACACACCATTTGCAGCATTCAGGAAATTATAACAATGGCTAGAAAATTAGCTTCCTTTAGA
Organism: Tenrec ecaudatus; assembly: GCF_050624435.1. Taxonomy (NCBI): domain Eukaryota; kingdom Metazoa; phylum Chordata; class Mammalia; order Afrosoricida; family Tenrecidae; genus Tenrec; species Tenrec ecaudatus. Next base: position 101,974,732 of record NC_134530.1, read on the forward strand.
CTGCCTTTACAAAGCCCATTGGCAAAGACTAGAAGACTTATTTATTCAATAAATAAAAAATGTTCACCAATCATTAGGTGATCACTAAACAAACAAAACTAAAACAAAAACAGACGAATGCATTTTGTTTGTAAGGGTTTTCTTATCTGATTTAAGAGACAATTACATAAAACAATACTAATAAATCTTCTGAGGGAATGGGAAAGGTGTGGGGAGGAAGGGGAAACTGATCACAAGGATCTATGTATAACACCGCTCCTAACCCCCCACCCCCACCCCCGGCCAGGGGGCAGACAACAGTAAAGTGGGTAAAGGGGCAAGGGGCACAGCAATTGATTTAACATGAAAGTAATAATTTATTAATTATCAAGGGCTCATAAGGGAGGGAAAAATGAGGAGCTAATATCAAGGGCTCAAGTAGAAAGAAAATATTTCGAAAATGATTATGGCAACATTTGTATGAATGTGCTTGCCACAATAGATGTATGTATGGATTGTGATAAAGGCTTTACAATCCCTCAATAAAATGATGAAAAAAACCAGCAACTTTTGATTGTTTTAAAATGTATGAGTATATAATTTTTAGTACAACTCTCTACTCTCACAGTCAGTTACAGTCTCAGAAACTCGTGGTGGCAATTCTACCCTGTCCTATAGGGTCGCTCGGAGTTAGCGTCACTTTGATGGCAGTGAGCTATATTAAAAATAATAGTAGTTTGGAGCCTTAATGGAACAATTATTTTTGGTATACTATTGAAAATAACTTGTTGTTAATCTGAAAACTTTATTTAAGTTAAAATATTAATTGTATGCCAAAGGTATTGAATTATTGTTATACTTATTTAAAAATAACAACAGAAAATATAAGAACCAACAATTATTTTTATAGTAAAATAGACTGCTAGAAACTACCAAAAAATAAAGAATGAAAGTTAAGAAAGAGGACTATACATGTAAAAAACAAAAAGAAAAGTGGCTGAGCTAAATCTTGCTAAATAAATCTTATTTAAAACTACATTAAATATGAATGAATTGATCATCCCAATCCATTGGTAGTGGTTTGTAGAATGTATAAAATGTTACAAATCTTTATATATGATATTTAGAGTACACATTATTTAGGATTAAAGAAATAAACTGAAGGAAGATTTGATGGCTGGTATTATGTGTCGACTTGGCTTGGCTAATACTCTGAGTGGTTTGGCAGACTATGCAAACCTTACATCTTGTGGTCTTATCTGAGAAGTCATTAAGGTGAAAAAATAACTTTCTCTGGGGGTGTGCTTGATTCCAGCAGATGTCTGACCATTTATTTGCATCCCTACATTGAAAATAAATGTTCTGACAAAATTCACTCTCTTCTTAGACTCTTTTTTTTTGTTCTAGGCACTCTTCTGCTTCCTGTTCTCCAACTATTGGGACAGAAGCCTGTTTAAGTCTCTGTCTGGTGTTCCATCTGCAGAGTTTGGGCCTGAGCAGGCAGAGATTTGTAGGCTGCTGTCTTCCCTTTAGATAGTGGATCCGTCAGCTCTTAAACCACATGAATAAATAGATCTGCACATATTATTTGCCCAATGAACTTGGAACTTGCTAACTCCCATAATTGCAAGTGATAGTTTACTCTTGTTGTGTGAGTCAATTCCTCAAAATAAATATCGCTCTGTTTGATAAATACACATATGAAGATTTTACACATTTATACACTTATGAACTTCCTGCGATAAAGAACCAAGCAAGATTAAGAAAAACATTTCAATTATAAACACATGTATAGGCATCTAACACCAAAGTCACATAATACATAAAAGCTGATAGACTATTTGTGACATAATTACCCAACCTTTAATAATGGATAGAAAAAATAGTTAAAAATAAGTGCAAGAAAAAATTAAAAGGCTTGATCATCACAAAAGGTAATCCTTAACACTCTGCCCAATAACAAAGAGCACATGAAACATTATTCAAGACAGAGCATACATGAAGTCATAAAACAAGTCTCAATACATTCAAATTTACCAAAAAATATTATATATATATTCACTGACCATATTGGTATTTAGGATATTCACAAATATATGGAATTACTAATAATACCAAGCAATCAATGAAGAAATTATAAGAAAAGTTTTCATGTATTTTGTGATGGAAGGGAATGCAAACACAATATAGGAAAGTTATAGGATACAACTAAAGAAGTCCTTAGAGGGAAACATACTCTAAATATATGAAATTAGAAAGCTCTCAAATTAATGGTTACATCTTACAATATAAGGAACTAGAAATATAACACACTGCATCTGAAGCAAAGAAAGTAGAAAAAGAACAATAGCTAGAGCAGAAATAGAGAATACAAAGAAATAATGGAAAATCAATAGTGCAAAAAGTGTTTCAGAATTTCCAAGTACTTCAAAAACCTGCATAAGAAAAGAGAAATGGTTTGAAAATGATTAGGGCAAAGAATGTACAGATGTGCTTTATACAATTGATGTATGTTTATGTATGGATTGCGACAAGAGTTGTATGAGCCACTAATAAAATGTTAACAAAAAAAAGAAGAAAAGAGAAAGAAGACTCAAAATACTAAAATCTGGAATGAAAAAGATTGATTTCATCAATAAAATAAAATAAATAAAAAGGTTTTGAGAGAATGCTGTAAAAAATAATTGGGCAAAAATAGTTGTTTCGAATGAAATTTTTAAAAATATCAGATGTACACAAATTAAAGAAATTGACTCACCATTAAATGTAGCAATTTCTTAAAAGTTAGGAGATAAAACTAGCAATAAAAAATCTACCCACAAGAAAATCCAGTTACAATGCCTTCATGGATAAATAATATCTGAAAAAATTAACCCCGATCTTTCTTATACTTTTCCTAAAAAGAATAGTTGAATATAGTTTAGGTAAGTTATATGAGCTCTTTTTGGGTTCAGTGACCATGCGTCTTCCACTGGCTTGATTGATGTTTGGCTTCAGGGTCGTAAGAATAGCACCATGTCTCCTCACCAATAATGACCTTGGGGAAAAAGTCTGGGTCACTTCTAAGCTGTTCTTTAAAGTTAATGTTTCCAATTAGTGCTCTTTTTCCTGGTCAGTCAGAATCCAAGGCACATATTTCACAGTGACCCTTTTTATTCCCAAATTTTCCATTAAAATTCTCAGAACCAAGCTCCAAGATAGTCCAGATAACTTCCCAATCACTTTAATGGTCTGTCATTGGTCTTCAAACTCAAGTACATAAATTTTGTGGGGATTTTCATCATTTGAGAAGTTGATAGATGTTAAGAACAATGTTTGTCATCAATTGACATTTCATCTTTTTTGAAATGAGAAACTCACTCTACACTTTTATTTCCCATAGTGTGTCCTTGTAAGCTGTGTTCAACATCACAACAGTTTCTGCACATTTTTCCTGAGCAGGAAACGAAATTTCACAGTTTCACCTTGTTCTCTGAAATTGGCCATCACAAAAAAATGAGGTTTGAGTGAAAATTGTATAAAAAAATTCACTATGACCAGAGAGAACTTTTCTGGGTAATGGCCCTGGGTGCACTAACTCAGAGCAAGTTGTTTGATGCTTGTCTAGTGGGAAATATGCATACTATTATGAAAGTTCTACCACATGGAGCTTTTTACCGGTTTTTGTTTTGGCTACCCTCTCATACATAAACAGAAACGATATGGGTTCTGTTCTATTTTTGGTTAGACTGGGTAGACTAAAGGAATCAATCCACAGATATAAGGGAGAGTATAAGAGAGAGTTTTATATCAAGGGTAAGTGTACATTAAGAAAGCCTCCCAACTCAGTTCAGTCCAAGCCCATAAATCCGACATGAGCCCATATGTCCGACACCAATCGACAAAGTCCTCCTCAAACTCATAAAACACACACAATGACGCCGACTGCAGGAGGAAAGCTGAATTAGTGTGCATATAAGCATCTCAGCACAGGCAGGGGTCTCCACACGGCTGCTCCAGCACCCAGGGCTGCATCAGGGTAGGTTCATGTGGCTTCTCCTCAGGGATGTCTCACAGGAAGTGAGCCTTGCCAGTTGAGGCAGAGAGCTAGCTAAGGCAGCTAGCTGTACCCTGGTCCGACCATCAGAGAGCAAGAGACTGGAAGGTGAGGCTCACTGAACCATTTATATCTCCACCCTTCAGTTAAACTGCTCTTCAATCAATCCCACATGTGCTTATCAGCCAGGCTGGCACAATAAACCTAACTATCACAATGATCAAATATAATTTTTCTGAGAAAGGTAAACTTGAACACATGAAAATATATCAATATAATCTAACCTTTTAATATAATGAATTAGAAAAGCCACAGGATCATCTCAATACATTCATAAAAGGTTTTTAATAAAATTCAATTTTCTTTCATGGTAAACTATATAGTCAACAAACTATACTAAAGAAGTTCTTTAACCTAATACAAAATATATGTATAGTAATTCTAAAATTAATCTTATAACTACTGACAAAATTATTCAAAAGATTAGGATCAAACAAAAAATATAATTTTCATCTTTTTAAAATTAAAATATCATTTTATTGAGGCTCTTAAAGCTGTTACAACAACCTATACATCAGTCATATCAAGCATATTTATACATATGTTGCCATCATTATTTTCTAAACATTTACTTTCTATTGAGCACTTGGTATGAGTTGCCCGCAGCAAGCCCCGCAGCCCTCATGATCCATTGATAAATTATAAATTATTAGCAAACAATGCCATATACAGGGGAATGCTAGGGAATTAAAATGAACAACAAAGAGAACATAGAGATCCTGGGGGTGTTGGAGCAATCTAGTTGAGAGGAATTACTAAGAGGTGGAAGAAGAGTGAGTATGATATTGGCACAGGAGGAAGGTAAAAGGATACAGAGGAAAGACTTAGGAAGGAAAGCTGTGGATATAGGTATAAGCATAGGTGTGTACATATGTAAATACATTAATTCATAAAAATAGAAGTATTGGCCTATGTAAATATATTTACATAGCAATACACCAAGGTAGTGAATGGACTTTTCACTTCTGCTCATACTCTCCATCAATACTAGAACACTTTGTTTAACAACCAGGAATTCTGTGATGCTCACCCTCCCAGCACAATCGCTGAAGACAAAATGGGTACATATACAAATGTGGTGAAGAAAATATATGGTGCATGGTTATCAAAGATATGTTGTCTGGGGTCGTAAACACTTGAAGTTGAACAAGCAGTCATCTAGCAGAGAAAAGCATGCCCACAGGGAAGAATCATACCAGCATGTGTGATCATGAGTTTTTGACAGGGTTGGGTAACATGCATCAGAAGATGCAAAACAAACAAACAAACAAAAACCATATTTTTGAGAATGAGGGTGGTTGGAGCAGAAACCCCAAACCTATCTGTGGATAATGGGACATCCCCTCAAAGAAGGGTCACACGGAAGGAATGGGTCAACCAGGGCACAATATAGCATTGATGAAACACACAATATTTCTCTGGTTCCTTGTAGGAGGTCTGCTGGTCAAGGTGTTAAATGGTGGGTGACTAAGTAGTCTCTTGTGCCTCTGTTTACCTTGCAGCTAAAAGCATTGAGAGATAACTCAGTTATTTATGACTCCTTTATGACTCTCTGGAACCCTGCATGTCATTGTGCTTATCTTAGAATATAGTGCTTTTAATATTCAAGTGTTTAGACAGTGTCACTAGTTAAGTAATGTCTACATAGATAAGAAGTTCAGAATGTTTTTTTTTAACTAGTGCTTTAATGTTTACTTTGCAACCATTCCCTTGTAAGAAGAATATAAAAACCAAGCTTTGATTATACTCGGTACTTCAGTCCACCAGACTGTTGTCCTTCCAATCCCATGCTTTTGTACATGTTTCTTTCTTTTCCTTTCATCCGCATGCCTCAGATCAGATGCAGTTTGATAGCTGGTCAATCACCAGCAGTTCCTTGAGGCTTCTTCACCCCCTCACTATCATGACCCTAGTCCTGCCTTCCACTGCGGGCTACACTGGAGCATGTGTACTGGTACAGATAAGAGATAAGAGCGCATGACACATGGAGTCCAGGAACAGGAATAGGAATGTCGATACAAGGTGGGAGGTACAAGGTGAGGAGTGGAGGGTTGGAAGAGCGAACAATCGCAATGACCAACAAATACCTCTCCCCCTCAGGGGGACAAACAACCGAAACCATGGGGAAGAGGGAGACAGCAGTCTGTGTAAAATATGAAAATAATATTTTCACCTTTCTAAAGCATAGTACAGGAGGTTGTATACAGGATAATTCAGACATGAAAATAATATAACAGGCATTCAAAGCACCAACAGACTCCTTTTTGACTGGTTTGTTTAGTATTTAAATGTTAAAATAATATGACACTTTATATACAGAATCTAAGGTATCAACTAAATGCCACTAAACAAAAATGTCAGCATGTTATAAGATGCCATGTCAATATATAAACATTTATGTAATTTCTAGTAGTAAAGATAAACCTGTAAATAAAATTATGAAAATTATTCCTTTAAAAGAGCATCAGAATGAACAAAATACTTAGAAGAGAATTTATTTAAAAATTTATGTGACTGTTAGATTGTATGTAGGGTCTCTATGGGTCAAAGCCAACTAAATGGAATCTAACAGCAATATAGAAGTACAAGAAGGTATAAGTAAAGTAAAATATATGTAATGTAGATGATGTTTAAGACTTTTGGTATTATTAAGATGGTAATTGTTCTTAACACGATCAAGAATTATGTCTTTTCCCTGTACATGTTCAACTCTGACATTTGGAAGATAGCCACATGGCCACCTGATATAAAAATAAATTTATGTGCGTGGTCCTGGACCACCCACACAATTGTTTCTATGCTTAAACCAAATTGTTACAGCCACTGTGTTAATACATCATATTGAAACACTTCCTCTTTTTTCCTGTCCCTCTACTTTACCAAAATGTCCTTCTCTAGGGGCCTCTCTCTCCTGACAACATGTCGAAAGCAGGTAAGATGAAGTCTTGCCATTCTTGCCACTAAGGAGCTCTCTGACCTTACTTCTTCCAAGACACATTTGCTTGTCATTTGGTCACCAAGTGGTATTTTCAATATTCTTTACTACAATTCAAATGAATCAATTCTTCTTGCCTTCCTTATTCATTGTCCAACTTTCACATGCATATGAGGCAATGGGAAATACCATGGCTTGAGTCAGATGCACCTTATTCCTCAACGTAACATCTTTGCTTCTAAATAGTCTAAAGAGGTCTTGTGCAGCAGATTTATCTAATGCAATGCATCTTTTGACTGCTGCTTCCATGAACACTGATTGCGGATCCAAGCAAGACAAAATCCTTGACAACTTCAATCTTTTCTCTATTTATCATGATGTAAACTATAAGTGCAGGTGTGAGGATTTTTGTTTTCTTTACATTAAGTTGTAATTCATACTGAAGACTGTAATCCTTGATTTCATCTATTGATTCAGGTCCTCTTACTTTCAGCAACCAAGGCTGCATTGTATGCATATCTCAGGTAACTAATAAGACTTCCCCCAATCCTGATGTCATATTTTTCACATAATTCTGATTCTCTGATAATTTGCTCAGCATGCAGATTAGATAATATGGTAGGAGAATACAATTCTGACTCTCACTTTTTGTGAGTTTAACCCATGCAATTTTCCCTTGCTCTGTTCACACAATTGTTTCTTGATCCATGTACAAGTTCCACATGAGCAACATCAAGTATTCTGAATAGTGCTTCATAAACCTATGGAAATGTTTCAATTGGTATTCCATCAATTCTTGGAGCCCTGATTTTGGCTAATGCTTTCAGTGCAGCTTGTACTTCTTCCTTCAAGACCACTGATTCTTGTTCATATGCTGCCTCCTGAAGTGGTGGAATGTTCACTTGTTCTTTTTGGTTCACTGACTCTGTATTCTTTCCATTTTCATGTGATGTTCCCTACACCATTTAATTTGTTGCCCATAAAATCTTTCAGTATTTCAACTCAAGGCTTGAAGTTTACCTTGAGTTTGTCCAGTTTAAGATATACTGAAGGTTTTCTTTTTGGCTCTAACTCTAGCTCTTTTCACACTTCATTACAATATCTTACTTTATGTTCTAATGGGTGGTGAGTGAAAATACCATTACTTGAAGTAGAAAATATCAGAAAGATGTTCACTTGGGTTTCTTGAATATCTATGGTATTTGATTGTGTCAATAACAACAGTCATGGACATTATTTTGAAAGCAAGAGTTCCAGACCACTGCAATGTTTTAAATGAAGAATAGTGTTGATCATGGTACATCCTTTCACAATACCTATTCAATCTGTACATTGTACAAAGAATCTGAGAAGCTAGACTCTCTGAAGGGGAAGAAGACATCAAGACCAGTGTAAGACCAATGGACAACCTTCCATATGCAGATGACACAACTTTACTAAAAGCCAAGAGAACTCAAAGCATTTACTGATGATCAGACTAAACCCTTATCAGGGAATTCAAATCAGTGTTCAAAAACAACACTTCTCAGAACTAGACCAATAGACAACCTCCTCATAAATGGAGGGAAGATAGAAATTTTCAAGAATTTCATTTTACTGGACTTCAAATTCAATGTTTGTGGAAGAAGTAAACAGTTGGAAAATATATTTCACAGGACAAATCTTGAAGATAATTTTGAAGATAATTCTTTGAGAACTAAGGTGCACCTGACACAGCCACATTATTTTCCATTGCTTGATATGAATATTAAAGCTAGACATTAAGAATAAAAGACTGCAGAAGAATTGATGCATATAAATTATGGTGTTTTTGAGGAATATGTGATGTTGTGAATGTTACATGGAATACCAAAGGAACAAACAAATCTATCTCAGAGGATATATAGCAAGAATATTTTTAACAGTTGAGAATGGCAAGACTTACTCGTTATACTTGAACATGTGATCAGGAGAGACCAGTCCCTGGTGAAGAATATTAAATTTGGTAGAGTGGCAGCAAAAAGTATACAATTCTTGAGATGATGTATTGACACAACGGCTGAAACAATGGATTCAATCAGGGCAACACTGAGGAGGATGGAGCAGGTGCGTAGTGGTTTGTGTGGCTGCACACGGGCTAGCTATAATTCATTTTTGAGATGAGCATTTCACAATAATAAGAATTGACTCTTCTGATTTGTGGTGTTGGTAAAGAATACTAGATATACATTTGAATGTCAGACGAACAAACAAATCTAGAGCTAAAACTCTCTTTAGAAATGTGAATTCCAAGTCTCACTTAAATTTGTGTATGTTTTCAAGAAGGACTGGCCTTTAGAAGGATAGCACACTTGGAACAGAGCAAAGTTAGCAAAGGAGAGAAAGACACTCGATAAAGAAGTTTGTAAAAGTGCCTGCAACAACGGCTTGAAACATGGATGGACTTGAAAATATTATTTTAATTGAAGGATTACAAAAACAAATCACAAGCATGTATTATGATATATGAAGTAGTAGATGCAGGCACCCCTTAAGGCATAGAAGACTGTCCAGTGAGTTGTGTTGGGCTAGAGGAGTCGTTGTGGGTAGGGCCAGGGTAGGCAGATGCGCTGAGGGAGCATGGCAGGCTGGGAGCCCCCGGGAGGAGTAAGCATCTATTGGTGGCAGTATGTAGCTCTTATCTCAAGGTGCCTTCTTCATCTGAACACCCACCAGTCTTAAAATACTCCTTCTTTAGCTCTAACAGGGCCTTGGTGGACTGGGCATTAAAGGAATTCAATAAGGCTGTTTTGTATTTATAGAAAGAGTAATCCAGAAGGGAAAGTTTAAATATTAGATGAACAGAATATTAGCAAGGCCCTAAAACTTTGTCACAGTTTATTATACTCAAAATGTAATTCAACCTTCAAAGAGGCTGCCAAGTCGTACAGCACGTGATTCTTATCACTTTCTTATACTTCGTTTAAAACCTTCTCCTTTTACCAACACTTCAACCTGGGTTTTATTCGACAATTTCAACATACAACCACCTCAACACAACATACAACCACCTCCCCACCCATTCTTGCCTCACTTTTTTCTTCTCCTGAAATGCAGCTCTCTAAAATTTTTATTTGCTTGAAATAATCAATTATGTGTGTTTAATCAGGTTATCCCTGTAATTATTAATTAAATAAGTTTCTCATATATTTATATCTATAGCTCTTTCTTTCTTGACTTCTACTAATTTTAACCTACCATATGTTATTTGTAAGCTTGTAGCTATTATTAAATTTATGGTATATATTTTATAAATAGCAAAAAGATATAATACAAAGTTCTCAAAGGGATTGCAGTAAGTATTTTACTCATGAGAGATAAATTCTACTTTCCCACCTAATTATAAAATTCAAATTGAAAACTAAAATTGAGTATCATTAAAATGATTCTGTGATATTACAGACATATGCAAACTAGTAAAATTGTAATAATCTGAATTAAAAATTTTAATGTGAATGTACAGATCTTTAGTCATTCAACAAACCATCATTGATGCCAAATCATTAACCAGGAATTTATTTATTAAAAAAATATTTATTGTGTTTACTTGTGCCAGGCATCATTTAAGGTAATGACATAAAATAATGAACAAAATGGAGTTTACATTACTGAGTCAGGCAATAAACAAAAATGAAGAAACAATATATATTAATCAAGTTTGGTAGATTTTATGAAGAAAGAGTATGCAAGGGGAGGGTAATCGCATGTGGGTAGATTGCAATTTTAAAGAAAATATTCAAAAGTATCTCAAGAAGGTGACATTTACCTAAAGATAGTAGGAAGTTGAATTAGTTATATCTTTGAATATATGTGGCCTCCAGATTCTAGGGAGACTATATTGCCATGACTTTGAGGCTGTGAAATTCTAAAATGCTCAAGCATCTCCAAGGTGGCCACTGTACCTATGGTAGAAAGAGCAGTGGACAATGAAAGCGAGATGCAGAGGAAGGGACCAGCTACGGCAGAGTCTTACAAGTCATTTTGTAGAAATGGTTTTTACACAGAATGAAGTAGGAAGCTACAAAGAAATCATTTTACAAAAATTAATACAAGACTTACCTCAATGAATTGAAGAGTAAAGATGCTCCATCCACTCCTCCCAAATGCTGCCCCTCCATTGTCCCTGGTCGCAGCCAGCAAGCCTCTCTGGAGTATAGTTTTTCCTGTATTAGAGTTCTAAAATTCTCTGCAATGCCTCCTAGAACTCAGGAACTAGCAAAGAAATGGCTCATGTAGTTGGGGTGCTGGTACACCCCAAATCAGAAGTTTAGACCTGTTCTTGAGGCGCTTTTTGCATGCACAAGGCTCCAGAAGCTTCTGATATCAGGTCTGGTGATTGGTCAGAACTCAAGTTCCAAGATTGGTTTAGGAGGCAGCAAGCCAGATACAGGATCCCATGAAAGAAGCAAAAAAAAAAAAAAAAAATCCTAAAGTCAAAACTGGTCATTTTACTTTTATACTTGCTCAGTCTGGAAGGGGAGATCACAAAACTAGCTTTGATTGAGGTGTGGTTTTTGACTCTTTCAAACCCTAATCCCAAGAAAATAGAGTGGTGACTTGAATCCCACTGTCTAGTGGGTGGGTACTCAAAATATATCACGTTAATCCTGTCTCATCAGAATAGCGACAACTAAGGCTTCCTCCATCCTAATGTCAGATTCTTCCTCATATAATCTAGCTACATGGGTTATTTTCATGTACGGATTAAGTATGATGAAAAGACACAACCATGACACACTGTTCCTGATTTTACATCACGTAGTATGCCTTTGCTCTGTTTGCAGAGCTGTCTCTCGATCCGTGTACGCTTGTCACAGGAGCACAAAGTAGTGGTCTAGCATTCTCATTCTTCTCAGTTTCGGTATGACTTGAAGGACTATAGTAGACGATGAACTACATCTCAGAAGTCACAGGAATATTTTGGTCAAATGAGTTATGATTATTTGAAAGTCACTGCTGATTCTCTGTTAAGGATAAACTGTGTCATTGCAATAAATGCAGTAACACAGACTTCAATAGTTTGTTTATTGCAACTATCTCAAATGAGATAAATAACAAAGGATTGTTTTCCTAGCATGGGAGCAATTGAGATGATGCCAACAGTCCAATTCTATATGATTTATTAATAATGCTGGCAGCTTTTATGAACATGTTGATGTGGGAATGAGAGGATGAGAGGCGTGATGACTGATCCATGTTGCACATTAGACATTCAAGAAATTAGGCTGAATTACAAGTTAAAAATTATTAGTCTACAACTGTTCTGTCTAATATTATAATCACTAGCCACATGGCAATTTGAAATAATTGTAAATTAATTAAAGTTAAATAAATTAGGATTCAGTTAATCTGTTTCATTAGCTAGCTTTCCAATGTAAAATATTCATGTTTTTTCCTGTAGTGAATATTTTACAGTACAGAACATTTCATCAGCATAGAAATTATATTGGACAACACTGGATTGGGGTTCAGAACTGAGCTAGGAGTACGTTTAGAAACTATTTTTATATAGATGGTGCTTAGAGTTGAAATAAGAGCAAGAACAGTAATGAAGTAACGTTATATAGTAAAGAATGAAAATGAGTGGCAGTGTTCAGCCCTAAGGCATTCTGATATTTGGAGACCATGAAGGTGAAGAATAACCTCCAGAGGGGACTAAGGAATAGGATCAGAAAGACTTAAAGGGAAAAGGAAGGGTATGTCATCCCTGAGCAAAGCGAAGAAAGTGTTTGAAAGAGAGCTAGAGAGAGTAGTAAATCTGGGACAAATGCACTGGGTGTCGAGAAAGGCAGATGTGAGAGAAAGGCGCCAAACGAATCCAAAAAAACTATAAGAGAACACGAGAGTTGAGAACTTGTTCAAGGAAGTAATACGAATCCTTCACCATGGAATGTTTTCTTTAAATTACCTGAGGGAAATAAAGAAAAAGAAATCACGGGAAAGCTCTCCTATGATATCAAACGTAAAATATATAGGAGAACGTGGAAAGCATTTTCATGAACCTATAAATATTGCAAGCAAAAGAGAAAAAAACAACAACCATAGAGTAGGTAAATATGTTTACATTCTCTGATAATGCCTAAGAACGCATTAGAAAACCAAAGCAGATTTCTTTGTATAGCATCTCTATTAACTATCTTCCTATCAAAATGCTTAAACCATAAGACCACCAAACAGAAGAACAGTGCATTGTCTCTTCACTATCTAAAACTAGCAATGAGATAGTGGGCTTTTTGATTATTTGATTTCGGGGTGCAGAGAGAATGAGGGGTCAGAAAAAGGGACTTGAAGATAAAGAGCCTGGGTAAAACAAGGGCAGAACCCGGTGTGAAATCTTGATTTTAGAGCATAGAATATCGGAAACCTACATTACATCAATACAGCCTTTAAAGGAGATCTCAGTACAGGGTTCTTTTTTCTCATCGAAATAAGGGAAAATATCTGTAAAAATCACAATGACTTTCTAGGACAAACTGTGACATAGAGGTGACACCTGGCCTTGTTCAACTGCCCAAGGAGGGATGAGGAGAACTACCGGTTCAAGAGAAATTCCTATAAGGTAGAGATCACAGATGCCTCCACTGTCTAAGTTTGTTTACCTCTTCTGATTATAACAAGTGTCCTTCCAATGGCATTGCACTTCTCTGCTGTGTTTGATGACCCATTGCAGTGACCACACAGACTCAAACACAATTTAATAATCACAAGTTTTAGGGTTATTCAAGAAGCTAACAGGTAACCAATCAGGATTAGGATCAACACACTACAGTCAGTTGCGCTACTTCTCAGTCATTCTTAAAGACACATGTCTTTCTGGTTTTTGATCCCTCAACCAAGCAACAACATGACCTTTTTCCTACCCTGGCAAGTGGTACAAAGATCATTTATCATTAACAAATTTGAGAAATGCCCAAATTATACTCTCTCTTAAAGATAGTCTCCTGCCCCCAAACACTCAGTTATACTCTTTCGATGCCCCGAGAAGCCCTCTATTCTATCTCATGAAGGATTTCTTAGGACCACTGTCTCTGTTGCCACATCTGATGTTGTCATTTCTCTAAGCAGGCATCTCTGTGTCCACAGACACACCTTTGGCTCGCCTTTCTTGATGGGTGTGAGACCCTTTAGTCCTGTTTCTGAGATGCTCACTTGATACCCAGCAGAATGGCAAAACTGAAAAACCCCCCACATGAAAGTTTAATACATTTGGTTTTCATACTTTTACCTTGTCATCCAGTGGGAGTTACAAACACTGGATAGAGGCATCATAGCAAGTAATTGGGTATTTCAGCTGCCCGAAGGACTAATCTGCACCCTGGTGGTTAAGTGCTGGTTCAGCGCTGGGTCAGTGGCTACTCAGCAGAAGATTAGCTAGTGTTTGAGCCCCCTCCCCACAGACACCCACAGGGGAAATATCTTTCAGTGAGCTTCCAAAAATATTACATTCTGTAGAACCCTGTTGTACTAGGTCAATAGGAGTTGAACCCTATGCAAATCTGTGGGTTTGGTTTAAAGGGTACTATATATTGCACAACTATTTTCCCTGTAGATATTCTGACTTCAAAATATCATCTCTATAAATTCCATATACCAGACAAACACTTCTTTTCCTGTAGTAAATCTGCCATTAACCAAGTGACTTTTTAAAGTGTACATGTGGATGTGTGTGCGCCCTAGATCATGAATAGCTGCAGTCATTTTTCCGGCACTAAGATATTTTCCTTTATTATTTCTCTAAATTTCTTTTAAACACACTTTAAATTATGTAGGAGCCCTTATGGTGTTGTGAAATAGGTGTGGGGTTGCTAACCACAAAGTCAATGGTTCAAACTAATTTGCCTGACAGGAAGATGGAGCTGTCTGCCCTGTAAAGATTAACCGTCCTGAAAGTCTGCCAAGGATCACCAAGAGCCACAGTCCACATGATGACAGCGGGAGGGCAGTTGGGGAGGGGTTTATTTATGTCTACAAATGTTTCTCTTTTTTGGTCTTTAGAAAATAAAAATAGTATTGTATTGCTAAGAAACCTTTCTTTTCAAAATTACTAGTTTGAAATTTGACTACGATTTTCTTTAAGTTTCTGTCTATAAGTGTCTGTTCCTCCAATAGATGTATCTCTTCTTCGGCTTCTCTTGCTTTATGCTTAGGGGTTAAATTGATTCCGGTAGGAGGTATAAATAAAGTGATATCCTGGTGACATGCTCATCCAAACCTGCCCAGATAGCTGGAAAAGGAAAACAAGAGTGAAACACATCTAGATGGTAATGCTAGAGCAGTGAGCATCAAGGGAGAGGATTAACATTTTGATTAAATCACAATTGGCAAGGGACACTGAACAAAAATAGTAATGGAAGGGCAAGTTGAAGAAGGACCCCACAGTGCACCCAGCCATTTGGAGATGAAGAAGGCAACAAACATTGGGAAGGAGATTATAACTTCAGGAAGTCCCTATTGAGGCAGAGACAGAATACTGGCAGAACCTGAGTGAGGATACATAGAAATAAATTTGACTACATCTATGGGAAGAGACGGAGAAGATCCATAAAAATAAGATAAAATCAAGCCAGGGGCCAACTGTAGGACAGACTATCAATTGCTCATACGTATGTTTACGTTGAAGCTGAAGAAAAAATTTAAAAGTTTAAAACAGTCAAAATACGACCTTGAGTATATTCCACCTGAATTTCAAGACTGTCTCAAGAACAGTGTGACACTTTAAATGTTAATGACAAATGGCCTATGAACCGTGGGAGGAAGTCAAGAACATCATACATAAAAAGAAAGGAAAAGGTCTTTAATAAAGATCAAAGTAAATGTTAGAAAAGATTGAAACTTGCTCTTAGCCATAGAGTAGCTAAAGCAAATGGAAGGATGATTGTCATAGAGCTGAAGAGAAAGTTCCAACGGGTAGTTTGAAAAGACAAAGTAAAATATTATAAAGAAATGTACAAAGACCTCAAGGTAGAAATTCCAGAAGGATGAACATGCTCAATATATTTTATTATGTATCTATTTATTTTAATTAATCATTTTACTGGGAGCTCTCACAGCTCCTAGAACAATCCATAAATCAACTGTATAAAGCACATTTGTACATATGTTGCCATCATCATTTCCAACATATTTACTTTCTACTTGAGTCCTTGATTTCAGCTCCTCTTTTTACCCAACTGTCTCCCCTTCCACCTTCGTGAAATCTTAATAATTTATCAATTATTTTTATTTTCATATTTTACACTGGTTGCTGTCTCCCTTCACACGTGTTTCTGTTGTTCATCTTCTCCCCCCAGTTCTAGGTTGGCATGTACATGAATCATTGAGATTGGTTCCTCCTTTTTCTCCCTTCTCCTCCCTCCTTCCCCCTACCCAGGTTGAGAACTGCTGAACTAGAGGAATGTCGTGGGTTTCTTCAGTGCTATTCTGCACCCTGGCTGGTTCATTCCTTCCTTGTGACCTTTCTGTGAGGGGATGTCCAATAGTCCACAGATGGGCTTTGGGTCTCCATTCTAACCCATAGTTCACATCGTGGTTGTTTGTTTTGGGTCTTCTGATGCCTCATATCTGATCCCGTCAATCCTGGGCTTTGTTACTTCACTGCTAGATGGTTACTCGTTTCATTTCAAGCCTTTAAGATACCAGATGCTATGACTTTTGATAGCCGGGAACCACCAGCTTTCTTTACCACATTAACTAAAGCACCCAGTTTTCTTCACTAATCATGTCGGGAAGGTGAGCATCACAGAATGCCAGGTTATTAGAAAAAAGTGTTCTTGTGTTGAGGGAGGACTTGAGTAGAGGCTCAATGTTTCTCACACAGCATATTTTAAAGTGAAAAAAAAAAACTCAAGGAAACAACCTTAAGACTTGAGGACTGGGGGATTTGATGGGCAAAATGTGGGAGATGGCAGAAGCACCAAAAGGAAAGGGAAAGAGTTCACAGGGTCACTGTGCCCAACAGCGGGTCCGCGATCACCTGCTGCAAGAGGGCCACGTGCTCACGGAAGGAGCGGCATGGAAGGAAGATGCACAAGATGCACTGAAAGTAGTGGCCACAAACAAGGCCTCAGGAATTGCTGGGACAGCAATATCAATGTTTTAAAAAGCCGATTAAGTACTGGAATCATTAATTTGTGTAGGCCAGGAAATTTGGAAGACAGAAACTAGGACAACTGACTGAAAAGATCTATATTTATTCCATTTCAAAGAAAGGAAGCCAAAAAGAATGCACAAATTTAAAACAATATCGTTACTATCACATACAATAATGGTTTCAATAGTATGTTGGTATAAACCTACGAGCAATTCAAGAAGCTTTTAGCGGAAGATGTGGAACAGCGGACATTGCTGCTGATGTCAAGTAGATCTGGGCTTGAGCCATAGAATACCAGAAAGATGTTTACTTGTGTTTCTAGATGATGCAAAGCATTGGAATATGTGGATCATAAAATCCTCTGGACAGCCTTGAGAAGAATGGAAGTTCCCTAACCTTTCATTGAGTTCATGCAGAACCTCTTCATTGTTCATTCAGTAGTTTATATGAACAGAAAAGTGAATACTAAATGATTTAAAATCAAGCTTGTGTGTCAGCTTTGTATCCTTTGACCATATTTTTACAATCTGTGTGTAGAGAAAATAATTTTTAAAAGCTGGAGTATATGAAGAAGATATGATATCAGGATTGAAGGAAGGCTTACTGAAAACCTTCACTATGAAGTTGACACAATGTTGCTTGCTGAAAGTGAGGGAGACTTGAAGCACTTGCTGATGAAGTTTCAGAATTGCAGCCTTCAATATCTATCACATCTCAATGTAAAGAGAATTTAAAAACTGGACCAATAACTAACATGATAAAAGATTGAAGTTGTCAAGAATTTCATTTTGTTTGAATCCACAAACAGTGCGTATGGCTGCAGCAGCCAAGAGATCAAATAATGTATGTTTTGAATTAGGCTAAAATAATTAATAAACTTGTCTTGAATGAAGTACTACTAGAATGCTCCTCAGAGGCGTGAATTACAATATTTCATCTCACATTCTTTGGGCAGGTTATCAGCAGAAATCAGTCTTTAGAGAAGACTCTGATGAAGAGAACAGAGCTAGTCTGGGTAGACTAAAGGCACAAAATTTTAGAGACACATGTATATAAGAAAGATGTTTATATACAAGAGCAATTGAATATTGAGAAAATGTCCCAGCCAAGTCCAGATCAAGTCCATAAGTCCAATATTAGCCCATATCTATAAAGTCCTCTTCAGACTCACAAAATACATGCAATGATGCCAAATGCAGGAGGATCACAAGCCAGTGGGTTGGAAGTCTTGTGAATCCAGTAGCATTATCAGTATGTGGCTTCTCTGGCTCCAGAGGTCTAGTGGCATCAGGATAGGTCCATATGGCTTCTCCAGCTCCCAGGGCATAGCACCATGTGTCTTGTCAGTAGAACATCTCTCAGGGTCTTGTCAGTAGAGAGTCCAAGGGAGTGAGGAAAGAGAGACAGCGAAGTGTCTCCTGCCTCCGAGGACGAAATATAGGAGTTCCAAGAATTCTCAGGAGAAGGCCATGCCTACACAGAGGCCTCGTTGGTTATATCTTGATTGTCAGAACAGACTCCTCCCCTGCACTCATAATCCTCTCAAATTGACACCAGATTACGTAACTACCACAGCCAACATGGTTGGTAAAGTAACAGAGCAGTGAAAAAGAAGAATGTCTTCAACAAAACGAATTGAAACAATGACTGAAACAATGGGCTCAACATAAGAACAAGTGTGAAGCTGGCAAGGGACAAGTTATTCTTTCATTATGTTGGATGGAGTGTAGTTATGAGTTGGAACTAATTTCACAGTGCTTATCAACAACACTAGAGGGGGGTTGATCAAATTTAATTGCCACATCCCTAACTATAAGAATGAGTAGTCTTAGTGGGAAGAGAGAGGAATCCCAAAATCATTGAAAGAAGAACTATCAGTTGAACATGTTTAAGACCTGTCTGAAGTGATGGAAGCCCATCGCCAGATAGACCAGAAGCTGCGGTAAGGAAATGAGGAGCCAGAATGGAGGAGCAGTGCTGAAACTACTAGATTGTGTTAAGCAGTATAGAGATGTCCGGGCCCATAGCGACAGAGACCACGAGACCACATGATGGAGGCAGTACTAGAGAGCTACTTGACTGTAGGATAAGGAGAGGCGTTTCTGTGGACCAGTGACTATATCTTTATTGTTTATTAATTCTGGTTTTGTGGAAATCTGTCAACTTCCCTAATTATCTCTCTGGATTTTGAGTATTGTCTGTGAGTTCTGTATGGTGATTGCAACAGATTACTGAAGTCAACAGAAAAATAGAGTACCATGGGAGAAATGGTTGGTGTCCTAGTAGGTAAAAAACAAAACAAAAATGGAGCTTTGGAGCTACGACTGATACCTGCTTTGTGGCAATGGGAAGCCAGATGAGGTCATAATATGTTCTCATTGCCCCATTTACCGCAGACATGTTACTTGTTAAAGTAGATGGCCAGTGAAAGGGAAGAAGGGCTTCAACAAGATGGCTTCATTCAATGGCTGCAGCAATGGGTTAAAAAATATAAAAACAATCATGGGGCTGGCACAGTACTGGGCAGTATTTGTGTTTTGTTACATTGCGTATAGTGACACTATGAGTCAGAATCAATTTAGTAGCACCTGACAACAAAAACATCAAGATATATGTATGAACATCATATAGACCATTATATGCTTGAGATCATAGTGAAATTGTATACAAAAGACATGAGATACATGTTGCATGCAGGAAGCTCTGACTTTTGCTAAGTCCAGTTCCCTGTTTATATTTATAAACTCTAATATAAGCTTATTATACCACAGATGTATATGCATGTTAGTAAAACTGACATTGTATGATACATAACTATAAGTTTAAAAATTATATAAAAAATCCAAAAAACAAAATGAAATATTCTTTTATTCATTGATAATTCTACCTGTCAGCAGTCATTGACAAGGGCAAAAATATGAAATTTCTTTTTATACATTTTAAAAATCAGTCTTATGACATCTGGATAATGGTATGATTCAAAATATTAAAGCAAACTTCAAAAAACTATTGCTTCAAAAAGTGAGTGATGACATTGACTTTTCTGGAAAAATAGATGAGCCTTGATGCAATATTATGTCTTAAGAATTCAAGTGAAATGATTAATGAAGAACCTTTAGGAAAAAGCTTTGAAAACTACACTTAAATAGAAAAAGACTTTGCTGAATCAGGTGAAGGTTTGCAGAAAATATTATAGTTCTACATTCAACAACCTATATACCTTCTGAATCAACTAATCTATTGCAATATCCTCAATGTACCATCACATTTCATTTTCTCCCTGTTTCCCATTTCCATTCCATCTTCTTTCTTAAAACACTGAATTTGTGCTAAATATCAGCAACTAAAACCAGGTCAGGAAATGACTGTGGAACAGGCCCCGATTGCTCATACGTAAGTTCAGGTTAAAGTTGAAAAAAATAAAACAAATCCACAAGAGTCAAAATATGACTTTGAGTGTATTGCATATGAATTTTGAGAACATCTCAAGAACAGCTTTGATGCAATGAGCGTTAACAACAGAAGGCTTGAGGAGCTGTGGGAGGATATTAAGATTATCATTAATGAAGGGAGCCAAAGATCATTAAATAGGCAAAGAAAGGATCACAGTTAATGTCAGAAGTGATTCTGAGACTTCCTCTTAGTCATAGAGTAGCTAAAGCAAATGGGAGAAATGATGCAAAGAGATGCACAGAAAATTTCAAATTGCAAGCCTAAGAGACAAAGCCAAATATCATAGTGAACTGTGTAAAAACCTAGAATTCGAAAACCAGAATGGAAGAGCATGCTTAGTATATCTTAAACTTAAAGAACTCATTAATAAATTCAAGCCTAGAGTTTCAATCTTGAAAGATCCTATGGGCAAATATTGAATGATGCAGTAATGAATGATTGATAGAAGATGGAAAGAATATGCAGTGTCACTACACCAAAAAGAACTAGTCAACATTCCACCATTTCAGGAGGTTGTAAATGAACAAGAACCAATGGTGAAGAAAGGAGTTTAAGCTGCACTAAAACCATTAGCCAAAAACAACGCTCCAGGAATTCTTGGAATGCCAATTGAAATTTCCCCACAGGCTGATGAAGCACTGGAAGCACTCCCTCACCTATGCCAGCTACTTGGCTAATTGCCTGGAAGAGATCTATATTTGTGCCCAGTCAAAAGAAATGTAACCCAACAAAATCCTCAGACTATAGAACAATATCATTGATAACACACACAAGCAAAATTTTGCTGAAAATCATCCAATAATGGTTTCAGCAATATATTGACAGGGAACTGACAAAGGTTCAGGTCTGATTCAGAAGAGAACATGGAACAAGGAATATCATTCCTGACATCAGATAGATCTTGGCTGAAAGCAGAGAATACCAGAAAGATGTTTAAACGTGTTTCATGGACCATTCCAAAGCATTCAACTACGGGGACCATACTAACCTATGGACAACCTTGAGCAGAATGGGAATTTCAGAACACTTTACTGTGCTCATGTAGAAGTTGCACATAAATCAAGAGGGAGTTGCCTGATCAGAACAAGGTAACACTGCATGTTTTTTAAATCAAGAAAAGTGTATGTCAGGGTTGTATCACCTTATCGTACTTATTCAATCTGTAGGCTGGATGAATTATCAGAGAATATATATTATATAAAGAAGAATGTGGCATCAGTATTGGAGAAAGTCTTTACAACCTGTGATATGCAGATGACACAACTTTGCTTTCTGAAAGTGGGCTGGATTTGAAGCACTAGCTGTTTATCAAGAATTGAAGTCTTCAGTATGAATTATGACTCAATGTAAAGAAGACCAAAATACTCACTACTGGACCTCACAAGTCATAGTAACATGATAAATTGAGAAAAGGTTTAAGTTATTATTGTGGTTACATAATTTCATGTCAACTTGATATATAAAGATGTAGGGGTGGAGTCTAGCCTGTCAATCAAGTCACAACTTAATAGGACCTTTTTGTGGGTGTAGCCTTTTCATACGGTGGGTCCTCAGAACCTCCCTTTCTCTTTCTGCCTTCCCCTTCATGCTGCTGAGGCACTCTGGGACTTTCCAGAGCCCTGTGATGCTTCCATCGCCATTGAATTCACAAGACTTTGCACCCACCAGCCTGCGTTTTGCATCATTGCGTATTGCTGCATCAATGCATGTTGCTGTGTGAGTCTGAAGAAGGATGTGTGGACTAGTATTAGACTTGTGGACTTGAGTTGGATTGGACTGGGATTTTTCCTGATACATAACTGCTAATTGATATAAAGCTCTTTCTTGCACACATAGGAGTTGCTGGATTTGTTTCTCCAGTCAACTGGCCTAACAGAGTTACCAAGCATTTGTCTTGCTTGGTTCCACAATCAATGCTCATGAAGCAGCAGTCAAGCAACCAAAGACTGTTGCATAGGCAAATTCATTTCACAAGCTCTCTTTTTTTTTTTTCACAAGCTCTCTTTACAGTATTGAAGTGCAAGCGTGTTACTTTGAACACTAAAGTATGCCAGGCCATGGTATTTTCCATTACCTCACATGCACATGAAAATTAGACATTGAATAAGGGAAATCGAAGAATAGATGCACTTAAATAGCGGTGCTGGAAAAGAATTTTGGAAGTAGCATGGGCCCCTAAAAGGACAAAGAAATCTGTCTTGAAAGAAATACTGCCAGAATGCTCCTTAGAGGCAAGGATGAAAGGTTGTAACTTACATACCTTGAACAGATTGTCAGCAGAGATCAAACCTTGGAGATGGACATTATGCTTGACAAAGTGGAGTAGTGCAAAAGAGGAAGGTCTCCAATGAGATGGATTGACAGTGGCTGCAACAATGGCTCGTCATGGAAATGATTGTGGGGATGGCATAGGGGCATGCCATGTTTCCTTTTGTTGTGTATAGAATTGCTATGGGTTTGAGCCATCTTAAAGGAACTTAACAAAAACAACAAATTTTGTCTTTGGTTAAATGTCTCCTATTGATCTTAAACGGTTTAATTATTCTACAGCAGAGGTCAGTTCAGTTTCAGACATAAAGGGCAAGACTCCTTTTTTTTTTTTAAAGCAGTTTTATTGGCACTTCATTCACATAGAAGGCAAGAGATGTCTTAACAGTTGTTTCAATGAGCATTGATTGCAGATCCAAGCAAGACAAAAATCTTGACAACTTCAATCTCTCACCACTTATCATCATGTTAGCTATTGATGCAATTGTGAGGATTTGGGTTTTGTTTTCATTGAGTTGTGACCCTTTCTGAAGGCTGAAATCCTGATTTTCGTTAGCAAGGCTTCCTGTTCTTCTCAGCTTTAGCAAGCAAGGCTTGCTGCATAGGCAGCTTTTGATACACCTTCTTCCAAACCTGGCCCTGCATTCTTCTTCATGTCAGCCAGCTTTTGCAATTATTTGCTCAGTGTAAATATTGAATAAGAATGTTGAGAGTATGCAACCGTGATGCACAATTTTTCTGATTTTTATCACGCAATGTTCCCTTATTCTGTTCAAATAACTGCATCTGGAGCTATGATCAATGAGCCAAGTGAAGTGTTCTAGAATTTCCATTCTGCTAAAGGTTATCTATAATATGTTATGATTCACACAGTCTAAATTCATGGTTTATGGCCAATAAAATTAAACAAACTTTTTTCTGATATTCTGTTTTCATCAAAGACACATCTAATGTCAGCAATGATATCCTTTATTCTTTAAACATTTTCTGAATCAAGCCTACACCTCTGGCATTTCCCTGTCAATGTACTGCTACAACCACTGTTGAATGATCGCCACAAAAAATTTACTTGCATATGGTATTGATGATATTGTTTTGTAATTTGAGCATTCTGTTGGGTCACATTTCTTTGGAATAGGAATGAATACATCATTTCCAGTTTGCCATTTAGTTGTCTTCCAAATTTCCTGGCATAGAACAATGAGTGGTTCCAGTGCTTTTTAGCTTGTTGAACCATTTCAAATGATATTCCTTCATCCTGGAGTCTTATTTTTGCCAAATGCTTGAAATTCCTCCTCCATTACCATTGGTTCTTGCATATATGCTACCTTCTAAAATGGTGGGACATCGACTAGCTCTTTTTGGTCCAGTGACTGTGTATTCTTTCTATTTTCTTTTGAAGCTTCCTGCATTATTCAATGGTTTGCCCATACACTCTTAATAATTCAACTGATCATTTGAAAAATTTTCTCAGGTCTTTCAGTTTAAAGTATGCTAATCAGGTTCTTACTTTCTAGTGTTCTAGCTCTAGGTCTTTGAACATTTCAATATAATATAATATTTTAGTTTGCTTTCTAAAGCCATCTTTGGAAATGTCTGTTCAGCTTTTTTACTTGATCATTTCCTTTCTTTCTCTTGGTTGCTAGGATTAAAAGCAAGTTTCAGTCTCTTTTGATATCACTTTGATCTTCTCTTTCTTGTCTTTTTAATGACTGTTACTATCTTAATGAAGTGTTCTTGATATGCTCCCATAGCTCATCAGGTCTTTTATTATTAGTGTTCAATGCAGCCAATCTGTTCTCAAAAAAAGGGGGGGTTGGGAATATACTCAAGGTCATGTTTTTACTCTCATGGAATTTCATTTTCTTCACCTTCAACCTGAACTTACATATGAGCAATTGATGGTCTGTTCCACCATAACACACTGGCTTGGGATTAGCTGCTGATATTGAGCTTCTCTATCACAGATGTTGTCAATTTGATTTCTGTGTGTTCTGTTTGGAGAATTCCATGTGTGCTGTCACCATTTGTGTTGTTGAAAAAAGAAATTTGATATGAACAGTCCTCAGTCTTGCAAAATTCTATCATGTAATCACCAGCTGTGTTTCTACCACCTAAGCATATTTTTAACTTCTGCTCCTTTCTCTTTCCCAACCCCCAAATTTTGTATTCTAATTGCCAATAATTAGCAGTTCACCTTGATTGTATATTTGAATATTTCAGACCAAAATCATGAGAATTCTTCAATCTTCATCATGGCTTTTTTTGGTTGTTGCATAAATTTGAATAATAGTTGTATTGATTCAGTTTCCTCAAATTGGTAAGATAGAGGACACACTGAATTTTCTCCCTTCTAGCAAAAGTCTATGTAACATTAAATGACTGGGTGGGTCCGTGTTTTCTAAAATGGTGATTGGTCAGTTTTGGCATCTCACTGGGAATAAAATGTCATCTCAGAAGCAGGAACAAGGCTCTCATGACTATTAGGAAAAAAGACCCATGGCCTGTGCATACCAAGATGTCTGCATTGAACCTCTTTGGTCCAAGAGGCAGAGAGCTCTTGGATATAATGGTGCAGTGAAATTGCAAAGGATCACTGGATTCAGAGACAATAAGACCTAGGAAAGAGCCCAGTAGAAACAAACAGAGGGTCTTTACACAAAAGGATCATTTCGAGTATGCAAAATCCCCAAGCACTTAATCCAGAAAGACAGGATTGCTGACCCACAGAGCTAGAGTCAATGAATCTCTGAATTGAGGTTTATGGCAAACTGGGGTGCCCTGTGGGCATATATTACCAGCACCAAAGAACTTATTTGCACAACTTAAGCAAGCCAGAGATGAAGGGGACTTGTCACAAAGAGGCAATAAACTGAGAGAATTATGTGCCCATAAGTACAACTGACCTGACAAAGATAACTGTATCTTAGAACATTTCTGATCCTAATTTACAACCTGTTAATCTCCCTAATAAATCCTATCATTGTAAGTATCATGTGTGAGTTTGATGTGGCTATTGCAATTAATTATGAAGCCCTAGGAAGGACTATGTGCTACAGTATGTTTTGTTTTGTTTTTATTCCGTTTATTGGGGCCTCATACAACTCTTATCACAATACATACATACATCAATTGTATAAAGCACATTTGCATATTTGTTACCCTCATCATTCTCAAAACATTGCTCTCCACGTAAGCCTCTGGCATCAGCCCCTCATCTTTTCCCCCTTCATCCCTGCTCTCCCTCCCTCATGAACCCTTGATAATTTATAAATTATTATTTTGTTATAGCTTACACTGTCTGATGTCTCCCTTCACCCATTTTTCTGTTGTCCATCCCCCAGGGAGGAGGTTATATGTATATCCCTGTAATTGGATCCCCCTTTCTACCCCACCTCCCTCCACCCTCCCGGTATGGCCATTCTCAGCACTGGTCCTGAAGGGATCATCCATCCTGGATTCCCTGTGTTTCCAGTTCCTATCTGTACCAGTGTACGTCCTCTGGTCTAGCCAGATTTGTAAGGTAGAATTGGGATTATGATAGTGGGGGGTGGGGTGGAGGAAGCATTTAGGAACTAGAGGAAAGTTGTATGTTTCATTGTTGCTACACTGCACCCTGAATGGTTCATCTCCTCCCCACAACCATTCTGTAAGGGGATGTCCAGTTGCCTACAGATGGGGTTTGGATCCCAACTCCACAATCCCCCTCATTCACAACGATATGATTTTTGTTCTTTGATAATTGATACCTCATCCCATTAACACCTCATAATCACACTGGCTGGAGTGCTTCTTCCATGTGGGTTTTGTTGCTTCTGAGCTAGATGGCTGCTTGTTTACTTTCAAGCCTTTAAGACCCCAGACACTATATCTTTTTATTGCCCGGCACCACCAGCTTTCTTCACCATATTTGCTTATGCACACGTTTTGTCTTCAGCGATCATATTGAGGACGTGAATACACAATGATATGATCTTTTTGTTCTTTGATACCTGATCCCTTCGACACCTTGTGGTCACACAGGCTGGTGTGCTTCTTCCATGTGTGCTTTGTTGCTTCTCAGCTAGATGGCCACTTGTTTACCTTCAAGACTTTAAGATCCCAGATGCTATATCTTTTGATACCCAGGAACCATCAACTTTCTTCACCACATTTGCTTATGCACCCATTTGTTTTCAATGATTGTGTGGAGAAGATGAGCATCATGGAATGCCATGTTAAGAGAAAAAAAGCATTTTTGCATAGATGGTGTCCATCTGTTAATCTGTAAATGCCCTTTGCCTCCTAGCTCTTTCCTCTATTTCCTTTGACTTTCTTCTTGTCCCACTATCATGCTCAGCCTTCATTTGGGTTTTCGTATTTCCTCCCAGTTACATTACCCTTAATCATGCCCTACCAGACCTCCTACACCCTCCTCACCACCGATTTGGATCACTTGTCATTCCCTTGTCCCTGAGTTTGTAATACCACTTCCTTTCCCCCCACCTCTCCTTCTCCCATGTCCCCCCAGAACGGTCAGTCCCGTTGTTTTCTCCTCCTTATTGTTCATCCAGCCTATTTTATTTAAACAGACCCATGGAGATAATATCATGCACAAAAACAAGACAGAGCAAAACCAAGCTACAAAAGAAAGCAAAACAACAACAACAAGCCAATGACAAAACAAAAATACCCACAGCACAAGAGCAAGAAACAATGCTTGTATTTAGACTGTTGGCTTTTAGGAGTGTTTTCTGGTTGAGTCTGATGGGGTGCCAAGACTTGGCCACAAAGTCTATGTTTGGTATTCCCTGGAGACTTCCTTGCTCTGCTCCCCTTGCTGTTCTGTTGCATGCCCTTAGTGGTTTGCCTCGGTGTGGTAGGGTCAGATGGGGTGGAATTCCCACACTGTGTCTCCAGTGTTGTTGCCTGTAGGACTATGGGTCAGTGAGGGATCCCAACAAGTAACTATTATGTCACTAGGGCTCCTTACTTGATTAGACATGCTAAAAGGGAGTTAGAAATTATTTAGAAGACAATTTTATTTTAGTTCAGTAGACCCTGCCTAGATTCCTGGCCTATAGTGACCAACCAAATCCTACCTAGAACCTTCAGAGTCAATAAATTTGCATGTGAAAAGGAATGTAGATTTACCAATAGATGCTGAGATAACTAACGATTTGTTGTAGAAGAAAATAACTACAGCGGTGGTCTAGCATTTTTAATGTATTGAGATAGGAAAAGTCTTGTTGATCAGAGAAAGCATTCTTTAATATTTCAAAAGATTAAAAGTTAAAGAGAGTCAGTGAGTAGACAGCTAATATATATGTTGGTTATGGCCAATGTCACTTTCTGAGTGAATATGGGGTAAACTCAGCAACGAGGTCACATGCTATGTTTGAACATGCTCCACTGATATTTATGACCTGGATTATAGAAACTAGCAACTGCAGGAAAAGGAAGGGTCAGATATTTTGGGAATTGTGGGAACTCCTGAGTTTATGGGCATCAATCTAATCCAGAGGAACTAGGGGTGAGAAAGTGAGAAAAGGGGCCATTTGGTCTGAATTCCAGAAAAGTGTGTGACCTACCAAGTTTTCAGCTGGTGTCCATTTAACTTAGTCTAATGAATAGGCCTGACTTTACCAAAACCCAACCAAATGAAGAGAAAGGTACATGACTCTGTAAACTGCTATAAATTGCTGGAATCTGATGGTTTACTTTAGACTGGACTTTGCATTTGGATGTAAGTGCACAATATTCAGCAGAATGAGGATTCATTGATCAGGAACATGCTTGATATTTATAGTACTCTGTTAAGAGTACTAGGTTGATAGAGACAAGCAATTTAAAAATTGCACATCTAAAATGAGGTGATAAAGACGTGAAGTAGATGGCTTTCCTAAGTGTGCATATAATAAAATGATTGAATGGGGGACAAGAGAGAATTGACTAGCTTACTCTTTTCTTAATAAGTTGGGGACGATATAGGTAGTATTTCATTCAGATGTGATTGTTTGCAAAGTTAATCATGATTGAAAAATGTTAATTATGGAAGATGTAACTGAAAGAGAGTGAAATGTAATCCTTTATATACGAAAGGGCCATTGACTAGAAGAGCCAAGGAGTGGCCTGCTTTTCAGGTAATCTTAGTTGTTCTAACCACAGTTTTTGTATTTCTTACTAAAAGGCTTGTTAAAACCAAGCAAAAAGGATGAATGGGCTCTAATGTGAGAATTGGTTGGTTTTGCCATCCTACTGAGAATACAATTTGTGTTAGGCAGGGCTCTCTAGAGAAACAAAACTAGGACACTATGATTATATATGTACACAAAAGGATAGGTTTACAGTGAGAAGGAATATGCGAGCTAACTAGTTTACACAGTAGTATAGAGGACCCAGTCTAATTCACTTTCTTCGAACAGTTTATATACTGGAAGCCTTTGAACTCATGTGGGCTGCCAGGTTCAAGGTCAAGAAAGCAGACAACATAGTCTTCCCTGAGGCAAAGCAGACAGAGTCCGCCAGAAGGCTGCAGGGTGGGTTAGCAATGGTCAGTATCTCGGGACCTTAGCCAGGCAGGCCCTGATGGGATCTGAAACTCAAGCACAGGAACAGGATCCACCAGCCTTAAGCTCAAGCAAGGTACACAACAGCAGCATGGCAAATCAGTTCTTGAAGGAGCCCTAAGCTCTAGTGACATGGTCCACTGTTGGCTTGGCCCATAGTTAGCGTAGCACACAGGTAGAAGCAGAAAACTAGCTAAAGCAGTGGCATGCTGGCTTAGTCACCAAGGAGCAAGAGAGATGGAGGCAGGTTTTGCCGAGCCATTTATCTCATTGCCCTCCAATCAAGCCGTGACATGATTAAACTGCCCACACATTCCTATTGGCCCAATTGGCATGATAAATCTAACTTTCACACAATGGACCCACTCAGAAGCAAAATGGAGGACTATCACAACATTCAGAAAAGAAGACGCAGGTGAAGTGCCTCACTTTGACCTTGAGATCTCTGCCTTGATCCTCTTTGATCCAAGAGACAGATAGTGGTGATACGGAGAAGTCGTGGGGCAGTGACATGTCAGAGAAGCAGAAGCAATAGGAGCATAAGAGCATGACATGGAGCTGGGCAGTGTTTTTCTTGGTCTGAGACAGTGGAGCAAATTCAGCTGGCTTGAGGTACACTTGTGGAATAACATGACTCCAGGAACGTAATCAGTGAAGTTGGGTTTTCTGAGCCATGGAACTAGAGACAAGCAAGTTTGGAATGAAGTGTGCCCTTTGGGCATTGATCAACAGTGCTTAAATTGCTTTCTAATCTTGCCCAAGGAGAGCAGAGGGCAAGGGGTTGAGGCAGAGACTGAGGACAGGAGAAACAGACATGCCTGAAAATGGAAAATCAAAATTTAACTCTAATTGTTTGCAGAAGAAACTTGTATTATCATTCTGTGTCATTCAGCATGTCTGAAAGTTGACTTTAAGTATTTGTTAAAGTAATTATTTGCTACGAGCTTACAGAATAATATTAATTGGTAGCTACTTCAGCTTCTGAAATGTATTACATTTAATTCCATACCTATTTAAGATATTTGGTTATCATAGTTATAGCATTTATTTTAAAAATCTGTGGCAGTGGGTGGATGAAGATGAGGTACTTGGGAAAATCAAATTAGACTATTTAATAATTTGGTCTAGAATTTACTGTCAAAGGTAGTTTGATTTAAATGGAACAGTAATATAAAATATAAGTAACTCTGAGTCAACAGGTATATGCATTAACATTCAAAAGGCTAATTGCCTTGTGCAGCTTGAAGAGAAAACAACTTGCAAATAGACAATGTGGATTGATTTTCAGTAAACAAAGCCAGGGTTCAATGCTACATTTTATTCCCACTGGCAGCACACTGATCTACTGCCAAATACTTAGCATTAAATTTAACTTTAGAAATACTTCCCATTGTAAAGACCTTACAGAGCTCTGGTTGTGTAGTCAGGTGTTAGATTGTCAACGGCAAGGTTGGTGGTTCAAACCAAAAAGTTACTCCACAGAAGAAAGATGAGGCACTTTTCTTTCATAAAGACTTACAAAAATTTAGAAACCATAAATAGAGTCTCTATGAGCCAGAAGCAACACAATGGAAATGGGTTTATTCTTTTGGTAAACGTTATTTCTAAGGACTTTCTTCTAAATTCTCTATGGATACTAGGTAATAAAGCAATAAAATTAAACTGAGTAGGAAAAAATTCTAACTATGTGTAAAACTGAAACTTGTCTCCATTTCTATATTCCATGGTGAATGGAAATAATTTCCATTTATGGCTGTAAAAATTCACTTTTGTGCATTCCAAAAAAATTAGACTTCAGAAATATAATTCTAGAGGCTTAAAACAGAAGTTGGTCTGATTTTGCTATCATGGACGACCATATCACATATTGGAAACGTTATATATTATCACTTAAAATAAACCTAAGTGAATATATAAGAACATATATTCAACATGACACCTTTTAAGTTAGATTTCTGCAGAAAATATTTCCTTGTGAGTTCAAAGTAAACCTCTTACATATCAGTTTTTTCAAGAAATTAACAAGCTACAGATGATAAGTAGATAATTTCACAGTTTACTGTTATTAGACAGATTATAGAATATTAATCAAATGGCATTAGAAGATTAGCTTGTTTTATCATTAAACTGAAGATTCCAAAGGTTTACTACTGAATGGTGAAGATGAACTATGAAGTGGACATACCACATATGTTGTTTAGGAGACTATACTATGTAAAGGTTTACTTTGAAATGTTAATATATGTCAACAAATATTTCTTTATTTAACATTTATGAGGATAAATACTGGAAATTGAATTCCTAAATTTTTAACCAGATTTCTTTTGACAATTATTTCAAGAAAAAATATATGTTTTCCTTTTTGAATACTGATTTTAAATTATACTTTGTACCATTAATTTGCTGACATCCATCTGCTCCAGTCTAAGTTTCCTCCTATTCAGTCCAAAAGAAATTGTGGTGTAAATAAACCATGCTTTTTCTCACTAGGAATAATCATAAAAGAAACCTTAGATAACTGAAGTTATAGAGAAGTTGTTAATATAGAGAGATTCTACACAAAATTGTGAATTGCTATTATACAACCTCAAATTAAATAATTTTAATATTGCTTAGCCTGCTGTATAGATCTCACTTGAAAATATGCCCTGCTATATTTAATAATTTTTAATTCATATGAGCAGGAAGTTTTCAAAGAATAAAATTGAGCATATTGATAATCACTTAATTTGAGCCCACATTCCCAGACATAAGCAACTGCAGAACTTCTTGAGAGTTAGGATCATGCAACACAAATGATCTATACAAAATTCAGGCCTATTTCTTTTGCTTTTAGAAACAAGATATAATCGCTAAAACAAGTGTGAAAGCTATTCAACCGCTCTTTTGAAACTTCAATTTTACCTAGAAAGTCATATGCTAGATTTCCTGGGGTGGGGGTGGGGGTGGGGGTGGGGGTGGGGAAGAACAAACGAAAAGAAAAAGAACCGATTTCTACTTAGGGTGGCCAGATTTACCAACCGAAAATACAGGCACTCAGCTACGTTTCACTTTCAGATAAACCACAGGTATTTTTTAGTAAACATATTTCAAATGATAAATATGTCAGCTAGATAAATTTGGGGGACAGGTTTATACTTTATATATAGGTTGTTTATTTGAAATTTAAATGTATTGGGTATTCTGCATTTTCATCTGACAACCAAGCTTGCATTAGGACTCGAACACTGAGACCCGGACCACCACGTGTAGTTAATGATCCTTATCTAATTGTCTGTGACTCAGGAGCCCTGATGGCATGCTGCTCAGCAGTCTGAAACCATGACCCCCTCCACGACAGAAAGAGGAGACTTACTGATCCATGAAGAACTACCATCTTGGAAAATGACAGGGCAGTTCTCTCCTGTCTTACTGGGCTCCTGTAAGTTGGAAACAGCTCAATGACCATGAATTTGTTTTTATAGGAAGAATCATTTATTATGAATTTTGACTCAAATGATTAAGGCTATGTATCTGAGCTTCTCTCCAATTGAATATCCTATACTAGTTAGGATACAAATCCATTTATAGCAGGGAAATCTACATTCATTCTATTCTTCCATGAGACCCATTGTCTAACACCGTGGAGACCTGCATGTTACTAAGATGCTGGAATGCCACATATTTAAAATACTAGCAGGACTAACCATTGTGAGCAGATACCAACTAAATTTCCACACTAAAACCAGGAAGAGAGTGTTGGCGCCATATTTCTCAATATTAAGCAATGAAAGCCTAAGGAACCACAATTGAACATTGTATCAGTTGCATTTTTTGCTTTACACATGTTATTAGAAAGGATCAAACACTAGGCAATGATATTGTGTTTGGTGAAGTATAAAGGCAAAAGAGTAATTTAGTGAGTTGAATTAGCACAATAACTTGAGTACTCCATTCAAATATGTTCTTTTGAATCTAGCTTTGCCACGAGCAGGGTTTGGTTCAGTGGCACTGAACAACAAAATGGCTCTATCTGTAATTTTCCTCAAATGAAACTAGATTCTGGAACACTGATATCTTGTGTACACAGCCAACTCTACATCTAGGGAGACATATGGTATGCCTATATGGCAAGCTGGAAGGACTACAAATTGTTGATCTGCTTTGAATGATGATGTTGATAAGCCCAATAGGAAGCTTAAACTAAATAGTATTAGCATTTTATTTCTAAGACCAGTGAGTCAAACCCACTAGCTGCTTGCTGGAAGGAAAAACCGGCAATTAGCTCCCATAAAGATCCCATGCTCGGTGACTCAGTAGGGCCGTTTTCTCTTGTGGGTCACTATGTGTCAGAATCCACTTGAAAGCACACGACAGCAACAAAAAAGATCCACAAGTAGCAGAGGAAAGGGAAATAAGACATTAAATAATAAACTGTGTTGCTTGACTATGAGTTTTCATCAGTATTCTAGGTGTTCTTGGATTGCTTCTAAAGAATGAATTTGGAGTAATAACGAATATATTTTTCTGTTTTACGATTTTGGAAACAAGTTCACCTAAGAGTGGTCTATGGGAACCACTGTTTCAATTTTAGGTTATAGAGAAAGAACTTGAGTAGAAGACGACTGTAGTTAGCATCCAAGATTAAGTGTCCATCGACATTGGAAATAAGTTTAGATTTTTATATTTCCCGACTTTCTAGGATTGGCAAGTGCTTTTCTACTCTGTCGAGGAAAATGGCATACAAGAGAGATTGATCTAAATTCTTGTGATGCTTGCATTGTGTGAGCACTTACGTGTCACACTGCCACTAAATTGTTATCACATCATTGCTAATTAAAATTTTAATTATATGACTTGTGAGATATTAAACTTGAAGCAGCAATGTTTCCTTTTGAAGTAAGGGAAAAAACAGGACAGGGTGATGACAATTGACATCAAGAAAATTCAATGAAAACATTAGACATGAAGGGTAGGTGAACAAGCTCACAATAGATACAATTATGGTATCCCATTATAGGGAGAGTGCAGGATATTCAGAGTGGCGACTAGAGAAGTAAAATATTCCATTTGAAGAGACTAGAAAATAAACAGTAATTTTAGACCCGGAAAATATAATTATGTCCACCATATAAATTAATCTTGCATTTTCTTTGGCATAATCTAATGAAAATTATTGAGATTTTTGCATGTTAATACCCAATCTATCCTTTCAGTTAATCAGAAGATTCTGTGTGGTGGGGGGCAGGCAGGGTTCGCTGCTGTTTGTTTTTTTTTTTAATCTAAGAGATAATAATGGAAAGGAAGATACTGTGGGAGAAGAAAAAGCAAAAAAAAGGAGAATAAAAATAGCTTTATCCCTTTTTATTAAGAAGTTCCACTCACTTAACATTAATGACTTGGGGAATATTTTTCTTTATAAGCTCAGATCAGAAAATAATATATTTGCTATTGTTTAATATGATGTGAAGCTATATTTAATAATGTTAGAAGGATTAAAGAGCTTAGCGTTCAAAAGAGTGATTCAAATTTAAAGACTGTGTAGAAAAAAAATGAGTTAGAGATTTTTCAATTATTGTCCTGCTTATGAATTGACAATCTAGGTTTTTTAACATAGTGGGACTTCAGTGATTATTTTTAGCAAAACTATTACCTCCCTTTGATCTCTTAAACAAAAACATTTGGGGGAACTTAAAATTGCTCTCATTTTTGTCAGATAATTATCTAACTTCTGATAATATGGATACAATATTTTCTCTTTGTAGAAAAAATAATAAAAATATGCTTGTTTTATGAAAGAAGTGTTTTCTCCTGTGTTGCTTGGTAGTATCTCGATCCATTTTCTGCAGAATATTTTGCAACAGAGATATTATAATGAAGCAAGCATTTGACTCAAACTATCTTTGGTCCCTAACGTGTGTCACATAATTTACTAAACTTTAAGGAGATTAATGGCTATTTTCCTAAAATCTATCATATGCCAAGCAAGATGGTTAAAAGTTAGCAAAACAGAGCCCAAATCTAGCTTAAATGCCTGTGGCTAAGTTCCTTTTTGAAACGTTCAAAAACAATCTGCTTGGTGTTCCTAACTTTGCTTGATAATCGAACCAAAAATCCCACTTGAAACACCTGGTGCTGCTGAGTGAGTCTTGAATCTCATCTCATGAGGAAGCAAAGAGGTGCTTGTGGTAGGTTTTAAAACATTAATCATTGTGTGTTGTGTGTGTACGTACATGTGTGTTTTATTTGCATAAAATACTGTAACCATGGCTTCAAAGAAAGTTAGTGATAAAGCCTTAAAGCTAACAGGAAAACTGTGAGCACTTCCACAGAGTTAAAGAAAGAAACGCTGGAAACTTCGAATGAGGTCGCCCTTTGCCTGACGTGGCTGAACAGAAAATGACTCAGGTGACATTATCTCCATGTTTGGCAGGGAACTGTGATGGAAGCGGTGAATGTAGTGAAAAGTGTGAAACCATGAACCAAAGAACCTAGATCACAGAAGAGGTTGAAAAGTTACAGTTAATTTGGATAAATCAGAAACAACTCAAAGACGAGAGTATCTAGACAGAGATATGTGAGAAGGCGAAAGCCTCCACAGTGAATTTGACTTTCCATTACTTCTTATGGAAAAGAATATGGTCAATTCTCAAACTTCTCAGTGTTTGAACATCAATTCTGAATGAATTGACATCAACAAGCAAGGTATACGGTTTCTGAGAATGATGTTTCTTTCTGAAATGAGCATAATAGAGAAATTATAATAACCGTAATATTTGTAGAAGCAAACAAGCTGAAAGTTAAATTTTAGATAAACTATTTTAAAATTTGCAACATCTTTTCTCTTTTTGGGTAAAATAAAAAAAATTAAAATATACCAAAAATTAATGGACATCAATAATATAAAATTTTCTAGCACTCCTTTGTAAAACCACATTTTGCTTGTTACTAAATAAAATTAACATATTTAAAAATGGGACCAAAAAATTCAGAATAAAAGACTTTTAGGTTCAATTTGCTCATCACAGGAGTTAAATATATCCCAAGAAAAATTATTTTAAGAAGTGTTATTCATTTATTTTCATAATAACATACCAAAAGAAAAGTATAAGAATACATGAAAACATGAAGGAAAGTAAGAACGGACAAAAGAGAGAGAGAGAGAGAGAGAGTGAGAGAGAGAGAGAGAGAGAGAGAGAGAGCAAAAGAAACCAAGTTGTTATTATTAAGATTTATCTTGCCAGTAAATTCCTACCCGTGATTAATTTTTAAAGACTTTCTACTATTTTCAGTATAAAATATCAATTGACAAGATAATTACACAGCAAAATATACAAATTTTCATGCATAACTCTTGCCATATGATTAATGGATTGCTAAGCTTTTATTTTTTCCCCCTGATAAACAGAATCATGCTTCTGAGATACTCCAAAGACACAGAGTTAGGTTCAGACATATTTACAAACTTTGTATAATCACTGTTCGAGATCGCGGCCCTTCCATGAACTGAAGTACACGTGTTTGAATGAAGGAACTTCGTTTCCTGCTCCAGAAGTTGTCCTATTAATTTTAAGGTCACAACCATGCAGTGAGATTTCACCCTGTCCTAAGGAAATCAGGCTTTCAAAGGTTTTTCATTTCCTTTTTATTTTGTTTAGAAATTCACTTTCGTGAGGTATTCTTTACTTTACTTACCAAGATATTTACAAAGATAACTTATAATATTAGATGTAAAAAATTATAGCTCTACTTAATGCATTTATTTTCAATGGAACAATTATGATATGTAGCATGCTGCATTAATTTAGTACTATATGAATCAAACATTTGGTAAGTTATATTATGGGAAGTGAATACCCTTTGGAAAAATTTACATAACATCCATTTTTCTCAGAAGGAAAAATATTAAGAAAGAAAACTTCAATTTAGCCTTTTTGTGTGTGGAAATTACTACTTTATTTCTTCTTTTTTAACTAAAAATTAGTTGTTCAGAGGATTCTGACTCAGTAATCCTATAGAACATAGAAGAAATGCCTCATAGAATTTTCAAGTCTAAAATTTTATCTTTAAAGGGCACCTCTTTCTCCAGAACAGCAACTGATGGGTTTGAACAGCAGACCTTTCAGATATTGCTCAATAACTGCACCACTAGCACCCCTTTCTTATAAAACATGGTTCTTTAATTCCAGTGGCAAAATTATTTTTCTCTTTACAGAAGAACACATTATTTATAGAAGAAAAGTTATCCATATTAGTTGGTATCACATGATCCACAGTTGCCTTTAAATATATTAGTTTAGCCTTTGCATTAAATTGATATATACCATAGTCAAATAATAAACCACAAAGAAATTGTCATCACATATATTACAACTCATAGGGCAATAAACCTGATTTTTAGAGCTATCATCTTAATAGTAGTAGACTGTCATTTCTCTCTCTCTCTCTCTCTCTCTCTCTCTCTCTCTCTCTCTCTCTCTCTCTCTCTCTCTCTATCTTTAAGCAGCTGGTGGATTGTAACTGCTGACTTTGAAGTCCACAGCCAAGTGTTTAACCACTGTGCCACTAAGATATCGAGTAATCAAATGCGCTTATTGTTAGTGAGCCCACAGTTAATTTTAACAAAGATTTTTCTCTGAAAATACAGCATACATGCCTAGAACAAACACTTTTCATATACATTAAAGCTAATTCTTTGTTCTTTATAAAACTGCTCAAGGCAACATTCCAATTTTGGACTTGCTTGGTGAGTGACAAAAAAAGTATTTTGAAAGTCTCAAATAAAACATATATTATGCCATATCACTTTCTATGTATATTTCCTTAAACTCATTTTAGCTTAACTGTAATTAGTTTTGCTATGTATACACGCTACTGAAGAGGCAGCAAGCAAAATAAAACAAAGCAAAAGAACAAGAAAAAACCCATACCTTTGGATATTGCATGTATTTAAATAATATACATGCCAAGTGTTGCTATACTTTTAATTACTGAGCATTTTAAATGACTCATTAAGTGAAGGCATCTTGAAATGAGCTATTTCAACTTCATTTTAATTTTCTATTTTCTCTCTGCTTCATACTGGAAAATGACATCTCTATTTAATGTTGTTATTTCAAAGAAAAAATTTATATTTTCTATTATTCTCTTGTGTATGGAATATTTTTCTGATAATGTGTGGTATTTTAATTATGCAAAGTTTGATTAATCTCTCATTTATTTACTTGGCTTAACATCACAGTGAGAAGCAATCTCTCTCCTTCATACTTTAGCCACTGTGAAAATAATAATGTGTTTTAAACAAAATCTTTACTCTGCCAAAATTTTATGTGGAATTCTACACCTGTGTTGATTCACTCCCCTCTCCCCAACCCTCCCTTCTTCCTGATGGTTCCTTACTCAGTTTTCATTGTGTCTTTCCAAAAATGTGTGAATAAGTTAAATCTTGTCAAGCTTTTACACTTTACTAAAGGAAATAACGTCAGTTAAAATTATGCAATCACCCACTTGGAGTCCATGTCAGTAAATATCTATTGAAGATGCACTTGCTATTTTCCATATGAGATACTAATATCACCGGAGAAAGATGCTAACATAAACAGTTACAGTTTCAGAAACTCTCAGGAGCAGTTCTATCCTTTCCTAAGGGTTGCTATGAGTTCGAATTCTTTCGAATCAATGTTTGGTTTTTGGATGGCAATAACCACACGAAAGAAGTTTCTAGCATAGCATAACCAAAATAATACAATTTTAATATAACACAATGAATACAATTATAAAAGATTTTAATGCATAGAATAAAATGTCATGGAAGATTACTTATACATGTTTATGTATTTCTTATGTTATGGTGCCATCCCATCTGAAGGTAACAGAGGATTTCCAATGAGTAGAGTAAAGAAGAGAATCAGGTAAGGCGACAAAGAGAAGTGACTTCTGGATAAATATGAAGTGTTTTGAAGTGATAAAAATATTAAATAGTCGTTATAGTCTCACAGCAGTGCGAAGATAGTAAAAGCCAGTGAATTGCACATTTAAACTGCTTCAATGGTGAATTTTATGCTAATTCACTTAAACTAAAACAAGAGTTGTGAAGTAGTGTTTTGTGTTTCTATTTTAGCATAGTTTATTGAGTTTTGAAAGTAAGCACGTTACCAGAAAAAACGGACATCAAAATTATTTTGTTGGATAAAGACAAGTCTTTAGAGAGCTTTGACAACTTTGTTAAAAATCTAGTTAAGGTGCTTTGTTGAGAGCTTACATTTTATAAAAGACTGAATGTGATAAAACAAAAGTAGTATATATAAATTTAATACTTTGGGATATTCAGCACAATTAAAATGTTCATTGAAAAAGTCATTGGCAAAGTGTAAGCATGAAAAATTAGTATAGTTGAGAGATGATAAGGTCTTAACCTAGAATATAGGCAATTATATTGCAGCACAGACAAAGATTTACATACCTAGAAAAGCAGTCTTATCCAAAATAGGCAGACACTAAGTCATGATGCAATTATCATCCTCAAAAATATATTACTATTTAAGAGGCTTTGATTTTGATATTATAAATCATATTAATAAGACTAAGATAAATAATCATTGATATTTTAAAAATAATAAATGCAATGATATATATCATATTTAATATGCACTACTAGCAAATATATTCTAGTTCATAGGACTTATGGGTCTATAAATATTTCAGGGAGCTGGCAGCTCCTTGCTTTTCTCCAGAGTAACCAGTGGATTAAAACTGCAACCCTTAGGTTAGGAGACCTACAGATAACCCGTTATATCACCAGGACTCTTTTCATGTACCAAGGATTACACTTACCCTATACAGCCACTATTTGCACTGAAACCTATGTTAATGGTATTTCAAAGGCCCAGAAAGGCATAGCATTCATCATCAAAAATGACATTTCAAGATCGTCCTTGAAGTACAATGCTGTCCTTGAAAAGATTATATCTAGCCAGATTCAAGGATGTTCAATCAATATAACTATTATTAAAATCTGTGCACCAAATACCAAAATTATTGATGAAATAGTTGAAGAATTCTGAAAATGTCTTCAGTCCGAAATTGATAAAAAAAAATAAGATGCAGTGATAATTATTGACAATTCCAATGCAAAAGTGGGAAACAAAGAGGAAGTAACAGTAATTCGAAACTATGGCCTTGGCTGAAAACACAGCTCAGATTGCATGATAGATTTTGGATCATCAGTAACTTCTTCAACAAAATATTTTTTTTCTGCAACAGTACAAAAGGCAATGTGACTTCCAGATGGAATACACAAAAATCAAACTGATTACATCTGTGGGAAGAGACACTGGCGAAGCTCCATCTTAACAGCTAAAACCAGGCCAGGGGCTGACTATGAAACAGACCATCAGATTTATATTATGTAAGCTCAGGTTGAAGTTAAAGAAAATGAAGGTTGAAGTTAAAGAAAATGAAAACAGGTCCACAAGACACAAAATACAAACTTAAGTCTATCCCACCTGAATTTCAAGGTCATCTCAAGAAGAGATTTGATGCATTACACACTAAAGACAGAAGCGCTGTGGGAGCAATCAAGGGAGAATCATACATGGGAGAAAGCAAAAGGTCATTACAAAGATAGGAAGAGAAAAAGATCAAAGTGAATGTCAGAAGAGACTCTGCAGCTTCCATATATATTTGTTTGTCTGTGATCTCGTAGCAAGACTTTTTGAATTAGCAATCACACATTCCTCTACTCTTATAAGCTATGGTTGCTGCCGTTGTTAGTCAGTCTAGCCCACGGCATCTCCGCTTGTTCAGAGCTCGACTGCTGCCCTGGGTTTTAAGAACCAGGGCTTAAGAAGCGCACCAAAAGGTCCATTTGCTCAGGCCTCACTTCGGGTTGGGTTCAAACAACCAATTATTTTACAAGTAGAAGAGTGCTCAACTTCGTACCACAGAAAGACAAAAACCACACAACATAAAAATGACCACCTTTTAATTATGCAAGAGAAAATGTTCTATAATATCGCTCAATTAGGAAAATAAGTGTTGTTGTTAGGTGTCCTTGAGTCCATTCCAAGTCATCGAGACTTTATGCATGATGCCAGAAAAATAGTACATGCATGTTACATTCATAATATTGATTAATAATTCCTACATGCTGTTGGGTCATCTGCCTTTGAAATGGATACACATATGAATCTCTTCTAGTCTATTGGTCAGAAATAGTTTTTCCAAATTTCTGACTATAGGTGGGTAAGTGCTTCCATTACTTCACCAGCTTGTTGGAACATTTCAATTGGTATTCTCGCCCTTTCTGGGGCCTTGTTTTTCACTACTAACTTTATGTGGTGCCACTATATTTTTACGTTTTCATTTTTATGTTTCCCAACACATTGGATTTTCTAGCAAA
Source organism: Tenrec ecaudatus (assembly GCF_050624435.1). NCBI lineage: Eukaryota > Metazoa > Chordata > Mammalia > Afrosoricida > Tenrecidae > Tenrec > Tenrec ecaudatus. The sequence continues at coordinate 102,016,498 of NC_134530.1, forward strand.
CACGAAGAGCAGAATAAATGAATTTGTGAATACGCATCCTTACTAAGTGAACAAAAGTGGAAGAGAGCTTGCAGAAGGAGAAAATCATATTAAATCAACTATGATCGTCTGAAAACAAAATGGATGTACCTTGCAGTGTAAGCAATACACACCTTTGCATTGTTAGAGTTGCTATCTTCAGAAACCATTGAATAGCAGAGCTGTCCAGAATTATAAATATGGTATCTGCCTGGGCATCAGCATACAAATGGAAAGTTAAGAAATCTTATTCAATTTTATTAAATGCATTTTTTACCCAGATGAAGTCTCTATGACCCTTTATATTGTAATTCACATTTTAGACAGCTGCACTTTGCCTTTTTTCCAAACAAACTATCAGATGTTGTGATAACAAAATAAGAGATGGTAAATACATCATCTTCCAGAAAACAGAGTCAATTACTTCTGGCTTTGTATATGAAAAAAATATGGAAATGATAAAGTCTTTCACCACCCTATTCTGAAACAGGTAAGGAAAAACAATTGCTTGGTAAAACCTATTCCTTTCTGAGGAATAGAAAATAAATTTTCCAATAGATATGAAGGTTTATTTATTAAAAGTAGTCTCAGTTGTAAAACCACAAAATAAATTGATTGAAAATACTCAATACATTAATTGTAAAATAAAAGTAACATTATAGCTAATGAATATGAACATATTGATATAAATTATGAAACATTTAAGTTGAAAACATAAACTCTTCTTTTTTTTCCCGATTTTTTTTTTTACATTTTATTAGGGGCTCATACAACTCTTATCACAATCCATACATATACATACATCAATTGTATAAAGCACATCCGTACACTCTTTGCCCTAATCATTTTCTTTCTTTCTTTTTTTTTTTTAAATCTTTTTATTGGGGCTCATAAGGCTCTTATCACAATCTGTGCATACATCAAATGAGCAAAGCACCCTTATACATTCGTTGTACTCGTCACTCTCATAATTCACCTTCCACTTGGGTTCCTGGAATCAGCTCGGTTTCCCTTTTTTTCCCCCATCCCCCTCCCTCCCCGATCCCACCCCTGGTCCCTTGATAGTTTATAAATAATTATTATATCTTATCTTACACTCCCAGGCGTCTCCCCTCACCCATCTCCCCCTTGACAATCTCCCAGAGAGGAGGTTACACATAGATCTCCGAGATCGGTTCTCCCTTTCTACATGCCCTTCCCTCCTGGTGTCGCCTCTCCCACCGCTGGTATTGAAGGGTTCGTCTGTCCTAGATTCCCTGTGCCTCCAGATCCCCATTGCACTGCTGTACAACCTCTGGTACAACCAGGTCCGCAAGGCAAGGTAGGATTGGGGTCATGATGATTGGGAGGGGAGGAAGCGTTCAGGAACTAGAGGAAGGTTTTGAGTTTCATTGTTGTTACACTGAACCCTGTGTGGCCCATCTCCTCCTCACTACCCCTCTGGAAGGGGTGTTCAACTCTCTACAGGTGGGCATTGGGTCCCCATCATGAACTCCCCCTCTTTCACGGTGATGTGATTCTCACCACCACCCCACCTTTGTTGTTGGAGACCTGGTCTCCTCTGTCCTTCATGGTCACCTATGTTGGTGTGCTGCTTCCATGTGGGCTTGGTTGCTTCTGGGCTAGATGGCCGCTTGTTTGCTTTCAAGCCTTTAAGTCCCCAGACGCTATATCTCTCAGTAGCCGGGCACCATCCGCCTTCTTCACCACACTTGCTTATGCACACTTTTGTCTTCAGCCATTATGTGAGGAAGGTGATCACACAATGATTGTTTTTGTTCCTTTGTATCTGCTACATGGTCCATTCAACACCTTGTGTTCGCTTAGGCCATGTGCTTCTTCTCTGTGGGCTTTGTTGCTTCTGAGCTAGATGGCCGCTTATTTGCCTTCAAGCCTTTAAGACCCCGGACGCTATATCTTTTTTTGATAGCCGGGCACCATCAGCTTTCTTCACCACATTTGCTTACACACACGGCTGTCTTCAGTGATCATGTCGGGAAGATGGGTATCCTGCAATGGCTGCTTAGCAGGGCGAGGTGCTATTGTATTGGGGGATTATGCATGAGGAGGCCCAATGTCCATCTGCTACCCTACTACTGAACCTATAAATATATGCATATAAATCTATTGCCCCCATAAACATAAATATATTTACATATGTACATGTCTGTATTTAGGCTTCTCTGTATGCACTTTGCCTCCTACTCCTTTCCTCTATTTCCTTTCGCTTTCCTCCCGACCCATTACCATGTTTGGCCTTCATTCTGGATTCAGTAGTTCCTCTCAGTTACCTTGCTCTTGGTCCCTCCCTTCCAGTCCTCCTCTCCCCTCCCTCCTCTGGTTTAGAACCATTCGCTGTTCCCTTGTTTCTGTGTTGGGCGACACCTCCTCCCTTCCCCTACCTCCCAAGCTCTCATGTCCCTCCAGGACCGTTGGTCCTGTTGTTTTCTTCTCGCATTATTTGTCCAGCCTATCTTGTCTAGGTGGACCTGCTGACATAGTAATATGTGCATACGAATGGATATGACTTTGACTGTACCCAAGTGGCCCATAAGAACATGGCTTTGACAGAAGCAACATCGACACACTGATAAGCAGAAAAGCCACTAACATATAAAATTTACAAGGTAAAAAACAAAACAAATTAAAAAAGACTAAGCAAAAAGATAGCAAATATTAAAAGAAAAATTGCTAGTAGTTCAAGGTCCTTTCGTTGGCCTGTAGACCATCCTTTATACTCCCTCGGGCTCCCTTTGCTCTGCTTCCTCTGCTGCTCCATTGCACACCCCCAGTGTTTGCCTCAGTGTGGCGGGGTCAGCTCAGTCGCCCATGCCCCATTGTGTCTCAGGTGCTGTCCCATGTAGGGCCATGTGTTGGTGCAGGATGTCGTATCTCGTAGTGTGGTCAGCTGAATGGTCCTCTCTGTATGACGGGCCCTTCTAGCTGGTCTATCGACTTTGGGCTTGGTGGACCCAGGTATACTCCACTATGTCCTTTCTCCTTCTTTTGTTTCAGCTTCCTTCTGGATGTGGTGTGGTGGGTCAGTTCCTTTCCCACTCCAGACGATCTATTTTTGTTTTCTGTGGTATTCCCTTCGAGTGTGGGGGTCGGCCTAATTCTGGTTTGGGCCAGCTTGTCGTCCAGCCTCTTTGTGTAGACCTCTGTACTTTGCGTTGCCCTCCTTGTTTGGTGTGTCGTGTTGGGGTCCGTATGCATGTTCCAGATCTGTGGGGACACAACCGATACTCTCCCCCGGGTGAGTTAGTACTCTGCCCACCCCCCCCATACCATCCATTCAGATTCTCCCTTCCCGGTTCTCCCTCTCTCTACCCCACTACTCCTTCTTTATGCTGGGCTCTCATGTACCTCCCTAGGTGTGGCCTGCCCTCCCTCCAACTATCTATGCTTCCTCCCGTTTATTGTGGGATGGATGTTTATTCTTCTATTTCTGTCATGCTGATTGTACTTACCTCAGGGGACTCATGTTGTACCTGTCCCTTTGGGTCTGGCTTACCTCGCTTAACATAATTCCTTCCAGCTCTTCCCATGAAATAACGTGTTTCATGTGCTCATCGGTGCTTTTCAGTGCTGCATAATACTCCATTGTGTTTATGTGCCAAAGTTTGCTAATCCACTCGTCTATCGATGGAAACTTAGGCTGTTTCCAAGTCTTTACTATTGTGAATTGTGCCGCAATAAACATTGGAGCGCATATGACTGGTCGTGTTTTATTTGCTGCTTCAACCGGGTATATGCCCAGTAGAGGGATGGCTGGGTCGTAAGGTAGATCAATTTCCATTTTCTTTAGGTATCGCCAGATTGCTTTCCACAGTGTCTGTACAAATCTGCACGACCACCAGCAGTGGAAGAGGGTTCCTACTTCACCACAGCCCCTCCAACACTTGTTGCTCTCTGATTTACTGATCTGGGCTAGCCTCAGGGGTGTTAGGTGGTATCTCATGGTTGTTTTGATTTGCATTTCTCTTATGGCAAGGGACTTCGAGCACTTTCTCATATATTTATTGGCCATATTGATCTCCTCTCTAGTGAAAGTTCTTCTCATTTCTTTTGCCCACTTCCTTAGGGGGTTAACTGTTTTCCTCTTTTTGCAGGTCATGATGGTATTGTAGATTTTAGTAATGAGCCCTTTGTCTGACGTGTCATTACTAAAAATATTCTCCCAGTCTGTGGGTTGCCTTGTCACCCTCTTGGCAAAGTCTTTCGAGGTGCACAGGTGTTTTATTCTTATTAGATCCCATTTGTCGATTTCCAGATCACCTGTGTGTGTCCCCTTCCCTGTTGCAGTGAGCCTATGTGCTCCCTGGGCCAGTGCTCTGAGATTAGTCCCGATTCCCTCCTTAATGGTCCTGATGATTTGGGGTTTGACTTCTAGATCTGTGATCCACCTTGAGTGTATTCTTGTGCATGGGGTGAGGTAGACGTCTTGTTTCAACTTTCTACATATGGATATCCATTGTTTCCAGCACCACTTATTAAAGAGGGCATCTGCTTCCCACTTGATGTTTTTGGGACCCTTGTCGAAGATCAGTTGTCTATATGCTGATGATTTTACTCCTGGGCTTTCTATTCTTTTCCACTGGTCTGAGTGTCTATCATTGTGCCAGTACCATGCTGTTTTGACCACTGTAGCTGTGTAGTAGGCATTAAAATCCAGTAGGGCTCATCCTCCAATTGTGTCCTTCTTCTTGAGGAGTTCTCTGCTAATTCTGGGTTTCTTCCCTCTCCATATGAAGTTGGTGGTCAGTTTTTCCAATTCTTTGAAGAAGGTTGATGGTAATTGGATTGGTATAGCATTGAACTTGTAGAGTGCTTTAGGAAGAACTGTCATCTTTACTATGTTCAGCCTACCTAACCATGAGCAGGGGAGCTTCATCCATTTGTGAAGGTCACTTTTGGTTTCCTGTAATAGGGTTTTATAATTATGCTTATAAAGGTCTTTAGTATTTTTTGTTAAGTATATTCCTAGGTATTTCAGTTTGTTCTTGGCTACTGTGAAGGGTACTTCCCTCTTAATCACCTCTTCCCTGGCCCTGTCCGATGTGTATAGAAACCCTACCGACTTCTGTTTATTGATCTTGTATCCTGCTACTCTACCGTATTCCTCTATTGCTGTAAGTATTCCAACTGTGGAGTTTTGGGGGTCTTCAATGTATAGGATCATGTCATCTGCAAATAACGATAGTTTCACCTCCTCCTCTCCCAACTGTATCCCTTTGATGTCCTTCCGCTGTCTTATGTTGTTGGACAGAACCTCCAAAACGATATTGAATAGAAGAGGGGACAGGGGGCATCCTTGTCTTGTACCCTTTTTCAGTGGTATTGTTCTTGTCTTTTCTCCATTGACTATGATGTTGGCTGTTGGTCTTTCATAGATAGCTTGTATGAGCTTGAGGAACTTACCTTCCAATCCTATCTTCATAAGTGTTTTGATTAGGAATGGGTGCTGGATGTTGTCAAATGCTTTTTCTGCATCTATGGATATTATCATATGGTTTTTATCCTTTTTCTTCTCGATGTAGTGTATGATATTGATGGATTTTCGGATGTTAAACCATCCCTGCATCGCTGGGATGAATCCTACTTGGTCGTGGTGAATGATGTGTTTGATGTTCCTTTGTATTCTATTGGCCAATATTTTGTTAAGGATTTTTGCATCTATGTTCATTAGAGATATTGGTCTATAATTCTCTACACCTGTGGGGTCTTTTCCCTGTTTGGGTATCAAAGTAATGCTGGCTTCGTAAAATGAGTTTGGGAGCTTGCCGTTCTTTTCTATGTTATGGAATACTTTGTGGAGGATCGGTGTCAGCTCTTCCCTGAATGTTTGGTAAAATTCTGCTGTGTAGCCATCTGGCACTGGGGCCTTTTTCCTTGGTAGGTTTTTGATGACACTCTCTATTTCTTCCTTCGCTATGGGTTTGTTGAGGTTCTTGATCTCTGTCTCAGATAATCTAGGGATAGATTGTTTTTCTAAATATTTATCCATGTCTTCCAGGTTTCTGAATTCATTAGAATACAAACCTTCATAGTACTTTGTGATTATCCTTTTTATCTCGTTGGGGTCTGTTGTTATTTCCCCCGATTCATCCCTCATCCTGGCTATTGATAATTGTTCCTTTCTATCTTTGGTAAGCTTTGCCAGGGGAGTGTCAATTTTATTAATTCGTTCATAAAACCAGCTTCTAGTTGCGTTAATCCTTTGCATTGTTCTTTTGTCTTCCCACTGGTTTAACTCCGCCCTGATTTTAATTATTTCTTTTCTCTTGCTATTGGAGGGGTAGTTCTGTTGACTCTGTTCTAGTTGTTGGAGGTTTTGTTTTAAAATATCTGTCATACGCCTTTCTTCTTTTTTCATATATGCATTCAGTGATATCAAGCTACCTCTGATAACTGCCTTTGCAGTGTCCCATAAGTTTTGATATGTTGTATGCTCGTTCTCATTAGTTTCTAGAAACTTCCTGATATCCTCTCTAATCTGGACCTTAACCCATTCATGTCGCAGGAGATCGTTGTTTATTCTCCAATTGGTGGCCCTTGCTTTTCTGGGTGCCCTCCTATTAATCTCCAGCTTTATGGCATGGTGGTCTGAGAAAGACGTCTGGATAATATCTATGTGTTTGAATTTACTCAGGCTGGCCTTGTGTCCCAGCATGTGATCTATTCTTGAGAAAGATCCGTGTGGATTGGAGAAGAATGTGAAACCTTTTGCTTTTGGATGAAAGGCTCTATAGATGTCTATCAGGCCCTGTTGCCTAATTACATTGTTTAGCTCTCTGGCCTCTGCTGAGCTTCTTTCCCTGTGACCTGTCTTTCTCTGATAGTGGAGTGTTGAAGTCCCCCACTATTATTGTTGTTTCCGTGATTTCTTCTGACATTTTTTAAATAGTTTGTTTGACGAAATTTGCCGCGCCATTATTAGGTGCGTAAATATTCAGTATGCTAAGTGCTTCCTGGTTTACTGAGCCTTTGAGCATTATGTAATGTCCCTCTTTGTCTCTTTTTATGTTTTGGATCTTGAGATCCATTTTGTCAGAGATTAAGATAGCCACTCCTGCCTTCTTGGAGTTACCATTTGCTTGGTAAACTTTCTGCCAGCCCTTTATTCTCAGCATATGCTTGTCTGCTCGCTTAAGGTGTGTCTCTTGCAGGCAGCAGATTGATGGGTTATGTTTTCTAATCCAATCCTCCAGCCTCTTTCTTTTAACATATGAATTGAGCCCATTTGTATTCAGAGTGATTATTACAATCTCTGGCTTCATGGTTGCCATATTCTGTTTTGTGTTTTGGGTCTTTGCCTATCTTCCTTCATATCAGTGTACTGCGTTTGAGTGGAGGGTTTCTATCCTGTCCTCTTTTCCATCTGAGACCGTGTTGTCCTGGTACGTGTTGCTGGCATGTTGGCTTCTAGATGGAGATGGGCTATATGGTGGTCTCCTGGTGGTTCTAGTTGGAGCTTGATCTTCTGGCCATAGTGAGTCAGCCAGTATGTTCTGCAGGGTCGGGTGACTTGCAGTATATTTTTTGAGTTCTTCCTTGTCCTGGAAGACCCTTATCTTACCCTCTATCTTAATGGATAACTTGGCAGGGTATAGGATTCTGGGGGAGGCATTTTTATCTTTCAGTTTTTGGAAGATGTTGTTCCATTCTCTCCTCCTCTTCATGGTTTCTGCTGATAAGTCTGAGCATATTCTTACCTGCGCTCCTTTGTATGTGACTGTCTTCCTTTCTCTTGATGCTCGTAGAATTTTCTCTTTTTCCTCTAAGTTGGATAATTTTACAATTATATGTCTTGGCGTGTTCTTCTTGGTGTTTAGCTTAGCCGGCGTCCTCTCTGCTTCCTGTATGAGAGTCGGATTCTCCTTTGTTAGGTTGGGGAAATTTTCTTCCAGAAATTCCTTTGCTATCTTGGCAGTCGATTTGTGTGTTATGTTGTGTTCCGGTAGACCGCTTATTCGAATATTATTCCTCTTCATAGCATCTGTCATTGATCTCAGGCTGTCTTCTGTTTCTTTAATTTTCCTATCTGATTGTTTTTCTCGCTTGCTTCGTTTGGTTTGAGCATCCTCGAGTTCACTGATACAGTTCTCAGCCTCCTCAAGCCTAGATATAGCTTCTGTGACCTTTTGTGTGGCCTCTGCTACCTCCTCTGTTAGTTTCTGCAGTTCCTTTTGGTGGATAGTATTCATCCCCTCTATTGTGGACTTCATCCCCTCTATTGTGCATTTCATCCCCTCTATCGTTGCATCCTTATTTTGGTTTGCTTCTCTAAGCTCCTGTATTACTGCAAGAAGAGTTCTGAAGATTTCCTTTTGTGGCTGATCTATATCTGTTTCTTCTATGAGTGACGTTAGGTCTGTTAAAGTGCCTCGTTTCTCTGATTTTTTTGTTGGGAGTGATGTAGTCTGTTGATTTTTCCTTGATCCTTTCATAGGCCCCATGCTTCTGGGAGACAGGAGTAACCTTATTGTGTGGAGGCTCAGGCCACTGTGCCGTCTCCTGGGGTGGCTGGGGCGGGCTGCGGCAGGCTTAGGGCTGGCACTGGGGACCCCACAGGGCACCCAGGTGGTGAGAGCTGGCTGGAGCTCACTGACGGCTCCTCAGGGACTGCAAAGCCGAGTCCCAGGCTCCACTGCAGGTGGAATGTTTGATCTGCCCGGGCTGTGAGCAGGCGCGGGGAGGCCCCTTAGACAGCTGCGCAGACAGCGGCGCGACACTGCAGGGAACAATGGTGTTTGTTCTCTGCCCTGCTCTGAGCTCAGAACCCCACGGACCGTAGTGGCTTGGCGCGAAACCGCAGGGGGTAATGGCGCCGGCAAAGGAGGCTTGGCGCGAAACCGCAGGGGGCAATGGCGCCCTTCCTCCGCTCAGGCTCAGAGTTGTGGCCGCCGGGGTCCCCGCAGCACCCTGTGGAGGGCACCTACTCTTGTGCCTTGCGCAGGGAGGGGTCCTTGGCGGGCAGACTCAGCAGCGCGGGCCCAAGGCACTCCGCACAAGCTCAGGGTCCGGGACAGGCGTGGGTTGGGCTATGGCTCCTGTCGGCGGGAAGTGCTCAGCGCAGGGTCCCGGCCAGGAGTGGAGCTGGCGCTAGGCTGCCAGGGGCTGGCGGGGGCGGGCGGGGGTGGGAGGCCGGCGCACGGAGGCAGGTGGAGAGTTCCGCAGCAGCGGTGCGGGTGGATGGTCCCCCGTGGGGGTCGCCAGACAACCCGCGGGTCCGCTCCCCTGGGCTTGGATGAATGGAGGGAGGGACGCGGGCCCCAGGGCAGATCGCTGCCCTGCGGGGAGAGGGGAACCCCGGGAGAGGAAAGCTTCTCTCCCAGTGGGGATCTGCAAGTGGGCCACTGGAGTAGGGGAGCGTGAAGCGTGACCTGCTGCGCCTGTCTAGGCAGGGCAGGCAAGTGGCTCTGGGCTGGGGTCCGGTTTGGGGATGGAGCCTAGGCCGGTCGCCAGTGAGCTCACGGCAGCTTAGTGACCACAGATGTCCCACGAGTCCAGTCCTCTTTCACCTAGACCCCTGCTCAGGACAAATACGTGGGGTGGGACTGGGGTGCTGTCCCTGGGGGATATTTCACTCACCAGACTCTTACTATTCAGCTACCTGGTCGCCAATCCCGCTTTGTTTGGAGGAGCTCTCAGAGTATGCGGGTGTCCCTGTCGGCCATCTTCCCGGACTCCCATAAACTCTTCTTTTATGTGAGTTTGGTGTTTTTAAAAATATGGTGCAAACATTGGTATTTAACACTTTTAACTTGATGCCTGTAGTCCATAGTAAAGCAATCATACAATTTTGTAACTGAGATTACTTTAGAGATTAGCTAACACGCTCATTTTTCTTATAGTCCTATTTTAAGTGTCTGAACTCTGTTGGATAATGTCTGAATTGTTAAGCTTTCATTATTTCCCACCCACTCATTTTAATATGTTGAATGTGTTCACTTATCATATGGAGTCCTGGTGATGTAAAGGTTACTTTGGGGCTGCTAACTGCAAGGTCATCAGTATGAAACTAGTTGCTCTGTAGAAGACAAGTTTTCTTCTCCCAGAAACAGCTACAGTTTTATGTCACTATGAATCAGTATTGATTGATGGCAATGCATTTTTGGGTTTTGTGGTTGTTTCTGTTTTATCATTATCAAAATCTATTTGAAGCTCCTTTGTTGACAGGTTAGTCATCAGGAACAAATATAATGTCCGTGGTCTTGTAACTCTACTCCTATGGCTATAGCTATGTATGTATAAGATAATATATATAAAGTGAATGAATAAAAATCAAATGAAAACCACTTAAAGCACACATTAAAATAATACAGCATTTTATTATTAGGAACCCCGGATTCAATGGTCTGTTAATGGAAGAATACTATAGTAATCGTGATAAATATCCGCAAGTGATTAGAATACTTAGTAGAAAAATGGAGTTTTTACTCCTGTGAGGATCGACAGACTTGGGCACACACCAGGGGAGCTCCACCCTCTCCACTAGGGTCACTGTGAGTCAGAATCGACTTAATGATAGTAAGCATTTTGAACAATAAGAAAACTATTTATTACATGAACAAAATGCCAGATGAAAATAAAAAGAAAATGCTGTTAATATGGGGGAAACAGAGGATGTTGTTATTTGAATGGCGTGCTTGTTAATCTGTTCTTGGTTAATAAGAATTTATAATTCACTTTATTTTGATAATATCATACAAACTACTTAAAATTTTTATTTAGAAATATTTCAAGTAGCCATTTTATTGAAGAAAGTTTATTGATACTGAAAAAGAGACAGTGCATGTACAGAGGTCCAATCACACAGATACATGAAACTTCAGGACTCTTTTGACTTATAGATATAATAGTTCCTAAAATTCCAGCTAATTTTGACATGTATCTTAGTTTTTGTACATACATCCCTCTTTTTTCTTCTTATGCAGAAAAATGCTGTACTCATTGGCCATTAATTACAAATGCCATGTGGAATATTCCTTTGGTTATGAAGAAATCCCCTGACATTCTACTGATTGATTATCTTTTTAACATAATTAATGGACAATCATCTTCATCATCCATTAAAAAAGAAAAATACAATTTTGTGAAAGACCACCAATATATATAACTTCTCTAGCAGCAGGTGTACAGTGATATGAGGATATGAGGCAGGTGAGAATTAAAACTTAAAACTCTAAAATTTGGGCAATAAAAAGAAAATACATTGTGCTCAATTACCAGAAATTATCCATGCTGAGGGAAAGTGCATTTATTGTAATAATGACAAACTGTGTTTAATATAATTTTTACTAAAGCTATTCACCTTTTAAAATGCCTCTTTTGTATTAAAACAGTTGGCATAATTGTAGACAATCTCAGCCCGACAGCCGTGTGCAGTACAAAGTAGCACAGCACGCTGGGGACTCAGAACGGAAGAAATCCACAACCTTTAATTGAGAAATTGTTGAAGTGATTGAGAAAGATTGTTTTAGGAAATATTATTATTACCTTATTTTGCCACAGTTTATAAGAAAAGTAATGTTATAAGGAAAGCAGTCATTCACTAAAAAAATTTGCTTGCATTTATTCAAACAGAAATTTTGCCGGCTATAATTCAAGTGCTATAAAATATTGAATAGATTAGAAATATACAATCAAGAAAGATGATCCACTGCCTTTACACAGCCATCACAACAAATAAAACAAGTAATTCATGTTTGGAAACCTTTGTAAAATTTTTTAATATTTTAGATATTATTATTACAGATAAAAGCAAAAGAAATACATGAAAAGGGCACATTAGCATCCATAGGAAACAGGTTGTCTAGAAAAAAATAATGTGTAAGACAAATTTTTTGACAAGCTATTTTGGGCATACATATTTAAAATGCAGAGAAATGCATATTTTCATCAGCAATATACCTCCAGAGGGTGTAAGCAATACGTTTAAAGTAATTCCATGCCATAAGTTAAAGAGAACAGTGTGAGCCCACAATCTTTTGTATTATCAAGAGAAATGTACTTGGGGTGATCGATATCTTCTCTGATTAAGTATGTGAAATCTTTGTTGTGGAACAAATTAACTGCATATAGAAGCACAGCACTGTGTCATCCTTAGAAATGCACCAGTGTTGCTAGCACATAAGTAAAAATGGAAATTCTCCCTATCATCAGGTTTCCATCCGCTTCAAAATGAAGATACACATGACTAAGAAAAAAATTATAGCGAGAATTGTGTTTTGTTTTTGTTTTTAAGATAAATGCCTTATATCTGTGAAAATATCTTCTTATATACCATATTTTTTCATGAACTTTTTGAAGGATCTATTTTCTTATCCTAAGCAAACAGTGAGGAATTTTCAACAGAGAAGCATCAAGAAAAGTTGTACTAATCAGAAAGTTCTTTCAAAATAAAAGAATTCTGAAGAAGTCATCAATATATGAAATATCTGAGCCAAAATTATGCTTGATTGTGGGTATAACAATAAATAATGTCTGGCCTCTGATACACACAGACAAATAATATCTTAGAACATATCTGGAGATAGGAGAACTGTTCATATGTATAAGTTTTGTTTTATAGTTTCTTAATTGATGCAAATACACACAAACATGCAAATTCAAAAACTAAACTCAGTCTCATCAAATTGATTGTGACTCAGAGAGACCCTCTGAGCCAGGGAGGACCTGTCCCTGTTGATCTTTGAGACTGATTTTTTTTTTAACATTTTATTAGGGGCTCATACAACTCTTATCCCAATCCATACATACATCAATTGTGCAAAGCACATCTGTACAAAAAAGAGACTGATTCTTTATGAGAGTAAAAAACCTAGTCTTTCTCCAAATATGCATACACACGAACATACACACATAATATCACCCTAGCTAGAAAGAATTTTTTAAATTTCCTCTCATTTATGTGTCTCCATTTACAGAAAGACTTTAATTTTGAAGCACAGTTATAGTTTTTTTCTGTATATTCAAAAGTTTTGAACAACTTAAGAAGCTTTACTGTTCAAATTTCAACTAATCACACTCTCTAAAGTTTCTGTGTTCACATCCTTAAGATTAATTCATTTTTCTTGCTTGAATTTTTGGAGTTTGGGGACATACTCTATTATTCTGTTTTTTCATAACTTTAAAATAAGAAATGAAATACTTTGCTATAATGCATTAAAATGAGAGACAATGATGTAAAGTAAACACCTAAAATAGTTCAGAAGATTGTCCTTACAAATGTACTCCGGTTATATTGCCTTTTTCTTTCTTTCTATTCTCACACCAAAACACATACATTTGCCAAAATCCTAAAGTGAATTTAGAAAAGTTAACTTGCCACTAACCCAACTCTATTTGAATTGCATTACTTAACATAAGGTAGTCCAATTCATTAATTTATTATGTAAACATAGTTACTGACACTGTAGTGTAAAGTAAATCAGTATAAACCTTATTTTTGTTTTGTGAGCAAACAGTTAGAGCCAGGAGTGAGGCTCTCTCTAATAACATGCCTTAACGGTACAATGATAGGAGGGTCTATTTCATTGTAGTCATTCTTGTAGGTGACGCTGAAGTATTAATGCACCATGCACATATCTGGACTTATTAACTAGAGTGCTGGCTGCAAATGGTCAGCTGCTTTTCAGATTTTCAACACTTTTTATTTCCCAAATATTGTAGGATTCTCATTCATATTTCAAAATATATCTGTTCCTTTTCTTATGATTGCTGTATTGAGTGCTGTGAATAACATTTATCCACTGCATTTATTCCTGTAAGAACAATGTGGAGACCAGCTTAGCTCCTGTGGTATCACAAGGGAGAAAGAGAAATTCATATCAGCCAAAGATTGATATTTTTTAAATGTTTACAGCAGCTTTATTCATGATTGCCAAATATCCTCTAATGCAGGATTGTCAAACTGACAGCCTGTGGGCCACAAGACTGATTTTTTTTAAGCAGAGAGATGAGAGAGAGAGAGAGCCCATTATTTATTTATTTATTTAATGAGAGAATGATTTACAGCCTTGGAAACCCTACTGGGGTGTTGTGCTCTGTCATTGAGAGCAACTATATGCTAAATTAACTTAACTGGCAGTGATTTTAGGAATTAATTATTGTAAACCAATTATTAAACATATTTCTTTCATCAAATAAGAGCTTTGTCTGTCTATTAGTAACATAAACTGAGTCATTCAGTAAATACTCTTCAATGTCTTGTTTCCTTCACTCAGTATTCATACAGTACAATTAAGACACTTATTTATTATTGTATGTTCACTGGATCATTGAATTCCATGATTGAATCATGTTCAATTACATCGATATAGCACCCATTCTATTGTCACCAGACAAGTGGGATGTTTTTACACCTTTTCAACGCGCATTGTCTATTTGTCTCCTGGTGAACATGTATATGCATTTTCATTGGATATTCTGGGACAGAACATAAAACGAAAACTGTTAAATGAAATCTACAGGAGCCAAAGTATGAACTTTAATCTATACCACCTAATTCTAGAGATGATCTCAGTAATAGATTTAATGTACTGAACACCAATTGCTAAAAAACAAGAGAATTGCAGGATGCCATCAAAGGCGTAGTATATGGGGTGAGGAGTGGGGGGGGATATATTAAAAAACAGGAAAGAAAGAAAAGACCAAAATGGATATTTGGAGAAACTCAACTCACTTGAAGGGAGAAGAGCTCAAGCGAATGGAAGAAATGATGAGGTGAAATAGGTGAACAGATGATTAGAAAGGACACTTTGACAAAATAAAGTAAAATATAATGAAATATAAAAACACCTAGAGCTAAAAAACCAAAAGGTAATACCATGCTTGACATTTCTCAAGCTAAAAAAAAAAAAAGCGAGCCTGAGCTGCAGTAATGGCCCAGTAGATTGCACATTGGGATGCTAGCAAAAAGGTTGACGTTCAAACCCACCAGCAGCTGCATAGAGAGAAAGTATCTATAGCCTAAAAACCCAAAGTAACAGTTCTACTGGGGTTATTATGGGTCAGGATCACCTTTATAGGACTGGTTTTGATTTAAATGGCCTCAAAAAACGGAATAAGGACAAATAGTTCAGAAGGAAGAAGTATAAGCTATACTAATGGCATTGGTGTAAACCAAGTCTTCAGAAATTGATGCAAAACCATTTGAGATGCTTCAACAAACAGATCATACACTAGAAGAATTTACTCATCTATGGCAAAGAAGTTGGCCTATTGGTGGAGGAATCCATACATCCATCAAAGGAAAAGGATCCAATAGGATGCAGAAATTACCAAAACTATAATTAATGTTTTATGAAATTTAGAATTACTGAAGATATTTCAAAGTTAGTTGCAGGAATATATCAATAGTAAACTTCCAGATTTTCTATCTGGATTCAGAAGATATAAAATGAAGAATATCAGTGCTGATGTTATATGTATCGTGGCTGAAAGCAGAGAATACCAAGAAGCCTTTTAATGACTATGCTAAGATATTCAAATTTGTAGATCATAGTTTGATAATATGGTGATGAACATAAATTCTAAGACATTTAATTATTCTCATGGGAACCTGTACAACAGACCAAGAGCCAGTAATTGAAACAGAACAAGGAGATATTTCCTGATTTAATGCAAAAAAATGATGTTAGGGTTGTATTCTTTCGTTATCCTTACACAACATATATATTGAGCAAATGCTCCAAGAAGCTATATGAAGAAGAATGTGGTGTCATGTCTAGGAGAAGATTTATTAACAGCCTATCATATGCAGAAGACACAATCTCACTTGCTAAAAATGAAGATTAATGAGTGACTGACTGGGGGGAGCTGGGCAAGATGGCGATTGCGTAGACAGCTCACGCTGGGAACTCCTTGGAGATTGGTGAGTTGGGAGATCTGGGGGCTGAGTAGGGAGCTCGAAGTTGTCGGCTAATTCCGATGACCGTTGGTCAATTTTCCTGCACCCACAGTAACATGTCCAGCACCAGGCACTGCTTCTTGGCAGGCCGCAAATTCCCAAATGTCCTGGGCACCAATTACCCTGCAGAGGCAGGTATAACTGTGGCTTTAGATTCCAATTGACATGGGCACTTCTGCTGACCATTAGCGGATCCCCCTCCAAGACCAGCACTTGGTTTCCTTCCTTTTCCCTGCCCTGCCAGGCATCCCCTCCTCTTTAACAGACTTGGTTGGCTGCACTTAGCCAGGAGCAAGGGACTCCCATCCCCACTACATCCCCACTCCTGGAGCTGGTATAGCCACAGTTTAATGTCCTAAATGGCAAGGGCACTCCCGCCACCCATTAGAGGATCCCTCCTCCAAGAGCAGCACTTCCTTTTCTTCCTTTTCCCTCCACTGTAACAGACTCGGCTGGCTGCCTCCAGCCAGGAGCAAGGGATCCCCACCCCTGCCACATCCCCACTTCCTGAGCTGCATGTTCCTGTGCCCAGGCTAGTACTTCCTTCAGGCCACTGGGTGCACAGCTACAAATGATCCTTACAGAGGCCTGCAGGTTGCTGGAGCACAACGCAGGTGGATATCAGAGACTGACTACTGCCCTACAAACCACAGACCCCTGATAGGCTAGGTGTGAGGGAACCTCAGTGGGACAAAGATGAAACAATCCCTCAGGACAGTTGGCTATAGGTAGCCAGCAGAAACATCAATATCAACCTCCCAAAGAAAGATCCCAGGTCTCTGTGGCTCCTGGGAAAATGTCACCTAGGTCCAATAAATCAACCTGGAAGCAACAGGCTGCTTTAAGAGGAAAACAGAAACAAAATCCAATGTCAGAGAATGACCGAGAACTAATGGTAGTCATAGCAGAGGCAGATGTTGACCTCCCATAGAAATAAATCTTCAGAATTCTGTTTAAAGTCATACAGGATATGAGGGAACCAATACAGAAAAATGATGAAATGATAAAGAAGATAAAGGCCATACACCAAAGGGAAATACAATAGCTAAGGGACAAGGTAACAAAAATCTGTAGCAAATTCACAGAAGTCATCAACTTACTGGAGGAGGCAGAGAATTGCACCAGTGACCTAGAAGACAGCCAAGCAGACTTTAACAAATGTGAAAACTCAAATAAGAGTATCAGAGAAGCTGAAGAAAACCTGAAAGCTATGTCTGATGCTATGAACAGAAACAACTTCAGAATAATTGGATTACCGGTGCAAGACACAATAAAAAAAATCAATGGGAAAAATAGCAAGGGAATTCTTGGAGGACAATTTCCCCAGCTTAATGAATGAAAACCAGGTAACCATTCATTAGGCTTAAAGAACACCAGCTAGATTGAATCCCGAGAAGAAATCACCAAGATATTTAATAGTTAAACTATCCAACTTTGAGGAAAAGGAGAAAATGATAACAACAGCTAGGGAAATGCAAGCACTCACCTATAAAGGCAATCAAATAAGACTATGCTTAGACATATAAGCAGACACTGAAGAGGAGAAAATTAAGTAGCATATTCCGACAATTGAAGGAAAATAACGCAAACCCAAGAATATTCTATCCAGCCAAATTATGTATCAAGGTTTATGGAGAAGTGAGAGTCTTCCCAAGCAAGGGAAAATGGAAAGAATATGTTTAAAAGAACCCCAAACCTACAAAAGACCCTTGCTGATCCAGTATGGGCAGAAAAACAACACTCACCAAACAAATAAGAGATCACCAACTGGAACAACAAAGGGGAAAAAAAAACAAGATAGCATTGACTCAATGGTGGAAATAAGGCAAGAATGAATCATACACACATATGCACAACCCACAGATAAGAAATGAAGGTAGGAAAACACCCAACACAAAAGGTAAAAGTTGACGTTACAGAGTCAACAGATGTATATAATAACCCTGAATATCAATGGACTGAACCCAAGCATTGAAAGACAAGCAGATATTAGCAGTCTGGCTGAGCAAACGCAACCCCTAAAACTGCTGTCTACAGGAGACACATCTCAAGACTACAGACAAAAGATAGGCTGAGAATCAAAGGCTTGAGAAAAACATATCAAGCAAAGAGCAATTCAAAACAGCAGAGGTTGCAATGCTAATCTCAGATAAAATTGATCTAAAAGTGCAAACCATAAGAATAGATAAGGAGGGGCACTATATAATGCTCAAGGGAACAGTAGACCAAGAACCAGTGAGCATATTAAACACATACAGACCAAACAAGAGACATTTTTTAATCAAATACTTCAAAAGATGAAAAAAGAAATCACAAGCTCTACAAGTATAATAGGTGGCTTCAATACACCACTCTCTGAGAAAGATAGATCACAGGGGAAGAAAATTAACAAGGAAGCTGCAGATCTAAAAATAACAATTAGACAAATTGACCTGATAGATATTACAGAGCTCTCCACCCAAATGCCAAAAAATTCATATTCTTTTCAAGTCTACGCAGCACATATTCTAAGATAGACCTCATGCTGGGACACAAGTCAAATCCAGGTAAATTCAAGGACACTGAGATCATTCAGATTTCTCACTCTTACCACTGTACCATAATGATGGAAATCAACAAAAGGATGATGAAGAAAACAAGGACAAACATTTGGAGGATTAATAACTCTCTATTGCAAAAGTACTGGCCCTGATTGGAGATGAAATTAGGAAATTTCTAGAAACCAATGAGAATGAGAATACAGTGTACCAAAACTTATGGTGCACAGTAAAGGCGGCTATCAGAGAAAGTTTGATAGCAATATATACACATATAAAAAAGGAAGAGAATTTATGATTGAAATGCTGGCACAAAATTTACAGCGATTAGAGCAGAGTCAACAGGGAAAATCCTACTAATAGCAAAAGAAAAGAAATAATTAAAATCAGGGCTGAGATTCAGGAGAGGAAAATAAGAAAACTATAGAAAAAATTAATGCTGGTTCTTTGAAAGGATTAACAGAATCAACAAACCACGGACAAACCTAACCAAAGAAAGGAAGGAACACATTTCAATAGCAAGAATGAGGGATGAAACAGGGGACATTACAACAGAACCTAATTAAATCAAAAGGATAATTACACAGAACTACAAAGACCTGTATGCCAATGAATATAAAATGAAGACATGAACAAATACATTCTTGGAAAAACAATCCTTCCCTAGACTATCACTGATGGACATCAAAAATCTCAACAGACCCATAGCAATAGAAGAAATAGACAAGGTTATCAAGGGATTACCCACCAAAAAAATTCCCCGGGCCAGATGCCTTCACTGGAGAATTTTACCAAGCATGTCAGGGAAGAACTGACACCAATCCTACACAAACTCTTCCAGAACATAGAAAAAGACGGCAAACTCCCCAACTCTTTCTATGACGCTAGTGTACATCTGATTCCTAAACCGAGCAAGGATCTCACAAAAAATTGAGAACTATAGACCAATATCCCTAATGAAAATGATGCAAAATCCCTTAACAAAACACTGCCAATAGAATACAAAAGTATTTAAAGCAATTAATTTGCCATGCCCAAGTAGCATTCATACAAGGGATGCAGCGATGGTTCAACATAGAACAGCCATTAGTATCATTCACCACATTGACATGAAAACATATAAGAACCACATAATAATATCGATAGAGGCACAAAAAGTATTTTACAACAGCCAACACCAATTCCTGTTTAAGACACTTGAGAAGATAGGAATGGAAGGAAAATTCCTCAATATAATACAAGCTACAATGTACACTTGTGTACAATCTGAGTTTCAGCACCTTTTGATGCTGAAAAAGGCCCCCTCAATATTTACCCAAGTGAGAGTCCCACTTACCTGTTCTTTGGTGCAGTGTGGGTGTTCTGCCATCTCTCCCGCTCATCATCAGGCGCCTGCAGCCTCTGTGGGAAGATCAATGACTGCTGATATCACTCTTCTTGGGTACTGCATGCCAGGCAGCCTCTGTGCTGTCTGTGCGGTACTGGGCAAGAACCTGCAGCTTCTGTGTGCTGGCCCTGGGGCACACCGCATCATTGTCAGATGAATATCAGATGCTGCACTCTTCTTCTCCCGCTCATCTCCAGGGCTGTGACCAATGACGTAGCCTTTACAGTCTTACCCGTGCTTGGTCACACTCCATTGCTTTGCCCAAGCATTGCTGAATACGAGTACCAGTATATCTCTTGTCTTGTTTATACAGTATGCTTATTTGCAGTATTTAGTCTGCTATATTTTATTTTTTATTTTCTTATTAACCCCTATCTGGACCCAGTGTTGAATATGCTTTCATAGAGCAGCCTGATTTAAGGCTCATTATGTACACACTGTGCTGTGTATGCACTGTGTTACTGCATGTGTTGCGTTAGCACGTCTCATACATATGCGGCAATGCTGCCTGTGCAGTAATGTGGCACATGCAGTAACACATGGTGTACACAATGTAGTGTGTATATTATGAGCCCTAACACAGGTTGCTTGATGCAAACAATCATGTCATCACATTCTGGAATATCATCAGCCTGTGTTAGGCCTCACACTATACAAGTTGCGTTATGTACTTGCAGTAAGGGAGCATATATAGTAATGCAGTGGATACAGTAACACAGCATGTATAGTATGAGCCCTAACACAGACTGCTCTATGTAAATATAGTCATGCCATAACATTCTGGAATATTATCATACAAACTCTCCAAACCCCCAATTCCTGTCAGCACCTCTGGTGATTCAGCATGTTTTGGGTCTCGTGGTGCCTTTTGAATGTAATTCTTTTGGGGGTTTCTGTTTTCTGTGGTGAAGTCTATCTGTCTTGCTGTATTCTATTGCCAATTGATTTTGCTTGTTTATATGCATAGCACCGACACAACAAACAACTTTCCTCTAGTTCTTTAACGCTTCCCTCCTCCCCATTAGACCCCAATTTTAACTTACAAATCCGACTACACCAAAATCAATAGAATACAGAAGACAGATAGAGCTCACAACACAGGGACTCCAGGACAGATATACCCCTCAGGACCAATAATTAGAGTAGCAATACCAGGAGGGTAAGGGAAGGGGGTAAGGGGGAACCAATCAAAATAATTGACAGATAACCCCCCTCCCAGGGAGATTGACAACTGAAAAGTGAGTGAAGGGAGAAAGCAGTCAATGTAAGATATGAAAAAATAATAATTTATAAATTATCAAGGGTTCATGAGGGAGGGAGTGTGGGGGGAGGAAGAAAAAAATGAGGAGCTGATACCAAGCACTCAAGTAGAAAGAAGATGTTTTGAAAATGATGATTGCAACATATATACAGATGTGCTTCACACAATGGATATATGTATGGATGGTGATAAGAGCTGCAAGAACCCCTAATAAAAATATAATCAATAAATAAATACATAAATAAATAAATGTTAAAAAATGAGTGACTGACCCAAGCCATGGTCTTATTGTTTCATGTGTATGTGAAAACTGGAAAATGAAACAGAAAGACAAGAGAAAAATTGGCACTGATCATTTGAAGTTGAGTAAAAATATTGAATGTACCACTGGCTGCCAGAAAAATGAACAAGTCAGTCTTGGAAGAAGTACGACCAGGATCCTCCTTCGGATCAAGGATGGTGAAACTGTCCCCACCCCACACCCCACCCTCATTGGCAATTGTAACAGAAAGTGATGAACTTTGGAGCAGAATATTATGCTTGCTCAAGTGGAGGGTAAATGAAAATGGTGTGTTAATTGTTAGGCATTGACTGCTAACTCCAAGTTCCACAGTTCAAACCCACCAGCTGCTCCATAACGAGTTACAGTCTCCCAAACTCACAGGGGCAGTTCTACCCATGCTGGAGGGGGCTATGAGCCAGCACTAACTTGATGGCAGTGATTTGGTTTTTTGATTTTGAGAAGTGAAAATACGTCCTTCAGAAGGTGGATAGGCACAGTAGTTCTAATAATTGATTTAGCCATGCCTAACGTGGATTATGTAAGACTGAACAACGTTTTATCTATTGTATACGGGGTACTATCAGTTGAATTTGACTTGACAGCACCGACGAAAAGCTCAATATTCCAAATAGCAGTGGAATTGTTAGGATATAGGATAGTCGTAGGTCTACCTTAATTTTACATTTTCAAACATTTTTCAAAATTGTTTAGACAATTTTCTTCCTACCACTAGTAATTTAAGCGTGTTTATTTCAACTGTTTAATATTTTACCAACACTATTTTTATCATATTGTTTTATTGCAATGAATATAGTTGCTATATCTCCAGTTGTCAACAGTTTGTAATATTGTTGTTGCTTTCATGTTACTCTGATGTTAGAAGTAAAGTGACCAATGTTTAATGTTCCAGGAGAGGTCACCAGTGATGAAAAGATCAACATACAACTATTTCAAGAGGTAGCATATGATAAAGAACTTTTTTATATTGAATCTAGAAGTCCGAGCTGCACTGAAGGCATAACAGAAAACAAAGACTCCAGTAAATGACAAAATACTCATTGAAATATACCAATAAGTTAGTGAGATAGTTAACATTTATTGTCCCAACATAGCCAATGAACACATGGGGGATCAATTGAAGGGTGGAGAGATAAATGGCTCAGAAAGCCTCGCCTTTCTTTTCTCTTGCTATTTGATCATCGGACCAGTGTGAGGCTGCCTTGCTTTTTCTGTGCCTCCATTTGCAAGCTACACTACCTGTGGGACACCTAACCTGTGGACTGTGTTGCTGTAATTTGAGGTTCCTTCAAGACCTGCTTCACCACATGATTGGAATGTACACTTCTTGAGCTGGAAACTGTCAGACCCTGTCATCTGGCTGACTGTTGGTGAACTACCTGCCTTGCTGTTTGCTGCCTGTGCCTGGATAGCCTGAATTATAATACAGAGGACTACCCAGTGGCCCTCGAGACTTGAAGGACTTCCAGTGTCTCACAGCTGTCTCAGGGAGTGAGTTGCACTGAGCCATTTGTACTGCTTTATAGATTAATTAACTTTATTGCTCATGTTATCTATCTATATAAATATATAAATAAATATATAGATAGATATATTATTAGTGTTTTGGTTTTGTTTCTCAAGAGAACTCTGTCTAACATAGTTAGCATGGGAAACATTCACTCTATGTGAAGACCTGCAAACCAACTAGAAGCGATCTATAGGCTGCCCATTCTGAAGAAAATGAACAAATCAAGCATGCAGATTATTGAACAAGATATTAATATTATGTACTAGTAAAATTTTGCTGAACATAATTTTAAAATAGTTGCAGCCACACATTGACAGCAGACTGCCAGAAATTCAAACCAGATTCAGAGGAGGATGTAGCCCAGGGATACCATAGTTGATGATAGAGGAATGTTGGCTGAAATCAAAGAATAACAGAAGTCTTTTTTAATGTTTTACTCACTATGCATAGGCTTTCACTTGCGTGGATCATAGCAAACTACGGGTAACATTGTGAAGAATGGGAATTTCGAGACATGTCCTCATGTGGAAATTGTACATAGAACCAAATTGTACCTAGAACAAAAGACAACCATCCAAACAGAACAAAGGGACCTTTCAACATACTTCTTCAGTAAGTATGCTAAGCAAGCAGTTTGAGAAGCTGGAATATATGAAGAAGAATACAGCATCAAGATAGAAGTAAGCATCACGAATCACTATTGAATTGCATATCATGGAACATTGGTTGCTGAAAGCCAAGATGACATGAAACAACTATGACAATCAATCCTTCAGTATTGATTATAATTCAATGTAAAGACAACAGGAATTCTTACACCAGAGCCAATGAACATTATAATAAACAAAGACCAAAGTGGTCAAGATTTAATTTTACTTGGATGATATCAATGCTCATAGAAACAACTAATATGCTGCATAATAACTATTTAAAATGTTATAGAGCACTACGATGTCATTATTAGGGATAATTTGAGTTTGAAACAAGTCATGGTATGTTCAATCACCTCATATTCCACCTTACAGAGACCCTGTGAATGAGGTGCGCAGGAAGAGACTTGATATTTGAATTACAGTGTTGGCAAAGAATATTGTAAGACCTATGAGATACCAGAAGAACAAATTTATCTGTTGAAGGAAGCATAGCTAGAACGCTCGTTGGAATCAAAGATGAGGAGATTTCACTCATATACGCAGTATATGAAAACAGAAGAGACCAAGCTTAAATACCAAAGTCACTGTCATTGAGGAAATTCTGACTCTTACTTACCCTCTAGGTGGGTTTCCAAAGCCGTCTAACTCTTTTTGAGTAGAAAGTCTCATCTTTGTCCTGTGGAAGGGCTGGCCAATGGGTTTATTTGCTGACCTTGTGGTAGCAGATCAATGCTTACCGAGTATGCCGTTATTCTCCCAGGGTTCCTCAGGAAAGAATGGTCCTGGAAAAAGAATCATGCTTAGCTGAGTCAGGGAAAAGAAGGCCCTCAATGAGATGGAGTGACAGAGTGGCTGAAAAATTGTGAGGCTGGAGCAGGAGCAAGTGGTGTCTTACTCTGTTGTACATAGCAGCACTCTAAGTAGGCACTGACTCTATTTCACTGAATAATATTACCAGGTTGCTATGTAATGCTAAAAATACACCTTTGGGGTTTCTTTTTTTGGATAACTGAAATTATCTAAACATCTCTTGACATGTTTTCTGTCCACTGTGATAACTTCTTTTCCAATATTTTCATTAAAATATTTCACCTATATGTATTTTAATTACCGATTGCCTTTATCATACACATTTGTGAAAGTCCTTTGTATTATGTATACTATTTTCAATTATATTTTGAAAATATCTTCTTCTGAGTTTTGATTTGTCTTCTTATTATGGGCATTCTTCTAGGTAACTTCTCATTCCCATTGGCTCAAATTCTTTCCTGTGAAAACTTCATGATTTCAAGCATCAGAACTTTCATATCCTTTTGTTTGTATCCTTTTGTGAATGTAATATCCAAAGTAAGTCATTTGAGTAATGCTTCTTCCTAGGTAAAGGAAGCTGGCTCTAAATCTTGATTGGAGAAATTTCAAAGTTGTGAAGGTATTATAACAATCGTGATAGGAATGTTTACACTTTATGTTAGAGACAGAAAGCTATATTCTTTCACTGTTTTATAGCTAATAACATCAGTTTCTTTCTCGGATCTTGTTTGAAAACACTTAGGCAGCAAGAATGTGCCTCTACCTTTTACATTGGTGCATCTTCTTTGGATCTCTTACATCAACCTAGAGATCTCATGTATAAATGCCATCCATTTAGAATTATTCTTTTCAGTCACTCATACCACAACCACAGACCTATGAATTATCTACTGATTTGCCTCTTCTTCACAAGTATAACAGGTTGGGATCAATCCAATCCTCTGATCACCACCAGATTTGGCAAATGTTCTCAGGGAAGATTGCTAGCTCTCATAGGCACAGTACAGGCCTTTTGCTCACTGCAATTGTAGTTCATCTGGTCTTCATTACATTGGCAGCTCTCCAAGTCTACTGAAATAGAATTTTTGAAGGTTTTTGATTTCTGTTTGTTATAAGAAGAGCATTCAGCTGCCATGCCGCATTGAAGTTTAATCAGATGTAGAGTCAATAGCAGTACTTGAAAAAAATATTTTTATTACTGTGCCAGCACATTTGGTAATTTTAACTGAATATTAAATATTTGTATTAAAAGTCTTAGAGGCTTGAAATGATATTATTTTCCAATACAGCTTTACTTTTAGTTGTAATAAATGGTTATAAAATGGTGCATCATCCACATTTAATGTAGGTTTGAGTTGAATTAAACCTGAGTTCTCTCTTTTGAGAGCAGATTCTATTTAAAATTATACTTATTCCAAAGGGTTAGTGTTTGGTAGATCCCAGTGAGACTCTGGCTGCTTTCCAGAGTCTTTTCTCCTTGGTTGGGCCTTTACTTACATATATATGTGTAATATATATATATATAATATTAAAAATAACTTGCTTAGATTCTCTGTCTTTTAAACTTTTAAATGGCACACAAACAAGCCATGATTTAGTATGCCTGTGTGCAAATGTGTTAGGGTATGTTATGGCAAGTTTAGTTAAAAAACCATGGATAAAATGAAACACCTCAAAAAATACTTACAGGTTACATTTAGATCAATTTGACCAGGTTGTAAATAATGAGAAATAGATGATAACTGGTGAAAAATTAAAGCAGGTGTGAACAATGAGACTTGTAAATATTCCAAAATACTAGACAATTTTTCTGAGTCTTAACAAAGAATTGTTTACCTAGAGTGACCACGTAGCATTTGTGTCTTACTAAAATTAATTATATGAATATCAACATTAAAAAAATTGTTGAAAGGACAAATCTTCTCATCAATTATTTAAATTTTTGAATTCAAAACTCACTGACATTAAATTGATTTGGACTCCTGCAGCGCTGTAGGACAGGGTAGAACTGTGCACACAGGCGTTCAAGGCTGCAGCTCTTCACGAGAGTACATAGCCTTACCTTTCCTCAGAGAGCTGCTGACCTATTGATCATCAGTGCGACATGTAAACACTGTACCTCAATTCTACTCAGTACTCAAAAGTATTTTATTAAGCTGATTAAATGATTCATGCCACAGCTTCTAAATCTGACATCAGTTGGAAGCTGTGGTCCATAGGTTTTATTTCATGATTGACATTACATTATTTACAAACATCTAGGATGAACAAATATATATCTAACTAATGACAACATTGAAATCAGTGCAATGGGTTTCCATTAGACAGGGTGATTCTGTAATGCAAGTCTCCATATTGAAAAAGAAAGACAGATATTTATTTTCTGAGAAGAAATAAAAAAACAATGCTTATAAACAAGTACATATGTTATCTACTCCTCCCAGCAAAGAAATATTATATATCTAGTAAATAGTTATAGAGTAAAATATGTTTGTCAATCAATCTAGGTTTGGGGTCATAGAGTATATGATGCTATGAGTAATAATGAAAACTTTTAAATGTGTTTATTGTAAAGAAAATAAGTTAGTATAATATATATATATATACACTTGTTATAAGATAGTTTATCACTTATTAACTCTCCAAAAATGAGGAATCTTAATCTCATAGTACCTTTGTTTTGAGATCTGTAAAATATGAAGAATTATACTCATGACTGAAATAATTCTCATGGTATAGTATGTTTAGTAGAACACTTTGTTTGTATTAGCTATACAAGTACATGAATGGGCTTCACAAGATTCAGAAAATTTTTCTCTATGCTTTAATTCCATTTTTCACAAACTTTTTGACAATTTCTCATAGATTAAGAAGAATAGTATGTAAAAATAAAGAAAAGTAAGTAGTATCTGCATAATTACTGATTGTAAAGAAGTATTTAAATGTAAATTTAGGAAATGCCAGTGGGTGTTTTGAATGAGATGATGATATATTCAGAGTAAATAACATCTTATAGTTAAACACTACTTTTCAGAACAATCTAGGAAACAATGAATATTTTGACAAGCTAAAATTTCTCTACTTGACTTTATTCAATTTAATCAGGGAAAATATAGACTAGACAAAATAAAGAGGTGGTCAAATAAATAATCTGACTTAACAAAATATTAATTTCTTCCATTTTGACATAATATCAATAGTTTTAGTTTTTGAAGAAATTGATTTTTTGTACCTAAGAGAAATGAATACTCGTATTTGCCTCTCTCACAAAATAGAAATGCTAACGCTGGCCTTACACAGCTGGTGTTTTGGTAAATGTTTAATAATCCTCTCTTCAGAAAAGGAAAACAAGAACAATAAAGAACCTTGAAATGAAGCATTTGCAGAGTTGCCTGTGGTAAGTGGGCATCATTGGGTGGTATTAATTGGCAAGCACTTGATTAAACACTCTCGTCTTTAGAAACGTTAGTGATTTAAACCCACCCAGAAATACTAGGAAGAACTGGAGATCTGATTCCCAAAGGTTGTACCCATGAAAATTCCATGGGGTACAATTCTAACATGAGTTATAATCAACTAGACAGCAGCTGGTTTGCTTTTTTGGTTAATATTGTTATGTAAGAGTGTTATGTAAATACAGTTACTAAGGTTGCTTTCAAGCTAATAATGTGATATCAACTAGTTAGCAAGTTCCTGAAATTTTAACAATTGCTACCACCAGACAGTGTAAGTTGGTCCCTGCACCTACTATACATGTCAGGATGAAATACCTAAATATTTATTCAAATATTTTAACCTACCCTTGTAGTTCTCATGGAAAATATTCTATATCTTTATTTAGTTTTCCTCTACTACCTTAGTGTCTGATGGTTTGAATATGTCTGGTACCCTGAGGATTAATTAATAAAACAGCAAAACAAACACACCATTTCCTCTACAGGGGGGACTATTGAGACCTTTCTGTTTCAAGATTTTTGTTAAAAGTCAGCTTGGGTGCAAGATACAGTACTTGGAATTTTCCTTAAAATGAAGAAATCAGTTAAATCTCCAGGGCCTTTTGTACAAATTTTATCTTTTAACAACAGTGAAAAAAAAAAGGCAATCCAAAACATGCCATAGATTTGAGAATGCAAAATGAAGGTAAATGAATGCGAACAGACAATCATCATCACATAGTAATGATGAAGTCAGGACAATTAATCAAGTCCATTTCCTTTGTTGCCAAAGGGGCTTCCAACAATATGATTTCGGTAGCTCCTCCAATCATTACTCATGTTAGCTGTAAATGGTTTATTTTCTAATTAACATATACCAAGTCTCCAAACAGAAGACATACCTCAAAGGCCTACCTTGAGGCTGCCTGAGAATAATTACAGAATTAGTTCAACTTTGCCCTTGAATTTGGCATTTCAGCCCTCTTCTCCTTTGGATGCTGGCATTTTAACACTCTCTCTTTTAAATAGCACGTTAAGGAAAGTTATGAAACAGAATGCTGGTGTTCTACTAACAAAAGCTTAATATTTCCAGCAAATTTGAAATACTAGAATAATGTAGAAGATTAATCAAAATGCCAAAGGTAGCTTTCTTTTTGGTAAGTGACCCAAAATCATAACTTTCTTTTAGTTGGGTCTTCAGTGTGTATGCTTCTTAAAAACCCTGGTGGCGCTGACGGGTAAGTAGTGCACTGTTTACCATGGGAGAAAGTTGACACTGTCTGTTCTCATGGAGATTGACAGCATAAGGAAACCTCAAAACTCACTGCCAACAAGTAAATTCTGACTCCTACAGGGTAGAACTGCCCCGGGGAGTTTTCAAGATAAACTCTTTCCATGTGACTGGTAGTTTAGAATTGTTGACCTTGCAATTAACCTAGATCAACCACTAGGTCACCAGAGGTCTTTAATAGGATCATCATGAGTGGGAACGGACTCAATGGCAGTGAGTTCGGTTTATTTTGGGGGGATGCTGATTCCTGTAGGAATTCCCACTTTTTCCCCTCAACTTCTCTTTCCTACAAAACCATTTTACTGGAAGTAAATATAGATACCAGATCATTCCATAGTTCATTCACATCATGCAATATTGTAAAATTTTTATTATTAATTAAAGTGGCATAACAAAGTTAAACTATTTTAAAAGTTATTTGTCACTCAAGTAGAAGGAAGTAGATAGTATAAACACAAATTTGATCACATTTCAACATATAAATATTATTAACCTTATTCGAAAAATTAAACTGAGCAACAAATATCCATTTTATAACATATCATGTTCTGCTGTTAGGTGCTTTTAAGTCAATTCTGAATCATAATGATCCCATGTTCAACAGAAGGAAACACTTCTAGGTCCTACTCATAATTGTTATGCTTGAGCTTATTATTGCAGTCACTGTATCAAAATATCTCCTAGAGGATCTTCTTCTTCATCAATGGTCCTTTACTCACCGAAGCATAGTGTCCTTTTCCAGAGACTGACCTCACCTTAAAACATGTCTAAAACACATGAGATAAAGCCTTGCCATCCTTGTTTGTGAGGACCACGATTTCTTCCACGGCATATTTATTCATACTTCTGGCAGTATTATCAATATTCTTTACCAGAACCATAATATAAATACATAAATACTGTGATCTTCCTAATTCACTGTCCAACATTCTTATGCACATAGGCTATTAAAAACAACATGGCTTGGAGCAGACACAGTTAAGTCCTAAAGAGGTCTTGTGCAGGAAATTTGTCCAAGGCAATGTATGTTTTGATTTCTTGGCTCCTGCTTTCATAATCATTGATTGTGGACCAATGTTAAGTTAAATCTATGGCTTAAATACTTTTTTCCATTTATCATATAGCCTATGGAAAATTTTACTCTACACTTGTTAGATACAAGTTAAATAAGGTAAGCAGGATCTTAATCTTTGTGAAAATAATATTGACCTAATTAATTCCACAAAACAACTCAGTAAGCTCTAAAGGTCCCAGGGTAGTATTTGAAAATGATTGCCTTAAAAACATGAAAGAAAACAAAAAATTGTTAGAGGAGAGGGTAAATATAGAGATGTGGTAGGCTTTGTATAGATTGTTCTTCAAAATTTCAAGGAGTTAAACTCAGAACTTTGCTGTATTCATGATGAGGAAAAGCATTCTTTCAAATGAATAAGATACATTTGCTCTCCCAACTTTCACACTTTCTTTCAAATAGCTTTTACTCTCTCATCTAGTTTTAAATATATTTATGTATATTACATATGAAAGGATTTAAATGCTTCCACACTTACTAAATTGCATTATACCACTGACACCATTCATTTCTTTGAGGCTGACTGGATTTCCAATTCTGACAGCAAGGCATCATAGAGCATTCACAATCAGAATTGTTACCTAAACTGTGACAGAAAAAAATTTAATGATAGTTTAGTAAGAACACTTAAAGAAAAGTGTGGAGATTTGATGGGATGACAAAATGACTTCTGCTGAGATTTGAATAGTTTTACAAAAATAATTATTCACAGTTAAATTGTAAATGATGTTATAGTACTTATCTTTAACAGTGTGAAATGAATATAAAAGGTGTCAAACAAGTATATCCAGGTTTGAATTTAAAAATAGAAGCTACAAACATTATTGGATAACAATAAGTCATTTAAAATTTTTTTAAAAATCACTGGTCACTAGGATTTAATTTTTATGGTCAAAAAAAGACACAAGTTATGTAAATATATTTATGTTAGTAATATTTAAGTAAAGTAAATTATGCCTAAAATAGATGAAAGTGTTTAACTTATATCAGTCTTATGTCTCAAATAGAAACTAATAATTTAAAAATTATCAGAATAGCTGCTATATAATTCCCTGTTCCATAGAAATTTTGAAAATAAATATCTTAAAAAATTCTTTGAATAATTGTAATTCATGTCTTCATTTAACATAGAATATTTCCCATTCACATCAGTAATTATTTTTAGGAAAAGGGACATAGGGGCCTGTATGGTGTCTCCAATACAGTATAAAACCATGTGATAGACCATTAATAAAAAATAAGTAAAATATAACACAGCTCATTCCTTCAAACAACTCTTTCAGTTTATAAGGATATAAATGAATGTAAAAGGTATAAAGTTCTTTAGGAGCATAGAAATCGAAATAGGTAATTACTGGGGAAGAAAAGTAACAAAAGAGCTAGTGAGAAGAGGTGATATATGAAAAATACCTTTAGCGATAAAAGGTAAAAATTATTTCTATAGATGTGATCAGTATTAATAAGCCAGAGTCATAAAAGCAGACATAAGTTTTTACATGTGTCCAATGAAAATATATATTATTAACACTAATGTCTATACATGTGGATAGGCTGTGAATAGGGTTTCCTTTTATGCTAATGAGTTTATATAGCTCCTAAATCAGTCATTTTTATGATGTGAAGGGGTACATCAAAGTACAAACTTAGGAAGATTGATGTCACCTAGAGACAGCGAAGGAACCAAGGTATAAAGAGACAAGGACATGTCTCAATCTTAACAACAAAAGAAAGCTTTCTTCTAGAGATATCCTCAATTTGAACTTCTAGTTTCCTACTTGGGAATAAGTAAATGTATGTTCATTAAAGCCAACCACTTGTAGTATTTGTTTTATAGTATGATTAGGGAGAAGAAAGAGGCTTTCTGCTTCTGTAGAGTTACCTTCTGAAACCCAGAGGGGCAGTTCTGTCCTACCCTGTAAGGTTACTCTGCAATTAAAACAGAATTTGGTATCAGAAATGAGTTTCTGATTTTAAAAATATCTAAAATATAGAAGTTACATTAAAAAGCTATAGGCAAAATTTTTATTGCCATAAAACAAACTGCTGTTCGAAATATGGACATTAAATGTATTTCTGGCAACACTTGGAAAAGAAATAATGAACTTGTGACTGAATCAAAACAAAACCTACACTGACTCATAGTGAGCTCCTTGCGAGTTTCCAAGCCTGTAACTGTCATTGTTGCTGTCAGATGCCAGTTAGTTGGCTCAGACCCTGTGCACAACAGAACGCAACTCTGCACGGCTAATGCATACCATCCTCACAATCGTTCCCACGCCTGAGCCCGTTGATGCAGCCACAGTGCCAGAGTGTCAATCCATCTCATCAAGGACCTTCCTTTTTATGGGGCTGCCTCTCCACATTACCAAACTTGATGTCCTTGTCCAGGGCCTGGTTGCTCCTGACAATATGTCTAAAGGATTGTAAGACAAAGTCTCACCATGGTTTCCTGTAAGGAGAACTCTGGCCACACTTCTCCCAATACAGATCTGCTTGTCCTGTTAGCAGTGTATGGTACTCTCAATAATCTTCTCCAGCATCGCAATTCAAATGCACCGATACCTCTATGGTCTTCCTTATTTAATGTCAGACATTCGCGGGCAATGGATGCCATGGAGAATACCTTGACTTGGATCAGACACACCTTAGTCTCAAACTAACATTCTTGCTCTTCAAAACTCTAAGGCCGTGTGCTGCTGGTTTACTTACTTCAATATGTCTTTTAATCTCTTAACTGCTGTTTCCATGAGCATTGCTTGTGGATTCAAGTAGGAAGAAATCCTTGACAACTTCTACATTTTCTCCATTTATCATGATATTATCTATTGCCCCAGTTGTAAAGATTTGGGTCTTTCTTGTATTGAGTTGTAATCCACATTGAAGGCTGCAATTCTTTGTCCCCAGCAAGTGCTTCACTTCCTCTTCACTCTCTGCAGCAAGGTTGTGTCACCTGCATATCACAGGTTGTTTCTAAGCCTTCCTCCTTCCTGATACCCTACTCTTATTCATTTAAGACAGCATATCTGATGATTTGTCCAGCTGTTTACTAGAGTAGACTGTGTGTCTTTCTCCCAAGGACCTGCTGTTGGTTCTGAATTGCCGACCATGTGAATCACACCCCAACTCACAACCACTACACCCACAGAGCTCTTACTATACCACCATCGTATCATGATTGAATTATATAAAAAATGATGTATTTTATCTAGTAGCAGCTAACTCATATAAATTACACAGAACTGCTAAATTACGCACAAATGGAAGCTAAATCTTTGTATGCAATTAACTAGGATATTTGCCTGAGGAGATTTCTAAGCAAGATCTTAATTGAGAATTTGTTTTCTCCTTACAATTTACACTAAAATGTTGAAGGACAGAGGTGGACTTAAAATGCATTGTGCAAAAGGAAACAATGCAAAGATTTAGAAAATTCTGTACTATAACTAAGGTTACATGTTCTAGAACTCACCAAGGACACAGCTATACAGTATTATGATAAAGACACTGAACCACCTAAACTAGAATGAGATTATTTTAGACTAACAAAGACAGAAACTCACCTTACTGCCATTGAGTCCAATCTGACCTTACAGGACAGAATCACACAAACTGCCCATTGGAGTTTCCAAGGCTGCAAATCTTTAGAGAAGCAGAAAGCTTCATTTTTCTCTTCAGAGTAGGTGGCATGTTTCATCCCCTGACCTTGTGGTTCCCAGTTCAAAGCTTAGCCAATTATGCCACCAGAGACTGAACCACAGGATGGAAAGCTACATGCTCACGAGTATCTGATAACAGTGAAGTAGAATGACTTGCTTGCAAATATCTATTGCCCTCCAAGAAAAGAAACGTTTCAGCCCATGAACAGTTCAGAGATCATCAGAACTTTTGAGGAAACATAGTGGGTAGATGAGGTGGTTAGTTTATTGTGCCAACCTGGCCAATAAACACATGTGGGATTAATTGAAGGGTGGAGAGATAAATGGCTCTGTGAGCCTTGCCTTTTTTGGCTCTCACTCTGATCATTGGACCAATGTGTGGCTGCCTTGCTTGTTCTTTGTCTCCATTTGCAAGCTACACTATCTGCGGGACACCTAACCCATGAACTGTGTTGCTGTAATTTGAGGTTCCTTCAAGACCTGCTTCACCATACCATTGGAATTTACATCTCTTGATCTGGGGACTGTTTGATCCTGTCATCTGGCTGATGGTTGGTGACCTGCCTTGCTGTTTGTTGCCTGTGCCCGGATAGCCTGAATTGCTCTGCAGAGGACTACCTGGTGGCCCTCAAGATTTGAAGGACTGCCAGTGTCTCATAGCTGTCTGACTGGAGTGAGTTGCACTGAGCCATTTGTACTGCTTTATCATTTAATTAACAATTTCTTTCTTATGTTATACATCTGTCTATGTGTATAAATATGTATAAAATTATTAGCATTCTGGTTTTGTTTCTTTGGAGAATACTGTCTAACGCAGAGTAGAAAGCCTGGTCCTTTTCCTGTGGAATGGCTGGTGTAACGTAATAAGCATGCATCTACCCTGATATAAAAATGATTGAATGATGAAATGAATTACAGAGAACAGACAAATATTCAATGGAGTAGAACTCAAAATATTTCATGGGAAGTAGAGATACTCAACCCCGAAGAAGAAGAAACACAACTCTCACTCATTATATATGCCATGCTTATAATGGCTTTCTTCCCAGGAGTACAGCATGGAAAGCCTGTGGGAAGGGGAGAGAGAGCAACTCAACTACTGTGAAACCTGATAACCACGACTCCAGATAGGTGATCAAATTCAACTACAGAGATGTCATGTGGATAGTAAGTATACTTTATGTAAAAAAGTAAGAATGACAATCTGTCTCTGTGTTTTTCTCTCTATAATCCACTATCCCAGTCTAATAAAAAGATACAGGTTAGAAAGACACCAGTTGTGGGATATTCCATGAAACACCGGATCTACAATGTACAGAGTGGTCACAGTCATCAAAGTAAGGAAAGCATGAGAAATTGTCACAGCTATGAGAAATCTACAAAGGAATGTCTAAATGTAATTTGACATCCTGGACAAGATCATTGAAAAATCATTTAGTAAAAGATTAAGAATATATCAATATTATTTCATATTGTGATAAATGTATTAACCTAGTAAAAGATATCAATAATAAAGGAAGCAAGATGTGCTAGAGGTCAACAATCTCTGTAGTTTGTTACCTTTTATAAAATGTATTTTAAAATAGTTACATTAAAAATTTAAAGTTGACCATTTAAAATGTTTTATTTGTTAAAATATATCACATAAACTTTATAAAATGGAGAAAAGATATTTATGACATATCTAAATGACAAAAATGTTATAATATTCAAACTTCTTAATTAAATGCTATAAAGCAATATGTTTTGGAGAAATAATTTACATAAGACATTGTGAGAAACAGAAGCTCTTATAACTGGTAAACCTACAAAATATGTTCAAAGTCACTGATGATCAGAGAAAGGGAAAAATCACAGATAGCTTAACATATCCACAAGCTTAGTAAACCACACTTTGGCATGCTAGATAAAGTAAGAGTTTGTGGAAGCTCTCCTCTCCTAAGGTAAATATATATACATATATTTTTATACAAAATATATAGATAGATAGATTTACATTATGTAATAAAATTAACGCATCACTTGCTATTGCAGCAAATATGTCAAGTAATTTCATTTCTCACAAAATATTTTTATTTAGAAAAACAGTTATTTTCATTAAAATGTTATTTGTTCTCATAAATTATGCATATTATTTTTAAAATAAATAACTATAAGTTTATCAGTTTTTGTTTCTAGAGCAGCAAATAGTTATAGGTATAATTTATATACACAGAAGATCAATAGGGTGCTGAATAATTTGTAAGAATATAAATGTGCTTTGAGATCAAAATATTTGAGAATAGATTATTGGGTGGAATCCCTATGTAAAGGAACATGTATCAGAACTTACATATAATAAATGACAGTATTACTCTCCATCCTCATGTAGTTGCTTCCAATTCAGTAGTGGCTCTATAGCTAATATTAGAAAGTCTCTTTATGGTTTTCAAGGCTATGAATCTTTAGGGAACAGGTAGTTTATCTCTTTCAGGGGAATCAGCTAGTGGGTTTGAAAGGCGTACCTTGCAACTGTGTCTCTAAAGCTCTTCATGGAAATACAGACAAACTAAAATCAATCTGCTTGGAATTGGATAAGGATACATAGTCTAACATATGTTTATTTAATGCAAACTAACACAAACAATAAAATGATTATAATTGTATAGACTTTTCTAGAAAAATATTTCAACAAATTATTTCCTAGAAAACATTAAGTAAAAACACTATCATAAAGTATAAAGCTTAAAACCTTAAAAACTCAAGAAAAAACTGTGTACTGTAGATTTCTTGTCTATGGCCCTCTTGAAATGGATCATCAGAAATTATACTTTGCTATAACAAGATTCAGTGATTCTACACAGAAAGCTGTAATATACTAATGTGAGTATTGAGTTATTCTATTTTTTTAGTATTTAGGATTTGTACATCTCTATGGAAGACTGCCTCATCTTGATCAGTAAAAGCCAATGATGGGTTGCAACTAGAAACTGTTTAGTTAGCAGCCAAGTTTTTAACATTGTTGCACAAGAAATTTTATGTCAGTTAATAATAGGAACATTTCATGATAAGCAAAACTTGTTTATAGAGTATCTTCTTAGAAGTATTTTTGTTAATTTGTATTTATTGGAACATTCAACCAGAGTAACACAATTTTAAAAATAAGGGAGACGCCGGATAGGGCAAGATATGACAAAATAATAATTTGTAAATTATCAAGGGCTCATGAGGGAGGGGCAAGTGGGGAGGGAGGGGAAAAAAAGAGGACCTGATGCAAAGGGCTTAAGTGGAGAGCAAATGCTTCGAAAATCATTAGGGCAAAGAAAGTATAGATGTGCTTTATACAATTGATGTATGTATATGTATGGATTGTGATAAGAGTTGTATGAGTCCCTAATAAAATGTCTAAAAAATAAAATTAAATTAAAAAGAAAAATAAAATTCTTCAAATTGAACAGAAATGAGCTTAACTCTTTAAGTTGATTGCGTAATCTTCTATTCCAGTAAAGGAATTGATAGCTAGACAATTTGAAAACTGGTTTATTATTGTATGAGGTATTTCAGCTGCTAGCTTTTTTGTTTGATGGAGTGGGAATATCAGAGTATTTACAGTTGATACAAATCAAAATCTTTACAAGCATTACAGATCTGATTACCGATTAACCTCTGTAGTGATTCATTCCATAGGATTCGGAGGAAGTCAACCTGAGCTCAGACTTGCCCATCAAAATGATTTTGATACAGGTCAAACTTATTAGCCATACTTTCTGCATTTGTTAATCTAAAAATGAATCATATTTTGAAAGGTCTTGGTTATTTGTTTGCTATAGAGGTTTTTATGAATTACTTGTAGATCGAATGAATGCAGTGTGTTTAAAATGATGTGTGACACTAAGCATTGAATAAATATGAACTGTTAGGGTCTTGCTCAGGCAAAGTCGGTTTGAGGGGCATTATGGGCATTTGCACAGGCTAAAAGGATTTTAAGACAATAAGGAAGGGCTTTAGGAGCACTTTATAGTAGAGAGTTATCTTTTAGGGCATAATAGTTTACTTTTGATGAGCTCATGCCTATTTACATTTTTTTCACTATGTGAGATGTACACCTCCCCCCCCCCCCGGAAAAAAAAAAAGCTGGAACAAAGCTCTGCTGGGTGGAGTTTTTGTAATTCGCATTTTTCTTGCTAGTGGGGTCATCTGGGAAGGTTCTTTCTGGTCAGCAAATTTTTTCAAAGTGGTTTTGCTCAAACCTAATTTTTTTGTGATGGACAATTTAAGAGAACAGCTTGAGGCTGTGATATTTTGTTTCCCACTCAGGAAAAATGCTGCAGAAACTGTTGTGAAGTTGAATACATTTTACAAGGACAACGCTATGGGAAAAACTCAAGTGTATGAGAGGTTTTCTCTTTGCAAAAAAAGGTGAAATGTTGATTGATGACAAATGTCATTCTGGATGTTGATCAACTTCCCGAACAGAAGAAAATGTCGACAAAATTAGTGCACTTGTGTTTGAAAACCGACAACTGCGGGTGATTAGACCAGCTATCCGGCATCAAGCAGCATCTGCGTGTGAATGAAAGGAAAAGAGACATGTACAAAGCATGGGATTGGGAGGACAACAGTGTGATGGACTGAAGTACTGAGTATATTCAAAGCTTGGTTTTTATACTCTTCTTACAAGGGAATGGTTACAAAACAAACATCGAAGAACTTAAAAAAAATTCCTAAACTCTTATCTATGCAAATGTTACTTAACTAGTCACGCTTTCCTAACATTGAATAATAAAAGCACTATGTTCTAAGACTAGCACACGGATGTGCGAGATTCAAAAAGAATCTTAAAGAGGTCAGATATAACTGAGTTATCTCTCAATGTTTTTAGCTGCAAGGTCATAAAGAACTGAGGTATTTTGCACTGCTTTTGTCTGCAAATATACAGAGGCACTGGGGACTAATTGGTCACCCATCAATAAACACCTTGACCAGCCTAGGCCTCCTACACACAAAGGACCATTGAAGAGATTAGCAATGAGAAGGATCACTATAAAATTTGTTCCTCAGGCTCTGACTGAGGAGGAAAAAGAACACTGAATGAAAACATGCAATTCTTAGAAAGAATGGCTCCAAAGTGATCCAGACTTTTTCCCAAAATCATTACTGGTGATGAGACCTGGTGCTATTCTTTCGATCCTTAAAGCAAACATCAATCAAGCCAGTGGAAGAAGCAATCATCGCCTTGTCCCCCCAAAGCTCAAGTAAAATTAAAGATCAGGACAATATTCATCTGTTTGTTTTTTTTTATGTGAGCAGGATAGTGCATTTGGTGTTCATAGCACCGGGTTAGATTGTTGATCAAGCACTCTATTAGGAGGCTCTGAAAAGATTGCATAACAGTGTGTGACCAAAAAGGCCTGATTTTTGGCAGATGGGAGCACTGACTTTGCCAACATGACAATGCACCTGCTCAACAGCCATCTCAGTGCACCAATTTTTGGCAAAAAACAAAACAAAATGCATGCCTCTCTTGCTCCATGCACCTTACTCACCTGACCTCACTCCTTGAGACTTCTGTTTGTCTCTGCTAATTCAGTGGGACATGAAAGGACAGAGATTTGACAATCTAAGAGGTGAAGGTAAAATTGAAGGAGGTGCTGTCAACCTTTCAAACAGATGAGTTTGTACAATGTTTCCAACATTAGAATCACAGATTTGACAAATGTATTAAGTATAATGGAGGGTACTTTCAAGGTGGTAAGGCTGGTTTGTAAAAAAACAAACTTAAATACATAGTTTTGAAAATTTTTTCCCATTTTTTTGGTACCCCCTTGTATTTTGGTGTCATGTCTAAGAATGCTTTGGCTAACTCAAGATGATAAAGATTTACTCTTATATCTTCTTACAAGAGCGTTATGCAATCAATAGTTTTAGTCTTACTTGTAGGTCTATGATCTACTTTAATTAGCATTTAGTATCTTTTATATGTGAGTATCCAGTAGTTTGAGTGTCATTTTTTAAGTTATTTTTTCCCATTAAATATTTCAGTGTTTTTGTCAGGAATATCAATACTATGCTGTTGATCTGTAGGTGTAATCACATGTTTTTATTATGGCAGCTATGTAATCATTTTGAAATTAAGAACTATGGCTCTCCCAAATTTATTGTTTTCTTTCTAGATTGTTTTGATTGTTCTATGCCCTTCAATATAAATAGCTAATGATATTTAAATTTATGTTTCCAAAATAGATTTTGGGTTTTTAAGGATTACATTGTATACAAAGATTAAGTTGAAGAATGCATCATTTTAAAAATATTAAAGAGTAAGAAGCAGTGTATATTAAGTTGTTAACATTTTGTGCCCATGCAAAATGAAAGTTAAGACATTAGATCACTTGCATACATCTTTTCAGGGTTTCCAAAATTATCAGATTCTAAAATTTCATAATGTACTGAACTCACTCATAGAAAAAGTGAAGAGACATATTGATCATGACCTCAATATTCTTAAAAATCTTCCCCTGATGGTAATTTTGGCTATGCATTGAGTTTCTAACCAAAGGTCAAAGATCCAAAACCGCCAGCAGCTCCATGGAAGAAAATTGAAGCTGTCTGCTCCTGAGAATATTTTCCCGTAGGATTTCTCCGAGTCAGAAAAAACTAGAGGATATAGGGTTTGGGTTTTGGTTTTCCTAAATCAAGGACTCAAAAACAGTTAAATAACTAAGATTAGAAACTCCAGAGTAGAAACAAGTTTTGGAAAAATAAAGACTCAAGAAAGACTGTTGAAGCAGATTTGAAGTATCAAAGTTCTATATAATGCAAACATAGATTTTACTTGAGGTAAGAAACCGAGTGAAAGGACATTCCAGACATTTTGTGCCCTGAATAGTAGCATTACTAATATTAATAAATAGATGGTGGTACATTTGACTTCCCATATCATGAAGGAGAATTTAAGGATGTACTTTGTAATATTTACAGAAATAAACCCCAAATGTAAATTTTTAAATAATAAAACTGTTATAAAGCTTTTATTTTTATAAGTATACATTCATAATACATTTTAAAATATGTATTTTCACTATGGAATTCATGTTGTTTAAAAAAATATAACATAATTGGACATTCCCTCACAGAAGGGTCAGATGTAAGGGACAAGCCAGCCAGGGTGCAGGATAGCACCAAAGAAACACACAGCATTCTTCTACTTTTTAATGCTTCCTCCCCTCCACTATCATGACCCAGTTCTATCTTACAAACCTGGCTAGACTGGATCAAATACACTGGTAAAGATAAGAGCTCTACACCTGGAATCCAGCACAGACAAGCCCCTCAGGAACAGTAATGGAAGTAGTGATGCCATGATGGTAGGGTAAAGGTGGAGTGAGAAGGGAGAGAAAGGAGGAACCGATCACAAGGCTCAACTTATATCACCCCCCCCAGGGGGATGAACAATAGAAACGTGGGTGAAGGGTGACAATGGAGGTGTAAGTTTTGAAAATAATAATAATTTATCAAGGTTCATGAGAGTGGGAGGGTGGGGGGTAAGGAAAAAAGAGGAGCTGATACCAATGCCTCAAATAGAAAGAAAATGTTTTGAAAATGATGATGGCAACATATTTACAAGTGTGTTCGATACAATTGATGTATGGATTGTTATAAAAGCTATAAGATCTCCCAATAAAATTATTTATATATATAAAAAATGAACAAAACTAGAAAGGAAAAATTTAATCATTGCTACAATTAATACCAGTAAGTCCATACTCTGGGACAAAGAATTAGTTCTTGAGAAAAAAGGATAGGAAAACATAGGCCAAGTATTTTCCATCTCACTTATACACTATAAAATGAAATTTTGAAAGCTGAGATAACGTGTTGTGATTGTAGTTAGTGGCCATTGAAGTCAATTCCAATTCAAAGTGAGCCTATGTGCTACAGAAAAAATACTGTAAGATTCGTTGTCATCCTCAGAGTTATTATGTTTGAATAATTTAGTGTCACACAAAAGGAGACTTTTGATTGGCAAACTGCAAAAATGGACTCACTGCCGTCAAGTGGATTTCTACTCACAGACGCCCCAAGTTGTTGCTAGGGCCATTGAGTCTGGTCCCGCTCAGAGCGACAGTAACATCGACAGTGAAACTGCCCAGTCCTGTGCATTTTCACAGTAGTTCTTATATCTGAGCTCCACTATGTAACCACTGTGACAATCCATCTTTTCAAAGGTCTTTGTCGTTTTCACTGCCCTGTGACTTTATTGGGTATAATGTCCTTCCTCAGGGAATGAGCACTCCTACTGTATGTCCAAAGAATATGAGCAGTCTCACCGTCTTTGCCTCGCCGGAACACTCTGGCTGGACTTCTTCCAAGACAGCTTTATTTGTTGTTTTGTTTGTCCATGGCAATTTCATCTTCTTCACCCGTGCCGTAATTCAAATGTAGGCATTCTTCTTTGGTCTTCCGTATTTGATATTCAATTTCCACATGCATAGGAAACGATTGAAATACCATGTTTGGGTCAGGCTCCCCTTAGTCCTCAAAATAGCCTCCTTGATTGTTAACTCTTTAAAGAGTCTTGTGCAGCAGATTTACCCAATGTAGTGGTTCCTTCGATCTCTAGACTGCTACTTCCATGAGCATTGATTGAGTGTGGATCCAAGCAAGACAAACTCCTTGACCACATCAATCTTTTCTCCATATGTCATGATGTTACCTACTAGTTCAGTTGTGAGGATTTTTCTTTTTTTTTTCTTTGAGTTGTAATCCATATTGAAGGTTGTAATCCTTCATATTGATCACCAAGTGCCTCAAGTCCTCCTCGCTTTCAGCAAACAGTGTTTGTAGTCTGCATATAGGCATCTGTTAATAAGCCTTCCTCCAATGCTGATGTCTGATTCTTTTTCATATAATCCAGCTTCCGATTATTTGTTGAGTGTGCAGATTGAATAAGAATGGTGAGATGATGCAACCCCGACTCACATTTTCCATATTCCAAACATTTTACTATGTCCTTGCTGCGTTTGCACAACTGCCTCATAATCCATGTACAGGTGCCACATGAGCCCAATGTAGTGCTCTTGTATTCCTATTCCTCTCAAGACTACCTATAGTTTGCTATGGTTCACACAGGCGAATGCCTTAGCCAAGTAAATAAAACATAACTAAATATCTTTCTGGAATTTTCTACTTTCAGCCAAGATCCATCTAATATTAATAATAATATCCTTTGCTCAATGTCTTCTTCTGAATCTGCCTAATGGCAATTCCTTGTCAAAATACTGCTGCAATCATTATTGAATGACCTTCATCAAAATTTTATTTGCTTGTGATATTAGTGATATTGTTCTATAACTTTAGCATTTTGCTGGATCCCCTTTCTTTGGAATGGAAACAAATTTGGATCTCTTCTAGTCAGTTGACCAAGAAGCTGAATCTGGAATTTCCTAGAACATATGAGTCAGTGTTTCCAGTGCTTCATCAGCTTGTTGAAATGTTTCAATTGATATTCCATAACTTTCTGGAGCTTTGTTTTTAGCTGATGTTTTCATAGCAGCTTGGACTTCTTCCTTTAGTGCCACTGATTCTTGAGTATACGCAATCTCTGAAATGGTTGAATGAAGACTAATTATTTTGGGTATGTGACAGTGTGTATTCTATTCATCTTATTTTAATTTTTCTGTCACCTTTTTAGGGCCTCTTCAAGCTCTTATAACAACCCATACGTCAATTGTATCAAGCACATCTATACACATGTTGCCATCATCATTTTCTAAACATTTTATTTCTATGTAGTTCTTGCTATTAGCTCCTCTCTCTCCCCTCCCTTCTCCACCCTCATGACCCCTTGATGAATTACAAATTAATATTATTTTTATATCTTACACCATCTGCTGTCTTTCTTCACACATATTTCTGTGATTTGTGTCCTTGGTGGAGCAGGGGGTGTATGTGTATATGTTGATCATTGTGATAGGTTCTCCCTTTAGCCACCTTCTCCCTACACTCATGGTATTACTACTCCCATTATTGTTCCTGAGGGGTTTATCTGTCCTGAAATCCATGTGCCGAGAGCTCTTATCTGTACCAGTGCACATGCTCTCATCTAGCTGAATTTGTAAGGTAGAACTGGGGTCATGATAGTGATGGGGGAAAGAAACTAAATTAAAGAGCGAGAGGAATGTTGGTTCTACTGCACCCTGCTTGGTTCGTCCCTTTCTTGTGACCCTTCTGTGAGGAGTTGTCCAAATGTCTGCAGATGGGCTTTGGGTCTCCACTCCAAACCCCCTCATTCACATCAATATGATGAGTTATTTTTGGGGGGGTGTCTTCTGATGCATGATACCTGATCCCATTGACACCGTGAGATCACACAAGCTGGTGTGCTTCTTCCATGTGGACTTAGTTGCTTCCCTGATAGATGGCCGCTTTTTTAACTTAAAACCTTTAAGACTCATACACTATATCTTCTAATAGCCAGGCATCATAATCTTTCTTCACCACATTTGCTTATGCACCCATTTTGACATCGGGGATCATGTCAGGAAAGTGAGTATAACAGAATGCCAGGTTATTAGAACAAAGTGTTCTTGCATTGAGGGAGGATGTGAGTAGAGACCCAATGTCCATCTGCTACCTTGATACTTAACATATAAATATATGTACTTAGACTAATATCCCTTTCAATGTATTTTAATATATTTACATGTGTACATGCCTATATTTATACCTCTATAAATGTCTTTTGTCTCCTAGTACTTTCCTCTATTTCCTTTTGTTCAACTATCACATTCCACTTTCATTTTGGTCTCAGTAATCCCTTTCAGCTACATTGTACTTGCTCAAACCCCACCAGACCTCTTCGCTGAGTTTGTTGGTTGCCACCCTACCTCCTTTCCCGCCTCCCTCCCTCTCACTCCTCTGTTTCCCTGGAACCATTGGTCCTATTGTTTTCTCCTCAGGACTGTTTACCTCCTCCTATCTTATATAGATAAACATGAAAAAAGGAAGATGAAAGAAACAAAAAAAGGAGGCCTATAAATAGTCCCAGGTCAGTCTGCTGATCCTTATGTGTGCTTGGACCTCATCAGGAGAGAGAGTTTTTAGGATTCCTTGGGGTCTTCGTTGCATTG
The DNA here is from genome assembly GCF_050624435.1 of Tenrec ecaudatus. Taxonomy (NCBI): domain Eukaryota; kingdom Metazoa; phylum Chordata; class Mammalia; order Afrosoricida; family Tenrecidae; genus Tenrec; species Tenrec ecaudatus. The sequence continues at coordinate 102,061,452 of NC_134530.1, forward strand.
CTCCCCTTGTTGCTGTGTTGTGTTCCCTTCATGTTTCATCCTGTTGTTTGTGTGGGGGGGGTGGGGGTCAGACTGGGCACAATTCCCACACTCTATCTCCAGTGCTGTCCCCTGCAGCTCTATGGGTCAGTGAAGGGATGTCATGTCTTATGGTGGGGGCCAGCCCTATGTTCATCTCTGTGCCTTGAGTACTCTGAGAAGTGTCATCCTTGGGGCTTGGTAAGTCAGATGCAGTTCTCTCGCTCCCTCCCTCCTTCTCTATTAGTTTGCTTATATGTGCTCTGGTCAGACCTGCCTCTCTCCCCAGGTTGTCTTTTCCGTGTTGTCCTCTGTAATGCAATCTTCTGGGGAGGGTGTCGGCTTAGCTGGGGTGGGGGGTGGTCCTGCAGATCTCTCTGCTATTTCACTGCTTCATACCAGTATGTTGCCCTCAAAGCTTGGTGTACCAGTTGAAGCCTGGTCCCTCTCCCCCTTTCCTTTGGAGATATAAAGATCTCTTCATCTACTTTTGATGCTTCCTGAATCATTCAATATAGTGATCATAGAATCTTTCAGATTTACAACTCCAGACTTGATTTTTTTCTTGAGTTCTTTCAGTTTAAGATATGGTGAGGGGTTTCTTTTGGTTTTTGAACTCCAGGCTCTAGGTCTTCGCTCATTTCATTGTAATATTTTACTTTGTTTTCTAGATCCACCCTTTGAAAGTTTCTATTTAGCTCTTTAGCTTCATCATTCTTTCTAGTTACCTTAACTGCTTTTTGATGATGAACAAGTTTCTGAGATTCAATGTGATCTTTTCTTTCTTTCCTATCTCTTAATGAGATTTGCTGTCTTCATGTATGAAGTTCTTAATGTTATCCCAAAGCGAATCAGGTGTTCTTAAATTAGTGTTCAATCTGTTCTTGAAATTCAGGTGGGATAGATTTAATGTTGCATTTTGGTCCTCAGGGTATTGTTTTAATTTTCTTTAGCTTTAATTTGAATTTACATATGAGCAACTGTGGTCTGTTACAGAGTCAGCTGCTGGCCTGGTTTCAGCTGCTGATATTGATATTCTACATTATCTCTTCACACAGGTACAGTCAGTTTTCATTCTGGATATTATATCTGGAGAAATCTACATTTCATTGAAAAATGTACTTGTGGTGAAGAAGGTAGTAGTCTTGCAAAATTATAAAATATATTTTCTGGCTTTGTTTCCATCGGAATACCATATTTTCCAAATGTGTTCCTTCCTCTTTGTTTTTAACTTTTTCATTACAATTGGCAATAATTATCAAAGTTTTTTGATCGCATGTTCGATCAATTTCAAAGAGAAGATGTTGGTATAGTTCTTCACATTCTTCATCATTAGCTTTAGTGATTGGTTCATACATTTGAATAATAGTTGTATGGATTTGATTTTCCTGAAATTCAGGAAAGATAATGTTTGCATAGATTATAAACATGGTAAGCATGCATTAATCTATTAACTTGGAAGTTTTAATTTAACTAAAATTGTGGAAATAATTTTTCATTTTCAATATGTCAAAATTTAGAAAGCATAAAGCATTTCAAAAGTACACAGAAATAGTAATTCTATGCAGCTATGTGGTACAGCCATTTTAAAGAATAATTTTAAGTATTTAGATCAAATTACATGGAAATGAGAATTTGTAAAATTTCATTAAAATTTATATCCACTAAAACTGAAATATCTCAGTCTGGCTTTGCAACCTTGAAAATTAAATAATATTTCAGCAATGTTACTACTGGGGTTTTATTTGAGCATTTTAGTTAATTATTTTTGGTAACAGCAAGAACAGGGACCAATCAGAATGTACTTCAGCATGCTGATAGAATATGATGATACAGAGGTGATGAAACATACAGAGGAAATTTTAAATGGACATGTGAAATGACCAAAGTGGTAAACACACTGTAAATAAATATAAACAATATGTCATTGTTTATTTCATCTCACTTCATCAAGTATCAAAAACCAAAATAACACTATAATTGGTAAAATAAAATATCATTTCTGGTTACACATGCATAAGTAAAATAACCAAATAAAAATAAGTGGAAAAAACTTAACCATATTTAAATAGAATCCAAGGGGAGAATGCACCTCGTCTTATGATCCTAACTAGACATTTTGACCTAGGTTCTTTCCAGTATTAGTTGACACAGGTAAGATGCTGTGGACTATAAACCTTTAGACTCCTATGCCACCCAAAACAAATTCCATATGGAAACCTCACTAAGTGAATTGCACTTTACACCGAACTCCTCTAAAGAACTAACATACTCTCTTGGACTTAAGGCTGAAATACCCTAGTGTCAGTAGAAGTAGATGACTGCCATCCCAAAATTAAGGAATTGGCAGTACTTGGATTTTGGTTCAAACTCTTGCATTGAGATTCGCCAATATTTATTATTGTTATTCCTCCTTGCTTTGTTATGATATATATTAATCTTGTAAGCATGGTTTTACCTTTGTGAATGTTACTGAAACTTTTACTTAATAATCAACTCCCATTTAGTGCTCAGTCACTTAAGAGTTTGATCTATACAAGTCAAGAATTCTTGCACGTGGTCTGAAAACACAACCTATACTTAAATAATTTCCTCTTCTCAACAATGTTTTAAATTCCATACCATCAACTAAATTGATGACACTGTCAATAGAATTACCTTAAGTCTCAGGGGATGATCAATAATGTTCACTATATAAATGACAATGAACCAGAGACATATATAAACCATAGAATATGAATTGCTTTGTGACTCTAACTCTAATCTAAGAACAATTAGTTCTTATGACATGGCCCTGCTTGATGCTCATCCTCATGAAGAAATCACTGAATATATGGATGCTATAGCACAGTGTGGTGAAGAAACCAGATGGTGCATGAGTATCAGAAAGAATAACATTTAGATCATAAAGACATCTTAAAACAAGCATCCTTCTATGTGAGGTGTCAACTAAGGTCATAGGGAAGAAGCACATAAGCTTGTGTGATCCAAAGATTGCACATAATAAAATCTAAATCCAAAGGAGGGGATGGTATCAGAGTTTAAATTGTGAATGCTTGGCTTGGAGAAGGTTATGGATGACAGTGGAATCACAAAATCTGTTTGCAGGTCCTCACATGAATCAGGCCTCAGGTGAATCCCTTCTGACCATAGTTCATGGGTGTGAATACCCTGGCTATCAAACAGAGAGCAACAAGATGACTTTGGCAGATGCAGTTAGGTTAAAATTATAATAACTTATTTGAATATCATCTCATTTTTGATTCATTTTAATGTTGTTTCAATTTTTAAAATATTTCCTGCTTTCTTTTTGATTGAGGTTTTTCTATGTATTCTCTAGTCATTGTTGTTGGTTCTTTTGTTCATATGCTTGTTTACTTTCTGTTTGTGTTTTACATGATTTTCTATATATGAAATCCAGAATCGGTATATCTATTGACTGTAACTGAGCTGATAATAGTCTAAGGGCATGGCAGGAAAGGATGAAGGAAAATGGGGAGCTAACAAGGGGGAATATGAGAAGAAGATGTTCAGAAATTGATGGTTGTGATGCTTATACCAATCTTAATATTATTGAATGATTAAATTGTATGATATTTGAAGTACATGCCAATAAAATTAGTTTTATAAATAATTGAAGTTATTGTCTCTGAGTAATGGGAATGTGGGTATTAAGAATTGTTAAAGGGAGTCTTACCTATATTTCATTTCTTTCCAGTGATCTAGAAGCAAACATGATCAAAATTATACAATTGTTACTTTTCTCTCCGTCTCTAACTCTATATATGATTTCACACACACACACACACACACACACACACACATGTTCTATCAATCCTTCTGCTTTCCTGTTACTTTGAAAAGAAAGAAAGGAGCCCCGTGGCCTCGTGGGTTTTGCACTGGGCTGCTAACCATCAAGTCAGCAGTAAGCCAATAGTTGCTCCACAGGAGAAAGTCTGATGCTTCAGTTAAGAGTCTACCACACTGGCCCAGGCTTATTAAAACTGCTTGTCACGTCAGAAAAAGTAAACTTGTGAATGTATGAATATTCATTTAGTAGTGCTACTAATCAGTCATATCACTGACTGAAACTATGAGTAAGTCACGAATAAGTGAGATAAAATATCTCTGTGTTTGGTGATTTCTTTCTTAGAGATCTCTTCTCTCATACATTCTCTTCTACTGTAAGCCCTGATTAATATCCTAGTGTAAATTGGAATGATCATTTTCTAGATAATATTGCTTTACCCTGGGGAAAAAGATATCTGGAGGTGCATAATTATCTAGTTGAAAAGTAGAGAATTTATGCCATCGAAGTATGGTAGTCATGGTATAATTGGAGAGAAGATAAACGAAGTTATATATAAATCTATGAGAATAGAAAATCCAAAATTATCGCATAAATGTATAACAGTGAGCATGGCAATGCACTGAATTGTACAATGAAAAGCAACGGCTCTTCTCGTCTGGCTAGCCTGGTTTGAAATCTCTGATCAGTGTCTAACTTGATTGGCAGTTTCGTCAAACACATCATCTCATCTGCAAAATGTGTGAATAAGAGCTACCTTTGTAAGAGTTTACAGCATTCATGTATGGTTAGATTACAAAACATCTATACATTCATAGAAATCTTTATTGAATAAAAGTATCGATATTTAAAGCTATTGTGTCTTGATATATCCCATCTAGGACTATGCACTTCTAAAGAGGGTGTTTTCATCTCCCTAAACATTCCCCAAAGAATACTGTGCTCTTAAATTAATACCACATCAGAAGAAAGTTATGGCATCCTGGAAGGATGCAAATTGCATTCATTTGAAGTGATCTTTGATAATGGGGAATAAAACGGAGTCTTGAATTCGGTGAACTAAAAGAACAAGCAAGACCAAGACTGTCGGTGGCTGAGGTCAGCTTTCCTAAGAAATTCTCACAGACGGTCTATGCTAACCTTGAATCAGCATGGAACTGTCACGATGGAGTGTGGGGGAAGTTACTAGTGCAAATTTATTGGCTTTTTTCTACCCATTGATTTTTTTCTGATCTTCTTCCTAATAAGCCCCTATGATTGTCCTGCATCCTTCAAGAAAATCAAGATTACCCATTTCAAACCCTCCCCAAATGCCTTCCACAACCTTCTGAGCTGAGCATTCTTCCTTGAATTTAATAACCCCTTGGAGTCCCTTAAATTTAACAATATCTCCTTGGGAGCCAGAATGTTGATCAGATCCAGTTAAAGGCACACTAAGAAGAATATCTTATTTGGTAAAGTACAAGGGCCAAAAAAGAGGAAGACCCTTGAAGAGATGGATCGGCCCTGTGACGACAATCGTGGGCACACGAACAGGAACAATTGCGCAGTTGGCATAAGACAAGGCAGTGTTTCATTCAATTTTGCATAACGTCATTATGGGTCAGAACAAATGGAGGGCACCTAGCAACAACAAGAAGACTAAGACAAATGGAATACTAAGAGAATTTTTTATTGCCATCCACTGATTTCAGAAACATACATGGCATTTTTTTTGGTTTGGACTAAACACATATATGCTTGAACCAGAACGCCTTTGTCACAGTGCTTTCTAACATACCATCATTTATCTAAATAATATATACTTAAATTGATGTAAAATAAAAATTATGCCATGTTGCCACTTAGCATGGCACCTGACCCTGTTTTTGTTCAATATTTACAAACCCTACTGTTCTGTGCATTTGAAAACTGCATAAACCTCTTAGAGCCACTGAAATAACTCAAAATCCCATGGAAAAATTAATGCTTTTATAGAACGTAGAATAGGTTAATAACCACTTTCTTGGCATCTTACTTTTTTTTAAGGCAAAAATACACTAACCTTGTAACTAGAATAGTTCCTGGTAGCCAGTAGGTATTCAACGTACATGTGTGAAAGCATAATAGTGCAAACAATATTTGCAAAATACGAGTGTTTTCAGTATCCCTGTGTAAAACATAATCCTTGCTATTATTCTTACTTTATGATCATAGGAAGATAAAGAGAATAAATAACATTTACAAAAAAAGAAGATAACAAAGAAAGAATTTTTCCATGCAGTTAAAGAAAGGCTATCTGATTAATAGGGGATTGCAGAAATGGTGATTGAAGACAAAAAATAATCTAACTTCTGTAGTAGCTGACTTTGCATCTACTTTTCAAATTGGTATGAGCTATGATGGAGGAAAGAAACAAAAGTTGAAAAGAGTTGATGTGTCCCTTGCTTCCCAGAAAGTATTTATGCTTAAGAATAAATGCATTTTAGAACGTCAGTTTATTGTTTCTAACATCAATAGAATTACTTGGACATTGGTTAAATAGATGAAAGGCAAGGAGAAAGAAAGACAGAAAGACAGATCCCCTGATTCTATTACATATTAGATATGCAACTCCTATTTTTAATAGATGTAGAAATTTGCCTAAGAAACCATGATGGCACAACGACTTAAGCTATTTAATACAATGTTAGCAGTTTAGACCACCAATTGTTCTCAGGAAGGAATTTGCTTCTATGAAGATTCCTACTGCATATGACTATAAAAATGTTCTGTGATATTGTATGTAGAACAAGTCTTTGAAAATAGGCATGGCTTTCTTTTTGTACTGTACACCAGTATATAGACATTCTAACAAGATACAAATGTCTGGGGAAAAAAATTTTGAGTACAAAGGTTTAAATAATTATTTACAAACCATGGTCCAAAGAATACCTCAGCTATGTTAAGCATTTATGTTGTTCTCAGGGAAGAAAGTATCACCACTACGTTCATGTTTCATTTATATCTGATCTGTCATCTCAGGCTATAGCTCAATACAACCACAAAAATTGAACTTTGAAAGCTTATAAAATTTCCTCAGCAAGGTTTCCAGATTCCCCTAATTTAAAAAGTGTGGGTACAGATGATGAAGGATATAAATTTGAGTTCTAATTTCAGCTCACCTACTGATTGTGAAATCTGAAATAACTACTTGTATCTTATATATATATATACATGGAAGTCAGGCAAACAATCTCATCATTTTTTAAAAATAAAACTTGCTGACTTTTATTGAAAATACTACTGTCTATTTAAGGAATACTAACTAATATAAATGATTGGAATAAGTGAATGAAAATCACTGTGTAACCAAAATGAAAGCGGTTATGTACAAGCTGGACCGTGACGATGTCAGTATTATATGATAAGAAAAGATCTGTAAAAATGCGGATTGCTCTCATTTTCAGAAGTCGAAGAAAATATGTATTGGCAACTTTATATGATCTTGCCTAAGTGAAACGTTGAATTACTTTTTTAGAGTCCTTCATTTTCACAACTTGTGGATAAAGCATATTTGCCATTCTACTGGACAGTAATGGTGGTCAGAATGATGATAACACACACATGCACACGCACACGCACACGCACACACACACGCACACACACACACGCACACTACCATTTAATCAACTCGAGCACAGTGGCCACATAGGACAAGGTGGAAATGCTCCTTTAGGGGAGTAGAAAGACCCATCCCTCACTTTGAGCAGCTGGTGGTTTCAATCGCTGATCTTTCAATTAGCAGATTGGTGAGTCCCCACTAGACCAGCAGAAATCCTTGGTAAGGGTGACACTCTTCTACATTGACAGAATATGCTTCTTTGCTGGGCAGAGGATACTTTTACATCACTGATTTATTTTTCTTTTGAACAGTCTTCTGAGGAAAACAAGACTTGTAACTCATAAATGGACATGAGATATAAACTAAAGGAATTACAGACAAGAAGGGAGACAGGTATATATCGATACAAAAGAGCTATTTTACATTTATCTCATTTTAGAAAAACACATAAGCATGCATTCAACAAGTTTAAGATGACAGGATGGTATTGTTTTCTATAATTAATTTAACTGTGTACTTAGTTTTTATGCCATTTACACTGTTCTTTTATGTAATTATTTTCTGCAAATTGCTCTTTTACCTATTATTTTACATTTTATTTGGTCATAAAGATTTTGTGTTATACTAATTGATACTTGAAGTTCTTATGTAGTTATAAATTGATCAAATTCATTCATTCATTCTAATTGGTGTCTCAAATTCATACTATCTTTCTGTAAAGAAAACATTTCTCACAAGTGGACTACTAGACCACATTAAGATAAACAGAGGTAAGATGAAAATTATCAGAGATTTCATTTTAATTTAATCCATAATCAATAGTCATGAAGACAGCCATTAAAAATTCAAAGAATATATTGAATTGTTTAAATCTGTTTCCTAAAATCTCTTTAAGGTGTAAGTCACATCGAAAATGAAGATGCAACTGACCCAAGTCATGACAATGTCGTTGTCCTTAAGTGCACGTGACAGCAGTATGGTGAATAGGTTACACAGCCCCTCTAATAATTGGTGCGTTTTAGTTAGCGTGTTCCAAAAAATAATGAAGGGTCCAGGGCAGTCAGATGAGTCTGTCACGGAAGACGTACAAACAGAATGTTTCTTGGACACAATGATGGTGAGACTTCATTTCGCCTCATGTGGTCATTTTGTCAGGGAAAGGATAATAAACTTGATAAAGTAGATGTTCACCAAAAAAGATGAGAGCCTCCGTGGACCAGACTGACATAGTGGGGCAAGACTGGCTCAAACACAGCAACATTTCTGAGGATGACAAAAGACCATCCGCCATTTCCTGTGGCTCTATGTAGGTAGGGTGACTGTGCATGGGAACCCCTTCTGGCATCTGACAACAAAGCTGGGGGAGGGGGACACGGAATAATAAGCTTTAAAAATGTCACTGGGAAGAGGCTTTCAAACATTTGGTATTGAGAACAAGATTCGTATGTCAGACTAACTATTTGAGGTCAGTGTTTAGCACCATGTTGTTTCATAGCAGTGGCTGCCAAATGGAAGGGTGGAATAGCAAACATCTCTCATTCATCTCTTAGCTTAAGCCAAACATAGTCCAAAGTGGTCACAGTTCAAATATGTCTTTATTCTTGCCAATGATTATTCATTGAAAAGCAACTGCCTATTTTTAAAAAGTCAAAATCAGATATCCCACATTAATATATCATTTTTCCCAATAGTTCAAAAAATTAAAAATGCCAACTATTATATAATAGTTTGATGACAAAAATCATCTGAATAAAAAATGTAGCTAATTAGGAATTTGGCTACACAGATGAAACTTCTGAATATTTGATGGATTTGTTTTGTTTATCATGAATATGCACTTCCCTGCCATTCAATTTGCTTAAAACGTTTAGTAAAGTTAAGGTAAGCAGGATGTCAAAATAATATCTTTGCACATGCAAACAAATAAGTGAAGTAGATGGGTTAATACATTTTAATAGGTTTTAAGTTATTCTTTCAAGTATATAACTAATTGGCAACTGGTGGCTCAATAAGCCTGAAATAGTTTATTATTTGATTAGATGATCTATTTGATTTAAGATTAAAAAAATAATACTCTTAATTCATACATCTGTAATTCCAATGTGTACATGAAATGGCAAGAGATATCTTTCAAATGTATAGTCATATTTAATTGGTCTAGCATTAAGTTTAAAATACAATATTTTAATAATTTCCTAGGTAGTTCCCTATTGTTGCTCTAGCAAATTTCCACATATTTAGTGGCTTAAAAATGACACATATCTTATCTTGGAGTTCTGCAGATCTGCCCACTTGCTGGGGACACGGAGGGTAAATGGTTTACTTATCTTTTCTAAGTTAGAGAGTTAACCCACATTTCTTAATTCATGGCCTTATATTGTATTTATGGTTGCATACACCTTCACATCTCCTTTAGTTCAGTCCTTCCCTCCTTCTTTTATGAGGGAGGGTCTTTGTGATTACAGTGGCCAACACACATTTCAACACCTCAAATGTTTTGTTTGTTTCTGTTCATATTTTATATATTTATTCCATACTGGCACCGGTTCTCTCCTATCAGCTCTAATTTTTAAGATACAGAACATACAGGATAAATCACTGTTCACTCTGCTAACCCTGAAAAAAAATCAGGATACTTTAATGTAGTGTTAGCTAGCCTGCGATAAAGGAAATGAATGCTCACTTTATTTTAAATAGTTTGTGTTTTACTAAATATGTAAACCAAGTTTATATTGCACATGGTGTTCTTTGATCCAAAGATATACTGAAACAGTGAAAATTACATGAACTGGAATTTTCTCCCAAGTATCAGATCACCTTTATTAGGAACTAAATACTAGACAGTTCCCATTTGTTATCTCAAAATGGGGCAGAAAGAAGAGTTAATGTACAAGAAATAAGGAGACCTGATTGTGGAGAGGGTTATGCATTTGATTGCACACCACAAGGTTAGCGATTGGAGCCCACTAGCTGCTCTGTGAGAGAAAGGTGAGACTTTCTGCTCCCATGATGATTGACAGCCTCAGAAACCCACAGGAGAAGTTTCACTCTCAACTGTAATGTTGAGTGAGTCATAATCAAGTGATTGGTTGTGAGTTTGGTGCAATACATAGAGACTCAGATATTCTGAAATCCAAAATGGGTGTGTCAGGGTTCAAACTGCTTTACTAAAATTGAAATGTCTCCGTCTTGTTATAAGATGGCACGACTTCTCCACCCTCTGCACAGAAACTTTGCAAAGAAACATTACAAGTTTTCTTATAAAGAAGCTTGGAGTCAACTTCACCAATGAGTTATCCACTGATTTCTATATATTAAAATGTGCTTGGGAATGTTTACTGAACATTTAAATATGATAAAATTAGATATTCAAAATATTTATGAAAATTGCTATGAAGTCTCACATTTTCCATTTTGTAAATTGCCCTCACAATTTTTGTATATGCGCCTTTTCTATTTCCTTTTTTATTTCCCACTCTTCTCAGACTGTGTTCTGGCTTTGCAGTCTCCAATTTGTGTTTTTTTAATATATTGTACAGCCTCTCATACCAAAAAGAAAAAAGTTACTGCTATCTAATCCATTTTTACTCATAGTGATTCCATAGGACAGAGAAGAACCACCCCTCTGGGTTTCCAAACCTTCAAATATTTTAAAAGCTGCAGAGTGACTGGTGGGTTTGGACAATTGACCTTATGATTGGCAGGTGTGGTCATTACATAATTTCATGTCAACTTGATAAGTTGTAGGGTTGGAGTCTAGTCTGTCAATCAGATCACAGCCTGATTGATGCCTCCTTGTGGGTGTGGTCTTCTCATGCAAATTCCTCCCTAGAAGCAGGACCCACTTTCTCTCTGTTTTGCCTTCCTGTTAACGTGGAACCATGTTGATGGCAGCCAGAGCCCTTCAGATGCTTCCACCACCACTGGATCCACAAGACTTTCCACCCGCAAGTCTGCGATCTTCCTGAATTCGGCATCATTGCACATGCTGCGTGATTCTAAGGAGTTATTTTGAATTAGTATTGGACATAAGGGCTAATATCAAAATTATGGACTTTATCTCAACTGTTTTATTGATGCATAATTACTTCTTGGCATAAAGTTCTCTCTTATACATATATGAGTGTCACTGACTTTGTTTCTCCAGTCCAGCCAGACAAACGCATCAGGTCAATGAGCAACCAACTGGCCACAATGGTTCCACATGCATCTTCCCTTGGAAGTCCGTAATACTTCATTATTTTTGAGTATTTTTTACTTTTTGCCTTATCCGGTAATTTGTGGGTCTAAATTCTCCTCACCTATAAGTAGGATGATAAAGTAACTTACCTTAATAGATAAAAATATAGTCGAACACCTTGTCTAGAAACTAGATGACATGGTCTATCCAAATAAGCTTCAAACAACTCCAAGAACAGCCCCAAAAACCAAGACAACAAGAGAAAGAAGCTTTCTGCTATTCTGTGTTATATGAGGTGGTTTTAAAATGTTTGTGAAAAAATAAAATTAAAAAATAATGGAATTTTTTGAGAACTTTCAGTAGCCCCCTATATTGGGCTCATTTGAGTTATTTGGGCTATTAATCTCATCTCTGCTTTCAGGGATTAGGAATTGGACATTTTTCAGAAGCCATTGTTTACAGAGTAGAAGAACAGAGTAGAAGAGAAGAAGTTCAAAGGCACATGTTCTACTATATCTCAACTGAATAGAAACCTCTAGTCACTTCCGGGATCTACTACTTAAGTACCCAAAGGTTATAGAGACATAAGACCAGACGCGTCTCTCTTGTCATCTGTCTTGGGCAATATAATATAGACTTCACTTAAAAGGTGATGAATTAGCAAAATGTTTGAAGGCATGTTTTTCTGGGCCCTCTTACATCCCTTGACCAGAAGAAGTATTCCAAGTGCAAATTTTAAAGGACAAAAGAAGACAAAATTTAAAACAATCTGTTAGGTAGCTAGCTTAGAGACAGGGGCTTGTCCCTCCCATGCCTGAAAAGGCCCCGATTATGGAGGTTGGAAAGACATTAGGCAACCATTAGACCCCTATGAAGACCCCAAACTGAAAATCCTCGTGCTCTAACCCCCAGACAGGTGGGAGGGACACCGGAGCTTCAGACCAGGCCCAGACTCATGACATCACACAGGTGGCCCTCAGCCAGATGTTTGAAATATCCCGGCTGTGGAAAGGCCTGGCTCTCTCTTACCCTGCTTTTGGTCAGAAGCAGGTGGGAGGAGAGGGTCTCTCTCCCCCTTGCAGGCGCACATGTGCCTTCTCTGGGCCTACTGAGGGCCCACAGCCTCTGAGACCACATGTGCTTAGCCTGTAGGGGTCTTGGGCTCCTGGCCTCCTGGGATTCTCCTCCCCCCCCATTTCTGCATGCAGGGTGCTCTTTTCCACGTGGTCGTTCAGGCCCAGTGTGAACCCCTTTGAGGCAGTAAAACCTGAAACTTCTTTGTCCTTCATGAAAACCCACTCAGATCACGCAGCGGGCTTTGGAGTGAATCCTTGCAATATCTGAAGCTAAGAACCAACCAAGGTATTACCCGTTCCAGAAACCTAAGAATTCCACTTTATAAAATAGTAAGTCCAATGATAAAAATTGTTAATTCCAAAAATGAAATCTTATTCTGTATTCCAGTGCAGAATCAACTTGATTCATTATCTTAAAACAACAAAAACAAATCCCCTCTCAATTTATTTTAAAAAACACTTAAAACATTGATGAGTCCGCTTACCTCAGTTTAAAATCATTCAAAGAAAATTAAGTTTGTGAATGCATATTCACAAACAACAATAAAGTGCTAAATAGACATATCTTCTGAAATGAACCTACATAAATACTTACAATACTTACTACACATTAACCTGAGATATACTGGTCTGCATATATTATTATTTTAAGATTTCACTGGTAATTGTTAGTAACAAAAATAGCTACTTAAATGAAGTGATCTTACGTGGCATCTGCATCACTTATTTAATCAATTAAGAAGTTAATTTACCCTCCCTTGCACTTTAACCACTATTAATTAACAAAATATGGCCTTTCGTCACACTTCAGCACTGGAAGGAACTCATCACGATGGCTCAATTTCCTACCAAACAGAAAATAGGTCTTTCAGGAGAACTATTTAACTAGGAGGGTATGCATACCTTAGGACAATCAGCCAGTTGAAATCAAAAGAGTAGCCTTTATTCAAAGACAGAGTTCAGAAGGGTTATGAAAGAAGGCAGAACAGAAAGCAGAAACACAGGGAGGAAGTAGAATAAGTGGTGTTAATTGTGAGAATTATAATCAATTACATAAACCAAATTATGTAAGATATTTTAAAGGAATACTTATCTGCTATCTCTACCTTCACCCAGTTCACAATAAAAGGTCCGGGGGTACGGGGGGGGGGGGTAAACGAAGAGGATAGATTTAGCCTTAATGCGATGCATGGCTATGAAATATTATACTGAATTTTATCCCAAATCTATTAAACTCTCTTTTCAAATATCAACACAACTATGCCTATTCTTAAAAATGGTCATGCAAAGCATTCAGAAACCACAACCAACGGTTGAGAAAACCTAAGAACTGAGTTGGTAAGAAACTGGCCACACCTCTCACAGCTGGCAAGCACCAAAGCTGCACATTCTACCCGTCAGCGTAACACCTGTATAGCAGGGGTATCACAGAACTCTTTCCCGTCTCAGAATCTTAAACTTGTTCTTCTTAGGTCTTTGCATTCACAAATGTGGACAAACACCCTAGGCATTAGATACAAAGAGTGTCTTAGACTGCCAGCCTCGGACAATAACCAAGCCGTCCAAAGCAAGGATAGGGGCTTCTCTCAGGCAGGTGGCCTCCTGAAGCAGGAATCCCACACCCTAAAGAGTCTTGACTCTGACGGCCAGGGCTCCAGGTGCTAAGTGTCTCTTGTATCCTGCCCCCAACATCTTCCACCCTAAGTTTGTCCTCACATTCTGGAAGACTCGTAGTTTCTTTCAGAAGAGGTATGTATGGGGTTTAAAACCTAGTCCCAAACACTACCAACTGTAAGACAGGTTTTAGTTTCTATTATTGTGAAGCCTTAAACCTGTCATGGTAGTAAAGACATAAGTATGCAAGACATTCTGAGTGTGCAGTATAAAAGGTTTTGATTTTCAGTGATGAAGTCTGCTGCGTTTAGTAATATGAGCTTTAAAATTTTCTGGAAAAAATGAATTAAAATAGTGGAATTTTCCCACCATCACCTTGCTTCCCCTATATATATTCTCATGTTTGAATAGTTACTGTTCTATAGAAGTCACTCAAGGAATATATTTTCAATTAATGACGGAATAGACAAGCCAGGTAACTAAAGACAGAAATGCAGTTAGACATCCCTATTTTAAAAGGTTGAATATTATTCCATGTCTAGAAAAGCTTTAGTTTGAGTAGTATCTAGATCACCAAATTTGCTGCCATTGAATCAATTCTGACTGTGCACAGGGTAAAGCTGCTTCTTTGGGTTGTAAATCTTTCCAGGAGCATCTTCTCTCATACAGTGGCTGGTGAGTTAAAACTGCTGACCCAATGCATAAGCACTACACAGCCAGGGTCCTGATCATTTGAGTGTTAGGAGACCCATCTCATGTTTTTATTTCTAATAGAATTTTTAAAATATTTCAAAAAGCATTCCTTCCTTTCAATGGATTCCTTCTCAATCTACTACTTAATATAGAACATTCCTATTTAATTATATTTACTAAAAATTATATTTACTAAAAACAGAAAAGAACAATCAATCTAGTTTCATATTATTTGAGAAGATTAAAATTACAACTTCTAAGTATCACCATGTTTCATTCCTGATAAGAAATAGGAACTACAGAAGAAAAAATAAAATCATGTGGCCAAACCTCCATTAAGTTGCTAATTATAACATTAATAAAAACCTTTAGACATTTCTCCAATATCTAGTTTCCAGGATAGCTCCCTTATAGTCGTACTGTCACTTAACAGGAGAGCAACTTTTAATTTTCACATGTCTCAGGTTAGGTTCAAAATTGTTGCTTTGAGATGAATTAGGCTCACCTTTGCATGTTGATGGAGTCTATCGACACCTGATTACTGGACTTTTGAGATTATTCATTCAGTGAAAAAAGAAGAGAGTCTCCAGTGTCCTGAGAGAAGCAGTTCATCATATTTTACTTCAGTGGCACCATGAGACCTGCAGTTTGACATTCTCTTAAAGGCTTTTATTCCCCAGCCTAGGAAATTACAATAGTTTTAGGAGGCTGGCTATAGTTTAAACACTGTTCTCCGTAAGAGATACATGGTTGCACATACCTTTTATTTTTTTTCTTAAGTTGATTTTTTTCTTAGTTTATACTAGACTTTATGCTCTAGTTCAGATTCTTTGGAGGGAAATTGCAAGCCTCTACAATACAAAGAAACACATAAGAAGAAGAATCTAAAAACTCATTTGTCCTCTTTCAAACTTCTCATTTTTTAAAGGCTAATTTCTCACTGGAAAGCAGAGTGACCGCAGCTTAAATGTAAAAGGTTGTAGCAGGAGGGCTATTTGGCCAATGACTTGGCCCGCTTGTCTACTGGCAGAGTGCTCTGCTGGGAACACCGCCATTCTGGCAAATCTAAAAGTCTGAATTTTTAGATAACAGGACAGCATCTAGTCATAGCTGACCTATTGGAACTGAGATGATTCATTGAGACCATATTCTTTAATGAAACCATTAACTTTTAACAATTACCAAGAACTGTGGACCCAGAAAAAGATGATTACGCACCTATATATCAATGGGGTATGGCTTTCACTGGGGGGAAGGTGGGGTCTCTCAAACTGGTCTAGGTAACAAGCACTATACCATTAACCACAATACTGCCTGAACTCCTCTGTCAGACAACTTTTAAAAACTGGCAGAGAGCAAGTCATTCTCATGCTTAAGATTAGGATGCCAACAAAGATCTGATTATATTTGTTTAAGCTTTTTTTCAAACAAGTAAAGAATGAAATGTGGAAATAAGGAATCTTTAGCAATAATCCAAGCATTCAACTAAATAGCAACAGCACTACTAGGGAAATAAAAGTGCTGGTGGATTTTAGAGAGACAAGAAATCACTCAAGACTTTTGCTCACTGTCTCAATGTTTTGATTTTAAAATGTTCAAGCAATGTAAGGGTGCAGTTTATCATAAGGACTGAAATACTTTTACATGTCTTTCTCCTCGGCATGCTCAGCTAAGCTGCTTAGTTGCAGTAGCAAAGTGAATATAATGCTCTTTTCTGTAGTATAATAAAAATTTATTATCTTCAAAAGTTTTCTACATATGATGCATGGAGATGTACAGATATCAAACATCCATAGCATGGTCTCCATATTTTGTCTACTGAGAAGGAAATATAGGAACTGCTTCATCCACGCCCCTTTTAGTCACTGCCTTAGGCTGCAATCTTTCCATTTGCACTTCCTTACAGATGCATCAAGTGTACCGGCCTCTTTTTAGCAAGTCCCCCTCCTTACTGGTTTCCTCTCACATGGTCTGCAGTTAACCTAATGTGTTTTCAGAAAGAATCTCTCTTTCATTCACTGTTTATAATCACTTAGAATACAAGTGAAAAAAATGTTCATGTTAGAATAATAGGTAGCTGAAGGTAGTTGGTTAATAAGCTATCAGCAGAATCAAACACAATAATGAAAGCTTTCAAGGTTTTATGCAATTTTGCCCTGATACATAACCTCTATTTTGTAAGTAAATATAAACAATATTTATAGCAGTTAAATTACTTTGTTGATACCACTGTCCATTGGATTTACTCGCCTTTGAAGTTTTCTCTTCCAGGGAAGATCTAACATCTGTTTCAAGTCATTGCCTTCTATTGTGGAATAATCACTGATTCAATGTTAGTTTTTCTGCTAATAGAACTGTTCAGTAGTGCCAATAAGCGTATATTTTATTTATCAAAGAACTAAAATAAACAAATGAAAACAAAGTGTATTAAACATGTTCAATCAATTGACAAAAAACACATGCTGTAATTAAAGAGATTTGACTTGAGAACTCCATTGGGGCTTCAGATGTTCATTTATAATAATTTTCTTAGTCACAATCTATTTTGAGTAAAAATAAGTTATATCACTTCTACATAGATTGAAATATATTACTTTTATGATGACCTAGCCAATCTCTTTTTTCTTAGCATTGCTATTTTTCTATACCCGCACTCATGTCAATCTGAATGGCATCCAAAGTACATGTCAAAAAAGATCTCCCAAAGCACTGATGATGATATTTCATAGTTTCTTTTCATTTCTCAATCATATTTCATATACCTTTAGTATTATTGGACTGCAAATGAATCCAATATTACACAATATTTAACATATAAAGGAATATATTTAGGGGCTGGTGAGGCTCAGATAATATTCAGAAATCCAGAAAGCTCTTGGTCTCTCATGCTTTATCTTCTCTCATCCCTTAGGTTCTTTTAAGTGCCAACCGCCGACTCAGCATGGAGAGACACTCAATTTCCTCATGTTGAGTTTTATAATATTAAAATTCCCAATTATCTGATTACTGTTTCATAAGAAATTCTTATGGCTGTAATTTTATTTCTACTATGTGAATAAAAATCATGTGTATGTGCTGGTGATTAATTTGTTTGGAAAATTTATAGAGGCCTTGTGTGTGTGCATGTGCACACACCGGTTATGATGAATTTGTCTAGAAATACAGAGAGAGCATCATAATAATTTCTGCTTTTATAAAAACATAAATAACTTACGAACTAAGAACAAGAGGAAGGCAAGGCAACGTTGCCTTCTCTTGGCAATAACACTGCTTTCCATTAGAGATTAAGATGGGGGAGTGAGTATTGAGAATGATGAGGTCTTCTTGACTCCTAACTCTCCATATGCCCACATGGCAACATATATTTGGAACAGATATATACAATGCTAATTTTATGCTTATTCTCATAAATCTGGCCTACTGCTCTACATAGGACAATTTCTATATTGAATGTGTTACTTATCTTCATGCACATCAACAAATGGCAAATATCTCATTGTTTTTAATTATAAGTCTCAATCTATTAAATCTTTGTGGATTCTTCTAACTATCCACCCTCCTAGGAAGCAATCATTTTCATATTTTATCTCCAATCTCTATACTGGTCAGTTCTGAATATTTCAGTTCCCTGGATTGTGTTTAAATCGCAATTCCATCCTCTTTTCCTAATTCTCCATCGCTATTAGATCTTAATGAGTTGGTTCCAGTGCATAGCGATCCTATAGACACTAGAATGAACTTGCCTGCTCCTGTACTTTTCTCCCAATTGCCTCCATGTTTTAAAATTATTGGTGCAGCCACTGTGCCATTCCATCTTATTCAAGGTCTTCCTCTCTTTTACTGAAACTATACCAACCATAACGGCCTTCTCCAGTAACTAGTCTCAACAAATAACATGTCTAAATTATGTGAAACAAAAGCTTGCCATCGCATTTCCATGAAGCATCCTGGCTCTACTTCTTAGACTGAATTTTTTGTTCTTTCAGCAGTTCATATTATTTAATATTCTTCCCCAACATTATAATTTATCTTTCTTATTAATCACCCAACTTTTCCATGTGTACCATTTGGATGTGTACCATTAACAATATCCTGGCTTGGGTCAGGTGCTCCTTACTCCTCAAAGTGATATCTTGCTTTTTAACACTTTTGCAATAGATTTGCATAACACAGTCTATAGTTTGAATCCTTGATTACTGATTCCATCTGTGTTGATGGTGAACCCAAGTAAAATCAAATCTTTAACAATTTCAAAATTTTCTCTGTTACAAGAATGTTATTTATGAGTCCATTGGGGAGATTGTTAATGTCAAGGATTGATACATACATAGGCTTAGTGTAAGATCATTATCTGTGAGTCTAGTCTCCTTCAGTTTCTATGAGGAAGGTGTATCACATGTGAGTCACAGGTTGTTTATGAGTCTTTCTCTAATCTTGAGGCTCTGTTCTTCTTGGATTATTTATTTGCTCAGCGTATGAGTTGAAAGTGTGAAAGTGTGCTGCCCTAACACATAACTTTCCTCATCTCGAACTAACCGATGGCCCATCTTCTGCTCAGAAAACTGTCACTTGGCAATGCTATCCCTTCTGCCACACCCTCGTCCCAACAAGACTGGCATTCCTGCCCATTCCTTGGCGACGTACTGCTTCAACCATTGCTGACTTAACAGCAACCAAAAATAATCACATGCGATACTTATGATTCCCCTTCCCCCCACTCCCAATAATGTCCTAATCCTATCGGGTCGCCTTTCTTTAGAAGGAGAGCAACTATGGATATTCTTCAGTTGGAAGGGTGGTTATCTCCCAAATTTCTAGCCGTTGATGAGTAAGCACTTCTGGTGTTGTGTCTGGTTGTTAAAACATCTCAAATGGTATGTCTTCCATTCCTGAAGCCCGATTTTCCACAATTTCCTTTGTGTAGCTAGGTCGCCTTCAAAACTATCAGTTCTTGATCAATGCTAACTCCTGCAACAGTTCAGCATTAACCAGATATTTTGGGGCCAATTATCCTAGTATTTTTCATCTTCTTCTGATGCTCCCTGCATTACTCAATAATTTACCCATTTCAGGTGGTGTTTCAGTTACATGGCATTAGACTACTAGCTGCGAGATCAACAGCTCAGCATTCCTCAGGAGAAATACAGAACTTTCTACTCCCATGAAGAGTTAGTCTCAGAAACTCACAGGAGCAGCTCTAGCCTGTCCAATAGGGTCGCTCTGAGTCAGCATCAACTTTTCCATCAGAACTGACAATGAGTATCATCAGGTTGTGTTCTTTTGGGGTATAATTAGAAAGCATATGAAAATTAAAAGACCTGTCAATTTGAATAACACTCAAATCTTAATGCATGGCTTAGATTTGTAAATCTCTAAGACAGGAAAAAGCATGCAGCAAATTCCAAAAAATCAGGGAATTAATCTTTTATTTTGAAACATGGTTTATGTTTTATGTGTATTCTACAGAATTTACTATGACAACACTATCTTTCAGGAAGAAATTGCAAAAAGGAATTCCTTATGAGCAAGACTTTTGGTAACATCTTGAATTTCTGCATTAATCAATTATTTTATGTACTGTTTAACTCAATTTAGTAAAGAATTTTATAAGTGTCAAGTATATCTCAAATAATCAAAGAATTTTCATGATAAATACTGCAAGTTATTTAAAACTTACATCTTTTTTCTCATTGTCACACTTTCATTCTTTAGATAAATATCTGTAAAAGTCTTCTTCATTTGATTCCATGCAATTAATAGAAATGTCACTGTAACATTCATTATCACCCCCAAATAACTGAAGGGGTGTGGTCTAGGGAATAAAAAATTAATCCAATCTGGAAGTTTCCGAGGTGTGTTACATCTATGCTAGTGGCAGTGATTTATTTCAGCACACTGCAATGTCAGAACAATGACAAAACTAGTCCAGAGTGATGGCATTGAAGATTGGCACCACTATTTTCTATTTCTCACAACCCCCGTGCACACTGGCCACTTGCTTGTCAGAACTGGAGCAGTGGTCTGAATGGGGAAGAAGATTTTCATGAGTTCATGTGCTAAAGCAACTAGAGGTTTGGGGAGGAACGGGGCAACCTGAGTTATTTTATTTTAAAACAAGTATATTAAGGACTGGGTGATCTCAGAGCTGGCGACTGATATATATTACATCTCTAAGCCATACGTAAATATGATTAGCACTTTTCTTAAGTTCAAAATATTTGAAAATAAAAAAGAATACCACAGAAAGAGCACCCTGTTTATATGAATCCAGGGTAATGTGTCAATAGTAGTCAACTGGGGATTAATTAATTAAATATTATGCTTCTTAATTTACTGAAATAGCAGAAATTATCCAAAAATTATAGGCCTCACCAACAGATCCACCCACATATCTGTAGAGCTTTGCCCATATTCTCGGCCATTATCATATTACAAAAAGCGTATTTTCCACTTCCTCTCTAAGTCAAATCCTTCACAGAACCCTTTCACTGTTCACTGTAAAGAATTCCCTCACTAGCCTCTGTTCAACACAACATTTAATTTTCTCTCTCTACATCATCATCCTTATCAGTAAGTATATAAGGAGTATATGAAATGTTCCCCCTCCAAAAAATTCTTAGTCCACAAAGCTTTTCATATATATTTTTTTACATTTTATTAGGGGCTCATACAACTCTTACCACATTCCATACCTATACATACATCAATTGTATAAAGCACATCCTCACATTTGTTTGACTTTTACAAGAAGAAAGATTTAAGCAAAGACTCAAAGTGTTGGCTGCACTTGCCTTCTCCTGAGTATATTCTTGAATTAATGCTTAATCATGATTGTGTTCCTCCCATTCTACTAATTTACACTGGTCAAAAGTAATAAAAGAAGCCAGTATACCCAGAAATATTTAAATGTTTAAATCATCCTAAAATAGCTAAAAAAATTATGGAGATATATGAATACCAGATCGCTTCCCACTGTCCACTCACTGCAATGATTTGTATCCAGTCCCCTGTCTACCTCACCCCCACGGTACCCTGCTTGCTCCATTCTATACATGAGGATTCATATACAGAAAACAACAAAGACATATTTTAACCCTGAGTAACACATGACCAGAGAAGTCTATGTACTGTGAAAGGTCTAGAGCAAAATGGAATTATGTAGATCCTTTATCAGAAAGTAGAAAAATTTGCCATTAATGGGTACAAAAAGAAGCTTTTGGTCAAATTCTGAGGTCCCTCAATTTTCCATGATCTGTGTTTCTGTTTTATCTGCTATTTAATTTCACTGTAAATAAAGAATAGTTGAAATTTAAATATCAGCATGTCATCATCTGTCTTTATATTGTGCATTATTGATTTTAAATGCAATTTGAAGAATACTTATTTTGTATGCAGAACCACACAAATGGGCTATATTTTATAGATTCTATATGCATATTGGGTCCTTGGATGACATAAAAATGCTAAGTTCAGTCCAATTCAAGTTCTTGAGTCATATGTAAGTTAAAGGCTTCTTCCGGCACCTGTAGCTACAGAGGCTGAAAAACAGGAGTCAAGAAGATGAAGCAGGAAGACCACAGACTGGTGGATGCTGAGCTGAATATATCTGATATCAGTTGAGTCAATCTAAAATCTGCAGTCTGCTGTTGGCTCCTGAGACTGACAGGTGACAAAACAGGAAGTTGATAAACCGATAAACCAGAGGCAGGATCCAAATTCAGCAATAGAAATCAGCTACTACCTTCCACATCCTGTCAATCTATACTGAGTGGGCCACGCTCTGAATGAACCCTTCCTCAATCATACTAAAGCTGTGACCAGATTAAGAAGACCTATTCTCTCCACAGTACTTGACTGCTACACAGAAGATCCACCATGGGGTTGACCACACTATGTTACATCCTACCGCAGAAGAATCCACCCAAGTTGACATGAAGCACAACTACTACCAGTTGTGAAAATTACTTTTATTGAGGAAACATCAACTGACAAGCACAAACTGTACAATGGCATAATTTCATCTTTAGTTATCATAAATTGACAGATCTTACCCAACAGAAAGTCATGCTGCCTCTCTATATATTCTTCTCCTTATTACTAACTTCTATTCTTTTTCTTCTTTCTCTCCATTTTCTGTTTCTCTTGTTCCTTTTCTCTTACTTTTTATTCCTCTCTCACCTTGCATCCATCTATTTAGTGGCATTTGGACATATGTTCAATTGGGAAGTTTTCACAGCTCTTGTAGAGAGCACATGGAATTGAATGGGTTGGTAATCAGTAATACAGATTAGTAAGGACTTCAGCCTCTGGATGGGAAAGAAATTGAATGAGGTCGAAAATCAATCAGAGAGTAGGTTAACTGTCACTACAAATGAAATAAAGGCTAATTTCTGGGATTCATCCATAACTTTTGTGCTCCTGATACTGTATGCTGGCAAATGCCATTGATAGAATATTTGGATATTAGTAGAGACTTAGTTGAAGTAATCACTAATATGGAATTTTTAAATTAGATATTATAATTTTTCTCATATTGTTTTTCTTATGATTCTTATTTCATATAGTTAGGCTGTAATAGAATATATGGTAGCAATATTTCGTGATTACTTTGTGGTATCAGATCCAGATGCTCCTTTATTTTACAGCCCATACAAGACATATTTTTCAAATCACTTACATTTTTAAAAAGTAATGTAAAAAACATTGTCTCAATTAAAAGATTTTAAAAACTATTAATTTTAAGAAAATAATTGAAAGGCACTATGAAAAATATCTTTTGATAATAAATAGACTGTTATCTCCTAAGTATTAAGAACAGCTTGTGTCTTTGAATTAATTTTTATGATAAATTCAAATAAATTTCCATTTTTATAATTTATGATATTATTATCATATACTGTTACATAAAATGGCAATGAGTAAAAACACTCCTGCTGCTGCAATCTGTTCTAAGAAGCTTCCTCAAAATTATTATTTCCATTCATGTTTGTAGCTATAGCTCTAGGAACGAGGAATGCTCTTCAACATTTTCTGGGTTATGCTAATAGTTGGTTATAATGGGCACTAAAAGTAGACTATAGCACTGATGAGTTCAAATTAGAGACAACTAAAGCTCTCTGACTAAGAACCACATGTTGCTAAGATTCATTTTTGTCTGGCAGCATTCTTTGTTTATTTTTATTAGTGCTTATTTCCCATTTATGTATAAATAAATAAAATAGGGACTGCTATATAGGCCGTCCCCAGGGTATGAATGAGATGTGTTCCTGTATTTTAAGTATTTGTACATAAGTCAGAACGGGTGTGTATGGTTCTTATGTAACCTACCTAAAGTTAGGGCAGAGCTTCGAACTGGTAGATTTACATTTCTATGTCAATGATTTAAAAACTGTATATCCAAGAAGTGAATGGACTTGGGATGAAGAATTTTTTGAATAGGCATTGTTTCAATTGTTTCAAAGTGAAGGCAAATTTAAGTACATAAAAAGAACAACCATGAGTCTCCTGCACTCTGTAAGTTGCACGTACAAGGAAGTAGAAAAAAGAAGCCAGAATTTTTTTTCAAAGCGATGTATTAACTTTTGTTTTACAAAACAACATTATCATCTTCAAAATACTCTCTAGTACACTTAATACTTTTGTCAAACCTGCAATTCTATTTTTGGAAACATTTTTCAAACTCATCTGTTTGGATGGATGGCTGACAGCACCTCCCTCATTTTTTTCTTCACCTCTTCCACATGGCCAGTGTCCTTTCAAGTCCTTCTGCAGTCACGAAAACAAAAGATGTTATACGGAGTGAAGCTATGTGATTAAGGTGTATGTAGAAAGAGAGGGATATATAAACACAAATATTTAAATATATAAATAGATATCAAAGAAATGGGACACACAATTGTAGAAGTGGGTAAATATGGCCCGGTTTGTCTGTGTGTTAAAAAATGGTAAGGTGAATATTTTCCTGACTCATATAATCTGCCATGCCTGATGAACCACAAAACAGAAAGAGGAACCAGGAAGCAGAAAGAACACAGGCTGGTGGAGACAGAGGTAGCTGAATCCAAGGTCAGCAAGTCAGGCGCCTGCTTACAGCATGGAATGAATCTAAAATCAGCAGGCAATATGCAGACAGCTGGAAGTTTCCAGGATCAAAACAGGTGCTATGGTGGGTCTGTGAGCCAGATGTAGGATCTAGATCAGCCAGACGGAGGTTAGCTTCTGCACAGCATCAACTTATATAGGAATAGTTCATAGCCCCGAGAGACTTTCTTCCAATTGTATTAGGACTGTGAGCTGAGGGTGGTACTCCGCCTTGTCTGTTTGTCATACTGTTTGCCTTGGGTGTTTCCATGATGATGATGGAAACTATATCATTGGTATTTCAAATTCCAGCAGAGTCACCCAAATGAATGCGTTTCAACAGAGTTTACAGAATAAGTAAAGACTAAAGAAGGAATAAGCTGTCCACTTCTGAGAAATTAGTACCTTTAAAAAGGTACAAAGATGAAGGAACAATAATTGGAAAATATGGCCATGATGATAAGAAAGAATCTGGAAATTGGATGATAGAATTTGCAAGATCAATAGCTCCTTCACAAATAGCTTTTTTCAGCAACGCAAAATGGGAATATATATGGTAACTTCTCCAAGTGGAATATACGGAAATCACATTGCCTACCTCTGTGGTAAGAGACAAAGGAGAAGCTCAGTGTCAGCAGCTGACCCAGGAGAGGGGATGACTGTGGAACAGACCATCATTTGTAAGTTCACATTTAAGCTGAAGAAAACGAACCAAGTCGACATGAGACAAATATAACCTGAGTATACCCCACCTAATCTAAGAACAGCTCAAGAACAGATTTGATGTATTGATCATTAATGAAAGAAGAGCTGATTAGTTTGGGGATGGCATTTAAGATATACGGAGCATGTTCTTCCTTTTTGATTTTCCAAATCGAGGTCTTTACAAAGTTGTGATCAACAAGGTCATTAGTTCAAAACCACCATGGCACCTAAGGAGAAAGAGGAGCTTTCTGTTCCTATAAATAGTTACTGTTTCCGATACCCACAGTGCACTTCGACCCTGTCCTTTAGTGGAGCTCTGAGTCAGTACTGATGCAATGACAGTGAATACCAGCACTAGTTCTTTACACATTTCATGGTAATATTTGACTATGTCTTCTCTAGCTGACCTTGAAATTTTCCGTTCAGCTCTTTCACTTCATCGTTTCTTCCATTTGTCCTAGCTACTCGGAGAGTAAGAGCAAGTTTCAGAATCATCTGATGTCCATTTTGAACTTTTCTTTCTTTCCCGTCTTTAAGGACCTTATGCTTGCTTTGTGTAAGATGTTCGTTATGTCACCCCACAGCCCGTCAGGTCTTCGGTCATTAGTGTTCAAGCTGCCAAATGTTTTCATGAACTGTTCTTGAAATTCATGTGGGATAGACTCAGATTGTATTTTGGCTCTCACGTGTACTTTTTGTGTTGTTGAAAAAAATGTCTTTGTGATGAAGAAGTGGTTGGTCTTGCAAAATTCTATCAAGCATTCTTCAACTTCATTTCTTTCACCAAGACCTTATTTGCCAACAGCTGTTTCTTCCTCTTTGTTTCCAACTTTGGTATTCCAATCAATGCATCCTGATTTGCATGTTTGATCAATTTCTGATGTAAGATATTAGTAGAATTCTTCTATTAGTTCATCCTTAGCTTTAGTGGGTGGATTGAAGGGTGGGTCACTGCCCAAAGGTCAGCTCCAAGAGGAGGAGCCTGGAAGCTCAAACATAAGAGCAACTGTGCAGATGGCACAGGGGTTGGCAGGGTTTCATTCTGTTGTGCCTTGGGTCACTGTGAGTCAAAATCAACTCAATGGCAGCTTACATAACCTAAAATATTTAGCATAAATTTGAATAATCATTGTATGGATTAGATTTCTTTTGTGCAGATAGATATCCTATCACAGACAGCATTATATTTTAACATCATTCTTGGTATAGGTAATTGGATTTGGGTTAGTGAACCATCTCAGAAGCAAAAGCCAGAATGTCACTACAATAAAGAAATGAGTTGCCAATGGATCACCTGAGAGACCCTTACCTGAAGTAGAGGAGTCAGGAAAAGCAACAGAGGTCACGTGGTACATAGGCAATGAGACAGCTGAGGAATAGCACTAAGGCAGAGCAGTATACCTTCTGGCCCACTAAATTAATAAAACCAAGTGCCTTTGAGGCGACTGGCTTTCAGAATGATTTGCTGTGTAGGCATTGGCCAGCTCTAAAGGAGCACCGTACACTGGTTGGAGCAGGTGAAAACCCAAGGTGTAGTGTGACTGAGAAGCTGAAGACCAAAGCATAGAATGGCTGCTGGCATGACTGGGAAGAGGCGCTGCTATGGGCTAAAGGACAATGTCGTTAATGTTTTCTGATGCTGGCACTTGGATTCTCTTTCATACTGAAGCTAAAGGGGTCATTTGATATGCTACTATCCAAGTGTTTAGTAGTTTGGTCCCACTAGTTACTCCACTAGAGAGAAAAAATATGGTTATTTAGTTATGTAAAAACGTATAGCCTTGAAAAAGTTAGTAGCTCTATATGAAAGAATAAAATATGCCCATGGGAATTCCAAGGCTTCAATAAGAAGGAGCTGCCAACTCCACACCGGCACAAAGTCATAAATGCCTCTACCTTCCATCTGGTGGCTTAGTGTTTACATGTGGAGCTGCTAACTTCCAGATCAGCAGTTCAAAACCACCAGCCACTCCTTGGAAGAAATATATGATTTTTCTACTCCCTTAAAGGATTATAGTGTCAGAAACCCCTAAAGGGGTTCTACCCTTTCCTATAGCTTTGCTTTGAGTTGGCATTGACAAGGGCAGTGAGTTTTGAGTTTATAGAGACATTATGAGTTGAAATGAATTCAATGACAATATGTTTGGGTCTTTGGGGTTTAGATTAATTGCCAAGAGAATGCTCACTAAATACTGAGGGAGAGTCAAGAAATTCAGGAGGGTGGAAATGGTGGAAAGATCAGCTGATTCTAGACATACTCCTCTTTCATCCTTGAGGCATGCAAGCCTAATATGAACTGTGCTCTATGGCAACAAGAAAGACAGAGACTGGCGATGATTATGAGTGGTTTCCCTGGGAGAAAGGCCACGGCTGCCAAAACTGGGAATCTGGGAGGCAGTACTTACTACTATAGGCTAGGCAGGCTTTGCATAATTAAAGGTGGATGAAGATGCACAGAAAGTTATAATAGATCCAGAGCAAAAGTTTCTGAATAAGTATGGATGGCTAAGTCATATTTCTTTAGACTTTAGGTTTTTAACCTAAAAGTAACATTGGAGAATTGAAGCACTAGTTTTTGAAAATGAGAGACACTAACACAAAGGCCTGATTGTGCTTTCACCCATGTAAGCTCACGATTAACATGAGGAAGGATACGAGAAGATCTCACTTGGTAGAGGCCTCTTTTCCTTCTGGATTTGGGAAATACCGGGTTGGAAGGCTGGTGATATGACTAACACGCTTTCCCATATTACATCTTTTTGCCCCCTTTTTGTATTGTTTTGTTTTGTTTCTCCTAATGCAGTAGTCCTAGAATAGGGATAGATCTATCAGTAATGGAGGCAGAGGTGATTCTTAAGAAACTGTAACTTCAAAAGAGCTCTTCCTCAATCATGTTATTGATGTCATTAAACGTAGGGTTTGGGTAGCTGGAAGGTTCATACTCCAACATGATTTCAGGCAATATTATGTTGTGGTCTAGAGGCATTTGACCTTGAGGAAAGGCATTTGACAGTGTGGAACTTAAGAAATTATGGATAATGTTGAGAAAAATTGGAATTTAGAACACATAATTGTGCTGTTGACACATCTATGCATGGATTAAGAGCTAGTCATTGAAATAGAGCCAGGGATAATGAATGTATGACTCAGCTCTGGACAATCAGAGGCACTAGTGACTAGACCCAGGCTTGACACTGGTAACTAGAGACTTAAATAAGCAAGCAACAGGGAGCATCCTCTCCAGAAGTAGTGAGATTTTCAAGAAATTCAAAGCCTGAGGGATCAGTGGAAACAGTGCTATTTATTTTTCTGCAGGCTTTTCCATTTTCCATAATGACTTCCTTTGTCCTCTGTGCTTTATCCGTGTTTTAACCAGAACTATTACAGGTACTCCGGTTGTCTAGTGGGTTATAAATTGGCTGCTAACTGCAAGGTCAGCAGTTTGAAACTACCAGCTGCTCTGGAGGAGAAAAATGGGAGAAAGATGACTGCCCTGCTCTGATAAAGATGCATAGTCTCTGAACTCCACAGGGGCTCTTCTGCTCTGTCAATACGGTCACTGTGACTTGGAATTTACTTAATGGTATTGATGCTCTTTTTTTTTTTCAGTTTTATTATATATATTCCATTTTAACTTTAAAACACCTTTAGTCGGGGGTGTTTTAAAAAGGCCATTTCCTTCCCAGTACCACATGACCCTATACAAGGGGAGTACTCTCCCCACCAAAAATGGAAATTTTTAGTAGGCATTTTTCCCACTAGGCAAGCATCAAGAAACTCTCTCTGAATTAGTGCACCCAGTGGTGTAGCCTGAGAAGGTTTTCTCTGGTCACAGTGATTGTTTTTTTTAATAAAAGCACTTCCACTTGGACCTTGTTTCTTTTGTGATTACCGATTTAAGAGAATAGTGTGCCGCTGTAAAATTTTATTTCCTTCTATGGAAGAATTCCACAGAAATTGTTGTGACATTAACCGCAGCTTACAAGGACAGCATTATGTGAAAAACTCAACTGTATGAGTGATTTTCTCATTTCAAAAGAGGTGAAATATTGATTGATGACAAACCTTGTTTTGGATGCCTGTCAACTTCCTGAATGTAAAGATGAAACTGAGGAACAGGGAGGAAGACAGACATAACTGACAGGTTGAGTGAGAGCAGAAACAGAAACAGCTTTATTAGGTGGGGGGAGCTCCCAAACTAGGTTCTGTGACCTAGGCCAACAGGTCAGGGAAGTCATGCTCAGCAAGCTGAGGTGAGGGTTTTCAAAGGGGTGGTGAGGAATGTATGGCAATTATGGAAATTAGCATATGGGGTCTGGAAACCAGGAGAATTGCTTGTAGATTCCTTGCTGCTTTCTTCGAACCAGTAACATCTGGCTTCACTGGTTATCTTATCTGGCGCTGGCTGTGCCGACCTTTGGGATGTGCAGGGAAGCATGTGCAGGGCCCAGACCTGCTTCAGCTTAGTCCAAACGGGGGCTACCTAGTTCAGACCCCACCCTAACACTGAATGGATGGAAATGTCAGCTCATAGTGCATTTGGAGTTCCTTCCATCAGGTCAGACTGTTCATCAAGCTTTCTACTTAAGCTTCAGAAAAGGCTGCATAAGAGTGTGCAACTAGAAAGACCTGGTTTGTAGCAGACAGGGAACTGGTTTTGCCATCCTACAAGGCAACATCTCACACAGCCATCTCAGTGTGCCAGTTTTGGGGAAGAAACAGCATGCACTTTTTGCCCCACATACTTTGCTCACCTGACCTTGCTCTGTGCGAATTCTTTTTGTTTCTGTGGATGCAGAGGGACAGGAGTGAACAACAATTTGACCCCTAGAAGAGGTGGTGCTCTCAGCCATCTGAACAGATAAGTTTGAAAAATGTTTCCAAGAAATGAATATCTGATTTGACAAATGCATTAAGTGTAATGGTGAGTACTTTGAAGGCAATAAGGTTTATTTGTTAAAAAAATTAAATATGTAACTTTTGGGGGATTCCAATTTTGGAGGGTACCCCTTGTATATCCAGTGACTAAGCCATGGGCATCATTGTATTCAGTGAAACACACATGGTGCATCTTCTGTTCCATGTCCTCTATGCTTGTAGCTCACTGGTTTTGTTCCCCTATTCCATGTACACTTTTTTTTTGAGTGACCAACCTGTACAAAAATTTGAATTAAATAAGAAACTTGACTGGAATCTTGAGTACAAGTAACATTTTCTCTCATAGTAGTATGGCGTAACCTCCACCTGGATAAAATAACTATTCAAGGTAATAATTTTTCATATGCCTAAGTGCATGACTCATTTGTAGGCATATCAATACTGAAAATATTAAGCAAAAATTATGATAATCTCTAATTGCATGTCTCTTTATTCACTGTTAGTGTAAGGGTCTCTATGTGACTACATGACTTGAAGTTTTAAAGTATTTATTTAGTTCCAATAAAACTATGCTGATGATTGAAATATGAACTCTTCTACACAAACTCTACAAAAAACACACATAGAAATTAAGAGATGATAAAAATACTACTGAGACCAAGAAAGTGACCTCTTGGGTCCCCTCCAGAGCCTAGAATCATTCACGAAGAGAAAGACAAGGCTCTTGGGAAGAGGGAAACATGCATAATCTAAAGTTTACTCCCAGTGTAGAAAAATAACAAAAAAAGGTATGAGACTTGGTAAATCAGATCTCAGCTTAATAGATAGTCTAGAAAGAGGGACTTGTCTGGATTGGAATCTAGAAAAGGCAGAGAGAGACTCAAGGGTGGCATGAATGGTGAAAGGGAGTAGAATTACATTGAGCTTTGGCAATCAATAAAGAAACATGAATAAAGATTACCATATATACTCGAATATAAGCTGACCCTAGTATAAGCCGAGGTACCTAATCATTACCTGGGAAAGCAGAAAAACTGATTGACTCGAGTATAAGCCTAGGGTGGAAAATGCAGAAGCTATTGGTGAGTTTCAATAATCAAAACAGATGAAAATAAAATTACTAAAAATTGAGACATCAGTGGGGTAATGTATTTAAATATTTATTTTAAATAAAAACATAAATAAAAGGACAATAAGTCATTTAACATTAGTAAATCAGCACAGTAAGTGGAAAATAGGTTCAACAACAACAATAAGGTATCAACAATGAGTAAGAGTACTATTTCCTGAGCTCAATCAGCAACCAAGCTAAAATGTAAAGAGTTAAAACCCTTCAAAACTGGATTCCTCATCATCATCTGTATCCCAATGCAGAGCTTCAGCTGATGTGAGGTCATCATAGATGCTGTCCTCGCTGGGGTACCACTGACTCATGTATAATCCAAACCCCAGTTTTTCGGCACATTTTTTGTGTTGAAAAACTTGGCTTATACACGAGTATATATGGTATATTGAAATACATATATGTATCAAAGATCATGGAAAAGTTTACAGGAAAAATCTTTATCTATAATTTCTAAAAGAATTGATATTATCAGAGGAAAAAGAGAAAAAATGCTCAATACTTCTTTTTAGTCTGTATTTAAAGTTAGGCTTTGGTTGTCTTCTCAAGGGCTTCTCTTGTCAGCAGCAGCAGTAGTTAGATGAAGGAACCTGAATGTGTACAGATATATTTTAGAACTTGGGAAATTTAACCTAAAGTACACTTTGGCTTTGCAGTGCCCTTGGGGGTGAAACTGAATTGCTCAGGAGATGAATAATGGGATTCATTAACATGACCAGGTGAAATCTAACATAACCCAAGGTATTCCCTCGCTGTTGAACATTAGACACAGTGAGAGTAATGCTAGTCTCACTTCCAGTAATTTCTTATTTATCACCGAAGCCACCAATAAAAGAATATTGTCTCACCCCAGAAAGAGGTGGGGTTATATTTATTGAATTAGGATACAGAGATCACACTTTTTCACATTCAAGGAACTATGTTTTAGTTCATTTTATTTCCTTTGATGCAAAAAAAGGCACTAATGTGTCATACATGCTATAAAAATAGACTTGTTCGATACCTTATGGGTATAAATAATTCCAATATACCGCACTTTGTATAAAGAGCCCTGGGAGTATAATGGTTGCACATTAGGCTACAATCCACATGCTTGGCAGTTTGAAATCACGAGCAGCTCCTTAGGGTAAAGACTGGGCTTTCTCCTCTCATAAACAGTCTCCAGAACTCATAGGGAGGCCACAGGCGTTTGAATTGACTTGATGGCAGTGAGGGTGTTTTCCTTTGTATTTTGCTCAAATAATTATATCAATAACCATGTTGTTTCAACAATTAGAAGAAAGTTTATATATATATTTATATATATATATTATATATATATTACTTCAATTATACCGGCAAAATAAACTATGACATCTGAACTTTAATTTCAATGCTGTAAGTCACCTTTTCTTCACATATAAAAGATTCAGAGGCACAGTTTTCTGTAAAAATTGCCCTCAAGCAATAAATGGGGAAAAATAATTTCAATTGTGATGGCTACAATTATATCAACCAGACACTCAGGGAAGAGTGGGGGTGGAGCCTGACCTATCAATTGGGTCATAATCACATGAAAATTCCTTGGTATAATAAGCATATGTGTTTGAGTGAGAGAGACACCAAGAATCACATCTGAAAGGCCCTTCACCGTCTGCAGCAGATGGGTCTTGCACCTTCACCGTCTGCAGGAGATGGATCTTGCACCTTCACCATCTGCACAAGATGGATCTTGCATCTTCACTGTCTGCAGGAGATGGATTTTGCATCTGGTTCCTGGATTCCCTGCTGTTGTCACCTGCTGCTCACTGAAGCCATCAGCTCCATCAGCAGATTACTGAACCTGGATTCACTGCATCCACTAGTCTCTGCATCCACTAGCCTCTGCCCCTGATGTCTCTGTGTGAACATTCTGTTCCCTGCTCCTTGGCTTCCTTAAGTCAGGAGAAACCTGACTGGAATTAGACTGAATTTACCTATTGCTACAATTATGTAAACCACTTCTTGATATAAATCTCTTTCTACATACAAAAGCATATAAATATCATTATAAATATCATTGATTCTGCTTCTCTAGAAAACCCAACATAATGCATAAGTCTTACAGAAACCAACTTTCCCCATGAAAAGAAAAAGTGTATACTTAAAAAAAAAGTGTTACCTTGTTGTTTGTCATTTAGCACTAATTCTTAGCCTGGACTTTGAAAACAAAGGAAAAGTATAGGCAAATCTTAATAATGAATATTTACAGAAATGTAATGAAGCTCAGGAATCTGTTTTTAGAAAGCCCAAAGGAAGACCTTTAGCTTTACCAAAGGAGACAATAAAACCTCAGGAAACCACAATGACTTGTTTAAGTTCTCGTTATTTTCAAATTTTGAATCAGAACCTATACATGCTGAGGTGCAATCCTAGACATGTATGTTCCACGATAGAACCAGTTGGTGAATAACTACTATAAGTCAGCTTACAATGACAGAAATTTAGCTCAATCAAAATCCATTTCTTATTCATTTATGGACAGATTTCCACCTTGAGACTGAGGAACATGGACTCCTATTTTATGGCTGTATTATTTTTAGGATGAACAAAAGCTATGAAAGTTGTCAAAGATTTAACTCAGATCGATCCACAGTCAATGTCATGGAAACAGCCCTAAAGAAATTAAATTTTGTATTTGGCAAATCAACACCAGAGGAGCATTTTAAAGTGTTAAAAAGCAAAGATATCACTTTGAAGACAAAAAGGCATCTGAAGGCAACAACAAAAACAACAAAGGCTAGCAGCAACAGCAATGTACCTCACTGCCAGTGATTCATAGTGACCATTTAGGACAGAGTAAAACTCTCCCTGTAGATTTCCGAGACCTTAAATATTTACAGGAGTAGAGAACCTCATCATTCTCCCACAAAGGAGCTGATGGAGTCAAACTGCTGACCTTAAATTTAGCATTAGCATCTCACTGGGTAGTCTTTTATGCCATCAGATCCATGATGTGTGTGGTAGTTACGTAATCTGGTGTCAATTTGAGGATTAAGAGTGTAGGGGTGGAGTCTAGCCTGTCAATCAGATCATAGTTAATGAGGCCTCTGTGTGGGCATGGCCTTCTGAGGATTGTGAGAACTGGTGCACTTCCTCCTTGGAGGCGGGAGACACTATCTCTTTGGCTTACTCCCTGTCACACATCCCTGTGGAGAAGACACAATGAAAGAGGCTGATAGAGCCAGAACTCAGGAGCCAGAGAAGCCAAGTGGACACCCCTGCCAGCACTGAGATGCTTACAACGCCACTGGATCCACAAGACTTCCCATCTCCTGGCCTGTGTTCTTCCTGCATTCAGTGTCATTGCATCATTGCATGTGTTTCTTGGGTCTGAAGAGGACTTTAGAGATTGGTATCAGACATATGGTCTAACATTGACTTTATGGGTCTGGTCTTCACTAACCTGATTTGCTTTCTTAATGTACAGTTGCTCTTGTATATAAAGCTCTTTCTTATACACATATGATTGTCTATGGATTTGTTTCTCTGGTCTACCCAGACTAACCCAGTGTGCCCAAGGCAGGCTATTATATTTTCAATTATATCAATGTGTGTGAATGGATATAGAAGATTAAAGAAGAAGAACTAATGCATTTGTATTATGATGCTGGATAAGATTATTTAATACAATTTGGACTTAAAAAAACACACAATAAATTTTCTTAGATGAAGCTCAGCCAGAAATCAACTTTAAAGTGAAGACTTTAAGCCTTTATCTCATGTACCTTGAACAGGGGATGAGGAGGAACCGGTACCTAGAGAAGGACATCCCACTGGGTAAAGCCGTGAGTCAACCAAAAAGAAGCAAGCACTTCAAAAGATGCACTGGCCCAGGGTCTGCAATGATGGGTGCATCAATAGCAATGGGTGTGAGGCTGGTGCAGGACCAGCCCACAGTTTGTTCTGCAGACTTGGGGTCACTGAGTCAGAAAGGAACCAGTAACATCTAACAAGAAAACCTTTCCTCTAGGGCTTTTGAGTCCTCTACATCCTGCGTAATGAAAAGGGCAAGAAAGATAAGAAGGCACAGCTATTATATTGACTACTCCCGTAAACTTGACACAAATGACTTACGTTCACATGGATATAAAGGATGACCAAGTATGCAAAAGAGTTCGAGAAAGTGGAGGCCCTCAGGAAGAGCTCCTGATATGAGTAAGCTTCTTATTGGAACCCCATCTGGTCCTATGTCAGCTAATTCATCACCAGCCAATTCACAAAACTTTATTTTTGCTTACTTGTTACAGCTGTCCTGACATTTATTATATATATTATCTGCTATATATCATACGCTCACCCAATGTCATCGTAAAGCTTCATTTAGAAAAAAGGCACTGCTTTAGTTTTAATTAGTGTT
Organism: Tenrec ecaudatus; assembly: GCF_050624435.1. Classification (NCBI taxonomy): domain Eukaryota; kingdom Metazoa; phylum Chordata; class Mammalia; order Afrosoricida; family Tenrecidae; genus Tenrec; species Tenrec ecaudatus. The sequence goes on from NC_134530.1 coordinate 102,097,588, forward strand.
TGATTGTTGGATAGGTGTAAAAATAACAGCATTCAAACATTACATTTGCTACAGATATCATAAAACAAATGTGCTAAATTGCTGATAAGTTGAACGTTTGTGTCCATACAATCCTGAAAAAAATGGGCTGGCTTTTTGTTTTATTTTGGGGAAGTAGCTAATCAGACTTTCTGTCTAAGATGCTTCAAACCTCCAGCCTTTTGGTCAACAGACGAGAACAGTAATCATGTTTATCAGCAATAAAATGGAGAATATTTAATGATATGTTGGAGGAAAATTTAAACACACAGTAAAAGTGTGGCGCCGAGAAAAGAAGACAACTCCTGCTTGGAGGCAAAGAATTGGGTGTTATGCGTTCAAAGTCTCCACCAGCACCCTCGTGTGATGATAAACTCCCTCACAGAATGTAATCCAAGTGTACAAGAATGTTTCCAAAAGGATATGCTAAACTCAGTGAAGATGTAGCAACAGACCTATTCAGCAGGAACACGCACTGCCTCTGGAATGCAAGCTTTCTGTAATATCATGCAAAATGTGCTTATGAAATGTAGCCGAGAAACAAAACTGAACATGACAAAGTGTTGAGTTCCCGGCGTAAAGACAATATTATGTCTCTTGAAATATAATGAAGACTGCACTTCATTAAAGTGCAATTGTCAACTTGTGGGAAAGAGATAGCTTTGCTATGTCAAAATAGCACAAACAAATAGGACAGAACATGAATTTAAAAAATGCTTGGGACAGCAGCATGTATAATTTAATAAAATGTCTCCAACCATGACTTTTTGCAATGAAAATATATTAAATATGAACGTGGTAGATATGACCTACTCAACTTATTTTCTTCCAATCTTCCTGTCCTTACCCCAATGCTCTTTCCCGCCTCATCCCCACACCAGCAGAAAACTATACATAGCTGTCAGATGTCAATGTCACACTGAAGACTGAATAAAATCTTAAGTGTTTTTGAACTCTAAAATAACAGCCTGACCAGTGCATTTTGAACTGAAACCTCATAAATTCTTAAATGTACTATTCAATGGCAAATGTTCTGAGACCTGCTCAATAATGACTCATGCCATAAAAATGGAAAACAAGAAGATATGCGTGTCTTCATTCCTTTAGTAGAAAATGTCAAAAGTGACTTTTTTATTGTTGTTTGCTTTCTTTTACTTTTAATGTCTTTGAATGAGCTGCCGCTTTTGAATGTCCTGGAATTTGTACATTTCCGAAGTTTCACAGATGATTTCCTTGCGGATTATTGCTCATCACATTCACCTACAATCAGAAAATATCTAAGCCAAAGAAAGTGATATTTTATAAGGTAAATATATATATATATATACATATATATATATATATTTAAATATATATAATAAACCGTCATAGAAGTAAATGTAATAATTCTAGTAACTGATTCAATTGGTGTACACAAATAAATTCTTAACTATTCTATAGAAGCAAGACAGCTACAAGGGGGTTTAAATATGATCATCTACCCATCACATATTTCTCAAATTAATTAAGGAATGAAAAGATTCACTTACTTTACAAAGTCACTCTTAATTTGTGTGACAAAGCTGGAACTGGTAGTATAGCCATAATTAATTTATTATTTATAAAGCATATAGCACTTTCCGTCTGGTATCTAATATAATCCTCACACAAACTCTACAGAATGACTAATGGCTCGGTGTGGTAGTAAGAAACATTAAGCAATTTGCTTATGTCATACAATATGATATGAAAAATTATAAATCATATAAGTGATATCTATGTGAAGTAGGGTGTTTAGTGACTTGACCAGCAACAGAAATAATGCAGTTGCTGCCAAGAGCTTCCTGATTCAGGCAGCCCATGTGTGTCAAAACAGGACACCACACCACAGATTTTCATAGCTGCAACCATTTTGAAGCAAATCAACAGGTCTTACTTCTGAGGCGCCTCTTAATGGATTCAAATTGTCACGCTAGTAAATTTTTTTTCCCTTAAATGCTTAACCCTGTTGATTGGACTATCTCCCACGCAATTTTCAAAGATAGGCACACATTGTTCATATAAGCTTCTTTGGGTCAATAACATGTATACATTGCTTATAATACCCTATCATGAAGAGTTGCTAGACGTAAGTAACTCAAGATGTAAGTCACCTACAATTTTAGGCACAGTTTGTAAAACATAAGTAAACATAAGTAAAGACTTTGGGATGAATGCACTGTGGAGGATGTTACAATGTTCAACCAAAAGAATGAAGTCTGTGTCTAAAATGGTTTCACTTGTTATGAAAAGCCCAAACTGCCTCCAACAACCTCTCTAAAGACTATTCCTGAGTTTCTCCTGAGCACACCGAGCCATCCTGGGATCATTTCAACTTGTGTCATATGATAACTTCAACCAACAGGTTAAACAAACAACCCTGAAAACAGGGTCAATGGACAAATTGCAACCAAAGAGCAGAGAAAATGAGTAGCTGACGGACAATGTTCTGAGACTAAAGAAATGTGTGTCTTCTTTCATAGTTAGCCTGCAACGTTTCATCAAATACTCTACTTCTGTGACTTGTTCACTTGATAATTTATCATAATGCCCCAGAGAGTTTATTTAAAACATCTGTTTAATTCCAATTTCCATTTTGACCTGGTAGATCTGACTGAGACCAGAAAATTTGCATTTATGTTTTCAGGTGATGCCGAAAGTGCTTTTTCAGGTACCTTTTAGGAAAAGAGTCCTTGTGGCACACTGGGCTACCCTTGTGGTGCTAACTGGACAGCCAGCAGTCTGATGCCACCAATTGTGCACTGGAAGAAGGATGAGACGTTCTGCCTTCCTAGGTATTCACAGTCTCAAGAACCCACAGGTTCATTCCTGTCCTGTCCTATAGACTCCCAGTAGGTTGAAATTGATTAGAGGGCAGTGAATTCGATTTAGTTTTTGATTTTGAAAAACAGTAAGGAGTCGTGCTGGTACTGTGGGTTAGACATTGGGCTGGTAGTCCCGGTCAGCAGTTCAAATATAACAGCACCTCCAAGAGATAAAAATGAGGCAATTTGACTCCATAAATCTCAGAAATACTGTATAAATTCCCTGTGACTCAGAGCCCATTGGATTGAAGTGGGTGTTATTTGGGTTTGAAAAGCAGTGGCTTAGTTGTTCCTTTGCCTGATTAATTATTAAATGAATCAAATGTGCATATAAAAAGTTATGGTTCCTAGATTTATTTTTTCACTGCCTCTTCCAATTAGCATTTTGGAATATTTACATATTTGAACAGTATCTAACACTTTTAAGAATCCTAATTTCTAAATGTATATTTGAATGGCACTTTCAAATATAGACATAGATCTGTTACTCAAATTAGAACAAATAGTACTCAGATGAAACAGATATGAACCACAATCTTTATGATTATAAAATTTGTGGTTTTTCTCACTCTACCATATGTTAATTTTTCATTATGATTTAATGGAAAAGTTACAGAGTAGATAGTTTTTCCATTAAATCATTTATACACACTTTGTCCTTTGTCCTATGGCATTGATTACAATCAGTGTTAACCGTTTCTATCCATCTTTCTTTTTTATCCCTTTCTGTGTTCTGAGCTTTAAGGCTAGGGTATGTACCCCCTTTGATTTCCTATGGCTGTTATTCTTAGGACTGTGTACCTCACTGGTGTATTAGTTCACTTTACAGATCTATTATTTGGCAGAAAATTGAGTCATTGATGTGGATTCGATTCCAGGCTTGCAGGGTATCTAAGGGGCATCGTTTTAGATGCTCCATCAGTCTCTGGCAGACCAGGAAGCCCATTTGCTTTAGTATTTTGACTTTTATTTCACATTTTCATTCCACTCTGTTCAGGAATACCTACTGTGCTACTGTAAGTAGTAGTCAGACACCATCTAGCTTCTTCTGGTCTCAGGGACCTTGATGTTTTAGTCTGCACGATTCATTAGTTTTTTAAAGTAATTGTTTCTATGCGTCTTTGGAATTCTTCACTCCCCATTTGTTCCAGAGAGAAAGACCAATAGTTTCACTTCAGATGACTGCTCATAAACTTTTAAGACCTGAAATTCTACTAGTCAAAGTAGAAAGTATAGCTGAGGGAAGGGGAAATTATTTAGTATGGCTTTTCTATACATGTCTTTGTAGTTCACACCACATGATTGACTGAGACCATGCAAATAGGGCAGGTGAAGTCCTGACAGAAGGATCAATTGATTTTGTCATTCCACTGGGTATATGAGTCATCCTCTCAGGAAGAAGAGAGGCCTCCCATGACCATCCAGAAAGAAGAGTCACTAACAGACTGAGTGCAAGATCTCTGCCTGAAGAGACATGGGAACCGAGGTAGCAGAGTCTGGAGCATGGAGACCAGGAGACAGAGGCGGTAGAGGCTGCAGCACAGGGGATTATTTAGCATGGCTCTTCTAGTAATAGCCTCTGAAACTCCCACCAAAGGAATTTTGAGGTATGGGTAAGAGGTGGAGAAAGGTACTGATAGGATGCAGTTGTGAGTGCTTGATAATAGAAGTCATTGTGATTGCCATAAAAGGTGTCATCTCAAGAAGCAAGAGGGGGACCTCACTACCAGCAAGAGCCAGAAGTGGAGAACTTTTGCATCTCAAGATTCCCATGCAGCAAACATCCTTTACTCAGGAAGAGAGGTTGGGCTTCGGAGCAGTGACAGAGGAGGAGCAGCAGCATCACCAAGGACCAGGGCATGAGACAGAGTGGTGGGAATCTCAGGCCACAGAGCAACTAAAGCTGAGTGTTCAGGTTTGTCGAGTAAGGCTCCTCTAACCATTGAACTAAAGGATCTGAGTTTGCTGAGTCACAGTGCTGGAGCTCAATGTCTGTGGGTGGAGACTTACATCAGAATGGCATATCCATTGGACATTTTCTAGGAGCCCTGAAAGAACTTTGCAACATGGCACGACTGAAACATTATATCTTGAGTCTTTCTCACCTGAATTATAACGTGTTGATTTCCTTAAGAAAGCACATAACCATGAGCATTATCTGTGAGCTTTGTGCAGCTGTTTCAATGAATGAAAACCTAGCTGAAAATGAGAGTGTGCTGTGAGAGCCACAGTCGATGAAGTACTCTGAACGACGGAACATTCAGGATTAATTGCAATGCTTTCTGACTCATGGAACCACTTTGGTTGTTGGGTGTCAGTGAGTTGGCTCTAAGCATAGCAATCCTATGCACACAGAAGGAAACACTGCTTGGTCCAGCATTGTCCTCACAACTGTTCCTTTGACTGGGGCCATTGTTGCAGCCACAATGTCAATCTACCTCAATGATAACTGTGTTGGTCCCGGTAGCCTATATCAAAGAGTAATAGTATATTAAGAAAACATCCCAGCCCAGTCCAGTTTAAGTCCATAAGTCTGATATTAGCCCAGAAGTTCAATACTAGTCTGCACATTCTTCTTCAGACTCCTGCAACACAAGCAGTTATGCTGAATGCAAGAATAATACTGGCCAGTGGGTGGGAAATCTTGTGGAAGCATCTGAGCTCTGGCAGGGGTCTCCATCTGGATCCTCCAGCTCCACGACTCTAGCTCCATCAGTGTAGCTCTATATGTCTTGCCAGCAGGAAGATGAAGCAGAGAGTGTGGGTCCGGCCTCCAGTGAGCTCCTTATCTCCATGGCGCCTCTAAATGAGGTCATCAAGCACAACCTGATTAATAGGCTAAACTCCATCCCTTTACAAGTTGACAGGAGATAATGTAACTGTCTCAAGGACCTTCCTCTTTTTTGGCTCCACTCCACTTGACCAAGCATGATGTCCTTCCACAGGGATGGGTCTCTCCTGACAATAGGACCAAAGTAGGTAAGACAGATGTTTTTGTCATCCTTGCCTCTGAAGAGTACTCTGGCCTTAATTCTTCCAGTACAGATCAGTTTGTTCTGCAGCAATATTTTTTTCCACAATCCAAATGCATTTCTTCTTCCTCAGTCTTTCTTATTCAATGTCCAACTTTCATATACAGATGATGCAATAAAGAATACCATGGCTTTGTTCAGGCACCCCTTAATCTTCAAAGTAACAATCCTATTCTTCAATACTCTAAAGATATTTGTGCATCAGATCTACCTAATGCAATACGTCTTTTGAGCTCTTGACTGCTGCTTCCATGAGCATTGATTGTGGCTGCTAGTAAAGCAAAATCTTTGCCAACTTCAATGTTTCTCCATTTATCACAATATTACCAATTTGTCCAGGTGTGAGGATTTGGGTATTTGTTACATTGAGTTTTAATCCATGCTGAAGTCTACAATCCTTGATTTTCATGAGGAAATGCTTCAATTCCCACTCACTTTCAGAAAGGAAGGTTTGTCATCTGCCTATCACAAATTGTTAATAAGTTTCCTGCAATCCTGATGCCACACTTCTTCATATGATCCAGCTTCTCTGATGATTTGATCAGCATATCAATTGAACAAATATAGTGGAAAATAAAATTCTGACACACACTTTCCCTGATTTTAACCCATTCAGTCTTGCCATGTTCCGTTCAAACAACCGTCTCTGAATCCATGTCAAAGTTCTGAAAGAACACAATGTCTTGCTCTGGAATTCCCATTCTTTTCAAGATTATTGACAGTTTATTATGGTTCACACATCGTAATGCCACTGCATAGTCAAGACAAGACAAGGAAACATCTGTGTGATATTCTCTGTTTTGAACCAAGATCCACCTGACATCAGCATTGATATTCCTGGTGCCATGCCCTCATTTGAATCTGGCCCGAACTTCTGTCAGTTTCCTGTTAATGGGTTGCTGTAACCATTGTTGGATGATCTTAATCAAAATTTGACTTGTGTGTGATATCAAAGACGCTGTTCCAGAGGTTGAGCATTCTGTTGGGTAACCTTTCTTTGGAACAGGAACAAATAGGGATGGCTTCCTGTCTGTTGGCTAGGTAGCTGTCTTCCAAATTTCCTGGCATAGATGAGTAAGGGCCCCCAGTGATTCCTCAGTTTTCTGAAACATGGTCTTGTCAATTCCTAGATCCCTCCCACCACCATCACCCCACCCCTACCTTTTTTTTTTTTTTTTGGCTACTGCACTCGGCGCAGTTTGAACTTCCTTCTACAGCACCATTGGTTCTTGTGCATATGCTGCCTCCTAAAGTGGTGGACTGTGGACCACTTTGGTTGTTGATTTGGAAGAGTGACTCTGTTTATTCTCTCCAGCTTCTCTTGTTTCTTACATCATTCAATATTTTTCTTATAGAATCTTTCAAAATTGTAATTTGAGGCTTGAATATTTTTCTTGAGTTCTATCAGTTTCAGATATACTGAGCATGTTATTCCCTTTTGATTTTCCATTTCTAGGTCTTTGCACACTTCTCAACAGCATTTGGCTTTGTATTCCGGAACTTCCCTTTGAAAGTTTCTATTCGGCTCCTAGACTTCATCCTTTCTTCCATTTGCTTTAGCTACTCTGTGATTAATAATAAATTTCAGAGTCTCTTCTGATGCCCACTTTGATGTTTTTTTTCCCTGTCTTTTTAATGGCCTTTTGCTTACTTCTTGAATGATGGGATCAGCTCATCAGGTCTTCTGTCATTCCTGCCCAACTTCAAACCTGTTCCTGAGCAGCTCTCAGCATTCAGGTGAGATCCACTCGAGGCCCTATTTTACATCCTGTGTATTTGTTTTAATTGTCTTCAGCTTTATCCTAAGCTTACTTATGAACAACTGATAGTCTATTCCATAGCTAGCCCCTGGTTTATTGTTAGCTGCTGATAACTAATGATGGAGCTTCTCCATCATTTCTTCCCATAAATGTAGTCGATTTGACAGTATATTCCGTTTGAAGAAGTCTATGCAGGTAATCACCTTTTGTGTTGTTGAAAACAGTTATTTGCTATGAATAAGTTATTGGTTTTGCAAATTTTCTATCATGTGATCCCCAGCTCAATTTCTACCACCAGTCCATATTTTATAACTACTGTTACTTTCTCATTATTTCCTACTTTTGCATTCCAATCACAAATAACTATCAACACATCATGTTGTCATGTGTGACCTATTTCTGATTGAAGTTGTTAGTAGAATTCTTCAATTTATTCATCAGTGCCATTTGTGGTTGGTGCGTAAATTTGAATACCAGTTGTTTTGACTTGATTTTTTGAAGAGGACAGATATAATCCAATCACAGGTAGCATTGTACAGCATGATGGATTTAACAAGATCCTTTCTGACAAAGGCCACACCATTCTGCTTGATTGTGTTATTCCCAGTAGTATTTCATATGATTTTCCGATTCAAACAGGCCAATACCAGTCCACTGCAGCTCACTGATATTCCATTTCATTTTAACCACTTCTAATTTTCCTAAATTCATACTTTGCCCATTCCAAATCCCAATCATTAGATTTCTTTACCTCAAGTCCAACCCCATCCACAGATGAAGACCCGGAAGGCTCTACTCCGACAGGATTACCCAGCTCATTTCGACTCTCCTGCAAGGAACCAGTGCCTCTGCAGTCACAATTCAAGTGCCCTTGGACCTGAGGGACCCATCTCTAGGTATTATCTCCTGCAATGTTCTGTTTCCTTTGTTTAAGCTTTCAGTATTTGAAAATGCTACGAGGTGATGCATACATTTTTCAGTGTCTTCTTTTGAAGTGGAGAGCCGAGTCCTTCTTATTTGTCTGTTCTTAGTCTGGAATTCTGCTGAAACCTCTGTACTTTGGATGATCTTGCTGACATTTGAAATACCAATGACATAGCTTCCAGCATAACACTAACTCATAAGCCACAACAGTGAGACAAACTGACAAACATGTGGTGACACAGATGCATGGGGTTTTGTAAAAGAAAGAACTAAAAGAGGATTGGGAAGTAAAATTTTTGATGCTTAGATAGTTACGTTGGTCATTGGAACTTGTAGTGATTAAAAGGAATGAAAAAAAGTTATATGTTGTAGATGAGAGGAGAAAAGCTGCTGCTGGAGTGGCCTTGGGCAAATTTAGGCTAATTAAGCAATATATGATTAATGAGAGGTAAATGCCTACTTGTTCTGCCTGACCAGAGGCCCCAGAAAACACACACACACACACACACACACACACACACATTGTAGTTCTGGTGTGGAAAAGAGAAGATTAAATTTGGATATTATTAAAAAGGATACCATTTATGTTTTTTCTTTGACTATATTCTGGATATGGAATCTTTGTCCTCCCTGGTGTTAGAACTAGGTTTTCATATGTAATGGAGATCAATGATCATCGTGACTACAAAGAACTTCCAAACCCACCTTCAGTCTATCATTTATTTTATATGCTTAAGGGAAATGATTTTTGAATTGCCCAGAAGAAACAGATTTTATTTTAAGCCAATGGGGGCTTAGGTGGAAATCTGAGGAATATCTTTGGAGAGGTGGGGGTAAAAAACCAAAACCTGTTTGACCTTTAAATTTTCATCCTGCCATTATCTGTTGTATGCGTATATGCAAGAAAACAAGAAAGAGCCACCTTTTAGGACTGAAAGTTCAAGGAAACCAGTGAGACATACACACATGATGGTAACCACTTGGCTCCTAAATTTGGTTTGCTTTTCTCTACTGGGCCTCTGGTTGCTTGGAGTTGCATTGGGGTCGATTACCTGACATGATTTCACCAGTGTGCACAGCACTGCAGATGAGGAGGAGCCTCCAGACAAATGGCTGAGTTTCAGATTTGGGACAATAGGCCACCCACGACCCTGAGCCATGTTAATTTATATTGTCCGTTCCACATGGTCATTGCAGTGAATTACAGAATGCTGAGATGATAGGAACTATACTAAGGAAAGAAGATGGTGGTTGATATCAGAGGTGATAAAATGAGCAGTTTGCAAAGGCGTGACGTGTGGGATATATTTAACCTCAACCTTTTTTAAGGCTAGTTTTTATTAATTTTTCTAAAAGGAAGTATTATTACAAAGGCGAAGGACCAGAGAGAGACATGCAGTTGCTAGGATGGCTTAGAAGAGGAGGTGAGCAAAGTAAACCTGAGTGTTTTCTGTTCCTGGCTTATATTAACACATTAACTTCCCCACTAAAACCCCACAATCATGAGTGTTGTCTGTGAGTTCTGTGTGTCCATCACAAAAGATTATTGAACTCAGCAGCGAAGTGGAGTGCTGATGGCTGGTATCAATGTACGTGGGTACAGATCAGAGCTGGAAAAACAGGGAACATAGGACAGATTTTGAGAGTATCCATACCAGGAGAGGAAGGGGACGGTGGTGGGGAGAAAGGGGTAACTGATCACAAGGACCTACCTATAATCCCCTCCCAGGGGGATGGACAACAGACAAGGGTTTGGGTGGAGACACTGGACAGTACAAAACATAGACAAAATAATAATTTGTAAATTATCAAGGGTTCACGAGGGAGTGAGAAGGAGGGAGGGGAAAATGAGTGGCTGATACCAAGGGCTCAAGCTGAAAGGAAATGATTTGAAAATGATCATGGCAACATATGTACAAATGTGCTTGAGACAATAGATGTATGTATATGGATTGTGATGAGTTGTATGAGCCCCCAATAAAAAGATTAAAATTAAAATGGCATAAAGGAAGTTGGAAGGTGGAAGCATGTCTCTGTTTTGGTGGCAATCGGGCTGGACGTGGTGTGCTGTTGGAGTTTCCTTTCTTCTTACGTACACAGAGAAAGCCAGATATAGTCCCCGTGCTCTTTCTTCAGGAAGGTGGCCTTTGTAGAGATGCAATAGCAGTTAGCCTTGATCTCTCCCAAGACTAGGATCCTGAGCCCCCAAGTCGAGAGACTCCCTTCCTGAAGGTGTTTGCTTATGGGTAAGATATTCTCATAACTTTCTCCTACTACGTTCTGCTTTATCCATGAACAGATTTCAAGTCTATATAAATATACATATGTGAAATACACTATTGAATTTATATGTATTGATAAGCTTACCTTCCATTCACCTTCCCACCCCTGTTAAGGTTATGTGTTTATCTATGAAACCACTAGTAGATTATTCTTATTAATGTTACTGTAAATTTAAAATAACTCAGAAAAAAATATGTAGACAAAGATATGAGACTGAAAACCTCTTGCAACCTCTGTTAGAAAATTTATGGCACTATCTTAAAAAGTTGGAAATAGAAATGTATTATGATCCAGGCAACCCAGTATTAGGTATCTATCCTAGAGAATGAGAGTCATGACATGAATGTGCACACTGTGGCAAAATAGATTTCTTAATATGACTCTTCTATCCATGTTTCTGTAACTCTTCCCAAATGAGTAGGTGATTAGACGTAGTAAAATGAGATGCCCCTTTTAGCCATAATCCCTTATGGAACATATTAAAAATTCTAGACTGTATGTCTAATTGAATAGTGAAGACCAAAGAAAAATCGATATGTTTTAATTATGGTGCTGGAAAAGAATATTGAAGGTGCCATTCAAGGCCCAAAAGGACAAACAAATCTGCCTGGTAGGATGTACGGCCAGAATGATCCTCAGAGGCAGGATGGGGAGAATTTGTTGTTTCAATGCTTTGGACATGTTTTCAGGAGAGGCCAACCCCTGGAGAAGGACATCATGCTTGCTAAGTGACAGGGTGTGAAAAAGAGGAAGACCTTCAATAAGATGGACGGACACAGTGACTGCATGGATGAACTCAAACATAAAACATTTGTGAGGATGATCCAGAGCTGGGCAGTGTTTTGTTTTTTGTAGTCAGCCCCAACAACAACAGCATGCCTGTGGGGAGAATCCCATTTGGAAGAAGCACTTTGCTGTGCTAATGGACAGGATTAATTAATCACTGCTGTCTTAGGGGAAAGTGTGACTAATGTCGGCAAGTTTTGTTTACTTGGTGTCATGCTTTTGGAAAGACAAATACCACACCTCCAACAAAGACATTGCTTTGTATGTAGGAGCCACGTTAGAAACAGAGAATTCCCAAGACCATCAGAAAAAGCGCTAACAGTGAAGCACATTCAGTACCTCTGTATGAAGGGATGGAGGTGGAGACCAGAGGCCCCAGAGGTTACAGGGTAGGCCATGGCACAGAACAGAGGAGGAAGCCTGAGACCAGAGGCTGAAGCAAGAGAGTACGAGGCAGAGCAGAGAAGTAGCACGGAGACTGTGATTTTGAGGAAAAGCCACCGGTGGGCTGGCGGACCCTTGGAGGCAGCAGCCAAAGTGCCACAAAGCTAAGAGTCTGAGGGCCCGAGAGACACTTGGAGGAGGGAAAGCACAGCTGTGGACCTATGAGTATAGCCTTATTGTTTATTGATCCTGACTGTGGCAACACATGTAATTCCCTAACACATTGCTGTAAATGTATTATCTGTGAGCTGTGTGAGGCCATTGCAAGGAGTGATTGAGCCCAGTAGAGTGCCGAGGGAGGAATGGTTGGTGTCAGAAGCTGTAGAGAAGGATGGACTACCTCTGCCCGTGGCAACAGGGAAGGCAGAGGAATTCAGATATATCCCCCGTCCCTTGCCCCCCAGTGCTATTTTCCTCAGGTGGGACTATGAAATAGGGTGTGCGATGCACTCTGGATATAAGACATCTTCCGGGTATAAGACATCCATCTCAGAATCAGAAACAGGGAATGCTTGAGACCATCAAGAAGAGCCACCAGCGCAGTGCATTTGACATTCCAGCCTGAGGGCTCAGAGGCAGCAGAGGCCATGCAATGCCAAGACTTGAAGCCATGGCAAGAGGAACCCGAGACAAAGCAGTGGACAGCATTAGGCCTATGAGACCGTAGAGCAGACACAGTTGAGCTTCCTGGCTCACAGAGGCCCAGTTCATGAGACTGCTTGGCTGCGAACCAGAGGGAAAGAGAGACTTTACTGCTGGCTTGGAAGGGGTGGTTCTATGGACCAATGAGTATATCCTTAGCATTTTCTGATTCTGGTTTGTGGTAACCTGTTAACTTCCCCAATTAATTCCTGTAATGACAAGTATCGTCTGTGAGCTCTATATGGGTATTTCAAGAAATTATAGAATCTAGTTTCCAGCTCAAGATAGCCAACTAAGCATACAGAGAGTAAATCAGTCTTCAATAATCAGGAGGACAATGTCAAGAAAGACACACCAGAGTGCAACCAATCACAGATGAGGACTCAACAAATAACTAAGTAACCGGAACCATATGAGGACCAGAGACAATGGAAACAGTCAGAGAGAAGTGGAAAGGCTCCTCTGCCCACTAGACATCGAACACTTCCTCTTACCCACCAGCTTGCAGACCTCACAGCAGGCCTGCGTGGCTGCCTCACCCCCGGCCAGCATATCCTCCATATGCTCAGCCCACACAGCTGCCTTACCCTAGGCTGACATTCACATGTATGCTCTAGGCATGGGGAGCCCACATGACCACCTTGCTTCCTGGATGCTGTGAACTCTGCTCCCCACAGACCATTTCATGACCATGAGCCATGTGCCCCTACCACAGCCTGTGTGGGACTGGCCCCCTACTGCATGGTGCATACTCCTCCCTGGGCTTCACTTCTCAAATGGTTCAAATTCCCACCCTTCCACTATAGCCATCTCTCCATGTGGCTCCTCCAGCTCCAGAGCTCTGACTCCATCAGCATAGTTCCTTGTGGCTTGTCAACAGGAATGTGTAGTAGAGAGTGTGGGTCTGGCCTCCAGTAAGCTATTTATCTCTGTAGCACCCCAAATGACAGGCTAAACTCCACCCCTTCACCCTTAATAGTCTTAAATTGACCCCGGACTATGTAACTACCACACTGCCCCACTGGGTATGTTCAATAGATGGTAAAAAAAACAAACAAAAGAATTCAAAAACCAGAAATGTTACCTAACACCATACAAAAACTCAAAAAGAAACCCCAAAATTAATGCTAAGATAATAGAATTATATACTGTGTAAGAACAGACACATAGAATTGAAAGTATAGAAACCTAAATCAGTGAGCTCAAAGACAAAATTTTGACTAGAATTTATGAGATGACCAAGCAACAAAAAGAGCAGAGTATTCCAAAGAAAGCATAAGGATTATGTGGGATAATCTCAAGAGGAAGAAACTATGTTTCATTAAGATTCCAGAACAAGAAAAAACAAACAAACAAGAAAGCCACAGCGAAAATAGCACAAATACCTGAAAAAATAAACAAAACAAAACTTTTCTAACAGTCCAAAAGAAGAACAGAAAATAACTACCCAGGAAGCTGACAGAACACAAATGGGATAGCCCCTAAGAGAAAACAGTGGACGTATTTTGTCAGACTCTCTAACGTCAAAGACGGCTGAGATTTATGAGAGTAGCAAAATGAAAAACAAAAACAAAAACCAGTCACATACGGAACAAAACCAGTAAGAATAAGTGGGAAATTTTCAACAGAAACCATATAGACAAGAAGACACTGGACTGACATATATAAATCCCTGGCAGGGAAAAAATACTGTGATGAGGCCATGTTTTGGGGGTGGCCAAGAGAGCAGACACAGGAACGGAAGAAGGGAGGTGGGTATGAAAGAAGGAGAAGAACAAAGGAAGAAGATGAAGAGGACAAGGAATGATGTATCTGGGGGTCATTTTTACTGGGAGAGTGTCACTGTTTTTATGTGATAGTCTGTTCAATCACATACAGCATGTTTTTCTTTTTGTGTGCTTTATTCCACAAATAAAGAGAAAAATGAATAAAATTAAAGTTTAAAAAAAGCCTTACCCATGAGACCTAAACAGTAGTCTGAGTGGTTACAGAAGGAACAAAAGTAAAATTGAAAATGACTTAATTTTTTTGTGTGACACACAAGATATATTCAAACAAACAAAAAGAAAACAAGGGGAAAAACAACTGCCAACCAAGAATCCTATATCCACCCAAAAATGTAACACAGACAAGAATATTGTCGGACAAGAAGCCATTAAAGGAATGTAAAAAAGCAAGAACATCGTTACAAAAAAATTCTAAAGTCAAAGAATCAACAGCAGCAGACAAACCCTAGATCAACATTCAAGATAGCCCCATACAACAACCAACACACTTAGAGAAGTGTGAAACAACACAGAAAGAGAGGAAGAACAAAGGCACTGAGGAGACATTATCAAATCCAGCAGAAAAGGGGAGTGCTGAGGAAGGAATGGTTGATGTTAGGTTAGGTAAAGAGAAATGGAGGGTGTAGGCCTGTTGGGCTTCTGCCTCATAACAATTATCTTGAGTTCATGTAGGAATTGATTATCGTTTTCTATTGTGTAGCCAACGGATATCAGATACCGTCTCCAGGTTATTTGGTTGCACATCTATGTTCATCATAGTATTACTTACAATAGTGAAAATATGGAAACACTCTAATTATTACAAGTAACGAATAGATTTGTAAACAATGGTACATTTACCCATGAGTATACTATGCAATATTCATGAGTAAATATTCTGTGAGACACTTCATAACATGGATGAATCTGAAGGACATTATCCTGAGTGAAATTTCCCAGGAGCAAAATGCAAATATTGTATGAGACCATTACTACATAAAGTCAAGAAAAAGTTTACACGCAGAAGAAACATTCTTTGATGGTTACCGGGAATGGAAAGTAAAAGTCCATTTAGAAGGTAGAAAGAAGCATATTATTTTGGGTGGAGGAAAAAGAAATCTAAAAGACAAGGGAGATGAGCACAAAATCATAAAGGCAAAGAGAAGCACCGGGAAGAGCATGCGTTCAATCAACAAAGATGTTATTACATACACAAAAATTTATTTTGAGAAACAGAATATCATTAGAATACACATGAATGTAAAAATTACAATAAAACCCATTTAAAAGAAGGAAGGAAATTGAGCAATTGTACAAAGAATTATGTTTGACATTTATGCTCCCACTACCAATGAATACAATCTTCAGTTGTTTTCCATGCTTCCCAGCAATTGGCACTGTCAGTTTCGGGGGAGATTTTTCCTAATCTAATCTCTTTGCCACAGTATCTCATTGTTCCCTTGCACTTTTGCTGATAATTTTTATACTTTTATTTTTATATGAACATAACCTTTGGTGAGCTATCTGTTCAAATTGTGCACTATTTCTACTCGTAAGGTTTGGCTTCTAAGTGGGGGGGGGTGATGTTGTTGTTGATTTTATATTTTGGATACTGAATATGCCTTTAATTAGATATATTCTTTTTCATTCTCTTAACAGAGTCTTTCAGACAGGTAATTTATATTGCAACAAAGTACAATTAAAAATACTTACTACTCAATCCAGTTTATGCTTAGCATTCTTGATTCTATAAAAATTATTATACCTTTCTTTTGTGTATAATATCTGTGGGTGTATAAATATAAGAGAAGCAACTGGATCAATGGTCATGATATGTTCAGTTTTAACAGACGTTATTGGTTTTCCAAGATTGTACCAAATTTATAACTCCCCCACACCCACTCCTGCATTTGCACATCTTTCTGCTAACATTTGGTATTTTGGATTGTTCATTTTCTACAATATTCTTTGGGTTTTTAATATTCTACCTTTTGTGGGTTATGTTATCTACAAGGTCATGGAGGCAACTATCTAAACAGAAAATTTCAAAGGGAATTACAAGAAGCTAAAATAAAATATTATAATAGAATGAGCAATGACCTAGTGGTAGAAACTCAAAAAGGACGATTATCTTAAACTCAATGAGCATATCTTAAACTGAAAAAAACCTCAAGAAAATAATCAAGCCTTGAATGAGTTGCAATATGAAAATATTCTACAGACAAAATATTTAATGATGCAAGAAGCATAAAAAATATAAAGAATAAACACAATCACCGTATCACAAATTCTTAGTTGCAGAGTGGAGACCCAAAGCCCATGTGTATCAATTGGGCACCCCTATCAGAATGGCCACAAGGAAGAGAAGAGCCATTCAGGGTGCAGTACAGCACTGAGGAAACACAACCTTCCTCTAGTTCTTTAATGCTTCACCACCACCCCCAACTACCATGACCCCAATTCTATCTTATAAATCTGGCTAGACCACAACAAGATACTGGTACAGATAAGAGCTTGCAACACAGGGAATCCGGAACAGATAAACGCCTCGGGACCTATAGGGGAGTAGCTATATTAGGAGGGTAAGGGTGGGGGAAGTCACTAAGGGAAACCAATCACAATGATCGATGTACAGCCCCATCCCAGGGGGACTGACTGGAGAAAAGTGGGTGAAATGATACAGCCATCAGTGTAAGTCATGGTTAAGACAAAAGAATTTATAAATTATCAAGGGGGCATGGGGATGGAAGGGTGGAGGAGAGATGGGAGAAAATGAGGAGATGATTCCAGGGGCTCAAGTAGACAGAATCTGTTTTGAAAAAGATGATGACAACATGTACAGATGTGTTTGACAAAATGGATATTTGTATGGTTTCTGATAATATCTGTAAGAGCCCCCAATAAAATCAAATTAAAATAAATTTTAAAAGCCCTGCTGGTAGAGCATAATAAAATTGTACTACAAGTATTTTAAATTTTTAAAAATTGCTAGTTGACATTTCACCATTTCAAGAGGTAGTATATCAGCCAGAACCAATGATAATGAAAGAAATTCAAGCCTGCACAAAAGGCATTATCCAAAAACAAACTTCAGGAATTGATGGAATACTAATCAAAATGTTTCAACAAGCTGATAGAGTACTGGAAGCACTCACTAGTCTATGCCAGGAAATTTGAAACCCAGCTCCTTGGCCAAGTTTGTACCCATGAAAAAGAAAGGTGACCCAGCAGAATGTCAAAATTAAAAAACAATATTATTTGTATTACATGTAAGATTTTGTAGTAGATATCCAACAACATTCATAGCAGTATATTGACAGGGAACTGCTGGATATTCAAGCCAGATACAGACAGGTTTGAGTTGAAAGCAGAAAATATCAGAAAGATGTTTTCTTGTTATCAGGCACCAAAGAACAAAAATCATTACATTGTATGCTCATCTCCATGATATGATCGCTGAATACAAATGGGTGCATAAGCAAATGTGAAGAAAGCTTATGGTGCCCGGCTATAAAAAGATATAGTGTCTGGGGTCTTAAAGGCTTGAAGGTAAACAGGCAGCCATCTAACTCAGAAGCAACAAAGCCCACTTGGAAGAAGCACATCAGCCTGTGCGATCACAATGTGTCAAGGGATCAGGTATCAGGCATCATCAGAACAAAAAATCTTACCATAGTGAATGAGCAGGGGAGTGCAGAGTGGAGACCCAAAGCCCATTTGTAGGCCACTGGACATCCCCTTACAGAGGGTCTTGGGGAGGAGATGAGACAGTGAGGGTGTGATATAGCAACGACGAAAAGTACAATTTTCCTCTAGTTCCTAAATGCTTCCTCCCCCCGCCCCTCCCACTGTCATGATCCGAATCCTACCTTGCAAGTCTGACTAGACCAGAGGATGTACACTGGTACAGATGGGAACTGGAAACACAGGGAATGCAGGACGGATGATCCCCTCAGGACCAGTGGTGTGAGTGGTGATACTGGGAGGGAATATGGAGGGCGGGTTGGAAAGGGGGAACCTATTTCAAGGATCTACATGTGACCTCCTCCCTGGGGGACAGACAACAGAAAAGTGGGGGAAGGGAGACGTGGGACAGAACAATATATGACAAAATAATAATTTATAAATTATCAAGGGTTCATGAGGGAGGGGGCAGTGAGGAGGGAGGAGAAAAATGAATACCTGATGCCAGGGGCTTGGGTGGAGAGCAAATATTGTGAGGATGATGAGGGCAATGAATGTACAAATGTGCTTTACACAATTGATGTATGTATGGATTGTAATAGGAGTTGTATGAGTCCCTAATAAAATGATTAAAAAAAGAAATTTTTAAAATGTCAGTAGACATCTAAAAAAAGATGTTTACTTGTGTTTTATCTTTCATGCTAAGGCAGTCAACTATGTGGAGCATAGAAAACCATGGATAATCTTGAGAAGAGTGGGAATCGGGCAACAAGAGGCAGTTGTGCAAAAAAGTAAGGACATACTGCATGGTTTAAAATGAGGAAATGTGTGCATCTGGATTCTATCCATTGACCATATTTATCCAACCTCTATGCTGGCATGTATGTATTCTGAGAAGCTAGACTGTATGGAATCCAGTTTGGCATCAAGACTGGAGGAAGGCTATTAGCAACAGGCAATGTGCAGATGATACAATCTTGTTTTCTGAATATTGAAAAAGATTCAAAGCACTTGCTGATGAAGATCAGAGATTGTAGGCTTGTAGGCTTCTGTATTATGAAAAAGTAAAATCCTCACAACTGAGGTAGTAGGGAACATCAAGATAAATGGAGAAAAGATTGAGGTTGTCAAGGATTTCATCTTGCTTGGATCCACAATCAATGTTCCTGGAATCAATAGTCAAGACATCAAATGATGCATTGCATTCAGCAAATCTGCTGTCCATGACCTTTTACAGTGCTGAAGAGGAAGAATGTTACTTTGAGGACTAAGGTAATACTGACCCTAGACAAGATATTTTCAATTGCCTCATAGGCATACCAAGGTTGGACTTTGAATAAGGAAGATTGAAATAGCACACAATACTTTGAATTACAGTGCTGGCAAAGACTGTTGAAAGTTTCATAGGTTGCTGACAGGACAAACAAAGCTGCCTTGTAAGAAGTACAACCATAATGTCCCTTAGAAGCAAGGATGGCAAGACTTCCTACTTGGGATATGTTGTCAGTAGAGGCCAGTCCCTGGAGACACTATGCTTCATAAAGTCAAAGGGCAGCAAAAAAACAGAGGGAGATGGGTTGACACAGTGGCTGCTGAGTGGCTCAAGAATACAGATTAATTGTGAGGATGACACGGGACCCGGCTGTGCATGGAGTCTGTGTGAGTTACCAAGGACTAAGCGGCACTTACCAACAGCAATATGATTATGTAGTTTTAATTTTCATTTTTCCTCTGATGACTAGTGATGTTGAACTTAATTTCATAAGCTTCTTGGTTCACTTAGATAACCATTTTCTATGAAGGTCCTAGGCAAATTTCTTTAATTTTTTTTTTACATTTTACTGTAAAATGTTTAAAATGTTGTTCACATTTTTAAAATGTGGTTTCCTCAAAGTTATTTGTAGTTCTTTATGTATTCTCTGGATGAGCCCTTCGATCTATCGATTTAAAATACTTGATCCTTCAGAGGCTTGCATTTTCACTTACTTACTAATGACTTTCAATGTGGCAAAATCCTTTTTATTTCAGGTCTAGTGCAGTCTGTACCCTAATTGAGAAATGCATGTCATTTCCAAAATCATGACTGTTTAGTTAGTTTATATTATGGAAACGTATCTACTGAGATTATTGTTTATGCCACTTACGGCTCTTTTCTGTTGACTAATTTATCTATTCTCTAAATAGGGAAGATCTTCCCTTAGTTCTGGAAATTAACACTTGCTAGGCCTTTTCTATCCTTCTCATTCTGAAAGGTTTATAAAACCAAAATATAAATAGTCCAGAAAAGGAAAATTCTTAGACCGAAAACTTTTTCTTTCCCTTCTCAGTATTGAACTAACTTTCAGGACTTCTTGATTTCTTTATATTTTAGCATCACCTTAAGTGTGTTTAAATTTTTTAAGAAGTAGTTTTTATTCTGTATTTTACAAAATTATTAGTGGTTTTATTTCTTATCACCTCAATATTTTCCCCAGTGCAAGCATTTTTTTAAAACCAATGCATATGGACAATGATAGATATTTGTAGAAGTCTTCAACAATAAAGAAAAATAAATCTACCAATTTCCTCATGCTCCATTATTCAAACATAGCCTTACCATTTGAAATCCCCCCGCCACCCCCCCGCCCCCAATCTCTCTTACTTTGTTTTACACATTTGATATCAGGTTCCACCTACAATTTCTAAATTATTACTGTATTAGATATTTCTCATGCTGCCTCCTTTTCATAAATTCATTTTCAATGACTGTTTGAGGGCAGAGAACATGCCCTTTTGCATCTCCCCTGCTGTTGAACATAGATACCTACGCGTATCAAGCATTCAGTTAGTGTTTGTCTACTTGAATGAAGTTACAATCAATTTAAGAGAAAATCTTCCCTAGATTTTATTTCTTTCTGCCAACAACCAAATGCTAAAGTACCTCCAAAACTGGTAGTTTATAAAAATGAATAACTTAGTAGTTTTAGAGCTAGACTCATGTTGCTGAGCGGCCAGAATAGTGAAGGTGATGCAGTACGTGGACATGGCATGGGCTCTTGCAGGGCGTTGGCTCCTTCTCGCAGTCAGCCTGGACAATTACACAGAAGTTCTAAACCAAGGTGTGCAATCATAGACGGGAGCATCACTTGTCTTCAATTCCCCTCCTATCTTCACTCCTAGGAACTGTTATTCCTCTCTTGCCTATTATGCTTTTGCCTTTGTCCCTTACGTGATCAGTTTCTTTGACATGACCCCTATTTCAGAGCCTACGTGTGTCAGAGTAAACTGTCCTCCATAGACTTTTTTAAATGGCTGATTTTTCAAGTTCAGTGTGATGATCGGGTTCCTCCTGTGCTTCTAAAGAAAGAGCAAAAGACAAATCCCTAAAGTGGTTTACAAGGCATTACATGATCTTGACATGTTTCCTCTCTAATCTCATCTATGTATATTACATTTTGCTTGTTCTGATCATGGACTTAATACCATTTGTTACTCTATATATTTATCTGTCATTTTGGTTAAGCTTTCTGCAAACTAGAGTATCCACTTCTTTAGTCTAAGACCCTTATATGCTCAGGAATACAAATCTCAGCCCGTAGTGGCCAGAAAATGCTCAGTAAATATGTATAAAGGTTATGAACGAGTAAATATCAAATACTATCTATATTCTTGTTGTTGTGGTTTGGGGCCGTAAATCTAGTTCTGATGATGACAAGTGCATTGATTGTGATCGTGTAGTTAATTTAAGTTCATGCTCTTATTGTAGCTTACTGCTGTTACTGTTTCTAGGTATACTTGAGTGGATTTCAAATCACAGTGACACCATGTGATAGAGCAGAACTGCCCCCAAAGGAGTTTGCAGGTTGCAAACTTATGAGAAGAAGGAGAGAAAAGGTCTTTCTTTCATTGAGTCACTGGGTAGGATTGAACCACCAACTTCTCAGTCAGCAGCTAATCACTTAGCCTTCTTGCCACAGATTTCCTTACGACCTAGTTTTCTCTAATGTACAGAGCAATGTTGATAATTCTCTAGGTCAATGTTACAAAAAAGAAACAGATGTTACATATCTTGCTTAAGTCCACACTGAAAATAATAACAATTAGTGAGTTCAAGCTTCACATTAGACTCTTTCTTCTTCAAGGTCCAAGGCCTCTCCTTTCTATCACAGTAAGATATGAACTGGATGCAAGAAAGGTAACTACCAGTCTTGAAGTTAGCAGCCCAAGGGATAAAAGGGGCACCTGTACCCTAAAGTCTCACTTCCATGGAGTTGATTCTGACTTACAGCGACTCACAGGACAGAGTAGAACAGTCCCTTTGAGCTTTCAGAACTTTACATTTTTTTTATTAATCTTAATTTATTAGGGGCTCATACAAGTCTTATCACAGTTCATACATATACATACATCAATTGTATAAAGCACATCTGTACAGTCTTTGCCCTAATCATTTTTTCCTCCTCTTTTCTTTTTTTACATTTTTAAAAAAATCTTTTTATTGGGGCTCATAAGGCTCTTATCACAATCTGTGCATACATATTTTAAGAACCCTCAGCTTCATCTGCCTGCTGTGAAGCAAGCAGTGGGTTCCAATCGCTGACTCTGCGGGTAGCAACTCAGCGAGCAGCCCGCTGTGCCGCTTGGGTGCTTAATGGATCTGCTAGGCCATTAAAATACCAAGCAGAGAGGTCAATTCAGAAAGCTAAGGTGGCTAGTTGGGGGGACTGCAAAGGGGTAACCTTGATAGATTGTCTCAAAGGACACATGACAACCATGGAGGCTTATTATAAACAAGTTTTAAGAAAATTGATCATTGCAGAAATGCAATCCTCACCAACTTTGGAGGATATTCGAGTACAGCATAATTAGCAGAGGATTTAGTGTAGTTTTCTAAATTACAATCTTAGAAATGTAGAATCTGAAGAATGATGATTTTAAAATCTAAATTGCATTATTAAAATCACACGACCTCAAATTGGATATGCTTTTCCACGGAATCTGACTTCTTTTAATGTAGATAAGCTTCTTGACTGATTATCCACCCTCTGGGAGAAGAACTGTATTCTTGACCGGTAAAATGAGAAACTCGATTATTATTGTGGTTTTCACACTCAAAAGTTCACTGCCATCAAGTTGATGCCAACTCTTTGCTACTGCCTGTGGGTTCCCGAGACTGTAACTATTTTAGGATTAGAAAGCCCCGTCTTTCTCCAGCAGTCATTGGTTGTCGTCCTTGAGGACTGCAGCCCAATGGGGAACCACTACGTCACCGGGGCTCCTATCTTACGGTGCACCCATCTTCCATTTGAGACTTACCTCCGTTAAATATTGCACTGAGTTGGAGTCGCCACTCAATAGCCCTTCTATTATTTCTCATGATGGCTTATCCACTTTTCTCTCTCTCATTCCAAGAAATAGTGCTATTACAATACCCACGACACAGCAGATCTGCAGCTCTCTCTAGGACAGTGGTCGCCGACCTTCTTCATGCTTTGATCCTTTAATACAATTCCTCATGTCGTGGGCCTGACCCCCAACCAAAAAATGATTTTCATTGCTACTTCATAACTGTAATTTTGCCACTCTTATGAGTCATCATGTAAATATCTGATATGCAGGATGTATTTTCCTTGGTAGAAATTGAACCTAAAGCATAATGATGAATCACGAAAACAGTATGTAATTATATATTGTGAAATATTTATTTCTAATGACAAATAAATGAAATTCTGTCTTGAAGCATGGTGTAGCATGGGTAACAGTCTTCCCACCAGGTTCTCCTATGTGGGCGCATGTGCATGTGAGCGCACCCGAATGGAGACAGAGGAGCGGTGTCTTGGTTCCTAAAACCATCGCGAATATGTGTTTTATATATTTCCGCAAGCCACAGGGATCGCTACCCACAGGTTGAGAACCACTACTCTAGAAGATTAAGTTGTCTGACTCGCAATATTCTTATACATATAAAAAGTATAACACTTAGTTTATAATATTTTAAATCATGAGTATAATATATGAGAAGATACATTACAAAATATTAATCAATTATAAGATTTCATATAGATTAATAAGGACAGCAATAAAAGGCATTTGGAGAGAATGTTTATGAGAAATAAACACCTCATGCATTGTGGTTCTTGGTCAGGAAGTTCAGGGTCATTGCTTATTTGATATTCCAAACAATTAATATAATATCATGTTTAATGTTTCTGTTCTAATTCTAGTTCATTGCATAGTGCCTGGATTCTGAAAAGCTTATTAACCTCATTCAAGTTATTTACCTCAAGCAACAGAGGAACAAGGAAAGTTACAAATAGGAAGAGAAATTGAATGTGAGGATATAGAAGAACTGCACAGTGCCCAGCTACTGGATTTGGCCTTTTTGATCAAATATTCTACAAAAGAATCCTGATCAAAATGGGACAATTGTGGAACAGAATGTAAAATTACACAAAATTCAGATTTTCTGTCATCAATGAAACGTTTGAATCCCTGAAAGTATTGCTCTGAGATAATCTTTAAATGTTATACCCTAAAATTTTTTAAAATCCTCTGAAATATTCAGTAACAATTTAGCACATTAAAGAAGTCTGCCTTCAGCATTGTCTTCTCTTACAGATATTGTTATATGAGCTCAAACTAATAATAGCAACCAGAAATATAAGCTGGAAAGCTTAGGTGGAACTGAGTTTACAGATATGGGTTAGTAACAATTCAGAATAAGAGGATGACAATAGTGTCACTTCATTGTATTTGATATTGCTGAATTGCACATGTAGAAATTATTGAATTGTTAAGTGTTCCACTGTGTATAATTTAAATAATAATAAATAAAATATGCTGCATGTGTATATATGAATGCTTAACGAGCAGGTTACAATATTTGAGTGTTTACACAACTATAATAATTAGGTAACAATATGTTTCATGATTTACAAAATGGAAAATTTTGGTTATGTATGGTTGAATAATTAATTGATGGTACAATATCAAAGGTCAGAGAATTTAACTGTGAACAAGAAAATTATTTACAGATGCAGCAGAAAATCATAGAATGTAAAGTATTTTGCACAAGGTCATATACTCTTCATTTATTCATCCATCATCTATCCACCCATTCACTCATCCTATAAGCAAGTAATACAAAGGTAATATTTGACTATACTTTTTGTTGTTGGGTTTTTTGTTCATTTTATTGGGCTCATACAACTCTTATCACAACTCACACATACATAAATTGTGTAAAGCACACTTATACATTCATTGCCCCCATCATTATTAAATCCAGAAGATGCTAATACATTATCCAAACAAACTATGTAATATTAAGGAAAAAAATGAAGCTCTTAACTGGGAAAAATATTAAGTACTACAAACAGAAACCTGCAGTCTGATTAAGAAATTACATTGAACCTAGACATTCTGCATAATTTAAGGTTCCATTAATTATTCAAATAATTTTCTTAAACAAAAAGCACACCTTCCCGCCAGTGGATTGGGAAAACCTCAATACATACCTTCTGCTTAGCTTAACCTTAACCTTAACCTTAGCCCCAGTGCATGATGCACAGGGTATTCGAGGCTGTAAATCTTCATGAGAGTAGACAGCTTCGTCTTTCTCACACAGAGGAACACTGGTGCATTTGAACCACCGACCACGCTGTTAGCCACTGGATCATGTTCTTACCACTGGACCACCAAGGTTTCTTAAGTGTATAAGAGGAGTGGACTGCTCTGAAAAGTGTAGGAAAATACTTCTAGAACAGAGCTTTAAATAGATACCTTTGTTCATTCTGTTCTTTTATGTTGCAGTTAATTTGATGAGCTAAGACTATACTATGACATTGATTCAATAAAATTGATTGAATATCTACCACTAAAGAGTCTCTGTGATAATCACTGCAGTACAAAAGATAATGACTGCCTGTGGCTTGATAAATCTAATCTGACAAAGAGGACAGAGAAGAAACATACCCATTTGAAAACATCATGGGTGTCCTGAGTATATGTTTCAGAGCAAAAAACAAACAGAACCACAGGTTACCTTTCTGGAGCTTGTATTCTAAAGAGATCAGTCAGTGAAGTGCTATCAGTAAACATGTTTGCATTCGATGAGCCATAGGATCTACTGAACATTCAAAACAGAATAACTATCAGGTATAGCGATAATCTATCCCATCCTGAGATGATTTTTGAAAGTTTAAGCGTTTTATAGTTTTAAAAGAAGGGGGGAAGGAGCGTATTAAATAGTATAGCCCCACTGCATTCAATTTCGCACTATCGCAGATTAGCAAGAAACAGGTAATATAATTACAGGTATAATTACTTCACCTAGCATAAAGAACAAGAAAGCATCCAAACAAATTCTAAAGCAACCAAGATACAGGAGGCAAAATATGTTTAATGAGTACCAAGAAGGCCATGGAAGGATAGCAGAGATAGGCAGTGGATGCAGTAATAACTAGACCCCAAATCAAGAGGGACAGTATATGTCTCAGCAGAATGCAGTGTAGAATGACAACTAATTAGCCCCTTCCCCTGATTGCATAAGATTCCTTGAAAAGAAATATGATTATAGGTTGAATAAATAATTACTCAAAGAAGACAAAACTTCTTAAAAATGTTGATTATACTAAAATGACAGAAGTTTTCTATTAATACTGAGTAAAATAATGCAACACTTACTTTAAAAATGTACTTATGGAACTTTCAGATGTTGGATGTTTTTTGTTTTGTATTGTATTGCATCTAATGTTTGTAAATGCAAATATCTGGATTATAAGTGTGGTTTTAAATGAAATATATTAGCAAAATATACAGAAGAAAAAATTATAAAATATGTGCAAGCTATAAGAAACATTAAATTCTTTCACTTAAAATAAGAAAAAGAAACATATAGTGTAAGAAACATATAGTTCACCAACTACTAAATGAATGAAAGAAAGCTCCTACAGTGTAAATGCAAATTCTACCATATAATATTAATTCTAGCGAATATTATTCTCTAGAGCGAAATAAGATTAAAATATTAGAAAAGTTATCAATATAACATAATGTAAAGGTTGTAATATAAAATTTTCAGTATATTTTCTTTTTTTCTTATAAAGAGTAAGTTAATGTGGGTCAATATATGACCTCATATTTAGTGAAGCATCATAAAAATATTACTTTGAAATTATAAAAATCTTTACTAAACAAAAATCAAAATGTGAAACTATTGTTTGTCAACATATGCTGGTCTGCACACTTCCAAAGGCAATTTCCATCTATCTAACCCTTCCCCAAAGATTTCTGCACTCTGACTCACATCGAGTCAAAAAGTAAGTTTGGAGCTCCCCAGAGTCTCAAGTCCTGTTCCTTATAGAAGTGTTTATGAGTTTGGGGAACAAAAAGACGTTTGAAGAGGTAGGATCAGCGATGGATAGGACAGGATTTCAAAATAAAATTCTTGTTGGACAACTTTTGCTGTCCTTGAAGAAAGAGCAGTTGTATTGTCATGAACAAAACAAAAATCCCTTGGTGCAAATTTCCTGGCCTTATACTACTGCAGTTTTCAACTTTCTTAAATCTCTTTTTTTCTTTCAGATATTTAGCCCTGTGATCATCCTGTGCCCTTCTAGAAAATCTATTCATATTATTCACTTGTAATCACACAGGAAACAGCTGTCATAACCTTTCTTTTTCCCAACAGTTTCTTTGGCACATAATTTACATATAAAACAATTCAATTATTCAATCATTCAATCGTATCAAGGAGAATTGTACAACCATCACCACTTCAATTTTAGAGCAAACACTCCTCCCCGCCCCCCATGATTAAATTGCCTTTAAAGTGAGTTGTATAATCACAATCCATTCTGGTGATACCCCCCCCCCCGCTCCCACCTTCATTATTTAATCCCCAAATCCCCTTTCCCTCCCTATCACCAACCCCTCCCCCTATTTTCCCCATATCCCCTTGTATCAGTTATTGTCATTATGCATCCTCTCCTTCTGTGCCTCACATCTGGGAGACCCAAGAGAAAACAATAAAAAAACAAAATAGTACTAAGGTATTAACAATAAAATCTAAGAATATAACGACAAAAATTCAAGTGATGTGTAAGAAGGAAAAGATGCCGTGAACATCCAGGAAATAAATTTCCATCATGGAAAAGTGAGATGTACGTGAACGCAGAACAAATTCAGGTCGCGTCTACAGGGTGGTCCACTAGCCACAGATGGAGTTGGATCTAGCATAATCCAGATTACAAGGGTCTCTCCTGACCGTCAGGTTGTTTGAGACTCTTGCCTGTGGCTAGAGTGGATCTGCCAGTGGCTCTGTCTGACTAGATACACTGCAGACGGTTTGGGGCTCCAGCCATCTCCCATAGCCCTCCACAAAGTGGGTGTTTGTTCATAATGTTAGCTCTGATATTTTCCTTCTCACCATATTTAAACTTTGTAATTGTCATCTTTGAATCACACAAGCTGGTGTGCTCCTTCCGTGTGAACTTATTGTCTCCTCACTTAGATGGCTGCTTGTTTGAATACAAGCTTTTAAGACCCCAGACAGTATTCTGATTGACAGCCAGGCACCATCTACTTTCTTCATCACACTTTGCTGTAGCACCCTTATTTTCAATGATCATTTCTAGGAAGTGAGTATCAGGGAGGGCCATGTTGTAAAAACTAAGATTTAATGCGAACCCAAACCCATTCCTTATTATTATTATTTTTTATTTGCTGTAACTTTGGAGTAAATACATATATCATATCATTGCATAGTTCAATCATGTCAAAAATAATTGTGCAGTTGCTTCCATAGTCAGTCTCCATACAGACTGATTATGTAAAATATAAATATAATTTTACTGATTATGTAAAAGTAAAATATAACAGAATGGCTGTCACAGGATGGCCGAAATAATACGCATCTTAATACAGTATACAGGGTGCTGATGTAGCAAGACCTTGTTTATCTGCCAATCAACAGTACACCACTCTTGGTCCAGCTGCCTTCAGCTTCCTCAGACACCATGTGTTTTCCAGCTCAAGTACTCAGGTTACAAGTTGTCTAGGGTAGAGTCCAGTTCACTCAGTGATGTTCCTGTATGGGGTCTCACTGATGGAGCCTCTTGAGCATGACTGCACCCTGAAGATCCATGACTGAGTTTCCTAGTGGTCTATGGCACCCAGCCTGGGTTCCAGCAATTCCCCTAGATGCCCCAGGACAATTCTGCCCACCCACTGAATGCCACGAAAACCATCTCCACCTAATGTTCCTAAGAGCATTCTCAGTCTCTTCTCCTCCTACCTGTAGGCCGGCCGTCCCAGCACTCCCCTCAGTAGACATGCGCAGATGTCCCCTGCAAGCTTGACCTTTCCCTCTCCCCTCTATTGTGCTGCCCCTCCATTAGCTTCACCCCTCTGACAGGGCCGCCTCCCTCTATGGGTGACATCACCCCACCCCTCTCCAAACCGTTTGACACCGGCTTTCCTAAGGTCCTCTTTGGCCAAGTGACCGACACTAAACTATCCGGAGCAGATGATTTTGTTCGTTGGCACTTGTCCAGCTCCTCCCAGGCTGTCTGGTCTCTAGCCAGAAGACTGGGTGGCCTGCCAGCTTGAGCTTGTGCCTGTTCTGTTGCTTGTTCCTGCCGCGTTGGACTCAGACAGTGCTTGTCCTCCTGTGCTGGACTAGCTGCACTCAGCATGCCTTCCAGGTCCCTCCATGAGGTGAACTACTTCACGGTTTCATCACTGGTTTTTTTTTTTTTGGAATGCATAGTACATAATTGTGTGTACTAGAACTTTTTTAATCCACTCTTCTATTGATGAGAATGTAGTCTTTTTCCAGCTTCTTGTTATTGTGAACTGTGCCGGAATGAACATGGGAGAGAAAACGTCTGTTCATGATGTTTCTTATTACTTTGGGGTATATTGGCAGTAATGATATTGCTAAATCTTATGGTAGTTCAATTGCCAACTGTTTTTGGTATCACCATATCACCTTCCACAGTGGCTGTATGTATTTACAAATGTACGAGCAGTGAATAAGGGTACCTATCTCAACACACCCTCTCCAATATTTGTTGTTCTCATTTTTTATTTATTTATGTACATTTTAATTGGGCTACAGTAATGGGCCTTATGTACTATCTCATTGTTATTTTGACTTGCATTTCCCAGGTGCCTAATGACCGGGAGCATTTCCTCATGTGTCATCCTTTGTGAATCGTCTGTTCAAGTCTTTTGCCCACCTTCTCAGCGGGCTGTTTTTTTCTTACTGTAGGCTTGTAAAATTCTATAGATATTAGTAATTAGGCCTGTTATGCTGTTACTGAGTCTCTTCCCCCAGACTGTGGGCTCTCTTTTTACTCTTAATGAAGTCTTTCGATGTACACAAGTGGCTGTTTGTTTAATAGGTACCACTCTTATATTTCATCGTCCACAGAATGACTCGCTTTACTATTTCTGACAGCCTGTGCATTCCCTGCACTGGTGCTCTTATGCTTATGTTTTGGTCCCAATTTTCTCACTGATGATCCTGATAGCTTTGGATTTTACAGTTAGATCTTTGATCCACCTTGATTTTGTTTTTGTGCATGGTGTGAGTTATGGGTCTTGTTTCGTTCTTGTGCACATGGATATCCAGGTTTTCCAACACCATTTATTGAAGAGGGCATCTGCTTCCTATTTAATGTTTTTCGGGGCCTTTGTCAAAAAATCAGTAGGCTGTATATGGATGTTTTAATTTCTGGGTTTTCTGTCCTGATCCACTAATGTGAGGGAGGATCTATCGCTATACCAGTACCAGGAGGTTTTGACAACTCTGGCTATATAGTAGGTTTTGAAGTCATACTTCATTTTTCTTTTTAAGGAGCCCTTTGCCTATCCTGGGATTCTTCCCTCTCCATAGGAAATTGGTAATGAGATTTTCCATTTCTGTGAAGAATGACCCTGGTATTTGGGTCAGGATTGCACTGAAGTTGTGGATTGCTTTAGGTAGTATTGCCATTTTCACAATATTGAGAATTCCAATCCACAAACACAGAATATTCTTTCACTTTTGTATATGCCTTTTGGTTTCCTGTAAAAATATTCTTTTGTTTTCTTCATACAGGTCTTTTGGTTTTTTGACTATGTTTATTCCTAGGTATTTCAGCATTTGTGTGATATCGTTTTCTGCATTCCAATCCATGGTATATAGTAATCTAATTGTTTTCTGCCTCTTAATCTTGCTTGTATCCTGCTACTCTACTAAACTCCTCTATTGTTTCTGGCAATTCCATTGGGGCCTCATTAGGAGTCACAATATATAAAATCATTTCATCTGCAAATAGCACAAGTTTCACTTCTTTACTCAATCCCACACCATTTATGTCTTGCCGTTGTCTTTTGGTGTTGACTAAGGCTTCCATCAAAATGTTGAATAGAAGTAGAGAGAAAGGGCATTCTTGTTGAGGCCCTTTGTTCAGTGGAAATGTTTCCAGCTTTTCTCCATTGAGTGTGATATTAGCTATTAGTTTTTGGTACATGGATTTTATTGTATTGAGGATCACCCTTCTAAACCTATTTTCTGGAGAGTCTTTATTAGGAATGGGCGTTGGATGTTATCAAATGCTTTTTATCCATCAATTGATATGATCATATGTTTCTTGTCCCTTTTCCTGTTGATATGATGGATTACATTAATTGTTTTTGTGAATGTTGAGCTATCCCTGCATCATTGGTATGAATTCCATTTGGTCATGATAAATTTTTTATATGTTTTTGGAGTCTATTGGCCATGATCTTGTTGAGAATGTTTGCATCCATGTT
Source organism: Tenrec ecaudatus (assembly GCF_050624435.1). Taxonomy (NCBI): domain Eukaryota; kingdom Metazoa; phylum Chordata; class Mammalia; order Afrosoricida; family Tenrecidae; genus Tenrec; species Tenrec ecaudatus. The sequence goes on from NC_134530.1 coordinate 102,129,552, forward strand.
CATGAGATTTATCTATCTATAGTTCTCTGTCCTTGTAGGGTCTTTGCTTGGTTTTGTTATGATATGATGGCTTCATAGAATGAGTTTGGGAGTTTGCTGTCCTTTTCTATGTTCTGGAAGAGTTGTGTAGTGTCAGCTCTTTTCTGAATGCTTGGTAGATTTCTCCTGTGAGGCTATCTGGACCAGGACTTTTTTTAGTTGGGACTTTCTTGCTGTCCTTGTCTATCTCTTCTTTTGCTATTGGTCTGTTCAAGTTCTTAATGTACAAATGCGTTAATTTAAGGAGAGAGTGACTTTCCAGGTACTTGTCCATGTCCTCCAAGTTATTGATTTTGTTGGAATCCAGTCTTTTGGACTATTATGTAATTTTTAAATTTTTATTAGGTCTATTGTGCCTTCCCTGTTTTATCCCTTATTCGAGATGTTATCTGCTCCTTCTGTTCCTTTAAGTTTGTTAATGATTTGCCTTTTTTTATCCTTTCAAAGAACCAACTTTTTGCTTCGTTAAATTTTCCATTGTTTTTCTGTTTTCCAGTTCATTTATCTCTCGTCCAAATTTTATGATTGCTTTTCATTTCCTGTTGAAGGACTATGCTGGTGGCTCTGTTTAGCTGCTCTAGATGGTGAGCTAAGGTTCTGACCATTCTTCTCTCCTATTTTTCATGTATGTATTTATTGCAATAAAAAGACCTCTGATAACTGCTTCTGTGATGCCCCACAAGTTTTGGTAGGTTGTATGGTTATTCTCATTGGTTTCTAGGAATTTCTTAATTTTTTTCTCTAAATTGGAGTAATACCCATTCTTTTTTTTTTTTTTTTGAGAAGGTCATTATTAAGTTTTCAACTGTTCGTCTTTGTTTTGTTGTTGTTCTTTCTATTGTTGATTTCCAACGTGATGGTGCTGTGGTCAGAGAAGGGGGTTTGAGTGACCTCTAGGTCTTTGAATTTTCTCAAGCTTGCCTTGCATCCCAGAATATAGTCCGTTTTCAAGTCTGAGACATCATTGGAGAAAAAATGTGTATTTTTTTATTTTGGTTGGAGAGTTCTGAAAATGTCTATTAGGTAAAGCTGTTTGATTGTGTTGTTTGGCTTTTCAGTTTCTTTATTGACGTTTCTTATCTGTTGATATCTTTCTTGAGAGCAGTGTATTGAAATCACATACTATAACTGCTATCCAGTGATTTCTCTTTTTATTTCCTTGAGAATACATTTGAGAAATTTTGAGGGTCTTTCGTTGGTCACATATATGTTTATTATTTTTATGGGTTTTGTAATGTCCATTTTTATCTCTTGTTATGTCAGGTATCTTAAGTCTACTTTGAGATAAATATTTCTACACCTGCTTTTATTTTGATTGCCACTTGCTTGATGAATTTTTCGCCATCCTTTGACCCTTAGTCTATTTTGGGTTGTGAGTTTGAGATGTGTCTCTTGAAGGCAGCAGATTGATAGAGTTTGTTGTCTAATCCAATCTGCTATCCTTTGTCTTTTAATAGATGCCTTAAAACCATTAACATTCAGTATAATTAAATCTAAATGTAGATAGTTTGTTGCCCTCTCATACAACTTGGTTTGATATTTCCCTTTATTCTCCTTTATAGAATGGTGTGTGTGTGTGTGTGTGTGTGTGCAGCTTAGTTTCTTCGTTTCTTCATTGGATCTGTAATATTTGGAGTGCTGTTTTCAGTGTGTTGGTTTCTCAGTGGTGCTACACCTTCTGTGGTCCCAGAGTTTGTGTGCTGATATTCTTGGTTTTCTTCCCACAAAGAACTGGAAATTATTATCTGTAATATTGGCTTTATTTTTGATGAGTTATCTAAATATTCGTATTAGAGAATTGTCTAAATTGTCCTTATTAGAGAAAACGTTTATCTCCTCCAAATTTGATGAAGAAATTTGTTGGATAAAGGATTCTTGGATTGCAGTTGTGGTCTTTCAGCTTTCAGATTACATTGTGCCAGTTTCTTCTTTCTTGCACGTTCTCTGTGAGAGATCTGAGCTTATTCTTATCTGTTTACCTTTATGTGTGATTATTTTTTCTATCTGCTCTCATGATTCTCTTCCATTTCCTTGAAATTGGATAATTCGACTACAATATTTCTTAATGTGTTTTTTTTTGGGGGGGGAGGGCAGGGTAGGGTTTAATCTACCTGGAGTTTTCTCTGATTCCTGAAGGGTTATCATCTTCTCCTTTGTGACATTGGGGAAATTTTCCTCCAAGAATTCCCTTACTACTTTAACTATAGGCTTATTTATTTATTCCTCTTCAGGGACCCAAAAATTGTATATTTTTATGCTTCTCAGAATCCCACATAATCCTCAGGTTTTCTTCAGATTCTTTGGCTTTTTTGTTGGAATGTTTCTCCTGTTTTCTGAATACTGCTTGGTTATCTTTGAGATCACTAATGCAGTTACCTATTTCTTCCATTCTACTGTTGAGATAATTCACCTTTTTATCTATTTCTGCTATGTTATTTCTTAACACCTGGACTTCCCTTTGGTGTAAGGATGCTAGTATCTCTATGTTTTCATTAGTTTCCAGGCTTGACCCCCCAATTTCTGTGTGGCACTAAGCAATACTCTCAAGGAACCTTTCACTGGCAGTTCAAAGTCTGCTTCTTCTTTGTAAACCATTGGGTTTGGGTCATGTTCAGTAACTGACTTTGGTTTCTCTAGATTTTTACAGTAGCTGCTGATGTTGCCTGTTGCTTGTGTCACATCTTGGGTGAGTTAATGGTGGAGTGTAATCTTCTGGGATGTGCAGTGGGGAATGGCTGGCACTTTAAGTTAGGGGAGGATAAGATAGGTGCTGAAAAAAAGAATTGTGTATACATGAGGAGGGAGTGTTAGTTGGTGGGTAAGATGATCAGGGTTTAGGTGCTCGGGAGTAAGTTTTAAGGGGTGGTATTAATTATAGGAAGGCTTCCCCTACACACAGTAAATTTTAATGACTTGGAGAACAGTGCTACAAGAAATGTGATTTCACTTGGTAAGTTAAAGGAGAGTGTGTTACTGAGGTGGAAGGACCAGGTAGTGGTTGAGATAAGTGAGGGGTATATTGAAACTACCAGAGTCCCTTATTGACCTGGCATATTATGTAGGGAAAGTGCAGCCCTTACGTTATTGTGTTTATAAGAGAAGGCCCCTCTACTGGGGTTTTCTGCACAACTCAGGACAATATATTGCTTGAGTGAGGTCCCAGGGTGGAAATAGCTTATTGTAGTGGATGCCCAAGGGAGGAGAGCTTCTGAGCATGCTCTTAGAGGAGAAATCTGAGTTGGGGTTCCCGAAAACCCACAAAGTACAGAACATAGGGAGGTGGAGGCACCAGTGACAACTCTGCTGCATGTTCCAGGATGGAAATTAGAGGGGGGAAGCTGCAAACTCACGCAGTGACGAACCAGGGGAGATGCCACTGTGAACCCTGCTGCGCTTCCCATGTGTGGAAATCAGTGAGGGAGGCCTGAAAAGAATCTCAGGGTAACAAGAGGACAGATACTGAATCTGGATTCCCAGTAGTGACTGCCTCACCTGTTGATTACTGTGTCTTTCTTGTGTAGCTCTAGGGACAGAATCCTACATTACTACTATCTTCCCAGCAGTCTGTAATAACCTCGAATTTACCTAGCCCTGCAGATCCCCTCAGAAGCCATCGTTGTGATTGGATCTTCATTTATTTATTTATTTTAGGCTCCCTAAAATAAACTAAGACAAGTGCATTACTGAGAACACTTGTCTGCAATCATACTAATTTCAGAGGCATGTTTAAACGCATCTTATTTAGAATTAACCCAAAGGTTTTAATTGAAATTCTAGTGGAAATATTTATTTACCCTTGCATATAATGTTAATGATATCAAGAAGAGAAAATCATGAAGAATGTTATGTCAGATGAAGAGGCATTTGAGACAGCATCCATTATATGAGTCTTATTAATGAGTAATTTAAAATATTTTAGTAATATATCATATTATGAATATATCCCAATTTATTTATCCATTCTTCTGCTGAAAGACTCCCCCCCACATGTTGCCCATTATTAATAATTTTGCTATAACTGATAGAATACAAATATTTTGTGCATTTATTTTTTATTTCTTTTGAGTAGATATCCATTAGTAAAAATTGTGGTCTGGGGTATAATTTATTTTTAACTCTATAAAAAATTGACAGTCTTCCAAAGTGTTTGTACAATTTTAACACATACGCATAAATGTACGATAGTATATTGCTCTACATCCTTGCCAAAAATTAATGTAGTCATTCTTTTCTTTTAGCTGTTCCAGTGAGTATATAGTGGTATCATAATGATTTTCATTTGTATTTTTATGATGATTAAATGGTGTTGATCACTTTATGTGCATATTGGTCATGTTATCTATTCCTTTATGGAATATGGCTGTTCAATCTTTTGCCAGTTTTTATCGTTTCTTTATGGAGTTATAAGAGTTATTTATACATTCTTGGTAGAAATCCTTATTCAGATATATTCATTGCTAATATTTTTTCTCAGTTTATAGTTTGCTGTTTCAATTTAATGACAAACAAAGCAATTTAATTTTTTTTAAAGTCTTACAGCTTTAACTCCATTTTAGATGCCCTGAAAACATAGCTTTGTAAAAAATGTTTAACCTAATGTTTTCTGTTGGTTTTTCTTTCTGTGCTTGTACTAGCTACTTGAGTTTTTTGCTCACTACCAATATATCATACTGGTATCTTGGCTTTATATTCTGTACAGAAGCCACCACTTTTGTACAGTTTTAAATTTATCTGCATGATAATTAAAAATGTACCACTGAATATAGAAAAACACCCCATTCTATAAATCAGTAATATGAACATCATTAATTGCAAATGAACGGTCCTCCTTTTTTTAATGTTATTTGAGTAATTGCTTGAATTTTTCCTGTGTAATCATCTAAGAAAGATGTATGCTATGTTTTATCTAAATTTAAATCTCTGAGTAAAATAATTTCTCGGTAAAAGTGTTTGTCGGTAACAAAGATTGTTAAAAATTTTAACACTCTTTAACAAGTGGTGCTGGAAAAAATGGATATTAATGTGCAGAAAAATGAAGCAAGACCCTTATCTCACTCCATGCACAGGAATAAACTCACTGTGGATCACAGACCTTGAAGTTAAACCCAAAACTATTAGGGACATCAATGAGAGAATTGGGACCAACTTCAGGACTTTGGCACAGGGAATACACAGGTTATCAGAAATAGGGAAGGACACACACACAGAGGAGGCACAAGTTGACAAATGGGTTACTGAAAATAAAACACTTGTGTACATTGTAAGAATTCACCAAGAGAGTAATAAGAGAGTCCACAGACTGGGAAAACATCTTTAGCAATACCACATCAAACAAAGGCCTTATTACTAACATCTACAATACTCTGCTAGCTTCCAAAAAGAAAAAAAAAACTAATAGCCCACTTGAAAGGTGGGAAAAGGACTTGAACAGAAGTTTCACAGGGGCAGAAATCCGAATGGCCAACAAACATATGAGAAAATGTTCCTGATCTTTAGCCATAAGAGAAATGCAAATTAAAACAACACTGAGGTACCACCTGACACCCTCAAAGGTAGCCCAGGTCAAAAATTCTGAAAGCAACAAGTGTTGGAGGGATTGTGGGGAGACAGGAACTCTCATCCACTGCTGGTGGGCCTGTAAGTATGTACAGTCACTATGGAAATCAATCTGGCGATACCTAAAACAGATGGAAATAGAGTTACCATATGACCCAGCAATCTCCTTACTGGGCTTATACCCAGAAGAGGCAAGAAACAAACCAAGACCAGACATCTGTGCTCCAATGTTCATTGCGGCACAGTTCACAATTGCAAGGAGCTGGAAGCAACCCAAATTTCCATCAACTGACATTGGATTAAAAAACTAGGGTATATACACACAATGGAGTATTACGCATCACTAAAAAGCAGTGATGAACGTATGAAGCACATAGCGGCATGGGAAGAACTGGAGGAAATCATGCTAAGTGAAGTAAGTCAGGCCCAGAAGGACAAGTACACCATGAGCCCGCTGAGGTAAGTATTAAAAATTTTAAAAATGCAAAAGGGGCATACGGAAAAAGCTACTATATATAAACATTTTTGGGGTGAAAACTGTGTAGTATGGCAGAGACCAGATCAAAACTGGGGATGGACATGGTAGACAACTGGGGAGGAAGTGGGGAAAGGAAAATAAAAGGATGAATATAAGGAAGAAAAGGGGAGCGGGGGCATGGGGCACTAACCCACCCAAGGGGAGGGTATTGTTTATATCTCCACAGGGAAAGAGGGATCAGACTTCAACCCAGTGTTGCAAGGTGTGAACGCAATATCCCGGCATGGAGTAGGGAACCAGTGAAGAGGTCTGGGAGGCTCGCCCCAGCACCAAAAATTAAGTGATTCCTGCCCCTCCCCCGAGAAGAATTTGCTTCAAAGGACGACATTGATTCTGCAGCTCCGGGAGATGACATATCTGATCAGAGTACACGGGAGCAGATGAAGGGGCAGGAGGAGAGAGTGGAACACAGGCTGGCCCACCAGGCCGTGAGGATAATGTCCCTGATTAGAGCAGCCAGTCCACAGAGAGGACAACATGGCTGGCCCCACTATGAGACAAGATGCCCCTCAGTGACCAATGGAGCTACAGGGGACAGCACTGGAGACACAGTGTGTGAATTGCACCTGACATGATCCCACCACACCGAGGCAAAGCACTGGGGGAGTGCAGTAGAACAGCAAGGGAATGCAGCAGCAAGGTCCCCAGGGAATGCTGAAAGTGGACTTTGGGGCCAGGGCATGGTGCCCCAACAGACTGGACTGGAAAACACTCCTAAAGGCCAACAAATGATCCTTGAACTAACTGCAAGCTTTTCTTTCTTGATTTGTTTTGTTCTGTTCTTTGTCAGTGGTTTGTTGTTGCTGTTTTGTTGTCTGGTTGTATACTGTTGCTTTGTTTTCCTCTGTCTTGTCTTTGTGCATGTTATTATCTCCACAAGTCTGCCTAAATAAGAAAGGCTGGATGAACTAACTGGAGGAAAAACAATGGGACCGACAGTTCGGGGGGGGTGAATTGGGATAGGGGGAGGTGAGGTGGGGGGTGGTAAGGAAGTGGTGTTAACAAACCCAGGGACAAGGGAACAACATGGGATCCAAGTTGGTGGTGAGGGGGGAGGGGCAGGCCTGGTAGGGAATGATCAAGGGTAAGGTTACTTAAAGAAGAGTTATAGCTGTAACACAGGTGGTGTCGGAGCATGATAGTGGGGCAGGAGGAAAGTCAAGGGAAATAGAGGAAAGAGCTAGGAGGCAAAGGGCATTTACAGAGGTCTAGACAAAGACATGTACATGCAAATATATATATATGAGGATGGGGAAATAGATCTATGTGTGTATATTTATAGGTTTACTATTAAGGTGGCGGAAGGACCTTGGGCCTCTACTCAAGCACTCCCTCAACGCATGAATACTTTCTTTTATTTAATTGGCATTCTATGATGCTCACCCTCCTGACACAACTGCTGAAGCCAAAGCGGGTGAACAAGTAAATGTGGTGAAGAAAGCTGATGGTTCCTGACTATCAAAAGAGATAGTGCCTGGGGTCTTAAGGGCTTGAAGGTGAACAAGCAGCCATCTTGCTCAGAAGCAACAAAGTCCACATGGAAGAAGCACACCAGCCTGTGCGATCACGAGGTGCCAAAGGGATCAGGGATAAGGCATCATCAAAAAATTTTTTTACCATAGTGAATGAAGGGGGAAGTGCAGAGTGGAGAACCAAAGCCCATTTGTCGGCCACTGGAGACCCCCTCACGGAGGGGTATAGGGGAAGAGACGGGTCTGTCAGGGTACGACATAGCACCGATGAAGAATACAGCTTTCCCCCAGTTCCTGGATGCTTCCTCCCCCTCCCTCCAACTACCATGATACAAATTCTACCTTGCAGGTCTGGATAGAGCAGAGGTTGTACACTGGTGCATATGGGAGCTGGAGGCACAGGGAATCCAGGGTGGATGATACCTTCAGAACCAGGGCGTGGGGGTGACACTGGGAGAGTGGAGAGTGAGTGGTTTGGAAGGGGGGAACTGATTACAAGGATCTACATGACATCCTCCCTGGGGGAGGGACATCAGAGAAGGGGGTGAAGGGAACGCTGGATAGGGCAAGATATGACAAAATGAAAACCTATAAATTATCAAGGGCTCAAGAGGGGGGAGCGGGGAGAAAGGGGTTAAAAAAGGACCTGATGCAAAGGGCTTAAGTGGAGAACAAATGCTTTGAAAATGATTAGGGCAAAGAATATAAAGATGTGCTTTATACAATTGATGTATGTATATGTATGGATTGTGATAAGAGTTGTACGAGGCCCTAATAAATGTATAAAAATTATAATTACAAGCTATACTCTATTATAAAAATCATATATTCAGGTTCATAAAAATTATTGTTAATGCTTCACATTGGATAAACAATAGCTTTCAGACCTGGTCAATACACATTGGATAAAAAATAGATTTCACACCTTGGTCAATAGTTCTAAGCTTCTTCTTATTTTGTCTTCCAGCTTTTTCTCTAAATATGTGTGTGTGGGGGAGGGGTGCAGTGAGGAGGAAGATGCATTCCATATTAGAAAGTACTATACACATGAAACAAGAGAGTTTCAAAAATATAGGAACATTTTTCATTATTTTTAACTCCATGATTCCATAAACTTTTTGAAGTCCCCTTGCATATATAGCTATACAGTTGAGAGGCATTTTTATAGTATAAGACTGATTAAAGAAAAAAAGGTTTTCAGAGGTCATATTATATCATATATTTCTGTAAGAAGAAAAATCAGTTCTGAATAAATCATGTTGATATAGTCAGGTATCATCCTGTAAGAGTAACACCTAGTGACCCATGTACAACAGGATGAAATTTTACCAATTCCTGCACCCTCCTCATAATTATTGTGTTTGAAGCCGTTTTAGCAGCTACTATGTAAACACATGAAGAGCCCTGGGAGCATAGTAGGTTGTAAACTGGCCTGTTTAACCACAGGGCCAGCAAGGGAAGCCACTAGCTGCTCTGCAATAGAACATGAGTATTTCTGTTTCCATAAAGATTTACAGTCTCAGAAACCCATGGGGGCAGTTCTCCTCTGTCCCATAGAGTCACCATGAGTCATAATCGATTCAATGGCAGTGAGTTTGGGTGTTGTTGTTGTTTAATGCCCGTTGAACTCCTTCAAACATCCTCTTTTTCTTTGCTGGCCTTCTACTATACCAAGCTTTATATCCTTTCCCAGAGATGGGTTCCTCCTGATAACCTGTCAAAAGTACACGAGAGAAAATCTTGACATCTTCACTTTTAAGGAACATTCTGGCTGTGCCTTTTCCAAGACAGATCTTAGTATTTTGGCAGCCTATAGTACTTTCAATATTCTTTGCCAATTCCTTAATTCAGTGTGTCAATTTTTAGACTAGTGTGGTAGTTACATAATCTGTAGTCAATTTGAGAGGATTAAGAGTGAAGGGTGGAGTCTTGCCTGTCAATCTGGTTGTCACTTGATGACCTCATTTAGAGATGCTAGGGAGATAAATAGCTCACTGGATGCAGGAGACAGGCTCACTCCCTAGGAGACATTGCACCTGACAAGATGCAAGGAACTACTCTAGTGCCCTGAGCTAGACTAGTCACATGGAGACCCCAGCCAGCATTAAGATCCTTAAACTGCCACTGGATCCACAAGATTTTCCACTTAGTTGCCTGTGATCATCCTGAATTCAGTGTCATTGCATGTGTCTCATGAGTCTTAAGATGACTTTATAGATTGGTATTCAATGTATGGGCTAGTATCAGACTTATGGACTTGATCTGGACTGGGCTGGGATGTTTTCTGAATGTTCAATTGCTCTTGTATATAAAGATCATTCCTACACACATGTGTGTTTATGAATTACCTTTAAGTTCCAAATTTACATGAATTTTTCCTCACAATAGTGAAGAAAAATTCTCAATGTGAGTAAAGCTTTCACTAGTATGTCTTGCATACATTTTTTTGTAGAATGGTTAATAGTCTACCCTATATTAAATATGTTGGTGCCTAGTTCAATCATTATCCTCTAGATATTTGAAAAGCCAATTTTTAAAAAAATGTAAAGTGGTTTGAGAAATAGTTTGTGAATGGATGGATGAACTTCGGTGAGTGAGCATAGAATTTGAAGATACTCATATATCACATAAAGACCCACCAAAGGGACCTTTTATTATTCAGTTCAATTTTTAATATGTTGTCAGCTTTTTTACTTGCCTACCCAATGCTTTCTCAGTTGGTCACATTTGAAGTGATTATGTGGGCAGAGATAGAAACTATGAAGTGGTTCAAAAACAAAGAAGTCCTCTAAGACAGCCAGTGTCATTGTTAAGTAACCAATCTGGTAACATCTTTGTTATCAGAGGCTGACAGCACTGAATCCTCTTCATGAGGGAGGTATATATATATATATATATATATATATATATATATATATATATATATATATATATATATATATATATATATATATATTTACAGACATAGATATTCATTCTATTTATGTATTTGCTCAATTCTCAGTAATTCTTCCAACCCTACTATTTCACAGAGGATCTCATCCAGTTCTTTAGTACCCCACACAATTTTACATGACAACTGAATCTGTTGGTCGCATACTGGCCCATCACCTAGAAACCACTCGCTTGTGACAATACCTAGTGGCCTGTGGAAGATAAAGTGTGGCAACTTGAGGTGTTGGGGTGGGAGTGGGCAGGAGTGCCTTTCCGTTTGCACAGATGCCTTTCTTACCTTGTCTCCAAAATCCATGACCATGGTTTCAGGTTCCATCAAGTCTATTCTGACTCATAGTGACCCTGTACCTAACAGAAGGAAATAATGCCTAAACCTGTATCATGATCACAATCACTGTTGGATTTGTATGCATTGTTGTGGCCAATACTTTGCTACTAGGCAACACCAAATACCAAATAAATAACTGCCCTTGTCTTACCATGAGGTTCTACTTGCAAAGAAATGCAGGCATATATATATCCCTTGCATTCACTCATAATTCTGATACCTTTGTGTCGTTGGTGATCATTTTAACTTAGAAGCATATATTGTGCACGTTGTTAGGTGCTAGGGAGTTGGTTCTGACTCGGTGACCTTGTGTGCAATAGAAGGAAACACTTCCCAGTCCTGTGCCATCCTCACAATTGTTGTTTTGTTTGAGTCCATTGTTGCCGCCAAAGGCTAGAGAACCACATTTTGTTTGTCTCAAGAAGAAGGCACATTTCAAGGACAGAAACAGTCTTATCTTTCCCCCTTTTAAAGATGCCTCTTTCCATAGCTCTTCCCCAAATTCTGTCAGGTTCGCATTGATTGTTGCATCATTAGAACTAGCACTAGTACATCTTCTGAAACTATCATTAAATTTGATGTGCTACTTTGGTACTTTATTTGTAAAATATAATACCAGTAACGATAACATGAACTCACTTGCATCAATTCAATTCTGACTCATAGCAACAATGGAAGACAGTAGATCCGCCCCGTGGGTTTCAGAGGCTGTGGATATTTACAGAAATAGAACGCCTCACCTTTCTTCCATGGAGCAATTGTTGGTTCAAACTGCTGGCATTGGGCAGCTCAACTTAGAACCCAGGAGGTCACCGGGGCTCCACAAGTGTAGTGTGTGTTGTGCCAAATACACACATATCATTTGTGGTTGAATTGCTAATTATATTTATTACATTTTTCCTTATACTACTTATTTATGGGTGATTTTAATCAATTTGCCTACATCATTTTATACACACACATATGTGTGTGTGTGTGTGTATAAACATCTAAATATGTATGGGGCAGAAACACATATTTATACTCACAGTTTTTATAAATTCTCATTTTATAAATAACTTCCATATAACTTTTTTTATAGTACTTTCCACCTACGTTCTTGAGACTAAATGAGTCTGTTTCTAGGTTTGCACTGTGAAGGAGACCTTAGTGGCACTGTTAGGTAAGCTTTGGATTACTAACCTCAAGGTAGGTTGCTCAAACCTAACAGCTGATCCTTGGGAGAAAAATAAAACTTTCTGATCCCATAAAGATAGATACCTTGGCAACCTCGTGTAATGTCACTCATTGGAAGTGGGTTTGTTGACTGCACCGTGGCATCTTAGGATGGGCTCTCCTTTTAAGCTGATTCTCTTGTTCTCTGAATTGCCAAATTCACCATCCATTCCTTATATTATTCCAATGATATAGTCAAGTATAAGCTGACCCGAACATCAGCCAAGGCACTAATTTTACCACAAAAACTGCATTAAAAATGTGCTGAAAAACGGCTTACACATGAGTATATACGGTAATCCACACAAAGTCGAAGGCAGACAGAGATCCTTGGTAGAGACGGAAACACATCATAAGCCACTGAAGCAGAATAGGAAGGGTGGAAAATAAAGGGGAGTGGGCTTCCTTGGGAAAGTGAAGAAACCTTGGATTTGATTTTACCTGATTTGAAGCAGTCAATGAAGATCACATGGATCATATAAAATTTTCTTCTTACAAGAAGGCACATCCAAAACCAAAAACCCTCTGCCATTGAATCAGTGATGACTCATCGCCCCTCCCTATGGGGATGCTTAAACTGGAGTGGTTAAGGACATAGGAAGCCCGGTCTCTCTCCTGCAGACATAGCCGATTGCAGTCTTCTGCGCCACGAAGGCGCCTTGCACCCTAAAATAGCCTGAAACAAGAGCAGAAATACCAAGGGTAATATTTGCCTCCCAAATTGAGCTAAGAAATCCAATAGTTAGGGGCAAACGTAAATATATTTAGGGATTTCACTAGAAACTTAGAATGTATACAATTTTCTATTTATTATTTGTCTAAATGACACTACAAGCGTGTAGTCATTTCCTGTTTTAGATGAAAACTAAGTTTCTGGCATGTAGAAACTAAGTTTCTGTCCTCAAGATTGATCAGTAAAGCTGGCTGTTGAATCTATGATTTTTATTTCAGACTGCGTTCTCATCTTTTAAGCATTCTATGTACTTTAAGTGCATTACAAAAAGATCACCTCTTGTATGATTCTAATATATGTAAATAGTGGCCATGAAAACATGTTATTAGAATACATTCATTATGATATGGTGTTTTTTAGGATTATTATATTTTAAGGACTTTGTAAAAAGACTGATGGATTTTTATCCAGGGTGTTTCTACAAAGATGAGCTGCAGTGAGAATCAGTGCCAACATCCTTTTAAGTATCAGTAGGTAGGTATAGCTGATTGAACAATGGAGACACATTTATCCAGAGCCAACCATTCTACCAGTTTTGCAGATACTCATCCAGGCTTGGGCGGCAAGAGTTTTTGTTTCTTATACCCTGGGATTTTTAAAGTTTATAGGTATCTTGTTCCTCTCCTGTCACAGCTGGAGGACTGGAGTCTTTCCTAGCACCATTTCATTGATATGTTTTATAGGTTTAGTGACCAAATGTATTTAAGTCTATCTGATATATTTCTTTTCAATTTTCTGAGTTAATATGTTCCTACTGAAATCTAGCTCTTATGAGTAAAATGGTATTTCACTTGCAAGATTTGTGCATAGATACAAATAGAAAAAGATAAATTACAATATGAAAAAAATGAAAGCATTCATTTGCAATGCCAATTCAATAGCTTGCTGTTTTATTACATAATATGGTAACAGAACTGTTTTGACTGAATAATTCATCTCAAAAGAAATACTGGACTTGTTTTATAGAACACATACCAAAGAAGTTAAAAGATAAAAGGTTAATGGAATCTTGCTGCCGAGAAAATAGAACATTTCTCTTCTTGAGAAAAAAAAAATATCTTGCCCAAGTTCTTGAACATTTTTAATTAATGAGCTGTGGAAATAAGTTAGGAAACTATTTCTAGAATTCAGGAAATTAAAAATATAATTAAGAGGACATATTATCATGCTGTAGAAAGATAGTGTATCTGTCATCAAAAAGTAATTTGATTTTTGCAAATCCCTACTCATCTATATACAAGCAAATAAACATGAAGAGTAAGGGTTTAACCTAGGACAGAGAGGTATATTTTATATTTTTATCCAACTATACAAAAGTTATATATCTTATATATGTAGATATACATATATGTGATATTTTTGTTAAGACATTGGGAAAAATAATCACATAAGTGTTTCACGTCTTAATGCTCTTTTGAAATACAAGCAGACAAGAAAGAAAAATATACTCAGAACCTCACATATTATATAACATGAACTAAAAAGGTAAGTTCCCTATTATAATTTCAGGCAAAGAATATTAGAAGTACCATGTACTACTAGCAGAGCAAACAAACCTGCCTGGAAGGAAATAAAGCCATAATACTTCTTAGACTTGTGGATGGTGAGACTCTGTCTCACATAGTTTGGTTATATTATCAGGTGGGACCACTTCTTGATGAAATAAATCAGACTTGGAGGCGAGTAAATGAGAAAGATGAAGACATTCAATAAGATAACCTGACAAAGTGGCTGCAACAACAGGCTCCAACGTAACAATGACTGTAAGGATGGTGTGGGACCAGCATTGTTTCATTCTGTCGCATGTGACTATGAGCCAGGGGTACATGGCCAGCATTTTATCATTTAAAACTTCATCTACCACAAAACAAAAACAATGCAATCATGCTGATTCTAACTCAAGACAGAGTAGAAACCCCCAAACTCTCTCTTGTTCTCTGGTGATCGGACCAGTGTGCACCTGCTGTAGCTAGTTCTCTGCCTAAATGTGTGAGCTCCACTACCTGTGGGACAAGACAACCATGACCCATGGATCCTGTCGCCAGAGCCTGAGCTTCTTTCCAGAGCTGCCACACTACTGGTATGTACATCACTTGAGTTTGAGGATGGTGGATACTGTCGTCTTGCATTGCTTGAGTTTGAAATCCCATCCTAGCCTGCTTCACTAAGCTCCTAACTGTTGGTGACCTGCCCAGATGTTTGCTGCCTCTGGGCATATTCTGCCTGCATTGCCTGAGGGAATACTCAGCTGTCTGGGTCCTTGACCTTGGACCTGGCAGCCCTTGTTAGTTGAAGGACTTCCAGTATATTAACTGTTCCATGGAAGTGAGTTGAACTGAGCCATCTGTACTGCTGTGTGGACTAATTAGCTTGTATATTCCTTCGTGCTGCATAATCATATAAACATATATATGATTATATATATGATGATTATATATTAAACAGATGATTATATATTAAACAAATATATATTTATTATATGTATAATCATCAGATACATATAATCATGAGTCCTGGGTTTGTTTCTCGTGAGAACCCTGCCTAACACAACTAGGACTCTGTAAACTTTGTATAAAATAGTGAAATTGAAACTTTTTCCAGATTCACAATTAGACTCTAAATGCTTCATTTCCAAATGTCTAACCTTTGTCGACTTGAATAGTCAGTTTCCGTTTACTCTGCTCTTTCTCTGCCAGAATAACAATAGCAAGAACAACCACTACAACAAACTGTAATTGTGTGGCTTTAAAAGACAGACAGTTATTGTTTGAAGGTTTTGTAGACTCTGAAACCAAAGACAGACATTGACAGGGTTAGGGTTTCTCTGAGAGGCTAAGGGAATTTTTTGTGTCATTTTCTACTTCTATAGCCCTGTGAATTTCTTGTCTCTTTGCAGATATATCTCCACATAACGTCTATCTTTCTCCCTGTGTGCCCTTTCATGTCTGTTTTCTCTTTATAAAGAGCCTATTCAGAGTAGGATCTGTGATGAGATTCAGCCAGGTCATGCTGTTTTGGCAGAATTTATAGATAACTTTTTTGTTGGGTTCAGCGAAGTGGTTGTAAAAATGCCACGTGTGAACAGGGTTCTCTCTAAGGTTGCCCAATGTGAAAACCAGAAATTTATATTCCTTACTCTTTTTAACGTCTGTGCAACAGGGGATTCTAAGTGTCTGTAGAATGTTAATTCCATCCAAAGGCATGGAAAAATAGATGCAACGATGCAATATTTGTTTATTCACTTCATAAAACTCATTACAGTCTTGATGAAACACCACATTTGTATTCCTTTTCTTTTGTTACTTCAGTAAACAACCATATAATGTAAGGAGAGAGTGCCAAGCAAGCAGTGGGTGACAAGTTGTCATTCATTTCTGCTTTGAGTTATACCCTAAACTTCCAAAATGTTATGAATGAATTATTCAATTCCTGAAAGTGTTCAAAGAGCTCAAAATATTGCCAGAACACTTGTTGTAAGTGGAAAGCAATTTTCAAAGATGAAAACTATGTTCATAAAAATAAGTTTCTTTCCTATTCTAATATATGAAACAAGACAACTGCTGTCTAACTGGTCCGCCCATAAAGGAATGAGATCCTACTCCTATAGTAAAAAGATAGTTGAGGATAAATCACACAACTGATGATGAGCACATAAAAATCAAATAATATTGCAAGAGAGGATGCTAATCAAGAAACAAGATGGAAACATCTTACATAACGGTGTTATTGCTTTATGCCAGATATTATTTAATATTTTGTTAGTATTTTAAAACTCTTACAGCATAATCTAGTCTTGTGTACATCTTTTATTCTTCCTATTTAAGTATTAACTGTATTAAATAATGAATTACCCTTCAGTATATTATTTTTTAAATACTTAAAGCAGTCATTAGGGTAGCAAACAGGTTGTTAAATTATTTGAATCCCACCATTGATTAAGAGCCCAGATAGCACAAGGAATTACATTTTGGGATGCTAACCACAAGGTCGGCAGTGAAAACTCACCAGCTATTCCCTGGGAGAAAGATGAGGCTCTCTGTTCTTGTAAAAACACACAACCTCAAAAACCCACAGGGTCAGTTTTGCTAAGGACCCCATGTGTTGAACTTCACTTTATAGCTATGAGTTTGATTTTCATGTACACAGAATAATTAGTTTAGGATTCAATGAAGGATGTTACTTTAAAGCTAAGACACGCCTAGCCAAAGCCATGATATGTTCAATTGTGTCACATGCATGTGCAATTTGTACATCGAATAAAGAAGACAGAGGAAGCATCACTGATTTTAAATGATAGTGTCATTGAAATAGTAAGGTCTTTGTTTAGTTGGTGAATTTCTACTTTATCTAACAGTCACTTTAATGGGAAAGAGAAAAGTCCAAATCTTTAACAGAGGAATGAAATGCATGTAAAACAGACTATATAAAACTTGGAATCCATAGCACTCACTAAGCACAGATGTAAATAAGCACACACAGAGAAACACACAAACACATACACATGAAGATAATGCCTTAGCATGATAAGAATTTGCCTTAGCAATAACCATCTGAAGAACTTAGCGCACATTCACAGGCTGTATGCAGACTTTGCTTGGAACAGAGCGACTTCCTCACTTTGTGTAAGATTCTGATCTCCGCCTAGGACAAACGGGTGCATAATCAAATGTGGCGAAGAAAGCTGATGGTGCCCGGCTATCAAAAGAGATAGTGTCTGGGGTCTTAAAGGCTTGAAGGTAAACAAGCGGCCATCTACCTCAGAAGCAACAAAGCCCACATGGAAGAAGCACACCAGCCTGTGCGATCACGAGGTGTCAAAGAAAAAAAAATCTTACTTTAGTGAATGAAGAGGGAAGTGCAGAGTGGAGACCCAAAGCCCATTTGTTGGCTCGCTGGAGATCCCCTCGCAGAGGGGTTTAAGGGAGGAGATGAGTCAGTCAGGGTGCGATGTAGTACCGATGAAGAATGTTCCTCCCTACCCCTACTACCATGATCCGAATTCTACCTTGCAAGTCTGGATAGAGCAGAAGATGTACACTGGTGCAGATAGGAGCTGGAGGTACAGGGAATCCAGGGCAGATGATACCTTCAGTACTAGAGGTGTGAGGGGCGATACTGGGAGGGTAGAGGGTGAGTGGGTTGGAAAGAGGGAATTGATTACAAGGATCTACATGTGACCTCCTCCCTGGGGGATGGACAACAGAAAAGTGGGTGAAGGGAGACGCCGGACAGGGCAAGATATGACAAAATAATAATTTATAAATTATTGGGGGTGCGTGAGGGAAGGGGGAGCGGGGAGGGAGGGGAAAAAAGAGGACTTGATGCAAAGGGCCTAAGTGGAGAGCAAATAGTTTGAAAATGATGAGGGCAAAGAATATACAGATGTACTTTATACAATTGACGTATGTATGGATTGTGATAAGAGTTCTATGAGCCCTTAATAAAATGTTTTTTTTAAAAAAAGATTCTGATCTCTATGATTAGGTTACAAGTACCTACCAGAAGGATTACTATAATTGTATGTGAGTAGGTTTACATGGATTCACTAGATAATTTGGCTAGGTAAATCACCAGATTATATATGGTCTAACACGTGAATTGTTATAAACAGATATATGGAAGAAACATGACAGTCTCTAACTTTCAGGATTGGAGAAAAGTCTAACAGATATGTCAACCATGGATGCAGAATCTAAGTTTCAAAAAGACACCTAAGAGGTTGTGTGAGTGCATAACTAGATTTGTAGCACATCTCTTCCCTTATCCATAATCTTTAAAACAAATTGATTATGTTGCAGTTAGTTGACTCTGATTCATACTGGCCCCTTCTATAATAGACAAAAATATTTGGTGCCAAATCCATAACTATTGATAAGCAGTCATTATGGATTTTGAGTGATTTATAACACAGGGAGCTCATATTTCATCATTATATCGGACAATATCCTGCTATGATGCCTAGGCTTTCTGCTGTCCAATTTCTGGAAAAGATTGCCAAGTCTTTCTTCTTAGCTCTTCTGAGTGTAGACATTCCATTGAAACATCTCACCCATGGGTGAGCCTGCTGGTACGTGAAATGGCGGAGACATCATTTCAAGCATCATAACAAGAAAGCCACTCACTACAGCAGGTTAATATATATATTGTTTAAGAGAAAGTTTGCTACATTTATTTTGCCAGAGTATTTTCCCAAATCCAAATAAAAGAAAAGTATGTTTATAAGGGGGATATATCTGATTTCCTTATGGAAAAATGATCTTTAAATTTGACTATCTATATAACCTTTATGGAAGCATGCTGAGCCAGAATTATTCCTACAATTGTCCCTTCCCTTGGGTCATTTAAGTGGTTTAAATTCCATTTAGATATTAGTCCTACAGAAACACCATAATTACCAAAGATAAATGCCTCATCTACTTTCAAATCTTCATTAAAATGAGCTTTGTGATTTTTGTGGCGCCCAATAGCATAGCTATCAGAGTAAAGAGTCTGTCAGCATTTCCATTTACAAACTCTGCTTTTTTAGGGTTCATTATCTTTCCTGTTTTGAATTGGATTAGCCTGAAAATTAACTGTCAGCATGAATATGTATTATATCACAGAAACTCCATGTACACATCAGTTAGGCAATATAGCATGCAGAGATCACAACCTCTTTTGTCCATGTTCATAAAAGTCTAAAGGTATGTTGGATGTTTGATAATGTCATGTCCGGAGACTGAGTCTTTTAATTATAAATCTTGATACAAAACTGGTCCTAAATCTTAACTAATCATCTTGATATTTTTTAATTTATGAAGACATCCTATTGAATATGAACTTAACCTACTTTTCAATGTACAGTGTACCTTTAAGCTTCTAGGCCAAATTATAGATTGGTTTAATTAGGGATGGAAGGGAGGAATGCTTCTGTGGTGGGGGGAGAAGGATATGTGGTTTTAGCTATTTCAACCAAAGAAAAAAGCAAAATCAATCAGAGCAAGTGCCGGTTTGCTCATTTTTGCTAGCGATATGTCCTTTCCTTTCAAGTGGGCAGTGACAGGAGGCGATGCAGCATGCAACAGAAGTAGCAGCTGCGGGGCGTGTGAAATGTAAAAAGCATCTGGATTCAGGGCCACACGATTTATTCCTTCTGTCCACAATAAAAGCCACGAAGGCAGTTCTGTTTCTCTCGTGCACCAGCTCTCCTTCATGAACGCACTCCTCATTGTGGTAGCTTGTCACCACCTGTTTCAATGCCAGGCGTTTTTCCATGATCATTCAATGCTTAAACAAAAGCAAAACAAAATCCAGCCATCCAAGCGCCTCAAAAGACAAAACAAAACAAACAAACTGAAAATCACCACCAACAAAACAGACCTGATTGCCAAATCAATGTTAAAAGAATAAACATATAAAAGGCTTGGCCTTAGGAGAGAAGGAGGGAAAGTAGCAGGGAGAGAACTAGCGGACATGCTACATGTTTAAATAGAATATGGTGGTACACATGATCTGTCAAAAATGATCATGATGAATCTGCGCTGTTGCTCCTGAGCACAGGCAAGAGGAGAAGATTGTCTGAGAGGAAATGTGCAAGTGACAGAGGCCCCACCTGGCCTGTTTGTCAGGGGCTTCGGAACTGAAGTGAAAAGGAAAGGAGGCAAGTCAAGAGGATTGCAATACTTTTTCCTACAAATTATTCCTGTAGATCTAGCTGATGGCTGAAATTAAAGTCAGAATTGACATATCAGCAACATTTTGATATCAACAGAAACAAAGAAAAACAAACAAACAAACAATTACTCTTAAGAACCATTGACACACAAACAAACAAAAATCCTGGACTATTTCTTCCCAAAATAGTGACTTTAGCATGTTTGAAAAGTAAAATGAAACAGTTTATAACCTGACAAGGTATTAACATGAACATTGTCAGAATATAGGTGAAGAATGCCATGTGTGAAATCGCATATCCTATTCAAATAGAGAGTCATGTCCGGTCATGTAAATTATTAAACTTCGCATAGAAGTTGGATTCTTGACTTTTCTAATTTGTCTTTCCTAGTGTTGGATATTAGGATAACAAATACATGAAGGACTTTGATGTCTTCATTATTAGAATGTTCATTTCTACATCTGACACAGAAGATAACTCATTAACTGCTCTCTGGGAAAACGATGAAGCAATCTCCCTCTGTACAGCTTCGGAGTCCTGGAACACCTACGGAGCAGTTCTAGCCAGTGCAGCAGGGGTCCTAAGGCTTGGAAGCAACCAGCTGGCCCAGGGTTTGGATTTTGGTATTCCCTAAATCTTGGGACTGCTCTGGCAAAATGTTTGCTCTTACTGAATCATCATTTCAACTTGTGGTTGCTGTACATATATTGTGTATGTACTTCTATACTCTGAGGAGCATGCATTTAAAAATATAAAGAACCTATACCAACTCTCCTAAATCAGAATAGGAAATAGAACAAAGAGGAAAAGGCAAGGGAGGAGGAAGAGAAAGAAGAATGAAGAATAGCACATTGCTTTATCTAGATACATGAGAGCACAGACACCAGATGCTGTGTGGTATATCCCTCATAGGGCAGAAGATATTTTAACTGATAGTGTAAAGCCCATTTTGTTAAGATCAAGAAGGAATATTCAAAGTAACAAGCACTTACCATATAAATATTTACCAAGTTGATACGGCACAAAGAGCAAATTAGAAATTGTGAAATAAAGGGACATGCTTCTGACACATGGTATACTCAAAATATGTTTGCTAAGCATATGAATACATTAATGGTCGATAATAGTGCAGTGTAAATCTTAATGGCGATCAGAACCTCCAAAACAAGCAAAGAGATAATTGGACAGTCCCTCACAGAAGAGCCACACAGTAGAGATGATAAATCCAGGGTGCTGTGCAGTACTGATGAAACACATAACTATCCTCTAGTTCTTTAATATTTCCTCCCCTTACTATTATGGTCTTTGTTTTGCCTCATTAAGTTTGTTAAACCTGCATTTATATAATCAAGATCTTTCGATGCATGAAAGACAAGATAGATAACCCTCAAGAAACATTAATGGGAATAATGATTCCCTGAGGATATGGGAAGAGAAGGAGCATAGGGGGTGAGGGGGGGGGAGGCGGAGCTGATAACCAGGATAACTGTATAACCCCGCTCGAGGGGAACAAATAACAAAATTGTAGGTAAATGGATGTATGGGTTGAGGCAAGAGGGTAAGATACAGCAAAATCAAACCCCCTCGATAAAAATAAGAATATATCACAAGAATAATAACGGTCCTTGGGGGGGGGGGTAGGGTGGAAAAGGGGAAGGGATAAAGTGGAGCTTATATCAAAGAGTTTAAGAAGAAAGAACATGTTTGGAAAGTGATTGTGGTAGCAATTGTACAACTATGGTTCATCTACTTGAGCCATGGCCAGTTTTAATATCTGTAAGAGCTCCCAATAAAATGATTCATTGTTTGTTTTTAATTAGCTATTTGAACCCCTATGGAGCACAGTTCACATCAACATGGGATCATTATGACTCACGTGCATTTGATTTAACTGATTGCTATGTTTTTACACTTAAAAAGTGCATAGCTGGTGGCCGCATTTTGCATTGAGCTGCTGACTACAAAGCCAACAACCCAAACCCACCAGCCACTCCTGGAAGGGAAACCCCAAGAATCAGTTCCACTCTGACAGACAGGGTCTCTCTGGGTCACTTTTTGGCAGTGGATGTCTGGAAAATATCAAGAGTCATAGCTCCTGTCTAAACTTTTCTGCAACATTTAGTAAGCATCACCTTTATTCCTGGCAGAAAATTTCTGAAACACTCCTTATGTTTTGGCACATAGTTTCTCTCAGTACTAACTGGTAGGACATTATTTTATATGAAACAAATTTTAATTTTAAAGATGAGTCAAATAATTTTTAAGATAAAAATAAATTCAAAAGCCATATTTTAGTTAAAGATTGTTATTTTTCTTACTGTTTGATACACTTTGCTCCTATGTCTACATTGATATTTATGTTAATATACTGTTCCTAATAAATAATTAAAGCAACAACGTGTGTTTTTTATCTATTAGAAGGCAAACACCAAAAAATAAATAGTGCTGGACTTGGCAGACTATTTCTGAAACTCACCCAGTGAAAACAACATAGATCACAATAATTTAAACCTGTGCTTTGGATTATTGTCAGTCGAGGCTGCTTCTGAGACTGCAAACATCTAACAATAACCTTGTTTTCTTTATTTCTCCACCAATACTCTGAATTATTTCAACCTTTCATCTTAGGGTACTGTAAGAATATTGCATGCTGACAGCTTCTCTGTAATTAGAGATAAATTACATAAGGGCAGATATGTAGACCATTATGTAGAGCACTTTTTCTACCGTCCTAGCACTAGCATTCATTATGTGCTCAATATTCTCGTGGTGAATCAAATTGAATATCCAGTAAGGATTGAACAAGTGCACTCAGCAAGAGGTCTAGAATGGAAACGATGACTTTGAAGCATCAGCACATGGGTGATGTTATCAGATTTGGGAACTGTTTCTAGCTATATCTTTCTCCTTTACTTATAAGAATAATATGTACTTATAATGATTGTATTTGTCAGCTTTCTGAAGCAGCTAGGTATAACCATAAAAACTAAGCCAACAAACAAAAAATACCAAAAAAAAAAAACCCAAAAACAGTCTCTGTCACATAGACTCAGACTCATGCAACTTCATGGGTGTCAAAGTATAACTGGGTTGATCTAAGCTGAACCAAGATAATTTTTCAGATAAAAATTTCATATAGATATCCATACAATTTGTAACGAATTATTAATGTTTGGTAAGGTACTGAGTATCTCCATATCTTGTAATCGATGACTGAGCGCTGTCTGTTCTTCTGCGTCCTCAAGTCTGAAATGTAGGTTTGATGTTTGCTATTCTAGCCTAGGCAATATGAATAAAGTATAAGTTGCTGGAGTTTCTATGAATTCTGTGGAACAGACCTACCTTAAATGCTTGCCTGAGGCTTTATATGAAAAATAAATTCATTTTACCTTGTTTAAGCCAATAAATTTCTTAATACAATCTTCCCCTAACTGAACATATGGTTACTAAACTGAAAGGAGCAAATGATATTACCCAGTGATGTAAATTTAATTATAAGAGAGGGAGTTGAGTTCTTTAAAAGTTGAGTAAAGCTTTCAATGGCATGAGGAGAGCAATCAGGAAAAAGGTGTATTTACAAACCCTGGTGAGAATCATCTTTTTATATTTGTCAAAATTCTTATCCAAGAGACAATCAGGGTGAAGGGTGGCAACGATGAAACCTACAACTTTCCTGTAGTGCCTAAATGCTTCCTGCCCCCAGTATCATGATCCTTACTCTACCTTACAAATCTGGCCAGACTCGAGCATGTGCACTGGTACAGATGGTAACTGGAAACAGGGAATCCAGGGCGGATGATCCCCTCAGGACCAGCCGTGAGAGTGGTGATACCGGGAGGGTGGAGGGAGAGTGATTGGCCTTTTCAAATTTCCTTCTGCTTGTTAAAATATCTCACCTGCAGAATCAGGATGTCATAGCTAGTTTTCTTATTTGAATGGGAAGTGTATGTATTTAAATCACCCACTTTTGTGTGTGTACAATGACTGTTTCACAACTATTTGTCTATTTACCTTCCTATAATGCACTGTTTCACATTCAAATCAGGTCCCCATTCCACTCTTCCCTGGGCTAGCCTAGCTGTCAGAGGATGGAGCTGGGGAACAGACAACAGAAAAATGGTGAAGAGAGATGTCAGACAGTGCAAGATATGACAAAACAATAATTTATAAATTATCTGGGGTTCATGAGGGAAGGGGAGCGGGGATGGAGGGGGAAAATGAGGAGCTGATGCCAGGGGCTTAAGCGGAGAGCAAATGTTTTGAGAATGATGAGGGTAATGAATGTACAAATGTGCTTTACACAATTAATGTATGTATGGATTGTGATAAAAGTTGTATGAGCCCCTAATAAAGTGATTTTAAAAAAGAGAAAGCAGGAAATAATAAAACTAGAAAAAAAGGTTTTTAAAAAGCCAAAAGTAAAAGTTCTTATCCAAATTCTCAGATTTCTTTATCATATTGTCTATCACCTTGTACTATCATTATCTGTCCTTATGCCTGCCCTACTGGACTATGCTGTTCTGCAGAACACACACAAGAAGGTAAAGAAATGCTCTATAAATTAATGAATTTGGTAAAACAATTTACTTCTTTTCTCTTTTATTTTGTTTAATCCAAAGTAAAAAAAGAGAATAGAAATAATTCTCTAAATATTTCCATCTAAATTATCAAGGTAACTGGGCCAATGTGCTCAATGTGGAGTGAAAAAACATAAGAAAAATAATAGCACATCTGGGGATACATGGATTTACAATCTTTCTCCAGTGTCTCTTTTTCCATTTGCCATTGAAGGTTGCCTCTTAAAACAGTGTGGCCCAGCAGTTGGTTTCAGATTATAACAGTCTTCTCGTAGAGCCTTCAATTTGGAAATGAAAATAATGACAAGGCACTGAAAGAGTGAACATTCCTGGACAATGGATATGGAAAAGAGGAATAAAGTAGCGTTAGCATCTTTTAACTGGAATCAATTTAGCATATTTTAATGCTCGGGAGTTTTTGCAATTTTATTCAAGTGAAAAATTCCTCAAAATATGCTGTCTCCATTTGCAGAACAAATCATTACAAAGAGAAGTTTATGATATCTATTCATATCTAGCATATATTTTGAATTCTAAGACATGTGTCAGTATGAATACATTTTTTTTCTTTTCCTTTACAAATTACTTTAAAATGTTAAATCAAGTTTGAACTACAAGCATCATACAAATGTCTTTGTACTGCCTAATAAATTATGCTGGCTGATTTTTTCTTAAATTATTTTTAATAAGTAAGGAATCTAAATGGAAATGAATCATATGCTTGCACCATTGCTGTCAAAATGAGTTTGCATAAGAAGAATATGTATTAATATTGCATAGAAAGACCTTTAGGAAATAAAGGATGTGGTTATAGTATTTTTGAAAAGAATAACTTTCTGAGATAAATTTTAAGAGCAGCATTATGTTCTCTCATTCAGCCAAGTTTAAAACGCTCACACTGAATTATTATACATCACATTTGGAAGAATAGTCCAGCCTTCATGGTCTATTCATGGTCAACCATTCCTCATGCCCTTCGACAGGATCAAATGCAAATTAAGTCTTCTTATGGTTTTCCTGGCACATTTTCCAATCTTTCGGAGTTCAACTCCGACCTTTGATATTTGTTAATTCACCTATGTGTTTAGAATCATAAAGATTGGGTAGACAAACTTCCAAAGCCTGTGAGTAATATTCATTATTGCCTTTCTTAATAAATTTCCCAGCTTTGTATGTGTCAACTTTTGTTATACAATAAACTTTTCCCAATGAAATCTATTTGTGAAAATATTGTCACCCACTAAATTTCAGTAATTCTCTGTGGAGGTAATAATAAAATTAATGATTCCTTGAGTGTATGGCAAGGTAGGTTGGAAGAAAGTGGAGAGCTAACAACGATGAATAGAATTAAGAAAATGTAAAATTGTTGTAATGGTTGTCCAACTCCACTTCTATAGATAGAGCTCTCGACACACAGAATCTAGGACAGATAAATCCCTCAGGACCAATATTGAGAGTAGCAATACCATGAGAGTAGGGGGAAGATGGGGACAAGGGGGAGAAAGAGGGAACTGATCGCAATACACCACCAACACCATCCCGCAGGGGGATAAACAACAGAAACGTGGATGAAGGGAAAGAGCAGACAGGGTAAAATATGAAAAGAAAAATAATTTTAAAATTATCAATGGTTCATGACTGTGGGATGGTGGGGGTGGGGTGAGGGAAAGGAAGAGGAGGTGATACCAAGGGCTCAAATAGAAAGAGCATGCTTTAGAAATGATAATGACAACATATGGAAAAATGAGTTTGATACAATTGATGCATGGATTTTTATAAGAGCGTTAAGAGCCCCCAATAAAAAGATTTATTTTTAAAATATCATTGTGTAACCCATCTGGATCTGTGTATATGAACTATTAAGTTGAATTATAGGTGAATAAGATGTCAATAAAGCTATTGGGAAAATATGTTTAGTAATTCTAACTTATTAGAATAGATCTATATTTGTGTCCATTCCAAAGAAAGTTAACCCAATAGAATGCAGAAATAATTGAAAGTATCATTAATATTACATCAAGTCAAATTTTGCTGAAGATAATGCTAATATGCTTGCAGCAGTACATCGATAGGAAACTGCAAGATATTCAAGCCGGATTCAAAAGAGATTGTGGAACAAAGAATATCACTGCTAACAGATGGATATTGGTTAAAAGCAGAGTACATTGCCAAACCAAAGCAAAATTTCCTGTGGTTTTTGCCTTGTTCCTGGGGTTATTTGGGGTGCTGATACAGAAAGTGACATTAAATGTTTCTTAGATATGATTGGCCTTTTCAGATTTCCTTCTGCTTGTTAAAATATCTCACCTGCAGAATCAGGATGTCATAGCTAGTTTTCTTATTTGAATGGGAAGTGTATGTATTTAAATCACCCACTTTTGTGTGTGTACAATGACTGTTTCACAACTATTTGTCTATTTATCTTCCTATAATGCACTGTTTCACATTCAAATCAGGTCCCCATTCCACTCTTCCCTGGACTAGCCTAGCTGTCAGAGGATGAGGCTGGGATGTCCGGTGTCAATATTACACGAGAAAAAGAAGGCGGAAACACTGACAGTGGTTTCCAAGCAACTGCATATAGTGAACGTTTGGACTTTCACTGCATTAAGTGATCTGATCAGAGACTTCACTCTTTCTGAAGAATCTCCTGAATTACTTGCCTTCCAAACAAGGAAAGAGAATGTAGTTCACCTTGGGGGATGGGGAGGTGGGTGTGGAATTACACGTTATTGAAGAAAATAAAATTATTTGCAGCCATTCTTTACCAAAAACAATAATCTAGCATTGTATAATGACATCAGAAATCTTCATAAGAAAATTGAACTTTTGGAATGTAATCCGAATGAGTGATGTCTTTTCATCCAAAGTTCGAAATGTAGTTTGAAATGTGCTCTTTTAAATAACTGCAAAAAAGATGGTTCTATTCCAGTCAGTCATTGCTCTAGGATGAAAGAAGAGTACAACGCCATGTCCCTAGTCTTGGAAAAGATAAATTACCAAGAATGTCAGTGGGTCATTTGTGTAAACTTTAAGATACTTAATTTTATTCTTGCTCAACAAAGTGGTCACCCAAAGTATCCTTAATTGTTATGGCTTTGAGATAGAAGAACCAATATGAACATTGGCAAGAATGTTATCAGTGAACCTTTGATAGCATGAGAGAGAATCATATTGCTACTAACTATATACAAAGAGGAGGCTGGCAAAACAATTTGTAAAGGCTTTGAATTAAGATGGTTCATGCATTGGCTACATAATGCATAAGTTACCTGGCCTTACCACGGAAAAAAAAATTGAAAAGAGGAATTTTTGATGTTCCACAGATCAGAAAATTTAACAATGACCCACATTTCATAGCATCAATGAATGAAATGAATCACATGACTAGTGAACAAATGAAGACATACTCAGATATGTCTGAGTATATACTTTGGGTTATGCTCTCCTGAGACTTTAGTATTAAATTCAGAGAAAACAAATTTTTAACTCATTCAGAATAATTTATCATAATAAAGTATAGCCAAATAATTCTACTCAGGAACTGAATTACAGCTTATTTTGCAAGATTATGTTGTGAATAATACTTAGGTGGATAAATAATGAACTTATACAAATCAACAAATTAATAAAGACAAATGGGCAACTATAAAAAATGATTACAAAGTGAATGAAGAAATTCCATGGAGGCCACATCCAACTACTTTTCACTGCAGTCGGGAAAGAAAAATCCAATTCAGCGTCTCCTACGAAACTGATTGACAAAAGGCAGAAGTGAGACAAGGATCCTACATCCATCCTTCTTTACAGCCTACAGACACAGTCATCCTCCCATGACACTCTGCATCTGTGTTCGGTTGCATAGTTCATTGCAGTGGCCACAGTGAACTCAGACTGTGCTCCTAATTAAGAGTTTACTAGGGAAGCCAACAGGTGATGGAAAGCTAAAAATACTGCCTCTTGGTCTGCAGCAGCTCTACTCACCATGTTGCCAGGCATAGCTCTCAGGTCTATGTATTGCACGGGGCATATCTTCCTTGGTCTCTGCCATCATGGACCAGGTAGCTCATCTACTGCTCTGTCTGATGCTCTTGAAAATGCCCTTCTGCTCTGTGTCACGATGTCAGTGCCATAGCCTTAATGGCACTTACCAATACTGCGTTTCAAAAGACTTATCTAAAAAAGAATTCATTAGGCTGTATAGTAGGTAAGTATTAGGCTGCTAACCTCCAGGTCAGTAGATCAAAACCTCCAGCTGTTCCATGGAAGAAAGACTTGGCTTTCTACTCCGGTAAAGAATTACTATCTTGGAAACTCACAGGTGCTGTTCTACCCTGTTTTATAGGGCATCCATGGGTCAGTATCAACTTAATAACAGTGAGTGAGAAATAAACCTTACAGCTTTAGAAACTTTGATTTTAAATGCATATGAAGAACATTTCCAATATAACTATAAGTATACATCCTGGTGTGTGTACCTAGAAAATGTAGAAAATATTTAAGATATCAATAGAATTTCTTTCTGATTAGTATATTGACAGTTATATTTATATTATTCATTATTGCAGTTGGTTTTTAAAAATATTTTAAATGATTATTAACTGGAAAATTCAAATATGTGCATTTTTGTTATAATTAATTTCCAAAGGCTTGAAACTTTAAAACTAACAAAAATTCTAAGAATGAATATAGGTTAAATTGTCAATAAGTTAACAGAGAATTAGATGATATTTCATTTAAAATTTTAGTATTTTACTTACCCATTACTAATAATTTAAAAGTTTAAGTTTTTAAAAATTCTTCAAATAAGATGGGGAAATCATTACAGCTCCAGACCTGGTGATGCAATGGTTAATTCTTGGCTCCTCACCAAATAGTGGCTGTTCAATTTCTCCGAGTTGGTCCATGGGAAACAACTGGTGACCTGCGCCCACCAGGACAGCAGCTTAGAGTGCTTGGTGCTGTTTTACTCTTCTACTCAGACACATGAAGTGCTACTCTACTCTGTCATATGAAGTTACTGTAAGTCAAATCTACTTTATGTCTTCTAACTGCAAATCCAGTTGTCTGGGAATAAAGCTTAGGCAGAAAGTTTAGTAATGAATTTCAAAATCACTAAATCAAATACTTTCAGTATCCCATACAATATAGGTTTTCTCAAAATTCCCTTGTCTGGTGTCAATATATTCTTCAGCATCAAAATGTCTAAATTTAGGTGAGCAAAACTGCATTGGTAAGCACCTTCCTGAGATCTCTAGAGTTCCTTAACTTATAACCAGGCCACAACCAAAAAGGAAAATTAGGTTGAGTTACTCATTTTCCAGACATCCTTAACTAATTTCTTCCATAGGAACTTGTGGGAGTTACATACTCTGGTGTCAGCTTGAGGACCTCTTGTGGAGGTGCTAAGAAGATAAACAGTTCCCCAGAGAGTGGCCACACACTCCCTCCCTGTGAGGCATTATTGACAGTGAGCCTGATGGAGCTACACTGATGCAGCCAGAACCCTGGAGCTGGAAGAACTACATGGAGCCCCACGCCAGTGCTGCGATGCTTGCACCACCACTGGATCCACCCACTAGCCTGTGATCGTCCTGCATTCTGCATCATTGCATGCGGTTCGTGAGTCTGAGGAGGAATTTATTGATTAGTATCAGACATATGGGCTTGATCTGGACTGGGCTGGGATATTTTCTAAATATTCAATTGCTCTTGTATCTAAAGTCCTTATTCACATATGAGTGTCTATGAATTTGTTTCTCTAGTCAACCAGACTAACACAGACTCTTCATTTCTATGTATTTATGACTTCACAAGAGCTGAAAGACTTTATGAAAAATAAGTCTTCTTTTGAAAACAGAACCTATCTGTCCCTTTTCTGAAACAGATTCAAGGTTACCAGGGGCCTTAGTGGGAGGACAGACAGACAATAAAGCACAGGAAACTACTTTGGAAAATTTTAAAGTTCCACATCTTGATTGGGGTAGTGTTTACATAACTGTGTTTTTTGTTTTTGGTTTTTTTTAAAATTTTTTTTTAATTTTAACAATTTATTAGGGGCTCATACAATTCTTATCACAGTTCATACATATACATATATCAATTGTATAAAGCACATCCATACATTCCCTGCCCCAATCATTCTCAAGGCATTTGCTCTCCACTTAAGTCCCTTGCATCAAGTCCTCTTTTTTTTTTCCCCTCCCTCCCCTTTCCCCCCTCCCTCATGTGCCCTTGGTAATTTTAACCTCGTTATTTTGTCATATCTTGCCCTATCCGGAGTCTCCCTTCCCCCTTCTCTGCTGTCCCTCTCCCAGGGAAGAGGTCACATGTGGATCCTTGTAATCAGTTCCCCCTTTCCAACCCACTCACCCTCCACTCTCCCAGCATCGTCTCTCACACCCTTGGTCCTGAAGGCATAACTGTGTTTTTAAAAATTAATATAACTGTATGCATTTGGCTGCCCACCATGAGATTGGAAACAAGCAGCCTCTTTTCAGGAGAACGACAAGGTTCTCTTACCCCATAAAGAATTAACGTCTTCCACATGCACAGAGGGTTCTACTCTTCCCTACGGTGACACCATGAGTTAGAAAGGATTCTGCAGCAGTGAGTTTTGGGCTCCTAAACAAAGGGACATTTGCCGAGATGTGAAAGATAAATAAATAAAGCTTAATTAAAGCAGATGCTCCACATTCTAGTAAGAGCCTTTCTAAAATGTTACAGATGCTTGTTTACATGTGTCTACTTTTCCTGACAGCTATCTGAGGTAGCCACTAAATATATTTTTATGAGACATTTGTTTAAAAATGTGTTTGCTAACTATAATTCCATTATAGTCAGATAATAATATTCATGCTTTTAATTATTTCAATTATTTTAGGCCTATTAATTTTATTACTCTGATTATGGTGTTTATTTTTTGTGTGCTCACATTAAGACTTGCTATGTTCTCTTGGAGAATTGCCCTTTTATCATTATGTAATATTCCTATTTACCCAGGGCTGCATTCTTTCTTCTGAAGTCTATATTATCATAAATGGAATCAATTATTCTATCTTCTTCAATTTCTTTGGGTGTCATATAAATCTTTTAAAAAATACATAGAATGCTATATATATATATATATATATATATATATATCATGCTTTCACTTTCCATTTCTTTTTTAAGTGTGTTTCTTATGGACAGCTTGTTGGGTGGATTTTTAAAAACTCAATCTGAAAATCCATGGCTTTTCATTTATTTTAATTTGTAATATGTTGGATTTAGAACTACCCGTCGGCAGCTCTGTAGGAGAAAGACTGGGTTTTTGACTCCCTTAAAGAGTTACAATCTCAGAAACCCCTACGGAGTTGCTGAGTCAGCGTTAACTGGAAGGCAGTGAGAGCTTTATGTGTTTCGCGGCACTGGTGTCCTAGGAGTTATGAATCTGACTGCTAACTTTTAAGTCAGCAGTTCAAAAGCATAAGGCGATTCTCAGGTGAATGATTTCTTCGCCCATAAGGAGTTACCGTCTCAGACATGCACAGGGGCATGCCGGTCCTGCCCTGTGTAGTTACTATGAATCAGAATAGACTGGATGAGAATGAGTTTGATTTTGGATTTTTACATTTGCATATGTTTTATATGCATTTTGTTTATTTATTTTGTTTTCCTTTGCTGCCTCTCCCCCCACCCCACCCCCATCCCCACTTTCCTGAATAGCTTCTGATTACTTTTTTTAAAGATGGAGTTTGAATTCACTTGTGTTGGCTACATCTTTTTTGAGAGTAAATGTGCTGTAATTCAATGACTAGTTTATCAGTTTTTCGTACTGTGGTGGCTTGTGTGTTGTTGTGATGCTGAAAGTTATGTCACTGGTATTTCATATACCAGCAGGGTCATCTAAAATGAATAGAGTTCAGCAGAACTTCCAGCCTAAAGACAGGCTGTTTCTGAGGAACTCTAACCACTGAAAACCTTATGGAAAGAATGAACATCCTTTTAGACATTGAAAATCTCATGAAAAGATGCCAAACATTTACAGAGATAGTGTCAGAAGATGAGCCCTTCCGGTCAGAAGACTCTCAAAATATGACTGAAGAAGAGCTGCCCTTTCAATTTGGAGCCAGCAATAATGTCTTGGATGGACTAGAGCCTTTGGGAGTAAAGCCTTTAGGAAAGTCATTTGCTGATGGGGCACAATTTAAAATTAGAACCAAAATATGCAGACATCAATTAATAGTTGAAAGTTGGAATGTATAAAGAAGTATGAATCTAGGAACATTAGAATTGTAAAAAACAAAAGGTACCATAAAATCATCATTCTAGGTATTTGTGAGCTAAAATGATTGGTATTGGCCATTTTGAGTCATAAAAATCATGATTTACTATGCAGGTATTACATTCTTTGTCAGAAATAACATTTCAAGATCTATAGTAAAGCACAGTGCTGTCTGTAATGTGATTATATCTATCTGCCTTCAAAGAAATCCAATCAATACAGCTATTATTCAACTTTATGCACTAATCACAGAAAATAGTGATACAGAAATTGAAGAATGTATCAAAGAAGCAATGAAAATTCATTAATAAATACTGGTGATTGAAATGGAAAAGTGGGAAACAGAGAAAGGAACAAAGGAGCAGTAGTTGGAAAATAGACCTTGGTGGTACAAACTAAGCCAGAAATCACATGATGGAATTTTGCAAGAACAAAGACTTCTTTGTGTGGATTTCTCCAAATGGAATGTATATACTGAAGTCAAATTGACTGCAGCTATTGAAGAGACTATAGAGAAACTGAATATCAGCCCCTAAAATGGTGCCAGGGATGGACTACAGAAACAGATGACCAATTGCTCATATGTAAGTTCAGATTGAAACTGAAGAAAATTAAAACAAGTCCACAGCATCTAAAATATGACCTTGAGTTTATCCCGCCTGAATTTTGAGAACAAGTCAAGAACAGATTTGATGCATGCAACACAAACGACAGGAGACCAGACAAGCTGCAGGATGACATCAAGAAGGTTACACATAGAGGACAAAGGGTTGTTGAAAGACAGGAAAGGAAGAAGAGACTTGGAAACCTGCTCTTAATAGTAGAGAAGCTAAGGTGAATGAGTGAAATTATGGAGACTAATAAATTTATAAACAGTCAAACTCTAAAGGGTACCTCAAGAGTAAGAGTAAGCATGATAAAGAAGTGGGAAAAGACAGAATTAGAAAACTGAAAAGGAAGACCATGTTATACATATCTTTTTAATTAATCATTTTATGGGGGGATCTTATAGCTCTTATAACAATCCATATATCATTTGTATCAAGCACATTTATACATAGGTTGCCATCATCATTTTCAAAACTTTTTTTTCTATTTGAACCCTTGGAATCAGCTCCTCTTTTTTCCCTCCCCTATCCACTCCCGCCCGTTCTCATAACCCTTTGATAAAGTATAAATTATTATTATTTTCATATTTTACACTTTCCGTTGTCTCTCTTCACTCAAATTTTTGTTGTTTCATGGTATCGCTACCCCCACTGTTGTTCCTGAATCATTTCTTTGCCCTGGATTCTGTGTGTTCAGAGCCCTTATTTGTACCAGTGTTCATACTCCAGTCCAGCCAGATTGTAAGGTAGTACTGGGAATGATAATGGGGAGAAGGAAGCATTGAAGAAACAGAGGAATGCTGTGTGTTCTGTCAGTGCTTGTTTCTTCCTTGTGACTCTTTGACCCTTCTGTGAGAGGATGTCCAATTATCTACAGGTGGGCTTTGGGTCTCCACTCTGACGCCCCTTGTTCACATCGACATGATTGTTTGTTTGGGGTCTTCTGATGCCTGATACCTGATTCCATCAACACCTCTTGTCAAGCAAGCTTGTATGCTTCCTCCATGTGGACTTTATTGCTTCCCTACTAGCTGGCCACTTTTTTTACTTTAAACCTATAAGACCCCAGATGCTATATCTTGTAATAGCCAGGCACCATCAGCTTTCTTCACCACATTTGCTTTTGCACCCATTTTGTCTTCAGCAATTGTATCAGGGAGGTGAGCATCACAGAACACCAGGTTATTAGAACAAAGTGTTCTTGTTCTGAGGGAGGACTTGAGAAGAAGCCTAATATCTGTCTGCTCCTTTGATACTTAACATATAAATATGTATCCATAGACCTATAGTCCTATATTAAATATTAATATATTTACATATGGACGTGTCTGTATTTATACCTCTATAAAATGTATTTTGCCTCCTAGTTCTTTCCTCTATTTCCTTTTGCTTTCCTCCTGTCCTACTATCATGTTTGACTTGCATTTGGCTTTCCTTAATTCCCCTTGGCAACATTGCTCTTTATCAAGTCCCACCAAATATTCTACACCCTCCTCACCATTGATTTTAGATCCATTGTCCCTGGGTGTGTTGGTTCCTCCCATTCAGAACCATCGGTCCTGTTGTTTTCTCCATGGAATTGGTTATCTTGCCTATCTTATATAGATATATGAGGGGGGAAAAAAGAAGGAAAGAAAAGCGGGAGAGGGCGCTATAAACAGTTTTTGGTCTCTCTCCTCACCCTTATGTATGTTTTCTGATTGAGTCTGATGAGGTGCCAAGCCCTGCCCTCCAAGTCTGAGAACTATTTGGAGGCTTCCTCAGGGACTCCATTACCTCCCACATATCTTAAAATGAAAGATCTAAGGAAAAATCCAAGCCTCTAGTTACAATGTCACAAATTTCTATGGACAAAATATTGAATGGTGCAAAGAGCACCAAAAGATGAAAAGAATATACAGGGTCATTGTCCCAAAAAGAATTAGTGGACATTTCACCATTTCAAGAGGTAGCATATGACCAAGAGCTGATAGTACTGAAGGAAGAAGTTCAAGGTGCGCTGAAAGCATCAGCCAAAAACAAGGTTCCTGGAATTAATGGAATGTTTCAACAAGCTGCAAGTTCTCACTGGGTTATGCCAGGACATTTGGAAGATAGCCACTTGTCCAACTGACCGGAAAATATTCTATTTCTCCCCTTTGCAGAGAAAGTTACACAACGGTATGCTCAAATTCCAGAACAGTATCATTAACATCACGTGCATGTAAAATTTTGCTGAAGATCACGGTAGTTTCAATCACTTCATATATATGTGACAGTTGGGCATTGAATAAAGAATATCAAATAAGAATCGCTGCATTTGAATCATGGTACTAGTAATGAATATTGCCTGAGCACAGTGGATTGTTCTGGAATTCCCATTCAGAGCGATCCAGAGGTTTTTCACAATCCAGTCAACTGTCTTTACACACTTAATTACACACAAGTAGATATATTTCTGATATTCTCTGCTTTCAGCCAAGATTCATCTGACATCAGCAGTGATATCCCATGTTCTATATCCCCTTCAGAATCTGACCTGAAGCTCGGCAGCTCCTTGTCAAGGTACTGCCGCAAATGTTGATGAATGATCTTTAGCAAAATTTTACTTGCATGTGTTATCCATTGTATTGTTCAATTATTTTCACATTGTTGGGCTGCCAACCATTTCCTGGCATAGACAAATAGGTGTTCCCAGTGCTTCACCAGCTTGCTGAAACATTTTAATTGGTAGTCCATCAATTGCTGGAGTCTTGATTTTGGCTGGAGTCTTGATTTTGGCTGGAGTCTGGATTTTGGCTGAAGTCTGGATTTTGGCTGGAGTCTGGATTTTGTCTGGAGTCTGGATTTTGGCTGGAGTCTGGATTTTGGCTGGAGTCTGGATTTTGACTGGAGTCTGGATTTTGGCTGGAGTCTGGATTTTGGCTAATGCTTGCTGTGCAGCCTGACCTTCTTTCAAGACCATTGCTTCTGGCTGATGTGCTGTGACCTGAAGTGCTTAAATGTTGACCAGTTAATTTTGGTACATTGACTCTGTGAATTCTTTCCATCTTCTTTTGATTCTTCTGCACCATTTAATATCTTGCCCATAGAAGGTTTCAATATTGTAATTCAAGCTTGAAGTTTTCCTTTAGTTCTTTCAGTTTAAAATATATTGGGTGAGTCCTTCCCTTTTGGTGTTCTTGTTCTTGGTATTTTCATATTTCATTATAACATCTACTTTATCTTATTGTGCTACTTTTGAATTGTTTGACTCTTTGACTCTATCATTTCTTCCATTTGACTTAGCTACCCAATGATTAGGAGTAAGTATCAGAGTCTGTTCTGACATCCATTTTGATCTTTCCTTTCTTTCCTGTCTTTTTAATGATCTTTTGCTTTCTTCATGAATGCTGTTCTTGATGTCACCCCAGTTTATCTGTCATTAATGTATATGCATATGTCCATTTATTTCAACTGTTATAGTATCTTTATTATTCCTACTTATAGTAGTTGATTTAAGTCAGTTTCAACATGGTAATGATCTTAGATATGACATTTGTTGATAGGAGTTGTTTTCCTTGAAAATTGGTCATATTTTCCTGACTCTTTGTATATTAAATGCAGCTCAATTATATTCTAGGCTTTCTGAATGACACATTTTGTGGGGTCTAGGTTATATTAAAATATATGGATGTTTCTTTGTTAGATTATTTTATTTGAGAGACAGCCATGTTAGATTCAGTTTGTAATTCAGTCTTTGCATTTGGGGGCAGTTGTATTAATCTGTTCCATTTTGCAAGCCTTTGCATGATGCTCTGAACCTGTGCAATGCGTGCACTGATCAAGGGATGTTCTGAGACTTGAGCAGGTCACCTTGTCATGTCAGTTCTCTAGTTTTTGCTACATTCTTTTGAATCATAGGTGCATCTTGTAGATTAAAATCCATGTGTGAAATTTCATACAGAAGATACCTTTTTTTTATCTTATCTTGCCCCTCTTTAGAATTCTGAGTTTTATTTTGGCTTATAGAGCCTCCTTTTCCAGTTCCTCTGACCAGAAAATTGGTTTTCTACTAGAAATTTAGCAGCTCACACTAGCATGGTACCAATCAGAAACACAGCAATTGAACAAAACTATAAGAGGTAATGAAAATGAAAGGAAATTTAATAACCTTATGATGATTGTTTCTGCATTTTGAGAACCATTCACAATTCATATACTCTAACTTAGTTTTAAGAGTCTAATATAATTTATATATTATTTTAACCAGAAATTTTAGTTATAATCAATTGGAGAAAGATATTTCATTTGGTATGTTCCTTCTTGGAATCAGAATCTTGAGCAATATCTTTAGTGTGTATACATGTATGTCTAGACTGAAATAAAAAAGTATAATGGTAAATTAATTTGGTCTTCTCTGAAATCTTTGAGAAAAATGTAAATTAAATAGAGTTATACAAATAAATAGTAATGATATTGCTGACAAATCAGAATGATCAAATTCATCGTATCTATATAGATACATGATACCAAATACATATTTACATTATGTAATTTGTCTTATATAATACCTAATTGTGTTAGTTCGGGTAGACTAGAGAAACAAATTTAGAGAAACTCATATGTATACAATACAGAGTTTTATACAAATGTACACATGTGGTTGACACAATGGATGTATGGATAGATTGTGATAAGAGTTGTCTGAGCCCCCCATAAAATAATTTTTAAAAGGAGAGAGTTTTATATAAAGGGTAATTGTACATGAAGAAAGTATCCCAACCCAGTTCAGTCCATATGTCTTTGGATCCAGTGGCGGTATAAACATCTCAGCGCTGGCAGGGGTCTCCACGTGGGCTCTCCAGCTAAAGGCACTAGTGTAGTTCCATGTGTCTTGTCAGTAGTGTCTTTCAGGGAGGGAACCGAGAGAGAGAAGTGTCTCCTGCCTCCAAGGAGGAAAATATAGGAGTTCCCAGAATTCTCAGGAGAAGGCCATGCCTACACAGAGGCCTCATTAGTTATATCTTGATTTATAGGCTACCCTCGACCCCTTCACTCTTAATCCTCAAATTAATAAACCATTATATAACTACCACACTAATATACAAATGTACACTTGTTCTTTGTATTTAAGCTCTTTTCTCATCAGTGAAAATGTTGTATTATTTTTAAAAAATTAGTGCTTCGAAAATTTTCACTTCAATAATTAAGCACATCACTAAATTTTTCTCTACTTTTAATGTAGTGATGCACTAGTGAATTTTCAAGAGGGTTCTTGATTTTCTCGTGTAATATACCTGTATAGTTTTTTACATAGCATCTTACTATGCTAGAGATGCATGAAGTAATTGTTTAAAATATAGCTTACCTATTCATTCCTATCAATGCTAAGAATGTTCATAAAGCTAATTTTATGAAATTTCAGAAATTAGTTTGTTGCTGTGAAGGAAATCATTCTGTTTGGGGGACTAAATGGCAATTGGATCTGCAGAAAGCAGTAGTTTGATTATGAAGGGCTAAGAGAAACATGGAAAGGCTTACTATATTTACATCAAAATGCTTCTGAATGCAAAGAGTAATAGGCAGTCATATGCATGAAAAGGGCTATCTATATTGGTTGACTGCTAAGAGTTTTGCTTCATGAAATGATGCATTAGAGTGGTGCTTTAGTAAAATAAATGAAGTTGAGTAAAAAGATTACATCTAAATAAACAAATAAATCATTTCTTTATGTACTGAAAGAAAAATGAATCTGGCAGGATTTTAAGGCTCTCGATATTTTCAGATGGTCTTTGCTTTTATCAGCATATTCTCTTCCAGTTCTCAAGCTATCTTCTTGCTATGATTATTTTCATGTTTATCTAACATTGCTTGCACACTTACTCTACAAAGAAGTAATTTGTGCAAAGCACTGTAAATGGCAGAATAAATTACAGAGGTGTAGGGATTGAATTCTATATCCATTGACTTAAACTTTAGAAAATCAGACTTAAAACTACTTCTGTGCACTTTGGTATTTAATTAACTAAAAGCACAGAAACATATTATCATCCCCAAAGCATTTTATTATAAAAATTCATATACGTAATGTATGTTTTCAAGTTACAAAGCTCTCTTCTAATCTTGTTTTCATAATGAAATTTATTTAAGTCTAATATAAGCATAATGTAGAGTAATGTGTCTTCTGTACCACAAAATGAATGTGGAGAATAAATTCATTATTTCTTCTCCGGCAGATTTCTTTTTAATCTCAGTACTACAGGCAGAGTAATTTTTTCCCTGACTACACCGAGAAGGATCCCAAAGTAATTTTCAGTAAAAGGAGAAGTGTTTTAAAATATGGTTTTATCTTATTCTGCAGCCTCCTTAGCTAACCAAGTGTGCTCCCTTTGAATCCCAACCTCAATTTTTCTGTGGCATTGTTTGCCCTGCATTATCAAATATGAGATAGTATATGTTGTATGCATACTGAAGTTCTTGGAAGAGAGATATACTGTACATATTTATTACCTTATATATTTGATTTCTTTCCTGGATGCATAGTATTAAGCTTTATTTTACACTTTCAATTTATTTTTTAAATAAATGAAGCAGAAATGCAATTTGATAAGTAAAACCCTTTTGCTTTGATTAAGAAAAATTCTGTGACTGAATTACAATTTCCCTTTCATAGGAATAGTTCTTACTCTGTATGGAAATTGGGTTATTTTTAAAAATAATGGACATGGCAACATAAGTATCTGTAGATGTTTTAGAAAATTGACATAGAAAAATCAGTAATGATCATAAAAGAAAACAGAACTATGTCTCTCAAGATGTTTCCTTCTATTAAGTAAGCATTCTCATTTCTTCCCATCTATTTAAATGTAATTTTAAAATTCTTTCTTAAACCACTTTATACATTTTTGTTTTACTTTCCTTCAGTTGTGTTTTATCTCTTTATCACAGAAATCACATAATGTATTACTTGACTTTAGGAAATTAAAACCTAAAACTTCAGACTTCCTTCTGAAAATGTTGGGAATAGTTAAATGGAAGTAATGTGCACTTTCTCCTTTGTCATATTTTCTGGATTATTTTCCTGCTTTATTTGGAATAGAGAGAATGTGTGGCCTAAAACCGTTTAGACTTCGGGATCACATTCAGCGTGATACAGTACTAAACTTCACATACATTTATTTACACATTGTTATTAGATTTCCATATTCTGATACATTCAATGAAATACATTTTTATAAACAGGAAATGTGATCATCATACCAACGGTTATTTTTTGGACTAATTGACATATATTCTTGAAACAAACTAGAGCTTTTGAAGAAAAAAAAACTCTACTACATGGCCCTTGACAAAATATTCAGGAACTGACTACTAAAAAGGTATGCTATCATATCAATTTATGAAAAATATATAATTTGTTCATTAATTATAATATATATGAATTATAAATATATGTACCTCTAAGGGAAAATCTTAAGTACTTTAGTAAAGTGGATATTTGTTATTATCTCTTAAACATTCCTCTATATGTGACAACATAGTTGTTTCTGTATACAGACCTGTCAATTCCAACATATGGCAACCAAGTATGGCAGAGTAGCACTGCCCCATGGTGTTTGAAGTTGCAATCTAAATGGGGAGCACATATGAAAGTTTGTTTTGTTTTTGTTATTGTTGCATTTTCCCATGTTGTTGCTGGGAAGATTCAAACTTCATTCAATAGAATCAATTCTTGAGCATATGTTACCTTCTAAAATGATTAAATGTCAAATAATTATTTGGGGGAAATAATGAAAATAAGAGGTAAAGGGTTCTAACTCATGGATCAGTCCATTATGCCACTCTGCTAGGTATAAAAGCAAACTATCTCAGTAGCAGGAACAGAGGAAACCCAGACCATCCAGAAAGAGGAGCCACAGGAATTGGCTGTTCAAGGTCCATCTCAGAAGTGGTGGAGGCAGCAGGGACGACAGAAGTTGCAGCACCTTGACCACAGGACAGAGCAGAGAAGCAGCACCAAGACTTTAAGGAGGAGTGGTGGATTTCTTAGCTCACAGTACAATTAAAGCTGAGTGCCTTTACACCAAAGAGTCGATGTGCAGACTCTGAGGCCCCATGGGTATTTATCAGAGCTCAAGGAACTTTGTAACACTTGGCTAAGTCAGTCACAGGTCAAGGGAACATCATACTGATAGGCCAAACACTATGCTAGCCAAAAGGGCTGAGAAAAGGTGCTGCAGATACAAGAACTGTATCTTTGATGTTTTCTGATCCTGACACAGGGTAAACAATGAACTTCTTTGAAAAAAAAAAACCTTCATAATCAGGGGTCTGTGAGTTTTCTGTGGCCATTCAATATAGTATTGGGCCCAGAAAAAAAGAAGAGTGTCATAGGAGGGATGGTTGGTGTCAAAATTGGATACAGAGGTTGGCAGCTGGAAGCTTGTCTGACTTCTGCCTCATAGAAACTATGTGTAACGTGGGAATGTCAGACATGTGCCCATACCATGTCCTTAGCAGAATCCTGAAAGATTCAGACATTATTTCATTCGCCCATACATAGCTTTGTAAATAGGATAGCTTCTTCACAGTGTGTCTGGCTGAATTCAGAAGACTATGAATTCATATTTTCATGTTGATTAAGTATGTACATGATAAGCTAGAAAAAGGTCCAATCATGCGTGGGGCAGTTATATTTAGCAGCAGCTATCCTTAAAGGGTGTCAGCTTATGACCTTTTTCTGTCAGTAACAGATAGAGTACACACTAATTGAGAAAAAACTCATTAGTAAGACAGCAAATAATTCAACAGAAGGGGGTCAAATTATTTGAATATACATTTCATAAATATTGTGTCAATATACAAATGGAAATATGTTCAGCATCATTTATTCTTAAGAAAATATAACTTAAAACTATAATGAGATATCACCAAACCTACTATACCCATTTTAACTACTAAATTTAAAATATATAATGTATGTTTGTGAGCATTGTACTAGTTAGAATTTATGTCCATTTAATGGGCGTGGAGTCCACCCCGTGAAACAGGGGATGGCCTGGTAATGCCTCTGGGGGCATGGTCTTCTCTCAAGAAGTTGGGAATTTCTCCACTTTTCTGCCCCTTTACCCTCCTGACTTGCTGTGACTCTATCTTCCTCCATGCAGGGCCCCATGTAGGTTGATGAACTTGGGAGCCAACCTGAGTGCTATTGGCACCTGCATGTTTCAGCTGTCAACTCTGCACCCACTTGTGATCTCCCTACATCCCACTCATCTTTCTGTGTCATCTTGAATCTTAAGAGTGTTCTGGCTAACATCAGACTGATGGATTTGAGTTGGACTCGGTTGAGAGGACTTATTGATATAAAATCACTTTTTGATATAATGTCTTATACATACATTAGCATCACTGGTTTTGTTTCTCTAGACAATGCTCTACCTAACACAGACCTATCATAATGTGGCCATTCCATTCATAGATGTATCACCAAGAGAATGAAAAGGGTCACCCATATGGAGACTTATAAACAGACTTTCCATGACCATGACAATTTGATTTGTATAAACTCCAAATGAGACATAATACAAACCAATAGCTTATAAGTAAGTTGGGGTATCGCTTTATAAAAGATTACAACTTAACCACAAAAGAGGTGGAAGTAATATTGATAGAAATATAATATATTTTAAGCATATTACACTGATTTTAAGGAACCAGATAATAAAGTAGATATTACTGAGTATGTATATATTCATAGATATAGGAAAACAAGCAGGAATAGAAGGGACTTCCACAAGAAGGGATAAAGAAATGTGAAAGAAAAATGAATAAGTGTATTATGTACATTGTATCCAGAGTTATGTAGGTATATTCACACTCAACACATATAAAATTATGTACTTTAACTATAGGACAGCTAATTATAAATCTATTTTATTGAAATAAAGTTTTAACTTGATGTTTTATAAAAAATATAACAATCAAAATTAATGAGTCTATA
The DNA here is from genome assembly GCF_050624435.1 of Tenrec ecaudatus. Lineage (NCBI taxonomy): Eukaryota > Metazoa > Chordata > Mammalia > Afrosoricida > Tenrecidae > Tenrec > Tenrec ecaudatus. The sequence continues at coordinate 102,173,457 of NC_134530.1, forward strand.
TTTATATTATGTACATTTTTATTTTTTAAAAGCTGCAGGGAAATAAGCAGTGGCTGGAAGAAAAATTATATCCTTTTGAAACAATAGCTAAGGCTAAACTAAATCAAAAGATACTGCAACGAGGGTTCTGAGCCATACATGCACGAGTTATTCTAAATCAAGCATGTTTGAGCATGCTTCAGATCAAGGAATAACTGCAGACAAGTTTTCTCAATTATACACCACATTAATCTCATTATACTGCCTTCAGAAAAAAGGGAGTAGTCAATCAAAACAGTTGCTTCTGAGGGGAATTATTGGTGCAATTAAATTTGAGGCAAGGAAGTTAGCTCAGAAGATGATGGCAACAGTTTTTTGAGAGTGTGTCAGTCAGGGTTGGCTAGAAAACAAATCCAGAGATGCTCATATGTATAATAGAGAACTTTATATCAAAGAGTAATTGTATATTAAGAAACCATCCCACCCAGTCCACATCAAGTCCATTAGTCCGATATCAGCCCATATATCTGATACCAATCTATAAATGCCTCTTCAGACACACAAAACACATACAATGATGCTGGATGCAGTAAGATCACAGACTAGTGGGTGGAAAGTCTTATGGATCCAGTGGCAATAGAATGCATCTCAGCACTGGTATAGGTTTCCATGTGGCTCCTCTAGCTCCAGGGCTCTAGCTCCATCAGCCTAACTCCATCTGGCTTGTCAGCAGGAATGTGTAGCAAAGAGCGGGAGAGTATCTGGCCTCCAGTGAGCTATTTATTTCCTTCCCACCTCCAAGTGAGGTCATCAAGCTGCAACTGGAATGACAAGCTAGACTCCACACCTTCACTCTGAATAATCTCAAATTGACACCATGATACGCAACTGCCACAGGTTCCAAGCAGAAACCTTTTTAGCTTTTCTTGAACAACATATATAAATCATGGAAAGAGGGAGTGTTATTATGAAGAAGTTTTAAGAAAATTGAAAACTACATTGGAAAGTTGTATGTAGGAGTTTTTGCCACCATGACAATGCACATGCACATAGGGTAGCAAAATTATCGTTATGAGCATTTTGTTGGGAAAGCACATTCATTCCACAGCCATGATCTTAAAACTTCAGATTTCTTTTTGTTCCTCAAAGTCAAAGAATATTTACAAGGAACATGATTTGTGTCCCTCAAGGATGCCAAAGTTTGATGTGTATAAATTGAAGATCATAAAATTATTTAAGTAAGGATTAGAAAGAGACAGACTGGCATCTTCAAAAGTGTATAGAAATAGAGGCTATTGCAGTAGACATAGCTTTGCATTTGTTATTTTTGTTTAATATGGGTTTCTAAAATTTAAAGTTACATGATTTATATATCATATTATTATTAGTTTGTAAAATATCATAAGGTATGTCTTATAGATATATGAAATTTGACAAGTTATTTTACATCTTTTTTTATTATTTTAAACATTTTATTAGGGGCTCATACAACTCTTATCACAGTCCATACATATACATACATCAATTGTATAAAGCACATCTCTACATTCTTTGCCCTAATCATTTTCTTTTTTTTTATTATTGTTCTTTTTTTTTTGGCTTTTCTTTTTTTTTTTAATTTATTTTAACAATTTATTGGGGCTCATACAATTCTTTTCACAGTTCATACATATACATACATCAATTGTATAAAGTACATTTGTACAGTCTTTGCCCTAATCATTTTTTTCTCTTTTCTTCTTTTACATTTTATTAGGGACTCATACAACTCTTACCACAATCCATACATATACATACATCAATTGTATAAAGCACATTCATACATTCCCTGCCCCAATCATTCTCAAGGCATTTGCTCTCCACTTAAGCCCCTTGCATCAGGCCCTCTTTTTTTTTCCCCCTCCTTCCCCATTCCCCCCTCCCTCATGTGCCCTTGGTAATTTATACATCGTTATTTTGTCATATCTTGCCCTATCCGGAGTCTCCCTTCCCCCCTTCTCTGCTGTCCCTCTCCCAGGGAAGAGGTCACATGTGGATCCTTGTAATCAGTTCCCCCTTTCCAACCCACTCACCCTCCACTCTCCCAGCATCGTCCCTCACACCCTTAGTCCTGAAGGTATCATCCACCCTGGATTCCCTGTACCTCCAACCCTCATATGCACCAGTGTACAGCCTCTGTCCTATCCAGCCCTGCAAGGTAGAATTCGGATCATGGTAGTTGGGGGGAGGAAGCATCCAGGATCTGGGGGAAAGCTGTGTTCTTCATCGATACTACCTCACACCCTAATTAACCCATCTCCTCTCCTAAACCCCTCTATGAGGGGATCTACATTGGTCGACACTTGGGCCTTGGGTCTCCACTCTGCACTTCCTCCTTCATTTAATATGATATATATATACATATATATACATACATATATACAGATACACATATATACACATACATACACACACTTATATCTTTTTTTTTTGCATGATGCCTTATACCTGGTCCCTTGGGCACCTCGTGATCGCACTGGCCGGTGTGCTTCTTCCATGTGGGCTTATTTGCTTCTGAGCTAGATGGCCGCTTGTTCACCTTCAAGCCTTTAAGACCCCAGACACTATCTCTTTTGATAGCCGGGCACCATCAGCTTTCTTCACCACATTTGCTTATGCACCCATTTGTCTTCAGCGATCCTATCATGGAGGTGTGCAGTCAATGATATGATTTTTTGTTCTTTGATGCCTGGTAACTGATCCCTTCGGGACCACTCGATCACACAGGCTGGTGTGTTCTTCCATGTGGACTTTGTTGCTTCTAAGCTAGATGGACGCTTGTTTATCTTCAAGCCTTTAAGACCCCAGTCACTATCTCTTTTGATAGCCGGGCACCATCAGCTTTCTTCACCACATTTACTTGTTCACCCACTTTGGCTCCAGCCGTTGTGTCGGGAGAGTGAGCATCATAGAGTTCCAATTTAATAAAAGAAGGTATTCATGCATTGAGGGAGTGTTTGAGTAGAGGCCAAGGTCCTTCCGCCACCTTAATACTGTTATTTTACATTTTCAAAGCTCAATTTACTTAATGTCAATCTGTTAATTTAGTACAAAATGGACAAGACCATGGTGCAAATAAAATGAGATAACATATTCTTGGGCATGTCAGGTATCTCATGTATATCCTTTAAAAAAAAGAAAAAAGAGTAAATTATAAACATTTTGTCTTCCATATTTTATTATGTCTACTTATGTATTCAATTATTAATATAACTATGGTACTTACATAATTTCATGTCAGCTGGATAAATAGAGTGAAGGAGTGGAGTTTAGCCTGTCATTCAGGTCATAGTATGATTGTGCCTCCTTGTAGACACAACCTTCTCATGAGGATTCTGGGAACTTCATTGTTTTCGCCCTGGCAACAGGCCACTCTCTCTCTGCTTCACCTTCCTGTTGATAATCCACACGATGGCATCCTGAGGCCTGGAGATGCCTCCACTGCCACTGGATCCACAAGACTTTCTACCCACAGGCCTGTGATCATCCTGAATTTGTCATCATTACATTTCTTATGAGAGTCTGAAGAGGAATTCATAAACTAATATTGGACATGTGGGCTAATATCAAGCTTGAGTACTTGATCTGGACTGAGCTGGAATATTGTATTGATGTATAATTACTTCTTGATATAATGTTCTTTCTTACACATATATGAATGTCCCTGGATTTCTTTCGTTAGTCAACATAGTCTAACACATTATGTTACCTTGGGAGTGGGGTACTAGAGAAACTAGAGAGTGAATGCTAATTCTCTGCCTCATGATAATTTTCTTCTTTGGCTGACCAGAGCCCAGATAGGCCCACATTGCTTACTTGATTGTTTTCTAAAAAGGACATGGGAAGTGAAGGCTTTGATTCCCAGAAGTTATTTTTCATTATTCCTTTCTGAAATGGTGAAAATAAATGGAATAAATGGGAGTCTTGAGCTCAAGAGGTGAAATCACCTCATGAATTTCTCAGAGACCATGCTGCTTAGTCAAAATGGCTGACAGAAGGACCCACCCTAGCTTGATGCAGCCAGAGGCCTAAGGCCCTATTTCATATCAATGGAATAGCTTATATTAAGATTAAGATAAAATAGATAAGAATTGAATTTGACTGTTATAAGAATTGAGTTTAGGATCTGACTTTACTATGTTTATACTGATTTCTTTTGCCTATTGTTATTGATATAATGATTTCCAGAAATGATTATGAGAGAGTTTGTAAGCCTACTTGTTTTCAGCCATTAAATTGGATTTTCACATGGGTGTAAGACACTTGCAAAGAAGACTCAGAAAAGAATAGCCCCACTAGTGCTTTGGAATACTCAGGACATTTACAATAAAAGAGACCTACTTGCCTAGGGGACTGTTGACAGACTGAAGTTAAAAGGAAATCTTTGGCTTTTTAAATTTTGAATTAGTTTTGTGCCTGAGGCTGGAAAAACCTCAAGCCACGAAGAAACTCTCCTCTCTAGGACTGAAGTTAAAGGGAGCCTGCGGGCAGCCTGAAATGCTTGCTTTGTGACCACATACATCAGCATTTCTCAACCTGTGGATCATGACCCCTCTGGGGTCCAATGACCTTTCAGAAGGGTCGCCTAAGACCATCAGAAAACACACATTTCTGATGGTCGCAGAAAATGAAACACCACTCCTCTATCATCTCCAGATGGGTCCATCCACATGCAGATATGCCCAAATGCAAGTACCCAGCATGAAGACTCTCACCCTTGCTACACAGTGCTTCCAGACAAAATTTCATTTATTTGTCATTAGAAATAAATATTTCACAATATATAATTATATATTGTTTTGTGATTAATCACTATGCTTTAATTATGTCCAATTTGTAACAATGAAAATACAACCATCATATCAGATATTTACATTACAATTCATAACAGTATCAAACTTACAGTTATGAAATTTATGGTTGGGTTCACCATAATATGAGGAACTGTATTAAAGTTTGCAGCATCAGGAAGGTTGAAAACTACTGACCTAGATCCACTTGTTTTGTGAAAGTGGGAGAAATGCAACAATAAAAAAATGGGTGAGGGTGGCCACTGACACCTGTGGACCTGGTTCAGAGGGACTAGAGGGGAAGACGCGAGTGGGTTGACTGGTCTGAAGTTCATGACCTAGCTCAAGGGGCCTAGGGTTGTTAAGAATTTGTGACAAGGTCCATGGTCTAAAGGTGAGGTGACCAATGGATACCCTGGTGAGGCTAAGTGAGATTGTCCACATTGAGGGGACCTGAACCCAACTAGATGAAGATAAGGTTTTTGAACCTGTGAATTGTTGCATATTGATGCTGACTTTATGGACGACCTGTCCTGATTTGATTTTGTTTGTGGATTCAGCGTCACAAGTTTCCAACTGGACTGAAGAGTCTTCACATAAAGAACATGCTTCTTCTTAGAGCACTGGGTTGATAATAGTGGGCAGTATAGAAATTGGATGCCCAAAATTGTAGGGATGCAGGTATTAAGTGGCTGGCTTACAAATTTTCATAGGTGGGAGAATATGTTTATAGAATTATGTTATAGGTGGTCACTTAACTGCAATTTTTAGGCATAGAATATTGCTGTTTTGTTCACTTATAAGATATTATGTTTAAATGAGACTGGTGCATTCTGAATTGCATGCATTTTAGTTTTATTTTTGACACAAATATGACCTTATTATTTGCTTTGTTTGAAAACTTATATATAGCTAAAGAGTTCTGTAAAAGAGTTGACAAGGGGTTGTCTGTGGTAGTTACATAATTTCTTATCAATTTAATATGTAGAGTGAGCGGGTGGAGGTTAGCCTGTCAATCAGGTCACAGTCTAGTTGTGCTTCCTGCTGGACATGGACTTCTCATGAGGATTCTAGGAACCTCATTGTTTTCTCCCTGTTGGCAGGTCACTCTCTCTTTTTCTCTGTTCACTTTCCTGTTGACAAGACACATGAAGCCATGCTAATGGTCGCCAGAGCCATGGCAGTGTTTCCACCACCACTGGATCCACAGGACTCTACAGCTACAGGCCTGTTATTATCTGCACTTGGCGTCATTGTGTGTGTTGGGTGAGTCTACAGAAGAATTCATGAGCTAATATTGGACATATGAGCTAAGATTGAACATATGGATTTGATCTGGACTGGGCTGGGATGTTTTATTGATGCAAAATTGCTTCTTGATATAATATTCTTTCTTACACATATATGAATGTACCTGCATTTTTCTCTCTAGTCAACCCCATCTAACATAATAACATTGTGGAATTATTTTTATAATTTAAAATAAAGATTTTTTTAGAATTTTAAATAAAATAAATAATGTGCTTGTGTATTATATGTGTTTAAATTTCATCATGAAGTTGTCTTTTCTCTTTCTCAGTTTATATTCCAAGGACTCTCTCCACCAATAAACTAGATAATTATATTACTGCACTTCTCTTATAGACATATTCACTCAATATTATGTTTTCTGTATTTCTAGAAATATAATTCTTTTTTAATCATTATAACTACTGCCCTAAATAAGTGTTAAGAGTTGAATGGTGTCCCCCCAAACTGTCATTATATTTTGGACTTCAGGGTGAGGGTAAGATGTATTTTGAGTTAATATATTTGAGACATAAAATATGGTAAACAAACACACAAATAAGCAGAGAAAAAGGGAGAGATATCAGGCCACATGAAGATCTACCAGGAGCAGATCTCAAAAGAGACAAATACTTCCCCGAGTGCCAATATAAAGAGAGAATCTTCTCTGGACACCTAATCGTATCCATGTGGCCTCTTAAACTATGAGAAAATAAGGTTCTATTGGCTACAGAAACCCCTTGTGGGGTTTTGGGGATAGCACCCACTAAGCAAGACAGAATTTGAGACCAAGATGTAAGGGGCTGCTCTAACAAATAACCAGCATGTCAATGCTTTTGGAAACGGGTAATGGCTCGAGGCTGGACGAGATTTACAGTGTCTGATACTAAAGCCTACGGGGCCATGAAGAAATGGTTGTTAGAACTATGGACATTGAGGCAGTTCTGATAAGAGCTCCGACAGTTGGAGAGTTGGAGAGAAAGTTTCTATCTTCATAGTAGATATATATATGTAGTATATATATATATATATATATATATATATATATATATATATATATATATATATATATATCTACTATGAAGATAGTATATATCCAGGAACAGAAGGCTGCTAGAAAAGTTGATGATAATGTGCTTTTGTTGAGGCTTTAAAGAAAAATGATAAACATATGATTGGAAAATGGAGGAATAATGATTTTTATGCAGGGCTTAAGAATTATTCTGACTTTTTTCAAATACTTGGTGAAAGATAGAATGTCTAAGTGATGAACTTTGATATCTAGCTAATGAAAAGTATGCTATGCAAGATTTTAAAGGGATTATTTGTCATTTCTCTTACCATTTCCAGTAAAACGCAAGGTGAGAGAGATGGAGCTGAAGATGAACTGTACAAAATGTAGACCAAGTTTACAGATTTGAAAAATTCTCTTGTACAAACTAATGACACGTGCCCTAGAATGTTACCTAAAGATATAGCTACATAGTCATTTAAATCTGTGGCTGATGGGTCTAACCAATTATCCTAGCAGAAAGCCCACCAACTTAGTATGAAGGGGTCTGAGAAAAAGCAAAGAAAGCACACTGTCTGCCTCTTGAGCTTCTACAGGCTGGAAACAGACCAAAGGAGCTGCATTTATTGCTCACTAAGACAAGAAAGGCCATCAATGTCTCAAACAACTCGGAGACCAGCAGAACTGCTGGAACATAGGAATCAGTATTCCTGGTTTCCAATGGAAGACTCAATGTCTCTTGGATTTGAAAGGATGGAGCCACTGCCTCCTAGCTTTCGAAGACTTGGCTCTTTGACAAATTTGGTTCCAGTGTGGGAGCTGAGAGTAAGTTATGTCAGGTGGATGGGGTTGTTGAAATATAGAACTACTTAAAGCCAAAGGAAGAGCGTTGCTATACCAGTAGTCTTGGAGGCATAATTGAAGCCCAGATCCCATAGGCCTCCACTAAGAAATGAAAGCCTGTGGCCAATGCCTAGAGTGTGAAGGGTAGAATCATTGCCCAGAGGGACCTAAAAAGCCCATATGATGTTTCAAGCCTTAAGAACTAATGCAAAGTGTTCTGCTGAGATGCAGATATGTTTGGTGTCCATTATAGACTCTTCTCCTTCAATTGATCTCATTTTTAATAGAAATATATATGTAGTGCCAGTTCCACCATTATATTTTGTTTTGTTGTTGTTCTGAAATCATTTTATTGGGTGGCTCATACCGCTCTTATCACAATCCATACATCCATCCATTGTGTCAAGCACATTTGTACTCCACCATTATATGTTGATAATGTCCTGCATTCTAGATTTTACAGGTACCCAGATGAGTAGAAAATTTTCCCTAGCATGGAATATGCTTATTTTTGCACCCATAGTTGATTTACATGAGTCAGAAGGAAAGATTTTAAACTTTGGGGAAACTGTGATGCAATGAATATGTTTTGCATTTACCAAAGACTTGAATGTTGGGGAACTAAGGATGAAAAGAAACTCATGGGATTAATTGTGAAGCCAGTTAAAATTTCAAATCTTAACCTCTAAACTTTTGGCTATAATCTCATTTTGGGATTACATTGTCATTGCTCTGTGAATGAGACAGAGTTTGTTCAGGTTGTATTTGAGTCAATGTCTTTTCAGATACAAAAGTATTTGAACAAGCTAATTAAGAAGCAAAGATAAAGGGAAAGTGATGTCAGTCTTTGTCGGGGCATGGAGTCCCCACATTTGAACAGGTCCTCAGGAGTGACTTTGTGATTGTGGAAAATAAGACAGACATGGAGTGGAGCACAGGGGTTCCACGTCCCTATGTCAGGACCGAGAGAGTGAATGTGTTTACTAATGGGTATATATGATGTGGCTTACAGATCTTTCATACGGCCTACACATCACACAACTAATATATTGCATAGTTGATGGGTAATATCATATCAGGTAACATAATAAACAAGCAATGAGGCGAGTCACCACCTTGACCGAGTATTAGTTGACCTGGACCATCCCTGAGCCCTCTCCAGGGGTTTGCTTCATTTTATGATGGGTTTACCTGATTGCTCTTGCATTAGCCTGGGTTGACTAGAGAAACAAATACAGAGATACTCATATGTGTGTAAGAGAGAATTTTATATCCAAGAGTAATTTTATATTAAGAAACTATCCTGATTCAGACTAGATCAAGTCCCTAAATTTGATATTAGCCTTTAAGTCTTATATTAACCTATATGTCCAATATTAGAACATAAATTTTTCTACAAACTCATGCAGCACATCCAATGATGCCTAAATCAGGAAAATCACAGGCCATAGAGTGGAAACTCTTGTGGAACCATGTCAATGCTAGCACAGCTCCAGAGCTCCTCCAGCTCCAGTGCTCTGGCTTCCATCAGCTTTGCTCCATGTGGCTTGTCAACAGGAATATGAAGCTGGGAGAGAGTATGTGTCCTACCTCCATGGAGGAAGACAAGAGTTGCTAGAATCCTCAGGTGAAGGCCCTGTCCACACAGACTTCAATGGTTATGGCCTGATTGACAAGCTAGACTCTACCCCTTCCCTTAAATTGACAGAATATTTAACTGCCATGGCTCTCATCTACCGATAACCCAGAGCACAGAAAATAGTCACATGTAGGAATGATTCATCTTGTATTTTACCTCCTTTATGACAGTTCCTTTATGGGCAGTTATTGGAGGAACTGTGCTCAGTCATGAGAATGTGTATTAAGATTTATTATATCTAATAACCCTGAGAGTTTTACTCCCACCAGATTTAGCTTTCCAGACCTGTAAATATGAGTATAGAGGATTTAGCTGCATTTCATTCTCATCCAGTCCCTCAGTTCACTCCAAGTCATCATGAGGACCACCAAGGAGTTGCAATTCTCGAGACTAGAACTTTCCTCCAAAACCAGCAGGGAAAAAGCCTTCCCTGATTTCACACTTCTGGCCTCGATAATGGCAAGAAAGTAAATGTTTTGTTCTTAAAATAATCCATGTATTATCTAGATAACCAAGAAGAAACCAAAAAATCCCAGACTCACTCTGTTCAAATCAATGCTGCCTCATAGTGGTCCACTGTAGGGTTCTGAGACTGTAACTGTTTATGAGAGTCCAAAGCCTAGTCACCCAGCCCGGGGGCAGATGGCACTTTCCAACGATCAAGCATGCTGATCACAGCCCGAAGAGTAAGCACTGAGCCGTCAGGGCTCCTTAGATGATGATAACAGTCACGCTAGACTCACACTTCTAAATTACTGTAAATCCGCTCTTTGCCTTAGGTGGAGTCCAACTCTTTTGCTCTCAAGTAGATACTCCATATAATTGCTAAAAATTATGACAATTTGATAGTATCACCATTAGGAATGATGTGCATCCGTGGCATGTGAGAGATGATGCATGCTTTCTACATCAAGACAGAGAAAGGTTTTTTTTTTAATTATTTGACCCTATAGGTGTTTCAACAGCTTCATATATTATTTTTCCATTATTCACAGTTTAAGCTTCAGCAATAAAAGTTTTATATAATTGCTCACACATACCATACTGGATCTTGATTCTGTGCCTTTCTTCATGCATATTAATGTATTTCTGATAGAATGTAAACAGGCATAAATTATATTTCTATCACAAATCCCTTGTGTGTTTATTTCAGTTTGAGCATTGTGTGAAGATATATTTAAAACACTTTTATATCATCTATGTTTAATTTTTGGAGGATGTCTTTCATGCAAGTTCAATAAGATATACTTTGTATGTTGCTTATCTCTGCATACGTGAGAGAATTTATCACTTGTTATCTTATATTTTTAGGCTAAACTATTTATATTTAACTAGTTAGTTTCAGAATATGTAGAAAATATATTTATGAATCACTTCATTTAACTTGTTTTAAAATTAACAATTTTAGAAAATTATCAGTAACTCACAAAAAATAAAGGGTGCTGAATCTTCATATTAAACCCCAGATCCCTTTGTTATTAAGCTCAAGAGATAGTTTCTAAAGAGAAGGCAATTTAGTCCTTTTTGTGCTTAGAATATTGCCCATCACTTTAGAAAGACAGGCTTACTTAATTGCATTGTTAAAAAAACAATTTATGGGCTTTTTAAATGAGTTTAATTTTCTTTTAGGATTTTCTTATAAAAACATGTAGCATAGCGAAATCAAATAAATTTTCCACAAAGCTGACTTGATTTTCTCTTCTTCTCTCTATAAAACTAAATCCCTTCAGATTCACAATCCAGAAAGCGTATCGTATATAATTTCACATGTTGGCAGAAAAAAATAAAAATATTATTACCTGTATTATAAATATTCTACTACAATGTCATTGAAAATAAGACAATTCTCTAAACCTAAACTGTAAAAAGATTTTGAACTGAAATACCACTAAAGATAACTGAAATTATGGTGTAATTATGAAGTACTCCCATAGCTAACTTCAGAGGAATTTCAATACTCTACTTAGGATTTAAATGGTCTTCCAGAAAACTACAGATATCATTTGGCAAACCACAGTCTTACTCTTACTTACTTTACCTGAAAAGGCAGTTACAGTAATGAAGAGAAGCATTGAATATAAGGTTTTTAAGAAGACTTAAAATATTAAATTTTTTTGCTTGATTGATACCACTTTGATGATAGTGATAGCAGGTTGAACATTTTCCAGGGGAAGCCAGCCCCTAACACCTCATCATGGGTCTGGTAGGCACAATTGTATAGCGATAATAAGTAAAGATTATAGTAAAGTCATAGAGAACATGAGAGATAGAAGAGAGAGAAATTGAAATAATGGAGTCAGACACATTTCATAGTAGCATGCCCACCTCACCCCCCCCCCCTTGGTGGTCCACACTGGGAGAGAGCAGCAGATTTTTATTGCCAACCAAGGCTTTTATATTCTCTGGGGACATGCAAGCCCCCAATTACAGGTGAAGACATGCATCACAAGAAGGGGTTGTGCTATAGGTAATGCAGTAATGGAAGGGGGTGATATAGGGTATCCACGCAATAGGAAGAGGAGGGATTGGGGGTATACAGGTAGTAAGGTGGGTGGATCCTAGATACAGGATGGCAGCCTAACTTTGGATGGCCTGGAGCTCAGTTTGACCTGTTTTCTTGATCTCTGTAAGAACCATTAGCAGTAGGGTGTAAACTCCACCTACAGGAACCAAGCTAATGGTTGCAAGCTTCAGGGAGAAATAGTCCATTGTCCCCAGCAGCAAGGAGCAGCCCCCCCCCCCCCCTGTGGTGGGGAGACAGCAGTCTGGCAGCGATTACCTCAAAGGAAATAATTTTTATCATTAGCTGCAAGCAGTGTCCTAAATCTAACATATATGGGAGTGACATCTTGGGAGAAATCTTTCTGTTTCCCACAAGCATTAGATAAACAAATATGATTAAGTTATAACACAAATGTTAATCCTAATTTTTTTAATTTTAGAATAATCACAAGGTCCAAAATGAAGAAAAAGAATCACAACAGCAGGTATAGCTGAAATCATAAATACTTAAAAGCCTGTTTTGTATATTTGACAAATACAGCTTGTCTTCTGGATTGTATTAATTGCCATAACACTGAAGATGTTATGAACAGCATAATTTATAAATTATGAACAACATAATTTACAAATCATCTTATGTGCTAATAAAAATTGAGATTTTCCCCCATATACTTGGATTGATAGTCATATTCTAAGTCATATATATTGGCCTGAACCTATTACACCCATAAATCCCTAATTAAGGTGGAAAACTACCAGATATTCCAATTGACTGAAGAAGAGTGATGTGCATATCTTCTCAGAGAAGATAGCATTCTTGACAACTAGTGTTAAGTTTGTGTTCTAAGTCTGCATTTTGTTTGTTTGTCTTGATTTGCTTCCACATTGCCCTGGCATGCCTGCATCTCTTCCACATTTATACTCTCACTTATGCTAATCAAGACTTGTTCCTCTTTCACATTTTAAAATATCAAAGTAGTCTGGGAAATATATCTTTTTGATACTTGTTTTTACTGAATAGATCTCTGAGGCCTAGGGTTAAGCACTTTTGTTCTCTCTCCTACTCCCACGAAAAATACAATTTTCAGGGCAGCAAGTCATGCATCTCATATTCCTTGATCTCCTTCCAAAGTTGAATGAGGGCAAAAACTGAGCTCCTGGAACGACTTATAGAGGACCTCTACTTCTGACTAGGCCACTTTCAGGGGCATTCACAGCCACTAATAAATCTCATCACACTGTAGAGTCAACTTTGAAAGCAAGCCTTGGGAAAATTAACAAAACATTGCTTTCTTTGTAACACGTACCATTACACATGTTGTAACCCTTCGTTAGTATTAGTGTAGAGAACATTATTACTCAGGTTTTATCATCTGTTCCTGCTTAAAGCGACTCGTACTACACCGTACAGAGAGATCGCAGCCTTCCTAGCAACTCTTCTCAGCTCCTGTTGATGATAGGAGAGCCCACAGTGAAGGGTGGGAATGCTCTTCTTGCTGCTGTTTCTCTAAACTGAAGAGCATTAGCCTGGATAGAAAGAGTCATCACCTGAAAGTTAGATACTGAAACAGATCCTAAAATAAATCCTGAAATTCCTGAAAACAATGTTGCTAGCAGTTTGGTTTGATATTTAGATACTTTCAAAACAAAAGGCAACACATACACGAGGATTAGGCAAAAAAGAAAGACAGAAAAGAAAGCATAAGTGTATTTTTTAAATAAAAAGACACAATTTTTTTAAAAGCAACATAAATTATAAATCATCTTATGTTGAATCACTATTGAGACCTGTCCATATATTTGCATGGATGATCATATTCTAAGAAACTGGCTGTTGTAGAAATGGTCACTACCTAATTCTCCATGTTCTTGTTTGAACAATGGGAACATAAATTTTTGCAGTGTTTTTTTAATTTTTGTAGTGTTTTAAGAATTAAAATGGCATAAGGAAGAAACCTATCTTATTTCTTAGAATGAGGTCGATGAGCCATTTTCCTTCAATGCAAGTATTCTTTCAAACAGAAACTAAAATCTCACAACAGGTAGATTTTTCTCTGCCTATCAAACCGAAAGCTTCAAGAATTGAACTACTTCATTATTTGAAATTTAATGATCGTATATATGATTCTTTAGTTAATTCAAAGAATGTTTTATTCTCTATGAAAAGTAAACTTAGTGACTAAACATTCTTAAATTTTCTCTCTCCGTCTTATACTACATAAATCCTAATATCTACTTTTCTGTGCCTGCCACATCTCACCTGGGATCTGCAGAAAAAAGTCACTTTTCACAGTAGTAGTTATTACCATAAATCTGCAGTCACAACTCTGTCTACAACTCCATTCTCCTAGTCATTTTGACAGCAAACCTTCATGTCTCAGGCAATAACCTGCACAAACAGCTGTAGAGAAACATGGAGCACATCGTCTGTAGTGTTCTTTGGCTGTAAGGCAAGACCCTGTGAAATAATGCTGTGAGGGGGTTGGCCACATACTTCCCTACCACTCTCCTCAATTGAGAAGGAGATAAGGAAAATGGACCCCCAAATGGGCCAGTTATAAGAAGCACACCTTAGACACAAAGATAAAATAAGCTAACAATCAATGGATGAAGAAAATATATCAAGCTAGTTACAATCAAATATAAATCAGAAGTGGCAATATTAATCACTGATAAAATAGACCTTAAGATGAAATCCATCCTGATAGACAAAGAAAGGTAGTGTATAATGATTAAAGGTATAACTGAACAAGAAGGCATACTCATAATAAATATATATGCACCCAATATAAGATATTCAAAATATATTTATCAAGCTCTTATAGTGTTCTAGAAATGGCCAATACTATAATAAGAGTATTAGTGTTTCACACACTATTTCTATAGTCCCATCTGAGGGAAAAAGCATGAAGTGGGTGCATAGGGGCATATCTGACCTTCTTGGCTTCCATGTTGCCATAGAGAGGGGCCAGACCTGTGTCAACCCTCCACCCTTGTTTATCTATTTTAACACCAACTGTTCCTCCCTAAGCACTCTATGCCCCCTTACACACACACACACACACACACACACACACACACACACTCCCTCTCCAGCAGCAAAAAGGAAGGTGAAGGGCAGATAGACACATTTCCTTATCAAAGGAAGAGACCAGAGATTGATAAGGCTTGAATAGAATCTTGGGTTTGAGGTCTGAGACAAGACCACACAGGAACTCTGGAGTGCTATAATGCACATACTTGGAAAGAGGAGGTTCACTACAGAGGACTAGTCCAAAGCAGAAGACCCACCAGAAAGCCAGTGCGTCATTAGCAAAATAGAATGTTCAGCTTTACATCCTGCCAAGCCTTTCAGACTAGCTAAGGGATCTTTGAACTCTAACATATCCCTCTTGAAAACTTACTCTTTCTCTTCAAATCTTTTCTGTGACTCTTGTTTGATTTTTTTCCCCCTCCTCTGAAAACTTACTTTTGATTGGGACAAGAACCAAGGAGTGGAGAAACTTGAAACTTTGAACCATCTCTTAGTAACATTACCTAGGACCAGGAGGAAAAGAGAAAACTACTCAGTGGGAATTCTCCCTTGTCCCAATAATTTTGAAACTCAACATACCCATCAATGCTTGTAAATCAGTCACTTCATGCCTAAAACACCCTGTTTTAGATATACAATTCTACATTGCCTGTCCTATCAACCCAGTACTCTGAGAAAGACAAATAGCTCTCTAATCTGAAGACTCTTCATTCCAGGTGGAGCTTTGAGCATCTGCCTCCATAATTTAAGTAAAGTCCATGAACATCTATCAGAAGATAGCAATTTATACCAACTCATGGAGTCAACATATTTCTCTTCATTCCATTGGACTCTGGTCAACTCAGCCCTAGCTGCTGGGTCAAGTGAGCACCAGTATCAAGCTTGGGAGTTCACCCAGCTGGCCCCTTCACAAAAGCTCTCTAGTTCTAGACTCCTGCAGCTAACTCTGGCCATAGGTTCAGTACCAGCACAACTCTATAAATTTCAGACCAGCCAGCACTTTCTCTTTTCTCTAATCTCTAGGTTCTGGGGACCAGGTCAACAGGCATCAATGGAATATGCCCAAATCAGTCTATCTTGTCATTGCTGCCCCTCCCCCCACCCCTCACCCTGTTCCATTTCCACTCAGTAAGGGAACCCTGCTGGTCACACAGCAAGCATGACAGTCAGCTGGCTGGCTTCCTTTAATTTTCAGTACCAGAATGCATGCTTTTTGTTTGTTTTCCTGATGGGGCTTTACCAGCCTTGGTAGTTCCAAAGGCAAACTGCTTGCTCAAAATTCAAAAAGTCCAACAGTCAGCCAGTCTTTCTGTTTTTCTATCTTGTTGGCCTTTCCGTCAGCTGTGCTGGATGGGTCTGCATGTCTTTTCACACGCATATGTCCTGACACTCTTGCCTCTGTCTAGGCTCATCTTGTCTCTTCCTTTTTACTTTACATGATCTTAAAACATGAATGCTGCTGTTTCTGGGTAATTTTTACCAAATCCAGTCATAGAGACTGAAATGTGTACATACAATTTTTCTTTAATCATAAATTCCACATTCATTTCTATCGCACATTATGTCTATACTATCAGGCTGGAGAAAATAATATATGTAATCTTAACACAGCAAGCTAAACCAATGAATCTAAAACTCAAAACCAAACTCATGATCAGAGAATTGAAACAGACTCAAAGTGACCCTATAGGCCAGGACAGACCTGTCTCTGTGTGTTCCTGAGACAGTAACTCTTTATGGGAGTAAGAAGCTCTGTCTTTTTACCACGGAGTAGCTGGTGGGTTTTGAACTGCTGACCTTGAGCTTTGCAACCTGAAGCATAACCACTATGACACTAGGGCTCCTAATGATTCTAAAACAATGCATATGAAAACATCCAAAGTCTTCTTTTATCTATACTATCTCATTGAAGTGCATATAGCCCTGGGTCGGTGGCAGGGTGTGTGCAGCAAGTCTAACCTTCAGTCAGCCATTTGCTTATAACGACCTTTTTTGGGCCTCTGGAAATTCAAACGCAGTTGCCTGAGCTGCAGAGTGACAATCATTATATTCCTTTGAGCCATTACAGGTAGGAGTAACCAAAGAAACTATCTAAGAATAACAAATTTCACTTTTCATCCCCTTTGGTCCTTTCTCTTACAAAGTCCCATATTTTCATGAGATTGGAGCCATTGTAAGGAATTCTACATTTTTAACACCAATTTCAATAAACTGCTTTGGAGGTAGAGATATCTGACTGTGTTAATCTGGGTACATTAGAGAAACAAATCCACAGAAATGCATATGTATAAGTGAGTTTTATGTAAAGGTTAAGTGCACATCAAGAAAAAATCCCAACCCAGTGCTGCCCAAGCCCACAAATCCAACATTAACTCATTAACCCATAGTTCCACCACCAATCCAGAAATCCTCCTATATCTCACAGAGCAGACACAATGATGCCGACTGTAGGAGGGAAGCTGCATCAGTGAAAGTGTAAGCATCTCAGCACTGGCAGGGGTCTCCACATGGCTGCGCCAGCATGCAGGGCTCCATCGGGGTAGGTCCATGTGGCTTCACCTTGGGGATGTCTTGCAGGAAGCGAGCCTCGCCAGCTGAAACAGGAAACTGGCTAAGGCAACTACACTCTGGTCCAATCATCACAAAGCAAGAGACTCGAAAGGCGAGGCTCACGGAGCCATTTATCTCTCCGCCCTTCAATTAACCCCACATGTGTTTATCACCCAGGTTGGCACAGTAAACTTAACTATATCACTGATGTATGCTGGCATCGCTATTGCCATAAGGCAAAGGTTAGACCTGCTTCTACCCTCCATCTAGGCATAGGGTCCAGACTTTGCAGTAAAAAGGAATATGGCTAGAAGGTCTGTATTAAATAATT
This sequence comes from Tenrec ecaudatus, assembly GCF_050624435.1. Taxonomy (NCBI): domain Eukaryota; kingdom Metazoa; phylum Chordata; class Mammalia; order Afrosoricida; family Tenrecidae; genus Tenrec; species Tenrec ecaudatus. The sequence continues at coordinate 102,191,463 of NC_134530.1, forward strand.
GACTGCATTTCAAAAACTCTAAAACTGGACCCCAAAAACCCTGCTTGAACTAATTGAAAGATTTTCTCATGAGGCAGGGTAAAAGATTAACATATGAAAAATCAATTAAATTCCTGTGTACTAAGGTGGAAAGTGCTGAAAAGAAAGTCAAGACAATGCAATTTAAAGTAACCTCACAAAAGATGAAATCTTAGTTACCAAGAGAAACAGGAATTCAATTAAATTAAAGCACAAAGAAGAAAGAAAGAAAGACACTAGGGAACACTGGTAGGAAACTAGGAGAGCCCTACATAAATGGAAGAATATTCCATGTTCATGGATGGTAATACTTAATATTGTGAAAATGTCAATACTCCTCAAAGCAATCTATAAGTATAACATAATTTTGTCCAGATCCCACTAGATACTTTAAGGAAATATTTTTTTAAACTTTTCATCAGCTTTATATAAAGATAAAGGGACCAAGAGTCACCAAATGACTACTCAAGAAGAAGAACAATGCAGGAAGTCTCTAACTTACCTCAAAAATGATTGCACGGCCACAGTACTCCACTCAGCCACCTTCCGGTAAGTGACACAGTGCAGAGAGGCCCTAAATAAAGTCATCCACCTACTGTCAGACATTAATTGGGGAAGAGCTCATTTATTCAATAAATGATGCTGGCAAAACTGAATTTTCATTTGCACAAAAATGAAACCCAATCCATAATATACTCTATCAACAGAAATTAACTCAAGATGTACTCAATAGTAAACCCAAAAGAGTAAAACTATAGTAAACCATATAACGATAAAGATCATCAATAGAAAATAGGGACAAATTTAAGGACTCTAATGGAGGACACAGACACACTGCCAAACATTGAAACACACACAGAGAGAGGACAAAAGAGATGACTGGGACCTTCTTAAAATAACACAGGTGACTCAAAAGACTTCATCAAAGGAATAAAGAATACACAGAGTGGAGGGGAAAATGTTGGTAAATTCTAATGAGACAAGGAACGAATTTCTTACATCTATAGAAACTGTAGCACATCAACAACACAAATAATCCAATGAAAATATGAGCACAGATCATGAACAGACAGCTCACCAAGATAGCATCCAAGAGCCCAACAAGCAAATGAAAAAATGCTTTCAATCACTGGCCTTCCAGAGATGCAAATGAGAACGGCGATGCAAAGCGTTTCGAACCAGTATTGTTAGCAAAGTTCAAAAAAGCAGAAAACAAACACTGAAGAGATTGGGACCATAATGCATTGCTAGTGGGACTGTAAAACTATGCAGCTAGTGAGGAAAGTAGTAGGCTGATTGCCCAAATTACTGGGAATAGAAATACCGTCTAATCCAGGAATCCCATCCTTGGTACACACTTTAGAGAAGCAAGAACCATAGTCCAGATATATACGCTCCCATGTTCCTCACGACACTGCCCGCAATAACAAGGTGATGGAAGCAAGCAGATGGCCACCAGTGGGAAAGGGCTAAATAAACTTCGGCATGTAGACGCAGTGGGACATTCCTCATCCCTGAAAGGGAAGCACTTTAGGACATGGGCGCACTTGCATAGCATTATGCTGAGGGAGATTAGTCAATCACATGAGGACAAACTATCTTATGAAACCATGATATGAATAATAATAAAAAGAAGAAGACAAATGTTTTCCTACCCCCCAAAAAACCAGACTCTGCTGCTTTCCGTGGTGGGAGGGAAAGGATGAGACTAGGAAACAATGGGCTAAAGGGCAGATAGGTGTCAACTGGGTCAAAGGGAAGAGAGCATTGCACAAAAGAGAGGAGAGCAAAACAAGGGGAGGCGCCAGGGAAGTTACTGAGAGGCTTGATAAGCAGTTTAAGTTGTGGAATCAAAAATTGACGAGTAAATGTAAAACCCACTTAATTCACAACAAACACCTAATTAAAAATGCAGAACAAATAAACAACAATGATCCCAGACTGACAACAAGAACAATAAAAATAGTAACCACAACAAAACTTCATCATAACACAACATGACTGAGATCCACCAGGGTCTTCCCAGTGTAAGGAATCATCAAATGGGTGCTATTTATTCTCACTTCACCTTTATTTCCAATTATTTTTAAAATTCAAATAAAGTTTGAACATAGTCTTTCTTCTGTGATAGAAGAGGCATGATTCTTTATTCTGCATGCTGTATTTTCCTCTCAGACTTGTATTGTTGTTCTTCATCTTGAAAGACTCCTTCCCTTGAAATTAATGATCTCTGTGTGCCTGCTGATTCTACTTTACAATTGTTATTTGAGAAGAGAGAATACAGATAAGCAAAGATAGACATTATTCTCTCAGTTTCAGGGCTTGTCACTAATTATTTTAAAACATCCACACACAGAGATCCTTGAAGTATGCCAAGTAGAATATGATGTAATTTTAGAAATCACAGGGATATGTTTGAACTCTATTCATTAGTTCACTCAGTCATTTGCTCCCTCATTCAACACATAACTATTGAGAATTTTCCACTTGATAAGGATTTTCCTATATGTTAAGGATATAGATATGAAATCTTGTATTTAGCTGTCTTTAAGAGTCAAAAAGTAAAGAAAATGCAGATAGTTAAATTAATATGATTAATAGTAAAGATTCTGTGATAGAAGTTTTGTCTGTGTAAAATAGCAATGCACAGAGTGACAGAAGACAGACTTAGATTGGATTTTCCGAAGGAGGAACTCACACACACACACACACACACACACACACACACACATCATCTGACTGCTCCTATGATATATAGTCTATATTTATGAAACTAAATATCTGATGCCAGGGTAGCTCAGATAACACATTTTCCCTACCATGGCTATGCTCTATGTTTTAGTTATCTTATTTATATAAGTTTGAAAAATGAAAAAAATTAATAATAAGATATTTCTTCTGTTAAAAAATTTTCAAAGTCTTAATGTAAAAATATATAGAGGATAAGCTTAAACTAGGTCTTAGAACAACTAGGCAGTCAAATGTTAGTTGCTGCTCTTTTCATAATAGTCACAAGGAGACACAAATAGTTAATAAGCTCACCTGTGAATGAAGTCCGGAGGTACAAGTTCACCCACAATCATCTGAGGACAAAGGATTGGCGGTCTAGTCCCGAAGCATGCACTACTGGAAACAGTGCAAGTCTGACACATACAGTGTCACCTTGACTAAGAGTCACCTCTATATATTCACTTGATGGACGTTTGGAACAGAGGAAAGACACCAGAGAAGTGCCTTATTGTCTTATTCACTAATTTCACAGAAAGAGCAAATAGAAAATCTCACAGAAGGTGTACAGGCATGCCTCCCTTCCCATGTTAAACAAGCCTATTTGTGTGAATCTGTATTTTTCTTATGATTTTGTTGCACATATTTTTTGTTTAAAATTTCAACTGTAGACTTTGTTCGTGGTGGGGACTGGGGGATGTTCGTGAAAAGCCTTTCCTGACATGATGACAGAAGGAAATTGTTTTTGTTTTTTCTCTGTATAGAAAATAGGGGCACTTAGAGATAGTGTTGGTTTCTTTGTTCTCTGTTAAAGAAAAAAAGTTAGGCTCCATAAATTTCAATACCGTTTTCAATCTTTATATTTTAAATATGAAGTATGAAATTACCAAAAAGACATTTTAAAAAAACATATTTTTCTCCTCCAGGGTGTTTCATCTTTTAATTTGGATGATAACTACAATATTTGATTTGTACTCATGAATATTTATGTGCACAGGAAGTGTCTGAAAAACAACAACAATCTTCCAAAGCAACTAAACTCAAAATAACATTTTTCCTCTTATGCATGTTTGGCGTGAATGATAGATTGGGTTTTTGCCTCTAATGCTGTCAGAGTCTAATCTCAATATGGAGATTGGCCCTAATGAATCTGCTATTGGAGGAACAGATAGATCCTGAAGTGATTCTTCTTTCCACAATCTGAGTGTCTATGCTCTGCCAAGAGTGATTCTTAATTATTTAAATTCATCTGTTTGTGTTCTCACGTTAGTCTTGTGAATTTTGTATTTTCTTTCCATTTTTGATATGAATAAAACTAAGGCTCAGATAGTTGAACCAGATTTTTGAAGTCTAGAACCTAGACTGGCTATTTTATCTTGTGGCTTCTCGATTTCTTCCTTAGTTGAGTCCTAAACAAAACATTTAGGTATAGATAGGGCTCTTCCCGGAGAATGTGCAACATCATCCTGCGATCAAAACCACAACCCTAGGGACCTGCTCTGGCTGACTGTGATATCAACATCCCTGACCTGATTCTCTTTCTTCAAAATTTCCTTTAAAACTAATAAAGATATTACTCCTTGTAGCACGGCATGCACGTGCACACACAGACACACACACAACATTTTTTGTCGTTAATTGTTTTGTTCATGAATTCTTAGATAATGGTGCTTTCCATATGTCTGAGATATTCTAAAGATTAAAATTTCTGAACCAAAGGTTCTAAAAGTATATATTACAGACTACTTTATAATACCATATTACAGTCAAGCCTGCAGAAATCAGAATATGTAAGACAGAAACTTATCAGAGGAAGAAAATTCAAATATTTTCCACCTACAAAAGAAAAAAAGCAATAGAAATTGTGGTAAGAGTAAACGCTGTCCAAGGAAGAAAACAAGTGAAATTCAGAAAAAGACAGAGAGTCCTTTCAAATTCCAGCTTTTGCAGATTTGTCTGTTTTTTCTAGAAAGGTTACAGCAACACCCACACCCAAAATGACCAATTAGAGAGAGAATTGTGCATATTATACCAGAACTAGATGGCTTCCTTCTTAAGTACCAAATTTGATATTTTGCTTTGTTTATCACTTTGCTGTCACATAATTAGGGAAAGATTCTTCTCAACTGTCTTTCCTAGTCTAAAGCTTGGTTATGAACTTTGACGTTTTTTTCATGTCTGTTTTATCTCTTTCTAGGGAACTTATACAAACCTGTTGACTATCAAAGACACTGAACATCCTTTTCCCATATGTATCATAACTACTTTCTCTACATAATGTTTCTCTTTTTTATTCTATATGTGTATATTTGCCATAAACACTTTGTGGGCAGCTGACTTGCACTTTATCTTATTTTTTAATTGTCTCTGGGCCTCTTTTCTTTCCATACATCATCTCTCTCATGGGAGGGCCTTCAGATATGCTTCACTATGTTTGCTGTCTGTTTTGACATCTAGAGGGACACACTGTACTTCATTCCAAAGAGAACAGCCTTCATCACTTCTCATCGTGCAGTTTAAACCACCCTTCCTTTGTGAGCCATTTTTCTCAATTTTTTTTTGCCCATCTCTCTTGGGAAATAAATGCTAGAGTCAAATTTACAGCCATATTTTAATATCTATTTCTCCTGGAATGATGAGGAAGAATTATTCATTCTATTTGTACTGATAACAAGCTATTTTACCAGTGCCTGCAATAAAATTACATTTAGAATAAGTATAATGACACTAAGCATGCTGTTGCTGCTTTCGTATTGATTCTGGAAAGACTTACTTTAAGGTCACTCCACAAACAGCCATAAATGAATATATGTGAGCATTTGTGGTAGAGTGTAATTTCCTACTGGAGCTCTTCTACCCACGTCTCTGTAACTCCCTTCAAATGATTAGGTGTGAGTATGAACTTAGGGCATGTGCAACATGTATAGAAAGCATTGGTCAGGTTTTGTTACCACACCCCCTGAATATAATGATCTTGAAAGAGAGAAAGGAAACCCAGAAGACCTTGGGAAAGCACACTTCTATCTGAAGTGGCGGTAGCTGGCTAGATCACACGCATCAGAGCCTGGCCCAGAGACTCAAAGAAGTGGCATTGAGAGTATTATTTATTGCCAATCATGCTTTCGCTGGAAAAAACAATTATGTGCACAGCTATTAATAGTAAGAGTGAGGTTTCAAAGCCACCCATCGGTTCTGTGGAAGAAAGACCTGGAAACCCACTCCTACAAATACTGCAGCTGGGAAGTCCTAGGGAGTAGTTCTACTGTGTGTGACACTTGGGATTGCTATTTGTCCTTGAGCCTTGTTTGGCAGTTCTAGCAGGGGATCACAGCTACTCACATACCCCTGATGGAAGGACGGTCCTCCTTCTATCGGGAAAGGTCGTCCTCTTCAGCTGAGCAAGCAGCTTCAGGGGGGACGCACATGGAGCAGTGAGGGAGGAAGGGGGCATCCACCTAGCCAGCTAGATCAGCCGAGTCAACCCTGGTGATCACTGGGTAACAGATGTCGCAGCCAGATCGCCCTCATATCCGGGATCACTATTTATCAAAATAACCCAATTACATCTCACAATAATATTGATCTTGGACCCTGACATTTTGATGAATGCTTCTATTAGTTGTAATCACACACTATACATGCATTTCCAGTTCATGTGGAACATTCCCCATAATAAGTTCTCCCATAGGTTAGGTGACTATGGTGAGTGAAAATGTTTAGTATGGCTCTTCTATCCATGCCTCTATAATGACTACCAAATGATTGGGTGGGGCCATGCAAATAATCTGTACAGGACTCTAATTTAGATATTAGTCAGTTTGGACATTCCCATGACTGTAAGAACGAAGCATCTGAGAAGCCAGAAGAGAAAACTCCTTTGACTGCCAAGGAAGAAGGCCCCCCAGCCACCCACGTTCTTTCAAGATCCCTGCCTGGAGAAGTGGAGGCTTAGGAGCCATAACACACTAAGACCAGAGGCACCGAGCAGAGGGGCCACAGTGCTGGGACCAGAGACCAGGAGAACGTAAGGTAAAGCAACAGGTGGACTTCTTAGCCCATAAAACAAGGTAGAACTCAAAGGCCCACGTGACTGAGAGGCTGAAGAGAAGCAAGAGATGGGGCTCTTGGTGGAGCAGATGTAATAATGTGGGCCAATGACTGTATCCTTACTCTTTTATGACCCTGACTTGTGATAACCTGTTAAATTCACTAATAAACCTCCATAATTCTGAGTGTTGTCTGTGAGTTCTGTGAGGCATGCAATGAAGACCAACCCAGCAGGGAAGTAGGATGCCACAGGAGGAACTGTTACTGTCTGACTAGGGTAACGAGGAATGACAGGTAGAGGTACGTCTTACTTCTGCCTGCTGAGGACTTCAGTATTCTACCTTGTGAAGCAAGAAGAGGTGAGTTATGTTCCTCCATGTTACAAAGTCACAAAGCAAGCCTTAAAGATTAAAAAACAAAACAAAACACTGAAGCAGCAGAAATGGGGAGATATAGGTGCCAGATAACAAGCATGGGAAGATCACCTCAGAAGCTACCAGAAGTTCCACTAGAATGATAGCCTACATTCTCTGGAATGAGAAAATCAACTTAAAAGCTAAGTACACTGAAGTTTATTAAAATAAGAGATCAGCAATACCAGCTGATGGATTCCCCATTACCACTGATGAGCCACAGAAAGTGCTCCAGTGAGCGGCCCTTATTTCTACACAAGGAAATCCTTGCCACACCACAAGCCAACCTGTAGAGCCATACCCCTTACTTGGTACTTCATTGGCCTCTGGTGGCTATGCATAGACACAGATTGCAGGGGCAGCTTAGTGCCTACATTCTCAGTAATCAAGTAAATTTTTTTCACCATTTTGCCTCTTTGTTTCCTGTTTTCATCTCAATGGCTTAGACCCCATAGGCCTTTTATCCCCTAAACAGTTAACATATACTCACAATACCACTACCAAAGAAGCAGGAATCCCTACTCATGGGGTAGTTTTACTAATTTATTTTATTATATATTTTTTTGTATTTTGATCTATTATTTATATGATAGGTTGAGGTTCTCTAGCGAAGCAAAGCCAGTGACTATGTCATTTATAGAAAGAGATTTATATCAGAAAGCGTGTTACATAGTTGTAAAAGTGGGGGAGTACTGTCCAGTTCAAGTGAGGCTTCTCCTGACTCATGATAGCTGTTAAACACCAAACAAGGAGGCGAAGTAGAGGTAGTAGGGGCACAGGCAGATGTCCAAAATTAGCCAAATGGATCCATCAGCTGTAGTCTGCTGACATCTCCTGGGATCAGCAGGCAAAAAACAGGAAATTGAGGAACCAGATGCAAGTCAAGCAGTAGGCGAAGGGCTAAAGAAGATTCAATTCTGCTTGGTCTCTTGTATATAAAAAGGTTTAGGGCACTACGAAGATGTAATCAGACTGCAAACCAGTAGCTAGGTTAGGCTCTGCCCTGTTCTTAGCCAGGAGTGTCTAGTTGACATAATACTTAACCATCACAAATATTGCATTTCTTTAGGTCTCCCCCATTTCCTCTTCCCATGTTTCCCAACCTCATGAGAATAAATATGCCTCTGTGGCAAAAACAGGCAGTCCTGCCTATCTGGGCATACTCACCCAAACCAGGGCACCCTCCTCTCCATGAGCACCCTTCTCCACTCATCTTCCCAGTGCCACAGCCACAGAACGCCAACACCCTCACCCAAGTTACGGCCTCCTCTTCCGCACCTCCTCCTCTCACCACACACTGTTTTATTCTTCTTTTTCTTGTCTTTTTTCCTTCATTTACTTTACTTTGCTTCTCTCTATTTCCCTTCCTTCCTTCCTCTTTTCTTTAATTCTACTTCTTTTCCTAAACACATATAAATGTCAAAATATTTTCTGATCGCAAAGTTTGCATATAATTTTATTCTGCCCCAGCAACTATCTCTTTCTATTCTCTCACCTTTCCCTTGAAAAATATTTCCAAAAATGCTTATTCATACTGATTTCAGGGCTTACAATGCATTTACCTGTCATTTATAGAAATCTGTTGGCCTGTCCATACCACCGGTTATTATAATGATCATTACTTTTATGTCATTCTATCTCTTCTTCTTGCCCACTTTCCATACTTACTTATATCTCTTTCCTTTGCTATATTTCACTGCCATATGATTTCTGCCTCTTATTAAATCTCCATGTAACTATACAGACTTAACAAACGATCCCTGCATGACCTAGCAGCTCACACATCACTCTAGCTGCACCATGATGTCCTGGAAATAGTACTCAACTGCACTGCACCCATAAAATCAAGAAGAAAAAAACCCAACAACCCACAAACACCACACAAGCCCAATGGAATACACTGTAAAGGAGTCTCTGGAACTCCCAGAATTTGGAATTATGGTGTTTTGTTACATACAAGTAATTTTTGGAGCACTCATGAGAATGACAAAAAATTTTCTAAATATTTTCTTTCTTTTTTTCACATTTTTAATTAAACAATTTTATTGGAGGCTCTTAAATCTCTTACACAATCCATACATTCATCCATTGTGCAAGCACATTTGTACATATGCTGCCATCATCATTTTCAAAGCATTCCCTTCCCTCTGATATCAGCTCCCCATTTCTTCACTTTCCCTCCCCAATCCACCCTCCCTCATGATCCCTTGATAAGCTATAGATTATTCATATCTTACATCATCCCCCAGATGGTATATCTTTTGATAGTCAGACACCATTACCTTTCTTCATCACATTTGCTTATGCGCCCATTTTATCTTCAGTGATCCCAACTATGTGGACACTGCCCGCCTCGGAAGAATGCACTTCAGAGGACAGCACCGGGGCTACAGCTTGGGGAGAGGGGTGTATCTGATTAGAACACACTGGAAAAGTGAAAAGGGATAGAGAAGGAGGGGAGGACATCCTGGCCCACCAAGCTCCGACGATGGTGTTCCTCCTTGGAGAAGACAACACACAGAGAGAACCATAGGGCCGGCCCCTCCACAAGACACGATGTCCCTCACTAAACCATAGCTCTGTGTGAGACAACACTAGACACATAGTGCGGGAATTGTCCACAATTTGACCCTATCATGCTGTGGAGAAATACAGGGCAAGCAACAGAGCAGCAAGGGGAGCAAAGTGATGAAATCCCTGGGGAATGCCAAAACATTTCCTTTCTACTTCTTGAGCCCTTGGTATCAAATCATTTGCCCTTCTCCCTCGTATTTGTTATGTGTTCTGGTTTTTAATGACGTGTTAGTGTTGTAGACATGGTTCTGCCTTTGAGAATGTTATTTAAATATTTGCCTCCTCCCCAACCCTGATTGTTTGTGTAAATAGTGTCAAGTCACTTACGCTTTTCAGCTGTAGAAGTCAACAGTCCATGTATTTCAGTATGGAAAGCTGGCCTGTACATGTATACTTCCCTTGTTTCTCTTTGTAAGCTGGACTATGTATGTGGTATTGGTTAACTATTTTCAATTGACAGAATGGCAGCAACAAAGCAAGGCGACCAAAGATAAAGACATCAAATCTAGGATGGTCCAGTTGAGGAGAGATTTTACATGTTCTGTACCCCCCGCCCTTTCTGCATGGAAAAGAAGTAAGCTTACATTATACATATATATTTCTAATTGGGGGTCTATTACAGTGGATGGTGGTTAGGTTCTATCTTGGCTCTGCCAGTATTCTCTGTGTTCTGGCAGTTAAAGATCGGTGATCCCCAGTGATGTGACCTAAAATAGTTTAACCAACTCCATGAAGGCATCTATTGTTGGTGGCCAAGATGTAGGACGTTTGGGGTAGAGAGTACCTGAAGGGAAGCTTCTTCAGGGCATTAGCGACTGCTATTTAAGTAGATGCTGTAGAGATAATCTTTCTGCTGGTTTGAATCATACATCTGGCTTATTGGCTTCTAATTCTTTTGATTTGAGTTTTAAAAACAAAAACAAACACCATACTGCCTGCTATCCCTAGTAGCCATCACAGCCTAACATCTGACCTTCCAGTCTGGGATTCATCAGAATCTTCATCTACCAGCCATGGCCTTCCTGCTTGCATTTCTGCTTGCTGGTTCATCTTCCTGCTTCCTGTCTGTTAACCCAGGCAATTATGTGAGCCAAGACAAGCTAAATGCATGACCAACGTAATGCCTGACCCCAGTTAATTGAACTGGATCAGGTTCATCCATTCCTACAACTATGTGAGCCACTTTCTTAATATATACAGTACTATAATATATAGCACAACACAACGTGGTACCTCAAAAGACTGTAATTGCACTAGTTAGAGCAGAGCTTTCATAGTATGCAGTTTCCTGCTAGGTGAGTGGGCATCTAGCAACTCGCTCTGAGCTAGTGCACCCATTGGCATCACCTGGGATGGTTCTCTCTGATCTCAGTGAATTTGTTGGTACAAGCAGTTTCACTTGAACCTTATTTGTTCATGATGGGTGATTTAAGAGAACAGCTTAAAATGTTGTTTCCTGCTTGGGAAAAGTGCCACAGAAACTGTTGTGATATTGAACCCAGCTTGCAAGGACAGCACTATGGAGAAAACTCAAGTGTATGAGTGGTTTTCTCGTTTCTAAAAAGGTGAAATTTTTATTGATGACAAACCTCATTCTGGGTGTCTGTCAGCTTCTTGAATGGATGAAAATGTCGACTTGTAGTGCATTTGGAGTTTGTTTCACCAGATCAGACTGTTAAGCATGCTTTCTATTTAGAGGTTCTGAAAAGATTGTGTAACAATGTGTGACAAAAAGGCCTGATTTGTGGCAGATGGGGCTCTGGTTTTGCCCCCAGGACAATGCACCTGCTCACACAGTCATCTCAATGTGGCAGTTTGGAGCTAAAAAACAGCATGCGTCTCTGGCCACCTAAACTTTATTCACCTGCCCTCACCCTGGGCAACTTCTTGTTTCCACAAATGAGGGACTTGAAAGAACAGCAATTTGACGAGTAGAAAAGGACAAGAAAAAAACAAGGGAGGTGCTGTCAGTCATGCAAACAGATTTGACAAATGCATTAAGTGTAATGGAGAATACTTTGAAGGTGATGAGGTTGTTTTGTTAAAACAATTAAATACATAGCTTTGAAAAAATTCTGTTTGGGGATATATATAATTTTGTTCTCTTGAGAATCAAGCAAACTGAGCACACAGTGCTTTGTCTCTACAAGAACAAAATTAATTACTGTTTAGCTAACTGAAAGCAATCCCACATACATTAGAAGAGAGCTTCCCAGGGTGTTCAAGGCTAATTTTTGGAAGTATATTGTAAAATCTTTCTTTTAAGATGCCTCTGGGTAAATATCTCTGGGTAAAATGCTTTTAACATTTTTCTTTGAGCCTTTGTACTATACAGGAATTCTCTAGAGTATAAATTACCTTGCAGTTCACTTGCCATAGAGTAGACCACTCTAAAATTAAATTTAAGATCATCTATTTTCTTTGTTTAGAATAGTCCAGTAGTTTCTATTTTATTTGGGATTCGAGCTATATTTTTCATCAGAGCTCACAAAGTTGTGTAAGTTCTGAAAGTACTCATCTCCCTACTTCAGTCGGGCCATATTAATCTTTTTGATGTTCCTTGAACATCAGTAGCTTTCTCTACTATTTGGGTTTTGGTACTTATTGCTTCATCTGACTAAAGGCATGTTGTCTCTGACAAAGATTCAGTTTTATTTCCTAAGTAAGTCTTTCTACAGAGCTGCCACTGTCTTTATTAATTATTATTTTTATATTGCTAAGACTTCTTTCATACCATTTCTCAGGTTCTGAAAGTGCTGTCTTTACTTGTTTATACATTACCTTCTTCCTTCTCTACAAAGGCAAACATTTTGAAGGCAGGGTGCTTTTATCTAGCTTTGTGTTCTGTTGTCCAAAACCAGTGTCTACTTCCTTGTAAACATCCAATAAATATTCCAGTTCTTCAGAATGAAATCCGTCAGTAAAGGGAGAAAATTGAGGTGACCGAAAGGATGTCCCACTCCTTCTTTGTCTTAGTCTTCTTACTAACATCTCCACCATCCAGTCTTTAATTTTAAGAGTAGGTTTCTTAACATAAATATCCAGTCTAAAGTTCTTCCTAGTTCTTTAAAAGGGTGAAAATTCCTTGGTTGTAATTTGCAAAAACAAACTAAAATTTTAAAAAATCAAACCTTTAAAAACATTGGTTCCTGAACACACAGATTAGACGAGCAAAATTCAAATGCATGTAGCCTCTGTGGTTCCCTGAATGAGGAGTCATCTGGCCTTAGTCTTTAAGCTCCCCTAACAAGTGGCACTATGAAAATCAATATATGGGACATGAGTGAAGGAATTGATCTCTCTAGGCATCCTCTTCAGGTTCAAACAAGATTTTATTTAAACAAAACAAGTGTATTTCAGAAACAGGAACAAGAAAAATCACTACCAACAAGAACCAAAAAGAGAGCCAAGAGTGGAGCAAATCTTTGGGAGCCTGAGCTCCTTGAACACTGCAGCAGAGCAGTGCCACCAGGGACAGTGAGAGAGGGGAAGTAACAAAGGAATGGTGACAGCAGAGGCACTGGCAGGAAGACGACAGAGGAGGCAGTGAGACTTCTGGCTCACAGTGAGTAAACAGAGTACAGAAAGGTCCGTTACAGAAGAGGTGCCACCAGGCTGACTTTCTGAGATCAAGCAGTGTATCGTCAAACGGAGGCTTTTAGACAGAGGCCTTTGAGCTTTTAATAGCAGTGTTCTGCGAACTTTATAACACTCTCCTGGCAGAGCAGAAGTTGAGGGGTCTTGTGGCCGAGGTTTTCACTGCCATCGAGTCAATTCTGCCTCATAGCAACCCTTTCAGACAGGGCTCTACTTTTTATGTGAGTAAAAAGCCTCATCTTTCTCCAATGGGGAAGTTGGTGGTTTCAAACTGCTGACCTTGTGGTTAGCAGCTCTGTTTATAACCTCTACTCAACCATGCATAGCGGAGGGGCAGAGAATAGGTGCGCTGACCAGAAAAGCTGTATCCTGAGGATCTTCTAACTTCCCTAAGAAACCGCATAATCTTAAGTGTCGGCTGTAAATTTTGCATTGCCAAATGAACGAGGGTTGCTTGAGGAAGAATGGCTGTAGTCAAAGTGGTAAAGGTGGTTGGAAGGTGGGGGCGTGTCTGCCGCCCACCTCCTGGGCGTATGCCAAGGTCTGATGCTGATCATGACTCACTTGTTTTCCCACCGGAGAAGTCAGGGAAGGTCCTTTTTAGCCTGACAGTTTTGCATCCTCTGTACTTCTCATAATAAAAGCACGAATTAAAAAATTTGTGTATTGGCAAGAGAAGAGTTTCTGGTTTTAACAGGGAAAATTATTTAATTAAAGAAAGCTTATTTTCATGTTTCTTTCTGTCTTAAGAGATAAAACTTTTATACTTTCATCCAAGTTATATACTAGTAGTGAACTAATGTTTCACAATTTACATAGCTGATTTCATTTACCTTTGAAGTTTCATCACATTTTCAAACGTTATAATTTTTCCCTCTCTAATGCCACACTTCTGTCCCTGATAGCACTTAACACAGAATTTTGCATATAGTAAAGCGCTAAAAAAAATTTGTTCAATGGATTGTCATCAGGAAACATATCTTCCATATAAATTATGTTTTCTCAGGATCTGTGCATAAAAAACTAAACTTCTTGTCTATGGGAGTTAAAAATTTACACCTCCTCAACTCTTATCCTCCAACTTCAACATTGCCAAATTCAATTTACATCTTTGTAAAACCTTGGGAAATGTATCTGTTAATGCATGCATGTGGTAATATGGCTCATGTGTTGACTTCATATGACTTTAATACTCATGAGAGAGCATGAGAGAGAATAAGGAAAGAAACTCAACTACAAGCAAATATTATAAACTCATTCAACCAGAACTTTCAATGTTTAGCTATTACTGTGTTGTCAGGTGTCATCGAGTTGGTTCCAAACCATAGTGCCCTTGTGCACAGCTGAACCAAGCATTGCCACGTGCTGTGCCGTCCTCAGAATTGTTTGTATGCTGGAGCACATTGTTGTGGCCACTGTGTCAATCTTTCTCCTTAAAGGCCTTTTTTCTCTCCGCTGACTCTCTATGGTACCAATCATTATGTGTAATTAGCAACCCCAATATAAGTCCTTCGTCCACGTGGACTAGAAAAACACCAAACTCACTGGCATCCCGGCCTTTCAGATACCTGTCACCTGTAGGACAGAGGAGCACGTCCCCAATGGGCTTCTGAGACTGAAACTCTTTACTGCATAAAGTAAAATGCCTCTTCTTTCTTCTGCAGTGTGGCTGGTGGTTTTGCAGTGAGCAGCCCAAAGCGTAAATCCTAAGCCAACAGAGCGCCTTTCTTCCAAGTATAGTGCTGTTTAATTTCCGGGAAATATAACTCTATCTTCTTCTTCAACATTTGGATTTCAGTTGAAGTATTTCATTTATTTTTCTGCAAAGAACCAGGAAAATGGTCAAAGAGATACCCTTGATTCCTTTCCCAACAATGTAGTGAGTTGTAGGTATTTGCAGGGCTTGGGATTAAGGGCTGGAGGGGTACCCACAGAATTCACAGTTAAATTATAGTCGCAAGGAGAAGTTTGTTTGAAAAAGACAGTTCCGGTGTTTCCTTTTAATACCAATGTGAACCACAGCTTTTTATCTGTTGAAACCCCATACTAAATGTGCCCATTATCCTGGTGATAGAAGAAAAATCCCAACAATTTGGCCATTACTATGTTAAAAGAGAGCCATAGAGACTAATTTCTACAAATGTGGTACTTCATGAGGCTGTGGATATCACAGACAATATTTTGAATGCAAGCACTGCTTTAGAAATTAGTATGGAAATGCCAGATATTCTCACTGAGTATAAGGAGGACAAGAGAAACTAGTAGCATCTGCCTGGATGGGATGTCGAAGGAGTGGAGGGGAGGACAGGACACAAATCCTTTGATAATTGTTAGATTCTTAATTTTATCCACACAAATCAAAATAAATAGCATTGAAATGTCCAACCAGAAAGTATAATCAAAGAATGAGAAAGAAAGCTAAACTAAATATCTCTTGAACAATATTTTCACTTAGAAGCCTATGCTAATGTCTGTTTATTTTGTCTAAGATATTGATGGTATTCTTTTACAAAAGTTTAGTCATTGTTTTTGTATACTACTTTATTCAAGAAATGTTTCTCATCTTGTATATCTAGTATTTATTGTTTATGTATTAGACTACATGTTTTGCATGAATAGACATATTTACTTTAATACCAGTATAAAATAATAAAAAAATGTAGCACAATGCAAAGCCACTTCATCCCTAGGATGACTGCTTAAAAACAAAACAAGTATTGGTGAGCATATGGCGAAATATGAACCTACATCTATTATTAGTTTAAATGTAAAATATTATAACTATTGTGGAAAATAATTTGGTGGTTTCTCAAAAGTTAGATGCTGAATTACCATAACACCCAACAATTCTATTCCTGGATGCATTTTAACTTGAAAGCAGAATATAAACAGATATTTGTTAATTATGTTTATTGGAATATTGACGATAGCCCAAAGATGAGCAAATATAACTGTCCATCAGGAGAATAAATAACTAAAATGTGGTATATACATCATAGATATTATTTAGTTATAAAAGAGAATGAAGTTGAATATGTGCCGTCACATGATAATAGACATGGACATAGGAAAAGGGATATAATTGCTGATGTCAGGGGAATCTTGGCGGATAGCAGAGAACACCAGAAAGATATTTATTTGTGTTTCATTGATTTGAAAATACATCTGACCATGTGGACCACAATATCCTGAGGATGGCCTTAAGAAGAAGGAGACCTTTGGGCCCTTCACTGTGCTCATGAGAAAATTGCACACGGATCAAGAAGCAGTTGTGCAAACAGAACAAGGGAATACTGCATGGTTTAAAATCAGGAAGGTGCGCTTCAAGGTTGTATCCTCTCACCATACTTGTTCAATTAATATGCTGCACGGATTATATGAAGAACAGTGCAGCATCAGGATTGGAGGAAGGCTTATTAACAACCTGGGGCATTTAGATAACAAAAGTTTAGTTGATAAAAGTGAGGGATTAAACCACTTGCTGATGAAGATCAAGGACTGTAGCCTTCGGGTTTGTGATTTAATATAAGGAAGACCAAAATGCTCTCCACTGGACTAATAGGTAGCATCAGGATAAGTGGAGAAAAGATTGAAGTTGTCAAGTATTTTGTCTGGGATCCACGATCAACACACATGGAAGCAGCAGGGAAAATCATCAGACGTTGTGTTGTCATTAAGTCAATCTGCTGCACAAGACTTCTTTAGATTATTGAAGCAGAAGGATGTTACTTTGAAGACTAAAGTGTGCCTGACCCAACCCATGGTTGTCTCCATTGGCTTGTGTGTACGTGAAAGCTGGCCACTGAGTAAGGAAGATCGCAGAGGAGTGGATGTGCCTGCAGTGTGGTGCTGCAGTAGAATATTGAAAGCACTATGGGTCCCTGAAAGGACAAACAGAACTGTGGGGGAAGCAATGAGGCCAGAGTTCGCCTTAGAGGCAAGGTTAGCAAGACGTTGTCTTTCATACTTGGGACACATTGTCAGGAGAGACCAGCCCCTGGAAAAGGACATTGTGATTGGTAAAGGGGACAGGCAGAGAAAGAGAGGAAGGTCTCCAATGAGATAACTGACACAGCAACTGCATCAATGGGCTCAGGCAGAGGGACGCTTGTGAGGAGGGTGCAGCGCCTTGCATTGCTTCATTCTGTTGTGCGCAGGGTCCCTATGGGCTGGAGCTGACTTGATGGCACCTATCAAAAACAGCTATAACTGTGTGCACTTAAAATTATGTGAATATATACTTCATCTGTGTATGCTATAAAGAATTCCTGTTTACCTTACTATAGTTTTAAATAGTGAAGGGTGGTTAAAAAATACTCAACATACAAATTACCATTTGATGATTTTTAAATATAAAATCCAATGGCCTTAGTCACTCATTCTTGTAAACTATGGCAAGTATTTGTTTCGAAACCGTTTCATCAGTATGCACAGAAATTCTTTATTGGCATAAGGGGTCATTTCTAATTGCGACATCCCTGCACATAATTGTCACTCATCTACTTTCTGTATCCATTCTAGACATAAGTGAATTCACACAATACCTGACATCTTGTAGCTAGCTTGCTTTATTTTAGCATGCTGTTTCCAAGGTTTGTCCACATCATATTGCTGTTTGTTGGAAAGAATATGCAGATCAGATGTTCAATCATTTCCAGAAGTAACATATGAGCAAGAACCAGTTGTTCTCAAGGAAGAAGTTTAAGCTGAACTGAAAGCAAGATTCCAGGAATTAGTCAAAAGCAAGATTAGTCAAGCAAGATTCTAGGAATTGATACAAAACCAAGTGAAATGTTTCAGCAAGATTATAAAGTACTGGAAGCACTCACTTTTCTACACTAAGAAATTTAAAGACAGCTACTAGGTCAACTGACTAGAAGAGATCAATATTTGTTCCCATTAAAAATAAAGATGTTCCAAATTATAAAATAATATCATTGACTCACATGCAGCAACAATGTCGCGGAAGATCATCTAACCCCAGTTACAGCAGTTTATTACGAGGGAGCTGCCAGAGGTTCAGGCTAGACTCAGAAGATATGGAGAAAAATACATCTTTGCTGATGTCAGATGAATCATGGCTGAAAGTAGAGAATACCAGAAAAAGATTTGCTGGTGTTTCCTTGATTATGCAAAGGCATTTGACATTGTGAACCATAATGAAGGATGGATCACCTTGAAAGGAAAAGGAATTCCAGAACACTACATTGTGTTTACTGGCAACTTGTACATAGTCCAAGAGGCAGTTCTTCAAACAGAACAAGGGACTGCTCCTCAGTACCGATTCAGGAAAACTCTGGGTGAGAGCTGTTAGGCTGCGCACAGAATCAGAGCAAATAATTATCGAGAAGCTGGATTATATGAAGGAGACTGTGGTATCAGGATTGGAGGAGGGCTCATTAGCAATCTGTGATATGTAGATGATAGAATATTCCTTGCCAAAAATGAGGAGGACTTGAAGTACTTTGAGATAAGATAAAGGATTGCCCCTTCGGTATGGTTACCATTCTATTCAAAGAAATTCAATTCTCAAAACTGAACCCAGAGCTTATGTCAAGAAAAATGGAGACATATTTGAAGCAGCTAAAAATTTCATCTTTCTTGGACCACTTTCAAGGCTCATGAAAGCAGCAGGCAATATGCCAATTGATGCATGACAGTGGGTAAATCTCCTGCTCAAGACCTCTTTGAAATAGTGAATAGTAAGAATATTCCTGAGAGGACTACTGTGTGCCTGACCCAAACCATGGTATTTTCAATTGCCTCATATGCATGTGAAAGTTGGACATTGAATAAAAGAAGTCTGAAGAAAGATTGATACATTTGAACTTGGTTGCCATTGCAGAATATTGACAATACTATTGACAATCCGTCAAACCAACCAACGACTCTGTCTTGGAAGAAGTTCAACCAGAATGCTCCTTATAGGCAAGGAACGGGAGACCTCATCTCCTACACTTTGAGCATGTTATCCTGAAAGATCAGTGTCCCTGGAGAAGACCTCATACTTGTTAGAGTGGCAGTGAAAAAGTGGAAGACCCTGGACAAGATGGTCTGACACATTGACTGTGACAATGGGCTCAAACATGAGAACAATGTTGAAGATGTACTTAGTGTCACTGTGGTTTGGAGTCAACTTAATGGCCCCTTACAATAAGAACAGCATGCTATTTATCCTAAGAATCGCTTTTTCTTTTTGGCTAAAAGGACAGCCCTAAGGCCTGGGTGGCTCCTTAAAGTCAAGGATGGCAAGACTTTGTCTCACATCTGTGGACAGGCCAGTGCTTGAGGAAGGACATCATGCGTGGTAAAATGAAAGGGCAGAGAGGAAGAGAAAGCCTTCCGCGAAGTGGCTTGACACCGGGTCTGCATCCATGAGCTCAGGCATAGGAACGGTCGATAGTGAGGATACCCAGGATGGCCCAGCGTTTCCTCCTGCTGTGCACAGTTGCTGTGGGTCACAGCCAACTAGGTGGCACCCAACAACATAACAAGGATTGTATGCACGGTCAAGTAGAAGAAAAGGCAAAAATCTCAAGTTTTCAAGAATCAGGCTCTTGCTCTGAGTCTGGAACGCTAGCTCCTTTGACGATAGAAGATTTTATGAAGGAGAAGAAATTAGATAATGTTTAAAGAATTTGGAGACCTGAAAACAATGAAGGTAATTTAAGTTTCTTGTTCAATATCAAGGACCTCTGATTTTAAGATCTGTATTCACAGCAAACCGCTTTTGCTATACTGTGGAAGAATTTCTCCTAAGAAAATTGTTAAATAGGCAGTTTAGTTCAAATACTTTCAAATAATAACAAACTCCCACAGAGCCCAGAGGTCCATATTTTCTAGTAGTTAGGGGCAACATATATTATATTTTTAAGTGCCTTCAAATCTGTTCCAGCTCGTGGGGATGCTATGAACATAAAACTGCCTCGCAGTTGCTGTTATGTCCCCTTGAAGGTCTTTATTGTCAAGCAGAATGTCCTTTTCCAAGAACCAGTCTCTCCAGCTAGGAACCGTGGTGTCCCAGAAGTTATGCACAGCTCTGCTAACTACAAAACCAGCAGGTGGGAATCGCCAGCTGTTCTGTGGGAGGAAGACAAAGCTCTCTATTGCCATCCAGAGTTACAGACTAGGAAACCCACAGGGGCAGATCTACCATGGTTTATAGGTTTACAATGTGTTGCAAATGATTAGATGGCAGTGGGGTTTCGTCTCTCTAGATAACATGCCCAAAGTACATGATGCAGTCTCATGAGCCTGGCTTTTAGGGAGCGTCTGGCTGTCCCTCTTCCTAGACAGATTTGGAAGTTGTACTGGATGCTGAAAAGTTTCACAACAGCACCCAACTTCCTTGAACAGAGGGATAGTGACTGTGCTTGAAGTGTATTGGCAGAAAATCAAACCAGGTCTACATGGAAGGGAAAATACTAACGACTTATCAATACCTGAAAATTAGTGAGGAAATAATGAAAAGAAAACAAATCCAGTGAAAATTTGCAAAATAGTTGTGTTTGGTTTTCATTATTCCACATAACCTATTCTTCTGTAGATTGTCCTATTTTATTTGCTATTCTTCAGTTAATCTTATAAAAAGAATCCATTAAAGTGGGTTAAAATAGTGGAATAAGAGGAAACATTTAGCTATGAAAGCAGTTCTGTTTTATAATCCAGATACTGGTTGAATGATTGTATGACTCTGGGGAAAATGATTATTTTCAGTTTCAAGTCATTTAAATCTGTAAAATACTGTAATTATTACTACCACGTAAAATAGTTTTAAAAAACTAAAGTGGAAAAATCTTAAGGCACCCAATTCAGTGAGTATCATGTAATAAATCCTACCTTGCTGCTTGCTGTAGCGGATATAATTGTAAACATTATTTCAAGGTTCAAAAGAAACAATTTATCTTGGGGGATTCTTAATGGTGATATCTCAAACCATTTTTTTCTAAGATCTCAGTTTTCAAATTGTATTAATACTTATTTCAAAACAGTATCTACCCAAACCTACATCGTCTACTATACCTTCAGTGTACTGGCAATTCCATTAGAAATAATATTTGAAGAAAAAGGAGAAATCTGTATTTTCAATCATTTCTTATGAACACACAATAACATACCAATCCACCATGCACAATCTACCTGTCTTCATTTTCACACACACATACACAAACCAGTCAACATGGCATCTATGTAGTATCATGTAAGAATAAGATGCCATGTGACACAGTTGCTTTTGCTAGGTGCCACAGAGTCTGTGCTAAATCAGAAAGACCCTCCTCTGGACAACAGCTCGTAGGGCTGTGCCGTCCTCACAATTGTTCTTATGTTGGAGCCCACGATTACAACCCACTGTGTCAATCTAGTGTGTCGAAGGCCTCTCTCTTTTTCACTGCACCTCTTCTTTGCCAAGCAGGATGTCCCTCTCAAGAGACTAGTCCCTCCTGGTAACGTGTGCAAAGTACCGAAGACCAAGTCTTTCCATGCTTGTATCTCAGAAACAGTCTGGCTGTACTTCTTCTAGACAGATCTGGTTTTTGTTATTTTTTTAATTGAAGGTTAAATTGTATTCAAAAGCAAAATAAACCCCCTGTTAAGGCATTCTATATAATCTAACCTGGAATTCTAGCCCTATAAAGAAATATGAACTGGGAAATGCTTTCATTGTTTTTAGCATTGGAAACAGTTAGCAATTTCATTAAAAGATCATTTTATTGGGGGCCCTTACAGCTCTTTAAACAATCCATACATCAATTGTATCAAACATATTTGTACATATGTTGCCATCATTATATTCTAGACATTTATTTTCTATTGAACCCTTGGTATCAGCTCCTCTTTTTTCCCCTCCTACTCCCCCACCCTTGTGACCCCTTGATAAAATTATAAAGTATTATTATTATCATATCTCACAATGACTGCTGTCTCCCTTCCCCCGCAGTTTCTGTTGTTCCCATTCCTTTCCCTGGATTCCATGTGTCATGAGCACTTACCTCTTACTTGAACCGGTACACATGCTCCAATCTAGGCCGCAGTGGAAGGCAGGACTAGGACCATGATAGTAGGGGGTGAGGAAGACTCAAGGAGCAGGAGGAATACTGTGTGTTTCATCAGTGCTATACTGTGCCATGGTTGACTCCTTTCCTCCTTGTGACCCTTCTGTGAGGGGATGTCCCATTGTCTACAGATGGGTTTTGAATTTCTGTTCAGACCACCTTCGTTTTCAACAATCTGGTTTTGTTGTTGTTTGTTTGTTTTGGGTCTTCTGAAGCCTATTATCCAATCCCTTAGACACCTCATGATGTGCTTCTTCCATGTGGGCTTGGTGTGCTTCTTCCATGTGGGCTTGTTGCTTCTCTGATAAATGGCCACTTGTTTAACTTCAAGACTTTAAGACTATAGATGCTATATCTTTTGATAGCCAGCTCTATCTGCTTTTTTCAACACATTTGCTTATGCACCCATTTGTCTTCAGTGATTGTGCTGGAAGGGTTAGCATCACAGGATGCCAGGTTGTTCGAACAAAGTTTTCTTGAATTGAGGGAGAACATGATAAGAGGAATGAAGTCTGTCCACCTTAGCGTGTTGCCATGTAAATATATATACATAGGCCAATACCTATTTTGATTAATTAATGTATTTACATATGTATACACCTTTATCCATAGCTTTGCTTCCTACATGTTTGTTCTTTGGTTTATGATACTTTAAATATTCTCTGTCAGCACCAAAATTCAATGCATCAATTGTTCTCCAGTCTTCTTAATGTCCCAGTTTCACCTCCATAGGTGATTATTGAAAATGCAATGACTTGGGTCAGTCATACCTTTGTCTTTAAAGTAAGTTCCTTGCTTTTCAACACTTTGAAGCGGTCTCGTGCAGCAGATTTCCCCACTGTAATACATAGTTTGACTTATTGCCTCCTACGTCCATGAGTTTTAATTGTGGATGCGAGAAAGACAAAAATCCATGACAACTTTAACACTTTTTCCATTTATCATGATATTACCTTTGAATCAGTTATGAGGATTTGGTTTTTATATTCAGTTGTAATCCATATTAAAGGGTGAAATCCTTGATCTTCATCAGCAAAGGCTTCAGTCCCCCCTCCCTTTCAGAAAGCAAGGTTGTATTATATGCATATAATTGGTTGCTAAACAGTCTTCCTCCAATCTTGATAGCACATTCTTTTTCACATAATCCTCATTCTCTGATTATTTGCTTATCATACAAATTGAATAAATATAGTGAGCAGATACAACCCTGACACATGCCTTTCTTTATTTTAAACTATGCAGTATTCCCTTGTTCTGTTTGCTCAACTGCCTCTTGATCCATGTACTAGTATGGCTTGAGTACGATGAAGTATTTTGGAATTCTCATTCTTATCAATGCTATTCATGGTGTGTTATGATCCACATATTCAAATGTCTTACCATAGTCAATAAAGCACAAGCAAGCATTTTTCTGGTATCTTTTGCTTTCAGGAAAGATCCACTAACTTATATCAGCATTGATATCCCTTTTCCCCCTTCCATTTCTAAATTAGACCTGAACCTCTGGCAGCTCCCTGTCGATGTACTGAGAACAATAGTTGTTGAATGATTGTCTACCAAATTTCACTTGTATGTGATAGCAATGATATTGTCCTATCATTTGACCATTCCTTTAGGTCACCTTTCTTTGGAATGAGCATGGATACAGATCTCTTCCAGTAAGTTGGCCAAGTCATTCTGTTCCACATTTCTTGGCATAGACTAACACATGCTTCATGTGCTTCATCATCTTGTTTATGCCTAATGCCTTCAATGTGGCTTGAACTTCTTCATTCAGCACCACTGGCCTTTGCTCAGAGGCTTTTCCCTCTTAAAACAGAGAACTATCCACTAGTTCTTTTTGGGTACAGTGAGTGTGTATTCTTGCCATCTTCTTTTTATGCTTTCTGCATCATTCAAAAGTTTGCCTATTACATCATTCCACTTTGAGGTTTGCATTTTATCTTTAGTTCTTTCCATTAATGATATATGGAGCATGCTCATCCTTTGTTGCTTTACAACACTAGGTCTGTGGACATTTCACTGTAATATTTTCCTTTGTCTTCCTGAGTTGCCCTTTGAAATGTTCTTCTCAGCTTTTACTTCATCATCTCTTCCATTTGCCTTTGATACTCTAAGATTGAGTAAGTTTCATAATCTCTTCTGACACCCAGCCTGATTTTTTTATTCTTCCTTTCTTTTTAACGAGTTTCTGCTTTCTTCATGAATAATGTCCATGTTGTCTTCCCAGAGCTCATCACTTCTTTTGTCAGTAGTGTTCGATGTAGCCAATCTCTTCTTCAGGTGTTCTCAATATTCAGGCAGGATAGACTTAAGGTCATGTTTGGGTCTTGGTGACTCGTTTTAATCTTCTGCAGCTTCAGCTTGGACTTACACATGAGTAATCTGTGGTCTGCTCCATTCAACTTGAGAAGCTTTGATATTCAACTGGTTTTAACTTTTGATATTCAACTTCTTCATGGTCTCCTCTACAGATGTGTTCAATTCGATACCTGTGCATTCCATCTGGATAAGTCCATGTTCATCATCTCAATTTGTGTTATTACAAAAAGTTATTTGCTATGAACAAATCATTGGCCTTGAAAAATTCTATTATGCCATCTCCACCTCCTTTCTATAACCTAGATGATATTTTTCAACTACTGTTCCTGCCTACTGTTCCAGTCACCATTAATTACAAATGCATCTTGATTTTATTTTTTTATCAATTCCAGACTGAAGACATTGGTAGAATTCTTTGATTTCTGCATGCCTGGCTTGAGTGGTTGGTGTGTACATTTGGATAATAGTTATAGGAAATGAATTTCCTTACATGAGAATAGATATTATACTATCACAGCTCTGCACTTAAAGTCAGACCTTGAAATGTGCTTTTTCTTTTTCTTTTCCAATTGATGAAATTCCATTCCTCTTGAATCTATCTTTCTTGGCATAATAAACCATATGATTTTCTGATTCAAAATAGCCTATTCCAGTCCATTGCTGATCACTAACAACTGGAATATCAATCTTTATGTATTCTATTATGTTTTGACCACTTTCAGCTTTTCTAGATTCAATCTTCTTGCATCTCAAGTTCCAATTATTAATTGATGCTTGCAGCTATTTCTTCTTATTTTGAGTCATACCGCATCAGCAAATAAAAGTCAAGAAGCCTTTACTCCAACCAAGCCATAAAACAAAGACTCTGCTTTGAGAAAGCAGCTGTTTCTCAGTTAAAATGAATACCTTCTGACCTGAAGGACTTATCTTCTGGCACAATCTATGACAATGTTCTGTCTTTATTCATGATGTTTCAAGCATCCAAGTATATGAGAATATGTCAATGCTATCCATAAGGTTTTCAGTGACTAATTCCATAGCAGTGGACACATTCTTTTTTCACAGTATATTCGTAGTCTGGAAGTTCTGCGGTAACCGATTCACTCTGGGTGACTCTGCTAGTATTTGAAATACCAGTGACACAGCTTCCAGCATCACAGCTACACACAAGCGACTGTGTATGAAAAATTAAGAGATGAGTGGTAGAACAGTAGAATAAACATTTTAGGGCTAAATTCAGGGTCATTTGTTCAAACCTACCAGTTACCCTTCTGGAGAAAGATGAGGGATCTGCACTAGTAATAAGTTACAGTCTCAGAAACGATAGACAGGATCATTATGAGTTGGAATTTACTTAAAGTCAGTAGATTGGGTGGGAGTTGTATATATGAAACAGTAGCTTGGCAATAATAAAATACATATAATTTTATTTGACAATTTAACAAATACATATGTAACACTAAGCGCAGAAAACAGTATATATCTGTATTCAATGACAGAGATTTTTATAGTAAAAACCTCAAAACTTAGTGCTACTGAGTTAATTCTGACTCATAGCAATCATAAAGACAGAGTAGAACTGCCCCTGTCAGTTTCTGAGACTATAAATCTTACAAGAACAGTAAGCTTCATCAGTTTCCCATGGGATAGTTGGTTAGTTCAAATTGCTAAGGCTAATGATAGTCGCAGTGTATAACCTACTCTGCTACCAACTCCAATGTTTCCACATTACAAAATGTTTTATCTGCATGCACAGGAGGAATTAATAGGATGACAAGAAACTGTGACTGCTTTTTCTCAATGATGTCATTTTTTATTTTCTCCCCATGCAGCTTCCAATGACTACAAACAAGTTTACCAAAATACGATTACCGAGAGATCACTACAGGACTCAGATGGGAGAAAGATGACATGTTCTATTCCCATAAAGAGTTACAGTCTCTGATATCACATGGGCAGCTCTACCCTGCCCTATAGGGTCACCAAGAATCAGACTGGATGGCAGTGAGTTTGGTTTCTTCATAAGTTTCCATTCAGACTATTTATGATTCTTTTCGGTTCCTTGTTTGCTTGCCTCGCTGCAATGCATGACATTACACTGTTTAAATTTCTATATTATTAGTTTCAGTTTAAAGAATATTCTGAAAACCAATTGAGCTTATTCTAATCAGTAGCACTGCTGAGATAAGAGTAATGATAATTGTTACCTGATGTACTATGCATGAAGACTAATTTAATAATTCCCCTGATTGCCCAGCTTATTAATATTGAGGAACTCATATATGAACAGATGGACTTGATTTGGCAAGTTTTTTCCACTAATCTTTAAAAATATATATATCCTGACAGAATTTTCACAAAATTGCCATATTCCATTTCAGCCAGACTTGTTTTAGCTAATCAAGCTTTCCAAAAACTTAAAAGTGTTATTCAGAATTTGAAGCAAACATTTTTTTTTAGTATAAATGTCAGGCAAGCTAGTGGCCATGTGGGCTGTGTACATGGTTCATGCTGAGATGGCGTGTGTCAAGCACAGGCTGCAACACAGTTCACGACTAACTTGTCTCCATCCTGAAGCTTAAGCCAAGAAAAGAGAACGAGTGCCAGTGGCTTGCTATTTTCATTGCAAATGCACTGAATAGGGAATGACATGGTTGTCCTGCACACTGGCACTTTCAATGTTATTGCTAAGGAAAGCTAAATATGTTGATTCAGTAACTAGACATAACAAATATGCAGGTATCAATGAAATAAGCATTGGGCCCAGCAGATAGAGTTTAAAGTCTCCTCTTATGTAACTTGAAGCATTATTACTACTTATTTAGTGTAAACAAAACACTCTAGGAATTAGACAACATAGTTTAAATATATTATTTACTTTCATCCCTAAGAATACATTGAAAATTAGATATTTCCAGCTCCATGTCATAGATTAGGATGGTCAGTTCAGGAAAATTAAAGATTTCATCAATATCAAATAATGGTCGGTGGACTCAGCATTTTAGCTCACTTTATCTAATCCAAAGTTCATACTCTTGTCCACTGAGTTACTTTACTGTGCTAACCTGGCCAATACACACATGTGGGGTCAATTGAAGGGTGGAGAGATAAATGATTCGGTGAGCCTTGCCTTTCGAGTTCTCGGGTCTCTTGCTTTGTGATGGTCAGACCAGGGTGCAGCTGCCTTATTCAGTTCCCTGCTTCAGCTTGCAAGGCTCACTTCCTGCAAGACATCCCTGAGGAGAAGCCGCATGAACCTACCCCGATGCAGCCTGAGTACTGAAGATTCCTTGGGGAGACACCTGCCAGCGCTGAGATGCTTACACATTCACTGATTTGGCTTTCTTCCTGTAGTTGGCATCATTGCCTGTATTTTATGAGATGGAGGAGGACTTTGTGGATTCGTGTTGGACATATGGGTTAATGTTGGCCTTGTGGGCTTGGGCAGCACTGGGTTGAGATGTTTTCTTGATGAGCACTTACCCTACTTACCCTTTACATAAAACTCTCCCTTATACATGAGTTTCTGTGGATTTGTTTCTCTAATGTACCCAGACTAACACATCCACTAAGGCATATTATCTCTCTATAGATGGTTTGGGGTGGGGGTGGGATCACTGAAAATTGAAATACACATTAATGTTTGTAGTGTCTGATATTGTCAAATGGGAACTGTGCCAAGTGCTTTAAGACTATTCTGTGTTGTTTAATACATGTAACAACAGTATTAAAGAAGGTAATAGTATCTCCTTTGTGTGGTTAAGAAAATTAAAAATCTTTAAGACTATCATTTCTTAGAAAATGTAGTTAATAAGTGTGCAGTTAGGACAAAAAACAAAGTAGTCTTAAAATCGCCACCTCATAAGTGATCCCACCAGTCATCCAAAGCTAAACTGACCTTTTCACTAGAGGTTCTTGACTTTCTCCCTTGCTCTCACTACCATAACCCAAAATAAACGAAAATGGAATAAAATTTCCCATACAGAGCTTTAGAAACCCACAGTGACTAATAGTTCCTCAGAACAGTAGGCAATGCTTTCTTTTTTTATGTTGTTCTTTCTAAACGGACTCCTCTTTTCATGTAACGGCACATGCGTTGTCTGGGACATGAAGTAGCAGTGAAGATAAGAGACTGTACATTTCTCAGTGGTCATTTCTATTAATCAATTTTAGAATATGGATACACATATTCTGGTTGCTTTGTACAAATGAAAAGTTGCCAGCACACTGTAAAAATCTGCCATGATATTAAATACATCAGATTTGCTTGGATTCTTAGGAGAGATGAGTCTTGTGAATGAAGTTCCAAAGGCCTTCTGCAAGCAGGCCTGTTCCCTGGACCTGAGTATGCACCATACAAAGAATGGTAAACGAACACACTGTCACTGGTAACTATGTATGGACATCTAGTAATGACATCTTCAGGTGGTTGTTCGAAGTATAAGTCACCTGTTTACTAAATTTATTGTAGTGTTATATATACAAACCAAAGAACTAAAGGCTACAACACTTTTATTAGTATTTCTCACATTACCAGATCATTGGAAATATTTAAAATCATACTATCATTATACTGTTTGCATGTGCCAAAGGAATTCTGCTAGCATAATAGATTATGGATTAAGCTACTGAGCAGGTCAATGGTTTGAACCCACCAGTTAGAGGGCTGCCTAATCTTGTAAAGATATAGTATCCCAAACCTCAAAGGAGAGATCTACTCTCTTTTGTGATTGTTTCTGATATTATTATGGTGAATAAAATCATTCTATGTATCTTTTATAAATTACTATATATTTTATTATATAAGTATACTTTATATATTATTATGCATTAATACATTACTATTTACTTAGAATCCTAGAGTCAAAAGAGTAAACACTTTTAATTCTATTCATAAAAATTGGAAACTTGCTTTCAGATAGTAAAACCCAAACCAAATTCATTGCCATCAATTTGATGCCAACTCATAGAAGAGGCTCTCTACTTTCATAAAGAGTTACAGTCTTAAAAACCCCAGGGGCAATTCTCCTCTGTCCTATGGAGTCACTAGGAGTCTTTCAGATGGTGTATCCTAAGAAATCATTGTGAGGAGAACACAATCTTTAAACTTACCTTCATTTATCACAACATTTAAATATATATTCTGCCTGATTATAAAGATAATAGATTATATTATAATTTATACCTGTACAAATGTTATAGTATCTAAATAGATAGATTACATATATTGCTTATACATTTATAGTAAATTTCATCATTTATATTTTTATTTTGTGATATGTGTAGGTACTTTACCCAGGTTGGTTAGTTTTTAAAACAAATGATTCACCTCGCCCTACTTTTTGCCATAATTGACTTTGTGGCACGTAACGTCAACAGGCCACTGTAGATAGCCCACCCCTGAGGCTAATTAAAGGCAGGGGAAGGCTTTGCTTTGGGTTTTTTGAAACATCATGATCTACTAAGGATGGTGCAGGAGCAGGATTGTACCCGGGACTGCTATGGGTCAGAACTGGCTCCATGGCACCCAACAGCAACATCTATTACAACATATATTAATGATATTAACTTAATAATTGACTCCTTATACATATTTAATCTTAATTTTTCATTTTCTTAAAATGCATTTCACAATGCTAAATTAAACTGGGATGAATAAAATTAACACATTCTGGAAAGATCCAAGCAGGAAAGTGCTGTCATCATTTGGTTACTAGACTGTCTCACTTATTTCAGACACATCCTTGGGAGAGACTAGTCTCTGGAAGATGACATAAGGCTTGGAAAAGCATATGGAAAATGACAAAAGGAATATCCTCAAGCAGATGGATTGACCAAGTGGCTGCAATGATGTGCTCAAACGTAACAATTGTTAGAACGGCAGAGAAGCAAGCAGTGGTTAGCCCTATTGTACATATGGCTGGGAGCGCAGGTGGTGCAGTGGGCTTCAGGTCGAGCTGCCCCTGTGACTTTCTGGAAGTGGAACTCTTTCCAGGAGTAAAAGTCCTTATCTTTCGTCTGTGGAACAGCTGGTGGTTCTGAGCTACTGGCCGAACCACAATAGGCCACTGTAGAGGCTTATCCATAAGGTTGGAATACCGTTTATTGGCTGGGTTTCCCCATTGCACTCAAAAGCTAAATCAACCAGAGTGACAATAGAGAGGTGCCTGTGGACTGGATTATTTCTCACTCATCTGTTTTATATTCACCTCATCTCCCTGACATCTGGCCATACTGACCAAGAGTAGAATCAGTGCCACAATTAAAAGCTCAGGTGAGCAACCACGGAGGAGACGACAGCACAGGATGCCCGGCGTCCTCAGAAGGAGCCGTTTCCTGGGAACTCTTGAGGAGATTCCACTTCTCAGATCCTCTTGGTGGCTCAAATTTGGTTGGCTTCTTAAGTTTTTCTTCAAACTTCAGCTTGTTTTAGACATAGTAGTCCTGAAGGTTCTTTCAATCACTAGCTCTCTTCTTGTGTATTTTCTCATATTTTTTGTTTTGTTTTGATCATTTTATTGGGGCTCATACAATGCTTATCACAATCCAAACATATCCATTGTTTCAAGCATATTTGCACATTTGTTGCCATCATCATTCTCAAAGCATTTGCTTTCCAAAGGAGCTGGCATCAGCTCCTCATTTTTCCCCTCCTTCCCGTTCCCCGCTCCCTCATGAACCCATGATAATTTAAAAGTCATTATTATTTTGTCATATCTTATACTGTCCAATGTCTCCCTTCACCCACTTTTCTCATATTTTTATGTCTAATAAGTCCATTAATGCCAAAATGTGCACAATGGATCAGTATTTTCTTTAGGATTCTAACTGATAGGCAAGTATAATATTTAACTGCATGGGATTGCTATAGTATATGAAACATATCCCACATTGTCATATATTTAATTTGTTCTCACCTTTTTTCATTTTAAAATTGTAAAATCTCTGTCAATATTCTGAATACTTCCCAGAGTTGATCTTAACGTATTACTTAGACTATGGAACCACTAATTGTCTCATCTCTAAGTCTTTTGATTTATATTCATAAAAGAGAATTAGGAAGAATTTTCCTATTGTGTGTTTTGAAATGGGTTGCAAAGGACTATTTAATTAGAGAATTTTCTATCAGCTTTGACTGAAATATAGTGCATAGATAAATGAATTTAAAATGATGGTAAGTACTACCCCCATAGCAGCCCTGGTGGCATAGTGTGATATACATTAGGCTGTTAATTACAAGACTAGCCCTTTGAGGACACCAGCAGCTACATGGCAGAAAGGTGAGACTTACTGTTCCTGTAAAGATTTAAAGTCTTAGAAATCCATAGCGGCAGTTATGACATGTCCTAAGAGTTTGCTAAGAGTTGAAATGGATGCAGTGGCAGTGAGGTTTGTTGTTGTTGCTGTGATGGTGGCGGCGGCAGTGGTTTTCTTCTTGAGAAGTATTACCTCAATCCAAAGTAAAACACTGAATCATCATTGCAGGACTAACTAAGTATGTAATAAAGAAATTACTTTGTGAATCTTTATCTAAATTTTAGACTGAAATGATACAACATTTGAGGTGGAATTTGTCTGACAAACTAAGGGTTATTAGTTTCTTATTGTGCCTGTCTGATGCCATAGGGGAAATACAGGTGGACGGGATAATATGAAGGAATTATTTCTCTTTACCTCCAACCTCATGGACCTTTTAAAATATTTTTTCAGTTTGAACCTGAACTTACATATGAGCAACTGATGGTCTGTTCCAAAATTGGCTCCTGGTCTTGTTCTATTTGCTGATATTGAGTTTCTCCATGTCTCTTTCCATGGATGTTGTCAATGTGATTTCTGTTACTTCCATCTGGAGAAGTCCACATGGATAGTTGACTTTTGTGTTGTTTTAAAGAGTATTTGCAATGATAAAGTCCTTGACCTTGCAAAACTCTATCATACCATCTTGAACCCCAATTCTAGCACAAGGCCAAACTCTTAGTTTCCACATTGTGCATTCTAATTGCTAATAATTATCAATTCACCTTGATATCATGTTTGGCCAACTTCTGACTAAAAGTGTTGGTAGACATTTTAGTTTCTGAATCACTAGCTTTAGGGGTTGGTGCATAAATTTCAATAATAGTTGTATTGACTAGATTTCATTATATAGATATTATCTTATCACAAATAGCATTGTACTTCAGAATAACCCTTGAAGTGTCCCTTTAAACAATGAATGACCTTCCTCTTGAATCTGCCTTTGTTAGCATAGTATAGCACCTGGCTTCCTGATTCTAAAGGCCACCAACAGTTGATTTCAGTTCATTAAGATATAAGACATCTTATGTGTTCCATTTCATTTTTGATGGCTTTCAATTTTCCTAGATTCATACATTTCACATTTCAAGAACTAATTATTTAGAGATATTTGAAGCTGTTTGTTCTTATTTTGAGTTATGCCCCATCAGCAAAGAAAGCTCCTGATATACTTTTTCAATGCCACTACTGCCAACTCTACTTGAATTTCAAGCAGATATCAGACATGGGTATTTTGCACTGAACACCAAAGACAGAAGACTTGATGAACTGTGGATGACAGCAGCAACATCAAACGTGAAGAAAGCAAACATTCATTAGAAATATGGGTGAGTAAAAAAAGATAAAAGTAGATGTCAGAAGAGACACTGAAACTTGCTCTTAATTTTAGAGTAGCTGAGTTTCAGAATATTTCACTGAACACAAATGCAGAGCCCATAGCCAGGGGGCCAGTTTAATTTAATTTAATCTCAGTTGGTTAGGGGAAAACAAAACAAAACAAAACCCCCAAAATTCTGAGCTATTGGGGCATCGGGGGCCCCTGCCTGTCCAAGGGCCCTACGAGTGACTGAGAGAACTAACCCCCCTGTTGAAGTGTGACATATGGCACAAGGCAGCTATACCAGTGATCTCCTGTGCTCAACACTGCTGCGGGAGCCGCTGCCTGACCTCCATGATGATCTTGCCTTTGAGGGTAATTCCACCCAGCATCTGTGGGACCCTATACCAAGTGTGTACACCATCTTGCTACCTTGAGGCAGGGTTGGAACTCCTTCAGCCCCGTGGTTAGGCGATCAGGGCTCAGCTATCTCCTTACTTACTATTCTTTTTCTTCTCTCTTTTTCATTGCAGTTGGTCTCAGTGGGCCAAGTTTTGTTTTGTTTTTTCTTTAGTTTTTCTTCTTTTTCGTTTTCTCTCTTCTCTCCTTTTCCTTTCACATTCCACTGCTGACTTCAGGGCCACTGCCCTCCATCTAGGGAACGCCACCGAAACAGCAGGGGGAAATCCAGCCTTTCCTCTGTGGGAGCTCTGTACACCACACAAAACAACTGTGACAGTCCTCCACAGCGCTCCGTGCCACAGAGGAAAACTCTGTCCGGCCTCTACAGTGACCTTGCCAACTCGGACAACTCCGCCAGCACCAGTGGGAACATGCACCCAAAGGGCAGACCAACCTTCCACCTTGGGACAGGGCTTAAACCCATCCAACCCTACTTTCAGGCAATCAGGGATCAGCTATCATTTTACTCTATTTTTTTCTTCTCTCTTTTCCACCACAGTCTCAGCGAGCACAGTTGAGTTTGTTCCCTCTTTCTCTGACTTTTCTTTTACTTTTTTCTTTCTTCTCTCTTCTTCTTTTTTTCTTCTTTTCTGTTTCTCTCCTCTCCCTCTCATTCCTTCCACATGACACTGCTGGCTTCCAGGCCCCTACTGTCTGCCTAGGGAACTCCAGCCACCTAATGAGGTCCTAGCCCGTCCCCTGGAGGAGTGCTGCACACAGCATTAGACAGTGCTACACATGGCACAGCACAGGCTCAGCTATCTCTCTATTCATTTTTCCTTTCTTCATTTCTTCTTATTTGACTTTTTCTTATTTTTCCTCTTCTCCTATCTCTTCTCCCTTTCCGACCACAGTCTCAGCAGATTCAATTTTTCTCTTTCGTTGTTTTCTTTTTTGAATCTTCATTTTTGTTCTACCTTTGTTTTGTGTGTGTGTTAGTATTTTTTATTTTTGCTCTTGTCTTGGTTTTCTCCTTTCTATCTTTTTCTTTTCTTCTCCCTCTTCTACCTTTCACAAATCACTACCAGCCTCCAGGTTACTCCCCTCCTCCTAGGGCAACTCTGATTGCCCAGTAGAGGGAGCTCCCACTTGAAGTTGTTGGCTCTAAATACAGCTGAGTAAATCACACCCACCTTCGCTAACCCCAAGCAGCTTGGGGATCTTCCCTTCAAACATCTGAGGGAATGCCCACCTAAATACCAAGGCCCTAAAAGTGAGTGGGGGAACTCCTGCCTGCCATTTGTGGTTTTCTACGCTGCTGCAGGAATATCCACCCAACCTCCACTGTGATCTCTCTGACTAGGGTAATTCTGCCTGCCATCCATGGTGCTCTACACCAAGGAGGGTACACCCATCCTCCAGCCTCCATGGCACTCGAGTTGTAGAGGGAAACGCCACATGTCAGCGGAGGTCCTCCAAACCCCATGAGACACACCACTATGGCTTCCTGTGAGATCAGCCAGTGAAGTGCCATCCTCCTGGGCCCAGAACCACCCAGCCAGTGTCCCATAAGAGGACTATCTAACTCACATTCCAAATAACAGAAAGCTGGTAGACTAGTGTGTGAGTGAAACCACAGGAAAAGACAATGGAAGCCTGAGCCCCCAGTGTAGCTACTTGCGGATAATTCAAAGAAGCACTCACATGAGTCCCCCAAGAGAGATCCCGGTGCTCTTCGAATCTGGAAGATGGCACCAGCTCCTCTAAAACAACACATAAACAGCAACCTGCCCCAACAGCCTCAATGAAAAAGCAGGAGAAACAGAAGATGATGCCAGAAGAAGTCATGAAAGTAATGATGTGCATAGAACAAACAGACATTGACCTGCCACAGAAAGAAATCTTCAGAATGCAGCTTGGAGTCATACAGGATGTGAGGGAAGCAATCCAAAAACAGGATGAAATGATAGAGGACATAAAGGCAATGCACCAAAGGGAAATATAATACCTAAGGAATGAAATAACAAAATCCAACAACAAATTAACAGACTTGAGGGAGGCAGAGAATTGCACCAGTGACCTAGGAAGACTTCAAAAAATGGTAAAGGCAGTCAAATGAGACAATCAGAGAAGCTAAAGAAAACCTGAGAGCCATGTCTGATGCGATGAAGAGGAACAATATTAGAATAATTGGATTTCTGAAACAATACACAAAGAACTCAACAGCGAAAATAGCAAGGGAATTTTTAGAGGAAAACTCCCCCAGCTTAATAAATAAAAATCAGGCAACCATTCAGGAGGCTGAAAGAACACCAGGTAGACTTCATCACAAGAAGAATTTACTAAGACACATAATAATAAAATAATCCAACTGAGGAAAGGGGGAAAATCATAAGAGTTGCTAGGGAAAAACAAATAGTCGCTTATAAAGATACCCAAATAAGAATATGTACAGACCTCTCAGTGGACATGATGAAGAAGAGGAGGGAGTGGAGTAACATATTCCAAACTGAAAAATAATATTGTAAACACAAAAATAATATATCCAGCCAAATTATCTATTAAAATAGATGGAGAAGTAAGAGTCTTCCCAGACAAGGAAAAACTCAAAGAATACTATGAAGGCCAGTGTGCTAATAAATCCAACAACTTGGAAGACATGGAGAAATACTTGGAAAAACAATCCCTCCCTAGACAATCCCAGATGGATTTCAAGAACCTTCAGCAGACCCATAGCAATAGAAGAAATAGAAAAGGTTATCAAAAGATTACCAACAAAAGAATTCCTTAGGCCAGATGGCCTCACTGGAGAATTCTACCAAGCATTCGGGGAAGAACTGACACCAATCCTACACAAACTCTTCCAGAACACAGAAAAAGGTGGAAAACCCCAAAATATTTCTATGAAGCTAGTTTAACTCCTAAGTGGGCAAGGATCCCACAAGAATTAAGATTTATAGACTAATATCCCTAATGAAGATCAATGTAAAAATCCTTAACAAAATATTGGCCCATAGAATGCAAAAGCATATAAAACAGATAATTCACCATGACCAAGTGGGAGTCATACCAGGGATGCAGGGATGGTTCAACATATGAAAGATCATTAGTATTATTTGCCACATTGGCAGTAAAAATTATAAGAACCACATGATAACATCAATAGATGCAAAAAAGCATCCGACAACATCCAACAACCATTCCTGTTTAAAACACTCCAGAAGATAGGGATGGAAGGAAAGGTCTTCAATATTTTACAAGCTATATGTGAAAAACCAACAGCCAATGTGGTAATCAATGGAGAAAAGATGAAAACAATTCAAAGTCAGCCAATCACAAAAGGAGTACAGCATGAGTCCCCTAAGGTATGTGTGATCAGCATGGTAAGTACAGAAGGGAAGCCACCTATATCATAATATTTGGGTTGAGATACAGGGAGTCAGGAGAAGGTTGGACCAAACCCAAGGACACACCCCTTTTATCGCTCCTCCTCCCTTTTCCCCATTTTAGTGTTAGGAAAAAGAGGGAGGAGGTGCGAGAAAATGGGTGTGTGTGAAAATTAAATGATGATGGAAGGAGCAGGGCACAAACCCATCCAGCGGGAGAATACTGGTCTTGTCTCTACAGAATCAGGAGTGGGTTTGCAGACCCTACCACGATGCACCAAATCATGAGGACTGCATGGCCATGTGGAAGAATGCAAGAAAAGAGTGAGCTACAGGGCTGGCCCCAACCAGGGCCAAACTGACCCCCTCCCTGGAATGGGTGTGGCAGAGAGCAGAACTGAACCTACAGGTTGGGGAGAGGGGCCAACATGCCACACCCACACAGAAGGCAGGCCAGGAGGGAGGAAGAGAGAGAGCCTGGCTGGACCCCATGGTGGCACACCAGGCCTGGAGGATGAAATCTCTGCGGGGAGCTAATGGGACACAGAGGGGACTGGGCAATCAACAGCAGCACGTGTCACGTTGTCCCCTTACTGGAGCAGACTGTGACAGAGGACATTTCTGGGGTCACATCGTGGGGGAAGCAGTGAGGTCTGAACCCCACAAAATGGAGTGAACCAAGAAGGGAGCATACCAGACCTGCAGCTGGAGCAAGGCAGAGTTATGAAGCCCCTGAGGAGTCCCCATGGGGGTGCGCCAGACTGGGAAGGGCAGCTCCTGGACAATCATAAAGCCAACAGACCCAGGATTCTTTTATATCTTCTCGCTCCCTCTTTTTTTAACTTTAATTTTTTCTTATTTATTTATATTATTTTATATCAGTTTGGGCTATGTCATAGTTGGTGTATCTACCAATATAGGATAGGCATAGGAGGTATGCCCGAGGAGAGAGCAGCAGGACCCACCGTCACTGGGTGGTGAGGACGGTTGGGAAAGAGGGTGGTGAGCAGGTTGCACCATGGACAAGGGAACAATTGGGATGATGGAGTTAATAACAAGGCAAATATAGGAATTGGGGTGGGGGGTTCGGAGGTGTTGGAGCAACAGCAAACTAGCTAAGAGGAGGTATCAAGAGGTGGAAATAATGGGAAAGCGACAGTGGGACAGGAGGAAGGTGAAAGGAAACAGAGAAAGGACCAACAAAGCAAAGCAATGGATAGAGGTATAACATAGCAGTTTATGTATGTAAATACGTTAATCCCCCCAAATAGAGATATTGGCCCATGTACACATATTCAAATGGCAATACACTGATGTAGGGGATGGACTTTGGGCTTCTGCTCATACCCTCCATCAATCCAAGAACACTTTGTTCTAATCAATTGGCAGTCTGAGATGTTCACTCTGAAGACAAAATGGATTCATAAGCAAATTTTGTAAAGAAGGCTGATGGTGCCCAGCTACTAACAGACATAGCATCTGGGGTCTTAAAGGTTTGAAGTTACACAAGCCGCCAGTCAGCAGTGAAGCAACAAGTCCACATGGAATAAGCACACTGCTAGTGTGATCATGCGGAGTCATAGGGACCAGGTAATAGGCTTCAGCAGACACATAACAAACAAACAAAAACATATTGTTGATAATGAGGGGGGCTGGAGCAGAGATCCAAAGGCCTTCTGTAGACAATGAAACAATCTCCCCACATGGGGCACAGGGAAAAGATGAATCAACTAGGGTGCAGTAAAGCAGCGATGAAACATACTATATTCCTCTGGTTCCTTGAGGCTTCCTCACCCCCCGCTATCATGATCCCAGTACTGCTTCTTAATTCAGACTGGACCAGAACATATACACAGGCATAGATAAGATATGTGAGCTCACAACACATAGAATCCAGGAAGAGGGGTGGGAATGGTGATTCCAGAAGGGTAGAGGAAGAGGAGGAGAGGGAGGGAAAAAAGGGGAACCGATCACAATGATTGACACACAACCATACACTGCTCTACAGGGGGAAGAACAACAGAAACATGGGGGAAGGGAGGCAGCAGTCTGTGTGAGAGATGGAAATAATAACAATGTACACTCTATCTGGGGGTTATGAGAGGGGGGAGGGAGGAGGGAAAAGGGAGGAGCTGATACCAAGGGTACAATAGAAAGTTAATGTCTAGAAAAGAATGAAGGCAACATATACAAACATGCCTGATTCAATCGATGTCTGGATTGTGATAAGAGTTGTGCGAGCCCAAAATAAAATTATTTTTTTAAATAATAAAAGTAAATAAATAAAGATATCTTTCTGATGAGAAAAATAAAATGTGCTGGAATACTCGGCTTATACACAAATATAGTCGGTAGTCTATACCAAGATTTGGAAGACCGCTTCATGGCCAAACCAGTGGAAAAGATCCATATTTGTGCCCGAACTAATGAAAGCCATCCCAGAGAATGAGGAAATTAGCAAGCAATATCATTAATATCCCATGCAAGTAGAATTTTGCTTTAGATAATTCAAAAGCAGCTGTAGCAGTACATTAGCAGGGAACTGCCAGAAATTCAAGCCTGATTCAAAAGAGAGCATGGAAAATAAGATGTCTGAAAACAGAAACTATTAGAATAAATATTTACTTGGATGCTATTGACTGTGCAAAGGCATTTGGCTATGTGGATCCTAAAAAACTATTGCTAAAATGAGGATTAGGCGAATTCCAGGGCACTTACATATGTTCGGGTGGAACCTGTACTCAGATCAAGAATCAGCAGTTTGAATAGATCAATAGGATGGTGCATGGTTCGTAATCAGCAGAGGTGTGTGCCATGCTTCTATCCTTTCACCATATTTATTTAATCTGTACGCTGAACAAAAAATCTGAGTAGATGCATGAGGTATTGGGATTGTAGGAAGACTTATTAGCAGCCTGTGATACTCAGGTAACATCACTTTGCTTGCTGAAAGGAAGGGACACTTGAAACACTCTCTAATCAAAGACAGCTTTTATATAGATTACTACTCAATTGTAAATAGGCAACACCATGCATGATAAACAGAAAAAGTTGTATTTGTCAAGGATTTCATGTTACTTGGATCCATAATCAAGTGAAGAAAGAAGCAGTCAAAAAGTTGAAGCAATGTATTGAGGAAATATGCTTCAAAAGGCCTCTTTCTAGTGTTATGTCATTTTGAAGGCTAAAGTACCCCTGACTCAAGTCATGGTATTTTCAATCATCCTCCCCCCCCCCACACACACACACGTGAAAGTAGGGCAGTGAACAAGGAGTACCACGGAAGAACTGATGTCTTTAGGGGGGGGGGCATTGGCAAGCATAGTGAGAATACCGTGGACCGCTAGAAAAACCAACAGGTATGCCTTGGATGAAGTACATCCATGATGCTCCTTGGAACTGAGCATGGCAAAGTTGTCCCATGTGCCTGTTATCAGAAAGGGCCATTTCCTGGAAGAGGAGATCGTGGTTGGTAGAGGCTCAGCAAACAGGAGTGAAGCTCTCAGCGAGATGGATCGGCACAATGAATGCAGCAATGGACTCGACAATTGGGAGGATGTCACAGGATGGGGGAGTGTTTGGTCTGTTGTATATTTGGTCACAATGAGCCAGAGACAACTGATGTCACCTAGTAACAGCACTCAACTGATCAGCTTTGGAACCTTATTTTTGTGATATTTTCAGTGAAACCAAGTAAATATCTGCATTTAAAATGTTTTGTTTCCTTTATTTTATCATCTATCATTTTAATTCTAGAAAGCTTTGGTACCAAGTGAGGTAGATGTTTAGTGCTGGATTATTGTTCTATTAGTTATGATTGTAATTTTGGAAGCACATTTTAAGTTAGCTGCATAACTTAACATTGTGGAGTCATTGTCACAGTGATATAGATGCGTCATTTTTTTGGCCTTTAGTGCACAGTATTAATTTATTTTAAAGTATTTCAAGTTTATGATCTTTTCCTTAAGTCCATTAATGATCATTTTCAACAAGAAAATTCATCTTTATTCCTGAAAATGCACTAAATGGACGATGTAGAATATGATATTTGCTGTGAGAACATAATATGAATGTGCAGTAATGGTGTAAAGTTCTTTTAAAATTATAATCAATATTGTAGTTAGATACTGAGGAAAAGATATAATGTTTGGGTTTTAAACAAATTATATGCAATAACTATGAATGTAATTGGGCCAAAAGGCTTGGATTTTAAATTGAAGTGCTTATCTTCTTCTTGAAAAAGAATACAACTTTCCACTCTCAGTGAGGAAATGCATTATGTGTGAAGGGCACCATAAAACAAACATCTATTTACAAATAAAATATATTTTATTCTGGAGATGTAAAAAGGAATACTGAATATAAAAGGCATTGGACTTAAGATTCACCTCCCTTACTTATTAGCTTTTAATCTTGGGTAAATCATTTAATATTTCTAAAAATGTCACCTAATCAGAAATTTTTAAAAAGGTAGATATGACATAGAGACAGTTATCAAGTTTAGAATTTTTTTCACCTTACTCTTGTTAAAGCTCAATTATTACTACTTTATTTTTCAGATAAGAAAATTAAATTTACATAAGTGTATTAGACTAGGTTCTTTAGAGAAATAAAACAAGTGCTATATGTAAATGATATGGAGAGAGAGGGAGAGATGATATTGATATAGATAGATATTAAGATCAAGAAAATGGCTCACACAGCTGTAGACGCAGCTAAATCAGTCATGTTTTGAATATGGGTGAAATGTTACCCTGGAGGCTGCACCTGAATCAAGCAGCTTCAGGTACTTATGGACTCAGGATGGCAGGAGTACCACAAACTCCAGAGGCAGATTAATTCAAGGGCAGAAAGTGAGGCTATAGATTAAAGAGGCAAATAAATCCAAGGTCAGCAGCTCAGACAGTAGATACCGATGGGTCCTGAAACAACAACAATATGGCAGGCCATTGCGTCAAAGCCAAAGAAATGATGCTTGATGAATCAGAGGCAGGATCTAGACCTTGCACAAAACAAGTAAACTTTCCCACCTAGACCTTGCATAGAAAGGAGACCTCACCCCAAAGGGAACTTCTTTGCAATGGTGTCAGGGTTGTGACCTGAGTAAAGATGCTGGTTTCTAAATCTTCCTACAGCTATTTCATTGCTCACAGAAGATCCCATTATGAAATTGATTTCACTGCGTTAGTTCACATTATAGAGAATTACCAGGCCTCAGAAAAACTTAAAAACTATATGCTTAGCAATATTTTGTGGTTATCTGGAGGGTCATTAT
The DNA here is from genome assembly GCF_050624435.1 of Tenrec ecaudatus. Lineage (NCBI taxonomy): Eukaryota > Metazoa > Chordata > Mammalia > Afrosoricida > Tenrecidae > Tenrec > Tenrec ecaudatus. The sequence goes on from NC_134530.1 coordinate 102,233,891, forward strand.
GAGTAAGAAGTGACTTGGCACTGAACCAAACTAGGCTTCAATGGCCAAACCACTGAGAATCCTGGTCCAGCCACATTCACACAAAAACTATCACAGCAAATTCAGGAATTTTTATAAAACTATACAGAAATTTAATGATGGACGGAGGAATTCTTCACATCACAAAACTACTTCTGACATTCAGTGGCTTCATAAACACTTGTTTTGTTCGTTCTAATGATGTGTTCCATTTTGTAGGATCAGCTAGATGTTTATTCTGCCCCACATGATACCAGGTAATGCCATGATAACTTAGTGTACGTTGGTCTGGAGTATTATGATGGCTCAATTATATGGCAGAAATTGATGTGAACATTGATGGTGGATTCAGCTAGCATGGACAACAGTGCCTGTACTTTGTTTCTCCACATGCCTTCAATTGTTCACAACATTGTATCCGCTTCACAAGAGAAAGAGTCCCAAAATCAAGAGTTAAAAGAGATCTCACTTTTTCAACAGTTTATTGGTCACAGAGGCAAGCGCAGATTCAGTGTGGACGGGAACTACACAGGTGTATGGACACTTAGAGATTGCTATAATTAGTAGAAAAACATGGAGACTAGCATATTGATTATGAAATAGTTGTATTAAATTAGTTTTGTGTAATAGTGTCTGGCATAATAATTTCACATTATGATTTGTAAATATTGAATAAAATAATTATGCTGACCTACTATAGGAGAATTACATATTTCTATCTCCTGTGCTTCTAGAACACTCTGGCCATACATATTTAGGACTCAGGGTAATTTATCTGTTTGCATGTCTATCTGCACCTCTATTGAAAACTCCTTGTATCTAAAATAGAGAACAATAGCACATGCTTCAAAGTGTGGCCTATGTTAAAACCTTGATGCTACCAATTACCAGCTCTAAAACTCTGACACAGTAATGAGTAATGCAGCTGAGCTTCAGTACCCGTTAATAAAATAGAGACTAATAATAAGTAAGTAGGAAATAGGTATCTATTCCCTTAGCTGATTGTTAGGATTAAATAATATAGTGCATTAAAAATAGTTAATATGAGTACTGAAAAGTAATAAGTTGTTAAATATATGGTAGCTACTTTCATTATATTCAGATAGCAATTATATGTAACAAATATAAATTTTATACTATAAACTCGGGTAGCGAGAAATGAAACTTTATTTTCTATATAATGAAATTTAATTTGTATTTCAAGGCTCCCTTCTATAAGAGGTGTTTTTTAATCTCAGTCGATGTAAGGAAATTTTAATCATTTGTGCACTTCATATCTCTTCTAGGGTAGAATCTAAGGGGAACAACAGGATCTCAGATAAATCTGGAGATATGAGATCATAAAATTCTGCATTTATTCCCCACCTAGATGTTAAGGAAATTCAAAGCCCCAATTTGTCCTGTATATATCATGGGGTCTTTTCTCTCATGGACTGTTTGGTGGGTTCAAATGATTGATCTATTGGTTAGCAGGTGAGTGCTTAACCATTGCACTACCAAGATGTCTAGTAGTCTGCTTCTACATAGATTAGAGAGTAGGGAAGCTTGAGATGTAGTTCTGTCCTTTCCTCCCTGATCGCTATGAATTAGAATTGATTTAATGATGCCCAGCATTGGGCTTAAAAGTCTTGTTATCCTGCATGGTCCCGGGCTCAGACGTGTGACCCCCCATGAGAGCTGGACTCATCTGACCCAGCTCACCAGATCCCAAGCCCAAACCATGTTCCCGCTGAAAATACAAGTGCAGACATTAGAGTTGGAGATGGCTACGGCCTGGAACCCAATGGAGGCTGTTTTGCTATGCAGCGTCTGCTGGAAAAGAGCCGCATGGACGTGGAGTGACTAGAGCAGGAAGCGGGGAAGACACCCATATGAGTCTTCCACCTGCTTCCCTCATCAGCGGCACAAGCAGAGGAGAGATATGGATGATGGGCTGGCCAAGGGAGGATCTCAGCGACCCAAAACGTATGTGATCAAGCTGTTTGACCGCAATGTAGCCTTGGCCCCGTTTAGTGAGAACACCCCGCTGTACCCCATCTGCTCTGCCTGGCTGCGAGATCGGTGCCCCACCTCACCACTGCCACTGCTACCTGAGGATGAGGAGGTCTTACCAACAGCAAGAGTCGTGATGTGTATAAGCGGCCTCCACCCGTGGGCCCTGGAGATTCCTGAAGAACTCGGGTTCCCTCCCCATTGCAGCCTGAGATCCAGGGCACCCGGGATGATGGGCCCAGGAAGCCCAAGCCCACACCCCCGACACTTATCTATCACAATATGCAGCCTGGAAACGCATTCGCAGGAGGTAGAAGGAGGCAGCCCATCAGAACCAGCTTCGTTACTCAGAAAGCATGAAGATCCTACGGGAGATGGACGACCAAGAGCGACATTTTCTCAGCTCCCCAGCCCCATAAAACTCCTCCGTCTCAAAAAAAAAAAAAGTCTTGTTATCACTAGTTGGCTTAAGAAGCCAAATTGATTTGGAGACAGCAAATATTCCTCATGTAGCTGAAAAGAATAAGAAACTTGCTCAGTGACGGCTGAAGAAAATACAGAATCAACCATGGAAACCCTACTTTTAGGTTAAGGGGATTATAATAATGCACATATAGTTAAGAACTCAGCTATTAACCCAAACATCTGGGCTTCAAACCCACAACTAGTTCCACAGGAAACAGACGTGGAAGTCTGCATCCCTAAAGATTACAGCCGTGGAACCTCTATGGGGTAGGTCTACTCTGCCCTACAGAATCATTATGGCTCAGAATCTAGTCTTTGACGATGGGTTATTAATGCTCAGACCTGAAAGACAACATGTTACAAGATGACAATCTAGTTCTGAAACAATTAGGACCTCAGGACCTCCTTCTCCCCATCCCAAACACTCCTTAAACTTACCAGAGCCAGATATAAGACCTGTCAAATAGAGTGGGAAGAGATTTTCCCCATTGGAATGAGATTTCAAAAAATAATTTTGACTCAGATATAAAGAGAATATACTCTTTTTTTCTTATCCAAATTTCTTTCTCAGAGTTCTATCAAGTAAAAATTCTTCCAGAGAAATGTAATTACAAATGATATTGTACCTTTTTTAAAAGGGAAAATCATAGTTCTGTTGTTAAGTATAAAAACCTATCACCACCCTATCAAAAATGAGTTTACAGAGTAAAGACCTTCACATTGTCAGATAAACTAGATTGTGTATGTAACTAGGGGACAAAGTACATTAAATATTCAATTACTATCATGTGTAACTTTATTGGAATATGCCTAACAATTTTAAATCTCTGTGGGTCATTTCCCCTTTTCCTGGACTGGCTAAATTATAAGAAAATAAGATGAAGTGTCAGAGTAAGTAGAGAACACTTACGTGCAAGATATCAAATATTGTAGAGTCTATAGAGATTGTCCTAGCAGTTGTTCAAAAGACCATTTTCAAGTATGAAGGACAGCAATATTCACTCTAACGAGTTTTCATTTGTCATTCTATGGCATGGGACTTAGGAGCTCAAAACAATTGGGCCACTGTGACTTAATATATCATTTTCCCTTGTTTTCCAAGTAGCACTATGTTACTTTTATATAGTAACATGTCAAACTTCATAAATCAACCTCTGAGACGCTGGATAAACAGCCATCTAACAAAAGCATGTGGACAAATGCTGAGCTCTTGAGTCACAGCTCACTAAACAGCCTTCCCCAAAGCATCTACCAGAGCGCCTGTCAGCTACCTGCCCAGAACATGCTGCACTTTGCATCTCTCCTTTCTCTGAATTCACCCAAGCTGATAATATGTGATCAAACTTTCTGAAACAAATCACTGAGTGCCTTACCTTTTAAGGTTTTCCCTAGTTTAGTAGTTGGTGACAGTAACCTAGTGCCTTCAAAACACCATGACGTATACTAATAGGAAGTCCTATGATTTTTATATGTCAATATGAAGTCATTTTTGTAAGAATCCTGTGAAACCGGTGTTTACTCCAGTCACTATAATCAAATTCGTAATGAACAATAAGAGGGAAAGTTGACCAACCCAAGAAAATATAGAAACACCAAATAGGTTGAACCACAGAACAGGAAAGTGGTGCTAATGATATTCTATGTTAGATAAATTTATATGGACACTCTGCAACTGTAATAAAATCAAGTCAACTTCAATTAACATTTTAGGATTTCACAGAATTCTAGAATTCGGGAACCCTTTCTCAATATTAGTCATTATGTTTCTTTCCCCTTTGTACCTTAGAACAAGCCATTGAACACTGAGGGCTATTTTAAGAATTTTGATTTTGAGTTTCTGTTGTTATGCCAGGTGGAGTTACCCTGGGAAAGGCTGGATCTAGAATGCAGCCCATATGTATTTTACTTAGTCGTCTATATTGTCTTATATAAATATTTGTTGTTGTAGTTGCCATTCAATTGGCTCCAACATATTTTGACTCCATATGTACAGAATTGTTACATAGGGTTTTCAAGATTGTGAACTTTCAGACACAGATTTGCAGATCTGTCTTCCGAGGCATTTCTGTATTGACCAAACTGCAAATTGTTCCACTATTAATTTATCATTTAACCATTAGCTCCACATTAAGATCCTTATCCTCTAATCTAAGCTCTATTAAATGCTTATTTTAAAAAGGGAAGTAGCTGAAGTTTAAAGACACTAAGTAATCTGTATCTTGTGACACAGATGGTAAATGGGAGAGCCAAGACTCAAATTTGGATGTCAGATTCCTGAATCCTAATTTTATGCACCATTAGACAGAAATATGTACAAAGTGAAAGAACATTAGTGAGTCACAGACAGACAAATGATTTTTAATTTTTAAAGTTAAAATTTTCTTAAAAGACAATAGAAGGAGGTCAAGTTCTGAAATAGAAAAGTAAAGGTTTTATTGAACTTGCTTTCCCTTTAAATCAATGGAAATATGGGAAAAGCAACTAACACCTCCTATATCAAAATTTTGGAAACTAACCAAAGCCAAAAGCAAGTTGAAAATAGTCTACCCAAGAGCATAAACCCAACCTTGATAAGACAGCTGGGTTTGGGAGGTTTTATGTTGGGGATATCCACAGTTCAAACAAGTTAACAAGAGAAGCAGGTAGCACAAAGCCAACGGCATGGCAAACAGCTCCCTCCTTCTGAAGCTTCAATATTTTGTCCCATCTTGTTACTGGAAAATTCCGATCTGCAGGATGTGGTGATTATTTGATTTCATTCAGAGCTTAGGTGAGCGAAGAACACAAAGAAATCCAAGTAGATTAAATTAAAATTAATCCATACCGACACACATTGTAGGCAAATTGGTAAGAGTTAAAGACAAAGAAAACATTGGCAAATAGTAAGAGAAACAAACGTGCATTCAAATTGTGGGTGTTGTTAGGTAATATCTAGTAAATTAGAAATCATAGTGACTCTGTGTACAACAGAATCAAATACTACCACGTCCGGCACCATTCTCAAATTATTCTTCTGTCTGAGCCCATTGTTGCAGCCACTGTGGCAATCCACCTCGTCAAGGGTCGCTCTGTTTTGTGCTGGCCCGCTGCTCAACATAATGTCCTTTTCTAGGCACGGGCCTTTTGTGATGCCAGGTACATTCAAGGGATATGAAAAATTATTAACTCAGCCAAATTCTTCAGAAACTTTACAGGAACGGAAGGCGTGTGATAGAAAGAAAAGCTAAAACAGTGAACTAGAAACAATATTGTAGCTAACCTCTACTTAAAAATTAAGGTGAAATTAAGTCCTGAAATAGATAAGAAGAGAAGACCCATTGCTGGCAGACGTGTCCTTCACAATCCACCACAGGAAACCCTGTGTACTGAACTACAAGGCTTTACAACATAACTCAACCCTATATGAAAAAATAAAAAGCATTCATAGAATGTACTTATGTTGAGAAATATAAACAATGGTTTATCGTTTTGTTAACTAATTTCTTCTGTTTTAAAAGGAGCTGCAAAAATATATTACTAGAAAACTCTTTGATGGGATTATACGTAAAGGTGCAATTTGTATGACAACGCAGATTCAAAAAGGAGAAAGAAAAGTGAAGTGTTGGAAGTGTTGTTCCACTACTTTGGACAAAAATTGGATTCATTATTGAAATCAAGTAATTAACCCACTATATGCAATGCAGTTTAAATGAACATTGTAACTCTTAGATCAAAAACGATAGCCCTAGTGCTATAGTGCTATAGTGAGTTATGTGTTGGACACTAACCACAAAGCCAGCAGTTTCAAACCACCAGAGAAAGGGGCAACAACTTTATTCTTTAGTAAATATGTAGTTCTGGAAATCCACGGGGGGGGGGGGGTCCACTCTGTCTTTAGGGTCACTATGACTTGGAATCAACTCGATGACACTAAGTTGAAGTAAAACACTTAATGAAATAATGAAAAATAAAATAAATAACAAAGATTAAAAAGATACACTAGGAATATCTAATTAATACAAAAGAAGCAAGAGTCAAGAAATAGAGAAGAAAAAGACGTGGAGTAAACACACAGCTTACGAATACAAGTAAAACTTACCTTTTCAGCGATTGCATTAGATGTAAATTGATAAAGACGCTGATCAAGAGGCAGAGATTAGAATCCTCATAAATTAAAAGCAGAGCAACAGCAGAATGCACATACTTTATGCTTCTACACTTGTTAAATTCAAAGATACAATAAGAGTTGAAGACACGAGAATATATAAGGGTATAAATCCATTCTTTTTATTTGCTGTAGCTGTGCTCTCTAAATTCACAATAAACACGAACTTATACTAAGCCATTTGGCCATCTGCTTCCTTTCCAGGAAAAAAAAATCACTCAGTGCCCCCTGGCAATTAAAACCGTTTAGTGCTATAGTCTGTAATGCAGGATTAACTGCAGAGCTCTGCGTTTGCAGCCCTCCAGGCTCATTCCAGCATCCCCCAAGAAACAGCATCTCCCACTTGTAAGATACTGCTAGAGGAAATACGACACTAGTGTCTGTGAGTGTTTGGTCACAAAAATGTTAACAACTGACTAATGTGTAATCTTGTTTTATGGATGTTTCTGTTTAAAGACACAATTTAGCCTATATTGAGGATTCATTGACACCAAGCTCATGACCAACAGCGCTGTAATTCCTGCCTTTATGAAGGTTACATATGTGTTTTCTCCATAAGGGACATTATAGACTTAGGCATACTAGCCAGGGATTTAGTAATAAACTTCATGGTCATTTTAAAGAGCAATAGAAATAACAAGAAGCATGAAAAATGTGGCAATGATTGAACTACCTAGATCAGGAGAGGGAGAACTTTACTGTGAAAACGGAAAGCAAAAGGTTGTGTGTTAAGTTAAAATAGGAATGTGCATATTGGGTAACTCAATATTTTAGTCGTTCTGATTTGTTCTAGAAAGATAATCAAAACAAAAACGATTGCCAGCCCAACACACTCTCCCTCTCAAAACAACCAGAAGATAAAATTCTCATCATTAAATAAGAATGCCATATGCATCATAAGGACTCCATTAAAATACTGCAACTAAAATTATTGTTTTCTCTAGCCCTGCAGACATAAGCCATTCCATACACAGTCCCTAGATGAATGACAGCTGCTCTTCAAGTAAGAAGATGACGGATACTTTGTCATATAGTGTTGGTGTTAGTTGCTAGCACAGAAACCTTATGCAGAATAGAACAGAACACGGTGTGGTCCTGTGCTATTCTCACCATTAATGTTTGTTTCAGTCCATTATTGCAGCCAGTATGTCGATACAGCTGCTGAGGCACTTCCTGTATTTTAGTAAATCTCTAATTTACCAGACACAATGCCCTTTTCAGCTCCTTCCAGATAACAAGTTCAAAGTATGTGAGACTAAGTCTTGCTGTACTTGTTTCTAAGGAGCATTATGGCTGTACTTCTTAAAAGACAGAATCCTTTGTTCTTTTGCCAGTCCAGGCTACTTTCAATATTATTGTCCAGCACCAAGATTCAAATGCATCCATTTTTATATGGTCATGTGTCTTCTTATCTACTGTTCAGTTTCCACAAGTATATAAGTTATTGAAAAGATCGTGACTTGAGCCATGAGCATCTTAGTACTCAAAGTGAGGTCTTTGTTCCTTGAGAACACTTTAAGATTTTTTACAGGAGATTTTCTTGACAGATACTTCCAAGATTATTGATTATGGATCCAAGTAATATGAAATTCCTGACAGCTATAATATGTTCTCCATTTGTTATGATGTTTATATTCTAGTTGTAATTATTCTTTTGCCTATTTTTATATTGAAATATAATACATTGTGAATACTGTAGCCTTGATCTTCATCAGAAAGTGCTTCAAATTTTAGATTTAAGCATGAAATATTTTTTCACCTACATATTTGTTTTGTAATTAGCCTTCCCTTAAATCCAGATGCTACTTTCTTCTTCATGTAGTCCAATTTCTCGTATCATCTGCTTGGCACACAAGTACAATAAATACAGTCAATGAATGCAACCTAATGTGCAACTTTCCTGCAGTTAAAGCATTCAGTACCATCCTATGCTGTCATAATGATTATACCTTGATCTATGCACATGAGTACAATAAAGTGCTCTCAAATGCCCATTCCTCACAATGTTATCCAGATCCACACAGTGGAATGTATTTCTAGTCAATAAGAAACAAATAAACATCTTTCTGTTTCAGGTCATCATATTTCACCTACTAGTGGGGATATTCCGTTTAATTGGTTCTTTGCAAAGATAATAAAAGAGAACCAATCAAACAAAAATAAACACCTCACTTCTTTCAGAAGGACAGTAGAATTGCAATGGAACTAAGCACTAGTTGAAATTGGATTACCATTCTCCCCGGAAACCGAGCGCTCATCCTTGATTTATAGCATTTCAAAAAACCCAAGTTCCCAAGAAAACATTAATACGTTGTAAAATTGCCAAGAGGCTTATTTATTTTTTTAAAGGAATTACATCTATTTCAAAGAAAGGAATCAATTATAATTGTCTCTAAAGAAAAATCAATAAAATATAACAAAGCAAGAGTACACTTCTCAATTTCTAGTAGGGAGAATCAACACTGTCTAATTTTTCTTTAAAATTATTTTTCTAATTCGCATTTGACATTGCAGCATGTATGCAAATAACCACGCAATATCACAAGCATTGGTTTTGGTGTAGAAAATAAATTTTGGTAAGAAAGTGAATTCACAAGTTCAGAATACACAAGTAATAACCATTGACTGTGTTGTGTAAGACATAACCAAGTAAGAGTAATAGTAGCTATGTGCACATGGAATAAAATTGAGTCTGAGAAAAAATATTACAGACAAAGGAGGATTTTATAGATAAGATGGCCAATCCACCAGAAAGATACAATGATTGAAAATATATATGTGCATAAAAATAGACACAAACAAATAGAAAACACATTAGTACAAAATAATTACTAAATTCTACAAAACTAACCTCAATCACATACTTTCAGTAATTAATAAAATAACTACTCAGAAGATTAATAGACTAGAAAATTTGAACAACGTTATAGCTGTAACCTAACCTATTATTTTACTTAATGTAGTTCGAAGGGGGGGGGGGGAGTTCATACTAAATATAGTTAGTCTAAGGTATTTTACTTATAGAATATTCATAGATTGCTCATAGACAAACGAGTTAGATGTGGCTGTCACCTAGGAAGCCAAGATAATTATGAAAGTCTGCTCTTAATAACTCGTTAGCAGTGAAAAGCTGGGTTCTGTCTAGTCAGTCAGCAAAGACATCCTGAGGCTAGACTAGGACGTAAAGGACCTAACTGTTAGGTCTGCTTGCTCATAGTCACCAGTTGTTTCCACACTCACCCGAAAACATGAATTAAGGAAGACAACTGGACATGATCCTTCAAAAGATACATTCCAAGGATTTTAAATGAAAAAAATCCAAATCTGAATAAGGTAACAGAGCTTAAATTGTGAACATTCGTCTTATAGAAGCTATGAAAGCCCACAATCCACTTGCAGCTTCCACACATGGATTAGGTCTCCAGTGAATGCCCTTTGACCATAGTTGAAGGGTGTGAATAAACTTGGTATCACACAGAGAGCATTGTAAAGCTGATTATAGCACATGTATTTGGATTAAAATGTTGATACCTTATCATTTGATCTCCCTTTTAACTCAATCTGATTTCTTTTCAGTTGAGGTTTTTCTGTTTTGCCTAGTTATTGTTTTTTTTAATTGTTTGCTTACTCTGTGTTTTTTATGATGCTCTGTCTATGAAATCTAGGACAGGCAAATCTCTAGAGACAGTAACTGGATTAATAATTACCTGATTATTAATTATTTATAAGGACATTTCAGAGGAAGATGTGGAGAAATGGCAAACTAACAACAATTAGTTTTACAAATTAATTAAATTTGTAAATTAATTTTAAAAATTAATACAAAAATAAAATGTTCTGAAATTGATTGGAGGGATGATTGCACAACTCTTATTAATATGATTGAACAAATAAATTGTATGATATCTGCATGTGCCAATAAAAGTTTTAAAATAAATAAATAAAGACAAATTTTAATAATAATTTGGATAGTTTTCAATTGTTCTTTTCCAAATTTCTTGGCATAGATGATTGAGTGCTTCCTGTGTTGAATCAGCTTGTGGAAACATACAAATGGCAGTCTGTCAATTCTTAAAAGCTTTTAAAAATAGTTTTATTGTCATATAATTCACATGTCATGCAGTACAATAGTTCAATCATATTAAGAAGTGTTGAGCAATCACCACACAATCAATTTTAGAACATTTTCTTCATTGTCACTGACTCTGCCTTCCCCACAACCTTCTCCGACATGCCCCTGGGTAACTATCAATCCAGTTATTGTCTCTATCGATATGCCTAACCTGGATTTCATGTACATAAAAAACATACAAACCAAAGACCAAAACAAAAATCCCAATAAAAATGACAAAATAAAACAGAAAAACTTCAATAGAAGAAAAGCAGAAAATATTAAAAACTGGAACAAATATTAGATGGATCAAAAGGGAGATCAAATAGTAAGGTATCACATTTGCACTTAACTACATCTATCATATAATTTGCAATGCTCTCTGTTGGATAGCAAAACTAGTTATATACCTGGACAATGGCCAGAGGGAATTCCCTGGAGGCTTAGTCTACTAGCATCCATAGCCTCCCACAAACTGGCTATTTAGAATTTAAGCTAAATACTTTAAACTATATTGTTCCCTCCTTGGGATTTGGATTTTCTTATTTAAAATCCTTGGATCACACAGGCTGGCGTGCTTCCAGGTAGACTTAGCTGAGGCGTCATTAAGGTGGCTGCTTATTTTAAGACAAGCCTTTAAGAATATACTGTTATTCCTGGGTAGCATTGTATTTCTCCACCACAGTTTGCCACAACACCCATTTCATCAGTGATCTCTTAAGAAGGGTGAGTATTGAATAAGGCCGTGTCATATGACATAATTGTTCTTAGATTAGGATTATGATTGTATGTGAGCTCAAATTCATTCTTGAATCTATTGCTTATATATGTCTGTGTGTCACTTTAGAGATACTCTTATCATTTTGTTGAGGAACATTATAAATCATTTCATTGGACATTCATCTTGGTCACATATGGCCGTTGTCCCAGTGTTGTCCCCAAGCACCCCAGAGTCACCAGAAAAACTCATTGACTCTCTATAATCTATATGAAGAAGAATGGAGCATCAAGATAGGAGAAAGTTTTATTAACAACCTAGGAAATGGAGATAACACAACAGTACTTGCCGAAGGTGTGGAGAACTTGAAGTACTTACTAATGAAGATAAAGGACTGCAGCTTCTGATATAGGTTACAATTCAATGTAAAGAAAATAGAAATCCTCATAACTATATCAATAGGAAACATTATGATAAAAGGATAAAAGACTTAAGTTATCAAGTTCTTTGTCTTCCTTTGATCCACAATCAATGCTCATTGAAGCAGCAGTCAAGAAATAAAATGAGGCCCTACGTTGGTAAATCTGCTGCACATGACCTCTTTAAAGAGTTGAAGAACAAGGATGTTACTGACCTAGGCCATAGTATGTTCAATCGCTTCATATGCATGTGAAAGTTGGACATTGAACAAGAACAACAGGAATAATGGATATATTTGAATTACAGTGCTAAGGAAGAGTATTGAAAGTACCATGCACTGCCCAAAGAATAGATTTCTACCTTATTTATCTCTATGTTATTACTATTTATTTTTCTATCCTAGAAGTACAGCCAGAACGCTCTTTAGAATAGAGGATGGCAAAGTTTTGTCTCATTTTTTGTCAGACGATGCCAGTCCTCTGGAAAAGACACCATGCTTATTAAAACTGAAAGACAATGAACAAGAGGAAGTCCATTAAGGAGATGGTTTGACACAGTAGTTACAATAATGGGCTTTAAATATAACAACAATTTGGGGAAGACACAGAACCTCGCTGTATTTTGTTCTGGTGTGCATTGTGTCACTATCAGATGGAACAGAATAATTGGCACCCAATAACAAAAAGGTAATGCTTATAGACTACCTCAAATTACACTGGGCATTCATCAGGGTTTATAATGAAGAAGTTATAACAAAATTGCATTGGAGAGGAAATGCCAAGGCAAATTATGTTAAGGAGTTTTTCTTCCATCACAGCAATGCACTGTTTCAATAACTGATAATTCTGTTTTACATCTGGACTTTTGACAACTGCAGACAAAAAGTTTAACATTCACTAAAATTAATATATCAGCACAAAGACAAAGTTATTTCTATCTCTATGAAAGCAATTCTGAGATTTTGGCTGTTATGTATACCAAATATATTTGTTAGCATCTTGGCAACCAAAATAAAGGGAAAAATCAACATAGTTGGATGAATTTTTACTAGTTTTGTAATAAACATAAATAAAATTTCTTTAAAGCATTCAATGTTTTTCCCAACACAGAAACAAGTAATAAAAATGTGGTAACAGAAACATATACTTTGTTACTATTGAAATAGCTAGCCTTCATACCAGCAACAGTGTTGATTGACACCATAGTTGCAACAATGGGCTTTAATATAACAACACAGATTGCCACCATAGTTGCAAAAATGGGTTTTAACAGAACAATTGTGGGGATGACACAGAACCAAGCAGTATTTTGTACTGGACACTATTTGCACATACAATGAAGGTTGGTGATAGGGCAAAACTTCCAATTATATTCATTCACATTTGCAGAATCATGCCTACCAGAGTAATACATGTCAATACAGAGTAAAACAAGGACAGCATTAAAATAGTAAGTTCATGGTTGTGCAAGGGCACCAATTATTAGGGACCCTCAAGGCAAGAGTTTGAACCCAAATCCAATGCCTGCCTGTTTTACAGTATTAGTGTAGCAGTCATCTGCTGCATAACTGGGAGTTTCAGCCTGGCACTTCTCTCGATGTCTTATGGCAAACGTTTCAGACTTGCTTTGGCAAAGTTTGATTTGCCTACAGTCTTAATGATATTTGATGATTTCTCTATTATGTTGGATAACTTTCTTTGGAATGGGGACAGGTATAGTTATATTACAGTTGATTGACCAGGTAGCTGTTTTTTCAAATATCTTTGCTTAGACAAGTGAACACTCCCAATTCTGCATTTGTTAGCATGCTCCATCCCCATACCCTCTCTCAATACAGGAACACTTTGTTCTAACAAAATGGCATTTCTGATGCTTACCCCATCCCACCCTCCACCCAGGATACACTATCACTTAAGACAAAATGGGTGCATAAGCAGATGTGCTGAAGACAGTGTATGATGCCCGCTACAAAAAGCTATAGTGTTTGGGGTCTTAAAGGCTTGAAGTTAAACAAGCAGCCATACAACTTTGAAGCAACCAGCCCAAAAGGAAGAAGCACACCATTCAGTGAGAACGTAAGGTGTCATTGGGACCTGGTAACAGGCATCAGAAGATTAATAACAATTAACAAACAAACAAATAAAAACATAGGTGAGAATGAGGCTATCAGAGCAGAGACCCAAAGCCCATCTGTAGACAGTGAAACATCCCCCCAACAGAGGGGTCGCAGAGAAGGTAAAAGTTAATCAAGGTGCAGTAAAGCACTGATGGAGCACGCAATATACTCTGGTTTCTTGAGGCTTCCTCCCCTCCCCCCACCCTCCGCCCCACCTATCATGACCCGAGTGCTGCTTCCCACTCTGGACTGGACCAGAGCATGCACATAGGTATAGGCAAGAGCTAAAGCTCATGACACACGGAACCCAGGAACCGGAATGGGAATAGTGATACCAAAAGGGAGGGAGCAAAGGGGGAAGAGTTGGGGAAGAAGGGAGGGAAGAAGGAGATACCGATCGTAATGAATCGCACATAACCACACACACCCCCTCCAGGGGGAAGAAAACAGAAACCAGAGGGGAAGGGAGACAGCGCGATGTGAGATATGAAAATAATAACAATCTATAATCTATCAAGGGGCCACGATGGTGGTGGGGGAGGGGGGGAAAGAGGAGCTGATCCCAAGGACTCAGTAAATGATTAGAAAAGAATGATGACAGTATATGTACTAATATGTTTGATACAATTGATGTTGCAATTGATGTATGGATTATAGCAAGAGTTGTAAGAGCCCACAATAAAATGATCTTTAAAAAAAAAGTTCCATTTAGTACTCCAGCAATTCCTGGAGTCTTGGTTTATGTAAAGCCTCATTCATCTTGGACTTCTTCCTTTAATATCATATGTTCCTGACTATATACTGACTCCTGAAATGGTTGAACATCAACTTGAGTGTGTGTGTGTGTGTGTGTCTGTGTATTATTTCTATCATCTTTTGGTATTTTCTGAACAATTCAATATTTTGGCCTTAGAACCTTTAAACGAGTTAAAACTTAAATTTTCTATTTAATTAAGTTTTTATAAAAGTTAAATTTGGAATTTTGATTCAAGAAATACCAAGTGTATTTTTCTGACTTTTGGGTTTCTAACTCCAGATCTTTGCACATTTCATTGTAATACTTTAGTTTGTCTCCTTGAGCTTCTCTTGGATATCTTCACGTAAGCACTTGCACTTCACCTTTCCTTCAGTATGCTTTGACTATTCAACATTCAAGAGCAAGTTTGAATCTCTTTGGATATTCATTTGATTTTTTCTTTCTATCTTATTAATGACTTTTTATGCATAATGTACTTGATATAATCTCATGACTCATATTTTTATTATATTAATGCATAAAATCCTTCTTGAGATGATCTCTAAATTCTTTTTGGATACATGCAAGGCTGTATTTTGCTTTTCATTAACTTGTTTGAATTTGGGGGGGGATGCTACTTGAAATTGTGCATGAGTATGTGATGATATGTCTGCCATTGGTCTTGTTCTATCACATGATATAAAATCTCTTCATTGTCAGTTTCTACAAATGCAGTTTGTTTGTGATTCATGTGCATTCAATATAATGAGGTTCCAGAGTATAATCATCCTTTATTGTTTGAAAGGGTATTTGCAATGGAAAAAGTATCGTGTAAATTTCAGAAGATTACTTCTGGCATTATTTCTTTCACTAAGGTTGTGTTTTCCAACTACCAATGTTTCTTCTCCATTTTAAATTTTCCATTCCAATCACCAGTAATTATAAGCATTTCTCAATTTTATATTTTGTAAAATTCAGACTGTAGAAGCTGGTAAAAACAGTCAATTTCTTCATCTTTGACTTAGTAGTTAGCATGTAAATTTGAAATAATAGTAGTATTCACTGGTAATTCCTGTAGATAGATGGACATTGCCTTAGCACTGACAGAATTGTACTTCAAGATATATATTAAACTACTCATTTTGACAATTAATACAATGTCATTCCAACCATAGTACACCATATACTTTTCCAATTCAAAATAGCAAATATCGATATATGTCAGCTCATTAATATCCATAATATTCAACTTCTTGAATGTAATCTTTTACAGCTTCCAAAATTTCTGGACTCATATTTCAAGCATTCCATGCTTGACTTATTAATAGATGCTTACTATTTTTTTCTCATTTTGAGCCAGGCCACCATAGAAAATGAAGATTTCAAAGCAATGCTCCATCCAGATCAGTAAGATTGAAACTGCTTTGAGAAGGCAGCTCTCCCCCAGTTGATTTTGAGTGTTTTTAAAGCTGAGAGTCTCATCTTTGGTGCTATTTAAGTTAATGTTTCACTGTGTTCATAAATGCTTCAAGATCAAATTTTAAGAGAAATACATTGATAGATGATCATTGCTTAATATGTCTTAGCCTAGAAGCACTGCTGAAAACTGAACACTATGTGGTGATCCTTCCGGTATGAGACACCAGTGGCATAACATTCATAATTACAGCAACATGTAAGTAAACACAGTTTAATCAACTGACAGATTATTGGTAAAGTTATATTCTTAGCATATACAAATAACTGTTCAACTTTAGGCTAAGAAGGATAGGGTCTAAGCCAACAAATTAACAAAGCATTTACCTTTTTTTACATTGTAATAAAAAATAAAGACCTAATTATAAATTCTACTTGTCTGTCACCACTTGTGAAGAAGGCTTGAATCACTTGATAAAGATCAAGAATTGCAGTTTTCAGTATGAATTACAACTCAATATATATGAAATAAAAATCCTCACAACAGGACCAATAGGTAACATTGTGATAAATGGATAAAAGGTTAAACTTTTTAAAAGTTTGAGGACCCCTGGGTTAAAGTCAAGGATTTTGTCTTTCATAGATCCACCATCAATTCTCATGGAAGCAGCAGTCAATAGGTAAAAGATGTATTACATTAGATAAATCTGCTCCAAAGACCCTCTTTAAAGTGTGGAAAGGCAGGGAAATACTTGCCCTGAGATATGGTATTTTCAATTGTCTCACATACGTGCCAAAGTTGGACATTGAAGGGGGAAGACTGAAGAAGAACTGATGCTTTTGAACTATGTTGCTGGCAAAGAATATTGAAAATACCATGGACACTAAGAGGACAAACAAACCTGTCTTAGAAAAAGTACAGAGAGTGTTCCTTAGAAGAAACGTTAGCAAGATTGTGACTTACATAACATGGATATGTTGTCAGAAGAGACCAATTCTTGGAGAAAGGCATCCATGCTTGGGGAAGCAGAAGATCACAAAAACAGAGGAGGGCCTTCAAGGGCATGGGCTGACACAGCGGTTGCAACAAGGGGCTCGACATAGGAACAATTGTGAGGATGTTGCAGGACCATGCAATCTTTCATTCTAGTGTGAACGGACTCAGTACCACCTAACAACTATTATAAATTTGGAGGGGAAACACGGTTAATAAAAAAGAATAGCATCAAACAAATTTTCAATTAAGAAACTTTCTCCAAATTGATGTCAATAAAGCGGAGGGAAAAATGCATTGACATGTCCCTTGCTGACCACTGCCTTCTTGTAATTTCTAGGGATAATTTGTCAGTATTATTAACTTTGATGATACAATATTTTCCTTTTTTTTCTTTGTCTATTCTACTGTACTTTGAGTTATCAGGATAAATACTTGATTTTATTTTTAGGTGCCGTCAATTGAGTTTCCACTTATAAAGGACCCTATATGCAAGAGACATAAACACTGTGTAGATCTTCTGCATCTGCACAATAGTCATGTTCCAGCCCATTGCTGAAGTCACTTTGGCAAGACATCCAGGATGAGGATCTTCCTCATTTTTGCTGACCCTCCATTCGCATGTCAGTTTATTGTACTGTGCTGATTTGCACGTTGTTGTTGGTATAGCTGCGATGTGCATGGTCAGCAGTTTGAAGCCACCAGTAGCTCCTCCAGAGAATGACTGGGTCTTTTACTCCTATAAAAAATTACAGTCTTGTAAACCACAACAGGGTCATCACTGACTCGATGGCTGTGAGTTTGATCTTTTTGGTTTGGGTGATCATGTAAACTATGTCAACAGCATTCCAAATACCAGCAGGGTATTGTAGTGGGGGTACAGTAGTGGATGGGAGGAGGGGGAAGATAGATGATGTCAAGGAGTTCAGAAAGCAAAATAGTGTTTGGAAACTGATATGGAAGCAATTGTACAGTACTGCTTGATGTAATTTAATAATGCAATGATATGATATATGTATTATCTCCCAATTAAAAAAAGATTTGTGCAATCATCACTACAGTCAATTTCAGAACATTTTCCCCTCATACTCACTGCTGTTACATTCCTGTCTACCCCCATCCTCCTTTGTCATGCACCTAGGCAACTACCAATCCACTTACTATCTCTTTATATCTACTTATCCTGGATTTCAGACACAGAAAATCATGTAAATCACGAACAGGAAATAAACAAAAATAAAATCTTCAACAATGACTGAACATAACATAGAAAAACCTCAATTGAAAAGACAGGAGGAAATATTAAAAATTGAAACAATGTGGTAATGGGTCAAAAGGGAGGTCAATTGGTAAGTATTAAATTTTAACCTTACTACATCTGCTTAATTGATTTTACAATGCTCGCTGTCAGATAGCAAGCCTATTCACATGAATACTATATTCAGAGGAGAGTCACCAGAGGTTTATTCAATGTGAGACCCATGCGAATGGATCTTGGTCTTCTAACTTTCTGCAAACAGAGTGTTCACAAATTCAATTCTGATACCATATCCTCCTAAGGACTTGGATTTTATTATTTACAATACTTCCTTGGATCACACAGGTTTGTGTGATTCTTTCATGTGGCCACTAAATATCTTATGAATGTTGGCATAACATTAGTTTTAATATTAGCTCCTTTATTTTAAGAAGTGAGATTTCATAGACAATATAGTTTGTGGTGTGGAGATATAGGCTGGATTCAGATGTGGTTTTGGAAATAAGCACCTAAGTTAAAATCTTTTTTAACCCTTAAAGTTTCATTTATCCATTAATTTATTCACCATTATTTATTAAATCCCTCATCCCTTCTAAGCTTTTTGATAGGTACTAAAGCTTAACAAAATAAATATGGATCTAACTTGTGAAGCTCAAATCTGGTCATTGAAATTTTGATTGATAACATTAAATGCAAAGGATATCATGAGAGTGATTTTTTAGTGTAGAAGGATCAGATGAGATATGAAATGGTGTTTGCCTGGCTATGTTAACATAAATCAGGATAAAAAGAAATTAAAAGGAAAAGATTTAACTAATTAAAAAATAGAACTGGAAAACCTGAATGGGCATTTTTAGAATGGACATGAAGAAGAGAGAGAGGGAAAAAGGAAATATGGATAATCTGTAATCACTGGAAAAACACAGATCTCGTAATATGTGTGCTGGGAAATATCAAACATTAAGATTTTACATTAAGTGTCTGAAGTCCCTCTTGATTATCAGAACTGAGATAACTGGAGGCTGTTTGCATGTCCAGAACTGCCCAATCAAGAGTTTCTAGACTGAAGGCACAATGGAGTCCTCATTATGCATATAGAAATCATGAGAATGGATGGAGTCACACACAGAAATGGCATATAATGAGATACATACAGAAAAGGGAAGATTTCTGGGTGTGAAAATATAAGGCAGAGAAAGAACAGATTCTATAGGAGATAAAGAGGGACACTAAGAGACAACAGAGTCCTGGGAATTCCAGTACTCTTGAAAAGCACATTGGACACATGGGCTAAATGTTAACTATTTAAAAGCAGTAGCTATGTATATTAACACGAGTGTCAGGGAAAGCATTACCAATATCAGGAGAAGTGGATTGCCTCAGTGATCTGATTAAAGCAAAATTATTATTGCTAACATTTGAATATTTGTAAGAATACACATTGACCCAAGACAAACATCAAATAAATCAATCTCTCAATTGCAAAAACATGATAGAGTTAATTTACATGTAATGGAAAGCTGCTACATTTTAAATTTAGAGATTGCTTTTGAAACTTCTTTCTCTTTTTTATAAAATAAGAATGTTAAAGAATTGATTTTAAAGAGTTCATCTCATCAGTGATTTGAAATGGCACATTTTAGATAACATACATTAACTAGGAGCTTGCAATAACATAAGCTCTAGTGTCTACATTATAGTTACAAAATGCAAATATATAATAAAACATTTCAACTACCAATAGAAAAGGACACACAAGAAACATTCTAACAATGCAAAAATCCAATTTACTAAAGATAACCTATAATCTTTTAAACACAAATAACATCATTTTAAAAATCTGCTGTTTAAAACTACCTAATTGGTTTCCACCATAACTAAAATAAGTCTTAGTATATATATAAAGGACCTAATAATTCCATTCCTCTTTATCTTTCAGAACTGATTTTGTCGAACACTTTCTTTTGTTTGCTTTAATTAAAAATAATGCCTCTCTCACAGTTACTAAGATAATCCAAACTTATTTTTCCTTTTAGATATTTAAATTCAATGTTCTTCCATGACTTCTTGCTACACAGATCTCAGCTTACATGACCTACCTGAAATGACATCTATTTCATTTATCTTAGAATTTGTATTTATAATTTCAAATGATCTTCCTGATTATCAGTCACCCCCACCCGAGTGAAGTTTAATGAGGGCAGGAGCTTCATTTCGATCACTGCAGCCATCCAACGACCTTGCACTGCCCCGGAGTTTACTTTTCTCCTTTTTCAATCAATGAACAAATAATGAATGAGAGAAGGAAGTACCTGACGGGTACTTAACAGAAAAAAAATAAATTTTCTTGCTTTATTGTAAAGATAAAGGGATTTTACATACTTTCAGTTTTGTTGTGAAGTAACCAGTGTGACTGTAGAGTGAGTACATAGAAAATAGAACAGAAAATGGATAGTAAAATCTTTGGAAGACTTAAAATATCACATTATTTTTCACAGTAACCTATGCTTTTTATTTCATATAAGCTGCTCATACTTACTTTAAGATGATAATTTTTCAAACCCGGTGGTAACAATTTGGAAACAACAATTGCAGTTTTGAAATTTGCTATTCTTGAGAGAAAAAGAGTGAAGAAAGAGCAGTGCTTGAAAATGAGATCAATAGGGAAGACAATTTCAGAGCTCTTTACTCTCACTAATATACGTTATTCAGCATGAGGCAAACAGGACTAAGGCAATACCACAGGACCTGCAGAGAGAATTATTTCTTCAGTTTGCAAGAGCTGAAAGAAGTCTGTGTATTTCTTTTGTTGACTTTCTGCACCTTTCATACCAGAATAGTTTTAAGAGCCTCTTGACTATGGTATAGCTAAACAGTGTTTCTTAAAAATCGTAAAAGGACGACAAGATTTCTCTCATCAGGAAATATATATATATTGATCTCTCACTCTATTTCCGCAACTGTGTTAAGCATTGAGATAGGGTAGCTACAAATATAATATATTTATATAGAAGTCAACTACTTCAAGACTAAGGGCTGTAACAAGAACTTATATGCAATGGAAAGGCGAGCCCATAAGAGAAGTTTTCTTCTTTCACAACATGACAGTTTCATCAACTTTTCATATAATTTCCCCCAAGTTTACTACTTATCTACTATCTCCATAAATCCAGAATTGCACTTCTAACATATAAATTAAATCAAAGTAACAAATTGCTGAATACAGAAAAATGATAAATGTGAACATAATAATAAAACGATAATGCTAATATTGATTACTCACCGATTGTAAAACTCCAAGAGGTATTTTAACTAACTAAAAATCAAGTAAATAAACAGGGAAACATATTGAGAAATTTTCTCATGTATTGTCTATAGCAATGAACCACACGTGTCCATATGAAACAAACAACAAAAATACCCTCATTTTCATTTCATTTTCCCATCGTGGTAACTATCCAGTGAAACAACTGAATCCACAGTGATAGATCCAAATAATATACTATACATTTTCAACCTATTATATGAAATATTATCTTTACATTTTCATAATATACATATTTGTTTTCTTTTCCCAATAATTTCCTAGCCATTGGGCTTATTTTATTTGCATTTCAGTTCTTGCATCTTTTATTTTATATTCTTTGAGAAACAAATCCCTGAGACTTTTAAAAAGAGAAAATCATTTTATGGTAAATATTTATTGTTCATCTAAATTTACTATAATTCATTTGTTTTTAATATATAGTTTAGTTAGGTACAGAATTCTAGAGAGATCGCTATTTTCACTTATAACAGCAAACAGATTATTCATTTCTATTCTGGCTTGCACTGGCACATTGAAATAAACTTTCAGTCTACTGTCATCTGAAGAAACAACTTGGCTTTTTTTTTTTTTTTTGGTGACTGTTTTTAACCTTTCTGGTGCTCTGATTATGTCAGTAATTTTGTACCCAAAGTGGTACATTGTTTTGCATAAAATTTGTTGTTTTATAATGTAGGCCTATAATTTTAAAGAAATTACTCATTTTAATCTCTCTAATAGACATTCCGGGTATGATAAACTTTAATACAGTTAACATTTACCGTGAGCCACACTCGGGATTACCACCAAGGAGGTTAAGGTCATCTTTGTTTTTGCTATTATTGTGTTTTTTTTAACAATTTATTGGGGCTCATACAACTCTTATCACCATCCATACATATACATACATCAATTGTATAAAGCACATCCATACATTACAAAATGATACTTCCATCCATTGACATACAACAATTATTCAAACACATGTTCACAAAACTATAGCTAATGAGGAAGAAATTATAGAACTAAAGCAACCTTTTCTTGTCTGAAATTGATTAAAAACATGCCATCAGACATTGATAATTATTGGTGATTGGGATCCAAGAACTGTAAACAAAAAGCAAGGAATAGTAGTCAAAATGTCTGGCCTTGATGATAGGATCAAAGCTGGGGATTGCACGACAGAATTTTACAAGACAAAGGAATTATTCATTGTAAACACAATATAAATGTGACTGCGCTTTTAGAATATAAGAGACAAAATACCCAAGGACTTCCAGCAAGATGGCAATCAAGTAACAAATAGCAGAGGGACTCTGTAGAAATCAGCATAGGAGAGCAACTGAGAAGGAATTCCCATGCTGCCGGGTCACAGGTGTAGCATCATAAAGATAAGAAGACATAGATCCACTAGGTTTTGAGTAGTCATGGGCTTTTGGCTTACCACTGTGAAGGCACACTAAAGCTTAAACTTAGCCCCACCAAGTCTCAGCCAGAGCTGTATTCCTTTGGTTAACCCAGGAGCTTTATTTCAAAACAGCCAAAGCTTGCCACTGAGGCTGGCCAGGTTTTAAACCCCTCTCGCCCAATGGTCAGGGAATCAGGTGCTGTTGTATCTCTACTTTTGTTTCTCTCTCTTCTTTCATTCACTCCACAGTTTCAGTAGGCTTAGGTTTTTTGTTTTCAATTTCCTTTCATTTCCTGCTGATATCCAGGCCACTACCATTCACCTAGGGCAATTACAACCAACCTCCACCTAGCTGGGGGAGCTCTACCTTCTGCAGCAGGGGAAATCCCATCTGCCTTCTGCAAGGCCCTTTAAATGGCTTGGGTGAAATTCTGCCCACCCTTTGGGGTGCTTCATTAGGCTGGAGAAACATCTGCCCAACATCCACAGTCCTCCATATGGATGGGGGAGCCCCTGACCATCCTCAGCTGTCCCATGTAGCTGTGGGAACTTCCTACCACCTGCCATATTGTCTCACATGGCCTAAAGCAGCTCTACCAACACTCTCCAGTGTTCCAAGCTATTGTGGGAAACTCTGTCCAACCTATGCTAAGGTAATTCTGCCCACCATCAATGGTGCTCTACATCAAAGCAGGCACACACAACTGCCCTCCGTGGCACTCCTGTTGTAGCAGGAAAACACTCCAATGACACATCAGACAAAGGTCTTATTACTAAAATCTACAGAACTCTGCTAGCTTCAAAAAAAAAAGAAGTGGGAAAAAGACTTTAACAGAAGTTTTACAATGGTGGAAATCTGAACGGCCAATAAACATATGAGAAAGTGTTAATGATCATTAAGAGAAATGCAAATTAACACCACTATGAGATAACACCTTATACCCTCAAAGATAGGCAAATTCAAAAATAAGAAAGTAACAAATTTTGGAGGGGCTGTGGTGAGATAAGAACTCTCTTCCACTGGTGCTGGACCTGTACGTATGTACAACCACTATGGACATCGCTTTGGTGATATCTGAAACAGATTGAAATCGAGTTACCACCTGACCCAGCAATCCCCCTAATACGCATATACCCAGAAGAGGCAAGACACAAATCAGAGCCAGACATCTGTGCTCCAATGTTTATTCCCACACAGTTCACAATTGCAAGGAGTTGGAAACAACTGAAATTTCCATCAAGGGATTCATGAATTTAAAAACTGTGCTACATATATACAATGGAGTACTACAGATACCTAAAAAAGCAGTGATGAATGCAGGAAGCACACCACTGCCTGGGAAGAACTGGAGGAAATTATGCTAAGAGAAGTAAGCCAAGCACAAAAGGAGAAGAACAACATGAGTCCGCTGAGGTAAGCTTAAAAATGCAAAAGGGGATAAGGAAAAGGCGTATGCATACATTGATTGTTGGAGTGAGGTCCTGGTAGTAGGACTGGAGCCAGACTCAATCCAGGAATATATGGCAACCAACTAAAAAGGAGGGAAATGAAAGAAAAGAAAAGAAAAGAAAAGAAAAGAAAGAAAGAAAGAAAGAAAGAAAGAAAGAAAGAAAGAAAGATATAGGTTGCAGGAGAACAGGGTACTAACCAAGCTAAGGAGAGAATGTTGTTTATATCTTCACAGGAGAAGGAGAGAGGGACCAGATTTCAACCCGGTTTGCTAAGATGTGAATGCAACATACTGGCACGAAGCAGAAAACTAATAAGAGGTCTATTGCGCAAGCCCCAATCCCAACTGTGTGGAAGCATCCCCTCCCTCCAGCAGAATGCACTTCAGAGGACGGTGCTGAAGCCACAGTTCAGGAAGAGGGGTGCGTCTGAGCAGAGCACACAGGAGCAACTAAGAGGGAAAGAGAATGGAACACATCATGACCCACCTAGCCCCAAGGATGATAGTCCTGCTCAGAGCAACCAATGTACACAGCAGACCATAGGGCCGGTCCCACTACAAGACAAGACATCCCTCACAGACCCATAGTGCTTCGAGGATCATCAATGGAAGCATAGTGTGGGAATTGTGCGTGATCTGACTCCACCACACTGGGGTAACACGTGCTAAAGGCGTGCAACAGAACAGCAAGGAAGTAAAGCAATGAAGTCCTC
This sequence comes from Tenrec ecaudatus, assembly GCF_050624435.1. NCBI lineage: Eukaryota > Metazoa > Chordata > Mammalia > Afrosoricida > Tenrecidae > Tenrec > Tenrec ecaudatus. Next base: position 102,259,155 of record NC_134530.1, read on the forward strand.
AGGGAATGCCAAAAATAGACTTTGGGGCCAGGGTGTGGCATCTCATCAGACTTGACCAGAAAACAATCCTAAAGGTCAACAAACAGACACAGAACTATTAATAGGCTTTTCTCTTTTCTTTGTCATTGGTTTTTTGTTGTTGTTCTTATTTTGTTTTGTTTTTTTGTTGTTTTCTTTTGCTCTGTCTTATTTTTGTGCTTATTATCTCTGCATGTCTATCTAGATAAGATAGGCAGGATAAACAATCTGGGGGAGCAAACAATGGAACTGATGGTTCCAGGGGCACATGGGAGAGGTGCATGCAGGAGAAAGGAAGTTGATGTTAACAAAACCAGAGACAAGGGGATACCAAGTGATCTAAAATCAATGACTAGGAGGGTGTAGGAGGTCTGGTGGGACTTGATTGAGGGCAATGTAATCAAGAGGAATTACTGAAACCTGAATGAAAGCTGAACATAATAGTGAGGCAAGATGAAAGTAAAAGGAATTAGAGGAAAGTACTAGGAGGCAAAACACAGTTATAGAAGTCTAAATATTGGCATGTACATATGTAAATATATTTTTATATAACAATAGGGAACTAGCTGTATGCACATATCTTTATATATTAAATATTAAGATAGCAGATGGACCTTGGGCCTCTACTCAGATACTCCCTCAATGCAAGAACACTTTGTTCTAATAACCTGGCATTCCATGATTCTTAACTTCCAGATACAATCATTGAAGACAAAATACGTGTATAAGCCAATGTGGTGAAGAAAGCTGATAGTTCCCAGCTATCAAAAGATATAGCGGCTGGGGTCCTAAAGGCTTGAAGATAAACAAGCAGCCATCTAGCTGAGAAGCAACAAAGTCCACATGGAAGAAGCACACGAGCTGTGTGATCATGAGGTGTCAGTGGGATCAGGTATCAGGCATCAAAGGCCAAGAACAAAAATCATATCATTTTAAATGAGGGGGAGTGCAGAGTAGAGACCAAAAGCCTCTCTGTAGACACATGGACATCCCCTTCAGAAGGGTCACAAGGAAGAGACAAGCCAGTCAGGGTGTAGTATAGCACCCATAAACATACAAATTCCCTCTAGTTCTATAATACTTCCACCAACCCACTAGCATGACTCCAATTTTACCTTACAAATCTGGCTAGACCAGAGCATGTACATGGGTAGAGATAAGAGCTGGAAACACAGGGAATCCAGGACAGAAAAATTCCTCATTACCAATAATGAGTGTAGCGATACCAGGAGGGGAAGGGGAAGGTGGGAGGGAGAAATGGGAAACTGATCATAATGAGCTATATATAATCCCCTCCCAGAGGGAGGGACAACATAAAAGTGGGTAAAGGGAGACATCAGTCAGTGTGAGACATGAAAATTTTTTTTATAAATTATCAAGGGTTCATGAGGAAGAGAGGATGAGGGAGGAAGGGAACAAATGGGGAGCCTATACTAAAGGCTCAAGTAGAAAGAAAATGTTTTGAAACTGATGATGGCAACAAATGTACAAAGGTGCTTGACACAACAGATATATGTATGGATTGTGATAAGAGATATATGAGTCCCCAGTAAAATGATTTTAAAGAAAAGAACACAATGATAATTAATCTGCCAGTGTTCCCACCTAATTGTTACAAAACTTATCTTTGTAAAATGAAGGAAATATAAGTGGGGTGGGGAGAGACAAAATACCTAGGAACCAAACTGACTATGGAGAAAGTCAATATTAGCAGAGAAAATGAGGTCACAGACTACTGTGGAACGCACTGTCAATCGTTTGTATGTAAGCTCAAGTGACTGGTGAAGAATGTTAAACAAGTCAATGGGTGATAAAATATGGTCTTGAATCTATGCTACCTGAATTTTGAGATCATCTCAAGAAAATATCAGACACATAAAACACTAATTACAGAAGAGCTGATGAGTTGTGGGATGATGTCAAAAACATCATACATGAAGAAAGAAAAAGGTCATTAAAAAGACAAGAAAGAAAGAAAAGATAAAAGTAAATATCAGAAGATACTCTGAAATGTGCTCTTTATTATAGAAAAGTTAAGGTAAGTGGAAGAAATTATGAAGTGAAAAAAGCTGAACAGAAAATTTCACTTCTCAGGACAGCTCAAGAAGACAACGTAAAGTATTTTAATGAAATGGAATATGCAAAGACCAGGGGTTAGGAAGCTAAAGGGAAAGAAAGCACTCGGCATATTTCAACCCTAAGTAAGTGAAAAATAAAATGGATTTTGGGTTTCCATATTGGGCAAAATATCAAAGCAAAAGACAATGGAAGAAGTACATAGCATTTCTGGACCAAAAAGAATTAATCAACATTCAACTATTTTAAAAGATAACATATGATCAAGAATCAATGATACTGAAGGAATAAACAAAAAATGCACTGAAGTCCTTAATTAAAACAAGGTCCCAGGACTTAATATAATAACCATTGAAACTTTTTAAAGAAGCTGATGACTCACTGGGAAGACTCACTCATCTTTGCCAGGAAATTTGGCAAGCCAACCAATTGGAAAATGTTCATATTTTGCCTATTCCAAAGGAAGGTGACAACAGAAGTAAAAAAAAAAATCTAACTATCATTAATATCTCATGTAAGTAAATTATTTTCCTGAAGAAAAAAAAGTCACAGCGGTACATCAATAAGGAACAGTCAAAGTTTCAAGTCTGATTCAGAAGAAGACATGGAATGAGGGATATTGTATAGATTCTAATTAAAAGTTGGGACTCCCCCCCCCAAAAAAAGGGTAGGAAAGTTCCATGTACCCTTAGAGTTTACTCCAATATCAACATCGTATATAACTTTAAAAACTAAAATCAATCTTATGCTCTTTCAGTAGATTTCTACTTAAGGCAACTAATAATTCAGCATTGGTTAAATCCATATAATTGATTCAGATTTCACCAGTGTATACATAATCTGTGTATGTGTGGATGGCTGTGGCATTTTATTATATGCATATGAATGTGTACACATACACAGATATATTGTCATCAATGCTATAATGAAGGTATAAGATTGTTCAAACACCAGACCCTTGTGCTACCCCCTCATATAGAACTTTATTATTGAGATACTTTAGTAGTAGGGGTTTTTGTTTGTGGATGTTGTTTTCAAATATTATACAGTGTTTTATTACATTAAAACCATATTTGTCTTAAATCTGATATGCATAATTTTACATAGTTTGCTAGATTTTTTAAATTGGCATTAAAGTACAGTGAATTACTTAACATGGTTCTTCTAGTTATAACTTTTTATCTCCTATCAAATTATTTGGTAAGACCTTGAAAATAAGAGGTGCTTGTGGACCATCAAGGGCACTGGGTAGCTTGCTAATAAAGAATGTAAAGTTCATGGCATCTTTGTGGATATGAGCAATATAAATAAAGTGCATGGCATCCTAATGAACTAATCCTTTTGGCCATCACACGAGGCCTGAAATGAGCCATTCCAGAGAAGGAAATGGTGAGCTCCATGGCCTCACAGCCAAAAGAAGATGTGCCAAGAGTAAAGTGCTCAAATTTATCTACTACATTGGTACAGACTTGTAATAATTAGTTAAAATAGTGTCTGCTAAATTTTGGAATAATAAAACAAATTTAATCAAGAAAAAAAGGCGTTGGTTAATTAAGAATAACCAACTTTAAAAAGACGAGTAATTTTAAACGTAATTTACTTGACAAGATAATCAAAATGTTATAAAGAAATAATCATTGAAATGTTCTACTAGTATAAGTGGTGCTTACACAGTAAGTGACATGGTTCATATTGGAAATATTTTAATCCCCTTTCCTACACAATTATTATTCCTATAACAAGCATTTATTCCACAAATTATTCACAAATAACATATAAATATACATCAGGATAAGTAAAAAACTATGGCTACAAAACCACAGAAACCTTTGTTAAAACTAAAATAGCAAACTATGAACTTGTTGTTTTTCAAGACATTCACCCTAAAGGTCTATATACTTCTGAAGACAGTGTGTCCATCTCTCTAACCCTTTCCCAATGGTCGCTACACTTTCCACTTCACACAATATTAAAATAGCATTTTCAGCATCCTGAAAGGATTCAAAACATGTTACTTTCCAATGTGCTCCAAGTTTTGGGGAACTAATTCTCTACAACATTCTCACATGACGGCCTGTTCTACCTTCAAAGAGTGAGCAGATGTATTGTCACGATAAAAAAAAGAATGTCTTAGCCCAAACTCCTTGCCTTTTCTCACTAATGCAGGCATCAGTTATCTTCAAATTTTTTAAGTAGCTGATCGTCCCTAATGTTTGAGAAAATCTGCCAGGGTTATTCCTTTGCAGTACTGCTTGCCTCTGCAACCCAAACTTAAACATCCAAGGTCTCTCTGAACCGACCTCTCCAACCTCAGTTCACCTGCCCCCTCAGACCTCCTTGCAATACCTTTTAATTGAACCTTTGTTTTGAAGGCATGCTAACAAGACTAACACAGTGTGCTATTGCAAGAATCAGTATTAGTCATCCACTAATCTCAGAAACACAATGAAGAAACAACCTAGAAGTCGCAAGTGACCTATTCTGACTACCAAATGGAGAATCCATATCTGCCAATAGTGATCCCTGTGATATAGAGATCATGCACACCCTAATCTCCATCCTTCTTTACCTATTCTCACAAAAATTCCCCCTCTCATGGAACTATACTTCTCTGTTGGATTCTATAATACACTGCAATGGAAACACACAACTCACAGACCATACTCACAATTTTTGCATTTATTCAGAAAGCTAACCGATTACAAGATGTTAAAAATCCATTTATTTTTGCTCACAGTGTTTTCTCAACCATACTGGAATGAATGTCTCTCTCTAGGGCTCTGCCTCTCAGTCACATGGGTCCTTAATATCTACCCAATTTGGGCAAGTTTTACAAAGTTCTTCTAGCACTGAAAGGGGGCACTTATCCCACTGGGCAACCCAATTTCCTGTCCAAAGATAACCAGTTTCATTTATTCCACGGCTGGGGAAGCCTGCTGTTGTGTTTTAAGGTCTCAGCATTGTTCCTTGGGCCATATGATCCAACTGAAGCAAGAGTACTTGAGGTGTCAGTCGCAAAAAGAGATGCAGTTTTGAAGCCTTTCACAAGGCGTTACTGGGGAATCAAAGGCCTGACCCATAGGATTTTGGAGAAAAGCTCTTCCATCCTCTGAAGACAATTATTCCCCTTTTTTTCTAATCTTTTTATTGGGGCTCAAAAAGCTCTTATCACAATCTGTACATACTTCAATTGAGCAAAGCACCCTTATACATTCGTTGCACTCGTCACTCTCATAATTCACCTTCCACTTTGGTTCCTGGAATCAGCTCATTTTCCCCTTTCCCCCCCCCCCAGTCCCTTGATAGTTTATAAATAATTATTATATCTTATCTTACACTCCCCGGCGTCTCCCCTCACTCGCCTCCCCATTGCCCATCTCCCAGAGAGGAGGTTACACATAGGTCTCCGAGATCGGCTCTCGCTTTCTACACCCCCTTCTCTCCTGGTGTCGCCACTCCCACCGCTGGTGTTGAGGGGTTTGTCTGTCCTAGATTCCCTGTGTTTCCAGATCCCTACTGCACCGCTGTACATCCCGCAAGGTAGAATTGGAGTCATGATAATTGGGAGGGGAGGAAGCGTTCAGGAACTAGAGGAAGGTTTTGAGTTTCATTGTTGCTACACTGAATATTCCCCTTTTTAAAAGCAGCTTTTGACCTGTTACTGGCCCTTAGTGGAGACAATACGTTACCATAGGCCACCAAGTCACCGTGCAACCTGAGATGCTCATCATGAGCTGGGTGTTGTCTGGCCCACAGTCATAAAGTTGGATGCACAGCATCCCATTATTAAATGGAAGTGGTCAATAGGAGATCGAGTAAAGCAGGACTGCAGGAAGAGTAGATCAAGCTGCACGGAATAGTCTAAACGCCTATAGTATCCATTCCTGCCGCAGCACTATCTTACTCCCAGTGTGAGCCTCTGGTCCGGGGTCTTCCTTATAATCCATTGACTTAGGAACAGAGAACTCATATTTGGTTTATGGATGATTCTGTCTGATGCTCAAGTACTAGTAGAAAATGAGCACGAGCAGCACTACAGCCCCTTCCTGGGACCTCCCTGGCAGTGCCGAAGGAGGGAGATTCGCTCAGCGGAAGACATTTGAAGAGTATACTTGGTTGTTCCGTATACTTGGAAGGAAAGATGGCCAAATGTGTGGCTATATGGTGCTTCACAGGCTGTGGGCAATGGCTTGACTGGATGATCAGGGAGTTGGAAGAAGAAATGCTTGGAAAACTGGAGACAAGGAAGTGTGAGGTAAGATAGACATCTCTGAATGAGCCAAAAAGTGAAGATAATTGTTTCTCATGTGAATGATTGCCAAAGGGCTTCCTTTGCAGAGGAGGACTTTAATGATCAAGTGGATAAGATGACTCCTTCTGTAGAAACCAGTCATTCTCTTTCCCCAGCCATTCTTGTCCTTGTTCATTGGCATGTTGGAAGGTGGCCATGGTGGCTCCATTCTTGCTTCTGAGAAGTATTCTGGCTGTACTTTTCCCAAGAGATAGCTATTTGTTTTCTGGGCAGTCTGTTGCACTTTCAATAATTTTCTCCAGCACAATAATTCAAATCCATCAACTTTCAGCTGCATATGAGGTGACTTAAAATATCATGTTTTGAGTCAGTAGCACCTTGATCCTCAAAATGACATCCTTGATCTTTAACACTTTAAAGAGATCTTATGAAGCAGTTTTATTCAATGCAATGTGTCATTTGAACTCTTGGCTGTTGCTTCCATGAGCATTGATTGTGTACCCAAGGAAGATGAAATATTTGAAAACTTCAACCTAGTTGTGAGGATCTTAGTTTTTACATTTAGTCTCAATCTAGACTGAAGGATGCAATCCTCGATCTTCATCAGCAAATCCTTCAAGCCCTCCTCACTTTCAGCAAGCAAGGTTGTCTCATGAGAATATCAAAGGTTGTTTATAACTCTTCCTCCAATCCTGATGCTTCATTCTTGTTCGTGCAGTCCAGCTTCTTGAATAATTTGCTCAGCATACAGATCGAATAACTATGGTGAAAGGATTCAACCCTGATAAACACCATTTCTGATTTTAAGCCATGCAGTTTTGTTCTGTTTGAACAAATGCCTCTTAATTCATGTACAGGTTTCATGTGAGCACAATTAAGTGTTCTAGAATTCCCATTTTTCTCAATGTTATCCATAATTTTTTATGATCCACACAATCAAATGCGTTTGCATAATCAATAAAACAGATGTAAGAATTTTTCTGATATTCACTTTTTTTTGAGCCAAGATCCATCTGATATCCACAATGATATCCTTTCTTCCATGTCCACTTCTAAATTTGGCTTGAATTTTTGGCAGTTCTCTTTCAATATACTGGTACAATCTTTGTTAAAATATTTTCACATGTGACAATGATATTGTTTGATAATGTGTGCATTCTGGAAAATCATCTTTCTTTGAAATGGGCACAACTATGAATCTCTTTCACCTGTTGGACAGGTAACTCTAGTCAAAATCTCTTGACTAAGACTCGTGAGTGCATCCAGTGCTTCATTAGCATACTGAAACATTTCCATTGGCATCCAATCAGTTCCTAGAGGCTTGTTTTTGGCTAACGCTTTCAGCACAGCTTGGACTCCTCCCCATTGCATCATCATTCATTGTTCACATGAACTCTTGCAATGATTGAATATTAACTAGTTCTTTTTGATATACTGATTCTGAATTTCCCTTCCATCTGTGTGCATGCATGTACATTTACTCTAAAACTTCTATTTTTATTTATTCCTAATTTATCATATTTTGGGAAATTATTATATTTAATTCTGTTCATATTTTGTAGTCCCTATTTAATTTATTTAAGATATATAAAATATACCATTCTGTTAATACCAATAAGACAAACAATATTTTATATGTATATAATAAATGTAATTTTTCTTCAGCTATTTTATCTCCTAACCTGTAAGCATTTTATAAAAAGACACTTTGCAACATTTCCCCCTGACATACACAACACAACAACGGGTCCCAAATATTCATAATGCTTGGGTAGATTGTTCACAAAGAGAGACAAGCCTCAGATAAGTTTAAGTGACCAACTATATACCACCTCAAACCCGTGGTGCTCACTGAGGGCATTTAGCAAGTGTTCTCTTTTCCTCCTTGAGAAGATCTCACACATGGAAGCTTGATGTCCTTGTCTCTTAGCAGATCTTAGTCATGTTTTAGGGTACAAACTCATTCACTGCCATCGAGTCAATGCTGACTCATAGTGACCCCCTGCGGGTTTCTAAGACCGTAACTGTTTCCAGGCGTCAAAAGTATGGTCTTTCTTTGGAGGAGTAGCAGGTGGTTTCAAACTGCCACCCATGTGATTGCAGCCAAAAGTGTAACCACCACCACTTCATTCTCAAATATAACTTAAGGAGAACATTTACTAAATTTTCATAGAGACAAAGAAATGGTCTTCATCTGGAAGAGGGAGATCATTAGCATAAGGTCAACAGTGTGTTCCAGAATTCACAAGTGGGAAGCTAGATAAACAGGGCATGGAACAAAGGGAACTGTCCCCAGTTCATGGTGGATCACAACATCACAGTCACAGGTGGGGCTACCGAGGCAGGAAAGTGCACAACAGGGATGCAAACATTAATAAACAGAAGAGCTTACAAAATTGGCCCAAGGCCTCCCTACCAAGACAGTCAAGTCAGTTGGATAGACTATGACTCATCATTTGGTGATCCCCTGGACTGTTCCAATTCTGGTGACCTCTACCAAGGACATGTCCAGGAAGCCACTAAAAGAGAGAATGGGCCGACTTGTTAGGGGTTGAGGTCACCTACTTTCAAAGTGCTCTGCCTGGGGTCAAGATTATCTATATTTTTTGTTATTGATCAGAAATCATTCAATGTAGGTCTAATCTAGTTGGGTATCTGCAAATGGATTTTGAGTTTTCACAATCATTTAGACCCTTTTGCAAAACTGGGGTGCTCAGTATTTAAGCTCTAATGCAGTGGCACCATTAGATTCTACCATAATGGCTCTGAAAAATATCAAAATTAAATTATTCCTATGTGAATTTATTCATATGCACCTTTGCTCAATCAAAAATATAAATCTCGATGTCTTTTCTAGGCACTATTAGTACTCATTTGTCTTACATTCATAATAACTATGAAGGCTCATTTAATGACACATTCCAAAATAAAGATAGGGTCCAAATTGATTCCATTGCCCTACCTCTAGATAAAGATGTATCTAGCAAGTTTCCAGTAGTGCCTGCTTTCAGACAGATATTTGAAGTGGTAGATACTTTTAGAAAGTGAATGGGAAGAAACAATAAATATTAAATTCTACCTCACCAGATCTGTAGAAGATATTCAATAGATGAAAAGAAATGTAAGCAAGAATAAATTAAAATCAGAAACATACCAAAAATTACACATAGAAGAAAGAGAGCATTCGTTTATTTTTAATTAGTTTATTTTTAACATTTTCTCTGGCATATATTTCATGTATCTGACACTTTAATAATACACAGTTTAATCACATTCATAAGAGTGCTGAAACCATTATTATAATCAATTACAGGACATTTTTTCTTCCTTTTATTCATTGTCTTCCTTCTCATCTCAATAATCACTTCAATAACTTATTCTGTTACATAAATGAACTAGAACCTGTATTTAATCCTGATCTACCTTTTAAAGATGAGTCATGGGGACCAAAAGGCTTTGACTACTCTTGTGCTAAAACTTACATCCAACTGAAAAATAAATAAATAAAAGGAGTGAACACTGATCTTAACTTGAGAGACTTTACAGTGTAAAAGAAATAGAAGAAACTTTTAAGGAAAACAGAATATTAAACTATGTAAGTCTAAAATTCTATGTACTAAGAACATAATACATCTCAAGGTAAATAAAAGTGATAAACTATCTCTAGGTTAATAAATAATGTGATTATAATCTTGATATATAAACACTTGATTAAAATTATCATTAAAATTGTAAAACCACAAACATATCTTACACCTTGTACTTAATGAAATAAATTATAACTTCCAGAAAATAGTTCACTTGATGTGCACTACCTGGTGGTGTCGTGGTTACCTGTTGGGCTGGGATCCTATGGTTGGCAATTGGAAGCTATCAGCAGCTCTGTGGAACAAAGACTGGGCATTCTGCTTCCTTAAAGAGTTACAATCTGGGAAACCCACAGGGGCTTGCTATGAGTCAGCGTTGACTTGAAGACAGTCAGTAGTATGTTTATAATTCAGTCAAATAATGTTTATTGGAAAAATAATTATTCTTTGCATAATTACCACCTAAAAGCCAAACAAAAGAGAAAAAGGAACAACCTATTTAAATTGAATTAACCTCAATTCATGTTTATGGCATCACAGATTGGTACTAATGCATTGTGTTTTCTTAGCTTTAAAAGTTATGTTTCAGACTTGTTGCCAATCTTGAGGTTAGCAGTCAATTACAAACAGTTTATGCCACCCAGGGATTTTACTTAACACAACGTATGGATTTTGAATAATATATAAATTATAACAAATGAAATACTAAGTACATATTAGAAAATTGCTAGTAAAAATCAATACAAACTGTAGTGTGCCCAAGTGGGCCATTACCTATTTGATAAATAGAAGTGTTAAGAAAATCATAGAAAGGAGAAGGATCACCATATAGGCATAATGTTGAAACTTGGATGTAGGTTCTATAAATTCATTAAAGGAAGAAATATCAAGAAGAAAATTTAATACTATTATAAAATTTTACTATAATAACATATAGTAGCATTTGGCTGTTTTTGTTGAATTTTATTATGTCTAATATATGTGGCTCACAGCTATTGTAGTTATATTATATGTTATGTTAAAATATGCATACACACATAAAAAAACAAATGTTATTGGTAGTTATTATTAGACATTAACAGTATGGATCATTTTTATATTATCCATTATATTAGAACTTGTTTTGCCAAAATTTTATGATTACTGTGAATTATTTTTATGCTAGTAATAAAGTGAACATAATTTTAGGTAATAACACTATCTATAGCAACTGGGTATTATAAAGGTTTGCATACATAAATAATCTAGGAAAGAATTAACTTATATTCAATTAGCAAAATTAGTTTAATAAAATTAATTCTAAATTTAACTAATTATTTCCTTAAGATTAACATATATACAGCTTTTGGCTCTGGAACTGACTACTAACTGGTAAAAATTAGGACATACAGATACTTTATATTTTTTCTTTTTTTAAACGTTTTATTAGGGGTTCATACAACTCTTATCACAATGCATACATACATCAATTGTGTAAAGCACATCTGTACATTCATTGCCCTCATCATTTTCAAAGCATTTGCTCCCTACTTAAGCCCTTTGCATCAGGTCCTCTTTTTCCCCCTCTCTCCCCACTACCCTCTCCCTCATGAACCCTTGATAATTTATAAATTATTATTTTGTCATATCTTTCCCTGTCCCACATATCTCTTCACCCACATTTCGGTTTTCCATCCCCCCAGGGAGGAGGTCACATGTAGATCCTTGTAACCGGTTCTCTCTCTCCAAGCCCCTCTTCCTCTACCCTCCCAGTATCACCACTCACACCCCTGGTCCTGAAGGTTTCATCCACCCTGGATTCCCTGTGCCTCCAGCTCCCATCTGCACCAGTGTACATCCTCTGCTCTATCCAGACTTGCAAAGTAGAATTCAGATCATGATAGTGGGGGTAGGGGGTGGGGAGGAAGCATTTAAGAACTAGAGGAAAGCTGTTTTCTTCATTGGTGCTACATCGCACCCTGACTGACTCATCTCCTCCCCTAGATCCCTCTGCAAGGGGATCTCCAGTGCTGACAAATGAGCTTTGGGTCTCCACTCAGCACTTCCCCCTTCATTCACTATGGCAAGATTTTTTTTGTTCTGATGATGCCTTATATCTGATCCCGTTTTTGGTCGGTTGATGCCTTATATCTGATCGCACAGGCTGGCGTGCTTCTTCCATGTGGGCTTTGTTGCTTGTGGGCTAGATGGAAGCTTGTTCACCTTCAATCCTTTAACACCCCAGATGCTATCTCTTTTGATAGATGGGCACCATCAGCTTTCTTAGCCACATTTGATTATGCACCCGTTTGTCCTCAGAGATCGTATCATGGAGGTGTGCACAATGATATCATTTTTTGTTCTTTGATCCCTGATAACTGATCCCTTCGGAACCACGTGATCACACAGGCTGATGTGTTCTTCCATGTGGGCTTTGTTGCTTCTGAGCTAGATGGCTGCTTGTTTATCTTCAAGCCTTTAAGACCGCAGATGCTACATCTTTTGATAGCCAGGCACCATCAGCTTTCTTCTCCACATTTGCTTGTTCATCCGCTTTGTCTTCAGTGGTTGTGTCAGGAGGGTGAGCATCATAGAATGCCAATTTAATAGAAGAAAGTACTATTGTTATTTGCAGATGATATGATTTTATATATGGAAAATCCTAAAAAGTTCCACAAGGGGACTACTGGAAGCAAAAGAGGAGTGGCAGGATACAAGATCAACAAGCAGAAGTCCATCAGACTGTATGTACATTGGATAAGACCACAGAAGAAGAGATAAAAAGGTGGTACCCTTCACAATAGCCAAATATAAATTGAAATATCTAGCGATATACCTGACTAAAAAAAAAAGATCTATACGAGGAAAATTATAGAACACTATTACAAGAAACCAAGAACGACCTCAACAAATGGAAGAATATCCCATGCTCATGAATTGGAAGACTCAATAGAGTTAAGATGTCAGTTCTGCCAAAGGTACTATACAAGTTTAATGCAATCCCGATACAATTACCCTCATCTTTCTTCAAAGAAATGGAACAACTGATTACCAACTTCATATGGAGAGGGAAGAAGCCCAGAATTAGCAGAGACCTTTATTATTTTTTATATAAAAATATTTCATTTTATATAAATATTTTCATAAGTTTTATATCTAAGGAGAAAAGAAGATGAAGAAATCAATATTTAACTCAGACCAAATGACAAAGAGATATCAAAATGTTCATGGGAAAACTGGAATGAAAAGATAATGGAATTTTTCCCAAGAACTTTAAGAAAGCTCCTACTCTCTTCTCACTTCCCGATTGCTGTTATTGCTGGCAGGTGACATGTAGTCAGTTCTTACCCATAGAGACCCATGCATGCGCCGCAGAAGAAAGCACCTCTGACCATTCACATGTCTCTATAGGACATATCCGAAGGTCATGCGAGTGAAGGTAAGAGAGATGCCTTAGGAAGTTCTTCAGATAAATGCCCTCTCCTCATCTCTTAATAAAACCAATCTCCTCTATTAATTGGCTTCTTATGATTCTCTCTCCATTGGAAAACTTTAATTGAATCTACACAAAAGGTATACACAGAAACTACAGGATTGTTGGATGAATGGGATCCATAGTAGTTTAACAAATCGACAAGAACTGCAAATACCAGAGCAGCAGGACATAGCTCGTCTAATGCCCACCACTTGGTGAATTGGAGCCAGAGGGAGAGAAAGGTAACACATTTGTTTGACTTTTTGGTGTTGTCTGTGTGTGAGAGAGGAAAGTGATACATTAGGAAAGAGCGATGTAGGTACAGGTCACTAACAGCGATACTTTGTTTCTCAGTCACAAATTTTCAGGAAGTTGGTGAAAAATATTTTAGCTTTCTTATATGAGAATCTTACATTTTACTTGTAATTGCTGTCTCTCAGCTAATGTTGGGCATCTTCTTCCTGCTTTCCCTCTTTATATTTCCAAACCTACATCCATTGTTCTATCTAGATTTTCAAAAGTCCAAAGGAATAAAAGGTATCTCTGCATATCCAATAAACATAAAACACAAAACTAACAGATTTGATTATCCCCTTCTACCTGCAAATTATGACTGATATATATATATATATATATATATATATATATATATATATATATATATGTGTGTGTATATGTATATATCCTGATGAGCTTTCATAAATAATAAAATCTTTACTGTTTGCTTCACTAAATACCACCCCATCACCCACTCAACCAGAGGAGAGGAGTAGAAGAAAGAACAGAATAACTGAAAATAATCTCTTTGATGGACTAACTCGTGAATCCCTAAAAGATTTGTTAGACTCCTAACACTGACACCAGTGAATGTAACTTTTATTTTTAGGAAATATAATTTTCCTCTGTAGTTGTTTTTAGTTAATTAAGGAAAGTCACACTGGAGTAGGATGAGCCCAAACCCTTACTTCTATTGAGAGGAGTCTTATAAAGGAAACACACACACACACACACACACACACACACACACACACTGCTGTTGAGTGGGCACTGACTCACAGTGATCCTACAGGTAAGGGTCCTACAGGTAAGGGTGGAACCAGCCCTTCAGTTCCCAAGACAGGTGCTTCCACAGGAGTAGAAAAACCTGCATTTTTCCCAGGAAGAGATGGTGGTTTCTAACGACTGACCTTGTAAGTCAGCAGCCCAAAGGGTAACAACTATGCGGCCAGAGTTCCTGTTAAAAAAGAGAAAGATAGTTTTAAAAACAAAGGCACACTGAGAAAGAAGGCAGGTATCATGGGACAACAGAGACACATGTTTCAATAAGTAGCAGAGGAAAGCCAAGAACTGCTGACAGCAACTTAACCATACCAAAGGGTTATGGAATTATTTCTCTCAAAACCCTCAGAAGAAGAAGGAGAAAAACAAAACAAACAAACAAACAAAACCCACCCACTCTCAGAAGTAGTTGACAGGGCTGATATCTTGGTTTGGACTTCAAGTCTTCAAAATTGCAAGGCAATAAATTTTTGCTTTTTAAGTTACTCTTTTTGTTTTGTTTATATTGTTGCAGAAGTCCTGGGAAGCCTGCACATATTCATTAATGTTGCATGGATAATATGAGAGCCAATCAAATGTTCATATTAGAAGTCCACAGTTAACTCCATATTCAATAATTGCTACTTTATGAGTTATTAAAAAACTAGCAGGATGAGAATATTCCATGCTACCTCATGGCGATTTCTCCATGACATAAACCTTTTTAGAAATCAAGTATCAAGTTCTTTAGATCAACAAATATACATGACACACGACAACAAGTGAACCTTGCAAAATAAAATCCCCTCTAAAAGGCAGTGAGACCCCATGACTTTCCTTGGATAGCTTTCAAGTTTTAGTCACAGTATTATATCCCATTAATTCTGCATTGTTCCAATTTCTGTTATCAATTTGAAAGTCGGCCTTGACTTGTAATTAAGCTTGTCTAGGCTTACAGACTGGGTGAACTCAGGGGAACTTTTGGTGCACTCCTGGTCCTAATTGTCACTGTTGTGAAGAAAGATGGCATTAGCTTAATGAGGAGAACTATAAGCTGCAAAACCACAATTAGGGCTTTCTTTATGCATCATGCGTGTGTCAGCTGAGAACATGCACACACACAAAAGGGTGTGAGGCTGCCAGCAGAAACATAGCTGAAAAATTTCAAGTTCCTAGTCAATGCATGCTTAATCCTGAGAGAACACTGTACATTGTAGCAGAAATGGAAGAAAATCAGTCAGCTATAAGAATCACAACACTTAGCTGACTTTTAAAAATAAACTTATGATCAGGAAAGCACACACACCATTTTTAAGCATCGCTGTCCAGTCGAGATTTGGAAAACAGCTGTTATTACAATCCAAACAGAAGAGAGTATTCAAATCAAGGAAAGGCAGTTCAAATTGCTAGGAACCCTAAGGGCAAGTTATCCTCAGCAACATGAATTAGGTGCTTTGAGACAAAGAGAACAAATTCTGTGTGGATAGGCCATCTGCACTGTGCTGGTCTTGCCAAGAAACATGTAAAAATTTAATTGACATTTCAAAAGAGATACTGGGCCCTTGGTCCCTCTATAGTCTTCTAGGCCAACTTGGGTGAGATCGTTTCCAGGTCAGGTTGGCAGCCAAAGCAAGCCAAATAAGAGGATCTCCATCATTCAGTGTGAAGCTGCTAGTGTGCTCTTGAACGGCCCTGTCTCCAATTGACTTCGCTTAGGGAACGGAACAAAAACCTTCTGAACGAGATCATCGGTGCTCCTTGAAATCTCTCTCCCCATGCATTTACACCTAAAGAACTATGTGCTCCTTTTCTATTGCTGAGTTTTAAAATGACCACACATTTAGTAACTTAAAGCATCACAAATATATTATTTCACAAGTCAGAAGTCTGATATCAGTCTTATCAAATGAAAATTGAAGGTATTGGAAGAATTGAGCTATGTAAGTTGTGAGGGAAATATGCTTCTTTGTCTTTTTAGTTTCAGAAAGACCTCTGTACCCCTGTCTTGTGGCTCCTCTTATGATCTTCGGCATTCATCACTCCAGTTCTTCTTCCCTCATCCCTTCACCTTTCTACTTCTGACTCTCCTGGCTTCCTCTGATATGGTGATTTGTGATTGCACATGTCACATTCAAATAAATCAGGATAATCTCCCAAGCTCAAATGCATAATTGCCATTATATTTTCACAAGTTCCTTAGAATATAACATAAACATCTTTGGGGAGTCATTATTCTGCCTATAAATTGCATATTTATAGCCTAATGCATATACATTTCTAGTGAGGAAGGAATCTAGTTTTCAGACATTAGCGGTGAGGGAGGGGAAAAAAAAGAGGACCTGATGCAAAGGGCTTAAGTGGAGAGCAAATGCTTTGAGAATGATTGGGGCAGGGAATGTGCAGATGTGCTTTATACAATTGATGTATGTATATGTATGGATTGTGATAAGAGTTGTATGAGCCCCTAATAAAATGTAAAAAAGGAAAAGAGGAGAAAAAAAAAGAAAATGATTAGGGCAAAGACTGTACAGATGTGCTTTATACAATTGATGTATGTATATGTGTGAATTGTGATAAGAGTTGTATGAGCCACTAATAAAATGTTTTAAAAAAAGATATAAAGAAATAAAGATGTAAAAGAACAGATTGACTCATCGTACCTGAAAAAGTAATGTATGCAGTCTGCATGTAGATGTCTTTAACATTGACATTAGTATTACTAAATTATTACACTAATGATGCATACCATAAGATCTCCTTTATTTGTGGAATCATATAGATGTGGAAGCAACTGAAACTCTTCAGTGGGTGCTCCTTATCACCAAGAATGCTCTGTAGCCATGTACAGAGCCAGGATCCCTGCATAAAATGAACCTTACCTACCACTCTTCAACATGTGAGTCCACGGCAAACAACTACACTAATAGCTCCGAGCTGGCTTTAAAAAAAAAAAAAAAAAAGGTAATCTTTGAATAGAAATTTAGGATTATATTTAGTTTCATCAAACATACATTTAATAAAGAAGAAATGAAGATTATGTACAAGGCTAAAGCTGCAGGGTGCAAAGACCCTCTCTCCTTTCTTGCTGAATTACAGTCCCACTATACATCTATCTCGCTTTCTAACACACTGCTCTGCTTTTGTCCTAAGCCAACTTCTCACCCAGAATCTCTCTTTCCTCTGTCTATTGAACTCTGCCTCATTTTTCAATTTTCAACTCAAAGGCTCTCTCTGTGAAGGTTGCTTCCATTCCCTCCCACCAACATAAATCACGCTTTTCCCTGAACTCATACAATGCTGTAAGTGGTACCACATGTTAGTCATCTTTGTGGTCAAGTACTCTGCACATTCCTAATCAATATACAGGAGTCAAATTGAAAAAAGTTGTTTGTTTCACGATACTTACTTTGACATCATTTGTGGTATTCATAAAAGGTGTTTTCTACACCAAATTTCTCTATCCATAGACTAATGATTTATAAAAATTTATGGGTATAAGAATCACTTGATTAAATCATAAAAGCAAATAGCAGAGTCATACCATCAAGAGTCTAAATCCCTAGAATTAAGGTATATTCCAGGAAATGTCATTTTAAGAACATGAAGACAATGATACAGGACACAGGGATTACTGGATTATGATTTTGTTTAAAAAAGTCTCAACATTAAACAAATATCCCAATATAATATACTTCCAATACATTAAAATATAAATACCTATTTAAAATGTAAACAGATCTCCATTTTTTAATTAAAATTGAATTATTTTCTTTCTATTGCATGCGTATGATTTCATTACAGTTCCTGGTTTTACATGTAATTGAAGAAGCTACTCACAGATGTCCACCACTTTTCTGTCAGTTTATCATACTGTGGTGACTTACATGTTGCTGTGATGAAGAGAGCTATGTCACTGGTATTTCAAATGCCTGCAGGGTCACCCAAAGAGAACAGATTACAGCAGAGAATCTTATGTATAGCTTAATAACATTCTCAGATACTTAAGGCTTAATGATTAGAAACAAAACATTGTTGGCGATAGTACCACAGGATGGAGCACTCCAGTTGGAAGGCTCTCAAAATATGTCTGGTGAGGAGCTGCTTTCTCAAATGAGAGTTGACCAGGGTGAAGTTAATGGAGTAAAGCTGCTAGGAGTGCAGCCTCCAGTCTTCATTTGATGATGCACACAACTCAAGGTAAGTAGATTCAGACACAAAAATCTACTAATAACCAGAATTTGGAATGTATAAAATATGAATCCAGGAAAATTGGAAGTTATCACATAAAGATCAATATCATAGGCATTAGTAGACTGAAATGGACTGATATTGGCCATGTTGAATCAGAAAATCACATGGTTTACTAAACCAGGAGTGATAAAATCAAGACTTGGTGACAGAAACAAATCTAGATCACATAATAGAATTTTGCAAGACAAACTAATAATTCATAGTGGAAGCCTTTTTTTAAAAAACAATTCTGATGACAACTAGAGATGTGGATCTCTCCAAATGGAATGTGCAGAAATCAAATGAATTATTTGTGATTCAGTAGCTAAAACCAGGCCAGGGCCTGGTTTTGTGATAGGCCATCAATTGCTCATATGTAAGTTTTGGTTGAAGCATAAAATATTGAAATAAATTACTGAGAGTCAAAATAGGACCTTAAGTTTTTTGGATTTGAATTTCAAAAATTCTCAAGATAAGTTTTAACTCATTGAACGCTAATGACAGAAGAATTGAGGAGCTGTGATGTTTCATCAAAAACATTTATGAGAAAAGTCAAAGGTCTTTAAGAAGACAGGGGAAAAAAAGGATCAAAGAAGATGTCAGAAGAGAGTTGGAAAACTGCTCTTAATTATAGAATAGTTAAGTCAAATGGAAGATATGGCAAAGTCAAAGAGCTGAATAGAAAATCTCAAAGGGCAGCTGGAGAAAAAGTGAAAAATTATGATGAAATGTGGAAATACCTGGAGTCACACAATCAAGAGGGAACAATATGTTCAGCATATCTTAAACTTAAAGAACTGAGGAAAAAGTTCAAGCCTCCAGTTCTAATATTGAAAGAGTCTACAGCTAAAAATTGAAGCATCAAAAGAAGCAGGAAACATCAAAAAGAAGACAGATTATAAAGAGTCAGTATACCAAAAGCACTTGTCAACATTCAATCATTTTAGGAGGTCGCATAGGAGCAAGAGTCAATGGTGCTAAAGAAAGAAGTTCAAGCTTCTAATGCACTGAAAGCATTAGCCAAAAACATGAACCCAGGGAGTTATGGGATACCAATAGAAATGTTTCAACAGGCTAATGAAGCTCTGCAAGCACTTATTGGTCTACACTAGGAAAATTGGAAGACATCTAGTTGGCCAACTGACTTGAAGAGATGCATTCTGGTACTGATTCCACAGAAAGGTGACCCACCAGAAGCTAAGCTTATAGAACAATATCATTGATAATACATTCAAGTATAATTAACCAAAAATCATCTAATAAAAGTTATGACATTAGATTAAAATGGAGTTGCTAGAGGTTCAGTCTTGGTTCAGAAAAGGACGCAGAACTAGGGTAACATTGCTGATGTCAGATGCACATTGAAGTCAAAGCAAAGAACAAAAGATGTTTACCTGTGTCTTATTGATTAAACTGCATTTGACTGTGTTGGTCATACCAAATTGTGTATAGGCTTGAGAAGAATGGGAAATCTAGAACAATTCATTGTGCGCATGCAGATCCGGTATATAGATCAAGGGCCAGTTGTGCAAACAGGACAAGGAAATAGTATATGCTTTAATATCAGGATATGTGAGTGTGAGGCTTGGATTATATGAAGAAGAATGAGGCATGAGGATGGGAGGAAGGCTTATTAACAACCTTAGATGGGCAGAAGGCACAACCTTGCTTGCTGAAAGTGAGGAGAACTTGAAACCCTTCCTGAGGAAGATCAAGGATTGCAGCCTTCAGTAAGCCCTCCAATTCAATATAAAGAAGACCCGAATCCTGACAAAATGGACCAGAAGTTAACACCAAGACAAATGGAGAAAAGATGGAATCTGTCCAGGATTTTGTTTTGCTTGGAGCTACACACAACTTTCATGGAAGCAGCAGTCAGGAGATTGAAAGATGCATTGCACTGGGAAAATCTGCTGCACACGACTTCTTTAGAGTATTTATTGAAGAGTCAGGATGCTACTTTGAGGAGTAAGGTGTGCCTGACTCAAGCCATGGAATTTCCAATGACCTCACATGGATGTGAAACTTGGAAATTGAATAAGGAAGACCAATAAAGAATTGATGTGTCTAAATCATGATGCTAAAAGAATATTTACTGTATCTTGGAATGCTAAAAGAGCAAACAAATATTCTCTTGGTAAAAGTATAGCCAAAATCTCATTGGAGGTAAGGATGGGTTTGTCTTGTATACTTTGTACATATTTTTCAAACATGTCCCTGGAGAACATGTTCAAATATGCTTAGTAAAATAGAGGAGTAGTGAAAAGAGGAAAACCCTTGATGATTTTAATTGACATATGGCTACAACAATGGATTTATGAAGAGCAGCAATAGTGAGGATGGTGCAGAAGCAAGCAGTATTTCATTCTGTTGGTCATAGGGTCACTATTAGTCATAACTGACTAGATAGCACCTGAGTTAGTTAGTTTATTGTGCCAACCTGGCCTATAAACACATGTGAAGTTAACTGAAGGGCGGAGAGATAAATAGCTCAGTGAGCCTCCCCTTTCTAGTTCTCTGGTCTCTTGCTTTGTGATGGTGGGACCAGGGTACAGCTGCCTTAGCCAGTTCCCTGCTTCAGCTGGCAAGGCTCACTTCCTGCAAGACATCCCTGAGAAGTCGCATGGATCTACCCTGATGCAGCCCTGGATGCTGGAGCACCCGTGTGAAGACCCCTATCGGCACTAAGATGCCTACACATTCACTGATTCAGCTTTCCTACTGCAGTCTGCATCATCGCGTCTGTTTTGTGAGATGGAGGAGGACTTTGTGGGTTGGTGTCCAAATTATGGGTTAATGTTGGACTTATGGGCTTGGGAAGCACTGGATTGGGATGTTTTCTTAATGCACACTTAACCTTTATCTAAAACTCTCTCTTATACATGAGGTTCTGTGGATTTGTTTCTCTATTAAGTACTGACACAGACTAACACATCAACTAACAACAATTAATACAATCTGTAGCAGTTGCCCCAGGTAATATATTACACTTGAACATATACACACACAAAGCTCATGCACACATTTTAAATTGTTTATCTTGTTTTTAGTTGCTTTTTGGTTTATTAGTTACTGAATATCTTCACATAATCTTTCATTGTTTCTCTCTGAGTAGCTTCATCCAATAATTGACTCATCAATCAACATATCTAAAAATAATATCTTTTTTTATTTATTGGGATTAATACATATATCAAATCATCGTTCAATCATGTCCAGCACAATTTTACATTTGCTACCGCTATCAGTTTCCAAATGTTCTTTTTCTATATGGACCTCTTGACATTTTAATATCTTCACTTGATTTGTTTTAAATATGCTCCTCACCATCTCTTTCTGCCCACATGGGCACTTAGTCACAAAAAGGGACACACTTACATTTACAACAAACATGAACTTATTTCCTGTCCAACTTATTTTATTCTAATATATAATTTTATTAGGGGCTCTTATAACCCTATAACAATCCATGCATCAATTGGCAACATAATTATGAATTGTATAACATATGTACAAATGTGCTTGATATAATTAATGTCAATGTTATTTTTAAAAATATATTAGCAAAAACTGCTGTAGTCCTCTCATCATGTCTTAAGAACATTTCCTTCAGTGGATTCACTGGCTCACAGTAATATTTTTGGTTAACTTTTGTTATAGGTGTTTTAGGCCATCTAACAGAAATACAAAAGTAATTATTTTCAAATATATTCATGTTCTTTCATCACAGCAATACATAATAGTAAGACCTAAAACAAATATTCAGAACTATAGAGTCGTATATTTACTCATCTGATAGTTAAGAAAATTATTCCAAGTTAATTTCCCATTTCTTTATATTTTTAATATTATTGTGTATAAACAATGGTAAAGAAGTAAATGAGATGATTTCTGAGACTAGGTATGTGAGGGAGTGTGGCTAAGAGAAGGACAGAGCAAATGAAGAATAAAGTCGTTGCTGCACTTTAGAGCTTTCTACTGTAAGAAGATAAGTCTAACAAGTGTAATGCCAAGTAGAGTATATGATGCAGGATGAGGTGATGCAATGTTGAATGATAAAAACTCCTGATAAAATGAAGAAGGACTTCTTAATGAGGCAGCTCTAGAAGTAAAACTTCTCCATAGGTGGAGAGTTGGATAGTGCTGAAAAATGTGCACTTTTTGCATCATTGATAATAATAGAAAAACTTAGGAAAATGCAGAATGGCTTCAGAGATAACATGGTACACTCTTTTGATATGTGAGATTCATTTCATAGTTGGGTTAATTAATGATAGTGATGATATTCAAATTTCAAACTAAGAAGTTAAGAATATATACTATAGGCATTGTAACCTAATTACATATTTTTATTTGATTTTTTGACCAATATATTTATTCTCACAAAAAATATAATGGATTGGTGAAAAGAAAATAGGTATTAGTTCCAGTCATAAAACAATTCAGATGCTGCCTTTTTTGTTTATGATAAAATTTTAGAAACCAGACTAACCCACGTGATTCAAACATCTAAGAAACTGAACATTGCAAAACAAACAAACAAAAAACCACACCGAACACATTTAACATTTGGCAGAAATCCTGGAGGAGAGTAAGCAAACAGGGTAGGCTTTGTGATTGGATAAGCGTATTGACCACAGTAAATTTTGAGGTGTCCTCGTGTTAAAGAAATAAAGTTGAATATGGTGTTGTTGTCAGATGTTATTAAGTTGACGCTAATGCACAACAACCCTGTGCACAACAGAACTAAAGTACCCAGTTACGAACCATCTTGAGAAGTATTCTTATATTGATTCAGCAATGGTATCAATCCACCTTGTTTAAGCCCTTCCTCTTTTACCCGGACACACCGCTTTCCCTGTCACACCCCTCTGCCACGCATGGGCTTCTTCGCCATGGAGTAAGATCCACTGACAGAATATCTGGAGGACAGGAGAGGAAGTCTCCCCGTCCTTGCCTCTGAGAAGCATTCTGGCTCTAACTTTTCCAAGATAAGCTTTCTGGTTATTTTGATAGTTCGTGATACTCTCCCTACTCTTCACCAGCACCCCATTTCACCAGCACCCCATTTCACCAGCACGCCAATTCAAATGCAGGTATTCTTCTTCAGCCTTTTACAAATTGGGTGTTTGCAATGTTAGTCTGCTACTTTTCTCTTCACCATATTCAAATGTTGTAATATTATGTTTGGATCAAACAAGCTGGTACGTTTCTTCTTCTTTTTAATAAATCATTTTATTGGAACCCTTTTAGCTCTTATAACAGTCCATACATCAATTGTAACAGCACATTTGTACATATCTTGCATTGTGATTTACAAAATATTTTCTATTTGAGCTGTTGGTACCAGCTCCTCTTTTTTCCCCTCCCTCACCCATGCTCCCACCCTCATGAACCTGGGATAAATGATAAATTATTATTATTTTCATATCTCATACCATCTGATGTCTCCCTTCACACATGTTTCTGTTGTTTATCCCCCTGCAAGGGGGGTAGGAATTGTTACACATAAATCATTGTGATCAGTTCCCCTTTCTTCCCCTTCTCCCCCAACAACCCCCACTTTTTTAGTTACCCTCATGTTATCACTACTGACTCGCCCCTTCCTAGTCACACTTCTGTGAGGGGATGTCCAATTGTCTGCAGATGAGCTTTTGGTCTTGGCTCTGACTCCGCTCATTTGCATTGATATAATTATTTGTTTGGGGTCTTCTGATGTCTGATACTTGATCTTGTCAACACCTGTGATCACACAGGACGGTGTGTTTCTTTTATGTGGGCTTTGTTGCTTCACAGATAGATGTTTAACTCCAAGCCTTTAAGACCCCAGATACCATATCTTGAAATAGCTGGGCACCATCAACTTTCTTCACCACATTTGTTTAGGCACCTATTTTGACTTCAGGGACAATGTCGGGAAGGGGAGCATCACAGATTGCCAAGTTATTGGAACAAAGTGTTCTTGCATTGAGGGAGGACTTGAGTTGAGGCCCAATGTCCATCTGCTACCTTGCTTGATACTGTACATATAATATGTACATAAACATCTATCCCTATCATTATGTATTAATATATTTACATATATACATGCCTATATTTATACCTCTATAAACATATTTTGCCTCCTACTATCCTCTATTTCCTTATAGTTTCCTCCTATCCCACTGTCATGTTTAACTGCCATTCAGATCTCAGTAATTCCTCTTACCTATATTACACTAGATCAACCCCCACCAAGTGTTATACACCCTCCTCATCATTGATTTTTGATCACTGTTGTTCCCTTATCTCTGAATTTGTTGGCTCCCCAATCCCTTTCACACACCTTCCCCTCTCCGCTGCTCCCCCAGACCCTGGAGTGCTTCTTATTTGTGGACTTAGTTGACTCCACACTTAGATGGCTGATTGTTTGAATACAAACCCTTTAGATGCCAGACACTATTTTGATAGATAGCCGGGCACCATCCACTTTCTTCATTACACTTTGCCATAGCACCCTTATCTTCAGTGATAATTTCATGAAGATGAGTATTGAGCAAGTCTATGTTGTAAGAACAAGTTGTTCTTAAAGTTGGAGCTAGAATTTACTGTGAGCTAAGAAATCATTCCTGGATCTATGTGCTTTTTGTTTTTGTTTTTTAATTTGCTGTGACTTGGGAGTTAATACTTGATCTCTAGCTTCAGCGGTTGGTTCATAAATTTGAATCATTGAATCATAGTTGTAATTGTTGGAAATTACTGAATGAAAAAATATATAATCCTATCACAGAAAGCACTGTACTTCAAGATATAGTTTGAAAAGGTCAAATATTTGCTAGAAGAAATGTTTCTCAATATGAGGAAAAAATATGCAGTCAAGGACTTCAACAAATTGAAAATAAGATAAGCTACAAGAGAAAATCACTCATAAACAGATTTTTCAAAACCAAAGACAACACTGAATACTGATAGCATCTTGGGAAAAATGAAAATCTGACTATAAAAGAGACACAATAAGCCATCAATAGAATGGCTCATTTATAAACCAATTTCTCCACAAATAATTGTATATCCAACAAAATTATTGCTAACACAAAATGATAAAATTAGAAAACTTCAGATATATAGAAATTAATATAATTTATAAAACCAAACAATATTGTAAGAAATATTAAAGAGAGTTATTTGAGCTGAGATTGACAAATAATTATATGACAATGAAATTTACCCAGATATAGAAGTATTAAGAATAAAACAAACCTACAAGGCTTAAAATAGGAAACTAGAGATGTCAGTTTGTAAATTGTGAATATAAAAATGATAGAATAAACTGTGCAGTCAAAAACTTTGTAATCAGGAAGCTGTCAATATAATATCAGTATGGAGTTGACTGTTTTAAATTTGGGAAGGTAGTAATAAATTAAAGGATAGCAGTTAAGAAATTAGTAAACCTTCACACAAAAATTTAAAAGAGGAAAGCCATTGTTTCAATAAACACTACATCAACTGGATGCTAAAACAACAACAAAGGAAATGATAAGAAGCACATAAAATAAACTGAGCCCACATAAAGTTCATAAAACAAAAAAATTACCTGCAGCAAAAAGCAAAATATATACACACAACAAAATGATGACAGTGAATACCCATTAACACATTTATTAAAATAAAAAAAAACTGAAATAACTGTCAGAACAAGGATGTAGCAAATGGATAAGAAAATATGACCAATCGTTATGCTGTCCACAAAAGATGCATTATAGACACAAAGACAAAAATAAGGTACAATAAAAAGATACGAACACACTTGAAGCAATACATATGTAAATATATTTATATAGGATGGTGGAGAATTAGATGTATGTGCATATATTTATAGGTTTATTGTTAAGGCAGAGATGGACATTGGACCTCCACTCAAGTACTTCCTCAATGCAAGATAACTTTTTTCTATTAAATTGTCATTCCATGATGCACACCTTCCTGATATAATCGCTGAAGACAAATGTGTGCATAAGCAAATGTGTTGAAGAAAACTGAGGGTGCCCGACTATCAAAAGATATAATGTCTGGAGCCTTAAAGACTTGAAGATAAACAAGTGGCCATCTAGCTCAGATGCAACGAAGCCCACATGGGAGAAGCACACCAGTCTGTATGACCACGAGGTGTCGAAGGGATTAGGTATCAAGCACCGAAGAACAAAAATTCATAATTGTAAATGAGGGTGAGTGCAGAGTGGAGACCCAAAGCCCATCTGTAGGCAACTGGACACCCCCTTACTGAAGGGTTGTGGAGTGGGGAGATGAGCCAATTCAGGATGCAGGGTGGCAATGATGAAACATACAACTTTCCTCTAGTTCCTAAATGCTTCCCACCCACCCCCACCCCACCACTATCATGATCCCAAAGCTACCTTACAAATCTGGCTAGACCAGAGGATGTACATTGGTACAAACAGCAACTGGAAACACAGGGGATCCAGGGCGGATGATCCCTTTAGGACCAGTGGTGAGAGTAGCAATACCGGGAGTGTAGAGGGCAGGTGGGGTAGAAAGGGGGAACCAATTACAAGGACCTACATATAACCTCCTCCCTGGGGGATGGACAACAGAAAAGTGGGTGAAGGGAGACATCAGACACTTTAAGATATGACAAAATAATAATAATTTATACATTATTAAGGGTTCATGAGGGAGGGGGAGTGTGGAGGGGGGCGAAAAATGAGGAGCTGATACCAAGGGCTCCAGTAGAAAGCAAATGTTCTGAGAATGCAAGTGTACAAATGTGCTGGACACAAAGGATGGATGTATGGATTGTGATAAGAATTGTATGAACCTCCAATAAAGTGATTAAAAAAACATACAAACAAAAAGCAGCATGTGTAGTATGTTAGGTTTTGTGTCAACTTGATTGGATCTTCAGTGGTTTCAGAGTTAAGACAGTAAAA
This sequence comes from Tenrec ecaudatus, assembly GCF_050624435.1. Lineage (NCBI taxonomy): Eukaryota > Metazoa > Chordata > Mammalia > Afrosoricida > Tenrecidae > Tenrec > Tenrec ecaudatus. Next base: position 102,286,737 of record NC_134530.1, read on the forward strand.
TTCCTTAAAATGAACTAACACAGTGTAATCAATTCCATAATGTGATCTACAGTGAGAAGTCAATCAGTTTTAAGAATATTTGCGGTGGAATGAACATATCCTTGCTTAAGTCATTGTCCTGGTGCATTTGAAAGGCAGTTCCCTTGTGGAGAGCTTTCTATAAAAGTCGATAATGTGGAAAAGCTTAGATTTTGGATGAGTCTGAATACTCCATGGTGTGTATGTACAGTGTTTATTTATCATCCGTTCCTCAACAGATGAGGATTGTGATTTATACCATCTTTTTACTTTTTTTACATTTTATTAGGGGCTCATACAACTCTTATCACAATCCATATATATACATACATCAATTGTATAAAGCACATCCATATATTCTTTGCCCTAATCATTTTCAAAGCATTTGCTCTCCACGTAAGCCCTTTGCATCAGGTCCTCTTTTTTTTCCTTCCCTCCCCGCTCCCAATTCCCTCATGAGCCATTGATAATTTATAGATTGTTATTTTGTTGCCCATTTTTTTATCATGGAAATTGCTGCGATAAACATGGGTATTGAGAAATCTCTTTGCGTTGTGTTCTTTATTTCATTAGGGTATATGCCAATTAAAAGCATTGTAGGATCATAAGGTCTTTGTATTTGCATTTATTTAAGGATGTGTCATACTGTTTACCATATATACCGTATATACTTGAATATAAGCTGACCCAAGTATAAGCCAAGGTACCTAATTATTACCTGGGAAACCAGAAAAACTGACTGACTTGAGTATAAGCCTAGGGTGGATAATGCAGAAGCTATTGGTGAGTTTCAATAATCAAAACAAATGAAAATAAAATGACTAAAAATTGAGACATAAGTGGGTAATATATTTAATTACTTATTTTAAATAAAAAATATAAATAAAATGACAAGTCATTTAACATTAGTAAACCAGCACAGTGAGTGAAAAATAGGTTCAACAAAAACAATAAGGTATCAACAATGATACCTTACGAATATCATTCCTTGAGTTCAATCAGCAACCAAGCTAAAATATAAAGAGTTAAAATCCTTCAAAACTAGATTCCTCATCATCATCCATATTGCAATGCAGAGCTTCAACTGGTGTGAGGTCATCATAGACGCTGTCCTCACTGAGATCGCCGTCATCACCATCACTGCTGTCATTTTCATACAAAGTGCAGTCTTCACTGCCATCCATAGCATTACTAATGCTACATTTCTGAAAGGCACGTCGCACCATGTTTTCTGGAATGTCTTCCCATGCATCTTGAACCCACTTTGCTGTTAATTCTATGTCAGGCTTCATGAGATATCCTCCTTTTGTTAGTCAGGCTTGACCAGATGACATCCATTCATGCCACATCCTTCGCACAAGGTCTTTAAAAGGCTTATTCAAAGATTCACGTCATAGGACGGCTCTGATTGGTTAGATGTGAATAAACAAACATTCAAAGTCCTGCAGTGTCAGCGGAGCTTTGAATGAACAGTGGAGAAAAGACAATCACCTGCGAGATAATGGGCGCTAGTCCTGTTACCTCAGGGGTGGGGGCAGCGACATGTTACACCTCACTGGGGTACCACTGACCCGTGTATAAGCTGAACCTTAGTTTTTCAGCACATTTTTGTGCTGAAAAACGTGGCTTATACAGGAGTATATACAGTATATATATGCAAATACACATATATAAATAGACATATACCACACCAGTCAATTCTGACTTATAGCAATCCTGTAGGAAAGGGTGAGACTGCTTCTGTAGGTTTTTGAGGTTATAACTATTTACAAGGATATATAGCCTCACTTTTCCCCGATGGAGCAACTGGTGGTTTCAAACTAATGATTTTTGGATTACCAGCCCTATGTGTCACCACTGTACCATCAGGGCTTCTATCGTTTTCTGTAGTGGCTTTACATTCTGGAACATCATCAGCTGTGTATAAACATTTCAATCTCTCCACATCTTCACATTTATTAATTTCTTTTTTTTAATTTTGCTAAGATTGGCAGTGAAGTGTTATCTTTAAAACTGCTGAGCAAGAATGCCATATTCAAAAATACGTGCCCTCAAATATGATGAAGACTAAAATAATTTTTAAACAAGAGGAACCAAAAGGATTTGTAAAACACCACTAGCCTGACCAAAATAAAGTAAAAACAGTTCTTTGAACAGAGAATCAATAATAATAACAGAAACATAAAATCATCATGCAAGACATTATTATGAAGATATAGTCCAAATTAACTAATACACGAAGTGAAAATTAAAAACGTATAAATCAACTAAGGAACCACAGATAACATTTCCACAATGAAGATAAGAAAAAAATAAGCGAGGGATAAGTGTGGATTATAACCAGTTCAATAAGAAGATATCAAATCATTCACAAGAGACAAAAACTTGTCTTAAAGTTGGACAGAAAACAATAAAAAGCAAACAACCCCCAAAGAAAATGTAAAAATTCAACAAAAGAACAAAGTAAAAAAGCTTAAAGTTCTGCTTAGCAGTAAGACATTCCTTTGATTTCCAGACTAATTTTGCCTTTATATCTAAGGTGTGCTTTCTGTAAGAAAGCTATTTATGACTTGTGTTTTCTAATACATTCTATTCTGTCTTTCACCTGATGAATTGATCCAGTTACATTTAATGTTGCTTCTGGTAGGTATCATTTTATTACTATCATTACTGCCATCAAAAACATGTTGCATTTATACTGTCTTATCATGTTGTTTCATTCTTCATTATAATTTTCTGTGCTCCCTTCTGTTGACGGATTTTCTTTTCATAGTTTTCCTTTTGTTTGTATCTTACTTTTTAACATGTTTTTCTTTCATGATTTTGGATATATCACTTCATTGCCTTTTTGCTTCCTTGGTTTCTATAGAAAAATCTGAGCTTATTCGAATTGGTTTGCCTTTATAAGTGATTGTTCTTTTTGTGCGTGTTGTTCTCAGTATTTTTCCTTTTCTTTGGTTTTAGAAAGTTTGACTAAGATGTGTTACAGTGGCTTATTTCAGGGATCAATTTAGGGTCCTGTCGGATTCTTAGAAAAGTATTTTCTGTTCTATTGTAGGAAGATTTTTAAAAATTCTGTTTCATGTATTTTCTAATGGTCGATATTTTTCCCCTTTAAGTTCTTGGATGTTTACCCAATGTAAATTGCTCCTTATGATAGTGCACCACAGATTGCTGAGGTTTTCTTGAGGTATTTTGGTCATTTTTATAGTTTGATCTTATATTTTGTTCCCAAGAGATTTGTCCTCAAGAGCACTGGTTCATGTTTAAATGCTTCTCTTTCTTTCTTTCTTTCTTTCTTTCTTTCTTTCTTTCTTTCTTCCAAATTGCTGGGTATTTAAATCAAATATCATAAGGTTTGCTTTCCAATCTCTATTTGGAGGTCTTGAATTATTCCTATTTATTTATTTGTTTGTTTAGTCAGCTTGGTCTTACAGTGTTTTCCTGTGCTCATGTATCTTCTGGTTTTTATCTCATTGTCCATATTGCTGTCAATTTTTTTTCAACTGTATGGTTTGAAGCCGCTGAAAATAATTCCCCTTAACTACCTCATAAGAAGATTTAAAGCAACGGTTCTCAACCTGTGGGTTGTGACTCCTTTGGGCGTCCAGCAACCCTTTTACAGGGGTTGCCCTACCATAACAGCACCAAAATTACAGTTATGAAGTAGCAACAAAAATAATGTTATTGTTGGGGGGGTCACCACAACTTGAGGAAATGTATTAAAGGGTCACGGCATTAGGAAGGTTGAGACCCACTGATTTAAAGCTTTCTCCTCCCCAAAGACCTCCTTCTCTGCATCCACATCTACATGTGATCAACTTAGTTGATCCATTTCTCTTGTTTTGTGTGTGTACAGACATAGCTGTCTCTGAGACATGATGTGGTTTTAATATTCATCTCTGGTGGAAAAGCAATCCCTGGGGACATGTGTCAGAGCACAAAGAGACCAAGGTGTCAGGTTATTCAGCTCTAGCGTTTCTCAAGCAGGGCTAATGGCCATCAACAGTTAAATACTTCCCCATCAGGACCTGGGTTTCAATGTCAGCTCCGGAGTTTCAGAGAGTACAGGTTAAAGGTGAATACAAATGACACAAAAGATAAGAAAAGATAAGCTACAATACCCTGCCCAGGAACTCACCCAAGTTGTGTTCACTGACTCCTTATCAGAGCGGGGCCCTAGATCTCTTTAAAGTACTGTCTTCTAGGCAGGAACTGACAGGCAAATGATGCCACTTGGAAGCCTAATTTCAAAAGATGAGGTTCAAACTCCCCTGTACTAAACGTCCCCTGAGACCCTTAGTTTCCCCTCATTCTGCACTCTCCCAAGGCTGCACTCCCCAGTATTCTGGCAAAGTGTTGCCACAGTCCAGTCCCAAGAGTCCCAGGCCAATGTTGAGAGTCAGCTGCCAGCAGATTTCAGTGTCTCTTGTTTGCCAAGAATACAGTGAGCGCACTTTGAATTTCTCAGCCGTACACTGTGGGAACCTGTGAACTTTCATGCCCTAGCTCAATCACATTCACCCATTCCCGGCATGGACTAGCCCTTCCTTGAGTATGCTGAAGGAGAAGTGCTAGTGTCCTTCTAGGCCTGGTGTGGAGATACTGCCTCTTTCTGCTAGGCATTTCCCCTCTCTGCGATATTCCAGAAAACTGTAGTACAGGGCAGTCCCTTGGGTATCCTGTATGGGCCACACAGAATTGGTTCTTTGCAATAATTTGTCTCTCAAATACCAGGGTAAAATTGGTTTAAGTTTCTGTATTTCCATGGAAGTCTAAAACTCAAATTCTTTGGTTTCCTCCATCCCCCTCTCCCCCAAATATTCTTTTTTGACAAGGGTTTTACAAAGCCTCTGGCTATGAGGGTATATCGGATTGGAATCCACCCCAGTGCCTTGTCAATGCAATGCCTTTGAAAGCAAAGTGACCAGGATTAACCCTTGCCCACAGCTCAGCTGACAATCTAATAGCTGAAAAAGATGACTAGAAGCTCTCCCTGTATTACATTAAACCACCTGCAATGTACTTGGTATGTATTATCTTCAGTTCTTTTGAGAATGCCTTCAGTGAATTGTGAGTCTGTGCTGTGATCTTAGCATTATTTATTTAACAGAGAACAGGAAATGATTACTTGATCAAATTCTGTGTATCATACACAAAATAATAACTGGAGGAAGCATTCATTGTGCTGTTTGCATAAGTATTCTATGGATGGTTTTTCTCTAGAGAGTATTATGGAAAGACAATCTGGCAACAAACTTCTCCAACTCATAGTATATTTTATGCATTATAAAGATTATCAAAACAATCTGACTGAGTACCATACTTAGTCACTTATTGATGAATTAAAGAAATATATCCGCTGTAATTTTATTTTTGTCCAAAACAATTAATTGACTCAAGTGGTTCTACTTTCTTCTTTAGTTTGTTAATAATTCACAATATTTTAACTGATTTGTTTTGGGGTACTTTGAAAGGATCAGCTGTTATTTTGTCAATGTTGCTACTGTTTTGTTTTGCTCCTTTGAAGAATAGTTACATAAAATTTCCAAAAATAATAATGCAACTCTAAAATCAATATTTGGTTGTACCATGATAAAACCAAAACCTTACTTTATGATCATCTTAAATATTAATTTAATATTAAATATTATGCAAAGCTTTAAATCTAAGATTATCTTTTAAATTTGAGATTAACCTTCACTATTCTCTTCATGAAGTATTTCCTACTTATATATCTTTTTAATTTTAATAACTACTACTTTCTTCAGGTTAGAGATTAAAAAATTTTTGTAGAACTTTCCAATGCTTCTCCATATCTCCAAGGATTCTAAGTTCATCCTAATGTTCTGTATTCATCTTGCTTGACATATAATCCTTTCTGGAGAGAGTACTTAAGTCTTTGCCTTGAAACACTGTTTTAACCATCCTATTGATTGCAAGTCTCTACAAGATATAACTCTCCACGCGTCTGTCAATTTGTCAGGTGTGGTAGCTTCTGTGTTGTGTGGTGATGGACATTATATCACTGGTATTTCAAATAGTAGCGCAGTCACTGAAAGTGAATGGCTTCAGCAAAGATTCCAAACTAAGAAGAGATTGTGAAGAATAGGCTTTCAATTTCAGAGGATTTTGCCATTTTGGATAGCAGTAGAAATTTGTCAGCTACTGTGAATCTCATGAATAGCAGCAGAGCATTGTCGGATAAAATACCAGGAGAGGAACCCCTCTGGTCAGAAGGAAGAGCTGAGGAAGGCTACCTTCTCAAAGGAGAGGTGACCATATGATGAAAATAGAGTAAAGCTTTCTGAACCAAAGTCTTTGGTATATTCACTTGCTGATGGGGCATGACTCAGAATTAGAAGAAACAGATACAAATGTCTATTAATAATTTCCTCTTGGAATGTATGAAGTGTGAATATAGGAAAATTGGACATTGTCAAAAATGGAATGGATGACACATACATCAGTATCTTCAGTGGGAGTGATCATAAATGGATTGGTATTGGCCATTTAGAATCAGACAGTGAGATGGTTTCTATACCAGAAATAATGTCACATCTGTAGGCAGGAAAGACATTTCAAGATCTATCTTGAAGTACTATGTTATCTGTGATATACGCATACTAGGAAACACAGTCCACAGAATTAATATTCAAATTTGTGCACCAACCACCAATAGCAGTAATGGAAGCATTATACCAGCACCTTAAGTCAGAGATTAAGAAGTATGATATCAAGATGCATTGACAATTATTGCCAATTGTAATGCAAAAGTTAGAAACAAAGAGGAAGGAACAGTAGTTGGAAAATATGGTGTTGGTAATATGAATTAAGCAAGAAATTGTATGTTAGAATTTAGCCTATCAAGATCATAAAAGATACATGTGGATTTTTCTGGATGGAAAACACAGAAATTATCATATCACTACATATGTGGTAGGAGACAATAGAAAAGCCAGTGTCAGTAGCTGAAAAGATATCGGGGCCAACTGTTGTACAGTCCATCAACTGCTCATTTGTAAGTCTATGTTGAAGTTGAAAAAAAAACCCAAAAATGAAAAACAAAATCCACACAAGCCAAAATATGAACTTGAGTTTATCCCACCTGAATTTCCAGAATATCTCAAGAAAAGATTTGATGCACTGAACATTAATGAGAGAATACCTGATAAGCTGTGGGATCATATCAAGAACATCATACATGAGGAAAGAAAAAGGTAATTAAAATACAGGAAAGAAAAGATCAAAGTAAATGTCACAAGAGACTCTATGATACTCGCTCTTTATTGTAGAGTAGCTAAGGCAAATGGAGGAATTGATGAGGTCAAAGAGGTGAACAGAAAATTTGAAAAGGCATCATAAAATTTGGAAAGATTTAAGATTTAGAAAAACAAAAGAGGAAGAACATTCTCAGCATATCTTAAACGCAAGAGGAGGAGGAGGAGGAGAAAAATCAAAAGCTTGAGTTGCCATTTTGAGTCCATGGCTAAAATATTGAATGGGGCAGGAATTATCAAAAGAAGATGGAAAGAATATACAGATTCACTATACCAAAAAGAACTAGTTGACATTAAGTCATTTCAAGAGGTAGCATATAATCAAGATTCAATGTTACGGAATTTAGAAGTCCAAGCCAAAAAGGCATTAGCCAAAAAGGAGCTCCAGAAATTGATGGAATACCAATTGAAATGTTTCAAAAAGTTGATGAGGCACAGAAAGTACCCATTAGTCTATGCTAGGAAATGTAGAAGACAGTTGCTTGGCCAACTGACTAGAACACATATCAAGGAAAGGTTACCCAGGAGAATGCGAAAATTATCAAATATCATTACTTTAACATGCAAGTAATTTTTTTCTGAAGATCATCCTAAATGGTCGTAACAGTACATTGACAGGGAGCTGGCAGAGTGCAGAAGCAAATTCAGAAGAGAAAGTGGAAAAAAGAGATCATTATTGATGTCCGACCGTGGATGAAAGCAGAGAATATCAGAACATGGTTTACTTGTGTTTTATTCATTGTGCAAAACTAGATAATTGTGTGGATCATAACAAATAATAGATAGCTGAGAAGAATGGCAATTCCTGAACACCCCATTGTGCCCATTCTGAACCTGTCCATGCATCAAGAGGCAATGGTGCAAACAGAACAAGGTTCTACTCTGTGGTTTCAAGTCAGAAAGTGTGAATCAGAGTTGCATCCTCTCACCTTCCTTATGCAAACTGAGTGCTGAACAAACATAATCAGAGGAGGTGGCTTATATGAAGATGAATGTGGCAGCAAGACTGTAGGTAAAAGGCTTAATAATGTTTGATATGCAGATGATACCACCTTCTTTGCTGGAAGCCAAGAGAACTTGAAGCACTTGCTGATGTAGATCAAGTCAATTTTGACTCAATGACTTCAAATATGGGAATAGTATAAGGGCAGAGGTAATAAGGGTTATATAGCAATTTAATTCCATATATTTTAATGATATGTTATCATTGTTTTAGGGAATATAATTTGATTATGAAAGCATCATTTGTATCAAATGGCCTTTTCCAGATGTTATCGCATAACCTTATCCAGATGTTGCTATTGTTGTGAGGTGCCATCCAATCAGGGCCTGCTCACAGTGACCCCAGGCACAGCAGGAGGACACCCTACCATCTTTACAATGGTTCTTGTGTTTGAGTCCATTGGGCCCAAGAGCTATGTAGCAGACTGCCACATTTTCTCATTTTGCATATTTTTCATATTGTTTTACCAACACCAAGGCTTAACTTAATTTAGTCTCACATGCTGCTGCTATTTCCCAAACATTAGCAAGCAGGGCACATCTTTAACCCTCACTTCAAGTACTATGTCCAACATTTCACAGCTGAAAGTAGCCTTTCTATGTCAGTTACTATGGAATTTTGTCAGAAACTTTCACGGTTCTTCATTTTCATTCTTTTTACATATTTTTTCAAAAGTGGTATATCTTGGTAGATACTTCATAAATACCTAACACTAAGACATATTCTCAATAAATATGTCTGTCCCTTACAATGTCCAATAAAGTGCTGTATTGATAGGATTCACGGAGTATCAGAGAGGTAAAAAGGGATGGATCCTGATGGTAACAAAAGTAGTCTGTGAATGCTCGTGGTTTATTATTTTTTCACACATAAGGCTTTGACGAATCAAAATCCATTCTATTAGATTGATCCATTGCAATAATTTATTTTAAATATAAAGATGTTTCCAAAAGGTCATTGAAATCTTTTAATTCATGAACTTTTGAAGCACATGCATATACAACATATGATTGTACTTTAATGTTTACATCTATTACCCATGTATCTATCACAGGTTTTCCTACTAAAGGCAAGGGAATTACACACAAATGAGATTAAAGATTTACCCAAAATCACACATCTAATTTGTAATTGATATCCTCTAAGTCTTTGCCTTGCATTACATTGTTTCACTTATGTGAAATTTATGATCATCATCAGCCTAGATATTATTTAATAATTAAAGTGAAATATAAATAAAAACCAGTACCGAAGATTCAGTGATTAAGCATTTGGTTATTAAGCCTTGTGATCTGAACTCTCCAATCCTTCTACACAGAAAAGTACAGGCAATCTGCTCCCCACAAAACTATAGCCCAGGAAGCTCCATGGTTTCTACTCTGCCCTATATTCCTTCACGAGCTTCATTAAACTCTGCAGCACACAAACATATACTCAGTAATTGATGGGTTATCAATGTTTTCAGCTCATAAAAACTAAATATTTTAAATTCCATATGAATATATACACAAATACTGTTTTATAGTTGATATGTGCTCACAAAATACAATTTTCAAACAAAGTAATTCTCCTTTTTAAAAGTCACCATGATATTTGCTGCTGTACTAAATACTGTTCTGAACCACAATAGCTGTATGATATTATGTGAAATTTCTTTTTGATTGAAAATCCATGTCCAGCTCTTATCTGTACCAGTATACATGTTCTGGTCAAACTAGTTTTTTAAGATAGAATTGGGACCATGGTAGTAGGGTGGTGGGGAGGCGAGGAAGCATTAAAGAACTAAAGGAAGGTTGTGCGTTTCATTGGTGAAATTCAGGGAATTCAGAACACATAAATCCCTCAGGACCCATGAGGGGCACAGCGATAGTAGGAAGGTAAGGGGGAGGGAGGTTGGGGGAGGTGGGGTGTAAGAGGGAAGCGATCACAATGATCGATGTACGGCCCCCATCCCAGGGGGACGAACAGCAGAGGGGTGGATGAAGTAAGACAGCGGTTGGTGTAAGACATGAAAAAAAAAAAGGATTTGCGGGTTGTAAAGGGGTGATGGGGGAAGGAGGGTGGGGAGGGAGGAGGAAAATGAGGAGCTGACGCCAGGGGTTCAAGTGAAGAGAAAATGTTTTGAGAAAGATAATGACAACATATGTACGGATGTGTTTGACAAAATGTATATATGTAGGGATTGTGATGAGACCTGTAAGAGACCCCAATAAAATAAAATTAAATCCATGTCCAGTACAACAATTTTCTGATAGCATCAAAGTATGGAAATTCAAACATTGGACATGCATGGAGCATGAACCACCACAGGAGGTTAAGGATTATGACTGACTTCGTGATTCTGTTTTATAAAGTGCATTGTTGAATAATTAACATGATTATAACAAGCTTTATCATTTATTTAAATCTCCATATAATTTTTCAAGGAGTATCAGTTGAGCATATCACACCTGAATTCTTTATGGTTGATGTACAACATTGCTTTCTAATACTCTCAGAATATGATTTGGTAAATTGACTAAAGCAGTAAAACCAAAACCAGAATATTAAGGTTAAAGATCACAGGCTTATTTTCAAAATCAAAATAACTTTCTTATATTGAAACACTCACTGAAAGTAATGCCTTCCAATAGCCCCTTTTCAGTTTCCTCAAGTCAATTCCAACACATGGAAACTCTGTGGATTTCCCAGGATGCAGAACTCTGCCACCCAGGCTTGTCAATGGCTGGTTTTCTAGGAGATTGTTAGGCCAGGCAGCAATAAGCTACTACAAAAGGAAGTTTATATTGTTTTGTTTATCATGTGATAGTTCTATCAAGAAAATAAATTTAAAATATTGTCTCAGGCTCTTTCTGAATAACATTTCTAGATTTCTAGATATATACTCCAATGTATTCTTAGGGTCTTACTGTTTCTATAATCATGTTCATAGCAAATGTCTCTTCAGTGATCAATTTATTTTCAATGAAACATATTTGAAACTTTGGGCTTTTAAGCCAGACACACTGAACCCACTCCAATGTTTCAATTCACTAGACAAGTTGTTACACATAAATGGGCATCTGTTTTCTCAGACATAAAAATATTTAAATGATATATATAGCTATTTTCATATGCTTGAACACAATAGAGAATAAAATCACTTCATAGCTCATTTCAAAGGTAGAATAAACATGTTTGTTGATTAGCAAAATTCTAGGGGCAAAGTAAAATTTAAATAGTTGTCATTATTAATTTTCAAAATTTTCTTATTTAATTTGTAAGCTTATTTGAACAGGATTTGAAAAACTCATGAAAAAATTCCATTACCTTTTAATTAGATTTTTTTTCCTTGAACTTTTTGAAGCACACTCATATATTTCCTCCTGTTTATGCCATTTCTCCAGCATTAAAGCAATAAATTGTGCTTTATTTACCAAGAGATTAGAAGTTACATTTTTCTTTTTATATTAATTAACTAATTTTATATTAGTATTAAAATTATCTACTTCATGAATTTGGATTGTGAGTAACATCCAAAATTGCCTCATAGAAATTTATTTTTAATCAATCAATTTATTGGTAAGCATTAAAAATAGATGAATGTTGTTGCCATTTCTTATATTAAATTTTATATCTTCAATAATCACTGATAATATCACATTAAATCAATTATGGAAAACAAAACTCCTATTGCATGAAATTTGCCTTTTAGAATAAATTTGTCTTGTAGTATTTAGAGAAAATAGTCCTTTAAGAGTTAATTAGAATAACTTTCATATGATCAGTCCAGTAAGAGTCTGAGAATAAAACTAAGAAAATATCTCAATCTGTGATTGTAATCAAATCATCCCTAAAGATGAAAGGCCTAGTAAAATTCAGTGGTATTTTTGTTTGAACGTATGTGTATGTGTTTACATATATATAATAAAAGAAAGACAGTCACTCTGAATTTCAGTTTTTAAATAACATTTTCTCACTTTGATCTAAATGTGTTCTCAGGAATATTTTGTAAAATCATCTTTCAAAAGGAATTTTTTTTCTAGTCATTCTGTGCCAACATTATGAGAAAACATTAGAACCAATGCTTGAAGAAAAGTGAATGCCTCAATTTTCATTCATTAAGCTAGAAACAAAAAACACAGAAATGAGTATGTATAAAAATGACATAAATGATGGTATGGTAATCTTAGCTATAATTCTGACATGAGCTGTTAAGAAGAAACCATATGTTATGTTCATAAATGTATTAAATACACACAAATTAGTTTCACTGATGTAGGAAAATGTCTACATCTTAAAATTTGCATTATGAATAGAGTACTGCTCAGAATTAAAAAAAAAATTTATAAATGTGCATATTCTGCAATATCGTTAGTATGCCAGTGTGAGTAAGCAACAAACAACTAGTTTGCCATGTGCCCTTTATATCTGAAAGGCCACCTGCCAGCTCTTTCCCATTTTCCCCTCAATGGGTTATCAGATGAATATAAATTAGTACAGTTAGATTTTCAATAAGAGCTGCATTTCCTACTTCATTGTGGAATGGGTCAGATGGCAACACTTACTTCAATGCTGCCATTCAGATCCAAACTCATGACGTGTAACTTGTACACCATTGTCCCCTAAATGATGATCTCACATGGCTAGCCAGCATGACAATGATTGAATGTCATTTAGTTCAGTCCAAAGGCAACCAGTCCAAGTTGTTAAGGATTTTTAAAATAAAGCATGTGTCTCCAATTCCCTTTAATACCCAATTGGCAGTCAGTCGCTGGCTAACTGCTTCACAGGGCAAGTTGTTAACATGCAACCCTCAAAGGTAATAAGCAGATGTGAAAGAGCAGCACAAGAATGAGAGCATGTGGGACACACATTTTTATATTTTTATTATTATAATTTAGTTAGCAATTAAGAATTAAACTTTTAAGAAGATGGAGGAATAATGCACTTTAAATATTGTGATCATCATGCCAATGTTAAAGTAATTAGAAAGAATTAAGTTTCACCACCTAATAAACCAAACCTGTGTCACATCACATCAATTATTAGCAACATTTTAAATTGAAGTACATTGTTGTTAGATCCTTCCAACTGGGTTCTGACTCCTAGTGACCCTATGCACAACTAAGCAAAACATGGTCTGGTACTCTACTCTCCCCATCATTGTTGCTATGTGTGAACCCATTTTTGGAGCCAGCATGTCAGTCCTTCTGGTTGAGAATCTTCCTCTTTTGGGATCATTTTATACTACGCATGACGTTCTTCTCCAGGAACTGGTATCTTCTGATAATATGTCCAAAGTACATGAGATGAAGTCTGGGTTTATTTCTGTCCCCCCTAAAAATCTGTTCATTTTGTAGGCATTCCAGGGAATACTGCATATTCTTAATTCCAAAAACCCACTATCAACTTGTCAATTCTGATTCCTAGCAACACGGTAGCAGACAGTAGAAATGCTCTATAGGATTTCCAAAGGCAGGCGGCCACATCATCTCAAAAACAAACAAACAAACAAACTCAATTCCACTGAATTCTTTCCTTCTAACATGGAAAATTAGCAGGAGTCTTGATAATGCAGTGGTTAAGCACTAGGCTACTAACTAGGAAGTTGGTGGTTCTAAATCACTAGACATTTTTCAGGAGAAAAAAAAGTTACAGGCAACACAATTCCATAGAGATTACAACCTTGATATCAGGATGTTTTATTCTATCTCCCAGAGTTGCTATAAGTAGGGATATATAAAATTTCCAGTGGAAGCTACTTAATAAAACACCTACCATGAAGCATAATATTCTCTATGATGGGATAATATCTAGATGCCTATAAGAAAATTGGGTTAATAAAAGTATTATTCAAATTTGAACCCACCCACTAAAGTTACTGATAAAGAAGTTGAAGAATTTTACCCAGTTTTCAGTTTTTGTTCAAACATTCAATGAAGATGAATTGATACTTACTGGTGATTGAAGAACAAAAGTACGAAACAAAGAGGAAGGATAAGTAATCAGAAATATGAATCAAGAAATCACGAGACAGAATTTTGCAAGGCAGATGACTCCATTTTGAATACCTTCTTTCAAAAGCACAAGTGGTGACTATACATATGCATCTCACAAGATGAAATAAAACAGAATCAAACCGACAGCATCTGTGCAAATACTATGACTGAGAACCTACGCAAGATCTAAATTAATTAGATGGAAAAGGAGTTTGCTACTTTCTATACCTAATAAGTTGGGTCAACTCACAGCCATTCAGTCAATTCCAGCCCATAGAGACCCTACACGACAGAGCAGATAACTGCGGTCAGTTTCAGAGACTATAACTCTTTACGGGAGTAGAGAGCCTCACCTTTCTTCCTTGGAACAGCTGGTGAAAGTGCTGGTCTTGTTGGCATCCCAACGCAAAATCGAGTATGCGGATCACATTAGTTACTCAATACATTTGGAAGACTTTATTAATAAAAGTTCATTTTAAGCAGTAGCTGAAAATAAATGACTCAATACAGCAAAATTCACATTCTAAATGTGTTTTCTTTACTCAGTGATTAAACAATAGATTATCTTTCCAATTTTTCTGGTTTCCCCTTTGAACTATTAAATAAAATATATTACTTACATACGTGCTGAAGACCTGAACATAACTGAATATTGTCAATATAAACTAATTTTGCATATTCTGACACTTTGTCTTAGTCATTTATGGATTTATCTTCATTCTAAACTACCGTCGTGTGAAGAATAAGATTTAATTTATTCTGAAATAGAACATATGTTCTCCTCTAAGTTGAAATTCTTTATTAATTGATAAAGAAGAGAGAACTGAAAGTCTGGCAAAAGTATTCTGAATTAATTTTATGTCATGACACTTTATTTGGGGGAAATATAGTACAAAACGGGGAAATAAACTATTTTTACTAGCTATTCAGGAGATTATTTGATATTTCAATATTGGGATCAATTGTTTTCATATAGTTAATTCATTTGTTTTTCCATTGTCATTGCTTGATATCATGAATATCAGTTTGTAAACAGCAACTGCAGTGATAGAAAGAGATCAAATAGATAATTTTCAGTTTGATGATTGCTGGTGATTTTCCCCTAAATCTTAATTCAAATTGAATTTTCTTATCTAATATTAAATTTGAAAAAATTTTTACTTTGTAGCACTGAATGCAAATAGGGTGATGCTCTGGCTTATATTCAATCATTAATAAAATAGGCCAGGGAAATTTAGTAAGAGTGAATACTTGAGGACATTTTGGAAAATAAATCAGAATTTAGATATACAGTTAGAAAGTGGTGTCTATATGAGTGACATTTGCGTACATTTTTGTAATTGCTCATCATTTATGGTCAATGATTGACTAGAACAAAGAACTATTAATATTCAAGTATATTATCTCAAATAAAAGTATTTTACAACTTTATTTTCACTATGGGTTTTTTTCTCAGAAATGGTTTTGTAACAAGTTTTGGTAAAGCAAATCAAATTCAAAAAAAAAAGCAAATCAAATTCAGATACATTTCTTGATACCCGGAAAACATCTGAAAGGTTACTTGGCAATATGTTTGACAGGTATAGGAGACAATGCACTACTAGATTGCATTTTTAAAATAAGACCATTATAAAATATTGAAGACAAGTTCAGCCTGATTAATGAATATAATGATATTTTAACCTTCAAAGTTATCATTCTTTCTCCCATGAAGATTTTAATGAGCAAATTATCATTCTGTTAACCTTCTTTTTAAGTCCTCATTTATCTTTGAATGATGTATGTCCAGCCCATCATTGTCTGTCAGTTTGTCGTACTGCAGTGGCTTGTTGGTTATGACGATGTTGCAAGCGGCATCACCAGTATTTGAAATACCAGCATGGCCAGCCAAAGTGAGCAGGGCTCAGGGGGCTTGCATACTAAAAACGGTTAATGAGGAAGGAATTGGCTGCCACCTCTGAGTGATGTCCCTGGAACACTTTGCCTAGCAGCAGCAGAAGATTATCCGACACAGTGCTGGAAGAAGAGCACCTCGGGCTGGAAGACTACAAATAAAGCTGCCAGGGAGTCGCCTTGTCAACAGAGTCCACCATAATAACACGAATGAAGTACAGCTTTCATGATCTTCATTTAATGACAGATCACAACTCAAAATTGGAAGAACGAGTTGAAAATAGGTACCATGGAATTTAGGAGGTATGAATCCAGGAAAGTTGGAAGTCATCGGAAATTAAGTGGAACACAAAGATGAGTGATTCAGGAACTATCAAAAGAACATAGAAGGAATATATAGTCACTGTAGCAAAAAGAACTAGTAGACATACATCCATTTCAAGAAAATAGCATACAGTAAAAAAACCAGTAGAAGCACTAATAGAAGTTCAAGCTGCCCTGAAACCTAGCCCACTGCCAACAGTCAATCCTGACTAGTGACCCAATAGAACAGAGTAGAGCTGCCCCTGTGGGTTTCCAAGGCTCTAATTATTTTCCTCTTTCTCACAAGAAGTGGCCCGTGCTTTCTGATTGCTGGGTGTGTCAAGGCTAATGTGTATCCACAACAACACCAGGGCTCTTCAGGCTGTGCTAGTCATTAGCAAATAACAAGGCTCTACACATTGATGGAATACGAAAGGAAATGTTTCGATAATCTGATGAAGCATTAGAAGTACTCACTGGTCTAAGCAAATTAATTTGAAAGCTATCTTGCCAACAGACTGGAGGGTATCATTATTTGTACCCATTTCCAAAAACGGGGATCCAACAGAATGTGGAAATTATTGAAAAATATCGAACAAAATTATTGAATAACAACAATATTGCATGCAAGTAAAATTTGGCTGGAAGCACTTAACTACTCTTCAAGCTGTACAGGTAGCTGCCAGAATTCAAAGTGATAACAGAAGATGTAATCCAAAAAATATCATTGCGGATATTCGATGGGTCTGGATGAAAGTAGGGAATATGAGAAAGACGTTCATTTGTGTTTTATGAACTATGCAAAGGCATTAGACTGTGCATCCTTAAAAATATCCTAGAACGAACAAATCTGTCTTAGAAAAAGCACAACCATGGTTTTTTTTAGAAAGAAGCATGATGGAACTTTACCTCTTGTACTTTGGATGTGTCAAGAAAGACCAGTCCTTAGAGAAGAATAACACGCTGGTTAAAAGTAATGGTATGCAAAAGTACAGACCCTCAACAAGATAGACTGGCTCAGTGACTGCAACCAGGTCCTTACCCAGGACGAGAGCCACGAAGGTTTGTCAGGATGAATCCGTTTGCTTACTTCTGCTGTATCGGGGGTCGTATACAGGGGGCACTCACTACAAGCTGGATCGGCCTCAGTGGCATGTAATAACTTTCCTACCGTGAATGCAAACTTTGCTATACATCCCTTCAATATCTCTATACTTCATGTGCATTCTACAACTATGTTTTCAGTTGAATAAAATTTTCTGCCAATGGCTGGAACAGTTTAGTTGTTGCTGTTGTTGATTTCTAGTTACAGAGTATATAATGTTCAGCAAGAGGACTTGTATATTTTTACTAGGTAGTGAGCCTGCTCCTCCCTCTCATTTATAGGGTGTAGGTAAATTTCCTATATTGATCTATTGAGGCGCTGCAGTAGCCTTGCATCAGTTACAGCTTCTAACATCATCACAATGTATCCCTAGCCTCACATTGCCAATAACCACTGCCATCTTCCTCATCACCATCATACCATCACATGACAACCAACTCCACCTTACCACCACTATCATCTCCCCCAGACACCTACAGCTTACTTCAGCACTAAATACATCATCCCCTTGAAAGCAGCACATATGAGCCTCAAGCTGTCCATTTTCAAAACCAGTTGAATTAACATCATAAGCAGCGATTAACTTTCTGGAAGAATTAGGAAAGGAAAAATTATATGGAAAATATACAATTGCCTTAAGTCATTGGAGGAAAAATATTAAACTGATCAATCAAAAGAAATAACTGGAACTGGTTAACATAGTTTCTTAAAGGGACTAACTTGTTTCCTTTTTGACTCAGACTTTTGAAAAAAACACTCAGATCTACAAGTATTACATTAGATACATTTTAGCTTCAAATGTATTTTAAAAGTCAATTCACTTTAGAGCTTCTACAAGAAATGACTCATAACAGTTATTAATTTAGGGCTAGAGTTCAATTTTTTTACTAAAAGGATAAAGGATGACTACAAAGTGAAAATCGATATCTGCACTAAAGTGAAAGTTTTCTTTTTGATTGCTTATTACTTTTTGCCATAATAGTTAATAGATAACCATGAAAGAATAGAAATTATGACACTTTATCATAGATTTTTTTCATAATGCATCCCAACTAAAACAATCTTTCTCATAGAACAACATAATATAAATTATTTACCATGGTCAAGAAATACCTTCAAAATTTGCATTTTCTCATAAAATGTCAAAATATATTAATACATTTCAAGATCTATAAGCAAAAAATTTTTGACAGTGGATTCATAAAATAAATTATCTCTGTTTTAGAGAATATCTAGATAAAGAATCTAGGGGAATACAAACATTTCTCTGAACCTTGGAATCATTTCAAAATACCTGAAGGAAATAAAATATTCTGCAATGATTATTATTTGAAAATCTCATGCCTGGTAAAAATCTGGATTCTAACGGAGAATAAAATTGTATTAACAAATAACCCAAGCATGTTATGACCAGTGTGGACAACAGAAAAGTAGGTAGGAAGATAGATGATAGATAATCGATAGATATATAGATAGATATTCACACAAGCATCTATACATGGATATGTGTAGCAGCTTTCTCCTTAACAAGATGATTTAACACAGTGGCTGCATAGATGGAATCAAACATAAGAACAATTGGGCAGTGTTTCACTCTGTTGTATGTAGAGTTACTATGAGTAAGAACTGGTTCCAGGACACCTAAAAACAATATGCATCCAAATTGATTCAATGACAGTTGGATATTCTGGAAAACCACAACATATTCAATATTCTTCACCAACACCATGATTCAAAGGCATTGATTCTTCTCCTATCTTCCTTATTTATTGCCCAACTTTCATGTGAAAATAAGGCCACTGAAATTAACATGTCTTAGATCTGGCACACCTTAGTGCTCAAAGTGACATCTTTACACTTTAACACATTACATAGATGTTTGCAACGTATTTGCATAATGCAATATTTCATTTGACTTCTTAACTTCAGCTTTCGTGAGTGTTGATTGCAATATCCAAGTTATATGAAATCCTTGACAACTCAAAACTCTTTATTCTTTTATTATAATGCTTATTAATTTGTTTGTAAGGTATCTTTTTCATTATTCTTTATGTTGAATGTTAATTTGTACTGGAGGCTGTAGTCTTAGATTTTTATCAGTAAGTATTTCAAATCCTCTTGCTCTCAGCAAGTGATATTGCACCAGTATATCCATTGAATAAGTATGGTGGAAGCAAACAATACTGATGTCCTTTCCTGATTTTAAAACAAGCAATACTTCCTTTCTCTGTTTGAATGGTTGCCTCTTGGTCTATATCTGGGTTCCATTTGAACTCAATTCTCTAGAATTTACATTCTTTACAATCCAAAATTTCTTAAGGTTCACACAGTAAAATGCCTTTGCATAGTCAATAAAATGCAGTTAAATACCTCACATACCAATAAAATAATCAACATCTTTTGGTATTCCATGTTAGTTAAAATTAATCTCACAGCAATAGTATTCCTTGTATGAATCAGGTTTGGATTCATCGTAATTCCCCATGGATGTGCTGCTGCAAAAATTCACATGTGCATGATGTTAATTATATTTTTATAACCTTAATGAATAAATACTGAACATTTTTAACTTCAAAGGGTTTAAAGAAAACGTGATTTAACAGAATGCGTGTTGGAATCTTTGTGAAACAGAGTTGTTAATACACATTTTAAAAATTCAAAGGGCAGAGGATTATTCAATACATCTATTCAACCATTCAACCTATATTGTATAATTTGAGCAATAACATGGAAAATGTCTATTTATCCTTTACTTTAAAGTGCAGTCATGGAGAACCTTATATCTAGATGGACTACTGTTAACTTTCATGTCTTACTGGCTGTGTAGAAGATTTATATCACAAGGAACCCACTTCACTTCTCTCTAACTTTTAAAGAAAGAATTTTATTTAATTCTCCAAATGCTAGAAATGGAGGCTCCTCACAGACCAATGCTTTCACATAACTTTCAAGATTTAAATATTCTCTTATCTTGTGCCATATCAATGAATTTCTGTCCAGAAAATTTTAACAGGTTTATTTATAATTGTTATAAAATGGAACTGTTGAAACATTTACACTTGCATTATTTCTTTATATTACTGCATTAATTCACACACAGAGATTTATATATTTAAAAAAGAAAATTTTAAAACTGCCTATACCCAGTTTCTCTGTTTTTCCATTCACCACCATATACTTAGGTCCCTTTTGACCCCATGGGAAAACAAAAACAAAATCTAACATTCAGAACTACCAATAACAGGAAATATATATATGTATGTGTATGTGTTTATGTATAGGTCATGTTTCCCATCATAGTGAAACCTTAACCATGTTCTCCATGTATGCAACATGCTAGCTGGATGTCTTTTGGGAAATTGTTACATGTTTGGCATGGAGAGCACACAGGTTGGTGTCTTCAAAAAGGCCTCCTGCAAAGCACCAGCAGCAGCCCTCTGGAAGCACAGTTCTGCTTTGAAGTTCTGAGCAATGTCATGCACCAGACACTGGGCGGGAAGTTTGCGAATCAGAAGTTCAGTAGACTATGATAACATCTAATTTCACAAAATGCCACCATACCAGGCCTGTAAAAATGAGGTTTCCTCGCCCTTCCAGTTGAGGGTGCATGCTTGCAAGTGGCTTTTGCAGCCAGCTGTTTCTTTGTATTATTATTAATAAATCATTTTATTGGAGATCTTATATATATAAAACAATCCATACATCCATTATATCAAGCGGACATGTACAAATGTTGGCATCAACAATTTCAAAACATTATCTTTCTTCTTGTGCCTTTTATATCAGCTCCTCTTTATTTCCTCTCTCCCATAAACTACCACCCCTGTGAACCCTTATATATGATGCATTATTATTTATACATATCTTACACTGCCCATACTATCAAATCATCTACTGTCCTGGTATTTGCCCCCCTCAAGAGGGGTTATTCTGCCATCATTGCTCTCCATTCCCACCACTCCCTTCCTCTCCCTTCCCTTTCCCTGCCCTCCTCAAATCTTACTCCCATTACTGTTTCTAAGGGGTGTGTTTATCCTGGATTCTGTATATGTACACTGGTCTAGCAGGATTTTTGAGGTAGAACAGAGATCATAATAGTAGGGGGAGAGGAAAAAATCTAGAGGAATGTTGTGTGTTTCCTAGGTGCTAACCTGCCCCCTGGATGTATCTTTTCTACCATACATCCCCTCTGCATGGTATTATCCAATTATTCCTGGATAAACTCAGGGTCTCTACTTTTACCTGTCTTCTTCACCTCAATGAGATTGTTTGTTTTTTAACTTCTGATGCCTGTTCCCATAAGCACCTCGTGATCACATAGGCTGGTGTGCTTTTTCCATGTGGAATATGTTGATTCCCTGGTAGATGCCCACTTACTTGGCTTCAAGCTTGCAAGACCCTAGATGCTATATCTTTTAATAGCCAGGCACCATTTGCTTTTCCACCACCTTTACTTATGCATATAATTTTTCTTCAGTGATCTTGTCAGGGAGGTGGGCATCATCCAGTGCCACATTATTAGAACAAAGTGTTCTTATGTTAAAGGGATACTTAATTAGAGGTCTAAAATCTGCCTACTACCTCAATGTATTGCCTTATAAATACTATACATAGGCCAATACCCCTATTTCATGTATTAATAATATATACATATGTATACATTTTATATCTCTATAAATCATTTTGCTTCCTGTTCTTTCCTCTATTTCCTTTTAACTTCCTCATGCCCCACTATCATGCTTACCCCTCGTTTGCCTCTCAGTAATTACTTTGGCTAGATTACAGTTGCTCCAACACTACCAGGAAGTCCTCTACACCCTCCCTTGCTATGGATTTTTGATCCCTAGCTCTACCCTTGCCCATGATGTCATTTGCTTACAGCTCCCTACCTCTGACTCCCCCAAGTTCCCCCAGCCATAGGTCCCATTGCTTTATCCTCAGGCTTGCTTCGCATGCCTATCTTGTATAGGTAGA
The DNA here is from genome assembly GCF_050624435.1 of Tenrec ecaudatus. Lineage (NCBI taxonomy): Eukaryota > Metazoa > Chordata > Mammalia > Afrosoricida > Tenrecidae > Tenrec > Tenrec ecaudatus. Next base: position 102,309,294 of record NC_134530.1, read on the forward strand.
CTAAACAAAAATAATGGAGACTATACATAAACTAATTAACCAACTAAATAAATAAACCATATACATAGCTCCAAGTCTGTCCACTGACTTTGTGACTATACTATCTCTCCACCGGTCCGGCCGGGCTGCGGGTACTGCGCCTCCAAGTCTGAAGTCTATTTTGGGGGATTCCTCAGAAGCTTTGTGACTTTGCTTCCATTTCTGGTCTGTTATGTTCCCTTTGGAGTTCACTTCATTGTGTGTGTGTGTGTGTGTGTGTGTGTGTGTGTGTGTGTGTGTGTGTGTGTGAAAGAGAGAGAGAGAGAGAGAGAGAGAGAGAGAGAGAGAGAGAGAGAGAGAGAGAGAGAGAGAGAGAGAAGAGAGAGAGAGAGATGGTTGGGGTCGGGGTCACACCAGACTCCCCATGCTGTGTCCCCAATATTGTCCTCTGAAGCACTCTGCCCCATGCTCCAGTGGGGGAACATCATGTCTCGAGCAGTTTCAGCCCTCTCTGTGCCTTAGCCACTCTGCACAGGGATGTAGAGTGTAGTGCCTCACTCTCTTTCTTTCCTTCTTAGTTTGCTCCCATGTGAGTGGGCCTAGCCAGCCCATTTCCACAGCCTGTGACTGAGTGTAGACTTCTGTAGCACATTCTTCTATGGAAGAGGTCAGCATAGCTTGGATTGGGGCCAGCCTCCGTGTTCTCTCTGCTGCTCCATGCAGTTAGGTTGTCCTCCAGGCTTGGCACACCATGATGAGGTTTGCCCTCTCACTCCCTTTCCTGTGGAGACATAAACAATTCCTTCTACTCAGGTGGATTAGTGCCTTGTTTCTCCAGTGCTATCGCCCCCCCCTCCCCCTTCTTTATGTTGGGATACCATATACATCCTTGGACTTGGTCTGGACCCACCCAAGTGCCTGTTCCTCAACTCGTAAATTATTTATTGAGTAGTTTTTCTTCTGTACTCTGTGCTGATTGATCTTATCGCAGTGGAATCATGTTGAATATGTCCTTTTGTGCCTGGTTAAATTCGCTTAGCATAATATCCCCAAAATATCCCAATGAGATGATGTACTTCATGCATTCATCACTGCTTTTTAGGGATGCGTAGGTCTCTGCCAGAGTTTTCTAACCCACTCGTCTATCGATGGAGATTTAGATCATTTCCAATTCTTCGTGATTGCAAATTGCACTGAAATAAACTTTGGGGCACAGATGACTGGCTGTGGTCTATTTCTTATTTCTTATGGGTTTATGCCCAGTCGCAGGAGTGCTGGGTCATAAGGTAACTCAATTTCCATTTGCTTTAGACATCGCCAGGTGACTTCCCGCAGTGGCTGTACATATCTACAAGTGGAGGAGAGTTCCTATCTCTCCATGTTCCCTCCAACATTTGTTGCTCCCTGGTATTTTGAATTGGGCTATCCTCAGGGTGTTGTGTGGTATCTCATACTTGTTTTAATTTGTATTTCTTTGATGGCTAATGATCGGGAACATTTTCTCATATGCTATTGGTCATTCAGGTTTCTCCCCGAGGAAACTTCAGTTCAGGTCTTTTGCCTACCTCCTCAGAGAGCTGTCTGCTTTTTTCCTATTGTAGGATAGCAAGGTATTGTAGATTGTAGTAATAAACCCTTTATCTCATGTGTCATTGCTAAAAATGTTCTTCTATTCTGTGTGTTCTCTTATTACTCTCACAGTGAAGTCTTTTGATACATAGCGGTGTTTTATCCTTAGTATATCCCCACGTGTCAATTTCAGATTCTTCTCTCTCTCTGTGTGTGTGTGTGTGTGTGTGTGTGTATCCTTTCAGTTATACTATGTAGCCCCTGTGCCAAGGTCCTTAGGTTTGTTCCGGTTCCCTCATTGATGACACTAGTAGTTTGTGGGGTTACGTTGAGGTCTGTGATTCACCTGAGTTTTTCTTGTGCGTGTGGTGAGGTATGGGTCTTGCTTCATTTTTCTGAGGGTAGAGGTCCATTTTCCCCAGCACCCCTTGTTAAAAGAGGGCATCTACTTCCCATTTGATGTTTTGGGGGCCCTTGTGGAAGACCAGCTGTCTAAGTGCTGATGATTTTATTCCTGCGATTGCTGTTCTCTTCCATTGGTCGGAGTATCTTGTCATACAAGTACCTCGTTGTTTTGACCACTGTGTTAAAGTCAGGTAAAGTGAGCCCTCCAACTTTTCCCTTCTTCTTGAGGCATTCTCTACTAATTCTGGGCTTCTTTTCTCTCCATATGAAGTTGGAATTAAGTTTTTCTTTCGTTGAAGGAAATGAAGAAGATGTTGGTATTTGTATCAGGGTAGCATTATACTTATATAGTGCCTTGGGTAGGATCGGCATCTTTACTGTAATGAGTCTTCTGATCCTCGAGCTTGGGATATTCTTTCATTTATGAAGGTTGCTTTTGGTTTCTTGTAGAAGGGTTCTGTAGTTTTCCTCATACAAATCTTTTGGTTTTTATTGGTTGTGTATATCCCCAAGTATTTCAATTCGTGCTTGGCTATTGTGAAGGGCACTGCCTTCTTGATCTCCTCTTCTGTCATATTTTCTGATGTATAGACCGATTCAATAGACTTCTGTTTGTTGATATTGTATCCTGTCCCTCTTCCATATTCCTCTATCACTGTCAGTACACTTGTTGTGGAGATTTTGGGATTTTCAATGTATAGAATCATGCCATCTGCAAATATCGAGACTTTCACCTCTTCCTCCTCCAGACAAATACCTTTTATATCCTTCCATTGCCTTATGTTGTTAGCTAGGATCTCCAGGACAATATCGGGGAAAAAAAAGTTGTAGCCAGGTGCTTCTTGGATGCTTTACCACTGTTGACTTTTGAGCAACCTGCTTTGTGGAAGCCACAGTAGTGACACTTCCTCACTTAGCCCCCTTGTCCTGCAGCTGAAACTCTGCAATCTGGAGGAGGTGCTGGTGTTAGAGAGCAATAAACACAATTCAGTTCAACGATTCACTTTAGAAGGCAATTTTAATAAACGATCACACTTTTTAATATTTTAGTTTTGGTCGTTTTTGTTTCCAATATGCATAATTTGAGAAATAAAGCAAAAGGAAGGCCTTTTAAAACTGGGTCATTTAAAATTAAGTTTTTCAAGTATTTAATTTGAGCTATTATTTCATCAAATGTTAGAAATTGTTTCAATAAAAACGTTTAAGATTCAGATCTTCTTCGTAATTTGTCATGGGTTTACTTGGGTACCACAAAATATGTATCAACTTGACTGGATCATGATTTTCAGTGGTTTGTTTAGCAATTTTTTAAAACATTTTATTAGGGGCTCATACAACTCTTATCACAATCCATACATATACATACATCAATTGTATAAAGCACATCCGCACATTCCCTGCCCCAATCATGCTCAAAGCATTTGCTCTCCACTTAAGCCCTTTGCATCAGGTCCTCTTTTATTTTCCCCTCCCTCCCCGCTCCCCCCTCCCTCATGTTTAGCAATTTTTTGATGAGGCAATTATGCCCATGATCTGAAGGGCTGCAGTCACCCCGTGAGTGAGGGGATTCAAGTAGGGTTCAGCACCCATCCTCTGACCACAGTGCTGATTTCTTATAAGGGGGGGTCATCTGGGGTGGAGCCTCTATTAGATTTATCTTACAAGACATAACGGAGGCGAAGTGAGCATAGGAGGAAAGACCTCAGCACCACCAAGAAAGAAAACCAGCAAGGAAGAGGACCCAGAGTGATTGATGCTACAGTTCCGAAGAAAAGCTTTTCTTGTGCCACCCAATTTACTTATTGTAGCTAGCCTAAATCCAGTCAAGGCTCCTTGCTCTCCACCTCAGCCTCTTTGGAATTTTCGTAACTTGTTGCATTGCTCAGGGGCTAGAATGATGTTTTCTGAAAGAGCTTCCAGTTCACGCTGAGAATCAGCCCAAGGAAACCTAATTCCAGCTATCTGGTTAGTCAGCAGGGACACCATCCTGTCTGGCAAAAACGTGAAGAACTTTATTGTTCTGTCTACTAGCTTATGGTCAACAATTGCATCTCATGAAGATCTTGAAATCTGAGTTAATGCAAAACATATCATTGAATTCCTCAGGGTATGAACTACAAAGGAAAAAATCACTATGTATGCTGACTTCAAACTGGATGCCTTCAAGGCAGATGTCATTGCTGTAGGTCTCTGGGCTGTTGTAACATTACAATAAATTTCTCCTTTTCTCTCTAACTTGTAATTAATAAATTCGCTTCCTTATAAGTAATAACACTTTAGATAAGGTTATATTTATGGTAATGTTGCTTTGTCCATAAATAATTTTCATGAATGCGATGAGTAACTTATTCTAGGAGAAAAAACATTCCAAAAGTGTGAGATACATATTAAGCCTTAAACAGGACAAAGACACTCCATTTGGATGAGGGAAACCATCATTAGGAAGGCACAGTGGCATCCAAGACTTTACAGAAACATGACCAATTAACTAGGACATGCAGTACTAGGGCAACTGTCACAGAAATATGGTTGACATCAAATCAATGCATCACATTTTCAGAATTGGAGAAGCAGGGGAAGGAGTATGATATGATATGACTACTAGCAGATAAAAGAATTTGCAAGATTGTTTCAGGGTCTTCTGACTAAAGCATTAAGGGTATGATTCATGACCATTTGTTTCCATCAAGGAAACACTCAGGAAAATCCCTAAGAGCTAGGTTACCTCTTCCCAGACTAAAGTCTAGGGTAGTAATCCAATATCAAATACACTCCCCCTGAGGGCAAAGCTTTTCACCAAAGAAAAAGAAAATTTACTGCCACTAAGTTCATCCCAATCCATATTATTGGTTAAAGGTTAGAAAGATTTCCGTGGGAGTTGAATCTGTGTTGAGCCAAAGTACGGGAGGAAAGAAAGGTAAAGATTTGAGCAGAACATGCAGAGAACCCATGACAGCATCTCGTTACTACATGTCCTAGAGTCCCTTGCTACTCCTTTGGAGTTTCCCAAAATCTCATGCATGGGAACCTTCAAAAAGCTCGGTGAGAAGGGAGGAGGAGGATTACGGGTATGCAGGGGAAGACAATAAATACTGAATCCGGCAATGCTAGATGCTAAAGTTTTCTTCCTCCTAGCAGCTTCTAATAAAATCCTCCTTCAATACCCTATGTTTTCCAAAAATAAATCTCCAAGTAAGACCAGATCTAATACTATTAACAATGATAAGAATCAAAATGAATTGAGTTTCTCCTGTCAATTGCAGCCTTATGCAAGCCTAGTGAGTGCTCAGAATTTATATTCTAATGCAGATTTTACTCAACAAACCTACCCAGAGAGGGTGTTCCATCCCATGAAGCAATCATACATACAATCCCCAAACCAAGCAAAAACCCAATACGATTGAAAATTACAGAACAATATCTTTCATGAACATAGATGCTAAAATTCTGGCCATCTAAAGATAATTTCCATGACCAAGTGGAATTAATTCCAGCGATCCAGGCATGGTTCAACATTCAAAAAACAATCAATGTAATCCACCATATAAGCTTGGCAAATAATAAACATCACCCGATCATATCAATAGATGCAGAAAAGGCATTTAACAATACCAGCATCCATTTTTTATTCAATAAAAGAAAAGTAGAAAGGAAATTTCTCGACATAATAAAAACCATATATTTTTTAAAAGGCATCCAACATCACCACAATAGGGAAAAACTAGAAACATCTTCACTGAAAATGGCAACCATACAAGGAGGTCTCCTATCCCCACTCTTATTCAACATTATACTGGAAGTGTTAACTAGAACTATAGGACAACAAAAATAAATCAAGGGAATACAAATTGGCAAAGAAGAAGTGAAACTCTTGGTATTTGCAAATGACATGATGCTATATATAGAAAAATCAAAAGTCTTCACAAAATCCTTCTGGAAATAATCCATGGATTTTGCTGAGAAGCAGTATACAACATTCACATCGAGAAATCAATTGGATTCCTTTATACCAGAGAACAGAGGTATGAAAAAGACATTAAGAAAACAATATTATTATAGTAACCGCACAAAAGATGAAACACTTTGGAATAAATTTAATGAAAGAAACAAGAGACTCATAAAAAAATAACACTATGACAAGAAACCAAAAAAGACCTGCATAAAGGGAAGAATATTCTGTTCTCATGGATAGGTAGACTAAATATTATGAAAATGTCAATACTACTTAGAACATTCTATACATACAATGCAGTTCCAATCCAATCCCATTCTTTAAAGAAATGGAAAAACTAATTACAGATTTCATATGCAATGGCAAAAGACCTAGGGTAAGCAAAGTGATTCTTAAAAATAAGAACCTAAAGGAAGCCTGGTACTGGTACAATAAGATATATATCAATGCAGCATAACAGAAAACTCAGACATAAATGCATCAGCCTGTAGACATTTAATCTTCAACAAAGGACCTAGAAATATCCAATGGAACAAAGAAAGCTGCTTCAACAAATGGTGTTGGATAAAATGAATTTCCCTATACAGAAGGATGAAGCAAGACCCATATATCTCTGCCTGCACAAAAATGAACTAAAGATGAATTAAAGGCCTAAACTCAAGCCACTGAACTATCAGTATCCTCAATGAGAAAGCTGGAGAAAACTTAAGGACCCTATTGAGAGTATTCCTAGACTACCAGGTATAATAAAGGAACACACACACAGTGGAAGAGAAAAATGGATGACTGGAAAATGTTGAAAATAATCACTTATGCACATAAAAACACTTCGTCAAGAGTAAAATGAGAGCAATCAGACTGGGGGAAAAGAATTCTGATGACACATCAAACAAGGGTCTAATGTTCAAAGCACACGGAACTCCATAACAACTCAATAGGAAAATCACAAACGATCCAATTAAGAAGTGGGCAAAGGACAAAGAGACAGTTCCCCCCAAAATGACATACAAATGATAACAATGGCATGGAAAAATGCTCACAATCAATAGCAAATTAAAACCTCCATGAGACAACACCTTATACCCACAATGGTAGCCTAATTACAAACAAACAAACAACAAATGCTGGAGAGGGTGCAGAGTGAATGGCACTTGTTACACTGCTGGTGGACATGTAAATGCATGTAACTACTATGGAAAGTGACATGGCAATACTTAGAGCAGTTGGGAATTTAAATCCCATAGGATCCATCAAAAGCACCATTAAGCATATGACCTAAATATATAAGAGACAAAACACACGTGAATGCATACTCTTTCATGTTTACAATAGCACAGTTCATATTAGCAAGAAAATGGAGGCAGGTCAAATGCCAACGAGAGAAAAATGGATAAAGGCACTATGGAGCATACACACAGTGGAATACTATGCATCTCTAAAGCACAGTGATGGAAGCATGACATTCTGCATGACATGGAAGGACCTGGAAATTATTATGCTGAGTGAAGTTAGTCAATCACAAAAGAACAAATACTGTATGAGCTATAAGGAGAAACGGCAATTAAACATAACTTGGGGAACAATTTCCAAACAAAGGGGTAGAAAGCCTGCCCAATGGCCATGTGCCATATATATACCCCCTTAGATGCGCTTCATAAGAACCTCTTTGAAAAAGGAGTCCTCACATTGGCGAGGCTCATTCCTTAAACAAGGAGGAAAAGAGGGAAGGCCGTCTACGTGATGCCAGATGGCCCTGAGACAAGGTTAAAACAAATCAACAGACATGCCACAGGCATGAAAAGAACCTCAATGGAAAATCAAGTGAAGTCCAGGGAAGTGGGCATCGACATTCCAGAGGAGGCATTTCTATTTCCATTGGTGGGTAAATGACTGGAGAACCTCACATAGGGAAGGGGTGCTCAACAATAAATAGAGAACCCAAGGGGAGACTAAACCATGTTATATATTCCTAGGTAGGCACTTTTGGATTAGTTTCTACCCAACCCTCAGTGAACCATCTCAGGGACTGTGCACTGCAATGACCTTTGATGGTGGTCTACGGAGAACAGAAAGATAGGATGAGGAAACCCCACTGAATGACCAGGGCCTACCTGAAAACTACTGGGAGCTCTTGGACATAAGACTGAAATTCCCTGATGAGAAAAGAGACCAGTGACAGCCATGGGAAGATGGTGGAATTGGTGGGCATTGGACTTTGGTTAGAACCCCTGTCTTAGTAGGTTTCCAGTGAAAGAGGATCCAGAGTCACCATGTATTTACTATCTGAAAAGCCTCCTTGCATTAATGTAACGTATATTAATCTGAGAAGCAAGGACCTGCCCTTGTGAGGAATGTTACAGGAAAACCAATTGGAAACACCAATCCCCATTTTCAATGTAAACAGAACTCAATCGTGTGAGAATTCAATCTGTACAAAGCAATAGCTCTCTTTTCTCAACAGTACCTTAAATTCAAGGTCACTATATGAACTATTGATGTTGTCAATGGAAGTGCCTCATACCCCAGGGGAATGATTGATAAAATTTTATGTTTATTTTTGATTTTTTTTTCATAAAACAATAGAACCTCTAAAGTAAACCACAGTCATACACAATCTGTGGACAAGTGGATAGATTCTGGACTCACACTTAATTGTATCCCCAACCCAAGAAATGTTAGTTCTGATAACATAGCCCGGCTCAATATTCTCCTTCATGAAGTATTCACTGAAGATTTGGGTATTCCAGCAGAGTGCAAAGAAGAAAGCAGATGGTTCCTTTTATCAATTGGAATAGTGTTTGGTGTCTTACAGGCTTATACTCAAGCAGGTAGTCATCTAGGTGAGGCATCAAAGAAGGTCACATGGAAGAAGCACACCAGACTGTGTGAGCCAAAGATGACATATAACAAAATCCAAATATGACTCAGGGAAAGGAATCAGAGCTCAAATTGTGACTACCCAATTTGTAGAAGGCTATGGAAGACAGTAGGAGTCCAAAATGCATCTGAAGAGCACCTGGTCAGATTAAGCTTCCGGTAGATCCCCTGTAGCCACAGTTGAGGGACACAGACAGCTTTGCTGTCATACAGAGATTAGTGTAAACTTGATTATGGTGGATGGAGTTAAAGCATAATATAATGCTTGGTCAGTTGACCTCCCTCGTGACCCAACCTAAATTTGCTTTATTTCTCTCTTAATATTTCTCAGTTGTTCCATGACAGAAATTTTCTCTCTGGCATATTTTAATATTTTTGGTGGTCTTTTCTTTCTTCCCCTATATTTTTATTCTTTTTTCTGTTTTGTTTTACTGTTATTTTTTTCTGATACATCTCCCAGCTTATAAAGCACAGAAGAATTGGCTAGCTACACAGAGACAATAATGTATATATATATATATGTATATATATATATACACACATTTTTAATATTTATTTTAAACGTTTTATTAGGGGCTCATACAACTCTTATCACAGTCCATACATATCAATTGTATAAAGCACATCCATACATTCCCCGCCCCAATCATTCTCAAAGCATTTGCTCTCCACTTAAGCCCTTTGCATCAGGTCCTCTTTTTTTTCCCCCTCCCTCCCCGCTACCCCCTCCCTCATGTACCCCTTGTAATTTATACATCGTTATTTTGTCATATCTTGCTCTATCCAGAGTCTCCCTTCCCCCCCTTCTCCGCCTTCCCTCTCCCAGGGAGGAGGTCACACGCGGATCCCCGTAATCAGTTCCCCCTTTCCAACCCACTCACCCTACACTCTGCGAGCATCGCCCCTCACACCCTTGCTCCTGAAGGTATCATCCACCCTGGATTCCCTGTGCCTCCAGCCCTCATATGTACCAGTGTACAACCTCTGCCCTATCCAGCCCTGCAAGGTAGAATTCGGATCATGGTAGCTGGGGGGAGGAAGCATCCAGGATCTGGGGGAAAGCTGTGCTCTTCGTCGGTACTACCTTGCACCCTGACTGATCCATCTCCTCTCCTAAACCCCTCTATGAGGGGATCTCCAGTGGCCGACACTTGGGCCTTGGGTCTACACTCTGCACCTCTCCCTTCAGTCAATGTGGTATATATATATTTATACACACACATATTCTTTTTTTTTTTTTTGCATGATGCCTTATACCTGGTCCCTTTGGCACCTCGTGATCGCACTGGCTGGTGTGCTTCTTCCATGTGGGCTTTTTTGCTTCTGAGCTAGATGGCCACTTGTTTATCGTCAAGCCTTTAAGACCCCAGACACTATCTCTTTTGATAGCCGGGCACCATCAGCTTTCTTCACCACATTTACTTGTTCACTCACTTTGGCTTCAGCAGTTGTATACACACACATTTTGAAAGCAACTTAACTATGGGAGTGTATCATATGTGAATTTTATAACAATGAAACTATTTGGGGAGGTAGAAGATTTATGTAAGTTTATTCCAATTATCAAGAGGGGTGAACTCTCTAAACTAGTTTGGTATTTATACTATTTACTTTACTTCCAGTTATAATAGTGAAGTTTTTGTTTCCATGTCAATTTAGATGGAAGAAAACCCTTCACAAATATTTCTTTATCATGCTTATTCATTTTCTTAGCAAAGCTCTGCTTGATGGTGAGAATTTTAATATCAAGACTCCAGCACTGCTGTTTGGAGACAGAGTGATAATGAAAGTGTAGATTAAAGGCATTTCACACCATTGTGCTATTACTTCAGACAGGCAAGCTGAATGATGCTGTGCCATGTGTTAAACAGTAGAAGTGTTAATTGAATGCAAACAGTGATTCATACTAACACACACCTCTACAGGGACCATATTTTAAATTCATTTAGCTGAAGGTATTAAAATTGCTAGTTTTTGCAAACTGAGAAACAGATATTGGCAGGTTCTGACAGGGTTCTCAAAAGATTCTTTATTCTGTTCAAAAACATTTTACATCAATGTGGAGTAACGCCAGCTTGAACTTCTCCTCTATACATATATATTCTTAAATCAAGTCTGAATGACTGCCAAACCAGTTCTGACCTCTCAATGGGGGTGACATTAAGACTTTTTTGTTGTTGCCATTTTACATTTGAGCAAAGTAACATATAACTTCACCAGAAGCTTCCACCCAATGCCTACTTTCATAGCTCTTTGTTCATCTTCTCCTTTTGTGTCAGTGACTTTTTCATGCAGGAAAATCTAACTCCAGCTTTAAGCTTTGCTCTTTTAGCACTTGCAGATTGTAATATATATATTTTTCTTGGCACCTACTAACACATAAAGATGATGTTATTATGACACATGAGAAAGAGAAAAAGGATGAGAATGAGAAATGAGATTCAGACTCTCTCAAAGAGAAAATACTTATATTGTTGACTTTTTAAAAATAAAACCAATTTTAAGAAGCACAAAAATTATTTTTAAGAAGGTATGCTGCTCTATTTTATTTGCCGGTAGGGCCTTGTAAACTACAGTCTGAATAACTTAATGCTTAGCATCTTGTATTTTAAATGTCAGTAAGCACTGATTTATTAAAACGTGTGCAGGTGAATGTGTTTATTCTTTCAGCCTAAAATATATAGTTAGTTAATTTTATTTACTACTGCAAAATACCTGTAACATCATTGCAGATATGACAAGGAAGCAGATCTGTCTTAATAAACAAAAGGTGTGTATCCATGACAACCATGCCACTGAAATCTACTGGTATCTGAATGCAATACTCTTTAACATCAGCATTATGCAGATTTTTTAAAAACTGACACATAGTCACAAGGATAGATTTTATGAAAGTGTAAATGTAAGTTCAAATATAGTGCTAAATTTGTTTGTGGTTTACTTGACCAAAGAACAAGAAGTGTCCAAGCCCTAAAATTAATGTAGTTGTGGTAGTTATGTAATTTCATGTCAGCTTGATAAATAGGTCTAGGGGTGGCACCCAGCCTGGCAATCAGGCTATATATATATAGCCTGATGAGGCTAACCTTATGGGGGTGGCCTTCTCATGAAAATTCTGGGAACTTCCTCTCTTTATTCCTGGAGGTGGGCCACACTCTCGCTCTGTTTCACCTTCCTGAGGAGGAGACACACCCGCACAAGTGCTAAGATGCTTCCACCACCACTGGATCCTCAAGAGTTTCCACCCACCGACCTGTGATCTCCCTGCATTTGGCATCATTATGAGTGGTGCATGAATTTAAAGAGGAATATATAAACTTGTATAGGAAATATGGGCTAATATTGGACTTATGGACTTGATCTGGACTGGGCTGTTAAGTTTTTTGCATATACAATGATCCTTTGATGTAAAGCTCACTCTTACACATATATGAGTGTCTCTGAATTTGTTTCTCTAGTCAATGCAGTCTAATACACTGGTGCTGAGTTTGTTTGTGATTTTCTTGACCAAAAATCAAGCTTAGGAAATAATCAAAGTTATCTTTTATTTCTTTGGATTTTCATGTGAAGAGAAGGGTCTTTGTAGATTTTATTTTATTTGTGTTGTTGAATACAAGTCAGGAAAAAATACCTAAATAGTGTAATCAAAATAAATATTAAATTTAATCTTTTAAATATCCACTCCTTAGATGGCAAACAGAGAAGGAATATATTTGAATTATGTAAGTTCACTAAATAAAAAAGGAGCCAAAATTCTATAACTCTCTTAACTATTTCTATAATGTATTAACGTAAAAAATTAACTGGTCTTGTAAAATTATATAAAATTATATGGCATCTTTGAGTACTTAATAATGTTTACTTGTTTCTTTTAACAAATGAATTAATTTTAGTTTTTGCTTTTCATGTGTGTCATAAAGAGGTCTAAAGTTCTTAAATATGCAGTTCCTGTTACCATAATTCATCCAGAAATTTGGGACAGAAAATGTGTCATGAGGAGGAAAATATATTAGAAGCGGCCAAACTAGTTTTAAAGTTTACCTCTTTCACTAGAAGAAATTCTGAAACTTGCTCTTGTTCCTAAAGTAGCTGAAGCAAATGGAAGAAATGATGAAGTTAAAGAGCTGAACAGAAAATCTCACAGGGCAGCTTGAGAAGACAAAGTAAAGTATGATAATAAAATGTGCAAATAACCCGAAAGGAATAACACACAGCATATTTCAAGCTGGAAGAATTGAAGCAAAGATTCAAGTCTCAAGTTGCAATATTAAAAGATTCTCTGGGTAAATATTGAACTATGTAAGAAGCATCAAAAGAAGATAAGAAAAATACAGAATCACAATATCAGAAATAACTAGTCAATATTCAACCCATTTCAAAAGTGAGCATATGATCAATGTTACCCTAAAGTAAGGTAAGGAATCAGTCAAGAGAAAAACCAGATGCACTGATTCACAAGAAATATAGATTGTGCTCAAAGATGGGCATGTTGTAAACTTTAAAAATAAAATAACAAAGCAATGTACTGACACCCAAAAGGAAAACAAGCCCTAACAATATAAAGACAGTTTTAAAGAAATATCTCACTGTTCGAGATCACTTAATACCATGTGCAGCAATTCTCACCCAGCCTCTGGAATGGGCTACAGTGACTCCTGTAGCCAGACCTCTAGTTTGGTCTCCATATCACCTGCAAGTAACAATTATGCTGAAACAGTTGCAGCAGTTCATTGACAGGGAGCTGTCAGAGACAGCTGGATTTCAAAAGAGGAAATGAAAAAAGGGCAAACAATACTGAGAGGCAGATAAAGCTTGGCTGACAACATGATGGAGAGCATGAAAGAATTAACCCTTATCTCTGATAGCCCTAGGGCACTTACTTTGCCCTAGTTTCCTCACTGATGATCCTAACAGCTTCTGATTTTGCATTTTGGTCTTTGATCCACCTTGAGTTTGTTTTTGTGTGTGGGGTGAGATATAGGTTTTGTTTCATTCTTCTGCTGGTGGATATTGCTTTTTCAACACCATTTACTGACGAGGGCATGTTTCCCATTGAGCCTTTATCAAAAATAAGTTTTCTTTATGCAGATGTTTATTGAGCCTTTGTCAAAAATAAGTTTTCTGTATGTAAATGTTTTAGCTGTAAGTTTTCTGTCCTGATCTATTGGTTGTGTATCTATCATTATACCAGTACCAGGCAGTATTGATAACTGGTGTTATAATAGGTTCTAGGTCAGGTAATACAAGACCACCTACTCTGTTCTTTTTTGGCAAGTTCTTTGCCTTTCTTTGGTACAGATCTCTTTTTTTGGTTAGGTTTACTCCTAGGAGTTTCAGCTTTTGTGTGGCTATTGTGAATGGAATTGTTTTCTTGGTGTCTTATTTTGGTATTCTAATGACTGGTATATACAGGAATCCAATTGATTTCTGCTTGTAAATCTTGTAACCTGCTACTCCACTAAACTCCTCTATTGTTTCCAGCAATCCTATTGTGGACACCGTAGGATTATCAATACAGAACATCACATCATCTGCAAAAATTGGAAATTTCACTTCTTCTTTGCCCATTTGCACTTCTTTGATTTCTTGCAGTGGCTTTATGGAACTGGCTAGGACTTCCAGCACAAGGTTGAATGAGAGTGCAGATAAGGATCATCCTTATAAGTTTCCCTTATTCAGTCAAAATATTTTCACCTTTTCTCCATTGAGTGTAATACTGGCTATTGGTTTTTCATATATGGTCTTTATTATATTGAAGATTTTCCCTTCTAATCTTATCTTCTGGAGAGCTTTTATTAGCAATGGGTGTTGGATATTGTCAAGTGCTTTTTCTGCATCAATTGATATGAGCGTATAGTTCCTGTCCTTTTTCTTGTTAATGTGGTGGATTACATTAATTTTTTAATGGGAAACCACCCATGAATTCCTCTGGTCATGATGTATTATTTTTGATATGTTGTTGGATTCTTTGACCACATTTTTGGGGGAATTTGAAAATTTTTGTCCATGAGGGATATCAGTCTGTAGATTTCTATCCTTTGGGGTCTTTGCCTGGTTTAGGTATCAGGTTTTAAATCTTTGAGTTCAATCTGAAAGTTAATGATTATTTTCCCTTCAATTTAACTGAAAATCTATTTTACACAAAATATATTTTGTCTCCTGTTTGTCTTAGAAAACTACATGAATGGAATACCATTTATATAAGCAGAACAGAAATGATTTATATATGAACTAAAATAGTATGTAACCCACAAGCTTCTTTAATCACAGAAAACAATTAATGATTAAACATACTCCTAAACTATTCATATTCAATAGAATTATTAGTGATTTTAAAATATAAACAATGATTACTGAGTTTACTTCTCAATGTACTTAGTGAAGATACCTGATCTACCCTTTTTTCAATGTGTTATAAGTTCACTTGGAAGGAATGGATGAATATTTTAATTGAAGAATCATATTAAAAATCCCTTTTGTATGAGATTGAACATACTAGAAATATAGTTATATGTATTTCCAATAATTTTATTCAGTAGAATGCATCTGTGATATATCCCATGTAGTAAGGAACCTAAGCCTCTCTTCAAATCCAAAGTAAAACTATTTATAATGTTGAAAATGTTTGTGTTTCTAAAGAAGGCCAAATATGATGTAAGTGAAAGTTGACAAGAATTTAACACTTTCCCAAGAAATGAAGGATTGGCACCTTTTGTCTAATACTACCTTTTATCTAATACTAACTCACTCTATACTTTTCATTTAATTGTTTTCAGACAGAGTGTGTGTGTGTGTGTGTGTGTGTGTGTGTGTGTGTGTGTATTTCTACATCTCTGTCTGAAGTGATAGAGACCAAGACCAGACCAAAGGCACCAGAGACTGTGGCTGGAGACTATGGGATAGACTAAGAATGGATTTGAGACTCTGGGACGATGGAACCGAGTGACAAATGCAATCCCTGGCCCATAAAGGCAGAGGCTAAGTGGTCACATAGTTGAGGGGGTAGGGATGAGTGAGACACTTGGCTCCTGGCTGAGGAAAGGTAGGATCAGTAACTGTATCCTTACAAACTACTGATCCTGACTTCTGGTAGCCTATTAACTTCCTTAATAAACCCCCATAATTATGAGTATCTTCTGTGAGCTCTGTATGGCCCTTGCAATGGATTATTAAACCTAGCATAGAAATAAAGTGCTATGGAAGGAAGGATTGGTGTCAGAGTTGGAAAAGAAGATGTTGGTAAATGTAGTTGTTGTTAAGTGCCATAGACTCAGTTCTGATTCATAGTGACCCTTGAAACAGTAGAACAAAATATTGAGTCGTCCATCCTCACCATCATTTATATGAATGAGCTTGTTCTTACAGACACTTTGTCAATCCATCTTCCTTCCTCTTTTTTGGCTGACTCTATACTTCTCAAAATATTACTGCTCCAGGATGGGTCCCTTCTGTTTATAGGATCAAAGGACTTGAGATGAAACCACAATAGCATCACTTCTAAGAAGTATTTGGGCTGTCCTTTTGATCAAAACAGATTTGCTTGTTTTTCTAGCGGTCAATGGCACATTTAATATTTATTGCCAACACCATATTTCAAATGTATTAATTCTTCATTAGTCTTTCTTATTCATTGTCCAGCTTTTACATATTATATGAAGCAAATGATAATATCGTGACTTTGGTCTGCTCATTGTTTTTAAAACTTTCAAACTGTCTAAACCCTTTTCCATTACATCTACAAAAAGCAAGACGGTATTTGATTTCCTGCTTCTTGGACATTTTGGCAGACCCTACTAAATGGAATCACTGACAACTTCAGTCTTTTCTCTGCTTATCATGATGCTACTTATCGGTACGGTTGTGTGCATTTTTTCTTTATGTTGAAGAATGATCACATTGAAAGCTGAAGTCTCATCTTGTGTAAGTATTCCCAGTCTTCTTCACTTTCACCCAACCATGTGTCATCTACATATCACTAGCTGATAATGAGTCTTCTTCCAACCTGCATGCTGAGTCCTTCATGTTTCAGCTTCTCTGAGGACGCATCCCGCAGCCAGACTGAAGAAGCACAGTGACAGGAATACAGCCCTGATGCATGTATCTCGTGATTGTCAACCATGCACT
Organism: Tenrec ecaudatus; assembly: GCF_050624435.1. Taxonomy (NCBI): domain Eukaryota; kingdom Metazoa; phylum Chordata; class Mammalia; order Afrosoricida; family Tenrecidae; genus Tenrec; species Tenrec ecaudatus. The sequence continues at coordinate 102,326,200 of NC_134530.1, forward strand.
ATCCCCTATTCCATTTAAATGTCTACCTCTTTATCCAGGTAGATTCCTTGGGAGCACAATGAAGTGTTCTGGGATTTCATCCTTCCCAATGCTACTCATAGATTTCTATGATTCATGCTGTCGAATGCTTTTGTATAAAACAGAAATAAACACCTTCAAAGTATCCTCTGATCTTAACCAACATAGTGTTATAAACATTTTTTGAATTCGCTTGAGCAAATTTCTACTTCCATTTGCTATTGAACATGTTGTTCGATAATCTCTGCATTCTGGTGGGTCACTTTTCTTTAGAATGGGCAAGTGTGCAGACTTCTTACAGTTGATAGACCAGATAACTGTTAACCCTTATTTTTTCAAAACCATTTTCCTGGGAGCTTATACAGATAACATTATTATCCCACAGTTTTATTACATCCAGCCCTACTGTACACTTGCCACCACATCAGTTTCAAAACATTCTCTTCCTTCATAAACTCCTTCATCTCAGCCCCCTTTCTTCCCCCACTCCCATTGCACCCTCCAGGAACCCTGGTTTTACTTGCTGTCTCTATAGGCTCATCAATCCTGGGTTTCATATACTGTAAAATTGAAAAACATATGAGAATAATCCGTAGAGGGCTACTCCTAATGACAAAATACATCAGAGATAAACCCCAATATTAGGGAAAAATATATAAATCATTGAAAATGTTGAAAACCAGATCAGACTTAACATGTATCAGAGGGGGACTAAACTGCCGAGAGTTTAACTTTTCAAGCTAGGTTTATCATTCTGAGCTTCAATAGTCATCTCCCCAATGCACTCTGGTAACCAAGTTATTCCAACCCCTCCTGTGTTAGTCTAGGCTGACTAGAGAAACAAATCCAGAGACACTCATATGTGTATAAGAAAGAGTTTTATATACAGAGTATTTGTATATTAAGAAAACATCCCAGTCCAGATCGAGCCCATAGTCCAATATTAGAACATATATCCAATACCAAACTATAAATTCCTCTTCAGGCTTGTGCAACACATGCAATGGCACCTAATGAAAGGAGATCATTGGCAAGTGGGTAGAAAGTCTTGTGGATCCAGTGGTGGTGGGAACATCTTAGCACTGACATGGGTTTCCATGTAAATCCTCCAGCTCCAGGGATTTGCTTAATCAGCCAACCTCCATGTGTCTTATCAGCCACAAGATAAAGCAGAAAGAGTCTGTGTTGCAACTCCAGGGAGGAAGACAGGAGTTCCCAGAATCCTCACGAGAAGAGAAGGTCATGCCTCTCAGACCATGGTTGGCTGTTACCTGATTGACAGGCTAGGTCCCACCCCTTCACAAATTGACAGGGGATTATGTAACTGCCACACCTCCAATATGGATAGAGTAAAATCACTGGAGGCTTATGCTCCCCGTGATCATTGTAGCATAATTCAGAATAGCAAGATGTTAGAAACAGTCTAAATTCCCATCAATAGAAGATTCAATTAAAAAAACAAACACACACTCTGGTATTGTGACATTTCAACAAATGAACACAGTGACAGAGGGGCTCACTCATCTATGTCCCCAAAAAAGGACACCTAGAGAGGATGTGTATGGTTCATTGGCACCAGGCAGGCTCTCTACCAGGCTGTTTGGCCACCCTAATAAACAACTATGTAACCATGAAACACCTCATGGCATGAAGGATCTGGAACACATTATGTTAAGTAAAATTCATCACAAAAGGACAAATACTGTATGAATCCACTGCTAGAGAGACAAGCAACAGGACAGGCACAAGATCAACCTCACAGGGCATCCAATCTGCTGGGCTGGGTGGCCAAAGAGCTGGAAGAGAGCCCGACTAGTTTCAGTGATACACCAGAGAAACTAGCCATAGGGTATTTTTAATTCCATTTTTTCTTTTCTTTGACATTCCTGAAAGAGGTCTAATTACCTTCTAAAGTGCTAGTGTAGCTTAGTGCCTCATTTGGAAGATCTAGAGATGAAGAATCCAAAGCTTTATTTACATGTTCATGCTTGCATCTATTATGTATGTATTGGCAAGATACTGTATTATGTAATTCCTCCTAGAGTGATTATTTTCTAGTATGCATTTTTTCCTTTTAAGCACTCAACCATTATTTTGAGTTATTCATTAATTCAAGATTCTAAGTGTTTAAAATAATCCAATTTATTTCTCTTATATTTTCTGTGGATTGTCTACTTAGAGGTCATTTAAGGCCAGTGCAGAAGTTGTGGGCATCTGATACCATAGTGGAGTATGATGGGCTGCTATGAGTCATAATTGAGCGAATGGCTGCAGAAGTTGTCAGTTATGTATTCTTATCTTGGTCTGGGTGATTTAAAAGGTTCTAAATAATTTTGATCATGTAGTACCAAAAAACGTAATTGTATGAGTAATGTGGCTTGATTTGAAAAGGTTAATAAAGTAGCTTTTCAGATATCATGGATATGCAAAGAATCATTTATGGTGAGGTTTGGTCCAGTAGCAGTTATGAAAGCACTAGGCATACTTTGCCTTGTTTGATTTACCCTTTTCTTGAATGTTTCTATCTACTAAATGTGGATGGCAATATTAGCTATCTCATCACATAATTTCCAGAACTAAATATAAAATACTTATTACAAATCACATTTAAATTGATTGTCATAAAACATTAAATGCCATTATAATTTAGTAAATGGTTACTTCCTATACTGTTGTTTTGTAAAGTCATTTTTGCTTTCTTTTCTCCATCAGTATTTTCTGCTGAAACCTTTTTCAAGTTGCATAGCTAGTTTGTTGAATGTGTATTACAAACCAGGCACTGTGCCCAAATCTTTACTTACTACATGTGATTTGGTCTGCACAGTAATGCTGTTCTATTAAAAAAAATCTCAATTTTACCAATGTAGGTAAAGCGATTAAGGGAATTTTATATGATTATATTTTGAGTATGAGCATTACATACATGAATTCACTGACAGGCAGTATAGAATAATAGTTAAAAGATGCATATTCAGATTTTAGAAAGATGCAATGGACATAATTTCACCTACTTATCTTGCTAGGTACAGATAAACATTTTAGAAGTGTATATAAAACAATAATATAATTCCAAATAGTAGAGAAAACAAGGAACACCCCCTAAGGACCCAAAAGACAAAATTGTGTGTAACTGAATTTTCTTTTTGCATCTTGATCCAGTCTTGCTATTGGAGAAGCAACCTGGAAATGCCACGAGGTTCAGAATTCGCACCTGTTTGAATTGGACAGGGACAGCTAAGAAAAGGTAGGTAAACATGATCGGACAACTACAAGTCCATGGCCAACGTCACTGAACTGCTCATTTAGAAACATGGATTAGTCTGTTTTTACTATGTACATTCTCAAATACCACACCAAGAGATAATTTTTACGGTCATATGAAAAAAATAAATCTGATTATTTTGGAACCAGAAAAAGGTTAATCAAGTAAACAAACGTTATAGAAAATAACCATTCTACTCCTGCCAAATACCAGAGGGAAAAAATCTGTGACCTCATTTAAACACATATCAGCAAAGGTTATATGTAGAAACTAGACTTATCAGGCTGCAAAAATTCACTCTAAGCTTCCCTGAGTGAAGTTAGTATTTCAGCCCAGTCAGTGTGTGTGTGTGTGTGTGTGTGTGTGTGTGTGTGTGTGTGTGTGTGTGTGTGTTTGTTGGCCATTCACCCTCACTTTGCAATATGACCATTTCCTTCTTTGTATTGGGTAGAATAAAAGAAGCCCTCACTGGTGAGGTGGTGAGAAGGCAAATTTTCCCAGAGTCCATAGGGTCAATGGCAGTAAGGGGGATGTCTCCTTTCCTTGCCACTGTAGTGTCAGAGAAGACTTGCTAGAACAGAAGACATAAAGAAGATCCAGTGTCTTATAATACCCCCACACTTCAGATTGCATTTAAAAATCATGCAGCAAGCAAAGAACAAAAGAGGCAAACAATATCCATAAAAAGCAAAGGAAATAAAAACTTTGAACTTGAATAAGAAAGACAATCCATAGATGGCAACATTAGATACTACAATCTCTGGACACCAAAGAGAAATTAGACTTTCCCCTCCACTGCAAAAAAAGAAACAGCAAAAGTCAGGGACATGTGGGACTAGTGCTAAATAAATAAATAAATAAATAAACAACAATTATGGCATCAAAGTTCTTGAAGAAGGTGAGAAGAAATGTGAGGAAGGTTGTTGATTCTATATATTAGCAAAGGTAATTATTGGAAATTTCCCATAGGTGGCAAAAGATTTAACTTGCAAATTCAAGACTCTGAGTCAAACATGAGAACGGTAAATTCAAAGAAATGCTACACACAAAAAAATTATTTGCAGAAGTTAGAGAAAAATGAAGCATTGCTTACAGGAGAGAAAATTTAACAGCCAACTTCTCATCAGAAATTATGGAGCTCAATAACACATATAAAGCATTTTTCAAATCCTGGAACAAACAAACAAATAAATATAAAATTGTTGACTGAGATTTCTCTATATGTAAAAAATATCTTTCATGAATAAGAGAACATTGATATATTTTCAACTGAAGAAAATAAGAGAATATATTGCTAGTAGACAGGTCTCAAAAATGACCAAAGAAATTAATCTAAACAGAGGAAAATTCATAACAGAATAAGTTATGTAATAGAAAAAAGAATGCAAGATATAATATACTTTCTGTCTCTACTTGAATTTATTAAAGTTTCTTTGGCATTAAGGCAAAAAAAACTCAACATAACTTGATATATTTCCGAATATAAGTACAAGAACTACTTGGGAAAATTGTATTATAAAACAGGTGTGTGTGTGTGTGTGTGTGTGTGTGTGTGAAGGAATGTAAAGGCAGTAAGATTTCACACTAACACCAAAAATCATGAAGCTAGTGCCAGCGCAGGCCATCTTTTGTTTTGTGATAAATAACATCTACATGGATCAGAAGCAACTTAATGGAAATTAATAACTGGGTGTTATACCCAGAATGTAAAAGGTCTAGACATCTTTATATCTTTTTAATAATTTTCCTGTGAAAATTAGGAATCTACACTTTCAAAAGAATGAAATTGAGAATCTTATCTCCTACTAAACATTTATGTCATGCACAGTTGATTTAATGCAAACTAAATAGAGGAAGCAAATATAAAATACATTAACTATATATTATAGGATAATACTGTCTTTTAACAGATCCCACACATATAACTCATAACATTTATGGTAATTGATATTAGCACACTAAAACATAAGAATTTCTATTCATTGCTAATGGTCACTGAAGGATGCAGATTCGAGTTCACTCAGAGACAATGTGAAGAACAGCTTGGTGATGTACTTAACAAAAATCACTCATTTAAACCCTGTGGATGACCCGGACAAGCATGGGCTCATCGTGATCTGCAATGGACTTGATGGAAAGCTGCTTCACTTGTACTCACTACTAGCCTGAAAGCTGAAAAACGAGACACCAAAGGAGAAAGCTATTGCATTAAATTTAAAAGAAATAAATCGAAGAAGCACACCAGCCTGTGCGACCATGAGCTGTCGAAGGGATCAGGTATCAAGAATCAAAGAACAAAAAAGCATATCATTGTGAATGAGGATGAGTGCAGAGTGGAGACTCAAAGCCCATCGGTAGGCAACTGAACACCCCCTTACGGAAGGGTTGTTGGGAGGAGATGAGCCAGTCAGGGTGCAGGGTAGCAATGATGAAACATAACTTTCCTCTAGGTCTTAAATATTTCCTTCCCCTCCACTATCATGATCCCAATTCTACCTTACAAATCTGGCTAGACCAGAGGATGTACATTGGTACAGATAGCAACTGGAAATACAGGGAGTCCAGGACAGATGACTCCTTCAGGACCAGTGGTGAGAGTAGCAATACCTGGAGGGTGGAGAGAAGGTGGGGTAGAAAGGGGGAACTGATTACAAGAATCTACATATAGCCTCCTCCCTGGGGGATGGACAGTGGAGAAGAGGGCGGGGAAAGACATTGGACAGTGTAAGATATGACAAAATAATAATAATTTATGAATTATGAAGGATTCATGAGGAAGGGGTTAGTGGGAAGGGAGGGTGAAAATGAAGAGCTAATATTAAGGACTCAAGTAGAAGGCAAATGTTTTGGGAGTGATGATGGCAACAAATGTACAAATGTGCTTGACACAATGGATTCATGTATGGATTGTGATAAGAATTGTATAAGCCCCCAATAAAATGATTTTTTTAAATGAAGAAGAGAAAGATTCAAATCCCATTTCACTGTATATGATTCAATCACAACATACTTTCATTGAAAATGTATTAGCCATGATAATTTTGATAATAAGAGTTTATTAATAAATCAATTTCTCTACATACACACAAAGAAATAAATGTATGAAGTTAATGAAAGAAACAATCTAAATGGACCATCAACTTATAAAAATGTACCCAACTCATTATAATTAGAAGAATGAAATTTAAAATTAAGCAAAATATTACTATCAGACAAAAAACTTTTTTTGAGTTCTACAATTTCAGATATTATAGTGTCCAAGAATGAGAACTCCTCCACTGCTTGTGGAGGTAAATGGGGTAAACGTAAACATACTAAAACTTCAACAACAACAACAAAACCAAACTTAATCTGATGGCATCTAGTTGATTCCTGCTTATGGCACCTGGGGTACAACTGTCCCCAAAGGTCTCTCTGGTTATAAATCTTTACAGAAATATAAATAGAGGAGATGGTGGGTTTGAAGGGCCAAGTGCCACGCTCTGTCTCCTAGGCCGCCCTGGCTTCTTGCTCCTACTCTACTGACCAACTGTTTGACACAAGGGTTTTCCTAGGAGTATTAAAAACAAACAAACAAAAAAGAATAACTTATAGAAAAAATATCTTCTTATCTGTCTTAGGAGAAATGAATCTATTTTCTTATCACACCTTTGCAATAGTATTTCCTGATTTTTATCATATTTAAAACTATTTTTCTATGGTTCTGAAATACACCGCACATGTAAAATGCTTATCTTAAAAGTGCTGTCTTAAAAATGCATTTTCACTTTAGATTTTTTGAATGGTTGAATTTAAAATGATGGGGCTGTGGGTTTGTCATTAGGCTGTGAACCTCAAGGTTCGAATCTCAAGCCCCCCAACCTCTCTGTGGGAGATGAATGAGACTTCCTACACCCTTAAAAATTTGGCCTCAGAAGCTCTAAGGAGTAGCTTTGCCTGATGGCCATGGGTTTGACTTTTTAGTTTATGCTATTCTTATTTTCTTACTATTATAAGAAAGCTTGTTTACTTTCTGAAAAATATAAGATTTATTTTCCTCTCTGTGTCTCTTTAAATTTAAACTTTTTTCTATGATTTTTGTTATATGAATAATTATCTCAAATACATGATGGGCCCTATAATTTTTAATTAGATTATCAATATAATATTTATAATACATTTAATTCAATAGACATTACTTTTATCTGGCTTTTTAAAACTTCCTAAAATTGATTTTTAACAATTTATGTGTTTTATTTTATTTCTATATGATCTGATTGATCATCTCTGCTTAACTTTCACGAAAATTAATTTTATTTTAAACTTTGTTATTCCTTTGTCTAGTATTCATTTTTTCCATTTGGTTGTTTTTCATTTCTTCCATTTTAAATAATTATTTTACTCAAATATATTCTTATTTGGTAAATGTGTTTTATTCTTCTTTACTTATGTGCTGGCTTTTTAACAAATGTGTTCCTTTATTTTAAGCACATTTAAATCTAATTTATTTCTGCTTTTTTCCATTTCCATTCTTGATTTTGAATATCTAATTAAAATTTTCTCATCTTTCCAGATGCTTGCCTTTTAAAGGATGTTTATTTTTTCATAGAGTATTATATTAGAGTTTTAATTTGGGGGGATGGTTTTCTTGAATTGCTTTTGAATTCATTGAAATGCTTTCATTCTTATTATCTATTTTCATTGTAGCTATCATTGTTTAAAGATTACCTTTTATTTGTATTTATGTACATTTCGTAGCCCAGTTTCTTAGTTTAAGAAATTTAGTTCAACATGTCCTTAATTTTTAGAGTCAATAGTCCTTTTCTTTCAGTCTAGGAAAGTATAGTTTTATAAAGGCTTATGTTTATTATTGGTAGTGGAAAAGACATGTTCCATATTACCTTTGGGGTCTTATTTTTCAATATTCCTCATTGCCTGACCCTTTCTTATTTTCCTTCGTTATCATGTAACAAAACAGTGTCTCAAAATTTCTTATTTTCAGTTATCTTTCTAATATAAATTTTCCATGTCAGCGACTTGATTCTGATTCATTGAGAGTCATAATAGAATTTCTGAAAATGTAAATGTTTAGAGGAACAGAAAGCCTCATCTTCCTACGATGGAGTGGCTGGTGGGTTTAATACCTGACATGATTGCTACTGACATGAGCTCTCCTGATCTCCATCTTTATATTGTGTGCTTATTTTGATTTTTATTTATATGTATCTTGAGATTTGTGTGTTCTTTCTTTTTGGAATAGGAAAATCAGTGGATTATGTGTAGCTTATTTGCACATCCTATTGATAGATGCAGATTTTGTGGTGAAATATGTAAAAACATTTACATGTGGAGAACTTATTTTACCCTAAAGCCATGATAAACCTCTAGAGGTTATTTTTAATCACTCACAAGAGAAACTTTTATATATTATAAATCAATTGAGCACTTGGCTCATGGATGTTTACAGTGTTAAAGTTGGAGTCTATAATAGTTAAGTAGTTTTATGTCAACTGGAAGATAAAAGTGTAGGTGTGGTATCCAACCTGTCAATCAGACCCCAACCTGATGGTGCCTCCTTCTCTTAAGGAGGCCTCTGGGAACCCTTTCCACTCTCTGCCTCTCCCCTTCTGTTTTCTGGCAACCCTGAGACTCTGTATACATTTCTAATCAATAATAGTGTCCAAATGCCAATGGTAGTATTTTTTCATCTTACTTAGATCTGCCTGTGACTGAGATGAATAAATCTGCTGCCTTTCCAGATTTTTTTGACAATTTTTGTTGTCCATGTTCTCTGTAATGAGCCAGAGTCCTGGTGGTGGAGTGAGTTATGTATTTGGCAGCTAACTTCAAAGTCAACTGCTTGAACCCAGCAGCGGAGAGAAGAAAGTTGGAATTTCCTCTTCCCATAGATATTTCCAGCCTCAGAAATACGAGGGAGCAGTTCTACTCTGTTTTCTAATGTCATGATGAGTCAAAAACAATCAGATGGCTATGGGTTCAGGGCTTCTTTGTGGGGTTGTTGTTTTTATTTTAATTTTTAAACATTTATTAAACATGTCAAGCAGAATTGTACTATTGCTATCACATCCTTTTTCTTCCTGGATTCTTTGACATCATCTCCCTTTTAACACACCCCCTTCCCCCTAAATCCTTATTCTATTTGCTGTCCCTACAGGTTCATCAAGCCCCCCTAAACCCTTATTCTACGTGCTGTCCCTACAGGTTCATCAAGCCTAGCTCTCATATACTGAAACACAGAAAAAACATATAACACAACATCATGAGAGTGGCCTCTAATGCCATAAAACCTCTAAGATACATCCTAATGTAAACAAACAAAAACAAAACAAAAATACAGGAAATGCTGAAAACAAGTTCAGGCCCAGCATGCATCAGACGACAAAGTTGTAACTGTTCAAGTCATGTTTGTGTCTTTGACCTTCTCTACTCATCTCTCCAATACACTCTGTTTAGTAACCACTTTCCTCCCAAATTGATTTTGTTTTTTTTTTTCATTTGTACAATTAGCCTGGGGTTATGAATCCTTTGGGCACTCTATGGCCTCATGCTGATGGTTTCCCTCATTCTGATGTTTCTCATCTGTCTTGGAGTTGTATTTTATTTTATTTAAGGCTTAATAAGAGGAAATGGAGGGGGGAGGGTAATGAATAGCTAATACCAAGGGCTCATGTAGAAAGAAAATGTTTTGAAAATGATGATGGCAACCATTATACAAATGTGTTTGGGACAATGGATGGATGTATGGATTGTGATAAGAGTTATATGGGCCCCCAATAAAATTATTTTAAAAAATAAGATGATATATAAAAATATTTGGATTGGGAGTATATTTTTCTCCTAGAACAATTGTTTACTTAAAGTCAATGGGCAAGACAGAGCTTTTAATGGCACCTATGTTTAAGAAGCTGAGTAAGTTAGGTCAGACAATTTTATCTAAACCATGAAGAAGTACGGTGCCATTTAGTGTGTTCCAACTCACGGCGAGCCTACTTACAACAGAATGAAACCCTTTAGAGTCCTGCACACCCTCACAAATGCTATTTGTTATGCCTGAGCCCTCTGTTACAGTCACTGTATGGACACATCTTCCTGAAGGTCTTCCTCTTTTTCATGTTTGCTCTCTTTCCCCTCTCCTGACTTATTTTCCCATCAGTATCCCTCATCCCTGTGATAGGGCTGTCTACCTGTGGCGGGTGGACTGGGAGGCCTCATCCAAAGTTTACGTGCACTTCCCCTCCTTTGACCATTTGATCCCAGCTGACATGACGCACTCTCTGGCAAAGTGACCTTCAAAATACTTACCCAGAGCGGGTGGTGTATAGTTCATTGGCACCAGTCAGACTCTGCCAGGCTGTCTTGTACCCCTGACCAGCAGACTGGATGCCCTGTAAGTCTGAGATTGTACCCATTCTTCTGCTTGTTCCTATAGCAGTGAACTCATGCAGTGTTTGCCCTTCTGTAATTGACTGACTCACTCAGCATATCTTTCAGATCTCTCCACGTCTTGAGGTGTTTCATAGTTTCATCACTGGTTTTTAGGGATGTGTAGTATTCCACTGTGTGTATATACTAGGCTTTTGAAATCCAGACTTCTACTTATGGGAATTTATGCTTTCCAATGTTTTCTAATATGCTTGTGCTGCCTTGAACATGGGGGAGAAAACAGCTGTTTGTGATCTGTTTCTTATTTCTTTTGGATACATAAGCCCAGTAATTGAACTGATGGGTTATATAGTATTTAAATTTCCATCTGTTTTAGGCATCACAGTATTACCTCCACAGTGCTCACCTTCTGAAAAGATCACTGAAGACAAAATGGTGCATAAGTCCATGTGGTGAAGGAAGCTGTTGGTGCCTGGCTATCAAAAGGTATAGAGTCTGGGGTCTTAAAGGCTTGAAGATAAACAAATGGCCATCTATCTGAGAAGCAGCAAAATCCACATGGAAGAAGTACAATACTGTGTGATCATGAGGTGACAATGGGTTCAGGTATTAGGCATCAAAGACCCATAATAAAAAAATCATATCATTGTGAAAGAGGGGGTGTGTGGAATGGAGACACAAAGCCCATCTGTAGACAAATGAACATCCCCTTACAGAAGGGTCATAAGGAAGAGATGAGCCAGTCAGGGTGAAGTACAGTACCAATGAAAATACAACTTTCCTTTTGTTCTTTAATGTTTCCTCCCCTCTACTATTAAGACAGCAATTCTACCTTATAAATCTGGTTAGACCAGACCATGTACACTGGTGTAGATCAGAGTTGGAAACACAGAGAATCCAGGACAGACAAACCCCTAAGGACCGATATTGAACATAGTGATCCAGCAGGGTAATGGGAAGGTGGGGGAGAAATGAGGAACCAATTAATGATCTACATATAACTGCCTCCCAGGGGCACAGACAACAGAAAAGTGGGTGAAGGGAGACATTGGTCAATAAAAGATATGAAAAATAATAATTTATAAATTATCAAGGGTTCATGATGGAGAGAGGGAAGGTGGGGGGAGGGAGCTGATACCAAGGGCTCAAGTAGAAAGAAAATATTTTTTAAGTGATAGCAACAAATGTAGAAATGTGCTTGACACAGTGGATGTATATATGGACTTTGATGAGTTGTATGAACCCCCAATAAAATGATTGGGGGGAAAAGAAGAGCGTCCAACGGTGCACAGGAGTACTTGTCTCTTTGCTCTGCTTCTGAGGGGTCTGGTTGCCCCGGCTTCCATGGTTTCATCCATGAATGGTGGACCCAAACACTTTACCCTGGAAATTTAACAGGAGTCAGAGTGGAGAGAATTACTGGGAAGGGAATCTTCCAGACTGGCTGGTGCTGGGAATTGAGGGACCCATCCTTCCAGGTTTTTATAAGATGTAGGTCTCCAGGCACGCACAGGGTGGTAGTTTTTCCGGCCCTTGTGCCTGAGTGAGCCCATACTGATGGAATACCCCCCAGCATTGGGCTACCCTTATGGCATATTGCTATATTAAAGCTACCCCAGAATCTATAGCTGGCTCTGTTACAAAGAAAGGGCACCCATATCAAACTTCACAGGGTTTTTAACACGTAGGTTGCAGGGGGGAGGGGGAGGATTCTGAGACATAACAGAACTATTGGCAGTGCATCTTTCCAGTTCATCTGAGTTTCTTGTGTCAGTTATATGAGGGTTACCTTCAGGTGTTGCTTAATTCTCTCTACCTGCCCTTAAGACTGTAGCCTCCCGGTGCAGTGGAGATGACAGGTTATTCCTGTGTTGAGAGACTTCCTGCACTATTTTGGAGATGAAAGTAGGCCCGTTATAACTTGGAAGTGATTTTTGAAGCCCCAATTGAGCAATTACTTCCTGAAGTAACCTGTTAGACATTCATGAGCCTTCTCACTGCAGGTGGGAATTGCTTCATTCCACCAGTTAAAGGTGTTTATGGACACTAGAAGATCCTTGAATCCTTGGATGGAAGAAGCCTGGATAAAATCTATCTGCTAGTCTTCCCCAGGGTAGGATCCCTTATGCTGAGCAGGCTTAGTAAGGTAACTTCTAAGTGTGGCTTGGGGACAGCTGGTCGGGAAGGAGGGTCAGTGAGAGGTTACTGGCCTGATAGTCGAGGTTAAGTTGGCCCCATCGAACTGCTGAGCGAGCAGGGTCAAGGAGGGTTTATAGTTAAGAAGGGTGGCATTGTGGGAGAATTTTACAATGTTCCACTGTAACCTTTGTGGCAATAGGAGTTTTTAGTTTTTCTCCCACTATCCATCAGGCCAGAGGCAGAATTCCTGAGTTTTAGCCTTTTCCACTTCTTCCAGAGACTAATCTGGAAGAGGAAGCTGGTTTGAGGGGAATTAAGACATTACAGAGGCGAGGGGGGTCAGGCCCAGGCTGTCTGCCTGGCTGACCTGTCAGCTGCTCGGTGGCCCACAGCGACTTCTGAGTCACCCTTCTGATGCCCTCAGCAGCGTACTACTGCCACTTTGATAGGTTTTTGTACAGCTTCTAAGAGTGTCCTTATTTGGTCCCGGTACTTAAAGGGGTTTCTCTGATTGAAGAATGTGCATAGAGAACTAAAAAAAATCCCTATTTGGTATCTGTGTAGAGCATTCATTTATTTCCTTCTGCTAGCTCGAGGCTCTGTGTCAAAGCTAAGCATTCAGCCAGTTTGGCTGGAGTATCTGGGAGCAGGGGATTGGCTTCAATGACTTGGTTGAGGGTACAATGGCATAAATGGCCTTGTGCACTCATCGGTTACCCAGCTGCTCCCATCAGAGAACCAGACACAGTCTGCTACAGCAAGGAGTAGGTCTTTAAGGTCTGGCAGAGACAGGTTATTAGTAGATAGTAGCTCAAAACAGGGATGGAGGGGCTCAGAGTTTTCCCCATGGTTAGGGAGTAATGAAGCTGGATTGAGGGTGCTACAAGTCTGGATGGTGACATCAGCTTTTCCTATAAGAAGGATTTGGTATTTTAATAGCTAGCTGTCAGAAAGCCAGTTATTGCCTTTGGTAAGTAGCACTTGGGAGAGTCTATGGTTAGTGAGGACCTCTAAAATTCCTCCTATGGTAATCTAAATGCTTCTTGGACTAAGAGTGCCTCTGCTACTGCTGCATACAGGCAAGGTGGCCAGCTGGCTGTGGCAAGATCTAACCTCTTTGATAAATATGCCACAGGCTGAAGCTGGGGTCCTAGCTTCTGGATTAACACTCCAAGGTCTACCCCCTATCTCTCATGAGCATATAGAAAAATATCTACTCATAGGATCCGGGAGACCCAGTGCTGGAGCCTGCAACAGAAGAGCCTGAGGTTGGTCCATTGTATTCCTTTGCTCTATGAAGCTCTAAGTCACTTTTCCCCTTCAGGCCCTTATATAGGAGTTTTGCTAATAGTTCATACTTGGGAATCCTTAAGCTACAAAACCCAGTAAGGCCTAGTAATGTCCGTAGTTGTCTCCACGTTTCCAGCTCCACAATTGCCCTTATTCGCTCTATGGAGAGCCCTTTCTTTCCTTTTCTTACCTGCTGTGGTGCTAGCTGGACCTTGGCCCTAGACACTGTAGCCTCTTTCTGCCAAGCAGTTTAGAACTTGTACTGTATGAACAATAGACTGTTTTCATGTGGCGGAGCAGATGAGGTCATCTACGTATTGTAGGATTGTGCTCCCCTCTAGAGTAGACAAGCCAATCCTAACTTAAGGCTGGTCCAAACAGATGGGGTGATAAAAGAAGCTCATTGACAATACAGTCCAGGAAATTTGGTGTGACTGCCCCTGTTCTAATTTCCACTCAAAATCAAAAAGGAACTGACTCTGAGGGTCTAGCAGGATGCAGAAAAGGGCATCCTTTAAGTACAGGATGCTGTACCGCTGTCTGGAGCTAGGGATTTCCCCTAGGCGTGTATAGGAGTTAGATACCCCTGGCACCATGGGATCACTGCTTCTTTTATTCTCCTGGGCCTTACCATTGCCTTCATAGGTGACCACTGGCTTATGAGTAAGCTTTCTACAACCTTTGAAGGGGACGAGAGACCTGCCAGTTGGCTCAGGTTACATTCAGCCACTCTAGGGGACTTGGAATCCTTGGCTGGGCACATACGGTCCATGTGAAACTGAACCAGGAATATAAATGGTGCAGAAGCCAGAGGCGGAAGGCAGGGAAGCAGTTGTTCTTAAAATAATGTTAGCGAACATCCCGCTTTTGACAAGACAGTCTCGATTTTTAATAATTTTTGGTGAGGTCCGTGGAGTCACCAGTTACCCTGCAAGAAATAGCAGAGTTGGGGGTGTGAGGAGAGAAAGCTGGGGGAACCAGCATCCTGCAGACAGATGGATTTACGTGAGCAGCAGGTTGCTGACAGCAACAAGCAATGAAACATTAAAAAGATAAAGGGCTTTGGGGCCAAAGTTCCCCCAAACTGTAGTCTACCACATCTTTGGAAAGGAGGCTGAGGGAAACAAGGGGCAAGGATTGCACACGAAAGCAATGCCAACATAAATATCACCCTACCATGAGAGAATTGATTCTGTACAAGTGAATAATTCAGGTACCGTGATATGGAGTTAGCCTACATTGGACCAATACCCCTCTCTCAACAGGGCTTTAAAAAATTAGCACCAGGGCTAATCAAAGTCAATATTAACAGAAGATCATTATGCCCCAGGGGGATGATCGATAAGACTCTACCATAAATTAACAAACAGATTTTGAAAGGGAGTTAAAATGGTTAAAAAATAAACAATAAAGCATAGATCCAAGAATGGGTTTGGGCTCTCACTAAATCTCTGCTCTAATTTAAGAACAATTAGGTCTTACGCCATGGCCCTGCTCCATACTTGCACTCAGCATGGGAAACTAAGAAACAGGATGAAATGTAAGCCACCTAATTTCTACACTAGGGAACCAAGGCTGTATTGGGGAAGACTCATAGTTCACAGGTAGAGGTAGAGGACAAAACCATGCATTCTCCAGACAGAAAGGGTTCTCTCCATGATTGCAATCCTTTAAGATGCTAATGTAAAGCTGCTTTTTGCAGGCGCCCAGCTCTTTGTTGCTAGCTGTAAATGCCTATCTCTAAAAGCAGACAAAGCTTCCTTAGCTCCTCCATTGTCTCTTAGATGCCTGGTATTCTAGAGAAGTCCCACCCTTATCCTGTAAATTGAGAGGAAGCCAAATGTATATATTCTTCAGAAAACAGGCTCTTCACATATAGCCTCTGTAAAATAAGTTATTTCCTACTGACATCTAGTTTCTCAGATATACTATTAAGAATATATTTATTGCTATAGCATTCAAGGTCTGCTGTCATTCTCTTTAAGAGCGATTATCACCATTTTGGCACTATTGTTTACTCATATGCCATGTGTGCTCTCCCAAAAGAGGCCAGGATATCTCAGATTGACACATTTCCCTATCTATTATGTATGTGCCTGAGGGAGGTTTGCACTCCTCACTACTGTACACACTGTCAATACACTAGCCCTCACACTGATTTCAACATCAAGAAAGAGGAGG
Source organism: Tenrec ecaudatus (assembly GCF_050624435.1). Taxonomy (NCBI): domain Eukaryota; kingdom Metazoa; phylum Chordata; class Mammalia; order Afrosoricida; family Tenrecidae; genus Tenrec; species Tenrec ecaudatus. The sequence continues at coordinate 102,342,473 of NC_134530.1, forward strand.
CCCAGTTTGCCCTATCTTTTCATTTGGTCCTTTCTTCCTTAATTGTACAAGCCACTCCTAAGGACCCATTCCCTTTGGGGCTGGATCCCACACTCAGGAAGGGAACACAGTAGATATAGGTACTTTAGCAATATATGGTGAAGAAATTAGATGGTGCTCAGCTGATAGATAAAATAGCATCCCGGGTCTTAAGGCTTGTCTCCAAACAAGCAGCCATCTAAGTGAGATGACAATTCAGTCCTTATAGAAGAAGCATACTATCATCAGTCACAAAAGGATTGGAATCTATATAATCCAAAATCAAAGGAGGGATTAGTATTGTTAGGTAGCTAGTTTAAGGGCAGCAGGCGGTGGGGGGTTGGCGGGGGAGGGTTGTCCTCCCTGCCTACAAAGGCCCCCATGCAAAGGTTGGAAAGATATCAGGCAATCATTGAACGCCTATTAAGACCCCAAATTGAGCATGCTCATACTCATGGTCCTGAGCCAGGTAGGACATACACCTGGGCCCCAAAGTAGGCTCAGGCTCCTGACATCACAGAGATGGGCCTAACTGAGCCGACAGGGTCAACCAATACCATCAACCAGGCCTCCCCAGGCAGTGGTTTGAAATATTCTGGCTGTGGAAGGGCCTCTCTCTCTTATCCTGCTCCTGGTCAGAGGCAGGTGGAGGAGGAGGTTCTCCCTTCCCGGTGCGGCACACATGTGCTGCTCTGGGCTTGCTTAGGGCTCACAGCCTCTGGGCCCACATGTTCTTAAGTCTCGAGGGTTCTTGGACTTCTGGCCTCCTAGAAGCCCACCCCCACCTCCACCGAGTTCCACACCCAGTCTTTTCTACGTTCTTGCTCATGCCCAGTTGTGACCTCCTTTGAGGCTGTAAAACCGGAAATCTTTCCTGTCCTTCACAAAAACCCACTTGGATTACAAAACGTGCTTTGGCGTGAATTCTTTCAACATGCAAGGCAAAGAACGGGGCTATATCACCCACTCAGTAACCTAACGGCATCAGAGCCTAAACTGTGAGAGCCTGAGTTTCAGAAGGCTGTGGATGACAATAAGAGCCCAAGATTCATTTGTGGGATCTACATAGGAATACGCCTCCAGTGAATACCCTCTATGTACAATTGAGGATGGGAGGAAAGTGGCTGCTGAGCAGAATGCATTAGAGAGATGAGTATAAAAGATCAGGGGGCTGATTTCAACAGTTAACACTGTGTCACTTTATCCCCTCTCTGATGCACGCGGGACCTGATTTGGTTTTCAACCTTTTCTGTGTTTTTGGTTTGGCTTTTTTATTTGTTCATATTAGGGTTTATCTCAGAGGTGTTATGCCATTGTGGTCACCCTCTTGAAGTTGTGTTATATGTTTTTAATGTTTTTTGGTATGTGAAACCCAGGATTGATGATGAACCTATAGGGACAGCAAGTAGAATAAGGGTTTAGGGTGGGTGGTGGGGGTGGTTAATAGTGGGAGTGGGGGAGCAAAAGGGAGGTGATGTCAAGGAGTCCAGGAAGGAAAATGATGTTTGGAAACTAATTGTGGTAGCAATTATACAATACTTCTTGACATGATTGAACTAAGGAATGATAACTCCCAATTAATAACAAACCTTAAAAAAAAACTTTACAAGTGTTAAGAGCATTGGTTTTGAAAGGTAGCTAGACAGGGACAAGGGGAATTGTCTGCTCAAATATGTTCACTAACAAAAAATTGCTGTTCATGCCACAATATAGGGGTTGGAAAGGAATCAGTACACGAATTAGACACCTATGAGAAATACTGAACTGAGCATGCTCAGAATAAAGTCACCTAGGCCCAGGTGGGAGGTCCACCTGGCACACAGACTAGGCATTATTGGTATGATATCACACAGGTGCACCGAAATACAGTTACCACCCTCAACCACTCCTCCCAGCCAATGGGGATAGGAGGGGATGAAAGCAGGGGCAGGGCAAGCCGCTCTCTTCTCTTGTTCAGTCTACTTCCAAATTTCCTGTACAAAACAGTGAGGCCTTCTGGTTCCTCATCAGTTTGCTGAAACATTTCAGTTGGTGATCCATCACATCCTGGTGCTTCATTTTTTGCTAATGCCTTCAGTGCAACTTGAACTTCTTTCTTAAGCACTGGTGGTTCTTGCTCAAACACTGCTTCCTGAAATGGCAGCATGTTGGTAGTTATTTTTTGTACAGTGACTCTATGTATGTCATCTTCTCTTGGTGCTTCCTACATCATTCAGTACTTTGCCCACAGTATCTTTGGCAAACTCAAGTTTGACTAAAACTCGAGCCTTGAATTTGATTTCAGTTCTTTCAGTTTAAGATATGCTGAGTTTGTTTTTCCATATTGGTTTTCTAATGCTAGGTCTTTGCACCTAGAATTTCATTATAATGTCTTACTTATACATTATAAGTAAAACAATCATTCATAAGCTAAACAATCAACCATTGTGTTATAAATAACATAATCATTCCCTTTGATTATGTTATGCATGGTAGAATACATCATATCATTTTCTGATTCCAAATGATCAATACCAGTTTATTTTAGCTCAGTAATGCCTAGGATATCAAGCTTCATGGATTCCATTTCATTTTGGATTACTTCTAATTTTCCTAGATTCATAATTAGCACATTCCAAGTTTTGATCATTACCAGATTTTTTGCAGCTGTTTCTCATTACCTTGAGTGGTGTCCCATCAGCAACTGAAGATCCCAAAGGCTCCACTCGCACAGGCTGTACCTGACTCAGGTTGCCATGGTCTAACCATGCCTGCCAACATTAATTGTACAATGCTTGCTATCTGATAGCAAGGCTATTCATAAATTCACTGGAGGCGTCCTCTACAAATGGAATTCGGGCTTCCACTATCATCCATAGTCTGCTGAAAAATGTGTATTCACAATTTAAGCTCTGATGCCATTCCCTCCTTGAATCTGGATTGTATGATTTGCAATCCTTAGATCACACTGTCTGATGTGCTTCATCCGTGTGGACTTAGCTGATGCTTCATTTAGATGGTTGCTTATGTTAAGCCATGGCTTTAAGATAAGTATTTTAGACCCCACATTCTATTCTCTCTGACAGCCACACGTCATCTCTTTCCTGTGCCATGCTTTGCTATAGCACCCACATTTTGATGATTTCTCTGTGAGGGTGAGTATCAACTGGGGTCATGTCCTAAGTATGAATTGTTTTTAGATTGAAGATATATTTTAGTGCAAACTCAAAATCCGTTTGTATATTTATGGTTTATATATGTCTCTGGTTTACTTCAGATACAGCATTATCATTTTATAGTAGAGATACTATAAATCATCCCCTAGCAGCTTAAGGTAATTCTATTGATAGTGTCATTAATTTAGTTAGTGACATGAAATTTAAAACATTGTTAAGAAAAGAAAATCATGCAAGTATAGGATAGAATGACTCATTTTTTAGGGAAAAGAAGGACAATATGAAACATTGAAAAGAATACAATGTAGGCATCCAGCAGTTCTCATATATTATTAGTGGAACTAAGAACAGTACAGCTTCTTTGAAAATAATTTACAATTTCTTCTAAAGTTAAACATACCACACAAACCAACAATATGACTCCTAATTGAAAAATTAATTGAAATTGTTAATTGAAAAATTGTTCCTCCAAAATCTGCTTGTTAATATTTGTAGAAATATTATTCCTAATAACCCAAGTCCAAGGTAAAACAAGGTGCCATTCTATAGAAAATGAAGACACTCTTGTATATCCAGAAAATTAATTACTATTTAACCTTTTAAAAAGTAACCTTTTAATTAACACAACAATGAGTGCACTTTGCAAGTTGTAAGGATCACAAAGCAAAATAATACTGTTTTACGATTCCACTTATATGGCATTCTAGAAAAAGCAGAATAATAGGGATAGCAAATTGATTAGTAGTTGCTAAGTGTTTGGGTTTAATTAACAAGGGGGCACAGAGAAGACATTTAAGTCTTCAAATTGTTCTGTTTATTTCAATACTGAGTACGTGACTCAAAACAGTTGTCCAAACAAATAGAACACTGGAGCACGCAACTTCATAAAAGTCAAAAGGAAAATCAAACAAGATATTAATCTCTTTGTAGAATTTAAACAGTGACAAATTATTCTAATTACTAAATATGTATGCATAAGTTCAATGAAAGGAAGGAAAGAGGGAATGAACAAAGTGATTTTCAAAAACAATTTTGACTAGTTAATATCAGTCTAAAGATAAAAGTATTGTAGAGTAACATCATACTTTTATTGTTAAATTTATTACTCACAGGACTTCATTAAAAAGTTTCCTGAAATTAATTTACTTTTACACTACAGTTGAAAGAACTAGGTACATAGATCATAGAAAACAAGAATTTTGTTTCTCATTATCAGAGAAAAAATTAAGAATAAGGAGAGGGATAACATAAATGAACCCTCTGATGATGGATTAGAGTCTAAGATTTCTGTATGAACTAAGGTTTATTTTAATATGAATCTGATAAATAGATGCAGGCATATGTATAGCTACTTGTGTAGACTTAGAGGTATCAGCATAAACTCAGTTTATTGTAATATTCACACAGATAAATAAATTAAGAGATAAATGCATAAATACGTGCATTTCCTGTCATAAGAATTCCTGAGTGGTGCAAATGGATCAGCTCTTTCCTACTAATCAAGAGGTTGGTAGTTCAAATCCACCTAGATGGGTACCTTGGAAGAAAGGCCTAGATATCTACTTCCAAAAAATCAGAGTCATTGAACATTTTGTAGTGCTCTACTCTGAAATATATGAACTTGTCATCAGTGAAAATCAACTCTGTGGCAAGGGATTACTGATGCTTACTAAGCCCTCCATGAAAGAACCTGAATCCTATAATATCCAAGTAAATGAGTGTACGTAATGCTACCATCTTGCTGTCTAAATTCCAGTCACCAATAACGGAAGCTAAGGCCCTTTGGAGGAATGGCTGATTGTTAGGTGAGGAGAGAAAATACAAGATGAGTCCAAAGTAACTGCTAACAGTGCACAAAAAGGGTAAGAAGGATTAGTATATGTCAGAGACACAGGAACCCATCTGAACGAATATCTAAATATCAGTCCTAATATCTAAAGCTGGAACATCTGTGCTGCAAGCTAATAATACTGAATTGTGATCCCAAAGATAAAATAAACACCCATAAGCACATAATGATATAAATAATGAAATAAAGTTTAAATAGAAGAGGAGGAACAGATCTTTAAAGAAGAATTCTAAATAATAAATGTAGACAAATCAAAGGAAATAGATAATCCCAATTAGGTAATTGAAGCAATAATTGCTGCAGGCATTATTTACTGAGAATGTGCAAATCAGCAGGCAAAACAATAGTACTTATCTCCCAAATATTTTAAATTCCTGTCATTGTAATTTAAGTCTATAAATCCTTTACAATTTTCCCTTAGGGGTTGAGTTTAATTCTCCTCCTCTTTGAATATGGGACATAATTCATGGAACGATTCTTGCAAAGATGAGTTTCTTCTTGTTGTTGGATGTGATTGAGTCACCTTCTGCTCGTCGTGGCCCTGTGTGACAGGAGAGAACAGTCCCATGAGGTGCACTTGGTTGTAATCGTTACAGGAGCAGAAACCCAGCTCTTGGAACCATTGAGTGAGTTCTAATCACCAATATCCAACCCATGGAGATCCCCTGGATTCTAATTCATATCGGCCCAGTAGGACAAATCGGAACGAGTCCATAGGGCTTCCAAGATTATAAATCTATATGGGAAGAGAAAGCCTAATCTTTCTCCTAATAGAAATTGGTAGGTTTGAACTACAGATCTTGCAGTTAGTAACCAAGGGAAAAAAAACAATAACTCATCAGTTGAAAAATTAGTGATGCACCACTTTTTGTTGTTTTTTAGGGTGTACTGTTGTTTATTAATGATCTTGTTTAATAAATATTTTTAAATCCTTATTGTGAGCTAGTGAAGTTTAAAAAGAAGAGAAGGTTTGCCTCAAACAACTTATATGCCTTTTTGTTTCAACTCATCCAATCCGGTTCCCTCAGAGTTCCATCATTTATTCCACTTACCCCGCTGTTTCCTGTTCTCATTCTTCCTTCCTTGCTAACCCTCTACACTCTGGAAAATATTATCCTTTCGATCAAAGTGGTTGACTATGAACAAGGAGAGAATTCAGTTTTCCATCTGAAGGACGACTAAGGTCCGTGGTCTAGAGTAACCATAATCAATCTCTATCTGACTAGGAAGCATGCTCTCTTTTACGATTTTGAGTTCTGTTTCACATTTTTCTCCTGCTCTATCCAGGACCTCCGAATTTGATACTTCTCATAAAAAGTGCTATTGGTTATCAGGTCCCATTTGGAACTTTTGGTCTCACGGTGGGAGAGAGGGATACTCTCCTGGTACATTAGTTCATTGGACTAATTGTTCCCACACATCTTTCTTGTCTCATTCCTACTTTTTTCTCCAGACAGAGGCCAGTATGTGCACCTCAGTTGGCTTATCGTGAGTTTTTATAACTCCAGGCACTATTTATCAATGTAAGATGTAGAGTATTGTCTTTGTGAACTTTGTTATGTTCACGCCCACAGAGACTATGGTCCTGAGTTTCCAAACCCAGAGACTTCTTCCCTCAAGGTGTTTGGTTATGTCTAAGATGTTTTTATAATTTTGTACCAGTGTATCCCACCATATTTGTGAATATATTTGCAGTTCATATATGAGGAGGTATCACTCACAAACATGGAAAAACCACTGGGCAGAGCTTTCATAGTACACATTTTTTTTCCCACTAAGACAGCACAGAGAAACAGGCTTTGAGTTAGTGTGACACATGGTGTCACCGGGGAGGTTCTCTCTGGTCATAGTGACTTTTTTTGGTAAAAGCAGTTTTGCAAAAAATAAAAAATACAACAACGAAAAAGCAGTTTCACTCCAATCTCATTTTTAGTGATGGCCAATTTAAGAGAAGAGTGTGCAGCTGTGAAATTCTGTTTCCTGCTCAGGAAACATGCGGCAGAAGCTGTTGTGTTGTAAACAAAGCTTACAACGACAGCATTATGGGAAAAACACAAGTGTACAAGAGGTTTTCTCCTTTCAAAATAGGTGAAATGCTGATTGATGACAAAGGTCTGCCAACTACCCGAATGGACAAGAATGTAGACAAAATCCATGCACATGTGCTCAAAGACCAATGACCGGCCATCGAAGAGATGGGGAGTTATCTGGAGTATCTTGGAGCTCAGTTCAGAGAATTTAACACAAGATTTTGGAATGAGAAGGTTCTCTGCGAAATTTGTGCCTAGGGCTCTGACTGGTCAAGAAAAAGAGTATCCAGTGGAAGCATCCTGTTCTTTGAAAGAACAGCTCTGAGCGACCCAGACGATTTCTCCCCAGGTCATTACTGGCGATGAGACACCGTGCTGTTCTTACCTCACTGAGAGCAAACATCCGTCAAGCCAGTGGAAGATGCCATCACCATCTAACCAAAAAAAAGCACGTCAAGTGAAATCAAAGATCAAATGATGCGCTCTTTGTTGTTGTTGTTGTGAGGTGGATAGTGCATTTGGAGTTCCTTCTGCCAGGTCAGACTCTTAATCAAGCTTTCTATTTTGAAGTTCTGAAAAGATTGCGTAACACTGTGTGACAAAAAAGGCCTGATTTGTGGTAGACAAATGTGATGACTGGTTTTGCCACCACAACAATACACCTGCTCACACAGGCATCTCAGTGTGCCAGTTTTTGACAAAAAAACCACATGCCTCTTTTGCTCCACATACGTTACCTGACCTCGCTCAGTGCAAATTGTTTTTGTTTATGCAGAGGGACATAGAAGGAGAGTGGTTTGATGACATAGAAGAGATGAAGGAAAAAAAAAACGAGGGAGGTGCTGCTAGCCATCCAAAAAGATGAGTTTGAAAAATATTTCAAAAAAAAAAAACGCTGGCGGGGAAAAGAAAAATATTTCAAAGAACGGAATAGCAGATTTAACAAATGTATTAAGTGTAATGGAGAGTACTTTGTAGGTGATAAGTTTGTTTTGTAAAAAACTTTAAATACATAGCTTTGAAAAAATTTTGGGATTTTTTCTGGGGGGGTATCCTCTCGTACACATACCCTCTGTGAAATCTACATGGGTGTGTGTGTATGAGTGTGTGTGTGTGTGTGTGTGTGTGTGTGTGTGTGTGTGTGTGTGTGTAAGATGAAGTTTGGGAAGTGGAATTGCAAGATTTACCAGTCGAGAAGACCAGCTCAGAAAATAGAAGCAGAGAGGCAAAGTATAGGAAAGCACCTTTACTTTCAAGGGTAGAAAGGGACAGAAGTAGGAGATTTAGAATTTAGAATGTCTTATCCTGTTAGAGTTGTTAACAGACAGCCTTAAGGGAAACACCCACAAGGAATTCACAGGGCCTTCCTTTTGAGTTGCTGAAAGATCTCAAGCAGGCAGTCATTGATTATGGCCCAGACTCACATTTTGTAATTAGCATGGTAAGGGCTTTAGCAGAATCTCAGTGCTGGACCCCTGCTGACTGGAGAATTGTGGTGAAAATTTGTCTTTATGCATCAGAATTTTTTACAATATCTATGTGGTGGGATTTTATAGTTCATTCACAAGCTCGGAAGAATGCTGAAGATGGGACAGATATAGGAATTCATCAATTGCTAGGGGATGAGAATTATATCACAGTTGAGTCCTAATTACAGTTTACTGAACAGACAATAGGACAGATATGTGAAGTTTGCCTAAGGGCCTGGGAAAAGATAATTCCATCAGAAGAGAGAAAGCCGAGTTAGATGGCAATAAGACAGTGGAGTGGTGAATCCTATGCTGACTTTGTATCCCGATTGAAAGACTCTATTTCCAAATGTGTAAAAAGTGTCCATGCAGTAAGTACCAACTACATAAGCTATCTCATGATTTCTCCAATAAACACTGTAAAAATGCCTTGTGTCCCTACAGGGAGCAAGGCACTCTTTTAGATTATTTTAGACTATGCAAGAATGTAAAGACAGAGGAATACAAGCCAAACCTCATGGCAGCTGCCTTGGCAAATTACACCAGACCTAGAAGAAAATGCTTTAGTTGTGGAAAGATAGGTCATCTTCAAAGAGAGTGTAGGCAGCGCAGGCCAACCAGCCTGGTCACAGAGTGAGCGGCGGCCTGTGTTTGAGCATGGGCCAAAGCCATTGAGATCAGGTTTATAAGACCTTAAACTTTGCCTTCACTGTAGGAAGGGAACTCATTTGGCCAGTAAATGTTGTTCAAGATTCAATAGTAAAGGATTGCCTTTAGCAAAGGCTTCCCGGTGGGAAAATAGAGGAAGGAGCTTAATACAGACCCCCGCCCAGCAGAATATGGTAGGCAAGGTGTCTGCCTGTGGGAGCAAAGAAGACCTTATAGAGAAATTGCAGGTATCACCCAGCCTCACAGTGGGACACCAGACCTAACCCAACTCGCTGTAGGAAGCTTGACTAACCAAGCCAAGTCTCAGAAGCCCTCACAGCAGTTTGTTGATTCTAAAAAGCAGGAGCCTCTTATTGAAAGAGTGGTACAGTTTCTATTAGGAAATTTTAACCTAAGTATTTAAAGAATTCAAATTGATATTGGAGTAGATCAGAGTTGTGAGGAAAAGCCAAAAGCTGTGTAATTAAATCAGAAATTATTAAGAGTGGTAATTGGGGTCCCCTACCTAAAAGAACTCTAGGATGTTTATTAGGAAAGTCCACCCTAAATTCTCAAGGTGTTCAGATTGTTGCTGAAATTATTGATCAGGATTATGAAGGAGAAATTAAGGCAGTGATGAAATCTGATATACTATGTTTTATAAAGAAGGAAGATCGCTTAAATCTATTTTTGCTTCCTTGCATTTCTAGAGAAATAATTTATACCTATCAGGAAAGAGTACTTGAGAAGTCTGACCACCCTTTAAATCAAGGGGTCTTTTGGATTGCTGTTGTGGGGAAACGACAGCACCCAAAATGGAATTAGAAATTGAAGGAATACGGTTTTTAAGCTTTGCATAATGGGGTTGTTTCCTTAAGGCATCCACAAGGATCTAAGACCTGCCCATTAACTTCCTCTAAATCCAACTTGGAAGGAATGAGTGAAGTTGACCAGTCAAAATATTGCAAGATTGTAAAATCCTACAGTGCAAGAAGCCTGATGGGCAATACTGCTTAATTAAATCTGTAACCTTATTGATAAACTTGGAGGAAAAATGTCTGGTAAGTTACTTCAAGAGCAGCTGGACAAATTTACTAAGAATTTTTTCAGTCTTTCAAATCATACTGAGTGTGGTGAGAAGTTCCCAAAATTAATTAGCTCTCTGGATTCTCTGAGAGCTGGGAGTCAATATGTACATAACAATGAGTTAACTGAGATTTCCAGCAGTGCTTTAAATCTGCATTGTTAACACAGAAGGGCGAGAAGAAGAATCTTATATATGACAAAGTTCATTTGGTCATTTTAACTAAAAAAATATTAAAATATTAAAAGCTTGTAATAAAATTAGGGCAGATAAGCACATTTACACTTCTACAGAGAAAGCTGATCCTAAGCAGTTCCAAAAAGATGGGAATCGTGTTTGGGATCCAGGTCCATCGGTCACCTGGAGAAAAGGTTATGCATTTACGTTTTTGCAGCATAAAGCTGATGAACTCCCCTTAGAAGGACACAATCATGTTTGGAGAAAGATGGACAAGAAGGAGATGAAGAAACCACAAAATCTTAATCATAATTCTTTTTCCAGATTGCTGACACCCTAAGGGGCTATTTGTTTATGTTTTCACAGGAAAAGGAGACAGGTTCATTTCTTTTCAGTCAGCAAGACCCAGAAGAAAGGAGGGAAGTTCATCTTGTGCTCTGAGAGTTGAGGGAACAACCAGGCACCCCAATGATGAAGCCATAAACTTTAATTTCACTCTGGATTTTGAAACCCTGCCTTTATATGTGGGTGCCAGCCCTAGCTGTTTAGCTGTTAACTCTCAGGCATGGAATAACTGGCTGGCCTTTACATGGGGTATAACTCTTGAGAGTTCTTTTCATATTGCCTCAAGTTGGGCACCATTTGTGGGGGGAAGGAGGGTCCCCAACAAATCATCACTGGTTGGGTAGGCGCAATTGTACGGTTGAGATACATAAAAATTATCATAAAGTCATAGAGAGCATGAGAGATAGAAGGGAGATTGAAGTAATGGAGTCAGGCATGATTTATGGTAGCATGCTCACCTCAGCCTGGTGCTTGTGAGGAGACTCTGAGAGTGAGAGCAGGAGAGCCCCCAACGTTATTGCTTGCTGACCAAGGATTATAACTACTTAGGGGGGCATGATTACAGGTAACCACACATCACAGGAAGGGGCAGTACAATAGGTATACACATCATAGGAAGGTGGATGCACGATAGGTATAAGTGTGATAGGAAGGGATGAGCTAGGGGTGTGCCCACAGGAAAGGGAGGGATTAGAAATATACATGTGACAATATAAGTGGACCCTAGATTCATAATGGCGGTCTAACCTTGGTCACTCTTGGGTGGACTAGACCTCTCTGGGGTCTCCTACAAGGAAATAGTCAACTAGTACCCTTATCAGAAGGGAGTGGGTCCTACTTGTTGTGGGATAAACAGTGGTGGCTGCTTGCTCTGGATGGCTGATTACCCTAAGGAGACCCCCTGACCTACTTCTGTTGACCTCCAAGTGTATAGTCATTTGCCACAAGTAGCAAGCAACTAGGTTTGGCATACATTTGGGGGAGACAACTTGGGAAAAGTCTTTCTGTTTGCCACGTATAGCACCACCCTTCCTCCCACACCTATTCAATCTGTGAGCTTATCCAAAGCATCTAGTTATAGATAGCCACTATTGCAGGAATGTATATATAGCAATATTTGCTTGATTCCTCTAACTCTTTTAAACCTGTTTACCCTTGACCATCAAGTTTCTCTAAACTCCCTCTTATCATATGCAGCCAGCACTTTAGCCCTATGAATAAGGTTAAAATCAACAATAAGAATCATGAATCACCCTTGCTGTGATGAGGGGAAAAGCACATAATCTTTGTATCAATCTTCTCCAACACCCTCTTGTTCTAGCCTATACACAAGAAGCCATTAGGCAAACTCAGACTATTGAACATTTTACAAAATGTCTGCCTACTGTGCCAATATCATGAAGGGTAAGTTCAATATCATGAAGGCTGAGAAACTTTCACAGATTAAAAGAGAAGTTTATAGGGCAGAAATAGGCAAGTTACTAAATCTCTGTACCAAAAAACTAGTTGACATTCGATCATTTCAAGAAGTATCAAATGATCAAGAAGCAATGGTACTTAGGTAAGAAGTCCAAAAGCCAAGGCTCCAAGAATTGATGGAACCAATTGAAATGTTTTAACAACCTGAAGAGGCGCTGGAAGTCTTTACTTATCTGTGCCAAGACATTTAGAAGATTACTACTTGACCAACTGAATGAAAGAGATCACATTTCTACCCATTCCAAAGAAAGGCGATGAAAGACAATGCTAAATTTATAGAACAGTATCAGTACTGATTGTTTCAATGATAATTACCATATGTATTCATGTATAAGCGACGTGTAATATCTCACTGCTCCCCCCCCCCCCAGGTAACGGGAAGAGTACCCTCGCAGGTGATTGGCATTTCTCCGCAGTTCAATCAAAGCCCCACTGACACTGCAGGACTTTGAATGTTTGTTTACTCATATCTAACCAATCAGAGACGTCCTATGACGTGGATGGCTCCAATTCGCAGAAGCACCCATAGTGATTCATTTACTCCAGCAGCTGAACTGGTAAGGATGTATCTGTGGCTGCACTCCCTCTCTCCCCTATAGTGTCTGTGTTAATTCACATGCTGCATCCCCCACCAGCACAGACTCCCCCACCTCCTCCCGGCTTACATGTCATGGGTGGAGGGGGGTTTGGGGGGGAGACATAACCATGAAAGTTCTTTTTCAAAATCTGGTTGTTTTATCCTATTAGAAATGGATACACTTGAACTAAAACAAAAACGCCAGTCGTATGAGGCTGGTTTAAAAATGAAGGTTGTGTCAAGAGCAGAAGAGAGCAATAACAGTATTGCAAGTAGGGAATTCTGTGTTGATGAAAAGCAAGTGAGGGAGTGGTGGAAAATGTGACTTGGAACAGATTCCAAAAGCTGAAAAAGCTTGTTGTGGTTTAACGTCTTTTTATGGGGCTCTAGAGATTGAATTGCATAAATGGGTATGCAGTGTCGTCAAAATGGTTACTGCATAACACGCATGGGAATCCTCATACGTGCTCTACAAATGGCTAAGGATGACAAATATAAAGCACCAGGCATTGAAAAACTTGCTGCATCAGCAGGATGGTAAACCCGCTTCATGAATAGGTTTGGCCTACTATGTTTGAGACAAAGAACAAAGATTTGCCAGAAATTGCCACAAGATCTTGAAGATAAAATGATGTCATTATAGTAATTTATTAGAAAACAAAGAAGGATTTATAATTATGACCTGGCAGATATTGGGAATCTGGATGAAACTGCCATGACTTTTGATCTTCCAAGCAACAGAACTGTGGCAAGTTTAGAAGAAAAAAACATTTTTCCCAAAACCACAGGAAATGAAAAAAACGCCAACACTTTACAGTTGTTCTATCATATTTGGCTAATGGAACTAAGCTGTATCCTGTCATTATTTTTAAAAGAAAGACCTTGCCTAAAAAATATCAATTTCCCATCAATAATTACTAGGTGTACATATGTTAAAGGCTGGATGGATGAAGATGGAACAAAAAAATGGCTGGAAGAAATTTGGAACCGATGACCAGGAACAGCCTTAAAGAAAAAGCCATCGTTACTTGTTTGGAATATGTTCAGAACCCACTTATCAGATGACATTAAAAAATTGGCAAAATCTAGTAAAGTTATTTTAGCCATTATTCCAGGTGGGCTTACATCTGTACTGCAGCCACTGGATATATCTTTGAATAAGCCTTTTAAAGACTGTGCAAAGGATGTGCCATGAATAGATGTCATCTGGTCAAGCCCGACTAACAAAAGGAGGAAATCTCATGAAGCCTGACATAGGGTTAATAGCAAAGTGGGTTCAAGATGCATGGGAAGACATTCCAGAAGACATGGTGTCACGTGCCTTCCAGAAATGTACTATTAGTAATGCTTTGGAAAGCAGTGAAGACTGCGCTTTGTATGAAAATGATAGCAGTGATGGTGATGACGGCGATCTCAGTGAGGACAGTGTCTATTATGATCTCACATCAGCTGAAGCTCTGCATTGGGATAAGGATGATGAAGAGGAATCCAGTTTTGAAGAATTTTAACTCTTTATATTTTAGCTTGGTTGCTGATTGAGCTCAGGGAATGGTACTCTTAAGGTATCATTGTTAATACCTTATTGTTTTTGTTGAACCTATTTTCCACTTACTGTGCTTGTTTACTAATGTTAAATGACTTGTCCTTTTATTTATGTTTTTATTTAAAATAAATATTTAAATACATCACCCCACTGGTGTCTCAATTTTTAGTCATTTTATTTTCATTTGTTTTGATTATTGAAACTCACCAATAGCTTCTGCCTTTTCCACCCTAGGCTTATACTCAAGTCAATCAGTTTTTCGGGCTTCCCAGGTAATAATTAGGTCCCTTGGCTTACACTCGGGTCGCTTACATCCAAGTATATATGGTATATCATTGATCTCGATGGTTGTTGATATTACATGCAAGTAAAAGTTTGTGAAGATCATACCACAATGGTTGTGGTTGCAGCATAACCTTTTCAGGGTGGTCCCAGAGAGTCCGGCCAGATTAAGAATAGCACACGGAACAAGGGGTATTGTTGCTGAGGTCATACAGATCCTGGCTGGAAGCAGAGAATACCGAAGGGATGTTCACTTGTGTTATTAGCTATGCAAAGACATAGGACTGTTTGACTTTGGACATAGGTCTGTTTAAAATGGATATATGTATGGATTGTTATAAGAACTGCAAAAGCCCCCAATAAAATAAAATAAAATACATCAGACTGTTTGAACCATAATAAAATATGAATATCCTAGGAAACAATGGGCATTCCAGAACACTTTGATGTGCTCATGAGGAACTTGTACATGGATCTAGAGGGGCAGTTCTCAACCTGTGAGTCACCACCCTTTTGGGGGTCAAATGACCCTTTCACAGGGGTCACCTGATTCATAACAATAGCAAAATTACAGTTATGAAGTAGCTACAAAAATAATTTTATGGTTGGGGGTCACCACAACAGGGGAGCTGTATTAAAGGGTCGCAGCATTAGGAAGGTTGTGAACCACCGTTCTAGAGGCAGTTGTGTGAACAGAACAAGAAGACAGATTGGTTGAATATCAAGGAAGGTGCACATCAGGGTTGTAGTCTCATGCAAACTTATTCAATCTATATGCATAATAAATAATGAGATGCTGAACTATATGAAGAAGACAGGACATCAGTATTGGAGGAAATCTCATTAACCACTTAAAAAATCATTTTATTGGAGGTTCGTCCAACTCTTATCAAAATCCACACATGCATCCATGTGTCAAGCACATTTATACACTTGTTTCCCTCGTCATTCTCAAAACAGTTGCCTTCTACTTGAGCCTCCTTGGTATCAGCTCCTCATTTTTTACATGCAGATGAGACAACATTCCTGAAAGTAAGGGGGAGTTGGAGCACTTGCTGATAAAGCTCAAAGATTTCAGTCTTCTGTATGGATTGGAACTCACTAGAAAAAAGACCAAATTCTCACAACTGTGTACAGTTCTGAAAAACAGAGGAATGTTCCTTAGAAGTAAGGATGAGAGTCTTTGTCTCACGTATTTTGGCCGTGTACTCAGGAGAAACAGTCCCTGGCAAAGGACAGGGTGCTTGGTAACGTGGAGGAGCAATGACACAGAGAAGCACCTTCAAAAAGATCGATTGTTACAGTGGTTGTAACAATGGATTGGAGGATGAGACAATTGTAAGGATGTGGTAACACCAGGCAGTGTGTAGTTCTGTTGTACATACAGTTACTAGGCATCAGAATCAACTCCATGGCTCCTAACAACAACATCCTCTCGGGTCACCTCTGTGCTAGAATACGGATATCAATGAAAAACTATTAAAATCCAAATACACAGTATAATTTAGTTAAGAGCTATTTGTTATGGTGTTTGTCTTAGTTTTAAGTGTATTGTGGTTGTGTGAGTTTTAACATTGGGAAGGCAATGGCAAGAATATGTATCTTTACAACTCTCTGTAAATCTCACATTTCAAAGTAAAAATATTAAAAATAAACCTGGTTTGGCTTGGATTTAGCTATTTTTTCCTTCTATGGGTTAAAGACATGTGCCTATGGCTCTTTCACGTTTTCCATATTAGTTGTTTCCGACAAGCTTCAATTTGCATATTTAAAAATGCATATGTGCTATTAATTTCCCCTCTATAGTATATGCCATTGATAGTATGTGATAATCAAGACTGCCATTTCATGGAGGAATCTTGCCAGTTTCTTACTTTGTTTTCTCTCTGGGCATATTATTTGTGTGGTTGTCGATGGCTCTTGGCAGCGGTTTATTTCGTATCTATTAATACTATATGTGGACCCCAACTTTGAAAAATCCCTGTCTCTCTTCTGTATCTAGTGACAACGCTGAATTTTACATTTATTTATTTACTTTAAAACTATAAATTTCTGACTTGTATTGTGGCTCAATTTTTTTGAGGGGGGCAGTGTGGGGAGTATAT
Source organism: Tenrec ecaudatus (assembly GCF_050624435.1). Taxonomy (NCBI): domain Eukaryota; kingdom Metazoa; phylum Chordata; class Mammalia; order Afrosoricida; family Tenrecidae; genus Tenrec; species Tenrec ecaudatus. Next base: position 102,359,234 of record NC_134530.1, read on the forward strand.
TATTTGATAAGCTTACCAGAGAGATTACTAAACTTTGTTTTAAATATGACAAAATCTGTGGTGACTGTGTGCCATGTGTTAATTGTTCAGAAGAGATACCAAAGTTTGTTTTGGGTGAAACTAATCACAGCCCCAAGAAAATAAAATATATAATTATTTCTTTCCATTATTTTTCTAGCATATTGAACATTCAGATTATTTATTTAGAGCATACTCATTATAATTACAACTTGATTCTGAATTGTAATAATGTCTTTAAAACATTAGACAACTATTTTGAAGCAGAGGCTGTACTAGTTTTCTATTCCAGTACAATAAATTAAGACATCTAAATTAGGACAACATTAGCAGTTTAAAACAACACAGATTTGGTATTTCATATTTTCCAAGAGCCAAAAATGTTTCACTCAAGTGATTAACTTGTTTGCATTCCCAATTGGAGAATTAGTATGTTTCAAAGTGTATCCTCACTGTTTATAGTATTATTATTATTTTTTTTTTACTACTTATGACTGAGGTCCTGTCCTCTTTTCTGCTGGCTGGATGTAACCCCCAGATCCCAAAGGCCAGTCACAGGTTCTTGACATGTTTCTTGGTCACATTTGCTGGAGACAACCCACAGTTTCTTGACATATGTGCTTCTTCAATCTGTATTTTTTCCTTCATCACACCTCCAAAGAGAATCTCTAGATCCATTCTGTCAAGAAAGATCTTAAATATGTTCACTGAACCATGAGAAATTTTCCCTACCATCTTTGCCATATTATACAGGATAGACTGAAATCAGTCTCCACTCATACAATGGGATATTATTTTATAAAATCATAGATGTTGCAAGGTGGAAAACTGTGGAGTCTGTCATGATGATAAGAGTCAAGAAGTATTAGCACCACAAATTGATTTTTTAATGGTTGTTTATATATATAACATATATATATAAGTTATCGAGTATATATATATATATATATATATATATATGTTATCGAGAGCATGAGAGATAGAAAAGCTATTGAAGTAATGGAGTCACATATATCATGGTAGCAATATTCACCTCAGCCCAGCTTGGTGATCCACGTGGAGAGAGGGGGAATAGAAGGAGGACAAGGGGAAAGGGAACAGGGGCGGAGAGGGAGCCGATGAGAGGCCAAGGGAGGAGCCGAAAGAGAGGGAGCTGGGTCTCTATTTCTAACCCAGGCCAATACACCTTTGGGGGCATGCAAGCCCACTAATCACAGGTAAAGACATACATCACAGAAAGGGGTTATGCTATAGTTTATACAGCAATGAGAGGGGGGCAAGCTAGGGATATACACGCCATAGGAAGAGGAGGGATTGGGGTATACATGTGACAAGATAGGGGTGTCCTAGAGTCAGGATGGCAGCTTAACTTTGGATGTCCCATAGAGGGTTTGATCTGTTCTCTGGATCTCCATGGGAACCATTATCAGTAGGGTGTAAGCCCCACGTACAGGAACCAAATTAATGACTGCTGGCCTGTCCATTGTCCTTAACAGCAGGGAGCAGGGGCCCACTTCAGTCTCCAAACTGATCACCCTGGGGAGGTTGCCTGCAAGCCTCTGACCTCCCCCCACAATACCCCCTTTTGCTTTACAAAAGCCACATGGGCAACATGGTTATTTTCTATACATTGAAAGCTGTTAAGGCAAAACTTCATGAATTAATTAATATAGCCAAAAATTCAGGCTTACAGAAAACATTTTGAATCCAGTAACTGGGGATAAAGTCTCCCTATACCCATCTGCTATTGGAGGAAAGTATGAGAGGGATTGGATGCCGTGGATGGAAGAAATAGGGCCAAATAGGAATGTCTACTCTATAGTGAAAGCTGCTGGATGAATCCTTCATTCTCTTGCAAAGGAGCCTGGAAGGCCAGGTTTCTAGTGGTAGAAGGGGACCTCCACCTTTGTGAGTTGTAGGTAAGTCCCAATCACATTCTCGTGATATTGTTCCTCACTTTACCCTCCTATATGGTGCTGATCTGAGGTTGTCTCTTACAAGCACACAAATTGAATTTTAATTCATAAAAATGTGAAATAAATTGTATGAACTTTTGTTCACTGTGATTTCTTGTGCCATAGAGGCATATTATTAGTTGAGATATTTTTATAAAATAACATCAACACTCATGGATTTCTGATTATCAATAACAATAATAATGTACATAAACATAAAATGCAATCTACATATCATGTACATCTATGCAAATTTACTTAATCAGAACAACCGAAATGCTTGTGGACCATTTAAAATATTACCTGAGAATACCAGTGTTACAAACTATTCTTTTAAGAACTGTGCCTATAGAATAGTTATTTTATAGAAAATTATGCAGCATCTCTCACCAAAGTGAAGATATAGATTTGGGGCCTTTCGTCATTCTCAATGGCAAAGTGCTTTTGCTACTTAAAAGAAAATAATCCTCAACAATATCCTGCTTGGGAATGCAAGGATGAATCTAAAGGTGTTGCTGCTATAATTCCAGTTCCCACACGCACAAGTTTATTACAAGCAAAATGCATTAAAGAGATGGCATCATCACACTCAGAACTTCATAGATCTAGATTCTAGAAGGACAATCTATGAAAAGAAGACTGTTGTTATTGTTAGGTGCCTTTTAGTTAGCTCTTACTCATAGTGACCTCATGCACAACAGAACGACACACCTCTCAGTCTGCCATCCTCATGATGGTTATGCAAGAGGCCAGTTTTGCACCCACTATGTCAAACTATCTTTCCTTTTTGACTACATCAATCCGTCCTTCCTTTTTTCACTGCCCTTCTACTTTACTGAGCATGATGTGCTTTCCTAGGAACTAGTCTCTCCCAATAATATGTCCAAAGTACATGAGACAAAGGCTCGCCTTCCTCATCCCCAAGGAGTTTTCTGGCTGGACTCCTTCTAAGACAGCTTTGTTCTTTTGGCAGACTGTGGTCATCTGAATATTGTTCGCCAGCACTGGAATTGAAAAGCATTCATTCTTCTGTAGTTTTCCATATTTAATGTACAATTTTCAAACACACGTGTTCTTGTTGCTGCTGCAGTGTGATGTTGTCTTGTGGGTCTAATTCATAAGGATCCTGTGCACATCAGAAGGAAACATTGCCTGGTCCTGTGCCAGCCTCAAAATAGTTCTTATGTTTGAGAGCATTGACGCACCACGGGTCAACACATTTGGTCAGGGTCTTCATCTTTCCCCTCCCCCACTACTTCACCAAGCACGACGTCCTTCTCCAGACACTGTCAATGTGTCAAAAGTCTTGTTTGTCATCCTTGCTTCCAATGAGCATTTTGGCTGTACTTAAAAGACACATAAACAATATATGAGCATTCTGGCTGTACTTAAAAGACACACACACATGCACACACACACAAACACTGCCAAACACACACACTCATATGTATATGGCAGTGTATTTTTTCTAATTCTTCACAAGTAGCATAATTTAAATGTATTGATTCATCTTTGTTCTTCCTTATTGACTATCCAATTTTTATATGCATATGAGGCAGTTGAAAATACAATGGGTTGAGTCAGGTGCACCTTTGTCCTCAAAGTAACATCCTTACTTTTCAACTCTGGAAAGTGGTCTTCTGCAGCAAATGTAGCCAATACATGGCATCATTTGATTTTTTGACTGCTGCTTCCATAAACATTGATTGTGGATCCAAGCAAAACAAAAATGTCAGAAATCCTCATTCTTTTTTCTATTTATCCTGTTCCTATTAATCAGTTGTGAGGATTTTACTGTTCTTTACATTGCGTTGTAATCCCTGCTGGAAACTGAAATCCTTGATCTTCATCAGCAAGTGTTTCAAGTTGTTTCATCTGCATATCTCAGGATGTTAATATGGTTTCCTCCAATCTTGATGCCAAACTCTTCCTTATGAAATCCAGTTCATCTGATTATTTGGTCAGCATACAGGTTGGAGAAGTATGATCAGAGGATGCAACCTTTCTTGGTTTTGAACTAGGCAGCATTTCCTTGTTCAGCTGACACAATGGCATCTTGATCCATGTGCAGGTTACACATGTGCACAGTTAAGTTTTCAGGAATTCCCATTCTTCTCGAAATTATTCAGTTTGTTATGATCCACACAGTCTAATGCCTTGCATAGTCAGTAACACAAGTAATCATCTTTCTGGTCTTCTCTGTTTTTAGCCAGGATCCACCTGACATCAGCAATTATCTTCCTAGTTCCATGTCCTCTTCTGAGTCTGGCCAGATATCTCTGGCAGTTCCAGTCAATATACTGCTGCAACTGTTGTTGAATGATTTTTAGCAAAGTGTTATTTGCATGTGATATTTATGATATTGTTCAATAACTTAAACATCTCATTGGGTCACCTTTCTTTGGAATGGGTACAAACACAGGGCTCTTCCTTTCAGTTGGCAGGTAGCTGTCTTCCAAATATCTTGGCATAGATGAGTGAGTGCTTCCAGTGCTTCATCAACCGGTTGAAACCTTTCAATTGGTATTCCATCTATTCCTGAAGCTCTTTTTCAGGGAATGCTGTCAGTGCAGCTTGGATTTCTTCCTTCATTACCATTTATTCCTTCTTGTGTACTACCTCTTGAAATGATTGCAAGTTGACTGCTAGCTATTAGTAGAGTGACTCTGTGTTCTTTTCATCTTATTTTGCTACTTCCTGCATTGTTCAATATTTTGCCTATAGACCCTTTCAATATTGCTACTCTAGGTGTGAATTTTTTTCTTGAGTTCTTTCGGTTTAAGATATGCTGAACGTTTTCTTCCCTTTAGTTTTCTAACTCTAGGCCTTTTTACATTTCATTATAATATTGGACTTAGTCTTCTCAATCTGTCCTTTGAAATTTTCTACTGTGTCTCTTCTGACATCCACTTTGATATTCTCTTCTTCCCCTTCTTTTGAAGGACCATTTGCTTTCTTCATGGGTGATGTTCTTGATGTCCTCTCGTAGCTCTTTGAGTCCTTTGTTATTAGTGGCTAGTGCAGAATATTTGGTATTTTTGTTTCATAAATGTTTCTCATGTTTTGTGGCAATGCTTTTTGACATTTGACTTTAGTGAATGTAAAATTGTTGGTCAAATAAATATAATTACCCATAGAACACTTGGCAGAATAGAATCTACAAGCACAATCTTCTACCTCCTACTTTGGTGAGTAGTAACTGTGGTCTTCGAAGCTTATGAATGATCATCTGAGGTGCAACTTTTGTTCTCTTTCTGTCCAGAGGAACAAAGAGTGAAGACAATTGAAGGCTTATGGAAGCAATTAATCCAGTCGACTGAATTCATTATGTAAATGGCAGTCTCCAGGGCCTGGGACCTGAAACTATATGTTTCCAAGCTACCACTTCCTACTACTCTGAAAGGGATCTCAATAGAAGCCCTGGATCAAGGAGGAGAAACAGGTCAGCTGACATGTACTCAATGAAAACTCTAGCCTCTATGCCTCTGGTTATAATCTCTTCTGGGAAGAAATGCTCTGCTTTGCTAATGAGCAGGATGAAGGGGGGATAGATCCAGAGTCTCCACTGGATTACAGAGTGTGAACTAAGACACTGCCCTGAGTTTCCTTTGGGATATGAGCTGCTTAAAGAAAGGGAACACACCCACTTCAAAGTTAGCTCACTCGGTAAAAATGATCTTGGAAGAAGAGCAAGAGAAAATCTGAGGATCATCGCGGAAGAAGAGCCAACAATGAGGCCTTTTGAAAAATCCTGTCTGAAGTGGTGGAAGCAGTAGACATCATATTATGACAAGGTCAGAGGTTGAGACAAGGAAACCAGGGGCTGAGCCAAGGCACCAAGCAAAGTCTGCACCCCGAGACCTGAGACTGTGCAAGGGGGAGGCGGGGCACTGACACTTCTCTAGAGCACAGAGGCAGAAGCCAAGGGACCCAGGGAGGTGAGAGTCTAAGGACCAGAAGGTGACTTTGCTGCTTGCTGAGGGAGGCACTGCTGCCCCTTAATGGCAGTAACTGGACTGTTGACCGAGTCTGACTTGAGGTAACCTGTTAATGTCTCTAATAAATCACGATAATTGTGAATTTTGTTTTCGTTTTATGTGGCCATGAACTAAATGATTGAGCCGAGCAGTAAAGTACAGTGTTAGAAGAGAAGCAGAATCCAATAGAGTAAAAAAGGTTGGACCATAGACTCATGCCTGACCTCTACCCCGTAGTAACAGCCCTTCGACTGGTGAGGAATTGGATTCACCATCTTCTTTGTGTAGACAGAGGAAGGAAGCTATGTCTCCCACACCATGTTACTCACAAACTTATCGTTCAAATAGAGACTAGGAAACCCCTGATACTGTGGCCTTTACTCACCCTCAGGTTTAATATTGAATTACCCATATGGCTCAATATTAAGCCAAATAATGAACACATCGAGAAAAGGAAGCATACAACTATTTAGATATGCACATCTTAAAATAATAAAATATTTGACATCAAAACAACAGGCTTTAACAAGGAAAACGTCAGAAAAGTTAGGACAGGAGAGGAATGTCGTTGTTGGATGTCCTTGTGTCTTCTTATCTTTGCCCATAAGGAGCATTTGGCCTTATATCTTCCAATACAGATTTGTTTGTACCTGTAGGAGTTCATGGTATTTTCAATATTTTTCTCAAGCACCACATTAAAAATGCATCGATTCTTTTATGGTTTTCCTTATTCAACGCCAACTTTTATGTGCATATGATGCAATGGAGAATACCATGACTTGGGCCATGTGTACCTTCATCCTCAAAATAACACCTTTGCACTTCAATACGCTAAAGAGGTTTGGTGCAGCAGATTTAACCAATGAAATACAGCTTTTGATTTCTTGACTGGTGCTTCCATGAACATTGATTGTGGATCCAAGCAAGACACGAATCTTGAAAATTTCAACTTTTTCTCCATTTGTCATGGCGTACCTATTTGTTCACTTGTGAGGAGTTTGGTCTTTCTTACATTGGGTATTAATTCATACTGAAGTCTACAATCCTTGATGTGCATCAGCAAGTGCTTCAAGTCCTCCTTGCTTTCAGCAAGCAAGGTTGTGCCATCTGCATACTGCAGGTTGTTAATAAGCCCTCCTCCAAACCTGATGCCGCACTCTTCTTTGTGTAACCCAGAATCTCTGAGGATTTTCTCAGCATATAGATGGAATCAATATGGTGAGAGGATACAACCCTGATGCTCACCTTTCCTGATTTTAAAACACGCAGTATTCCCTTGTTCTGTTTGCACAACTGCCTCTTGATGCATGGGCAAGTTCCTCGTGGGCACAATGAAGTCTCTGGAATTCCATTCCTCTCAAATTTATCCGGTTTATTATCGTCCACGCAGTGAAATGCCTTTGCAATTCAATGAAACACAAGGAAACATCTTTCTGGTATTCTGTACTTTGAGCCAAGACCCCTTTGACACCAACAATGTCTGCTACCCCTTGTCACCCATCCTATTCCGAATCTGGCCTGACCTCTGGCAGGACTCTGCGTGATGCCTGGCCTGTCAGCTTTGTGCTGTGGTGGTGGTTTGCGTTGCTGTGATGCGGGCAGCTATGTCATGGGTATTTCGAATGCCAGCAGGGTCATCCACAGTGAGCAGGCTTTCGTGGAGATTCCACAGTAAGAACGTACAAGGAAGAAAGGCTCAGCTCCCCACTTCAGAGGAAGCAGTGCCGAAAACATTATGCACAGTTTCAAGAAAAGGATTATAAACAGGAAATACAGAGTGGGATAAGCATTGTTTCTTGTGCCAATCGCAATTATTGAGATAAAATAATATGTATGAGTTGTTGAATGAAATATTGATCTGCTCTGTAAACCTTTGCCTCATTCACTAGGAGATATTTTTTAAAATTACAATAAGCAGCAGCTTGTTATTTTCTAGTTAATTTGTTATGCAGAAAGGTGAATACAGAATAATTTTTTATATTCTTTCTCCTCTTATTGAGATATTATTGCCCCTGGATTTAAGTTGTGAAAACACTGAGAGATGACTAAGACAAGAGCTCAGATTTTTTTTAGCTATTGTTGTTGTCACAGCAACTACAAAAAATAGACAAAAAGTAGTGTTAAAAATGAAAGTAAATCACTTACCTGAATATAATTGTGGTGTAAATTTATGGGGAAAAATTACCAGGAGTATATACCATCTTTACGACAGTTGAAATCAGAATATGCATATTATATTTCTTTGCCTTTTGCTACAGACTAGCTGTTTTCTGTGCAGACTGGTCTATTGCAAATGGGAACTGTCAGTCAGTTGCAGTGCATTCGATTGCCTTTTGTTACTTCTTTTTCTAGCACAACAGAGCCCCAAAACACCATTAAAACTACATAAAACAATATATATGAAAGCCATTAAAATTTTAAATAGAGTACTTAAAATATGGTACTTAAAATGAGAAAGAGATATGTCCCTCTTTATAGGCCTAGATGAAGCACAGAGAATGGTGATTATAGCCCTGGATGTATGGATTATTGTGGAAAGCTTTCTGCAAGTTTTTAATGTATAGTTTTTCATTTGCTTTGGACAAACTACTATTCTAAATGGTAGAACAAGCATAGAACAGGCTATTTCATTTCTATGGCTTAACTTTTCAATAGCATTAAAGTATTTTCCTTTGAGACACATGTTTACTTTATTTGTGTGTAGGCACACCATTACCAACACATTCATAACATAACTAGAGGTGCTTAAATAATAGCAAATATTTTTTTTACTTACATATTCAATTTTGGTCAAATTCAGACTATATAAAATAAACCCCATCTAACTGTGGCAGACAGTAAGAAAATTACATATTAATGTCATATAATGGATATATAGTTAAATGAATTTCATAAAGGCATAGGTCTTTCCTCACTATTGTGAAGCAAATTCCTCCTTAGCAATATTTCCTTATGATTGACTTAGAGATCAGATAGCTTCTTATGTAGTATATGCCCAGTAGTTATAAAAATTCAATACAGGCTGTATTATTCCATAGACTTATTCCATTTTCCATGCAAAATGAATACCAAATAAAGAGATAAGCTAAACATAAAATGTAAAACGTTTGATAATTTATCACTTGCAAACAAAAACTGAGAGGGTAAAATAAAGATAACAAAACTTGTAATGGGAATGGAGAATATATTAACTAGATAAGTCTGTAACTTTTCATTTTCCATAAGTAGCTTAAGTAGGCTTTGTTAAGTATCAACTCTGGAACGGGAATTATAAACTATATGGTTATTCCTATAATATATATTCCTATACAGACTGCATTTCACTCTAATTTTTCTTGCAATATTCAACAAGATTTTACTCAAATGAAATCGAAGAAACAGTGCAATTAAAGCTACCTAGCATCTGGCTGATCTAATTCTTTTTGCAGAGAGAAGAAAATGGTTGTGGGTTTTGTATTTTGTTTTTACTTAATTGATTTAGATAAATCAGCATCTGAAAAATTGACTATATAGTTTTGGTAGATATTCTTTTTCATTGTCAAATAGCCATGGAAATATTCATTGTGACATTGCATTAGGAGTTGAAATCACTATAAACTGGTTACAGTGTTACTTATTACAGATATCCCAATTAGATCAGAATGTTGCTTATACCCTGACTTATTTAAGACAATTATTTGAGCCTTATAGACGGTGATGCTTCAGACTTAAGGTAGATGCAGCTTTCTACAAGCTGTAGTTCCTTCACTCTTCTCAAGCTAGACAGGTAGGATCTGTGCTATATCGACAACAATCAAATACTAACTTGAAAGAATCAATTTGTTCTGCTTTCAGAGAATAATTAGTCACAATTCACAGTGACACTTGCCAAGTAATGCATGCAATTCCAAGACTTTCTTTTCTCGTCTTCCCGGGCAAATGAGCCTGAGATGAACAAATACATCCCTGAATATTGCAATTTCAAAGTATCCCTTTTCACTCTTAATTTTTTATACTCAACAACTCTTTTTGAGTTTTGACAGAAACAGTTGATTTTAATGGAATTTACTTTTAATTCTTCAATCAGGAGCAATATCTGTGAAATAAGTTTATTTGTATCCTGCTTCTAACTAGTCTTGGCTGATCCCAGTGGGATGTTGTACATTAACCACACTTCCCATTCTTAGCAGCATGATTCTCAGGTAAGCCTTTACAAGTAAAGATAAGCAAGCATATGCCTTGTTACTTTCACAGTCAGATGTAAGATAAGCAATTTGAAAATTAAAAGAATACAATTTGTTTCCCAAAGTCACATAGATATGTATATATGCAGAGCCATATATATCAGAATTATCCATAAAATGGTTGACATTTATTTGTCTTGGATAATTTATTGTTTACTTTCCAGAAGCATTTGTTAAAAACACTCAAAAGCTAACTTTTCATAAGGAAGTTTGGTAGGTGCAAAATATGTAAGGGGACAAGCTCATTTGTTATCTCAAGGAACATACTGCAGCAATAGAGAGACATTCAAAGCAAGCATCTAAATTAAGAAAAAAAGACACAGTAGGGTTGCTTAATGTAAACCCACACTTTGATATGACCATAAAACAAAAAAAAATTCAGCTTAGGAAGCTAAAGAAGGAACTCAAACTCAATTAGGCATGGAGAAGAGCTTAAGTAAAGTACAGTGTTGTTAAGTATTTTGCACACATCTCTTGCTCTCCTCCTTATTGGCTGGTAGCATAGTGGATACACATTTGGCTGCTTACTGCAAGATTAGAAGTTTGAAACCCCCAGATGCTCCGTGAGTGAAAGATGAGGCATTTTACTCCTGTAAAGAGTTGCTATGAGTTGGTGTGGTACTTATAAAATTGTTTGTCAATTTGAGGATTAAGAGTGAAGAGGTGTAGTCTAGTCTGTCAATCGGATCATAGCCAATGAGGCCACAGTGTGGGCATGGCCTTTTCCTGAGAATTCTGAGAATTCCTGCATTTCCTCCTTGGACTTGGGAGAGACCCTCTCTCTGCTCACTTCCTGTGAGATATTCCTGAGGAGAAGCCTTGTGGACCAAAGCTGATGCAGCCAGAACCCTGGACCTAGAGAACCCACATGGAGACCCCTGCCAGTGCTGAGATGCTTACATCACTGGATCCAAAGACTTTCTACCCACTGGCCTGTGATCTTCCTGCATTCATCATCGTTGCATGTGTTTTGTGAGTCTGAAGAAGACTTTATAGATTGGCATCAGACATATGGACTAGCATCAGACTTATGGGTGTGGACTGGACTGGGTTGGGGTTCTTTCTTACTGTAAAATTACCTTTACATAAACTCTCTCATACACATATGAGTTTCTATGAATTTGTTTCTCTAGTCTACCAGGACTAGCACAGTTGGAATAGGCTTAATGGCAGTGATTATGGTTTTTCGTTTTTTTGACTTGGGCCTTCCAGAGTCTCTAGGTATAAGACCAGAGATGGGAACCTTTAGTTCATAGTTTTCAAATGGTACTTCCCAAATGGTGGTGACTGATAATTACTTAATAGTTCATGAGAGCTTATAACTGTGAACCAGAAGCATGGGCACCCTCTCCACCCAACCATCAGAAAAATAATAGCAATAGAGGTATCAGGAAAATCACAATAGAGCCTAACTAAATCGAAAAGGGTAGGCAGACAATCCTGAAACAGACTTCTTAGCTAAAAGCCTACCTTTAGTAACCACTCACCTGATGCAGTCCTAGAAGCCGTGACAGAATCTGATTCTCTCTGGAGTATAATTTTTGAATTACAAAGAAGGAAAGGGTAATACTGTACTGGAGGCAAGACAGGCATTTTCACGAGGGGGTGGCAAGTGACTTAGCTTAGAACAGCAGTAGAAGTTTCTTAGAGTAAACAAGAGTTTCTACTAAGTCAACCAAGCAGTATACGACCGCTGGCTGCTTCGTGCTTGCTCGGAGATGGCTGTTGTCAGGGAAACAACTTCAAACATTGCATGAAGAAAACACTATTTTTTAGATAGCAGATTTTTAAAGGATGAAAGAAAATAAACTGTTTTAATTTTTTAAAAATTAAAATCTAGCCCCAATAAATTGTTAAAAAAAAAGAAAAAAAAAATTAAAATCTAAAGTAAAGCACTACTAAATCAATAATTACATTTCTGAGAATTTTAACCTTGCTGATTAAAGATAAATGCTCTAAGGCTGGATTTAAGGTGAGGAAAATAAAGAAAAACGAACATTGCAAATATGTTGTTTACAGAGGAAACTGTTAATGCAAATGTACAAATGAACACAAAAAGAAAGCAAAAGGATGAAAAACAACTATTACATAAATGTGAACTAGAAGAACATAGGTAGCAATTTGAATATGTGAGAGGAAAAAAATGGGTACTCTAAAAGCCAAGCCTCTAGCAAAACTAATTAAGAAAAGTTTACAAAATAGGAAATTCAGAATAGAAACATAAAACCACCAGAGATACAGCAGATTGTTTTAAAAGCATAAGACAATGTTTTGAACAAATAATGCAAAGATATTTAAAACACTGAAAATTGATACATCTGGGAAATACAAAATGCCAAAATTCCACATTGGATAGAAAAAAAATGGTGATTAGGTAGCAGCATGAGCAAATGCGGAAAGGGTACCAATTGTCAAGGAGTGGCTTCGTAAAAGAAACAAGCTTATTCGTATGAATAGGAAACTGCAGGACGTTTTTGAGCTGTGGGATGAAATAATCAAATAACAATGTGGGAAGATTAACAAGTTACAAAATAGTAGGTGACCAGCTGTGCTAGTTTGTCAAGGGCTGATGGTTCCTGAGGCCTGAGGCCTGCCACGTTCAAATGAAAACTTTCAGGTGAACAAGGATGAACTGGTAACAGTAGCTGAAACACTATGACCATTCTACTGTATTAATAAGTTACACCTCATGATATTAGAGCATGTTCGGTTAAAAGAAAAATACGATGATCCCAATTCTATCATGATCCCTATTCTACCTTACAAATCCGGCTAGACCAGAGCATGTACACAGGTACGCATAGAGCTGAAAACAGGGAATCCAGGACCGATAAACCCCCTCAGGACCAATAATGAGAGTAGAGATACCTAGAGGGTAAGGGAAAGGTGCAGGGAGAAAGGGGGAATGGATCACAATGTTCTACATATAACCACCTCGTTGGGGGACAGACAACAGACAAGTGTTTAAAGGGAGACATTGGTTAGTATAAGACATGGAAAAATAATAATAATTTATAAATTATCAAGGGTTCATGAGAGAGGAGGGATGTGGGAGGGAGGGGAAATGGGAGAAGCTGATACCAAGGTCTCAAGTAGAAAGAAATTTTTTTGAAAATGATGATGGCAACAAATGTACAAATGTGTATGTATGGATTGTGATGAGTTGTGCGAGCCCCCAATATAAAATCATTCTAAACAATTAATTAATTAATTATAGCAGTAAGTACAAGAACCTGATTGGAGAACAAAAACTCAGCTGATTGTTTTTTTAAGCATGCCATGAAAAGATAGAAGCAGAGTGGATGGACTAGCATAGAGCCCGGGAGCTGTGGGCATTCCAAAGGTTGTGAGACCCCTCTCCCCTGGCTTTACAGAGGTAAATGGAGGAAAAATGCAAACAAACCCTAAAGCAATCAAAGAAAACATACAAAAAACAGTTGGTGCTGAGTTGATTCCCACTCTGGATAACCCCATCCGAGTATCAGAATAGCACTCTGCTCCACAGGCTGATTTTTCAGAAGCACATTGCCAGGCCTTCCTTGCAAGGTGCCTGTGGGTATTTGTGGCAGTTACATAATCTATTGTCAATTTGAGATTTAAGCATGAGCAGGTAGAGTTTAGCCTGTCAAACGGGTTGCAGCTTGATGACCTCATTTGGAACCACTACGAGATAAACATCTGCCTGGAGGTGGGACACATGCTCACTCCCTGCAAGGCATTACTTACAAGAGCCTGACAGAGCTGCGCTGATGCAGTCAGGGCTCTGGAGCAGGAGGAGCCTGGCGGAGACCCCTGCCAGCACTGAGATGCCTACACCGCCACCTGATCTACAAGACTTTCCACCCACTGGTCCGTGATCTTCCTGCATTTGACATCATTGCTTGTGTTGCATAAATCTGAAGAGAACATTATAGATTGGTGTTGGACATATCAGCTAATATTGGAAATATGGACTTGATTTGGACTGGGCTGGGATGCTTTCTCAATATTAAATTGCTCTTGTCTGTAAAACTCTCTTTTATGCACACACACAAAAAGGAAAAAATAAACTAAGAGGCAGAGTAGTGACAATAGTGTATTCCTAAACACGCTCATTAAAAAAAAGTGTTGGCTATGTGTTGGCTAATGTTCCCCCTGAAAGGGAAGTTCTAATCTCCAGCACCTGAGAATGAGAACTCTTTGGAAAATAAGTTCTTTGTTGATGTAATCGAATTAAGATAATGAATTAATTTAGGTCTAGACTAATTGAGGTTTTCCAGATAAGAAGGTTATGTGCACACACCAGGAGTCAGTGAACAAACACCAGGTGATGACGCAGGCAAAGCTTGGAATAGTACTTCTGTAAGTCAGAGATACCAGGAAAGCCAGCAGCATCATAAACTTTAAAAACAAGCATTGAATATATCCTGCCTTGTTGTTGCTAGGTACAATGGAGTCAGGTCTGACCTATGATTATATGATACACACAGAATGAAGCATGCCAAGCCCTGTGCCAGTCTCACAATTGTTCCTCTGTCTCAGCCCATTGTTGCAGCCCTGGTGTCCACCCATCTCATCGAGGCCTTCCTCTTTTTCGCTGTCCCTTTAATTTATCAAGGATAATGTCATTCTTCAGGGACTGATCTCTCTTAGCAATATGTCTAAAATATGTAAGACAAATATCTCTCCATTCTTACTGTAGAGTGTCCAAAAGCAATCATATTGGACGGGATCTTGCTGACAACTTGATTTTGGACACGTGATCTTCAAAACTGTGACACCACATCCTGTTACTTTAAGCCAACCAGTCTGCGGCTACTTTTTTACAGCAGTCCTAGGAAACTAATTCAATACACATTAAAACAAAACAAACAAACCTAAACAAATATTCACTGCCATGGAGTTGATACCAACTCCTAGTGACTCTTGAATGGGGTAGAACTGCTCCTGATGGATTTTGAATCCATAATTGTTGACAGGAATAGAAAGCCTCTTCTTTCTCTTGTGGAACAGTGAGTGGATTCGAACTGTTAGTAGCCCAATGCACTACCAGGGCTTCTTAATATGCAAATCTATGCAGAAAACATGTCAGTAATAAAAATCACCAAAACATTAATATTGTTCACCTTTGCACACTGCAGTGTTAGTCTAGGATAAGTGGTAGGGTCTTTTGCAGTATAGTAGTTTCATATTGCTTTCATTTCACATCTGTCAACTTTAAGCATTTTTTAGAAGAAATTCTCCGACAATGAAATTTAGAGTTGGCTGTAGGAGAAGATGGTGAAAATTGAAAAATGGCAAAGACATTTTAAACTAACAAATCTACCTCTCTGTACTATTATTGTGTAATATTGCTTAAAAGTATGAGTAGGTACTTTTAAGCATTTTCAAAATTTAGACTAAAGACATATTTTAAAAGTACAGATTGTTTTTAACTATAATCAATATCCTTTGTCCAAAATCCTGTTTTCAGGAGAAACATATCTCATGCCTATAACTCTGGCTGTATAAGCACAATTGAATAAATGAATGTAAGTATTTGATTGTAACGTGACTATACAAGTAATTGGGGTTGGGATGGAGGTTAGGGTGGGAAATTGTCAATAGATTATCATGAGGTGGGGGAATTGGACATAGATCTGTAGATACTAAAGAACCAATTGGAAACAACACATACCAGGAGTTATCCAATGCTAAATTTTACCTGGAAATAATAGAATACATAATTTCCAGTGACAGGAATTTGGCTAATATAAAGAACATTTTAAATAACAAATTCAAGCAGACACTGATAACATTTAGAAGCATCTTGAGAGAAACTGCATTCTAAAGTATAAGAAAAATATTTAGACATTCGCTTTGGTGTCTACTAGAAAGGAAACTATCAACATTTTTGTTACAGACTTCTGATGGTCATCCTGAATCTATTATCCCCTTCTTCCAAAGCATACCGTCATCTTTTCGCTTAGCATACCATCACCTAGTTAGTTTACAATTGCTAGCACCCTTTGCAAGTCAATATTGCAACCTGGAGCAAATTCTCAAAAATGGATAAAAATGTAATTCACTAATTTTAGTTTAGAAGTAAATATACCTAAACCATTATGTGGCTTTGTTTTCACAAATGGAATAAAAATACTAATATTGACTGCAAGGAGCACTGCAAATGCTTACAGAATGATTGCTTTCCCTGGACTCATTGTCCACCCTTTTCCTGTGGCCCAGACACGATACCAAGTTAGTTTCAACCTGGCAGATGTGGAAAATGTACTACCCAAAGGGGAAAAAACAAAACCACTTAAATCTTAATGGAATAAAAAATAAAATCTCAATGTACCATGATCACTATGTTGGTGGATAATTTTTGCAGGAATATCACCTTTATTCCAACTGACAAGCCCTTATTCTAAATCAGAATATTGAACTTCTTTTACAGGATTTTAACAAAGCCTCTCAGAATCAGGATAGACATTTACCTCCAGCAATTTTGTGTACATTCTTTCACAGTTTTTCTCTCAACATAATTTCCCTAGTGACATTTTAACATAGCTACTTTCATGTCTCTGACATGTTTGAAGTTATTGCTTGTCTTAGAGTCTTTCTTTCTTTCTTTTTTCTTTCTCCCTTCCTTTTATCATATCAGTTGTACTCTACAGAAAGGATTTCTAAGAAATGAAGGAAATGACACATTGTCTGAATTACAGAAATAATCTGGGGGGCAGAGGGCGAGGAAAGAGAATGTCTCAAAGACTCATGTGGATTCCCATCTCTAAATCTAGGACAATTGTTATACTTTGTGAAATATGGCTATGTTCGTGCCAGGAGACATAAGACAACTCAATTAAAATAATGTGTAAAAGGACCTTGCACAGTATCAGGCACCAAAGTAATCCTGGCAATCAAGTTAAGGTATTTGTGTGCATCAAACACTTCCCAATTTGTTGGCCAAAAATGTAATGCAGTGATTGTCTTATTAAAAAACAAAATAAATAAAGGCATTGTATCCATTCTTTTTCTTCACAATGAAGGCAAGATATTATGATATAAAAGAAGATATTATGTGGATTAATAATCTTTTTTCCAATACAATTTATAGAATGTGTCTTAACAATACCTGATTTAAGTAAAAAATTTGCTAGTTTATTGTATGAACTGATACCCAAGACAACAAAAAACTGTAATTGAATCTGAATATTTGTTTAAGGGATTCATATATGGATTTGTATATTATGAATTTATGTCTTCCTAGAAACTTCATTTCTTATACATGGACAGCATCATACTGTTATGTATTTATAAGGTCCTTTAACAGTTTGCAATCCACAAGTAATATTTTTAATTAAAATTATTGGCTTACTTATATGGTAATGATGACACAACACAGCATATTATATTTGAATGCAGACATAAAATTAATGTAATATGCATAGAGTACAATTTATTTTTATTACCTGTTTCACCAGCTGAAACAATTTAGCAAATTCAAAGTGGTAGATAGATAAAGCATTAGAATTAATAGCCTTCCAAATTTCGCATGTTTGTCATGATTCTTTTTTGAGTAAGTCATGCATCTAAATAAATTATTCTAGTCTGGAACAATTTTTTATAATTAACACACCAAAAGAGCCCCTCATATTTCCCACCCATGCCTTTAAATCAGCCAGTTCTCAACCTGTGAGTTGCGAACACTTTGGGGGTCAAATGACCCTTTCACAGGGGTTGCTTGATTCATAACAGTAGCAAGATTACAGGTATGAAGTAGCAATAAAAGCTACTTTATGGTTGAGGGGTCACCACAACATGAGGAACTGTATTGAAGGGTTGCAGCCTTAGGAAGGTTGAGAACCACGCTTTAAGTGGTACCATTCCCTTGTGTATTAGTCTGGTTGACTAGAGAAACAAATTCAGAGGCACTCATATGTGTACAAGAAAGAACTTTATATATGAGAGCAATTGAATATTGAGAAAACATCCCAGCCCAGTACAGATCAAGTCCATAAGTCTGATATTAGCCCATATGTCCTACACCAATTTATAAATTCCTCTTCAGACTCATGAAACACATGTAATGATGCCAAATGCAGGAAGATCACTGGCCAGTGGGTGGAAAGTCTTATGGATCCAGTGGTTGTGTAAGTACCCAGTGCTGGCATGGGTCTCCACATGACTCCTTCACCTCCACAGCCCTATTGTAGCTCCATATGTCTTGCCATCAGGAATACAAAGCAGTCAGTGTTTCTGGCCTCCAGTTGAGCAATTTATCTCCTTAGTGACTCCAAAATAGGTCATTCAGGTGCAACCTGATTGACAGGCTAGACTCTACTCCTTCACACGTAGACAGGAGGTTTTGTAACTGCCATGCCATGACTTCAAATGCAGTTCCCAAATACCTATTGAAACCTTTCAATGTAGCTTTTGCCTTTACTCATTCATTGATTACCCCTTGGTCATAGTCCCAGTCTGTTTCTGGCATTTCTTTGAATCAATACTTGAAAAATCATAAAGAAAAATTAATAAGTCTAATAATTATATATTAACAGTTTGAGTAGCATAGTGGTTACACATTGGGCTGCTAATGAATATGGTTTGCAGTTCAAAACCACTAGCTACTCCTTGGGAGAAATATGAGGCTTTCTACTCCTTAAAGAGTTAGAGTCTTGGCAACCCATAGGGGCAGGCCTCCCCTGTCCTATAGGGTCATTATGAGTTGAAATTGACTCTATGGAAAAGATTTAACAGACTGTCTTAAATTACTACCCTCAAAGAAATCACATCAAATAATAAAGAAGAAACTGGTAAAGATGTATTAGATACTGCACCAAAGATGAAAAATGAGCAGAAAACCCAGTAACAAACTCAGCACAGAAAATTGTGCAGGAAAAAACCACACACATATATAGCAAAATTACATAAATAAATTCATATCAATTTATTATTCCATTGAATACAAATGGATCAAGTGCCTCAATCAAGAGACAGAGCAGCAAAATAGATTAAAAAATACAACTCATCTATATTCCCTTTGCAAGATACATCACAAAAATAGATTTTAAAATATCAAAGACTAAAAAATATCAAGCTAATGACAATTAAAAATCAGTTTGAATGATAATCCTGATTTCTGATAAAATAGATTCAAAGCAAAAACCGGAATAAGAGACAAGTAAAGACATTGAATAATGATTAAAAAGTCAAATGTAGAAGAGGACATAACCTTAACAAATATATGTATTTATTACAATTATAATAACCATAATGAGAAAGAAACTCAACAATGATATTTAATAACAATGCAGCACAATCAATCAACTTGACCTCATAAACGTATACACAAGACTGTACACAATGGCAGCAAATATGCATTCTTTCCGGCACACAGGGAGCATGCTTTGGAATAAACCAGATACTTGACTTAAAAGCAAACCTCAATAAGTTTGACATCGCTGAAATACTACAAAATATCTTCTCACAGCACAACATTACAAAATTAGAAATCAAGGATAGAATGAATGATGTACTCTACCAAAGGGGAAAAAATTAACTCATATAAACTGAACAACACCTTAGAAAGAAACTTATGGGTAATACAAAAGAATTAGTGAAATTAGAAGGCATTTAATTAAATAAGAGTGAAAGCACCATATACCCATACCTTTAGACACAGCAAAAATAGCGCTCAGCGGTCACTTTATACAATACACACACATCAAAAGAGAAGAAAGTACCAGAATCAACACCTTAACACAACATCCCCAAATGTTAGAAATAGAACCACAGAATAAGCCTATAACCACCAGAATGCAAAACAAAGCCAATACAACCATCACAGAAGAAATAAATGAAATAGACACAGAAAAACAAAGCGAATCAATAAGACAAAACGTTGATGAATGAGTCGACCAGCAGCAAATCAACAAAAGGGAAAGAAGATGCACACAAGATAAATGACAAACGGAATGGGTGGTGGCACAGCAGGAAAAACTGAAATAAAAAAGAAAGTAATAGAATAATATGAAATACTGTACTCAAACAAATTTGGAAACCTAGAAGAAAGAGAATATTTTCTAGAGACACACTAGGTGCATAAACTAAAAGAGATGGGAGTAGAAAATATGAACAGGGTTAGAACATTGAAGAGACTTATCAAGCCATTAATCCCTGTTAAATACTTCACTGGCAGATTCTAGATGACACCAATTCAACTCTAACTATTGAAGAATAGAGATAGGATGGCATGCCCCCAAATTCTTTTGGTGAAGTAAGCATAGCTCTAGTATCAAATTCAAGTAAAGGATTACTACAGAAAAAATTGTCGGCCAATATCCCTTATGAAGAAAGAGCCAAAAATGTTTTTAAAAATCCAACATTATATCAAAATACATCTTGGTTAAGTGGTACTTATATCAGATATGCAAGGACATTTCATCATTAGAGAAATGGTTAAAGTAATTCACAGCATTAAAAGAAGCAGGGGGGACGGTCAGTGCTACATGATCATGATCAATTATCCTATGAAAGTATTTGACGAGACAATACACTTTCCTAATAAAAAGGTCTACTAACCTAGAAGTAGACTGGGTATCTCTAAATACATATACATAAAACAATGGTTCACCTAAGTAATAAAAGAAAGCATTCTCTTGTGAACAGAAATCAGACGAGGAAGCCTGTTATCAGCATTCCTAGTTAACATTGTGATTAAAGTCATATTAAAGACAGATAAGGCAAGACAGGAAAATGAAAGAAATAAAAATTGGGAAAGAAAGTAAATCTATCTCTTGCAAATGATGTGAACTATTCATAGTAAGTGAAAAGTACTTGCACAAAAAGGTGAATGAAAAGATTCAGCAAACTTTCAGGATTCATGATTAACAAACCAGTCAGATTCCTTTACATTGCCAAAGGGAACTCTGAAAAGCAATGAAGAAAATAATACAAATGACAAAAATAATTGACAATAAAAGAATAAATGCTTAGTAGTAAATCTAACCAGAGAAACAAAAGATCTATTTAATACAACCACAACAAAACTATAAACTACAAACAATAAACTGCAAGAAAACAAACGTGAGAAACACATTACTGAAGAGGAGGAACAAAGTAGGGGGGTTGACATTTCTCCATCTCAAAACATGGACACCGTTGGTGTCAAAACAGCCTCATGCTGGTACAAGGACGGACAGTGGACCAATGAAACAACTGAAAGCCCAGAAAAAAAATCCATTTCTCATTGGGCAGCTGATCTTTGACAAAGGGCTGAAACTCACTAAACTACTGTGATAACTGGGGTTTTGGGTCCAGAGTCTCAGTGGTTTGGCAGGTAAGACGTAGTGATTCACTGTGGTGGTAAATCCTCAAAGGTATGACTTGTTTCTGTTGCAAGTCTCAGTCACTTCCATTCAGTCACTTCCAACTCCACAGAGCCAAAAGGACACATTAGCGCTCATCCTGTGGGTTTCTGAGACGGTAATTCTCAATACTGCGGTGGGATTAAAAAAAATAACAACTGATTTGTTGCCCTAATGACCATTTAAAGTATTAAAGCTAGATGGTTTATTATAAGAACAATAAAAGAGGTACACAAAACTCCATTATGAGTTTTAAAGTATTAATAAAATATTTAAAAATACCTGACAAAAACAATTAAATACTTTAAAAGATATTTCCATATTGCTTCGTGATTGATGTCCTCCCTTGTAATGCGCTCTGATTTTTCTCAGCTGTGTAATTTACTCTTCCCATCTTCTTACTTTAGGAGTAGGGGCCCATTTCTTGAGACGTAGGCCAATTAGACAATAGCTATTGTGTTTGATAGATTAGAAATAGGCAACGCTTCTTCTCGGAATTTATTATGTTCATCTTTGAAAAAACCCCCTTTCTGCTTCTGATGAACTTAAAGAATGTTTTCTGATAATATTTTTAGCTCTTTAAACACTCTCAGGAATTGTGTATTTAATCTCATGGGAATCTGAGGTTTAACACAAAGCTGAAAGGACTAACACCTGGTTGTTCCACACTTTTTCTTCGTACATTCAGCAACAAATGCAAGGGAATACAAAGGTAGTCAGTTCTTTGACCTTTAGTATTCTATGCACCAAAACTGTTCTTGAGATGTTCTCTAAATTCAGGTGGGATATACAGCAAATCTTTATATTGGCTCTCATAAATTTATTTTAATTTTTTTCAGCTTCAACCTAAACTTATCATGATCAGTTGATTAGCTCTTTTATACTTAGCACTTAACTTTATATTGACTGGTGATATTGAGTTATCAATAATTTATCTTATTAATATCAATAGCTCTATCATCTCTTTCCACAGATGTACTTAATTTGATTCCTGTATTTTGTTTCTGGAAAGGTCCTCAATGTATTTATTTTGTTGGAGGAAAGAAGTATTTGCAATGAATAATTTATCGGTATTGCAAAATTCTGTATGTGATCATCAGCTTCATTTCTATCACCAAAGCCATATTTTCCAACTACTGATTCCTTCCATTTGTTTCCAAATGTATCATTCCAGGTGGCAATAGTTGTAAATGCTTCTTCCGTGAGTATGCTGTTCGTTTCAGCTTGAAGAAGTTGGGAGAATTCTTCAATTTCTTCATCCCTAGCTTTAGGGGTCGATGCGCCAATTTGAATAACAGTCGCATTAGCGGAACTTCCGGTGTGCTTATAGTTATTACCCTTCACAGACAGCATTATCCTGCGAGTCCCCTTTCAGCAAGTGAGGCTGTTAACTGCACACGTTCTTGACTCTTCTTCTGATCTTGATGGCATGCGCAGCTCCTGAGTAACTTAATTTACAAATCAATTAATTAATTTGCAGAAAGGAAAGAACCCTGATGAACTTTCCTGGTTTTAAACCACACGGCGTCCCCTTGTCCTATTCGTGTGACTGTCTCTTTCCGTATGTACAAGCTCTGCACGAGCACAATCCAATGATCTGGGATTTTCATTCTTTGCAATAGTAGCCATGATTTATAAAGATCCACCCAGTCTCATGCATTTTCGTTTTCAAGAGAACACAAGTAAACAATATTCTGGTATTCTTTGCATTCAATCTAAATACATATTAGATAGCCAATGATCTTACTTTTTCCATGTCCTTTTCTAAATCCAATTTGAATTTCTGGTAGCTCTCTGTCAATTTACTGCGCTACCATATTTTTAATTATCTCCAGTAAAGATTTACTTGTGTGTGATATTAATAATATTGTTCAATAAATTTTGCTTTCTGTTACAAAATCTTTCTTTACAATCTTTACAATGGTCAGGTATAACATATTTTTTTCCAATCAGTTGACCAGGTAGCTATCTTCCAAATTTATTGACAGATATGATTGAGCACTTTCAGAGTTGATCCATTTCAATTGGTATTCATCAATCCTAGACCCTTATTATGCCCCCTGTGCCTTCAGTACAATTTGGACTTCTTCCTTCAGGACCGGAAGTTCTTGATAATATGCTGCTACTTCCTCCAATACAGACCAATTATTTCTTGGACATTGACACTATCTATTTCTTTTATCTTTCCTGGATGCCTCATTTGTTGTTTAGCATTTTGCCCATACATTTCTTCAACAATGTAACTTGAGGCTAATTTTTTTCCCTTCAATTCTTTCAGTTTCATAAATACCTAATGTTTTATTCTTCCTTAGTTTTTCTTTAACGCTAAGCCTTTACACACTTCATTGCAATCCTTTGTCTCCTTGATCTGCTCTTTAAAATCTTCTGTTCATCCTTTCTTCCACTTGCTTAAGCTACACAACCTAATTTCAGAGTCGCTTCTGATGTCTTGTTGACATTTTCTTTCTTTCTTTTCTTCCTGTAATACAGGAAGAATACATAGGCTATTGCACAAGAGATTTTAACTGTCAAAGGCTGCTGAGTAACCTGTATTATTAGGGTCCAATGCAACAATTTTTTTCTTGAGACAGTTTCTAAACTGCAGGAAAATATACTGACTGAGGTGTTTTGACTCCTGCGAACTTGTTCTAATTTTCTTCAATTGAACTTGCGTATAAATAATTGATGGTCCATTATACAACAACATATCCTGGTCTTGTTCTGACTGATGATTTTGAGCTTCTTCATCTTCTTTTGTTAGAGATGTTATTAATTTAGATTTCTGTATATTCCATCTGGCAAAGTCCTTGTGTATTGTCACAGGTGTATATGGTTGAGAAAAGTTATTTCCATTGAATATGTCATTGATCTGGCAAAATTCTATCATGTGATCTCTGGTGTCATTTCTATCACTAACAAATTACAACTGCACCAAATAATCATATCACACTAAGAAGAAAAAAATAATTGCGAAGTTGCCAGGAATTTCATTTTACTTGGTTGCATAATCAGTGGTCATGGAAGCAATAGCCAAGAAATGAAATGCTGTATGATACTGAAAATTGTATGATATTTCAAAAGTTCTTTCAAAAGTTTTAAAAATCAAAGATGCCACTTTGAAAATGAAGGTCTGATTCATCCACATCACTGTATTTTCAATCGTCTCATGTGCATGTGGAAGCTGGACAATGAGTGAGCGAGACACACCAAGAATTGATTCATTTGAGTTATGCTATGTATTGGCAATAAATGTCGAAGAGATCATAGACTGCCAGGATCAAAAAAATCTTGAAAGAACAGATAGAAACTCCTTAGAAGCAGGTATGATGACACCTTGTCTTGCTTCCTTCTGACATGTCATCAGGATGAACCAGCCCTTGGAAAAGGACAGACTGCTTGGTACAGTCGAGGGTCAGTGGAAGATAGAACGTTTCTTTACAAGATGTACAATGTGATGGAATAATATTACTCAGCATGGCTCTTCAACCCATTTCTCTGTCACTCCTACCAAATGATTGGATAGAAATGTGCAAATGGGGCATGTGTAAGACAAAATAGGGGATTGGTCAGATTTTGTTACCACCACACCCCCTACCACCCTGGCCATAAGGATAAGCTGTCTATGAAGCAAGAGCAGAAAGAGAAAGCCCAGGATCATTGGAAGAGCACATCACAGAGACTATGGCACAGAGAATGTACATAAGAGCGAGAAGAGCAGTGTGGAGCCTATGAAACTGAAAGAGAGCAGCAGGTGGGCCTCCTGGTCCATGGAATCAGAGCACAAGGGGCTATAGGCTGAGAGACTGAGGACTGGAGAAACACTGGAGATGACTGGAGAGACACTTGGCTACTGGATCAAGAGAGGTGTTGCTGTGGACCAATGACTTCATCCTTATTGTTCCCTGATGGTTACCCATGGTAACCTGTAAATGTCTCTATTAAAGACCCACGATTGCGAGTATCGTCGGTCTGGCCACTGCAATGAATTACTGGACTCAGCACAGAAGTAGAGGGCTGTGGGAGGAACGGTTGGTGCCCAAGTAGATAGAGAAGGATGGAGAGAGGAGACATGGCTGACCTCTGTCTCTTGATAATCCGGAAGCCAGAGGAAGTCAGATATGGCTCACCCTGTTGTTTACTGCATGATAGATTCAATGGACTCAAACTTATGACTGTTTTGAGCAGGAACTGATTAAAAGGCACTCAACAACAAAAGAACTACATTTTAAATTGAACTGAAAACATGAGTCAAAAAACCAGATTGGAAAAGTACATCATGACATTCCTGAAAAGAAAGTAGTTCGCCACATCAAAAGCAAAGGAAGAGGGATGGGCACGGAGGTTTAGCAATGAGGTAGGAAGCACAAGGACTCTGTTCTGCTCCCAGGTAGGCCCGGGCAAGACTTAAGAAGGCTATTGAAGGGCATTAGTTGGAAATAGGAATTATTCCTGTAAACAGTGTGGGTCCAATTATCACAGAGTTTTAAGCAGGATCAAATCAATGGCACAAAACATTAACCTATTACCTTTTGGATTGAGGTGGAGGCGGCATGCACTTGGTAATTATTAAGGATATATACATATTTTTAGGTCGTCACCCTTCCCCTCCCACTCATAATTAGCCATAGTTTAAGTCAAGGTCAAAACAACAAAGCAAGAATATAAACTTAAACCACAGCTCCGGGTTCTCGCTTTTGTCCTTTTTAAGGCTAAATAAAATGAAAATGTGCCTGGATGCTGCCTGATAGTGAGAAAGTCCTATTTTTATATGTAAAAATTACCTTTCTATGCACAAAATAAATTATAAAAGCTGTGCCACTTCCATCAATCTGTATTGCTACAACTAGGCTCTATAGCTATTAAAAGCCTTCCACTCCCTAGCTTCCTCATGCCACACAGCTTAGTCATGGCTTCTTGAGCACATGGGGGCATGAATAAACTTTAAAAGAGAAAGAGGAATATGCCTTCACTGGTTTTGTAAACACAGCAGCTGATGTGTTTGCCCTGAAGGGAGAGATCTGCCACTTTGTAAGTTAAGCTTGAGTGCGTTGCAGGGCTTCAGGAAAGACGTCCGCAAACTTTAAAAGAAAATCATTACCCTCCTTCCAGTACCCAGGATAAAGGGTCGCTGGCTGTTAGACATGGAAGATGGGACCGTTCTATCTGAGCATCAGTGCTTGTGGAGGCAGCTTCTCATTACAGAGAGCGGTTTTGCAAATGAAGACTCTGGCCAGCTGCAAGTGCCTTATGCAAGGTCAAGTGGTTTAGTGGAAGGCCGGCCAGTGTAAGCTGGCCTCCTGATGGCAGGATCCATTTAATTGCTGATAGAAGCAGGTATGGTGATTAGGGAGTCCTGGTGGGGTAGGGAGTACCAGTGGGTGCGTTATGCTTTGCTTTAAAAACCACAAGGTCAGCAGTTCTAAGTGTCCACCTCTTCTATGTCATAACTAGTTACACACTTGAAAACCCACGAAGACAGGTCTATCCTGTCTTTGTGATTTGGAATTGACTCAATGGCAGTAAATTGCTTTTTTATTGTTGGAACTTAGCCATTCTTTTGCTCTGCCTCTTGATTCTGTGACTTCTGTACCCCAAAAGTCTCTCTTTAGAGCGCAGTTCACTTTCATGTCTCCCTCCAGCCACAGAGAAATGTAATACTTCACACAAAGTCTCCAATCTAGTCCTTCATTAAATAAATATTTATTAAGACTGCTATGGCAAAATTCCAAAGGAGTTCACAATCAGGTGATAGATACCGAATATATAATTAACAAAGAGCATGAGAAGTATTTTTATTTTTTTAAATAAAAGCTTACATGAATAGAATAATTAACACATATTCCTGTCTCTGAAAACATACTGCTTGAGGTTTTCTTAAATCCTCTCAGAAATGCCAGGTTTTGGACACTGCTATATTCAGATTCAACTCCCAGTCTTGACAAAAATGGAATGAGAGATCCACTACATGATGTGATTTCAAAGGTCCCACAAAACTTGTGGTCTACCAAACTTTGAAGTTCTTATAACTCAAGTCATTAAGTTATTAAATCACCAAAGCAGCCACATTTTAAAATGAAAGAATGCATACTAGTTAAAAATCCCATTAATTCACTAGCAGCATTCATTCACTTATTCAATTCACTTCTTCAGGGATCAGAACGGTCAGAGCCTGGTGATGACAAAGGTGGCCTCGGTGAGCTTCAGGATTGCCAGTCGATTTGTCTTGGACACTCCTCCCTGGTGATTTTAAAAGGAGTCATCAAGAGTTAGCTGTAATAGAAGCATGCCAAAGAATCTTCGAAATGGATCAGTCCGAGAAATCATGCCCTCTCAAGGGACTGACAATAAATGAAAAAAAAAAAGTGCCTATCCTTTTCTCCAAACTTTTCAAAGACGAAAGACCAGCAAAATCAGCTACTTAATTTTTTTTAAATGCACTTATCTCCCCCCCAAACTAGGCAATTAAAGCCAGTTCAAATTTTATACAAAGAACTCACTCTGGCCTGATATAAAGCCTTGAAGCTATGCATCAGTTGCTATTTATTATGTTGAATAGGTTATGAATATGTTGCTGTTTATCTGTGCTCTTTAGAACAGTACACAACTTTCAAGTTGCTTCGGGACTTTTTTCTTCTGACTTTTCCTATTTAAAATGAAGGCAACAAAGAACAGCATTTTATGGGTAAAAAATAAAAAAAAGGAGATGTGTGTTCCTTGTTCCTTGCACGAATATTCAATAATACAAGTGCCATAACCATACCTCAAGTAACTGCGAAAGTATCATTTTAATGATCTGAAAATACCAAAAGACTTAATTTTGGGGCATGCCAACTTCTTCAACACCTGCAGTGCTTCAAAACTCTGCCCTGGCAGTGGAAAAATAACAAGATTTTTTCATATTTGATTTGAAATTCATCTGTGGCAATTGACATCAAATGCAGCGTGGTCCAAATCTCTTCCCCAATTTTAGGAAGACGCTTGTCCCAGGCCTTAGATGAGTATGTCTCCAATAAGAACGAAACCAAGGCACAAGCAGTTCACACATGGAAGGCAACAGCTGAGTTGCTGTTGGAAGGCCCCAGGGGCTCTGGGAGATCAAGGGGAGGGTGATGCGCTGGCAAAGATTACAGCCAAGAGCCCATAAGGAACAGTTCTGCTCCATAACGCTGTGCGGCGGGGGTCATCTCCACCGCGGCCAATCACAGCAAGGAGGGAACAAAGCCTCCCCCTGTAGCCTCATCCCATGGTGCTCCCAGGGCCTTGGCCCAAGGACTAGTAGCCAGGCACAGCCCGTCAGCTAGGTCCAGGTTTAAATAATGATAATAAAAAGGACATAAAGGCTAAGGTTACATCTATACCTTCTCAATGTCGCCAGCGCATCAGGCGCTTTCTTGCAAGCTGCTTTCTAATTCCCTGTTTATGTCGGCCTTGTCTGATGGACCGATGAGCTTAATCACTGCCTGCCTTAGCAGTTAGCCCACCTTATTACTATCAAATGCATTTCACGAACTTAGGTTCATCAGCTGCCTGCATCAATTCACCTGGGATACTTGTATAAAACGCAGATGATCGATGGCCTACTTCCTGATAGTTGTGCTGCGTGCTCTGTAGCGGAAATCAGGACCTCAGGTATTTGTGGTTCCTCCTGGCCCAGACGCAGGCTGGAGAACCGCAGGCTGGAGAACCGCAGGCTGGAGAACCGCAGGCTGGAGAACCGCAGGCTGGAGAACCCAGCGAGACAGGTCTGTGGCTGGGATTGTGGGCGAGCCTTCAGCAACAAGCTCGGGACTGCAGTTCCCGGGGCTTTCCGCTTCTGCAGGAGCTTGGCCAGTGTTCGTGTTAGTTTATAACAATGGCATTCATAGGAACAGGGCAAGTTTCAGTAGAAGAAAACGCAGTTTTCAAATTTGCCTCTAATTCTTCCTCCGTGCTAGTTGCAGTGGAGTCCGCCTCTACTCGTGGTGACCCCGTGCGTTTCGCAATAGAACCGTGCCTCGGTTGCTGTGGAGTTTTGCTTAGCAGAAGAGCAGATTTGCTTTTGAAGTGTCTGGATGGGCTTGAGTCGTGAGTCTTTCAGTTAGCAGCTGGACACTTAATCCCTCGCACCACCCACGTATTTCTTCATCCGCAGAGCAGCACAAGGAACGCTGTTTTACAGGGGTCGGCTGCTTTCTGCTTACCCTGAGAGCAGGCGCCAGGGCTTTGTAGCTTACTGTGCAACTTTAGCACACACAGCGACCTTCAAGACAGAGATACTGTTGGAGAGCGTAATTGTGGTTGACTGTAGAAACAGATACATATATAATGGGACCTACAAGGCAAAGTAAGCTTTATGATTGCTACTCTTATTTATTTTAAATTTATAAAAATGTTCAAGATGAGAGAACTTATGAACAACAGGTAGATAAATTCCGCTTCTCTTGGGATAAGAGAGAAAAAATGATCAAGTTTCACTAAAAGTGCAAACACTGTTTCAGTGAGGCCTAAAGATGGCTCTTGTTCACAGAAGAAATCAAAGATGGCTCTGATTCACAATAGATATCTTGTCATTATTCATTATACAATGTATATATTATGCAATTAGACTGCACATTCAATTTGAGGGCATAGAAAAACTTACCCAAACATATATTTGGGATATATATATGTGTATATATATATATATACACACACACAATTCATAAAGGGTACAGTTAAGGATATTTCTCAGTTTTATCCAAAAACCTTACAAGATTGTTCCATGGGACAACTCAATTAACTGGTATAATATAATTCATAAACGAAATGTTCCCCAGCCCATTTTAGTGAGTAGTGTCTGGGATCTTCAAAGCTTGCAAGTAGCCATCTATGATACAACTATTAGTCCCGACTCATTTTTTATTCAGCAAGAGAGAAAGGAGGAAACCCAAAACTCAAAAAAGAAACTAGTCTACAGGACTAACGTGTCTACAGAAACCACAAAACCATCTATCCTAAAAACAAGAGTTCGAGGAGGCGCAGCTACCATGACCAATTACTCTAATTAAGATCTTAAATGATGAAGTCTTATAGAATGGGAAAAATGTGGAACCACTCAATTTTTAATTTACTGGAGCACATGAGATTAAAAAATTCCCTGAAAGTACTGGCCTGAGATAATAATCAAATCTTGAATTGTTCCTAGCCATGAGGTCATCTTTTCTAAATAATAGGTCAGCTCACGCCCAGGGGGGTAAGGGATAGATTTATAAAGACTCCTTGTGGTAGTTACATAATAATATCAACTTGAAGATTTATAAAAATGTAGGGGAGGTATCCGACCTGTCAATCAGGTCACACATAGACTTATAGGCCTCCTTTTGTGTGTGGCCTTTTCATAAGGGGGACTGGGGAACCTCTGCCCTTACACTCCTCCTACTTGCTGGCCTCCCTGAGAACTACTGGAGTCCTTCCATGCTTCCACGCAATTGAATCCACTTGACTCTACATCCACCAGTCTAAGATTATCCTGCATTCTGCATGATTGCATGTGGCTGTGTGAGTTTACAGAGTGATTTATGAACTAGTATGGTACTTACAGCCTTGAGTTGAACTGGGCTGAAATAGTTTCTTGATATAAAGCTCTTTCTTATATGAGAGTCACTAGATTTGTTTCTTTAGTCAACCCGGCCTAACATACCCCACATGAATTCTATGCTCCTTTAAGTAATCATCTACATGAGACAAACAGTCAATATTACTTCAAAGCGAAGATAAAAGACACAGAAATTGACAGGATTGATGGAAATAGCACACTATCATGGAAATAATGAGAATAGTGCTACATTATGAAAATTATGCTAATGTCACTAAACATTTTTGTGTAGACATTGCTATATGGCATTTAATTTGTATGGGAATCTAATAACACAGGAACATATTATTTAAAATTAGAGCCGAGGTAAAGTCCCTGTGACTTTCTTTCATAAAGTAATAACCTATTCAGTTGATCTCTCCTCCTCCTTTATTGTTAAAGCACTTATGACCCAGCATTCCACATAAATTATCATTTTTAACTTCCCTGTCTCCTCAGCCAATACAATGTAAGCAGAAGACAGACCTGAGATCAATGGGCCACTTAAATCATGCCATGGATTGAACAATACCCCCCCCCCCCAATTATCTATTATCAATCCTAATTCTATGTCTGTGGCTGAAATTTCATTTGGGATTAGTTGTCTTTGGTATGCATATGAGACATAATCAGTATAGAATGTGTTTTGCATCTATTTATTTTGAGATAAAAGAGATTAAACAAGAAAGCAGAGATGAGGAGAGATGCCTAATTGCATGAAGATTACCTGGCATCAAAACTATGAAGAAAGAGCCAAGGGTCTTCTACCAGAGCCAACACAGAAAGAACAGCTTTACTCAACAGCCCACGCCCTGAATTCAAACTCCTAGTGTCTTAAACTGCAAGAAAATACATTTTTACTCGTTAAAACCATGCACTAGGGGTTCTTCTGTTACAGCAGCACAAGATAACTAAGACAGATCACAAGAGAACCATTGTTCCAGAGTTTAATCAGAGTTTTAAAAGAGAAGAAATATAGATAGAGAAAAGTTGGGCATGAAGGCATCAAGTCTAGTATTAAGAAGTAATAGATTTATACATGGGGTTTTCGCCAATAAGGTGCTGCTAAACACAGAGAATCACCTGAACGGAATCTTTTCATCTGTTTTGTTTTTCTTGTTTGTGTGCTGCAGAGTACATTCAAAACAAAACAGAACAAAGCACAACAGAAATAGATAATATGATAAAATAAGATGAAAAACTATCCCTCTAAAATGCATTCCTTTCTTTGAAATTTGCATTAGACATTAGCATTGTGAAAATTATGTGAAACTTTGTAGCAAAGAAACCTCCTTACTTGAATACTGGTTATTCCCACCTACTTATTCACCACCTCTTTTGTTCTTTGTTTGTTTGTTTGTTTTTTAGCAAGAGCTACATCATATGCACTAAGAAACTTGAGCTAAACCTTTCTCAAGATTATTAAGATGTGCAGTACATTTAGCCACATACTGAGACAATTAAACCCTTTGGAGAACTTCAATGGAAAACATTATAGCCCCTTTCCTCTGAAGTTTCCTTAAGTTAATAGTATTCTTAAAACTCAGGTCAGTGACCTAAAGAGATTATTCTTTCTTACAGGTTCCATCAGATCTCTCTTCTTTCTGGATTTAAGTTTAGCTTCTGGTTAGGAGTCCCTTGCCAGTTTCCAATACCCAGCAATGTGCTCATATGTGTCATTTCTTTTCTTCCCTGTGATTCTATAATGTATAAGGTTAATATATTCAAAGGGGACTCACATGTACAGTAGGGTCCCTGAAGTAGTGATGTTGATTTCATTGATATGTAAAATAGATCATTTTGATGCATGTTCAAACCCAAAGCTGAGGGAAACATAGAAAGTCAAATAATGTCTCTTCTGATGAGTTATATCCAAAAGGCATTTTGAAAAAGGTATCAAACTTAAATGACCTCCCTTTTGCTAGGCCCTGAATCTGGGAGGGGGAAAAAAAGGAAATATTAGTATTCTAAGAGAAGCTTGGGTCTGGGCCCAAAGACTGTGCTGTGGCCCTTCCCAGCTCCTTATCATCAACCTTGATGGGTCTTTGAAGTCAGAAAAGGCATGGAAATGGCACAGTGTTAGAAGCAGCAGCAACGTGAGCTCCAGATGTTCTGACAGGTGGCCTCCAGGAAGGCTTCACTACTAGGCAATTAATATGGATGTGACCTTCATCCTGCAATGAGCCAAAGAGGCTTTTTGATATTTTCCACTTCTCAGGTCTGAGACTATTTCACAGCAGTCAAGATCAGATGGAACAAGCCTATTAAGGTTCCCTGGATTCAAATTTACAAAGTAGGTTGAGTGGAGAGAACATTTACCATGGAGGGTCTAAAGTAATGTAAGCTCATTTTCTTTATAGATGATGAGGGTATAGAGAAGATTGATGTGATCTCTGTATTACTCACAACAGACATACACCCAATTCACAAGCACATGCAGATTTTCCTAGCCATACATCCACATATATTTTTAAAAACATTTTATTAGGGACCATACAACTCTTATCACAATCCATACATACATCAATTGCATATACATATATTTTATACTCTGATCATATGGGGTTCCACTTAGAGTTCTATGTTCACGTTGTATTGATTTTCACCCCATACAATTCCAAATAAACCCACTGCCATCAAGTTGATTACAATTCATAGTGACCCTGTGTAGGGTT
The DNA here is from genome assembly GCF_050624435.1 of Tenrec ecaudatus. Classification (NCBI taxonomy): domain Eukaryota; kingdom Metazoa; phylum Chordata; class Mammalia; order Afrosoricida; family Tenrecidae; genus Tenrec; species Tenrec ecaudatus. The sequence goes on from NC_134530.1 coordinate 102,393,001, forward strand.
TACAACACTGTACATCTTACAGAGGCATAGAGCCTCATTTTTCTATCTTGGATTGGCTGGTGAGATTGAACTGTTGGCCTGTGGCTAGCAGTCCAATGGTTTCCTGACACAGGATCAGAGTTCCTCCTACGGAGGATACATGTATCCACTTTTAACCTGAAACATCTGTTTATCATGTTATTTTTCATATTAACTTGAGTGGTACCACTCCAGAATTCTTCTCCTATCTTACTTCGAATTGAATAAAGAAGACTGAAAAATTGATGCGTTTGACTGGTGAGGCTGGAGGAGAATAGTGGGAGTGGCGTGGACTGCTCAAAGGACAAGCCACTCGGTCTTGGAAGAAGGAGGGTCCTCGTACTCCTCAGAGGCAAGGACGGCAGACTTTATCTTACAGATTTTGGATGTGTTGTCAGGAGAGATCAGGCCTGAAGAAGGACATCAGGTTTTGTACAGTAGAGGGGCAGCAGAAAAGAGGAAGGCCGACGTGGATGTGGACTGATGCCATGGCTGTAATAATTGGCTCAAACAGACAACAATTGTGAATATGGTGTAAGATCAGTCACTGTGAATTGGAACCAACTCAATAACACCTACCAGCAATAACACCAACATTTCTCCCGAAGTATGCTATATCTATTTGTATCACTTAGAACCCTTTTTGTATCATATTGAAATCTAATTAAATTTTTAAAAACATAAGTTTTATTTGTCACAATGTTTTTTTAATGATTCTGAGCACAATATCTCAATTAAGCATGGTGACTTGATTATCAACATATAACAATGATATCGATAAATTGTTTACATTTGACTTTATATTATATTTGTCTTCTCTTGAAACACTGGTGTTTTTTAGGCTTGTTTTCCTCATTTGAAATCCCCATTAAGAACGAAGACACTCCTTTTAAGCAGGGAGATTGTAGGATCACAACTGTCACATAGATTATGAGTTTATTACAAAATACTTTTATTTTCCATTACTGTGGTGCTTCAAACACATATTTGACACTTGGCCCCCACCGGACTAATTGTGTTTTGTGTACATAGTCCCTACTTCATATTTAAACATTTTTGAGTTTTGGACTATTTTTCAGCTACACTTTATTTTAGACTTATATTTTCTGGGAGCATACCATCTAATTCTCCATCTGGAGTTTCTAACAATCCTACAATGTGTTTACTTTCATAGACAACTTAATATAATGGATAAACTTTACCAACCCAGTACCCATTTTCTCTTCCAAATCATTAATAAATATAGCATTCAAACCATCTGTACTTCTAATCCACTGTTGTTAAATAGCCTGAGGCTGATTCTATTTTTCAAAGTTTCTTAAACCTCTCTTTGTGCTACTATTAACTATTTCTCTTAGTGCAAATAATCACGTTTTTAAATCCTTTCGTCATGACTCCACGGTGGAAACACACTTAACCATCTAGGTTGAAACTTCTAAACCAAAAAACAAGCAATCACAACCCTTTGTTTGGTTCTGGCTCAGAATAATGCTTTAGGATAGAGCAGAGGTGCCCCAGAGGTTCCAGAGTTGTTCATCTTTAAGGAAGTAAACTATCACACCATGCTCTTAGAGAGTGGTGGGTGAGTTTAACCTTGAGATTGTAACCGCTGCATCACCTGGGATCCTTGTATGATTCAATGTCACGCATCAAAACACTGCTTGGATGCCTTACGTTCTCCTTTCTATACACCAACAGAACTATTATATCAAGCAACTTATTCATGATCATAGGAAATTGATTATCCCTGCAATGTTTCCAATTAATTACTCAAGCGGTAATATCAGTGATAATTAAGTTCATCTCCTAATATCTTTTTGTGGACTGGTGTGCACCATCTTGTTATTTGTTTTATGATTCTACCTTTCAATCACAGTGAACACTCACTCTATTTTCTGAGGATGTCTTCCTCTGTCTTTGGGGAGATAAGACAGCATAGGCCCCACTGAAATAGTGACACTGCACGCATAGTCAGGGCCGGTGACCCTTTTCTCAAAATGGCAACTACAAGATTGAGAAACGAATCCTTAGAAGGGTAAAAAAGAAAGAATGTGTGTCTTCTCATTTGTTTTTTTTAGGTCAATATGCTTAGAAAAGTAAAAGGAATAAAGTCAAAGCTTAAGTTCCAAAATTCTATCACTTTCATTTATTTTTCAGAAATCCAGCCAAGTTTTAAATTGATATCTTCATTAATAACACGGGTGATGATGACTGGTCTGTTTACCTTCTCATAAGTCCATTATTAGACTCATATCAGGTAAAGTACACGAAGAAGCTCTGTAATTGCAGAGCATTTTTTTAAAAAAGCAATGCAATATGTTCACCCATTCCCCAAATGAAAAATACTAGACATTACTATTTTGGAATCATATTATTGTTACTCCAGCTGGCAATATGATGATTCCATAAACAAGTCTGTAAGGTCATGATTTTTATTTTCCTGAACATTAAACGATACCATTTAAAACTAAGTTTGAAACCTTTAAGTTAAACTCGAATTTAATTATTGTACTTACAGTAAGAGCTTGTCCTCTTTAATGAAAGGAACAAAATAAAACAAAGAAAAAAATGAAGCAGCCAAGTAACCCCCCCCCCCCCCAAATAGGATCACATTACTCTTCCTAACAAGACTACGTAGTACTGGTCAACCACTATTAGAGGTAGGGAGTGGAGAAATAGACTAGAAATATTGGTAAGAAGATTTAAAAGTGGAATCTATTTTTTGCTGTTAAAGTAGAGGATAAAACATTCAATTGCAGGTTATACCAATCAATTTTAGTTAAAGTAGAACAATCCAACACCCTAGTTTTGGGGTAGAGTGAATCATTTTGAAGATTACTGCAAACTAGGTCACTTAGGGCTGACCTTAATTAACAGAAGGACTTACACATTTTAGAAAGGGACAGCTCCTCTTAAGTCTATGCTAGATAGTGCTGATCTGTTATCAGATCAATTCCCTTCTACCTCTCACAAAATATAGGAAAGTAACTGAGCTCTATTTAAATCCTGCTTTATAAAGTAGCCATGGTAACATAGTGGGTTACCTATGCTTGTGGACTCCTAGATGCAGGGCCTGCAGTTTGAAGCCACCCGCAGTTCGGAGGAAGAAAGAGGATGCTTCTGACTCAGGTAAAGTGTTATAGACTCAGTAACCCACAGCGGCAGCGATACTCTGTCCTATGCGGTCACTATTGATAGAGGGGGTAAAAGAGCTAGTCCACATTAATCAAATACTTGACATGTGATATAGTTTATGATCAAGTCTGTTAAGCCTTAGTTTGCTAAAAAACAAAATGCAACGCCATCACCCCTCCCCTCTCACCCTTGCAGTAACATTTCCCCTTAAACTTAGAAAGTTTGGGCAAACACAACCATTTGGGCAAGCAAAGTCATTTAGATAAACAATGTGCCTAAGACCTTAGAGACAGGATGCCGCCGATTCTGGTGATTGATGACTTCCTTGTTCCATTGACAAAAGTCCTCTGTTCTTCGTAACAAACCCATTTAAATAGTCCTTAAACTTACTACATAGTTTAGAGTGTACTACTTGCTTGCTTTTCACGGAATCTTTGAAGGTGTTTAGGAGATAGCAAACTCTATTTTTTTCCCTCTGTTAAGCATTTGAAGAAATGACCTTAGACTTTTTTGGTTCAACCTGGTCTCTGTCTTGTAGAACAGTGATGCGTCTTGAACCTTATGTGCCTGCAACACGATGAACTGGAGCCACCTTCTTAGCAGTGAGATTTGGTGTTGCTTTGTTTTACTTTTAAAAGGGGGTTATAAGTAGGGCCTCTAGATGTGAGCAAGGCATGAACGTGGGATATTTTCTTCATGAACTATAAAAGGGGACGTGTCATTTTCCTAGTTTTAATTACAGATGCCCCAACTAACAACTGGGTTCGAATGCAAGGACTGTGGCCTGGGTCATTTCACATATAAATGGAATATTTCCTTTTTAATTAATGATTATTATCTTTTATTATCAGTACCTTTATCAATGTGATCTTTGTATCTGGAGGGCTGAAATATTGTATATATCTTAAAATAGACTAAATACATACAATCATAAAGACAGATAAATAATAAAATGTACTCCAACAATGAAGCACTTAGCTCGTGTTGCCCTTTGGATGGTTGTAATCCTAGCTCCACTAGCGGAAGGTCCTGGATCATCGGGATTGTCCCTGCGAATGGAGATGGAATTTCAAAACAGAAAGTTAATGAGATTTGTCATCGATATGTATTTTTCTCCATATGCTTCATGTGGTTCATGGAAACTTCTTACTCCTTCCCTAATCTAACAACCTATTCAAGCAAATCTATAATCATTTGGACCTATGTTTTCAAGCAAGTAAAGCTCCTGATTTACTTTAGAAAATTAAATCTACCCAACATATTTTGAACAGTAAGACATAGATGTGAACATCTATGAGTGAATATCTGAGAATGATAACATCAGCAATTACATGCTGCAAGTGTAGATAGTACATATTACTCATAATAAGATATGTATCGTGTAGCTATAGATACATATATAGACATATATCTTATGTATATCTATATACACATATAAAAAAGATTGGTCATAGTGTGGCTCAGCATTACTAAAATACATCAGAAACAGAGTCTATTTGTATATTGCCCAATGATCCTTCTTTCTGCATTGCTCTTCGTATATGTACTAAGCCTAATTCTTCTTTTTTTAAATCATTTTATTGGGGGCTCCTACAACTCTTATCACAATCCATACACATACATTGTGTCAAGCACATTTATACATTTGTTGCCCTCATCAATCTCAAAGCATTTGATTTCTATTTGAGCCCTTGGTATCAGCTCCTCATTTTCCTCTTCCTCCTGGCTCCCTCCCTCATGAACCCTTGATAATTTATAAATTGTTATATTTTGTCATGTCTTACAATGTCTGACATCTCCCTTCACCCACTTTCCTGTTGTCCATCCCCAGGGAAGGGGTTATATGTAGATCCTTGTAATCGGTCCCCCCTTTCTACCCCACCTTCCCTCCACCCTCCCAGTATCGCCACTCTCACCACTGGTCCCGAAGGGATCATCTGTCCTGGATTCCCTGTGTTTCCAGTTCTTATCTGCACCAGTGTACATCCTCTAGTTTAGCCAGATTTGTAAGGTAGAATTGGGATCATGATAGTGGTGGGGTGGGGGTGGGTGGGAAGCATTTAAGAACTAGAGGAGAGTTGTATGTTTCATCATTGCTACACTGCACCCTGACTGGCCCATTTCTTCCCCACGACCCTTAAGTGTATGTCCAGTTGCCTACAGATGGGCTTTGGGTCCCCACTCCACACTCCCTGTCATTCACAATGATATGGTTTTTTGTTCTTTGATGCCTGATACCTGATCCCATTGGCACATTGTGATCACACTGGCTGGTGTGCTTCTTCCATGTGGGCTTCTCAGCTAGATGACCACTTGTTTACCTTCAAGCCGTTAAGACCCCAGATGCTATATCTTTAGATAGCCAGGCACCATCAGCTTTCTTCATCACATTTGCATGTGTACTTATTTGTTTTCAGCAATCGTGTTGGGAAGGTAAGCATCATGGAATGCCAGGTAAATAGAACAAAGTATTCTTTCATTCAGGGAGCACTTGAATGGAGGCCCAATGTCCATCTGCTACCTTAATACTAAATCTGTAAATATATGTATATAGATCTGTTAACCTATCATATATAAATATATTTACATATATACATGCCTGTATTTAGATATCTATAAATTCCCTTTGCATCCTACTTCTTTCCTCTGTTTCCTTTTTCCTCTGTTTTCCTCTTGTCCCACTATTATGCTCAGCCTTCATATGGGCTTCAGTAATTCCTCTCGGTTACATTGCCCTTGATCAACTCTACCAGGCCCTTTACTCCCTCCTCACCACTGATTTTGGATCACTTGTTGTTCCCTTGTCCCTAGGTTTGTTAACAACGCTTCCTTTCCCCCACCTGCCCCTCTCCTATGTCCCCCAAGAACTGTTATTCCCATTGTTTCTCCTCCAGATAGTTTACCCAGTATATCTTATCTAGATAAACATGCAGAGATAATAATATGCACAAAATCAAGATAGAGCAAAACAAAGCAACCAAAGAAAACAACAACAACAAAAAACAATGACAAGAAAAAAAGCCTGTATATAGTTCAAGGTCTGTTTGTTGACCTTTAGGGGTATTATCCAGTTGAATCTGATGGGGTGCCACATCCTGGCCTCAAAGTCTATTTTTGGTACTCCCTCAGGACACCCTGACTCTACTCCCCTTGATATTTTACACAGACTTTCTGAGGGCTTAAAGATTTATTCCAAAATAGAATCATTTTGGAAGCAAAATCCAATTCTTATAATACTTAATACAGTCATTCAATAAACATTTATTAAGTGGAGATTATATATTATATATTTATTATAATCCAGAGACACACAAAAAGTAAACAAATGTCTTTACCTTTGTGACAGAATCCATGGCAGTAACAGCACCAATAACCCCCAAATTATATATAGTATCTGTTCTTTCATAGTGTATTACAACCATATTTAGTGCGAATGACAAATCCTAGCTTAGGTTAAAATGAGAAGCAGATTGCATACAAGGTGACAGCAATGGGTTTATTGATTTCCAGTATACAGAGTCATGTTAGAAGTCCAGTAAATTAGTTGGAGTTACACCTCAGCAAAGGGTCTTCTACCGGGCCCTTTTAGGAGCTGAGGAAGCTAGTAGTAGAGGAAAAATAGAAAAATATTACCGTCTTCAGAGAGAGATCACTTTAATTAAAACCCCACTGTCTTGATTTATCACTGCAAGCATTATCAGTCTAATTGATAGGGGAACACACAAGACATTTTCTAATAATTTTGTGTATTTCCAGGCATGTGTGGAATGATAAAGGAATATGTAACTTTATAAACGTTCACCACTCCTCACAACTATGGCTTTAAAAATATTGCTGCTGTTGTTGCTCAGCTCACAGCTCACATCCATCAAGTAAATTCTGGCTCATAATGACCCAGTAGGATGGAGTTGGAGGCCCTCTGTGGGTTTCCAGAGCTGTAAATCTCTATGGGCCTAGAAAGGCTCTTCTTTCACCAACAAATCAGCTAGTGGTTTTGAACTGCTGGCCTTGTGGTTAGCACCCCAAAGCATAACTCATTACACCAAGCCAGTGTCAACTCATGGTGACTTTGTGGATAAGGAAGCAAAATGTTGTCTTGTCTTCTGTCATCTACATAATAGTTGATATGCCTGAACCCGTTGTTATGGTCATTGTGCCAATTTGAGTCTTGTTTCTTTCCTTGTTGTTGACACATTATATAGTAAATAGAATGTTCTTTTCTAGCGATTAGTCTTTCCCAATGAGCTGTCCAAAATGACTGAGTCAAAGTCTTACCATCTGCATGTCTAAGGATTTGTTTTGAAGACAGATTTGTTTGTTCGTCTGACAGCCAACTGCCACGAAGTTGATTCTGACTCAAAGTGACCTCATACAGGGTTCTGAGGCGTTGTAAAACTTTCCAGGACCAGATCGCCTCGTCCTGTGTGTTTGAACCACGAACTTCGAGGCTGGCCGTTAATTGCTTACCCAACAGCACCAACTGAGTAGTCCAAGACATACTCGTATTTTATATTCTTCATCAAATTCTTCTTAGTTATTTATTTAATATTGCACATTAATGATCCTAACATCTCATGGTTAAGTTCAATATCATAATTTTTCTCTAGTTCGTGAGTAAAATAATATATATTTCTACCTTAAAGTTCTCTGTGATGCTGTTGGCTTTAATAATAGGGGGTATATTCTTGTGAGACTGAGTATCAATCAAACGTCCTCCTCTCTGCCTGGTACTATAACCCTCCTCCCTCTCAGTTCTCTTGTATCAGTTCCCCAACGTTGTTAGGCCTGTCCATTTGGTTCCATCTCCCAGAGACTCCATGCACTACAGAATGAAACCCTGCAGTCTGTGTCATCTTCACAACCTTTGCTATGCTTGAGCCCATTGTTCCTCAAAAAGGGAAGAAGACTGTCTGGGAGATGGAATGACATGGTGGCTACCGCAATGGGGTTACCTAATACCGAATGTAAAATAGGATATAGCATATCTACTGCAAATCCACACTTCTTAAGACTTAACTTGAAAGATTACATTTTTCTTGGCATTTCTTTATCCCACCCCCGCCCTCCATGCATTGTACTTTTGACCTTATAGCAAATAGTTAGTCAACTTAAAGTGCAGAAATCCATTTAATTCTATTGCCCTTCCAAAGCAGTGTCCAGGGTCCACACTGATTGGATATAATTTTGCAGCTTCTAATTTTCCAAGTGATTCAAAAGACGCCATGGAAAAATATGTATGTGGCAAAAAAAGAGAGGGAAAAAAGAGAGACTTTTACTGCATGATGCAATTTATGCAAATCTATCCCTACTCTAGCTCTCCATTTTGGAAATTACCTTAAACCATTTTCCATTCACCCATCATTAACCTAGCTTGACAGATGCCCACTAACTTCCCTACAGTTAAGGTATTAGAAAATCCCCATTATCCCACCAACTGGGTGGTATTTCATTGAGAAGTTTCTGCCACCTCCTATGGTCATCAGCCACAATACACAGCCGCCCTACTTCTTTCTTAGTGAAAATGTTTCCAGCAGGAATTCAGATGCACATGCATTTGACCACTCCTTATCCATGCCCTCTGTATTGCTGAAAACAAAGGGCAAACATATTTTCTTTGCGTTCTTTTAAAAATATATAATTGTACTTAAAGTGCTATATAGTTTAGGAACAGATTGATGCAAATTGTTTCTGATGTGCAAGCATTGCTAAGTGACATACATGCTGTTACCTGTTGACCCTTTTCTCTCCTTGCCTGCATTTACCTGTCATCGATGAAAAAGGCAAATGCTTCTTTTCCATGCAAGCTCGTCAACCAGCAGAGGTTCCTAAAGACCTCCAATAGGGGAGAAGTTGTTCTGAGGTTTCAGATGAAGCCTTGTTCCTGCAGAAACCACTTTTAATTTTTTTTCTTGTTTGTGTAGAAACACTTGTTTCTCTCAGATTAAAAAGTACTATTTTTGTTTCTTTTGATTCTCATACTATAAGTCATATTAAAATGGATATATATGAATTTGATATTTACCCATTACTCTGAAATGATTTGAATTTGGGCTGAAGATACCAGAGACCATTAATATAAAAATGTAAGGGTTTATAAAGTTAAAATATTGTTATGTTATTGAGGGCAGTAGCATAAATTATATCACTCAAACTTTATTGACAACGTTTTTAATTAGCCCAAACCAAAACAAAAAAAATACTGTACTCTCTGAAAACATGTCATTATGAGACTGCACATTTTTATGAGAGCAGGCAGCCTCATCTTTCTCCTGCGGAAGGTATGGTAGGCTTGAACCTCCAACTTGCAGTTAGTAGTCTAGGGTCCAACCCACAGTGTCACGAGTGTTCCTTCAGTCTCTCAATAAGTGGATGATTATACTAGGTCTAATAGATGGAAGGATCATTCTTCACAAACTGTCTTTATTTTGCAATTTTACATGTTCTGATTTTGGCATTATCAAATTTAAGTGATTCTAGGCAGAATCAAGTGAGAATGATTTTTCAAAACAAGATTTTTAAAAAGCAATCTTGAAATCTCCTTTTTTTTCCCATTATAGGATGGGGTCAGGGGAGGATTTCTCACTCTCATGAATTTTAACAAAAAATTCTAGTTACTCCTGGTTTTCCATCTCTTTAGGATAAGAAAATCAGCTGCCAGGCACTCATCCTCTTCTTTGAAGATTGTGGATATATTTTCAGTGCATCATGGGGTATAATAAATAAACTCACTTGCATCTTTGTTTCTGAGATATGTTCCAAAATATAGAAGTTAGATGAAATGACTTTTCTCAAATTATTTCAGCATCCACAGCATTAGAAATCAAAATCATTGTAATATTCTGATGATTCTCCTGCTTTAGTGTGTGACTTCCTGTCCCTACACATGAAATAACTACCTCGTTCCATTTCTTCATAGCTAACACCTAACAGCTTGAGATTCATGCTGTCTGCTATCATTTTTAGGACTGGCCACATGATGAGAAGGAGGTTTGTTCATTATCCCTTCATGCTCACTGCCTCTCCTGTATGGCTATCACACACACACACACCCTCACACACACACAAATATTGCATAATTAAAAGCACTATCTTCTATGATGTGATGAGAGAGCCAAAAATCAATAAAGTTCCCATTATGGATTTGACTTTTCCAAGTCTGTTCAGCCTCTGTTGCTACTTTTTAATCATCACTCCCACCAGGCATTGTTTGCCTATTGAGACAGTAGCTAAATGAGTTGAGAATTCGATCAGGTTTGCATCAGCAGTGGGCACTGAAGGCATTGCCAACTCATTACAAAAAGAAATACAAAGAAACAAACGAGAACTTTTCATCTCCCTTTCCAAAGCCTGGAGCTGCCCCTCTAGTGGCGGCTATTCATGTTTTAAAGGTAGCGGTGCAGCTACGGCACCACGGTGGACAGGCGTGTTGTGTTTGCTTAGCCCCTGACTCAAAACCAGTGCTTATCATCCTCTCTTTGATAGAGCGCCAGCTTTCAGCGGAAGCAGTTCCTGCTGCCTGGAATTAGGAGTCGAAGGATCAAGTCAGAGGAGATGACAGCTCCTATGTAGAAAGATGAAGCACTCAAAACTAAATTCTAATGTTGAGAAGAATCTTGGAGTAGAGCATAGAATATTTTTGTTGTTTTTGTTTTTAAATATTGTTTTCATAATGTTAAAAGAGAATACAAGATGATAATGCAAAATGAAAAAGTTGGTGCCTTTTTTGAATAGAGTTGAATGTGCATTAGCTTCAAAGCCAGCGCTTTGAAGGTGAAAGGGTCGGTTATGGCCCTGGGTTTGTTAGATGCCTTCATTTGATTCTGATTCATGGTGTGCTATGTGCAACAGAGTGAAATACCACCGCCTAGCCCCACACCATCCTCACAATTATTGCAATGCTGGAGCCCACTGCTTCTGGTGCTGTGGCAATTCTACTCATTCTGGCTCTCCTGTTTTTCATTGAGTTGCTTACAAAGCAGGATGTACTTTCCCAGGGCCTGGTCGCTCCTGATAAAATTTCCAAAGCACATAAAACAAAGTCTTACTAAGGAGCATTCTGGTTGTACTTCTTCTTCTAGAGATTTTTTTTTTGTTCTTCAAAAAGGTAATTGTATACTCCATATCTACTCAATGTGTACTCAATACTCAATTATTTGTCAAGAATAATTCCAAGGCAGCATGTCTTCTCCAGTCTTCCTCAGAGTTGCTCTGAGTAGGAATTTGGCTCCATGTTGATGAGTTTGGTCTTTGGAGGCAATTGACAGTCCCATGGCTTAGGACAGACACACCTTTGACTTCTAATTGACACCTTTGTCCTTTAACACTTTAAGAGGTCTTGTGCGGCAGATAGGCCCAAAACAATACATTCATTCTTGAGCATTGATTGTGAACCTAAGGAAAATAAAATCCTGGAAAAATTTAATCTTACCTCTGGTTACCATGACATTGCTTATTGACCCAGTTGTGAGAATTCTTGCTTTGTTTATGTTTAGGTATAAAACATGCTGAAAAAACTAGTCTTTAATCTTCATCAGTAAGTGCTTCAAGTCTTCTTGGCTTTCATGAAGCGACTCTGTGTCATATGTTATATATTAGATTACTAATGAGTCTTCCTCCAATCGCGAGGTCACATTCTTATTCCAGTTTGTAAGAATTGCACCACAAACAAATGTAATATGCATGGTGAGAGGATATACCCCTGACACACACTTTTTCTGATTTTAGATCATTCAATGTCTTTTGTTCTGCTTGAAACACTGCATCCTGGTTTATGTACAGATATTGCAGGAACACAATCAGTGTTTTGGGATTCTTGTTCTTTACAATGCTATTTATGTATTTTTTATTATCCACACACTTTAATGCCTTTGCAGAATGAGGGGGCAAAACAAGTAAACACCTTTCTGATAGTCTTGATTGCAGTAAAAGTCCATCTCTGATTTATGTAATAATATCTCTTGCTCCTTGTCCTCCTTTGAATCTAATTTGAATTCATAGTAACTCCCTATCCATTGCAACGCTTAATTTAATCCATCTTCAGTAAAATTTACTTGATTACAATATTACAAATATTGTTCTACAATTTTCCCATTTTGATGGGTCACCTTTCTTTGAAATGGGTACATATATGGATGTGTTAGTTTGGATTGACTAGGGAAATAAATGCAGAAGCAGTCCTATGTGTGTAAGAGCAACCTTTAGATCAAGGAGCAATTTTATATTGAGAAAACATCTCAGTCTGGTCCAGATCAAGTAAAAAATCCGATATTAGCTCATATGTCTGATACTTTTCTGTACATTCCTCTTCAGACTCACATAGCACATGATGCTGAATGCAGGAAGATCCCAGGGCAGTGGGTGAAAACTCTTGTGAATCCACTGGCAGTGCTGGCGCAGGTCTCCAGGTGGCTCCTCCAGCCCTTGGAGGGTGGCTCCTCAATAGGAAGGTGACGTAGAGAAAGGGTCTCTCACAGGTCTCAGCAAGTCTCTGCATGGCTTGTCAACAGGAATACCAAGGCAGAGAGAGAGAAAGGAAGTTCCCAGAATCCTCAAGAAGGCATCATCAGGCTGTGACCTGATTGACAGGTTAGATTCTACCCATTCACTCTGAATGCCCTCAAGTTAACATGAGATTATGTAACTACCACAATGGATAGCTTCCAGTTTGGGGGTAGGTAGCTGTTTTTCAAATTTGTTGGCATAGACAAGTGAGTGGTTCCAGGGCTTCATTGGTTTGTGAAAACATTTCAATTCTTGTCGCTTTTTTACGCCACCGATGTCTTAGTTCACAATGAACTTCCTTCTTCAATTCCAACAGTTCTTGGTCATATGCTACCTCTTGAAATAGCTGAGCTTTAACCAATTATTTTCAGAGCAGCGACTGTGTATTCTTTCCATCCCCTTCCGGTGCTTCTTAAACCTTTCATTATTTTCTCATAGAATCCTTCAATATGGAAGCTTGAAGCGATGTTTTCTCTTTAGTTCAGCTTTACAAACACTAAGCATGTTCTTCCACCATGGTCTGTCAGTATGTCGTGCTGCGGTGACTTGCATGTGGCTGTGTTCTGGGAAGTTATGTCACTGGTATTTTGAGTGCTAGCAGGGTCACTCAACGTGAGCAAGTTTTAGCTGAGGCTCCAGATTACAAAGAAGAAATATGATGTCCACTTCTGAAGGATTAACTACTGAAACCTTATGATTAGCAGCAGAATATTTTCAGGTATATTTTAAAGAGATTTAATAACTTTCCAAGTATCATAGCATTTTAAAATCCTAATGGTAGTAACAGTAATAATTAATGCAACTTGATTTCTTGCTCAATCATTTTTGGGGTGAAGAATTTGGTCAAATTCTTCAATTTCTTCATCATTAACTTTAGTGGCTGGTGTGTAAATTTGAATAATAATCACATTAACTGGTCTTCTTTGGAGCATACAACTATTATCCTATCACAGATAGCATGGTATTTTAAGATAGCTCTTGAAATGTTCCTTTTGCTGATGAATGTGATGCAATTCATCATGAAATTTTCATTCCCAACATAGTAAACTTTACAGTTGTCAGATTAAAATGGCAAATAACAGCCCACTTCAGTGCATTAATTCCTAGACTATCAATCTTTATGCATTCCACATAAATTTTGACAAATTCCATTTTTTCTAGCTTCTAACTACAAACAGTCCATGTTCCAATTATTACTGAGCTTCTCCATCCTCTGTTCCCACAGATGCGGTCAGTTTAATCCTACATATTTCTTTTGGGTAAGGCCAAGTGTATCTCACTGTCATCTAACTCCTATTGACCCTATAGGACAGGGTAGAACTGCCCCTATGGATTTTCAAAACTGTAATTCTTCCTGGAGAAGAAAGCTTTGTTTTTCTCCAATGGTTTCAAACTGCTGACCTTGTGGCTAGCAACCCAACATGTAAGAGGCCTGTGTAGTGAGTGTTTATGTCATTGAAAAAGGTATTTACAATGAAGAAATCATTTATCTTGAAAAAGTCTATCATGCATTATCCATCTTCCTTTCTGTCAACAAGCTCATATTTTCCAACTACTATTCTTTCCTCTTGCTTCAAAGTTTTGCATTATAATTGGCAATAATTGGCAATGCATCTTCATTGCATTTTTGACCAATTTCAGACAGAAGATATTGGTGAATTCTTCAATTTCTTCATCCTAGCAATAATAGTTTAGAGTGTAAATTCAAATAATGGTTGTATCAAATTAACTTCATTGCATGTATGTAGCTATTATCCTATTATAAATAGCATTGTATTTCAAGATAGATCAAATGTTCATTTTGATGATGAATTTGAATGTTTTCTTGAATTTGTCACTTCTGACATAGCAAACTATACAGTTTTCCAATTAAAAATGGCCAATGCCTATCTATTTCAACTATTTCCTGGCTGTTAGGAAGCCAGAGAAAATCAGATATGGTCTCCCACGCTGTTGACTTAAGGCATCATCCAGTTTTCTTAGATCCATCTTGGTCCATGTCATGCTCTGCTGTTTGCAGCTGTTTCTTCTCCTGTGGGCCACACTACCGCAGCAAATGAAGGACTGACAGCTTACTCCATCCGTGTAATTTAGCCATCCCCTTTCCACGAATATTTTGACTACCTTCCAACCTGAAGTGTTTATCTTCTGCCCCTATATTATCAGAAAAGATTTTATTGCTCTTCCAAAGGTTTTTATTAGTCAATTTTTAAAGAAGTTTATCTCCAGGCGCTCAATCTCAGTCCGTCTGGAAGCTCTGAGGAAGCCGTCTGCCACAGGTAGCCCTGTTGATATTTTCAGTACTGGTGACACAGTTCCCAGAGTCACAGCAATATGCCATCACCACAGTAAAAGAAACTGACAAGTGGGGGCAATAGAATCAAAACAGAATTTAAAACAGCCATAATAAAAATGCTTCCATGACAAATATGTTACAGCGTATGAAAAAGTAAAAACTCTTAGTAAAAGAAAGTCTAAGCAAATAAAAGGAAGGTATAAACATTGTTGCTACTAAGTTCATTGAATTGGTTCAGACTCATGGAGGGCCTATGTCGGAGCCTATCGATACAGCGACTGTGTCAGCCATCTCCTTGAGGCTCTTGCCCTTTTGCCAGTCTTCTTCTTCTTCTTTTTTTTTTAAATTTGGCGCTTCCACTCTACCAAACATGATATCCTTCTCCAGGGACTGGTCTCTCCTGACATGTCCAAAGGATGTAAGATGAAGTCTTGTCACCTTCACTCTACATAGCACTCTGGCCTTGCTTACATAAAGATCAGTTTGTAGCAGTCTGTAATACCTTTGTTATTTTTCCTCCAACATAACAATTCAAATGCACTGCTTCTATTGTCTTCCTTACCCAATGTCCGACTTTCACATGCATAAGATGCAATGGAGAATACCATGGGGTGGGTCAAGCACAGCTTAGTCCACAAAGAAACTGCCTTGCTCTTCAATACTCTAAAAAGTTCTTTACCTTATGCAATGTATCTTTTGGTCTCTCTCTCTCTCTCTCTCTATATATATATATATATATATATATTTATACACATACATATATATTTATGTGTGTATGAGATATGTATATGACTGACTACAGCACATTGACTAGAACATATACATAATGAGATATATGCATCATTGAGTATATGCATGTCTGACTATATATAGCTATAATATATTGAAGACATATATTATATATTTTGTTAGGTGCCATCTAGCTGATTCCTACTGCTAGTGACCTTATGTACAATAGAATTAAACACTCCCCGGTCCTACACCTTCCTCACGAAGGCTATGTTTAAACACATTGTTGCAGCCACTCCATCAATCCATCCTGTTGAATGTTTTCTTTATTCTGACAGACCCATTTTAACTACTGTGAGGCCCTTTCCCAAGGACTGTTTCCTCCTATAACCAGTCCAAAACACAAAAGATTAAATCTCTCCATCTTTGCCTCCTAGGAGCATTTGGCTATACTTTATTTCAAGATATAGTTGAAACCACTAGAGAACTAAAATGAAAAGTCTAAGCAACTTCAAGTGTAAGTGAGGAAGTAGGCAAACTGGAGCTTCTAGTCCTTGGTAGTATAAGAAAGTGAGTGGATGAGAAGTGTAGCCACTTTGGAAAATGTGTGTCAACCCCCCTCCAAAAAGGAGGATATACATGTATGAACAAGGAATTCTAACCACTACATTTAACATGTGTTGTTTATCTAACGTTATTGCAATAGCATGCGATGAGTATCAATACAATACAGATTAAGGGGAGAATAGATACATGAATATTACTATTTTAAAGAATATAATATAACAACAATGAAATGGAACTGCTGATAAATAAAATATAGTTAAATTTCAAAATCATTATATTTCATGAGTAAAAAAGACAGACAATATGGTATAAGCTTCCATTTATAAGAACATAAAACAAACAAAATGCATCTATTTGTAATGTAAATCAGATCTGTGGTTTATATTTGCAAGGAGGGCACAGATTAATTTGGAAATAAATAAGGGAACGTTGTGGGTGATGAAAATTATTCTTATCTTGATAAAGTCTTAGTGTAAGTGGGCGTATGCATATGCCAAAACTGATAGAACTCTGCTTTTAAGACCTGGATTTTTTACTCAGTGTGTTGTAAAGCTGTAGTCACCTGGAAAATTACCCCCTACCTCACTCCCATGTCAAATAAAATTTATAATAAAAGAACTTTCATTTCGGTAAAACTTTGGAGATTTGACAGACAAGGGTGTGAGGATTTTCTCTCATAATTGAATGTTGGTCCATAAGCAACTACCGCATGGGTTCACATGTGCACATGCATGTGCACACACACACAAACACACTCACAAACTCTAAAGTGTTTAAATGACACATAAGCTCCACTATAAAAATCCCAGGAACTAGGTATATCACTATTCCTGATAAAAGATGTCATGTGAGGGCAGAGCATGTGAGAATGGACAAAGTTAGAGAGAGATAACAAACACATCTCTGGAAGAGATTTATAATGGCAAAATGTGGTACATTTTTTTAGAGCAAATTTAAAACTTTTCCTTAAGTATCTATTTTTTTAAAGAGTCAAACTAAACACAAATTGCAAAATATTCAGAAAACAATGTGAATAGATATTCTATACATGAGGATCTATATGATGAGAGACAAATTTGTGGAATGCTGGAGATTCATTTCTTAAGAGAACCAAATAATCATGAATGCAATTGCCCAATACTGAAAGGTTTTGATGATGTCTGCTTAGAACAGCAGAGCAGATGGAACAATAGCTGGAAACTATTAAAAACTTAAACCCAAAACAAACATCTAACAAGATGACATGGCACAAATGGAAAGCTCAGGCAATGACACTTCTGGTAACCATAGAATAGTAGACTCTGATTCTTGGGGAAAATTGTGCATGGGAGGAGCTCATGTGATGAATAATTCTTAAGCTAGGCAAGTGATACAAAGTTCAATGGCCCTTTTTGAAATGAAGCGATAGCTCTAAAGAGCAATGAAATAATTAGAATAAAACCAAAACCCTGTTTGTACTACAGAAAATCGAGAAGATATGAAAGAGCAAGCATAACTGTTAATATTGCCTCTTCCCCTTCCAGATGAAGATTTCAAACATTCTTCCGCTTACTAGTTTCTGGAGTTTGCATGGTTCTTATTTATTTTTTAATTTCTTCGAACTGTTCTTGCCTTTTCCTTTTTCTCTGTTTCTTTGTCTTGATAAGGATGATCTGAGTGCTTTAGTGCTGTTTTATTTTTCTATTACTCCATAAAAAATATTACCACAGATTTTGACACTCAAACGAACACTCAATTTTGGGGTCCCAGTTCTGTAATCACAATCTTGAGCACACATATCTGCTCAGCATCTCATGAGACTGAAATCAAGTTGTCAGTAGATTATATTCTTTTCTCAAGTTTTCAGTCCTCTTCTAAACTCATTCAAACTGTTGGCAGAATTCAGGAACTTGTAGGTGCAGGTCTGAAGTCTTGTTTCCTTGCTTACTGTCAATCAAGACCTCTCTCAAATCCTAGAAATTAGACTCGGTCCCTTCCTATTTGCTCTTTCCAATGTCCAAAATAGTGAAAGGGTAACCCCCTCACTTGAATTTCCTTCATGCTTCAAACCTCTGACTTCCTCTTTTGCCACCGGATATAGGGCAATATCTGCTTTAAAAGTCATGCCATCTATTTTCTCCCCATATAAAATTGATAACCAGCTTTTAAAAGCAATAATATCAAATAATAAAAAATCAGGAAGTCTCATACTTTCCAATCTCAAAAGTTAATCTATAGTTATAGTAGTCAAAACAGCTAGCTCTGGGTACAATGACGTATACACAGAGCAGGGGTTGGCAAATTGCAGTTTGAGAGACATATACAGCCCTTTTTTTATATGTACATGGCCCTTCTGAAATAAAATGGAATGTTTTGAAGGGTATTAGATATCAAATAATGGTGATTTTAATTATTAAAAATATATATATTTATGGGTCTTGAATAATTTAAAATTCTTGTGATGGACAGGATTAGCTCTTCCATCTCAAAAGTTTGTCAATTCTTGAAGATCGATGGAACATATTGAGGAACTGGAAGTAAGTCAATCTACCTATAGACAAGCAATCTTTGACAAAGAACTGAAACAAATTAATTGAATAAGAGGTAATCTCTTTAACAAATGGTGCTAGCATTGGCTTAAGGGTGAAAAGAAGTCAAGAATGAAACACACACATACACATGCACAACACACTGATAAGAAAGGAGGTTAGGAAAACACCCAACACAAATGGTGTAAGATGACATCATAGAGTCCATAAATGGATGTAATAACCTTGAATATCAATGGACTGAACTTGAGCATTAAAAGGCTGAGACTAGCAGACTGGCTTAGAAAGCATAGCCTGTCAATCTGCTGCCTACAGGAAATACATCTCAAGATTACAGACAAAAATAGGCTGAGAATCAAAGGCTGGAGAAAAATATATCAAGCAAATGGCAATTCAAAAATAGCAGGGGTTTCAACCCTAATCTCAGAGAAAATTGATTTCAAGGTGCAAGCCATACCAAGAGATAAGGAGGAGCACTATATAATACTCAAGGGAACAGTAGAAAAAAGACCAGTGAGCATAATAAATATATATGTGCCCAATGAGAGACCTGTGAAATTCATCAATCAAACAATCCAATAGATGAAAAAAAATTATAGGCTCAACAATTACAGTATGTGACTTTAATACAACACTCTGACAAAGATAGATCACAGGGACATAAACTCAACAAGGAGGCTACAGTTCTAAACATTATAATCAGACCACTTGACCTGATAGACAATTTCAGAACTCCACCCAAATGTAAAAAATTCACATTCTTTTCAAGCCCACATAACACATACTACAAGATAGATCACATGTTGGGACGTAAGTTGAATCTGTGTAAATCCAAGAGAACATACAGACTTCTCTGACCACTTCTGACACTTCTCTGACACTTCTTCTGACCACTATGCCATAAGGGTGGAAATCAACATAAGGATGATTAAGAAAACAAAGGCAAACAATTGGAGGTTGAATAAATCTATTGCAAAAGGAGTTGGCACTGGCGCTGATCAGACATGAAATCACGAGTTTCTAGAAACCAACAAAAATGGGAATACGATGTACCAAAACCTTTGGGACACAGCAAAGGCATTTATCAGAAGTTGTATAGCGATACAGGCACACATGGAAAAGAGAGACTTATGATTGATATGCTGACACAACACTTACAGCAATTAGAGCAGAGTCAACAGGACAAGTCTACTACGAGCAAAAGAAAAGAAGTCATAAAAATCAGGGCTGAGGATCGTAAGGGAGAAAACTATGGAAAAAATTAATGCAGTTAAAAATTGGTTTGTTGAAAGGATTAACAGACTCTAGAGCTCACTGGTAAATCTAACCAAAGAAAATAAGAAACTAATTTCAATAACAAAGATGAAGGATGAAACGGGGCATTACAATGGGCCCTAATGAAATCTAAAGGATAATTCCACAGTACTATGAAGGCCTGTATTCTAACGAATTCAACATCTTGGAAGACATGGACAAATAATTGTAAAAACAATCCCTCCCTAGACTATGCCAGATGAACATCAAGAATCTGAACAGACCCATACCAATAGAAGAAATAGATAAGTTTATCAAAGGAATGCCAACAAAAAATCTCCTGGCCTTCACAGGAGAATTTTACCAAGCATTCAGGGAAGAACTGACACCAATCCTACGCAAACTCTTCCAGAACATAGAAAAAGATGAAAAACTCCTGAACTCTTTCTATGGACCTAGTATAACTCTGATACCAAAACTGGGGAAAGATTTCACAAGAATTGAGAACTACAGACCAATATGACTCAGGAGCACTGATGTAAAAACCCTTAACAAAATACTGGCCAATAGAATACAAAAGGATATAAAGCAAAGAATTCACCATGACCAGTGGAATTCATACCAGGGATGCAGATATGGTTCAACATCTGAGAGACCATTAGTATTATTGACCACATTGACATGAAAAACTATAAGAACCACATGATAATATCAATAAATGCGGAAAAAACATTTGACAACCTCCAACACCTGTTTAAGGCACTCAAGAAGATATGAATGGAAGGAAAATTCCTCAAGACAATATAAGCTATATACAAAAAAGACAACAGCCAATGTGGTAGTAAATGGAGAAAAATGAAAACAATCATCTGAAAAGGGGGGCCACACAAGGATGCTCCTCATCTCCATTCTTATTTAACATCGTACAATATTTAACATAGCTAGGACTGGAGGTCCTAGCTAACAGCATATGGCAAAGAAAACATATCAAAGGTATTTGGCTGGGGAAGAAAAAGGTGAAACCATCATTTTTTCCAGATGATATGATTTTGTAAATGGAAAAATCACAAAAGCTCCACAAGGGGAGTACTGGAAGGAATAGCGGAATATGGTAGAGTGACAGGATACAAGATCAAGAAACAGAAGTCTATTGGATTTCTATACACATCAGACAAGAGCACAGAAGAGGGGATCAGAAAGGTGTACCCTTCACAATAACAAGCAAAAATGGAAATATCTAGGGATATCACTGACTTAAAAAACCAAAGATTTGTATGAGGAAAAGTATTGAACACTATTTTAATAAACCAAGAGAAATGTCAACAAATGAAAGACTATCCCATGCTCATGGACCAGAAGACTCAATGTAGTAAAGACATCAGTCCTGCCCAAGGCACTATATAAGTTTAATGCTATTCTGATACAAATACCATAATCTTTCTTCAAATATTTGGAAAAACTTATTACCAATTTTGTACGGAGAGGGAAGAAGCCCAAAATCAGCACAGAACTCCTCAAGAAGAAGGATAGAGTGGGAGAGCTTGCTTTATCTGACTTTGGCACATATTATACATCCACAGTGGCCAAAATCACAAGGTATTAGTATATTAACAGGACAGATAATCAGACCAATGGAAAAAACCTGAAAACTCAGAAATAAAATTATCAACTTACAAAAAGTTATCTTTGATAAAGACTCCCCAAAAATCAAATGGGAAGCGGATGCCCTCTTCAACAAATGGTGTTGGAAGAAATGGATAGGTAACTGCAGAAAAATGAAACAAGAGCCTTACCTCACTCCATGAGCAAGAATAAACTCTATGTGAATCACAGATCTTGAGGTAAAATCTAAAACTATTAGGGCCATCAATGCGCACAAATCAAATGGGACAAACCTGAGAACTTTGGTTCAGGGAATGAATAAGCTATCAGAAATAGGGAAGGATACAAATAAAGATGAGTCACAAATTGACAAGCGGGATACACCAAAGATAAAACACCTGTGTACAGTGAAAGAATTCACCAAGAGAGTAATAAGAGGACCCACGGACTGGGGAAACATCTTTAGCAATGACACATCAGACAAAGGTCTTATTACTAAAATTTACAGTACTCTGCTAGCTTACAAATAAAAAAAAAAAACAAACTAATTGCCCACTGTGGAGGAGGGCAAAGGACCTGAGCAGAACTTTCATAAGGGCAGAAATCCAAATGGCCAAAAATATTTCTGATCCTTAGCCATAAGAGTAATAAAAATTTAAAAAATCTATGAGATACTGCCTAACACCCTCAAAGATAATCCAATTAAAAAAATCAGAAAGTAAGAAGTGTTGGAGCGGCTATGGTGAGATTGGAACTCCCTTTCACTGTGGATGGACCTGTAGGTATATACAGCCACTATGAACATCAATTTGGCAATATATAAAACAGATGGAAATCAAGCTACCATATGGCCCAGCAATCCTCCTAATGGACATATAACCAGAAGAGGCAAGAGTCAAACCATGGCCAGACATCTGTGCTCCAATGTTCATCACAGCACAGGTCACAATTGCAAGGAGCTGGAAACAACCCAAATTTCAATCAACAGACTAATGGATTAAAATACTGTGATACATACATACAATGGACAACTATGCATCCTTAAAAAACAGTGATGAACACATGAGGCACATCACTGCATGGGAATGACTGGAG
This sequence comes from Tenrec ecaudatus, assembly GCF_050624435.1. Classification (NCBI taxonomy): domain Eukaryota; kingdom Metazoa; phylum Chordata; class Mammalia; order Afrosoricida; family Tenrecidae; genus Tenrec; species Tenrec ecaudatus. Next base: position 102,415,726 of record NC_134530.1, read on the forward strand.
GAAATTATGCTAAACAAAGCAAGTCAAGCACAAAAGGACAAGTACAACATGAGTCTACTGAGGTAAGCTCAAAAATTCAGAAGGGGCATAGAAAAAAAGCTACTGTATGAAATACATTCCTAGGGTGAGGTTCAGGTAGCATGGCAGGGGTCATACCATATCCAGGGATAGCTATGGTAGCCAACTAAAAGGGAGGGGAAAACAAAAAAGATATGGGTAGTGGGGGAATGGGAATAACCCACCCAAGGGGAGGGTGTTGTTTATATCTCCACAGGGAAAGAGGGACCAGACTTCAACCCAGTGTGCCAAGACATGAATGCAACATACCGACATAAAGCAAGGAACCAGTAGAGAAATCTGCAGGTCTGGCCCCAATTCCAACTACTTGAACAGCACCCCAAGCCCCCAGAAGAATTCAATTCAGAGTACAGCACTGAAGCTACAGCTCAGGAAGAGGAACATATCTGATCAGAGCACTCAGGAGCAAACGAAGGGGGAGAGAGTGGAGCATATCCTAGCCCATCAAGCCCTAAGGACAATATTCCTGCTGAGAACAGCCAATGCACAGAGAGGACCATATGGCCGGCCCCACCAAGAGACATGACATCCCTCACTATGGGGGACAACACTTGAGACACAGTGCGGGAATTGTGGCAGATCTGACCCCTCCACACCTAGGCAAAACACTTAAGGGTGTGCAATAGAACACCAAAGGGAGCATAGCAAGGAAGTCCACAGGGAAAAACAAAAATAGACTGTGGGGTAAAGGTGTGGCACCTCATCAGACTCAATTGGAAAACACGTCTAAAGGTCCACAAACAGACCCTGAACTATTTATAGACTTCTTTTGGTCATTTTGTTTTTGTTCTTACTCCTTTGTTGTCTTTTGTTGCTTTGTCTTAGTCTGTCATGTTTTTGTATATATTATTGTTTCTGCATGTCCATCTAGATACGATAGGCCAGATGATCAATCCGGAAGGGGAAACACCAGGACCAATAGTCCTGGGGGACATGGGAGAGGGGCAGGTGGGGGCAAGGAAGTGGGTGCTAACAAGCCCAGGGACAAGGGAACAACAAGTGAGCTATAATCAATGGCAAGGAGAGTGTAAGAGGCCTGATAGGGCTTGATCAAGGGCAATGTAATCAAGAGGAATTACTGAAACCCAAATGAAGGCTGAACATGATAGTGAGACAAGAGGAAAATAAAAGAAATAGAGGAAAGAACTAGGAGGCAAAGGGCATTAATAGAGGTCTAAATACAGGCATGTACATATGTGAACAAATTTATATATGATAGGGAAATATAGCTATGTACATATATTTATAGGTTTAGTATTAAGGTAGCAGATGGACATTGGACCTCCACTCAAGTATTTCCTCAACTCAAGAACACTTTGTTCTATTTATTTGGCATTCCATGATGCTTACCTTCCTGACACAATTGCTGAAGACAAAGTGGGTGCACAAGCAAATGTGGTGAAGAAAGCTGATGGTGCACAGCTATTTTAAATGCTTGAAGATGAACAAGCAGCCATCTAGCTGATAAGCAACAAAACCCATGTGGAAGAAGCACACCAGTCTGTGTGATCATGAGGTGTCAAAAGGATCCAGTATCAGACATCAAAGAACAACAAAAAAATTCATATCATTGTGGATGAGGGGGAGTGAGGAGTGGAGACCCAAAGCCCATATGTAGGCAACTGGAAATCCTCTTATAGAAGGGTCATGGGGAGATGATGATCCAGTCAGGGTGCAGTATTGCAGCAATGAAACATACAGCATCCCTCTAGTTTTTTAATGCTTCCTTTCCCCCACAATCATGATCCCAATTCTACCTTACAAATCCAGCTAGACCAGAGCATGTACATGGGTACAGATAAGACCTGGAAGCACAGGGAATCCAGAACAGATAAACCCCCTCCGGACCAATATCGAGAGTAAAGATACCAGGAGGGTAAAGGGAAAGTGGAGGGAGAAAAGGGGAACCAAAACAATGATATGCATATAACCCCCTCCCAGGGGGTTGGACAACAGAAAAGTGGGTGAAGGGAGATATTAGTCAGTGTAAGACATGAAAAAATAATAATGATTTATAAATTATCTAGGGTTCATGAGGGAATGAGGGTGAGGGAGGGAGGGGAAAAATGAGAAGCTGATACCAAGGGCTCAAGTAGAAAGGAAACGTTTTGAAAATGATCATGGCAACATATGTACAAATGTACTTGACACAGTGGATGTATTTATGGATTTTGATAAGAGTTGGACAAGCCCCAGTAAAGTGATTTTTTTAAATGGTGCTAGCAAAATTGTCCATTTGCAGAAAAATGAAACACTAGATGTAATGTAAAACTAAAATACTCATCAGAGAAAAATTATGGACAAATTTTGGGCATAAATAAATTTAGGACATAAATATACTATCAAACATAAATAAATGTTTGATACTTGGCACAAATATACTATCAAAGATAGCTAAACAAACCCAAACAGAAGACAAACTAGCAAACTGGAACTTATTAAAAATTGGACACTTAAGAACATCAAAATAATTCTCAAGAATAAAAAGAATATATTGACTATGGGAAAAATTTTGATAATGACATATCAGAAAAGGGTCTAGTCAATAAAATATATAGGAAACTTCAACACCTCAACATAAAAAAAACAATTTTAAATAATGGGCAGAGAACATGAAATTACATAACGAAAAATGATATTCAGATGGCCAAGAAACCCATGAACATATGTCATCAATATTAGCCATTTAACAGGTGCACATCAAAACAACAGTGCGATATTATCTCATCTCAGCATTAATAGTGAGTTTCTAGAAGACATAAAACAACAAATGCTGGCGCAGATACTGAGACACTGAATCCAAATATACTTTTGGTGGGACTATGAAATGGTACAATCACTGTGGAAAACTATATGATATGTCATTTAAAAGTTAGAAATATAAATACCATAATGATTCATCAATCCTATAGCTAGATATATATCCTGGTGACATAAGACCTCTGGCATGAATAGAAATGTATATGGCCATATTTATTACAGCAATATTCACAAAATTAAGAAGGTGAAAGCCACCTCTGACCTACAAGATCTATCAGAGAAATGTTGGGGTGCTAAACACAGGGCAGCAATTCAGACCTAGCACTATGGGAAACATATGAGGCTGTCAGCTCCCATAAAGCCTCGCAAACCCTACGCAGTAGCTCTATGACTCACCGTTGGAATGAACATATTGGCAGTGGTAGTGGAAAGATGAATGGAGTTTTAAAAAATACACATGCAATGACATACTAGACATCAAAGAATAATGATAGTTCTGTGAAATACCTCATAATTTTCATGAACAGGAAGGATATTAAACTGTGTAAAATTAGACTATCATAAAAGGACAAACATTGCATAAGGCCACTGCTTTTAAAAAAGTCAGAAATGGTTTTCACAGAAAAAGAAACATTCTTCTATGGCTACCAGAGGTGACAAGAGAAGGGAGAGAAAAATAATGGACTAGGGAGTGAACACATATCAACTTTGGTGACAGCAAAGGTATGAGCAGGGGCAGGTGAGCACAAAATGATCAAGATAAAGAAAGCGTACTGGGAGGAGCATGAGCATTAAAGGCAATCGAGGGAAATAGCATTACATACATAAACTGGCCGTAACAATCGCCAGCAAGTGGTTGCCAAGAGAGACACGCTGCTGTGCCATTTGGGAAGGCAAATGGGACTATATGAATGATTATGTTTAAGTCTGACAGAGGTTATTCCTACATATTTATTTTTATAAACTGTAAAATATCCACAAATATAGCAGAGCATGCAGGAAGCATATTTATGAAAATTTATTAGTAAAAAATACACACTTTTAAAGAATGAGCTGTGGGCCTGTGGCAGCTCATAGTCATCGTATCATGTTAATTGGTACAACATAGTCCACAAATAAAATGTACTGTATCCTTGGTGAGTAGTGTTTAGGAGTAGTCCTAAAAAGGTTGTGAGTGATCAGATTAGTGGCTATTATTAATCTCCCCCCACCTGGTGTTAAGAAGAATGAAGAAAATAAATGATACATGGAAACAATTAGTTCCAAAGCGTAATGAACCATGGGAACCACAACTTCCATGACCAGGAGACTAGGAAAACCAGCCAGCACCCTGGTACGGTTACTGCTTAGAAAGAATCCCCTTGTCAGGTTTTGGATAGAATGTGAGAAAATGTGGTACAAAATTCAAAATCATAAAAAAATAGCTCAGGCTCACCCGTGGGATAGAGATTCTTGGAGTATCTTAGATAACGACCCTTAGTCACCCTTCAAGTTTGAAACAGGAAAAGATAGGGAAGAAGAACAAATGTAAACAGTAAATATGTGAGGATGTGGGATGAATGCTGTTACATTGCAGGAATTATAATCAATGGCTTAAAAACATCAAATGGAACACTGATTTGCTCTGTAAACATTCACCCTCATTTCAATGAAAAGGTTTTGTGATTGTTGTTTTTAAGGATCATGTATTTAGGTCAGAACTACTCAGATAATCTTCCTGTCTTAATGTCAGCTGATTTAAGACCTTAAATACATTTTCAAAATTCTTTCAGAATAGTTACTAGGAAAATTTTATTATATAATTGTGAAAAGTTATTGATATATCAATGGCTGGGTGTTTTGTTATTATCTTAGGATTCTGTCTACCAAAGACACATAAACAGATTCCTTGGATCCAACTAAATCAATTGCATGCAGGCCCAAAAGAATTGTCTATTGACATGAATCTTGCCCGAATTAAGCAATTGAGACACTTATTAAGATTAGGGGGGGGGGGTTGTGGGGAGGAAGCACTTGGTCTTCTCAGAGTAGATTCATTCCAGGCAAGTTATACATACACTAGTGTTTGTTTACCCACAGGCTTTTGCTTTTGCCAGACATAGCAGCCATACAAACAGGAAAGCGCCTGTAAGGGAGAATCAAATGGATTTGACTATTTATGTTATAAATGGCCATACTTCACTCTACCTTTGCTGAGTCTCTTTACAACCAGCAATGAGGGTAGAAAAGTAGACCTTTTTGAGAAAGAACCTTACAATTCCATCCTTTCAAGAACATGACCCTTCTCTTCCTTTTCCTATGTCTGCTGTGATTTCTACAATTAGATGGAAAACATTCAGGGATACCTAGACAGGTGTCTATATAAACCTAAACCTATCATTATCTCCAATGATTCTGTGACGACTTCCTGTGTTCCCCAAAGACCCTGAGTCCCTGCGAAGCATATTATTAGTGACAAAGGAAAGTCTAGTTTATCGCCTAAGACTTATTGGAGAGAAAAGGAGAAAAGGGTGTGTGATATTATCTTTCTCTCTGTTTTTCTTCCTATGTCTCTCTTCTCTATTCTCCCCATTCCCATCTCTCCCTTGTCCTCTTCCCTTCTTTTTATGTTTTGTTTTTAATTAAATACTTGTCTTTCATCACAAATTTCCATTCCCAGCCATTCTGGGTAATGATTCATAATAAGAAGTCCTTTTAAGGTTGCACATGTCACTTTGAATCTGATACCGTTGCTTGAAAACTTATTAATGCACCCCTCACAAACTGCACTAGAAGAATGACTATACGTCCAAATAACATAATGACTTTCACCATGCACAATCAGAAGTGATGCTAGGCTTATAATTAATAATACCCACAAGAGTCAGTGTTAACTGATCTGAGACACATTTACATGGGTCTTCAGATTTATTTTCTTTCTCTTTTGATAACTTTGTAGAATTGCCTCAGCTGGACTAAATCCACTGATAGACAGCAAGTTAGCTAGCTTATAGCCACATTTCTGTTCTTCTAGATGCACATAAACTTCCTCAGGATAATCTATGAGTATGTATAATAGGGTGGGACAGAAATCATTCTTCTCATGAAGTGCTCCCATGTATACTCATAGTTATTGTAATCGATCAACCAAGTCATACTTATGTCTCCTATAACTTTCTCTAATGCATTTAGAATAGTATCTATGCCCAGGATACTCTGTGTAATAATGAGATGCAGGATCTATAAATCTATACTTGAACTCTGGGAAGCGAACTATGTTAAAGAGAGTTGAAAAGAAAACAACCTGCAGCCACAGCCCTGAGCATGCTCAGGCTTCAGAAGAGGCTCGCCCCCAGCGTCCTCAGCTGTGGCGAGAAGTAAGTCCGGTTGGACCCCAATGAGACTGATTGAATTGCCAATACCAGCTCCCGTCAGCAGATCCGGAAACTGATCAAAGAGGGTCTCGTCATCCGCAAGCCTGTGACTGTCCATTCTCGGGTCCAGTGCCACAAAACCACACTAGCCCTCCTGAAGGGCAGGCATATGGCATAGGTAAGCAAAAGGGTACAGCCAATGTTCACATGCCCGAGGAGTTCACGTGGATGAGGAGGATGGGGATTCGGCGCCGGTGGCTCAAGAGACACTGGGAGTCAAAGATTGACCACCGTAGGTATCACGGCCTGTACCTGAAGGTGAAGGGGAACGTGTTTAAGAACTAGCGGATTCTCATGGAACACATCCACAGGCTGAAGGCTGACGAGGCTGAGGACCTCAAGTCTAAGACCAAGGAAGCACGCAAGAGCCATGAGGAGCGACTCCAGGCCAAGAAGAGCTCATCAAGACTCGGTCCAAGGAGGAAGAGACTAAGAAATAAACGCCCCCTCTCCTCTCTGTACATAGTGGCCTTGGCAGTTCTATTCACAGTCACTCAATAAAAGCAAGCCTTGTTAGCCTGCCCCTGAAAAGAAGAAGAAGGAGGAGGAGGGGGAGGAGGAGGAGAAAAACAAATAAATGAAAAGGATAAAAGACACTTAATATTAACAGAGTATAAAAGAAGAGGTTACGCTCCCTAGCGAAAAATCCGTTCGGGTAAGTGAATAAGGGCTCTAGAGGGTCAGCGAAAAAGAGGATAGATTGGCATATTGGCTTCAGCAATGGGCTCACACATAGGAACAATTGGTAGAATGGTTTCAGAACTGACTGAACGGCACCCAACATCAAAAGTAGGTGAGTATGAAAATAAACCCAAATTAATAACAGTAGAAATTATGGCAGGGGACCTAAGTAAACAGCTACTTGTAAGGAAGAAGTACAAATTACATTTACATGTGAAAAGATGCTCAATAAATTAATTGCAATGTTCAAATATCTAAGGGTTTGATAAAACCTGGTATTTTGATAACACTGTCCTAGCAGGACTATGAAACAAGTCATTTCTTTTAGAAAGTTGAGTCAATTCCAACTATGGACAAATGAAGTAAAACTGCCTGCAACACAGCCCTTCCTGTGTTTGAATTCATTGTTGTGACCACTGCATCACTCATCCCACTGAAGATTTCCTCATGTCTCTGATCCTCTTCCTAACCAGCCAACCGGCCTATTTACATACGTGTGGCCATGGCAAAGAAAGGAAAACCAGCCGAATGACACAATTGTTGAGCAATATCATCAATATCAAATGAAAATAGAATTTTGCTGAAGATAACAAAAATGTTTGCTACAAATTTACCTCAATGGGGAACTGCCAGAAATTTAAGCTGGATTCACAAGAAGACATAGAATGAAAAATATTTTTTGACCTCAGATGGATCTTAGCCCAAGGTAGAGAATGCCAGGAGATGTTTACTTGTGTTCTATTGACTATGCAGAGAAATTCAGCTTTATGTATCATACAAAACTATGGATAACTCTGAAAAGAGCAGGAATTCCAGGAACAGTTATTTGTCCTCCTATGGAACCTGAACCCATATATAGAAGAAGAGGCAATCATTTGAACAGAACAGATGGCTAAAAATAACAGATGGCTAATAATCAACATTATATCCTTTCATCATACTTCTGAAATGTGTCCTCTGAGGAAATAGTCTGAGAAAATAGGCTCTCTGGAGGAGAGTGTGGCATCAGCTCTGGAGCAAGGCTTATTAATAAACCTATGACATGCAGAGGGCACAATCTTGCTAAATGGAAGAGAACTTGATGCACTTGCTCATGTAAAACAAGGATTATATCTTCATTGTGGATTACAAATCAATGAGGAAAATAACTCCTCAAACTGGGCTAAGTGGTAATATCAACAGAGAAAGATGAACAATTTCAAGGAGAAATTGGAACATTCCACCATTTCAGGAGGCAGCATAAGAGCAAACCTAATGGTGCTAAAGGAAGAAGTTCAAGTGGCAATGAAAGCATCAACCAAAAGCAAGTTCCAGGAAGTGATGGAATACCAACAAGCTGCTGAAACACTGGAAGTGCTCACTCATCTGTGCCAGGAAATTTAAAAGGTCGACTGACTGGAAGAGATGCACATATGTACCCATTCCAATGAAAGGCGAGCCAACTGAGTGCCCAAACATAGAACAATATTATTGATATCACATGCAAGTAAAGTTTTACCATAGATCATCCACTAATTTTACATCGACAGGTGCATTTGGAAGAGGGCATGGAACATATCATTGCTGATGTCAGATCGATCTTGACTAAAAGCAGAGAATACCAGAAAGATGCTTATGTGTGTGGTATTGCCTATGCTGAGGCATTGGATTATGTTCATCATAACAAACTCTAGAAAATCCTGAGAAGAATGGGACTTCCAGAACACTTCATTGTGCTCCCGTAAGATTTGTCCATGGATCAAGAGAACAGAGCAAGGAAGAGCTGCATGGTTTCAAAACCAGGAGAGGTGTGTGTCAGCGGTGTGTTTTCTCACCAATGAATGGTAAGGATTTAACCACATGTTAATTCCTATAAGAGAAAACTTTCAAAACAGAATCATAGCCACAGGCAGAGAGTCTAGAATTATAATATGATGCATAGGGAATTATGGCTAGAAGGGCCATATTAATTGATTACTTTTCACTCCCTCATCATATTTTCCTATTGATGAAATCAATAAGTACGTTTAGAATTAGCATTCTTTTTTCAAAGGAATACACATTAAAAATTGTTTTTGAATATTATTTTAATAAGATGAGTATTTAGCTCCAGGTAGTTTAATTCTTGTTATTCCGAAGTTATATACTTTATAGAAATTCCTCTTAAAACATAGTTAAAACTTGTGCAAGAAATTGTGATCTCTTCAGATAGAATATTCATAAGAAATAAGAGAAAAGAAACAGGCGATTTTGTGTTAACAAGTGCAACGTGGTGTAGGAACTTTACAAAGAACAGCTAAATTTACTGAGTTTGTGTCATTGAATTTGAAACCTTTAAAAAACTCTCCTGAAAATGTACCAAAAAGCAAAGTTTTAATCAGGTGATTCTAAAATAATCAGAAAGCATAAGAATAAAAGTTATGCCTATGTAACTTAGATATTTTAAAATTTAGGATAAAAGTGACTGACATTTGTTTTACATTGACTTTTAGGACTGTCTTTTCATTTGAAAATATTTCCAGACATTTAAATAGTCCCCAAAGTGACAGGTTTTATCCTTTCCCAATTTAGATGTCTGATTTGACTAATGAGGCAGGGCTTTTCATTTGAAAGTGTTTCCATCTTGGATTTATTTTGGTTTAATCTTCCTTCAGATGAAGGCAATGACGCGGAATAACCAGCTTGACAGAAGTTTCTTTTATTGATATATGGAATTTTGTTTATTCATTACTTCATCAACGGAGACACTGAAAATATTTATTGCTTATATAAATTATTTAGACCTCTTGATTCTTGATGCTGAATGTATCATCTTTTATTTTCCTTTGTATGACCCTAAAGACCACCAGCAGATGAAATTGAGGGGACATTCATGAGAAGCCAAAGATTAAAATACAGTCTTTAAATAGGAATTCCCTGCCCTTTTGTTTGTTATACATTGTAAATCCAACAGGATTTCAACTTTCAATTATGTGTTTTATTTTAACCTCTCTTCTCACTCTCACTGAGTCAATGCTGACTTATAGTGAGTCTCTGAGACTGTAATTGTTTACAGAGTAGAGAGCCCAGTATCTAGCCCATAGAGTTGCTGGTGTTTCCAATCACTGACCTCATGGAACCCAGCCCAACACACAGCCAATACACCACCAGTACTCCACTATGTCACCCAGGCTCCTTAACTGGTTAGCACCCAATAAATAATAGTGTTAACATAATATGCCAAGAACGTTGTCATTATGATAAACTTCCCAAATTGGCAGCTCATCAGGGGTTACATTGTTTCAACCAATGTAACTTTTTCATACTATCCAAGATCTGGTTAGCTGATCACAACAACAAATACTTTTAAAGTGCACATTGAACAGGATTGGGAGAAGGGAGCAACAGTGAATTGCACTCTGCAGGACAGTGTCAGTGGTAAGGGCCTCTAGCAGTCATTTCATAATTTGTACAAGGATTTCTTAAGAAGAAAACAAAAGAGAAAGGTGCCTAAATAGAAATCCTCAGGAAAGAAAGAACAAATATGAAAGTGGGAAATACTAAGCAAGCATATTCACAAAGGAAATTATGGGGTGTGTTGGAAGCTATGTGTAGCATAGAAAGCTAAGTGACCCTAGCCAAAATTCTGCTGCCAACGCTTGTGCATTCCCTATTGTTTTCTCCTTGACAGTGAGTTGATAGGCAGAAACACTTGATTTCTTATTCATTGACAGACTTTCATTAAAACAGACCTGGGTAACAACAGCCTACAAGACACGTTCTCCCATAATGCAAGGTAATGATAGTAATAAAAAAGATTCATTTATATTTGGTTTACAAAAGACAAAGTTGCATATAGAACATGAAAAAGATTAATTATCAAGTTATACAGAGTGTTACGAAATCAAGAAATTGCAATATCAAGCATGAGTATGAAGCTGGGGCTTTTAAGCACTACATACCTATGGAAGTGAGTTTAAAACAAAACGATGTAATTTTCTTCTCATTTGCATGTCTATCCCATTGTGTAGAGTAGGTCTGTGAGTATGAGCTAACCAATGGAAGGTACGTAATCCAAAATGTCATGTTACTCCTTATCGCACCAAACTCTTTTAACAATGCCAATAAAGAATGATGGTTTTTAGCTAAGAGAGTTTGGTCTGTATTTGTTTTACGTAAATGTACTTGTTAGCTTTCCTTGAGTAGAATGTTAAAAGACACTACATTTTCTATCCTGACTTACCTTCTGCCTACTACATTTATGAGTCTCTTTGGTTATGACATAAGCCCATGAAGCAACATGATCAATAGCATTTGAACCGTAGACTCATAGCAAAGTTGTATACCAATCATACATTGTAGCATTCATTTAATCACTCTTATTGTTGTTGTTTTTTAGTATTGAGTTATCTTGATCAGAAAACTGTTATGGTGTTGTGTTGAGAGATCACTTGGGTCAGGTTCCTACAGCTGTGCTTCAATTCTTGGCAGTCACTTAACAAAATATGTGTATATACAAAAGGATACAGGAACACAGAAAAGGACTTGTGACTATGGTATCAAAAGATCTGGTTGAAAGCTGTGATACATCATGATTATAATTGTAGACACTAAAGAAGTGTTTAAATGCTGTAGTCATTGGTTTTCTCAACTGAAAAATATAAAAGTGCACCTGAATCAATAGTTGAGAGTATTTAAGACTGCCTCTTGTAGGTAATAGATAAGCCAAGCTTCCATCCTGTTTCCAGATCTATGAAGATTTATACTTGATGTAATTACAGTAATCTTACTGGCTTTTCCAACTCCAATTCTCCTTGGTAAATTTTAAGTATTATATTTTTTAAAAACCTGCTATTGATTTATAAGCTATTATTCAAATGTGTGAAAATAATAGGCTGATATAAAAAACTACATTCAGATCAAATATCTTATCTATGTCTAGTAAATATTAACCAAGAGCCAATGTTTTGCCGACCAACCTAAATGGTAGTATGGCACATGACTCAGGAATACTATGCCATTAAGTAATCTAGAAATATGTGGTCTTAAAATGTTTATAATTATAGCAAATAATTCAAATCACAGAATTTTAAAATTATGAAAAATTGATGCCATATCATTTAATTATATATAAATGTTCCCTGCCTATTTTAATACATCATCTCCAAATATAATTTGACAAAAATCTGATATAGATTACTATAATATATTTACAGTTCACTTTACATACAAAGAAAAAACAAACAAACAACTCATTGCCATTGAGTTGAATTTCACTTACAGTTGACCCACTGGGCTTCCAAGGCTATGAATCTTTACAGGAGTAGCTGGTGTGTTTGAACTAATGACCTTGTTGTTAGCAGCTCAATGAGATCGTATAACCTACTACAATAATGGAACTCATTGCCTTGAGATTAAAAAACTCAAAACTCACTGTCATAGAGTCAATTCTGATGTATATCAACCACTCTCTCCCTTCACCCACTTTTCTGTTGTCGTTCCCCTGGGAGAGGGTTATATGTAGATCATTGTGATCGGTTCCCCATTTCTCCCCACACCTTCCCTTTCCCCTCCCAGTATCCCTACTCTTATTATTGGTCCTGAGGGGTTTATCTGTCCTGGCTTCCCTGTGTTTCAAGCTCTAATCTGTACCAGTGTACATGCTCTGATCTAGACGGATTTGTAAGGTAGAATTGGGGTCATGTTAGTGGTGAGGAAGAAGCATTAAAGAAGTAGAGAAAAGTTATATGTTTCATCGGTGCTATACTGAACCTTGACTTCACCATTTGTTTTAGATCTCTTGTTTTTCCTTTGTCCCTGGGTTTGTTGGCTCCCCCCTCCCTTCCCTGTACCTCCTGGTCTACCACGTCTCCCTGGAACATTAGTCTTGTTTTTGCCTCCTTGGGATTGTAAGGAATACTGCCTCTTTTATATAGATAGACACCAAGGGGGAAAATAGTCTATACATAGTTTCAGGTATTGCTGCTGACCCTGATTAATGTTTTCTGATAGAGTGTGAGGAGGTGCCCAGCCCTGCCCCTGAGTCAGAAGTGTATTTTCAGGATTCCTTGGGGACTTCACTGCTTTGAAGATGGCAACATATGTACAAAGTGCTTGATACAATTGATGTATGGATTGTTATGAGTTGTAAGAAACCCAATAAAATGATTTTTTTCATTAAAAAAGCTTTGGGTAGTGTAACTAAGGACAAATAGATTTGATTGTCTGTATTCATACTTTGCTAATTAGCACCATCTCATGGTGATCTTATGTACAACGAAATGGAAGGTTATTTGATCTTATACCAGGTTCACAATCTTCAGGATCCTCAAGTCCTATTGTGGTTAGTGTGACTTTTGAGTGATTCTCAGTCTTGGGGCCTCATTTCCCAAAACAATATTAGGCAATATTTTTATATGATATATAGAGTTTTTCTTAATTAATTTTCAGAAGTATAGTGTCAGGTCTTCCTTCCATATCTGCCTTAATATGAAAACTCCTTGAGTGAGTGAAACTGCTAGTGTTCGGAATACCAATTTCCAAAGCTTCCAGATCAGAGCAAAATGCAAGCCATAACAGTTTGACAAACTGACAGGTGGGTGGTAGATGTCCAGACATAAAAGTCCAGATGATTAAAGTAAAAGATTTCAAACTCTGATTAAATACTGGTTCTATCAATCAACAACTACTGTACAACAAGGGATTCTGTAAAATAAGGGAAAACTAAGTACCTAACTCAAATAATAGATGTCCAGATTAAATGAATTAATAAAAATAAAGCAACTAAAATTGTGCCTGGAAAACAATAAAATATGGATTAATGTAAGGTAAGTTATAGGAGGTAACGCTGAGTATGTGTTGGACAAAGTCATGGATTTAATCCCACCAGTCACTCCCTGCAAGAAAGTTGTGGTTCTCTATTCTGTAAAGATTTACAGCGTTGGAAAACCCATATAGGGTTACTAAGTGTTGGAACTGACCTGATGGTGATGGGTTTATTTATTTGTTTGTCTGTTTATGTATTCATTTTTAATAAAAGGCCTGATGTCACTTTGGGTTAAGTATGGGATTTATAGCACAAGGTTAAGATTCAAACCCACCAACTGCTTTGCTGAGAAAAATAAGGATATCTGCTCCAATAAAGATTTGCAAACCTTCAGAAACTCCATTCAGAGTCACTTTGAGTTAGAATTGCCAGAAAGGCACAGTTTGGTTTGGGGTATAGGAGTACAGTGGACTAACCAATGGGTTGTCAACCAAAAGTTTCACAGTTCAAACCCACTTCCCAAAAGAAAGATGAGGTTGTCTATTCCTAGAAATATTTATAGTCTCAGAAACTGGAAGAAGCAGTTCTACTATGTTGAAGGAATTGTTATAATTCAGAATGAATACAATGGCAGTGGGTTTTTGTTTTTTTATTTGGTTGGGGGTAGGTATTGATTTTTTTAATCCCTTCTGTCCATTTCCATATCCCTCTTCTTCTTTTTTAATGAAGGCATTTGGATATAAATTTCTTGTTCTAGGTCCGCAATACCAACAATCTCTTTAATATAAGAATTTGGATATGTTCTGTAATATAGTCTTTGTAGTTTTATGAGCACAATATCCCAGAGGAAAACAATGGATTATGAATTCATTCTACCGACATAGCAACCATGGCAGAATGCTAGATGAAACTCACAATGTTCTCAAACACTAAAATCAATTTGAGAGGCTGTACTATTAATAGCACTATATATTCAGATCCTTTCCTTTTTAAAACCCTTTATAAACATTAACTAATTAATCCGTACACTCTTCTCAGGTAGGTAAATAATTGTTAGCTCCCAGTTTGAGGAAACTAAGGTTGAGGTTAAGTGGTCTGCTTGCTCAAGGCAATCGAGTGAAGAAATATTTAACCCCCAAATTAGGACATTTAATGCATAATAAAATTATCAGTTTTTAATACTGTGGTGGCTTGTGTGTTGCTATTATGCTGGAAGATATGAAACTCCATTTCAAATACCAGCAGGGAGACCTAAACTGAACAGACTTCAGGGAAGTTTACAGACTAAGAACACACTGTGAAGAAGGAATAGATTGCTCTTCTTCAGAGTGTATTTTTATAAGCCACCCTTCAGAGGAATTTGTCATGGAAAACCCAAAGAGTATCATTAAAGCATTGTGTGAAATAGTGCTGGGCATTGAGCCCATCTGATGGAAGTCACTAAAAATACAACCTGGGAAGAGTTACCTTCTCAAAGGAAAGTCAGCCACACTGATTCTGATGGAGTAAAGCGTCTGAAACCTTTATTGGCTGATTGGCCATGACTCAAAATATGAAGAAACAACTGCAAGCAGTCACCCTCAATCAGAACATAATGTATTGAAGGTATGAATCTAGGAAATCTGGAAGTCCTCATAAATGAAATGGTACCCATGATATCCTGTGCATTACTGAGCAGAAATAAACTGCCGTTCGTCATTTTGCATCACACAATTATATAGTTTTCTGTCCCTGGATTGAAAACTGATACCATTCATCATCAAAAATAATATTCCCTGATCTTTCTTGAAGTACAGTGCTGCCTTTGATAAGGTAATATTTATTTGTGTGCAAGAAAATCTTGTTAATATAACTATTTTTCAAATTTAAGCACAGATCACTGATGCTAATGGCATTCAAATTGCTACAAACACATAAAAAATGCTCATGATCACTAGCCACCCAGAAGATGCAAATCCAATACCTGAAAAGATGACCCAAATAAAAACAACCAGAAAAGTAAACAGAAAACAACAAAATCTAGAGAGGGTTTGGAGAGATCATACACTGCTGAAGGGCTTGTAAATATGTACAGCCATGGTGGAAAGTGATATGGTGCTAACTACAACAAAGG
Organism: Tenrec ecaudatus; assembly: GCF_050624435.1. NCBI lineage: Eukaryota > Metazoa > Chordata > Mammalia > Afrosoricida > Tenrecidae > Tenrec > Tenrec ecaudatus. The sequence goes on from NC_134530.1 coordinate 102,431,495, forward strand.
AGAATCAAAATCCTATACAACATAGCAATACCTCGGCTGTGTATTGAGGCAGCCCACATTGAGTTGACCAGAACCCGACTTGATGAAGAGATTTTTGAGCCTGTGAACTGGTGCATATTGTTGCTCAATTTATGTATGGCCTGTCCTAGCTTGACTTTGCTTATGAATGCAGACTTCACAAGGTTCCAACTGGAATGAAGATTCTTTACATCGAAAAATATGATTGTCTCCTCAGAGCACTGGGTTGATGTAAATGGGCAGTATAGAAATTGGATGCCCAAAATTGGGGATAAAGGCATGTAGTTGTTGGCGTACAAACTTTCATAGGTGGGGAAATATATTCATAGGATTAAGGTGTAAGTGTTACTTAACTGCAATTGTTAGGCTAAAGAATTATGTATAGGTGCCAAGTTGGCAAGGGGTGGATTGAGATAGTTAAGGTTTATTGTGCCAACCTGGCCGATAAACACATGTGGGATTCGTTGAAAGAGAAATAAATGACTCAGTGAGCCTTGACTTTCTAGTTCTCAGGTCTCTTGCTCTCTGATGGATGGGCCAGGGTGAAGCTGCCTTAGTTTCCTGTTTCGGCTGGCAAGGCTCACTTCCTGTGAAACATTCCTGAGAAGAAGTCACATGGACCTACCCTGATGCAGCCCTGGGTGTTGAAGCAGCCACATGGAGACTCCTGACAGCACTGAGATGCTTACACACCCACTGATTCATCTTTCCTCTTGCATGTGTTTTGTGAGATTGAGGAGGACTTTGTAGATCAGTGTCGGACATATGGGCTAACGTTGAATTTATGGGCTTGGACAGCACTGGGTTGGGATGCTTTCTTAATGTACACTTACCCTTTATTTAAAACTCTCTCTTATATACATATGCCTTTATGTGGATTTGTTTCTCAAGTCTACCCACACTAACACAGGTATATAAATATATATATACCCGAAAGAAGGAAGAGAAACAACATGAACAGATGTATGCTCTCCCATGTCTATTACAGTACAGTTCACAATAGCAAGAAGCTTTAAACAGCCTAAATGTTCATCATAGGAAGAATGGATGAAGAAAATCTGGTACATACACACAATGGACTACTATGCATCCCTGAAAAATGATGATGAACCTAAGAAGCAACTAACGACATGGATAGACATTGAGTTCATTATGCTGAGTAAAATGTTTTATTGTTGGGTACCATTGAGTTGGTTCTGATATATAGCAACCCTATGCACAGCAAGAGGAAACACTACATGGTCTTTCACCATCCTTGCAACTGTTCCTAGGCCAGAACCCAGGAGTGAAGTTAGTTAACCACAAAAGGACAAATACTGTATCACAAAAGGGCAAATACTGTATAAGATCATTACTATTAAGATAAATAAGAAGGCAAAGAAGGCATCTGTTCTCAGGTCATGTAATCTTCTAATCTAATCACCCAAGCAATGAGGTGATATGCTTGTCTAATGCATATGATCCACTTAAGACCACGTTCACTGCAATTGAGTCCATTATGACTCATGCATCATGGTGATTCTATATAACAATATAGAACTGCTTTATGGATTTCCAAGACTGCAACTCTTTACAGGATTATAAAATCTCATCTTTCTGCAAGGCATAACCACTATGTCACCAGAGCTCCTTCATGATTCATATGTTGTTGTTAAGTGCCATTAAGTAAGTTATAATCCATAATGACTATATGCACACCAGAATAGTAGTTGTTTTTATTAGATTTCCATGAAGGTGGATGGATAAAATCTTATCATAGATAGCATTGTACTTCATGATGGAGTTTGCAATGTCTTTTTTTTCCCAATGAATGCCATAACATTCCTCTTGATTGTGGTATTTTTGGCTGAGTAAATCATATAATTTTCTGATTCAAATGGCCAATACCAGAGTCCATTTAAGATCAGAATGACTAGGATAGGGGTCCTTATGCATTTTTTAATACTTCCAGTAGATTCATACTTTGTATATTCCAAGTTCTGATCAATAGCAGATTTTTGCAGCTGTTTCTCCTAACCTTGAGTCATGCCCTACCAGCAAATGAAGATCCTGGAGGCTGTATTCCGCAGGCTTTCCCTGACTCACATCACCATGGTTGACCTCACTCCAAGAAATCAGCTCCCTTTGTAATATTTCAAGGGCCTTTGGACCTGAAGGGCCTATTTTCTGGCACTGTCTCCAATAATGTTATGCTTCTGCTCTTTAAGTCTTCAATATCTGACAATGTTTTAAAACTATGCATAAAGTTTTCAGAAACTAACCACTTCCTACAAAGTAGAGAGCCAAGTCTTTTTCTGTTGCCCGTTCTTAGTCTGGAAGCTTGGCTGAAACCTGTTCACTTTGGGTGACCCTGCTGGCATTTGAAATACCAGTGACAGAGCATCCAACATCACAACAATGTACTAGTCATCACAATATGACAAACTGACAGACGGATGGTGCATGATCCATACAGCACACCCATATTTGTTCATCTTAAAAAGCACTTCAACAAAGGAGGCCTCACCTCAGCCAGTCTCTCGTGTTTGAGGAGAATGAAAAAAATCAATCCATTTCTGCCATATAATCTTGTTCCACAGCCATCCCAAACCAACAGACTCTCCTACAAGGGCATTTAGTGAACCTTAATGGAAATTAAAATCCAGAGGTGGAGGGGAGTAGCCGGTGAGGAGAAGGTAATGGTCATGTCTGTCTCACTTTTGTGGGTTGGTAAGCTAGGTGGGACAGACTGCCATAGGTAAAACACTTAACACTACTTGTGTAGACCCTCAAAGGGAGAATACCCATGGTATGTTCCCAATGTGGCACTTTTAACTAAATCTCTACACAGCCTTTGGTAACTTTAGCCTCAGTCCTCTAGGGAGATGCACAACATCCTTCATAGGCCACACCAGAATGATCTGATTTGGAAACCCCACAAAGTGAACTGGTCTTTATCTTAAACCCACCTGTAGCAGATTAAAGGAACTAAAGTACATCCTGGTTTCAAAACAGAATACCCTGTGTGAGAAGAAACAGATTACTACTATTCCAAAGTTGTGGATTTGAAAGTATTGGACTTTGGTTTAAACTCGGTCCACATAGATTGCCATATATTTGCTATTTTCATACTCTAGTTGATTCTTCTGGATAATACCTTAGTCCAGAAGGCATAGTTCTGACTTTGTGCATGAGATTTATTGAAAATTTTGTCCTAACTCTAAGCCTCATTGCTTGCATGCATAGAGTCCAGTCACATAGTTTTAATCTTTACAGGCCAGTCAACAATCTTTGTAGTTAAGTCTAAAAAGATGTCTAGTACATATACATTTTCATTTTCTTAATATTCTCTGAGATCATATGTTGCCATGTTCCATCCAGTCAGTTCTCACCCACAGAAACCCTATGCACAAGGGAACACTGCCTAAGCCTGCTCCATCCTCACCCTTGTTCCTATGCCTGAGCCCATTGTTGTAGGACTGTGACAATCCATTTCTCTAAGGACCTTTCTCTTTCCATGTCTTTCTACTTTACCAAGCACTATGCCCATCTCCAGAGATTGCTGTCTTCCAACAACATACCCAACATATGTAAGACAAGGTCTTGCCAACCTTGGCTCTAAAGACACTCTGCCAATACTTCTTCCATGTTAGATCAATTGTCCTTTACAATTAATGGTATTTTCAATATTCTTTCTTCTTCAGGATCATAATTAAAATGCAGTAATTTTTCTTTGGTCTTCCTTATTCAATGTGCAACTTTCACATGCATATGGTGCAATTGAAAATACCATGGTTAGGTGAACCTTAGTCCTTAAAGTAACATTCTGTTTTCAATGCTCTAAAGAGATCTTATTCATCAGATTTACCTAATTCAAAACAGTTATTATCTCTTAAGTGCTGCTTCCATGAGCATTAATTATTGATCCAAGGAAGACAAAGTCTGACAACTTCCATCTTTTCTCCATTTATCGTGATGCTACATGCGTATTGGCCCAGTTATGAGGGCTTCGGTTCAGTTAGCATTGAGTTGTAATCCATACAAAAGCTACAATCCTTGATCAACAGCAGCGAGTGCTTCAAGTCCTCCTACTTTCAGCAAGCAAGGTTGTGTCATCTGTGTATCACTGGCTATTAATAAGCCTTCTTCCAGTCCTGATGTCACATTCTTCTTCTTACATCCAGGTATCCGATGATTTCCTCTGCAGACAGTTTGAACAAGTTTGGTGAGAGGATACAGTCTGGATATCACACACCTATTGTAATTCGAACCTATTCAGTATTCCTTTGTCCTGTTCTCACAACTGCCTCGGGATATATGCACATTTTCTGCATGAGCACAGCGAAGTGTAGTGAAATTCCCATTCTTCTAAAAGTTATCCAAAATTTGTTATGATCCACAGCTGCAAATTCACTTGCAGGATCCCCGTGCGAATAGTTACCTTTGAATCCCTCTGGACCTTGACTACGGATGTGAATAACTTTGCTATCAGACAGACTGCATACATATAAAGTAGATTAATGCAGAGGTGATTCAGGTAAAATTTAACACCTCATCATTTGTTCTATCTTTTGACTTTTAGTTTAAATTTGTGCTAGTTGTATTTGTTTCTGTTTTCTTTTTGATTGGGGTCTGTTCTTTGATACTGTTATTGTTGATGAGTTTGTTATCATGTGTGTGTGTGTCTTTATATGAAATCCAGGTTCCATAAATATCTAGAGTACTTGGATTAATAAAGTTATGGTAGGGGAAATTAGGGATGGAGAAATGGAGAAACTAATAATACTGAGTACAAGGACAAAGAAAATATTTAAAATTTTATTGTGATGATGCTTACATATTTCAAAACAATATGTTTAAACCATTTGATTTTATGATATGTAAATTATATTTCAATAAAAAGGTTAGAATTTTAAAAATACAAATGTTATTCACTGATTAGTTCATTATTTGAAGGCAAGGTTAACATCTCATTTCATGAATAGAAATGTGAATGTGAAATATTCTTCCATGTCTTCCTATTGTCCTCTTAGAATCCTTGGGGAAATTTTGAAAGTAAAGAGAAGTCCACAGTGAAGGAATTTGCATGAGTGCTACAAAGCAGTCCACTAGGAATTTGTCTTCCATTGCTGAAATAAAGCAATCTAAGTGCTTTTGTTTTACAAACAACCCAGCACATTGCAAAAATCAAACCAGGCCTCATACCAGCAACAGTATTTGAAATCCTAGTTGGCTTGCATGACCAAGGAGACCTGCCTTATAAGGTTTCAGAATCTTCAGGTAATTTGAATGCCATATCTCTCTCCTGCAGATTGTCTGACGGGTTTAATTGCTAGACCTTTGCTGAGCAGCTGGACACCTCACAAGTGAGTCCTATGTGCGAAAATGTGCAGGATTCCTGAAGACCTCACCTGGTAAGCTAATCTCAAGAAAGTGTACTATGATTGTGACGCAATCATTCATGCATATTCATTGAGACAATTGATCATGAGTGTGCAATGAATCCCTGATTGAGACTATGCAATAAACCCAATAAAAGGCTTGGAAATAGAAGTTCACAAGCCTCTTGGAGTTTTGAGATCATGAGCTTTTTGAGGAGTGGGGTATACTCTGGCACAAGGGACATATCATGCTGGGAAACCTCTCAAACCTCTCCTGATGTATCTATTTATTAGTACCCTATCTGATTATACAAAATTGGTATCCAGAAGTATAGATAGTTGCTGTGAATTTTGTGTGCCATTCTAGTGGGTTAGCAAATCCACTAGAGACAAATGAGATACAGCAGGCCTGGCATTTGCTATCTGGGAGTGTAAAAGACTGATGTCTTTTGGTTAATTTAACTCTGATTTAGGTCAGGGTGGTTAATTACGAGAGGGGTTGGGTAACAGTTAATCTGAAGGACAGCTCTTATAAATTGTAAACAAGTAACACATCTCTGGTAGGCTAAAGGTTGGCAAGTGCGCCACTTAGATAATTGATGACAAGAAAAACATAGAAGAAAGTGAGGACTAGATCTACTTCCAGGTGGCAATGAGGTTCATGCAGGTCCTTACTACACTATAAGCAGCAAAGCAAGGTTTGCACATTTTGTCCGTTGCTTAGCATTGCAGCAGCCCGCTGCAAAACATAACACAAGTGCATGCATTTATCATAAGCCAGATAGTCATAGTGCAAGGTAGTTAGTCTTTAGCCATCTGGTCAATACCCTGTTTCTGAACAAGGAAAGCTTAGTAGCAAGAGGATACAAATGAGGGAATGCCCAAAAGTTTTAAAGAACTGAATCATTATCTAAAATCAAAAATCCCACTTCCATATGGCTAATACTGACTCCTCGTGTTGTCTCATTAAGTGCTATCAGGTCAGTTTGTACTCAAAGTGATTCATTGTACAACAGAATGAAATGCTACCTGGTCCTCAGCCACCCTCACAATTGTGATGTTGGAGTCAACTGTTGCCATCACTGGGTCAATCCATAATCTTTAGAGACTTCATGCTTTCAGTGACCCTCTACCATGCATGATGTGTCTTTTTCCAGGGAATAGTTTCTGCTGATGGTATGTCCAAGTATGTGAGATGAAGTCTAACCTGTCTGACTTCTAGGGAAAATCCTGACTGTCCTTCTGATACAGATTCATTTGTTCTCCTGGAAGTCTAGGGCCCCTTCACAATTCTGCACCAACACCATAATTAAAATGCATCAGTTCTTCCCCCATCCTTCTTCTCGATTGTCCGGCTTTTACATGCATAGGAGGTAGGGTCAGGTGCACCTTGTTCCTCAAAGTGACATCCTTTCTCTGAAACCCTTCAAAGAGGTTTTGTGTAGTAATTTTTTGCAAACATTTTTGTGAATTAGTTGGAGGTTTATAGAATAGATCATCAATTTTGCACTCAATAATTAATTTTGTTTTGGCGTATACATTGCTATGACCTGAGTGGTCCACCACTTATTTGGTGTTTCTTGCCTATCAGTTCATCTTTTTTTACCAAACACTGAATTTTGGTATTGGGTACAGCACCCCAAGGGTACAAGGGTGAGTAAAGTCCCCGTCCTGAAGGTGACTAAAGGCCATAGGCTTGGCGGTTCTCTCTCTCTCTCTCTCTCTCTCTCTCTCTCTCTCTCTCTCTCTCTCTCACATCAATAAACCTGTTTTTTTTTTTTATAGTTTTGAATTTTGTGTCACATTTCCCCCCCACTCTATCCAGGACCTTCAAGTGTTATCCTTTTCAGAGCAAGTGGTAGTGGGCTCCAAGAAACATCTAAGTCTTCTTGTTTCAGGGCTGTGGACACATATATTTGCATTTTCTATTAATCCTTGTAGAAAGACATCTTTCAATGTTAATCTCTCTTCTTTCCTCTCACTGCATCTGATGTGGATGCTCATGCACTTCAAGACCCCAGTCACTATTTATCCAACTAGAACGTAGACCATTGTCTTTGTGAATTGTGCTCTCTCAGTTGAATGAAGGTCCCTTGGGATGCTGATCCTGATTCCCCAGGCCCTGTGATTCATTCCCTCGAGCATTTGGGCTATATCTACGAAGTATTCATGGCTTTTCTGCCTGCATATGCTCTACCAGACCCATGGATACATTTAAGTAAAGATAAGTACACACATACCTCTACCCTCTGTCAAATCTATACATATACTGTAATTTAATCCTATTTTCCCTCTCATTTATGTTCACTCCATATATTTAAATGAGCATCTACTCATAGATCACCACAGTTGAAGGATACTCTATTTTTTCCAGGAAATATTATTATTTATCTTTAACCCTTACAAATATTCTAGCTTGTGAATTCTCCTCTGCTCTCTTTCCTTTGTCTTCTAATAACCATCAAAAGATATCTCCTTTAGTGTGAAAATCTTTTCTTGAAATTTTATAGTAATAGTCTTACACAATATTTATGACTGACTAATTTCACTCAGCATGATAACCTTCAGGGTCTTCTATGTTATGAATTGTTTCCCCAATCCATCAATTTTTAAAAATGTTGCATAATTTTCCATTGTGTGAGTGTTCCAAACTTTATTTATCCATTTGTGCTGTTTCCATCTTTTTGATATTTTAAACAGTGCTGTGATGAAATAGGCATGCGTAAACCTATTTATGCTGTGGTTCTTATGGCTTTAAAGTTTACACTAAGTAAAGGAATGGCTGGGTCATCTGGTCTTTCCATTCCCAGATTCGTGAGCAAGTGTTACCCTGCTTTCCACCGAGGCTGTACTGTTTTATAAGCCCAAAAGTGGGACCGGAATGTTTGGATTTCCCCATACTCTCAGCAGTATTTGTTGTTTTCTATTTGTTTTTAAACTTTTCTATTAATACTAGAAATTAATACTCAGTTGAGGTGGTATCATGTTTTGATTTTCATTGCTTGATTGGCAAATGATACTAAGCATTTCTTTATATGTTTGTTGATCATTTGAATGGCTTCTTTTGTGATGTGTCTGTTCATGTCCCCTGCCTATATTTTTAATTGGATTGCCTTTTAATTATTGAGGCATTGAAATTTTCTATAAATGTTTGAGATTAGTCTATTTCCAAAATATCATTTGAAAAATCTTATTCTCAGTTAATGAGTTCTATTTATTATGTTTGTGGTAAAGTCTTGATGCATCCAATGCCTGATTTTTTATTAAAAATTTTTATTGGGGGCTCTTACGTCTCTTATTACAATCCATACATTCATCTATTGGGTCAAACACATTTGTACATATGTTGCCATCATCATTTTCAAAGCATTTTCTTTTTACATGGGCCCTTGATATCAGCTCCTCATTCCCACCTCCCTTGTCCACCCTTCCTCCCTCATGAGCCCTTGATAAGTTATTTTCATATCTTACATTGTCCTCTGCCTAAATTTTAAGAAGTCTCTGTTACCTATTTTGTCTTTCATGTGTTTATTTTTTGTTGTGTTTTATTGTGCATTTATTTCTTATATTAGAGCCCCTGATTTGTCCCTATTTTTTTTCCTTTGGTGTTTTTAATAGCTCTAAGTTTCACATTTCGGTTTTTGATTCTTCTTGAGTTTGTTTTCATATGTGGAGTTAGACATGGGCTTTGTGTCATTCTTCTGCAAATAGAAACTCTTGTTTTACAGCACCACTTCTTCAAGAGACTACTTTTCCCCCAGTTAATATGTTTGACCCTTTTGTCAAAGATCAGCTCTCTGAAGTTGAATGTGTGTAATTCTGGGTTCTCAATTCATTTCTGTTGGTACCAGGGACAATCTGTTTTGAGTACCCTGGCTTTATAGTAGGTTTAGAGATTAGAAAATAAGAAGGCTCATACTTAATTTTGCTGTTCTCCTTCTAATGTGTGGAGATGATGGATTAATTAGTCAAATTTGGTTCTCTCTTTTTTATGTACTCATTTATTATTATTATTACTCAGTTCTTTTTAAGCTCTGTGTTATTCGAGTTCCATGAGTTTTGTTTTTGTCTTTGCTCTTCCTCTACTTTATTTCTAATTTTATAGCGCTGTACCCTGAGAAAATGCTTTGTAAAACCTTGTTATTTTTATATTTATTGAGATGTGATTTTTGGCCCACGTGTACAGTCTGTTCTGGAGAATGCTTTATGTGTGCTGGAAAATAAAGCATACTTTGCTGTTGATGAGTGAAATATTCTGCATATGTCTATGGTATCAAGTATGTGGGTTGTATTGTTTGTTCTTCTATGTATTTGATTAATTTCTTTCTAAAGTGTTGTCCTTTATTGAGAGTGGTGTATTAACATCTTCTACAATTGCTGTAGAGTTGCTTATTTCACTCTTCAGCCCTGTAAGAGTTTGATTGATGCATTTCCAGAGGGTTTCATTGAGTGTACAGGTGTTATATCTATGTCCTCTTGTGCAATTGACCCTCTTATCATTATATAATACCCTTCTTTATCTCTTAAGCAAGACTTTTGCATAAGTTTATTTTAACTTGTTTATTTTAACAAAAATTAATATTATCATTCTTATTATTTTTATTACCTTACCTTGATATATTTTTCCCATTTTGATATGCTATGCTTTCTGTTTGCTTGCTTGCTTATTTTGTAATGGTGGTGCTGCTGGTCTCCAAATTCCATGCTATTTTCTGTGCTCCTATTTTGTTTGTGAACTTTCTTGTCATTTTCTTCATTGTTGTTTTAGTGTATACTAAGTCTTTGTGAATTTCTTATAGTTTAATTTAATGAGATTGATTTATTGTCTTTAAGATTAACCTGTGATTTTTAAAATTTCCTCTTAAAGAAATCTATTTGACTTCTGCTACATTTGAAATTTATGCATCTATATTATTAGCTCTGTTTACTTTGTGCCTTAATTGTCTGCAGTAAGAATTGTTATCTTCGGTTCCCTATTTTCCATCTTGTACATCTGTTTTACTTTGGATACCTCTATATCTGGGTTGACTTCTGAATGATGTTGTCGTATACGTTAATCTCAGGCTGTTGTCTGCTGCTGTTGATTCTCTATTACAACACGTAGCATTTTTGGTAAAGTTTGTCTTACTTTACAAAGTCCTTCAATTTCCGTTTACTAGGAAATGCCCTATTTTACTTGAGGAACAGTTTTGCTGGGTATACTTGGTTGGATTTTTTTCTTCTTTTATGTCATGCTTTTGCCTCTTGCCTGTGGGATTCTGGTGGGAAATCTGGGCTTAGCTGAAATGTTAACTTTGTAGTTAGCTTTTCATTTTTCCTGAGCTACTCTCGGGGTGATTTCCTTGATTTTCATTTTTGGAGAGATTGGTTATAACATATTGTGGTGCTTTTCTTTTGATTTCTATCTTCTTTGAGGACAGATCAACTTCCTAAATGCATATCTTCCTGGAGTTGTTTTTTGTTGTTGTTGTTGTTGTTGATGGTAAAGAAGTTTTCTTTCAATGGGTCTTTAATAATTTTCTCCATTATTTGAGCTCTTGCCTGCTGCTTTCATGAGCATTCCTGTGATCTAAGTACAACAAAACTCTTGATAACTTCAATATTTTCTCAATTTATCATGATGTTGGTTGTTGGTTCACTTGTATTTTGGCTTTCATTACATTGAGTTGCAATCCACACTGAAGACTATAGTCTTTGATTTGAATCATCAAGTGTTTCAAGCCCTAATTATTTTAATTTAAGAAGGTTGGATCATCTACATATCATAGATCGTTAATAAGCCTTCCTCAAATTCCAATATCATATTCTTATTCATATAGTCTAGCTTTTCAGATTACTGCTCAGACTTCAGATTAAATATGCAAAAAGAATATAACCCTGACAGAAAACTTTCCTGATTTAAAATCGAGCAGTCTTCCCTCGTTCTGCTCAAACTACTCTCCCTTCATCTATATACAGGATCCATATGAGCAGAGTGTTCTAGAATTCCCATTCTTCACAATGTTATCCATATTTTGTTATGATTCACACAAAGAGGCTATAACTCCAAGGAGGCATCATCAGTCTATGACCTGATTGATAGGTTAGATTCTAGCCTTATACTTTCATTCAGGTAGAAGTTCATGTGAACACTAACCACTGAACATATCTTCTTAATGTCCATTTATTTTCTTTATATTTGTTATTCTTGATGTCATCACACAACTTATCTGGCCTTTGTTCATTCGTGTTCAATGTGTCAGATCTGTTTTTGAGATGGTAAATTCAGGTGGAATGTACTCAAGGTCATATTTTAGCTCTTGTTGACTTGCTGTAATATTCTTCAAATGAAAATCATGACATGTAGGCCGCTGGTCTTGGCTGATGATATTGAATTTTTCTTTGCACAGATGTAGTCTATTTAATTCCTGGGTATTCAATTTAGTGAGAGCCATTGTTTAGTCACAATTTATGTTGTGGAATAAAGGTCTAAGCTATGAAGTTTGTTGCAGTGATCTCTTAGTTCACTGCAACATGCTGGTATTTTCCTTCAAAGCTTGGTAGACCAAACTCAGGTCTGGTCTCTCTCCTTTTCTTGTGGAGACATAAACCAATACTTCCCCTGGTGGGTTAGGCTCAACAATCATAGTAGGTGACTTTAATACACCTCACTCGGTGAAAGAGAAATTACAGGTAAAGAAAGCTTAACAAGGAAGCTACAGAACTAAAATTTACAATTAGACTACTTGTTCTGATAGACATTTTCAGAGCTCTGCAGGCAAATGTAAAAAAAAGAGGAAAAAAATCACAATCGTTTTAAGTCCACTTGGCACATAGTTGAAGATAGATCACATGCTGGGACACAAGTCAAGCCTATATAAATTCAAGCACATAGAGGTCACTCAGACTTCCTACTGGGACCATTATGAGATAAGACTGGAAAACAACAAAAGGATGATAAAGAAAACAAGGGCAAACAATTGGAGGATGAATAATTCTCTGCTACAAAGTAAGTGGATACTGGCCCAGAACATGTACGGAATAAGGAAGCTTTTAGAAACCAACAAGAATGAGATTACAACTTACCAAAACCTTTGGGACACAGCAAAATCATTTATTAGTGGAAGATTGATCACGATAAGTGTACAAAGGAAAAAGGAAGAGAGACTTTTGATTGATATGCTGGCACAAACCCCTCCAGCAATTAGAGCAGAGACAACAGGAAAATCCTACTGATAGCAATAGAAAATAATAATAGTAAAAATCAGGGAAGTGATAAATGAGAGGAAAAGAAGAAAAAATGCAAAAAATCAATGCAGACAAAACAAAAGCTGGTTCTTTGAAAGGATTAACAGAATTGATCAGCCGCTGGCAAACTTAACCAAAGAAAGGAAGGAACCGATATCAGTAGCTATAATGAGGGATGATACAGGGAAATTACAATAGATACTAATGAAATTAAAAGGCTAATTACACTTTGCTATGAAGGCTTGTACCCAATGAATTCAACAACTTGAAAGACATGGGCAAATACTTGAAAAGCAATCCTCCCTGGACTATCCCAGATGGACATCAAGAGCCTCAACTGACCTGTAGCAATAGAAGAAATATGCAAGGTTATCAAGGGAATACCAACTAAATATCCCCTGGGCCAAATGACTTCACAGCAGAATTCTAGCTAGTATTCTGGAAACAACTGACACCAATCCTACACAAACTTTTCCATGGCATTGAAAAAGTTGGCAAACTCTTAAACTGTTTTTATGAAGGTAGTGTAGCACTGATATCTGAAGTGGGCAAGAATCCCACAAGGATAGAGAATTATAGACCGATATCTCTAAATAACAACAGTGCAAAAATCCTCAACAAAATATTGGCCAATAGAATACAAAAGTATATAAAGTGAAAAAGTCACCATGACCAGGTGGGATTTATTCTAGGGATGGATCAACATTCAAAAGTCCATCAGCATTATGATCCACATTGACAAGAAAAAGGAGAAGAACCACATGATTCAATAATATCTAACACCCATTCCTCTTTAATACACTCACAAAGATAGAAATGGGAGGAAAATTCCTCAACATAATACAAGCTATATATGAAAAACCAACAGCCAATGTAGCAGTTAATGGAAATGAGATTAAAGCGAACCTACTGAAAAACAGACCATACAAACATGCCCCTTGTCCCCACTTTTATTTAACATCATATTGTAGGTCCTAACTAACAACATAAGGGAAAGGAAAGACATCAAAGGTATTCATCTGGGGAAAGAAGAGGTGAAACCATTGTTATTCACAGATGATATGATTTTATATATGGAAAACCTCAAACACTCCAGAAAAGGAGTGCTGGAAATAAAAGAGGAATTTGGCAGAGTGACAGGACACAGGTTAGCAAACAGAAGTCTATCAGATCACTATATACATTGGATGAGACCATTGAAGAGGAGATAAAAATGGTAGTATATTTCACAATAACCAAGCACAAATTGAGAGACCTAGAGCTATACCTAATCAAAGAAACACAAGATTTGTATGAGGAAAACTACAGAACACTATTACAAGAAATCAAAAGTGACCTCCACAAGTGGAAGAATATCCCATGCTCATGGATCAAAAGATTAAATATAGTAAAGATGTGAGCCCTAATCAAGGCACTACATAATTTTAACGCTATCCTGATGCAAATACCAACATCTTTCTTCAAAGAATAGACATCCCAACTTCATATGAAGGGGGAAGAAGCCCAGAATTAGCAGAGAGCTCCTCAAGAAGGAAAAAGCCAGAAAAGAACTGAAAACCTAGCAATGAAATCATCAGCATACAGATGCTGATCTTAAGTAACAACTCCAAAACATCAGATAGAAAGCAGATGCCCTCTTCAACAAGTGGGGCTGAAAATAAATGGATATCTACCTACAGAAACGTGAAGCAAGACCCTTACCTCACTTCCTGCACAAGAAGAAATTCAGGGTGGATCACAGACCTCAAGGTAAAACCCCATATTATTAGGGTCATGAATTGGGACAAACCCAATGAATTGGGACAAACCCATGAATTGGGAACTTTGGTGCAGGGAATCCATAGGCTATCAGAAAACAGGGAGGATACAAACACAGAGGAAGCACAAGTTGACCAGTGGGGTACACTGATGTAAAAACATCTATGTACATTGAACAGTTTCACCAAGGGAGTGATAAGAGAGCCCACAGACTTGGAAAACATCTTTAGCAACGAAACATCAGACCAAGGCCTGAGTACTAAAACCTGCAATACTCTGCTACCCTATAAAAAGAAATAATAATAATAATAATAATAATATAAAAGTCCATTGAGGAGTTGGGAAAATGACCTAAACAGAAGTTTCACGAGGGGGGAAATCTGAATGGCCAATAAAGATATGAGAAAATGCTCCTGATGATTTGACATAAGGGAAATGCAAATTAAAGCATCTATGAGATACCACCTAACACTCTCCAAGATAGCCCAATTAAAAAAATCAGAAAGCAACAAGTGTTGGAGGGACTCTAGTGAGATAGGAACTCTCATCCACAGCTGGTGGTCTTGTAGGTATGTACAGCCATTATAAACATCAATTTGACAATGTCTAAAACAACTGGAAATCAAGTTACCGTATCACGAAACAATCCCCCACTGGGTATGTATCTAGAAGAATGAAGAAACAGATCACGGCCAGACATCTGTGCCCCAGGGTTCATCATGGCACAGTTCACAAGCCCAAAGAGGTGAAAAAAAAAACTAAATTTCCATCAACTGATGTTTGGATTAAACAACTATGGTACATTCATATAATGGAGTACTATGCATCCCTAAAGCATAGAAAAGAATACACGAAGCACATCATCACATGGGGAGAGTTGGAGGCAATTATACTAAGTGAAGTAAGCCAAGCACAAAAGGACAAATATAACATGAATCCACTGAGATAAGCTTTAAAAAAATTACCAGTACATTTTGACTCACTAAAATGTAGGACAACTATCTTATGAGTGCAGCAACTGCTGAGCTTGAATGACTAACCCAGTAATTTACAATCCAATGACTAAACCACAGCACTACCAGGGCTCCTTGAATACATCATTGTATTCCGATGTCCAACATCATTGCCATCAACACAATTCTTAATCAAAGTGACCCTATAGGACAGAGTAGAACTGTCTCTTTAGGCTTCAAGGCTATAGGTCTTTACCAGAGCAGAAAAACCCACCTCTCTCTAGGCGAGCAACTGGTCGATTTAAATTGCTAACCTTGTGGTTAGCAGCCCAGCATGTAACTCAGTGTGCCGCCAGGGATCCTGAATCATTGCACCTTCAAACCACATTCACTGCCATTGAGTCAGTTCTGACTCATGAAGCCCCTATAAGAGGTATTAGAATTACCCTGGGGTTTGCTGGGGATGCAAATATTTATGGAGCAGAAAGCCATATCTTTTCCTATAGAAACTCTGGTTGTTTTGAACCACTGATCATGTGTTGTTAGAGCAGCCTAATGTGTACAGCACGGGGAAACCGGGATTCCTCTACAACCCAAAGCCCCTAAGTATATTTTTAATAGCTCACACTTCATTTCCACAAGATTTTGATGCATGGCGTAGAGAGGACTGGCAATTGTGAACCAGAGTAGTAGCAGAATGCGCACACACTGCCCAATTAAGTGACTCAAAGATGCAGCCAAGAAAAGAGCCAAGGAGAGCCTGGGAAAACAAACGGAAGTAATAGGCCATTTCCCACCAGACTGAGAAGAGGTGGGGAAGTGCCTGCAAATCCCTGTGTGTCTGTGGTCCAGTTGAAGACCACATCCAAGCGTTTTGCACAACTTTGCAAGTTTAGCCTTGTAGGGCAACTCCCTGTGGAGGCCACTGAAGTCTGGGAAGATCTGAGAAAGGTGAATGAGGTAAACCAAGTTGGATATGATGTTGAGGTTTCCAACAGCATTAATGCAGGTGGAAGGGAAAGTGACTTGAAAGCTAAGAGATTTGCTTAAGATATCATTAATTGCCTTAAAAGGCAGGTTTAACAGAGCAGGGAGCAAAGTAGTTATTTGCAAAGAATAAAACCATTTCCTGTTTAACCTCTCACTAAATTCATACTGTTCAGCAAGTTGGTTAGATTTGCATTTAGTAATTATTCAACAAAATTATTATTGAACCATTTTAAACATTGAATTCTTCAAAAATTACTGTAGGAGGGTAAGCCACCTGTAAATATTGCTTCTGAAAAATGCTAAGTTTTTTCAGGTTCTTGCCTGCAGTTGACATGGTGCTTTTCCTTACAAATGACTGTATATTTTGGTTAAATCTGCCTGATTAAGTGTGCTCCCAGCACTAAATATGTCATATAAATGAATGAATAAATCAATAGTTAACTGTCACATAATACAATAGACTAATAATTTACAATAGCTTAACATTCTTGTTTGTTAAATTGTTAGCCAGTATTTTCCAGGACCCAGGAAAAGGATATACCGATACTACCCACAAGATTACTTTAATCACTCTTTTGCCTATCTCTGTACACTTTCAATTTTTTGTTCTAGGATTCAAGGATTTTAAGCACATATGAAAATAAAACATATTACTGTGCCTAATAGACTTTATGGAGCCTAATGAGACTTACATAAGACATATCTGAGTGTTTGATTCTGTTTTGGGTATATTTTGAAACAACTATCACATTTATCAAGGTTGTTATATTATTGTTATCTGCTATTGAATTAGTACTCAAATCATAAACACCTCAGCACAATGACAACCAATACTTTTTTCATTGATGATTAATATATCTCACCCCCTATTTCTAGTCCTGCAAGTTTGTTTCATTTCACATATTGCTTTAAGAGGATTGGTTTCTACTTAATGATGGCTTGTGTGTTGATCTCAGATTTATGTATGCTATTGTGTTGATTCTCTGTACAATATAATTGCTTTGTAAAACTGGTCTTGTTTTCCTAAATTCCTTTGAATTCCCCCTATCTAGAGATACATTTATTTCTCTTTCATATTTGAGGGATAGTTTTGCTGGATATAAGTTTCTTGCTTGGCATTTTCTTTTCTTTCAGAGTTTTATAAATGTCATTCCATTGCATTCTTGCTTGCATAGTTTCTGTTGAGAATTTCTAACATTCTAATTGGTTCCCCTTTGTAGGTAATTTTTTCTTTTTTTTTCTCAAACTGCTCTCAAGATTCTCTCCTTGTTCTTGACATTGGAAATTCTGTCTAAGATATGAGTCTGTCATTCTCTGTTGGATTTGGGTTCTTTCAGTTTCATGAGCAGTTATTTTCTCTTCTTTTCTGGTGTTATGAAAATTTTTATTCCAGGAGTTCTTGAACGATTTTCTCTGTGTTTTACTTTGTTTCTTCCTGGTCAGCTATCCTAATGAAGTTCCTCTTGATAATGTCCCACACAATTCTCTGGCTGTTTTCAAACTATTTTGCTCTTTATATTGGTTGTTCTTCTCATAGATTAATATGAAGAGATTTACCTTCAAGCTCTGTAAGTAAATTTTACAATGCTTCAATTGAACATTCCATTTAAAATTTTATACTGTTTTATATTATTGTCTAATTCCATGTTCTTATATTAATGTTCTTTATCGTCTGAGTCCTTTTTAGGGGGTGGGGATATGGCTCCCAGTTTTTGTTTTGTTTTGCTGCCAGAGTTCCCTTAATCTTTCTCCATCCACTGAAAGTACCTGAACATCATTCTTTTGAATTTCTCCAATACTATTTTTACCATAAGGAAGGTCTTTGACTCTGCATATTGATCACTTAATTAAATGAGCTTCTCTTGCTTTCTCACATGGATTGAGATAGACGGTGTTTACAAGACATCATTGTAAAACGATTATCGCTGGGAGGGTGACTGGGGCGTGTGAAGACATGTGACTTCATCATGTGATGTGAGAAAAAGAGTTGTCAGAACCACAAAATAAATAGCAAACAGCAGTAGCAATGACAGTAGCAACACATTTTAAAATAACAGAATAAAATAAACTTGCAAATAGCCACATGAGCATGCACTCCCCCCCACACCAGCCAGGATATCCAGGACCAACAGCTGCTGCTTTCTATTTTCAGTCACCAGTGTGACCGTAGAGTGACACCCAGACTCTACATGGTTGTATGTATTCATTGGTGTGTGACAGTGGTAGCTGCCATCCTTTCTTGTCCAGAGGGGGCTCTGGGGAGTTAAAGATTACTATGCTCCCCTCCATGTGGCCTGGGTCTCTCCACTGGAGAGACCCAGAAGAAGAGAAACACAAGGAAAAGCAAAGCAAAAGCCTGGCAGCTGTTTTTGCCCCAGACTCCATCCTGTGGCGGACATCTGTGTATGTCGGAAGGTGTGGACATTAGGGTTGATCCCCCCCGCTTGTGGCCGGAAATTGATCAACATTAAAGGAAAAGAAAGAAAACCGAAACTGAAACTCACTGCCATCGAGTCAATGCTGACTCCTAGTGACGCCCTAGGGGTGTCCTACCTCCTCTTTACAGGATTAGAAGGCCCAGTCTTTCTTCCACGGAGGTGCTGGTGGTTTTGAACTGCCAACTATACAGATGGGAACCAAAAGTGTAACCACTACACCCCCAGCGCTCACAGAAAAAAGGAAGGAAAGAGAAAAAAAATTTTAATCAGCCAAGTGGCTGTGTTTTGCCCAAGACCAGTGCAGGGAGTCAAAGTCTAGGTACGAACCCAGTGCTAGAGCCACTTGGCTGGACTCCGGCTCCAACACCTGGAGCGTGTGACTGTTTAGGGACTGGAGAGACAGCTGAAGAGAATTCTAAATATTTCAGTCTCCCAGTTGGTTTCACGGTCCTTGTCAGATTCTCTGCTACATGGTGCTCCTGCCTGCGTGCTGCGCCCTTGTCAGGCTACCCTGCTACACTTTGTAAGTGGTGGGGTTCGGGGGCACACCTACGTGCCCAGGTGTAGCAGTCACTGTCCTGTTCAACTGAAGGCCATAAAAAAACGGGGAGCGCCCCCATGTCTTCCGTGGTTCTACCACGTAGGAGGAGTTGGTCTGCAGAGCGTTGAGCTGGGTGCAGCTGTGGGGGAACGTTCCCAGAGCTGCAGGAAGAAGAGCCATTTGATTTCAACCAGAGGAGAATTGGAGGATTGCAGAAAAACTTTTACGGATTGGACTCCTGCTTTTTCCCTTCTTGGAGAGTCAGGGCTATCAGTCTGTCCTCTGTCCACATTTTCCCGTCTCTTTGCTGTAGAGGAGACATGTAGCGCATCTGTTCACATCACCGCCTGTTACCAAAAGTTCTACAGGGGGTTCATTGGTTGATATTCGGGTCTACATTTTCAGACCGTTCTTCCTAATCCATTTTAATCTGAAAACTCTATTGAGGCTATAACACCTTCGTGGTTAGAAGAATCATAACTCTTTGAGAGGTGCATTTGCTTAAAGGATGGGCACAAATTCTGAGCACTCTAGTTTGCCACGGGCTATGGATGGCAGGGATGGCCCCAATCCAACTGCAGAGGCCCCACATAGATTGGGTCTCCACCGAATATTTTCTTTCTTTCTTTCTTTTGTGTTTGAGTCATTTTACTGGGGGCTCACACAGCTCTTATCACAATCCATCCATCCATCCATCCATCCATCCATCCATCCATCCATCCATCCATTCATCCATCCATCCATTGTGTCAAGCACATTTGTTGCATTGTCATTTTCAAAACATTTTCTTTCAACTTGTGCCCTTGGTATCAGCTCCTCATTTTTTCCCCTCCCTCCATTGAATTTTTTTCTGATCATTAACCAAGGATGTGGATAAGCATGTTGTCAGGCAAAATGCCTTGGAAAGTAGATTACCACCCCCCCTCTCAGGCCAGCCCAGGTTGGGACAGTCTCCCTTACGGGCTTGCCCTGATGGAGGTCATCATAATGGGCACGGTACAGAAGGTCGTGTAGTGTTAACTCTTGCCCCATCAGTCTCATCCTGAATGTCTTGCTCAGAAGGCCGGGTAGCAATCTTTTAAACCCTTCTCTATGACTGCGTGCCTCACCCATGATCCTGTTCCTGTTTCTATGATCCCAACTGTAACTCTGATATATTGATCAGCCACCAATTATGAATTCGTGACTGTTCCCTTTGTTCCATGCCCTATTTATGTGGCATCCCTGCTTTAATTCCTTTAATGCAATTTACCCTCATGCTAATAGCCTCCTTCGTCTAGATGCTGTGTCTGTGTCTTTTTGCTGATTTAAATAAAATTATTTTAAGACTTAATAAATGATCCCCTGGCTATGGGCAAAGAGACACCTGATTGGTGGTGGTGCTCTTATATCAGTCAGGGGCAGAGCAGACTGGCAGCCCTTTGTTCATCCTAGCTTGATGCCTAGATCGTGGCCAGAGCTGTTTCATGCCTAGGGCACATTAAAAAAAAAGACTTAATAAATGATTGCCTTACATTATATTTGAGATTAAATTCTCCTATGTACATTTGAACCCGGGAATTGAACCTAGGTCTCTCATATAAAAGGCAAGAAGTTTCATACTGAATCACCAGAACTACATTATCCATTCCTTACCCAATCATAAGACGGGAGGGACCCAGAGACTATAGATTGTCCCCTTTGAGCACAGTAAATTATCTATATCCATTGTGCCAACCCTATTGTCTCAGCAAACTCAAAGGGAACAGATTTTGATGAAAATATCAGCGATGACACTTGAATAAATTTTAAAATTATGAGACACGGACAAAAACAAATCTTGTCAGTAATCAGGCGTATGTTCTATTATTTCTTAACCTCAGAGTCATGCAAGTTCAGTGCATTCTGTTTTAGAAATCTAATTGCTGCAAATGCAGGAACATGCATATTTTTCTCAGCAATAAATAGAGCCGCTTCTTTCCCTGCTCTGAAGGAAAAGGGTCTGGGGCAGGAAAACAGCTGCAGCTCTCTAAGGACAGGCTCAGAAGCACCGAATATGCGGTTCCGAGTTTGTTTTTTGTTTTTGAAGTGGACTAAGTGACCAGTGGGCTTCATTTCTCCGCCCCCAGGACCAGGAGAGGAAGGGGGTCTTTCCAGGCAGCTGTGGGAAGAGAATGATTAAAGTGGCCCCAGCAGTGGAAGAGCGAAAGCTATATTTGCAAATGTCATTTTCAAAAGAATGTAGAGTTGACAGCTTTGTTTTACCTCTTCCCACCACCTAGCAATAAGCAATAAGGAAACAATGTGTTCATTTTCATGAAAAATACCAAGCCAGGTCTGGTTGCTATGCTTTTATTTTTCCAGAAGCTAACACACAGCAACAGCGTTCTTTTCGATAAGCACCGAGTTGATCTTATCTTTGGTAATCAATGGCTTGCAAAGACATGTAAAAATGTAAAACAAGTAGACTTCTCAGTGATGTAAATTCTCATATAATTTCATAGGACTTCAGTATCTCTCTGAGCTTATTAGTTTAAGCATATTTTTTTCTAATTTTCAATTGAAATGCTTTTTTTATTGCCCCACATACAATGAATGTGTACTGATGGCTTTTGTTGCTGTTGTTAAATATTAGTTCTCACTTTTCCTTGGGTAATAAAGTGGTATTTATAGAGGTGGAGGGTAAGATATGCAGAGTAGCAGATGGTATTTTCACCCTGCCCTTAACAACTAAGACTGGCATCGAGGTTTCTGTGAATTTCCATTGTTTCAGTATTTGACCTCAGTTTCATTACTGACTTTCGTGGAATTCTTAGTCCCCATGTTATATCCTTTAGCTGTTTTTCTTTATCTCCATGCCTATACCCCATCAAAACAACATTCAATGCAGGCAGCTGTATGCAATAGAATTTTAATGGACCGAAGATGTAATGGGGATGTGGTTACGTGGCAGATAAGAGGCAACAATACGTTTAAAATTAAACACTAAATTTCTGAATTTGTAAAAGCACCATAGGCTTATTTCAACCAGCTAGGGCTTCAGCATAACAAAATATGTCCTGGCTGTCAGGTCCCACTCTCTGCTCTGCTCCTTTAAGCTTTTCTTCCAAATTTCAAATTTATGTCTCATGTCTTTGACATTAAGTCTTATGACTTGGGTTATTTTATTTTTTTACCAACAAAGTCTCATGTTCCTATAATTCCTTTCTGAGACACGTGGAAGGTGTTTGACTAAATCAAGAGAGTTTTGTTTGTTTGTTTTTGCTTTTCTTCAAAACAATTCTTACAGTAATTATCAAAAGAGTAATTTTCTTTGCACCACACAACAATTAATTAAATGACATGCCATTTAGTTTTACTATTATTTTACTTTAGGGTGTGAGCATCATCCCCCCTCCCCCCCCCGCCTCCCTACCTCCAGTCATACAAGCTTATTTTCTTCTTAATTTCTTTGCACATGCCTGATCTTCCACTTGATCCATCTGACCAGACATTATTCTAATGGTTTGTATCATCTTGCAATCCAAATATCACATCCAAAGTCACCTCCTTAAAGAATCATTCCTGGATCACTTTGAATTTATTGCCACCCCATCCATATTGACTTTTTACCATTTAATAATGTGCATAGTACTTATTCTCATATATAATTATCTTATTTACTGATATTCTAATTTATTTGATGGAGGACATTAATGGGAACAATTTAGATGACACTGATGTCACCACTGATGTCACTGCACAAATCTCTGCTGCAGCACATGTGACATTAGGGACTAACCAAATGGTATGCTTCCATAGACGAGAACCAACCATTCCCCCAAATGCAGGGCATTTCACACCAAACTCATGTACAAGAGATACAGAATGTTCCCAGGCCCAGGCATGGCCTTCACTTTGGCTGCTAAGGTAGTGAGAGAAAAAGCATGTATCCTAGCTTCAATTTCAGAAGATCGTAAAGGATTATAACCATTAGTAATATATAAAATAAGGAGTTTTCCCCCAAAATTATAATGATGTTTAGAGTTTTGAAAGGCAAAAGATTAAACAGATGTTATAGAGGAATCTGCACATCAATGGGCCAGTGTAAATTTCATGTCCTAAAGACAGATAACTCACATGTGTCTAGGGTAGCCAAATGATGAAAACCATGGTGAATTCTACTAACTTCTTCAAGCTAAAATTGATCAAATGTGCAATAGATACATTGGGAATTACTAGAGAGTGGAATACAAAATGAAAACAAAGAAGGACATATAATTGGAAAATATAGACTTGGAGATGGAAACAAAACTGAAGCTCTCGTGATATCATTTTCTAAGACTATAGACTTCATGGCAAGTGCAGGTTTTCAACAACATAAATTATGGTGGAATACACAAAATAAAATTTGCTACATCTGTGCAAAGAGATAATGTAGAAGATCAATGTTATCAGCCAAAACAAGATGAGGCACCAACTATGGAACAGACAAATGACTTGTTCAGATGCAAGTTCAAGTTAAGCTGAAGAAATTAAGAGAAACTACAAATTTGAGTAGATCCCACCTGCATGTAGAGGGAATTTTAAAAATAGATTTAATGTCCTGAACACTAGAGATGGAAGACCAGACTAACTGTGGGATGACATGAAGAATATCAGTAAGAAAGAAAGAAACAAAAGGGTTATTAAAATAAATGAAAGATTAGGAAGATGTAAGAATAGACTCCAACTTGCTTTGAATATAGAGAATGGAAGAAATATTGAAGTAAATTAGCAGAAGAGAATTTTTCAAAAGTTAGCCGAAGAAGACAAAATAAAATGTAGTAAAATGTCCAAAGAACTGGAGCTAGAAAGCCAAAAAGACCTGGTCAGCAAAGCTCAAAAACTAAAAAACCTGAAGAAAAAAATCAAGCCTGAAGTCACAGTGTTGAAAAATTTATGGGTAAAATATTGAATGATGCAGGAAGCATCAAAACAAGATGAACAGAAATTATATCGTCAGTGTACCAAAAGGAACTGGTCAACATTCAACCGTTCTAAGAGTTGTGTATAATCAAGAAACCATAGTATTTATGAATAAACCTAAGCAACTTTGAAGGCATGAGCAAAAAATAAGGTTCTAAGAATTCATGGAATGCCAGCTAAAATCAATGCATTGATAGAGTACTCACTAGTCTGTGCCAAGAATTGGAAGAAAACAATATTTGAGAAACAAAAGATGATTGAAATGATCAAACAACTTAAATAATGTCACATGCAGGTAAAATTTTCCTCGAGATAATTCAACCGTAGTTGTAGCAGTACCTGGACAGAGAGCTGCCAGAAATCCAAGAGAATTCAGAGATGGGACAGGGGATATCACAGCTGACATCAGATAGGACACGTTGAAAGAAGTTCAAATGTGTTGTCATTCTGAATATGCAAAGACATGTCCCTGTGAGCACCATGACAATCAAGGAGGATGGTAATTCCAGAGCACGCGTGCTGCTGATGCAGAGCAAGAGGCAATCACTCAAATAGAACAAAAGAATATGCATGGTTTGGGAATGGGGAAAGGTGTGCCTCAAAGTTACATGCTTTCCTCTACATCATCATTCTGTACGGTAAGCAATTAATCCAAGAAGTTGGATTATATGAAGGAGCATGTGGTATCAAGATTAGAGGAAGGGTCATGAATAACCTGCAATAAGAACATGGTATAAGCTTGCCTTCTGAAAGTTAAGAAGTCTTGAAGTGCTTGCTGATGAAGATCAAAGATGCTAACTTTCAGTATGGATTACAACTACATGTGAAAAAGACCGAAAAAACAGAAGAGCTCATCTGGACCAATAGTCAATGTCAGGATGCATGAAGAAAAGGCTGAGTTTATAAGAAGTTTCATTCCATTTGGCTCCATAATAAAACTCATGGACCAGTGTATGACACTGGGCACGTTAGCTGCAATAGAGCCTTGTAAACTGGAAAGAACAAGGCCAGCACTTTGGGAATGAAGGTGAACCTGATCTGAGCCATTGTCTTTTCCAGCTGCCCCCTGCCTGTGAACGCTGGGCAGTGGAAGGGAAGGCGGCAGGAGAATGGGTGTATTTGAGTGACAGTGTCTGAAAGAAAAATGGAAAGTACTATCAGCTGCAAAAGACCAACAACAAAACTCTGTCTTATAAAACAACAGCCAGATTACCCCTTAGAAGTGAGGATGTCGAGACACCTGTTACGAGGAAGAACAAATCCTTGGAAATGTACATTGTACGTGATGAACCAGGGGGTCAGGGGAAAGAAGCAGATCTCAGAAAGATGTACAGGAACGGGGACGCTGGGCGTGGCAGAAAACAGAGCCGTGTCCTTGTGTTATGCAATCGGTACTGACTTGATAGCACCTAACGCGAACAACATGTATAGTAGATGAGATTTCCGCTATTTTCCTTTGTAATCAGAGAAGAGAATAAGATATATTTTATCTTTTACTCCTTCGCTAAGCCGTATAGTCTGTTTTGTTTCCCAATCTCTCTATTTCATTTTTTCCAGTCACAATTTTAAAATATTACAGTAGAAAATTTTGATTGTGGGTAAAATTTGAAATGTTAAGGGAAATAAACTTTCTGTCAGTAAATATTAAAACCTCATTGCCCATCCTTCACTGATAAAATAAGTAAGTGATACACTAGCATTATATGTTACTGTTTGGCACAAACATAATTTTCTAGATATGAAATTTTTTAAAGGAGGCATATTCCATCTTTGTCATTTATATATTTCACAGCATCAAGCAAAAGCACATAGAGCAACATTACTTTCAGGACTGTTTTTAGACACAATTAGTCAATAGCTTCTTCAAAGTCTAATAAAATCATCTGGTTCATATGCATTAAATGCTGATAGAAATTGTGAATTACAGCCATGAAAAAACGTTCAGTGTGTGAGGTGATCGCTGCAGTTGCCTATTAGGGAAATTGTACTTGAGCACTTCATTTGTATTCATAGAAGTTATAGATGGAAAAAAGTGCACAATTACGAGGCCATCTAATTTGTCCTCTGAGCAAGATAAGTCTATTTCCTACTCTGTTTTCCTGAGATTTCGGATCCATATGTGATCAAGCCTAATTCTTGCTATTCTCCCACAAATCTCTAAACTGATCTTTCATTCCTAAACTTTGGAAAGGCAAACGGAATGCTCTCCTTGGTTTGTGATTTAATGTACTTGTACCATCTGTTAATAAACTACATGTATTCAAACAAAGACATTTAGGATTTAATTATCAAAACTAGTTAAAGTTCCCATTCTCTACACTTTGGGGTGATGAGAAACAGGCTAATTATTAACAGAATTTCATATTTACTTATATTGTAATTACACCTTCCACACATTAAACAAGGTACTTTGTGATTCTTTTATATTTATAACATGTTTAATCATCACAACAAACTGAAGAGATTTGTGTCTTTTTTTCTCCTCTTAAGTCTTAAAATGATAAGTTTAAAGAGTTAAATAACTTGTTCAAATTACCTCCAAAAAGTGGCAAAATTGAAATTCAATAATACCTATATGTTTTTAAGATCCTAATGAATTGATTTATTTTTAATAATATAATAGACATATAGCCTCAGTTTATAGTTTCTATCCAACTGGGACCATATCTACATGTCTTTAAAATTTTTTATTGTTCTTTATAAAAATGTTGAGTTTATTTGAAAACATTAAAACTTATATTTATAAAGGTAATTAAAAATTTGAATTGGTGATTCCGTGGTAGAATTTTCTCTCGCCATATGAAAGAATGTAGTGGAGACTTGTGTGTTCTTATGAAGCTCAACAGGTATCAGCAAACGTTACAGGCCAAGATGAACTAGGGAGAAAGGTCTGGAGATCTACTTCTGACTGTTAGCCAATAAAAAGTCATCGGCCACATGGTATAATGTGCTAACACTCATGGGAATAATGTAGGACTTAATAGTGTTTCATTCCATTTTGCACAGAATTTCTTTGTAGCCTCAGAACAACAAACAACAAACAACAACAAAATATAGATGAAAAATAAAACTACACAAAAGCAAAATAAACAAAAAACATTGCCACCTTAAGTTCAGACAAATAGCAATCCTACAGGACAAAGTAAATCCATCCCTCATGGTGTTTAAGGTCGTAAATGCCTGTGGAAACACGTTGCCACATCTTCCTCCCATGGGGCAGCTCTTGGGTTCAACGCATCTCAATTAGCAATGAAGTGTTTAACCACTACCCCAGCAGGACTCCTTCAGCTGTAAGCAGCCCCTCATTTTTGGTGCTTTTCCCATCACATTGCTATAAATCATCATTGTTTCCCTGGTGATCCTGCACAGGCTACTGCAGCTGAGCATCTTATCTCCTTTCTGAATCTGCAGAAGAAAGTGGGAGGAGAACAAATCCAACCAACTTCTTTTGTTTCAAATAAAATCACCTTAGAAATGGCTTCTACTTAATCAGTCAAGCTTTTTGAAAAAAACCTTTTATGCATAAGTGGAAACATGAGAATTTCTGAGTTCCTTTTCCTCCACGAATTACAAAACATAGACAAAATTAAAAAGGAAAATAAGAGGACTAGGTTCATGAACACCTGTTTGCCAAAACCCCACAAGTAGCCTTTTAAATGCTGACCTCGGGCATTTAGATGTTGTAGAAGGTTGTTTTAGCAGATCCCCTAGATGCGAAATTTAGACTCCTGATGCCACCTCACTGCACACACTCCTGATGCCACCTCACTGCATACTATCTTGCTTTACCCCTGGCTTTCTCCAGTTGTAGCTGGTATCAACTTCTTGTTCTGGTTGTTCCTGCCAAAAAACTTGCCTTCTCACAAAACGACTCTTTTATCCACACCTTACATTGATGCCATCAGAAAAACATGTAGATCCTAGCTTCAAAATTCATTTTATGAAAATCCAGGAACTAAGATAGAGGAGACAGTTTGGTTATGCATAATTATATGGAGAGCTACTATATATTAGATACATATATGTTCCTAGATGTCAGTGAAGAGAGCTCTGAAAGAGACATCAAGAAATCAATACCATATAAAATAGCCACACAAAAGATGAAATTATATACTTACCTGGCAGGGGAGATACCATGATCACAAAGGTGGTATTCCCAGGGTGAAGTTTATCCATTGCACTCCGGATATGCCGTCCCCTGCGATTTCCCCAAATGTGGGAAACTCAACTGCACAATTTGTGGTAATGAGGGACTCCGTTCATGCTCTCGCCTGATTTAGAAAAAAAAGATGACATATTAGACTATAAAGATAAACAAATGACCAATACAAATAAAAATACAGAATATTATTACAAGAAACCAAAAGGAACCTCCAGAAATAGAAGACTATCGTGTATTCCTAGATAGGAAGACAATATTGCAAAAATGTCAATACTACCTAAAAACAAAACAAATCTCATTGCCATCAAATCAGTGTGGCTCAATGCAAATCAATAGGGCAAGTTAGTACCGGCTTTGTGAGTTTCTGAGACGTAACCCTTTACAAAGATAGGAATTCCCATCTTTCTTCAGCAGAGTGGTTGATGGTTGCGAACTGCTGACCTTGTGGTTACCATATATAATGCTACCAGGGCCCCTGATACTACATAAAGCAATCTATAAATCTAAATCCCCATTTCATTCTTTTAGTAGATGGAAACCCAATCACCAGCATCATATGGAGAGGCAAGAGACCTGGAATAAGAAAATAACTTTCCCCAAAGACAGATAAGGTAGCACTTCTCACATTACCTAATCTCAAAACCTACTCTGCAGATGGAGTAGTCAAAACAGCCTGATATTGGGACAATGATAGAAACATAGGCCAATGAAACAGGATAGAAAACCCAGAAACAAAAGTATCTACTGACAGGCAAATTATTTTACACAAAACCCAAAAATATTAAATGGAAAAGGGACATCCTCTTCAGCAAATGGTGCTGTAAATATTGGATCTCCATCTGCAGAAGACTAAAGAGGATCTATTCCTTTCCCATGAACTAAAATAAACTCCAGATGGTTTAAAGACATACATATAACTCTGAGAGCTAGATAGATTATAAATGAGAAAATTGGACAGCCTTAGGCCCACTTCGGGTTATACACAGAATATAAAATATAATAAAAAGAAATACACACAGTGGAAGACAAAAAATGACCGGGACCTTCAAAAAATAAAAGTTATTCACATAAAACGACCTTCAAGGAAAAAAATGAGAGGCCACAGATTGGGGTGGTGGAAATATTTAGCAATGACACAGCAGGCGAATTACTAAAATCTATAGAATTATGCAAAAGCTTAGAAAGAAAAAAATCAAATAATCCAATTAAAAGGTAAGCAAAAGACAGGAATGATAATTCACAGGGGACAACACTTCAGTTGCAAGAAACACCTAAGGAAATGTTCACCAACCATGTGGCAGATGCAAATCAAAACAATGATGAAATTTTACCTTATCTCAGCATAGAGATTAATAAGATAAATAAGTATGGTGAGAGGATCAAACCCTGTCACTCATTTTCCCTAATTTTAAACCATGCACTATTCCCTTGATCTCTTTGCCCAACTTGATCCATGTACAGGTTCCACATGAGCACAATGTGGTATACTGGGATTCCCATTCTTCTCAAAGCTGTCTGTAGTTTGCTATACTCCACGCAGTTGAACACCTTGGCAAAATCAATTTTAAAAAAGTAAACATGTTTCTGTTATTTTCTGCTTCCTGACAAGATCCACCTGATGTCAGCAATGATTTCCCTTGTCACATATCCACTTCTGAATCCACCCTGAATTTCTTGCAGCTCCCTATTAATGTACTGCTACAACCGTTGTGGAATGGGCTTCAAGAAATTTTATTTGCATGTGATATCAATGATATTTTGATATCAATCAATCACATGGAATGTGATATCAATAATAATTTGAGCATTCTGTTAGATCACCTCTCTTTGAATTGGGTATAAATATGGATCTCTTCCTTTCAGTTGGCCAAGTACCTATCTTCCAAATATCCTAAATGAGTAAGTGTTTCCAGGGCTTCGTTAGCGTGTTGAAACATTTCAATTGATATGCTATCATTTCTGGAGTCTTCTTTTGAGCTAGTTTTTTTTTTTTTAGTGCAGGTCGAGTTTCTTTCTTCAGTACCATTGAGCTTTGCTTCAGGTTCTTATAATGCCTCCTGATACGGTGGAATGTTGACTAGTTCTTTTTGGTATATTGACTCTGTATAGTCTTTGAATCTTGTTTTCATGATTCCTGCCCATAGAATCTTTCAATACTGTAACTTGAGGCTTGAATTTTTTCTTGATTTCTTTCAGTTCGAGCGACACTTAACATGCTCCTTCTCTGTTTGGTTTTCAAACTCTATGGCTGTGCACATTTCATTATACAATTTTACTTTGTCTTCTTGAGTTATCCTTTGAAATGTTCTGCTTAGCTCCTTCACTTCATCATTTCTTCTATTTGTCTCAGCTATTCTATAGTAAGAACAAGTTTAAGAATCTCTTCTGAGATCCATTTTGATGTTTTCTTTCTTTCTTTCTTTTTTTAATGATCTTTTTCTTTCTTCATAAATAATGTTCTTGATGTCTTCCAACAGCTCATAAGCTCTTCAGTTGTTAGTGTTCAATGAAGAAAAACTAGTCTAAAGATGTCCATGAAATTTATGTGAGATATACTCAAGTTGTATTTTGACTCTTGTGGATTTGTTTTAATTATCTTTATATTCAATTTAAACATATATGTGAGCATTGGTAGTCTGTTTCACAGTCAGCCCCTGGGCTGGTTTAGCTGCTCATCTTGAACTTCTCTGTCATCTCTGTATGATGAGGACCTGGACTATATGCAGAACAACAGATATCATGAAAGTAGTGAGGCTCATTAACAGGCTGCAGTATGCACATGACACCACCATACTTGTTACAAAAAGGATTTTAAATGCTTGTTGATGGAAATCAAAGAGTATGATCTTTAATATGAATTACAACTCCATATAAAGAAAAATCCTCACAACTCTCACAAAAAACCACACCATGACAAATGAATGAAATATTCACGCTTACAGGGTTTCATTTTGCATTTAAGTTAGATCCACAATCAATGTTCAGTAAAGCAACAGTTCAAAAATGAAATCAAGTATTTCATTAGGCAAATATGTTGCAAAAGTGCAATTAAAATTATTAAAGAGAAAAGAGGCCACTTTGAAGACTCAGGTGCACCTGACTCATGACATGATAATTCAACAGTGTCATATACATGTGAAAGCTAGACCAAGAATAAGGTAGACATCGCTTCCAAAGCATCCATCTTTTACAACTCAATTTTTCATTTCCACACGTCATTACTGAAAAGCAAACTCAAACCTAGCTCTCTAGTTCACTCCACCTCAAAGGTCTTATAAAATATAATTGAAAAATTGAGCCATAGGGGTACAAAGAAAAATATGTTTTGAAGACTATGAATTATGGTGTTGGTGTAGAATGTTGAATATACCATGGACTGTCAGAAGAAAAAGAAATTCTGTGCTAGAAGAAACACAATGAGAGTACGCCTTAGAAATAAGGATGGAAGACTTTGTCTCTGCACTTTGAACATGTCATCTGAAGGACCCTGCCTGGAGAAGGGCATACTGCTTGTTAAAGCAGAGAGCAGGGAAGAGGAAGACCTTCAATAAGATGGACTGAACCCATGCAATAAGTCACTGCAAAAATGGACTTACATATAACAATTGTGATGATGGCACACCACTAGACAGTGTTTTATTTTTGTTATTTTTGTGGTTTGCATAAGGTACTTTGAGTTTCAACTGACTTGAAGGCACCTAGCAACAACATTGTTCAACAAACTTATTCTTGTCTTCCAACAAAAAAATATTGTTTCCCAATTAGTTAGGAAATAGGATAAAACTTCTATCCCCCCCCCCAAAATAGGTTAATTACTAGCTGTTATATTAAATAGGATTGCTATCATTAGGTACAGCCCATCAATTCTCTCTTCCTTCTTCTACCTCCCTTTATTTTCTATGCCTTATAATCTCTTTTAAAATCTCAACAATGATTGGCTTGAAACCCACTCTTCACTGATATAGCCTCTGTACTTTAACAAAGAACGCTTTATTATCAAAGGAGATTACATTCGTAGGCATAAGTGTTCAGATGCATGATGAGTATTTTGTGAAATAAAATGCATTCCATAACAGTGCTGAAATACACATATGTATTGCAGCCCAAACACATAGCATAGAGAGAGAGGGATGTGAAAAATGAAGCAATTGCTAAAAAGCATTATTTAGAAAGCCAAGGCAATTGTGAAATGACCTATAAAAATGTAAGAATTGTTGTATATTGGTCATTTGTACTTCATTAAGAAAATTATATATTTTTTATTTCATTTACTTTGATCAGCCTGGAATATTATGCTTTCCCCCCAGAAAAGGGCTGCCTGACTCAATCAGTAACTCTTCTCATTTATACTTGTCATTAAGGGTCAGAGAATTTTCTCAACTTAGACTAACCCACCAGGACAGTTAATTAGGGCCATAACATGGTTTGTGTCAAAAGTAATCATACTTTAGATTTAAAGCCATCCTTCCCAAAGTAGATTACATATGCTTATTTAACAATTATTTTGACAATACACATGATGAATACTAATAATTTTCTCTTCAGGAATAGCTTTAAAGGTAATTGCAAGAGGCTATGGAAATGTTAATCTACATACCATTAAAAAAATAAAACTGAACTTTAAGAAACTGTCTGTAGGCTTCATTACTTGCTTTAGGAGGTGTCAAATTTGGAAACTTTTTTTTGGTGTTAAGAATAACAGTTTTACTTATTGAAAGAACTATTTTTTCAGCAAATTAGTCACATTTTATTTTATTTTTATACTACTGAGTGGATAACATACAATGTGCATCAAATATAAAAAGGTCGACTTACTCCAAGACATCTCTGAACAGAAGTGCTGTGTGGAGACGCTGGCCAAATCTGAGATTATTTCCCTTTCATTGACATGGTGTTTCCAGGCAGTCAGTCTCATTCCATTTTTTTTTTTGTGAGATGGTGGAAGACTTTGTGGATTAGGGGGAAAGGGAGCATATAGGATAATTAAAAAGGTCATTTTTTTCCATTTCAATGCAGATCTGACACAGAAGCTAGTTTAGCATATCTTTCTTTGAACCTAGCCACACAGAAACCCCAAAATCCTAACTCCCTGTCCTCAAGTCAATGTTGACTCGTAGTGGCCCTACTGTGGGTTTGGTTTCAAACTGTGAAGTATGTGGATGGCAGCCCAACTTGGAACCACCACCCGCCAGTTTTGATATCACAGGCTAAAGGATACGATCTTTCAGACTTCCAAGTTGGCCCCTAACTTGAGACACCAATGTATGCTTGGGTGTCCCTGTACTTCCTGAGATTTTTACCTCTTGGATGTACATTTCTGATTTTCAACTTCAGAATCCCAACCACAATCTTGGGCCCCGAAGCTTTTTGGACTGGTTGATTGGAAAAATTCCCAGATGTCTTCTATCCCTCATGATACTAGTGATGAGTTAAGGGGTTTTCAGCACCCTCACTTCTTGCCTCCTGCCTCCTAATGCTCCCTTAAGGCCAATAATTTGACTCAAAAGAACTCATGGAATGTGCTATATATACAATTAACAATTTTTTAAACTCTGGTAAAGGGTTACAGTCTCAGAAATGGACAGGGCCACTTCTACTCTGTCCTATAGAGGTGGCAGTGAGTTTGAGTTTTATACTAATGGAAGTGTAACACTTTAGGTGCTGTTCACTTGAAAATGCCTATGGTATGTATACTGGATGTAAAAATGTCTTGCATTTTCATGTAGATGACCCAGAATGAGTCCTGTCT
The DNA here is from genome assembly GCF_050624435.1 of Tenrec ecaudatus. NCBI lineage: Eukaryota > Metazoa > Chordata > Mammalia > Afrosoricida > Tenrecidae > Tenrec > Tenrec ecaudatus. The sequence goes on from NC_134530.1 coordinate 102,465,617, forward strand.
GTTGACTGTATAATAAACAGTTTGAGCTTAGTCAAGCCTCATACCTAGTCTCTTTCCTCAACTAGCAGCAACACTTCTCACTCGTCTCTCACAGCCTACAAAGAGGTTTCCATCTGGAAAATAAGGCTTCTTTTTTTCTAGCCAGGAAATAAATAACACATGCAAATTCACATTAATTTTATAAAAGTAAATTCTACATGGGTAGTGATAACTCTTATATGTGAATTTAAGTATCATTGTATTTCCAAATTTTCTTTGTATTTGTAAATCATTGTTTGTAAAATTAGATGGTGTACACTTTTTCTAAAATCATTTTATTGAGGGGTCATACAACTCTTGTCACAATCCATACATCCATCCATTGTGTCAAGCACATTTGTACATTTGTTGCCACCATCATTCTCAAAACATTTGCTTTCTACTTGAACCCTTGGTATCAGCTCCTCATTTCCCCCTTCCCTTCCCCACCCTCCATCCTGCATGAACCCTTGATAATTTATAGATTGTTATTATTTTTTCATGCCTTACACTGACCAATGTCTCCCTTCACCCACTTTTATGTTGTCTGTCCCTCGGGGGTCAGGAGTTACATGTAGATCATTGTGATCAGTTTCCCCTTTCTACCCTCACCTTTCTCCTACCTGCCTGGTATCACTAACTCATTATTTGTCCTGAGGGCTTTACCTGTTCAGGAATCCCTGTATTTCCAGCTCTTATCTGTACCAGTTTACATGCTCTGGTCTAGCTAGGTTTGTAAAGTAGAATTGGGATCATGATAGTTAGGGGGGCGGAGGGAAGGAAGCATTAAAGAACCAGAGGAAAGCTATATGTTTCATCGGTGCTATACTGCACCCTGACTGGCTCATCTCCTCCCGTGACCTTTCCATAAGGGGATGTCCAGTTGCCTACAGATGGGCTTTGGGTCTCCACTCTGCACTCCCCTTCATTCACAATGATATGACTTTTTGTTCTTTGATGCCTGATACCTGATTCTATGACACCTTGTGATCACACAGGCTGGTGTGCTTCTTCCATGTGGGCCTTGTTGTTTCTCAGCTAGATGGCCCCTTGATCATCTTTAAGTCTTTAATACCCCAGACACCATATCTTTTGGTAGCCAGACACCATCAGCTTTCTTCACCACATTTGCTTATATACCCACTTTGTCCTTAGTGATCATGTCAGGAAGATGATCATCATGTAATGCCTGTTTTATAGACCAAAGTGTTCTTGCATTAAGGGAGTATTTGAATAGAGGTCTAATGTCCATCTGCTACCTTAATACTAAACCTATAAATATATGCACATAGATCTATTTCCCCATCATCATATATAAATATATTTACATATGTACCTGCCTGTATTTAGACCTCAATAAATGCCCTGTGCCTCCTAGTTTGTTTCTCTATTTCCTTTTGCTTTCCTCTTGTCCCACTATCATGATCAGCCTTCTTTTGAGTTTCAGTAATTCCCCTTGGTTACATTGCCCTTGATCAAGCCCTACCAGATCTTCCGTACCCTCCTTGCCATTGATTTTGGATTATTTGTTGTTCCCTTGTCCCTGGGTTTGTTAACACCTACTTCCTTTCCCCCACCTCCCTGTCTCCCATGTCCTCCAGAAACCAGTGAACCATTGTTCTGGTTGTTTTCTCCTCCAGATTGTTTACCCCACCTATCTTATCTCAATAGACCTGTAGAGATAATAATATGCACAAAAAACAAGACAGAGCAAAACAAAGCAACAAAAACCAATGACAAAAAAAAAGCCTGTAAATAGTTCAAGATCTGTTTGTTGACCTTTAAGAGTGTTTTCTGATTGATTCTGATGGGGTGCCATGCCCTGGCCCCACAATCTAATTTTGGTATTCCCTGGGGACTTTGTTGCTCTGTTCCCCTTGCTGTTCTGTTGCATGCCCTTAGTGTTTCGCCTCAGTGTGATGGGCTTAGTTCAGGCGCAATTCTCCCACTGTGTCTCCAATGTTGTCCCCCGTCGAACTATGGGTCAGTGAGGAATGTTGTGTCTTATGGTAGGGCTGGTCTTATGGTCCTCTCCGTGCATTGGCTGCTCTGAGCAGGAATATCCTCAGGGTTTGGTGGGCCAGGATGTGGTCCACTTTCTCTTCCTCTCCCTTCATTTGCTCCCATGTGCTCTGATCAGAAATGTCCCTCTCCCTGAGCTTTGGTGCTGTCCTCTGAAGTGAATTTTATGATGGAGAGGGGGCACTGTCCATGCCCTGGCCCCCAAGTCTAATTTTGGTATTCCCTGGGGACATCGTTCCTCTGTTGCCCTTGCTGTTCTGTTGCATACCCTCAGTGTTTCACCCCACTGTGATTGGCTTTAATTTTGAAGAAGTTATGCTTGTGTGTTTTTTATGGGATATTTCAAGGACACACATACACACACACGCACAAGTCCTGGTGGTACTGTCAAATTTGATTTGGACTGCTAACATAATGGGAAATGATAGTTTGGATTCCATCTACCAAAATTCTGATGCCCATGAAAAATACAATCATATAGGGCAACCATTGAGCTCCTACTAAATATCAGTAATTATGCTAAGTACTACCTGAGAATTGTTTAGAAAAATATGTTCTGAAAGTAAGAAGTGTACTTGGGGAAATAGGGTAAGAAAATATTTTTTGGGGGGTGGAAAGTTTATGTGGCTGAAGTGCAAAACTGTTAGGGACTATGAATGAACTAGAAAAAGATAAAAATGGGGAAAAGGCTGAGAAGACAAAAACATAGATATCAGATGTTTAAAGATGATCTACATGAAACAGAAGGGCTGTGAATTCTGTTACATGTACAAGCATATTCGTTCATATAGCTTTATGTTTAGTGATGGCAGTTTGTTCTAATGTGACAATCAAGGTATACCCTCAGCTTACTGCTACTGAGTCCGTGCCGACTCACAGCGACAGTTCATGACAGGGTAAAACTGCCCTTGGGACTTTTCTAGACTGCCATTATTGATAGGAGTAGAAAGTCCTGTCTGTCTTTTCCTGAGCAGCTAGTGGTTTCGAATTGCTAACCTTGCAAATCGCAGACCAACCCTTAACACTGTGCTACTAGGGCTCCCGGTATATGGAAATACAAACCTAGAACACTATCCATACAAACTGACAATAAAGTGCATACATTAAATGAAGCACTCCCTCAACATAAACACACTTTGTTCCAATAACCTGGCATTCAGCTGACCCAATATCATGATCAACCTTTATTCTGCTTTCAGTACGTTCTCTCAGTTACATTGCATTGATCAAACACTTCCAGGCATTCTACACCCAGTTCACCATCAATTTTAGATCACTTGTTCTCTTGTCCCTGGGTTTGTTGGCTCCCCTTAATAGCTTGGTTGCACTCCCTATGTGTTTATCCCTGGTGTATGGGTGTGTGGTGGGGGAGGGGTGTCAGACCAGGCACAATTATTCCTGCATTGTGTCTCCAGTGAGGGTCAGTGAGGGATACCGAGTCTCCTGGTGGTGCTGGCCCTATGGTCCTCTCTGTGCATTGGCTGCTCTGAGCAGGAATATCATCCTTAGTGCTTGGTGGGCCAGGATGTGATCCACTTTATTTCTCCCTTTCCCTCCTTGCTTCTGTGTGTTCTGCGCAGATGTACCCCTCTCCCTAGTTGTATCTTCAGTGCTGTCCTCTGCAGTGCTTTCTTCTGGGGGAGGGGGTCCATGTAACTGGGATTGGGGCTGGCCTTGCTGACCTCTTTATTGGTTCACTGTTTCATGCAGGTATGTTGTCTTCAAATTTCAGTGTATCAGGCTAAGGTGTGGTCCCTCACTCCCTCTCCTGTGGAGACATAAACAATACCCTTCCCACAGATGGGCTAATGCCCTGTTCCTGTCCGAGTCAACTTTTAAATTATAAATCTAGAGGGAAAATACAAACATATGATTATGAATTCTCTAACTAACTATTGCTATGATTTATCAATTTTCATTTTGCCATATTTGCTTTATTGTTATCTTTACAAACTGTAAAAATATCATTATCTAATCAACTTCAGGAATTATCAATGGAATGGAATCAGTTCCAACCAAAACATTCTCTGATAATATCCAAATCATTCCACATTTGCTGAGATTGCCACACTATCCTTTGCCTATAAACAATTTGTTCTCATCTCTGGGTAGGAGCAAAATTAACCTGACTTTATCTACTTCCCTGTTCCTACTGACGTAGCGTTCGTTTCTTGGTAAAAACTGGGTTAGGTCAAAAGGCTGTTCTCTCTTTTTCTGTAACCCTTACCTGCCATTGTCTCCAAAATCCCAAACCCGTGGTCATCAAGCTGACTCTGAGTGAGTGACCCTATTAGACCGAGTAGAAATGCCCATGTGGGTTTCCTAGATTGTAATACTTTATGGGAGTGGAAAGCTTTGTCTTTCTCCAGAGGAGTGGCTCATGGCTTTGATCCTGTGACCTTGTGGGTAGCAGCCCACATGTAACCACTATGCCACCAGGGCTCCTCAGGAACTTAAGTTTAGGAGGGAGGATTGCTAGTCTCTGTCCTAGAAATATGGTGATGGCTCCATTGGTCTTAGGAAACAACAACCCGTTTTATGAGTGCCTTCTTTTTATTTCATTTCACAAGTCTCAATACTGACACTGGACTGCTCACTTGAACTTTGCATCTGTTTGTTTGTTTGTTTTCTTCTTTGGTTGTAATAGGAAATATTATGGCATTTATGATCTCTGTATTCTCTCCTACCATAATTTAAGGCTAAATGTTTACTTTGTATGCTAAACTAATAATATCAAATTTTTAATCTCCTGACTGTAAACTAATTTCCTATAGAAAAAATAATGTATTTGTCTTAAGCAATAAGTGAATTTTCAATTCAGGCCATTCCTGCTCTTACTCTCATGGTAGTTTTCCGCAATATATGACAAAAATCAAAGCCAAAATGGCGATTGATACATATTAGATGCAGAACTTCATTGCTTGCAGGCTAGTAACCATAGGAAGATTGTATCCTTATCTGTTTAATTAATGATGTAGGCTTTTATATTTGGTTTTCATAAGAAATCAGTGGTTGCCTAGTAACCGATTTGCCTGTGGGCTCCCAGAAGAAGCTGGGTTTTCTGAGCAAAGCCCCCTGTTGTCTTATAAATAGGGCAGTGAATCTTGCTCAGACATGCCTTGGGCATTCGGCAGTTATTTTACTGTCCTAGTATGTGACTCTGACCGGGAAGCTGTCTTCAACAGAGACTCAGGCTCAAGTGGACAAAGATGAGCAAAAGTATGGCCTCATGAGAGTATCAAATCAAACCCCCAAAACCATGAGCCATATTTGCTATTGTTTTCACAAATAAGTGAGAAGACACAGTTTTAGAGAAGCATTAGTTAAACTAGAAGTAAAAATCATTTATGATTCCTGGATGATTTAGCTTTGTGACAAAGCAAAGCACAACAGGACAATCACAAATAACAGACTTAAAAAAAAACTAAACTAAATTTTTTCATTCTCTGAGTTGTCTATCACTGAGCAAGAGGAAAGATCTTGCTCAATCGGGTAACTGGCTTCCCCATAACTCTCTACACTCTTTTATTTGCTAGTATAAGAAAGTTTTCTCTCTCTGTCTCTTCCCCTTTTCTGCTACAATACAAGTTTCAAGCAAACTGTGTTTCACTTCATTCCGATCTATGCTAATAACACCTAGACTAGAGCTATCACTGACTGGAAATTTAAATTAATTAATTTTTGTTCAGAGGCACTTTATGGGGAGTTAATACATATATATCATTTCATAGTTTAATCTCATAAAACAGTATCGTACACTTGCTATCACAATCAGTTTCAAAACATAATTTTCCTTCTTGAACTCCTTGACACTAGCTCCCTTTTACTACTCCTCACCCCTGCACTCCCCGGAAGACCTTATTCTACTTGCTGCCCCTACAGGTCCATCAACTCTGGGTTTCATGACACCGAAAACCAGAAAAACATCTAACCAAAATTCAAGAGGGCTCCCCCTCCAATGTCTTTAATTTCTTGCTGATTAAAAGTTTTAGGTATTTAAGATATAGGAATTCTTTAAGGGAAAATGTAATTAATTTCATTTATTTATTTGTTGAAATGTCTATTATCCAACACTTATTATTTTTCATGAAGTTTTCTTAAGTGAAGGATATTATGAATGAACAGATGAAAAAGATGGATGGCAGAATGAATGAATAAATGTCTGGCTGAATAAAGGAGGGAAGGACAATTAATCCCCTGTCCTATTAAACATACATAAAACCAAGATGATTGCCATTTTGTCTAGTAAGACTGAGTAATAAGCTAGGAGCATATGAGAACACCATCTAGTGATGACTAAGTAACTGTAAGTAAAAATTCATTTCAGAGCACCCAAAGATGTGTCCTGATAAGCAATTTTTTAAATCATTTTATTAGGGGCTCTTATCACAATTCATACATACATCATTTGTGTAAAGCATATTTGTATATTCATTGCCCTCATCATTGTCAAAACATTTGCTCTCCACTTGTGCCCCTGGCATCAGGTCCTCGTTTTCCCCCTCCTTCCCCACTCCCCCCTCCCTCATTAACCTTTGATAACTTATAAATTATTATTTTGTCATATCTTACCCTGTCTGACGTCTCCCTTCACCCACTTTTCTGTTGTCTGTCCCCCAGGGAGGAGGTCACATGCAAATCCTTAAAATCGGTTCCCCCTTTCCAGCCCACCCTCCCTATATCCTCCCATTATCGCCACTCACACCACTGTCCCTGAAGGGATCATCCTCCCTGGATTGCCTGTGTTTCCAGTTCCCATCTGTACCAGTGTACATCCTCTGGTCTAGCCAGACTTGCAAGGTAGGATTCAGATCATGATAGTGGGGAGGCAGGGGGTAGGGAAAGCATTTGGGAAGTAGAGGAAAGTTGTATTTTTCATCGTTACTACAACGCACCCTGGTCTCCTCCCCAAGACCCTTCTGTAAGGGGATGTCCAGTGGACTACAAATGGGCTTTGGGTCTCCACTCTGCACTAACCCCCCTCACTATGGTAAGATTTTTTGTTCTGATGATGCCTGATACCTGATCCTTTTGACACCTTTTGATCATACAGGCTGGTGTGCTCCCTCCATGTGGGCCTTGTTGCCTCTGAGCTAGATGGCCGCTTGCTTACCTTCAAGCCTCCAAGACCCTAGATGCTATATCTTTTGAAGCCAGGCACCATCAGCTTTCTTCGCCACATTTGTTTATGCACCCATTTGTCTTCAGCGGTCGTATCAGGGAAATGAGCGCACAATGATATGTTTTTTTTGTTCTTTGATGTCTGATAACTGATCCCGTCAGCACCTCGTGATCACACAGGCTGGTGTGCTTTTTCCATGTGGGCTTTGCTGCTTCCAAGCCAGATGGCCGCTTGTTTACCTTCAATCCTTTAAGACCCCAGATGCTTTATCTTTTGATAGCCGAGCATCATCTGCTTTCTTGATATTTGATTGTTCACCCTCTTTGTCTTCAGTGATTGTGTGGGGAAAGTGAGCATCATAGAATGCCAATTTAATAGAAGAAAGTATTCTTGCATTGAGGGAGTACTTGAGTGGAGGCCCAATGTCCTTCTGCTACCTTAATACTAAACCTATAAATATATGCACATAGATCTATTTCCCCATCCTCATATATAAATATATTTGCATATGTACTTGTCTTTATCTAGACCTCTATAAATGCCCTTTTCCACACAGCTCTTTCCTCTATTTCCTTTGACTTTCCTCCTGTCCCACTATCATGCTCAGTCCCCACCAGTGTTTTTGCAATTCCTCTTGGTTACATTACCCTTGATCGTGCCTAGCCAGGCCTCCCACACCCTCCTTATCACTGATTTGGATCACTTGTTATTCCCTTGTCCCTGGGTTTATTAACACCACACCCTTTCTCCCCACCACCCCTTCTCCCATGTCACCATGGAACTGTTGCTCCGGTTGTTTTCTCCTCCCATTGTTCATCCAGCCTATCTTATTTAGACAGACCTGTGGAGATAATAACATGAACAAAAACAAGACAGAGCAAAACCACACATAAATATACAACAAAACAACAGACCAATGACAAAAGACAACAACAAAACACAAGAAACAAAAGCTTGTAGTTAGTTCAAGGATTTTTTGTTGATCTTCAAGAGTGTTTTTAGTCTAGTCTTTTGGGCCACCACGCCCTGTCGCCCAAATCCACCTTCAGCACATTCCCTGGGGACCTCACCATTCCATTCCCTTGCTCTTCTGTTGTACCTCCTTAATGTTTTGCCTCATTGTGGCGGGATAAGATCATGTGCAATTCCCACACTGTGTCTCTGGTGTCATCCCCTATAGGACTATGGGTCAGTTATGGGCTTCATGTTTCATAGTGAGGCCAGCCATGTGATCTTCTCTGTTGACTGGCTGCTCTAATTGTGAACATCGTCCTCAAGCCCTGGTGGGTCAGGATGTTCTCCACTCTCTCCTTCTCCCTCTTATCTGCTCCCATGTGCTCTGATCAAATATGTCTCTCTCCCAGAGCTGCAGATTCAGTGCTGTCCTTTGAAATAAATTCTTCTGAGGGGAGGGGCAGGTGTCCACTTAGTAGTTGGGGTTGGGACCGGCCCCCCAGACCTCTCCACTGGTTCCCTAATCCACGCCGGCATGTTGCATTCACACCTTTGAGCACTGGGTTGGAGTCTGGTCCCTCTTTTCTTTTGGAGATATAAACAATACCCTCCCCTTGTGTGGGCTAGTGGCCTGTGACCCCACTACCCATTTATATTTTATTATTAAATGTTTTTCCTTTCCCCACCTCCTTTTTGGTTGTCTACCATGTGTATCCCTATATTTGGTCTGGTTCCTGCCATTTTCCCTATCCCCTTTAGCATTTTTTTTTTAAAGGTTACCTCAGCAGATTTTGAATTCTTTCCAACCTTAAACCAATGCTATCTTGAGGTCTGTTTTCTCTTTTTTGCCCTCTGGGTGAGGTTGTTCTATGTGGTGGTCTCTTGTTTATGCTTGGTGAGTATTGTTCTTCTGCCCATATTGAGACAGCAAGGATCTTTTGTAGAACTGGGTTTCTTCTAACGTATTCTTTGAGTTTTTCCTTGTCTGGGAAGACTCTTATTTCTCCATCTATCTTGATCGATAATTTGGCTGGGTAGAATATTCTTGGGTTTGCGGTGTTTTCTTTCAATTTTTGGAATATCTTACTCCACTCTCTCCTCTTCTTCATAGTGTCTGCTGATAGGTCTGAGCATATTCTTATTTGGGAATCTTTATATGTGATTGCTTGTTTTTCCCTAGCTGCTATCAAGATTTTCTCCTTTTCCTCAAAGTTGGATAATTTAACTATTATGTACCTTGGTGACTTCTTCTTGGGGTCCCATCTAGCTGGTGTTCTTCCAGCCTCCTGAATGGTTGCCTGGTTTTCATTCATTACACTGGGGAAGTTTTCCTCCAAGAACTCTCTCACTATTGTTGCAGATAACTTCTTTGTTGTGTCGTCCTCCGGTAAGCCTATAATTCTAATGTTGTTCCACTTTATAGCATCAGACAAAGCTCTTAAGTTTTCTTCAGCCTCTCCGATGATCTTATTAGATTTTTGTTCACGTTTGTTAAAGTCGGCTTGGCTGTCCTCCAAGTCATTGATGCGGTTCTCTGCTTCCTCCAGTCGATTCTCAAGGTCCATGTTTCTGCTACTGCTTTTTGTTATCACCTCCCTAAGCTCCTGTATTTCCCTTTGGTTTATGGCTTTTATCTCCTCTATCATTTCATCTTTTTTTTTCGGTATTGTTTCCCTCATCTCCTGTATGACTCCAATAGCTTTCTGAAAATTTCTTTCTGTGGCAGTTCAATGTCTGCTTCTTCTATGCATGTCCTTATGTTCAGGAAATATTCTGCTATTGCCTTTTGTTTTTCCCGTTTCTTTGTTGAGGTCATGGGGGTGATGGCTGTTTGTGTTGCATTGTTTTAGAGGAGCCAGGTGCCATTTTCCAGGGAGACGAATAGCACTTGCTTTCTCTGAGAGACTTGTAGGACTGCTTCTTTGAACTGCCTACAGCTTATTTCACTAAGGAATAAACCTACCACTTTATCATTCTTTGACTTCACTCTCAGGGGAGTGTCCCAGAAGGCTGGTGGGTTGCCTGCTTTGGTGTTGTGGAGGTTGGGCAGAGGTTCCTGCAGCAGCTTGGAACGTTGAGGAGTGTTGACTGAGCTACCTTAGGACCCCAGGCTCACAGGCAGGAATTTCCCTGTAAGAAGTTGAATAGAGCACCCCCTGGTGGAGGTCAGCAGGGCTTTCCCAAGCCTCTGGCTAGCTACACAGGATGGAGCTCACCTAGTTTGGTGTGGCTCAGGCATAAATTCCCTAGGCTAATGGAAGTGGTCTGGAGGTTAGCAGCAGTGTGTGAGATACCTATAAAGAGACAAAGAGGAGGGGAAAAATTAGAAAGCAAGCCTGCTGAGCCTGTGGGGGAGGGAAGGGGGATGATATAGTGTAGAGATGGAAATAAATGCAACAATGTAGCTGAGTCCTGATCCCACCAGTGGAGCTGTAAGGGTCCAGTGTCTACCCTGAGGCAGGTGGTGGCAAACTGTGGCTCTGTTGAGACCAAGTCACCTTACGGCTCCAAATGGTCCTGGCTCTGGCAGAGACAATGGCATGGCCAAAGTCAAGCCCCAGCTGGCCTCCACTGAGGGAAGCCAAAAGCCTCCAGCCCCTTAAAACCCCATGGGTATGTGCCTACTTATCTTTATGATACTCTTCCTATGATCTAGCAGTGTTTAATTTCCCTCTAAGCAACTCTCCTGGGCTGAATTCTGTGGAGTCCCCTCTGGTACGTGATACTCCATTGCCATCTTCCAGGAAGTTACCCTGGTAAGCAATTTTTATACAATAATAAAACATCAGTGGTTAAACAGTAGAATAAAACTTATTATCATAAGCATTATAAGAATCTATTGTTGATAGGTGCCATTGAGTCAGCTCAACCCATGGCAATGTTATGTAAAGAGAGTGAAACACTGCAAGGTCCATCACCACCCTCACACTGGTTCCCATGCCTAAGCCCATTGTTTCTGCCACAGTGTCAATCCATCTCCTTAAGGCCCTTCCTCTCCTTCATTGCCCCACTATTTTACCTAAAATGATGTCCTTCTCCAGTGAGTGATCTCTCATGATAATTTGTCCAAAGAATGTAAGATGAAGGGTAAACATCCTTCCTTCTAAGGAGCACTCTGACTGTACTTCTTCCAAGGCAGTACTGTTCAACATTTTAGCAGTCCATGGTACTTTCAGTATTCTTTGCCATCACCATAATCCAAATGCAACCATTCTTCTTCAGTTTTCCTTATTCAATGTCCAACTTTCACTGGATATGAGGCCATTAAAAACACCAAGGCTTGGGTCAGGCATGCCTAATACTCAAAGTAATATCATTATTTTTTAATACTCTAAAGATATATTTGCCTAATGCAAGAAGACTTTTGATCTCTTGACTCCTGCTTCCATGAGGATTAAAGAGATAATAGAGAAATACAGTATGAGCAATCAAAAGGAGGTCAGGGGTATAATATGGAAAAGACCATCAATTGCTCCTATGTAATTTCAAGTTGAAGGTAAACAAAATGAAAACACATTCACAAGAGTATTTCCCATCTAAATGTTGAGAATGTCTCAAAAACAAATTAGACACAGAATACTATTGATATAAGACTTGACAAGCTGTAGGATGATATCAAGCTCATCTTAAATGAAGAAAATGAAAGATTATTTTTAATTATCAGAAAGAACAAAATGGATAAAAAGTATGTCAGCAGAGTCTCTGAAACTTGCTCTTGATCATAGAGATCCTAAAGAAAATTAAAGCAATTGTGAAAAAGATATAAACAGAACCTTTCAAATGACAATTTGAGAAGTCATGTGAAATAATTAATAAAATGTGCAAGCACATGGAGTTAGAAAACCAAAAGAGAAGACATTATTCAACACAAAGCAAACATATAAAATGAAGGGGAAAAATTCAAACCTCAATTTGTAGTATATAAATATTCTATGGGAAAATATTGACTCATACAGGAAAATCAAAAGAATATGGAAATTATACACAGAAAAGAACTACTCCACATTCAACTAAAAGAACTAGTCCACATTACAAAGGATACCAGTGATATTAAAGGAAGAAGTCTAAGCTGCACTGACAACATTAGCAAAAAAATAAAGGTGCAAGAATTGATGGAATAACAATAGAAATGTTTCAACGAGTTGATGAAGCATTGGAAGCACTCAGTAGTCTATACCAAGAAATTTGGCAGACAACTACCTAGCCAAGTGACTAAAAAAAAAATCTGTATTTGTGCCCATGTCAAAGAAAGGTGACAGAACATCAGAAATTATATATCAAATGTAAGTAAACCTTTGGAGAAGATCATTTAACAATGGTGGCAGTGGTACACCAATTGGTGCTGCCAGAAATTCAGGCCAGATTTAGAAGAATATGTGAAATAAAGGATGTAATAGTTTAAGTTAGATGAATATTGACAAAAGATAGGGAATATCAGAGAGAAATTTATTGCATATTAATGAGAATACAAAAGCATTTGACTGTGTGGATTATAAGAAACGTTGGGAGCTTTGAGAAGATTAGAAATTCCAGAACACTATTGTGTTCATACAGAACCTGTAAATGGATCAAGAGGCCGTTATACAAATAGAACAAGGGAATGCTGCGTGATTTAAAACCAGGAAAGGTATCTACCTCCTTAGCACAATAGGCAGCGCAGGCAGCCTCATAGACTCAGGAAAGGTGTCGCTCAGGGTCGTATCCTTTCCCTATACTTGTTCAAATTGTATGCTGAGCAAATAATTGGAGAATGTGAATTATATGAAGAAGAATTCACCATCATGGCTAGAGGAAGCCTTATTAACAACATGTAACCTATTAGCATGTTAATAACCTGTCAACATAAAGATGACAGAACTTTGCTTACTGAAAGTGAAGAATACTTAAAGCATTTGCTGATGAAGATCACAGATTGCAGCCTTCAATATTGATCATAACGTAATGTAAAGAAAACCTAAATCCTCACAACTGGGTCAATAGGTAACATCATGATAAACAGAAAAGTTTCAAGTTATCAAGAATTTCATCTTGATTCTATCTTTAAGCAATGCTTATGGAAGCAAAAGTCAAGTAATGAAGAGATACTTAGCTTTGGGTAAATGTGCTACAAGAGACTTCTCTAAAGTGTAAAGAGAAAAACTGTCCCCTTGCAGATTAAGATGCACCTGAAACAAGCCATAGGATTTTATTTGCATTCGAAAGATGGGCCTTTAATAAAAAGGACAGAGGAAAAATAGATGCATTTGAAATATATGCTGGTGAAGAAAACTGAAAATACCATGGACTGCCAAAGAACACACAAAGCTGTCTAGGGAGAAGTGCTCCAGAATGCTCCTTAAAAATGAGGAGGACGAGATTTCATCTCCAGCATCTTGGACTTGTAATCAGAAATGACTGGGCTCTGGAAAAGTGTGTCATGGTTGGTAAAGTAGAAGGGTAGCATAAAATTGGAAGACAATCAACAACATGGATTGACACAATGGCTGCAACAATAGGCTCAAATTCATCAACAATTGTGAGGATGGTGCAGGAGAGGGAAATGTTTCATTTTGTTATACACATGATGACAATGAATTGGAAGTGACAGGAACACAATTAACAACAACAACAAATAAAGAGATGTAAAGGTCATTGCAAAGGCAACAGAGAGGGAAAATGTCATAATTGATACCATTGAAATAGAGACACTGAAAATTATTCTTGCGTGTAATATAGCTAAAATGAAAGGAGGGAGTGATGAAGGAGTGGCGCTGAACGAAGAATTCAAAGGACAGGTAGAAAACACATAGTAAAGAATTATATTGAAATGTGAATAAACATGGATTTAAACAACCAAAATGGAAGAATAGGCTCAGCATTTCCCATGCTTAAAGTGTCTTGCTGCCATTGAGTCAACTCTGACCCATAGAGCTCCTATAAGGCAGAGTAGACTCATCACTGTGTATTTCCAAGACTGTAATTCTACATGAGTATAATGTTTCATCTTTGCCCATCTGAACTAAAGAAAAGATTCAAGTCTTGATATATTGAGGCATTCTATGGGCCAACTACTGGATGACACAGGAAAATTCAAAAGTAGATGAAATGAATGCAGAGTCATTGTATCAAAACAACAACAAACTAGTCAATATTCAAACATTTCAAGAGGTGCCATGTGATCAAGAATCAATGGCATTGAAAAACAAAGCCCAAGCTGCACTGAAGACATTAGTGAAGAACAAGACTTCAGGAAGTGAGAATATTACAGTTGAGATTGCAGCATATAGAAGCAGCGCTGAAGTTGTATGTTCCTCTATCAAGGACATTTGAAAGATGTGCTCAATGAACAGATATTCATGTTTGTGCTCATTCCAAAGGAAAGTAATCAAAGAGAATGCAGAAATTGTCCAGCAATATCACTAATATCCCAGAAAGTCAGCTCAGTCCAGATTCAGAAAAGGGCATGGAGCAGTTGTCAGATGATTGAAGAGAATACCAGAAAGATTTTTACCTGTATCCCATAGACTATGCAAAGGCATTCAACTGTGTGTATCATAACAAACTACTGATAGCATTGTGACAATAAACATTCAGAACACTTTATTATGCTCAGGAGCCCTGGTTGTCTAGTGGTCACAAATTGGGCTGCTAAATGTCAGGTTAGTGGTTAATATCACCAGCTGGTTGCTGGGAGAAAGACAAGCTTCTGGTCCTGTAAATAGTTCATAATCTCAGTGTGTTATTCTGGGTTGACTAGAGAAACAAATCCAGAGGCACTCATATGGGCATAAAAGAGAACTTTATTTCAAAGAGAAATTATACATTAAGAAACCATCTCAGTTCAGTTCAGATCAAGTCTATAAGTCCAATAGCAACCCATATGCCTGATACTGGTCTATAAGTTCCTCTTCAGACTCATACGGCACCAAATGCAGGAAGATGACAGGTCAGTGGGTGGAAAGTCTGTGGATCTAGTGGCAGTGGAATCATTTCAGTGCTGGTGTGGGTCTCCATGTGGCTCCTTCAGGTCCAGGGCTCTAGCTGCATCAGCTTAGCCCCATCTGGCTTGCCAACAGTACAGAGAGTGTATGTCTGGCCTCCAGTGAGCTATTTATCTCCATCCTTCCCCCAAATGAGGTCATCAAGCTACAACCTGATTGACACACTAAATTCTACCCCATCACTCTTAATATTCTCTAGTTGACACCGGATTATAAAACTACCATAGACTACGCATTGTCAACTTGACACCTTTCCACAACTCTTTAGCCATATATAACTTTTAAACAAAACAATAATAAAATCATATCTGTGCATAACAGGATAAAACCAAAATGCATACGATTCAATATGTGCCAAAGCCACATTTAAATATAATATTCTATAAGTGAATAACACTACAATATTCTATGCTTAACAATTGCAGTTAAGTAGCACCTACACCTTAATCTTGCAATCCTATGAATATATTCTCCCACCTATGAAAGTTTGTAAGCCAACCACTTTATGCCTTTATCCCCCCCAGTTTGGGGTATTCAATTTCTGTTCTACCCACTTACATCAACCCAGTGCTCTGAGGAGACACTCATATTCTTTGATGTGAAGAATCTTCATTCCAGTTGGAACCTTGTTAGTCCACATCCATAAGCAAAGTCAAATCCGGACAGTCCATCCATAAAGTGAGCAGTAATGTGCACCAATTCACAGGCTTAAAAATCTTCTCTTCATCTGGTTGGACTCTGGTCAACTTATTGGGAGCTGCCTCACTTAGCCTCACCAGGGTGCCCATTGGCTGCCTTGTCTTTAGACAATGGGCCCCATCACAAATTCGTGACCTTATGCTAGGTCATGAACTTCAGACTAGTCAACTCTCTCTCATTTTCTTCTCTAGTCTGTGTACCAGGTCCATGGGTGTCAGTGGACAGACTCAACCCATCTCTTTACTCCTGTGTTTCTCTCACTTCCACTCAACAAGTGGATCCATGTGGTCCCTTAGCAAACATTTCAGCCTACCCATAGGTTCTCTTTAAAGTTTAGTCCTAGAGAGAAGAGTTTTATCATGGTTCCAGATTTTTCTAGCCACAAGCACAAACCACTAATCCAAAACTGAGAAACCAAAAAGCCCCCCCCCCCACCCCAATATTCCAACAGTCCCCTAGGCAAGTGTCTTCACCTTTGAATGTCCAACACTCAAGACATTAGGTGGGACTTATCTTTTCAGAGCCTTCTTTACAGGCCAATCCTAAACTCATTTAAAGATCAAATTTTAATGGCTCAAGGCAAGTGGGCTTTAAAGCTCTCCATTTTCATACTGCCCGATAATAATTTCTATCAATCATTATATTAACAATAAGCAGCAGAAGAAATCCGTATAAACAAAGTAGAATCAGATACTAAACTCAATTCTTGAAACAGTCAGGTTCAAGTCTTATTAGGTTTATCTTAATCCTTATCTAAACTATTCCACTGATACAAAATATGGCCCCAGGCCTGACTGCATCAAGCCAGGGTGGGGCCTCTATCAGCCATTTTAACTTCTGTCAGCCATTTGCACTAAGCAGCATGGTAGCTGAGAAGCAATTAAATATACAAGAGGCAATTAAATATACATAAACAAGACCCATTTTCACCATTTCAAAAAGGAATAACCAAAGACAACAACCAAAGAAAATAATAAAAAGTTTAACTTCCCAATTTCTTTCCAGAAAACAACATGGTAAATCGCATGGCAATATCTTATTTTTAGTTAGTCAAAGAAGAAAAACTACCATGAGGCAGAGGTCAAATAAGCATCTATTCTGCATCTTTATGATTTGTTTCTCTAATACCCTACTCTTGGTTCCATAATGTGTTAGTCCGGTTTGACTAGAGCAACAAATATAGAGGTACTCATATGTGTGTAAGAGAGAACTTTATATCAAAGAGCAATTATACATTAAGAAAACATCCCAGTCCAGTCCAAATCAAGTCCATAAGTCCAATATTAGCCCATATGTCAGATACCAGTCTATAAATTCCTCTTCAGACTCATGCAACCCACGCAATGGCACCAAATTCAGGAAGATCACAGGCTAGTATATGGAAAGTCTGTGGATCCAGTGATGGTGGAAGCATCTCAGTGCTGGTGTGGGTGTCCACATGGTTCCTCCAGCTTCAGGGCTCTGACTGTATCAGCTTATATCTATCTGGATTCTCAACAGGAATGTCTCACAGAGAGAGTGTATCTGGCCTCCAGTGAACTATTTCTCTCTGTCCTGCCTCCAAATGAGGTCATCAAGCTGTGACCTGATTGACAGGCTAAACTCCACCCCTTCACTCTTAATATTCTCAAGTTGACACCAGATTGTGTAACTGCCACACTCAGATCCCAAAAGAGCTCTACATTGTTTTATAAGGTCTATATGAGTTGGAACCAATTCAATGGCAGTGAGTTAGTTTTTTATTGTGCTCAGGCAGAACTTGTAGATGAGCATCATTTTCAACAGAACTTGGGATTACTGCATAAATTAGGATTTCAGGTTTTCATTATTCCTAAACAATCTGTATGTTGAACTAAGAACCAGAGAAACTGAACCCTATGAATAAGAATATGTAATTAGGATTGAAATGTGTGAAGAAGAATGCAACATCAGCATTGAAGGCAGCCCTATTAGCAACCTGATATATAAAGTTGAGGAACCCTGGTGGTGTAGTGGTTATGCACTGGGACAACTGCAAGGTCAGCCAATCAAAGCCACTAGCCACTCTGTGGAAGAAAGGGCTCTCTACTCAAGCAAACAAGTCACAGTTTTGGAAACTTAACTGGAGGAGTTCTACCCTGCCCTACAGGGTTATGATGAGTCATCAATGACTCGATGGCAGTGAGATTTTTGTTTTTCGATATGAAGGTGGCACAAACTTTCTTGCTGAAAGCAAAGAGAACCCAAAGTACTCACTGATGAAGATCAATGTAGAACACACCCCACAGAAAGAAAACAAAAATGCTCACAATTGGGAAAAGCAATAATGTGCTAAAAGAACACCAAGAAAATTTTGAAATTGTCAAGGATTTCACTTTACTTAGATTCATAATCAATACTTATGAAGTCAGAATGTAAAATGATATATCACATTGGGAAAATCTGCTGCAAAAATTCTTAAAGTCACTTTGAAGATTGAGGTGTGCCTGACTCAAGTCCTGGTATTTTCAATCACCTTATATTCAAGCAGAATGGATGGAAGATTCAAGAAATATTAATGACTTTGAATTATGGCATTGATAAAGAATATTGACTAAGCCATGAACTACCGGCAGTAAACATTAATCTGTGTTGTGAGATGTAGAGCTAGAATGCTACATAGAAGTGATGATGTGGAGACTTCCTCTCATAGACTACAGACAGGTGATCGGAAGGCACTAGTTCCTTGGGAAGAACATCACACTTGGCAAAGTAGAGACTCAATGAAAAGCAAGAAGACTTTCAAGGATGTGGATTGACACAGTGTCGTCTTCAAAAATGGGATCAAGTGAAGCAATATGTTGAGGATCTCCATGAATAGGAATGTTTCTTTATGTAGTACATAGTGTTGCTGTGACCGAGGACCAACTCACCTAAAAACAGCAACAAGTGTATATGCATATATCATTCCCCCTTGCAAGATGACAGAACTAAAAGAAAAAGGAACTACAAGATTTGTGAAAGCTTCAAAAAATTAAATAAAATATACCCTATGCTACACTCAATACATTTAATTGAAAGAGAAGCATTCTACATTTTCTATTCTCACACCTGTTGGTACCCTGAAATATTTGACAAAAATAAGAAAGTCTTTAAGGAATGCAAACAAAATGGCAATTTTTGTTGGTGGTATGCTTATTTCTTATAATACTATAAATCTTATATACTTCTTTTTACTGTTAATAATATATTTAGAATACTGTAAATTTTAAAAGGTTTAGTTAATGTCCAAAATAGCATTTGTAGATGAAAGATTAAAAGGTAAATTGCAGAACAGTGAATTACTTTACTGATTATCAGTAATGTTTAAGCAATAACCCTTAGTTAGGATACTTCTTAGAGTCTCACTAAGAGTTATTAACAACAATAACAAAAAAATAAACAAATAAATGGGGGAAATAAATGTAAATAATGCCTTACTATTTCCCATATAGGCATTGCAATATTGATTTCTGTTGACATCATTGTTTCAAATAAATTATATATCCCTTTTCTCAAAACAAGAATTTTTATTGAACTACATTTGTATTTTCTCATATATAATTAAAAAAATGAAAACAATGGAATAAAAAGTGACAAATGAACCCCTTAAATAGGACATGTTCTATGACCTTAAAAACAATCTATGGTGCCATACACACTAGTGTTATGACTTGCAAGCAGTAGTAAGTAAAATAAAAGGTAAATTATTCATCTTTCTATACATTTATTATAGTTCTTTCCTTAAATAGCCATTTTGTTGTGTGCGTCATATTGGAAACGTGTCAACTTATTAGGAACTCTAAGCGGGGATTGTGACGAATGGTAGGAAAGCAGAGGATTTGAAAACATGCTGTCACAGTTGGATCCAAGTGGAACAGAGCAACCCCACATAACTAATGTGGTATAACTAAAATGATTTTATATAAGTTTACTTCTTTAAGTTCACACTAACTTTCAAGCAAATCCCATAAAGCCTAAAACGCAGTACTTGCTAAAAGTTCACTTTTTCATTTCTGATGTACAGTTCTTAGAATGCAATAATGTTGCTTGTTACTTGGATCCACCAATCTCTTTTAAAATGTATATCACTGCTAAAAATTATAATTATCTTTACAATAAATAACCATATACCATGAAGACTAAACATTGCTATCATTAAGTCCTTCGTGAAACATCTTGTTGAAACTTGATAAACCAGGGGAGCAGCCACAGCTTATCCTGATTAGCAAGCTTACAGGCTTAAAACAAACTTGCTGCTGTGAGCTGATGTCTCTTTGATTTTGACCCAGAGTGACTCATGTGCGCCGAGTGTAACACTCCCCAGGATGGTCAAGCTCGTGCCTTTTTGAAAGCAGAATGCCCAGCGTGTCTTTGGAGGCACCTCTGGGGTGTGGGGGTTGGGGTTGCTGTGTCGACCTTCTGCCGGTAGTTGACTGCTTACTGTGCTCAGGGACGACCTATGGGAGAAGTGCAAATCCAGATTCTGGCACTTGTTATCTTTGAGACATTGGCATAAACTGTGCATTTGTAAAATTGAAATGCTAGTGGTTCTTGCCTTATCAAATGACCATAGAGATTAATTTTTGTAGCTAGTGCTTATAAAACTAATGTCACTTTTACAAGGGAGAAAGCCCTGTCTGTTGTGCACAGTTGTTACTGTGCGGTGCCAGAGTCAGTCTGACCTAGAGCAACCCAATGCACAACAGAATGGAGCACTGCACAGCCGGAGCCACCGTCGCAATTGTTCCTGTGCCTGAACCCTTTGTTGCAGCCGTGGTACCAATCCATCTCTTTGAGGGACTCCTTCGTTTTGGTTGCCCCTCCTCTTTACCAAGCATAATGTCCTTCTCCAGGGACTGTTCTCTCCTGAAAATATGTCCAAAATATTTAGGATGAAGTGTTACCATTCTTGCCCCTAAGAAGCACTCTGGCCCGACTTCTTATCAGACCGAGCAGTCTGCCCTTTTAGGAGTCCTTGGTATTTCCAATATCCTTCTCCAACACTGCAATTCAGATACAACAATTCTTCTTCCATCTTCCTTATTCAAAGTCCAACTTTCCCATGTGAGGCAATTGAACACACCCTGGCTTGGATGAGGCGCATCTTAGTCCTTAAAGTAACACCCTTGCTTTTCAAGAATCTTACCAGGATTTGGCGTAACAGATTCAGTCACCTTTTGATCTCTTGACCTGCTTCCATGAGCACCGATGGGTATCCAAGCAAGACAATAACCTTGACAACTTCAACCTTTCCTCCATTTATCATGATGTTTCCTATTGGTAGTGTTGTGAGGACTTTGATTTTTACATTGAATGTGGTCCATACAGAAGGCTGCAGTCCTTGACCTTCATCTTCAAGTCCTTCAAGTCTTCCTCACTTTCAGCAAGCAAGGTTGTGTCATTTGTATATCGCAAGTTGTTAATAAACATTTCCTCCAAGCCTGATAGCACATTCTTCTTAATATAATTCAGTTTCTTCTCTAATGGTTTGCTCAGCGTACATGTTGAACAAGAATGGTGCAAGGGTACAACCCTAATGCATACCTTTCTTTCTCCTTAGTGAATGGTAGCGCCTAACGCAGCATCCAGTATATAGCAGATATTCAGCAAATATTGATGATTGGATGAATAAAAATGTACATTGAGAGATAAAAAAGAAAAAAGACCATTATTTCACCAGCTTTTATATGTGGGCCAACCAATACTTTTCTTCCTGGTTAATTGATCTTTTGGAGCTATATGGGCAAGACACTCTCAATGTCTTGAATAATATCTTCTTATTATTTCAAGGTAAAAGAAATTGTCTCTAAAAGTAATGTCAATATTTTTGTATATCTTTATTCATTTAAAATAATATATGAGATTGATAGAAGCATTTCATAAGCTTGGAAAATCTTAGAGTTTGTATTGTGAAACTTCAAATATACATGTTTATAATCTCAGAGGAACTTGTTCATATTGATATTGATGTTAGGTTGTTTCAAATGGATTCAGCTCATAGTGGCTGCATGTACTGGAGCTGTCCATAGTATTTTCTGAGCTGTCATCTGTATGGGAGCAGAACTACAGGTCTTTGTCCTGCCGAGTGGCTGCATCATTTGGACCAACAGCCTTTTCTTAGCAGCCATGTGCTTAGCTGTTGTCCCACCTTGTCCTTACTGAAGAGAGTCAATTATATTCTTCTGTTTCTCAGGTTTGTGACTATAATTGACATAACAAGATACAATACTTTCTCATTTATATTTGAAGAGCCATAAAGTGAAATAAGAATGTTAAGTCAAATTTTATTAAGTTCCTACGATGTTTTATATTCTCTATATTTGCTTTCTATATATTTTCTAACTCAATCTAGCTAGAGATCTGAATGACTTATCTCAAACTGCCTCACATAATCCATTTCACCAGCCATATCAGGGTCAGCTAGAGGTCTGGGTGATCCCTTCCAAACTGTCTCCCATGGTCTGTTCTACCAGGGGTCCTGATGACTCATCCTAACACCACCTCACATGGTAATGAGTTGTGCAAGCCATGAATTGTAAGACTAGTCATTATGCTGGAATAAAGGTCAATTAGGATGCAAGAATAAGGGCCAATGGGAAAGCAGGGTAGTGATTGAGGCAAGCATATGGGGTCACACCACCTGACCCTTTAAAATTCAATGCCATACCTTTAGATGGGGTCTGTCTCAGATCATGAGGTGACCTGCTCCATAATTGAAATGTACTTTGCTTATTGAAACCTTGGTGGACTTACTATACTGTCATACTATCTTGTCTTGACATCTTGAATGTGTGACCACCTCTCTAGAGATGGCAAAACACTCAGGAGAGACTTACTAGCTTTTCTCCGAGGAAGAAAAGTCTGGAGATGCTGGTTTTAGGCACCTAAAGAATCTTAAAACAATTTAATGTTAGTGGAGGAATATGAACTTCAGAAAGTCAAAAAATATTACTTCAAACTAGATCCAATGTGATAAGCAAGTATCCAAATTTAGATCTCACCGTCTGAAGCCCATTCATCTTTTAATATTTAGCACTTCCTCTCTCAAAATATTACACATCTGAAGACGATCCTTTTTAAACTGTGTTCTAAGGGCTACTAGTGCCCCTTGAAGAGGTGTGGCTAAAACTTGCCATTCTCAAAGAAAGAGAGCCCTGTGAAATATTTGTAAGAAACACTTCATCTTGCAATTCTACAACAATTTTTCTTAATTTCTATGTTCCTCAAGTCCAGTACTATAGTTAGTGCATTGAAAGAAATAAACAATAACATCTGTCAAATAAAGAGATCAAATGTCTGTTCCAAATACGAGTTGAAATGTCCCACCTGATACCTAGAGCAGTGGTAGAGACATACCTTAATATTAGCAGAGACCCTACACGAGAGGAATGACACAGCAACTGCAACAATTACAAGGATGCACGGCCTTTCTTTCTGTTGTACATAGGGTTGCCAGGAAACAAAACCGACTTGATGCTATCTAAAAATAAGAGTAACAAAAGAAAATAATGTTTAACTTCACTTAAGAAAAATTTTTAGCTTATAGACACCCATTAGTAAACAAATTGCAAAAAAAAATTAAAATCAACTAGCTTTTCTGTACTGTGAACACTGACTAGATACATGTATTCTTCCCAAACCCAAACATTTATATTCATTTTCTTCATTATGATAGCACTAGGTTTCAGAATCCACATGTAGTAGACTAGAAATAAGTTTAGTGAGTAGCTACACGTCAAATCAGTTTTTCACAGAGATTTAGAAAGGTGGGAGAGAAAAAATCCAAGACCTTGCACCAATTTTCTGAACCATAAATAAAATCTAACTTAAAAATCCAGTACCATGCATTAAAATTTGTTTCCTCCAAAGTAACAGTAAATGATAGTAATCCTGATTTGACTGTGCATTTCCTAGGATTCTTGAATTTTCGCTTTAGATGGATCTCCAAGCTAAAAAGAATATCTTCCTTCAGTCTCTTTGCTCATCATCCATGGACACATATTTTGTTGGCTGCAAGTTCTGTTTAATGATCAGATACAAGCATCTAGATAATAATTACTATTTGTCAATGTTTGAGAGAGTTCAATGTGTGATACAGAGGGCTAGAAGAGCACCAATACCCATGGTCTTCTGTGGCGTGAAGTTGTATCACATCTTAAAGTTGCCCTTCATGCAGCTACAGCTTTGTGATGACTTGTGGCCAATGAAATATGAGAAGTGATATGTGTCAATTCTATGTTGACATGATTAAACATTCATGTTTCTTTTGCATTTCCAGAAAAGTTAGAAGCTTTGTTTCACAGATATCCAAGCCCCAACCGAGATGGAACCTGAATTTGTGAGAGACGCCATATGTTGGAAAGAACCCCTGCAGAGCCACTTAATAGGAACAGCAGCAGTATAAGCAATAATTAATTAAAATTTATTGTGACAAGCCACTCTAATTGGAATTTTTAAACAACTTGGCCTACCTAAAGATGTTTAAACAATTCAGGACCTCAGAGTCAATTTTTACTATAGTTCAAAATTAATCAATTTGTAACAAGAAAGGAAAAAAACCCTATATTTTACATGATTTTAAAAACTCTCTCCTCTTTTGCATTTTAATCTTTCATTTCATAAAGTTTTTAGCACCTCTTATGTTCTAATAGGCCCTGTTAGTGGAGTAGTTAAAGTACTGTACTTCTAGCCAAAAGTTCTGTGTTTACAACCCACTAGCCACTCCACAGTAGTCTGCTTCCAGGAAGATTCAGACCCAGATGAACTCTAACAGGTGGTTTTGCTATCAGTTGGAATAAACTCTTTGCACTGGGTTTGGTTTTTTTTGTACTGTCTGCTAAACCTTGATAATATATATTAAGCCTCAGTCTTCTAGAATGTAATATACATAGTGTTTTAGGCTAGGTGTTCTAGAGAAGTAAAACCAGTGGTGCTTACTTATATATGTACATGTAGGGAAAGTTTTACACAGTTGTAGATGTGCTCAAATCCTGGCAGGTTCCAAGTCTGTGAGTAAAATCATAGGTTGGAGGCTTCTCTTGACTCTGATGAACTCAAGATTGGCAAGAAGACCACAGGCCGGTAGCTCGAGAGATGAATGACTCCAAAGTCAGCGATCAGGATTGTGGTTGCAGAAGCAAATAAACCAAGCTTAGCAGGTCAGATGGTAGACTTCTAGCATATTGCCTGATTCCCAGGATTGGCAGGTGATGTGGCATACCATTGGCTTAAATCTAAAGAACCAGAGGTCCTTGAGCCAGAGGCAGGATTCAACGTAGCAAAAGGCAAGCACGTTTTCCATAACATCCATGACATTGGGACCAGGTCACATATCCTCAAGGGACTTCCTTTCAATTGTTTGCATTAGGACTCTAATCTGAGAAAAGGTATTGCATCTCACCCCACTCTTCTTAAAACCAATTGGCTGGTCATACTAAATTCCATTATGAAAATTATTTGCTAGGTCACATCTTGGGGATCACTAGGTCTTAACTGCAAAATCACTGAGAATTGCAGCCCACCCAAGTTGACATAAAACCTCACTACCATATATGTTAAAGAGAAAATTAAACTCACTTTCATGAAATCAATCCAATTCATAGCGACCCTGTATACATTTTCTAAGACTATGGTACATTAAAATTGTTATGAAACATGACAAAAGTCAATAGACTCACAATGGGCATAGAAAAACAGAGGAGTTGGCATTTCAATCTTCTTGACAGCATTATGATTTTCATCAGAGGGCTTGTCTCTAAGATTAAAAAATATAAATAGTAGTTTGACAGTAGATCAAGGAAATGATGAGCCTTTCAAGCAGATGGAACCATATGAAAAAGACACAGAATTCAAAAATGCATGGGATGATTAAAGCCTGGTGTTCTAGTTGGTGGTGTGAGAGAGTCTGAAAAGAAGTGAGCAAAAAGATGGATATTAGAAAAATAAGCTGTGTTGGCACCAAGGTTATAAAATGACAGATGTTTTATTAAAGAAAATGTCCCCTTAGGCTTCTATCCATGCTTCTCCCATGGTTGACGAAAGGTTATACTGTAATTATTTGCTTAACTTGCTGCCTTCCAGTATGAGCACCTTCTTATCAAAAAGTCTAAAACAATATTTTATATTTCTAATGATATACAAATATGGGTAAAGCTTATTTGATTAAAGAATATAAACATATTGTATAGACTTATCAACATATCACTGAGAAACAATAGTGTCGCATTTTAATATTTTTTTTAAGAAAGATTGCTAAGATTTTATAGTAACACAGTTATACTCACCCCCAGGTATCTCTGGTCCCTTAAATCCCCTCCCGCCCATGGTCCCAGACTCTAGTCTACTCTTAGCCTACTTTCCACTTTCTGGAGGGAAGCCAGCTTTCTCCCTAGGTACCAGTGAATGGTTGCAATTAGCTTCCACAAGTGATGCCTCTCAAAACTGGACTTCCAGCCCAGAGTCCCACATCCAAGCACCTGGTCACAACATGACTAAATTGATCGTCTGCATCTGTGTTACTCTACTGCTCCCTACCTCAAGAAATGACACCTTATACCTCTTAGTCCTCTAAATCAGAACCCAGGAGTCATCCCTTATTCCCCTCGCTCCCTCTCTCCCAGTGCAGTCCCCCATGGCTCGGCAGGTGGCAGCGACCAGAGTGCAGACTCCAGCTGCCCTGAAGAATATATTTTATAGGTAACCCAACTGGATTTTAAAGTAGTGCAAGATGATCACTGGAGTTAGGATGATGAAAAAAAATTTTGAACTACTTGCTGAAAAATTTCAACAAAGGAAAGAAAATATATTAGAGACAAATGAGCTAAGATGGTGAAGAATGGAAGGGCAGATGGAAATATTAAATAAACAACATGGGCTACGTTGACTATTAAAAAAAGTACAGACCTAGCAGTGTCGATGGAAGATCAGGACATACGGAGGGAAACTGACTTTTTTGCTTGGACAAAGAACTGTTGGATGGGGAAGAAGTTGTTTGTCAAAAGGAAGAGGAGGCTGGTCAACATCTCTGAGAGTGTTAAAAGGAAGGAGAAGCCATATGTGTTTGTTTGATATAAGTGATATAAAAAATAGATTGCAAAAGAAATCCTGGAAATAGCACAGAGATTTCAAAGATAGTGCAAAGTATTGGAAGTTTAAAGCTCAGAGAGAGAGAGAAAGTTTGATCCAATGGCAGCGGATCTATTCCAGGAAATTCCCTTTAAGGAATATATCATTTTGAGATGAGCTAAATAGCATAATATATTAAATATCACATTTGATCTCTGTGAGCATGTTGAGGACTTGAAAAGAAAAAACAAATATATTCTTCAAAAAATCCTTGTCTATCTGTAACTGTATCGTTATTTTCTTCACAGCGCATGACAATTTATCCATGTTTATGAAATAATCATCATGAAATGGAACACCTGCTGCGTTTTTTTCTGAAGTAGAGAAGCAGGATAAACCAAACAGATAATTCAATTGACCTTTTTTTTTCAAAAAGCACCAGGAATGATAGATTCATTTTCTTTCAGATGCTAGTTAGATGTGAAAAGTCCAAATGTAAAATGACTATCTTCAACAGTATTATGGCTATGATATTGTCTTCTTTTTAAAGGCTTTCCATTCAGAAATATTAACTGTGATTAATGAAATAATTATTTATGACCCCAGCTATATTTTTTCAGAACTGACAACTCCAACCCACGCAATCATGGTTCCCTGATTTCACTGCATTACTCAACAAAACCTAATAACCAAAATAAATAAAAAAGACAGTGTCTAGTTTCTACATTAATTATTTCTAAAAACTTGTGACAAAAACTAAAACTCTGATTAAGGAGGCTAGAAATAATTGATGAAAGCAGATTATAATATAATTGTAAAACACTGACAATATTAAATAATCTCATATTGTTATATATTAAAACATTCAACCACAGTTTCTCTGTCCCCCATATAAAACTGCAGTGCATTCATTTTTATTTGAATTGAGATATGAAAGACTCACATAAAGCAAGATTAAAATTCTGAATATATATTATGTAACATTATGAATAAGTCATTAAGTCAATAAGCTGTTAAAATAAAGATTATGTTGGTACCCATGATGTGGAGTATCTACAACTGTCCACATTTCTGCCTGAAATGATAATTAAATGAATATTTAACTTATAATAATCCACTGATTTTTACTAACTTCTATTGTTAATAAATGATGGAGAAATACATTCCTTGGTCCTTAGCAAATGACACTAATTTTCTAATGAAATATTGGGTGATCAAATTTAAAGATGATTTTTAATGTAGCTTGATATTCTCAAGTCAGATTATAGTGACCCTATATACAACAGAACCAAACATTGCCTGATCCCACACCAACATCAGAATTGTTGCTGTTGGACTATATTGTTGTAGTAATTGTATCTGTACATCTGGTTGAAGATCTTTCTATATATTACTGATACTTCACTTTGTCAAGCATAATGCTCATCTTCAAGGACTGGTTTTTCCTAAAATCATGTCCAAAATATATGAGATGTAGTGTTGCCATCTTCATTTCTAAGTAGTATGTTCTCTGTGGCATAATGGTTATGCATGGAGCTGCCAACTGCAAGCTCAGTTTGAAACTTACAGCTGCTCCATAGAAGAAAGATGGGGTTTTCTGCTCCTGTGGAGTTATAGTCTTAGAAACTCACAGTGGTAGTGCTACCCATCCTCAAGGGTCTCTATGAGTTGGCATTGACTTGATGACAGTGAGTTTGGATTAGGTATGTTCCTTGTACTTCTCCCAATATAGAACCCCATTGCCCACCCCTGCCCTGCACTGACAATCCATGGTGTATTCAAAATTTTTCCCTAACATGATAATTTGAAGTCACAAATTATTCTTTAGGAGGCAATGGAAAGTACCATGGCTTAGGCCAGAAGCACTCTAGTCTTCAAACTGACATATTTGCTTTTTACATCTTTTTATTAGATACTTTTATTGGGGGCTCTTACATCTCTTATCAAAATCCATATATTCATCCACTGTGTCAAGCACATTTGCACATATGCTGCCATCATCATTTTCAAAGCATTTTCTTTCAACTTTAGCCCTTGATATCAGCTCATTTTCCCCCCTTCCCCCACCATCCTCTCTCCATCATGAACCCTTCATAAATTATAGATTGTTTTCATATCTTAGATCATTGTCTGTTGCCCCTCACCCACTTTTATGTTGTTCATCCACCTGGGAGGGGATTATATATTGATGTTTGTGATTGATTCCGCCTTTCTCCCACCGTTTTCCCCTTATCTTCCTGGTATCTCTATTCTCATTGTTGACCCTGAGAAGCTTATCAATCCTGGATTCCCTGTATTTTGGGCGTTTATCTGTAACAGTGTGCATGCTCTGGTCTAATCCAACTTGTAAGGTAAAATTGATATCATGATAGTCGGAGGAAGGAAGCATTACAGAACTAGAGAGAAGTTGTGTGTTTTCATCGGTCCTATACTGCACCCTCACTGGATCATCTGTTCTTTGTAAATGGATGTCCAATTGTCTTCAGATGGGCTTTAGGTCTCTACTCCACGCTCCCCCCACCCCCACATCTTCTCATTGAGTATGATTTTTTTGGCTTTGCCTGGTTTTTGTGCTTATTAATGTCTCTGCGTGTCTATCTAGATAAGATAGGCGGGTTAAACAATTCCAAGATGAAAAGAACAGACCAATGGTGTGAGGGGGATACAGAAGAAGGGGAAGTGGAGAAAGGAAGGAGGTGGAAACCAACCCAGGGACAAGGGAACAACAAGTGAGCTAAAATGGAGAGAAGGGTGTAGGAGGCCTACTGGGGCTTAATCAAGGACAATGTAGCAGTAAGGAAATACTAAACCTAAATAAAGGCCAAACATGATGGTGGGACAAGAGGGAAGTAAAAGTAAATAGAGGAAAGAACTATGAGGCAAAGGAAATTTATAGAGGTCTAAATATAGGCATGTACATATATACATATACATATATTTATATACCTACATATATAAACATATATATGATGAGAGGTGAATAGATCTATGTACTTATATCTATATGTTAAGAATTAACGTTGGAGATGGACATTGGGCCTCAACTTAAGTACAATTTGTTCTAATAATCTGGCATTCTGTGATGCTCACCTTCCCTGACACATCGCTGAAGACAAAATG
Source organism: Tenrec ecaudatus (assembly GCF_050624435.1). Taxonomy (NCBI): domain Eukaryota; kingdom Metazoa; phylum Chordata; class Mammalia; order Afrosoricida; family Tenrecidae; genus Tenrec; species Tenrec ecaudatus. Next base: position 102,495,596 of record NC_134530.1, read on the forward strand.
GATGCATAAGCAAATGTGGTGAAGAAAGCTGATGGTGCCCAGTTATCAAAAGATACAGCATCTGGGATCTTAAAGGCTTGAAGATAAATAAATGGCCATGTACCTGAGAAGCAACAAAGCCCACATGGAAGAAGTACACCAGTCTATGTGATCATGAGGTGTCAATGAGATCAGGTATCAGACATCTAAGACCCAGAACAAAATCATACCCAATGTGTTTGTACATTTTTATGAGGTTCTTTTGTAGTAGATTTTTCCAGCGTGTTTTATAACTGTTGCTTTCATAGACATTGATTATGGATCTAATTAAAATTAAATCTTTGCAATTTTCAATCTTTTCTTATCATAATGTTTTTTATTCGTCCCCCAATGCAGATTTCTGTTTTGTTTATGTTGAAGTATACAATACAGTGAAGGCTATGGTCTGTGATCTTGATCGGTGTTTCAAGTCTTTGTAATTTTCAGCATGTGAGGTTCTTGTAACAGTTTGTATGCAGTTCATTGTTTGTTAATAAATTTTCCTTTAATCCTGATGCACATGATTTTTGGATTATTTACTCAGCATTTGCACTGAATTAATATGGGAATGTAAATAACTGATGAACATATTTCATGTTTTAAACTACACCACAACATCTCTTGCTGTGTTTGGATGATTCCTTCTGTCTGTGTTCAGGTTCCTCATAAACACAATGAAGTGTTCAGGAATTCCCATTCTTTACTATGTTATCTATAATTAGGTAGGATTAATGCTGTCAAATATCAATATGTACTAAATACAGCTTATATAAATGTCATATAGGTTTTCTAATTTCCACCAAGATCCATTTGCTATCAGTAGTGGTAGTTGCTACCCCATGTTCTTACGTTTCTATTAAGTGTCTAACATACAATTGTGTTATCGATTAGTTGCTGCAACCGTTTTTAAATGATATCCAGGAAAAGGTTACCTGCATGTGTTATCAATGATGCTATTCAACGACTTACAGATTCTACTGGGTGCCCTTTCCTATAAGTGGGTACAAATGTGGATCTGAGATCTTTGCCAGATGTCTGTGTATGTACTTGTCTACCAAATCTCTTGGAAAAAGGTTCCATATATACTCGAGTATAAGCCGCATTTTCCCAGCACATTTTTAGGCAGCTTTTGTGGAAAAATTGGGTTCCTCGGCTGATATTCGGGTTGACTTATATATACTCCAGTGTATACCATAAGTGAGTGCTTCCAATATTGGATCTATTTGTTTAAGATTTATACTTCAATTCTGTTCAGTTCCTGAACCCATATTTTCATCCATGCGTTTAGAACATCTTGGATTTCTCCCATAAATACGGCAAGTTTTTGTTGTCATATATTATCTTCTAAAATTGTTGAACATTGAGCAGTTTTTTTTAGTATTCTCTCTCCATGTATTCGTTTAATTTTCTTTCTATGCTTGCCATGCTATTCAATATTTTACCCACATCCCATCCACTGTCACTTCTTCAATTCTTCCAATTTAAGTCTTTAAACTTTAAGATATGCTGAGTGTGTTCTTCCTTTTTGGTTTTCTAACTCTTGGGGTTTGAGCATTTCATATATTTGGCTTTGTCTTCTTGAACTACCCTTTGATAGTTTCTATTCAACTCTTTGGCTTCATCGTTTCTTCCCTCTGCCATAGCTACTCCATGATTAAGAACAACTTTCAGAGTTATCCTGACATCCACTTGGGTCTATTCTTTCTTTCCTGATTTTTTAATGACCTTTTGCTTCTTTCATGAATCATCTTGATGTCCTCCCACAGATCATCGGGTCTTCTGTCATTGATGGCAATGTGTCAAATCATCCTTGAGATGTCCTCAAATTTCAGGTGGGATAGATTCATGGTTGTATTATGGTTTGTGTGGATTTGTTTTAATTTCTTCAGTATTCACCTGAACTTACGTATGAGCAATTGATGGTTGGACCACACTGAGCCCCTGTCCTGATTTTAGCTGCTGATACTGAGTTTTTCCAGCATATCATTCTTCACATGCAGTCAGTTTGTTTTCTGTGTATGTCATCTGGAGTACATGTTGTTGAAAAAAGTACTTGTTATGAACAAATGCGTTAGTTGTATGAAAATCTGTCATATGATCTCTAACTTTGTTTCTATCACCAAATTATATTTTCCAACCACTGTTCCTTCCTCTTTGTTTCCAACTTTGGCATTCATTACCATTAATTATCAGTGCATCTTGATTGTATATTTGATTGATTTTAGATTGAAGAATTCTTCAATTGCTTAGTCACTAGATTTTTGTGGTTGGCGTAATTTTGAATAATAGTTGTGCTGATTGGATTTTCATGAAGGCAGATAGATATTATCCCATTATAGACTGCAGTGTATTTCAAGAGTCATTTTCAAATATTTTGTTGGAAAACATATGAAATGGCATTCCTCTTGATCGTTTTATTTCCATAATAGGAAGTCAAATGATTCAATGATTTTCTGATTCAAAATGACTAATACTAGCCGAATTCAGATAATTATTGCATAGGATACCTATCTTTATGACTCTCATTTCTTTTTTGACAACTTTCAATCTTCCTAGATTCATACTTTGCATATTCCAAGTTCCAATCTTTAGCAGATTTTTTCAGCTGTTTCTTTTTACCTTAAGAAACTGAAAATCCGGAAGGCCCCCTTTCCACAAGCTTTATTCATTCACATCACCATGGCCAACTTCATTCTGAGAAAGTAGTTCCTCTTTAGTCCTATTTTGATTGTCTTTGGACTTGAGCCCATTCTCAGGCACTATCTCAAAAAATGTTCTGCTTCCATTCACTAGGCCTTCAGTATCTGATACATCTAAACTATGCATAAGGTTTTCAGTGGTGGGCAGCCAATTCCTTCTTCATTGTCTGTTCTTTGTGTGGAAGCTACACTGAAATCTGTTTACTTTTGGTGACCCTGCTGGCATTTGAAATAACAGTGACATACCTTCCAGCATGTGAGCTGCACACTAGCCACCACAGTATGACAAACTGGCAGACAAATGGTGATTCTGACTCACAGTGACCCTATAAAAAGTTTCCAGAGCTACAAGTCCTCATTGGAACGGACAGCCTGGTCTTTCCCCTATGAACGGCTTCCAAGTGCTGTCCTTAGGCTTAGCAGTCCAGTGCTCAATGCTTGTTTTCCTAGTTCTTTTATTTTAATAAATGCTAGGTGTGGTCTTTCCTGTTTGTTTTCTAACTCTGCATCTTTTTCATTATAGTACTTTACTTCTTGAGGGGAATTATGGAATATTTTGTTCAAATCTTCTGCATCATTAATTTTTCCACTCACTTTATTACAATTTCCTACTCTTGACAAAATATAGATATGGCACTAATAATTTTGAGCACTCATTTAATCCATTACATTTAATAAATAAATATTTGTTGAGTATTTACAGTTTGTGTTATGACTTTACTCATATATCAAAATATAATTATTTATTTACCAATATTTGAATATACTAATTTATCATGATAGGAATGCACATATTTTGTTGCACTTTAGAAATCAATTTTAAAAGATAATTTTTGTATTAAATGTATGCATGAAAAATAATGATGGACAAGTTTTAAAATATTTTCTGGTCAAAGATTTAATATACCTTCATAAACCACTAGATAGATCAAGCTTACAACTTTCACCTCCACAAACACTGCCTTGTGTTACTTACTTGTTATCACTTCCTTCTAGGATTTCTTACCACTATCCCTACTTCTTTCACAGAACATTTGTCTGCTATTCTTGAAGAAATTTTACAGTATTGTTTTCCTTTCAATGGATGGAAATTTTTGAACTTTATGTTGCAAATTGGGTGAAAATTTATCAAGCAGATCATCAGTTTTGTATTAAGCAATTTTATTTTATTTCATCAATACACATTTAATTTAATCTCTTCATCGCATTTTTCCAATGTACTTTTACTGTCATATGTGAGGGACAATTTTGCTGAGTATAAGATAGGTGGTTGGTGAAGAAATAGCACAGGGACCACATATGATCCCTTCTGGATACACGAAGGGGAAGGAGAATCTAACTCAACACCAGTCAAAAAGAAAAAAATTCCTATGAGGCAGATATGCCTCCACTTTAGAATTTCCTCTGGTCACATCTACTATCCCTCTCATTTCAATGGCCATGCTCACAAGACAATATTCATAATTATTGTTGTTTAGTAGATAAGTTAACAGAGCATCTCACAAGTCAGGAGCACAAACCACTAAGAATGCAGTACTCTTGTTCACAGAAGCGCTTCTTCTCAGTCATGCCAACAGGCATTTTTCTTTCTAAGCCTCCATGTCTGGTGCACAGATTCTCCGCCGCACAGCCCTTTGGCCCCTGCCCTCCTCAGGAAAGGGTTGTGGAGCATTTCTGATAAATGTCCCAGGGGCACCTTTCAGTCCTGATCTCTGTCTGTAAACCGCCATCCTCCAGAGTTCATTTCAAGATCATTTCCTTTCTGCTGCTTTTGGATCATTTGGTTTGGGAACATTTGATTAAAGCATGTTTTTGTGATCTTCCTTTGGGGTCTCCCCTGTCTGGATTTCCTGCAGCTTTTTGAATGTGTATCTCCTTGATTCCACAATGTTAGGAAAGCTATCTTCCAAAAACACTCTGACAATATTCTCTGTGCATTTTTGTTTGTTTCTTATGGTTTTAAATTTCCAGTCACATGTGAATTATACCACCTGATAATGTCCTTCATAATTTTTAGATTTTCACCAGAATTTTTGGTCTTTTTCCTGCTACTTCTTCCTATATTAGCACTGAGAGATTTATCATCCAGCTCATTAATCTGGCCTTCCGTGATTCAGATATCTTCCTTTATCCATTCAATGCACTATCTATTTCTAAAATCTTAGGCTTATGTCTTGTATTTTCATGTACATTTTAAAAATGGTTTTTGATTTTTCAGTTATATCTTTTCCTGAACATTTATTTTTCCTTTGTTTACCTTGATTTTTGTCTGCAGCTTTCTTGATTTTTTCTGCAGCTTTGTTGACTCAGCTCTCAATTCATCAAACATTTATTATTAAAAGTTGTATTACTAACAATAAACTATTATTGCTTTGGATTTTTTTATCATTCCTCTAACGGACCTTCTATTTGTATATTTTGATCACTTGTTAAGCCATGATACTTTTGTTTCTCATATTATATGAAATTGTCTTTTGTCTCTGAAATAGTTTGACATTGTTGTATTATTATCTGATGTTTGCATATTGGTGAGTTCTTCCACACTCACCTCCTGTTTCCTTGTAGTTGTCATAGCAAATGTATGTGTGTGCACAGTTCTCTGTTTGCTCTCCACAGAGCACAACCACGAACTGGTGTTGGTAATTATCTATTGATGCAGTATGAAGCAGGAGAAGGAGGTAGCCCTATCCAAGACTGTGGAATGCAGAATATACAGATATGTCTGGATTCTGTGTACATAGTTACTTTTTCTCATTTGATTGGAATGAAAAAAAAATCAGAAACAAACAAAAGAGGAAAATTAACTAAAGCAAAACTAATAATGACACAAAAGCAGAAGAAAACAGGCAAACAACAGCAAGCAAAAGTAAGTAATGACTTAATAAGAAAGAAAAAGTAAAACAAAGGAAGAGAAAATATATAATAATCAAAATATGTAGGGAGAAAATATTAAAAATTAAAATATCAAAATTAAGAGTAATTAAAGAAAAGTAAGGAACTAAAGAGAAGTAAGAAAGTAAAGAACAGGAATGGGGGCAGGGAGAAAAGCTGAGTAAAGAATCAGAGAAGGTAAGTGTGGCAGTTAGATTTTATGTCAACTTGAACATGTGAAGGGGAGGAGTTCAACCTATCAACCAGGTCACACCCTGATGAAAGCCTTCCTGGGAGATATAGCCTTTAAAATTGAAATTCACTGGGCACTCATCCTTTCTTTCTCTTCTACTTCACTTTCCTGCTTGCTGGGTCTCTGTGTCTGCCTCCAGGGACAGGCCCATGTAGAGTACCCAACCCTCAGAACAGTCGGCACTCAGCCATATTTCCACTGACCCTTGATCCAGTTGACTGCAACTACTGACCTATAATTTTCCTACAACCTGTTTTACTTTTTCATATCATTGACCTGGTTAGCACCAAACTCATGGACTTAAAATGGACTGGACATTCAAAATATGACAAAGAATGAGCTGCCTTCTCAAAATACATTGACCTTAATGACTGAGATGGTATAAAGCCTATGGAAGTAAGACCTTCTGGACATTCATTTGCTGATGGAGTTTGACTCAAAATTGGAAGAAGGAGCTGCAAACATAAAAAATAATTGGAACTTTGCATATATGAAGTGTTAATCTAAGAAAATTGGAAACATTAAAAATTAACTGGAATGTATTAAAGCAAAATTCTAGGTGTTAATGAGCTGAAATGGGTTGATATTGGCCATTTTGAATCAGAAAAGTACATGGTTTACTATGGTGAGAATGATACAATCAAGAGGAAAAGAGTTGCATTAATATCAAAAAGGACATGTCAAGATCTTGGAATGCAATGTTATCTGAGATAGGATAATGTCTATCTACATACAAAGAAATACAATTAATATTATTATTAAAATTTATGTACCAATCACTAAAGCTCACTCACTTCCTTTGAATCAATGCTGTCTCATAGAGATTCCCTATGGAGTTCCAAGACTATAATTGTTTAAGGGAGTAGAAGTCCAATTTTTCTCACACAGACCTTGAGGATTGCAGTCCAATGCATGACTGCTACATCACTAGGGTTCCTGTAACCACTACAGGCAATGATGCAGAAATGGAAGAATTCTACCAAGGTCGTCTGACTTAAATCAATCAAATACGCAATGCAGATGCACCGATAATTATTAGTGAATGGAAGGCAAAATTTGGGTGGTGGGGAGAAGGAAGAGTAGTTGGAAAATAAGGCCTTGGTGATAGAAATGAACCTGAAGATGGCATGATAGAATTTGTTTTAAATCATTTTATTAGGGACTCATACAACTCTTATCACAATCCATGCAGACATCCATTGTGTCAAGCACAGTTGGACATTTGGTGCCCTCATCATTCTCAAAACATTTGCTTTCTACTTGAGCCCTTGGTATCAGCACCTCATTTTTCTTCTCCCTTCCCACTCCCCTCTCCCTCATGAACCCTTGATAGTTTATAAATTATTATTTTGTCATTTCATAAACTGTGTGACGTCTCCCTTCATCCACTTTTCTGTTGTCCATCCCCCAGGGAGGAGGTTATATCAGATCCTTGTAATTGGTTCCCCCTTTCTACTGCACCCTCCCTTCACCCTCCCAGTATCCCCACTTTCACCACTGATCCTAAAAGGGTTGTCTGTCCTGATTTCCTGTGTTTCCAGTTCCTATCTGTACCAGCATACATCCTCTGGTCTAGCCAGATTTGTAAGGTAGAATTGGGATCATGATAGTGAGTAGGGAGGAAATATTTAAGAACTAGAGGTAAGTTGTGTGTTTCATCGCTGCTACCCTGGTTTGTCTCCTACCCGAGACCCTTCTGTAAGAGGATGCTATTTGCATAGAGATGGACTTTGGGTCCCCACTCCCCCTCATTCACAATGATATAATTTTTGTTCTTTGATGTCTGATGACTGATCCCTTCAACACCTTGTAATCACACAGGCTGGTGTGCTTCCTCCATGTGGGCCTTGTTTCTTCCAAGTTAGATGGCCGTTTGTTTACCTTCAAGCGTTTAAGATCCCCGAGACTGTATATTTTGATAGCCAGGCTCCATCAGCTTTCTTCACCACATTTGCTTATGCACCTATTTGTCTTCAGCGATTGTGTTGGGAAGGTGAGCATCATGGAATGCCAGTTTAATTGAACAAAGTGTTCTTGCACTGAGGGAGTACTTGAGTGGAGGCCCAATGTCCATCATGATAGAATTTTTTAATAATTTTGTCATAGGAAATATCCTTTTCAACAACATGAACGGTGACTAAACGCATGTACTTCTCCAGATGGAATATATAGAAATCAATGGACTACATTCATGGGAAAAATGATGGAGAAACTCAATATCATCAGCTTTTGAGAAATGACCATTAGTAACAGCACATATGTAAAAATACTTTGAAGCTTAAGAAAATTAAAATAAATGCACAGGAAACACAACACAAACTTGAACCCATCCCACCAAAATTTCAACGACATCCAGCAATAGATTGATACATTAAAAGCTAACGATATAGGCTCTAATGAGCTATGGGAAGAAATCAAAAATATCATTCATGAAGAAAGCAAAATGTCATTAAAAACAGAAAGAAAGAAAAGATCAAAGTAAATATCAGAAGAGACTGAAATATGGTTCTCATTATAATAGCTAAGACAAATAGAAGAAATTATAAGGTAAAAAATTGGAACAGGAAATTTCAAATGGCAGCTCGAAAAGACAAAACCAAATATAATGAAGTATGCAAAGATCTAGAGTTAGCCAACGAAAAAGGAAGAACACACTAATTATACTTTAAATGGAAAGAGCTAAAGAAAAAAATTCAAGATTTGAGTTGTAATACTGATTCTATAAGCAACATATTAAATGATGTGGGAAACATCAAAAGAAGATGGAAAAGATACACAGAACAGAGTAACTGTAGCAAAAAGAATTAGTTGACTTTCAACCATTTCAAGAGTTAGCATATGAGCAAGACTCACAGTGACAACAACACTGGGTTCAAGCATAAGAACAATGAGAGCGGATGACATGGTGTTTCATTGATTGTACATAGAGTTGCAAAGAGTCAGAACAACACGATGCCGCCTAACAGCATATAGCCACGCCCCTAAGTCTTACAGCTGTGTATTTGAATAGATGGACAATGTTAGGCTACTGCTAGAGAATGACTCCACCCTCAAGTTGTCTGCATGAACGAACTGAAATCAAATGCATCCTCATTGCAAGTTCAGCAGAAACTGAGAGAAAGCAGAAGAAATGAGCTGAGTGTTCTCTTTTCTTCCTGCAAACGTAATAATAATCTTCCAGGATAATTAATGAGTAGAGAAATTTAAAAGGATGGCAAAAAGTTTCTAAAAGTACTAGAATATTAGTGTCTGCCACATCTCTTTATACAGATACATGAAGACAGAAATATATCCATTGACTAAAGAGGCCTCTTATTGGTTTCATGGCATTATTATTAAGAATGCTAATAGTATCATCAAGTATAATTCACCTTCATAGGTATACAGTCTTCCCTTTGATAGCTTAAATTAAATGCTCGTGAACAAACACTTCTAATAAAGGTAAGCCTTTCCAAGATAAAAGCAAATGTATCTTAAAATTCACAGAGCAGACATTATGCCAATATGCAGACCAGTTTACTGATTAAAGATACTGAATCATAAAAATCTAGAAGTAAGGATACCACACTAACCTGTGGTAAAGAACCAATGGTGAAAACGAGATGAATCAATAGAACACTACCTGACTGGGCTTACTGGTCAGATGAAGTCTGATGTACTCCCCAGACGGGGTCCCTTGGTCACCCATTAGGTGTGAAGGTGACCTCATGCTTCTTGCTCAATTATCAGCCAAGCAGTTGACAGGTCTATAAAGGAAATATGCACTAGGGTGGCAAGCACAGCTCAGAATAACTAACCATTTGAGATCAAATGGCAGAATTTTCCCCAGGACAAATTCTCATTTGCCCAAGGACAAATTTTAAAAAGAATGAGGAAAGAAAATGGAACAGAAAGAAAGGCAGTAAACAATGTAACATTGTGGGTATTGGAATCAATCAAATAAAAAATGAGACAAAATATTATGAATTTTAATGGAAAACTGATTTGCTCTGTTAACCTTTATTCAATGCAAAATAAAAAGTTAAATAAATAAAAGACTGTAATGAATGATGAGCCCTTCAGTTTCCTTATCTTATTTGCCATACTGCCACATAGGTTTCTACCTCCAATATAGAAGGATGGGTCCTATGAAGGACTACAGCCATTTCACTCTGTAATGAATTTCCACCAATTATTACCACATAAAGAAGGCCCATATAAAGCAAGCTTCTCTTTCACATAAGGAGGATACATTAATAGGATGCAGTGAGTTTAACAATTTTGTTTTCTGGGAAGACTGTGGTAAAAGCAGAGAAGTTAGTTGGAGAAGAAAGTAAGGTCAGAAAAGAGTTATTGAGATGAAGCAAAATTTAGTGTGATGGTATGTGGAAAGGATTGATAGAGTAGAGAATAAAAAAGATGAAAATTGCTTGGGTAGTGTCAAGTATCTGATAAGCTATGGAGTCTTTTATAGGAACATGAATAATTCATCTACAGTAACAGGTGAATGGCGAAATAGATGGAACCCTGGCATTATCTGATTATATGTATCTCAGCAAACTTTCAAAAGAATTATTTTCTTCCGCTCTTTTTTCCCCCAGTTTTTCCATTGACGTAGAAATGAGGTATTCAGCAAAGTAGGAGAATTAGAGAGATTATGTTCTACATGTGTGTACAAGTATTAAAAACGGAATTCATCTTCTATGAAAAAAGTGAATGAACTAGGATAATGACAGTTATTATAGAATAGTATTATGGGCTGGTAATAAAAGAGAGCAAGTCCTGATGATGGAGTAGTTAAGGGATATTAATCAAAAGATCAGTGGTTTGAACCCTCCAAGCTGCAATGTGGGGGAATAAGATGACTTGAAGAACTTGTCCCATAAAGAAAATGGCCTAGACAACCTTGTGTGATAGTTGTACTCTTGTCCAAAAGGTTGCTCGAGTTGGAATGGACTTGGTTTGCAACAGTAATAAGTGTTCAGAAAGCAAGTCAGAATTCTTATAAATTATATGTAATAACATGAAAAATCCATTTAAAACCTAGAAACAAATTTGAAGAAATCTCCAAGTATATAAAACAAACCAAAAAACATGTATAATATACAAATGAAAATGTGGTACAAATATAGAGGAGGCCTGACATCTAAATGATAGTCATTTCATAAAAAAATAAAAAGGAAAATATAGGGGAAAGTATTATTAAAGAAGAATACGGGAAATTTTTTAAATTTAAAAATGTGATCTTAAAATAGCTGCTTCTAGAATTAAAAAGAACCATAGATGTGAAACAGAAAGAAAAAATACGAAATACACATGCACAATACAAAACAAAAGCCTCACTCCAAGGCTCCATTCATATAAACAAGAGTTCAAAACTGGATACTAGGGGAGAAAGAAATCATGGCATCAAAATGCTGAACTGACTTGATTTTAAACTAGATTTATTCACTCAAAGTAGCCATCAAACATAAGGTGACAATAAAAGCATTTTCTGATTTTCAATTACTTGAAAGAAATTCATTCTCCTCATTTCTCAAAAGAGTAAAATTTTTGCTCCACCAAAATGAGGATAGCCACCAAAAGGACATTTTAAGATAGGAAGCAATCTTCTTTATGGGTAAAGAACATCCTGAGAGGATATTTAAAGAGATTCCAAGATGAATGCAGTCATTAATTAAACAATTCGGACTGCTGGATGAGGGAGACTCAACATAAAAATGATAAAATGAAAAAGACAAAACATCTGAAATTCCAAAAGTGTGTAAAGGAAGCCCGGCAGCATGTCAGGTAAGCAGTGTTCAAACCACCAGCCACTCTGCGGGAGAAAGAAGAGGCTCTCTGTTCCTGCAGCGGCTGGCAGTCTGTCTCAGACACCCACAGAACATATCTAGAGTCAACATGAGTGGGAATTGAGCTGATTGCTGTGGGTCTATAAGAAGGTGTCCCAAAGATGTCACCTGATTAAATGCAATCACTTCTCAACTGTCTCGTTCTCACCAGCAATAGCCCTCACGATTTTCAACACAGCGGCCAAGTAAATCCTTTTTAAAAATGTACAATAGATCACTTCTCTACTCAACAAATAAAAAATCAGCTTTCTTAGAACAAAAGAGTCAGAACAGTGACGTACAAACTTTATATTATTCAGGCTTCATTAATTATTGTTCTAAATTCATCTAGACCCCTGGCTAGCTCAGGTCTTCTGTTCTTGCTATAGGTGTTTCCCAAACATTTTAGACATGTTTCCACCAAAAACTCACCACCTTGGTTGGACTCTGACTGACCTTGAAGCTTTCCACAGCTTCTAAAAATATTCCATGGAAGGCAATCAACTGGTGGGTTCAAACCATTCACCTTGCAGTTAGCAGCTTAATGCTCAGCTCATAATGCCGCAAGGTTTCAGAGACAAAGTTCTGAGGGAAGGGGGATAATTTTAACTACGGTAATTACTCCCAATGTCAGTGTTCCTAACCATTCTATACCCAGATGGTTAAAAACCTCACCTCTTCTGTCTTCTTAAATATTTTTTTTCAAGAGAGCCTAACCCAACTCCTTGTTGAATAATGAAATCTTCATTCTATCCACCACATTCTATCAGTCTTTATTTTCAATTGACTTGTATCTGCTTCTGAAATTATTGATACTAAATATGCTAAGAAGTTCATGGTTCAATGTTTTGGGCTTTTATATGAAATTTGGAGGTTGAGGTTCATCCTAAAAGAAAAGATGTTGTTTGTATGTATTAATTGGCATGCATGAGACGATTAAAAGTTAATCCTTTTTCCATTTTATCGAAGTTGACACCCATCAACAGTCTAGCCCATTGTTTAGAGGGAGACAAGAAATCAGGAAAGAGATGAAGGGTAACTATTTGGGTATGTAATGTCTTAGTTAGTCTTCTATAACTGCTCTCTAGGTTCGAATATTTCTTGTCATGGCTACAAAGAAACTCAGAGACAAACTTCCTGTTTATTAATGATGTTAACAAGTTGGAACTCCAGTGAGAAATGTTCAAGGTAGCTGTTTACCACTACATGCTACAGAGTTCCAGGTCGGGTAAGAAACGCCCAACGAGGATTGCAATCTGCTGGAAGCCTCAACCTGAACACATTCAAGCAAGCTCTGGGGGTCAGCAAAGCAGCTCTCCGAAGGAAGTGTCCAGAGGCACCCCTCCAACGAGCCTCAACCCGGAGACACCGAGCTCCACTTCTGTAGATCCGCCAGTCCAGGCTCCCCAATGAAGGGTCTCAAGGCCTCCTATTCTGAAAGCCACCCTCCTACAAAATATGCTCAGCTGGGGAGTCCGTCGCTCTCTTCCACGCTCTGCTTCCTCCTGTTGCTCCTTCGATGGCATAGCTCTCATCTGTATCCGGGAGCTTAACTGTGCAGCGATCGCACATCTAGAGCACATGCCTCACTCTTGGCCCAAGCTGGTAATGAAACCCCCTCCTGCTTCCCAGTGAGCTCATTTTATACACAGCAGGGTGGCACCCCAGGGAATCATGTTCATAATTACTCAAAAGTGAATTCTGTCAGTCTCTTCTCCCACCTCCTTACCAGACCTATGCAGGGAAACGTGGGTGGTGGGAGTTAGAAACTTTGGCTAGAAGAGTTATATTAAATAGTTCACTGCCCCTGCAGGGGTTTGATGAGTGGTTTAAACTATTAAATACAAAGTTGATCATCTGAAATGAAAAGCCTATCTAATGTATCTTTTATTTAATTTAACAAGTAAATGGATAATAAATATCTAACTAAATATTAGAATTACAAAACTTGAAAAACATGTAAATAAAAATTACTGACAACATTTCTTCTGAAGAGAAAGTACTGGTGAAGTTTGGGCAAAAAGGTGCTACTATTTTTTCATAATGAGACATATAGAAAAATACATTTTATGCCATGTAATTGAATAACTGATTTTTTTACGGCATGAATTTAAAAAATTAAACTTTATTATTTCCCTAACAATGATTTTTCTGTCGTGACCCTGACCTGTACTTAATGCATATGTGCCAGAAAGCACTGAAACATGAAAGTGTCTTCTTTGTTAGGAGGTTCACACTGAGCACCAGAAAATGAATTGAGTCAATTTGTAAAGTAAAATCTGAGTCCCTATTTAAGTCATACTGTATCTCTAAAGATATTTAATATAGAGCAAAACCCAACTAATTTAGTGTTTGTTGACATAAATTAGCACAATTATATATATTTAATTTATACAAAACTATATTGGTAATAGCCAATATAGTTCATATGGCTCTCACATGGGACAGGTGTGTTTATAGTTTCTTATTTAGCTGTGCAACAGGATGACTTACAGGTAGGATGTATTTGGTCATAATGGTCATTTGATTTTGAATGAACTATAAATTTCACTTTCTCCCTCTCCCTAGAATGATAAAAATTTCAAAAATGTTAAGTCCAGAAAGGCTAAAATTCTTGGGTATTAAAAATTATGGAAATCAGAAAAAAATCAATGACAAATAATCATTTAGTGTTGGATTCTTTCTGCAAGTATTTTGGAAATGCATTAGCTTCAAAATCAAATCTATTCAATGAACAGAAGACTGAAAAGTGATGTGAATTTTACAAATTTATTATCTTGATGTTCATAATGCTTTATAGCCTTTCAAGTTGCCTGTAGATAGAGGTGAAGATATTAACCTAAAGTATCTTTTTATAATCCCATTTAATTTTTTAAAATCTGTATTGAATAAAAAATTAAAGTCCAAAGCTTGTTTTTTCCTGGTAAATATTAATAATAAGACATGGTACTCAGAAAAAGAAAGATGTTCTCCTTATCTTATATTTGAATGGTCAGGTATCCATCATATATCCTTATCTGACTTGAAGGCAGCAGGAGATCACAAAGGCTTATTTTACTTGACTTGCTTCTAATTTATCACTTCTCTAGTATCAATGAAACACAGTTTATAGCATGCTATTCACATAAACTGTAATATCCATCTGTCAGAAAAATATTCTAGTGCATTTAACATTTTGCTTGTAAGTAAGAGAAATTCCTCCCTTCCTCATTTGACTATTGCAAAAGGCATCCATGTTAAACTCACTTCTGTGTATACATGCATATACTATACTGATAAGTTAGTTAAAAAGTGAGTCAAAATAAGCAAATGAAGAATTAAAGACCTCTTATTAAGAAGAAAGAGTTATCTTAAATGAACTATAATATTTCTGAAATATATATATATATTTATATACATGAATTAATTTGATATTTAGGTTTGGTTCATAGTAAAGCAGAATTACAATATATGTTATTATTAATTTAACATAATTTCACTGATCAGGCGTATAACATTCAAAGTTTTGAAGTAGACAAATAAGAAAGTGTATCAAATGCTGTGTGAAATATTAATATAAATCATTAAACACTTAACTAAAGAAGAAATGAATTAATCTTGGAGATAATTACTCATCAAAAGCAGCATAAAAATATTCACAAGATGACTAATTTTCAGGGGGTCAGACCACAGAGAAGACATAATTAATCAGAGAATAAGGTGGGATGTTTATATCATTGTTGCAAATTATCCATATTACCTGTAATATAGATCAGACAATAAAATGTCTTATAGAATATATGTTTTTATGTATTTAAAATTTGCTTAACTGAGTTTGATATGAAACCAAGTTTTAAAAAATAATTGTACATGATACTTATTAAAATATTTTCTCAACAACAAATTTTAAACACCTATTCAACCAAGTCAATGGTAACATACAACAGCATGTCATTGAAGAAGTCTTGTTTGTTTTGTTCAGTGGTGATTCTTGGCATCTTATTAGTGTTGATCAATGGTCAACACAGCAGATGCAGGATCCGCAACAAGAAGAAGAGACAAGCCTTCCCACAGTCACCTTAGGTAGGCATAGGCCATATCCGCTCGGCATGTGTTCTTCAGTTGCATAAGGGCTGTGACCTGAATCAGGAGGGTGCACGTCTTAATCCTTTGAGAACTGTCTTGCTATCCACTGCAGAACCCCTCATGGAGTTCATTAGACTATTTGGTCATATCATTGGGGAGGTCTCAACTGTGAAATTACTGGTAACCATAACCCTAACAAGTTGACACAATCACAGAGACGTCTAGTGGAATAGATGTGAGAATTGTATCTGAAAATATTTGATTTGGGAATGTGAGATCCAGTGATAGGAAAAGAGGCTTTGTAATTTTTCTTTTAAAATTCCATTACCTCTTGATTATATATTTTCCATGAACTTTATTTGTTCATTTAGCTTGTTCCCACACACTTTTCAAAGAGATTAAGAGGAATACCAATTAAATTATAGTCAGTGTCATCTGGTGTGTGAGGGTAGATGCCCTAGTCTGATAAATGTGAAGTTACTAGCAATAGATTGACAGAGTTACACTAGGAATTTTACTTCACAAGAAAGGCTGAGTTGGTGTGTTGGTCGGCTTTTGAAAGACAAATGATCACTAATGTTCCTCTCTTGTACCTCTCATGATGTGAAGTGTTCCTTCTTCAGGTGCTGCTATATGCTCCCTCTACCACCAGGACATCAGTGTGTTCTGGTCCAGCAGACAATAGTTTCACCATTTCCTATCACACCAAGAACATTTGGCCATGATTGTAGGGTATAAGAAAGTCAAAGGCATATTTAATAAATTGAACCAGAATTAAGTTGAATCCCCCAGCCCTTTTTGGCCAGACTACCAAAAGGAGGCTATGCAGGCCAGGCATGCTAAAAGTCATATCATAAATTGCTGTGTATAGCATAATCCCTGTACTAGGAATAAAATATGTAAAATAAGATAACCAAAATGAAAAACAGCAGTAGGGTGATAGATGTACAAGTCAAGGAAGGAGCGGAAAGTCTATAACCATCTCTAAGAATGGGTAACTTCTGAAGAAGAGCTAAGGGGACGAAAAGACCTTCTTTCCTTGTAGCATACAAAAAGCCTTAGAAACATAACTACCTTATTTGATCTTCGTGTTTACTTTTGCAAATAGTTTAAAAACTAAAAATGTTAAAAATAATTGAAACATATCCATGATAATTATGCTATCTTCTTTTATATACTTCCTGTGTCATACAATAAGCTTATACATAAAATAAAATGTATGTAAAAACATTCCTTGGCAAAACATGGGCAAATGATGGTGATTACTGCATATGGTTTGATAATAGCTTCTGCCCCATTTATCTTTAAAGTAAATGGATTGTGGTGTAGATCATAATTTTGTATTTAATTGCCACTTATGCATGTTTCTGAGATTGGAATCAAAATGAAAGTAATAAAGAAAACACATTTACCTGTGTATAAATCATTATAATGCACCCCTCTGGGTTTCTCTGCCATAGAAAGAGAGATGTACTGGTTATATCTTAAGTAACAACTATAATAGTGTAAAAACTCATCATGTTTATTCCAACAGTGCCTGGACTAGTGTTAGACATTTATAGATCAAAGAAATTTTTAGTGAACATCAGAATCATTGAATAACTATAAAACCCAAATCAATTAAAAGGAAGAGGGAAAGTTTCATCCCCTAGGGAGTTTTTCTAAAACAAAATTTTACAGCCCTAGGGGAATCTCCATTTTAGAGTTGTACTCTTAATGGCTGAAACTGCATGGGGTTTCATGATAAATATGTTTCCTTATGGTTGTCTTTGTCTAACTATTAGAAACTCACCAGGTGGCTGCAACTGTGGAAAAATATTTAGTTCTTTAAACATTGCAGTCAATGCAATCATTCTTTAAACAGTGACAAATTACAAACAATTCTCCAGAGTTCATAACCTTTTCCTTAATAGGTTTTCCATGGGGAGTTACTGCTCCTATTTAGTCCAGGTTATATACCAGTTAATGTTCTTTTCTAATTACTCAATATGATTAATTTAAAATACAGTAACTTTTATTCAAATTATTTAGTAACCATGGCATGATTTTTTCAAATGCTTATTTTTCTATTATTCAACCTACCATTAAAAAATTTAGTCAGCATTATTGATTGCAGTTATCTGGTCTATTTTTTACGTTTATGTATTTTAGATAGCAAACTTACAGGAATAGCACAGAAATCGCACAACATTTTTAAAGCATTTTTGTGTGTAGGACAATTTAGTTTAAAAGTACAGTGAATGGATAGAACCTACAGTGTGACAAAAATGCTACAAACACCATTTAGTCGGTCTCAAAAAGAAATTTACTTGTTCTTAAAAAATCCAAATGCTTCAGGGAAGAACTGACACCAATCCTACACAAACTCTTCCAGAGCATAGAAAAAGATGGCAAACTCCCACACTCCTTCTATGAAGCAAGTATAACTCTGATACCTAAAGAAGGTAAAGATCCCACAAGAACGGAGAACTAGAGACCAATATCCCTAATGAGCATCGATGCAAAAATCCTTAACAAAATACTGGCTGATAGAATACAAAAGCATAAAAAAATAATAATTCAACATGACCAAGTGGGATTCATATCCGGGATGCAGGGATGGTTCAACATACAAAAGACCATTAGTATTATTCTCCACATTGACAGGAAAATTATAAGCACCACATGACAATATCGATAGATGTGGAAAAAGCATTCAACCAAATCCAACGCCCATTCCTGTTTAAGACACTCAAGAAGATGGGAATGGAAGAAATATTCCTCAACATAATACAAACTATATATGAACAGTCACCATGGAAATCAATGGAGAAAAGTCTAAAACAATACCACAGAAAAAGGGGAATAGACAAGGATGCCCTATGTCCCCACACCTATGTAACATCATACTGGAGGGCCTAACTAACAACATAAAACAAAGAAAAGAAATCAAATGTATTTGTCTGGGAAAGGAAGAGGCAAAATTATCGTTATGTTCAGACAATATGATTTTATATACTGAAAATCCACAAAACTCTACAAGTGGAATGTTGGAACTAATAGCAGTAATATGGCAGAGTGATAGGATAGAAGATCAACAAACAGAAGTGTGTCGGACTATTATACGCATCAGACAAGATCACAGAAGAGACAATTAAAACAGTAGTAAGTATCCTTTACAGTAGCCAAGTACAAACTGAAATAAAGGGATATACCTGACTAAAAAAGCAAAAGCTTTGTATGAGGAAAACTACAGAACACTATTCATGAAAACAAGAGTGACCTCAACAAGTGGA
The DNA here is from genome assembly GCF_050624435.1 of Tenrec ecaudatus. Taxonomy (NCBI): domain Eukaryota; kingdom Metazoa; phylum Chordata; class Mammalia; order Afrosoricida; family Tenrecidae; genus Tenrec; species Tenrec ecaudatus. Next base: position 102,514,587 of record NC_134530.1, read on the forward strand.
AGAATATCCCATGCTCATGGATTCGAAGACTCAATATAGGAAAAATGTCAGTTCTTCCCAAGGCACAATATAAGTTTAACGCTATCCTGATACAAATACCACCATCCTTCTTCAAAGGATTGCAAAAACTAATTACCAACTTTATATGGAGAAGAAAGAAGCCCAGAATTATCAGAAAACTCCTCAAGAAGAAGGACAGAGTGGGAGGGTTCACTCAAACTGACTTTAGCACATATTATACAGCCACAGTGGTCAAAACATTGTGGTACTGGTATAAGAACAGATATTCAGATCAATGGAAAAGAGCTGAAAACCCAGAAATAAGAACATCAGCATACAGACAACTGATTTTTTGATAAGGGTCCAAAGAAATATCCAATGGGAAGTAGATGCCTTCTCAAATAAGTGGTGCTGGAAAAAATGGATATCTAACTACAGAAACATGAAGCAAGACTATTATATCACTCCATACATAAGAATAAATTCCAGGTGGATCACAGACCTTGAGGTAAAACCCCAAATTATTAGGACCATTAATGAGGGAATTGGGACAAACCTGAGGCCCTTGGCACAGGGAATACATAGGCTATTAGAAATAGGGAAGGATACAAATACAGAGGAGTCACAAGTGGAATATACTGAAGATAAAATGCCTGTGTACATCAAAAGAATTTACCAAGACAGTGAACTCTTGTCCACTGCTGGTGGACCTGTAGGTATGTACAGCCATTATGGAAATCAATTTAACGATATCTTAAACAGATGGAAATTGAGCTACCATATGATCCAGCCATGCCTCTACTGGGCATATACCCAGAAGAGACAAAAAACAAACCATGGCCTGACATCTGTGCCCCAGTGTTCACTGCGGCATGGTTCACAATTCCAAGGAATTGGAAATAGCCCAAATTTCCATCAACAGATGAATGGTTTAAAAAACTCTGGCATACATACAATGGAGTATTATGCAACCCTAAAAAGCAGTAATGAATGCATGAAGCACATTGCCACCTGGGAAGAACTGGAGGAAATTATGCTAAGTGAAGTAAGCCAAGCACAGAAGGACAAGTACTACATGAGCCTGCTGAGGTAAGCTCAAAAAATTCCAAAGAGTCACAGGGAAGAAGATACGGTATAAATACATCTCTGGGATGTGGTCCAGGTAATATGGCAGGGGATAGACTAAACTCAGGGATACATATGGGATACATATGGTAGCCTATTAAAATGGATGGGTAAAAAAGGTATGGGTAGCTGGGGGAACAGGACACTGACCCACACCAGGGAAGGGGGTTGATTGTGTCTTCACAGGGAAAGAGGGACCAGACTTCAACCCGAAGCTCCAAGACAAGAATGCAACACAGTGACATGAAGCAGGAAACTGATAGAGAGGCCTGAGGGGCCGGCCCCATTACCAACTAAGTGGACAGAACCACCCTCCCCCAAAGAAGAACTCACTTCAGAGGACAGCACTGAAGCTACAACTCAAATAGAGGGACTTGTCTGGTCTAAGCACACAGGAGCCAATGAGGGAGGATAGAGGGGGGTAAAAAAGAAAGAGTGAAGCACATCCTGGCTCACTAAGCCCTGAGGGACAATGTCCCTGCTCAGAACAGCAATGAACAGAGATGACCACAGGGCTGGCCTCACCACGGGACACAGCATTCCTCATTGACCCATAGCACCATTGGTGACAACACTGGAGACACACAGCGGGAATTTTGCCCACCATGAGCTCACTACACTGAAGCCAGCATCTGGGGGCATGCAGCAGAGCAGTGGGGGGAGCAGAGTAATGAAGTCCCCAGTGATAGAGGCGGTGCCTGGGCATGGCACCCCATCAGACTCTACTGGAAAGCACCTGTGAAGGAAAACAAACAGACCCTGAACTATTCATATGTTTATGCATGTATGTGTGTGTGGGTGTTGTAGCTATTGCTTTACTTTCTGTTGTTGCTTCATGGTACTAAGTATTGTGATGGTACATAGCATGTCTACCTGGAAGGGATAGGCAGAATCAACAAACCAGAAGGGAGAACAACGGATGACATTTTGGGGGGACATGGCATTAGGGGAGGCAGAGAAAAGGAAGTGGGTGTTAACAAGCCCAGGGACAAGGGAACAACAAGTGATCTAAACTCAGTGTCAAGGAGGGTATGGGAGTTCTGGCAGGGCTGGATCGAGGGCAGTGTAACTGAGAGAAATTCCTAAAACCCAAATGAAGGCAGAACATGATAGTGGGACAAGAGGGAAGTACAAAGAAATAGAGGAAAGAACTAGGAGGCAAAGGGTAGTCACAGAGATTTAAATACAATCATATAAAAATGTAAATATATTTATATACAATAAGGGGGAAATAGATCTATGCACATATATTTATATGTTGAGTATTAAGAAAACAGATGGACAGTGGGCCCCTGCACAAGTTCTCCCTTAACACAAGAACCCTTTGTTCTAACAATTTGGCAATCTGAGCTGTTCACCTTCCTGGCACAATCACTGAAGACAATGGGTGCACAAGCAAATGTAGTGAAGAAAGCTGATGGTGCCCAGCTACCAAAAGATATAGCACTCAAGATAAACAAGCAGCCATCTAGCTGAGAGAAAACAAAACCCACGTGAAAGAATCACACTGGCCTGTCCTGACTAGATCACTGAGGAAAAAGTGGGTGCATAAGCAAAAGTTGCAAACAATGCCGATGGTGCCCGGCTATCAAATGATATAACATCAAGTGTCTTAAAGACTTGAAGACAATCAGGGGGCCATCTACCTAAGAAACAATAAAACCCACATGGAAGAAGGACACCACCCTACCCTGCCACGAATGCTGAAGACAAAGTGGGTGCATAGCCAAATGCGGTGAAGAAAGCTGACAGTATCCGGCTGTCAAAATATATAGAATCTTAGGTCCTATAGGCTGGAAGATAAACAAGGGACCATCTAACTAAAACACAACAAAGCCCACATGGAAGAAGCACACCAGCCTGTGAGATCACAGGCATCAAAGGGATCAGGTATCAGGGATCAAAGACAAAAAAAAATCATAGCATTGTGAATGAAGGGGAGTGTAGAGTGGGAACCCAGGCCCCATCTGGGGGAAATTGGACATCCCCTTGCAGAAAGGCTGCAGGGAGGTGATGAGTCAGTTAGGGTGCAGTGTAGCAATGATGAAATATACAACTTTCCTCTAAATCTTAAATGCTTCCTCTTCCCCACTATCACAATCCAAATTCTATCTTACATATCTGGCTGGGCCAGAGGATGTACACTGGCACAGATAGGAACTGGAAATACAAGGAATCCAGGACAGATGAACTCCTCAGGACCAGTGGTGAGAGTGGCGATATCGGGAGGATAGAGGGAAGGGGAGGGGAAAGGGGGAACGGATTAAAAGGTCTACATATAACCTCTTCCCTGGGGGATGGACAGCGCAGAAGTGGGTGAGGGAGACATCAGATGGTGTAAGATATGACACAATAATAATAATTTATAAATTATCAAGGGTTTGGGGGAGGGGAGCATGGGGAGGGAGGGGAAAATGAGGAGCTGATATCAAGGGCTCAAGTAGAAAGCAGGTGTTTTGAGAATGATGATGGCAACATATGTACGAATGTGCTGGACATATGTGATGTACGGATGGATTGTGATAAGAGTTGTATGAGGCCCTAACAAAATGATTTTTTAAAGAAAAAGATTTTATTTAAATATAAAAATATCTGGATACTGGCATTCCCCCAAATATTAACGTTTTTATAATTATTATAAACTTGAAGGGCTGAAACATTTTCACTTGTATTAGTGCTTTATGTCCCCATATTATATTAAAAATTTCACACAAAATTTAAAATGGAAATTCTGCCAATACCTGATATCTGTCCCTTACTTTTCCATTTCATGTCATTGCCTCATACAAGGGGTGATCCCCAAACAAATGGAAAAATGCTCTGTTTGGCAGAGCTTCCATAGTACATATTTTTCCTGCTAGGCAAGCATCCAGCAACTTGTTCTGAGTTAGTGCACCCAGCGGCATCACCTAGGAAGGTTCTCTGTGGGCATAATGAATATTTTTCTTAAAAGTTTCTCTCAAACCTCACTTTTTTGTGTGATGGCAGATTTAATAGAACAGTGTGGGGCTGTGAAATTTTCTTTCCTGCTCAGGAAAAATATCCACAGAAATGTTGTGGTGTTGAACACAGCGTACAAGGACAGTGCTATGGGAAAACTCAACTGTACAGGTGGTTTTCTCATTTCAAAAAAGGTGAAATGTGAATTCCTGATAAGCCTCATGCTGGACGTCCATCAACTACATGAATGGATGAAATTGTCGACAAAATTCATGCACTTGTGCTCAAAAAATGACAACTGACCATTGAAGAGGTGGGTAGGTTATCTAGACTATTTGAAGCTCACATCAGTAAATGTTAATGGGCGACTTGGGAATGAAAAGGGTGACTGTGAAATCTGTGCCTTGAATTCTGTCTGACCAGCAAAACGAGTGCCAACTGGAAACTTGACGTGCTTTGAAAGAGCAGCTCAAGAAGGGAACCAGACTTTTTCCCAAGGTCATTACTAATGAGGAGACATGGTGCTCTTCTTACAACCCAGCAAACAAATAGCCATCAAGTCAGTGGAAGATGCCATCATCACCTGGTCCAACACAGCTAGTCAAGTGAAATCAAAGATCAAGTTGATGCTCATATGGGTCTGTTTTTTTTATGTGAGTGGGATAGTGCATCTGGATATAGTTCCACCAGGTCAGACTGTTAATCAAGCTTTCTATTTAGAGGTTGTGAGAAGATTGTACATCAGTGTATGGCAAAAGGCCTGACAGGCAGACAGGGGACTGGCTTTGCCACCAGGATAAAGCACCTGCTCACACAGCATCTCAGTGCACTAGTTATTGGCACAAAACAGTGTTCTTGTCTTGCCCCATGTACCAAATTCATCTGAATTTGCTCCCTGTGATTTCTTTTTGTTTCTGCGGATGAATTAGGACACTAAAGGACAGCAATTGTCAATGTTGAAGAAGTGAAGGACAAACAAAGGAGGCGCAGTCAGCCATCTAAACACGAGTTTGAAAAATGTTTCTAAGAATGGAATTGCAGATTTGACAAATATAAAAGTGTAACAAAGAGTACTCTGAAGGTGCTAAGGTTGTTTCATAAAAAAATTAAATATATAGTCTTGAAAAAAAATTCCAATTTTTTGGTTAACTCCCTTGTATTCTTAGGTACATTTTAACTCTGTAGGAAAATAAAAAACTGACATTCAGAACTTCATTAATAGGAAAAAAGAATTTCGTTGTTTTTTTTTAAGAATGAAATGTTTCCCATCATAGTGAATTTCTAAGGACATTCTTCATGCATGCTAGCTGAATGTCCTTTGGCATAATTGTTACATGCTTTATTGGCATGGATAGCACACAGGTTGGTGTCTTCAAAAAAGCCAACCAGATAGGCCTCATTTTCCTCCTGCAAAGCACCACTGTGAGCCCTCTGGAAGTGCAGATCTGTTTTGAAGTCCTGAGCAATTTCTCACAGCAGACGTTGGAAGGGAAGTTTGTGAATCAGAAGTTGGGTGCACTTGTGATAATGGTCTAATTTCACAGGAGTCACAGTAGCAGGTCTGTAAGACGAGGTGTCTTTACCCTTCCGTTAGAGAGTGCACTCTAGCCAGAGGCTTCCTGGGTGCTTGACCACCACTTGAATTACAGGCAGCATGCTCCGTAAGAGCCATGGCAGCGATGCTGCATCACTTACCCGCCTTCTTCTTTAGCTGCTCTAGCTCAACCTTAAAATACCCCTCCCTTATAAAGCTTTGCAACAAAGTTCTGGAAAAACAAAACCAGGTACTTAAATATGTATTAGAAAGAACTTTATAGAGAGAAGGAAATTTATACCATGGAAGCAGCCTAGCCCAGTCCAACTCACATCCATGAGTTTGATGCTAGCCGGAGGCCTGTTCAGATTACATCCCACAGCTGCCAACTGATGAAGCTGGAAGGCAAAGTGGGAAGATGAGGGATCTCATTCCTGCGGGTGCAGAGCCAGGAGATCCAAGGTCAGCTGGAGCATTGCAGAGGGGAGACAGTTCCCAGGGGTGGCAGGGAAAATGGGGCACCAGCCTAGAGCTATACGGAGGATCCAAGAAGGCAGGAAGACATAAAGGAGATGAAAGAACTTTGCCATGACACCGTTCATGAACTTGCCATATTCCCAAGGACGCATCACTAGGCTTAATTGGTAGGTTGAACACCACCCCTACCCCCAGACAGGTGCATACAGGTGACATAAAACCTAACCATCACACCAATTACATGCACTTTATATATGTGAAACACTAGGCATTTGCTTGCCAACACTTGTCCATTTTGCTTTCCTCACTACATTCACCTTTATCTTCCCCTGATAAAATCTATCTAACCTATAAAATTCTGTTTAAATCCCACTTCTTTACAAAGCCTTACTAATTCTTCTTCTTAGAATTTTTTCTCTGAAAATTACTAAAACAATATTTTTATTTACATCTGAATGTGATCTTATAATTTATGATTGGTTTTAAACTACTTAGTAAGTCCTTGGTGGTGAAAGAGTTAAATTATTAGTTACTAACTAGATGTTTTTGGTTCACCCAGAGTCGCTTTGGAAAAAGCCTGGCAACCTACTTTTTAAAGATTATATTCATGGAAAACCTCATGAAACATATGGAGTCTCTGAGTCCGAATGGAGCTCATGGCAAGTGTTTCACTTTCTTTCTTTTTGCTGTTCCTCTAGCAATTTGTTGATTCCAATTTATCCTGTAAATTTTATTTGAGTTTATTTTACATGGCATGTACCATTTTTAGGCTCTACAAAGGTATAGCGGACATGAGGTTGTTTCTGTCTAAGGAACTTATCGTATGAGTTTGCATTTAGTTATTTCAACTAATACAAAATGTTCCCTGGTCTTCTTACATCACACTGGAAGCACTTCAAGGGAAGAGACTAAGTCATTTTTATCCTTGGTGATGCTTTGCTTGTCTGTGTGTGCTCAGTGACTAAGGGTCACTATCTATTTCACGAATGGATAATTTTTATTTCTAGTAGTGTTTACATTAGAATTGGAATATGGGTAAAGTATTTTGAATAAACCTTAGACTGCCAGAAACATGAACAAATCAATATTAGAAGAAAACAACCAAAATGCTCCTTAAAAACAAGGACTACCTGATTTCAGCTTACGCGGTACATTTCTTAGCTAAAGACTAAGTTGTAGATAAGAATATCAAACAATCAATAAAACAGAGGTCATCAAAAGTTAAAGACATCATCAAAAGCATGTATTACTACGTGGCTTCAACAACTGGTTCAACCATTGTGAGGCTGGCACCACTTTGCTTGGTTCTGCCTAAGATCACTGAGACTTGGAGCTGACTGGATGGTAACAAACAATGTACAGTGCTTATTCATTGTGGGTCCAGATACGAAAAGTATCTCTAACTCTCATGATCTCTGTTTATTTGTGGATCGGTATAATACGCACCAATGGCATCACTCTGCTTGCAGAGTCTAAGAAAATATTGAGATGAATCCCCTCTTCTAGGTGAGAGAGGAAACAAGAAGAAAAATCAGGAGAAAGATAGCTGAGGGAAAGCACAAAAGACAAACCAGAAGGAAGATGATAGAGAAAATGCAGAGTTTCTGGAACACAAACTAAACAAAGGCACGTAACAGAATCCAACGTCACGATAGGCTGTAGAAAAATCTCACATTGGTCAGGCGGAGTGACCAGTTCCCTTGGCAGTGTTTAAATACCATTTCCGAACATACTAAAAGAATTAAATGAGGCAGCTCACATTGTGAAGAGACAGTGTGGAGAAAGCAATGTGAGGATGGAAAGTAAATGCCTTCATATTGTTGAGAGATATAAAGAAAAGCTTGCTGGCAAATCTGACGGTGTCAGTGATTTCTCAGAGACAGCTTGGCTGGCACTGCCCCTTGTATAGCCTTGTGCTGGGTTGGCTAGAGCAGGCAGCTCTTTTACAGTCTTCTCTTTAGGCTCTTCTCTGCAAATGCAGAATGATTTTTATCTTCTCAGCTGGATCTACTGATAATGACACTAATCCCACCTCATAGTACAACGAAATATATTACAGCTCTCCAGATTACTCTTTATTTTTGTCCCATCGACACTGAAGAAGGAACTCATCCCCCAAATCTCATATTAATAGCATTAATAGTGCTATATGCTTATGGGCATTTTCACCTTCCTATAGAAAAATAAAAGGAAGCTTTGTATCTCTTAGAGAGAAAAAACATGTTTCATAGAACAGCATGTTACACCACACAGTCACCTGCCCACTATTTTTCTCTCTTCCCAGAATATAAAATAACAAGCTTTCCTTTCCATTGTTGCCTATGTTCATGTTTCAAAGGTGGCAGCTGAGAGGACCAGCCCTCTTCTAAAGTAACTGTTAAAAGACTCTGGAAAGAATTCCAAGTCCCTAGAAATCTCAGCTTTTCTAATAAGAGAGGTGAAGGATGAGAAGAGAAATCCACCCGGGGATGACGTGTTTATTCACAAAGTACTAATGATTTACACTGGGATGCCTCACCTCCTTTTAACACGATGCCAGCCTTAGGTTTCTGAGAAATACAACATATGGTACTCCACAAAAATGCCCATATTATTTCTGTTTAGAGTTCCGTTATGGAAATTGTTCTGTGACAGTCTAAAAAGAGATCTGAATGTCTCCCCCCACCCCATTAATTCTAGAACTTACTTAAACCGTGAGATCTTTTCAGACCCATGTGCTTTAATTTTTTAAAATTATTTCTGAATCCTTTTTTGTTTTCAAAGATAAACAAGTTAACAACAATGAATTAGGAGTACATAGATACCTTGGAATGAATTCATCAAATAACTCAATTCTGCTGACAGATTATCAATGTCATCAACCTAGTGTCCATAAAGGCAAAATATAATATATAAGATGGGATGCAGCACTGGGAAAGGTCTACTTAATAATTTCTGCTAACATTGTTCAAGCCCTTGCAGTATCTTGGATACACCTGAAATTTAAGACAAATTCAGAAAAGGATGTGGAAAGACCTATAACATTGCTCTTGTCAGATGTATATTGGTTTAAAGAGTACCAGCGAGATAATTTGTTGGATTTTATTAACTACTCAAAGCATCCAATTGTATACAAGGGAGTACACACACACACACACACACACACACACACACACACACACACACACACACACACTGGGAAAAAGCTCCGCTAGGCAGAGTTTTCATAGTACACATTTTTCCCACTAGGCGAGCATTGAACAACCCACTCTGAGTTAGTGCACCCAGTGGTGTCACCTGGGAAGGTTCTCTCTGCTTGCAGTGAATTTTTTGTAAAGGAAGTTTCACTTGAACCTTGCTTTTAGTGATGGCCGATTTAACAAAACAGTGTGCACCTCTGAAATTTTGTTTCCTGCTCACGAAAAATGCCACAGAAACTGTTGTGATGTTGAACACAGCTTAAAAAGATAGTATTATGGGGGGAAAAAAACTCAAATGTATTGGTGGTTTTCTCATTTCAAAAAAGATGAAATGTCAATTGCTGACAAAACTCACTCTGGACGTCCATCAACTTCCCTCAGGGACAAAAATGTCCATTTGCCGTGCATTTGGAGTTCGTTACACCACGTCAGACTGTTAATCAAGGTTTCTATTTAGAGGTTCTAAAATTATTGCACAGCAGTGTGACACAAAAGAGGCCTGACTTGAAGCAAATGTGGGACTGGTTTTGCCACCACGACAGTGCATCTGCTCACACAACCATCTCGGTGAGTCAGGTCTTTGGTCAAAGACACTATGCTTCTCTTGCCTCACACACCTTACTAGCCTGACCTCACTCTGTGTGACTTCTTTTTGTTTCTTTGAATTAAGAGGGACATGAAAGGACAGTAATTTGACAATGTAAAAGAGGTGAAGAAAAAATGAGGGAGGTGCTCTCAACCATACAAACAGATGAGCTTGAAAAATATTTCCAAGAATAAAATTGCAGATTTGACAAATGTATTAAATGTAATGGAGAGTACTTTAAAGGTGATAAGGTTGTTTGGTAAATAAAAAAATTGAAGAACATAAAATTGAAAAAAATTCCCTTTTTGGAGGGTTACCCACTAGTAGGCCAGAATAAATTATCGATTACATTGAGAATAATGGGAATTCATGAATACTTAATATCTTTGAACATCTATGGATGTGCATCTGACAGTGATAACAGCAGCAAATTATGCATTATAACATTTTATATAGAACATATTACTTACAGTAAATTACACCAAAATAAAAAACACACCGTACCATTTGTCCTAACTTGAATATGTCATAAATTGGTAACTGAAAGTAACTAATTGCATTAACCTTCATAATATATTCTGAATACCTACTCTTTGATACTGTCTGAGACTACTGTATATACTAGAATATAAGCCAACCGAGTATAAGCTGAGGCACCTATTTATTACCTGGGAAACCAGAAAAACTGATTGACTCGAGTATAAGCCTAGGGTGGAAAATGCAGAAGCTACTGGTGAGTTTCAATAATCAAAACAAATGAAAATAAAATTACTAAAAATTGAGACATCAGTGGGGTAATGTATTTAAATATTTATTATAAATAAAAACATAATACCTTAAGAGTACTATTCCCTGAGCTCAATCAGCAACCAAGCTAAAATGTAAACAGTTAAAATCCTTCAAAACTGGATTCCTCATCATCATCCATATTCCAATGTAGAGCTTCAGCTGGTGTGAGGTCATCATAGACGTTGTCCTCACTGAGATCGCCGTCATCACCATCACTGCTGTCATTTTCATACAAAGCACAGTCTTCACTGCCATCCATAGCATTACTAATGCTACATTTCTGGAAGGCACATCGCATCATGTCTTCTGGAATGTCTTCCCATGCACCTCGAACCCACTTTGCTATTAACTCTATGTCAGGCTTCATGAGATTTCCTCTTTTTGTTAGTCGGGCTTGACCAGATGACATCCATTCACACCACTGACCCGTGTATAAGCTGAACTCATTTTTCAGCACATTTTTTGTGCTGAAAAACTTGGCTTATACATGAGTATATATGGTAAGTCAACTTTCCATCTTCTCAGGACTTACACTGAGCTGTCAATCTTACTACATTAAAATATATTCTGTACACAACAGCATGGCACTATTAAACCCAAATCAGATTGTATTACCATCATGCTCTCAAAACTTTAATAGTCTACAACAGCACGAACAAATCGAAAGCATCTTGATACATCTCAACTTACATTTTTCCACCTACCTATTCCTCTTGCTTAGTTACTGTTCACCAAGCAAACTACTCCGTCCAGGTTCCACTCTCATCTCACTGTGCTCCTGCTCTCCCAGGCTTACCATTATGTCCCCGAGAGACCTACTCAGCAGGTTCCACTCTTGTCTTCTAACAGCCTTTTCCTTAAAATCTTATTCACCTTCATAACTAAAATATCGATTTCTGAATTAGCTACTATTCTTTCATAAATAACAGGTCCTGCCATATTTGCTTTTTAAAACTTGTGTAATTGTATTAATAGCTTAGTATTATTTAAAGAAATACCTACTGTTTGTTATTTTAGTATTTATCTACTTGTTAATTGTCTGATTTCTACTGTAATCAAAATTGTGACAAGGTAGTCTTTATAGGAGTACATTCTATTCTCTGTCAAACACACAGTCTTATGATCTTTGCCTGCCTAGCATAAGTCCCCAGAGTCAAGTTTCATTTAGTTTCACTCATTTATGGTACACTAAAATGTTGGACAACTTGGCCTTGCATTAGATAGCAGTTACTTTTATTAAGGTGTGTGCCTTTATCAGAGAAAATACTCAATCTATATCTCTATATACATTCCATTAGTTATTGTTAGCAAGGTGAAATCTCTCCAAATGTTTAGATTGTTGAGCAAACCACTCCCCTGCCATCAAGTCAATCCTGACTCATAGCAACCTTATTGGAGAGGTCAGAATATCCTGGTTGGTTTCTGAGACTTTTTAAACCTATTTGGGATCAAATGATTTCATCTTTCTCCTATGGAACTGCTGGTGGGTTTGAACTACTGACCTTTGGACTAGTAGTTCAGTGTGAAACTCATTTTGCCACCAGAATTCCTTCCAAAAGAAACAGTACTATGTAAATTAGCCTATTCCTATCATCTTTCTTTCTTTCTTTTTCTTTTTTAAACCATAATCACTTCTTATTAGAACCATGCAGAGAAACATGATTCAGGCCACCTGCACCTCTCCAAAGACCTTGGAAAACAACTAAATGTTGATTTGTTATTATTGCTCTTCCTTTCAAATACTTCTAGGTTACTCCTCTTTTCTAGTGTCCTTAATTAACATATAAGGAATTTAATTAACTAAATTTTGCAACTTAAAATCTTTATATGTCTACAAGATCAATTATAAAGCAACTTCTAACTGGTGAATATTCTTAAAGGTGTCAAAGTGTTTTCTTATTGAACATTTTAAGCACATAACTAAATACATTTGAAACCTTGTGTTTTTGTCACACTTTATTCACACTCCATGCAAGTTCCAGAAAATTTGCATTTTAGTAAAATATGTGTAAATCAATTCAAATCAATGCAGTAAAAGAGCTATTTTAAAAGAAAGTGTACAATGAATTCTTTTTAAAAGGGGTGTCCTATTAAGAAAATCTCTATTCCTTAAAACACTTCATTTTATATTTCAGAATTCTATTATTAGGTTTGTACATCAGAGGAGTTTTTGCAACCCCATCTTGGACAAACTATACAGATTGAAAAAAAATCTTTCTTGATCCCAATACTAGGAAAATAAATACAACAAAGTTTAATTAGAATATCATCTTACATTGATGAGTTAACTGACTGACTGTTCTGATGAATACTATTACTGATCACATTTGAATTTCCTTCCAATAATTGTTATTTGTCATAAACGCTAAGAAAGGCATCTTATTTTGTTAATTTCAACTTACAATTTATTATAAAAATTAAACATATACAAAAAATGAAGGAAATAATTTTTATTCTATATTCTGTGGTTCATGGTTTCTCAACTTTGATAATATTAACATTTTGGACAAAATAATTCATTATTTTTAGATGATATGGAAATGTATCCTGGGAATTTTTGGCTGCTTAGCAAAATCTCTAGTCTCTGCTTAGTAGACAACAAGAACCTACAAGTCATTACAATAAAAAAGGTCTGAATATTGCCGATGTCCAATGAAGAACAAAATCAACCTTCCCTGAGAATTGTTACAAAATACATCTATTCCATCTTCTCCCAGATATCATAATATTTAGTACATAGTCTCTTTTCTCTGATAAATATATTTTTAAAATAATCACTGAAAATATAAAACAGTATGGTATTACTTGGTAGTCAGTCACTTTTCAAAATCCCAATTTATCTCATAAATGCCACAGTTCTCTTGGTGTATTCTTTCTTTAATGGATAGTTGCTTGTATAACAATCTAAATTATGTAAATGTATTATTGATTTTAATTTTTAAAAATCTATAGTTTTACTTTCATCATTCTCTGGATAATCCTTATAAATTTTAAGTTTGAAGAAGCAAAAGTTCCCACATACTGGATATACTAAGTGTGTCTTCATGGCGTCAGTGACTATATTGATAGTTTAAAATAAAAATGGAATCAGAATACAAGTCTGACATTTTTCACAAAGTGACCTTAAAAAGTACTGTGTTCTTTCACCAGAAAGCACATGCTACTGTATGGAATGTTAGTAGCTGTTGATGCTAACTGTCATTAAGTTTGCAAAATTGTGACATTAAAATTATATTCTCAATTTTTAATCAGATTTTAAAATTAACTTTAATGATTTTTGTTTATTTTAACAATATCACTAACATATAATTCACATCTCATATATTTAGATCATTCAAACACATTCATAAGAGGTGTGAAACAATCATTACTAGCAATTCCAGGACATTTCTTCTTTCTTGTACTCTTTGTTGTTAGCCCCTAATTTCCCACCAGCATCCTTGATCATGTACTTCTGATTCTATTAATCCAGTTGTCTCTCTAGATTTGCCTACACCTGAGTTTCATGTGCAGAAAAATATACCCAATCCAGACAAAAGATAAACAGCCCTATAACAGTGACAGAATAAAACACAGAAAAACTCAATTAAAAACAAAGCAGAAATATTTTAAAAACTAGGACAAGTATATGTTGGATTAAGAGGGAGATCAATGACAAGGTGACACATTTTGACATAACTACAGCTGCAGTAATCCTACAGTGAACTCAATCTGATAACAAATCTTTCCCATCTCTGTTCCATAGTCAAAGGAAATTCATCAGAGGCTTAATCTGAGTTTCGGGCTTTCACTGCCATCTGCAGCCTCCTGCGAACTAGGTATTTAGAATTTAAGCACTAATACCATTCCCTCCTTTGTATTTTTTTGTTTATAACTCTTGGATCACACAGGCTGGTGCCCCTTTCCCTTGTGGGCTTAGCGGAGATCTAACTTGGATGGCTGATTGTTTGGAGACAAGGCCTTAGACCCCAGGTGCTATCCTTTCTGATAGCCAAGCACCATCTGAATTCTTCACTACACTTTGCCATAGCACCCATGTCTTCAGTGGTCACGTCATAGATTGTGGTATTGTACAGGGCCTTGTCATAGAAACAATGTGTTCTTAGATTAGGGCTAAGATTAGTAGGGGCTCAAAATTGATTCATCTATCCATGGTTTATATGTCCCCGGTTCACTTTAAATACCTCTTTATGATTTTGTTAGAGGATATTATAAATTATCCTCATGGGGCATTTGATAATTCTATTGAAATGATCCTTAATTTAGCAAATGGTATAGAATTTAAAACAATGTAGAGAGAAAGTATACATCTGTGGGACAGTGTTTTAGACCAAAATTCATGGATTGTTAATTTATACAGATTAATAATTTAGGTGAGTGGACACTACTTACAGTAACAATGAAAACTGGAGATAGTGTAAAGTTTTTGATAATGCTCATTGACAAAGGTAGAACTGGGCTATCCATGTCCTAAAAATGCCAAGGGAATGTGAAAATTGAGCATATCTGGTAGTCTTGAAATATCACTTATTGTGCACCCTCAAGGCAAGAATTATGAACCCAAATCCAATGACTCTCACATCAATGTCCTTGGGATAGAAGGGGCCTGCTTCCTCTCACACTGGGTCATTTTAGCTTTAGCCTACAGGAGTATTTTAATTCCTTTAATCTACTCCCAAGAATGTTTGCAGCAGTACGTTAACAGGGAGCTGTCAGAGGTCCTGACCAGATTTTGAAGAGGGTGTGGAACAAGGGTTATGAAAGCTGATATTAGATGAATCTTGGCTCATAGCAGAGAACTGAATATAGTACATGACGTGAGTCACCAAGGGGTAAACACAAACTAAGGTAAAAGTACCCAATTAAGGACATGATGCCTGTTTATTCTCCCATTGGTGATCTATATATTTAATGTTGAGCGTTTTTTTCCCCCAGTGGCACACGGCTCTCCCTGGTTAAACTACAGACAAAAACATAACCACCATCTCTGGGTGCTTCTCCAGGGTCTCTCCTGACAACATGTCCAACACGCCATCCTTGCCTCTAAGGAGCATTCTGGCTGAACTCCTTCCAAGATAGAGTTGCTTGTTCTTGGTTCCCGTTCACTGTGCTGTCGTGGCGTGTGTTTTGCTGTGATGCTGGACTCTGTGCCACTACTATTTTAAATGTGAGCAGCATCAACCAAAGTGAACAGGTTTTAGTGAAGCTTCCAGACTGAAAGAATGAAGAAGGAGCCAGCAGCCACTTTGGAGGAATTCATGCTGAAAGTCTTCTGCCTGGTATTGAAACCTTGTCAGTTGCCTATATGTGGATGTATTTACTTCTGGGTTTTCTACTCTGCTCCATTGGTCTATGGTATATTACTGTGCCATATGAAGCTGTTTTGACTACCGTGGCTTTCCATAGGTTTTGAAGTAGCATGAGGCATCTCACCCGTTTTTTCTTTTTAAGGCATTCTTTGCTTATGCTAGCTCTTTTCCTCTCCATATGAAATTGGTAACTTTTTTCCATTTTTTTAAAGAATGAAGTTGGGAATTCTATCAAGATTATGCTGTATCTATAGATTGTTTTAGGTAGTATGGGTAATTTCATAAAGTTAACTCTGCCTCTCTAGCAACACAAGATATTCTTCCAATCATGTAGGTATTTTTTTGTTTCTTCTAATCATGTTTTATAAGTTTCTTTGTACAAGTCTTTTGGTTCTTTGGTTAAATTTATTACTAAGTATGTCATCTTTTGGCACTACTGTAAATTGCATTGTTTTTCTTGTGTCTTTTTTTCTGAGCTCTCTTCACTGGTATACAGAAATCAGATTCATTTCTGCTTATTAATATTTTAATAAGATTTTGCTGAATTCCTTGATTAGTTCCAAGAATCTGGTCTTGTTGTCCTTGGTGTCTTCTCCACATGTAGAATCAGAGCATCTGCAAACAGTTCTTTGCACAGTTGCATTCCCTTCATTTCTTTGTGTTTTCTAATGGTCTTGCTAAGACCTCCAGCTCAATGTGCAGTAAGAGTGATGCTAGGGAAATGTTTCCTGCTTTTCCCCAATTAAGCATGGTGTTGGCCATTGGTTTTTCCTATTTTATTGACTGTTTTAACACAGATGTGTGTTGGATATTTTCAACTGCCTTTTTTACATCTATTGATATGATCATGTGGTTATTGTTCTTTGTCTTTTATGTGATGGATTATATTTATTGTTTTTCTAATGTTAAACCATGCTTGTTGTATCCCTGGTACAAATTCTACTTGGTCTTTGTGATACACACACACACACACACACACACACACACACACATATATATACATACACATATATGCATACATATACATATATATATGATTCTCTTAGTCAGAATTTTGTTGAGAATTTTTGTGTCTATGTTCATGTATTTTTTTGGTCTTTGTGGTGTCTTTGCCTGGTGTTGATATCAGGATTATGCTTCTTCATAGAATGGATTGGGGAGTTTGCTGTCCTTTTGTATATTCCCTAGTGGGTTGTGTAGTATCAGTGGCAGTTCTTCACTGGATTCCTTTGTGAAGGATTTTTCTGGGTTGGAAGTTTCTTGATGACCTTCAATATTTCTTCTATTATGGCTTTGTTCAGGTTTTCTATATCTGTCTATATTAAGTTGAGTAGATTTTGTATTTCTAGGTATTTATCCATTTCTTCTGGGTTATCAAACTTATTGAAGTACAGTTTTCAATAACAGTGTGTTATCATTCTTTATATTTCATTTCGATCTGTCATGGTGCTGCCCTTTTCATCTCTAATTCTCGGGATTTGGAGCTTTTCTTTCTGTTTCTTTGGTACGTTTGCTAGCACTCTCTCAATTTTGTTAGTTCTCTCAAAGAACCACCTTTTCATGTTGCTGGTCTTTTCCATTATTATTTGGTTTACCAATTCATTTTTTTCTGCTTTGATAATTATGATTTATTTTCTTCTGTTGTTGGAGGTTTTACGTTGTTGCCATTGTTTCAGTTGTCAAAGGTGTGTAAATGTGCTGATTGATTTCTCATCTTTTTATATAGGTGAATTGACTGCTAGAAAGTGTCCCTTGATAATTGCTTTTACTATGTCTCAAAGGCTTTGGTATGTTGTGTTCTTGTTTGCTTTGAGGAATTAAAAAAATTTCCTTCCTTATTTGATTTTTTTACCTAGTCATTTTAAGATAGTATATTGTCGGTCTCCGTGTGCTTGTCTTTATGGTGCTGTTCTTCCCATTGTTGATTGCTAGTTTTATAGCACTGTGATCTGCAAAAGTAAATTGTAGGATCTCATTTTTTAAAAATTGTTAAGGCTTACTTTGTGGCCTAACATGCGATCTATTACTGAGAATGTTCTGTGTGCACTGCAGGATGTATACCATGTTGTTGAATTGATGATTTTGCCTATGTCTGGGAGGTTGATTGTGTGTGAATGTTAGTTCTTTTGTGGCTTTATTGAGTCTCTTTCCTGCTGATCTGTCTTTCAGCTAGAGTGGCTTATTGAAGTCTCCCCTATTAGTGTTGAGCTGTCTACTTCTGTCTTCCATTCTGTGAAGATATGATGCATGGGATTCGAGGGCTTCCAGTGGACGCCTATGCACTTCTTATGGTCATGACCGCTTGGCCTGTGCTTCCTTTGTTCATTATGCAGCGACAGTTCTTGTCTCACGTTGTGTTACTTTTCTTGTAGTCTGTTTTTTCAGAGACTAATGTTGCCATGTGTGCTTTGTTGTATGTCTTCTCTGGTTGGTCTCGGGTTTCTTTGCTGCTGTGGTTGTCATTTAGCCATAGAACTCCATTTAGCTTTTGTTGTAGTTGTTATTGCAGTCTTGTTTTGGCAAATTCATTTAATTTCTACTTTCCGGAGAATACTTTATTTTCTCCCTCATATTTGAGTGAAAATTTTTCTGGAATCTAGTGGTTGACAATTTTTTTGCTTGTTTGTTTTTCTTTTGAGATTTTTATATGTCATTCCATTCTCCTCTTGCTTACATGTTTTGCTTTGATTTTGTTGGTTTGTTTGCTGAAAATATGAAAACATGTTGCCCCTTTCAGGTGAATGTCTGTCCCCCCAATGCCTGCTCTCTTCTCTGTCTTTGATATCAGAGAGTATGACTGCAGCATGTCACAATGTGTTACTTTGGATTCTGTCCTGGTTGGGGCTTTCTCAGCCTCCTGGATAGTGACCTTGTCATTCTTTATGCAGTTAGGATAATTTTCTGCCAGGAATTCTTGGACTACTCTTTGTAGCTATTTGTTTCTTTCTTCTTCTAGAAGGCTTACAAATGGTAGTTTTCTCCGTTAGTTTCCCACATTGTTCTTAAACTTTCCTTGGTCTCCCTTGTGTTATTTGTTGTCAGTTCTTCTCAGAGATTAAAGACATTTGTCTTTAAGGTCACCATTTTGAATTTGCATCTCTTCAATTCTCTTTTTATATTATTTATTATGTCATATAATACTTTTAAAACAGTGTTCCTCTTCTAGGTTTCTGTTTGGAGATTTCTTGTGATACTTTTAGTGCAGTTTCTAGCTTTTCTGTACTTTCTTTTTGTTCCCCTCAGAGCCATTCTGTAACTCTTATGTGCGCAATCATCATTCTTCTAAATTCTTTTTCCGGTGATTCTATATCCTGTTCAATTTAAACCAGTTCTTTCAGGCCTGGGTGTTCATTTACAACATCTCTTTTTCTCTTCTTTCTTTCCTTCTTTTTTTTTTGCATGTGTGTGTATATGTGTACCTACATTTTCTGTTGTTTACTTGATAGCTTGTTGTATCTTTTAGGGCTATCAAGTTTGTTGGGTTGTGTGGGAGTAGTTAAAATTTCTGAGTGATGTAGGAGAGAAGTTACAGACAATTCAGAATAAGTAGTGGGGGAAGAGGGGTTAATTATGGGGCAGGAAAAAAGATAAAAATAATGAAAGAAAAATACTAGAGAAAAAAGAAAGATCAGGTGCTACTAATGTAATCTGAGAATTGTAAAAAGATATAAATCTTATTTTAAAAGGAGAAAAATGTAATATTAATTTTTAAAGAATGATAAGAGTAGTGCAAGCTTTGTTCTGAAGAAAAAATGAAAAAGAAATGAGAAAGAAAATTAAATAGTAGGAGATGCTGGTGTTTATTTGGAGTATAAGCTCTGCCCAAGGGCATGCGGTGAGGTGTGGGTGAGATGAAGGCGAGCTTACAGGAAGAAGGTGGGAAGACTAGATGGCACAGCATTGGGGTGGAAGCACAAAGGGTGAAGATCAGTTGAGCAGTTACAATTAGTGCCTGTGGATTAGTGACTCCACCTGCTTGGTGTTAAGGGTGGCTGAAATATGTTCTAATAGGTTCTACAGTACCCTGGAGGTGAGGGAATGGAGTGGGATGACACGATTTTTTAAAGTATCTTAGGGCAGTCCAGGGCTGAGTGGATGTGGAGGGGGTGGGGATCATACTTTTCAAGGGACATCATTCTCTGACTAGTGTCCAGGAGACAATTGAAGAGTTGTGAACCTTTCATGGTGAGGATCTAGGGGGACAGGGTGAGGAATGAGCAGTCTTACAGGGCAGGCTATTGCTTCGAATGGTCTGGAGTTGTCTGCGGCAGTCTAAATAAGGTCATGTCTGGGAGATGGGGATATTGCTAACTTGAAGAACAGAATAGTGGTGGAAGTTTATTTTTGTTAAAAACAAACAAAAATAAAGGCTAATACTGATTACAAATGGATTCTAAAACTAGTATGAGATTTTGTTTTAAATAATGATGTGGGGCGGGAAGAAGCTGGAGGCCTAACCTCTGTCCTGGGACAGTTAAAAAATATGCAGAACAGAGATGAGTTGGAAGCAGTTCATAGGATTGATTGACTCCACTCATTTGGGTGCTTGGTCTGGCAGGAGTAGGGTTAGGTCATCCCTGTCCATGTTAGAGGCCAGGGGGCAGAGTGAGGCTGTGGGAGCAGGTTTAGGTAGACCCTGGGTTAGAGGAGAAGGCCGTGAAGAGGCTAGGTAAGATAAGAAACCAGAGGTGTTGTATTGGGGAGGTAGAGTGGCTCCCACCGCCCAGTCTTGTTGGATGTGGAGAGGGTGGCACTCACTCCCTTCAAGAGGCAGTGGTCTCTGAGGAGGGAGCCAACAGAGCTGACACCATTTATTGGGATGACTCAGGGGTGAGGTTATTGATCTGAATGTCCTGGGGTAGTCTAGATGAGGTGTTAGCTGGTTAGATTAGGGTCTTTCCAATTTAAAAGATTGTTGATATAGTAGAAATAAATTTTATTAATAGATACTGTGTTAGGCAGGGTTCTCTAGAGAAATAACCAGCACACTTATCATTAAATATATGAGGAGGTACTAAAAAATAGTGAAATATTTTTTCAAAGCTTTTTTTTTTTTTTTACAAAACACCTTCAAGTACTCTCCACTATACTTAACATGTTTGTCAAATATGTGATTTCATTCTTGGAAATACTTTTCAAACTCATCTGTTTGGATGGTTGACAGTACCTCCTCATTTTTTTTTTTCTTCACCTCTTCTACATCATCAAACCACAGTACTTTCATGTCCCTCTTCATTCGCAGGAACAAAAAGAAGTCCCACGGAGTGAGGCCAGGAGATTAGGGTGTGTGGGAAAAGACAGGCATGATGTTTTTTGTGCCAAAACTGGCACAGTGAGATGACTGCTTGAGCAGGTGCATTGTTGTGGCTGCAAAACCAGCCTCCTGTCTGCCATAAATCAAGCCTTTTTGGCTGTACACTGTTGCACATTCTTTTCAAAATCTCTAAGTAGAAAGCTTGATTAACAGTCTGACCTACTCAAATGAACTCCAAATTCACTATGAGTTGACATTTTCATCCATCTGGGAAGTTGACAAACATCCAGGATGAGGTTTGTCATTAATCGACATTTCACTTTTTTGAAACAAGAAAAACCACTCCCATACTTGGGTTTTTATCATAACACTGTCCTTGTAAGCTGTGTTTAACAATACAATAAATTTCTGAGGAACTTTTCCTGAGCAGGAAACAAAATTTCACAGCCACACACTGTTCTCTTAAATTGACAGTCACAAAATATGAGTTTAGAGTGAAACTGCTTTTACAAAAAAAAATTACTGTGATCAGAGAGAAGAGCCATCCCAGGTGATGCTGCTGGGTGCACTAACTCAGGGCAAGTTGCTAGTGGGAAATATGTGTACTACAAAAGCTCCACTTTTCCCAGTGAAATTCACTGGGTGCTTTTTTGGGTACCTCTCATATATAAAAGGATAGGTTTATATAATGAGAAGGAATATAATGACTCATTAGTCAATACAGCAATACAGAGGGCTCAGTTTAATTCACTTTTGCAGAACAGTTAATATTCTGAAGGTCCTTCAACTCTTGTGGGCTGCCAGTCCAAAGGTTAAGAAGCAGACAGCAGTCTGCCCTTAGGTAAGACACACGCTGAGTCAGCCTGCAGGCAGAAGACAAAGACAGCAGGGTGGGGCACCAACAGTTGTAGCATGGGAGCACCTCAAAGCAGGCCTAGATGGCATCTCAAGCTCTACTGATATATGCACAGTGATGTGATCCACCAGTATCGGGGGAACTGGGCTTTGAAGGACCCTCAAGCTCTAGGGATGCCTGGCAAGGCAACATGATCCACAGGTTGGCTCATCCCACAGGTAGTGCAGCACACTACCTGTAGTTGAGGCAAAGAACTTTCTCAAGCAGCATAGGAGCTGGCCTCAGAATGCATTTATCTCGGTCGACCTCTAATCAAGCTGCAACCTGATTATTCTCTGCCTACATGTTCCTATGGAGGCTGAGTTGGCACAGTAACATTAGTATCACAGGCACAAAAGAAAGGATTATACTTATTTTACTAAAAACAAAAAAACCCAGCTCCCGTCCATCAAGTCAATGTTGACTCATAATTACCCCCAGTTGGTAACTTTTGAGACTGTAACTTTTTTTTAAATCATTTTATTGGGGGCTTGTACAACTATTATCACAATCCATGCAGACATCCATTGTGTCAAGCACATTTGTACATTTGGTGCCCTCATCACTCTTAAAACATTCATTTTCTATTTGATCCCTTGGTATCAGCTCCTAATTTTTCTCCCTCCTTCCCCACTCCCTATCCCATGAACCCTTGATAATTAGTAAATTCTTATTATTTTGTCGTCTAACACTGTCCAACCTCGTCCTTCACTCACTTTTCTGTTGTCCATCCCCCAGGTAGGGTGTTACATGTAGATCCTTGTGATCAGTTCCCCCTTTTTACCTCACCCTCCCAGTATCACCACTCTCACCACTGCTCCTGAGAGGTTCCTCTGTCCTGTATTCTCTTGCCAGATCTCTGTGTGCATATAGATAACATTTAATTTGGAGTTTTATCTCATTTCACAATATATAAAGTACCTATGATTCACAAGATTTATTATTTAAAATAAACTTAGAAATTAATGATGAAACTTACTCAGGAAAACAATAGTGAGATATGATTAAAGAGTATAGTTATTGGCACCTATTGTGGATTGGATTGTGTCCCTCCAAAATATATGTGAAGTCCTAACCTCTCTATCTGTGAATGTAATCTTATTTGGAAATGTTTCTTTGTTATGTTAATGTGTTACAGCAGAATAGGGTGAATCCTCAACCTAATCCTTCTGAGGAATGTCTTATAAAGGAGAGTACAGATAAGATTCATCAAAGCTACTCTTGGTAATATTGTATGACAAAGTAGAATTTCCTCATAAGGTAGCCCGGGCTGTATTAAACAGCACACACAACCAACAACTGAAATGAATCAAGAAGTGACACACATACATGGGCTAAATTTACCATGTGAAGATCTCAGCAGATATGTCTACACATTCTGGAAAGTCAAGGATAGCTGGAAGCTTCTATAAACTGAAGGAGACAAAGAAGCAAAGCGCCTTCCCTTGGAGTCAATGGTTTGACCTCAGACTATTAGCTTTTAGACTGACTTCTTATATTCTCAAACATCTCATTTGCTTGGAAAAACTGGACCCTGGAAACGGAAAAAGCAAAGAAGAGCTGACACATTGGAATTAGGGTGCTGGTGAGGAATCTTAAATAGACTATGGGCTGATAGATGAATGAGCATATTTGTCTTAGAGAAAACGCACCCAATGCCTACTACTAGACTCACATACCCATTAGGACGGCACAGAGAGAACGCCTCTTTCTTTCATACAGAAGATCTGTGACTCACAGTCAACTTCACACCATTTAACAACAGCAAACGGCCTCCAGAGCTATGCAAAAATAGATTTTCATTTGTAAAAGCTAACTACGTATGGTCTAGTTTGTTACAGCTGATGGTAACCCGTTTCTAACAGTAGTTGGGATTCAGCTGCCCCATTTATTAGCTCTGTGACCTCTGTCAAGTTAGTTAACCTTGCTGAATCTGTTTCTTAACGTGCAAAATGTGCTTATAGTGCTTATCTATTCTAGATATAGTGATAGGTAAACATAATGCTGTATTTTTACCATTGCATGTACTAGAACATTAGCTGGCAACTTAGCAGCAAATAATTATAGCTATTATTAATTTTTCCCTGTAACCTCATCTTGTCAGAAAAATTCATTTTTTCCCTCTCGGAACTTTATATAGTTATTTTGATGATAGACAATCTACTTCCTGTTAGCCTCATGGTAATACATTTTTCCTGTAATACAGAAACTGCAGATCTGTGAGATTGCTATGAAAAGGATAAAAGCTGCAGTATAAAGCAATGATAACATACCTTCTGTCTTGCTACTAACATCACCTATTATCTTGTTTATCTTTCTTTCCTACCCTTGTGCACTGAGCTGATAGTTTCAATGATTCCTTCATAATAACTTCCCCAAGCTTCTTTCTGGTCCATGTACTGAGTAATTCTTCCTTTGAGCACCCACTCCTCTGACTTGATATCTGACTCCTGGAGAATGATGATTCATCTTAAACTCTAGCTGCCATTTGTCTGTCTAGATAATCAAGCAGAATCTTGTCACATGAATCTTTGGGGAAGAATGGAGGAGCTGTGAGTTTTGAGTTTGAGATTATTATATCAATTCAAATGTGTAAGGCCACTGCCCTGTATTCTTGTTCATTCTATCAAGGAGAGAGAGAGAGAACAAAAGATCAGCTTTTCAGAATAAAACAAATCTAATGCCTATCTTTATGGGGACTCAGCACATGCCTTGTTCTCAGCCCTGCACAAGCTAAACAGATTTAATTGCCTTTTCATATGTCAAAACCAGCCTGTCCAGTGGGACGCAATAAGAGAAGCTTGTACGGGAACATTTTACGCTGTATCTGTTCCTGGAGCAATGGTGCTTGTGTTTCCAAGGCTGTCAATTAAGCACATTTTTCCCCAGCACATATTCATTAAGACACAGTTGCCAACTTCATTGCCATTGCATTTTTTATTATATACATTAGTTCTGGTTGAAGGACAATTTAGGAATGTTTTTATGGGGAATAAAGAGGACCTCTGGCTGGATGGCTTTTCTATCATTTATTATATTATACCAGCAGAGCAAAATGACTTCATATGCCTAATGAGACTCTTAACTCAATTTAACTTAGTTATATGCTTTCGATTTCTCCTTCTCTCTCTCTCCACCCCCCCCTTTATTTTTGAGGAATAGTCTATCATCACAGTCTTATTCAGATGTACATTAAATATGCATTTTGGACCTTGTATTGAGGATGCGTTAGACTGTGGAATAATAATAAAGATTAGTAAAGGGACTTCAGACTAAAAGGAAATATTAATCCCCTAAAGAATCATCCAACTTCTTAACCTTGGGTGGAGCACATGAACTAGAGAAAGGCTGAAAAATATAAAACATAATTAATTAACAAGCAAAATCAACAAGCTATAATAAACTCAAAACGACGACAACAACAACAACAAAAGCTCACTGCCATAGCCCGTTCCTACTGCTATCAACTGTAAAGGAGAGAATAGAACTGCCACTGCAGTGTCCGAGATGACAAATCTTACAGCAGTCTAGAGCCTCATCTTTCTCCCTCAGAGAAGCTGGCGGTTTCAAACTACTGACCTTGCAGTTAATAACAGAGACCAGCAAACGATGTGAAGGAGTAAAAGAGATTTGTATGAGAAGGATATCTTCTTTGAATATTGCTGGCAGATTTTCTTCCAATCCGTCTATGAACTCTGCCCTCATTTGTAGGTCAGAAAAAAGAAAAAGAAAAACATAATCATTTTTAATGTGATGTGGTCTAAGTTGGCGTTTGGAGAGTTCCCGTGGATTAGACTGTGACATAATGATGCAGAAAGCAGTTGGCCTGTGTCATAAATGAGAGAGGACGTGTATCTGTGTATCTTAGTGGAAGACAGTCACAGTTCCTTACGGAACTCTCCTCACGAAGCTGTCACTGGGAAGGCGGGAGAGAGGACACTACTCAGCTATTTTGGAGTGGGGAATATATGAAACATTCCTTTCATCCGAATCTTTGCTGATGGAGAGAAACAGACACCAAGACATAGATATTATTTATAATTGCTATCAAGTCACTCTGTCTCATAAGACACTTATTAGTGGGTGCCCGAGACATCGACATCTGTAAAAGACCATGGAAGGGAAAAGGAATGGACAAAAAGACGGATCAGACTGCGATACGACGCTCAGAGACGCTTCCCTACGGAAAGTTCTGAGGATGGCATAGGGCTTTAGGCTTATCTGAAGTTGAGTTGAGAAGGGCTTTTGTAGTCCCATCTG
Source organism: Tenrec ecaudatus (assembly GCF_050624435.1). NCBI lineage: Eukaryota > Metazoa > Chordata > Mammalia > Afrosoricida > Tenrecidae > Tenrec > Tenrec ecaudatus. The sequence continues at coordinate 102,540,935 of NC_134530.1, forward strand.
TCATCTAATGTGGGCCAACTGAGGGCTTATCTCTTTGATTGAAGCAATCCTCTGAATCCGAGTTAGTTTATTTCTGAGCAGGACTCTCAGGGTAAGCAGGGCATTAGGAGGGCGTAGGTGTCACCTCTCAGCTTCGATGGTAGAAATAAAGTTTATTCAAAGTGCTGTTGAAATAGTTAAAATTAGTCTATGACAGGGTTTGTGGTGGAGCTCAATAAATATTGGCTCATTTCCTTCTTATGATGCAAAAGCCAGGTAAAAGTTTTGAATCTTTATAAAACATGATTCAGGGAAGGCATCCATATATGTTTAACAACTTGGAGTTCGACAGGAGTTTTACATAATAATCATTACATTATGTTTAGTTAGCAACTTGGAGCTTGATAAACATTTTACATAATAATCATTTCATTTAAAACTTACTGCAACTTTATAATGCAATATAGTTAAACCATTTACAGAAGAAAAAAAACTGAAGCTTAGAGAAATTGAAAGTTAACCAAATAGTAAATTTTAAAGAAATAAAGTGATTATATGACATCTCATAGTTTTCTACAAGAGAATGAGAAAGAAACTTGTAATCAGAAGACCTTTGTTAATCATGGATCCACACCTTTAAAAGCTTATTATTTGAATGAATTTATTTAACACTTTTAGATATCTATTCCCCTCCTCCTTTTGTAAATATATGTACATTGTAGTCTAAGGCTTCTTGGGCCATGTTTTTCCAGCGATACTTACAATTTCAAGTGAGATATGAAAGTATCAGTTTGGCATATATGGTAATAAAGAAATATGAAATCCGTGTTTCAGTGGTGCATTCAGATAGCTGAGAGTAATTTGCCACGTCCATTACATACAGTGTAAGGTAACATATGAATTCTCAAAAAGGAGTAGGAAAAAGTAGAGTAGGGAAGAATCTTCCACAGCGTTCAATGATCCTTGGACTTGTGTTTATAGACATTTAAGAACAGCTGAGACTCTTTGAAAAAGTAAGTGGCTATATTCATGAAGCAGAAAGTTATTAGAAAAAAATAAAAGCTTACAGTGGAAGATTAAGGTTTAAATATTGAAAGAGGAAGCTAAAAATGAAATGATTATGTGGATAAAGAGAACTTTGGGTTCAAGGAATAAAACACAATATACACCAAGTGCTATCCAGTGACTTCTCACTCCTAGTGGCTCTATATAAGGTTTTCGACTTTGTAACTCTTTATGGAAGGCAAGAGCATGATATTTAAAGAAATACAAAGTACTTAACTGATTTATTGATTTATTTGGTAGTCTACTATAAAATAATCTCTGTAACAAGAACATCATAAATCCCTAGAGATGTCTCCCTGTTTAGCTGGGGGTAAACATACTAAACAATTCCTAATATTTTTCAGCAGTTTGTGAAGAGCAAGGAGAATATGTACATTCAACTGTGTCTGGAAATTTTGATTTCTTTTCTTCCCCTAATATGAAAGTTATTTGGCTTTATAACTTCCATTGTTTCTTCTTTTTTGATTTCTTAATGTTTTAATATATTTTTCAAGTGTCTATATTAATATTTACATATATAATAATTCAAATAGATCCATATTTCTATTCATTCCAAAGAAACAAATGAAAGTCGGATTGCCATCACGTTGGTGCTGGGTCAAAGGAACCTATAGGGGAGGGTAGAACTCCCCTTGGAGTTTCTGAGACTGTAATTGTTTACCTGAGTAGTAGGCCCTGCCTTTCTCCCCATGAGAACCCAGGTGGTATTGAGCTGCTGACCTTGTGGATCGCAGCCTAATATGTAAACACAAAGGTGATCCCAAAGTGTGGATACTATTAAGTAATACTATTAATATAAAATACATGTAAAATGTTCTCGAAGACAATCGAAAATGGTTGCAACAGTATATCCACAGAGTACTGCCAGACATTCAAGTGGGGTTTATAAAGAGCACCAAATAAGGCATCTAATTACAAATGTAGATTGGTGTGGGGAGAAGCAGATGATACCAAAAATAGTTTAATTCTGCTTTATTGATGCTAGAAGCAGATTTTACTGCATGTTCATTACATCTTACAGATAGCAATCAGAGTTCTTAGGGTCCTTTTACTTGGATTCACGAAGAATACTCATGGAAGTTGCACTTAGGATAGCAAATGTTGTTGTGAATTGGTCACATCAGCTACAAAAGAATTCTTTAAAGGAAAAACATGTAACATTGAGGTGCAAGGTGCACCTGACCCACACCATTAGTAATTCCAATAGCGTCATTTGCATGTGTTAAGTGGATCATGAATAAGGAAGACTGGAAATCAATTGATGTCTCTTAAGTAGGATTTTGGTGAATCATATGGAATATACTATCAATTGTATGAAAATATATCACTCTGGTTTGGAAGAATGCTGCCAGTGTGCTTCCTAGAAGCAAAGATTACAAGACTTAATTGCATTTCATTTTAGCATGAACCAGGAGAGACCAGTCCCCCAAAAGACACCATACTTGATAAAGTCTAGAGTCAGAGAAAAAAAGGGAGACTCTCACTGTAAGGGACTCACTCACTGACTGCCACAATGGGCACTTCATCAAGCAGTATTTCACTCTGTTGTACTTAGTATTTCCCTCTGCTGTTGTACTGACTCTATAACACATAGCAACAAGATCAATAGACAACATCCATTTATCTTATAGACTATAACAAACAATATGGTGATAACTTTTTTAAAACATCATTTGACATAAAATACTTAAATTTCACTCACAAACAAATGACAAAATTTGTTTGAAATTTGTACAATGAAACAACAAATTGTTGATGAAAGGAATTTAAAATAATCTAAATAAAAAGATAAACTGCCTAGGATTTAGAAGGCTGATCATTGTTAATATTTCAACCTTAAACTTGAATTTAATACAATTCTAATAAAGTTCTCAGCAGAACTTTTTGGTGGGAAATACTAGCTTTATCTAAAATATATAAAGATTAAAAAAGGGCATGGAATTGCTGAAATAATATTGCAAAAGATGGACAAATATGGAAGATTAAAATTATGTGATTTCAAGATTTACTTTAAGCACACAGTAATTAATGCAGTAAGATGTTTGCATAAAGGTAGAAATAAATCTGTAAAGCAGGATAGAATCCAGAAACATGAGTAGACATTTATGATCACTTTTATAATCAATTGATTTTCACCCAGGATAGTAAGATAATTCAAATCAATGCTGGATAAAATATATTTCTATTTAGAAAGCAAAATGAAACAAAACACTTTTATCCTAATCTGAAACCATCACACAACAAAATCAAAATAGATTATTGACTAAAATGTAAAAGATAAAAATGCTAATTATTATAGACTGAAAAACAGTGGAGGATGATTAAAGCTTTGTGTTAAATAAAGTTCCTTTAGTAGATGATCAAATTTTCAAATAAAAGATGATTAAAAATGATAATTTGGACCTCATCAAAATTAAACTACTGATCTCACAGAGACACCTTTAAAGATTTAAAAGCAAACTACCCTTAGGACTAAATATTTTTAATGTAGTTATACTTTCTATATATATATATCATACCATTATATGGTTTTATATATAAACTTATATAAAGAATTCTTCTTCATAACCTCCTTGATATCAGCTCCCCCTTGTCCTCCACCCACATGCTCTATCTTACACAATCCAATATATCCACTAGCCAACCATTCTGTTGTTTGCTCCAGTTGAGTGGGTCTATATACAGCCATCATTGCTATCAATCCCCTTTCCCCCACCCCTACTCTTCCCATACTTTCAGGAAACTGTTAGTCCTGTTACTTTTTCTAGGGGGTTATTTATGTTGGCTTTCATGCATGGAATGATATTAATTTTACCAAAGAACATATACAAGTCTAGCATGGTTAATGAGGTAGAACTGAAACCATAATAGTAGAGGGAAGAAATATTAAAGATCGAGGGCATAGTTATGTGTTTCATCAGTGCTGTACAGCACCCTGGATTTATCATCCCTTCCATTTGACCCTCCTGTGAAAGACTTTCCAACTATTTTTCAGGTGGGTTTTGGGTCTACACTACATCAACACTCCTTCTCATCAATTTGATTTCTTATTTGTGACCTTCTGTTTTCTATTCCCATTGACACCTCATAATCACACAGGCTGGTGTACTTTTTCTATGTCAGCTTTGTTGCTTCCTGGCTAAATGGGCATTTGTTTAACTACAAGCCTTTAAGATCCCAGGCACTGTATCTTTTAATTGCCAGGGATAATCAGCTTTCTTCACCACATCTGCTTATGCTCCCATTTTGTCTTCAGCAATGATATTTGGAGAAGTACCCTACAATGCCACATTATTAGAACAGACTGTTCTTGTACTGAGGTAAGAGATAATAAATAGAGACCCAAAGTCTCTCTGCTTCCTTGCTGTGTTTACATATATAGACAAATACCCTAAATCTAAAAATTAAATATTTACATATATACATATCTATGTATACCTATAAATAGATTTCTTATTGTGATAACAAGTGTACAATACTACTTGATGTGACTGAATGATGGAATGTTACATTATCTGTAAGAGCTCCCAATAAAATGATTAAAAAATAGAAAAAGAGAGAAGAAAATGTTATACATCTCTTCGTAAGATGACTGAACTATTGAATTGTATGATTTATAAATTAGATGTCAATAAAACTGCTACATTTTTTAAAGGGGAAAAAAGAATTCTTAGTGCAAAAAAAGGTTATGTAAAATTATAAAATAGAGGCAGAAGGGTAAGAGTGATGGTGGGGCAGGAGGAACGTAAAAGGAAACAGAGGAAAGAGCTTGGAAGCAAAGCCATGGCTTGAGGTACAGACGTAGGTGTACACTTATGTATTAATTCATAAAAATAGAGGTATTGGCTTATGTACATCTATTTATATGGCAATACATTGAGGAAGTGGATGGATTTGGGGCCTCTGCTCAAGCTCTCCCTTAACACAAGAGCACTTTGTTCTACAGCGTGGCATTCTGTGATGCTTACCCTCCCAACACAATCGCTGAAGACAAAGCAGGTTAATAAGCAAATGTGGTGAAGAAAGCTGACGGTGCCCAGCTATTAAAAGATATAGCATCTGGAGTCTTAAAGGCTTGAAGTTAAATAAGTGATCATCTAGATGAGAAGCAACAAGGCCACATGGATAAAAACACACTAGCTTATGCAATCAAGGTGTCTATGGAATCAGATAACTGGCACCAGAAGACCACAAATAAACAAACAAAATATTGTTGAGAATAGGGGGATGAGAGCAGAGACCCAAAACGTCATGAGGAAGGGATGAGTCAAACAGGGCACAGCATAACACCAGTAAAACACACAATATTCCACTGGTTATTTGAGGCTTTCTCACACCCCACCCCCACCCCCGACCATCATGACCCCAGTCCTGCCTTACAGTTCTGGCTAGACGGAGGATGTACACTGGTACAGATAAGAGCTTACAACACACTGAATCCAGATCAGATAAACTCTTCAGGAACAGAAATGGGAGTAGCCATACCAGGAGGGTAGGTGGAAGGTGGGAGAAGGATGGGAGGAAGGGGAACCAAGAGCAATGATTCATGCATACCACATCCCCCCCCACACACACACACACATACACACAGGGATGAACAACAGAAATGTGGGTGAAGGGAGACAGCGGTCAGCATAAGATATGAAAACAATAATAATTTATAATTTATCAAGAGGGTGGAGGGAGAGAAAAAAGAGAAGCCGATAACAAACCTCAAATAGAAAGTAAATGTTTAAAAAATGATGTACAAATATGCTTGATACAATTGATATATCGAATGTTATAAGAGCTGTAAGAGCCCCAAATAAAATGATTTAACCAGAATGTTGAAAAGGGAAAAAAGTATTCAATAAGAATTATATTCCCAGTAAAGGCTCTTCTAAAAATGAGGACAATAATGAAAGTAATAAAAGTTAAAATAAATACAATTATTAAGATAATGGGAACAAACACTTTAGATTTCTACTGGAAGATATAATGTAGTACAATCAATTATATGCTTATTGTACGGGTCAATCATTCCATACTTTAGTCCTTCCTCAAGAGATATGAGCACCGGCTCACACAAGCTCTGAGTGAATGCCCAGGAGACTTCCACGTCAGAAGCACCACCAATGCCTCTCCACAGAGGCGTGAATAAATGAGTCGTTGTTTACACATACAATAGAACACCGCTTCAAAATTAAAAGTACAGAGTACTATTACATGTAACAGCAGATGAATTTCAAGTACATACCAAGCAATTAACCAAACACAAAAGAATACAGGATACATTATTCCATTTTTATGAAATTATAAAATCAGCAAGGGTAATCTATCCGACAAAAGGAAGGTCCGCGGTAGTGTGAAAGGGGGTGGTGGAATTTGTCATGTCGTCAATGTCAACTCTTAGTGAACTTATAGGACAAAGCAGAACTCTTCTCCAGGACTTTAAAGCATATCAATTGCTATAGAAAGCAGATGTGTTTTCTTCCACAGGGTGTCTGGTTGCTTCAAACTGCGGACCTTTGTGGTAATAGCTAAGTGCTTAACCATTGTCCTATCAGGATTCCTTTAATCTTTAAAATGATCGCTTTTACTGTTATTAAATAAACATTAGATTAAAATGTTAAATTTCAGCGTATTAATCACAGAGCATTGTGAACATCAGAATAATCTTCTGTTCCTGCCTTTATCCAAATATCTCGGTACGTCTGTTCTCCATAAAGCATAATCACTTTGTTAAAAATTACTTCAAGTTACTATGGAATCTGAGCCACAGACTTTACAAAGGATGAGCTTAATGTCAGAGTCAAATATTGCCTTCACACTGTGCCTAGAAGTTTCTGGTCTTCCAATAAAATATGTACACCATAAATTCTCCCTTATCAGCATCCAGAAAATAAGGGAAAAATGCTTCTTGTGTGATCTTATTTTATAACTAACTACGAATAAAACAGCATTAGAAATCTAGTTTATTTCAGATAAAAATAATTCTCCAAAGACGAGTCCAATAGTGAGTAGCTGGAAGTCATACGCAGAATTACCAGTCATTTTGTGAACACTCTTAGAAATCTACTCTCTTGAGATGGTCAATCTCTCACTGGCAGCAGTCAATGCTGACTCACAGTGACCTTATGGTGAATTTTGGAAGTATATCTCTTTACAGGAGTAGAAAGCTCTCTTTCTCCCAAGGAGCAGCTGGTGGTTTTGAACTGCTGACCTTTGGGATCACAGCCAACTCATTGTGTTCCCATCACTAAGACTTCAGTTGTTAGGAAAGCTGGAAAGTGTTCAGAACCAGAGTTTAAAATAGCTGTATTCTATGACTACAAATAAAGTTAAAATCAGTGGTCAGGATATTTTATGCATCATACAAATCTTAGCGTTAGCTTGAAAATTGTGATTATTGTTAATTATGAGAAGTATATCCATGGGTTACTTGATGAAAAGAAAGAAACTGACAATTTTGTTGGCTTAGTCAAGGAAGAATAGCCCTGGAACAGGGTAAATAGTGGCAATTTTGTAAAGCAAAGAAGGGAGGGGTGTTCCTGGGGTCTGCGTAGTGTGAGATTCGTCTGCAACAGAGGATGTGCTCTGAGATTGTGCCGCAGAAAACTCAAAGGACAGCTCCCAAGAGGAACCACATCAGTTGACAAAGATTTAAACATGATCTGTTGACCAATCATATTAAATCAATCAGTACCAAGCATGTGCCTTTAAAACTATTTCAAGCTGCCGCCCCTTATACTGAATGTAATTTACCAGACAACCCACAAACACTGAAACAAAAAGTTCACAAAACTGTACTCATCCTTAAGATGTATAGCACTTTCTATTTTATTATGTTCTTTATCAACTTTTGAAATATTGATTTCCTTTCCAGTAAATAGAACTCATCATCTACTAACTACAGTTTGGAATACTCGATTAAGGATCTAAATTTGAGCTTAATATAAAAAGTTTATGAATTAAATCCAAGCATTTCTTATTCAAAATGGAAATTGCAAGATTGTGTAGACAGCTACAAGAGAACTGTTGTGTGTGCTGCTGTGTAAAGGAAAGGTAAGCATTCCAGATTATCCAGATGAGTTGGGTCAGTCAATCTGACCTTGAGATAATCTATGGCCAAGAAGAGTGAGAAACAAAGCAGAAGTCCAAGAATCGGTGTCTATTAAAACTGAGACATCATTTCTATGACCATCAGATGTTAAGTGTTTTGTTTCATTTTTTTCTTTGCTGCTTAACAACTGTGTGCCAAGAAGAGAAACACTATCCTAGTATTATTGTGCCGGGAAGCAACAAATAGACATAAAAATGGCTTGCTTCATCAAAATTATTTTCCAGGTTTTGCCAGATGTTTGAGGTCTCACGCCCTTTAGTAAGATAATAATGCATTGTAAAACGTTTTGTCAAGGGGTAACCCATCCATCTGATGCTACTGGCCTTAGAATGACAAAGAGCTGAATACATATTAGTTTTAGTGTGATATTTTTTATTTAGGTAGTCCACGAGGTTATTCCAGTAAAAATAACTATTATTTAAGCACAATTAATGAATTATTCTTTTTTCCCTAGGTTTTCCAGACATCAGGATTAAATAATACTGAACGTTATAAGTTTTTCAAAGGGTAATATATAATATTTTAAAATGACAGGCAACAAATAGAATATTATAAGTTCATATTTTCTCTAAATTATTTTATCATGGTTTTCATAGTGTTGGAGCTATGTGGTAGTGGAAAATAATACACTTTATTGCATAGTTAACTTATATTGAAACCTCTCGAAATAATAACAAATCTATGTGACTCTTGTAGCATACAGATCAGCAAATTCCAAAATTACATTTACAGTCATATTTTATAAATTGTACATCTTTTTGTTTCTTTTCATTGAAAATGAAGCATGTTTGGCCTATGATGACATAAAACTTAACACAATCGAGTCCATGCAGACACACTGCTACCCTCTAGGACAGGGTAGAACTGCCCATGTGAGTTTCTCAGACTGCAGCTCTTTCCTGGATAGAACAGTGGTTCTCACCCTTCCTAACGTCGCAACCCTTTCATATAGTTCCTCATGTGGTGACACCCCCCCAATCATTAATTATTTTCATTGCTACTTCATAACTGCAATTTTGTTACTGTTTATGAATCGGGTGATCCCTGTGAAAGGGTCGTTCTATCCCCAAAAGGGTCGCGACCCACAGATTGAGAACCACTGGGATAGAAAGAACCATTTTTCACCCACTAAGAAGCTTGCGGCTGAACTGCTGACCTTGCAGTTTGAAATAGAAGTTGAAAATAAATTTATTTACTATTCTTCCAAAACGTTTAAAATTACAATTCTTTCAAAATAAATAAGGGCTAAATAGTTTTTAGAGAAAAAGATTCCCAGTTTGTGCCTAAGGACTAAATTTACAGAAAAAAAATGTTAAATCAAGTCCTTGGAATTTACAGTCTACATTTTTTAAATCATGAGATAAGTTCTTTGGGGATGGGTGAGAAAGCAAGACATTTAGCTATTTAGGCCCCATAAATTTACAACTTTAGACAGGAAAATATATGGAAGTAGGTCTTCCTCCATTCCTTACGCTGCATTTTTCATATAGTCTGGCTACTTCCCCCTGTAGATTGAATGAATGAGGTAGGTGAAGACAACCCTGCCATACACGATTTCCCATCTTAAACCAATCATTTGACTTTGCTTTGTTTGAATAGCTACCTCTTCGTCCATGGACAGTTTCCACATTAACACCATGAAAGTTTTGGAAATCACATTCGTAATGGTTAATATTGTCTGCTAATTTGGATAAGCGATAGTCTCATGAATTTTATGAAACACTAAACTACTTGCTCCGTAGGCATTGTGATTGGAGGAGGCTTTATTAACAACCTCCAATTAGCAGATGACACAAGCTTTCTTGCTGAAAGAGAGGAGGATTTGAAACACTTTTTGATGTAGATCAAACATTGCAGCCTTTAGGATAAATTACAATTCATGGAAAGAAAACCAAAAGCCTCACAACTAGATCAATAGGTGACATCATGATAAACAGAGAAAGGATCGAAGTTGTCAAGGATTTCGTCTTAGTTGGATCCACAATCAACACTCATGGAAGCAGCAGTTAGGTTCACAGTATTCCTCATACAGATGATGTTTCTTTATCTTGTCTCTGTCCTGTTTAAGACTTGACTGTTCTCATTAAACCATATTTGACATTGAGATCACTTGTGGACCCTAACACAGGTGGGAACTGTCTTTCGAGTAGAAACAGACACGTTGGCAGAAATCACCTTTCTTTGACTCTATCATCATCCTGTTTATTGACTTACTGATTTTAAAATACAGGGCTTGCTCCTAACCACAGACGTTGGGTCTGCCTTTCTTCCACAGTCTAATGAGCAGTTTTCAGGCTGTAATCTCAATCTTGGACTTGGTGTTTTCCTGTACTCACTATTGTGTGTCAATCCCCTGAAGTAAATCTCTCGCTGGTTATGATTCTCTAAAAGCCCTAACGGAGACACAATGTTTTGCTATTTTATTCATAAACCATGATCCACATAGACGAATGCCTTAATAGAATGTATGATGCAGGGAAATATCTACCTGCTGTTCTCAGTGTTTGGACAAGACCCATCTGACATCAGACCGACTGTTGGGAGCCAATAGCCATTAAGACCCTAGCCTCAGACACGTAGCAGAAACATGGCCGCTTTGTAACAGCAAGGCTTTGTTTCCTGCCCAACTTCGCCCCCACATTCCAAGCTACTGTAGCATGAGCAGTTCCGATAACTGACCTTGTTGTCATTAGTCAAAGTACTGAGCACCCATTGGACTGCAGATATACCATATTAGGAACATAGTGACAAGTTCACCCGTACGTCACCACGATATCTTTGAGTACTGTTGCGCGCCCTTTGTACCTTTTTGTGAACATATGGCTGATTGGTTGTTGTACAGTGTGCTTCATTGGATTATGTGCCTCCCACTTGCTTCTCTGTTGTGAATACATACCCAGTGTTTTGGCAAAATAAACGGGCTTGATCAGCACTTGTCTTGCCCCATGTCGCTCTTTCTTTTTCCCATCCAGGTTCGTTGCCCCTCCGGGTCACTGCGTGAGGGTCTCGCGGTCGAGACCCTAACAACCGACAACAATGTCTTTCTCAGTCTATATCTTTTTCTGAATCAGCTTTAACTTTTCATACTTTCTAGCTAATTTTCACACCCACCACCCACTACCACTGAGTCAGTTCAGACTCATAGCAACCCGATGGCACCTAGGGAACTCTCTCTTTGGTTTCTGAGACTGAAAATCTTTAATGCAGCAGAAAATGTCATCTTTCTATCATGGAGCAACCAGTGAATTCAAATCTTCAACCTTGCTGTTGAAAGGCCAGTGCGTAAGATCATTATGCCACCAAAACATTTGCTGATGTAAAGTTGCAGCTAATTTTGAAATATTTTCAACAGTTTTCTGTCATGGGATATTAAAAATATTGTTTCATAGGGTTAGGGTTAAGATTAAAAAATATATAGATATATAAAAATAATTTCTACATTCCCCAGAAGGTGTGGGAACATGAGTTGATACTTCAAAAATGGCTGCAGCAGCTAAGTAGGCAAATCCCGCGTGTTCTTGGGGCCACCTGAACTATCCCATTCCCACAGGCAGGCAGGGCATCGCAGCGCAGTCAAAGGCATTGAGAAAGCTTCCTGTTCCCTGCCGTTTTCCTGAGTTTGAGTTTGTTAATATCACAATGTGAACAGCTCCAGTGGATCTTAGTAGCCATTTCCCCCTGGCCTAGTTCACTGCCAGTATAAAAGTAAGCCCTTGAATGAGCTCTCTCCGCACATCCTTCACAGCCCAGCGTTTATACGTATGCCATCTCCCTCTGCTGGATGTGAGTACAAACAGAAGGCAATTTTGTAACACTTATTGGTGGAGGTGAAAGACTATATTCTTTAATATGGATTAAATTTGAATGTGAAGAAAACAAAAATCCGTATAGCTGGATTTATAAGCAACATTATGATAAAGGCAGGACAAATTGAAATTGTAAATTAATTCACTCTACTTGGAACAACAATCATATCAATGCAAACAACGTTTCATTGAAGAAATCTACAGCAAAAGGCTTGATAAAGTAGTTTGGTTGTTTGCTGGCTTGTTTTGTTTGTTAGTCTTCGGTTATATAAAACAGTAATTATTTCACTTTGATGAGTATGTTATACCTAATAGAAAGCATGGCTTTTTTAATTGCTTAATTTGTACATATAACTGGACAATGTAAAATGAAGACAGTAAAAATTGATACATTCAAATTGTAGTGTTCTTGAAGTATATTGAATACACCATGGTCTTCAAAATGAACGAATCAATCCATCTTAGAGGAAGTACAACCAGAATGCATCTTACTTATGGAGTTTGTGAAACATTAGCTTACCTCTTCTAGACAAAATGATCAGGAAAGACCAATCATTAGAAAAGGTGTTATGGTTGGTAGAGAGCCAGTGACATAAGCAAATGTGGCAAAGAAAGCCGATGGTGTCCGGCTATCGAAAGAGATAGTGTCTGGGGTCTTAAAGGCTTGAAGGTGAACAAGCGGCCATCTAGCTCAGAAGCAACAAAGCCCACATGGAAGAAGCACACCATCCTGTGTGATCACGAAGTGCCAAAGGGACCAGGTATAAGGCATCATGCAATATATATATATACACACACACACCATAGTGAATGAAGCGGGAACTGCAGAGTGGAGACCCAAGGCCCATTTGTTGGCCACTGGAGATCCCCTCATAGAAGTGTTTAGGAGAGGAGATGGGTCAGTCAGGGTGTGATGTAGTACAGATGAAGAACACAGCTTTCCGCTAGATCCTGGATGCTTCCTCCCCACAACTACCATGGTCCACATTCTACCTTGCAGGACTGGATAAGTCAGAGGTTGTACACTGGTGTATATGGGAGCTGGATGCACAAGGAATCCAGGGTGGATGATACCTTCAGGACCAGGGGTGTGAGGGGCGATACTGGGAGAGTAGAGGGTGAGTGGGTTGGAAAGGGCGACTGATTAGAAGGATCCACATGTGATCTACTCCCTGGGAGATGGATGGCAGAGAAGTGGGGGAAGGAAGACTCCAGATAGGGCAAGATATGACAAAATAACAATCTATAAATTATCAATGGCTCATGAGGGAGAGGGGAGTGGGGAGGGAGGGGAAAAAAAAGAGGACCTGATGCAAAGGGCTTAAGTGGAGAGCAAATGCTTTGAAAATGATTAGGGCAAAGAATGTATGGATGTGCTTTATACAATTGATGTATGTATATATATGGACTGTGATAAGAGTTGTATGAGCCCCTAATAAAGTGTGAAATAAAAAAAGAAAGAAAATGATTAGGACAAAGAATGTACAGATGTGCTTTATACAATTGTTGTATATATATGTATGGATTGTGATAAGAGTTGTTTGAGCCCCTAATAAAATGTTTTTAAAAAAAGATGAATTGAAACAATAACCACAAGAAAGGATTCAAACACACCAATGATCAGGACTAGATGAACCTTTATTGTTAATGTACAGTCATCACGAGTCAGAGCAGATTAGGAAGACTGAATTCTCTACTATTACAAGGGTACATGGACTTCTATGCCCTATAATCTCTAGTGGTAATAGCATCAGTGATAAAATTTAGCTACAAACATTATACTCATATGTCAATTTTTGTTTTTCCCCTTGTTAGAAGGCATTGAGTCAATTTCTACCTAAAGCAACCCTATGCCAACAGAAAAAACAGCACGACGTCCTGCTCACCGCTGTTCCTGTGCCTGAGTTTGCTGGGGAAGCCACTGTATCAAGCCATCTCTCTGAGGGCTGAACTAGATAAGCTCATGCCACCCTATTTTTTTTCTTCAATTTATCTAAAAGCTGCATAAAACCTTCACAAAAGTCCTTCCCTTGGAAGCCCTCCTCCTTCCTCTTCCCAGCCTTTGTTCTGCCCAAGCCAAACTCTGTTTTATCATCACAATGGAATGCCAGTCAGTATTTGGCCTTAGGACAATTCTTGTTCCATACCAGAGAGGGCTAGTCATTCTTCCCAGGGCAGGTGTGTTTATTTCTACTTTACCAGGGGTTTTAGCTAAAGACAAGATGCAGGGATGAGTCATAAGACAAGATGCCAGCAAAATTTATCTACATATGCTTTGTTTTTACTTCTGTCAATATCGGTCATGAATGATATATGAATTTTTGACTTGCTTTTTTCAGCTTTCTGTACCCCACACCTCCTTGCTTCTTGAAAGTTATAAAGTCTCAGGTAAAGGAAACTCAGGAGTGCATCACGGCCAACCTGTCCTTTAAAACATCCCCTCTGCAGTCTGCGCTAGCCTGAAATATCAAAGACTTCACATAATTTGACTCGGGCATTGAGATTTTTAATGTTAATTGTGCCAACCTGGTCGATAAGCACATGTGAGATTAATTGAAGGCTGGCGAGATAAATGGATTGGTGAGCCTTGCAATTTGTAGTTCTCGGGTCTCTTGCTCTCTGATGGTTGGACCAGGGTGCAGCTGCCTTAGCCAGTTCCCTGCTTTAGCTGGTAAGGCTCACTTCCTGCAAGACATCCCTGAGGAGAAGCCACATGGACCTACCTGATGTAGCCCTGGGTGCTGGAGCAGTCATGTGAAGACCCCTGCCCACTCTGAGATGCTTACATGTTCACTGATTTGGCTTTCCTTGTACAATTGGTGTCATAGTGTGTGTCTTGTGAGATGAAGGAGGGCTTTGTGTCAAACATATGAGCTAATGTTGGACTTGCAGGCTTGGGCACCATTGGATTGGGATGTTTTCTCGATGTGCATGTACCGTTTATAAAAAAAAAATTAAAAACACTCTCTCTTATACATATGAGTTTCTGTGGATTTGCTTCTCTAAGGTACTAAGACTAAAACAGATGACAGACCCACAACCAGGACCTGCCTCTTTATCACCACCCCTCCACTTTGCTGAGCATGATGTCCTTCTCCAGAGATCTCTACAACATGCCCAAAGTATGACCGAGGAAATCTTGCCATCCTTGGTAAAATTGTACCACTGTTAATATTTTCATTGTAGTTTACTTTTTCAATTTAGCTTTTTGTCTAAAATTCACCTTTTCCATTTTTCCTTTGTGTTGAATGATACTAAATATAATATAAAGAATAAAGTTTTCCAAAATTACAATTTTTGTCTCCAAAGGCATGAGAAAATTTTAGCATATGAAACGAATCTTAGGTCTATGATTTTTGGTACATTATAGTAAATACATATGAAAAAAGACACATGAGAAATATTGAATGAACCCTGGAATATTACCTTAATATTCTTTGGAATTTAAAAGTAATTTTTATCAAAAAAGAAAAATATCTGATTTTTCTATAAAAACCCCAAATAGCAAAAAACGACAATTTTTCAACCTTTCACATCACATAATTTTTCAACTCCTGTACTTTTCAATAATTTTGCAGGATAAATTGTGGCCTTACACCCACTAAAAAATGTCACTCATTAACTTTAGCATTTGATCCAGAATCATATTACTTATATGAGTCCACTTAAATATTATTGATAAGTTAATTACAGAAATTGATTAATGTATATAAAATGGGTGTGTTTCCTAATTTCTCCAAGATTTGCAATTATTTCTCTGAGTTTCCACCAGTAGTTTTAGGTTGATAACTCATTTGTAGCCTTCAATGCTAATGAATACATTTCCTGCTTGAGAAAACTTTATACAACAAAAAGTGAGTTTCTTGTGGAGACAATATATACGTAATTAGTTCAAGCAACATATTTTGTTGCAACTGTTAGATGATAAGTAAATAAGTCAGAGAAATATAATCATGGATTAAGTCTATACTCTAAAACTTAAAATTAATTCAGTATGTGTGCACTGTTAAGTTTGATTACTTATGTTGTAAAAATTATGCACATCATATTTTAACTTTTGCTTTTTGCAGTCATTTCCAAGTTTAAAAAGAAATAGGAAAGGTCTATAGAATCTGCAAGGAGAAAAACAATATACTTTTAACATATAGCTGAAAACATTACATGAAACTTTGCATCCTAAACTTTGAAAATGAGGAGCTGCTATGAAGGGCTCATGTAGAAAGAAAATTTTTGAGAATGATGATGGCAACAAATGTGCTTGACAATTGGAGGTATGGTTGGATTGTGATAAGAGTTGTTGTATGAGACCCCAATAAAATGTTTTTAATGAATAAAATTAATTAAAATTAACTTTTAAAATTATATAAAGCTATTTTTCTTGTCTATGAAACAATTGTTTCAAAATGTAGACCTATTGCTTTGGTCCTTTTTTATTAGCCTCTTGTACTATATTAATAAAGCTACTTACCATGATTAATCTATGCTCTACGATGAAAGTGGGTCCTTTCTGCTGGATAAGTATCCTATCATACTATCCTATCCCTATCTACTCATACTTTCACTACATGGAAGGAGGTTTTCACACCTTTTCTCTACATGTTTCCAATATAAATAAATCCTTTAAGAAGCCAAGGGACCTGTAATAATAAAAGCACATGGAGTTGACCTCACTGATTACTGTGCTCAACACCAGCCTTAGTTCACATATGAAAGGACTTCAAAATTCTATCCAAAAATTCCATTACCTTTTAGTTCCATTTCTTCCACAAAATTTCTGAAACTCCATCTTATACCTCGTATAGGGTTTATGTTAGCAGAATCGCTGGCTTGCTACCCGAGTTGCAGACTTTGACTTACAGATTTTTGACTTAGCACTACCCACAATTGTGGGAGTCTTTTGATTTGAAGGAAACCCTCCTCTGTTACGTGTGTGTGTGTGTGTGTAGTTGGTTTTGCTCTTCTACAGTGTCCAAATTAAGGTATTTTAGTACTGAGTATGGGATGCTGCTTTAAAATATACATAAAATATGGGTATGGTTTTGGAATTAGGTTTGGAATTAGTATGGAGTTCAGAAGAGTTTTGAAGTGGTTAATACTAAAAGGTTAGATTACCTTAAAGAGACTACTTGTGGAATTGTGGGCATTAAGGGCAATTCTAATGAGGATGCAGAAAAAAATGAAGAAACCTATGGTGAAAGCTTCTATTGCCATGCACACAATGTTGTTAAAATGTGGACTTTTAATGTGCTTCTGGTGAGATTTTAAAGGGGAATGATGTCCAGTTGCCTACAGATGGGCTTTGGGTCTCCACTCTGCACTCCCCCTCATTCACAATGATATAATTTGTTTTTCTGAGTCTTAGATGCCTGATACCTGATCCCTTAGACACTTCATGGTCATACAGGCTGATGTGCTTCTTTCATGTGGGCTCTGCTGCTTCTCAGCTAGATGGCCACTTCTTTTTCTTCAAGTCTTTAAGACCCCAGGCACTATTCCTTTTGATAGCCAGGCACCATCAGCTTTCTTCACCACATTTACTTATGCACCCACAGGACATCCCCTTACAGAAGGGTTGTGGGGAGGAGACGAAACATACAATTTCCTCTAGTTCTTTAATGCTTCTACCACTACCATAGACCCAATTCTACCTTATAAATCCGGCTATACCATAGCATGTACAGGGGTACAGACAAGAGCTGGAAACACAGGGAATCCAGGACAGATAAACCCCTCAGGACAAATATTGAGAGTAGCCATAACAGGAGGGGAAGTAGAAGGTGAGGGTAGATCACAGTGATCTACCTACAACTCCCTCCAGGGGGATGGACAACAGAAAGGTGGATGGAGGGTAGCATCGGTCAGTGTAAGACATGAAATAATAATAATAATCTATAAATTATCAAGGATTCATGAGGGAGGGAGGGGTGGGGAGGTAGCAGGAAAAATGAGGAGCTGATACCAAGGGCTCAAGGAGAAAGCAAATGTTTTGAGAATGATGAGGGCAACAAATGCACAAATGGGCTTGACACAATGGGTGGATTGTGATGAGTTGTAGGATCCCCCAATGAAATGATTTATTAAAAAAAGTGCAGATTAGCATTTTTAGTATACAACACATCACTAAGGTAGTAGAAAATGGGTTTAAAATGATAAATACAATGAGATCAAATGCCTGATTTCAAATTAAATAAATAATAAATAGTAGGGAATGATGAACATATGATTGAGCACTCAAGGAAAGGTGATGCATTTTATATAAGGGCAAAGAACTCATCTAAATTGTGATTTTATTTTTGTTGTAGGTATAAATTATAAGCTGAATTTGGCTTATGGCCTGAGATTTCTAAATAATATCCTAAGGGACTCATGTAGTTTCTCCTTCCAGTTTATAATAAAATGTGAGAGGATAAAGATAGACCTAAAAGTGAATTGCACATAACAAAAACAAAACAGAAAGACCTGGAAAACTCTGATGGATAAATTAGGAAAACATGTCCTGGAAAACGTCCAGGGTACAATTACTCTTTTATTTAAGATATTAAGACTGTCACTAATAAATATTTTCAACCATTGAAATAGAAAGGGAAACAGAGCACAACATAAGGAAAACTCCCTGCTTCCTGTAACTCTTAAGCAAAGAAGAGATGACAGGATAAGAATGACAAACGTCTGCTTTCCTCTAAGAAATGTCTGTTTTCCACTACCTGGAATAGTTTGGACATCAGCAGATTTGTTGGAGGGTTTGGGTGGGCAAGGATTAGTCCAACAGGAAAACTGCTTCCTAGGTTTCAGAGTCTCAATCACACAGGAAAGGAGGTCACAGACCAAGGCTGAGAGGGAAGGCCTGCCACATGTGAAGTTCAGGAGAATAAAACAGCACTTAGAGATGGGGCAGGGAGCTGAGGTCACAACCCAGATGGACTAGAAGCATGGAGTCATGCAAAGACAAACGAGTAGAATTGCCTGGACCTGGGAATCAGGTCTACCTCCCAGATCAGAGGAGCATCCACCTAGAATCTGGAATGTATGGTGAACACTAAAGTCTATAAGATAGGGTACTCACTCAGTCCTAAAGACCACAGGATTGTTTTCAAGTCTTAAGAGATAAGGCCATCTAACTCCCAAATATTCCAGAGACCCTGGCAGAGCAGCCATGTACCAATTAACAGCATACAAGTGAGCAACTGGAGTAGTGTAGAACCACACAATTGATTTATGAATAAGAATGTGAACTTGCGTTTGTAAATCCCTAAGTTTTAAAGTCGTCTGTTATCCAGCAATAGCTAACAGATGCGTATTAAAAATAAAGGTAGGGTAAAACGATAGGAGAAAGGCTTATTCACAACCTTCAGCATCCAGATGCCACAATCTTGTTTCCCCAAAGTGAGGACCTGAAACCCTCGCTGATGATAAGGATCGCAGCTATCAGTGTGCAATAAAATTCAGTGAAAGGCCCAAATCCTCACATCTGAATCATCAGTAACATTGTGATCAATGGAGAAAAGTGTGACGTTTTTCAAGGATTTGTGTCTTGCTTTGATCCACAATTAATGCTGATGGGACCAGTAAAGAGATCAGAAATCAAGTTTCATTTCTGCTACATGAGACCTCTGTAAATTGATGAAAAACAAGGTTGCCTTTTTCAGACTAAGTTGTGTCTGACCCATGCCAAGACATTTTCAGTTGCATCATGTGCATGTGAAATTTTGACACTGCATAAGGAAAACTGAAAATGGATCAATGCATTTGAAATATGGTGGGTTGAAAAATATTGAAAGTATCATGGACTGACCAATGGACAAACAAATCTGTCTTGGAATATGAGGGGTTACTCCCCAAATGGAATTTTTTTCAAAGCTAGGTATTTAAATTTTTCTTACAAAACAACCTTATCACTTTCAAAGTATTCCATTACACTTAATACATTTTTCAAATCTGCAATTCCATTCTTGGAAATTTTTTTAAAACTCATCTGTTTGATGGTTGACAGTACCTTACTCATTTCATTCTTCACCTGATTAATGTCACAAAGTTGCTGTCTTTTCGTGTCTTCATTTGCAGAAACAAAAAGAAGTCGCACAAAGTGAGGTCAGGTGAGTAAGGTGGGTGGGGCAAGAGAGACATGCTGTTTTTTGCCAAAAACTGGCACAGTGAGATGGCTGCATGAGCGAGTACATGGTGCTGGTGGCAAAATCAGTCTTCCACAAATCGGGCTCTTTTTTAAACATACTGCTACAAAATCTTTACAGAACCTCTAAACAGAAAGCTCAATTAACAGTCTGACCTGATGGCATGAGCTCCTATCTTCCTAACATCAGAAAACAAATAAACATCGTCTTGATCTTGATTTCACTTGAGGAGCTCATTTTGGGCAAGGTGCCAATCAGTGTTCTGATGGCTTGATTGATGTTTGTTTTCAGGGTTGCAAAAACAGCACCATATAATGACCTTGAAAAAAAAGTCTGGGTCTCTTTGGAGTTGTTCTTTGAAAGCATGGCATGCTTCCACTCCACGTTCATTTTCCTGGTCAGTCAGAACCTGTGGCACAAATGTTGCAGTGATCCTTGTCATTCCCAAATCTCCCACTAAAATTCATTGAACCAAGTCCCAAGATAGTCCAGATAACTTTCCCATCTCTTCAATGGTCTGTCATCAGTCTGAGAACCAGTGCACAAATTTTGTCTACATTCTCATCCATTCAGGAAGCTGAATGATGTCCAGGATGAGGTTTGTCATCAATTGTCATTTCACCTTTTCTGAAAGAAGTAAACCACTCATACGCTTGAATATTTCCCATTGCACTGCCCTTGTAACCTCTGTTCAACATCCCAACAATTTCTGCAGCATTTTTCCCAAGCAGGAAACAAAATTTCACAACTGCATAGTGTTCTCTTAAATGGGCAATCACAAAATGAGATTTTGAGCATGTGTTCGTCTGGGTTGACTAGAGAAACTAATTTATAGACACTCATATGTGTATAACAAAGGGCTTCATATACAAGAGCAATTGAATAGTGAAAAAAAATTCCAGATCAGGTCCATAAGTCCAACATTTGCCTATAAATCCAATACCAATCTATACATTTTTCTTCAGACTTACAAAACACATGCATTGATGCCAAATGCAGGAAGATCACAGGCCAGTTGGTGGAAATTCTTGTGGATCTAGTGGCAGTGGAGAATCTCAGTGCTGGCAGCGCTCCACAGGGCTTCTTCAGCTCCAGGACTCTAGGGTAGCTCCATGTACTCTCAAGAGGGATGTCTCACAGGGAGCAGGGTGCCTCCTGCCTCCAGTGAGATATTTATCTCTTTTGCATCTCAAAATGAGGTCATCAAGCTGAGACCTAATTAACAGGCTAAACTTCACCCCTTTCCTCATAAGTCTCAAATTGACAACAGATGGTGTAACTACCACAGACCACCCCTTGTCAATTTGATCCTGTCATACAACTCTGTAGCCATATATAATTTTCAAACAAACAATAATGAAATCATATCTGTACCTAACAGAATAAAACTAAAATGCATGCAATTCAATATGTGTCAAACCCTCATTTAAACATTATATTCTCTAATTGAACACCTACACCATAATCTTATGAATATAATCCTATGAATATATTCCCCATTTATGAAAGTTTATACACCAGCCATTTCATGCTCTTATTCACCCCATTTTGGGAATCCAATTTCTATACTGCTCACTTACATCAGCCCAGTGCTCTGAGGAGACAATCATAATCTTTATGTGAAGAATCTTCATTCATCTTGGAACCATCTGAAATCTGCATCGATAATCAAAGTCAAATCAAGGCAGGTCATCCATAAAATCAGCAACAATATGCACCAGTTCACAGACTCAAAAATCTTTTCTTCATCTGGTCAGGTTCTGGTCAACTGAATGTTGGCTACTTCATTTAGTGTTATCAGGGTGTCCATTGGCTGTCTAGCCTTTAGACCATGGGCCCCATCAGAAATTCTCCACACCCCTTTCCTCTTGTGCTAGGTCATGGAATTCAGAGCAGTCAGCCCACTCTCATCTTCTCCTCTAGTTCCTGTATGCCAGGTCCTGCCACAAATCAGGCTTTTTTTTTTTTTTTTTGAGCATACTGCTATGAAATCTTTACAGATCTTTAAATAGAAAGCTCGATTAACAGTCTGACCTGATGGCATGTCTCTCTATTGCTGCTTTTCTCCCACTTACACTCAACAAATGGAACCAGGTGGTCAACTAGCAAGCATTTTAGGCTGCCACAGGCTCCCTTTAATATTCAGTCCTGGAGATGAATTTTCTTCATGGCTCCAGAATTTTTCCAGCTTCTGACCAAGCCACTAGTTCAAAATCCTTAAAAATAAAATGAATCTAGTAAAAATATTTATAGTGCAGATGACAAAGTTGTTAATAGTTATATAGTTCCAAGTCACCATAGAGTGAGAAAAATGATATGAGAGCAAACAATGGACAAACTATATGAACAGATATTCTACAGCAGAATACATCTAAATGAATAATAGAAATATAAAGAGATGCTCTGATTCAGTTGTCGTCATGGAAATAAAAATTAAATTAATAGTGAAAAATGATTCCATTCTCATTAGGCTGGCAAAAAAACACAAACAACGGGAGCTTTAAGACTTATTGCTGGCAGGGATGTGGCAAAAAGAGTTTCTGATACATTGAAAGTAGAAAAATAATTTTTAAAAATATTTTGGGCACAGAGTATTACAACTTCTATAAAGTTAGAACTCGACGAATTATTCAATCTAGCAATTCATTTTCTGGGGACCTAAAAACTTATATACATATGTAGTAGAAATGTTTATCTTGTAAATTTTTGAAGATACAACAAACTAGAAGCCAAATATATGATCATGGATTGGTAAATTAAATATGGCATGCCACGTCATACACTATTATGGATTGATTTTAAAAAGAATGACTGGTTTCCAGAAAATGAATAGAAAATATTTATACTAAATAGTTTTCAGGGGACAAACAAACAAAATTTGAAAAGAGTAAATAATATGATTCTAATTTGGTGAATGAAGTCTAATTTCAAAAGTCTTATTTGTGCATTTAGGAGTAAGCCTCATCTACTGGTCTATGAGATCAGAAGAACCTGTGGGCTGAAAATACAAACTGCCAGGGATGACAGATATTAAAGGGATCAGAGAGATGAGAAAACTCCAGAGGCCTTCTGCTCATCTTCCAGTTTGTGTAAACACCACCCCTGGAGCTGTCAAAGGTATAATTTGTACAGCTGCAGATGAAGACTCATATGATTGACTGAAGTCCCATACCAAGGAAAAGCCTGAGCTTTGTAACTATTTACAGGATCCCTGGTGGGTTAGTGGTTAAGGGTTGGGTTACTATCTGCAAGGTCAGCAGTTCAAGAGCAGACTTTATACTCCCATAGGAGTGATGGTTTCAGAAACCCATAGGTCCAGTTCTACCTTGCCATATGGTCACTATGAGTCAGAATCAACCCAATGGCAGTGACTTTGAGTTTTTATATCTATTTGGTTCAATCAGAAAAGCTACCATCCAAAAATCCATCATGGGCTAGACAAAGAAAGCAATAGTAAGTATATCATTTTTGAAAAGTTTACTTTAAAGATTTTGTTATAAAAGTATAAATAACATAATATTTTCCAAGCCAATGCTTTTCATTTTCAATAAAATTCAATTACACCAATTATGTCAATAAGTTAATGCCACCTGCAATCACTTATATCTATTTTCAAACAGTCCGTCCTCACAGACAAAAACTCTGCTACCTAAACAGTGGTGCCCCTCTCCACCTCTCCTCTCTAGCCCTAGCAACTGCTGTTAAATTCTTAACCTCTATACCTGGGTCTCTTCTCATTGCTTCGTGTTAGTGAAACCATACAATGCAGATGACTAATTTCATGGAAAATACTGTCTTCAAGGTTGATTCATATTGTGACATATATCAGGATATCATTTCTCTTTGTGGCAGAGTAGTTGTTTGTATCTAGGAAGCACAATTTGTATATCTGCTCACTTGTTGGACATTCGGATTATTTTCACTTTGAGCACTGCAAATAATGAGTGATGAACATCAATGTGCATGGGCATGGTTGCATCATTGCTTTCAAGACTGGGGTAATTACCTAAGAGCAGAAGTTCTAAATAATATGGTAAGTTTATGTTCAACTTTTTGAGACACTTTAAATCATTTTCCATATTGGTTGTATCCTTTTCCATTAAAATCAGTAATGAATAATTGTTCTGATCTCACATGCTTGACATTTGTTATTTTTTATAATTTTCTGTCTATTTGTTTTTGTTGTGTTTTTTTTCCTTAGTCATAATGAGAATACATTAGAGTGTCATTGTAGTTTTGATTTACAGACCCCTCTTGGCCCAAATGCATTAATGGGCCACTTGGTCTGTTAATCATGAGGTCAGGAGGTCAAAATCACCAGCCCTTTGTAAATTTTACTCCCATAAAATTTTAGTTTCAGGTACCCACAGGAGCAGTTCTCCTCTATCCTTGAGAGTCTCCATGAGTCAGAATTGACTTGATAGCAGTGATTTTGGAGTTTGGAGAAATGGAAAGTGATATTGAGCATCTTTTTATGTGCTCGTTCACTACATTCTCTTTGGTGAAATACTTCTTTGTTTCCTTTGCCCATATTTCCATTGAATTATTTATAGTTTTCTTTTTAAGTGGTAAGAGTCATTTACATATTCTAATTGATAAAGCATATTATACTTTAATAATTTTTAGATATTAAAATTTATCAAAATACTTTGTAAGAAAATAAGTTTAAAATTTGATTTAATTTGTGTTTACATAAATTCAATATTCTTAGGCAGTCTCGTATTATTGACATGCAGACACAAATTAACTGTGATAGCTAGTGATCCATAATGAAGTTTTAAAAATCTTTAAAATTCATGGAAAAACAATGGTTTTTAGCGGGGACCTAGCAATATATTAAAGGAAGGATAGTTTTGTTAATAGGCAACAAAGACTATGTGTTTTCTAAAAGGAGAGTAGTTGATCACTGGAGTGAAAATGATTATATAAACAAATGTTCATAAATTGATAATGTAAGATTTACACTAATAGAAGTAGTTTTGAGTTTATAGTTAAAATTGTTTTAAATTAAGTTTGAACACTCACTATGGAAAATACATATATTTTAATATGTGCTCATACACATATATATGAGGGATAACCCCTCCCCAATGAATTTTTCCCCAAAACTATGTATTTAAAATTTTGTACAAAATAACCTTGCCACCTTCAAAGTGTTCTCCTTTACACTTAATATGTTTGTAAAATCCGCAATTCCATTCTTGGAAACATTTTTCAAACTCATCTGTTTGAATGGCTGACAGTACCTGCCTAGTTTTTTTCTTCCCCTCTCCTATGTCATCAGATCACTGTCCTTTCGTGCCCCTGTTCATTTATGGAAACAAAATGAAGTCTCATGGAGTGAGGTCAGGTGAGTAAGGTGAGTGGGGAAGAGAGGCATGCTGTATTTTGCCAAAACTGGCACATTGAGATGACTGTGTGAGCAGGTTCAATGTCATGGTGGCAAAACCAGACCCCCATTTGCCACAAATCAGGCCTTTTTTGGTCACAAACTGTTACATAATCTTTTCAGAACCTTTAAATAGAAAGTTTGATTAACAATCTGACCTGGTGGAATGAAACCAAATGCATTACAAGCTGACATTTTTGTCTATTGGGGAAGTTGACAGATGTCCAGAATGAGGTTTGTCATCCATCAATCTTTCACCTTTTTAAAAATGAGAAAACCAATCATACACTTGAGTTTTCCCCATAGTGCTGAACTTATAAGCAGTGTTTAACATCACAACAGTGTCTGTGACATTTTTTTCTAGAGCAGGAAACAACATTTCAGAGCTACACGCTGTTCTCAATTAGCCATCACACAAAAAGCAAGGTTTAAGTGAAACTGCTTTTATGAAAAAATTCACTGTGAACATAGAGAACCTTCCCAGGCAATGCCAATGGGTACACTAACTCAGAACAAGTTGCTCAATGCTGGCCTAGCAGGACAAATACATACCACAAAAGCTCTGCTATGCCCAGCGAAATTCCTGTGTTTTTTTTTTTGGGGGGGGCGGGTATTACTCCTTCTTATTTTGAGTTTATGTTCCCCAGAAACAGATTCTGAGACAAGAATTTGAATGCAAATATTCAATGATGCAACAACAATAAGTTAACTTAGGAGGTACAGCAATAGGTGCACTTAGGGAAATGAAAACAGTCATGCATTATTAAGTCTGCTATGTGTGTAGGCAAGTGGACTGCTGGAACTTAATCTTGTGGAGAAACCACGGGGAATAGTGTGAAACATGGTCTTTAGAACCATTCTAATAGAAGGATGAGCGATTCAGTATTGACTGGCAGTACCAAATGGCATTATTTGAAGTCTTTGCACAGGGAATTTAGATTTCCTGAGTCTACCAACATCCTGTGATATATCAAAAACACTGCTTTACATTACACCAAGAGAAACTCTTCCCAATGACAGAAAAAAACAATATTATAACAGGTAGAACACACTAAAAGGATTCTGTTCTCGTGGATATGTTAGAAAACTTAGAAAATTGGGTGCTGTCTTGAGTGCAGTCCTGCATAGTTCAAGCTGTGTTCTCTAGGTGAGAGCTCATGAGGAAGAGTGCTTTCATGAAGGAAGCATCGCCCCCGTTTCTTTTCTAAAAACGACTCTGATGACAATGACATTGTGCTACTTAAATGTGAACTGATGTGAAAAGGTGAGCTGAAACATCATGAGGGTCTGAACTATAGTGATGAGAAACGGGGGATGATTATGTGTTGCTCCATACTAAATCGTGTTAAGGTCGCCTTAATCCAACATTCACTCCACCTAAGTGATAAGGAAACTTTACTGGACATTTAATATAAGATATGGGGAGGGGAACTTGTAAATCCCAAAGAAGGTAATTACATTCCTGTTGGTAGGAAAACAGGGAGGAGCATCCTCCCAACAGGAAAAACAAAACAAAACAACAACAACAACAACTTAGCAATACTTATGTGGAAGCCAAGGAGAGAATGTATCTGTTACTAATTTCCTAAGTGGACAATTTTGAGCTAATTTCTAGCCCTTGATACCCCAGTCCATGTGGTACAGATGACTGAGATTTTAGGCTGTTATTTTGAGGCATCTAACATCCTTCCTAGGCTGCACCAGAATGACGATGTGGAAAGTGAATTAGACTTTACCTCAAACTGAACGGAAGTCATGGGACTTAAGGCTGAAATGCCCCAGTGTGAGAATAAGCAGAAGACTCCTCGCCCAAAGGCAGGCACTTGATTTAGTGTGGATCTCTTGCCCTGAGGGGGCCTAATGAACAGTGCCCCATAACTACCACATACATGTCATTTACATGCCCACAGTGCTTCAGTGTGACATACGGTAATTTGGTAGGCAAGACTCTGCTGCAAGCGAATATTATTGGAAGATTTGCTCTATTACCAATCCCCGTTATTTGTGTAAATAGTGTCCAGTCACTTAAGAGTTAACTCTGTACAAGTCAACAATGTCTATATTACTGCTCCTACTCTCACAGCTTCTTTTTCTCAGCAGTGTTTGAAACTCTATACCTTTGCTTAATATAACAACACTATTAATCTGTAGTGGTTATGCGTCAAGCTGCTAATTGAAAAGTCATCAGTTTGAAACCACTATCCAGCTCCACAGTGGAAGGATAGCGCTTTCTACTCCTGTGGCAATTCACTGCTTCCGTGACTCACAGGAGCAGTTCCACCCCGCCCTACAACATTGCTATCAGGTAGCATGTACTTCCTGGCAGTGGAAGTGATGCCCCAGGGAGATGGAGGAGAATGATCTCTAACACAGGATGACAATGATGTCTGTAAGGTGAACCAGAGGCATATATAACAGCACAGACACATAAATGGATTCAGGGCTTACACTTCATTCTATCCCCAATTGAAGAACAACTGATTTTTATGGCATGGCCCTGTTTGGCTCTCGCCCTAGTGAAGAGATCACTGAACATCACTTTGCTATAAGAGCTATAGCAAAGTGTGGTGAAGGAACTAGCTGATGCCTGGGTATCAGTAAAAATAGCATCTGGAGTCTTAAAGGCTTGCCTTTGTACAAAGAGTCATCTAAGTGAAGTGCCAACTAAGGCCACGCCCACATGGAGCAGGCATGGCAGCCTGGATAACCCACGGTTTGTAAATACTATAATCCAAATCCAAAGGAAGGGGGCGGCTGTAGAGCTGAAATTGTGAACACCTGGTTGGCAGAAGGCTATGCATGCAAGTGGAAGCCCAAAATCCATTTACAGTGTCTATGCATGGACTAAGCCTTCAGTGACTCTCCTTCAGAACTAGCTGAAAGATGTGAATAGCGAGACCTCTTGTCAAGTTGACTATGGTCGACGTAGTCAGGGTAAAATGTAATATCATATTGTCGATCTCCCTTTTTATCACGAGCGGCACAATCAATCATTACTTAATGCTCTTTGATATTTTCAAATGCTCAGTTTATTCATTGCAAACACACATAAAAAATCTAATGATCTTAAAACTAACTTAAATTATTACTCTGAGGGTAACACACAATTAATTCAGCATCATAGTCCCACTAAGCATCGCCTTCATCAGTGGACTCACCGGGGTTGAGTGGAAGAGAGCAGGAGTTGCTGTCTCCTTGGTTCCTAGCACACTGAATTCTCAGTCTCTCTGGCTGTTTGGTGTCATTCTGGGTCTTATCACCACAGTCCCCAGACTTTCTGGGGTGACTCCTAGTCCACTTGTTTACTTCTTTGCGGTGACCTTTCTGCTGGGCCTTGTAGGACTTTAATTTCCTATCACGATGAAGTTGTTTGTGTTCATCTTACATTTTCTTACAAGGGAGTTCTTTATTGCTCTCGTCGCTTTTGACACATCTTAAAGATGGTTCGGTTTTACACACGTGGAATAAGCACCCCGTGAATCCCATCTGACCATGGACAAGGGATGTGAATACCTTGCAACAACGCAGAATGCATCGTAAGCTGGATTATAGCACATTCAGTTAGATGGAGATTTACACCTTATAATTTGATCTCCCTTATGATCGATTTGTATTTGTTCTAGTTTTTAATATGTTCTTTTTTATTTTCAATTGAGTTTGTATCTGCTTTACTTTGTTACTCTTGTGAGTTTTGCTTCTTTGTCTCTTCATGCTTTTCTGTATATGAACTCTAGGCTAGGTGTATCTTTAGAAACAGTAACTGGATTAATGGTTCCTTAGAGGTATGGTGAGGGAAGTTGGGGTGGGGGAGGGTGAAGGGGAGCTAATAATGATGAATACAAGAAAGGAAAAATGTTCTAAAACAGATTTTGCTGATGATTTTACAACTCTTCTTCGTGATCGAATTATTACATTGCATAATATGTGAATTATATGCAAATAAAACTGTTGGAGAACAAGGAAATTAGAGATGAATGAAGAAGGATATTAGAAGGATACCCTTAGCTAAAAAATACAGACTTTGTAAAAATTTCAGGTACATAGAGACAGAAGCAAGGAATACTCAAGAAAGTAAATAAGATATGTTCATGATGATCACATTTAACCAACTAGGGTATTTAGGAGGGAAGTCTGGTTAGGAGGGGAGACTTAAAAAGTAGTTTGGAATGTTTTTCCATTCCTTGACTTTGAAATTCCTGTAGAATATGATGGTAGAGATCCTCTGTAAGCAATTAAGAAGTTGTTTCTTCAGCTCAGAAAATAAGTTGAAGTTCCAGAAACAGGTGGTATTTAAAGTTTCAGGGTTGTATGAGTGAGAATATATGCCCGATTCTCCGTCTTCATATGCTTTGAATCAACTATCTTGACAGTAGTTTCCAACAAGTTAAAATAGATATTATAGAAAGAATACAGTAAGTGAAGGAATAAGATCAGAAATGGAATCTAAACTTTAATGTCAATTGACTTGGATACCGGGAGTGAAGGAATCTCACTTTTGATATTAAAGGCCTGTCCTAAAATGTTTTCTATGAGACTATAAATATATATTATCATATTTGTGTCACATATGGACAATGGAGGCCACATTTTTAAACAAATAGATAGAGTGTGGAAATTGTACATAAAAAGGAAAAACATTCTTTGAATCAGGTTTGATGGCATGATTTTGGCTAAATTGTTTAAATATCCCAATGTAAATGGCAATGACAAATGTAATAACCAAAATCATGTAAATCACAGCTTCCTAATTAGTAAATCCAGCAAATACAATGCCTTCTATATTTTTATATTCTAGTATAGTGCTTATGGCTTTATTTTTAGATTTGTGTATTTTATTTCATTTATTAATTTTTTTCTTCAAGAAAGAAAAGCTTGTAGTTAGTTCAAGGATCGTTTGTGTATTTTATTTCTTGAAAGGAAATTATCCGTAAGAAATTTAAGAAGCGTATGCAGAGATTTGACATAGATGGAAAGCCCTGTACACTGCCAGTGAAAGAGTTCAGAGCTCTCAAATTGCACTATGTAAACTGAAGCGCCTAATCAACAACAGATTCATCCTTCTTCCGCGTTTCCAATAGATTGAAGAACATAAGCAAAATGCTGACTTGGTAAACATGTTGAAAATATATATTTCCTGAAGAAGCATGAAGTTTAATTATTATTTTGTGACGCTTACATAGAAAATATGACTACTAATGTTGTGCATGAGTAAACAGGAGGGCAATTTTGAGCATTAGTAATACATATGCAGATATTAAAAAACTACAGTAGCAACTCTCTGATAGGTGACTTCCCACTGGGGTTATTTATGCATGTCTATTTGTTATGTGATAAGATAGGTACAGAAGCACAGAATCATTTACAAGAAGCTGTCTTACAACCAGAGACAAAGATTTGCTGGGGAAACGTCCACAATGAAAATGTAAGTTCAGAAGGCCCATTTTATACTAACTGGCATTCATATTCTCCAAGATCCAATCTGCTCAACAGACTTCAACCACGTTCTTACATGGCAACAATTAAGGACTACAATTAAAAACATTTTAAATTTGACTTTGCAAAATGTTTAAAGCTTTTGCAGAGGAAATAATGTGTGTCTTTTACAACAGTTCATTCTTCATTCTCTCCTAAATTAGCTGCATATTATGTGTGCAAATTTCCATGCCTAGTTAGAGTTCATTATTCAGTGAAGTCTCTGGGAATTAGGGTGTTTTTTAATCATTTTTTTCTTTTGCCCTTTAAGGAGTTTTCTAATTTTAACAGACCCAAAGAACACTCATATCTTTGTATCCATTAATTCCTTTTAGTGTTTGATGAAATTGAAAAGAGGTGTGTTTCTTCATGTTGGTCATTTATGTGTGTTCATATTTTAAAATAAATTTAGTATTGTAAAAAGATGTTTAGTTTGGCAATTATAAACTTGCAAATATAATATGTGAGAATCATGATAGAGAGGATTAAACATATAATAAATAGCCAACAACGTAGGGATAAAAAACGCTGAGTAAAACGAATTCTCAAATCACCAATCTGTTACTTAAACATTTTAGGTTTGTCTCAGAGAAGACAATTTTTCACACTTGATTTAAATATGTTTTAAACATTGTTTGCAGCTGCTACCACAATGCTTTTTGTGACCTCAATCTGTGCCCATGCCGATTTAGAGTGTGATACTAGTGAATCAATCTGTGTGTGTGTGTATTTTTTTTTCTTTTGGTCGAATGAGAAGCTTTATCATAAGCCAGCGACTGGGAGTCAGCTATTGCTCAAGGTCTCTCAGTTCAAAGCAATACAACTCCCGTTTATGTCGCTCGTGGTAGGGTGACATTTCACGTCCAATCACACGGCACATGCTGACCAGGGGGATGAGCAGCTAGGGAACTTCCTGTTGGTGTTCCTTAGGGGCCGTGAACAGCCCGCCAAGATTTTGAATTCCGTGGCTCAGGCCAGGAAAATGAATGTGGCAGTAGGAAGCTTAAACTATGGAAAATGCAGAAATGAGAGTCAGCAGGTTAGCAAATGCCCCTAGGGAACTTCAATCTCTCATCTTCTTTTGTGGAATAAAATCACTGATTTATTGGGGACACAAACTTGGATAATGTCGAAACAGTCCTCCCACACACCACGTTGATAGCTGCGTAACAAGATAAGCGCACGTAAGTAACTGCCCATCTGAACAATTCCTTATGGTTCTTGTATCTGAACGCTGAATGCCCTGATCCAGAAATCCCCTTCCCCTCTGATCAGTCTTAGCAAAACTAAGATGTGCAGAGTTTTAGCTCCAGGGGCTGGTCCTGCCGAGTCACTTCCCATTTCTCCAGTGCTGCTTCCTCTGGAGAGTGATGGATACAGGCGGGCACACCAGCTACTTTGAAGGCGTTCTGGGGGATCCAGAGCATTGGCAAAGGTTCATGCTAACTTGGGGTAAGCCCTTCTTTAGCCTTGTACTTCTCAATATAATTGCGATCTCCTGGCAAACGTGCTCTCCATCATGAATGGAAGAGAGGAAAGAGGGCACCAAGGGTGTGATGTGGGTGGGGATGGCTTGTTGAATCTGTTGGAGAGACTGCTGACGTTTTATAAGTGAATGATTCTGCATCTCTGCCAACTTCTGCTCTGTCCCTGGGGTAGAAGTGGGGAAAGTGTCCCAACCAAATGTCATTTCATAGGCAGTAAACCCTTCCTGGTTAGGGGTACACCTTGCCTGTGGAAGGGCCAATGGCAATCTTTTATCATTAATTTTTGTGTGTAGAATTTCCAAATGCAAGTTTAACCATTATGGAATGTGTATGGGCATAGATGTTTGATCAAAACTGTAATATCTGTACATGATTTGGTATGTACTACTTCTTTGCACGAGAATTTGCACACACACAAAAAAAGGTCAGCAGCCAACATCTAAATTATGTTTAAGGAAAACAAGAACTCTTTTAACCAGATCCACCTGGATAATTGAATCTCTTTCCAGAAATTCATTTGTAGAGATATATAAATATATAAGAACTCTTTAAGATCAAGGATGGATTAACATAATACAATTCCATGTAACTGGTTCCTGGTGGCACTGTGGATTACATTCTGGGATACAAACTGCAGAGTTGGAGATTCAAAGCCACCGGCAGCTCTGAAGTAGAAAACTGAGGGCACTTGCTCAATTCAAGATTTGTAGTCACAGAAACCCTACACAGGGCCATGAGTCCAAAGTTACTCAATCACAGGTCATTGGGATTTGGTTTTCTCTTAAAAGAATAAGACACCCCCCCCAAATAATTTGCATTATTCTAAATATATATCCATGAATAATCATTAGAATTAAGTACAATGAGGAAAAATGGGAGTATAATATTATGATTGGTTTAGAATAAAATTTGCCATGTAGCATTTACCAATTTGTTGGATTCCATTTCTACAACTTTAGTCTCCTTATTATAAAACCACATCATTTAATTCACAAGTTTAGTGAAAGGAATAGGAAAAAATTGAATACATTTATATGTGAACTAAATTATAGAATACATTTAATTTTATGTTTTATGTGAAAAGTAAGTATTAGTGTGTCTAATATATTACTTATACCAAAGGCCACAATTGGACATACAAATTCATTCCATAGTCCTTGTTCCATTAAAAACATGCAAAACATGATAATCGGAAAAAAATTATTTCCCTGAATGGGGCCATGCCCTGTGACCATGTGGCAGTTGCTATTGTAAGGTTTCCGGGTTAGGTTTTCAAATCCAAACACTAAGATTTTTATTTTATTTTTTTGCTTCTTAAAATTAATAAACTGATCATTTTTAGATGCTGTTAAGTGGGTTGTGACTCAAAGCAGCCTGATGGACAATGGAAGGAAACACTTCTAGTTCTAATCCCACGTGATCCTCAAAGTCATTGTTAGGCTAGAGTTGATTGCAGTCACTGTGCCAAGCTATAAAACATTGAGAGTCTTCGTTTTCATTGGCCCCCTGCTTTTCCAAGCATGGTGTCCTTTTCCAGAGACTGGGCTCTCCTGGTGACATTGCTGAAGTACATGAGTCAGAGATTTCTCATCCTTACTTCTAAGGAACACTCCCTCTGTACTTCCTCCAAGACAGATTTGATTGTTTTTATAGAAGTCCGTTGTATTATTCATACTCCTTGCAGATACCACAATTCAAATGCTTCAATTCCTATTCAGTCTTCCTTATTCATTGTCCAGCTTTCACATGCGTATGAGGCAAAGGGACAGTGATACATTTGGTTCAGTAATTTGCTCAAAGATCTCACTGAAGATTATTATATTCATGGATGCCATATATGATAGGACAAGGATACTGATTAAAAGCAGTCCAAAGAGGGATAACTTAGAATAGAGTCCAGGAAAAGGAGCAAAGGGGGGCTTCTATTGTCCTCTCCCCGTGGAGCCACAGTCATATAATTTTGCAGGTGTTGATGGGTGACAGTAAACGTGAAAGAGTACTACCCAGGGAAGCTCCCAAGGCTTTCTCCCAGAGACCTTATTGGAGCTTGATCATAAACTGCCCCATGTTGGACCTATAGTTTTCAACCCCTCGGGAAGGAAAACTGCTGCCTCATTGTCTTCAGTCCCTCCAAAACCAGCAATGATACTGTGGGCTCAAAGCCCATCATTAATATTGCTAGGTGGTACTGTGCCCACTGTCCCCAGGTAAACATAGATAATGCTATCAGGCATTACATTTTAAGGGCCTGGTCCTTACCAACTAGGTGTGGGTAAAGTTCAAATGAATCCTTCTCTATGCGTTGAGGCTCACTGCAACTCTGTAACAATAGGTGATTTAGCATCACTACCTAGAACAATGGTCTCAGACATGAGAAGAGCTATGAGGAGGATGCAGGATCTGGCGGCATTGCATTCTCTCCTACATAGGATCGCTATGAGTTGGAACCAACTTGATGGCACCTAGCTACAGCCATCAAAATATCAGACTCAAGTTCAAATGCTTTGTGATGGGTCTGCCATGGGAAACAAGCGATAAGTAATCAAGCAATAGGATTGAAATGGGGATCAAAATGCATTTTTTCCCTGATGGCTTTCCATATTGCTAAATATCATTAAATCTCTCCCTCTGCTAACTAATTCAGAAGGAACCTGCATATGACCAGTCTTGTCTTTAATTTTGGGATTTTTCTGCTATATTTCTCTCTTGAGTTTTGAAAAATACTGGTTCTCAAATGACTTTCTTTTAGATTACTACATTATTATTATTATTCTAGGTTTCACATTATTACTGCCTTTTATTATCAGCATCAATTTTCCACAAGTTTTATTGGCACTTAATTTTCATATCATAGAATTGACTAGTTCAATTGTGGAAACATATCAAAAAGGGAATTGTACAATCATCACCACATCCATCCTAGAGCATTCCCTGCCCTGATGGTTGATTAGCCACTAAAGTGAGCGATCAGCTCCCATGCTCTCTCCTGCCTCCCATCTTCATTACTTACTCCCAAACTCTCCTTCTCCTCCCCGTTGCCCACACCACGCCCTTACAATTCCTGTAACACCTTTCATCGTGATTATCATTGTACATCGATCCCTCCTGCGCATCACAGCTGGGAAATGCCACAGAAAACAAAATGAAAAAACAAATTGCACTAGGGTGGTAAGGAGAAGATCACATTAGTATAGAGGAAAAAATAAAAGTAATCTGACAGAGGGAGAAGATCACCATCAACATTCAAGAAGCCGGATAAGAAGCTTTTGTCATGAACATATCATGGACTCTTGACCCCAGAACAAGCTCAGTACGTGTCTATGGGGAGGTCAACTGAACAAGTATTGAATTCTGTCCAGCAAAATCAAGGTTACGATGGTCTCTTCCTGTTCTAGGGCTGTTTGGGGCTCTTGCTTTTGGCTAACGTGGAGGGTAGATCTACCAGCCGCTCAGTCTGATATATACTTGAAGATGGCATTGGGCTCCAACTGCCTTCCATAGCCTTCTACAAATTGGATATTTATAATTTTAGCTCTGAAACTTTTTTTCACATTTAAATTTTGTAATTGTCATTTTGAGATCACACTAGCTCATGTGCTTCTGTGTGGACTTAGTTAATTCCTCACTTAGATGGCTGCTTGTCTGAATACAAGCCTTTGAGACCCTAGACATTATTTTGTTTGATAGCCAGGCACCATCTATTTTCTTCAGCACACTTTGCTGCCACACCATTACCTTCAGCGATAATTTCATGAAGATGAGTATCAGCAGGGCCATGATGTAAGAACTAACTGATATTACTGTGGAGCTAGGATTGAGTGAAAGGCCAGAACTCCATCCTGGATCTATGCTTTTTAAATTTAATTTTTATTAATTGTCTGTAGCTTGGGCCTTAATGCATGTCATATAATTCCAGAGTTCCATCATGTCAAACATAATTGTACCATTACTTCCATAATCATTCTCCAAACACATTTTTCCTTCCTATGTTTCTTGATGTTTTCCCTTCTTGTCTCCCGCACCCATATGTATTGCCCCTCCCTGTGACCCTTTGTTTCCCACTGTTCTTATGCTTGAACCCATGGCTGCAGGCACTGTGTCAATTTAGTTTGTTGAGAGCCTTGCTCTCTTACACTGATATTCTACTATTCCAAGCTTGATCTACTTTTTCTGGGACTGTTCTCTCCTGACTGCTCCAAAGTTCTTCAGATGACGTCTCACCACCTTTTACTCCTGGCATTCTCTGCCTAGACCAAATCTTTCTCACATAGCAGTGGTATCCCTCACACCCCTTCCTTTTTTGATTCTGGCTTGAATTGCTGGCAACTTTCTGTCAATGTATGGATGCAACAATTTTTTAGCTATCTTCAACATAATTTTACTTGTTTGAAATATTAATGAAATTGTTAGACAATTTCTGTATTGTGTTGTGTCACCTTCTTTGGAACAGGCACAAATAGGGATCTCTGTCAGTCAGTTGGACAGGTCTTCCAAATTTCTTGGAATACATGAATGAGTGCTTCCAATGCTCCATGTTGATATATTGGTTTTTGCTAATGTTTTAAGTGCATTGTGGATTTCTTCCTTCAATACCCTTGGTTCTGGAGCATATTCTACCTCTTGAAATGTTTGAATGATGTCCAATTCTTTTGGGGGACAGTGATTCTGCATATTCCTTCCAACTTCTTT
Organism: Tenrec ecaudatus; assembly: GCF_050624435.1. NCBI lineage: Eukaryota > Metazoa > Chordata > Mammalia > Afrosoricida > Tenrecidae > Tenrec > Tenrec ecaudatus. Next base: position 102,578,053 of record NC_134530.1, read on the forward strand.
TGATGCTTTCTGCATTATATTATTCAGAACACAAATATTTTACTTTAAAACTGATCATTGCATTTTGTCATTTATTCCTTATTACAAATATTTATTTTCACATTTATTTTTCCAATAACTTGCTGGCGTAGTGGTTATGCATTGGGTTGCAAAGTGCAAGGTCAGCATCTTAAAACTACCAGTCACTCTTTGGGAGAAAGATGAGACTTTCTACTCTCATAGATTTTCCACTCTTGTTACAGTTTCAGAAATCCACAGGGGCAGTTCTACCCAGTTCTATAGTGTGGGGGGAAAGCTGTTGACTCCTGAGGTAAGTAGGACAGGGCCACCACCTTCCACACTTCATGGCTTATGGGCGAATACTGATAGCTCAGTCTTGGGAGCTTATGAAGAAGTGGCTGGCTGTGACATCAATGGACACTTGCCTCCTGCCTTCTGACTAAGGCTGAAGAGAACAGCAGTCTGCAAACATCAGTTACTTCATGTTTCCAGTCTCATCCTCCCCTCCCATCTATGAAGAATTTGGCTGTTGTGTTAATGATACTTTGTTAGCCTTCAAACTATGAATTGTCCTTTTTCTGTAAACCTGTCACATGTTGCAGGCGGCATGCAGGGAAAGTATTTAAGCCTGCCCCTAATAATGTTCTGGGCCCTGGCGAGTCTTTCGGCAAGCACCACATACCCTTACTTTTGTCTGTCTCTTTTGTACATGTTTTCCCTTGCAGATCATACCTTCTTGAACCCGTTCAATTTATTAGATAAGAGGTAATCTCTACATTATCTTATACTGTAGAGTTGTACACCTTTCCTCAAATATTGTGTTAGTAGCAATATAACCACTACTTATTGTTATTAAGTCAACAATTACTCATAAAGACTTGGCACAACAGGGGAAAACTGCCTCTTTGAGATTCTGTGACTTTAAACCTTATGGGAATAAAAACAGCCTCATCTCTTTCCTGCAAAGTGGCTGGTAGGTTCAAACCATTGACCTTATGGTTAACAGCACAGGACATAGTGCACTACATGACCAAGGATCCCTGTTGGCTTTAATATGGGTTGCAACTTAATATAAAGAAACGAAGTAGGGACCCTGGTGGTGGTGGAGCAACAGTAATGTAGCCAAGAGGAATTACTGCGTGGCAAGGGAAGGATGAGCTAGATGCTGGGGCAAGAGGAAGGTAAAAGGAAACAGAGGAAAGATCTACAGACAAAACCATTGATAGAGGTAGAAACATAGTTGTTTACATATATAAATATATTAATTAATGAAAATAGAGGTATTGGTCTATGTACACATATTTATATGGCATTATATTGTGGAAGTGGGCAGATTTGGGGCCTGTATTGTAACCCTCCTTCAACTCAAGAACACTTTGTTCTACCAACCTGGCATTCTGTGATGCTCACCCCCAACCCCCGGCCCCGACATTGCTGAAGACAAAATGGACACATAAGCATAAGCAAATGTGGTAAAGAAAGCTGATGGTGCCCGGCTATTAAAAGATATAATGCCAGGGGTCTTAAAGACTTGAAGTTAAACAAGTGACCATCTAGCAGAGAAGCAACAAGCTCACATTAGAAGAAGCTCAGCAGCGTGTGTGACCACATGTCAACTGGCATCAGAAGACCCAAAACAAATCATATTGTTGAGGATGAAGGAGGTTGGAACGGAGACCCAAAGCTCATCTGTAGACAATTGGACATCCTCTCCCCGAAGGGTCACAGGAAGGAATGAATAAGCCAGGGTGTAATATAGCACCAATGAAACACACACTATTCCTCTGGTTCCTTAAGGCTTCCTCACCCCAATTTCATGACCCCAGCTCTACTTTACAAATCCAGCTAGACCAGAGCATGTATACTGGTACACACAAGAGTTTTTGACACACGGAATCCAGGACAGATAAACTTTTTGTGTTAGTCTGGGTAAATAGAGAAACAAATTCAGACACTCACATGTGTTTAAGAAAGAGTTTTATATATATAAGAGCAATTGCACCTTAAGAAAGCACCCCAGCCCAATCCAGTTCAACCCCATAAGTCTGATATTAGCCCATATGTCCAGGACGAGCCTGTCAATTCCTCTTCAGATTCATACAACAGCGGCTGCAACAGTGGGGCCGACCATGACAATTGTGAGGGAGGTGCAGGACGTGGCAGTGTTTCCCTCTGTTGCGCCCACCTGGCGGGGCGAGATTCAAAGTAGCACAGTATTATGTTGTATTTTCTCCCTGTGGACACACCAGCCATCTGTTACCTCAAGAGTAGAGAGAATAACATAATCTGGTAAAATAAAGAGAGGTTGATGTGTTTTGTGTATTTGCTACCTTGAATTTAACATCAGTATTCATTTTCAGCTTATATAATTTAATTTAAAATCATTGCTTTTAACAATTGGTTTGAAAATTTCATATACATTTGAAAGTCAACTTTTGCAGGATGGCACCACTAAGCTAGTTATTTTCTCAGAGCCATTGAGAACGAGAAAGCACAGCAATGTGGGCACAGGGCTGCCATGAGAAGCCCAAATAAAGAGGTCTCAGTGAGAGCACTGCCTGTTTGCGGTCAACCCGGCCTTCTGTGCCAGGCTTTCCCTCCTTCTCCTCTACTTGCTTATCTTGCGCCCAGGACCGGACTCCTCTCCTTTTCCATATCTGACATAAACATACCCTTTACTGTGCATCTCAACTTGTGACCTAGAACCATTTGCATAGCTGGCTTAAACGTTTTTATTCTGTTTTTAACCCGTCGCCTACCTTTTCCTGACTTGGTCTCAGTTAGCTGTTCCTAGTACGGTTCCTTCAGCTTTTAGCTCTCATAGGGGGAAAAAATGCCTTTTTGAGTGACCATTGACAAAAGGCAGTTAAGAATGAACTTTCAGAACCGAAGGATTGCCAGCCTCTGAAGTCCAGGCTCAGCAGGAAGTGCTTACTCCAGTAAAAGGTGTGAAATTATTTTTGGTATCTTTTTATTCTCCGGGTCTTACTCTCACTTCCTATAGACTCAAATTAGCTGGAACTTCTATCTCATTTAATTTCATCAGCCTGGAATATCTTTTAATGCCACACGTCCTACAGTTTCAGCTCACATCCAAATATTTAATAAAAGTGTCTTCTCTCTCCTACTCAGTGTTCATTGGTTTCTTTGTCCTATAGAATGGTGATTATATCTTTGTTATAATGCACTGCAATCCTTTCATAGAAAAGTTACAAAGTTACTCTTACATGCTAGGCACTAAATTATGTGCTATACATGAAAGAAATCGTCTTTGACCCACGAGATCGATTTTTTGAGACGCAAAAACTGTGAAAATACTTGTAGCATTTTAAATAATTTAACAGAAGAAAGTTGTTTCAGAAGTAAAGTTAGAAAGCTTGATTTTAATCAAATCTCCCTGCATGGAAGTACACCCGGTCTATTTCTACTTAGAAATACTTTTAATATAATTTAAAATAAATAAACCATTAATGTCACCACCAGAAGAAGAAAAGTATTATTTTTTAGCCCTTTCAGCACTTTCTAAGGTATCAGTCATATTACTTTTCAGTGTTAAAATCAGAAATAGAGTAAGAGACCCCATCTGGATGGAAGATACCTCAAAGGGATCATGTTTGGATTCAGCATGGAGCATTACTATGTGACAAGCACAAGGCTAGAGTTTTTCAAGAAGACACTTAATCCTTTCTACACCCCCCTATTTTATGGGTGAGAGAAGAGAGTTACCTTACAAATGAATCCTACAGCTTCTAAGAGCTAGACCTTGACAATTGCGAAAAATAACACAAATACCAGTTTTCTATGTATGTAAAAGACAGCTGAATATAATGCCCTGAATTCATTGTTATTTAGCCAAATATAAAAATCCATGCATGTTCATTAATAATAACAGATTGCCCATATGTAATAGTTCATAGATGATTGTAAAAGTGTAACAAGTGTTTGCTATTGTTGTTCACATTCCATCTAAGAAGAGTGTATTTTTCCCTGTTTTGGTGTGTGTGTGTGTGTGTGTGTTTACTTTGTTCTATAGAAAGAGAAGTGGTGTGGGCATGAATCGATACATGTGAAATCCAAATAATTGCCTTGAAAGGTACATGGCATTCCAATTTAATTTTAAATGCTCATGAAATTCAAAGAGAAACATTCTAGTATGAGATAATACTTAGTATTTGGCCCTCCTTAGTTTTGTAATTGTTTGTTTTCCTTTGCTTTATGAATTCTTTATGAATCAGAATATCAAAAATGCACCAGGAGTTACAGTAGATAAAAGATCCTCCACCACACACAGTCCATGGGGAGAACATCATTGGAGACCAAAGGGACAGTCTGACCTTTCCGTGTAGGAAGTAAGAATTTCATCATAGAAATATCCTCATCTCAGAAATGCCTGGTACTGCCAAGGTAAAATTTTGAAGTGATTAACAGGCAGCCATCAAACTATTTCTTTTAAAATCTGATTTTAGCTATGATTTTTGCTTATGAACCTTAAAATCCAAACAATCATATATTTTTCAATATTGTCCGAGGATTCTAGAGAGGAATAGCGTCTCTCAAACTACTGTAGGGTTTGATCATGCTTTACGTTTCTAAAAGCCCTAAACACACGGGAGTTTATATTCATGAGTATGCAGTATATATAATAAAGTCAATCCAGTGTTCATGGAATATCTTCACACAGCAGTAGGAAATTTACTGAATCCTTTGAGTGTAAAGTACCTTACAAGTAATGGACCTACAAAACACATCCCAACCATGTGGCTACAGTGGCAAAACATAAATGTCCAGCCTGGGTAGAATTCTACCTGCCCGGACTAGACTTAATGATCCTTTAAAATTTCTAATCATATGTAGAATACTGCTGGATGATTGTACACTACAAGTTATTTAGAATTTGCCTCCAGAAGCGAAGAAACAAACTACAACATGTAGACAAATAAGCTGTTTTCCTGCTTTCTTAAGTCATCGGAAACACCAGAGTAGATATTTAAGGAATTCTTCATATCTTGTTATCTCTGATTTCATGGTGTTCTTTAAAAAAGATTGAAAATGACTAGAATTCATTACAAGTCCTTAATTGCCATTTTCTCCACAAAATAGATGGTTATGTGCAGGCTTCAGAATAGCTACCATTCATTTGAGGGAGATCTTGTGCTGCCGAACTTTAAATAAACAGCGATGTTTTACTAAGTTTGCAAAAGCATAATTAGTCCTCGAGGCACAATATTTTTAAGCGCCAGCCACTTGTTCTCCAGCTGTACTCTTTGGATTTGTAGTTGTCTGCAGCAGCTTTTAGCCGTCGCATCGAAGTCCAAGCGTTTTCATGACTGACAAGCCCTTTCTCCGTGTGTGCTCCTCCACACAGAACAGTGCATCGCCACTTCTCCTTTGAGAGAGGCATCTGCTACAGCTCCTTTTAAGTTCAGTGGTGCCTACAAACATTCCAAAATGGACCCCACTGGGACCCAGCAGCATTAGTGTGTGTTTGATTTGTCACACAATTATAGGAGAGAAATGAAATAAGTGATAGGAAAGAATCACAGGTGGGCAGAAACAGTACTTTAAGCATATCTTCCCTTCCACGCTGCTAGAATCCACCGAGGATCATAATATTCATTTATCTTTTCCCCAACAAGCCCCTAGGGAAATACATTTTGAAGCATTCCAAAGTTTTTGTTTTTAAGCAGCAGGTGATTTTTTGAAGTTTCTTTCGTGTACATAATAAATAATAAAACCTGCGTCATAAAATATCTACACCAAAGAACTTCACAGCTAATGCAACTTTCTCGCCCTAGTTAGCTTCGTCAGGCACTTGATGGGATTAATGAGAACCAAAACGATGGCCAATGCACAGGTGCTGACTATTCTTTATATCAAAGATTCTGTTCTAAACTGTGAAAAGTATATATGCTTTACCACATTCACCTAAAGCCATAACGGTTGTGACTATTCTTATAAATAATTAAAATATATCTATTGCTTGGTTAAAATCCCTCACTGAATGGGGCAGTTCTACTCTGTCATCCACATCTGCTATGAGTTAGAATCCTTCGACAGCAAGAGATTTGTCCACTTTTATACCTGTGGATATAATCTCTATAAGCATCAGGAGAGGGTGTGTGCTAAACACAAGCACTTCTGTGTAGAGACAGACAGTGCAGGGAGCACAAAGGTCAGTGCCCCCTGAGGACCAGCAAGGAGTGATCGAGCCTCCCCACAGATGAGAGAGACAGAACCTTCTCCTAACCAGGTGCCTGAACTGAGATGTATGGCCTCTTGCATCCCGAGTGTGGTAGTCACATAATCCAGTGTCAATTTGCAGAGGGGTGGAGTCTAGCCTGTCAATCAGGTCACAGCTTGATGACCTCATTTGGAGGTACCACAGAGATAAATAGCTCACTGGAGGTCAGATATACTCACTCCCTGGGAGACATTCCTGTTGTCAAGCCACATGAAGTTTGCTGATGGAGCCTGCGCTCTAGGGCTGGAGGTGCCACATGGAGACCCAGTCCGGTGCTGACATGCTGCCACAGTCACTGGCTTCACAAGATTTTATACCTACTGGCCTGTGATCTTCCTGCATCTGGCGTCATTACATGTGTTGCGTGAGTCTGGAAAGGAACATATTGACTGGTATCAGATATACTGGCTAATATCAGACTTCTGGACTTGATCTGGGCTAGGCTGGGATTTTTCTTAGTATACAATTGCTCTTTTATAGAAAGCCCTTTGTTATATACATATGAGTGCCCTAGATTTGTTTCTCTAGTCTAGCCAGACTAACACATGAGGAAAACCAATGTCTGTTCTCTAATGCCACTCACGACCATGATGTTCCTGCCACAGGGCTAACGGAGGCAGGTGGTTGATGACAGATGAGAAGAGAATTTGGTTCCTTCTTTATAAATGGAGCATCTTTAATACATCCAACAATCCTTTAAACCCTACCTATCTGGAGTCTGTGCGAAGCTGGTGTGCACTTATGGTGTGCACTGAATTACCATGAGTGCTAGCAACAATCAGAATTCAAAGAAGGATCAGAATCATAAAAGGGATACCAAGGGCTCAAGCAGAAAGAAAATGTTTTGAAAATAATAATGGCAACAAATGTACAAATGTACGTGACACAATGTATGTATGTATTGTGATAAGAGTTGTATGAGCCCCCAATAAAATGATTTTCAAAAATAAAGCAAAATAACTATAAAAAATTCCTCACTGTTCCTTAAGGTAGGGAAGAATAAAGGCAGAGAGATAGTAACAGTGAGAAAGAGAGATGGATGACTGGATTGATAATATCATTATGTATAAACCACAGACCCCTGGATTCTTCTTATTCTTTGAGCTGTTGCTGAAACTGTGTGACTTTGAAATTGGGGGGCACTATCTGAACCATTCAAAGTAACTTATTTCCTTACTTGACCTTGAACTTTTTAGGAAAAAAGATGACATATTTTTTGCTTAAAACTTGGAAACACTGAGAATGCTCAGAGACTATGAACATATCAAATGGGTCCCTCCTTCTCCTCACTGAGATCTGTAAAAATGAGATGTGACAAGATCTCACATAATTGTGAGTCACAATTCACTTACAATATATGCATTATTTCCCAGATACATTATAGGGACCTGACTCCCAAGAACAGAATGCCCATCTCTACATATACTGGAGGAAAGTGGGACACAGAGATGGGACATTTGAAGAGTATAAGAAGTCTCTGGGTTCTAAATGTCCTACTCAGACAATCTGTAGTTATGAACCAACGCCCTTAAAGCATATTGTATTAAAAATGTTAGGTACGTGCAATCATGTGCAATAACAAAGAGGTGACACATTGTGGACCATATCGAAACATAATTATTATTGTCACACTACATTACAGTGAGTTAAGTATATCTGAAAGTGTTTATTTTATTTTTATTTCATACAATGTACATTACTAGTTTATATTACTACATACTAACAAGTATTTTACTAACTGAAGTTAAATATGAACCATACCTAACTTCCAACTTTCATACAATAAACTTAAAGATAGATTTATGAATGTTAACAGTATAGATAACACAATCATAAACATTTTGTAAACATAAATGAGACTCTGGGAAATAAATGCAATATATATTAAGGATACAGGCTTAATATGTCTAGTATATAAATAGTTCATATAAACCCATCTATACAGGGAAATACCAATGATAAGTGAGCAAATTTAAGAAGCCAACACTCTAAAAAGAATTATACATGTTCAATATATATAAAACTTAAAACCAGAATAACAAATTTTACGAATAAGATTTTAGTATTCAAAATTATTAATGGCCCTGTTTATGATTCTCAGCAGCAAAGAACAAAAAATCATATCATTGTGTGCTCACCTCCCTGATACAATCACTGAAGATGAATGGGTGCATAAGCCAATGTGGCGAAGAAAACTGATGGTTCCTGGCTATCAAAAGATATAGCATCTGGGGTCTTAAAGGCTTGAAGGTAAATAAGCGGCCATCTAGCTCAGAAGCAACAAAGCCCACATGGAAGAAGCACGCCAGACTGTGTGTTCTTAAGGTGTTGAACAGATCAGGTATCAGGCATTATCGAACAAATAATCATATCATCATCAATGAGGGGGAGTGTGGAATTGGGACCCAAAGCCCATCTGTAGGCAATTGGACATCCCCTTACAGAAGGGTCACGGGGAGGAGACAAGCCAGTCAGGGTGCAGTGTAGCAACAAGAAACATACAACTTTCCTCTAGTTCCTAAATGCTTCTACCACCCCCCACTATCATGATCCCAATTCTACCTTACAAATCTGGCTAGACCAGAGGATGTACACTGGTACAGATAGGAACTGGAAACACAGGGAGTTCAGGACAGCTGATCCCTTCAGGACCAGTGGTGAGAGTAGCAATACCCAGAGGTTAGAAGGAGGGTGGGTTGGAAAGGGGGAACCAATTATAAGGATCTACATATAACCTCCTCCCTGGGGGATGGACAACAGAGAAGTGGGTAAAAGGAGACCACAGACAATGCAAGCTATGACAAAATAATAATTTATAGATTATCAAGGGTTCATGAGAGAGGGGGAGGTAGGGAGGGAGGGGGGGAAATGAGGAGCTGATGCCAGGGGCTTAAGTGGAGTGCAAATGTTTTGAGAGTGATGAGGGCAATGAATGTACAAATGTGCTTTACACAATTGATATATGTATGGATGGTGAGAAGAGTTGTATGAAGCCCTAATAAAATAATTTAAAAAGAAAAAAATCCCTTTATTTTACACAATGGAATAGAAAGATGCAATATTAATAGAAAACATAGGTTTAAAATATTCAATTCAAATTTTATAATATGTGTACATGCATATACGTGTGTGTTTATGCTTATGCAGAATGAAAAACTGGAAGATAACAGGCTACTCCTAATTGAGAAAAGTATTTTTTAAATTGGCAAAGTAAAACTCTATTCTCCTATAAAGAATGCAGTATTCTCTACTGCGCTACATCCCATGTTGTGTCATATGTTGTGGGCAATGCAACATCTGATATATTTTCTGTCTTTAAGTAATACTCTATTTTAGAGAGAGAATACCAACCCCCCAAAACTCAACTGCCATTGAGTCAGTTCTGACTCTTGTTGACACTGTAGAACAGAGTAGGGTGACTCCCTAAGGGCACTGGTTCTCAACTTTCCTAATTCTGTGACCCTTTAGCACAGTTCCTCATGGTGGGGTGACCCCCCCAACCATAAAATTATTTCCATTGCTACTTCATAACTGTAATTTTGCTACTGTTATGAATCAGGTGAGCTCTGTGAAAGGGTCACTTGACCCCCAAAGGGGTCACAACCCAGAGGTTGGGAACCTCTGTCCTAGGACTTCCAGGGGGTATTGAAGCCTATTAAGTTCATTCAAAATCATTACTAAATAAAACATGAGTAGTGTGAATTAACTGAATTGTTGTTATTGTTTGCAACCATCACATTCATTCACTTATGGAAACCCCATGCACAACATAACAAAATGCTACACAATCCAACGCCTGGCTGTGATCAGTGGTGGATAAGACGTTTATGACATTTAGCACTTGCTTTTGAGGGAGACATGAACCTTCCCTGTCCTATAAATATTTACAGCCTCAGAGATCTCAAAGTGGTTTTCATTGACTGATTTTCTGAAGTAAACCTCAAGATAATTTTTTCTAGGCCACCTGGGTCCGGAAGCATGGCTAAAACCTGTTAGGTACAACAACCTGCAAATTTCCATCGACAACCATATGGTGACTACACACAAATGTGAGTTGCCCAGGAGTGAAACGCAGGCTCCCCATTTGAATGAAATAACTGCCACTGAACCACCACTGCTAGTACAAGCTGGGCATGCTACCTCATTTCACAGCGCAGATGACGCAACCTGAACCATTCCACTGGACAATGTTGAGTCTCCGGGTTTTACCTTTTTTTAATTCCTAGAACTGAGAAATAGAAAATAGGATCCCTGGCCTCAAAGATCTCAAAAGAAATATAGATTGGCATACAGAAAATAAAAATACATCATGATATATGCAGTAATACAAGTGAATTCCAATGTAGCTTGCCTGTTTAGGCATAGTGCAGAGAGTGAGAACACTCAGCTCAGTAACTGCCCTTCTGGAGAGCAATATTGCTCATAACCTCACAGCTTCCCATGGCAGACATATCAAGTGTACATTCCCATCATACAGAAAGTCCTCCAAGGGATGCAAATAATAAATTCATCAACATAGGTTGTGTAGCCTACATTAGTAATAATATTAACAAACCCGATGCTGGTTCAATTTTCAATAGATCAATATTTAGGAATGAAAATGGAAACTAGATAGTGTGCCCATTCAAGTGCACCAACATTACTGAGAAAGAGATTTTAAAACAAAACACAAACACTATCTAAAATTGAGGATAAGATGAAACAGAATATAGCAAAGCACATTTGAACAAAAAAGTTTCAATATTATCGACAAATGGCATGTTTTTCAACAATAAATAATAGTGCCTTGAGCATAATAAACTTTTAACCCAGTTAAATCAATGCGCATGACAGCAACAGTTAAGTGATAAAATGACTCATCGCATTGGGCTAATCTTGCACAAAACTTTTTATAGGGTTGAAAATCAAAAAGCTATGATGTTCCTTTGAGAACTAAGGTGTATCTGACCCAATCCACCCGATTTCAGTTGCTTCGTATACATATGAAAGTTGACGTTAAATAAGGAGGAAGAAGAACTGATCGTTTGAAATGTGGTGCTGGTGAAGAACATTGGAAGTGTCAGGTATTGCCAAAAGAAGACCAAGTCTGTCTTGGAAGAAGTAGGGCTAGAGTGTTCCTGAGAGGTAAAGTTGGTGAGACTTCATCTTATGTACTTTGGACATGTCAGGAGAGGCCAGCCTGTGAAGTATATCATGCTTGGTAAAGTAGAGGGGCAGCAAAAGAGACCATGGATTGACGAAATGGCTGCAACAGTGAACTTGAGCATGGGGACAATTGTAAGTAGGGTCCAAGACAAGGCAGTCTTTTGTTCTATTGTGGATAGAGTAGCGAGGGTCGGAACCAGGTTGACGATGGCACCTGACAACAACAGCCTATCCATTGATGATCCGAAAGAACGATGAATGAGTAAAATCTCTATATTCAATGAACTTACTTTATAGTCAGTTATTTTCAATAACCCCTTTTATTTTCATTTCCCGTTGCTAGGATAAAACCGCAAATGAATCAAACAAAATAATGTGTAGAGAACTGGCTGAAAAGATGTAGGGTACTCCGAGTTCACCAGCCAAAAGCATTCTATGAGTTTGAGGTATAGTGACTATTATGAATTGGTGCAGTAAGCTCCATGTCATATACTCTGACTTTACTTCTCAAATGTAACCTTCTATACCCCATATTGTTCATTTTTGTAAAGAGGAATTTATTACATAGGTTGCCAGTTCATTTACACTTAAATTAGCATGAAATCATGCTGAAAAGGTGGTGAAACACAGAAGCAAGGGAAACCATAGACTGAGATTTGCTTTAGACCCAAACTACAAAGGATTTGTGCACAAAGAGAAAGAGCAGTCAATGCAGACCTGCACAGCTGGGATTCTGAGCATATTTTTGTCTTGGCAGAAGGCATATTCCCTCTCACACATACACTGCAGAAGAGGAAGGAATTCTAGTGCATTGATCGTGGGTTATTACCCTGCAATTTAATCATAATTATTTTCCACATAAAGAAGGTTTGTGAAAACATCAAATATGTCAATGGGCATTATTTTATAGCAAAGCAATTAAAGATAAGAAAAATAGTAATAAGACATCCTATCTTTTCCAACACTTATCTAAAGATGCAAAGTATAGGGGTTATTCTTTTTATAAACAGAAAATCTCTCTTTTTATAAACAAAAAATCCCCATCTCATTTATGTCTATAGATGTACCCAAAGTTTATCTTAAGTATTTTAATTCATCTCTATCTATCTATCTTTCTAACTATCTGCATTTGGCATGATAGATTTTAGTCAAGTTACAATTAAAATTTCTGATAACATCACAGTTTTCCCAAGGAAAGTGAAATATGAAATCATCTGAAATACATTTATAATGGGCTCATAAACAAAGAACTGTAGTCAGAAGGCAGTGCTTTAAACCAAATACCATCAGTTTCAGTCAGATTGATTCAGACTCGGGACAGTCCATTGTGTGTCAGAGTAGAAGTGAATTCCACAATGTTTTCCAGGAAAGAGTTTTGGATGTGAAGTGGTAGGCCTTTTTACTGAGGTGGTTAGTAGGTGATTAAGGTATCATTTGTACTGCCTACTGGCCCAAACCAAATATATTTTTCAAGATATATATTTGTAAATTTTTTAAGGTAAAATTCATTTCGAACAATCCTATTTAAGACCTACAGTTTAACAGGAAACAGTTCCTAGATTAAAGTTCACAAAGCAATTAATTTTAGAGTAAATAAAACTATTTGAGACCTATGATTAAATACAATTATCAAAACAAACAAAATGGCAAATTGACTGCCATCTAGTGGATTGGGGCTCATAGCAGCCCTATAGGACAGAGTAGAACTGCCTCTGGGTTTCTGAGACTATAACGCTTTTTGGGAATAGAAAGCCTTGTCTTTCTCCTGCTGAGAAGCTAGTGGTTTTGAACTACTGACCTGTGGTTAATGACACCACGATGGCTCCTTGTTCAGCCATCTAGGGTGTGAAAAAAAACCTTAAGATAGTGTGCAATGAGAGGGTCAAGTCAAGAAACTCAGGGAGTTTTCACTGGAAGAAAAATCATTATGCACAAGGATAATGAGAAAAGAATGAAATAAATCTGTGATCGGTTGAATTTTCTAGAGAAATAAAACCAGTGACATATATGTATAAAGAAAAACATGTTTATACCAAGAAAGTAACTCAGCCAAGTTAAACTCAATCCCATGGGTCAGATGCCACCTTGATGCCTTCAGCCATACAGCTGCCAGCTGATGAAGCAGGAAGAAGTGGGATGATGGGAGATCACAGGATGTTAGCTGTAGAGCCACATGGGTCCCAGGTCTACATGAACATGGCAGGGCACTGACAGCTCTCAGGACTGATAGGCCACGTGGGCCACTGGCCCCAGACATGAGACCCAGGCCCCAGTCAAGCAGGAAGGCAAAGGGCAAGAGAAGGCTCAGTTCTCCTCAACGTCCCTCTTAGAAAATGAACTCTCCTTAGGAAGCCGCACCAGGCTGTGACCTGATTGATAGATTAGACTCCACCCATTTCTTCTTTAAGATGCCAGGTTGACACAAAACGCTGAACATCATAAATCCAAATGCCATGAGGGGAAGGCTCAATAGAGGACAGGCATAAAATAAATGGATTTAGGCAGAAAAAGAGAAAAAGAGATAGGCTTGAGATGGATAGACTTAGATGGAATGGTCCTTTGTGTGTACAAAATTTTAAAGAATCAGATTTGTTGAGTTTGGCATTAATCACAAAAATATTTACATGATGAGATTTTGTTGATGTTGAGGTAGTACACTCAAGATAGTAAGGCACATTTAATATGCTCATAATGTTGAGATTTTCAGAAAGTGGGTAGCTGTTTAAGTTTTCTCTAGCCCAGCACATATCCACACATAGAAATATTTTCCACTTGTGGCTAACGTAAGTTAAAAACAACCACCACCTACTATAAATGCTTTAATGAAATATGGGCTCACTTAGGCATATCGATCAGGATCTCATGTGGATAAAAGTCAACAAAAGAATAGCTTCTACGTCTATGTGCTAACATTTCGTACATCGCTAACATATTAAGTAATTTATTATTAAACAAGTTTTAATAAGAGCACATGTAATGAAAGAATGAGGGAAGAAATGGACTGTAGATTACTATGAAATAATCACCAATACTGAAGACTCCAACTTGAGCCTTGTTATCTAGATTAAATAAATTAAGATGCATAAAGTGCTTAGAATAGTACCTAGAAATTAGTAAGTACTTTATAAAGGTTAATTATAATTATTATTTGTGAAAAAGAGATGTTGAAGGTTGGTAGAGCAGGGAACACTTAGAGTTATTGGATAATGCTTTGAAAAAATTAATATTGTCTAATGAGGTTCATAAAACCATCTTGATTCTTGAAGGCATCAGTGTCTAAATTATAGGAATCCACCAAGAACTTTATGTCTGTCAATAAGACAAGGGTCTCAGACATCTCAGTTTGAGACGTAGCATGCATATTCGTAAGTGTTGAGTCTAGTTTAAATAAGGATTTTTTTACAGGGAATAGGATCATACATTTTGAGGACTACTTTAAGCACTAAGGTACACCTGTCCCAAGTCATGATATTATTAATTAACTCATATGCATGTGGAAGTTTGATATTGAATAAGGAAGAATAAAGATAAATCAATACATTTGAATTATGGCACAGGCAACAAATATTGAAAGTACCCCGGACTGGCAATAGAACACACAAATCTGTCTTGGAAAAAATATAGCCCTAATTCTCTAGAGGCAAGGATGGCAAGTCTTATTCTCACACACTGGACACACTATCAGGAGAGACCAGTCCCAGGGGAAGGCATCAGAGCATCAACAAAAAAGAGAAAGCTCTTCAACATGATGGATTGACTCAGGACTACAGTGATGGCTTCATACATAAGAACAATCGTGAGGATGGCACAGGACTGGGAAGCATTTTCTTCTGTTTTACTTAGGGTTGCTATGATTTGGAACTAACTCAGTGGTGCCTAACAACAAAGACAACAGGTCCAGGCATGGGTGAAAGATGAGTCTTTCTACTCCCATAAAGAGGTACAGTCTGGGAAATTCACAGGGCAGTTTTTCCCCGTCGTATAGGGTCTTTATGAGTTGGCATGGACTCAATGGCAGTCAGGATGGCACTAATAAAAACATGGTGCTGCCTTAAAGGATCTAGAATAAGAAGGCCCCTCCCCTGGAAAGTGAGCAAAAAGCCACTTAAACGGTCTCTATATAATGTCATCCAGACCTCCTCTCGCTGCTCACCATGTGTGACTCACTGCTAGCTACTCTTACCCATCCTAGTGGACCAAACCCTGGCCGTCGGCTGCTCTGCTTCCTGCCCTTCTGCAGGCATTTGTTCAATATTTGCAAGGCAATCCTGTCTTTGGAATTATGAAAGAAGATTCCACAACAATATAGTCTTTCTTTGTTGGCTTATGCTGCTTATTTGAACATATCTGAGGACGTATGGTCGTGATTCCTCACTTTGGGGTTATGCCAAAGTCCTGTATCTCCATTTTTCAATCGAGTCGCCTTTGTTAGCCCCTGTCATTTTTGGCCAGCATCACTGCTCAGAGGAGATTACTTTCTTTTGCCCCGCATTGCTCCAGGCTTGAACAAACAATTGCATTGCTAGGCAGCTCTTCCGCTCTAGCCTTGGGGGCGCTATTTATCAGAAGTGCAGGAAGGAAGGCAGTGTTAAAGATGGCTTTCATATCTTTCAACTGCCCTGTGTCCCCCTTGCTTCCCAGGCTACCCATTCAAGGAGAATGTCATGAATTGTTTTTTAAGGATTTGCAATAATTTCTCAGCACACTTTACTGTCCTCTCCATAAGAGATATACACATTCTCTCCTGGCACCATCTTATAAAAATATTCTTTCAAAAATAATAATTTTGCCCTATATTTTGCAGTGATGATAAATTTTCTTTTTAATAAAACATTGTAAACTTATTTATTGAATGGTTTATAGGAGATTTCCAAGGGAACTATCTTTATTTTATTAACATACTAGAGGGAATGGATGCACTGCCGTCCTGTTTTTGTGCCCACTCAATAGTTCTCAATAGCACTCCCGGAGAAAGCTGAAACAACTTTACTTTTAAAAAACAATGCTTGAAAAATGTTTGGAAAACCTAATAAATTATAACTAATCAAGCTGATAAGCATTTCTTTTCTAATGCGACATTAAAGGATACAAAAGCAAAATTCTATGTCTTCTCAACCATTATAGCCAAAAAATAGTTATTGCTGATCCCAAAGAATAAAACTATTAAAACCAGATTGACTTTGTGAATATTATTTTCCTTTTGCTGTGTATATTAAAGTCTATTTAAAAATGATCTGTTATCACTCATATATAATAATAAATGGATTGTTTTGATCAAGTAAATAAAATTAAATGATTAAAATAATTAAACACAAAACAAATAAAATGGCTAAATGCAATAGTACAAATGAAATGAGATGCACTTTATCATGTTCAGAGAGCTTACTATATGTTATTGGAACAACTATATATATGTTTTTAATCATTTTATTGGGGGAATCATACAACTTATCACAATCCATACATCAATTGAATCAGGCATGTTTGGAACAACTATATCTTTTAAACTACCCTGCTAACATGTTTTCACCAAAATACTAAAAATAAAGAGAAAAAACTAGCCAAAGCTTGATGAGACTGAAGTACATGAGACTAAGTCTCACCATGCTTGCTTCTAAGGAGCATTCTGGCTTTGTTTCTTCGAAGACAGATTTATTTGTTCTTCTGGCAGTCCATAGTATGTACATTCAATATTCTTTGCTGACACAATAATTATAACACACACTTTTCCTATAATTGTTCTTATTCATGATCAAATTTCACATGCATACAAGGCTCTTAAAAATGCCATGGCTTAGACCCACCTTAGTCCTACAAGTGATATCTGTACTATTCAGCACTTGAAGGAGGATTTACGCATCCGAGTTGCCTAAACCAATACTTAGTTCGGTGTCTTGACTGCTGCTTCCATGGGTATGCATTGTGGAGCCAAGCAAGGTAAAGTTCTTGACAAATTCAATCTTTCTTCCATTTCTCATGATGTTATCTATCGATCCAGTTATGAGATGTGTGGTTCTTTTTATGTTGAGTTGTAATCCACACTGGACAGACATATTCTTCTTTACCTCCATTATGTAGTACCAGTCCAATTTCTCCTTGGTAATCAGAATCAATCACACCACTTAGTATGGTGACACTCTTCCTGACCTGTTGATCCAAAGTCATGAGAAGTCCAAAGTGCCCAAATATACCACCCATACGCACCCCAAATATACCACCATACACACCCCAAGATACCACCATACACACCCAAAGTATACCACCCATACACATCCCAAGTATACCACCATGCACCCCTCAAGTATACCACCATACACACCCCAAGTATACCACCATACACACCCCAAGTATACCACCATGCACACCTCAAATATACCACCATACACACCCCAAGAATACCACCATACACACCCCAAGTATACCACCATGCACCCCCCAAGTATACCACCATACACACCCCAAGGATACCACCATACACACCCCAAGTATACCACCATACACACCCCAAGTATACCACCATACACACCTCAAGTATACCACCATACACACCGCAACAATACCACCACACAAACCCCAACAATACCACCATACACACCCCAAGGAAAGGCTTGGTGCATTGCTACAAAATATGGCATCTGCTTTCAGAGCAAGGCAACTGAGGGTTTTTTTTAGAAACATGATGCCACATAAGTAATCATTTATCTAGACTCTAAGTGAGACTCTGACATTTAACAAGACTCTAAGTGAGAATATGATACTAAGGGTAGCCAATTAACTGAAGGGGAGGCCATTATTGAACCTAATTGCATAAGGTAAAAGCTTGCAAGTTTAATTGGGAGGTGAAAGTAAATGATAGTTTGAATTGGGGTTTGCTGGGTCAAATCCAACTCTACATTACAGTACCAGCACTTGTCATGGATTGTGTAAATCCAACAGAAGTTTTCTTAGTCATATAAAATGAAATTAATAATAAGTGATTAGCATAATTTTAGATTAAAAGATATAATTCAATGCACATGTTGGAATAATCAAATTATTCTTGCAGGTAAGTTACCCATCAGAAGGAAGGCTGATTAATGACTGATTTAGGGGAGTGTTTCAATTTCAGGTTCAGCTCTTACACTGGTTTGCCCAATCAAGAAATTGGCCATCTTTAACTGAGAAAGATGTACCGAGGATTTTTTTACCTGGTAATTTTGCAACATAATAGACTTTCTGTACTGATCCACTAAGAAAACATAACCTGCAGGACTGGGATGGAAGACCAGAATGAAAGATTAGAACAGCAAGTGGCAAATGTATAATAAGCCTAAGTTGTCAGTTATTGGGTAGCTTCAGAAGTAATAGAAATACAAACTGAGTCCAATAACTTAAGAGAATTTTGCAATATCGATATGTATACCTGTATTATTAATTTCCAGCTTTAAGTTTAAACAAATATTTCAGCTCTCTTAATCTAAAAGGAGAAGGACTGATGGTAAGCTGAAAAATTCTATTAAACTTCTTTCTTGTGGACAGACCCCTTGCCTTCTCAAAACACATTAGAGATATATAATGGGGTGCTGGACATAGACTTAACTTCTATCATTTATTTTTAAATAATGCTATTCTTAAATTACATATCTTTTAAAACTTTTATAGGCATATACTTCATATATCACACAAATTTATTATTCAATCTTATTTAGAAGATTTGGGCAATCATCACCACAATCAATTTCTGAACATTTTCTGCTCATACTCATTGCCAGGTCATTTCCCCCATCCTCTCCTGTTGTGCCCCTATCCAGTTACCATCTCTTTAGGTCTACCTGTCCTGAGTTTCATATGCGGAAAATGACACAAAATACAAACAGGAAGAAAAAAATCCTGCAACAATGATTAGACATAACCTAGAATAACCTCAAAAAGAAAGCAAAATTCTAAATACTGGGGGAATAAACTTTAAAGTATGTCAAAAGAAGGAGATCAAATAATAAGGGATCTAATTTTAACCGAAGTACATGTGCTGCAGTGGACTCTCCAAGCTGACGGCTAGTAAGGCTACTCACATGCCTTCACTATGGTCAGAGGGAATTCAGCGGAGGTGTAATCTATGTGTGGACCCTGCAAACGGGTTTGGGGCTTCCACTGTTATCCAGAGCCTTGTGCAAACCAGGTGTTCACAATTGAAGCTCTGATACCATTCCTGTCTTTGGAATTTGGTTTTGTCATTTACAATCCTCAGATCATATAGGCTAGTGAGCTTCTTCTATGTGGATTTAGTTAATTCCTCACTTAGACGTCTGCTTATTTTAAGGAAAGTTTTTAAGACCCTGGACACTATTCTTTCTGATATATACATCCTTCCTGGTTTCTTCACCTCATTCTGCTAATGCACCCAAATTTTCGATGCTCTCTTCATGAGGGTAAGTATCTAGCAGGACTATGTCATAAGAACTAATTGTCCAATGTTCTTATATTTGGCTAGAATTAAGTAGGAGTCTCAAATCATTTCATATATCCATGATTTCTATTTGTATATGTACATAAAACATTTAGAGACATCATTATCATTTTATGATAGAGAATGTTATCAACCATCCCCCTGAGACATTAGGTGATTTTACAGGTAGAGTCATTAATTTAGCCAATGGTATAGAATTTAAGATATTGTTGAGAAAAGGAAGTTATATTAATATCGGCCAGTCAGACTGCAATACATAAATTGTTGACTTATACAGATTAAACTATTGAACTCTTAAGTGACTGGACACTATTTACACAAACAATGTGGGTTGGTGATAAGGCAAAATGTCAATGACACTTATTCACAAAGTCAAAACCATGCCTATGGTAAACTGAAGACATGGTAGAGCGTATTTGGCCTTATTTCTATACTTGCAACCAGAGGCAGGGAAAACTGTCCCTATTTTGAGATAGATCTCCTTTGCTCCAAGGTAGAAATGTTACCAGGATGAAAATGTGCCTGCTGCAAAAGGGGCCCACTTAAGAAGCAGTTTACTTAAAAAAAATTGTAAGCATTATATTGAGAGTTCTTTGGATATCAAAACATTCCATAGTTCAACCACATCAAGCAGTATTGTACAACTGCTACCACAATCAGTTGTGAAACATTCTTTTTACTTGAACTCCTTGAAATCAGTTCCCCTTTATCCCCTCCCTCCCTCACCCTACCCCCCGGAACCCTTATTTTTTTCCCTTTTAAAAGTTCTTACTTTTTTTGGTGTGTGTGTGTGTGTGTGTTTGTAAATATAAATATATGTGTGTACTTGTTATGTATGTATGAAAATGCAACAAGGAAGCAGATGGTGGGCTTTGGGCCTCTATAAATCTTACTTCAGTACAAGAATGGTTTGCTCTAATAATGTGACATTGTATGATACTCACTTTGCTGATAAGATTGCTGAAGACAAAATGGGTGCACAAGCAAATGTGGTGAAGAAAGCTGATGGTGTTCAGCTATCAAAGCTATAGTGTCTGTAGTCTTGAAGGCTTATAGTTAAACAAGTGGCCATCCAACAGTGAAGCAACAAAGCCCACATGGAACAATCACACCAGCCTGTGAAAGTATAAGGTGTGGATGGGTAGAGGTATCAGATATTCAAAAGCAAGCAACCAAATTAATGTGAAGGGGTCTGGACGTAGTGGAGACCCCAAACCCACCTGTAAAATAACTGGATTCTATATAAGTATTGTCAAGCATTTGTACCCACAATAGAAATGTATTTGTTTCTCTAAGACATATTTGTCCCCCTCTCTCTATCTTCACTTGAACTTCCAGTGAGGGTCATGTATCACTCTTGTGGGAATGTCTGTTGATTTGGGGTGACCTTAGAACAATGTTGCCTAGCAAGAACTTCCTGGCCTTCGCCTTCTCCTCCCATCTTGAGAAGGTGACCCCAGCTGAAGTGGGATCTCCCCAGTTGAAGTAGTTTTAATATTACATATAAAAGGGGTGAAATATAGTTCATGAGTACGAGGCAGGCTCTCTACTTCCTTGCTTGGGAGACTAGATCAGATTACATGACCTGGAACAGAATCCTGTCTTTGTCTTTTTGTTTGTCCTTATAGTAGTGGACTCATATTTTCCCTTTTGTGGTTGACTTCGCTCAGCATAATGGTTTCCAGGGCCATATTACTCCATTGTGTGTATGTACCAGAATTCATCCATTCTTCTGTGGATGGGCTTTTGGCTATTTCCTGCTTCTTACTTTTGTAAACTGTACTGCAATGAACATGAGAAAGCATGTATCAGTTCATGCTCTGTCTCTTATTTCTATTAAATCTATTGCTGGGTCATATGGTATTTCTATTGCCAGGTGTTTTAGATACCACCCTATTACTTTCTACATCATTGTACACATTTACAAGTCCACCAGCAGTGTAAAATAGTTCTAATCTCTCTGCACCCATTCTAACATTTGTTGTTCTGTATTTGCGTTTGTTTGCTCATTTTGGAATTGGGCTGCCATTGTGCATGTAATGTGCTATCTCATCATTGTTCTGACTTGCATTTACCACATAGCTAGTGATTGTGATTATTTCCGCAGGTGTTTGCTAGCCATTACAGTATCATTTTTTTGTGTGAATTGTCTACTCATATTGTCTTCTTGGATTATTCAGATTTTACTTATTGCAGAAATCTATGGATTTTAGTAAGTAGTCTCTGTCCTTTGTGTCATTACTAAAAATATTTTCCCCAGTCCATGTCTCTTGTTTTATGAAGACTTTGATTTGCATAAGTAATTTTATTTTTAATAGGTCCCCATCATTTATTTTGTTTTCCACACTATGTTCTTCTTTGATTATATTTGGTAGTCTGTGTATGCCCTGTATGAAAATGCATTTCGGTTTTCTCATTGGTAATCCTTTTAGCTCTAGATTTACATTTAGGTCTGAATACATCGTGAGTTCACTATGTGCATGTGATGAGGTATGAGTCCTGTTTCATATTTCTCCAGCTGCTGATCTATTTTTCTGGCACCATTTGTTGAAGAGGGTGACCCTTTCCCATTCAATACTTTTTGGGGGGTCCTTTTAATTCTGGGTTTTCTATCCTGTTCCATTGGTCTAGGATAGGTATTTCTACTGCCATTGAGTCTATTTGAACTCATGATGACTCTATAGACTGGACAGAGTTTCAGAGACAGGAGCTCTTTATAGAAGCAGACTGCTTCAATCCCAAAGAATTAAATGAATATTAACATATAATGTTTCCTATATGTGTCTTTTGTCATTGTTGACCCCTTTTCCTAGTATCATTGTCATCTTTGTCCTCTTACACTTTCTCTACTATGATTCCAATACCCATCATTCAATCACACATACTTAACTTTTAATAGAAATCATGAAGTTGCCATTTTCGTAAGTCAAATTATCCAATATTGGTAATAACATAGGGTCCAACTTACATTTTCTTAATCCATGTCCTGACTGTGGAAACACTATTCAGTCGGCACTACCATATCATTTATTTTGTTACACATTTATAGTTTTAAAGTTAGCCATGATATTAAAATAATTCTCTTCCTTCAGACCTCTGTACTGGTTGCAGCTGCCTTCTTTCTGCTTATAAATGGCTGCAATTCAGTTTTAAACAAATCAAAATTCTCATACTTCTATTTTTCTCTTAGATGCCTTCACATAAAGCAATATTGAAAAAATGTAAATACTACATACACACTCATTTTAAGTCCAAAGTTTGGAGAGCACTCCCGCTTTATGTGAGCCATTCCATTCTAACTGACTCCATATTTCCTTGTGCCCACACAGACCAATTTTTATTTATCATCAGCATCCAACATTGCCACACAAAAAAATGATTTTGATGTTTTCTCCCAAATATGGGTAAATTTTCACATATTTAAAAGCAGTAAAGTTTTAAAATAGAGATTAATAATTTGTTAAAGAAAATAAAACTGATTTTAATTCTTTTATAAGCACTAATGCAAATCAAAACCCAAACACATTGCCATCAAGTCAATGCCGACTCACGGCAACCCTACTGCAGAGCAGTGTAGAACACCAGAGGTGTCCAAGGTTGGAATCTTCACAGAGATAGGCTCAAGTATAACAACAATTGTGAGGATGGCATAGGACCAGGAATTCTTTCCTTCTGTTGGATATTGAGCCCTTTAAACTGGAACTCACTCCACCGCACCTAACAAAAACAATCTAACCAAAGTCGATTGCCATGTCTTTCTCCTGTCAAACACCTGGGCATCAGAGCCCCCGACTTTCCATAGTAATCAAGTGCCTAACTGTTGGGTCACTGGGGCTATGTATAAACACCTGTATCTGAAATAAATGCGAAGGTTTCAAAGGGGGGGAAAAAAACAAGGAAAAACAAATCTCACCAAATTAAATATTATGACATTTACAACTATTTATAAATAAACTTATAAATTAACTTACAGTAAATATAATTATCTTCTTTCAGATCTCTGTCCTTACTATAAAAACCTTCTTTCAACTTAAGAGTGTATTGAACCTCGGTCATTGCCTGTACTTTTATTATTGACATTTCCGTTTTTTCCTCCTGTTTTATGGAAGGAATGACCATATTTACACCTAGGTGTATACTGATTTCTAGCCGTGTAGACAGCATGGTTCAAAGTGTGCAAGGTTTAAAAAAACAGTCTGAACCCTGACGGTATCAGAGTTGTGGGACAGGAAACCTCATTAGGAATACTGGCAAGTCGTTTTGTATTTATGAATCAAAGTTCTCAATTCCCACCAGAAGTAAGTAAAGGCATCTGTTACCACATTCTGTTCAAGTGAGAGAGTGTGTTTGGCTCAGAACTTCAAAATCAACTGTACTCTCCAACCCCATGCTTTAAAAACTAATTTTTCTCCAAAGTTTAATTGTAATTTGAGTTTGAAAGGATTTATCTTTTGTGTGATATCATATATTATTCTAATCACAGCCAATGTCTCTAAGTATTTTTAGATGTTGGTCATGTGTGAATCCCAATGTTAGTGGATACTCATTTTCATCGTGTTAATTAATGCGTAAACATTTTATACTTTGCATGAGTTTTGCCATTTGAAAAATAAGAACAATTACCTACTTCATTGCCTTGCTCTTCGTATTGACGGTCCTTTTGTAAATTATTCTCGTCCTGTATTTTTCCTATTCTTTGGAGTCCTGGTGGTACAGTGGTAATTCATGGGACTGCTGTCTGAAAGCTCCACAGTTCAAAACTACCGGAAGCTCCACTGGAGAAAGACTGAAATGAGTTATAATCTCAGAAACTCACCAGCGGCACTTCTGCTCTGTACTTTAGGGTGACTAAAAAGCACTGAGTTTGTTTTTGTTGGGTTTTTTTTTTTGTTGTTGTTCCAAAGGCACGTAGGCAACAAGATCATTGTTTCATTTTGTCAGGTAGGTACATGATGGGGCTGTTGGGAAAACAAGTAGTTCATTAGGATGTTTAAGAAGCCTGGCAGGAGAGATTTAAAAAAGAGGAGTCTGGAAAAATGGTAAGTAAAAAAGAAACCACCCTGTGATTTCAAGGGTAAAGTGGTTTTTACAGTGTGTAGGGGGAGAGATAATTCCGTGTTTCCTGCATAAATCCCGGAACATTACCATGGCTTGGAGAAGAAAACTCATGCGGCATTTTCAGGGACAAAACCCAAAGCAAAGCACAAGGTGTATCCATTACTCCTAATTATGTCTCTGCCCTCCTAATCATTGCACAAAATCAGTACAGATACCCTGGGCCTGGAAGGACCATGCCATCAGTGTCTGCCCAGGTAGTTGGCAATAACCTGTGAGATGGGTGACTGATAAAGAAAGGCCCCCCCTCCCAAATCCTGACCATTTGTAAACTCATAGCTATGACACAATGATTAAGGAGGAATAAGTATAGGAAATGCAGTTTAAGAAACGCAGGTCAATTCAGTAGAAAGGAGCCTCAGAAGCAACACATAGATGATATGTGGAGAAAGAAAACATATTCTGTTGTTTGAACACCTGAGGTTATGCACAGATAGACATGCACACTTGCTTTACTGCCTTGCACGGTGCTTAGTAGAGAGCAAGTGCACAATTAATATTAATTATTATTTGGGGTCAATTATGTTAAAAGTAAAGTGAATTATGTTTCTCTGAGAAGAAAACTGAAAAGTTTTTCAAGACTCATATGAAGGAGAACATGGGAAAATCTTTTTTTTTTAATCTTGAATTATCTGATACAAATTATCTCGTAATTGAAATGGCCCACCCAGGATTAAAATATAATGAATGCCTGGCCCAGACAATTTCAAGCTAACATGAGAGGATTCAGAAAGTTCACGGGCAAGGTCCATTATTGCCATTCCAATTTTAATGAACTGGTGAAGCCCCTCCCGTGAAAAGCACTCAAGCTATTTGTTTTCCAGTTTTCTTTTTAACCTCCTTGAACGTTAATTAGGAAAATGCATACATTGAATGAATATAATGACTGAGTACTTACACCATATAGTGTGCTTGGGGATACATTAATGAAGTAGGTATAGATCACTTTCTAGCAAGAAATACAAATAAGTCCATAAATAATTATAACTCAATAGTAAGTGTTATGTTTTCTGCCAGAGGTGAATTTTAATTAACTTTTGTGGCTATAATAAAAATTACAAAAGTGTAAGAAATTTATTCTTTCACAGTTTGGGAATCTAGATGACCTAACTGAGGTCGCCATCCCTAGGGGAAGCCTTTCTCTCTTTGTCAGATCTAGAGGAAGATCCTCATCTCATTTAGTATCTGTAGGCCCAGCATCCTTTGGAGAGAAACATATGTCTTGGTACCAACTTTTCCCTGGGTCTAGAAAGTTCGCAATGCAGAGACCTTGACCACAAAGGATATGCTCTGTTCCTGGCTCTTCTTTCTGCACAGTTATTTAATGATGTAAACATTCCTCACACTGTGATCGCATGGGACTAGCATCTCGGTTATAAGAGGATCAGGATGGAATGCTGTACCCTTAGCCATACCCTAGCTCTGATTTGATGCAAAGGCAATTTCCCTGCAGTGTGGCCTGTATCGCCTTTATCTTACAAGCAGTCAAAGCAAAGAGAAGGAAGCAGAAACAGAAGAATCTCTTGCCACCAAGTAAGATGAACCAGGAGTGGATCACTTTGACCTAAGGTCCCTATGCTGAGAAGTTCCTAGACCCCTGGAAAGAGTGGTGACAAGGACACCACCCCCTAGCCCCAACAGAGGGAAAAGCTCTCCCTTGGAGCTGTTGCTGAATTCAGGTTTTTAACCTCCGAAACGGTGAGAAAATTAATTTTTTTTCTATTAAATATATCTACCTATGGCATTTCTGTTACAGCAGTACTAGATGATTCATACAAGTGGTTTAGAATGTTAGTAGAAATTATAGACAATAGAGTATCTTCTCAAACACTTATTCAAGAAAAATTTTAAGGTTGAAGTGTCATTTCAATCAGACCTTGAAATAGCACTTTCTTTTTCCTCTCCCCAGAGATCAGGAAAATACATAAAGGCTATACTAGATAAAGACAGTAGGGCATACAGAGAATTTAAGGGACATAGGATAATAGTGGAATATAAAGAGTGAAATATTTGGTTCCAGTATATTTCAGATCATATTAAAGATCCGGCTGTTATGATACACACAGTTTTGTGTGGTTTTGTCTTAGAAAGGAATGCTATCAAGAGACTGATATTAAAATAAATAATTCTTCTAGAAGCAAAGTCTTATATCAATATAGAATCAAAGAATATTCTAATAGTTTTTCACTTGGTGGGCTGAATTAGACCCCCATGGGAGATAGATCCCAAGGAAGGAGCAGATTAAATTAGCAGCTGGAAACGTTTAGTATGGATTCAGAATAGTTCAGCAGTAGAGATTGCGGACATTTACCAAGTGGTGATAAGGATAAGGGAACATTGGTGGCCTAGTGGTTACGAGTTAGGCTGCTAACAGCAAGGTCAGCAGTTTGAAACTGCAAGCTGTTCTGAAGGACAAAGACGGGACTTTCTACTCTAGTAAAGAGTTACAGTCTTGGAAACAGAAAGGGGCAGGATTACCCTGTCCTATAAATTTGTTATGAGTTGGCATTGCTGCAATGACAATAAGAGAATTTGGATATGAAAAACTCTTATTTTAAGGAACAGGAAGTAATTGAGGTTTTCCTATAGGAATGTGGAATGAGAAAATTCAGAATTCAGGACAGGAAAAGTACACAAAAAAGTATATGGTCAACTTCAAAGAAATGCGTATCAGAGCCCCAACTAAACATAAACCCTCTCCCTAAGGACAGGACTCTAAAGTTGTAAGGAAAGGGGGTAGAAGGAACCTGTACTTTTTCTTTGCCTAGAGAAGATAAACTAGGTTATCATAACTAGATTCTTAATCTCTTCCAAATCCATGGACAACCCATTCATTCCTATCAATATTGAAAGAATCTCAAATCCACCACTTGACTGTGTAAGAAACCCATCTTTTGTTCAAAGACACTTGTAGTATTAAAATGTACTCTTGGAAAATGGTAAATCTTTGGCCAAGAACAAAGAATCAATAAGAGTTTTATAATGAGAATCAAAAAAGTCCAGAGCTTAAGAATGAAAAATGTCAGATGGCACCAAAATAAAAAACAAATCTCCAGGGTTGGTCAATAAGACATTTTAAGTGTAATTAAATTGTACCATGCAGAAATGTCTGTGCATATCAGCCATCTCTGGAAGCTCTCGAAGGAGGATATGGACTAATTCAGATGCTATGTTTTTAAAATGTTACTATCTTCCTTAGCCAGGTACATGTCACTTAGCTTAAATGTGCCTTCTTCCCCTATCAGGTAATGTCTGAAAGAGGAAAGATCATTGTAAAATATTTAACTTGGAATACAATCTGCCTTCCATATCTTTTTGTTCCAAGTCTGCAGATTCAGCCAAACCTAGATAGAAAATATTGAGGAAGGGGAGGCGTAGCGGGATCAAGAAGGTAACTAAAAGCAAAACTTGAATTTTCTATGTGCCCAAAACTATGCTAAATCCACTCAAATGAAGTGATGTTTAGGCATACTTTGCTGTAGGCTGCTACCATTTCATAGATAATCATTCTCTTCCCAGTACTGTGTGAGTATTGTTAGCTGTGGGTCTTATTTGTTCCCTACTTGGGTTGTATGCACCTTTTGTTTCTGTGAGGGAATGAAAAAGACCATTAAAAGGCAGCCAAGAGGCCAAAGCAATCCCTCAAAGGCTCAGAGAAAGCATAAAATGCTATTTTCATACCACTTACGTTATATTAAGAGATCCAGCAGTGAGTTAAATATTGGACTGCTCACAGAAGTCCAGTGGTTCAGAGTGGTTCGAATCTACCCGCAGCCCCACAGGGAAAAGGAAGCTATTCTCATGAAGATTAGCAGTCTTCAACCCTGTGGAGAAGCAGTTCTACTTTATCTTGTAAGGTCACTGTGATTGGGAATCAACTGCATGGCAGTGAGGGAGGGAGTGAGGGATTATATGTAATAATGAATTCAAGTTTACACCAGATGCGCATAGGTTATATGAAATACTACAGCAATTGCTAAAAGGGCTAGAGCACCATGGATTTTGGAGTCCACAGGGGTCCTGGAACCAATCCTTAGAATTAATAAGGGACAGTTGGGCGTGGTCACGGTTGCAGGTGTTGCTGCATTCTAAAACCACTGCCAAGACAGAGACAAGGATATTGGAACTATCACGCATATCTACGAACCAAAACCTAGACAACAAATATAATTTTTTTCAAATGAAGCAAAACGCAGTTTCCAAATTAGCGAATACATTTGCATTCTTCAGAGCACAAAACAATACACACCACAAGGTAAAATATTGATCCTATTTCCATACCTTATTTAACTGAACCAGAATTACTTGCAAAAGTGAATGCGTAAATTATGTGTTCATATATGCTTTGCGTAAAGTTAACAGTGCTTAGATCTGTTGATTCCAAAAAGAAGAGCAATTAAGATATATTAACTAGCAATATTGTGACAGATATTATGCTTGGTGTTTTATACAAATTAATTTATGCCCTGAGAAAGGTAGGAAAAGTTCATATACCTTACATAGTGAATGCAAATGTTAGCTTTTTTAAATTTACAAGATCTCTTGGATAAATTGTCTGTAAATAAATTTATTGTCAAATTATATATATGATATAACCTAATGTTTTCTTTACCTAAAGTCATATAAATAAAGGACTTTTATTATGAAACTCAGTTTTAAAATTTCATATGATAGGAATAGAAATGTCTATAAGTCTTCCTAGCAGATTGTGATTTAATTACCTTTTTAAGAGTCATTCTTGTTTTCCTATAAGTTGTATGTTCTCATATGTTATTTTCACATACTGTATATACTTGTGTATAAGCCAAGTTTTTCAGCACATTTTTAATACAGTTTTTGTGGTAAAATTAGGTGTTTGAGTTGATATTCGGGTTGGATTGTACTGGAGTATATATACATGGCACTTCTTTCTCTAGCCTCTTTGATTTTTTGTCTATTTCTAGGTTAAATGTCTATTTTTAATCATTTTACATTGTCATTAAGCATGAAATTAAAATAATTTAGATTGATTATATTTAATGTAATCATTTTCAGATCACTACAGCTTAAAATGTATGGACAACTTAGTACATTAGCAAGAATGACAGGCAATGTTGAGATAATTAAATTTTTGACAATCATTTTCCAGGAATCTAAATAAGATTAAATTATTTTATGAAAACATAAATAAAATCTAAGTTTAATCTACAAATATACTAGATATAATATGGGTATAATTTTCTTAGAAAAGAAAAAATATAAAAGATATATTTTAAAATGGAAACTTTCTTGATTCTTTCTCTCTCTGACCTATCATTTACATTAGCTCTGTCCAATAAAACTTTCTATAATGATCAAAATGGTCTATATAAGCACTGTGAAACACAATAGCTATGAACCACATGTTGCTATTGAGCACATTAAATGTGGCTAGTACAAAAGGAGCTAAGTTTCATATTCACTTAAATTTTTAACCTAAAAAACAACTTAATTTTAGATTTGCAAAGGAAATGATAGAGTCTCTACACTAGCTTCCACTAATCTGAAATTATTATGATACATTTAGTAAACTAAATATTGCTAGAGGTAAAATAAAGAATGATGACTTATGTCACACTTCCAGTAAAGTGGGATCTAGGAAGCATCCTACCCTAATCTTGTAGCAGAGAACTCTCTCCACAATGGGACCATAACCATATGCATAGGAGCTAGAATCTAAAATACATCACAAAATCGATTGTGGCAAACATGTCCTTGGCTAGAAGGGCCATAGTAAGTAATTTACTACATCTCAAATAGACAATAGTATTTAGAAACAATATATGGAAGCTAGGTGTAATTTTAATGACCTTACCTTTATTTTAAAATAGCAAAATGAGATTAACTGGGCAGTGTAGTCCTAGATTCTTTCATCTTCCTATAGTTTTGATTAGCTGAAAAGTATTATCCCCAAATCCTATTACTACCAGGAACTGCAATCCCCCATATCTCAATGTTATATATCCCACTCTATTAATTTTCTTTTCAGGTCACTGATTTGAGTGTCAGGACCCCAACTATCCTTGCCTATTTAAATCAATTCATCTTATCACTACTTTTATCCCAGTTTCTTTTTAATCATTTTTCACTACTTCTCACTTGCTTTGCATCTTTAGTCTTCTCCACATCTGACTTTGATTTTACGATCAGTTACTGTACTTACTTCCTTGACTCCATTATTCCTATGCCCTCATACCCTATATATTGAATTGAACTGTTTGCCTCCTCGGCAGCGCCCCTGTGCTGCTCAATGGAGAAGGTGCTACCACAATGACTGTGAACTCCTGACCACAGAGCACCGCTGCTCTCACTATGGCACTCAGTGCATTGCTAACCCATTTACGCCACTGGTGTTCTAAGGGACATTATAAACATTTTTCTCTCCTCAAACTGCTCATCTATTTTGTCCTTTCCACACTATCTACTAAATAACTCGAAGGCAGAGAGAGAGTTGAAAGAGAGAGAGAATATAGACCTTGCCACCTCAAGTCTATTACAACAGTTCAGAAAGTTGGCTACTTGTCTTACCTATGTGAAATCAGATGAGAGCCCGAGGTCCTAACATTATAGGCAAAGTGCCCCCAGTCTAGCAGCGTCAGCATTGCTGTGTGGTTGCTAAAAACGCAAAATTACTGAGGGTGCCTCAGACATATTGAATCCAAATCTGAATTTTAACAAAATCTGTACTTTAATTATATGCTTATTATTCAAAAACCTTCCTATAAGGTATGACAACTTCAGTATCAGTAACAGGGTCAGCATACGGATTGAATAAACATGGTGACAGGTGAAAGGATAAGTCCTGATACATCGCTTTCCTGATTTTAAACCATGTAATACTGACTTGTTCTGTTCGAACAATTACCCCTTGAGCCATGTGCAGGTTCTGCATGAGCACAATAAAGGGCTCTGGAATTCTCATTCTTCTGCCTGTTCTCTATAGTTTGTTATCTATACAGTCAACTGCCTTTGCATAATCAATAAAACACAAACATTTTTCTGGTATTATCTGATTTCAGCGAATATCTGTCTGATATCAGCAATGATCTCCCTCATTCAAAGTCCTTTACTGACTCTGGCCTGAATTTCTGGGAGCTCCCTGTCATGGTGGCGTAGTGGTTAAATTTGGG
The DNA here is from genome assembly GCF_050624435.1 of Tenrec ecaudatus. NCBI lineage: Eukaryota > Metazoa > Chordata > Mammalia > Afrosoricida > Tenrecidae > Tenrec > Tenrec ecaudatus. The sequence goes on from NC_134530.1 coordinate 102,610,148, forward strand.
CTGCTAAATCCAAGGTCAGAACTTTGAACTACCAGCTACTCAGCGAAAGAAAGATGAAGTTTTCTACTCCATTAAAAAGTTACAGTCTTGGATACCGACAGGGGAAGTTCTACCCTATCCTATAGGGTCACTATGAATTGGAATCACCTCAGTAGTAGTGTCAATGTAGTGTTACAACTTTTGGTGAACTGTTGTCAGAAAATTTTTACTTTATGTGATATTAATAGTATTGTTAAATAATCTCCATATTTCATGGGTTCACCTTTCTTTAGAATGGGAACAAATATGAATCTCTTCCAGTAGGTTGGCCAAAGATTGCCTTGGCACAGAAGAGTGAGTGCTTTCAGTGCTTCATCGGCGCATTGAAACATTTCATTCGGTGTTCTGACAGTTCCTGGAGGCTTTTTATGATAATACTTTTAGTGCAGCTTAGACTTCTTCCTGCAGTGCTGTTGGTTCTTGAAATGATTGAATGTGAATCTTTTTGATATAGTGACTATACGTATTCCTTCCATTTTCTTTTGATACTTCCTGAGTCATTCAATACTGTGCCAATAGGATTTGGTCACAATCAAGTTCAAGGCTGGAATTTTTCTTCAGTCCTTTCAGCTTGACTTTGCTCAGTATGCCATGCCTTTGTTGGTTTTTACTTGTAGGTCTTTGCACTTGTCATATGATACCTTAGTTTGTCTTCTCAAGCTGCTCTATCAAGTTTTCTTTGAAGACCATTTAAATCATCGCTCTTCTCATTTACTTTAGCTACTCTTTGATCAAGAACAAGTTTCAGAGTCTTCTGACATCTGCTTTTATCTTTGCTTTTTTTTAATGACTATTTGTTTTCTTCATATACCACAGCTCATTGGGTGTTTTGACATTAGTGTTCGACAAGTTAAATCTATTCTTGAGACCTTCTCAATTCAGGTGGATTATACAAAAGGGCATTTTGCAGCTCTCATTGACTTACTTTTTCTTCCACCAACCCCCCTCCAATCTCATCCTGAAGTTCCATTGGAGCAATTGGTGGTCTGCTGTAGTGTCAGCTACTGGCCTCATTTTGGTTGAAGATGTTGAGTGTTTCCATCGTCTTTTCCAACAGGTATAGTCAATTTGGACTGGAACACACGTTTCCACCTCTGAATTGTCAATCTGTTTCTGGCTCGGGCTTCTCTCGTACCTGGGAATTTTAAAGTCAGGATTTTATTTATTTATTCAAGATTTTGTTTAGAGAGAGTATCAAAGAGCATGTGGCTCTGTGGCCATATTATTTTTTCCATTGTGCTGTACTGTGGAGACTTAGATGTTGCTATGATACTGGAAGCTAGGCTATCAGTGTTTCAAATACTAGGATAATTATCTAGGAGCCCTGGTGTCATAATCGATTGCGTGTTGAGCTACTAACTGAAAGGTCAGTTGTTAGAAACCAACAGCTGTCCTATTTTGGAAAAAGATTAAGTTTTCTACTCCAGTAAAGCATTAGCCACAGAAATTCAGAGGTAATTCTACCCTATTCTATAGGGTCAAATGTCTTTGCATAATCAATAAGACAGTGACCCCTGTCCTATAGAGTCACTATGTATTAGAATTTATTCACTGGCAGTGAATTTGGATTTGGGTTTTTAGCAAGGTAATTAATGGTGGATAAGTTAGAGCAGAACTTCCACACTAAGACAAATGAAACAGATGAAGAGTTTCTGAAATGTCAGCCACTAAAAAACATTGTGAACATCAGTGAACATTGTCTGATATAACACTAGAAGATGAACCTCTCCACACAACTTTAATGTCAACTTTAATGATGTAGATGAAGCAACGCTTCTGAAACCTTCATTTGCTAGTGGGGCACAACCCATAATGAGAAGGAACTGCGCCCAACATTCATTCATAATCCTGATGTGGAAGGTATGAAATATGAATCTAAGCAATTGAAAGCCATCAAATATCAAATGCATAAAAACAATATAGTGGAAATTAGTGAACTGAAATGGACATCCATTCACCATTTAAAATCAGACAAACATGATTTACAATTTAGAAATGACATTTAAGAGGAATGATGTCACATTTATTGCCCTCCCCCCCAAAAAAGATAAGAACTATCTTGAAGTAGGATGGTTTATGTAATAGATAATATACAAAAACCTACGAGGGTGACCAGATAGTGAAACTGTTATTCAAATGTATACACCAACCACTAGACCAATTGTGACATTCACAGCAGTGAATTTGGTTTTTGGTTCCAGCAGAGTGGATAAATCTTTTTTGGAAGCAATACAGGTATCTTAGTAGCTTAGTGGCCACTAATTTTAGAGCTGCTAACAGAAAGTCAGCAGTTTGAAACCACCAGCCACTCTGCAGGAGAAAGCTTTCTACTCTCGTCAAAATTTACCATCTCAGAAACCCACAAGGGCAGGTTGCTCTGAATCAGAATTGATTCCATGGCAGTGAGGTTTTTGTTTGTTTGTTTGTTTTTAGTCAACAAGAGTAGTCCTTGGAACCATAGATGGTGATACTTTGTCCCTAATGCTTTGGATAGGTTATCAGTAGAGATTAACCCATGGGGGTGGGGTGGGGGGGACAGGCTTGGTAAAGTGAAGGGTCAGCGAACAACAGAGGAAGACTGAACATGATAGACTGACACGGTTGTGGCAATAATTGGCTCGAACAGAATTGGACGGCACAGGGCCCATCTGTGTTTTGTTCCGTCAAACATAGTGTTGTTATGAGTCAGAACCCACAGGAGAATACCCAACAACCAGGTCACAACTATGTGAAAGTTCCCTTCTGTGAAGAAGAAGAAGAAGACTTCAATCAAATGCCAGAGAAAAAGCAAGAGAATCATTGGTATGGTTACCACCCTTGTCAACCCTGAAAACCTGGCCAAGCTCAAAAGAAGTTCTACAGGTTCATTCAATATTACATTCATTTACAGGTTCTACGTGTTTAACTTGTTAAGGAGACACGTACCAGCCCAGGCTAATTGAGGATCTATTTACCCGATCAGGCTACTCTAAAACACTGGCCAGTCCAATAGCCTACAGTGCACACATACTCATTGCCTCATGCACACTTATTTTATAAAATCACTAGCCAGAGATTATATCACCATCACCAACTTGTTGACTATTTTCCAAACCCTTTCTCTTGATCTCAGTAGACCTCTACCCTTACTGCTACTTTGAAATATGGAGTCCTTGTCCTGGAGCAATTAAGTACTATCATTAACCACCCCAGGTGGAGCAGAGAGACAGATAAACTCAATTTATTAGAGACTACTCTTGAAATGAGTATTGGGTTGTGAACCACAAGGTCAGCAGTTTGAAACTACCAGCTGCTCCAAGGGAGAAAGGTGAGGCTTTACACCCTTAGAAACCCTCCGTCACAGTTCTGTCCTCTACAGTCACTGTGCGTCTAAATGGATTCAATGGCAGTGAGGTTTGTTTTGTTTTGAGTCTCAGAAGACCCTCTCACAGTAACCAAAACCATATATGAGTGCTTTCCTGATAACAGTTTCCCCAAGTTTTAATACTCACTAAAAATGCTGACTGCACATCACTCAGTCCCACTGTTAGTTCTCTGTAGGGCAGAGTAGAAAGGGCCCCTTGGAGTTTCTGAGGCTGTGAAGCCAATATTTCAGAGTAGCCTGATTAGCAAAATACGTCATCATTGTATTTGAGGATTAGTTTCTTTGACTCTTCAATTATTAGTCTGGGATGGTAAGTGTGTCCTTGACAAGGTGTCCATTTAGAACCTCTGAATGAATACAGCATTCAATAAACCTATAGAAGTTATTAGCTTGACCAGACTTTTAGGATTGTCTAGGGCAGCGGTTCTCAACCTGTGGGTTGTGACCCTTTTGGGGGTCGAATGACCCTTTCACAGGGGTCACCCGATTCATAGCAGGAGCAAAGTTACAGTTATGAAGTAGCAACAAAAATAATTTTATGGTTTGGGGGTCATCACAACCTGAGGAACTGTATTAAAAGGTCGCAGCATTAGGAAGGTTGCAGACCACTGATCTAGGGTATTGACCAAACCAACACTATTCTTGCTTTCGCCTTGGCATTTGTCTGAAGTCTTTAAGGCCTCATCTCTTCTCTCTAGTAATGTCTAGTAAGATTGACCGCTGACTTTCTGCTTAGCAGTTCAATTCATATCGCGTCTGCTGCCAGGCTTTCTCGTGCAGGTGCACTGTAATTTCAGCAATGAACTGTGGTTTACATTGTTGGCAGACTTGGGGGGAGTAAGGAAATACTAGAGGAGAAATCTACTATTTTCCTTCTGTGTGTTAAATAAATGCTGGCTGGTCTGGTCCCTGCTCCCCTCTGCTTTTCAAAGGGTTCATCTCCCACTGCTTACACATCAAAAATCCAAAAGGAAAGGAGGTAATTAGCATATTAAACCCCAGTTAACACTTCTGAGCCAGGCCACTGGAGACTGCTGCACTCTCTGATTTCCCAAACTGCCCACAGAGTTGCTATACAAGGGCTGATTTATATGACAATGGTTTATGATTTGTGGTTTATAACCTTCACAGTACTGCCTTGGATGCATTTGGAAGTAAGAAGAGAGAAGAAAAGATGGAAATTACTAGAGGTCTTATTCAGGACCAAATTTTTCCTAAATTTCAGGTCAGTGTGGTTTTATCATAAACACGTGAAGTGCAAGCACAAAGCAACCTAGGACAATTACTGCTACTCTTGGCACAGGCACACGGTGGGAAGTGGAACTCTTCAAGGTTCTATACTGTGAATCTGCTGCAGACATATGTCTAACCAAATTTTCTGAGACACCTTCTAACCTGCTTTTATCTGCATCAAACACATGCTCCTCTCTCAAGATGCCACATTCACTGCACACTCTACTAATATCTAAACATTAAATATATTAAAATGAAAATATGCTAATATTTTAACAACTATTAAAACCAAACCAAACTCCCTGACATTGAGTCACTACTGACTGATCGTGACCATGTAGGACAGGACCATGAAGAGCTGTCCTATGGGTTTCTGAGACTAAATATGGGAATAGCAAGCTTCATCTTTCTCCTGTGGAGCAGCTTGAAGTTTTGAACTACTGACCTTGCAGGTAGCAGTCTAATGCATGATTACTATGACAACAGGGCTCCTAACATACCAGAATAGGAAAGTCTTGGTAAGGCTTACCTTAAACAAATGTCTGTTAAAAGATACACTCTGTTAGAAGAGCCATGAGGCCAACAATGTAGGACCTTATTCATTTATATGTTTATAAAAGTATTCATTCCATATTAAATAACCCTTTTGCTCTGTGTGTGTTAAGCACTGAAGGAGCTCTGATGAAAATCTGAATTATAAGACTTAATTTGGAGTGAATGAAGCAAGATAGACTGGAGTTGCTGCGCTTGGTGAGTGCCAGGGTGAGAGGTCTACTACTGTGCCGAGTCCCTGTGAGCTGCTCCTTCCATAGTCTTGAGCTTAGTATGTGTCTCCTGGACAATGGTGAACTATCAGAGGATATTGAAATCAAAGGGGAGGACAATTACACAAAATTGTAAAAAGCGGGTCCATTTCTTCCATGCTTAATTGCCAAAGATATTACATAAATGCGTGAAGAATAAGTGGAAAATATAATAAATTATTGATAGTGATTTCAGATAAAAATACCTGCCTGAACTTATATTTCTCTAGAACAGTCATAAATAGGAAGCTAAATAAATCATCTCATGTTTAACAAATAAGACTCTTTCAAGATACGGATTTCATTTTAAACCTGGCAAAGCAGTTTTGCAGCTGTCAATGAATAACTCAGAAAAATTTCACCAGCAAAAGAGCCATTGCACTGAAAAGAGAAATTCCTCAGGAATAATAGAATGCTAACAAGAAAATATGTAATAATTTTGCTCTATTTAAATGCATACTTAGATTTTTCAGCTGCATTTTTGTCTACATATATGAAGTGAGTATGCTTTCAAGACTCCTATCAAAGGCTTAATATGGGTCTTTAATATTAAAAATCAATTAATAGTAAACACATTTCCTGTTGTTCTCAATGTACCAAGTAATCTGGGAAAGCCAATTGATTTTTTCCTAACCATTTAAAATTCATGGGCAACACACTTTTACAAGATTCTGTTCACATCTGTCATTATAATTTATTAAATTGCAAGGTCTTGGGGGAGAATAACTGAAAAATTTTGTGTACTCTGTGAATATCTTCATAACATTATTGTCAAAACTGTACACTCTGCAGGTAGACAGGGTCAAATTCTGGTTCTGCCACTTTATATTTGTATGACTTTGCTCTCTGTGCCTTATTTACTCAACTACAAAATGGGCGTGGTGATCACAGAGCTCACCTCCCCAATGGTTGAAAACAGTAAACGTAGAAGTACTTAGTGTAGTGTTAGCTAGTCAAAGGTTCGCAAGGGGAGAAGTCATTATGGATGGGATATGGCAGGAATCCGAACACAGAATAGAGAAATGACTAAATAGACTTGGGTCTGAGGCAGGAGCACAGTGTGAAGTCCCTTAGGGTACTGTGGTGCTGGGAGGCACATATCTGAAAAGAACAGGTGTACTACGGAGGACCGGCCAATAGCAGAAGACCCAACAGAAAGCCAGCCTGTGGTGTACTGTCCACCAGTTATAGAATATAAGGTTAGGCTTTACATTTTGCCATGCCTTTTAGATTAACTAAGGGTCCTCTGGATTTCTTTTCCAAAGTATCCTGTTCAATACACTCACTCCTTCACTCTGTCTTTTCTCTGACTCTGGTCTAAATTTTGACCCTGTCCTGAAATCTGTCTTTCAAGCAGGACAGAACGTATGAGAAGGGAAACAAAATTGCTAAGCCTCCTCCTGGTGATCATAGTGCTTGGTAAGGTTCAGCTTCACTACAAATAATCAGCTAGTGCATGTCCTCACTTCAGAGAATGTAATGGTATTCTTTAAAAATAATATTAATAACAAATGAAATGAGAATTCATAAGTAAATAAGATGTGATAATAAATGATAGAATATACAGAAAATAGAAGGATGAAACAAGATTAACTTTAGGCTGAAGCTAGTGGAATAAGAAAAAAAAGAGTCAAAGTCAATGTCCTTTCTAGAAGAAAGTAGAGTGATGACAATTTAAATGATTTATCACAGTCACTCTGTTCTGTAGGTCTCTTCTTTAGAATTTATATAGACAGATGATGATTACCTAGCACTTTAGCTACAAAACTCTAATTAAGCAAAAATTCAATAGAGTTATTGGATTCAATGTGGAATAAAATTCATTGGGCAACTGATCACTACCAAGCAAAGCATATGATAAATCATGTCGTCCTTCCGCAATCAGATGGATTATTTAGTGGTGATTACTGGGCATGGGATTTGCCAACAATCAATATGAAGAAAAGCTACTGTTTCTCAGCTGTGCCCCACATTTTGAAAGTTTACTCATTTATTTTCTCTTTTCATCCTACCCCAGATAGTGGTGAGAAATTAATCCATGCCATAAAAGTCCACCTGGGGAAAAGCTGGATCATGAGGTTCTGTAGCCAGAGGTGATCAGTGACAGCTGAGACCCAAAGAAACATAAAATAAAGTAGAAATACTGTTGAAAATTGGAGGCAGAAATTAGGGAGAACTTGGCTATTGTACTTTTAAGTTCCATGAAGTGTAAAAGGATGCCCTATGGTCGTATGTTAACACTGAGATTTAGGAACGACTCAATACAGTAAAGTATGACCGGAAGCTTTGGCTCAAGATCTAGTAAATATTTTTTATAAATATCAGATATCAATTAGCAAGTCAAGTTAATCCCAAATAAGCTTTTAAGCGCCCTTGCAATGTCTTCAGTGCTATATTATCGATTTCTAACATCTCTATGGTTCTTAGTTCCTACGGAAAGAACACCATTAAAGCATCCATATTTCTTGATATAACATATATCTTGTTGACTGTGAGATTTTTGCCTATTTTATTTGGATAATAGAGAGAGAGAATATCTAAATGTATACCAAAAATATATGGAAATGTCAAATCTGTCGAAATGAATGTATTACCATGACTGATGCATGGGATCTCAGAGTAATTCTGGGATCACAGGCAAAACCAATAACAAAGACAAGTCTGATTTAAACTAATTAACAATTGAGGAAGAAAACATCTAGAAGAAATCTTAATGAAAAATGATTTGAGTTTTAAAAGTACGAAATGAGGTGGAGAAAATGGCGTGGAAGCCATATCTGCTTCTAGCTACATAAAAAAAAAAAATCTGCTCCGCTTCTCCTGATGAATGACTGCCAACAAGTAGAGACTGGATATGCCTCCAACCTTCCAACCTTCTTTCTCTACCTTACTTGACACCAACCATCTATCCCACTGTACTCCACTTCCTGCTGGGTTTGATAATCCGAAGACAATATTCATGATTACCAGGCTTTATTAGAGAAAGTAAAGGTTATACAACAGAACCAGACCGCATTAAGGATATAGATCTTTGGTCCAAAGCAGCAACTACTCTTAGCCACACCAATAGGCACGTCTAGCTCTCTGATCTTCGACCTCTCAGTTGCACGGTCCATTGGCCTCTCGTCTGCTAGGGAAAGTGTTATAACATTCATTTTGGGTGTCCCCAAAATGCATCCCATTCTGTAAACCACACTCCTTCCCAAAGACACTCAGCTAACTCACCATGAGGGTCAGGGATTTTGCTGTTTCAAGGTTTCTGCAGTCACCTTCGCTCCTTCTTGGTCTCTGAGCAGGAACCAGATGCAGCAGGAACTCCTTTCGCTGACTGTGAGATTCTCTCTCCTAAGACGCCTCACGTTACACTCAGAGGAAAGGGACAACTGAACACTCCCTAAGTTAGAGTTAGAGTTCTCTACACCTTAGTTGCATGTTCCCAACCAGTCATTTGATGGGAGCTAAAAAGGCTGGTGATGAGCCAATCCCCAGGGCTCAAGTAGAAAGAAAATGTTTTGAAAATGATGATGCCAACGTATGTACAAATGTGCTTGACACAATGAATATATGTATCAATTGTGATAAGAGTTGTAAGAGCCCCTAATAAAATGATTCAGAAGAAGAAGAAAGAGAGGGAGAGATAGAAATCAAGAAATCCCCAGAGCCCAAAGCAGGAAATCCCAAAAGAATGCCCTGAGAGGGAGGCCTGGGTTGGGCGAGGAGAGGAGTGGGCGAGGCCTGGGGGGAGGGGAGAGGGCGATAAGTGCGTATCCCTGCCCTCCGACCTGCAAGAGCACCCCCAGAGCATCTAAGAAGAGTCAAAGGGCAGAGTCAAAGAGGCTTGGCCCTCCTGGGGCAGACTTATCTCCCCCGGCTGCGGAGGCATGGCTTAAGGTATTGGCTGACCACATTGGCTGAGTTTAAGCACACCTGGGTGAGGTCATGTGGCTGGGCCTCTTTGCGCCCAGGTGGACCTCCCACCTGGGCCTAGGGGGCTTGTGTCTGAGCATGATCAGTTTGCATGTTTCCATAGGCGTCCAATTAATGTGCCTGATTTCTTTCCAACCCCTTTGTGTGGCCCCAGGCCGGCACTGAGGAGACAACCCCCTTAGGCCCTCTTCTGGCTGCTTAACAGATTGACTGGCAAAAAAAAAAAAAAAAAGATGTTGGCCACAAGAGCCATGCCAATTAATTTCACTTCACCACAGAGGTCTCGGAAACACAGGCTGTTACGGTTAAGCGCAAGGTCAGATGTTTAAAAGGGCCAGGCACTCTGCTGGAGAAAGATGAGCTTTCTACTCCCATAAGGATTATAAACTCTGAAACCTGCAGGGACAGTGCTCCTCGATCTTAGGGGCTCCTTATGAATCAAACTTGACTTGATGGAAGTGAATACGTTTTGAGTATTTATTTGTAAAATTTATCATTCTCAAGATGTTGGTGCAAAAGTGAAAGGTGAGTTTAAGATATCGTGATGCTAAAATAATCATGATTAATCTGTATTTTTTTTACTAAATTTAAAATTAATAATGACAATAACAATACTCATGTTATCATGTCTTAAGAATCAATGCTTAATCCCCATAGATACACATTTAATATACTAATACCCTATATAAAATAAAATCACATATTATTAGATTTTACTTTTCTAAGATGATGCTTCAATTTTACTGTTCACCCTCCTCTATCATTTAATATGATAATCTGATCTTACTTTAGTCAATTTTGGAAATTCACAACAATTCCTTTTTGCCTTTCATTTTGCACAATTTTTTCCTGTATAACAAAGACCTCATGTAAATATGCTTTTGTGTGTGTGGATAGTAAGCATGATTATTATGCCAAGATTTCTATAAAATATATACATATTATATAGATCAGATTATGATTCTGGCTTTACCTCCAGAATAACTTGTTATATTTGATTCAGAGCATAATATGATTTTTTATGCAAGGTGATAGAGGGCTTTAGAAATACACAAATAGGAATACATCTAGTACTCATCTTTCCAGACAATCCAATAATGCTTTAAAATAGGAAAATACCAAAAATGTCCATTCATCTCACTTCATGTAGTGGGGTGGGGGGAGGTGAGTGTTCAATATTAAAGGAATGTGTGTTTCTGAAGCATGATTTTCTGTCCCAAGTTTTTGAATGTGTGACAAATGCTATAAGTCTAACAAAAATAAGTAATGCCGTCACTTTTATTAGCTAATATGTAAATGACAGAGTGAATTTTTGAGTTAGTGGAAAGATAGGACTCACCCTGAGGTTTTGACCATTTCATTAGACTTTAAATAATACATTCTAAGCATATCCATGGAAACCGTTACGTATATGTGAGTGCTTAAATCTGTGGTACTCATGATCAAGTCTGAGTCCAAGACTACAGAAGCCCTCCAGGTGAGAGACGGGGGCTGAGAGAAATATGCTTTAATCATATTTACTTCCACTCCATTTCCACTATCTGTTCACACATTCTGTTTGAAATCAGAAACTCTTTCACCTCTGATGTAATGATCAACACTAACTTAAATACTTTTAAAAAGATCTGCCACCTGCTGTTACCTTTCAGATTAGTGTCTTCTCAGTACTCAGCAGCTCATAATTTCTGAGTAGAATTTCCTTTAAATGTTCCATGTTTGGACATTTAATGTTGAGCCCCATTACAGTTACTGAGCCCGTCTTCTATGTTTTTATCCATCAATCAAACCAAAATGAAACTCATTAAGTTGAAGCTGTCTCATGTGACCCCATAGGACAGAGTACTGCCCCTGTGAGCGGGCGTGACTGCACATCTCGTGGGAGCAGAAAGCTTATCTTGTCCCTGTGGAGTGGCTGCGGCATTCCAGCTGCTTACCTTGTGGTTATGTTAGGTTTCTCGAGTGAGGCAAACCTCAGTTCTTGATTTCACAAGATGAAATAATTCACACGGAGCAGGCCTGGTTTGTAATCCAAGTGGGCTTTTATGAATGACAGGAAAAGTTTCAGTTTTCATAGTCTCAAAAGGGTTCACAATTGGGCACTAGCAACCTAGTGGAAAAGAGCACCCACACGTGCCAACCTGGGGGGGTGGGGGAGAGATTCCAGGGACTGAGGGGTTGAGGGAGCAAGTGGCAAGTGGGTACAGAGGCCAGAGAGCGAGGGGGCCAGAGCACAGGGGCAAGAGCTGTGGAACCCAAGTAGGCCCAGAGTAGGCACAAGTAGGCCCGGAGGGGGCACTCCTAGGCAGCACATGTGTGCCCTCACTTTCTGACCTATCACTGACCAGGTATGAGGGGGAGGGGCGGAGGGGGAGAGAGAGATCTTCCCACAGCCAGGATATTTCAAACCTCTGGCAGAGGAGGCGTGTTTGATGGTATTGGTTGACCTCACTGGTTTATTATGCCACCCGGGGCCTACTTTGGCCACCAGGTGTAACTCTCACATGGCTCAGGGGCTTGAGTATGAGCATGTTCAGTTTTGGGTCTTCATAGGTGACTAGTGGTTCCCAGATGGCTTAAAAACCTCCTTTATGGGGACCTCTGCGTGTATGGGAGGGACAACCCCCTGTCCCTAAATCTAGCTACTTAGCAGCACCACAATATGTAGCCCACTAAGCCACCAGGACTCCTTGTCCAGCAAAGCAAAAATAGATTACCAAAATCCTATTCAAAGCAACTAAATATTTAAGGTCACATCAAAAGGTCTGCAACCTCTTCCGAGAACTCTTTGTTGTCTTTTAGCCTTGACTTGAACTTCATAATGACTTATCAGAACTTCCAAAGTGATACTGGAAGATGGCACAGCTAGTGTTCTACTAAGCATTCTGTAGTCTACGTAGCAGCAGATAAGAAATGATCCTTCCATTGCAGTAAATTGCAAAACAAGAAGGTTAATAGAAAATAAATTATATTCTTCTTTCTATCCAATGTAAGAGTTAATTTTCAACAAAAATCCCAATAATATACTCCTGGTACCAAAAGTAGTAGCATGTAACTGTACAAATTAGACAAACACAGAAACAAGAAACAAAGACATAAATATTGAATGATAACTACATTTAACACACACATGCACAATTGTACTTAATAGGTGAACATGTGGACTATCATTATATTAGTTGGTAGATTTTTTGAAAGACAATTGAAGCCATTGATGCCTGGATATTAAAATGTGTTTAGAATAGATCTGTCTTAGCAGAAGTACAGCCAGAGTGCTTTTGGCAGGCAAGGGCGGAGATATTTTGTCTTACCTATTTTGGACATGTTGTCTGGAGAGACCAGTTCCTGGAGAAGGACTTTGTGGCTGTAAACAAGAGGTTCAGGGAAAGAGGGAGGCCCTCGTGGAAATTGACTGGTACCGGGGTTGCCACAGTGGACTCAAGCATAGACAGTTGGAAGGACGACGCAGGACAGAGCAAGTTTCATTCTGTTGTACATAATGTTACAATGAGTTGGAATCATTTCATGGCACCTAACAACAACAACAACAACAACATGGAATAGAGCACATAATTAAAGGTGACAATGTTTACAAACTAACATCAGCCCTGGAAGAAATGCATCCACAGGAATGCAGCCTCAGCTGAGTGGTACATAATCTCTTTGTGTCATCACTAGCAGTCAGTTATAAGATAGTTCCTCTCTTTGATTCTCAGTCCAGGATCCAAGTTATATGCAGAAATACACTAGCTGACTCTACTTTATTAGCCCTTTACCTAGAAAAGCATACCTCCAGCTTGATAAACTGTATGTTGTTATCGTAACCAATGAGCTCTGTCTCTGAAAGCAATATCATTGTTTTCCTATTAGTAGAAAGAAGGATGGATACTGAAAAATCAAACCAAGAAAGGCCCACAACACACCCTAGAAGTGGTTGAGAAATATAGGAAAAATAAGCATCATCTGAATAATTAGAGGAATCTATTCTGAACAGAGGTATAAAAATTATCCCTCAAAAGGAAAGGAGAGAGAGGGAATTTAGTAATGAAAAGGAGAATAAATTAGAATCTTTTACCTCAAATAATTCTTACTAAATGTATAAAATAAGATGAAAAAGGGACTTAAGCATTTTATTATTTCTGGACATGTATATATTGATATATAAGTTTGAATATTGCAATATGAATTCTGATGCCAAAAGTATATAAACCAGGCAATTAATATCACACATAGTATCTCTCTGTCTGACTGATTTGCCTTTGAATTGTCCGTGTGATCACAACATTATTATGATCTGAGATAAATTATGTAATTACTAAACTAGTATTGGCAGAATGCAGTTACTATCCCAAAAAGAATTGCTTAGCCGTCAGCCATCTCAGGAGATACCATCAAAAAGCTTTCCTCACTGCTGTCCAGTCATCGCCTTCCCCTAGGAATCCTGCAGCGCAGGGTGGAACGCCCCTGCACGTTTCCAAGACTAACTCTTTCTAGGAGTCGAGAAGGGGCTGGTAGTCTTGAACTGAGGATTTTTTCAGGTAGCAGCCCAACTCATAACCACTATGCCACCAGGGCTCCTCAAGAGGTACCATATGATCAAAATTTAGTGGTAGTGAAGGCAGAAGTCTAAACTGCATTGAAAATATTGATAAAAACAATCCTGAAGGAATTGATGGAATGTCAATTGAGATGTTTCAATAGGATGTTTCATCTCTTATCAATGTCAAGACACTATCAGTTATCTGGCCAACCAAATAGAAGAAATCCATAATTGTGCCCATTCCAAAGAAAAACTATCAAACAATGGGAATTTTCTAACAATATTATACACAAGTAAATTTTTGATGCGAATAATGCAAAATGGTTGCAGCAGTACATGGAGAATTGCCAGAAATTTAAGCCAGATTCTGATGATATTGAACATTGCTCATGTCGATGGATCTTGGCTAAACCTAGGGAACACAAGAAGAATGCTTACTGGTGTTTTATGTACTGTGTAAAATGAATCAGTTTTGTAGGTCACACAATTATGATGAGCATTGTGAAGGACAGGTATCCCAGAGCATATATTTATGTTCATGCAAAACCTATATATAAATAAAGAGGCATTGATTTGAGCAGATTAAAGGAATACTGCATGGTTTAAAATTGAGAAAAGTGTGTGTAACCTTTACATCTTTTCACCATAATTACTGAGCAAATATTCAAAAATGCTGGACAATTTGAAGAAGAATGCAACATCAGGACTGGAGGAAGACTCACTAACAACTTTTGATGTGCAGATTAGAAACCTTGCTTGCTAAAAGTAAAGAAGACTTGAACTCTGACAGATCGATCAAAGATTGCAGCCATGAGTATGATTACACCTCAACAAAAAGGGAAAATTCCTCACAACTAGACCAAGAAGCAACATCATAATGGATTGAGGGGAAAAAACTGAAGTTAAGAATTTTATTTTAATTGGATCTAATTATCAATAAAATGGAAGCAGCAGTGAAAATATGTATTCCATTTGGGAAATGTATTCCATTTGGGAAATTCTGCTGCAATGATTTCTTTAAGGTGGCAAAAAGCAAAGGCGTTGCCCTGAGAACCTAAGAAACAATATAGTAGTTTTGATTGTCTAATACACATGTGAAAGCTGAATGACGAACAAAGAAGACTGAAAAAGAACCCACCTCTGATTTATGGTGCTGGATGAGCACGTGTAATACGTCATGAACTTCCAGAGGAATGAACAATTCTGTCTTGAAAGAAGTACATTGGGGCTTTAAAAAGGTTGCAGAAAAAATTGAATTGAAAGATAATGGAATTTTCTGTGACCTTTTGGTGTTTCCTTTCAAAGCCAAAATGCTTCTCAGATGCAAGGATGGCAAGGCTTCTTCTTACTCCTAGGAGGACACGTTGTTGGAAGGAAACAATCCCTGGAAAAGGGCGTCCTGCTTGGCAAACAGGGTCAAGGACGAAGACCATCAAGATGATGGCTCAGCGATAGACGGTGACGTAGCAATAACTGTGAGGCTGTGAGTGTTCTGTTCTGTTGGATGTAGTGTCTTGTCACGATGAAATGACCTGACTCAAGGAAGACTTAATGGGAAAAGCAACATTGACAGAATTAGAGAATGAACCGTATGTTTTTTGTTTCCATGTACAATTGTACCACAGAGGCAAAAAAGCCTTTTCCAGAATAAGGAAGCATAACATTAAACAACTCTACAATGGTCTTCAATGAAGGACTTCCATTGACAATGTCCACGGGCAAAAGAAATAAGCAATTCAAAGATGTACGTAGCAATCAAAGTGAATTCCCAGCACACATGCTATGGGTCTTTCTGACAACCTGAATCTTATGAACACCATTTTATTCACAGCATGCAAATGGTAAACGTTTTTGAGATCAGCATAGAAGATATTATGTCTTAGATAACATTGTTGGAATGTTGGTTTGAACATGTCAAATTGCTTTTCAGATGTAAGGTTAATATCAGTTTTCTTCACATTAACTAATTTTCTTTCTTATATTTAAATACTTAAGTTGGTTTTGCTTTTTAATTAGCTGAGCAACACTGTAGTTATTACTGCCCCAGTGACCAGCAATTTATTCCTAGCAGAGTACTGTCCGCTCCAAGCCACGTTTCCCTCGCAATCTTAGCCAGGGAACACTGGCCCGGAGCAGAGGATGCGAGGAAGGAGCACATTGTTCCTGATAGAGCACATACTCTCAATATTAGAATAGAAAAGTGGCTTGGAAAACTGTAAAAGCAATATCTAGTTTCTGTTTGCTTATCTTTCTCAACAAAGATTTAGTGGGTTTTTTAATTTAAAAAGTTATTATGAACTTTAAAGTACACATAAGACACAGGTTTCTTAAAAAGTTTTCATTTGAGTCATAAGGGCTCTCTTACTACAAGAAAACCTAGTGTCAGGGAGTCAGAGAACTCATCCTGGAGTCAAATGAGGGGAGCTAACCTTCCATCTCAGCCCCTCATGTTCTCTGAGGGTCCAGTCAGCCCATCACAATCCCTGAAGCTCAATTTCTCCATCTACAAGATAAGGACAATAAATGAGTATATGATATGAATTATTTTGTGCTTAAAATACTTAGTATTTTTTAAATATTAGCTATCGTTTCATGAATTGCTGAGTGTGCTATAAAGGGCATTATATTAAAATAATTACAGATAATACCTTATTTCTAAATCACATATCATATAGATTGCCTTGGGTCAGATGAAAATATTTGCACTTTCAAAAATAAAATTTTAAGTCCTGTTACAACTTTTGTGTGATAGAAATAGTGTAATCTTAAAAGTAAGAAAAGAAATGAACCCCTCATCTTATTCTGAATTACTTTATAACAGAGATAGAAAATATAATAACACAAAATGGTACACGTACTATAAAGGTGGGATTCTCTGTACTTGTTGTTTACTAAGTACAGATTCTCATCAAATCAGACTCGTGTAATCCAGACAATGAATCGTTTATAACTGAAGACTATTACAGATATTTTATGTATAGTTAGTTTGTATATTTTCCCTTTCGATGTTGGGAGAAAACTTAGGTAAAATCCACCTCCTTCAACAACAGAAATAATTAAAATAAAACAAAATGATCATTTTCATAAAATTCCTACCAAGCACTTTGCATATCATGATAGGATACAGCAACTAATAATAGTGTTAACTGATCCATCTTTGGAATTCAAGCAAGAATGGAGTCTTTCAAATAACAACCAAATAAAAGTATAACAACTTAACATTCAATTAAACACACCATGTTACTAAAGGATTTCCATCTATATGGAAAACAGATGGCAAATGATATAGTGTTAATTCAACTCAGGTTCCTGTAAACTGTCTGAGCCCATTTAACACATTAGAAGTGACCAGTAGGGTTTTGATTGGTCCGCTGTTACACCAGTGAGGAGTCCATGATCATTCTGATATCTATGCCATAAGTGTATGTAGTTATCTCTGGTCATTTGTTAGTGATAGTAAATCTAAGGGAGTGGGACTTTTTCTTTTATACATGCAAGCCTGATACTGAATTTTATGTCTAACAAATTACTTCTACCTGTGAGAGGCTACTTGAAGCAGCTAAATTGCTTCTCCCTTGAAGCAGAATCATAAGTTCAATTTACTTCTTCACTTTATAGATACACAAAATGGGGCTAACATGTGTGAAATTATTGGCATTAATAAAGTGGTGAAGTCTGAAATAAAGTGAGGTTTTGTAAACAAGTAAAATGAGACTTCTGGGTTTAAATATTTAGAATAAAAATATCCCCTATGTTTCACTAAACTTTCTGTGATCCAAACAGCCACCATCTCTTGTTCCCCCTTCAGTTTTAATGCCAATGTTCATGAGTGATCTTTTTTTGCAAAATCCTATTTTTCTCTCAATATTTTGGACAAATAGTCGTAAACAAATGCAATTGAATAACTGACTTTTTGTAAATAGATCATTCAGAACATTGAGATAAAAGAACACCAGCATTGCTTTTATTTGCCTGACATGTCTTATACATTCAGCAAGACTCCAGGAGCGCTCAGATTAAACAGAAACAATCACAACTGTCTAAAGAGGAGAAAAAGATGAAAGAATGAAAACGGTTCTGATAGCTACGTTGTATTCTGAGTACCCCTCCTCGAATGTCAGTGTGTTGTTGTGTGTTGGCTTGCATGTTGCTGTGAGGCTGGAAACTATGCCACCAGCATTTCAAATAGCATCTCTATGGTGAAGTCTCGGTGGAACTTCCAGACTGAAAAAAAACTTAATCTGTGAACTTCTGAGGGACCAGTAACTGAAAACCTTACAACAGCGGTTCTCAACCTGTGGGTCGTGACCCCTTTGGGGGTTGAACAACCCTTTCACAGGGGTCACCCTATTCATAGCAGTAGCAGAATTAAGTTATGATGTAGCAATGAAAATAAATTCACGGTTGGGGTCACCACAAGCTGAGGAGCTGCATGAAAGGTCATGGCATCAGGAAGGTTGAAAACCACCGATCTAGATGAAGAATCCCTCAAGGGGCTTATCTTTATTAAACCCGTGAGGAAAACAAATTCGACCAGTTTCTTCAATCTGAAATTGATCAGACATGCACTCAAAATATGACTGGATATGGGATTTCTGTTCAATAAAGAGTTGGTCTTAGTGATATGGATGGAGGAAAATTTTTAAGACTCATTTTCTGTTGTGAGACTATGAAAAATGGAAAGAAGCAAGTGCAAAATACATTAAAAATTCGAATGTGGAATGTATGATATATGAACCTATGAAAACTAGAAGCCATAAAAAATTAAACAAAACCCATCAAAATAGAAATCCCAAGCATTCGTGAACTGAAATGAACTGATATTGGTCATTTGAAATCATATAGGGTAATCAAATGATTTACTATGCTAGCAATGACACAGTCAATGGAACAGGGACACATAACAAAAAGAACATTTCAAGATATAGCTTGAGTATAATACTGTCAGTGATAGGATAATATCTATATATTTATATGGAACACCATTGTTAATATAACTATTATTTATATTTATCCACTGGCCACTAAAGTTGGTGAAGAAAATGAAGAATTTACCATTTTCTTCAGTAAGAAATTGATCATACGATTGATATAAATTGATAACTACTGGTTATTTGGGTGAGGAAAAAGAGAAATATCAATAGTTATAAACTAGGTATTGATAGAAATTAATTTGGAGATAGCATTATTTTGCAAGACTAATAACTTCTTCATTGAAAATACTTCTTCCCAACAACATAAACAACTATACACATGGAGCTGGCCAGGGGGAGTGCACAGGAGTCAAATTGACTATATCTGTGGGAAGAGACAATAGAGAAGTTCAATATCATTATTTGGACAAGTCTAGGGGTGGACTGTAGGACAGAAAGACAATATATTGCTGATATCCAAGTTCAGGCTAAAGCTGAAGCCTATGAGAAACAAATACAACCTTGAGCATATAGCACCTGAATTTAGATGTCATTTCAAAAACAGACAGTATCGTAAAGTCAGAAAATTAGATGAGTTATGGAATGACATCAAGACACCCATACATGTTTTTCTGTATATTAAATTCAGGATAGTTAAATCTACAGACAGTAACTGGATTAATGATTTCATAGGAGCAGGGGGTGTTGAGGGAAAAGAGAACTTAATAATATTGAGTACAATAAAGAAAATGTTCTACAATTGATTATGGTGATGATTCTTAATATGACTGAACTATTGAATTGTAAGATATATGATTCATATGTCAATAAAAGTGTTTTCAAGAAATACCATACATGAATAAGAAAGACAAAGGCAATCATTCAAAAGACAAAAAAAATAAATGCTCAAAGTTGCTGTTGGAAGAGACTCTGAGAATTCTTTTAAACACAGAGTAGCTATAGCAAGAGGAAGATATGGAGAAGTAATATACAGATATTTTCAAAGGGCAACTTTAAGTAAGTGATTAGAATCCAAAGTGCAAAGACCTGGAATCCTAAAACCAAAGGAAATAATCCCTTCAGCATACTTCAAGGTGATAGAAATGAAGGGATATTTTCATGCAATATGAAAGATTCTGTGGGGAAATTATTGAATGATATTAATGCATCATGAGAAGATGAAAATAATACATAAAGACATCCACCAAACTTAACAGTATTTAAAGAGGCAATATATGATTAAGAACTTCAAATATTGAGGGAAGATTATAAACTGCGTGGCAGACATTAATGATAAACAAGGGTCCTAGAAATGAAAATATATATATTTTTAAATCTTTCAATAAATTAATCAATCACAGGAAACATTCACTAATCTATGCCAAGAAATGAGCTAGACAAATTTGGCCAATGTATTGGGAAAGATAAATATTTGTGTTAAAATAGGTAATCCAACAGAATGAGAAAATAATTGAACAAACTATTACACGCAAATAAATTTTTGCTGAAGATAAGTTAAAAATGGATGCACCTGTACATCATTATGGAGCTCTATAAATGTCATGTCAGATTTAGAAGAGTATATGAAAAAAAGGAAATCATTGTTGATGCCACATGAAAACAGAATAATAGATAGAAGTTTAATGTTGTTTTGACTATACAAAGGCATCAGCGATGTGAATCTTAACGTAGTATGGATAACACTGTGAATAACAGAACACATAATTATGCTCATTTGGTTCTTGTACACAGATAAAAAGACAGCTGTTTGAACCGAACAAAGGAATACTGCATAGTTTTTTTTTAAAGATATAAAGATCTATGTAGGATTTGTATCTTTTCATCATACTTATTCAATAGTCTGACAAAATGGACTATACTAGGTGGTATATAGTCTCCCAAAACTGGAAGAAACCTCCACTGGGCAGAGCTTTTGTAGTACACATTTTCCTGCTAGAGGAGCATCAAGCAACTTGCTTTGAGTTAGTGCACCCAGTGGCATCTCCTGGGAAGGTTCTCTCTAGTCTCAGTGAACTTTTCCATAAAAGTAGTTTCATTAGAACCTCTTGTTTTGTGATGGCCAATTTAAGAGAAGAGCGTGAGCCTGTGAAATTTTGTTTCCTGCTCGATAAAAGTGCCACCGAAACTTGTGATTTTCAACACAGCTTACAAGGACAGCCCTATGGGAAAAACTCGAGGGGATGCGTAGTTTTCTCATTTCAAAAATGGTGAAATGTCGATTCATGACGAACCTTATTCTGGACTTCTGTCCATTTCCAAAGTGGATGAAAATATCAACAAAATTCAGGTACTTGTGCTAAAGATTGGCGAGGGACCATTGAAGATATGGGAAAGTTATTTGGACTTTCTTGAAGCTCAGCTCTGCGAATTTTAACAGAAGCTTTGGGAATAGAAGAGTCACTGCGAAATTTGTCCTGGCTGACCAGGAAAAGAAGCATCAAGGAGAAAAATGCCTTGCTTTGAAAGAACAGCACCGAAGGGACCCAGACTTTTTCCCCAAGGTCATTACTGGTGACAAGACATGATGCTATTCTTAAGATCCTGAAAGCAAATATCAATCAAGCCAGTGAAAGATGCCATCATCAAAGATCAAATGAAGCACATATGCTTTTTAGATGTGAGGGTGATAGTGTATGTGGAGTTCATCCCACCAAGTCAGACTGTTAATCAAGCTATTTAGAGGTTCTCTTTAGAGGTTCTGTTTCTATTTAGAGGTTCTGAAAAGATTGCCTAACAGTGTGCAACAGAGAAGGCCTGATTTGTGGCAGACGGGACTGGTTTGGCACCACAACAATGCACTTGCTCATGCAGACATCTCAGTGCACCAGTTTTGGGGAAAAACAGCATGCATCTCTTGCCCTATGCACCTTATTCACCTGATCTTGCTCTGTGCAACTTCTTTTGTTTCTGTAATTGAAGAGGGACATGAAAGGACAAGTGATTTGAAGATGTAGAAGAGGTGAAGAAAAAAATGAGGAGATGCTGTCAGTTATCCAAAACAGATGAGCTTGTAAAATGTTTCCAAGAATGAAATAGCAACTCGAGTATATCCCTCTGGTGCCTGCATCCCTTCTTGGCCTCCAGGGATTCCCCGGTTCTGCCTGTAGGGGGTTCACACTCCCATTCTATGGAGTTTTTCATACTAACTTGGATTTTCTGCACAGCCTGGCATGCTTTCCAGAAATAGTGTGTGCCCTTTTGAGACTGTAATTCCTGAAACTTTCCTTCATAAAAACTCACTTGGATTACAAAAGCACTTCTGCTGCATGCATTCTGTCAATGCCACGAAGCAAAGAAGCAAGCTAAAGCTCCAAATTGCAAGTCAGTAACAATCAGCATGAAAACCAGGAGAGACTTTTGAGGTCTCCGTGTTGTGCAGTGAAAAGGAGTCCAGTTTAGTCAGCTAGAGATCCAAGACTACCATCCTGTACATCCATACAAACTTTGTAATGATTTTCACCTCTCTCACTGGTGTGTCGACCAAACATAGTTCATCTTCCTCTGCTGAAATGAAGAGGCCTCATGAGCTTAGGGGCAAAATTGCCCTTGACCCCAAGATTTTGCCAAAATGAAAGGGACTTGGAACTCATCGAGGCTGTGGCTGTGGTCTTTCACCAGGAAAAGCAGGCGTTACTGAATCTTGCTCAGTGGAAACTGTGCAAGGAAGTGATGGTGGAGACTAAGAAACCTGGCCTCAGTAGTCTTTGAAAACCTTAGGGAAGGAAAAGCAGTTTATAAGGAGTGACACCAGCTCCTCCATTTTAGCCGAAAGCTCCTAATCACACAGCGGTAAAGATCCACATGTTTACCAGGGGTAAATTTGAGGGTTCTGCGTGGCCAGAAACACTGTGAACGTAATGAAGGCAATCAATGTGGAAAAACCTCCAGCCAGATATGAAGGAGTTTTCCTGAAGGAAAACCATTTCAATGTTGTGAGTGTGAAAAAGCCTTCGTGGATTACTCATCATGTGATCATCATATCAGGTCTCACACAGGATGCAATATCTGTTGAGGGCAGTTTTTATGTGAAAATGCTCATCCTTGTCACTCTAACCTGACCAGTCCTCTGATAAATCTTTCAGGACAGAAACCTCTAGTAAAAAGATGGTACCAAGCAATGACTTCAGTTTGGCCACCCTTAAGAACCCTATGAGAGCGTACATAGTTGAGAAATTCTATTAATGATCCAAATCTGAGAAGGATTTCTGTGATTCCTCCGTCTTTTGGAATCCTAGGTGTGGTCACAGGAAACATGCTTGTTCCTGTAGTGGTCTTTCCCCCTTAACTTCACACGAAACCTATCTTTGCTCTGATAAGCATGTGTGTAAGGAAGGTGGGAAAGACTTCTCATTTTCTTCCACTCTCAGAGTATATATGCAAACTCACAAGGAAAACAGGAATTATAAATGTAAGGTATGTGGGAAGGCCTTCCCTCAATCCTCATACAAAACTCCACAGTGGAGAGAGGTCTTATGAGTGTCAGGAATGTTGTGTAGTCTTTCAGAATTGTTCACATCTCACTAGACAACTGAAAAGCCACCATGGAAACACACCTTTTGAATGTAAAGAATATGGGAAAGTCTTTAGGTATTTTTCATATCTCACTATGCACCTAAATATTCACAATGGACAGAAGCCTTATGAATGTAAGGAACGTGGGAAAGCCTTTGCTCATCTATCAGCACTCACTAGCCATAGAATTCACAGTGGGGAGAAGCCTTTGGAATGTGAGGAATTTGGGAAAGCTTTTCCTTGGCCTGCTACACTCACTAATCGCAAAAGAGTTCACAGTCAAGAAAGGTCTTATAAAGGTGAGAAATGTGGCACAGCCTTTGTTCAGCCCTCGGGGACTGACTCGTCATGGAAGACTCCACGGTGGTCAGAGGCCTTTACAGTGTAAGGAATGTGGGAGAACCTTTTCTGCATCCTCAAATCTCACTCATCATAAAAGAGCCGACAGTGTAGAAAAACCTTAGGAATGTAAATACTGTGGGAAAGCTATAGGCATTCCTCAGCCTTAGCTCTACAGACAAGGGTTCATACAGGAGAGAGGGCTTAGGTATGTGAAGGATGTAGGAAAGCCTTAGTCAAACCAGTATGTTCAGCATTTAGAAGCCACATTACTTGGGTCCTTTGAGCGTAAGCAATGTGGGAAAGCCATTAGTCATTCTTCACATCCTCACTCATTGAAACTCAATACTCAAGGCTATTGTGGGTCAAAAGTAGGATTGCTCATCCTTATTGCTATTTCAGAAGTGAATGTAAAGAATAAATACTGTCTTTAAGAGAAAACAGAAGCTAATTTGAAGAAGGGGTAAAGTAATTGGAGCTAGAGAGTGTCTACCAGTAGTGTTGCTTTCTTATTCAAAGATTTGTTTACCTTAACACTAGTTTTGTGGAATGTATCATTTGATATGTTTTGATTTCTTCAATGAATATTAGAGAGACTGTGTGCACTTTCCTCCGAACACTTATGCTGACTTTTATCCATTTAACAAGACAAATGTAGATTCAAATCAATTTTCTGTTAAGCCTTCAAATCTCAAAATTCTCTTCGTGCCATACCACAAAAGAGATATACATATAGAAATACATTAACTTGGCCCAAAATAAATTGAACATTAATCCCAGAAAATCAGCTCAGAATAGAAGACAAAGAAAATTGTTAGCAACTACACGGGATGATAGAATAATTTTCTTTCCCAAATTTACTGCTTAGCTTCCTTATCATTCTGTCACATGGCTTCTCTTAATATTTTTCTATCATATGTATTGTGTACTACTTGTTGAGCTTAATTATTTTCTTTTTAATAAAGACTTCATCTTGTCTGATTTAAAATAAATTGTGCAAAATTGAAACAGAACTTAAATTTTTTCTTAAGTAGAAAAACATGTTTTGAAATGATGATGGCAACAAATGTACAAATGTGCTTGACCATGGATCTATGTATGGGTTTTGATAAGAGCTGTAAAAGTCCCAATAAAATGATTGAGAATAAAAAGAATGGAATTGCAGCATTGACAAATGTATTTAGTGTAATGGAGAGTACGTTGAAGGTGATACGGTTGTTTTGTAAAAAGCAATTTAAATATATAGCTTTGAAAAAAATTCTGATCTTGGGTGGGGGGTAACCCTTTGTATGGAAAGGATGACAACATTTGGATTGGGAGAAGGCTTATCAGCAGCCTGAAATATGCAGTTGGAACAAACTTGCTTACTGAAAGCAAAGAGAATTGGAAGAACTTATTGGTGAAAGTAAAAAATTAAACCCTTCAGGATGTAATACAACTAAATGTAAAGAAAACAAAAGTGCTCACTACCGTGCCAATAAATAATGAAAATTGAGATGAAATTTTCCCGAAATTTATTTTACTTTAATCCATAATCAACACTCATGGAAACAGTTGTGAAAACGTCAAATAATGTATTTGTTAGGCAAATCTTCTGTGAAAATTTTACGTAAAAATAAAAGATACCCCTTTGAGGACGAAGTGAACCTGTCCAAAACCATGGTGTTTTCAGTAGCCTCGTGTACATGTGTAAAGCTAGGCAATGAAGATGGAAAGCCAAAGAATTGATTCACTTGAATTTGTAGTGTCAGAAAGGAATATTAACAACACCACAGATTGCCAAGAGCAAACAAATCTGTCTTGGCTGAACTTTAGTCAGACTGGTCTGTAGAAGGAAAGATAGAAAGATTTCATCTCACATGCTTTGGACATGTTGTCAGGAGAGACTAATCCCCGGTCCAGTAGAGAGTACCGTAGAAAGAGAAAAAGAGGAAGGCTTTCAAGGTGATGGATTGACATAGTTGCTGCACACTCAAACATAAAGACAATTGTGAAGATAGCGCAGGAATGCTTACTGTACCATTCTCTTCTATTGCATCCAGGCCACTATGAGTTAGAGCTGACTGGTAGTTACCCAACAACAACATCCCTAGTTATAGGCAGCTGTTTGGGAAAGACCTTACTGTGAGAGCCAATGACCGTGACTTTTCATAATCCCTTCCCCTTCAGGATGAGCAGAACCATGACTCAGTTCTGACAAATGGCATATGGCATGGGCGATGTCATTTCATGTCAACTATTAGTCTCTATTTAACTAAACTCGCTGCCTATTATTACAGATGTTATTATAGAATGTTTCAATATTGTAACTTGAGGCTTGAATATCTTTAGATCCTTCAGTGTAACATATGCAGGGCGTGTTCCTCCTTTTGATTTTCTAACTCTAGGTCTTTGCACATTTCATCACAAGGTTTTGCTTTGTTTTCTTGAGCTGCTCTGGAAATTTTCTGTTTGGCTCTTTACCTTTATCATTTCTTTCATTTGTCTTAACAACTCTATGATTAAGAGTACGTTTCAGTCTCTTCTGATATCCACCACTTTGATCATTTTCCTTTTTCTTTCTTCATACATGAATCTCTTGATGTCATCACACAGCTATCCCACAGATATCATCCTACACATGTCACCCCAATAGAAGGCATTGGCCTTCTGTTATTACTGTTAGATGCATCAAATCTGTTCTTGCGGTGTTTTCAAAAATCCAGTGGGGAGGGGTATACTTAAGGTTGTATATTGGGTAAAGGCTGGCTTCTCAAAGTAGAGTCTACCATATGACATGGATGGAGTAAAGCCTGCAGGAGCAAAGCCTTCATTTGCTGATGGGAATGACTACAAATTAGAAGAAACAGCTGCAAACATCAATTCATAATCACAGCTTGGAATGTAGAAGGCTGGAAGCTGTAAAAATGAAAAGGGACACAGAATGATCAAGATTCTAGGTGTTTGTGAGCATAAATGAATGGATATTAGCAATTTTGAATCAAAAAATCATATGCTTTACTATGACAGTAATGAAAGATTCAAGAGGCATGGTTTTGCATTCATAATTATAAAGGCCTTTCAAGATCTGTCATGAAGTACAATGCTGTCTGTGATAGTATAATATATCCACATATGTACTATCCTAATCCTTACAACTATTATTCAAATTGCACACCAACCACTAAAGCTACTAATGTAGAAATCAAATAATTTATTCCAATGGCTCTAGTCTGAAATTTTCAAACATAAAATTAAGATGTGTTGATAATTATTGGTGATTGGAATGTGAGATTTGGAAACAAAGAGGAAGGAAATAGTTGGAACTATGGTCTTACTGAAAGAAATGGAAAGATGCCACGATAGAATTTTCCAACACCAATGATTTCACCATAGCAATTATATTCTTCCAACAACACAAAAGGTGACAATCCACATGGAAGTCTCCAGGTGAAATACACAGAAATAAAATTCATGTCATCTGTGGAAAGGGACGATGGATAACCTTGAGAAGAATGAGAATTCCAGAACCCCTCATTGTTCTCATTAGGAACAATGGATCAAAAGATAGCTGTGCTAGCAAGGGGATGTACATGGATCAAGAGATAGCTGTGGTAGCAAGGGGATGCCGCATGGTGTACAATCAGAGAAGGTGTGCGCCAGCCTTATTTCCCTCACAGACTTATTCAACCTGCATAATGAGCAAATAATGACATTTAAGCTGGTTTACATGAAGGTGAATGTGGCACCAAGATTGGAAAGGGGCTTGTTAACAGCCTGTGACATACAGATGACACATTGTTTGCTTTACGTAAGGAAGATTTGAAGGACTTACTGAAGATTCAAAGATTGTAGCCTTCAGTATGGATTGCAACTCAATGTAAATAAGACCCAAATCCTCACAACTTGACCAATAGTTAACATCATGATAATTGGAGAGAAGATTGAAGCAATTGAAAATACCAGGGCTTGGGTCAGGTGTATGTTAATCCTTAAATTAACATCCTTGCTTTTCAGCCCTCTAGAGTATGTGTGTGTGTGCAACAATTGCACCAGTGCACATCACTGTTGTCATAGGAAATGTATACGTGTATCAAGAGGCAGTTACGGGAACTGAGTAAAGGAACACTGCAAGGTCTTTTTTTTTTGTATATAAGAGAGAGTTTTATATAAAGAGTAAGAGTACATTTTTTTTCCTTTTCTTTTTTTTTACATTTTATTAGGGACTCATACAACTCTTATCACAATCCATACATATACATACATCAATTTTATAAAGCACATCCATACATTCCCCGCCCCAATCATTCTCAAAGCATTTGCTCTCCACTTAAGCATGGTCTTATATCAATAAAAGTGTGTGCCAGGGTAGTAGCTTCTCATCATACTTACTCAATATCCATGGTAAGCAAATTATCAGGCATATTAAATGGTAGAAAATGTGACATCAGAATTGGAGGACGCCATATTACTAACCTGTGGTATGCAGATGACACAATCTTATTTGTTGAAAGTTAGGAGGGCTTGAATTTCTTGTTGACGAAGATCAAAGATCACAGTCTTCCATGTGGATTACCACTCAAAGTAAAGAAAACCAAAATCCTCACTAATGGACCAATAGGTAACATTATGCAAATGGAGAAAGGACTGAAGTTCACAAGGATTTTGTCTTGTGTGGATCCACAGTCAATGCTGCACAAGATCTCGTGAAAGTGTTGAAAAACAAGAATAATACTTTGAGGAATAAAGTGACCCTGACCCAAGCCATGCTATCTTCAATTGCCTCAAAGAGATGTGACAATCGGACATTGACTAAGGAAAACCAAGGAAGCATCGATGCGTTTGAATCATGGTGTTGGAAGCCTATTGAAAGCATTGTGAACTGCCAAAAGAACAAATAAATCTGTCTTGGAAGAAATGTAGAAGAATTGCCCTTAGAAATGAGAATGACAAGACTTCGTCTCGTGTACTTTGGACATGTTGTCAGGAGAGACCAGTCCCTGAAAAAGGACATGTTTGATAATGTAGAAGGGCAGCAAAAAAGAGTTGGACCCTTGACAAGATGAATTTACACAGTGGCTTCAAACCATGACCTCAAACACAAGAATAATTGTGAGGATAGTGCCTGGCCGGGCTTCATTCTGTTGTGTGTGCATAGGGTCTTGATGAGTATAACTGATGGCACTTAACAACAACATACTATAAATATCCATTATTTTTTCTTGTCAACGGAAACTATAAATATATAGCTTTTAAGCACTAACTGGTTGTGGCTTGTGACACAGCAATATGAAGCTTTGATAGTCCTTGGTGTCTTCCCTCCATAGTTACTAGAGTACTCCTGGAAGTGCAGGAAGAAGCCAGCTACCAACAGAGCAGAAGGCTGCGTCAGTTATTGCTCACTACTCCCTTTTGGTCAAGTTACTTAATCTTGCTCAGCCTGTTTTCTCATGTACAAACATGGTAATAATAACTGCCTTGCGGGATTTTCCAGGAAGATTAACATATATATAATTATATATAGTTATATAAATATATCAATAAATAGTAGTACAAAATATTGTTGAAGCCCAGCTTTTAGTCTGAGAGCCGCATACACACCTACATCACAGACCTAGTTTCTTTTTTTTTAAATTAATAAATATTTTTATTGGGGCTCATACAACTCTTATCACAATCCATACACATACATACATCAATTGTATAAAGCACATCCGTACATTCTTTGCCCTAATCATATTCAAAGCATTTGCTCTCCACTTAAGACCTTTGCATCGGGTCCTCTTTTTTTTCCCCTCCCTCCCCGCTCACCCCTCCCTCATGAGCCCTTGATAATTTATATATTGTTATTTTGTCATATCTTGCCCTATCCGGAGTCTCCCACCCCCTCCTTCTCTGCCGTCTCTCTCCCAGTGAGGAGGTCACACGTGGACCCCTGTAATCAGTTCCCCCTTTCCAACCCACTCGCCCTCCGCTCTCCCAGCATCGCCCCTCACACCCCTGGTCCTGAAGGTATCATCCACCCTGGATTCCCTGTGCCTCCAGCCCCCATATGCACCAGTGCACAACCTCTGCCCTATCCAGCCCTGCAAGGTAGAATTCGGATCATGGTAGTTGCGGGGAGGAAGCATCCAGGACCCGGGGGAAAGCTGTGTTCTTCATCGGTACTACCTCGCACCCTCATTGACCCATCTCCTCTCCTGAACCCCTCTGTGAGGGGATCTCCATTGGCCGACACTTGGGCCTTGGGTCTCCACTCTGCACTTCCCCCTTCATTCAATATGGTATATATATATATATATATATACACATACATACATATACATATATAGACACACACATATATATACATATACACACATATCTTTTTTTTTTTTGCATGATGCCTTTATACCTTGTCCCTTTGGCACCTCGTGATCGCACTGGCCGGTGTGCTTCTTCCATGTGGACTTTTTTGTGTGTGCTAGATGGCCGCTTGTTCACCTTCAAGCGTTTAAGACCCCAGACATTATCTCTTTTGATAGCCGGGCACCATCAGCTTTCTTCACCACATTTGCTTATGCACCCATTTGTCTTCAGCAATCCTATCATGGAGGTGTGCAGTCAATGATATGATTTTTTTTTTGTTCTTTGATGCCTGATAACTGATCCCTTCGGGACCACTTGATCACACAGGCTGGTGTGTTCTTCCATGTGGACTTTGTTGCTTCTGAGCTAGATGGCCGCTTGTTTATCTTCAAGCCTTTAAGACCCCAGTCACTATCTCTTTTGATAGCCGGGCACCATCAGCTTTCTTCACCACATTTACTTGTTCACCCACTTTGGCTCCAGCCGTTGTGTCGGGAGAGTGAGCATCATAGAGTTCCAATTTAATAAAAGAAAGTATTCATGCATTGAGGTAGTGTTTGAGTAGAGGCCCAAGGTCCTTCTGCCACCTTAATACTTAACCTATAAATATAGACACATCAATCTACTTCCCCATCCTCCTATATATATTTGCATGTACATGTCTTTGTCTAGACCTCCATAAATGCCCTTTGACTCCTAGCTCTTTCCTCCATCTCCCTTGACTTTCCTCCTGCCCTACTACCATGCTTTGTTGCCACCTGGGCTAGAATATACCTCTTCTCTAAGCAACCTTACCACAGACCTAGTTTCAAAGGATTGTCCAGATGATCACTGAGACATACTGAGGTAGTTAGTTTATTGTGCCTACCTGGCCAATAAACACATGTGGGGTTAATCAAAGGGTGGAGGGATAAATGGCTCAGTGAGTCTGGCCTTTCTAGTTCTAGGGTCTCTTGCTTTGTGATAGTCACACTAGGGTGCAGCTACTTTAGTCAGTTCCCTGGAAAAGCTCATTTCCTGCAAGACATCCGTGAGGAGAAGCCACATGGACTTACCCGATGCAGCCCTGGGTGCTGGAGCAACCGTGTGGAGACCCCTGCCAGTGCTGAGATGCTCACATGCTTAATGGTTCAGCTTTCCTCCTGCATTAGGCATCATTGCATGTGTTTTGTGAGATGGAGGAGGACTTTGTGGATTGTTGTCGGACATATGGGTTAATGGATTAATGGTGGACTTGTGGGTTTGGGCAGCACTAAGTTGGTATGTTTTCTTGATGTGCACTTACCCTTTACATAACACTCTCTTATACATGAGTTTCTGTGGATTTGTTTCTCTAAAGTACCCAGACTAACATACATCCCATCGTCTTTCATTTGCTCAAGTTAAATATTGTACTGATCACATAGGCAATTGGCACCATGAATAAAGAAGTAATCAGAAATAATATTGGGGCGTGGAACAGTATGCATAAATCTAAACACATGTTCCAAGATTAGTTGCACCCTGTTCTAACCATAAGATAAATAGTTACAGATAGAAAAAGGAAATTGTGTAGCCAATATTTTTTCCCACAGTAAGAAAAGAAATGCAGTCACTAAATGCCTTAAAGTTCTTAGTTTAGTCAGGTAAAATAGCTTAGCAGATTTAAGCACTAATTATAGTAATTTAGTCTCTCGTATAAGTAGGTTTCTTGGGAACTTTAATCAAAGCAGAGTAAAGCTATACAAATAGCACTTTGATTTTACCATTTGTATCTTTCGCTTTTTTCAGTTCTTTGTATCTTTTCTATTTAGTTTACTTTAATAATAGCTCAGTTTTAACCAGTAGAGTAAGCACTCAGTATCCGTAAAAGTCCAAAGAGGATTCCACTGCAATACTGAATGTCCTAAAGACTAGTGTACTCCTTGGAGAAAATGTCCCATTTGGACTAATACAATTGCAATTCCTTCGTCAGCTGGGATTGCACAGTTTAGAGGGCAGGGTAGTGCAAATATCAAAGTTCTGATTCAGAGGAAAAACCCTTTTTTAATAGCCACCTAAAGGACTGGATGCACACCCCCCCCCACACACACACAGCGTTAATGATATATTTTATTGAATACATTAAAATTTTACATTTTTTACTTTATTTTCACAGTCATAAATGACACACACAAAATAATAATCTGAAGTATTCCAAAATGAAAACTGAAACAATACAACCAATAGCTGGGATAAGTATTAAAAACACATTAATATAGCATAATGATTGTGTTAGTTACATAATTTCATGTCGACTTGATAAATAGGTCTAGTGGTGGAGTCTAGCCTGTCAATCAGGTCACAGCCTGATGAGGCCTCCTTGTGGGCGTCATGAGGATTCTGGGAACTTCTGCTTTCTCTCTGTAGGTAGATCACATTCTGTTCCTCCTTTACCTTCTTGTAGAGGAGACACTCGAGAGCCAGAGGAGCCAGTGTTGAGATGCTTTCACCGCTGCGGATCCATGACTTTCCACACACTGGCCTGTGAGCTTTCTGCATTCAACATCATGGCATGTGCTGCATAAGTCCAAAGATGAATTTATGGACTAGTATTGTGCATGTTGGCTAATATAGGACTTATGGACTGGGCTGGAACGTTTTGCAATATGTAATTGTTCTTTGATATAAAGCTCTTCACTGGATTTGTTTCTCTAGCTAACCTGGCCTAACTCAGTGATCTGTAGAATAAAATGATAATTTTTAAAATTTTATAGCTTAGAAAATATTAGAGCAATACAAATATCAACCACTTATAATGCAGATAAGTATCCTAAATTTACTATATATTTATTATTATCTGTATACTATTGTTTAAATTTACAATTAAAGATTCAAAGCCTACTTTGATCTATCTAGCACATTCAGAAGAAATTCAATGACATTGGAGAGTAATTGATGCATTTTGAAAGCTGCCAATTTATTTTAGAGACCTATTATTGTAAGGATGGTATTAAGATTGGGCAGTTTTTAGGTCTGATGTTCATAGGGTCAAGATGAGCTTCATCCACTCTATAGTACCTATCAATAAAGTGTATTTTAATAGGCATCTTGGGCTTTTTGAAGATAAATCTCATAACATTGTCAAATCCTATCAATCAACAATATGATATATTGAGAGGTTACGAATAACAAAAGACTCCTTTACTGAATTATATCCATGTTTGTAAGGATTATATCCATGTTAGAAGGCAAGAGTTTCTAATGTTAGAGAGTGACTTTCTCAAGAGAACAAATTCATTTAAAAAATAACATTATCACATTCATTTACTAGTTCATAAAGCTGATATTTGTCTGTTATCTATAGCTGTATCTTTCAGCAATCTATCTATTAAAAATGTAAATTAAGAGCACAGAGTCACACTATTACTTGTCTTCCAAATTGTTTTTAGGTGCCTATCCACAGCAACCCAATGTACAACTTAAATAAATGGCCCGGTTCTGAGCCGTCCTTGTAATAGTTGCTAAGTTGGACCTATTTTCATAACCAGTGTGACAGTCTATCTTGCTGTGGGCCTAGCCTTCTTCATGGACTGGTCCCTTCTGATTATATATACATAATGCCCATAATTTCTTTTAAGAAGTCTTCTGGCTGTAATTCCTCCAACGCAGGAATTGTTCGTTCTTCTGCCAGTCTACGGTATTTTCAATATTCTTCACCAAGATAATTCAGAGGTGTCAACACATCTTCACAGTTCCTCATTCCCTGTACAGCTTTCACATACATATGATATAATTAAGAATGTGACTTGGGTCCGTAGCACATTAAACATTAAAATGACATCTTTCCTTTTTAGCATTTTAAACAGATTATTTGCAGCAGTTGTGCCCAATGCAATACTTCATTTGACTTATTGAGCACTCCTTCCATGGGTGTTGACTGTGGATCCAAGATCAATTAAATCTTTGAAAATTTCAGTCTTTTATCTGTTTTTCATGATATTTATTGGATTGATTTTCTTTATGTTGTGTTTTTGTTTTGTTTTTTATTTTGAAGTGTAATCAACACTGAAGGTTATATCTTATCACTAACTGGTTCAATTTCTCTTTGCCTTCAGCAAGCATTTTTTGTAATTTGCATATCATAGATTGTTAATGAATCCTCCGTGTATCCTGACATCGAATTCTTCTTCCTATAGTTCAGCTTATCAAGATTGTTAGCTCATCACACAGATTCAATAAACACAGTGCAAGACTGAAATCCCAATGTATGTCTTTCCTACGTTGAAACCATGCAGTGTCCCCTTTTTCACTGGAATGACTGCCTGTAGGTCAATGAACAGCACATCTCACATAAACACAACTAAGTGTTCTGGAATTGTCCTATTTTGAAATATCCATCACAATATTTTCTGTTTCATACAATCAAGTGACCTTGTACAGTCAATATAACACAAGTGAATATCTTTCTCCCAGTCTGCTTTTAGTCAATACATGTTTAATATCAGCAGTATTATGCCTATTCCAGGTTCTCTTCTGAATCTTACTTGAATTTCTAGGCGTTAGTTATCTTAAGCAAAATTTTACTTTCATGTAACATGTATGATAATTTTTAATACATTTTGCACATGTTGGATCATCTTTCTTTAAAATGCACAAACATTTATCATTCCCACTCGGTGCACCAGTTCACCTTCCCTGTTCCTTGACACAGATGAGTGAGGGGCTCATCTTCCAACACGGTACTGAACCAGGTGTTCTTCTAGTCATAAGGTTTACACTGGTAGTGTATGTAACTGCAGACCACTCTACTACTTTGTCTTGATTTGGAAGCTCCACGGAAATCTGTCCACCCTGGGTGGTGCTGCCGGCAGGATAACTGTCAATATCATGCCCATATACAGCACCATAGAATGAAGAAGCGACAGATTTGTAAAGATTACTATGGCCCAGTCATGTTTCTTTTCATAAACCTCTGACCTTATCATAGACTTGTTTGTCTCTGGTTTTCATCTCTGCCTTTCCTCAACCTAGTATATTTCTGAATAAACTTCTTTTCTTGAATTTTCATCTGGCCTTAATCAGTGTGACTAATTATCCAAAATATAGCTAAAACTGATAGTTCCTTTCTGAAGTCCATATTATCTAGAAGCAGGAATTAATCACCATTCCCTACAGGCTCCCCTAGCATTGAATTTATACCTAAATTTGGACACCTGTCATTTCATGCATTTTTTTTCAGTATTTTTATAACACATTTTTCCTTCATTAGATTGTGAAAATCACTAATTCACATAGATTACTTAATAAACATGGCTAAATTACATTTATTCCAAAATTTTGCATGATAGAAAAAATAGAAAATCCTGCTTGGCTTTCATTATTCTTCCCAACTTGGGAGATCTAGCACCAAGGTGTCATTAATAAACATGAGTACCAAATATTATGTTCTGGTTCTTTCATTTGAACATCACTAGAAAGGATACAAACGATTCAGAGAAATATTTCTTTTTCATTTTATATCTTAGACTCCAGATACAAAGACATAGCAGATCTTTTTCTCTACTACTTCAATTGAATTATGAGACATACTGAAAGTTATGTTTTTTGTTTGCATTAACTCTTGTCTAGGTTATTGGTTGTTAGCTCTTTTTGACAAACATGGATCGCTTTTTGACATCAAAAAAATCAAGAATACCTCACTATTCTGCCTGCTATCGTAGCCCTAACACTCAGAACAATGTCCACTTGATCAATAATTTTCTAACTCACTCCCTCTCATCTCTACTGCAATCGATCTTCTATCCCACTTAAATTTTCAGTTGGTAGTCCCGTTTTTACTGCCTTCCCTCCTTCTCCTTCATACTCTCCTTATCTCCTTACTTAAAGTAGATTCTAGGGTTCCTCCTTATACTTTCTACCCTACATGGATCCTCAGCTCACTTCATATTACAGACAAGGTAAACTCCCATTGCTGGGTAAGCGAAATTCTCCTTATACTCTACCTGCCCTTGCCTCTGAGCACGTGAATGGCTTCAGAAACCGCTTATTTTACAGGGAAAACCATAAAATCCTCTTTGATTCTTTAAAGATGATCTGGCTTCATGTTTCCCTGAGATTTTTCAGTCGCTCCCACATCATATTTAATAAATAATCTGTGTCTTTAACCTTACCCCCTGTATGTTTTCATCTTGCTATGCCAGATGAACTATTTGCACACCTATCTTCAGTGCAGAATATAGGAAAGGCTTAGAAATTTGCGAATGTGGAGGAGGTGTAATTGGAATTTAGGCATTCTAATGGTTATAAATTTCCAGTTTAGAGTTCTACTTACTTGAATGATACATAGCATTAGAAAAATAAAAATGACAAAGACCTGTGTCCAAATAATGACTTCACCTTCTAGTAAATGCCTGACCTTTTTCATAGTAGTTACATTTACAAACCTCATACTTCCCCCCTGTAAAGGAGGTTGTATTTATAAGTGTGTGTGTGTATGTGTGTGTGTGTTGTTATGGCTTCATTGAACAGTTAGTAAAAATCAGATGCCATTGAGTTTATTATAACTTGTGGCAACTCCATGCATATGAGTATCAGAGCAGAACTATACTCCCTAGGGCTTTCGGTGGTTGATTTTCCAGAAGTAGATCACCAAATATATCATTCAGGATAAATATGGATAAACTTGAACTTTCATTTAGTTAGCATTTCAGTGCTTTAACCATTTGGACCCACCCAAAGTATCTGAACATTAAGTAGGCACCCCAAAAATGACAGTGTCTTTCTCTGCTGCATATGTCACACTCTTTTTAACAAAATCATTTTATGGTGGCCTCATACACCTCTTATCACCATCCATCCATCCATTATGCCAAGCACATTTGTATATCTGTTGCCATCATCATTTTCAAAATGTTTTCTTTCTACTCAAGACCTTGGATTCAGCTCCTCATTCCCCCCCCCTTTCCCTCACGAACCCTTGATAATGTATAAATTATTATTATTTTTTCCTGTCTTACATTGACCGATATCTCCTTTCTCCCACTTTTCTGTTGTCTGTTCACCTGGGAGGGGTTATATGTAGATCATTGTGATCAGTTCTCCCTCCCCCCTCCCCCCACTTTCCCCTTACCAACCTGATATCACTACTCTCATTATTAGTCCTGAGTGGTTTATCTGTCCTAGATTCCCTGTGTTTCCAACTCTTATCTGTACCCATGTACATGCTCTGGTCTCACCAGATTTTAGGGTAAAATTGGGTCATGATAGTGGTGGTGGGGGGAGCTTTAAAGAACTAGAGGAAAGTTGTATGTTTCACGGTGCTATACTGCACCCAGACTGGCATGACTCTTTATTATGACCCTTCTGTAAGGGATGTTAAATTGTCTACAGATGGGCTCTGAGTCTCCACTCTGCACTCCCCACCATTCCCATTGATAATATTTTTTATTCTGGGTCTTTGATGCCTGATACCTGATTCCATCGATACCTCACGATCTCACAAACTGGTGTGCTTCTTCCATATGGACTTTGTTGCTTCTCAGCTAGATGACCGCTTGTTTATCTTCAAGTCTTTAAGATCCAGACACTATATATTTTGATAGCCAGGCACCATCAGCTTTCTTCATCACATTTGCTTATGCAGCCATTTTGTCTTCAGTGATTGTGTCGGGAAGGTGAGCATCATGAAATGTCAGGTTATTAGAACAAAGTGTTCTTGCATTGAAGGAGTACTTAAATAGAGGCCCAATGTCTGTCTGCTGCCTTGATACTTAACATATAACTATATGTGCACATATCTATTTCCCTATTATATATATAAATGTATTTACATGTATACATGCCT
Organism: Tenrec ecaudatus; assembly: GCF_050624435.1. Classification (NCBI taxonomy): domain Eukaryota; kingdom Metazoa; phylum Chordata; class Mammalia; order Afrosoricida; family Tenrecidae; genus Tenrec; species Tenrec ecaudatus. The sequence continues at coordinate 102,647,967 of NC_134530.1, forward strand.
GTATTTAGACTTCTATAAATGCCCTTTGCCCCCTAGTTCTTTCCTCCATTTCCTTTTACTTTCCTCTTGTCCCACTATCATGTTTGGACTTCATTCAGGTTTAAGTAATTCCTTTTGGTTACATTGCCCTTTATCAAGCTCTACCAGTCATCCTACACCCTCCTTGCCATTGATTTTATGTCACTTGTTATTCCTTTGTCTCTGGGTTTGTTAACGCCTAGTTCCTTTTCCCACTTCCCCTTCTCCCATGTCCCCCAGGAACTATTGGTCTGGCTGTTTTCTCCTCCAAATTGCTTATCCTACCTATTTTATCTAGATAGACAACCTGGTGTGCCAAGACATGAATGCAACATACAGCCATGAAGCGGGGAATATCTTACTCTTATATATCCCATAAAATAAAACATGTTAGAAAGTCTATAGTGAATAATAAAACTAATAAAAAATAACATAGGGAAACATTGATGGAATCATGCATATTTCTTTTCATCAAATTATATCATAGAATTGTATTGATTTAACTTATTTAGGAGTTGCTATTTTAACCTTGATTTGAGACAAAAGCATAAATTATACATGAAGTGATTACACTAGGCCAGAATGGGTCTGAGAAGAAAAATATGGAATTTCCTCCCATTTTACTGCATGGCAAAGATGAAATATAGACCAAAAAAGCCCCCCAAAGGGACACTTGAAAAGTTGGACTCATAGAAATGTTATCAATGAGAAGATTTTGAAACCATCTTTCAAAATCTGAAGTTGAGTGCTACCATATTGTGACAGGCAACTTTAAATGGGAGAATAAATCTTCCAAGCCACTGTTCATTCTACAAGTTGCAGATTTATTTCCTTCTCAAATTACAGCCTTCACTCTTGCTTAATTTTCATTGTCCTAATAATTCATCACAGTAGGCTTCACGGCAATGTGACAGCTGAAAAGAAAAAAGAAACTTTTTCTGGTTCTCAACACATTCCTGTTTAAGGGTAGAATTTATTCAGAAAAAAAATGTTAATAAAATTCAGGGAGAATTATAGATATTATTAAGATACAGCTATATATAGATAATCAAAGAATGCTCTTTCAGATAAAAACTTATCTATGATTAGTACTTAATTGTTCAATTTTGGAAGATTTGTCATTATTAAATTTTCTGTGATTGAAACGGACCTCAGTGTCCCTCGTTTTCATTAAGAGCATAGATAAATATATAATTTAAAATGCCAAATATTAATAATCCCATTGATAGAAGTTGAAAGTTAGTGGTTTATCTACACTGCATTTTTTAGAACACTTTATATGCTCTCTTAGCATATAATGGAAAAGAAGAGTGTAAAGGCTAGTAAATAAAAAATAATTGGGGTACTAATTTTAATTCAGGTTTCATTGATACAACTTTTTTCAGCCTAGAATACATATACTCTGTGTACACAGATGAATGGAAATAAAACAAGGACAATGTCAAGTGCATGGTACAAAAACCACATTTCTTTTCCAGTGGCATCTGTCAGATCTTCTAAAGGCCTGTCTTGGCACATAAGTGTATGTGTGGCTATGCCCCATACTCCCCTACCCCCATTTTTTTTTTTTTGGCATAGCAAGTTGGAAAGACCTTAAAAGTGGCGCACCTATTATTTTAACTGGTGACCATTATAAACACCACATACCAACTTTGATTTCTCCAAGTGAAATTAGATTGTTGCAAACTCAGTAGCTACAAACACCAAACAGAAAATCTAAATTTAGGATGGAGAACAGAGTGTACTGTATGAAAAAGTATGGATATAACATGCCCTTAGAAAATATATTCAAAAATTTAAGTTATAAAACAGTACAATGGATAAATTTCCTTAAGTCACCAGTTTGTTTGTTTTTGTAAATCATTTTATTAGGGGCTCATACAACTCTTATCACAATCCATACATACATCAGTTATGCAAAGCACATTTGTACACTCATTGCCTTCATCATTCTCAAAACATTTGCTCTCCACTTAAGCCCCTGGCATCAGCTCATTTTTCCCCTTCCCTCCCTGCTCACCTCTGCCTCATGAATCCTTGATAATTTATAAATTATTATTTTGTCATATCTTACTCTGATGTCTCCTTTCACCCACTTTTATGTTGTTCATCCCCCATGGAAAAGGTTACACGTAGCTCCTTGTAATCAGTTCCACCTTTCCACTCCACCCTCCTTCCACCCTCCCAGTATCGCCATTTTCACCACTGGTCCTGAAGGGACCATCCACCCTGGATTCCCTGTGTTTCCAGTTCCTATCTGTACCAGTGTACATCCTCTGGTCTAGTCAGATTTGTAAGGTAGATTTGGGATCATGATAGTGGGGGGGAGACAGGGGGAGGAAGCATTTAGGAACTAGAGGAAAATTGTATGTTTCATCATTGCTATACTGCACCCTGACTAGCTCAACTCCTCCCTGAAACTCTTCTGTAAGGGGATGTCCAATTGCCTACAGATGGGCTTTGGGTCTCCAGTCCACACCCCCACCCCCCTCATTCACGATGACATGTTTTTTGGTTCTGATGATGCCTGATACCTGATCCCTTCGACACCTCTTGATCGCACAGACTGGTGTGCTTCTTCCATGTGGCCTTTGTTGCTTCTGAGCTAGATGGCTGCTTGTTTACCTTCAAGTCTTTAAGACCCCAGATGCTATACCTTTTGATAGCCGGGCACCATCACCTTTCTTCACTATATTTTCTTATGCACTCGCTTTGTCTTCAGCAATTGTGTTGGGAAGGTGCGCATCATGGAATGCAAGTTTAATAGAACAAAGTGTTCTTGCATTGAGAGAGTACTTGAGTGGAGGCCCAATGTCCATCTGCTACCTTAATACTAAACCTATACATATATGCACATCGATCCATTTCCACATCCAACTCACCAGTTTTTGACCCATAGTCGTTATCCCTGTTTTATTTTCCAATATGAAATTACAGCTAGGTCACCATTTTGGGACCAATTATAACTAAGTAAGACCATGAAAAGTCAACTACAGGTTTTGAGACTTTCTAATGGTTTCTTAAGACTACTTCATGCAAAAGCAAGGCAGTGTTGCTAAATGGTAATGAAAACACAGATCACTGGGGCTATACGAAAAATGCCTAAATTTGAAGAGATCGATGGCATTCTCTCATCCACCTCTGACTAGTAGATGTCCCAGTCAATTTCCTGATTGCTACTGAATGCCACATTCATTTCTTAAGCCTCAAGACTCCCTGAATCCACAACTTTATTGACAGTTATGCTATAGGGATATCTCTAAGTTATCAAGAGCTACTTAACAATTCCTGGTGTAGCCAATTTGGAAAAACATAGAACACCATATTTGGATATTCAAAAAAGAGGATAATTGCTTGCATAAGATTCTATAGTTCAGGCAGGTCTGTTTTTACATTTCTAGTAGCAAGTAAATTCATGATTTCTTCATTTTAAATTGATCTCTCAGCATAATGTCAACTCATATGTTTCCAAGTTATTTCCCATGATATCTAAATCTGTCCAGCTTGTTCACTGATTTGTAAAAGTATATTGTGCTTGATCATAAATTATCCAACAGCTGGCAAAAAGATGCAGATATCAGCACAGATTGTTATGTTCCATGAATGGATAGGTAAGGTTTTAATAGAAACAATTTGCTTTACGGATATAGAGGAATAAACTGAATTTTAAGGAATAATTCTTAGTTTAGTATTTGATTTCAATTCTCTATGCTTTCTTACCATAAACAAGTGCCTGATTTACTCCTTTTCTTCATGCTCCTTGGTTCCATACAGGAGTTATACTATCCTCCCCCGACTCTCATGATCCCAATTCTACCTTACAAATCTGGCTAGACCAGAGGATGTACACTGGAACAGATAGGAACTGGAACCCAGGGAATCCAGGGCGGATGATCTCTTCAGGACCAGTGATGTGAGTGGCGATACTAGGAGGGTGGAGGGAGGGTGGGTTGGAAAGGGGGAACCGAGGATCTACATATGACCTCCTCTCTGGGATATGGACAACAGAAAAGTGGGTGAATGGAGATGTCAGACAGGGCAAGATATGACAAAATAATAATTTATAAATTATTAAGGATTCTTGAGGTAGGGGGAACAGGGAAGGAAGGGGGAAACGTGAGGAGCTGATGCCAGGGACTTAGTTGGAGAGCAAATGTCTTGAGAATGATGAGGGCAATGAATATACAAGCGAGCTTTGCACAATTGATGTGTGTATGGATTGTGATAAGAGCCCCTAATAAAATGTGTAGGAGCCCCAATAAAATAATTTTAAAAAAGAAGTTACACTAATTTAACATTGCTCCCTAACTCTAAAAATCCACATCCAGAAAGCTGCTTCCTTATGGATTAGACTCTAAAAATGAAAAATAAAAGCCAATCTCCATATTTATTATGGCTGTGACTAAAAATTAACATCCACATATTAACTAGATTCCTTCACCATGTTTAACCAGCTCAGGCCAACATAAAATGAAGTGGAATGGAAGCGAATTTTTAAAACATCATACTATAACACCTAGATAAGAGTTAATGATGGAAAGATTTTCCAAAAAAGAAAGTCCCCAGAAAATTTAAGAGTTTTAAATGTGAAAATAATACAGAAAACATACCGATGCTGTCATCCCAAATGATATGACTGAAACTGCTATACACCACTTTTAATCAGGAGTTTTAAGTGACCTAAGAAGTAAAGTATTTCTGTTTTTAGTTCTTACCTGTCATGTTTACCGAAGAAAAATAAAAGGCTAAAAAAATCCCAGGTATCTCTCTTCTTTCTTTTCATTATCAAAACTAAAACACTATCAATCACCACCACATGGATTCCTACCCTTAGCTAGCTTTTAGGATTTCCAAGGCTGCGGGTCTTTTCAGGAGAAGATAAGCTCAACCCTCCCCTATGAGCAACTAGTGCATTTGAAACACCAGCTATCAGTTCAATGCTTCAACCATTATCAGTTACCAGTTCCATCCTTCAACTAACTCCCATAAAACCTATCATCTGATTGAAAGCTAATGCCACCAGCACCATCTCACTTAGCCACTCTAGTTTATTCTACCACCAAGATGATTTAAGAATGTTTTATTAAGCAAATACTTCAACACAGTATAGTTAAAAAATAATATCACTAACAAATTTTAATAGCATATGTGCTAAACCAGGTTGACTAGAGAAACAAATTCATTGACACTCATATATGTTTAAGAAAGAACTTTATATCAAAGAGCAATTGTATATTGCGAAAGACTCTGAGTCCAGTCCAGATAAAGTCCATAAGTCTGATAATAGCCCATACGTCTGATACTATCCATAAATTCTTTTTAGACTCACACAGCACAGGCGATGATGCCACATGTAGGAAGATCACAGGCCGGTGGGTGGAAGTTTTGTGGATCCAATGCTGGGGGAAACATCTCAGCACTCGCTCCTATGGCTCCCTGAGTGAGGTTCACCAACAGGAAGGTAAGGCAGAGAGGGTGTGTTGCTCACCTCCCAGGAGAGAGGGGAAGTTGCTAGAATCCTCATGAGAAGGCCATGCCTACAAGGAAGCATCATCAGGCTCTGGCCTGATAGGCTGGACTTCAGCCCTTCACTCTGAATATCCTCAGGTTGACATGAGATTATGTAACTACCACAATAGAGAAAAGCAAAGCAAATCAGTCCGCCCTGCTTTACCTTGTTCATCAATTTACCATGAGGTTCCATTTAGATAACCTTGCCATCCCATCAGTGCATTCTGACGTAAGCAACAAAACCCTGGTTATTTTTTCTTTCTGTTTTCCTTGCACTGTTTTATTAGCAGTATCTTTATAAGAGCAATCTTTATGTGCGTTTGGAGGTTGGAAACATTCCATATAAACATCTGCAAGTGAAAATCTGAGAATGACAACATCAGCACATTTCAGGAACGAACTTTGCGTATAATACCAAAAAGAAAAAGATAAAGTGCTACATGTCGCTCCCCTTGCCTCAAACACGTCTCAGAGAACCACCTGTATTTGTGTTTTTAGGCCTGTTTCTTAACCCTGGTCTCTTCCGGGGGCACTCTTTTCTGAGTGGTATTTTTCCTCTTCTTGCTGAAGCTTATTTTTGTTGTTAATTTTGCTTTTGCTATGACCATTGTTCATGTTTATCACCAAGATATCTAGTGCTGTATATGGTGGCTGTTAGAATATAATCAAGGTCTTAAGTGAAAGCAATCACATTGCAAAGGAAAATAACTTGACAAGTTGTCTGGAGTTGCACGGAGCCAGGGTTTAAGTGCTTTGCTCACATTACATAAGCCCACCAACGGTCTTGGGAGAGATTTACTAGCTTTGACACTGTGTTCCATAAGATGAAGCTCCCAGCTCATTATTCTGCTCTCCTTTATTATAAATCCACGTGCTTCACTTCCAAATCTCTCACAGGTAATATTGAGCGCGTTAAAACTCCTAGTGTTCCATTGTCCACCTTTGCTCCCTATCTGGGTAGTCTAAGAATAAACTGGACAATACCCTGTTTTCGTTACTTCTCCAAAAAGGTTTGGCTAGTTAAAGTCCACATAAAGAACTAAGGACATTTTTTTAAAAGCCCACTAGGGAAAAAGCACTATTCATAGGGAAAAAACTACCACAGTGTGAGATTTCTGCTGAATTTTACTAAGAATGTTGGTATAAAAGCATTATCTTATAAATGAAGACTTTTTATATCATTTTAACTCATACCCAAAAGTAACAGAACAATTAAAAAGAAAAAAAGTTCTGCCCTGCAACAGTGTGCCAGTGGTTTCTTAGGCAATCGAGTAGCATTAAGGACGTGTGAATGAAGGGAAGAGAAGAGAGTATTTCTGTCCTACATACCGTTTATTTCTAAGATCTTAAACTTAGCGATAGAAGATATACCAGGATATGGAGGAAGTTAATAGTAAAAAACAAATGTAATAATAAATATTAATGAGTCCAGGTTGTTATCGTTGTGTGCTGTTACGTTGATTCTGACTTATAGCAAACCATAAATGACACAGCGGGACTGTTCCATGGGTTTGTATGCTGTAATCTTTGCCCAGGCAGATCACTACACTCTTCCCCCATGGAATCACAGGTGAGTTCAAACCACGGACTTTCCAGTTAACAGCTAAGCACTGAGCTATCGCTTCACCCAAACAAACAAACCAAACTCATGGCCATCGAAGCAATGCAGATCCATAACAGCCTTCTGTGGGTTTCTGAGACTGTAGCTACTTATGTCAGTAGAAAGCCTAGTCTCTGGTGGTGTATTGGTTATGAGTTGGGGTGTGGTCTGCATGGTCAGCGTTCAAGGTCAGTAACAGCTCCATGGGAGAAAGACTGGGTTTTCTATTCTGGTAAACAGATACAGTCTTGGAAACCCAAAGGGTGTAACTGTGAATCAGTATTGACTTGATGGCAGTGATATTTCACCAATAGGGTCCTTAAAGTTTCCGTATTAACTCAAATATATGATTGAATTAATAAATAAATGAATTGGCATATAATAGACATAAGGAGTGTTTTTGAAATCATTTATGTAGATGTTCAAGAAGTTGGCTGTAACTCCCTTCTCCTTCAGTCTGAAATACACAGAGTAACTTCTTTCCAAGAGTCTGTGCATTATGGAAAGTGGAGAGGAAGGATGAACTTCAAGTAACAAAAAATGAGCAAAACCTGAAACACAGTACCTCTGCCAGATGATCAGCTCAACATAAAAAGTGCATAGCATGTGCCCTTGATATGATGTGTTGAGAATGGTCTTTTAGATCTATGTTCTTCCTTCTAAGAACATATAACCCCAGTCCATCTAAAAACAGACACAAACAAATTGAATTACATTCTATAATATACCTGATCGGCATTTCTCAAAAGTTTGAAAATGAACAACAACCACCGAAAAGAAAACCCAAAAAGCGATCATATCTAAGAGAATCCTAAGGCGATAGAACAATTAAATGGAATATGGTATCCTGAATAGAATCCTGGAACATAAAAAAGACATTAGCTAAAAAGCAAAGAGAATTTGGATAAATGAATTATAATAAATAAAATATGTTGTTATTGGTTCAAATTTGTGACACATACACCATACTAATGTTAAATGTAAATATAATGAAAACTGAGTATGATATATGAAATGATATATGAGATATATGAAATTCTTCTTTACTGAGTCAATAATTTCTCCTTACATCTGAAGTTGTTTTAAAATAAATCTTTATCTATTGTGTTAGGTTGTGTTGTCTAACTAAACACAACCAGTGAGATGTACATATATAAGAAATAACTTTATGTAGGAAGTAATTTTATATTAAGAAGGAATGCTGGCCCAGTCTAACTCAAGTCCATGGGTTCAATGCTAGCCAGAGGCCTCTTTGGACTAAGCTTTCTGGAGGGACATCACAAGCTGGTGGATGAAGAGTCATTAGAATCCAAGGTTGGTGGGAACATAGCAGGGCTCTGCCAATTCCCAGGTTGGCCCCAGAGTCAGTGACCCACATGGGGCCTGACCTGGAGGCACATACAGAACCCCAATAAGCAGGGAGGGCAAAGGGTCAGAGAAAAAAGTTATCACGATCTCTTTTATTAAAAAAAAAAAGAAAAGCCACACTCTCAAGGAAGATTCACTGGGCTACCAGTTAATTAATAGGCTGAATGCCACCTTTACATCCACACAGGTACCATCAAATTGGCATAAAAATCTAACTAGGACAGATTATTTCTTTTTAAGTTGATACCTGTATTAGTCTGGGTACTTTAGAGAAACAAATCTATAGAGACTCATGTATAAGAGAGCGTTTTATATAAAGGTTAAGTGCACATAGAGAAAATATCCCAACCCAGTGCTGCCCAAGCCCAACATTAACCCATATGTCCAACACCAATCCACAAAGTCCATCTCACAAAACACACACTATGATGCCAGTCGACTGCAGGAGGAAAGCTGAATCAGTGAACCTGTAAGCATCTTAATGCTGGCAGGGGTCTCCACAAGGCTGCTCCAGCACCCAGGGCTGCATCGGAGTAGGTCAATGTGGCTCTCTTCAGGGATATCTTGCAGGAAATGAGCCTTCCCAGTTGAAGCAGGACACTGGTTAAGGCAGCTGCACCCTGGTCCAACCTTCAGAAAGCAAGAGACCTGAGAACTAGAAAGGCGAGGCTCACCAAGCCATTTATCAATCCACCCCTCAATTAATCCCACACGTGTCTGTACACGACTCTTTAACCATACATAATATCTAAACAAAGACAATAATAAAGTCATGCTTGTGCCTAAAATCATACAGCTAACAATATTTACAAACAAAAATGCAATAACCCCACTTACTGAGTGAAACAAAAAATATGCATTTTTGCCTAACAATTGCAATTTTGTGAACAGCTACATCTGAATCCTATAATCATATAATACTGAGTCCTATCAACATCTGCCTCCCCACGCCACCACCACAAACCATCTCTTCCTTAGACCTGTTAGGAAAAGATTAGACTATGCAGTGGGGACCCCTCCCGTCTTCCACTGATTTAAGACAATGACAGCCATAGAAGTTGGTGAGTCAGCCACTTCATGCCTTTCTCTCTCTCCAGGTTAGGTATTCAGTTTCTAAATTGCCCATTCCTGTCAACCAACCCAGTGCTCTGAGGAGACAGCATACTCCTTGTTATAAAGTATCTTCATTCCATTTGGAACCTTGTATGTCTGCATCCATAAGCAAAGTCTAATCTAAAGCAGGTTATCCACCAAGTCAGCAAGCAATGTAAACCAGCTCACAGAATCAAATATCTTGGTCTTCATCTGGCCAGGTCCTAGTCAACTCAGTTCTATCCATTCAAAGCTAAGTCAAATGAGTTCTGTAGCAAGCAAAGGAGTTTCACACACATATCCCTCTGCTTCCGATCACTAGGCCCTTCATATATTCTCAATGACTCTCAACCCATTGGGCCATGGCATATCATCATCTCAGCTTTCATGCAACACTTTCAACTTTAGACCAGCAACCCGTCATCCTTTCTCTTTTAGTCCTTCAGAACCTCAGCCATGGGCATCAGTAGCCAGACTCAATCTGTCTCTCCATCGTTGTCTTGATTTCACTTCTACTCACAACGTGAATCCTGGTGATTACCTAGGGAACATTCAAGGCTGCCCACAGTCTCTCCTTAATTTTCAGGGGAAAAGACAGGTTCCTCTTGTTGGCACAGACTTTTCCAGCTTGGTGCATCCACAAGCAAATTACTTATTTAAAATTAAAAAGGTCAAAGTCACCTTTTTTTGTTCTTCAGTCTCCCAGTTATTCTAGTTGCATATCTTTTCAAATGAAGATGACCTGACACTCAAGGCACTGGGCGGGGATTACCTTTTCTAAGCTTTCTACCTTCGTTTTAGACAAAAAGCCATTCCTTTCAGACCATTCCTAATGCCCATGTCAGCAAATCTAATTGTAAAAGCTGAAGGTGGATAGACTTGTTGGATTAAATCATAATTTCTAATATTCATTTATATCACATATGTAAATCAAGGTTGGAGAAATCAACATATTCTAGTGCAACAAGATCCTAAATATAATTCTGTTTAAAACACCCCAAATTCAAAGTTCTCTTAGATTATCCCACTCATATGAAGATACAGTTGGATGTATGTTAGTATGTGGATCTAAGCACATCTGGCCTTCCAACAGCCATTTTGTTTAAACAACATTGACTTTGTTCTGGGGAAGTCCAAAATCGACTTTTCTTCCCTTGGCTACAATTTAGCATCTACTACATTCCTTTCAGCTAATTTAAGTAGAATAACCAAAGAAAGTGTCTAAGAACCAAAAGTTTTCAAATACTAATTGAGTCAATACAAAGAAGAAAGTAAACCCAAGTCCACCTGATGGTCATAAGGCACAAATCAGACAAGTCTCAACTCTACATTTTCATTATTTGTTTTTCTAGAACCCTGCTGTTACTACCAAATTGTGTCAGGTTGAGTAATCTAAAGAAGTAAAGCCAGTTACAAGAAATAACATAATATCAAACAGTAATTTTATATGAAGGACGTATCTCAGCTAAGTCCAGTCTAATTCCTTAGGACTATCTGGTATTAATTCTTCTAAAATAAAATTTTAACATAAGTATAAATATATATATATTTAAAATCCTCCAAGTAGCTAATGAGGAGTGGAAAAATCTCTTGATTGTTCTGAGAAAACTAATCCCATCATAATTCTGTTTATAAAAGACATAGAATTACAGTGTAGCCTATATAATATTTCAATGATTGACAAAAAATCCATCTGATTTGGTAACCTGTCAGGGCTCAGCTTGATTCTATTGGTAGACTTCGGCTGAAATTTTGAATTGTTCTTATGCCAAGTACAAAAGAATTAGTGTTTAAAATATATCATTTTAACTGCTCACCTCCCCAGCTATGATCCCAAATAAATTGAGAGATTGCATCATAGTTTAAGTTTACTCTTGGGATTGTTCCATTAATGAAAGGAAAAAAGCAAAAACAGTCATTGTTTCCCATCTGTATAAACTCATTTAAGCTTTAGCTAAACAAAACCAAGAAGAGAACTAACTGCACTTGAAAACATATCATTCTTCCAATTGTTTCCTCAAATTGGATTTAACAGCAATACATTTAATGACACCTGGTTTCTAATTAAGTAAATACAAATGTTCTATAATTAGAAAATTGTGCAGTCTAGTTTGAGTACCTTGAAAATGATACTACAATGTCATTCTCTCAATTTAAGATTCACTTTTTCAAATAGTTCAAATTCTATTTCATTTCTCATTTCTAATGTATTCTTTGTCTCCAGCATGCTAAATTGGATATTAGTTTTATGAAATATATTCATTGATGTTATCTCTTGCTACTTAATAGAATTACACTAAATTTTAGCAGCTTAAATTGATAAACACTTGTTACCATGCAGTTTCTCTGAATAAGAAATCAAGACATATAACTAAGTAGTTTTCGTTGAATCTCTCATGCATTGAAATTGTGAGTGAACCTTAACACTCAAATGGGAGGAACTCCACTTTGAAGTTCACTTACATGGTTGTTGGCAGGACTCAAGATTTACTTCTAAGCTCACTCATGTGGGACTCTCCACAGTGCTGCCTTACCACATGGCAGCTGGCTTGCTCAAAGAGAATCATCAAAGAAAGTGTGTAGGAGAGTGTACTAAAAAACAGTCATATATAACATACCCTCAGGGTCTTATTCCAGCATTTCTGGAGGATTGCTTTTGTTAGAAGCAAGACAGTATATGAAACTACACTCAAGGGAAGGGCATCAATACTTGGACACTAGGATCATGTAGGATCAATTTAGATGCTGCCTACATCAATGGAAAACTAGGTATTTCCGCTTCCCTCAGAAAATCTTACAAAATCAATAATTATTTTAAAAATATTTCATTTCCTATAACCTCAAAATTATCATAAGGACTACCAAAAACAGCTGTAGTCTTCCAAAAAGTAGAAAGAAGTAAATAAAGTGGTCGGAGTGGAAGTAACCCCAGAATTTGTCATACAAAGCAGAACAAAGTAATTTCATTCACTACATAAGAAATATAGATTTAAGTGCACAAGAGACCATTATTGACTTTCTCTGAAAAATTCTTTATGTTTGGTAACTAGCACTGAATGATAAGGACCCTGTGTGCTACAGAGTAAAACTATTTTACAGAATTTTTTGGCTGTCATTAAAAAATAATAATATTATGAATTGGGTGAATGTTTACATAGCACATAATACTTTTACATTCAACAATTCACATAACATTGTTTTTCAGCTCATCCAGTGTACGTACTTCCCTCTACCATCATTTACCCTACTATCTCCTTGTTTCCTTCCTTTCCTAGCCCTCTGGACTTTGTGCTTCAGTGAAGACTGACCTTGAGAACTGAAGTACTTGATTACCCTAACATAGTGGTGAGTTCAGTTCCAGACCTAAGGGTGTCAAAGGTCCATAGGCATGGGGGTTCTAGCAGTCTTTACCCAAACTAGAAGACTGATCTCTTTCATGATTTTGTGTTCTGCTCCACATTTTGTCTCATTCTACTCAGGACTTTCTACTGCAATCCTTTTCAGAACAGTTGATAGTTGTAGCTGGGCGCTATGTAGTTCTCCAGTTCCATTGGACTAATTGTCTTTCAATTTTCTTCTCCTATTTTTCCTCCATACTGAAAGAGACCATTAGTTTCACCTTAGATGGCTGCTCATGAACTCTTAAGATTCTAGTTGCTATTCACCAAAGTAGGATGTAGATGAAGACACTGAGAGGTTTGCAAGTATTAATGGCAACAGGGGTGAAAACTGTCATATACACAAAGCTGCATTTGTAGTGCTCTCTGAATAGATGCTTGGATAGACTTGCAGGCTGAATAGGTATGGGAAGGAGAGTGGAGGCATGTCCACAAATATATCTAGATCCATCTCTATCTCTATCTATCTATACCTGTGACAGAATATTTATATATAACTTTGCTGCAAATATATTCATGAACATACAGTGGGTTGAGCATATGGGGGCAAAATTCTTCGGCACAAATTGCTTAGCCAAGGTCATAGTCTTGGGGAACACAAAGTTCAATTGGCATACAAGTTCCCAAAGACAATGATCTGCATTCCACTTTGACTGTAGTCTTTACAGAAAGCTATTGTATTTACAGAGACCAACAACTTTCCTCCAATGTGCTGCCGAGTTAGTTAGAATGTTCAACTTTTATGTTAGGAAGGAGAGTGGAGGTATGCCCACAATATATATAGGTGTGTATCACCCAAGAAACAACTATTTTCTTACAAAATTGTGAATGCTCAAATCGGCACAACCCCTATGGAATATTATTTATGAATACCAAAACGTTACACATATGTACTATATGACCCAGAAATTCCACATTTGTATATTTATCCCATAGATATCATCTTATTCATTGCAGCATTATGTATAATAGGGAAAGTTTGGAGACAGTAGCTATATCCACTGGTGATTGGTTGGTTAAGTAAATAAGATAAGTATAAAAATGAAGCCTTATGAAGCTCTTAAATAGAAAATTAAATAGAAGATGATGTCTATATATGAGAAAGTCGAAAAGGCAATATGCAGAGCAATATTTATAATATGCCATAGTTGTGCATTAAAATGACTATGTGTTTTCTATTGCTACCATATTAGCAATTTAAAACAACACAGGTCCATTAATGTACAGTTCTGTAGGTGAAAATCTGACATGAATCTCCTTGGGCTAAAATTAGTGTATCTGTAGGAATGAAAAAAATTCCTTTCTGGAGACTGTAAAGGATAACATTTTCTAACAAATTCTGATGGCTGGCAGAATTTAGTTGCTTAAATTTGTAGAACTGCTCATTGTTACTTGTCAGTGGAGAGCTGTTTTCTGATTTTCACTTAAATTGAATTGATGAGGACTCCTAGTGAGTCAGTAGGACAGGGTAAAACTGCCCCTGTGGGTTTCCGACCGAGCCAAGACTGTAACTCTATAGAAATAAGAAGTCTTATCTTTTTCCCAAGGAGCTGGATGATGGTTTGAACTGTTGACCCTCGCTATCAGTCCAATGCTTAACCCCACACCACCAGGGCTCCTGTTCTCTGCTTAGAGGCTAATGTATTCATTAGCAGATGACCTCCATCTTCAAAGCTAGCAATGGCGGGTAAAGACCCTCTGACATGATGAATCACCACTGCTTCTTCCCTTGGCATTTTTCTGATTTCTTCTTCCTCTTTCGTTGGGCTAATCTGTAGCCACATCGTCAGCTGCCATTACAGGGAGTCCTGCTAATGATACCCAGTGTGTTGCAGAATAGTATTGCTCTCAGCAGAACTGTGACCTTTCCTACTTGCCTCTGCAACTTGGGTTCAAATCCAGAATCTTGTAATTAGCACTGCTCACTTAACCTTTATTACCATCCAGAGTATTTTATCGGGTTATAAGACGATTCACTGCCATCTAGTAGATTTCAACTCATAGCGCCCCGGGGGAAGAGAATAGAATAGCTGTTTAGGGTTTCTAAGACTGCAAATCTTATGGAAGCACATAATCTCATCTTTCTCCGATAGACTAGCTGGTGGGTTTGAACTTCTGACCTTGTGGCTAACATCCCAATTCTTATCTCATCAGTGTCACCAGAGTTCCTTTGGGGGCCATAGGTAATACATATTCAAATTTATTTGCTGTATGCATTGTGGGAGGACCAACCTCCACAACGGAATGGTTCCAAGGGGTGGTTGTGTGAATTAAAGGAACAGCAGACAGACATGTAAGTGTGCTCCACTTCCATGGCATCCAGAAGCAGCATGAGGGAGGATTATTATCTCACAAGCTTATATAATCTTCTGTATGCAAGCCACGATAGGCACATACATATATATCAGGAAGGGGTTGTATTAGAGGCATGTACATAACAGGAGGAGGGCGAGCTGGGGTCTGTGCATGCGATAGGAATGGGAGGTACTAGAGGCATACGTGTGACAAGAAGGTACATACAAAAGCAGATGGACAGGTTCTAAAGAGCTAAGATGGTAGCCTAATCGTGGTCCTCTCTGAGCTGGCTTGATCTTGGTGTCCCCAAGTTCTTCTGCCGGGGAACAATCTATGATCCTTATCAGAAGGGAGTGGGCTGTGCTTAGGATTAGATGATCTGACTGCTTTTGACGGCAAATAACCTTTAGGCAGAGAGACTTCAAGCAGTTGACCTTCAAAAGTATAGTAAGGGACCATATGCTTATAAGTAGCACCTTAAAATTGGCACTGTTATTAAGGGGGGCATTGTGGGGAACAACTTTTACTTAGGAGCATGTGACTGGGAAATATTTACCCTCCGGAGTGCGAAAGTCTCCTTCCCTGGGAGCCTGGTCCTCTCATACTCCTTAACATCGGAGTGTGAGAATTTGTCTGCCGACTCTCTCTCCCCAGTTCTCAGTCTCCAGCAATGCATAACGAAATCTTAAATATGAAGAACCACGTTTACATTTGAGAAGCTGTTGGAAACTGAAAGAATGAGAGTGCACATGAAGCACCATAGAAAGTCCTTTATACATACCTTTTCTATTTGAAGACCAGGTGAAAATATTACTCACTGCATTTTTTTTAAGTAAATGAAGATTTAATAATGGTAAAAACCTGTTCGTGTATGTTCATGGAATTGTTTTCTTTTTTCTCCAAACTCTGTGAAACCACGATTCTGAGAGCTCTAATTTAGGGTTTGCTTTAGAGGTATGGGCAAGACGTTCAGAATGACCAGAAATGTTCCTTCCTATGATAACCCAAAGGGACAGCGTCTCTCTTCTTTACACTGTATATCTTATTTTCCTTTTAAACAGTTCTTGTTTCCTTTGAATTGGTTTCCTTTTTTAAAAAAAATCCATAGCCCTATTTTCTTTGGTTTTACAGAAAATATTCTACTACTTTATCAGTGGATTTAATTTACTAACCTCTTAAATTCAAGTAAAATGTGAACATGCTTAGTGATTAATACTCATTTCACAATTTACCTTTAATCTGAAGCTCTCTAAATTGATTTTCTATTCAATGTACATTGCAATTTAGATAACAGTTGATTACTCTATCCATAGCCACCTGGGTTCAAACATTTTCATTGCTCTAACGGGGTTATTGAAATCGTCTTTTAAATCTTTTGGACGCAGCAATATTTTAAAGTATATTTTCTTCTACAAAACCTCAAATGTGCTCTAATTCAAGCCACACAATCATTTTACTGACCAATCCTATCATCCTTCAGCTTGATCAATTCTAGTAATTCCTCATGTAAAATGTGAAAATGCCATGTGCTGGTGCTCCAATTCATCAAGTGAATTTCCTGGGTGGGGGAAGGTACAAGACAGTGAGAATCTTACAGTGGAGTTTCTCCATACAGGAACCAATTTAAGATAAATAGAATGTATTTGCTGTGAACTTTCAGTCCTTTATTTTAATTAAACTCAGTTAGAATGACACAGTCCTATCTCACTTGTATGTTGTCATTCCCAGGACACTCTGAAAAACGCTTCGCTACATCTTAAGGTTCTGAGTGTTTAAAAAAACAAACGGTCACTAAATAGTAACAACTGGGGACATGCACACACACGCACAGGGCCCACGTAAAAACCGGGGCTTTTAACAATGTTATTAGTTTTGTATTTAATCCAGTATAGGCAAAACACAGTCAACAGTGTGCATAAATTGAAAATCTTATATTGACAAGGCAACCAGCTTATTTTATTTACATGAACATCTGGAGCAGGTTCACTGAAAGCTTAAAAACAGATGGACATGAAGAAAGAAGTAGTAATTAACAAAGTTCTATGTTGATTAAATCAGCATGTGGTTAATTTTAATAATTGCTGATCTTTATTAGGGATGGTGAGACTTTTCAAAATCAAATCTCTTTAACTGACATGTTGATTGACCAAGAATTCAGAGATAACTGCTTTGGTCATTAACATGCTATTTCAATATTGTCACCACAGCACCCTAATTAGACAAAGCATATTAGTGGAAATAAATTTCAAAACACTAAGGTCTTGTTGCCTCCCAAGCCCTCCAGTCCCTTTTCATGTGGAGGGGAAGAGATTGAGAAGCATTGTTAGCCTTTGGAAAGAGTCACGTATTGAGACATACATTATTTGAATGCTGTGTCTGTGTTCGGAATCATTCCAGCGGACTCAGTGCCTCGGTGCCTCCGGTGACCATTCATGAAATCAGATGGTGTCCTGTCTAAGCCCTCCAAAAAGACACCCCCTGGCTGCGAAGCACCCACGTATGTTCCACAGCTGCCATGTGTAGTCACACTGCAGCTGGCCTTTTCCCTCTAACTTTTCAATTTGAAAAAGCAAACATATGACAGGTAGAACTGTGAAATATTGTGAGGGAAAGGTCTGGGAAATCAGAAACCACCGAAAGAGGAAAGGCTCGTTTGAGACATTGCATTGCTACAGACCGTGCGTGTGCTCGTGTTTGTACGTATCTGCCTTTACAAACACATTGCTAGCAAAATCACTAAACCCTCAAGCAAATGAAAATAAACAACGAATTTTCCCTATGAAAGAAGGTACTTTATCTCTGACACCGAGTGAGCAGGTAGGTCGTCGCGGTTCTGTACCGCATAGAACGTCTACGCTGCTCCACAGTGGAAGTTGTGGGAACCTACTTACAGCAGCTCTAGCAATAGGGTTCCCTGGATGGAGTGTGCACAGGTTGAATGGCGTTCATTGACAGCGACAAGCACTCCAAATTCACTCACCAGGTGCTTCCGATACAGACTTGAAGAGAAGCGGAATTAAAAAAAACCAGATCAGTCTTCTGAAGACTTTAAAGAAATGAATGACATCTTAATCAACATTCAAGAAACAAGACACTTCACTAGAAATTAAATTTACCTAATTTAAAATAAAATGTATATAGATGTTTTCTTCATAAATTTAAATATTTTCAGGACAAATTAGTTTGCTTTTTTTCCCTTCCCATTATATACCACTGTGTTAACTTTTTTCCATGTGTGTGTGAAGATAGCTGGTACTGATATCTATTATCAAGGTAAGTGGAGATTTAAATTGAGTTTGTTGTTTCAAGAAATTAAGCGTAACTCAACAAAACGCATTGACACAGTGGCTAGCATGGACTCACACACACCAACTGTGAGGATGACATTGGATTAGCCCAAGTGTCCTTCTGTTGTATATAAAGGTTGCTATTAGTTGGAACCTGCTGGATAGCACCTAATAACAACAAAGCTACATGTGTACCATGTGTATTACATAACATATATTTATCTTTCTCTGCTGTGGTATGAATAGTTCTTATTGTATAAACTGTGATTACAAAGACTCTTGAACCATAGTCTCTGAGTTGAAAGCTTGACTTCACCATATATAAACTAAGAGATTGTTTTCACTTTGTTTGTTTAATCACATGGTTCTAATTACTTATAGATATCACCTTTCTATATATTCAATCATTTAATAACTCAGATAATCTTGAAATACACAGTAAAATTTATTTTGTTTTTTTCTATTTTGAATTTCTTTTGTGTGTGTGCTATTTGCCTCCCCCTTTACTTGAGTTCCTGTGTCCACCTTCTATTCAGGTGCTGGAATGTCTGGCCTGTGAGCTGTATTGTTGTTTGTGCTAGATGCCACTGAGTCCATTATGACCCAGAACAATCCTGTGAACCACAGAACAAAGCCCTTCATGGCCCGGCGCAGTCCTACCGATTGCTCATGTGAGTGAGCCCATCATTGCAGAGAGGTGTCGATCCCCACTGCTGAGGGTCTTTCTCTTTTTCACTGCCCCTCTGCTGTACCAACATGCTGTCGTTTTCTAGGGACTGGTCTCACTATCCTTGCCACTAAGAAGCACTTCTTCTAAGACAGAGCTGTCTGTCCCTTCGTGGTCCATAGTATTTTCAATAGTCTTCGCCAGCAGCACAATTCAAATGCATGGATTATTCTTTGGTCTTCCTTATTCGGTGTCTAACGTTCATCTTTTGGGTAATTATTTTAAATAATGTTGTTTTCCTGATTCTTAAAGAAGTTCTCATTGCTAGTGTAAAGCTATACAATTGATTTTTTTGTGTATTGATCATGTGCCCTGCCACTTTGCTGAGGGTTTCTGTAGTTTTCTTGCTGAGTCTTCAGGAATGTCTGTGGATACAATTATATCATCTGCATATTGAGATCATTTTACATGTCAGTGTGGTTGCCTTTTATTTTCCTTCCTTGCCTTCTACCTCTGGTTGAAACTTTAAGCAAATATGGAATTGGAATGGTGATAAAGGGCACCTTAATCTGGTTCCCATTCCCAAAAGGAACGGTTTCAAATCTCTCTCCATTGAAATAATGTTGGCCATTAGGTTTTGTATGTATGTCCTGAGGAATCTCCCAATTGCCCTTAGGCAGAAGGCAGAGAAATCTCCATCTTCCATCTTTCCTTGCCTATTATTTTAAGACAACTCATTCCTCCCATGATATTTTAATGTTTAGCTTGGTTCAATAATTCATTACAACGGGCATACAGAACTCACAGAGAGTAGTCAAAGTTAAGGGGTGCTATTAGGGGAGTTAATAGGTTACCACAAATCAGAATCAGTGAACAGTAAGGAAGCTCTCGTTGGATGAGAACAACACTTCTCTTCAGCCACAAGCCAAGGTTTCACAGGTCCTCAGCCTCTCAAAAGCCTGCTCCCTGGGCCTCTGCGAACCTCGCAGTCCCACAATCTCAACTGCTACCTCTGCTCTTTCTCAAGGATTTTACCATCTCTTGCTCTGCCCCATTATTTTCATGCCAAAGCCTCTGATCCCTCTAGTCTTGACCTCTGCCACTTCACACAGAGACCTTGAGCAGGCTCATTTCCCTGTGGTGCTGGGACTTTTCTCTATGTCCTTGATGGTGCTTATACACAGAAAAATGGCTTTAATGGAGGTGTGATTTTTGTCTTTCAGCAGACCAACCGCCAAGTAACAAACACTCTTTACTAAGGCCAAACCTTAATCCCACCCCAATCATGTCCATTCTCATAGCAGAGAACTCACTTTAAATTGAGATTATGACACAGAGCTATAGTAAATAATGCAATAATGGTTAGCAATTATGGTTAGAAGGGCTATACTAATTTACTACATCTCACTGATGTTGATATTTTTGTTTAATGAAAGGTGCTATGATTTTGTAGCAATACATTTTGACTTACCATGCATGTGTGGGTGTATACTATATTTATAGCCTAGATATGTTAGTTTTCTCGGATGGGAAATACCTCGGTTCTTGCCTTTGCATGAAAAAAATTCACACCAAAGGCTGGTTTGTGATTCAAGTGGGTTTTTATGAAGGTTGGAAGAAGTTTCAGCTTTTACTGCACACCCCACATGGTGGCCTGAGGCCAGAGAGAGCGCCAGGCTGAGCAGAAGGCAGAGAAGCAGCCGAAGGTCCCTGCATCTCAAAGTCCCAGTTTTTAGAGCCTTAGGCTGGAAGGTGTGGTGAAAGGCGTCAGTTGACCCCATTGACTGAACCACGCCCACTTGGCCTACTCTGGACCAAGCCAAGTGCGCCGCCCACCTGTCTCACAGGAGGCCTGAATTTGGAGCATGCCCAGTTAGTCTTTAAGATTGGCTAAGGAGGGCCTTCAGGCATGTGGAAGAAGGACCTCCCCCACCCCTGTTCTGCAACCTAACAGATATTTATAAGTCTTTCCCTAAATTGGGATCCTTACAAGGCATTGCTGCCATCCTTGAAAGCTCCCAATATATGCATTTTCCAACCCAAAGAGCTGAAATCCCCTGGGACTGATCACCCAACTTATAACCTGTAGGTATCAAGTTTAGTTCAGCTTTTATATGTATTTGGTTTATATTTCATCTGATGATCTAAAGAACGGTGAAAATGAGAAATATTCAGAATCAGTCAATGTACAAGTTTGCCGAGACATGTTTCAAGTTACTTAATAATGACTGAAACAAGGGCAGTGTCTCAGGTGCAGAGCAGGCCTTTGTTGTGTAAGATCTACAACTTGTTTCAATGTCATATGTGATCACCAAAGAGCTACATGAAAGAATATGCATTGAGAGGAAGCAAAGTCTTCTAATTAAAAACATACAACTGCATAGCACAACTTGACAATATTTAGAATTGTAGAGATGCAATTTGGGAGTACATCTGTCTCTTTGACTTTGCCCTCAGCAAGCTTTTAACTAATCCTTATGATTAAAATTCATTGACATTAAAATGTATTCAAATTAAATATGATTGTTAAGCAGATTTTCAAAAGTTTGCAGTCTTTATAACTTTCAAGTTCTTTAATTTGGTTGTTAGCAAGTAAATCTTGATATTTAGTCTTCACACTCAATAAACATCTTTTGCTGCTTAATATTAGTGAAAGTTGTATTCCTTGAATCTTCCAGAGTTTTTTTTCATTTCACTTTTTGTGGAATAAAGAGAGGTTTTTACCCAGGTTGTCCCCCCATATTATGTGCCACATCCAAGACACTGCTTGCTAACATGATAAATATCTATACCCTTAGAGTCAACTGCTTAGAGGTTACCTGCCTAAGGGTATGAGTCATCCAGAGCAATCAGACCCTATCCTCTGTCCCACCTGTTGGGCCCACTCCCTGCTGATCAGGATAGTGGATTGCTCTCCTGAAGGAAAGCCCAAAGAGTAGGTCAAGCCAACTCAAGGAGGACCAGGGTTAGGCTGCCATCTTGAATCTATGGTCCACCCATCTTGTCACATGTGTACCCCTAGTGGCTCCCCTTCCTATTACATGTACACTCCTAGCCTCTCCCCTCCTATTGCATGTATGCCTATGATACAACCTCTTCCCATTATGATGTAATCAGGGGGACTTGTACATCCCCCAAAGTGTATATAATTGTGATTGGAAATATATTCGCACTCGCTGTATGGACCTGGCAGCTAAGATTATGGCCATCCCGGAGGTGAGTATTCACATGCCTTATCTTGTCTGATGTCGCTTTAATTTTACCCCTCAATTATACAACCGCCCTTTGAACTCTTTTGATTGTGGGGGCTGGTACCGCACCATTTGTAAAGTTGTCTTTTCTTAAATTAATTTCAGTATTTAAAGGTGAAGAATAAGCCTATTGTGTACATTCTTAACTCAGAATCAGAAATTCTCTGTTGAACATTAATGAGTAAATGCCTGGAACTCATTTTACATATTTTTGCTTACTTTTTTTTATCATAAACATTATTGTGGATCTAGACAATTGTTCGGGTTGAAAAACAAGTCATTGTTAGTATTAAATCACTTTGATACCCTTGGAGTAGTAATTTAATATTGAAGAGCAATTGCCAGAAAAGTTACGAATTAAATGCATAGAATATGTTGCTTGCTACCGCGCATTTGAAACACCACTATGGCTGTGGCATCCATACACATAGAAACTTACCATAAATCACTTACCTTAAATGTTGCAATCTTTAAACTCTCCCCCAATAATTAGTTTCACAGAGACCACTTTCTCTGACAATATGTATCATTCTTAGAAACGAACACCAGGCAGAAACGTGAAATGTGAATCTAAATATTTATGTTTAGGAGCCCCAGCAGCACTTGGGTTTAGGTGTGCGGCTGCTAACTCCACTGCTTCCCTAGGAAAGGTCACTAGGACTCGGAAGTCATTCCAAGGCATAAGGACATCACAGAAGGACCCCTGGGGGGAAGGCACTAGTGCTTGTTGCTCAGCACTCAGAGGCTTGCCAAAAGGTCTGTGATTCCAACCTATGACGGTTCCACGGGAGAAATCTGTGGCAGTCCTTCCAGAAAGAATACAGCACTGGAATCTCGACAGGGCAGTCCCATTCCGCCCTATAGGGTTGGTATAAGTCAGCAAATCAGAAAATAGTTAGAACTTAAAAATAATAATTTTTTTAGCTTGAGCTTGCAATTAAGGTCTTTTTAGAGGAAAATGTAAACGTTTAAAAATTAGTGTGAAATAAAAAGGCTGAAAAATACAGATCTATTTTAAGAAGCTAGAAAAAATGGCTAATTCAAAAGAAGTTGAAAAAAAGAAAAAATAATGTTTATGAGACTAAAGCAAACTCACTGCCGGTGAGTTAATGCTAACTCATAGTGACCTCCCTGTGGGATGCTAAGACTGTTACTGCTGACGGGAGTAGAAATCCTAGTCTTCCTCCCTTGGAGCGACTGGTGGTTTCCAACTGCTGACCATAGGGTTTGCAGCCCAATGCTTAACCACGATGCCACCAGGGCTTCAAAAGTTTATGACAATGAAATCAAATAATGAAATTACAGTTATCCACTCAATAGGATCAAGATTTTGATACTTGTATTTAAAATGGTTTTTCATTATTAAAGAATGCAAGAACCATCTAAAGAAGATGAAAGGAATACCCACTGTACCAAAAAGGTTTTAAAAGATTAACGTTCAAACAGTGTATGAAGAAATGTATGCTCAAGAACTGATCCTAATGAAGGAGGGAGTCCAAGCTGCACCAAAGCCTTGACGAACAGCACGTTTCTGAGAATTGTCAAACTGTGAACTGCAGTGCTTCCACAAGTGGACCCAGCACCAGAGGAGCTCCCGCATCTGTGCCACGGTGTTCCCACGGCTGAGCAATTTACCTGGCCGACCAACTGTGCCCGTTTCGAAGAAAGGTGATAAAATGGAATTCCCAAATTATTACTCAAACTCAAATTAATATCACACACTAATATAATTTTGCTGAAGAGAGTTAAAAATAGGTTGCCATGGTACATGAAAAAGGGGCCCTGGTTGCATCGTGCATTGTATATTGGGTGGCTAACTACAAGGTTAGAAGTTTGAAACCACTAGCCTCTCTGAGGGAGAAAGAAGAGGCTTCCTACAGCTGTAAAGATTTAGTCTTTCAAACCCCATGGGGCAATTAGTTCTATCCTGTAAGGTTGTTCTTATTCAAAATCAATTCAGTGGAGTGAATTTTGTTTTGGTTTATGGTACATCTAGACCAAAAATCAGCTGTTCGGCAACACATGAGAGTATTTTGTGGTTTGAGATTAAGACGGGTTTGCACCACACTTGCTAAATGTATTTGCTGCACAAGTAATCAGAGAAGTGGGGCAATATTAAAAATGTCATACCAGGACTGGACGAAGACTCATGAACAACCTGCATTATGCAGATGATATGGCCTAGTTTGCTGAAAATAGAGAGGACTTGAAGCACTTCTGATAAGGACGAGACTGCAGCCTGGCGGTTGTCATTGCTACATGTCTTTGGGTCAGTCCCAAGCCATAGCAACCCTCTGCACAACAGAAACACTACCAGGCCCTGTGGTATAGGCACAGTTGTTACACTTGAGACCATTTTCGCAGCTACTGTGTCAATTGGCAGTTACATAATCTTCTGTCAACTTGAGAAAGGGGTGGAGTTTAACCTGTCAATCAGGTCACAGCTTGATGATTTCATTTGGAGGCGCAATAGAGATAAATAGTTCACTGGAAGCCAGACATGCTCTCTCTGCTTCATATACCTCTTCACAAACCACATGGAGCTACACTGATGACAACCAGAGCCCTGGAGCTGGAGGAGCCATGTGGAGACCCACACTAGCACTGAGATGCTTCCACCACCACTGGATCCACAAGACCTTCCACCCACCGGCCTGTGATCTTTATGTATCCGGCATCATTGTATGTGCTGCGTGAGTCTGAAGAGGAATTTATAGTAGACTGGTATCAGACATATGGACTTAAACTGGATTGAGTTGGGATGTTTTCTTAATATACAATTGCTCTTTTTTATAAAGCTCTTTCTTATAAACATATTAGTGTATGAATTTTTTCTCTAGTCAACCCGGACTAACACAGTCAATCCATCCCCAAGAAGATCTCTCTCTTTTTGTTGACCTGCCACTTGATCAAACATGATTTCCTTTGCCATACTTAGCATGGATTATACCTTCAGATAAGTAGGTAGGTAGGTGGGTAGATGATAGAGATATGACAGGTAGATAGATAGATAGATAGATGATAGATAGATGATAGATAGATAGATAGATAGATAGATAGATAGATAGATAGATAGATAGAACTAAATATCTGTCAGGTAAAATTAATCCACATAGGCAAATTCAGGATGTTACTGATTGCTTTGGGGCTCATTATCAATTCAATAGTCTAAGTAAACTGAATTTCTACTTGAATTTCTGTTGTATAAATGTAGCCTGAAAGACATTTTAAAGAAAGGGGCTGTTGTGAGTAATTGACCTTTTCTCTGGGAAGGAAGTGGTGATATTTTCAAGCACTACAGTAACATCAAGCAGGTCACATAAAAGGAAGATTTTTCTTTTTTTTATTGTAAAGGGGGGGAACCCACAATGGAGAGATGGGTTTTCTTGTCTAGATAATTAGAAGTCTTGTACAGAAAACAAAAGTCAAGAAGCTTTTAAAGGAATCATTTGGCTTTCTTCCTAAGCATCAGTAGTATATCACATCATATTAACATAGCATTATGCTGATATACCTATCTATCCTGACTGACATTTGGACTGTGAGCCTCTCCAACATGACAGGAAGATCACCTCAACTTACAGGGGCACTTCCCAAGTCCAGCCACACCCTGTCAGGCTCCAGTATTGTGAGCTTCATCATCGGCTTTAAAGGGCAATGCTGTATTTTGTAACAGCCTATGATAACCAAGAATGATTTTCCTGAATGTCTCCAACATGGTCTTGTCAGAAGTGAACATGCAGTATTGACCTTATCATGGAGGCAAATACAACTCCAATTAAAACTGACCTGGAAGGGGCACCTCAAATGCAGAATTTAACCCTTGCCGATCAGGAATGCTGCCGTGTGCTACAGTGCAGCATCTCTACTCTAAGTCTGCAATTACAGAAATCAACAGAACACGGTTAGAAATCATTTCAGTTAGCATAGATGCGACTGTCGAGATTAGACTAATTAAGCTGATAAATCCCAAGCACGGATCAGAAACATCTAGTAACATGAAATAAGTAAAACTATGAGACAGGCAGGGCTGCCAAGAAGTCTTAAAAATCTCCCTCTGGCCTAGCGAGTATGTCTGGAAAGCCTACAATTTTGAAGAAAAGGAAACAGATAAAATATGAGGCATGTACAGGCTTGTAGATTTGGCATTTGTCTGGAAAGTGGCATTGGAAACAAAAAGAGTTATCCTGGCCAAAGCAGGCTGCCCAGTGTACTCAGTGAATTAGAAGGTTTGGCTTTGCCATCCAACTCAACAACAAATGACACTGGGTTTTATTGGCAAGTATTTTGCACCTTTTTAATTGAATGCTATGTATCAATAATCCCCCACATAGTAGGAGAGATGGCATTGGAGTTTGGAGAAAGGAAGTATTAAACGTACGTCTGCATCTAAGAAAGAGGGAACCCTCTTCTTGCAGTGAAGAAAATATGCGGGGAAATCACAACAGGCATCCTAATTTCCCCTTGAAAAGGACTAAGCAAAGTAGAGGGTTGGTGTGATAGGTTTTACATCAACTGCCTGAATAAGGTTTCTCAGTTTGGCAGTTGGAGCCTCCTTTATGACATCATCTAACATGTTGTGACCAGCCAAGAATTTGAGGGGAGATTAGGGTGGAGCACTACCCCTTGATCGGGTCACAACCTTGATGCAGTGTAAGAAAGTTCCACGCAGGGACTAGGCTACTCTAATATGAGTTGACACTGGGGAACCCAGCTTCTCTTCTGCTGCTCCTGATCCTGCATGTGGGAGCGATCAGTTACCTGCTGTATTGCCTGCAGACTGGATTCATTAGAATCTGCAGCCTTGAGCCAGGCTTGCTGACCTTGAATTAATTCTGCTTCTCCCCACCCTGGCCTCCCCCACCAACATGTGCGCTTCCTGCTACCTGGTTCATCTTCCTGCTTTCTAGTTCATTGATCCTGGCAGCTATAAAAGTCAGGGAAAATCTCCGGCTTAACATTTGACACCCAGATTTGAATCAGAGTGGACTTAAACCATTTCTGCACTTTGAGAATCATTGTTTTGATTACAAATTGATTATGAAATTATTTCTTTGCATATTTACACATGTGCATCACTGGTTTTGCTTCTCTGGCTAACCCAGCTGATTGTTAGGCAGAAACAGGAACTGGTGGGGCGGGCAAGTGGAGAAATACCCCGACTACAGTGTGCAATGGTGGCAACAGCTCCTGATGATGGCCCTCGAAGTCCTGATGCAGAGGGATGGCTGCTCCTGATCAGCACTGTTACATCTTACATCATTACATTGCCCACCATGTAAAGCAGCCAAACCGCAGTGGAAAATTCTTCAATTGTCTTTACCTGAGACCAGTATATAAAACCCTTCCCCTCTGTTCCAGGCAGAGCGACTTCTTGGCCCCACCTAGGCACCCATGAACCTCCCTCAGGAGCTCTGAAATGCACCTTTAAAACTATTTTCTGTCTTTGCCCTTTTTCTTTCTGTCTGTCGCCATAATCACTTTCCATTTATCACAGTCAGTAAAAAAAGAGAAAGACTTTTATAATACAGGGCCTGCCTCAATGGGCTTAAACAGAGCAATGGTTGTGAGGCGGTTAGAAGGCAGCATGTCCTTCTGCGGTGCATAGATACAGCCTGAGGAGTAGGAGCCACCTTGAAGGCATCTAACAATGAAAATTATAATGATATTCAAGAGCTCGGTTATATACTTACAAAAAAACCCAAGAATGGCAATTATTGAAAAGAAATATGGAAGAAAGGGGACAAGAAGGAGATAAAAGAGGAGGGAGGAAGAAGCTATTCGATAACAAGTCCATGGAGTGGGGATCATTGTTCTGTGTCCCATGAAGCAAGTATGCAACATATGAAAGACCTGTCTGTATTATGAACATCAACAGAAGCCTAGACTTTCTTTTAAAAAATGATTTTCCAATCTCTTTTAGAGGGCAACCTTATTCTCAAAGTCTGTTTTTGAATGATGTCCTGATTTAGTTGTGACACCTTCAGAGTAAGGCATAGAATCATATATTTTTAGAATTAAATGAAGGCTTAAAAATGATCCATTCTGAACTTGGAATTTTATCTAAGTTCACACATTGTGGAAGGACGACACGTCTTGGTTTGCAGGCTACTGTGTGATGTATGTATTACATACATAGTTCTTAGAAAAGATAAGACAATGATCTCAAGAGTAGCCAACTGGCCCCCCTATGTGATGAGGCAGCCACCTCTCCGTATGCATTATTGATTCTAACCTCGGGGAAAGATTTCCCATTATCCTTCAAGCCCTCCTCAAATGAGATACTAGAGGTCAAGAAAAAAATACCCACTAGTAGTGCTCAGACTTTAGGAATAAATGATCTCCAGGATGCAATTAGCACAATCCTTCACCTGGTAGAGAGCAAGAACTAAGAGAAAAGAGGAAAGCACCTGCGTTCCAATGATGACTTCAGGATAATTCTCTGTTCCGGCCACACTGGACTCTAATGACCATGCTAATCTAGTCTTGATTAGCATGACCGTGAAAATAATTATCATTTATATGCAATTTTAAATCTTAAAAGCCCTTTTAAAAATGTTCTTTCCGGCTACAGGACATGCAATATTGACTAGGATAATTAATTCATTATGATGTTTCTGATTTTATTCCTGAAGTCTATAGATGTATGTCTCATAACATATCCAAGTGCTAATATTAGCATGTAGGCTATTTATTAACTCTGCAATGTGCAATTTGGAACTTGATATCTTAAAATTTTAATTCAGGTGTATTTTGGGTGTGATGTGAAGATACAGTTCTGAAATGTGTTTAGATTGTAAATGTTTTGCAGACAATGATATTTTGTTTTTTATTATATCTTAACCTAGACCATTCCTTAGTGTCAAGAAGGCAAAAATCACTTGAGTTTAGACTCATTGACAATTTTGACTTGAAAACATAATTTATTTCAAAAACATGCTTATCTTCACTGAATAATTTTATTGAATAGATTTGCTTTGCTAAAGAAATGGATATATTTATGCTTCAATGATTTAGAATTATACTACCAATTGATGTATTTGAAATGATGAAATGGTTAGGTTTCTGGGATATTCTTACCTTGCTGAGAGAATTCATGCAACAGAAGCACTTTTGTAAATCCAAGTAACTTCTATGAGGAAAAGGGAAGTCTCAGGAATTATACTCTCAAAATTTACATGCTGTCTCTAGAAAATGGAAAGGCTGCGTGGGAGTTGGGGGGTGGGACACAGGAAAGTTTGCCACTGAATATGGCCACTTCAAGGTAGAGTGAAAACCATGTGAAAAGAACACTGGAACAGGAAATCCCCAGATTTGTGCTGGGGCAGGCATTTGGGGGGGGACAAACCCCCTTTATCCCTAATCTATCTACTTTCAAAACTATGAGCAGATTTTAATTTTAAAATATATATGGAATAAAGAGGGCACTGCTTCAAAGAAAGGAATCCAAAATAATGTTTAAAGTGCTAAATTCCAAATGATCTCCTTTGTGAAACGTAAAAATATATAAACCCAAAAAGGGAAAATTCAACGGATGCACACCTTAACGTTTTATTGAAGGAGAATTAAGGTAACTTCCACATATGTGAAAATGACATTTCTCCTTCACTCTAATTATTACCAATACATTTATGAGATATAATATTGCCACGGTAAGACTATGTTAAAAGATGTAGCCACGATTTTTGTCCCAACAATACAACTGTGAGATCTACTCAACCCAAGGGGAAGAGAGACTGTCATTACATAGGTGCAGGTAGCTGAAAAGCTGACCTGGAACCAGTTAGAGAGACATCACTTGATTATATCCAGGGGCTTAGAGGCCAAAACTAACAGCACTGTTGCTTCCAGCTGGGCTGGACAAGAAATGTTCTGCTAAGGGGGCAGTCATTCTGGATTTCTCTTTTCTATTGGCAATGAGCTGGGCCAGGAGTGGAGGCACTAGTGAGACTCCCTGAAGCCATACATTTTATGATGCTAACACACCTGAAACTCCTATAAACTGGAGCAGGGGGAAGGGATAGGAAGCTTTCACAGTGCCTCTTGGCTGTGCTTCCAGGTGGGCCAAATGACACATAGGGAATGCTGAGCTGCCACTGCCACCCATTTTTAGAGGTAAATGGCCATTGCTATATTCCACCCCAATGCCCTAAAATGGCTTTCACAATCACTGCAGGCTTCTGATTTCTCCCTCATGCCTGGGTATTGGAAATTTGCGTCCAAAGACTGTAATTGCAATAAATCCCATAGCAAAAGACCACCCCAAGGCAGAGAATTCCCATGATAGACAAGAACACACTAAGGTGTGTATGTGTGTCCATATGGATTATGTTAGATAACAATGTATAGAACGATTAGCTTGAAGGGGGAAGAGGGATCACCCCCAGTCTGGACTGCTTCTTTCAGTCCAACAGACATAATCAAGTGCTGATACCGGTAGGGGTAGCTTTCCACAGGAGGTCAGCAGCTTAAGATGTCAACATTTCTCAAACCTGATTGATTTCACTGTAGCCAACTGGGCAAGAAAAACACACTAAGGATGAAAAGAAAACAAAACGAGAGTCACTAATTATGGGTAATTCATGAGCTGTAATCAAAATGCATACAGCAGAGAGAGCTGTGCTTAAAGCAAACCCAAGCTGACACTGTTTGCCAGGCTTGCCATGCCATATGGAATGTGCCAGCCATCTCTGAAGAAGGGAGGGCAGTGTAATCCAATTCCAGGGCTTCAAGCTCACAAGCTTAATGTTGGTCAGCATTCAGGGGACTCCCGGCATCACTGGGGCTCCTTTGGTGACACCTTCAATCACTT
This sequence comes from Tenrec ecaudatus, assembly GCF_050624435.1. NCBI lineage: Eukaryota > Metazoa > Chordata > Mammalia > Afrosoricida > Tenrecidae > Tenrec > Tenrec ecaudatus. Next base: position 102,679,266 of record NC_134530.1, read on the forward strand.
GCATAGCTGTTTTCTATAGTGGTCCTGGAATCCACACCCTCCCATAAGTGCTAACAAAAATTCAAGGAAATCCTCCATCCTTGCAGTTGCCAAGGTCTGCAGCCAGGGCTGGCAGCACCCCCTTCACCCTCCTTTCCTACATGTATTGTCCCTAAAGTCTGTACTTGCTGTCCTGCCATGTTCAGGGCATTTACGGTAGCATCCGCCTTATGGAACCCATCTCACCACTGCTTTCTCTATTAACCAGTACATGGAGCACACTAACTGGGACAGGTGACGGATATCCATATTCTAGAAATCCCAGGAACCTCTGTACTTCCTTCTCCTTAACAGGGTGGGATACTCTTGGCTTTTTCAATCACAGCCACAGGGACCACCCCCAAGATATTCGCCTTGCCATAAGCTAAGGAGCCATGGTGATGTCACAGGGCAAAGAGCTGGTTTGGCCCTGAAGATGGATCAGCAAATAGGGCACAATCCTGACCTTGGGGTAGCAGGCAAGTGCACTGCCTTGGGATCCCAGCAAAGTGGGCTCTGGCCGTGGCACAAACACTGTAGGCCTACCACAGAGGTAGGCCAATGGCAGTGGCGCCTTGTGCACCTCCACCGCGACATATTTCCAAGACTACAGCAGTGCAGCAGCTGGGGGTTCCCTCTCCTTTTGGGTGACTCAGCAGGTCCCAGGGAACCAAGCCTGGCAGTGGCCTGAGCTGATCTGTCTCAAATCCGGATGCCATGGAATCTCTATTTCTGCCTTCCATGGCTGGTTCTCCATCTCAGTCCGTAGAGGAATCCAGGCGTCCCAGACCTTCAGAACCCAATTTGTGTTCACCACCATCCACTCTCGGTTCCAAATTGTTCTATGGTGCACACTATGTAGCTAGTTAGTTTGATAGTACTTCCCACTTCGTCTGCGACCCTCTCGCCTTCCCCAGGTGTCTTCTCAGTGTTCCTACCACAGGGGAGGCCTGAAAGTACTTGGCTAGCCCGTCCCTGGAGATAGTTACGCTTGTTACCTATTATAAGCTCAACTCCTCCATTCGGGCCCTTACTCATGTAGCCACCTCGTCAGTACTGTCTGGTAATTAGAGGCTCCATATTGGGTCACAAACGAACGTGGCTTATATTCTAGATCTACCATTTTTATGTTGTCATTTTGGACGAGTTACTTAATTGCTCTATTCCTTAACTTCCACCTCAATATATTCATATTTCATTTTGCTTTCATTCAAAATCAGCACCTGTAGAAGCTGCAACTCAGAAATCAAGCAACATATTATGTTAGACAAATCTGTGGGGCTATACCTCCTTGAAGTGAGGAGGAGGAGGAGAAAAAAAGTAAAGATGCCGCTTTGTGGACTAAGGCATACCTAACCCAAGTCATGGAATTTTCATCCACCTCATAGTATGCAACAGGAGCCCTGGTGGTGTACGGGTTACCCTTTGAACGTCAGTCCCCAAGGTCAGCAGTTCAAAATCATCAGCTGCTGGGTGGGAGGAAGACAGGGCTTTCTACTCTCATACAGAGTTTCAGAAGCCCAAAGATACAGTTCTACCCTGGCTTATGGAATTGCTATGAATCTGCATCTACTCGACGGTAGTGAGTTTTCAGAGGCATACAAAAGCCAGACGGTGACTTGAGAAGACTGAAGACTAATTCATACATTCAATTTATGTTGTCAGCAAAGGATATTGGGTATACCAAGGGCTGCCAAAAGAAAGAACACGTACCTGCTGGAAGAAGGACAGCCAGTGTACTCCTTAGGAGCAAGGAGAGTGAGATGGCTCGTCTCACATACTTTGGACATGTTATTAGGTGAGATAGTTAAGGTTTATTGTGCCAACCTGGCCAATAAACACATGTGGGGTTAATTGAGCGATAAATGGCTCGGTGACCCTCCCCTTTCTTGTTCTCAGGTCTCTTGCTCTCTGCTGGTCAGACTGGGTGCAGCTGCCTTAGCCAGTTCCCTGCTTCAGCTGGCAAGGCTCACTTCCTGCAAGACATCCTCGAGGAGAAGTCACATGGACTTACCCTGATGCTGCCCTGGGTGCTGGAGCAGCCATATGGAGACCCCTGCCAGCACTGAGATGCTTGCACGCTCACTGATTTGGCATCATTGCATGTGTTTTGAGAGATGGAGGAGGGCTTTGTAAATCAGTGTCTGACATATGGGCTAATGTTGGACTGATTTATGTGCTTGGACAGCACTGGGTTGGGATGCTTTTTTACACTTACCCTTTATATCAAAATCTCTCTTGTACATATGAGTTTCTGTGGATTTGTTTCTCTAGTCTACCCAGACTAACACATTAGGAGAAATCAGTCCCTGGAGAAGGATATAAAGCTTGGTGAAGTAGAGAGTCAGAGAAAATGAGCAATACCTTTAAGGATGGGCTACAGAATAGCAAGGACTGCATCCCAACAAGTCACCACTGTGCCACAGTGCTTCTTACGCATTTGAATAACATACATAAAATATTTCTCTAGTACCAGAATATATAATTAAAAACAAAACACCCCAATGCACTGCTTATAGTGACCCTATAGGACAGCATAGAACATCCCCTGTGGGTTTCAGGGACTGTACCTCTTCATGGGCGTTGGAAGGGGGCTGATAATTTAGAACTGCTGACCTTGCAGTTAGCAGCACAGTAGGTAACACAGCTCTGCATTGTAACAGGTACATTATTATTATTATTATTTATTAAGTACCATCACAGTGTTGATAAGCAAAACCAATATTCTCAATGACCTTATTATAGTCAAATAATGATTTAGTAGTGCTATAGTGGAAAGCCATAGCACTATGCGATATCAAGCCATGTATATCTGACCTATTACAGCCTGCATAGGGTGAGGCTCTTTAAGGCTCTGACATTGAACTAGGGATATAAAGGACAAGAAGGACTCCATGGTTAATACTATATTTTGAACTATAAAAAAGATCATTTTTTTTCAAACCCACTGTACTCCTCTGGCGATCTGGTTATGTAAGGACTGAAGTCAAGAAATGCCTATAGTACAGTTCTGTCACATGGAGGTGCTCTGAGAATCAACGCGATGGTACTCAACAACAATCACAACAGCCCATAGGAAGGAGACGGATGCAGAAAAACAGTGTTCCACGGAAAAGAAGGTCATCAGTATAATAGACATGAGTTGCAAAAGAAGCTGATGAATACAAAGTGCAATATTAAAGTTATGTGACTAAGTGCAGAAACAGAAGGAAGATCTGAGTAATATAAAATTGCAGAGGCTGGCTGAGGAGAAAGCATTCATGCTTTTGAGGCACTGTGAAAAGAAGATACAGAAAAAGGGTTGATCACTAAATTCATAATGGCTAACAGATGTGGTAATGGTAGCAATATAAAAAAAGATGAAATAACTAAGGCAGTATATATCCAATACCATAGCTATAAAACAGATAAAATTAAAATGATCAGTATTAAAAGAAGAAACACAAGTCATAGCTATAATTTTATACATATTTCTAATAAACAAAACTTAGAAACAAATAAAATAGTAAAAGAAAACAAGAATAAAAACTCAACTAGTGCTGGGAGGAAAGTCAAGGGAGATGGAGGAAAGAGCTAGGAGTCAAAGGGAATTCGTGGAGGTCTAGACAAAGACATGTACATGCAAATATATATAGGAGGTTGGGGAAATAGATCTATGTGTCTATATTTATAGGTCAAGTATTAAGGTGGCGGAAGGACTTTGGGCCTCTACTCAAACACTCCCTCAATGCATGAATACCTTCTTTTATTAAATTGGAACTCTATGATGCTCACTCTCCCGACACAATGGCTGGAGCCAAAGTGTGTGACCAAGTAAATGTGGTGAAGAAAGCTGATGGTGCCCGGCTATCAAAAGAGATAGTGACTGGGGTCTTAAAGGCTTGAAGATAAACAAGCGGCCATCTAGCTCAGAAGCAACAAAGTCCACATGGAAGAACACACCAGCCTGAGTGAGCGAGTGGTCCCAAAGGGATCAGTTACCAGGCATCAAAGAACAAAAAAACATATCATTGACTGCACACCTCCATGATAGGATCGCTGAAGACAAATGGGTGCATAAGCAAATGTGGTGAAGAAAGCTGATGGTGCCCGGCTATCAAAAGAGATAGTGTCTGGGGTCTTAAAGGCTTGAAGGTGAACAAGCGGCCATCTAGCTCAGAAGCAAATAAGCCCACATGGAAGAAGCACACCGGCCAGTGCGATCACGAGGTGCCCAAGGGACCAGGTATAAGGCATCATGCAAAAAAAAAAAAAGATATAAGTGTGTATATGTAGGTGTATATATGTGTATATGTATATATGTATGTATATATATGTATATATATATCATATTAAATGAAGGGGGAAGTGCAGAGTGGAGACCCAAGGCCCAAGTGTCGACCAATGGAGATCCCCTCATAGAGGGGTTTAGGAGAGGAGATGGGTTAATTAGGGTGTGAGGTAGTATCGATGAAGAACACAGCTTTCCCTCGGATCCTGGATGCTTCCTCCCCCCAACTACCATGATCCGAATTCTACCTTGCAGGGCTGGATAGGACAGAGGCTGTACACTGGTGCATATGAGGGTTGGAGGTACAGGGAATCCAGGGTGGATGATACCTTCAGGACCAAGGGTGTGAGGGACGATGCTGGGAGAGTGGAGGGTGAATGGGTTGGAAAGGGGGAACTGATTATAAGGATCCACATGTGACCTCTTCCCTGGGAGAGGGACAGCAGAGAAGGCGGGAAGGGAGACTCCAGATAGGGCAAGATATGACAAAACAACGATGTATAAATTACCAAGGGCATATGAGGGAGGGGGGAAGGGCGAGGGAGGAGGGGAAAAAAAAGAGGACCTGATGCAAGGGGCTTAAGTGGAGAGCAAATGCCTTGAGAATGATTGGGGCAGGGAATGTATGGATGTGCTTTATACAATTGATGTATGTATATGTATGGATTGTGGTAAGAGTTGTATGAGTCCCTAATAAAATGTAAAAGAAGAAAAGAGAAAAAAATGATTAGGGCAAAGACTGTACAGATGTGCTTTATACAATTGATGTATGTATATATATGAACTGTGAAAAGAATTGTATGAGCCCCAATAAATTGTTAAAATTAAAAAAAAAAAACTCAACTAGTAAACTTGATTTAGTGAATGTATACAAAATTAAATCAAAATGAAAGAATATTCATTATTTTGAAGTGCACAAAACATTAACACAATTTAATATATTCAAGGATAAAGAAATATTAAAATAATCACTGGACATATAGTATTAAGTAAAAAATCAATCATAAAATACTATGAAGTCATAAACTATTGGTCTCACTTTGACAACCATGATGTGCCTACCCAGGCAAGATATTTTCAATCACCTTAAATCCATGTTAAAGTTGGGCCATGAATAAGGAAGACCAAAAAGAATTAATAACTTTGAATTATGATATTGGCCAAAAATATTAAAAGTACTATGATCTACCAGAAGAACTAAGAAATCTAATCATCTTGGAAGAAGTATAGTCAGAAAATTCCTTAGAACTGAGAGTGGTGAACCTTTGTCTCCTGCGCTTTGGACGAGTTGTCCGGAGCCTGCAGTCCCTGAGAAAGGCATGCGTGGCAAAGTTAAGGGTTAGTGAAAAAGGGGAAGATGTGCAACAAGCCGGATTGAACACAGTGGCTGCAACCATGGCTCAGCCCTAGCGATTGTGAGGATAACACAGGTTTCTCCCGTCTTGCATAGGATCGCTGTACATTGGAAAAGATTTGAAGGCACTTGTCAACAACAACCAGGAACCTGGTTATGCCTTATTCTGCTAACCACAAAGCCAGCAGTTCAAAACCACCAGCCAGCTTTCAGGCCTTTCTACTCCTGTAAAGAGTCACAGTCTTAGAAATTCATAGAGACAGTTCTATCCTGTCCTTTAGGGTTGTTATAATTCAGAATTGACTCAATGGCAGAGAGTTTTGTATTTTTTGCAACAACATGTATTCCTACTACTTATTTGTATGCTTCTAGGTAGGCAGAAACAAGCTACTGCCTTCTTATAACTATTAATGATTTGATAGAATGATTTGACTGTAATAACACATGGATTTACATATCAAAATTATCTGATTTCCACCATGGCTTAGCAAATTCCATGCTACCTGAAACATTAAAGTCTCTTTTTTGCATCTGTAATTTTTAAAAAACATCCTTATTGGACGTGTAAAAGTGATGAGAGAGATAATGAGTATAATAAAATTAGGACACTGCCTCGACTGGGAATACACAAAAATAGTAACTTATAATATTACTGAAAATTAGAAAACCACAAGGAAAAGGGTAGTTTAAAACAGAGCTGTAAGAAATCTTGGTCTCATCTATTTTGACAGTACAGTTATATAACCATAATTCATCATATAAAAAATGCTATATAAGACAAATCATTGTTATGTACCTCTAAGAATAATAAAACAAACTATTACACAATAACATTTCATTTGTTTTCATTTGAATCCCATTTCACTAGAAGTGAAGCATCTTTTATTTAACGTCAAGTAGGAAGTTTCTGACAAATTGATATTTGATGCTTTGTCAACATACTTTGTACAATGCATGAGTAGATTATACCAGCCTCTCCAGATTTGGAAATTTTTCATCTGCTCCATGGGATTTATCAGTTTCTCCTGCCTTCAGTATCTTTACTTAATATTTGGTAGACAGTAGTGCTATAGGTATCTCTGTAACAAACTCAAACACAATATATCATCTATTTATATGACTCTTTTTTTGTCCTGCAAAATATCCACATATTGTTTATAAGGGAAATGTAAAATTGTGATAGTTTCTCATAGAAAGAAAAATATTTGCTGCAACTATATCAAATTCATGTCACCTTTCGCTCTTCCTTGAAATCTCAGTGTTTAAAATATATTAGAATGCGATTCATAGTATCAAATTATGGCCTAAACAATGTCATGTTAAATATGCAAGCTTGGTTTCTGTAAAGACAGTACAGTGTGATTGGATTCATACACATGGCACACTGTCATCTTTCAACAGCGGTTATGAGATGGCAGAGATTACAAGATGCATAAGATTTCAGAGCCTATAAAACAGGGAGATTTACTCAGGGCTCTGGTCAAATTCCAAGGCAGAACAAAGGTTAGATGGTTAAGAAAAGAGTAAAGCATGAACTTACCATGAGAATATTGTCTAATTTTAATACACGGATTTTAAAGGGATCTGTCCCTGGGGGGAGAGTCCTGTGAACACACAATTAAAGCTCTGGCCCGCTAACCCCAGAGTTGGCGGTCCATCAAATTCACCAGCCCTTCCCAGCCCTTTCCAGCCCTGGAAACCCGACGTGCGAGCTGTAGTCTGTCTTCCAGTGCTGCTGGGATTCAGAATCAGCTTGACAGTGCATAACAACCATGCTAACATTTATCCAATTGTAAAATATATTTCTGATGTGTGTTTATCATATATACATTTCCAGAGATATACAGTATCTTTTTAACCGAAAGAATAAAGATAAGCCATTGTATAGATCTTCTCTCTAAATTCATCTATTCATTTGATCAAAAGTTCAATTGAAAAATTGCAATTTCCAGTATAGCTGGTATAAATAATAGGTAAAATTTCTTCTTTTAAAATAATGTATCTATTTCTTTATAAATTAAAAAGTAGAAGCATAACATATGATCACCATTTCCTCAGGAATAGTGAACAGGCATAATGATTCTAAAATTGTACTGGAAGTGGGTGTGAAAAAAATATGATCAAGGCAAAGACTAAGATGTGTGGGAGAATGTGATGACTCATGGAATTAGTAATATGCTGCTAATAGCACCTAATATAGCATTGAATTACATTTTTTATATCCTTTATAGTCCTAGTTAAACCGTTCAACACCTCTGGGAGATAAATCAATGCATTTATCTCCAGGTTGTAGAGGAAGAAAAGATTCAGTAATTAGCTATTTTCGAGGGGCTAAAGATAGAGCGTGGTAAAGATAACATTTAGAAAGAAGCTGTGGCTTGGATCTGAGTTTGCCTCCTGCTGACTCCACGGTAATATTAACCAGACGTTGTTGCAGCTCCACTCTAACCATTTGTAGCCACGGCCTGACAGAGAGTAATTGGGAAAGATATATTGCAACAACCTGAAGCAAAGAATGAGCATTTGGGTTATGATTCATAAAGCAATGTCAAAGTTGAATGGGTGCTCGTGAGGAAGGTGTTTGCTAACAGCAGGCTTGGCCTTTGTTGTGTTTTTCTATCTCGATTGAAGCACAAAGTTCAGAAATAATATAGCACCTGGTAGCATGAGAATCTGATGGAGCTGATTTCTTTCCCCTAAATCTGGATATACCTAAAAAGCCATGAAATTCCAAATCACTGAGAAGCCAAGACTGATTACGACTAATAAAGATGCTTTCATAGAAATTTGTCCTCAGTGATGATTAGGGCCGGTTGGACCAGAGGGGGAAAATACACACTGTTAGACCAGGCTGATTACAGAAACAAATCCAGAGGCGCTCATATAGATATCTAAGAAAAAGCTTTATATCAAAGGGCTTAATTGTATACGTAGAAAACATCCCAGCCCAGTCCGGATCAATTCCATAAGTCCAACATTAGCTCATAAGCCCAACACTCATCCATAAATCCTTCTGAAGTGTGCAGTCACATGCAATGATGCAAACTACAGGCAGAGCACAGGCAGTGGGTACAAAGTCTTGTGAGCCAATGGCGGTGGAAGCAGGTCTCCAGGTGGCTCCTCCAGCTTTATGAGTGTGGATCTTCAACAGGAAACAGAGAGGGGCGTCCTCGCAGGTCTCAGCAAGTCTCTCGCATGGCTTGTCAACAGGAAGAGGAAGACAGAGGAAGTTCCCAGAATCCTCATGCTCACAAGGAGGCATCATCAGACTGTATCCTACTTGACAGGCAAGACTCCACCCCTACACTTACTTATCAAGTTGACATGAAATTATATAACCAGCACACACAACTTCTTAGAATATATTAAAAATTTATTCCTGATGTGCCTCCATTTTCTAAAATCTCTCCCAGTTACCTTAGTTTGCTTTACCTGGCTCAATTCATAGAAGAGTACACAAATCAGATCTGGAATTAAGATATGATTAGCATGTAAATATCTGTCTTAATTTATCATAGAACAATTTGGAGCTCATTTAAGTGTATGATGGTTAATAAAGAAGTCTTTTGTATACAGAACCTTGTTCCATGTATTATGGTGAAACAAAATAAAAACAGATAAGTTATAGAAAAAGTCCACCTATAAATAGCTAATCTTAGTGAAAGTAAAGTAGAATTAGTATTCAGGAGATATTGCAGTACTGTACTGTGGCAATGAGAGAGGAAATGGTTAATTACAATTTGAGAGATCAGTGTCAATGTCAGCTTCTCTGAAGAGATGACATTTCGATAAATGAGGTAGAGATGATTTCAAATGGAGAGACTATGTGTGGAAATGCAAAAACCTTGAAAACTGAGGGGAGAAAATTTCCAAACAGAATATAGTAACAAGGAAGAATAATATGCTCCAACTTCTTTGAGATCCCGATTTGTTAACCAGTTGTTTTAACAGGCTTTTTCTTTAATCTAACACTTCAACTCAACCCATTGTTGCTCAGTTGCTTTTGACTCAGAACAACCCTGGAGGAGAGAGAACAACTGCCTTCTATAGTTTCCAAAGCTACAAATCTTTCCAAAAGCATCCTGCACATCTGCTTTCTTCAAAGTGGCTGGTTGGTTTAACCACTGTCCTTTCTATTAGAAGCTGAATGCTTAATCACCGTGCCACCAGCATTTGACAATTATGTCATCAGTACTCTGTGTAGTCTGTTTATATATTCTTAATGCATAGATTGAAAATACCATGGACTTCTAAAAGGATAAACAAATCAGTCTGGGAAGAAGTACATCCACAGCGCTCCTTAAAAGAAAGGATGATGTACTTTGGACATATTGTCAGTCCACTCCCTGGAGAAGGACAGCTTGATTGGGAAAATGGAGGAGCAGCAAAAAAGAGGAAGGCCTTAAAGTGATAGATTACCATGGTGGCTGCAACAATGAACTTGGATGTGAGAATAATTATAAGGATGGTGCAGGACCTTGAGTATTTCCTTCTGGTGTGCGTAGGGCCACTATGCCTCAGAGCCAACTCAGTGACCACTGATAAGAAGAAAAATGCATAGTATGATTGAAATTACTAATTGTTTGTCAAAATGTATTCTTTCTTTATTGCATTATTCTCTATTCATGGCCACAATACTATATTCCATTCCATGTCTTTTTCCCTACAAAGTGGCATTTCTATACTCACAACAAGTGGTGAAATTTAATTGCCCTTCCATTAACAGTTGGTTGGCCTTTGACTTGCTTGTTAGTAGAACACCGTGGAAGTGATGTGGGAGAATCTGATACTAAGTCAAAAGAAGGCCATCTATCCTTTGTCATATGTATTAGGACATTTACTTTCAGAAACCTCCCCCCCCTGGAACCCAACTGATAGGCTATAAAAGAAGCCAAGAAGACATTACAATCCATATTGAAAGATCCCACCAATGCTCAAAACAATTTTAGAAGACCTATGTGATGGCAAACTATCATAAATTTCATGACATAAAAGAAAATATATAACCTTTACATTCGTAGAAGGAAAAAAGCATTCATGACCATCAAAATCTTTATAATGTTGTAAACATGAAATTTTAGTAAAAGAAAAAATTATCTACTTTATATGCTCACGTATAAGTCAATTCTAATTTCAGCCAAGGTACCTAATTCTACCTAAAAAACTACATTAAAAATGTGCTGAAAAACTCAGCTTATACGAGTCTATACGGTAACTACCAAGAAGCTCAATAAAGTGTAAGACAGTTTCAGACATTACAGGACTCAATAAAGTAGTTTTTAAATATATATAGTTTTTCAGGAAGATACTAGGTGTTACGTAGATGATACAGAAAAGAAGATTTGTTGTCTAGTTAATAAAAGCAATAGAAGGGAAACAATGAAAATATCTAACTTGATAGACAGAATGATCAACTATTATCAAGGGTAAAAAGGTATCATTTTTTATAGGGACCAGATCAGAGGGTTTTTGGAAATGTCTCCAAGTGGGTGGTGAGTTATATTAATAAGTTATCTGACTTATTGTGACCATATGAGAGCTAATTTGTGAAATTTTAATGAGTATAAGGACCATCAAGCATATATTCCACAAACAGTAAATAAATTAAAAAGTAGAATAACAAGATTAAGACAAAGAAGAAAACAAAGATGAATAAGAGTTTATTTAATTTTGAAAAAGTAAACCTAATGTTAGAAAATATATATGTAAGGAAAGCATATATCTTTATTTTCCAACTGTTTTATTTGTGTTTGATTTGCATATCATACAATTCGATAGTTTAACCAAAGTCTTAGAACACTTTCTTCACTCTTGTAATCATCGTGCTTAGCACCCTTTTTCCCCAAACCTGCCCTTCACTATGCCCAAGGAACCATTAGTCCAGTTTGTATTAGTGTGGGTAGAGTAGAGAACAAATTCGTAGACACTCATAGTGTATAGGAAAGAGCTTCATATAAAGAGTAATTGTACATTAAGAAAACATCCTTGCCTAGTCCAGATCAAGTCCATAAGTCCAATATTAGCACATAAGTCCAATACTACTCCACAAACTCCTCTTTAGACTCACACAGCCATGCAATAATGCCTGAGGTAGTTAGTTTATTGTGCCAACCTGGCCGATACACACATGTGGGATTAATTGAAGGCGGAGGGATAAATGACTCAGTGAGCCTTATCTTTCTAGTTCTCAGGTCTCTTGCTTTGTGATGGTGGCACCAGGATGCAGCTGCCTTAGCAATTCCCTGCTTCAGCTTGCAAGGCTAACTTCCTGCAAGACATCCCCAAGGAGGATGCAGTCCAGGTTGCTGGAGCAGCTGTGTGGAGACCCCTGTCAGCGCTGAGATGCCTACACATTCACTGACTCAACTTTCCTCCTGCAGTCGACATCATAGTGTGTGTTTTGTGAGATGGAGGAGGACTTTGTGGATTAGTGTTGGACATATGGATTAACGTTGGACTTGGCTTGGGCAACACTGGGTTGGGATGTTTTCTTGATATGCACTTATCCTTTATATAAAACTCTCTCTTATACATGAGTTTCTGTTTCTCTAGAGTACCCAGACTATCACAATGCCGAATACAGGAAGATCACAGGCCAGTTTTGGGAAAGTATTGTGTACCCAGTGGCGGTAGAAGCATCTCACCGCCAGCAGGGGTTTTCACGTGGTTCCTCCAGCTCCCAGGGCTCTGGCGGCATCAACTTACCTCCATCAGACTCACTGTCAGTACTGTCTCGAAGGAAATGAGCGTGCCCCACTTCCAGCAAGCTGTTTATCTCCTTAGTGCCTGCCAAATGATTGGCAGGTTAAACTCCACCCCTTCACTCTTAAGTCTCAAATTGAGGTCAGATTATGTAAGTACCACAGAGTTACTATCTTTATATATTTACCTATCCTGGATTTCATAGACAGAAAAACAATTTAAAAAACTAACAACAATAACAAATTAAAACACACAAATCTCAATTGAAAGGATTCATGAGGGAAGGGTGACAAGGGAGGGAGGGAAAAATGAGGAGCTGATACCATCGGCTCAAGTAGAAAGCAAATGTTTTGAGAGTGATGAGGGAAACAAACGTACAAATGTGCTTGACACAATGGATGGATGTATGGATTGTGATAAGAGTTATGCGAGCCCCCAAGAAAATGATTTTTAAAAAAGAAAGAAAATATTAAAAACTAGAACAAATTTAAAAGATCATAAAGAAGCTCAAATGATAGGGTGATACATTTTGATCTAACAGCATCTGCAACAATCCTCTGTACAAGATATTCTGCTGGATAAGGCTATTCACATCCCTGGTCCGTAGCCAGGAGGATTCATCGGGGGCCGAATCCATATGCATCTCCCTTTCACTTAAAAACAAAAAAAAGTAACAGTTTTCAAATGGGTCAAAAGGGAGATTAAATGATAAAATATTACATTTTTATCTATGTCTGCCATCGTCGACTTTATAATGTTCTCTATCTGATAACAGGGCTATTCAAATCCCTTGAAGTATGATCAGAGGGGATTCACCAGCGGCTTAATTCAGGTGTGGAACCTGAGAATGGGTTTTGGGCTTCCACTGTCATCCATAGTCTCTGCAAACCAGGTGTTCACAGTTTAAGATCTGATACCACCCCCTCCTTTAGATTGAATTATATTATTTACAATCATCAGTTCACAGAGGCTGGTATACTTTTCCATTTGGACTCAGTTGATATCTCATGGAATTGGCTGCTTGTTTGAAAACAAGCTAAGACCTCACAAGCTATTCTTGTAGATTAGAGAAACAAATCCTGAGACACTCATATGTGTGTAGAAGAAACTTTTATATCAAAGAGTAATTGTATATTAAGGAAAAGTTCCAGCCCAGAGAGATCAGAGAAGAGCACGAGGAAGAGGGAGTGGGGCAAGAGGACAGGGGGAGAGGCTGCCAGGGGACTGGGGACTGGGGAGAGAGAGGACTGGGCTAGAGAGGGGAGAGGGCCAGAGGAGCGAGCGTCTTTATTGTTTGGGGGCTATTTGAAGGTAGTTATAGGACATGCATATTCAGTAGTTACATACAACACAAGTTGGGTTGTAATCACAATAAAGTCTCTGAGTTCAGAAGTGAGGAAACCCAATACCAGCATTGGGGGAAGAAATAAGGGGGATGGGTGCCTCCATGGGAGGAGATAATGAAAGAATGTCTGCCTCCACAAGGAGACAGAATCAACCATGTGCTCACTTTAAGGTATCACAGCTTAAGGGGAGAGACTGTGGAAATGATAGTTAATGCAGGAAAATATACTTAGACTATATCTCCAACTTACCAATGTGGTGGCTTTCCTACGTGGAATACTACTTTCCAGATTCCCACTGTAACAGTCAGGGAATAAGTCCCTGACATGTTTCCTTCCAAGTTAGTTTCCCACATAAACTCTTAAAACAGTCAAGTTCAATCCTTATTTTGTCTAAAACAGTGGGTCTCAACCTTCCTAATGCCATGACCCTTTCATACAGTTCCTGATGTGACCCCTCTAATCATAAAATTATTTTCATTGCTACTTCATAACTGTAATTTTGCTACTGTTATGAATCATAATGTACATATCTGATATTCAGGGTATATTTTAATGGTTACAAATTGAACATACCATATATACTCAAATATAAGCCGACCCGAGTATAAGCCGAGGCACCTAATTATTACCTGGGAAACCAGAAAAAGTGATTGACTCGAGTATAATCCTAGGGTGGTAAATGCAGAAGCTATTGGTGAGTTTCAATAATCAAAACAAATGAAAATAAAATTACTAAAAATTGAGAAACTGTGGGGTAATGTATTTAAATATTTATTTTAAATAAAAAAACATAAATAAAAGGACAAGTCATTTAACATTAGTAAACTAGCACAGCAAGTGGAAAATAGGTTCAACAAAAACAATAAGGTATCAACAATGATATCTTAAGAGTACTATTCCCTGAGCTCAAACCACAACCAAGCTAAAATGTAAAGAGTTAAAATCCTTCAAAACTGGATTCCTCATCATCATCCGTATCCCAATGCAGAGCTTCAGCTGGTGTGAGGTCATCATAGACGCTGTCCTCACTGAGATTGCCGTCATCACCATCACTGCTGTCATTTTCATACAAAGCACAGTGTTCACTGCCATCCATAGCATTACCAATACTACATTTCTGGAAGGCACGTCGCACCATGTCTTCTGGAATGTCTTCCCATGCATCTCAAACCCACTTTGCTGTTAACTCTATGTCAGGCATCATGAGATTTCCTCCTTTTGTTTGTCGGGCTTGACCAGATGACATCCATTCATGCCACATCCTTAGCACATGGTCTTTAAAAGGCTTATTCAAAGATACACGTCATAGGATGGCTCTGATTGGTTAGATGTGAGTAAACAAACATTCAAAGCCCTGCAGTATCAGCGGGGCTTTGAATGAACAGCGGAGAAACAGCAGTCACCTGCGAGATAACAGGTGCTTGTCCCGTTACCTGGCGGGAGGGGAGTGGGGCAGCAAGATGTTACACCTTGCTGGGGGACCACTGACCCATGTATAAGCCGAACTCCAGTTTTTTAGCACGTTTTTTGTGCTGAAAAACTCGGCTTATACATGAGTATATATGGTAATTAAAGCATAGTGATTTATCCCAAAATAATATGTAATTATATATTGTGAAATATTTATTTCTAATTACAAATAGGTGAAATTTTGTCTTGAAACATGGTGCAGTGTGAGTAACAATCTTCATGACAGGTACTAATATGTGGGCGTATCTGCATGTGGGCAGACCCACCTGGAGACAGATAGAGGTGTGGTGTCTCTGTTCCTAAGACCATGAGGAATGTGTTTTCTCTGATGGCCTTAGGTGACCCCTGTGAAAGGGTCATTCGACCCCCAAAGGGGTCAAGAACCACAGGTTGAGAACCACTGGTGTAAACTATACCATGCATGTGTATATGGCCTCAGGCCTCTGGTTGCCTGATGGGGCCTTCTGTCAGCTATTTTGACCTTCTGTTGGTTAACATATTTAAGGAATAGCTGTGGATCTAAAGATGCCCATCATATTTTTCTATGTTTAAAGATGCAAACAAAAAAATTGACCTTACGTAGACCAGAAGATAGACAATATATTTAAATAATATGATTCAATTAAAATTCACTAACTACAAGCTTTTCTTTCTTGTTGTGTTTTGTTTTGCTTTTTTTGTCATTGGTTTGTTCTTGTTTTGTTGTATATTGTTGCTTGGTTTTTCTCTGTCTTGTTTTTTGTGAATGTTATTATCTCCTCAGATCTGTCTAAATAAGATAGACTGGATGAACAATCTGGAGGAGAAAACAAAAGCAACGACAGTTCCAGGGGTCATGGGAGAGGGGCTGGTGGGAGGAAAGGTAGTGGTGTTAACAAACCCAGGGACAAGGGAACAACAAATGATCCAAATTGGTGGTGCGGAGGGTGTGGGAGGCCTGGTAGGGCATGATCAAGGGTAATGTTACCAAGAGGGATTGTTGAAACCCTGGTGGGGACTGAGCATGATAGTGGTACAGGAGGAAAGTCAAAGGAAATAGAGGAAAGAGCTGGAAGGCAAAGGGCATTTATGGAGGTCTAGATAAAGGCATGCACATATGCAAATATATTTATATATGAGGATGGGGAAATAAATCTATGTGCATATATTTATAGGTTTAGTATTAAGGTAGCAGAAGGACACTGGGCCTCCACTCAAGTACTCCCTCAATGCAAGAATACTTTCTTCTATTAAATTGGCATTCTATGATGCTCACCTTCCTGACACAACCACTGAAGACAAAGCAGGTGAATAAGCAACTGTGGTGAAGAAAGCTGATAGTGGCCAGCTATCAAAAGATATAGCATCTGGGGTCTTAAAGGCTTAAAGGTAAACAAGCAGCCATCTAGCTCAGAAGCAAGAAAGCCCATATGGAAGAAGCACACCAGCCTGTGTGATCATGAAGTGCCAAAGGGATCAGTTATCAGGCATCAAAGAACAAAAAAATCATATCATTGTGTGTTCACCTCCATTATACGATTGCTGAAGACAAATGGGTGTATAAGCAAATGTGGTGAAGAAAGCTGATGGTGCCCAGCTATCAAAAGATATAGCATCTGGGGTCTTAAAGGCTTGAAGGTAAACAAGCGGCCATGTAGCTCAGAAGCAATAAAGCCCATATGGAGGAAGCACACCAGCCTGTGCAATCTCAAGGTGTAGAAGGGATCAGGTATAAGGCATCATCAGAACAAAAAATCCTATAATGAGTGAGGGATGAAGTGTGGAGTGGAGACCCAAAGCCCATTTGTAGGCCACTGGACATCACCTTACAGAAGGGGAGGAGATGGGCCAGTCGGTGTGATATAGCGACGATGAAACATACAATTTTCCTCTACTTCCTAAATGTCTGCCCCCCACTATCATGATCCCAATTCTACCTTGCAAGTCTGGCGAGACCAGAGGAAGTACACTGGTACAGATGGGAACTGGAAGCACAGGGAATCCAGGGCGGATGATACCTCAGGACCAGGGTTGTAAGGGGCGATACTGGGAGGGTGGAGGGAGGGTGGGTTGGAAAAGGGGAACCAATGACAAGGATCTACATGTGACCTCCTCCCTGGGGGATGGACAAAAGGGACGTGAGTGAAGGGAGACATCAGACAGGGCAAGAATGACAAAATAATAATTTATAAATTATCAAGGGCTCATGAGAGAGGGGGGAGCGGAGAGGGAGGGGGTGTTTTGAGAATGATGAGGGAAATGAATGTACAAATGTGCATTACATAACTGATGTATGTATGGATTGTGATAAGAGTTGTATTAGCCCCTAATAAAATGATTAAAAAAGTAAAAGACAATTCACTTTAAATTTAACATCTAGATAACACTCTAATTCCCCAGAGGAAAAAATTCTAAGGACTGTTGATTAAAGGAAAAGATAGATGAGGCCTTCGGCTTCTGTAAAGACTTACAATGAGAAACCACAGGATTCGCCCTACTCTGTCCTACGAGGTCATTATGAGTCAGAATTGATTGATGGGGGTCAGTTAATTTAATAAATACTGGAAGTGGAAAAAGAAGAGAAACAAAACATATGTCCAAAGTTAAAAATAAAACTAATTGAAAATACAATCAACTTAATCCTATAGTTAGACTTTTTTTTCTCTTTTTGCAATATCTGGACAACATTAAATCTATAAATAAAATCCAGATTCCTCTGATTCCTCTGATTCCTCTAAATCTCATGGCCAATCAGTGCCACACATAAATACATGCAAATTTTTTAAATTCAAAATTTTATTTTATTTTCAAGGACTATCACAAAAATTGAAACTTTATTAAAAATGTGACTGATATAGTTTCAGAATGTTAAAAATCATATATGGTGGGAATATAAACGTGTCTGGATATTCAAATACTATAAATGTTTTAAACACTAAAATTTTATGACTCACTCATGTTACTGTTCGGTATAAATCAGGAGGGAGACTTTCTCATAATGGTAAATCACAGAAAAATATTCCTTCCACATTGGGGTTTATTCTTCTGAGACCTTCAAAGTCCTCTCCATTCTACTTTCATAGAAAAAGAATTGGAGGGCTACATCATGACTCATGCTTAGAAAATTGCTCACTAAATCAGAGAGATCTCAATTATACAATAACATCTAATTAAAAGAGAAAGAGAAAAATGATATCCTAATATGAATTCAGGGAGAAGAGCATGTAGGTGGACACTCAGAGGCTCCATTACTTAAGAGAATATGACCGGGGATTCTGATACATGCCTGTCAGGAGCCATGAGTTTTACATCTTCAATTTTCATGTCCCTTGGCGTTAGGACTAGGATTCAAATTAGATAAAACGTCGAACCAAATGGCATTGTATGGTCATTTTTCCTACCATACTGTCACTTGCCATAAAGTTTTCTAATGTTTGGGTTTAAGAGGACAAGTTAAAAATAACAAATATAGTACTATAATTGGACCATTTAGTAAGAGCTTCTTTAATGACAGCTATGGTCACACTGTAGATCATAGAATATAATCTGTGAGTACGGTGATTTATAAAGTACCAGACTCATTATAAGAAAACATAGACCTTGAATGGTCTAGCTATCAGGTGTTGTTATGAGGTACCATCAAGTTTGTTCTGACCCATAGCAACCCTATATACCACGGAATGAAAATCTTCCCTGTTTTGTATGCCATCCTCAGAATTCTACTTATGCCTGAGCCCATTGTTGGAGCCAGTGTGTCAATCCATCTCCTTAAGTGCTATCCTCTTTTTTGCTGCCCCTCTTACCAAGCACGCTGTCCTTCTAGGACTGGTCTCTCCTGACAAAATGTCCCAAGTATATAAGATGAAGTCTCACCATCCTTGCCTCTAAGAGAACGCTGGCTTTCCTTCGTTCAAGCCAGATGTGTTTGTCCTATTAGCAGTCTATATGTTGCTAATATTCTTCACCAGCACCCAATGCAAATGGATCCATTCTTCTTTGGGCTTCCGTATTCCAGGTCCAACTTCACATACATATGAAGCAATGGAAAATACCATGGCTTGGGTCAGGCATACCTTAGTCCTCAAAATAACGTTTTTTCTTTTCAATACTCTAAAAAGGTTTTGACCAGCAGATTTACCTAAAGCAAAACATCATTTGATCTCTTGACTGCTGCTTCCATGAGCTTTGATTGTGGATCCAAACAAGACAAATCCTTGACAACTTCAGCCTTTTTTCCTATTTATCATAATTTTATCTATTGTTCCTGTTGTGATCCATACTAAAGACTGCAATCCTTGATCTTCATCTGCAAATGTTTCAATTTCTCCTCACTTTTAGCAGGTAAGATTGTGTCATCTGCATACCACAGGTTATTAATAAGCATTCTTCCAATCCTCACACCAAATTCTTCTTCATATAATGCAGCTTCTCTTATCATTTGCTCATCATACAGATTGAACAAGTATCGTGATAGGATACAACCTGAATCATGCCTTTCCTGAATTAGAACCATGCAGAAATCCCTTGCTCTGTTCGCACAACTGCCTCTTGATCCATGTACCAGTTATTCATGAGCACAGTGAAGTATTTTGGAATTCCTATTCTTATCAAACTTTTCACCAAGATCCATCTGACATCACAATGATATCCTTCCACATCCTCTTCTGAATCTAGTCTGAATCTTTGGCTGCTGCCTGTCAGTGTACTGTTGCAACCAGTATTGGACGATCTTCAGCAAAATTTTACTTGCATGTGATAAAGTAATATTGTTATATAATTTAGACATTCTGTTAGGTAACTTTTCTTTGTAATGGATACAAATGTGGATCTATTTGAGTCAGTTCCGCCAAGTAACCGCCCTCCAAAATTCCTGGCATAGAAAAGCAAGTGATCCCAGTGCTCCCTCAACTTGTTGAAATAGTTCATTAGAGCCTGTGTTTGGCTAGTGCTTTCAGTGCAACCGACTTCTTCCTTCAGTAACATTGACTATCTGGTTCTCTGGTACAGTGACTCTGCGTATTCTTGTCATCATCTTTCCAGCGGGTATTATTGAATAAGCATCCATATTATATTGATAATACAACAGTTACAATAAGAATCATTCAATGCATTATTTTGATTGTATTCATATTAAAGGGAGATTATGAAATATAGACAAAAAGAGAAAGAACCATAATAAAAGAAGTAATGTTCTTAATTGAGGCACTGACATTTTATCAATATATTATACTTGTCCCTAGCATCATGACCTTATTTATGCAGAGTAGAATTGCTTCTGTCAGGTTTTTCAAGGAAGTGACATTTCATAAGCAAAATTCCTGGCTTTTCTTTTGAAGCATCTCTGAGTAGGTTTGAATAAGCAACCTTTTTGGCTAATAGTGAAACACTTACCCATTAGTTCTACCCAGAGACTCCTGGGGCTGAAGTAGGTGGATATTTATCTTCTACAAGCCTTTGAATGTTGTTTTCGCCAAACATGTTGACAAAAATGGAAACAATGGCTAAGAATTAGGGTGTCTTCTCTTACCTGGTGGGGGTACCCAGTAAGCATTGGACTACTAACTCAAGATTGGAGGTTCAAACTCACTAGGAGTTCATCAGGAGGAATATGAGGCTATCTGCTCCCTTATAAAAATTTACAATGTTGGATACACTAGGGTGATAATGAGTTGGAATTGACTTAATGATTGTGGGTTGGATTAGTTTCTTACTCGAAATATGGGAATTACATGTGTAGTAGAAAGAACCATATTTTAAACCACATTGAGTTATGGTTTGGGTGTCCAAGTGTCAAAGTGAAAATGTAAAAAGGAACGCTATGAAGGTCATCATTCTGACTCCAGCAGTTGATACAAGAATAGCATTGAAATAAACTTTTGTCAAAAACGTTTTCTAAGTTAACATGCCATCCACATTAATATGTGATGGGTAAATCCATTTGATGTAGTGTTATATATATATATATCATTATATCATCTAGATCAGTGTTCTTCGCCCTCCTAATGCCATGGACCTTCAATACAGTTCCTCATGTTGTGGGAACCCCCCAAACCATAATTATTTTCATTGCTACTTCATAACTGTAATTTTGCTACTGTTATAAATTAGGCAACCCTTGTGAAAGGATCGTTTGACCCCCAAAGGGGTCGCAACCCACAGGTTGAGAACTGCTGATGTAGATGGCAATGAAGGATGGGCGAGTGGCATAGAAGGAAGAAGGGAAACAGGTGTCAGATGATGGTCTGTTTGGGGAAGTTTCGGGGGTGTCCAAGGAAACTTTACTGTGCCCCCACTGAGAGCTCGAGGAGGACAATGCTTCAATGCTGTCCCCACACCAACCAGAAAATATTATTCTTAAGGAAAAGGTTGTTTCTTTTGTAATATCCTTGGTTCTTGTGTGGCATAGAAAGAATAAAAACTTTCATACAGACCCCCAAATTAGACACAATGATTTGCAGAATAATTAACTTCAGAGTCCACCATAGTAGCCATGGAAAAGACAAAAACTACAAGATATATGGTAGCAGATACAATCAGAATTTTAATTTGTGAATTACAACAGACCCCAGTGAAATTAAAATGATAATCACAAAGTACTATGAAAGTCTGTATTCTAATGAATTCATTAACATTGAAGACATGGACAAATAGTTGGAATAACAATCCCTCCCTAGATTATCCTAGACAGAAGCCAAGAATGTCAACAGACTCATAGCCAGAAAAAAATAGATATGTTTATCAAGAAGGTACCAAGAAAAAAAAGCTCCCAAACCAGACGGCTCCATAGGAGAAGTCCACTAAGCATTCAGGGCAGAGCTGCCATGGATCCTCCACAAATTATTACAGCTCATAGAAAAGGATGGCATATTCCCAAGCTCATTGTACGAAGCCAGTATAACATTGATACCCAAGCAGGGCAAGGACCCCACAGGAATAGAGAACTACAGACTGATATCTCTAATGAACACAGATGCAAAAAATCCTTAACAAGATATTGGTCAATAGAATGCAAAATTATATAAAATACATTATCCACCATGATCAGGTAGGATTCATACCAGGGCTGCAGGGATGGTTTAACATTTGAAAAGCCATCAATATGGTACACCACAATGATAAGGAAAAGTATTCCTCAAGTTAATATGCGCTATTTACAAAAAGCCAACAGCTAACATCATAGTCAAGGGAGAAAAGATGAAATCAATCCCACTGAAAAAGGGGACCCGACCAGGATGCCCTTGTTCCCACTTCTATTCAGTATTGTACTGGAGGTCTTGCTAACACATAGACAGCAGAAGGACATTAAAGGTATCCAACTGGAAGAGGAGGTGAAACTATCGCTATTTGCAGATGACATGATTGTGTACTTTGAAAATGCCCAAAGCTCCACAACAGGCATATTGACAAACATATAGCAGAATATGGAAGAGTGGCAGGATACAAGATCAAGAAACAGAAGTCTATTGGTTTGCTATATACATCAGACAAGACCATGGAAGAGGAGATCAAGAAGGCAGCACCCTTCACAGTAGCCAAGAACAAATTGAAATAACTAGGGATATATATAACAACAACAACAAAATATCCCAATACTTACCTGGCAGGGGAGATACCATGATCACGAAGGTGGTTTTCCCAGGGCAAGGCTTATCCATTGCACTCCGGATGTGCTGACCCCTGCGATTGACCCAAATGTGGGAAACTCGACTGCATAATTTGTGGTAGTGGGGGACTGCGTTCGCGCTCTCCCCTGAAAAAAAAAAAGAAAAAAATATCCCAAAAGAGTTATACAAGGAAAATTATACAGGAAACCAAAAGTGACCTCCACAAATGGAAGCATATACCTCATGCTCGTGGATTGGGAGACTTAATACAATAAAGATGTCAATATTACCCAAGGCACTTCATAAGCTCAATGCTATCTGATTCAAATACCACACCTTCAAGAATTGGGAAAACTGACCACCAACTTCATATAGAGTGAGAAGAAGCCCAGAATTAGCAGAGAACTCCTCAAGAAGAAGGGCAAAGTCAGAGGGCTCACTTTACCTGACGTTAACACCTACTACACAGCCACAATGATCAAAACAGTATCTACTGGCATAATGACAGATACGTAGACCAATGGAAAAGATCAGAAAACCCAGAAATAAAACCATCAGCATTTAGACAACTGATCTTTGAAAAGGGCCCCCAAAGCATCAAGTGAGAGGTGGATGCCCTCTTCATCAAGTGGTGCTAGAAAATGATGGATATACACATGTAAAAATTTTTTTAAAGATTTTTACCTCATCCCATGCATAAAAACAAACTCACGATGGGTCACAGACCTAGAAATTAAACCCTAAACCATCAAGACCATCAACGAAGGAATTGGGTCAAACCTAAATGTATGGCCAGATCAATGCCAGGCAGGCTTCTAGCAGCAGGTGACCTTGAATCGTCCCCACCCTTGCGGAGCTGACC
The DNA here is from genome assembly GCF_050624435.1 of Tenrec ecaudatus. Lineage (NCBI taxonomy): Eukaryota > Metazoa > Chordata > Mammalia > Afrosoricida > Tenrecidae > Tenrec > Tenrec ecaudatus. The sequence continues at coordinate 102,702,871 of NC_134530.1, forward strand.
AGAGCTGGCTGAAACAACTAGGCGCAGTGGCTGGTTGAATCTTCCACACACACCTGCGGAGCTGACCAGCACTGACTACGTAACCTGTCAGCAGCTTTGCAAGTTTTTTTTCTTTCATTTACTCATGGCCCGTTTTGTTCATGGCCCGTTTTGTGCACGGCCCGTTTGGCTCAGTGCCTGCTTTGCTCTCGACCCTCCACTCTGCATCCAGCACCAGCAGGGCCTGTTTGGCTCAGTTCCTGCTTTGTTCTCGCCCACTGCTCTGCACCTGGCACGAATACACCGGAACCAGGAAGACACCTTACATTCCAGAATCCAGGACCTACCTGTCCATATATAAGCATCACCCCTGTAGCCTGCAGTGCGACTCCTCTGGCCCAGACACTGTGGACCATAGAACTTCGCCCAGGCTGGGTTTTCCTCCCCAATAAAGCCTGTTTGTTCTAATTTGACTGATTTGGTCTCTGGCACCTCTTGATTTACTCATACTAAGCCCTTTGGCCCAGGGAATACATAGGCTAACTGCAATAGGGAGGGACACACACAGGTGAATCTGAAATCAACAAGTGCAATTTACTAAGGATAAGACACACATGTGTATTTAAAGAGTTCACCAAGAGGGTAACAAGGCAACCCACAAACTAGGAGAGGCTTTTGTTGATTTGTCTCTGTTATTGCTGGTTTGCCTTCTTATATAAGATAGGCATGGGAAGCAAACTCGAGGAGAAAACAATGGGATCGATGGCTCTAAAGGGACTTGAGAGAGAAGGAGGTAGGGAAAAGGAGCAGTGAGTAAACAGCACCATAGACAGGGAACAACTAGGGAATTAAAATCAACAAGGAGGATGTAGAGACCATGGGGGTATTGAAGCAACAGCAATCTAGCTGAGAGGAAATACTATGATACTGTAGGGCAAGCGTGATGGTGGAGCAGGAGGAAGATAAAATGAAACAGAGGAAGGATCTAGGAAGCAAAACTATGAATAGAGTTATAAGCATAGGTGTATACATATGTAAATACATTAATTCATAAAGATAGAGGTATTGGGCTAGGTACATATATTTATATGGCAATACATTGAGGTAGTGGACAGACTTCGGGCCTCTGGCCATATCCTCCCTCAATGCAAGAACACTTTGTTCTAACAAATTGGCATTCTGTGATGCTCATCCCCCCAGCACAATCGCTGAAGACAAAATGGATGAATAAGCAAATGTGGTGAAGAAAGCGAATGGTACCCCACTATCAAAAGATATAGCATCTGGGGTCTTAAATGCTTGAAGTTAAACAAGCAGCCATCTAGCAGAGAAGCAACAAGCCCACATGGAAGAAGCACACCAGCCTGTGTGATCATGAGGTGTTATTGGAACTTGGTAAAACAAACAAAATTATATATTGTTGAGAACGAGAAGGGTCAGAGCAGTGACCCAATCCCCTTACAGAGGGGTACAGAGAAGGGATGAGTCAACCAGGGTGAAGTAAAGCACTGATGAAACACATAATATTCCTCTGGTTCTTTGAGGCTTCTTCACCCCCCAGTATCCTGATCCCAGTGCTGCCTTCCTTTTCAGGGTAGCTGGAACATGTGCACAGGTGCAGATAAGAGATAAAAGCTCAGGACACATGGAGTCCAGGAAGAGGAATGGGAGTAGCAATAAAAGAGGGGGAGTGAGAAGGTGGGCAGAAGAGAGGAGGAAGGGGAAACTAATTGCAATGATTGACACATAAGCACAAACCTCCCCCCAACCTGCCCCCCGGGGGAGACAACAGACAGTGTAAGATATAATAATAATAATTTATCATTTATCAAGGGTTTATGAAGGTGGGGAAGGGGCAGGATGAATGGAAAAAAGAGGAGCTGATACCAAGAGCTCAATAGAAAGTAAATGTCTAAAAAAGAATGATGGCAACATATGTACAAATATGCTTGATACACTTGATGTAAGAATCCCCAATAAAATGATCTTTTGATTAAAAAGAAAAAGATTAGAGAGGGAACTTCGGGGTTGGTTTACGGTTGTAGGGAGGAGTTATTCAAATAATGGGTGAAAACGGTGGGACAACTTCAAGAATGTAATCCCTGCCATTGAATTGTGCATGTAGAAACTAAGTGTTGAATTATTATATTTTCTGCTGTGTATCTCCTCAACAACAAAATAACATGAATTCAATTTAAAATACCTATTGTTTTCTGTATTATTACTTTTCTATCCTTATCCTGGATATTTATTTTGGAAAAATTTGGATATTTTTTCTGAAAGAGGTACTGTGCTCTTTCTGACCTTTCTGGGGATACCTTTGTCCCCAGAATTATAAATGCATTGGGACACCAGGAGACAAAACTGATGAGGTGAAAACGTTTTTTAAATTGAAAAAAAAGGGGGGGGTGTTATTTTCTTGAGTGCATATGCAAATTTAAAGTTACCCAGTAGCTCACATTCCAACAATCTTCATTGCCCTGAAACCAAAAAAGTGAAATCTCCATGTCTAGCATTATTGCTTAAGGATTTTTCAAGTTTAGAAATTTCTATGAATTACAAGGATGCTCTTCTACAAACATTAGTTTTTAAAGTAAAACCTTTTACCACTAATTCTACCTAAAAGCTTTTGAGACCTAGAAAGACAGAGTGATATTTGCATTGAGACTTAAGGAGATAGTATTATGTATGTAAAATATCATTAAAAGTGCATAATTGTAAGTGAGCCAAATACTACAGTGACTACATCATTGTCAGATATTATGGTAGACATTTCACAGGAGCAGTTTAACCCCCAGAATGAACTTAGGGGTATTTCCTTGCCCAAATAAGAAAACTTAGGGGGAAAGGAATTTAAGTCACGCCCATAATCACACAGCTTATAAAGTTATAAAACCCAGGTATAGTGTGATATATGTCAAAATAGAGACAGTAGGATCCTACAAGATTAGTCTAGTTTAAATAAAAGGGAAGAGAAAGCTCAGAAACAAAAGGAAAGTTGATGCCTGAGAGGTATCACCTAAAATTTAAATGACAGAAAACATGCAATCTGTTACATAGTATGTAATGTGCTGCATATATCTGAATAGGTTTTTGTGTGTGTCTTTATCCTACTGATTTATCCCTCAGATTAATTTCCTAAATATTGAAATGTCCAGAGAAAAATGAAAATATACTTAGCACATACTCATAACCTCTCTAGAAAAGCAAATTTTATTGTGGACAGGGTGAGGAAGGGATATTTCTGGAGTAACTATAATTCCTTGCTTGGAATGGCATTGAGGGCGCAATCAATGCTGATTTCCATACACACACTCCTTCCAGCGTGCATCATCTACCTAATTCATAGATAGCATTTACTACATGCTATCGCTTCTAGTCATTTTTCCCCACTAGACTGCAAACTTCTACAGGGCAGGGAACGTTATCACATATAGTTTCTGACACTGCATCGGCACTCACTACATGCTGGTTGAATGAAAATGTCATGACTAAATGGGGGAGGGGGGAGATTACATTCTCTAATAGCAAGCATCATCCCAAACCAAAATGACCACTTATTAACCTAGCTTGAAACCCGTCACTCCCTTACTAGAGGATGTATCCACATTTCCACAGCGACTTGAACCAGAAGGATGTGGTCGATGCCAAAAGGGCCAGATGCAATACTCCGTGCGTCTTCCTCCGCCGTTTTTGCCCATATGGCTCTTGCCATTCCTGTAACGAGACTTCAGGTTTAAGATTCAGAAGACCATCATTTCCAGAATGCATAGCCCAGCCACAGAGCCCGCGCTATTTTTTACCAAGTTGATTTGGCACTGGATCATAGTGTGATGAATTTATCATGTACAGCAGCAGGCATGGTACTTTCTAAAAGCAAAGTGTCAGAAACAGAAGCCCATTGATCAAAAAAAAGCCACACCAAAAACATCAAAGGCAAAACTTATCCAATTTTCCTTAAATACCATCAGAGTAAACTATCATCAAATACAACTTGCATTCCTCATAAATAACAGCATGCAGCACATTTATTGCATTTCCACTTCTTTGAAAAGACTAAAAATAACCTCAGAAAACTGATTTAATTATTCTGCATAAACTCAGCGACATGTGAACATTAGAGTGTGGCATTGACTAATTGAACAGCTAAGGGTACTGGAGAACTTCAAACAGAGGACTACAGGAACACTAAACGGATGCCCTGATCATTGCCTTGTAGTCTGAAACTCATAAAGCACTGAAAAGGACAATAATTTCATTTTGATGTACAGATAAAGATCTAGCATAACAGAACTTTGCCTTTAAGTTTTAATAATAATGTAACAGAAACTCAAGGGATTCCCTCCTCTTTCTTTCCTGTAGAACACAGATTTGCTTAATTTCCTGACACTGCACCTTTGATTCCTAAAGAGATGCCTTTACTCCAGTCACATTCTGGTAAGCTTAATTATACCAGCAGTTTCCGGTTTGTATTGACAGCACCTGCATTGGAAATTTTAGTTACAGTACAACTCTAAATAAGAATAAAGGTAGTAAGTATGAGCAGTGCCACACTAGGTGAATACAATTGAAATAAGAGAAAGAAATAGAATTGTACCTAAACAATGAATTCCTTGAAAAGCTACTATGTCATTTATATTTTCAAAGAACTACATACTAAGATTGATGAAGTTGTGGCATGAACCAGATTGTCCAGGAAATCAAACATTGAAATAAAAACACAAATTTTAATGCAAGTTATTTAGAATAAACAAGCAATATCTAGATAGTATGAAATCCCAACTTCTGATGTCATTGAGCTTCCTGACAGCTAGGTTTTGCCTTTCCTTAAAAAAAAAAGAGGCCTGACCATCTATTTCAACACATATTAGCTATTGAGAACCCTGTGAAGCAGAGTTCTACTATGACTCTCATGTGGTAATGTTGACTTAGAATCCAATGGATGCTAGCTGAGTTATTTAATTTCCTAAACAAGGTCAAAATCTAGCTACAGAGAAACTTTGGATCAAGAAGCAGTGTGCAAACTGAACTATTAATACTTCATGACTCAAAATCAGGAGAGGTGTGCATGTGGGTTCTTTCCTTTCACCATACTTATTCAATTTGTTTGATGAGCGAATAATCACAGAAGGTGGACTATATGAAGAAGACAAAGCAACAGCTCTGAGGAAGGTTTGTTAATAAACTCCAGCACCTTGGTTGCCTTAAGTCAGGAGGACTTGCAGCATTTGCTCATGAAGATCAAGGACTGCGGCTTTAAGGGTGGATAACTCAATGTGAGAAAGCCCAAATCCGTACAACTGGATCAATAGGTAGCGTCATGATAAATGGAAGAAAGATTAAAAGTATCAAGGATTTTATCTTGCTCGGATCCACAATCAGTGATCATGGAAGCAGCAGTCAAATAATCAAAGATGCATTGCATTAGGCAAATCTACTGCACAAGATCTCTTTAAAGTGTTGAAAAGCAAATATGTTAACTTTGACCCAATCCATGGTATTTTTATATGCATGTGAAAGTTGGACATTGAATAAAGAAGATTAAAGACGAATCCATATATTTCATCTATGATTTTGGGAAAGCATATTAGAAGTACCATGGATGCCAACAGAACAAATATCGGTCTCAGAAAAAGTAGAGCTAGAATACTCTTAGAAGCAAGGCTGACATGTCTTCATATTGCATACTTTCAAGAGAACGAGCATCCTGCTTGGTAAAGTGGAAGGGCAGCAAAAAAGAGGCAGGCCTGGATGAGATACATTGACAAACTGGTTCCAGTAACGGACCCAACAATGGAACATTTGTGCAGATTGGGCAGGGCTGGTTATTGTTTTGTCCTGTTGTTGGTGGGTTGCTATGACTTGGAGTAGACTAGACGGCACCCAACAACAACAACAACAACACGTGATTTCACTTTCTTTAGATCAGGTGTTCCTGTTCCTTTCCTCCCCTTCACTGTGCAAAGCCATTTCCTGTTTCCTAACTCTTTGAAAGAGAATCACATCGTCTTTTTACTCATGAAAAATCATCAGTTGATCACATGGTCCCTGAAGGATGTCACTCTTGTCTGTGGTAGTAAACTACCAAACCTAAGGAGACAAGGGAGTGATATGAAGGGACTAAAATTTCTTTATTTATCTGAATTGTTGTTTTAAAGAAAGATATCAGTTAAGGAATAGGGACAAATATCGGCTTTGTTCAAATATGATTTTAAATATTTTAAAATAATTTTTAGGTGACAGAACTTACTTTGTTTGTTTAAAGAGGGACCATGCAAAGAATTGTGATAGCATTAATGTTCTTCAGTTAAAAATATGTCAAAATTATCTACTGAAGTTCAATTATGTGGCTGACAAAGGCACAAGGATGAGCACATCTTTCATTTGCTTAAAACGATCAGAAATAACTATGTTGTAATTTTAGTTAGGTAAATGAAACTATGGGCCAAAAGAACAATTCACAAAGTTAAACATGAATAAACAATGTTGTATTCCCTTTAATCTGACAGCAAACAAACAGCCCAATGGAATAAAAGCTATGTATATAATTTTGTTCCCAAAGTGGCTTTCTACCACATCCAAAAGACGCAAAAACCCTATGAGTCTTTTTTGGTTCTATCCAATTTAAAATCAGCTAGCCTACAGCTGTTGCTAATTCAATTGTATGTGTGACCCGACTAAAGTGGACTGCATAATAGAGTTGTAGCTGCATTGACAATGTCTTTTCTCTGAAAGGTTCCGGTTATACAGCTTCATCTATGATTTCAATGAGAGTTCTCCAAGGTTTAGCAATGATTCACTCTGTTTTTATTATACCAGGGGGATTAAGGATGCTTTGGGACCCAGATTTAGAAATTCTGATTTAGAAATTCTTTATTTACAATTAAATTCTTAGTTGTACCATATTCCAAGTCCTGACTGGACATGTTTCTTTTTTTCTTGTTATTTGGTTTATAATCATTTTATTGGGAATTCTTACAGATAGCGTAACATTCCATAGTTCAGTTAAATCAAGCAGTATCGTAAACTTGTTACTACAATCAGTTTCAAAACATTCTCCTGCTTCTTGACCTCCTTGATATCAGCTCTCCGAGATTCCCTCTCTCCTCTCTCCTCCCCCCGGTACTCTTATTATTTATTTTTATATACATGTATTATTGTTTATATATATAACCATATCTTACACTATCCAATATATCCACTCACCTATAATTCTGTTATTCATTGCCCTCGAGTGGGGTTATACAGTCATCGATCTTATCAGCTCCCCCTTTCGCATCTTCTCCCACTTTCTTCCCATATCTTCAGGAAACCTTTACTCCCATTACTTTTTCTGAGGGGTTATCTATGCTGTCTTTCATTCATTAAACAATCCTAATTTTACCAATGAAAATATGCAAATCTAACTGGGGGAGGAAATATTAAAGAACTAGAGGATAGTTATGTGTTTCTTCAGTGCTATACTGCATCGAGGATTTATTACCCCTTCCTTTTGGCACTTCTGTGAGGCACAACTCAATTATCTTACAGGTGGGTTTTGGTTTTTACTAAATCCAAACACCTTCAAATTGATTTGGTTGCTTATTTTTGACCTTCTGATACCTACCTGTCTACACCTCATGATCATACAGGCTGGTGTGCTGCTTCGATGTGGGTTTTGTTGCTTCCTTGTTAGATGGTTGCTTATTTAACTACACACCTTAAGACACTATATCCTTATAAATAGCTGGGTACCATCTGCTTTCTTCACCACATTTGCTTATGCACACTTTTTGTCTTCACCGATCAAGTTGGGAAGGCGAGTATACTACAGTGCCACATTGTTAGAACAGATAGTTCTTGTGCTGAGTTAAGATTTAAGTGGAAACCCAAAGTCCATATGCTTCCTTTCTTTATTTACATATGCATACATATATAAACAAATACAACTGAATTTTATATTTACATATATACTTATCTATACATATCTCTATAAATAGATTTTTATCTTTTTTTATTCCATTTTTCTTTCCTCCAGTCCCACTATCATGTTTACCCATAAATCACCTCTCATTAGTTTCTCTCAGATACATTTGAATTGATCAAACATGGTCAGAAGCACTACACCCTCCTCACTATCTACTTTAGAACCCTTATTACTCCACTATTCCTGTCATAAATGACTTGCCATTCACCTCGCCCTGCTTCCTTCCCCCCCATGCCTGGCCTGTCACTGTCTCCTTTGGGTTATTTATTCTGCTTATCTTGTGTAGCTAGACACCAAAGACAACAAAGAGAAGGACCATACAAATAGGACCAAGTCTAATTAGCAACCTGACCCAAAGTAGAAGAGTACATGGCAAGCAGGGCCTGTGATAATCCATCAGCAGAGACCCCTATTCTTTCAGGGTTCCATATCCTGGGACCTGCTTCTCCACAGAAAAGCAACATATAACTTTTTATTGCTCAACATTTGTGTCCAAGAGATGTGCATAATACAATTTACCGTTGTTCTAGTGCCCCACCCCCAAATCCCGTTACACTTTTAGACTTTCACTGCAGCCCCCTTGTGTGTAACCCCCACCCAGTTTTGATGGGATATGCCAACTGCTTCCCCCTGAGTCAGTAGTCTACAATCTGGATTCCTCAGGGACTTCGAGGCTTCACACCCATCACTGATCTGTTGTGCTCTCCTCTTGGTTTGCCCCATGTGTGTAGGTCAGATCAGCCGGAAGGAGCAGTCCCTGGAAGAGGATGTCATAGATTGTCCAGCAGAGGATCAGCAATAAAGAAGGCCCTAAGCAAGATGGATTGACTGTGTGGCTGCCATAGGGAGAGCAAACACAAGAACTACTGTGTGGCTGGTGCAGAACCAGGCTGTTTCTTTCCCTCCCAGTTGTACCAACTCAATGGCACCCAACAGCAACAAAATTATATCTGTGTATATTCCATAAGAAGGAACTTTTGGATCTTTATAGCGAACACGACTGTCCCATTAAACCTTGATTGTTTAGGGAAATTAACGCGACTGCTCTGCAGCACTTCCTGAAAGGACCTGCTCTTGTGAAACAATCATATTTAAAAAATTGAAGTCTCTGCAATATTCTCTGAGATTATTCAGAAAATGGAAAATAATTCTCCTAATTATTAGTAATTACACTAAATGTCTTAGGCATTTTAGCTGTGACCTGTATTTTCCCTCCCCCTGCCGAGTAAACACAATGAAAAAACTCAGCTCTCTCAAATTCTTCTTTGGCCTTCATTCATAGTCCAGATTTCACGTATATATGAGGGATTGGAAATACCATGGCTTAGGCGAGATACACCATATTCCTTTTTGTACCAGATAGGTTCAATACAATAAAACTCCCCAAATCAAACTCACTGCCATCGAGTCAATTCTGGACTCAGTCCCTAATTTCTTGATTGCTGCTCTCCTGGGCATTGGTGGTGTATCTAAGAAAATAAAATCCCTGACAACGTCAATCTTTCTTTCAGTCATCATTAACTTTTAAAAAATTGACCCAGTTGTGAGGATTTTTGCTTTTTTTGATCTTGAAATGTTATCCTTTCTGGAAGTTGTAGTCATTGCTTCTTTTAGTCATGATAAAAGTTATCTTTTTCTAGAGGCAAAATCTTGAATGATGCAGGAAGCATCAAGAGAAGGTGGCAAAAGCACACAGAGTCGCTGTATTAAAAAGAACTCGTCGTCAGTCCACTGTTTCGGGAGGTAGCACGTGAACCAGAACCAACGGTGCGGAAGGAAGAAGTTCAAACTGCACTGAACACACAGGTCCAAAACAAGGGTCAAGGAATTAATGGAATGTTAGTATCTGAAATAATTGAGATGTTTAAGAATGCTGAAGAAGCACTGGAAACACTTATTTCTCTATGTCCGGAAATTTGGAAGAGATCTACCTGGCCAACTGACTGAAAGAGATCCATATCTGTGCCCGTTCCAAAGAAAGGTGACTTAATAGAATGCTCAAACTATAGAATGATACCATTGATATCACACACAAGTAAAATTTTGCTAAAGATCATTCAACAATCGTTGCATGATATATTGACAAGGAACTGCCAGAAGTTTGGACCTGACTCAGTAGAGCACATGGAACAAGTGATGTCATTACCGATGTCAGGTGGATCTTGGCTCAAGGCAGAGATACCAGAAATATATTTACTTGTGTTTTGTTGAGTATGCAAAAGCATTTGAGTGTGTGGATCATAATATACTGTAGATATCCTTGAGAAACAGGAATTCCGGAATATGTGATAGTGCTCATTCAAAACTTGGATCAAGGCACAGTTGTGCTTATAGAACAAGGGAGTGCTAAAAGATTTTAGATCAGGAAACATGTGCATCAGGGTTGTATGCTGTCACCATACCTGTTCAATGTATATGCTGAGCAAATCATCTGAGTAGCGGTATTACATGAAGAAAAGTGCGGCATCAGGATTGGAGTGAGTCTTATTAACAAGCTGAGGTGTGCAGATGACACAACCTTCCTTGTGAACGTGAGGAGGAGTGAAGCACTTGGCGATGAAGATCAAGGATTGCAGTCTTTATTATGTATTTCAATGCAATGTAAAGGAGACCAAAATCCATATGATTGAACCAATAGGTAACTTGATAAATGGAGACAAAGTTGAACTTGTCAATGGTTTTGTCTTGTATGAATCTAAAATCAGGGCTCATGGAAGCAGCAGTAAAGAGATCAAAAGACATATTGCATTAGGTAAATCTGCTGCTTAAGAACTGAGAATTGGATTGCGTCATATGCATGTGAAAGTTGACATTGAATAAGGAAGACCATGGAATAATTGATATATAGGAACAATTGTGAGGATGGCTCAGGAAGGAAAAGTGTTTTGTTCCGTTATGCATAGAGTTACTATGAGTCAGACATGACTCGATGGCACGGAACAACAAAATCCCTCTTCACTTTCAGTAATCATAGCTGTCATCTGCAGGTTTCAGGCTATTAACATGTCTTCTAATCCTGACGCCAAAATCTTCATGTAGTCCAGTTTGTCATATTATTTTCACAGCACACAGATAAAACAACAATGATTTAAGAGTACAACCCTGCTGCGCACTTTTATTAATTTTAAGCCATACAGTATCACCTTGTTCTCTGCTAAGACTGCCACCTGTTCTGCATACAGATTCTGCATGAGCACATTTAAATGTTCTGGACTTTCCATTATTCATGATATTTTCCATAATATTATCCAGTCAAATGCCTTAGAGTCAATAAAACAGAGGCAAACATCTTTCTGGTATTTCCTGCTTTAAGTCAATATCCTTCTTTTATCAGCATTGAGTTGACTAAATGAGATAACTCTTGTTTGAATTCTAGAATTTCCATACCTAAGTATGGCTGCAACCATTTTTAAGTTGTTTGCAGTAAAACTTTTAAATGTGTAAAATATATCAATAGTACGGGCGATATTTCCCACATTCTGTTGGGTCTCATTTCTTTAGCATCGGAACAAATCTATTCTCTTCCACGTGGTTGTCCAGATAGATATTTCTAACTTTCTTGCCATAGATAAGAGAGCACGTTTTGTGTTTCCTCCATTTGGAGAAACATTTCTATTGGCAGTCTGTCAGTTCCGGGAACCTTTCTGGCCAATGTCTTCAGGGCAGCTTGGACATCTTCCTTTGGCATCACCGGTGATGATCATATGCTGCCTTGTGAAATGACTGAATATTGACAAAGCAGTTTTGTTACAGTGGACCTGTGTATTTCTCACATCATTTTTTGATGCTTCCAGTGTAATTCAATATTTTGTTCATTGAATTATTTAATATTGCTACCCATGGCTTGAATTTTATCAAGGGGATAGCTAACAAGTAAAATGAAGAGCCCTTGAATTTTGGTGGAAGAAATATCTCTTTCACTCCTGAGTTTACTTCAGAAATCCTTCTCAGTTCTCAAAATCTGTAAATGAGAAAGAAAACGAAGTAGGCAGCTGTTCCACATTTCTGAATCTAGGACTCCCGTTTCTGTGGCTTCCAGTAAGACAGCTGCTCTGACTCTGGCAAGCATTCTGAACGAAATTAAGGAAAAATCAAGGTCTCGGTAGTTGTCATGTGCAATGAACACGTGAAGCAAGTAAAATAAAGCAAACAGAATTATAAGAATCAAACAAATTTTCCTGGAGTGGGAATCAAGGTGCAGAAAGAGAAAAGTCTTAGATTAGAATAATATATACAAAATATTTGATTTTGTTATTTGTTATTAATTATTATCACTAATTATTAACACTACTATTAGGGTATGTCCACCTTGTTCATTAGTTTATGGCCATTGACATATAGTAAGTTGTCAATACATAATTTTAAAAATGTGTGCATGGCTTATGGGCATGATTTCTGTTTTGTTCTTAAAGTTTATGTATAGTACATGTACATAGTATATGTACATAATATGTAAGTCATTGTATACTTACACTTCGGACTACATGACAAGAAAGCTATAGTTTTGAAAGATTTTTATTTTAGTGACTCCTTTTGAATGGCTTTTGAATAAACTAGACTGATGATTTATTTTGCATATGTTGTGTCTTAGTCCAGGTTGACTCGAGAAACAAGTTCATTGACACCCATATATGTGTAAGAGAGAACTTCATAACAAGAAGTATTTATTCATCAATAAGACAAAACGAACTCGTTGCTGTTGTCTGAGTTCCAACTCATTGTGACCTTAGTTGCTACGGCACAGAAGTGGGTGCTCTGTCATTTTCTTGGCTGTGATCTACAGAAGACAATAACCAGGCCTCTCTGCCCAAGGTTCTAACTGCAAACCAGTGAAGCACAAACTGCTTGGTCTTTGTCCATCTGGTGTTGAGAAGAAATAAATATGCCCACTACTTTGCAGAGATCTGCCAGCCTCTCAGTGTAAAAAGAACATGCCAAGTGATAGATAATAACATTGATTCTTTCCCTCTATGTTTCGCCTATTCTTTCCCCTCTCTTTATCTCTTCCTGTTTCTGTGCGTGTAATCAGAACTATATAGGTTGTAAATGCACTCAGCCACCCAGGCTCAAGTTCTTTTGAAAAAGGAATAAATCATTTTTTGGTGGGCTCTTACAGCTCTTCTCACAATCCGCACATCGAAAGATGGAGTGCTCTATGCTGTGACGACTGGGGTCGCCGTGAGTTGGGACGTGGTCAACAGCAATGAACTAGTTTAGTTTGTATCAATCCAGGAGGAGCTTAGTAATGCTATGTAACGTCCAAGGTTTCGTCAGGAGCGGCAACATGGCTTCCATCTAGCTCATTCGGGATGCTGCTCTCACAAAAACTCACAGCCCCACGAGGTGGTCCACACGGTTGGGCCGAGCATCACTTGTGTCCAGTCCCTCAGCGCACAGTTAATGCCCACAACTAGATCTGCAGGAGATAACCCTTCGGATCATTCCAGGCCCCAATCTGGAATTCTTTCAACTCAGACATTGTGCATCTCGGATAAGTTAGTTCACTCTACTCTCTGATTTTCTGACTTGCACAACAGATAAGTTATTGTTCTTTTAAATCACTGAAATGTGTAGGCAATTTGTTAATGTAACAACATAGGGAAAAATTAAACATAATTTTACAGAAATAAAATCTGGTCATGGAAATACTAGTTATTTAGGTGCTTCTAAAATGTTTCTAAAAATTAACTAATTCTAGATTTCACCTTGGGGGCACGAAGGTAATTTTGTAGCAAAAACGATGTATCTGATGGGGCTAATATTTCTAGATTCCAATTCTAGCTTCACCACGGCCTGGAGGTGCAACATTCAGATGCTTGCTGAACTTCATGACTCTCAGTTTCTTCCTCTAAAAAGGGAAGATGCACAAGCAACTTCATGATTTGTTTTGTAAGAATTAGGTGTTCCAGCAGCAATTAGCACAGGGCTTTGTTTAAATGCCGACCAGAACATATGCACTTACTGACACTCTCTCCGGAAGTTGCACAAGGAGGTTGCAAAGTTTTTAAAGGGATAACAAGGATGGGACCAATGAGAGAGTAGCAGTGTAGTAGCCCTGAAAACGTACCGCTCATCTCCCCTATTGCTAGTAGTAAATAAAGTATCTTAGCTCTGAAAATTATGACAGACTTCACGTTGAGGCAACATTTCTCATCAGCTGTCCCTGGTCAATGACTTAGCTTGGCAGGAATACTACTGCAGGCTAAACCCGGGATGCGTGGTACCCCTGTAAGGGGCACATAACTGGTTTAAGACATTTCATCAGTTTTGCTGAAGTTTCTTGGAAATGCATTGCAATCAAAGATACTTTTGCTGAACTCTTTTCTCTCCCCACAAAGGATTAGATCTGAATCAAAGTCTGACAGTTTTCCCAACCTCCTTTACCTCTCTTCCCATCCTCCCTGTATCTCTTCTATGTCCAAACCCATTTTGCTGTCTGCTACTGAGATGACCTTAGACTAACACAAGCAGTAAGAAAGGTCAGAGACCTTTGGAAGGAGGAAAGCTTATGGGTATTTAATTTTTAAGAAAGTTTAAAAAGCTAAAACCTAAAAACACCAGGATAGTACCAAAAAAGAAAAGCCAAACCAAAGTACATAACCGTAGACATACACGTAATTCAAGCCATGAGATATTGTCAAAGGTGGGATTTGAAGTGTGAGTGAAGGAGAAATAAGCATTTATTGAATATATAAATAAGGATGGGATATGATTCTCAGATCTCATCCTTACTACTTGTAGCAAGAAAAATACGCCTATGGTAAAAGATATGACAAATAATCTCTATGTAATCTTCTCAAGATGAATAACAAGGTCTTGAGCTAGTTGAAGGGAAGAAGCAAAAAGGGAGGGGCTAGTTGGGCATTGCATCAATTTGGCTGTTGTTTGATGGCTGTGGCATAACAATTGCCCGTGAAGTGACCTGACCTCATGTAAGCACCTCCATAAGGAGTTGGCAGATTAGGGTGGAGTTCAAGCCCTTACTCAAGGAGCAGCCTTACTGTACTTGAAAGTTTCCTTTAGGGTGGAGTCTACTTCCTTAATAAATGGGCTCTGGGGAAAACCTAGTAGCCCTGGTGGGATAGTGCTTATGAGTTGGGGTGCTAACTTTTGAAAAATCAAAAGTTCAAAGACTACCAGTCACTCTGCGGGAGAAATGCGGAGTTTTCTACTCCCAGAAGAGGTTCAGCATGGGGAATTCACAGGGACATTCCTACAATAGGGTTCCTATGAGTCAGCATCAGCTTGATGCAGTGAATTTTTGTTTCTTGGTTTTGGAAAAAGCTTGTTTATCTTTCTTGGGTCTGGATCTTGCTTGTGGACCACCAACTTCCAGTTCTTTGGATTTGAATCAATAGTCTGCTGTTATGGCCGGCCGAAACCAGGAGCCATATCAGCCGGCCATCTGAAAGGCCAAACTTGGAATTATTTACCTCTCAGTCACCAGCATGACCTGCTGACCTTGAACTCTTCTAGTGCCATCAGCCTGGGAGCCATTTTCTTGATAGCATAAATTTCTCTTTCTCTCTGTGTGTATACACATATATTTATGTATAAGTATATATATGCAGTTTGATTATATATGTATGTCGCTTGTATACATGAACTATATGTAGTTTGACTTCTCTAGAAAAACCAGCCTAACAGAGAAATGAAGTAAGGGAAGAGAGAAGGGAGGAAGGAGGATGGGACAGTCTTAGGCACTGAGGTTGTCAGGGTAAGAAAATAAAAACACTAGATACCTAATTAAATTTGAATATTAAATAAGAAAATATTTTAATATAATATGGTAGATGTAATATTGGGGTACACATTGCTATTAAATTAAATTTTGTCTTTTATCTGCAGACATATGAAACAGATCACCAAAACTCTTCAAAATACCCAGAATAAATAAATCTCAAAGCTTCCAGTAAGAAAACTTTAAAATTAGAACTGTGAATGACATCTGACTTTTTAAAAGCAAACTCAGAAAATAGACCGAAATGGGGCAATATTTTCAAAATTCTGTGGGCAGATTATATCCATGCTGAAATTTTATTCTCAGCAAAGCTAATGATTGCATAGTGTAGATATTTTCAGATATGTGGCATCTCAAACTTTTACTTTTCATGCCAATAATGATAAAACTGAATGTTGATCTAAAAGAAAAGTATTGTGTCACTACGGTAGACTGATTGAAGTCAGGGAAATTGGGCAAACCAGGAGCCATAGAGAGACAAAGTGCTGCAGTTTGATACTTACTCTCTCTCTGTCTCTGAGGAATACAAGGACACCTGGTATTCCCTCCCGCATGTATCCACTTCTTACATATTTTGTCTACATTGCAAACATAGTATGACAGAAGGGATAGTACATGACCTCCAAATTAGATGATAAAAAAGTCAGTGTTTCTAATATTGCAACACCATAACCTGTTGTTAATATTTTCGTTTCTGGCCTATTAATTTCTCTAATAAACCTCCTTAATTACCAGAACAGGTTGGGAGTTCTGCGTGGCCATTGAAACAAATTATTGATCAGCAGAGAAGTAGAGTTGAGGAAGGATGATTGGTGTCAGGAGAGTAGAAAGGACAGATGGTGGAGGCTGCAGATGGTGGGCTCTCCTTCATCCGTGTAGCCAGATGAAATTCGATATGGCCTCCACACTGTTGACTCAAGGGCCTTCCTCTTTTCAGCTGACCACCCATGGTCCCAAGCAGGATGTCTCTTGGGGGACTGGCCTCTCCTGGTAGCATGTCCAAAGAAGTCTGAAACCATTCCCGCTGGACTTCTTCCAAGGCAGGTCAGTTTGGCTCCTGACTAAAGAGTCAATACTCTTCTCCAGCACCATAACTGAAATCCATCAATTCTGCTTCCATACACTTTCGTCATTGTCCTTAGTATGACTACGGAGCAACTGAAAAAACGATGGCATGTGTCACTTGCTTTAGTTCTCCAAGTGACTGCTTCACTCTTTAATGTTTGAGAGGAATTTTTGCAGCTGGGCTTTCTGCTAATGGTCACCAAACCCAGAATCAAGTCCACTGTCCTGGACTCCTCCATTCCAATCCATAGCAATCCTATGTTTGAGTTCAAGACTGAAATATTTACAGACACAGACAGCCTTGTCTTTCTCTCATGCAATAGCTGGTGGGTTTGAACTACTGACCTAGCAGTTAGCAGTCTGATGCCTAACCCTTGGCTCACAGGGATTTAAAAAAAAGCCAAAGAGATATATTCTTTGACGGCCTCATCTCCAAACTGACATGCTGTCACTTTTAGTGTGTTTTAGTATCCAAAGCATATGTCAGCCCATCTTAGGTCCAAGGGATGCATAAATAGACTCCATCTTTGAATGGAAGGAGCTACAAGGACATTGCTTTAATTTAATCATATAGTCTGCAATCTCTCCTAATGCCATTCATTTAATCTGATCCCACTATTCATCCTACTCTACAGGGACATGTCATTCTAATTCAATTGTATTGATTACTGTATACAATTCTAGTGTTAATTTAATTTCATTTTGTTATATTTTCTAACACATTGTATCCCCAAACATTATTAAGATATGTAGCAATGTCAATATTTCAATGTGATGTCTGTCCTAGGATAAGGGTTCTTGATCAGATCTCTCCTGATATAAAATTCACTGTTATTCACACCTCACTACATTAAACTCCTACAGATGCTCAAATAGAAATAAGACTGTTCTTCATGTCTCCTTTTCATTACAAAAAGCGAAACAAACCAATTTCTAAATTGCTCACTGATTTAAGTGCCTTTTTCAGGTAAAGGAGATGTTACTTTTAACATCGCAACTTCCTGAAATGGGGCTTCAGGCCTAAATGGCTAAACTTTAAAAAAAATTGTATTATAAATGGGAACTCAGTCTAAGGAAGTTTGAATTTGTAAGCACAGTATTCAGGCATATACAACTACGTGCTGTTAATTCTGAAATGACAGACATTAAAGAGCTGCACTGACCTTCTGCCAGTTCGAGACCAGTTCCAGAATACCTTGTGTGCCGGAGGACAATGTGACTCGGTGGCCTGAATGCGCAGGACTCCAGCTCTTATTGTCGGAGAGCTAATCTAGCTAATCTTTGATACAGAACATGGTCCCACCGGCCCTTTAGCAAAACTGATGAACATCTCTGTCTCTTCTTATTAATTGAGATGTTACAGACTTTCATATTGGTTATCACTCTTAAAAACAGGACAAATCCCTTAGCTCTTAGTCCCTCCTTTCTGGCCCCTAGGCTATTAAAGTTCCAGAAATAGAGCTTCTCTCTACACATTCTTGAGGCAGGCACCCCTTTTTGCATCTACAAGGACGCTAACTGTGATGGGCTAGTAAAGTCAGAGAGAAGGGAAAAACAACTGGTGTGGGGAAATTGAAGGATCAGTCATAAGAAGAAACACTAGAGAGTGCGCAAATGTCCGGCCGAGGGGGTGAAAGCTCTGGGCTTTGATTCTGGGCTCTGTCTTGCACTGTGTGTTCAAGCACAGCATTTGTCAGCCGGCCTCGCTTTCCTTCAGTGGAGATCTGTCACGAACGTGGTTGGATTCAGAGGGAGGGTTTCTTTTCTTTTACGTTTATGCAGGAAGGTCTGAAATCTTGCCCCGTTTTGCAGCCTTCTTAGTGCGGAAGCATCATAACAACATACCCACTGACAGAGGCAAGTGGCTACACTTGGGCCACATTGGTCAGAAACTGAACCCAGATTTTCTAGAAAAAGCAAGAATTCTACCACTGTCCTCCACTGCCGCCCACACATGCGCTTAATTACAACCCCTTTCATTTTCTTCTCTTCAGCCAAAAATTAACAAGAGTGACCATATCTAACTATGTTCATCATTGTGATTTAAAAGTAATATCAAATAAATGTTTTCTTAATAAAGCCCTGCATTTACTGGTAAATACTGGTTTATAGTATTTCTGATACCTACATGATGGAACCTCTGTTAATGAGTAAATTCTTTTTGCGTTAAAACATAAATAACAATTTGACATGGAACTAGAGAGAAGAATTGTGGGTTTTAAGAAAAATATAAAATAATGGAAAAATATAAAATCAAAGGGGAAACGTAATAACATTTTTATAAAGACCCTTGACGAATGGCTAAATGTCAAATGCCTATCCCAATATAAATTTCAATTGCTTTCAGCAAAGAGAAGATACTAATTAGTTTGAAAGATTACTATGATTGCTCTCCTCTAGTGTCATGCCAGGTTTTAATGGTTTTAAAGATTATTTGACAGCATGTGAAAAAGCCAAATAGCCAATTAATGGCTACATGTCGCCCAAGTACCTTAAGCAATATGTGTGTGTGTGATTATGTATGTGTTTATATTGCTAGGTACTTAGATCAGATATATTAGTTTATACGGTGATGTATGTTAATATTATTTAGGTACTTAGATTGGATTCAGAATTTATACTTGCCTTCCATATAGTTCTTTTTCATATATTTTCCTGTTATTACAATAGTATCTATGCTGGCATACCTTAATGTTCTCAGTTTTACTTCTCTGGGTTTGACTATCGACTACAATGGCAAAACAGAGCTCACTGATAAAATTCATGATAAAAGCGTTTATTAAAGGAAGTTAACAAGTCACAATACCAGAGAAAAATTCTCAGAGTTGAGTTATTAGGACAAGTGACAAAGTTCTTTCAGGTCTGCTAATAAACGCCCAGGCAGGCACACCGTCTGCTGTCAGCCTCCTTCCAAGGCATTCAGCTGCAGCGCTGTTGGTCAGCAGGCTCAGCTCTTCGACTTCAAGCCCAGAGGCGCCCAACTTAAGTAAGCCCCAGCCCGAAGTCCCCCAGCTCCACTCACGTGGGTTAGCAAGCCAGCTTTCCCTATGTAGTGTCCAGATGTGCCCCACTCCCAATGCTAACCTCTGCACAAAGGTGCTCCGCTTCATCACTCTGTTCCGTGCTTTGGCTCCTGATTCTGCTGCTCCTGCTCTGATTTTCTAGCTGTCTTTTGGATCCAGGAGGCTCCCTGCACAGGGATCTTGGCGCCCCAGAACGAGTTCCACTCCTGGCTCTTGCTAGTAATGAGATCCCTTCCCCTGCTTCTCAGGGGCTCATTGCATGTGCAGCAGGATAGCATTCTCGGTAATCCTGGTCAGTTACAAGTGAATCCTCTCAGGATCTCCCTTCACTTTCTTACAAGACTCTTGTAGGAAAAGGTTGCTTGGTGGGAGTTAGAGATTTGGACTAGAAGAACCACAGTAAAGAGTTCACTGTCCCTGCTCATCAAAGCTTAGTGACACTTTAATGCATTTGTTTATGGCTTAGATAACAATAAAAGTCCTATCTACAGACATCATTAGAACTTGCCAGTACCAGAGTCGTGTTATGCTATCTTGATTGTACTATTTATCTGGCACTACAATTGCAAGTCTAAATTATATCTGTAGTGAGAAAAAAAACTGGCTCTATGAAGCCTATTTATTCAGAAAATTATTTAAATTGGGGCACAATTTGATCTCGAAATGTTCCCCTTATTAAAAAAAACAACAACAATAATAGAACTAAAGCACATTCTTTCTTCATAGGATCAAGAAAGGCTGCTTCATGTTTAGAGAAGCTTGTTGACGACAGAGAGCATTGCGCTTCTGATTATACATTCTTTTTCCCTGGCTTCCAGGAGCTGAAACATACATTTATAACTCAGTTCTCTAAAATGTATCATTTTTTATAGTAAGCATTTTGGGGATTGCTCCACTCTGCTTTTATTTTATTTTGCTAACTTGAAGTTTTTTGTAATCCAGATCATTTACTTATTTTATTATCTTGTAAGGAGTCTATGCTGGAAACTACCTAAAATCTCCTAGGGGGAAATTGTAGAATGAATAAATAAAATAATATTAAATGCAAAAACAATATTTTATAAGTGAATTATCTTTTTTTATAGTGAGATGCACCAGAGAAAAATCTTCTATTTCCAAATTCTATCTCCTCGAGTTTTCACTTTTTCTTGGAAATATTCTGCGCTTTTAGAAAAGGTCCCAGGACAGGAAACAGTCATATGCAAATAACCAGTGAGTAACCATTATAGCTGTTAATTTCGATATGTCAAAATATTAGATTTACATCTCTCTCTGGATATCAGCATTTTAACAAGAGAATGACATCCATGATCTCATTCTATTAAGGCATTTAAAGTAGGCAGTCCCACCTGGCTCCCTAATCCCTCAGCAGAGAAGAGGGTTTAGCTATGCCAGACACAGACTGACATTTTTTTTTCTCTTACTGAACGGCATTGCAAATAAAACTATTGGGCAGACCGCGCATTCCCTATCGGGGCAAGCTTCTTTGGTAGATTTCCTACTTTTCACGCAACTAAGGGATTTCCACCTTGAAATCCAAATCTCTTGTGGTTTTGCACAGTAATAACTTATGCCCGCCTCAAATTTTCCAGTTGCGTATGGTTTGCACTTGCTGCTCACTCTCCCTAGAGTAATTTGTCTTGATTGATTGGAATAACAAAACCATTTCTTCTGTTCCTGAGAATTAGCCTGTTTATGTCTTGTCATCCCAATCAGTACAGATTTCTGTTACAGGCATGTGAGCACAGCTGGGGGACCAAGCGGTATGCTCACTACTGTTGTGTACATGGCACGGGGAGTTGGGCTCTCGGTGGTAACTGGCGATGGCCTTCACACTATGCTTTAAGCTCTGTAGGACTTGGTCTTGTCACCACAAGTAAGAATTTGGTCTATAGCAGGATTTGGCCAACTATAATGTGCATATGAATCCCTGGAGATCATATTAGAATTAATTTCTGATTCAATAGAGCTGGGAGGGGCTCAAAGTTCTGTATTTCTAACAACCCTGTAGGGTGATGTCAATGACACTGGCTTGAGAATCGCTTTTAATGAGGGGTAGAATTTTTTAAAAAGCAACATTAATATCACGAATTATCTCATTTATAGATGACCTATCTATAAGTAAATAAAAGGGGGCATTATCCAACATTACTATTGAGAGAAATTCACCAGTTCATGGATTGGGTTCTTTGAGATTATGTATATATAATAAAATATATGTAACAATTATGATTAAAATAATCATAATTTTTCATTTTATTAATAAAATAATACAAATGAGTGTATACTAAAATAAAATTATAAATGTATCTATAATTTTACTATAAATTATATATATTATAAACATATATTTATAATTTTAGTTTTATTCTACTTAGTTCTAAACGAGGAGCCCTGGTGGCCAATATTTTAAGATGATAGGCTGCTAAACATAAGGTTTGAAAATCTAGCCCACCAGTCACTCAACCAGAGAAAACCATCAATTCAGAAACACAGTTTGAAAACATTTCTTGCAAAATATCCTGGGAGACCATGGACATAGGTCGTAGAAAAATACCTGGTGCCAGGACCGTAGGTGATCTCAGATCCCAGTGAGCCTGGGAAACTTCCCAGAGGGACGCTAAAGGCAGAGACCAGGTCTATGTCTAGTCCATTTTAAGGGATCGTGCAACCCTCTCTTCTACCACGAGTTAACCAGAACTTGTTTCAGAAGTAATATCTGGGGGAAGACTACTGCTGTAGCCAGCGTGGGAGGCCAGATCTGACTTCCCTATTGCCAAGAGACAGGTCTGGGGAAAGACGAGGCTTCATTTCACATACTTTGGACATGGTATCAGCACAGAGCAGTACCTGGAAGAGAATAGCATCAGGCTCTGGTGCCTCTAGTCTTGGCCTCCACCTCTTCAAAGTTCTGGAATGTGCTTTTCTGATGGTCCTGGGCTTTCTCTCTGTGCCTGAGGTAGCTCTTATAGACAGAAATGTTTTGGGGTTTTTTTGTCTTTTAGCAGACTATACTACCAAGGAAAACGAAGGATGGTGTCTTAAGTCACACCCTCAGATGAGTCTAGATACCCACAGGAAATAAAATGTGTGACTTTGTTCACACACTCTCCTAAGGGTCAGCACTTAATCCTGCCTTCATCCTGTACATTAACATGGCAGAGATCACTTTCCAAAATGGAATTACAGTCACTCCAAGTATAGCGTCTGGAATTATAAGGACTTAGGGTTAGAAGAGCCATGTTGATTGATTACATCCCAGCTGTATTTAAAGTTCTCCTGATGGATTAACTGAATCTATATGGCCGCACTTCAGTGTTATTGGGTTAATTCCAACTCACGGAGCTCCTACAGGACAGCGTAGAGCGGCCCCTGTGGATGGGTTTCTACGGCGGTTCCTCTTCATGCGAGGAGAACGCCTCATCTTTCCCCGGTGGCACAAATGATGGTTCCAAATTGCCAGCCTTGTGATTAGCAAGCCAACTCGTGACCACGACCAGGACTCCTTGGTTAAACAGGGTAGAATATAGTAAACCAATAGACACAATTCACCTAGTCAACGTATGGTATGTACACGTGTGTGTGTGTGTGTGTGTGTGTGTGTTATTAGAGTCCTGGAAGGAGAATGGGTAATGTTTAATAATATAAAGCTTCTCGTATTAATTTAATTCACCTCTCTGTCCCTTCACAGAAGAACTGAACACAGCAAGACCTACCCTCTGTACAATTTTCATTGTGACTTTCATTGTTTGAATTCTTCTGGTACAGTCAGCTGCAAAGGATGGAACAGACTTTCTTCAAATAAAAGCCACCTTTCTCTTTGAATATAAAAGCATCAATTAACTTACTTTACTTTCATGGAGGGCAAACATAGTCAATATTTAACTGGATTTTCTACCCTTTCACACAGTATTTTGATATATGCCTATTCTAACTCACAGTAATTCAAAAAGCCAATAAGTATTTTTAAAATGCTTACTATGTATCAGGAATTATACTGGATTAGTTTAGAAGAAAGGAGACAATAAAATCATAAAAGAGTATAAAAAGAACTAAATAAGACGAGTATGTGAAAACACTTGCTGAATGAGAAAGCTGAAGAAATGTAAATTAGTTCTGTTGTGCATTATATTTTTATGCCTAAAAGAAAACAAATGTATTACTCTTATCATATGTATGATTTATTTTAAATTAAGAAAATGTCTGAAATCCTATGAACCAAAGGAAAATTTTCTAACTACACCCGTGATTTCTTAGTATTTGGATTATTCTCAAATCTTGTTTTAGAATGGAAAATCCTGCTTACCAAAAGAGATAGTCTTGGGGATTGAGTTGAGGAGTCCTGGTCCTGGTGATGTAGTGGTTTATGCATTGCACTGTTACCTTCAAATAATTCCCGAGGAGAAAGATAGGCTCTCTGCTCCCACAAAGGTGTACAGCAGTCCTCCTCTGTCCCATAGGGGGACAGGGAGTTGGAACTGACTGTGTGGCAGTGAGTTTGGCTTTTAGTGTTTGGAGGAGGTAGTCTTTAGCAGCAGCATCTAATATGACAAAGTAAATGCAAACTGGGTCTAATAGCTAAAGACTTTTTGACTTTTAAAGATGTTCAATTGAACATTTAAAAGGTTTAGCCTTATATCAGTTCTAGAAAGCTCCCCTGGGGCAGGCTTAAGTAACTATGCCATTAGGCACTCAGCTGCAAATTGCCTATTAAGTCTGACTGAAACTGTAAAATTGCTTTTCACAATGCAAATTAATGTAAATAAGAACAATTGGTTACACATATCACAGGCTATCAAAATGTCGACAGATGATGCATACTTTTTTCTTCTTTCTGAATTAGCGTTACTTTAAAGTTATATTTAGTAGGTCTTAATAGGCTTGGGTGTCCCTGTGATAAATTTCACAAATTTATTATAAGCAGTACATGTGTCCTATGTATGTTATCTATTATATGAAATATGAATCTCTTTTTAATCTATGTCTCAGGGCACTTATGTTCAGGTTAAGTGGATATACCACAAAATAAAGCAATTTAGTCTTAGCTGTTAGGTTATAATATCCACACTCAGATAGCATGATGAATCAGCTCCTAAATATTGCTATAAAGCACTTTTCATTTTCAACAAGTGCATTATAAGAATTTTAAGAGTTAGTACAAAAATGTAAAGATACAATAAACCTACACTGTATAGCTATATACACAGTGGAATCTTATTGCAGTTACATTTATTATTATTACTTGATTATCCTTTTTGAAATTTGCAACTTACTTGGCCTTTTCACACATGTCAAATGAAGGTAATACATTTTGCTAACAGAGATGCTAGCTCCTAATCGGGATGTTGCCTTGAGGACTAAAGGGCACTGGACCCAAGCTGTATTTTGAATCATTTCATGCACATGTGAAAGCTGGTATTGAGTGAGAAAGACTGAAAGTATTTATGCATTTGAATTATGATGTTGTCAAAATATATGCACTGAGTGTGCCATGGACTACCAGAAGAGATCCAAATGGGTTTTTATGAAGGAGAGAAGAAGGTGAGAGAGAGAAGAGAAGAGAAAGAAGGGAGAGAGGGGGAGGGGGAAAGAAAGGATTGAAAGAGAGAGAGAGAGAGAGAGAGACCACAGCAAAAAAGCTTTTTTTTTTTTTTTGATAGTCAGAATCATTGTGTCTGTTTTGTGAGATGCTGCTGGAGCACCACACAGCTGCTCCAGCACCCAGGGCTGCATCGGGGGAGGTCCATGTGGCTTCTCCTCAGGGATGTCTTGCAAGAAGTGAGCCTTGCCAGCTAAAGCAGGAAACTGGCTAAGGCAGCTGCACTCTGGTCTGACCATCAGAAAGCAAAAGACCCGAGAACTAGAAAGTCGAGGCTCACCGAGCCATTTATCCCTCTGCCTTTCAATTAACCCCACATGTGTTTATCAGCCAGGTTGGCACAATAAACTACCTCATAAGGGATTAAGTAAAATGTTGTGTATTGAGGTCTGGGGTCCTGGTGGCATAGGGAGTTATTTGTAGATTGCTAAGCACAAAGTCAGTGGTTAGAATCCACCAGCTGCTCCTGCAGAGAAATATGAGGCTGTGTGCTTCAGTAAACATTTACAGCGTTAAAAACTCTGCATTGCAGTTCCGCTATGTCCTATATGGTTAGTATAAGTGGGAACTGACTCACAGGCAGTTGCTTTGTTTTTGTGTTTGTTTTTGTATCTTAGTATTTGAAAGCATTGACAAACAACTTTTTTTATCAACCTAAATTAAAATTCAGGCAAAGTTAGGCAAAAACATTGCCTTTATTTCTGTGAAAGCTGTATTGATGCCATACTTTGCTAATACTCTATACTAAAAGTAGACTCACCCTCTGGATTGTTGATCATATCGGACAGCAACCCTGTTTCACATAGCAGAACCTTCCCCGTGCAACCTACCACCATGGCAAGAGAAGGTGCTTCATCCTCAAAAGAATCCGAATGCAGGGTAAAAAGGAATCTAAAAATTTTAATGAAGCTCTCTCTACAAGGAAAAAAAGAGAATAATAATCCTTTACATGATGTCTGTGTTAGTCCGGGTTGACTAGCAAAGGAAATCCAGAGACACTCATTTGTGTATAAGAAAGCGCTTTATATCAAAGAGTAAATGTATATTAAGAAAACAAGTCTGATATTTACCCATATGTCTGATACCAGTCTAAATTCCTCTTCAGATCCATGCAACACATGCAATGATGCCAAATGCAGGAAGATCACAGGCCAGTGGGTGGAAAGTCTTATGATACAGTGGTGGTGGAAGCATCTCAGCACTGGTGTGGTTCTCCACGAGGCTTCTCCGGTTCTAGGGCTCTGGCTCCATCAGCATAGCTCCATGTGGCTTGTCAGCAGGAAGACGAAGCCCAGAGAGTGTGTGTCACCTCTAGGAAGAAAGACAGGAGTTCCCAGAATCCTCAAGAGAAGGCCATGCTCACACAGACTTCATAGGCTGTGACCTGATTGACAAGCTAGGCTCCACCCCTTCACTCAAGTTAACAGGAGATAATGACCACCAAAATGTTAAAATAGCATTGGGTTCAATGTCTTGGAAGAGTTCATAAACATAGTGACTGACTATAATTTATATGTTCATTATGACATTTTCTGACAATTTTGTATGACTGAGCAGTATTACACAAAGCCAGTGGAATAGAAATAAACTGGCCTAAGTGAATACATTTTCCAGCATTCTTGCTTTTGTTTCTGCATGAACAAATTTAGGAAAGGTTTGGTAAAAGTCCTGAATAGTTATCAAATTGGTTTAGGAACTCTTGGAGAACTAGGTATTCAATTTTTCCAGTCATTCCTACTAAGCTATTGGAGAGGTTTTATACTATAGCTGTAAAGTGAATTGAGCGGGATGGCACCAGAGAAAGACATACTGTTAACGTGATTTTCTATTCAAAGACAATCTACGGCACCTGAAGGGTGCAAGTTCTGAAGAAGTGGACAAGCATTGCTTTAAATAATAGGTAAATACTTGTTCTTTTTTTCTATTTCTTTCAGTTTATTTGAAGCCTACTATGATTTGCCAAAAAATCAAGCAAAAATATTTTCAATTTACTATCCTAAGTCAGAATTGGGCCATTGTTTGTTTGTGGGGCTTTTTGTTTGTTTGTTTTTGAAATTGGTATTCTATTTCAAAGGTCCCTGAGTAGTGCCAATGGATATCCAAGTGACTACGAGTCAACATGTTCAGGGTTCGAACCTACCGAGATAAACCGCAAAGACCTGACAGTCTGTTTCTGAAGGGTCGCAGTTTTAAAAACCTCATGCAGCAGTTTCATTCTGCACCCATCATTTGATCTGGGTGGAAACTGACTCTTCAGCAACATCCTATTACAAAACCTGTAAATGCATTAATCACTAAGGCATTTCAGCATCCCCAATTACACCCTAATTGTTCTGTCCAAGATAAATATGACACTAGTCTTAACTCCTTTTTGAAAGAAGATATGAAAATGATAGCCTCTTTTAAAAAAACTATGATACTCACTATTCCTCCAATTAAAATAGCTAAAGATGATAACTCTCCAGTATCTTGTAGTATAAATTGCCATGAGGAAACTCTTTACTGAACCTTATTTACAAGATCATTCTAATAGTACTTTGCAAAGTAATCAAGATGGTGTTTTAGAAAAAAATATGAAGAGTGTTAATTAAAATTGTATATAACAGATGATTATACAATGCAAGTGGAAAGAGGGCTGCATGGCTGAAGTTTTCATCTCCTCCCTTATGTCTACTCTGAGGTGGCAACCTTTCACATGATGTAACCTCACGAAATGGCAAACTCGTTAACAAAAAGTTGTCAGCATATATTTCAAAGGACGTTTCATGCATTCTGTTTAAATTTCTAAGTACTTGTAAATGGCATAATATATGAAGCATTGTTTCTGCCTTTGCATATTAAATTAGTGTCATATATTAATATGCTAACAGCAATGCTGAATAGAATCTCATTGTTTTGGAGCAAAACGAAATAATCATCTAAGTCCCAATTGTGCAGATTTTTTTTTCCCTTTGGAGGCAATATTGAACACAGTGGCTAAGATATATTTCCCCCCATTCCAAAATAAAGGAAGCTTGTGAGATGACCAGATCACACTCTTAATCTTGCCTGATATTTAAATAAATATGAAAATATGATAGCTTTGATATGTAAAGTGGAGCTAGTTATTGCTTGTGTCTTTTAAAATTGGAAAATCTAACATTGTAAGTGTTTCTCTGATTGCCTTCCACTTACATTTGTTAACTGTCTTTAATCAATGCTACAGATACATACAAAGGCGCCCTAGTGGCACAGTGGTTAAGCGTTGCACTGCTTGCCCCAAGGACAGCAACAGGAAATCGCCAAGTTCTCCGTGCGAGAGAGACAAGGCTTTCTACTCCCGTGAAGAGTCCGTCTGAGAAACTCCCAATAGCAGTTCTCTCGGGCCCTGTAGGTTTGCTGTGAGTCAGAATCGACTTGATGGCCTGAGCTGAGTTTTTTTATGGATAGCTACAGACTGATTTATATTGCAAATGTCTGTCACTCTTGTCCATGCCCCAAAAAGCCTCACGGTGCCAGGGATTGAAAGTGCCAGGAAGCAGCCCACAAGCGATGATAGGTAAAACCTCAGCTCCTCACCTATTAAAGGTGATATTACTGAAGAATTTTCTATGTTATATCCAATATTCCCCTAACATAACTGGACATCAGTTACGAAAAGCAGCAATGTACTCAACAAGACATAATTAAGTTTTCTTCATCCCTAGTTCATGTTAAGATAACCTCTTAATAACCTATTAATTTCATGGAAATATTAAAAAAAGAAACCTATTTTTGCCAGCACCTATTATTGCTCCATGTCTTTTACATATGCCATCTACAAAGTAGACTTCACTTCAGAAGTTAAAGGTCTTCCTTCTCCTCAATCCATCGAATCTTCATAATACTGTAAGGAAAATGTTAAGGGAGAAATGGAGGCTCAGAGAGGTCAAATGGCTTGTTGCAGATTCATATATTTCACTAACTGAACAGTGAACATTGCAGACAATTAAACCTTTTCTGGTTTTGGACAGGCGTCAATGTAACCAGGGTGAAGGATTGTGCTTGAAAATACTCACTCAAAATCAGGATGACTAGTTGTTAGTGATATTGCAGACATCTTTTCAAATCTATGCAAAAGTTTATTCAGGTCACTGATTGATTGTTACATTATATCCCAATAAGATTTAAGACCTTTCTGACTTATCCTTGTAGGAAGTTCTAAAAGTACTTTGTTGTCTTCACTGAACAGATAAAATACACTATTTTCTGTAGTAAAAAGGAGTTAAACTTATATGCTTGTCTATTTAATAATTTTTCCCAAGACCAAAAGCCAAACCCTCTGCCATTGAGTCAATTCTCACTCATAACTAACGTATATAGCTTTCCAAGACTGTAAATCTTTATGAGTGGGTTTGAACTGCCATAGAAATCCAAGGCTTATGGGCAGTACTACCAGGACTCCTTATATCTCTAATGGAATATAGGAAGAGATATATTTCTGTGCTTTTATATTTAAACATCCTCATGCTATAATTCCCTTTTACTGATGGAGATGCTGCCCTCTGAAGACAAGAGGTCCCAGTTAAGAATCGACAGTGACGTCAGCTACTTCACTCTTCTTTGCACTAGGAGAATAAACTGAATAAACTGAAAACAAATGATCTCATCTATAAAATACTTATCCCGATGATATAATTCTGTCATAATATAATATATATAATATATATAATATAATATATCTAAATATCTACTTCCTTATTTATTAGTTCCACTGTGATAAATATACCACATATGTAACTGTATAAAACATGAATTTCTTTTCCCAATGATTAAGAGGCCAGAGTCTAATTCAGGTGCTGGCTGTAGGGAAGACTCCATTGGCTCTGGAGAAAATTCCTTGTCTCTTTAAACTTCTTCATTCCCTCAGTGCTCTACACATCCGTTTCTCCCAAGTTCTGTTTATTTGCTTCTGTGTGTAGTCTATTCTTTCTATGTCTCGAAATTCATAGAATTAAAGCAAACCCAACACTGATATGTACTAATGAAGATAGTAAAGAAAACACTATTTTTAAATTGAACCATTATACAGGTTAGGATTGGTAAAAGGTATTTCATCATTTCAACTCATAACATTGAGCATGTAGTGGGCCTTCGACAAAGGAGGAAAGTGTCAATGTGGCAAAATAATCCCTTAAGACATCTTTAAATTCTCTTCCTTGACTAAAATGTGGCCATTCCTCTGGTCATGGATCTATTGACACAGTCTAGAAAAAATAATACAGAAAGAATGCAAAAACAAATAATGTTCTTTTCTTTGTTTGTTTTTTTAACTTCCCAGTATGGTTTTCAGGAATCAATAGAGATGGCTCACTGGGACGTCAAGAATAAAGTTTATATCACAGCAAAACAATAGATCAGAAATAGAATCAAATGAAACCCCAACACCCCAATCTTGTACTCATCCATGCTGGGTGGACATCTGTCCACATCTATCTGGTGTTCTCTATGATCATTGATAATGACATATTATGCCCAAGATTTATTTATATCTCTTGAAACTGAGTCCCAAACAAATACTACTCATTGTAGGAAGCACATTCATAATCCCTCAAAAGAGAGAGTGGGAGAATTTTAAAATACAGACCAAGCCAGTAATAAAGAAACCTTGGGTAGGGCACATCAATAAGATTCTATGGTCATATTACATTTTTCTATTTTGCATATCCAAATCCAAAAATCAAACTGTGGTGTCTGTCTCTTCCCCTAAAACCCTTACCCAGTGCCAAGGGACTTGTTTAGAGATATTTCCCAAGTTAAATCAAATATTTGTGTCATATGCAAGCCTGACAGTATGTTTAGATGTTTCTGGTTATTTTCGGTAATTTTTGTTATATGTAGAATTCAATTTAGGTTTACTTTGACATTTCAATATTAAAGATATATTCTATTAGTTACTGTGTTGTTTTCTGAGATTAGTTTATTTCCAATTCTAGAGAATTTCCATTAGTCTTCTTTCATTAAAAAGATATTTTCTTCTCCCTTGATGAATTGGCTTTATAAGAACATGAAATTTACTGATAAATCAAAGAAATTTTCAAATAGCTTTTTTTTCTCGCATGTTCCTTCTTAAAAGAACACAGAACTTGCATTTAACCCAAAGACTAGAGAGCATAACTGCTTTGGCAAATTAGATGTCTGAATTGAGGTCTGCGGCCACTTGCCAACAGATTAGGAAACGACACTTTTTAAAACGATTGAAATCAGCTGTAAAATAATCTTTATTTAAGAGAAATATATATTATTGGTGTTTTCAGCCACTATCAGTCATTTGCGACTCAGTGACCCCAGGACAGCAGACTGAAACGCCTGCCCACCCCCCCCCCCCCAGCCCCCTCAACTGTTGCTCTGCTCAGTACATTGCTGCAGTCACTGTGTCCATCTGTTTGGTTGAGATTTCCTCTCTTTTCCTGACCCTATACTTTATCAAACGTGATATTCTACTTCAGGGATTGAATTATAGTTATGCGATATTCAAAGTCCAGAGAAGAAATCTCACCATCACCACTCACAATTTTGAGGAGCATTCTGACTACACTCTTTCCAAAGCAGACTTGGCCATCGTGCTGGCAGTCTGTGGCATAGGCAGTATTCATTTACAGCACCACAATTCAATGCAGCAATTCTTCTTTATTGCCGAGTTGTTACATGCCTCTGTAAGGAACAGATCAGACTCTCCTTAGCCTTAAAATCTATACTTTGTTATTGTTGTTCGGGTGATTCTGACTCACAAGTATTCTATGCACAACAGAATAAAACACTTTGCTTTACAGCACTTTAAAGAATTTTTTCCAACTGATTTGCCCAATGTACTATGTGACTTGATTTCCTGAATACTATTTCTTTGGGAATTCATTGCGGATCCAAGTAATATGAAATTATTGACAATTTTAATATATTCCCATTCATTGTGATGTTCCTTCCGAATCCAGCTGTGTGGACTTTTGTTTTCTTTTCTTTCTTTCTTTTTTTTAAATCTTTTTATTGGGGCTCATAAGGCTCTTATCACAATCTGTACATACATCAAATGAGCAAAGCACCCTTATACATTCGTTGCACTCATCACTCTCATAATTCACCTTCCACTTGGGTTCCTGGAATCAGCTAGGTTTCCCTTTTTTTCCCCCCATCCCCCTCCCTCCCCGATCCCACCCCTGGTCCCTTGATAGTTTATAAATAATTATTATATCTTATCTTACACTCCCCGGCGTCTCCCCTCACCTGCCTCCCCCTTGCCAATCTCCCAGAGAGGAGGTTACACATAGATCTCCAAGATCGGTTCTCCCTTTCTACATGCCCTTTCCTCCTGGTGTCACCACTCCCACCACTGGTGTTGAGGGGTTCGTCTGTCCTAGATTCCCTGTGCCTCCAGATCCCCACTGCACCGCTGTACATCCTCTGGTATAACCAGGTCCGCAAGGCAAGGTAGAATTGGGGTCATGATGATTGGGAGGGGAGGAAGCGTTCAGGAACTAGAGGAAGGTTTGAGTTTCATTGTTGCTACACTGAACCCTGAGTGGCCCATCTCCTCCTCACTACCCCTTTGGAAGGGGTGTCCAGCTGTCTACAGGTGGGCACTGGGTCCCCATCATGCACTCCCCCCCTTTCACTAGAGAGGAGATCAATATGGCCAATAAATATATGAGAAAGTGCTCGAGGTCCCTTGCCATAAGAGAAATGCAAATCAAAACAACCATGAGATACCACCTAACACCCCTGAGGCTAGCCCAGATCAGTAAATCAGAGAGCAACAAGTGTTGGAGGGGTTGTGGTGAAGTAGGAACCCTCCTCCACTGCTGGTAGTCGTGCAGATTTGTACAGCCACTGTGGAAAGCAATCTGGCAATACCTAAAGAAAATGGAAATTGATCTACCTTATGACACAGCCATCCCTCTACTGGGCATATACCTGGTTGAAGCAGCAAATAAAACATGACCAGTCATATGCGCTCCAATGTTTATTGCAGCACAATTCACAATAGCAAAGACTTGGAAACAGCCTAAGTTTCCATCGATAGACGAGTGGATTAGCAAACTTTGGCACATACACACAATGGAGTATTATGCAGCACTGAAAAGCACCGATGAGCACATGAAACACGTTATTTCATGGGAAGAGCTGGAAGGAATTATGTTAAGCGAGGTAAGCCAGACCCAAAGGGACAGGTACAACATGAGTCCCCTGAGGTAAGTACAATCAGCATGACAGAAATAGAAGAATAAACATCCATCCCACAATAAACGGGAGGAAGCATAGATAGTTGGAGGGAGGACAGGCCACACCTAGGGAGGTACATGAGAGCCCAGCATAAAGAAGGTGTAGTGGGGTAGGGAGAGGGAGAACCAGGAGGGGGAGAATCCGAATGGATGGTATGTGGGGGGGGGGACAGGGTACTAACCCACCCGGGGGAGAGTATCGTTTGTGTCCCCACAGATCTGGAACATGCATATGGACCCCAACACGACACACCAAACAAGGAGGGCAACGCAAAGTACAGAGGTCTACACAAAGAGGCTGGATGACAAGCCGGCCCAAACCAGAATTAGGCTGACCCCCACACTCGAAGGGAATACCACAGAAAACAAAAATAGATCGTCTGGAGTGGGAAAGGAACTGACCCACCACACCACATCCAGAAGGAAGCTGAAACAAAAGAAGGAGAAAGGATGTAGTGGAGTACACCTGGGTCCACCAAGCCCAAAGTCGATAGACCAGCTAGAAGGGCACATCATACAGAGAGGACCATTCAGCTGACCACACTACGAGATACGACATCCTGCACCAACACATAGCCCTACACGGGACAGCACCTGAGACACAATGGGGGATGGGCGACTAAGCTGACCCCGCCACACTGAGACAAACACTGGGGGCGTGCAATGGAGCAGCGGAGGAAGCAGAGCAAACGGAGCCCGAGGGAGTATAAAGGATGGTCTTCCGGGCCAGGACGTGGCGCCTCACAAGCTACACCTAGAAAACACTCCTAAAGGCCAACGAAAGGACCTTGAACTACTAGCAATTTTCCTTTTTAATATTTGCTATCCTTTTGTTTAGTCTTTTTTAAATTTGTTTTGTTTTTTACCTTGTAAATTTTGTATGTTAGTGGTTTTTCTGCTTATCAGCATGTCGATGCTGCTTCTGTCAAAGCCATGTTCTTATGGGCCACTTGGGCGCAGTCAAAGTCATATCCATTTGTAAGCGCATATTACTATGTCAGCAGGTCCACCTAGACAAGATAGGCTGGACAAATAATGAGAGAAGAAAACAACAGGACCAACGGTCCTGAAGGGACATGAGAGCGTGGGAGGTAGGGGAAGGGAGGAGGTGTCGCCCAACACAGGGACAAGGGAACAGCGAGTGGTTCAAAACCAGAGGAGGGAGGGGAGGGGAGGACTGGAAGGGAGTGACCAAGAGCAAGGTAACTGAGAGGAACTACTGAATCCAGAATGAAGGCTAAACATGGTAATGGGTCGGGAGGAAAGCAAAAGGAAATAGAGGAAAGGAGTAGGAGGCAAAGTGCAGACAGAGAAGCCTAAATACAGACATGTACATATGTAAATATATTTATGATTATGGGGGCAATAGATTTATATGCATATATTTATAGGTTCAGTAGTAGGGTAGCAGATGGACATTGGGCCTCCTCATGCATAATCCCCCAATACAATAGCACCTTGCCCTGCTAAGCAGCCATTGCAGGATACCCATCTTCCCGACATGATCACTGAAGACAGCCGTGTGTGTAAGCAAATGTGGTGAAGAAAGCTGATGGTGCCCGGCTATCAAAAAAAGATATAGCGTTTGGGGTCTTAAAGGCTTGAAGGCAAATAAGCGGCCATCTAGCTCAGAAGCAACAAAGCCCACTGAGAAGAAGCACACGGCCTAAGCGAATACAAGGTGTTGAATGGACCATGTAGCAGATACAAAGGAACAAAAACAATCATTGTGTGATCACCTTCCTCACATAATTGCTGAAGACGAAAGTGTGCATAAGCAAGTGTGGTGAAGAAGGCTGATGGTGCCCGGCTACTGAGAGATATAGCGTCTGGGGACTTAAAGGCTTGAAAGCAAACAAGCGGCCATCTAGCCCAGAAGCAACCGAACCCACACGGAAGCAGCACACCAACATAGGTGACCATGAAGGACAGAGGAGACCAGGTCTCCAACAACAAAGGTGGGGTGGTGGTGAGGACTTTTGTTTTCTTTATACGGAAGTGTATGCTACAAGTTCACTTTGCTGTCAGCAAATAAGATTTCTCATATGCGTTTTACAGGTGTTAATAATCTCCCTTCAATCTTGATGCTGCTTTCTTCTTTGTATATTTCAGCTTCTCAAATTATTTTTTCAGCATATTTATGGTGAAAGATTGCAATCTTGCTAGACCATCAATTGTTCGTATGCTAGTTCAAATTGAAATTGAGAATTAAAATAAGTCCACGAGACTCAAAATATGGCATTGAATAAACATCACCTAAAATTTGAGAACATCTTAAGAACCAATTTGACATACTAAACACTTATGTCTGAAGACCTGACATGCTATGGGATGATGCCAAGCACATCGTACATGAGGAAAGAAAGAAATTGAAGACAGGAAAAGATAAAAATTGATGTCAGAAGAGACTCTAAAACTTAAATATAGAGTAGTTGACACACATGAAAGAAATGGGGAAGCAAAAGAGCTGAGTAGAAGCTTTCAAAGGGGCGGCTGGAGCACACAACGTTGTGTGTGCAAAGATCTGGTTAGAATGTCAAAGAGAATGACATACTCAGCTTATCTCAAGATGAAAACAACTGAAAGAAAATTTCAAACCTAGAGTTGAGATATTGAAGGATTCCATTGACAAAACATTGACTTGTACAGGAAGCATCAAATGAAGAGAGAAGGATAGAGTCAGTTGGTCGATGTTAAAATAGATGTTAAAATATTTCAAGAGATAATGTACAATCAAGAATTGATGGTATAGGTGGGAGCAGTCCCAGCTCTACTAAAGGCACTAACAAAAACAAGACTCCAGAAATCAACAAAATATCAATTGAATTGTTTCAAAAAGATGAAGCACTGGAAATATCTATTCATCTATGCCATAAAATTTGGAAGATAGCTACCTGGTCATCAGGCTGGAAGAGATCAATCTTTGTGTCCATTCTAAAGAAAGGTGACTTACAGGGTGCGTAAAGTATTAAACAATATCATTAATATAGTATGCAAGAAAAATTTTGCTGAAGATAATTTAAAAATGACTGGACATGGACAATGACATAAACAGGGAACTGCCAGAAATTGAGGCAAAATTCAGAAGAGTCTGTAGAAAATGGGACATTGTTGCTGATGTCAGATGGATCTTGTGTCAAAAAAGAATATAGAAGGGTGTTTACTTGTGTTTTACTGAAACACAAAAGCATTCGACTGTATGGATATAACAAGCTATGGATAACATTAAGAAGAATGGAAATTCCAGAATAATTCATTATTATAGAGGCAATCATAGGAAAAGAACAGCTGATAGGCAATCCTAGGAAAAAGAATACTGTATAGTTTGAGTCAGGAAAGGTGTGCACTAGATTTATATGTAAGTAATCTATATACTGAATTTATTCAATCTGTATGCTGAGCAAATGATTCTAGAAGGTGGACCATCTGAAGAAGATTGTGGTATCAGATTTAGAAGAAAGATTATTAACAACATATTAGATAATATAACAACACATTAGATAATATAATATTTCCAAAAGCAAGGAAGTAGAAATACTTGCTGATGAAGATCAAAGACTGCAGCCTTCAGTATGGATTGCAACTCAATGTAAAGAAAAACCAAATCCTCACAAATAGATTAGTTGACAACATTGATAAATGGAGAAAAGATTGAAGTTGTCAAGGATTTCATCCTGCTTAGATCCACAATTCATGCTGTTGGAAATAGAAGTCCAGAAATCAAATCATGTATGGAATTAGACAAATCTGCTGCACAAGACCTCTTTAAAGTATCAAAGAGCAAGGATGTCACCTGAGGACAACCCAAGCCATGGAATTTCCATATGTGTGTGCCAGTTGGACAATGAATAAGGAGACCTCAGAAATATTGATGCATTTGGATTATGCTGCTCCCACAGAATATTGAAAATACTCTATACAGACAGAAGAATGAATAAATCCATCTTGGAAGAAGTACAGCCAAAAAGTTCCTTAGACATGGGCATGGTTAGTGATACTATCAAAATAGAAATATATAACTAACTGATAATACTTACAGTACACACAAATGTATCATATAAATACTTGATGATATTCAGGAAAAGTACTCAAAAGTATAATGAATTTGGAGGGGGTGCTTATTTAGTTTAAACAGGTTTTTTATTCAATAGGAGAATAATAAATGTTTTCTAAAATACAAAGATAATATTTAGATATTTATAACACTAAATTTTCTTTTCCAAGAAAGTGTATTGAGATGTCGTTTCTATATGAGCTTATAATTTTGATGTCATTTCTGTATGAGTATACAATAAAGTGGAGGCTTTTACCGGAGGGTGTGGGCACAGCTCAGGACAGCTCATTGGATATTGCACCCTAATCTAGTGGTAAATATTTGTGACTGATGAAACACTATGCATCACCTGAAGAATAATAACTGTGTCATCAGATTCTAGCTCTGTTCATTCACTTTAACTATTTGGCATCTCTTTGAAAATTGTTAGTATCTGAAGAAAGTTTAGTCTAGTGGTGCAGTGGTTAAAACAAGCAGCTGCTTACCAAAAGGCTGACAATTTAAATTTATTAGTTTGGGAAAGATGTGCAGTCTGCTTCCATAAAGATAACAACTCGGACACTCTGTGGGGCAATTAATTGTACTGTTCCTTGTAGGGTCACTATGGTTCAGAATCAATTTGTACATTCTGATGAATTTCAAAACTGACTTGTCTTGCCTCATAGAGTTTAAATTGTCACATTACCCCTCTACACACTGTCATGGATGTCCAATTTGATCTGTCTTATATTGGACTGGAAAGAATACACAGAGTCACTGTACCAAAAAGAACTAGTCACCATTCACCCATTTCAAGAAGTATCTTTGATCAAGAGCCAATGATACGAAGGGAAGAAGTTCATGCTGTGCTGGAAGCCATTGATCTTTTTTTTCTTTATTAATCATTTTATTGAGAGCTCTTACAGATATTGTAACACTTCCCTGTACACATGCAGAACTTGTATGGATCAAGATGGAATTGTGCACACAGAATCAGGGAATGCTTCATTGCCTTGTTTAAGATTCAAGTTTAAGATCCGGAAAGGTGTGTGACAGGTTACATCCTCTTACCATACTTATTCAATTTGCATGCTGAGCGAATCATTAGAAAAGGTAGATTATATGAAGAAGAATGCAGCACCAAGATCAAAAGAAGACTTATTAACCACCTATGGTATGTAGATGACAAGCTTACTTGCTGAAAGTGAGGAGGATTTGAAGCATTTGCCAATGATTATTTCAGCTTTCAATATGGAATATAGCTTAAAGTAAAGAAAAAAACAAAAATCCTCACCCCGGCATCAATAGGTAATGTCATGGTAAACATAGAAAAGATGGAAGGTTCTAAGGATTTCATCTTGCTTAGA
Organism: Tenrec ecaudatus; assembly: GCF_050624435.1. Lineage (NCBI taxonomy): Eukaryota > Metazoa > Chordata > Mammalia > Afrosoricida > Tenrecidae > Tenrec > Tenrec ecaudatus. The sequence goes on from NC_134530.1 coordinate 102,741,878, forward strand.
TGCCCAATTATGCCCATGAAAGCAGCTGTCAAGAGAGTACACATCAGAGTGCACTGGGTAAGTATGTTACACCAGACCTCTTTAAAGTGGTGAGAACCAAGGATATTACATTGAGTTCTAAGGTGTGCCTGACCCAAGCCACAGTCTTGTCACTTGCCTCATATGCATGTGAAAGGTGTACATTGAATAATGTTAACTAAAGAAGAATTTATGCACTTGAATTATGGTGCTGGTGAAGAACATTCAAAGTACCATGGACTGCCAAAAGAACAAACAAATCTGTCTCAGATGGAGTACAACCAGAATGCTCCTTAGAAATCGAAATTGTGACACTTCATCTTACATGTTTTGCACACATTATCAGGAGAGATCCATAACTGGAAAAGGACCTCATGCTTGTTAAAGTAGAGGGGTAGTGAGAAAGAGGAAGCTCTCAGACAAGATGCCTGGATACCGTGGCTGCAGGGGTGCGCTTGTACATAACAATAATTTTGAGGATGGTATTTCTCTGTTATACATAGTGTCATTATGATCCCGAATGTACTTGACAGCACCTAACAACAATAACAACATATTGGACAAGACCCTGTTGTTTTACCCAAATTGTTAATATTTACCAAATTTTCAATCATGCTGTATCTATAACAACATTTAAAACTAACATTTCCAATTTTTTTCCCTCCTAAATATCTTGGTGTCACTGAGAACTAACGTTTGACTCTCCAGATCACTAAGAGTCCCTGAGTGGTGTAGTGGGTTAACATGGTTGTTTGTTACACCAAGGTTGGAGTTTTAATCTATTCAGAACATCTAGGAAGAAATTCCCGGTGAGCTACTCCAAAAACAAATTGGCTATTCAAAATTCTCTGTGTCACAGTTCTCCTTTGATGCACACAGTGATTACCATGAGCCAGAATCAACTCAATGGAAACGTTTTTATTGGGCCTCTAAATTGCTTTACTGCTCTTCCCTTTTTCAGAATCATGTAAACTGAAGTCAAATAACGGATGTAAACTTTGAAGCCTCTTGCATTGCAGTGAATTATTTAATATGGCCCCTTGTTACTCCCACCAAACCACTTTTGTTATGTGGATATCTCTTGGTAAGGAGTTCAGAGAAGAGAGTGGTTTGGTAATTTTTCAATTGTGAGTGATTATTCACAAGGTTAATTGTGGTTATCATCATGTTGGGTATAAAATGAGTCAACTTAGAAACAGGGAAGGGGGATATTTCACTATTAGCAAGAGAACAGCCAAGTGTGAAGCACTTCATTTGTATCTCAAAATCCCCCCACCCCAGAGGAGTGGCAGAAGCCAGAAACCACAGAAGCAGGAGCCAGGGCATGAGAGAGAGTGGTGGATTTCACAGTCCACAGAGCCATTGAAGCTTAGTGCCTTTGGGCAGGAGGCTGACTCATGGAATGGACTGCCTTTGGGTATTTAGCTAGGTAAGCTCAGTTCACTAATTCTTGGAGCTAGAGCTTCCTGCCCTTGGGCTCAGGATTTTAGTAGAGTGGCATGGCCTTTGGACATTTACTGTCAGCCCTAAAAGAGCTTTGCCTGAGCAGGACAGAAACCAGGTGGAGAGACTGGTCAGAGAAATGCTTGACTATGGGTATGGCATACAAGGAATTGTCCTGCCTCAAGAACTGTATCCGGAACAATTTTCACATGAACTGTAACCCATTAACTCCCCTAAGAAACACCAGAAACCAGTTGAAGGGGGAGGAGAAGAGAGTGGAGCACATCCTGACCCACCAGGCCGTGAGGATGATGTTCCTGGTTAGACCAGCCAGTCCACAGAAAGGACCACATGGTCGGCCCCACTATGAAACATGACGTCCCTCACTGACCAATAGCCCAACAGGGGACAACACCGGAGATACAATGTGGGAATTGCGCCCTATCTGATCCAACCACACTGAGGCAAAACACTAAGGAGGTGCAACAGGACAGCAAGGTAACTGAGTGGTGAGGTCCCCAGGGAATGCTGAAGGTGGACTTTGGGGCTAGGGCCTGTGCCCCAGCATACTGGACTGGAAAACACTCCTAAAGGCCAACAAACAGTCCTTGAAGTAATACAAGCTTTTCTTTCTTGTTGGTTTTGTTTTGTTATTTTTGCCATTGGTTTGTTGTTATTGTTGTTGTTTTGTTGTATATTGTTGCTTGGTTTTTCTCTGTCTTGTTTTTGTGCATGTTATTATCTCCACAGGCCTGTCTAAATAAGAGGCTGGATGAACAATCTGGAGGAGTAAACAATGGGACTGATTGTTCCAGAGGGACATGGGAGAGGGGGAGGTAGGGGGAAAGGTGTTGGTGTTAACAAACCCAGGGACAAGGGAACAAGTGATCCAAATCAGTGGGGAGGAGGGTGTAGGTGGCCTGGTAGGGCATGTTCAAGGGTAATATAATCAAGAGGAATTACTGAAACTCAAATGAAGACCGAGCATGATAGTGGGACAAGAGGAAAGTAAAAGGAAATAGAGGAAAGAGCTAGGAGGCAAGGGCATTTATAGAGGTCTAAAGGCATGTACATATGCAAACATATTTATATATGAGGATGGAGAAATAGATCTATGTGCGTACATTTAAAGGTTTAGTATTAAGGTAGCAGAAGGACATTGGGCTTCCACTCAAGTTCTCCCTCAATGCAAGAATACTTTCTTCTATTAAATTGGTATTCTATGATGCTCACCTGCCCACTATGATCACTGAAGACAAAGCAGGTGCATAAGCAAATGTGGTGAAGAAACTGATGGTGCCCGGCTATCAAAAGATATAGCTTCTGGGGTCTTAAAGGCTTGAAGGTAAACAAATGGCTATCTAGCTCAGAAGCAGGAAAGCCCAAATGAAAGAAGCACACCAGCCTGTGTGATCACAAGGTTCCAAAGGGATCAGCTATCAGGAATCAAAGAACAAAAATCATATCATTGTGTGATCACCTCCCTGACACGATCACTGAAGACAAATGGGTGCATACGAAAATGTGGCAAAGAAAGGTGATAGTGCCCAGCTATCAAAAGATATAGCTTCTGGGGTCTTAAAGGCTTAAAGGTAAACATGCAGCCATCTAGCTCAGAAGCAACAAAGCCCACATGGAAGAAGCACACCAGCATGTGCAATCAAGAGGTGTCTAAGGGATCAGGTATCAGGCATCATCAGAACAAAAATTCTTATCATAGTGAATGAGCAGGGAGTGCAGAGTGGAGACCCAAAGCCCATTTGTAGGCCACTGGACATCCCCTTACAGAAGTGTCTTGGGGAGGAGATGAGTCAGTCAGGGTGCAATGTAGCAACAATGAAACATGCAACTTTCCTCTAGTTTCTAAATACATCCTCCTCCCCCACTCTTATGATCAGAATTCTACCTTACAAATCTGGCTAGACCAGATAATGTACACTGGTACATATAGGAACTGGAAACGCAGGGAATCCAGGACGGATGATCCCTTCAGGACCAGTGGTGTGAGTGGTGATACTGGGAGGGTCTCGAGGGAGGGTGTTTTGGAAAGAGGGAACCAATTACAAGGATCTACATGTGACCTCCTCCCTGGGGGATGGACAACAGAAAAGTGGGTGAAGGGACAAGTCAGACAGGGCAAGATATGACAAAATAATAATTTATAAATTATCAAGTGTTCATGAGCGAGGGGGGAGCAGGGAGGGAGGGGGAAAATGAGGAGCTGATACCAGGGTCTTAGGTGGAGAGCAAAGGTTTTGAGAATGATGAGGGCAATGAATGTACAAATGTGTTTTACACAATTGATGTATGTATGGATTGTGATAAGAGTTGTATAAGCCTCTAATAAAATGATTAAAGAAAAAATAAAAGAAACACCAGAAACTTGAGCCTTGATGGAGAGTCATCTTTGCTACCATTTGTCCAGCAGTCTTTAAGCTGGTTTTACTAGAGCTCTCCTGGAACCCTGATGGTGTAGTGGTTATATGCAGTGTCCTGTGATCCATGTGGCAGGCAGTTCTTAAACCACCTGCAGCTGTGAGGGAGAAAGACTTGGCTTTCTACTCCCATGAGTAGTTAAAAATCAGAAATCCACAGGGGTCACTCTGAGTCCATAAAGGCAGTTTGGTTACTTTTGGAGCATTCTCTCACAATTGTCTTCCAATGACTAGACCCAATTTCACTTGACAAAGATTTCCTATCACCTCTGACCTCTTTTGGAATGAGTGAAACCCGCCTAATTAAAGACTGACCCCCCTTGAAAATCACTGACTATGTTTCCCAGAATCTTTTTATTAACTTGCCAGTAGATTTCCAATTAAGTAGCTCTGGTGGAGTTAATAATCATTAAGCACTCATCTGCTAATTAAAAGTCAAAACCACCTAAAGGCTCTTCTGGAACAAGACCTAGTGATTTCCCACAAAAATTACAATCAAGACAATCCCAGGGGCATTTCTATCCTGTCATATAGGCTGTCACTCTGAGTCACAATTGATATGATGGCATACAACTACAGAAGTCCAGCCAATTTTTAAGCAACTTTTTACATGATTTTTATTAAAAATAGAAAAATCTCAATTTGTGTTTTTGCAAACTTAAAAGAACTGAGTGATTTTTTTAAAGTTTTGTTTCCTGTTATCACTTTTCAAAATTTGATACAGATGCACTCCCTCTTACTAAGATCTACTTTATAATGAAGCTAACAATCCATAATTCAATTAAATCAAGCATGATTGTACAATTGCTGCCACCATCATTTAAAAAATATTTTCTTTCTTCTTGAACTCTTTGATATTAGCTCCCCCTGATCCCCCCTCCCCCACCCAATGCCCTAGGAGCCTTTATTATTATATATTATTATGATTTTGCCTTATCTTACTCCATCCAATATATCCTATCCTAGTTCATCTACAATTCTGTTCCCCTCCAGTCAGGTTATAGAGTCATCATTGCTATCAATTTCCCTTCCCCTGCTTCCCTGACCCCCCTCTTCCTGTACCCTTAAGGAATCATTACTCCAATTACTATATCTGTAGGGTTTATCGATCTTGGATTTCATACATTTAACAATCTTAATTATACAAGCCAACCCATGGATCATGTTGCTAGAGCTTGAGGCTCCTTCCAGACCTGCTTTGCCATGGTCCAAGGTCTAAGAAGCAGACAGCAAAGTCTTCCCTCGGGCAAAACAGGCAGAGTATGCCCACAGTCAGCAGACAGTAGGGTGAGTAAATAACAGTCAGCAATTGTCAGTAGCACTGGAGCTTAGTGAAGTAGGCCTGGATAGGATATCGAACTCAAGCAATGCAAGGCAACAGGATCCACTAGCCTCAAGCTCAAGTAAAGCAACACGATCCATGGGTTGGCTTGGCCCACAGATACTGTAGCACACAGGTTGAGGCAGAGAAGTAGTTAAAACAGCAGAGAGCAAGAGAGACAGGGGCAGGTTTTGCACAGCCACTTATCTCTGTGCCCTCCAAACAAACTGTGACCTGATTAATCCCACATGTTCCTATTGGCCAGGTGTACAATAGACCTAACTCTCACACTCACTCTCAAGATAATATATTTTTATCATAAAAAGATGACTAATTGGAGAGCCATTTTGGTGTGACTAATGGCCAAATTATTTTTGTAATGAGTTATCCACAGAAATAAAAGGCACTCTAAATAATCTCATCTCTACCTTCATTTTAGGGAGTTCCTATGTGGTGCAAACACATTTAAGTGTTGGTTACTAATCAAAGGTTTAGCAGTTCATGTCCACCCAGAGGCATCTCAATAGAAAGTTCTAGAAATCTAATTTTAAATCCTCGCCAGCTTTACGCTGGCACTCACGGCAGGAACAGAGTAGAAGTTTTTTGTTTTTTTTTTAATGAAACCAAGATGAGATCAAAGGAATTGCTCTTATCTTGATGGTCGTGCCAAGGGTTGAAGCTGAAGGTCTCATAAGGATCTGAGAAGAGAAACTGAATAGAAATAGAAAAGCCACTTCAGAAGCCCAAGTTTCCTGAGGACTTCTTCTGAATATAAAGGTAGAACTAAAATCAGATAAAAGATCTGTCAGATAATAAAAGGTGTTTAATGGATAATAAATAGGACCACTACCCTGTTCCACCAGTAAAATATGTTAGTAGAGATTTTAAATTCATTTTTAAAAACATGATTTCTTCCTTTAATCTCACCTTTCTCCTTCCTTCCATCTGCCCATCCTTCCTTCCTCTTCCCTTTTCCCATTTTCTTCTTCCGTATCCATTATTTTTTCCTCCTTTGCTCACTCTTTTCTTCTTTATTTTCTTCTTTCCTTATATTTACTAAATTTTTTTCTGTTCACACTTGATTACTCTTGGGCCTGTTGTTTCAAGTAGTCAAAAAGAATTAAGTAACCTGGGTTAGGTTAAGAATAAGATAATTTAGTGTTCACATGAGTAGAACCAGCAGGATAGATTCTATTAATCCTCTTATGAAAAGTGTCCTGCGGTCCTTGAGCTGCACATTACACTGAACACAGAGCATGTGCTGGGTCAGCAGTTGCATTTGCAGTTGTATTTCTTTGCTAAGGTAAAAGGTAAGCAAGGGATGAAAGCAATTATCAGGTGTTTCCCCCCCCCCCCAACTGGGTTGCCAATTCAACTTGCCCTTGTGACACAACCTGACACTTTTAATGAATTCCAAGAGTTGTATGACAATACTACTAACACCTACACTTGTCACTTAGAGATAGGAATTTTCCTTCGGCTCTTTAGCTTGGATACTAATATTCTTTGTCTCAGCTAATGAGGATCTGGCTTTTAGCAAAGTGTCTTCATAGATCACATTGAACAAACTGTTAATATTAACTCAGTCAGAACTGATTTAAAAAGCTATGTTTAGTACTACTTCAACGGCCCATGACTAGAGACATTTTTGTTTTTGTCTGTATCTATAGTTGCATGAGTTGAAGCTTTAAAAGTTCCACAATTTAAATTTTCCACATTCCCTTTATAACTTCATTGTTTTTCCTTAGCCAATTCCCATTTGTGTTTTTGTTCATCTCTTTACAGAGGTTTCTGGAGAAAATATTCTCCGGCGTGTTGAACTCAGTTTGAAAAACATGCCCCTGTGCCATCTCAGAGAGGAAGAAGTAGCATAACCTCTAGGAGCCATAGGCTCTCTCTTCCCTAATTAAATTCTTTAAAGAACTACCGCTCAACTTGTTTTGTTATGGAGCAAAAAAAAAAAAAAAAAGAAAGAGAGAAACAAGGTAGCGGGAACATAAGAAAGCAAGGTTTGCTGGGGCTCAGGTCTTTGATACCAACACTCAAGTGGGTTCCACAATGAATTGTTACAGGATGTGTGCTCCAGACTGAGTTATGATATGACACAATGGTGTACGTAACAGGTGTGACCTCCTCTGCCTACAGAAGGGGGATGAGAATCCAACTTCACAGCATTGCAAGGCTGAGGTCTCTGTGTCCGAGATGAAGCGTGCCACCGCCTTCCACAGTGCTTTACCTCTTTCTGACACTGACTGCCCTTTCCAGCACCTGACTTCTCCGCTGACTGCTGTAAAGCGCTGCAATGACCGCCGAGAAGCTGGAGGCAATCCTCAGGATTATGGGGCTTTATTAGGGAAATCAGCAGTCCACTAATCAGGAGCAGAAACATAAAAGATGTAGTGATTTTATCACAGTGCGTCTTCTTAGCCACACCAAGAGGCAGCGGGTCACCCTCTCAGGTACACAGTCCTTTGGCCCAGGCCCTGCTTGCATCAGGCTATCATGAAGTTCCTGCAGTGGCACTCAATGTTTGCAGGAGCACTTCTGGAAGCCTGTCTACTGCCCACAGGCACTCAGGTTTGCCAGGAAGCCAGCCACTCCATTTACCTCTGTGTGTGTGCAGACACTGTCACTGCTGCCTCTTCCCATAGGCATCTGGGGTGCACTCAGCTCTTGGATAGCCTTTCTTCTCATTCCCTGCCATTGAGTCAATTCTGACTCACAGCAGGCCAATAGGAGAGAGTGGAACTACTCCTGTGGATTTCTGAGCCTACCTCTTTACAGGAGTAGAAAGCCCCTTCTTTCTCCAGCGGAGAGCCTGGTAATTTCAAATTGCCGACATTGCAGATCGCACCCAACTAGAAATCATTACACCACCAGGGCTTCTTTCTTGATAGTCAGGTAAATCTCCATTCATGCTTTTCAGATGGCTCGTTTTACATCCAACAGAATGCAAACGGCACAGCACCCTCACTGGATTCTCACACACCACATTGGCATACCCCGCCCAATAATGGTAGCAGTTGCAAAACTATGGATAGAAGAGTCGTGCCAAGCAACGTCACTTCACTTCAGATGGGATCTCAGCATTTATGGGTGAAGGACAATAAAGAAGGCACAGACCGAGCAAAGGATCTGCCTCCAGGCTGTCTATGGCGGGTATGAACTGTGTACAATCGCAAGATAGGTAGGAGATGCAGTCTAGGTTTAGATTGGTCCAGCTCACAAGATGCCCTGCAGTAGGTAAGTTGTGGTAAAATGTTCAAGTCAGAGGGAACATTAGCATCAGTTGTGCTTCTCTGGTAACATGTCATTTCTTCATATATTCAGAGCAGAATTGTAGCCAAGAGCTCAGGGGAACACAGAGAATATGTGCCAGCTGAAATAAAGCTTCAGAGGGTACCCACCCCAATCAAGTGGCATGAGGGTAAGAGGGTAACTTTAATAGTAGGGTAGAACTTAAGTACAAGGTCCCAAACTAAGTCAGAAGGCTGATGATGAGGCAGAAAGGTCAAGAAAGAATAACAAATTTGCTATTTTTATTTATTTATAAATCATTTTATTGGGGGGCTCTACAGCTCTTATAACAATCTATACATCAATTTTATCAAGCACATTTGTATATATATTGCCATCATCATTTTCAAAACATTTTCTTTCTACTTGAACTCCTGGTATCCACCCCTCTTTCCTCCTCCTCTCCCACCTCCCCACTCTCATGAACCCTTGATAAATGATAAATGATTATTATTTTCATATCTTACATCCACCACTGGCTCCCTTCACTCATGTTTCTGTTGCTTGTCCCCCTCGGGGGCAGGAGTATTATATGTCAATCACTGAGATTGGTTCCTCCCTTCTCTCCCTTCTCCCTCTACCCTCCCCCAACGATCGTGGTATTGCTATTCCCATTACTGTTACTGAGGGGTTTATCTGTCCTGGATTCCGTGTGTTGAGAACTCTTATCTGAACCAGGGTACATGCTCTGGTTTAGCCAGTTTGTAAGGTAGAACTCGGGTCATGATACGGCTGGAGGGAGGTGGGGGAGCATTAAAGCACTAGAGGAATGTGTATTTCATCACTTACCTTGGCTGACTCATCCCTTCCTTGTTACCCTTCTGTGAGGGGATGTCCAATTGTCTACAGATGGGCTTTGGGTCTCCACCCTAACCCACTTCATTCACATCAATATGATTGTTCGTTTTGGGTCTTCTGATACCTGCTACCTAATCCCATTGACACCTCATGATCACACAGGCTGGTGTGCATCTTCCAGGTGGGTTTTGTTGTGTCCTTGCTAGATGGCTGCTTGTTTAACTTCAAGTCTTTAAGACCCCAGACACTCTATCTTATAATAGCTGGGCACCATCAGTTTTCTTTACCATATTTGCTTATGCACCCATTTTGTTTTTGGTGATCCTGTCGGGAGGGCGAGTTTCACAGATTGCCAGGCTATTGGAACAAAGTGTTTTTACATTAAGGGAGAACTTGAGTAAAGGCACAATGTCTATCTGCTATCTTAATACTTAACATATAAATATATGTACATAGACCCATCTCTATCATTATATATTAATATATTTACATATATACATGTCTGTATTAAGAGAGAGAGAGAGAGAGAGAGAGAGAAAGAGAGAGAGAGAGAGAGAGAGAGAGAGAGAGAGAGAGAGAGAGAAATACTGCATCCTGACCCACCAAGCTCAATGGATGACATTCCTGCTCAGAACAGCCAATGCACAGAGAGGACCATGAGGCTGGCCCCACCATCATATACAACACCCCCTCTCTGATGCACAGTGTTATAGGGGACAACACTGGTTGGAAGGAATTGTGCCCAGTCTGACCCACACTCACATGGGGGCAAAACACAAAGGGAGCAAAACAACAAAGTTCTCAAGGAATCCTGAAAATGGACTTCAGACTCAGAGGGCAGGGCTCAGCACCTCATCAGACCCTATCAGAAAACATTCATAAGGGCCAGAAGACAGACCTGTCACTATTTTTAGGTTTGTTTGCTTTTTAAATCATGACTATCTATATAAGATAGGCAAGTTTGTTACAATCCTGCTGAGAAAACAGTGGGACCAATGGTTGCAGGGAACATGGGAGAGAAGGAGGTGGGGGGGAGGGAATGGGGAGCTAAGAAATCTAGAGAAAAGGGAACAAGAAATCTAAAATCGATGGCTAAGAGGGCATCGAATTCCGGGTGAGATTTGATCAAGTGCAATGTAGCTGAAAGGAATTACTGGATGCTTAGTGAAGCTCGAACATGATAGTGGTACAGAAGGAAATAGAGGAAGGAACTAGGAGGCAAAAGACATTTATAGAGGTTACTTTTAAAATAAACTGCTCATTAGTTCAATTGGTCAGTTCCGTAGATTCACACATTTATTTGGCCTACTGGCCCCTTTTCAAAGGAGCCCTTGTAGCATAGTGGTTATGAATTGAGCTGTAATCCAGAAGGTCAGCCATTCAAAACCACCAACAGCTCTGCAGGAAACCAATGGGGCTTTCTACTCCCACAAAGAGTCTCAGAAAGTGAAAGGGGGAGTTCTACTCTGTCCTATAGGGTCACTATGAGTTGGCATTGACTTTTCAGGGGGAAAAATTACTAGCATCCCTCTGTATATTAAAATTTTTTTTACTATAAACCAGAATCTAAAGATAAAGCCATAGTTGTCTGCTGTTACAGCCCCCCTGGACCATCCTAGTACCTCCCTGAGAGTAGTATCACCCACATTGGAAGTACTGACAGACAAACAGGTGTGAGGTTAAATGACTTTGATTAAGCAGATTTTTCTCAGGTGCAGAAAGAAGAGAAGATTGCAATTTCCAGAACAACAGAGATCTGACATAATCAGGGCAAAACCCCACTTACACCACCCCACTTTCACCAAGTTGATTCATATTTATGGAAACACCATAGGGCAGAGTAGAACTTCCCCATAAGTTTTCCAAGCTTGTGAATTTTTACAGAAGATAACTGCCACATCTTTTTTATCATGAAACTTGAGGACTAGAAATACTGACCTTTTGAGTTATTAGATGCGTGTTTAAGCCACTGTGCTGCGAGTTTCTTTAATGGGGTCAAAGGGAGTAAATTTAGTTCAATATCCTGTATGTTGAATTGAAGATGACCTGTAGGGCATATATATCTTTAAAAGTAAGTAAACAAACAAAAACAGAGGAAACATGGTGCAAAACGAATTGTAAAAGCCGTTTATCTAACACAATGAAATAAGGTACAGTTATAGTTTCTACCCTGATTTCAGACAAGTTTTCTGAAACAAATCCCCAGAGTGGCTGGTATATGTAATTGGAATGCCGGATGTGGGTCTGTGGCAGGGTCACTTTCTCCCAAATAGTAGTGGAATGTTGATGTTGATTAGTAACCCCAAGATCAGACTGGCCTACTAGCCAGCGCTAGATTTTTATGTCATGGAAAAGGTAATCATTTGTATTTCATAGGGAGCAAAGTGTAGATCTTTAAAATCCATATTATTACAGAGCAGATATTGTTCATTGAAACAGTTGATGATGTGTACAAAGGAGAAGCACTCCATGGAGTTTTTCATACTTCAAGACTGTGAACTTTTGGAATCTTCTGAGGTAAATAATAGGCAGATGTGAACAGGCAACCCTTTACTTCTTAATCAAATGCTGAGCTTTTTGCATCATCTAGCAGCTGTGGCTGTTATCAGGTGCTCTTAAACTGGTTCCAAATCATACTTCCACTTATGGGCAAAAAAGGAAGTCACTGCCTCACAGTTGCCCACTGTTGGATGCTCTGTGCCAGTCCACACCGATCTTCCTCTTTTGTGACCATTCTTTCCTTTACCTAGCACAACGTCCTTCTCCTGGGACTAGTCCCTCCTGACAATATGTCCTAAGCACATGAGACAAACTCTCCCCATCCTCACTCTACCAAGCATTCTAGCTGGGCTCGACCTACCTGTTTATCCCAGACCTATTTGTTTCTTCTTCTAGAAGCCCCTACATGGTAGACTCCTTATTCTTTGCCAAAACTATAATCCAAAGGCATCACTTCTTCGGGCTTCCATATGCATCACTTCTGTTTTAGCATGCATATGAGGTGATTTAAAATAGCATGGCTTAGGTCAGGCACACTTGTGTCCTCAAAGGGACACCTTTGCTTTACAATACTTCAAAGAGTTTTTTGTAGTAGACTTGCCCAAAGCTATAAATCATTTGATATCTTAACTGATGCTTTCATTGGTATTGATTGGCTAACCAAGCAAAATTACCCCCTTGACAACTTCAGTCTTTTCTCCATCATGCTGCTTTTTGATATAGTGGTGAGGATTTTTGTTTTATTTGCCTTAAATTAAAATGCACGCTGAATGCTGCAGCCTTTGATTTTACCAAATGATTCAAGTGTTTTTGCCTTTGTCATCTGCATAATGAAAATTGTCAACAAATGTCCCTGTAATCCTGATGCCACAGGTGTCATATAGTTTGGCCTCTCAAATTACTCACTCAGCAGACAGATTGAAAAATTATGGCAAAAAGAAAAGAGCCTGATGCAGGTCCTTCGTGAGCACATATGATAGGTTGGGACTAGAAAAACAATTCCAGAGACACTCAGATATGTGTGATATAAAGAAAGAGCTTCATATCAACAAATAATTGTATATTAAGAGAACACCCCCAACCGGTTCAAGTCCATAAGTCCGATATTAGCCCATAAATCTAATACTAGCCCCAAAATCCTTCTTCAGACTCATGCAGTCATATGCAATAATGCAAAATGCAGGAAGATCACGGGCCAGTGATGCCAAGTCTTGTGGTTCCAATGGCAGTGGAAGCCTCTCAGCACTGGCAGGTCTCAGCTGCATGGCTCGCCAACAGGAAGGTGAAGCAGAGAGAGAGAGAGAGGAGCCACCTTCCAGCGAGCCAAATGAGGTTGTCAAGCTGTGATGGACTAAACTCCACCCCTAAAGTTGGCATTAAATTATGTAACTACAACACCACATTTAAGTGCTCTGGGAGTCTCATTCCTCACCATGTGAGCCATCATTAACTATGATTCACAGAGTTGAAGGTCTTTGCATTGTCAATGAAACACAGGTAAAAGTCTTTCTGATAATATCTGCTTCAGCCAAGATCCATCTAGCATCAACACGAACCCAGACACTACTCCACTGCCATCTTCTTGCACTTACCCAATAAGAAAAACTGCTGTATGATGGCAGAATTTTGTAATAAACAAGTTTGAGGTTATATCCTAAGGGCCTACCCCTTACTACCTGGAAATACTCTTGAACTTTAAGTCTTTTTCTCCTCATCTATATAGCACATACGATTTAGCCTAACTTCGTGCTAGTATGGGTGTTAAATGAGATTTTAAAGCATCTAATGTTATAGTTAATGACTAATGGGCCATTATTCAATAAATATGAGTTTAATTACACTGCCTATTTTCCACTCATGAAAATTGCTAAAGGAAAAAAAAAAGAAAATTGCTAGAGGTTTCATTATGTGTACAAAGCAGAAAACTTCCAAAAGAGCTGAAGCATGATGCTGAGTTCATATCTAGAATCCTTTTCTACAGGGGTGAGTTTTCTGAGAAAAGTTTCCTCCACTCAGGGATATTCCATATGGTTGTACAATTTGTGCCCTGCAGACAATACCCATCTTAAAGGGAGACTTTCACATCCTAGGCCTCATCCATTTGTTTATTTATGACAACAATTTCCTGGCAGATGGCAGTGTCTTGTTCCAGCAAAATCAGTATATCATAACAATTTTTCAACAGATGGAAGTGGAATGTCTTGAGAAATGGGTGCCTTTGGTTGTCAAAGGTGTACTATGCGCTAGCAGAGGCTCTAGACCATATTTTGTCTGAATGGTTTCCATTTCTTTCTTATACTGTCTAAAATTCCACCAACTAGATATTCATTTGGGTTGAAATAAATAAAAATATATGTCCATGATCAGCTCTAAGTCATCCACATCTACTGATTTTAGGCTTTATCTTTACAACCTTGAGATACCTCTGAGAGACTTGCTTCCAAATTTACAGCTTTCAAGACTACTTGCCAATCAAAAACTTTAGAAAGCTAGACTATGCAGAAATATAAGGAATCGTTGGCGAAGCATCTGCCAACATTATCGACCATAAAGTTACATAGCACGGTAACATTGTTACAGGAGTATGAAGAATTGAGACCAATAATTAAATCTATCACACATTACCTCATATCTCTATTATATTTAAATCAGTGTTATTAAGCTATAATTTTAAAATGTGAGAGATTTCATGTCATGCTAATTTTACAGCCCAAGTATACAATGCATTTTATCTCATCCCTTATCAAAATTATAATTAAACAATGATTTTGAAAGTATTTGCTTAATATCTCATTCCCCTTCTAGGCCAGAAGTTCTGCATATATTAAAATTCACTACTCAAATAAATAGGTGTTGCTCAAATGAATAACATTTTAAATGTAATATCTAGATCATTTAAGTACTGTGAACGACAAAATGTTAATATAACCTTCACCAAGCTGTTCGCTCTGCCAATTTTGGTGACCTCTTGGGAACATTTGCTACAAAACCAAAACCACTGACCCCACTGCCATCACATGGAGCTGACTGATAGGGTCACCGAGACTCTAAATCTTCATAAGTGCAGGCAGCCTCATCTTTCTCCAAGGGAGTGGCTGGTGGGTTTAAAATGTTCACTTTACCGTTAGCCTAATACGAAGCCCACTGTGGCATCAGGACTCATGTATCTAACAAGTAAAAAGACTTTACCTGGCCAAATCACTTACTAACAGGCTACTACGAAGCAATCGTTAAAGATGCTTACCAGAAAATAAACACAGTGCAGAGCATATGGACGATGAAAATGATATCAATTATTAAGCCAACATTTGATTCAGCTTTATTTCTTTTTATGGCTAGGAGATAGGATACCTTCATCCAGTTGCCCTACTGCGTTCTGCTGACAACATTCTAGCAGGGTTCACTTAATGACCCCAGGATAGGATCACACCTGTGGAAAGTTCCTGTAAATCTTAGCCTCAAACCATCTTGATAGAATCATCTGTTCTGAACTGAGCAATTTTATTCCAACTTTACCACTCAGATGTGTACAGCCTTAGACAAAGAACAATGGAAAATTACAAATTTTTTCTTTCTTTGTTGCTTCATTTCCTCTTCCTTGCATATTTTGCTCTGTAGATCTTCAATTATTTGGACTCCTATGTTTTAGTTCTATTTTGTGTCTGTTTTTGAGGAGCCTTAGATCTATTTAATCTAAATCTTACCCCACCCCAGCCTATGGCAACCTGAGTCTCAGTGAAAGCACTCTTCCCTCAGCACGTTACAGCCATCCCGTGGGAATAACCACGGGTTGTTGTCTATCTGCCTCCATACGTGTTGCATCCACGCGTTTTGTGTGCACACCTATACACAAATGAGAAAAAATCATGATATTTTTTCTGAGGTAAACACCAGAAATTAATGGCTATACTCACTCCCCTCCCCACCCCAAAGTAAAGCTCTGGGTAATGCCAAATGAAATCTTGGTGAGAGGTCCTGGATTATTATAATCAATTATTGTTTTATATATCTAATGCTCTTTTTACAGAACTCTGAAAGTAGACTGTATAACTCCATGAAGCATATGCAGCACCTACACTGAATGGAAATGAAGGTGATTGCCATCGCCATCCTGCCCGAGGGAGCTCAACAGAAATCCGGAGTCCCGTGAATCTTCCAATTTCTTGTACTTTAGCTTAGTAACAATGGGAAATTTTGCTCTGGCATCCTGCCATCTCCTGAGCAGGGGAAGCTATATCCCACTCTAGCGCAGTTTTCATTTTAGTGTATTTTGTAAATAAATTTCTAACAGATGGACAGAGCAGCAGGAAGCCAACACCAGGGAGTCAGCAGGTGGACAGGAAAGCCAGAAATGGACTGGCACTGATCAGATTAACAAAACTAAAATATCTTGGGATTCACACATGCTGCCCACAGAATACGCTGGCACTGACCAGAGAGGCAAACTGAAATCAACCTGAGTGTGGAAAATTTCCATTACTCTGTTGGCTAAAGAATACCAAAGTCCTGATCGGATGGCAATGCCAAAGCCATAAATCCTTCAGAAAATCAGTGTGCATTCTTTTTCTTCCCATGAAGTTGGCATGCAGCAGGAAGGTAAGATAGAAATTAAAACTCTTATGATGATCAAAATTCACTTTAATGGTACTTCCCACAAAGTAAGTGAGGGGAGAGCGATATGATCACTGAAACCTTTACATTTTTACCATAATTTCCCACAGGGCTTTCTTGCGCTGCCACTTTCCAATCAATGGCATTATTCTCCATAATGTACAATTCTACCGAGCTCTCACTCAAGATGGTACTTTGCATTAAGAATCCCCCTCCCACACTAGAATCAGCTACCAAGCTGCCTGCCCTCTGCCGTGCACCATAGTTGGTATCCTGTGACATAACGGTTGGCAACGTAGACTTAATGCTGGCAGAACCTCAGGAGCAGTGACACTGGGCATTAGCCTTTGTTGGTGCCGGGATTTCTGAGTAAGTATTCGGTTTTCCTAAACCCCATGAACTCATCATCTTTACTGGGGAACTCTAAAGTGCTTAAACACATTGCTTACATTTTAGGAGTTTTACCGTAGATGTGGCAAATTGATTGATTCAAGATAAACTCTGATATAAATGTTGACTTACCATTACCTAGTTGCCTAATCATGGGATGATTGCCTAGGATCATGAAGCCTCACTTTCCTTATCCCTGAAAAGGAAAAATGAGGATTTAGCTAAGTATGTATGTGAAGAATTTAACAAAGCAACTAGCACATAATAATAGGTAAAATATCTTTCTTCATCAGCATTATAATTTTCATTCTATTAAAATGTTGAAGTATGGGTACTGTGGAGACTCGAATTTTAAAAGTGTTTTCAGGAATCTCTGATCGGTTCAACATAGGAATTATTAAAGTCAATGTTGTTTTTTACCATTTTATTGGGGGCTCATACCTCTTATCACAATCCATACACACATCCATTGTGTCAAGCACATTTATACATCTGTTGCCATCATCATTTTCAAAACATTTTCTTTCTACTTGAGTCCTTGGTATCAGCTCCTCATTTTTCTCTCCCTCCCCCCACTCTCTTCTCCCTCATGAACCAATGATAATTTATAAATTATTATTTTTTCATGTCTTACACTGACCGATGTTTGCCTTCACCCACATTTCTGTTGCCCACCCCCTGGGAGGGGGTTATATGTAGATCATGGTGAACAGTTCTCCCCTTCTCTCCCCCCCACTTTCTCCTTCCTTTCCTGGTATCACTACTCTCATTATTGGCCCTGAGGGGTAGATCTGCTCTGGATTCCCTGACTTTCCAGCTATTATCTGTACCAGTGTACATGCTCTGGTCTAGCCGGATTTGTAAGGTAGAATCAGGGTCATGATAGGGGTGGGGAGGAAGCATTAAAGAACTAGAGGAAAGTTGTATATTTCATCGGTGCAATATTGTACCCAGACTGGCATGACTCTTCCTTGTGACCCTTCTGTAAGAGGTCTGCACTCCACACTCTCCCTCATTCACATTGATGTGATTTTTTTGTTCTGTGTCTTTGATGCCTGATACCTAGTCCCATGGACACCTCATGACCACACGGACTGGTGTTCTTCTTTCATGTGGACTTTGTTGCTTCTCAGCTAGATGGTCGCTTGTTTATCTTCAAGCCTTTAAGACCCCAGATGCTATATCTTTTGCTAGTCATGCACCATCAGCTTTCTTTACCACATTTACTTATGCACTCATTTTGTCTTCAGTGATTTTGTGAGCATCACAAAATGCCAGGTTATTAGAACAAAGTGTTCTAGCATTGAAGGAGTACTGGAGTAGAGGTCCGATATTCCTCTGCTACCTTAATACTTAAAATATAAACATATATTTCCCTATAATTATATTTAAATATATTTACATATATTTATGTACATGTCTATATTTAGACCTCAATAAATACCCTTTGCCTCCTAGTTCTTTCCTTTATTTCCTTTTATTTTCCTCTTATTCCATTATCATCTTCAGCCTTCATTCAGGTTTTAGTAATTTCTCTTGGCTACATTGTCCATGATCAAGTCCCATCAGGCATCCTTTACCTTCCTTGTCATTGATTTTAGATCAGTTGTTCCCTTGTCTCTGTGTTGGTTGACACCCCAATTCATTTTCTCCTCCTGCCCCTTTCCTGTATCCCCCTGGATTTGTTGGTCCCTTTGTTTTCTCCTCTGGATTGTTTATCCCACTATCTTACCTAGATAGACATGCAGAGACAACAAGAAGCGCAAAAACAAAGTAGAGAAAAGCAAAGTAACAAAAGAAAACAAAACAACAAAACACCAATGACAAAAAAGAGAAAAGCCTATAAATAGTTCCAGATCTGTTTGTTAACCTTTAGGAGTGCTTTCCAGTCCAGTCTGATGGAATGTCATGCTCTGGCCCCAAGGTCTATTTTTGGTATTCCCCAGGGACTTCATTACTCTGCTCCCTTTGCTGCTCTGTTGCCTGCCCTTAGCATTTTGCCCAGGTGTGGCGGGGTCAATTGGGCCCAATTCTCATACTGTGTCTCCAGTGTTGCCCCCCATAGCCCTATGGGCCAGTGAGGGACATCATGTCTCATGGTGGGGCCGACCCTACGGTCCTCTCTGTGCATTGGCTGCTCTGAGCAGGAATATAATCCTAGGTAGGCCAGAATGTGTTCTATTCTCTTTCCTCCCTCTTTGTTTGCTCCTATGTGTTCTGATCAGATGTACCCCTGTCCCTGAGCTGTAGCTTCAGTGCTGTCCTCTGAAGTGCATTCTTCTGGAGGCAGAAGGGGTGTCCACATAGTTGGGATTATGTATCCTGAAGTTTCAGAAGGGCAGAGATATATGCAAGGGTAAGTTTGGGCCTATGCTGGGAGGGCAGGGGGCGGCACTTGGTTTTGCGACTCAATTTACAGGAAAAGAGTACTTGAATCTATAAATTTGCAAGTAATGCTGTGACTCTTTTTAGTTCAAACTGATAATTTTATCCCCTATTGAGATAATTCTATCTCAAAGGGTGAGTGAAACAGAAAGTTTTCCCAGAAATATGGATAATACTATATATGACCCCACCCGGTGCCCAGGACAGAGTCAACCAAACCAAACTGCTTCCCCACAGCCCAGAAAAGGAGCCAACCTAGTGTAGGCATGCCGGCTGACTTTCCAATGGAGAAGGAGGACATGCATGAAAATCACCTTCATCCAGTTTGTAACCTACAATGGGTGTTTGAAGGTTGCAATAGCTGAGGGGGGTAGGGAAACGTAGCTAATGGCAGGTATAGTTCTTTGGTGGTTGTAAGTGTATTGATTTCCTACATGGACTTGAACCAGAAAGACTGGCCCTCAAGCCCAAACCCTTATTACAAATAAGATTGGACTCTCGGACTAGCAACAATGCACCTAAATCTATCTTTCCACTCAGTAAGGGGAAAACAAAAGGAGAAGAAAAGTCCATTTTATCACCAATTTGTTCATCTCAAAAAGGGTAAATGAAAGTTATTTTCCATTTTTAGTGTCTCCCACCAAAACTTCATCCTCCTTCTATTAGAAAGGAGGTGAAAGATTATTATTATGGCAACTCCAGTTAGCTTTTAAGACCTAGAGAACACCTTCCAATAAACCATGTCATGTGGGGTCAAGCACGGGAGCAGAGGCTAGAGATACAGGACCTCGTGGTATGCCATGCGGAAATATGCTTAATCTATTCCCTGCTAACTCACATTGTGAGCTATCAATAGCACTACGAATAGGTTAAATGTAACCCACTAAGATAATAATTTTAAGTCCTCTGCATATTTTTCCGCCCCATAGTTGACTAGGTATATGAAAAGTCATAGAAGCTCATTTATGACAGATACTAAAATACTATCTTCCAAGATGCCTTTCAGGGGATCTGACCTTCCCGACGTTCAGCCAGTAGTTGAATGCTTAACTGTTTGTGTAACTCAAGGGACTTTAAGCAATGTAATAACACAGAAAAAATTACTGTACTCATATGTTTAGGGTATTTTGGTTTTTAGTAACAATGCACAAGTCAGGAGATAAAATTTGGGTTTATGTTTATATAATTGACTGCGGTGGTCAGATCATGCTGTGTCAACTGCAGTTCTTGTGAAAGTATAGAAGTGGGGCTCAGCCTATCAATCAGGTCACAGGCAGATGATGCCTCCTTTGGGGTGTGGTGGGAAATTGGGAAGCTCAGTCTCTCTCTCTCTGCCCCTTCACCTCCCTGCTTGCTTGCACTCTGACACCAACACTGAGAGCTGTTGGCACCATGATCTGCTTCCCTCAAATTCGGATGCATGCAATTCCACATCCATTTGCCTGTGATCTTCCTGCTGCCCAGTTCACCATTCTGAAGCCCTGAACGATAGCTACATGAGCTGCAGAAGGACTTGTAAAGTAGTGTAAATTTTACAGATGTGGGACTGGGCTGGGATGACTTCTTGATATATAATTATTTCTTAAAGATCTTTCTAATAAATAGACGAGTATCACTGGACTTCTTCCTTTAGACGACCCAGCCCAACACAATATGAACACAGTGACCTAATATTTTCTACAGTTAATTGATGGCTTTTGTCTTTCTTCATCAATATGCCTTAATTGTGATCCCCTCCCAAACTGACATTGAAATGAGGGTTCAACTGCAAGGCTTATTTTGGAGGTGATACCACAGAACATCAATAGCAAAGTAAGCGGACCAGGTGAGAAGAAAGCCGGTGTGTTAGTCTGGGTGGACTCAAGAAACACATCCATAGACACTCAGCTGTGTATAAGAAAGAGCTTCATATAAGAGCAGTTAAATATTGAGAAAACAGTCCAGCCCAGCCCAGCCCAGTCCAGTTCAAGTCCATAAACCCACTATAAGGCCACATGTCTGATACCAATCTATAAAGTCCTCTTCAGTCTTGCGAAGCACATACAATGGCATTGAATTCCGGAAGATCACAGGCCAGTGTGTGGGAAGTCTTGTGGATCACATGGTGTTGTAAACATCTCAGCGCTGGCAGAGGTCGCCACGTGGCTCCTCCAGCTCCAGAGTTCTAGCATAGCTCCATGTGTCTTGTCAGTGGAAATGTCTCTCAGGGAGTGAGTGTGTGTCCCTCCTCCAGCGAGCTATTAATCTCCTTATTGCCTCTAGAGGAGGTCATCGAGCTATGACCTGATTGACAAGGTAGACTCCACCCCTCCACTCTGAAGTCTCAAATTGACTACAGATTATGTAACTACCACAGCCAAATGCCAAATGCATTACCAAGAAAGTTAGTGCTATAGCAACTGACTTAACCATGACAGTTGGAAACCTTATCAGAGGGGAAGATAAGGGACAAAAACACTGGGATCTTTTTCTTTTTTTCTTTTAAGGAGACCAGAAAGGATGATTTCAAAACTGGAATATTTTTCTACCCACTCCTATCAGTCATTTTTGAGGAGTATGTCCACGAACTCTCTGATTTTCCAGATTGCACTGTGTGTTTCTTAAGTATTACTCTGCATCCAGAAAACAAAAACAACAGCAACAAAAACCTTTAGTAAGAAGTCAGATGTTTGCAAGAAGCAGCAATGTGTAGAAGCCATCAGGGATGTGGACAGGACCCCACCAACACCTGCTGCACTAAATGCACAACAGCAAACCCACTGTCATTGAGTCAATTCCCACTCCTAGCAATTGAGCACAGTGTTTTTGAGGTTGTAGCCTCATCTTTCTCTCAAGGACAAAGGGTGAATTTGAACCATTGGCTTTATGGTTGGCAGTCTGATACACAGAGGGCATAAAAACTTATCTATATAATTTTCTCTGAAAGACTCCACTTACATAGATGCAACTTATTATTTGATCATTTTAACAAATATTTGGCTTGCTGATATTTACAAATACATGGAAGACTGCAACCCAGGGGTAATTAGCCCTCATTTAATACGGACAATATGTTCTTCCAACATGTTCTTCCATGCCTATTGTTGCTTTACAAAGGTCAAAGCAATTAGGAGGCCTCTATTTTTGAATAGTCGAAAGAGAACTGTTTACTAAATACTATCAATATACTCACTACAGTAAGCTCGGCTGCTCTATTTTTAGGTTTGCTAGGATCTTTGGACGTTATAATGGAAGAGAGCCAATACAGTAATTATCTATCCTGATAAGGAACACCAACTAGTTACTGAACACTAAGTTTGAACCTAGTATCAAGAATATAACTAGTAAATGGGAGTTCAATATAGTCTGTAGTCATTAAAATATTTTTGGCTTCACTGTAATATTATGAAATGCATATGAAATGAATTAAGGAAAATATCACACAAAATATATTAAAGGCCAATGCCTGAGGACAACAAATTTTTGTTCGCAATTGATGGCAGAAGACAATACATTTTAAAAAAAGGTATCTTTTGAGTACTGTATTTTATCCAACCCAGTGTGAGTTGAGTGGGAAGTGTAAACAGCAATAAGGCATGAACTCGGGCTTTAAAGAGTGTACAGTCTAATGTAATACCTAACACTTGTGGCATTTAATATTCTGTAAAAATATTATTCTCTATAGTCACTGCCATTAAGTAAAGATCAATCCTTTAAGGCAGAGTAGAACTTCTTTTGTGAGTAGCCAAGTCTGTAAATCCTTGTAGGAATAGAAAACCTCCTGTTTCTCTCTCAGAGTGATTGGTGGCTTTGAAGCATTGACCTGGAGGTTGTCAGCCCACCTTGTAATCTGCTAGGGCTCTGGACATAAAATAATAGCGCATTCATTAGCTCACAGTAATGCACAGGTGGATCATATTCAATATATGGACCAGACACTGAGCAGCTTGTTGAGTATCATTTGCTCTTTACAAGAGTGAAAATGTCAATCCTATTCTCTAAACCTCATGGTATTTCCAATACCGCCACGTTAGCAATTCATACTGAGCATCACCTATGGAAAGGAAATATGAGAAAAGATAAGAGTAAATCAGACAATAAATCTTGACATTTTATCTGCATAAGATTCACCTGGGAGAACTTTAAAAAATAAAATTTCCATGTGCCCATGCCCAGATATTCTGAATCAGAGTCTAATAACTCTGTTTTTAATAACTACCTATCCTACGCAATCCTGATGAATTAAGTACCAAATTCCATGAGGATGAACTCATGATTATTTTTGCTCACGAGTACACCATTGTGAGTCACAAAGCTTGGAAATTACTCTTGTTAGAGGAAAGATTGTCTTGTTCTCCTAAAAGACTGGACCTTTTGCTTTAAAAAATATCCTAACAAAGAACAAGAGTAGAGAATTACCCTTCTGAGATGATGATCTCAATGACATCCAAACAGGGATGGGAGAGTGAATCAGATGCCCTCTCAAGGTCTCATCCAATCTTAGATTATATGATTGCTCATTATTGAAAATTGACTTGTAATTGGCTTGACTCTGAGAGGTCATGATGTGAAGGGGACAACACAACCATCTGGTTTTATAGTAAGGAACAATGTGGCTTGTCCAGTCAGGTTTCACAGGGCTATTAAAAGAAAAAATCTTAAATATGCCATGATAATATTTATAACTACTAATTAAGAGATATCTAGGATTTGCCACCCTTTGACAGGTATAAAGATGAGGATTTGGTAATTATGGAAAGAAGGACCCACGACAGACAGATTCCAAATATTATATGTTCCTGCACATCTCTGTTTTGTTTGTGTTTCAGCTACCCAGACTGCTGATTTATCATCAAAAAATTCCCTTTAGAAATGGCTTAACTGATAGAAATAATGTATGCTTCACATTTCTTTCATTTTAATAGGAAAAATAAATCGTTTCTTAGCAAACAAATAGCGATCTGAAAACAGTCATATAGCTTTTTGTACGTAGCTTTTCGAAAAATTAGTCACCCAGACTGCATATTTTAAGTACACTGGCAATAGCTAATTGGCCAACAGTGAACTTTCAAAGTGATCAGTCCAATTACTGTCTGTCAAGATGCAGAGATCCAGCATAGTTTCCCCTTTTGATAGTCTGTAGTTATTGGGAACAGAGTGTTCTTGCACGAAACATCGCTTTTATGTTATTGTTAAAATCCAGCGAATTAATGAAGTTCAAATCTCACTCTGGGGTGTGGGATACCATTAAAAAATTCCCGAATGAATAAAATAATTTTTATTTATTTTATTTTTTACTATATTGTTGTTTTGCAGTCCTCCTAGAATTTAGCCTGCAACAGTAAAACAAACTTTAAAACAGCGAGAGTTGAAAAGGATTTTAGAGTATATTTTATCCCAAGATATATATGTTTTTTCTTCCAGTTTTTAGATGAAAAAAAAAATCCCAAGTCTGCAAGTTACGTGCCATGACATGTTTGTGCAACTCAGATGTCTGAGTTAGAATTTGAACTCTGATCTCCCATCTGTTAATTTAATATTCATATCCTAACACTAAACAATGAAGCGGGATCATATAAAATGTTGAGCCATTTAGAAATACTTCTTAAAATTAACCCAATCTGAAAACCAAGACCCTAAAATAAGGACCCCAAATAGCCTTTCCAGCTTCTAAAATGAACTCAGATGATTTTATCCCTGTGATGATCATTGTGGAACCTAATGGCTGTCCTTTGAGTTTCACACTAAAACAATGTTTCCTGAGAATCTGGCTTCAATATTTCCTTAGAAATAGGTTAAAGTAAATAATTAATTTTCCCAGTAGATGTAAAGCATTACTAATACAAAAGATGATTAGATTTTCTATTATCTGATATTTTTCCCTCACGGACTCTCTAGATGAAGAGGTAAGAGTCATAATTGTTACCTTTTGCTTCTAAAATAAACGATTGAGAAGGACAAGAAAAAATAAAGAACCAACTAACCTTAAAAAAAAATTAAGGAACAAACCGCAAAAGACTTCGCTGTTCTAGGAATGAGATGGTCTCCTTTGTCACCATCTCCAGGAAGAAGTAACACACAGAGTAATGGTTTTGTTTTATTTTTTGTAATTTTTTAAGTATTCTGAATGAATTTTCATTGTGAACTTCTTGAGAGTGTCAACTCCGTGTTACTGATCTTTATATCTATCTCTCTAAAGTAACTCACACTATCCAAAAGACACTCAGTAATGTCTGATGAGTACGTGACATCCTGAGATAGCTACCTTTTACAATAAAATCCATAACCATAGAAATAAAAGCAAAAAGATCAGGGCCAGGTATTAACATAGATGGAAGAAAAAAATGACATTAGAAATAGAGATACTGAAAATGAATTAAAAATAGCCCAACACTTTCTAACAACCATGGTAAACAAGGAAACTTAATGTATCAAA
The DNA here is from genome assembly GCF_050624435.1 of Tenrec ecaudatus. Lineage (NCBI taxonomy): Eukaryota > Metazoa > Chordata > Mammalia > Afrosoricida > Tenrecidae > Tenrec > Tenrec ecaudatus. Next base: position 102,767,490 of record NC_134530.1, read on the forward strand.
TGTTCTCAAAGTCTAAAGAAATAAAATTAGAGGAACATACATTCAAGGGGAATTTAAGATATCCTTATAAGAAATTATTATGAATCAAATTTAATAAATATGTATTAAGTCTCTACTATATAGAAGACAGGAAGGGTCACTGGGTGGTGCAGATGGCTAAGCATTTGAATTCCAACCAAAAGGTTGGTGGTTCAAATCCATCCAAAGGCGTCTTAGAAGACAAGCCTGAAAAGCCTTCTCAAAGGGATTCTTTGAGAACCTGGTGAAGCAGTATTACTCTGCACACCTGGTGTCACCATGAGTTAGAATCAAGCTGCCAGTAATTAGCAACAAAACCAGGGAGTCTTCAAAAAGTGTGTGGAAAATGGAATTAAAAACAATGGCATTTCCCAAGAACTTCCTGAATCCCCCTCTTAGATTACACCATGGCGTCACACAGCATGAGTTACAAGAGAAATGAGTTACAGATGATCACAGGAACTAAGGGAGTCTTCCAGGTGGAGCAGAGGTTTAAGGTGAGCTACACATTTAGGTCAGCTTGTCCCACCGGGGAGCTAAGGAAACATTCTCAGACACATGAAGAGCATGGACTTCAGCATGAAGTTAAGTAAGCAGCTTTCGTGTTGATAGGGAAATGAACAGACCTTGCACTGCGAGGACCGCTCTGACAGTGACTGTATGTCAGAAAATAATAAGAGATAAAGTTGAATTAGTACTTGTAATGCTAGTGGAAATCCAGTGCCTCCTGAAGAGAAGTAATTTAGCTCAAATCAATTTCAGCTTTCTTATTTTTATTCAACCCCCATCTTCAATTTCCACTCAGGTTTGAATCTTTTGGCATATATAATTTTAATAATTGAAGGACTCTTTGGACTGCATAGCATCTAGTGTTCTTTTATAATTCATGAACTTGGAAAAGTTTTAATATTGGATGGCTTGAATGAGCTTACTAAAACAGGCTAACAAGCCATCTGCTTCATGACACACACTTCCATAAATGTCATGAAACTTTATGTTACCATAAAATGTGACAACAAGGAAGAACCTTACTGTGGAAGAGGGTTTCTCTAACAGGCACTTGCAGGAAACTCTGTTCTTTGCTTGATCTGGCACATTGCAGCCGTAACAATAAATGCCCCTGATAGAAAAAGAAGAAAAATTGACTATAAACTTTCAGAGGAGATAGTTTGATGCTTGGAGCATAGTTTCTTTATTCCCTTTCCAACTAAAAAAGGCCATTTACTAACCAAGTATCTCTGCAGTTTAGGAGATCTCACGGGTCTTAAATCCTCTAGTTTAGAAGACTAAGAAACTAAGCCAGAAAAGACGGTTCTCTATTTTCTTAGTAACTCACAAATAGTGGGTGTTTACTACTCCCTAGTCAGAGCAAAATAACTTTCCAAACCACTTTAGCTCTCTCTGAAAGAGTTAATTCAATTCCCAAGGAAAAAATATTTTATTTCCTACTTACATGAAAGAGCATCCCATCGTGGCCAAGTATTGATGGATATGTCAAACCGCATAATGAAGCTTCCGCCTGCTTTAGTTTTCGATATACGCCAAGTTTTTAAATGATTTACAATTTTGTAGTGGCCGAGGGGTTATCCCTGCCAACTCCCCATTATACGTGGCTTACATGGACACAACAAATTTGCAAACTCCACAAGGCTAGGAATTCATTTCCATGTGGTTTCAATGTCTTCCCTACTTACACATGCACACAAGAGAGAAGTAACCAGTAAACAACAAATATGCCATTGAAAAGCAATTCTGCAATGGTTCAGGTTTTATGTTCTAATAATGCTCAAATCCCAGCCTCCAGGATTCAGTGTACTGTATCAGCAATAATGAGTGAAACTACTGAAACTCATTAAAGAACTTACTAATCGGTACGTTAATTGAGGCTATCTGCTTCCTATTATACAGAGATAAATTAAGCAGGTTACAATGGTTCCCAGAAAACATCTGCGGAAGCTTGTCAAAATTAATGATAAATAAAACTGAGCTCCCTTTGTGGTTGGTTTTTCACCCAGCTGCATCTAAAAAAGTGCCATCAAAGAAAACCATTCATTATTTGTCAAATCAGAATAAAATCCCCTAATGCTAACATGATGTCCCTTATGACCCTTTAATTAGAGGTAAACAGACTTTGAAATAGGACCTACTGGCATCACAAAGTCTGAGTTGAAAGGAACTGGTTGGGTTAATTTAAAAAAGTGAGAAATATAGAGAGAAAGATTACAAACCTTCACAATAAAGTGCCTGATAGCATAAATAAAAATGATCTTTCTAAGAAATGACTGGATTACTGGGAGCATGCCTTTCAATAAGTTCTGTATAAAAAACAAAATAACAGCAAAACACACTTGTCACCACAGAACAAATGTTGACAGGGTAGAAATGAGCTCCATTGGATTTTCTTGGCTGTACTCTTTATGGAGCCAGATTACCAGATCTTTCATCTGTGGATCCACTATAGATGGATTCGCATCACCCATGTTTCAGTTACTAGTGGAGCATAAGACTTTGTACCACCCAGGGGACACATGAGGTGACACGGCAGGTTATTTTCGAAAACACTGTGGAGCAGGTTGTTCTTGCTGCTAGGTGCCATCGAGTCCCTTCCGACTCAACACACAGCAAAAGAAAAGCAAACACGACTTGGTTCTGGGCCATTGTCAGAACCATGGTTGCGTTAGAGCCCTTGTCTTAGCCAATGTGTTAAGCCTTCTCATCAAAGATACCTCTTTTTGACTAACCTACCTTACCAAACAGGGTGTCTTTTTCCAGGGGACAGTCTCTTCTGATAGCATGTCCAAAGTACCCGAGATGCCTCTGCAACCTTACTTATTCATTGCCCCGCTTTCGCATGCACATGAAGCTTGGAGAGGGGCATCTGACACTTTAGAGTGACATCCTGCCTCTTCAACACTTTAAGGAAATGCTGTGCAGCAGAATTGTGCAGAGCAATGAAGCTTTTGGTTTCTTAATTGCTGATTTCATGAGCGCTGACTGTGGTTCCAAGCAAAATTAAATTCCTGACAACTTTGAGCTTCTCAATGTCTCATCATGTCATCTCTGGGTGCAGCTATCTTACGTTCAGCCGGGAGCCCCGGTGGTGCTGTGGTTACATGTTGGCCGCAGTCTGCAAGATCAACATTCCCAAACCACCAGTCACTTCCTGGGAGACAAAACGGGGCTATCTGGCCCTGTGGCCAGATACAATCTCAGACGTTCATAGGGGCAGGACTACACTGTTCTATAAAGTTGTTCGGAATGGACATTGACTAACAGCAGTGAGTTTTTTGGTGGGGAGGGTTGAGTTGTTTTGTTTGTTTTTGAGTTTACATTGATGATCCATAATGAAGGCTAAAGTCCTTAATCTTCATCAGTAAGTGTTTCTTGCTTTCAGCAAGCAAGGTTAAGTTATTTACATATTGCAGTTTTTGATAGGTCTTCCTCCAATCCTGGTGTCGAGTTTTTCTTCATTATAGCACAGCATCTGAATGCCTTTGCATGGTCAATAGAATTAAACACAAACACCTTTGCAGTATTCTCTGCTTTCTGGCAAGATCCATCTGACCTCACTGATAACAGCTAAGATATCCCTCATAACATATCCTCTTTTGACTCCAGGTGAAATTTCTAGCAACTCTATGCTAATGTACTGCTGCATCTGTTTTGTTTATGTAGTTTTGTTCTTATTATTAATCATTTTATTGAGTCGTTTCTTACAAATCTTATAAAAACCCATCATTCAGTTGTATTAAGCACACTTGTACATATGTTGCCATCAACATTTCCAAAACATTTTCTTTCTACTTGAGCTTTGGTATCAGCTCCTCTTTTTTTCCCTTCATCCCTCACCCTCTCACCCTCATGAATCCTTCATAAATTATATATTATTGTTGTTATTTCATGTCTTACATAGTCCGTTGTCTCCCTTCATCCACATTACTGTTATTTGTCCCCCTGGGGGGTGGGTTGGGCTATACAGCCAACCTTGTGATGATTCCACCTTTCTCTCCCCCCACCCCTTTAACCTCATGATATCACCACTCCCACTAGTATTCCTGAGGATTTCATCTGTCCTGAATGTACAAGAGGCGTATATCTGTACCAATGTATTTACTCTGGTCTAGCTGGATTTGTAAGGTAGAACTAGGTCGTGGTAGTTAAGTAGGGAGAAAAAACATTCAGGAACTAGAGGAATTAAGTGTGTTTTTTCGGTGCTATACTGCATCCTAGTTGAATTGTCCCTTCCTTGTAACCCTTCTGGGGGGTGATGTCAAATTTTCTACAGATGGGCTTTGGGCTTCCACTCCCTTCTTTCACAAAGATATAATTTTTGGGGGGTGTCTGATAACTGAACCCATTGACACCTCATGATCACATGGGTTGTTGTGCTTCTGCCATGTGGACTTATTTGCTTTCCTGATAGATGGCTGCCTGTTTAACTTCAAGCCTTTAAGACCCCAGATGCTATATCTTTTGATAGCTGGGCACCATGCACTTTCTTCACATTTGCTTGTGCACCCATTTTGTGGTCAGTGATTGTGTTGGGAAGGTGAATATCAGAGTGCCAGGTTATTAGTACAAAGACTTCTTTTGTTTAGAGAGGCCTTAAGTAGAGGCCCAAGTTCCTTTTTTATCTTAATACTTAGCATATAAATATATGTACATTGGCCTCTATACATTTCATTATAAAGTAATTTATTTACATATATACCTGCCTACAGCTATACCTCTATAAATAGCTTTTGCCTCCTACTTCTTTTCTCTATTTCCTTTCATCTTCTTTCTGTCCCACTATCATGCTCACCCTCCATTGGGCCACTCTCTGTCATTCCTCTTGGATACATTATTGCACTTGATGAAACCCCATCAGGCATTATACACCCTTCTTGCCATCAATTTTAGATCTCTTGTTGTTCCCTTATTGCATCTGGTTTTCATCTTTAAAAAAAAAAACTCTTCAGCTAAATTTCTTGTAACTTCTTTTTTTTTACATCCAGCCCCATGTTCTACTATGCTTAATAGGATCTGAATGTAAGAATGAAGTTTATGTGTCTGAATTATAGTGCTCTGTGTTTCATTTGTCCTCTTTTTCTTCTTAATCACGTTATTGTAGCTATACTCATCTTTCTGCTCAGAACTATTCTAAATCCCAATCTTTGCACTCTTCTTCCTTCCTCATGGAGGGTTTTCCACCTTATCTGTTTAGTGCCTCTTTAGTTACCAAATGATATGTTATTATCTTTATGAACTATGGGGTATAAAATAGAACTTCCTGTAATAACTTCATTGTCTCCTACAAATCTCTTTTGTAAGTTCTTTACAAAATTATCAATTAACTTAATAGTGTGTTTAGGATGTTTACTTAATAGATGTGTTAGCTTAATAGGGTGTTTAGCAATAAAATTGGCGGGGGTAATAATTCAGTCTCTAAAATATGAAGGTTACAGAGCAGATCATCAGTTTTACATTCAACAATTCATAAACATTTCATTCCATTCATTCTAACCCTCTTAATATAATATCACTTGTCCCATTTCCTCATTAGTTCCTGTGTCTTCCTTATTTCCTAGCCCTTCAATTTTGTTCTCAGATAAAAACTGCACTTTTGATATCTAAAGGTTGATAATTCCAAGGTATACATATCTCACTAGTTCTGTTTTCCTTATAAACCTATTTAGCTGAACATTGAGCCTTAGGAGTTTGCTTAGATCCAAACTGTAAAGAGACCAAGAGCTGTAGTGTTGGAGCTTTCCCGGGCTTCTGTTTGACTAGTGAACTTCGTCGCTTTAGTGATTCGTAGAACTGTCCCACCTCCCCATTCAGTACTGGATCCCGTAAGGTGAACCGTTCCAGAGAAGTTAGTAGTGGTACCTGGGCAGCAAGCTAGTTCCTCTGGTCTCGGGACTGTGGAGAGTGATGTTTGGGTCCGTTAGTTCCTTTCTATGGGTGTTCTGTTTCCATCACTCATTTCCTCTAGATACCGAACAAATAATCGTTGCGATTTAAAAGGGTGCTTAGTGGTTTTCAAGATTCCAGCTACTAGTCCTCACAGTAGTATGTAGAGCAGGGCTTCTCACCTTCCTAATGCCGCCAGCCTTTAATACACTTTCTCATGTTGTGGTGACCCCAACCAGAACATTATTTTTGCTGCTACGTTATAACTGTAATTTTGCTACTGTGATGAATCAGGAGACCCCTGTGAAAAGGTCATTCAACCCCCCAAAAGGGTCGCACCCCACAGGCGAGAACCGCTGATGTAGAGGATCTCCTTTGTTCACTAACTAAAGTCCATCAGTCTTAGGTTACATCAAAGAAGTTTTCATAACCTTGCCCGATATATACTTTATCCCATTCATGGGTACATTTGCAGCAAAGGAAAATGCACATGTAGACGAACCCTCTGACCAGTACACTTCCTCTCAGACCCACTCAGTCTGCGTGTGTCCCTCCATATCCCTTCATAGAGCACAGGCTTGCATAGATCACAGTGTTCACCTATGTCGCACTCCTGCCACGGTCTGTCTCTCTCTAGCGTTTTACCAGCTTCGCTCCAGTTTGCAAAGTTCACCCCAGTTAACATGTCTAATCCCCAGCCAGTAATATACCCTCTTTTGCCCTGCTCCTGTCGTCATCAAATAATGCATCATTTTGTGGGAAGGCTGGATTTTGTTGTTGTTGTTGTTGTTTTCACAATGATAGTATCACAATGTGTTTCTTTTGGGGACTATTTTCTCTCATCATAATATCTATTTTCATTCTTCCTATAAAGTATTTCACAGATCCACTGCTATTCTTTGACATTGTTATTTTGCTAGGTGCTGCTGCTAATTTTTTTATTCTAAATTACTTCTTGCGCTGAGTTCAGTTTTTGTTAGTAGATTTTTGTCCTTTTCTTCATTGCTATTGTTTTAATATTTACTAAATCTTAATGACTTTCCCTTTTTAAACTTTGATGAAAAGATTAATTCATCTTTGTAAGTCACCCTGCAATTTGTTAAGTATTTCCCCAAATTTTAACAGTCTATTCTATTTTGAAATCTACTTGACTTCCTCTCTAGCTGGACATTCTATAACTATACTGTTTTCCTCTGGCTTTCTAAATTGATTTGTCCTAAATTGATTTCCTGTTTTTGACTTCACAAGATTGTTTTATTTTGAATACATCCATATGTGGGTTAAATTCTGAATGTTGTTGTCACATATGTTAATATCATGTTTTTTCTTCTGTTACTGGTTTTCTGTCCAAAACCTTTTTTTAAACAAATTCTTTTAATTTCTGTTTATTTGGAAATGTTCTTTTGTGCCATTATATTTATGGGAAAGTTTTCCTGGGCATAAGATGCTTGGTTAGCAATTTTATTTGTTTCAGAGGTTTATACAGGTCATCCCATTGACTTCTTGTCTGCATAGCTTTTGCTGAAAAATTAGAGCCTAGTCTCTTCTTTTTCTGTGCTCCTCAATGTTCTCTCCTTGTCTTTGGTTTTGCAAAGTTTGATTATGATAAGTCGTGGTGATTTTCTTTGTAGTCTATGTTGTTTGAGCTTCATTCACTTCTTAAATACATATTTTATTATTTTTCATGATGTTAGGGAAATTTTCTTCCATAAGATCTTCAGCATTTTTCTCTGTTCTGTTAATTGTTCTTCCTGTTCTAAAATTCCAATCACATGTGAGTTATTCATTTTGATGGTGTCCAAAATAATTCTTTGGCTGTCTTTAGCTTTCTTGCTCTTTTTCTGATTATTCTTCTAGCAGATCCATGTTAAAAAATGTATCCTCAAACTCACTAATCTGTCCTTCCATTGCTACTACTTTACCCTCACAATGTATCCTCTATTTCTGAAACCTTAGTATTTGTCTTCTAGATTTCCATTTACTGTTTTTATATGGTTTTTCTAATTTTATATTTATTTTGCTTTTGTTCTAAAAGTGTTTACCTGACTCCTTCTACCCCCCGTGGGTTTTCCTTGATTGTATCTGCAGCATTTCCAACCCTCCCCTCAAACCATTGAAAGTACCTAAGCATCATTCTTTGGAATTCCTTAAAAGGTATTTCCAAGGACATTTATTCTTCAAAAAGTTTTTCGGCTTTGTCTCTATGTTGATCACCTGTTTGAGCCATTCTTTCTTGTTTCATATATGAACTGGAAATAACTATTGTTTTGGAGTATTGTGGTTTTGTTGTATTTGTATTTAATTCACGGTGGTATATTTGTGTGTTCTCAGGCAATCACCACCTGATTCCTTGTGGGCATGCTAGCAAATTTGAGGGTGTGCACAGTTCCCTGTGTATATAGCACAGCTGAGGGTGGATTATTTGGTGTTGAGTGCTGTCTATTGATGATTAGCTGGTGCAAGAGCTGTAAGTGTGGTTTTAAGAGGTATAGGTGAAACTGGGCTAGGTGGGCATATTTGCTGTCACTCATCAGGTGGATGGGAACAAAAGGACAATAAAAAGAAAATAGTATCAAAAATAAGATTTTTTTTAAAAAGCAAAAACAGCTGCAGGAAAGCAGATAGAAAACAGCAAGAAAACAGAATGTAATAACTTAAAATGTAAAATAAAATGAAAGCCAGGAAAGAGGACAAAAGAGAAAAAGCAAACAAAATTTGAGAGATAGAAATTGAAATAACTAAGTGAGATAAAAAAAGAGAAAAAATGTTATACAGAAGAAGGATAAAAGCATGGATAAAAAATATTTTTAAAAAGAGAAAGGAAAAAAACTCACAAGCAAATGAGTAAACTGGGTTGGGAAGAGGTGCTAGAGAGGAAATATGAGTGGGGGTAGGACACCTATATAAATAAATCCAGTGAGCTGGACTCTATATCAATCAAGGACCCAGTGGGGGTCGGGCACTTGGTATTAAACCTTCTGTTGCTGTGATGAGGTGGAGTTTGTGTGCATCAATACATTGAGAGGTCCCCATAAGTCCAATTTGTGACGGCACAGCTCCATCCTCAGAATTGAGGCTGTGTAGGGCATGAGTGAGTGTGGGAGCTAGTCATGTGTTCTCTTAATTAGTGTTGTATATTTTACTGCTCTAGGCTCTATTATCTATTACAATGGCTACACAGGATTTACAGGTAAAAGTCATGATGAAAGGTTTTATTCATGAGGTTAAGTTGCAAAGCCAGCGAGAAATTCTCAGTGTACAGTTGTTTATCAGGACATGTTAAAAACTTTTTCAACCTTGTTAATAAATGCCAACAGGGGTATAGAACTCCACCGTAAGTCTCAATCCCAAGGAATTCCATTCAAGGTCTGTGAGTCAGCAGCAGGGTGGTACTCCAGGGAGCCATGTTCACAGTTACTCACAGGAGAGTACTAGCAGGGTCTTCCCCCACCTTCTTACCCGATCCGTGCAGGAAAACGTCATTTGATAGGCATTGGAGACTTTCGCTAGCAGAACCACATTAAATACGTCACTGCCCCTGCAGGCCAAGTTCCATTAACTCAGAAGGGGATAAGGAAAAGGTGGGGACTCAACTTTTCTCACGAGGAAGCTACTGGTATGTTGTCTAGATAAAGTGATGTTTGCGAAAGCTCATACGGCCATGCTGTCTCCTGCCAGCCAACAATTCACCTATCTATCTCTTCTCTTCTCATTTTTGTTCCGCTTCTTCTACTCAATATTCAATCAACTACTCTACTTTCCCGGGAAGCACAGACTTTCAGGCTTATCACCCATTCTATTTCTTTTTATCTGATGTCCACATTTCTCTGTTGGGCATCTGAAGGCAGCATGATGTCATTTGCAGAAATGGGGACTAGGAGAATGACATAATTAATAAGAAAGGAGGTGCATTGCACCTAATTATTTAACATGTCCCTCCTAGTCATAGTGCACCATATTGTCATGAATAGTAAATCCCAGCCTCTATGCATATAGCTATGGCCCCATTTTGGAGTAAGTTTTCTGCTATGTTAATGAAGCAGGATGTAGGTGAAGTGTGTCTTGAGCGGCCGCCTCACTGGAATGTGACTGGTCACCGCCCTTGGTGTCTGTGCTGTATATTACACAAATTAGCCACCATCTATTATGCTTCTGTTAAAAAATTACTTGCTTCCTGTTTTAAACAGTTTCCTTACTAGGCAAACCACCAGATTACTTCTAAAATTTCAAGAAAAACAGAAGACTAAGGTTGCAAAACTGACTGAGATTAGATTGATCCACCTAATAGGCACATTGATGAGTAAGGTGGGAGGCCATCCTTGGAATGAGCGTCCAAGTGCACACCTTTGTGTGGCTAACAAGGGAGTCTTCTTTGCTTTTGTCCACTTAGTATCTCTGTCACTGTGCAGAACAAGGCTTAGGTGACGTTTTCTTTTTTGTCACACTCGTCCTTCAATCTGGCCCAGTTTCCATACCCTTGTATGTTAACATCTTGCCACCTGACTTGTGACTTTGATGTGAGTGAGGGAAATCCTCCCAATTGACATCTTGCATAAGTCATTTCTTGAATGGTTTATGAATTCTATGAGACATCACAGGGAGCGGAGGAAGTTACTGAGGGAAGGAGTGAGGTTTGTTATCAGAAATGATAGAGTCGCATAGAGCAGTTTGGACAATTTGGATATTTGAGACATTTTTCACTCCACTTCTTAGGGAAAAACCTTGTGTTGATCGTTCTAAAATAAATTATTTGTGCAGGAGGCAATGAGCTTTATTTGGGTCATGTTCAGATGGACGTTTTTCTAGTGTCTGTCAATGGGCTTAGATAGCTACCAATGCTATATAAGAAGTTGAAATATAAGATATAGATTTGTAAGGTTTCCCTTTAAAGAAGGTAAATGAATCTTAGGAGTGATTTACATCTCCCAAGAAGAAGGTGCAGAGAAGGAAGAGTATCCAGAACATAATCTCTCAACTAGCATTTGAGTCTAGGGGTAAAAACAAAGACCAACACTGAGAGAAACAATGGAAAGAAGCAAACTCAGGGGCTCGGATGGAAAAGAAGCAAACTCAGGGACTCGGTGGCAAACAGCGAAAGACACACTGGTTAAGAGCTCTTGGTAGGTTAGTAGTGCCAAATGTAGCTAACAGTTTCTGGATGATAAAGACTGAAGTGGTTTGATGTTGACCAACAACAATAACTTTGGCAATAGCAATAAGAATGAAGTACTCGGTGAAGAATGAGAGATAAGAAAGCAGAAAATGTATAGTGGTCTATATCATAAACTTTATACATAACAAAGAAACTTCGGCTTTTAGAAGAAATATGAAGTGGCAGCATTTGTTTATTTTTGTTTTGTTTTTAGTTGGGAGAATGTGTTCGTTGTATTGTTCAGTGGAAATCACATGTTCAACTGTTGATGGAAAAGAACCATCAAAAGGGATGTTTAGAAAATACAAAAAGATTGAGATGCAGATCTAAATGCACAGCGGAAGCTGAGCTACATTTGTGTGGGCCCATATTGTGCTGTCCTATGAATTTTTTAGCTATGCGAAGCACCTCAGATATAAATGTACAGTTATCAAATTATTCAGAATGTCGTACTTGTGTGCATTCCACTTTAGAAAAACAGGGTAAGAAAGTTGAAGATATCGCTAATAAAAGCATTAAAGAGATGGGATTATAAAATCCAAACTAAATAAGAAATGAAATGAAGAGATGAAGAGTCAGAAAATTGAGAGAGAAAAAGAAACAAAAAAAACCTGGACTAAATGAAGATCAGAACTAAGTGATCTTGGCTGAGTAAAAGTTGAAAATTCAAATAGGAATGGAATGTTTCAAATTAGGATTAGAAAAAAAAGAGTAAAATTTCCAGATGATGATAAAATTCAAATTATAGTCATGTTAATATATGGATGAATGGCATGGAAATAGGAATCCCTTAAAGATGAGCAAGATTATCAGGTGCTCAGGAGCTTAGTGTATTCAAAAGTCGGCTTCTTTACCCCTTTGTCAATGTCACCCAGATGACCTGAAGACTTTGGGGCAAAAGAGTGCCTGTACTTGGATGCCCTGATTGAAGGAGAATCATCATGGAACCGCAAATGGAAAATTAGAGAGGAGCCAGCTGCAATGGGCCTCAAAGCGGTATGAAAATAATTTTGGTCATTTGGAAAAAAGAGACATCAAACTTGTAACACTGAAGTACAAAGATTAAGCAGCCATCTATCTTTCTTTATTCCATTACTACGCACTACTTCTGGAATGTATCTAAGAAACAAATAAGCACACAAGAAGGATAGAGCTCAGTGGATGAAAATGAAACCCATAGTCAGACAATGGCTCACAGATGAATTTTTATTTGTAGTTTTTTCAATAATAGAATTTTTCAATAATGTGATCTGATTGTCTTTGGTCAAAGCATCTACTATAGCACTTACAACTCCCTATTGTCTTACAACTGACTTAATCCATATATGCACCTTACCTGGTATCATACTGCACAAACATTGAGTATTCAACATCTTGCTCCAAATTTTCCTCCAGAGATAGGAAGTAGGGAAATTTATCTGTTGCTACCCATGCTTAGTGCTTAGAAACTTCAAAATATGACCTACATTCTTCTTCTTAGGTGCCATCATAGTCACTCTATCTACAACAACAACAACAACAAAGTTGTTCTTCTTGCATCGTCCGTTTTTGAGTCCATTGCTACAGCCACGATGGTAATCCATCTGTGTGGGGGTCTTCCTGTTTCCATTGACCCTTCTCTTTGTCAGACACGATCTTCTCTTCCAGGGAATTCTGAAAATTTGTCCAATGTACCAAAGACAAATTCTCACTATTTTTGCATCTAGTGGAGCTTTCTGATTGTGCTTTCTCTAAGACAGATGGGTTTGTTCTACTGGCTGTTGTTGTTTGGTACCATTGAGTTGGTTCCAATTCCTAGCAACCATATACACAGAAAAAAATACTGTCTGGTCCTCATTAGTCCCACAATTGTTCCCATGCTTCAGTTCATTGTTGGAGCTACAGTGTCTACCCATCTTCCTGAGGGCCCCATGCCCCCTCCACTTGACCAGATATCAGATCCTCTCTAGGGACTGGACCCTCCTGACATATGCCCAAAGTATGTAAGACTATACACCCTTGACTCTTAGGAGAATTCTGGCTGTACTTTTTATAAAACAGACTTTTTGTCTTTGTAGTAGTCCAAAGTACTTTGAATATTCTTCTCTAAAACCACAATTCAAATGTATTGATTCTTCTTCTATAGTCCTTATTCTATGTCCTACTTTCATAGCTTATGAGGTGATTGAAAATGCCAGGACTTAGGTCAGACATACCTTAGTACTCAAAGTGAAATTTTTGTTTTTCAATACTCCAAAGAGGTTTTGTGAAGCAGATTTACCCAGTGCAACTCCTCTTTTGATTTCTTGACTGCTGCTTCCATCACCATAGACTGTGGATCTAAGAAGAGGAAATCTTCAACAACTTCAACCTTTTCTCCATGTATCATGATGTTACCTATGGACCTACTTGTGAGGATTTTAGTCATTCTTCAGAACGTAATCCATTCTGAAGGCTGGTATCTTTGGTCTTCATCAGCAAGTGAGTCAAGTCTTCCTCACTTTCAGCAAGCAAGTTAGTGTTATCTGCAAATCCCAGGGTGTTAATCAACTTTCCTCCAATCATGATGCCACATTCTTCTTCATATAATCCAGTTTCTCTGATGCTTTGCTTAGCATACAGATAGAATATAAATGATGAGAGCATATCACCTTTAGACACACCTTTCCTGATTTTAAACCATGCAGTATTTCCTTGTCCTTTTCTCAAATCTGCCATGTACAAGTTCCTTGTAAGCTCAATGAAGTGTTAATGTAATTCTCATTCTTCTCAAGGTTATCCACAGTTTATTATGATCCACAGCAGTCAAATGCCTTGGCATAGTCAATACAACACAAGTAAACACCTTTCTGGTATTCTGTGCTTTGAGCCAAGATTCAATGGACATCAGCAATGATGTCCTTTGTTCTATGTCCTCTTCTGAATCTGACCTGAACTGTAACAGCTCCTTGTAGATCTACTGCTGCCAATAGGGACAAGGGAACGACAAGTGAACTAAAATCAGTGGAAGGAAGGTCGTAAGATGCCTGGTGGGGCTCAATCAAGGGCAATGTAGCAGTGAGGAATTACTAAACCCAAATGAAGGTAGAACATGATGGTGGGAAAAGAGGGAAGTAAAAGGAAATAGAGGAAAGAACCAGGAGGCAAAGGACATTTATAGCGGCCTAAATATAGGCATGTACATATGTAAATATATACATAATGATAGGGGAATAGAACTATGTACTCATATCTATATAGAATTAGGGTTGCAGATAGACATTGGGCCTCAATTCAAGTACTCACTTAACACAAGAACACTTTGTTATAACAATCCAGCATTCTGTGACACGATCACAGAAAACAAAATGGGTGCATAAGCAAATGTGGTGAAGAAAGCTGATGGTTCCTGGCTGTCAAAAGATATAGTGTCTGTAGTCTTAAAGTCTTGAAGATAAACAAGCTCAGAAGCTTTGATGAGGTGTCGATGGGATCAGGTATCAGGCATCTAAGACCCCGAACAAACCATACCCAAGGTGGATAGGGGATGGAGGCATGGAATGGAGACCCAATGCCCAACTATAGACAATTGGATATCCCCTCACAGAGGGGTCACCGGGAAGAGATGAGTCAGTCAGGGTGTAGTTTAGCACCGATGAAACACAAAACTTTCCTCTAGCTCTTTGGTGCTTCCTTCCCCCCACAATCATGACCTCAACTCTACCTTGCAAATTGGATTAGACCAGAGCATGCATACTATTACAGATAGGTCCCCACAACACAGGTAATCCAGGATAGATAAACCTCTCAGGGCCAACAAGAAGAGTAGAGAAACCCGGAGAATTAGGGGAGGGTGCGGGGGGAGGGGGAAATCTATCACAAGGATCAATTAGAACCCCATCCCAGGGGGCACAAATAACGGAAAAGTGGGTGATGGGAAATGAAGGACAATGTGAGATATGGAAAAAAATAATCTATAACTTATCAAGGATTCATGAGGGAGGATGGGCAGAGGAGGGAGGGGGAAGAAATAGGGAGCTGATATCAGGGGCTCAAGTGGGAAGAGAATGCTTTGAAAATGATGTTGGCAGCATATGTGCAAATGTGCTTGACACATTGGAGGAATGTATGGATTGTTCTGAGACATATAAGAGCCCCCATAAATGTACTTTAAAAATTATACTTGCATTTTTATTACTAATATTATTCTAAAATGTGAGTATTCTTTTGGGTTACATTTCTTTGAAGTGGGTATATATATGCACCTCTTCCGCCAATTGGTCAAGTAGCTGTCATCCAAATTTCCTGGAATAGCTGTGTGAGTTCTTCCAGTGCTTCATCAGCTAGATGAAACATTTCAATTAGCATCCAATCAATTCTTGGAGCTTTGTTTTGGGCTAATGCTTTCAGTGCCACTTGAAATACTTCCTTCAGCACCATTGGTTCTGGCTCATATGCTACTTCTTGAAATGGTGGATGTCAACCAGTTCTGTTTGGCATAGTGGACTGGTATACCTTAAATATAAAGAATTCAAGAAAAAAATTCAAGCCTCAAGTTGTGATATTGAAATATTTGATAGGTGTGGTAGTTACATAATTGGGTGTTAATTTGAGACTTGAGAGGATTAAGAGTGAAGGGGTGGAGTTTGGTTTGTCAAGCGAATCATAGCCAATGAACCTTCTTGTGGGCATGGCTTTCTCCTGAGAATCTGGGAAATCTTTTCTTTCCTCTTTGGAGGCAGAAGACTTCTCTCTATCTTTTCACTCCCTAGGAGACTTTGCAGCTGACAAGACACATGGAACTATGCTAGTGCCTTGAGCTGTAGAAGCCACATTGACCTAACCGGATACAGCCAGATCTCTGAAGCTGGAGAAGCCACATAAAGACCCCTGCCAGCACCAAGATGCTTACAATGCCACTGAATCCAAAGATTTTCTACTCACTGGCCTGTGCTTATCCTGGATTGTGCATCATTGCATGTGTTCCATGAGTCTGAAGAGGACGTTATATGTGAGCTAATATTGGACTTATGGGCTTGTACTGCAGTAGGTTGGGATGTTTTCTTAATGTACATTTACCCTTCATATAAAACGCACTCTTATACACATATGAGTTTCTATGGATTTGTTTCTCTAGTCTACCCAGACTAACACAATGGGAAAACTATTGAATGATGCAGGAAACATCAAAAGAAGATGCAAAGAATATACAGCGTCACTGTTCTGCTAGCAATACATGGTAATGTCAATAGATTTTGATAACACCAAAATACAATACGAACGCATCAATTCTCTTGACTGCTGTATTCATTGTCCACTTTCCCCATACATAGGAGGCTATTGAAAAAAACATGGTTGGGGTGAGTCACATCTTAGTCCTCAAAGTGACAAACTTATACTTTAACACTTTACAGAGGTCTTGTGAAGATTGGCTCACGGCAATGTACTGTTTGATTGCTTGACTACAATAGGTGCTGACTGTGGATCCAAGCGAGATGAAATTTATGACAAATTGAATCTTTTCTCCATTTATCATGATATTGCTTAT
This sequence comes from Tenrec ecaudatus, assembly GCF_050624435.1. NCBI lineage: Eukaryota > Metazoa > Chordata > Mammalia > Afrosoricida > Tenrecidae > Tenrec > Tenrec ecaudatus. The sequence continues at coordinate 102,784,061 of NC_134530.1, forward strand.
TGGTCCAGATGGGAAGATTTTTGTTTTCCTTTACTGATATGTAATTCATACTGAAGGCTGTAGTCTTTGATCGTAATCAGCAAGTCATTCAAGTATTCTGTCCTTTCAGTAAGTGTAACTGTTTCATCTGCACCTCAGATTGTTAAAGAACCTTCTCCCAACCTGCACATTAAGGTCTTCAGCTTTGTAGGCCATAATTATACAACTTTACTTGATGTGATTGAACTATTGAATTGTATGATATGTGAATTCTATGACAATAAAGCTGTTAAAATCAAAATTAAAAACATCTCAAAAAAATTGAATAAGCATGGTAAAAGCTAACAACCCTAGCACACATCTTTCCTGATTTTAAATCATATAGCCTCCCATTGTCTTATTGAAATGACTGTCTCTTGTACCAGATCTTCAAGTCCACCATTGTGTTGCCTAAAATATCAATTATGTGAAATGTTATTGAGATGTAGTCAATTAATATTTTTCTTGTAGCCAAAATCCCTTTTGTGACGCATTATAAATTTCTGGAGAGGCAGAGGTCAAAAGAAGAGACCGCAGAGGCGGCAGCATGGACACTGTGGGGTAGTGCAAACCAGCCAAGGCTGTTACTAAAGCAAACTTCCAAATGAAGGTGCGTTCTATTCTCAGTTGGGAACAAACCAGGGATCCAAGGCTACCATATAAGCAGAAAGATCTGTTAATGAGAGAATACCTTGTAAAGGGAGATGTGCAAACGTTTTATTCGATAGAAAGGTATTTTATAAAGGGAAATATGGAGGTGGGCTAATGTAACAGAAACCATGTCTCACCAAACAAGGGGAAGGGCGTTTATTCTTGAAAGGGGGTGAAGACCATCAGTAATCTAATCCATATGGCTGAGTTATGGCAATTGGGTATGCGTGCAAGAGGTGTTCAACAGGATGACTACAACAAAGTCTCCTGGATATGGGTTGATGTACAAGCAATGGGCAACCAATTCCTCAGGGTCATGCCCTCTGTCCACGTGTTTTTTGTTCTTGGATTCAGCTCCAGGTCACAGATATCTGGCCAACACTGGCTCCTGAGTCCAGTTGGAGCTTTCCAAATGCTGAATGTTCCGGGACAAGAGTGGGACTAGAAAACACGTTATCTCAACAGGAGAATGAAATAGAAAATTATATTGTCTATTGTAATATGCCACAGTCTAATATTAACTGTGTGTAGGGTGTGATTGATCCCATAGTTATAAACCTGGAGAAAATCCTTAAAATCATTTGAACTTGGAATGTAGGGGTAGAAAATGCAGGCTTTTTCTTAGCCTGTGTCAGATTAAGACAAGAGACCAAGGCAATGAGGTCATGAGACAGAACAGAGGTGTAGTGCTGAGCGTATGACCCTGCACAGACGGGCATAGGGCTGGCTTCCTGGTCCCTGGTGGCAGACGTCAAGAGTCCATGTGGCTGAGAGAGACTTGGCTGCCACCAGAGAAGAGTCATTGCTGCGAATCAATGGTTGTCTCCTTAGTGCTTACTGATCCTGATGGGCGATACCTTCAAACTCCATAGTTGTGCTTTATTTAGGGAATTATATGTGACCAATGCTATGAATTGTCAAATGCAACAGAAAAAGAGAAACATTTTTTTGTCAGTGTAGGTAAGGAAAGATGGAGGGTAGAGGCATGTCTTACCTGTGCCTTGAGGGAATTGACCTTAAGAAGATATGGAGATGGATTTTTCTTCTCCGCTGTGTAGCCACATGAGGTCAGTTGTGGCTCCCAGAAAATTTTTTTTGCACTTTTCTATAGTTTGTTATGATTCAGCACACAATGTGATGCTTTGATGTAATAAATAAAACATAAACATTTTTCTGGTAGTCTCTGCTTCTAGTCAAGAGCCATCTGTCTTCAACAATAATTTTCCTTGTTCTACGTCCTTTTCTGAATTGGTCTTGAATTTCTGTCACTTCTTTGTCCATATACTGCTATAACCATTTTAAAATTTATATTCAGCAAAATTTCACTTGCATATAAAATTGACATTGTTCTAGTCAATAATTTCTCTATTTAATAATTTCTTTCAAATGGGCACAAATATGGATCACTTCCAGTCAGTTGGCTATGTAGCTGTCTTCTGGATTTCTTAGTATAGCCAAGTGATTCATTCCAGGACTGTGTTCCTTTGTTAATCATTTAAAGTGGTACTCTGTCATTTCCACGAGCCTTGATTTTGTCATCAATTCCTTCAATGCAGTTTGTACTTCTTCCCTCTGTCAGTTCGGTGCTTTCTTATATATTATTCTGTGAGATGATCGAATGTCAACCAGTTATTTTTGGTACAGTAACTGTGTGTCTTCCTTCTATTTGTTGTAGTTGTTCATTTGATGCTTTGTCCATAGGGTCCTTCAATGTTGAAACTCAAGGTTAAAATGTGTTCTTAAGTTACATCACGTTGAGAAATCCTAAGTATGCTCTTTCCTTTTGGTTTTCTAGCTCTAGGTCTTTGCATATTTCATTACAATGCTTTAAATTGTCTTATGAAATGACTTCTTTTACCTCACCGGTTCTATTTTATTTAACTTCTTTACATACAAGATTGTATTTTAGAGTCTCTTCTGACACCCCTTTTGGTCTTTTCTTTCTTCCTTGTAGTTTTAATTTCATTTTACTTTCTTTGCTATTATGTTTTAATGTAATTTCCAAACTTATCTGACCTTCAATCATTAATGTTCCATGTGTCAAATCTATTCTTGAAAGTATCTCTAAATTCAGTTGGGGTATAGCCAAGTTTTTATTTTGACTTTTATAACTTGTTTAATTTTCTTCAGATAGAACTTTCATATGAGGTATTGATGTTCTGCTCCACATTCCTCTGCCCTTGCTCTGTCTGATGAGATTAATGTCTCCACAGATGTAATCAATTAGGTTCCTGGTCTGACAAGGTTTTCTTGTATAGTCACTGTGCATGTTATTGAAAAAAAAATGTGTTTGTAATGAGTATACAGTTGGTCTTCCAAAATTCTGTCATGAAATCTCCAACATAATTTCTATCATCAAGGCCAAATTTTCTGTTACTCGTTCTTCCTTTTAGTTTCTAGCTTTCAAATTACAACCACCAGTAACCTCCAATACATCTTAATCGCACAGTTGATTAATTTCAGACTCCAGAAGTTAGTAGACACTTTGAATTTCTTCATCTTTGGCATTACTGGTATATGCATAAATTTGAATGAAAGGCATATTAACTGGACTTCCTTGATTTTGTTGCTTTTAGGTGACTTCAAGTGGATTCTAAAGCATAGCACCATATGCTCAACATAAAACCAAACACGCCGCTGCTACCTGGTCCTAAGCCATCTTCACCATTGCTATGCCTGTGCCCTTGTCACAGACGAGGTCTTTAACTTTTACCTGACCCTCTATTTTACCAAGCACGACATCCTTTTCCGGGGGTGCTCCTTCCTATAGTGTCTCCCAAGTGCTTGAGATGCATTCTCATCGTTGCTTCTACTAACATTCTGACTATACTATTTCCAACACAGAGTTGTTCATTCTTCTGCCAGCCCATGTTACTTCCAGGATTCATTAGCAACACCATAATTCAAGTGCATCAATTCATCTGCAGACTAACTCATTCATTGTTCAACTCTTACATGCATAAGAGGCAATTAAAAATACCAAGCTACGGGTCAGGTAATGCTTAGTTCTTCAAAGGGACATGCTCTTCAACACTTTAAAGAGGTCTTTTAAAACAGATTTTCTCCATGTACTATATCCTTTTATTTATTGACTACTGCTTAATGAAAGTCTTAAAAACCTTGTTCCATCCACATCATTGAAGTCAACTCCACTTAACAGCAGCTAGCTCGTTACTATCTGACCTCAGTGGCTTAGCTCCGGCCGCTGTGTCAAGCAATGTTCTTATTCCTGCCCTGGCGAGCCTTATAGTGCTCAGCAAAGCTTAAGTGCAGTAGTGTTATGGGAAGAACCTACTATGTACTGTGAAAATGGAGTCGAAATGCTTTATTTAGTCGATCAAAGGCTTAATAAGCAATAGTATAAATAACTATGTAGCTAAAACAAAACATGATGGCACAATTCTTATTAATATAATTTAATGATTAAATTCTGTGATAAGTGAAGTATATAACAGCAAAATTATTTTTAAAATAGCTATAAAGTAGAATTTCTAGCTTAAAATATAGAAGCATGGACTTTCTGTGTAAAATAGTCAGTTGTCACTACCTGGCATCTTGTGTTTTTCAGGTGATCAGACGTCCCACTTTTGGCGGGACAGTCCCGATTTTTAACAATTTGTCCCCGCGTCCCACGGCGTTTTTAAAAAGTTCCAATTTTTGCAAAGAGTTCACGACAAGCTAGGGAACAGCAGGAGAACGGGAAGGGAATATACGGTTTTCGACTGTCTTGTGGCTATTTCGCCAGGATATGAGTTTTATATTTTATTGTTAATTTTATAATGTCAAACTTTAATAATAAAAAATAATTGTTGAGAACTGATTATCGCGAACTGCTTAATCAAAGTTCGCATTGTTGATCAGTTGTTAGAATTCGACCACCATTATTTGGACTTCATGAACAATGGCATTTTTTGGCATTGGCAACGACGAAAACATTTTGTAACTGTCTCTCAGATAGTACACATTGTACTGCGTGCTAGTGCTAGTTAAACAAGTGATGTCAACAAATCAGCTATTCTGGTAATGTAGGTAAGCAATTTGTTTATTTCATAAATACATAAATTTTCTTGAATTTATCAGATAGTACTCATATTATTTATTTTTTATAGTGGCAGCAAAAAGTCTAGCGCAGGCCTTGAAAGTGACATGATTTACGTTATGGCAAATTCAGAGAAAAAATAATACAAGTTAGTATTATTATTTAGAAAGAAATATAGGATTAATATTAAAATAATTTTAAATATGTTACTTTATAACAATCAAATTAATTTAATTTATAAAATATGCTCATGTAATTATGTACCTACTTGTTGTGTCTTTAAGTAATATGTATATAATAATTTATAATATAATTTTTAAATTTTTTAGAGTTTTAACTTAATGAGTAAGAAAAGAGGATGCAAATTCAACGATGATCTAAGAAGTGAATTTCCTTTTATTAAAAGAGCCAAAAGCGATTACATGGTAAAATGTGAGAAATGTAATGGTGAAGTTTCTATTTCACACAGTGGGAAGAAAGATATTTCAAAGCACTTGGAGACACAGAAACATAAAAGACATTTAAATACTGCTGCATCTTCCTCCAAAATACAGGTTTTTGTTCAGAAAACAACGTATGGAGACGAAGAAAAGAAATTAGCATTAGCAAAAAGACATGTCTTTTCATGCTATTAATCACAATCATTCCTTCTGATCTATGGACTGTACATCACAAGTTGTCAAAAAGTTATTCAACCAAAATTTGCAAGTGCTAGAACAAAATCTGAGGCAATTGTGTGTAATGTGCTTTCCCCATATGCATTTTCAGAATTAAAGAAAAATTTAGAAAAAATCAACTTTATATCCACATATTCTGACACATCTAATCATAAGGATATAAAGTTATTTACAACCATTATTAGATTCCGAAACTGGAATAAAAATTAGAATTTTAGATTTCATGTCTGTGCCTGGCGAAACTTCTGAAATAATTTTCAGTTCCATTATTAATATTTTGGAAAAAAAACAATTTAAAACATAAAATGATTGCACATTGCGCAGACAACACAAACGCAAATTTTGGAGGAAAAGCGAGAAGAGGTACAAATAATGTTTTTAATAAATTAAACAAAAACCTTAATCAAAACATTATTGGTGTTGGTTGTGCAGCACACATAATACATAACGCCATTCAAACAGCTGCTGATTTGTTGCCTGTAGGTGTGGAAATATTGTTATTAAAATATATTCTTATTTCTATATATACACTGTGTGCGTTGAAATGCTTGAAAAATTTTGTGAAACTGCGGAAATCAAATATCAGAAAATACTTGGATACAGTAAAACACACTGGTTAGCTCTTTTGCCAGCTGTCAAAAGAATTTTGAAAATATACGATCCTTTGAAATCTTACTTTCTATCACAGGATAAATGTCCTGGAATTTTAGAAGAGTTTTTTTTTTTTTCAAAAAGAATCTTCAAAAATTTGGCTAGAGTTTGTACACAATCTAGCAACTCTTTTTCAAAATGCTATAAAATTTATTGAAGGTGACAAAATTTCGATAATTGAAGAAGCAAATGAAATTAATAATGTAAAATTTCAGCGTCAAGAGCGGTTACCCAAAACTCAAACCTTACTGCCATCAAGTTGATTCCAACTCACGTGAACATATATTATATAATTCTACTCATATGAAACAGGCAGAGTAAGAAAATCTGCAGATAGAGAACACGTAATAGCACCCAGAGAGTGTGGGCAGGAGGAGTAAAACTGGGAGATAATGGATACAGATTTTTTTTTGAGATGATAAAATTGTTTTATACTTACAATATGGTGAATACTGTCAAGCCATTGAATTGTATACTGCAAATAGGGAAACTGTATGGTATGTAAATTATAGCTCAATAAAGATGGTAAAATGAAAAAAAAGAAAATAATTTTATTCCGTTAACTATGCATAATAGTATAGCCAGCTAGAAGAACAAGGTAAAATAAATCGTGCAGATACCATGAATCACGTTAACAAGTTCTATAATAACTGCATAGATTATTTAGAAGAGTGGATGGTACACATTACAATGATATTGAACCTTTTCATTAGGTTACATTAAAATAAGAACTTAATTGGAATGATGTGCAAAAATAATTCAATCATACTTCTCAAAATTTCCCATATTATAATATTTCTAAAAATGATCATTATTAAAAATATATATTGCTAAGGAAAAAGGTTAAATCTTGGACATAAGCAAAAATCACAATAGAGAACAAATGGTTAGAAATATTTCATCATTTTGAAACAAATATGTTCCATACAATAATGCTCTAAAAGTTGTGGAATACACGCTGTCCTTACCAGGAACCAATGCTGCAACTGAACACATTTTTTCTACTGTAACTAAAGTGTGGACATCAGAAAAATTACAATTAAGTCTTGAGACTTTGCAAGCCATTTTATGTGTGAAATATAATTTAACAAATTCTTGTGAAAAATTTCATGACCTTTTAAACAATGACAGCAATCTACTAAAAAAATTCACTCAAATGAGAAATATGCCAAAGAATAAAATAATACTATACATAATTTTAATGAATTATATTTGTAAATTGTACTTATGTTGAAATTTTAAAAATATTACAATACTATTTTTACACTCTATGAAAATTTTTGTTGCTTCATATAGACCAAATTTTTAATCAAGAACATTCTCCCCCACCCCTAACCCCCCCCCCCCCCCATCAATGGTGTCCCACTTTACCAATGTTAAAAATCTGGTCACCTTAGTTTTAAGAGAAGTGGGTAAAAGAAATATACCACAAGATCATTTCTAGAAAGAACAGTGGAGAGCATTAATTGCTACTGACTCAGCATTTTAAGGCCACCTTTTAAGATTGACCAGTGCTTGAAGATGACATCGTAGCACCCGAGTGAGCTGAACCCGAGATACGGTCTGCATCTACAGGACAGCCAGGGCCGACTGGTTCTTCTCAAATACACCCACATAGCCTTTGTTATCAAATCAAAAGCAGAAAATTAAGGGAAATAAAAACTTGAAAAAGTAAATGACTACCAGGTAATTCAGACAACATTGGTACACTGAAATGAGAAAGAAGAATTCCATAACATTTGCTATGAACTGAGTCAAATATCCCCACCCAAACTGTCAGTGTATGTGTAGCTTTGATGCAAGAACCTACAACTGGGATTTCAAATGCTGTCAGGTTCATGCAGAGCTTCCAGATTAAGAAAATATTAGGAAAAAATTAGATAAATTGGCCACTTTGGAGGAATGAGCTACTGGAAATCCTATGGATAGCATCAAAACATGGTCAGCTACTAAAATCCACATGAACAGAAACAGAACACTGCTCGTGCCAGAAGAAGAACGAGCTGCCTGCTCCAGGTAGCGTTCACGATGATGACACTGAGAGAGTGGAGCTCGCTGGATTACAGGCTTCGACACCCTCATTTGCTGGTGGTCATGACTCCAAAAGGGACTTGGAATCATCATTGGAACTTGGGATGGTTGAAGAAGGTATATAGAAAAAATAGATGTTATTAAAAATGAAATGGAACTAATAAAGATGGAAATCCTATGCATTATTGAGCTGAATTGTATGAGTATTGGCCATTTCTAATGATTTTCAATCCAGAAAATCATATGGTTTACTATACCATTGTGTTGGACAGGGTTCTCTAGAGAGACAAACCAGATTGCTAGTAATTATATATAAATTATTTATAAAGATAGATATATAATACAAGAAATGAACTGTTAAATTATATACAGATAGATAATACAAGAAATTAACAGTTAAATTATAAAGCAGCGAGACACTAGCAGTCCTTTACGGCTTGAGAGCCATCAGTTGGCAGTCCCTTTCTGTCGAGAGAGCTGGGCTATATATCCAGGTAGCAAACAGCAAGGCAAGTCACCAACTGTCACCAACTGTCGGTCCCCAGCTCTAGAGACGAACATTCCAATCGTGTGGGATTAAAGGGACCTCAACTTGCAGCAACACAGTCCACAGGTTAGGCATCCCACAGGTAGTGTACCCCTTTAAATTGAGGCACAGAACAAGCAAGGCGAGGCTCACCGAGCCATTTATCCCTCCGCCCTCAATTAATCGGCCAGGCTGGCACAATAAACTATCGCAACAATGAATGACCCAATCATGAGGAGTGGCTTTGCATTTATCATCAAAAAGGACACTTTCAGAACTATCTCCAAGTGCAATGCTGTCTGTGGTAGGATAATATCTATCCCACATGAGTGAGTTGGAACTGACTCAAAAGCACCTAGCAATAAGAACAGCTCAAACAATGTGAAAAACCTGGACCCTATATTTGTGAAATAGTTAGTCTTGGAAGCTCATATAGGGCAGTTCTGCCCAGTCATCTAGGGTTGTGAGGGTGATTTTATTTGAAAATACTGGTCATTTTTTGTTGTACTAAAGAGATAATATAAGAGTAGGGTGGGTGGGTCTTAAATTGGATAATATTGTATGGATGGTGCATTATAAGAAGGAAAAACAGATGCTCCAGGAAAATGCGCCATGGGATAGATCCCGTGAGGAGCCCTCCACGAGCCATGGGGTGTAGAAAAGGAGGATCCTTCTCTATAGGCCCACGACCCTGGTCTGAAGTCTAACGTCCAGAACTGGGAAAACTTTAGTCTCCTTAAAGCTGCCCAATGAGAGTAGTTTGTTATTAAAGCCCTAGGAAAGCAATGCAGTGTTCATTTATTTATTTACTCAGTAAGAACTTACTGAATACTATGCTGTTTAGTTCTATAGAAAACTTCTAGGCTTCCTTAATTGAAGAATGTGAACAAGAATTCATTAGAGAGATACTGAATGTAGCTGTATTTGTACTAATTTAATGGTTTCTTTATGAAGATATATTTTTCCATATAGTTAGTACGTAGAAGAGAGAAACAGGATTTTCTATCTCCAGATACAGTTACAGTCTTGGAAACGCATATGGGGCCCTTTCTGCCCCGTCATATAGGGTCGCGATGAGTCAGGATTGACTCAGGGCATTGAGTGATTACCTAGGAGATTGACACGAAGTGTTATCCACCAAAAAGCATAGCAGAGCTTTCAAAGTATGCATTTTTCCCGCTAGGAGCGCCTCTAACAACTCTGCTCTGAGGTAGTGCCCCCTGGGGCATCTCCTGAGAAAGTTCTCTCTGGTCACAGTGAATTTTTTCGTGAAAACAGTTTCACTCAAACCTTGTTTTCTGTGATGGCTGATTTAAAAGAACAGTGTGCAGCTGTGAAATTTTGTTATCTGCTTGGGCGAAAAGCTGTGGAAACTCTTGTGATGTTGAACATAGCTTACAAGGACAGTGCCATGGGAAAAAGATCAAGTGTATGAGTGGTTTCCTCATTTCAAAAACGTGAAATGTTAGCTGATGACAAACTTAGTTCTGGGCATCAGTCAACTTCCTGAACAGATGAGAACATCTACATGTAGAGCATTTGGAGTTCGTTCCACCAGGTCAGACTGTCAAGCAAGCTTTCTATTTAGAGGTTCTGAAAAGATTGTGTTGGTGGGTATGAGAAATAAAGGCCTGATATGTGGTAGAAGGGGGACTGGTTTTGCCACCACGACAATGTATCAGCCATCTCAGGGCACCCGTTTTTGGCGAAAAAGCATGCCTCTCTTGTCCCACACACCTTACTCACCTGAACATATTCTTTTTGTTTTGTTTCTGTAAAAGAAAAGGGACATTAAAGAACAGCAGGTTGACAATATAGAAGAGGTGAAGAAAAGAAATGAGGGAGGTGCTGTCAGCCATCCAAACAAACAAGTTTGCAAAATATTTCCAAGAATGGAATTGCAGATTTGACAAACATATTAAGCGTGATGGAGTGTACTATGAAGGTGGTAAGGTTGTTTTGCAAATAACTAAATAGGTGTGAAAAAATTCAGTTTTGTGGGATAACCCTCTCGTGTGTGTGTGCGTGTGTCCGTGTGCGTGCGTGTGCGTGTGTGTGTGTCTGTATGTGCGTGGTCTTATGTGGTAAACCTGATACTATTAATAAATGAATTCAAGTTGATGTTTTACGTTATGAAATAAGGAAGAAAATTTCAAATTCTCATGGAATCCAGACTTTGCATCGTCATTGAGGCTGGAGGACCCCTCACAACGTTTGCTTTGATGTGATCTTTAAGCAATGCATCTTATAGAACCAGGATTTCAAACCATTTCATTCTGGTTGACCTCCCCCTGGAGAACTTGAACTTCCTTCACAAATACACTGAATTTGAATCTATATTTTAACAAGATATCCATGCAATAATTGTACATACTAAAAATCTCCTGGAGCTACATAACAACTATAAGGAATCTTGTTAAAATGTAGACTTTGAATCATTATATCTGGGGTGGAAAGGAATTCTCAACAAGGTCTTGAGCCAGAGTGAATTAAAGTCTGGATTTAAGCCAATGAAGAGTTTTGCTTAATTCACAGCCCATATTTTCTTCAATGCTGTATTCTTTAGAGTATGAGCTACATTGTATTCTTTAAAGATGCCCTCATGTCAGATTTGCAACACTGCCTGGAAAGATTGGATGAGAAATTAGGGGGCATTAAGCTTATCTTAATAGTAGGCACACTTGGAAAAGGATAATAAGAATAGTTGCACAACTTGAAGAATCTAATTAATGTCAAATGATTTGTGGGTAGGAATTTTTGAATTGGTATAGACTTGACAAAAATAGGCACTCAGGCTGTTGAGAAAACAGAAGAAGTTGTGATTCTCTCACTGAACTCATGATCTAGCTACACATTTGCTATAATGTTCCTAACAATCTGCTTATTTTATCATTTGAGAACTAGATAATATCAATAGGAGATTAAATAGAATTTGAAACATTGTAGTAAGTGCAAATAATCTAACATGTACACAGGCACACAGCACCATGCAGAGCGTATTAAAAGTAGACAATCACGTGACTTAACGTTTTTTCAAAAACTTCTTCTGGAAAGCAAATTCATTAAAAAAATAAGGGCAGTTTTGAGAGCAATACAGAAGCAAAAAAACAGAATCTGAAAATTACAATTTAAAACACTGCAGAACTATTACTGCTCTAACAGAGCAATGATAGAAATGATCAATCTCCATTACAGGAGTCAAATACTAAGAACATAAAGGAGTTTAACACACACAAAATGTAATCGACAATGCCATAACAAATAGAGAAAAGACTGAAGTTGTCATGCATTTCATTTTGCTTGGATCCACAATCAAGGTTCAGGGAAGCAGCGGTTAAGAAATTAAGTACTGCATTGGGGAAATCTGCTGTAAACAACCTCTTTTAAGTGGAAAAAGAAAATATCTCACATTAAGACTAAGGGGCACCTGAATGAATTCATACTTTTCCCATCTTCTTATATGGATTCAAAAGCTGGACAATGAATAAGGAAGCCTGAATGAAAATGGATACATTTGAATGATGATGTTTGAACTAAAGTAGACGCATTTGAATTAAGAATGTACACTATACCGTGGACTCTCAAGAAAACGAACTAATCTATCTTGGAAGAAGTGTAGCCAGAATGCTCCTTACAAGATGAGCTTGCTATACTTCATCTCACGTAATCAAAACATGTCATCTGGAGGGGTGAGTCCTTGGAGAAAGAAAGCAGGCTTGGTAGAGAGAGAAAAAGAGGAAGACCTTGGTTAAGATCTATTGACACAAGCGCCTGCACCAATGGGCTCAAGCATAGCAACAATTTTATGGAAGACTTAGGAGCAGGTAAGTATTATAATACTGTCATATGGCTGCTGCCAGTGAGAGTTGATTAGTGTGCACAAATTTCACAAATCTTTAATAAGCACCTATTACGTCATCAGTTTGCGCTCTACCTATTCCTTTGCCATGTCGCTTCATCTTGTATTAAAAACCATAGCAGGCTAAACTTGCTGTCATTGAGCTGATCACAACTCATAACAATCTTACAAGGCACGGTAGAATAGTCCCATAATGACTAAATCTTTACCAAAGCTGACCAAAATCACCTCTTGCTCCCACTGATCAACGGGTTAATTGGAAAGCCAAACTTTTGGTTAGCACCCAAGTGTTAAACCACTGTACCATCAAGGCTCCTGCAAAAACTATAATAGGCCCATAGAACAATCCTTGGGGCTCCATATGGTGTCTCCAGTAGGTTCTTAGAGAAAAGACACCTCATGTCAAGCTTGGTAATCATCAGCCTTTTGAGCAAATAGAAAGATCTGCTGACAACAGTACGCATGGCACTGTCCCCACCTCTGCTCTGTGATCCTGCTGCAGTATTTTCCCATTTCGATGGATGATCCATGGCAAAAGGCCCAGGCTATTCAAGTGCTCAATGGTCTACTAAATTGCTCACTAATATTTTTTACGTTGGCACTATGAGATTGTCATGGCAGTCATTTCTGTGACAGATTCACTCTGCACAGCATCCCCTTTGACAGTGAATAGCATAAGCGGGCATTGAAATCAAGACTCAACCCCCTTCTGCCAAGGATAAAGGAACTTCCTGGGGGCACTGAAAACACTCCTTTCCACAGGTGAAGGAGATAAAAGGAAGCATCCTGTTGATGGTCATTCAGAAGTGGCCAGATGGCTCTGCTGTGGGCTTTCCTGCGGAATGCCAATTTAACTCTATTGTTTAATTTCCACGGGGCACCAGCAGTGCACAGTGCAGTACAGAGGTCCCCCTGAGCAGTCAAGCTTTTATGAAGAGCCAATATGTGGCAGAAAACCGTGGTGGGAGGGGCTTTTTCGGGATATTAGATTCTCATTTATGCAACCCTTTGTTTTGTGTTTTAGTTAGTTTTATTTTATTCATTTAAACAGCTTGTGAAAGCAATTATTTTTATTTGAGAATAGCCTTCACCCTAGAAGCTTGAGTAGCTCATCATTAAAGGAGTTGGGATGTGGTAAAAAGAAGACTAACGAATAAGGCTTTATGCCTAGAGCAAGTGTTTCCTGAGATACATTGCTGCAATACTTATTAGGTAGAGTAAAAAGGCTGACTCTATTTTGATGTTTGATTTCTGACAAAGGCCCACCACTGCCTTTTCTCCTTTTTGCCCCACATCTGGTCCAGCTGACAAGAAATCCCCACTACTTCTCTCCTTTGGTATCAGTGGGAAATTAAAGTTGTATCAACCCTGAGCCTCCTAAGTGAAGCTTCATTCCAATCCTAGGAGTCCTCGAGTGGCGCGGAATTAAGTGCTCTGCTGAAAACCCAAAGTGTGGTAGTCTGAACCCACCCCAACCATCGGGGCGCAAAGCCTGGTGACCTGATTCAGAAGCTCTGAGCTTAGAGAGCTTCCTTGAGCACACAGCAACGCAGGTGGTGGCCGTGGACCAGAGTCACCTTGACAGCCAATGGCGTCTTATGCAACCCTGAACTTTAATGATCATGAACCCTCAGCCGGGTACTTCATGAAGGCATTTTTGGAGCTGCTTGGAAGATGCCTCTGCTCATTCCAGAAAGCCTTGCTTTGGGGAATTAGTAAACTTTCCATGCCATTCAGTGCATGTGCAGTGCCATTTGCCACCGGAGTTGGTAGAGGGAATCCACTTATTAACAGCCGGGCAACCACAGCGATTGGCTCTGTGACGTGGATAGCTATGTGATGACGACTACCGAGGGTAACTAGTTCTTGCTTTGGATTATTAACCGTGTGACCTCTTAGGATGCTAGTCTTGTTGTTGCCCAGGTGACTAGTGGTTACCTGTTGGGCTGCTAAATACAAAGTCAGCAGTTCGAAATTCCTAGCCTTCTTCAGGAGAAAGATTTTACTTCTGTAAAGAGGTACAATCTCCGTAATTCACAACGGGCAGGTCTATCCTGTTCTATAGGGTCCCTATGAGTCTCATTGAAATGATGGTGGTGAGTTGGGTTTTGGTTTGATCTGTTGCCTCCTGATATACTTGTGCTTGGAAGTGCCCCTTGTGGTATCGCATTTTCCAACACCTAGCACACATCTCCTCTCATAAAAAGTTAGTCTTTCAAACCCACAGGGGCATTTCTACCCTGCCCAATAGGGTCTCTCGGAGTGGGAATCCACTGAAGGTAGTGAGTGGTCGTGATGAGCCAGTCTCTCCAAGACCCTTGGTGGAACAGTGGTTTGTGTTCAGTTGGTAGCCACAAGGTCTCGGCAGTTTGAAAACAACAGAAAGAAAAGGCTTTCTACTCCCATAACGAGGTACAGTCTTGGAAATTCACAGGGGAAATTCTACCCTGCTGTGGTAGTTGCATAATCTGTTGTCAATTTGAGACTTCAGAGTGAAGGGTGGAGTTTAGCCTGTCAAACAAGTCACATCTTGATGACCTCATTTGGAGGTCCTAAGGTGATAAATAGCTCACTGGATGCAAGACACTTGCTTACTCCCTGCGAGGCACACTTGCTGACAAGACACATGAAGTACTCTAGGGGCCTGGAGCTGAAGGAACCATGTGGAGACCCCTGCCAGTACTGGGATGCCTCTACTGCCACTGGATCCACAAGACTTTCCACCCACTGGGCTGTGATGTTTGTGAATTTGGCATCATTGCATGTGTTTCGTGAGTCTGAAGAGGAATTTATAGATTGGTATCAGACAGATGGACTAATATCAGACATAGACTTAATCTAGACTTGCCTAGGATGTTTTCTTATTGTTTAATTGCTCTTGTATATAAGGCTCTTTCTTATACGCATTTGAGTGTCTCCCTGGAGTTGTTTTTCTAGTCTGCATGGACTAACACATTTCCTATAGGATCACCTTGAGTTAGAAAAGATTCCATGGCACTGAGTTTGGTTTTTGAGTTTAGATAGAAATCCTCTTCTATGAATCTAATCAAATTAATTCAGAAATTTTAGTAGTTCACGTCTATTCCTAACAAGCTCAATATCTTTTAGGCTTGTTTGGATTCTAGTGGCAACGTATTTGCAAGTGTTACTTAGATCAGTTATGTTTTTCACATGCCGCCTCCCTTTGAATGGCACTCTACAACAAAAGACTCCAAAATCTATCCAAATTACAATATAACAACCATTTCCGTTTGTGCCCTCCCCATTCCATCCACCCAGTTCTGTCCCTGGGCAACCTTTGGCACCTGTCTGCTGGGCCTCCTGTCTCTGGAACATGCCTTCACGGCTGTAATTGTTTATAGTATTCTGATGCAAAACACCTCAGTCCCATGCTGCCTTCCCTTTAAGAAGCACTTATTTGTTGTTTACTGGTTTCTTTTGGAAATAAGAGATTCTCATGGCCCTTCACACAGAGCTGTCCGTGTGCATTGGATCATAGAAACAGCCCTTTATATGTTCATCCAGCCACAACAGTGTCCTTAATGAAAATGGGGGGAAGTTACCCACAGAATAGAGTCCGGCATGGATTCTCTCATATGAGGACAGGATAGTCTTTGCTCTTGTCACTTCCTGTCAGGTGCCATAAGATTTGAAGACTCGCCCTTTCCTAATTGCTTGTTTTTTGGGTTTTGTTTTGTTTCGTTTTGGGCTATCTGGGAGTCTTTGGGGGAATGAGAGAGTGAACAGGAAAAAAGTGTAAAATTTCCAGGTCGCCATGCCTGCATCACACAGGGTGGTGTTAGCTGGAGAACTGCTGAATCCCTTAGCCAAATTGTCACTAATCAAGAAGAGGATTTGCATAAGAATCAAAACTTCCAATGGTCCCCTCAGCAATCCTTATCACAGCCAGCAATTGACCCACATACACATTTTAACAGACTCTTTGGCCATACTAGTATGCTGGTCATCTGGTATGGCCAATGGCAAGATAATCATTCCTTATCCAAAGGTTCCCCTTTGTGGATAACTAATTTTTCAAATCACTTGTCTTGAAGATTCCCAAAACATAAAGCAAGGTTTCTCACACTTCTGCACATAATAAAGCCACCATACAAGGCTTCACCAAGAGATGTCAAACACCCACTGTGGTTCCAAATATTATTAATAGCGACCAAGGCATGCCTTTTATGTCACAAAATACATAAGTCGGGCTCTTGAACAAGGTTTTTAATAGAACTCCCACTTCCCTGGTGACTTTGGGTTATAGACCTCATAGAGCACAACAATGGCTTACTTAAACAAGTTGACATTTAATTAAATGAAACATGGTTCATTTCAGCCACCAGTCAAACATCAGAAGTGAATTTAAATAAAGTGTTTGATGTTTTTTTTTTTTGATGTGTGACTGCTTACAGCTTCCAAATTTCACTCCCATGCCTCTCTTCTACCCTCTTGTTCCACATTTAAGAAAACCACATAATTTTATTGGCTCCAGCAAGAGGTCCAAATAACACACTGCTACAGACACCCCTGCCACCTGTGGAAACTCTCCCACTCGCTACACCACTCAAACACTATAAAACTCCAACAGTTCGCCCATCTCTGAGTTCTAACGCCATTGTGAATGTTTTTAGGGGTATGCCCTGCTCCTGTAAGGGTAGCAAGTATTTTCTTTATATTTTTGGTGTAGATGTGTCATTAGTCTAAACATATGAATTAATGTGTAGAGGACTCAGTCCATCTCTGTAGAGTGACTATATTGAAAAATAGGAAGATAATAAGTAGAAGCTCCGAAAGCACAATGGCTAAGCAGTATGTGGCTAGCCAAACGATGGAATTTTCTCACTACCAGCCTTTCCAGGGAGAAAAGTATAGTAGTCTGATTCCATAGAGATTTACAGCATTGGGAACCCTTTGAATTAATTCTAGTCTGTCCTATAGTGTCTCTATAGGACAGAATTGACGAATGGCAGAACTGACTTAGTGTGTAATTATAATCTGTTGACTAAACACTGGAAAGTACAGTTGATCTCTAGGTTCCCTGTACTCTACAGTTAAGTTTTGTCCCCACCAAGGTTCATCTTGAATAAAGAAGAGGTGTTATAATGGAGCCCAGACAACCCCACAGACTTATACGGAGATGGAAGCCCTGTTTTCAGTTGTCAGTGGGCTTCCTCCGATGCTTTGGTTTCTCCTTTGGATGATATTTTACAGAGTGATTTAAAAGAATATCATTTACTACAGGAGCAGTATTTTTTTATTCTCAGATCAATTTCCATAAATATCTTATGAAACAAAATTAAAAGAGACACAAAAATTGAGTGAAATTCTCTTCAAATTGACTGGCTGATTGTTATTTGGTCTTTTGAATTAAAATAATAATTTAATTTCCATATAAAATCAATAAAGTTGATTTAAAGAAAATTTACACATTCCCTAGAGCATGGCCCAGAGGACCCAAGAATGCAAATACCATCAAAGTGGGATAAGAAGACAGGAGTTTCTGTTTCAATTCTGCTTTTCACAGCCAATCTTGCTGACTTTGGGAAATTCTTTTCAGTAACTCTGTTTTCTTATCTGGAAAATGATTATGGGGGTCACAACATTTATGCCAAAATCAAAATAACACCTGATACACAGAAGTTCTTTGCGAACTTTTACGTGGCACTGAAACATAATCTGTCACTAAAGACTATGTGAGACAGGGTAAAGGAGAAAAGATGAAGATTTGGGCAGGACTTGTGTGGAGTTTGTGGACTATTTGGGGACTACATTTCCCAGAACACCTTGCTACCCCTAGTGGAAGTTCCCCAAGAATTTCTTAGATGAGCGAACATTTAAAAGGTTGACTATGCATGTACAAAGTAAGAAATATCGAGACTGACTGTTAGAGGAAGCCAGCCACTAACAACTGAAGGGTCAGCAGGCACAATTGTACAGTTAATGTATAAAGATTATAGTAAAGTCACAGAGAATAGGAAAGACAGGAGAGAGAATAAAATAAAGGAGTCAGACACATTTCATGGTAGCATGTTCACCTCAGTCCCTCTTGGTGGTAGGAGAAGAGAAATAATCTTTATTACCTTGGGATATATGTAGGTAGCCATAAGCCATGCATATTCAGTAGGCGCGTACATTACAAGGTGGGTGGAATCTACAGAAGGGTCCCCGAGCTCACAGGTGAGGAAACCGAATACTTTCATTGGGGGAAGGGTTAAAGAGGGCTGGGTGACACAGGACAGGAAGAGATAGCAACAGGATGTCTGCTTCTGTAGGGAGTTAAATCAACCATGTACTCACTTTAAGACAGCATAGTTCTTAGGGGAGAATCTGTGGGACTGATAGTTATAGCAGGATAATGTACTTGGAATTTATCTCTAACTTACCAAATTGCTGGCTTTCCTACTGTGGAGTACTAGCTTTCAAAGTTCCCTCTGTTATAAATTAGGAAACATAGTTCCCATCATGTTTCCCACAGTGCTAGTTTCCCACAACTGCCCATGGTCTCTGGAAAGTGTTTCCTTCCTCCTTAGGAGTTTTTGAAATAAAATTATCTTGGGATATCCTATATCTTTTAAAAGTAAATCTTTCTGTTATGAAGACAAGATGATAAATTTCATTAACATGTCTGGTGAGTCAAGCCAGGAGAAAGGGGGCGCTGAACAAAAATGCCGTCCTTGATCCTGTAGAGCTTGAGTCTGAGTCTTGTTAGGCAGGATGAGCAGCTTCCGGAGTCCCTTGAAATTCTGCATTTTCTTAGCCTCGTCAGTAAGAATCCAGCTAGATCCCAGAGGTGAGAGAACTTCTCTAGAGATTTTAAAGGCAGTGATTGTAGGCTGTTTAATTTCTGGAAAAATTAAACAAAACAAAAACATGGGCTTATTTCTTTACCCAATATAGAGACCACCAGGATGACACGTGTGTTGCATCTTCTCAGGGTAAAGAAGCCTCCACTTTGGAAATCTCTTCTGACTGACAATCACTTTCCAGGTTCGTCTCTCCTCTTTTAACAAGTGATTTTATGTATTTTTAATAGGAGAGTTCTTCTGATGAATACACTATTTATTTTAATTGATGTAACAAGGTCTTTGGAACTAAATGTTGGTAAAAATCTATTTGTTGGAGGAACCCCAGATAACAGGGCTGAAAACCTGCAAAGCCACCAGAGAGGATTTCCACCCTCTTAGAAAGTTGTAATCTCAGAAATGCGCTGGAAGAGTTATAGCCTGGCACTATGAGTCAGAATTAACACAAAAGCAATGAATTTGGATTTTGGTTAATGTTGTAGGGTACAAAATATAATATTCATAATCACTAATGATTACTTAGTACTTGTTCCAAATTAGTAATTATGTAATACCAACATCTCCACAATTCACTTTCAATTCTTCTAGAACATATCATCTCTATCCTTTTCACTATGCTCTCTGATTCCCTCCCTACACAGTCTCCTGGGAAAACAAATGGTCTATTTTACTTGTTGAAAAGGGATCAAGAACTAAACCTTGTTTACAGATACCCTTGAGACCCATTAATAAAGATGCATGCATTATCCAGATTGATGGAAAGGGAAATGCTATGACTCTATGACTCTTAATAATCCCTGGAAATTTGTTCACATATGTGCTGTGATCCTTCTAATTGCGAGCAGAAGATTGGCTGATCTTCAGACAACAGGACATCCCAAGGTCTTGGCTACTTATAATTGGAACATCCGTTGACACAGCAAGTGGGCATTAGCCCGAGTTTGGGAGAAAAATATATAGCTATCTTTTATCTTCAGCTCACACATAGCACTAACATTTTTTTGAGAACTGACTATTTTCCTCATTAGAAAGATAGGGTAAAAGTGACATACATCTTTTTTTATTGTAGCTTTTGCATTTATTATCTATGATGTAAGGCACTCAAAACTCCCTCTTGTAGGAATAACAGCATTATTTTCCTCTAAAGAATGCCCCACTACCTCTCTTTATCCATGCTTTAATGGTATTAATTCCTAAGGCTTCAGTGATGGGCATATGAACAAAGTATCCCTACTCAGAGTATCTCATATTCTAAGATAGTGACAATAATTTCTGAAATTCTTCTTAGAACCATATGGAAAGATAAGTTCTTTTTTTTGCCGATCAGTCTATAGCTTCTGGTAACTATCATGTGGCCATAAATTTGAAATCTACCCAAATTAAATAAAAAAGCATACACAGAGGCAACAAAAGCCAAGATTTTGAGAGACATAATTGAAGCAAGACTTGACTGTTAGTTAAATGAAAAATAACTCATTTCATTTGATCCTTCAGTCTATCTCACAGGGGCTGGAGTCACTTGACACTGAAAGATTTCTTAGTTATTTTGATTTCTCTCCCTAAAACTTGTAAATATTTCAGAGTTAAAAAGTTCAATACACTTTCTATATGTAATCTCCAGAGCAGCATTCAATAAGTGTTCTAAAATGAATGACAAGGGAAAATACACACACTGGAACTTGATGCTATTGCAATCTTCAAAATCATGATTTTTCAGGATTTGAAGTTAAACATTTCAAAGATATGTATATATTCATGCAACTCAACAAAGGTCATTAAAGTTACCTGCAATATGGAATTATCTGATTTGATCAGTCCTACACAGAGGCATGCATTTTCTACTGACTTATATGCATGTGAAAGTTGGACATTGAATAAGGAATGCTGAAAAATAATTGATGAATTTGAATTGTGGTGCTAGAGAAGGATATTAAAAGTACCATGGACTGCTAAAAGGACAAATAAATCTGTCTTGGAAGAATTAAGACAGAGCACTCCTTAGAGGCAATGGCAAGGCTTTGTCTTACATACTTCAGACATGTATTCAGGAGAGAGTAGTTCCTAGAGAAGGCATCTTGTTGATTAAGTGATGGGGCAGTGAAAAAGAGCAAAGCCATCAATGAAGAGGATTAACACAATGGCTGCCACCCTGGCTTCTGGTATAAGAACAATGTGAGGATGGCTCAGAAACATATTGCGTTTGTTCTGTTGTGCATAGGTCACCATGGGTGGGATCTGACTCAATGGAACTCATAATCAAAACAAAGAGACAGATTAACAGAGTGGCTACCCTAATGGGATTAAACATCACAATGATCATGATGCAGGACTACACAATGATTTATTTGAAGTATATACAGTAACTAAGAGTCAAACATGACTCCATGGACAGCCCATCGCAACAAAAAATTTCATTCTTTCTTCCTGTTTACTCTCATCATTTTTGCTTTCCCCCTTCCTCCACAGAGGTTAAGAGGGTATACAAAATAATTTCAATTAATATTAATTTTCCTATTTAAAAAACACCAAAAAAGGAAAAAAGTTACCAAGGTGGCAACTGTGTAACGTACACCAGAAGGACTCTGAAGAAATCAATGCAGGAGAGTCACTGAGAGAGATATTCGACTCTTCCAGGTCAAAGGAGCAGCATCAAAAAGATAAGCAGATATCTTCTTGAAAAAGAGCTGCAGGCTTTTGGCTTACCACTGCAGCACCAGGTGTGGGGCATTGCTTTAGCCCTGCCACAGTCGCGGCCACTTGGGGCTTGGTTTGAGCCCCGCTGCTGCTGCGGTTGGCTCAGGTTTTCTTTTCCTTTCTTATTCTTATTCTTCCTTTCCAACACTGCTGCGACCAGCTAGCGGCTTTGTTTGAACCATCCCACTGCTGCAGCTCTTTGGTGAGTCAGCTTGGGACTTTAATTAAACCTCACCACAGCCTGCCTGTTATGGTACTCCCCAAAGCTGCAGGCACCGCAGCCCACCATCCACAACCCTCTCCATCACCACAAACACTCTAGTCTGTCCTTTGCAGTACTTCCTAACACCACAGGCACTGTCGCCACAACTTCCTGTGTGATCGACCTGTCCAGTGCCACCCTCACTGCCTGCAATTGCCCCAACCATGCTTCTTGAGAAGGCTACCCAATCTACACTTCAAATATGTAACCCCAGCTCTTTAGTGAGTAACACCCTAGTGAGAAAGAGAAGCAGCCCGATCACCCAGTGCAGTTGGCTACAGGCAATCCACAGGATCTTTTTACTAGCTTCCCAGAGATAACTCAGGCACTTGATTCCTGGAAAAATGGAGCTAAGATCCACAAAAATGACACACAGACAAGAACCTGCAGCAGCCACCTCTAAAAGAAAGCAATAAAAACAAAATACAATTTTGGAAGAAGAACTGAACCAAACTTTGCTCTTAGAAGAAGCAAATATTGATCTGCCACAGAAAGAAATCTTCAGGATGCTCCTTAGAGTTATACAGGATATGAGGGAATCAATAGAGATAAAGAATGAAATGATGGAGAAGATAAAGTCTACGCACCGAAGGGAAATACAAGAGTTAAGGGGCGAGTTAACAAAAGCAAACAACAAGAAAACAGATTTCACCAAGAAACGAGAAGAAGCAGAGAACCATACCAGAGATCTTGAGGATAGTCAGACAGATTCCAGCAAACAGGACAATCAAGATAATCAAGCTAGCTGAAGAAAGCTTGGGAACAAGGTCAGATGTTATGAAGAGGAATGATATTCAAATAATTGGGATACCAGAGCAAGACACAATAAAAAGTCAACTGTGAAAATTGCTAGGGAATTCCTGGAAGAACAGCTCCCCAACTTAATGTATGAGAACCAGGAAATAATTCAGGAAGCAGAGAGAACACCAACTAAACTGAACCCCAGGAAGAACTCACCAAGGTATAAAACATTAAATTATCCAACATTGAAGAAAAGGGGGAAATCAAACTAAAGAAAAAAGGGCAGTCACCTATAAAGATACTCAGATAAAAATATACATAGACATATCAGCAGATACCAAGACGAAAAGGAGACAGTGGATTAACAGCTTCCGAAGGTTGAAAGAGAACAATGCTAACCTGAGTCCTCTATTCCACAAACTATTTAGCAAGCTGGATCGAGAGGAAAGAGTCTTTCCAGAGTAGGAAAAATTCAAAGAATATGTTAAAAGAAACCCAGCCCTACAAAAAGTTCTTGTTGACTCACTGTGGTCAGAAGACTGAACACAAATAAGAAACTACTACATAACATAACACCACCCAGAAGTCAACACACCCAAAATAACCCTCAAGATAACACTGTCTCGCTGCTTAAAATAAGTCAAGAATGAATGAACCCATACACACATACACAACACACTAATAAAAAGGAGGTAGGAAAACACCCAACACAAAAGTTACTAGATGATGTCAAATAATCCACATATGGATGTAATACTCCTAAATGCCTATGGTCTGAATTCACCCTTTGAAAGGCAAACACTAGAAGACTGGCTTAGAAAGTATAACCCATCAATATGTTATCTGCAAGAGGCACATCTCACAGACAAAAATTGTTGAGAATTATGTCTAGTGAGAATATACAAAGCAAATGGCAATTTTAAAAAAAGCAGAGATCACAATCCTAATACCTAGGGGGAAAAAATGATCTTAAGATTCAAGCCAAAGCAAGAGAAATGTCTGGGTACTATATAATGCTCAAGGGATCAGCGGACCAAGAGCCAGGGAGCATACTAAATACATACTCACCCAATGAGAGATCCGTGACATTCATCAATCAAAGTTTTTAAAAGATGAATAATGAAATCACAGGCTCAACAATCATAGTAAGTGACTTTAATATACTGCTCCCCCCAAAAGATAGATCACTGGGAAAGAAACTCAACAAGGAGGCTACAGAACTAAACTCTACAATTAGATGACTCAACATGATAGACATTTTTAGAGCTCTCCACCCAAAGGCAAAAAACTGAAAAATTCACATTATTTTCAAGCACACACGCAACATATTTGACAATAGACCTCATGTTGGGACACAAGTTAAGCTTGAGTAAATTCAAACACATAGAGGTCACTCAGATTTACCTCTTAGACTACTACACCATAAAGCTGGAAATCAATAAAAGGACGATCAAAATAACTAACACAAACAATTGGAGGATGAATAACTCTTTTCTGAAAAATGAGTAGGTACTAGCCCAGATTAGAGATGAAATTAGGACGTTTTTAGAATTTTAAGAGAATGAGAATACAATGCACCAAAACCCTTGGGACACAGCAAAAGCAGGTATGAAAGTAATTTTTATCGTGATAAATGCACACATGGAAAAGTAAGAGAGCAGGGGCTTAAGCGGAGAGCAAATGTTTTGAGAATGATGAGGGCAATGAATGTACAAATGTGCTTTACACAATTGATATATGTATGGATTGTGATAAGAGTTGTATGAGCCCTGAATAAAATGATTTAAAAAAATAAAGAAAAAGGAAGAGAGACTTATGGTTGATATACTGTCTTCAAACCTCTGGCAATTAGAGCAGGGTCAACAGACTAACTCCACTAATAGCAACAAAAATAAAGAAATAATAAAAATCAGGATATATATATATATATATATATATATATATATATAAGAAAATAATACAAAAAATCAAACAGTAAAAAACTGGTTCTTTGAAAGGATCAACAGAATCGACAGACCATTGGCAAACCTAACCAAAGAAAGGAATGAGCAAACATCTAAAACCTCATCCTGGATGAGGGATCTAACTGGGGAAATTTAGAACAGACCCTAATGAAATTAAAATACTAATTAGCAAGAAGTATTAAGTACGCCAATGAATTCAGCAACTTGGAAGACATGGACAAATACTTGGAAAAGGATCCCTCCCTAAATTATCCCAGATAGATGTCAAGAACCTCAACAGTCTCATAGCAATAGATGAAATAGATATGATTTTCAAGGGACTACCAATTAAAAATTCCCCTGAGTCAGCTTGGTTTACAAGAAAATTCAACCAAGCATTCAGGGAAGAGCAGACACCCATCCTACACATATTCCTTAAGAGTATAGAAAAGGACAATAAACTCCCAAACTCATTCTATGAAGCTAGTAAAATACTGATACCTAAAGTGGGAAAGGATCTCACAAGAATAGAGAAGTACAGATTGGCATCTCTAATGAACATTGATGCAGAAATTCTCAAAAAAAAAAAAAACCATTGACCAATAGAATACAGAAGTATATAAAATGAATAATACCCCATGACCAAGTAGAATTCATTCAAGGGATGCAGGGATGGTTTAACATCTGATAGTCCATCAACATTATCCATCACTTGACAAGAAAGGACAAGAACCACATGATACTATCAATAGACACAGAAAAAGCATTTGACATACAACACCCATTCCTAATTAAGACAATCAAGAAGATAGAAATGGAAGGAAAACTCCTCAATATAATATAAGCTATATATGAAAGGCTTACAACCAGCATTATAGTCAATGGAGAAAAGATGAAAACAACCTCACTGAAATGGGGACTAGACAAGGATGCCTCTTGTCCCCAATTTATTCAACATCATACTGAAGGTTCTTGCTAACAACACAAAGTAATGGAAGGATCTTAAGGGTATACTCCTGGGGGTCGGGGGGGGGGGGGAGAGGAGGGAAGAGGTGAAACTATCATTATTTGGAGAAGATATAATTCTATATATTGAAAACCCCAAAAGCTCCACCATAGAGGTTCTGGAAGCAATGGAGAAGTCTGGTAGAGTGGCAGGATATAAGATCAACAAACAGAAGTCTATTGGATTACTATATATAGCAGGTAAGATCCCAGAAGGGGAGATCAAGAAGGTAGTACCTTCACAATAGTCAAACACAAATTGAGATATCCAGGGATACACCTTACCAAAACCCCCAAAAGATTTGTAAGAGGAAAGTTACAGAACACTATTACAAGAAAGCAAAAGTGACCTCCACAAATGGATTGGAAGACTCAATATTATAAAGATGTCAATTCTACCCAAGGCACAATATACATTTAATGCTATCCTTATGTCATTATTGTGTCTTTTTTCAAACAATTGCACAAACTGACTACCAACTTCATATGGAAAGGGAAGAAGCCCAGAATTAGCAGAGAGCTCCTCAAGAAGAGGGACAAGGTTGGAGGGCTGGCTTCACCTGACTTAACACTTATTATACAGCCACTATGGTCTAAACAGCATTGTAATAACCCATACTCAGACCAATGGAAAGGAACAGAAAATCCAGAAATAGAATCAGAAGCATGTAGACAACTGATCTTCAATTAAGGCCTAAAAAATATCAAGTGGGACGGAGATGTCTTCTTTAGCAAATGGTGCTAGGAAAAATAGATTTCTACCTGCAGAAAAGTGAAGCAAGACCCTTACCTTACTCCATGCACAAGAATAAATTCAAGGTGGATTACAGACCTCAAGGTAAAACCCCAAAATATTAGGGCCATCAACAGGTTAATTGGGACAAACCTAAGAACCTTGGCACAGGGATTACATAGGCTATCAGAAATAGGGAAGGACATACACAGAGGAAGCACAAATTGCCAAGTGGCATATACTGAAGATAAAACATTTGTGTACATTGAACGACTTCACCAAGAGAGTATTGAGAGCTCACAGACTTGGAAAAGATTTTTAGCAATGACACATGAGAAAAAGGTCTCATTATTAACATCTCGAATGCTCTGCTCGCCTCCAGTAAGTGACAAACAATCATCCTACTGAGTAAGGGGGGAAAAGACCTGAACAGAAGTTTCACAAGGGTGGAAACCCAAATGGCCAATAAGCATATGAGGAAATGTTCCCAATCATTAGCCATTAGAGGAATGCAAATGAAAACAAGAATGAGATAGCATCTAACACCCTTGAGGATAGACCAATTAAAGAAATCAGAAAACAAAAAAAATGTTGGAGGGGGTGTGGTGAGATAGGAACTCTCATGCCCTGCAGGTGGTCTTGTAGGTACACTCAGGCAGCCACTATCGAAAGTGATTTGGCGATACTTAAAGCAAATGGAAATCAAGCTATTGTAGGACACATCAATCC
The DNA here is from genome assembly GCF_050624435.1 of Tenrec ecaudatus. NCBI lineage: Eukaryota > Metazoa > Chordata > Mammalia > Afrosoricida > Tenrecidae > Tenrec > Tenrec ecaudatus. The sequence goes on from NC_134530.1 coordinate 102,811,426, forward strand.
CCTCCTGGGCATATACCCAGAAGTAAGAAACAGACAATGACCAGACATCTACACTCCAATACTCATCACGGTGCAATTCACAATCACAAAGAATTAGAAACATTCTAAATTCCCATCATTTGATGCATGGATTGATAACTGTGGTATACACACACACAATGGAGTGCTATATATCCCTAAAAAGCCGTGATGAACGCATGAAGTACATCATCTCATGGGAAGAGCTGGAGGAAATTACACTAAGTGAACTCAGCCAAGCACAAAAGGACAAGTACATGAGTCCACTGAGGTGAGTACAAGCGGCACACTGGGTGTAGAGGAACACTATCAACTCTAATGTGCCAGGTGTAGGTCCTGGCTCACTAAGGCAAGGGTCTCTGCCCAAACCCAGAGATGTATATGGCATCCAATTTAAAAGGAAGGGGGAAAATAATAATAATAATAATAAGATGCAGGTAACACTGGGGCTGAAAGACATCTTTCTCACCTCTACCATATCCTGAAGGATCAAAAAGGGAGGAGGGAAGAAAAAACAGACGTTGGGATTGGGGTAGCTGGCACTAATCTGCGAACAGGAAGGGCATTACCATATACACTCGGATATAAACCAAGTTTTCCAGCACATTTCTAATGCAGTTGTTGTGGTAAAATGAGGTGCCTCAGCTAATATTCTGGTCGGATTATATGTTATTTATGTCTCCACAGGGAAGGGAGAGAGGGAACAGACCTCATTCTCGCGAGTCAAGCTTGAGGACAACATACCTGCAGGAAAGCACACATTAACAGAGAGGACTGTGGGGCCAGCCATAATCTGAGCTGGGCTGACAGCCCTCCCACCCACCCACCAGAAGACTGTGCTACAGAGGACGCCACTGAAGATCCAGACTGGGAGAGTGACTACTTTGTCCTGTCCCCAAGAGAGCGAATTAAGAGGAAAAGAGAGAGAGAGAGAGAGAGAGAGAGAGAGAGAGAGAGAGAGAGAGAGAGAGAGAGAGAGAGAGAGAGAGAGAGAGAGAGAGAGAGAGAGAGAGAGAACCTCATACTGACTCATCAAGCCTCGAGAGTAACACCCTTACTCAGAGAAGCCAGTGCACAGAAGAAAGACCGTAGAGTGTCAATGTGAAACACAGAATCACTTCACTGATCCACAGAGCTACAGTGGACAACACCAGAGACACATTGTGGGAGTGTGTATGGTCTGACCCCCCCACCCCCCGCCCACTGTGGGGTGAATGGGATCAGTCGTGAGTGCAAAGTCACGAAGTCCCTAAGGAATCCCGAGAGTGGTTTTCTGACTCGGGGAGCAGTTCTTGGCATCTCACCTGACCTACATGGGGGATGTTTATGAAGGTCAGCAGTTAGACCTGCAGCTATTTATATAAAAAAGGAAACAAAAACAGAACAATAATAAAAACAAACATGTTCAAGTAACGGGGAAAAGCTTCAAGTTAACTAAAATCAATTTTAACACAGATATTGCTTTCCTAGCACTGTCCTAACAAATTATCATAGGCCTGGGTGACTGAAGAAAACTCGTAGCAGACCGATGAGCAACACAAGAAGACACTGCCGCGCCTTGCTCCATCGTCCCAGTTGTTACTGTGTTTGACGCCACTGTGTCAATCCATTTGGGAGAGCATCTTCCTCTTTTTCGCTGCCCCTCTACTTTACTTAGCATAATGTCTTTTCGAGAGATTGGTCTCTCCTGAGAGCATGTCCAAATTACAAATGAAATTTCGGCATCCTTGCTTCCAAGGAGCATGGTGGCTGTTCTTCGCCCAAGACTGATTTGTCTGTTCTTTTGGCAGTCACGGTACTTTCAACATTCAATATTGAATAAGTATCAGGTTTCTCTAAAGCACCCAGACCATCACAACATCTTTCTGGCATTCTCTTCCTTCAGCCATAATATTACATAAAAGATCCTAAGTGATATTCACGTTCTGAATCCAACCTGTATCCCTGTCAATGAACAACTGCAATTGTTTTGGTGTGAACTTCATCAAGATTTTACTTGTGTGTGCTCTCAGTCATACTGTTCTATAATTTCCACATTATGTTGGGTCACTTTCCTTTGGAATGGGCACAGATATGGATCCCTTCCAGTCAGTTGGCTGACTAGCTCTCTTCCAAATTTCATGGCATAAATGGTTGAGTGCTCCCTGTGCATCACTGACTAGTTGTAACATTTCAATTGGGATTCCATCACTTCCTGGGGCTTTGCTTTTAGCTAATACCTTCAGATAATCGTGCATTTCTTCCGTCAGTACTCATCTCTCATTCCCACTGCCTTCAAGTCAGTGTGAACTCTTACAACCCCTTGTGGGTCTCTGGGACTGTAACTGTTTACCGGAGTACAAAGTCCTACCTTTCTCCTGCACTTTTGCTGGTGTTTTAGAACTGCTGACCATGTGTATTTCCGCTCAACACATAACCACTGCACCACCTGGGCTCCATATTACCTCTCGAAATGGTTGAAATCGACTTGTTCTTTTTGGTATAGTGACTCTGTATTTGTGAACATTTTCCATCTTCTTTTTAAAAACAACTTTTTATTAGCACTTTATCCACCTGCCATACAATTCAGTAATTCCGTCAGATCAAGAGGAGTTATGCAATTGCCATCGTATTAAATTCTACATTATTTTCTTCTTCCTTGTTATTGGTATTCATGTAATTAATTTTGTCAATGTTGTGATAAAAATATATACAACAGAACATTGTCCAATTCCACAACTATTTGTATAATTCCGTGTCCTTGATTATACGCTTCGTGCTATGTAGCCACTATTGAGATCCCTTTCCAAATGTTTCCCCCACAATGTACATAAACTCAGTTCTCCCTATGTAACAGCTCTTTCCCCTTCATCTAGTGTCCTTTCCATCTTCTTTTGATGCTTGCTGTGTAATTCAATATTTTGTTCATGTGTTTTTGTTAGGTACCATCAAGTCTGCTCCAACCCATAGGTACCCTATGCACAACCGAACAAAAATCATTGCATGGTTCTGTGCCATCCTCATAGCTGTTCTTATGAACAACGGAACCCATTAGTCTAGCCACTGTGTCAATCCATCTCATTGAGAGCATTCCTCTTTTCCCCTGCCCTTCTACTTTACCAAACATGATATTGTTTTCTGTGGACTAATCTCTCCTGATATTGTGCCATAAGTATGTAAGAAGTTTTGCCATCCTTGCCTCTAAGGGGCTTTCTGGCTGTACTTCTTCCATTATAGATTGATTTGTCCTCTTAGCGCATCGATTCTTCTACAGTCTTCTTTATGCAATTTTTAACTTTACAGAAATATGATGCTATATGATGCAATGGAGAATAGCATGACTTGGGTCAGGAGCATCTTAATCCTAAAAGCAATGCTCTAGCTGTTCAATACTCTCAAGAGGGCGTATGCAGCACATTTATCTAACGCAATACTTTTGATCTCTTGACTGCTGCTCCCACGAGCATTGATTGCGGCTCCAAGACAGGCAAAATTTGTGAAAACTTCAACCTTTTCCCCATTTATCATAATGTTATTATTGGTCCAGTTATGAGATCTTGTCTGTCAATTTATCGTATTGCGGTAGCTTTTGTATTGCTGTGATGCTGCAAGCAATGTCACTGGTATAGCCAATGCCACCAGAGTCACCCACATTGAATAGGTGCTTCCCGACTAACAGCAGAAAATGAAGAAGGACTTGGCTCACCGCCTTGGAGGAAGAGTTCGCTGAAGAATTCATGCATTGTTTTGATGCATGCCCACAGAATTTTTCAATATTGTAATTCAAGGCTTGAAGTAGTTCTTGAGATTCTTCTGTTAAAAATATGCTGAATGTGTTCTTCCTTTATTTGTTTTCTATGTCTTTGCACATTTCATGTTAACATTTGACTTTGTCTTCTCAGATTCCCTTTGTAATGATCTGTTTAGCAATTTCACGTCAACATTTTTACATTTTCCTTAGCTACTTGGACTGTCCAATTATCTTGCAGGTGGATTTTGGGTCTCTACTATATCTCCACCCCTTCACATCCTTTTGGTTGCTTGTTTTTGAACTTCTGATACCTTTTCCCGTTTGACACCTCATGATCACACAGGCTGGTGTGCTTATTTCACGTGGACTTTGTTGCTTCCTTGCTAGATAGCCGCCTGTTTGATTACAAACAAATAAAAAGGAAATAAAAAACACACAAGGGGCTGGGCTCCTAAATATGCTCGATCCCTCTACCTATGGCATTACTCCATCAGTATATGAAACAGCCCTAAGCCAGCTCTACCAGACACGGTCCTCAGAGGCCTCAAAGCGTGCTCCATCAGATCAAAAACAGCCCAAGTTGGAAGTGCTGGGTCCATGGCCCTGGAGACCTCTACTGCATGTGCCCCACCATTCCACCAGTTCATAAAGTAGCCCCATATTGACTTGACCAGGTTTGGGGCTTTGGATCCCATGAATATGCTTACCTTTCTGCTCAACAAGTAGTCCCACGTCAGCATGGGCTGAATGTGGATCATACGAATGTGTATGTCCTACTGTACCACTGGTTCTTCCATGAGCTCCATCTGCGTGGGCAGAGTTCTTCAGCCCCCATGAAGTATGTGAGTGAATTTGGGGCCCAAACCCCTCCCTCAACCAGGGAGCAACAGAACCCCACAGGTGGATGATTCAGTCACCTAGCCTCCTGTGTTGCTGGTGTTCAACCCATTTATCATTTATTCCTTTTTCCTCAGAGATTCAGGGCCCTGTATCTTTCTTCAGATCTTTGTTGAGAGGGATTGTCTCATTTGCCTGTCTACATCACCATCTTTACTGGAAGTCTTTACGGTTCATTTTTCAAGACTATTTTTCGTCACGGATTTTACTATCAGTGGCAATGTGGAACCATATGGTCACTTTAGGAATTTGCTTAGAGATTTCCTCGGCTAAATACCTAAGTTCATCACGTACAAGTTCTACCTTCCAGGAACCACTAAGCATAATTCAAACAAGCTCTGTACCACTGCATAAAGCTCTTCCTCCAATCACAAGTTATCATTTCTTTAAAGGTTCGTCAATAAGCCATGTCACATGCACTACCAAGCAGCATTCTGTTGCTGGAACCTTAAGTTTTCTTCAAAATGATAGAGACTCCTACTATAGGGCCCCTCTCTTTCTTCTGAGCCCTCCCCAGAATTGCCTTTGACCTCTGTAATACTCTGAGCAGTTTCTCCACGGCAACCAGGCTTCCGCTGATAAATTCACTGCCATTGAGTTGATTTAGAGCCATACCATCCCCTGTAGAGCAGAGTAGAACAGCCCTTTATGGTTTCTGAGGATGTAAGTCTTTATTTTCTTTTTAATCATTTTATTGGGTGCTGATAGCTCTTATAACAATCCATTTGTACATATGCTGCCACAATCCTTTTCAAAATATTTTCTTTCTACTTGAGCCTTTGGTATAAACTCTGCATTTTTTCTCCTTCCTCTATGACCCTCTCTTATGATTCCTTAATACTTTAAAATTTATTATTATTTTCATATCTTACACTGACCACTGCCTCCCTTCATCCCATTTCTGTTGTCTGTCCCCCTTTGCTGGTGGGGTTGGGTGGGGTGGGTGGGTTGGTGGTGGTTGATCATTGTGATCGATACCCCCATTTTCCCCTCACCTTCTTCCTGGATTCATGGTATTGCTGCTCCCGTTATTGTTTCTGAGGGGTTTATATGCCTGGATCCCCTATGTTGAGAGCTCTTATCTGTACTTGTGTACATGCTCTGGTCTAGCTGGATTTGTAAAGTAGAATTAGGGTCATGATAGTGGGGGAGGGAGCATTAAAGAAGTAGAAGAAGGTTGTATGTTTTGTTGGTGCTATACTACACCCTGGCCAGCTCGTCCCTTTCTTGTGACCCTTCTGTGAGGTGATGTCCAATTGTCTAAGAATGAGCTTTGGGTCTCCACTCGGTCCCCTTGCCCCTTATTCAAGTTGATATGTTTGTTTTTCAGGGTCTTCTAAGGCCTGTTACTTGATCATGATCACACCAGCTGGTGTCCTTCTTCTATGTGGGCTTTGTTGTTTTCAGCTAGATGGCCACTTGTCTTCAAGCCTTTTAAGACCCTAGATGCTATATCTTTGGATTTCCAGGCATCATCAGTTTTCTTCATCACATTTGCCTCTGTACCAATTTTGTCTTCAGTGATCATGTTGGGGAGGTGAGTATCACAGACTGACAGGTTATTAGAACTTTGTTCTTATGTTGACTGAGTACTTGAGCAGAGGCCTAATATCTATCTGCTACCTTAATACTTAACATATAATATATGTGCATAGATATATGTCCCTATCATTATATATAAATATATTTAAATATGTATGTGCCTACATTTATACCTTTATAAGTATCCTTTGCCTCCTAGTTCTTGCCTCTATTTCTTTTTACTTTCCTCTTGCCCCACTGTCATGTTAGACCAGTGGTTCTCAACCTTCCTAATGCCGCGACCCTTTAATACAGTTCCTCATATTGTGGTGACCCCGCAACCATAAAATTATATTTGTTGCTACTTTATAATTATAATATTGCTTCTGTTATAAATTGAATGACCCCTGTGAAAGAGTCGTTTGACCCCTGCAAAGGGGCGAGACCAACAGGTTGAGAACCGCTGTGATAGACATTCATTTGGTTTTCATTAAATTCCTCTTGGCTACATTGCATTTGATCAAGACCCACCAGCCATCCTACGCCCTCCTTGCCATCATTTTAGATCACTTGTTCCCTTGTCCCTGCTTTTGTTGGCTCCTCCCTTCCATTCCCCCCGTCCCCCTCCCCTAGGTTCCCCAGGAACCATCGGTCCCGTTATTGTCTCCTTGACATTGTTTATCCTGCCAATCTTATCTGGATAGACACGAAAAACCAGAAACAAAAGCAACAAAAAAGAAAATGTTCCCCTCTGCCCCTGTACCCCGCTATCCATGTCCTATAACTAGTTCCAGGTCTGTTGACCTTTTTGAGTATTTTCCGGTTGAGTCGTATGAGGTGCCATGTGCTGCCCCCGAAGACTACTTTAGGAGTTTCTCTAGGTCCTCATTGCTTTACTCTCCTTGTTGCTCGGTTCCCTACCCTTTGAGTTTCGCCCTGGTGGGGTGGGTTCAGATGGGGCACAATTGCCGCACTGTGTCTGCAGCATGGTCCCCCGTAGTGCTGTGGGTCAGTTGGGGGAACGCCATGTCTCCTGGTGGGGCCGGCCCTATGGTCCTCTATGTGCATTGGCTGCTCTGGGCAGGAATATGGCCCTCAGAGCTTGGTGGGCCAGGTTGCATTCCCAGATCTGTTTCTCTGTCCCTCCCTCTTAGTTTGCTCCCTTGTGTTCCAAGCAGATGCAGCCCTCTCCCCGAGCTGTCTTCTGTAGTTCCTTTTTCTGGGAAGGGGGTTCCACGTAGCTGAGGGGAGGGCCTGCCCTCAGATTTCTCTGTTGGTTTGCTGCTTCATGCCAGTGTGTCCCTCGCTCCCTTTCCTGTGGAGATAAAAACAATACCCTCTCCTTGGGTGGGTTAGTGCTCTGTTCCTCCGCTACCCATGTCCTCCCCACCAGCCTCCTTTTTAGTTGGCTCCTCACACGTTTTTAGTGGGTCAGACCCTGCCAGAGAGCCTGAACCTTGCCTAGGGAATGGATGCATCCAATAGCTTCCCCTAAGCCCCTTTTGCTGTGGGAGTTTACCTCAGTGGACTCATGTTGTACTTGTTGTTTTGTGCTTGGCTTACTTCGCTTAGCATAATTTTGAGGATGTAAATCTATGGGAGCAGAATGTCTCATTGTTCCTGGTGGACTTTGAATGGAATACCTGGTTGACTTGAACTGCTAATTGAATAACCCACTATGCCATTACAGCTTCTACCCAAAACGACTTCCACATTTTAGGCATCTGTTAAAGAAGCTGCCCACGTCCACCAGCTCATTCGTGCCGTGGTAATAGAGACATCACAAGTGGGTGGGTTGAATAAGCAAACATTTATTTTCTCACAGTTGATGACGCGCTCACTTCATCTTCGGAACCTTCTGCTCCTCTAACTGTAATCAATTATATCAAGGTCAGAGCCACGTACCATGTGACCTCAAACTTGCAGATGGTTGACACGATGGAAAAGTTAATTGCAATCGCTGAAACAATGTGGCATTTCATTTCAGAATCATGAATCATGCCTTGTCTGGTCTAGTCTCTTAAGATTCATTTTCATAGTAAACTAATCTTTAGAGTGTCAAACAGTGATTATCAACAGGGACACATTTTACAGATTGGATCTCTAGAGTTGTGTCTACACTGTTGCTACAGAAAGTTTGGTAGAGATTGGAATTGGTGGCATTCGGGAATTGACATAAACATTAACCATGTTATTTCCTTACAGTAATAGGTTATGACAAGAAGCTTGTGAAGAAAGACTACTTCTGTTTAATAGATAAATTTATATTTTTGATATATTTGTTGCATAATCACATTTACAGTTTAGGATTCTATTTAAAAGGTCACAATGTAAAAAAGTTTTTGGCATATTAAGTTTAAATATTAAATATTCTGCTAGTCTTAAAGTGTTCTTAGTCTTAAAAATGTAACAAGTTTTCTACGGATATTCATCACCAAGTACTATGAAATAAACAGAGACAAAATAAAAACTGTGAAGACTGGAAAATTTAAGACGTCATGAAGCATCCATGGGTGAACAAGACAAGAGAGATTAGAAAGGGTATCTGGTTATCATTCCCCTTTGTAAAGATAAGACACCACCAAGGTCATGGATCCAAGATGAGCCATTGTTGACTAAGGCTATCCATTGCTGACTAAGGCTACCCATTGTTGATTAAGACTATCCATTGTTGATTCATTTAACCCTAGATGACAGTGCTCCTCACACGTTTTGGAAAAATATTTGAATTTTTGCTATACTACTAAGGATAAGTCACTAGAAATGAAAGTGCTGGTTCTTCAAGTTTTGGTCTTTGGAACAGAAAGATAATATTATATTTGAGGAAGAAAATTGGGTGCTTTTAGCAGAGAGAAGTCCTTGACGGAAGTCACCCTGACCTCAAGTTCAGATGCACAGTTATAACTCAAAACCAACTCGCTACGATCCAGTCGATTTCCACTCCGAGTGACGCTATGGAATAGAGAAGAACGGCCGCCGTGGGCTTCGAGACTCTAACTGCTGTAGAAATAGAAAGCCTCGTCTTTCTCCTCTGCAGGGGCTGCTTGTTGGAACTGCTGACCTTGCAGTTAGCAACTCACTACCTCATGTGGGAGGATATAACTTTTCTTCAAATCTATAATTAAGGAATTGAGTTTAATATGTTTGGGAAAGGTGACAGGAGATAGAGTTTATTAACTTCTAAATAAGCGCCTAAATAAGCGCCATGAAGAAGTCTGTCTGTGAAAATTGAGTGCGAGAGTTTTCTATCAAAACTTCTATGCTCCTAACAAGTCCCTTCTACTTTGTATTCTTCACAACACTTAAAGTACAGAGGTCAAGCTGCCCTTAATGAAGACTTAGGTATAGAATGTGTGCTTTAACCCCTCTCATTCAAGGCGTTAACTTTTTAAATACAGCGATTGTGATAGATAATGATGGACAGAAAACTGCCTGTGCCTTTTGATGACAGCTGTGGCGTTATGTGCCACAGAGCGGGCTCTGTGCCAAAGAAGCCAATCTTATGTTGCTGACATGAATACTCACTCCAACACCTCAGATATAAAAGTGGAGGAGTAAATTATAGCGCTAATAAAGTTAACCTGGTGGAGTCCAAAATGGCATATGCAGCAGAGAAAAAAAGCAAACAGAAACAGTTCATGCTGTTATAATTGCTACAATTTTGATAGCAATTTAAATAAAAAAATTCAAATTGCTGCAATTAACACACACATAGAATTGAAAGGGTGCTGGATGACCTCGAACAAAACACACTGTAGAATTAGCCCTCCTCTAAAGAATTAACCTTCATAAATCATTTGCATCCAGAGGACTCCTGATTCCCAGCTCTCCAAAGCTTATCAGCATGGAAAAAAAAGGCCCCTAATGGGAATGTCCATTAGGCGCAAGCTTGGTTTTCATATGAATGCAGAGAGATTGTGCTACATTCACAAAATCTCTCACTGAAAGTGGGGTTTTACTTTTTCGACCATGGGTGCTCCTGGTTGGCTTAGAAGCAGTCCATCTGTAAGCCATCACCATGTTGCTGAGCAGTGAACCTGATTCATGCAGACAGAAAGTCCACTTTCACTTCACTGCAGGGGCGTACGATCACCTTGTCTGTGGTTTATGTCCGGATAAAGGCCTCTCTCCTCAAACACGATGAAGTGCAGTGGCTCCAAATTGTTATTTGAGATGAGGGGGAAATGTGTTCTGTGTCTCCAGTCACCTGAAAACAAATTTAAGGCATGCTCTCTAGGACTTATTGGAAGCTTTTGTTATTATTAAGTCAGACTTATGTGAGTGCAGCACAGACAACAGTGAGAATGATGATTTGTGAACAAAAATCAGAAAAGAAACAGTTGGGTGAGTCTAATATGAGTGAGATGTGACCTCCACTATCCTTGGTCTAAAGGTCAAGATTTGATGGGTAAAGCAAAACACTTGAACAACTACCTAATATATAAGGCTCAAAAACATTTTAAAATCGAACTGTGTGTGTTGTGGAGGGTGTTGTTGTTTTTAGCCCCTCTTATAAAAACTCAACTCTGGAAGATGCCATAGCAGATCTCTTTTTTTTTTTTTTAGTTCCCCGACACTCCCTGTATACCTCAAAGGCAACGTATGTATCAAATGACCGTTTCCCACTCACATTTGCCTTGAAAACAGTTGTCTTGCTAATGCGATGTTTGTGCTTGCTCTGCTTAAATATATTGGTGCATTATTTGGTCAAAATATTACTGGAAATAAGGAGTACCATGCTAAACTTAATTTGTGGGATGCTGATTATATAATTTGGAAGTGGAGGGCTAACATTAATTAAGAACCATGAGAATAATTTGAATCAATTTGGGGGTGAAAGTACAATTGCTACAGATGTAAAAATAACTGGGATGGGAGTAGGACTTTGAACCTTGTATTATCATTTTGTTTCACCAAAGGTTTATTTTTTCCTACAAAGATAAGAGAGATCAAAGGAAAAGAGACATGATAATCCTGAAACCCTGAGCTCCAAGAGGAAAGGATAGAGTAGTGCACTGAAGGCCCACTGGGAGAAACTGGAAAAAAAAAGTCATGAGAGACAAGACAGGTTAATTTTAGGCTGATCTGCTGCAGCACAGCCATGTTGAACTTTTGCAAGCAACATTCTATTGATAAAGTGACCTGACAGTAAAAGCCACACCAGTGACTGGCATCGAGGAAGGTGACATCTACCCTTTTGACCACATCCTCATAGTGACCTTTTGGATATCATTTTTTTTTTTCATTTAAGCTACCCACAAGATGAATTTCAAACCTTAACACGTTTTGTTTTGTTTTTTTTCAGGATTTACCTGAGTATCTGATGCATCTGAAGCTACCACGGCCATTTCTTACTATGGAATATTGTGAATAATTTCTTCCCAAATATCTTCTGAAAAAGTAGAGCATTTCTCCCTCAACACTTTGTATAACATGAAAACTTATTAATGTAGAGAAAGCTTATTAATATACTATAAATGTGAACAGCATAGTAATTGATTTCCACATTACTTTTTTCTTTCATTTTGAGAAAAAATTCCATCACACTATCATCATTTGAAACTAGAGTGTTTGCTCATTGTTAACCCCTTCAGTATTGCCCCTCTTCAGATTGTCTATCATTTCCCAAATGTGTTTTAAAAAATGTTGCACTGGCATGCAGTGCACATATTATGCAATTCAATAGTTCCATCACATTAGCAAGAGTTGTGTAATTGTTACCAAAATCCCTTTAAAAACATTTTCTTCTTTCTTATATTTATTGTTATTAGCTCCCTTTTCTCACCAATTTCCTCTCTTATACCCATGATAAATCATTAATTCAATTAGTGCCTGTAGGAGCCCTGATGGAGTAGTGATGACACATTGGTTTGTGATCTCTCTGGTCGGCAGTTCGAAACCACCAGCAGCTGCATGAGAGAAAGACTGGGCTTTCTACTCCCTAGACAAGTCAGTCTCAGAAACCCACAGGGATCACGATGAGTCAGTATTGACTCAATGACAGTGATCTGGAATTTGGAGATTTCATAATACAGGAAAACATACAAAAATGAGCAGTTACAAAGGAAAACAGAAAAATCTAGATAGAAAAGAAAGTAGAAAATATTAAAAAATAGACAAATTTAAAATGGGTCAAAAGGGAGACAAGAGATTTAGTGTTACATTCTCATCTAAGTATATCTGCAGTAATCTGCTTTGCAAAGCACTCTACTCAACGGCAAGGCCTAGTCATGGTCCCAGGGGATTCAGCAGAAGCTTAGTCCATGTGTCCACATGCTCTTTTAAACTAATGGGTCTTTATCTTAAATTTAGAACTCACTAGAATTTGGTAAAGAGGATCTAGAGAAACTCTTAATATATGATAATTTCCAATGATAACTTTTATTGTAACATCAATATATTTATAAGAATATTATTATAACATCAAGAATATTATTAAAACTTTTAAAATTTACCTTGATTTCTACCCATATACCCAAAACAACATTTATAGTTAACTGTTCATTGTTAACTTTGGAAATGTTATTGTAACTTTCATTAAAGGTCTTAAAGTTTCAAAATGGTGTAAAATATGAAAATAATAATAATTTATAATTCATTGAGGCTTTATGAGTGTGGGAGGGTGGGAGAGGGAGAAAAATAATGTGGAACTGATACTAAACACTCAAGTAGAAAGAAAATGTTTTGTAAAGAACAATGGCAACATATGCACAAATGTGGTTGACACAATGGATGTATGGATTGTTTTAAGAACTGTAAGAGCCCCAAATAAAATGATCTAAAAAATGGACATATCCCAGTTTGTTATTCCAAAGATACCATTTTGCATATATGTCAGCTAATACATAGCAGAGAATTTTGAACCCTGTTAAGGATGATCATCTTGTCACGTTATCAGAAGAGACCAGTCCCTAGAGAAAGACATCAGGCCTGGGGCAGCAACGTGTCAGCAGAAAGAGGAAGACCATCAGCCAAATGGAGTGCTGCTCAAAGGACACTCGTGAAGATGGCACAAGGACCAGGCAGCATTTGACTCTGTTGTACATAAGGTATCTGTGAGCTGCTCAATAGCACCTAACAACCACATTAGTATGCTTTCTAACATAGTGTATATACTACTGTCCCATCGTGTTAATCATTCCAGGGCAAAACCAAAACACCCAAACTCACTGCCATAGATTCAGTTTTGACTCAGGGCAACCCTGGGGAAATTGCAGAACCGCTTCTATGAGATTCCAAGACGGCGGCTTTTAGAGGGGCAGGCAGTTTCATCTTGCTGTCTCAGAGCCTCTGGTGTCTTCGTATTACTGACCTCATGGTTAGCAGCCCAATGCATAGCCCACTACGCCACCAGGGCCCCTCAAATGACTTCCCCAAAATAAAGGAGGCAATGCTGGGATACAGAGTACTCAAACAAGTTAAAGATTATTACAGTTCATCATCCTTTATTTTATCTTTAATAACCAATTTAAATGTGTGGGCATCAATCTTTATGCCAATCAGTCTTCTCTTATAAATGTTGCTTTCCCCATACTCTGTGATGGTTTATGTCTGCAAATCAGAGCACTCTGAGTCAGTTCCTATAAATAAAATTTGGCCCTGAGACTAGCCATTCAGTTTCATTATAATTTATGAGCATCTTATAAAATCCAATCATATTAAAATACTTATTTGTGGTCACAGAAAAACTGCTGTGAATTACACTGTAATAATTTAAAGTTTGATGCACAGAGCTTTGCATGTGGAGACCTGTGTGTGTCTTTCTTTTCATTCTTCCTGTCCCATTGTCAATAGCGGCATCCTCCCATCTTGTGCAAACGAATGTTACTTCCTAGAACTGACTGACTCAATCTGCAGGCACCACTCACTTTCAAAGAGAATAATCATTTTTCTATAATACTATTAATTTGGGAGCTAAGTTTTAAGGAAAATGGGGGTATCATTTCCCTACTATTCTCTGAGTTAATTAAAAAGTTTTGACCAATTGACGCACTAATTGGATTTAAAATTTTACAGACTCCTGAATTTTCAATGACCTCAAATGAACAACTATCCACAGGAACTATTCAACAAATGCATCTTGAATGATCTGTTTACTGGTTTCAGTTTAAGGCTAGTGTAAACTTATCTAGTTGTTTTGTTGTTGCTCATTCAGAACATTCTGACAATTTCTGTACACTCTTTGTCATCTTCCTTTTCACTGTATTTCGGCATAGAGTGACATTTCAGATGCAGCTCTAAATTTGGTGCATGGTATCCAACTATAAATTTGTGACAAATTTTACATTTGCTTTCAATTACAAGTTTTTTCTATGTGACAAATTGTGAACATGGCTTTTCCTCTGGTTTATCCCATAATACAATTCAAGAGGAAGAAATAATATTAACATTATGTGTTAATCTGGGCAGACTAGAGAAGCAAATGTATAGACACTCACATGTGTATAAGAAAAAAAGCTTTATATAGAAGAGCAATTGAAGATTGAGAAAATATCCCAGCCCAGTGCAGATCTAGTCCATCAGTCTGATATTAACCCATATGTCTGATACCAATCTATAAATTCTTCTTCAGACTCATGAAACACATGCAATGATGCTGAATGCAGGAGGATCACAGGCCAGTGGGTGGGAAGTCTTGTGGATCTAGTGGCATTGTAAGCATCTCAGTGCTGGCAGGGGTCTCAAGGTGGCTTATCTGGCTCCAGATGTCTGGCTCCATCAGCCTCTCTCCATATCTCTTCTCCACAGGGATGTCTCACAGAGAGGGAGCAGAGAGAGAGTGAGTATCTGTAGTCTCCAAGGAGGAATGCAGGAGTTCCCAGAATCCTCAGGGGAAAGCCATGCCCACATAGAAACCTCATTGACTATGACCGGCTATGACAGGCTAGACACCACCCCTATATTCTGAATCCTCAAATTGACTCCAGATTATGTAACTACCACACATTATGACATACCTTATATACTTAAATATAAGCTGACTCGAGTATAAACCGAGGTACCTAATTATTATCTGGGAAACCAGAAAAACTGATTGACTCGAGTATAAGCCTAAGGTGGAAAATACAGAAGCTATTGGTAAGTTTCAATTATAAAAAAATGAAAATAAAATACTAAAAATTGAGACATCAGTGGGGTAATGTATTTAAATATTTATTTTAACTAAAAAACATAAATAAAAGGAAAAGTCATTTGACATTAGTAAACCAGCACAGTAAGTGGAAAATAAGTTCAACAAAAACAATAAGGTATCAAAAATGATACCTTAGGAGTATTATTCCCTGAACTCAATCAGCAACCAAGCTAAAATATTAAGAGTTAAAATCCTTCATAACTGGATTCCTCCTCATCATCCATATCCTAATGCAGAGCTTCAGCTGGTGTGAGGTCATCATAGACGCTGTCCTCACTGAGATCACCATCATCACCATCACTGCTGTCATTGTCATACAAAGCGCAGTCTTCACTGCCATCCATAGCATTACTAATACTACCTTTCTGTAAGGCACGTCGCACCATGTCTTCTGGAATGTCTTCCCATGAATCTCGAACCCACTTTGCGATTAACTCTATGTCACGCTTCATGAGATTTCCTTCTTTTGTTAGTCGGGCTTGACCAGATGACATCCATTCATGCCACATTCTTCGCACAAGGTCTTTAAAAGGCGTATTCAAAGATACATCCAGAGGCTGCAGTACAGATGTAAGCCCACCTGGAATAACGGCTAAAGTAACTTTACTAGATTTTGCCAATTTTTGTATGTCACCTGATAGGTGGGCTCTGAACATATCCCAAACAAGTAACGATGGCTTTTTCTTTAAGGCTGTTCCTGGTCGTTGGTTCCAAATTTCTTCCAGCCATTTATTGGTTCCATCTTCATCAATTCAGTCTTTAACATGTGCACGCACAGTAATTCTTGGTGGGAAATTGATCTTTTTAGGCAAGGTCTTTCTTTTAAAAATAATGACAGGATGCAGCTCAGTTCCATTAGCCAAACATGACAGAACAACTGTAAAGTGTTGGGTTTTTTTTCATTTCCTGTGGTTTTGAGAAAAATGTTTTTTTCTCCTAAACTTGCCACAGTTCTGTTGCTTGGAAGATCAAAAGTCATGGCAGTTTCATCCAGATTTCCAATATCTGCCAGGTCATAATTATAAATCCTTCTTTGTTTTTTAATAAATGATTAGAACGACATAATTTTTTCTTCAAAGTCTTGTGGCAATTTCTGGCAAATCTTTGTTCTTTGTCTCAAACATAGTAGGCCAAACCTATTCATGAAGTGGGCACACCATCCTGCTGATGCAGCATATTTTTCAATGCCTGGTGTTTTATATTTGTCATCCTTAGCCATTTGTAGAGCACGTATGTGGATTCCCATGGGTGTTACGCAGTAACCATTTTGACGACACTCCATAACCCACTTATGCAATCCACTCTCTAGAACCCCATAAAAAGACGTAAAACCTAGACGAACTTTTTTAGCTTTTGGAATCTGTTCCAAGTCAGCCTTCATTTTTCCGTCACTACCTCACTTGCTTTTTGTCAACACAGAATTATCTACTTGCATGACTGTTATTGCTCTCTTCTGCTCTTGACACAACCTTCATTTAGAAACCAGCCTCATGTGACTGGCGTTTTTGTTTTGGTTCAAGAGTATCCATTTCTAATAGGATAAAAAAAACAAGACTTTGAAAAAGAACTTTCATGGTAATGCCCCCCCCCCCCCCGTGACATATTAGCCAGGAGGAGTGGGGTAAGTCTGTGTGGGTGAGGGATGCAGAATGTGAATTAACACAGAGACCAGAGGGGAGAGAAGGAGCGCAGCCACAGACACATCCTTACCAGTTCAGCTGCCGGAGTAAGTGAATCACTACAGGTGCTTCTGCAAATTGGAGCTGTCCACGTCATAGGATGGCTCTGATTAATTAGATGTGAGTAAACAACCATTCAAAGCCCTGCAGTGTCAGTGGGGCTTTGAATGAACAGCGGAGAAATGGCAATCACCTGGGAGAAAACGGGCGCTTGTCCCGATACCTCCGGGTGGGGGGAGGTGGGGTAGAGGGCGGGCAGTGAGATGTTACACCTCGCTGGGGTACCACTGACCTGTGTATAAGCCGAACCCCAATTTTCAGCACATTTTTTGTGCTGAAAAACTCGGCTTATACTTGAGTACATACGGTATTTTATTATCCCTATATTACATCATAATAAAATTCATAAATAATACTTAGAGAGTGCCAATGCATAAATACATTTTCAGAAATGAATTAGAATCAGTACCTATTATCATGTTTTTATCCATATATTGTCAGTATATATATTAGAAAAAAACAATAAACAGAATAACTTCAATTTTACATGTACGGTTATGGTGACATGAATTTGCTGGATATGGACCTTCTCTACCTCTAGTTGGTGTAACTCCCATCAAATGATTGTGTGGAGCTATGCATACAGGGCACTGATGTGGCTGCTGATGTGTGAGGGTCTAGCCCCTCTATTCGGTTGGAACTATTAGAGGGGATTGGTGGGTTTTGTGTTCCACTCAGTATATAAGTGAGCGATCTCAGAAATTGAAAGAGGAATCTTGTGACCATCAAGAAAGAGCCACAAGCGGAGTGCCTGCTGGGTACTGCCTGTGGGGTGCATAGAGCAAAAGCACCAGACCGCCCAGCACCAAGCCATGAGCTAGAGTGGGGGTCTTCTCTGCACAAAGAGCAAGAAAGGCCGAGTCTGCTAGGGAGGAGGATAGCCGGCAAAGGGTGGTGCCCTGTGGGCATTTACAGCTCTCCAGGAGGGTGCTAGCACTTGCCTGCACAGGGGCAGGTAAGTAGGCCAAGGAACACATGCATGAGAGGCTGAGGACCCAAAAGACATGCCTAACACATGGCTGAAAAGAGATCCTGCTGATAAGACAAGCATATCCTTAATGCTTTCTGATGCTGACAATGTACTATGTCAACTTCTTTAGTAAACTCCCATAAGCATGAGAATTGCCTGTGAGCCCTGTGTGGCTATGCAACAGAGCATCAAACTCAGCAGAGAAGCAGATGTCTGGGGATGGATAGTTAGTATGGAATCAGGTAAAGGACGTTGTAAGTGCTGGCATCCTAGAGCGCTGCTTTATGGGAATCCTACTTGTGCAGTGGTGGAGATGGATTATCCTCCCCTTTTGTGTGGCCAGAGAAGGTCGGATGTGGACCCCATGCCATTCCTCATCCAGGTTTGCCAGTTCATTCCATTCAAAAGTTCCACTTTACATTTATCCAGAATTTTGTGAAGAAAAATATCACTTCCTAGTGAAGCCATCAACTTGTTTTCAGTTACAATAAAGATATATAACAATTGAATCATAAACTTTTTTCCTGCTAGTTGCTGATTTTGAACATTTCAGTTTGTGAGATAAATGTTATTTTTAACACACATAATGTGTGATAGATAATGTATTTAATTTGAGATTGAATACAAGATTGAAATATACAACAAATTACATGAATTTTCTGTTTTTTGAATTAAAAATAAACTTACAAATTTGAATAATGTACATTTAACGTGTTTAGACTTACCTAGCCAATTCCCATTCACATGAAATCTGTTCAGAACTCCATACAGCTTAACCAAATCTCTCAGATGTATAACGATGACTGCGCTCCATTGCCGAACATTCCCACATCCCCCACAGGCACAATTCACCTTGCTGTGGGAGGGGCCAAGCACAGAGCATGGAGAGCAAGTCCTAACTGAGCTGCGAATCAACTTAAATAGCTATTCCTCTCCTGTAGCTCTGGCGTCACGGCAGCGAGCCCAGAAGCAATGCCTGGGCCCTTACTAGCCACGCGTCAGAGACACATTTGGCATACATAGATGCCAGATGCAATTCAAGCATAGAAGGTCGAATGTTCATGTTACTACTTAAAAATTATCATTGAGCCAAAAAGAAGAGCCAAAACAAGCTACACATTTATTTATTTATTTTAGGTCAGGTTCAGAATTAAAAAAACAAGTTGTTGGATTCAGGTTTTGGGTTTATGCTAGCAAGAAAGAAAAACACCCCAAAATTTATTTTCAATTTTGAATTTTAGCACCATTTTGATGGAAACTGAATTACATCTCCCTAATGAGGTAGTAGCCCTGGTGGTCTAGTGGGTACAAGTTGGGCAGCTAACTTCAAGGTCACTAGTTCATCCCTGCCAGCTTCTTGAGGGAGAAAGCAGGCACGCTCTACTCCCTAAAGGGTTAGAATGTCAGAAACGCTCAGGGTAGTTCTACTGTGCCCCGTAGCATCACTACGAATAGGCATGGATTCATTCATTGGCTGCGCATTTAATTTCTGGAGGTGCGATAGTTAAAGCTTTGTTTCAGCTTGGCAGGTCCAAGATTTGCAGCTGTTTGGAAGTTAACACCTAGTAATCCCCCAAGTATTTACCTGATACTTGCAATCACAGCCAATTCCTTTAAAGAGGATTCGGGTGTAGGTAACATTTTTACTCAAGTGTCAAATCGGATGCCGTCAATTGAACAGACAGTTCCCGGGGTGTGGCTGCTTCGCAGAGAAGTGAACACTGCACAAACTCTTGCTTGTTTCTTGCTGGGTCTTGATTCTACACCTACGGTTCTTTGGACTTAAGTCAATGGCCAACCATCTTGTCTGTCTATTCTGTGACTAGTTAACAGCTCGCCACTTGATCTGCCCTCTTGGGAGTCATTCACCTCTGCAGTCGCAAGCCTGAACAGCGGACCCAGGATTCATTATTTTCTGCAGCCATCAGCCTGTGGAATGCTTGCTGATTTTGGATTCATCAGCTCCTTCAGCCATTGGAGTCAAAAGAATCCTCCAACTGAACACGGAGCCATGGACATGGAACCTGCCTAGATTTACACTTACCTGCTTCTACAAATATGTGCACTTTTCTTGATATAAATATATTTTGCTCTTTCTCGGTTTTGCTCTGTCTCTTTCTTTATATACATAGGTAAATACCTATATATGAATAGGTACTTACCAAATACATATATTTACCATGTATATCCCCCCCAAAAAAACCTCACTGCCATTGAGTCTATGCTGACTCATAGTGATCCTATAGGACAGGGTAGAATTGCTTTTGCTTCTTTAGTGAACCCAGCCTAAGACATTAGACAAGTTATTGCTTGCAGGGAGGGCAATAAAATACAACATCTCTTTAAATTAGTGCCAAAGTACCAAAGAACATCTGAGAGGGGCATTCTGAGTGATCAGGACTGGCTTGAGAAGTTTATGGGAAAAAGAAAGCAAGTGACAGAGCAGTAGAGGAACCAGAAGAACCTCATTCCTTATTTATAAAAAGTCCAAATCTAAGCAATTGGAAAGAAAAGAAGGAGTGATGGCAAAGCTTAGGAGAGGAATTCCAACTAGGAAACAAAATCTGAATTCTTAAAACCAAAACATTTGTATGCAAATCAGTACAAATTGAGACATGTTCTTTTTGATATAAGTACTTGTTAAAAGGCTGCTAAAATTGGATTCTTAAATGGTTATGTGAACATTAGTTGAAACTGTTTAAATGGTGCATGCTCAGGAATAAAAAAAATAGTAATTTACTCCAAACGTGACCTTTTCTAGAGCACAATAAATCATCCATATATAGTGTCTCTTTCCGTGAATCTTCCATTTAAGAGAGAGCAAAAAGGGAAGCACTACTGAGAACGTGAGACAGCCCCTGCCCCACGAGAAGAAGCGATATTGGAGCGCATCAGCACAAATCCCACTCGCTGGCTGTAATTCATTTCCAAGGGCAACTTGTGTTGTGTTGCAGCTTGCCTTGAATTTCCTATTCCTCATGAACCATGCCTCCTTTAGCTCTGCGAGTTCAGGAATAGGAAAGCATACACTGCCCTTGCAGTTTACTCACACCTGTTGAATTTTAAAAAGATACTTTTAAGTACATGAACGAAATGTTTACTGAGGATGACATTTGTCTTACTGGGGGAGAAGTCCAAGGAATGTATCAATTTGAGTTTTGAGACTCAAAAAGTTCCACAATATTCTGATTTAAAAATGAACTGTAAATTCAGTTATTGATACTAATAAAAATGACTTTTCATCCTTTATAATTTTTAACCCATATCTGAGCCAAAGTATATTGACTTTGTCTACAATCACAGCTGAACTTTTTTTTTTTAAGTAACTATTTGGAAAGTCTAGAGTGTCATTGAATCATGCTACTAAACTTGATAGTTGATCACAAATTACATGTTTTTCATATATATTTGTAAGACTAAACAATCATCCTTTAAGTAAAAAGCACAAACATGAAAGTAGGAGAGTTGCCAATTTGAAATCAAATTTTACAGGTATATCTCATTTTATTGTGTTTCACTTTGTAGGCCTTCTAGATATTTGCTTTTGAAAATAATAATAATTATTATTATTACAAACTGAAGGCTTGTGGTAACCTTGTGTTGAAAGCAAGTCTACTGGCTCCATTTCTGCCCCCTCAGTGGCATGTGTTTACTTAGTATCTCTTTTACAGTTTGGTAATTCTCACAATATTTCACATTTTTCATCTGTAATTGCACACTTAATAGACTGTAGTGCAGGATACACAAAACTTTTGTGGGCACAGGGAAACCCTGCAAAAACCTCCTTTGGCCCACAGAACCCACTGTATCTCGAAGGTATTAAAAATTTAATTAGCTACATCCAAAGAAGTAAGCATTGGAAAAGAAAGCATAACCCTGTAATGATGTTTATGCACAATAAAGTGGGTTTTTTAAATGATAAAATCATATTCCACTTTTTTTATGAATGACTGAATTTTAAATTTCAAGTAAGTGGTACTTATAATTAAATCCCAAGATTTAAATGAATTACCCATGAACCAGACTCCACAATAATTTTATAATTATAAAGAAAACTATTCCACAAAGTAAATGAGGTTGATAATGTGTTATGGTTTTATAGCACCGTGAGCTCACTGACAATGTGATGCTAGACCCTGTATTAAAAATGCTTAAGTACATTGCTCTGAACAAACAATGTTTTAAACAAACCCGCAAAGAGCTTCAGCTTTGGAGAGTAGTTTGTTTGCTGCAGGGGAAGTAGGCGCACAACACTGTTGAAATAATGGTGGCGGGTTTTATGTGTCACAAATAAGCAACAAAAGTGTTTGTAGAAAGCGTTTAGCTGAAAAATGCATTTGGATCATTTTAAGAATTCACCACGGATTTTAAAACATCCTTTAGGAAGAAATGTCCAGACCACAACAGATTGCATAGCTCTGTGCAACTGATAATGGACAATTTATTGACAAATATTTCTGTGATATTGTACAGTGTTGGAAAGGAAAAATAAGCTAAGCTCTATGCCTCTTACTGGGAGCAAGTCTTTGCTTTGATCAGGCAGATTGTATGCAGTCAACCAAAGCAGCAAAATATTTCTCAAAATGCATTTGTGACAAGTTGAATATAGAGGAAAGGGGGGAGGGATCCAAGAGTCTGTATGAACTAGCAGAAATAGAAGGTGAGAAGGACATTTTCCAATTTGACCAGAAAAAGCTCTAGCTCAGAGAGAATGGCTAAGAAAACGAGAAGAGCACAGGTGTCAAAGTGTGACTAGTAACCTTGAAATAACCTTGATGCAGTTCTTGAGGAAAACATCTAAGGACTTAGGATAAAAAGTGGTCTGCAATCCAGAATATTTCTTGTTAGTATTTTATTTCTTTAAGGCATATGCTTTAGAAATCTTTTACAGGAAATGAGAAAATGAGCTTTGCTCTTTTTGAACCATGCCTCCCTCAAACGTTATTTATGAATTATTTAACTTTTCCTTATTTGTTCATATAGTGAACAATGATTAGGCAATAACTCAAAAGGAAGAGCTAGAGTTCAACATATTTTGTTCAGTGCCTCTCACATTAATGTGCTGCTTAAAAACAAATAGCTAGCTCCAGTTCAAAAAAATGGTGAAATATGTGGGTCTCATACCAGCAGGACTTTGTTCTGCTGGAATAGTCTATTTTCAGTGCTAAATAAACTTAATCTAACCACTTTCATCTGATCCCTTTTACTACTAGCAGTAAACATAAGCTTTATCATCAAATGATCAGGGTAATACCATGACACAAAGTCTACACTGAGGTTAAGATCTGGTAAAGGCTTTATTAACTTGCTTGAATCAACGGAAAATTGCTATGCTTTGCTTTAACCACTTGTACAGCCAAGGAATACTGCCCAAGCGAGCTGGAATTTATAGTAATCAAGTGTGAGGAACAGGGAATATTTAATACCCAAATATCTCTCACTTATTTATATTACTTATTGAGATCACTGTTCACTGTAAAGGATGGAGGGAGTAAAATCTGAGTCAACGTGGGGAAAGCAGGTGAGGTGGTGGGAGGACAGTTAATGAATCACCCAGTTCTACTGAATAGGGAATTAATTAGGACACTGAAAGTAGAACACACACACACAAATGATTCGGAGACAATTACTGAGCCAACTCTGACCCAAAGGTAATGATTTTTAAAAGGAAAGTTCACTCTCTACAGAGTTTGTGGGATCACTTACTGTGCATTACTGTGAGCACATGATTAAACAAGCCCTTTGTCATTAAGCTAGATGTTAGTGAATTAGGAATGACATGTGAAAGATGGTGGGAGTGTAGCAAATACACGACTTTCTGCTGCTTTGAGTATTGTAAGTCACGTAGCACATAGCATCTACTTATGCATAATCATATTGGAGAAATAAGGGCCACATGCATCTACTGATAAGAAACTGCATTGCTTGATGTAGATTCAGAAGTTGAACATCTGTGTTCTAACTTGAACTGAGTAAGAGCAATCAAACCAAAAAACCGAGTGCCATTTAATTGATTCCGGCTCATCGCGATTATATATATGGTCCCCACAGCCGAATATCTTTAGAGGGGCAGGCAGCCACTTGTGGGTTTGAACCTGCCAACCTTGAGGTTAGCAGTCCAACCTGTTGCTCATAAGGGTACTCCAGCCTACAAAAAACCCAAAACCTAACTGCCATTGAGTCAATGTAGTGGATAGTGACCCTATAGTAGAGAGTAGGATTTCTGCAGCTAAAGTTTCTAGCTTTACAGAGGTTGACAGCCAGCTCTTTCTCTCATGGAGCAAATGGTGGGCTAGAACCACCAATTTCAGTTGCATGACTAGGGCTTGACCATTGTGCTACCAGGACCCCTGTCCAACCTAGACGTCTCAAAAGTTTGGTCTACCATGTGAATCTCATTTCTTGAGTGCCTGATACTGTCTTCGCTAGTGAACCTCTAGCACATATTTGTCCTCAGCCTGAATGCCCTTCCCTTGATTTTCAAGTCTGTGCAGTGTTAGCAGCTCTGTCTTCTGAGACCGCTCTTAGTCCCATCAGCAGGTTGGCTAGGACCCGGCCAGCACTTCACCTTGATTTTGTGCTCGACTTAATTATTTCTGTCTTCCTATAGTCTTTGGATGCACTTTCTGTTCTGTGCTGTGGATTCATTTATTTTACTTGGGATTATGTATTTTAAATCTGGATATGGAAAAGTGTAGATCCATTCTGGGGTGAGATTAAGCAATCATTATTAAAACTTCTTCCTTGCTTCTAGTGGGGTTTATGCTTCCTTCAAAGTATAATTGACCTAAATGTTAATATATCTACACTAATTGGAAGTTGGGTAATGTCACTGTGATTTTTTTCATAGTTTTTCTTCATTTTTCTATATTCTTACACTTTAGATGAGTTTCTTGCGAGCACCAAATGGTTGCTTTATTACATTATTATTGTCTGTCAAGTTTGCATTTTACATGGCATTTGATGAATTTAAATTTGGTATAGTTGCTGATGTATATGTGTGTTTAAATCTACCACCTTCCTGCATTATATTTTTAATCTTCTTAGTTCTATAGTCTTTTAGTTTCTCTTTCCTGCCTTTTTCTGTTTTGATTTAGCATTATTTATTATTTAATTGCCTCCTCTATTTCTTGGTCCTTAAGGACCTGGTTAGGCATTGGATTACTAGCTATAAGGTTGGAAGTTTAAATTTTCCAGACCTTTCTTAGGAAAAATATTAGGCTGTCTTCATAAAAATTAAAAGTCTCAGAAGTCATATTTGGAATCTTTATAAGTTGGAATTGACTTGATGGTACTATGTTTGCCCGTTTTTATTTTATATATTCCGTCAGCATTCTCATAATGGTTACTTTGGAAGTTTGAAGCTTTGATTAGTTGATGTGGTAGTTACATATTCTGTTGTCAATTTCAGGCGCTTAAGAGTGAAGGGGTGGAGTCTAACCTGTCAATCAGGTTATGATGACCTCATTTGGAGACGTTAAGGAGATAAATAGCTCGCTGGGGCGGGACACACTCTCACTCCCTGGATGCATTACTGCGACAAGCCTGATGGAGCTCCACTGATGCAGCCAAAGCCCTGAAGCTGGAGGAGCCACATGGAGCCCACGCCAGCACTGAGAGGCTTCCACCGCCACTGGATCCACTAAACCATTCACCCACTGGCCTTTGATCTTCCTGCAATCTTCATCAATGCATGTGTTTCATAAGTCTGAAGAGGAATTTATAGATTAGTATCAGATATATGGGCTAATATCAGACTTCTGAACTTGATCTGGACTGGGCTGGGATGTTTTCTCAATATTCAATTGCTCTTGTATATAAAGCTCTTTTTGTACAGATATGATAATTTGTTTCTTAGTAAACCCAGACTAACAGAATTTAAGCCTAATGTTATTTTTACATTGCATTCAGCTATTGAAAATACCTTAAAACATTTCAGCTCATCGATTTCTTTTCTGATATTCATGACATAGTTGTCCTGTGTATTTTGATTCTGCATATTTTGAATATTTCACATCATTTGTATTGTTTTATAAAGTAGTTGTTTTAGAATTATCCAGATATTTACAGTCTCATTATTGTACAGTCTCTTCTGAATTTCTTATATTTTAGAGGAAGTATATTTTTATTATTTGTTTTAGGGTACATTTGCTGGTAACCTCAGCTTTTGTTCTTCTGAACATATCTTTATTTAATTCTCATTCTTGGAGGATATTTTCATTAGGGATAGAATTTTTGCTTGACAGCTATTGTCTTTCAGCATTTTTTTTCTTTCCCTTTCTATGATACCCATATGCAGCCCAGGTGGCATCGTGAGTGTGCGTTGGGAGCAGTTAGAAACTACCAGTCGCGGCATGGGAAAAAGAAAAGGCTTTCTACTCTGTAAGGATTGCAGTGTCTATGTTCTCACTCGTTCTTTGGAGCGCCATGAGTTGGAGTCAACGCGGTGGCAGTGAGTTGAGGTTTTTCCCATTGCTGTGTTTGTTCTTAGTCTTGTTGTTATTTCCATAAAGAAAAGTGCCCCTGGTCTTCTTCGGCTACTTAAACTTTTTTCTTTGTTTTTCACCTGAATTAGTAGAATCGACCCAGATGAGAATTTATTTTTAGCAATCCTTCTTAAAGTTCAGAAGGTTTTGTGAACCAGTGAATTCATGTCTTTTGGCAACTTTAGAAAATTCTCAGTCATTTTCTCTAATAAGCGAAACACCTCAGAGAGTCGTGACTTTGTGTGTTCTCTTAGCCACGTTTGTATTTGAGCACTCAAGAGACTGCTAATGTTTTCACAAAGATCAATTTACTATCAGTTCTTAGGGAAAGCCTTTTCCTTTCTATTTTTCCCCTGGGGATAGTGTAAACCCAATCCCTCACTACCATAAATTATGCGGTCGAGTTTCCTACATTTGGGGAAATCGCCGGGGTCAGCACACCCGGAGTGCAATGGATGAGCCTCGCCCCGGGAAAACCACCTTCCTGATCGTGGTATCTCCCCTGCCAGGTAAGTATAGGGAACACCTTTTCTGTATGTCCTTCCTACTCCGTGTAGCTCTCTGTTTGATTCAGGATGGTGTGCATAAATAATTTACAGTTTCTGCTTCACTGATACCACCGTTTCTCCCAAAGGGCATACAACCATGGGTGTGCTCAGTTATACTACATGGCTAAGAAAAACCATGACTTTAAGGGGGGTCCAAACTATGTTAAAAATAAATAAATAATACATAATTTGAAACACTCTTTTATACATAATAAATACAGAGTAGAACCATGATTTTCCAAATGGTCCAAAGAAGTTTAGACCTGCTGCAAAGTGTTTGCTGGAGGGAGTAGGGAAATTTATACTCAGACATTTTATAGGTTTTACATGATGAAAAGGGTTTGCATTTTCTTTTGAAAAATGGGCTTAGAAAATTTAAAAGAAAGCATTTGGAAAATGGTCGTGGAAAAGATGGTAGCATCATCAGTCTTTTAATATTTAAACTATGAGAGAAATACCAAGCATTTGGTCTATGAACCCAGATCCCCATACTCACTTCACTGGGTAAATTTCAGAAGCACAAGTCTGCATGTTCACCAAGAGTTTCCTTACACATTTCTGCAAGACTTTAGGGACTGGGATGAGATAAATGTCCTTCATGTATTCCCAGAACCCAGCACAGTTCCTGCCTTATAGGAATTAACTAAAAATAAAATAAAATGTATAAATAATGAACAAATAAATAAGGGATATTGTATACTATATCCTAATCTATCTCTCAGCACTACTTCTTTAGAAAAAAAGAGTTAATGGATGGCAGCAACAAATATTGGAAAATTTTCAGCAAAAGCCACTTGTTTATAAAAATGTCAATAAAAGGATATAAAACTTCTGTCCACAAAAGGTAAGCCTGTCTGCACCGTCTGTTTCAGCAATATTAGTAAGTTAAAGTGGGACCACTGGCATCCTATATACTCCTTTCAGTTAATATATTCATTCAATCTAACACATTTTCATCTATTTGTTTATCTCTGCATAAACACCAGTGGAAAAGCTACTGTTTGCTAGCTACTTAACTTTTGTGAGTGTAGCATAATTGCAAGTGGATTGATAAGTAATGAAAACCTAAGTGTTGTGTACAGATTACGACTCCAGTGCCTGGTAGGGCGATTACATGTGATGCTTGTTACTCTGTCTCACAGTGAATAATGATAGGGTTTCCCCTGTGCCTATGTAAATATCTCTTTGAGAACAAGAGAGAAGTGGTTAAGAAGGCCAATTTTACTCATTATTAAATATGTGACTAAGCAATTTATGTTTCAATTACAGTGATTGGTAGCAAACACTGTGATATGGTACAGATGAGACCAATAATAAGCCCTGATGAGCGCGGAGCAGAGGATGTTTCTTCACTCCTTTAAATTTATTGTACTGTGATGAGAACAAAAATACATGTCATGAAGCATTAGTATTTGGATGTTATAACTTGATTACCTCTACATTTGCATGAGACAAACAAATAAATAATCATCTGAAGTATAGCCAGCCTTTTCAGAAAATAAAATGATAGAAATCCAGTTTATCCAATATGGTATGGATGCAGTGAATATATGTTAATATTATTAAGTTCCATTTGTTTCCTTTTTGGGTTATTTTTTCCTGTAATGATAATGAGTTTATAGATTAATACCCAATCCTTTGCCATAACCAATTGTTACCCTAGATGTTTTCTGAGGCTGCAAACCTTTATGGGAACAGACAGCCTTTTCCTTCTTCCCGGAATGTCTAGTCGATTTGAACTGCCCACCTTGAGGTTAGCAATCCAGTTCTTACTGGCAGCACCAAATGAAAAGCACTTTTTTAAAACAATTTATTAGGGGCTCATACAACTCTTATCACAGTCCATACATATACATACATCAATTGTATAAAGCACATCTGTACATTCTTTGCCCTAATCATTTTTTTCTCCTCTTTTCTTTTTTTACATTTTATTAGGGACTCATACAACTCTTATCACAATCCATACATATACATACATCAATTGTATAAAGCACATCCATACATTCCCTGCTCCAATCATTCTCCAAGCATTTGCTCTCCACTTAAGCCCTTTGCATCAGGTCCTCTTTTTTTTCTCCTCCCTCCCCTCTCCCCCCTCCCTCATGTGCCCTTGGTAATTTATACATCGTTATTTTGTCATATCTTGCCCTATCCGGAGGCTCCCCTCCCCCCTTCTCTGCTGTCCCTCTCCCAGGGAAGAGGTCACATGTGGATCCTTGTAATCAGTTCCCCCTTTCCAACCCACTCACCCTCCACTCTCCCAGCATCGCCTCTCACACCCTTGGTCCTGAAGGTATCATCCACCCTGGATTCCCTGTTTCTCCAGCCCTCATATGTACCAGTGTACAGCCTCTGCCCTATCCAGCCCTGCAAGGTAGAATTCGGATGTCAGGCAATTTCTATGTGTGATACTTACTTTTCTTTTAACATGTTACTCTAGTGACAAAATGGCAACCAACAGTTAGTATAAGAATTAAACAAATAGATCAAAACAAATCAGAATGTTTGAATCATATCTTTGATATTAGTAGGCAGATAATCCTGCTAAGGAGATTAACAGTGCAAAGCACCAAAATAATTTTTGGAAAAATCTTATATTTTATAAAATGAATAGATCTTGCTATTAAAAAACAAAAAAACCAACACTATATTGAATTGTCTAAAACTTATTTAACAATTTTGCATTGTTTTCTTTTGAATTACATCAGGCTGAAGTGAGCTGAGAGTTACCATAAGTTATTCAATACTTTAAAATCCACGAGGCCTTACTTTATTATGTAAAAATTCCAAGTTTCCCTATATTCCATGGGGCAAATTAAATCTATGTATTAGAATGATGAACTAGTACCTGCATTGTGTCGGTAGTCTTTTTTCCCCGCAAGTTCTATAGAAGTTTACTTAAAATAGGTATACTGCCTTTGTCTTAGACCTGGGGCTTTATTTGAAGAAATCTGGTGAGTCTTTCTTTCTTATCCTTAGGATAAAATCTGGTACAACACTGCAGGAAAAAGATCACTTTACATAGCATTACACCTGTTATTTTATTTAGTGTATTCCCTTCAGATTTATCAGTCTCTCTCTCTCTCTCTCTCTCTCTCTATATATATATATATATATATATATGTGTGTGTGTGTGTGTGTGTGTTATTAGAATAGCTTTATAAAAGTCAGAAATAATCAGATTCTCAAAGTTGCAAGGTGAAAATTACTATTTAAAAGATAAGTTAGTAATTCTGGATAAATGTTTTTACTATCAAAGGACAGTATTTACAATAACAGCAAATCTTTTGTTTACCATAATTTACCATCTGGAAAGCAGAATATTATGAGGTCATCATTTGGTAAATGTAATTCCTATGGACGAAGACAATACTAATAACACAATGAGCCAAGTCAAAAACTTTAATATAATCAGTTCTCTAGCACCTTGTTTGGGTGTTAAATGATACCATTTGTTAATCCTTCAGTATTTCAGTGGTTAAAATAAATAGTAGTATTCCTCCTCAATTGCTAGAAATAGACACTGACAAATATAAGTGGAACAATTTTACTTGATCATCATACCAATTGCTAAAATGTCCATTTAAGCACATAGCAATCCTCCTCATGGCAGAACAAAACTGTCCCTGACCTTGTGCCAGTCTCACAAATGTTCCCAGGCCCGAGCCCCTCGTGTATTCTTCCCATCTTCTTTCTATTGATGTGTCATTCAATGTTTTGTCCTTGGAATTGTCAAGATCAAAACTTGAGGATTTACTCCATCCACACAAGAACCATTTGTTCTCACAATCCAGCATTCTGTGATGCTCACCTTCCTGACATGATTGCTGAAGGCAGAATGGGTGCATAAGCAAATGTGGAGAAAGTTGATGGTGCCCAGTTATCAAAAGATATAGCATCTGCGGTCTTAAAGATAAACAAGCAGCCATCTAGCTCAGAGGCAACAAAGCCCACATGGAAGAAGCACACTGCGTGATCATGAGGGGTATATGGGATGAGGTACCAGGCATCTAAGACCCAGAATAAAGCCATACACAAGGTGAATGGGGGACGACATTCCCTCACAGGAGGGTCACAGGGAAGAGATGAGCCAGTCAGGGTGCAGTATAGCACCAATGAAATACACAACTTTCTTTTAGTTCTTTGGTGATTCCTTCAACCCACTATCATGACCGCAATTCTACCTTACAAATCGAATTAGACCAGAGCATACACACTGCTACAGATAAAAGTCTGCAACACAGGAAATCCAGGATAGATGAACTTCCAAAGGCCAACAACGAGAATAGAGATACCAGGAAGATTAGGGGTGGTGAGAGAAAAGGGGAATTGATCAAAAGGATCAACCTAGAACCCCTTCCTAAGGGGACAAATAACAGAAAATTTGGTGAAGGTCAACGGAGGACGAGGTAAGATATGGAAATAATTATCTATAACTTATCAAGGGTTCGTGAGGGAGGGCAGGCAGGAAAGGGAACAAATGAGCTGAATTGACATCAAGTGGGAAGAGAATGCTTTGAAAATGATGATGGTGGCATATGTGTAAATGTGCTCAACACACTGGATGAATGTATGGATTGTGATGAGATGTAAGCGCTCCCAATAAAAGTATTAAAAAATGTTTTAGTTTGAAGAAAAAAAACCACCAAACAAACAAACAGAAAAAAAACTTGAGGATTTAATTTCTTCTCGAGGTCTTTCAATTGAAGGTACGTTGAATATGTTCTTCATTTTTGGTGTCTAACTCTAGATAAATTTGCAGAATTCATTATAATATTTTTAAAGATCATTTTATTGGGAGGCTCTTATAACAATTCATACATCAATCATCAATTGTATCAAGCATATTTGTACATATGTTGCCCTCATTATTGTGTAGACATTTGCTTTCAATTTGAGCCTTTGGTATCGGTTCCACATTTTTACCCTCCCTCCCCCCCTTCCCACCCTTGTGAACCCTTGATAAATTATAAATTTCATTATGATATTTTAAATTGTCTTCTAGAGCTGACCTTTGATATTTTGAAAATATTTTTGTCTTCTAAAACCAACCTATGAAAATTCAGCTCCTTGATTCATTCTCTATTCCATTTGTATCAGTTACTATATGATTAAGAGCAAGTTTCACAGTATTTTCTAACATGCACTATGATCTTTTTTCCCCTGAACTTTTTTTTTAAGTAATCTTTTATTTTCTTCATGAATGATGTCCTAAGACAGTTTGTCAGCTCTTCTGTCATTAGTGTTCAGCTTCAAATCTGTTCTGGGGATGTTCTCAAAATCTGGGTGGGATAAACTCAGGTTTCTATTTGGGCATTCATGAATTTGTTTTGATTTTCTTCAACATTAATTTTAACTTACATGTGAGTAATTGATGATGTGTTTCACAGTTACCCCTGACTTGGATTTAGCTGCTTATATTGAGCTTCCCCATCTTCTCTTCCAACAGATGTAGTCAGTTTAATTTTTGATCATTGTACCTGGAGAAGTCCTTTTATGGTGTTGAAAAAGATAT
This sequence comes from Tenrec ecaudatus, assembly GCF_050624435.1. Taxonomy (NCBI): domain Eukaryota; kingdom Metazoa; phylum Chordata; class Mammalia; order Afrosoricida; family Tenrecidae; genus Tenrec; species Tenrec ecaudatus. Next base: position 102,843,986 of record NC_134530.1, read on the forward strand.
TTGCTATGAGCCATTCCTGGTCTTGCAAAATTCCATCATGTGATGTCTAGCTTCGTTTCTATCACTAAGTCTATGTATTCCAACAACTATTCCTCCCCATTTCCCCCCAAATTTTGCATTCCAAATCCAATAAATATCCATCTATTTTGATTGCATATTTCATTAATTTCAGAGTGAAGTCATTGGCAGAATTCTTCAATGTCTTCATCATTGGCATTTGTTGTCTTTGAATAAATTTAATAAAACTTGTATTACTTAGATTTCCTTTAGGACAGATAGATATAATCCTATCCCAAATATCACTGTACTTCATGGTGGATTGGGCAATGTCCATTAGGACAATCAATGCCATTCCAGTCTTCTGGACTGCATTATATTGGCATAGGAAAACATAAACTTTTCTGATTCAAAATGGCCAATACCTGCCCATTTCAGAACATCAATGCCTAAGATATCAATCTTTTTGCTTTCAGCTTCATTTTTGACCACTTCCAATTTCTCTAGATTCATTTTAACATATTTTAAGTACTGATCCTTAGAAGATTTGGGTAGCTGTTTCTTCTTATCTGGCGTCCTGTCCCATCAGCAATTGAAGAGCCCCAAGTCTTCACTCCTATAGGCTTTACCTGACTCATATCACCACGGTTGACTCCACTCCACGTACTCAGCTCCTCCTCCCTTACCTTTCAAGGAATCTCCAACCAGAGACACCCCTCTTTCAGAACCATCTCAAAGAATGTTCTGCTTCCATCCATTAGGCCTTTAATAGCTGACAATGCTTTGAAGCTATGCATATGGTTTTCAGTGCCTTCTTCCTCTGAAGTAAGGAGCCAAGTCCTTTGTTTTGCGTTCTTAGTCTGGAAGCGCCCCTGCACTTTAGGCGCTCCTCCTCGCATTTGAAATACTAGTGGTACAGTAGTTGCAGGATCATAGCAGCATATGAGCAACCACAATGCAACACACTGGTGGTGAGTCAGACTAGACAAGAGCTAAGAATAGTGCTCTGGAGCAGTCGTTTTCTTAGCTGCAATCCAGTCTCTTTGGACACATAGTGACCCAACAGAGCTGAACACTGCCTAGCCCTTCACCATCCTCATAATTGTTCCTTTGCTTGCTTGAGTTCATTGTTGGGGCACTGTGTCATCTGTAGCACTGATGACTTTCCCCTCCTCTCCTGCCCCTCTACTTCACTAAGCATATTGTCTTTCTAAAGGGACTGGTCTCTCCTGACGACATGTCTGAAATACACGAGATAGAGAACTGCCATCCCTGCCTTTGAGAAGCACTCTGTCCATACTTCTTCCAAAATAGAATGCTGTGTCCTCTTAGGAGCCATGGTACTTTCAATACTCTTCTCCAGCACCACAGTTCAAAGGCATCAAATCTTCTTTGGTCTCTCTTATTTAATGAATGTCCAAATTTCACCTGTGTACACAGCAATTGAAGATACCATGACATGGGCCAGGCTCATCCTAAACTTTAAAGCAATGTCCTTGCTTTTCAATACTCTAAAGAGGTCTCATGCAGTAGATTTACCTAATGCAACTCGTGTTTAGAGCTCTTGAATACCATTTCCATGAACATTGATTGTGGATCCAAGCAAGGAAAAATCCTTGACAACTCCATTTTCCCCCTCCATTTACTATGATACTACCTATTGCTAGGGGTGATTTTGGTTCTCTTTACATGGAATTGTAATCCATATCGAAGACTGTGATCCTTGATCTTCATCAGAAAGTGAGTCAAGTCCTCTTTACTCTCAGTAAGAAAGGTTGTGACATCTGCATATCACAGGTTGTTAATAGACCTTCCTCCAGTCCTAATGATGCATCCTTTCTCATATAATACAGCTTCTCTGATTATTTTCTCAGCATATATATGGAATAAGCATGTTGACAGGATACAACCATGACAAACACCTTTTCTGATTTACAACCATAAAGTATATCCTTGTTCCATTCTCACAACTGCCTCTTGGTCTATATAAAACTTCCCCATAAGCACAAGTAAGGGTTCTGAAATTTACATTCTTCTCAAAGCTATCCATAATTCATGATCTATATGGTCAAATGCTTTGGAATTGTCAATAAATACAAGTACGTATCTTTCTGGTATTTTTGCTCTGACCTTAGATCCATCTGCCATCAGCAATGATATCCTTTGTTCCATGTCCTCTTCAGAATCTGGCTCAAGCCTTTGGCAGCTCAACCATTGTTGGCGGATCGTCAGCAAAATTGTACTTGAATGGAGTCAGTGATAGTGTTCGATAACTTGAGCATTTTGTCAGGTCATTTTCCTTTGGGATGGGTGAAAATATGGATCTTTTCAGGAAGTTGGGCAAACAGCTGTCTTCCAAATTTCATGTCCTAGATGAGTGTGTGCTTCTAGTGATTCATCGTCCTTTATAGCCAACATTTCTTTTGCTGGCAAAGTGATTTGCAATGAAGAATTCCTTGATCCTGCAAAATTCTCTCATGATCTCAATCTTCATTCCTTTCACCAAGACCCTAATTTTGAACTAACCTTCCTTCCTCTTTGTTTCCAGTTTTCACGCTCCAACCACCCATAATTATCCAGGCATCTTGATTGTGTGTTTGATCCATTTCTTGGTCCACTGATGATCTGGTCCACATCAGCCCTTCATCTGACTTTAGCTACTGATATTGAGCTTCCCTATCATCTCTTCCCACAGATAAAATCAATTTGATTTCTTTGTGTTCCAACTGGAAAACTTCCATGTGTACAGTTCTGGAGCAGTAGTTATGTTTAAGTGGTAAGAAGGCAGAGACTAGTCAGCAAAGTACCCAAAGTAGGAATGGTTAGAAGCATAAAGCAAAGCGTCTTTAATCTCTTCCTCACTAGCTATGCGGTTGCAGTTAGCTGCCACCAAGTCAACTCCACATACACAACAGAAAGAGGCACTGTGTGATCCTGCACCATGCTCTAGCATCATCAATACTTTTACTGGGTGGTATAAAAGCTTGAATAATATTTTGGTTAACTGACATTCCTGGTTTAGATATTATTTTAGCACAGACATTGCTGTACAACAAAATATACCTTGAAATGTTCTTTTTGGAGATGTATGTGATGACATTCCTCTTGGTTTGTCATTCCCAGAATAATGACCCATAGGATTGTCCAATTCAAAATCGCCATCATCAGTCCATTTCAGGTCACTAATGCCTAGGACATTAATCTTTATGTGTTCCATTAATTTTTTTTAAATTTGCAGTTTTCCTAGATTAATGCTTTATTAATTCTACATTCCAATTATACATGGATGCCTTCAGTGTTTTCTTCCATTTTGAGTTGTGCCCCATCAGCAAATGAAAGTCTTAAAAGCTTTCTCCCATAAGGCCAACTGTACTTTATGGGAGCAGCTAACCCCAAGTGATCTTTTTAATTTTTATCCATCTGAAGGTCTCTTCTTCTGGCATGATATCTGACAATGTTATGCTACCATTAATAAAGTTTTTGGTGTCTAATCCTTCAGAAGTAGACCACAGATTCCTTTCCCAGAGGCTGTTCTTACCTGAACACTGTGCCACCTTGAATGGTCCTACTGGTATTTGTGATACTGCTGGCACAGCTTCTACCTTCCAGGCCACACTCAAGACACCGTGGCACAACAGAAAGCCAGACCAGTGGTAGATCTATTCAAGAAACCAAATTCATTTCAATTACTGAGCCTGAGTTCCAGATACTGCTAATTTTTAAAAACTCTTCAAGTGACTGTAATATACATGGAGGGTTTTTACAAAATGTGACTTCACAGACTGTTAAAAGATTATGAATAGTGTCAATGTTACTTTATAGTTTAGCTCAAATTTGATATGTTGACAGGTGTGTATGGTAACATATATTTACATGTATAGCTAGAAACAATGGAATAAATTAACACAAGTACCATGGTCATCTCTGGATGAAGGTTATCTAAATGCCTGTCACTGTCTCATCGCCCCCCCTCGCCTTTCCTTTTTCTCTTTGTATAGCAAAATTTTCTCCAGCAAAATATATTATTTCTAAAATGAGAGACAGTAAATATGTTTTAATAAACAGCACATCAGACTGAGGTAGTTGGTCATAGACGAAACCATAAGATATTAGAGATCTGAAAAACATAGTCTTGTGGAAAGAAGATAAAATTGATATGGTTTGGAAACCTCAAGGAAAAAAAGTACCTGAAGCCAAGTATTTTCTGTACACGGTCAGCATGTTCTTAAATTGTCATCAGGTGGGTGAAAATGGAATGGTATACTTTACTCTGAATCTAAAAAATTTCAAGATTTCAACCCAGAGTTTTGTCAGAAAAATCTGACTGTATTCTGCAATATCAGGCGAAAATAAGATTGAGAATGGGTTAGTGACAGTTCAGGGTCCAATACGCATTCATCTCTCCTGCCTTTCATGAAACTTGATATGTTAAAATTGATCCTTTCATCGTATGAAATGGGATAATTTTTCATCTCAGTTTGATCTTATCAGGCATCCTGTACCTCTGCACTTGATGCCAAAAAAAAAAAAAAAAACCCACCCCAATAGGAGAAAGAAAAAAGAAAATGAGGAAAACTGGAATAAAATGGAGATGAGGAAAAAGTAGCAATTGCCAAAAGTTTGGATATATAAATATGCAAATGTAATATATCCTAGGCTTTAACTCAGTCGATTTGTTGAACCTTCACAAAAGATATGAGGGGATTTATGGCCCATTTCCCCCTGTCTTTCTAAAAATGATTTCGTTTCTGAGCACTGAAAGTGGAAGACTGCATTTTTGTAAATAAATGTGCCTGTGGTTTGTGAGACCCAAGCACATATGTTTCCAGCATAAATGTTTTCCACTGGGAACTCTATAGAAAACCTATTATCAAGAATTAGATGATTTCATGCCTCATAAGTTTAATACTAACTGGCAGAAGTCAAAAGGAATTAACTTTTTTGCAACTGTGTCACAACTCCAAACATTGTGCCAAACATCCAAGGTTTTCAAAATTGCTGCGTAGAATAGTTCAACTGTAGTTAATACTCGTGTTGAACGATTGATTGATCAATGATGTTACCTTATTATTATTGATATTATTACTATAGATATTATTATCAGTATTAAACATAAGACAAATAAATATGTGTCTCTCCCAGTAAAAAGTTAAGCTACAGATGTAAAATTTCTCTTGTTTTTTTTTATAAAGCTAGTTTTGCTTTAGTAACTATTTACTTTAATACTATTCTATTATTACTTTTTGGATGGATAATGCCATTACTGACAACTGTGGTAAAGATATTATTGCAAAGACAATCACTAAAATAAAATAAGAACTGATGTTTCCTTGCATAACTGAAATGCGTACAGTCTAATTAATTCAGGGAATTGGCTTATGCATGTAGAGGGCAATAATGAGATGCTCAGATTCTCAACCTCACCTCCTGACCATTTAGTTGCACTCTGCATCTTTCCTTTTCTAGAGGCTCCATCCAGAGATGCGAGTCTCATGAACGTCACCCCTTGATCCCACTAATGACCGTGCTTGATAGAGGGAGCTGCCTTCCTCTCATACGGAGTCCATCAACCTGCAGGCACCCAAAGACCTCCATGTCCAAACTGAGTTTTAAGTTCTACCCTAAGACCTCTTCAACTACTCTTGACCTCCAGGGCAGAAACTACAGCAAATAGGTTCAGCAGGCAGTAATCCCGCATTAATCACAAAACAGGGGCAACAGTCCTTCTCCCAGTGGAAAGCTCAAAGGGAAGCCAAGCTCTTGTTACTTTAGTAGAGAAGCAGTATTCACTGGGGAGGAGGCGGGGCAGGAAAAACTTATTTATGTGACGCCCAGGATATGGAATCTGTCTCATCCGCTCCCCTGCGAAAGGACTCCTTGAGTTGTAAACTCAGCCCAGAATTTGTCTTTCATTTAGTGTTTCCTTGGGCTCAAACCAAAGCAGTCACTGCCATCAAGTCAATTCTGACTCATAGCAACACCGTAGGACCAGGCAGAACTGGCCCTATGGGTCTCTGAGACAGTAACTGTAGACGGGAAGAGAAAGCATCCTTTTACCACGTCCTTGATTCAGCACCATTTATCAAACAAGATTGTATTAACCCAAAGTACAAGACTGTAGGGGGAAAAATATACACCACAAAGAGCGGACAACAAACATCCGCAACCGACTTCAGATTTTATGCACATGGCTAAGTAATTTTTAAAGTGGTAAGTAAAACAAAATTTTATGTGTCCAAATATAATTTCAAGCACTGGAACTGCTCTCCTGTCTAGTGCCCATGGGAGCATCATTTGCTCAGGTAGCACACTGGAGCCGATCGGCTGTCACCTGCCGCTTTCTTAGAGCAAATAACTGATCCCTGCTCTCAAGAAGGCCCTCCCCTGTTTACAAATGTCTACAACGAAAATGCCACAGACATGGATGGCATTTAAAGTCCGCATCTATTTTTAGTACAGTGATTTTGAGAATAGCTATTTAATGATATCTAATGAATCATTATTTCTACTATAGGTATAATCGTATAAAACAGCATCTAATTCGAGTTTTGGAGTACAATGAAGTTCATAAAAACAAAAAAAGAAGTTCCCCTGTAATGGAATGTTATTTACTTCTTACTGGCAGAGTGAGCAGTCTGTGTGGAATGGTATTTAAAGGTATTGCTGGATTGTTATGTTTTCTATTTTGGATGTGAATTTCTCTTGATGCCCCCCTCCCCTTTCCCTTAGATGTCATAAAAGGGCAAACTCAAATAGCCACTGTTTTCATAGAAAATGTCATTCATCACATGACTGTATCTATTCCTTTATTGCAAATCATTATTGGCTGAGATCATAGAAGAAAGCTGTGGAAATAACTCCTAACTAGCTTTAAGCCTAAAAGAAACTTAACATGCAATCTCATACAGTGAGAAACATGACTTGTGCTAATTAAGAATTATAATACTTTATCACTTTCTCTAAATATGTGCAGAGATTCTTAAATAAGTTAGAATACATACTGAAAAATCACTATTCTGTCAAATTTCCATAGTAATGGCTATTGGCAATTTTGTATGAACTAGCACACCCATCGTATCTGGAAAGACCACCGTGATGCTAGCCGCTTGCTCTCTCAGAAGCATATCATCCAGAAGGAGAGTTAATTATACATCTGACTCCCACTCCCCCATTTGGCTGAGTTTCATTTGATTTTTTTTAATGCATGACTTAATACCAGGGGACATAATTTTATCTTTCATTCTTTTTTATCCATCAGAAAGCAAAGTTTGGAAACTAAAGTTCAAATGCTTGTACATATAATTTCATTTTCTATCTTGCTTTGGAATTGATTCCTTCATTTCATATAGGCTACTGGACTTTTGTTTTCAGTCTTTCAGACTACATGATTTTCCCAGGAGCCTCCTAGATCCCATTTCAGGGTCCAGGCTGTAGTCTGAGAAGAGAGCCTGATTGACGACTCTTTAGTGAGTCAGAACTCTTGTACCATCCCCAAATAAATACAGTCCTGTGACATGAAAGCTTGGGCAGGGGGGTAATTGCGGATAGCATCTGTAGTCCTTGAGTCTTAGCCCTTCTCTCACTGTTCAGTCACACATCCAAGAAACCCTTGGGGCCAGCAACATGCTTAAGAGTATCCATATAACCTCCTCCCTGGGGGACGGACAACAGAAAAGTGGGGGAAGGGAGATGTCGGACAGGGCAAGCTATGACAAAATAATAATTCATGAATTATCAAGGGTTCATGAGGGTGGGGGGAGCGGGGAGGGAGGGTAAGAAATGAGGAGCTGATGCCAGGGGCTTAAGTAGAGAGCAAATGTTTTGAGAATGATGAGGGCAATGAATGTACAAATATGCTTTACACAATCGATGTCTGTATGGATTGTGATAAGAGTTGTATGAACCCCTAATAAAACAAGAAAAAATGAGTATCCTGAGGATTCTAAAAGAGTAAAGATCTAGTACTGATTTTGTCACTTTGTGTGTGTGTGTGTCAAGGCTCTGTTTTATTTTCTTTAAAATGAATGTGCTAATAGTAATTTCTTCCAAGGGTTATTATGAGAATAACTGAAGTAATAGATGTAGCATTCTTATGACAGTGTCTGACGGTGGACTAAGGGGATGAGACATGTCCACCCTACTGTAATCCAGGTACTGTGGCTGTCTCTAGGCACTCTAAGGCAAGCATCAATGCTTCAAAGAGTTCGTAGTCTGGGGAGATACAGATGAGAATATATACTATTGGAGTGTGGACAGCGATGAGGGACAGATAGTTGGCTGCAGTAGCACAGGCAAGGGAGACACTTCAGTCTAAGAAAGGGGAAGAGGAGGCCAACAGAGAGTTTCTAAGCAGACAGCTGAAATATAAGAACACAGTAAAAAGAAAAACAAACTTACTGCCATCAAGTTGAAGCCAATTCATAGTGACCCTACCTGGCAGGTGGAACTGCTCCTGTGGGCTTCTGAGACTGTAACTCTGTATGGGAGTAGAAAGTCCAGCTTTCTCCTGAGGAGCAGCTCTTTATTTTGAACTGCTGACCTTACTGTTAGAAGCTCACATGTAACCATTCCATTAGCAGAACTCCCTGCTGAAATATGGGGAGGGTTTAGTTGAACTTCCCAAAGGAAAAGGGGTACTAAAAGCAGAAGGGAAATGAACTCTTGTAAACCAACATGCCCAAGACATTTCCCTTGGTTCATATTGCCCTGTAATCTCCAGCCTGCACACTAGCAATAGTGAACATAGAAGCCAAATGAAGGCCGTGGTGAATAGAGGCATGAGTGATCAGTTGAGGCAAATGGCTGCTAAAGAGGCAAGCAGGGTGAGGACCGACAACCTGCCAGGGAGTGTAGCAATGTGAAGGGCAGTGAGGACTTGTACCGTTTCATTGACGTTTCAGTGCAGGGGAAGAAGTAAAACTGAGTGAATTGTGTACAAAGGATAATTTGTAGAAATAAATCAGAGAGAGTGAATGCACATGTAAATGAGGAAGTAGTTAGAAAAATATGTTGTTAATCAAAGAGCATTGTAAGTGGATTTTCGCAGCTGCATTTAGACTGCAATGTAACACCTTGTAATTTGATCTTCCCTCCTAGAGCCAGTGTGAATTCATTCTAAAACTTTAATATCCACTGCTTTCTCTTAGATTAAGGTCATTGTTCTATATGGTCATTGTTGCTGGGTCCAGGTTTGTTGTTTGCCCCTGTTTTGCATGTTTATTTATGCAGGGAAATCTGGATGGCTGGGATTAGGAAGATAGTTCCTGGATTAAGGGTTGGCTAGGGATCCGGAGGGTACACGAAGTGAAAAAAACCTTCGAAAGTTGATTGCAGCCAACACTGCACAACCCTTCATGAGATGATTGAGCTATTGAATTGCGTGGTATGTTAATTATGGTTCAATAAAATTCATCAAATAAAACATTTCAGTCCTTAAAAATAAAGCATCTAGATATTTAAAAAAGAGTTCTTGACGTGGAGAAATAGAAACTATTTGTACTAATGATACAGATCAGGAACAGGGAGGGGAGAAATGCGTATTAAAAACATAGCCAAAAATAATGAGTAAAAATTGACTTGCTGGCATTGATGTTGACTTTTGGGTTTGTAACCTTAATTAGACTAAGTGGATAATATGTGATCCATCCCCAAAGAAAGGAGCGAGTCTTTCCGAGAATACGGACAAGTAAACCACAGGTGCCAAACTTTGGTATATTTGAGAGGTGAGGTTGGTTGTGAAATTTGTTAAGATTCTCTTCTGATTGATTCAATTTTCTCAATGAAATAAGAGGCACAATTTGAAGCTGAGATTGAGATTGGAGAAGTATGTATTAACAGTTTGAGAACATAATAAATAATATAAAATAATTATCTAAGAGCGCTTAAGAGTGAATGAAGTTGAAAAACCGAGTATAATTATTAGGCAGCATTAAGGGCTCATTTTAGGATGATGATTTTGAATTTAACGTGAAATCATCCAACATGGCTGTATGTTTTTCTCTAGATAAATTCATTTATAGAGTGGCAATTAGCAATTAAGGAAAGTTAGAATCTTGGTAAGTGAATTTGATAAAGCATGAGAGGGTCAAGGGATTTCACACTCTACATAGAATAATAACTGTTCCTGGACTGAAAACTTAGAAAGGAGAGCAGCAAAGACTTGCGAGGGCAAGGAGCGCACCAACGATAAAAGCAGCTCGTAGCTGGCTCAGGGACAAAGTGGCTGCTGGAGCTGCGCACTGAAAGGAACAAAGTCAAACTTGCTGTTGTGGAAATGATTCGGACTCACAGTGGCCATATCCAGGATTTTGATGTTAAAAATCTTTTAAAAAGCAAACAGCCTCATTTTTCTCCCAGGGAGTGCTTGGTGAATTTGGCCCACCAACCTTGCCATTACCAGCCCACTTCTTAACCATAGTCTCACCAGGGCTCTTTGATACCAAAAATTGGGCAAGAAACCACTACTTGAAATGACTTCCGAGGAAGCAGTCTGCTCCCATAAACGCTAATATCTAGATCTGGCAAACGGGTGAGAACAGAAAAGCTCTCTTTGAGTTGGGCATCGCAGAGGGTAAAGTGTACGGTTTCCAGGAATTAGAATGATATGAAAACGAAACAATGTTTTTTTTCTATTGGAATGTAGGGACCGGTTGATGACAGCAGATGTAATCTCTGGCTAAGATGTAGTCATGTGATAACTTAATATTTTTAAAAAATGGATGACCTCTAAATTCATTAAAATCTATCATCTAAAGGCAATAGACTTGAGGAAAAGGACCCTCACCTTTGGACTGTGGGATTTTTAAACTTTGTGATTTCCTCTTCTGGTGTGCTTTTTGGTTGGAAGTCAAGACTTGCAGTTCTAGTCATGTAGGATCAGGAGCAACCATAGTAGAATATGCTGTTTCAATTGACCTGGCTGACAGTATTTACTGTTGAGTGAGGGCCAGCCCTTCTTTTGATCAGGCCAGGAGATTCAGGGCGTTTCTCATTGTGACAGATCTGTACGCCATGCTCCTAATTCTAGCCCTGCTCAGCCACCTCCACACAAAAGAGATAGTGTTCTTTTTCAGTGGGCTGTAAGGAAATCAGCACCCTCTGAAGGAGCCAGACCAAGGGTAGGCCTTATGTAAGGTAACCGTAACCTCTTGAACTGCCTTCTTCCAAAATGTATTCTCAGTCCACTCCCTCAGCCACCAATACTGCTTAGCCCAATAGGTTTGTGAAGATCCTTGGGGAGAGCCACGTCAGTGAAGAGGTGATAAAAGACAGACATGCGTGACACCGGGGACGCAGAACCTAGAACTCTAGACTCAGATAGAGATCTCAGACACTCGGGCATCTATAAGAATAAAGATTTTATGTCAACTAGCTTGGAAAAAGATTCTCAGTGGTTTGACAAGTAAGATATAAGAAGCACCTATCCATGATGAGATCTCTGAGTTTGTGACCGGCTTTCGATATACTCAGTGGAAGATGTGGGAAAACTTGTTTGACTAACCTCCCCGCCACCCAATCCCCTGGTTCTGGATAGTGCATCTGGCTCAAATTCTAGTTCTTTGGATTAGAGCCAGTGACCTGCTGTATTTACTAATGACACTAGGAGTTGTTGGCCACTTGCTATTTTACCTGCTGACCATGGATTAATACGCCTCTCCCGCCAAAGCTGGACCTCACTGTCACCTGACTTGCCAATGTGGGGAGTCATCAGCACTGAAACTACATTAGACACTTGACATGGGCTGATACTTGATATGGGCTGATACTTGACATGGCTTGATACTTGACATGGACTGATACTTGACATGGGCTGATACTTGACGTGGCCTTAGAACTTGTTCACCTGTACAATTGCATGAGCCATTTCCTTGGTATACACATATCGAAATTGATACTGATATCAATATTGATACAGACAGTGACACAAATAGAAATAGAGAGAGATAGATCTTCACTAGCTTTGATTTTCTAGAGGATACAGCCTAAGACAGCCTCTTAGACAATTAGTCTCCCATATGTCTTAAACCTTTTTTTCCCTTAACCATTTTATTGGCTCAAAATTTACATAGCATGCAGTTCAGGAGTCACCAGGGAGATTTGTACAATCATTACCACAATCAACTTTAAAACATCACCTTCTTTGTTGTAGTCATTAGTAGCTCCCCATTTCTGCCCAGTCTCCACTGCCAAGTCCCTAGGAAACTACTGATCCAGTTACTGTCTCCATAGATTTACCTATCCTGGATTTTCATATTAGAAAAAAACATGTAAACATAACCTAAATAACAATAACAATTTTAAAACAGAGAAAATCTCAGTTGAAAACCAAGTAGGAAATATTAAAAACTAGAATGAATTTAAAATGTATCAAAATGGAGAACAAATAAGGTTTTAAATTTTAATTTTTCATTATTACTTACAATTCACTCTGCATGATAGCAAGGCTAATTACATCCTTGGTTTGTGATCATAGGGAACTCAAAGGAGGCATAATTCAATGATTAAAATCTTATAGATATTGCTGATCCAGCTATAGAGAGAGGATATAATTTACTGTTCAAAGCAGGTCACATTTAAGAGTTAAGGTGGTTCTTATTTATCACTCTAATCCTGTTCAGCAAGTGTACAATACAAATGACCAAGACAAACAAGAGCATATCTTCACCTTGCTTATAACCAGCATGATTCTTGGTTAGGGAGAAGCCCCATCCTTTGACTGGACAATAGATAAATTATCCTGACCAGAGTCAATGATAATGGGCTAAGTGGTCTAAGATGTAAAGTGGTCACATTTTCTACTTTGACTGGCATGATTGACAGATTATCAGTTTGTGGCTCTTATTTTACGAATGGGAACTGCTCGGTGGTATAAATGATCAACATGTTTAATTGATAAGTGAAAGTTTGGAGGTTTCAGCCAACACAGAGCTACCTCAGAAAAAGAGCCTGTACTCTATTTCCAAAAAATGTAGATATTGAAAACCCTCTGGGGCGCAAGTCTACCTACTGGGTCACCATGAGCCAAAATTGACTTCAAGAATACTGATTTTCTGAGGAACGACTCCGCAAGGAAATACGCGGAGCGCTGTTACTTATTTATGACCTCTGCTGGCCATGAGTCCTAAAAGAGCTCTGGGAATCTTTGAAAGGCTAGGTTAGCTGCTCCCAGGGTGCAGGTTGTGTTGATCTGAAGCTTATAGAGAAAGCTCTATGTACACTTAGCAAAACCAGTCTGGATAAGGAAGACAAGAGCATGAGTCGTCAAAGGGGTCCGCCAGTGAGAGGCAGTTCTGCCCGTAAGAAGCATGGGTGCAGTTTAACAAATTCAGTATTTCAAATCCAGTGTTAGAGTAACGTTAGGCAAAAGAGGAAAATATTAATATCTATATGAAGAACGGGTCCTAAACTCCAGTAGAATGAAAGGCTGGATTGTAATGACAAAATGAGACAGATAATTACAGAAGGATATTCTAGATAAGGAAGACTAAATTACTCAAACGCATGACACAGCATGAAATGTCAGGAAACTGCATGTATGTTAATGTCTATCAATATTAGTGATTACTATTATTTATAGGAATGGACTTCACCAAGGGATTCTAATCGAACAATGAACAGGATGTTACAAGACAGGGGAGGTGTCCTTTTGTTCTACATCAGGTCAATATGAGTCAGAATCGATGTGATACTTCTAACAACAGCAACCTAGGCATATCGAAGCCACGCAGTTAATGAGAGAAAGAGAAATTATTCAAGCCAACATTTTTCCATGTCCTAATGCTAAGCATCTCAGATCAGTCGGATGGTGTGTGCCAGTAATCTGGGGAGTCTTTTGAATCTAGAATGAATGGCTTTGCATATTATGAAAGTTAGCTAAGTCTGATAGAGGAAGAGGAAGAGTCATAAGGCCCTCTCTATTTTATTTAGACCTGATGGAGCACTGTGATAGAAGACTTATAAAGAAAGAAGCAGGCCCAGATGTTCAAGAATTATGTCTATCGTAGTAAAGAGTTTTGATTTAAACTTAACGTAATGTGTACCCAGTTAAACCATAATAAAGATATCAGAATATGTTTTAGAAAAATCACTGTGGCAGAAGTAAGAAAATGCATAAAGTCAGTACAACCTAACTCTCAACATTCTTTGATGAGACACTGTGTTAGGCTGGGCTGTCTAGAGAAACAAAAGCAGTGACACTCATAGATGTAGCGGGAAAAACTTTTTGAAAATATATTGATATAAAATAAGTGCCCAACCCCATCCAACTCAAGACCATGGCTCAGCTGTTAGGTGGAGACTTTTCCAGACTGATGCAGCTGCGTGGAATGAAACATACAAGTGAGGAAGGACGCTGGGTGATCACAGGCCAGAAGGTGGTGCGTCACATTCATCCATGGTCAGCAGTACCATAGCAGGGTGGGACAGCTGCTGGGGTCTGGAGGCTTCATGGGCCTCTGGCTCTAAAAGCCAGATGCAGAATCTAAGCAAGAATGAAGGGAAGGCTCCGGGAGAGAATACAGTTCTCCACAGTGTCTCTAATAAATGGGCCCTACCTCCAGGGAGATTTCCTTAGGTGGTGTCCTGACCGGAAGGTTGTACTCCTGCCCTTCGGCCATGTTGATACAGAATCTAACCATCAAAGACATTTACTATTTTCTAATTTTGAGCAGCTTCAATGAGTCATGCTCCGAAATCAGTAGTCATTTTTCTGAGGCATGAACTTGGATCTCATACTCTATAAGAATGAACTGTGAGAAACTAGTGAGAAAGACTTTGGTTCACAAATTGATCTGGCCAAATTCAGCAAACCCTTTTTAGACACTATCACTTCAGTCTTAGTACCAGTCCAAATTATATCACACCTGCAATTACATAATAGTTGCACAGATTTTTTTCTTGAGTACAGTTGCTATCTTTGTACACATCCTACATTATACAGTCTTACTAGTCTTTTTCTAGCTGCACTTAACTTATTATAATACTAAAAAGATTCCCTGCCATCTGAGTGGCTGCCTCCTCATAGAGACCCTATAGAACAGGGTAGGACTTCCTCTGTGGGTTTCTGAGACTGACTCTTTACAGGAGTTAAAGCTCTATCTTTCTCCCAAGGACTGGCGGGTGGTTTCAAACTGCTGACTTTATGGTCAGCAGTGCAAGGCCTAACCACTACACCACCAAGGCGTCTTGCTTCTAATAATAGCATCAGGCCTTTGCATTGCACTTTAACTTTTTCCAATGACATTTACCTTATTTTATTGTTATCTCACAAAAATCTGAATTTTTCAGAACACAGATAGGACAGAATTTAGTACAAGTTGGGGAAAGTGTAAGTAACAAATAGAGAACAGTCGTAATTATATAATCTGGAGTCAACTTGTGGAGGGGTGGAGTCTAGCCTGTCAATCAGGTCGCAGTTTGATGACCTCTTGAGGAGGCGCTAAGGACATAAATAACTCACTGGAGGCAGGTCACTCCCTGTGAGACAAGACTCATGGTACTAGGCTGATGTAGCCAGAGCTCTGGAGCTGGAGAAGCCACGTGGAGACCCCTGCCAGCTCTATGAAGCTTCTACTCAACACTGGACCCTCAAGAATTTCCATCCACTGGCCTGTGATCTTCCTGCATTCAGTGCCATTGCATGTGTTGCGGGAATCTGAAGAGGAATTTACAGACTGGTATCGGACATATGGGCTAATATCAGACTTAAGGGCTTCATCTGGACTTGGCTGGGATTTTTTCTTAATATACAATTAGTCTTTTAAATAAATCCATTTTTTTATACACAGGTGAGTGTCTATGAATTGTTTCTCTAGTCAACCTATACTAACACAAAGATCAAATATCTAAGCACTAAAAAGGAGTCCTGGTGCCATGGTGGTTATATATTGGGTAGCAAACCACAAAGTCAGCAGTTTGAAACCACCAGCTAACTACTCCTCGAGAGAAAATTAAGGCTTTCTACTCCTGTAAAGAATTGCAGTCTTCACTCACTATAAGTAGGCATTGAATTAATGGCAGTAAAAAAATTTTTTTGAGAATGGAGTCAAAATGATTTATTTATGAGACGTGAAGGTGTGATAAAATGTGTATTTGATCATACCCGTATTTTCAAAGTAGTGTGCATGTTGTTAACAATCCTCAACCTGTATATTTTAATGGATCTATTATATTGGACATAATTATAATTCCATCATCTAATTATAAAGAAATAAAGTTTTAAATGATTAGCATGAAACTCTTTGGAGTAAAATGATTTATATTCTCCTTTGCATTTTACCAAAACCAAATTGATTAAAGAGAGCCAATTTCTTATCTCTGCATGTTCTATAATTTGAGATTCAAGTTTAAAGATTTCATAATCCAGCTCCACATAATTTGTTCAGTCTAATTCTAACCCTTCCCTCCATGCCCACTTCCTCTATCCACCCCACCTTTATTCACACACACATAATTTTGGCTGAAACAAAGCTTCTCCATTCCTTATTCCCAGAAGAAAAGTGGTTTTTGTTCTTTGCTTTTGTCTGTGAAAATGGTTCAGAGGCATTAGATGTTCTGTAATTTCACAATTTAAAGGAGGAAGATAATCAAATGAATATTAGCCCCAAAGTAATTCTTACCAATGGAAGTCAGATAAATTCAGTCTTCATGCTAGCTGTCCTTCCCACAGGACTATCTAGGACCCAAATAGGTTTGATCCTCCATTAAGTATCAACCTTTGGCCCTTCAGCCCCTGCCCTACTTACAGAATTGATTGTTAACAAAGTGCTTTATCTCCAACATGAAGTGTCCTAAAGTGCTCAGCTTTCTCACTTCAAGGGTGGGCACGCCCACAGTAATTGCCTCATTTTTTAAAAGGAGAAGTCTCCTGAACAGTCTTGTGCTGGTCTCCTCGTTTTGATGCCACCATCTCCACCACTAGACTCTACCATCCTTGTCTGCATTTATCACAATCAGGTGCCACCTCTGGTGTTAAACTCTCTCTAGCATCTGGGTCTAAGAGGTACTCAGCACTGGAATCCTGGGTTTGAAAGACATGCCATTCTTGGCGATTCTTCTTGACAATATTGAGGGCACCACCATCACTCTATAGTACTGAATCTTTATAAAACCTAGTTGGGTGGCAAAATGGATCACTGTCTTACAGAGTCCCCAGTACCTTATTTGCATGGTCTCATCCCTTTAAAATTCCAGGTGAATTTTAAACATTCTCAACATTATACTCATCTCATATACATTCTCAGCAGGCTACTCAATTCCATTATTGGGCCACAATACCTTATTGGCATTGTTCCATTCATTCATTTAATAGGACTTACAAGATCATGGCTAGTAGGGCCATATACTAGTACTTCATGGCAGCACAATGCCAGAATGCCTGGTGGGATGTAATACAACTCACTGAGATTAAAAATTTTTTTTGATTATTTTAAATGTAAAATATTTTCAATAGTTTATTGGCATATAATTCACAAATTAAACAATTCAATGGTTCAATCACATCAAGAAGAATTGGACAATTATCACCCCAATCATTTTTAGGACACCTTATTCATTCTTGTTCTCGTTGTTATTGGCTCCCCATTTCCCCTCATCCTCCCTTCCACACCCACAAGGAACCACTAATCTACTTACTATAGACTTACCTAGGCTAGGTATTACATACAGAAAACATCAAAGGAAGGAGAAACTAAAACTAACAAGAAAAACAAAGTAAAACAGATTAAACCCTCGATCATAAAGAAAGCAGAAAACATTTAACACTCGAGCAAACTTAAATGGAGCATAAGGGAGCATACTCTAGTTTTTATAACCTATTTTTCTCACATCCTTCAATTTTATCCTGACATCTTTGCCCTTGGTGTTATTTTTTAATCTACACTTGCAAATTATTTGGATGGTAGTTTTTAAATTTTCTTGTTAATTATAGCAGCTGCTGGGCAAATCACTCAGCCCAGTAAGTGTCTGTGTGGACTAGAGAGACCCTTCTCCATGTGTGAATGTGTAGACACCATGAGGAATTCCTTTTTTTCTTTTTCCTTTTTTCAAATCTTGGCCCCACAGCCTAGGACAGGACCTGTGAGAGTACTTAAAGGAATTCTTATAGAAACGTTGATTGTGGTCAAGGAAAAACATGGGGCGTGTCTGCAGCAGCCAGAGAACCAGTGTCTAAACCCTGATGTGGATGCTGACGGCCAGTGAGAGGAGAAGACTATCTTTCTCAACTTTCTAATCTCATGCTCAGGATGAATAGCACTTGTCCTTCCCATTTGAAAGGGGATCCTACATCATGTGAACTTTTAAAAAATCTGTAGCGATGTGGAATACAAGTTTTTCTTCTATTCCCCCTGCATATAACTAATGTAAAACATATTGGACCAAGATGTGTAAAGATTCCTGAAGTCCTGCTTATTTATATAGGAAAGATATATATTGAGGCAGGAAACATGTAAGGTGTAGTTATGACTACTTGAATTTAACGAACACTTGTCGAGAGCAAATCTCTGTGTCTAGACCATTAAGATGGCTCCTACAGGAAGCTGAAATGACAAAGTTAAGAACATAGACTTCTTTCAAAGAAACTTGACAGGTATTCACTCCGGTTAAATGGAAGACAGTACATTACAAGAGGGAGTAGAGAAATAAAGGAACGCATGAATGGTAAACTATTGGGGTGTGGTTGTTACTTACTTTCACGTCAACTTACAGATATATGAAAGTGTAGGGATGGTATTCAACTTGTCAATCAGGTCAAAGCCTGAGAGCGCCTCTTGTGGATGTAGCCTTTTCCTAAGGAGGGCCCAGGTTACCTTCCTCCTCTCTGTCTGCCAGCTGGCTGACCCTGATTGCTGTCAGAGCCCTGTGATGTGTCCGTCACCCTCGGAGCTACAAGACTTTGCACTTACCCACCTGTGATATTACTGCTTTCTGTATCCTTGCTTGTAAATATGTGAGTCTGAAGAGGGACTATGGACTAGATTGAACTTATGGACTTGAGTTGGACCAGGCTGGGATGTTTTCTTGATGTATAAGTACTTCTTGATATAAAGCTCTTTTTTACACATACATGAGTTTCACTGGGTTTGTTTCTCTAGTCAACTTGGCCTAACTCAGGGGGGTTGATCAGTAGTTTAATTGCTCAATGTAAAAGTTGATGATCTGAAATGTAGTTATGTCTAATTCACAAGAAAAACATGTTAAAAGAGAAAGAAGCCAAAGGAAAGAAGCAAGGTCTATCTGGAAAAGTGCAAATAATTCTGTGAGACATTCATGCAAGTATGGAGAAGGACAGTTTTTTGAGATATGAAGGATTAATAAACCTTCAGATGTGGAGAAGTAAGCAGAGGTATCACAGGTAAAGTAGCAGTGTAAGCAAGGGATGGATATAAAAGTAAATAGAGTCTTGGAAGAATGGAGAGCACAAATAACCAGGGACTTTGAAAAGTGTATGGAAAAAGTGAATGAAAACTAATACTTTTTGAAGCTCTTTCTATGAGAGTTTAGAAAAATAGCAAGAAATTCACTACAATATGACATCATTGTTTTTGTTCGGTATCAACTCCTAGTGGCTCTTTGAGCCACAAAAACATGCTGCCTGACCCTACGCTAGCCTCCCAATGCTTGTATTTGAGTCCATTGTGGCTACCTCTTTGTCAATTCTTGCCCTGGACAGTTTTTTTCTTCACTGACCCTCTATTTTTCTAAGTGTGGTGGTCACGCACACATATCACGCACACACACGCTCATTGATACTTTATCGTCTGTACATAATAAATAATGAGCTCAAGAAAATGCCAATTCTTTGATCCAGATATTAAAATTTTAAAACCCAATGTTTGTTTCCCTATTAAATCCTGTTGATCAAATTTCACCTGGGAGCGGCTTTGGGGATGTGTGGCACCTCTCTAGGTCCCAGAAAATGTTGACAGTCAGTGGGTCCAGATGAGAGAGTTAATATTTATTGTGCCAACCTGGATGATAAATACACGTGGGATTAATTGAAGCGTGGAGAGATAAATGGCTTGGTGAGCCTTGCCTTCCTAGTTCTCAAGTCTCTTGCTTTCTGATAGTCGGACCAGGGTGCAGCTGCCTTAGCCAGTTCCCTGCTTCAGTTGGCAAGGGTCACTTCCTGCAAGACATCTCTGAGGAGTAGCCACATGGTCCTCCTCCTATGCAGCCCTGGGTGCTGGAGTTCCCATGTGGAGACCCCTGCCAGCGCTGAGACACACATTCACTGACTCGGTTTTCCTCCTGAAGTCAGTGTCATGGTGTGTGTTTTGTGAGATGGAGGAGGACTTTGAAGATTGGTGTTAGACAAATGGGTTAAAGGGTTAATGTTGGACTTGTGGGCTTGGGCAGCACTGGGTTGGGATGTTTTGTTGATGTGCACTGAACCTTTATATAAAATTCTCTCTTATACATGAGTTTCTGTGGATTTTTCTCTAAATTACCCCGACTAATACACCAAATTATTTATTGCTTGATTCAAAAAGCCATTGAGCTCAACAGAAGGTTCCCTTCGTGCTCTATCATCCAATAAAACAAATAAATATCAACCAAAAAACTACTTCTGAAGAAACTAAATTTAAAAACAAATTCCAAACGCCAATTGCCAAGAATCATTGAAGGAATCCTTGGAAAATTTGTCATAGTGGCATACATCTACACATGACAACTTAGTTCATGTGGATTCTGACATAGAATGCAGTCATACATCATATATGTAAAATTGAGATGTGAATTATCAATGTAAAATCCTTGTGAACACTTTATCGTGGATAAGCAAGCTCATAAACCTAATACTAAATTTGTTTTTTCAAATCTCCAAAATTAAAAATTTATGAATCCCATCACATTTAAAATTGCTATCACATTTGCTGAAAAGCTATGACTTGACCAAAATCTCACTCAAGCTCATTATCACTGAGTAGATTGTGATTCCTAGGGGCTTTATAAGATATACTCGAATCACCCCTGTGCATGTCCAAGGGAGTGAATCTTTATGGGAGCAGAAAGGTACCTCACTCACTAACCATGTGATTAGCAGTGCTCATATGATTCGACTAACCTTCCATAAATACACAATCTTAACTTATCCAATATAAAACATAGTTCTACCCCAAACCAACACATACTACAATCTTTTATGACCAGTCAAGATAGGTTTTGCTTCAGTGCCTTCTGAAACCAAAAATCAAACTCAGAAGCAGATCAGCAAGCTTTTCTTTCAAGGTCCTATTGGGTGACTTTGAACCAATAACCTCCTAGTTAGTGGTTAAGTGCTTGGCTGTTTAGGCTCCTATAGTAAATTACCATAAGCGAGGTGACTTAAAATACTAGAAATGTATTTTCTCACAGTTCTTGAGGCTAGACGTTACTAGTAAAGGTGTCCGCAGTGTTGATTGCTTGAGTAAATTCTGACCCTTTGTCACCCAATGAACAGAGGAGAACTGATCCTGTGGGTGTCAGAGACTCTGAACTATAGGATTAGGCAGCCTCATCTTTCTCACACACTGCCATGCCATAAGTGACGATCATTTGTTTTATGCAAACACATGTACATCAAGCATCTGATGCAGTGTGCTCCATGCCCCCTCATTCTGGGAACAAGATTAACAGAGAAAACACTATTTGGGATATGGATGGTTATTGTAGAAGACAGAAAGAAATGAACAGTTTCTTTTTTGGAAATGTAATACTTGGCATTGGATTTAGACCACACTTTATTATTAGCGTAAGAGCAACTTAGGGTCATTTCAGATGATTTATCAGCTGTGTCACCATTTTATATTAGTAAAAAAAAATTCAAAAAAATTTAAGACTTATATGAAACCATCTCCCTCAAAACTATTCTTATAAAATCAATGACTATGTATATTCCTGAAAAGTCTTCTTGCTCTTTTGTACTAGTAATTTTAGCCTACCAAACATGTCATCTATCATACAACTATATTTCCAGGTTTGGATCATATAAGTGAATTCATTTGTAAACAGAAGCACATATTTTGAAACTTGATAGAAATGAAATGCTTCTTCTGTACCAAATAAACATTCTTCCAAGTTTCAAAACCAACACTTCAATTTCTTTTTTACTTTAATTTGAAGCTATAGAACCATCTTCTTCATGTTTAAATGCAAAATATCATGATTTTCTACAAGCACTAAGTATACATCTGTATTCATTTTGTGTCCGAATAATAAAGCAATTCCAATTGAACTTATTTCAACAATTAGCCTCCCTATGCGTGTCAGAGAAGGATAGCACTCCATAGGAAGTATGGTCTTTCAGAAGCACAGCATCAAGCTTTTCTCTCGAGGTCCTACTGGGTGACTTTGAACCAATAACCTCCCAGTTAGTAGGTAAGTGTTTGCCTCTTTAGGCTCCTATAGAAAATTGCCATAAACTAGATGACTTAAAATACAAGACATTTCTTTTCTCACAGTTCTCGAGGCTAGAAGTCACAAATAAGGGCATCTGCAGTGTTGCTTTCTTATGGGAACGCTGAAGAAGAACATGTTCCTTCCCTCTCTTCTGCTTACGATGAGCGCTAGCAGTCCTTACCTTTCAAGTGCATCACACCAGCCTCTGACTCCATCTTCACAAAATATTTCCCATTTGTGCGCAGATCTTCTTCCCTGTTCTTATAAGGCGCCAGTCAATCTATTTCAAGATGTTCTAATTTACTTACATCTGCATTGACTCGCTTTCCAAATAAGGCCATGTGTACAGGGACTGGAGCTAGCAACATCGATATTTCTTTCTGTGGGAGGGAAGAGACACAATTTCACATACAGCAATGATTGACTTGAAATTTTCTCTTAGGTTAGATTTCTGTAATCATTCAAGAGGTTTGTTATAAATTTTAGCTTTATCAGATCAACTTATAATTATAGTTTGCCTATAGTGATAGATGAGACTTTCCACACCCTTAGAGAATTTTAGTCTCAGAAACCCAATGGGGTATTTCTACCCTGTCCTAAAGAGTTGCCATCAGGTAGACTCAACTTGACGGCAGTGAGTTCTTGAGTTATAGTTGTAGAACCTATAATAATGGAATAATGGCAGTTAAATAATAAATTTCAAAGATAAACTGAGAGTCTATCAACTTTAATCTAATGATTGGATAGAATAAAGTAAATTTAATAGGAAGATCTTTTTTCAATTTGTCTCCCATTGCCACAAATTAATTTTTAATTAAAGAACTTCTGTCCCACCCTCAGGGTAGAAATTCACATTAGATCTGCCAGTGGTATACATGTTCTTAAGCATCTGTAATTTACTGCATGAAGTGATCAGGTGGAAATGTGCATAGGTACAGGATGAAATATCAATTCTACATAAGCAGTTAGAAAAGCTTCATGGAAAATAGGAAAGAACAGCTTTAGATGATATCTAAGCCTTTGACATGGTCTTAGATTATAGTGAGGAGTTTGGAAACACTGAAAGCTAGGGGACTACTAGTCTAGAAATGTACTTGTTTACATTTGACATGTGTGTTTAAAATAGGACTTCATAAACATCTCTATTTTTGGATAGTTCAAGTCCAATTATTGTTATTTTCTTTTTGTAATGGGAGTTAATACAAATATCATGTAATTTTATAGTTCTAGTACATCAAGCAGTGTTATAAATTGATACCACAATCAGTTTCCAAACTTTTTTTCCTCTTCCTGGACTCCTTGACATTGGTTCCCTGTAACTCATCCCCCCACCCCAACCACCACCGTCATCACTGTACCCCCACAAAATCCCTTATTCTACTTGCTGTCCCTATAGGTTCATCTATCCTAGGTTTTATATACTGAAAAGCAGAAAAATCTATAACCAATTTAAAGAGGGTGACTGCTAATGACATAACACATCTGAGATAAACGCCATCATGAACACGCAAACAAGCAAACAAAAATACAGACAATGTTGAACCGTCCAGCCATAAAAGGATTGATTCTGTGTAAGTGAATAATTCAGGTACTGTAATATGGATATA
This sequence comes from Tenrec ecaudatus, assembly GCF_050624435.1. Taxonomy (NCBI): domain Eukaryota; kingdom Metazoa; phylum Chordata; class Mammalia; order Afrosoricida; family Tenrecidae; genus Tenrec; species Tenrec ecaudatus. The sequence continues at coordinate 102,867,967 of NC_134530.1, forward strand.
CATTGGCCCAAGATCCCTCTCTCCACAGGGCTTTAAAAATTTAGTGCCAGGGACTAATCAAAGATAACATTAACAGGAAATTGTTATGGCCCAGGGTAATGTTCCATAAGACTCTCTGACCTAAATTAACAATGAGATTTTGAAAGGGAGTCAAAGGCAGATAAAACAAAATAAAACAAAAACCATAGACCTAGGAATGGGTTTGGGGTTCAGACTAAATCCTAGCTCCAATTCAATAAAAATTAATTCTGACAACATGGCCCTCCTCAACATCCACTCTCAGGAAGGGAACACAGAAGACCCGGGTGCTGTAGCACAATGTGGTGAAGAAATTAGATGATGGCTAGCTATCAGATACAATAGCTTCTGGGGTCTTAAAGGCCTTTTACCAAATAAGCAGCCATCTAAGTGAGATGTCGACTAAGTCTACATGGAAGAAGCACACCAACATCAGCCACTGAAGGATTGTAAATCATATCGTCTGAAGTTGAAGGAGGGCATATCAGAGCCTAAATAGTGAGAATTCTGTTTGCAGAAGGCTGTGGATGACAGTGGGAGCCTGAAATTCATTTGTGGGAACTATGTAGGAAATAAGCCTCCAGTGATTTCCCTCTATCCACAATTTAGGCATGGAAGGAAAGTGGTTCCTAAGAGTGCAGTGAAGAGATGAGTACAGAAGATCAAAGGGAAAAATCTGGCTTGAACACTTAAAACCTTGTCAGTTGATCGCCCTTCTGATGCATGCTGGACCTGGTGCATTCTAAAAAGCTTCGGATAATTAATATTTAAACTGACTGTGCACATTGGAAAAAAGTCAAGAAAAAAAACATCAAGATTTCAAATAATAAACCAGAATGTTTAACTACCAGCGTTTTATTACTACCTGTGCCAAATCTCTTCGTCATTCTTTCCTGGTAGTGAACGAGGACGGATCCATTCATAGAAATATTCAAGGAGACTAAATAAAGAATTCATAGACTAAAAGGCTAAAGTTGTCCTAAATGTTCCTATAGAATATGTCCATGAGTGGAGGAAGTCAGGACAGTGACTATGAGTTACGGTCACAATAAAGCATGGGGGGGGGGGGCTGCAGAAAACCAGGACCAGTCAACAAGTCTAAACAGAAAGGGCAGCATCAAAATCTACAGAATAACACAGCAATAAAATTTCCTTAGACACTTTCTTCTAAAAGTTACCAGCAACATAGGAAAGACTCCAAAGTGTTTCGAATAGAACCAAACGTCATCAACATTGTGATTATTATGACTATCTACTGAACTGGTTTAAGTTTAGAGAATTTGTTTGAACAACTTCCTATCACATTTATTGATCTAGTTAAGATTGTTTTTGTTCTAAGCACAAAGAACTCTGAATTATTTTTTACAATGATTTTGTTTAAAAGAAATATGAAAGACTAAGCTAGGATGACTAGCCAGCAGGTCTGGGCACTATGGTAACAATGATTCATGAACCTTTATGATTTGGGAATTGCCCTTGCCTTGACACAGATCCATGAATCAAATATCTTCTCTTGGATCACTTATGTATCAGCTATGTCAAAAGATCATGTAATCTGTAAGAGGGAGCATCCAAACCACAAGCCAAATTCATGATCACTAAACCTGATGTATTTGAATCCTACTGTCCCTGATTCAAAGCAACCCTGTAGCTCAGGGTAGCACTGTCCCTGCGGTTTCTGAAGCTGTAAATCTTTATGGGAACTGAAAGCCTGCTCTTCCTCCTAAGGAGTGAACAGTGCCTCCAAGCACTTCCCTGGTGCTTTCTTGCTCAACCCTAACCCACTATGCCCCACGGATCCTAAAGGAGCATCACTGTGGGCTCAGTTATACAAAACAGTGGCTGGCTTATATTACAGCAGTTAGTGATTGAACACAGATGTGAACGTTCCGTTTTGTTACAAGCAGAATTCAAATCCAACCTCAAAACCAAGTCAATATTGTATCAGCACAGAACATCCCACAAGACTAAAATTAAATCTATAGATTTACTGTATCACTGATATAGTTAAAGTTTGTTTTGCCAACCAGGCCAATAAACACATGTGAGGTTGATTGAAGGGCACAGATAAATGTCTCGGCGAACCACACTTTTCTAATTCTCGAGTCTCTTGCTTTCTTATGGTCAGACTGGGGTGTAGCTGCCTTAGCCAGTTCCCTGCTTCAGCTGGCAAGGCTCACTTCCTGCAAGACATCCCTGAGGAGAAGCCACATGGACCTCCCCCTATGCAGCCCAGGGTGCTAGAGCAGCCGTGTGGAGACCACTGCCAGCGCTGAGATGCTTACTCATTCACTGACTCTGCTTTCCTCCTGCAGTTGGCATCATAGTGTATGTTTTATGAGATGGAGGAGGACTTTGTGTATTGGTGTTTAGCATATGGGTTAATGTTGGAGTTGTGGGTTTGGGTAGCACTGGGTTGGGATTTTTTTTTGTTTTGATGTGCACTTAACCTTTACATAAAACTCTCTCTTATACATGAGTTTCTGTGGATTTGTTTCTCTAAAGTACCCAGAATAACACAGTCCCATATTTTCTTTTTTCAGGTACTGTTTGCTTTAATGGCTTTCTACCTGAAGCCAGTCCATGTCAGAGGTTTAAACTATTTATATAGTAGCATGATGAGTTCAGTTAATGCATTCAGAGATCGCTGGCTTTTCTGGATTCCAACAAACTAGAGCAATACCTACACCCAGAATCACTTAATTAAATGTTTCTTAATTTGATAAATGAAGACATACTTTCTTCGGTAACTCACAATTAAAAAAAACTTTAGAAAACTGTAGCCTTGCTCACTAGACATTGTAGTTAGTGATCAGAACCAATTCAATACAACCTCACAACAACTGCCACAAAATCTAATAATGCTCAAAAGTGTTCACAGGAATCTCGGTCGTCCTGGATGAGGAAGCATAACAAGTAAGGGGAAGTCAGGGCATCAGCTAAGATGCAATAGAACCACTGTGTCATATGAGGAGCTACCTGGGGGCTGGGAACAACAGAATATTTTCATAGCTATGTGTTTAATTTTTTTTACAGAACAACCTTATCGCCTTCAAAGTACTCTCCATTACAATGAATACATTTATCAAATCTGTGATTCCATTCTTGAAAACATTTTTCAAACTCATCTGTTTGGATGACTGAGAGCACCTTCCTCTTTTTTTTCTTCACCTCGTCTACATTGGCAAATCGCTGTCCTTTCATGTCCCTCTTTATTTGCAGAAACCAAAAGAGGCCTCAGAGAGTGAGGGCAGGTGAGTAGGGTGTGTGGGGAAAGAGAGGCATGCTGTTTTTTGCCCAAAACTAGGGCCCTGAAATGGCTGTATGAGCAGGTGCATTATCATGGTGACAAAACCAGTCTCCTGTCTGCCACAAATCTGGCCTTTTTGTCACACACTGTTATGCACCCTTTTTAGTATCTCTAAAGAGACAGCTTGATTAGCAGTCTGAACTGGTGGAATCAACTCCAAATGTACTACAAGTTGACATTTTCATCCCTTTGGGAAATTGAAAGACAGCCAGAATGTTTGTCACCAATCGACAGTTCGCCCTTTTTTAAAATGAGAAAACTACTCATGCACTTGGGTTTTTCTCATCGAGCTGTCATTGTAAGTTGTGTTCAACAGTTTCTGGAACATTTTTTGCAAGCAGGTAACAACAATTCATAGCCGCACACTGTTCTCTTACTTTGGCCATCACAAAAAACAAGTTTCAAGTGAAACTGCTTTCATGAAAAAAATCACTGTGACCAGAGAGCACTTTCCCAGGCAATGCCACTGGGTGCACTAACTCAGAGAGAGTTGCTTGATGCTCACCAGTAGGAAAAATGCCTACTATGAAAACTCCACCCAGTGGAGCTTTTTTTCTGTGTTTTTGGTGGTGGGGGGTGTATCCTCGTAGGCTTAGATGCTTCTCTGTAGAGCAAGCAATTATTGTAAAGTCAATTGCGTGTCAGATGCATCCCTTTTAAAAAGTCACTTTATTAGGGACTCGTACAACTCTTATCACAATCCGTACATACAACCATCGTGCCAAGCACATTTGTACATTTGTTGCCCTCATCATTCTCAAAACATTTGCTTTCTAATTGAGTCCTTGGTATCAGCTCCTCATTTTCCCCCTTTCCTCCCTATTTCCCTTCCCTCATGAATCCTGGATAATTTATAAATTATTATTATTTTGTCATATCTTACTCTGTCCAACATCTCCTTTTACCCACTTCTCTGCTGTCCCCAGGGAGGAGGTTATATATGTAGATCATTGTAATCGGTTCCCCCTTTCCACCCCAACTTCCCTCTACCCTCCTGGTATCGCCACTCTCAGCATCCCTTCTTATTGTATTTCTCTTTGCCTAAGGCTTTATTGTAGGAAGCACTCTTTTTGAAAATCCAATAAGATTATTAGTCCGACTCACTTTCTAAAGCATAAATATAGGCTTCTTTCCTATATTTTATCAGTAGTTAGAACTTAACACAATCAACTAAGACCAGCATAAGTGAGAATCTATAGGAAACAACCAGTAAAAAAATTAATAAATGTTGAATATTTGCTCTGGACAATCCTATATGGGGTGCCAGATGACTCCTTAATATGTCTCAAACACAACAATTCTCAGTATCCTCACAGGAGCTATATTAGAGATGCAAAGAAACTAAATCAATTGAGTCATTTTATTTGCAGTATGAGACTAAGAAGACTGAAATCAAAGGAATTCACAATCAAAGTTTAAACTTGGGCAATTACCGATTTCCCATAAGCTATGCTCTCACGCAAGATCAAGTGCATCCACTTACAGAGTCCCTTTTTAAATGCTTTTCCAAAAAAACTAACAAAAACTCTCAAGAGAGAGTCCTTCCTTTGGAACTGTTCCTCCCAACGTGGTGAGCTGCCAGAGCAGTGGTTACAAAGCCCGTGGCTGCGAACCTAAAGGAAGGCTGAGCCTCCCAGGGGAAGAGTGGCCGTCTGCTTCAGCGCAGATGACAGGCATGGACACTCCACAGCAATTCTCCTCTGCCCATTTGGGACACTAGACCTCTGGACTAAGGTCATAGCAATGAGCGGGCGAAGAAAGCAATCAGCCATCTAAGTGGCTTCCGTTGGCCTCGTGATCACGCTTTTCATGTCCTCAAAGTTATATTACCAAAGAAATTAAAAACATCCATGTGATAGCGCAGCAATACGCAGGAATCAAATACTTGCCCCATGCATTACAAAATTTTCTCCCTGACATATAATTCTAAACACTTGAATGTTGAAGAAGTACTGAACCTATTAGAAGCTATTTTAATTTAAAATGTAATTTAACAATTATTCATACCGCAAGGAAATGAATTTACCCCCAGCATTCCCTAAACACACTGACCATGGTGTTTCTATTGCTGTCGTTGCTGTTGACCTTGTGGTTGTGAGGTGCCTCGAGTTGGTTCTGACGCATAGCCCCCTTCCTATCAATAGCAGGAGCCGCTGCCTTAGCCTGCCCCTCCTCACGGTTGTCAGGTTCGAGCTCGGCCTTGCAGACATTGGGCCATTCGTCCTGCGAGGGCTGCCTCTTTTTCTCTGCCCTCTATTTTACCGAGCCTGATGTCCTTTTTCACTGACTGATCTCTCCCGATAAAATGTCCAAAGAGCCTGAGACAAACTCTCTTCACACTGCCCTCTAATTAGTATGCTGGCTGTATTTTGGTGCAGCCGTGTCTGTTTGTTCTTTTGGCAGGCCCTGGTACTTTCCCTAGTCTTTGTCAGCACCATAATTCAAGTGCAGTTGTTTTTCTTCATCCTTCCTTATTCATTGTCCGACTTTCACAGGAAGATGAGGTGACTGAAAAGACTATAGCTTGGGTCAGGTGCACAATAGTCCTCAAAGGAACATCCTTGCTTTTCAACGCTTCAAAAGAGTCTTGCGCTGCAAATTGACTTAACGCAATGCTTTACTTGATCTCTGGGCTGCTGCTGCCATAAGCGTTAACCATGGATCCAAGCAAGACAAAATCCTTGACAACTTCCCTCTTTTCTCCAGTTATCATGCTCTTCTTACTTTCTGGTCCAGTTGTGACGACTCTGATCTTCTTTGCATTGAGCTACATGGAAGGCCACACTTCTTAATCTTCCTCAGCAAATGTTTCAAGTGCTCCTCACTTTTAGCAAGGGATATTATGTCATCTACATGTTTCATGTTGTTAACAAAACTTCCTCCAGACCTGGCGTCACATTCTTCTTCATATCATCCAGGTTCTCTGATTACTTGATCAGCAAAGAAACTGCATTAATATGGTGCGAGGATACACACCTGATGCAGACTTTTCCTCATTCAAAATCATGCAGCAGTCTCGGCTTTTTGTTTTATTTTTTTTGGTTTTGCTTGCTTTCTTATCATTTTTCCTTTTGTACAACTGCCTCTTGATCTATGTACAGGTTTCACATGAGCACAATTAAGTGTTTTATGACTCCCAATCTTCTCAAACCTATCCATTAGTAATTATGACACACACAGTATAATATCTTTGCTTAGTCAGCAAAACACATGTAAAAATCTTTCTGTTATTTTCAATTTTCAGCCAAGATCTATCTGATATGAGTAATAATATCCCCTTTTTCATGTCCTCTTCTTAATCTGACCATGAGTCTCTGGCAGCTACCTATCAATGTTCTGCTGCACCCTTTGTTAGATTGTCTTTAGGCATATTTTACTTGCATGCAATATCAACGTTATTGTTCTATAATCTGTGGACACCCTTGTCTGTCTGTCATTCTGTGATGGCCTGTGTGTTGCTGTGATCCTGAAAACTGTCACTAGTATCTCAAAACCTAGCAGCGTCACCCAAGGTGAATAGCAGAGCTAGACAAGAAGAGCAGGCTAGAAGAAGGGGTAGCTCTCTACTTCTGAAGAACTGGCCCCTGGACGCCTTAACCACAGGATACTTCTTGTATGTGGCATGTTTTGAAGAGCATGCTTCATGCTTTGAAAAATGTCCCTGTAACTAGGAGGGCCAGGTGAAGACCATGGAGGTAGTGTGTAGGCACAGACATTAACTGGGACAAGTGGTCTTCCACTCACTTCTGACCCGTCACAACCGATGTGAAGCAGAGAAAAGGAAACTGCTTCATAAGGTTCTCTGAGGCTGACATTTCAGAAGTGGATTGCCAGTCCTTTCTTTCAAAGTACTGCATGGACACAAACTTTCAACCTTTTCTTGGCAGAGAGTATTCGCCATTTGTACCACCCTATAACTGCTTTGAAGAAATAAAGAGACTGTCAGTGGGTCTGATAATCAATGAGGCATCATTTGGGGCTGATGCCTTGAAGATTTTTCCACCCCTCACTAACTCCCATTCCACCAGGACTTCTAGCCCATCTTGATTCAGAGACAAAGAAATAATCCGATTGGAGGTGTAAGTGAAGCTAAACCATTTCAATAGCAGGTTTCAGAGCCTAGACGAGATGGAGATGTCGACTATCCAGGGTGCCAGGTGCTTCATTTGAGAACAAAGAAGCACAAGTTGCTCAGTGGGACCAATAGAATATGTAATCTATTTACGACTGTCCCACGCCGAGGATCTATGCTCGTCCAGTGCATTGGCAAAGAGGGCAAGTCAGGAAAATGAGAATGGACGAGAAAGAAAAAGTCTAGAAAGAAAAGGAGGAAAGGGAGGCAAATAAGTCAACGAGGAAGAAAAAGATAATCCTTTTCAAAAAAGAAGTTTGAAAATGTATATCCTCTTGAACTTAGAAGAAGGTGTATATATTTTGGTGGTTGGGCATTTGGACATCCATCCATCCATCCACCCGACCATCCATCATCAATCAGTGTAATTTGCCATGTTTAGAAGAGTTATGAATTTTTACCCTAAGAGGCCTCGGCCCTAAAGTTTATTAACACTATCAAGGCTTTGGTACACTATGGTGGATGAAGGAAATATGCTCACCCTGTTGTGACAAATTATCTGGCAAGGAGGTTAATTTAGACAAGGGCTTAGACTCACAAGGGGACTTTGAAGAGAACTTTTGGGCAGAGTTATGTATCTTAATCTAACCAGAATGATATGGCCCATAGGTAGCTGAGTAAAAGCAAACCATTACACCATGGTGGCAGTGAGATTTAATGTTAACTTGAAGATGTGCAAAGCAGAGGGGTGGAGTCCAACCTATTAATCAGGTCATAGCCTGGTGATGCTGCCTTGGGGCGGAGAGGGAGCAGCTTCCTTTAATAGGAGAGACAGTGAGAATTCCTTCCTTGGCCTCCTAGGCATGCTCTGCCTGCTGGGACACCCTGTAGGCCTCCAGAGTCAGCCCCATGTGGGCTAATTACCCTGGGATTGAACTAGAGCAATTGTTGTCTTGCATTGCTCCCAGTGACCTAGGATACGTTGCAGGAAGTGAAACCTTTGATTCGTGCATGATTTAAACTACAGCCCAGTGGCAGAAGTCTTACTTTTCAAACAAAATGGTTAATAGAGGTCAGCCACTGGATTCCCTCAGTCAAGATTCCAGGGTGATATGCATCTGAATGGGGTTGTCTAAGTAATTTAGAACTGTGTATTTTTAAAACAGAATTACATTTAAGATCTGAATATACTAGAGTTTCAAAGATTGTAAATCTTTACATACATTTACATAAAGATTTGCTTATGTAAATGACGCTTACTTATGCAATGAAGCCACTTCTTTCAAACTCCTTAATTTATCACAACTCCAATTTCCCTTTGTGCAAATACTCCCAGTTCTCCTAGATTGTCTTTTAAAAGCAGGTTATTTGCACATAAGTCACATACTATGCAATTAAATGTTTTAAACATTAAGAAGACTTGTAAAATTATCACCACAATTATTATTAGTTCTTATTTCCCTCCAAACTCCCCTGGCATAACTTTAAGAAACTATTTATATAATTGCTGTCTTTATAGGCTTGCCTATCTCAGATTTCATGTAATGAAAAGCATACAAAACAAAATCCCCCCAAAAAACAATGACAAACTAAAACACTTAAAAACCTCAATTGAAAATGAATAAAATAATGAAAACCAGAACAAATTCAAGATGGTTAAAAAGGGAGTAAAACATTATAAAGTGTTAAATTTTGACCTAAGTATATGTGCATTAATTCACTTCCCAATGCACTCTATCTGATGGCAAAGCTGTTCACATCCTTGGTCAATTCTCAGAGGGAATTCTCCAGAGGCTTAATCCAGGTTGAGACATTGCAATGGATTTGGGGCTTTCCTTGCTTGTCATCCATCGCCTTCCACAAACTGGGTGTTCAGAATTTAAGCTCTAATACCATTCCCTCGCTGGTCTTGGATCTTAGTATTTATAATCTTTAGGTCACACAGGCTGGTGTACTTCTTCCATGTGAATTTAGGTGATCCCTCATGACTATGGCTGCTTGTTTTAAGACCAACTTTTAATACCATAGACACTATTTCTGATAGCAGGGCGCCCATCTATTTTCGTTACCACACTTTGCTGGAGCATTTATATTTTCAGTGATCTCTTCCTGGGGTCAAGTATTGAGTAGGGCCATGTCGTAAGAACGAATTGTTCTTAAATTAGTGATAGGATTCAGTGTGAGCTCAAAGACCATATATGTAGCTATAGATTTTTGTGTGTCTCTGGCTCACTTTAGAAACATTATTATCATTTTCTTGGGGAACATTATAAATCATCCCTGTGGGGCAGTCTACTCACAATATCATTAATTTAGCCAATGTTACAAAATTTAAAATATTGTTTAGACAAGGAAAGTATGCATGCTTAAGACAGCTATTTGACAAAGACACATGGATTGTTGACTTGTACAGATTAAAATTTTAAGTGGCAGAATGATACGCAAACAATGAGGGTTGAAGATAGGGCAAAACTTTAAATAATGTTAATTGAACTAAGACTGGACTGCCTGATGAACTAAGATTTGTCATAAAAAAGCAAAGGGTATGCAGGCAGCAAATATATAGTAATTTTATGCTGCCATCTCTAGTTAGATGCCATTGAGTCAGTTACGACCTATGGCAACCTAATGCTTAATAGAAGAAAACCCTTTCCCTCCTTCACCATCCTTACAATTGTTCCCATCTTAGAGGCCATTGTTTTAGTCACTGTGTCAATCCGTCTCCTTGAGAGCCTCCCTCTTTCTCTCTGCGCTTCTGCTTTATGGAACACGATGACCTTCTCCAGGGATTAATCTCCCCAGATAGCATGTTCACAGTACGTAAGATGAAGTCTCACTATCCCTGCCTTGAAGAAGCACTCTTGCTATACCTCTTTCAAGATGGATCTGTTTGTTCTCTTAGCAGTCCATGGTAATCCAGCATTCTTCTCTAGCACCACAACTCAAATGCCTCAATTCTTTATTTACTGTCCAACTTTCATATGTATATGAGGTGATTGAAAATACCATAGCTCTGAAAACTTTATCAGTTGATCCCCCTCTGATGCATGCTGGGCCTGATCTGGTTTTCAACATTTTCTGTATTTTCAGTTTGTTTTGTTTTTGTTTGTTCATATTAGGGTGTATTTCAGAGGTGCTCTGTCATTGGGGTGGGGGGAGCTCTTGAAGCTGTGTTATATGTTTCACTGTTTTTTGGTATATGAAATCCAGGATTGAAGAATTTATACTGGACAACAATCAGAATAAGAGTTTAGATGGGTGGTGGGGGGCAGGTACAGGGGTGGTCAGGGGGTCAAAGGAGATGATGCCAAGGAATCCAGGTAGATCAAGAGTGTTTGGACACTGATTGTGGAACAATTGTACAATTCTGCTTGATGTGATTGAACTATGGAATGATATGATATATGGCTTAATTTCCGATTAATACATTTTTTAAAAAGAAATCAAATACCATGGCTTATGCACTCTTAAAGCAAGAGATTTGAATTTCTTGAATGGCATGATAGAGTGTGCCGGACACAAGGTAAGGAACAACCTGTACACCATGTGAGATAAGCACTGGGTGGTTCATATTTTACAGGTGAGGAAACCGAGATCCTGAAATATAAATAATCTGTCCTAGAAAACATAACAGACCAAAATCTAAGTATTCCTAACTCGAGAACCTGAGCTCTCAGTTACTACATTCATTGCTTTCAATCAATAGGTATTTTATTAAGAGACCATTTGGATATGGACTTGATGCAACCAAAATAATCACTTTCTTCCAGTTACTTATAGTTTAAATAAGGAATAAGAGCTGTGCACAATTATTATACAGTTTTCTGTTTGTTATGATAGTTGTGAAATGCCTAGCATACAGATTAAAGTAGTCAGAGAAAAGAAAAAAACCAAGATGGCTTTTGGAATAATTATTGTTTGAGTTATGTTTTCAAAACATAAATAGTAGCATATGGCTTGCAGTAAAGAACTCCTATGATGCTATAATTAAATGGCTTTATTGTTAACCAAAATGCCACTGGTTCAATTCCCAAGTGGCTCCAAAGGAGAAAGAGGTTTCCATAAAGAGTTACAGCCTTGGAAACGCAATTGAGCAGTTAATGATATTAACTATGAGTTGGAATTGATTCTGCGGCACAGAGCATGGTGTGCAGTATATTTTTTGTGGAAGGTGGTGATCATGAGGGAGAAGTTATACAAATTATAGAAATAGCTTCACAAACTGCCATCAGCACTCTCTTCTGGCGTCACCACTGCCCCACTCTTCCCTGTCACCACTCCAGTGGTGTATTAGCCTGGGTTGGCTATAGATACAAATTCAGAGACACTCATGTATTTGTAAGAAAGAGCATTACATCACAGAGAAATTGCATATTGAGAAAGCATCCCAGCTCAATCCAGATCAAGTCCATAAGTACACTTTTAGCCCATATTTCTGATGCTAGTCTATAAATTCCTCTTCAGACTCACACAGCACATGCAATGATGTCAAGCGCAGGAAGATCACAGGTTACTGGGCAAAAATTCTTGTGGCTCTAATGGCAGGGGAAGCATCTCAGCGTTGTTGAGGGGCGCCATGTGACTCCTCAACAGGAAGGTGAAACAGAGAGAGTGTCTATAGCTTGACTCTAGGAAGGAAAGAGAGGAAGCTCCCAGAATCCTCATGGGAAGGCCACACCCACAAGGAGGCATCATCAGGCTGTGACCTGATTGACAGGCCAGACTCCACCCTTAGATCTATTTATCAAGTTGACATGAAATTACGTAATTAATGCAAATGGCTTCAACCTTTTATAATCTTGCTGGTCCTTTTTAGTCTCTGAAATTTCCTAGTCTGTTTCCTCATTCCATTTTCCAAGATTGCTATTCCTAATCTAAATCCATGCCGATCTACTCTGAGAAATAGTATGTCTAAAGTCATCCTACAAGATGATCAATCACATAGAGCCAGTAATGATTCTGATATTATTGTACTGCCTATAATTGATTATAATAGTGTAGTAGCATCCAAAACATTAGTACAAATGACATCCTAACCTTCAACCCATGGAATAAAATTATAATTTTGAATATTGTTTTTCTTCCTCTTTACAATTATAATCACAACTCTGCAATATGACTTTTGGTAAGTTATTAAATACTCCTAAATTATAAACTCTTAATCTTCAAATCTGATAGTGAGGCTCAAATGAGATAATATATGCCAGCTACTTAGCACAACCGCTGGTCTTTAATTAGGCCCTAATACATGCTAACTCTCACGATTAATAATTTATTGCACATATGCATGTCCTGTCCGTCCATTTGTCACGCTGTGGTGGATCCTCATTCAATGTTCATGGAAGCAGCAGTCAAGAGAGCAAATGAAAAATGTATTGCATTGGGACACTGTTGTGTAAGACCTCTTTAGCATGTTGAAAACAAAGGTGTTACCTTCAAGATTAATACCTGACCCAAGCCAGGGATTTTTCATCGCCTTATATTCATTGGATAAGGAAGACTGTAGAAGAGAGGCATTTGAAATGCAATGCTGGAAAAGAATTTTGAAAGTACCATGGACTTCTAAAAGACAAATCTGTCTTGGAAGAGTTATTGCCAGAATGCTTCTTAAAGGCAAGGATGGGCAAGACTTCATCTTATATGTTTTGTATGTGTTGTCAACAGAGTTCAGAGCCTGGAGAAGGACGTCATGCTTCGTAAAGCGGAGGGTCAGTGGAAACAGGAAAGGCTCTCAGCGAGCTGGATTGACCCATGGCTCCAACAATGGGTTCACGCATAGAAACAACTGTGAGGATGGCTGCAGGATGGGATAGTGTTTCCCTCTGTTGTGCATGGGATCGATTGTTGTCCGTCGGAGCCGACTTGAAGGCACCCAACCAAAACAATATGCATGTATAAGTGCGTTTATGTGTATGAATACGCACACGAATATCTGTGTACGTGCATGTGACTTTACTCTTATTTGCCAAAAATGATTCTTAATAATTAAGATAAACAATTATAGCACTTATTTAACATTTTCTATATCTGCTTGCAGATATTTCATGTGAAGTCAAGAAGTTGGACTTTTTATTACAATGTGAAACAATGGATTATGCTATTGTTGGTAAGTGGCTATTGTTTCATCTATCAAGTAGACACATTGGAAATTGTTCATTGTTCATGGTCCTGCTTGGAAGGCACTGGAATGAGGGAGGTGGTTTATTGATGTTTATTCAATAAGTACTCCAGGAGCTTTGAAACAAAAACGCGGATCTTAAGATTGGATTATAAATTGATGGCAGATTAGCGGGGTGAGAAGAAAAATCATCACCTATTCTACCATTTGGGGCTTTTTTTTTACATGTCAACATTTATACTTTGAATCTCAATATTCATGACAACTTTCCTTTGGAGTAATTTTCACTGGAGTAGAACTAGGCTAATCAGAATGGTATACTTTTACAAGCTAAAGGAAAATTTATTAAATTTCTTAGATATCTGCATATACGCAGTCAGGATACATTTATATTCCTCATTCACTCAAGTCGTAACCGTTCCGTAGTTCACAGTGTCTATTGCCTTATTTGAAAGTTGTTCTTTTACTGGATGACGCCGTCCTCAAGAGGTAAAGAAGAGTGGATTTTTTTTAAGGGTTGGTTCCAGTACATGAGTTCTTCTTTTCATTAAGAATTCATTTTTTCTCTCAAAGAACGAATCTCAGAAGCCATGTTTTCAATACCTGGCAACAACCTCCTAACGTATTGGTTTGACTAAGGTGTCAACAAGCAGAACTCATCATTACCATCAATGTCCCTGACATTTGGACTCGTGACAAAGGGATGCTGCTTTCTTTTGGTCAGCTGGATTGAAAACAGCTAAACTTGGGGGCTGAAAGCAAACCACTTTTTTTTTCATCATATGCCAAGAGAAGCAGAAGGCAAAAATTCAAGCAGATTTTAATAAAGAAGTACTGATAAAAGTCCATGAATCCCACAGAGAAAAAGCAAGAGAGTGGCTACCTTGAAGTTACATAATTCAGGTCTCCCCCACCCCCCACTTTTTTGGGGTAGTTTCAATTACACTCCTTGCCCTTGATATACAGGGAGCACCCACACATACATATAATGAGGCTCCAATCCACAACCCACTTTATATGGATTTAGCATCCCAGGGCCACTGCAACAAAAGGCTCCAAGGGGAGTAGCTTTAAAGACATAAAGAACAGAAATTCTTTTTCACAGTTCTGGCGCCAGCTGTCTAAACTCCAGGCTTCGAGAGTGCTGTCTTCTCAATTTCTCCACATGAGTCTGCACCTCTCGGGGAAGATCTTTTCACGTCTGTTTCAGCTTCCATGGCTCCAGGGATCTGTTGGGGGAAGGACCCTCACCTGCTACCTGCCTACAGCGTGTATATCTGTTGTCATGCATATTCTTTTCATGTTATGGGAATCTTTAATAGGATTCAGAGTCACTTTTCTCCTGCATGACATCGCTAACTGATAACCTCTACAAAGAACCTACTTCCCCCAAACATGGTCACCGCACAGGTCCAGGGTTGAGACTTCTACATTATTTGGGGGGCAGGGACATAACCCTCTCATAACTGCATGCTATTTTGATTTCCTTCTACTGTTGAAATGAACTAACTAGCCTTCACTCAAATTCACTCAGGTAAACCCTCCTGCCATTTCATAGCTGCTCTGTTCCGTGTAACTAGTAGACAAGGACTCAACTGCCTGTAAAAGTTAATCTGACAAGCAATGATTACACATAGACACATGAACTGTCACATTTTAATCATCTGAGAAATCAGATTTGACCATAAATGATCAAATGACCATAAATGATCAAACTGATTTAAGTACTTTGTCTACTATCCATCTCTATACATTCTTATTAAACAGTATCAATAAACACAAGGGCAAGCCTCTCTTGCAATATGCTGCAATTGAAACTGCTTCTTATAAATCTAGGATATATTTCTAGTTCTTTTCTGAAGTCTTACAACTTGATTCTGTCTCCTGCCAGAGGCTAGATCACCTTAAAACTTTAGCAAAGGACTGGTTTAATAGTTCCATTTCTCGTTCTGTCATTTTACACTGACATGGAGCATAATTAGCTTCTGTTGTCATCATGCTTTTGCTAAAACATAAACCTTGGGTTCTATTTATCATGACTTTTTTTTCAGTGACATTTTAAAGGTTTCTCAAAATTTCATGTCAGACAGGACACACTTGCCCTGGAGCATTTTATCAGCACAGCACTCAGGAGCCGGCATCTACAGTGCTGCGACAGGAGTCCGCAGTGCAGGTAGTCATTCATTCACTTTTTTCCCCCAAAGTCTGAGCATCTTCCCAAGGTAATGCACTTTGTGAGGCACTCACCCTGTGTTCATGTAGCTAGCAACTTAGTAAGAGCATTAAGGAGAGTAGTAGATTAATACCAATTAATCTAATGCAAGCTAGAAAACAGGAGTATCTTTAAAAAATAATATTTAAAGGACCCAGTAGTTTCTCCTGCGCATATGAGAAAATGTTTTGAGAAATAATAAAATTGGAGTTTCCCTGAAGAAGATAAGTACTGAATTAGAATGATACACAGAGTATTTGTATTTCAAAACATCAAGTTTCAGTTTTAATTTTAACTTCAGATAAAATTTATTTATTTTATTTTATGTATACTAATCATTTGTTTCTTTCCATTCCTTTATAAGCCTGATTTTATCTGCAAATACTGAGTCACTTTCATGCTTGCTCATAGCCTTCAATAAGCCAATAAACAACTTTTTCACAGTCAATGGTGAAAGACAATCCCTTTAGTGTCAACACTATCTCATCCCTTTGACCAGGAATTACAGTTCCTAGATCTTTGGTCTCCTTGAAACAATTGCAGTTGTCTCTTTGAAAAGATACTTGCCCTGAATATACTGCAGTTATGGCTAAGCTCTCATTTTGTGAATATAATCTCATGTTGAATTAAATTTATTTGGCAGGGGAAAGGCTCCAGGAAGAAAAGCATGGCTCCCTGTGTGAGGCTGGGACGTCTGCAGACACACATCCCGTGACAGGCGTACATGTGCAAGAGAGAGCTTCATATCAAGAATGATTACCAGAAAACAAGGAAGTTGCTGTCCAACTCAAGCTCAGAAGCCGTACTGATGAACCTACTAGTTTGAAAGTCCCTCTCGGACTCACTTGGCTGCAGGCAGTGACCCATAGAAGTGGAACAGGAAGCAGGAAGACATCACGCGTGTGGGTACAGAGACATGTGCCACTTAGGTGAACTGTGCAACTTAGAGACCTGTGGAACTTAGGGAACCTGGCAGGGTGCTGACAACTCTCAACTGGGGTGTCCCTGGGTACAAGCTGAGTTCCAGCAGGCAGAAAGGGAGAGGGCAGAGAGAAAGGGGGATTCCCACTTTCTTCTTTTTTTTTAATAAATCTGTTTATTGGGGCTCATACAACTCTTATCACAAGCCATACATAACATCAGTTGAACAAAGCACCTTTAGGCATTCGTTGCACTCTCATTCTCAAAATTCGCTTTCCACTTGGGTTCCTGGAATCAGCTCGGTTTTCTTTTTTCTCCCTCCCCGTCCCTCCCCGCTCCCCCTTTCCCCTGCTCCCTTAATAGTTTATAAATAATTATTATATCCTATCTTACACTGCCCAGCGTCTCCCCCGCCTTCCCATTGCCCATCTCCCAGAGAGGAGGTTACACATAGCTCTCCAAGATCGGTTCTCCCTTTCTACACTACCTTGCCTCCTGGTGTCGCCACTCCCACCGCTGGTGTTGAGGGGTTCATCCGTCCTAGATTCCCTGTGTTTCCCGATCCCTACTGCGCCGCTGTGCATCCTCTGGTCTAACCAGGTCCGCAAGGTAGAATGGGGTCATGATAATTGGGCGGGGGAGGGGAGGAAGCCTTCAAGAACTAGAGGCAGGTTTTGAGCTTCATTGTTGCTACACTGAACCCTGAGTGACTCATCTCCTCCCCACTACCCCTCAGCAAGGGATGTCCAGCTGTCTACAGATGGGCATTGGGTCCCCATCACGCACTCCCCCTCACTCACGGTGATGTGATTCCCCCCACCCACCCACCCACCCCCGCCTTTGTTGTTTGAGACCTGGTTTCCTCCGCCATTCACGATCACCCATGTTGGTGTGCTGCTTCCATGTGGGCTTTGTTGCTTCTGGGCTAGATGGCCCCTAGCTAGATGTCCGCTTGTTTGCTTTCAAGCCTTTAAGTTCCCAGACGCTATATCTCTCAGTAGCCAGGCACCATCAGCCTACTTCACCACACTTGCTTGATGGCGCCCTAAGAAGGCATCACCAGGCTGTGACTTGATTGACAGGTTGCACTCTGCCTCTACACTTTCATAAAAGTTGACATAGAATCATCTACCAACCACTCTCCCCTTTGAAGATATTTGTTTATACCCAAATCCTAGAAGAAATTATTTAAAAACAAGTAAAAATCGAACTAACCTATCATTTCATGTGTATGGTATTTTTAAGTGATAAAAATATCCTACTTTGCATTCTACAAGCTTTTATTGAATACCAGCAGGAAACACGGGGACCAGGATGGCTGAATTCCCAAGTTGACGTAATGCGAAATTAAATGTCTTCTGCAGCATGGACACTGTGATATTTGAGAGGAACCAGAAGGATGGGTAATCCCTCTCATGCTGAAGCAAATTCTCCTGGGTTTATTCATACACTCTTAGAAAAGACACTATATGAGTAAGTTTTTCTCTTTCCAAGTAAAATAAATGTGGCAAACATATTGAGTCCATTTTTCTTTTCTTCTGTCATCCATTCTGCAGGAAAAGCACCATGCATTATGGGTACATGTTTTTGTTAATTGGAAAATCTTGCCTGATAAACACTCAATCTCCAGCTTTAAATCCAGACAGATATGTGAAAGAACCCCCCCTCATCAAAATGTTCTTCCACTTGTGAACCCACACAATAAATGCATAGATATGAGAGGGGAAATATAGATATGATAAGCTGAAGCAATCATGACCTTTATTCTCTCTGGACCCAGGTAAGGCCACGGTGTCCTGAAGTCAGCAGCTCAGCTCACATATCCTGAGATTCCCTAGAGCATGAGCATCTTCAATTTAGCCTACCTGGGGCCATGTTAGCCACACACAATAGTACCCAGTACACAATAGTACTATTGTTATCCACACAATAGTACAAGCAGTGTCACTAGCTGGGTGCTAAGATATGTTTCTGAAATACAAACACTTGTCTTATTTTGTTCTTTCTGGGTTTTTTTTGTGTTTGTGTTTTTTAAACAATTCATGTAATTACATAGTTCTGTGATAACCATGGCCTGAATAGATTTTGGAAAATAGATTTGCTCGGAGAGATATTTTTGAATTTCCACAGAAGCATGATTTGGGCTATTGTTTACAAAGAAACATGTGCTTAAGAAGAATGATTTGATCTACTTTATTAAAATGTAAGATGAATATAACTATATTAAATATAACTGAAATCAATATAATTGTGAAGATGTATGGCACCTAACAAGAACAACAAATAGATTGTTCAAATTTTTTCTCCTGAGTCAGATACGCACTAATTTTCATGAAATATCATTGAACCTTCGACAGATTTTGTAAGACACGTGCTGTTACAAAGAACTCAAATACTTTTCACCTAAAGGACTCCATCTACAGCTAGCCATTCTCATCCCCCCAGTGGAAAGCACTACGCAATTCTCATCACATGCAGAACACTTGGAGCCACTAAGCTGCTCATTAGTATGAATGTTCATTTCTCTATTCAAACATTGAGCTTTATGCTACCAATAATCAGTTCAGTTGAATGCCAAACCTTTAAAGTTATCTGTAATTGTTCTTAAATTGTGTAATTTAAGTAATTTGTAAACAAATAAGATAGAAGTTCATAGAGAAAGAGAGTTTTTTCTATATTCATTAAGTAAAATATTTGGGGAATGTGATAAAGATGAGTCAATAAAAGGAATTGCGGCAGCACTATATGTTTATGCAGCAACTATAAACTGCTGGGAACAATGATAAAAATCAAGCAAGATTATGCAGACAGATTGCTTCTCAAGTTCCAAAATCTCACTCCATTTTAAAGAAACTAAGCCTGCAAATCATAGGTGATGAGTCATAGGTGTGGTTTATCTAAGGCCAAACGTGGAAGTCCAATCAGCAGGCACACACTCAAAGAAATACTTTTTCATATTTCATCAAAACATTGGCAAAAGAGTATGTGTTTAAGTTATAATCAAATGCTCCAGTTATGTGTACTTAACTTTGTATGATTGCCCACTTCAACTGACTTTTGTCAAGAGTGCTGCTTCTACTGTATTATTAGCATTATACAGATGACGAATATGAGTCAGCATGTTTTGGATAGTGTAAAATATCCCAGCCAGCAGATGACAGAACCAAGATCGAAAACTCAGTCTCACTTTCAGCCACTACATATCCAGTCCAGTCCTGGCAGTGGTAGTTCAATGGTATAATCCTCAACTTCCATATAAGAGACCCAGGTTTAATTTAACACCACAATGCCACCATGGTTCCAGGTCAGGCTGCAATCCGCAAGGTCAGCTGTTTGAAACTGCCAGCTTCCCCTCTGGAGAGAGGTGGGGCTTTCTACTCCTTTAAAGAGTTGCGGTCTCAGAAACCCAGGGAAGTTCTATGATGTAGGATAGGATAGGATAGGATAGGATAGGATAGGATAGGATAGGATAGGATAGGATAGGATAGGATAGGATAGGATAGGATAGGATAGGATAGGATAGGATTGGATAGGAGAGGAGAGGACAGAACTGGACAGGACAGGGTAGGATAGGATAGGATAGGGTAGGGTAGGGTAGGGTAGGGTAGGGTAGGGTAGGGTAGGATAGGGTAGGATAGGATAGGACAGGGTAGGACAGGGTAGGGTAGGGTAGGGTAGGATAGGATAAGATAGGATAGGGTAGGGTAGGATAGGACTGGACAGGACAGGACTGGACAGGACAGGGTAGGGTAGGGTAGGATAGGATAGGGTAGGGTAGGGGAGGGGAGGGGAGGATAGGGTAGGGGAGGGGAGGGTAGAATAGGATAGGATAGGATAGGATAGGATAGGACTGGACAGGGTAGGGTAGGGTAGGATAG
Organism: Tenrec ecaudatus; assembly: GCF_050624435.1. Classification (NCBI taxonomy): domain Eukaryota; kingdom Metazoa; phylum Chordata; class Mammalia; order Afrosoricida; family Tenrecidae; genus Tenrec; species Tenrec ecaudatus. Next base: position 102,888,496 of record NC_134530.1, read on the forward strand.
GGTAGGGTAGGATAGGATAGGGTAGGGTAGGGTTGGGTAGGGTAGGGTAGGATAGGATAGGATAGGATAGGATAGGATAGGATAGGGTAGGGTAGGGTAGGATAGGTCACCAGAGTTGTCATTATGAGTTGTCATCAACTGCATGGAAGTGAATTTGAGTGTGAGCATCTCTACCGCAGCCATCCCCTATTTGTAACTTAAGACTTGTACATTGTTAAGATGTTTACAAGGAGTTAGCAGAGCTTCCAGGAAGAAATGAACTAGGAAAAAACCCCTGGTTATCTAAATACAAACTCAATGGATTAAAAAAGGTGGTTTCTTATGAAGTCTTGATTTGACCCATGCACAAATCTTAAGTGTTATATAGAGCTAACACCCCACTCGGATGCTCGGTTGCAGCCCAGCTACGTTCTTTTGAAGGATGAGGACTTTCGGAAGCAGAACCCCAGACCTATCTTTCAAATTGCTTCTGGGTGAGTTTGAACTGCCAACCTTTTGGCTAATATCAAGTATTTAATACACTGTGCCACCTAAGTATTCCTCTTCAAGTTTAGGACCCCTTTCAAACAGCACTTCTGTTTATGACTGTAGACACTCCAGTGTCCGCACACTCTCTGTCAGTCTGGCGTGCTGTAGTGCTGTGTGCTGCTAGGGTGCGAAATCTGTGTCACTAGTATTTCAATTACTAGCAGGGTCACCCAAAGAGAAAAGTTTTTATCAGAGCCTCCGGAATTAGAGCACGCTTCAAAGAAGGAAAGGCTGTCCACTTCAGAAGAATCAGCCCCTGAAAACCATATGGATAACATTGCAACATTGTTAGTTACTGAAAATCCAACGACTAGAAGCAGAATCTTGTCACAGAGAGTGCCAGAAGGTGAGCCCCTCAGCTCAGAAGACACTCAAAATATGACTGAGGAAAAGCTGTCTTCGAAAGTAGAGTCTAGCACAAGGAGGTGGAAGGAGGAAAGCCTTCAGGACCTTCATTGGCTGATGGGGCATGGCTCAAAATGAGTAGAAAAAACTGCAAATATCATTAATATCTGGAGATAGAATGTATGCAATATGAATCTAAGAAAATTGCAAGTCATTAAAAATAGATGACTACATAGAGATCAATAAATCTTTGGGCTAGAACCTAGTGAGCTGAGATGAGCTGATATTAGCCATTTTGAATCAGAAAATCATATACTTTGCTATTTGGAGGGATTACGTGATCAAGAGGGATAGCATTGCATTCATACTCAAAAGGGGCATTTCATAATCAGTGCTTTCTCTGATAGAAAAGTCCATGTGAAATCCAATCAATACAACTATTATTCAAATTCATGTAAAAACCACTAACGCTAATATTGAAGAAATTGAATTTTACCAACACCTTCAGTCCAAAATGGATTAAATATGAAATCAAGATGAAGGGGGAATTATTGAGACTTTGAATGCAAAGTTGGAAGCAAAGAGAAATTTATTTGAAAAATATTTTCTTGATTATGGAAATGAAACTGAAGATCATATGATAGAAACTTGTAAGTCAAATAATTTTTCATGGCAAATACCTTTTGCCAGCAACACACACAGCAATACAAACATGGACTTTTCAGATGGAATACACAGAAATCCAATTAACTACATCTATTGGAAGAGATTATGGAAAAGTTCAAAATCAACAGCTAAACCAAAGCCAGATGCTGACTGTGTAATTGACCATCAGTTGCTCATATATAAGTTCAGGTTGAAGTTGAAAAATATTGACACAAGTCCACAAGAGTTGAAATGAAATACCATCTTGTGTATATCCCACTTGAATTTCCAGAACAGGTCAGATTTGCTGCATTGAACAAAGGACGCAGTACATCATCAAGAATGAGTGGTGCTGAAGGAAAAGTTCAAGCTGCAATGAAAGTATTAGTCTAAAGCAAGGCTACAGAAATTGACGGAAGACCGATGGAAATGTTTTGATAAGCTAACCAAGCACACTTGTCTATGCCAGGTAATTTGGAAGAGAGCTACTTGGACAATTGACAGGAGGAGATCCATATTTGTACCCATTCCAAAAAAAGTGAACCTACATATTTCTCCAATTATTACAATATAATTGACATTGCATGCAAGTAAAATTTTACTGATGATCATCCAACAATGGTTGCAGCAGTACATTGACAGGGAGATGCCAGAAGTTCAGACTGGGTTTAGAAGGAGTGGGAGAGTGTATCAACTAATGTTGAAGTATAACTTTGAGGCCTGTGGTGTGCCTGACCCAGTCATAGTATTTTTAATGACCTCATATGCATGTGAGATTTGGACATTAAATTGATGCATTTGAACAATGGTTTTTATGAAGAATATGAAAGTACCATGGACCACCAAAGAAGCAAGCAGATCTTCCTTAGAAGCACAGCCAGAATGTTCCATAGAAGAAAGGATGGTGAGACTTTGGCAGGATAGACATACTATCAGGAGAGACCCATCCCTGGAGAAGGCCATGCTCTGTAAAGGGTAGGGGCAGCAAAAAAGGGGTTGGCACTCAATGAGATGGATTGACAGAGTGGCATCAGTAATGGGCTTCAAGAGAAGAATCACCGAGAATGGCACAGGATCGGCAGTGTGTCTTTCTGGTGTACACACTGCGGAAGACTCGGAACTTTCTCCATGGCTCTGAACAACACCCTTCATTATGCTGGTGACCACCTGATGTGTATCCTCCCCCACCAGAGAACACATGTTGAAACTCACGACCTTGTCTAGCTCATTCGTTGTATGTAGACAGTGACACGCAGAGAACCTGGCACCTAATAACGGATCGATTCACATTTATAGAAATAATGTAAATTATAAACTGAAAAATAAAAATAATGATTCCAAAATATAGTAGATATCCACAATCTAGATATTGTTTTTAGGTTTGTGTTCTGTTACGCAAAGCTACATTGTTATTTTATGCTATGTTATTATGTAGGTGCTGCCAAGTAAATTCTGTCCCACTGTGAACATGTGTACATCACAGCAACACTCTGATCAGTCCTGCACCAGTGTACTTAAGATGCCCTTTCTAACCATTTTCTCTGTAACTCCTACTGTATGATTGAGTTTTTCTTAGTTGCTGGAGAGCTTGTTCCACCTCATAGCAACCCTATCTGCCAAAGAATGAAAGTCTGCCAAGTTCATCACTCTCCTCGCAATTGTTGGGCTTAAGCCTGTAGTTGAATCAATGAGGTCAATCTATCTTGTTGAAGGACTTCTTGTTTTATGATTTTCTACTTTACCAAGAATGATATCCTTTCCCATGGACAAGTCTTTCCTGATTGTATGTCCAAAGTGTCTGAGGCTGTGTCTCGTCATCCTTGCTTCTAAGGAACATGCTGGCTGGATCTTAAGGACTTGTTATATTTCAAGATAAATGGATATTCACATTTAAAATTTATTTTTCACTCTGGCATGATGATGTGTACATTTAAAATTTTAAAAGAAACAAATTAGAAAATGAATTATAGCAGAAAAGAATAGATTGATATACTAAGTATTGTAATATTTTTTTCAGTATACAAATCACATTATTTCAGACCCTACTAATTAAAAATGCATAATTAGATACTCATAGACTAAGGTGAAATTTCTCTTGTGAATTTCAAATATTGAAAAAAAAGAATCAAGTTTGCAAAGCCAAAGAACAATATTAAAAAAGGGGGATTGCTGGTCAAATAATTAATTGACTTCAAAGAACTAGTCAAAATATTTAGAAAGATTTATTCACATCTAATTAATCAATAGTTTAATTGTAATTTATTGTCTTTTGATCCTCACAGCAAGTTCTTTAACCGATTTTCTACACCATGCTTTGTTCACCTACATTAGGCTACCCAAAAGTGATAAGGCTCATTTAAGAATACATAATTCTAACTTTTGACTAATTTGAACTACCATTCTTTTTCCAGAAGTTCTCCATCTTTCCCTCCACAGTACACATAAGCTATAATCATTTGGGTTTACATTCATTTATTTACTAAATGAGTTTTACTGAAAACCTATTTTAAAGTTGTATTCTAAGCTGGTAAATATAGTGAAGGGCAAAACTAGTATGAGTTCAATTCCACTAGACACAGAAAATCACAAAATAAAGCAAAAGTGAGGACATGGCAAGAACTGTGATAAAATGAAAGAGTGTGATGTACATGCGATTACCATAATCAGGAAATACTCCTTCCTGGGGAGGAGGAATCTACAAGACTGGATTGACATGCTGGCCATTCCACATTCAGGGAAAGCATTCTAGGCAGGAGAAAGAAAAGTAATAATGTGGGTAGTTATTATAACAAAAGAGAGTAAAATGGGATGAGCTTAAGCTGTGAATGCTGAAAAAATGGGATTTTCTTGAAGGGTAACTGTGTACCACTGGAAATTTGGAAGGGGTTGTGAGATAATGTTTAATTTGGAAAGTTCTTGTGCGTATAGTACAGAGGCCGGTTTCCAGGGGCACTGGTGGGACTGGGATCGAGAATAAGAAAATGTTCTCTCCCAACTTTTATTGTTTTTGCCAGGAAGTGACACCCCAAAGACTTGCAATACAGGAAGGTCGTAGACGGTTTAAAGAGATGATTGAAGATAGAAATGTGTCATCTGAACAGAGGAAGAGGGGTTATATCAGGGTTGTTAGGGGGGGGATACCCCAAATTTGAACTTTTAAAATTGAGCTCTTTCATTGTCATACAGTTTGAAACAGACAAAGGTAATTGTTCCAACAGGGATGAGAGAAATCATCAGCATAAGGTAGAACGAAAGTCCAATGAGCTATGGCATGGCAACAATTACAGGTGAAGGGAAACAGGAAATCACCAAAACCATGATGGATGATTTCAGAAGCAGAAATATTGAAAAAAGGAAAACCTCCTGATTAGGCTACATACACAATATTGTTGTTGTACAATGTCATAGAGGCAATTCTGACTCATAGCAAACTTTCAGCCCTTCAATCAAGCCAGTGTCGATCCATTTTGTCAAGGCCCTTCCTCTTTTTGCTGTCCTTCTACTGTACCAAGAACAATGGCCTTTACCAGGGAAGGATCTCTCCTAAAAACATGTTCCAAGAATATGAGACAAAGTCTCACCATCCTCCAGTGGTTCTCAAACTTCCTAAAGCCGAGACCCTTTACTACAGTTCCTCATGTGGTGGTGACCCCAACCATAAAATTATTTTCATTGCGACTTCATAACTGTCATTTTGGTACTGTCATGAATCGCACGACCCCTGTGAAAGGGTCATTCAACCCCCAAAGGTATCGTGACCCACAGGTTGAGAACTGCTTCTCTAAGGGATATTCTGGCTTTATTTATTTCAAGACAGATGTGTTTGTTCTTTTGGCAGTCTGATTTTTTTTAAGCACCATAATTCAAACATATCAATTTGTGTTTTGCTTTCGTAACAGGAAGGAAGTAAAATTACTGTGGCTTGGGTAAGGCACACCTTAATCTTCAGAGTAACAACTTTAATTTTCAAAACTTTAAAGAGGTCACGTGCAGCAGATTTAATCAGCAATACACAAAGTTTTTTCTCTTCACTGTTGCTTCCATGAGCATTGATTGTAGATCCAAGTGAGACAAAATCCTTGATACATTTAATCTCCCCTTGCTTAGACATGATGCTACCTACTGTTCCATTGTGAGGATCTGGGTCTTGTTTACATAATTATTATCCATAGTAAAGTTTACAATCCTTGATCTTCATCAGCAAGTATTTCAAATCCTCCTCACTTTCAGCAAGCAATGTTTTGTCATTTGCATATCACTGATGGTTAAGTCTTCTTGAAATCCTGATACTGGATTCTTCCTCATGTAATCCAATTTCTCTGATTATTTGCTCAGCATGCATATTGAATGAATATGGTGGGAAAATATACCCCAGATGCACCCCTCTCCTGACTTTAAACCATGCAGTATTCTTCTATTTTGTTTGTAAAAATATCTCTAGATCAATGTATCAGTTATAAATAAGCACAATGAAATGTTCTGGAATGCCAATTCCTCTCAAGTTAATCCTTCGTTAGTTATGATCCACACTGTCAAATGTCTCTGCATAATCAATAATACACAAGCAAACATCTTTCTAGTATTGTCTGCTTTCTGACAAGATCCATCTGACGACAGCAGTGATATCCCTTGTTTCATGTCTTCTGAATCTAGCCTGAATTTATGACAGTTCACTGTCAATGTACAGTGAACCTTGCATGTGACAGCTAAGATACTGTTCTACAATTTGAGCATGATTTTGGGTCACCTTTCTATAGAATAGGTTCAAATTTGGATCTCTTGCAGGAAGTTAACCAAGTAGCATCTTCCACGTTTTTGCACATAAACAAGTGACGTCTTCCAGGGCTTCATCAGCCTGTTGAAACCTTTCAAATAGTCTTCCATCAACGACTAGAGCCTTGCTTTTGGCTAAGATGTTTAGTGGATTCTGAATCCTTTCTTCAGTACTTCTGGTTCTTCCTCATATGCTGCTGAAATTAGGGGAGTGTAAACTAGTTCTTTCTGGTTCGGTGAATTTGTGCATTCTCTCCATCTTCTATTGATGCTTCCTTTATAATTCCATATTTTGCCCATAGAATCTTACAACTCAAGACTTGAATTTTATTTTTAGTTATTTAAGATATGCTGGCATGTTTTTCCTTTTTTTGTTTTCTAACTCTAGGGCTTTGCATATCTCATTGTAATATTTTACTTTACCTTCTTGAGTTGCCCTTTGAGATTTTCTGTTTTGCCTTCTGACTTCATAATTTCTTCCATTTGCCTTGATTTCTGTATGATGAGCAAGGTTCATAGTGTTTCTGACATAATCTTTGATTTATTATTCTTTTTCTGTCTTTTTAATGACCTTTGGATTTTTTCATGTATAATGATCTTGAGGTCATGCCACAGCTCCTCACTTTTTCTGTCATAGTGTTCAATGCACCAGCTCTGATCTTGAGATATTCAGAAATCCAAGTGGGATAGACACAAGACAGTATTTTGACTCTCATGGACTTGTTTCAATTTTCTTCAACCTCAACATGAATTTATATATGAGCAATTTATGGCCAATCCACAGTCAGAACCTGGCCTGGTTTTCGCTGTTGATATTGAACTTCTGTATCACCAATTCCCACATTTGTACTCAATTGAATTTCTGTTTATTCCATTTGGAGAAGTCTTTGTGAAATGTTGCCATTTTTGTTGCTGAAAAAGTTTGTGTTGTTATAAAGCCTCTTATGAATCATTTATTGGTCTTGCAAAATTCTGTCTTGATCCTGTTTTGTTTCTGTCAAAAAAAGTATATTTTTTCAACTATTGTTCCTTCTCTTTTGCTTCAATTTTTTTAAAAAAACATCATTTTTGGTGGCTTATATAACTCTTATCACAATTCATACATACATACATCCATTGTGCTAAGCACATTTGTACATTTGTTGCCATCATCATTCTCAAAACCTTTGCTTTCTACTTGAGCCCTTAGTATCAGCTCCTCATTTCCCCCCTCCCTCCCCACACCCCCCTCCCTCATGAACCCTTGATAATTTATAAATTATTATTGTTTTGTCATGTCTTACACTGTCCAACCTCTCTTCCACCCACGTTTCTACTGTCCATCCCCCGGGGAGGGGGTTATACGGAGATCCTTGTAATCAGTCCCTGTTTCAATCCCTAATAATTATCAATGGATTTTGATTGCAACTTTGTTTAATTTCTGATGATTTTGGTAGAATTCTATTTCTCCATCACTAGCTTTAGTGGTTGGTACATGTCTTTGAATGATTATTGTGCTGATTGAATTTCCTTGTGTGGGGCTAGACATTCTCTGATATCAGACAGCCTTGTACTTCAAAGTTCATCTTGAAGTGCCCTTTTTGACTATGAATGCAATTCCATTCCTCCCCTATCAGACCATTTCAGCTCACTACAGCATAGGATGTTCTTATTTATGGGTTCCATTTAATTTCCGACAACATCCAATTTTCTAATATTCATACTTCATATATTCCGTGTTCCAATGACTAGATTTTTGCAGCCCTCTTCTGATTCTGAGTCATGTCTGACCAGCAAATGAAGGTCTCCGATGACCTTCCCGCAGCGTCCCTCCGGTCACATCATCACGCAGGCTCTCCTTTGAGCTGTCAGCTTGTCCTCAGTCATATTTTGAGCGCCTTCCGACAGAAGAGGCTCACTTCCTGGCACTGCCTCTGACAATATATTGCTTATGTTCACTAGGCTTTTAGTAGGTGATAAATTTTGATGCTATCCATAAGGTTTTTAGAGGCTAATTTCCCCAAAATGGACACCCAAATCATTCTTAGTTGTCAGTTCTCTGTCTAGAAGCTCGGCTGAAACGTTTTGTTGGCATTAGAAATGCCAGTGACATGGCGTCTAGCATCACAGCAACACGCAAGCCATAAGAATACGGCAAACTGACAGACGCACACAACAGAAATGTTTAAAAATATCATCGGACTCATTCTTGGGCTTCAACCAACTGGCAGCATAGTGGATAGTGTAGGACTCAGAGACCTACAGTCTTCAGTTAAAGTTACCAGGATTTCTACTTTCAGATAACAGGTGACGATTTTTAGCAAATCTTTGAGAGCACACCTGGGAGGTCCCCTGCCTTCTTGTGCCCTGCAAGGTGGGGGAAATGCCCCACCCTCGGCTCACCCAAGATTTATCAAAGAATTTCACATATTATTAGTGTAATGGGCAAAAATAGCTCAAGTGGAGTCTGATATTATGTCAAGACTCAGAATAGAGAAAGAGCCTCAACTCTCAACTGCAAGCTTCCACAAACCACGTGCTTTCAAATTTGCGCTCTAATACAGGACAGCCAGGCAACACTGGCAGTCCACTTGGAGGTGTGGCCGTGACTGGAATGTGAAGTCCTTGTGGAAGATTTTCTTTTCAACAATTTCCTCCTCTGGTTTTGGAACCAAGCAGGGCAGACAATTTGAACAAGCTTAGGGTGTTCCAGAGAAGTGGAAGAATTGAGCAGTGTTTTCAAAGCAACTGAAATTTTGTGGAAGATCAGTATAAACTAGAAAATCTTTCCATTCATAAGAGATTTTGTGGGAGAACAGTTTGGTGCTCAGCTTCTAACCCCAAAACATGGCATTTCTGAATTCACCCAGCTGTTCTTTGAGTGAAAGATCTGGCGATCCATTCCCATAATGAGTATGGCCAACGAGATCCTGGGGAGCCTTTCTACTTGGTGACCAAAGTCAGTGTAAGGCAGAATTGCACTTGATTGCCACTAACAACTACATGCAATGTTCAAATGTCCAGATATTATAATTTTACAGAAAATATTTTTTCTTTTATATTGGATATTCATTTTCCTTTCATTTTTCTCTTCTCAAATAAAGATATCAGAACCCTTCGTTTATTTTCCTCATTTCATACCATGAAAGTGGATGCCGAAGTATACAAAGGGCACAACTTTAGAGGAAAGCAAGTTCATTAAATTGAATTTAAAATTAAAAAAAAGAGTTTTCTGAAAAACTCACAATATTGTCCTATTTTTGTCACTGACCTGTACTAGTTTCCTGGGGTATTTTAACGAAATATCACAATTATGGTGGCTTATAAAATAAATTATATGTCTACCAGTTCTGGATGATAGGAGACAGAGAAATAGGATAGTTGGCATGTTGTTATTTCTCTGTGCTCTAAAGGAGAATCCATCGTTGGATTGTCCCCAAGCATCTGAGCAAAGCTAGTCACTGTTGGTGTTCCTTGGCTGGTAGATGCATCTTTAAAAATCTCTGCCTCCATGTACATGAATATCTTTCCTCTGTGTGCATCTGTGTGTGCTTCTCTTCCTTTTTCATGAGAACACCCTCATCTGGGTGTAGGGCCCACTGTATGTACGACAGCCCTGGAAGTGCAGTCACTAACTAAAAGGTCAGTTGTTCAAACTCATAGTGAGAGAAAAATGTGCGGTCAATTAATAACATCTCAAAAACCTATATTTTCCAATATGATTATCCTCACAAGTACTAGAAATTAAGACTTCAATATATCTTAAAACCAGCATCAGGCAATAACTAAGGTACAACACAGACAAAGAACATGAAAAGACCTGCTTCTGAATCCTTATTCTAAAACCATCAACCAGATAATCTTGGGAAAATTGCATAGCTTTCATGGATTTTAAAACTAGATAGATGTATAATATAAACTGTGATGATAACCACATCCGTACAATGTGATAATAACTACTATTGTATAGGGTTTCTATGTATATCAAGTGTGATCACATATGTAGAGTGTTTTTATACTGCTTTGAATATATTATGCACTTATTTGTAATTGCCATTGTTGTTATTATTCTCCGTACTGTCTGTTATGCTACTAGGAAGAATCATTTTGTTGTGGTCTTTAGTGCATCTTATACAAAGTACCAAGCTAAAATTTCCATTAAGGTATCTATCAATTCTGGTGAAGCAAAGTCGACTTTTTATTATTAATATAAAAATATTCAAATAAATTATTCTTATCCATTTTGCTTTTGCTTACAAAATGACAAGAGCTCAATTTAACATTGAATAAGGAAAACCTATATAATTCCACATTTGATTATATCTCAACATTGTCAATGGATTTTATTTTAGTAAACATTTAATGAATATGCATCTTTCATTTTGAGTTAATTATATTTTGTGGTGTAGTCCAAAAATTCCAAGGATCATAATTAGAGAATCTAAACACTAGAGTTTCAAATAATAGCTAGACATCTGGTTGATCCTAAATTGAATTTCAACACTCTTAAATACGCATATCTAAGTGGGGCTGATATAGCTAGATAAAGTTAGGAAGAAAGCCATTTGAGTCTAGCAGGTAAATTCTGAGTAAAAACCCTTTAAACAAGAAAACTCCCTGCTAGCAAATAATTCTGATTCATAAAGACACTGTAAGACAGAGTGGAATTGACACTGGATGTTTCTGAGACTGTAAATTTTTATAGGAGTAGAAAATCTCATCTTTCTCCCTGGGAGCAGTTGGTGGTTTTAAACTGCTGGCTTTGAAGTCAGCAGCTCAACAAATAGCCACTATGCTACTAGGGCTCTGATGGGTCCTTCAGGACTCAGAAATTAAAATTAACCACATATATGCAGTGAAAATACTATAGAAGAACTTTTTCTGTTACCTTAGAATTTTAGCTAAAATCTCAAAGATCACTCAAACAAAATCACCATAAATATGGCCCTGGGATTTACTCAGCCATTATCCCCAGAAAATCTGGGCTGTGTAGGTGAACGTCTTATGCAGACTCTGAGAAATTATATACACTTAGAGAAATAGCACAAAAAGAAGGTGCAGGAAATAATCCACGAGAAATCACTTAAAGAGACTGGGGTTGCCTGAAGAAGGGGAGTTGGCATTGTGCTCATGTTTGGCTGTGAGACAATGGGCCTCCTGAGCTGCCTCTGTGCTGGTTCCAGAAAGGGGCAGCCCGGGCTCCCTCTGACACAGGAGAGCGAAGGCACTAAGATGCTGGTCTTCTACTATCAGCAGGGGATGGGGAAAGTAACATTGCTCAGCCGAAGGCAGTAAACAGGGCTTATTCTTCAATAAATGGATTATTTATTCACTCAATGCATATATTTGAGTGTCCATTAGGCCAGATAAACTTGTCACTGGGAACACACCTAGGAACTGTACAACTCACTATTCTTATTCTTGGGATTTATATCCTGATGGATTACAAAAGCAATAAGCAACTGAACAAATATTCTCAAACATTCACATGCATCAAAGTTCCAGCATTAAATATTTCTATCAGTCAGGATTCTGTAGAACAGCAGAATGACAGGGGAACACACACCTACCCACACAATTGTATTTTAAGAAACTTGTTGTAAAGTGTCAGTGAGTCAGTTCCAACTCATAGCGACGCTATGCACAGCACAGTAGAGCCCAGCCCAGTCCTGCAGCCTCCTTAACTTCTGTAGTTTGAATCCATTGTTGCAATCATTGTGCATCTTAAGGCAATTTGTCTTTCACAATTGTAGGAGCTGGCAAGGTTGAAAACTGTAGGGCAGCCAGCAGACTTAAAAACTCAGGCAAGGATTGATGCTACAGTCTTGAGTCCTAAATTTCTACAGAAACTCAAGCAGAATTTCCCACAGTCTGGAGGAAGACTCTTTTCCTCTCTAGGAAACCTCAGCTTTTGCTTTTAGGGTCTTTAACTAAGTGGATTAGGTTCACTCATTTTATCTGGTGTAATCACCTTTAATGTGTCTGAGAGATAAAATTCCAAAACACTCGGCCTGTGGAAGGCTGCACTCCAGAGCTGGCATCCTCGGTGTACAATCTGGAATCTGGACATAAATTCAGATATCATTTTCCTTCTTTATGGTACCTCCCCAGTGTTTCCTGACCATTACACAAGCAGAGTGTCTGTGCTTAGATACGTCCTGGCAAGCCCAGGAAGGGGCAATCTGCCCTCATGAAGAATGTTGTTGAAAGCAGATTAACTAGGAGGCAGAGAAGTGCTCACACACAATCACACAAATAGGGAACTTGACCCTTTTTGCATAAAGAAATTACCTGGACATATCTTTAATAATTTACTAAAAGAGGTCAATCAGAAGGATTTGCTTTAGCTCTTCAGAACATGTTTCACTGTTAGTTCTTGACATTTTCATCTTTCGGTCCTCCTGAGTGGCCTCTGATGGGCGGAGCACTGTGTTGAGAGCATAACGAACCCCTGTTTTCCAATTTGCAAATTGCTTTCTCCCACAAGAAATTCTTTGCTTTTAATTTCAAGCACACTTTGAGTTTTTCCCATTGCTCATTGACAACTTAGAGTCCACTGCTTGTAAATGTTCATCATATTTCAAAATACTTTTCTAGCAACATATGTTACAGTGTTTGACTGAAGAACTTGCTAACATTGCCTAGTCAATGTAAGATGAATTAAACCATTATGGCTATGTAACGGAAATAAAGTGAGGTCAGAAGATGGAGAATTTGAGCTGATTCTAGATGGGAGTCTTCGAGAAAAGGCTTCAGGGTACAACTACTATTTGTTGGTTGATATTTGAAGCAAGGGACTTGAAAATCCAGGGGAATGCCTTTGCTAATTCTTAACACAGAAAAAAAAAACACAGGAACTTAAAAATAACTTAAGAACAAATTCAGGCTATAATAATCATAACATAAAGTGGAAAGGGGAGTTTGGATCGTCTAATTGTCTGATAAGGATGTTTTATTTACATTTTGACAAAAAGTCTTTGAGTATCCATCTTAAAATGAAGGAACCATACTCATTTTTTTCCTTTACTTGTGCATAGGCTAATGGTTTACAGGAAGCTTTAAAAAAAAACTCTTGTAAATTATATATATTGCCTCCTAATCGATATGTAAAATCAATGATCCAATGATGTCTAAGGAGATTCAAGCAATGTAATGCTTCTCCTGGTCTTTTAAATGCTGTTTGAGTTACAAAAATCAATAAACAAAACTCCAGACCGCCCATTCTGACAGCCCAGGTGGCTAGAGAGAAGGAGACCAATGACTAAAGAACTGAGTCATACAGGTGCTTGAGGCAATTGCCCTTTTGATTAACATCTTTTTAATTGAACAATCGCCCTTTTTAAACAACTTTGTTAATAGTTATCTTTTATCTGTTGTGTTTTTTCTTATTTAAATTATGCTCAATAATGGAGAGGACTTTTGAGTTGTCGCATTGTCTGCACTATTAGAGAATGAGTGATGCTTTAGGCATGGTTTTACTCCCCACTTAGCAAGAATCTACACAGATTATTAATACATAGAGGTTTACTTCATTTAATAGTTCTTAAATTATAACTGTAGTAGATGATATATTTGATTATTTAACAGCAAGAATTATATATAAAACTATCATAGGCTTTTGGCCAATTCTTTTCACAAAGAGAAAGAAAAAAATAAATGTTTTGTCTTCATACAAAAAGGTAAAAATTACAATTGCTGAGGGGAAATAAAGAATTTTGATCAGTCTCATTCCTTCTTCCCAATTCTCTCTTTATTATTCATTGCCACTGGTTTTATTCAATGCAATAACGGACACAGATCCATGTAGAATACACAAGATGAGTTACACTGGAATCAAATCAACCACGTCTGTCAGAAGAGATCCTGGGGAGGCTCCATCTCATTAGTCAGAGCAAGCGAGGGTGTGACTGTAGAACCGATCATCAACTGCTGTCATTCAAGTTCAATTTGAGGTTGAGGAACTTATAATAAACACACACAGTCCATGACTTTGAACATGCTTAATTTAAATGTGATCTCAAAAAAGGAGGGCATCGAAAGTATTGCTAATAAATCACAAAACATTTAATTAAATAGAAATATCACAATATGAAGCCATCATTTCTTGACATTTTCTCCATCTACATCTGTCTGCTTTTGAAAGTGGTGTTTCCATCTTAATAAACCTTCCCCAAAGAAATCTGCACTGATTTACACCAAGAGTAAACAGCATCTTGGGACAACCTTGAGGAACTCAAATCATATTCGTCAAATCATACTCTTATTTCTTTTTGAGAACAAAGAAAAGTCGGACGGGAGGCGACAAGGGCTTTCTGATGTATGGGGTAAGATTGGTCAATGAAAATTATTGGAGGGCATCCATGGCTACCATTGAGCAGAGTGCTTTGTACTAGGAAATGTGCAAACTTTATACTAGGAAAAATTGTTCCTCGGCACGACTTTCCTGGCATTTTTCTTACCGAGTTAGTTTTATTTTCTTAAAAAACCTTCATAATAACACTTGGTCATCTCATAATATTCAAGGCAATTAAGCAAGATGTTTTCAGGCGCTGTGTCGATCCACCTCCTGAAGGTTCTTCCTCTGTGTCACTGCCTCTATTTTAACAGACCTGAAACCCTTCCCAGGAGCTGTTCTCTCCCAACATCATGTCCAAGTATGGCGTCGCACTATCCCAGCTTCTAAAGAACACTCCGCCCATACTTCTTTGATGTTTGATTTGTTTAAAGTTGATCAAAGATAGATTTGCTTATACTTTGGTCAGTACATGGTTCTTTCAATATTCTTTGCCAGGAACACAATTCAAAGATAGATTCTTCTTATTTAATGTCCAACTTACACATGCACATGATATGATTTAAAATATCATCTTGGTTCAGGCACACTTTAATTCCAAAAGTAACATTTTTGCTTTGCAATACTCAAAAGACATCTTGTGCAGTAGATTCAGCCAATCCAATGCATGCTTTATCACTTAACTGATGTTTCCGTAAGCATTTATTGCGGCTCTTAGCAAGATGAAATCATTGACAACTTCAATCTTTTCTGCATTTATCATGAAGTTACCTATTGGTCCAGTTGGGAGGATTGTGGTCTTGTTTACATCGATTTGTAAATCATTCTGGGGGGCTACAATCCTTGATATTCATCAGCAGTTGCTTCAGGTTCTCCTCACTTTCAGCAAGCAAGGTTGTGCATCTGTCTGTCACAGGCTGTTAATAAACCTTTCGCTCATCCAGCTTCTTTGATGATTTGTCAGCAGAGATTGAATAAGGATGGTGGCAGGATTCAACCCTGATGCAAACCTTTCTTGATTTTTAACCACGTAGTACACCCTTGTTCTGTTTGCACAACTGCCTCTTAATCCATGTAAAAGTTCCACATGAGTACCATGAAGTATTCTGGGTACTTCATTATTCTCAAGCCTATCCATAGTTTACTATTATCTACACAGTCTAATACCTTTGTGCAATCAAAAAAATACAAGTAAGCATCTTTCTGGTATTCTCTACTTCCAGTCAAGATCCTTCTGACATCAACAATGATATCCCTGGTTTCACATTTTCTTCTGAATCTTGCCTGAACCTCAAGCAGGTCCTGGTAATGTACTTCTGCGAATTTTGTTGGATGATCTTCAGCAAAATTTTACCTTCATGGTATATTAATGATGATGTTCTATAGTTTGAGTATTCTGTTGAGTCACCTTTCTTTGGAATGAATGTAAATGTGGATCTCTTCCAGTCAGTTGGCCAAGTAGCACTCTTCCAAATTCCTAGCATAGAAAACTAAGTGCTTTCAGTGCTTCATTTATTTGATGAAACGAGCTCCTTTGGAATGCCTAAGAAGAGTCTCATCAACCTTCTGAGCTGATCTCTCTGCCTTGGATTGAACCTGTTTTTACTAAGGCACCTTTTGAAACTAAGACACATACATGTATTGCTCAAAGAGCTTGCCTGTGTCCATCCTCTGATCACAGAGACACATTTAAATGTATTTTGTTTGGAATAAATCAGGCAATTATATTTTTACCCTCATGTGCATGTGTGTGAGAGATACACATACACACGGGTTTCAAAAATAATTTAGAAAATTGCAATTATTCTTTAATTGGATTTTTCTAGGAACATTTTAAAGTCCCATGTAAATTTTCCTGGGTTTTGCAAGTGGTTAAGAAATCACTTACCAAAAGGGCACCAGTTGGAATCCACCCAGAGGTAGCTAGAAAGAAGGGCTTGGTCTTCTACTCCACAAAGATAGCTACTCTTTTCTGTCAGGTTGATTTTCTATGGTTGCTTATGTGTTGTTGTAAAGCTGAACATTATGTTACTAGTATTTCAAATACTAGCAAGGACATTCAAGGTTTCAGCAGAGGCTCCAGACTGTGAGGAGAATGTGGAGGTTTGGGGTGTCCACTGCAGGAATTACCCACCAAAAAAGAACCATATGTAGAGCACCAAAATTGTCACATCCTGAAAGTCTAGTGCACAGAAGCAGACTGTTGTCAGTGCAAAAGGATAAGTCCATCAGGTCAGAGGGCACTCGAAGGATGGCTGAGGTAGAGCTGCCATCTCCACGGAGAGTGGAGCACATGCAGTAAAGCTTGTGGGAGGACAGCCTTTGAAGCCTTCTTCGGCGGATGGCGCATGTCTCAAAATAAGCATAAACAGCTGTAGAAAATCTAAGAATTAGAAGTTGGAATATACAAAGTATAAATTTAGGAAAATTGGACATTTGAAATGGAGCACATAAAGATCAATACCATAAGTGTTAGTGAACTGAAATGGACTGGTATTGACCATTTTGAATCAGAAAATGATATGCTCTTCAATGCTGAGAAAAACACAGTCAAGAAGAATGGACTTGCATTCAGAGTGCAAGAGGCCATTTTAGATTTTATTGAAGAACAATTCTGTCCAATAGGATTATAGCTATCTGCCTCCAAGGAAATCTAATCTATACAACTATTTTTCAAATTTATGTACCAAGCATTAGATCTAGTGACATAGAAAATGAAGATTTCTACCAGATTCATCAGTCTGAAAATGATTAAGCAAACAAGATGGATTAATAATGATTGGACATTGAAATACACCCTTGGAAACAGAGAGAAAGGCACAGTCCTTGGAAACACGGCCTTGGTGATGGAAACAAAGCTGGAGATTGCAGGGTAGGATTTTGCAACATCAATAACTTTTTCATCACAATTTCTTTGTTTCAACAACATAAAAAGCACCTATATACATGTATCTCTTCAGGTGGAATACACAGAAATCAAACTGGCTACATCTGTAGGAAGAGACCATGGAGAAGCTTGATATCAGCAGCTAGATCTAGGCTAGGGGATCACAGGATAACCTACCAGCAATTGCTCATCTGTAAGTTCAAGTTAAAACTGAAGAAAATTAAAGCAAATCAATGAGAGCCAAACTACAACCTTAAACCTATCCCACTTGAATTTCAAGAACATTCTTGGGTGTTGAACATTAATGACAAAAGACCAGAGAAGCAGTGAAGGGACATCAAGAACATCATACATGAATAAAGCAAAAGGCCATTAAAAAGACAGAAAATATACAAGAGGTCAAAAAGGATGTCAGAAGAGACTTTGAAATTTGCTCTCAACCATAGTAGGTACGGCAAATGAAAGAAATGATAAAATCAAAGAATTGAACAGAAAATTTCAAATTACAGCTCTAGAAAACAAAATCAGATAGTTCAATGAAATATACCAGGACCTAAACTTAGAAATAATTAAAAAGGAAGAACACACCAGACATATCTTAAACTGAAAAAAAAAATTTTAAGGTTCAAGCCTTTTTGCAATATGAAACTTGAAATATTAAAATATTCTATGAATAAAATATCGAATGATGAAGGAAGCACCAAAGAAGATGGAAAGAATGCACAGAGTAGTGGCCAGCATTCTACATTTCAGGAGCTGGACCAAAGCAAGAATCAATGGTTCCAAAGAAAGAAGTTCAAGGCGACCTGAAAGCACTAGCCACATACAAACCTCCAGGTACTGAAGGAAAACCAATGGAAATATTTCAATACGCTGATAAAACACTGAAGCACTCACTACTCTGTGTCAGGGAAAATTGGAAGAGAGTTCCTTCAATAACTGGCTGAAAGAGATCCATATTTGAACACATTGAGTCAGAAATAACTCGAAGGCAGTGAGTTTGGTCTTCTTGTATTGGCTCAATGTACTACAGAAAGAAGCGCTGCCCAGGCCTGTACCATCCTCAGAGTTGTTGGATACTGCAGCCCAGGACCACAATGTTGCAGCCACTGTGTCAATCCGTCTTACTGATCTTTATTTTGCCTTATCAACCATAATATCCTTTTCAGGGACAGCCCCTTCTGATCACAATTCCAAGGTAAGTGAGAGATGTCTCACCACCATCTCTTCTAAGGAACATCTGGCTACACTGCTACCAAGACAGGTATGTTTGTTCTTCAGGCAGGCTGTGGTAGTTGAATGAGTTTTTAGCAGAATTTTACTTGTGAATGATATTAATGATACTGTTTGATAATTCCCACATTCGTCTGGATCACCTTTATTGGGAATAGATACACATATGGATCTCTTCCAGTTGGCCAAGCAGCTATCTTCCAAATTTTATGGCATAGATGAGTGCTCCTGGTGCTTCTCCTAAGGGTTGAAGCATTTCATTGGAATACACACCGTCAATTCCCGGAGCCTTGTTTTTGGCTGGTGCCTCCTGTGAAGCCTGCATTTCTATGTTCACTGCCACTGGCTCTTGGTCTTATGCAGTGATGAAGAACTAGTTAGATGAAAGGATGTCTTGAAATGATTGGAAGGACATGGATTCTTTATACAGTGACTGTGTGTATTTCTTCCATCTTCTTTTGTTTTTTCCTTAATTATTCAATACATTGTTCAACAATTCTATATTGTTCAGTATAGAATCTCTCAATATTTCAACTCAAGGCTTGAATTTTTATTCAGTTCCTTTAGAAGAAACTATGCTGAGTTTGTTCTCTCTGCATTTTATTATAGCAAAAAGAAATCAAACTTTACTTTTACCTTGCCATGGAGACTCATTCCTTCCGACAAATCTCTTTCTGACAGGACTTTCCTGTATAATTCCCACTCTTTCTGGCTTCTGCTATGTCCATAAGCCACACACCTTATCTCCCTAAATGGCCTTCAGAGTGACTGTATCATATGGTAACCTGTTATTTTTCCTCTGGAGGAACTGAAAAATAGGCTATTCAGTGAAATTTCATAAATGTTGTTGCTTTGGGAACATAGAAGTTTATTTTCAATAATGTCTTTAAGAGCCAGTGGCACTGAAAGAAGAAGGGAAAGTTGTACTGGAGGCTTTAGCAAAAAAGCAAGCCTCCAGGATGCATAATATCTTAAGTTATTCCAGCTACTTTAGAATGGAGTAACAGTATTATTCGTATATCTTAACTTTATATTTAGTAACCCTCAAGTACCCTTTTCTTAGTTCTACTGGATTTCAGTGTTTCATAAGTTTCTCTGTAATATATTGGATGCTACAGACAATGTGTTGCATTGACTACCACCTTCATTAAGTGTATCTTTGGTGTGTGGCACTGCCTCACCAGCAAGTACCTGAATTTCTTTTTTGTCAGTCCATTCTCCGATGTACATGAAAAACAAACAGTTTAATTATCTTTTCATTCACATGTCATACAATTATATAATTCAGTCATATCAAGAAGTGTTGTACAATTATCAACACATTCAATTCCAGAATATTTTCTCTTTCTTGTGCTCGTTGTTATTCATGTAATAATTTTTTTCTAATTATGGCAAAAATATACACAACAAAACCTTGCAGTTAGCAGCCCAACGTGTAACGTCTATTAATATACTGGTGGGGTAAAATTCCCATAACTTTACTATATCATATATTCTTCCAAGCCATTGTAGGTTAAAACAACTAAAAATAAAACATTTTTCTTCCCCAACCCCTTTCTTTCTCTTATAAAGTCTCACGTTTCTATAAGTCTCTGAGTCACTGCAATGGTTCCTGCTCCGGATGTCAACTGAATACACATGGGGCAGCCATAGCTGACCTCCTCCAGAAACACAATGGAGCAGAACATAAATCTGCATCAACCTAAGACCAATTCTCCAAAAGCAGACGCCAGTCATATCCCCACTCTCCATCGTTATGATTTGTTTCTCTAGTATTGTACTTTTCAGCATAAAGTGTGTTAAGCTGAGCTTTCTAAAACTAAATCAGTGATCTTCCAGTAAGTATAATATGTATAATCATGAAATGGATATCAATAAGGCAACAAGGCAGCCCACCCAGCCACAAAATGACAGTCCCAGTCTGACTCAAGTCTGTGGAATAGACCTTAAGCTGGGATCCCTTCCCAGCTCATGCAGCTGTTGGAGCTGGGGAACCAGGAAACTGGAAGACAAAGCAGATGGCATAAGGATCAATCAGGAGGTAGGAATGATGCCAGGATCTGGGATGGGATGCCAATCACTGTGTCAGCCGAAGACAGATCTGAGAAATTCAAAGTTTATTTCTGCAAGTATTTATCAATAGGCAGCATGGCAGACCACCAATAGCACCTAGAGGTGCAAAGTCCCAAATCCCAAGGAACCAGACACAGGATCCAGGCCAGCGGGAAGAAAGAGATAGCTTTCTGCACAGCATCATTCTTATTTATATTGAATAGTCTACACCACTAACGAGACATCGTCAGGGTGTGATGTGAGTGAGAGATTGTGTTCCTTCCGTATCTTCTTAAAGGTTCAATAAAGTTGACACACAACCTATCACATTTGCAGGAGTTCTAGTGACGTAGTGGTAATAAGTTGCTCTGGTAATTGCAAGGTCACCAGCCACTCCGTGGAGAAAGTGGTCCCAGAAACTAAGAGAGACAGTTCTACCCTGTCCTGTAGGACCACTATCAGTCTGGATTGACTTGATGGCAGTGAATTTATCACATTACCAGTGCTCATGAATTTTGATACCACAAAGAGGTTGTATATTGGGTTTTCTGTTATACTATAAATGGAATTGTGTTTCTCAAAATTATTTATCTTAAATCTTACCCTATATGCCTGTGATTATAATCCTATTGGAAGGTGAACTGTATTTATATCAATGAGATAAAAATCAGTGTGGGGCATGTTTTGAATCGATATCTTTTGTGTTATGGAAGAGATTCAACAAGCATTAAAAGAGAGAGAGAGAGATGTGAAGACACGGACCTGACTCCAGACCTAACACAATTAGAAAGTTCTGCCAGTAGGGCTAGCACCTTGGGCTCTGACTTCTAGCCCCTAATTTTTGAGACAATAATTTTCTACTTTAAAAAAAATCTCACATGGTGTTTCTGCAGCACTAAGTAACTAAGGCAGAGGGAAAAGAGCTACTGTATTTGCTAAGATTTTGAATCCCCAGGAACCAAGTTTTATTCCCTTTGAGATGATATTGTTGAGAATGTATGATCAAAATTTAGGATGACTTTTTTCCCTTTTCTCAATTTGCTCCTAAGAGTTCTCTCTCTTAAAAAAATCACTTGCTCAAGACTTTTTACCAAAGACTCTGCCCATAGAGAGCCTAACCACATGTTAACTTTTTTCTACATATATACTGTTTAATTATTATAATATGAATTCTGCCTTTTACCTTTGTATTTTTTGCTACTCATTTCTGAGCATTGAACTGAAAAGTATTAGCATTATTATTATGATTATTAGTCAAGTTTAAAAAAGTCAAATTGGGAGTTTGATTTTAATTATACTATACATACACTGTGTTTAGCCAATTTGATATTTTAAACAATATTCAGACTTCTCATACAGAAATATGGGATATTTATTTTAGTCAAACTTTTTTTTATATCCCTCTGTAAATTATCTCACACATTTCTTATTACACTTATTCCTAGGTATTTTACATTTGTGGTTACTGTAAATGGAATTTCCATTATTATTATTTTTCAATCTGATTATTATTGTTTCTCTTTCTGGTGGGTGAAATAAGTACTTCTTATCTTTATATAATCAAGAGTAAAAACACTGAATTTTTCATAGGATGTCAAGCCAAATAGAATTAATATGATCTTTTGAATAGGTAAAGAATTCAAAATTAATAAGGAGATACACATAAAATCAGGATCTAAACTTAGATAGGAACACTTTTGTAAAAGAGTATTATGTGGAAATATCCTATGAGGAAAAAAATAAGAAAAATATGAAAAATCATAGCAATTCATACATCACACAGATGCTTAAGCTTCAGAGTGCTCTCTAAAAACAAACAAACGATGGCTAAGACACAAGATTGTGATAAGAAAGAAAAGGTCAAACAAGGCCCTGTAAATAATCATCCTTCTTGATTTATCACTCACTGGGCCTGCGCTGGGCTCCATTATCGGGAGTCACAGCTTCTGCCAATAACAACAGTTCTCCTTTCATAGAAGTGGATTGTCTCTTACCAAATGCACTGGAATCATGGAAATCACCAGCTGTTGGAGCTAAATGACAGCTTAGAAGTCTTCCAAGTTTGTCTTCCTCGATTCAATAAAGTTCTGTTTCACTTAGGCAGCATCATCCTACCTCAGATTTCTCACTTTTTTTTTCAATTAAAGGCAAATCAGAAACTGAGCAATCTTTAAATGTTTCTTCTTTTCATCCGCATCTAATCAGAACAGTAACCCAAGTGCTATTTATGATATTGCTGAACATCTCATTGATCCTTAGCATTGAGGTAGTATAGGTCTTCATTGTAGCTTCCATGCTTTCATTCCACGAGCATTCCTTTGCCAATTTTTCAATATACAGCAAATGTACCTTTCACCCTCTATTTAGGTCAGCATGGGTTAACATTTGCTAGCTTCAGAAACACACAAGGGAGGGTCTACTCTTTCCCATAGGGTTACTTTGAGTCAGTATCAACTCGATGGCAGTGCATTTCTTTGTTTGTTCTGTTCTCATTTTATTTCGCCTTCAATACACTTATCAACTATCATTTTATAAAACATGAATCCTGTTGAAGCGTCCTTTGCTTAAAAATCCGAGTAGCTGTAATGGATTGAATGTTGTCCCCCCAAAATAAGCATTACAAAATTAATCTAGCACTCAACAGACAGAGCTCAATAAACTTACAGAAATAGGAATGTTAGCAAGCATGTTCTGCTTCTTCAAATTGCAATACAATGTTAGTCTCTATGATATTTCAGGAGAAGTGATTAGGTCTTGCACCTGAGCCTGAGTTATCTCTGAGTTTTAGTGCTTTCCACGTGTGATCAGCTCTCACTCTGACCACCGTTGTCTCTACGCCTGGCCTTACCTGGTCTCCGCTGGAAGGTGTCACAACAGCAACGCTGGTCTCGGTGGAAGGTGATTTGGGATCCCACCCTCCCTGTATGAACTCATCTCTAAATTCTCCACAAGAAGCATCCATAGAAGGGCTTATATAAGGAACAGACTGTCCCAGTTTTGAAGAGATGTCGCAACAAAATACCAAAAAGCACGAGCCTTTAAAAAACAGAAATCTGTTTTCTTGTTGGTTTCAGGCCCAAACTCAAGTCTGAGCATCTGCTCTGTTGTTCTTTCTAAGGGTTCCAAGAGGGTTTGCTCCACGCTTCCCTACTTGGCACTCCCTGTGCTTGTGGGCCTGGCTTCCTGTGGCATCCTGCCTCTGTGCGGCACTGTTTCCAGGCTGGGTACCCCTTTTGTTTGATACCATCAGAAAAAAGTTAGACTTGAAACCCCTTCTGCTCTTTTACGGTCTCCTTTGACTAAACTGAAAACAATGGAAAAATCCTATTGTCACATGGTTTCACACAGTTTAGGGATTTAACATGGTTTTGGTGGGAAAATTCAGTCCATTATCCAGAACCTATTGCAGAATGGATAACTAGAAAAATACAAGAAATTTAACAAAAATTTTGATGTCATATATAATGTATGTATCCTACCACAAAGTACCTTTCTTCTTAGTCTTACTTTCCGATCATTTACGAAGCAGCTCCATTTTTCACCCTTTTCTAGGACAAGTCTTCCCGAGCTTGTCAGGAAAGTCTAACTCATCCTCACCTTGAAGTTGCTCTAGCTAAAGAGCTGGAGCCTTTTGGAACACAGCGCATGGATTGAGGTAGAAAAGCATCATGTGTATTCTCCTTTAAATCCTTGTGGAAGTATGGATCAGAGAAAATTATGGATAGCATTCCAAAGAATGAGAACTCCAGAATACTTCATTGTATTAATGCAAAAGCTGTACATTGACCATGAGACAGTCTTTCAATTGGAATAAGGAACTACTGTGTGGTTTCAAAGGAGCCTGGATGGAGCTGTCACATAAACATTGCCTTGCTAACTGCAAGGTCACAGTTCAAACCCACCAGCCACTCAGAGGAAGAATGATAAGGCTGTTTGATCCCATCACCATGGACAAGGATTCAGGTACCTTGTGAGTGGTGATGAGTCAGGTCTGACTCCATGGTAGTGGTTTTGTGTGGGGTGGATTAAAATGAGGAATTATGTGAGTAACGGTTGTCTCCTTTTATAAGACTGTCAGAGGACTTGAAGCACTTAAGGATGAAGAGCAAAGACTACAGCCTTTGATTTGTGTTCCCATTTCAACATAAGGAAAACAAACATCATCACAATCGGACGCAGAAACAACATCACAATGTATGGAGTAGAGATTGCTATCATCAAGGGTTTTATTTTTTCTTGAATGCTCAATCAGCGCTCAGGAGGGTGTTGTTAGGTGCCCTCTCCTTGGTTCCAACACACAGGCACCCCCATGTTCAACCGACTAGACGTGGCCTGGTCCTGTGCCACCCTCACAGCAGTTACCTCTGAGCCCACGTTGCATCCATTGGCTCAATCCATCTCTCTGAGGGTCTTGCTCTTTTGGGCTGCCATTCCGCTTTACTGAGCAGGATGCCGTTTCCTAGAGAATTTTCTAGTAATATGTCCAAAGTGATTGAGACAATGTCTGCTCTCGTCTTTTGAGGAGCATTATGGCTGTTCTTCTTCCAATATAGATCTGTTTATTCCGTTGGCAGTCCACGGCACGTTCCATATTAGTTCTCAGCACCATAACTGGAATGCATCCGTTCTCCTTTTTCAAATCCCAACTTTCACAACTACACGAGGTAGTGGAAAATATGATTTGAGTCAGGTGTACTTTGCTTTTCAATGCTTGAAAGAGATCTTGTCTCCAGATTTAGCCCATGCAACGCATCATTTACTTTCTTGACTGTTGTTTCCATGAGCCCTCATTGTGGATCCAAGAAAGATAAAATCCTTGACAGCCTCCATCTTTTCTCCTTTTATTAAGATATTGCCTATTGGTCCAGGTGTGAAGAATGTGGATTTATTTACACTGAGTATCTGTCCTGAAGGCGGCAACCCTAGCTCTTTCTCAGCAGTGGGTTCAAGTCCTCACACGTAGGAAGCAAGGTTGTGTCATTGCAGGATCTTCATAAGCTTTCATCCCATCTGGATGTCTGCTCTTCTTCATATATTCCAGCTTCTAGGTTATTTGTTCAGCATACAGATTGGAAAAGTGTGTGAGAAGATATGCGCACACCTTTACTGCTTTTTAAACCATGAAGCATTCCTCAGTTCTGTTACAACTACCTCTCGGTTCATGTATAGTTTCTGCATGCGCACAATGGAATTCTCATCCTTGTCAATGTTCTCCATAGTTAGCGAGGATCCACACTGTCAACTGCCTTTGCATAATCAACTAAGCACAAATAAACATTGTTCTAGTATTACCTGCTTTGGGCCAAGATCCATCTGACTGCTGCAATGTCATCCCTCACTCCAAGTCCATTCCTGAGTCTGACTGAAATAGCTGTCTGTGTGCTGCAGCCATCTTGGTTGTATGACCTTCAGCAAAATGTCCTTGCATGTCATCTTAATGATGTTGTTCTGTAATTCCACATTGTGTAGGGTCACAGGTAGGTGGAATGGGTACAGTATGGGTCTCTTCCAGGATCTGTCAGTTCTGGGAGCCTTGTTTTTTTGCTGATGTCTTCAGTGCAGCTTGATGTAACTTCTTCCTTCAATACCATCAGTTCTTGAGCAAATGCTGCCTCTAGAAATGCGTTTTTCTCTCTCTGATCTCATGACATTGTGTATTCCTTCCATCTTCTTTCGATACTTCCTGCACTGTTCAGTGTTTTGCACATGCTACTGGTGTTTGTTGCTGTCATGTTGCTTCCAACTCATAGTAGTCCCAATTGTTCCTCCATTTGAGCTAGCCCATTGCTGTAGCCGCTGTGCCGATGCATATTTTGAGGGCCATCCTCGTTCTCGCTGCCCTCTATTTCACCCAGTGTGATGTCCTTCTGAAGGGACTGCTCTCACCTGGCAACATGCTGCAAGGACTTGAGAGGCAGTCTCATTTGCTTTGCCTCTAAGGAGTGGTCAGGTTGTACTTCTTCCAAGCCAAATCCGTTTGTTCTTTTTACAGTCCATGGTACTTTCAATATTCTTTACCAGCACCATATTCAAATGCATTTGTCTTTCTTATTTCAATTAAAAATAATTTTATTAGCACATACTTGACAGACCATACAATTTAATCATTCAATCATATTAAGAAGATTTGTGCAATCATCACCACAATCAATTTCAGTACACTTTCTTTTCATGCTCATTGTGGCTATCTTGCCATTTCCCACTATCCAACCAAATACATAGAATCCTTTAATATTGCGGCCTAAACTTTGAATTTTTTCTTCAGTTCTTTCAGCTTGATACACACTGATCTTGTCCTTCCATTTATTGTTTAACTCCAAGCCACTGCACATTTCATTAGAATACTTAGCTTTCTTCAGCTACTTTGGAAATTCTCTGTGCAGGCCCTTTGGTCCATCCTTTCTTCAACTTGCGTGATCTGCTCTATCATCGGGAGAAAGTTTCAGAGTCTCTCCGGACAGCACATTGGTTTTTTCTTTCATTCCTGTCTTTCTGGCGGCCACTTGCTTTCCTCCTGCATCATGTCCCTGATGTCCCCTGAAAGCGCCCCAGCTCCTCTGCCACTAGTGCCCAATGTGTCAAATATTATCTTGTGATGTTCTCAAATTGATGTGGACTATATTAAAGGGATTTTTGCCTCTTATGGACTTTAAAATATCTGTTTCAACTGCAAGTGGAACTTACATGTGAGCAATGGATGGTGCTATCTCGTTTGTTTGTTTTACAGTCAGCCTCTGGTCTCCTTTTGCCTGATGATTTTGAGTTTCTTCACTGCATCTTTGCACAGATTTAGTCAATTTCCTCGCTGTGCATTCCATCTACAGAACACCACAAGCAGTCACTGTGTGTTGTGGAAGAAGTCTGTGGTCTTGCAAAACTCTGCCATTCAATCACTAGCTTTGCTTCTATCACTAAGACCTTATTTTCCAACTAATGTTCCTTCCTCTTTGTTCCAACTTTGGCATTCCAATCACCAATAATTATCAATGTAACCTTGTATCGATGTATCAAAAATTGCATGTTTGAGTAGTTTCAGACTGAATAAATTGTTAGAATTCTTCGATTTTTCATCACTAGTTTTAGTGATGGTTGGTGCATTAATTTGAATAATAGTTCTGCTGACTGGATTTCAGTATACACACACACAAACAGACACACACACATAAATAAATAAATCCTATCGAATATAGCACTGCACTTCAACGTACATCTTGAAATATACTTTTTGAGGATGAGTGTGATTCCTGTCCTCTTGATTTTAGCATTCCATGCATATTAAACTATATGATTGTGTGATTCAAAAAAAACACTACCAATCCATTTTAGCTCAGTAATGGCCAGGATCTTGATCTTTATGGATTTCATTTTTCACGACTTCCAATTTCCCTAGATACATACTGTGCACATTCCACATTGCAATTATTAATATATATTCACAGCTGTTTCTTCTTAGTTTGAATCATGCCCAGCAACTAATGAAGGCGCTGCAAGCTTTACTACAATCATGTTGTTAAGGTCAATGTACTTTGAGAAGACTGCTTTCTTTGTCATGTTTTCAGTGCCTTCCAACCTGACAGCTTATCTTCTGGCATTACGTCTGACAGCGTTTCACTGCTACTCAGGAGGCTTTCAATATCTGACAATGTCCGCTGATATTCATTATATTTTCAGTGGCTAATTTCTCAGAATAACCTATCCCTTTTTCGCTGTTTGTTCTTAGTCTGGAAGCTCTGCTTAAACCTATTTGCTGTTGGTGAACCTGCTGGTATTTGGAATACAAATGAAATAGCTTCTAGCATGGTGTTAACTTGCAAGCCACAACAATACAAAAAACTGACAAAAAGTGGTGGGTTGTGGAAGAGCCATACAGAAGTTAAATAATGTATTTCAGTGTGCAAATCTGCTGTAAAGTTAAACAGTTAAAGGACAATCCATAGACTTTAAACAGTTAAAGAACAAAGCACATACTTTGAGAATTATATGCCCAGGACCTTTAGAATTACCTCATTCGCATGCAAATGCTGGACAGTGAATAAGGTCTACCAATGAAGAGTTGATGCATAAGAATTAAGCTACTATCAAATATTATTAAATGTATGTTGGGCTGCAAAAAAAACAAATTTACGTTGGAAGAAGTAGAGCAGGCAGACTTCTTAGGAGAAAGGATAGAGGGTGTTGGCATGCGTAATTTGGACAAGTTATTAGAAGGGCCTAGTCCTTGTAAAGGAAAACATGCAGACAGAGCTGTGGAAAATGAACTGAAAAGAGACTCGATGAATTCTTACAGTGGCTGCAACAATCGATGTAAACATGGAAATACTTGTGAGGATGGTGCAGGAGCAGGCAGGATTGTGTTTCATCATATTCACTGTGCACTGGCACTAACTTGACACATAACAACAAAAGCAACAGCAAAATGACAGTATGAAGTGGGACCCTGAATGTGCAGTGTTGTAGGCATTCCCCAACTAACAAACATATTGGGAGTTTGAACCCACTAGATTCTCTGCAGAAGGAAAATAGTGTCGGCAACATTTGCTTTGGATGTGCATAGGGCTTGAGGTAAGTCAATGGTTTCTAATCACAGTCATAAGGTCGCTAAAAGTCACAATCAACTTAATGGCACCTAATTTCTTTAATATGGAAGAACGATCTAACATTATGCTTCCTACAATTCTTCATTAGGTAATTATAAAACATGAATCCATGTACAAACACATATATACATGCACATACTTGTTCAAACACATTTCTATGGATGTTTTAAAGCAATATCTTTTTATATGCAAATAACCTTAGTCTCAATGAATGTAGAGCTAAGTAAGAGAATGAAAGGCAACCACTCTTTTCTAGGTCAAGGAAAATGTCCAAGGGATTATGAAATTAAAAAAAATAGTCCATTTTTATTTCTTCATAAACATCAGACTTGTATGTTGCTTGCTATATTACAGAACAATTCCCTCAGGGTAGGTAGTATTCATGGGTGCTAGAGAAAGAAGCCAAAAGGAAAGGTGTGTGTGTCCTTTTATACAAAATACTTTCATATACTATTTCTTCTCCTAAAAAAAAGTCCCTTTACAGAACAGTCTTGTCCTTTGCAGTGCCTTCTCATACTTCCCTGTGGAGACAGTCCACACTTTCGTCCGCAGTCCTCCTAAGAGCCTTCACTTAGCTCTGCTGTCGCTCTTATCATAGTCAATCATACTTATTCATATCTGTCTGACTCACCATGGAGTCTGGGAGCTCCTGAGAGAGTAAAAGTTATGTGTTGTTCACCTTTGTCTTCTAGTATTTAGCTATCAAAGATAACTAATAAATGTTTTGTGAATAAATAGGAAGAATAAATTCCAAAAGTCATGCAAGGTAGAATAGATCACACATGAAACCTTCAGATGCCTAGCCTATTAGTTTATAAATTAGTCTCCAAGTAACAGTTGATTTCCAAATAGTAGGCATGAAAGCTAAGATGTTCAGTGAATTTTTCAAGGTTATAATGATAATGTCAAAAATGTCATTAATTTAGATATGGTAAACTAGGTAATAGCCATAAAATTCCAATAGTGTAAATGACAAAGCTTTATTTATTGACCCTGCTATAACTTAAGGCAGCTATAGCAGCCACTGACCCACCCTGGGTGAAGAGGGGAGACGGACACAGCCATGTGGAGCAGCCCTGGGCTTGAATACTGCTTGTCTCCATGCTACAGAACGTCAAGTGTTCTGCAGGCTGCCTCCCTGAGACGAATTTCTCTGGCCTGGAAGCAATGGATCCTGGTTCTACTCAAAGCTTAGAGGCAAAGACTAGAACTTGTCTCCCAAAAAATGAGATCAACAATCCTACCAAGTTCTCAGTAGGGAGAGAAACTAGAGATAATATTAGCTGGGCAGCCATGACCATGCAAGTAGGTTAAGACTAATACAAGGTTAATCACAACTCGCAGTTTAGCTAATGTTCAAGTTGACTATGATTTTTATTTCTCATTCAATATTCTTTCTATCCAGTTCCCATCATTCCAAAAGGTTGCTATGAATTTGGGATATATTTTATGAATGCTTATGTAAAATAAATGCAAAACTGTTCAAACTTCTACAATTGAAGACCAGATTTGGCTGGACAGTAGCTGTTTTCAACCTCAGAGAAGGTGATTCAGGGAAACTCTGACCAGTTGTTCTCGGATTGTTCAATAGAAAGAATGGACACATATTTAATAAAAAATAAATTGCATGATTTTTCATAAGTGCAATAAAAGAAGCAGGTAACTCTATTTTTTTCAGACACTGAAGCAAGAAATCCAAGTGTCTATGCTTAAGTTTATCACCAATTAGCTATGTGTGCCTTAGCAAATCACTTTTCCCATCAAGACATATCACTGGCTATTTAAAAAAAATGAAATGAACCTGCAAATTTTTATGAAATTTAAAGTTATAAGGTCTATGTAAGTAAAATTATTACAAGTCAGAATAGGAATAATACAACATATTAATTATCACAGCAGTAATTAGTTCTGAAATTCAAGTTGCTAATATAATAAAATTTAATTTTTTAGCTATATTAGCAATGTTCCTCTTTGGTTAGTGGTTTTGCTCCCTCACCCAACCCCCTGCCCATCCAGTAATCCAAGGACTTGAGTTTCTGGATCTTATAGCTCTACTGTACATTGGGGACTCAGAATCACCTACTTCTAATTAGAAAAAATGAAGAAAAAAGAATGGGAAAACCCCAAGCCAGTAGGACCATAGATACTTTTGCTCATCTGTTGAGTTTTTCTCTATTTCCCATTGTTATTGTTTTGTTTTGCATGATTTTCTGTATAAGAAATCCAGGAGAGGTAAATCTACACAAACTGTAACTGGATTAATGGTTTATTTTGGGAATTCTTCAAGGAGGTTGGGCAGAATGGCTCAGGACTGTGCCCTAAGTAAGGAGACTCCACTACTCCCCAGTCTTCTTATAACTGCTCCGCTGTTCACACGGATCCCATTGTGGAGTTGTTGATATTACGTTATGTTAGGTCCCATCACGGGGGAGGCCTCAAACACAAAACAACTGTGAATCCTGACCCAGCTCACTTGGCACAAAACCTAACTAACATAGCTAGTGATCAACCCAAACTGAACCACATGAACTTTACTGTCATTACATTTCTTCCAATTCACTGTGACTCTACCTCTAAATTCCTGTTTCTGCCTCACACACAATGAACAGAATATGGACCCTCCGAAAGATCTGTACAATCTGAACAGAATGCTTCTGTGTCAAACTGTAGCTAATCTTCTTTTTCTCCTCAATAACTGAACTGTGATCCTCTCTCAGCCCCAAACCCCCACCTGCCCCAAATCATTGTCATCTTGTCAATTTTGACAGGTGCAAACCTCAAGGATGGAATAGCTTTGTCCATAGGGGTCACACGACAGACTTTTCAGTTAGCACTGAGTGGTGAGCTCAACTGCTGCTCCGCAACCTGTGCTTCCTTAACAATTACAGGTAGATCATTGCGATTGGTCTCCCCTGTCTCCCCCCACCTTCCCATTCCCTCCTGGTATGGCTGCTCTTGCCTATCTGGCTAGACTAGAGCATGTGCCCGGGTAACGGTAAGAGCTGGAAACACAGGGAATCCAGAACAGATAACCTCCTCAGGACTAAAAATGAGAGTAGCCATACCAGGAAAGTAAGGGGAAGGTGGGGGGATTTGTGAGGTGAAATTTGGGTCATGATAGTGGGGTAGGGGGGAGCATTAAGGAACTAGAGAAAAGCTGTATGTTTCATTGGTGCTATACGGCACCCTGATTGATCGTCTCTTCCTTGTGACCCTTCTGTAAGGGGATGTCCAGTTGTCTACAGATGGGCTTTGGGTCTCCACTCCACACTCCCCCTCATTCACACTGATATGTTTTTTTGTTCTGGGTCTTTGATGCCTGATACCTGCTCTCATCAACATCTCTTGATCACACAGGATGGTGGGCTTCTTACATGAGGACTTTAGGGCCAGGGTATGGCACCCCACCAGACTCAACTGGAAAATACTCCTAGAGGTCAACAAACAGACCTGGAACTATTTACAGGCTTTTCTCTTTGTTTCTCTCTCTTGTATTTATTTATTTTTTTTGTTATGGGGATTTTTTGTTGTTGCTTTGGCGTGTTTTTTTGTTTTGTTTTCCTTTGTTGTTGTCTTGCTCCGTCTTGATTTTGTGCTTATTATTGTCTCTGCCTGTCTATCTCGAGAAGATAGGCAGGATAAACCATCCAGAGCAGAAAACAATGGGACTGATGGTTGCAGGGGGGCAGAGGAGAGGGGGAAGGAGGAGGATGTAGGAGGCCTGGTAGGGCTTGCTCAATGGCAATGTAACTGAGATGAATTACTGAACCTGAGTGAAGGACGAACATGATACTGGGACAAGAGGGAAGTAAAAGGTAATAGAGGAAAGAACTAAGAATAAAAGGACTGCTATCCTCACTACTACAATGCCACTATTATTGCTGTCTTCCATGTAATGGCTCCGCCTTCTCTCTCTCCATGTCTCCCTATAAGCTTAGTAGGAAAGTCAAATTAACTCATCCCTTTGTTAGGGTGCCATACATCTTATTTGCATAGCCTCACCCCAAAAGGTGTTCCATGTACATTAACCTTATTTGCAATAGCAGAATGCTGTCTGATCCCTTTAATAGGCCACAAGCACCTTAGTTGTATAGTCCAACCTATTCGTTGTGAAGAAGTCACAGAAACTATTGGGAGGAAGGTCCTACTAAGTAACCAAACCATAGCCAAACCATAGCCATCCCCCAGTTCTTCTAGTCCTTTGCCCTTTCATGTTTAGAGGATCAGTCTCTGCATGCAAACTTCTTTCCATTCCCCGATGGCATGTTGGGTTAGACATTGGACTGCTAATGGCAAGGTCAGGGGTTCAAACCCACCATCTGTTTTGCCAAAGAAAAATGAGGACGTCTGTTCTTATAAAGACTTTCAATTTCAGAAACCCTGTCCAGAGTTGCTATGATTCAGATTTGGTTTGATGGTAGTAGAAGAGATGATCATTTTACCAGTCAAAAACTGTCAGCAGCAATTAGCTCTTCAGTAGATCAAAGAAGTAAGACTAGCCAGCTATGTAAGTCAAAGTAGTAGACTAGCATCCATGTCCGCTGTGTGTATCCATCTGATGTGGTCAGGTTCTCCAAAAGCAATCTGGGCTTCACCCCTTCAGACCTCTGTCAGAATTTAACTGAGTTTATTCCCTTGCTTTGAGTCATGCTAGATATTAGCAAAGCAAAATATTTAAGGCACTTTCGGTTCAATAACTGTACTCCAATCCACCTTTGCCTCCCTCTTAGTTGACACTATTAAAAATAATAAATCATTTTATTGGGGGCTCTTACAGCTCATTTGTGTGTGTGTTTCATATGTATTTTTCTTTTATTTTTTAATCATTTTGTTAGGGGTTCATACAATTCTTATCACAATCCATACATACATCAATTGTGTAAAGCACATTTGTACATTCATTGCCCTCATCATTCTCAAAACATTTGCTCTCCACTTAAGCCCCTGGCATCAGCTCCTCATTTCCCTCCTCCCTCCCCACTCCCCTCTCCCTCATAAACCATTGAATATTTATAAATCATTATTTTGTCATATCTTACACTGCCTGACGTCTCCCTTCACCCACTTTTCTGTTGTCCATCCCCCAGGGAGGAGGTTATCTGTAGATCCTTGTAATCGATTTCCCCTTTCCACCCCACCCTCCCTCTACCCCCTGGGTATCGCCACTCTCACCACTGGTCCCTGCATTTCCAGTTCCTATCTGTACCACTGTACATCCTCTGCTCTACCCACATTTGTAAGGTAGAATTAGGATAATGATAGTGGGGGAGAGGAAGCATTTAGGAACTAGAGGAAAGTTGTATGTTTCATCGTTGCTACACTACACCCTGACTGTCTCATCTCTTCCCCGCAACCCTTCCATAGGGGATTGGCTTTGGGTCCCCACTCCACACTCACCCGCACCATTCACAATGATATGATTTTTTTGTTCTGATGATGCCTGATACCTGATCCCTTTGACACCTCGTGATCACACAGGCTGGTGTGCTTCTCACATGTGGGCTTTGTTGCTTCTGAGCTAGATGGACCCTTGTTTACCTTCAAGTCTTTAAGACCCCAGTCGCTATATCTTTTGATAGCCGGGCACCATCTGCTTTCTTCACCACATTTGCTTATGCCCCCATTTACAATTGCAGTTTAATAATCACAACTACCCCTGGTAACAATCAAAACTCATAACTGAATCATAATCATGTAATCCTCGCAGCATCCTCCACCACCTTTGCTTCCTCAGATCCACCAGAAAAAGAGGACTCTACTCAGTGGCTATCTCCTCTTGACTCCTCATTTTGAATATGAATACACCCATGAACTCATGTAATCAGCCGTTTTGTGGCTTTATCTCGCTCCATTTTAGATAACCAAGATTTAAATTGCCTTTCCCCTTGTCATACCAGTACTCTGAGGAGACAAACGTGCTCCTTGGTAGGAATAGTCTCTTGTTCCAATTAGAGCTTCCAGTATCTATACTCTTAAATCCAGTGAGCCATCAGATTACAGTAATCCCCAACATTTCATGGAGTCAAACACATATATGTTTTATTCAATTAAGCTCTAGTAAATTCATCCCTAACCCCTCCTTACCCATATGCCTAGAGTCCATATTCCACCCTTTAAAGTGAGACGAATGGCAAAAGTAACTAATTCCCTTAGCAGGTTTCCATATGCCTTGCTTGCATGCTACCCACTGACACAAGGGTTCCAGGCACTTTATTTGCATTAGCAGCAATGCAGTCCAATCCCTTTGGTGAGTAACAAGTTCCTTATTAGCATAGCCCCACCCAAACATTGTGTGGGACTCACAAGGGCTTTGGCCTGAGGGCTGTATGAAGTCATTCCATTCGCTGCACTGTACTTCCTTACGCCTGAGACTTCCTAACGTTATGTCCCAGTTTGCCTCAAGAGGACCCTGACTCCTGGCTGTTCCACGTGGGCAAGACTGGAAGCGAGGTGCTGAGAGCTCCCGGTGACTGTTTGATTGGAAGATCACTGGGCTTTCTCTTTCAAGACACCTCTGGAACACCCAGCCCTCCCAGCATGTTGGTGACTTGCACCCCACTGAGGAGTTAAGCTTGTTACTTCTTTTTAGAAAGGAAAGACCTACTTTGCCACCCTTACTTTTGCATAATGGTTAGAGGGCGCTTCCTAGTAATAGTTCCTTTCCATTCTCTTATGTAAATAAAGTGTAGCTTGTTTTTGCTTGGACATTACTTTTAAAAAAAGTGAACTAACTGTCTCCCTCCTTTATCCGAAGTAGGACTGCAAAAAAGTCTTTGCTATCGTCATAGCTTTAATTTTCAGCTGAGCTTTGAGGGGATGCTTCTCTGATTTGCTAAATGAAAACATTTCTCAACATTCAAGTTCAATAAAGGTGGATATTTAGAATCTGGATCAAATAAAGAATTTTTTGCTCCTAACTTTTGGACTGCTTTGGTGTTTGGAGAGCCCTCACAGACAGACTTCCTTCCTAAAGGTTAGATGCTCCTCCAATGTGTTACACAAGTTCTCCAACTAGAAGATTGAATATGTGCTGCCATCTGCTGGTAGCTACTACAAAATAAAGCTAAAACAACTCAAGCTTCTATACAGTATATGAACCTATGTGTTGAAAAGATCATTTCTTTCAGTACATAGCAATTTTGATATATTGAATCACATGTTTAAATGCCATTTTGTCTCAGAGTTTCTCAAGAACATTTTAGTTGCTAAAATGTTTGTAATTTTGATTAACTAAACTTCCCCATGGCTAATACTGAATAAGACAGTTGAGTTCACTATAGAATAGAGCTTTTGTACACATAGAGTGGTATTCAAACCAGCAGTGACAATGTAATATGGAAGCTTGTTAAAAGTACGGAATCTCAGGTCTCATCCATACTCTCTTAAAGGAAATTTGAATTTTCATAAAATCCTGAGATAATGTACATGCATATTAAACTTTGGGCAGCACTGGTACACAGTTCTGTACAGCACTATAAAAGTAAAAATGCTAATTATAAGAATGAAAAGCAAACAAAGCAAAGAAAAATAGCTCTCACGATTCTTGTCATAGTTCCAGATCCATTTTTCATATTGCAATCTTAGAAATGGACTTTCTCCTCCAATTATACATTTTTAAAATTAGTGTAAGATCAATTGAAACAGTCTTGAAACAAATTATACTTCTTTTAAAGAAAGACCATTTAAGAACAATGCCCTCAGGTATATGTTAGTATTATGCAGTTGTGCATATTGAGATTCATTTTTCTCTTCTGCATCATCGATGAGATTTTTCCATAAGACTAATTACAGAGACCGATGATAGCAGCTCCCTCAAAAGGTCAAAGGTTAGTCAGAAGAAAGGTGGAAACTAAGAAGCTGAGTGTAAGAACAACTACACACACACACACACACACGTCCATATACTGAAGAGGATCTATTATCAAAGTGACAGGTAATAGAACACAAACCATAATAGATCCCTGGTTTTCCAGAGATCACATATTAAAAGGGATGTCATTGCCACACACAATGTGTCTTACTTGAAAAAGGAATATAAGTAAACTGTATATCCTATAGGGCAAAAAGCACAATCTCAGATTTTCATTTGCATGTTTTCAATGTATGTGATGGCTATAAATGTATACATTCTTCTTATTTGGTGCCATCGAGTTATTTGGGTCTGACCTAGAGCAACACCATGCCCAACAGAGGAAACATTCCATGCTGTGCACTATCCTCATGACTGCACAGTGTTCTGCGTCCATTCATTAGGTCCAGTCCCCGACCCTGCTCCAGGTGCACAGAAGGTCAGAAGCTGCTGCCTCTGAAGTGGGCAGCTCATTCCTTCTTCATTGTCTGTTCTTAGACTCAGAACTCTGCTGAACCCTGTTCACTCTGGGTGACTCTGCTGTCACTGGAAATACCATGGACACAGCTCCCCACATCCCAGTCACACATAAGCCGCCACAGTACAACAAACTGACAGACTATGGTGGACAGATGTATATGCACATATGTTTGTACTATGTATAAAATAGAATTTCTTTGAGGTTCATAACAATCTCCTTCATAATCTAGCACACAGATTTTTAATATATATCATATATGCTTGCAAAGATGGTACAGGATCAGGCACTATTTCAGAAATGACTGCACTTACCAACAATCATATAGTTGAGAATGTGAATTTTATTTTTGTTGACTGCTAACCAAATATGTATTTCCGATTAGAAATTGTTAACTATTGTTTTAATAATTTCTACAATCCTTGATTTCCCCCTGTGTGCCTTTGTTATGTACTGTTGTGCAGATTCATGCTCATACTGACTATGTACAACAGAATGAGACATAATCCTCACAATTTCTGCTATGCTTGTGCCCATTGTTCCAGTCACTGTATGTAGCCATTTAATGAGGGCTGGCATCTTTTCTAGCCATCTTATGGAAGGCCTGCACTGTATCTAGTCATCTTATTGTGGGTCTACATCTATGAAAGATGCTGACCTCTTTCAGAGACTGGTTTCTCTCGGTGTCCAAAGTACTTGAGAAAAAGCCTTACCATCCTCACTTCTAAGCATTCTGTCTCTAATTCCACTAAGACAGACTTGTTTGCTCCTCTGGAAGCCCATGATATATTCCATATCCTTCTCCAATGCTGTCAGTCTAACCAACAGTGGGTTAGGATATTCATTGTCTAGCTTTCAGATGCATATGCGGAGATTGAAAACACTGTGGATGGTTCAGATATAACTGATTCCTTAAGGTGACATAGTTGCTTTTGAACTCTTTAAAAATTTATTTTGAAGAAAAATTATCTAATGCAATGTGTTATTTTATTTATTGATGGATGCATAGATATTGATTATATTCTCAAATGAAAGGCAACTTTGATAACTTTAGTGTTTTTACCTTTTATCATGATTTTGCTTATTGCTGAAGTTCTCAGGGTTTTTGTTTTCATTATTTTGAAGTTTAGTTTTTACTAAAAGCTGTGGGTTTTGATCTTCAGTAAGTGCTACAAGACCTCCTCACTTTCGGAAAGCAAGGTTGTGTCATTGGAATAGCTTAGAAGGTTAATAAGTCTTCCTCTACTCCTCAGGCTCTGCTTTTCATATGGGCTGCTTCATTGTTTATTTGCTCAACTTGAAGGTTGAATAAGTAAAGTAAAATCATATAGCCCTGACACATTTTTTTTCTGATTTTAAAGGATGCACTGCCCGTGCATTGGGTAAATCTGCTGCATGAGAACTCTTTACAGTACTGAAAAGCAAGGAGGTTACTTTGAGGACTAAGGTGTATCTGACCCAAGTCATGATATTTTCCATTGCCTCATATGTATGTGAATGCTGCATGGAAGAATAAGAAAGACCAAAGGTAGAAAATGCATTTGAATTGTGGTACCACTAAAAAATATTGAAAATCACCATGGGCTGCCAGAAGAACAACCAAATCTATCTTGGAAAACGTATAGCCAGAATGTTTCTTAGAGGAAGTATGATGTCAGGAGAGACCAGTCCCTGGAGAGAACCATCTTTCTTGGTTAAGTAGAGGGGCAGCAAAAAGTAAAGCACCTTCAATAAGATGGATTGACACAATCGAATAAGCATGAGGAATGTGCAGGGCTGGGCAGTGTTTCATTCTGCTGTACACAGAATCACTACGAGTCTGAACCAGCCCGATGGCACCTAAGAACAACACAACACTCCTGGCTCGGTTCGTGGTCCATGTGCAGGGTCAGTCCGAGTACAATGGAGTGCTTCGGATTTCCCATTCTTCCCAGTGTAACTTGTAATTGGTTATGCTCCACAGACTAATGTGTTTGAATAGTCAATAGAACATAGGTCAATATCTTTCTAAAATACTCTGCTTTTACTCAAGATTCATATCACATTAGCAATGACATTCCTTGTTCCAAGTCCTCTTTTGACTCTGGTTCAAATTTCTGGAAATGTGCTCTTTCAACTATTTAAAAATTATTTGTATCAATTTTTTTACTTTCATGTGGTTATTAATGATATTTTTGATGATTTCATCAATCTGTTGGAATTTCCTTTGGAATGAGCTGGATTATGAATCTCTACTACTAAGTAAGCCAGGTAGTCATATTCCAAATGTCTCGATTCCTTCCAAAGTTACACCGAAAAATATGGTAGAGTCATCCCAAGATGGCATTACTCACAATAAATACATGAGAATGAGATTCAGTACCATTGTCACATTGGATTAGAGTACTTCAAGCATTAGCTATTTACAAGAGATGAATATAAATCATATGGATATGTAACCAAATATGTGTAATTAAGTCTCAGTGGCATACTATTACATGACCTGCAAGGAAAATTTTAAAAATATATTTAGAGGATCGAGTTTATGGTATAATTGGAATTACTGTACATTTCTGATGGTAGCATAAATAAGTCAGTTCAATAAATTTGGAAGTTGTCTGGTAATGTACACTTAATATGGGTATACCTTATATCCCAGAAATTGTTTCTGGGACATATTCAACAATAACAAAATACAAGAATGTTCATAACAACTGTATTCATATTATCTAAAAACTAAACTCCATCAGTAACTTGCAATGAAAGTGTACAAGATTTATACACAGCAATATGAATCAATCTTATAAAATAATACTGGAGATAATACTGGAGAGAACCAAGACATAAGAGCAAATCTTGTATTATTTCATGTAATGTGATAAAAGCACAGATAAAGTCAATGCATGAGGAAGAGTCAAAACATGAGTAGTAGTTATCATTGATGGAGAGTACTGACCACAATAGGCCACCAGGTAGCCATTTGGGTAACTGGAAATGTTCGTCCTCTTGATCTGAAATTTGATTCTATGTTTTAGTTTCTTAGTGCTGCTGTAGAAGAAATACATACAAACGGGAATTCCTTTTACCGCACTTCAAGAAGCTACTTGTCCAAAATCTGGGCACCAGTTGTAGTGAGAAATTCTTTGTCTGCTCTCTTAGCTTTTCCAACCCCCACATTCCTCAGTTACTTGCTACCTCCACTTGGCATCCATCTTTCCCCATTTGTGGGGATGCCTAATCGTGGCCTAATCTTCTGTTTGTGTTCAAACTCTTCTCTGTGTATCTCGAATGTGGTCAACTTTAAGACACCTAACACACTGCTGTGCTCATGTGGTCAATACAAAGACCTTATTCCAAAATGGCATTACATCAACACATGAAGGGGCCAGGGAGCCAACATTGATATTTGAGGGACACAGTTCAACCACAACAGAAGTGTACACATTAAAAATGCCAAGATTTACGTAGCCCCAAATTCCAGTCTCACTTGCTGCTTTCACCTACTTTCAACGCACTGATGAAAATGTAATTGCTAGCAAAGGTTCACGGGATGGTGGAGTGGGTGGAACCTTGGGAGAAAGGTGGAAGAAAAGGACACAGTATAAGGGCAGTAGTCATATTGAATGGGACGTTCCTGGGTAGGCTAATGAAGGAGCCCTGTAAATGCAGCAGTGAAAGCACTCATCTGCTAACCGAAAGCCAGTCCATGTGAAAGAACATGTGACCGTCTTCTCTAAGGATGACAGCCTTTGGGGTAGTTTATTCTATGCTGTAACAATTCCATGAGTTAGATTTGTCTGTATGGCAAGTGGTGTTGTCTCAATAGTCAGTATGCTTGGCTGCTAACCAGAAGTTTGGAAGGTAGAGTCCATCCTGGGACCCCTTGTTAGAAAGGCCTGACCATCTACTCCAGAGAGATCACTGATTGAAAACACCCTCTGGAGCACAGTGACTTCTATTCTGCCACATACATGGAAACCATGCACTCTAATTACATTCCACATTTGCTACTGGGACTGGTGGATGCATGGCTCC
Organism: Tenrec ecaudatus; assembly: GCF_050624435.1. Taxonomy (NCBI): domain Eukaryota; kingdom Metazoa; phylum Chordata; class Mammalia; order Afrosoricida; family Tenrecidae; genus Tenrec; species Tenrec ecaudatus. The sequence goes on from NC_134530.1 coordinate 102,930,169, forward strand.
TTGAAGAGAGAGTTAGGGGCATGATCAGATCAGAGATCTGCCTCAGACTCATGTGCCTTTTGAGATGTAACATAGCTTGTTATGTCTTGGTGGCATGGTGGTTGAGTTTGGCAGCCAACTGGAAGGGCAGCAGTTCAAAACCACTAGCAGCTTCTTGGGAGGGAAATAAAGGCTTTTTTACTCCCATGAGGAGCTACATACAGTCTCAGGAACCCACAGACACAGTTGAATCCTCTCTTGTAAGGTCACTAGGGGTCAGAATTGATTCAGCATCATTGAGCTTGGAACTCATTCCATAGTTCAATGCATTGATAAGGCAAAGACACATTGAGTACTGGCTGGTGCAGAGCTGGAAAACTGAACTGCTCTTGAGTGGTAAAATAGTCCAGTTACTGAGAAATAGCTACCTGAAAGATGAATGAGGGCCCTCTCCCCTAAAGAACTCTGACATCCAGAGAAGTTTAATTTCTGCCTGGAAGGTAAACACATACCAACTTGAGTGAAGGGATAGACAATGTACAGTAAAAGGAAGGGCAGTAGAACAAACATGGAGGCAGGAAAAGTCACTGGGAAGAGTGCAAGAGTTAAAGGCAACAGCAGAGAATACTACTGTATGCACAATCCTGCATGAGCTATGGTGACACGCTACCAGGATGAATGGTTATGGGAGAGAGAAGGGGACTGTGCCGGGGGATATCTATAGCTATCTATCTAGATACAGATATCTTCATATACATATAGCCATATATGTATATAACATATATAACAGAAGATTCTTCAACATGTGTATTGACCTATGCTACAATGTATACCAGAAACTTTTTAGACATAACCTGATAACTCAGGACAATGGTTTCAGAGGACACTAAATGTAATTAGCATTACATAATCCAAAAAGATCAAAGTCAACATCATACTTAGCTGAGTAGCAACTAGTGTCATAAAAGTTCATGGGCATCCATCTAAAGTACAACTGTTGCTCTCTCCCTGGCCAGAGTAAAGAAGAATGAAGAAAGTTGAGGATGCATGGATACAATTAGCACAATGGACACACAGACTGCAGAGACATAATCTTGAATGCACAATAACTATATAGTACTTAACTCCCACTCACTACCACTGCTCTGCTAGGAATCACATTAGGGGTTTCTGGACAGAGGGGGAGAAATATATGGAACAATACTCAAAGTCCCAAAAAGAGATTATCTTACTGGTACCATAGAGACTGGTGGGACATTAGGGATTACAGTCCTTAGACACCCTTTCTATCTGGAAAGGAACTTCCTCCCCTGGCACAATTTTCAGATAATCAACAAATGGGTCAATAAGGGGAACAATAACACTAGGGAGGCACAGAAACCTTAGAAGAATCCATGTGAAATCAAAAGCTTGGCATTTGCCCAAGGAAAGGTTCTGAAGGGTTAAGGAAGGAGGAAGAATGAAAACAGGGAACATAGGGAGGAAGTAGGACAGGTGATATTGAATTGTGGGAGTTGCCATCAGTGACACAAATTAAAATATGTATGAATTCTTGAATAGAAAATTAATCTGTTCTGAAAACCATCATCCAATTCACAATAAAAAGTTTTTTAAAAAAATCTTTGTATTTTATCACAGCATAAATTTAGGCTGATCCTCTGGTTAACCTGCTTCATTAGTTTTCCGGGACGTGTGGAACAAAAAACCACAACTGAAACTTCACAGTTCCTGAGGACGGAGTGCAAGATGATTGCATAGCTCTCCCAACCATTTCTGGAGCTCCTTGGCTTGCAGCGGAATCTACATGTTTTATCAGACTATCCCTCTGTTTCCTTTTCCTCCGCATCTTCGTCTCATCTACGAGGGCACCACTGATGACTCCTCCTTCTCCATCCAGGATGACGTTGTGTCAATCTAACTGGTAAAATCTTCAAAGGTTCTGTTGCCAGACAGGGGCACATTCAGATGTTAGAACTCCAACATATGTTTCTAGGGAATGCAATTCAATCCATGATATCCATGTTACGCAAAGAATGATAGGGGAAGAGAAGTTTGGTGCTGTCTCATGAATCATCTACTTTACTCATCCCCACTTTCATGACATAAATCCAGGCTTCATCATTTGGATTATGTTAACCACCTCCTAAAATGAGCTGTCAGCCTTATCTTGCCCCATCAGATCTATTTTCTAATTCCAGAATGATCTTTCCAACGACCTCATTTGAATATTGCATAGCCCCTCATTAGAACCCTATATTGACCTACAACTTATCCCTTAGGATGAGTTCTGCTCTCACTTTTCAAGTCTTCATTTAAGAGCATTTCACTTCTTTAATTCATCCTGCTTTCTCTTTCCTTGGAGGGATTGTTTTTGCTATGAAGTAATGCACACTCACTATAGCACGTATCACTCTGTAATAATGTCCCCTGTATCCTTGTTTCCTAACTACTCTCTACATTCCTGAAGAGGCATCATTTTACCTTATCTTGTTCTCTGTTCCAGTGTTCATGTTCAAGTGTATTTTATATATAGTAAGTCTTCGGTGAAGTTTATTTGAATAAATGAATTCGCTATAAAACAAAAATTGCCATTGGTTTCTTGAAGTGAGAATGGTCCCCGAACTCCATTTTAGAAATTAAGTTTCAGGAGCTCTAGCACTGTGGAGTAAAGTTTGGATTGCTAACCACTGGTGATTAGCAACCCACCAAGTCTGTGATTCCAATCAGCCAATTGTTCTGAAGGAGAAAGAGGAGGCTCTCTGTGCTCCTAAAATAAGGTCATTAGGAGTGGAATCCTCCCAATGGCAGTGGTTGGAGACAGAAGCAGCATTTTATGTAAAATGTATTCATATTGGTTTCCATCCACATAGACTTAGTTGCTGGTGTTACCAAAGCACTGTATTAGAAGGTGAGCAATATTAAATAGCTTGGCTGCCAAGGATGCATGCTAGAAACAGATGTCTCTGTCAGAGGGCAAGCCTTCTCAGCACATGCACACACAAATTTTCTGTGCTTTGCTTGACAGGAATGCTTGACACATCAAATCTGTGAAATACAACAGGTAATTTGAGATACTTTGAGAAGTAAAGAAGTGAGATCTTGTTCATAAATTAAATCGAGTTGTTTTCATGCACACAGGCACACACACACACACACACACACACTCAAATATCCTTTACTTGCTAGAAGAAAAAAAAATCACACGCAAAATTTAAAAAGATAAAAGAGAGTAAAGTACCATACTTTGAAGTATCTCACTCCTCTACCTTGGCAAACTGGAATCATAAAACTGCAAAATAACTCCAATATAATTTATGTCACCTTTCAAGAAAAGGGGAAAAATCTAGCATATTTTTATAAAATAAAAATGTATAAAAGTGATAATTTGGGGTGTTGCGACAAGCGCACTACACATTGTGAATGCTTCAGAGAAATAGTACATTGTTACAACCTATGTGTTCCTCAGCACAGACAGTCACCAGGACACCTCTCAAAGACATGTATAGTCAGAGGGTTGATATCATTCCAAAGAAAGGCCAATCATCTGTTGATAATACTCCATGAAACTAAATCTTCAAGTACTTTGTCAGAGAAGGAATGAATTCAAGGAGCCGAGACTCTTGTTTACTGTCATTATTGACTAATTGTAACATGATTGTTTAGAGACTAGACAAATGTTTATATCAAGTAGAGAGATAACAGAGAAAATGAAACCTCTCTTTGAAAAAAACTCAGCTTTCTAAGGTGATACATTTCTGTTCATTATTCCCCACAATAGAGAGAAGAAAAGTAAATCCTGGTCCTAGTATAGGTCACACAGGATGGGACAGACATCATTTAAAGTAATATCATTAATGTAACATAAGTTTAATCTGGGAATCAGGCAAATAAATTCCAATACACTTCTGAATAACTTCTCTAATATTATCACTTTATGTAATATTAGATTTTTTTCTGCTCAAAAATAGTTTCCTAGATTTTGGATTGCAATGTAGAGATGTGACAATAACAACCAAAAAGATTAAACTAACTAAAAGAATAAAGTAACTCTTCAATTTGCATTTACCAGCTTTTCAATCCAATATAAGTGTACTCATGAGATTTCTTTGGTATGGTTCCCCCAGGTGTAGCCATTCTTTGCCTGAGATAGTGGACTGTAGAAAATAACAAAGATATCTAAATCCATTAAGCATTGCCTTGCATAAACTTTTCCTTATAATAAATACCAAAAAGCTACCTCACCTCAGGTTGATGTGCTAGTGATTAGGTCGCATAAGAGAAAAGCAAACAAAACAACTTTCAGAAATAAGGACTGTAAAAAAATTATATTAACTGCATGATTAGCTCTCAAAAATAGTAGAAGGATGTTGAGAAGAAGGTTATTTCATTGAATAAAATCCAGACTAAGCCTTGCCCTGCTGAGTATAAATAATGCATAATAACAGGTTTAACATAGTATGAGATATGAGGACAGGAAAAATGAATATGCCTACTGCCTGATTAAGGAGTCAGATGATAGGATACTGTTCGGTCACTAGGTTTAATGCAGCACCAGATATGGTATGTGTTAAAAATTAATTCGATATAAATACAGCATTATCAAAACACATTATTAAATATCAAATAGCTAACATAAGTTTGTTTTTGTTTTTTTCTTTCAAGAACCTCAAACTGCCACTTTACTTCAAAACTGTTCAAGAAGCAGAAATAAGGATTCAGTGCACAATGGTTACATTTGGAAAGTTCTTCGTCTGATCATGATTCATGGTTCGGTGGCACTAGCCTGAAGAAATGGTACTGGACCATGAATAAATTCCTGGAATCTTCATTTTGTAACCGTCATGTGAGAAGACTGATGTTTGTTGATTATGAAATTGTTCGCTTGTCTGAGAACCTTGTGGGGGCCCAGGGGGGGTCGCTGCATTTAAAGAGACGAAACATTCCCCAGGGACCCAGGTGACTGGGTGCGCAGATCCAGGGGGCAGAGCCAAAAGGTGACGTTTGGAAAGTTCTTCATTTGGTCATAATTCAGCGTTTGATGGCACTAGCCTTGGAAAAAGCAGCCCTGCTAACATAAGTTTTATAGCTCTTCTGAAGCTGTGTTTTGTGCCCCAAAGGTATAAATAGGATGTGTAAAACTCCACGGAAGGACATTTGCTCTTATTTAAGAAACTAATTACTATTTTATTCTCATGTGAAAAGTTCATCTCTCTGCTAGGCTGATTTCAGGCAACTGACGAGTCTTAGCAGTGGGAATCTTGTGAAGGACCCTGAAAGCAACTTAACACAAGAGGGTGTGTCAGAAGGCCAATTTGCCAGTCAGAGGAGCTGTCTGGAGCCTGATTGACAGGTTACCTGTGCTCACATGTTTGATTTAGTCGTCACCGCCAACTCAGGAAAAAATTGTAAAATCAAAGCTTTTCTACAGTTTGGGATGTGATGCTATCACTAATGAAAGAACAAGTACATAAGATTAAACAAGCATGAGTATTTTTATTTAATTCTCTAGAATTACCAGGTGTAAATGAACTAAGTACTGCACAATTTTCACATTAATTTTTTTCAAGGCAAATATTGCTCAGGTACTAATGGCAGGGAATTATTTGTTAGAATTAAATCCTTAAGTAATTTGATTTCTGAAAATGTAAGTACCCCTCTCCAAATTTTGAAATATGCAAAAGGAAATAATCTACTTAGGGTGGTAATAAATCTGTGGGTTGCTCTGAGAGTTTTACTTAATGCTACAGTTGAAATTTGCTGGTTTTCAAAGAAGTTTAGTAAACTAAAATTTATTAAAATATATTTTATTTCTAATATGCTAAGCCATTGCTTGAATTACCTTACACTAAGAGCAACTGAAAATATTGTGGTAAAAAATTACATGGAAAATCATTTGTTTTGTAGCTGCAAAAGCAAGGTAAGCTTTTTACACCCCCCTCAAAAACAATTTCTTTTTATAAAACTTTCTAAATAGAATATTTGACTTATACAATTACATATTTAAAATTTTTGTTATTTTACTATGCTTTTGAAAAATAATTATATTTAAAGAAGACCACCCATGTATATTTATTTTGTACTCTACAATAGTTAGCATTACAGTAACAATAATATGAATCATTAAGGAAAATGTGAATTTAAAATATATTTGCTATAACCTAGATGCAATGTCTTTTACTTTGTTACTAAATAAAATAATGATTTTATGTTACATCATTTACAGTTTGATAGTATGCTATTTCAAATGAATGACTAAATAGACTTTTTTCATGGTGTTACTATATTGAATGGTTCTACTTATGCCTGTTATCCTGGGTGAGAAAATATTATCCTTCAACCTTGAATTCATCTAAGGAGCAGCAGGATAATGATTTGGTTTCCATGACTGTAAAAGGAGGCTGTAGTTGTTTAAGCATTTATTCGAGTATTTAAAAATATTCCCCGAGCCCCTGAAAGTAATACTCTTCACCGCTGCTGGTAGGCACCGCCCTGTAGACTTCAACTCATAATGACCCTGTGCACGACGGAAACGCTTCCCATTCCTGGGCCATTTTCACAGTCATTACTAGTTTAAGCCAATTGTTGCAGCACGTGTCAATCCGTATTGTCGAGGGGCTTGTTCTTTTTTGCTGCCCCTCTTGAAGCAGCACGATGTCCTTTCCAGGGCTGGCCTTCATGATAACTTGTTCTGAGCACAGGAGAGGAAGCGTCACCACTCTTGCTCCCAGAGAGCATACTGACTATGCTGCCTCTACGAGAGAGCGGTTTGTTTTTCTGACAGTCCACAGCACTTGCAATGATCTTTGCCAACACTGTAAAGCAGAAGCTATTCTTCAGTCAGTCTTACTTATTCTTTGTCCAATATTCATGTCCAAACAAGTCAACTAAAACAGCCTGGGTTGGTTCAGGCACACCTTAGACCTCAAATTTACATGTTAGGGTCTAGGATATTGTTTATTAATACAAGCAAAGGAGCCTTGGTAGGGCACTAGATTGTACATCAGCCTGCTAACTGTAAGGTATTATTCTAGTTTAAGGTGTTTAGGATAGTGTAAGGCAATTATTAAACTACCAGCCATCTCACAGTAAGGATGAGGATGCTTTCTACATCTGTGAGGAGTTACAGTCTTGAAAACCCATAAGGGCTGTTCTACTCTGTAATATAGGGTCACTGAGTCGAAACTAATTCAATCACAATGAGTTTTATTTGGTATTTAAAATATAGGCCCAGCAAATTAGGAATCTATTAGAGCAGTGGTTCTCAATCTGTGGGTCGTGACCCCTGTTGGGGTTGAATGCCCTTTCACAGGGGTTGCCCAATTCATGACAGTAGCAAAATTATAGTTATGAAGTAGCAACAAAAATAATTTGTGAGAGGTGAAAAAGCAGCCATCTAGCTCAGAAGCAAAAAAGCCCACATGGAAAAAGCACACCGACCAGTGCGATCACGAGGTACCAAGGGACCAGGTATAAGGCATCATGCAAAAAAAAAAAAAGATATAAGTGTGTGTATATATGTGTATATGTGTGTATATGTATATATGTATATGTATATATGTATATATATACCATATTAAATGAAGGGGGAAGTGCAGAGTGGAGACCCAAGGCCCAAGTGTCCGCCAATGGAGATCCCCTCATAGAGGGGTTTAGGAGAGGAGATGGGTTAATTAGGGTGTGAGGTAGTACCGATGAAGAACACAGCTTTCCCCCAGATCCTGGATGCTTCCTCCCCCCAACTACCATGATCCGAATTCTACCTTGCAGGGCTGGAGAGGACAGAGGCTGTACACTGGTACATATGAGGGTTGGAGGTACAGGGAATCCAGGGTGGATGATACCTTCAGGACCAAGGGTGTGAGGGACGATGCTGGGAGAGTGGAGGGTGAGTGGGTTGGAAAGGGGGAACTGATTACAAGGATCCACATGTGACCTCTTCCCTGGGAGAGGGACAGCAGAGAAGGGGGGAAGGGAGACTCCGTATAGGGCAAGATATGACAAAATAACGATGTATAAATTACCAAGGGCACATGAGGGAGGGGGGAAAGGGGAGGGAGGGGAAAAAAAAAAGAGGACCTGATGCAAGGGGCTTAAGTGGAGAGCAAATGCCTTGAGAATGATTGGGGCAGGGAATGTATGGATGTGCTTTATACAATTGATGTATGTATATGTATGGATTGTGATAAGAGTTGTATGAGTCCCTAATAAAATGTAAAAAAAGAAAAGAGGAGAAAAAATGATTAAGGCAAAGACTGTACAAATGTGCTTTATACAATTGATGTATGTATATGTATGAACTGTGATAAGAACTGTATGAGCCCCAATAAATTGTTAAAAAAATAATAATTTATGGTTGAGAGGTCACCACAACATGAGTAACTGTCTTAAGGGTCTTGGCATTAGGAAGGTTGAGAACCACTATATTAGAGTAACAAATAAAAGGTAAACAATGGCAACTACATAATCAATTGACTAGTTAATTGTTTGGAAATCTATGAAGAATTAAAGTTTGCTATGTATTTTAGGCCGGGCTCCCCAAAGAAGTAAAGCCATACATCTTACATCAGGATAATGGCTCACATAGTTCTAGAAGTGAGCAACTCCAGTCTGAGGTTAGACAGGTTCCAAGTCATGGCACAGATGTTGGCTGATGAACCCAAGATTTTCAGAAACAGTACAAGCTGGTGGCTGCAGATGTGGATGAATCTGGAGTCAGCTGGTCAGAAAGCAGACTAGTTATGGTTCCTGGAATAGGTAGGCAATGTGGTGGGCAGACTATTAATTCAAGTCCAATGAGTGGGAGACTGAAGGGGCAGATGCAGGACCCAGACCTAGCAGAAAGGACGCAAGCTTTCCCACAGTGTCCACTGATGTAAGAAGAAGATCAAATCCCTAAGAAACTACCTGTGAATTGATTGTCTCAAGGCTGTAGCCTAGTCAGGGGATGCACTCCATCCTAACGGTCTTACAACTGCCAAATTGCTCACAATAGAACTCATTATTGAGTTTATTACTTTGTGTTAGGTCATGTCATGGGGGGTTATGAGTCTCAAATGCCAAACCACTAAGAATCCTGGCCAAATTGACACAAAACCTCACTATCACACTATGAAAACACAAACCAAGGTTGGACAGGGTTTGAGAGGGGAGGATCTGTGAAGTGTACTTTAAAGGTAACTAGAGGGTAACTCAAACAAACTTACTGTGAGCAATGAAATGTTTAATAAAATGGATTCAGTGTTGGAAGCATTCACTCGTCTACACCAAGAAATTTGGTAAACAGCTACATGGCTATCCAATAGGAAGAGATCCATTTGTGCCAACACCAAAGAATGATGCAGGGAATTTCAAGCAATATCATTAATATTATGCACAGTTAAAATTTAGCTACAGACAGTTTTACAGTCTTATAGCAATGCATTGACAGGGAATTTCCAGCAATTCAAGCCAGATTCAGTTGAGGGCATGGGATGAGGCATATCACTGCTGAAGTCAGATGAATCTTGAATGAAAGAAGAGAATATCAGAAAGATGCTTATTTAAGTTTCATTGATGATGTAAAGTCTGTGTGAGTAAAAATAATAAATGGATAACTTTGAGAAAAAAGAGAATTCTAGAAATCTTACTTGTGATCATGTGAAACTTGGAAATAGGCTAAAAGGTAACCAAGAGGATAATGTATGGTTTAAAATCAGGAAAGGCTTTTTCCAGTGCTTTATCAGTTCATCTCACTCATTAAATGTGTATGTTAAGCAAATCATCGGAGAAACTAGACCATGTACAGAAGAACGTGGCATCAGGAATGGAAGAAGGCCCATCAACAACCTGTAATATTTAGATGACACAATCTCACTTGCTGCATGCCAAGAGGACTTAAAGCATTTACTGATGAAGGTCAAAGAGTACAGCCCTCACCATGGATTACAACTCGATGAAAAAGAAAGAAATCAACAACAACAGCAAAAAAAAACTCAATTGAACCACTAGAGAACAGCGTGGTAAGAGGAAAAGGTTGAAAGTTGTGAAATAATTTATTTTACTTTGTTTCACAACAAAAATCCATGGAAGCAGTAGTCAAGAAATCAAAAAGCATATTGCTTTAGGCACATCTGCAGCCAAAGACCTCTGTAAAGCATTGGGAGCAAAGATGCCACTTTAAAGTCCAAGCCATGGAATTTTCAATCACCTCATGCACATGGGAAAGCTGATCAATAAATAAGGAAAATTGGAGAAGAATTAATGCAATTAATCCAATGTTGGTGTTGGAGAAGGATATTAAAACTACCAAGAACAGACAACACATAAGGAATCGGTCTTGCAAGAAGTACAGCCAAAATGCTCCCGAAAGCAAGGATGGTCAGACTGTCTCACATAATCTGGGCATGTTTTCAGGAAAGAGTTGTCTCTAGAGAAGAACATCGTGCTTGGGGAAGTCCAACAATGGAATTAGACATAACAACATCTGTGAGAACGGTACAAAACCAGACAGCATTTAGTTCCGCTGCACATAGGGTTGTTATGAATTAGCACGGACTAGATGGAACCTGACAGAAACCATCACCATATACTGTGTGCAAGTAATGTTTCTAAATGTTATGCAGTCAAAACTGGGAGAGCCAGAACTCCAGGGGGTTTCGAGGCTCTCCTGGTGTCATAGTTTTCTAGCTTGCACAGGGCGAACTTTTAGCCCATCTCTATAGTTCACTATTAGCAACAAATGTTTGAGTTTTTCTCATCTGACAAGTTTTCACATTACACAGGTTCTGACTTTCACAGCATTTACTGGATAGATATTTGCATTTGTCTAGCACTACTTTTTTTACTCTTTTTACTTTTTGGCGAAAAGATGTGGTCATACAATGAAGGAGTGATTAAATATGCACAAATAATTCTAGTAGGAAATAGAGAGTATTGTCACCTAATAGATATACTTACAAGTTTTAGAAATATCAAAAGAGGAAAAATAACTCTTGCTATATCTTCTTCATAAAATTTAGTGAAATGCAAAGGGCTTAAGTGGAGAGCAAATGCTTTGAGAATGATTAGGGCAGGGAATGCGCGGATGTGCTTTATACAATTGATGTATGTATATGTATGGATTGTGATAAGAGTTGTATGAGCCCCTAATAAAATGTAAAAAAAGAAAAAAAAAGAAAATGATTAGGGCAAAGACTGTACAGATGTGCTTTATACAATTGATGTATGTATATGTATGGATTGTGATAAGAGTTGTATGAGCCCCTAATAAAATGTTTTTTAAAAATTGAGTGAAATTGGTGTTACACAACAAACAGATCATCTGAATATCAACAGAAAAGACATATTGCTAAATGACTTCCCAAGGATTTTAACATTTGAATGAACAACACAAATTCTATAGTTTAAAGGAGATAGTCACAACACATCTTTCAAGATTACATCTTATAATAGGATGTGATAAATAGGTTTATTGTGCCAACCTAGCCAGTAAGCACATGTTGGATTAATAAAGTCGCAGTTTAATTAAAGGGCAAAGAGATAAGTGGCTCAGGAGCCTCACCTTTATGTCTCTTGCTCTGTGATGATTGGAACAGTATACAGCTGCCTTAATTAGTTCTCCGCTTCAACTTGTGTGTTACACTGCCTGTGGGACACCTAACCTGAGGACCGTGTCTCTACAATTTGAGGTTCCTTTGAGGCCTGCTTTACCACAGGGACTTGTGAGCTGGGGACTGTTGGACACTGTCATCTGGCTGACTGTTGGTGACCCGCCCTGCTGTTTGCTGCCTGTGGCTGGACTGCCATTATTGCTCTACAGAAGACTCTGCTGTCTGCTTCCTTGACTTGCACCCAACAGCCCCGTTGGTTATATTAAATGCCTCATGGATATGAGTTGAACTGAGCCCTCCATACTGCTCTATGGATTAATTGACTGGTTGTTTCTTTGTGTTGTAAATATCTATCCATATCTATCCATATCTATAAAATCATAAGTGTCCTGGTTTTGTTTCTCTAGAGAACCCTAACACATAGGATGAAAACAGTGGTCCCAAGACTAGGGAAAAGGAAGAGGCAATTCACCTCTGTAAATTAACCACTGAAATCCCTGTGAATAACAGCAGAATATTGTCTGATTTAGTGTCAGAAGATGAGCCCTGTAGGTTCAAGTCCTACTCATAGCGAACCAACAGAACAGAGCAGAACTGGCCCCTTTTGAGACGGTAAATTTTTGTAAAAGCAGAAAACCTCTTCTTTCTCACCTGCAGAGTAGCTGGTGGGCCCAAACTTCTGACCTTCTGGCTAGCAACCTAATCCCCTATCCATTATGGCGCCCTGGGGTAATTCCTCAGTTTAGAAATCTCTCAATATATGACTAAGAAAGAAAAGCCTATCTTCTCAAAATCGTTGACCTTCGTGAAGTGAATGAAGTGGAACCTCTCTCGCTTTCATTTTCAGACAAGGAAGAACTCAAAATGAAAAGAAAAGTTTGCAAACATCAGTTAATAGTCAGAAAATTGAATGTATCAATCCAGGAAAAATGGAAGCCATTAAAAATTAAATGGAATGTGTAAAGATCACTATTCCAGACATTAGCTTACTGAAATAGACAGTGGCAATTCTGACTTGGAAAACCCTACGGTTTACTGTGATGAGAGTGACAAATAGGAGAGGGATGTCATCACATTCCCCACCAAAAAGGGTATTTCTAAATCTATCTGAAATTACAGAGCTGTCTGTGATCACATAATACCCATAAAATTAATATGAATATTATTAAGATGTATGGACCAACCACTAAAGCCAATGATGAAGAAATTGAAGAATTATAACAACTTCTATAGCCTGAAATTGATCCAACATACAATCAAGATGCATTGATAATTACCAGTGATTGGAATGTAAAAGTTGGAAGTAAAGAGGAAGGATCACAAGTTGAAAAATATGGTCTTAGTGATAGAAGTGAAATAGGAGATCTTATGTGAGAATTTTGCAAGGCTAATGACTCCATTGTAAATACTTTTTTCAACATAAGCAGGACTACACAGGTTGATTGAATACATGGGGATCAAATATACTATTTCTGTGGGAAAGAAGTTCAATATCATAAGTCAAAACAAGGCTGAGTGAGGAACACACCATTAATTGCTCATATGCAATTTCAGGTGGATGCTGAAGACAATTAAAACTAGTCCACAGGAGATAAAGGACTACCTGGAGTATACTCTACCTAAATTTAAATTCAAGGAGCCCTGATGGTATAATTTCTAACTACAAGATCAACAGGTTAGACTTACCAGTTTTTCCGTGGAGAACGATGAGCCTGTCTGCTTCTGTTAACTATTCAAAATCTCAGAAACCCTAATAAGGAAGTTCTAATTTGTTCCATAGGATTGCTATGAGTTGGAGTCAATATGATGGCAATAAATTCAGTTTTTTTTGTTGTGTTTTGTTTTTTACTTTAGTGACAATCTCAAAAATAGATGACATGCAGTGAATACTAATGATAGTCAACCAGATGAGTTGTGGGATGACATCAACCGTATCATATATGAAGAAAGCAAAAAAAAATATTAAAAGACAAGACATATAAAAAGACCAAAATTAATGCCTGAAGAGGCTATGAAAATTGTTCTGAATTGTAGAAATACTAAATCAACTAGAAGAAATGATTAAATGATGGAACTAAACAGAAAATTTCCAAAATCAGCTCAAGAAGACACAGTGCAGTATTAAAATATGCAAACATCTGGAATTAGAAAACCAAAAGAAAAAATTTGAATTAGAAACCATGTTTAGCATTGCTCTAGCTGTAAGACTGGAAGAAAAAACATCAAGCCTTGAGTTGCAAAATTAAAAGTTTTCATGGGCAAGATACTGAAGGTTAAGGAAGTAAAAGATGATGGAAGAACTACAGTTACTGCCCTTCCTATCTCCTAAACTCAATGATTTTAGGAGATTGTGAGGGATTATACACAATACAATAGGTCATTTGTACTTGAGATATAATTAATTACTTAATGCTCTTTGAGTCATATTCTCACTCTTAGAGATCTTAGGACAGAGAACTGCCACAGGGGTTCAGAGACTTTCAATCTTTATGGGAGTAGAAAGCCTCATTCCCTTTTGGATGCTCCTGTTTGCTAACTGAGCCTTGGTGGAAGCAGCTGGTTTGACTTTGGGGTACTTTTTGCCTCTGGCTCTGCACCCTGCATGAGGTTTGCTTCTGCCTGGACTCTGGTTCTTGAGACTTCCGTTGTGCTGATCTCACCGGCTTTCACTGCCTTGAGGATGAAGAGGATCCTCCGACAGATGGCTAACTTTGTACTTGGAGCTTAGCAGTACCCACAGCTAGGTGAACCATTTCCATAAAACGTAAGGAGTTCTGTGAGATGGTGTGGCACACTGCAGAACGCAGAGGCGTGTAGGAGAAATGGGGGTTAACATGACGGGAAGAAGACCAGTATGACATCTTAGGAAAGATTGACATGTGAGATCTCTTTAATCTCGAGTTCCTTTGGACTACTCTAGCATTCCTTCTTCTAAATGAAATGAATGCTAGAGTACCTACCGTATTGCTGAGCCATTGAGATTGAAGGAAGAAGTTGAAGGTGCACTGAAGGCAGAAATGGATGGAATATCAATGGAAATATGTTTTTAAAACTCAAGCAGTACTGAAAGCACTTATTTATCTATGTCAAGAAATTTGTAAGACAGGGACCTATTCAATACACACATTTGTACTCATTCCCAAACAAAACAAAACAGTGATTCAGCACAAAGCATTAATCATTAGATATCATTGTCATTATTAATATCACATATCAGATATCATTAATAACATATGCCAGTAAATTTTTGCTGAAAGTAATTCAAAAAGGGTTATAGTAGTACATCTATAGGGAACTACCAGAAATTCAAGCTGGATTCTCAACAGAATATGGCAGGAGTTTTGCCATCGATGACATCAGAGAAGAGGTATACTCTAGCCCAGGTGGCGATGAAGCATGGTAGTAGGGCAGGAGGAAGGTCAAGGGAGATGGAGGAAAGAGCTAGGAGTCAAAGGGCATTCATGGAGGTCTAGACAAAGACATGTACATGCAAATATTTATAGGAGGTTGGGGAAATAGATCTTTGTGTCTATATTTATAGGTCAAGTATTAAGGTGGCGGAAGGACCTTGGGCCTCTACTCAAACACTCCCTCTATGCATGAATACCTTCTTTTATTAAATTGGAACTCTATGATGCTCACTCTCCCGACACAACGGCTGGAGCCAAAGTGGGTGAACAAGTAAATGTGGTGAAGAAAGCTGATGGTGCCCGGCTATCAAAAGAGATAGTGACTGGGGTCTTAAAGGCTTGAAGATAAACAAGCGGCCATCTAGCTCAGAAGCAACAAAGTCCACATGGAAGAACACACCAGCCTGTGTGATCGAGTGGTCCCAAAGGGATCAGTTACCAGGTATCAAAGAACAAAAAATCATATCATTGACTGCACACCTCCATGATAGGATCGCTGAAGACAAATGGGTGCACAAGCAAATGTGGTGAAGAAAGCTGATGGTGCCCGGCTATCAAAAGAGATAGTGTCTGGGGTCTTAAAGGCTTGAAGGTGAACAAGCGGCCATCTCGCTCAGAAACAAATAAGCCCACATGGAAGAAGCACACCGGCCAGTGCGATCACGAGGTGCCCAAGGGACCAGATATAAGGCATCATGCAAAAAAAAAAAAGATATAAGTGTGTGTATGTATGTGTATATATGTGTATATGTATATATGTATGTGTATATATATATTATATTAAATGAAGGGGGAAGTGCAGAGTGGAGACCCAAGGCCCAAGTGTCGACCAATGGAGATCCCCTCATAGAGGGGCTTAGGAGAGGAGATGGGTTAATTAGGGGGTGAGGTAGTATCGATGAAGAACACAGCTTTCCCCCAGATCCTGGATGCTTCCTCCCCCCAACTACCATGATCCGAATTCTACCTTGCAGGGCTGGATAGGACAGAGGCTGTACACTGGTACATATGAGGGTTGGAGGTACAGGGAATCCAGGGTGGATGATACCTTCAGGACCAAGGGCGTGAGGGACGATGCTGGGAGATTGGAGGGTGAGTGGGTTGGAAAGGGGGAACTGATTACAAGGAGCCACATGTGACCTCTTCCCTGGGAGAGGGACAGCAGAGAAGGGGGGAAGGGAGACCCCGAATAGGGCAAGATATGACAAAATAACGAGGTATAAATTACCAAGGGCATATGAGGGAGGGGGGAAAGGGGAGGGAGGGGGGGAAAAAAAAGAGGACCTGATGCAAGGGGCTTAAGTGGAGAGCAAATGCCTTGAGAATGATTGGGGCAGGGAATGTATGGATGTGCTTTATACAATTGATGTATGTATATGTATGGATTGTGGTAAGAGTTGTTGGAGTCCCTAATAAAATGTAAAAGAAGAAAAGAGAAAAAAATGATTAGGGCAAAGACTGTACAGATGTGCTTTATACAATTGATGTATGTATATGTATGAACTGTGAAAAGAATTGTATCAGCCCCAATAAATTGTTAAAAAAAAAATAAATTAAAAAAAAAAGTAAAAAAAAATGAAATTTTCTATAGATGCTTTTATAAATTTCAATTAGGAAAGTGTGTCTTTGTAGCATACTCACTTAACTAAAGTTAAAAGTAAATACTATGGAGTATTTTTATGTTTATTTAAGTGATGCCTTTCATACTTAATATCATTTGCTTTATATTGTTCGCCTGCTTTAGCTATTTTCATACTTGGTCACTTTATTTCAAACAGAAAATTCTTTCCTCATTCTTTTTATGTATGTGCATGTAGAAAATAGCTCATTTTCTATCTGAGAAATTTCTATGTGACAGAAATTGATACAGTTGCTGCTGCGAACGCATTCATCAGTTGTTAATTGTGTGCAGAGCCCTGGATTGCACTAGGCCCAGAGGAACGATAAAAAGATCTAGAGCTCGGCTTTTGCCCTCAGTGAACAAGCAATCTGGTGAAACCCACAGACATCATGAACAGATATATTAGAAAAACACATTAAAAGACAGAATGAAATGCGTAAGCATCAGATTATGTCTTTTACATCTCTTTATTTGCAAAAAAAGGAAAAGAAAGAAAGTTCAGTGGGATGCCACTGCTACTACTATGAGGACTAGATTTCAAGAGGGCCATGAAAGACGCCAGCATCTATCCTGGTAATGTCTCCCCTGACGTGTGCGGCCCTGTAATTTTACACCAAATCAAAACAATTCTGCCACTGAGCAGATGCCAACTCGCAGCAACCCTTTCCTACAGGGTAGAACTGTCCCTGTGAGTTTTTGAGACTGCAATTGCTTATGAGGGTAGAAAGTCCCATCTTTGACCTGTGGAGCAGCTGGTGGTCTTGAACTGTGGACTTTGTGCATTATATCGCAGCCCAATGATTAAACACCATGCAATCACTCTACATGAAGAGAGGTGTCTTAATCATTATTTTCTCAATGCAGACACAAGGTCATAGTTAATGCCAGAGTTTGGATTCAAATCAAGTGATTACAGGTTTTCCCTATTTCACTACCTAGTATCTCAATTTTCTTCACTTCATCAATGAACTTTTCTAAACTGATTTCTCTCTGCTAACCTCTGAAGGCCACCACTTAGTTTTATCTCCATCCCTTCCTTTGAATATTTTTTCCTGTAAACAGTCATATGCCTTTGCGTGGAATCAGATGAACAGTGATACTCTATGGACAGAGCAATACTACCCCAAAGAGTTTCCTAGGCCACAATATATATATTTTTAATGGAGCAACATTTTATTTCTTATGGATTAAAGTGTCTTTTTCACAATAGTTTTATTGTGATATAATTCACCTTATATATTTCCATATTTCAAACATATTTACAAACAGTTGTATATACCTCACCACAATCAGTTCTAGTGTATCTTCCCCCACGCATAGTCATTATTTGACCCCCAATTTCCCTCAGCCTTCCCTTCATCCTCTATATGTTGTTACACCAATTGTCTCTATACATACATCCCTTCTGTCCTTCATAAACTGGAACACGTACTGAAACCAAACCAAAAGGGTAAAAACTATATATATATATATCACAAAATTAAGCCAGAGAGAAAAACATGTGTTGAGAAACAAGCAAGAAATATTGTACTTAAACCTAGAAGAAATAGAGCATGGGTCAAGAGGGAGATCAAAAGGCCATGCATCTTAGTAGCTCTATCAACCATAATTAACTTTCCAATAATCTCTGTCAGATGGAAAGGCGATGACTCTCTTTGTGTTCAGAGGAGGACTGCTAGAGGCCTAATTCCCTTAGTTACTCTGCAGATGGATTTTGGGTTTCCACTCTCCTCCATTGCCTTCTACTAATTGAGTGTTCACAATTTAAACTCGCTTACCTTTCCCTTCATCATATTTGGGTTTTGGTAGTTATCAACTTTGGATCACACATGTGGCCTGATTGACACCTCACTTTGGTGGCAGTTTGTTTGAGTACAATTCCTTTAAGACTCCTGATGCTATTCTTTTTTGTAGCTGGGCACCATCTGCTTTCTTCACCATACTTCTTCATATCTTCAATGATCTCTCCTTGAGGATGAGTGTGGAGCAAAGCCATGTCATAAGAAGTAGATGCTCTTGGGTTGGGGCTAGAATTAAGTGGGAACCCAGAATCCATTAACTTGTCTATGGATTATGTACAGCTCTGGTTACCTTTCGAAGGTTCATTTTCATTTTATGATACAAAATATAAATCATCCCTTAGGCTGTACTCTAATGGGAGCATATTCCCAAGTCTTTTCTTCTGCAAATCCACTGCTGAGTTCCAGTCACCATCTCTGAGGTTAGATGTCAGAACTCTTAGCTGTTGCGGTTGTACTACCTGTAATTAACTCTGCCCCACAACAATCGTTTGAGAGCCACGGACTACATTTTTCAGAATGTGCTTCACAGAGTGCTGCTGTAGAGTTGCTATTGAGTAGAACTCCAGATGGATTTGAGATGAGGAAGTACATGCTCAAACCCACTACATTCCAGTCGATTCAGTCTCACAGCAGCCCTCTAGGACAGAGGAGACCTGCTCCTTGGGGTTTGGAAACTACATCGTTATGGGCACAGATGGCCTCACCTTACTCTCAACCAACTGAACTTGCTTTTAGAAGCCCAAGGTCAAGCCTACTTTGCCACCATGGTTTTGTGAGTCTTAGACTTCCTTATTCCACCACTTCCAAGATACTATGAGTTTCTGAACTTTCATGTGAGTGCCAACCATCTGACTGAAGTTGTAACTGGCTGTGGAGTCTTTCAGGCTCCTCCCACCACCACCACCCCTCCCGCCCCCAGCTCCTCACACACTCCTTAAATCCTAAGCCTTACGATAAAATTCCTTTAGTTGCAAAATATTTAATAAGTCAAGGTGGATATACTTCTCAATCCATAAGCCTCTTCTCTCTCATCTCTGTCCATTAATTGCAATCAATATTTAATAGGCAGTTTATGAGAAAAGGAGCTGGCATTTTATTGAGCAATCTCTGTACATGGCTGATAGTATCCTAGGTCATTGGCAACTTAATTGTTTTTATTCAAATAAATTTATATCTACTATCCTGAGTTTCTGTGTTATTTTCTAACTCAATTCAACAAATATTTATCAAGTGCATTGCTGATAATAAAATTATACAAAGGTACTGTCTCTCCCCTCAAGGATCTTGCAAAAATGAGGAAGCAGGCAAATACAGAATTAGGTAATGTAAGTAACAGCATATTATGGTCAAAGATATGCACATATGGGAAGACATTCAACCCAGGGAAGTATGAACTAAGAGTTAAAGATTACTTTTCAAAGGAAACATTTGAGGGGGATACTCTTAATTGCGGCACACAGTACCCTGAGAAAAGTGGATGATGGAGTTAGAAGACCCCGGCAAAGGAAGTACCATTTTCAGAGTGCTGTGTGACTTCCAGGAGCCCTGGTGACGCTGCCAGGTGAGCACTGGACTGCTAGCTCCAGCAGCCACTGCACTGCCCGGAGGAAGAGAAGGCAACCTGCTCCCGGGAAGATTTACCAAAACTCTAAGCTCATTGCCATCAAGTTGATTCCGCTTGTAGCAACCCTATAGGGCAGAGTAAGAACTACCCTGATGGGTTTGAGAGGCTGTAAGTATTTAAGGTAACAGACGGCCATAGCATCTCTCATAAGGGCAGCTGGTGGGTAAAGATTTACAACCTGGGAAAACCTATATATGATTGCTGTGAGTTGGAATTGCCTGGATGGCAGTGGGTGGATGTGACTGAGATACAAGGTAATAAATGCCACTTGGAGTCAGATTCATTCACTGGCATCCAAGTGATTCTGACTCTTAGCAATGCTATAGGACAGAATAAAACTGCTCCTTAGAAGTTCTGAGAGTGTAATCTTTATGCAGGCAAACTTTTTTATCCTTCTCCTGCTGATGGCTGGTGGATTTGAGCTGTTGACCTCATGGTTGGCAGCATAGAGCTTAATTGTAGCATGGCCAGAGCTCTGGTGGCTTAGGGGTGGGTTATGCACAGTGATTCTAACCATAAGGTTAGCAGTTCTAATCCACTAGCAGCTCAGCTGGAGAAATATGAGTCTTTCTACTCCTGTAAAGAGATGCAGTTTGGGAAAATCATGGGGACAATTCTACACTACCCTATGGCGTGTCTATGAGTGAGAACTGACATGATAAGACAGAGAAAGATTTTGAGTGATGAGGTGGACTTAAAGGTTTATTTACACATGAGATGCAGATAAAAGCTTAGAAGTACAAAAAAGATTTATGAAGCTGAGGGTGTGCTGCAGCACATCTAGATGCAAGTGGCCACCATCTAAATCAGTGGTGACAAAAAGTAATTTGGTGTAAGAAACAGATTTTGAAAGTTAAAAACAAGAGATTAGAGATTGCTTAAATGAAGGGAAAAGAGGATGTAGAATTTCAGTGGAGTCCCAGAAGATGCTTTGATATTCTTAAATGGTATACCTAGCAGAAGAGGAACCTTGGTAGGATGGTGAAGGAGGGAAGAAGATAGCTTTGGGTCCTAAAACATATGTACCATATGTTCCCTTTCATTGTCATTTACCTTTTCATGGGCTTTTCTTATGTAATATTGGGAGGGAAGAAAACTGTCACCTTATACCTCTTGGCAGTCATCATAGGCAAACAACAATATCTTAGGGATCCCGTAAAAATACTGTTCATTGGTAAGTAGATGGATTGATTTGTTGATTGCTATAGATTGTCCAAAATGTGTACTGAGTAAAGTTGAATAAACTTTCCAAAGAAGATTTCCCAAAGTTTAATTTGTGAAGTATAGAGAGTCAGCAACATAGTTCATTCATGAAAGACAGGTTTTAATAGTTTTGGGTTGCCTAGAGTATCAAAACCAGTGACACTCACATATGTATAAGAAAGAGCTTTATATCAAGAAGTAATCATATATCAAGAAGGCATCCCAGTCCAGTCCAACTGAAGTCCATGGGTCTAATGCTAGCCAGAGCCCTTTTCAGCCTTAAGCAGCCACAGGCCAATGATGCAGAAAAGTAAACTGGAAGCTGACAATCACAGGCCAGCAGGTGCATAGTCCTGTGGGTTCAAGGTTGGTGGAAATATGGCAGCATGCTAATCTGCTGATAGTTGTCAGGGTTGGGCAGCCCACACGGAACCACGCCTGTAGGCAGGCTGAGTCCCAGCAAGCAGGAGGGAGCACGGGCAGAGAGACAAGGGAAGGGCCCTCAGGTGTCTCTTATAGAATGGCCACTCTCCCCCCAGTCACCCTTTGTTAGTGCTCTCACACCCATACATACATACAAATTGAAGTTGACATAAAATCTAATTATCAAACATCCTTACGACTATTTATATGAACCCCAAAAAGTATCTTGGGAATGACGGTTATTATTTATAGCTCTTCAAAATAGAGATAATATTTTTCACTTTATTTACTCTGAGCTACTCTAATGTTGCCAACAACATAAGCAGGTCTTCAACAAGTACTTGTTGAATGAATGAAGAACAATCACTTGTTCACAATTATGTATTAAAACAAATTATGAAAGCCCATATTTAATAACAGGTACGTGAAGTAGTAGAATCAAGGCAATTTTTTACTGCCCGGTAATCACAAAGTATTTTCGTCTGCTGCTTTTGTGATATAATTGTAGCTGAAGTCTGTCCCTTTCTATCTAAGCAGTTTCTGCTCCCATCTGTGAGTGTTGCCAGATGGAGGAAAGGCAGGGAGACCAAGAGATTAATGAAGCAACTCATCAAGTTGTTTGAAAGGCAAAACTATATAAGAAAATCAAATCTGTCAAAGTGCTCTTCCCAAAGTGTTATGGTTGCACACAGTGTATGTTTGCAGTTTCTGAAGGGGAAGGAAGAGACAAGAAATAATATAACAAACTCAACAATAAACTAAGAGAAGGCTTCTGAGATAAAATTGGTAATGGCTTATAAAGACATCCATTTTTGAAAAATGAAGGGTATTCATCTTCTCCCCAGTGTTTATAGAAAAGGACTTTAACTCTTTCTGGCCACAAGGGTGAAATTAACTGCACTGGGGAGTACAGAAGCCATTACTGGGAATGGTTCCCAAAGCCTCTAATTTGGGGACAGGCCCAGCCACCATGAATTAAGGGTGCAAGCTAGTCTTCTCAAAGCAAAGCCAGTACTTCTGAACAGTGATATTGCCAGTAATTTATAGGTAGAAGGGGGAAAGGCAAACTCAAACTCAGGTGAACTCTGCTGGAAATTACAATTCTTTGGAAAGCAGTAGTGAAAAATGGAGAGAGAAACATATATGCAATATTTTAAGAATAGTACCAGATTTTCTCAACTGAAAGGTAAAAAGACAAAATTTTCTCAAACAGTCCTGTATGGTAATAAGTTAAATTCTATAATTCACCATTAAAATGTATTTAATACATATAAATTCACCAAAATGCTCATATTTCATAAACTTTCATGACAAAGAAAATATATTGTACTATTAAAATTTTAAAATACATTTAAAAATAGTCATAAAAATTTAATACTCTTAAATATGTATTACTCATAGAGTATTCATGGATTTATATTCATTAGAATTAAATATTTCTCCTCTTTAAAGAAAACTCTAGGTGGTGGCAGTAAATAATAAATTTTTTATCCTACTTGTTGGTTCTCCTACCTTGCACTTTCTGAGCTAGTTCTATTTAGATCAATAGCTGATTATGAAATTTCCTCTAGGCCTAATTTTATTATTGTTTACATTTCATTTCTCAAGGTAGTTTTCCTTTGTGTGTGTGTGTGTGTGTGTGTGTGTGTGTGTATTCTACTAAAAATCCTCAACTCCAATTACTTGCTTACTCTGGCTCATTTGAAAGAAGATGACTTTTGTAATAGTCATGATTTTATTTACAAAAACCAAACTTAGACCTAAGGAGAGATATAGAAACAAAAATAAAAACAGTCCTATGGGCAGTCTCTAGGAACACATCAAGAATACTATACATGATGATAAAAATGATTATTAAAAAGAAAACGGAGAAAAGAAAGATAAAAGTGGATGTCAGAAGGGACTCTGTTGAATATAAAGTTACTAAAGGAAATCAAAGAAATGATGAAGTGAAAAAGATGAACAGAAAATTTCAAAGGGCAGCTGCAGTAAACAAAGCAAAACATTAAAATGTAATTTGTAAAGATTTGGAGTCAGAAAGCCAAAAAAGGAAAAACACACTCAATATATGTTAAGCTGAAAGGACAGAAGAATAAACTCAAGTCTGGAGTTGCAATATTGATGGATTCTTGGGCCAAAATATTGAAAGCCTCCGGAAGCATCAGAAGAAGATGCAAGGAATACGCAGACATGGTACTGAAAAGACATAGTCAACAATCGATCATTTCAAGTGGTAGCATACCACTTGAAGAACCAAAAGAAATGAAGAAAGAAGTTTAACTGAAGGCATTAGCCAAAAACAAGATCCAGAGACTGACAAAAAACTAGTGGAAATGTTTTAAATAGCCAAGGAAGCACTGAAAATTGTCTGCCAACCAACCAGAAGAGAAAAAAAGAAGACCGAGCAGATGCAGAAATTCTTGAGTGATCTCCTTACTTTCACATTTAAGTAGAATTGTGCTGAAGGTAATTTTTTAAAAGCAGCTATAGTGCAGAAATTGGGAGCTGCCAGAAAATCAAACCCAAGTCATAAGAGGAGGTGCAATGAAGGATATCATCGCTGGCATCAGATGGATCTTGACTGAGATGAATCTTGAAATCAGAATGGTGTATACTGTTTTATTGAATATGCAAAGACATTTGAATATGCAGCTCATAGTAAACTGTGGATAACATTGTGAAGAATGGAAAATCTAGAACATTTAATTGTACTCCCCAAGAAACTGAACATCAAAGAGGCAAACATTTCAACAGAACAAGGGAAAACACTATGGTTTAAAGTCAGGAACGTTGTTAGTCAGAGTTGCATCCTATCACCATGCTTATTCAATCTGCGTGCTGAATATATAGTTTGAGAAATGGGACTCTATGAAAAAGAATAGGACATCAGCATTGGAGGAAAGTTTACCAGCCACTGTGATAAGCAGATGACACAACCCTGCTTGATGAAACCATGAGGACTTGGAGAAGTTACTGATGAAGAGCAAGGACTACAAACTTCCACATGGATTACAACTCAATGTGAAGAAAATCAAAGTATGTATGACGAAAACCATGATTAATGGAGAAAATGGTAGATATCAAGGATTTCATCTTGCTTGTATTCACAATCAATGTTCATGGAAGCAGCAGTCAAGAAGTCAAACCAATGTCATTGGGCAAATCTGCTGTACAAAATCTCTTTAAAGTGGTGAAGTGTAAGGATATCAATTAGAAGGCAGTGGGGTCCCTGAACCAAGCCACTGTATTTTCAAGAGCCCTATAAGCCTGTGAAATCTGGAGAATGAATAAGGAAGACTGAAAAAGAATTGATGCATTTGAATTATAGTGTTGATGGAAAATATTAACGTATGATGGAAACCTAGCGTAAACAGACCTGTCATATAATCCTGCCTAGGTGGGAGGGTGGGGAGACTTCCTCTCGCATACTTTGGATATGTTATCAGGAGAGAACAATCCCTGGGAAAGGATCCGATGCTCTGTAAAGTAGAAGGTTAGTGAAAATGAGGAAGGTCCTTGAGGGATGGATTGGCGCAGTGTCTGCAACATCGCACTCAGACATAACAACTGTGTCAATGGGGCAGGGTTGTGAAGTACTTCACTCTGTGGTGCACAGGGTGTCTATGAGTGGAAACTGATTCCACTTCACTCAACAGAAAAAACAGGAATAATGGCAATGGTTTCCTCTTACTCCTAACAGGCATTTTTCATTTTGATTGGCATATATTCAGTCATTTGTTTCAAAATCCACTCTTTTCAAGTATCACTGGTATATAAGCCATTATGCTAATGATGAAATATAGATGACATGCATCTTAGGTTTCTAGAAGATTACAAATGAGGTTTCTTTGAAGATTATTAATCAAAAAGAATGCTCTCGATTTTCTCTACACTAGAGATGAGGTAGGCATTCCTGGATAACGCAAATGATTAATGTTCTGAGCAACTAACTGAAAGGTTGTCAACTTGAGTCTACCCAGAAGTGGCATAGAATAAAGGCATGGCAACCCAGCTTTGAAAACACTTTAAAGTGCACTTGTACCCGGACACTGATAGGGACACCGTGAAGCTGATTCAAGTTGATGGCAGCTGGTGCATTTGGAGATGAGTTTGGCTGCTCATGAACCAATAACAGATCATCTGCTTCTCAGCATTTCCTAAATCCTTTTTATTAGTAAGATCACATAAATATTTCTAGCCAACAGGCTCAAGAAGACCTGATATATATCATTTTGGAGCCAACCCATTTAAGGGATATTTGGTTTCTTCCACATATTTTCTTTTTTTGCCATATGTGTTAGTCTGCGTAGACAGAGAAACCAATCCAGGGAAACTCGCATGTGTATAAGAAAGAGCCTTTTATACAAGAGCAATTAAATGTTGAGAAAACATCCCAGCCAAGTCCAGATCAAGTCCTTAAGTCCAATATTAGCCCACATGTCCAATACCAATCAATAAAGTCCTCTTCAGACTAACGAAACACATGCAATGATGCTGAATGCAGGAAGATCATGGGGAAAAGGGTGCAAAGTCTTGTGGATCTAGTGGCGGCAGAAGCATCCCAGTGCTGGCAGGGGTCTCCATGTGGCTTCTCCAGTTCCCAGGACATGGGCTCTATCAGCACAGTGCCATCTATCTTGTCAGTAGAGCACCTCTCAGAAGTAAGTATTGTCAGTAGAGAGTCTCCAAGGGATTGAGCAGCGAGAGAAGGTTTCTTCTGTTTTAAGGAGGAAAATACAGCCATTCCCAGAATCCTCAGGGGAAGGCCATCCCCAAACAGTGGCCTCATTGGTTATATAATGATTGACAGGTTAGATTCTACCCCTTCTCTTGTAATCCTCTCAAATTGACAAGAGATTAAAGAACTACCACACCATAGCAACCTTGGAACCTTGGAAAGCAAAACCAACGCTGAAGCTGTAAGCTGTGGCTCCTTCATTAGTCACATTGCCTGTAGTATCACTGAGGCATAGGTCTTGTTGGGCTAAGCCACTCAGACTGGTACTTGTTTTAACTTCAACCTGATGATTTGGGGTCCTTAAGCATGATGAGGTGATCCTTCAATGACAGCGTAAATGTTGATATTAAGTGTAGAATTTATAATATTTAAATGTTACCATTTCTTGAGGCCTAGAAATCATGTAGATTAATTCATTGCTATCCATATTTCACAATATAACCATTGAGATTTTACAGGCTCTGGTGACCAACTCTACACATGACAAGGCAGTTTTGCAATGGAAAGTAGTATTTTCTTAAGGAGCATTTTCTTTCTCTCAAAAATATTTCTGTTTCCAGGCTATAGACTCAGTAGTTTTCAATTTTCCTAATGCTCCCACCCTTTAATACAGTCCCTCATGTTGTTGTGACCCTCCAACCATAAAACTATTTTCGTTATTACTTCAAAACTGTAATTTTGCTACTTTTATGAATCAGACGACCCCTGTGAAAGGGTCATTAGACCCTCAAAGGGCCAGTGATCTACAGGTTGAGAACCGCTTGAGTTTCAAAATTCCTCATTATATGGTCCCATGCAAGGTTCTTATTTAACTTCATATATGTCAATATATATGTCAACTGAAATGTACACAGAGCCTGGATCCAACCCTGCCTTTGATCTAATATTCTAGCTCTTGTAGGGCAGTAGGCATCATTTTTTGTTTGCTTGTTTTTCCCAGTAAGTTATCTCACTCACAAAAAGTAACTGAATAAAAAGGCTTTATTTTATCTGTTCCTTGTCTGAGCAACGACCACTCTCATACCTTTCTCCTTAGGTTGTTGCATCCTTTTCCTAGGTGCTTAAGTCGTTACTTTGGTTAGCTCTCCTTATTTTCAATAGCCCTCATTTACATGTGCATATCGGCACCTACGTATCCTGTACACATGGAAACACATGCGTATGAACACATGCAATAAACACTATTGCAAGGTGAGAGTTGGTGACCCGGGGTTTACAAGTTAGCTTGCTAACCTCAAGGACAGTTTTTCAAACCCACTTTCTCCATGGAAGAGAGATGAGACTTTCTGCTACCGTGAATATGTAGTCTGGGAAACCCAAGGGGCAGTTATCATTTGTCCTCTAGAGGCGCTGTTCATTATACTTTACATTATATCAGTGAGGTTTGTGTTTGTTTTTGAGTTGGCATTAAGAGGAGTGTTATTGTGCTGCTATAGAATACATAATTTGGTCCTTCCAACCATCTCCTCTTTAACTCCCCCCATGTGACTGGGCTCTTCTAAGTTGCTGTGGAGTTGATTCTGACTCACAGCAACTCTATGTACAACAAAACAAAACACTGCCAGATCTGCTCCAGCCTCACGATGGTTGCTAGTTTGAGTACCCTGCTGTAGCCACTGTATCAATCTATCTTGTCTAGTAGCTTCCTCTGATTCATAATCCTTCCATGTTAATAAGCATGACGTTCTTTTCCAGGGACCGTTCTCTTCTGTTAGCATGCCCAAAATACATGACTGAGTCTTTCCGTTCTTGTTTCTAAGAGCCATTCTGGCTGTACTTCTTTCAAAACAGATTTATTTGTCCTTTTCAGAGGCCCATGGTACTTTCAATATCCTTCACCAGCACCATAATTCAAATGCATTGATTCTATGCATGACTGGGTAGGTCTATACAAATGTAATCCTGTCCCTCAACAGAATTGCTACTAATATAAATGAGGTTCATTGCACCTTCTAAGGTGGGGCCATGAAAATAAGGCGGATAGGATCCTAACATGGGGAGATTCGTTTTGTCATCCACTAAGCCTAAAATAAATGATCCTAGAGGCAGAAAAGAGGGATTTCTTTTTGAACTTACTAGTCACTCCGAGGGAGAAAGATGATCCTTGGTGCTCTTGGAAATTAATGCAGCCTAGGCAGTGCGAAAGATCAGTTCTACTCTGCCACGTATGATTGCTACGAGTCTGATGGACTTGATGACAGTGAGGAGGAACAAGGAGAAAGAAGAGCAGGAATGGAGCACGAGCCCTCTCTGAACCTCATTCTGGGAGACAGAAAGCGGTGACACCGAAGGCAGTGAGAGACAGTGGCAAAGAAATGGTGGCATTAGAGGCAGAACACCCAGCGTCCCAGAGCGAGGCGGACCAGTGAGCTTCCCAGCCCGTTGAACCAGAGAGCAGGAATCTCGCCATGCAACAGTGGCCTGTCTTAGGACAGTTGTCTTCAGAGCTAGGCTTGCTGGCCTAGGCAGTTAAATGCACTGCCTTTGGGCCAAGATTTCCTGCCTAAGCAGATGCCTCTACAATTCAGTGCTTTTCAACCTGTGGGTCGCAACCCCTTTGGGAGTTGAACAACCCTTTTACAGGGTTAGCCTAAGACCATAGGAAAACATATTTCCGATGGTCTTAGGAACCAAAACACCACTCCTCTACGCACCTCCAGGTGGGTCCGCCCACATGCAGATACACCCACATCTGAGGACCCGGTGTGAAGACTGTTAGTCACGTTACACCATGCTTCAAGACAAGATTTCATTTATTTGCAATTATAAATAAATATTTCACAATATATAATTATATATTGCTTTTGTGATTAATCACTAGGCTTTAATTATTTTCAATTCAGAACAATGAAAATACATCCGATCACAATGGCCTACCTATAACCCCCTCCCAGAGGGATAGACAACAGATAAGAGGGTAAAGGGAGACATCAGACAGTGAAAGACATGAAAAAAATAATGATAATTTCTAAATTCTCAAGAATTAATGAGGGAGGGAGAGAGGGGTAAAATGTGATACCAAGGGCTCAAGTAGAAAGAAAATGCTTTGAAAATGATGGTAACATATGTGTAAAGTTACTTAAGACAATGGATGTCCAGATGTATGGATTGTGATAAGAGTTGTACAAGTCCAAATAAAATGATTTTTAAAAATTCTAGGAGCTGATATCAAGGGCTAAAGTAGAAAGAAAATGCTTTGAAAACGATGATGGCAGCATATGTGCAAATGTGCTTGACACAATGGATAAATGTATGGATTGTGATAAGACATTTAAGAGCCCCCAATAAAAGTATTTAATAGAAATTAAAAGAAAATACATCCTGCATATCAGATATTTACATTTTGATTCATAATGGTAGTAAAATTACAGTTATGAAATAGTAATGAAAATAATTTTATGGTTGGGTGTCAACACAACATGAGGAACTATATTAAAGGGTCAAAGCATTAGGAAGATTGAGAACCACCGCTCTATGTACATAAACTACAGAAAAGGCAAATAACAATAAACAAAAAAGCTTCGCAATACTTGTCCTAAGAGGGGGAGGTCAAGAGGTTACAGAACTAAGAGATACCAGAGAGAAGTACTCATGAGGGGATGGCTAAGAGGCTGCCGGGACCCAATACTGTGATTGTATACCAAGAAATCCTGAACCAGAATTATAACCTAATGTTTCCCTAATAAGCCCCATAACTGTGAATTCTGCATGGCCATTGCAACAAATGATCAGATTTAGCAGAGAAGTGGAGGGTGCTGTGTGATGGACAATTGGTGTCAGAATTATGAAAAACCTAATGGCTGGAAGATGCAGACTTATCTGAACTCTGTCACCTAAGAATCAGCCTGGGACTATGCACTTGATTCTCCTCCCTTCTTGGGAAGTTACAGGAATCCAGATACCTACCCCAAGCCATTTTTAGAGTTACACATTGAATTGTGGCCTCCACCTCCCGCAAATGTACTTCTGGTGAAGGCCTAATTCTTAGCATCTGTGAATTTTACTTTGTTAGAAAATAGGGGTTTCAAAGATGTTATCAGTACAATGCGGTATTATTGAGGTGGGATGGGTCCAAATACCACCCGAAAGCTGTGCTGTGAAAGAGAAGAGGCACACGGCACACAGAGGTCCGCAGAGGGAAGTTGGCCATGTGACTCGAGTTACACTGCATCTCCACTCCAAGGAATGCTTGAGAAAAATACCTTCTGAAGTCCTCCCCCAGCTCCTCTGAGGGAGGTTGACACTGATGACAGCCAGAACGTGGACTTTCAGCTTCTAGAACTGTGAAGCAATGCATTTGTGAAATTATAGGCCACTCACTCTGTGGCAGTTTGTCTTGGGAGTCCTAGGAAATTAGCACAAAAACCAAACAAAGCAAACGCCTTCAAGTTGCCTCTGAGTCATGGCGACCGCGGAGTGTCATAGTGGAGCTACACACCTTCAGGTTTTCAAGGGCTGATTTCTTTTAGAAGCAGACTGCCACATCCTTCCCATGGGCCTCTGCACAGATTCAAATGGCCAATCTTTCTGCTACTCTTCAGTGTATTACTGTTTGCACCGCCTGGGAACTCCAGGATTGGGCACAGGTTGGCATAATGAAGGCGATGCTTCCGGGTCTCTGCCTTACAAGGAGGACACCCATTTCTCGGAGGGCCAGTTCATCTGAGAGGGCATGAGTTTGAATAACTTAAAACCTTTCCTGATGCTTTGTTTCTCTTTTCTGGTTTTTGGAGTTAGCACTCCCTGGATCTTCAACTGGAAAAACATCAATATTGGTGTGAAAGCCAGGTGGCTTTCTTCTCCAGCAAAGTACTTTGCTTGGTGAATCATGAGCACTGTGGCCTGAGAGGGACTGTCATTTGCACGCGAGCACCACCTTGCGCTGCATTCTGGCTGAGAGGATGGCGGCGGAGGAGGAGCGGGGAAGCCAGTCTGGTTAACAATTATGCATGCAGGTAGTGTGTTAGGAACTCTTTCCAAAGCTATGATAAAGTACTTCATTCTTGATTTCACTCTCATAATCACTCTTCTCCTTTATCTAAAGGACCACATTTTTAGAAGAAGCGAAATTCTAAAAAAAACCCCCAAAAACTCAGCTTTCAAAGTGTGTGTTTCCTTTTCTCTTTGAATGTGGGAAAGCAGGGAGGGTAGGAGGGTTTTGAAACTACTATAAATGGGGCTTTTAACCTAAAAGTTGATTCCTCAGCAGAACCGCTGAAGTAGTTAATTCAAAGGATAAGGCAGAGGGGCATTCCTTCTTGAAACTGTACCGCAACTCAAGGCCTTCAGTTCTGTTTTCTCAGCCTGTGAAGGTTACTCAGCTGTTGACACTTACTCCACAGGTTAGAGTATTTGAATAGCAACAATTAAAGACTTAAAGGATAATTCTTTTTTCCTTAAAATGATTCCAAGGAGTCTAGGAGGGCAAGTAGAAAGTATTGCTACCAAATCATAAAAACATTTACCGTATATACTTGTGTATAAGCTGAGTTTTTCAGCACTTTTTTTATGCTGCGAAAGCCCCCCTTGGTTTATACTTGAGTGAGGGCCCCACTTACCTGTTCTCCGGTCCCTCTCACTCATCTCTAGGCCCCTGCCGCCTCTGTGGGTGGTCCGATGACCGCTGATTTCACCGCTCTTGTTTTCTCCTGCGTACCCGCAGCCTCTGTGTTGTCCATGCGGTACTGGACAACTCCTGCGTGCTGGTACCTGGGCGCACCGCATCCTTGTCAGATGAACGTCAGGTGCGGCCGCTCGTCTCCAGGGCTGGCGCCAATGACGCGGCCTTTACAGTCTTACCCGTGCTTGGTCACGCCCCCTGGCTCCGCCCAAGCCTCACCGAATACAAATACTGGTGTATCTCTGGTCTTGGATATGCAGTACGTTTATTTACAGTACTGAGTCTGCTCTATTTTATTTTTTAATCTTCTTATTAATCCCTATCTGGACCCAGTGTTGACTATGTTTATGACTTTGGTCATTATTCCACGTGGGCTTGCATCTGTATGGCAGTCCCGAGATGTGTGTTTAAATAAACCTTTCAAAGACCGTGTGCGAAAGATCGTGTGGATGTCATCTGGTCAAGCCCGGCTGACAAAAGTTGGAAGCCCAAGATAGACTTGATAGCAAAGTGGGTTCGATGAACAAGAAGAGATTCCAGAGGACATGGTACAGCGCTTTGTATGAGAATGACAGCAGTGATGGTGATGACTGCGAACTCAGTGATGCTGACGATGCCTATGCGGACCACCTCACACCAGCTAAAGCCGAAGCTCTCTTTAGACATCCAGATGATGAGGAGAAATCCGGTTTTGAAGGATTTTGAATCTTGTGTTTCAACTTGATTGATGATTGAGCTACGGTTTTTGTGCTTTTAAAGTTATTGTTGATACCATATTATTTTTGCCGACCCTCTTCTCCACTTCCAGGTCTAGTTTACTCTTTTTCTTTGAAATACATGTTCATAATCATCTAACCTACTGATGCCTCAATTAATGCAATTTTATTGGTATCTATTTTTATTTTGAAATTTACCAGTAGCTGCTGCATTTCCCACCCTAGGCTTATACTCAAGTCAATAAGCTTCCCATATTTTTTTTGGTAAAATTAGGTGGCTCAGCTTATATTTGGGTCGGCTTATACTCGAGTATATATGGTAATAAACAAAAAATATCAAAATCTAAAGCTATTTTTCTATGACATATCCTCCTTCTAAGTCTGATGGGGGTGATATTTCCATCTTTGTAGCCATTTTCTAAAGGCCATGTCAAATAGTAGTTTTAGCATTTGCAAGTGACTCAAATTATGCGCCTTTGCAAGGTTAACTGATACTGGGAAACCGAACTATATCAGAGGCATAGGGTATGGATGGAATGAGGTTTCCCAAGGAAATTCTCATAGAACAGCCTTTGCTACATCAAATAATGAAGAGGTGCATTTTGTAATGGGCATTATTCCTCCATCCAACTTTCCTGTCCTTTGTCATATTAATGCGATCTCCCATATCCTTAAAACTTCTTCCCAATAAGCCAAAGTCATTATCTATTTTTTGAGAAAAATCTATCAAGATGAACCCTTGAAATCTCAATGCACAATTGTCATAAACTTTGACCTGACTTCTCTGTTTGAATTAACTGGCGCAGCAGATCCCTTTGGAAGTCACCCATTTGATTGGTCCTTGTGGGGAGGAAACCATCCTACTGGGGTTAAACCAACCAACCCACTGCAGTGGAGTCAGCTTTGATGCAGAAGGACCACATGCAAAGTTTCCCAAGCTGTAAATCTTTATTAAACTGCTACCTTTGCAGTAAACTGTCCATTGCGTCCCTGAGAGTGTGAGCAGGGCTCCTTAGTGAGACAAAGACATGTTTTCTACTGAGATGCAGTTGCCCGCCAATCACACAGATATGAATACGTCATTGTGACTGGAATAAACTAACATATGAATGAATAGGAAACCTAGTAGCAACACTTTTTAAACCTACCTTCTTATGGTTTGTACAAAGAAAATATTTTTTCTTGACTTATTCAGCACTGTTGTTGCTGCTGTTGCTGCCATCAAGTTGATTTCTACCCATAATGACCCTCTGCACAGGAGAACGAAACATCGCCCGGTCCCTTGCCACCTGCTCAACTCTTCCTATGTTGGAGTCTGTCGTGGCAGCCACTGTGTCAGTCTATCTCCTTGAAGTACTTCCTCTTCTTTGCTTCCCCTCTACTTTACCAAACACGATGTTCTTCTCCAAGGACGGGTCTCTTCTGACAATAGGTCCAAAGAACGTAAGACAAAGTTTCTCACCCTCCTTCCCTCTAAGGGGCACGCTGGCCTTGCTTCTTCCAAGACAGATGAGTTTGTCCTTTAGCATTCCCTGACACTTTTGATATTCTTCTCAAGCATCACAATTAAAATATATCAATTCTTCTTCTTTAATCTTCGTTATTCATTGTCCAACTTTCACATGCATCTGCGGAAAATACCATAGCTTGGATCAGGCACACTTTAGTTCTGAGTAGCAGTCTTTCTTTCCAATATCCTGAAAAGGCATTTTTCATCAGGTTTACCTAATGCATACGTCTTTTGATCTCTTGACTGCTGCTTCCTTGAGCATTGATTATGGGCCCATGTAAGACAGCTTCAACCTTTTCTCCATTTCTCATGATTTTACCTTTTGGTCTAGTTGTGAGGCTTTGGCTCTTCTTTATGTTGCATCATAATACATACTGAAGACTGCAATTCTTGATCTTAATCAGCAAGTGCTTCAAGTCCACCCATCTCTCAGCATGCACTATTATGTGAGCTGCATATCACAGGTTGTTAATGCCTTTCTCTAACCTGATTCGAATCCCTCTTTACATAATAATCCATCTTCTCTGATGATTTGCGCATTATACAGATTGAATAAGTGTAGTGAGAGGATGAACCCTAACACACACCTCTCGTGATTTTAAACCATGCAGTGTTCCCTTGACCTGCTCACCAAACTGCCTCTTTCTCCATGTACAAGTTCCAAATAAGCATAATCAAGTGTTCTGGAATTTCAATTCTTCTCAAGGTTATACACAGTTTTTTAAAATACATAGAGTCAATTGCTTTGGCATAGTCAATAAATCACAAGTAAACATATTTTTGGAATTTTCTGTTTTTAGCCAAGATGTGCTTGACTTCTTCCAAGACTTCTTCTGAACCTGGCCTGAATATGTGGCAGTTCCCTGTCTATGTATTGCCACAACCTTTATAGAATGAATTTCAGCAAAATTTTACTTGCATGTGATATCAATGTTATTGTTCTATAATTGGAATATTCTGTTGAATCACCTTGTCTCTTGGAATGTGTTCAATTTTTTATCTCTTCCCACCAGTTGGCCATGTAGCTGTTTCCAAAATTTCCTGGCCATAAATAAATAAATAGATATATAAATGGATGAATAAACAAACAAACAAATAAATAAATTCCAGTGCTTCATCAGTTCGTTGAAATATTTTCACTACACTTGATTTTAGCCAAAAGGCCGAGAAGCGATGAAATATTTTCATTGATATTCCACCATTTCCTGGATCCTTGGTTTGAGCTAATGCTTTCAGTGCAGCTTAAAATCTTCCTTCAGCACCACTGGTTCTTATCCACAAACTACCTCTTGAAATGGTGGAGTGTTGACTAGTGCTAGGAATTTAAAAGTAGCTAAGCAATCAGAAACCCACACTGAGAGGGATGGAGTAGTGTGTGTCAATTTGTGGTTATGGCAGGGGATAGCCTCTATAATGGAGACAGTAAAAGGAACGTAGTCTGCCGATACTTGCAGAGCATGTGCTTTGTCTCTAAAAGGACAGTAAAAGTGTCTCCAAGTAGACAAGGCAGGTAAGGACACTGTGTGCCTAGGAACCTGACCTTGTAAATGGTAGCTGAAACATTCATCATGCCAGTCTCAAGGCTGAAAAAGAGTTGCAAATCTAGACAGTAATAAGATCATTTTGGATTTTCCCCTGATAACTAAAATGCATTTTGACTTTTCCTATAACAGTGAGGATATAACCAAAACATTTATTTGCATTTTAGAAAGATATGCAAATATGCATATGCAAAGATATGCAGGACATCCATTTGAAGGGAGAAATAACAAGACATTAATTATTACACGTTGTCATTGCCAAGTGAAAGAGAGGGATTTGAGAGAGCAAGATTTTGTTACATAATTTGTGAAGTCAAGCCAAATGTGAGGAACAACCCACAGGATGAGTTCTGGAAGGAAGCTGCAAATACCTAACCCATTGTCATCAACTTGATTCTGACTCACAGCAATGCAGACCATGACCTTTACTGAAGCAGACAGACACTCTTCAACTTTCTCCTGAAGAGCCACTGGTGGATTTGAGTTACTGACCTTTCCTTTAGCAGACCAACGTGCAATGCACAGTGTGTGTTGAGCTTTATTATCACAGGTGATGATTGTTTGTTTTTGAATTTATGATACCAATTGAGTTGGAATCTACATTGAAGGCTGCAGGCTGTGATCTTCAGCACTAAGTGCTTCAAATTGTTTTGGTTCTTAGCAAGAAAGGCGATATCATCCATCTAGCACATGTCATTAGTGAGGCTTCCTCAAATGCTGATGTTGTGTACTTCTCAACATAGACCAGTTTTTCAGGTTGTTTGTCCAGCGTCCAGGTTAAATAAAGATGGTGAAAAGATGTGATGCACAGCTGTCCTGATATCAACCATACAGCTTGCCCTTGTTCTGTGGCCGAGCTTCCTCTCGCTCTGTGCACAGGTTTCACAGGAGCTCAGTGAAGTGCTCTGAAGTGCACATTCTTCACAGTCTGCACGTTGTGAAGATCTACACAGCCCAGTCTCTGTGCCTAGTCAATAAAGCACAAATATCTTTCTGGTTCCTCATCTCTCAGATGAGATCCATCTGACAACAACCATAATGCCACATCTTCTAAATCTGCCATAGTTTCTGGAAGCTCTTTGTTGAGGTACTGCCTCAGCCATTTCTGAATTATAGTCAACAAAATGTTACTTGCATATTACATTAATGGTATTGTCTAATAATTTCTGGGAATGGGCACACATATGGATTTATTTTGTCTGTTTCTTGGCCAAGCTGTGCTCTAGATTTCTTGGTAAGTGATTCCAGACTTGCATCAGTTTTTCACCATAACATAGGTGATAGAAAAGTTTGTAACTTTTCAAAAATAACATCAGAAACATTGCTATTGACTGTATAGAAACATATAGAAGAGTGTAGGTGTAGTGTAATTACCACTAAGATTTAAGGAAAGAAAAATAGAGTCCAAAAAAAGAAGGCAATAAAGACAAGGAGCAATCACATGTAGTATTATAGGAAACCATGTCAACGAGAAAGAACACAATACTAGCCAAAGCTTCAGAAAATAAGGACTAAAAGATGTTGATGGAAAGATAGTAAATAGGAGGTTACTCATTGTTTTTCATGGTGTTTTTATTAGAGGGCCATGATGAAAAATGGAAGAGCAAACAGCATAAGATCAAATGGAAATTGGATTGGAAAAAAATCACATGTAAAGTTTATGGCAGAGTCTGAATACTTAAATAAATTTGAAATTGCCAAAAAGGGGCAAAAGGGACAAATCAAAAATCCCATAAAAGAAGATATGTGTATTTAATAAGTTTCATATCCACATTTATAGTAAAAAATAACAAAAATATGAGAGGGATGTAGGCACTGAGAGAGGTTTTTCAGCTTAGTTGCTCACAAAAGTTATCCCCAAATCACAGTCTAGAAAGATACCAGTGACTAAAGAATCCTTGGGGCTCACCGGTGGTATATAGGGCACTGATAGAGACCAATACAATCAGAAAGACAACACATATTGTGTGATCTCAAGGATTTTGCAACCTAACTGAGGAGAGCAGACATTTTTCTGGGATCCTCGTCTTTCAGCTAAGATCCATCCGATGTCTATTCAGCGGAATACGGTACATGATAAGGGGAGAGAAAAGCCATTAGGAAGGTAGTACTCAAAACAAAGTACTATGACTGAATTTCAATGTCAATGTGGTTTCTGATTAGTAGCCTTGATACATTTCCTTCGGATTTTGAAATATTAACAATTCACAGCTATGAGAAGCACGAGTACTTATTGAGCACTTACTAAGGTCTGCACATTGTTGTAGATATGTACATTCATTCTCTTAAACTCTTCTGACCAATTAGATTCCACACAGGCTATTATATTCACTTGACATGCTGTTAAGACAAAGCGTATGGTGTGAGTTTCAGGAGCATCGTTTACAATAGAATTGCTCTTGAATGTAGCTGAAATCAGCTACTAGTGAAAACTGAAAGGTATTGACGGAAAGGGTAGTGGTGAATTCATAGAATCATCAGGAAAAAATCTGGGCAGCAAGGCCAGAAAATGATGTAACAACGAAGGCCATATGTCTGGATTCACTCTGAGTCCAAACTGGCTTCTAGAAACCTCATAAAAGCATGTAATGGGAGCTTAAAGACAGCACAACAAACATTTATGAATGTATAGACTAAATGAATGAACAGATTATACCCCAATATATCATACAAATAAGGCTCCAACTCTTTGCTGTTTAATTGTTTCTGATGTAGAGCAAATTTATAGGGTGGCATAGAATTTACCCTACAGGGTTTCCTTTTTGTGGACACAGACAGCACATTTTCTTCTGTGGGCTGGCTGGTGGGTTCAAATAGGCGAACTTTAGTTAAAGTCAATGTATTAACCACGGTGCCCCCAGGACTCCTACATTATCAAGTTGATTTTTCCTTAATGATACTCCTTCAATATTCTAATAATGAGAGTTGACAGGTGCAGAGAAAAGGCTTCTGCCTTCACTGTTACATATTCACCTTTATTAAGTTCTTACCTTGCGTTAGATAATGCGTTTCTTTTATAGGTCACTGAATCTCACAACAATATCATATGACAAGGGTTTTCATTTGCATCACCGCCCCACCCCCAGAGAGCTATGTCATTTCTAAATAGAGAAAAGAAAACTGGAGCAACAGCTTAGTTAGGTGATTTATTACATAGAAACTGAGATCCGCTATTCTTTGTACCACCACACAGGATCTCATCTTTTACTTTTGGCCAAATAATTAAAACCACTGATATAATTTGCTTAATAATGTTCTATTAATTAACAGGAAATCAAGAAATACTACAATGGATTTAGAGAGACAGCTATTATTTTCAAGAAAAGTAGGAAATTGCTGGTGCTTATTAGCAGTGTGGCATAGAAGCACAACAGAATAATCACTGTTGTAAAATATATAATTTTTGGAAATTTACCTAAAAGACAGACTAGAGACTTCAAAAAAACAGCCCATTAAAAAAAAACTGTATACACACTGGTGTGCATTGTAGAGGAATGTTGAATATCCACACCAGTGGATTAAGTGGGCAATAGAACAAACTATGGACACGTTGTCAAGAAAGACAGAGTCCCTGAAGAAGGACATCATGCTTGGGAAAGTAGAAAGGCAGCATAAATAAGGAAGGTCCTTGAAATATGGACGACCACAGTGACTGCAACAAAAGCCACAACTATAGGAACGGTATTGAGGATGACCCAGGAGCAGGCAGTGTTTCCTTCTGTTATGTAAAGGGTCACTCTGAGTCAGAGCCTTCTCAATGGCACCTGACAAAATCAACAGCATTATAAATACTGTACAATGTATCTTTCTAGACAGATTGCAAACTCTACTGAAAACTAATTTAAAATCGATAAAGAAATCTGCATGTGCCTAATATTCTGTACTTTTCAATTTTTCTATATAATGAATATTTATGAATACAATAAAATTATGTGCAATTTCTGCTTATATTTTCATCACAGTTGCATAATTGTTTGTGAATTCTCTGTTTTTCTCTCTCAGATACACGTGTACACACATGTGAAAAAGTGAAAGACATTAAAAGTGAGTGCATCAAAGGAAATGAACACAGAGACGATGCCCACACAAAGTAAACCAAAAACAACTCCAGTTACGGTGAAACCCTTCTTATAATTTATACTTTCTAAACTCATAATAAGCATGAGTCACTGATGAAATGGTGAAGAACTTTATTTTGAGGGACGAAAAAAGGCTCAGAGCATTTTGAACAAAATAAACAGGAAGTATATGAAAGCAGGTAATGAAACTAACTGAACTACATAGTGTCTTAATAAAAGTCAGCGACTGGGATATAAATTACTGTTCTGAGTTTGCCAGAGAAATTGAACATGGCTTACCAGTTGCTACACTTTTGAATATCTGAACACAACATACAAGCAATGCCTTTGCTATATTGTCTGCAATAAGAAACTTATATAAAATAAGTTTTAGTTGTTCTTTGGAAGTCTGCATATATAAGGAAATCTTGTGGGTGCTAGGCTAGTCAACTTAGCTTAAATCAAAGTAGGATCAGTAAGAGATACATTTTTACTATCCTTTGTTTTATGAGCTTTATATGTAAATACATATTATGACAGAGCATTTCTTCTCTTAATGTATTATTTCCATGTCCTCGTATTAAAATATATGACTATAATTTATGAAGACCACAGTTTGTGATCTGGCATTGGTTCGTTTTGTCATTTCTCTGGGAAATTTAAAGACGGCTTGATTTTATAATTGCAACTCTTGATTTGGCCTCTTGAAATCTTTCTGAGGCACGTTGAAAGGCGATCATGTCAAAAACAAATTTTTCTTCACAGTGTCTTTTATTTATTTCTTCAGCCCTAGGAAAAAGGAAACAAATGCATTGAAATGTCCAAACACAGCAACTAATTAAATAACTAATACTATTTGTATGCATGTTGTTCTTTGTGGTTACAGTCAATTTACACTTATGGGGAGCCAGGTGTGCAGTAGAACTGCCCCCAGAGGATATTCAAGACTGTGCCCTACTGGAGGAGATTGCTAGGTCAGTCTTCCAAGGTGCTCCTCGGACTGACACTGAGTCACTTCTGACTCACGATGGCTCTATAGGACAGAGTAGAAATGGCCATATGAGTTTCTGGGACTATAAATCATTATAGGAGTAGAAAGCCTTGTCTTTCTCCTTTGGAGCATCTGGTGGTTTGAAACTGCTAACCTTGCTGATAACAGTTCAGTATATAATGCACTACACCACCAGGGCACCTTAAGGTGCTTCCGGATGGGTTCAAACCACCAGCCAGCCTTTCAGTTCATAATAGAACTCTTATTAGGGCATCATAGTAGATATATGCAGATAGGAAAAATAGTTTAATTTATTCCACAAAGATTTGTTTTACGACATTCAATAATATTCACATTAGATGAATAGTTCTAAGGCTTTGATTTGCTAGAACTTAGAATGCTGACGCTCCCTGTTTTAGAACTCAAAATAGGCATCTCACTCAGTCTGTTATGATTTGTCAAACAAAGGTTCACTAAGCTCAGGATAAGCCTCTAAGGTTTCTTCCATAAAGTTGAACTGCTTCCCAGACTATAACTCTTTAGGGGAGTTGAAAGCCTCATCCTTCTTCTTAGGACACACTGGTGTTTTTGAACTGCTGACCTTGCATTTATGTGCTCAAAATGTAACCACTTCCTAGAAATGCCATCCCTTAGGAGAAATCATTTATTCACCTCTATCCATTTATCAGCAATTACAATAGCTATGTATGTTGGAAACTATCATTCAAGGCTAGAAATATACGGAAGAAGCTCACATGATCTACAATTGTGACAAACTAATAGAAAATAAAGACAAAAAAGACATATGGATATGTAAATAAATAATTCTATAATAAAAGTATTGTGTAACAAGAAAGAGTGAACCACAGGAGAAAATTGGTGAATAAAACATATAGTGGTGGTATGAGACCAAAAAGAAAAGTAACAGAATTTTAAAAACTGCCCTCATTTTGGATGCTCTCAAAAGTAACCGCATTCTAATCTGGATCACATAGTTCTAGAAAGGATAGCACACCGCAGAGAAACTGGAGAAACAGACAAACGCCCTATTACAGAGCTGTGTGTGTGTGTGCGCGCGTGGGTATATACTCAGAAATCTGGACTAAGAGAATGGAAGAGATAAATCTAGAAGGATTTCTAATGGCTGGTCGCTGGATGGATAATAGTGGCCTTCACCAGGCTAGGAAATGTGGGAAGAGCAGCAATATGAGGTAGAAGATTAAAGTTATATTTCGGTCATGTTGAGTCTAAAACCCTAGCCAACCAAGCAATAACAGCTATCATGTTGAGAACAGAGAAATCGCAGCTTGTGGTGAAGATTACAGGCAGTAAAGCGATATTGCTTGGGTTTGGAATCCGCCTCCGTAACGTATCCACTTTGATTTCGCTCTGGTAATTTAAGCTGTCAATACCCAATTTATGACTATCGTGTTCATGACTATAGGTCAAAATAAGTCAGAAAATTCAGTAAAGTTAAAGGAGTCAATATATTTTAAATCTCTAGAGGAGAGCTTGTGCTTAATAATCATGCAACACACGTTACTTCTGATGCTTATTTATCAGGTATTCAGAGGGTTAGAATGGTGGATGCAATGACTTTGGAGGCACTGGATTGAACAGACAAAAAGAAGAGTTGAATTAAAGAATCCTGAAGTCTACATTGGAATTGAAAAAAAACCCACAAACAAACAAAGGTTATGTGAAGATGGGTATCACAATACATTGAAGAGTTAGTGTGGGGAAACTAAATGATGCTCAGAGGATGATGTCCCTGCTGAGAGCTAATGGGACAC
This sequence comes from Tenrec ecaudatus, assembly GCF_050624435.1. Taxonomy (NCBI): domain Eukaryota; kingdom Metazoa; phylum Chordata; class Mammalia; order Afrosoricida; family Tenrecidae; genus Tenrec; species Tenrec ecaudatus. The sequence goes on from NC_134530.1 coordinate 102,972,786, forward strand.
AGAGGGGACTGGGAAAATGACAACAGTACGTATCACGCTGTCCCCTTACTGGAGTAGACTGTGGAAGAGGACATTTCTGGGGTCACATGATGGGAAAGCAGTGTGGCCGGAACTCCCCAAAATGAAGCGAATCAAGAAGGGAACATACCTGGATAAACAATCTGGAGGAGAAAACAACCAGGCTGACTGTTCAGGAAGGACAAGGGAGAGGGGGCAGGTAGTGGTGTTAACAAACTCAGGGACAAGGGAACAACAAGTGGGCCAAAATCAGCAGACAGCAGGGTGTAGGAGGCCTGGTAGGACTTGATCAAGGGTAATGTAACCTAGAGGATATGCTGAAACCCAAAAGAAGGCTGAGCGTGATAGTGGGACAAGAGGAAAGTAAAAGGAAACCGAAGAAAGAACTAGGGCATAAAGGGCATTTAGAGAGGTCTAAATACAGGCATGTGCATATGTAAATATATTTATTTATGAGGATGAGGAAACAAATCTATGTGCATATATTTATAGGATTAGTACTAAGGTACCAGATGGACATTGGGCCTCCACTCAAGTAGAGACCCTTCAATGCAAGAACACTTTGTTCTATTAAACTGGCGTTCCATGATGCTCACCTTCCCGACACAATCACTGAAGACAAATGGGTGCATAAGCAAATGTGGTGAAGAAAGCTGATGGGGCCCAGCTATCAAAAGATATAGCATCTGGGGTCTTAAAGTCTTGAAGAAAAACAAGCAGCCATCTTGTTGAGAAGCAACCAAGCCCACGTAGAAGAAGCGCACCAGCCTGTGTAATCACAAGGTGTTGAAGGGATCAGGTTTCAGGCATCAAAGAAAGAAAAATCATATCATTGTGTGCTCTCCTTCCCGATATGATTGCTGAGGACAAATGTGGGCATAAGAAAGTGTGGCGAAGAAAGCTGTTGGTGCCCGACTATCAAAAGATATAGCGTCTGGGTCTTAAAGGTTTGAAGGTAAACAAGTAGCCATCTAGTTGGGAAGCAACCAAGCCCACATGGAAGAAGCACACCAGCCTGTGTGATCACGAGGTTTGAAGGGATTAGGTATCAAGCATCAAGGAACAAAAATCACATCATCTTGAATGAGGGGAAGTTCAAAGTGGGGACCCAAAGGCCATTTGTGCGCAACTGGATATCCACTTACAGAAGGGTCTCAGAGAGGAGACGAGCTGGTCAGGGGACAGTGTAGCAATGATGAAACACACAACTTTCCTCTAGTTCTTAAATGCTTCCTCCCCCAACTATCATGATCCCAATTCTACCTTACAAATTCAGCTGGACAGGAGGATGTACACTGGTACAGATGGGAACTGGAAACATAGGGAACACAGGACAGATGAAACCTTCAGGACCAGTGATGAGAGTGGCGATACTCAGAGAGTGGAGGGAAGCTGGAGTAGAAAGGGAAACCAAATTCAAGGATCTACATATAACCTCCTCTCTGGAGGTTGGTCAACAGAAAAGTGGGTGAAGGGAGACATTGGACAGTATAAGATATGACAAAATAATAATGACTTGTAAATTATCAAGGGTTTCTGAGAGAGGGGGGAACAGGGAGGGAGGGGAAAAATGAGGAGCTGATGCTAGAGGCTCAAGTGGAAAGCAGATGTTTTGAGAATGATGATGGCAACAAACGTGCAAATGTGATTGAAACAATGGATGTATGTCTGGATTGTGATGAGCGTTGTATGATTCCCCAATAAAATTATTTTTTAAAAGCTAAAAAGGTTTGGGCTATAAATAAATATAGAATAGTTTGGAGTTCAAGATGTAATACCATTCCAATTGAAGATAGGTCCTTTAAATGTCTATGAAAACAAGTTTATTATAGCAAATGCAATACCATCAAGTTGATTTGACTGATAGTAACCCTATAATACAAAGTAGTATGGTCCCACAAGTTTGCCAACACTGTAAATCTTTATGAAAGAAGATTGTCATATCTTTCCCCAGTGGAATGGATGATAGATTTAGACCACTACGCTTTTGGTTAGAAGCCAAGGGCTAAAGCATCATGCCCCCAAAATTTAGGTGGAATAAATGATGTGATGAATTGGAAAAGAAATACTTGGCTGCAAGCCTCCTGCTGTCTGGGTCTGGAGTGACCCCGTGCATTCCTACAGTGCTTGCAAGAACAATGTGGAAACGGTTTGAGGTCTTGTTCTGCACCATCTCCACAGCAAGGTTACAGAAATTTCAGACAAATGAGGGGGAAAAAAAGAAATATTTGGGATAGCCCAGGACCACCTTTTGTCTAGTATTTAGGCTATTTCACTTCAACATCTCTTTCTAACTAGAGAGACACTTGGCAATATTCCCTGTGGTTGTTTGATCAAATACTTGAATTAGAGATTTATGATTCCCTTTCTTTTATCCTCCATTATCCCACAGAACAGAATCAAGGAGCAACATTCTCTGTAATGACATCACTAAATATGTGGGATGATTTTAGGTCAAGTGATAATAATATTAAAATTAATTAAGGATCAATAACAGAGCAACTAAAAAGATTGAAAACGAATTCTGAAGTCTCAGGGTAGACTACTTTATTGAGTTGCAGTCTCTTTCTGCATGTTATTACTCACCGCCTTTGAAAAATTTATAGGAAACGCAATAAGAAATGCCTTTTGGGATATCTACTCACGTAACACAAATATTGTTTTATCTTTGTGTGATTTCAAGAATAATATCTTTGTGCAACTTAATAGAAGTGATAATTTAATTAAGACCATTTGGTGCTCACTTAACTCCATATCATCTGAGTATTAGTGAGGGTGGACATTTGATTTTCTGTGACAAATCTAAGCTAATTTACTTTACCTACTATTTATTTGCAATAGAATTGCACTATGGCATGTAATGATGATATATGAGTGTACACAGACACACACACAAGCACAGCATTTACTGTTGCAGACCTTCCAGGTCATGATCATCCCATGTGTGACAACATACAATGATATTTCATAAGGTTTTAAATAGTTGATATTTTGGAAATAAATTGCTAGATTTTTCCTTGGAGGAACTTCTGAGTGGGGTCAAATTTCAGTTTAGGTTGGCAGCTGAGTGCGCGCACTTGACCGTTTGTACTATTCCTGCCCACAGACATGTAGCTATATCTTTTATTCCTGGTTCTAAACATATTTAGTACTAGATAACATATATAAAGTATTTGTTAAATCTCCCACTAAATACAAAGATTATATATTAATTTGTACATATTAAATATAATTTGTAGAAAGTAGAGAGTAAAGTTAGGATTCAAATGGATCTTAGCTCTCTTTCTCACTCACTCTCTCTCTCTCTCTCTCTCTCTCTATATATATATATGTATATATATATACTTGTGTGTATCTATATGTGTGTGAAATATACTAGAGAAAATTATTTTTAAACATAAAGAGAAAATTTTAAATAGATTTCATACTAAAAATACCATTTTTTCCTTTCAGTAAATAATTAAAAATTATAACTGAAAAGTTTGGGGCTTTATTCTATTATCATAAATTAATGTGCTCTTCCAAGGTCCTCAGGGTGTCTCTCTCTGTCACTACCTCAAAGATAGCTCGTCCTTATAGCCAGGTGGGTGGTAATGAAAATTGAACAATCTCCTTCATTAGTGTTGTATATTCTCTATTTGCATAGTCCCTGTTTTAGTCTGGGTATTTTAGAGAAACTAATCCACAGAAACTTATGTATAAGAGAGAGCTTTTTATAAAGGTTAAGTGCGCATCAAAAAAACATGCCAACCCAGTGCTGCCCAAGCCAAGTCCAGCATTAACCCATATGTCCGACACCAATCCACAAAGTCCTTCTCCATCTCACAAAACAGACACAATGATGCTGACTGCAGGAGGAAAGCCAAATCAGTGAATGTGTAAGCATCTCAGCACTGGCAGCGGTTTCCACACGGCTGCTCCAGTACCCAGGTATGCATCGGGGTAGGTCCATTTGGCTTCTCTTCAGGGATATCTTGTAGGAAGTGAGCCTTGCCAGCTGAGGCAGGGAACTGGCTAAGGGAGCTGCACCCTGCTCTGACCATCTGAGAACTCGAAAGGTGTGGCTCATGGAGCCATTTATCCCTCCACCCTTCAATTAACCCCACAGGTGTTTATGAGCCAGGTTGGCACAATAAACTAACTACCTCACATCTACAGTGTGACAAACTGACAGATGAGTGGATGAAAATGAGTGGATGAAGTATTTCTAAAGGAGCATTGAATGTATGCATTTAAATAGTTTTAACACTTAAAAATATCTCCAGGATAAAACTATGGCTGATGAACTTTAATGTGCTATCAGAAAACATTGTGTCGTCTGCAAGATTAGCATGGAGTGGGGGCGGGAGTTCCTATCTGACCTCCTGTGTTGTCGCTCCCGTCCGAGGCAGAGGTCAGCAGGCCTCTATGATCCATCCTTCTGCATTCTGACCCCAACCTTTCTTCCGCGGAGCTCTACTGCTCTGCTAGCTTTGAGACTTCACTGAGTGTCCACACATAACTCACAGGAAACATTCACACTTACGGGAGTTTATTGGGGAACTTAATAGGTTAGCACAGGTCAGGACCACTAAAGCATAAGGATACAGTCATTTGTCCACAGCAGCCCCTGTCCTCAGCCACCAGGCATGTCTCTCTGCAGTCTCTCTGGTATTTTCCTCTCGGCTGCTGCGTCAAACAGCACCAAAATTGATAGTGGTAACTAAGACCAACCAATCTCCTCTATCAAAGGCACACGCACCCTGTGTGCATAGTGCCCCCAAACATTTGTTGGGAGTTACAGATACATGGGTAGAAAAGCCATATTAAAATGCGTCACTCCACCATACAATCTAATATCAGAAAACATGGTGTGAAGCAAAGGTTAGTGCAGGTCATTTCCAGTGCTCCTTTCATAATTGTTGGTGCCTTGCAACCTCTTAGAGCTCTTTTAAAAGCATGGAAAATGAGGGAAGTAATTGCAATGGAAATATATTTTGCCCAGTGGAGTGACAGTTCTTTAATGCCCCATCTATGGGGACTTTCACCTATTATTTAACTCATTTCAGCATTTCTAATTACTGTACATAGGTAGTTACAACATATTTGAGTTACAACAAACCACAACTTTCTGTCTGCTTTTATTTACATTTTACATATCTTATCGTTAATAACCTGCAATACGTACAATGCTGTGGTACATAAATTACTTATGCTTCCATTCTCAGATATTCACTCCCAGATGCTCAATATTATGATTTGCTTTACTAAATGCTGCTATATAGAATACCCATTTACAATAAGGTCATTGACGGGTTCTGGAATTTTAATGGACAGTGAATTGGGCAGTGTTCAACTCACAATGTATTGAACAGTGCTTACGTCCAACAGCAATTGTGTTTCCGATTGCATAGCTACGGCACTGACGTCAACTTCACTGTAGACCAGGCCTATGCAGTTTGATTTTATTCAGCATTTTGTACTAACAGAAGCATATTCGTTCATGTGAAGCAGAATTGTTCGGTTTTCTCGCACTGTCACACATCTGTGGTATTTTTATTCCAAATAATAATGTTTAGCAAAACAAGTTAGACTATTCTAATGCAATACAAGTTCTAATGCAAAAGTAAATAAATAAATAAGGAGTGCTTTAAACGTGGATATAAAGATGAAGATCTTATGGTTATGGAGGGAAAGAAATTCAGCAAAATAGCAAGTGTGGGACTACCTTATTTGACTCTTTGGATAGAATAGGAATTTGGAGATAATTAAAATAATTATCAGCATAAATGAGCAATGCTAACAGAAGAAAGGGTCAAATTATGAGTTGGTAATTTCAATTGAAGATCAATCTGGAAGAGGATTTCCTATGGCTTTCTTGATAATTCAAATGTCAGCACACACACTTTTTAAAGCGCTGACGAAACAGTAGCAGCAATCAAATAAGGAAAACTGAAGAAGAATCCGTGCATTCGAATGATGGTGCTGGAAAAGAAGAATATTTGAAGTACATCGGACTGCCAAAGAAACAAACAAATCTGTCTTGGAAAAAGTATGTCTGGAGTGCTCCTCATATGCAAGGGTGGCAGACATCATCTTGTGTACTTTGGCACGGGATCAGGAGAGCCCGTCCCGGGAGAAGGACCACGTGGTGGGTAAAGTAGTTGGACCTTTGCCAAATGGGTTGACCTAGTGGCTGCATTGATGGGCTCAAGTGTAAGTACAATTGTGGGGGTAGCACAGGACTGGTCAGGATGCTGCTCTATCAAACATAGAGTTGCGGTGAGTGGGAATTGACTGGAGGGCGCTGAACAATAACAACTTTGTATAACTGGAAAACCAGGAAGTGCTCATGGTGAACTTGATGAAAAATTCAAGTAAGGTCTGGGGAAGGTAAGACAAAATAACATCTATTTCTGGAGCAGATTTTCAGTGTGCATGCAACAGTTTTGTTTTGGATCGGATAGTAATGGTAATATGGGCTTACTTTCACAAAGAGGCGAAATAAATATCTGGTTTTAATGCTTTTAAAAAGAGGATCACACTGCTTCTTTGAGGTAAATACTGCTAGATTTAAATAGGATTCTTGTTTATCATTTTGAAAAACCTTGCACATTCATAAACATTAAAAAGCCCAAGCTGCTGGTGTACTGTATGTTGCTCAAGATGATTTTTAAAGTGTTTCATCTCAGAAGTATGGATGTTCTGCCTGGAAAGGAGACTTTCTTTCTAGATTCTGTTGCTACTTGATATTGTTCCAGGACATCCTCCTTAAGTAGATCATTTAGATCAAGATGTGAAAATGGTGTGTCTACCTCCCAAGAAGATAGGTGTGATTCAGCCAGTGGCTCAAGCTTTAAGCATCTCCTTCAATGTATCAATCGCAGACTATGTTTACACCGGGAATAGATGCAGCAGGTGGTAGGATGGCAGCATGGCATGATGTCTGTAAGAATTACAAGGTTCCCTAATGTAGCTGGTACATTTTATCACCCAGGAAGGAAATTGCTGGGAAATGCCCGTAGCTAATACAGACAGACAGAGAGAGAGCTGAGTTATATGAACACACTGCAAACAGTTGATCACGATTAAACGATAGAAGAGATTGTTTGAAAATTTATCCAAATAGAAAAACATATTGTGATTAGACCTTGGTATCGTTCATGCAGATCAAATAGAGGGAATTGATAGATAAGAGATGTATGGATTATGAAGAGGAGTTAAATTCTGAAGAAGAAATAAATGACAAGAATGAGGAAAGAGAGACACTGTCGCCCTGTGTTTCTCAACAATTAAAGGATTAGATGAACTTTTGCGGTGGGACTTTTGTTTGTTTGAAAACACAGACCCAAAATAGAATTGCTTGAATCAAATTGATAGATCAAGGTGCAGTGAGATGCTACAACAAAATATATATGAAAGAAAACAAAGAAAAGAACCATAAAAACAATTCTCATTTATTTTCTGTCTAGAAATATCATCCAGTCTCAGGAATAATGTATATTATCTATATCCTCCCACAAGTGAAGTTAGGACCACAAATGACAAATGCCAATGTCTACCAACCTTGCTTCATCATTGAAACATTTTTAAATGATTACTGTATTTTTGAATGAAAATATAAAGCCATATCTAAGTTTATATGCATGATTATAATCATCAAGACAAAATTTCAATTTATAACAATGGCAATAAACGGCGGTAATAATAAAAACTAAAATAAAAGAGAAAAAGAGGTATTCAACTTACATTGAATCAACTGACTAATGACAACGTTGTTGAAACAGAACCTCATTGGGGACTACCTATATAAAAATGCTTTTTGGATTCTCAGCTGAACTGATTATAACATGTTACTGGTTCCCTTATTAACTAATAAGTTTCATACAACGCTTGACATATGTTCCTCTTATATATCTACATATCATTGCTGTACCTTCATGAAACAATATTATTTTACAACTAGTGAAACTTAACTTCACTATTTGTGGACTGAAGAGTCCAGTGGTAAGGTGGGCTAAGTGTTATGCTCCTAACCACAAGGTGGTGGCTCTAACCCACCACCTGCTGCAAGGCCGTTTACTTCTTTAAATATTTACTATTATATTCTCCTTTCCTTCCGGTTCCTGAGGAGGCCAAATTAACTGGATGATGGTGAGCATATGTAGACTAGAATATTTTAAGAGTCAATGTGACTTTTCAGAGGTTTTTTATGTCATCAATACGTGTTTGAATAAAAAAAGGAAACAATATATCTTGAAGTAATTAACAAGCGGAGTCATTCTGAGGAATATTAATTTTCTGTGATCTTTCCTAAAACTAAGGTTCAATATTTAAATGAATGTTTAAAAGTCATGTTTTTTTCTCACAGGATTCTCATGGTCTTTACCATGAGAATGTACTGAAACTTAAAGGGCCTTTCTAATCCAGTTTTATGTTTATTAAGTAATGGCATTTTCAATGACTCTCCCCCATAAATCTATCATAGCTAATGCCATATGCTGTCTCCTCCTCCACCCACATCCCATTGCTCATTGTAAGCTTTCTGATTTCGCCCATTCTCTTCTCCTTGATCTGATACTCTCCCCATAGCTCACTGCTTCCACACGACTCAATTTTTTCCTCACTTCTATGTTTTCTCATGATTCAAATGTTTGTTTTTTCTTTCCCACTAGACTGGTGCTCAGCAAATCCAGACGGTCTTATTTATAATTAAATGGGGGCAAAGGAGAAGTGAAAGGAATTAACACTGGAATGTTTAGCTAAGCTTTCTCTTTGAGGGTTTCCTACTTTACTCTCACATACCCATTATCTACAATTTTATTGGACTTTTCAATTCTGTCTCTCGATAGTTCTTAATTATTGCATGTGTTATTTAAATCTATTAATCTCATGGCTTCAATGCTTTATCTCTCAAATGACTTTTAATTTCTTGAAGCCAAATGGTCTTTATAGCCTCAGATCACTGCTGTTGTAATCTTCAGTAGCTAGTCATGAATTTCCACTGGATTATTTGACTTGAATTTGAATTCCATAGTACCACATCTGTCAAGTTGCTGTATTATGTCAATATGTGCAAAATCCATGCCAGCAGTGTCTCAAATATAAGCAGCAGCATCCACGGTGGAGATATTTCAGCAGAGTTTATAGACCAACACAGAGTAGGAAGAAGACAGTGGCATTTTATTCTTCAAGCAATTGGCCACATAGAACCTTTCGAACATCAGTGGAGCATTGTCTGAAAAGTGCTGGAAGATATGCCACTTAGGTTAATAGGCCTCAAAATACAGGTAGGGAAGAACTGCCTCCTGAAAACTGAGTTACCCTTAATGACCTGGGTTGAGTAAAGCTCGGGGTCATTTATTCTCATGAGTTAAAATGATAAGAAACAGCTGTAACCATAATAATCTGAAAACCGAATGTACAAAATTTGAATCTAGGAAAATTAGAAGTAAAATATTAAATTCATGAAGATCCATATCCTAGTCATTAATAAACATAGATGGACTAGATAGTCATCCTTTTATATGGGACAAGCATATGATCTTTAATGTTGAGAATGACAAATGAAAGAAATGGTTTCACATTCACCTTCAAAAAGAGTATTTCAAGATCTATCCTAAAGCACAACTCTGGATAATGTCCATACACCTATAAAGAAGAATATAGGATCCCTGGTGGCATATTAGTTACATATTGTGCTGCTAATTGCAAGATCACTAGTTCAAAACCACCAGCTGCTCCTTGGGAGTAGATGGACTTTCTACTCCCATAAATAGTTACATTCCCAGAAACTCACAGGGTCAGTTATACCCTGTCCTATGAGGCCACTGTGAGTTAACATGGTCTCAATGGCAGTGAGCTTGTTTTGTTTTCTTTTAATAAAGAAGAGTTAATATGGCAGCTATTTAGATTTATGCACCAATCACTAAAGCTAATGAAGAAAATAAACAATTCTACCAATTTATCTCAACCTGAAACTGATCAAATATGCAACTAAGGTACATATATAATTACTGGTGACAGAAATCTGAAAGTTCTAAACAGAGAGGAAGCATTGGTGATTGGAAAATATAGCCTTGGTGATAGAAACAGCACGGGGGAATCCCACAAGTGAGCTGTCATCAACAACATCATTCCTGAAGAAAGCAAAAGGCCATTTAAAGCATAGGAAAAATTAAAAGGCAAAAATTAGAAGACTCTAAACCATTCCCTCGAATGCAGCGAGAATGTCGAAAATAGGTAGGAAGGATGATGAATAAAAGAGATGAAGGGAAAAGTCAAGGAGTAGCTGGAGAAGACAAAAGCAAACTCACAGCCATTGACACAGATCTAAGCCACAGCAGCCCTTCAGGAGGCTTGGGAGCTGAAAGGCTCGTCTTTCTCCTGTGAAGAATGGCTAGTGTTTGAACCGCCAGCCTTGTGGTGAGCAGCCCAACAAGTAACACACTATGTCAAGAGAGTTCATTGGAAAAGGCAAAATATTCTAATGAACTGTACAAAGACCTGGGGAAGGAAGAATGCATTACATATTTCTCATACTTAAAGAATTGTACAACCTTTCAATATTATTATAATATGGAAGAATTCTAAAGGAAACATATTTAATGATACAGGAGTTGTGGCAGTTACATAATCTCCTGTCAACTTCTGTCAATCACAATGAGGAGCTGGAGGAAGCACACGGAGACCCACACCACTGCTGAGATGCATCTACTGCCACTGGCTCCACAAGATTTTCCACCTATTAGCCTGTGTCTTCCTGCACCCGGCATCATTGCATGTGTTGTGTGAGTCTGAAGAGTTTATAGACTGATATTGGAAATATGGGCTAATATCAGATCTATGCACTTGATCTTTAATGTGCTGGGATGTTTTTTAATATAAAATTACTCTTTGATACAAAGCTCTTACTTATACATATATGAGTGTCTATGAATTTGTTTCTCTAGTCAACCCAGACTAACGCAGAAGGCATCAAAAGAAGAAGGAAAACACAGAAGCACTGTGCCAAAAAGAACTGGCCAATGTAAGTCCATTTCAGTAGGTAGTATGTGACCAGGAACTGATGGTACGAAAGGAAGATATTCAAGTTTAAAGAAAGCATTAACCAAAAACGAGCATCCCTCCAGAAAATGAGGGGACACTGATGGAAATATTTCAACAAATGGATGCAATGTGGAACCACTTTCTCAAAAATGCTAAGAAATCTGGAAGATGGCTACATGGTCAATGGACTTGAATAGATCCATATTTGAGCTGATTCCAAATTACAGTGGTTTGATAGGCTGGGAAAGTTATAAAATAGTATATTATATATCACACACAAAGGTCTCTTGGTGATAATTCAAAAATATTTGCAGCAATAGATTGACAAGAAACTGCAGATGTTAATAGTTATTCAGAAAAAACTATAGACTGAACGCTGATTATTGCTGATGTCATATGACTCTTGCCTAAAACAAAGTATACTTGAAATAGGTTTACCTATGTTTTACTTTATTTTTCAAAGACATTCTGTTTGATGGCAGTACTGTATGGATAATATCATGAAGAATGGGAATTTCTGCTCGTGCAAACCCTGCACAAAGACAGCCATTCAAAGATAACAATAGGATACTGCATGATTTAAAATCAGGAGCAGTGTGCTCCATGGTTGCATCATTTTACCGTATTTAATCAATCTGCACACAGAACAAATAATCCGGGGATCTGGACTCTATGAAGAGAGCAGTTGACTCCAGGAATGGGGGAAGAGTCAAGAACAACATTGCTAGCTGAAATTCAAAAGGATTTGAAGCATTAACTGAAAGATTATGCAGTTCACTAGGGATTTTGTCCCAACATACAAAAGCAAAATTTCACACAATTGGAATATGTGTTAGACTGGATTCTCTAGACAAGCAAAACCAGTGATACTTGTCGTGATATAGAAAAAAGGTTTACATCGAGAACGGGCTCACAGCACTGCAGAAATCCAGCTTGGTTCAAATCTGTGTGTCAGATAGAAGCAGAAGGCTTCTCCTTACTCCTGTGACTGCAGGAATTGATGAAGATGAAGGAGAAAGATGAAGTAGGAAGACCAGAGGCTCGTGGATGCTTAGACGAATAGACAGAGGGCTGAGTGAATTCATCTAGTGTTGGAAGTCCACTGATGGCTCCTGGGATTACCAGGCGATATAACAGGTGGTCGACAAACCAGACACAGAATCCAAATGCATCAAAAGTCCACTAGCTTCCACATACTTTCGATGTAAACTTACAATGGGCCACGGGCTGAATGAATCAAGACAACACTCGGGTTAAAGAGGTCTATTCTCTGCACAACTAGTTTGTCCCTTCACAGAAGATCCTGTCACGGAGTGGACCACACTGTGTTGGTTCATATCATGGGAGATTCCTGACCCACCAAGTTGATACGCAGCCTATCACTGCTTAGAAAAAAAGTTATTCTTTTTCTCTGTAATGTCTTCCATATTTAATACAGACATGTAGGAATAATGATCATTTCTAAGGCTAGAATATAATTAAAGAGGCTTTTAAACAATAATTACAGATTTTTAAAACTGAGATTTCTACTCATACTTATCAATAGATTTGCTGATTGAATATTATTTACTAAATACCAAAATAAGAACTGAAACATAGAACAAATTGTATTAGAACAGACGTCACAGACTAACTGTAATACGGTCCTCTTGTGACAACGGCACCAATTGATCTTTAAATAAAATGCCAAGTGAATAGACTAGAAGGACAGGTGGAGAGACATGAAAGTAGGATGGCATTTGAATGGCTACTAAAGGGTAGCATGCCTTCACCAGTAGTGGATGCAGTTTGTACACGGTGCAAACAAAATGAGGGGAGTCTCCACTATACACACACATGCACACAGGTCTAGCAGCATGTCTCCCTTTTAGGAAAGAGTATCCTTTCTTCACATAAAGGCACCACGCTCTCACCAATGTAAAGGACATTCTAATTTACACAGTCTTACAGAGGTCTGTTACATTATTAATTCTAGAAGAAAAATAACAGTAACAATACACATTATAGACTTGTAGTGACCACACCGAACTCCAAATTCCCTGCCCTTCAGTGAGTTCCGGGTCAGTGCAACCCTGGAGGCCAGGGTAGAAGCACCCCTGTGATTTTCTGAAATGGTTACTCATTAGGTGAGTAGGAAGCCTAGCGTTTCTCCTGGGAGCAGCTGGTGGTTTCTATCTCGTGACCTTGCTGATCATAGTCCAGAACATAACCACTATGGAGCAGGGCTCCTTAGTGCTCTTGTGGTGTGCATGTTTATAGGAAAAGACACTAATGTGGGTTTAGTCAGAGGGATACAAAAGGGAAGATTTGAGTTTCTTTATTGTGCTGCTAGGTCCCATAAAGTTGGTTCTGATTAAAAACTATTCTGTGTCCAATATAGCAAATCGCTGTTTATGTCTCCACCACTCCCACAATGGTTGCTATGTTTGAGCCCATTGTTAGAGGCACTGTCTCCATCCATCTTATTGAGGATCTCCCTCTTTTTTTGGCTGACCCTCTATTTTGCCCAGCATGATGTCCTTCTCCAGAGACGTCTCCCTCCAGAGAATATTTTAAAAGCTCAGTTCTAAAGAGAATTCTGGTTTCACCTCTTCAAGACAGATGCTGCCCATGGTATAGTCAACGCCCTTGTCTAGCCACATAATTCAAATGCATCAATTATTCAGTCTTTGATCATTGTCCACCTTTAGTATGTGTATGGGAATTTTGATAATACTTGGTTAGGGAGTGGTGAATGATTTTGTTGGTCAGGAACAAAGAGACAGTGCTATTTAGGAAAGAGGGAGAAAGTTATAGCAGAAACATTTTGGATGGTATGGTATTAGTGGGAACAGGTAGACAGCAACAGACCACGCTGTCTGAGATGTCATTCAGAGAGCTGATTTATTCCATGAAAAACTGCATGTTATCCACATATTTAAGTGGAAATAACATGACCAGCCCTTTATTTTAAAAGAATATGGATACAATAAATGGTGACGATGTAAATGGATATCTCAATGGGAGGATCCTGTGAGCAATTACCAAACCAAACCCACTGCCATCAACTTAATTCTATTTCCTATCAACCATACAGGACAGAGTAAAACTGCACTTTAAGATATCTGAGATTATAACTCTTTAGAAGTGAGCCTCTTCATTCTCTTGCAGAGTGGCTGGTGGGGCTTGAACCACCAACCTTGTGGTTAGTAGCAGTGCTTAATATCCTGCACTGGCAGGCAATAATGATAGTATAAATTAAAATAGGAGAATTTGGTTTTAAAATGAAGGACAGAAATTAAATAAATAGAATACTAAAGCAATTTAGCTTGTTGGCAATGAGGAAGACTGAGCTTTAAAAGACTGAGATACTATCACTGATCAAGGTAATAATAATAAATAATTATCTTAATCATTATCTTAACAATAAGTAATAATAAATGATGTCATTTATACAATAAGAAATATTTGTAAGAAGCAGGTGATCTTGGAGGAAGCTGGGGTTGAGGGAAGGAACAGCTGTATGCGGTCTGATCTTTGGTGATGTAGCTTTGCTACATAGCTTGTCCTTTGTCTCCGTTTTCCAAACTAGATTATATCACAGCATATCCCAAAAACTTTAGATCTAAACCTTTAATAATGTAAAATTCAAATAATAATAATAATTTAAAAAATCTTCCACAGTATCAAAACTATACATACCTAATTTTCTTCATTTGTTTACGAAATTCTGCTTGATATTTTTCCATGTTTCGTTTTTGCTGAACAATGTAACTTTTCTCTTTTAAAAGAAGTGTATTCTTTCTCCATCTGTTAGCTTTAATTATGCCTTCGGAGAAAATATTGCGACTATTATTTAAATCTTGAATTAATAAACGATCTGCAGTTTTTTGTTTCTTTTCTTCTAGAAATCGGCCTCTCCTCTCTCTAACTTTTTTAATGTAGTTGGCTCTGTCCTGCCAGTGTTGTTGTAAACCCTTCTGAACTGCCTCTGCATCTTTTTCCTCTACTTGTTGTGCAAGATAGTTTCTCTTACATACACTTTCTTTCACGGTTTGTTGGGCTTTTTCTCTGGCAACGTTTGCCACGGCGACAGCTGTTAGTTTTTCCTTATGGCTTTTTTGCTTCTTTTCTTCCATGTAATATTGATCAACATCACAAACTGTTTTGAGTTTCATGCCATTTCTTTGGGTTATAAAAAACTCTCTTTTCATAATCCTGTCTGATATACTCTCGTGTCTAATTTTTGGTTTTTCATGAATGACTGGATGTGTCTGGATATCTGAAGGAAATGGATCTTGTTGCTGTTTAAATATTAAAGCATCCTTTGATAAATCTGAAATATATATAGGTAGTTTGGACACTGTTACCCTAAAAGTGTCATCAAAATCTTCATCTTCAATTCCATCTTTGGTTTCCTTCTGACCTGCATCACACAGAAGACAAATATTTTATGTTCTACAAAACTTAGCATCATTTATTTTCTGTCAATTTTTTGTGAAAGTTACATAGCTATAGTAGACAAAAGGATGCTATATACTCTCTTAAGAATTTTTTCCAAAGGCTGAAATGCCCTACTGTGAAAGAAGCCAGTGGCTACTATCACAAATTTCTGAAATTGATGGTCATTGAATGTTGGCTCAGATCTCTTGCTTTGAGGGAGAACGGTGGCCTGGGCCTGCCATGTGTTTACTATTTTAATGTCCTCCATGCTTTTCTATGGCATATATTAGTCTGGTAGGCATGGTTCTGCCTCAGTGAATGAGTGTTATCAAAAGTGTTGCCCCATCACTAAACACATTGTTGTATAAATAGTGTCCTTTCACTTAAGCATTTAATCTGGGGGGATAAAGGGGGAAATGATCACAATATAACCCCTTCTCTTGGGGATGGACAAGATAAAAGTGGGTGAAGGGAGACAGCAGTCAGTGTAAGACATGAAAACAAAAATTTATAAATTATCAAGTGTTAATGAGGGAGGGAGGGGAAGGAGGAGTAAAAATGGGGGAGCTGATACCAAGGGCTCAAGTAGAAAGAAAATGTTTTGAAAATGATGATGGCAACAAATGTACAAATGTGCTTGACACAGTGGATGTATGTATGTATTATGATATGAGTTGCCCGAGGTCCCAATGAAATGATTTTTTATAAATAATTTAATCTGTACAAGTCAACAATTCATGTATTGCAGTCTGAAGCCAGCCCATAATTGTATAATTCCCTCTTCTCAGCAGTGTCAAAATCTATATCATTGGCTAAATTAATGGCACTATAAATAGAATTACCTTATGCCCCAGGGGATGATTTATAATGTTCTCTATTATAAAAAATATAAGGATTTCTCTGAAGCAAACCAGAGACATATATAAGCCATAGATATGAGAATGGATTTTGGCATCACACTTCATTCTAGTCCCAATTTAAGAACAATTAATTCTTATGACGTGGCCCAGCTCAATGTCCACCTTCAATCAGAGATGACTGAAGATACGAGTACTACACAGAATGTGGAGAAGAGCCCATGTACCAGAAAGAATCGTGTCTGAGGGCTTCAGGGCCATCCACATGAGCATCAACTAAGCACACATGGAAAAAGAACACCAGCCTGTGCGATCCAAGGAATGTAAATAAAAAAATTCAATCCATAGGAGGGAAGGTTATCAGAACTTAAATTGTGAACAACCAGTTTGCAGAAGGCTGTGGATAACAACGGAAGGCCAAAATCCATTTGCAGAGTCCCCGCTATAAAATCAATCGTGGCAGATGTAATTAGGTTAAAACACAATACATTATCATTCAATCTCCCTTTTGAGTCATTCTAAATTATTTTCAGCTTTTAATATTTTCTGCTTTCTTTTCAATTGAAGTTTATATATGTTTTGTCTTGTCATTCTTGTCTTATTTGTTTGCAGTCTGTTTGTGCGTTATATCATTTTCTGCATATGATATCCAAAATAGGTAGTTTTCTAGAGCCAGTACCTGGATTTATAATTGCCAAGGAGTTTGGCAAGGGAGGTGTTGGGGAATGGGGCTTACAACAATGAGTATAAGAATGACATATTCTAAAATTGATGGTGATCGTTGCACAAATATTCTTAATATTAATTAATTCTTAATATTATTCTTAAAATGTGATTAAACAATTAAATTGTATGGTATGTGAACTATATACCAATGAAGCCATTTTAAAGATTGCAGTCAGGAAAACTCCATAGAGTAGCTCTATTCTGTAGCACATGGCTCTGCCATGTGTTTGGGGGTGGTTCAAAAGCAGCTGACAACAAATACTACTCTCAAGGATACGGATTATATCTTCCTTAGTACAAGAATCCCTTCACATACACATATATCAAAATGCCAAATAGTGGTCACAAAAGATGTCAGCAGCACTGCTGCTGAGTTGAATGTAACTCAGTGACTCAGTTTCTGAGAAGGCATGTGTTCACCATGGCAGGAAGCCTCATCTTTCTCACATGGAGTGGCTGGTGGGGTTGAGCTGATGATCTTGCTGTTAATAGACCAAATGCCTAACTCATAGCACCACCGATGCTCTTTTAATTAAGACAAAAAACAATTAAAAATTTTATGTTATTGAGTCAGCCCAGGTAGACAGGGGAAACAAATTCATAAACATGCATATGTATATACAAAAGAGGTTATGTACAAGCACAACTGAATATAGGGAAAACATCCCAGCCTAGTCAGATCAATCCATAAATCTGATATTAGCCCATAAGTCTGATAACAAGCTATTCAGTCCTCTTCAGACTCATAAAACGCATACAATGATGCCAAATGCAGGATGATCACAGGTCAGTGGGAAGAAAGGCTTTGGATTCAGTGACGTTGTATTTATCTCAGTGTTGGTATGGGTCTCCACATGGTTTCACCAGTTCCCAGAGCACGGGATCTATCAATGTAGTGCCACGTGTCTTGTCAGTAGAGCATCTCCAAGGGAGTGAGTCTTGTCAGTAGAGAGACTCCCAGGGAGTGAGCCAGAAGAGAACAGTGTCTCCCACCTCCATGGAGGAAAATACAGTAGTTCACGGAATTCTCAGGAGAAGGCCATGTCCACACAGAGGCTTCATTGGCTATGATCCAACTGAAAGACTAGACTCCACCCCTTCACTCTTTATCCTCTCAAGTCCAAAATTGACACCAGATTATTTAACTACCATAGACCACCCCTTGTCAATTTGACACTGTCATACACCTCTTTAGCCATATACAATTTTCAGACAAACAATAATCAAGTCATAACTGTATTTAACCGGACAAAACTAAAATGCCTACAATTCAGTATGTGCCACACTCATTTACACTCTTTAAGTGATCAAAATAAAAATATCCTATGCCTAACAATTATTGTTACTTAACAGCTGCACCTTAATCCTATAACCCTATGGATATATTCCCCCTCCTATGAAAGGTTGTAAGTCAGCCACTTCATACCTTTATCTGCCCCATTTTGGTTACCCAGTCTCTATACTTCCCACTTACATCAGCCCAGTGCTCTGAGGAGACAATCATATTCTTTGATGTGAAGAATCTTCATTCAAGATGGAATCTTGTGAAGTCTGCATCCATAAGCAAAGTCAAATCATGACAGGTCATCCATAAATTCTGCAGCAATATTCATGAGTTCACAGGCTCAAATATCTCTTCATCTGGTCGGGTTCTGGTCAACTCAGTGTGGGTTGCCTCAATTAGCCTCACCAGGGTGCCCACTGGTAGCCTTTCCTTCAGACCATGGGCTCCTCACAAATTCGCAACAACTCTAGCCCCCTCGTGCTAGGTCATGAACTTCAGACCCGTCAACCTGCTCTTGGCTTCTCTTCTAGTTCCTGTGAACCAGGTACATGGGTGTCCGTGGCCAGATTCAACCAGTCTCTCTCTTGCTCCTTTTCTCCCACTTCCACTCAATCAGAGGGCTCATACAACCCTTATGACAATCCATACATACATCAATTGTGTAAAGCACATCTGTACATTCTTTGCCCTCATCATTTTCAAAGCATTTGCTCTCCACTGAAGCCCTTGGCATCAGGTCCTCTTTTTTTCCCCTCCCTCCCCGCCACCCCCTCCCTCATGAGCCCTTGATAATTTATAAATTATTATTTTGTCATATCTTGCCCTGTCCCAATCTCCCTTCACCCCTTTTCTGTTGTCTGTCCCCCAGGGAGAAGGTCACATGTAGATCCTTGTAATCAGTTCCCTCTTTCCAACCCACTCACCCTCTACCCTCCCAGTATCGCCCCTCACAGCCCTGGTCCTGAAGGTATCATCCGCCCTGGATTCCCTGTGCCTCCAGCTCCTATCTGCACCAGTGTACACCCTCTGCTCTATTCAGACTTGCAAGGTAGAATTCGCATCATGATAGTTTGTGAGGGGGGGAGAGCATTTAGGAACTGCAGGAAAGCTGCATTCTTCATTGGTGCTACTTCACACCCTGACGGACTCATCTCCTCCCCTAGACCCCTCTACAAGGGGGATCTCCAGTGGCCGACAAATGGGCTTTGGGTCTCCACTCTGCACTTCCCCCTTCATTCACTATGGTAAGATTTCTTTTTTTTTCTGATGATGCCTTATACCTGATCCCTTTGACACCTCATGATCGCTCAGGCTGCTATGCTTCTTGCATGTGGGCTTTGTTGCTTCTGAGTTAGATGGCCGCTTGTTTACCTTCAAGCGGAATACTTCAGTTTTAACAAGAAAGAAGAGCCAGAGCTTTGGAGCTGCTGTCCCTGAATTTAGAGCCTCCTAGACTCAGAGGAAATTGATGTGAAGATATGGGAAGATTTCCAAGGGACCACATGCCCACCAATGTTCTCAGGAAGCAAAGACTTCCTGGGGCTCTAAAAGGAAGAAAAACCCCTCCATTATAAGTAGGACCCTGAATTTATCTAGCTCCCTAAACTGTGAGAGAATACATTACGTTTTTAAAACCATCCCCTTGTGGTATTTCAATTTCAACAACACTGGATAACCAAAACATTTCATTTAATTTGATATGGAAAAATGACTCAATTGAATACTGTTTGAATAGCCTCATGATTTGGAACAAAATGGGGGAAATAATATGAAAGACAATCTTGATTGCTGAAATTGAGGATGACTGAAACATTTGCTGATGAAGATTAAGGGTTGCAGCCTTCAGTATGATTACAACGCAATGTTAAGAACACCAAAGATTCTCATAACAGGAACAATAGGTAACATCATGATAAATTAAGAAAAAGTTGAAGTTGTCAAAGATTTTTGTCTTGCTTGGAGCCACAAGCAATGCTCATGGAAGCAGCAGTCAAAAGATCAGAAAATGAGTTGCATCAGTTCAATCTGCTGCACAAATTCTATTTTCAAAAAGGCGAGCTCACTCCCATTAAGTTGATACTGACTCATAGTTCAAAATAAAGCTGAATAATATTAAATCAAGTTGACCAGAGTCAAAATCCGACCTTGGGTCTATCCCACCTGAATTTCAGGAACATCTAAAGCATAAATTTGATGCATTGAATACAAATGAAAGAAGTCCTGACAAGTTGTGGTAGGACATCATTCATGAGGAAAGCAAAAGATAATTAAAAAGACAGGAAATAAAGAAAAGATTAAATTAGATTTCAGAAGATATTATGAAACTTAATCTCAATCATAAGTAGCTGAAGCAAATGGAAGAAATGATGAAGTCGAAGAGTTGAATAAAAAACTTGAAAGGGCATTATAATGAAATGTGCCAATACCTAGAATTAGAAAACCAACGGGAAGAAGATGCCCAGCAAATATTAAACGGCAAGTACAAAAGAAAGGCTTCCAGCCTCAGGTTGCACGAGTCTATGAGCAAAGGATTCTGAGATTACTGAGAACATTAGTAGCTGAAACCAGTGACAGTATATTAAGCCATGAATTTAAGAATTGAGGTGTCTATATAAAGAAGTATAAACTCTATATGTGTAACAGTTTCGTATTAGTTACATTTCCAAGTTTACTTAATATATATATTATATCTAGTATGCCAATAATATGAATCCCAAGTGTCAAATGAATGCTAGCAGATATACACACAAAAGTTAAAAATCTGTAACAGAGATAGCTGATCTGATTTAAAAGCATGTTTGGATGGTCTGAAATAGCACAATACACAGTATATATTTTTTGGTCATCAAATTGTGGTTATATTATTAAATTAGACAATAATAAATATATGCCATGTGAAAAGGTCTGAAGGTCACCTAGATACAGACATCAATCAATACTGCAGTTGGTATCACCTTTGGGAATGAAGGGCATTGACATAAAATGATGCAAACAAACTGTCCAGTAACAGCTTAGAAAATTACAACAAAAATGGCATGAAGAAGTTTTGGTACTGAATCTTTGACCCAAGCCTACAGCTGAAAAACGCCTAGAGATAGAATGACATATATTTTCCAGGCATTGTGTGAAACTGGGATTGAATTAATTCTCACCAAAATTTCTGAATCACATGAGCGAATGAATTATATCTTATTTATTTTTCTCTTTTGTAGAGCCCATTTATGTTAATTTTCCATAAAAGTAAAATTGATTAAAGTATAGGCTTTTAATTAATTGGCCACTGATTTAAAGAGTAACCATGACAATGTATGTAAATCTGGGTTTAAGTAGCTTCTACCTGTGCATCTAGGCTGAAAATTAGAAGCACAATGGAGAATTGGGAACATGCACAAGACTCTCACAGACTTTCAGTGGAATTTTTAATACACCTGAACTCCCCAAACTATCACTGCAAAAATGTTTCTTCCTGCCTTTTGGCAATAAAGGAGATAATTATGAAATTATACATATTAAACAAATAACATGGAAATCTGAAACCCACACAATGCAAAATTCAGTACTGCTTACTTTTTTAAATGTTGCTACCCCCACATAGAAACTGTTCTTACATAAAATAAAGGAACCATAATTCTATGGCATGTAGATTCATTATTTCTGAATAAAAAGAAGTTAGAAAAGGGCCTAAAGATCTCAGGGCTTTGGAAACAGAACCTCTATTACAAAGAGAGCTTTTGTATTTACCATACCTTTTCTCCTGAGAATTCCTAGGGTTATAAGCTGAACCAGTATGTACAAGGTAGCAAAGTCAATAATAGTTCAAGCCCATCACCTACTTACTGCATCGGGGAAAGATGAGTCTTTTCATTCCTGCAAAGAATTACAGCCTCAGAGACCCACAGGACAGTTCTACTCTGTCCTATATTGATGCTGAGTCAGACTTAACTCAATGGCAGTGAATGTGTCCCCTCCACCAAGATCATGGAGGGTCCAAATAGGACCCGGGAATTTCCTGCTTCTTGTCTTTTCTGTTTCTTAAGCAGAGGAGGGAAAACTATGAAGGAAATTAAAAGAGATGAAACATGACTTAATGCCATTCTGACAATAATAAAGGGGAGTTAAAATAACCATTTAATGGACGTCATCCTTCATTTTTCCTTCCATTTTGTTCTGTGTATTTTTTTGGTTCAATTATGGAATTTTAAAATTTATTGTGCAGAGGAGAAGCTGGAATAAATGTCAAAGAGCTTCCATGAAAAACCTTTGCTATGTAACTAGAAGTTATGGTATCGTTACTGAACATTTTGATCAAAGATCCTATAGAAGAATCCTGATTGAAGCGTGAATAGATGTGAACCATACTCTGTAATTCCTATAGAATCTAGGCTTTCTTGTATCATTGAGCTCAGATGCGTCCCCTAAATCACCTTGATATTTTCAAATAATGTTTAAATCCTAAATCTTAAACAAAGCCATAAAGTCCTCCTGGAAAATGTTTTCCTTATATACTGTGTTCTTTTGAAATTTTATCTGTGACCAGATTGACTATAGTAACTCGCAAAGCTAGATGAAAAGGCTAGGGACCAGAGAGTTTATGGTAATGATCATGCAATAATTAGCAAGAGGATAACAACAAATGTGGCACAATTTGAAGAATGCAAACTGTCAATGAATTGTATTTGTAGAAATGCTACATTTGCATACAATTGTTCATCATATTTTAGACTAAAATAAAGATCAAATTGTGAAAATTATTGTGTAAATAAAGATAAAGATCAAATTGTGTAAAAATTATAATAGCCAGAATTTTAGACGGTAAGTGTTACTATAGGAACCAAAAAATATGACAAAACATATTACTATTAAGTCAATCTAAATAAGTATTCAAAGATGGAAATCTCACTGGAAACAAACTTCTACACCTTTCTCCCTCAAAGCCCCCACTGTGTGTTCACTAATGACCTTTCAGTTTGCAGCTGGAAGCTTTAACCACTGATTTGCCAGGACTAGTACATTATAAATCATTGTTTTTAGGTGCCAGAGAGTCAGTGACCCCATGCACAAAAGAATGAACTGCCTCATGGTCCCATGCCATCCTCAAAGTTGTGCCCAAGCCCAAGCCCATGGTTGCAGCCACTGTGTCAATACATCTCATTGAGGGCTTTCCTCATTTTTGCTGCCCTTCACTTTAGAAAACATAATGCCCTTCTGCAGGGACTGAGCTCTCCTGACAATATGTGCAAGCAGTGTAGGATGGAGTCTTACCATCATAGATTGCCTCTAAGGAGCATTCTGGCCTTACTTCTTTCAAGACAATTTGTTTGTCTTTTTAGCAGTCCATGAAAGCAGTATTTGAATAATCTTCTCCAGCACCCCAATTCAAATTCATTGATTCTTCTTCAGTCTTCCGTACTCAATGTCCAGTTTTCACATATATATGCCACAATGGAAAAATATCATGGATTGGGTCAGGTGTACCTTGGTCCTTAAAGTAACTTGCTTTTCAATACTCCAAAAAGGTCTTGTGAAGATTTACTTAATGCAATTTGTCTTTTGATCTCTTGATTGAGCATTGATTGTGATCCAAGCAAGGTAAAATGCATGACAACGTCAACCTTTGCTCCATTTATCCTGATGTTACCTACTGGTCCCGTTATGAGGGTTTTGGTATTCTCTACATTGAGTCACGATCCATAATAAAAGCTAAGGCCCTTGAAGTAATATTTAGAATAACAAGAGCTAAAGAGTCCGTGATAAATCGCACTGGTTTCAAAGTAGACATTAACAAATAGCAAAAATTACAGAGGTGCCTTGCACTTCTAGGGATCATGTAGAGCCAACTATAAGACGGATATTTAAGGATCTTTTATTGCAAGTGTGGTCATATTAAAGTTAATTTTTCCCCTAAATTACTAATTTCTTATTTCATTTCAGTTTTAATTCATCCTGATGGGTTAATGATCCTTTGATTTTAATTTCTTTTTGGATGACCCACATAGTATGCCTGAACCTCAGCATTCATGCAGTATCAGGTCTCAAATGTTAATTTCACTATTTTATTAATGTAACAGACACAAATTTCTGCTGATGGCAGCCGTTTAACATTACATATAATCTCAATGAAGACCTATATGGTTTCTAGCTTCCTCAAATCATTTGATTCATTCATCTAATTTGTCAGCTTATCTATTCTTTTGGATCTCCTGGAGGTTCAGTGGTTAAAGCACTTGTTTACCCGAAAGGTCAGTGGCTCAAACCCACAAACTGTTAGGCAGGAGAAAGATATGAAAAGATTCACAACCATAAAAATAAAAAACAACCCTATGAGGCAGTTCAATACCCTATAGAGCCTCCTTATTCAGTATCCAACTTTCACATGCATATGAAGCAACTGAAAGTACCATGGCATGGGACAGGGGCACCTGAGCCTCCAAAGCTAGATCCTTTCCTGTAAACATTTTAAAGAGTTATTATTCAGCAGGTTTACCTAACGCAACTCATCGTTTGGTCTGTGATTACTTCTTCCATGAGTACTGATTATGAATACAAGCAAGATGAAATCTTCCACAACTTCAATCTTTTATCCATTTTTCATGATGCTACCTAGAGATCCAGTTGTGAGGGTTTGGGTTTTCTTTCCATTAAGTTGTAACATTGAACTCTGCAATTCTTGATCTTCATCCAATACTGCTTCAAGTCCAACTCACTTTTAACAAGCAAGATTTTGTCTTCTGCATACAGCAGTTTGCTAGTAAGCCTCCTCTAACCCTAATGCAACCTTCCTCTTCATATAACTCAGCTCTCGGATTATTTTCTCAGCATTTGTCTTGAATACATATAGTGAGAAAATGCAAGCTGATACATATCTTTCTTGATTTTAAACCACAGATGTTAATTCTGTTCATATAATTACCTCTTTATCCTTGTACGGATTCCAAATGAACATAATTAAGTGTTCTGGAACAATGAATAGAAATCAACATGAAGGCTCCTCACAAGTCCAGCAATATGATAGTTATGACCTTGGAATCGAATTAAGAAGACTCAGAATGCATCCCACCCTAAACGTGTCCATTAGCATAAAAGAGATCTCCTTACAAAATGAGATTATAATGAAACATCTGTGTGTTAGTCTGGGTAGACTAGAGAGTCAAATTCATAGACACTCCTATGTATATAAGAGCTTTATATACAAGAGCAATTGAACATTGAGAAATCAACTTAGCCCAGTCCATCTCAAGTCCATAAATCCAATATTAGCCTATATGTCTGTTACCAACCTATAACATGATATGACTCTGAATGCAGGAAGATCACGGGCCAGTGGGTGGTAAGTCTTGTGGATTCAGTGGCGTGTAAGCATCTCAGTGCTGGCAGGGGTCTCCACTTGACTTCTCCAGCTATGAGGCTCTAGCATAGTTCCATGTGTCTTGTCAGTAGAGTGTCTCTCAGGGAGTAAGTGCAGAGAAATAGAGTATCTCCCACCTCCAAGGAGGAAATACAGGAGTTCCCAAAATCCTCAGGAGAAGACCAGGTCCACATATAGGCTGTATCCTAATTGACAGGCTAGACTCTTACCCCTAAACACCTAATCCTCAAATTGACACCAAATATGTAACTACCACAGACCACCCCTTGTCAATTCGACACTTTCACATAACTCTTTAGCCATAAACAATTTTCAAACAAATAATAAATTCAGAACTGTACAAAACAAAAATGTGAACAAAACAAAAATATTCAATGCTTGACAATTGCAGTTAAGTAATACCTACACCTTAATCTTATGAATATATTCCCCAACCTATGAAAGTTTGTAAGCCAGCTACTTTATGCCTTTATCCCCCAATTTGGGGTATCCAATTTCTGTGCTACCCACTTACATCAACCCAGTGCTCTGAGGAGACAATCATATTCTTTGATGTGAAGAATCTTCATTCCCATTGGAATCTTGTGAAATCCTAATCAATAAGCAAAGTAAAATCAGGAATGGTTGTCCATAAAGTCTGCAGCAATATGCACCAGTTTACAGGCTCAACAACCTTCTCTTGATGTGGTCGGGTTCTGGCCAATTCAATGTGGGCTCTCTCACTCAGCCTTACCAGTTTCCATTGGTAGCCTTGCCTTAGACTAAGAGTTCTCAGCCTGTGAGTCAAGACCCCTTTGGGGATCGAATGACCCTTTCACAGGGATTTCCCAATTCATAATAGTAGCAAAATAACAGTTATAAAGTAGCAACAAAAATAATGTTATGGCTGGGGTCACCACAACACGAGGAACTATATTAAAGGGCATTAGGATGGTTGAGAACCACTGCCTTAGACCATGGCCCCATCACAATTTCTCAACAACTCTAGACCTCTAACTAGGTCAAGAACTTCAGACCAGTCAACCCACTTTCATCTTTTATTCTAGTACCTGTAAACCAGGTCCACGGTGTCAGTGGCCAGACTCAACCTGTCTCTTTATTGCTGAATTTCTCCCACTTCCACTCAACAAGTGGATCCAGGGGGTCACCCACAAGCCTTTCAGCCTGCCCACAGGTTTCCTTTAATGTGCTAGAGAAAGTGTTCTTCATTTTTTTCTAGCTTGACAAAAACCACTAGAGTTCCAAAGTCCAGATGCCAAAGAGTTCCTTTTACTTCAATCTGTCAACAAGGACCCTTTAGGGGAGAATTCTTGAATAAAAACATCCTGAGTATGACAAAGCACTGGGCAGGGATTATCTTTTCAGAGCCTTCGTTGCAGGTGCATCTCAAATCCATTTAAAAATCAAATTTTAATGGCTCAAAGCAAGTGGCCTTTTAAGCTCTCTATTTTCATACTTCTCAATAATCACACCTCTAAATCATTATACCAATAATAATACACAGAAGAACTCAATATAAACAAAGTAGAATCAGATCCTAAACTCAATAATCAAGTTCAATCCTTATTTTACTTATCTTAATCCTTATCTGAACAATTCCATTGATAAAAAGCTATGGGATTAGACCTTTGAAAACATCAAACAAGATCCAGGCTTTCTGTCAGCCATTTTTACCTTCTGTCAGCCATTTTCTCTAAGCACCATGGATTCTGAGAAATGCAAATGGTGATTTCTACACCTGAACTCAAAATATACATTAATCACATTCATGTTTGTCATTCCACACAGGAATAACCAAAAGACTACAATAACACAAAATAATCTAAACTTTAGTTTCCCATAATCTTTCCAGAAAACAACCCAGTAAACTGCATGGACATATCTGACCTCTGGCTAGCCAAAGAAGAAACACTACCATGAGGCAGAGGTCAGACAAACACCCACTCTCCATCTTATGAATCTTTTCTCTAGTAGCCCACTCCCAAGGTACCACAATGTGTTGGTCTGGGTTGACTAGAGAAACAAATTCATAGACACGCATATCTGTATAAGAGTTTTATATACATACACCATTGAACATTAAGAAACATCTCAGCCCAGTCCAGATCAAGTCCATAAATCCAAAATTAGTCAATATACCAATCTATAAAGTCCTCTTCAGACTCAGGAAACACATGCAATGACGCCAAATGCAGGAAGATCACAGGCCAGTGGGTGGGAAATCTTGTGGATCCAGTGGTGGTGGAAGCATCTCTGTCCTGACAGGGGCTTCCATGTGGCTTCTCTGGCTGCATGGCTATAGCATAGTTCCATGTGTCGATCAGTAGAATGTCTCTCAGGTAGTAAGCATAGAAAGAAACAGTGTCTCCTACTTCCAAGGAGGAAATACAGGTGTTCCAGAATTCTCTGGAGAAGACTATGCCCAAACATAGTCCTCATTGTCTGTATCCTGATTGACAGGCCAGACTACACCCCTACACTCTTAATCCACAAATTGACGCCAGATTATGTAACTACCACAGTGGGGAAGGTAAAATTAATAATATATCACATTAGTTATTATGACTAGAAGCACATTATTAATTGACTACATCTCAGCAAGCTACTAAGAAATGTTCATGGATGAATGAAGGATGGATACCAAAACCCAAAACCATCGGGTCAATCTAGAGACCCTATAAGCAGTGGTTCTCAACCTTCCTAATGCCGAAACCTTTTCATACAGTTCCTCATGTTGTGGTGACCCTCCCCAGACCATAAAATTATTTCCATTGTTACTTCATAACTGTAATTTTGCTACTGTTATGAATCATAAAGTAAATATGCGATATGCAGGCAGTATTTTCAGTGTTACAAATTGAACATATTTAAAGCAGAGTGATTAATCACAAAACAGTATGTAATTATATATTGTGCAATAGTTTTTCTAATTACAAATAAGTGAAATTGTGTCTTGGACGATGTTGCAGCACGGGTACCAGTCTTCACTCCTGGTACGTATATGTGGGCATATCTGCCTGTGGGCAGACCCACCTGGAGACGGATAAAGGAGTGGTGTTTCGGTTCCTAAAACCATTGGAAAGATGTGTTTTCCGATGGTCTTAGGTGACCCCTGAGAAAAGGTCGTTCAACCCCCAAAGGGGTCGCGACCCACAGGTAGGGAACCCGCTGCTATAGAACAAGGTACAACCGCACCTGTGGGTTTCTGCAACGGCAACTTTTTCCAGAGTAAAGGCCTCTTCTTTCAGCTGCATCCCAAAGCATAACCACTACACCACCAGAGCTCCAGATGGTCTGACAGCACTGGTCTCTGACTGCTGTTGGCAAGAACACCCTTCTCCTGTAAAAGGGTTGTTCGACCCCCAATGGGGTCAGGGCACACAGGTTGAGAACCACTGCTCTATAGAAATATTGAACAGCCTCAGAATCTTTTTCTGAGTGTAATTTTTTTTTACACAGGTGTTCTCCATCTCACCTTACCTTCTTACCTTCCTACCTTCTGTGACTAACTGACAATGATGTGTGACTGTTCATGAGGTTTTCTGGATCTGACAGTGTTAACTACCCTATTGGGCAGTATGGAATGGCCCTTTTGGTTTTGAAGACTTTAACTCTGCTGGATTAAACAGCCTCATGTGTGGCTGATGGGTTCCAACCACTGGCCTAGTGGTTAGCAGTTCAATGCATAACCCAATATGCTACCAGAGCTCCGTTCATCTTACTAGATGGTGTGAACCAAGTCACCACCCATTGTTTGCTTTTGGGATATGATCAACTGAAAGACAAAAAGCACACTACTAGCCAAACCATACCTTTGTGTTAAAGTGCCATCAGGGAAGCAAGGAGAGAATTCCCAGGACTGTCCTGAAAGAAGGGCCGCCATTGAAGTAAGTGTGAAATTCCTGTTTGAAGTGTTGGCATCAGCAGAAGCCAAGTCACCTCAAGACCAGAGGCTGAGGTTACAAGACCATGAGACAGGGCAGAAGAGCAGCTTTGAAACTTTGAGACTATGAGGCAGAGCAGAGGTGGTCTGGCCTGTGGAGTTACAGAGGCCAAGGGACCCAGAGGCTGAGGACTAAAGAGTTTTAGATGCTGTGAGTTGTTGCTGTTG
Organism: Tenrec ecaudatus; assembly: GCF_050624435.1. Classification (NCBI taxonomy): domain Eukaryota; kingdom Metazoa; phylum Chordata; class Mammalia; order Afrosoricida; family Tenrecidae; genus Tenrec; species Tenrec ecaudatus. The sequence continues at coordinate 103,002,599 of NC_134530.1, forward strand.
ACCAATGACGGTATCCTACTGCTTACTAATCCTGGCTTGTAGTACACTGTTATCTTCCCTAGTAACTCCCGTTAATTTTTAATATTATCTGTGAGTTCTGTATAATCATTGCAACAGATCATGAAACCCAGCAGAGAAGTAGAGTGCCTTGGGAGGAATGATTGGTATCAGAATAGAGTGGAAAAGATTGAGGGTGGGCATGTCTGGCCTCTGCCTTCTGACTTCTGGGAAACTGGATTCTCTGTCTCCTTCATGGAGCCAGAGAGCACCAAGTGTGACCTCCATGGCATTTATCTACTCGAAAATTCAACAGAAATCCAAGAATCACAAACAGGAACCATCTTAACCAAATTTCCTCCAATTCTTAATTTTTATCTCAAATTTTCCTTTCCTTTTTGTTTGAGAATTATTTGGTTTCTATGAAAATTATCAATACCTTTTTATACAAAATGTTTTCTGTGCCAAATATATGAATTGGTCATAAATATGATACATGGAAAGACATCATGTATGACATTAGTCATTTGCTATGTGTGAGCCATTTTTCCTAGGCCAGAGACATATGGCACTGTCGAGAAAGGCAGCATCCCAGAGCACATGCTACTTATATTCCACTGTGGAAGACACAAATACCAATAAATAAATAAGAAAATATAAAATAGTACGAAATGCTGTGAGGGTTATGAAAATGTGATAGCAAGATAGTTTTGCAATTAGATTGGGTAGATGAAAAGGAGTTTTAAAGGAAATTCTACTTAATCTGAAAGAAGAGACTAGCGAGATATGGACAAATATAGAGAAAAGAACCTTCCAGTGAAAAAGTACTAGAGAGAAAGGAGGCTGTGAGCACCATACATGGAAAACCATTTTTGCTGAAACCCAGTGAGATAGATAGTGTGACATATTACCATAAAGGCAGGGAGCAGATATAGGCAACTGAAGTGGCCCAGGCAAGATTTGATAACAGATAAGTCCAAGGTGAAATAATAAAGTTACAGAAAAGCATAAATATTGTGTATATGATTACTAGTATGGCCACGTCTTGCTGATAAATTAAATCACAGAGGTGACAAAAATAAAGATTAATATGGATACTAGCATTTTGACTTGTGCTTTCCAAGGAAATAATGATGTTATTTGTTGAGATAAAAGACTAGGGAACAAACAACCTTGGTTTATTCTATCATATATTACTATTTTTATAGATATAGTTTTCATATGTAAACACATGGCTAATATTAATATTCAGTAATTAAATTATTTATCTATAAATGTCATTATAAGTTGTCAATAATTAAGGGGACTTTTAAAGTTCATGAAAAAATTCTATTTAAAAAAATTCCATTTCCATGAACTTTTTGAAGTCTCTTCATACAATAATATTTTATCCCTACATTTACAAAATTATTTTTAATGAATATTATTTGTTTATATTTATATGATTACTAATAATACTAAAAGACTAAGGATAAGACACTCAATATTAATAATAACAGATAATTATTGAGGTGACAGGTTATAATTTACAAGCCATAAAATTCACAAACTGAATCTTTACATATATATTGTCTTTCTCATGTAGTGCTACTGTAACAGAAATATCAGAAAGGGGAGGCTTTACCAAATAGAAATTTTTATCTTTCACAATTTAGAGGCCTAGAAGTTCATACTTCAGACACCAGGTCCAGAGGTAAACGTGTCCTTTCTGTCAGCTTTGGGGAAAATCTCCATTTCCTGCCAACATCTGGAGGACTAGCAGCTTCCCTGGTAGACACATACCCATGTTTCTCGCTGTAAGTGTTCTTTGGGTCTAGGTGGTTCTTAGTGCAGGGATCATGTATCCAAAGGGTTCACGACACTCCACTCTCTGCTCTTCTCTATTTGTTGTGATGAAATCCCTCCATTGCATCTCTCACCTTTCTTTTCATTTGTAAGGGAAACCCCTGATTGACCAGGTCAGGACTGTGACATGAGTAATGGATTTCATCCCACTGCCATTCCTTTATGAGGTGACTCATCATTACATATAAAAGCAAGCCCAAAAATAGGGCCATAAAATGAAAGAGCATTTTCTTTAAAACTATCAAAATGTGAAGTTATTGTTTCTTGTTGTCTACCCCATGTAGGACAATACATTTTGGAAAGCAATGTTTCCATCTCTCAAATCCTTTCCCAAATAATTCAATGCTTTCTGATTTACACTACATCAAAACAGCAGTTTTAATATCCCCGAAGGGCCCAAGCTGTGTTAATTTTAAATGCTCTTTGAGTGTAGGGAGCAAAAAGTTGGAAGGGGCAAAATTTTATGGGTTTTCCCCCCCATCAATATCTGGATTTTCCTACAGTTACTTTGTTAATGGGGGTTGATGATCTTCATTCTTTGGATTCCCCTGAGGTCTTTCACACTGCCCTTCAAGGACCATTGAAGACCATTATTTTATGTCGGCCAGCACAAAATTGATACAAAGCTTCAATGGTGTAGGAAGATTTTCAATATTTGATATTAGACCTGACCTCAAAATCATTTTTAACATGACACAAAAAGTTTCATTTGATCTTAAGACAAATATACTACTGAGCAAACTTTTCTGCACTCACCCAAGGATTGCAAGCACATACTTAAACAGACTTTGTTTTGGGGGGAAAATGTATGTGTGGACAGGAATCCTAGTATCACATAAATGGTAATTCTGTGTTTGTCAGTTTCTGGACGTTGCTACAGTTACTTCACTTTGGGGGTTGATGGTCTTCATGCTCTTACATTATTCAAGGTCCTAATAACACTACATTTTTATTTACCCTCTAAATTGCCATATTACATCATTGCCAAGCTACTGACAATCATTGTCCAATTAACTTGACACATATTTTGGGACAGGGCACCATGGAATTCATGATAAAATCACTGTGTTTGCGCTTCCTACGCACTCTCCTAGAGAGGAGCGAAACAACTGTCCCACAACATATTCATTTTATTTTGGGTTGCCTGCAAAGATAGCTTTCACTGTCACATGGATCTTTGAGAACTCACAGGAATGCTCAGAAGGCAGTACCATTTGTGGTCAGCAGAGCTTGTTTGGTCTTAAATGCATGACAGATTCGTGAACCATCTGTGAAGAAACAAATGGTCTACGCCTATTTAAAATAAGTGCCGCTGTGCACTGACTGTTCACAAATGGGGTGACGTGGGAGCTGTTTTCTTTTTTTTTTTTTTGATTTTTTTTTTGGGGGGGAGCTATTTTCAACAAGCCCTCCTGACATCTTGGCGAAAGCAGATGGTCTTCTGTGGTACTCAGAAGATAAGAGAGTGTTGGGTTCAGGTGATTCGATGAGCGGAGAAATAGGAAAAATAAAATATAAGAGAAAAATCAATAGCATTAAGCTCTGTTATGTATCTAGTTTTCCCTTATTTTTTAATGGCATACAGGACATTAAAATTTTATAGCACAATTGCCTTTTTCTTTCCCTTTGAGACTTATTTTCTTACTAAAGATAAAGAAGGAGCTGTAAAAAGTCTCCTCTCATCCACCCCCCTTCACACACAGTGCAGCATAAAATACTTATCTAAGATATTCTCCAATAATGTCACAATAAAGATTAAAGTTTGCAAAAGTTAAAGTTTGAACAGCTTACATGAAATAGAATTATATTGGGGAGCACCTGAAATAAGACAGCTCCAGAGTTGGAAAATGAGTGCATCACCTCTTTAAACTATTAATCCACTTCTTAAAATTGGGTATTTCATATGGAAATAGTATCCTGGAGCCTATTTACCTATATTCTACATAGAGAAAATCATTTCCAAAGACAAAGTTAAATACATTAACGTGAAAAATAAACTATTGCTTCTTGATCAATTAATACGGTTGTTTACAAATGTCTGTTTTTACAGGCAATGATGTGATTTCCCTTAATAATACCAACATCTCAAATTAAAAAACAAAATCACATTGTTAATATCCAGCAGTCCACATAAGAGTTTTTAAAATTTTAGGAAGTATATGTACAACATACTCTTGCCAGGTAAGCAAGTTTTACATATACAAATCACTGACATTATGTTCATCATACACAAATATCACCACTATTCATTCCAAAATTTTAAAATCACCCTTACTAGAAACGTTCTATAAGCAGTAACCTTTTCCTCCACTAATTGAAATTGTTTGTCTATCATCTACCTACCTGTAATTTATTTATATTTAATGTGGTAAAATATATTGCATCATTAAATTTCATGTGCTATTATTTGAAATTCAAAAGCAGTGTTTCCAACTCTGAAAGGTTTTATATTTCCAAAATTTTCATCTCATACTATTTTGTCCTGCAAATCTGTTATTGTCCCAAGCTCTTTTTCGTGCCGCAATTGTCAAGTACAACCGATATACAATATAAATTCTCTGTGTTCTGAGTAACAGAGACCATATTTTAGCTCATTTGTTATTCTGTACTAATGTCTGTATTGACCAGCATGTTGTTATTCTTCAGTTTCCTGGGCTGTGCTGACTCACAGGGACAGAGCCTAGGTAAACCCGCCCACTCCTGCTGCATGCTTACAATTGCTCTTAGGTTTGAGCTCATTGTTGAAGCCACTGTGTCAATCATCTGGTCAGGAATCATCTTCTTTGTCACTGCCCCTTTGCTTACCAAGCACAATATCCTCTTACAGGGACTAGTCTCTCCTGATCTGATGTCTGAGGTACATGAGACAGTCTCGCCATCCGGGCGCCTAAGGAGGATTCTGACTGCACCTATTCCAAGACAGATGGGTTTCTTCTTTTGGAGTTCCATGATATTTTCAATATTCTTTGTCAGCACCATGATTTACATGCATCAATTCTTCTTCACTCTTCTTTACTCAATATCCAGCTTTCACATGCATATGAGGTCATGGAAAATATCATGCCTCTGGTCAGGTATACGTTAGTCCTCAAAGTGAACTCATTCTTCATCAATACGTCAGAGGCATCATGCAGCAGATTTAGCCAAGGCCCCCTGTCCTACGATCTCTTGGCTTCTGCTTCGATGGGAGTTACCTGTGGGTCCAAGCAGGGTGAAACTCTGCAAACTTCCATATTTTTTCCATTTATCATAATGTTACGATGAATCTAGTGGTGAGCATTTTGGCTATCTTTAAAGTGAGTTGTTACCCATAGAGAAGGCTGGATATTCATCAGCAAATCCTCCTCCCTTTCAGCAAGCAAGTGGCTTCATCCACATATCCCAAAAGTTGTTAAAACTTCCTTCAATCCTATTGCCACATTCTTCTTCATATAATCCAACTTCTCTGATTATTTGTTCAACATTTCCATAACAGATAAACAGCAAAAAGTCAGTAAATTAATATGATAAAGATGTAATCTATTTTGCTCTATGAACCCATGCATGTCAGAATGACTTTCATCTTTTGTAGCTGTGCTAGTGAAGGAAGCAGCCTCCAAGTCATCCGTGGAAATGGAAAATAACTCTGATTCTAATTATGTTCCCTTGAAAGTATCATGTTTTCCTGTGGCTTGCAGCCACACTCCTGCCTAGCCACATAAGGAGCTGGGAAATGGAGGGGGGACTGGGTATGGTCGGCATTAGTGTTTTCGAACAATTAATACAAATACTAATGACTCTATAGCTTGTTTCATTTCCACCAACTCGTACATAGCACTGTCTGTTAGGCTATTAACTGAAAGGTCAGCAGTTCAATCCCACCCGCCAGTCTTAAGGAGAAAGATGAGGCTGTCTCCCCTACTGAAGATTTATAACCTCAACTATCTAGGGTCCCTTTGAGTTGGACTTGACGTGATAGCAGTGGGTTTGGTTTTAGAGACTTTTGTTTGACTATAACTTTTCACTTCTTTGTTCTGGTAGTAAATCTATGAAAATTATTTTAAAGCAATTAACTTACATATATAACAACAACATCTATTTTTTGCTTGCTTATTTTATTTTGAATCAGACCACAACAATTTATAGGCTTATATGTATGTATGTGTTCTAATTGCTCGCTTGGAGTAATTTAGTTGATACTATTTTATGTCCTGGATAAAAATGCAGTCATTAAGTAAGCAACTTAGAAGAATATAAAAAGAAAAGGAGAAAACACTGTCAAAATTGCCTAAAGCACAAGTGAATTGAAATCAGCAAGATATAACAAACTGGATGAATTTGGAAGAAAAATGTTGGAGGCAGAAAATGTAATGTCTTTCAATCGGAACCATAAAAATCTCCTTTACCATCTATTTTAGAGTCTTAAGTAGATTTAGAGCAAGACAAGATATGTAATAGGGGTAACATAGCTATATTGTATAAATATGATCATGGGCACTGTGAGAAATGATCCTTCACTTGCATTAACCCTTAGATCTAATACTGTGCACAGGAAGGAGCTATATTCTCACAAAAAATTTTGTAAAAGCTGCGATTTTGAATTAAAATTTTAATTTACTTCTTTGTTAATATGTATGCAATAAATATGTTATTCTAAACTAAGTGTGGAAGATTGACTTATCTTCCAGCTGTGCTTCCTATAAAATATTAAAAAACCCAACAAAAACAATAACATAAATCCCTCTTAGAGCATTATGATTATGAACTCAATCTGGTATGTCACATTCTTCAACAACAACAACAAACTCATCAAGGAATGCAGATATTTAATTACTTACAGTGAAAAAACTTATTAAAGCATAGCACATATTAGGTATTCAGGAAAACATACAGTTCTTTTTTGGAAACATCTTCCCTGAAGATGATATATCATTTTTATAACAAAAATAAAAATATTTGAATAGGCAGGCAATATATAATGGAAACATGAATAACCTTAAGGAAAAAAGAGTCATCTATTTACGATAAGTTTACTAATTAGTAAAATAGGAAGTTTGGGTAGTACATATAAAAGAATAATTTAGGTATCACGTTTATTTGACAAATGAAATATAATACTTGTGGTTAATCTCAATTCAACAACAGCTGCATGTGCCTTTTTATGCTCATCTTCTGACGCGAGCTCCACTTCTTCATACAGTAGCTTAACGACCCAGCATGTTATACCACGACTAATATGTCAGTTCCTCGAGGGTTTACCGTTGAGTTTTTAATTCCTACAACTGACAGTACATATAGCAAAAGGCAGAGAAAGAGCAAGAAAATAGTATCCTAAAATACAGTAAAAAGACACTGAAATATAAAGGAATAATCTCTATCAAGCAATGAGGTATAGTGTCTACTAATCATCCATTAACCCTTCCCCGCCCCCACTACCACAATAGATACATCTTTAAAAACCACTTAAACAGAGAAGACCTCACCCTCAGCTGGGGACAGTTTTTCAATACCAGGCAAGAGAAAGACGAGCATTCAGTTGTTGCCACGCAAAATCGTGCTAAGGTCATAACAAACCAAGAGACCCTCATACCCGAGTAATATGCAAACCTTACTAGAAGTTCAAGTAGAGATGAAGGTGTAGGGGCATGGATGTCTTGGAGAAGGCAATTACCTTGGTAGGAAAATGGGGAAGAGAAATATCCTATGAGGCAAAACCTCTTCACAATACTGATATAGAACCCAAGGGGAGCATGTGCCTGGTGCAGGCTTCCTCTTGGACACGTTTGACCTAGTTTCCATGCAGTCTTTGGTAACCAGGCCATGTGCTATAGACAGCGGGGACTTCACTCTGTTCCTTTGAGGTGCACAACATGCTTCAGAGTCCACATCAGAAGGACACGTGTGGAACCTCACTACGTGAACTTGGCTTTACCTCAAACTCAGCAGTAGCCCTTGGGCTTAAGGCTGAAACTCCCTAGTTTGAAAAAAAGGCAGATGATGACTGCTCTACCCAGAGTATACAATTTGTGGCCATTGGACTTTGGTGTGGATCCCTTACCTTAGGGGTGCCCAATGAGTGGACATATATTTTCATGCTTTCCTTGCTTTCTTACGACATGCATTAATCTGGTAGGCACAGTTCAGCCACTGTCAGGGAGTGGTATTGAAAGTTTTGCCCCATCACCAAACCATCTACACCATTGTTTGCATAAATTGTGTCCAGTCACTTAAGAGTTTAACCTATGCAAGCCCACAAATCATGTATTGAAGTCCGTAGCCAATCTAAACTTTAATGATGGCCGTTTCTAAACAGTGTTTTAAATCCTATACTATTGGCTAAATTAATGACACTATCAACAGAATTACTTTATGACTCAGGGAAATGATTGATAGTGTTCTTTAGCATAAAATGACAATGATGCCTCCAAGATGAATCAGAGACATATATAAACCATAAATATATGAATGGAATTTGGGCTTACACTAAACTCTCACCCATCTTATGGCATGGTCCTGCTGAATGCTTGCTCCGATAAGTCACTGGAGACGTGAGTGTTAGAGCAACGCAAGGTAAAGAAAATAGATGGTGCCCAATTATCCGAAATAGTAGTGTCTGGGGTCTTAAAAAGGCTTAACTGCAAACAAGTAGCCATCTAAGTGACGCTTCAACTAAATCCATACAGAGGAAGCACATCAGCCTGGGTGATCCAAGGATTGTAATCACTGCAATCCAAATCCAAGGAGGGAATGGTATCAGAGCTAAAATTGTGAACACCTGATCTTCAGAAAGCTGTAATGACAGCAGAAGTCTAGAATCCATTTAGAGGGTCCACACAGAGAATCCTCTCTGTTCAGAGTTGAAGGACATGAATATCCTTGTTACCAAAGAGCATTGTAAAGTTGATTATGGGAAACTTAGTTAAGTTAAAATGTCATGTCTTGAAACAAACAGAAATGATGTCCAGGTAGAATCACCCACCTCGCATTCCTGTTGTTAGGTGGGAAACTTAAGAGATATGGAGGCCAATTTTGGGAGGCTGAGTTCTAGAAATAGAGTTCAAGTAGATTAGGCGAGGGTCTGTGGTTCAGATCTCCCTCTGTGATATTTGCCCATGGAACAATGACCTGAGGGCTAGCTGAAACATTCTTAAATTCATCACATCTGCCTGCAGGTTCTGCTAATCCCTCGCCAGTCCTGTGGGGTGGCATCTGTCACGCCTTCCTGTGCCAGGGTTCGGAAACCCGCAGCGTGTAGTAATTTCCTCAGACTGCTGGCTAAAGGTGGTCATATACCAGGCTCCCAGAGAGCCTCCTACAACTAGCCACAAGAGCTTATACCAGAGTTCCCCTCTCTGCTACCCTCTCTACTCCTGCATTCACTGGCTTTGCATCTCCCCTCCCAGGCCAGCAACAGAGCAACTACATCAGCCATCAGCTTTCCCCTCTCGCCAACTGGGTGCACAGCCTGTCACTGTGGATAATAATAGATAATTAAATATGAATTTACAGCAACTGGAGAGCTCTACAGTGGTTCTCAGCATTCCTAATGCTGCTACCTTTCATACAGTTCCTTATGTTGTGGTGACCCCCAACCACAAAATTATTTCCGTTGCTACTTTATAACTATTATTTTGCAACTGTTATGAATCAGGAAACTCCTGTGAAAGGGTCGTTTGACTCCCAAAGGGGTTGCAACCCACAGGTTGAGAACTGCTGCCTTAGGATATTTATCCCAACACCACCCAGCCAATCTGGTACCTCTTCTCTAGGGGACAAAGGGACACAACCCTAATACCAGGGCACCCTAAAAGTCATTAAAAAATCATAAAAAACCTTTTCATTACAAGACTGTGTCCCTTTTCATAATTTTTAATGTAATCCAGCATAAAGCTGATTCATTAACATAGCATTAATGCAACAAAACAGAGAAAACCAACAAGAGCTGAAAGCTGCAGCCTGGGCCCAAAACTGGTTTTATTAGTTTGGGGCTTGACAGAGTCTTTGAAGACTGTTAAAAGACCACGCGAAAGCAAGTCCGCACAGCAAGCCTTCCACTGTGTACATTATTGCTATACTTTCCCACCAAGGCCACGAGCATAGGCGACAGGAATAGATCCCATCCCCACCCCACTTGGCCTTTTCCTCCATCTCCATTCCATCTGACCTGATTCAACCGAGGGATCGTCTATGCAGATAACTCACTCAATCATATGAACACAGCTCTCACAGCCATCCCAGACACCAAAGGATCCCCCTCAACTGCATCTTACCCCCTCTCGGGCACGCTATAGGTCCACAAGGCAGTAAACATCACCTCCAAACACTGGCCCTACATAATACTCAGGGGCCACAGGGACTCCGCTGGATCCCATGTACTCTCCCTTTACCCCAACCATGATCACCTGTGAAACTGATTCCCTTCATATTGGCACCACACAACTACCTTTAACTTGTCAAGTGCAATTGCATCTTTATAGGGAGAGAGCCGGGCTCTCGGGAGACAGAGACTATGCAGCCAGACTAGCAGCATAGCTAGCTCCCAATAGTCCTTTGACCTGATCAGATTAGCTTCCGGGAAATAAAGCCCACGACTCCTTTCCCCACCACAGGAATTGGGACTAATCACATCAGGGTTATCTGGTGACCTTCCCTGCCCCTGGCAAGGTGGCCTGCAAAGGGTCCCCTTACTCAGACCATCTTCTGAACTGAAGTCGCACCTCTCAGGGACACCAACAATAACAGCCTATATCTACCTTGGGATTGCAGGTAAGGAGAGGACACCTTGAAGATGGGCAGCAACCTACTGTAAAAGGGCCATATGTTTTAAAAACAAATAATTAAAGGTCTTCAGTCTCACTTTCAAAATGTACAGGGTCAATAAGGGAACCTGATAGATTTTACATACCTGTCACACACCCCAACCACCTCAACACCTAGTACCTATCGCCCATAACCCTCTCTACCCAGGTCCCGTGCACACTGGTCCACCTGCTTGTGATTGGCCTACCCAGTGGCACTTACACTGCTCAAGACAGACCTGGAGCTCCTGCTAGCAACTGGAGACTGTGAGTGATCTGTGCCCAGGTCCCCTTGAGTAGCTCCCTGCCCCACTAAGGCCCAGCACCTCACTGCTGGAGAGCCACCTCCATCATCCTCCACATAGATCGTTCCAGCTGTCTAGGGTCACAGTCAACCCCAGCGAGATGAAGACACAGCTCAAACTCGCACCACAGCTTACCAGGTAGTCCTTAGAACAGGGGTCCTCAAACTTTTTAAACAGGGGGCCAGCTCACTGCCCTCAGACTCGCTAGAGTCTGTACGTTGAGGATGCCTGCCTTAGAATCATCCCTAATAGCTTCTGAGAGAGAAATCACAGGGCTCCTGTACTCCCAGGACAATGGTGCCACGCTCTATAACTCTACGCAGACAGCAATACACATCAACTGTCTCTGCAAGAACCCAGTCATGATAAACTGAGCTACGAATAAAAGAGTGATAATGGTGTATGCATTATATGTCTCTATATAATGAAACGAATATTAGGAAATTTTGAGAAGGAAATAGTCAGCTGTTGCATATACTATGCTTTAACTGTGACTTTCCAGGGAAAAACGAGGGTATATGGTTATTGTGCAGACAACCATGGGTCCTTCATTCTTGATTGAATTTTTTATTTGCCAAATAAATTTCTAAAAACTTTTCCAGTGACTGGGAAAAGATGATATAAAGTAGAAATTACAATATTAAGCAATATCTGAATTATTATATCTGAACTTTTATGAAAATATAAGTATTAGAAAATATATAACAGGCTTATATATTATTTTGAAGTAAATATTAAAATGGCAGATTAATCATTGGAATCTTTGCTTATCAGAATAAAATACCAAATTTAACTATGATAAGCAAATTCTACAAGTAGCAATCCGATTAACTTTTCGTCTGTGAGAATCATTGTGCTTTTCATAAGTTTTAAGGTAATCCTATACAATTTTTAAAAACTGTATTGAACTATAACTAACATCATACAATTCAACAGCTCAATCATATTAAAAAAGTATGCAATCATCTTAATGTTTAAGAATTTATTTGAAGGTATAAAAGTATATCAGCTGTGCACATAATTATATTGGAGCCATTACCTACTGGGGTGAACTTAGAAATTTTAGAGATAGCATAACAGTTGGAACCCGGTCTAAATGATAGCTATTATGTTTCCATCTCATTTAAGATACATGGATATGGCTTCAGAAGACACACAACTGCTTCAAATTATAAATAATATGCGTATGTGTTCATATGTGCATTTTTAGAAATGAGAGCTGTCCATATATTTTTTACCGGGTTCTTAAATTTCATCAAACCTGGTTTACTGACATAACCGCTAACATAGGACCACTACTTCATAGAATAATACCTAGAGAAAAGGTCCACAATGTTATTTGGCTTATATTATCTCTTTTCAGAAAAAAATTACTCAGTGTCCCCTGAGTAAAGACTTTGGAGCTATAGTCCATAACCCAGGATTAAGGATAGGTGTCTGCTTTTGCAGTCCCTCTGGATCAATCCGGCATCTCATGGGGTAATAGTTCCCCCTTTTGGAAACAGTGATCTAAAGGATATGTCCTCAGAGATAACCCATATTATGAGGCACTGGATGCTCAGATCTATGTTCTAAAGAGGTTTAGGGTCTTATAGGAACTAGATTTCTCTTAACAGTTTATAGTACTCTGAAAAATAATAACCATGAGTCACGCCCTCATATTCTCTTTATCTCGTAATAAAGTACGATTAATTATCAGGGATACTGCTTTTACCAGATCCTCCATCTCCTATTAATCAACCTATATATTATAAACTTTCATACCCAATATCAAACATGCATATTTTATTATATACTTATGGAATTAATATACATATAACTCATTTTGATAAAATAAATAAAAAATAGTCATCACACTAAAAACATTTTTGAATCATGACTTAGAATGACTCTATTCACAAGGTTGGAGTCTTTATTTTGTGGTTACCATGACTACAAAGATAATGACTATGAAAGTGCTCAGAAGAAAGTATTATGGAAACTGTTATGATCTCTTTACTTTCATTCACGCTTCAACTCTGCCATGGGTCTGATCTAAACTCACTCTAGTCAAGTTCACCTCTGGCTTCTATGTTGCAAATTCAATATACTGTTATTATTTCATATTCCAACACCTTTCTACCAGTATTCAATACAGTTGAACAGCGCATGCTTTTAAAATTAAATTTTAATTTTAATCAAATGTAGTATACATACATAATTTTAAAATGACCAGCTGCACTATAAAGCATGAAATGAAAATAGGACTCCTTGCTCCTCTACTTCTGACTTGTTACCTTTCCATTGAGTCAATTAATTTGAAAAGTTTTAAATATCTTTCATTTATCAGACAATATTTTATAGCATGCATACAGTATATTTTCTTAGTTTTTTTCAATATTTACTGTTGGTAGGTGCTGCCATGTCAATTTCAACTTGTAGCAAATCTGTATACAATAGAATGGAACGCTATCCAGTCCGGTGCTATCCTAAGAATTATTATGTTTGAGCCCATCTTTGTAGCCTTTGTATCAATGCATCTCACTGGTGGTCTTAATCTCTTTTACTGTTCATCTGCCAACCGTGATGTCTTTCTCCAAACGTTATATGTTTAAAGCAGGTGAGATGAAGTCTCCCAGTTCTCGCTTCTAAGGAGCATTCTGGCTGTACTTCTGAGACAGATTTGTTTGTTCTTCTGTTAGTCCACATCAATTATTAGCCAGCACCATAATCCAAAAAATCCATTCCTCTTTGCTCTTTCTCTTTCATTGACTTATTTCACATGCATGTGAGCCAAGTAGAAATACCATGGCCTGGATCAGATGTACCTTAGTTTTCAAGGTGACACCCTCCAACACTCTTCAATACAATGCTCATCAGCATTTTAAAGAAGTCTTGTGCAGCTGGTTTGTCCCAGGCAATAAGTAGTTTTACTTCTTGACTGCTGTTTTCATATACATTGATGACAGATCAAAGCAAATTGAAATAATTTCCAAAGAGTATTATTGCTTATAGAACTGCAATACACAATATCCATATAATTTTTCAATATTACATTCTTTTATGTTATTATTTACTATTCCTCTATTCTCAATATAGCTGCTCCATAAACTCATAGAGCTTCATTATAATTTTGGATTTAATCAGTGTTGCTTTCATTGTTAAGACAATGTAAATATTATTAACACTGGAGACACACAGAGTAGTAAGAAATGCTTCATTTTTGTAAGATTTTGTTTTCCCTCAAGTTAAAAAAGCCTTGGTTTTCCATCTGCTCATTTTTCATTCATTCATCACAGAACTCTCTTGCAGAAATAAAACGCTCCTTTGAATATGCTAAAACACACGAGACAATCTATCACTTTTACATTTGAGGGAAACAATGCTCCTACAATCCTCAGACCTTCTGTTCAGTCTATTTTATATTTGGGCTTCATGCAAATATTCTACTAGTGGGTTACTGGTGTGTCTGAGATATTGATAACTAGTTATAATACTAATAATTATTTACTCATAATGATTTCACGATGTTTATATAGTTTCCTCCACATGTGTTGACTTCAAGATTTTCATGTGTGACATTTTGTATATCTCACCGATGATCAAAGAATGTTCTGTTGTGGCTATTAAACATAAAATCTCCCATTAACTTTTTAGTTGGATCAACCCAGTTTGTTGTGTCATTGTTTAATAATAGTTTATTTAATCAAATTAAATATTGGGCACATCTCAGACTGTTCACCTACTTGCCTGATGTGTAACCTCCCCATATATCTTTGATTTTTCACAGCAAAGCAGCTTGATTACTAAGCAGTGCATTCCAAGAAAGCCTTCAGAAGACAAGCCTCCCAAAGGACCCCGGCAGAAGCTTCCAGGATTGGTCTGACCTAGCTTCAGAAGGCGCACCATCTCATTTCTCCTGCATTCCTTTGGTTATAAATGAATCATCAGTGAGGGGGATTAGGTTGTACGCCTTGATGAGAAATTGGCAAGATAACATTTTAGAAAAGCACATATGATGGAAGAAGTTAAAGCCACCTTTGGAAAGTGCTTTATGTCACAGAAAAATTAATTATTTTCTTCATGCTTTTATCATCCATCATAATTCTTCTTCTCACCATAATGAACCTCCTCCTCCTTCTGCCTCTTCATCATCATCATTCTCATCCTCATCGTCTACCAAGGTATACTTGGAAAAAATTTAGTCTGTTAAATATATTTTCATGTTTATATAAAAAATATAAAAATGGAGTATTTTGACTGCTCAATGGAAGCATTCTATTAGAGTTGGAAGTTTCTTTGAGTTTAAAGAAGAATAGTCTTTAACATTTATTTAACAGATATAATTTTGTAGATTAATTGAATGACAGATCATGATTTCCAAATCTACCCTAATTTTATATTTTGAGCATTTGAATCAAATTATATAAATCCAAATAATACATGAAAGTGTATAAATAAGCACTGACATAGCCCATGAATTCAAAACCAAAAAAGTATTTTTTATCAATGATATAAACATGATTCACTATATGTTGTTATTGTTAGGTGCCTTGTGTTGATTCTGACCCAGAGTGACCCTGAGCACAACAAAATGAAACACTTCTCAAACCTCCATCATTCTCAAAATTTTTATTTTTGAGTTCAATGTTGCAGCCAATTTACTAGTCTGTCTCATTGAAGGAGTTCCTCTTTTTCATTGCCTTCCTGCTTAACCAAACCTGCTGTCTTTATCCCAGGAAATAGTTTGCCCTGTTAACGTGTTCAAGGTACATGAGGCGAAGGCTGGCCATCCTTGCTTCTAAGGAGGATTCCAGCTGTACTTCTTTGTCGTCCTGGCAGTCCACGGCACTCTCACTAACCTTCCCCAGCACTGTGCGTCAAATGCAGTGATTCGTCTTCAGTCTTCCTTCTTCAGGGTCCAACTTTCACGTGGTATGATGAGGGGATACACACACCATGCCTAGGGTCAGTTTTACCTTGTCTCCAAAGTGACAGTTTCCCTGTTCAACAGTTTAATGATGTCTCAAACTGCCCACGTGCCCAATATAATGCATCTTTTTCATATCTTGGCTGATGCTTCCATCCACCTTGATTGTGGATGGAAGCAATATGAAATCCTTGATAACATCGATCTCTCCTTTTATTATAATGTTGTCTATTCATCCAGTTGGGAAAGTTTTTAATCTCTTTACATTGAGCTGCAGTCCATACCGAAGGCCGGTGTTCTTGGTGTTCGTTGCTAAGTACTTCAGGTCCACCATACAGTGTCCTGGCATTCCCATTCTTTCCAATATTGCCTACTGTTTGTTGTGATCCACACAGTCAATTGCCTTTGCACAGTTAATAAGACATAAGTAAAGATTGTTCTGACACTTTGCACTTTCAGCAAAGATCCAGCTGACATCAGCAATGACGTCCCCCAAGCCACATCCTCTTCATAGATGTTCTGCTATGACTGCTGTGTGGTCCAAAAGGAAACTATACTTTTCCTTCCCAGAGGAAACACTCTCTTGAAGGAAAACGACATTACCATGAGAAAGGGATACAGTTCCTTTAACTTTGAATGGAAGATACGTTGCCTACATAAAGTTGTGCTAAATAGAAAAATGATGAAATTATAAAACAGAAGGGTGGGCCATAATGTAAGGTCATGGATAGGGAAGGCCATAATTACTCACTTTGCCACCAGTTGCAAGCTGCTCATGAAAGAGTCCCTTTCTGGAAAACAGCTTCCTGACCTCAGCCACCATTGGAACTGCACAAACTGCTTCCAGATCATATTCCCAAGCACAGAGAACAGTGAGGCTCAGATGGAAGTCTAGCTAAATCCATTCTCACCCTTTCCTGCTACCCCACTAAGTGCTCCGAAGACAGCCATCAAGGTATGCCAGCTCCGCACATTTTTTCCTGTTTGGGTCCTGCCCCTGCTCCAATTTTCCCTTTCCTCTATTTCTTTACCTTCCCTTGTTTTGAAACCTTTCATTTTATGCTTCGTTTTTCTTATATTTATATTTTCTTCTATTACCCACCCCTCTTTTCTTTTTTTCCTTTTTAAAATATTCATTTTCTTTTCACTTCTTTTCTCCTCTCACTCATTTTTATTATTGCAAATTTATTTTTCTTTTTTTCCCCTGGGATATCCATTCATATCTCAATAGTTGGTTTTTGTCCACATAGTCAAGTGTATTTGGATGTTTTAAGCCAAGATCCATATGACTTAGCAGTAATATCTTTTGTTCCACATCCTTCTCTGAGTCTGGTTTGAATTTCTAGTGGCTCCCTGTTTGTGTGTCATGGCTGTATTCTGTAATGTTTTATTTGCATGTGATATTAATGCGATTGTTTGATAATTTCCACATTCGGTAGGGTGAGTTTTCATTCGGTAGGGTGGATCTTTTCCATTTGGTTGGCCTACTCTCTGTTTTATAAATCTCTCGTCAGGGACAATTGCTTCCAGTGCTTCGTCAGTTTGTTGAAATATTTCTGTTGATATTCTGTGAATTCCTGCAGCCTTGTTTTCCATTAATGCTTTCAGTGCACCTTGACCTTTTCTCTTTAATACTGTTGGTTCTTGGTCATAGACTAGCTCTTAAATCATTGCATGTTGGAGTAGTTTTTTATGCTAAAGTGTCTTTGTATATTTTTAATGATTTCTGCATCAGTCAATGCTTTGTCCACAGAATCTCTCAATATTCCAGTTCAGAGCTTAATTGTGCCTTCCGTTCTACAGGCTTGATACATGCTGAGCATGTTCTACTTCTTGATTTTCTATCTCTAGGGTTTCTACGTTCCATTATAATACTTCAACTTCTCTGCGCCCATTGAAATTATTTTGCTCGATGTTTTTAGTTCATCATTTATTCCATTTGCTTTAGCTACTCTACCATCAAGAGCAAGTTTCAGGGTGTCTTCTACATCCACTTTGATCTGTTCATTCTATCCTCTCATTTTCATGCTTTCATCATGTATGATTTTCCTGATGTCATCCCACAACTTCTCAGGTCTCCTATTTTTAGTGTTCAATGAGCAACTGTGTTCTCAAAATTCAGGAAAGATATACCCAAGGTTAGATTTGGCTCTCGTTGATTTGCTTTAATCCTCTTTAACTACAACTCGAACTTACATACAAATAATTGATCTGTTTTACAATCAGTCCCTGGCCTCATTTTGGCTGGTAATATTGAGGCTCAATTCATCTTTTCCAATAGACGTTGTCAATTTGTTTCCTAAGGATTTCATCTGACAAAGTCTAGATGTATACTCATCATTGATGTGGTTCAAAAAAGTATTTGCAATGAAGAATGTGTTAATCTTTCAAAATTCCATACACTATATCCATATCCATTTCTATCACCAAGATTTTTCAACTACTGTTCTATCCTCTATGTCCCAACTATCACATTGCAATCACCAATGATTACCAATTTATCTTGAGTTTATTTTTTTAATCTTAGCAGACTTGAGAAGTTGGTAGAATTCTTCAATTTATTCATCACTAGTTTGTTTTATGGGTAAATTGAAAGAACAGTTTCATGAGCTGGATTTCTTGTGAGAGTGTAGACATTGGCCTATCACAGACAGCATCTACTTCAAGCTCGATTCCTTCATGTCAATGAATGAAATGCCATAACGCTTGAATTTGTCATGCCAAGCAAAGTGAATCATATGATTGTCTGCTTTAAAATGGCCAATACTAATCCATTTCAGCTCATTGATACCTTGGATATCAATCTTTATGCCTTCCATGAAATCTCTTATAATTTAAAGTTTTCCTAGATTCATATTTAATATAGTGCACATTCTGATTCTGAATAAATCTCTACAGTTGCTTCTTCTCATTTTGAGTTTTGTCCATCAACAAACACAAAGGCCTAAAAGCTATAATCTCACCAGGCCATGGTGGTTGACTCTCCTTTAATAAGGCAGCTCTTCCTCAGCTGTGTTTTGAGTGGTTTCTGACCGGATGGTTTCATGCCAGCACTGGACCCATATTCTGCTTCTTTTCATGAGGTTTGCAATGGCTAATTCTGTGTAAGGGGAAAGTCTATTCCTTCTTAATAGTCTGCTCTTTGTCTGGAACCTCTGCTAAAGCTGTTCACCTTGGGTGACCTAGTTGGTATTTGATATGCTGGTGACATCACTTCCAGTACCATAGCAACATGTGAGTCACCAAAGTACGACAAACTACGGTGTTCACCCCATAGAGAACCTTAAATATTCAAAGACCAGTAGTACAGTGACATCCAAATATGTATAAAATGTATCATTATTTCAAAAGACATGATATAATTATACTAGTATTTGAAAATCCTTTGTAGTATCACAAGAGATTTCAACATTATAAAATTTCAATTTTTTAATTTAAAATTTGTTTAAGGCATTATTTCATACTAGATTTGAACTTTAAGGAAATGCATTTAGTAATGTTAAGAGCAAGTAAAAATATTGTCATCAAATGCAGAAGAAAAGATAAATATCAGAGAGGGGAAAAAATAAGAAGCTGATACCAAGGGCTCAAGTAGAAAGCAAATGTTTTGAGAATGATGATGCCAACATATGTACAAATGTGGCTGACACAATGGATGTATGGATGGATTGTGATAAGAGTTGTCTGAGCCCCTAATAAAATGATTTAAAAAAATAAAAGATAAATATCTTTTCATCTTTGAAAATAATACATGTTAAGACATTTTACACTAATTGTGATAACATAAAAAGGAAAATATATTAAGAAGTCTTGATCAGAAGTATTATGTAGTTATACTAATTATAAAATATGATAGAATGATATTTCCAGAAAGAGACTAAAATATATTATTGACATAGTATAAATTTTTATTTTAAAGCTTCATACATGTATGTATCTCTTCAATACAATTTTTACTATAATTATTTAAATATAAAAAATTCTAATTTATAGCAAAGCCTTATATAGATGACCTGGCAGTATCGTCCAACTTACCTCAATGTGATATAAACTTTTAAATTTTTTCTTTATCTGATAAAACTTGAGCAAAAGCAGAACTCTATAGGTTTGCAGAATGGCTTTCTGTCTTGTTCATCAGTATAATTTCAGTGCATGTAGGTAATAAACATTTGTTAAATAAACCCATGGATAAACTAAATACATTAATTATGTAAGGTGCGAGGCCATTTTTATGAATCTTTCTTGACACTATAGCAATCAGAAAGAACACACTACCCACTCAGTCATCTCAGAAATGCCCGTCTTGAATTGTGAAGAAATCAGTAAGAATGCCAGAAAGCATTTGTAACTCTAACACGAACAGGAAAATGTTATTCTGAATTAATGATTGAAGTGGGGAGAGACTTCAAAAGTTACTGGAACCTTGAATTTTAGCTAATGCCTTCAGTTTGTTTTGGATTTCTTCCATCAGTGCTATCGATTCTCGATCATAAGTTATTCTCCTCAAATTGTTGAATGTAGACTAGTTATTTGTAGTGGCTGTATGTATTCCTTCCACCTTATGATGCTTCATGCCTTGTTAGTGCTTTGTGCTTATTATTTTTAGGCGTCATTGAATCATTTCTGATGCGTATCTACCCTCTGGACAAAAATACAAAACACTACCCATCCTGCACCATCCTCACAATTGTTCCTAGGCTTGGGCCCATTGTTGCAGCCACTGTGTCCATCCATCTTGTGGAATGCCCTTCTCCTTTTCATCGCCCTTCTACTTTACCAAACATGATGTCCTCCAGTGACAGGTTTCTCCTGACAACAGGTTCAAAGTATGTAAGAGAAATTGTCACCATCTAGGGAGCAATCAAACTGTATGTCTTCCTTTTGGCCCTTTGGTCAGTCCATGGGGCTTTCAGTATTCTTCTCCAGCACCACAATTCAAATGCATCAATTCTTTCCTGGTCTTCCTTATTCAATGTCCAACTTTCACAGAGATAGGAGGCAATTGAAAATACCTAGATTTGAGCCAGGCATCCCTGAATCTTCAAGGTAACATCCTTGCTTTTCAGTACATCAAAAAGCTCTTGTGCACCATTTTTACCTAATAAAATTGTCTTTTGATCTCTTGTCTGATACTTCCCTAAACATTGACTGGGGCTCCATGCAAGACAGCATCCCTGAGGCATAAAACTTTCTCGTGATGCTATCTGTGAGTGTGGTTGTGAGGACTTGGTCTTCTTTACACTGAGTTGTAACCCATTCTGAAGACTGCCAATGCTATATATTCATTAGCAAGTGCTTGCAGGTCCTACACACTTTCAGCAAGCAGGGGTCATGTTATACAGAAAGAGAGCAATATGGAAGATAACTATGCTAACCCAAATCAAAATTGAAACACCAAAACAGAAAACAAAAAATTGTGGAAGGGATGTAGAAAGATTGGAACCCATATACACTGTTGGTGGATTTATAAACAGATACAGCCACTATAAAAAATGATATGTCAATACTTAAAACAACTGGAAATTGAATTCCTTTATGATCTATGGATGCCACTATTAGGCATTTACCCTAAAGAAATAAGAGGCACAGCCTGAATGGATGTATGCTCTCTGATGTTGACAGCAGCATCGTTTACAACAGCAAGAAACTAGAAGCAGCCCAAATGCCCAATAGTGGAAGAATGTATAAAGAGACATAGACACTGTGGAATACTATGCATCCCTAAAAAAACAGTGATGAAAGCATGAAACACCGCATGGCATGGAAGGATCGGGAAACCATGATACTGACTGAAATAAGCCAATCACAAAAGGACACGTATTGTATGAGAGCACTACCATAAGGAGAAACACCAATTAAACAAATCTTAGGGACCAATTCGTGGACAAAAGAGGCCATGAACCTTGCAACACCTCCCTTTTATGCACCTCACAAGAGCCACCTTGAAAGAGCAGACTTCACATTGCCAAGGGTCACTCTTTCAAGAGAGGGGGCATGGAAAAAAAAAACCATCGGCTGAGGCTACTCAACACTGAGACAAGGCTGGGACAACTCAATGGGCCCCACACGGGGGTGGAAAATCAAGCCAAGACCAGGGGAGAGGAGCATCTATATTTCAGAGAAGATAATGCTGGTTCTGTTGCCTGTACGTATTGATGCCATATTAGTTACCAAAAGCGATGCTCATCCTGATTGCAAAATAACAGCAATGAAGTGCTTTCCCCTTGAGGTAATTGTTATTTCACATGAATTCGGGAATATGGATATTGACAAAACAGTAGAAAATTTTATCATCCTGGCAAACAGCAATTTATCTACTAATAGAACCTGGACGCAAAGAATGTAAGAAGATGAAGGAAAAGAAAGTGCAGTAATTCTTACAGAAGTTTCACATATGGTACAAAAATGCTCATCGCGCCTTCCTGGTTGCAATCCTTCTTGATCATCTTCAGCATTTCTATTATTAACAAACACCTCCATGATGCTCAGAGATAAAAAAAAACAAAACACTGCATTTCAAATGTGCTGCCAAAACCTTTTTCTGACAAAAGAATGATCAGGAACTTGGGTCAGATGAATTCTTAGAAAAGAAGACATTGAATAAAATAATGAAACTTCAGTTGTCATTAGTTTATCAAGCCAACATTACTTTATGTGTTTCAGATTAAAGTTTGCTCTGTAGAGTTTTGAATGGCTAATTTTTTAAAAGTAGATTTTCAATCCTTTCTTCCAAGGAAACCCTGGGTGCACTTGAACCTCTGGCCTATTGGTTGGCAACCAAGCACATTAACTGTTTCATAGTGACTATCAACTATTATTAGGCATATTTTGTTTTTTTAATTTATTAATGAGCATATACATATTTTAGGGTAACATAAAATATTAAATAAAATTATGTGATTTTTATAAAAACTGATCTGCTACATTTCAAGATGTGGCATATGAGAATGGCCCAATTGTACTTAAAGAAGAAGTCCAAGCCACGGTGACAGCAGTAGCATCTACAGATAAATGCCATTTGAAATGTTTCAACAAGCAGATGAAGGACTGGTAGCACTCACTCATCCACAGCAAGAGATTTGGAAGTCAGGTATATAGCCAACTGACTGGAAGAGATCCATCATTTTACCCAATCCAAAGAAAGGTACCCCATAAAAATGTAGAAATTATTGGACCATATCCCCAATAGCATATGCAAGTAAAATTTTGCTAAAGGTTATCCAACAATCATTGCAGGGGGACATCAATAGGAAGCTGCCAGAAATTCTAGCCCAATTCAGAAAAGGATGTGGAACATGGGATATCAGTGGTGATGTCAGATGGATCTTAGTTTAAAACACATAGTCCCAGAAAGATGTTTACTTGAGTTTTATTGACCATGCAAAGGCTTTTGACTGTGACGGTCATAAACTAATGAGAAGAATAGAAATTCTAGAGCGAACTCCAGCACCCAAGTGACCCCTGGCCATGGGCGTGATCTTGCTTTTGAAGTAATCCCACACAGAATCTGTGGAACTCTACATCAAACGGGTATACCACCCACTACTTTGAGGAAGAGTTGGAACTCCTCCAGCCTCACGAACAGATGATCAAGTCTCAGTCATTTCCTTACCTACTACCTATTTCTTCTCTCTATATTCACTAGCCCTTCTAACTTTCCCACCACAGTACTCAGTCTAAATGAGCTCAGGTTTGTGTTGGGGTTTTATTTTCTCTCTTTCTTCTTTATCCCTGTTTTTTCTTTTCCCCTCTTTCTCTTCTTCTCTCCCACTCTCTTCTATCATCTGCCACTAATGGCTTCCAGGTCACTAACCCTCTGCTTAGGGCAAATCAACCCAAATAGCAGAAGGAACTCCAGCCTGCCCTCCGTGGGAGTGCTGTACACCACACAAGGCAGCTGGGACAAACACCTATACCGCGCTGCGCTGCTGAGGAAACCTCCGCCAGACGTCTAAGATGATCTCATCAACTAGGGCAATTCTGCCCAGCACCACTGGGCCCCAGCAGTAAAGGGCACACCAATCTGCCATTGTGGGGCAGCGTCTAAACCCCTCTAGCCCCACATTCAAGCAATCAGGGATCAGCTATCACTTTATTCTTTATTTCCTCCTTCTCTCTCTCCTTCCTCTTTACCATCACAGCCAATCTTAGTGAACTCAGTTGGGTTTGTTTCTTTCTTTCTCTTTATTCTCTTTTTCTTTCTCTCCTCTTTCTGTATTTTCTTTCTTCACCTCTCTCTCTCCTTGTATGATTCTCTCTGCTCCACCTCATTCCTTTCACATGCCACTGCTGGTTTCCAGACCCCTACACTCGGCCTAGGGCAACCGTGCCCTCCCAGTGGGCAGCCTGACCCCTAAGACAGTGCTGCACACAGGATGAGTCAGTGCTACACACAGCACAGGGTCAGCGATTTCTTTAACTATTCTTAAAAGTCTCTCTCCTCCTCCTTCCTTTTCTCTTCTCTTTTTCTTTCATTGTGCTCTTTTTACACATTTTCTTCTTTTCTCCTCTCCTTCAAGCTCTTCTCTATTTCCTACCACAGCCTCAACAGAATTAGTTCCCCTTTTCAGTTGTTTTCTTTTCTTTTTTCTTTTTTTACTGTTTCACCTTTGATTACTCTTTGCATTTTAGTTGTGCATGGGTGAGTGGGTGTTAGTTTGCTTGGCATTATTGGTCTAGTCTGTGACTTCCTCCTCCTCTCATTTCCCTCTCCTTTCACTCTCTTTCCTGTCACAAGACACTAGCAGCCTCTAGACCACTCCCCTCTGCCCCGGGTAACTCTGAAGACCCCACTGGGGGAGCTGCCACCCGCATTTATTGGCTTGGTAAGCAGCTGGTCCTCTCCCACACACCAACCAGCAGTGGGGGCATCCCTTGCCTAAATCCTGAGACCCTCCAAGTGACTGGGGGGAATGCCTGACTACCACTTGTGGGATTCCATGCCACTGAAGGAACATCCACCCAACCTCCAAGGCGATCTCTCTGTCTACGGTAATTCCCCTGCCAGCTACAGAGCTCTACACCAAGGAGAGTATACCCACACGCCCTCCTCAGCACTACAGATGCAGAGAAAAACACCACAAGCCAGCCAAGGTGCTCCAAGAACTGTGAAACCAACTTAGAGATAGGCCAGGGAAGTGATGCTATCGTGGGACCACAACAACCCAATCAGTGTCACATGAGAGGAATATCCAACACACATTAACAGAATTCTGGATGGCTAGATAAGTAACAGAATTCTAGATGGCTAGGATAAGAGTGAAACTACAGGAAGATATAGTGATAGCCTGACCCCTAAGAACAGCTACCTGCAGGTAGTTCATAGAAGTAATACTCATACAAATCCCCAAAGAGAGAGCCCAGGGATCTTCAACTCAGGAAGATGGCTCTAAAACAACACACAAACAGCAGCCAGTTCTAACAGCTTCAACAAAAAAAGCATGAAAAGCAGAAAACAATGATGGAAGAAGTCATGAACCTAATGATGTACATAGAAAAAGCAGATATTGACCTGCCACAAAAAGAAATGTTCAAAATGCTGCTTAATGTCATGAAGGATATGAGGGAAGCAATGCAGAAAAAAAGATGAAATGATACAGGAGATAAAGGCAACGCACCAAATGAAATACAAGAGTTAAGGGATGAAATAACAGAATCCAGTGAAAAATTGACAGATCTTGTGAATAGGCTTGAGGAGGCAGAGAATCGCACCAGTGACCTAGATGACAACCAAGCAGACCTAAGCAAGTGGGAAAAACAGTCAAATAAGACAATCAAAGAAACTGAAGAAAACTTGAGAGCCATGTCAGACGCTATGAAAAGAAACAATATTAGAATAATTGGACTACCGGAACAAGACACAACAAAGAAGTCAACAGCGAAAATAGCCAGGGAATTCTTAGAGGAAAACTATCCCACCCTAATAAATGAAAATAAAGCAACCATAAAAGAGGCTGAAAGAACACCAGCCAGACGGAATCCCAATAAGAAATCACCAAGACACATAATTGTCAAACTATCCAACTATGAGGAAAAGGAGAAGATCATAAAATCAGCTAGGGAAAAGCAAATAGTCATGTGTAAAGGTACCCAAATAAGAGTACATTCAACTCTATCAGTGTAAACGATGAAGTATAAGAGTAAATGGAGTAACATATTCCAAAAATTGAAGGAAAACAACGCAAATCCAAGAATACTTTACCCAGCCAAATTATCTATTAAGATTGATGGAGAAGTAAGAGTCTTCTCAGACAGGGACAACCTCAAAAATACATAAAAAGAAACCCAGCCCTACAAAAGATCCTTGCCGATCCAGTATGGGCAGAAGATCAACACTCACCAAGGGCAAATAAAAGACCATCACCTAGAACAACTCCACCCATAGGGCGACAAAGAGGAAATAGCTCCCAGGATAGCATCAGCTCAATAGTGGAAAGAAGGCACACATAAACCACTCACACAAATCAAGTGGATAGGATAGGTAGATAGGAAAACACCCATCACAAAAGGTACAATGTGACATCACAGACTCCACAGATAGATATAATACCACTGAATATCAATGGTCTGAAATCAGGGATTAAAAGACAGGCTAACAGACTGGCTCAGGAAACATAACCCATCGATCTATTGCCTCCAAGAGATTCATCTCAAGCTCACAGAGAAAAACAGACTGAGAATTAAAGGCTGGAGAAAAATATACCAAGCAAATGGCAATGCAAAAATATCAGGCGTAGCAATCTTAATATCTGACCAAATTGACCTCAAGATACAGTCCATAACAAGAGACAAGGAGGGGCATTATATAATGCTCAAGGAAACAATAGACCAAGAACCCAACGAGAGACCTGCAAAATTCATAAATCAAACACTCCAAAAGATGAAAAAAGACTTGACAGGCTCAACAATTACAGTCGGTGACGTTAATACACCACTCTCTGATAAAGACAGATCATTGGGAAAGAAACTCAACAAGGAGGCTACAGATCTAAATAGCACAATTGGGCGACTTGACTTGATAAAAAATTTTAGAGCTTTCCACCCACATGCAAAAATTTCACCTTCTTTTCAAGCTCACATTGGCACATATTCAAAAATAGACCATAAACTGGGACACAAGTCAAACTTGAGTAAATTCAAGCACATAGAGATTATACAGACATCTCTCTCTGATCATTGCACCATAAAGCTGGAAAATAACAGGACAGTGAAGAAACCAAGGGCAAACAATTGGAGGATGAGCAATTTCCTATTGCAAAAGGAGTGGGTATTGACCCAGATCAGAATGTAATCAGCAAATTCCTAGAAACCAATGAGAACGAAAATACAACATACCAAAACCTGTGGGATACAGCAAAGGTGTAAATCAGAGGAAGGCTGATAGCAATAAACACACACATTAAAAAAGAAGAGAGACTCATGGATGATATGCTGACACAAAATTTACACCAATTAGACCAGAGTCAACAGAACAACCCTACTAATAGCATGAGGATAGATATAATAAAAATCAAAGCAGAGATACAGGAGAGAGAAAAAAAGAAAACTATGGAAAAAACTAATGCCGCTAAAAGTTGAGTCTTTGAAAGAATTAACACAATTGATAGATCTCTGGCTAGTCTAACCAAAGAAAGGAAGGAACAAGTGACATTTTCAAGGATGAGGGATGAAACAGGGGACATTACAACAGACCCTAATGAAATCAAAAGGAAAATTACACAGTGTTATGAAGGTCTATATTCTAACTAATTCAAATGTGGAAGAGATGGACAAATATTTGAAAATACAATCCATCCCTAGACTATCCCAGATGGATGTTAACAATCTCAACAGACACATAGCAAAGGAAGAAATAGATAAGGTAATCAAGGGATTACCAACAAAAAATTCCCCAGGGTACATGACTTCACAGGAGAATTCTACCAAGCATTCAGGGAAGAACTCACACCAATCCTATACAAACTCTTCCAGAACACAGAAAAAGATGGAAAACTCCCAAACTCTTTCTATGAAACTAGTATAACTTTGATACCTAAAGCGCCAAAGATGCCACAAGAATTGAGAACTATAGACCAATATTCCCAATGAACATCGATGCAAATATCCTTAACAAAATACTGGCCAATAGAATACAAACGCATATTAAAAAAATAATTCGCCATGGCCAATTGGGATTCATACCAGTGATGAAGGGATGGCTCAACATACGAAAGGCCATCAGCATTATTCACCACATTGGCAGGAAAAATAATAAGAACCTCATAATATTAATAGATGGGGAAATAGCATTCGACAACATCCAACACGCATTTCTGTTTAAGACACTTAAGAAAATAAGAATAGAAGGAAAATTACTCAACATTATGCAAGCCATATATGAAAACCAACAGCTAAAGTGGTAGTTAACGGAGAAAAGACAAAAATAATTCCACTGCAAAAGGGGACCAGACAAGGATGCCCCTTGTCCCCACTCCTATTTAACATCGTATTGGAGGTCCTAGATAACAACATATGAAAAAGGAAAGATATTAAAAGTATTCAGCTGGGGAAGGAAGAGGTGGAATTAACATTATTCACAGATGATATGATTCTATATCTTGAAGATCCCTTAAACTCCACAATTGGAGTGTTGGAAGCAATAGAGGACTATGGCAGAGTGGCAGGATACAAAGTCGACAAACAGAAGTCTATCGGACTGCTCTACACATCAGACAAGACCACATAAGAGATTATTTAAAAGGTAGCACCCTTTTCAATTGCCAAGCACAAATTGAAATACCTAGGGGCATACTTGATTAAAACACTGAAAGATTTGTATGAGGAAAATTATAAAACACTACTTCAAAAAATCGAGAGTGACCTCAACAAATGGAAGAATATCCCATGCTCATGGATTGGCAGACTGAATATAGTAAAGATGTCAGTTCTGCCCAAGACACTATATAAGTTCAATGCTATCCCGAATACCACCATCCTTCTTCAAAGAATCGGAAAAACACATTACCAATTTCATATGGAGAGGGAAGAAGCCCAGAATTAGCAGAGAACTCCTCAAGAAGAAGGACAAAGTGGGAGGGCTTGCTCTACCTGATTTTGTCACATATTATAAAGCCACAGTAGTCAAAACAGTATGGCACTGGCATAATGACAGATATTCAGACCAATGGAAAAGAGCTGACGACCCAGAAATTAAAACATCAGCATACAGGCAACGGATCTTTGATAAGGGCCCAAAATATGTTAAATGGGAAGCAAATGCAATCTTCAATAAATGGTGCTGGGAAAAAAAATGGATCTCTACCTGGAGAAAAATGAAATAAGACCCTTACGTCACTCCATGCACACGAATAAACTCAAGGTTGATCATACACCTTGAGATAAAACTCCAAATAATTAGGGTTATCAATTAAGGAATTGGGACCAACCTGAGAACCTTGGCACAGGGAATACATAGGCTATCAGAAATAAGGAAGGATACAAATACAGAGGAGTCACAAATAGACAAGTGGGATATGTTGAAGATAAGACACCTGGTACATCGAAAGAATTCACCAAGAGAGTAATAAGAGAGTCTACCATCTGGGAAAACATCTTTAGCAATGACACATCAGACAAAGGCCTTATTACTAAAATCTACAATACTATGCCAGCTTACAATAAGAGAAAAACTAATTGCCCACTGAGGAGGTGGGCAAAGGACCTGAACAGAAGTTTCACAGAGTCTGAAATCCAAATGGCCAATAAACATATGAGAAAATGTTCCCGATCATTAGTCATAAGAGAAATGCAAATCAAACAACTATGAGATACCACCTAACACCCTCAAAGATAGCCCAATTCAAAAAACTAGAAAGCAACAAGTGTTGGAGGAGCTTTGGTGAGATAGGAACTCTCATCCACTCCTGGTAGACTTGTAGGTCTGTACAGCCACTATGAAAATCGATTTGGTGATTTCTCAATCAGATAGAAATTGAGTTACCATACGACCCAGCAATTCCCCTACTGGGCATATACCCAGAAGAGGCAAGAACCAAACCATGGTCAGACATCTGTGCTGCAATATTCATTGCGACACAGTTCACAATCGCAAGGAGTTGGAAACAACCCAAATTTCCATCAATAGACGAGTGGATTAAAAACATGTAGTACATACATACAATGGAGTACTATGCATCGCTAAAAAGCAATGATGAATGCATGAAGCATATCAATGCATGGGAAGAACTGGAGGAAATTACGCTAAGTGAAATAAGCCAAGCACAAAAGAACAAGTATAGCACGAGTCTGCTGAAGTAAGTTTATATATATATATATATATATCTATATATGAGAACAGAAAGATAAATGCAAAAGGGGCACAGGGAAAAAGCTACTGTATACAAAACCTCCAGGGATGAAGTCCAGGTAGTATGGCATGGGCCAGAAGAAATCCAGGGGTACATAGGGTAGCCAATGAAAACAGGGTGGAGGGAGGAAGGGGGGAAAGGAAAAAAAAAGATGTGTGATGGGGGAATAGGGCACTTATCCACCCAGGGAAGGAGGGACCAGATATAAAGCCAGTTCCAGATGAATGCAGTGTGCCGGCAAGGAGTGGGGAGCCATTGGAGGGGCCTGAGGGCTTGACCCCCATACCAGCTACATGGACAACTGCCCCTCACCCCAGAAGAATTTACTTGAGAGGACGGCACTGAAGCTGCAGCTATAGGAGAGGGGCATGTTTGATCAGAGCAAATGGGAGCAAAGAAGGGAGAGGAAGAGAGAGTGGAGCACATCCTGGCCCATCAGGCCTGAAGGACAATATCCCTGCTCTGAACAGCTAATGGACAGAGTGGACAATATGGCTGATCCCACTATGAGACACACTGTCCCTTGATGGCCCAGGGCCTTAAGGGGGACAACACTGGAGACTCAGGACCGGGATTGGCCCAGACTGACCCTCTGACACTGAGGCAAACCACTAAAAGCGTGCGGCAGAGCAACCTTGGGAGCAAAGCAGGGAGCCCCTGAGGGAGTACAAAGGACAGACTCTGGGCCAAAGCATGATACCCCACTGGACCTGACTGAAGGACACGCCTAGAGATCAAAAATCAGACCTTGATCTATTTCCAGGTTTTCCTTTCTTTTTACATTTTTTCTTTTACTTAATTTATTATTCTATGGGTAATTGGTTTCCTTTTTTGTTGTCATAGCTGTGTTCTCACTCATTGTTTATCTTGCTATGACTTGATTTTTGGTACATATTATTATCTCTACAGATCTATGTAGATAATATAGACTGGATGGATAGTCTGGAGGAGAAAACAATGGAACCAATGGTTCTGGGGGGACATGTGAGAGGAGGAGGAGCAGGCAAGGAGGTGGTGCTGACCAACCCAGGGACAGAGGAGAAATAAGTGATCCAAAATCAGTAGTTAGGAGGGTGTTAGAGGCCTGGTAGGGATTTAACAAGGGAAAGGTAACCGAGAGAAATTACTGAAACCCAAATGAAGGCTGAGCATGATAATGGGATAAGAGGAAAGTAAAAGGAAACAGAGGAAAGAACTAGGTGACAACGGGTATTTATAGAGGTCTAAAGACTGGAATGTACACATGTAAATATATTTACATGAGTGTATGGAAACAGATGTATGTGCACATATTTATAGGTTTAGTACTAAGGCAGTAGATAGAAACTGGGCCTCCACTCAAGCACTTACTCAGTGCAAGAACACTTTATTCTATTAAATTGGCATTCTAGGATGCACACCTTCCCGACACGATGGCTGAAGAAAAATGTACACATAAGCAAATGTGGTGAAGAAAGCTGATGATGCCCAGCTATCAAAAGGTATAGCATCTGGGGTTTTAGAGGCTCAAAGATAAACAAGTGGCCATGTAGCTCAGAAGCAACAAAGCCCACATGGAAGAAACACACCAGCCTGTGTGACCACGAGCTGTCGACGGGATCAGGTATCAAGCATCAAGGAACTAAAAAGCATATCATTGAAAATGTGGGTGAGTGCAGAGTGGAGACTCAAAGCCCACTGGTAGCCAACAGGACACCCCTTACTGAAGGATTGTGGGGAGGAGATGAGCTAGTCAGGGTGCAAGGTAGCAACGATGAAACATATAATTTTCCTGTAGTTCTAAAATGCTTCCTTCCTCCCCCCCCCACCCCCCACTATCATGATCCCAATTCTAATATAAAAATCTGGCTAGACAAGAGGATGTAGATAGGCACAAAGAGCAACTGGAAACACAGGGAATCCAGGACAGATGACTCCTTCAGGACCAGTGGTGAGAGTGGCGATGCCTGGAGGGTGGAGAGAATGTGGGGTAGAAAGGGGGAATTGATTACAAGAATCTACGTATAGCCTCCTCTCTGGGGGATGGGCAGCAGGGGGAGACGCTGGACAGTGTAATATATGACAAAATAGTAATAATTTATGAATTATGAAGGGTTCATGAGGGAGGGAGCATGGGGAGGGAGGGGAGAAATGAGCAGCAGATATTAAGGGCTCAAGTAGAAGGCAAATGATTTGAGAATGGTGATGGCAACAAATGACATGTTCTTGACACAATGGATGCATGTATGGATTGTGATAAGAATTGTATGAGCCCCTAATAAAATTATTTTAAAAATAAATAAGTATAAGAAGAAGGAGGAGGAGGAGGAGGAGGAGGAGGAGGAGGAGGAGGAGGAGGAGGAGGAGGAGGAGAAGAAGAAGAAGAAGAAGAAGAAGAAGAAGAAGAAGAAGAAGAAGAAGAAGAAGAAGAAGAAGAAGAAGAAGAAGAAGAAGAAGAAGAAGAAGAATCTTCTAAAACACTTCATGGCGCCCCTGCAGAACCTGTATGTATCAAGAGGTAGTATTTGAGACAGAATAAGGTAATATTTTGTGGGTGAAATCAGGAAAATTGCTTGTCAGGTTTGTATCTTCTCAAACTTATTCCAACTGTATGGAGATACTGGACTTGGTGAAGAACAGGACATCAGGATTGGAGGAAGGCTTCCCTTCAATCACCTGTGACATGCAGATGACACAGTGATGTTTGCTGAAAGTGAAGATGATTGATGCGCTTGTTGATGAAGATCAAGAACTGCAGCTTTCCATACAGATTATAACTCAATGTAAAGAAAGCAAAAGTACCACTGGGCCACTAGGTGACATCATAATAGATGGAGAAAATACTGAAAGTATCAAGAATTCCTCTTGCTTGATCTGCAATCAATGCTCAAGGAGACAGCGGCTAAGAAATCAAATGATGCATTGGGTAGTCTACTGGCCAAGACTCTTTATTGTGGAGCAAGGGTGTCATTTGGAACTAAGAGGTGCCTGCCACAAGCCATGGCCTTTTTAAATGCCTCACATGCTTAGGAAAGTTGGACATTGAAATAGGAATACTGAAGAAAAATTGATGCATTTGAATTATGGTGTTGACAAAGAATATTGAATGTACCATGGACTGCTAGTAGAACTAACAAATCTGTCTTGGAAATAGAACAGCCAGAATGGTCTTTTGAACAATCAAAATGCTCCTTAGAAGTGAAGATGGCTAGATTTCATCTTTTGGATTTTGGCCATGTTATCAGAAGAGACAAGTCCCTTGGTTAAAATATCATGCTTGGTGAAGGAGAAGAGCCACAGAAAAAGAGAAAGACCCTCGACAAGATGGGTTGACTCAGTAGCTCCAACAATGGGTGTGAACGACAATGACTGTGAGGACAGCACAGGACCAGGCGGTTTCTCCAATATTGTAAACAATATTGTCATGACTCAGAACTGGCGTAAAAGCATCTAACAATAATGACATTTATTAAAATATCAAATATTAGTTAAATACCAGATAGTGAAATAATTCTAATGGAAGAATAAAGGAGGGGATGTGTATTTGGAGAGTTTATAAGATAACTAAATCTTTGTCTTTCATAGGTGAAATTGGTAGAAAATATATAAAAATTTTAAAGCTCCTGAGACAGAAAAAGCAAGTCATTTAGAGATATGAGTGAATAACAGAAATGGCAGTTAAGATCATTGAATTAAATTATCCTTCGTAGCAGGAATCTTACCCTTTTACCTTTTGTAGCAGGGAAATACGGAGCATAGAATTACTATACATATATTTAAATTTCATTTATCTCATAGAAGCTGAGTGTCATTATTTGGCTATGTATAAGATTATATTAAAAGACTCAGAGTTTATGAAGTATGTGAAAGTGATATGTTGCTAACAATATTGTAAATCCAATTAAAGGAGAATATGACATAGTTAGGTCAGTTTATGGGCAAACAAGGGAAAATCAAGCAGGATAGCAAGAACACTCTGGGTTTTAAAAGGGAGAAATTTTGAATATTTATATACATAAAAATTAAGGGAAATCCTTCAGAAAATTGATGCTTTCAGATGATTTTACATAAATTGATGTATTGAACTTGAAATTAAGAAAAAATATCATTTGATCAAAACAAATTTTATCAGAATACAATTTACAAAAATAAAAGAAAAAGTGTATAGCTGACAACCAAATATTTATGAATAGTAAAATGCATTTTAGATGATTAAAATAACTATTTCTCACAGACTAGAAGAAAAATGTTATAATTCCATAATATGGACATTTTATGTTAGTTGAATGATATCCTGACTGTGCAGACTTGGCTGTTTTGTAAAAGAGTTATCAGCTCAGTATATTTTTTACTAACATTTATTTCCCCTTAATCTCAAGTTCTACCAAATATTAGATTCATGAGACCCATGAATCAACCCTATAAATTTGTATATTTAAAACATTGGATGAGCCATTGCTCTTGTATCTAGAATTCTCAGAATAGATTTCATATGCTGATATCTATACTCCAAATTCACTTATCTAGTTTCTATTATCTTTACCCTTAATCAAAGATTTTAATTACATATAAGTTAAAAAGTCATATCACAAACCTTTTGGAATCAGGTATCTTGTCTTTGTTGATTTTATGCCGATGCCTCTTGTTTTTGATTCAGGTAAAATAGAGGAAATATATTTTCTGTGCTCTTTATAACATCTAAACGCAATTGGAGAATATATATTCTGTGAACACAAATAAAAAATCAATGACTGTGTTGCTATATCATAAATTCTAGAGTTCTCAAAGGGCTTTCATAAGCTTTATTCACTATCATGACTGACTTTCTTGTAAAAATATCAATAGCCCCTATGAAGTAGAAAAATTAATAAATTTTTAAAATATCTCTATTCTATTTGATTTTGATAAATCATCATGCATTAACATTTAACTCCTGGTTTTAACAGTGTTCTGAGGCAGGTGGAGGGGAAGGCATGACTTGCAAGATGCTTGTCATGACAAAAATAACTATGAGGAAAGGGGAACAATAACAAACAGAATGATAACAGCATTGCTCAGAAAGTCTAAAATGAAGGCTATACAAAAGATATAAGAAATGAGCAACAACATAAGTTCATGCAAAATGACAGCAACCAAGGAGGAAAGTGAGAGAGACCTGGGAGTAACATGATCACAACCTCTAAAAAACACCAGTGGGTCAGCTCTATATGGGAGAAAAAAACAAACGAACAAGTGGAACAGCGAGGGGAAGCTCCTTCATGACTGGAGGTGCTGTAGGAAGTAAAACGTAATGTTTGTGAACTTGTTTGGCAATGGTATTGAAATGCCATGTCCTCTCGCTTTCTCTTCACAGTAAATTCCCTAATGCACAGTAAATAAGGATTTGGGTTTTGTAGTTACAAAACAGCCCTTTCTGTGTCTATATCAACTGCAAAGAAGTGTAAAATGTTATAGGCTGTAGAACTCTACATATGTGTTCAGATAGAGACATACAGATATATAGATTCATATGCACACATGCACATAAGAGAACTTTAAAAGTTCATGGAAAAATTCCATTATGTTTTGATTTCATTGTCCCACAAACTTTTTGAAGTATTTGAAACTTTTCACATATATTGTTCTATCTATAATTCAGCCTCTATGAGAGAAATTCCTATTATTTTCATTTGTTATTCACTTTTCAGTGGATCGCTTTTGACGTAGTGTCAGCTTGGGCTTCTAGTCACCAGTCAGTAGTTCGAAACTACTGGCCCCTCCACCGGAGAAAGACTGAGCTTTCTACTCTCATAACGATTCAGTCTTGGAAACACACAGGATCAGGTCTACCCTCCCTGTAGGGTCCCTGGACAACAGAATTGACTGGTGATAGTGACTTTAGTTTGTTTATTCACTTTTCAACCCACTACACCAACAAATTTCTTTGAACTTTCTCTACCAATAATGATATGCCAAGGATCCAATTCAAAATGTTGGGCTACACATCTTATTTTGATCTTTCTGGAACATTTTATCCATTGTTCCTCTTTATGTGAAGTTTCTCTTTCCTTGATACCACTCTCCCTCCGTTCCTTTTCAATCATCTCTCTCTGTTCCTTTCTATTTGATTTGCATCTTCCTTTGCATATCTTTTGAAGGTGGTATAGTCCAGTGGTCTAGATTATCCACAACACTCTCACCATAGCTTTCACTACAGCAAATCAATGGTGCTCAAAATAAAATGTGATTAACTTATACATATATTTTGTATACAAATGAAAACAGAAGTAAGCATCTTAAACCTGTCAAAGATATAATATGTTCTAGCATTCTATATAAAAAATGAAAGTATTCCACTCAGAGAAGATACATCTGGGGTCCCACGCTCCTTTGACTTTTATTTATCTTATCGATCCTAATACATGTTGCAGTTTTCTTACCAAGATAGCTGCAAGGGAGCGCTCCAACCCAAGCTTGCATTCCAGGCAGAAGGATAGAGAAAGGAGGGGAATGACAAATGGGCATGTGCCCTGGGCCTGAAGGCGCTTCAGCTGGAAAACTTCAAATAACATGGTTTTAAATTAATTGATCACTCTTGGTTGCAGAGGGGAAGAAAATAAATGCACAACAGATATTGCTCTGAAGAAATAACAGATACAAAAACAATAATCTTTGTCACAGGGAAAGCTATATCCTTGGGAAGGACATCTATCTGTAGTTTGAAAAATATTTTTCCAGGAGAAGCGCTGATCTAAATTTTGAAGGCATATAATTACATGTCTTCAAATATATCTCCTTTGTGAAGTGATTTTGCTTATTTGTTTGTGAAATAGTTGTATAATGCTTATAAAGTACCATTGTTCATAAGCTCTTTTCAGATCTTAAATTATTGAATATTCATAACAATTATGAACTCTGTGTCTCCATTCTAAAAATCTCACAGACACCTCATAATCAAGAGAATTGAAGCCATGTGTTTCTTTCAAATGTATTCATAACAAATATCTAGACACTTGAAAACATGCTCTTGCCTATATCTATAATTTTCTATTAAAATTCCTATATCACGCTATGCTTCTATTTAATTAAATATAGTAAGCTTCTATCTCATAAATTTTGCTTGTGCTGTTCCTTAGTTTACCCCATGAAAGTCTGATGCCTTTACTTAGAGACTCATTCTGCAAAGCTGTATCAGTGCTCATAGAGACCCTATCATAGATCATAAGACTTCTGAAAATGTAAATCTTTGTGGGAGCCAACAGTGCCAGCTTCCTCTGGAAAACCAGTTGTTGATCTTGAATTGCCAAACTTGCAGCTAGCAGATCAACCCTTAATTCACCGGGCCACCAGGCCTCGTGCTTATTACAGGTATCAGGCGTTCTCTGCTTTCAGAATAAATCTCAGATTTTTATTTGTTTTTCTTTTTCTCTCCACTAAATGATATTTTACTCAGCAATACTTACACAGGACAATTTTTACCAACCCAACATGACAAAAACAGTCCAATATTTGGAAGGAAGACACATCAATGGTTCCTTTTGAATTCATATAGTCCCTTTATAATTAGGACTCTTTCTTAAGCTTGCTAAGAGTAATTATATTATAACAAAAGAATATCAAAACATTATCGAAATATGATACGATTTTATGTAAATTTGCTTCTATTTTCAAGTGAGCCCAATTATTACTATTAAGCAACACAGGATAAAAATGGTATAGACCATTGTTTTGCAATCAAATTTTCAACAATCAATTCCGAATGCTTTTCAAATCAAATTGCTCTAATAGCCCACTTCAGGCTCCACTGTCAATCTTGCATCTTACTACTGCTATGAGTTTTGCACTGTGTTGGTTACATCTGCTTCTGTCTTCTCCCTAACAAATCAGGATATTTAACAATATTAACAATCACCTAAGTTTTTTTTCATTTCAACCACAGAAATAGAACTTTTAATTATTCTATATCCCATACCCTTCTCATTTAGTTTAAAAACTAATAAAGGCATTATATAACAGTGTGCTCAATTATTTCTTTCCACTAATACCTACTCCTTCACTTGATTCTAAAAGAACACAGAAACAACTCTGATATATATAATCTTCATTTTTAAAGTGAATTTATAGAATCATAACATACAAAAACCAGAAATTATGTAACTAGCTGGGTTGTTCTGTTTACAGTTTTATTTTCTTCCGTTTCCCTACTTCCCCGCCCCCCCCACATAGCCAAGTATTGAAGTCCATGTTTGAAATAATGTTCCTTTCCTTAGCTAACATAAAAGAAGGATCCATGACCGAGAGTGCACACCAGACTGTGGCAGAAACATATAGGCAAATTATAAGAAAACCTAAACTTTAAATATATCAATGCTTACACAGCTACTGAGGTGAGAAAAATCAAAATTTACATTATGTTTAATCATGTAAGAGAAAGAAGGGATATGTTCACTTATTGGTTAACTTCTGAAGTCATGGCTAAGAGAGAATTATCAGAGGACTGTGGATAATCTAATAGACATATCTTAATTTCTCTTCAATAATGTAATGTTAATTCTAATCATTAGAGTTCCTTGGACCTAAAAGTTGTCCTCAACACTTTTAGAAAATATTTTATGCTTGTTTGGTAGCACTTAGAAAAAAAATCATAGATTTGTAACATAAATTGGCAATAAACTACTATAAAATATTATCTCACTTTTAATAGAGAAATTAATTCATGTTAAAATTTACTCCACCTGATAAACCTGAACTTCAGAAATATATTTGATAACATTTAAAATTTTTGTCAAAAGATGATATGATAATATGAGAATCATTATGCAGAATAACTAACCACCTGAGGGGAAGGTTAATAAAATCTAATATCATAATGCATGGATCAATTCACAGTCATATCCTGATCAATATTTATATTAATGATTTGAATCAAAATATGAAAATTTTTATTAAATTTTCGGACAAAATGGAAGAAAGAACAAACAACAGATAGAAATTGAAAACATGTCAATCTATGGAGCAATGGATGCAATTAAACAGATGACATTGAATAAGCATAAATGTTATAGTTAGGAAAAATTCATCTAATCATAGAAATAAATAAGAGTGAAAACCACAAGTGATACTAGATTTTAATAATTTAGTCAGAAGCAAATTAATTAGGATGGTATTGTATGATCTATTGTACATTGGACTAAGCACCTCATTTAGAATGAGGTCTTCCTATATCCTTTACTTAGCAGAATCACAAGTGAAGTACAGCTGCAAGTCCAGAATATCATACTTTCAAATAAGTGTAGATAACTGGGACTATGAAGCAGCCTAACTTCTGAATTATTTTGAAAGTAAATGCTATATTAGCAGGCCATGCTAATTCTAGATTTAGGAAAGAGCTAAAAAAGAGAGATTTGAGATCCTTATATCCAACTTTATCCCTCATCTCAGAAAATGAGACCATACTCTTGATCAAAGTAGAAAAGTTAATGATTTATTTGTTCTTTCTTTTATTCTTACTCTGAAACCAAAACTAAACGAGCTACAGCTGTTGAGTAAATCCAATTGGCTCCCTGGGGAGAAGCAACCATCAGTGGTTGGGTTTGGACACCAACCAGTTCGTTCGTAGTTAAGACCTTAACCTTTTATGCCACCGAACATCAGTTAATTTTGGAAAAATGACTTCCAAAATATATTTAAAATCTCTCCAATTGTGTCCGTTATCACTGTCATAATTCTCATAGAGACTCTAATTTTCTTTCCAGATAACTACAAATAGCACCCTGGTTGGCTTTTGTCTTCACTTTACATTTATGAAAAGTATATCTAATCATGTGTGTTTAATCTTGAATTATGTCCATTGTGATCAAATATGGGCAACAAAAATATCAAAATATAGACCATAGTTACATAGTCAAATTCATACCATGCTACTTTCTCCATTATACTTCTGACACTGAATTCCAGTCAGTTCCTTAAACACAGCTGAAGCAAAACAAGCTACCACATGCATCAGAATCGAAGTCTTCTCTTCCTGAAAACTTTCAATCCTGTGCTTTACAGGGTTAACTCCTACTTATCTTCCAATCTAAACTTTAAATATTTCCTCAGAAAAGTCTTTTCTGCCAACCTTCTTAAAGCAAGGTTCTTTCTGTTATTTATGTCAACCGCCTGTTTATTTTATTTATAACACCTATTACAAGTTTATTTTGAATTTAAGTTCTTTTTTTTCTAGAATTTTGTTTCACAATGGGCAGGCTGGGTAGTGTGGTGAGCGATGCAGTAAGCTGCTAACGAGGGAGTCAGCAGTTCAACATTACCAACCAGTCCACGGGAGAGGGAGAAGGATGTCCTTTCTCATAAGGATGTCAAGTCTCAGAAATGCAAAATGGAGACAACTGGACATCCCTTGCAGAGGGGCCGTGGGGAGGAGACGAGTCACTTAGGGTGCAGTGTAGCATCGATGAAACACACAACTTTCCTCTAGTTCTTACAGGATCCCAATTCTACCTTACAAATTCGGCTGGACCGGAGGATGTACACTGGTACAGATAGGAACTGGAAACAGGAAATCCAGGACAGATGAACCCCAAGGGTGGGGTTGAAAGGGGAACCAATTACAAGGATTTACATATAACTTCCTCCCTGGGGGGGTGGACAACAGAAAAGTGAGTGAATGGAGATGTTGGGAAGAGTGAGATATGATAAATAATAATAGCTTATAAATTATCAAGGGTTCATGAGAGAGGAGGGAACAGGGAGGGAGGGGAAAAAAGTAAAAATAAGGAGCTGATTCCAAGAGCCCATGCCGAAAGCAAATGTTCTGAGAATGACGAGGGCAAAAAATGTACAAGTGTGCTTTACACAATTGAAGTATGTATGGATCGTGATGAGTTGGATGAGCCCCCCCAAAAAATGATTAAAAAAAGAAATGAAAACTGACAGTTCAATCCCTTTTTATAGGTGGAATCAATTTGTCAGTGAGAATGAGCTTTTTTTCTTAATAAGTGAATTATTTAATTTTTTACATTTTTTCTTAATTTTATTTTCTATTGGCATGTAATTCATATATCAAACAATTCAATAGTTCAATCATATTAAGAAGAATTATAAAATCATCATCACAATCAGTCTTATAAGATCTTCTTTCTTGTGAAGTCCAGTTCTCTTGGAGAGGTTCCACATTGGATCCTTCAGATGTGGCCTGGGAAGGATGTTGTGGCAGTTGAAACTCCCCGTTATTTGCAGCCTGCAGCCTGGGTCTTCAAGTTCTGGATAGAAGCCAGGTCAACAACATGTCTAATCAGGAACATAGTAGCAGATGTGCTCTTTCTTATGTAAGTTGTGTAACGTGTTTTTCCCAGTGACAGGTTGCCCCACTCCATTAACCCAGCAACGGAAGTGTCATAGCCTTCTGTGAGAAAGGCATGCCCCGGCAAGCACAGCCCCTTTCTGCATTGTGGGTGTAAGGTGATAATTTCATTATTGTTTGAATTTACATGTCCTCAAGGGATAGTGATCAGGAAAAATTTTAAATGCACTTGTTAGCATTTGAGTGTCATTTTGGTGACTCCGTGTTCATGTTTTTGCCTAATTTTTAACTGGATTATTTTTATTTAGATTTTGAAGTATTCTGTACATTTTAGCAATTAGTCCCTTGTCCACTGTGTCATTGTTAAACATTTTGTCCCAGTCTGTGGGATCCTGCTCTACTCTTTGGATGAAGTTTTTTGATGTACATAGGTGCACACCTATTTTT
Organism: Tenrec ecaudatus; assembly: GCF_050624435.1. Lineage (NCBI taxonomy): Eukaryota > Metazoa > Chordata > Mammalia > Afrosoricida > Tenrecidae > Tenrec > Tenrec ecaudatus. Next base: position 103,044,484 of record NC_134530.1, read on the forward strand.
AATAGATCTTTTTGTATATTTTGTAGTCTGTATAAACCCTGTAATAGGGCCCTTAAGTTTATCCCAATTTTCTCATTGTTGAGCCTTATAGTTCTCAGGCTTATTTTTAGGTTTCTAAGTCCTTTGGGAATAGCAGTACACGTTGGACTACTAACCTGAAGGTCAGCAGTTCAAAACCAGCAACCTCTCTGGGGGAAAGATGATATTTTCAACTCCCATGAAGAATTACAGTGTGGGAAACCACAGGGCAATTCTACCCTGTCCTATAAGATCACTATGTGTTTATAAAACGTGACAGCGAGGGAGAATCCTTCTTGAGCTCATTTTAGTGCATGGGTGGAAGCATGGGTCCTCTTTCATTCTTCTGCAGATGTCTATCCAATTTTTCCAGCACCATTTGTTAGAGTGTGTCCCTTTCCTGGTTAATATTATTTTGGTTTTTATAAAAAATTATTTCCCTGTTGATGGAACCATTTGTTTCTGGGTTGTCTATTCTGTTCCATTGGTCTATGTACCTAGCATTATATTAGTAACAAGCTATCGATGACTGTGGCTATGCAACAGGACTTCAGATATGGTCTTGCGAAGCCTCCAATTGTTTCCTTCTTTTAAATGAGTTCTTTACTTATCCTGAGTCTTTTCCTTCTCCATATAAAGTTAGTCATTAGATTATGTATTTCTTTAAAGAATGAAGTTGGGGTTTGTATATGAATTGCATTGTATTTATAGATTGCTTTAGATAGTATTAACATTTTCAAAATATTGTCTTCCTATCCATGATCAAGAATATACTTCTATTCATGTAGATATCATTTGATAGTTTTTATAATAATCTGAGTCTTAAGTACTTTGTATTTTGTGTGGTCATTGTAAATGGTGTTATATTTTTTTGATGTCCTTTTAGAACTCTCTTCACTGGTACACAGAAATGCAATTGGCTTTTGCTTGTTAGTCCCCTATCCTAGTATTTTATTTAACCATATCCCTCAATTATTTCCAACAATCTTTTTATGGAGTCCTTGTGGTTATCTCTCTATAAAACCATATTATAGGACAAGTTTAACCTTGTCTTTACCATATTGTAGTCCCTTGTTTTCTCTGTTTTCTAAGGGTCCTAGCTAAGATTTCTAGCATGACATTGAATAGTGGGGATGAGGGGCATCTGCTGAGCTTGAGTTCACAAGGACAATAACTTGACTGGCACTCAGAGCATACTTCACAGTTTGTTGATGTTGAATATGAATAATTATGTAGTGAAAAGAAAACTAATCAAAGTAATGGGCTGGGATTCTGGAACTTTGTTTCTATAAAATGTAATGTGAAGACACATCCTTTGGAGAGTGAGGACAACAGTGGGAAATATTTTTAAAGGAAATTGTTTCCTAATTTGTTTAATTTCTACACGACTGTGGTGAAGAGACATTTTTTAACACGGCCCTCTTCTATCCATATCTTTATAATTTCTAGTAAATGATTGGAAGGGACACCGGAAATAGGGAATGTGAAACACTGATAGGAGAGACTGGTCAATTTTGCGTTCCACGGGATAAGTGAGCCATCCTAGAAGCCAGAATACAGAGAATTCTGAGGCCCGTGGGAAAGGAGTACCACCAGCGGAGCACATGTGAGATTCCTGCCTACGAGAACAGAGGCAGCACATACCCGGGACCTTTGCATCTATATTCAGAGTAGACTTAATTTTTTGGAAAGTAGATCTTCAGGATTTTCATCTGAATTATCTCTGACTGGACTCAATTCTCCGTACATTCGGTTACCAGCCAAGCACGTTAGCTGCTGCATCATCCAGGTACTCCTCATGGTAAACGGGCTCTGGTTAATCAGAGCCAACTTACCAGTCAATGCATCCTAGCTGTTTTCTTACCTTTTCTTTTCCCAGCCTATCAATCTAACTTTAAGAATTCTAGTCCAGCAGTGTTAGGTTTCCCAGTTATACTTAAAAAGCTAACTTTAGGTTTATGTCAAAAGTCAAGCTATGAAGTCTTTCTTGTCTGAAGGAAAGCTGTTAGTGCCACTGTTTAACTGCACAAATTCTCATTAAATTAGTAACCATAGGTTACTATCTGGAGGAGACTAATGAACAATAGATTACTCATGAATAATAAATAAACAGAATTATCTTCAAAGTAGGCAAGTTTTCATGAACTTTGTTTTTGCTACTAAGTATCATAAACATAGATTAAGGAGACAACATTGTATATCCTACTAGGATGAGTAGTGACTGGGCCTTAAAACCTTGTGAGCAGTCCTCTGTGGTGAATCTATTGGTCTGCCTCTGTTTGGAGGAAGGAACAGTGGTAAAAATCACAAGACAAGTGAAAATAGTTAGGCCATGCAACCACCAGGCTCCATAACTCTGAGGCCAGAAGAACTACAAAGTGCCTGCCTAACCCACCAAAAGCTCGAGAAAACACATACCCTATCCTTGAGGCGATGAGCGCGTGAGAAAAATGGGGATCAAACTCAAAATTAGAAAACTTACTAAGGCGAGAGAGGGACAAGCGCGTCTTCCAAGATGATGATCCTCTTTCGCCCTTCAATTTGGGAAGTTAGCCCCTTCCTGTGACAGAATAATCAACCTTATATGATCAGAGATGCAGCATCTCCCCAAGAAAACCTCCCACCGACTAGTAAGCAAGTGGAAAGAGGAGACACAGGGGCAAAGCCAAAGAAGAAACGCTGCATTGTGGGGATTGCCATCAACAGCTGTAACAAAGTGCATGTGAGAACAGTGTAAATCTGATCACTTCCTCTACAAACCTTCAGCTAACATACAATAAATAGTTTTGTTTTGTTTTTTAAATGAATAGGTTCCAAATTACAGAAAAATCCCCTTAACAGAAAAACAAAAATGTTTCATAACATATTTGTCCTTGATGATTTTGCATAGCACTTGCACAGGAAATGATCGCGTTTGTCATAGTTCATAACCCAATGCCGAACAACTTTCTTAATGACTTCACTCTGTGTGTTGTCTTGTCGGGAGAGAAAAGTAAACAATGCCTGGGTCACCAAGTAATGGAGAGAAAGGCCTTCATAATTAGAATGTGCCTAAACACTTACGAAGGTTTCTTTTCTGATAAATGGTAGTCTTCTAATTGGCCTAGAACTGCAAACTTTAAAGAAAAACAACATTCTACTGATGTATATTCTATCTTCCATTTAATGTACAGTTCTAGTACTTATGTACATCTCAATCAACTCATTAACCTTAGATCTAAACCCCTATCTCTGGAGTTGATGATGACTCATAATGACCCTGGATATGGTTATTAATAATGTAGATCTTTCCAGGAGCAGACAGCCTGATCTTTCTCCTGCAGAACAACTTGTGAGTTTGAACCGTCAGCCTTTCAGTTAGCAGCCCAATGCCTAACTGACAGTCCCATAATGACTTCTTCATGGATCCTAAGCTCTTCTTAATTCCTATTGGTATTGAGAGTCTGATATACTTGGAACCCCATATTCTTGGGGAATAGTATATATATTCAATTCACTATCTGTGTGTGTGTGTGTGTACATATCCTGTCCTTGAGGTGATGGGAAGGATATAGGAATGCAAAGTTCTGACATATGTCCATGAAAATGAAGCAATTGTACAGGATTCTCTTGGAAGGAAGAGATAGCAATAGTCAGAGAGTTCTCTTTGAAAGGTGTTGACTAACGGACAGTTAATTGTTTTACACTTATCATCTACACTCTCAACTACTGTGTTAATGACGCCTGAGAAAGTTTGCTGTAGTTTTCGCTGCTGAAAACTCAAAGTTCTTCGACGGACAATAAGACTCTTCACGATCACCCTGACATTCATGCTGCCCTAACCACTTGGACCTCACATATTAACCACTCTCCCCTTAAGCATTCTGTTCATTTGCACTGATGTCCTTGTTATTCTTTGACATACAAGGTATACTCTTCTCTAAGACACTTAGGCACATTGATTCAGCTATCAGTTTTAAGGGGCAATGACTTGCTTCCTCACCTTCTTCTGCGATTGAATAGGGTCTCCCTGAGATTTCGATGGACCAGCTATTTAACATGGCATGCTGAACCCATACCACCGCTCCTTTTCTACTTTACTTTTTATACCAGGTTTCATCATCTAAATTACTATATATTTTGCTTTCTAATTTAGTCTGTTGGCTCTTTCCGATTCACTGCAATGGGAATAAGGCATTTTTTTCTGTAAAAGGTCGTTTAGAGCCTATAACATTCATTCATTCTTTCTGCCAAACATTTAAATAACTCACCGCTACTGTGATGGCTGGGATTGCTTCTCTTTGGTGTGGCCTATATTGTTAGGTGGTATTGATGACTTCACAGACCTTATATGGTCTCAGGATAAATGTGCCCTAGCTTGCAGTAGAATATAAACCACAGGATTGAATGTATTCACTTTCCTTGGTTGAAAGTTAGAAAACCAGTGTTGAAAGGGTGTTGTTGTTATTGTTGTTATGTGCCATTGAGTTGGTTGCAAGCCATAGTGACATCATGCACTACAGAACCACATGCTTCACAGTCCTGCATCATCCTGTTAAGTCTAAGCCCCTTGATTCCATTGCTGCAGCCACTGTGTCCATCCATCTCCTCGAGGGCCTTCCTTTTTTTCCCTTCTCTGCCTCTTACTTTTGCCAAGCATGAGCCTTCTCCAGGTACTGGTTTCTCCTGACAACACGTACAGCGTATGTCAGACAAATCCTCACCATTCTTGACTCAAAGGGGCACTTTAGGTATACTTCTTCAAAGACAGATGCTGGTCTTTGAAGCAGTCAGTGGTTCTTTCAAAATTCTACTCCAGCACAATTCAAATGAATAAATCTTGAATCTTTCTTCTTTGGTCTTCCTTATCAATTTCCAACTTCTCCATACATATGGAGCAATGGAAAACACCATGGCTTGGGTCAGGCACACCTGAGTCTTCAAAGAAACAGCCTTGCTCTAAATGCTCATAAGAGCTCTTATGCAGATTTACCTAATGCAAATTGTCTTGTGAGATCTTCACTGCTGCATTCATGAGCATTGATTGTGGATCCAAGCAAGACAAATTCCTTGATAACTTCAACTTTTGCTCCATTTGCCATGATGTCATCTATTGATCCAGTTGTAAGGATTTGGGTCTTCTTTACATTGAGTTGCAATCCACACTGTGGATCAACCTTTGCTCTTCATCAAGTGATTCAAGTCCTCTTCAGTGTCCCCAAGTAAGGATGTGTCATTTGCATACTGCAGGTTGTTAATAAACCGTCCTCCAATCGTGATGCCATATTCTTCTTCACATCAGCCAGCTGCTCTGAAGACTTGCTCGGCATGCCGACAGAATCAGGTAGTGAGGGTACAGCCCTGTCACACATTTGTCCTGATTTTAAACCATGCAGTAGTCCCCTTTTCTCTTTGCACAACTGCTTCCTAGCCCCTGTATAAATCCCACATGAGTACAATGAAGTGTTCTGGAATCCCCACTCTTCCCCAGGTTACCTATATAGCTTGTTATTATTTGTTTATGTAGCAAATTAAACAAGTATAAACAAATTTCTGGTATTCCTTACTTTCAGCCAAGATTCCTCAGACATCAGCATTGATGTCCCTTCTTCCCCATATTGTTCTGATTCAGCCCGAACCTCTCACAGTCCCCTGTCAATGTACTGCTGCAACCATCGTTGGACGAGTTTAAGCAAAATGTTCCTTAAATACGGTATCAGTGATATTGTTCTATAGATTGAACATTCTGTTGAGTCACCTATCTTTGGAAGGGTGCACTGAAAGGGTAGTATGTATAAAAATCCTTTCTTTACAAGTCAATACTGTCTCATAATGATACTATAGGACAGCATAAAAGTCCCCTTAGAATTGTTAAAGCTGCCCTCTTTCAGGAACCAAAATGTCACATGTTTCAAAGAGGGGTCATGGGCTCATATCACTGACTGCTTAGTTAGCGACTGAGTCTTACACACTGCACCAACAGAGATCATGAACTGAACATAGTCAGTCCTTCATAAATATAATGGAATGGAAAAATAATTTCAGTAAATTTTACTACCATTAGAAATAAATCAAAGTAATATGCACATTTAAACAAAAGCATTTATCTGTTTTGTTTATATATTATTTAAATGCATTTTAAAATTATTTTATTTAAAGTGCATTTTTATAAGAAATCTTCCTTTTAAAGAAAATGAAAACTAGACTTTATCTTAACACGGAGGACTAGAAATGACTATACCATTATTTTTCCAAAAATATTCTAGATAAACAAGCTCAATGGACTCAGAGTACATATAAATAGAAATAATCATATTTTGTTCTAAAGAAAATGTTATATTAAGGATAAAATGTACTCAAGAGAAACAGGGTGACTGAATGATATTGGTCTACAGATATTCTGTTCAAGAAGAAACATTTTTAAAAGTATCATAGAAAGCTTAGGTTCCATCAGTTCCCCACCCCCACCCCCCCAAAAAAGATGAAGACCTAATATCTACCATTGCCAAGATTCGAAGCAGGATTTCATAAGTTGCCAAACCCGATTCTTTGTCAGCTACACTACAGTGATTGAGCTGTAGTGACAAGTGTAGGGACCAGTAAAAAGAAACGCTGCAAACTTCCATGAAATTGGAGAGTAGGTTATAATTTCAGGTTGAGGAGAACATTGCTAGTTTTTCAATAATAATAATTGGTAGTAGGTAGAGTAAGAAAATAAAAGGGACAGGGAGATTTCAGAATACATTTAAAAATAGCAAAAGAAAACACTTACTGCCAAGGAGTTGATTCTGACTCATATTGACCCAACAGAAAAGGGCAGAACTTCCCATGTGGGTTTCCAACACTGTACATTTTGATGGGAGTAAAAGTCTGATCTTTCTCTCATGGAGCCAGTGATGGTGTTGAACTGCTGACCTAGCGATTAATAGTCCACTCCATACCCTGCCACACTACCATAGGCTTCTGTTTGTTTTGAAAATTTTTCTTAGAAGTGTATTTTATTTAAGGCAATACAATTCAATTTTATATTTTTCCTAAAAAATAGATTGCATTGTCCAATAACAAAAGCATACTGTATAGCAATAATTGCAACTAATTTTGTATCTGGTTTACATAAGGATCACAAGCAAGTAGAGCTTTTCCTCCTCTGTGCATTCGATATCACTTTGTTTATAACTTTCAAAGTATTTACTGCATTCTCTCATAGTTATCTACAGTCTCACCCTGCAAACAAAGCGTTCTTTCTGAGAACTGGCGCTGTGGTTTACTTGTTTTGATATCCCTACACTACTTTGATTGGGTTCCACAACCACTTCAGCAGTATCAAATTATGACTTACAAAAAATGATTGGAAATTTGATTAATTTTTCACCAAATACACATTGAGTGCCAACTATATCCATAGCATTGTACTACACATAGATCAAATACATTTCTATGTGTATTTAAATTGTATCATTTCCAAAATGTTTTATAAATTTAAAATAATCATCTGTGTAGATGTTGAAAACATGAGATGCTTATTGAGATAAGCCTAGCAGAATTCATAGGCTAAATGCTTAAAAGTTTCCTAATTAAATTTCAATTTTGTTATAACTCCTATTCTTTAGTTTAATTGCTTAAAAGATTTTTCAAATAACATATCCAATCATTACTGAGATATATCAATAAGAAATATTAATTCAAAATTAATACCACTTAAGTAACTTGCAAATGAGTGGAGTTAGTATGGCGGTATAAAATTTAATGAAGAGCAGTGTAACAGATTTTTAAGGGGTAGAATTATTTCCTCAACAGTAAAAACTATGGGCCAATGGTCTACATTGGTAGATATACTTGAACAACATCTCTGTTATGAATAGGAGCAATGGCAGATACCATCCAAATTTTACTGATGTTTGGTTGCTTTCGAATTAAGCATTTCAGAGACTTTACATGTTTGGAATTGAGGGTTAGAGTCTGAGAAAGGGACAGATTTGTATAGTGGAGGTAAGAAAAGTCTTTCCATAAACTAACATGCTAGCCATGTAGATCGTTCAAAGATGTTTCTAAAGTAAAGTCCATTATAATGTAGTAGCATGTACTTTCTAAATGAGCATTGTTAAGATGTTAAAGATAATGTTACAAAAATGCATTAGACAATATATTCTAAAATTGGTCTTCTAACCTCTTGTAAATAGAAGTAATACACTCATCTTGGGAATTCAGAATATTGGCAAATATTTTTTGGACAACACTAAGGCCTAAGCATCACAGTTTCACCTATACTACATTTCCCATTCCCCAGTGTCTCATATATCATAACCCAGGAGCTCCAATGACTCTTGGATGAAAGGATGCATTATACAACACCCATGTCCATGGCAAGCACACTCACATGTAACTCATCATCCCAAGGCTCAGCAAAGCAGTATCCAGGGAGCCAAATATGATCCAATAGTTAATATTTTGCCTCCAAATCACAGAATCTAAATTTGTTTTGAGAAAATTCAGAGCTGTTGATCTGTAGGTGATTCATAAAGCATGCTCTTTGTGAGTCAAGGCTTAGAATATTTTGAAATGCATTGAAATCATTATGTTCTTACCTTGGATAAATACAATTTTATTCTAAATAAGTGGTAAAGATTGGTCATTTATTTAATTTACCTTTACTTTGTTAGGAAATGATGGACAGCTTAAAAAGTTTTATGTTAGCAGGTTTTGTAAAGCATTCTTTTAAGATGGCACCTTGCACTTGATATTAAAATGTTAATATTAGCTTTATTCTATAAAGAAGTAAATAATTTCATGAACAGTTTATGCAAGTTTCAAATTGTTAAAGGATGCTGACTTTAATGAATTTCTAAGTGAATTTATCTTTTTAACATTACACTTATCTTGTGTGTACAGGTGATATCCCTAGTGTCCAATCAGAGACAAGTTTTCATCTTGTTGTCCAGGGGTATGATGTGCACAATTCCTTTTGACAGTGATGAGAAGTGAATACATAAATCCAGCCCACTTCAGTGAAAATTGACCCATAATTTTTTTTTACCCTGAAGAAAAATACAGTTACAAAATTTAAACATGCAAAAACAATACAGTCAACTTTCAAGGTGCACCATTAGTTAATGATAGTCAGCAAACATTACATTTCACCTTGAGGAGAGTGAGGCCCGGATTTGTTTCCAGGTGCTCATGAATTCTAACAATCATGGCACTCTACATTATCACAAAAAAAAAGAAGAATGAAAGAAAATGTGAGTAATAATTTTTTTCCCCCATTTCAATGAGCTCACAAGTTAAAATTCAGAGAGCATGCTTTTCAAAATATTTTCTCCTACCTTTGCCAATCGCTAACATTTTCCCTGTGAAATAGGAATATGCATTTCCTCTAATTAATATTTAGTAGTTAAGAGTATATATTTTGCACACATAAAATACACATGCATTTTTAAGTATGTGTCGTGAATAAAAAGTTTAAGAGTGTCTCTGAACCAGTATTTTTTAAAATTTTACTAGTATTCCTAAGAATTAGGGAAAAAAGAAAATTGGCACACTGATTCAGTCAATTGCCTCTCTAGCAAGTAGACTACTTTTAAACAAGCGTAACAGAGCACACTGAAAAATTGAAGTCATCCACCAAAACATTGTTTCCTTTAATACACATAATAAATCATAAATTTATTAATTTCCCTATGTAATTTGCTTTTAGCCTCTTTATATCACTAGTCTATAGCTTTTCCACAACTAAGGAGTTTTAATATGAAGCTCAGATCACGTAGTAACCCCAATTATCGTCTCTAGTTTTGAAGGCTTTTCTAATTTTGGGGTAATAGAACTGGCAAGTAAAATTTTGTTTAAAAAGTTCATTAACTTCATAGAATTATCATGTACTCTATTTTTTTAACTTAAAATTTAAATTTAAATTTTGAATTTATCTTCTTTATGGTGCCTTTTCTCATGCACACACAAGATCTCAATAATGAGATATTATTTTATATTAGTGGAGTAGATTAATATTTTCAGACAATATACTTAAATGATTCCATACATTATAACACAAAACAACATAAGTAAGGTTTAGATTACATTTCTTTTAAATGCAATAAATAGTATTTTAAATAGAGATATATTTTTGAGTGCCTCCTATGTGCATATCACTGTACCAGGTAAAGAATGGCAAAATCATTTAAAGTCCAACTTGTCATAGAGTAGCATATTTTATTATTATAGTATAAAATATGCATAGAAATAATACCTTGTCAAATACTGAAGATCAAATAAATGCGAGCAGAACCTTGTAAGATATAGTGCCATAGGATGGGGTGACTCAGGGCGGAGACACTCTAAGTAGGACTGAGACTGCACTGCTTTCTCAAAGTCAAGTCCATCAAGCTAGCGTGACTGGATAGCCAGTGAGAGAGGAGCTTTAGGGGATCTGAATTTGCTAATGAACGACAACCCAAGGTGAGAAGAAACATCTGTAAAATCTACTCATAATCAGAACTTGGACTATATGAGGTATGCATCTAGGAAAATTGGAAGTTGTCATTAAGGAAATGGAACACATAAAAATCAATACCCTGGGCATCTGTGAGCTGAAATGAATGGATATTGGCCATTTTGAATCACTCATATGGTTTACTATGTCAGGAATAACACAATCAAGAGAAATGGCATTGCATTCATTCTCAGAGGACATTTCAATATCTATTTTGAAGTACAGAGCTGGGTGAAATAGAATTACATTTATTTGAAATCAAGAAAAAAATCAATAAAAATATTACTCAAATTTATGAATCAACCATTAAAGCTCATAATGAAGAAATTGAAGAATTCTACCAATGATTCAGTTCTCCAGAGATTGATCAAACATGCAACTACAATGCATTGCTAATTATTAGTGATTGGAATGTAAAAGTCGGAAACATAAAGGAAGGAAATGAAGTTGGAAAATATAGTCTGGGTGGTATAAATGAAACCAGAAATCCCATGATAGAAATTTTCAACACCAATGACATGTTCAGAGCAAATACATTTTTTTCAACAACGCAAAAGGTAACAGTACACATAGGCATCTCCAGATGGACATGCAGATATCACACTGACTACGTCTGTAGGGAAATGCTATAGACATCGTGGTTGCACATTGGGCTGCTAACTGCAATATTAGCAGTTCAGAACCACCAGGTTCTCATGCAGACTCAGACAGACCTTGGTTCTCCTGTAAAGGGAACACATGTCAGAAACTCGCTCGAGCACTTCTACCCTGTCCTACAAGGGCCCTGTGAGTCAGAATCTAGGCAAAGGCAGTGAGTGATTTTGAGTGGGAAGAGATGATGGAGAAGCTCAATCCCAATAACTAAAACCAGGAACAGGACTCACTGTAGAGCAAACCATTGATTGCTCATACCCAAGTTCAGGTTGAAGCTGAAGAAAATTAAAACAAGTCCCAGAGAGCCAAAATACAACCTTGAGTGCATCCCACTTGTATTTTGAAAATAGATCAAGAACAGATTCGTTGCACTGAACAATTGTGAAAGAAGACTGGATGATACACAGGAGGGCACCGAGAGCATTATTCATGGAAAAAGCAATCGGTCACAAAGAAAAATTAAAGAGGAGTACAAAATGAATTCCAGAAGAGACTTTGAAACTTGTTCTTTATTATAGAGTAACTAAGGTAAATAGAATAAATTATGAAGGTAACGAGCTGAATAGGATGTTTCCAAGGGAAGCTAGAGAAGACAAAGTAAAATATTACAAGGACAGGTGCAAAGAATCTAGTGTTAGAACACCAAAAGGGAAGAACACACCGTGTCTTAAACGGAAAGACTTCAAGCCAAAATTCTAGCTTTGAGCTAGAATATGGAAAGATTATATGACAAAATTTTCACTGTACCAAAAACAACTAGTGGAATTTCCACCATTTCAGGAGGTAGCAAAAGAGGAAGAAACAAGGAAGCCAAGGAAGGTTCAAGGTGCCCTGAAAGCATTAGACAAAAACAAGTCTCCAAGAATTGATGGCGTGTTTCAACAGCTGGTGAAGTAATAGAAGCACTGACTCATCTATGCCAGGAAGTTTGGAAGACAGTTGCTTGATCAGCTGCCTGAAGACATCTATATTTGTACCCATTCAAAAAATGATCCAATAAAATGTCCAAATTATAGAACAATATAATTGATATCACATGCAAGTAAAATTTTGTTGAAGATCATTGAACAACAGTTGCAGCAGTACATTGGAAGGAACTGAAAGAGGTTCAGGCTGCATTAAGGAGAGGATTTGGAACAAGTAATATCATGTTGCTGATGTCAGATGCATCCTGGCTGCAAGCAGAGAATGCCAGGAAGTTGTTGACTTGTGTTTCATGGACTATGCAAAGGCTTTGGACTATGGGGACCAAGAAAAACTATGGATAAAAAAAAAAGAAAAACTATGGATAGCCTTGAGAAGAATGGGAATTCCAGAACATCTGACTGTGTTCTCTCAGAATTGTACACGGACCAAGATGCATTTTACAAATAGCCCAGAGGAACGCTGCATGGTTTAAAATCAGGAAAGATGCGTGACAGGGATGTATCCTCTCACCATACTGTTCAATCTGCATGCTAGGGAATTCATCAGAGAAGCTGACTTATATGAAGAAAGTGTGGCATCAGGATTGGAGACCGGCCTTTTGACCACCTGTGGTGTGCAGGTAAAACAAACTTGCTTACTGAAAGTGACAAGGACTTGAAGCACTTGGGGATGAAGATCAAGATGGCGGCCTTCAGTAAGGATTTCAACAAAAGGAAAAGAAGACCAAAGCCCTCGCAACTAGACCAGTAGGTAGCCGCGTCATGATAAATGATGAAAAGTGTGAACCTGTCGAGGGTTTTCTCTGGCTTGGATCCACGATCAGTGCTCAGGGAAGCAGCAGTCAAGAGATGGAATGGCACGCTGCTGCATTGCGCAAATCCGCCATACAGGTTCGCTAATACTCTAAGAGTATTGGAAAAGCAGGCTGTTACTTGGGGACTAAGTTGTGCCTTATCCATTCTATGGTATTTCCACTTGTCTCACATACGTGTGAAAGAAAAGCAAAGAATTCATTTAATTGAATTGTGGTGCTGGAGAAGAATATTGAAAGAACTATGGACTGCTAAAAGAACAAACAAATCTGTCTTGGAAGAAGTACAGCCAAACTGTTCTTTACAGGTAAGGCTGGGGAGACTTGGTCTTACATAGTTTGAACATGTTATCAGGAGAAATAAATCCCTGCAGAAGGATATCACGCTTCATAAAGTTGAGGAACAGCAAACAAAGGATGGATTGATATAGTCACTGCAACAATGGTCTCAAGCACAGGAACGATTGTGAGGATGATGTAGGACGAAGCAGCTTTTCATTCTATTGGGCGTAGGGTCACTGTGGATAGGAACCGACCTAATGGCACCTAGCAACTTGATTATTTTCAACATAGTTAAAATTTTCATACCAGATTTTCAACTTGTTTTGCTCTTGCCAATCACCTGGAGAGTGAATATGCTTATAGTGCACTAGACATTCTCATCTTTTATTGGAAATCACGCTGCCTACAATAATAACGTTTCTCTGCTGGTTTCTAAAGAAATAACTATTAGATCTCCTTTATGGTCCATAATGCCAAACTCAAAAGTCTTCTTAGCCTAATTATCCCCTACAAATCATAAGACATATATGTCTTGTTTCTTATTTGAGTGATATATAAGAAGCTGTAGAACTGCAAGAAGGTGGATCTCTGAAAAACTTCCCACACTAGAACAAGAATATGCAGATGCTGAGAGCAGTGCTCAATTTACAAATAGAGAAAGATAAGGTGAGTTGGCAAAAATGAACGTGAACAGAAAATATTAAAGAAAATAAAGAGAATAAAAACCCTGAAAAAAGTCTGTACATTAAAACTATAGAAGACTTACAACCCCCTTAAATCTTTCTTTATTCTCTCATTCTTCTAGTCGCAGAAAATGTTCTTCCATTATCTTATCATCTGTCTATGCCAATTACCTACTGATAAAGATGTAGGCTAATGTATAGGCTAAAGGTTTCACTTATAGTGCTTCTTCATAACATGATTATCACTTATTTGGTCAGTATCCTATATAAGATTTTGAATAACAAATGTAACTAGCTAATTCTAAGTATTTTAATACATATAATTCATTTAATTGTACTCAAATGTTAAAAATATCAAGAAACCTTTTCATACTAGTAATAATTTCTTAAGTAAAGACCGAAATGGTCATTGGCAGGAGCATCAACTTTTGGTTTTACATTTTTTCCAATGACTATATTACCGGAATTTCTAAAGCAAAGATGTTACTTTGAAGACTCAGGTGCACATAACTCAAGCCATGGTATTTTCACTTTCTGCACATATATGTGACATTTGGACAATGACTAAGGGAAACCAAAGAAAAACTGGTATGTTTTATGGTGTGTTAATGAATATTACATATATCACAGAATGCCACAGAAGAATTCTCCTTAGAAGCAATAATGTTGGTACTTTTTCTCACATGGTTTGCACAGGTTGTCAAGAGAGACCAGGGCCTCAAGGAGGACAACGTGCTTGATAAAATAGAGGACAACGTGCGTGTTTAAATAGAGGGTTAGAGGAAAGTAGGGAGACCTTCAACACTATGCCCTTCCAGCCACTGCAAGAATGACCACAAACACGGGATGGCCTGTGAGGATTATGCAATGTTTCACTGACTGGATTTGCAAAAATGACAACTAACGACAACATGGTGCCTATCAGTGGAATACATCAGTATTTCTTTGTAAGAAAACATTATCATTGGTCTCTAAAGGCTGTGAATATACTTTTCATTTGTTAACTGCCAGAAACTTCCTCTCCATAACAGACTTTGTATGATTTCCTAATTCTGAAATGTATAAACTTCTCATGAATAATTTTGAATTAATAGCATACTACTTATACATGTGGGAAGACTTTTTGCATGAAGCATAATACAAATTTGAATATAATGATATAAAACACATATTTTTACAAAAATCAATGTTAAACATTATAATATATTAATCAAATTATGTTATTAAATATTCTAATATATTTTAATAGTAAAAATTCTATGCCTTGATTATTGTGTAAGATACATATGTATCTATAACAGAATTATATATAATAGTATATATAAAACAGAATTCCACCACTTGTCTGCCAGTTTGTCAAATTGTTGTTGCTGTGTTGCTACAATGCTGGAAATTATGTCACTGGTATTTCAAATACCATTAGAATTACCAAACAGGACAGTTTTAGTGGAGCTTGCAGATTAAGAGCAGACAATAAATAAAGACTTGACTCCCGACTTTGGAAGTAGGATCTAATGAAAATCTTATGCATAACTTCAAAACACTGCCAGACACTGAGGCCTAATGAGTGGAAGGAGGTCATTTTCAGAGGTAATGCCAGAGGATGGGTCCCTCGCATTGATGGCACTCAAATTTGACTGAAGAAGACCTGGTTTCTGGGAGTGGCATCAGCCATGCTAACATGAGTTAGGTAAATCCCGTGAGAGTGGAGACCTAGGGACCTTCAGTTCCGGATTGGAAAAACTCAAAGAAATGAGAAACCAGCTGCAAAAATTGGGTGATGATCAGAATGTGGAATATATGAAATATGGAGCTAGGACAATTGGAGATCATTAAAAATGAAATGGAGCATATAGAGTGACATATCTAGGCTTTTGTGACCTGAAAGGGACTGGTATTAGCCATTTTATATCAGAAAATTATATAGTTTACTATGCTGGGGATTATAAAATCCAGAGAAAAGGCATGGTATTCACTGTTGAAAAGGATGTTGCAAAATCAATAATGAAGTACACTGCTGTCTGTGATAGAATGATATCTATTATCTCTCATAGATATCCAATCAATAAAAGTATTATTCAAATTTATGCACCGACCACAATGCCAGTGCTAAAGAAATTTCTACCAACATCCTCAGTCAAAAAACGATCCAACATGCAATCTAGATGCACTGATAATAATTGGTAATTGGAATACAAAATTTGGAAACAATGAGGAAGTAAAAGTAGTTGGGAAATATGAACTTGGTGATAGAAACAAAAATGGAGATTACATGATAGAAATTTCCAAACCAATGACTTGTTCATAGCAAATACTTCTTCTTCTTCTTCTTTTTTTTACGTGAAAGGTGACTATATCCCTGGACTTCTCCAGGTGGAATACACAGAAATAAAATTGATTTCATCTGTAAGAAGATGAACTGGCGAAGCTCAATTATCAGCAGCTAAAACCAGGTGAGGGACTGGCTGTGGAGCAGAGCATCAACTGTTGATATGTAAGTTAAAAATATAGATGATAGAAATTAAAACAAGGCCATGAAAGGCAAAATACAACCTTAAGTCAGTCCCACCTGAATTTCAAGAACATCTCAAAAACAGACCTGAGACGTTCAACACTAATGACAGAACACATGATGAGCTGTGGGAGGATATCAAGAAGAAAATTCATAAAGAAAGCAAAAGGTCATTATATGACAGGAAAGAAAGAAAAGATCAAAGTGGATGTCAGAAGAGACTCTGAAGGTTGCTCTTCATTGTAGAGTAGCTACAGAATATGGGAGAAACAAAGAAGTCAAAGATCTCAACATAAAATCTTAAAGATGATCTTTCGAATTCAATGCCAAATAGTATAATGAAATGATCAAAGATCTTAAATTAGAAAACTGAAAGGGAAGAACAGACTGAGCATATCTGAAAATGAAAGGCCTCAAGAAAAAATTCACACCTCGAGTTGCAATATTGAAAGATTCTATAGGCAAAATATTAAATGCTTCAGGTAGCTTCAAAAGAAGCGGGGGGAAATACTCAGAGCCACTGCGCCAGCAAGAACTGATTGACACTGTACCATTTCAGGAGATAAAATATGAACAAGAGAGGGGGGGGGGGAAAGAGGACCTGATGCAAGGGGCTTAAGTGGAGAGCAAATGCCTTGAGAATGATTGGGGCAGGGAATGTATGGATGTGCTTTATACAATTGATGTATGTATATGTATGGATTGTGGTAAGAGTTGTTTGAGTCCCTAATAAAATGTAAAAGAAAAGAGAAAAAAATGATTAGGGCAAAGACTGTACAGATGTGCTTTATACAATTGATGTATATATATATGTATGAACTGTGAAAAGAATTGTATCAGCCCCAATAAATTGTTAAAAAAAAAAAAAAAGAACCAATGGTGCTGAAGGAAGAAGTTCAATCTGCAGTGAAAGCATTAGCCAAATTCAAGTCTCCAGAAATTGATGCAAAACCAAATAAAATGTTTCAACAAGCTCAGATCTACCACTGATGCTCTTAGAAGCAGCAGTCAAAAGTTCAAAAGATGAATTGCGTTAGGAAAATATGCTCCTTAAAATATTGAAAAGCAAGGATATTGCTTTGAAGACTTAATTGTGTCAGACCAATCATGGTATTTTGTTTTATTTCCTTTTTAATAAATCATTTTATTGGGGGCTCATACAGCTCTTACCACAACCCATCCATCCATCCATTTTGGCAAGCATATTTGTACATATGTTGCCATCATCATTTTCAAAGCAGTTTCTACTTGAACCCTTGCAATCAGCTCATTTTTCCCTTTCCTCTTTCCCTCCTTCCCTCCCTCCCTCCCTCCCTCCCTCCCTCCCTCCCTCAGGAACCCTTGATAATTATAAATTATTATTATTTTTTCATGTTTTGCACTGTCCAATGTTTCCTTTCACCCCCTTGTCTGTTGTCCATCCCCCTGTGAGGAGGTTATAGGTAGGCCATTGTGATCAGTTCCCCCTCTCTCCCTCCACCTTCCCCTTACCCTCCTGGTATGACTACTCTCAATATTGGTCCTGAGGACTTTATCTGTCCTGTATTCCCTGTGTTTCCAGCTCTTATCTGCACTCATGTACATGCTCTGGTCTAGTCAGATTTGTAAAGTAGAATTAGGATCATGATAGTGGAGGGAGGAAATGTTAAAGAACCAGAGGAAAGTTGTATGCTTCATCGGTGCTATACTACACCCTGACTTACCCGTCTCCTCCCCAAGACCCTTCTGTAAGGGGATATCCAATTGCCTACAGCTTGGCTTTAGGCTTCCACTCTGTACTCCCCCACCTCCACCCTGCCATTCACATTTTGATATTTTTACTCTGCCTCTTTGATGCCTGATACCTGATTCCATCGACACCTCATGATCACACATGGTGGTGTGTTTCTTCCATGTGGGCTTTGTTCCTTCTCAGCTAGATGGCCTTCAATCATGGTATTTTCATTTGCTTCATATATATGTGAAAATTGATAAAGAAGACGAGAATAATCCATGCACTTGGATCATGCTGCAGCAGAATAATATTGAATGTAACATGGACAGCTCAAAGGACAAACCAATCTGTCTCGGCAGAAGGACAGTCACATGGGTCCTTAGAGGCAAAGACGGCAAGACTGTATCTTGCATAATTTGAACATGTTGCCAGAGAAACCAATCACCGGTGAAGGACATTGCTTTTGGAAAAGTAGAGTGGCAGTGGGGGAGGAGCATGCCTCCAGGAGCTGGATAGGCACTGGTCCGGGAACAATGGGCTTAACAATGAGAATAACAGTGAAGATGGTACAGGGCCAGTTAGGGTTTCATTTTGTTATGCAAAGGGTCGGGGCTGACTTGATGGTGCCTAAAACTACAACATCACAGAACTTGGTGAAGTTTTGACAAGGGTAAGAAGACACTTTATTAAGAAGAGGAATAATCATTTTAAAAATATTGATGGGACAACTAGATATCTACATACAAAAGAGTGCAATTGAATTCTTACCTCATATTATACAATAATTTGCACAAAATCACAGATCAGAATTTAATTAAAACTATAAATCTGTTATAACAAAATATGGGGAGAAATATTCAAGCTCTTTGATGAGGTAATGAGTCATTAGATATGACAGTAAAATCAAACTACCAGTGACAACCCATAAGGAAAAAAATCTATAAATTAAAATTCATTTAACTTAAAGAAGATTGTACTTCAAATGACACAACTAAGAAAGTGAAAAAAAAGCCCACAAAATATGAGAATACATTTGGAAATTATATATGAAAAATGAGTTGCATCAAATGTATAAAGACATATTCCAACTTGAAATAAAATGACAATTTTAAATTGTAAAATGAAATGAACAGATGTTTCTTCATTTAAAGATATACAAATGGCCAAGAAATGTATAAAAATATGACCCATGAAATAAATCATTAAGAAAATGAAAACTGTAGTAAAATATCACCTCAAAAACACTAAGCTATGATGAAGAAGATGGACGATAACAAGTGTGGGCAAACTTGTGGAAAATTCTGAAACCCTAACATATAGCTGTTGAGAATTAAAAATGGTGCCAACACTTTCGAAAACACATTTCCTCAAGTTATTAAATATAAAGTTACCACATTCCTGTTGTTAGTTGAAGTTAATTTGTTTCTGACAAATAGCAACCCTACATACAACAGAACGAAACACAGCCCATTAATTCTACTCTGATTTATATAGCCTCAAGTACTGAACACATATGGCCACACCAAACTTAGTGCACAGATGTCCGTCGCACCATTATTCATGATCACTAAGTGAAGACAGCTTAAGAGTCCATTGCTAGGTGCCATCCAATCAGTCCTCACTTGTAGCGACCTAGGTGTAACACAGCAGAACACTGACTGATCCTGCACCAGCCTCACAACCACTGCCAAGTTTGAGTGCATGGTTGCAGCACTATATCAATGTACCTTGTTGACTATCTTCAGTTGTGTTGAACCTCTACTTTACAAATTATGATGGCCTTCTCGATAACATGTTCCAAGACTAGTGCTGACCAGTGGCTGTGGGGAAAGGGGAATGAATACGCGAATGGGCATGGCATTCCTTATCTAGGTAATGAAAATATTCAGTAATATGAATAATGGTAATAATGGTAAAGGTGCACATAGTATTAAATATGCTAATGACCACATTTTATACGCACATAGGGTGAATTTTATAGTGTGCAAATTATAACTAAGTAGAGATAATATTTTTTAAATTGTGGGATTGATAATATTACTTCATTAGTGCTTTCCAGAGTTATAATATAACTACAAAAATATGGGATACCAAGTATAACTAATTTGATATAAAATACCTTACAAAACCAATTAATAATTTGTTACTTGGGATTTTTTAAATTCTATAATATATTTTAGTGCCCTCATTATGATTGAGTCATGCAAACTATTTTTTTAATTTAAATCATTTATTGAGGTCTCGTACAACTCTTATTGCAATCCATACATACATCCATTGCGTCAAGCACATTTGTGCATTTGTTGTCTCCATCATTCTCAAAACATTTTCTTTTCACTTGGACCCTTGGAATCAGCTCCAATTTTCCCCCTTCTTCCCTCCCCGCTCTCCTCTCCCTCATGAACCCTTGATAACTTACAACTTATTATTATTTTATCATATCTTACACTGCCCGACTTCTCCTTTCACCCACTTTACTGTTGTTCATCCCCCAGAGAGGAGGGTATATGTAGATCCTTATAATTGGTTCCCCCTTTCTACCTCATCTTCCCCCCACACTCATCCTATCACCACTCTCGCCACTGGTCATGAGGGATTCATCAATCCTGGATTCCCTGTGTTTATAGTTCCTATCTGTGCCAGTGTACATCCTCGGGTATAGCCAGGTTTGTAAGGTAGAATTGGGATCATGATCGTGCATGGGGGAGAGGGGTAGCTTTTAAGAACTAGAGGAAAGTTGTGTGTTTCATAGATGCTACACTGCACCCTAAGTGACTCATCTCCTCCACCCTAACCCTCTGAAAAGGATGTCCAGGTGAGTACAAATGGGCCTTGGGTCCCCACCCCGCACTGCCCGTCATTCACGATGATATGACTTTTTGTTCTTTGGTGCTTGATACCTGATCCCTTCAACACCTCATGATCACACAGGCTGGTGTGCTTCTTCCATGTGGGTTTTGTTTCTTCTGGGATAGATGGCTGATTATTTACCTTTAAACCTTTAAGACCTCAGACACTATATCTTTTGATAGCCAGGTGCCATCAGCTTTCTTCACCACATTTCTTATGCACACATTTGTCTTCAGCAATAGTGTTGGGAAGGTTGGTATCATGGAGTGTCCGTTTAGTCGAGCAAAGTATTCTTGTAATGAGGGAGTAATTGAGTAGAGGCTCAATGTCTATCTGCTAACTTAATACTAAACCTATGAATATATGCACATAGATCTATTTCCCCTTCCTCATATATAAAAATATTTACATATATACATGCCTGTATTTAGGCCTCTATGTATGCCCTTTGCCTGCTACTTCTTTCCTCTATTTCCATTTACTATCCTCTTGTCCCACTATCATGCTCAGCTTTCACTTGGGTTTCAGTAATTCTTCTCGGTTACATTACCCTTGATCACTTCCTACCAGGCCTCCCACCCTCTCCTTGCCACTGATTTTGAATCAGTTGTTGTTCCCTTACATGTGAGTCCAACATAAAGAAGGGGAAAGGGGGAAGGAGGAGACAGAATGGGGATGGGGAGAAACTGAGATGATGACATGGATGAAACAGGGCACTAACCCACCCAGTGGGAGAGTATTGGTTGTGTCCCCACAGAATTAGAATGTGCATACCGACCCCACCATAAAAAGACTAGACTACAAGGTTGGCCTCAACCAGAACCAGCCTGACCCCCACCATGGAAGGGTGTGGCACAGAGAATGACAATAGACCCTCTGGTGAGGGAAAGGAACCAACCTACCATACCCAGAAGGAAGTGAGAGTAAATGAAGGGGGAAGAAGGGAGTGGAGCACACCCAGGCCCACCAAGCCCTGAGGACAATAGCCCCCTCAGAGCAGCCAATGCAGAGAGGACCATTTGGCCAGCACCACTATGAGATGCAACATCCTACACTGACCCATAGCCCTACATGGGACAACACTGGAGACACAGTATGGGATGTGTGACCACGCGGACCCCACCACACGGAAGCAAAAGACTAATGGCATGCAATAGAACAGCAAGGGGAGCAGGGCAAGGACGTCCCAAGGGAGTACCAAAAATATACTTTAAGGCTGGGATGTGGCACCCTATCAGACTCGACCAGAAAACACTCCTAAAGGTCAACAAACCGGCCTTGAACTATTTACAGGCTTTTCTTTCTTTTTTTTCTTCTTCTTCATTTTGTATATCTTTGGCTTTTTTTGTTGTTGTTGCTGTTTTCGCTTTGTTTTTCTGTGTTACTTTGTTTGGGGCTGGCATGTTTTTATGTGCATATTATCTCTGCAGGTCTGTCTCCATAAGATAGGCTGGATAAACAATGTGGAGAAGAAAACAAGGGGACCAATGGTTGGGGGGGACATCAGAAAGGGGGAGATTGGGGGATGGGAAGTGGTACAAACTTTCTGTTGAAACATTTATAGATGAAGACAATCATCTATAGTCTTCAGGAAGGATTACACCTTAAAATAAAGAAAACAAAACTCTGACAACTAAATTAATATACAACATCATGAGAAATAGAGAAAAGATTGAAGTTATTAAGGATTTCATTATACTTGGATCCACAATCAATCTTTGTAATCAACCTTAGCAATCAGGAAATGAAGCAGCATATTGAATTAGGCAACCTGCTGCACAAACTTCCTTAAAGTGTTTAAGACCACCACCAACACCACACAACAAAGATGTACTCAGTTCAGCTCCTGGTATTTCCAATTGCTTCATACGCATATGAAAGCTGGACAGTGCAACCTTGGTTTTGTCTAACTATATCTCTGCCTTAAATAAGAAGTACATCCTTTGGCTTTCCTTGAAGCTAAATAAGACAAAATTCTGGTCAAAGGAATGTTACTTAGCACCATTTGGGAACCTTACATAAAACACAGCTACAAGTACTGTCACCTTCTTCATCTCTATCCTGCCCTTCCTGCCACTAGAATGTCAATGTGACGCTTGAAGGAGAACAGCAATTTGAGTGGAGGCTGAGAATCAGAAGACAAGAGGGCTATAAGTTACTAAAATTTAGTACATGGAGTATTACTGCCAGATGAATCTAGGCTACATACCACTGAATTTTATAAAAGACAAACAAACTCTACTTTGTTTAAGTTAGTATCTGTGTCTTATAGCTGAATGTAATGTAAACTGTGAAATGCAGTCAATTATCTACTGATGGCTCTTCCAGGAACTGCCTTTGTATTCACATCAAAATGACCTTCATTTTATTTATGCCTATGGGTCAGAAGGTGGAGGAGGGTCATCACTGGGTTAGGATGCGATGTGACTGTCAGTGATTGTCTGAAAATAAACTGTGATTATCATCTTGCTAGGTAGAAATTGAGTCATCTTAGAAGCAGGAAGTAGGGATCTCACTACCAGAAAAAGGGAAGAGCCTAGGGGGAAATGCTTTCGAAATGGGAATTTATATTATGGTATAATGGGTTACTGGCTGAGCTGCTAACTGCACAATCTCCACCAGCTGCTCCACAGCTATCCCCTCTCATAAAGAATTACAGCCTCAGAAACCTATGGTATCAGTTCTACTCTGTCATGTGGGTCACTGGGATTAATAGCTGACTCGACGGCAGTAGGTTAGTGATTCAACTTTACTCTATATAATTCTACTATACTGAATGTGTAGGGGGAATAAAGATCATTATCCACTACTTTATCAATGAGAATGAAATTTGGCTCCCGTGACTATTTAGTTGTTCCAGAGTTCTCTGTAGTCCAGCTTCCCTCTGACATTCGAATTCACCAAGTCTCAGTATAACATTCATTCTAATTTAATTCTAATAGTCTGAGATGGAGTTTCATGCTATGGTATACAGAGCAACAAGATCAAGAATCAGTGATACTGAAGGACGTAGTCAAAGCTGTACTGAAAGCATTAGCCAGAAACAAGGCTCCAACAATTGACAGTATACCAACTGAAATGTTTCAACTGGATGAACTCACTCATCTAAGGCATGAAGTTTGGAAGACAGGTACTTAGCCAACTGACAGAAGAGATCCTGATTTGTACCCACTCCAAAGAAGTGTGACTGCAAAGAATGCACAGATTATAGAACCGATATCATTGGAACCACACACAAGCAAATATATGTTGAAGATCATCCAACAATTACTGAGGTACATTGACTGCGTTGCCAGAAGTTCAGGAGGGATTCCAAGAGCATATGGAACAAGCATTATCATTCAGGGTGTCAGATGGATCTTGATCAAAGCAGAGAGTACCACGAAGTTGTTTACTTGTGCTTCATTGATTATACTAAGGCATTAGACTGTGTGGATTATAACAACCTATGGATAAAATTGAGAAGAATGGGAATGCCGGAACACATCATTGTGTTCATGTACATTGATCAAGAGGCAGGTGGGCGAACAGAACAAAGGAATGCCGCGGTTTAAAATCAGGAAAGGTGTGAGTCAGTGTTGAATCTTCTCACCAAACTTATTCAATCTGTATGCTGAGAAAATCATCAGAGAAGTCAATTTGTACGAAGAATATGGCATAAGGATCGGGAGGTTTATGAACAAGCTATGATATGCAGATGACAAAACTTTGTTTCCTAAATGTGAGGAGGTCTTGAAGCACTTGGGGATGAAGATCAAGAATTAAAGCCTTCTGTGTGTGTTCCAACTCTTTACAAAGAAAACTCAAATTCTCACACCTGGACCAATAGGTAACAGCATGATAGATAGAGAGACAATAGAAGTTGTCAAGGATTTCATCTTGCTTGGGTACATAATCAGCGTTCACGGAAACAGCAGTCAAGAGATCCTACAATGCATTGCATTGAGTTAATCTGCTGCTTAAGAGCTCTTTAATTGCATCCCACCTATTTTCTATAGTCTTCCAATATCTATTTCTATAGTCTGTTTCAATATCTATTGTACTCTTCAATATCTATGATAGTGTTTCAATATTTATTGTAGAGTCTATTTCAATATCTAGTCTTTCAATGTCTGTATCTGTTTCTATGTCTTTCAATATATATTGCACCCATTT
The DNA here is from genome assembly GCF_050624435.1 of Tenrec ecaudatus. Classification (NCBI taxonomy): domain Eukaryota; kingdom Metazoa; phylum Chordata; class Mammalia; order Afrosoricida; family Tenrecidae; genus Tenrec; species Tenrec ecaudatus. Next base: position 103,069,552 of record NC_134530.1, read on the forward strand.
TCTATAGCACACAAACCCCAAGTTTAGCTGTGCTCGTGGCTACTCTAAATAAAGACTGCCACTGTTCACTAGCTCTCTTAATCTTTTTGCAACCGGATGTAGGCAAATGCCTAATTTCCATCTCTTTCATTCTCTCATGTAAATTTTCAATTTAGTTTGTACTGGTTTCTCCAAATATGTATTCATGATATGTATGAGTGAATCCTGTTCTAATATATAGCATTAGGAAACATTTAAAAGTACAGGTATTGTGAACTATTATAACTGAGAAGTTCAGAAGGAACCTTTCTAAATACATGATGCCTAGATAGGTCTCTTGAGCAACTTATATTAAGCTCAGGAGTTCTACCTAATGAGTTAGAATTATTTTTGTAGGTAGCATATGCAATATTAGGTACCACTGTACTCTAAAAGAAAATCACACATAGCTACACTGTAAGCACATGAAACAACATTTCCCAACTCACTGCCATTGCGTCAATGCTGACTCCTGGCAACTCTGTAAGGCACGGTAGAACTACCTCTGTGGGTTTCTGAGATTGTAACTCTTTATGGGAGTAGTAAGCCTGCTGAGCCTCAGTTTCAAATGTCTAACCTTTGGGCTAGCAGCCCAAAGCAGAACTGTACATTACTACTAACATCCCTACTAGCTGTCAGGTTTATACAAAGCATTACTAATTTAAATGCTACTTTATCTTTTTATAGCTGTAGGACAATAAATGATAAAAGCATGTTTGATGGATTATTCAATTAGGATTGCTAACTTTTTAGTCACAAGATTACTTCATACTCTTAAATACGATATAATGAGGCTTCCAAAGAATGTGTCTCCTTTGAATATGAAAAAATGTTCTGAAATTCATTGTGGAGATGATTGAGCAAATTTTCCTAATATGATTTAATGATTAAATTATACGGTATTTGCAGTAAATGTCAATAAAATTACTTAAAAACATTAATAAAGTGTCTTATGTACTTTATACTTGTAATATCTATCATGCTAGAAATTAAATTAGGTGTTTTAATTAATTCAATCATTAAATATTTATTAATACACTCAAAATAACAAAAAAGCCATTACATGTTTACACAAGTCACACATTCTTATAGAATTATCACATCCAAATGGTGAGATGAGTGGCATTGTTTTATAGTTTTGCAAATATATTTAATATATAACTGAATATAAGATTTTCACATATGTCTCTGCATTCAATCTGTTCTGATGCTGTATGTCATATAGCTTCTGGAAAACATCATTATAAAAATGATGAGTGTTTCCTAATATTTTAACATATTAGCATTGTAAAATATTTTGTTCTTAGCACCATATAAAGAAGATAACAAATATTCACTGATTTACCCATGTTAGAATTAAAATTTGCTGAACAACTATATATAACATTAATACAAAAATGATAAATAAGGAAATAAACAACAATAAAGCAAATTTAACTGAAGTTATTCTTTTCAAAATAAATTGAATAAAACCCAGAACAATGAGAGAAAGGGCTATGCAAGTACAAAATATTTGAACAAAGGCAAGTAAAAATTTTACAAAGGAAATAAAAGTAACTAACGGACTTATTTTTCACTTTTTAGTTTATTTTAGTAAGTATAATGTAAATTCAATGTGCATGCTTTTAAAGAGCATTGTAAGATTAATTGACATATTTCCAAAGAGGTAGAGATTCCTCATTATCATTTCATTTTGTTTTTTAATATTTAACCAGAGAAAATTAACTGACTTATGAGCTGATATTTAAAGGAGCACTAGTGATACAGAAGAGGCTCAGTACAAATATGGTTTATTTTAAGGTAAAAAGGAGAGACACACACATTTGTGAAATAGGCATATGTTTTCACAAGTGCAGAATAAAAGCCATGGTAATGGTAGGAAACCTGCTACCATTAAGATGGGGAAGATGCTTTAAGATGGGGAAGAATGGATTAAGGGTCTAGAGTCTAGAAAAGGAGACAAACCAGAGTAACAGAAGGACAGAGCATCTTCTAGTTTTCTGCTTGGTATAAAACTTCCTCTCTGAGTCAGTTGTCCTAAAAGACAGACAATCCTTGAAAACTGAAGAGATTAAAGGTAAAGGGTACTAGGTAGGTTTTTTAGCCACTCAATAAAATAAAATAAATAAAATAAACAGGTGCAAATACTCCTCATGCCATGGATATAAAGACAGAGTGCCTTTATAAAGAGCGTAAAATATTACTCCCAAATTGTACATTAAAAAGAAGGCTATGGATATATTATCAGTTGGTCCCTATCTGGTCCTAGAAGAAGATGAGAAAACATGAAGCTATGTGAATTTTCCTTGTCAATACCTGGATTCCTCACAATGAAAAGCTTTTCTGATAACAGAAACTATGGACAATTCATTAAAGAATGTTAACAATTAGAGGCGTGAAATGCCCTTTTTTAATTTATATCACATTTGTCATAGGAATGCTTAGGGTGGAGACTATATTTTGGGTATATTTAATATTAAATCTTTTAAGTATGGAGATGGGGCCAGTAGGAGTGACATAAATGAGAAGCTAAAAGTAGGTACCAGAGAGGTGATCTGGGTTGAGCTCTAAGTCTAGCCTTCATTGTAGTCCCTGGGTGGTATGCATTGTGAAGGCATTGGGCTGCTAAGCAAAAGGCTGGAGGTTGAGTGAGGAAGAAAGGCCCATTAAAAAGTAAACATCTGTTCACCTTCAAGCCTTTAAGACTCCAGACACTATCTCTTTTGATAACCGGGCACCATCAGCTTTCTTCACCACATTTGCTTATGCATCCATTTGTCTTCAGCGATCCTATCATGGAGGTGTGCAGCCAATGATATGAGTTTTTGTTCTTTGATGCCTGATAACTGATCCCTTCGGGACCACTCGATCACACAGGCTGGTGTGTTCTTCCATGTGGACTTTGTTGCTTCTGAGCTAGATGGACGCTTGTTTATCTTCAAGCCTTTAAGACCCCAGTCACTATCTCTTTTGATAGCTGGGCACCATCAGCTTTCTTCACCACATTTACTTGTTCACCCACTTTGGCTTCAGCAGTTGTGTCCGGAGAGTGAGCATCATAGAGTTCCAATTTAATAAAACAAAGTATTCATGCATTGAGGGAGTGTTTGAGTAGAGGCCATCTAGCTCAGAAGCAAAAAAACCCACATGGGAGAAGCACACCAGCCAGTGCGATCACGAGCTACCAAATGGACCAGGTATAAGGCATCATGCAAAGAAAAAAAAAAATATATATATATGTATACATATATATACCATATTGAATGAAGGGGGAAGTGCAGAGTGGAGACCCAAGGCCCAAGTATTGTCCACAGGAGATCCCCTCATAGAGCGATTTAGGAGAGGAGATGGGTCAGTCAGGGTGCAAGGTAGTACCGAAGAACACAGCTTTCCCCCAGATCCTGGATGCTTCCTCCCCCCAACTACCCTGATCTGAATTCTACTTTACAGGGCTGGATAGGGCAGAGGTTGTACACTGGTACATATGGGGGCTGGAAGTACAGGGAATCCAGGGTGGATGACACCTTCAGGACCAAGGGTGTGAGGGGTGATGCTGGGAGACTGGAGGATGAGTGGGTTGGAAAGGGGGAACTGATTATAAGGATCCACATGTGACCTCCTCCCTGGGAGAGGGACGGCAGAGAAGGGGGGGAAGGGAGACTCCGGATAGGGCAAGATATGACAAAATAACAATGTATAAATTACCAAGGGCATATGAGGGAGGGGGGAGCGGGGAGGGAGGAGAAAAAAAAAAGAGGACCTGATGCAAAGGGCTTAAGTGGAGAGCAAATGCTTTGAGAATGATTGGGGCAGGGAATGTGCAGATGTGCTTTATACAATTGATGTATGTATATGTATGGATAGTGATAAGAGTTGTATGAGCCCCTAATAAAATGTTTTAAAAATTTTCAGAGAAAAAAAAAAAGTAAACATCTGTTTTCTAAAAGGGAAGAATCTAGATAAAGCAGGGAAGCCATCCCACTGTGATGTACATTTGCCAGTCTCTGCTCTATTGGGAGCAGACAAACAATTGTCCATCTCGAAGTCCCATGCCAGGCAGAAATGGCCAGGTTCTTCTACACTCACTGGCCAGAAGCTGCTGGAAAAGAGTGTGAATTTAGCTTGAAAGCTAAAGTAAACCTTGAAGAAACAGTTGGAAATGTAAAATAACCCCAATCTGCACATCAGAGTAGTCAAAAAACGTGCCTGTTTGCCTCTGTCCTAGGTTTATTCAGCTACTCCTCAAATTATTTTCCTCTAGTCTAAATAAAATCCTCAAGTAAAAGGACCATGCCCTATTTTGCTTTCACTGCCAGTAGCTATCACAAAGTCTTAATCTTAGCACTAAATAATTGTCAAATTTCCTTAAGTTGCTGACTTTAGCTGATTATATGCTAAGGGGATTACTTTACAACCTTCTTTTCAAAATAGCATCACCACTTCTTGATGCCCTCAAGATGAGTTTACACTTGACCTAACTGACCTTGGACTTCTGGTAGCCCCCGTATCCATGTTTATAGACAATTTTCATAAATGAGTCATATTTCTATCTTTAGGTGAAAACCACTACTTCTCAGAAATCTTAATACATCGGGTAAGCCTAACTTCTTAGATGAGATTCAACTCTAAATCTACATGTAGATGACTGGCAAAAATAACTTACATTTGTTGCCCTTCTTCTTAATTCCAAACTTTATATAGTTATGGCTCTTTCTAAGTGTTTTTCCTGATTTTTCTCCATCCAAGTTCTAGTTTAGAATTTTCTAGTTCCTGATATTTAAGGTTGTATGACTGTGAGAGCATTAACAGCATTGTAAATATACAATACTTACTCATGGCAACTATGACATACTGACCCATAGTGACTCCATAGAATGATATAACTTTGAGTTTTCAATTCTATAAATATTTATGGGAGTAGAAAGCTTCATTTTTCTCCCACAGAGCCAATGATATGTGTGAACTGCTGACCTTGTGGTTCGTAACCTCTTTTTTTTTTCCTAAATCATTTTCTTGGGAGCTCATACAACTCTAATCACAATCCATATACACATCCATCGTGTCAAGCACATTTGTATATTTGTTGCCATCATAATTCTCAATACAATTTCTTTCTACTTGAGCCCTTGGTATCAGCTCCTCATTTGTTCTCCCTCCCTGCCACCTCCTCATCTAGGAACCCTTGATAATTTATAAATTATTATTTTGCCATGTCTTACACTGTCCGACGTCTTCCTTCACACACTTTTCTGTTGTCTGTCCCCCAGAGAGGTTATACATAGATCCCCGTAATTGGTTCCCCCTTTCTACCCCACCTTCCCTCCACCCTCCCAGGATCACCACTCTCACCACTGGTCCTGAAGGGATCATCTGTCCTGGATTCCCTGTTTCTAGTTCCTATCTGTACCAGTAAGCATCCTCTGGTCTAGCCAAATTTTTAAGGTAGAATTGGGATCATGATAATGGGGGTGGTGGGGGAGGAGCAATCAAGAACTAGAGGAGAGTTGTATTTCATCATAGCTATACTGCACCCAGACCGGCCTGTCTCCTCCCGCGACCCTTCTATAAGGGGATATCCATTTGCCTACAGATGGACTTTGGGTCCCCAATCTGCACTCCCCCTCATTCACAATGATATGACTTTGTTCTTTGATGCATTATACCTGATCCCTTTGACACCTCATGGTAACAAAGGCTGGTGTGCTTCTTCCATGTGGGCTTTGTGGCTTCTCAGCTAGATGGCTGCTTGTTTACCTTCAAGTCTTTAAGGCCCCAGAAGCGATATCTTTTGATAGCTGGGCACCATCAGCTTTCTTCACCACATTTGCTTGTTCACATATTTGTCTTCAGTGATTGTGTTGGGAAGGTGAGCATCATGGAATGCCAGTTTAATAGAACAAGGAATTCTTGCATTGAGGGTGTACTTGAGTGGAGACTCAATGTCTATCTGCTACCTTAATACTAAATCTATAAATATATGTACATAAATCTATTTACCCATCTTAATATATAAATATATTTACATATATACATGCTTGCATTTAGACCTCTATAAATGCTCTTTGCCTCCTAGTTCTTTCCTCTATTTCCTTATACATCATCTTGTCCCACTATCATGCACAGCCTTCATTTGGGGTTCAGTAATTCCTATCAGTTACATTGCCCTTGATCAATCCCTACCAGGCCTCTTACACCCTCCTCTTACACTACCCACTGATTTTGGATCATTTGTTCTTCCCTTGTCCCTGGATTTGTTAACTCCACTTCCTTTCCCCCACCTCCCCTCTCCCATGTCCCCCAGAAACCATCGGTCTCATTGTTTTTCCAGATTGTTTATCCAGTCTATCTTATCTAGATAGACATGCAGAGATAACACCATGGACAAAAACAAGACAAAGCAAACACACTACACCACTAGAGCTCCTTTTTTTCTTCTCCCAAACAATAAGTGCGCAATCAAAATGAGTTGTACTGCTGGTGGGACCACAGCTTCTGTGTTAAATGATAACAAAGGCCATTTTTTACACAGGATGTAAGAATAACATGACAAAGCTTCTTTCTCAGCTTATGCTAGAGAAGGAAGTAGCAGAGGTATTGCTACTAAAGTTTCAGTTCACACAGTGCCTGGTTTTCTTCCAAATGAAATAAATAAATATGTTTAAGCATATGTCAGCAATAAGTAGATAGCTGCAGACAAGTTCTCTCAGTAACATGTTTATTTTAGTGGCATATAATGCCTTCATATAAACGAACAAAAGGACCAGTCAAAAGAGTGACTTCTAAGGAGACATTCTTGAAAAGTTAAATTCAGGGCTGGGAGACCAGTGCAGAGGATCATGGTAACTAATTTTTTGAAACTGCCAAGGGAGAATCTTCAGATATTTTTCTTGAAGGACTTACTATGAAAAACCTTAAAAGAGACTGAAAACACGGACATTTTTTCCATCATCACAAGGACACCAAAATGCTGCACATGCTTTGATATGTTCAGCAGACCAAACAATAAACTCACCCTCACAGGCCACAAGTTCCAAGCAGAAGGAAAAGTTGATTTAGAAAGGATGAAAACTTGCCTGACACAGTGGTTGGGAACTCAAATGAGTTGCCATTCAAGGGGCTTTAGATAAAGATTTTTTTACATGAATGTAGGGTACTTAGCCTGTTTGTGTCTCCAGCTTATGAATGGACCATGCCCAGGTTTGGTCACATCCCTCTGGTCCAGTCATGAACCTGCTCATGCTCTGTCCATGCTGGGGTCTTATGTAGGCATGGACAAGGAAGTAAGGAGCCAATGGCTCAGCAAACAGGTTCATGGATTTGCTGACTTCAGAGTTTAAAATTAGCCTCTATGTCTGCTGCCTTAAGACTTAAAATTATACTAGGCTGTTGAGACCATGCCTCCAGGCATCCTTCCCTCTGGGCATCTGCTCATTCTTGGAAGGTAGCAAGACTTTCCTATGATAATGTCCTTAGAAATCCTTACGCATGTACCCCTCAACCTCACCCTGCCCCTCCAGACTTCATTCTCCCCCCTCCCACCCACTGTCAAATTCAACAAACACTTTAAAGAAGCACAGGTTGACTCAATTGAGGATGCCCAAGTTGCCATTTTGACAAGGTGTAAATAGAACAATACAAAATTCTTCAGAGGATAACCAGAGAGATGGAAACACTGCCCCATATGTAAACATAGATGAAGAATATTTTTAGAAACAATAACTTCACATTTTGATTTTTGTTTAATAATTGAGTCTACGTTTTTTTCAGCAATACTTTTTTACTTACCCTTGTATGAGCTAGATAGACAAACACCCCATAAATCCACCAGTATTGAAGGTTACTTTATAATAAGTACAAGGAAATACACTCATATTTTTAAATGAAATAAATTTATCAAAAAATGAAAAATTTCTTCTTAAGAGTTTAACACCCCACATAATAAAATGAAGTGACATATTCCATAACCTTGTGAATCCTATAGAGCCAACCATCTTATAAGTTTCTTTGTATTCCTCACTGTGAAACTACACAAAGAATAGAAGTGGATTTTATATTTATCAGCTTACAATGCAGGTAATTAGTTTTTCTCCTTTCCTCTATATTTGTTTAAATTTGCAATGGATATAACATATCCAGAACAATTAAACAGGATTTGATAGAGAATAGGGAACAGACGAACAATTTCACAGGGCCAGGCAGCTCAGGCCCAGTCCCGCTGACTTCGATTCAGTGTGCCACCACGTGCATGCAATCTGGGGTCAGGGAATCCAGAGATCCTCTTGCAGGAGACCCTTTCTTACTCCTCTCATTCACATAGGCTTTTCAACAACCTACCGCCCCTTTCTGACAGTAAGCCAGAGACTGATCCTGTGCAGGTACCTGAACCTTCCACACACATCACACAAACATGTACATATGCAAGTTATTAAAATATAGATAGAATTTTTATCCACAATAAAAATCAATATTTATTTTTGAGAATGTCATAAAACATGTCTACTTGGCAAAAAACAAAAACCCAACCCTATAGAACTAAGAAAAGAAGGAATAATCACTGAAAATTCTACCTTGACCATTACCATCTTCTTACTTATGATTTCATATATGTTTTCATGTGTACACAGTAAAATTAACAAGATGATCTTTAATGTTAGCCTTTTAAAAATTAAAGCAAAACATAAACAATTTCTATATTTTAAAAACCAAATATATAAACTTTTAGGAAAATACATCCTAGTACTCATTAATGGGAAAGGATTCTCAGTAAGGATGGTTTTTTAAAAATTATCTTATTTTGTTTTATAAAAGTAGCGTCAACAAGGTATAAGCATATTTTAATGAGTGTTACTTAAGGAAAAATTAGTCCTTTATAGTAGGCAAAATCAATAAATTTGATCCAGTTTTGAAAGAAAAAATTCATCTAAGTGTAGGTGAATGCCACATTAGATTGTGTCAGGCTTTCCTATGGCCTATAAAGCATGGTCAAAGAGCACAAACTATGAACTTGGAATGTGCTAGAAGTGATTTCAAATGGGTTATTCCCTTTCAGGTATATTGTACTCTTTGCATTCCTCATTTTCTTGTCACCTAGGCCTACAAACTCCATCTCCAACTGAATGTTCAAGAACTGACATAAATTCCAGTTTGCATGCTTCAAGAAGGGAAGGGCTTTATCGCATCTAAGATTTTAAGGGATGGAGCTTTCAAAGACAATAAAGCTCTACAAGACATAAAGGTGTTCATCTTTATTTTTTTATTTTCATGAGCTTGACACAGTCAAGGTCCCAGTTATTATTTTTCATACTTTTTAGATGATTTCTTCTTTCTGCAACATATGCATAAACCAGCCTTACAAGCCTCAGATACAAAGGTAAGTGAGAGGAAGTGAAGGGAGAGTTAGACTTCCTCTGACTTATCCCCTTTCTCCCTTCTGAATGCCTTGCTTTGGGTTCCAGTGGGCATGACATTTTTTTTCTCATAAAATTTCCATCCTAAGACTTATTTTTGAAATATAATAAATGGAAGACATCCAAGCTAACAAACAATAGGAAATGGAGAAATTATCTCATCGCCCAGCATAGGTTTCAGAAATTTGTAATTCAATTTGAGGCCAATACCTACATGTTAGCGGTTTTGTTCTGCTCTCACCCCCCATGCATCTATTTTCCTTAGGAATCTCTGAGGCAAAGGGTGGCTTTGCCAGAGCACATACACTAGGCGTGTCCTAGAAATATTCATCAAAGTAGTATCCCCAGTTCCTTAATCTACCATAATAGCAACCTGATTTCCCTATACTTTCATCTATCATAGCACCATATGTCTACGTAACATGATAGAACAACCATTCTCTGCGTAGTTGAGGATAAATAATAATCCTAGCAATTGTTACTGATAACCAACTTCTTCTACCCTGCCTGATGTTTTAGAAGATTTGTTTCTCGTAGGTTCTGACTTTCATCTTGCATCTTTAAAAAAAACCAGTTTTGATGTTCACTTAAATTTCTAACTTTGCAGTTTGGCATTTCCCAAACAAATGTCATTTCAACTAACTCCTCTGGTCTTTTATCCTGGTCATGGGAAATGTTGAATCCCCTAGAGCACATTTTATCTCAGTACAGGAGTAGATGCAGATATTGCACACATCATCTAAATCCTAAAAGGGAATGCCATACACAACCAATATTTGGCTAATCCTTTTCATTATTTTGCACACAGCATTGTTTTTCCTCATTAACTCAAGCATCAAATACAGATATTTTCTCAGCCCTCACCCAAACTCCTCCACTATTCCCTAATGCTTATATTATTTAATCCATCCTATGTACTCTTAGACACATTCTTTCATCAGTGCCTCTCACTGTAGTTTATAATAACCCAAGCTCAAGACACAAAAGACGTGGTAGGTGAGTAGTAAAATTATAATAGTATGTGAGTTAAGTGAGCCAAAGTAAAAAGTACAATTGGATCCAGTAGAAGGTAGCTTTGTATAAAAGAACTTTGATGAAAAAATTAATCTCATAATAGAAATATTTTTCACTTACTTTTAAATAGAGCTGAGTATAGCTACTATGAGGCTCTACAAATTGTAGATTTAAATAATGAAAAAAACAGAGGTCAGTGTACATATTTCTAAAATATAAAAAATATAACTCATGAAAAACTAATATTAATATTGATGTGCTTAGCACAATTCTTTAAAATATGAAGGAGTTTTAGATAAGTACTTTTAATGAATATGTCTGACCATAAATTTATAGCATGTAAAATATTTCCAAAGCCCTAAAAATGCTATTCTACATAACTTCCAAGATATCAAGTAAAATAACCATTGTAGTAATATATGTTATTCTTATTGAATACATGTATAATAGACATTGCCATATTATAACTCATATATGTCAAATATAGATATAAATATACAATTTTCATAAGAAGAGGTATATTTACATGTGAATGTATTATCTATAGTATATTCAAATTGATTATTAGCATACAACATTCAATGGCTGTCTCCAGTGTATATTGCAAAACAAAAAGCTAGTAACAGGACCTGAAGTCAATTAAAGTATATTAAACATATAATCTCAAAACACATCTCACATGAAATTTATACCATAATAGAACATTCTACCTTCTTGAACAAATTACACAGTTCACATTGAAGACTGATCAGTAAAAAGTGTTAGATAGGCTCCATATACTTTTAAAACCCTGCCTTTTGTCTGTCTATCTGTCATACTATGTTGGCTTATGTGTTGCTGTGATGCCGGAGGCTGTGTAACTGGTCACATAAATGCCAGCAGGGTCACCCAAAGTGAACAGGTTTCACCAGAGCTTCTAGACTCAGAGCAGATGGAAGAGAAGGAATAGGTTCTCCGCTTCTATGGTATCAGCATCAGAAAAAGTTATGGGCAGAATTGAAACAATGCCCTATACTGAAAACCTCCTAAAAAGTAGCAAATCATTATCAGATATAGAGTCAGACGATAATTTCCACAGGTCAGAAGACACTCAACATATAATTGAGGAAGAGATGCCACCTCTAATATGAATTGGCCATAATGACATGAATGGAACGAAAGTAAAGCATTCAGCCCTTCATTGTCTGATAAAGCATGAGCCAAAAGATAAGAAACTCTGCAGACATCAATTAATAGACAGAACTTGAATGTATGAAGTATGAATCCAGGTTCTCGGAAGTTGTCAACCTAGAATGAAACTCACACAAAAAAGATATTATAGGCTTTAGATGGCTGAGAAGAATGAGTCCTGATGGCTCTGTCAGAAAGCCAAACTGGTGACCACGTTAGGGATGCGACAACCAAGAGGAATAACTTTCCATGCACCATCAAAAAGTGCATTTCAAGATCGATTTTAGAGTACAATGTTGTCTATGATAGGATTTTATCTACCCGCCTTCAAGGACATTCAACCAATACAATTGCTATTCAAATTTATGCACCAAACAAGAAAGCTAGTGGTGACGAAACTTAGGAATTCTACCAATATATAACAATATTTTCAGTCTAAAATTGAGCAAACGTGTGATCAAGATGCATGGATAATTATTGATTGGAAACAAAGAGCAAGGAATCGTAGTTGGAAAATATGTTGGACTTTGTGACAGAAATGGAACTGATAGAAATTGGATGACAGAATTTTGCAAGACTAATAACTTCTTCAATGTAACTTAGTAAACAACACAAACAGTGACTATCCACATGGATTTCTCCAGATGGCATACACAGAAATCAAATTAACTACATCTATCAGGAGAAATTATGGAGAAACTCAATATCAGCAACTAAAACCAGGCCAGTATATAACTGTGGAACAGAAAGACCATCAACTGGTCAGGACAAAGCTGAAAGAAGTCCAGTAGAGCCAATATAATGACAGACGACTTGAGGAGCCGTGGGGGCATAGCTAGGCTAGCATACACGAAGAAGCAAAAGATCATTCAAATGACAGGAAACAAATAAAAGTTGATGTCAGAAGAGACTTGGAACATTTCTCTTAATCATGGAGTAGCTAAGATTTATGGAATAAATGATGAAGTCAAAGAGCAGCACAGAAAATTTCAAAGGGCAGGCCAAGAAGACAAAGTAAAATATTCTAATGAAACTTGCAAAAACTTAGAGTTGGAAAACCCAAAAAGGATGAAGACAGTATATTTCTATCTGTAAGAACTCAAGAAAACATTCAAATTTCATGTTATAATATTGAAAGGTTCTAGGGGAAAATATTGAATGCTGCAGAAAGTATCAAAAGAAGATGGAAAGAATACAGTCTCTGTACCAAACCAAATTACTTGGCTTTCCAACATTTTAGGAGGTAGCATATGAACACAACCCAATAAATAAAAAGTGCAAGTTGCACTGGAAAACTTTATCCAAACATAAGCTTCTGAGAATTGATGGAATACCAATTAAACTGTGTCAACAAACTGATAGAGCACTGGATGAACTTACTCATTTATGACAGAAAATTTGGAAGACAGTTAATTTGGTAAACAAAATGGAAGAGATTCATATCTATATCAGTACCCAATGTATTGTATGTTTCATCATTGCTACACTGCAATACATTGGCAGGGAGTTGCCCGAAGTCAGGCTAGATTCAGAAAAGGAGGTGGAATAAGGGATGTCTTTGCTGATGTCAGATGGATCGTAGGTCACTGCATAGAATTCCAGAAAGATGGTTTCTTGTGCTTTGCTGACTATGCCAAGGTATCAGACTGTGTGAGCCAAAACAAATTCCGGATAGCCTTACGAAGAATGGGAATCCCAGAACATGACATTGTGCTCCACTGCACCCTGACTGGTTCATCTCCTAACTGTGGCCCTCACTTAAAACAGAACACACACACACACACACACACACACACACACACACACACACACGCACACACAAACCCTATAGTAAGACTATTAGTAGAAGCCTAGTTAAGTCAATTAGCCATGTGACTTTTATTAAATTAAACTAACCTCATTGAATGTTAGTTTTCTGATTTGTAAAAATTAGGTAAAACACCTATCTTACTGTGCTATGAAAATAAATTGCATGCCACATGTAAAATATCTAGCACAGTAGTGGGCACATAGTAGGCATTCAACAAATGTCCATAAATTTCTTTCCATCCAAAAAAAAGAAAAAAAATTTTCTTTCCATCCCATTGTATTCTCAAAGCAATAAAAGATTTGGCATATAAAAGGTGAATGAATACTAAGCTATATATAAAATCATCTACCTTATAAAAGGCATATTAAAGCTAAATATTTCTTTATGTTTGCCACCCTTGGAAAGAAATTCTACATCATGATTAATAGCTAGTTGCAGTATGTAAACAAATGAAAGTGAAAGAAACCATAAAAACAAAGCATAAAATATAAGTGGCTCTGGTAAGAGTAATCAATGAATCATCAAAATTATATTTGAAATACATTATTATATCATTTCCTTACATCAGGTAAATTTAAAACTGAACACTAATAATAAAATGAAAGATATTCGAAAGTGATTGAAGAAATTCATACTAATGCTACATAAGTAATGATAGCATATTAAATGAAACACTTTTAAAACATATTAAATTGATTATACTTACGTATTTCCAATGTGTAAATGTTTCCATGAGATCAGCTTCAGGGTTAAAAAAGAGATCTTTAAGGAGTCTATCTTTGTATTCTTGGTATATGTAAATCCATTTGGTTTCACAACTCCTCTTAAATTTACCCTGATGTTGTTTACACAAAATCAAGTGTCTATGTAAATTGGAAAAAAAATACTTTGTTTAGCATTTATGGGGAAAAGAGAAAATGAGAAAATTGCTCTCACTTTTAAAAACATCGTGGATAAATGAACGCTCAGGATCTATGGTGTTGTGAATTTTTAGGTATTTATTATAATTAAACCTGATTGTGTATGTTTAAATATAATGACCAGAAAATATGAGTGAATTATCTGTAGAGAGAAGGATGTGTCCTTTTTTCTTCTTAGTAGGGAAGCGATATTTTATTTCCACCTTAAAAAGATACACTAGAACACTACTGTGTAAAAGAAATATAGTATGTCAGAAAACAATTTTACCAGCCACAACAAAGTAAAAATAAATAAGTGAGGTAACTTTAATACTATGTTTTATTCAACAAAATACATCCAAAATATTGTCTGATAAATGGAATATCTAATAGCTTAAATATTAAGTTTCTGACTTATAGGATAAAAAAACAAGATAAACATGTCTTATCTCACTAAACCTACTCAGTACTGTGCTGGATATACTTGCCATGAGGAGGTAATAAAAAGAAAAGCATGGACAAATACAATATAAAAATTCTAAATATTAGTGAAAAAATTCCAGTAGCCCAAAGAATAAAAACTTCTCTATGATCTAGTATTGGAAATTTATTTTATCAACAAATTGACAAGAAAAACCATTATATAAATAGATGCAGCAGTTAATTTTCACTTGAAAATATTTGTAAGAGAGTGTCAAAGGAAACCACTTAAATATTAAATGGATGAGTTACCAAAAATCAGTAAAATATTTTTAAAATCAGTAAAAATTCTATGTGATTAAATAAAATTATTTCAATTAAAATAGTTAACAAGTTAGAACATTTATTATTTCTATTATTATCTGTAATAGAACGAAAACAAAACGATTATAAGGAAAGCAGTTTTCCTACTTCACAGTTTCAAGTGGCTTCCAATTATTACTCCCTTCAGTCATTTTATATATATATATATCATTTTATTGGGGCTTCTCCAACTCTTATCAAAATCCATACATATATCTATTGTGTCACGCACATTTGTACATTTGTTGCCCCATCTTTCTCAAAACATTTCCTTTCTACTTGAGCCCTTGGTATCAGCTTCTCACTTTTGCCCTCCCTCCCTGCCACCCACTCTGTCATGAGCCCTTGATAATTTATAAAATATTATTATCTTGTCATGTCTTACACTGTCTGATGTCTCCTTTCACCCATTTTTCTGTTGTCCATCCCCCGTGAAAGGGTTATATAGATCCTTGTAACTGGTTCCCCCTTTCAACCCCACCTTCCTTCCACCTTCAGGTATCGCCACTGGTTCCAAAGGGTTCATCTCTTCTGGATTCTCCGTGTTTCCAGTTCCTGTCTGTACCAGCGTACATCCTCTGGTCTAGCTGGATTTGTAAGATGATATAATTGGGATCATAATAGTCGGGGGGGAGGGCATTTAGGAACTAGAGGAAAGTTGTATGTTTCATTGTTGCTACCCTGAACCTTGAATGGCTCATCTTCTCCCCATGACCCTTCTGTAAGGGGATGTCCAGTTGCCTACAGATGGGCTTGGGGTCCTCACTCCACACTGCCCCTCATTCTCAATGATATGATAGTATCAGGTACCAAAGAAAACAATCATATCATTGAGAATGAGGTGCAGTCAACAATTTTTATGGGCAATCTAGTTCCCTGTGGTTGCCATAACAAATTAGCACAAAATGGGTTGCTTAAACCAGAAACATCATTTCATTGTTCTGGAACCTACATGTCTAAATTTTGGGTGGTGGAGAACCATGCCCCACTAGAAGGCTCTGGGAGAAGATTCTTTCTTGTCTTTTTAGCTGCGAATAGCTCTCTGAGGTAGCCTAACACCAATCTTTATCTCTGCCTTTCCATTGCTTTCCCCTTCAGAATCTCTTTGCTTTTCATAAGAATTTAACTCAGAAAGGTCCCACCCTAATGGTCTAATACAGTCTTTTAAAAATATTGGATTATTTTACTTGATATATCAATTTTAAAAATAAGTCGATTGCTTAGCACTCTCTATACCTAATGCAATCTCGACTAATTGCACTGAAAGGTCCCTATCTCCAAATAAGGAAATATTCAGAGGTTCTGAAAAATGTATATACTATAGTAGGCTGAGATATATACTATAGTCATATAACAATATTATGTCATCTGAAAGGTAGTTATCATTAGTGTCCTATTACTAAAGAAAAATATAAATTATAGCAGTAAACTGTTCTTTAGATAGGATGGTCTGGGACAGTGTTTCTGAGAAGAGACCAGATGTCGTGGGCACCTCGGGAACTTATGCTGAAGTAAGCAATGAGCGTACAAAGGTCTGGAAAACGCATGTTACGTGAGACAGGAACACACTTGACAGGATTGAGGAACAATAGAGAAGGGGATGGAGAGGCATTTCATATTTTGTTAGCAGAATAATGGTTTTAAAGAAGGTTTTCTTAAGGAGAACATTGCAGGAGTGGATTTGCAAGTTCTGTAGATCCTGTCCACAGTGAAATGATCCTCTCCACAGTGAAATGATTAAACACATACACATGCATACACACATACACGTACATATGTACACATGCATACATTCATACACACATACACACACATACATACATACGCACATACATACACATCAATTTAAAATTCACTGGAAATTGTCCTAAGGGCATACAACAAATGAAGAAATACTTACTCAAGAATATCTACTACATCTCAGTGAGACAGGACATTTATGTGGCATTTTAAGCGCTAATTCATTCCATCCCTGTATTCCCACATCCCTATTGAGTGTGATGGAACTCAGGTTTCTCAAAGTTTTCTACTAGTTTCCTGAGTTCAGTGTAAGAGAACATATATTAAGAAGTTGACCAAAGAGATCATTCTATAAATAAGAAGATAAAATACACTTTGAAGGATTTCAAGGTATTGACTAAAGATTGTATGCAAAGGATTTAAAATTAACATAAGTTTTAAAATCATTCTACTTACTTAGGTTTTATGGTAATATGCAATGTGCCATTTTTAATTGATAAAATGCTTAAGCATAAAATGTAAAACTTATAAGAGCTCATATTTAACATATTCATTCATTTAAATGAGGGTAATTGTCCTTTATGCAGTCAATAGCTTTATCCCTCAAAGAAAATTATTAGTTCTTTTATCCATTTTTCCCATTACTTTGTATTGGGATTTTGTTAGTATAGAGAAAAAGCATCCCTTTCTATAGATGAACGCCTACATGAATCCACCAGGCAAATGAACTCATTAATCTGATTAGAATCTTAATGCACACTAACTGCGTATCATACACAAGCAAACATTCTTGTTTCCTAAATTACACTCTGACTTATCTCATTACTTAAAGGCATTCATTTCAAAGGCCAGAACAATGTTAAGAATTTTGTGGCATTGTTTTATGGTATTAGAATTTCAAATTTTACAATTAAATTTTGATAGAATTAAAATAGCCCCATCTATTTTTATAAGAATTGGCTGTTATATTGTATCAAAGTAATACTTAGCAATCAAGAACATGTATTTCTTTCTAAGGTATTTCCAAGTTTTCTTGTGTTTAGGACATTAAATAACAACACTTCAGCACTATATTTGCAGGCCACTTGAAACAGAAATACCAATAAAGAAGTGAGAACTACAGCACTAAGAAGACTACAAAAATGACTCTTGTCTTAGAAAGCCCAAATGTTACCTTGTTCTGCCTTAGCTATGAATATGTGTGTCAGGCAACTCAAATCCTCCACCACTTAGTTCATGTGCATAATAACAAAGGACTACAAAAACCGCTGGATATTGATTTCGGTATTACAAATACATGCAATTCAGTGGGTGCATTTACAAATACAAGTAGAATTCATCAATAACGAGGACCCAGTGTATCTCCTTTCCCCCTGTACTTTGTTTTCTTGGCTAGGTCTATATATTTATTTGGCTTTCCTATAGAATCAGCACATAGTTTTATGAAATTATTTTCCCTACACATATTTTTATTCAGTTATAAATATTATTAATTCTCTGTTTTTTGATATTACTCTTGTCTTTTTTAATTAAAAATTTAATAAAAACTCTAATATTTTCTACAACTATAATTTCTGCTGCATCTCATTTTCTTGTATGAATTATATCCTTCATACAACATATTTAATATTAAATTTTGTATCTGATCCAATAATGATTAATGAGAATATTTATTAATGTCTGAGTAAACATGTGCTCTTTTTAGGATTTATTTCAAATTCTATGGAAGTATTAGTATCTGAACTGTAAAGAAAACATTCTAAAAAATTGTGAGACATCTGGAGTAGCTCAGTAATTTGGCAGCTTTCATTCCCCCAAAACCAAAAAATCTCTCCTCTCCCTAAAAGAGAGAGAGAGAGAGAGCTAAAACAAAAGCATACTCAACATTTTAAAACTATAATTGGATCAATCGCATATAACAGATAGTTAATAAAAATATACTGAAAACCTCTCCACAATTATAATGGAAGTCCGTAGCATTTTAGTCTGGCCACCAGTACCTCTATCCCATCAATGTGGTACAGATATTCCACCAGACAGAGCAGGTTGGTTGACTGGACGCCTCCTAGCAGGGAGGGGCTGACACTCTTTGGATCATTGAACTACTGAGGAAATAACAGTAATTTCAGAGGCAAACAATCTGGGAAGTAAAAAATGCAGTTAGGAGAAAGTGTGAATATCCGTTAGGATTACTAATAGAATGGCAGACGAATCCAATTGTAAGCAAAGAGATCCGAAGGTTGGACCAAGAGAATTGAGTGAGGCATTACATATTCCTGGTTACCTGGCAAGCTGTGTGCTGTGTGAAGGTGCTCATTCACTCTTGTAACACTGGAAACCAGAATCTAGAGTTGCTATATCTAAATGTCTAATTTTATAAAAATACCTTTTACTAGCATTCAAAGAAACACAGTAAATAAAGAGTCAACATAGGTGTTGTGAGATTTAATAGGCAAATACTTCCAATTAATTCTGATAAATATATCCAAAGAACAAAAGTAAACAGTATGGGAACAGTGATTAATCAAAAAATATATATAATGATATAGAAATTATAAAAATAAATAACCAAATTAAAATTCTAGAGTTGAAAATGAAGCTAACTGAATAAAAAAAATCCATCAGAGAGGCTCAATATATTTGGGCTGATAGAAGAGTCAATAAGCTGGAAGATCAATCAATTCAAACTTTCCAACATAAGGCTAGGAATGGAAGCCCTTCATAGTACCAAATGTGTCCTGTTAGTTTGGATCCCGGGATCACACTTGAAGTTAGGGCTGATCAGAGAAAAAGGGCACGATGTCACCTAGCACGGCCATATGGGGAGGCCATAAAAGACCTTGGAAGATAAAGGCTGAGGGATGCTTCCTGGGTGGTGAGAATATACCCTGGGTACATGGAAGGCAAGAATGTACAATGGGCACAAGGAATGTGCCCTGGGCACATGCGTACTGTGGCGAGGCTCCTTCCTGACTTCGCCTTACGTGTGTGCATATTTTCCAACTTTTGTAATA
The DNA here is from genome assembly GCF_050624435.1 of Tenrec ecaudatus. Lineage (NCBI taxonomy): Eukaryota > Metazoa > Chordata > Mammalia > Afrosoricida > Tenrecidae > Tenrec > Tenrec ecaudatus. The sequence goes on from NC_134530.1 coordinate 103,089,407, forward strand.
CAGACAGTATTCAGTAGGAAAATTTAAAAACACAAAAAATAAAAAATGACACCTTAAAAGTAAAATGATTGGAATCAAATAATGGAGGAATTATATAATAAATCAACAACAAAAGGATATTTAGGTTATTCAAATATACTGATAAGTGAAACAACACATTCTAAATACCTCACTGGTCAAAGAAGAAATTTCAAAGTTAGAAAGTATCAGAAATAAATTAAAAAATATAGCAAAACAGACAAAGTAGTGCTCAGGAGAGCATGTATGGCTGACGACACCTATGTAGCACATGACAATGAAAACCTCAAATTAATAACCAAAGCTTTTATTTAAGACGTATTAAAGAAAAGAGGAACTAAACCAACACAAGCAGAATGAAATAAAATAAACTGAACAGAAACAAATAGATGAAAGAATAAACAACAGAGAATGTCAATGAAATAAATAATTGATCTTTTCAGAATATTAACAAAATTCACAAATATGTTTCTAGTCTAGCCATGAAAGATAGCATAGATTACCAAAATATAAGAGAGAGGCTTCCTACATAACTACCAATATTATAAAAATTAAAATTATTTTAAGAGACATTCAAAATACTTTCTAGCAACAAAATGGACAAATGTCTAGAAAAACAAAATACTGAAAGTTACTTAAAAAACAAACACAAATCTAGATATATTTATAAAAAATAAAGAAAATAATTAGTCTGTAAATATTTTCTTCTAAAGAAAAGCCCACGTCCATATAGCTTAACAAGTCACTGTTATCAAATTTCAAGGAAGAAATAATACCAAATGTTCATAAAGTCGCTGTAGAATAGAAAAGTGAGCACTTTCTATTACATTTCAAAAGATCAGGGAGGTTTGTGAGCATGCCAGCTGGCCCCGTGTAAGCCCGCTCAAGGGCTCACCAGAGAGCAAGCAGCTTTGCAGAGAAGCTCACTGATAAACTCAAACTGAAAACTCACTGCCATTGAGTGGATGCCAATTAAATGCCACCCTATGGGAGAGGGTAGAACTGCAAGTGTGAGTTTCAGCACAAAGAGCCCTTTTCTCCCTTGGATAGGGTGCTTAGTTCGCTGACCTTTTGGATACCTGCCCAATGCTAAGGCACTAAGCCTCCCCGAGGCTCACCAGTAAGCAGTTAATTAGTAAGTTCAAGTGTAAGTACCCTAAAGGTATCTAGGCAAAACAACTAGAATTCATGCAACCTATATGAAAAACAACAGAAATTTATTGGTGCTTTTGGTTATGTGGTTGGTAATATTCTGTAATATAAGTATTAAAGTTACTATTTCCTAACTCATCACTCCAAGTTTTTACTTCACTCTTGGTCTTTTCCGTCATTTTTTTAGAGGCAGTTTTAGAAACCTACTCTTAAGAGTTATTTTTTTCTAATTGTAAAAAGTTTTTAAATCCCCTTCTTCCTTTCCCACATTTCTTCAATAATAATCAGTAGATGTTGTTAAGGCTGAATGGGGTACATAATTTTAGCTCTTTTTTTTACTGTAATTCAATTCTAAAGGTAAATGGTATAATCTTTATTTACCCTGGTTTCTTAATTATACATATGTTCTGTAATCAAAAAACAAAACAACTAAAAATACCCAACTATTCTTTCTAGGTCATTTTTGAAAAATATCTTATGTATTTTTAAAATGCTTACTATGTGTTTCTTTCATTGACGGTTACTTTTGTTTTCAACTGTTAGCTGCCAAGGGGCAAGAGAGAGCTTCTTTGTCTAGATAAAATTCACATATATTTGGGAGAAGATATATCTAGCATAATTACAGCAGGAAATGATCACAATTTCAAAACCATCTTCTTTTAAAGAGAATTTAATTCACCCCTATAGAATATGCAAGACTTTCTTTTAGTTAAATAATTATCCTCACAGGACACAGTAGCTTGATTGTTAAATTGCTACATCAGATTTCATATAACCTGCAACTTTGTATAAACTATAAAAATTTACATGCAAAATATTAATTCTCTAACTACAGAATTTCTTTGAAAAACATAGTAGAGTTTCACTTCATTCAATCTAGGAAAAGAGCAAAATAAAGGAATGAAAAAAAAGAGTAGGGGTTGGGGAGAAAAGAAAGAGATGGGTGAGAATAAGTCCTGGTAGTAATATGGCAGGGGCCAGATTAAACTCAGGGATACATATGGGATATATATGGTAGCCCATTAAAAAGGAGAGGGGGAAAGGTATGGGTGGTTGGGGGAATAGGGCACTAACCCACACAAGGGAACGGTGTTGATTGTGTCTCCACAGGGAAAGAGGGACCAGACTTCAACCTGGAGCTCCAAGACAAGAATGCAACATATTGACATGAAGCAGGGAACCGGTAGAGAGGCTTGAGAGGGCCAGCCCCATTATCAACTAAGTGGACAGCACCACCCTCCCTCCCAGAAGAATTCACTTCAGAGGACAGCACTGAAGCTACAGAACAAGGAGAGGGACATATTTGATCAGAGCACACAGGAGCCAATGAGGGGGGAGGGAAAAACAACAAAAAAAAGAGTGAAGCACATTCTGGCTCACCAAGCCCTGAGGACAATGTTCCTGGTCAGAACAGCAATGCACAGAGATGACCACAGGGTCGGCCTCACCATGGGACACAGCGTTCCTCACTGACCCATAGCACTATTGGGGACAACACTAGAGACACAAAGTGGGAATTGTGCTCGCCCTGAGCTCCCTACGCTGAAGCCAGCCTCTGGGGTCATGCAGTAGAACAGTGGGGGTGGGGGTGGGGATGAGGGGGTGGGGGTAGGGTTTGAGCAGAGCAATGAAGTTCCCAGGGATAGATCTGGTGGGGCCATGGTATGGCACCCCATCAGACTCGACTGGAAAACACCCTTGAAGGACAACAAACAGACCCTGAATGAGTTATACTTTTTTGTGTGTTGTTGTTGTAGCTATTGTTTTACTTTCTATTGTTGCTTCATTGTACTCAGTCTTGTGATGGTACATAGCATGTCTACCTGGAAGGGATAGGCGGGATAAACAAGCCAGAAGAGAGAACAATGGGATGACAGTTCCAGGGAGACATGGGAGAAGGGGAGGTGGGGGAAAGGAAGAGGGTGTTAACAAGCCCAGGGACAAAGCAACAACAAGTGATCCAAAATCAGTGTCAAGGAGGGCATGAGAGGTTTGACAGGGCTGGATCAAGGGCAATGTAACCGAGAGGAATTCCTAAAACCCAGATGAAGGCTGAACATGATAGTGGTACAAGAGGAAAGTACAAAGAAATAGAGGAGGCAAAGTGTATCATAAAGTTTTAAATATAGGCATATATAGATGTAAATATATTTATATATAATGAGGGGGAAATAGATCTATGTACATATATTTATAGGTTTATTATTAAGGAAACAGATGGACAGTGGGCCCCTGCTCAAATACTCCCTCAACACAAGAACACTTTGTTCTAACAATTCGGCAATCTGAGATGCTCACCTTCCTGGCATAATCGCTGAAGAAAATGGGTGCAAAAAGCAAATGTGGTGAAGAAAACTGATGGTGCCTGACTATCAAAAAATATAGCATCTGGAGTCTTAAAGGCTTGAAGATAAACAGACAGCCATCTAGCTAAGAAACAACAAAGTCCACATGGAAGAAGCGCACTAGCCTACCCCGACACGATCACTGAAGAAAAAGCAGATGCATAAGCAAATGTGGTGAAGAAAGTTGATGGTGCCCTGCTGTCAAAAGATATAGAATCTGGGGTCCTATAGGCTGGAAGATAAACAAGGGGCCATCTAACTGAGAAACAACAAAGCCCACATGGAGGAAGCACACCAGCTTGTGAGATCACAAGGCATTGAAGGGATCAGGTATCAGGCATCAAAGACAAAAAAAAAAAATCATAGCATTGTGAATGAGGGGGAGTGCGGAGTGGGGATCCAGGACCCATCTGTGGGAAATTGGACATCCCCTTGCAGAAGGGCTGCGGGGAGGAGACAAGCCAGTCAGAGTGTAGTGTAGCAATGATGAAATATACTATTTTCCTCTAGTTCTTGAATGCTTCCTTCCCCCACTATCATGATCCCAGCCAGTTCTACCTTACAAATCCGGCTGGACCAGATGATGTACACTGGCACAGATAGGAACTGGAAACACAGGGAATCCAGAACAGATGATCCCTTCAGGACCAGTGGTAGGAGTGGCCATACCAGGAGGGTGGAGGGAAGATAAGGGAGAAGGGCGGAACAGATTATAAGGATCTACATATAACCTCCTCCCTCGGGGACAGATGGAGGAGAAGTGAGTGAAGGGAGATGTCAGACAGTGTAAGATATGACAAAATAATAATAATTTATAAATTATCAAAGATTCATGGGGGAAGGGGGAGTGGGGAGAGAGGAGGAAAAATCAGGAGCTGATACCAAGGGTTCAAGTAGAGATGACGACTGCAACATATGTACAAATGTGCTTGACACAATGGATGGATGGATGGATGGATGGTGATAAGAGTTGTACGAGCCCCTGATAAAATGGTTATAAATAAATAATAAAACAAAAATTATTTTAAAAAGAATAAGGCCTGGTCATTCTCCAATTCCACAAACAAAAATCTTTAGTGATATTCTGTGTCCCTTTTGCCAGTGACAGCCCCTGTTACTCAATTGCTCACAAATATCTAGATGGCACCTAGTAAATATCTTTCCTTCACTTCTTATGCTCCATTCCAATGTAGGCCCATATGCTTTATCTGTATTATCTCAGTCAACTACCAATCAGTCTAACTACAATCTGTGTACCACATGGTAAGTAAAATTATATCTCATGATAGGCTGACGTACTTGTAATGGTTTGCCATTACGTATAATGCTTATAATAAAAGGTAACATTTTCTGTTGTCAAGGTTGTCTGTGTGGTTCAGAAATGTACTTGATGTTGTGCCTCTAGCCATAGTATTTGCAACTCCATCCAAAAAACTCTTTTCCCTGTGGGCTGGGTGAGAAAAGGTTGGGGGAGATACGTATAGGATTATATGCTTTAGTTGTGAATGATTGTTGACAGAGTTCATGGTGATTTCAGAAACTTGGAACTCTAACCTAGGTGTTGATCAATTTTGCAATGCTGCTTTGTGTAAAATAAAACAGGAGGGAGAGCTCACTCTAATCAAAAGAAAAGAGCCACGAGTGGAACACATCTTTTGAATCTTGAGATAACGTTGCACTGAATCTCATGGAGACAGTTGTGATACTAGAGGAGCAGCAGCTAAACCAAGGGTCAGAGCATAGGCAGAGAGGAGGAATTCCCGGCCCACAGGACAAGTAAAGCTGAGTGCATGTGCGCAGAAGAATTTCTTATTGAGGAGGACTCCTCCAGGTACTTCTTTAGGTGTGCAAGGCTTGCCTGATCCAAGGAGCTAGAGCTCATCATCAGTGTACTGAGGCTTATGATGAAGTAGCTTACCCTTTAGGCTTTTAATGGTAGTCTGAAAATAGCTTTGTAATTGAACAAGGCAGAGGCCAGTCTAAGATGCTGAGTGTACCGCAAGAAAGATACCTGGATGATATTCGGATTATTTCTTGCCTAAATTGTAACCTGTTAGCTTTTCTAATAACCCTAAACTCATGAGTAATACCTTTGATTCTTTGTGGCCATTGAAATGGATTATCAACTCTATCGGAGGAGAAGTAGAGTGCTATAGAAAGGACAATTGGTGTCAGGACAGAGTACGAAAGAGTGGAGAGTGGAGACATGTCTGATTTCTGCCTCAAAGGACTCATCCTGGGGCAGATGAAAATTCCTTTCCCTTTGTGAAGTATGAGGTGGTCACATACCATTCCTATACCTTTGTTTCTTTTTAACACTATGTAAAAAGCAACAACAATAATGCCTGGTGGAGCTCAAAGATAGATCAAATTAAGCTACAGGCTAGTTGTAACCTATAATTTGGGGGACAGTGAATCACACTTTTTTGAAGTCTTTGTATGTCTCAAGAAAATGATCAATACAGGTATTGTTAATTGAGTATATTTTGCCAGGGTAGCCACTCAAAGAATGGAATACAGGATCTATATTCCAAAATGGCATAACAGGAAAATAGTATATGTTTTAAAAACTGATACTAAAAGAAAAAAAAGATATATGGAAACTATTCTCAGAGCAGGAGGAACAAACAGATAGCACAAGATAACATAAGGTCTTTAATCCTCTGCAAATTACAGTATTCAATGTAAACAATGTGCTAATTTATATAAAGAATGCCTTGCAGTAAAAAAGATAGAGAGATAGATTGTTTTCAACATATAAAGATATATGTGATTATTTATTTTTAATAGTAGACAAATAAATAACTAACCAAAAATAAAATTTTCATAGATTTAACATGACAAAATTAATTTTAGATCATAAAAATAATGATAAACTAGATAAGAGGAGTTTCCTTCATATTAATAATATCACAGGGCTTCAAAAGCTTGTGGAAAAATGAAATAAAAGAAAATAAAAATTTCCATGCACTTTTTGAATACAATGAAGTAGTTTATACAACTATTACAAGCTTCAAAATATATAAAACATTTTTTTACTCAACTGAAAGGAAATATTACCACCTGTCAGTATATCATATTGTGGTAGTTTGAATGCTATTGTGATTCTGGAGCTCTGTCATCTAACCAATCAAGCAAACAAACCCGAAAGGAGCCTTGGAGCCATGTCAGGAGCACTGGAAACCCCTTGAAGTGGTCCAACTCTATCCTTTAGGCAGCCTTGAAAGAGCTTTATGGGATCACCTGTGGTGGCCACCAGACTCCAGGGAAAAAAACTGCTGATCTACCTCCAAAAGTGAGCCACGGAAAACCCTGTGGTTCACCACTGACCACTTTTGATGTAGGGCGTGAAGATAAGACCCTGCGGGTTGAGGCCTGGTGCAATGTAATCCTTCTGACTGATAGTGGCCCTAGGATGAAGTACACTGACCCATGGGGATTCTAAAGCTGTAAACCTTTTTGGAGAATCCTGAATGTAGCGTGGATTTCCAGATGAACAAACAAATCTCTTTTGGAGACATACGGCCAGATGATCTTTAGAGACAAAGGTGCTGAGGCTTGCACGTACTTTCAGCTTGTGACTGGGACAGACAGTCCCGCCAGAAGCGCAGGCTGCTGAGTTAGCAAAAAGCAGCAAGCTCTGGAGGAGATGGGTTGACAGACGTGACAACAACGGGCACAGGCAGAGGGCTGGACAGTGTTTCCTTCTACTGTTGGTCAAATGGCAGCTAACAGCAACTGCAATTATCAAGCAGTTTGATCAATTAAATTTCTAGTTTTCAAGAACAAAAATCATGTCATTTTTACCACAAATTGTGAAGTACAGAAAACTAAGAATAAGCTCCTCAAAGGTCTCTAAAGGGAGGCAAGTGCATAATAAAAACCATAAAACAAACAAACAAGCAAACAAACAAACAAAAAGCATAGATCCAGGAATGGGTTTGGGGTTTGCACTAAATCCTAGCTCCAATTTGTAAACAAGTAGTTCTTACATCATGGCCCCGCTTCATACTCGCCCTCAGGAAGGCAGCACCGAAGCTATGACTGCTATAGGACAGTGTAGGGAAGAAATTAGATGGTGCCCGGCTATCAGATAGAATAATGCCTGGGATCTTAAAGGCTTATTTCCAAACAAGCAGCCATCACAGAGAGATGTCACCTAAATCCACATGGGGGAAGCACCCCACCATCTGTGAGTACAGGATTCTGTCATATAATCTGACGTCGGAGGAGGGAATAGTATCAGAGCTTAAATTGTGGGAATCTGGTTTGCAGAAGGCTATGGATGACCATGGGAGCCCAAGATGCATTTGTGAGATCTACGTCAGACACAGGTCTCCAGTACTTCTCCTCTGTCCATAACAGAGGGATGGGAAGAAACTGATTACCAAACAGAATGCATTGGAGAGATGACTAAAGGAGATCAAAATGATAAACTCGAATTGAATGCATAGAACCTTGTCAGGTGATTTCCCCTCCTATACATGTCAGGCCTGATCTAGTTTTCAACATTTTCTGTGTTTTGTTTTTCATATTGAGTTTACCTCAGATGTGTTTTGTCATTGGGGGTGACCGTCTTGAATTTTTGTTCTATGTTTTCCTGCTTTTCAGGATATGAAACGCAGGATCAATAAACCTATGGGGACAACAAGTAGAATACGGGGTCCTGGGGGCACATTGGGGGAAAGGGGAAGCTGTGTCAAGGAGTTCAGGAAGGAGGGGAATGTTCTGCCACTGACTGCGGTAGCAAGGACACAATACTGCTTGAGGCGATGAAACTAGAGAATGACATGATAACTGTATTAGCTCCCAATAACATGGTGTTTGGGGAAAAAGAAATAAGCATTTCAAATAATACTATATTGTTTTGATAGGCATGTTTTAAAACTTCATTAAAATATTATTTTCCACTACTGTTTATTATACACAAGAAGCATAACAGTTTTACCATACGGAGGAAATTGAGAATTACTACATCTTCCTCCTAAATAATTCTCATTTTTCTCTACTGAAAAATACTGCTTCTCAAGTTCTCAGAGATGAGATTCACATATTCCTTCTAAATGTGCTCCTGATATCACCACAAGCAGAGTTAATCAGGCAGAGAGGCAAACCACTGCACGGGCTGCTACACTGCGCTCAGACTTTCTGACTTGGCTCCACAGACTGCCCTCTAACGTAGGCAGTTAAAACCTGCAGGTGTCAACTTAGCATTGCAAAAAACCAAGGAGGGAGGCAAGAAATTAAGGAGCTGATTACTAAAGGCTCAAGTACAAGGCAAATGTCTTGAAAATGATGATGGCAAAAAATGTACATATGTGCTTGACACAATGGATGTATGTATGGATTGTGATAAGAATTGTACGAGCCCCCAATAAGATGAGTTTTTGAAAAAACCAAGCCCACTGCCTTCTATTCAGTTCTGCCTTTTGGCAACGTCGTGTGTTACAGAGGAAACATCTTCTGCTGGGTTTCCTTGGCAATCACATTTGTGGGAGTAGCTTGCCAGACGTTTCTGAGGAGTTCTTTGCGAGTTCAGACAACCAGCCTGTAGTCAAACCACCAACATTGAGTCAAGCACAAACCATTTGCCACATCCGGAGACTTAACCATGTTTGGTGTATAATTTCTCCTAGACTCATAAGAGTTAAACACATGGCTTCTAACAGACGGTTGGAAGGTCTGAACCAACCTCGAGACTGTGTGGGGGAAGGAGCTGGCAGTCTGCTCCCATAAAATTACACTGCATGACGCAGTTCCACTCAATTACATGGGTCACTATGAGTCAAAAATGGACCTAACAATGAATTTTTTTTTAAGATTTGTGTTTATGGGATGTCCAGAAACTTCCCATCTGGAATCCGTAACACGAGGCGGGAAAAGTAAGCCTGCCTCAATGGCTTTAATCATCAGCGCCTGCACCTGCAAGCGCTTTCTGATAGAGACGCTGCTCCCGCTGTAAATAAAGGAAGGCCCGCAGACTGGGGGAAGGGCTCCACCTACCTCCCAACCCCATCTTTCTGCCACTGGATCGAATGAGAATGAGAAGGGGGGAATAAAAATGATTTACTTGTGTGTCGATGGAGAAGCTAATTCATTTGGAAAGAAAACAAACATACAAACTATTCTGTTTCTAGCACAATTTCTGAAAATGGAAAACCAGCTCTCTAAAAAGATCAATATGGAAGCCTAGTTTTCTCAATTTCAATACAATCAAAACTCTAAAACATTTTGTAAAATATTACTACAATTAAACTTATTCTGAGCCAATGTCACGTAAAACCCAGGAATAATTCAGTTTAATTCTGACAACTTAAGTAAAGCTATTAGTCAACTCAGTGAGATGAACATATAAGATCAAGTCATAATTTATTTTACTGATAATATTAAATTATTTTATATTATCATGTAATTTATTTTAATTAAAATTCTATGATTAAATAATAAAATTATTTTATTGGAAAATACATATATGTTCCAAAGTATCAGTAAACTAAGCAAAGTCAATTTTAAAGCTATAAAGTTTAGCTAAAATTGGTTTGAATCTGTACTTGTCTTTACAGATAAGGTTGCTAATATCCAGCAAACAGGATCTTTTTAAAAATCGGTGTCCATATCTGAGGAATTCAGCTCACTAATTTTATAGAAATATTAACAAAAAGTATAATTTACTTTAAGAAACTAATTATTTGCTATCTTCAATATCTAGTATAGTAATTAAGTTAAATTAATTATTGTTATATATCGCATAAACATTGCTGAGCAAGAGCATTCATACTTAGATGATTTATCCTAAAATATATATTCTTACAATTTTTCACCTCATAAATCCAAAATAAGGTCTTAAATTACATGCTGCGGCAGCAGATGTAATTACCATTTCAGAACAGCTGTATTGCTGAAAATCACCTCCTGTGCTTCTGCATTATCCTGTCATGTGTGCCGTTGTCATTAGGTACCATCGAGTCAGTTCTGTGTACAACAGAACGAAATGCTGAGCCATCTTTCCAATCGCTGTGATGGTTGAGTCCACTGTTGCAGCCACTGGGTCAATCTCTCCTGTCCACTCACGGACGGTCTTTTCGCTGCCCTTCTATTTCACCAAACATAATGTCCTTTTCCAAGTAGGGATTGCTTCGAATAATATGTACAAAGTACAAGAGACAAAGTCTCGCCATCCTTGCTTCTAGGAGCATGCGAGTTGTACTTCTTCTGTGACAGATTTGCTTATTCTTTTGGCATTCCATGATACTTTAATGCTCTTCACTAGCATCCTGATAGAAATGCACCGATTCTCCTTCAGAAGCAGGCACATGGAACGATGCCAGCAAGGGGAAGGTTAATCCCAGACAGCTGTGTCTTCAGTCTCCAGCACCGGCATATCAGATTGACTCAGTAGTGCGCATCATTCCTTGACTGCTGGAGCCATGAACTTTGGTTGTGAATGCAGACGAGATAAAATTCTCGACACCTTCTGTGATATCTCCATTGATCATGATGTTACAGCTGATATGAGTCGACTCTGGTTGGTTTTCATTACATAGAGTTGTAGTCCATGTTGGAGTCATATTTCATTTATTGTAAATTCCTATTATCTAATGCATAACTTTTATGTGAATAATTTTAAATGAGATTGGAAATCTGATTTCCTTAGGTTGAGATATTACTATGTTGACTATCCTTTGATAAATCTTATTAACTTAAAAATAGTGAAAAATTTGTGATGTACATAAATAGGTTAGTGAAGGTTAGGTTAGTTTCTAGAGGTTTGGGGCCTCAAAATCAAATATGCCCCATGTATTTTTTCCTAGTTTGGGTGTTTTTTGTTAATAAATCTTATTTGGTCTTGGCTTCTTCTAACAAGGTGCCCTTAAGTTTGATAGTCCAATTGGCTGCCTTCCCAGGCCTGACCTTTAGGAGAATTCCCTACATTTTAAATATGTGTATTCTCTTTGACAAGATGTATTATTTGCTTCTCAGATTTCCCTATGTAAAATACTTCCTGAATAATCAACCATGAAAGTTTCTTAGTTACGAGATCAGAATCTTATGGAGAATAAATTTCAGTAGACTGTTTAATGTGAAGTAACCCATATTTTCTATAAAATTTATAGTTCAAGATAAGGGAATTACTGGTTTTCCACTACTTAAAAAGTGTTCATTCTTTGTATCTCCAAACTTTAAAAAATATAAAAACTGTTCATGGTTCATTAACACTGTATTTCACTCATAGACTATAGTTTATTAACACATAATCTATATAAGGTAGTCAAAAATAAAACAAACAAACAAAAATATCACTGTCATGGTCGAGTCAATTCCAACTCATCGCAACTTTTTAGGACAAAATATAGCTTGCCCCTTTGGGATCTTGAGGCTGCAGAAAACCTCATCTTTCTCTGCTGGAGTGGTGTTGAACAGCTGGCCTTTCGGTCAGCAGTCCAGCACATAACCGATATATATTCTGTATGTATAGATTAATATATGTGTGTAAATATATATAGTTAGTTAGTTGCTAATTCCAAGAGGTCCATCTTAAATATATATGGGTTTTTCTCCTCATTCTGTCTAGGAGGAGCCCTGGTAGCATAGTTGTTATCCATTGGGCTGTGATCCCCAAAGTAGGCAGTTCAAATCCACCATGAGCTCTGCAGGACAAAGAGTGAGTTTTTCACTCCCTTAAACAGTTACAGCCTGCAAACCCACCAGGATCACTATGAGTAAGCGTTGACTCAATGTCAGTGAGTGAGATTTTGCCTTAATAACATTTAGGGAAGAATTTAAAACAAATGTTCATGTGCTTATCTGAATAAAAATACACAAATATAAAAATAATTTTAAATGAGGTTTAAAATATTTTTACCTAAAGGAAAAATATAGGTTTTATATTAGCCATGCTTACTTTAAAATATAATTTCTACATCTACAAAATGAATTTAAGATATATTTATTTCTTTCCTTAGAGTGGGTGTACTTCCAGTGCTGTATCAGTTTGTTGGATAATTCTAATTGCTATTTGAGCAATCCCTTGGCTTTGGTTTTGTTAATTTCCTTCAGTACAGTTAATCCTTCTTTCATCAATACCATGGATGCTGGATCATAAGAAACTTCTTGAAATGGGTGAGTGTTGGCAATATATTTTTGGTATTGTGATTCTGTGTGCTCCTTCCATCTTCGTTTGAGGTTTCCTGCTTCATTAAATAGTTTTCCTATGTTGTTATTGTGAGGTGTCATTGAATTGGTCCTGGCTCCTGGTATCCAAGACAAATGTGTTCGCTATTCTGAGAGCGTCTAGTATATTCTTCACTAGTTCTAGCATTCAAATATAGCCATTCTTCTGAGTGAGCCTTGCTTATCCCACTGTCTAGAAGTCAAATGCATATGAGGCCACTCAGTGGTCCTAGGTCAATAGTATTCAATGCATCAAATTTGTTTTTGAGATGGTCTCTAAATTCAGATGGGATATATGCAAGGTCCTATTTTGACTCTTATAAACTTGTTTTAGTTTTCTTCAGTTTTTACCTGAAGTTGGATATGAGCAGTTGATAAACTGTTCCACAGTCAACTCTTGGCCATGTTTTCATTGATGCCATTGAGCTTCTCCACCCTCTCTTCCCACTCACTGTCATGGAGTTGATGCCAACTCATAGTGACTTGATAAGGCAGGGTAAAACTGCCCCTGTGTGTTTCTGATACTGTACCTCTTTAGGGAGTACAAAGGCCACAAAGAAGTGGCTGGCGGGTTTCAACTGCTGGCCAGTGGATCACAGCCAAATGAATAACCAGCAGGGCTCCTTCAGTTTTCAAAGAGAGAGTCAATTTGATCACTGTGAATTTCATCCAGAAAAGTCTGCATGCATAGTTGACAAAGGTGTTTGCAATGAAGGAAATGTTGGCATTGCAATTTTGACCATGAAATTTAAGCTTTGTTTCTATCACCAAGGGCATATTTTCCAGCTACTTCACCTCCCTTTCCTTCCAACTTTTTTATTCCAATCACCAATAATTTCCTATGCATCCCGACTACAAATTGGATTAATTTAGATGGAAGAAATTGACAGGACTTTTCCATTTCTTCATTATGACTTTAGTGCATAATTCTGAATAATAGTTGTATTAACTGGTCTTTGTCGGCATAAAAATGCTTTCCTATCATGTACAGCACTGTATTTATAGATAGCTCTTAAAAGCTTTATTTTTATGATAACTTGTATCTGATTGGCCCATTCAAAATGGCCAATATCTACCCAGTTAGCTCCCTAATGTCTGTGGGTTCCATTTCAATTTGATTGCTTCCAGTCTTCACGGTTTCCTCTTTGTGCAAAACACCTTCAGGCCATTAATGGACATCTGCAACCGGTCCTTCTCATTTGTCTTACGCTCCTTCACACAAGAGTAAAACCAACTGTGCTTTCAGGAAGCGGTCTTTCCTCAGTTACATTGAGTGCCTTACACCCTGATCAATCGTCAGTGTTCAAGGAACTAGTGTCGTCTTTTTTAATCCTTTTACTTTATTAAGATGATTCCCCCTCCCTCAGCCCCTCCCCGATGTCAGGTCTTGTGTTCCTGGGACAGACCTATGCTGGGTATGAGGTAGTATTCTTTTTTATATATCACTGTACATTATTTTCAAATGCAGAGATCAATGTCCATTCAGATGATATAAAATTGCATAGAAGTCTGTAGTCATTTTTTAAATTGTTGTTTGTTTCTAGCTAACTTGTTTTTTGTTTTTTGCTAACTTGTTTTCTAAGGATCAAAATTTTTTTTAGCATTTTGCTTATTATTTTCCCCACATAGATTCAAAAGAGTGCTATCACTTAGCGTTGTACTACTAACTTCAGGTGGGTAGTTCAAACCCTGGTACTCTGGCTCTGTGGAAGAAAGATGGAGCTATCCACTCCTATAAATATTTACTACCTCAGGAATGCTATGCAGTGTGGCTATTGCTTGCAGTGGACACGTTGCAATGGCCTGATGGTTTCTAAAGCCCTGAATCCACACAGAGCTACGGATTAGAGAAAGGCATAGGAGACAGAGTGTCCTTTGGGCATATGCGCTTCCCGCTTTACCAGCAGATGGGCAGGCATTGACTGGGGAGTGGGATCAAGGGGCTTTAAGGGCTCTGGTAGGGATAACAGCAGGTGGGGCTTGATTGATTCCATGCTTTCTTCTCTTACTTCCTCACACTGTAATCCCCCTTCCACTCTCTCAGTCCCTGGTGCCTGCTGGCAGTACCCATCACCAGAGCTCCAGGAGCAACAACTGCAGCAGCAACAAGAACAAACTGAAATAGGCTCTCTTAGACTTAAAACAAGTGTTTGTATGATGTCCAGGTAACGTAATGCCATATTTCACAAACATATCACTGACATTACATTATGGATACCTGTGTTGATTGAAGGTTTGTGTGTCTGTGCTCACGCATGAGAAGACAGCCTGTGGTGTTTCCTGTGGTGCCCTTGCCAGACTTTGGTATTGAGATGACCATTACGTCAAGATTATTCTGTCCTTTAATTTAGAAACTGTCCTCTTAATCTCTAGATATTTGTACAAGATAGTGTTATATTGTCCTTAAATTTGCATAATAATTTCATCAGTGAAGCCACCTACATTTGGAGTTTCCTTTTTGAAAGGTATTTAAACAAAGAATTAAATGTCTTTGTCATATATAGTACCATTGAGAGTTTCAATATCTATTTGTGCCAGTTTTGGAAAATTTTCTTTCAAAAAAGTTCTATTTGTAAAAAATATCATATTATTTGTCATAAATGCTAGTTATAGATATTAGAATTAAATATATCACTATGAACTCATGACTGGGAAAAACTCATCCACTTTCTATTCTGTCTACTTTAATGACCTAGATCACATTCCCTAAATACCAAATTCCATTAAAAGTACTAGAGCTCTTTGGAAAATAGCTGATTCCAAGGTTGTAAGGCAAAAGGGGGGATAGAGCACAGAATTTGGGAAGTATTAAATCATAGAACACTGACATTTGCAGGGACAAGTTCATATCTTTACATTTGACTCTAATTGTCCATGATTTTCACCCATGTAAGAGTTGTCTCACATTGGTTACATACCCTAATTTCTCTACCAAAGCTCCCAATAAAATGATGAAAAAGAAAGAAAGTACCATGGGTGGCCAGTAGAACAAGCAAATATGTCTTGGAGGAAATGCAGCCAGAGTGCTCCTTAGATGCAAAAATGAAAAGATTTTTCATCTCATACTCTGGCCATTTTGTCAGGAGACTCTAGTCCCTGAGGAAAGACAACATGCTTGATAAAGTTGAAGAAATTTGAAAAAGAAGAGGATTCGCAAAGACATGGTTCCGCACCGTAGCTGTAACAATATGATCAAACCTAGCGCAATGTTTAACCCACCAGGGCTCCTCTTAGTCTGCTACCTTAATACTTAACACATTTGTACATAGATCTATGTCTCTATCATTATATATACATATATTTACATATACACATGCCTGTACAGTTTATGCAGAGAAGATAACCCCTCCAGGTACAATAATGGGAGCAGTGATACCATGAGTGTAGTGAGAAGGTGGGGTGAAAGGGAGAACCAATCACAATGATCAGTATATTAACTCCCTGACCATTTCCCAGGGTGATGAACAACAGAAACATGGGTCAAGAAAGACAACAGGGGGTGTAAGATATGAAAATAAGAATTTATAATTTATCAAGGGTTCATGAGGGTAAGAGGGTGGAGAAGGGAGGGGAAAATGAGGAACTGATACCAAGTGCTCAAGTAGAAGGAAAATGTTTTTAAAAGGATGATGGCAACATATGCACACATATGCTTGACACAATGGATGTATGGATTGCTTTAAGAGCTGCAAGAGGCCCTAATAAAATAATTTTAAAATAATAAAAATTAAAATTGCGATATAATTCACAAGTATATATTAGCTAATAAGTGTAAAAACACATCCACCAGGTACTATGTACTTTATAGTCATGCTTTCATCTCTGACCAAAAAAGTAGTGCTGGTAACCATAATGTCAACTAGATGACATTGGATATAATAATCCTGCTCTCCCCCATTGGACAGATGAGGATTCAGGCTCAGTATAAGAAGCATGCTTAATGGAGCAAAGAAATAAGGAGAGAATTTAAAACAGGTTGTCTTAAACCTATATGAAATATTATTATTATTGACATCGCTCTCTAAAAGGTGCATACAGACTCTGTCCATGCATATTGAAGCTTCACAGATTGCTTCAATGAGCATGGATTTTAGCTCATACAAGATGAATTTCTGAGGAGAACTTAATTTCAGGAGAAAAACTTAATTTCAGGAGCTCTTTAATTAGATGCTTATTTCATGGAAAGAACACATTAAACGGAAATGAAATATACAAGACAGAAATATCTTATTTTAAAATCATTTTTGGGGGGCTCATACAACTCTTAGCACAATCCATACATCCATTGTGTAAAGCACATTTGTACATTTGCTGCCATCTTCATTCTCAAAACATTTGCCTTTTACTTGAGTCCTTGATATCAGCTCTTCATTTTCCCCTCCCTCCTTGCTTTGCCCTCCCTCATGAACCCTTGATAATTTATAAATTATTATTATTTTGTAATGTCTTACACACTGCCCAACATCTCCCTTCACCCACTTTTATATTGTCCATCCCCTAGAGAGGGGGTTATATGTAGATCCTTGAGATCAGGTCCACCTTTCTACCCCACCTTCCCTTCACCCTCCCATTATCGCCACTCTCAGCATTGGTCCTCAGGGATCATCTGTCCTGGATTCCTGTGTTTCCAGTTCCTATCTGCACCAGTGTACATCCTCTGGTCTAGTCAGACTTGTAAGGTAGTACTGGGATCATGATAGGGGAGTGGGAGGGGAGGAAGCATTTAGGAACCAGAGGAAAGTTGTATGTTTCATCATTGCTACACTTCACCCTGACTGGTTCATCTACTCCCTGTGACCCTTTTGTAAGGAGATGTCTAGTTGCCTACATATGGCTCTTGGGTCCCCAATCTGCATTCCCCCTTATTCAAAATGATATGATGTTTTGTTCTTTGATGTCTGACACCTGATCCCTTCAACATCTCCTGATCACACAAGCCGGTGTGCTTCTTCCATGTGGGCTTTGTTGCATCTGAGCTAGATGGCCGCTTGTTTACCTTCAAGCCTTTAAGACCCCAGAATCTATATTTTTTTATAGCTGGGCACCATCAACTTTCTTCACATTTGCTTATGCACCCATTTGTCTTCAGTGATCAAGTCGGGGAGGTGAGCATCATGGAATGCCACTTTAATAGAACAAAGTATTCTTGCATTGAGGGAGTACTTGGGTGGAGGCTCAATGTCTATCTGCTACCTTAATACTAAATCTATACATATATGCACATAGATCTATTTCCCCATCCTCATATATAAATATATTTATATATATACATTCCTGTATTTAGACCTCTACAAATGCCCTTTGCCTCCTAGTTCTTTTTTACTTTCTGCTTGTCCCACTATCCTGCTCAGCCTTCATTAGTGTTTCCGTAATTCCTCTCGGTTACATTACCCTTGATCACACCTTACCAGGCCTCCTACACCATCACCACTGATTTGGATCAGTTGTTGTTCCCTTGTCCCTGAGTTTGTTAACACTACTTCCTTTCCCCCCTACCTCCTGCTCTCCCCTATCCCCCAGGAACTGTCAGTCCCAATGTTTTCTTCTCCAGATTATTCATCCAGCCTATCTTATTTAGACAGACCTGCAGAGATAAGAACATGCACAAAAACAACAAAGGGCAAAACAAAACAATGACAGAAAGTCAATGATAAAACAATAACAACAACAACAAAAAAGCCTGTAGTGAGTTCAAGGGCTGTTTGTTGGCCTTTAGGAGTGTTTTCTGGTCGAGTATGATGGGGTGCCCAATGTCTATTTTTGTAAATCCCTGGGGACGTCATTACTCTGTTCCCCTGGCTGTTCTGTTGTACCCTGTCAGTGTTTTGCCTCGGTGTGGTGGGATCAGATCCAGTGCAATTCCTACACTGTGTCTCCAGTGCTGTCCCCTGTAGGGCTATGGATCAGTGAGGGATGTCATGTCTTATAGTGGGGCCAGCCATATGGTCTTCTCTGTGGATTGGCTTCTCTGAGTGGGAATATCATCCTCAAGGCTTGGTGGGCCAAGATGTGCTCCACTCTCTCTTCCCCTTCATTTCCTTCCATGTGCTCTGATCAGACATGTCCCTCTCCCTGAGCTGCAGTTTCAGTGCTGTCCTCAACGAAAGAATTCACCAAGAGAGTAATAAGGGAGTCCACAGACTGGGAAAACCTCTTTAGCAATGACACATCAGACAAAGGCCTTATTACTAAAATCTACAATACTCTGCAAGCTTCCGAAAAGAAAAAAAATCTAATTGCCCACTGAGGAGGTGGGCAAAGGATCTGAACAGAAGTTTCACAGGGGCAGAAATCTGAATGACCAATAAACATATGAGAAAATGTTCCTGATCATTAGCCATAAGATAAATGCAAATTAAAACAACTATGAGATGCCACATAACACCCTCAAAGATAGCACAATTCAAAGTATCAGAAAGCAACAAGTGTTGGAGGGGCTGTGGGGAGACAGGAACTCTCATTCACTTCTGGTGGACCTGTAGGTATGTACAGCCACTATGGAAATCGATCTGGCAATATCTAAAATAGATGGAAATCGAGCTACCATATGACCCAGCAATCTCACTACTGGGTATATACTAAGAAGAGGCAAGAAACAAACCATGGCCAGACATCTGTGCTCCAATACTCATTGCAGCACAGTTCACAATTGCAAGGAGTTGGAAATAACCCAAAATTCCATCAACAGATGAATGGATTAAAAAACTATGGTACATACATACAATGGAGTACTACAAATCATTAAAAAGCAGTGATGAATGTATGAAGCACATCGCTGCATGGGAAGAACTGGAGGAAATCATGCTAAGCAAAGTAATCCAAGCACAAAAGGACAAGGACAACATGAGTCTGCTGAGGTAAGCTTTAAAAAAATGCAAAAGGGACATAGGGAAAAAGCTACTGTATACAAACATTGCTGGGGTGAGGACCAGGTAGCATGGCAGGGGCCAGACCAAATCCAGGGATACATACTGTGGCAAACTAAAAAGGAGGTGGGGAAAGGAAAAAAAAGAAAAAGAAATGGATAGCGGGGGCACAGGGCACTAACTCACCCAAGGGGAGGGTAGTGCTTCTATCTCCACAGGGAAAGAGGGACTAGACTTCAACCCGGTGCTCCAAGATGTGCATGCAACATGCCGGTGTGGAGTAGAGAATCAGTGGAGATGTCTGAGGGGCTGGCCCCAATTCCAACTAAGTGGACACCTGACCCTCCCCCCAGAAGTATTTATTTCAGAAATATCTTTTTAAATAAAAGTTCACCCTCAGCAACTACCTTATCATTTCACACAGCTTTAATTCCAGATAATCTGAAATGTCCCCCGTGAGAACTCCTTTCTTTCACATTGACTGGTGTGAAAGCATATGAAATGATCTCCTCAGGAGTTGAAGCACTCTATTATGGTCAGTACTGCTACTTGCCCTCATAGGGCTCTCTTCATCAGGGCTCTTGCAACCATGATCTCACATGCTCAGGTTCATGCTGAATGATCACTTTTATGCTTTATTTAAGTGATGAATCCTATTCTTGCTTTCTCATGGAATGTTGGAATGTTCATTGCACTTCTCTCTCTCTCTCTCTCTCTCTCTCTCTCTCTCTCTCTCTCTATCCATCTATCTCTGTCTCTCAAAACAAAAGAAAATGAAACAAAAACATCACTCTCATTGAGTTGATTTTTGACTCACAGCAATGCTATAGTCCAGAGTAGAACCACCGGAGAACGTAAGTGGCCTCAGAATGGGGTGCTGAGAATGTAACTCTTCATGGAAGTAGAAAACGCCCTCTTTCTCCCATGGAGACCCTTGTGCCTCCCAACTGCTGACCTTGCAGTTAGTAGCTCAATGTGGAATCAGTATGCCACCAAATCCAAAACTCCGAACTCACTGCCATCGAGTGGACTCCAACTACCAACGATCGTTCTCCAGCTTTCAATCGTTTGGATCACAGCGAAGACACTCTGCCACCGAGACTCCCTT
Source organism: Tenrec ecaudatus (assembly GCF_050624435.1). Classification (NCBI taxonomy): domain Eukaryota; kingdom Metazoa; phylum Chordata; class Mammalia; order Afrosoricida; family Tenrecidae; genus Tenrec; species Tenrec ecaudatus. Next base: position 103,110,067 of record NC_134530.1, read on the forward strand.
CAGCCTACCCGTACTCAGAACTTATATTGAACTTACATCTTCCGAACGTCACCATTCAGCAATGGAAAGTCAACATATCAAATATTTATTATTTCATTTTTAATGTTTGGTATGACTAAAACGTAGAAAGTGAAGACAAAATATCCTACCTCACCTACCCAAGTACAATTTTCCTCTAATTACAAAAGTCCTGTCCAAGAAAAGCATTCTAGGACCAATAAGAGGAGAAAAACTATCCACCAAACAATAACATAGCTCAGTGGGTAGGCCGATGTGTCAACGCCTAATATTCATGTATGTTTCATGGTTTATATTTCTGTTGTAAGCTACCATGTAGCTCTTTGCTAATTTCTTTTATAACCCTCTTTACATGGGAGATGTTCAATGTATGCTATTGACTGATAACTTTTAAAATCATGAATAATTGTTAGAATTATCTAAGTAGTGATGAATTAAAATTTTATTAATTATTCAGATGGTAATTTAAAATTACAGTGTCCAATTATAATTTACTAAATATTATAATAAACATTATTATCCTCATTGTGGCATTTTTATTCAAACTAAGTCAAATGATCTTTAAATATCCTTTTGACAAAAAATAAAATTTAGAGAATTGTGTTTTAATCTTTTCTTACTGTATTATATTTTTAAATAATTTTATTGGGCGTTCTTACAGGTATTATAACAATCCATAATTCAATTTGATCAAGCATAATTATACAATTGTTGCTACCATTAATTTCAAAACACTTTAACTTTTTGAACTCTTATATCCACTCCCTTTTATGCCCCTCCTTCCCCCACCTTAGCCCTCAGGGACACTTATTATTATATGACTATTATTATTAAGTGCTGTATGATACCAGCCAATGTATATATTCACCTACAATTGTTGTTTGTTTTCCTCAAGAGAGTTCTATAGTCATTATTGCTATTGGTTCCTCCTTCCGTTCTCCTCCCCCCTCCTTCCCATACTCTCAGGAAATCATGACTCCCATTACAATTTCTGAAGGGTTTATCTATCTCAGATTGCATGCATTGAACAACCTTACTTATGCAAATGAATGTACACACATCCCACAAGAGTAATGAGATGAAGGAGAGAAAATATTAAAGAACAGAGAATATTATGCATTTCATCAGTGGATATATCATCTTTTCCATGTGGCTCTTCTGTGAGGGACTTTCCTATTACCACACAGATGGGTGTGGGGTCTCCACTTTGTCTATGCTGCTGCACAAAAATTTGATTACTTGTTTTTGAATTTCTGACACCTATTCCCATTGATACCTCATGATCACACAGGCTGCTGTGCTTCTTCCATGTGGGCTTTGTTGCTCACCTGCTAGATGGTCACTTGCTTAACTTTAGTCCTTTACGACTCCAGTTGCTATATCTTTTAATAGCCGGGAACCATTAGCTTTCTTTACCACATTTGCTTTTGCATCCATTTGTCTTCAGTGATTGTGTAGGGAAGGTGAATATCATACAATGCCACATTATTCGAACAAAGCATTTTTGTACTGAGGTAAGGTTTAAGTAGAGGCCCAAAGTCCACCTGCTTTGGTATATATCTATTTCTATTGATCTACATTTAGAAATATATACACACATATGCATATATATACAAACACACCTATCTTTATATATTGATATATTTACATATCTATATTTAAACCTATATATAAATTTTACTTTCTTTTTCTTTCGTCTGTTTCATTTTTTTTCCTTCTGCTCCACTATCATGTTTACCCATCGTTTATCTCTCAGTAATTCCTTTCCGATGGAACGTGACCAGGAATGCTATCCCCTTCTTACCGTCAATTTTCGATCCCTTGCTATTCCCTGTCTCTGTGGTTGTTTCCTCATTGCCCTCCCCCCTCCTTCTCATCTCCCATGACCCCTGGTCAGAATCATCGGTACCATAGCTTTCTCCTTGACATTTCTTGTCCTTACCTATCTTATATAGATAGACACCGAGAGAGAAAACAGAGAGAGAGACAGAGACCATGCAAATAGCCCCAAGTCTAACTGTTGTCCTGACCCAGAGTAGCTGAGCATCCCTCCGTTAAATAACGAGCAGGCCCTGGTAGAACTGATCAGTCCAATCCCCTTTTGTTTCAGGGATCCATAACTCAGGACCAGCTTGCCTAACAGCACTTACAGCCTTCTGGGCCTCCACATTTGTGAGGGGCGGGCCTTCTACACGCATTGCTCTTCCTGCACTCAAGGATGGAGTGATCTAGTGCCCCACCTCCCACCCCGATGCACCTTTTGACTTTCAGTGTGGCCCTCTTGTGAATATCCCCCAACCAGTTTAGATGAAGTGCCAAGTGCTGCCCCCTGAGTCAGAAGTCTACAATTAAGATTCCACAGGAACTCTGTGGCTTTCCTCCCACTTCTAGTCTGTTACACTCCTTTCTTGGATTTCTCTCTCCTTTTCTTACTTTATATGAATATTCAAAAGATTGAAGAAAATAAAACATACCTCAATTTTTTCCTAACGAAGAAACCACGTATCCATTTTTGAATAATCAAAACTGGTGAGTTATGAGCCAGTATTACATTAATTTTTGATATAACATGTTTAATATCATTAATTTCACTCTCATAGGTTGATCCCTATATAAGAAAATATATTGTATTTTAATCTTTCATAAAAGTATTTCCAAAGATACTTGCAATGTTATAACTTAAAGGTATGAATATACTAATAAAACTTACATAGATTTCTTAAAGGCATAATAGTTAAATAAATAAATACAGTTTTAGATCAATTTTGTAAGAAATATAAAATTAGTAGCATTAAATAATTTCATGGTTTATTGAAAATGCAAGACCTATGCTAATAACTTGCTCCATTCTGGTTTCTCCTTTCACCCTGGGGGATAGATATGAATGTTTTACCATAGTCCTCCTGACCTCTGGCATGTGATAAACTCATACAATAATTTACAGTCATTTTAATTTTTTGATGCAGGTAAGTGAAACATTGGACACTTTATCGGAACATAGGACACTCCTCTGGGAAAATAACATCCTTTTAAGGAAATTATCTGTACAATAGTCTTTCCTAAATATTTCTTGGGTAAATCCCTTGGGGAAAAGGTTCTCTTTTTCCATTTATCATTTTATTCGTTAGACACATATTCTGAATATAGGAAGCAGGCATCAAAAAGGTGATACTAATTTTGTTTAAAAGGTAGTTCATGATTGAATTGTGTTCCCTCAAAATGTGACAACTTAGTTGTGCCATAAGTCTCTTCCACGGGTACATGAAGATGTAAGGTGTCACAAGTGATGCTACCCCATGATGTAGTGTCATTATAACCAATACCAAGATTACGGATGGAATGTGTATTGTAGTTCTTAAGTGTCAGAAGTCAGGTTGGACTGACAGTGACCCTATAGACAGAAAAGCAGAAAAACGCAGAAAATGCAGAAAAAAACAAAACAAAAAAATCACAGCCTTCTCTTGTGACATCCTCACAATTGTTGTTATGCTTGACCCCACAGGTGCACATCTATGTCAGTATGTCTGATTTCACTGACCCTGTAGCTTAACCAAGCATAATGTCATTCTCCAGGGACTGGTTTCTCTTAAATACTATATCCACTGTACATGAGATGAGCATTCTGGCTATACTTCTTCCAAGAGCTATTTGATAATTCTTATGGAAGTTTATGATATAGTCAATAGTCTTCACAATACCATAACGTAAAAGCATAAATTCTTCACTCATTCCTATTCATTGTCCAACTTTCTCATATGCATACGAGGATTCAAAATACCATCACTTGAGGCAGGTGCATCTTAGTTTTCAAAATGACATTAATTGTTAACACATCAAAGAGATTTTTTTTCCAGCAGAGAAACTCAATGCAGTAGGTCGACTGAGTTGTTAACTGCTACCTCAATGGTTTTTATTATTTACTTTGCCAGGAATAACACAATCAACAAGAACTGTGTAGCACTCATCATCAAAAAGGAAACCGCACCATCATTCGTGAAGTACAATATAGTCTGTGACAGGATTATATCTATCCACCTTCAAGGAAATCCCATCAATACATTATTAATACACCATCCACAAAAGCTGGCAAAAAAGAAACTGAAGACATCTACCACGGATTTCAGTCTGAAATTGATCAAACACGAAATCAAGCATGGATTACCATTCAAGATTGAAATGCAACAGTTAGAAACAAAGAAGAATGAAAAGTCTTTGGAAAAATATGGTGTTGGTGATAGACAAAAGCTGGAGAAATGACTTGTTCATAAAAATTACCTTTGTTCAAAAGCAAAAGGGAACAGTGCACATGAACTTCTCCAAATTGAATACACAGAAATCAAATCGATTACATCTGTGAGAAGAGACACTGGAAAAGTTCAATATCAGCCGCTAAAACCAAGCCAGAGGATGTCTGTGGAATAGACCATCAGTTGCTCACATGTAACATCAGGCTGATGGTAATTAAAAGAAGTTAAAGAGTCAACATACAACTTTGAGTCTATCCCACCAGATTTCAAGAGCATCTTAAGAACATATTTGATGTATTGAACACTAATGACTTTAGATCGGATAAGCTATGCGAAGACATCAAGAACAATACACATGAAGAAAGCAAAAGGTCATTAAGAAGACGGGAAAGAAAAGATCAAAACGGATGTCAGAAGAGACTCTGAAACCTGCTCTTCATCAAAGGGAAAAGTAGATAAAGCAAAGGGAAGAAAGGATGACGTCAAAGAGATGAAGAGAAAATACGACAGGGCAGCTTGAGAATACAAAGTGAAATATTGCAATGAAGCATGCAGACTTAGAGTTAGAAAACCAAAAAGGAATAACGCGTTCAGCATGTCTTAAACTGAAAAGAAGTCTAGAAGAAATTTAAACCTTGGGTTGCAAAATGGGAAGATTCTACACGCAAACTAGGGAATGATGCAGTCAATAAGTAAAATTCCATCATTTCAGAATGAAACAAGTGAGCAAGAGCCACTGGCTCTTGAAGGAAGACATTCAATCTGCACCGAAAGCAATAGCCAAAAACAAGGCTCCAAGAATTGATGGAATGCCAACTAACATGTTCAAATAAATTGATGAAGCTTGGAAGCACTTACTCATCTATGCCAAGAAATTTGGAAGCCAACAATTTGGCCGTCCAACTGGAATCTTATTGTGCCCATTCCAAAGAAAGGTGTCCCAACAGAATGCTCAGACTGCAGAACAATGTCACTCATATCACATACAAGTAAGATTTTGCTGAAGATCTTCCAAAAATGGTAGCAGCAGTACATTTACAGGGAACTTTCCAGAAGTTTAGGCCAGATTCAGAAAGGGATTTGGAACAAGGGATATTATTACTTATATCTGATGGATCTTGGCTCAAAGTAGAGAATGCCAGAAAGATGTTTACTTGTGTTTTTTGACTGTGCCAAGGCATTTCAGTGACGATCATAACAAACTATGGATAACCTTGAGAAGAGTTAGTCCAGAAAAATGTATTGTGCTCATAAGGAAATTGTGCTCATATGGATCAAGAGGCAGTTATTTGAACAGGGAATACAGTAAAGTTTAAAATTAGGAAAGGTGTGATTCTGTGTTTTCTACTTTTACCGTATTTATCCTGTGTGCTGAGCAAGTCATCGAGTAGCTAGATTATATGAGGAAGGCAGAATGAGGCTTGGAGGAAATCTTATTAACAGCCAGGTATACTCGGATGAAAGTGAAGGGGATTGAAGTGCTTGCTTCAAAGCTCAAAGACTGCAGCTGTCATTACTCAATGTAAAGAAGACCCAAATCCTCAAAACTAGCCCCGTAGGTGGCACCATGATAAATGAAGAAAAGGCTGAGGTTGTCAAGGATTTTTGCCTTGCTTGGATCCGCAATCATGCTCATGGCAGTAACAGTAGCAGCGGGGGTCAAATGATGGAGTGTGTTGGTTAAATCTGCTGCATAAGATTTCTTTACAATATTGAAAAGCAAAGATGTTATTGTGAGGACTTTAGTGTGCCTGACACAAGTCATGATGCTTTCAATTTCCTTAAATGGGTGTGAAAGCTGGACTTTAAATAAGGAAGACTGAAGAGAAACCTATGTATTTTAAATGTGGGGCTGGTGAGGAATATAGAAATTATCATGACTTGCTAAAAGGACAAACTGATGTCTTGGAGAGAGTACAGCTAGAGTGCTCTTTAAAGGAAGCTTTCTTGTTACATATTTTGGACCTGTTTTCAGGAGACAACAGTCCCGGGAGAAGGCCATCACATTTTGTAAGTTTAGAGGCAGTGAAACTAGGAAGGCCCTCAACGAGAAGGATTAAAACAGTGGCCATCATGACAAGCTCGGGCCTCGGAACAACTGTGTGCAAGCACAGGGCCGGGCAGTGCTCTGTTCAGTGTGCTTTGGGTTGCTCTCACTTGAAATGGATTGATGGCACCTAGCAACAACAGAAGCATCTTTGAAGGTCATCGATTGTAGGTCCAAATAAAATAAAATCCTTGGAAGTTTCTATATGTTCTCCACTTATCATGGTTATTTACTGTTCCAGTTGTGAGCATTTTTGTTTTGTCCACATTGGGGTGTAATTCATATGGAAAGCTGTAGTCTTTGATCTTCATCGGAAAGTACTTCATGTTCTCTTTACTTTCAGCAAGGAAGATTATGTTATCTGCATTTTTCAAGTTGCTAATAAGCCTTCCTCCAATTCTGGCGCCACGTCAGGCTTCATACAGTGCAGGTTCTCAGGTTATTTGCTCAGTATACAGCTATTGAATAAGTCTGTGAATGGATATCACCCTTACACACACACGTCCTGATGCTAAACCACTCACCATCCCTATTTGAACAGTTATCTCTTGGTGTATGTATTGATTCCCCATGGGCATTATTAACTCTGCTGGAGGTCCTGTTCTTCGTGAAGCTATCCAAACTTGGCTGTGGCTCACACAGTCTAGTCCCTTTTCATAATCAATATAATACAAGTAAAGATCTTTCTGTATTCTCTGCTTTCAGTCAAGATCCCTCTGCCATCTGCAATAATATGTCTCTTCCTGCATTCTCTTCTGAATTTGGCTTGGATTTCTGGCCATTCCCCATTGATATACTGCTACAATCATTTTTAAATTACCTTCGAAAAGAATTTTACTTGGATGATATTGTTCAGTAATTTCTGTATTCTGTCTTAATATGACACCCCTGATCGTTTGTGTAAGGAGTTTCTCTGGGGTGTGACTTAAAACATTTTATTTTGCAAGAGATAGGAGACAGAAATGAACAGAGAAGACGGGTCTATTACCATCAAGAAAGAAGAGGAGCATTTCCTTTGGAAACATGGTGCTCAATCTTGCTTCCTAGAAATAAGGCAAGGATGATGCTGAGCTACATGGAGAAGTTAATATATACCTGTACCACAGATATTGAAAGAAGACAAAGAACATCCTCCCAAACTCACCTGGCACTCTGTATTTTAAATTCTATCCTCCTAAACTGTGAGAGAATAAATTTGTTTATTGAAGACATCCACTTGTGGTATTTGGGTTGAACAATATTAAATTATTACGACAGACATTTACCTAGAATATTAACACCCTATAACATGGAAACATACCTTTTCTCAGTTTACTAAATCAGTTATGTACAGCTAGGGTAAATTATAGTGCCTTGAAAAGTACACTTGTCTCAGTTTCTTAGAGCTTCCATAGCAAAGTACTATTAATGGATGACTTTAAACAACAAATATGTATTGGCTCATAATACTGGCGGGGAGGAACCTCAATTCCGTGTCTCAGCATAAATGTCCTCTCCCTGTTTTCTCTGCCCTAAAATTTCTTGAATAACTCAGTCTCTTGAAATGCTTGACATTTCTTGGCCTTTAGTTTCTATGTAAGGCCAGGATCTCTAGGGAAACAAAACCGGTGATGCTTGTATATAAATATAAAAAATTACATTAAAAATAATAAGCATCAAGCAGGGCCTTGTCATAGAACTAATTCTTCTTAAACTGGGGCTAGGATTAAGTGCAAGCCCATAGTTCATTTACATATTTATGGTTTATATATCTCTCTGGTTCACTTCAGAGGCATCATTGTAATTTTCTATTAAAGAATATTATCAACTACCCCGCTGATGCCTCACTTCCACTGCTATGGAGTCAATGCTGACTCACAAGGTCCCTAGAGGACAAGGTAAAACTGTCCCTGTGAGATTTTGAGACTGTAAATCTGTACAAGAGTTTTCTGCCTCATCTTTCTCCCACAGAGCTGGTAAATAGATTCAAATGGCTGACCTTAGGAGCCCAATGAGTAACCATTACTCATTGATAGTGCTATTAGTTTAGTCAATGGTACAAGTTTAAAACACTATTGAGATGTCATACAAATATAGGCTGGCTATGCACCAAAATCCATGAATTGCTGACTTGTACAAATTAAACTCTTAAGTAATTGGACATCCTTTACACAAACAATGAGGGGGTTGATGATAGGGCAAAACCTTCAGTTGCACTCAATCACAAATCAGAACTATGCCTACCATGTTAATACATGTCACAATGAAACAAGGAGAACATTCAATGTGCCGTCATTCAATGTGCGTGCGTAAGGCAAGAGATTCATACCAAAGTCCCCCAAAGATCACTGAAGAGATGAATATTATAGAAAAGTATGGTGAAGGAAATAAATGGTGCTCAGCTATCAGAAGGAATAACTTCTGGGTTCTTAGTTGTGGGCATAGGTCAGATGCTCACAGGTATCCTCCCTGAGGGCGATCAGTTGCCAGACTGCAGTGGGCCCCACTCCCTGCTGTTAAGGACAATGGACGCCTCCAGACATCTATTTGGTTCCTGTAGGTGGAGTTCACACCCTACTGATAATGGTTCCTATGGAGATCCCAGGAACAGATCAAATCAGCTTGGTGACATCCAAAGTTAAATTGCCATCCTAAACCTAGGACCCGCCCATCTTGTCACATTTATATCCCCAATCCCTCCTCTTCCTATTGCATGTATGTCCCTAGACCACCCCATCTCATTGCTGTATAACCTATAGTGCAACCCCTTCCTGTGACGTATATCTTTACTTGTCATTAGTGGGCTTGCACGCCCCCCAAAGGTATGTAAGCCTGGGTTAGCAATAGAGGTCTCTCTAGCTGGTCTCTCCCACCCCTCACTCTCTCTGGGCTCCTCCTCTCCTCTCCCATCCTCACTCCTCTTTCCACTTGCCCTCCTTCCCTTCCCCCTCTCTCCACATCAAGCTGGGCTGAGGTGAGCATGCTCCCATGATATGTGTGACTCCATTACTTCTATATCTCTTTTATCTCTCATGCTCTCAATGACTTTAATATAATATACTTACATATCTCAACCATACAATTGTGCTTACTGAACCCGTGATTAGTGGTGGGGGGGCTGGTACCCCCAACTCATACCACACTTAATGGCTTGTCTTCAAACACAACCATCCAAGTAAGGTGTCAATTTAGTTCACAAAGAAGGAGACCAGTCAGTGAAATCCAAGGATTGTAAATAATAAAATCCAAATCTATAGGAGGGAATGGTATCAGGTTTTAAATTGAGAACACCTAGTTTATAAAAGGCTATGAGTGGAGCCCCAAATCCATTTGTAGGGTCCACACATGGACTAAGCCTCTGGAGAATCCCCTCTGATCATAGTTGAAGGATGTGAATATCCTTGTTATCAGAAAAAGAGAATTGTACAGTTGATTATGGAAGACATCATTTAAAATGTAATATCTTACTATTTGATTTCCAATCTGATTAATTTTAAAACTGTTTCAGTATTAAAAAGGAAAAAAATAGGAAAATTCACATATATTAAGCTTCCAGTGAATTGCCTCTGGCCTAGACCAGGGATGTGATTAGCCTAGTTATCCTGCAGAATTTATTGAAAACTGGTTTACTGCAGATTCACTTAGGTTAAAATTCAACATTTTATCATTTGATCTCCATTTTGATGCATTGTACATTTGTTAGTTTTAAATATTTTCTGCTTTATTTGATATTTAAGTTTTATCTGCTTTACTTTGTTATTGTTGTTATTTATTTTTAAATTGATTTTCTGTGTATGAAATCCAGGATAGGTAAATCTATGGACAGTAACTGGATGAATACCTCCTTGGGAGTATGGAAGGGAAGATTATGAGTGTAAGCATGAAGGATATGTTATAAAACTGACCAAGGTGATGATTATACAACTCTTCTTGATATAATTGAACTTTTTAATTGTATGATATGTGACTTATATGCCAATAAAACTGCTTTAAAAATGGCTCACTTTGAACTTAACCATAAGCCCTAACTCCAGAACAGTAAGTCCTTATGATGCAGCCCTTATGGATACTTACACTCATGGAGGGATTATGGAGGCTATGGGTGCTATAGCACAGTACAGTGAGGAAGTCAGATGGTGTCTGGCTATTAGGAAGCATAGCCTTAGGATTCCCTCGTTTCGTGAGGGAATGGGAAGCAGGAATGGGCAGGGGGAAGGGGAGCAGCTGATAGCACTGATGTCTGTATAACCCCACATAAGGAGAGCAAACAACAGAATTGTACATAAATGGAAATATTGGGTAGTATAAGATTAGGCAAAAAAAATTAAAAGTAGAGGTTCTTGGGGAGTGGGGTGGGGAAAAAGGGGATAAGAGGAGCTGATATCAAGGAATTCAATAAGAAAATGTTTTGAAACTTATTTTGGAAGCAATTGTACAATACTACTTGATGTGATTGAACTATGGAATGTTATGATATGTTATGAAGAGCTCCCTATAAAAAGATTTTTTAAGCTTATCTTAAGACAAACAGTCATATAAGTGAGGAGTCATCTAAGCTGACACAGAGGAAGAAGAACACCAGTCTGGGGGTTCCAATTACTGTAAATAATCAAATCCAAGATCAGAGGAGAAAACTGCTTTACAGTTTAAATTCTGAACAGTGGACCTGTAAAAGGCTGTGGATGACAGTGAAAGACCAAACTCCTTTGCAGCATCACCATAGGGCTTAAGCCTCCCTTAAATTCACCCAAATCCTGACCTCAAACAGTGCATAAGAAAGTGAATCGATGCATGTTTATAATTAGGTTAAATTTTAACATCTTATTGTTTATTTTCCCTTTTTGTCTATTTTAAATTTATTTCAGTCTTTTAATTTCTTCCCTATTTTGAGATTTTTGTGTGTTTTATTTGGTTCTTGTTAGTGGGGGACTTTTGTAATTTTGTGTCAGTCTGAGTTCACTATAGAAACAAATTTATAGGCACTCATATGTGTACAAGAAAGAGCTTTGCTTAGAAGAGCAAATATATATTGAGAAACATCCCAGCCCAGTCCAGTTCAAGTCCAGAAGTCCAATATTATCCCATATGCCGATATCAATCTATAAATTCCTTTTCAGACTCACGCAAACATGCAATGACACCAAATGCAGGAAGATGACAGGCCAGTGGGTGGAAAGTCCTGTGCATCCAGTGACGGTGGAAGCATCTCAGCGCTGGCAGCATCTCCAGGTGGCTCCTCCAGCTTCAGGGTTGTAAGGTAGCTTCATGTGTCTTGTCAGCATGAAGATAACGCAGAAAGAGTGAATGTATTTGGCCGCCAGTGAGCTATTTATCTCTGTGGTGCCCCCAAATTAGGTCATCAAGCTGCGACCTAATTGACAGACTAGAATTTTCTTTATATGAAATCCAGTGTAGGTAAATCCATAGAAACAGTAACTAGATTAAAAGTTTCTTAGGATTGTGGGAGTGAAAGGGGAGATAATAACAAGTATAAAAAAGTTTAAATGTTCTAAATTTGACTGTGATGATGATTATACAACTATTTTTCATCTATCCAAGCAATTGAACTGTAAGGCATACGAATTATATGTCAATAAAACTGTTAAAAATGAAATACAGTGGCATAAAGTAGAAAGCATCAGAATGCATTACATATGTACACTGTGAATCATATTTTATGTTTAAGTAAATATATTTTTCCTGTGCCTGAAATAAGAAATATTGAATTTTTTAAAATGGTCCACACAAGGAGAGAAATGTCTAGTCTTTTTATGTCTGTGGATCCAATGTTAAGTTGGAGCTTTTTTGGCTTAAATTTCTGTGGGGCATGATCAATCAGGAAGCAAGAAGATGAAGCAGGAAGGCCAGAGACTGGTGTATTCAGAGGCCGGTGGAGCCAGGGTCAGCAGGTTAGATGGAAGGCTCCCAAGGTCAGCAGACAAAATGATGGGCCATTGGCCCAAGTGCAAAGAACCAGAGGTCAATGAGCCAGATGCAGGGTCCTGATCAGTATGCAGCAAGCAAACTCTCCAAAAATTCTATTTATTATCGGAATTAAGCCGCACCCCAAAGGGAACTTACTTTCAATTGCATTAGAGAACACTGACCTAAATTACAGGATTACAGTTCCTCTCAATATCCTTTCAATTTACTGGCTGCTCAGAGTAGATCTCATTATGGAGATGATTCCATTGCATTATATAACATTGTGGAGGGTTGTTGTTGTTGTTGTTATGTGCCATAGAGTCCTTTCTGGTTCATAGAGATCCTATAGACAACTGAACGAAACATTGCCTGGTCCTTTGCCATCCTCACCATCATTCTTGTTTGAGCCAATCGATGCAGCCACTGTCTCAGTTTGTCTTGTTGAGGGTCGTTGTCCTTCCCACTGCCCCTCTATTTCACCAAGCATGACATCTTCTTTCAGAGCCTATTGTCTCCTGAAAACATCTCTAAAGTACATGAAGTCTCACCATCCTTCGTACTTTCAATATCCTTCACCTGCATCATGATTCAGATGCATCAATTCTTTGTTGGTCTTCCTTATTCAATGTCCAGCTTCCATTATTATTCAATAGTTTTGAATATTTAAAATTATTTCAATAGTCCCTAGAGCTTCCTACATATCTCTTTCTCTTGAAAAAACAGGGCCATCAATTAATAACAAGAGTATCTCTATTCCTGCCCTCAGTTCTGTATCTTGCATTGTAATTATAAGCTCCATTTCTCTGTTTTCAATAATTCTCCTTTCTAATGGCCATGGCTACTTTATTTCTAAATACTCTATTGTTTTCCTTGTCTTTAAAACAAATACATATTAATAAGTGCACACATCTCATTTTAAATGTCTAAATTCTTAAAACATAATTTCACACTTATTTCTCTCACCTTTTCTTGCCTATGTTTCAACCCATGAATTTTCTACCCCTACAGTCATGGCTAATGATTTCCTCATGAGGGTGCTCTTGGACCTTTCCTCCTTGAGAGACTTCGCCTATGTTGTGTGCATTACTACTTCTATTCTTGCTCTGTTTCTTCTGAAGTTTAAGACTCTTCTTCTATTCATGCTTTACTATTCATGCAGAAAGAATTCTCTCAATCTCTTTTCAACTGTACATATTCTCCAACATATTGATATAATTTTATGTTAACTAAGCACATGAAAGGAATGCACTCAAATCCATAGTTTTCACATTCACCTATATGGTGAAGACTCCCACATTTCTAAACCTATATTTAACTAACCCACTTCTGCAGCGACAAACAACATGTTCAAATAGGTATCCGGTTAAACGCAACTTGTCTTACTGTGAATTTAATATGATCCTGCCCAGCAAGCTTTCTCTTATATTCTCTGCCATTGAGGATGGTGGTACTACTACCCACAGTTACCTAAGTCAGATGCCCTGAGACCACCTTAGATTCTCTTTATCCTCATGTTTTCTCATGTCCAAATAAATGGCACCATCCCAAATCCCTATCTCACTTCCACACTCTATTCGCTATCTTTGCATTGCTACATATCTTTATTACATATTCTTTGGGCTACTAAAAATACCCTGATACATACATTCCTTGCCATATCCCTGATTTATCTATACTTTAATATGTACTGTTCCTAAAGTAAACATCTAAAACAGTAATCTTTTTCTTGGGTTTGGAAAATTCCCACCTTTGAAAGAGTGCAGTCTTATCATTTCTATACTGCTACATTAGTGGAACATACGAGAAATGTCCTTCTCTGGAAGGTTTCTGCCATACACAGGTTCAAACTTTTGCATACTTTACTGTATATTACTGGTGTATCATTGAAAGATCATTTAAAAATTTCTTGATTTGGTACACAATTCTCCTTGGTGTTGTAACTCACCTTAAATCCCTTTACTTTAATATAATATGGTCCACTCAGGAAATGTCTAATCACTTCTACTCCTGAAAAAAATCTAATCTGAGTGCTTTTTAGAGATATTTTTTCAATATGTATTTTGGAATCTCAGTTCCTTCCTCCAAGAAGCCTTTCTTAACATTTAACCTGAATTTAATATCCTTATTCAACATTATTTCATGCAATGCATTGTTTATCACATATACTGCAATCAAATTACTGCTTCACTTTGTGTTTTCCACACAATATAAAACAAAAACAAAACCAAGCCCACTGTCCCTGAATTGATTTCAACTCATACTGGCCTTCTAGTGTTTCTGAAACTGTCAATATTTCTAGGAACAGATGGGTTCATCTTTGTCCCTCAGAGCAGATGGGGTTTGAGCCACTAACCTTACAGTTCGCAACCAACCAACCGAACGCCTAGCCCACAGGGTCAACTGGGCTCCTTTCCTTGTTGCACACGTTTCCAAATTCAAAAGTGTTCTTCACACTGCATCTCCAGTACTAAGTAAACTACTTGGTCTATAGAATCCAATGTTACCAGTAAACTATAAAATCACTGAGTGCTAGACTTTCACACATTACAATGCTTATCCTCTATGCTTTAGTTAACAGTCATTTCATCTATTTCTGCGATTCTCTTATGTGGCTGCATTGCCATCGCATTCCTAACTTTTCTAAATCCTTCATTTTATTTTTCATTTTATATTTATATGTAAGGGCATTTATTAGGGAAATTAGTAGCTCACCACAAGTTAGGATCAGCAAACAGGAAAGTTATTGGCTCTAATTTTTATTTCTCTGACTTTTTAATGGGCTAAATCATTTAAATGTTGAGATAATTTAGGTATTCGTATTTCCCCTCTCTTTGCTCTTATAAAATAAGCATATTCCTTGCTGTGGTTTAGTACCTCAAATACAAAGGCATAACAAAGAAACAACAACAAATTTTTTCAAAGCTATGTATTTTTTTTCTTAACAAAACAACCTTAACACCTTCAAAGGACTCTCCATTGCACTTAACACACTTAGTAAATCTGCAGTTCCATTCTTGGAAACAGTTTTCAAAGTCATCTGTTTGGATGGCTGACAGCACCTCTCTCCTTTTTGATTCACTTCTTCTATATCACCAAATTGCTATCCATTCGTGGAAACAAAACGAAGTCATAGGGAGTGAGGTCAGGTAAGTAAAGTACGTGGGGCAAGAGAGGCATGCTGGGATTTTTTGCCAAAAACTGGCCACTGAGATGGCTGTGTGAGCAGGTGCATTGTCATGATAGCAAAACCAGTCCCCCTTATGCTACAAATGAGGCCTTTATTGTCACAATACTGTTACATAATATTTTCAGAACCTCTAAATAGAAAGCTTGACTAATAGTCTGACCTGGTGGAATGATCTCCAAGTGCAGTATCCCCCTCACATCAAAAAACCTCCTTCTGATCTTGGATTTCATTTGGTGAGCTTTGGGGGCAAGGTGACCATGGCATCTTGCACTGGCTTGCCTCTTAGCACCAGGCCTTGTCACTTCAGAGCTCTTCTTTCAAGGCATGCCGCGTTTCCAGTCAATGCTCACTTTGCCGGTCAGTCAGAACACAAATTCCACAGCGACCCTTTTCATTCCCAAATCTTCTATTAAAATTTGCTGAACAGAGCTCCAAGATAGTCCAGATAACGTCCCCATCTCTTCAATGGCCCATCGTCAGTCTCCGAATACCAATGAGCAGAATTGGTTGATAGTTTCCTCTGTTCAGGAAGTTGACAGACATCCAGAATGAAGTTTTTCCTCAATCGACATTTCACCTCTTTTGAAACAAGAAAACCACTCTACACTTGAGTTTTTCCCATGGCGCTGTCCTTATAAGCTGTGTTCAACATCACAATGGTCTCTGCAGCGTCTTTCCTGAGTGGGAAAGCAAATCTCACAGCCACACACTGTTCTCTTAAATGGGCCATCACAAAAAACAAGGTTCGAAGAAACTGCTTTTAAGAAACAATACACTGTGACCCAAAAGAACCTTCCAAAGCGATGTCACTGGTTGCACTAACTCAGAACAAGTTGCTTACCTAGTGGGGAAAAAGCATACCATGAAAGTTCCGCCCAGTGGAGGTTTTTTTCTGTTTTTGTTTGTTTCTTTGTTTGGGGGTGATACCCCTCATATTATCCAATTAGGCATATTATTATTATTTTGAACCACTTTTGGCTTATAGTGACTTATAGTTCCCAGTAGAACTTCCCACATGAGTTTCCTAGGTTGAAAGTTCTGCAGGAGAGGATTGCCAAATCTACTCCTACATAATTAGCTGTGGCCTCCAACTACCCTTTTGCTTAGCATTCAAGTTAACTACTATACCAACAGAGGTCCCTTAAATTAGAGACCTATAAAATGAACTTTTAATTCCATATCTCTATTTCCATGCCAAATGCTGAAATCATTACCTCCCTGAAATGAAGTCTTCGCAACCCACACTTCATATTTCCAATTCTCTTCACTCCAAAGGTACAAGCTGAAGCATCATGTGTCTTGAATGAAATCTGGTATATGAAATATTTCTCTAAAACCTTCAAGATATTGTACACTTAAAAACAGTCATAATAAACTTTAAATCCATTGACACTTCATTGACTCTCACTCCTAGTGACCCCACGAGTTACAAAACCCCTCCACGAGATTTTCTTGGCTGGCATTTTATTCAGGAAGATTACCAGGCTATATTTCCATGGCTCTTCTGGCTGGGTTCAGATGACCAAATTTTAAGTTAGCAGTCCAGAGCAGATCATGTGTGCTGCACGGGGCCCAACTACACAAAGCAGCCTCTGCTATTTTAGTCCTGCTTTTGTCTCATCGTCATTTGACATGCCCAAACATGTCCTCTAAACTTTAAGCACACTAAACTACTTGTTGTCAATTGAATGTGCCAAGCTACATCAATACATCTGTGCCTTTGCAAATGTTTTCTACTCTGCCACACATGCCCTATACACTCTTGCCAATACCTCAATTTGTCTAAGGATTTTTTACTTTCAAAAACACATCTGAAGTATGAATAGCTCTACTGCTTTGTAATTTTTCTACATGAACTGGAGTCTTAAAGAAAGTATTAAATTCCATGATATCTTCCTTTTATTTCTTTGATTGTTGCTTCTCACATATTTGCTATAATTTCCTATACTATAATTCCTATTCGCAGTGCCAGGGTAGTACTAATGACTGACACACTCAGCTACCCATAAGGTGTGAAGTCAACCCCACCCAGAGGTGCTTTAGAAGTAAGGTCTGGTGCTCAATTTCTGAAAACCCAGCCACTGAGCACAATATGGACCATGGTGGTCCTCTGACAAATATAGGGACACTACAAATTATAGTCTACTGCAGAGCAACTGGTCCTGATTTTGTAATCCCTATGCATGCCCATTAGATATTCTGGTTATTTCTTCCATATCTTACATTTTCCCTCATCGTTTTATTGTATTTGTTCATTTTCTCTGTCGTCTTACAACTGTGTCAAATGTAACAGAATTTCATTTTGGGCATGCATAACTCCATTCTTCCACCCCTTGCCTTTCAGTTTTTCATACTGTATAGTTTAGTGTTGCGAACACTCACTGTCTATTGCAAGAAGTCTGAAACACTGCTGCTGGGCTATCATACCGAAAGAGAGCCACATCTTTTCTCATTTCAAGGGAAGATGACCTAGTAGAATGCAGCAATTACTGAAAATATCATTAATAGCACATGCATAAAAATTTTGTTAAACATAATTCCAAAATGTTTTGAGGTGTATATCAAGAGGGAGCTGTCAGATAGGCAGACTGGATTCAGAAAAGTAGGTGGAACAAGGGATGCCATTGCTAATGTCAGATGGATCTTGGCTGAAAGCAGAGAATACCAGAAAGATATTTCCTTGTGTTTTTTTTTGACTATGCAAAGACATTCAATTGTATGGGTCATAACAAACCATGGAAAGTATTCATAAAAATGAGCTTTACAGAACACTTCATTGTGCTTAGGCGGAAGTGTGCTCAAGGATCAAGAGACAATCATTGGAAAAGAACAAGGGAAACCTGTGTAAAATCAGGGAAGATGTGCAGCAGGTTTTTTCTCCTCGGCTTCGTATTTCACTGACATCTATTCAATGTGCATGCCCCCAAAGTAACAGGAGATTCTGGATTATATTACAAAATACATTTTACCTTATTTATATTTTAATTAAAAGATGGTTTTATTGGTGGCTCTTGTAGCTCTTAGAACAATCCAGACATCAATTGTTTCAAACATATTTGTACGTATGTTGGAATCAAAATTTTCTGAACATTTACTTTCTATGGTGCCCTTAGTATCACCTGCTCCTTTATCCCTCCTCCCTCATTATGCCTTGAAGAATTATAAATTATTATTATTTTCATAGCTTACACTGACAGCTGTCTCCCTTCCCCCATGGTTTCTGTTATATGGTGAATTATCTTTTAATCAGAGACAATTGAAGCAGGCAGAGTGAGGTGTCCTTTGGAAATTAATTAGCATTAAAGGAACTTTGTGACACTTGCTTGGACATAGAACAAAGGGCAATGTGTCCAAACGGCTAAGGATCAGAACGAGACAGAGCACTAAAAAGAAGCATCACTGCTGGAATGGCTGAGAAGGTGCACCACTGTGGACAACAGGACGATATCCTTAACGTTTCTAATTCTCACTTGTAATAACCTGTAAACTTTCATACCAAACCCCTTCATTATGAATATTGTCTGTTGTGCATTCTATGTGACTACTGAAATGTATAATAATACTCAGTAGAGGAGTTTACAGTGCCATAGGAGGGACTATTGGCATCGAACTATGAAAAAGAAAGAATAAGGCTGAAGGATCCGACCCTGCCTCATAGAAACCATCCTTGGATAGAGGTGGAGATGAGTTATCCTTCCACCGTGGGTAGCTGAAAAAGGTCACATATGTCTCCCTTGGCATTTCTTCATTAATATTCATACTATTTCCTCTAATCTTTGTGTTTCTATTACCATTGCATTTGGGCTCACGGTATGTGCATTTGTGTGCATGTGTGTTTCTGTGTATGCACATGTGTGTACACATGTAAGGGTGCACAGATAAGAATATAAAAGATCATTTAGAGGCTTGGCCTCAGCTCTTTTAATTGAGGTATGGCTAATTCCTTTTCCCCAAAGGGATAAACAGAATGCTTCTCAGTTGATGGGCCCTGGCATAAAAGAAACAATTTTGAAATAATATTTGAGTCTTCTAATAAATTTAAAAATATCTCCAAATGCCATGAACCATTTAATATCTCAAAGCAAATAGAAATATCATCTTTATAAAGAAAATAATACATCTCTTCCAATACAGGAATAAGGAATCCTGAGACAAGATGTCTGGTTTTATTTCCCAATTTTAACACTTCCGAGCTGTGTGATCTAGACTAAAAAAGATGTGTCTTTTATCCTCGTCATTTGGAAAAGGGTGATAATATGGTATCATGTCACTGGGTTGTGAGATAATATCTGTAAAGCACTGTCAACAGTTTTACAGTATTATTTAAATGATAGGATATTCTAGGGTTTTAAAAGAACTTCTGCATATTTTAGAAAAAGATCTGAATAAAATGCATCTAAATGTAACATATAAGAATATACTAGTCAGTCCATTTAAACAGAAAATTTTGAAATCAATACTTAATTATTAAAAAAATTAATGTCAATATTTTCAATCTAATAAAAACAGTCATAAATCTAGAAAAGAACTAAATAATCCTAAACAGAAAATTATAAACAATGAATAAGATAAGGTATACAATAAAAAATAATATAAATCTTAGCAGTCAAAGGAATAAAATAGAGCCTATAGCTAGCAATTATGTTCTGTATTAATGCTCACTAAAATTAGGTGTTTGAAATCTGAACCTCTATAACTCCATACAAAGATATCAAGTTGATTATATCTGTGGGAATAGATAATGGAGAAGCTCAATATCAGTAGCTAAAGTGAGGACAGGGGCCATCTGTGGAACAGAATATCATTTGCTCATATGTACATTGGGGCTGAAAATGAAGAATATGAAAACAAGTCCACGAGAGCCACAATGTGACCTTGAGTCCCACCAACCTCCCTCTGATGGCTGGATTTTGAGAATAGCTCAAGACCAGACTTGACATCTTGAACATTAATGACAGAATACCAGATGAGCTGTGGGAGGACATCCAGAATATTATCATACCCCAAAAGAACCGGAATTTTTTCAAAGTTATATAAACTTTTTAATAAAACATTATCACCTTCAAAGTACTTTCCATTATACCTAATACATTTGTCAAATCTGTGATTCCATTCTTGAAACATTTTTTCAAATTCTACTGTTTTGATGGCTGACAGAACCTCCCTCCTCTTTGTCTTCATCTCCTCTGTGTCATCAAATTGCTGTCCTTTCATGTCTCTCTTCATTTGTGGAAGCAAAAAGAATTGGCATGGAATGAGGTCAGGTGGGTAAGGGGCAAGAGACGCATACTGTGTTTTTGCCAAAATGCTGGTGCATTGAGATGACTGTATGAGCAGTTGCATTGTCATGGTAGCAAAACCAGTCACCTGTCTGCCACAAATGAGGCCTTTTTTGTCACACACTGTTAAGCAGTATTTTCAGAACCCCTAAATATACAGCGTGATTGGCAGTCTGACGTGGTAGAACAAACTCCAAATGCACTATCCCCAGCACATCAAACAAACAAAAAAACAAATGAGCATTGTCTTGAGCTTTGATTTCACTTAAACGAGTTCCTTTTGGGGGGTGAGGTGATGTGGCTTCTTCCACTGACTTGATTAATGCTTGATTTCCAGGTTGTAAGAATAGCACCATATTTTGTCACCAGTAATGACCTGGGGGGGTGGGGAATCTAGATCGCTTTGGGGCTGTTCTTTCAAAGCATGGCAGTTTCCAGAAACTGCTGTTTTTTGCTGGTTAGTCAGAACACAAGGCACAAATTTCTCAGTGACCCTTCTCTTTCCCAAATCTCCCATAAAAATTCACTAAACTTAGAGTTAGGATTAGGGTGAGGGTTAAAACAAACAAACAAAAAAATTTCACTAAACTGAGCTCCAAAACAGTCAAGATAACTTCCCCATCACTTCAGTGGACTGTCATCAGTCTTTGAGCACAAATGCCTGACATTTGTCAACTTTTTCATCCATTTGGGGCGTTGTTGAACATCCAGAACAAGGTTTGTCCTCAATCGACATTTCACCTTTTTGAAATGAGAAAACTACTTGTACACTTGAGTTTTTCTCATAGTGCTGTCCTTGTAAGCTGTGTTCAACATCACAACAGTTTCTGCAACATTTTTCCCAAGAAGAAAACAAAATCTCATAGCCTCACACTGTTGTCTTAAATGGGCTAACAAAAAACAAGGTTCGAACAAAACTGCTTTTAAAAAAAATTTTACTGTGACCAGAGAGAACTTTCCCAGGCAACGCCACTGGGTGCACTAATGCACTAACAGAGCAAGTTGCTGGATCCTCCACTAGCAGGAAAACTGTATACTATGAAAGTTCCACCTAGAGGAGCATTCTTCTGGGGGGGGGGGTTTGGGGGAGGGCATCCCTGTGTATATGAAGAAAGAAAAAGATAATTTCAAAGATAGGAAAGAAATAAAAGATAAAAGTGGTTGCCAGAAATGACTCTGAAACTTGTTCTTAATTATAGAGTAGATAAGATGTATAGAAGAAATGATTAAATCAAAGAACTGAACAGAAAATTTCAAAGGGTGGTTGAAGAAGATAAAATAAAAGGCTACAATGAAATATGCCAAGATCTAAAGTTAGAAAACCAAACAGGAAGAACATGTTCAGCATCTGTTAAATTGAAAGAACTAAAGAAAAAATTCAAACCTTAAATTGCAATATTGAAGAGTTCTCTAGAGGACAAAATATTGAACAATGCAGTAGGCATGAAAGGAAACTGGAAAGAAGACAGAGTTGCTGTACTAAAAAGAACTAGCAAATATCCAGTCATTTCAGGAGGGAGCATATGAGCACGAACCAACTGTGCTGAGACCAGAAGTACAAGCTGCACTGAAAACATTAGCCAAAAACAAGGCTGAAAGAATTGATGGAATACCAATGGAAATTTCACAAAAAGTTGATGAAGCGTTGGGAGCACTCAATTGTCTATACCAGGAAATTTAAAGCCAATGACTGGAAGTGATCCATAGAAAGGTGATCCAATAGAATATGCTAATTATACAACAATATCTTTAATATCACATGCAATTATATTTTTGAAGGTCATCTAACAATGGATACTGCAGCACCATGACATGGACCTGTCAGAAATTCAGGCTGGATTCAGAAGAGAAATGTGCGACTGGAGGTATTACTGCTGATGTCAGGTGGGTCTTTGTTCACAGCCGAGAATGGCAGACATATGCTTGGTTCTGTTTTATTGACTACACAAAGGCAGAAACTGACTTGACGACACCTAACAACAATAGACCTGGGATACAATCCTAGTTGGGTATAGGTGTTTTGTTATGTTAATAAAATCATACCACTGTAAAATGTGTTTTAAACCAATCATTCTGAGACATAAAATGACTTATTGACCCCCAAGGAAAGAAGCACAGAACAGAGAAGATAGAAGCCAAGCCATGAGAAGATCTTGTGATCCCGAGGTGTCGAAGGAATCAGGTATAAGGCATCATCAGAACAAATAAAATTTACCATAGTGAATGAAGGGGGGAGTGCAGAGTAGAGACCCAAAGCCCATTTGTCGGCCACTGGAGATCCCCTTGCAGAGGGGTCTAGGGGAGGAGATGAGTCAGTCAAGGTGCGATGTAGCACTGATGAAAAATACAACGTTCCTCTAATTCCTAAATGCTTCTCACCCCCACCCCCTACTATCATGATCCGAATTTTATCTTGCAAGTCTGGCAGACAGGAACTGGAAACACAGGGAATACAGGGCGGATGATACCTTCAAGTCCAGGGGTGTGAGTGGAGATACTGAGAGGGTAGAGGCAGAGTGGGTTGGAAAGAGAGAACCGATTACAAGGATCTACATGTGACCTCCTCCCTGGGAGATGGACAACAGAAAAGTGGGCGAAGGGAGATGTCGGACAGCGCAAGATATGACAAAATAATAATTTATAAATTATCAAGAGATCATGAGGGAGGGGGAGTGGAGAAAGACGGGGGAAAAATGAGGACCTGATGCCAAGGGCTTAAGTGGAGAGCAAATGTTTTGAGAATGATGAGGGCAATGAATGTACAGATGTGATTTACACAACTGATGTATGTATGGATTGTGATAATAGTTGTATGAGCCCCTAATAAAATGATTTAACAAAAAAAAGAAGATCTTCAAAAGATTCGGAAAGAGAAGCTAAAACATACTTGGACTTTTTCCCAGAGGAAATATATAGAGAGAAGGCATAATTCTTATAAGGAAAATTCTATGATTTTATGTATGACGTAGATTATTTTATTATTTTGTTTTGAAAATTTTCCACATATTACAGATACTAATCCTTTGATCAATCTGTGATTAGCAAATATTTTCTCCCACTCTGTACATATGTTTTCACCTTCATAGAAAGACTTTTGTGGAGCAATTTTTTTAAAATTTGATGAAGTCTATCAATATTTCTTTTTTAAACATTTTATTAGGAGCTCTTACAGAGATTAATATATTATTATAATCCATAATTCAATTATATCAAGAATAATTGTACAATTACTCCTCTCATTGTTTTATTTTCCTCTTGAACTCCTTGATATAAGTTCTCCTTTATCCCCTCCATCCCCCACCCTATCACACCCTGAACCTTCAGTGTATTATATATTAATAGTATTGTATATATTTTAATTAATTAATTTTGTCCTTAACCAGCACCATCCCATGAATCCATTCTCCTTGAAGTCTGATGTTCATTCCCTTTGAGTGGCGTTATACAGTCATGAATGTTGCCCCCAGCCCTTCCTGTTTTCCCAGGAAGTCAATCCTCCCCATATTGTTTCTGAGAGCATCCTCTAGCATTTCATGCATTGAAAGATATTGGTTGTCCCTGTGTGCGTACACAGGACTAGCAAGATTAGTGAGGTAAAACCAGGGCCATAGCATAGGAAGAGGGAATTTTAAAAAGCTAGAGGATAGCTGTGTTTCATCAGGGCTACACTAACCTGGATATATCATCCCTTCCCTGGGCCCTTCTGTCAGGGACTGTCCAATTGTCTTACAGAGGGCTTTGGGTCTCCACCTTGCCTGTGTTCCTTCACGTCAGTTTAATGCCTTATGTTTTAGGCATTTATTAGATCCAAGAACTCTTTTATTAATCCTGCATTCCAAAGAATTCTTTTTTCCCTTACTCTTTTATTGCTTTACATTTTATACCTCACTTCATTATTCATTGTGGGTTAATTTTGCACATGGTATCTATACATGGTGTGAGACTTAAGTCTTCCCCACACCCCATGTCTATGGTTTTTTAATTATTCCTGCACCATTTATTGAAAAGCCTATATTTTTCCATTGAATTGCTTTTCTACTTTTGTTCAATTAAGTTGGATTTATTTGTATGAATCTATTTTAAAGTTTTCTGTTTTGTTCTATTAAGCTGCATATTCAGTGTTCAGCCAATGTACACAGTCTTGATATACATAACCCATTTCTATTCAGTTTATTACAACTCATAGCTACCCAATAAGGCAGAGCGGAATCACTTCATAACAGTTGCAAGGCTTTAATATTTATCATATCAAACTGCAATATATTTTATACCATGAAGTGGCTGGTGGGTTTGAAGCACCAGCCTTCCAATTACCAGCCAAGTCTTAGAAACTTTGCCACTAGGTCACCTTCTCTCTATAAAATGTCCCCCCTGTGATTGTAAAATTTTTGCTATAATGTCTACTGTATTTAATATAAATATAGCCTTTCTTGCCTTCCATTGACTAATTTGTCTATGATGTATATTTTCCCACACTTTGGATTTCAGTCTTCAAATATTACATGAAGATAGTTTCAAACGAGTAACATATTTTGGGGTTGTATTTTAATTATACTTTGCCAAAAGCTATCTTTAAATTAATATGCCCTGACCCCAAGCAGTTAATGTAATTATTAAATTAGATCTTAAACCTCCATTTTATCTATCTATCTATTTATTTATTGGTGTCCTTTGTTCTCTATGAATTTAGTTTCTTTATTTTCTTATTCTTGCTTTTTTGTGGCTAAGTTGAACATTTTTTAAGATCCATTTGTATTTACCTACACTGATTATGACAGTGCATCCTTGTGTCAAGTCCTTGATGAGTTCTCTAGGCTTTACATTTTGTAAATCAAGTCCTGTGTTATAATAATTAAGGATTCCAAGGGGAAAACCAGTGAAATGATATAAGAAATATCAAAAGAAGATACACAGAATCACTGTACCAAATATTAAAATTCACATATTTTAAGAGCCAGCATATGTCCAAGAAACAAAGCGATTGAAGGAAGAAGTTTCACTGCCCCCAAATTATTATTTCAGGTATTGATAAAACACCAACTGAAATGTTCCAGCAGAAGGATGAGTGTTGGAGGCACACATTCATATTTTCCAACCCACGGAGGAAATCCATATTTGCCACCATCTGGAAAAAGTTGGACCCAACACTAGGTTAAGGAACAGTATCAGTGCTAAAACACATAAAGAGCATTTGGCTGGAGGTAAGTCAAGAAGGGTTCAGTAGTGCATCAACTGGGAGTTGCGAGAAGGTCAAGCTGGAGTCACAGGAAGCTGTTGAATGAGGGATGGCATTGCTCACATCAGATGGGTCTGGGATAAAACAGAGACTATCAGAAAGGGGTTTGTTTATGGTTGGCTGACTATTCAATGGCACTCAATTGGGAGGATCAAAATAAAGTACGGATAGCATTTTGAAGAATGGGAATTCCAGAGCATTCCATTGTGCGTATGCAGAAACAGTACATAGATCAAGAGGCAGAACAAGGGAATAGTGAGTGGCTTAAAATCAGGAATGATATCTTCCAGCTTGGATCCTTTCACCATACTGATTCAATCTATGTGTTGAGCAAATCATCTGAAAAGCTGAGAAGTATGAAGACAAGCATGGTACCAAGACTGCAGATGACATTTTGTCTGAAGAGCACTTGAAGCAGCTGCTAGCGGTGATCTAAGACTACTGCATTCAATGTAAATAAAACAAACATCTTCACCACTGGACCTATCAATGGATCATGATACATGGGGAAAATATTGAAATTTTAAGGATTTCATTTTACTTGGTAAAATGCCCATGGTATCAGAAGTTAAGAAACCAAGCAGCAAGCTACATATTATATTCAGAAAATCTGTTGCACAAGACCTATTTTAATTGTTAAAGAACAAAAATGTAACTTTGAGAATTAAGGTGAGCTGAATCCAAGACATGGTATTTGTTAATTGCTTCATATGCATGCAAAATCAAGACAATGCATAATAAGACACTTATAAAATTGATTCACTTATGTTATGGTTTTACAAACAATATTGAATTAATTGTGGACTTCCAGAAAAATGAAGTTAGTCTGTCTTAGAATAGGTTAGGTCAGAATATTCCTTGAAAAGGAGGATCACTAGAAATTAAATACTTTGGACATGTTATCAGGAGGAACCAGTCCCTGGAAAAGAACATAGCATTTAACAAAGTAGTAGCTCAAAGAAAAAAGAAGATTCTCAGTGAGACAGGTTGACACAGTAAATACAATAGTCTCAAAGACATAAGAAATTGTGAAAATAGCGCACTACATTGGTACTCTATTTGACAATTTGTAATACTGTGGTGGATTTTGTGTTGCTGTGATACTGAACACTGTTTCATTGTTAATTCAAATTCCAGCAGGGTCACTCAAAGTGAGCAGATTTCAGCAGAGCTTCCAGATTAAGAACAGACTACAAAGAAGGAATAGGTTTCCAGAGAAATTAGCCACTGGAAACCCTATGGATAACATCAAAACATTTTTTACTGAAAACCTAATGAACAGAAGTAGAATACTGTCAGAGATAATGCCAGAAGGTGAATACTTCAGGTCAGAGAGCATTTAAAATATGACTGCGGAGGAGCTGTCTTCTCAAAGCCAAGTGCACCATAAAGATGCAATTGGAGTAAAGCCTCCAGGATCTTCATTTGCTGATGTGGCACAACTCAGGCTGAAAAGAAGCAGCATCTCTATAAATGGATAATTACAACTTGGAATGGATGAAGTATGAATCTAGGAAAATTTGAAGTAAAAAATGGAATGGTTAAATGTAAATACTATAGTGAGCTGAAATGACTGGTATTTGCCATTTTAAATCAGAAAATCATAAAGTTTACTGTACTGGGAATTACACAATCAAGAGTAATCTGTCACATTCCCTGACAAAAAGAATACTTCAAGATGCATATTGAAGTTCAAAGCTGTCTAATATAGGATGTTTATCTTCCTTCAAGGAAATCCTATCAATACAATTATAATTCAAATGTTGCACCAACCACTAAAGCTAGCATTACAGAAATTGAAGAATTCAACCAACCCTTTCAGTTTGTAACTGGTTAACCATGCTATCAAGGTGCAGTGATAATCACTGGTGATCAAACTGTGAATGAATATTGGAAACAAAGAGGTAGAACCAATAATTGGAAAATATGGCCATGATTATAGAAACAAAGTTACAGATCACATGGTAACATTTTGAAGTCTAATTCTTTCTTTATTGCAAATTTTCAGCATAAGCAGCAACTAATTGTACACATGGACCTCACCAAATGGAATACACAGAAATCAAATTAAGTACATCCGTGCAAAAGGATGTAGAAGCTCAATATCAGCCAAAATTAGGCCAAGAGTTGACTGTGAACCAGATGACCAATTGCCCATATACAAGTTCAGGTTGAAGCTGAAGATAGCCAAGGCAAGTCCAGGAAAGCCAAAATATGGCTTTAAGTATACTGCACCTGTATTTAGAAACTATTTCAAAAACATTTGACACAATGAGCCACAGTGTCTGAAGAACAGATGATTTATGAGATGACATCAAGAATATGAAGAAACGAAAAGGGCATTAAAAAGACAGGGAAGAAAGAAAAGACTAAGGTGGACCTCAGAAGAGACTCTGAAACTAACTCTTGAAAGTTGACTATGTGGAGTGAACTTAATAACCATTTAAAATAAAACTTTAATCAGAAAATTTCAAAAGGCAGGCCAAGAAGACAAAGCAGATTATAATACTGAAGTGTGAAAATAATTGGAGTTAGAAATTCAGAATGAAGAATATGCTCAGCATTTCTCACGCTGAAAGAACTGAAGAAAAATTTCAAGTCTCAAGTAGAAAGATTCTCTAGGCAAAACAATGAAGACAGCAGGAAGCATCAAAAGTTGGAAAGAATGCACAGTCTCTGTACCTGAGATAACTGGTCAACATTCAACCGTTTCAAGGAGTAGCATATAATTAAGAACTGAAGCTAGAGAAGGAAGAAGTCAAAGCTGCGCTGAAAGCATTAGCCTAAAACGAGCCTCCTGGAATTGATGAGATGCCTATGGAGATGTTTCAACACGCTGATGAAGCACTGATGCTAAGAAATTGGAAAGTCGGCCACCCTGCCCAGCAACTGTAAGCTATTTGTGCCCATTTCAAAGAAAGACAATGCAACAGGATGTGAACGTTATCAACAATATCATCATTGGCATATACAACAAGATTTAGTTGAAGTACTACATCTTCAGGGAGCTACAAGAAATTCACGTCTGGTTTCAGAAAAGGACATGGCATGCAGGGTATCATTGTTGACATCCATTAGATCAACAACATTCTTTCTAATTTAATATTGTTCTTTGCCTCGTCCTACTGGATTTCATAAGGACAGGAGTTTTACAGGTAATGGCTAATAGCTTAATTCTCAAATATCAATGTGCTTAATTCTCAAATATCAATGTAGTCTTCACATATTTATTTGATGACTAAACTATGAATATAATCTATAAAATGTTTACCACAAAACTTTTAATGTCCATCATCAACTTTACCTGACATATTCTTCACTACCACTGCTCTCTGCCTATAAGAACCCTGCTCGGGTCATCTCTCACTCACAGAAACAGATCTTCCTATATTTATTGGTCTGAACTATTTCCCTCCATTAATTGACTGGTAAAAACTAGATTAATCCCCTTAAAAAACTTTCTCAATACCATTTATTTGTAGTGCTCCTACTATGAGAAAATAATTTTTCTACTCAAGTAATTTCAAAAGCTGTTCATTACACTAAGAAAGAAGTTGGGATCCTTAGGAATCCAAGTGCCTTATAAATACCCACTCCTTTAACAGCCCATTATTTCCTTATTTGAACATCAGCTATTTGCATTATATTTAAATAGGCAATTTATATTCCCACCTTTGATTATACCCTAATATATCTATATACATATATATACACTCTATATGTTTATAAATATAAATAGACACTCTGTGTGTGAGTGCACATTCACAGAGACCTTGTGCACAAAAGAGCGGAGCCCTGCTGGCTCCTGCGCTGTGCTCACTGTAGCAATTCTGCGTGAGCCCATTGTTGCAGCCTTTGTGCCAGCCCTGCAGCTGAGGTGCTTCCTTGTATGTGTTTTTTTTGCTGACCTTCTGGTTTATCAGATATGATGTCCATCATCAGGCACTCCTGATAATGTGTTCAAAGGACCTGCGATGAAGTCTCACCAGCCTAATCTCCAATGAGTGTTCTACTTGTACTTTTAAAAGAAGACTTAATAAGTATGCTTAAAGGATACACTTTTAAGGCTTATCTTCTCTGATTTTCAACCATATAGTACATGAAATTCTTACTAAAGCCCAGGATAAAATGGGGGGTGGGGCTCTGACATGCTGACTCCTAGCAATGGTACAGTGTGGGGTAGAACACCAGCCCCAGCCCAGTGAGTTTACAGGACTGTAACTGTTCATGTGAGTAGAAATCCCTGTCCTCCTGTCCGCCAGAGCTGCTGGTGGTTACAAACTGCTGACCTTGTGAATCACAGCCCAATGGGTAATCACTGTGCAACCAGGGATCATTCAGGAAAAAATACTCAGACTTAAATACTAAATCCCCTTTCTCTCTCCAACTATTTCTTGCTAGTTTTTACTATTATTACAAAATAATTAATAAAATTGTACACGTTTATAACATAGATATTTCCTAACTTCCTAATTCCAGTTTTCTAATGTGTAATCATTTACTGTTTACCCTTTTATATGTGAACACCACTGAGAATAATTTCTATCTGTCCTCAAATGTACACATGTATATATACACACATAAACATACATACTGATACACATGTACATACACACAAATATACATGAGGACCTTTAATAAACTTATGCAAAAGGGAAATTAAAAATAATTTAAAATTTCCATGATGTTTTAAAGCTTATAAACATTTCAATATAAATATTGTTGTACATAGCAGTTTTTACTTAATAGGCAAAGTTTTGCATTTTAACTCATATTATATTTTGACAAACATTCATTTGTCATGATGCATTCTTTTGGTAATTTTCCATCCACTGGATATTAAATGTTCCAATTACATTTTCCAATATTTTAAAAGTCAACATATAATTCAATATATCATCAAATTGTCAAAAATTGAATACTTTTATTCTTTTCCTGTAATAATCCATGAAGACATTGTAAAAATCAAATATTTCCTGAAGGAATAATAGAAATTCCAACCACAGGTATAAATGAGAGATACCATTGTTAATTAAAGTACATACACACATATATCCCCATTTCTTTGTTAATTGCTACTCACAGACCAAACATTTTTAAAGCAATGGACATACATGCTTCCTAAAAATAGTCTGATCTAAGGCTATTTCTAATGTGATCACTAGTATGATAGATGCTTATATAACTAATAAAATAATAATGAACTTAATTTAAATATGAAATTTAAATGATACAATATTACATGCATAAATTTAAAAAATAAAATGCTTAAATAATCAATTACCTTTCTCAGAGCAGGGCAGAAATTAAAGAAAAGCTGTTGGCTACATGTTCTGAATCTTTCAGGAAGATGCCAATTCTGAATTATTTCTTCATCAGAAATCACGTGATAATCTAATGCTTTAAGAGACCATATACTATTAACAAGCACATGTCTGTATCCTTTTTTCAGACTCACTGGACAATCAAACATAGTGAGGGCAGTGAGACGAGGGCAAGCTGACAATACACATATATTCTTTAACTTCGCAAACCCATTGTCATGGAGATAAAGGAGTTTTAGGTACTTCAATCCAATCCAAAATTTGGTTTCTGGTAAGGCTTTTATCTGAAACAGTATTAATATAACACTTTAAACTTTCTATGAAACTCTTGTAAACAGGTATCTAATAAGCATCAAAATGTATATTTTATCAAGTAACACAAATCTAATTCGAAAGCAAAGATAAGGACTTTTCCATCATTCAAATAAGAACTGGGAAAAATTATGACACAGTGAGCATTTAGAATAAATATTTATCACTAAAATACTGAAACATATAAACATGTACAAAGTCAAAAAAGTCTTTTATAAAGTGGTTATTCTTTAACATTTTAACATATTTCTAAAATAATTTTCTTACATAATTGAAAGGTCAAAAGCAAGCTTAACCAGACTATGAGTCATAATTGACTCAAGGGCAGTGAGTTTATGCATTTGTATGAGTAAAATATTGCCAATAATTACATTTGTTTATATATATTAATTTTGTTCAAATTTTTTCATTTTGTGGTTTGTTGATTTCTGTTTATATTTTAGATAAAAGATTTTTCTCAAAGAAGACCTATAGAGAGATAAGGTAATTTATCTCTTATGTATGTCATATATCAGAGAATTAGATAAACATTTGAAAATATCTGAAATAATTGCTACTTACCTGATTTCCATGGAGATCAAGTTTGATTAATTTTGAACAATTTGCAAGTGGATGTATATCTGTAATAAAATTGTTTGAGAAGATGCATACTCTAAGAGAGATACAGAATTGTAAATTTTCCATAGATTTTAGATGAAGGCCATTGAACTTCATAAAAACAAAGTCTTTTTGATCTTCTATCAAACTTTCAATGTAATGATTCCATTCTTCGTGGATGGTTAGCTCTTTTGTAATTGTTCCATGAAACATCTATGAAAGATGGAAAATGGCTTACAAAATTAAAAAAAAAATAAAACTAGCCTTTCTTAAACACAAAGAAAATTTCCATAAAATACTAAAAATAAAGAGATTGGAAAGTTTACATTTTTTATCTTATTTGCATAGCATCTTCTATCCCACAGCATCTTCAAAGCCTAACACTTGTATAACCACTAATTAAAGAGGTCTTACTTCCATCACCAATGAAACTAATCAGAGGGAGCAAAACTTTCTTCATATAGTGTGCAGTGGTACCTCAATTATTGTGTTCAATTCACTCCAAATCTCTTTTTTTTTGAACAACAGTAAATTCAAGAACTGAACATATTTTTTAATAAGAAATAAGGGAAAACAAGATCATTGGTTTTGAGGTTAAAAAATTACATTTATCAACTCAGGATGGAGACTTTTGGCCTTATTGCTTATCACTATCTCAGATATGCTATTACCATTGACTTGTTTCTGATTTTCCCAAATTAACAGTAATTTTTTAACCTCTTCAATGTTTGGGGTTCTTTGTTTCATGGTTAATGATTTTATACCTTTTGCTACCTTAGTCACTTTCATCACATTATTTTTTCCAACGTGTAGATAACGTCGACTTAGCCCCTGTTGTGTTAAGCTGCCAAACCAGACAAGCAGCAGCCTGATTCCGGTTTCCCGATGCCATCTATAACGCCATCACGGTTTTCACGCTTTCCTCTTAGCTTCACTGACGGCATCATTAACTTTCCTTGGAGCCTCTGCTACAACATTTTATGCAAATAAGTGGGGGGGGGCACCACAAATGATGACTGTTTCAATGTAGTAACACAAGCATGATATGTTGTCTGAGCACGAGTAGCACTCACACGGAGGCATCCACGCTTTGTGTAACCACAAGACACTGAGTGACTCACAGCCAGTACAGGATTTTTCAAGCCAGATTTTCAGATGGACTATCACGAAAAGCTATGAACACTGAGTAGAATTTTTGTAAAAAAAAAAAAAACTTTGCTATTTGGGTAGTGGAAAATTGGATCTTAGAGCTGTTTGATAACCAAGGTATCATAGTACTTAAGAAAACTTGAAACTGGTGTGGCAAAAAAT
Source organism: Tenrec ecaudatus (assembly GCF_050624435.1). Lineage (NCBI taxonomy): Eukaryota > Metazoa > Chordata > Mammalia > Afrosoricida > Tenrecidae > Tenrec > Tenrec ecaudatus. Next base: position 103,143,529 of record NC_134530.1, read on the forward strand.
GTCACCGCTAAGTAAGACAACTAAAACTGAACAAAACAAAACTATACTTGGCCTAGATAGAATGCTAATTTTGATAGAAAATACTGTTAAATAAAGGCATGCATGGAAGGATTATTCATAATGTATGGCAATGTCCACAGTGTATTCCATTATTTGTATTTCCAAAATAGGAAAAGCAATATTGTAATTCAGTTTAAAGACATGCTAATCTCAGAATAGTCTATAGCAAGAGTTTATGAAAGAACACATTTAGATGCATAAACCAGGACGTTTATTTATTAGAATTAGTTTTTTGAAGTCAGTAATTATTCTACAAGAAATCTGAAAAATAAGAGTAAGATACCAAACAATGTTTATTTTTCCCCTTTGTTTTTATGTCATCAACCAATGAAGGCTACAACAAAACCTTTGGCCAATTAACGCAGGCAATGGGACAGTATAGCTTCCGTTACCACACCAGTACACAAATTTACCATATGAATCTATTTTGTTTCAATGTATTTATTTCTCAAATTGATTATTTCATGTATAATATTTTGACCTGAGAATTCTTTATACAAGAGGGTACCCTAAAACACGCAACAAAGCTCCACTGGGCAAGCACCAAGCAACTCACTCTGAATTAGTACACACAAGAAAGTTGTCTGGGAAGGATCTCTTTGGTAAGAGTGAATTTGTTTGTAAAAGCAGTTTCGCTCAAACCTTGTTTCTCGTGATGGCTGATTTAAGAGGACAGCATACAGCTATGAAATTTTGTTTTCTGCTCAGGAAAAATGTCGTAGAAAGTGTTGATACTGAATACAGCTTACAAGGAGCACACTGTGGGAAAACCCCAAGTGTACGAGTGTTTTCCTTATTTCAGAAAAGGTAGCCTCCGTCAACTTCCTGAACAGATGAAAATGTCAACTCATAGTGCATTTGGGGCTTGTCCCACCAGTCAGACTGTTAATCAAGCTTTCTATTTGGAGGTTCTGAAAAGGTCTGATTTGTGGCAGACAGGGGACTGGTTTTTGCACCACAAGGCACCAGCTCACGCAGCCATGTCAGTGTGCCAGTCTTTGCCCAAAACCAACACGCCTCTCCTGCCTCACACCTGGATCCCCTGACCTCGCTCTAGGTGACTCTTTTTGGTTTGGTTTTGTTTCCACAAATGAAGAGGGACATGAAAGGACAGCAACTTGACAACATAGAAGAGGTGAATTTAAAAACAAGAGTGGTGCTGTCATTCATCCAAACAGATGAGTTTGAAAATTTTCCAAGAATGGAATCGCACAACTGACAAATGCATTAAGGGTAATAGAGAGTACTTTGAAAGTGATAAGGTTGTTTTCTAAAATCATTTAAATAAATAGCTTTGAAAAAAATAATCCAGGTTTTTGTTTTAGTGTTTTGGATACCCCCTCATAGATTTTTCTCTAGAGATTATGTTCAGAATTTCTCATTTTGAATCTAATATTTATTATTACTTTAAGTACTTAGCTAATAATATAGTTATGAAGAGCAGCAGGCATCCATCAGTAATAGAATTTTTAAATTAAATTATTTCTGTTTTAATTCTTTCTAGTAGGTGATCTGCTCCTATAAAAGTTTACAACCTCAGGTACCCTACATAGGATCACTGTGAGTCAAAACTGACTCCATGGCAGTAGGGCTTTTGTGTTGGTTTGGGTTTCACTGGTTTGGGCATTTCTGGGAAATCTAACAAGACATTTGGTACCAAGAGTGGCTTTAGAGCAGTGATTCTCAACTTGTGTGTCGTGACCCCTTTGGTGATCAAATGACACTTTCACAGGGGTCACCCAATTCATAACAGTAGCAAAATTACAGTTATGAAGTAGCAACGAAAATAATTCTATGGTTTGGGGTCACCACAACATGAGGAGGTGTATTACAGGGTTGCAGCAGTAGGGAGGTTAAGAACCACTGTTTTAGAGGGAAACAATTATAAGGATGAATTGTTAAAATAAATTCTAGTGTCCTATTATTTTTAAGGCACTGACAACTCTTCCTTCTTTAATAAACAAGACACTGTCAATGAGTAAAGTGGCAATATTAATATATAAAATATCACCACCAGTACATAAACTATTGGAGAGAAGCAAGACTCTAGGGGATTGTGTGTTTCATACCTTTCTGCATTTCTGAAAGGGGTGTATAAAATGCAGTTTGGTTAGTCCCACTTATAAGAGACAAATTGACAAATGAAAGAGACAACTGACCTGAGAGCTTCAGAGTCACAGTACAAGTGCGTCATAAAAGACTTCAAAGTATTCACTCGTGCCCGGAAATAAAACCCTATTTCTAGTACCAAAGTATATATTATTGAAAACAAACCCAGAATATCATCCTACGAACATCTGCATTATAACATCAACTGAATCTCCAAACTCAGATGGCATCTAGAGTTACATTGAAGATATTAATGGGGAAGAAATAGATTCCCAAACTTTGGATGAGGACAGAAAGTCCTTAAAGTCCACTGAATCACTTGCCAACAGCAACAACCCCACCCCCAATCTGAAGCTACTACTTAATCGTTATCTGTTAACCCATGATCAATACAGCCCATATTTGATAAGATTAATGCAACTGTCCCTGCTTGCATGGTACCTAGAACGTCATCTGGAGAATTGCCTAAGGCAGATGCCACTCAAGACATTGCTAAATGTTTCCAGAAAACACTCTAACTACCCATTATCGCTCTTAGACCTCTAAACAGACTTAAGTCCCAGTAAGCCCCAAAAGATGAAGTGCAATTTGTAACTAATGAAGATGTGTGCTATATTCCAAATGAATTGCTTGCTCGTTCTAATATGCACAAAGGGAAATCTGGAGTATATGTGTTGGTTTGTCTTAAGAGTGTGGAATAATGTAATGGTGCAAGGAGCATTAAGGTAAATCAGTCTGAGTTTATTGACATGAGTTCACTACACACAGATTTTTTCATTCAGTGCTTCAGCTTGAGAGGTGAGGAAAGATCTATTAGCTTATGTGGTTGGCTCAATGAAGTACGACTTACATAATGCCCAACAGTAAATCAAGTTGGCATGTCATACCTGCCTTTTTATGTTACCGAATGTGTTCCCAAGGTTTAGGTAAACTGACGTGTTAGAGTGGGTGGTATAGTGGTTACATAATGAGCTGCTGCACTGCAAGTTTGGCAGTTTAAAACCACCAGCCACACCATGAGAGAAAGATGAGGCTTTCTCCTCCCATAGAGTTGTCGTCTCAGAAATCCATAGGGCCAGCTCTACCTAACCTACAGCGTTGCCATGAGTCAGGAAGACCTCGACGGCAGCGAGTCTGGTTTGGTTAAGTGGACATAAAGTACCTAGAAGACATACCTTTAACACAGTGGTGAAGAAGAAATTTGTGAAGAGTGCTGTGATTGTTATTCGATGCGAGTCAGATTTGACATCCGGAACGACTCTAATTCAATTAGGACACATGGCTATGAAGGGTCCGATGGGAACTTGCTGTGGTAGGGGTAAAGTGTCAGCAGTTTATGGACAGAGGCAAAGCGGGTGTGGTTACCATCATGAACAGCAGACTCTAAGTAGTAATCACAATAGTCTGAGTCATATACATTTATGTTGTTGACTACTCAGGAGGGATGTCCCTAGGAATGGAACTGCACTGAATACTTATTTGATGTGTACAAACAGAAGAATTCATTTTTTATGTAAAATGGAGAGCAGTCTAACTTGAATCACTGAAAACACAGAGATAGTGCCTCAGTCAATTGCAGTCTTGAGCTAGTTTTACAGTGCCTCACTCCTTTAAACGAAGAGAAGGCGAGACTCCTTGCAGGAAGGGTCCCATTACACAGTCAAGAGATTTTACTGTTAGTCTTTCTGAAAGCGTTTGCAAAAGGACTGATCGTCTTTCAGATAGTCATTGGAGAAAGGGAAACAAGCAGACTTTTCTGAATTGACACCACTTATAGTGGCTGTAAACCATTTTGAAGGTCCATCAGTAAGAGCAGCGCCACAGGAAGGTCAAATCACTATGTCTCACAGTAGGTCCAGACCCATCCTACAGTGATCTCTCCAGTTCCATAATGCAAATTTAGAATATATGGACTCAGTAATTGACAGACCCCATGCTGGGTCTCTGACATGTGGGATGAGAGATATTATGACAGGAAAAGCTATTGAGAAACAATTAGAACTGCCACTACTTAGAAAAATTGTAAACCAAAGGCAAGATCATATTCTTGGAGATATTTAAAAGACAAGTGCAAGGATGTGAAAGAGGCAGAAGTAGTGATTCCCAGTACATTTTCATTTAACTTGCATATTTGGCTTATGAAAAAAAGGCATGTGGATCTTAGAGAATTAGATGTACTGTGGTAAACTTCAATTATAGCTGCTTCTCTAAATATAGCTTCCTTGCTTAAACAAATTAATAATTCTCTTGCTACCTGGTATGCAGCTATTGAGCTAGTCAATTCCGTTTTTTCAATTCTAGAGTCAGAGGATCACCAGAAGCAGTTTGCCCTGAGGAGGCATAGCAAACAGTTCAGTTTCACCACCCAAACTCAGGGTCCATCAGTCCTCCAGGACTATGCCACAGTGTGGTCCTCGGGACCTTTATCACCTTTCTCCTCCCCAAAATGCCATACTGGTCTAGTGCACTGAGGACATTCTGCTACTTGGACCCGTAATGAAAAGGCATCAATGTCTCTAGACTCATTTGTAAAAAACAACAACAACAAAAACATCTGCATGTTAGAGGGTGGAACATTAACCAGACAAAAATTCAAGCACTTTCCTCCTCAGTACAGTGTCTACAAGTCTACTACTTTGAGTTGTGTTGCCATATTCCTACAGAAGTGAAAGGTAAGGTATTGCATATTCCCCTCGCACAACTAAAAAGGTGGAGCAAAGTCTGATGGACCTTTTTGGATTGTGAACACAAAGCTCCCCTCTGTGGTAGTTACAGAACTTAATGTCAACTAGAAAATATATAATAGTATAGAGCTGGTATTCAACCTGTCAATCAGGTCACAGTCTGATGGCGAATCCTTGTGGGCATGGCCATCACATAAGGAGGGTCCTAGAACCTACTCGCCCCACTCTCTCTCTGCCTTCACCTTCCTGCTGGCTGACCCTGAGGGCAGCCAGAGCCCTGGAGATGTGTCCACTGTCAGTGCACCATGAGACTTTGCACCCACCGGCCAGTGATTTTCCTGAATTCTGCATTATTGCATGTGGTTTTGTATGTCTGAGGAGGGCCTTATGGACTAGTCTGGGCCTTATGGACTTGAGTTGGACCCGGCTGAAATGTTCTCTCAATATACGATTACTTTTTGATATAAAGTTCTTTCTTGCATATATATGAGTTTCACTGTATTTGATTTTCTAGTTAACCTAGCCTAACACACCCTCTTTGGGTGGGCTACTCCAGCCGATTTACCAAGTCACCTGAAAAGCTGCCAGTTTTGAACAGGGGCCAGAATAAAAGTATAGTTTCCAAGCTACCATGCAAGTCACTCTTCCATTGGTCCATAGGATCCAGCTGATCCATTGGTGCTTGAAGTGGCCATGGCAGATAGAGATGCAGTTTGGAGATTTGGGCAGGTTTTTATTAATTAAGCACATTGAAGTTATTTAGGATTTGGGGGAAAAACCATGCCACTCTCTACAGATAACTACTCTGCTTTGGAGAAACAGCTTTTGGTTTGTTACTTGATGGAAGCCTAACCATGGCCCACCAATTACCATGTGTCTGAGCTGCCCGCCATGAACTAGATGTTGTTTGACACACGGTATGCACAAGAGCACTCCAGCATTCAATGGAAGGACTATCTGTGAGCTTGGCTTGAACAGAACTGGAAGGTACAAGGACGTTGCATGAGGAAGTCACCGAAATGCCCATGATTTCTGATCTTGTCACTTTACCTTCCCTCTCCTTGTCTGCACCTGCTGCATCTTCAGGTGTTCCTTACAATCAGCTGAGGAGAAAACTCGTGCTTGATTTAGACATAGATTTGGTGATAATAGATGCACCAATCAAGCATGGACCCTGGGATTTCTCGAAAGGAGCGTGTGGAAGGGAAATCCCCCAATGGTCGGAATTTGGAATCGTTCACGTGACTGTGCATTTTGCTTGGAAGAAGAAATGGCCAGATGTGGGACTCTACACTGACTAATGGACTGTGACCCATGGTTTGGAAGGAGTATGAATGAAAATTTAATGACAAGAGATGTGAAGAAGACCTAGATTACAGACTTCTCTGAGTGATCAAAAAAGTGAAGATGTTTATATCTCATGTAAATAATGAGGTAACCAGAGTTGCCTCTACAGAGAAGGATTTTAACATCCAATTCAAAGGGATGACACATTCTGTGGACAACAGAAATACTCCTTCCCCAGTCACTCCTCTCATTACGAGTCCTAGTGGCAAAGACAAGGGGCATAAGGATATGGACTCAGCAATATGGACTTCCACTCAGCAAAGACGAGCTGGCTATTGCCACGGTTGTATCCCTGATCTGCTAGCAGTGGAGAGCAGCACTGAGTCTTCATAAGACCTTTCCTTGGGTTGATCAAACAGAAATCTTGTGGCAGGTTGATTCAAATAGACTACTTCCATTATAAAAAAGGGTAATCTTTTGTTCTTACGGGTATAGACATTTATTCTGGATAAAAATTTTCCTTCCCTGCATGCACTGCTTTTGCCAATACCATCCATGAATTTACAGAATACTTTATGCACCATTATGATATTCCATAAATATTGTCTTAGATGAAATAAGGCAATTCTCAGCAACTAAAGTACAGCAATGGGCCTACGCTCAGGAAAACCACTGGCCATATCACGTCCCCCTCCCCCTATCATACTGAAGCAGCTGGCTTGATAGAATAGTGGAGTGAGTCTTTCCAAAGACACAATTATGATGGCAGCTAGGTGGCAATGCCTGCAGAGTTAGGGAAGTATTCTTCAAGAGGCTTTCTTTGCTCTAAACTAGAATCCATTATATGGATTATATTGTATCTTCAATGGCCAGGAGTCAAGGGGTAGAAAGGAGAGTTGCACTGGGTTACAGAATATTTGCTTCCTCTCCCTGTGATATTATGTTCTTTGGGTCTCCATATATTAATACCAACAGAAGGAACACTCTTACCCAAGACACCACATTGATTCCATTGAACTGGAAATTAAAAATGCCTCACTCACCCACCCCTCCTGTCACATTAGGGTCCTGATACCTATGGAATAACAGAAAAAGAAAGAAAATACTATATCGGAGGTCGGATTGATCCTGATTACCAAGGAGGAATCAGATTGATATTACTTAATGAGTGGAAACCATGTCTGGAATTCCTTAGGGTGTCTTTTAGCATTACAATGCCTTGTGGTTAAAATCAACGATACACCACAGCAATCTAATTTTGACAGGAATGCTGATGGCCCAAATAATTAAGGAATGAAGGACTGAGTCACACCACCAGGCAAAGAATCTTGACCAGCTGAAGTGCTTGCTGAGGACAAAGAAAATATAGATGGGTGGTGGAAGAAGTGGATTCCAAATAACAGCCACAACGACATAGTGGAAGAAATGAGGACTGTAGTTGTTATGAGTATCTCCTCCTTTTATGTATGTAATATTTTTATTTGATAATAAGGCTACTGTACTTTCTACTGTACAAGTTAGTTGCATCATGTTTAGTACAAGAATGACTTTTAATTGTCTTTGCTTAGTGATGACAGATATATTAAAAGGTGTACAGGTGCCAATTTAACAAGGGGTGGACTCTAATGGTTAAAGTTTTGTGTTAACATTGTTGGGCCATGTTTCTCCAATGGTTTGACAATTAAGAGGTAGTCATCGCCTAATTATGAGACTTCCTCATGGGTGTGATTTGCTCCTAATATAAGTGTATATTGTAAAAAAAAAAAAAAACATTGCTTGCTTTTCACTTGGTTTGGATCCTGCATCTGGCCCTCATCTAGCCTCTGGTTCATTGGACTTGAGCCATAGATCTGCTGCATTGCCTTCTGATCTGGGGAATCATCAGCTACTAGCTGTCTTACCTCCTGACGTTGGATGCTTCATTCACCTTTGCAGTGAAAAACCTTCTGAGTGCTTTGTTCATCTTGGTGTTCTTAGTCCTTGCAGCGACATGAGTCAGGAGAAGCCTCTCGTCAGACTATTGGCATGGGAATTTGTAATTTGCCTACCTCTACAACTTCATGAGCTATTTCCTACTATAACCCACTTTGTGTGTGTGTGTGTGTGTGTGTGTGTATAAACATAGATACATACACATAAGTGTCATTGGTTTTTCTTCTCTAGAAAATACAGGTTAAGACACCTATTCATTCCAGTAATTTTCTTGACGGGTCTTTTGGATTTCTTACATCTAGATTCATAGCTTATTCAAGTAGAAATAATTTTCATCCATTTTTGCTTATTTGAATGCCTCTTCTTTCCCTTTCTTGCCTGATTGTTCTGGTTAAGATTTCCAAGATCGTTAATAGAGGTGGTGTTGAAGAGCAACTTTGCGTAGCTGCAATTTTCAAGGGAATGATTTCAGTCGCTCTCTTCCATGAATTGACCATTCTAGTGTTGACCATTGGTTTTGTGTCTATAGTCTTAATTATGCTGAGCAATCATCCTCCGTTTCCATTTTCCTGAGCATTGTTATATGCATTGAGTGTTTTATTTTTGCTAAATGTCTTTTCTCAATCAATTTATATGATCATTGGATTCTCTTCCTTTTATTTATGTGATGCATTACATTTACTGCTTTTCCAATAGTGAACCATCCTTGCAATTCATCATTATTCTCCTCCTAATATGTTGCTGGTTTCTATTGTCTAAGTCTTTGCTAAACATTTTGAATTGGTATTCATAAAATATATTGATGTATCATTTTCTTCCTACTGATATCTATGCCTGATTTTAGTGCCAGAGCTATGCTTGTTTCATAGTATGAGTTCTGGAGTAACCCCCCATTCTTTTTCATATTCTGGAATATTTTGAATAAAATTGATATTGAACATTCTCTGTTTGGTAGAAATTGCCAATGAAGCCATGTGGACCACATTTTCTTACTGTTGTTGGGAGATGATTTATTATTATTATTATCTGTTTAGTTTCTTCTTTTGTATAAACCAACTCAACCATCACATCACTGCTGACTCATAGTAATCTTACAGGATAGGATGGAACTGCTCTTGTAGGTTTATGAGACTGTAAGTCTTTACAGAAGTATAAAGTCTCATCTTATATATTATGCTAACCACAAGGTGATCAGTTCAAAACCACCAGCCACTCTAAGAAAGAAAGATGTGGTAAAAGTTCTCCCTGAAAGTTTCAGGGAAAAAGATCTATCCTGTTCTGTAGGGTCACCACCAGGAGTCGGCATGGACTCTATGGCACTGAATTGTGTATTTTTTGGAAAGACCTTTTCAAATGTTCTCTCACAGATAGTGTTAGTCTTATTAGATAAAGTGTTTCTAAAATTTCATTCATTTCTTATAGGTTTTTAAATATGTTAATGGATAGCTATTCATATTCTGTTATTCTTTTTTCATTTCAGTTGCTTCTTTTGTGACAATAACAATCATAACACAAATTCCTAGAATAATTCACACACAAATACATTCACTAAAAAGGGGAGGGGGCTGACTAGAAACTGTACGAAAATAGCCAATAGAAATTTAGAAAATTTCAGAAACATAAACACTGGAAGAAGAATTAAATTAATGGAGGACAGAATTAGCAAATTTGAAAGCAAATCTCTTAATACTAATCTGTTGTTATAAGAATCAGAGGGAAAAAGAAAAGGAAAGCCTTGCATAAGAAAATTCATAATTAACATAACACAGAAAATAGTGAACAAAGAAACCACTGACAAACATAATATGCATACAACACAATAAAAGCAATGAACTCATATGTATTAATAATAACACCAAGTGTAAATGTACCTGTAAAATATAGAGAGAAAGTAGTTGAATGGGAAAGAAAACATGATCCACCACTATGCTGCCTAAAAAAGACACACCTTAGACACAAAATAAAAACAAGCTACATATTAAAGAAAGGAAAAACATATTTCAAACAAATGACAACAAAAACATATACAGGAGCAGCATTATAATTTACAAAATCATCTATTTTTGAAAGTTTTTCCTGATAATATTGCTCCTGCTTGTTCTTCTGTTTATGGTTTTAGTTTGCATATTAAGTTCTTAATCTACTTTGCATTTGGTTTTGTATATAATATGAAGAAACAATCCTGTTCATTTTTCTACATTTGGAAATTCAATTTTCCCAGCATCATTTATTAAAGACACTTTTATTTCATGATTGAATGAACTTAATATCTTTGTAAAAAAAATAATTGACCATGGATATGTGAGTTTATCCCTAGAACATCAATTATATTCCACTGTAATATGAGTCACTAATCTATTAGACCTGGTTGTTTTGCTTCTATGGCTATATACAAGCATCTCTGGGGTACAATGAGATCTCTTCATAAGGGGTCTCTCTTTAAGACTTAGCGTCTTAAGGAATTTTCTATGGAACTTGGAACCAGTACATATGATTCTTAGTTTGTCTTAATTTTTGGGGGGGTGGGGGAGGCGCAAAGTCCTTTCAGTGATTAAAAGCTCCACATGCAGCAAATAAAGGTAATTGTGGTAAAGAATTGGGGTGAATAGGGGACGGCTCAATAATTTCAAAGTGAGGGCACATTTATATAACATTAAAGGGAAAATACAAGTTGCTCATATGTTGGATTATAGTAAACCAGCTGTAGTATGTATAAAAATAAGGAAGTGTGACCAATGTTCCTTTAAAGGTATTTTATTAAATATACCATTTCCAGAGTGGTTTGACTTGAACAGAATAAATAGACTTACTACATATTTAGACTACAATTTAAAGAAGAAAGAAACCCGCTGCCATTGAGAACAATCTGACTCATAGCAATCCTGTAGGACAAAGGGAAACTGTGCTGTGGGTTTCCAGGTGTGCAAACATTCATGGGAATAGAAGCCTCATCCTTCTAGCACAGTTTGTTCTGTGAGTGGCTAAGGTGTGCCATGGAGTGAATTGAAGCTCACAAGTACACCTGATTCATCTGGATTCTCAGGCCATAATCTTATGGAAGCAGCTTGCCGTGTCTTTCCTCTTGAGGAGCGGGAGGTGGGCTAGAACCACCACTCTTTTGGTTAACAGTTGGACATGTAATAACTGCAGCACCAGGGTCTCTCCTTGCTGGACCGTGAGACTACTGAAACACTTGTCTCACCGTATTTGGTTATGTTGACTGTAATAAATCAAGAAGACCCTGGGTTTGGTTGTGTACAACAGCCACAGAAATTAATAAAACTCAGAGCACACATTTTCATCTTTACTTCAATACTAATAAAAACGTGTACAAGGATAAAAAGGTAAGACTAAAAGAGCACTAAAGATGCACAGTGTAACTAATTCTTGTATATTTTATGTTAGTAATTCGTTTTTTTCTTATCATGTCATTAACTTAGTGTCCTCTCTAGTTTTTTCTCTAATCATCATTCTATCAGAATCGTTTTCTTTGATGTTATAAAACATATGCCCCCCAAATCCATTAGTTTTAAAAAGGGGCTAAATTTCAGAAATTAAAGTGTACTTTACAAGCCTCATCTACAGAAAAGTTGTTCTTTGGAAATGGCTTATTATTGCTATTACCAAATAAATAACTACCAGTACCAAATCAAATCAAGTGTCTAGTCACATGTTTTAATCATAAAAAATAGTGATCAATAACTATATATATGCTAATAGAAAATCTCACTTACCTCTCTGATTTAGAAACTGAGTTGTTTTGGCGTCTTTGTTGTTGTCACTGTTTTTTTATGTTTTTCAAGCTGTTAGTTCATTTCTTCTCTATCTAGTCCTAAAGAATATATTTTGAGTAATGAATGAAAATGATGTTTTCTTTACACATACCCAGATACTACTCAAAATTGTATTGAGTCTAATATACAGACTCATTAAACCAGTAAAGTAAACCATTTAATATGGAATAAGGTTTTCTTATAAGAAAGTTTCATTTTGATATTCAAAGAACTACACAATTTAAGAGTTAACATATAGGGCCATTAAAAATTCTAATTTAGTATTTATTGAAACCAGTCTTAGAAAATAAAAATGTCCTTAAGTACTTCATTTCTCTTAATCCAAGTATGTTTGATCTCCTCAGTTCCTGGATCAATCCTCCCACTCTACTTTCCCTCCCCAAACTCCGAGCTACCTGCCATCAAGGGATTCCACCACCTAGGAAGATTATAAGGCAGGGTGGGACTACTCCTGAGTTTGCAAGACTGAAACTCTTCAGGGAACTTCAGCCTTCCTCCTGCCAAGCAGCTGGTAGTTTCTAATTGCAAACCTTGTCAATTGCTTCATATAAAGAATGTGTGATTTTGCAAAACTATAGTAGAAAATGTCATCTACTATATATTTATAATACATATATTTACAATGAGGTCCAGAAAAAACTTTTTTTTTCTTGATGTGAGCCTGTATTTATTGATCAATGATATTATCCAACATATTTCCCATTTCTTTTACCTCTCCTAAAGTGAAAATTTTAAATTCAATGTTGTAATATAGTCTTATTTATCTAGAAAAAATACCTACTATGGACCTCCTTGTTTTTCAATAAATATCTTGTAGTTGAATTGCCTTGTTCTTTGGTAATTATAAAGTTACCCTTTGAAGGTATATAGTTTAAAAGCATTTGTATGTTTGTTTGTGCATAGAAAGTTATCAACAAACTCATTGCCATCAAGTTGATTCCAGCTCAGAATGACTGTAATACTGAACAGAACTGCACCATAGAGTGTCTGAGACTGTAAATCTTTACAGATGTAGACTACTTCATCTTTCTCCTTGGTGCACTTGTTAGATTAAAATCCCCTGCCTTTTGGAAAGCAACCCAACACTTAATCCACAGAGTCCGCAGAGCTCCTTGTTAGAACGTTACATTATATACTATGTACTAAGACAAGCATTGGCTGACTGGCATTAGATACAAACATACCTCACTTCTCCAATTTATGTACAATTCAACTTAAATATTTAGAAATGCAATATACTTTAATCTGTGGACTGCCTGCATTTCACTCTTAATGACTTGAGCTGTATTAACATAATGATTCTAATTTACCCCAACTTCTTACTAACACTCTTACCCCACAGCAGTTAATCAACTTCAAGAGCTAACAACATTGAGATTCAGCAAATGTTTCACACTTAACAAATCAAGAGAACTCAAAATTGTCTCTTAACTAGCTCATCCATGCCTCAATAGCACCACATTCAACAAGTTACACTCAGCACCAAATCTCAAAATTATTTTAAGTATATTGTATAGATATGTATTATACACAGTGTATATAATAGAGAGAATATACCTGCGCATGAATCAAAGAACACTGGTGCACAGTAGTTACATGTTGGGCTGCTAAATTCAAGGCCAGCAGCTTGAAACCACCAGCTGCTCCTTGGGAGAAAGATGAGACTTTCTACTCCTGAGAAGAGTTACAGTCTCAGAAATCCACAGGAGCAGTTCCATTCTGTCCTACAAGGGATTGACTTGACAGCAGTGAGTTTGATTTTTAGTCTGGTATCTACAAATTTACATATATATTAACATATGTAAGGTCTTAAAGATTTGAAATATAAAGGATTTTTAAATTATGTTGTGACATATTTATATATGTGTATTTACATATATGGCACGTATATATAATACATACATGTATCTTTATATGTGATTTTCAACATCTAGATATTTAAACTTTAGGACCTTCTTGAGAAATGCCACATACCCAGTACCATGTGAAAGAAGTCGTGTGATCTAAGCAGTTTGGCCATGTGCACTGATAAGGTTTCATTTATTCTCCCGGTGCAGGGCGATGGTCTGTAACACTTTCAGATACGGGTGTAACTATTTCCAAGATGGCTACTGGGCAGTTGCACCCAATCGGCTCTGTGGAGCCTGTGTGAGCGCACCAGGAGACGCAGAGCGAGTTTACATGGACAGAGGAGCCCGGTGGCTAGTGTTTACACGCTGGGCTGCTAACCACAGGTCAGCTTTCTACTTCCATCGAGTTACCCTCTCTGCAATCCATGGGGGAAGTGCAGTAAGTTTTGATTTTATAATGTGATAGTTATTTTTTATTTCTTTTTGTTTCATTGACATACAATTCACACATCATACATTCCAGGACTTCAATCATATTCACGAGTTATGCATTCATCAACACCCAATTCCAGGACGTATCTTTTGCTATGTACTCCTTTGTGTTATGTCCCTATTTCCTGCCAGGTTCCCCACCCCCACCACCCCTCATGTCTCTTTGAGTCTATTAATCCAGTTTTTGTGTATATGTGCTTGTTACTGTTGTTAGGTGCCGAGCCACATCCAACCCAGAGCGACCTGTACACAAAAGAATGGAACACTGCCCAGCTGTTCCTTTAATCTACTAGTGTATTTAAGTCAAAGTCCACTTCACTAAGTTGGAGTTCCAAATTGGATCCTTCTTTTGTGATCTGTAAAGGATGTTGTGTGCTTCAAAAGACAGACTCTAAAGTCCTGTTGTTTATAGTACATGGCCTGAGTCACCAAGGGCGGTATACAAATGAAGTCAAAAGTGCTTAATTAAGGGCATGATACTGAGCTTACGGAACTTATTTTCCCATTGGTGATTAGTACACTTAATGCAGAGTGACTGAAATATAGTCGCCTTCTTCGGGACTGACATGTCCTCCACTCCCTAGCCTCTGGGCTTGGGCTTTGAGTAAGGCCCACTAATCACAGTTAGAGGAGCGCCTGCTAAATTGCGGTAAGCGGAGAATAATGTGATATGGCAGGCTCTGATTGGTCGTTTCCCTCTCTTCTCATCATGGGAAATTGACCTGGTTAAGGTGAGGCCTCCCCTGTCAAAGGAATTTTGAAGATGTATGCAAGTGAGGGGTGCTTTATGGCAGGCACTCATCACCTGAGAAACTGGAATTGAAGATTAAATGACTTATTAGCATAGGTCTCCTTGGTCTTTATTTTATCGTAGTGGTCTCACAATACTTATCCTTTCACGATTGGCTAACTTCAGGTGGCATAATGCATTCTAGGTCCATGCACACTGCGAGGTGTGTCATGGTTTCGTCACTGTATTGTTTTCCATTGTGTGTACATACCACGTGTTTCTTTATCCATTCTTTTACTGATAAGTCTGGGTTGTTCCAAGTTTCTGGCTCTGTTAATCGTACTGTAATGAACTTGGACGAGTATGCATTTGCTCAGGTTCTGTCACTTACATCTTTGGGGTAGTTGTATTACTGGATCATATGGGATTTTCTATTCCCAGTTGTTTATGTTGCACCATATTGCTTTCTACAGTAGGCGTCCATACTTACAACCCCACCAGCCATGTATACGAGTTCCAATCTGTCCACATACTATCCAGTATGTTATTTGGGGTTGTTTTGGGGGGGCTGGGGGTATTTGAACTGGGTTGTCATTGTGGATTTGAGGAGCTATCTAATAGTACTTTTGATTTGCATCTCCTAGATCATGAGCATGTTTTCATGTTCGTTGGCCATTTTAGTGTGTGACAGTAAATTATATGTGACACCTTGACTCAGGTACCAAAGCCAGTTGTTTGGCACAACAAGAATCTAGATATTCCTGTGAATGTATTTTGTACATATGACTAACATTTATAATCAATTGCCTTCATGAAAAGCATAGTCTCCTCCATAATATAAGGCGACTTCAAAATGTGTGTGGAAAAATCCCATAATCTTTTAATGCCAATATTTCCATGAACTTACTACCTGAAGTTCTTTTCTATGAGGGGAGCCTTATTTAATCAGTTGAAGGTCTTTATTGAGAAACTGAGGTTTCCCACAAGAGGAGGATTCTTTAAAAATAGGTAAAATACATCCTGCTAGGATTTCTAGTCTGTTACTTAGTTTAACAATTTCAGACAGAAGATGGTGGAGTTTCCAGTCTGTCAAGTGATCTATTCAGACATAAAACTCACAAATTTTCCAGATCACTGCATAATCAACAGATTTGAATTTGCCAGCTCCCACAATCTCATGAGCTGGTTCCTTAAATTTAATCTCATGAACCAATTCCTTAAATTTGATCTCCCTCTCTCTGTGTGTGACTACGTATACATTATACAGGCATGTTTCATTTTATTCTGTTTTTCTTTATTGAACTTCAAACATATTGCATTTTTTAAAATTGAAGGTTTGTGACAATGCTGCATAGAGCAAGCCTATCAGCACCAATGTCTAACATGTACTCAGTTCATATCTCAATGAAATTTTCATTTTGGTAATTATCACATTATTTTGAATTTTTATAATGCTATCGCACACCTAATAGGCCACAATGTTGTGTAAACATAACTTAACTTTTATATGCCCTTATAAACTCACAAATTTACATGACTAACTGTGCTGTGAGAATCATTTTATTGCAATGGTGTTAAATTGAACTCAGTATTGCTGTGGTATGCTTGTATATAGTTATGTATTACATAGAGAGAGAGAGAGACAAATTTACCAAAAATAGAGACCTCTGTGTAGATCTGAGGTTAAGTCAAAAAACATTGCTACTAGGGTTCCAATTCATACACACACAGATTTATGCCAAACATGCTTACACATATATCTACATTAGCAGATGGCTTCAAACAAATTCACTCTCTCTAATACATTTGTCTGAGTCCCATTCAGGTGCCCTCAGAAAGACTCTATTACAAAAACTTTTTTGATTTCAGAGGATATCTGTTTGGCAGTTAAATTTCAGGCAGCGAGTTCTACTCAGAAGGTTATAGTGACTTTTAGTTTTAATTCCAAAGGACTTATTTCTCTAAAGACCCAGAAAAATAACCAGGATTGATTCTGAAGAAGTTTTAAGAAAACTGCATCGGATTGAATAGTTTCACCAAGGAACTTTTTTCCATCAAGGCATGCTCATTCTTGGAGGGCAGCAGGGCTGCCCTTGCGAATTTCCCTGGGAAACCTTACCCATCCGCCCCACAGCCCTAATGTATCCCCGAGACATTTGATTATGGTTGTCTCCCAAACTCAGAGCATTTAGGCACATGAACTGAGTCCCTTGAGGAAGCCCAAATTACCACTTCGACGTGCTGCCAATTGAGGAGCACAGAATTCCTTACAGAAGGATGCTAGTGATGAAACAGCCCCTTCTGAGGGGTACAGACCGAGAAGGAAACCACCCAAACCAAAGGCACCGCCTTTAGTCCATGCTGACTCATAGGGACCGGACATGACAGGCCAGAGCTGCCTCTGTGAGACTCTGAGGCTCCACCAGAGTAGAAACCCCATCGATCTCCCGTGGAGCAGCTGGCAACCCATCTAACCATGACATCACTAAGCCTGAACATGAGAAACTGTAACCTCACATTTTCAAATTTGTGTTCAGTAAAGGTTTCTGTAATTTTGTACCAATACTTTAAAATTTACGCTGTATCTATCTAAATAAGGAAAAATAATATAGAGAAAAATTTTTAAGTAATTCTACTTCTTTCTCTGGAGAATCATAAAATGTATTTGTAAAACTCAGTATTTTAATGTAATATGAATTGACTAACTAAGGCACACGACAAAGGAAAAATATTACAAAGTCTTGGACATGAGTGTATAATGTGGGTGTGTAGATCGATATAAAAGGGAGAACGTGCACGCCTATTGTTTTCAGAGCTGGGCGAGATCACATACAGGGAACAATAAGTTCTGATGTTATATGAGACCATAAACATGAAACACTTAAGGCAGAGAGCTCCACTCAGAAGGTATGGTGGATAGAAGGACATTTGTGGGTAGAAGAAAATTCATTATGTCCATATAATGTGAGAAAAATAAGAATATTTACAGGTTATTAATGATAAGATTTCTGGATTGGCCAGAAACAATTTTATTTTATTATCTGTCCAATATTCTCTTAATTTTCTATTTAAATTTCTATGAAGACTCATGAAACAAAACAGCATGTAAATTTTAATCTACAGAGAAAACAGTTCTCTATAAGAATAGAATAAAGCATATTCCTATTGACCAAATATTAGTTTCTTTACATATATATAAATTTAGAGGCAGATAAACAAACTAATGAAAATGTGTACTAGAACATAACTACAATAGCATTATGTTTTCATATTAAATGTTTTAATATAAGTGTTTATTATTTAAATAGATGGACTTATGTTCGACTTCACATAAAATAAAGAGAAAAGCATGCAATGTAATGATTTTTTGTTCTTTGGTGCCTGATAATTGATCCCTTCAGCACCTCGTGGTCACACAGGCTGGTGTGCTTCTTCCATGTGGGCTTTGTTGCTTCTGAGCCAGATGGCCGCTTGTTTACCTTCAAGCCTTGAAGACCCCAGATGCTATCTCTTTTGATAGCCGCGCACCATCAGCTTTCTTCACCATATTTAGTTGTTCACCCACTTTGTCTTCAGCAGTTGTGTTGGGAAGGTGAGCATCATAGAATACCAATGTAAGAGAAAAAAGTGCTCTTGCATTGAGGGAGTACTTGAATGGAGGTCCAATGTCCCTCTGCTACCTTAATTCTAACCTTTTAAATATATGTACATAGATCCATTTCCCCATCCTCATGTATAAATATATTTGCATATATACGTCTTTAGCTAGACCTCTATAAAAGCCCTCTGCCTCCCATCTATTTCCTCTATTTCCTTTGACTTCCCTCCTGTCCCACTATCATGCTCAATCCCCACCAGGGTTTCAGCAATTCCTCTTAGATACATTACCCTTGATCATGCCCAGCCAGGCTTCCCACACCCTCCTCACCACCCATTTGGATCGCTTGTTGTTCCCTACCTTTCCCCCCACCTCCCTGTCTCCCATGGTCCCACGGAACTATCCATCCCATTGTTTTCTACTCCAATTGTTCATCCAGCCTATCTTATTTAGACAGACCTGTGGAGATAATAACATGAACAAAAACAAGACAGCACAACCAAGCAACAACAGATAACAAAACAACAACAAACCAATGACAAAAACAAAACACAACAAGAAAGAAAAGCTTCTAGTTTGTTCAAGGGTTGCTTGTTGGCCTTTAGGAGTGTTTTCCAGTTCAGTCTGTTGGGGCACCATGCCCTGGCCCCAAAGTACACCTTCAGCATTCCCTGAGGGCCTCGTCGCTCCATTCCCTTGCTGTTCTGTTGCACCCCATAATGTTTTGCCTCATCTCCATGATATGACCGCTGAAGACAAATTGGCACATAAGCAAATATGGTGAAGAAAGCTGATGGTGCCTGGCTATCAAAAGAGATAGCGCCTGGGGTCTTAAAGGTATGAAGGTAAACAAGCGGCCATCTAGCTCAGAAGCAACAAAGCCCGCATGGAAGAAGCACACCAGCCTGTGTGATCACAAGGTGTCAAGGGATCAGGTATCAGACATCATCAGAACCAAAAATCTTACCATAGTGAATGAGCAGGGGAGTGCGGAGTGGAGACCTAAAGCCCATTTTCAGGCCACTGGACATCCCCTTACAGAAGGGTCTTAGGGAGGAGAAGAGCCAGCCAGGGTGCGATGTAGCAATGATGAAAAATACAACTTCCCTCTAATTCCTGGATGCTTCCTCACCCCTCTCCCACTGTCATGGTCTGAATCCTGCCTTGCAGGTCTGACTAGACCAGAGGATGTACACTGGTGCAGATGGGAACTGGAAATGAAGGGAAGCCAGGGCGGATGATCCCCTCAGGACCAGTGGTTTGAGTGGCGATACTGGGAGGGCATAGTGAGGGAGGGTTGGAAAGGGGGAACCTATTTCAAGGATCTACATGTGATCTCCTCCTTGGGGGACAGACAACAGAAAAGTGAGGGAAGGAAAACGTGGGACAGAGCAAGATATAACAAAATAATAATTTTTAATTTATCAAGGGTTCATGAGGGAGTGGGGAGTGGGGAAGGAGGGAAAAAAATGAGGACCTGATGCCAGGTGCTTGGGTGAAAAGCAAATGTTTTGAGAATGATGAGGTCAATGAATGTGCAAATGTGCTTTACACAATCAATGTATGTATGGATTTTAATAGGAGTTGTATGAGTCCCTAATAAAATAATTTTTAAAAATAAAATAAAGAGAAAAGCAAATTAAAGGTATTTTACCCATAATGATAGAAATGATTAAATAGGCTGGAAATAGTCTATATTATCAAGAGTGTGTAAAAACTCACATTATTGTGGGTAGAAATATAAATTGGTTCTAGCCCTTTGAATTTTAAGTGCAAGGAATATTTGATCAACTAATTCCACTTTCAAAAATAAGCCTAAACAAAATCTCTCCTGTGTACAGAACATAGCATGTATGTGCTGCGAAGTACAGCACAGTTTTAACAGCAAATGATTCAAAACAACATGAATATCCACCTATATGAAGGTGATTAAATATTATATAATTTTAATATAAAACAAAAAAATTTTCAAATGAGATCTCAGTGAGATTTAAAAAGCTAATTTTAAATATCAAACACTTAGCAATAGCAAAGATAATGTTAAATAATCAGGACAGAAGACTAAAACTACCATATTTAATATTTATAAAATTATAGTTAAAATATTTTATATGATTATAGAAATAAAAGCATGCATCAATAGAATGAATAGAAAGTAAAAAAAGTAAACCCATAAACTCATTGGCATAGGTATAGAAGGCATTAAAAAACTGATGGGGGGAAGGATGTATTATCTTAAGATAAATTAGATAATTTTATCAAGATGAAAATAAAGTCCATTTCCAACATAAAAAGTTAACAAATGTAGGGTTAGGGCTAGGTTAGGTTTTAGGGTTTAGGGTTTAGGGTGAGGGTTAAGTTAAGAAAACGTTAACAAAAGCTACCTTAATTAAACAATATATTTAAAGTGAAAATTTTATAAGAAAACATAAAAGCACATATGTATTACCTCCAATTAAAAGGAATTTCTTAGACCAAGACAAAAAGGTATTAATAATAAAAAATGAAATAAAAATTTAGTATACAGGTGATCTCTAACTCATCATATATGTAAGTTAAAATTAACTATACTTAGGACTATCTGTTTTGGGGTGTTTCATTGTTTGTTTGTTTACCTTTATGTTTTCCCACCTTATCATTAGTAATATGTGTATATTAAATAGTACGGAGCATAATTTGCTAATGCTATCATTCTCATATTTTCATTTATCTCCAAATACTCAACATTATGATTTGCTGTTCAAAGCATCACCATATAGCTGATTATTGCAGTTATAATAAACATTTTAAATAAAATTTAAAAGGCATTCTATTTATGTCAGAATTAACTTATGCAATTGTCAGAACAGTAGCCACTTCTCAGTCAGTGGCTGCATCTATATATTTTAAAATCTGCCCAATAGAACGTGCCAGATATTATGAGAAAACAAAAGCCATACCAGATGAGGAAATGTTTATAATGCACATAACCAGCAAAACAACAATATACAAAAATACAGGAAGAATCCACAAAATAAGAAACCACCTAAGAACAATTTGTACTCGCATATAATAAGGAAAATGTGAATTTAATCAATATTTCAGATATCTTATTTGCAAAAATATTAAATTACTAATACACAGCATTGGCAAAAGAGTGATGAGCTCACTCAAATTGCTGATTGAGAATATAAATTGGAATAATCCTTAAAAGCTAATGTGTCAGTACCTATCAAAGTTAAAAATATTGCATCCTTCAAAATGGATTACTGCAGTTTAACATAAGAAAAATAAAAATTGTCATAACTGGACCACTAGACAGCATCATACTAAATTGAGAAAAAGACTAACGCTTTCACGAATTTTATTTTACTTGGATCCACAGGTAATGCCCAGAGAAACAGTCCTTGAAAAATCAATGGGTGGGTTGCATTGGGAAAGCTGCTTTAAAATATCCCTTTAAAATGTGGCAAAGGTGCCTGTCACCTTGAGGCCTACAGTAGCCTGACTGACACCATGGTATTTCTAACTGTGCTGGACAATTATAAAGGAAGGCCAAAGAGGAAACGCTACCTTTGAATGTGTTTTTGGTAAAGAATATCAAGTATGCCAGAGACCACCAGAAGAATGAGCACATTTTTGGTGGACCAACCACAGCCAGAAGGCTCCTTTGAAGAGGAAGATCCTTAAGGAGATGCACTGACAGTCAATACAACTGTAGGGATGGTATAGGACCTAGTTCATACATAAGTAGCTATGAGTCAGAACAGTACTTAACAACAGGCACACATTAAAATTAAAATTAGGCTTGGGTTTCAGCCACCAATTATATTTATTGATGTATACAGGGGCTTAAGAAAGTGCATGGAAAACATCCATTAATTTTAATTCTACTTTTCCACGAACTGTTTGAAGCTCCCCCATATATTCACATGTGCTCAAAGACATTCTCTACAGCATTGTGAAAAGTCTTAGAACACTAAAAATTATAAAGCTTCGTATACCTGGCAGTACAAATGGCCTTGGTACAAAGATTTATCAAAAGAAATGATGACATTGTACATATAGTAAAATAAAGTGCTCTTTAAGTTATATATTAATAAAGTTTTAAATATATGATAAACATATTATTGAGTCATAAAAATATAAACATCAATACATACAAAAGTCTTCTTCATCCCAATACAACAGTTGGAAATACATGATTTCTGCCTGGAAAAAAGTAGATTTAGGCGTGTTAGAAAAGGGTAGACAGATATGGTTATAATTTCATCTAGAAACATCCACATTGCTTTCTTTTACCACCCAAAGTCTATTAAATATAGCATATACAATTCCATATATGGTTGTCCTTTTATATCAACAGGGTACTGGTTCCATGACATTTCACAGATATCAAAAGCTACAGATGTTTGAGTTCTTCATATAATAAATTGCAATATTTTGCATAAACTCATACACAGCTTCACATATATAATGATTTAAAATATTAAACACAATGAAAATGCTACCTGACTAGTACATTACACTCCCTTTGAGCCTTTGAGTAAGGCATTTTGCTCCTGTAAAGAATCACAGCTTCAGAAACGCGAAGGGCCAATTGTACGCTATCCGATGAGTTGGAATCAACTACATGGTGCTGGGTCTGTGTTTTTTCCCCTAGCTTGGAGATGGACTGCTTTGGTCACCAAATTGGTTTTTAGGATTCTCTCTTTCTCCAACAGAAACCAAGCGTGCACACAATCCAGGTGGAGAATGAACTATGCCATGGGAACAGTACTCACCTAGACTGCGAGAGAGATTGAAGATCTATAACATGGCGGAGGCTACTGCCGCCGCGTCACTACAAAGCATGGACTCAGCACAGTGCGCAGAGCCCATCAGAATAAATTTGGCTTTATAAAATTTACAATATATTCTTACTCCTTTTTTCAAATTATTTTCAACATGTTTAGTTGACTCCAAGGATTCAGAAACCTTAGAATGGCTATACAATTATAGTATAAAATAACACTATCATCAACAAGAGAAATAATAACATGAAGAGAGGATGTCTGTTGCTGTGGTCATCATTAGATGCTGTCAATCTATTTCCAATTCATAGCAACCCCATGCACAACAGAATGAAGTACTGCTCAGTCCTGCACCGTACTGAAACTTGTTCTGTTTGAGTATTTTGTTGCAGCCACTATGTCAATCCATGTCACAGAAGATCTCCCACTTCTTCACTGACTTGGTAAAGTACATAGGAGAATAATCCTCAAAAGAAGAATCCCAAGTGGGTGAAAAGCAGTAACATATATATGTATATATATGTGTGTATATATCTGTATATGTGTGTATATATAATACATATATATGTTATACATCATCCAACAACGGTTGTATTACTACCTTGACAGGATGACAAGGAACTGTCAGAGTTCAGGACTAATTAAAAAGAAGACATAGGATAAGGGATATCATTTCTGATGTCAGATGAATCTTGGCTCATAGCAGAAAATACCAGAAAGATGTTTACTTGTGTTTCATTGACTATTAAAAAGGCGCTTGACTGTGTGGACCATAATAAACTGTGGATAACCTTGAGAACAATGGTATTCCAGGGCATCTCATTGTGAACTTGTGCATGGATCAAGAGGCACTTGTGCAAACAGAACAATGGCATACTACATGTGTTACGATCAGGAAAGGTGGGTTATATCATCTCACCACAGTTGTTTGCAGAGCAAAGCATCAGAACAGTTGGCATGTATGACAAAGAATGTGGCACCAGAATTGGAGGAAGGCTTATTAACAACCTGCTACATGCAGATGACACAATCTCCTCAGCTGAAAGTGAGGAAGAATGGAAGCACTTGCTGATGTAGCTCAAGGATTGTAGCCTTTAGTATATGTTACGACTCCATGTAAGGAAGACCAAAATCCTCACAACTGGACATACAGCTAACACAATCATGATAAATGGAGAAAACGTTGAAGTTTTCGAGATTCTGTCTTCTTGAATTCACAATCAATACTCATGTGAGCAGCAGTCAAGAGAGTAAAAGGTATGTAACATTGGGTATATTTGCTGCACAAGACCATTTTAGAGTTTTGAAAAGCAAGGATGTTACTTTGAGGACTAAGGTGTGCCTGACTCAAAAAAGGAAGACTGAAGGAAGAAGAATTGGTGTATTTGACTTGTGGTGCTGGAGAAGAATATTGAAAGTACCATGGACTGCTAAAAGGACAAACTGACCCATCTTGGAAGAAGTAGGGTTGGGAATCCAGGATGATTAAGCCTGGGTCTTACATACTTTGGATATCTTGTTAGAAGACACTAGTTGCAGGATGAGGATATCATGTTTGCTAAGACAGAAGGGTAGCAAAAAAGAGGAAGGCCCTCAACGAGCTGGACTGACACTGGCCGCACCAAGGGGCTCAGGCACAGGAATGATTGTTAGGATGGCACTGGGCCGTGCGGTGTGTTTCATTCTGTTTTGCATAAGGTCACTATGGGTTGAAGCCAACTCAATAACAACTAACAAACAACATTCTTCTGATTAGCAAATATTGTATGATACCAAGAATGTGAAGACCTGGAAACACTTAGACAGTTTGTTAGTAGAAAAATTTGGTAAATCAATTTCACCACTTTTGATAACGTTTCCAGATAGGTAGAAAAGGTATACACCTCAGGATCCACTCACCTATTGCTGTGTCAACCTGTTCTGGGTTTGGTGCTGCTGTGACTGATGCTAGAAGCTATGCCACCAATATTTCACATACCAGCAGGGTCGCCTACGGTAACAGGTGTCAGTGGCGCTCCAAACTAGAAACAGACTAGGAAAAGGAATATACGGTCCACTTCTCAGGGACTAGACTCCCAAACCGTATGAATAGCAACGTAACACTTTTTTTTATATAATGCTAGAGGATGTTTCTTCTCCTTTTGACTCAGGACCTGTAAAGCTTTGCTCCTGCCACGTCATTAAAGTAGACTTTACTTTGAGAAGGAGACTGTTTGAAAGTCATACTCTGGCATGAAAGGTCCATCTTCTGGTATTATATCATGCAGTGTTCCACTGCCATGAGGAAGGTTCTCAGGGGGCACCTGTTTCTGTTGGTACTGCTGTTAGGTGCCATAGAGCCACGTCCTTCTCCTGGCTCTGGAAGACCCACTGAGCCTGTTCAGCCAAGGGTAACCCTGCTGGAGTTAAAACGGCACAGCTTGCACCCTCTCGGTAATGCGCCAGCTAAACATACCATGACTAACAAATGCGCTGCAGCGTAATCAGATTCCATGTATAATTCCTTTATGAGATAATATCAGATATTAAAGCCAGTCAGAATTTCACCACTGATTTAACTCAGGCTACAATGCCCTGATTGACACAATTTCACATATTTTCACTCATTTTGTTCTTTTGTTTTCAAGTCGCATATTATTTTATGTTTGTTTTTGTCTGCTTCTAAAATCCATTTAGTCTGCTCAAGGTTTGTTATTTACTCTGCTGGATTGTCTCCCTCATATTTTACTTAGATTGGCTTCTTATCATTGTTTGAATTTTGGCTTAAAGAGTACCTTCACAAAGAATTTTTCTCTGGCCACCTTTCTCAATACAAGTGCTCGATTATTACTTCTATAAGTGAATCTACTCCACCACTCGTCTGTAAACTTGTCATACCATGGTGGCGGAGGTGTTACTCTGGTGCTGCATTCAATGTCATTGGACTTTAAATACCAGCAGACACTCAAGGTGAACAGGTTTAAGCAAAAGTCTGGACTTAGAACAGACTATGAATAAAGAATAGGCTGTCTCTTTCTCAGGAATTAGCTACTGAAAATCATACAAATAGCAGCATAACATTGTCATATAGTGAATAGCTCATAAATAGCAGTAGAAAATTGTCAGATATAGTACTGGGTGATAAGTCACTTAGGTAAGAAGGCTGCCTTCTCAATGTAGAGTCAACCACAGATATGTGGACAGAGTAAGGCCTTTGGTGCCTATTTTGTTAATGGGGAAAACTCATCATGAGAACAAACAGTGGAAAATATTTATGAATAATCAGAATTTGTAATGTATGAAGTAAAATTATACAAAAATGGAAAGTCATCAAAAATAGATAAAATGCATAAAGCTCGATCTTATAGACATTAGTGAGCTAAAATCGACTGGTATTGACCAATTTGAATCAGAGCATCATATGGTTTACTATTCTGGGAAACGCAAAAGGAAAGATACTACATTAATGTACAAAAGCTCTAACTTAAATATGAGGCTGTCTGTGATATAATAGTGTCTATATGATTACAAGAAACTTTGTTAACACAGATATTACTCAAATTAGGCCAAGCACTGAAACTGTGGCTGTTGTCAGACACCTTCAAGTCGGCTGCAATTCATGGTGACCCCGTGTACAACAGGGAAGAAAACAACCACTGCCTGGTCCTGCACCAGCTTCAAAAGTGCCCTCATATTTGAGCCCATTGTTGAAGCCATTGAGTCAAGCTATCTAGTCAAAGGCCTTTCTCTTTTTCACTGTCACTGTACTGTAGCAATCATGATGGGTCCTTTACCTAGGACTGTTCTTCCCTGCTAACATGTCCACAGTACATGAGATAAAGCTTCTACCATCCTTGCTTCTAAGGAGAATCAGGTCTCTTTTCTTCCAAGGTGATAGATTTCTTTGTTCTTTCAACAATCGATGGTACTTTCAATATGCCTCACTAGCACTGCAATTCGAATGTATCAATTTTTCCTAGGTCTTCCTTATTCAATGTCCACCTTTCACTTGCATATGAGGCTAATGAAATTACCATGGTCTTTGCTATTACAGATCATTGTAAAGTAGATTATGGTCGATATGCTTACAGCCATAGAGTGGAGGCCAACTCACAGCATCCCCAGAGGACAGGGTAGGACTGCCTTGTGAACTGCTAGACTGTAACTGTTTCAGAGAGTAGAAAGCCTGGTCTTTCACCTGAGGAGCAGCTGGTGGTTTCCAACTGCTGACCTTATAGATTAGTGCTCAACTCATAATCACTAGGCCAGTAGGGCTCCATAAAAGATTTAAAATGTAGCATGTTACTTGACCTACTTTTGATCCAGTCTAAAAGTTGTTTCATTAAAGAAAAGTAAAGGGGAATACACATAGAGTAAGCTTCCAGTGAATCCCCTCTGATCACAGACCAGCATGTAGAATGCACTAGAAAGGGGATTATTGTAACAGTAGTTACATTAAAATTAAAAACTTGATCATTTGATATCCCATGACTCATTTTAAAGTTGTTCTCATTTTTAAAATTTTCCACTTTATTTTTGACTGACATGTTCCCATTTAATTTTGTTACTATTGCTAGTTTTATTTATTTATTGTTTTTACATATGATGCTCTACATAGGAAATGCAGGATACATAAACCTGCAGAGACAGTCATTGAATTAATAGTTCCTTGGAGGTATGGCAGGGGAGCTAAGGACAATGAGTACAAGAAAGAAACATATTCTAAAATGCATTCTGATTATGATTGTACGAGTCTTATTCATATGATCAACCTATTGAATTGTATGGTATATGACAACAAAACAGTTTTTTTTTAAAAGAGAAAATTCTTTGACTTGGGTAAGACGCACCTTAGTACTCAAAGTAATATCTTTGCTTTCAAGACATTAAAGAGTATTTTACAGCTGATTTACCCAATATAATGCATCATTTGATCTACTCAGTTCTTCCATGAGTATTGATTGTGGATTCAAGCAAAACAAAATCCTTGACAATTTCCGTTTTTACTCCATTTATAATGATGCTACTTATTGGTCTAGTTGTGAGTATTTTGGTTTTCTTTACACTTAGTTATACTCCTTACTGAAGGCTACAATTCTTGATCTTCATCAACAAGTATTTCAAATCTTCATTTTATGCAAGCAAGATTTTGTCTTCTGTTAATAAGCCTTCCTCCAATCCTAATTCCCAAACCCTACATATATTGCAGATTCGACAATACAGAACAACTATGGTGCGAACTTGCAGCCCTGATACACACCTTTCTGAGTTTTAAGCCACTAAATCTAGTGAGAAAGAAATTGAAGAATCCTTCCAACTGCTTCAGTCTGAAATTGATCAAGCATGCAGTAAAGACATATTGATTATTATTGGTGATTATAATGAAAATATTAGAAACAAAGAAGAAAAGATAGTAGTTGGAAAATATGGCCCTTCGTGGAAGAATCAAAACTGGAGATCATATGACATAATTTTGCGAGACCAATGACTTGTTCATAACAAATAACTTTTTTCAACAACGCATGTGGGCTTCTCCAAAAAGAATACACAGAAATCTAAGTGTGAAGAGAGTATGGAAAAAATACATCAGCAGCAGCTAAAACCAGGCCAGGGGGAAACTATGGAAGAGAATATCAATTGTTCGTATTTTTCAAGTTGAAGTTGAAGGAAAATTAAAACAAGTCCACAAAAGCTAAAATATAATATTGACTATATCACACCTGAATTTTGAGAATATTTCAAAAATGGATTTGCTCTTTGAAAAATAATGACAGATACCTGATGAGCTGTGAGATGACATCACTAATATCATACTTGAGCAAAGCAAATGTTCATTAGTAAGGCAGGACAGAAAGAAGCATCAAAGGGGATGTCAGAGGAGTCTTTGAAACTTGCCAATTAACTTGGAGTACCTAAAACAGGTGGCATAAATGATGAAGTAATATAGCTGAACCAAACACTTTTAAAGGGAAGCTAGATAAGATGAATAAAAGTATTAAATGAAATGTACAAAAACCCGAATAAAGGAAAGCCAAAACGGAAGGACATAGCATATCTTAATCTGAAAGAGTTGAAGACATAATTTAAATCTTGGGTTACAATACTGAAAGTTTCGATAGGCAAAATAAAGTTCAAAACAAAGAAGATGTCACAGTAGTTAGAGGCTATGGTCTTGGTGATAGAACAAATCTGGAAATTGCATAATAAAATTTGGCAAGACCAATGACCTATTCATAGCAAATACCATTTTTTTTCAACAACAAAATAGCAATTATAAACATGGTTCTCTCTGGACGGAATACACAGAAATCAAATTGACCACATCTGTGGGAAGCAATGATGGAGCAGCTCAATAGTAGCAGCTAAAACCAGGCCAGAGGCTGACTGTGGAGCAGATAATCAACTGCTTAGATGTAAGTTCAGGTGAAGCTAACTAAAATTAAACCAAGTCCATGAGAAGCAAAATAAGACTTTGAATGCTTTCACAAATATCCCAAAACTGATTAGACACACTGAACACCGGTGGCAGAACTGTTGAGGAGCAGTGGGACGACATTAAGAAAATCCTTCAGGAAGAAAGCAAAAGATAATTAAAAAGACCAGAAAGGGGATGTCCAGTTGCCTACAGATGGATATCCCCTTACAGAAGGGTCACAGGGAGGAGACGAGATAGTCAGGGTGCGGTGCAGCAATGATGAAACATACAACTCTCCTCTAGTTCCTAAATGCTTCCTCCCCACCCTCTATCACGATCCAAATTCTACCTTACCAATCTGGCTAGACCAGAGGATGTACACTGGTACAGATAGAAACTATAAGACAGGGAATCCAGGGCATATAGTCCCTTCAGGACCAGTGCTGAGAATAGTGATACTGGGAGGGTGGAGGGAGGGTGGGATGGAAAGGGGGAACCGATTACAAGGACCTAAATATAACCTCCTCCCTGGGGGATGGACAAAGAAAAATGGGTGAGGGGAGAAATCAGACAGTGTAAGATATGACAAAATAATAATAATTTATAAATTATCAAGGGCTCATGAGGGAAAGGGGAGCGGGGAGGGAGGGGGAAATGAAGAGCTGATACCAAGGGCTCAAGCAGAAAGCAAATGTTTTGAGAATGATGAGGGCAATAAATGTACAAATGTGCTTGACACAGGGATGTATGTATGGATTATAATAAAAGTTGTAAGAGCTCCCTATAAAATGATTTTTTAAAAAGACAGGGAAAAAAGAAAAGATGAAAATGAAAGTCAGAAACCTGTTTATAATAGAGTTGCTAAGGCAAATGGAAGAAATTATTAGAGTTAAACAGAAAATGCTATGGGTAGCTATAGAAGACAATCTCAACTATTATAATTCAATGTACAGTCCTAGTGTTAGAACATTAAACAGGAAGAACATGCTCAGCATAACTTAAACGGAAAGAAATCAAGAAAGAATTCAAGCCTCAAGTTGAAACATTGCAAAATTCTGTGAGCAAAATACTGAGTGATGCAGGAAAGAATCCGCAGAGTCACTGTACCCAAAAGAACCAGTTAACATACAACCATTTCAGGAAGTAGCATAGCACCAAGAAACAATGGTACAGAAGGACAAAGGTTCAAGTTGCACTGAAAGCATTAGAAAAATAAGTCTTTAAGAATTCAAGGTATAACAGTTGAAGTGTTTCAACAAGCTGATGACAGGCTGGAAGTACTTACTTGTCTGTGCCAGGAAATTCGGAAGACAGTTCATAGCTAACTGACTGGACAAGATCCATATTTGTACCCATCCCAAAGAAAGGTGACCCAACTGAATGCTCAAATTATAAACAATCTTTGAAATTACATGCAATAATTTTTACTGAAGATAATCCAAGAGGGATTGCAGCAGTACATTGACAGGCCATATTCACAATTCAGAAGAATCCCTTGAAACAGGAGATATATATATATCATTGCTGATGTCACATAGATCAAACAATACCATTAATAGCACCTCCGTGTCTGCTGAATATCATTGAACAAAGTTCTATGTCCATCAGGGAACTGGAGAAATTCATGTTGGATTCAGAAAATATGGAACAGAGGATATCATTGTTCAACTGAGATGGAACTTGGCAGAAAGCAGAGAATTCCAGAGAGATGTTTCATTGGGATTTGGCTTTGGTTTACTTGTGTGCAAGTCCTTGGACTGTGTGGATCACGAGAAACTAGTGATAGCATGAAGAACGAGCATTCAAACACTTCACTGTCTTCCTGTTGAAGTTTTTGAACAGAAAAAAGGGAATGTTGCATGTTTGAGAAAAAAAGCAGGGGGGATATATTTGTCAGGGTTATATCCGTATATTATACTTTCTCAATGTATATGCTGAGAAAATAATTGGAGAAGCTAGACTACATGAAGAGCTCAATATCATGGTTGAAGGAAGGCGTATTCACTACGGTGACATAGAGATGACATATCCTTGCTTGCATTGCCGTGATGCTGCAAGTTGTATAACTGGTATCTTAACACATACGAGCAGGGTCGCCCAGGTGACCAGGTTTCAGCACAGCTGAAAACACTAAACGCAGGCTCTGAGAAGGAATAGGCTGTCCACGTCAGAAAACCAACCTCTGAAAACTTTATGTATCGCATTGAAACTTTGCCAGATACTGACAACCCCGTGGATGGCTCTGGAGCATTGTCAGATCTAGCGGCAGAAGATGAGACCCTCAGACTGGAAAGCACTCAAAATATGACTGAGGAAGAGCTACTTTCTCAAAATAGAGTTGGTCATATTGACATGGGTGTAGTAAAGCCTCTTGGGACCTTCATTGCTGATGGGACACGATTAAAAATTAAAAGAAAAAGCGGAACCCATATACTAATAATCAGAAGTCGGAAAGCATGAAGTATAAATCTAAGATCATTGTGATGTCATCAAAAATTAAGTGTATGCATAAACATCAACATTCTAGGCATTAGTGAGCTTACATGAACTGTTATTGGCCATTTTAAAATGGTAAATATTATGACTTTCCATGTTGGGACTCAATCAATCCAGAGGAATGGCTTTGTAATAGTCAAAAAGAACTATTCAAGATCAATCATAAAGGCCGGTGCGGTCTGTGTTAAGATAATATCTGGCTGCATACAAAGAATTCCAAACTAAAGATAGTCATGATGAAATTGAAGAATTTTACCAATATCTTCAATTTCAAATGCATCAAGCCTTCAATCAAGATGAATTGATAATTATTAGTAATTGGAAAATACCGTATGAAAGAACCAAAGAGATTGCATGATAGAATTTTGCAAGACCAATGACTTGTTCATAGCAAATACTTTATTTCAAAAACACAAATGGTGACTATACACATCCACTTCTACAGAAGGAATCCTAAGAAATCCAATTGATTACATTTGCTAGAAGACTTAATGAAGAGGCTCAATACCAGCACAGAGAATGACTATGAAAAAGACCATGAAATTGCTCATATGTGAATTCTGGTTGAAGTAGAAGAAAACTAAACAAGTTGAGCCAGAATATGATCTTCAGTCTATCCCACGTGAATTTCCAGAACATTTAAAAAACTGATTTTATACATTGAACAAATGATAAGATGAGCTATAGGATAACATGAAAAACATCTTTCATGAGGAAGCAAAATATCACTAAAAAGATAGGAAAGAAAAGCTCAAACTGAATATCAAGAGGTACTCTAAAACTTCCTCTTAATCTTCTAGTAATGGAAGAAATAGTAAAGGATAAAACCAGAAGATTTCAGAGATAGGGAGGTGGAGGGGATTTGGAGAGCAAACAAGGAATCTGGGAAGAGAGAAGGGAGCCTGGACCTTGATTGTGTTTAAAAGCAATTTAACCATGGAGGTATATGATTTGTGAATACTATATCAAGAAAACCACTTTTAAAAAAGAATGTTAATATAATATGAAACATGCAGCCCATGTCATTGAACAATATATATAGAAATTGTTTAATTGGAACCTAATTTGCTATGTAAACTCTCTCCAAAACACAATAAAATACATTTAAAAAAGAATATTTCAAAGAGCAGCTAGAGAAGACAAAAATCAAATACTTTAATTAAATATACACAGTCCTACAGTTAGAAAACAAAAAAGGAAGACCATGCCCAATATTATACTGAAAGAACTCAAGAAAAAACTCAAGCCTTGAGTTGCAATAATGAAAGATTATGTGGGTGTGGTAGTTACATAATCCGTTGTCAACTTGAGACTGAAGAGTGAAAGTGTGGAGTTTGCCTGTCAATCAGGCACACTTTGATGACCTCATTTGGGGTCGCTAAGGAGATAAATAGCTCATTGGAAGCAGGATACTCACTCACTCCCTGTGAGACATTACTGACGACAACGAGCCTGTTGGACCCACACTGATGCAGCCAGAGCCCTGGAGCTGGAGGAACCAGGTGGAGACCCACACCAGTGCTGAGATGCTTACACTACCACTGGATCCACAGTACTTTCTACCCACTGGCCTGTGACCACTCTGCATTCAGCATCATTACATGTGTTTCGTGAGTCTGAAGAGGAATTTATACATTGGTATCGGACATTTGGGCTAATATTGGACTTACGGACTTGATTTGGACTCGGCTGGAATGTTTTCTCGATATTCAATTGCTCTTTTATATAAAACTCTTTCTTATACACATGAGTATCTATGAATTTGTTTCTAGTCAACCCATACTAACACAATGGGGAAAATATTGAATGGTTAAGAAAGTATCAAAAGTAGATGGAAAGGATTCAGAGTCATTGTACCAAAAAAGACTAGATGACATTCCACCATTTCCAGAGGTAGCATAGGAAAGGACAAATGGTGCAGAGGGAAAGGTCCAAGCTGCACTGGAAGAATACCAACGGAAATGTCTAACTAGCTGATGAAGCACTGGACGTACTTACTCACTGATACCAAGAAATTTGGAAAATAGCTACTTAGCTAACTGAGTGGAAGAGATCCGTATTTGTGTCCTTTTCAAAGAAAGGTGAGCTAACAATGTCCAAATAATAGAAAAGTCTCATTAGATCATATGCAAATAAAATTTTGCTGAAATCATCCAATCATGGTTGCAGCAGTACATTGACTGGGAGCTACCAGGCGTACACGCCAAATTCAGCAGAGGACTTGTAACAAGGGATATCATTGCTGATGTCACATGGATCTGAGCTAAAAGCAGAGAGTACCAACAAGATGTTTGTGCCTTAATGACTATGCCAACACATCGGACAGCGAGGATCATAACAAGCTATGGAGAGTCCTGGGAAGAATGGGAATACCAGAACATTTCATTGTGTTCATGGGAAACTTTTACATGGATCAAGAGGCAACTGTGTGATTAGAATCAGAGAATACTTTGTGGTTCAAAATCAGGAATGGTGTGATTCAGGGTTGTTTAATTTCATCATACTTATCCACTCTCTGTGCTGAGAAAAATATGAGAGAAGCTACATGCTACAAAGAATGCTGCCTCAAGATTGGAGAAATTCTTATTAACAATCTGCAAGATCAGATGATACAATCTTCCTTGCTAAAAGTGAAAAGATCCCAAAGCATTTGATTTTGAAGATCAAGGATTGCAGCCTTAAGAAGTCTCCAATAAGGATGATAACCCAATGTTAAGAAGACAAAAATCTTCACAGCTGGGCCAATAAATAACCTCATGATAAATGGAGAAACGATTGAAGTTGTCAAGGATTTCATCTTGTTTTGATCCACAATGAAAGCACATGGAAGCAGCAGTCAGGAGATCAAATGATACAATGTATTGGGTATATCTGCTATGCGAGGTTTAAGAATGTTGAAAAGCAAGGATGTTCCTTGTAAGGCTAAGGGGCCCTGAATCCAAGCCATGATTATTGGCTTTTCCATGCATGCCCTCATATGCATGTAGAAGTTGGATATTGAAAAAGGAAGACTGAAGCAGAATAGATGCATATGAATTGTGGTGGTGTCGTCAAAGAATATTGAAAAGGACCACGGACTGCCAAAGGTATCAATTCATCTGTCTTGAAAGAAGTATATCCAGAATTTTCCTTAGAGGTAAACATGGGGCGACTTTGTGTCAAGTATTTTCAGTGTGCTTTCAGGAGACACCAGTCTTTGGAGAGGACGTCATCCCAGGTCAAGTAGAGAGAGGGTCAATGAAAACATGGAAGGCCCTCAGCAAGATGGATTGACAGTGGTTGCAACAGTGGGCTCAAGCATAGAAATATTTGTGAACATAGTGCAGGCACAGGCAGTGTTTTGTTCTGCTGTAAACAGGGTAGGCATGACTTGGAACTGACTCAATGGCACCTAAAAACAATAAACAGCTTACTTCAACCTAGCCACCGACACTCTTTTTCAAGAATGTTTGACACTGTCTGACACTGGGGCTTGTATCTGACAGGTTCTTCTGAGATTACATCACACTAATTCCTCCACTTCACTTGCTTTCTGCATGCCCAATGTTCTTCAGCAACAATGAATTGTCTTTATTTCACACTCAACAAAATTTAAATGATAACATGAAAATGAGTATATAAAATATGTATGCTTTATATATACTTAAACATGTATATACATATGTGTAAAACTGCCACTTTCCCAAATGTGTTCTCTGAATAAATAACAGTATTAACTCTTGAGAAGAATAAAACAAGTGGTTTATAACTAGAGCCTGCAGTGTATTCAATGCCTACATCCCAATGAAATCTTCAATAAAGACTTTTTAAAAATAAACCAAACTACATGGTATGATAGATCAAATTCTAAGTTTCATATTAAAACATCTTGTTTAAATGTTCTCTTTTGTGTGCCATACATTTGCTTCTGACTCAGAGGGACCATTCGGACAGAGTCTACTGATCATTGAGTTTCTATAGCTTTTAGCTGTATGTAAACCGACTCACACACCTCTCTCCCAGAGAGCAGCTCGTGGTATTAGACCACTGACCTTTGACTAGCAGTCCAGAGGTTTACCACTACAGCAGCCAGGGCACTGTGACTTCTAGATCACTCACTGTGATCTATGGCTTAGAACAGAAGATGGCAAGACTTCCCCTCCTCTACTTTGGTCAGGTTGCCAGGAGAGAACAGTCCCTAGACAAAGGGCTGGTGAAGTAGAAGAAAGGGGAAAGAGGAAGGGGCTCTGCAAAATTGGATTGACACAGTGGTTGTTAACAATGGGCTCAAATGTAACAATTGTGAGGAAGGGGCAGGACCGCCCAGTGTTTCATTCCATTGTAAACAGAGTCACCAAGCATAGGATACGGATATAATGGAGCCTAGTAAGAATGAAGGCATTGTTCTGTAAACCTCTTTATAAGCTAGGGAGTCCTACAAAGAAAAACACATTGCTATCAATAGTCTGGCCTTACTGATCCAAGTTTTTAGAGGTTATAAATCTTTATGGATGCGATTGCCTCATTTTCTCTTGCTGAACAGTTGGCTGGAAGGTTCAACCCCCATTCCTTTGGTTGGCAGTCAAGACTTCAGTCACTGTGCCACCAGTGTTCCTTCTCAACACGAGAAATGCCCTGACCACCACCTTCCCAAAACAGACTTCATAAGGCTGACTTTTCCCGAAGGATATTACTAAAAGTTCTAGCAGACTCTGCAATATGCAAAAGCATGGCAGAGAAGCAACCAAAATACCGCAACTGTTGGGTGCCTGCTTGCAGGCTACAACCTTAATGATATCAAGATGTATAAGGTTTTACATCTTGGTAATAAAATGAGCACTGCTCTCTAGTCTTAGTGTCTTCAGTGATGCAAGGAAAGGCACAAAACAAACACTCCAAAGTCAAGGTTCTGGAGACAATGCATATTTTAAATATGCAACTTCTATATCTCCCTCAGAGGCTGGGGGCAGTTAGTTCCAAAGGATCCTAAGGAGAAACCACTGGCAAGAGGTCTCATAGGAAACGAATTGTTCCTGGCGGAAGCAAACCATCACTTAGAGAAGACAGATGGCTTTTTGAGACAAACTTGGAAGCTTGGCTGTAGTCTCCCGAGGATCGGACCTAGCAATTTTGCCGCCCAACTTGAACCACTCACCGGGTCCACTGGGCTGCAAAACTAGAGTTGGGAGCAAGAGTCCAGGACCAGGCACAATCCTCTAAGTCACTAGGTGGCCATCAGCTTTTGAAGCCGTTGCTATAGAAACAAAACCTACCTCGGTGTTAACCCCATGGCTTTCCGAGAGGCCACCCAGACGCGCCAGGGGCGTGGTTGTCGGGGTGACGCACTGAGGGGGCGGGGCGCAGCCAGTACGTAACCCGGAAATGGGTGGCACCGCACGGCGCATGCGCTCCTGGCAAGGGGCGGGGCCATTGGGCCGCCAAGGCCTGCTGGCGTACTGAACTATGGCGGCCGCCAGGGTCCCGCCAGCCGCAGCTGTGCGCGAAGCCACTCTGCGGAAGTTAGAGAGGTTCTCGGCGCTGAGAGGTACCGCGGGCGGCCCGGAGCGCTCTCGGGCAGCAGAGGGAGGCTGCTTGTGCTGCAGGAGAGTCGCTGGACCGTCCCTTCCCGCTTCCCCAACTGCGGCCGCGGCCGCCGGGCCTTGTCTATTCTTCCAGTGCCTCCCCTATTTGCCCTAGCGTTACCTTTCCTGATCCTAGTTGTGGCTTCTTCCCATAGCGCTACAGATGTCAAAATGGAACAAAGTAGTAGGAAGGAGGGAAGGAACACTAACCACAGCCGCACAGTGACCGAGTAGGAAAAATGTCCACAGGAGTCTTGCCTGTGTTTAGCTCATTTGCAAAAGAAAAATACTTTGAGTCAATTTCAAAGCGCCGAGGCATATTGTTTTAACTCTTACAAATAAATGTAATCCTTACCTTACCTGATCCCACATCTTAAACGTCTGTAAGATCGGGCTTCACAGACTCAAGAAATGGCTGAAAAATAAAAGGAAGTTTGGCATCAAGAAAATGAGGGGGAAAAAAATCCAAAGTACATTTATTCATCTGGTTTATCAATAAACAGGGAACAACAGTCTGCCTTTTAATGAGTTCATCGGAATTTTTCTGTTAATTGAGAATGCTATCATAATCTAATAGCCTTTGAATTTGCATGGTTCAAGATAGGGTAAGAGCAAGAGTGCTTAGATTTACAAAGGCAACATTTAAGGAAAGAATCCTTGGGTGGGATCTTTCTTAACCAACAAGCATTAAATAGCCCTGATGTGTGCAAATTGGTTTTCAAATAAATTTCATGATTTTTTCCCACTGCCCTCTCATAAGAATTTCAGCAGCAGTCTTTGGTAAATCAAAGTACCTTCCTTAATCCAGACATTGCCTCTTTCAGAATTTCTAAAAGTGTTTAGAACATGAAGAGGATCTAGTCATCTAAAGGAGGAGAGGAAAATGTGTGGACAGCCTGCATTAGAACTATTTAGGTGACACAGAACTCTTGCCTTTGAGCTGGCTCTAGCCTGTGTGTGTAAGAGTCCTCTCTTCCATAGGCTTGGGATCACTTATGGAAGTAGATTGTTGTTGGTCCCCCTACCAACCTTTCTTACCTTTCTTAGCAACAAGCTCCAGCCATTTTCACAACCCCCTCTGATCAGCCTTGTTGCCACCAGGTCAACTCTGACTGCTGGAAGCCCTTGGGAGTTTCAAGGATGTGCCCTTCAGAGACTGACCGCCAGGCCCATCTCACTAGCAGACTTTCGGGGGAGTCCAACTCTTGGGCTAATAACTGAGTGTTGAACCATTTGCATCACCCAGTGACTGCTTGATTATAATGACTGACCACCAATTAGTACCTTCTCTCCCAAACAGAAGGTAGATCTGTTATGTTGAGCCCCAACTGGGTTTTATTCCTTAGTCTTTTGGGAGAAAGAATTTGACCAAGACACACAGCAGTGCAGCAAATCATAAGTTTTATTTAAAGTCAAAGCACTGAGGTTCAGTAAAGCACAGGAAAGTTTAGTACACTTGAGCACCTGCAAGCCAGTAGCTCAGGAGAAAGGTCTGGTTGGTGTATCTGCTTTTTATAGTCACCGCTCCCTGTTTCCACACCCTATGAGTTCAATTCTTTGGAGTTGTTTTGCTGGTCATTTCCTAGATATTATTCGTCCAGCTCTTTTGAGGCTTTTCTAGTCAATTTCCAAATATTATCTGCCTAGATTTTGGGGGAGGTAGTTTTACCATTCAATTTATATTCTGTTTCATGTTTTCCTCAACCAGCGGTCACCCTGGCTCTAAACCTAACAGATCTGTGATGACAGTAAATGTTCTGTTTTTCCCTTCTAAATTGGGAAAAAGTTTAAAGCTGAGAATTCTAAATATGTTCATAATTTTTTTTCTTTTTTTGAATAGGCAAACCTGTGGCACCTGGAGAATTCTGGGACATTGTTGCAATAACAGCCGCTGATGAAAAACAGAAATGTGCTTACAAGCAGCAGCTAACAGAAAAACTGAAAAGGGGAGAATTACCCCTTGGAGTTCAATATCATGTTTTTGTTGATCCCACTGGAGCCAAAATTGGTATACATTTTATGGTCTGCTCTTTAACAAATGCTGGGAATAAGAATCATTGAAGAACAACTTTTCTGTGCTTTAAAGAAAATACCAAACGATGTTATCTTTCCGTACATACCCTGCACTAATACCTTTCCGTTTAAATTCAATCAACTCTTTAGAGAGATGAAAGGATGTAACAACCCTGTTTCACACTGAGTGGAGGCAAAACCTTCTATGGTATTATTTAAAAGACAATTTTATTACTTTTAGTGACACGCAGATGGGGAAGATTCCTTTGGACTCTATCATTAGGATTCTCAGAGTTTCTCTTCATCGTAGTGTCTTAAGAAATGTTCATGAAGCCAGCAAGGCAAAAACATATATACATGCACTCTTGGGCCTACAACGTGCAGTGCAGAATAGCTCAGTCTGGTGGCTTATGTATTAGACAATATTCACATAAAGCCACCAGTTAAGGTGTCCCTTGCCCTTCCACTTCAAATAAGATATTTGACATATTCCTAGAGGGAATTTTTTATATACTGCATAAACTGGACTCCTTGATAAAGGACATACTGAATTATTGTACATTGGGGTTGTAATTATGCAACATTATTGTAATCCTCATAATTACGGACTCCATACTTTTATTATTCTCATCATATGGGGTGGAGGTGGTGTAGGGAGGGGAATACAGAACATGAAGTTGAATAACTTAACCAAATAACTAGATTTTAGAAAACTTCTTTTTGGAAATAATTCTAACTTGAATATATGATTATGGTAAAATTGTTTAAATAACTTTTGTGATTTGCAATGCCATATGACTTTTGTTTGCAGTCTCTAGTGTTGCAGATTGGTTAAGTTACCATTGTTTCAGTTAATATTCTCATGATAATTGTAGTTCATTTATTACTGAGGACTTATTTCTGGGTTTCATTGTTAATTGCTTATTTTCAGCGAAATGTACACTTACTGTTCTTCCTTTGCCAATAGCTTTACAGTCTTTTCACCTAGTGAATGGTAGTCAGAAGTCATGTCCTTGAAGTTCTAATTTTTAATTTACCATAATTATGAAGTTGTAGTAGGTATCTATGAAATAAAGTATATTTTCTAACTTTATTTTTAAGGAAATGGAGGCTCGACACTTTGTGCCCTTCAGTGTTTGGAAAAGCTATATGGCGATAAATGGGATTCCTTTACCATCTTATTAATTCACTCTGGTAAAATTATTCTTTACTAATTTACTTTTTTTTTCTTCAGTGTTTCATCACTGATACCCTGGAGTGTTTCTTTTCCCCTTCTTTAGCCTTTTATGTTGTTCTGCTTTGAAAACAAATATGTCACGCTTTTCTTCATATGGTTAGGTTTTACGCAGCATGTTATTTGAAAAATTTAAATGTCCTTAAAGTTGCAGATCAAATACACTTTGAAATTTTTAATGGAGTCTCTTCTGGTGTATATATATATATAGAAGTTATTTTCCTGGAACAGAGCCTATTAAAGTACAACCATTTCTTAGGCAAGTTTCAGAGAGCATTGTTTAAGAGGTTGGCTTACCTCTGATGGTCAGACTTTAATAAAACTTCCTGCCTTGTATTTTTTTGTCTTATTATTGGTGCCCCAAAGGTCTAACCCATAACATAAAGTTTTAAAAAATGAAAATGTGGCGACAAAAAATAAATTTAACAAGTATGGATGGGGGAAAACATACA
Organism: Tenrec ecaudatus; assembly: GCF_050624435.1. Lineage (NCBI taxonomy): Eukaryota > Metazoa > Chordata > Mammalia > Afrosoricida > Tenrecidae > Tenrec > Tenrec ecaudatus. The sequence continues at coordinate 103,184,987 of NC_134530.1, forward strand.
TACAGAGAGCATTTTATAACCAAAAAATTTGGAAAAGCTTGCTCTCAGAATTAAGAATAGTCTATTTGTTTATTTTCCCTAACCCTAACCCAATAATAGTCTCTTTAGTTAAATAAATGTAGTTGTATAAATATTTGGTTATATGAAACTTTCTGTTTTTTTGCAACATACTGGGAAGTCTCATGAAATTTTTTCCTTGACTGACATAGATTTTGAGAACCACTCATTGACTTGGCTTCCAAGTCACTTTCTAATTCTTACCATTACCTTTTTACAGAGCACTCATTCTTGATAAGGCCAGTGTCAAACTAAAGTGTTGCAGTTCTGTACTCAGACCCACCAGAAATGTGAAGCAGCTAAAATTGGATACCACTATCGACTAGTTCTTCAACAAAGAATGTTATTCATAGTTTTTCTCTGTTGAATAATATATATCAAGGTTTTTTATATAAGAGATTAAGTAAAAAATTGCCTTAAAATCATAGAAGACTGTAGTAAACAAACAGATTAAAGGTAAAGCTATTGTTTCTCCTCAGACCCTCTATCCAGGTATATGCATTTCTAACAGCAATGTTTCCATCTCTGGAAACCTTCCTCAAATAATTCTGCACTTTTCGAGTTTATACCAAGACATTTTTGACATCCTCAAATTATGTTTCTTTTAAATGTTCGTTTAAGTTTGAAGAACAAACGATGTGTGAAGGGGAAAAATCCGCCCCATAGCATGGATGGAGTAAGTTTCCAAATGAGATTCTGATAAGACAGCCCTCATAACCTCAAGGGATGAATGGGCACATTGTTTTCATGGAAAAATTCCACGGTGCAGCTTCCTTGGCTTTTTTTTTTTTTAATCAGTGCAGATTTAAAATTTCTTCAGAGTAAGTCTCAATGGTTATACTAGGCCCTTTGGGGTGGTAGTGGGCGGGGGAGTCAAGATAGGACCCTTTGAATTCTGAACAATGGTCTCCATAACGTTCTGAGCTGATCTCCCTGCCTGAGTTTAACTGGTTCCTCAGATCCAGTCAGAAGCCTTTATTTGTATTGGATCACGTTTTGAAGGCATTCTAGGACAAGTGAATTATTGAAAACTTGTCTAGCCATCCACTGATCAAAGAGACATGTTGAAGCATGGCTTGTTTGGAATAAGTCTGACCATGTATGAACGAGAACCCTAGTAGTGATACTTTCTTGAATTACTCTCGTTCTATCGATCTGAAACATGGTAAGTTAGTTGTTTTCCCACGTTTAATGATTTGAAAATTGAAATTTAGTGGAAAATTGTTTATCCAAAGGTAAGCAACTGAAATGTGGTGAAATTGAATTTTAATTCATTTTTGTGTGACCCTTTTTAGTATGTCATGCTGCTTCTCACTATAATTGCCTTAAAATGTATAAAGTATATAATATATTAAGGAGAAAACATTTCAAAAATTGATAAGTTAGGATCAATGTACAGGAGGGAACATTTACATTTGAAACAAGCATAAATTTAAAAGGTTTTAACACTGTATGTGGAAAATGGTTATCACCGTATATACTCAAGTCTAAGCCGACCTGAATATCAGCAGAGGCACCTAATTTTACCACAGAAACTCGGCTTATACACAAGTATATGTGGTACATTTTTTGATGAATTACTCGTTCTTTTAACAATTTTCCCACTCTGAAGGTAGATCCTAATTCAGGAGCTTAAACAGCATGAAGATGTTTGAAATTTAAACACTAGATAATCTAACACTAACCCATGGTCTTTTTTATAAGTTATATATTTGATTTTAAACAATTACAAACTATACAGTACATTGCAATTGTTTCCTAATCTAGAAGAACCAAATCATTTAGAAGAATTGCATTTTAAATTTATAATCTGGAATTCATTATTCTCTCCTGAATTATATTGTACTCATTATCTTTAAAGATAACTTGAATTATAACTGATTATTTTGAATTATAGCTGATGCCTCTGAGGTTTTAAATTTTTATGAACAATAATAAATTTTTAAACAATTATTTGTTTGTTTAATTTTATAGGTGGCTACAGTCAGCGCCTTCCTAATGCAAGTGCTCTGGGAAAAATTTTCACCGCTCTGCCTCTTGGTAACCCCATTTATCATATGTTAGACTTAAAACTAGCCATGTACATTGATTTTCCCTCACATATGAACCCTGGAATTCTGGTTACCTGTGCAGATGATATTGAACTTTATAGTCTTGGAGAATCTGAGTGTATTAGCTTTGACAAGCCTGGATTTACTGCCTTAGCTCATCCGTCTAGTTTGACGGTAGGTACAACCCATGGCGTATTTGTCTTAGAACCTTGTGATCATTCAGAATACAGAGACCTTGAGTACAGGTGTTGCTATCGTTTCCTTCATAAGCCCAGTATAGAAAAGATGCACCAGTGTAATGCTGTGTGTAGAGCCAGACCATTTCCCAAGCAGGACTTTGCTGAAGATAACACTCCTTTAAAATTAGACACTGAATATGTCTACACAGACAGCGTATTTTATATGGATCATAAATCTATGAAAAAGTTACTTCTATTTTATGAAAATTTAGGCACATTAAACTGTGAGATAGATGCATATGGAGACTTTCTTCAGGCTTTGGGACCTGGAGCAACCATGGAGTACACTAGAAACACATCAAACGTCACTAAAGAAGAGTCAGAGTTGATAGAGATGAGACAGAGAATATTTCATCTTCTTAAGGGAACATCACTGAATGTTGTTGTTCTTAATAACTCCAAGTTTTATCACATTGGAACAACTGAAGAGTACTTGTTTCATTTGACATCAGACAGCAATTTAAAGGCAGAGCTTGGCTTGCAGTTCATAGCCTCTAGCATCTTTCCAGCAGTATCAGAGTACTTTGAAAAAACACCCTGTATTATTCAAAGTATATTAGATTCGGGATGTTCGGTGGCACCTGGCTCAGTCGTGGAGTATTCTAGATTGGAACCTGATGTTTCAGTTGGAGAGAACTGCATTATTAGTGGTTCTTACATCACAACAAATACTGCCGTGCCTGCATATTCTTTTGTGTGCTCTTTAAGTTTAAAGATAAATAAACACTTGAGTTATTCAAGTATGGTATTTGGAGTGCGAGACAACTTGAAGAAGACTGTCAAAACACTGTCAGATATACAGTTCCTTCACTTCTTTGGAGTCTCTTTCCTGTCCTGCTTAGATCTTTGGAATCTTAGAGCTACCAAGGAACTGTTCTCTGGAAACGGGACATGTTTAAGCTTATGGACTGCTCGCATTTTCCCAGTCTGTTGTTCTTTGAGTGATTCAGTTACAACATCCTTAAAGATGTTAAGTGCTGTAAAAAACAAGTCTGCCTTCAACCTGAGGAGTTATGAACTGTTGTCTATTGAAGACATGCTTGGCTGTAAAGATGTAGAAGACATGGTAGCTTATAGAGAACAAATTTTTATAGACATTAATTTAAAGGAAAAGTCAGATTTAGAGACATCTTAAAGAGAGCTTCAGAGAGTTTGTGAGAAAGTGGAAGTAAAAGACAATGCATTGTTTCCACAAACTTCATGAGGGGCCCGTGTGTAATGTGCCTACGTTTAATTGAACAGAGTTGCCAGTTAAAAAATAGTCCACTGAATTGAACTAATGAAACTTATTTTAAAACTATTACAATATTAATAAATAACACTAGTTACAAAAATATATAGATAAGCCATTTTTTAGGAATATTTCAAGATAATGTGTTCATAGTAGTGTTAAATAAAAATTTCTAGAAATTCTTTTAGTTTAACCATCTTCTTTTGGCCTCTCTAATAATGTTCTTAGTGTCTATCTGTAATTTTCATCTGAAATGTAGCCCGATTTAGAGGAACTAATAAAAATAGCACATATAGGGCCTTCAGAATACTATAGGAATACATGTTAGGAACAAATCCACACGAGAAAAAAATTCACTTAAGTCAATGCTTAATCTGAATATTTTAATAGATAGATACAAGGAGTCTTGAAATCAATGTTAAATTTTTTGTTTGTCATATCTATTTGTCTTATCAATCATGTGAAATGAGAGTATATGTGTTATTTTTCGCTTATAAAGTTGAACACGATCTTATACAAGAGGTTTCAAAAAGTTTGTGATCAAATAGAATTAAAAGATTACCTTTTCCATGAATTTCTTGAAGCCCTCTTACTTTTCTTAGTAATTTTCTTTAAACTTCTATTCATGGGAATACACATTCATATGCATAGTTGTTTCTGTGTGGAAGGTAGGCATAATTCCAAGGATAATTGAGAGTTACTGATAATCACTTACCGTATATGTTCAAGTATAAGCTGACCCGAATATCAGCCGAGGCACCTAATTTTACCACAACAACTCCATGAAAAATGTGCTGAAGAAACTCAACTTTTGCACAAGTATATACAGTAACTTCATTTTGGCCATTACACTCATTCTCTCTAAGTGGTCCTGTTAATATTACTGCTAAATTGTCAGATGGACTGATTTTAGTTTTTGTTTCTGTGGTTTATACCCATTCTATTGATGATGAGGAGGAATAACATGCGATGAACACTTAGCAAAAAAGAGCCTTTAGAAGAGAAAGATAATCCACAGGTGATTAACTGCTACAAGAAATACAAGTTGACTGGAACCCCGAGTTACGTGTTTCTATTCTGTGTAAGCGCATATGTGAAATGCCTTCCTATCAAACTCCAACACTTCAAAGAGACACGATTTGTCAATGTTTAGTGTTTTAAATTAATATGGATAAATGGAAATGAAAACAAATTCTTAATGCATATGTAAATCTTTATTTTGTGTAAATAATCATGAAAATACTGTTTGGTAAGACAGAAGTTACATGCCTGTGGGCCTTAATTATGGTATTTATATGGAATTTTTCTTTTGTTTGTTTTTCACTGAAGAGAACATAAAAATAGACAGGAGTTATTGTTTGATATTTATTGATCACTGATTTACACAGCTTTTAGAGGGATGTCATGTATTTGTCCTTCAGTACATACTCAGTACTGCCCTTCACCTCATCTAAAACACTACTTACGTGATTAACCATTAAGAAAATTACTGACAATAAAATGGGATTTGATGCTTTCCTTATTTGGGATTTTTATATTTAATGTAAAGCTTTTATATGTGTCTTGATGCAAATTCTTGTCATTCTGATATATGTATATGTATAGATATATAAACTATGCAAAATTAAATCCTAAAATGTAGTTAAGACATTTCTAAAAATTCATATTCAGAGCAAAACTCTTGAATACTCAAAAGTTGTTGATATGCATGTGTTTCTGCCCAATAACACCTTCTATTCTCCAAAAGTATTTGTAAGGCTATGTTTTTTAAGAATGATCCACCAGGCTACTATCTGGATGTTCCTCCAAGGTGCAGACACCTGTTCTGAAAGTTTGGGTTCTGATACTTCACTGTTAAACAAAAACCCAGTTCGTTCTCTCTCTCTCTCTCTCTCTCTCTCTCTCTCTCTCTCTCTCTCTCTCTCTCTCTCTCTTTCTGTCTTTCTCTCTTTTTCCATTTCATCAAAAGACCCCAGAGGCTTCTGTTAAAAGTCAGAAGTTTCTGAAAAATTAATATTCAATAATTTAATCATAAGCCTGCATGGGCTGCATTAATTCTAGTTGATTTAAAAATGCCAGTAAGGATATGTTAGTGCCTCTTCATTGCTTGTTGTTTAGTGCTACCACACACGTCAATAACAGTGTGCGTGACCGTCACATGCATAGCCATGATGACGTCCATGTAGGAGCAGACAGTAACAACAAATTGCCTGTTGGCTCCTAGGAAATGTTAGGTGCCACTGGGTCTACTCCAACTCAGCAGCCCTACGTTCAAGTGCATGACTAGGCAGAGTGCCAGGCCACTCCGTGCTGACCCATCCTCGTAGCAGTTCTCATGTTCGAGCGTTGTTACAGCCACCATGTCAGCACCGCTTGGCCAAGGGCTTCCTTGTTTTTCTTCCCCTCTGTTTTAGCAAGCATGATTTCTTTTTCCAGGAACTGGTGTTTCTTGATAATGTGTCAAAAATATGTGAGAGGATGTATTGCCATTTTTGTTCCCAAGGCATTATTATTTTGACAGTCCATGGTACTTTTCAATATTCTTCACCAGCCTGCGTGTGTGAGACAGGGTTCACTAGAGAAACAAAACCAGAACACTTATGATGATAGATAGATAGATAGATAGATAGATAGATAGATAGATAGATAGATAGATAGATAGATAGATGCAGCATGAAGGAGTATAACAGCTAAAAGGTCCACACAACAGTACAGAGAGCTCATTTCAACTCACTTCGTGGAGTAGTTATATATTAGGAGTCCTTCAACTCAGGAGGGCTGCTGGGTCCAAGATCAAGGAAGCAGACAGCTGAGTCTTCCCTCGGTTAATGCAGGTAGTCGCCACAGGGAGCAAACAGCAGTATGAGTCACTACCAGCAGCGTAGGAGCTTAGCGAAGCAGGCCCAGATGGGATATAGAACGCAAGCAATGCAAGACAACAGGATCCACCAGCCTCAAGCTCAAGCGATGTACACACCAGCAGCAGCATGATGAAGCAGGTCTTGAAGGAATCTCAAGCTCTAGCCACAGGATCCACAATTTGGCTGTCCCACAGATTATGTAGCTCACAAGGCAGAGAACCAGCTAAAGCAGCTGCAAGCTTCTCAGATCATCAGAGAGCAAAAGAGAGGGGTGGGCTGAGCCATTTATCTCATTGCCCTACATTCAAACGGACCCATAGATCCCACATGTTCCTATTCGCCAGGTTGGCATAATAAACCTACCTATCACACCACCAAAATTAAAATTCATTGATTCTTTGATCTTCCTCATTCAATTACTAACTTTCATGTACTTACGAGGCAATGGAAAATGCCATGGTGTGGGTGGGTTAGGTGCCTTAGTTCTAAGAGTAACATCCTGGCTTTTCAGCACTTGAAAGAGGTTTTGTGTGTCAGTTTTACCCAATGTAATGTGTTGTCTGTTTATTGACTGCTGCTTCCATGGACATTGATTGTGGATACAACCAAGAAGAAATCTTTGAGAACTTCAGTTTTTTGTCTTTCTGGAACTGCTGATTGTTGGCCAGTTGTGAAAACACTGGTTGATTTACTTTGGGTTGCAAACCACACTGAAAGCTGCAGTCCTAAATCTTCATTAGCAGGTGCTTCAAATCCTCAATTTCAGCAAGCAAGATTGCATCATCTGCATAATACAGGTTTTTAATAAGCTCTCCTCCAATCTTAGCACTGCATTCATATAATTCATCTTCTGTAATTATTTGATAATTGTCAAATATTATCAGTTGTCTTTTTCTTCAGTGATATTAAAATATGGAAGGGATAAAAGGTGGATTCAATACCTAGATGTATCATATTAAACATTTTAAAAATGATAAAAATAAATCACTCTGAAATTCTAACTTAGAATATCATTTACATAGTGATAGGGGAAAACAATATTTTTGTTAAGTGGTTACCTTTTCCTCAGCAAATTTATTTAGCCTTCCAATACAAAGAAATTATAATCCCACTTCTATCCCTTTGAGGCCAACTCAATGACCCTTTGGTTTTCAGGGATATAAATATTTGTGAGATTCTTAGAAAGATTCCTTTCGCCTATGGAGCTGTTGGTAAGTGGACTGCTGACTGATTCAGACCAACATGTCACCCACTGTGCCACAAGGGCTCCTTAAGATTTTATAGGTGGTTTTAATTTAATTCTAAAAGCACAAAATAATTATATCCTGGTTACAGGGATTATTGGACTGTGATCATCAAGGTCAGTAATCCACAACCACCAGCTGCTGCCACGGACAATGAAGGGGCTTCCCAGTCCTGTCATGAGTTAGAGTCTCTGAAACAAACTTTCTGCCCTATAAGGTCACTATGAGTTGTCATCAACTCAGTGGTCGTGATTTGGCTTTTGGTTTATTGACTAATATATTAGAGAACTGGGGGTTCAGGCACATGCTCACTAATAGTCCCTGTTATCAGACTCCTTTTGGTTCATTGTTGACATTGTATCTAAAGATGTTCATACCTAGAATACTATTGCTAATTCATGTAAGTGATTGAAACTAATAGCTAATGTTTCCTCCTGGGCTGGTTGGACAAATAGTTTATCTGTTAAAAGCCTCGGGCAATAGGGACTCTCTCAGCCTCCTGAAGTATAAAATCCAACTATTCAAACTGAGCAATTCATCTCTGATTGCTAAAAACTGGCACAATCCATCTGCCACTGTCATTTCCTTGCTATCTGTACCAGAATTAAATTTCCTCAATTCTGCTTCAATGAATGGCCGAAATAATCTAAACTCTAATCTCTACATTCTTTGGGCACAGTTTTATGATGTGTTACCAAGCTGCTTGTTGAATCTCCAGCCTCCTTCGAGGTTCTCTAAAACCATGTCCTGAAAACACATTTTGAATAAGTAAGCTATACATGTGAATGACTTTTTTCAAAAAACAATTTTTTTCACAAGTACACTTTTACTTTGCAGAACATTTAGTTAGTTCAAGTGAGAGTTTGTTTACCTTTTGCTTCAAGCAGTGTTGCATTGCTCAGAAAAGCATTTTTAAAAGTATTTACATCTTTAGGCAAAAATCATTTAAGATGCCACTCTTGAAATCAAGTCAGTGTTTGTTTCATTTGCAGGTTGAAACTGTTGCACTGCTCAATGAAGTTTTACATGATTGGTTTCTTGCCTATTGTTTTTAGCCTTGAGGTTTGAGAAAATACATTATGTCCACCACTGTGCTGTCCTTCAGAGAAGTTTCAGCCATTTTTCAGTAAAACATAAAAATAGAAAACCTTTTCTACACAAAGGAAAAACTGATAATGGCAAGTGATCCACATGTATAGATTTTAATGTGCACCCACAATGACAAAATAATAAATTATACAATCCACTGTGTATATCATTTTACTTATATCACTTTGATCAATCTTTAATGAAATATAATACTAAAGATTATCTCTGAATTATAATTGCATAAAGTTAATAGTTCCTATTATCTACTCAGAGCTATATAAAGAAGTTAGCAGATGCAGAGGAAGGAAGGAGAGTTATTGTTGGGGAAATGCTAATTTTAAAGAAATACTATTTTTGCTTGTTACAATTGCTGAATTTTTAAATCCAAAATAAATATTTGCCCTGGATTGGATGAGAAAGGGGGCAATTTGAGAAAATATCCATGCTTCTTGTGTTTGAATCTTTTTTATTCCCAAATTTCAGGTTACAAATATCTGCAATTTCCCATAAAACAAAAGTAAAGAACAAGAACAAAAATACCTTTCCCCCAAACTATTTCATCAGGATACAGACATTTTTATGTGCTTCATTTACATATTTTTGAAGTTATCTATATTTTATATCACAATATAGTCAACTCTGAATCCATTCTATGTTTGTATATGCAGCTGCTGCTCCATACCGCTCCCTAACTGGAAAAGTTCAATAGATATCTCCATTTAAAGAGCACTCATCCTTCCATCATAAAATGACAATGATCCCTCCAATGTGAACCAGCGACACATGAGGGGTCCTCCCCAAAGGCTAGCATTGTGCTGGGTAGAGCAGAGCATTGGTAGGGCGCATTTATTCCCACCAGGTGAGCATCAAGCAACTCCCTCTGTGTTGGTGCATTAGTACATCCAGTGGTGTTGCCTGGGAAGGTTCTCTCTGGTCACAGTGAATCTTTTCATCAAAGCAGTTTGGCTCAAACCTCGTTTTCTGTGATGGCTGAGTTAGGAGAACAGTGTGCAGCTATGAATTTTGTTTCCTTCTTGAGAAAAATGATGCAAAAATTGTTGTAATGTTGAACAGAGCTTACAAGGACAACACTGTGGGAAAAACTCAAGTGTATGAATGGTTTTCGCATTTCAAAAAAGGTGAAATGTCGATTTATGGAAAACCTCCTTCTGGATGTTCATCAACTTCCTGAATGTAAGAAAATGTTGACTCCTAGTGCATTTGGGGTTAGTTCCACCAAGTCAGATTGTTATTCAAACTTTCTATTTAGAGGTTCTGAAAAGATCACGTAACATTATGCAATAAAAAAAGGCCTGATTTGTGGCAGCCAGAGGACTGGTTTTGCACCTCAATTCATCTGCTTGCTCACGAGCCATCTCAGTGCACCAGTTTTTGTCAAACAACAGCTAGCCTCTATTGCCTAGCACCCCTGACCTTGCTCCGTGCACTTCGTTTTGTTTCCGTGAATGCAGAGGGACATGAAAACATAGTGATTGCTATGCTGTAGAGAGGTGAAGAAAGAAACGAGGGAGGTGCTGCCAGCCAGCCAAAGAAATAAGTTTGAAAAATGTTTCTAAGAGTGGAATTTCAGATTTGACAAATGTATTAAATGGAATGGATTTTGAAGGTGATGAGGATGTTCTGCAAAAAAAAAAAAAATTAACTCATAGCTTTGAAAAATTTCCCATTTTTTGTTACCCCTCATATATAAACAATAGATATATGAATGGATTTGGAACTGATGCTTAATTCTAGTCCCAATATAAGAACAATTGGTTCTTATGACATGGCCTGGCTCCATGCTCACTCTCATGAAGAAATTACTAAAGAGATCGATGCTATAGCAATGTGTGGTGAAGAAACCATATGGGGCCAGGTTATAAGAAAAATACCATCTGGGGTCTTAAAGGCTTGTCTTCAAACAAGCGGCCATCTAAATCCACATAAAAGAAGCACATCTGTACCTTTAATCCAAGCCTTCTAAGTAATAAAACAATTCAGAATGTGGCAATTGTATCAGATCTTAAATTGTGAGCACTCAGTTTACAGAAAGCTGTGGATAACAATTGAAACTCGACATCCATTTTCAGGATCCATTTAATCCACTGACCTATGGTAGGTGTATTTAGGTGAAAAAAGAATGTGTTTGGAAATTGATTTTGGTAGCAATTTAAAAATTCTACTCGATGTCATTGAAATATGGAGCGGTATGATATATGTATTAAATCCCAACTAATAAAAAAGAGAAAATGCTATTTTTTTGCAATTTTAATAAGTTATTTTTCTTATTAATACTAAAAGCTGTACTGATATTTTCTATTCAAGCAGAAAACTTTCAAGTAATGACAATATGTATCCAAACTTTGTAATATGATTTTCTGTGACACTGTTTAGCTAAAACCAAAATTAGTCAAGAAATTTGGTTGATATCAAGATGTATGTATATAATACAGAAAGCAGATGGATAACGTAAAAGGAATACCTTATCATTTAAGCTCCCCTTTGACGCATTTACAATTCTTGCAGCTTTTACTGTTTTCTGCCCTCTCTCTGACTCAAGCTTTTCTATATTTTGTCTAGTCGTTGTTTGTGTTTGTTTGCTCTCTGGTTGTATTTTGTATGATTTCTATAAATGAAATCCAGGATATGTAGATGTACAACAATAGTAACTGGATAGGAACACGGCGGAAGAGGATCATGGGAGAAATGAAGCTCCCAATGAGTCCGAGATGTTCTGGCATCGATGGTGACCATGACCGCACACAAATCTTAATATGCGTGGACAATGAAATTCCATGAGAAGCGAAGTACATTCCAGTAAAACTATAAAAAATCCATTTTAAAATGTTTTGCATTAGGCAAAATAAATAACACTAAGCATCCTTTATCAATCTGGATTAGCTTTGTATCTCAATTAATGACACAGCTACCTCCTGAAATCCACAAGGTAACAGTTTAAAACTCACCCATCGCCCCTCTCATGTTTTCTCTCATAATGTGTGACCCAATTCTTCACCAAGTCATATTGACAGCATAACCAAAGATCTATGTCAGTTGATTCTAATTCGAGCTACCATTTATTGTTGCATAGATTAATGAAAACCTTTTATTGTTTCGAAGGTGTGAGCCTATCATTTATGCAATGAAAACAAACTACAACTTTTATAATTGTGTCTGGAGGTACAGTTGTGAAAAAACATGAAAGGAAAGATATTGTAGAAGATTGACATTGAGCTGCATGGGGATTGAAGAGGAAAATAAATATAACTATTTCAAACTTGCTTTACTAAATTTGATCAGCACTTGCATCCAACTTTCCTGTCCTTGAATATTCCCTTTAGGATAAAAATCCATACAACTTTTTAACATTCTACTGTCATACTTGGTAATCACTTGAATGTGTTAGTCCGGATAGACTAGAGAAACAAATTTATGGACACTCATATGTGTATAAGAAAGAACTTTATGTACAAGAACAATTGACTATTAAGAAAATCCAATACCAATCTATAAAATCCTCATCAGGCTCACGAAACACATGCAATGATGCTGAATGCAGGAAGATCATAGGCCAGTAGGCACAAAGTCTTGTGGATCCAGTCCAATATTACCAGTCTGATACCAGTCCATTAAATTCCTCTTCAGACTCATGCAACACATGCATGAGCAATCTGGTCATTCTTCTTCCAAGACTGGTCAGTTTTTCCTTTTGGCAGTACATCATACTTTCAATACTCCTCCCTTTTCAATATCCAACTTTCACACACATATGAGGCATGGTATAGGATTTCCTTATTTAACTTCATGAAGAAAGAGGAGAAATGGTGTCAAGATCATCTCAAATGCGATTAGTGCTCAGACATACCTCTACTGTCAAGTAACTTTGCCAACTCTGATATCTGCTGTCCATGCCACAGCTCTCTCTCTATCTGCTGGATTCAAAAATTAATTGTAATAACTGAATGGAATTCACAGCTCACACTCACAATTGTGGGATATTTTAGGAAAGTAACATTTTAACTCAGGATCAGGACCAACTCAGAAGTAACAGAAATGACTCAGGATATAGTTCTTTAAGAAAGGCATCTCCTCCTCTGTTCCAATAAGCAGGCCTCTTCTCAAACTATACAAAAAAAGTCACTGGATTCAGAGGAGGATGTGGAACAAGGGACTTACTGCTGATATAAACTGGATCTTGGCTCAAAGCAGAGCGTGCCAGAAAAATGTTTACTTGTGTTTTATTGACTCTACAAAGGCATTCCACTGTGTGGACCATGATCAACTTTGGATAACCTTGAGAAGAAAGGGAATTTCAAACATTTTGTTGAACTCACGAGGAACTTGTACAGGGACCAAGAGACACGTGAAAAAATTACAACGAAATATAGCATGGTTTCAGAATCACGGAAAAACGTGCATCCGGGTTGTATCATTTTACCATACTTGTTCAAGCTATCTGCTGAGCAAATCATCAGAAAATCTTACTTATATGAAAAAAAATGTAGCAAAGGGATTGAAGGAATGCTTATTATCAATTTGTATATGCATATAATGCAACCTTGTTGCTGAAAATGAGGAGGATTTGAAGCACTTGCTGATGAAGATCAAGGATTGTATCAGGATCAAGAATAGTATAAATCAGCACTCAATATCAAGAAGTGAAATCTTCACAATTAGACCAATAAGTGGAGAAAGGTTGAAATTGTCAAGAATTTTGACTTGCTTGGATCCACAATCAAACTCCCGAAAGCAGTAGTCAAGAGATCAAAAGATGTGTTGCATGAGGTAAACCTGCTGCACAAGACCTCTTGAGAGGGTGAAAAGCAAGGGTGTTTCTTTGAGAAATAAAGTGTGCCTGCCCCAAGCCATGGCGTTTTCATTGGCCTCGTCTGCATGTCAAGTCGGACATCAGATAAGGAACACTGAAGAAGAATCGTGTGTTTGCATGGTGATGCTGGTGAAGAATGAAAGTGCCAGGGACTGCTGGAAAGACACACTGTTCTCTTTGAAGAAGCATGGACAGAGACTCCTCGGAGGCTAGGACGGCAGGACTTCATTTTACATACTTGAGACATATTGTCAGGAGAGAAGGCCATCATGGTTGGTAAAATGCAGGAGGGGTGAAAAGGCAGAACCTCAGCCAGATGGACGGACACAGTGTGTCAGGTACAGGAATAATCATAAGGATGGCAAAGGACCAGCAGTTTTTCTTTCTGTTGTGCATTGGGCAGCTATGGGTCAGAACTGACTCAATGTTACCTAACAACATCAACAACACAACAACTTCCCTGGGCTTGTGCTTAGGCCTGTCTTCTGATTACTGGTCTTAGGTCATCTTCTCATCCTACATATGGCTCTTTTTCTCTCACTTCATGTGCCAGGACTCCCATTGGAGCACTTTGTTCTGTTTACAGAAAGTCCATCAACCCATCTTGGGCTGGTCTTATTTCCACGATCCCTGGTCACTCCTGAACACAATGTTATAGTACATCAGTTTCATAACTCTCCTTGACTCCTGAGTCTAAGGACTTCCCAGTACAGGAACCGTAGGTCCAGAGTATGTGTTACACTCCTGGTACTTCTCAATGACAATGTGTGTGGTGCCCCTCTAATTTCCGATATCAGTTCCCTTTAAATTTAGTAGGATGGCAAAACTTGCCGATACCCTACAAGAGTTATACCTCTTATTTGTGTAGTCTCATCCCTTTGGTTTCTATGCACTTCATTTGAATTGTCAACCTATCCAATCCCCTTGGTGGGCCATAGACACTTACTGACACAAACCCACCAAGTCACTTTATGGAAGTTACAAGGCCCCAGCTCGATGAGCCAAAAGCAAGCTGTTCATGGCACCGCAGAAGATAACCCTCCGGGAGGTAGTTTGTTGAAGTAGCCTCACCAATGTAATCAAATATACGAAAGGAATATGGAAAAGGGCTGTATCATGTTTTATGCATAATACCACCATGTGTTGACTTGACAATAGCCAACAACAATGCTTACCACTCACCCACAGTTGTCAAATTGATTGTGTCCACAATAACCCGGTACAAAAGAGTAAAACTGCCCTACAGGTTTTCCAAGGCTGCAATTTTTACACATCCTTTTCTCAAGGAGCATCTGGTAGTTTTAAACTGCTAACCTTTTGGTGATTAACCAATGCATCTTTAGGGCAGTGGTTAATATCAATACAATAAAAGTTTAGACAAAATGGTAGAAAATATAGGGAGTATTTCTGAAGGAACTCTTTGTTAAAGTAAGAAATAGATAAAGGCTGTAGTTTGAATTTCCTCAAAAGCCAAATCTGAGAGGGAATTGAAGAGCAGAGTACAGGAAACTGCTTGAAGAATAGGCTGGAGAGCAGCACTTCCGGAAGAAAGGGTCATAAATGGGATTAAGAAGAGAGGAGAGTGACCCTGATGCAGACTCCTCCACAGAATTGGTTGGCAGATGTCAGGAAGAGCTCTGGTGCTGGGATGGTGCTTCAACGTTGTCCTGAATTGGAACTGAGTAGCTAAGATGCATACCCTCATATCAATCACCACTAAACGGACCTGAGGTAAAATAGCCATCTGCAGCGGAGGCAAAACTTGAATGAGGCTAATAGCCAAAAGTTGTCTACCAACCGCATGCTCAGAAACTAGAGTAATAAGCTCATTGATGAAGGGTCTGATTGCCATATTAGTCTCAACCAAAATAACCTATAAATTCAAATCTCAATTCTAAGATCATCTTATCTCAAACAATTTTAATAGAATATTTCGTGTTTAGTTACAGTGAGGGCTTCCAATCTAAGCGTGCAATGCTGCACATATTTAAGTGGGCTCAATCCATAACGAAAGAAAGACACTGTCTTAATATGTGTGTCAATCACTGTTTTATAGAAGCATTTTTTACTGTCACAAATTTGCATGATAATCCCTAGTGCCAGATTTTACTTTTGACTAGCTGAGCAAGCTAAAATATTCATAAATTCACATGAAGCCAGATGGCTTCTCACTAAATATGCATTTGAATGATTTCTCTACATTATTTATTCCAAGAAATGTACAAAATATACTGTCATCATAGCAGGAACTCCTAATAAGTTTTTTAGAAAGGAATCAAGGAATAACAGGTGTCTAATAATACCATATTTTGGGTTAAGTATGGATTCCATGTGCATTTGAGAATTACTAACAAAAACATAAATATAGTTACTCCACAGTCATCTCTCAAACATTACCCATTGCTACTGAGTCCATTTTCAGTCATGGAGACCCCATGTGGCCAGAAGAGGACCATGCCCCACTTGACTTCAATGATCGGTTTTTCAGAAGGGAACCACCAGAACTTCTGTTTATGGCACCTCTGCAGGGACGCTAGCTTCTAATTTTTTTGTTTAGCAACCAAAATTGTTACCATTTGCACCACGCAGTGACTTCCTCTGAAATTTTAGGAATTTTCCAAAAGAGCTCAGCAATTAATAGCTAGCTGTCGTTTAGGAAAGAAGAGTTAAGCATTACGAAATTTATTTGTAAATAACACCCTTTGATATCTGAAAATTCTTAATTAAAATACTGAACTGAATTAACAGAATAAATACATAAAACATAACTGACCTTTATTATTATTCTAAACATAATTATTAAGTTTATCAATATATTTCTTTGTGTGTGTTTTCCTTCTCAGGTTGAAATTGCAGGTGTGACTTAAAATGAACACGCAATGTAATTGTTGAAATTTTTTCTTAAACATAATTTGGGTGATAGGAAATAATTGATGATTTTAAAAATATTCTTAATACACAGATTATCCTTTGTTTAATTCTAAAAATCTTTAATTCTAAAGAGTTCCTGTTCTTTGCATATGTATTTGTCACTATTGTTTCTTGGACCCCTTTAAATGTGGTAAGTAAATAAAGTGCTTTGAAAACTATGTCTCATAACTTCTCTTAGTTAAATTTGGTGTGGGTTTACCGCTGATCCTTCCTATTCATCTTAGATTATTGTGCATATGTGGCCATTAATCTTTACCTGCATTGTCTTTGAAACGTTATCTGTATAAGTTACCCTTGACCTAGGAAAAATGGGCTCACCTCCAGAGGCTTTGCATTCACTTCTGCCAAAAGCTAGATTTAATTCAAGACTTGAAGCTCTGGGCGCAACACTCTGCATATCCACGGAACAGATCCATTGTAAGCATGTCTACTCCCAAAATATATCAAAGACTATATTTCACTTTTATATTTCTTCCCAACTTTCTCAACACCAAAGTAGTCTTCTCTACCATTCCTCTGGTTTCAGATAAAGGTTGACAGAGTGGTTGCTGTGTATGTAAAGGTATATTTGAAGGGAGGATGGTTGTTCTAGGTCAACGCTATAAAGAGAACCGATCCAAGGACTTCTCACTTTGAAACCCTGAGCTAGCCTACCATTCTTGCAATTTGAGCCTGAATGTGTGCTTTGGAAAGCAAGCATCTAAAGACAAAAATCTATCTCATATTGTATCTATTTCTCTGGATTCATGTTTTCCTAAAAAAATAACTTGAATGTTTTTATATCTAGTTCTTCATTGTCTTATCAATTACAATTTTAAAAAAGCATTTTAAAAGCAGCCCAGTTTCTTTTCATGAAGCATTAGTCATCATTGTTTATTATGTTTTAAATTTTTAATATTTTCCCTACTTATACATATTTTAATAATAGAGGGATTGGAGTTGAGATATTTTAATAAAGGAAATACTCGTGGAAATGTCATTGTTTTTGTTATTGCTGTTGTTAAGTGCCACTCAGTGGTTCTAATTTCTGCTGTCGTGTTGTTAGGTGTCATCCAGTCAGTTCCAACCCATAGCAACCCTCTGTACAGCAGAACAAAACTGCCCAGACTCGCCCCATCCTCACACTGGTTCCGGTGCTTGGGTCCAATGTTACAGCCACAATGACACTCTATCTTCTTGAGGGCCGTCCTCTTCCTCACTGCCCTCCGCTTCACCAAGCGTGAAGTCCTTCTCCAGAGACTGGACTCCTCTAAGAGAATGTCCAAATATGTAAATTTTGCCATCCTTGCCGCTAAGGAGCACTCTGGAAGTACTTCTCCCGAGAGAGATCGCTTTCCCCTTTGAACAGGCCCTGGTATTTTCAGTGTCTTCCTTATTCAATGTCCAATGTGCTTGTCACGTTTCAGAACTCTAAAGTGGTCTTGTGCAGCAGATTCATCCACTGCCATGCCATTTGATCTCTTGACTGCTGGTTCCATGAGCACTGACTGTGGCTCCAAGCAAGACATAATCCTGCACAACTTCAACCCTTTCTCTACATATCATGATGGAAGGAAGCTGTTGGCTCAGGTGTGAAGATACTGGTCCTCTTGACACTGAGCTGTAAACCTCACTGATCTCCATCAATACAGTCTTCAAATCCTCACTTTCCGCAAACAAGGTGTGTCCTATACAGGTAGCAGATTGTTAGAACTTCTAGTGATCCAATATACAAAGGTACAAAAAATTCCCTTGTCCCGTTCCATCCTTACAGTGCTCAAGCTCACCGTTGCAGACACCATGTCAATCCACTTTCCCAGACTTCAATCTATCTCAATGGAGCATTCAAAGTTAATTCCCTGTCAAGTATTCTGCCAGCAACTGGGATATTTGTCTTTGGTCTCAGGAATCTTCCACTCTATTAGATGACAAGAAGAAAAATTCACTGCAGCGATTTGTGACTGGAAGCACAAGAAGGGAAAGGGTGTCCTAGGAGCAGTCCGTAGAAAGCACATATAAAACCTACGTGATCTGGAAAACGTCCCAGGAAAGTGACATTTAAATTGAAACCTGAAGCACAAATCCTAATGGATCTATCACTGCTTTGCTGTAGAGTTGGAGGAAACAGTGAGAGTTTGGAAAGTGTGTTGATAAGAGATAGAATATTTGTGAAGATAGAAAGTAGACTGCCACCTGAATAAAAGATTTAAGAGAAACTCACAGTAAAGTATATGATGATAGGAGTGAGGGGACAATGTCTAAACTTTGAGCTAGTGTTTTGCTTCTTTTTAACAGAATTTTACAAAATTTTTCAGTTTACTCCTTAGAAATATAAAATTCTAACCAAACTAAAATCAGTAACTGTTTTTTTTCCAGACAGAAGGAGAGGTGAGTGTGTGTGTGTGTGTGTGTGTGTGTGTGTTAGCAGTGGTAACGGCATTTGGCGACAGGAAAGCAAAACCAACTCTAAACTCTGATGAACAATAAGGAGTGAAAAATAAACCACGTGTTTCCCCATAGATCGTTTTCTGGTGAACCACTGGGTTTTATGACAAAGTGATGATTTGTGTGATACCTTTAGCTAACTTTAAGCAGTGAAAATTGAATTGTGTAAAATTAAAGCAAAAGAGAACTAGAAAAGAGAAAGTTCATAAGTGAATTAATATACTACAATTTTGCAGAGAAGTTTATTTACTTTGAACTTGAAAAACTTAGAAATGATTTCAAAGTTTAGTACTTCATCATAGAGTCTACATTTTCTTTAAAATGCATATTTCTGAAAAGAATGTTTTTGTTTACACATTAATAGGTATGTTTTATCATCATCTGTACTGAACAAAAAAATTCACTGTGTGGTAGCTTTTTTACTGGTATATAAATAGTACCACATATGATATTACTATATCAATCCAATTTAAAGAGGAAAAATAATGTGTCTATGTTGTTAGCTACACTGCATAAACTCTTTCATGGTTCTTAGTGGAGAAATAACATGAGCAACAACGAAAATACTTACATAAATGTATATTTTATAGCCCATAATCAGACATTAGCTAAAGCAATAAAAGAATCCTCAAAGTGTTCAGTGAATAAAAACAAATAGAATTTTCTAACAAAGCAAAAATTTCAACAAAGGGAAAAATATAAACAAACGAGAGCATTTTAGCTCTGTTCCCAAGTCCACAATTAACTGATTTGATCTCATGAAGCCAAATGTCAAGATAGATAAACACCACGGGCCAGTGACAATGAGAAACTGAAGCGAGCTGATAAAAGTTACTAGAAAGCTTTTGGAAAACTGAGGAATAAAAAATAATGTATAAATGGATGAAAAGATGCTCCCTACTCAATGATGGTATCAAGGAAAACGGAATGGAATTATTAAAGAAGCAGTTAGAAATTATGCACAATCACTCTAGTTAGATAGGACAGACTTCATTGTCTATTTTTCTAGTTCCAAGACAGAAATACAACACATCTTTGATATTTCTTGCTTTCATGATAACTAGATGGGTATTCAGAATTGAACACTGTAGTTCAATGGTAATCTCAATAGACTTAAAACTAGTAAAACTTTTATGTTCCTCTTTATAAAACACATCTGTTTAACAAATTACTCAATGTTTTTCTTGTACAATGTACTGTGAATTCATGTACAATGTGCATGTTTCTCACATTGTACAAATTATAGCAAACTGGCCACAGATGAAAACAATACTCACTTCTTCAATAATTATGATTATGTAGTTTCCCTGAGCAATCCCGGAATGACTTTTTCCTGCTGAAACTTGTATCTTTCCTGTTCATATTTTCCACTATTTCTACCATTTTAATTTCTCTGTCATTCTGATATATATTACTTTGCCTAACAGTTGTTAGTCTGAAAAATAAAAATTCTAAGATGAAGTTTAAATTACTTTGGTTCCATAAGTTTTGTTTAATTTATTTTACTCTGTAGAGCAATAATAGACATTTTTAATGAATATCATCTTCGTAACTTCCATGAATTATTTAAAGTGATATGATTATCTAAATTATGTCTAAGCTTTTCAATTATCATATGCTAAAGATTAAATAATTATTTTCATTCCCTTAAAGAGTTTTAAAATTTCACAAGCTGCAAGGCCCGTTTCAAGTAAAACATGTCTAAATATTCTTTTATAGCCAGCTCAATGTAATCATTTCTTCTTTATATCTTATATACCTCTTTTCACACCAATACTTTCATCCTCATCAAAAGCTACTTTGTGAAGTTTTACTTTCTGATTCACAGCCTTTCCACCTCCCCAGTTGAGGATCTTGCCTGGCATTTATTTGGGGGATAAGTTGTTTCCAACTTACCTTTATAGTTTGTCGTGTTTTCCCTAATTCGTCGCTATAAGCTCACTAGGGTTAACGTCCTATCTGAAATGCTGTCAGTTGACGTCAGCGCACCAGTCACTAGACCAGAGAAGGATGTATCTGTCTGCCTGCATCCATCATTACTGCAGCCTTGGAAACCTGCTGGAGCAATTCTACTCTGTCTTACAGGGTCCTTTTGACTGAATCAACTCAGGGGTGATGTGTTTGGGGTTAATATTTGGTTGCTCCTGATTTAAAAATAATCCAGGAATGTCTGATTTGTGGGTTATTGATTTTACATAAATACATTATACACCGTACTAACGCAAGCAAATCCAAATACTGCAACAGCAACCAAAAATGACCCTCTGAAGACATCAGAACGTGGTCAGAGGGAAGATGAGGAAACCAAGAGATGAAGCGTCGTGTGGATTATCTTTGCAGAGGCTTTCAAAATGTTGCGTACATAATTTTCCTGAATTGGTAGTGGTTTCACTGGTAATCACTTCCACTCTTTTCTGGACCCCAGCAGTATTTCCCTTAAGGAAGGGATTCATTCCAGTCAATTCAATTCATTCCATCCAATTCCGTTGGGTTCAGTTTAGTTCAGTCCCATTAAATCCCAAACAATTGAATTTCTATCTGTCTCTGACAGGCACTCGGCTTGGCTGTTGAGAATACAAAGATGAGTAAGAGCGTCCCTTCCCTCGCATTTCCACCAGACTAGCAAAAGAAACAACGGAGGTCATTCGTTTCCAGTGATAGATGTAGAGGTAGGGGTTGCATTCCTGCAGGGTCCATTTAGAGTAATGCTTAGAGCGCTGCCGCTTGTGTTATTGTCATGCTGCCTTTTGATGGTGTGTCCCTGGAGAAGAGCATCATGGTTGGTGAAGCAGAGGAAGGCCCTCGAGGAGGCGGATGGGCACCATGACTGCTACAATGTGCTCGCGCATAGGAATGGTCATGGAGATGGTGCGGCGCTGGGCAGTTTCGTTCTGATGGGCAAAAGTCGTTACTGGGTGGAACTGACCCAACGCAACTAACAACAGTAACAGCACACACACACACACACACACACACACACACACACACACACTAGCCATCAAAACAAAATATATGGATATCAAAGATACTTGCCAAATCTAATTCTGTTTGGCATAAGTAAATAAACAGGTGAACATCTACTACTAGTCACCATGACCTACTATGAGCCAGCTGCATGATAACTTATTTTAAGTGGATTTCTTACATTAGTATATATGCAGATTCTATTGAAGTGATCATCAGACTGCCTGTGGAGAAATGTGGAGAATGAACTATTCATCTATGGTTGTAATGCAATGCTGTTTCTTTAGCAGGTCAAAAGCACTTTGTTCTAGAGCTAAACAGGTAGGATTGAGGAGGAATAAAGGTAATGTAGACATAAGGCTTAAGTTCTTCTGATGGTCATTATGCCTCACGGAAACACAGATTCTGCTCGCTCTATTTGGTGTACCTTCTTACTAGTAATCATATACCTCTCTTTCATAGATATGCTCCTACTGCAACTGCCTATTTATTTGTCTATTGTGGTCCACATAAATTCTTTGGAGTGCTTAATACAGCACACGATTGGCTCCTGAATAAACTAATTATTGAGACTTAAATGGATACCCTAAAGAAGTCCTATCAACAAATGTTGGGAAAAGTGTAGTCATAAGCGCTATGACGCCTGTCCTGTTTAGTTTTTATTCTTTAAAAAACTTCACGATGGCCTCTGTGAACAAGTTCTTATTTTGTCATGAGCCTGGAAGAGCTAAATGGTACCCAACTACCCTTATTGGTCTGAGCTACCCTTATTGAACATTCTGATCAAAGATTTTATAGAATAATCCTGATCAAAGGGTGGGGAGTGGGGTGGGGGAAGGAATGCAAAGCAGAATTTTATACTTAAATAAACTTCAGGTGTATGAAGCCATGGACGATTGATGAGCCTCTGAAATTATTACTCTGAAATAATCTTTAAACCAAACCTCAAACCAACAATATCTCCTAAAGCCTTCTTAAAACCAAATAGTGTGGCTTCACTGCTCAAGAATGTCTACCTTGAGTATAGGGCTCTTTCAGGATGTGTCTGTATGGGAACAAATTAACAGCAACTGGAAGGATTAGATAGGAAACTTAGGGGCCAGTGAATTTATGGGAATGGAGGAGAAACAATTCAGAAAAACAGGGTGAAAAATTACACAACTCAAAGGATGCAATCAATGTCTCTGAACTGAATATGTAGATTTTTATGAATTGATGTATGTTTTGCTGGGGATTTCTCAACAGAACAACAAAATAAATTAAATTTTAGAAAAATTAGTTCAAGTTTTCCCAGCAACAAAGGAAGATTAAAAACTTTGAATTTGCCTTTGCAGTATATTGGAAACATAAATAGCAATACATGTATTGTTTTCTTTAATTTATTTTCACAGTTAGAGCTACTGAGAACACCTGTTTAAATTACTGTGATAATGATTTTTTCATATTTATATTCATTATGATATATTTTCAAGCCCTACTCATTTTTGAGGATTAATCTGAAGGTACTTCAACAATATTCAGGTTCATAATGGTGATTTATAGTTTATCCATCAAACTCCAAATTTAGATATTCTGGGTTATATGAGTCAGAATTGACTTCACAGCACCTAACAATAACAACAACAGTACTAAGGAAAATAAACTTGTTAATGAACAGAAATCTTAAAAGTTAGGCTTGTATAAAAAGTATAGATTTACTTTTACTTTCATTTTTTTAACTTTCTTATTCAGCATCACAGCCCCATACAAGCCTCTACTGACAGATGGATGGTAGTGACTGCCATGAAATGTATTGATTGGGGTGAAGGCTGATCTCTTGTATGAAAGGTTAAAATTTTACCACTGAATCACAAAAGGTTAAAATATTACCACACTCAAATCCAAACCTACTGGCATCGACTCATAGTGACCTATATAGGATTCCGAAGACTGTCAAGCTGTATGGGAGCAGATATAGCCTCACCTCTTTCCCACAGAGCATCTAGTGGCTTTGAACCACTGACCCTGCAGTTAGCTTACCTGACAGCACAAACCAGGCTCTTTAATTGCACATTAGAAAGATGCAATCAGAAAAACATTTGGCTACTACCTCACCCCACAAGAATGACTATTATTTTAAAAGACAATAAGTATTCGTGAGAGTATAAAGAAGTTCTTCTGTCTTCGCAATACTTTTTAAGATACTGGATTCAATATTCCATTAGAATGGTCACACAGAACTAACAAGCAATATTTATGATTCCAGGGTTTATTAAGGAAGTTAACAGGGTGCAATGCAGGTTGTCACCAGGCCCTCATAATAAAATGTTCAGGGCTACTAATAAATGCCCAAATGGCATGTCCCTACATTTGTGATGGCATTTTGCTCAAGCTTCTTGCTTCAGTGAGCACAGCTCCATGAATCAAATGCCCAGAGGCACTTCACTTCAGTAAGCCTTGACCTACAGGCCCTCAGCTCCCCTTCCAGGCCCAGCAGCCCAGAGGCCTCTCCTTCCACAAGCCATCCTCGTACTCTAAAGCCTTCAGACTTATTTGCCCTGTGGGCTGGACAGGTCACCACTTGGTTTCATGCTTTAGCTCCTGCTTCTGATGCTGCTTCTCTGATGTCACTGCTGTCTTCTGAATAAAGGAAATTCATTGCACAGTGAGGCTGGGGTCCCTGTGGTCTACTGTTGGCTATTGCTCGTAGTGAGATTCTCACCCATTGCTAGGGTAACACAAAATGGTAAATAAATTAATAAGAGAGATGATAGAGAGATGATTGATGATAGGTAGATAGATAGATAGGGTGACTATTATGGGAAACAATTTGGCAGGCCCTCAAAACGTCAAACAGAGAACTATCATATCAGCAATTTCAATTCTATACCTTTTTCTAAAAGAGTTAAAAATAGGGACTCATGCAAAACTTGTCATCAATATTCACTGCAACACAATCCACAAAAGCCACAAAAATGAAGCAACTAAGTGTGCATTCTCAGATCAGTGGACAAACACAATGTGGTACACATGAGTCTATGCAATTGAATATTATTCATCTATAAGGAGAAGTGAAGTCCTGATACATGCTACAACATGGATGTACTTTGAAAACATTTTGGTGAGTGAAATCTTGGTTGCGAAAAAATTCAAATTATATAATACTGTTTAAATGAAATGTCTAGAACAGGTCAAAATATAGATACCTATATTACGTTATTAGTGACCAGGATGGGAGTGGGGCAGAAAGGGCAGTCTTTGCTTAGGGACAGTAAATTTCTGCTAATGGTGAAGGAATAATTTCAAAACTATTCGTGGTGATGGTTGCACAATATGGCGACCATAATTCAGGTTACTAAGTTATGTGTGTAAAGAATGCTAAATCAGTAAATGTTTTGCTACATATATTTTAACTTAATCAAATATAATTAAAGAATTTTGTAAAGTTTAATACGTTCTGGAATCATAGACAATGCTCATCTTCCCTTCTAAATAACTGTTCATTCCATGCTTCTTAAGAGAAGGGAAAATACACAAATAATATACAGCCCATTCATAATTCTAGGTCATTATGCTTAAAGTAATTATTCTCCTAATTCCTTGCTAACAAGATGTGTGCATCAAAAATCCAGCTATCATGATAGAGTGAGAACATATTAATAACATCTTTATATG
This sequence comes from Tenrec ecaudatus, assembly GCF_050624435.1. NCBI lineage: Eukaryota > Metazoa > Chordata > Mammalia > Afrosoricida > Tenrecidae > Tenrec > Tenrec ecaudatus. The sequence goes on from NC_134530.1 coordinate 103,210,560, forward strand.
ATTAAAGGGTGACCAAGGTTTTGAGTATATAAATGAACTCATTCTTCTCCTAACTGTGATAAGAATTGTTACAGGTGCGTCAGTTTGATTTCTTGGGCTACCAGTCCTTTATATTTTCTCTATTGGAATCATAAAGGTACAAGTGTCAAGGTCATTTTTTTCCTTTTTCCTTGTGAAAGCCTACTTTAAAATAGTTACGAAGAAACTAGTATAAAAAGACAAATAACACATGGACAAGTGCAGATTGGGATAAATAAGTAATATGAACTCAAGAGAAAGGAATTCAGAAAGAATGTAAATAAGCTCATTGAAGGCATATGAGAACGTAACAATGGATGTACAGAAGTGGTTTCATAAATCAGATGAAAATAAAAAGCCATTAATTTTAGAATCATACAGTTCAATAGAACAGGAAATTTGGTCAAAAAGGATAAGAAGAAATAAGTTGTTTATGGGCTCTGCCTTGACATTTTAAATGAATACAATAAACCATGTGTAAAAGAAAAAAGGGGAAAAACTGTTAAAAACATATACCTTAGGGAAGATTAGTTCTTAAGAATTAGAAACTTTTCTTGAAAAATGCCAATGGCTGTACTAACGAATTACTTTTAAAATATGAGTGCTTGCATGCACAGCCAAGGTAGTTACCACAAATAGAATTTGCTTTATTTCATTTCCTCCTTTTATTATTTCCTCTTTCCCCTGCCCTCCGCTGCCCCCACTCCTTGATTGGAAATAGAAGTCTCAAATGCCTTTAGATAGTAGAGGTCTCACTTTTCATGACCTTAAACAAAACATGCTTCTCAGAATATGTCCAAATTGTATCTACATTAGAATCACCAGGAATTTATGCTCCTTGATACTGACTACTCTTGATTGAGTGCATAAAGTCCAGGATTCTATTTTCAGTATCTTAAATATATATATATATTTTAATTTTTTAAATGGAAGTTATTAAAGACACCAGGTTTACAGGTTGGATAGAGATTTGGGGCATATCTGAGACTATGCCCCATAGTTACCCCTTCATCTTGAAAATGATCGCACCCCCTTGGTTCACTTTGCAACCAAACAATAAACAGGTCTGTGAGAGAAACAGTGACACTAGTGAGGACAGCACGCCTATGAAAAGTCAGTCATTGGCGATTCCAAGTGTAGCATTTACACAAACACGAAGGTCAGAAGGGATAGGGAAAATGAGGCCTGCAGACAGGGAAGCACAGGAAGAAAATGAAACATCTGTTACATTTTTGGATTGTGATAAGAATTGTATGAGCCCCCAATAAAATGATAAATAAATAATTAGATAGATAGATAGATAAAGGATTGCAATTAAATGAGAGAAAATATGTGTGAAATATTGAAAGTAAAATCGATGCATTTTCTTGTTAAAGATTTGGAGTTTTGTTGCTCATTTTTTTAACATTTTATTAGGGGCTCATACAACTCTTATCACAATCCATACATATACCTACATCAATGGTATAAAGCACATCCGTACATTCTTTGCCCTAATCATTTTCAAAGCATTTGCTCTCCACTTAAGCCCTTTGCATCAGGTCCTCTTTTTTGTTGTTGCTCATTTTTCTCTCATTCCTTCAAGGACCTGCCACTGTGACCTCTTTAGAGCCATTGGTCTTGGCACACAGGCATCCTGCTGCTCTCTCTCTCTCCACAGGGGATGGGGATTTGCTCCCCGGGCCCATTTAGTGCCCTGGACTAATTGTTTCCACGTGTCTTTGAATTTTCCACTCTTCCTTCTTCTGGAGAGGAAAAGAAAAATAGTTGCATCTCCACTGTCCACTCATGCTTTTCAAACACTAGTTGCTCCTCATCGAAGTCAGGTCTAGAATACTGTCTTTGTGGACAATGTCGAATAACCTGGGTGTCCCCAAGACAATGGTCCCAAGCTCCCAGGGCAAGCAACTAATCCCTCAAGGTATTTGTCTAAGGAATTCACATAATTTGGTCCCCTATATGTGAGTATCCCACCATATATACTTGCAGCAAAGGTAAATACTCATGTACAAATAGCCTATGTGTGTATGTGTGTACATGTATGTATATATATATATATATATATATATATATATATATATATTCCAACTCTCCTTCCATACCCATAGATTTTATTTTGTCTTTATAAAGCTCCCCAAGTGGTATCTGTTAGCATTAAAATACAGAAGTTGATCACTTTTGAAATCAGATCATTGGTAATTTTACCAATACCATAGAGCATAGCATGTTTTCTATGTATGTAGCAGCTTCAGAACTAGGAGAGGAGAGGCACTCAGGATGGTGGGCATCGACAGCTACAGCAATACACGTTGGCAAGGAGAAGACTGATTACATGACTTCTTTCCAAGCGCAAAGACTGGCACGGGACCCAATAACTGTTTCTTCCATTTTGTCTAAATTAAAATGGAAATTCTCCTTTTTGAACTTAAGTTACCTTTGTTGAGAAGAAAACAAAAAAATTATGGAACCTTGGAATAAAACTTTGAATTTCCTAAAAAAGATGGCCTTTCAACATTCAACTATATAAATAGGAAATCTACTCATTCCTTCCTGCCTAGATTAAAGAAAATGATGAAAATTGAAGATTCATGGCAACAAATAGTCCATTGGACTACACAAACAAGTGTCTATGAGCTCGAGACAGAAGATCTAGATAGTGCCCATCTACCACTAACAACTGCCCCCAAAAGGAAGACACTAGAAGTCAGGGATGGAATGGGAAGAAAATGTGGATAATATTGAAATGAAATAAATTTCAAAAGATGGAGATTGATGTGATCACAAGGTGTTGAACAGACCAGGTAGCAGATACCAAAGAACAAAAACCATCATAGTGTGATCACCTTCCCCACATAAACGCTGAAGACGAATGTGTGCATAAGTACATGTGGTGAAGAAGGTCTATGGTTCCCGGCTATCAAAGAGATATAGCGTCTGGGGTCTTAAAGGCTTGAAAGTAAACAAGTGGTCATCTAGCCCAGAAACAACAAAGCCCACATGGAAGCAGCGCATCAACAAGTGTGATCATGAAGGGCCGAGGGGACCAGGTTTCAAGCACCAAAGGAGGACGGAAAAAAAAATCACATCATCGTGAATGAGGGGAGCGTCTGATGGGGACCCAATGCCCATCTGTAGACAGCTGAACATCCCTTGTAGAGGGGTAGTGGGGAGGAGATGAGTCACTCAGGGTTCAGTGTAGCAACAATGAAACTCACAACTTTCCTCTACTTCTTAAACGCTTCCTCCCCTCAACTATCATGTTCCCAACTCTACCTTGCAAACCTGGTTAGACCACAGGATGCACAGCGGTGCAGATGGGAACTGGAAACACAGGGAATGCAGGACGGAGAACCCCTCAGGACCAAGGGTGAGAGTGGCGATGTGGCGATACCGGGAGGGAAGGGGGGGTAGAAAGGGGGAGCCGATCACAAGGATCTACATATAATCTCCTCCCTGGGGAATGAGCAATAGAAAAGTAGATGAAGGGAGACCCCGGGAAGTATAAGATAAGATAAAATAATAATTTATAAAATATCCAGGGTTCATGAGGGAGGGGGAGGGAGGGAAAGGGAAAAAGGAAAATGAGGAGCTGATTCCAGGAACCCCAGCGGAAAGTGAATTTTGAGAATGATGAAGGCAACGAATGTGTAAGTGTGCTTTACACAATTGATGTATGTGTGGATTGTGATAAGAGTTGTATGAGCCCCAATCAAATGATTTTTTAAAAAGATGGGAGATTGGTAGAACCTCCTGAGACCTTGGCTTTCGTCAGCCTTCAGTTCGGCAAGGGAACTCAGCCCAGTGACTCCATATCAGTCACACAATCTAGTAGCCTCGGCAAACTAAAAGGTGCACTTCATAATAATCAAGCAGGCAGGATTTATTCAGGGACAAAGTCCAGAAGTGTCAGGAAGGAAGAAACGTAGCAAACAGGAGACACAGGGAGGAAGTGACATAGTGATCTTACACTGAGGGTCTGAGCATGAATGAAATGAAATAAAATGGGTATGGATTGTTGAATGGAAAGTAATCTGCTCTGTAAACCTTCACCCAGTCCACAACAAGAAGTTAGAACTATAAAATCTATATTGTCACAGGAAAAGTAGAGCGTCTGGGTTAAATTTGAAGATTGACATTTCTATCCTATTGGTATTGCAAGATAATCCAAAGGAAATAAAGAGTTATAAGTCAACTCAGGTGTCTTTATTGATTTTTCATATTATTCTCCTGTAAACGTAGGTTAAATTGAATATACAAATATGAAGAAAATTGTCCCATGCAGTAAACGGAATGTGGGTGTTAGAGGAATGATGAGGAAAATGTATAACAACAATTCAGAGCTTGGACTTTCAGATTGCATCGAGCTGGAATTAATTCAAAGTGCCAAACCTTAACGGCAGTCCTTAACAGTTTTCAAGGTTATGGAGAGAATAACTGCTTTTCAGGATTGTGTAAATTATAAGTGGCAATATATATGTAAAGCACTTTTAAAGGTATGCAACACACACACATTAATCTTAATTATTTTGTAGGTTTATTGTTATTATTTCATGAATGGCCACTTATACAACTCATTGTCTTGGATACTTGTCTATGCTTCCTATGGTCAGAATAAAACATGGTCTAACTTTATCATTGCTACATATTGAGAATATCTTACTATCAACATGAAATATACATTTAATTCTATAATATATGTCTCCGTCTATATAGATAAGATAATACATTGCCTTTACATTGCTTCAGGAAGAATGATCCTGAAAGAAGGTCTGAATAGCTTTAACAGTTGTTTTGTGAAGCTGAGATATCACTGAATCACTTTCTAGATTTATCTATTACCCAACTGACCCATGAAGGTATGCATGGGTAAGTGATCAATTGGTGGAAGCAAATAATCCTATTGAAACACTGACTATTTTTAACACAGTTTGATACCATCCTTTTAAATAGACTGATTAGTTCCTTTTATGATTTCACCCTTGAAAAAACACACTCTTCTTCCTTGTCATTGTTGCATGACATTCTATTGGCACACAGCTTACTTTTAGCCCAACTATCAAAGTATTTTTCAACGGGTCCGTTACTGTATTTGTACATGAAATTTTGTAATCTGAAGAACTGCACTGGAGAAAGAAGAAACCACTACCAGATGGGGAATTATAAATCTAGACCAATACAAACTTGTACTGGTAATTACTCTTATTTCTTTAAGTGTAAGGTAATTCAACTATATTTTCAGGGAGGTAAACTTTTTGGTATTATTTTTGCACATGAGATAAAAACCATACATTTCGTGATTGTTTTATGGGGATTAGGTGAATTTGATTTATTTTTTCTCTGAAATAACTTCACAAAATCAAATGTATCTTTAAAACTATATTATTTCTTGATGTAGTAATAATTTTTAATATTACTGAATATAAAGATCTTAAAATTATATTTTAAATATCTAGTATTTAAAACAAAAACTGTGTCTAGCAACTAGAAATTGCTATAATTAAAATGCAATAAAATAAAATGAAATAAGTCAAATATATTCTTCTATGTAAATATATTATCCAATATAAAATGGGTTCTTAATTACTACAATTCAATGTGATTGCATTTTAAATATAAACATCTGCATTTTAAACTCACAGTCAGTAATTTGAATGAAGTATTATAGAATTCAAAATAAAAAGTATTTTGATTACTTGTATGTTATGATCTGTGCCTACATTTTGCAAAATACAGCTCTGAATCAATCCCATTTGTTCCTCTTTGCTAGATGAGTGGAAGAAGAAAGTCAGCGATCTTATGGAATTGTAATAGAAATATTAGAAGATGACTTACAGATCAAGGAAAAAGAAGTTACAGAGCTGAGGCATATATTCGGGTAAAGTTATCAGAATTGTTATTTCTTTGTGTGTATCTCAAAGCATTCTCATTACTTATTCTGCTTTTAGAAGCCCTTCTTTTAAAAAAAGAAAAGGAAAAAGAAGAAACTATCTAACATCAGACCTAATCAGTTATGTTCTAAATCTCAGAATGTAAGGTTATTTCTTGTCTGAGTACATCACTCGCAAGAGCAAACATACTATCGTCTTAAAATATGGCATGCATTCTCTCATTACTAAGGCTTATAAAAAAGAGAGAGATCTAAAGCCTAATCTTTGAATGCAAGCTGTTGCTGATCTAAATAATCTTCTCTGAAATTATGTTATTCTTGGAAACCATACAAATAACAAACAGAAATGCTTTTCTCCCCAGATTGTGGAGCAAATTGGTCACATTGTTCTCGTTGGTCTGTGAGGATAAGTCCAATTTTAACAAACCCTCTGGTCTCTTGACATTGAAAGGTTGGCCCTTAATGGAACTGCGTATCATTCTGCCCCTGAACAATCATATTACAACTTGTATTATTGCTCAAGGCTTTTAGTGGGCTTTGTTCCATCATAATAAGAGAAAAATAACCCGGAATAGCGTCACAACCTTGGAAGAAACAAAATGTTCAGAGAAGGGGGGCAGGACCTTAAATACACAAGCAACCTTTTGGAGAAATTGAATCTAACTTAGAGAAATTAAGTGTGTTGTGAAGGGTCAGTGAAAGTAGCGGCCTGGCTGAGGAAGCATTCTAGGGAGTCCACTTCTCTGTATTCATTTGGAGCATGGATTTCTCACACAATGTACTAATGGAAAAGACCTCCCTCTATTTTACTTGGAAAACATGTTTAAAGTAAGGACCAAATGACATTATATTTTTCAGAAGAAAAATTTATATATAGTGCGCACATAAAATTCACATATCTGGCAAATAAAATCATCCATGTATAACATATCCCCTATGAAAATGTTTAGTGGAATTAATAAGGCCTTCACAGTGTTCAATTTATGGTTTGGGAAATAATTGATTCTCCATGTTATTTGGCCCACGGTGATGAACTCAACGCTGACAGTCATGCTGAGATACCACTGGGCCGACTTTTGCAAACAGTATCACATGCTACGATGTGGAAAAACATTTGACATTCCTATAGAGACATGACTGGCACTTTGGTACAGCAGATTTATACATACATATTTATTTTATTCAGAAGGAGATGTGAATGTTGAACTTAATCATAAGCCCTACAGCTCTTATTGACTCAGAGATAAATATGCTGGAATGAAATATAAAAAAGTGGATATTTTTCCCTTACCTTTATAAAGCCAAAGTGTTATTTCTTTTTGTTCTGTAGTTTAGAAAATATTGTGCAAATATATCAAGGCTAACTAAAATTAGACATACCCCATTAAAAATTAGACAATGTGTTTGCAATGTAGATTTATTTCATGTCTTATAAACACTGTCTGTTGTTTCTGCCTTGTCTGCTATAACTGACATCTTATATTTTCAATATATGCAATAAATGTGACATTAATTCACTGATAACTCTTAGATATGAAAGGCAAATATAAGTATTGGGAGGTTTTCATTCAGAGTCTGAGTGTTATGCTATAGATCAGATATTTTTCCAGACACATAAAATATGACCAGTGTGTAGGATAATATTAATTTTCATAGATAATATACATTGTGACTTGTGCTTAGTGAATGCTGAAACTGATTTCTGTCAAGCTTTCCCTGCTCTGAAGAGAGCTTTCCTACCACACTCTGCTTCCTCTAAGAACTCACCACCAAGCAGAGAGAAATCATATACAAAGAGGTGACCCCCAAACGGAAAGAGCTGCTCCGGGTAGGGCTCTCATTGGGTGCATTTCCTCCCCAGGCAAGGATCCAGCAAATCCATCTGCTTAGTGCACCCAGTGGTTTCTCCTGGGAAGGTTCTTTCTGGTCACAGTGAATTTTTTTGGTAAAAGTTCTTTTGCATGAACCTTGTTTTTTGTGAAGAGCCATTGAAGAGAACAGTGTGCTGCTGTGATATTTTGTTTCCTACTTGGGAAAGATGCCACCGAAATTGTTGTGGTGTTGAACGCAGCCTACATGGACGGTGCTATGAAAAAAACCTCACATGTACGAGGGGCTTTCTCATTTCAAAAAAGGTGAAATGTCTATTGATGACAAACCTTGTTCTGGACATCTATCAACTTCCCAACTGGATGAAAATGTTGACAAAATTCATGTACTTGTGCTCCAAGGCCAACGATAGACCACGGAACAGATGGTGAGGTGATCTAAACTATCGTGGAGCTCGGTCCAGTAAAGTGTAGTGTTGAGATTTGGGCAGGAGAAGGGTCGCTGCGAACTTTGTGCCGCACGTTCTGACTCAAAAAAAAAAAAAAAAAAGCCTGAGTGGAAACATGCCATGCTTTGAAAGAACAGCTCGGAATCAACCCAGACTTTTTCCCAAGGTCATGACAGTTGGGGAGACATGGTGCTATTCTTACAACCCTGAAAGCAAACATCAGTCAAGCAAGTGGAAGACGCCATCATCACTTCACCCCCAAAATACTCATCAAGTGAAATCAAAGTTCAGGATGATGCTCATGTGTGTTTTTGATGTGAGGGAAATAGTGCTTTTGGTGTTCGTTCCACCAGGTCATACTGTTAAACAAGCTTTCAATTTAGAGGTTCTTAGCAGATTGTGTAACAATGTGAGACAATAAAGGCCTGATATGTGGCAGATGGTGGACTGGTTTTGGCACCACAACAATGCACTCGCTCACACAGCCATCTCAGTACGCCAGATTTTAGCACAAAACAGCATGCCTCTCTTGCCCCATGCACCTGACTCACCTGACTTTGCTTCATGTGACTTCTTTTGTTTCCAAAAATACAAAGGGACATAAAAGGACAGTGATTTGAAGACATAGAAGAGATGAAGAAAATAAAAAACAAGGGAGGTGCTGTTAGCCATCCAAACAGATGAGTTTGAAAAATGTTTCCAAGAATGGAATAGCAGATTTGACAGATGTATTCAATGCCATGAGAGTATTTTGAAGGTGACAGGGTTGTTTTTTAAAAAATAAAATTAAATGCATAGCTTTAAAAAACAATCAGTTTTTCTTTCTTTTTTTATACTTACCATATAGTAAATAGCACTCACAGAAAGAAGACTATGACAATGGATATAGTAAAAGGAAAAGTAAGATGATTTTCAAATACAAGAAATTTTTGCTTCTTTATTTATTCATCCATTTTGTAAAACATTCCAGGCAAAAGGTTCACTTAAATTAAGGCATTGAGGTAAGAATAAATTAGAAGCATAAAAATCTATAAGAGGGGGAAAAAAACCAAACCTCTTTGACCTTATTACATAAATTGAGTAAGAACACTCTTCCTGAAGGTTTAAGGGTTTTGAAGTATATTGTATCTAGCCTGTTTGGATGCAAAAGGGAAGTGTGACAGATTGAATATTCATCATGTCATGGGAATATAAACTCATTTATTCAGAGTTACAAATAAATAAAATTAGGATAAAATCCGATACAAAGAGAATGCTTTCAAAAGTACATATACAAGAGACTGGAAGACCTCAAGTTGATAAAATCTGAAATATAGTGTTAGAAGATGTTAGAAGATAAGGGAGAATTTGAAGGCCTATACGATGGTTGTCAAAACTTGTGAAAAAAAGAGTGGAATATTTCACTTCGAAAATACTAGTAGCCTGATGCTAAAAATCCTCGAAGAGAGTACAGTAATGCCCCAATTTCCAAAAACAATTATAGAAAATCTACAGGAAGGGATGCCCTTCCAATGACTAAGGACATTAAAATTGCCTGCATCCTTGTTAAATCTCAGATTTCATGACTCTACCCCATATCAAATTAATTAGAAACACTAAGGATAACTTCCAGGGGCCAGAATTGTTAACATGCTCCCAGGCAATATTTTTACATACCAAAAATAACATTTCTGTCAAAATTCAAAAACTACACTTCTAAAATAATAGCCAAGTGACTCTGAGAATTGCCTGATGTCCTGTCGGAAGGATGGCACAAGAAAACGGGACACTGGTATGTCCAGAGAGTGTGTCAACAGAACAGAACAAACAGAGGCAGTGCATTTAGTCATGCTCGGTTCCATCAAGGCAGATAATATCACCTGGAAAGTAAGTCTTAGGTGCCTAGCGCAGAGTTTAGACCATTTTTTAATAACACATTTATGGTTGACAAGAGAAAGAAGAGTGCTTTGAGATTATATATATTGTATGTTACCTTACTTATCTGCCCCCTCCCCATCATTTGAAGGTAGTTGGTAGGATCAAGTGTAATAATATATGTGATAACAGTTAATGCTGTATTTGCAAAAGTTTCCATACTAAACATTCTTTCTCATTATCATTCTCACCTTGTATAACTTAAAAGAAGTGTGTGATGGATAACTGTGCCACATTAGTCTTTCTGTAAATCTATAAATAGCAAGACAACTACACAAGATGTTTATCAAAGAAGCATTTGATTCTAAAATCACATGTGTACGATGACTACTGCAAAAATGTTTTATGTGTTTTGTTTACTGTTTTCCTTTGTGGGAAAAAGTCATTATGGAGTTCCATGTAGATGCTAATTATATTCATAAAAAGAGATTTTTTTCTACAATATAATGCCACATGGCTTCTTCTGTCAACATAAATACACAACATCTTTGTCATGGCTTTGGCCCATAAGATGATATAGAGTAATATAATACTAAATGTAAACAAGAAAGTAAAATGTAAACCATTACTTTGCTCGCATCAATTTATAGTGGCTTTGAGATCAGAGTTTTATGTGTGTGTGTCGGGGGGATGGGAATGGGACAGAAATGTTCCCTCATCTTCCATGATAAAAGCATGTTCATTTATAACTTTGGATATTTGTGGAGATAATGGATGAAAAGCATAGAGATATGAGTTAAAAGGGAAGTCAGGAAGAAAAAGAGAGAAGTGGAAAATTGAAGTTCCATTTTCGGATTATTTCTTCCTCTGTGCTGCCTCTAATTTTTATGTTTATCAATGGAAGAGCATTTATTATATGCTGTTGGCTGTATCTGTTTCATGTCCATTTCCCTACTAGTATATACAATCATTAAAGGCAGTTTCAAATTTTTATTTAGACCTGCCTCTATTGCTATTTAAATGGCATCAGTGGCCCTGAAGATTCAAACTCACCACCCACCTTATTGATCTCTCTCTAAATGTCTACCAATTAATAAATTGAAAAAAATTACTTATCTCTGTGACTATTTTATACAGAAATATTCTATTGGTAGCCAACTGCTCAAATGATACGTTGTAACAGGTTATCACATATGATCATGCCAGGTTTCTGTTTAAAAGGATGCCCTCATGAGATAAAGTTTAATTGGATCACAAGACTACCTTTTTCTAGGTAAAAGGTAAAGGCTAAGAAAGGGTTCATTATGTGACAAGAAAGGAAGTTAACTCTGGGTAGAGAACTACTATTTTTAATAATTAAGGATAGAATTTACTATTAGAAATATATGCATAATAATGACTTCATTTTAATTAGGAACTTCTTCCATGGCCCAGCAAGCACTGTGAGCTCATTAGGATATGTTAAGCTCTAGTATGGTGTAGCAAGTATGAAAAATGTTAAGGGGAAATTAAAAAGTAAATTGAGCTTAGGATGTTAGAATACATAAGTGATGTTCCTATGGCAATGCATTCAACGCACATAGATTTTTACAACAGGCAAAAAAAGAGAAAATGAAATTTCTGTCAGGAATGATTGCTTTAAACTCTTGAATATTATTACATGTATCAAAAGAGAAGCATTTTAAATAGAATTTAATGAGAAAGGAGAAATAGGATTCAAATATAACCCCGGAGTACCGTTTTTTTGTTTTAGAGAACTGCATTCTAGTTAGTAAAGTTAAACTAAAAGTGGTTTTACTAAAATCACACTTGACTATCAAATAATGTGAAAATACATTCTATAGATTAATTTTGTTGGCATTAATAAAACTTGCTTGATCCCAAGTAGGGTTGAAATAGAGGGGAGGAAAAAGTTCCAGGCAGCAGTTCAGTTTTGAGCAAGAAGTTCTTTATTTTTCATGACCTTTTATTGAATGGTGATGTCTATTTTAAGAGTCAGTGGATTATCTCCAACTTCAAAACCTATTCTGTATCCACAGTAATCAAAACAGTTTGGTATTTTTTCAGCGATAGACAAGTAGACCAATGGATTAGAACAGAGAACTCAGAAATATAACTAAGCACCTACAGACACCTGCTCTTTGATAAAGAACTAAAACACACTGAGTGTGGGAACAATTGATGCTAGAAAAATTGGATCTCCACCAGCAAATATATTAAACTGGATCCACACTTCATACAATGTACAAAAATGAATTCAAGAGACCTAAATATAAACCCCAGAACCATAAGGGCCATCAATGAAAAAAATAAGGACAAGCTTGAGGACCCTGTACTAAGCCACAAAGACAGTGTTGAATATAATGAAAAAAGTATCCACGCTACAGAAGACAAAATAGAGACTTGGCCTTCTCAAAATACAATGTGCGAGCACATGAAAAGACCGTTGAAAAAGGGAAAAGGGAAAGGGGACGTTCCACAGATTGGGAAAACAATTTGGCAATGGTAGATCAGATAAAGGGCCAATTTCAAAATTCTATAGAAAACGACATCTTAGGAAGAATAGTACAAATAACCTCATAAATGATAGGGACAAATATGAACAGACAATTTGCTAAAGATGACATCCAGGAGGCCACAGATAAAGAAATAAGAGAAGAGAAATACAAATTCAAACAGCAATGAGATACCAACTCACACTGACACTCTTAGCAAAATTCTTTTAAAGAAAGATAAATGCTGGAGAGGGTGGGGCGGGGCGGCGCCCTCGTATGTTGCTGCGGGGATTCAGTATTGTTCAACCTCTATGGAAAATCAGTATGGCACGTCCTTATTCAGCTGCAAATACTAAGACCTTATTGATTCTGCTCTCTCTCTACGCGCGTTATGTACCCTCGAGAAATAAAGAACAAATACAAACAGATTAGCACGCTTATTTTTATTGAAGGAATTTCTATAGTAGCAAAAAGATAGACGCAATCAAGAGCCCTGTTTGTAGAGGAGCAGATGAATGAACTTGAATGCACATATTTAGTGGAATGTAATGCATCCTTCGAAAAGCAGGGATGGATCGGGGACTCCATCCCTGTTTTCGTCAGCGAGGCTGAGCACCGTAGGTTTTTCTTTGCGTGTTTTACATTCCACAGGCAACAATGAAAATAATAAATACCTATAAATAAAATAAAGCTCAAATTTTTCAGAGAGACAGAGAAGGTCACGGCCTTCAGTACCTTCCAGAATCTGTACCCATTCGACCTAAACACTGCTCTGAGTGGCTATCAAAGGAAGAAATATAAAAGTGAAATGGACCAAAATTCTTTTGTGGTACACAAGCTAGTTTCAAACAAACAAACAAACAAACAAAAAGATTCGGTGAACCCAAGAATAATTGTTGATTAAGAAGTACTTAATATAATGCATGCTCTTCAGGTTCATTTATTAGAACAACTAACATTCATTTAGTGTTTTTGCCTGGAAGAAAGAGTGGATGTTCACTCTTTTATTCATGGTTCATCAAACTTTATTCTCTTTCAAGGATAGTAGGGCCACAGAATCCAGAAAAATGTTGTTGTCAATGTTGTCTATAATGTTCTAAGGACTGAAGTATTTGAAGGGTCCAGGAGTCAGTGAGCAGTTTGTACCAAGGAAATTGTTAAACCTGAAGTGGGTATCAAGGGAAAAGATCGGGCTAAAGTAAGTGTTCAAGAGTCATTGTGTGTACTTGTTGAATGCGTCCTCAAAGTTAGATCATGGTAAGAGACAGCAATTCAATCTACCTTCACAAGTAAAGCCATTTCATGGCAACACAGTCTTATCCTTTAGGATATTTTTAAAAATTACTACCTCCAATGTTGAAAATAGCTTTAACACCAAATTATGTCAGCAGACTTGTATTGCAAAGTTCGATCCTAGTCACCGAAGTCACTGGCATACATAATAACAACTACACCTTGTATACTTTATTAATTTATCACAATAATAATACAAGGGTTGTTTTTCTTATTTTACAACTGAGTAAACTGAAACTTTGGAAGGATAGATAAATAAATAATAAAAAGTCAGAAAAACAAGACAAACTGACTAGCTGAAAAGCAGAAACAGGTTTTGAATACCAGTGTAAATAGAAAATTTAAGCTTTTAAGGACTACTCATGCTCTTAAAATAACTTTTCTGCTTTTTAAAACTTCAAAACATGTCAAGTACTTCTATGTAATGTTAGAAGCACACAATGCAAGCCCAAATTTCTAAATACATTTATTACAACAAAACAACTCCAAAGTTATTTTCATTAAAAAAATCATTTTATTGGGGGTTTTTACAGCTCATACAACATTTCATACATCGATTGTATCAAGCATATTTGTACATATGTTGCCACCGTAATTTCCAAAACATTTTGTTTCAGCCATTGGTATAAGCTCCTTTTTTCCTCCCTCCCTTACCCACCCTTTCACCCTCCTGTATTCTTGATCATTGATATGTTGTTAATTGTTAGTTTGTATCTTACACTGTCCATTGTCTCTCTTCACCCACATTTCTGTTATTTGTCCCCTTAAGGGGTGACTATGTGTCCAATCTGGTGATGGGTTCCCACTTACTCACCCTTCCCCCTCCCTGACCCTCATGATATTGCTACTCCCGTGACTGATCCTAAGCAGTTTATCTGTCCTGAATTCCATGTGATGAGAGCTCTTATCTGTACCAATGTGTGTTCCAATGTGTGTTTTCCAGTCTAGCCAGATTTGTAAGGTAGAACTGGGTCATGGTCGTGGGGAGGAGGAAGGATTCAGAAACTAAAGGAATGATGTTTGATTCGTCAGTGCTGTTCTACACCTTGGTTGAAACATCCCTTCCATATACCATATCTGTGGGGGAATAGCCAATCATCTACAGATGGGCTTTGGTTTTCCACTTCAAACCCTTTCTTTCACATCAATATAGTTATTTGTTTTGTATCTTTTGATACCTAGTGCCTGATCCCATTGACACCTCAGGATCAGACAGGCTGATGTGCTTATTCCATGTGGGCTTATTTGCTTCCCTGCTAGATAAATGGTTGCTTGTTTGACTTCAAGCCTTTAAGAACCCAGACACAATATCTTTTGATAGTCGTGCACCATCTCCTCTCTTCACCACATTTGTTTATGCACCCATTTTTCTTCAGTGATCATCTCGGGAAGGTGAGTACCAGGTTATCAGAACAAAGTGTTCTTGTGTTAAGGGAGGCCTTGAGTAGAGGCCCAAAGTCCATCTGCTATCTAAATACTTATCATATAGATATATGTACATTAGCCCCTATCCCTTTCACTATAAATTAATATATTTGCATATACACATGCCTACAACTATACCTTTATAAATAGCTTTTGCCTCCTATTTCTTTCCTCAATTTCCCACTATCATGCTCAACCTCCATTCGGCTCTTAGTATTTCCTCTCATATACATTGCTCTTGATCAAGTCCCACCAGGCATTATGCGCCCTCCTCACCATAAGTTTTAGATCTCTTCTGTTTCCTTTACTCTGAGTTTGCTGGCTCCCCCGACCCCGTTCCTGGGAACTCCTCTCCCATGTCCCACTCGAATCACCATTCCCATAGTTTTCTTCTCTGAATTGTTTGTCCTGCCTATCTTATATTGGTAAACATAGGGTGAAAGAAAAACAAAAACAAAACATAATAAAACAAACAACAAACAAATAGAACAAGAGAAAATCCAAAACAAAGAAACAAACAAAAACAATAGATAATTCCAGGCCTTCCTGTTGACCCGTATGTATGTTATCTGATCAAGTCTGATGAGGTGCCAAGCCCTATCCCCCAAGTCAGAAGACTATTTTCAGGATTCCTCGGGACTTGGTTACTTTGGTTGCCTTGCTGCCTAGTTGCACTCCCTTCGCGTTTCACCCCACGGTGCATAGGACAGACCAGGTAAACTTCCTGCACCATGTCTCCAGTGCTGTCCCCATAGCACTATGGGTCAGTGAGGGAATGTTATATCTCATGCACAATGTTCCTCTCTGTTCACTGACTACTCTGAACAGGGATATCACCCCTGGGGCTTGGTGGGTCATGATGAGGCCCACTCTCTCTTTCACTCTTAGTCCACTACTGTGTGGTATGGACAGACCCACCACTCTCCGGGAGCTCTATTTTCAGTGTTGTCCTCTGTATTGCCTTCTTCTGGGGAGAGGTTCCACGTAGCTCAGCTTGGGCCTACCCCATCGTAGTAGTTTCTGTTAGTTCGCTGTTCCATGCCAGTGTATTGCCCTCAAGGCTTGGTGCTCTAGGATGGGATCTGGTCCCGCTCTCTCTTTCCTGTGGAGACAAGTCATACCCTCCCTGGGGGTGTTTTAGTGCCCTGTTCCCCATCATCCTCTGTAGTAGTTACATAAGCTGTTGTCAATTTGAGAATTAACAGTGAAGGGGTGGAATTTAGACTATCAATCAGGTGGCAGTTTGATTACCTCATTTGGAGGTGCTAAGGAGATAAAGCACTCTCTTGAAGTTGGATACAGGCTCAATCCCTGGAAGACATTGCAGCTGACAAGACACATGGGGCTACACTAGTGCCCTGAGCTGGAGGAGCCTCGCAGAGACCCTTGCCAGTGTTGAGATGCTTACATTGCCACTGGATTCACAAGACTTCCCACCCACTGGCTTGTAATCTTCCTGCACTTGGCATCATTGCATGTTTTTCATGAGTCTGAAGAGGGCTTTATAGGTTGATATCGGAAATATGGGATAATATTGGACTTATAGACTTGATATGGACTAGGCTGGGATGTTTTCTCAGTATTCAACTACTCTTGTGTATGAAACTCTTTCTTATATACAGAAGAATGTCTATGAATTTGTTTCTCTAGTTATCCCACACTAACACAATCTCTTTTTCTTTCTTTTTCTTTTCTCTCTTCTCCCTCTTTCCCCCTCCTTTTTAGTTGGCTGCCATTTGAATGCCTGAGTTGGGCCAGACCCTTGCCAAAGTGCCTGGACCTCGACCTGTGATTCATGCATTAAATAGCTTATACTCTATGCCCATTGTACTTTTTGAGCTTACTTACCTCAGTGGACTCATGTTTTACTTGTCCCTTTGTGCTTGGCTAACTTCACTTAACATAATTTCCTCCAAATATTCCCATGAGGCAATGTGCTACATGCATTTATTGCTGCTTTTTAGGGCTGCATAGTTCTCCTTTGTATGTATACACCAGAGTATTTTAATCCATTCATAAATTGATGGAAATTTAAAATGCTTCCAGGTCTTTGAAATTGTGAACTGTGCCATGATGAACATTGGAACACAGATATCTGCTCTTGGTCTGTTTCTTACTTTTTCTGGGTATATGCCCAGTAGAGGGGTTGCTGAATCATATGGTAGCTCAATTTCTATAATTTCGATTTGTTTTAGGTATTGCCAGATTGATTTCTACAGTGGCTTCACGTACCTCCTGGACTACCAGCAGTGGATGAGAGTTCCTATCCACACCCACTCCAGCACTTGTTGCTCTCTAGTTTTTTGAATTGGGCTATCTTTGAGGATGTTAGGTGGAATCTTGTAGCTATTTTAATGTGCATTTCCATTATGGCTAACGATCAGGAACATTTTCTCATGTCTTTAATGGCCATTTGGATTTCTGCCATTTTGAACTTCTGTTCAGATCTTTTAGCCACGTCCTCAATGGGCTCTTTGTTTTTATTCTTGTTGTAGGCTAGCAGAGTATTGCATATTTTAGTAATAAGGCCTTTGTCTGATGTGTCATTGATAAATATGGTTTCGTAGTCTGTGCAGTCTCTTAATATGCTCTTGGAGAAGTCTTTTGATGTGCATAGGTGTGTTATCCCACTTGTCAGTTTGTGCCTCCACTGTGTTTGTATCTTTCCCTATTTCTGAAAGCCTGTATATTCACTGCACCTGAGTTCTTACGTTTGTCCCAATTCCCTCATTAATGGCCCTAATAGATTGGGTTTTAATTTGTAGTCTCTGATCCACCTTGTGCATGGAGTAAGAAGAGGGTACTGCTTTATTTTTCTGAAGATGGATATCCATATTTTTCCCAGCACCATTTGTTAAAGAGGGCATCTAATTCCCGTTTGATATTTTGGGGGCCCTTAGAGAAGATCAGTTGTCTGTATGCTCATGATTTTATTCCTGGATATCCTGTTCATTTCCATTGGTCTGAGTATCTGTTGTTATACCAATACAATGCTATTTTGACTACTATAGCTATATAGAAAGTGTTAAATTCAGGTAAAGCAAGCCCTCCTAGTTTATCCTTCTTCTTGAGGACTTCTCTGATAATTCAGAACTTCTTCCCTCTCCATTTGAAGTTGACAGTCAATGTTTCCAATTCCTTGAAAAAAGATGTAGGTATTTTTATCAGGATAGTGTTATAATTATAAGGTGCTTTGCATAGGATCGACATCTTTACAATATTTAGTCTTCTGATCCATGAGCAAGGAATATTCTTCCATTTGTGGAGGTCATTTCTGGTTTCTTGTAATAGTGTTCTGTAATTCTCCTTGTACAAATATTTTTTGGTCAGATATGTTCCTAGATATTTCAATTTGTGCTTGGAAATTGTGAAGGGTACTATCATTTTTATCTTCTCTTCCATGTCTTGTCTGGTATATATAGCAATACAATAGGCTTCTGTTTGTTGATCTCATATCCTACCACTCTTCCATATTCCTCTATCACTTCCAGCAATCCTCTGTGGAGCTTTTTGGGTTTTCAATATATATAATCATATCATCTGTGAATAATGATAGCTTCACCTCTTCTTTCCCCATATAAATTCCTTTAATGTCTTTCCTTCACCTTATCTGTTAGCTGGGACTTCCAATACAATGTTGAATAAAAGTGGGGACAAGGAGCATCCTTGTCTTGTCCCCTTTATCAGTGGGAATGTTTTCATTTTTTCTCCATTCTCTACTACATTGACTGTAGGCTGTTCATCTATTGCTTGTATTACATTGAGAATTTTTGCTTCCATTTCTAGCATCTTGAGTGTCTTAAATAGAAATGGGTATTAGATGTTGTCAAATGCTTTTTCTGTGTTTATCAATATTATCATGTGGTTCTTATCCTTTTTTTGTCAATATGGAGAATAGTATTGATGAACTTTAGAATATTGAACCATCACTGCATCCCTAGAATGAATCCAACTTGGTCATGATAAATTATTCTTTTATATACTTTTGTATTTTTTTGGCCAATATTTTAAAAGAATTTTTACATCAATGTTCATTAGCGATATCAGTAGGCAGAGGTTCCCCCAGCTGAGTGGAGAAGCATGAAGGGCAGGCTGGAGTTCCCCAGCCACTGAGAGGGTCTTGGAGTATAGATGAGAGTTCTCCTAGCCATTAAGAAGGCAGTGAAATTCCCCCAGGTGCTATCAGGGTTGTGGGAGACATGCTGGAGTTCCCTCAGCCCGTAGGAGGTTGGTGGGTGTTCTTTCAGGTGCATGTAGGGCCATGGAAGGCAGGTGGAAGCTTCCCCAGCCACTAGAAGGGAGGCAGGATTTCCCCAGACTTTAAGGGAGCAGGCTGGAGCTCCACCAGCTGTGTGGAGAGCCAGCGAAGATGGGTTGGAGTTCCCTTGGCCCCTAGGAGAGCAGTGGGAGTTCCCCCAGGCACTAGGAGGGCTGTGGGAGGTGGGTGGGAGTATCCCCAGCTGCTAAGAGAGTGGTAGGAGTTCTTCCCAGACACTAAGAGAGCTGCAAGATTTCCCCTAAATGCATGTAGGTCCATGAGAGGCAGGCGGGGATCCCCCAGTCACCAAGAGGGCTGTAGGAGATCCCCCAGAAGCATGTATGGCTCCAGAATTTGGGCTGGAGGTCCCCCAGCTGCTAATATGGTGGTACACATTTCCCCAGGCACTAGGAAGGCTGTGGGGGTTCCCGCAGACACTCCTTAGGTCAAGGAAGGTGGGTTGGTGTTTCCCCAGCTGGGTGGAGGACAGGAAGATTTGTCCTAGGACAGTGGTTCTCAACCTTACTAAGGCCAAAACCCTTTAATACATTTCCACATGTTTTAGTGACTCCACAACCATGAAATTATTTTTGTTGCTACTTCATAACTCTAATTTTGCTACTGTTATGAATCAGGTATCCTTGTGAAAGCATTGTTTTACCCTCAAAGGGCTCACGACCCACAGGTTGAGAACCACTGCCCTAGGCAGAGGGAAGTGCCCTGGAGGCTGGCAGTGGCATGTGAAAGGAAAAAAGCAGAGAGAAAAGAAAAGAAACAGAAAAAAAGAAAACTGAGCCAGCAGTGATTATGGCAGGAAAGACACGAGAAAAAAAAAAGGTAAAGAAATAGATGAGTCCCAACCACCTAACTGAGGGGCTGCAGGGGTTTAAACCCTGACCCAAGGGAGAAGCAGCTGTGGCTGTGTTGAAGTAAAGCTCTTGGGCCTGCAAAATTAGCCCAGCACCTTCTGCAACTCTTGCAGGGCTATAGCTAAGCCCTGGCTGGCCTCCGCAATGGTAAGCCAAAAGCCCACAGTTCTTTAATACCTAGTGGCTATAAGTCTATTCATCTCTATGAGACTCCTCCTGTGCCCTGGAAGAGTGGAGTTTCCCTCTCAGTGGCTCTCCTGCCTGATTTCAATGGAGTTCCTAAGTGTGTTACTCAGTTGCCATTTTGCTGGAAATCCCCTTCATTTTGTTTCATTTCATGGTTATTCATTAAGCTCATTAGAAGTAGCTCAAATATAACCCCCACCTCCAATTTTTCTCTTTGTTCTTGGGTACCAGAGAGTTCATCTTAACTCATCATGATCCTTCATGACAAGTAGAATTCCCCTATAGAGTTTTGTAGGCTGTAACCGTAATGGAAGCAGATCACCAGGTTTTTGGTTTATAGAGCTATTGGTTGGGCTCAAACTGACAACTTTCTGTTAGCAGTCAAGTGCATAATCATTTTGCACGCAGGCATCCTTGTTTTCTCTTAGTATGCAATTTATATAATTCTTTACATTTCATAGAAGGTTTCCCTTTCTTTACTTACCCAAGTAAATTGCTTGCTGTCTTGTGATCACAAATGATGTTGTGATCATTTGCTTCCTGGGATATAGAAAGAGGAAGGGAGTAAAGCCAGAGCAGCTCAGATGTTCTGATTCAATATCTGTAAGACTCCTCAGTTGCCTGAAAAGTTGCCTCTCCCTTTTGATTCATAGACAATTATTTCATACAAACCTTTAGAGAAAAACCCAGTCTTGATAACTTCAAAATCAGACTTCAGCTGTTCAGAACATTTGTATTATTTGAAGTCACAGCCACAGAGAGAACTTCTGCAAAAGCATTTCCAAACCTAGGACCGCTGTCCATACCCTTTGCTCAGTATAAGACAGTGTAATATAATTGGCTCTCTGAGCGTAGAAGGGTGCTTAGGCAAATGCCACCATATTCTGCCTCATATTGATTCTCTACTTTTTCTGTACTCTATCTAGGTTCTATAATTCATTGCGATGACCACACAGAACTAACGGACAATGGTCATGATTATAGGGTTTATTAAGGAAGTTAACAGATTACAACACAGGTGAGAAATGCTCATGATATAGGTTTTCAGTCAGGATATGCAAAGTTACTTCAGGGCTGTTAATAAATACCCAAAGGGCAGGCCGCTTAACTGTATGGCTCAACACAGAGGTTAGGCTCATGCTCCTTGGGCCATTGAACTCAGAAACTCAGGCCCTTCAATTAAGTGCCCAGAGACACATCACGCCAGTAGGCCCCAATCTGAAGACACTCAGCTCCACGCCTTCTGAGTTAGCAAGTCAAGCATTCCCAGTTAAATGTCCAAAGACACCTCACTCCATGAGTCAGTCACCCACCCTAAAGCACTCAGCATTATTTCCTCTGTGGGCTGAGAAATTCACCACTTAATCTCAGACATTGGCTCCTCTTCTCTTCTTCTCCTCAGATATTAAAGCTGCCTTTAGGATCAAGGAGTTTCACTGCACAGGTATCTCAGGATCCAGAGGATGTGTTCCACTCCTGGCTCTTCCTTGTCATGAGATCTCCTCTGCTGCTCAGAAGGCTCATTTTACACCCAGCAGGACAATAATCACAATGACTCCTGTTAACAATTACTCACAAGCGAAGCTTATCAATGTCTTCCCTCACTTTCTTACCAACCCGTTTTCAAGAAAAGGTGGTTTGATGGGAATTACAGAGACTTTGGATTCAAGATCCACTCTAAATAATTAATTACCCCTGCAATCCAAATTTCAAAGGGCCAAGTTTTTCTGTAAATTTAATGTATAAATTTTAAAATTGCTATGACATTTACACTTAGGCTCACATTGTTGTTGTTCGGTACCATCTAGTCAGTTCCAGCTAATACTGACCCTATTCACAACAAAATGGGATGGCGCCTGGTCCTGTGCCATGCCCACAATTCTCCTTATGTTTGAGCCTATTGTTGCAGCTACTATGTCAATAAATCTTGTCAGGGGCTTCCTCTCTTATAATAAGTCCAATGTTCATGAGACCAAGTCTTGTCATCCTTGTTTCTAAGGAGAACTCTGTCTGTACTTCTTCTAGGACAGATTTTCTTGTTATTTTGGTCATCCATGGTATTTTCAATATTCTTCAGCAGCACCATAATTGAAATGCATTGATTCCACATAGGCCTCCCTTATTCCAATATCCAACTTTCATATGCATATGGCTCAGTGCATCTGAGTCCTCATAGTAACATCCTTTCTTTTCCACATATTAAAGCAGTTTTGAGCAGGAAATTTACCCAGTGCAGTGCTTCCTTTCATTTCTTGATGGCTGTTTCCATGAGCGTTGACTGTGGTTCTAAGCATGATGAAATCCTTGGCAACTTCATCTTTTATTGGTTTATTATGATTTTATTGTTGTGAGGATTCTGGTCTTCTTTGCACTCACACTGATAATTTCCGTCCTGACCTTCATCAGTAAGTGCTTGATGTCCTCTTCAGTTTCAGCAAGTGAGAGAGTACCATCTGCATGTCACAGATTGTTAATAAGTCTTCCTCCAATCCTGATGAAATATTCTTCTTTAGCATACAGAAGTCAGTGTCTTGGGTTATTTGCTCAGCATTTAGAGTGAATAAGTGTGGTGAGAGGACACAACTCTGGCACACACCTTTCCTGATTTTAAATCATGCAGGGAGCCCTTATTCTGTCTACCTCTTGATCCATGGACACGTCCTCCCTGAGCACAATGCAGTGTCTTGGACCCCATTCTACTCAAGGACCTCTGTGGTTTAGTACGAGCCACCCTGTCAAATGCCTTTGCTTGGTCAACGAAGCACAAGCAACCATTTTCCTGGTATTCTCTGTTTTCAGCCAAGATCCATCTGACACCAATGATATCCTTTGTTCCACATCTTCTTCTGAATTTGGCCGGAACCTCTGGAAGCTCAGTCAATGTACTTCAACAATCGCTTTTGAGTGGTGTTCAGCAAAAACGCTACTTGCATGTGAAAGAAATGACCTTGTTCTATAATTTGACCATTCTTTTGAGTCCCCTCTCTTTGGAAGGTGACATGAACAGGATGGAAGAAAACCGCCTGCTTCCATGCTACACTGATGCTGACAGCTCTGTCACTGGTATTTCAAATATCAGCAGAGTCACTGAAGAGGAACAGATCAGTGCATCTTCCAGAAGACAAACAAAAACAGATTATGCAAAAGGAATAGATTGTCCTGTTCTGAGGGATTAGCCACGGACATCTATGGATAGCAACAGAACATAGAACATTGTCAACTATTGTGCCACAAGATGAACTCTTCATCTTGGGAAACATTGAAATTACAACTCAAGAAAGAGCTACCTTCTCAAAGTGAATTTAACAATTATGATGTGGATGGTGTAAAGCTTGTATAGCCATGACTCAAAATTAGAAGACATAGTTGCAAACATCCCTTTATTATCAGAAAACATAGTTATGAATTATGAATAAAAATGTAGAGGTCATCAAAAATGGAAGCCATAAAAATTGATATTCTAGTAACTAGTAAGCTAGTGGACTGGTATTGACCATTTTTCATCAGCTAATCATATGATTTATTAAGCTGGGTATGACAAATTCAAGAGGAATACGTCACTTTCAAAATCAATCTTGAAGTACAATGAATTCTCTGATAGAATAATACCTGAACTCCTATAGGGAAACCAAATTAATTAGTTAATACTACTATTATTCAAATTGATTGATCAATTCCAAAAGCCAGTGGTGAAGAAATTGAAGAGCTCTACCAACTTCATTGTGATATTGATCAAGCATGCAGTCAACAGCATTGGTAATTATTGGCAATTGGAATTCAGATGATGAGACAAAGTGGAAAGAGCAATTGTTGGAAAACAGGACCTTTATGATAGAAACTAAGCTAGAGATCACATGATGGAATTTGCATATAAGTATATGTTGAAATTAAAGAATATTAAACTTACATGTGAGCAACTGCTGGTCTATTCCACAGTCAGCCTCTTTTCTCATTTTATATCCTGATGTTGACTTTTCCATTGGCCCTCCTCACCAAACCAAATTAAACCAAACTCACAGCCATGGAGTCAGTTCTGACTCAGAATGACCCAATAGAACAAGGTAGGACTACCCATGTGGGCTTCTGAGATTGTAACTTTAGGGGAGTAGAAAACCTCACCACTACCCACTGATATAGTCAATTTGATTTCTATGTATTCTATCTGTCAAAGTCTGTGTGTACAAAAACCATTTATGTTTATAAAGTTATTATTATACTTCTTTGGGATATTATTATACTCATTCCAAAGAAAGGCAATCCAACAAAGTGCTGAAGCTATCAAATTATGCCATGGGTCCTGAACTTTTCTATCATGCTAAGATTATGAGCTTGAGTAGCCCATGCAAATTTCAAGAACAGACTAGACACCTTGAACATGAAGACAGATTTGATGAGCTGTGGAATGATATGAACATATTACAGATGAATAAACAATATAATTACAATTAGTTTCAAATAAAATTTTACTAAAGATAATTTGGCAATTGTATCATAGCGCAATAAGAAGGTGAGTAGTACATTGACAGGGAGCTGCCAGAAACGCAAGCTGGATCCAGCAGAGGAGGGAGAATTCAACCCACTGCTAGGATTGGGATGCTTGTCATTGTTTTACCCAAATACAGAGACCAGGTTGATTTGAGACAATCTAAGTTTATTTCAATAAGTGTTTGACAGAAGGAAGCAGAGGGTTGAGACCTGCCAAAACTGCTTTTGAGAGTCAGCGAGAAGCCACTGGTGCACTCTGAACTGTGTGGAGAGTTAAAGGCATGTTTAACAAGTTTGTAACAATGAACAGAGGCACTCAGAAACGGGACAAAAAAAGTACAGTTCACAAAAACAGGAGGCATACGGTCACCCCATCAAGGCTCAGAATCCATTCCTTATCAAAAGGCCTTGCTGCGTAGATGGCCTGTTTATTCAAACTTGCCGAATAAGAATATTATTAAGTTTAAATGAGAATTTACTTCAAGGGGGATGGTGACGATTATATTTTGGGCTTTTTCTGAAAACCAAATCTTTAACAGACCAGATCTCAAACCAGGCCACGTTTCCAGCACTGATTGACAACATGCTAACTCTATACATTCCCCCTGTATCAGCAGATCATTGATGACGTCAAATGGAGCGTGTCTGAAATCAGAGTGTCCCAGAAAGATATTTCCTTCTGTTTTATAGACTATACAAAGACTTTCAACTCTGTAGGTCATAATGGATTGTAGGTAACTTTGAGAAGAATGAGGAGTTCTGGAGAGTAATGGTTACCTGTTAGGCTGTGATCTTCCAGGTCTGAAGCTTAATATGCTCCTTGGGAGAGAATAGGGATTTCTACTTCAACAGACATTTGCTATCTCAGAAATTCACAAGGACAGTTCTACCATTTCCCATAGGGTCACTAAGAGTCCACATAGACTCGATGGCAATGATTTGGAGGTTTTTGATTGGATCACAATGGGAATTCCAGAACACTTTATCATGCTCATGTAAAACTTATACATAGAACAAATAGTATCATTTGAATCGAACAAAGAATATTGCCTGGTTTAAAATTTAAAATAAAATAAACTTAGGAAAGGTGTGTGTCAGGGATGTGCCTTTTCACCATACTTATTCCATCTGCATGCTGAGTTAATCATCGGGGAAGCTGAACTGTCTAAGGAAGACCATAGCATCAAGTTTAGAAGAAGGCTTATTGACAAGCAGCAATAAGCAGAGGATGCAAACTTGCCTGCATTAGG
This sequence comes from Tenrec ecaudatus, assembly GCF_050624435.1. NCBI lineage: Eukaryota > Metazoa > Chordata > Mammalia > Afrosoricida > Tenrecidae > Tenrec > Tenrec ecaudatus. The sequence continues at coordinate 103,236,858 of NC_134530.1, forward strand.
GTACTTGAAGTATTTGCTAATGAAGATTAAAGCCTTTAATATAGATAAAAGCCCAATGTGAAGAAAACCCAAATCTTCACAACCAAACAAATAGACAGCATTATGACAAAAAGGAGAAAATATGGAAATCATCATGAATTGCTTGGGTCCACTATCAATGCTAAATGAAGCAGTAGTCAAATGGTGCATTGTCCTGTGCTAATCTGCTACATAAGAGCCACTCAGAAAGTGGAGAGCAAGGACATCAAGGCGAACCTGTGCAAAGCGACAGTATTTTCAATTGCTTGATACGTGTGTGAATGTTAGACAGTGAATAAGGAAATAGCAGAATAAGGAAGACTGGAGAATAATTGACAGATCTGATTTATGGTGTTGGCAGAGAACATTGAAATAACTGGGGCTACCAGAAGGATAAAAAAGATATAAAAATGGATTAAAAAGATGCTATTAAAAGAAACAATGTCAAAAGAAAATGATTAGGGAAAAGACTGTACAGATGTGCTTTATACAATTGATGTATGTATATGTATGGATTGTGATAAGAGTTGTATGAGCCCCTAATAAAACGTTTAAAAAATAAATTTTAAAAAAGTGATAATGTCTGGGGTTTTAAAAGCTTGAAGATAAAAAAGTGGCCATCTAGCTGAGAAGCAACAAAGCCCACATAGAAGAAGCACCCCAGCCTGTGTGATCATGAGGTGTCAATTGGATCAGTTATCAGCCATCAAAGACCCAGAACAAAAAAATCATATTGATGTGAATGAGAGGGAGGGAAGAGTGGAGACCCAAAACCCATCTGTATACAGTTGGACATCCCTTTACAGAAGGGTCACAGGAAGAGATGAGCCAGTCAGGGTGCAGTATAGCACCGACGAAACATACAACTTTCCTCTAGTTCCCTACCCTTCCCCCAATTATCATGACCTCAATTCTGTGTTAAAAATCCAGCTAGACCAGAGCATGTACACAGGTATAGATAAAAGCTCGCAACACAGGTAATCCAGGACAGACAAGCCCCTGAGGATCAATTATGAAAGTAGTGATACCAGGAGGGTAAAGGTAAGGTGGGAGGAGGGGGCGGGGGAGAAAGGGGAAACTGGTCACAACGATCTATCTATAGCTTCCTCCAGGGGAACAAATAGCAGAAAAGTGGGTGAATGGAGACAGCAGTTGGTGTAAGACATGACAAAAATAATAAGTTATAAATTATCAAGGGTTCATGAGGGAGGGAGGGGGAAATGAATTGATACCAAGGGCTCAAATAGAAAGATACAATTTTGATGTACACCTGTTCTGGTTTTAAACTTTCCTGTGTTCTGTTTACACAAAGGCCTCTTTTCCTCATGAGCACAATGGAGTGTTTTGGAATTCCCATTCTTCTCAAGGTTATCCACAGATTACTGTGATCCACACAATCAAATACGTTCCAATAGTTAACAAAACACAAGTAAAAATCTTTCTGGTATTCTCTGATTGAAGCTAAAATCCATCAGATATCATTGATATACCTAGCTTCAATTCCTCTTCTGAATCCAGTCTGAACTTCTGGAAGTTTCCTGTCAATGTATAATTGTAACCATTGTTTGATAATCGTAAGCAAAATTATACTTGTGTGCAATATCAATGATATTGAAATTGTTTGATATTGATATTGTTTTATAGTTTGAGCATTCTTTTGGATCACCTTTCTTTGGAATAGATCTCCTCCTTGGCCAAGTGAAGGCTTCCAGTGTTTGTTTGTTTTTAGTTTGATGAAACATTTCAATTGATATTCCATCATTTCTGCAGCTTTGTTTTTTTCCCATTTTTTGTTGGTTTGTTTTTTGCTAATGCATTCAGTGCGATTTGAACTTCTTCCTTCAGCATCATGGGTCCTTGTTTATAAACTACCACCTGAAATGGAGGATTGTCAACTAGTTTTTTTGTTCCAATGACTATGTATTCTTTCTATCTTTTCTTGATGCTTCATACAACATTCACTACTTTATCCATAGAATCTTTCAAGATTGCAACTGGAGGCTTGAATTTATCCTTGAGTCATTTCAGTTTAAGTTATGATGAGTGTGTTCTTCCCTGTGGTAATCTATTTTTTAAGTCTTTACCCATTTCACTACCATATTTGGCTGTGTCTTTCAGAGCTGACCTTTAAAATGTTCTATTCAGCTCTCTGACTTCATCTTCCATTTGCTTTAGCTACTCTATGATTAAGAGCACATTTCAGAATCTCTTCTGACATCTACTTTGATCTTTTCTTTATTCCTGTCTTTTTAATAACCATTATTTTCTACATGAATGATGGTCTGGATGGCCTCACACAGCTCATCAGCTTTCCCCCATATTGTTCAATGCATCAAATTAGTTCTTGAATTGTTCTAAATTTTAGGTGGCATAGACTCAAGGTCATATTTTGGCTCTTGTAGACTTGTTTTAGTTTTCTTTTGCTTTATCCTGAACTTACATATGAGCAATTGATGGTCTGTTCCACAGTTGGATCCTGGTCTTGTTTTAGCTGTTAACATTGAGCTTCTCTATCCTTCTCCATTGTGTCTTCCCACATACATAGTCAATTTGATTTCTGTGCATTTCATTTGGGTAAGTGCATGTGTATGGTAGGTAGTCTTTTGTGTTGTTGAAAAATGATATTTTCTATGAACAAACTACTGGTTTTGAAAAATTCTACCATGAAGTCTTCCACTTTATTTCTATTACCAAATCCATATTTTCTGACTACCATTCCCATTTTTCTAACTTTTGCATTGCCATAACCAATAATTATCACTGCATTTTGATGGCATGTTTGATTAATCTCTGACTGAGTCATTGCTAGAATTCTTCCATCTTTTCCATCCCTAGCTTTTGTGCTTGGTGCATAAAATTGAATAATAGTTGCATTGATTGGATTTACCTGAAGACAGATAGAGCTAATCCTGTCACAGACAGCATTTACCTCATGGTGAATTTTACAGGATTCTTTCTAACAAACAATGCCGAGTCATTGTTCTAGATTGTGTCATTCCTGGAGTAGCAAATCATACGATTTTCTGATTCAAAACGGCCAGTACCAGTCCATTTAGCGTCACTAATGCCTAGGAAATCAATTTTTATGTGTCCCATTTCATTTTGACCCCTTCCAATTTTACTGGATTCATACTTCACACATCTCGAGTTCTGGTTATTAAAAGATTTTTGCATCCGTTTCTCCTTTCCTTGAATTGTGCTAAATCCCTCAAATGATCCTGAAGGTTCCCCTCCCACAGATTCGACTCAACTCTGGTCTCCGTGTTTGACTCCCCTCCAGAAATCAAATCCTCTTTAGTCACATTTTGAGTGCCCTGGGGCCAAGGGGTCCATCTGCCAGCAGTAGCTCTGATAATGTTCTCCTTCCATTGTTTAGCCTTTCCATATCTGATAATGTTTCAGTGATGTGCATAAGATTTTCAGGGGCTTCTTCCTCTGAGTGGACAGCTGAGTTCTTTGTCATTTGTTCTTAGTGTGGAAGCTCCTGAACTGAACCGTGCTTACTTTGGCCTGCCGAGCTGGCCATGGAAAACCCAGGGACAAAGCTTCTAGCATACCAGGCCCAGGCATGCCAATCTGGCAGACAAAGGATGGCTCACGTGAGATAATGAGCATGTGGGGAGCAGTTCCTGGGAAAGGACGCAGCGCTTAGTAAAATGGGTCAGAGAAAAAGAGGAAGTTTCTCAACGAGGTGTATTTGCATCCTTGATACTACAATGGGCACAAATATAACAATTGTGGAAATGATGAACGATTATTCCATATTTTCTTTCATTGGGTTGTTATAAATTGGAATGAACTCAATGGCACTAACAACAACCATAACAGCTGATACAGCTGCGTGACCTGAACGAGACCACAATAGCATCTCTTTGACAGAATAGGAGAATAATGTGGGCCCAAACTCAATATTTAAAAAAAAGAAAGAAGAAATGAATTTTATTTTTGCTTGAAAGATACTAATGGGAGGGGAAGTGGGGCAGGGGCAGGGAGAAGCGGGGTGGAGAGAAATCGAGTGGATGGTATTGGGGGAACAGGGCACTAACCCACCCGGGGGAGAGTATTGGTTGTGTCCCCACAGAACTGGAACATGCATACGGACCCCACCATGACACGCCAAACCAGGAGGGCAACGTAAAGTGCGGAGGAATACACAAAGAGACTTGACCATACGCCGGCCCCAACCAGAATTAGGCCAACCTCCACCAATCAATGGAATACCACAGAAAATGAAAATAGATCGTGTGGTGTGGGAAAGGAACTGACCTACCACACCACACCCAGAAGGAAGCTGAAGCAAAGGAAGGAGGAAGAACGGAGCAGAGCACACCTGGGCCACCAAGCTCAGAGGACGAAACTCGAAGGGGTCAATGTACAGAGAGGATCATATAGCCGGCCCCATGGCAAGATGCAACATCCTGAACTGACCCATGGGCTTACATGGGACAGCACCTGAGACCCAGTGGGGCATGTGCGACTGAGCTGACCCCACCACACTGAGGCAAAACACTGGGGGTGTGCAATGGAGCAGTGGCGGAAGCAGAGCAAGGAAGTCCCAAGGGAGTATAAAGGATGGACTTGGGGACCAGGATGTGGCACCCCATCAGACTCATCCGGAAAACACTCATAAATGTCAATAAACAGACCTCGAACTACTAACAGGTTTTTTTTTGCTGTCTTTTTGTTTTGTTTTTTCTTGTAAATTTTGTATGTTAGTGGCTTTTTTGCCTATCAGCGTGTCAGTGTTGCTGCTGTCAAAGCCATGTTCTTATGTGCCACTTGGGTGCTGTCAAAGCCATCTGCATTTGTATGCACATATTACTATATCAGCAGGTCCACCTAGATATGATAGGCTAGACAAACAATGAGTGAAGAAAATAACGGGACCAACGGTCCCAAAGGGACATGAGAGCCTGGGAGGTAGAGGAAAGAAGGTGTCACCCAACACAGGGACAAGGGAAAAGCGAGCGGTTCAAAACCAGTGCCAGGGAGGGGAAGGGAGGCCTGGTAGGGAGTTACCAAAGGCAAGGTAACTGAGAGGAATTACTGAAACCAGAATGAAGGCTGCACATGGTAGTGGGACAGGAGGAAAGCAAAAGGAAATAGAGGAAAGGAATAGGAAGCAAAGGGCATACAGAGAAGCCTAAATACAAGCATGTACACATGTAAATATATTTATGAATATGGGGGAAATAGACCTATGTACATATATTTATAGGTTCAGTAGTAGGGTAGCAGGTGGACATTGGGCCTCCTCGCATATACTTCCTCAATACAATAGCACCTTGCCCAGCTAAACGGTCACTCTATGATACCCACCTTCCCGACATGAAAACTGAAGACAGATGTGTGTATAAGCAAACGTGATGAAGAAAGCTGATGGTACCCGGCTATCAAAGAGATATAGCATCTGGGTTCTTAAAGGCTTGAAGGCTTGAAGGCAAGTAGCCATCTAGCTCAGAAGCAACAAAGTCCAAAGAGAAGAAGCACACAGCCTAAGTGAATACAAAGTGTTGAACGGACCAGGTAGCAGACACCAAAGAACAAAAACCATCATTGTGTGATCACCTTCCCCACATAAACGCTGAAGACGAATGTGTGCATAAGCAAGTGTGGTGAAGAAGGCTGATGGTATTCGGATATTGAGAGATATAGCATCGGGGGACTTAAAGGCTTGAAAGTTAACAAGTGGCCATCTAGTCCAGAAGTTACAAAGCCCACACGGAAGCAGCGCACACCAACATGTGTGATCATGAAGTGCCGAGAGGACCAGGTTTCAAACAACAAAGGCAGATGGGGAAAAAAAATCACATCACCGTGAATGAGGGTAATGAGTGATGGGGACCCAATGCCCATCTGTAGACAGCTGGAAATCCCTTGCAGAAGGGTAGTGGGGAGGAGATGAGTCACTCAGGGTTCAGTGTAGCAACAATAAAACTCAAAACCTTCCTCTAGTTCTTGAATGCTTCCTCCCCTCCCAATTATGATCCCAAGTCTACCTTGCGGACCTGGTTAGACCAGAGGCTGCACAGCGGTGCAGTAGGGATCTGGAAACACGGGGAATCTAGGACGGATGAAGCCCTCAACACCAGCGGTGGGAGTGACGACACTGGGAGGGAATGGGGTGTAGAAAGGGAGAACCGATCTCGGGGATCTACGTGTAACCTCTTCTCTGGGAGATGGGCAATGGGAAGGTGGGTGAGGGGAGACGCCGGGCAGTGTAAGATAAGATAAAATAATAATTTATAAACTATTAATGGTTCATGGGGGAGGGGGGAGCGGGGAGGGAGGGAGAGGGTAAAGAAGGAAAACGAGCTGATTCCAGGAACCCAAGTGGAAGGCGAATTTTGAGAATGAGGAGGGCAATGAATGTATGTATGGGCAGACATGAGCAAATGGACAGCAAAGCTCAGAAATGGAAATAAAGTTCAGAAATTCAGAAGGAATAAAAAGAAGAAAAATTACAATGACTAACAGGGATTTTGAAATGGTATGCGTGCTTCTATGGTGTAAGAATTTCAATAAATGGCATGAAACAAATTGTGTTTGAACTGTCGTATGCAAAATTCATTTTACTCTGTAACCTTCACCCAAATCATGGTTTATTTGTTTTGCTTTTTAAATAAGGGGAAAAAATAAGAGTAGTAAGGCTGCACCTTTTAAAGATGAAAAACACATGAGATCTAGAAAAACATGACAACTCTGTTAAGGTCCAGCTTTCACAGCTTTCGTCATTCGGTGCATCACTGCCACCGTGTAGACGTGAGTTAAATTCCTAACTATGTTTCACAAAATCCTAGCCTTCCTGATACAATAATATTTTCAATATTTATATTATAAACGGCTCATTGGATTTACTGTACATCTACCTTTGACATCCCAGAGTAAGTTGGGATTTTTCTCAAGACGAGGAAGCAGTTTTGAAAACTGCTAAGAGGGAAATTGAGCTTGGAAAACAAGAAGACTGGGACAGTGGAAAAGTCCTGAAATAGGCTGAAATCAATCAGAATAAACCACTGGACTTGCTGTTGCTGAATACAGCATTTCACCCAAGTCCTTCAATCCTAGAATAAAAGCCTTTCTCTTTTGAGCAGAGCTCTGGAAAATAGCACCCTTTCTCTTTTCTATTTTAAAATTCCTGATGCTTTTGATGTTCTTAGCTTGATGCCTTGATGATAATGTTCTGAATTCATAGCACCTTTCAAGTGTAAGTACTTTACAAATGCTATGGGAGGCTCACTCACCAAAGACTACGCTACCTAGCTGAAGCGGTTAGAGATTTAAACAGGCAGGAGGCAGCTGGAAATTGACCTGAAGGCCAGGGGTACAATTTCATTTCTACAGAAAAATGTCCTGGGAGTGCCTGTGACCTCAAGAGGTCAAGATTTTAGCTTTGCATCTCTTTTCAAAGGCTACTTGTGACTCTCTAGGGCCCTCCTGGGGCCATGGTCTTTGTACAGAAAAAGGCAAGGATTTCATTAATAGAATCACTAACTACTCCTCACCTGGGACTATATCACAGAACCTTTACCACAGTTTATCTGTGAAAGCTGACCTAGTCACAGTGCAAGGAAATGTTGCTTCAGGTAGAATTTGTAGTACATTGGGATTATATGCCTTTCTTCAATCTCTGATCAAATGGTAGACTTTTCCCCTTCTTAAAGGAACTTTCCTGAATTTTTCCATAAAGATGATGTGATTTTTTTTCGTCTGCTGGAACTTTGAGTGGCAGCCTTTTATTTACAATTGGTCTCTCACAATTTTAATATTACATCCTTAGTTTTAGTTATCCTCATGTATTCAAATATTTATCTTTCCTCTAGAGACAAAAGAATCCTGGGAAGTGGGTTCTGTGTTTATAGTAACAGTATTTTTTCCCATAATTTTTCAAATGAAAGACAATATACTAACAGAGGAAATTTGTGATGATCTGTGAAATCTCTCTTTCAGCTCTGATGAAGCCTTCAGGAAAGTCCATTGGAATCACCGCACAGACACGGGCTGCCCCCACTCCATTTATGCTGCGTTTGTGGCGGTGCTTGAAGCTTGCTTCCTTTGGAAACTGGTTCTATGTGTACATGGTCCGTGATTCGAGCTGTTTCAGAGTCTACAAGAGAATTCTAGTCACATTCTATTCATAGTCAATTTTCTTTTCTGAACTGCCCTGTCCAGCCGTGCCAACCTTCAGAAAAGGCAGTAACTACCAAGCAGACATCCGATTGACTTCGCTCCGACTTTAAGTGTCATTGTGCTCCCTCTGTGAACTACGTCACTTAGTTTGCTTGAAAACCAGGAACCATGTTTAGCACTGGGCAATCAGTCAAGAATTAAGCTAAATTCTCAGAATCAATTTAAGGCAGTGCCCAGAATATTGTCAAGCACTTTCTTCGCAAAATACAGGGACAGATGCCAAAGCTAAATCTCAATGTAAAGATTAAGTTGAAAGTTTAATTTCCTCATATTTTGTTTTGTATTATCCAAAATCATTGTCCAAGCACTTAGTACCATGACTGACATATAGTCGGCACTCAGTAAATATACTGACTTAATGAATGAATAGTCCACATCCATTATGTTGTTCCAGGTTAGTATTCACTGAACTCAGCTTTTTATATGGCCCATTGATGTATAAGTATCCACTCTAATTATATCCCTTAATCACTCCTCCACAATAAACTAAGGTTTCCCTGTCAATCTGATTATCATCATCTCAGTGAAACATCCCTTCCTAACCTTGAGCATATCCTCAGCAATGTCTCTGATCTCCACTACTACTGATGAACCCTCTACAAGCTGATGTTTACGCTTCATCAACAATAGTGTGTTAAAATGAATGAGTTTATGAATGAATTCATTTAGGGAACCGATTACAAGGATCTACATGGGACTTCCTCCCTGGGGGATGGACAACAGAAAAGTGGGTGAAGGGAGACGTGACAGTGCAAGATATGACAAAAATAATAATTTATAAATTATCAAGGGCTCATGAGGGAGGGGGGAACAGAGAAGGAGGGGAAAAAAGAGGACCTGATGCCAAGGGCTTAAGTGGAGAGCAAATGTTTTGAGAATGATGAGGGTAATGAATGTACAGATGTGCCTTACACAATTGATGTATGGTATGGATTGTGATAAGAGGTGTATGGGCCCCTAATAAAATGTTTTTTTTAAAATAATCTGGTGATGAGAAGACTGAGTAAAAATTTAAGAAAAGTCCATCAAAATACACAGCAGCGATGTCAAGTTTTCGAAATGGATTAGAAATGTTCACAACGGCCTGTCAATTAATAAGAAACCTTACAAATGGCCCAACGCGCAGCAGTTTGACATTTTCATCACCAGTCTGGCATTTTCAATTCAGCCGTCGGAGACTTTTAAAGTCACTGCGTTCATCCTCGTAAGCACTTAATAGCCATTTTATTCATGTTTCTCTTTCAGGCAATAAGTCGAATATTCAAACGCTTATGTTAAAAGGACTCCGCCCATCTCCACTGATAGGAAATGGCTTCACAGCTTTGCACTTGGCAGTTAACTAGGTACAATTTTTTTATTTTCATAAGTATTGCATTAGGCCCCCTAAACATATGTGTGCCTTTCCTTATCTTTCTTTTTCTCTCGGCAAAGTCTTCAAGATGGACATTTTTCAGGGTGATCAGAGGCATTGCACTCAGCGTCTCTCTGCCACAGCACCTTGGAGGAGCGCCTCCTCATTTGACCCCACTGGATTCTTCCCAACGCAAGATTGAATGGTTAGCCAGTGGCTGAAACAAGATTCAAACTTGGCATTCTGGTTCTCTCACTACACAGTCTCTCTAGGCTTCAAAGCAGCCTCTGTACAAAGATAAGCCTATTTGTGAGGATGGAAAATAACACATTTTTTTCTACACTTTTTCCTTAATAGAAGTATTTCTGGTAGCTCTTATTAAGTTTACATTTTTTAAAAAAATTCTCCTACCTTTGCTGCAATTGTTTTATTTTCTTACCTCAGCTCCTGAGGCAAACTTAATATCAGTATTGAAAGGAGAATATATATAAAATTGATTTGGACAAACTAGAATACTTGAAGTTGAAAGAGATCCTTGACATTTACATAAATATGAACTTGAGATTATCTACCCACTCATTAATCATCCTAATAACAGCCTTTATTTACTCTGAACTTACTATGGAATAAATATCACATTCATTTATAAATATATATACATATGTAATTTCTTTAATTATTAAACTAATTTAGTGGAGTGTATGCTAGGTTTATTTTACAGATAAACTGAAGGTTAGGGTCAAATATCTAGTAAATGTTAAAATTGGTTCATATGCTCATACTCTCATTATATTGACTATTTTGTTCATTTTCAATCTTTTGGCAGTTTTTTAATTTCAACTTGGGGCCTATGGGTATCTGGGGGTAGGGTGGGCAAAGAGAGATTGGGTAGTTGTCTGTTTGTATCAGGATTACTTTGCATTAAATCTATCCCCTACTGGTAGTTTTTTCATTATCAGGGAAAAAGGACATATTTCCCCATTATTCAGGTTCACATAGCACTGTATTTCAGAATGCAAACTACCTAATGTGTATCCCTTTTCCTCTCTAGTCAGTGTCCACTTCTCCTTTCGGGAGAAAACTTCAGTTGAGTACTAAATTGTATTTCCTTTCTGTTAATATTCCTGTTAAGCTTGAGTAGCTAAGTTCAAAGTACAGGAAACAGCTTAAGATGCTGGCTTTTCTGATGAAAGGATGGAGATGGAAGCGAAAGAGCTGCAGGAGCCAGAGCTGGTGAGGAGCAGTCCAGACAGTAAAGCCTGGAATCCGGAATCTGACGGCTTGGCGATGCTTTCTGTGTTGGTTCATTTAGCTCAGATTTACCATGACGCGACCCTACAAAGGAATTCAGAATGATGTAGTGCTCCAATATTTAGAGAGCGTATTTCCTCCACCTTGTTTATCAAAAGGATATTTCCATTTGCAGAGTTCTTTTACCTCTATTTCTTCTGTTTTCTTATATTTTCCAGGAGGAAAACATGGTTATATTTTCTTAGCAAGTTTATACACATTTTTATTCTTAGGAAACACAATAGGAAGCAATTCTAAAAGAGTTCATAAAAGAATGCATGGATATGTTGTGGTTCCTTTACAATGGTTATAGTCAAATTAAAATCACCATTTCACCATAAATAGAAAACAAAATAAACTCTCTGCTACCAATACCACCATGTTAAACCTCTAATTATTTCTCACTGAACAAGGGCAATAATTATCTCATTCATTTTGGAGCTCTTACTTCCACCCTTTCATGTATTTTTAAAATAAATTATTCATTTTAATTATTATTTCAAGCTTAGAGTATATTTGCAAGCATAGTACAATGACCTCTGGTTATCTTTATTCTGATTCACTAATTGCTTGCATTTTGTCCCATTTCCTTTATCATTATTTTCTCTCCTGAATCATTTCAATATTTACTTTCCAAAAGCAAGTTTACTTACATTTACTTGTATGCCTATGATATAATGATCACAATCAGAGATTGTAACATTGACCCAATATTATAATATATAATCCATATTCAAATTTATTGATTTTTCTGATAGTGTTCTTGATAGTGGGAAGGAGATGAGGTTTTCTACTCTCCTAAAAAGTTAGTCTTGGAATTGACTCCAGGAGAGTGACTTTGCTATTTGGCTGGTTTCTTTATAGGGATTTACTTATTCTGGACTAGGATCTGATCGCGATTCATGAGTTTTTAGCTTTTTTATTTCTGTAATCTCCCTTAATATGAGTTTCACAGATTTTCCTTGTCTTTCTTGCTTTTAATATTATTCCCATGTACTAAACCCAAACAAAACTTGTCACCAAGCAAGTTGTGGCTCGAGATAACCCCTGTCTTTCAGAACTGTGTTGGGCTCCACAGAGTTTCCGATGGCTGGGACCTACCCAAAGGAAGCAGGAGGACTTTCTGCTGCGACACCTGCGCATGGATCAGGCAGCGACTCTGGGAGCGTGCGCAGCTGAGCACTCAGCAGCTTGTGCTACCCAGGTCTCCTCCACTCTCACACGTTCAGATGTCTGTCTTTCTTGAGGTGCTTTTTTAATCTTCTAATATTTCAATTGAATATCATTTTGTTTTCAATAGTGAATCCTTCAACTACATACCTTGACATCAACTGATTATTTTTAACAGGGTTTCAATAGTCATATGGTAAATGTTTCAATGTTAAACATGAAACACGTCTAAGTTTTTTAAAATTATATGAATGAATGGGTTGTATTTCTCTCATTGTACTTATTCAATCTGTGTGCTGAGCAAACAATCAGAGAGACTGAATTATATGAAGCAGAATGCTCCAGCATCAGGATTGGAGGAAGGTCTACTAATGACCTGCCAAATGCAATTGGCTCACCGTTGCTTGTAGAAACTGAGAACTTGAAGCCCTTGTTATGTTTCCCCACTATGTGATAGACCTAAAAGGTGCCACTTAGACACAGATACCCTTTTCAACTACGTGAGCAGTGTTTGTACATGTGGATCCTGTCAGATGGAATACACAAGAAAGCGTTCCACTACATCTGTGGAAAGATATTAAAGATAAGCACAATATTATCAGCCAAACAAAGTCAGGAGCCAACTGTGGAACTTATTATCCATCAGTCATGTTGAAACTGAAGAAAATTAATATATGTCCACAGGGGCCCAAATACAACTTTGAGTATATATATTATAGAACTCTGTGGGCAAAATAGTGAACAATTCAGGAAGATATTGGAAGTATCACACAGAGTCATTCTATCAGGAATCATTATCTACAATCAGCCACTTCTGGAGATAGCAGATGATCAGGAATTAATGGTAATAAAGGTTCGAGATGCACTGAAGGCATCGTTGATGAACACCAAGGCGTCAGGGATCGATAAAACACTAATAGGAAAGCTTCACTTGATACGAAGACATTTGGAAGACAGCTACCTGGCCAACTCACTGGAGGAGATCTATCTTTGCTCCTATTTTAAAATACAGTGCCCTACCACAAGGCCCAGATTATTGATCAGTAGAAACAATATCATTTACAATTAAAAGAAAAAATGGTTGTAGCAATGCATGCACTGTGGATTGCCACAAATATGAGCTGGATCCGGAAGCACAGGCGGAGTAAAGGATGTCATTGTCAACATCAAATGATTCTTGGCTGAAGTCAGAGGATGCCAAAGGGTGTCTAATTATGTTTTATATGCTATGCAACGGTTTTGTGACTGATGAACTATGGATAATACTGTGAAGAATAGGAATTGCAGAACACATGCCAATGATGCTCCGTTGGGCCTGAACGCATTGACAACAGGCAGTAGTTTGAACAGAACACAGAGATTCTGCATTTCAGAAAATGATGAGTGTCTTTTTGTAGGACTAAGCCTGAGAGTTAAATATTTCGTGTGCTCATAATTTACATATAATTAATTTCATCCTAGTATAGTACTGGTCGGGAAGATGTGGTATTAGGGAAGCAAATGATTTAAGAGTTTAAGAAACGTGATCACACAGTAGAGGGAACGAGATGATTGTGAGGATTAAGGATAAATTTAGAAGTTAAACAACCCGGGCTTCATTTCATTCCAGCACATTCAAACAATTTCAGATACAGCAAGTCTTCTAAATTCCCTTAACTTTTGTGTCATCCAACTCTAAAGTAACCAAAACAAACCCAGGACCATCAAGTTGTTTCTGATTCATAGAAAGCCTGTAGGGCAGAGTAGACCTTGCCCAAAAGGTTTCCAATGTGGCAAATCTTCCTGAGGAGCAAACTGCCACATCTTTTTCACAAAGGTCCCTGGTAGGTCCCACTTTCTTAAACCAGTGGTAGAGTGCTTACACCACTTGTACCAGCAAAGCCCATTATAAAACAGTGATAACAATATTTTCCTCAGGGCCTTGCTGTGGAATACAGTGAAATAGTTTGCATGGGACCTAACCCATGAGCTAGGTGGGATAAGATACAAAGATATTCCATAAGAGAACGCGTGTCTGTTTAAAAGACTATGCCTGATAGAAAAATACTTTATGTGCCCATAACGTCATATACATTAATTTTAATGTAGCCTCATAGCATCCTGTCATATGATAGTCATTCCCTACTAAATATTTATTGAAATAGTACCATCTTTCTACTGATTTTTAGAGTTTTGTTATATTAACTATATAAACTCAGTTTTATATGTTATGATTATTTCTTCAATTTGTCTTTGTATGCATACTCACACTTTAATTTACTCTAATCTATCATATATTCCATTTTTAATATTGAGTTTATTCTTCAAAATTCTTATTTAACTACATTCAAATTTCTTCTTATCTTCAGGGAAATTATCTTAAAGTGACATTTTCATCTTTTTCTGAGAAACTGATGATATCTTTAGCTCTGACAACTCAAAAGTAAAGGTTATTAGTGAGACTGTAGTTAGAGCCTATGTATTGTGTATCTGGAGAGGGAATTCTCATTTACTGTCAAACTGGCAAAAAAATATCTTTATTTCCAGTTCTAGGAAAGAGTTTCCTTTTTACTCTTGTAAGTGTTTCAGTACATAACTAATAAGACAGATGAGAAGACATGTGGAGAATAAGTTTTTAAAAAAGACAAACAGGACTTAGATTACAGAGTCAAATCACTCTTTCTTGGAAGTTTCTATTGCGAATTATACATGTATATCTGGTAATAATAAGTTTTACATAATATTATTGGTCCAAATACTTTTCTAACTGCCTTATAGGTATTATCACACAAGCTTAACTTATATGCAATTATTATGCCCATTTTTCATAATCAAGGAAATTAAAGAAGAGCATTTACATAAGCTGCCCATTTCATATATCAACACAGCTGGGACTCAACCAAGGCAAATTAATTTCAGGGCCCACAGTGTTAGCCAAATACTTTAAGTATCTCAAACGTACCACGAGAAAAAAGTATTTTATTTTTCATGATTTAATCCTATTTCTGTATCTTAACATTCCCTTAAGAACCATTAGACTTGGGTTGAGTTAAGGAATCTGATTACGAAGCTATGTAATATTGAGGGTAAGGTACTAACCTAAACAACCTGTCTTCTTTGGCCTCATTTGAGAAATTCTTTTCTCATTTTAACTCTCTTCTCAATATTGGCCTACTCAATATAGTCATCAAACATGTCAAACACATTTTACCTCCAAACTCAAAAAAATCAAACTCATGCCATCAAATTGATTCCAAGCACAGCAACCCTATGAGGACTGCAGATAACTGCCCTGGTGGCTTTCTGAGACTGCAGCTCTTTATGAGAGTAGAAATTCTCGTCTTTCTATTCTCATAGCAGTTGGTGGTTTTGAATTACTGACCTTGTGGTGAGCAGCCCAGCATGTGACCAGTATGTCACCAGGGCCCCTGACTTGAACGTTCAACATCTAGAATTGTGAGTGTGTAAAATGTTTCTCTTCTTTAAACCAAATAAAATGAATTAGGAAAGAAGCTGTCAATTTATTAATGTATACGGCCCCTCACACCATGAATTGATGATAACGAGACCACATTACTGTCATGAAATAATGTACTCAGCATGAGTCAGTTCAATACTTGGTTCATACTGTCTATTCTTAGGTGGCACGTTTCATCTTCAGCTCTTAAAAAAGGAGAAGTAATCTTTCAAACGGTTTCCCCAACATTTCTGACCTATTTGGTGTTTCATTTTAGCTGCCAAAAAAACCCATTTGTTGGAGTGGTTTGGGTTTGCAAGAGTTCACCGTAAATGTCCTTTGTGACTTTCATGGTCAAGTAGTGGAGTATTGATTAGTAGTGAACGGCCCATTTGGTCTTACACTCCACCATCTGATAGCTGCTCTCTATTTGATATTCCCTGACACCAGAAATCACACTTATGTTTTCTTTGAACACTTAGGCTGCCTGGCAGTCAAGTAATCAATATATCATGACTCGGTTTTAGAGCATGAGGTTAGTGGGAAAGTAGCACTAAATATGTTTGTCCTTACAGGACAGTGCAGAACGGACCACTTCCCCGATTCGCAGAGGGGCAGAGGAGTCAGCAGGTTGGCTACGGTGGCCTCTCTGCCTTGCTCATTGCTACAATAGCTGGGCATCTTGAGCGAAGTCACCCCTTGTTCCCGAGAAAACAAAAGTTACCTGACTTCTTATATTCTTCTTCTAAACTATTTTCCTGTGGTAACTTTGGTATTCTAGGAGTTGGTTGATTTTGTAACCCTTGAAGACATTAATTTCTTTGGAGGATCACATCAATAAATTTATTTTTCATAGTCGATTCAGACCATTCTATAACAGTGGAGTCAAACATTGTTAATAGAAAAATGTTTGCTTACTCCTGTACAGAATTTTGTAGCATAGCAATTTAATCATGATTTAAGAGCCAGGCAGCTCAGTTTTAACCACTTTGCATAAAGTCAAGCTCACTGACATTGAATCAATGCTGACTCATCTTGACTATAGAGGACAGGGTAGAACTGGCCCCTGTGAGTTTCCAAGATTGTAACTGTTCACAGGGTAGAAAGATCCATTTCTCCTGTGGAGCAGGTGAAGATTTCAAACCACTGACCTTGTGCTTAGCAGCTCAACTTGTAACCAATGCAGCACCAGGGTTCCTCTTTGTTGTTGTTTTTTAAACAATAACCAAGCTATAGCATTAAATCTTATTATGTCTCTGTTTCATTCATCTATGAACAGGATAAGTACTAGACTGATTATAATCAGTCAAAAATTGTTGTTAACTGTCATTAGGTCAGCCATCAATCCCATGAACAATGCACATTGTGTTCCATAGAGTTTTTTTTGTCTGTTTTTCATAGGCCTTTATTCTTGGTCTTAGTATGAAATATTGCTCATAGTATAGTAATATATGTCACTTGTAATATATTACGACTTGTAATATACTACTTGTAATATACTATGACTTGTTCAGTAGTATAGTAATATACTTCACTTAGAGATAGGCCGTCACTATGTAGGACATGAGTTGGATTGGCCAGGAATCAAACCCAGTCTCCCAATGAACTACCTCTGTCTGTTGTAATTATATTAGATACTTACTATAAGGTCTTCTGCAGATTACTTTATATAGACTGAGGGTTCAGTTAACATTCATTTATTGACCCATGCTAAGGTCTCTGAATGGTATGAATGGCTGAAGTATTTGATTAGCTTATCTGCTAATCAAAATTGGATGCTTCCAGTCCATCCCAGATCACCTTGAAAGAAAAGGTTGACATCCCACTTCAGAATATGAGCTAATGAAAAACCTGTGGAATCCAGTGGTATGACACACACAGGGCTACCCTTAGCAGAATGTCAGCTCTATGGCAACCAGGTATGTTTTTGATTTGGATATACTAGATCAGTGTTTCCCAAGGCTGCTGATACTGCCCCTGAGGGGCACTGCATCAATCAGGGGGCTGCAGCTGCAGGTCTTCCGTTTCCTTTGGTTTACGGGCAATAGGACAAAAGCTTGTATTCGCCAGGGAATGTTGGATAATTCCTTCCTGAAAATGAAGTGGTGGCCAAATGGGAGCCGATGAGCTGGATTCCTTTTCAGGTGTTCCCGAAACTAGTGTTGCCTGCTAGGTAATAAGAAAGATAAACAAATCATTTAATCTTATGAAGTTTAGCTGTAGATCAGATACGAAAAAACAGAAAATATAACGTTCCTTAGAAGCAGTAGAAAAATAATAAAACAAGCTCACATGAAAGCAATGATGGGGAAGCAGACACTCTTTTAGGAACCAACATAGTGAGAGCTTCTGAAAGATGATACTGAAGCTAAGCTACAAGTGAAATGAGAGTGCCACTCATGAAATGAGACATCATTTCATTTCAGACTTAAGAAACAGCACATGAACAGTCATGGCATGGGAAAAGTAGCTGAGTGTGCTTGAGAGTCATGAGTGGACTAGTGTGATTAGAGGGCAGTGAGTTACAGATGGTGTGAAGATGAAATCAAGATGATGATGACAAACCATATCATGAAGCATTTGAAAGGCTACATAAAGGTTTCTATATCTTAAGTTTATTAAACTATTGATATTTCCTGCTACACAAGTGTTTTCATTATTTTATTTACTTTGCAAATTTCCATAAACTATTTTTATTCCTATCGCTATGTATATAAAAGCAAGGCTTTATTATAGATTTTTTAGCAATTGTCTTTCCAAATTACAAAAGTTGCTGAACAAAAAAGCCACACCATGATCTTGAAAAATTTTACTTAAAATCCCATGATTTTTACACTATCAATTGTGGTAATAATATATGCATCAATATAAGACATGAGAAGCTTCTTTCCTTAGTATAAAATTGTATCCCCTCACGGAAGGGTCCCAAGGAAGGGATGAGTCAGACAGGGTGCAGCATAACACCGATGAAACACACGACATTCCTCTAGTTCTTCTTGTTTTATATATCATTTTATTGGGGGCTTGTACAACTCTTATAACAAACCATACATGCATCTATTGTGTCAAACACTTTTGTACATTTGTTGCCATCATCATTCTCAAATCATGTTCTTTCTACTTGAGCCCTTGGCATCATCTCATTTTTCCCTCTCTCCCCCACTATCCCTTCCTCACAAACCCTTCATAATTTATAAATTATTATTATTTTTCCATGTCTTACACTGTCCGATGTCTCCCTTCACCCAGTTTTCTGTTGACTGTCCTCCAGGGAGGGGATTATATGTAAATCCTCATGATTGGTTCTCCTTTGCTCCCCCATTTTCCCTTTACCTTCCTGGTATCTCTACTCTCATTATCAGTCCTGAGGGGGTTATCTGTCCTGGATTCCCTGTGTTTCCAGCTCCAATTTGTACCAGTGTACATCCTCTGGTCTAGTCAAATTTATAAGATAGAATTGGGATCAGGATAGTGGGGGGGGGTGTGTAGTATTAAAGAACTAGAGGAAAGTTGTATGATTCATTGGTGCTATATTGAACCCTGACTGGCTCATCTCTCCCCTCAACCCTTTTGTAAGGGGATGTCCAGTTGCTTACAGATGGACATTGTGTCTCCACTCCAGACTCCCCTCATTCACAATAATATGACTTTTTTGTTCTTTGATGCCTGATACCTGGTCCTTTTGATACCTTGTGATCACACAGGATGGTATGCTTCTTCCATGTGGGTTTGTTGCTTCTCAGCTAAATGACTGCTTGTTTGTCTTCAAGCCTTTAAGACCCCAGATGCTATATCTCTTGGTAGCCGGGCACCATCAGCTTTCTTCACCACATTTGCTTATGCACCCATTTGTCTTCAGTGATCATGTTGGGAAGGTGGGCAGTATGAAAATGCCAGTTTAATAGAACAAAGTGTGGGGAAATAAATCTATGTGCATATATTAATAGGTTTAGTATTTAGGTAGCAGATGGATATTGGGCCTCTGCTCACGTATTTCCTCTAGTTCTTTAATTCTGCCTTCTTCCACCACCCCCACTATCATGCCCCCAGTTCTACCTTACAAATCTGGCTTGATCGGAGCATGTACACTTGTGCACATAAAGAGCTCACTACACATGAATCAAGGGAAGTAATGGGAGTAGAGATACCATGAGGGCAAGGGTAAGGTTGGGGGAACAGGGGGAGAGAGAGGGAACTGATCACAAGGAAACTATGTATAACCTGCTCCCCTTCCTCCAGGAGGGTGAACAACAGAAACATTGGTGAAGGGAGACAGTGGGCGGTGTAAGATGTGAAAACAATGATAATTTATCAAGGGTTCATAAGGGTTGGAGAGTCAGGGAGGGAGGGGAAAAAGAGGAGCTGATACCAAGGGCTCAAGTAGAGAGAAAATGTTTTGAAAATTATGATGGCAATATATGTACAAATGGGCCTGATACCATTGATGTATCAATTGTTATAAGAACTGTAAGAGTCCCCAATAAAACAATTTACAAAAATTTTTATGTTATTTATTTCTCCTATTTTTCATGCTAAAATTTGAATTGTACCCTCATCCCTAATACACATATACCCCAACATACAACAAATAAAATGGTATGAGCCCCAATAAAAATATTTATTAATAAAATAAGGTTTTATTGATATATAATTAGTATATTATACAATTCAATAGGTCAGTCATATTAAGAAGGGTTGTGCAAGTATCACCAAGTAAATTTTGGAACTTTTCTCCCTTTTTGCAAAAAAAAGCAAACAAATATAATGGCATATAAAATCATACATAAAACTTATAAAATAGATATGATCATCTATTAATAGTTTTACTTTGAAGAGCTCTTACATTCAATAAGTATTAAATAGTTCATTGAAGACAAAAGTTTCCTTAACTTTTATATTTCTGTCTGTTACTATATATCTTATTTGAAAATACAAATATAAATTAATTTGTGCTACTTATGAGGGGGAGGAGCACTGGTGGCAAAGTGGGTTATGTGTTATGTTGCAAATCAGAAGGTCAGCAGTTCAAAACCAGAAGCAGCTCCCTGGAGTGAAAATGAGGCTTTCTATTGCCATAAAAAGTTCAGTCTCAGAAAATCCACACAGGCAGTTCTACCCTCTCATTTAGGGTCACTATGAGTCAGCATTGACTCCATGGTTGTGAGGTTGGTTGGTGGGGCTCTGGTGTTTGGGTCACAGATTGAGCTCATCACCCCAAGTCAGAAGTGTGGAACCACCAGCCACTTCGCAGGAGAAAGATGAGGCTCTCCACTGCTGTAAAGAGTTACATCCTCAAAACCCCATAGAACAGTTTTACTGCTCGATAGGATTGCTTTGACTTAGAATCAACTTCAAGGTGGTGGCTTGAGTTTTTGATACAGATTCAATGGCACTAAGTTGTCTTTTTTCCCATTCTTTTTTTTTAATGAGGGGGAGAAAATCTCATTAGATTCACTTACATATAAATTAGCAAATGTTTTCCCATCTTGCAGGTCAACCCCTAGCCCAACCTCTTACCATTATGCAGACACAATTCCTCCCTCTTAGAGCTTTATGATGCAGTCGGGGAAAGATTAATACTCAGGAAAAAACAGATAAGCAATTCAAAGTTTAAATAGCAAAAATAAAGTCAAAATCAAGGAAGGGTAGGGAATCAAAGTGAGAATGGATTGGATAATTAGGAAGAATTGTGATTATGATAATTACACAGAAAAGAATGTGAAAATATCACAAATTAGAGGTGTTAAAAGTTTACTTGGAGAAAGAGACCAATGTAAATGAGAAAAATTAGGTAAAGATTTTTGAGAAAGGGGTTTTCATTGGGCTTGAAATTTGGCTAAAGTAGGACAGAACAGAGGAGACATATCGTTATCAGAAAGGAAGCAATGAATTAGCTTAGCACATATGAAAATCTCTGAACTTACTGCCAGCGAGTTGATGCCACCATAGTGACCTTATAGGAAAGAGTAGTAGTGCCCGTGAATCTCCAAGATGGCATGTAACTCTGCAGGAATAGAAAAACCTTGTCTTTCTCCTGCAGGAAAGCTGGTGGTTTCAAACTGCTGACCTTGCCCACAAAAGGGAATTATGGAGAAGAATCACTCTATGTACACTTGAAATGTTAGTAATGACCTCAGAAAAATGTTGAAATAGAAGTCTAAGGAGTTTAATTCAGTTCAACAATCAATTTCTGTAGTTTATCACGTGCAAAGCACAAGGTTAGAAGTTACAAGAGATAAAAACAATAGTAGGAAACAGTACATCCTACCATTAAAAGAATTACAAACAAGATTTCAAAAATATTTATAAAATGAGAAATATTGGTATTTGGGGACAGAACATTATTTAGGATTTAATAAGAGGTGTATTATAAAAGATTCCCTTGACAACAGTATTAAGTATTACAATGCAGTCAATTTCTTTTTCTTTATTTTTTCATATAATGGGCAAGTATATCCTTATTTGAAATATCTAGTCTTTCTAGATGTTCCAATGTGATTGGTGTATTAAAGTAGGTTAACACTTTATAAATAGCTTTTTAAGATTAATAGAAAATATTGACTTTGGAAATGGATTTGTGAAACACCTCTGTGAACTCTGTACTTGTTTTTTTCTTTTTTCATTGGTTAAGGGGAGAAGGTGGGCAGAAATTGTAAATGGTGCTAGAGTGTACCAGAAAATTCCAGATTATCCATTCCCTGTGTGTTACATGCTTACATTTAACTTTCCTGTACTGTCTGTATTGCATTTATATATTGGAAAAATGAAAGCTTATTTTATAATAGCTAGTCTCTAAATATTAAAGAGGTTACCAATGTATGACAAAAGTAGAGTTAGTGAAGTAACACATTTGTGTTAGTTTAACAATGTGTTAAAAATCAAAGAAAGCAGATGGACATTGGACCTTAACTCAAGTACTCCCACAACACAAGAACACTTTGTTCTAATAATCTGGCATTCTATAATGCTTACCTTCTTGACAGGATTGCCGAAGACAAAATGGGTGAATAAGCAAATGTGGTGAAGAAAGCTGATGGTGTCCGGCTATCAAAAGATATAGTGTCTGGGGTCTTAAAGGCTTGAAGATAAATAAGCAACCATCAAGCTCAGAAGCAATAAAACCCACATAGAAGAAACACACCAGCCTGTCTGATCATGAGGTGTCAATCGGATAAGGTATCAGGCATCTAAGATCCAGAACAAAGTCATACCAAGGTGAATGGGGAGGGTGGAGAGGATTCGAAGACTCGGTCCCACCTGTGGACAGTTGGACATCCCCTCAAGAGGGATCACAAGGAAGAGATGAGCCAGTCACTGTGCAGTGTAGCACTGATGGAACACACAACGTTCCTCTAGTTCTTTAATGCTTCCTCCCCCCACTACCACGATATCAATTCTACATTACTGATTGGAATAGACCAGAGCATGCACACTGCTACAGATAAGAACCCGCAACACTGGAAATCCAGGACACTTAAACCCTTCAGAGCCAACAATGAGAACAGAGATAGCAGGAGGATAAGAGGAAGCTATGGGGAGAAAGGAGGGACCTGATCAAAAGGATTAATTATAACCCCTCACAGAGGGGTGAACAACAGACAAGTGGGTGAAGGGTGACAGAGAATGATGTAGTATACAAAAATAATAATCTATAACTTATCAAGGGCTCATGAGGGAGGGAGAGGAACGAGGGGGGGGGAAATGCGGAGCTGATGCCAAGGGTTCAAGTAGAAAGAAAATACTTTGAAAGTGATGATGGCAACATATGTACAAATGTGCTTGACACAATGGATAAATGTATGGATTGTAGTAAGAGATTTAAGAGCCCCAATAAAAGTATTTAATAATAATTTTAAAAAAAACAAAGAAAGCTGCCTTGTGGGAATGAAAGAGTTAAATGGCACCAGACGCACATGTGCCTATATTTGTCCTCCGGGTTGTGGAGGAGAGGAATGAATGGTAAATTTCTTAATATAGCTCTTCAGGACACAGTTTGTAACTCCCACTGAGCAAAAGGGAGAGATTGAGTGCATTTTTTCTTCTGAGTCTGGGTAAGAGACAGCGAGGGAAGATGCGGATATAATTATATGATTCAGTAGTGAGCGATACTTAACAGCGTGTGCTTATAGAAACATGAAACTCTAACATGGGATTGGTCAATTTTGCCATCCCATTTGATGTGAAATAAGTAATCTCAAAAGTGGAGGGTATCTCACTCCCATCAAGAAAGAAGAGCCTGAAGTGGTGCCTGTTGTTTGGACGCTGTGACCCCTGTACATTCAGCCTCCTTGATCCAGGGATAGGAAGCTGTGACAGCCCAGAGGAATGGCAGCAATCCACATCTAAAACCACATCACAAGACAGAGCAGTGGCATTTTTCACCCCGGGAGAGAGCGAATCCGAGTGCCTTCATGCAGAAGGGCTCACTTGTGGAGTGGAGTATGTGTATATGTTGAGTGAGGTTCAGGCTTATGGTGGAATGGACTGCCATGTGTCAGAAGTGGGCAAAGACCTGAGTCGGGTACAGGTCCGCTCAAGAGGCCAAGGGCCAGAGAGACCTATTTGTTGGTACAGCAGAGAAGACACTGTTCTGACCAAATAACTGTATCTTGAAATGGCTAAACCCAAATTGTAGCCTGTGAACTTCCCTAATAAATTCTGTAATTGTGGAATTGTCTGTGAGTTCTGTATTACTATAGCAATAAATTGTCCAGCTCTGCAGAAATGCAGAGAGCCATGGAAGAGACCACTGAGGTCAGAATTAGATAGAATGTTGGAGATAGAGACACGTCTGACCCCTGATTCATAGGAATTGACCTTGAACTGATGTTGAGTTTGATTCACTTTGTCCCTTGTGAAGTTAGAGGAGGTCAGACGTGACCTCCACTCAGTTTTTACAAGTATAAATATAAGCATAGTAATGCTTGAAAAGACAGAAATAAAGAGAAAAATAAATTACACCGAAATAAATGTCAATTTCTTTTGTTGTTGCTGTTAGGTACCATTGAGTTAGCATAAAACCTTACTTCATCGGACAAAAGTTTCACAACTATCGCTATATTTTAGTGTATTGTCTCCATTCATCACATTGAGCGTCTCCCTCTGTTTTGCTGACCCTTTACTTTACCAAGCATGATGTCCTTCCCGCAAATGATCCCTCCTGATGACATATTCTCACATCTAAGGAGCATTCTGGATATACTTCCTCCAGGAAAGATTTGTTCTCTCTTCTGGTAGTCTATACTGATATATCTAATTATCTTTTATATGTACTGATTTCCTGATAACATAAACATTTCAAGTGAAAATTCTCATTAATAAAAATCCAGAAATGTAAATCTTGCATTCAACGTAGAAGTTGGGAATTAATATGTTTCTGGAATTACATATATAGAGATGGCATTTTAAAACTTTAACAAAAACTGTTCAATGTTTTTCATTGCACCTAACAAGACCAGGGATTGAGCCAAAGAAAATATCCACAAACACTTGAAAATAACTGAATAGCCATGGAAGAAAACAAAGAAGGCTTGCTCAAAGTAGTAGAAGTGAATGGATCTTAGAGAGCCATCATTGCAGAGGGTCTGGAGAGGTTCAAGAGGTAGAGAATCCTGGATATCAAGTGGTCCAGAAAAAAATGGTACAATGGAAAAATATATACTTAACGTCATTTTCTTACTCTACCCTAAATTATTTTTGCTTGAGCCATTCCTTTTTATTTTTTCCTTTTTAACAATCTTGGTTAGCAAGGAGGGTGGCAATGATCTATGGGAGTTATCTTTCTTAAGTAGTCATTTTCTTTTATTGTCCACCTTTCTCTGTGAAACAATAACTTATGCTAAGTCTGACAGGCCTCTTTGTCTCCACATATCAAACTCCAACCCTCCATTAGTGTCTCAAGTGTGTTTGTCCTCCCATGATTGTGAATTCTATTAAACAATTTTACAATAAAATTTACATCGACCAGGCAGCTGCCTCCTTCAATAATAGAAGAGAACATGTGCTGCAAATTCTCAGGCAGTCTGACTGCAACTTGAGACGCAGATTTAGATTTACCGTGCTTTGAAGAGCAGGCAAATATTGGCTCTCCTGGCTCTCAATCCTTCTTTCTGACTGATTTATCCACCTATCAATATATACACATATGCTGCTTTATACAAACAATCAATAAGCATGCATTAAATCCTCTTCTCCAATTGAGTCCAGGGGGAACAAAGTTGTATGATCGCTCAGGTGTGAGAAAGGAAAAATATTAGCTAGCATGTTGTAGTGCTTTATCATTAACATACATTTGTTTTTCCCATGCACCCTGGGTGATAGCTAGTGTTAGGCTTAGCTTATCAATGAGCCAGTTGAGGATTAAAGAAATAAAGGGATTTTCCTGGGGATGTTCATATAAAAAACAAATGAGCTAGATAGAGCTATTTAAAATTAGGTATCTACCTTCAAATCTCTAATTTTATAAATAGAAGAATAGTGTTCTTATTTCTCTTATATTTATTGATTAAGTAGCACATTTACACTAGTCTGGGTTTTCTACAGAAACAAAAATAGTGACACACACACATACATGAAATAACTTTATATTAAGAAGCAATTTTATATCAATAAGTCATCCCAGCCCAACTCAAGTCCATGGGTCCAGTGCTAGCTGGAACCATCTCCAAACACACTTAGCCACAGAGTGATCACACAGACAGGTGAATTGGGAAGCAAGGTCGCAGGCCAGTATGTGCAGAATCACATGGATCCAAGGTCAATGGAAATATAGTTGGACACTGTTAGTCTGGATAGACTAGAGAAACAAATCCATGGACACACATATGTGTATAAGAAAGAGATTTATATGTGAGAGAATTGAACATTGAGAAAACATCCAGCCCAATCCAAATCAAGTCCATAAGTCCGATATTAGCCCATATATCTAATACCAATCTCTTCAGACTCATGAAACACATGCAGTGATGCCGAGTAGAAGTTCACAGGCATGTTGGTAGAAAGTTTTTGGATCCAGTGTCATTGGAAACATCTCTGAGCTGGCAGGGGTCTCTGCATGGCTTCTCCAGCACCCAGGGCAGCATCAGGGTGTGTTCGTGTGTGTTGTCAGCTGCTGTATCTCCCAGGATGTGAGCAGAGAGTCTCCCACCTCCAAGGAGGAAAATACCAGAATTCCCTGAATTCTTAGGGGAAGGCTATGCCCACAGAGAAGCCGCATTGGCTCTGACCTAATTGACAGGCTAGACCCCACCCCTAAACACTTAATCCTCAAATTGGCAGTGATGTAACTGCCACAGACACAGTTCAAAGGCTTGCTTTATGGGTGAATGGCAGCATGCTCATGGAGACAGAGTCTCAGCAAGGAGGAAGGCAAAGGACTAGAAAGAGAAGTTCTTAATATCTCTCATAAAAAATATTTTAAAATCCACATCCCTGAGGAGGCTTCAGCAGGATGTGACTTGAGTGATAGGTTGGACTCCATTCCTACATTTTCACAGAAGTTCAAGTTTACATAAACTCTAACTGCCACAGCTTGCAATCATAAGAAAGGAACAAAAATGTAATTGAACAACAAAATATAAACTGGATATGCCACTATCCAATACAGCTAAAGCAACATTAAATAATAGTATAAAATATTTTATATGCATTTATAAAGGGAGATTAAATCATAAAATATTACCTTTTAACTTAATCTGCTCTAATTGACTTTGCAATCTTCACTGTCTGATAGTGAAACTATTCATATCCCTAGACGATGGTCAGAGAGGATTCAGCAGAGACTTACTTCTTAATATAGGCATCTTGAAACTCTATTTTGAGCTTCCAATGCCATCCATAGCTTTCTGCAAGCCGAGCGCTCAAAGTTTAAACTCTGCTACCATTCCCGTCTCTGATCTGGATTTTATTATTTACAATCACACAGGCTGGTGTGCTCTTCTATGTGGACTCAGTTGCTACCTCCCTTAGATGACTGCTTCTTTTAAGAAAGTCCTTAAGGCACTGGATGCCAATCTTTTGGATAGCCAGGGACCTCCTGGTTTCTTCACTACAGTTTGCTATCGCCCCCATTTTCAGTGCTTTCTTCATGAGGACCTGTGGTACTGGAGTTGCTCCAAAGAAACTACCAACTCCAAGTGGGTGAAACAAAAGACAGAACATTATTGTGCCAACACGCCATTCAGGGCATTCAAAGCTAGAGACTGAGCCCCCTACCTGGTGTCTTGAGGACTTTAATAGGTAAGGGATTGCTCATAAGGAACTGTTAGGATTTGGCTGGCAAGCGGCTAGGAAGCAGGTTTTGGACGGGGAAGCAGGCTGGTGGGTTACAGAAGTGGGGTGGGGGGAGAATATTAAAGATTGCTAGGGACTTTTCACATTCCTTAGTTTTCCTAGTCTCTGGACAAGCACATTGTCCCTGCCTCACAAGTGCATAGTAGGGCTATCTCATAACAGCTAATTGTTCTTAGATTGGGGCTAGAATTAAGTTTAAGTTCAAAATCTATTCATATACCTATTGTGTATATCTGTAGAGATATATGTATCTGGTTCAGTGTAGAAACATCATTATTGTTTTCTGATAGAGAACATTATAAACCATCCCCATGGGACATAAAGTAATTCTATTGGTAGAGTCATTAATTTAGCCAATGGTCTGGAATTTAAAACACTTTTGAGAAAAGGAAATTACACAGCTGTAGGCCGACTTTGGACCACGGTACATGAAGTGTTGACTTGTTTAGAAATAACTGAACACTGCTTACACAAACAATGGGGTGGATGATAAAACAAAACTTATAATAATACTCATTCACAAAGGTAGAAACATGCTGACAGTTACGTAATCTCCTGTCAATTTGTGAAGGAATATAGTCTAGCCTGTCAATCAGGTCACAGCCAATAATGCCTCTGTGTGGGCATGGTTTTCTCCAGAGGGTTTCTGGGAACTACTGTCCTCCTTCCTGGAGGCGGGGCTCACATTTTCTCTGCCAGACATCCCTATTGATAAGACACATGGAGCTATGCTGATGGAGCCAGAGCACTGAGGCTAGAGGAGCCACATGGAAACCCATACTTGCACCGAGATGCTTCCACTGCCACTGGATCCAAAAGACTTTCCACCCACTGGTGATCTTCCTGCATTCCGTGTCATTTCTTGTGTTGTGTGAGTCTGAAGAGGAATGTCTAGACTGGTATCAGACATATGGGCTAATATCAGACTTACAGACTTGATCTGGACTGGGCTGGTATGTTTTCTTACTATGCAATTACTCTTTGATATAAAGTTCTCTATTACACACATGAGTATCTATGAATTTGTTTCTCTAGTCAACCCAGACTAACACACATGCCTACCAGAATAATCCATGTCATAAGAAAACAAAGAGAACACTAAAATAGTAAATATATAGTAGCCCCAGGGCACCATTCACTGGGCACCCTGAAAGCAATAGGTACAAATGAAAATCCAGTGATGAATTACCCATAACCTTGGAATTGCAGTCTTCTGATTCTCCTGATTCTAGGGCATTTCAGCCTTAAATCCAAGGGAATATTTCGGTTCCTTAAATCTGCTATGGGTGCATTTGATTAAAACCTGTGTGGTTTCCACATCTAATCCTCTAGTGTGGCCTATGAAGGACTTTGTGCCTCATAAGAACAGAGTCTAGTAAACAAGTAGCCATCTAGCTCAGAAGCAACAAACTCCACATGGAAGAACACACCAGCCTGTGTGATCACGTGGTGCCAAGGGGATCAGTTATCAGGCATCAAAGAACAAAAAATCATATCATTGTGTGCTCACCTCCATGATATGGTCGCTGAAGACAAATGGGTGCATAGCAAATGTGGTGAAGAAAGCTGATGGTGCCCAACTATCAAAAGATATAGCATCTGGGGTCTTAAAGGCTTGAAGGTAAACAAGCGACCATCTAACTCAGAAGCAACAAAGCCTACATGGAAGAAGTACACCAGCCTGCATGATCACAAGGTGTTGAAGGGATCAGGTATCAGGCATCATCAGAACAAAAAAATCTTACCATAGTGAGTGAGGGGGGCAATGTAGAGTGGGGATTGTAGGCCACTAGAGATCCCCTTTGCAGAAGGGTCTCGGGAAGGAGATGAGTCAGTCAGGGTGCGATGTAGCAATGATGAAAAATGCAACTTTCCTCCAAATCCTAAATGCTGCCCCCCTCCACTATCATGATCCCAATTTTACCTTGCAAGTCTGGTTAGACCAGAGGATGGACACTGGTACAGATAGGAACCAGAAACACAGGGAATCCTGGGCGGATGATCCCTTGTGAGTGGCAATACTGGGAGGGTGGGTTGGAAAGGGGGATCTGATTACAAGCATCTACATGTGACCTCCTCCCTGGGGGACAGACACAGAAAACTGGGTGAAGGGCAAGATATGACAAAATAATAATTTATAAATTATCAAGGGTTCATGAGGGACAGGGGAGCAGGGAGGGAGAGGAAAATGAGGACCTGATGCCAGGGGCTTAAGTGGAGAGCAAATATTTTGAGAATGATGAGGGCAATGAATGTACAGATGTGTTTTACACAATTGATGTATGTATGGATTGTGAAAGGAGTTGCATGAGCCCCTAATAAAATGATTAAAACAACAACAACAGCAGCAACAAAAGAATCAGCATGGGGGAAGCTACTGAAAGGATCTCCCATGTCTCCTTCATTATCTGTGATTTACAAGCCATTTACAAGTCCATTTACAAGCCACCTGAGCTGCCTTGCTGAAAATTAATCATTATTTCTCATAGTTTCATGCAAGAAGAGTTTTCTATCTTCATTTTGTAAATGAATGAGAGATGACAGAAATAAACCAGAGCTCATGGATTCTTTTTTCCCTTGGGCTACGAGAAAAGAACAGCGTCTGAAGTTGCAGTAGTCTGTGGCCATGGCCAGGTTCACCGAAGGCTGGAAAAAAGCTAGGTCAAAAGTCCCAATTATAACCATATTACTGATTGTGTTTCCCCCTGGATCCCAAATGAGTATTGTTGAGCATTTTTACCTCGATGGGAGTTTGCTCCACCCAATTTATCCATCAATAGAATTGTTATTGGCTTTTTGGAGACATACATGTCCCCTGCTCACAATCTTTACTTGAATTTCCTCTAAGATTCGCTTAACATTCTTATAGGAGTGTTTATTGATTTGAAGCTATCTTAACATGATGTCACATGGTAGCAACTGAATGGTCTTCTACCTCCCTCCAGATCTTGAAAATCTGAGCTCATCTGAAATGAGGTCTCCTCTATTGAAGTGGTTTTTAAGATATATATATAAAGCGAGTGACATATGATTCAGGGTCACTAGGCAGGCTCTCTGCCTCTTTGCTTGGGAGACCAGATCAGAAGATTACATGACCTGAGAGCAGAGCTTGATTCTGTCTTGGGTTTATCCTTATAGTAGTGGAGTCATACAATATTTTTCCCTTTGTGATTGGCTAACTTCACTTAGCATAATGATTTCCATGTATAATCGTATCCATGTCAAGAGGTAGTTCACGGTTTTATTGCTGCTTTGGGGGATCCATAGTATTCCATTGTGTGTATGTAGCACATTTCTTTATTAATTCTTCTAACACACTGCTTCCTGGTTCTTGCTATTATAAACTGTTGCTGCAATGAACATGGACAGCTTATTTCCTTGTGTGATTTGTCTCTTATTTCTTTGAGGTCTGAGCCCAGCAAAAGTCTTTCTGGGTCTTATGATATTTCTATTCCAAGTTGTTTGAGGCAGTTCTACAATGCTTTCCACACTGTTTGTATAGATGTACAAGCCCCCGAAGTAGATGAGTTCCCATCTCTCTGCACCCTCTTCAGCATTTGCTGCTCTTCTGTTTTAAATGTTGTAGGTAGAAGGCCACCCTTGTGGCTGATCTCTCATGGTTGTTACATTTGCATATCTCCAGACTGGCCTAGTGATTGTGAGCATTTCCACATGTGTTGGTTAGACATCAGAGTGTCATCCCTTTTGCATTATCTATTCATGTCTACAGCCTATCTTTTTCAGGAGCCCTAGTGGCATAGTGGCATATGAGTTGGATTTCAACCTGAAAGGTCAGAAGTTCGAAACCAGCAGCCACTCCTCAGGAAAAAAGATGGGACTTTCTACTCCCATTAAGAGTTACAGTCTCAGAAACCCATAGGGGCAGTTCTACACTGTCCTACAGGGTGTTAATAAGTCACTATCAACTCAATGTTAGTGAGCTTTTTTTGTTTGTTTGCCCATCATTTGATTATTAGATATTTTTCTTATTGATATGTTGAAGAATTCTATAGATTTTAGTAATTAGTCCTCTGTCAGTTATTCATTACTAACAATTCTACCCCCAGCCCCAATTTGTAGGCTTTTGTTTTGCATTTCTGAAGAAGTATTTTGATGTGCATAAGTGTTATATTTTAATAGATCCCAGTCATCCATTTTGTCTTCCCCTGTGTGTGCTTCTTTTGTTGATGGACGGTGTATGCCTTGCAATAGGGCTCCTAGCTTTGTCCCAGTTTTCTCATTGATGGGCCTTGTAGCTCTGGGGCTTACATTTAGCTCTCTAATCCATCTTGATTTTCTTTTTGTGCATGAGGCAAGGTTTGTGTCCTGTTTTGTTCTTCTACAGACAGAAATCCACATTTTCCAGCACCATTTTTCAAGAGGTTGTTCTATTCCATTTAATGTTTTCTGTTGGTTTTCAAAAATAAGTTGCCTGTAGGAGGAACCTTTTATTTCTGAGTTTTCTAACCTGTTCCATCGATTGACGTATCTACCATTGTATCCGTACCAAGTTGTGCTGTGCAGTACCAATGACTGTCACTATGTTTGGAGATTGGGTAGTTTGGGTCTCCTTCTTAGTTCTTCTTTTTCAGAAGACTATTGCTTATCATGGACCTCTTCCATTTCCAAATTAACTTGCTAATTAGTTTGACCATTTCTTTAAAACATGAAGTTGGGATTTGGATCAGAATTGTGTTGGGATATTCTTCCATTTGTATGGGTTTTTTTATTTAATGTTCTGCAGGTATTTTTTTTTACAAGTTTTTAAAATTCTTTGGTTAGGTTTATTCTTAGGTATTTCATCTTTTGTGTGACTATTATAAATGGTATTTTAAAAAATATTTTTTCCTGAGTTTTTCAATTTCTACTTGTTAATCTTCTATCCTAACAGGACCAACTTAGGAAACTGCTCGTGTATTTCTTTTATAGAAAAAAGTTAATAAAATGCAATTAAAAATAATCTAACACTTTTCTCACTCCATCCTAATTCTGATTTTCTTCTTCTCTTTTATAACCCAAACCTGTGCATGAATATATGGTAAAATATGTGGGCATGTAACACACAGGCACACACGCCATGTGTAAATACTCTGCATTTAGTAAAACAACAACACATCCCCCTGAAACTTTTAAAACATATTATTTTTGGTGTTATATGCAATAATTGTCTGCAGCTATGGACAATTATTTGAGGAACCCATAGAAAAACATGCCTGTGATGATGCAAGATATAACATAAACATTTCTGTGTTCGGTTTTTTTCACAGAAAATCATAGTTTCATATACACATTTTACAGGTGAGAGCATTATTTTTGCTGAATTCATTCTATCCAAACTCATTCCATTTTCAAATTGTAAACATATCCAAGCATTACTTCAGAAATGCTGCTCCGTTACTTTGGAATTTATTTCTTATTTTAAGGAAATGAGGTTGATGTTGTTCCAGTTCTTTCCTAACTAAATCATTGACATATTTCAGGAGGGAGTCTTGTTTGCCAAGAAGCCTTTAACATCCTCTAAGTTGTTTCTTTTATAATAGTTTAATTATCTCCCCAAAGGAACAAACAAGAGAATACGTGGAATTATCAAGTGTTTCTGTTATCTTAAAGAAATAGAAGACTGATGATTTTTATAACTGGAAGGAACAAGTTCTCAAGTATTATAAATGGCCACTAGTGTTTCTTGTCTTTTGGAATTGGAGCAAATGATCGTTGCTAAGGAGTCAATACTGACTCATAGGGCTCTGTAGGATAGGGTAAAATTGCTCCTAAGTGTTTCCAAGCCTTGAAGTCTTATGGGATTTTCAGGAATAGAGAGCCCCATCTTTCTCTTGGAGTGACTGGTGGTTTTGAACTGTTGACCTTGTAGTTCAACAGGAAACCACTACACCACCAGGACTCCTTAAATAGATGCTCATTAGAGGATACACTCTAGCGCAGTGGTTCTCAGTCTTCCTAATGCTGTGACCCTTTAATACCGTTCCTCATGTTGTGGTGACCCCCAACCATAAAATTATTTTTGTTGCTACTTCCTAACTGTAATTTTGCTACTATTATGAATCACAATGTAAATATCTGATATCCAGGAGTATTTTCATTGTTACAAAATGAACATAATTGAAGCATACACAGTGATTAATCACACACAATATGTAATTATATATTGTGAAATATTTATTTATAATTAGAAATACATGAAATTTTCTCTTGAAGCATGGTGTAGCATGGGTACCAGTCTTCACGCCGCATACTCATATGTGGGTGTATTTGCATGTGGGCAGACCCTCCTGGAGACTGATTGAGAGGCAGTGTCTCTATTTTCCCATGGTCTTAGGCAACCCCTGTGAAAGGGTCATTTGACCCCCAAAGGGGTCGCAACCCACAGGTTGAGAACTGCTTGTCTAGTGGCTTAAAGGGGGAACGAAGAGGCCTGGAATGATCAAATGTGGTCTCTATTGTCTTAAACTAGAAGCCCTGGTGGCATTGTAGTTACATGTTGGACTACAAACCTCAAGTTCTGCTGTTCGAAACCATTAGCTCCACAGGAGAAGGATGGGGCTTTCAACTCTGTTAAGAGTTACTGTCTCTGGTGAAGGTGGGAGGGTGGGAGAGTGAGGGGGAAAAGAGGAGCTGATACCAAGGGCTCACAGAGGGGTTTAGGGGAGGAGATGAGTCAGTTAGGGTGCGCCGGTGAAGAATACAGCTTTCCCCCAGATCCTGGATGCTTCCTCCCCCCAACTACCATGATCCGAATTCTACCTTGCAAGACTGGATAGAGCAGAGGTTGTACATGGGTGCATATAGGAGCTGGAGGCACAGGGAATCCAGGGTGGATGATACCTTCAGGACCAGGGGTGTGAGGGGCGATACTGGGAGAGTAGAGGGTGAGTGGGTTGGAAAGGGGGAACCGATTACAAGGATCTACATATGACCTCCTACCTGGGAGACAGACAGCAGAGAAGGGGGTGAAGGGAGACTCCAGATAGGGCAAGATATGACAAAATACAATCTATAAATTAGCAAGGGCTCATGAGGGAGGGGGGAGCAGGGAGGAAGGGGGGGGAAGAGGACCTGATACAAAGGGCTTAAGTGGAGAGCAAATGCTTTGAAAATGATTAGGGCAAAGAATGTACAGATGTGCTTTATACAATTGATGTATGTATATGTGTGGATTGTGATAAGAGTTGTATGAGCCCCTAATAAAATGTTTTAAAAATAAATTATCAAGAGCTCACGAGGGAGGGGAAAGCGAGGAGGAAGGGGAAAAATGAGGACCTGATTTGAGACTGATGAGGGCAATGAATGTACAGATGTGCTTTACACAACTGATGTATTTATGGATTGTGGTAAGAGTTGTATGAGTCCCTAATAAAACAATTAAAAAAATTTTAAAGAATAAGGCAATTGTTTTGGCAATGGTGATGGCAACATATGTACAAGTATATTTCATGCCATTGAATGATGTACTGTTATAAGATTTGTAGTAGCCCTCCCTATAAAATGATTAAAAAGCAAGTTTTAAAAGGAGTTACAATCTTAGAAACTCACAAGAGGAATTCTACCTTGTCCTAAAGGATCTCTATGTGTCAACATCAGCTTGATGGCATGAATTAGGTTTTTGTTCTTATTTTAAAGAACCTTCTCTTTTGGATGATTTATATAACTAAAAGGAACAAGGTCAGCCTCTATTATTATAAATGACCACTTGCTTTTCGTGTCATTTGGAATTAAAACAAATAATGAGACACAAAACACAGTTTAAGTGATATAATTTTGTCAATCAAATAGATTTATGCCATCCTCATGAGATGTTTGTCCTTATTTTTTCAGATGAGAAAACTAAGTCACAGATATGTTAAATAACTTCCCCCAAAGTAACAGAGCTAGTAAATAATAGAGAACTCTGTAATCAAACATCCTTGCTGTTTAGCTTCAGTCCATGATCTCACTTGTGAATTTAGAGTGTCCTGCAACCAATACAAACAAAAGTTTTCTCAGCCTGGTTATTCAAAATTTACATGTGAAATTGTAGATAGAAGCTTAAAATGTAAGGGTCAGGGAAGCATGTGATATACTCTGATATACATGGTCTCAATGACAGCTGGCACATAAAGATATTCTATTGCTTCTTTGCATGAATCACATTATTTTAGACTCTTTTCCTTAATTTTTAATACTTCTGTATTAAATGTTTAAGAGTTTAATTGAGATAAATCCAGATCCCATAGAAAACACTCATTTTAAGTGTATAATTGTATTGATTTTAGTATATTCAGGGTTGTCTATCCATAAGATAATCTAATTTTTAGAACATTTTTTTCATCTCAAAAAGGAACCCCATACTTCTTAGCAGATGCTAAAAGAAAGATTTCAGCTAAAAACTCAGGTTCCCAAAGTGTATCACAACATTGTGCCCAAATTATCATACTAGAAACATCCACTTAAAGGAAAATGACTCAGCAGGGCATCTTTTACAATGGCACTCTACCTCTTACATGGGCACTGGGCAAGGGTACTGCAGATGGCGGTCTATCTTGTGCCTACCATAGACTCATTTGTTTGGATTTTACAACAGGTTCGCACATATAGACTCCTTGGTAGGAATGTCCCATTTCACAGTATTTGCAATTAAAATCTTAGTTATCAGTCAATACCCTAAAGCTTTCATAGCCAAAGAATGGTCCATTGTCCAGCAATGTGCTTAAGGTATATGGGGGCAATAGGAAAGCAGGTGTTCAGTATCTGCAGAGGTGTGTGCTTGGGGGTGTGTGTGTAATCAAAGGCTCTATAAATCATTCCATAGTCTCGTCTGCTGTCTCAAATATGAGCTCTTGTTCCTCACAAGATCTGAATGACTTATGTAGTTTCTCTGGGATGTATTAACTTGAAGTCTTTCTCTTCTATTAAAGAAATGCACACTTTCTAAATCCCAACTCTAAACAGTGCTCTTGTAACTAACTCTGTAATAATTATATTTTTTCTTACTATAATTATGGGAGAGACCCCGACAGTACAGTTAGTTAAATAATATGCTGCTAACCAAAAGGGCAGCACTTTAAAGCCATCAGCCAATCTGGGGTAGGCTGTTTATTTCCCTAAATATGTAACAGTTTTACTCTGTTCCATAGGGTTCTACATGTAGTGATTAATTCAACAGCAGTGAGTTTGTTATTCTATCCAAAACTATGAAAATAGCAACAATTGCACTCCTGTTTACAGTGGCTAAATCCCCAGAGCCAGGTCTCAGTACCACTCTTTTGAATCAATTCTTCCATCTCTGATGATAACTTTAATTTCTTTATCTCGCTGAGCTAAGTGTTAATATATTCTCCCATTCTCTCCAAGAACCAGAGATCCCTAGTCCAGGTCCAATAAGTTAACTCCTTGTAAGAATTTTAAAAATACAACCCTTCAATGCAAAAGAAACTTAAATTATCCTCATATATCTCTGAAAACTACTGAAAGCCCATGATGTGTGTTTCAATATCATCTCATACTGAGCCATACTGTTGTGTATCTCTCACTGCCTACCACCATTTTTCAAGCAGGAAAACAAATCTTAAACATCCTTAGGAATCACTTAAAATAGATATCCTGGACTACAAGATTTCTGATATGGAAACCAGTTCACTATCTGATAGGTCAGTGTGCATAATTCTATATGTTGTTTAAATATTAGCCTAGTAAATACCATTAATGAGAAATTGGTATTCTGAAAACCTCTAATTTACATCAACTACTTCTATTACTCTGAGCAGTCTTTCATAGTCCCAAAATACCAAAGTTTGATGCACCGTTTTGTCAAATAGCTATGTCTCGGAAACTAACATTTTTCTGAACATGCAGTCTTAAGTAATCAAGATATGATTTAAGAGTAATACATCATCTTTGGCATTCCAATGTCATTTTCTCAGAAGTTGAAACCAGAAACTGTCTCCACCCCAATTAGGGCACATGCCCCGTGCGACAGAATGCTTTTGAATAGACAAAAGGAATGAGTCTCCTTCAGTCCAGGCATTTGGTCTGGAGACTAAGATAAGATCATAGATCATGTGTCATAATCAGTAATTTTATTGTCTCAGAAGCCAATGCCAATGTATCATGTATAAGCAGTGGTTTAAGAGGACACTGGCTTGATTACTTTTTTTTTAACACTCAAGTTTTTGCCATATGTCTTTAGCTATTATTAAACATTAAGTATTGCTTTTGGAGTAAAGTAAAAGGGTATAAGCAAGAAAAGTTTTATAGGCTAATAAAAATGTAAATGAGTAGTTCATCAACTTGCTACCATAGAAAATGATGAAAGAAACATTACCTGAAAAATTAGACTCAAAGATTATTGCTAATCAAATCAACCTGAATGAGAAATCCCTTTGTAGCAATCTGGTGTCTCCTGTGCATTTGCAGTCTGTCAATCCCGCTATGCATTGAATTTGAACCTCTTTGGTCCTCTGTGCATTTGCATATATAATTATATCTGCTAAGTAGAAATAGTTTTGGTTACAGATTTCTCTTGTTGACAAGAGATTTTTATATTTTAATAATTTTCCCTTTGCCTTGTTTTCCCAATATCACACTCCCTACCAGGCATCTGATTGCTGAGTTATATGAATATATATATTTCTATAGTGTGGTCAAGTCACATCTTCAGTCACTGAGCCTCCAAAGGTTCCTACATCTCAGGAGGAGAGTAGTAAGGTTTTACTGTGCTTCCTCTCATTTAGGAATATATTGGAAGATCAATATTCCCTACTTGACCTTCTAATATTTAGTAGTAAAGTAGATGGTGAGGTCCATCTAATTTTCTTCTCAAAGACAATTTACTCTGGGATGGCATTTGAAGTCTGGAGAATCCTCTGAGTGCTTGGATTGTCTTCTCTGATCCTTAAGTAGATCTGGATGAATTCCTTTGGCAGATCTATAAAGCTGCATTAGAAACATGCTGAGGTTGGGATATAGGGCGGAGAGGCTAACATTCCCATGACTGGCACACTATCTGTCTTTTGAGGTGTCCTCCAAAGATGTTGGTTGTCTCTGCCACTTGTTTTCACAACTGTGTAACAGACAAGTATATCTCTTTGGGGGAAACGTCTTAGGAATTCCTCCCAGACTTACTCTGAGAAGAGATTCCATGGGAACCCTTCTAGCACTGCCCACCTTACTGCCCTTCATCCCACTTTTCCTTGCCTGAAGCTGATCACAGACCATGAACGCCCCTTACCTCTGGGCTGTATGCTTTCGTAATTCCCACCAGTCTGCACACCCAGGAAGGCCCTGCGAGCAAATGAAGAACTGTTCTCATCATTTCCTACGAGCATGGTATGCCACGAACTACTCGAAGGCTGGGAACAACGGTCACTGGATACAGGTCTTTTTCCAGAACAGTCAGAGGCATCAAGATAGTGTCAACATGTCTGGATCATCTCTGCAGTCACACACGGCCATCATCCTCCTGAACTTCCTGAAATAGAATCTTACTTTATAGGCATGGCTCCTGATTTCTTAAACTCACTGCATCCAGAACATTCCTGGAAAATGGCGGAGCCTCTAAAGCATAGCGTTTATAAAGGCAATCATCGGGCCGAACTTTTTGCTGACTTCAAAAACCACCAGGTCAGTGGTCAGGCTCTAGATCTTCATTTCCTATCCTACAAACTAACTGAAATGAACTGCTCTTCATATACCGTGTGTGTGCGTGTGTGTGTGTGCATGCGTGTGTGTGTGTGTGTGTGTGTGTATACTCTTCCTCAAAACTCAGGCAAAATGTCTGATCTCCATGACTTGAAGTGGTTCTTCTCTGGTTTAAACAATCTCAGCACTTGATTTCTACATTTCTAGGAGATATAACCTGACACGTGTCTATCATCAGTTTGTCATGCTCCGGTTGCTCGAATGTTACTACGGTGCCCAATGCTATCTTACTGGTATTTCAAGCACCAGCAAGGTCACATACGGTCAGCTTCCAGAATTAGAACTGACCAGATAGAGGAAACAAGATCTCCCTTTCTGAGGAATTAGGCAATGAATCCGTTACTGATAGCAGTTAAACATTGTCAGACAGATAAAAACATCCCAACTAACAGCAAAACGTGGTCACGTATGGTGCCAGATGGTAAGCCCCTCAGATTAGAAGACACTCAAAACATGACTGAAGAAGAGCTGCCTTCATTTCGACGGTAGACACTACCATAAAGACGTGACTCGAGGGAAGTCTTTGGGGCCTTCGTTGATAACGGGGCACAACCCAAACTGAGGCGCAACGGCTGCTCACGTCCATTAAAAATGGGAACTCGGGATGTAGTAGGGGTGAATCTAGGAAAATTGGAAGTCCTCAAAAGCTAAGTGGAATGCATACAGATCGAGACCATAAGACTTGCCGTTGCTGTTTGGTGCCCCGAGTTGGCATAGCGACTGTAAGGGAAGCAGAAGGAAGCATCGCCTGGTCCTGCGCCAGCCTCACACAGGCTGGTATCAGCCATTTGAATCAGACAACCATAAGGTTTACTTTGCCAAGTGTGAGAAACTGAAGAGACATGCTGTCACATGCATAACCTAAAAGGACATTTCCAGATCTGTCTTGAAGTATAATGCTGTCCGTGTTGGATAAAATCTATTCGCATACCAGGAAATCTAATCACACAACTACTATTCCAACCTTTAAAGCTAATCCACCACTTCTCTGCCGGTTTGTCATATTGCGGTAGAGTGTATGTCACAATGATGCTGGAAGCTATGTTACTGTTATTTGGAATGTCAGCAGGGTCATCTAAAGTTTCAGCGGAGCTTCCAGACTAAAAATAGACACGGAAGGAAGACTTGGTTCTCCACTTTTGGGGAAGTAGCCTCAGAAGACATCATGCATAGTTTTCAAACATTGTCAGATCCTGAGGGTTGGGTGACTAGAAGAACAGTGTTGGAGTTAGCACCTCGGATGGGACCTAGGGCTTGAGGAACTCAAATGTGCCCTAGGAAGAGTTGTGCTCTCAGAGCGGAGTCCACCATGGTGACTTAGAGGAATGCAACTGCAGGGCCTTCATTTACGGATGCGGCAAGGCACATGGCAAAGAGAAGCAACTACAAAACTTGCTAATGATTGGAACTTGGAATGTCTGAAGTATGAATCTAGGAAAATTGGAAGACATCATAATGAAATGAAATGCGAAAGTCTCAATTTCCTAGACATTAGTGATCTGAAATGGACTGGCAGTGGTCATTTTGAATTAGAAAATCGTATGATTTGCTCTGTCAGGAATAACACAATTGTGAGGAATGACTTGGCATTCATTTTCAAAAAAGACATTTCAAAATCAATCTTGAATTACAGTGCTGTTTGTGATAGAACTTACGCTCTTCATCTTCAAGGAAATCCAATAAATACAATTATTATTCAAATTTATGCAACAACCGCAAAAGCTAGAGATGAAGAAATTGAGGAATTCTAGGCTCAAGTTATAATTTGATCACACAATCAAGATGCATTGATAATTATTGGAAATTGGAATGTGAAAGTTGGAAACAGAGAAGAAGGAACAGTAATTGGAAAATAGCGGCTTTGTAATCGAAAAAACCTGGAAGTTGAATGACATAAATTTGCAAGACCAACTACTTCTTCATAGCAAATACCTATTTTCGGCTGATGTCAGCCAGATCTTAGCTGGAAGGAGAGAATACCAAAAACATGTTTACATATGTTTTATTGACTATGCAAAGGCATTCGACTATGTGGTTGATAAAAAACCAAACAAACAACTATGGGTAATGAGAAGAATGGGAATTTCAAAACACTTCATTGTGCTCATGTGGAACTTCTAGATGGATCAAGAGGCAGTTGTGCTAATAGAGTAAGGGAATACTGGATGGTTTAAAATCACTAAAAGAGTGCATAGGGTACCTCTCACCACATTTACTCAAACTGTATGCTGAGAAAATCACTAGAGAAGACTGATAATGTGAAGATAAGGTGAAGAAGACTGAACATGGGCATATGATTAGAGAAAGTCTTATTAACAACTTTTGCTATGCAGATAACACAACCTTGTTTGACGAAAGTGAGATTTGTAGCACATGCTAATAAAGGCCAAGGATTGCGCCCTTCTGTAAGAACTACAACTAACTGTAAGTAAGACCAAAATCCTTCCTACTGAATTAGTAGCTAACATCGTGATCAATGGAGAAAATGTTGAAATTGTTAAGGATTTTGTCTTGCTTGCATCCACAACCAATGTTCTTGGGAGCAGCAATCAAGAGATCAAAAGACATGTTCATCAGGTAAATCTGCTGCACAAGGCCTCTTGAGGGTATTGAAAAGCAAGAATGTTTTTTAAATAGCACCTGACTCAAGCCATGCTATTTAACATTGCCTCAGATGCATGTGAACGTTGGATATTGAGTAAGAAGACCAAATGCATTTGAATTGTGGTACTGGAGAAGACTGTTCAAAACACCGTGCACTGTAAAAGAACAAACGGATCTGCCTTAGAAGCAGTATGGCCAAAGTGCTCCTTAGAGGCAAAGATGACAAGACTTTATCTTGCACACTTTAGACTTGTTGTCAGGAGGGACCAGTCCCTGTAGAAGGAGCTCAGGTTTGGTAAAGTGGAGGCTCCGGGTAGCAGACAAGAAGGAGGCCCTCTCCCAAGTGCATGGCACAGTGGCTGTTACAACGGGCTCAGGAACAGGATCCGTTGTGAGCATGGTGCGGTGTTTCATTCTGTGCTGCGTGGGTAGAACTGGCTGGTTGACGCCTAACAACAATAAAGTTAGTGATGAAGACAGTTTAGAAACATACTGAGTCTGAAACTGATCAGTCAATCAAAATACATTGATAATTCCTGCTGATCGGAATGCAAAAATGGGAGCACAGAGGAAGGCACTGTTGTGGTTAGAAGTCATTGGGTTCCAGAGCACTTAACTGTGTTAATAGGGCATCTATCTGCACGTGGACCAACAGGCAGTTCTGGGAGCAGAACAAGGGAATACTGAATGGTTTAACATTAAGAAAGGTGTGCATAAGAGCTGAGTCCTCTCACCATACTTATTTAATCTGTATACTGAGCAAATAACAAGAACAAATATAGTGATAGGATACAACCCTGATAGACAAAGCCTCTATAAATTGATGAAGAGCAAGGATATTACTTTGAGAACTAAAATGCACCTGGCTCAAGCCATGTTTTCTTTTGTTTTTCTTTTTCAATTGTCTGTTATGGATGTGAAAATGGGACATTAAATTAGGAAGACTGAAGAACAATTGATGCCTTTGAATTATGGTACTGCTGATGAATATTCAAACTACCATGGATTGCCAAAAGAACAAACTACTGGATACACCCCTGTACAAGCCTAGAGTTTCAGCACATTTATATTGCAGTTTCGTGGTAAAATCAGGTGCTTCAGTTGACAATCAGGTTGGCTTATACTCGAGTATGTAGTGATCTGTTTGGGGACAAGCATAGCCAGAATCCTTGTTGGTGAAATTTTGTCTGTACTTTGGAAATGTTCTATCAGGAGGCAACTGTCCTGGAAATCTACAGGTTTGGTCAAGTAGAGAGGCATGAAAAGAGCAGAGATCTCTTCCAAATGGATTTACGACAATGGGTTCATACACAGCAGTGAAGATGTTACAGGACTGGGCAGTGCTTCATTGATTACAGAGGGTGGCACTATGACTTGGAACTGACTCCGTAGCACCTAACAAAAACAACTGCAGTAGATGGAGCACTGCTTTATTTATGCTTTTATTTGATCATTGTAGGACACATTTATGGATTATATAAATTGCATATTAAGTATCATTCTAGTTCTCACAGGGTCCAGTCCTACTATGCACTCTCTTAATACTATGCCAGAGTTCATTATCCCTGAGAAAAATAAGATACCACCCACCATCTTCTTTACTACCATATATTATAACATCAGATACAGAGTAATGATTGTGTAGTATATTCCTAATTGAGGTGAATCCCATTAACACTTGGTATATAGTCAGCTTTTAGAAGATGTTTGTGGAATGACTAAATTAAGAATGACTGATTATTTGGGTTTTACAAATTGTACAGAATACAGATAATTATTCCTCTTTTCCATAAAGGCAGAATAAACTATAATGCTAATTTTCATAAGGACAGTCATTTACACTGAGTCAATTTCACCTCATAATGACCCTATGTAGAGTTTCTGAGACTACAATCTTTCTGGGGTTGGATAGACTCATCTTTCTTTCACAGGGTAATTTAATGAGGATAGTAGCATTCAAAATCACAAAAAATTATCATGAACAGTTTTATACAACTAACTCATTGCTGTGCTTCAATGCCTAGTCCAATGCCTAGGAAAGACTGGAATGGCTCCACAGTGTTTTCACGGCTGCACAGCTTCGCAGAGACGGACTGCCATCTCTGACTTTCCGGAGAGCTGTTCACCTACTCGACTGACAGGTGTCTTAGTTCATCAAACCGGTTTTATAATATTTAAAATGGATAAGTGTCACTGCCCATTAAAAAGAATAATAGAGCAGATTTTATCTTTATAACTTGTCTTTGGAAGCTATGCCCTTAGCTGATGGCCTATTTAAGCTATAAGGGAGAAATTTGGACATAACTTTATGATGGAATCTAACTCCTACAAAAGAAAGTAAAGGGTTAAATGTTATTCTAACACAAAGTCGTACAAAAGACCTCCACAAAGGAGCCTCGTTAGTGTTTTAGGTCTGCACGTCTCTCTATGATTTGGTTGACCTTCCCTAATTCCATTCTAATCAATAATGTTGTCTCTAATCTAACACAAGAATGGTGCTCTTTGGCATAAAATCAGTTACAGGGTCACAGTCCTGTGCTATCACCCAGCTATAGCAGTGATAGCTTGTGATCCATTTATGAACTGTCAAAATAAATTTTAAAAATGGATTATTTATATCTGCCTCTCACTAACTTCACCTTTAAAAATAACTATTCGGTTTAGTCCCTCTCCAACTAGATTTTATATTCTTTAGCCTAACGGGTTGCCAAACAGCTTCCACACGGATGGTGTTAAGTGTAGAGATGTATTGTTCCCATAACTCAAAGCCACGCTGTTTTTATTTGGTTGTATTCCCATGGGCAAAGCTGATAATATTGTTCCTT
Organism: Tenrec ecaudatus; assembly: GCF_050624435.1. Lineage (NCBI taxonomy): Eukaryota > Metazoa > Chordata > Mammalia > Afrosoricida > Tenrecidae > Tenrec > Tenrec ecaudatus. Next base: position 103,281,724 of record NC_134530.1, read on the forward strand.
GGGAGGGCAGTCAGCAACTCTGGGGTTTTAATATTGCACTGTAAAGCCTCTGAATTTTTAGAGTTAGATGTCTTATTTTTTTCTAACATTTCTGAGTATTGTTGGAAAATTGCAAATCTTCCTTGAATTAGTTGAACTTTGAAATTTTTAACTAAGCAGTTACTAAGATTTAACTAAGCTTTTACTACATGTGAGATAACATACTAGATGTGCCATGGAGTAACACTAAAAAGGGGGGCTTCACTAAGTTTTTAGAAAATTCCATGATCTTTTTATTCCATCTCCATGAACGTTTTGAAGTCCCATCATATGTATAACATGCTTGCTTTGTTTAGATGTTTGCCATCCTATACTTCTTTTATTATTTTTTTTTTGCCAAGTTGTCTAAACCCAACATGAGCTTCTAGAATTGTTGGAATTATGCCTAAATAAATAATTAAACATTTAAACATCTCTGAGTTTACATGACATTTAGAACTGAACAAAATGCACGGCCAATTTACCTTGGAAGGCCACTGATAAAATTATAAAGGCAATTTTGGTGTTTGAACCTTATAATTTTGGATTATTTTGACCTGGCACTTCAAATTAAAGAGATTTATTCTATGAAAATAATATAGATTGGATTGCAGGTTTTGCACATGAAAAAAATGTGAAAATAATCTAAATAACCAGCAATGAATACTGATTAAGTAAAAACTGGTGCGTGGATACTATGGGATACTTTGTAGTTATTAAAAATGTAAACGAATATTCATTTAAGTAGAAACTCACAAGGATGTAGTGAAACACAGGAAATGCTACTTTAGATTCATTGCTTGCTATGTTTAAACTTTTTTTGCTATTTTTTTTAATCACGAAAAAGTCTGCCATAGAGTCGATTCCCACTCATCGTAGCCGTAGGGTTTCTGAGACTGTCATTGTTTATGGGAGTAGAAAGCCTCATCTTTCTTCAGCTAGTCAGTGGAGGGTTCCAACTTCTGATCATGAAACCACTGCACCAGCTAGAGTGACTATATTCTATTAAATTGCAACTTTACACAATGTGTAAGAGAGTCGATGGTGACATATCCCTGCTGACTACTCAGCAATCCAAGGGTAACAGCTACTGACAACGTGCTGAACAATCATTCTTTTTAAAATAGTTTTTCCAAAAATGGAATCATACTAAATGCTTCTGAAACATTCTTTTTTACTTAACAATATATTTTAAACAGCTTTCCAATAATTCCCTCATTTCTTTTTTTTTAAACAAAAATTCCTACTGAAAGTGTCATTCATACAATATACAGGAGACATATGAAGGGTACCCCTCCATTTCCCCAAAATGGGAAACGCTCTCCTGGGCGGAGCTTTCCTAGTAGTGCTCATTTCCCCACTAGGCGAGCATAAACCAACAACTCCCTCTGAGTTATTCACCCAGTGGAGTCACCTGGGATGGCTCTCTCTGGTCAGAGTGAATGTTTCCGTAAAAGTAGTTCCATTTCGTGTGTGTGTGTGTGTGTGTGTGTGTGTGAGAGAGAGAGAGAGAGAGAGAGAGAGAGAGAGAGAGAGAGAGAGAGAGAGAGAGAGAGAGAGAGAGAGAGAGAGATGGCTGGTTTAAGAGAACAGCATGAGGCTGTGAAATTTTGTTTCCTACTCGGGAAAAATGCGCAGAAGCAGTTGTGATATTGAACCCAGTTTACAAGGACAGCGCGATGGGAAAAACCTCAAGTGCACGAGTGCTTTTCTTGTTTCAAAAATGGCGAAATGTTGATCAATGACAAACCTCGATCTTGATGTCCGATAACTTCCCAAACGGGGAACATGTCGACAAAATCCGCGCATTGTGCTCAAAGACCAACGACGGCTCACTGAAGACATGGGGGAGTTATCTGCACTATCTTGGAGCGCGGTTCAAGGGAGTCTAACAGAAGATCTGAGCAGAAGGACGGCTGTGAAATGTGAGCCTCGGGTCCTGACTGACCAGGAAAAAGAGCATCTAGTGGAACCATGCTGTGCTGTGAAGGAACAGCTCCAAATCCACCCACACTTTTTATCCAAGGTCATTACCAGTGATGAGACATGGTGCTATTCTTGTGACCCCAAAAGCAAACATCAATCAAGCCAGTGGAAGACACCATTTTCACCTTGTGATCAAATAGATGCTCATTTGACTTTTTTGATGTGTGGGGGATAGCGCATTTGGAGATTGTTCAACCAGGTCAGACTGTTAATCAAGCTTTCTATTTGGAGGTTCTGAAGAGATTGCGTAATACTGTGCTACTGTGTAGCAGATGGCGGACTGGTTTTGTCTCCAGAGGGCAATGCGACTGCTGTCTTCGCCCTCTCAGTGTGCCCATTTGGGGCAAGAAATAGCATGCTTCTCTTGCCCAGGCACCTGCCTCGCCTGACCGGGATCCCTGTGACTTCTTCTTATTTCTGAGAATGAAGACGGGCATGAAAGGACTGTGATTTGATGGTGTAGAAGAGGCGAAGGAAAAAATGAAGGAGGTGCTATGTGTTAGTCTGGGGAGACTAGAGAAGCAAATCCATGGACACACATATATGGATAAGGGAGATGTTTATATATAAGAGCAATTGAAGATTGAGGAAACATCCCAACCCAGTCCAGTACAAGGCCATAAGTCTGCTATTAGCCCATATGTCTGATACCAATCTATAAAGTCCACTTAAGACTCACAAAACACATGAAATGAAGCCAAACACAGGACAATCACAAGTCAGTGGGTAGAAGGTCTTTGGGTCCCTTGGCATTGTAAGTAAGATCTCAGCGCCTGCAGGGGCCTCTCTGTGGCTTCTCTGGCTTCCGAGGTCTGGTTGAATCCATGTGGCTTGTCCACCTCAGGGCACTAGGGTGGTTCCATGTGTCCTGTAAGCTGCAATGTCTCCCAGGGAGTGGCAGAAAGAGAAGTGTCTCCCACCTCCAAGGAGGAAGTACTGATTTCCCAGAATTCTCAAGAGAAGATCATACTCACAAAGAGGCCTCTTGGCTATGATCTGATTGACAAGCTAGACTCCACCCCTACACTCTTAATCCTCAAATTGACAATTATATACCTACCACATGCTGAAACCATCCAAACAGATGAGTTTGAAAAATGTTTCCAAGATTGGAATCACAGATTTGACGAATGTATTAATTGCAATGGGGAGTACTTTGAAAGTGGTAAGTCTATTTTGTAAAAAAATTAAACACATAACTTTGATAAAAATTATTTTGGGGGAGTTACCACCATATATATTGAAAGAGCTTAAAAGAAAATTATGCAGTGATATCCATGCAACCACCACCCAATTTAAGAAATAAAAATTGCCAGTTTATCAGAAGAGCTTCTTACGATCCTCTAGTTTCATATATACCTTCCTGTCTTAGTATGTTTCTTAATTTATGATATCTTTCTTCTTGCTTTCCTACAAATTATGTTTATGTATAATAATCCATTTTTTCCTCTCAAATTTTATATTAAAGATTTATAGACAAGTTTTATGATCTTTTCTTTGCTCAACCTTGCATTTGTTACAACCATCATTGCTAAAATGTGTCGTTTCAACGTACCACCATTTGTCTTACTACCTCACTCACTGTGTTTCTTAGGTCCATCCCTCTTTTTTTCCTAATCCATCTGGACAAGTGCTGACCCACTAATCTTCAATAGTTGATTATTCTACGATATCACTTTATACTTATTTTAAATTTGAGCTATGGTGGGGAATTTGCTTCCAGATCTGAAGGGTGGCTATGGGCCAAAGCCTCAGTTGTGAGAGTTTTACCAGTCTCTAGCTGAACAATAAGTCTTATTTCTTTGATGATTGAGTTTGGTTCCACATTTTTTTCCACCCTAACCATCATCTTCTAATGTGATCCCTTTCAGAGAAGTTGGTGGTGCTGACAAGAACCATCTTATTATTGGGGTCATAGAGTCATGGAGACATGATACCATGCATACATCACTAGACCATGAGACTGGTCCCATGTGTCTTTATTTTCATCACTCCTCTTTCCCCAAGTTAGTGAGAGACCAATAGTTTCACCTCCAATTTCATTTATTAGAAGAGATGCTTAGCTTAATTAATTCTCAGACATTTCCCTAATACCATTAAGAATATATATTTCTGCTTTATTTTGGCTATGTTGTTGAAATTTTGATATATTATATTTTTTAATTATTAAGGTCAAGATATTTTCTTAGTTCTACTGTTTCTTTATTTTTAGTTATCTTTCTCTTAATGAATCTTAAATTAATTGAATCATGATCTCAGGACTTTATCATTTAGTTTTTCAGTCTTTTTCATGCATTGAGTGTTCCTACGGCTCCGTAGAGTATATATTCTGTAGCTTTTTCATACACAGTTTGTATGTGCTAATTGACAGGAGGTTAGTGGTACCTTTCATATCTTTTATTAATATTATGACTTATTTTATCCAGATCATGTTAATATCTGCTATGGTTGTGAATATAATTGTTTCATTTTTAGTTGTATAGTTTCCACAAAATTTTCCATATTATATGTCATTTTGCATGTAGAAATTTAGCACAATGAAAGTTTCCTGAAGGAATCAATCCTTGTATTATTACAAGAAATTCACCTTCTTTGTCTAAAGGTGCAGTTTACTTTTCCTATGATTACTGGGAGGGGGATCAGAATTTCAAGCCTCTTCACTTCTCAGTTCTTGTCCTGATCACATGAAAGATTTCAATCAAACAAAATTCAGACAATTTAGAGAAAAGGTTTGAACAGAAAGAGTGAGTTAATTGAAGGAGATACCTTGGAAAATAAGCCCAAAGATCCTTAGATAGTAGTCTAAAAGACCTGGCAAAATGTAAAATGGGATCTTACATTCTGCCAGTGGCCAATTTCTCACCGTAGACTGAATTTCTGGTGGACCTTCTGCTATTGGCTGGTCCTCTCTAGTGTGCTCCCTCTTCCCAGGCATGTGCAACCCAGCACCCCAGACTTCATGCTCCTGTTTCAGACCCCAAACTCGAGTCTGGTCGGTTATTATGGCGGTACTATGTACAGATGGTCTTTCTTTCCTAGGGCCATTTCATCATCAGCAGTATCTCCAGGTCTCTTACATTGATAAGAAAATGTGCTTATACTTACCTGGCAGTGGAGATACCATGCTCAAGAAGGTGGTTTTCCCTGGGCGAGGCTGATCCATTGCACTCCGGATGTGCTGACCCCTGAGATTTCCCCAAATGCGGGAAACTAGACTGCATAATGTGTGGTAGTGAGGGACTGCATTTGCACTCTTCCCTGAAAAAAAAAGAAAATGTGATTTATTCCTTCACCTTCATTTGTGCTGGAGGGGTATGTGTGGAATTTTACAAGCCTACAAGAAAAAAAAATCTCCCTGATAAGGTGGGAAAAATACCTGAACAGATGATTCACAAAGGATGATACTTGAAATGCTTTAAAAAAAAATATGAAGACATGCTCCAGGTCATTAGCCATCGGGGAAATGTAAACCAACCATGAGATACCACCTAATGCCCATTACTGTAGTCTGATTTAAAAACAAAAACAAAAAACTGACAACAACAAATGTTGGGGAGGATGTAGTGAGATAAGGACTCTTATCGAATACTGGTGGACTTGTAAATACGTACAGGAGGTATGGCAACACCTAAAACAGATGGCAATTGAACTACCATGTGGCACAGCAATATCATTACTGGGCGTACACCCAAACAAAAAATAAGCAACAGATCATGAGCAGACGTAAGCTCCCCCATGTTCACTGCAGCACAGTTTATAATAACTAGAAACAACCTGAATTCCCATCAACAGAAACTGGATAAAATAATCCTCTGGTACATACACACAATGAGATACTACACATCCCTAAAAAAACAATTATGAAACTATGAAACATCTCATCTTGTGGAGGGATCTGGGAGACATTATGCTGAGTGCAGCTAGTCCAGCACAGGAGGACAAACACTGTCTGAGTCCACGCGGCAGGAACAAGCAGCGGAACAGGCACAAGCTCAAGTTTGCAGGCCACCCAGTCTTCTTGCCGGGGACCAGACAGCCTGGTAAAGAGACGGACCAGTGCCAATGAACCACACGTCATCCCTCCAGGTAACTATAGTGCAGTTCACTTGGCCAGATGGCACTTGACAATAGCTGAAATCCATGGACAGTAAAGAGGGGGAGGAGGTGGTCTTCAAAAGGGAGCCATATGGATCTTGGGAGAGGTCGCCCATAGAGGGAAGTGGCCCATTCAGAGGGATGAGGCCTACTACTGGGAGGAACAGCGTGGACATGGGAGAGGATGTGGTAAAGCTAGGGGAGCGCATAGGTGCGCGTGTGTTGAGGGGAGGAGAGAGAGGGGTGACCTCCAGGTGGGGGGAGGAGAGACTCAAGATGCTTTCGGGAACATTAGGAGAGAAGGGTCTGTGGTGGCTTGCAGCAAGTGGGCATAATTGACTTAGGACATCTGGGGGTCTTCCTGGAACCTAGACCTGGTGCCGTAGAGCATTGAGACTCTCAACACTGCATTTTCAGGGTGTACATCTTGCTCCAGAAGCTGCATCGGCGAGACTGCCATATGGGAAGCCCACGGGGTGAACTGGACTCTATGTTAGACACACTTGTAACCTGAGAACTTAAGCTTGAAAACCATGTGGAAAACACTCCTAAAAGGACAACAGATCTTCAAAGGCAGAAGGAAGGCCAGCGTGTTCCTCCAAGGCAACGATGGCAAGACTTAGTCGTATGTACTTTGGACCCATTGTGAGGAGAGACCAGTCCCTGAGTAAAGCAAAGTTGTGGCAAAAAAGAGTGACTACACCAATGGGCTCAAGTATAGGGAAAATGTAGACATGACACAGTGCAGCGTTTCGTTCAGGTGTGTATTGGGTACTATGGGTTAGAGCTGAATTAATGGCACCAAATAGCAACATATAATCAAGATGCATTATTGATTACCATCAATTGGAATTCACAAGTTGGAAACAAAGAGGAAGGCTTAAAAATGTGGTCTTGTAAAGCGGGTGCATGAACAAACGTGGTGAAGATAGCTGATGGTGCCCAGCTATCAAAATATATAGCATCTGGGGTCTTAAAGGCTTGAAGATTGACAAGCGGCCATCTAGCTGAGAAGGAGCGGAGCCTATATGGAAGAAGCACACCAGCCTGTGTGATCCAAAGGTGTCAATAGGATCAGAGGTATCAGGCATCAAAGAACAAAAAACTCATATCACTGTGAATGAGGGGTAGTGTGGAGTGGAGACCCAAAGCCCATCTGCAAGCAACTGGACATCCCCTGACAGAGGGGTCACGGGGAGGAGACAAGGCAGTCAGGGTGCAGTATGGCACTGATGAAACATTCAACTTTCCTCTAGTTCTCTAATGCTTCCTCACCCCCCACTATAATGATCCCAATTGTACTTTAAAAATCTGGCTAGATCAGAGGATGTACACTAGTACATATCAGAGCTAAATACGCAAGGAATCCAGGACAGATGGACCCCTCAGGACCAATAATGAAAGTAGAGATGCCAGGAGAGTAGGGGAAAGGTGGGGAGAGAGAGGGGGAACCGATCACAACGGTCTACATATAACCCCCTCCCTGAGGGATAGACAGCAGAAAAGTGGGTTGTGGGGGAAGCCAGCCTCCCACAGCTAATCCTGGGCTCGATAGGCCCAATTGTATGATTAAAAAATATATTAAAAGATTATAATAAAGTCATAGAGAATATAATGGAGATAGGAGAGAGAGTAAAATGAAGGTGTTAGACACATTTCATAGTAGCATGCTTACCTCCTGGATGGCCATGATCTCACCAGCCTGGTCTGTGCACAATGTGGGCAGAGAGGGCAGAAGAGTCTCTCTATTTCTGGCCAACGCCCACAATACTTAGGGGGCGTGATTACAAGTAATCACACACATCACAGGAAGGGGCTGTACAATAGGTATATACATCACAGGAAGCGGATGTACAATAGGCATACACATCACAGGAAAGGGATGAGCTAGGGGTGTACACATACTAGGATGGGGACAGACTAGGGGGTATACATGTGACAAGATGGGCAGACCCTAGACTCAAGCTGGCAGCCTAACCTTGGTCACCCTTGAGTGGGTGTGACCTCCCTGGGCTCTCCTTCAGGGAAACAATCTACTAACCTTATCAGAAGGGAGTGGGCCCTAATTAGGGTGGGACAGATTATATGATTGCTCAAGATGGCTGACAACCCCCTGAGAAAAATCTTTGACCTGTTTTTGTTGATCTCCAAGTATATAATCATTTACCATGTGTAGCAAGCAGCTAGGCTTGGCATATATTTGGGGGAGACAACTTTGGAGAACTCTCCCACAGTGGGTGAAGGGAGACATCAGACAGTGCAAGACATGAAAAATAATAATAAATTATCAAGGGTTTGTGAGGGAGGGAGGGTGGGAGAGGGAGGGGAAAATGAGGAGCTGATACCTGGGGCTCAAGTAGAAGGAAAATGTTTTGCGAATGATGATGGCAACAAATGTACAAATGTGCTTGACATAGTGGATGGATAGATGGATTGTGGTAAGAGTTGTATGAGCCTCCAATAAGATGATTTATTTTAAAAATTGGTCTTGACTGGTGATGTCTCAATAAAATTTTTCAAGAATAACTTTTTCAATTACATGAACAGCTTTTATATATGTGAAATTCACTGAGAGAAAACCAACAAACTAAACAAGACAAAGCTCAATATCATTATTCAGGACAAGGTCAACAGCCAAGTAGGGAACAGATTGTTGTTTGTTTAGTTTTTTTTTTTAGGGGAACAGATTTTTAATTGTTCTAATGCAACTTCAAATTTAAACTAAAGAAAATTAAACCATAAGCCAAAGTAGCACCTGGAGGATATCCTGCCTGAATTTTAGAGAGCATCTGTACAATATATCTGGTGAACAGAACACTACTGGAGATCAAGTACGTTTTGATCTGACATCAAGGACAACATACATAAACAAAGTGAAATGTCTATATATTGATAAGAAAGAAAGATGAAGGGCTGTTGGATGAATCTTTGAAAGTTACTCTTAAATGTACAATAACTGAAACAAGTGGGAGAAATGATGAAAAAAGGTAAGCAGAAAATTTCAAAAGGCAGTTTTAAAAGACAGAATTAAGTATGATTAAAAAAAAGTCTGCAGTTAGGAAGAATATGTTCATTGTTTGTCAAACTGAAAGAGCTGTAGCAAAAATTCAAACCTAAAGTTGCAAACTAGAATGTTTCTCTAGGCAGAATATCAAATGATATAAAAGTCTCACTGCATTGTGGCTATTCTGACTCACAGTCAGAACTGCCCTGTGGGTTTCTGAGGCTCCAACTTCTTATGGGAGGAGAAAGCCTCATCTGTCTACTATTGAATAGCATGGGAAGTGTGACAGTTGCATACTCTCCTGTCAAATTGAGCGAAGGGGTGGAGTCTAGCCTGTCAATCAGGTCATAGCCAATGATGCTTCTGGGTGGCATGGCCTTCTCCAGAGGATTCTGGGAACTCCAATCTTCCTCCCTGGAGGCTGTATCCACACTCTCTGCTTCATCCTCCTGTTGACAAGCCACACGGAGCCCCGCTGAAAGAGGCAGAGCCCTAAAGCAGGAGGAGCCACGTGGAGACCTGCACCAGTGCTGAGCTGCTCCCACTGCGACTAGGATCTTCCTGCATTGGACATTATTGCATGCATTTCATGAGGCTGAAGAGGAATTTATAACTGATATTAGACATATAAGCTAATATCAGACTTATGGACTTTAACTGGCCTGGGCTGGGAATTTTTTAAATATACAATTACTCTTTGATGTAAAGCTTTCTCACACACATATGAGTGTCTCTTGATTTGTTTCTCTAGTCAACTCAGACTAACACAGGAAGCATCAAAAGAAGATGTACGGAAGTAATCCCATAATCACTGCACTGAAAATGATTGGTTGATGGTCAGCCAGTTCAGGAGGTAGCATGATCAAGAATCAATGGAACTGAATGAAGAAGGAAGGCATGAGCTAAAAACAAGGCTCTAGGAATTGATGAACTGTCAATTAATACATTTCAACAAAGGATGTAATTCTGGACACACTCACTATTCTTTGCCAAAAAATTTGAAAGACTACTACCTGCCTATTTATCTGGAGGCTATCCATATTTCTGAAACAGCTATACCTGTTTTAAAAATAAAAATTGAGGTTGGAAAGAGGGAACCGATTACAAGGATCTACATATGACCTCCTCCCTGGGGAATGGACAACAGAAAGGAGGGTGAAGGGAGACGTCGGACAGGGCAAGATATGACAAAATAATAATATATAAATTATCAAGGGCTCATGAGGGAGGGGGAAGCAGGGAGGAGGGGAAAAAAGAGGACTTGATGCAAAGGGCTTAAGGGGAGAGCAAATGCTTTGAAAATGATGAAGGAAAAGAATGTACAGATGTGCTTTAGACAATTGATGTATGTATGGATTGTGATAAGAGTTGTATGAGTCCCTAAGGAAATGTTAAAAAAAAGAGTTGTATAAGGCCCAATAAAATGATTACATGAAAATTTTTAAAAAGGAAAAAAATAAGTAAAAATTGCAGGCACACAGCAAGTAATGTGTCATTGGTATATAAAGACATAAGCAAAGGTAATAGAGTGGAAATATGAATGATTTAATTTGTAGTTAAAAATAAGAGCAGTGAGTAGTGAGGGTAAGCATTTCAAGGGACTTTCCACATTTGTGTGTGTGTGTGTGTGTGTGTGTGTATGATGACACTCAAAATATTCCTGGGAAACTGGAATTTAAAGAGAATAGAATTTGTCCTCAAACCCCTAGAAGTCCCTGTGACTATTGTGCTTAAATACAAATGTTAATGCATTTAAACGTTTGTACAAATGCAGCCCAATGAACAACGTTTGGATTGCTAACAGCAAGATCATAGTTCAAATTCACCAGCATCTCAGAAGGAGAACAGGTGATCTGCTCTCCTATAGATTTAAACCCAAGTTTTATAGCCTCAGAGACTCTCTATAAAGTCTACCTGAATCAGAATGGATTGTATGGGTTGGAATTGTTTTCGTTGCTTCGTGTGTGTGTGTGTTTGTGTGTGTGTGTGTGTGTGTGTGTGTTTTGTGGGAGGGTAACCATTATGTAAACTAATCTGTCTTGGAAAAAGTTCAAACAAACATCTCTTTAGAAGCAAGGATGGTTAGACTTCATCTCACTTATCTTAGTTAGACCTGCTATCGGAAGGGACCAATAGTTGGAAACAAACATCACTCAAGCAGATCAGTGAAAAATAAAACTGCGTTCAAGGAGTTCAATCGACACAGCAAGTGCAATAATGGATAAAAATACACCAACAATTGTGATGATGTCACATGACCAGCCTAATATTTTATTCAATTTAATAAAGAGTCATTAAGGGTCAGAACTGATTTGAGGACACCTATTGAAAACAATATATCATGCTTTTTATTATTATTCATAGCTTTGGGGGTTAAGGCATTCAAATTTAATAACAACCTTGCTGTATTTAAAAACTTCAAACCTAGGAGGTAAACAAGGTACATTTTAAATGTACCAATAATATGAAATGGATAATGTTCTGGGAATATTGGCTAAATCATCTTTTACCACAGCTTCCACTCTTGTAAATCCAAAGATAGAATGATAATTTTATACTTCCCTAGTTGTGATCATGAAAATTCTGACTCTCCTCCCATAGATTATCTGCAAATTATCTACAAAATTCCTTGCACAGTATGTAGGAAACAGAATAATATCTAACATTAAAGCACTAGGCATCTCGTACTCAGAGCATTCTCAGAGATAGCTTGTGTGTTTCATTTTAATTCTAAAAGAATCTGGAAGTGTCCATCTTGGTTTATGAAAGGATATCAGTATTTCCCTAACAATGTCATAAATAAGAAATCAGTTGGCAGATTAATTGTTGATCTTTGTTTAATTTAAACTTGTTTTTGAAATGAAGGAAAAGTGGTGAAAGGAAACTGACAGCTTTGAAGGGATACATGTTCTGAAAGCTGATCCTACATCACTCATTTAAATTCAGATTTGACATTATTCTTCTGAATTATATCACAGGTAGAAAAAGAGACTGTAGGGTCCTTCTCTTCAGAAAGGGAAGAATCATAAATAACAACTTCCTAAATTACTGATTTCTTGAAACATGTCCAATTATTTGCCACTGTAAAGTAGCAGACTGTATACTGAGGTCAACCTTCTTTGTTTGATTGCTCATGGCTTGAGTTGGTTTATTGTGCCAACCTGGCTGATAAACACATGTAGGGTTAGTTGAACGGCAGATGGATAAATGGCTCGGTGAACCTCTCCTTTCTAGCTCTCCAGTCTCTTGCTTTGAGATGGTTGGACCAGGGTGCAGCTGCCTTAGCCAGTTCCTTGCTTCAGCTGGCAAGGCTCACTTCCTGCAAGACATCGTCAAGGAGAAGTCACATGGACCTACCCTGATGCATCCCTGGGTGCTGGAGCACCCGTGTGGAGACCCCTGCCAGCACTGAGATGCTTACACGTTTACTGACTCGGCTTTCTTCCTGCAGTCAGCATCATTACATCTGTTTTGTGAGATGGAGGAGGACTTTGTGGATAGGTGTTGGACATGTGGGTTAATGGGTTAATGTTGGACTTGTGGGCTTGGACAGCACTGGGTTGGGATGTTTTCTTGATACTCACTTAATCTTTACATAAAACTCTCTCTTATAAATTAGTTTCTGTGGATTTGTTTCTCTAAAGTACCCAGACTAACACATGGTTGCTAGCTCTTAGATTTTTATGACATTGGTAACTATTTCATTTTTAGATAATTTGTCAGTATATATGTGTCCAATCATGCTAATCTTTCAATGTTACCTTGTTGCTAATGTGAGACCAATATTTTAAAAAATATGTATCAACCAAGAGAGATATTTTTGATAGAGTAAACTCCCATGTTAACACTATACTAATTGACTAACCTACTGTGAAGATAAAAGATCAATTCATATATCTATAAAAATTGCTTTATTGAATGTTTTCAACATGCCTTGTATTTTCTAAATGCTTTACATTGATAATTGTGTCATATTATCATAATAATTTCACAAGATAGTTTCATTTTATCTGTTGTGAAATCGAGACACCATTAATAGTGTGAACATTTCAGGTGGAAAAATCGGCATAATAAAAGATTGAGTGTCTGGGGTCTTAAAGGCTTGAAGGTGAACAAGGGGCCATCGAGCGCAGAAGCAAAAAAGCCCACATGGAAGAAGCACACCGGCCAGTGCGATCACGAGGTGCCAAGGGACCAGGTATAAGGCATAATGCAAAAAAAAAGATACATGTATGTGTTTATGTGTGTATATATGTATATGTATATGTGTGTATGTATATATATATGTATGTATATATATACCATATTAAACGAAGGGGGAAGTGCAGTGTGGAGAGCCAAGGCCCAAGTGTCGGCCAATGGAGATCCCCTCATAGAGGGGTTTAGGAGAGGAGATGGGTTAATTAGGGTGCCAGGTAGTACCAATGAAGAACACAGCTTTCCCCCAGATCCTGGATGCTTCTTCCCCCCAACTACCATGATCCGAATTCTACCTTGCAGGGCTGGATAGGGAAGAGGCTGTACACTGGTACATATGAGGGCTGGAGACACAGGGAATCCAGGGTGGATGATACCTTCAGGACCAAGGGTGTGAGGGGCGATGCTGGGAGAATGGAGGGTGAGTGGGTTGGAAAGGGGGAACTGATTACAAGGATCCACATGTGACCTCTTCCCTGGGAGAGGGACAGCAGAGAAGGGGGGGGGGAGGGAGACTCCGGATAGGGCAAGATATGACAAAATAACGATGTATAAATTACCAAGGGCACATGAGGGAGGGGGGAGAGGGGAGAGAGGGGGGAAAAAAAGAGGACCTGATGCAAAGGGCTTAAGTGGAGAGCAAATGCTTTGGGAATGATTGGGGCAGGGAATGTATGAATGTGCTTTATACAATTGATGTATGTATATGTATGGATTGTGGTAAGAGTTGTATGAGTCCCTAATAAAATGTAAAAAAAGAAAAGAGGAGGAAAAAAAATGATTAGGGCAAAGAATGTACAGATGTGCTTTATACAATTGATGTATGTATATGTATGAAATGTGATAAGAGTTGTATGAGCCCTTAATAAATTGTTTAAAAAAAAAGACTGAGGTAAGAAACCAAGTATATTGAGAAATACAAGCAGTGCTATATAACTGAACTTCAAAGTTTACTACATGGGAATTTTGAGAAATGATGCTGGGAGGAAGTATATGACACTATTTTTTGAGAAGATGTGTGTGAATTGCATATATGAAGCCAGTATTTGTTATGGTATATTAGATGAAAATGTATTTTCTGATATTGGCTTATAAACTAATACATAGATATAAAGGAGTAGCTAAGGGCACATGCAATATACAGGAATCATCTGTATACTGTATACTGTAATCATCTGTTACTACATCTGTAGGAAGCAATGGTAGAAAAGCACCATGTCTTGAATCAAAACAAGAGCAGGGCCCAACTGTGACATAGACCATCAATTCACTAGTTGGTACTAAAGATCAAAAAATAAAAACAAGCTCTTGAGGGTTAATATACAACCTTGAGTACATCCCATCTGAATTTACAGGTCATTTCAAGAACAGATTTGAGGCTTTGAACTGTGCTTGCTGAAGATGAAATCAAGAACATAACACATGAAAAATCAAGAGGTAATTAAAATGTAAAGAAAGAGCAAAGTGTTTGTCAAAAGAAACTGTGAAATATACGTATTAGCTTTCCAAATTCAATATTCTTCATTTATTTGCATAAGAACATTGACTGAAGGTCTCACATTCAGATACACCCAGAAAGACAGATAATGACAATGGCTTATAAATCTTAAGAAATGCAATTTTTCCTAAAACCTTGCCTTAATTAACATATTACATATTTAATTAATGTATATATAACTTATTATATAGACAATAATATGTATTTAGCTTTTAGTATGAATTAGGTGATGGTTTATAGAGCAGGTCATCAATTTCACATTCTACAATTTATACACATTTTATTTCATCTCATTACAGTACCCTCTATATATCATTATTTATCCCACTTCCTTCTTTCCTATATGCCTATGTTTCCTATTTCCTTCTTTGCTAACCATTCTGGTCATTGTCTTGGATAAATGCTGTCCAACTGAGCTCAAATGGTTTATTATTCTATGATCTATATAGGTCACTGATGTACTTGAACCTCCTATAGATATGTTTATTGCTTGACTCATAAATGAGCCATAGTGGTGAGTTCATTTCCAAACCTGAAGAATGGGGAAAAGTTCAGCCTCACAGGATACATTCATCTCTATGAGCAATGGACCAATGGACATAGGGTTCAGCCTCACAGGTTCCACTCATCTGACCAATGGACTTAGAGTTCTTTATGATTGGAATTTGTTCCACGTTTCCCCCACCCTAGAGAAGTCCTTCTAATGGCATTCTTTTCAGAGCAGCTATTCACAGGAAGCTGCACACAATCTGGTTTTTCTGGTCCCATTGTTGTAGAGAATGATGGTTGTGTGGTTCTTAAAATTATTGTTTCAATGCATCTTCAATTTTTAAATCACTCCTTTTGACTCACAATAGGGAAAAAACAAAAATGGTACTTGATATGATTGTTCACCAGCCTTCAAGGTGTTTGTTTATAGAATTTCCAAAACCTTGACCCATGGATACTCCATCACATTGATGGATGTGCAGCACATGTAAATCCACATGTAGAGATTTCTTTGCCGCACCATATCCATCTATGAGTGCACTTCTACTCCTCTTCCCTATCGTCAGCCGTGTGTCTGTGCGTTTACTTGTCGGTCAGCATTATTGCAGGATTGTGTACACAACACTACCTGCCTCTGCAGCATTTGATTTTTACACAGCAACTTAAATTACCTCTATTAATTTGCCTACTTCCCTTCTATTATGTATTTCCTTACCCTTGTGATTATCCAGTTTCATACTTTGTGCATTCCATATGTCTATTTTAATAGATGTTTTCAGCTATTTTTCTCATTTTTTAGGTTGCTCCACACCAGGAAATGATGTCCTGAGTTTTGAGTTACACATGCCATCAAGGTCAACTCTATTTGAGGACGGCAGTTATATTTCTGCACCCTTACACCCTAAGAACTCATCTGGTGCTGAATCAGACAGCCTTGTCTTGTGATTCATAATATTATAACGCTTTCAGTGAATATATATATATATATATATATATATATATATATATATATATATATATATATATATATATATATATATATATATATATCCCTCAGAAATGGTGTCTCTGATCATTCTACCTAGTTAGTCTGTCTTCGTCTGAAGGTTCCTCTGGAACGCGTCCCCATGAGTTACACTCTAGTGTTTGAAATCCTGGTTACCGAGCTTCCAACCTCACAACAACATGCAAGCCACCACAATATTGCAAGCAGGCTGACAAGCAGTGCAATAGAAGGCCAAATGCCTCTAAAGAAAAATGAGGATTCTGTAAAATATCTTATAGCCCGAATGCATCTGGAGTACTTCCTGTTCAATTAGTTAACCATCAAAAGCAAACTTTTATAAAAAGTTAAGATTGGATGCTCAGTAAAAGTAATCACCAGGAAGGGAGAACCTTTTTCTAGATTTATATATAGATATAGATAGATATTTCTAGATTATATACATTAAATATATATTTCTAGAATACATATTTATATTTTATACAATAGAATCATTTATACAATATACATTATATAAACATATAATTTATATATTTATAATAATATATGTGTTATTTATATAATATTTTATATAATATATAATTTATATTTATATTCTAGAATAATATATATATTTTTTAACCCAATGCCATTGAATCAATTCTGACTTGC
This sequence comes from Tenrec ecaudatus, assembly GCF_050624435.1. NCBI lineage: Eukaryota > Metazoa > Chordata > Mammalia > Afrosoricida > Tenrecidae > Tenrec > Tenrec ecaudatus. Next base: position 103,298,665 of record NC_134530.1, read on the forward strand.
AGAGACCCCATATACCAGAGTAGAACTGTCCCTTTGGGTTTCTCCTTAGGAGCACTTGGTGATTTCAAACTATTGACCTTGCAGTTAGCAGCCCTGAACCTAACCCATTATTCCACTGGGCCTTCTTCTTAAGGATAGATATTTGCTATTTGGGGTGTTGAGAAATGTAATAGCAAATACAGCTAATGTCAGCACAAATTGATGAAATTAATACAAAAAATAGACACAATTTTGCATCAGTAGTATGAACAACCAAAAATGTGTGATGTTACATAAATAGTTGTGCATGTGTGTGTGTACATATATGTGTGTGTGTACAAGAAGGCAAATATTGCATGCAAAGGAGTATCTGCAGGTATATTCTTATGCATATTTGTGTGTACAATATTCTGTAATAAAGTGCACTGGGAGAGTAGCTATTGGGACTTTCTAGATTTATCAAGATAATTCATAGTCGGGTTCAAGTAGAAAGAAAACGTTCTGGAAATGATGATGGCAACAAATGTACTTGACACAATGGTTGGGTGTATGGATTGTGATAGGAGTTGTACAAATGCCCAATAAAATAATTTTTAAAAAGGTAATTCATAGCCTTGGTGTGTCAGTCTGGGAAGACTAGAGAAGCAAATTCATTCAGACACTCATATGTGTATAGAAAAAAGGTTTATACACAAGAGCAACTGGACATTGAGAAAGCATTCCCAACCCAGTCTAGTCCAAACCCTTAAGTCTGATATTAGCCCATATGTCTGATGCCAATCTGTAAAGTCCTCTTCAGATTCACGGAACACATGCAATGATGCTGAATGCAGGAAAATCACAGGCCAGTGGTAGCAGTGGGTAGAAAGTCTTTGGATCCAGTGGCATTGTAAGCATTCTCAGCATTGGCAGGAGTCTCCACACGGCTGCTCCAGCACCCAGGGCTGCATTTGGGTAGGTCCATGTGGCTTCTCCCCAGGGACGTCTTGCAGGAAATCAGCCCTCTCAGTAGTGTCTCACAGGGAGTGGGCCGAGAGAGAGATAGTGTCTCCCACCTCCAAGAAGGAATACTGGATTTCCCAGAATTCTCAGGAGAAGGGCATGCCCACACAAAGGCCTCATGAGCTATGATCTGATTCACAGGCTAGACTCCACCCCTACACTCTTAATCCTCAAACTGACAGATGATTATATAACTACCACACTTGGTTTACTGAATTGAAAGGTTTATGGGGCAAGTTAATCAGTTGGTATGCCATACTTCATAAAGATAATGTTTGGCAACCCAATTTGGTGCCCTTGCAAATAGCCACCTCAGGAAACCAGGAATTATGTCCTTTCTGACCTGAGGTCAGAAGAACTAGATGGTTCAGCTGCCCCTAGGAAGCAAGTTGACCAGAGAGACAATAAAAAGTGTCAAGTGGAATGAGAGCAAAATGTAGGAGAAAATCAAAATTCTTACAAAAGGCAAGACCTAATGGGTCATTAAGATTAGAGGACACATTGAAATTGTGCCCTGAGATGACTCGTAAACCTGTAAATGAAACCACTCCCAAGCATCACCGTTTTAGCCAAATGACAGATCAGTCTGCAAACCAAATAATATCACCTGTAAGTAATTTAATCCTGTAAACAACTAACTGTAGGAGAACATACAGTTATGTCAACATTTACCCAAAAGCAAATATGAGAAAGCAATAGGGTTACGAGACGGTTGATCAATGGTAGCAGAACGCATAAAGGAATAGTGAGAATGCTTATTGTATGGCAGCCAGGCTCCTATTTCGTTGTTAGGTGCCATTGAGTGGCTTCTGAGCCCTAGTGACCTGATGCACAACAGAAGGAAACACTGCTCAGCCCTGGGCCGTCCTCATCATGGCTGCCATTCTGGACGCCGTTGCAGTCACTGTGTCAGTCCATCTCCTGAGGACCTTCTCCGCTTGACCAACCACGATGTCCTCACTGACAAGACGGACAAAAGATGGATGATGAAGCCTCACTGTCCGTGCTGCTCAGGAGCGCTATGGCCGTACTAAGTCTGAAGCTGATTGGTTGTCCTTTTTAACTGTTAAAGGGAGACCTAGTTTGCTTTGTATCACGGACTGCTAAAGAAGAAACGTATCTAAACAAGGGGGATTGACACGGTGGCTGCAATGATCAGCTTGCACAAGGAAACTACTGTGAAGCTGGAGCAGCACTGGGGAGTGTGTCATTGGGTTGCATGCACGGTTGCTATGAGCTGGAACCAATTCAAGAGCACCTGACAACAACAACAACAACAACAACAACAATGCTCTTTGTAAAATTTCAATGAGAAGATAATAAAATATTGCTAAAAATAAACTAATCACAAAAGTCCAGGTAAAGACTTGGTTTAATAGAGATTTTTAGTTCATGGGTTGGTCGCAAGCCCAACAAAGAGGTAGATTACATGGAATTTATCTCTTGTATTTTTGGGGTGGGCTGGGAATTACTAGATAGTCATACCATGAAAGAGGTGCTCACTGAAATCGTCTTCCTTTCTCCTTCCTGGTCTTTGAGAGGGCAGTTTTACCAGTCTCACAGGCAGTTTCTTTTGGCCGTTTGGCTCAGTTAGCCAAAGCTCCATGGGTAAAAAGTGAGGTGCATCATCCCAAGGTCTGGCTTCCACACACCTCCATTCACTTTTCTTCTTGTGGTTGGTTGGAATGAAATCAGTCCCCTAGGAAGCTTGGAAGCCATTTGGTGAATATAAAGAGATTCTAGAAGCTGGAAAAGCACTCATTGTTACCTAATAAATATTGACAATTGAACAAGAAATAAACTTTCTCAGGCTTGAAAAATTTCCAATTTGGGCTAAAAATTAATTTGAAGAAAAGAGCGACTACCGTATCACTTTTTTTGTCATTCAAATTCATAATACTCACATACGGTATACCATATAAACAAGGAGAAAAACTAGAAACTGTCATATTTAGGAAGAAATATAAATGATTGTTTTGAAAACATACAGCTGAAATCAACAAAAAGGAAGTTCTATAAAGATGTCTACCAGATGTAATTTGCTCGACGCCATTTGGCCCCAGTCTATACGCTTCCTGTGTAAGCAGCGAACGTTTGGGGGAAATCTGACTGGGCGAGCTCAGCAATCTTGTTCAGATATGCAGTTCTAGCTGGGCTGAATCTACCGCAGGGTTGCGCTGGGGCGGGGATCTCACTGCCACCGAGTCAATTCTGACTCAGGACGACGCTATACGGAAGGGTAGACCCGCTCCTGTGGGTTTCCAAGCCTGCAGTGGTTTACAGGAGTCAAAAGACCCGTCTTTCTCTCACGGAACTGCTAATGGTTTTGCACTGCCTACCCTTGTGATAGCCGCCCAACACGTAACCACCACACAACCAGGGTAGGGCGTAGAGTTTTATCTTTCTACAGAAGAGTGGCTGGTGGTTTTGAACCCATGACTGAGTTTAGCAACCCAATGACTAAGTACCACACCACTAGGGCTCATGAACTAACCTTCCTCTCATTGTCATTGAGTTGATCGTCACTCACAGCATAGTGCAAAGGCTAGAACTGCCTCTGTGGGCTTCTGATGCTGCAACTACGGGAGGCAAAAGCCCCATCTTTCTTCCAAGGAGCAGCTGGTGGTTTTGACCTGCTGACCTCACTATTAGCAACTAAAGGATAAACCATGACATTAGATAGCTCTAATTCATTTGGTTCCCAGGTAAACAATCTTTTATTTCAGGGAATAATTTCAAATCGACCGTCAGCATTATGTTAAATGAGGTTATTTTGGACTTCTTAAAAACAATTGATCACTAGATATAAGAATCTTAACCTTTAAACTATGCTTCCTGCTAAATTTAGAGTTGGTTGATATTTGAAAGCATAACTTTTAATCAGTGTTCTTTCAGAAATGTGGAGCAATTTAGGAATTAGAGTGAGTTATGCTAATAAGTTTTTGGTTCTCCTAGTCAGATAAATTAATCGAATTTGTAGCCTCCTGGCTGTCAGGAAGAAAAATCTGTCATATCCAAAGGAGGTTTTATTATTATTATTACTACTTAATTAGTTTCTCCCTTATTGAAAAAAAATGTCATTAGTCCAGTTACACATCCCCCCCGGGTTCCATAGAACTAAGATAAATAGGTGTTTCTTACATTTTTTTAATGAAAAACTTTTCAAATATATAAACAAAATAATAACTGAAACATGACAAAAATAGATATGACTACATCTTTCTACAATAAACTCCCAGGGCACCTTTTATGAAAGTATCAAGAGCAGTAAATTGTTCTTAATGTAATCATAGAAATAGTGTTATCTGGACCACATCCGGGATCTCTTTGTTCTTGAGAACATTTCATCATGTAAATAGATGGGTGCCTTGGCATGAGTCTACAAATGTAATTTTGGTCTCTGTTTGAGCCTCTCTTCTGAATACTGATGTTCTGTGTACAGAAAATGTCCTGGCTCTTCTATAAAGATCTTTTCTGAATGACTAATTCAATATGTGGACGTGGGTGTTGCAAATGCCACAGCATGCTGGCCTAATTATGAGTGATTAAAGTAGAAACTTCACATCCTGGAATTAGACATCTTTCTCTAATCATAGAAAATCAGTAGCCTTTAATTTTGATAGCATCTGTTATTATTATTTTATATGATATTTTCTGAGATTCTGGGGTTCCCTGTTCACTTGATCTTTTAATCTATATGTGTAGTACTTCTAGCAAAATCTGATGACTAATTGTGTAGAGAATTATGCATGTATGTTTGTTTACTTGTCTTCAATTTATAAAGCCCATGACCATAGGAAGCAAGTCAAGAAGGAGATGTAAATATAGAAAACGTGTAAAACCTCTATGCCAGAAATTATTAAAGAGAAAGTAAGATCACCACTGGTCTTACCTGTGATACACCACCACCTGCCTAGATTCAATTATGGCAATAGGTCCCCGTGACTTGGGTAGTATCCTGTATGCTGATACAAACATTTCTGAGAGTGTTTGCCATTGTACTATTTGGCTCAGGTGCCCCATTTATATAAGATATGGGGTTTAGCGCCAAGTGTGTTCAGTTAAATACAGCAGAAATAAACCAAAGGCATATGCAAAGAAAAAGAAATGAGTCTTGCATGTTTCTGCCTTTGTGAATGAACGTTATTAGAAGTTTTGACTTATTTCAAATCTCCATTGTTGTGTTAACAGTGTATAGTCACTTAAGAGTATATTCTCTACAAATCAATAATTCATGTAATATGATTTTAGCTGGCCTATATTTGTATAATTTCCTTTTCTCTACAGTACTTTAAATTTTATACCATTAGCTAAATTAATGACACTATCAATAGAATTACCTTATATCCCAGAGGTTCTCTATCCTAAAATGATAATGAAGGCCCTAGAGTGAAATATAGATATATATCAGAGATATAAGTTTGAATGAATTTTTTGCTCACAATTCTAGCCCCAATTTAAGAATAATTAGTCATTAATATATGGATCTACTTCATGCTCACCCTTATGAAGAGATCACTGAAGAATATAGGTGTTATAACAAAGTATGTTGAAGAAAGAAATGGTGCCCAGTTATCAAAAAGTATAACATCTGGGGTCTTAAAAGCTAGTTCTAAAATAAGCAGCCATCTCTCTGTGGGAGCCAAGGATAGTAAATAATAAAACTCAAATCCAAAGGAGGGAATGGTATACCCAATTCAAATTGTGACTACCTAGCTTGCAGAACGCCATGGATGACAGTGGGACCCCCAAATTCATTTGCAGGGTAACTCCTGGGATTGAGTGAATCCCCTGTGAGCATGGTAGAGGGATGTGGTAGCTTTGCTCTCAGATAGAGAGGATGATAAACTCAACTATGGTAGATGTAATTAGGTTAAAATGTAACACCTTATTTCATATTTTTGACCCATTTTAAAATGGTTTCATTTAAAAAAAGTGAATGAGAAATACGCATGGATGAAGCCTGCAGTGAATTCCCTCTGATCACAGACCAGAGACATGAGTGGTCTTGCTATCATACAGAGGACAAGGAAAAGTGGATCGGTGCAGATGCAGTTAAGTTACAATCTAACACCTTATCATTTGATATCACTTTTGATCCCTTTTAAATTTGTTCTAGTTTTTTCAGCTCTCCTCTTTTTTATGTAATAATTTTACTGACACATCTTACACATTCCAATATATCCATACCCACACAATTGTATTGTTCAATCCATTCAGGTGGGGTTATACAATCATCAATACTATCAGTTCCCCTTTCCCCACCTTACCCACCTCCCTTCTCCAGTCCCCTCAGGGAACCACCTCTCCTATCACTGTCTCTGGGGGATCATCCATCTTGACCTTCATGTATAAATGGTCCTACATATGCAAATGAAATTACATAAATCTAATATAATCAATGAAGTAAAACATATAAAAACCTTATGAGTAAGGGGAGGAAATATTAAAGAACTAGAGGATCGTTATGTGGTTCAGCAGTGTCATATAGCTGGCTCTATCATCCGTCTCATGTGGCCCTTCTGAGAGGGACTGTCCAAACATCTTGCAGGTGGATTTGGGATCTCCATTACATCCGTGCCCCTTCACATGGAGTTGGTTACATGTTTTTGAACTTCTGAAACCTCTTCCTCTCAACACCTCATGATCACAGAAGCTGGTATACTTTTTCCTTGTGGGCTTTGTTACTTCCCTGCTAGATGGCCACTTGCTTAACCACAAGCCTTTAAGACTCCAGATGCTTTATCTTTTGTTAACCAGGAACCATCAGCTTTCTTCACCTACTTTGCTTATGGACCCATTTTGTCTTCAGCAATTGTGTCAGAAAGATGAGTATAATGCAATACCACATTATTAGAACAAACTGTTCTTATAGTGAAGTAAGATTAAGTAGAGGCCCCAAACCCACCCACCTCCTTGTTTTATATATATCCTAAACATATGTATACATATATGTACATATACATATTTCCCCCCTCTCACCCCATTGTTTCCCCATCATTCTTTTTTCAGCAATTCCTCTCAGATACAATTCAATTGTTCAAACACTACTGGAAAAGCTACACACTCCTCACCACCAATTTTAGAACACTTACTATTCTCTTGTAGCTGTCATTATTGGCTCCTTCCCCCCAGCCCTCGCCCCTCCCATACTCCCCAGGACCCCATTGGTCCAGTTGACCCCTCCATAAGGCTGCCTGTCCTGAATATCTTGTACAAATAAACACCAAAAAACCATCCAGGTAGTCACTAGTCAAACCGGAATCATGACACAGAGATGACTACCTCTAGGTTAGAGAGAAGGACATGTTCAAATTCATCAGTGCAGCCTCCATTTCTTTCAGGGTTACCTATCCCAGGTCACATTTACCTAACAACACATATACCCTTGCAGTCTTCAGCAATCATGCCTGATTAACAGGCATCCTATAAATTCAAGATGTTATTCCTGCAGTCAGGGATGGAGTGGTTTAGTGTCCCACAACCCCCAGTTATGCCTTTCATCTCTCAGTGTGAACCCCTTATGAGTAATCTACAACCAGTTCACCTGGGGTGCCAAGTGCTGCCCTCTAAGCCAGAAGTCAACATTTGGGATCCCTGGAGGACTTGGGGGTTTCCGTCACACCACTGGTCTATTAGACTCCTCTCTTGGTTTGACCCCAGGTGGGAGGTTAGACGCACAGCTGTCCCTGAACTGTATCTTCAGGGCTATCATCTAGGGAAAGGACGTCAGCTCTAGAGCTGAGGCCAGCCCTGCAGTCACATCTGGGGATGAGCGCGCAAGCTCACCATGTCCTGCTATCTTTCTTTCTCTTTTTTTTCAGTAGCAAACAGAAACTTGTTCCCTTATATTTTAGCACCCTAGAACTTTCCATTCAGATCTCCAGCTCTAAGGGCGGGCTTTCTCTGTGTTGGCTCTGGGGGATGGAGGGGTATTGTCATCTGTGAACGTCTGTGGGTGTGGTGTACCTAGGAGATCTCCATGTGTCTTAGCATCGGTCTCTGCCGGTACAGGGAGCCCAGGTCCAAAGGACATGTTGTGCTCTTGCCTTTTCTTTCTCGATCCCTTCTTCCTGATTTCTTCTCTCTCTTTTTATTTAGCTCTTGTAAGATAAATGGTGTGATTCAAGCAAGGGTGTAATTTGAGAAAGTGTGGGACTTGAGTCACACTTCCTTACCTTATCCCAAACCAACCCATACCCATTGCCATCAGGTTGTTTCTGACTCATAGCAGCCCATCGGACAAATAGAAATGCCCCTATGGGTTTCCAAGACTGTACATCTTTATAAGAACAGCGGTGTATTATGAATTGGTCGGCTACCATCAGTTTGGCAGTTCAAAACTGCTTTATTTCTTGCTGAGGCTTTTCTTTTCTTTTTAGTAAGGAGCAATTATGGATGGATACTGGCAACATGGCATATAGGCAAGAATAGATATGTACATAGGTGAGGACAGAAATATCTATCAGGACATGTACTTATAAATATGTAGGTAAAGGCACATTTAATCACTGTACACACAAATCCAGAAACTCCTGAAACATAGCCTAATACTTGTAAACATTGTTTTTTAGGTTTAAAAACATAGGCCCTTAGTACTCTCTAATACTACCATCAAGTCAAGCCTGACTCATAGGGGCTCCCTGAGGGTTTCTGAGATTGTAACTCTTTACATAGTAGAAAGCTCAGTCTTTCTCCACCGGGCTGCTGGTGGTTTCAAAGTGCCAACCATACAGATTGCAGCCCAACGAATAATCACCACCCCACTAGCGCTCCTTAGGACCATAGTATCATAGAGCAACTCAATCGGCTTATATACACCCCAAAAGCCCAATGCCATCAAGTGAATTCCAACTCACAATGATCCTATAGGAGAGACAACTGCCCCTTTGGGTTTCTGAGACTTTAAATCTTTTTTTTTTTTCACTTCTCTGGCTTATTTTGCTATTATTATTTTTGTATTTTTCCCGTACATGAAATCCAGGATCGGTAATCTTTTGAGACAGTACCTGAATCAATGGCCTATTGGAGGCATGTCCCACCTTCCCCCCAGCCCCCAGGGAGGGGGGAAATGGAGAAATAATGACATGAGAACAAGAAGAAAGAAAAGGTTCCAGACCGGATTTCATTCGTGATTGTACAACTTCTTTTAGGATGATTGAATTACTGAATAGTATCATGTGTGGATTGCACATGAATAAAACATTTAAAGAAAAGAAATGATTCTTGTACATTTTCATTTCAAATAAAGACATGCAAGAAAGGAATCTGAGCCACTATTGCAGAGAAACTGTTAAACAAGAGACCCCTTCCTGGGTGCTGTGTTCTAATTGGCAAAGTGTCAAAGTTAAAGTTGCCAAAAGACCCTTTAGCCATTTGTGGCTTCATTCTCCCCTTGAGGAGTCTTACATGTGCTCTCCCCACTGTCCCTCTTTTTGTTTAAGCAGGTCATACAGTAATTGCCTGCGTGATTCTTTTCCTATGCTGATATCAAATATTGGTCTTTTATCCTAGATCAGCGGTTCTCGACCTGTAGGTCGTGACCCCTTTGGGGGTCGAATGACCCTTTCACAGGGGTCGCCCGATTCATAACAGCAGCAAAATGACAATCATAAAGTAGCAACAAAAATAATTTTATGGTTGGGGGATCACCACAACATGAGGAACTGTATTAAAGGGTCACAGCACTAGGAAGATTGAGAACCACTGCGTCTAGACGGAACACTTAAATACAAGGAGCAAGTGTCTCCCTTTGTCCTTCGTGTTTGACTCAGAGTAGGCATGCAAACGAATGACTGCTAGTCCATCTGAAGCCACCTTAGAATTATATTTCAATATGTTTAGGCTCTTGCTTTCCCCCCCTGTTTTTATCTTGTCAGACTTCTTCAGATTGGAGTCCTGGTTCTAGAACCTCTATAAGATTAACAGATTGCCCATAAACCATCACCCACCTGATGGACTCTTGAATAATCTAAAAAGCCAATATGAAGATTAAATGATAGGGTGTAATAATAGGCAAATAAAATTGACTAAAATAAATCCTTCCTAAATGTTCATTTTCTCAACTCTAAGGTTAGATCATTGAACACAAAACGGCCTGGGCAGTAGCTAAAAATGCCTCCCCTGCAGATATAGCACCTTGCACGAATTCGACGCCCCACCCTGGACCGGCCCCACCCTTCAATGCCTGCTCTTTTCCGAGGCCAACTGCCTCCTGTCTCCTGGGTCAATTGCACTAACCCTAGAGCGGAGGGAATGAATATTTAAGAAGGATTTGCTTTAGTCAGTTTTATTTGCTTGTTTTATTATGATAGCATATCATTTCATTTTCATCTACTTGCTATCACTGAGTCAATGCCGACTCATCTAGACTTTACTGGACAGGGTGCAAAGTCCTCTGTGAGTTGCTGAGCGTGTAACTGCTAATCGGGGTAGAAAGTCCCATTTTCTCCCATGGGGTGCCTGGTGGCTTCCCACGGCTGATCTTGAGGATTGCAGTCCAATGAGTAAGTATTACGCCACCAGGCCTCTTAATATTCATGTAAGCTTTATTAATGAGAAAAGTGAGGTTGCCAGGAGAAAATTTAAGTAGCCTGAAATCACACATCTATTATGTATCCGAGTTAAATTGTAGTTCAAGCTGTCAGATTCTGAAGCCAGAAATCTTCACCAATCTTCTGCATGGTCCCTGGGAAAGGGCGTTGGGAAAACTGTCCTGAGAGGACTTAGAGGGATAAGTCCATTCCTTATGTATATTCCATAGCACATCCAGTTTCTAATTTTATTTTGTTTATATTTCAGAGTAGTTCCAAGCTTCCTCGAGGTCAGATGTTTTGAGAATTACAATATTTGCTGTCTTTTCATTATCAGTCTTTGGTGAAAATCTAGAGAGTGAAGCAAATATTTTAAAAGAACTTTCATAGCAAAAGAAATCATTTTCTTTTCCCCCCAAAACTTTTCAAGACATGTTCTCAAGTGACTCTAATTAGAACCCATTTTATACAACATTGAAAAACATTTCTTTAAATGCATTATCAAAAATTCCTTTATTGAAAATATTTCTACAAAAAAGTGTGACATAAGCTATCTTATCTGCTTCATTTTCTGACTTGGCACCTGAAGATTTTATTTTTAATAATTAAGTTTTTTACTTTCTCTTTTGTTCAGATACTTTCATATTAACTACCAGTTTAAAGAGTCAACGAACCAATGTATTTCTCATCTGAACTGCCTAAATAATTTGAAGATCAGTGGAAAATAAAAATACCGGGCAAAACAAAAATGCTGGTTATTTAAAATGGTAACAGCAGATAATGAAATTGGGTTTGTGGCCTTTCTAAGTAAGGACTCTGCAACTACAGAGGCCACTTACCAGAATGCTGGACCTACTGCTCAGACAATTCCATAAATATTCCTGAAGATGATCTCAGATGGAAAAAATCCAAACCAATAAAATGAAACTGAGGACGAAAAGAAAAAAATAAGTTGCGTACATTGAATTCAATGCATCTGTAATTAAATAATAGTGATAAGACTCAGCAGCCTCATAAATTATATGTTTGATATTGTAAGTGCTTCTGAATATTATTTTGATTCATAATTTCAGGGAAAGGAAACTGATTCAAAGGGTTTGTTTTCAGACTATCTCACTGCATGTCCAATGGTGAAAGAATTACAACATGCCTCCTACTAAGCCTCCACTCATTGTGTGATTGTGACCAAGATGCAAGCGTATTGAGGACATTTCTGTAAAGGAAGTACAACTAATTAGAACTTCTCTATTATAGGAAAACTGAATGTCTCATAATTTGCATAGTAATTATTCATGGAAAGAAATTAGGATTTTTAGAAATTTATTCAAAGGTGTTTGTCACATAGTATGCTAAGCTGGGTTGTCTAGAGGAACAAATCCAGTGACACACATTTAGATCTAAGAAAGAGCTTGATATCAAGTAGTAATCTTATATCAAGAAAGTATCCAACACCAGCACATACTCTTTAGGTTCAGGTGAAGCTACAGGAGATGGCGCAGAGGGAAGGAGCGTGAAGCAGGACTATTGCAGTCCCATGGACGCAGTCATGTGGATCCATAAAACATGTGGAAATCAGCGGAAACTTGGCAGTGTGCCAACAGCTCTCAAGGTCACGTGACCCACTTGGGGCTGCTCCTGGAAGCAGGCAGAGTCCCAGGAAGCAGGAAGGAGAAAGGGCAGAGAGATTTCCCAGTATCACTCACTTTTATTCAAAAAAGTTCATGACACACCAAGGAAGTGTCATTTGATGAGTTGGGACCATTACCCAGGAGTGTCTAATTAACACGAATCTCACTATTATGCCCAGTGTCAAAGAACTCACACCAGCAATTGTGCAAGTGAAGTTATATATTTTTGATTGTCTTTAGGTATAGTTGAGTCAGATCCAACTCAGAGCCAGAATTCTTAGGAACAACATAAGGAAATATTTCCTGTGCCTGGTCCTGGGCCATCCTCACATTGTTGTATTTGAACCCATTTATTTAGCTATTGTGTCAATCTATTCCATCTACTCCCAACTTTGTCAATCATAGCTCCCTTCTCCAAGGCTGATCTCTCCTCATAAAATAACCAGTTTCAAGAGACAAATTATCCCCTTCCTCAATTTCAAGGAACAAACTGGCTGTGCTTCTTCAGACACTGATTTGGTCTTTCTTCTGACCAACCATGGTATAGCAAATCTTATTCAACAGCATCATAATTCAAATCATCAGTTCTCTTTCTTCTAGTCTTCCTTATTCATCATGCAGCATTCACATGCATATGAAGCGATTGAAAGTGCCATGACTGGGGTCTTTAGTGAGGAAAAAAGCAATCAGAAACACTGAGGACTCCATTTTTCCAATTTAAATAACCTCTGTAAACCTGACACCAAAAAACAACATTTTCAGCTCACTGAAAAACCAGTAGAGAATAAATAATACATTTATTGCATGTTTAATATTTATCAGGTATTTCCAAGAAGAAAGTGTATTATTATTATCATATTTTTCAGTGAACCAATTAAAGCTTGCGTTTGTATAGTACAAGGCTGGGAAACTATTTTACTCAACTAAAATTCCATTTGGTAAAACTGCATATCTGGTTTTCTTAATGTACTTTTGACAAATATGACTCGGGTTTCTTTCTTTCTTTTAATTAGATTTGTAAGAAAACAAGATAACTTTCTTATTATTATTGCTTTCCTAGAGGCAATTTTGCAGCTATGATTATAAATACGCTTCTGTTATCAGGTCTTATTTCCCCAAAGATGATGGTAAAATCTATCATTGGTTCTCCCTTGTGGGAATTTCATAGTTCCTGGCAATTTGTAAACATTAAGAGTTTTAAAAGCTGATCATGACTTTCTGAAAGTTTTTTGTAGTTATTCTGATTTTCCTTCAAGAACAAAAAATATAGATGTAACAAATGACTAAGGAAGAGCAAATCAAGTTAGCAAAGGTATATCGAGTACTTACCATGGATAAGATTTAGGCTACCTGGGGTGGACATTTAAATAACGACATGGTTTCAAATGTTATTACCAGCTTGTTACCTGTTAAGGAAACTAAAAGCTAGACTATATTTCTATACATTAATTGGTTGATACATTTGAATGAGTGCTTTGGAGAAACTAATAGTTTCCAAGATCTGTATTTACCCCTAATAATTTAATGGTCATTGAAAACATGTAGTTGCTGTCTCAGAGTTTATAGACTGGTAGAAAAAGCAAGCAATCGAGCAATGCCTCAAGCAAATGCACACCACCATTGTTAGTAGCACTTGGAAGAAGGTTCGAATGGTGTTCTGCCTGAAGAGGGGTGGGATTTAGTTTTCCTTCTTCTGCTGTTTCCTCTTCTGCCTGCTCTTGGCGCTATAGCCAAAAAGCTTTAGAAACATGTATCAGGTCAGTTACTCCTCTGCTCCTAGAGTTTCACTCATCATTCATAGCAAAAGTTTTTATATCCTTTCTGTCCTTCGCTCTCACGCTTTCCCCCATTCATTCATTCCTCTTGCTTCTGAAATTATTTGAACATGTCAGGGCCTTTTCACTGATGCTCTCAATAGCCGTTCACTGCCATGCCCGTTACTGAAGAACTTTCCCTCTCACTCTCTTTAGCTCCTTATTTAAATGCAACTTTCTGTTAGTCCTTCCCCCGTGACCCTATTTCAAAGGGAGACATCAAGTCTCTGCTATTTTCCAACTCTTTTCTCCTCTTTGTTTTAATCTAGTACTGATTAACACTTGTAGTCCTGACTTGATTTTTCTTTACTGTGTATCTCCCATTGAAAACTGATTGCTACAAAGATAGATGTTTAAAAACAGATATTTTCTTTTATCAGAATCCCTAGCACAGGGTTTACCTGGCACATAAGAGACCTGTAATAAATATTTGCTGAATAAATACATTTAGAGGGAGGTTGGAAGAAACCTCTGAGGCATTGATTCTTTGACATTCGACTGAAAGCTCCAAACCAGACAGAGAGAGGGAAATGAAGGCAGCAGTAATGGTGGTAGCACCACTTACTGCTGAGACTTCCCAAGGCAGCCTGGTGGTGGACTGGGTTAAGCGATGGACTGCTAACTGAAAGGTTGGTGGTTTGAACCTACCAGCCAGTCCATGTAAGAAAGATGTAGTGTATTTCCATAAAGATGTACAGCCCTAGAAACTGTGAGGACCAGTTCTACTTCAATCAATAGTTATACTATTTGTCAGAATTCACTCAATGATTATGTGTCTGGCTTTGTACTGAACGGTTATTTTAATCTTTAGAAGACTCTTCCCAGGCAGGTAATATTATTATCTCCATTGTACAGATAAGAATTGGAGGCAGGGCATTTTCTGGGCAGGTAAGGAGCATGTATAACATGTCTGGCTTAAGGAAATCCAGTGAGGGGAATGAATAAAGAGGTGTGACTGGAGCTGAAAGAGAGCCTGTGGAGAAAGGATCGTGGGAAAGGAGGCGGACGTGTGCACAGAACGAATACACCTTTCTAATTCCTCAGGAGAGTCTTCCTGTAAACGCTGTGACACGAAGGGCATCTGCTTTTACGCTGGCTGAATTTAATATTTCCCTGACTTGGTTGACAGAGGGGGTTAAGGAGCTGTACCTGTCTCCTACGAGCAATGAGCCCCATTAAGAAGTGTTAATGTGATCAAATTCCCATTTTGTGAAAATAATCCTGGCAACTGTATGAAAAATAAACTGAATTAAAGGAATCAATTCAAAGGAATGAATTAGGAAACAATAATCTATAATGGTTGCCTGGGGGTAAGAGGTAGTAGAAAAGATGGAGAAACAAGACCAGACTTTAACAGTACCTGGAGGGTAAAATGAAGTTGCTTTTGTGAGAAAGAAGACACAGAAGAAGGGAAGTGTCAGCAAAAATCCCTCAGTTGCTGGTTTCAGCAACTAGATCAAGGAATTTAAATTCAATATAACGTGGAATGTTGGAAGACTACTTGTGTATGTATAAAGAAGCCTGCCGTTGTAGTTGTTAGGTGCTGGGCTGTGACCCTTATGGTCAACAGTTTGAAACCAGCAGCCACTCTGTGGGAGAAAGATGGGGCTTTCTACTCTGGTGAACATACACAGTCACAGAAACACACAAGGAATCAGCGTTGTCTCAATGGCAGTGAGTGAGGCTGGGGGAAGGAATACAGATTAGTAAATGTGAAGTTGTTAAAAATGTCAGTAACATGAACAAGTATCATATGTCTAGTCAATGGTAATAACACATCAGACTATAGTTGAAATTTTCAGAATCTACAAAGGATCAAATCCTATTTTAAAAATAAATTCTTAATAAGCTTTATTTTATGATTATTGATATATGAGGGGCACCCCCCAAGATAAGGATTTTTTTCAAAGCTTATGTATTTAAATTAAAAAACAAACAAAAAACCCTTCTCACCTCAAAATACTCTCCATTACACTTAATACATTTGGCAAATCTGAAATTCCATTCTTGAAAACATTTTTCAAACTTATCCGTTTGTGTGGCTAACAGAGTCTCCTTCATTTTTTCCTTCACCTCTTTTACATTGTGAAATCATTGACCTTTCATGTCCATCTTCATTCACCAACACAAAAGGAAGTCACCTGAAGGAGGTTAGGTGAGTCAGGTGCGTAGAGCAAGAGAAGCGTGTTGTATCTTATCCAAAATGAGATGACTGCATGAGCAGGTGCATTGTTGTGGTGGCAAAATCAGTGCCCCATCTACCACAAATCAGGCTTTTTATGGTGCACACAGTTACACTATCGTTTCAGAACCTCTAAATAGAAAGTTTGATTAACAGTCTGACATAGTGGAATGAACTCTGAAAGCACTATTAATTAACATTTTGGGCATTTCGGGAAAATTGAAAGATGTCAAACCAGAAAAAGGTTTGTCATCAATCAACGTTTCACCTTCCTTTGAAATGAGAAAGCCACTCGTACACTTGAGTTTTTCCCGTGGTGCTGTCTGTGTCGCCTGTGTTCACAATAGTTGCTGCAGTATTTTTGCCTAGGCAGGAAACAAAATTTCACAGCCGCACACTGTTCTCTTAAATCAGCCATTACAAAAATCAAAGTTCAAGCAAAACTGCTTTTATGACAAATTTCACTATGACCAGAGGGAACCTTTCCAGGTGATGCCACTGGGTGCACTAACTCAGAGCGAGTTGTTAGATGCTCTCCTGGTAGGGAAAAAGGGTACTAAGAAAGATCTGCTCTGCTGAGTGGAATTCTGTTAGGGGTTTAGGGGAGGTTACCCCTAGTATAGTAAATATAACACATTTTATTGGTTCAATTTGGTAAGATTTTATATATAAACAACTATGAAATCAAGACCCCAAAAAAGGAATGCACATAAGCATCACCATCATGAACTTCCTCATGCATATTTGTAATCCCTGCTTTACACTTCTCCTTACCCCTCTCCATCCCTCGACCACCACTGGTCTGTGTTCTGATCCTATACATAACTTTGCTTCCTAGAATTCTATATAAATATAACTATAGAATGTAAAGTAACCACTCCTTATGATTTCTTTGATTCCGAATTATTTTGAGATATATAAAGTGAACTTCAAAATAGGGAAAATTGGTGTCTATCCGTAAGTCATTCTTTTTTTCATGAATAGTTTTCCATTGTGTGGAGAACGACAGTGTTTACTTACTCACTTCTTGGTGGTTATGTGGATTGTTTTCAGTTTTACATTGTTGTAAACAAATTATTGTTAATAAAGATATATGCCTCTGTTTCTCTTGAGCAAATACCCAGGAATGAACTGGTTATGTGATAAATTTATATATAACTTTTTAGGAAATTGACATTTATTCCAAAGTGTCTTGTATCGATTTACTTTTTCTTCAGCAGTGTATGCAAGGTCTATTATACTTTCTCTCCCACATTTGGTATATTCAATGTTTTAGAGATTAATCATTCTGATAGGTATGGGGTGGTATCTCGCTGTGTTTTAAACTTGCATTTCCCTTCAGATGGTAAGCATCTTGTTATATGCTAATTTGCCATATAAGGATATTTTAAGGGAACCCTGGCGGCAGCAGGCACCTCTCAACAACACCCAGTTCTGATAAGATATTTAATACATATATATATTATAACTATAAATTAATGTAAAAATTAAAAAGTTCATAGTCACCAGATACTCCATGAGAGAAGGGTTAGATTTTCTACTCCCATAAATACTCACACAGTTTCTACTGTGTCCCACAGGGTCACCACTATGAATCAGAATTGACTTGACAGTTTTTATTTGCTATATGTGTATTTTCTTCATGAAATGTCATTGAAATAGTTTTCCCATTGTATACTGAGTCGAACGTTGTCTGTACTATACTATTGGGCTTGAAAGATATTTCCACTTCATACAGAACTCTGGGTTAACAGTTTTTACTTGTTATTGCCATTACTTTAAAACCTTTTCTCCACCGTTTTTCCATTTGCATTATTTCTCTTAAGAAATTTGCTTTAGCTTGAAGATAAACAAGCGGCCATCTAGCCCAGACACAACACAACCTACATGGAAGAACACACTAGCCTGTGTGATCACGTGGTTCCAAAGGGATCAGTTATGAGGCATCAAAGAACAAAACAATCATATCATTGGGTGCACACCTCCATGATACGATCGCTGAGGAAAAACGGGTGCATAAGCAAATGTGACAAAGAAAGCTGATGGTGCCCAGCTATCAAAAGAGATGGTGTCTGGGGTCTTAAAGGCTTCAAGGTAAACAAGCGACCATCTAGCTCAGAAGCAACAAAGTCCACATGGAAGAAGCACACCAGCCTGTGCGATCACAAGGTGTCAAAGGGATCAGGTATAAGGCATCATCAAAAAAAAAAATCTTACCATAGTGAATGAAGGGGGAAGTGCAGAGTGGAGACCCAAAGCCCATTTGTCGGCCACTGGAGAATCCCTCACAGAGGGATCTAGAGGAGGATATGAGTCAGTCAGGGTGTGATGTAGCACTGATGAAGAACACAGCTTTCCCCCAGTTCCTAAATGCATCCTCCCCCTCCCCCTCACTACCATGATCTGAATTCTGCCTTGCAAGTTTGGATAAAGCAGAAGTTGTGCACTGGTGCAGATAGGAGCTGGAGGCACAGGGAATACAGGGTGGATGATACCTTCAGGACCAGGGCTGTGAGGGGCAATGCTGGGAGGGTAGAGGGTGAGTGGGTTGGAAAGAGGGAACCAATTAAAAGGATCTACATGTGACCTCCTCCCTGGGGGACAGACAACAGAAAAGGGGGTGAAGAGAGACGCTGGATAGGGCAATATATGACAAAATAACAATCTATAAATTATCAAGGGCTCATTAGGGAGAGGGGGAGCAGGGAGGGAGGGGGAAAAAGAGGACTTGATGCAAAGGCCTTAAATGGAGAGCAAATGCTTTGAAAATGATTAGGGCAAAGAATGTACAGATGTGCTCTATACAATTGATTTATGTATGGATTGTGATAAGAGTTGTATGAGTCCCAAATAAAATGTTCAAAAAAAAAGAAATTTGCTTTAATTCTTATCTTTGTTCTTTTGTATATGGTGTGTTTTTCTCTATGTTTAATCTGTCACAATTTTTAAGCAATTTGATCATGATATACTTTTCACAGTATACATTCCTTTGTGATTTGTGATCGGGGTTTGTTGAGTTCCTTATACCTGTAGGTGCAAAGTCTTCTTCAAGTTTAGAAAGTTAACTCCATTATTTCTTTAACTGGTTCTTCAATATCCCTCTAATTACAGGGATATC
Organism: Tenrec ecaudatus; assembly: GCF_050624435.1. Taxonomy (NCBI): domain Eukaryota; kingdom Metazoa; phylum Chordata; class Mammalia; order Afrosoricida; family Tenrecidae; genus Tenrec; species Tenrec ecaudatus. The sequence continues at coordinate 103,317,921 of NC_134530.1, forward strand.
AGGCTTTATCATGTCCTGGAGATCTCAATGATGCTCTTTTCATTTTCCTTTCATTCATTTTTTCCACATTTCATTTTATTTCAAATATCTGGTCAATTGACAGAATAAATGAATTAACACTTAGTAGTATCTTCTCACTTTTAAATTTAACAGATTTTAAGCTTCCAAATAATATTGAAGTTTTGTATTTTATCATTCTTCCAATATTTACCCAAACTAGTTTATGGTCTTATGTATGATAAGTGTTCAATATACCTTTGATAACTTGATTTACTCTCCCATGATTATTTGGTACATTTTCTACACATTTTCTTGAAGAAAAACATATATAATATCAAAAGAAAACTTATAGAAAATCAAAGTAAATTAAAAAAAATCTAAACAGTAACATGGAATCTTAGGGTTTATATATTGCCAGAAACGATGAAATGCCCACAAAGGAGAACCAATAATAGATTTTTTTGCCACTGTCTTTTGGGAAATAACTTTATAATAGAAATTTATTTATAATCATAGCTACAAAATTGCCTTTAGGAAAAATCTTTTTATTTTCAATGTAGGCTTCTCAGGTTATTTATCTCAGGTAAATATGGTCAATGGAATTTTAATACAATTATCACCATTCTGCCTACTGTTCTCCATTGTGATAATAAGTCTCTGAGTAGAAAATGGGTATTCTTCATTTTGAGAGACTTCTCTAGATAACAAATAACTTAGCACTGATTTCTATTGCTCTCAATATAGAGTGTTTCCTGATCATTTAGAAGTTTTTTCAACTGTCAATTTACCATGTAATGGCATCATTTATTCTAAAATTTATGCCAACCAACATTTACAATTGTTCTGGAAAAGGACATCGTTTGGTCGAAGGTGAGTAAAAGAGGAAGGTCTGCAATACAATACACTGACGCACCAGTTGCAAAACTGTGTTCAAAGAGAGCAATGATTGAGCCAGACCAAGCTAGGCTTTCTGTCTGGTACATAAGGTCATTATGCGTCAGAAGAGACCTGAGGGCATTTAACAACAGAAGCATTCCGCTGATTCCCCACATTGCCCACCCTTAAGAAAATTAAATCGTGAATTTTTCACTTAATGAGGAAGCTCAAGAAAACCACTGAATGTTCTATAACAGTGTTTGTAACAGGACTTGGAGGTGAAACTTAATTTTTGATCTATTCTTTCTTTTTTTTAAATTTCAACTGCTGGAAAATTTTTAATAATCATCGATAGATTTGGTATTACTGAGTTGTGTGTCTGAGGCAAATACTTCTGTAATTTCTTATGCCCTGCTCATTGTCTTCAACTCACCTTCGAAGTGTGATTCAGAAAGTGTGTTTTTAAGTAGAGGCAAATTACTTTTGTTTTCAAAACAGTTTTGAAATGAGGTTCCATTGAGAAATGAAGGAACAGTGGCAATAAACATTAATGAAGAAATGGTCAGTCCTCTGGTGATGCTTGAGTGTCAGGCGGTCGTCCCATGTCTGTGCGGGGTGGAAAGGAAATCAAGTGGAAGGGGTCCTAAGTGATGGCCAGATTTTCAAATCTTTACAATTAAATGTGCTGAAAATATAGGGCCTATGGCAAGTTATATAAATAAATCTCATGGAAAACTAAGTGTGGGGTTGAAATGCATAGTACATGATGTATTCATAACAGTGAACACTGAAAGACTGTTTTCTCACCCAGAGATTTTAAAATAAACTCTCACATAAAGAAATACTTCAAAAAATATATATTCTAAATAAAAATAGCACAGCGAGAGGATAATTAACTGATATAAAATGCATATAATGTATGTAATTATTTTATTCTCTATATATGTTAATATGCATCTAAACTTTAATTTCACAAGTTAAGAAAATGGTACTTTCTTTGCTTCTCTGTAACACTATTTTGTGGGGACATTTTTAATATACATCATTTAAAAACCAAATTTAATTTTAATCTGAGATAAGAGAAAGATCACCTAAGAGAACCTCATTTCATGAGAGCCCGAAGTAACTCTCTCCCAATCAGTTTTGTACTCCAATATTAATTAGTGCTATTGTCAAGGTAAAATAAAATTAATTATGAAATTAGTCAATTTTATAAGTAAAATTTTATATAGCTATATAGAGTTTTCTCCCAGGAGTGAATATATATATTCAAGAATATGGTAAAATCCTCTAGAAAATAGAAGATAAAATTAAAAGAATGACTTTAATGGTAAAGCAAACACGACTATCTAAAATGCTGTAAGTCAGCATTCAATAGCTGTGGGTCAGGAATTGTTGGTAGTTAAAATTGCTATAGCTTTTGAGTCAATTGTTTGAAAACTTGAATTTTTTGTTAACATCTTAAAAGAAGAGACTTCAAAAATCTCATGGGAAAATTCAATTATCTTTTAATTTCATTGTTGCACTCACTTTGTGAAGTGTCTGTGTATGACAGATTGGAAACAGTTTGTGGTTTGCATCAGAGCACGTGGCAATACCAAGATAAGCTGGAATAAAAACTAGCTATTAGAAGTGATTGATGTGAGGGACAGAAAATATAGACAGTGTTCCTCATCAGAGACTCATGGAATAGACAAAATGTTCTCTCCATGTTCATTTCCTCTCACAGCCTTCTTTTAAAGTCATCATTCCCTGGAACGTGTCTCGACATCTTTCCCGTTACGTCCATAGTCCTGCCATGCACAAAGTGGTCCTGGCAGTACTAGTGGGCTCTCTCTATCACTGATTCCTCATAGCCAGCGCCACTACAATGGCTGGGGGTGCTTTCTCCTTCTTTCTCATTATAGCCTGCTGAACGGACTTTCGACCTAATCACACTGCTTCTAATTTTACTCCCCTTTTAATGAATTTTCAATAGTTAAAGGATGGACAGAGAAAGTAGAACCTTCCTTCTTGTCTCTGAAGATTTGAAAATTCTAGATACTTCCTATAAATGGAACCATACAATATGTGGGACCGCTGTGACTGCAAGCTTTCATTTATACTATTGGGTGACTATTTTTGCGATGCATATAATGGCCTTCAAAAATGTGAGCGAGTTCTAAGTATTTGAGAAAAGGATTCATAAGGAAGAAATGGGAAGAAAACTCAGATTGGGGTGTCTGGAAATCCAAAAATGAATAAGGTCTTGAGGCGGCAGTGAACATGAGCTACAAATGCCGTAGAAATACTACAGTCAGGAAAAGACCATCGGTATGAGCAACTAAGAGGCCTTTGGTGTCATGTTCCAGAGAAATGTCCCTGTAGTGGTGAAACAGATTGTATGCGATGCTTGACGAATGAATAGGAGTTAAGGAAATGTGGACATGTGTAAACTACTCTTAAAAGAAGATTATAAAGTTCATGAGGGAGGGAAGTAGTTCATAGAAGCAAAGATTCAGAACTAATCATTGAACCCTAGAACTGGAAATAACTAGAAAATGCCAAATCTAAATTAACTTCCACATTATGGTCATTAGAATCCTTTAGAATTAGGGAGCCATGGGCTTTAAAGAATAATTTTTCCTCTGGAGTTGTTAATAGAGAGATTTGCATTAAATGGATATATATATAGCATTCCAGTACAGCCTCAGTGGTATCCATAAATTATGTTCCCCATAAATTTCAACAATAAACATTAGATACACCGGTACACAGAGAAGAGAATTGTGACCTTAAATTACAAATCTTAAGGAAAATATTGGTATAAATTTAAGGAAATCCACAACAAAAAGTAAGAAATTATATCACTTAAAGCAAAGAAAAATGTGATTTCATACTGCAGATATTTACTGAAGGCTTACATTTCAACTGAGATCACTTGCCATCTTATTTCTTCATGAATTTACCTTTTACTACTTGCTCCTCTGTAGGATGTTTAGCCCTCCTTGATGTGGTCATTTTTGTCCTTCGTTCCTGTCTAGCGACTTTCAAGAGATGAGGAATAGAGTGTGCCAGATTGGATCAAGTCAAATAAAGTTATTGTCGTTCTGTAGGAAATGTATATATACACACATATATATTCAAGAACATCTATTTTTTTTCAAGCACAGTGGGGGTCTTTGCTCTTATAGGCATTACTTTTAGAGTTTCTGGGATTTTGAGTGATAAGATCTGGTTATTTTAGTTAGACATATTACCCCAGTGACTCAGGTGGAAAATCCTTTTACTTGGAGTCTCAGCTTCTTAAACGTCATTCAGACAATCTTAATACATTAGCAGAACAAGCATAAAAGTTTGTATAATACTAATTAATCCCCAAGAGTAATAATGATTTTGAAGTTTAGGTTACAAGGATTGGTAATACAGGCATTCAGAACAATACAGTGGAGTATTTACATATAGTTTGCTTTTTTTTTTTAACATTTTATTAGGGGCTCATACAACTCTTATCACAATCCATACATATACATACATCAATTGTATAAAGCACATCTGTACATTCTTTGCCCTAATCATTTTCAAAGCATTTGCTCTCCACTTAAGCCCTTTGCATCAGGTCCTCTTTTTTTTCCCCTCCCTCCCAGCTCCCCCCTCCCTTATGGGTCCTTGATAATTTATAGATTATTATTTTGTCGTATCTTGCCCTATCCGGTGTCTCCCTTCACCCCCTTTTCTGTTGTCTGTCCCCCAGGGAGGAAGTCACATGTAGATCCTTGTAATCGGTTCCCGCAAGAGTATTAGAATGAACTTAGTCTTGGAAACGATATGTTTTGTCACTCATAATAAAGAAGGGAGGATATTCTAGGAAGAAAAGGCATGTATGCAAAAATGTTGAAATTATGACCTGAAACTCAGAGGTACTTCACTGAGATCTTTTCAAAAGTCACCCAGTATATAAAAGTGTCTGTAATGATTATTTATATAGTGCTGTTGTAATATCGAAATAAAGAGCTCTGATCCATTTTCTGTGCTCCTAAAATGATAGTTTAACAGGAAGACACTTTATGTCATTATTTTTTTAATCGTTCCATGAACATACCAATTAGCAGTCCAGGCTATCTTAGCTCTGCAATAATGATGATTACAATAACTATCATTATTATAATCAATTGATTAATTTAAATCCTTTCTATTGATTCTATGTTGATTGTATAAACTTATCCATGACAGTCAAATCAACGCCTACTCATAGCGAGCCTACAAGAGAGAGGAGAATGGTCCATGTAGGGCTCTTAATGTTGTCAACCTTGATGGGAGCTGATGGCTGCATCTCTCTCCTGGGGAGCTGCCCTTGAGTACTAATGACTAACCTTTGATTATTGGCTGAGTACTTAATCCCTGGACCATCAAGGCCCAGTAACTAAGCATAAAGCTGTTTATATCCCCCTAGAGTATGAGAGATATTAAAATATTTTCCTGTGATAAAATTTGCTTCTTGTTTATAATTTCACTATGAATTTTGATCAGGGAAAATGATCCAGAACCCTGTAGTTTCTCGAGATTTTTAAAACAATGGAATACTTTGCTTTAAAAAAAAATCAGTGGATATGATACATGAAATACCAGCCAAAGCTTTGGATATGGAGCAGGAACATGGGATTTGCTGAGGGCTACCTTGAAATAAATGGTCAATTCTTATAGGTTAATCGAATTATCTAAAAATTAAATCCTATAAGTTAGACCTAATTATTATTTTTACAATTCCTTTATGGATGATGGTAGATCTGTCTCCCAAATGTGTATGTTATTACTAGAAGTACAGTTTAATTCAGTAATTATTTACATGCCTATCCCTTAAGACAAAAACCCAGACCCACTGGTATCAGAACTAACTGTGGCGGAGTTTCCCACTCATGGCCATCATCCTTATAGACAGGCTTCTTGAGGCTGTGCATCCGTACAAAGCACACGGCCTCATCTCTCTCCTGGTATGAGCAGGTGGGTTTCAAACGCTGAACGTGGGGTGGCAGGCCAGCACCGAACCACAACTCCACCAAGCCTATTACTTACTTACTATAAAATAAATGTATTCTGTGACTTCACAAGTTTTTACATAATAGAAAGAGTATGAAGATTATTTAACAGCCTTTTCAGGCTCTGGGTGGGACTCAAAATTAAACCCACTCTTATTGTCTAGATTTCAACTCATAGTGACACTCCAAGGGCAGGCTACAACTGTCTCTATGGATTTCTAAGACTGTAACTCTTTATCCGAGTAGAAAGTCCCATCTTTTGCCCGCAAAGTGGTTGGGGGTTTGGAATTGCCGATCTAGTCGTTAGCAGTAGAACTTATAACCGCTGTGCCTCGAGTTTGAATGTTTATATTAGGACCTCTGTCCCAGGCCAGGTGACAGGTGGGAGACACTCTCCTACTCGTGAATCTAAAGCTCATAAAAGTAAATAAATATATTTGATTTATGTAAATGAAGTCTAAATATATTCAGATAGTTCCAGTGTACATTGCTCTCAATGGTTAAACATTTCCTTGGATTTTCAAATGAAAAGCCTAGAGTTCAATAATGACTCTGTGTGATTTCATTAAAAATTACATTTTGACAGTTTCTCAGAAGGCCAATATTTCATAATTAATGAATGCTCATCCAAAAGGTCGACCTTCTGAATGACAGGATAAGTGCAAACTGAGGGGGACATTTTTGGCTTTGGACTACTTATTGAAGTCTAAGACATGTTATCTTTTGGAATGAAAGTAATTTTGGAACCATACCTAAAAAACTGACTCTATATCTGAACATTTGAAAGCTCCTTTAAAGTAAAAATCCATGCTGCCTACTTTGTGTTATGCTATATTTAAAATAAGAGAAATTGTAAACCAGCTTCAACTACCTTTATCATTCATGGCCTCCTTTAAAGAGTCTTGAGATTGAACTCCCAGGTATAAAAGCAAAGCTTCCAGATGCTTGATAGACATGGCTCTGGCATTCATTTTCAAGTTAAATCTATGGGGCCTCTACTGACAGATGGTTTTCTTTTATCTGAAATTGAGTAAGTTAATTCAGTTACACCGAGGTTCAGAGATCAAGATATCATAAGGAATATGATGGGGAATTAAAAAAAAACAACAACTTTGAATCAAACAGATTTGGATTTGAATTCCAGAGCTGACCCTTGATAGCTAGCTGTATGGTCTCAGGTATAGTGCCTAGCCTCCTTACAGTACTTTCTTCACCTTTGAAATGGGAAGAATGGTGTCTTTCTCGCATGTTTTGTGTTGAACTTCCAAAAAGGAAGAACGTGCTCAGCATATCTTAAATTGAAATAACTCTAGAAAAAACGCAAGCCTCAAGTTGAAATATTTGTAAGATTCTATGAGCAAAACATTCAATGATGCGGAAAGCATAAAATGCCAGTGAAAGGAATGCACAGAATCTCTGCACCAAACAGAATTAGTCAACGTGTCGACATTTCAGAGGGGAGTGCATGAATAAGATTCAGTGGCACTGAAGGAAGAAGTTCGAGCTGCAAAGAAAGTGTCAGTGAAAAACAAGGCTTCAGGAATTAGTGGGACACCAAGTGAAATGCTTCGACAAGCTGATGAAGCACTGGAAGCACTCACTAGTCCGTGGCAGGAAATTTGGCAAACAACTATGTAGATGACTAAATGGAAGAGATCAATATTTGTACCCATTCCAAAGAAATGTGACCCATAGGATGCTCAGCTTACACAACATCATTGCTATCACATTTCACTGAAGACCATTCAGCAACGGTTGCAGCAGTACATTGACAGGGAGCTTCGAGAGGCTCAGGCCAGAGTCAGAAGAGGACATGGAACAAGAACAGCATTGCTGATGTCAGACGGATCTTGGCTGAAAACAGAGAATACTAGAAAGATGTCTACTGGTGTTTTGTTGACTGTGAAAAGACTTTTGCTATGTACATCGTAACAAACTATGGGTAGTCGTGAGACGAATGGAAATCCCGGAATACTTCCTTGTGCTCATGGAGACCTTGTACAAGGATCACAAGTCAGTTATGCAATTAGAACAAGAGAATACTGCATAGTTGAAAATCAGGAAAGGTTTGTGCCAGAGTTTGATCCTTTCTCTATAATTAATTAATCTGTATGCTAAGCAAATAATCAGAGAAACTGGATTATATGAAGAAGAATGTGGCGTCAGATGGAGGAAGGTTCATTAACGGAATGGGATGTGCAGATGACACCATCTGGCTGGCTGAAAGTCAAGAGGACTTGAAGCACTCGCTGACGAAAGAGAGCAGACTTCAGTGTGTATCATAACTCATTCTAAAGAAGAGCAAAATCCTCACAACTGGACCAATTCGGAACCTCAGGATAAATGGAGCAAAGCTTGACGTCAAGGAGAGTGGCTTGCTGAAATCCACACTCTATTCTCATGAGCAGAAGTCAAAAGGCATCAAGAAGTCAAAGGAGTCAAGACAATTAGTGTTGTGTACATCTGCTGCACAAGGCCTCCTCAGAGTATTGAAGGGCAAGGATGTTCCTTTGAGGACTAAGGTGCGTCTGACCAAAGCCATGGTACTTTCCATGACCTCATAGACATATGAAAATTTGACATGGTATAAGGAAGACTGAAGAAGAACAGATGCACTTGAATTGTGGTGCTGGCGAGCAATAGTAAAAGCCCATGGATTGCTCGAAGTACAAACAAAGTGTCTTGGAAGAAGTATGATCCAGAGTGCTCCTTAGAGGCATGGATGATGAGACTTCATCTTCCATAATTTGGACATGTTGTCAGGAGAGATCAGTCCCTGGAGAAGGACACTGTGTGTGGTAAATTAGAGGATGGCGGAAAGAGGACAGCCCTTAAGCAGATGGACTGACCCAGTGGCTGCAACCATGGGCAAGCACAGGGACAGTGGTGAGGATGGGCAGCACTGGGCAGTGTTCCCTTCTGCTGTGCAAAAGGTAGCTGTGGGTTGGAACAGACTTGATCTTTGTTGGGATTGGAAACAATGGCATGAGACAAATTCAGTATGAATTGTTGAATGTAAAATCAATGTGCTTCCTAAACATTCAAATTAAAAATACCCAAACAATTTTTTTAAGAGACTTGGGGATGGGTTACTGAGAGGAACAGAAACTGATAGGGCAGTAACTGTGTTGCAATCTATGACTTTTTCGTGAAGATAATTGACTAAAAATTACTTGAAGTGTTTTTATTTCACTTATTCATTTATTTGTCCCTTAATCTGTTCAGCGAATCTTATTCAATGATGATTATTTGCAAAGCCACCTATTAAGCTGGTATTATAAACATGGATCTGTTATTGCCCTTAAAATTAATTTTTCTCCCTAGCAGGTGGATGGGGGAGGGTAGAAATATGTAAACACATTTAGAAGTAAGAAAACATTTTAAGCAATGTGAAAAAAATTGTTTGAAACTTAAGAAAAGAATTAACTCCAGCCAGTGATTGGTAATATGGGCAAATAAATAAAGACAATCTTGAAAAATATAGAAAGCAAAATCATTTGAAAATCTGTAGCATGGGCAGAAAGGGATTTGTGACAGAGAAAATGGCGTAAACAAAGATTGAAAGGAGCAGGAAACGAGATGCATTTGGATTGACTGGGAAATTGGGTTTATGAAGGGAAATAATAGGGAAAACCAATAGAAAGGATATAGCCAGGGTGACAGCCCGGGAGTGTCATACACTCAGAGTTGGGTTTTATTTCCTTGGCAAGAACAAGCAATTGGAGGAGTTTTTGAAGAGGGCTAGAAGAAAGTTGTAATTCAGGATGATGATTCTTGAAGAATATGTCTGTGTGCTGATAGTATTCTGACTTTTTATGGTTTATCGAGGCTGCTGATGCGCTGCTGCAACATGGAGCTAACGCCAATGGTCAAGATGCTGTTTTTTCACCCCACTGAACATTGCGGTGCACTATGGCCACAAACAGGTAAGTCAGACAAGGATTCTTGAAGGAGGTTAGGAGTCTGCTCCAATGTTCTAGGCTCTTGTTAAACTGGTCTAACTTCAAATAAAACATAGTTAACTATATTTCCTATATTCTCATCAGTCTTGATTTTCAAGAGTTTGTAGGCCCATAGAAATATTTTAGCTACAATATTACTCATTTTTTACTGATAGGTTATTATGCAAGGGAGTCAGTAGAGGCCATTGGTATGTGTGTGACCACAGGACCTGGTTAGCCTGAATGTGAAAATGTCCCAGCTTTATGACTATATGCCACATAGTTCTCAGATCTTCAGTGTCTTAATCTATAAAGCTGGGAAATATTAATAGTACTTACTTTATCTACTTGCTGCTATGATAATACTTCAGTCTTTGTCAAATACTCAGTAAGTGTCTGTGTGATGAGGCTAATGTCAACAATAAAACAAATCATCAAGTCCTAACAACCGTTTCTGGGGGAGAAAGTGTCACTCAGATGCTTTGTCTCCAGTGTCCACTGTCAAGGGATGTAGTAGGCTGAATAACAGCCCCTGGACAAGGTTCATATGCTAATCCCTCGGCTCAGTGAATGTTGCCTTCTATGGTAAAAGAGGTTTTACAAGCAAGGTTAGATTAATGCTTGAAATAGGGAGATTATCCCAGACTGTATAATCACAGAGTCTTGTAAGAGGGAGGGAGGAAATCAGAGTAGTAAGAGGCATCAGTATGAAAGCAAGAAGTTGGAGTGATCTTAGGAGAGGCCAGTAATGAATAAATGCAGAGAGTCTACAGAAACTGTAAAAGGAAAGCTCAATATATTCTTGACAGCACCTTGATTTTTTTCCTTTGACCTTCAGAACTGCTAGAGAATAAATTTGTGTTATTTTAAGCACTGAGTTTGTGATGACATGTGAGGTGGCAATACGACATAAATAAATGTCAAATAACCTAGGTACATAATACTGAATGTGCTTTGATTGGATGTTTTTGTCTTTGCTAGGAGCAATTGAGTTGGTTCTGACTCATAGCAACGCCATGTGCAGCAGAACTAAGCACCGCGCAGGACTGCACCGTCCTCACAAACATTGTTATGGTTGAGCCCCTTGCTGCAGTCTGTGCCAATCCCTCTTCTCGGAGGTCTGCCTCAGTTTCCCTGTCCTACTGAACCAAGCATGATGTCCTTTCCCAAAGACTGGTCCCTCCTGATAATATGTCCAAAGTATGCAAGACAAGCCTCAGTATCGTTCCTTCTAATGAGCACCCTGGTTGTGCTTCTTCCACAACAAATGTGTGTTCTTTTGGTAGTCCAAATTACTTTCAATATTGATTGCCAGCACCATGATTCAAATTCACTGATTGTTCGTTGTTCTTATTAAATGTCCAATTTCACATGCCTATGAGGTGATTGAAAAGATGCCTTATATCAGGCACCACTTAGTCCTCATAGTGAAATCCTTGTTGTACCGATGAAGAACACAGCTTTCCCCCAGATCCTGGATGCTTCCTACCCCCAACTACCATGACCCGAATTCTACCTTGCAGGGCTGGATAGGGCAGAGGTTGTACACTGGTACATATGAGGGCTGGAGGCACAGGGAATCCAGGGTGGACGATACCTTCCGAACCAGGGGTGTGAGGGGCGATGCTGGGAGAGTGGAGGGTGAGTGGGTTGGAAAGGGGGAACTGATTACAAGGATCCACATGTGACCTCCTCCCTGGGAGATGGACGGCAGGGGAGAGGGGGGTGGAAGAGGCTCCGGATAGGGCAAAATATGACAAAATAACAATCTATAAATTATCAAGGGCTCATGAGGGAGGGGGGAGTGGGGAGGGAGGGGGAAAAAAGAGGACCTGATGCAAAGGACTTAAATGGAGAGCAAATGCTTTGAAAATGATTAGGGCAAAGAATGTACGGATGTGCTTTATACAATTGATGTATGTATATGTATGGATTGTGATAAGAGTTGTATGAGCCCCTAATAAAATGTTTTTTTAAAAAACTGAAAAAAAGAGAGAGCTTGTGCAGTAGATTTTCACAATGCAATGGGTGCTTTGATTTCTTGACTGCTGTTTCCATGAGCATTGATTATAAAACTAAGCAAGATAAAATTCTTCACAACTTCCATCTTTTCTCCATTTATCATGATGCTGCCTATGAGGAGTTTTGTGTAGAGTTTCAATTAGGCTTGAAGACTGCATTTCTGAATGTTAATCAGTAAGCATTTCAGGCCCTCCTTACTCCCCATAAGCAAGGTTGTGGCATCTGCATATCACTGTTTGTCAATAGACCTTCCTCAAATCCTGATGCCTGTATCTTCTTAATATAATTCAGCTTCTCTGGGTTTTTGGTTGGCACACAGACAAAGTTATTATGGTGAAAGAATATAATCCTTATTCAGACCTTTCCTGATTTTACATCATTATATTCTTTCCTTTAAACCAAGATCTATCTGATGTCAGTAATAATACCCATTGTTCAATGTTCTCTTCTGAGTCTGCCTTGAATTTGTGGCAATTCCCTGTCAATGTACTCCCACACCTTTTATGAATAATCCTGAGCAAAATTATATGTGTATGCTATATTAATGTTATTTTTGGAATTTTCCAAATTCTATGGGTTCCATTTCTTTGGAATATGTACAAATATAAATCTCTTCCAATCAGTTGCTCAGGTAGCTGGCTTCCAGATATCTTGGTATAGAATATTAAAACATTTCAAATGGTATTCTTTCAATCCCTAGAGCCTTGTTTCTCAGTAAAGCCTTCAGCACAGCTTGGACTTCTCTTTCAGTACCATTGGTTCTTGATCGTATGTTATATCTTTAAATGGTAAATTTTGAATAATTCTTTTTAAGGAATAATAGCTGGGAAATGTGACCTTCCTTATAGAAATGAAACTGAAGACTGCATTATAGAACTATAGTTATAACCTCTTTCAACAACAAAAGCATCAACTATACATACAAATTTCTCCACATAGAGTACACAGAAATCTAATCCACGATATCTGTGAGAGGAGACCAGGGAGAAGCTTCATATCATCAGCCAAAGTGAGACCAGGGGCTGAGTTTGAAAAAGACCATCAATTGTTCGTATGCAAGTTCAAGCAGGCACTTAAGTTAAAACTTCAATGTGATTTTGTCCCCTAATTTGTCCATAATTCTAGCTACTATCAGCTCCATCTTACCAGTTATACACATGAATCTCAGACCAATTAGAAAGCATATGAACGTCATACAACTACTAATTAAAGAACTGGCATATGTGCCAGCAATTTGCAAAAATCTTCAGAAAGCCTATGTTCATTCTGAAGTATTGAAGAGCCTCATCTTAGTCCTTTTCCATCTGTGACAAAAATCCCAAACTCAGGTAATTTGTCTACGTGAGTCAGTCAATATTCAAAACCAGGTGTTTTTAACTTCAAAGTGCATTGTTTTTCAACCTTAACTTAGCATAGGACATTTAAAAGAAATCCAACTCCATCATTTATTTTCTTTGCTGAAAAAGTGCATCCCAAAGGATTTTTAAAAAATCATTTTATTAGGAGTTCATATAACTCATCACAATCCATCCATCCATCCACTGTGTCAAGCACATTTGTACTATCGTTGCCATCATCATTCTCAAAACATTTGCTTTCTACTTGAGCACTTGGTATCGGCTCCTCATTTTCCCCCTCCCTTCCCGCTCCCTCTTCCTCCATGAACCCTTGATAATTTATAAATTATTATTATTTTGTCATATCTTACACTGTCCGGTGTCTCCCTTCAACCACTTCTCCAGTATCCATCCCCGAGAAAGGAGGTTATATGTAGATCCTTGTAATCTGTTCCCCCTTTCTCCCTCACCTTCCCTCCACCCTCCTGGTATTGCCACTCTCACCACTGGTCCTAAAGGGATCATCTGTCCTGGATTCCCTGTGCTTCCAGTTCCTATCTGTACCAGGGTACATCCTCCGGTCTAGCCCTCTTTGTAAGATAGAATTGGGATCATGATAGTGTGGGGCAGGGGAAGGGGGAAGAGGAAGCATTCAGAAACTAGAGGAAATTTGTATGTTTCATCATTTCCACACTGCGCCCTGACTGGCTGATCTCCTCCCCGAGGCCCTTCTACAAGGGGATGTCCAGTTGCCTATAGATGGGCCCTGGGACTCCACTCCACACTTCCCTTCATTCACAATGCTATGAATTTTTTTGGGGGGGAGAGGGGTCTTTGATGCCTGTTGCCTGATCCCTTCAACATCTTGTGATCTCACAGGCTCGTGTGCTTCTTCCATGTGGACTTTGTTGTTTCTCAGTTAGATGGTCACTTGTTTATCTTCCAGCCTACAAGTGTTGTCCAATTTGTTAATGCTACTTTTAAAAAGCTATAGCTGAGACAATATAGTTTTTTTGATTACCATAAAACCAGCTCCAATTTATGGGAAAGGGGAAATATATATATCTATATATATGAAACTCTCCCTACATCCACCCCTTCCTCATGATCATTGGTACGTTAGAGTCTGTTGTTGTGGCTATTGTGTGAATCAGATCATTCATGGCTCCCTCATTATTATTTCCCATCTACTTCACTACATATGATGAGATGATATTTGAAATATCAGTACAATAGCTTCCAATATCATAGCAATACCTAAGAAATCACAATATAAGAAATTGACAGATGAGTGGTGGAGAAAAATAAACCCAAAATAAAGTAGTGATATTAATGTAGTTGGACAAGTAGACCACTCTAAAAAAAATGTTGCCATCAAGTCCTTGGGACTCAGAGCAGTCTATGGTCACTCTTATTCACTTTATATCTCTAGGCTTGCTCAATTATGGAGTAGAATTATCCTGTTGTACCTTCCTGGAGGTCATGCCACTCACTAGCGAGCCGGAGGATTTCAAGCTGAAAAATCAAACTGAGTCGCGTCTCTGTGCTGCTCTAGTCCTGGGGCCTTTATTTCTCTGCGAGCTGGCATATGCTTAGACACTCTCAGATCTGCGAAGCGTGACCTATAGCTAGAGAGGATTTCTCATTTCATTGATGTGCTGCTCAGAGTGCATTGCAGTGAACTGGAGAGCTGGGCACTCAAATGCTTTTGAAAGTACAGCATCCCAGTGATAGAAAAAACGCCATACTTTGGGGACTCAGGTGCAGACGGGATATAGGAGTATAAAATTCATGTTTATTTATAGAGCCATCCTCTTCGACGATTAACCTCATCACCCAGCAAAAATGTAGAGGCTCTATGGATGTAGGGAGGGAAATTAAGTTTGTTTACTTTTTCCTGAAAATATAGCCACAGAATTATAAAATTATGCTAAAATGTGGATGGCCCTTTTATGATAAGAGACTCACTTTCTGTGTGCAAAGGCAGCACATAAGTAATTCATGGATGCTATTGTCATTTGCAAAAATGTGCTGACGAGTTGGTGCACTCAATAGATGAATGTGCCTAATGCACCATGTTTCAGGCCACTTGTTCATTTATTTGTTTTTAAGTAGAAGAGTAGATGTTTGTTCCAAGGGCAATATTTCCTAGGTATGTAATAATAAGGCTTAATAGACAATCGATTTCTGAGATAGTTTAAATCTGTCCATTAAAAAGTTGTAGACACAGAATTTATGGAGTCTGTGTAAGTGGAAATATCTGCTTAGGAGTGCAAGGTTCTTTAGCCTTCCGGTCTTGATTTCTCCCGAGTTACGTCCCGGTCTGCCTCCAAACCGCAAAGGGATGAAGCACACACTCACTCCACGAAGGTGATCATCACCTGTGAGCGTTTATTGGCATCGCTTTGCTAGGGCTTCGCATGTAGGAATCTATTTAATCACACAACTATGTGAAATATGGAAATATGTTATTTCCATTTTGTCTGCAAAGGAACTGGAATATTTTAAGGTCAAATACTTTACTCAAAGCCACAGAACTACTAATAAGGCTGATTGAGTCCCTTTGTTCTATAATATATATATATTCAGTAGGAAATTTGTTTCTTCTTATCACACCCGTTGAATATTTCACCTAAGATTTCTACCAAATGTGCACTGTATTGTTGAGGAGTTTCTTCTCAAAACACATTTATTTGCTGCTACATAGAAAGTTAAAATTATTTTACAGCTTAAATCTCTTTTGTGCTTGCAAGTCAATGGTCAGGATAATTAGGGAGTGCTTCTCTGTTATTGTAACGACGCTGAAGCTTTCTACTTTGCTTCTTGGGACCACTGAGGTAAGCCCTGAAATTATTAGGGGAGATAAGTTAGGCTTAGACAAATTATTTTTAAAGTAACAGGGTGGATATGCAAATGATCTAAAGGCATGCAAGAAATTGCATGGAACAACAGCAGGAAGTATCCTGAGCTTCATCACTCTACCCTCTCTGCTCCTTTGGCTGTGGAGTGCAGCCAACAGAGAAAGATGCTGAGGGGCTCCCGGGCTTTCTCCAATTCACTCAGCTGTCCAGAGAAAGACCCGGAGCTCCTGCAGCCATAGGAGCGGTGATGGTGTACATGTGCACTGTCAGGAAAACTAAGAATCAAGCAAACCTCTGCTGGCTCTGGCCAGAAGGAGACTTTGAAAAGGTAGTTAGAAGAAGATGATGAGTTACTTCAGAGAGGATTGTTTGCATGTGATGAGAACCTGCCTTATGGAATTTAGTGAGATGATAATAAGCATTTTTAAATGGCAAAAATAAGTTTTCAAAGGCATAATTATGAAGAGCCCCTTGGAATCTTTCAAAGCTCCTTCATGTTTTATCAAGTCCTCACAATAACTCTGAAACAGGAGAATAAGTGATATTCTGTCAGTTCACTAATAAAAATAAAAATACATTTATAGCACATGGATTATGGATGTCAGTCAGTGGTTATATATTACACATTGTCAATTGAGGATTATATATTCAGCAAATTATCTCATTTGATTCTCCTAACAACCCATAAGGTAAGTCTATCATTGCCATTTTATAGATGAAGAAATAGTCCAAACAAACTCACTGTCCTCGAGTTGATCCGGACTCATGGTGACTCTGTGGGACAGGACAATATACCCCATGGGTTTCTGAGACAATGAACTCTTTACAGGAGAAGAAAGCCCCCTCTCTCCCACAGAGCTGCTGGTGGCTTTGGACTGCTAACCTTGCAGCTAGCAGCCCAACACAAAACAATTATTCCACCAAGGTGCCTTTATAAAATTATTTAATTTTAAAATAACAACTAACTTTCTCAAAGCCACCCACAGATTCAAACAAGTGTGTTTTAATGTTGACTTTAATCTCTAAATCAGGATACCATGTAGCTTCTCAACAGAAAAAAAAAGTCCTTGTACATGAGATTAGTAGAAGACACTGTTGGTTGCTTACGCAAAATCATTATTTCAACCACTGCCTCCTCGTGCAACATTATTTTCCTTGCTCGTAGACTCATGATTTTGTGCATCTACTCACTCTCTTTCTAGTTGTTTGGACTTAAGTTATTTCTCTCCTCAGGGATGCCTCACATCAAAGTAAGCCTAGGCCACTCACAAGAAATATTACCCTTTTGCCAGTAAATGACTTCGGAGATGCAGCTGCTGATGGCCAGAGCAAGAAGCTACGTGTCTTCAGAAGCAGAGTTAGGAACGATTCCAAGATCTTTTTTTAAAAAAAGAGGCTCCCAGTTTCTCACAGAAACGGTGGTCTTCTGCGTTCCTGGGGAGCATTTGGTGTGTCATTCTGCAACTATTGCAGCTGCTCCTGTACACACGCACGCTGAGCACGACAGACAGAAAAGGAGGAGGAAAGAACCTGAATGTTGACATTGTCACTAACGTTAGTTTCTTAACTAACCCTGGCATTCCCTGCTTTGGCGGGTTTTGATCAGTGATAATTTTTTCAACTGCTTAGGCCAGTTGAGTTATTTTGTTAAATGTCGGGGGGAATGAGAATAACCTACAGGAGAGTCTTAATGACATAGCTTCTTTTATATTGCTGAAAGCTTTTTTGTAACTTTTGATATCCATTTTAGCTCTTTTCTGATTTTTGATATGAATTTCTAACGAATGGCTCCCTGAGGTCACACACCTCCTTTTGAAGTTTGGTGCTGATGTAAATGTAAGTGGGGAAGTTGGAGACAGGCCCCTCCACCTGGCAGCTGCAAAAGGCTTCTTTAACATCACAAAACTCTTGATGGAAGAAAGCAGCAAAGCAGATGGTCAGATGATATTTTTAGCAGACCTTTGCTATCTTTTGCTAACACTATTATTTTATTTCTACTTTCCTTAGTTACTGAAGCTTTGTATTCAATCTTTGGCTAATCCTATATACATGTACTATTTCACTGTCCACGTCATAATTTATTATTTGCAGATATTTAGTAAAGACATATGTGAATTCTCTCTTTACATGTTTTCATTCAATTCTGAATATATCAGGTGTTCAAGTGAAAATGAGAGGTTTCCTTCCAATACACATGATTCCTATGTGGTTTTGTTCACTGATTCTCTCTTTAAGTGAAATAGGATTTACATAGAATAAAACTCTAAAATCTGAAATGTATAGCTTGCACCTTTACTTATGTAATACTGAAATAATTTTCAGATCAGGATATAGATAGTCCCATCACCCTGAAAAGTCCAATTAAGTATGTCTTCTTGTGCAGGGAGGTCAGATGCTTGCATCCTCCCTGAAGGCGATCAGTTGCCAGACTGCCTGCAGGGGGCCCCATCCCTGCTGTTAACGACAATGGGCAGGCCTGCAGTCATTGATTTGGTTCCTGTAGGTGGAGTTCAAACCCTACTGATAATGGTACCTAGAATCAAAGAAAAAAGGTAAGCTGCCATCCTAAATCTAGGATCCACCCATCTTGTCACATGTATATGCCAATCTCTCCTCTTCCTATTGCGTGTATATCCCTAGATTGTCCCCCCTCTCTTTGCTGTATAACCTATAGTACAACCCCTCCCTGTGACATATGTCTTTACCTGTAATTAGTGGGCTTGCACACCCCCAAAGGTATATAGGCCTGGGTTAGCAATAGAGACCTCTTGCTCTCTCTCGGCTCCTCCCTTGGCCTCTCACTGGTTCCCCCTCTTCTCCCTCACCTATTCCCCTTTCCCCTCATTCTCCTTCACTTCCTCCTCTCTCCACGTGGACCACCAAAGGGGCTGAGGTGAGCATTGTTACCATGAAATGTGTCTGACTCCATTATTTGACTCTCTCTTCTATCTCTCATGCTCTTTGTGACTTTAATATAATATTTGTATATCTCAACCGTACAGTTGTGCCTACTGAACCCATGATTAGTGGTGGGGGGCTGGCATACCCCAACTCTTACCACATCTTCTCTCCAAAGCCCCTGCAGCACCAATGGTCCATCGATACTCAGACTTCTCTGGTCATAATTTAATGACATAGTCCCTGAAATGCATATCTTTGTTCCTGAAACTTTATATAATGTTTGCGATTGGTTTCTTTTCCTCAACCAAATGTGTTCAACGTGTATCCATGTCATGTCATTGCATGTATCATAGCTTGTTTTTTTATTGCTGAAGACAGACTTGATATGTTTTTATCTTTTCTCCTGTAGTGAACATCTGAGTGCTTCTAATGTTTGTTATGAATTAAATATTCTTAATCAAATTGGCGGGAGACGTATACATCATTCTTATATATATGTATATCTAGAAGTAAGATTGCTGGGTTAAATATTTCCAAATATTTACATTTTTAGAAATTTGCCAAATTGACTTATAAGCCAGCTGTGCTATTTATAACTCCCCCTAGCAAGATAAGAGCGTTCCAGTTGTTCCTCATGTCCTCACTAATATTACATATTATATTTTTATTCATTTTAATGGAACAAAAGTGTTGTGACCACATTGGAAGAAAACGCAGACTTTAGATGACAGAGAAGGATGTGAGAAGGAATGAAATAAAAGAATTTCCCCCACATTTCTTGTTCCCCAAATTATAAAAGTAACTTTTCAATATTGATGATAAGTAGAGTCTGAAAATATTTTCTTTCTTTCTCATTTCCTCACAAACTGTCTTTTGACATGAATTCATTCTCTCAGCGTTCCATCTTGCCATTCAATTCTCTCAGGCATATCCCACTTCCTTCCACTGACCCCCAGGAGACCTAATTAACAGCCTGGCGGTAAGCCCTGCTGGCCTTTGCAGCGGGAGCATGCACATTTCCAAAGGACAAGATTGTCAAAACCTCTAAAACTGTCCGTTCCTTGGTCCAAACTTCAGACTGGTTTCAGGCAGAGAAACTAATGATTGTTTTCATCTCCTCATCACAAAGGCACTACTGCTCCTAGAGACAACTGTCTCCAGAGGCTAGGACGGTTTCCATGCTGTTTTTTATCATTTGAAGAACACATTCGGGTGGTTTTCTAGGAGCCTGTGTGCAGTAGCACAGGTGCCTTCTCTGTGGCGTTATTGTCAGCAACCCGAGTTGTCGGGATGAACAGCTAGATCACCGTCCCTGCGACCTTGTTTAGGCCGTGTCTCTCATTCGGTCTGCTTAGAATAGACAGAGGTGCACCTGTGTGGCTCACTGAACACGGAATTATGTTTCTGAAACTGCCTTGCTCTTGCAGGGGGTCAGCAACCTCCTCACTTTTTCCTTTTATGATCGACGCCAACTCAGCTTTTTTTTTTTTTTTGTCTGCAAAACTCCAAAGTGCAGCGGTGTCAAAATGAGTGTCATTTATGGTCAGCGTGTCTCCGGGATCAGAGGGCTCTGGTGAAGAGGCATTGAAGTGTATACTGCACCCTTACCTTCCTTACAGTCTAGCGTCATATGGTATAATTTGAGCATTTTCTTTCTGACTCACACAAAGTATGACATACCTCCCACTCAATCACTGAAAAAATCAAAAGACAGTATGACTCAGAGTTTTGAGCCTTTTTATTACTTCCTCGTACAAACTTGATATCTAAGCTCCTTTATTTTTTTTACACCAACCAATTGCAAGGAATGGACAAGTAGCTCTCCTGCTGGGAATAACACAGGACGTACTGTCAGTTCATTTATTCTGAACTGTAGCTAAGCTACCAAGGGATTTATTTCAGTTCTGGACTTTGCCTGTGGTAGATGTACATATAGGAACAGTAAATAAATGACCCTTAAAGCCGCACAATTGGAAATCTGGTGTTTACAGTCTATTTCCATGGTAACAGAATGTCACAAGTGAAAATAAATTCAGGTGACAAAATTAGCCGAATGTAGTTCTGAAAATATCCACGTCAGTTCACGTGTTCGGAAAGCTTGACCTATTGAGTCCTGTATGATTTTCGACTCTGGTCTTCTTCCTTGTTCCTCTTAGGGCGATGAGGAGACAAAGGGGACTGCATATTGAGAGAGAGCGGAAAGGTCAAACTATCATTGCGCTCTCGGAGAAGAAAATAGTGATGCAGTCCTCAGACTTTATCCTTTTAATAAAGAAGAAAATAGAACTTTTACATTCCGAATTTAATAATTTTTATCTCCTGAATGTTAAATGTGATCACTATTTCGACAGAAGCCTTCAACATGGAAATGAAGACTACTAACAGTTGCAAAAATTCTTAAGACCTGTCTCTTAAAATGAAGTGCTCTACTTTGTAAAAGTAGAGCTTATTGAAGCTATTACACAGATTTTTTTATTGAACGTTTATTCAGGGCACATTTGGGAGTTCTTTTAAAGAGCCTCTGGGATCTTCTGACATTGCTAGGGTAATCTGCAAATTTTTATTTTATATTAAAGGTCTAGAAAGAGAAATAAGAAAGCAGAAACATCCATCCATCTATATAATCGTTCATTCTAAAAACATTACTGTACACCTGCTCCCTTTCATGCAGTGGATTAAGCAGTACTGTATTTTCAAAACATATAATAAGCCTGTGCATGGAATGTGCATGGGATGTGTACAGTGCTTATTCAGAGGAAACGGATGTCTATGGGGCTTTCTTGGTGTGCAAGAAACCATTTAATATGTGCATTATTTGCATGAAATGCGGTAATTTTTTTCTAATAGTTATTTACATGTGTTCTTTTTTCTGAAAATCTACTTAATTAAAACTTCTCAATGTAAAGTATGTTAGAGTCCCTAGACTACCATTCATTCCACTTCCCTGTGACAAAGTAAACATACTATAAGCCATTGGTGCCTTTGCAAGTTGCTCTGAAACAAAGCCTGGGGATCACAAAAGACTGAGGCAGAAAATAGGTGACTTCACATCAAGCTGTCGCATCTCCCCTTTCTCCTGATTCTGCCCTCTGGTTATTTACGTATTCTTTGATGGGAAGCATCTCTAGGGCACTGCAGGTAATTTATCAAATAAATAATTGACTTTGAAGTTTATTGATTCAGCTAGAGAGGAATAATGCTGGGTGGAGCCAGGATGACCGAAGGTAAATGGTGAATTAATGGTAGATTATGCTGTATTCTGCTTAACAATGTCCCTTCGGCACCTCAGGAACACTTATGTGATCCTCCAGCTGCCCTGACCTCCTGATTGCTCTCCAACATGGACTCTGGGATTGACATTCCACTACTTCCAACAGAACAGGAACAAAGGACACTAGCTTTAAAAGGAGGATCCTCAAAAGAGCCACAGGCATTCTTTGAAAGAATAAGTGACTGTCTGAGGCACTCATAAATAAAAAAAAATTCAAAGATTCGTTTTTCAATGACAATCTTGGGAGGCGTGACTCAGTGACCCACTTAATGATTTCCCATTGGCTTTAGCTCTTGTAGGACAATGGGAATGATTATGTACCAAAAACATAGCAGTGTAAGACCTAAACCAGGATTCACTAAATAGTAAGTGATTATTATACCAAACAAGTATATTGCTATATTTTCATATTCATTTGCATATGCATATCCTACGTATACATAGAGGAAAATGCATATTTTTATTAAATAAGTGTTCCTTGCCTTTTCCATCCAGCCTTCATGAGTCTCCACCCCCCAGCCCCTTTCCTTTCCTTTCTTTCAATCTTTGGGTTCTGTAAAGAATGTCTACCACAGATACATATAATAATGAGAATTAATTAAATTTGGTAGGGGCTGTTATTTTGTATTTTAAATAAAATATTTTAACAGATGCACAAATTAATCAAATAACTTTGAAGAAGTTGACACCATAATTGTAGTTATGAAAATTTAATTAAAACTGGGCCTGGTGTCCAATTATTATTACCACAGGCCTGTAAGTGTCCACAGCTCAATGACTCTGTAAGTTATTTAAGGATAAGAAATATATTCATTGATAGCTAATTGGTCTTCATACTCAGTATATTCCTAGGAAGGAACATTATCAAAAGATAGTATAACTTTTATTAAATGTCTAATATGATACAGGATACATGTTAGGTGCTTCCTACATATGATCTCCTTTAATCCCATTAGTATTTCTACAAGGCATTTACTCCATTATTACTGATAAGCAAACAATACATCTGGGCTGGCACTAAATCCTAACTCCAATTTAAGAAAACTTAGCTCTTACATCGTGCCCCTGCTCCGTATTTGCCCTCAAGAAAGGAACACAGAAGATATGGGGGCTATAGGAAAGTGTGGTGAGAAAATTAGATGATGCCTGGGGTCTTAATGACGTGTTTCCAAACAAACAGCCATCTAAGTTAGATATCCACTAAGTTTACATGGAATAAGCACCCCAACATCAGTGAACAAAGGATTGCAAATCATAGAATCTGAAGTTGAAGGGGGGACTAGTATCAGAGCCTGAATTGTGAGACTCTGGTGTGCAGAAGGCTGTGGATGACAGTGGGAGGCCAAGATACATTTGTGGGATCTACATAGTAAATAAGCCTCCAGTGATCCCCCTCTATCCATAGAGGGGTGGGAAGAAACTGGGTACTAAACAGAGAGCATTGGAGAGATGACTATAGAAGATCAAAGGGATAAGCCGGGTTTGAACAGTTAAAACCTTGTCAGTTTATTCCCCATTCGATAGATACGTATTAGGCCTGATCTGATTTTCAACATTTTCTGTATTTTTGTTTGCTCATATTGGGGTTTTTCTCAGATGTATTATGTCAATTGGGGGTTACTCTCTTGAGTTTATGTCATATGTTTTTCTGTTTTTCAGTCTATGAAACCCAGAATTGATGAACCTATAAGGGTAGCAAATAGAATAAGGGTTGGGGGGGGGCAGGGGTTTATGGTGGGGGGAGGGGTGGTAAAAGGGAGCTTTCCAACACCCTCCTTTTACCCTCCCAGTATCTCCAATCACACCATTAGTCTTGAAGGGATCATCCACCCTGGATCCCCTGCGTTTCCAGTTCCTATCTGTACCAGTGTACATCCTCTGGTCTAGCCAGACTTGCAAGGTAGGATTGGGATCATGATAGTGGCGGTGGCAGTGGCAGTGGCGGGGGGGCGGGGATTGGAGGGGAGGAAACATTTAGGAACTAGAAGAAAGTTGTATTTTTCATCATTGCTACATCACACCGTGACTGGCTCTTCTCCTCCGGGAGACCCTTCTGTAAGGGGATGTCCAGTGGCCTACAAATGGGCTTTGGGTCTCCACCCCACACTCCCCCCGCCCATTCACTATGATAAGATTTATTGTTCTGATGATGCCTGATACCTGATCCCTTCGACACCTCATGATCACACAGGCTGCTGTGCTTCTTCCATGTGGACCTTGTTGCTTCTGAGCTAGATCAAGCCAGCGGTTTCTGTTCTGCACTGTACACCGTGCTCTCACTCCCGCGCGGAGGCCTGGGAGGCTCCAAAAGTTCTGCTCTGCTGTTTAGCCCTGTTGTACCTGATGGACCTCAGAAACTGGGTCCGGACGGGCCTCTGCTGTGATTGGACAGTTTTTACAGCTCTTTTCGCTCGGCTGGCAAGTACCTAGTTGCACCAGGCCTTGTCAGAAAGCTTCCGCCGAAAGACACTCAGCCCTGAGCCAGCACATCACCCTGAAGTTTAACGGTGGTCTTGCGGTTCCCTCAGCAAGAAATGCTGCTACTGTTTGGAGTTACCATCTCATTTGATCTCACACAATCTGCAATGTTACAGCTCTTGACCAAAATTTTAACTCTTTTAGAAAAGTCCCTAAACGCACTAAAATGACCTGTCAAGTTGGCTGTTCATTTTCAGGGTCCTTCTCAATTTCAAGAGATGGCCCTCCCAGCAAGGCCACAGAATGACCAATCCCTTGTAAGATCACTTAATTTTATTGAGTGGCTCTAGCAACTCTATATGTATACTAATTAAACAATCGTTTCCAAGATTGTGACCCAGCCAGCCAAACATTTTTGGCAGAATAATAAACCAAGAGATTCAAAGCCATAAATAAGGTAATTCCACTGCGCTTCAGAAACCATCTCTTAATCCTGTGTCTCAATTCCAGGGGGTCTTGGAAAACATGCTTTCAGATTCTGTATTAGTAGGTGGTGTAAATTATCATTGGGAGTTGAAATATGAATCATTTTCCAAATGTAGGAAGGTATTATAAGGCTGGTTGGGAGAAGAGATAAATTAATACACACTACAGAATTAACATTTAATTACATGTTAGCTTCTAAGCCATGTCAAACTCCCTCATTCTTTCCCCACAACTGTCTCTTTGTCTATGTGTGGATTTCACATGTGTTTAATGAAGTGTTCTGGCATTCCCATTCTTCTCAATGTTTTCTATAATTTGTTAGGGTGCACAGAGACTAGTAACTTGCATTGTCAATAAAAGACAGAGAGACCATTTCTGCTGTCACTTAATGACCTTTCTTAGGTACCACAATAAGGTCTATCTCATTCTTTAAAAAATATGTTTTTGTTTTACTACACCATGGTGGCCTATACATAACTGTGAGATAGTTCATATGTAAAGGCACACCAGAAACTCCTGGACCGTGTTTTAATACATAGATGCTGACTCTAAACCTCTCAGGACAGCATTCTGGCCAGAATCTATTTTTAATAACTCCCAAAGGGAGGAGCAGGGAGCTGCTTGAAAGGAAATACGAGTAGAAATAAGGCCACCTTTTGTATGCTTATTAATTTCCTGTAGCGTTCCATTGCGTGAGGTAAATTTCATTAGACGCATTCTGTGAATGTGTGGGAGCTGGAAGATAGCCTGTTCAGCATGGTAATAGGCAATAGTCTAGAATTAGAACACTTTAAATTAGTTGCACTTAATTTCCTTTATTATTATCATTAATTGGCAATTTCCAGGAGTCTCTCAGGCACTTAGAAATGTCCCCAGCACTATACCCATGAGGGTTGACAAACAGGGGTCCGAGGTAACACGCCTTTTCTCTCTGCTTGACGGCAGTGACCGCTCCGGATAACGAGGACCATATCCCACTCCATCTGTGGTCCCGCTTTGGTCGCCATGACACACTGAAGTACCTGCTCCAAAGTGATTCCGAAGTGCAGCGCCATGCTGTTCACATCTATGGAGACACACCTTTGCACCTGTGAGTATGATTTACCATTCCATGGGGCCTCAAGCGGCGCTGGCTATACACGCTGATGATCAACAAAGTGTTTCCTTTAACTCTGGGCACGCCACAATGGCAAATGGGAAGTTGCCAAGGAAATCATCCAAATAGCAGGAACAGAAAGTATGACTAAGGAAAACATCTTCAGTGAAACAGCTTTTCACAGGTAAAAGGATGTGCGTGCACTGGCTAGCCCCCTGCAGCGTCTGAAATGGTGTACATAAAGCAAGAACAAATAATGGCAGCGGTTGCCATCCGAGCGCAATAGCAGAAGGTGGCAGAGGACGAGGAGTCCCCTCGATGCACAGAGGAAAAGGCAGAGGCAGCTGCTGCAGTCAGGACAACAGATGGGGCCAGAGCCAGATGCTTCATTCTCGGCAGCAGCGAGGAAGGCAGAGACTGATGTTGCCATGGCGACAGGCATATCAACATCTGTAAGCATATGGCTTCTATTCCTTTTAACTCTGGGGAAAGGTGCCAAAAGGGGCAGTGCCCATAATCCTCCTCCGACAAGGATCTCATTACCAGAGCTCATCAGCATCAAAAGTGACACGTTTTTCCTCGCCATTTAAACCTTATGTGCAAATGTGTCTGCCTATCTAAGAAATCCATCTGTCTGCCTGCAAATGCCTAGTCAAGGTGGCCACTTAGACAGCTAAGAACACCTTCACTCCTTTCTAGGGATACGTGAGAGCCTTGAACAGTCTGCATATGAAAGGTACGCTCAAGGAGAAGGCGGCACTGCAAAAATTGCATCTTCTGCACCCCAACAGGGTTTGCTAATAACTTAGAACCACGGCTCTTTAAGATGCCCAACAAAAGAAGATGAAAATAGCATTTAACGCCCTCAATGTAATTCTTCAGATGGTTGCTGTTTTGCTATCAAAATAAAGGCAAGAACTAGGAATACAGAAACCTTGATTAACCTTTGCATTACAGATTGCGAGGCTAGTTTGTCACTTCTTAAAATGTATTTTGGGGGCTAATTTATTGTTTATATAGATCAATGAGTAATATAGTTAGGAGAGCTGCTATAAATATTGAAGTAAAATTAAGCTTGTGTATATACATCAGGCAACAACCTGTTTAATTTTACATCAAATTCTAAGTACATCTTAACAACCAAACAGATCAACTAAGAGTTAGGTGAAGAATACTTGGACTGATACTGTCTGGCTCTATGCAGATGATTTACATCCATAACTTCATTTAATCCACATAACCATTGTATGAAGCTGAAGCTATACAAGGCTTTGTGAAAAAATAAATTTAGAGGATAATGGAATTTTTGCATGTATGCTTTGAAAGTCCCTTGGATTTATTAACCCACTCTTTCAGGTGAGAGCATTAAGGTTAAGGGAGTAAGTCATTTCCAAAGTTTCTCTGTTGCATGTAAAGAGCCAGGGGACACTGCATGGTTTAAAATGAGGAAAGCTGTGTGGCAGGGTTGTATGCTCCCACATACTTGATCAATCTGTATGCTGAGCAAATCATCAGAAAAGCTGGATTATAGGCAAAAGAGTGTATTGTCAGGACTGGAGAAAGGTTTATTAACAACCCACGGTATGCAGATGACACAACCTTGCTTGCTGAAAGTGAGAAGAAATTGAAGTACCTGCTGATGAAGATCAAGGATTTCAGCCCTTTGTATGGATTACAATTTTTTGTGTGTAAAGCAGACTCATGTCCTCACAAGTGGACCAACAAGTAACATCCTGATATATGTAGAAGAGGTTGAAATTGTCATGGATTTTATTTTGTTTGGATCTACTATCAATGCTCATGGAAGCAACAGTCAAGAGAGGTTCAAAGATCTCTCTTGCATTAGGTAAATCTGCTGCACAAGACCTCTTTAGAGTATTGAAGAGGAAGGATGCTACTGTGAGGACTAGGTTGTGGCTGACCCGCGCCATGGTATTCTCCAGTGCACCTTAGGCATGTGAAAATTGGACATTGAATAGTGCTGCTGGATAAGAAGATTGAAAGTTATAATAGACTGTTAAAAAGACAAAGCAATCTGCATAGGAAGAAGGAAGGCCAGAGTGCTCCTTAGAAGGAAGGCTGGTGAGACCAGTTCCCGGTGAAGGACATCCTTTACTGTAGAGTGGGAGGGGATCAAAAAGTGGAAGGCATTAGGTGAGATGGATTGACAAAGTTGGTGCATCGATGGCTTTAGGCTTAGGAACATTTGTGAGGATGTTCAGGACCATGAAGTGCTTAATTCTGTTGTGCATAGAGTCGTGATGGGTCAGAGCTGACTCTATGGTAACTGACAACAACAACAACAACAAAGTTTCTCATTGCTAGAAAATCGAGTTGCAATATGCCCCCAGTTCCATATCATGTGCATTTTACATTATCTTTAAGTTCTAATACCAAAATATTATTTTCCTATATGCTCAATAACAGAATAATTTCAAGACACCCTCAGATCATGCTTTCAGTGAAAATGGACTATTGGTCTCTGTACCTAAAGGGTCAGTTGATAGAATGGATACATATGGATTTTTGGAATCCTTTTTACATATCAGATCATGTCTGGGATGGCTAACACGTCAGGCTAATTTTTAAATAATTTTACTATTCCATGAACATAAATTGGAACTAATTTGAACCATAGGATGATTACTGTCCTTAAAAGATTATCTATACAAGAGAACATATGGAGTTAAAGTATGTATAAGCTGATGGCTATTAGAAACAACATAAATATTTGTATTTCTAGTCATTTAAGTACATATTTACTGTGAAGCTTTCCCGCTAGTGAGGAATTCATTGATTGCCAATTTTTCTGCTATGTAACTTTCATATTTATTTGCACATAGTAAGTACTCAATACATATGTGTTATCATCAGTAAATATATGTGGCTATGTGTCAAAAGAATTGTATATCTGAAAGAACTCAAGGAAAACATTTAAATCTCAAGTTGTAATATTGAAGGATTCTATACAAAAATATTGAATGCTTTAGGAAGCATCAAAAGAGAATGGAAAAGACAGCAGTTTAACTACACCCCAAAGAATTGATTGCCATGCAGCAATTTCAAGAGGAAGTATATGATCAAGAAGTATATAATCACAAATGAAAAACAAGACTTCTCTATGATGCTCACCTTCCCAACACAACGGCTGAAGACAAAGCGGGTGAATAAGCAAATGTGATGAAGAAAGCTGATGGTGTCGGCTATCAAAAGTTATAGCATCTGGAGTCTTAAAGGCTTGAAGGTATACAAGTGGCCATCTAGCTTAGAAGCAACAAAGCCCACATGGAAGAAGCAAACCAGCCTGTGTGATCATGAGGTGTCAAAGGGATCAAGTATCAGACATCATCAGAACAAAAAAAAAATCTTATCATAGTGAATGAGTAGGGGGAGTATGGAGTGGAGACCCAAAGCCCATTTGTAGGCCACTGGACATTCCATTACAGAAGGGTCTCTGAGAGGAGATGAACCAGTCAGGGTGCGATGTAACAACAATGAAACATACAACTTTCCTCTAGTTCCTAATGCTTCCTCCTCCCCCACTTGCAAGTCTGGCTAGACCAGAGGATGTACACTGGTACAGATAGTAACTGGAAATGCAGGGAATCCAGGGTGGATGATCCCTTCAGGACCAGTGGTTTGAGTGGCGATACTGGGAGGATGGGTGGGTTGGAAAGGGGGAACCAATTACAAGGATCTACATGTGACATCCACCCTGGGGACAGACAACAGAAACATCGGTGAAGAGAGACATCAGACAGGGCAAAATATGACAAAAATAATAATTTATAAGTTATCAAGGGTTCATGAGGGAAGAGGAGCTGGGAGGGAGGTGAAAAGTAAGGAGCTAATGCCAGGGACTTAGGTGGAGATCAAATGTTTTGAGAATGATGAGGGCAATGAATGTACAAATGTGCTTTACACAATTGATGTATGTATGGATTGTGATGAGTTCTATGAGCCCCTAATAAAACGATTGAAAAAAAAAAGCCAAAAACAAGACTTTGAGAATGGACTAAATACTAATTGAAATGTTGCCATGAGTGAATCTATGATGGAAGCACTCCTAAATCTATGCCACAAAGTTTGGAAGACATGGCCAGTCAACTGAAAGATATTCCTATTTGAGCCCATTCCAATGAAAGGTAACCCAATAGAATGGGGAGATTAGTTAATAATATAATATGCAAGTAGAATATTGAAAATAATTCCAAATCAGTTGCAGCAGTATATTGGCAAGCTAAATTCAGAAAAGACATGGCAGGAGGCATACCATTATTGAAGTCACATTAATCTTGACTGAAAAGAAAGATTACCAGAAAGATAGTTAATGTGCTTTATCATCTATCCAAAGACACTCACCTGTGTGGATCATAACAAACTATGAATATCATTGTGCAGGATGAGATGCCCAGACATTTCATTTTTGTTAAATAGAACCTGTACATGGACTTCCTCAGGGGATCACCACAAGATTACATAAATGAGAAAAAAATGGAATTTTATTTGTCATAGGAGGCAAAAAAAATAAAGAGATGGAAAAAGGCCTGACACACAACCAAAGCTATGTCCCACCTAATCGGAAAAGCCATAAAGAACTTGCTTTTGTCTGCAGAGTTGGCCACGGTTTGTCTCATACAACAAATGAGAGTAACATAAACCGTGTTTCTGTGAAACCTTTATCAAAGGGTGTATAATAAATAAAGACAGTCAAGAGGGGTCATTTGCTGGTCCACCAAGCCAGATTGGGGAGTACTAGGAGATGGCTCTCTGATTTTCAAATCTTTGTCTTGAGGGGAGAACTTCCTTAATTGTACCCTTACGTTTACCCTATCTTCTTCATCTATCTAGTCTTTGCATGTGTTCGTTCTCCGCCTATTCATCTGTTCACTGGGTATGTCCCTCCTTCATCTCTCTGTCCTCCCTCCTGTTACCAAGGACGTTGCTCAGGGCCACTGGCCCTTCCCTGTCTCTGTAGGACTTCACCTTGACAGCTTCCTGTGCAGAAAGTGAATGTGGGCTTACTCAAGATAGCATTCTGGCTCTTTCAAGGTTTAGGAGGAAACCGGGCTCCTTCGGGGTTGCCTTTAATTGTATGCACTGACAGAATGACGAGGCAGTTATATAAACAGAACAATGGAATGTTGCATGGTTCAGAGTCAGGAAACTTGGCCATCAAGGTTTCACTATTTTTACTCAGTCGGCTGGCATGTTTCTGGGATCAGCGGACAACTACAGACAAGTAATATAGTTGTGTTAGTCTCAATTGGGTGCCTTAAAAAGATGTCCCCTGAAAAGAAAGCCTTATTG
The DNA here is from genome assembly GCF_050624435.1 of Tenrec ecaudatus. Lineage (NCBI taxonomy): Eukaryota > Metazoa > Chordata > Mammalia > Afrosoricida > Tenrecidae > Tenrec > Tenrec ecaudatus. Next base: position 103,349,455 of record NC_134530.1, read on the forward strand.
CAGACTCTACTGGGCCAGTGACTTTCAAAGCCAGAGTCAGTTTGTTCAGAAGGTTATGTATATTGTTTTGGGGACGCCAAAATGGCAATCTCAATTTTCTTGTGGGAGTCCCTGGGGGGTAATTAAGAGAAAGCTTTATAAGAAAGTGAAAAACTGCATTGGTTTAGAAAAGAATTCCACAAAAGTGTGCTAAGGAATTTTTTCTCAATACATAACGCTTATTCTTAGAGGGAAACACAGGCAATCCTTTGAAAATTTCAACCAACCTGTTGACTTTATCTTGTCCTTTAAGACTTCTTTTTGTTCCTAAAACTCAATAGTCACTGAAAGGGAACACATTTTAAGTCCTTTTGGCCTATATATGTTTTTCAAAAATTTCATAGGAAAATGGCATTAAAAGACAATGAAAATTTTCCCAGAATTTTCTGAAGTCCTCACATATGTCAGAGTAAATCAAAAATTATGTCTATACAATTATAGAAATACTTATTAAACAAACTTATGAAAGCGTAAAGCTGTTTCTGGGCACATCCTCCATCTGTGGTCATAAGGCTTCTGAAGTGGTCTTTCCAATTTTCCAATCCTTCCTAAAGAATTCTGAGCTCTTCTGTTTATACCAAATAAGAATGATGGTTTTGGCATAATCAAGGAAATCAAATCTTTGAAATGATCTTTTAACTGGAAGCAAAGAAGTCTGAGGGGACAAGATTAGGGATGTAGTATGGATAGGATATCCATTACAATAATACACTAAGTCCTAACACTATTCTCATAGGACCACTTTTGCCACCCTCAAACAATTAGCAAGTGCATTGTCATGATGGGAAAAATGTCCTCAGCATAATTTCCTGGACTTTTTCTCACCAATGTATTCTCCATTGGCTTAAAGGCTTGAAGGCAAACAAGCGGCCATCTAGCTCAGAAGCAACAAAGCCCACAGAGAGGAAGCACATAGCCTAAGCGAATACAAGGTGTTGAATGGACCATGTAGCAGACACCAAGGAACAAAAACCATCATTGTGTGATCACCTTCCTCACATATTCGCTGAAGACGAAGGTGTGCATAGGCAAGCGTGGTGAAGAAGGCTGATGGTGCCCAGCTACTGAGAGATATAGCATCTGGGGACTTTAGGGCTTAAAGCAAACAAGCGCCCGTCTAGCCCAGAAGCAACAAAGCCCACACGGAAGCAGCACACCAACATGGGTGATCGTGAAGGGCAGAGGAAACCAGGTCTCAAACAACAAAGGCGGGTGTGTGTATGTGTGTGGGGGGGGGACGGAAATCACATCACCGTGAATGAGGGGGAATGTGTGATGGGGACTCAATGCCCATCTATAGATAGCTGGACATCCCTTGTAGAGGGATAGTGGGGAGGAGATGAGTCACTCAGGATTCAGTGTAGCAACAATGAAACTCAAAACCTTCCTCTAGTTCCTGAATGCTTCCTCCCTTCCAATTATCATGACCCCAATTCTACCTTGCGGACCTGGTTGTACCAGAGGCTGCACAGCCGTGCAGTAGGGATCTGGAAACACAGGGAATCTAGGATTGACGAACCCCTCAACACCAGCTGTGGGAGTGGCCACACCAGGAGGGAAGGGGGTGTAGAAAGGGAGAACCGATCTTGGAGATCTATGTGTAACCTCCTCTCTGGGAGATGGGCAATGGAGAGGTGAGTGAGGGGAGATGCCGGGCAGTGTAAGAGAAGATATAATAATTATTTATAAACTATTAAGGGACCAGGGGGAAGGGGGGAGTGGGGAGGGAGGGGGAGGGGGAAAAAAGGAAACCGAGCTGATTCCAGAAACCCAAGTGGAAGGCGAATTTTGAGAATGAGTGCAACGAATGTATAAGGGTGCTTTGCTCAATTGATGTATGTATGGATTGTGATAAGAGTTGTATGAGCCCCAATAAAAAGATTTATTAATTAAAAAAACTTCTTAATAAAACTTTGTGATCTTCCCAGGCCCTGAGAGAAAATCTTGATAGAGATTGCACCATTGTAGGCCCAAAGACTGCAGCCATTGCCTTCTGAGTGGACCTCTATCCTGAATTTATCAGACCTCTCAGACCCTCCAGAAAGTCACCATGTTGACTGGAGTTTTCCCGTTTATGAGACCAAGAGAATCGCTGCTGAGAGGACTTGCCTGTAGCATCTGATGATCACAGGCATGTCTGTGCACATTTTATTTGGAATAAACCCGAGCAGGTATTGTTAACAGCAAAATCGTGATTCCGGGATGACCAGGCGTCACTCTTGGTCTTGAAAGAAGACAAATGTATTAGCCTGTGACCCAGAGGAACTAGCACTCAGAAGATCTGGGTCCTGAATGGCAGGTGGGGTAGTTTCAATACTTTGGGACGCTGAATAGGCGGGTTTTCTAGGGCAGACTTGCTCTTGAGCAGAGGAGGAAGTGGGGCCTGGGGTTGGGTGCATTCCCAGGAATGGGGAAGTACATGAATGGAGGCAGTGTGCTGGGTCTCTTTCCAAGGGTTACAAATCCCCCATAGGACTTTGGTTACAGTACTAACGGAACCCTAGTCACAGTGCATTTTGGTGTGTGTATGTGTGTATTGTCAGTACGTATATTCAAAATGTTTATGTCCTGTAAGTTGTTGGAAGTAATTCCTAGTGAACAAGTGATAATAAAAGGATAGGTATCTGGAGAAATAGAGGGGGGGAAACTGAGAAATACTAGCAAAAGCAAAACAAAAATAAGAGCCAGTAGCCATTACTAGGGAAGGTTTGTTCTTGTCAATGGCTGTCAGTTGAGTTGTCTCGACTAATGGTGTCCCCATGTAAAGTGAAAGGAAAAGTTCCCCAGTTCTGTGTAATCACTACAATTTCTGATATGCCTGAGCCCACTGCTGTGACCATGGTGTCTTTTCAGTGCCTTCCTACCTGGGGCGGGGGGGATTTTCCAACTCTAGACTCTGTTATAAGGCACAGAACTAACATGGGCTAAGTTAAAGAATCAGATTGCCAGGCCTTTTCTCCTAGTCCATCGTAGACCGGGGGCTACAATAAAACATGTACAGTGTGAGGGGTCTTACTGTTATTAGAAGTCCAGTGGCTTAGTTTCTAGCAGCACAGCAACATGCCAGTCACCACGGGCAGTCAACTGATTAATGAGCGGCCGAGGTGTGCCTTATCCCAAATAGTCCTCTTTTTATCTACGTGCCTTCGTGTTTCCAGTGAACAGTAAAAATTAGAATTTAAATGGATAGTTTTAAGTAATGGAGTAAAATTTTCCTTGGATTCCTGAAGTATGTTATTTTTAACGTCCACATACCTCCCAGCTGGAAAGAGCTGACAATGAACAGCTCTCTGTTTGCTTTGGCTTCCATAAAGTTACTCATGCGCAAATCTCAACAACAGTGTGAGGCAGGTAAATAAATATTATTTACTTTTATTTTAGAGTAGTTAAACTAAACTCAAAGAAGCCAAAGACTTGTCTAGTACAAGATAAAAGTGGTAGTTGAATCTTGAATTTGTCTGGACCACCAATGTGCCCTTGGTGAATACTGGTAAAGACAAACTTTGATATTTTACCTGTTGGCTAAGGAAGCCTGTCGAGACAGCATATGGCATTTCTAGGGGTTAATCTCAGACATTTTTGTACTTGAGTAAAACTCAGGAACCTCTTAGATTTTTCCCATTTGATTATAATTTCTGGGTTCTGAAGATCTTGGAATGGTTTCCCATTTTTAATGATAGAGAATTAAGTTCATAGGAAATAGTTAATAAGAAAACACACTTCACCCATCTACTTTATTGACAATGCTGATGTGTGAATCTTTCTTATTTCATGTTTCTTTTGGCACATTTTTTTTCAGTTCTTGAAGGACTGCATTTGTTTTTCATTATTTCCTCTCTTTCCTCCAATCTCTCTCCTTTCTCTGACATTCCTACACACATGCCAGCACCTAGTGGGTGAATCAGGTGAATTTATCTGGTAAATTGGGAACTTTTGTTTCCCTTATGTTGTGTTTTTGCAGGAAAAATATTGACCTGGTTAAATGTCTTCTTAATCAGAACATCATGAGCATCAATCACCAAGGAAGGGATGGACATACTGGTAAGCCTGTGATGTAAATATCACCACTTTCTGATGCACACGATTGCCCAAGAGTAGTGGGATGTCAAGGGAGGAGGGGCAAAAGACGTGGTCGATCACCAGAGGTGGGGTATTTTATCAAACGACTTCATTTAGAATTGATGGTGCATCACATGTTGTTGTTTGGGGCCATCGGTTCAGTTCCAACACATTGTGACAACAAGTTCAGTGTATATGAGACAAAGTCTCACCCTCCTTGCCTCTAATGCGCACTCTGGCCATTCCTCTTCCAAGACGTTTGCTTTGTAGCAGTCCACATTACTTTCAATATTCTTCTCCAGCGCCACAATTCCAATGCATCAATTCTTCTTCCGTCTTCCTTATTCAATGTCCAACTTTCACATGCACATGAGGCAATGAAAACATCAGGCATGCCTCAGTCCTCAAAGTAGCATCCTTGCTTTCCAATATTCTAATAGTGATAATAAAAAGCAGACTGACTTTTAGACTTTTATTCATTTTCATTAGTGGTTTAAATGATCAGTATCAATTGACTACTTTTATGTTCACACTGGTGACACTGACCAGGCTGCCCTATCCTCTAGGAAAATACTTGTATGGAGTTTTTGTTCTTTTACTTGTGTAAATGTCTTAATAGTTGTTCTTGATAATAACTGTGGATCTAAAAATACTAGAATTTTTCTGATGTAAATGAGCGTCTATTTAGAGGATTGATCTAGGTAGATTACTTGTTTTGCTTAAAATCTTATCCTATTTAGGGCAGAGGTCCAGGCTATATGAAGTGAGAATTTGATTTTATATGCTTTTCTGGTGCTAGAATGTTTTTACAATGAGCATAAATTCATGTATTACTCATGCAATTCTGAAAATAATATTTCAATAAACAGAAAGAAAATTGTCCTAGACCCTAAATCATATAATTATTTCTTTTTCTAAGTAATCAATTCTCACTTTATATCTCCGATAACAAAAATATTCTGAAGTGATGCCTGTACTTTGAAACTTGGAATTCAGTTTTTCTCTTTGTCCTTCTTTTATTCTTTCATTGTATTGTAGGACTACATTCTGCTTGTGTCCACGGTCACATCACCTGGTTCAGTTCTTGCTGGATAATGGAGCTGATATGAATCTGGTAGCTAGTGATCCCAGCAGGTCTAGTGGTGAAAAAGATGAGCAGACATGTTTGATGTGGGCTTATGAAAAATGTATATTTTTAATCATAGCCCCTCTATAGTGATACATGGAACTGTGTGCATAGATTAAGTCAATGCACCAATCAGTCCAGCATACTCCTATTTCCTCTGTAGATTGCTTGTGAGTCCTGGGGGGTCTTGGATCAAAGAATCCAAGAGACCATCATCAGAGAAGGGCACTCCTGGCAGCACAGGGGCCGAAGTCATTCTCTGCATTTCTATTCTGGACTAGGAATTGGCCACCTCAATTTTAGGTGCTAAAGAGACAACACAATGATAGTTAATAATGAGAAGACACTTAGCTTTTCTTCCAGTAGAGTTTGAGCTACACTTTCTCTCTTATAAAGACCATTTGGGAAGCCCTGGGGGTATAGTGGTTTTGCATTGGGCTGAAATTGGCAAGGTCAGCAGTTCAAGGTCACCAGGTGCTCCTTGGGAGAAAAATGGGGTTTTCTACTCTCATAAAGAGTTTCAGTCTCAGGGGGCAATTCTACTCTGACCTAAAGAGACACTATGAGGCAGCATCGACTCTATGACAGTGAGTTTGGTTTAAAAAGAAAAGATCATTTTGGTGCACGGTCAAATGAAACATGCTAACAAACAAAATAAATTCAAAGAAGTAAATGGGAATTTGTCAGACCTAACCATGGTGACAACATCTGTTCTAGAAAAAACGTGAGAGCCAGTAATTAGTGTTTAATTGAATGCCAGATAGTAGAAACTCAAGTTCTGGTGTGAGAGTACCTGGGCTTAAATCAAGACATGAACTCATTCTTTGACCTTGGGCAAGGTAACTTAATCTTCAATCTCTTCATCTGAAAAATGAGGATATTCACAAGATTGTAAAGATTAAATGAGGTAATGTGTATAAATTGCATCAAAGAATGGCTGGCACACAATAAGTATCCAATGATTGCTAGTTCAGTAATGGTAGAGGTGCTAGTAAGAGTTTTGAAGCAAAGATGATTGATAATAAAATACTTATTTTAAGTGAGGGTAAAATACAGAGACCTGGGCAGGTGACAGAATAGAGACAGAAATAGGTATCATGTGATTGTTATTAAAATATATTGTGTCTCAATATTGAAATAAGCCCACATATGTGAGTTCCTAAAGAGAACAGGTTTTAATGTTACATGGAAGAGTATACATTGTTATTGAAATCTTAGAGAAATACTATAAAATATATCAGATTTTAAAGAAATGATTGTTTAAAATTAAAGCTTATAATACTGGTTCTTTTGAATTTTTAAAGTACATAAAGAAGTATTTTTAATCGTTAAGCCTTTATCTTTAAAGGATTTTTTTATCTTTAAAATCTTTATTCTAGAAAACTGTACTGAGAAAGAATGGTTCAGTTGGTGAACTGGAAGATTTCTTAACCTTCCAATTTAGTCCGAAGGGTTTTCTGTGTGAAGTGGACTTTGAAAGTCAGGGGCGAGTTGGCCGTGAGGAGTGGAAACAGTAAGTTGTTGTAAGCATACAGTCAAGGAGAAGGAAGCGGCCTGAAATGGTCAGTTAAAAAATACTATGAGTAAAGGAAAAGAGACCCCAAATCCAAATAGATTTTATAGAGACCCCTTTATTAAGTCTTCAAAAGGATAAATTAAGACAACTCATGCAGATGAGGGAAAACATCAGCATGAGGCCATAATAGAGTTCAGAGAAGGAATTCCAGAGAATGTGGCTAATTAGAGAGCAAGGAAAACAAAGAAAATCTTCACAAAAGCATGATTGGCAGCAGGAAGCTCAATCAATCACTGTCACATCACGGGGAACTATGGCAGTAGGGAAAAGGGGGATACAGAAGAATTGCAGGTTAGTAAAATGTACAGGACTGTGTCTGGGCTCTTGGACCACCTTGGTTGGGATATGCCTCCTGCCCATGGCACCCAGACAGGTCCCTGAGAACAGGGCTGAGGCTACCCCTCCGGGCTGGCTATGGGTGCTGTAGGAATTCACTCTCAAACACACTCTGCCAGAGAGTGAAGGTTTTGACTTTCCTTGCTTTTGATAAGAAAGGTAGGTCTCTATGGCGGGTAAAGTTAAGACACAAAACAAAGATATGGCTCCCACTGTGTTTCCTGCCCCAAACCAAGTCCTAAAAGATGCTAATAGAAACAAGCGATAATTAGATAAAAGCCTTTTTAAATTTCACGGTCCCTTTTCTTTACTTGAATCTACATTTGCAATATTATCAGGGTACAGCTCAATGGATTTTCACAAAATGAATACCCGCAGCTTCCAGACGAAGAAACTCAACGTTGCTGCCTTATAGATGCTCCACTATTTTCTCCTACAAAGACTCCACTAAAGGGTAGCCCCTTGCTTCTGTGGCATACTTTAGTTTTTCTTCTCTCTGTGCTTTCTAGTATCTGAATGCTGTAGTATGTACAGGAGTTCATTGAATTTGTCCAACTATTTATGAGTTTCATCCACATTTTTACAGGTAGATGTAGATGGTTTAATTTTACGTAGTGTTTTGTGACAATACAATTTATTACGTGTACTATGCATAGACAATTGAATAGTTTTCAATTTTCAGCTATTAAGAATAGTGCTAATAATAGCATTCGTGGACATACCTTTGTAAAAATATGTGGATTCACATTTGTAAGATCAAAAAGTGTTCTACTTCATTTACATTATCAAACAGGTTGCTCTGCATCTAATGATCCAATCTTGTGTATCCTGATGCCTCAGGAGGACGTCGGAGTTCTGCTTAACAACACGTGGCATCGATTCAGGAGATTCTCAGAGAGCCTCAGTCAAGAAATTGGAGTTTCCAAGAAGAGTTTATGAAGCATTAGGCTTCCAGCAGGCAGCTCAGGAAGAGCTTCTGCGGCTAGCAGTCGCAGGGGTTGGCTTCGTTTGTGGTTAGTTGATTGAGAGTGACAGTTGAAACCGTTGTTGTTGTTGTTATTTCTGTTCATTTTGTGGAATTCTATCCTCTATGAAACAATGAATCATTGTGTAAGCTCCTAGGATTTCCTAAACAACAAAACAAAAATCTTTTAGTTTCGAGGTCTTGCCCACTGGCATCTGCAACATGTGCCATATTTGTCGCCCTTCTTTGCTCAACTACTGCGCCAGGCATTGGTGTTCCATTTCATTATTACGATGAATTTTAACAAATTGAATCTCAGCACCCAGGAGACAGATGGATGCTTTGCATATGTTCTGGGGCAAAGCAAGTCACACCAACAAAATGAAATTGCTGCTATTTTCCCTTGCTAGAGAAATGTTGCATCGTTTTCACCTGTTCAGGGGCATAGGAATGGCCAACTCTGTACAGTCTATGTTCTGTTTGGGTAAAGAGATGCTTTCCTTCCTTCCTCAGAGAAGAAATTACCATATACATTGATATAGTTAGTATACAAGAGTTCTACTGAGCAATTTGGAGATGGAGTTGAGAAACTACATAGAAAAACTTCACTTGGGAGTTCCCTCTTATTAGAATAGAGTTAGTGTACGGATGTACCTAGATTCACCAGGTACTTTCTCCTCTCCCTACAAAGATAAACCTGAGGGAAGCTGAAAACCAGGACCCCTGTGTGCGACAAAGACCAGCGTGGTGTGCCCAGTTTGAGTTGTTCGTCTGAGTCCACCTTCAGCGTCGAGGGCAGTCTTGCTCACCAGCACTTTGTCTTCCTTTGACCATGGTTCTAAACCAAATTTTGCACCTGATCCAAACTACATTTTTCAACTGACCCTTTTCAGCTACCCTGATATAGCGCACCCAGGAGTGCTTTGCGGTCTAGGCAGAGCTGTCTGCTGTCTTTGGGAAATGCTTGCAATGAAACAAATAACAACACAGCTTTGCTCACCACGGTTTCCAGTGAGGTCAGAGAAGAATGCACACTCTTTACCTAAAGACGCCAAAGTCCAACCTGGAAATAGTCTTGATCTGTATAGAATCCTGCCAGTTAAATGTCGGCATGCCTCTGCTAGACTGCCTAGAGCTCCAATTTTACGGATTTGGAGCATCTCCCTCCCCAGGCCCCGCCTCCCCCTTCGTTTTCCTAGTCCATCTGAAAGCATAGTGGTAGCTGTCTCCCTCTCTTGGATTTGTGCTGCCCTTTCCCTGGGGTACAAAGGGTTTCTGTGAATCAATTTAAATTGGCCAGAAGAAATAGCCAGCAGCCTGCTTATGTTCAAATCCTCTACCCTAATCACCAGTATGGAAAACCCATTGAAAAGACCTCCACCTAATCTAACATCCATTGCATTAAAGATGAAACTGCCGAATTGAAAAGATCTCAGCCAATTAGAATTGAACACACAGCTCAATAGTGTGTCTGGCTGTTATATTCACAAAGACTGCCTTTGACAAAGAAAGCACTCCTTTATGTCAGGCTGTTAAGGGTCAGAAAATAACCCAAACTAGAAACAGAACTAAAAACTTCTTATTTGTCCAGTACCGACACCGGTTAAAGTGATTTACAGAGACTCCTATCCCAATATCTAATTACTCAGAATACAATATTTGTATACATCAGAGCCTCTCTAATTCACAGTGACAGGGAGCTGGAGTTAGAAAATTAGTGAGTAAGTGAGCAAAAACAATAAAAACCAAGGCTCCTGTGCATGATATATACTTCGTTCATTCCTTCTGACAAGTGTAGTATGGTGTGAATTATTTATAGTAAGTGTACTATAGTGCATTCTGTAAAAGTAATGCAGTCATACAGTCATGAGCTTCTACTGTTTTCAGCCAATAAAAAATAACTGAAGGATGGGGGTGGAGGAGAAGCAGGAGAAAGAAGAGTAAATTCATTAAATGTTTTGGTAATTTTCACCCTAAATTTGTTAACTCCAAAGACTCTTTTATATTGAATTATAACTTACTTGGAGTTTAGTTACCCAGTTTAGTGAACCTAGTTTAAGTTTAGTGCGCTAGAATAGCTTCAGGGTTGGGAGAGGAAGGATGAACAGAAATAGATGTTATTTCAAGATTAACCACTACATCCATGTATGACCCGGTGCTTACTAATTATCTTTCTTCATGTCCACAACACCCTGTCTGGTAAAAATAATTAAAATAATAACAACAGAAGGACCTCTCACGTTGGTAGGGAAAATACCATGCAAGAGTATGTTTTCATGAGCCACGCTAACCATGCAAGCAGCTATGCACCTTAAAATGAAGAGTAGAAAACAACTTACAGACATGAAACACCTATTACATGTTATATGGAGTCTCTCACTTGTGCAAATGGTAAATACACTCAGCTACTAACCAGAAGGTCAGAGGTTCAAGTCCACCCAGAACTTCCTCAGAACAAGTCCTGGCAAGATTTACTGAAAACCCAGATATTAAAAATTTGGGGGAGCCCAGTTCTACTCTGACGCACAGGGATCACAATGAATCAGAAATAACTCAACAGTGACTACTTTATTTTTTAATGACATAGATGTCTATGTGCATGTGTGTGCACATGTTTAAGTTGCAAGTGCATGTTTTGAACACATATTCTACAATCAGACAATACCACATTCTAACTTTTTAAATTAAGTGGCCTTAGAAAAGTTATTTAGCATTGATCAGCCTTTATAATCATTTTTTCAAAGAATGAAATTAATAGCTACTTTGCAATCATCTTACATGGGTTCAAAATAAAATGGGAAATGCCTACCTCATAACAGATTTCCACTAAAAAAGGTGGTAGTTACAATAATTAAATGCAGAGAGTGCAGAAATGAGGGTAAACTTTGGTCAAGTTCAACATTCCTCCAAGTGCCATGTTCTTTCTTAATTTACAACATGCTTTCGTGTCCAGAAAGAAATACTATATGTTGGTAGGATGTGCACAGATATACGCCCTCTAGTGGATGGATTATTTCCCTGCCAAAGTTTATTGGACAAAGCTACTATATATAAAAAGCATGTGTTGTTTTATTATATTGCTATGTATATTTATGGCCTAAGTAATACCATTAGATTTAAAAGCTCAGGACTGAAACAAGATTAAGTAGTTTTCAAAAATCACTGATCAAAATATGGTGGAAACAATTTAATCCGTTATTCTAATATAGGTGGTCGTACATACATATCTAAACAATATTTTAAAACTTTAGCACAAAAATCACAAGCCTCTTTACTTCATAAGATTTCCCCTATAGATGACGAAGAGGTTCAAATAAAATGTGCGGTCATGTTTTAACCCTTCACACCAACTGACTATTTGCACTTCTCATGAACAAGTGGAACTAAACAAACCAAAGGTGACCCAACATCTTTTATTGTTGTTGTTTTTATCAGTGTGTCTTCCTTTGTTGTGCCTCTGATTTACTCTTCCACATTGTGTGATTCCTGGCGACTCGGTCACTCAAAGCAGGCCATCTGACACGATGCTTGTCTACTTTCCACTCCCCACACCTCTTCATATGTCCATTAATTCAAAAATTCTGCTTTATTTTACTTCATAGGTTCATTTTTTAACATCACAATTCACCTTTCTCTCCTTTATTTTTCCAAGCACTGTCTTAGTTCAGGTTGGCACCATCCTTTTCATCATGTTTTTAATAGCTTCATAATTGCCTTTTTTAGCCTGAAGAAGCTTGGAAATCCATTTTTTAACTGTAGTCCATAAAATATGTTTAAAGTGGAGGTAAGACCTCTCACTCCCTAGCTTAGAGTCCTTCCTTGACAGGGAAAGTCCCGGCTTGCTTGGTTGATGCACAAAGGTCCCTATGCCCTGTGTACTCCCCCACCTCTTCTACCTTCTATCACTCGTCTCATCGGTGAGCACCCGAGGGCAAACAAGGTCACCTTTACCGTTTCCCAGCACGCACCAGTTCAGAAGGTGCCAGGCATGCTCTGAATACTTCATACTGTATTACTTGTTGAATCTTCTCATAACCTATGAGGTATCATAGACAACCCAATTGCATATTATAATATTATAAAGCTGCATAAGTCTCATGATATATACCATGTGATTTTGTGTTTCCAAGCTGTGATAACAATTTCGTTTAGAAGATTTAATACCAGACTAGTTCCAAGGAAGTGTCGATGAAAGATTCCCAATATCCAACATTGCCAAACTGGTACACAGCTCCATTTCCCTGATGCTAGACATCATCCTCTGCTCCGGTCCCTGGACCGTGTCTCACAGAACTCATGATGCATTAAGAAATGCCTCAGAGAGGTGTGGGTTGGGTGCTGCTGTTCAGACACTTGTCAGGAAGATCCTCTTTATCCACAAGATTGTGGAAGCTTCTGGAACCAGGTCAGGTAATAACACAACTTAAGCCCCAAGAACAGCAAGTCAAACATAGAGTCCAGAGCCCAGGCCAGAAATGTCTGAAAGGCAAAGCAGGCCTGCTTTATTTGGGAAGCAGAGGTCACCAAGGAGAACACTTTACTGGAAGTGTGGTTTTTGTCTCCAGGCAGATCATCTCCTCAAGGAAACAAAGGGTAATGACTTGAGTCACACTCTTGGGAAGTGCAGAATACATCTCACCTTAATTCTCTCCACTAGCATAACAGAGAACTCTCCCCCAATGGGATCATAACCACATACATAGTCCCTGAATATATAATACATCACAAAAGGGATTAGGGCTAGAAGGGCCCCATTTAGTAATTGACTACAATCCTCCAGCCTGTCTTGCACGGTCCTCTCTGACACTAGACCATACTCCACTTTCACCACCCTACTCTGCTCTTCAAATTTTTTTCATTTCTAGCAAGCCTTTCAGCTACACATTAGCCACTCCTCCAGGAAGCTTTCCTAATAGCCCAGTCGTATGTTCCTCATGCTTTATTGTATCCCACGGACATGTATGCCTCTGCGTTTACAATTACATATTGAAAAACTCTTCTATCAAATTTTAAATGTCTTGCAAGGAGTATTTAGGCTATTAGTCTTTCAAACTTCGAATGTAATTATTGACTGACTCCTAATAGATGTGGAATATGCGTTTGTTGGGGTAAGACAGAGAGTGTGCAGGGGGTGCAGTCATGTTCTATGTGTCACTAAACAGCATCTAGTGAATGGAAATACAGTGGAGCTTCTCAAGAATACTAATTACCACGAGTCTGCTCTATCTGTAGCTCCCTCTAAAAATATCAGAGATTTAGTTTTAACCAGAGCCCTAATAGTCAAATGAATGAGAAGAACTTTCTGAAGAATGTTCTGCAACTCTTCTTTCTATGTACCTACGATTTCTTTCCCCTGGTTGACACATCCCACTTTGCTTAATTAAGTTTCAGCTTAAAAGGTAGCTCTTTAAGGAAACCTTCCATGAATATTCCAAATGGTCATTAAATATCAGTGGTATGAATAATCACAATAGCTTCTATTTATTTTTCCTGGAATTTGTCTAAACTATATTTGAGTGAACATTTATGTAACTATTTAATGCTTTCCCCATCAAATGACATTGTTCATCACAAAAATGGTATTTTAGGTTGAGTTCTCCACAGAAGCAAAATTAGTGATGTTTATATATGTATAACATCATATCTATCTATATCATATCATTACCTATCTATCTATCTATCTATCTATCTATCTATCTATCTATCTATCTATCTATGGAGATTTATACTAAGGAAATGACACACACCATTACAGAGGTAGGAAAGTTTCAAGTCCATGAAGCAGATGTCGGGAACTAAAGAACCTATGATCATGCAGGTCAGAAAGCAGGGTTGTGTCTGCAGAGGTGAATGAATCCAAGGTTGGCTGATAAAATGGCAAGTTTTCAGTGACTTCCAAGATGGACAGGCAATATGGCTAGTCATTGACTCCAATTGGAAAAACAAAAACAAAACAAAACAAAAAACAGGGGTCAGTTCACTAGCCAGATAGAGATCTAGATCCGGCAAAATGCAAGCAAACATTACACTGTATCTCCTTACATTGGAAGCTGGTCACATTCTTGAAGACATTTCCTTTCAATTGATTGCTCATAGAAGATATCATTGTGGTGATAATAAATTTATATTAAATTATTGTGTGTTAGCTACCAATCCATTGAGAATTCTGGCCCAGCAAAATTTACATAAAACTCTAATACAAGTATAGACCATTTTAATTTCAATACTCTGGTATTCATTCATCCAACAAAAATTCAGTTCTGAGCTAATGTATGATTGATACTTTGCTAGAAACTGAGTAAGGAAGCAAACCACACAATAGTCTCTGCTCTTAAGAGGTTTCTCTTTCTTGGGGCAGAGAAAGAGCATATGGGCAAAACCTACAACTATAGGACAATGACAAAGAATCAAGGAATGTAACGTCAAGTAAAAATGTCCAAGGATACTATTTAAAATTTAGTAGTCATATAAAGGCTCTCTAGCAAGATGCAATTTGAGCTGTATGCTCAAGAAATATTTGTGGAGAGAAACCGAAAAGTAAAGCAAAAGGAGAAGGTCTTGCTTTATATTAACTTTACCCAAAATATCTTCTCTTTGTCCCCCAAGGTAAGAGAAAATTTCTTTTAAAATGTCTTCAAAGGTAAATGTCTTTGTTAATGCTCCAGAACATACCTAATGAATTAGGGGAGGTGATGAGGACTCTACGGGGGGGACTGGCCAGTTCAGAAGGCTCTAGTGATCATCTGTGGTATGGACTGAATTCCCTAGAAAGATGTTTGTTAATTTTGTAACTTTGTATCATGTAATAGAACCCATAATAAAGGCTCTGGGCACTGCTTATCAACACGATATGTCCCACTTTTAAGAAGCTATTCACTGGCTAAATAAAGAAATGCACAGCAGCAGCAAGGACACTGTGCTAGGCTCAGTTGCCAGGAAAACAAAAAGAATGGCCTTTATATACGAAGGAACTTATATTAACAAGCCATCCAAGCCAAGTCCAACTCAAGTCCTTAAGTCTGATGCTACCTGGGGCCTTCTTTCGACCCATGTAGCTGCAGGTTTATGGCCCAGAAAGATGAAGCAGGAGCAGGGAGATCACAGGCTTGGTGGGGCAGAGTTGTGTGGATCTAAGGTTGGTGGAAATATGGCAGGATACAGACAGCTCTCACAATTAGGTGTCCCAAATGGGCCCCTCCTGGAGGGAGACACAGTGTTTCAGCAAGGATGTAGGTGAAGGTCAAGAGAGGGGGTAAAGGGGTTCCCATTGACTCTCTTATAAAAGGGTCTACCTCCCAGGTGGCATCATCAGGCTGTAACCTGATACACAGCTTGGAATCCAACTCTCCACAAGAGCAACTTGACATAAAGTCTGACTATCACAGATTACCCTTTGTCAACTTGACTCCTTTACATAACTCTGTAACTGTATATGTGGCAGTTACTAAATCTCCTGTCAACTCGCGTGAAGAGGTGGAGTCTAGCCTGCAATCAGATCACAGCTTGATGTGTACATTGATGTGTTCAGCTTGATGTGCACTCCTCATTTGGAGGTTTACCTGAGATAAATAGCTCACTGGAGGCCAGACCCAGTTTCTCTGCCTTCCCTTTCTTGCTGTTGAGACATCCAGAGAGCTGGAAGAGACATGTAGAGATCCATGCCAGTGCTGAGATGCTTCCACTGCCACTGGATCATAGAACCTTCTACCCGCTGGCCTGTGATCTCCCTGCATTTGGCATCATTGCATGTGCTATGTGAGTCTCAAGAATTCATGGGACTTATGAGTTATTATTGAACTCATGGACTTGATCTGGACTGGGCTGGGATGTTTAATTGCTTCTTGATACATACACACAACCACCGTATGTATGTATTCTCTCTTATACATACACCATATATATTCGTGAATAAGCCTAGTTTTTCAGCACATCTTTAATGCAGTTTTTGTAGTAAAATTAGGTGCCTCAGCTGATATTCAGGTTGGCTTATACTCATATATGTACAGTAAATCTCTGGATTTGTTTCTCTTATCTACCCAGACTAGCACAATATATAATCAACCAAATAATTACAATAATAAAATACTGTTTGTGTCTAACAAGATACAACTAAAATGTATACAACTTAATATACACCAGCCCCATCTAAATCTTAACTCCATAAATGAACAAAACAAAAATATTCTATACCTCTCAATTGCAGCTTTGTGAACATCTACATTTCAATCCAATGATTACATCACCATCTTCCTCTGTCCATGCTTTTCTCTCCCCCTATTCTGGGTGTTCAATTTCTGAACTGCCCATTTCTATCCATCCATGACTCTGAAGAGACAAACATAGTCCGTAATGTGGAGAATCATCATTCCACTTTGAACATTGTCTGCTTCCACACACAACATCAAATCTAGAGCAGGCCATCCATCAAGACAGGAGGCTTATGTATCAGCTTGTCGGATCAAATATCTTCCTCTTCGTCCAGTCTAGCTCAGGTCAGCTTAATCATAGCCATTCCAAGTTAGGTCAGTGATTACCATAGTGAACTAGGGAGTCCCCCATAAACTCTCCCCACTTCAGACCACTGGCCCCTTCACAGATTCTTACATAGGCTCAAGGTCCAGGTCAGATCAGTTAGCCTGCTCTCTAGTTCCTGTGAATCAGGGCCACAGATGTCAGTGGCCAGACTCAACCCATCTCTCTATTGCTGAGCTCCCACCCCCGCTTCCATTCAAGTGGATCCAAGTGGTCACCTAGTGTCCATTTAAGACACCACCACCACCCGCCACCCCCTACCCCCACCCCACGCAGGCTCCCTTTAGCGTTCACTCCAAGAAGGGAGAATTCTGTCACAGGCACAGATTTTTCCATCCTAGCTGCATCAATAGGCAAACTGCTTGATCGAGATTCAAAAATCCAATCGGTTTTTTTTTGCAGTCTCCCAATAGCTATAGTTAAATGGTTTTATTAAATGCAAATGTCTGGTCCCCCAGAATTTAGGGAGGACTTTTCTAAGTCTTCTTACTTTTGGAAGGCAATTATGCTCACCAGAAGACCACCAACGTGGCCTTTTGACCCTTGGCTTCAAACGAAAGCCTGTCCTGTCTGGCAACTCAAAACTTCTCCCTTTATCAAGTTGAATTGTAAAGGTTAAAGTGGATTTACAAGTTCTTTCTAATCTTCATTATCAGTATTCATTTTTATCACATTATGTCTATAATATCAGCTAGAAGAGACCAGTCAATATAAACCAAGTACAATCAGCTAACCATATAAAGCAACCCTTTTTCAAACATTCAAATTCATCCCTTTCTTAGCTAGACTATCATATGCAATATGGCCTCAAGTCCTGCTGACAGGACCACACCAGGGCCTGCCCTTTATCAGTGTTTTCGTGTAAGTAACCTTGGCACTTGCCTCTTGGAAGTTCAAAAGTGACATTTCTCCCCTGAGCTGCAATTTAAGATCCATTACATTCCTTTGAGCCATTTCAGGTATGAATAACCAAAATGGTTTCTAAGAATCAAAAGTTTCACTCTCCAGGTCTTTCCAGAAACCAAGGGAGGAAACCCATGGTTATATTTTCTCTTGAGCTACACACCAGAGAAGGAAAGCCAAGTCCCCTCAATCGCCATGAAATGGTGGTCAGATAAGCCTTCACTCTCCTTCTTCATGATTTTTCTTTCTGGATTACACTCCTGTTACCAAATTGAGCTAGGCTGGACTTTCTGGAGAAATGAAACCAAATGGCACTCATATATATGTAAGAAGGAATTTTATACAAAAAGACTCCTCAGCCCAGCCCCCTCATGTCCATACATCCAATGTTGGCTGAGGTTTTCAGACTCAAGTAGCTGCAGGCTAGTGATGCACAGGGTGATGCTGCACAGATCCAAGGTTGATGGAAATGTGCCAGGGTTCAGTGTCTCTCATGGCCAGATGGCCCACATGCGGCTGCCCCTTGAAGCAGACGCAGAGTTCTAGCACAGATGGAGGCAAATGGTAATAAATATGGAGGGGTCCCTGGTATCTCTGTTATTAGCAAGGCCACACTGCCCAGGAGGTATCATCAGACTGTAACCTAACTGACAGACAGGACACCTTTCCACAAATGCAAATCAACATAAAATGTAACTACCGTAAGCCACAGTGAAATACATGTTTTCTGGGTTGTTGTTGTGTGCGATAGTTAAAAGGAAAAGCATGTTCTGGCCAGTACAAGCTACAGCCTTTCCTCTCATAAGTAGCGAAGGAAAGTGTTGCGAGAGATTCAGATGCTAGGCTAAGTTTAGATTCTGGCTTCCTAGTGACACAGCTGCCAGCCTTCGAGCTACTTCCAAAGGGAGAAGTTACACTCAAACAGCAGATAAGAAAGGAGGTAAGGCTGCTTCTCAACAAAATACTGAAGGGGAAAAATAGAACCCTACAGGGTGGAAATCTTTAAGTGGCTATGAATAAGTCAAGTGAATAAAGCACCCATTGATGGAGGGGAAATGAAAGGAAATGACATGGGAAGAGTCAAGGGACTTGTCCTGCAGCGTGGGAAGCTTTATTAACTTTAGTAAGAAATGGGATGAATAGGCAAACATTGATGGGACTGAAACAAAGGTCTTACTAGCATCTATTGGAGGTTAGGTAGATCAATAGGAGTCTCTGCAGGTCCCCACGTTAAAGGGCCATGAGCAGGTCCACTCTATGTATCTGAGTGTGGAGAGAGGCAAACACTGGAAAACAAAAATATGACCATGAGAAACTTGACCAGGAACTGCCTGGAGCAGTGTCACTGCAGTTTAATCCAGATAAAGATGGAGACAGGTCTGTCCCTGGGAGACTTCTCTGGAGCTCCTTGAGAAGGGGACCCAAGACAGGGTGATTGCAAATCCTGCCAGTGAATTCTTAGCTGGGACCCGCATATGGGGAGACAGTATTTGATGGCATTAAAACTCTGAAGAAAGAAAAACATTTAAATAGGCTTCATGTGAAGTGGTTGAGTCTCCTTTACAGACTTTACATACAGGGCCAGTAGGTCTGACTAGGTTCGAGTTCTCCCCCCTATTCTGTTACTTTGTAAAACAGAGGGCAGCTAAGTCAGCCTCCAGCCCACGTTTGCTTGCGCCTGGTGAGTGGGTCCCTGGGGGAACAGAAGCTGGCGTGCTGGTTCAGACACCTATACCTGAGGTGTGCGGTTCCTGGAGCGGATTGTACCTCGGCTCTTGGCATCACATGCTGAAAAAAATTCATGCCGAAGCACATTTGGTAATCCAGGTGAGTTTTTATGAAGGAATGGAAAAGTTTCAAGTTTTACAGTCTCAGAAGGGTATGCATTATTCCAGAAGCCCCACCGGGGTTCACAACGGGGAAGAACAACCACATGGACAGGAACACCCACAGATGCAGAACTGGGGCCTGCCCCGGGACCTGAGAGGTCAAGAGGGTGAGAGGGCAAGAGATAATGGCCGCCTGTGCTCCCTGCCTTTACTCTGTCCCATCCCCTGGCTGGGCGAGGGGTGGTTGAAGGTATTGTCTGACCCCATTGGCTGAGTTAGGCTCACTGGGGTGATGTCATGAGCCTGCCCTAGTTTGGGAACCCAGATGTATCTCCCACCTGGGTAGGGGTTTGTATATGAGCAGATTCAGTTCTGGGTATCTCCCGTTGGTGTCTAATGGTTGCCTGACTTCTTTCCAACCTCCTCCTTGGGGGCCTTTGTAGGCATGGGAGGCACAACCCCCATCTCTAATCTAAGTACCCAACAGTCTTGTTTAAGGTTTTAACTGAAAGTTAAAGCAAAAGCCTGTGAGTTCCACCAAGACTTGTGTAGATTTCCACACCATAGCTAACATTTGAAGTCTTAGGCCTAAATCGCAATCCAGAGGATGGTGACTTCTTAACTTGTGAGCTATAAAGGATTTATGGGAAGTTAGGAACAGAGATCGAAGTACTGCATGATTAGCTGGTGTCCGACTGAACATACGTGAAACAGGAACGTTTATAAGCTAAATAACTTAGCTTGTATTTGTCTTGGGTGGAATTGTGCCCCCATGCAAAATACATGTCAACTTGGTAGGCCATAGTTGAAGTATTCAGTGATTTTACTCCATTTTGTGATGTGTTGTAAATTCTAATGACAGACTGTGTTTAATGAGACAGGATTAGGTTATGTGAAAGAGGATTACCTTTTGTTTTATATTTAACGAGACAGATTAGGATGGGGTGAATCTCCTTGTTGAAGTTACCGTCCTTACTACAGTCTCAGCCCTGGTCAAGAATAAGGGGAATGTCCCGGGCTGTTACCTATAGCACATCTATGGCATAAGGACCAAAGAGAGAGAGAGACCTCAATACCACTAGGATAGAAGAGCCTGAGCAGAGGGCATCCTTTGGACCTTGGGTCCCTATAAACCTTCTAGACCTCGAGGAAGATGGATACCAAAACATATGAGACTGTCCAGGTAACATTGGACATGCCGAATTTTAAATAAGCCAGGTCCTTCCTCCACAACTGATATCTAGAGAAAGGCTCCCTGGATTCTGGTGGAAGTTGTCAAGGATTTCATTTTGCTTGAATTCCCAATTAATGCTCATGCGAAATCAAACTATGAATTTTATCTGTAAAGGGTTGAAGAGCATGGATGTTACTTTTAAGACAGATGAGCCTAACCCAAGCCAAGATATTTTCAATTAACTCCTACACATGTGAGCGCTGGACAATGATTAGGGCAGACTGCAGAAGAACTGATGCATTTCATTGGAGGGCTAGAGAAGGCTATTGAAGTCCTGTGGGCTGCCAGGACTGTATAAGAAAGTGCAGCCAAATGCTCCTTGAAAAAAGGATGGCATGACTTGTTTCATGAACTTTAGACATGTTATCAGGAAAAAGCCATCCTTAGAGAGAAAAACAAACAAACAACATGCTTGGAGGAGGGCAGGGTCAGCAAAAAGACGAAGGTCCTAGAGAAGATGGACTGACACCTTAGTTTCAGCAATGGCCTCAAACGTGACAGCCAAGGTCAGGATGGTGCGTGTACTAGCTGTGCTCTGCGTCACTATCCCTGTGAGTCTGAACAACAACAACAACAGCCAGCCTTCCACACGGTCAGAGAAGGCATTTCTGTTGGTAAAAAGCCAGCTACTCGAGGTATTTCTGTAATAGCAGCACTAGATAACTAGAACAGTAAATGAAGGGACTTCAAAAAATTCATGGGCATTTTAAATGATCTTTTAATTGCCTTTTTATATGAACTGTTTAAGCCGCCTCACATAATAGTCTTGTGGCAAAAGCATTCATGTGTATGGATTTTTTTTCCCTCAAGGTGAGAGACTTTAGGAATTTTAATTTGGGTTTGGTGAATATCAGACAAAAATAATTTTCCTGCTTTGTAATGTTTTGTCATGACGCATATTTAAGCAATAGAAGGGTGAACATAAGAGGCTGCCTTCTGATCCCACTTTTCAAGACTCTGGAATGTGAAAGTGAGCTTTTACCATAATGGGAAGGGAGATTTTACACACACACACACACACACACACACACACACACACACACACAATCCAGAAAAGGGTTTCTATAGTAGTCGAAATGGGAAAATCCTATCCAAGTCTAGATAGGTGCCAAACTTGTGGTTCCGATGTTCAGCTGGAGACTTCTGTTGATTCACATCCCTATGGGTCTCTTGAAGCCATGAGGAGCAGGGTGGTCACACGTTGGTGGCTGCAGAAATGGATGACTCCAAGTTCAGCAAGTCACATTGTGCCTGCGAAGGCAAACACATTCAAGATGTTCAAGATGGTCAAATCATGTGACAGGTCTCTGATGGTCTCCAGAATTGACAGGCAACATGGAAGCCTCAAATGCAAAGAACTGGGGGCCCAGGAGTCAAATGTAGAAGCCATATCCCGCCAAAAGTAGGCAAGCTTTTTTAGTGTCCACTAATACAAGAATTAGATTCCACCCCCTAAGAAACGTTCTTTCAATTGTATCAGGACTGTGGCCTAAATAAAGGAGGCATATCCCACCTCACCTTAACCTTACGTCTGATTGGTTGCTCACAGCATACCCCATTATGGAGTTAATTACACTTTGTTAGGACACGTCATGGGGATTACAAGGCTTCAGCTGCCAAACCACAGAGAACACTTGGCCAGCCAAGTTGACATAAAACCTAACCACCACAAACACTCTCAGACAATACTTTGTTATAAGCCATACGTTTTCATGGTTTAATTTTTGAGGTCGACTGTGAAGGCTCTTATCATAGTCTGTCTTCGTCTGGAAACTCTACTGCAGTGTGTTCACCACTGATGACCCTACTGGTATTTCAAACACCAGCGCTGCGGCTTCAAGCATTTAGTCAAGCTGTAAGGTGCCACGCTGGTGATCAGTGGTGGGAAAAACGAAGTTAAGTAAAAATTTCTTTGACTTCTGAAATAGATACCGACACTGCATGTTCTCCACCAAGTTTTGTACCCAAGGAGGTTCAAGGACCATCAAGTCAGGAGCCTGTCTTAGTACAAGTGTCATTTGTCATTAAGCTCCACATCTAATGTCATTCCTGGTCAATCGTCATTGAGGGTGAGAATTCATTGCTTTTAAGATGAAATGGTGCAGGATATAGAGACAACTGTATAGGGAAAAATGATTAAAATATTTTCTTGAATAATTATGAAATCTCTGCACATGACCAAGATGCTGAGATTAAACTTTGTAGACACCCCAGAACTCACAATCTTCATTGAAACCTTATGCTTTAAAATCAATAACTATTCATAAAGTAGGAAACAACGAAGTCTTCAGGGGAAAATATACCAAATATAGAGAGTAGTGGAACACAGGAAGAAGACAAATCAAAAGAAAAACATGGGATTTAGGCAATACAGTCAGAGATGGAACCGGGAGAGCAAGGAATGAAAAGGACTTCAAGCTGGCGGAGAGCTGACTGCCAGAACGCCCGTGGACTTCAACGAATGATACAATTAAAGTGCAAATCATTATTATAGCTGCGTTAGGCTAATAACATAACAACCTGTATTTGGGAAAATACTTGGACGTATGTAGTAAATATGCAGGTACAGGAAAACATTTCTCTCAATTAGTGGAAGTTTGATTATCTCTGGACATGCCCCATTAGTGTGCCTGGTTATCTGAGCTTATCCATTATCAGGAGTTTGGCTTAACAAGTTAATTTAACAAGCTCATCAATATATTTTTCTGCTTAACTCCTTGTGGCTTCATATCAGGAAACCAGGCCCAGCGCATACAATTGGGAGCTTGTCAGAGCAGTTTGAGGGAACGTGAATATCTCCTATGTGGGCGCCTCAGCCCACAGTTACAGGAGGTGGAAAACCAGGCTGAGTTGCCTTCCAGATCCGAGGGACCTCTTGGCATTTCCCTGGCACCCTCACGCTCATCATCAGCCAGATCCCATGCACTCATTGGGCTCTTGATGAAAAGCATCCCAGAGAAAACTGCCAGCCAATTGTGCCACGGCGCTGACGGAAACGGACAACTGCTCAGAGCAAGCAGAGCCAAGAGAGCGGTTGCAATGAAAGGAACCATGCAGGGTGTGGTCGCTGACTCGCATGAGTGTTCAGGGTTCAGGACACAGTTGGCCGCTTGCCTAGGGAAAGCCTGAAGCCCTTTCGACTGTTAGCTAAAACCAGGTGGACAGAAGGCCAAGACAGCCGGGTAGGCAGGCTCTATGCTTTAAGCTTTGCTGGGCTTGGGTCAGTGCTAAGGGTCTGGGTTGCTTTCTTTCTCGGAGGGACTTTTTCCATGGAAAACCAGAGAGAAGCAAACACAAAACAACTGGTCTCCAATATCGAAAGGCTGAAGTGAGTGAAGGATCGGATGGAGAATCACTCAGGTTTTATCCGAGGGGGCCTTAGGCAGAGCGGAGGGCATCAGACAGAGCCTCTAAGCAGTGGATCTGGCAGTGGGAGAGACGCAGGTGTGTTTCGATTCCAGAAGACCCTGTGTTGCTCTGCTGAGCCCAGTGATCACCGGGCGAAGAAAGGGATGCTCAGCGGAAAGGGGCGCCAGATGTAAGCAAGGCCCATCCTCATCGATGCTCTCACAGACTGGGTGAGGTAAGGAATAATGGCCCCCACAGGCGTTTATGGGGAAGTAAGATCACACATGAAACGGAGGCTGCTCCTGCGACTCCTTGTGGGTTGCAACTCATAGTGACCTAAAGGAGAGGTCGAATCCTCCTCTAGGGTGTGGAGACTCAGCTATCTTTACAAAAGCAGACTGTCAAGTATTTCTCCCTCAGAGCAGTGGTTGGGTTTGTACTGCCAACCCGAGTGCTAATCACTGTGTCCCTAGGGAGAATCTTAACGGATTTTAGAAAGACTCTCCTGGATGATCTAGGGAGGCCCAATGGAATCATGAAGATTCTAGTCACTGGAAGACAGAAACAGAAGAAGAAGCTAGAGCACTGGTTCTCAAGCTTCCTAGTACAGTTCCTCAGTTGTGGTGACCCCCAACCATAAAATTATTTTCATTGCTACTTCATAACTCTGTAATTTTGCTAATTTTATGAATCATAATGCAAATACTAGTTATACAGGGTGTATTTTTAATGTTACAAATTAAACATGATTAAAGCATAGTGATTAATCACAAAAACAATATGTATCATATGTTATGAAATATTTATTTCTAATTACAAATAAGTGAAAATTTGTCTTGAAGCATGATGTAGCGTGGGTAACAGTCTTCATGCCTGGTACTCATATGTGGGCATGTCTGCATGTGGGCGGACCCGCCTGGAGAGGGATAGAAGAGTGGTGTCTTGGTTCCTAAGATCATCTGAAATATGTGTTTTCCGATGGTCTTAGGCGACCCTGTGAAAGGATCATTCAACTCCCCAAAGGGGTCATGACCCACAGGTTGAGAACCGCTGAGCTGGAGCGGTGTGCTGGGAGAAGGACTAAGCCACTGTTGCTGGCTTGAAGGTGAACGAAGAGAGGTACAGGTCAAGGAATGCCAGACAAGGACAAGGAAATCGATGATTCCAGACGGAACACCGTCCTGTCAACACCTTTGTATTAGCTCAGTGCCACCCACGGTGGACTTCAGACCTGTGAGGAAATAGAAATCACCGAATCTGTTATGATTAGTAAGAGTGGTAACTGAAAATTAAGACACTGCGTACTTAGAAAATGCATGTGAGGTTTCAGAATGAGTTTCCAAGTTCATTTACATTCATAGAGTCAGTAGTAAAAGGGTAGGAAGAAGGCAGGGATAAGACCCAAAAGAAGCACTTAGGTGATAGCACCATTAGC
This sequence comes from Tenrec ecaudatus, assembly GCF_050624435.1. Lineage (NCBI taxonomy): Eukaryota > Metazoa > Chordata > Mammalia > Afrosoricida > Tenrecidae > Tenrec > Tenrec ecaudatus. The sequence goes on from NC_134530.1 coordinate 103,374,836, forward strand.
TATATGATACGCATGGCCTCAGAGAATCTTTTTAACAATCATCTATCTTTCTGAGGATATATGATTAGTTCTGCCATCAAGTTGATGTGACTCACAGTGGCCCTATGGGACAGGCTCAAAATTCCCTGTGAGTTCCAAAACTTGGATTCTTTATGTGAGTAGAAAGCAGATGGCTTCAAACTGCTGACCTCGCAGTTAGTAGCCCAACATGGAACCACTATGCTACCATGGCTCCTATCGATCGATGAGGATTATTTTTTAAAGTAAAATCAACTACGTTCTTCACCTCATTAAAATCCTTTTGTGGCTTCACATATTGCCAACTCTAAAATTCAAATTCCTATTCAAAACATGTAAAGTTTTACATAATTTTAAACTAGAGATATGCCAGTCATGAATAGAAATCTATAAATGATAAGGGGATGGAAGCTAGCTGTAAACTCTGGATTTATGTTTTCCTAAAAAATTCTACCAATTGTAATTCCCATTTTTTTTCTTCTTTCCTGGAATCTATATTTTGGATGTTACATTTAGAAGGATTTCAGATACTAGTGTTCTTGCTGGGGGTCTTGACATGGTTCTGATTCATGTAACAACTCAATAGGGCAGAATTTTCTCTGCAGGGATCTTTCCAGAAGCCGAGCACCATATTGTTCTCACTTGGAGTCAAAGGGTGAGTTTGAAGTGCCAACCTTTTCATTACACTTGATCATTTATTCCTTTGTTCCACTGGTGCTCCTAATCCCACCTCTAGGTTTTGCCTGCGCTGTTAATCTAAATTCTGTTTTGAAGGAAGGAGGTGATAAGCAAGTTATCGCCTAACTTATGCTCTAAATTAGCAAGGTAGATTCTGAACCAATGTTAACTTATGGGTCTTTCCTATTGGGTGAGCACTTAGGCGTTTTCAACTTCTAAGTTTTGCCATGTTGAAAATGCGTGTTGTTACAGCTCACAAGTCTCTTGGCAGGTCTCTAGGTTGACTTTATCTTTCTCTTACATAAATTAACTTCAGCCAATTCCTTTGGTAGTGTTAGCATGAAGTCGCAACAACATTCAGCTAGCTTGTAGATCACCGTTATATTCAAATGTTTGAAATGTCACAATACTAAAGCCCTCCTGTAATTAATAAACTCCAAAATGTCAATGAAGTTATAGAAGACTGATTGATCAGACAGATAGCAATCGAGGGCGGACATTTCTGGTCAGCTCTGGCTTTGGGGGTTCTTCATCCTAGAGAATGTGCAAAGAAAGGGTGGGAAGGCTTTCATGCTTCTTGGAAGACTTAACCGGGAAGTGACATCACTTCTTACATTCTCCTTTTGAGAATTAGTCACAAAGCCACAAGAAGGAATGAAGAAATGCTGTCCCTGGATGGACTGCCATTCCCAGAAGCACAATTGCCCCGAGAAAGGGCAGTCACAAATACCCGGCGATGGCTTGAAGCATTCAGCCACACAATTATATTTTAAGGGCCTTCCAGCCCAGCCCTGCCTCTCACAATTCTCTGCGATTTTTCATAAGGTTTTCAGTGACGAAGCCCTCAGAACTGGACAACCTACCCCATTTTTCAGTTCTTTATCTGACAGTGTTCCCCTACTAGTCAGAAGGTTTTCAGCAGTGAATTCCTCGCAAGTAGACAGTCTGCTTCTTTTTGCAGTGTAGAAATTTGTTTTCCTCGGTGACCCTTCTGATATTTAATTTAGGGGTATACTCCCTTGGGTCACCAGTTGCCATGAAGTCAATCCCTCTTTTTTGTCAAGTGCCACATGTCTCAGTAGAATTGTTCTCTATAGGGTTTTCGGCGGCCAATTTTTCAATAATAGAGGGCCTGGTCATTCTTCTGAAACACCTCTATTTATACGCAGAAAAAAAACCCTTTCTCTTAACAGTTGTGTGCTATTTACATCTCCTAGAGATTCCTATGCTCCCAAACCACATAAAAGGTATTCTTTGAGGAAGTCAGTTTCCATGTACCTCCTCCTGGTAGCCTAGTGGGTTATGAGTTATGCTACTAGCCACAGAGCAGCAGTTTGGCATCACCAGCCGTTCTGCAGGACAAAGATGATGATGCTTTCTGCTCCTGTCAAGATTTACTGCCTCGGAAACACACACTGCTATTTTTCCTATTGGATAGTTATGAGTTGGAATCAAGTCCATGGCAGTGAATTACTCCTTATTTATCCATGATCACATTATGTGACATATTACATTCATGATAATAGTATATAATCTATTATCTGACTATTGAGGGTATTGAAAACATACATCTGACAGTTATGAATGCCAAGCTGTGAGGCAAGTACAATGGTAGTAATGCTTGTAAAGGTTATGTGTCAACTTGACTTTGCCATGGTTCTCAGTGCTTTGACAAGTTGGGAGTAACGTGCTAATGTAGTCATCATCCATTTGTATCAGATGAAGTCATCCTCCAAGCTGGTATAACACTGATTTCTACGTAATGGCCTGGCCTTTAGAGCCTAACTATGGCAAGAAATGCATAGTTGATATAATTATTTGGTTAACATACCTCTTCCTCATTGACTGTAAGCTTCTTGAGGGCAGAACTACTGTTGCTATATTCATTGCTTTCTCACTTCCCAACAAAACACATCACATAGTGCCCAGCACATACCAGTTTTAATGTATGAGTTTGCACAAATGAATGAAAGAATAAAAGTAAAGCTGGTCCTCATTATTTTCAATTATTATGTCTCATGGATAGTCATTTAGTAAATATCAAGCAAGCCTAGTTTGACCTCATTGAGGTTTTTTTTTGCACTAAGTATTTTAAGTAAATAGAGGAACTCACAACAAAGTTATCTGTTAGTAATGAGGATTAATTATACTAAGTTCCAATGGAAGTAAATTATCTCTTAAGGTACTTCCTATGTTATAAGCTATCTTTAGTCATTTTTTAAAAAAATAGATAGTGTGCTGAATAAAAGAAATAAAAATTAAGACCCTTTTCCTTTTTGTCTTTCCACAAAGGACATGATGTGATTGTCACCCTCCTGAGACATTGCAAGGCACCCAGGATGAATTGCCCTGTAATGAGCGTTCTCAGCCAGGAGGAGGTACCCTTTCTCACTCTGTTTTCATTGTTAGTGTAATTTTATGCCTAATGGTAAACCAATGCTCTGCTATCACCGTTTGCTCGGTGGAGACCAGAATGCAAGGAAACCTCCACTGAGTTCTTTTCTAATTCACAAATCTTCAATTTTCGCTGCTCATGACCAGGAAGGACTGGGATGCTGAGAGCAATCATTACTCTCTTCCGGCCCCAGAATGCTCATATCCAAGCACAAATTAAATCTATGGGATTCTCCTAGACACTGACTTAAAGAAAATCTTCTTACACACTTTGCTGTACAACTTCACCATCCACACGAAAGACCTGTCCTTTACGCTATAGTTTTACTTGGTTTTCTTTAAGCATTGTTTTGCTTTATAAAGGCTGAACTTTGAAATATTCATAAGTCATTGCTACTCTTAACGCTATCATTTCATTGTATTTCTAGATGGTTCCCATGTGTCTGTTCTAGCTCCCTTAGGAAAGATTGAAAGTATGACAAAAGGTAATTCTACAGAGGGGGCAATTGTTAAAAATAGCAATACTCAGAATAACTATCACCTCAGATATGGCAACTTTCTATTATATTTCACATATTACAAGTGTTGGATGTATTTTTTCTAGCATAAACATGCTTATCATTGGACCTTTCCGTAATTAACCTTACCTGCTGTGTTATTTTGTGTATGCCCTCACAGTTAATGGGGTGTAATGACAGTGAGAATTTCACATGATGATTAAAGAAATATTTTATTTCTGTAGCATTTCTAGATATTTTATTGTATTATAAAATGTAGATCATAAATATCACTATTCATTTGAGAAAAGTTGAGACTAGTTTTGCCTAGAACACATATTTGAAACATTAAGTAATACTTCAAGAGATTACAAATAGATGATAATTATAAACTTTTGAGTGAATATTGCAAAAAAATGGTTTGGTCAGGAAGGTAAAAACCATAATTCAACAGTAATTTATATTTAACTATTTTCAATTTAAAGTCTTTTAAAATTATTTTTTGGCTTTGGATATCTACTCTGAATAATTCATAAGTTTATGTCCTGTCATTTGATTTTCATGTCTTTAAGGTTACTTTCTGATTATTTGGTTAAGTACATTATGTTAGGTTGAAGGAATTGACCAGTTGTAAGTATGTGGTAAAGTTCAGGCTAGCTGTCATGGGGCAAATTGATTATTCATAGGTGGGGCATAAAACTTTATCTCCTAATAATCAAAGTCAGGTAATGGAGAAAGAGAGCACACTTTTAATGGATGGGGTTTTAGTATCACCATATAGTTAATTAAAATGGGGAAACTAAGTGTTTCTAGGGAATTTTTTTGTTAAGTAAAATGTCCACGAGTATGCACATGAGTATGCATGTGCATGAGTGTGTACGCATCTGCATTATGTATTCATTTTAATAACCAACACCCATTCCTGCTTACAGAGAAAGCAGATGTTTTCCTTCTCAGGGTTGGGCTGCCCTCACATTTCCATCTCCAGTGCTCAGAAATTGAGTTCCATGAGGTTATTGGCTCAGGTAACCTAAGAAAATATGAGTCCACTTTAGTTCAATGAGCCCAAAATGGTATGTGTTTACTGATTTATTTTAGATATTGTAGGTTCTTTTGGAAAAGTATACACAGGACGGTGCAGAAATAAAATGGTGGCTATAGAAGCTAAGCCAGAAAATAGGGTAATTCAGCTTCCAGGTGGGTTTGCAACCTCTGAGACATACCTAAAAGTAGCCTCTTGTCTTGATCCACATACTAACTGAGAATTCCCACCGCTGCTCTTCCCAGTTATCGAGCCAACACCTACTGCTCCATGTCAGATGGGGACGTGTTTTACTGGGAGACGTCGATTCTCTGCCGACTCAATCATCCCTGTGTAATTCAGTGTGTGGGTTCTTGCTTGAATGACCCCAGTCAGTTTGCCATTGTCACGCAGTACATCTCAGGAGGTTCTCTAGTCTCCTTTCTTCATGAGCAGAAGAGGTATGTATTCTCTCTTGTGATTGTCCCTTGTTTTGCCTTTGGAGTTAACCTTGAGCCTCCTTAGAGGTTTACAGCTGATATGAATCTTTGCTGCCTGAAATTTCTGAGTGTTACAAAGTGGGGCAGTTTAAAGATGGTTAAGAGTTGCATTTTGAATATAGTTAATACATTATGCCCAGTAATTGTGTTTTAATTAACATAGCTGCTTCTTTGCTTTCTTACCAAGAATTCAGTTGAGGGTAACAAATCCCAAGGAATTTAAGTTGGTAACTGGTGTTCATAATAATCAGGCTAAATTTCACATGCCAATAAAGCAGATATATGTAATCTTAGAATAAAATCAATTCCAGGGGTTGCAGCACATACTAATTTTTTTAAGAAAAGAGGCACTTTCATAAGTCGTCTTTGAATTCACTTCCTAGATTTATGCATACAATAATGAAAATGCAGTTTCATTCTGTCAGTTATTAAAGTAGATTCCATTTTTATGCAACTATAAAAGAATTAAGTATAACATTACAAATAATATATAATCAAGTGGACTGTTTTAAACATAGGGATCGATATCTAAGTAGATCTGTAATTAAAGATTATCTGATGTAGGAAAGCTATTTTCCAGATTTGTTGAATTTATAGACTAATTTTCAACAAAGCGTGTGCACATACACACACACAACACTCTGAAATGAAAACACAGATACCATTCAATTTCTTTTAGAAACATGGTATTAGCTTTGACCATTTTGTCCTCATTAAATCTATTTTTATGTTCTAGGATTCTTGACTTGCAGTCTAAATTAATTATTGCCGTCAATGTTGCCAAAGGTATGGAGTACCTTCACAACCTGACACAGCCAATTATACACTGGGACCTGAACAGGTAGTCTGTTTTCCTTAATAAACTTACAATTGTGCAACCGGCTAGAAACCTTTGTCAGATTTCAGTGGGGATGCATTTAAGATTTATTGCAGACAAGGTTTTCCTATGTACTCTAGGGGTAGGGTACGGATTGTCAGAAATGTAGGCCGTAGAAAAATGTGCCATGGACTTTCTCAGGAATCGAAAGCTATATATCAACTCTTCAGGGTTATTTCAGATATATGAATAATGTTCAGAAAGATATCTGAAAGATTCGCCAGTTAGCTCAGTCCAAGATCCGAAAGGCCCGAACAAGGACTGTGCTCTGTGACTATTCTAGAGGGCCATATATCATACAAAGGTGGATAGGAGAGAAGGACCTGTTATAAACTCACCTGAAACACTACTTTTATGATACCATTTTTCTGTTTTTGCATTAGTAAATTGGGCCCAAAGAGAGCAGCATATTTACCTAGTTTATGACAGCAGAGGGTTTCCTGTAAGATGCGGGCTTGAGATAAATATAGAGCTAGTGTGCTCCAATAGGTGAGCCCCCAGTGGTAGGGCAATATACAAAATGGAGGTGTTTTAGTTCTAGACAGGCTACTGGGTAAAGAGCTCTGCTTATTTATTTACCATTTTCTACTGTCCAAGGATGGGGATCCCTGACTCCTTCAATGGAACCCCAAAGGCTCTGTGGATTATAGTTGATCTAGTTTAGGAAACAAGTCAGATTATTTTATATAAATGATATTAAGCACATGCATGACTGTCGAGAAGGTCCATGTGAATCCTACATAGAATCTTTTATACAATCTGCATAGTTCTGAAGCTGCTGTTAGTGAACTCATTCAGTCATTCATTGAACACCTATCTGAGCATCAACTATGTTGAAAGCTTTCTACTTGTCATGTTAGATCTTGCAAAGTGGAATTGCCATAGACTATTTTAAACAATTTTCCTTATTCTAATAGAGAGGGGAAACATAAATATGTTTTAAGATATAAAGTAAGTTGGGAAGCTGATATCGCAGAGTTCAAGAAGGAAGGGAATGTTTTTAAATCAATTGTGGTAACAGTAGTACAATATTGCTTGATGTAATTGAACAATGGAGTGATATTATATCTGTATTTGCTCCTAATAAAGTGGTTTTGAAAAACTAAAGTTCTGTAAAAGAAATAGTGAAAATACCTGTAAAATGTTAGAAAGAATAATCTTAATTACTTCTGAGGAATTAGAGACAATATTGTGGAATTTAGAAGCAATGCCGTGGAAAAGGTGACATTTGAATTTGTCCTGAGGAATTGGAGGAGGAGTGATTTGAACTTAGGTGACTGTAAGAAAGGCATGGAACTAGTTTCCTACTTCCTGTGACTTCATAAAGCCAATGGAGAAATAAACTCAACCTCATCCCAACGCCGATTCTTAGGAGGATTGAAATCAGATATGGCTCCAGGTTTCTATATTTTTTACAATTCTGACATCAGCTACTCCTCCCTCCCCCCATGGCACTCCTTACATAATTTCTAGTTACAATAATGTACTACAATGGTCACTTGGAAATTGCAAATTATAGACCAATATCACTGATATTACATGCAATTAAGTAATCCTGAAGTTCATCCAACACTATTGCAGAAGTGTACAGGTTCAGACTGGATTCAGAAGAGGACATGAAACCAAGGGTCCCATAGTGGCAGTCAGATGGATCTTGGCTGAAAGCAGAGAATGGTTTACTTGTGTTTTCTGGACTATGAAGAGGCATTTGACTGTGTGGATTTTCACAGAGAATGGAAATTCCAGAACACTTGATTGTGCTCATGTGGCACTCATACATGGATCAAGAGAAAGTTGTTCAGACAGAACAAGGGGATACTGTATAAATTAAAATCAGGAAAGGTGTGTGTCAGGGTTGTAACTTTTCATCATATTTATTCAATCTGTGTGTGGTGTAAATCAACCAAGATGCTGGATGATATGAAGAAGAATTCAGCATAAGTTTTGGAGAAAGGCTTATTAGCAACTCGTGATGTGAACATGGCACAACCTTGCCTGCTGAAAGTGAAGACTTGCTGATAATGATCAAGGATTGCAGCCTGCAGTGTGGATCACAACTCTCTGTACGCAAACAAAAATCTTCCCAAATGGACCAGTGGTAGCCCAAGTTATTAATAAGCAAAGTGATTAATAAGTTATTAATAAGCCAAGTTATTAATAAGTGGGCTTAGCCATCGATCTTGTGATTAACTATCCAGCATTCTACACACGGCACCACCAGGGCTCTTTTAAGGGATAGATCGCTCACTGCCAATTCAGTTCTGATTCATAGACCTTGGTAGAACTGCCTCTGTAGATTCCTTCCTTCCTTCCTTCCTTCCTTCCTTCCTTCCTTCCTTCCTTCCTTTCTTTCTTTCTTTCTTTATTTCTTTCACTTAAAAATATAATTTTATTGAGGGTTCTTATTGTTCTTATAACATTCCATACATCCATTGCATCAAGCATATTTGTACATATATTGCCGTCATCATTTTCTAAATTTTACTTTCTATTTGAGACCTTGGTATTAGCTCCTCTTTTTCCCTCTGTCCCCCCTCTCACCCTTGTGAACCTTGATAAATTATAAACTATTATTTTCATATCTTACACTGACTGCTCTCTTCCTTCACCCATGATTCTGCTGCTCATCCTCCTGGGGGATGGGGTGGTGATTATATGTTGATCATTTCGATTGGCTCCCCGTTCCTCCCTTTCTTCCCCTGCTCTCTTTCCCCACCCTCCTGGTATTGCTACTCCTGGATTCCATATGTCATGAGCTCTTATCTGTACCAGTGTACATGCCCTGATCTAGCCAGAACTGAAGGCAGGACTGGGGTCATGATGGTGGGGGGTGAGGAAGCCTCCAGAATAGAGGAATATTGTGTGTTTCATTGGTTGCATACTGCACCCAGGCTGACTCATCCCTTCTGTGTGACCCTTTCATGAGGCAATACCCTATTGTCTACAGATGGGTTTGTGGTCTCTGATCCAAACCCCCGGTTCTCAACAATACACTTTTTGTTTGTTTGTTTATAACTCTAGCCATAGCTTTGCTTCCTAGAACTTTCCTCTGTTTCCCTTTACCTTCCTTCTGCTCCATCATCACATTCACCCTTCTTCTGCCTCTGTCATTCCTCCCAGCTAGATTGCTGCTGTATCTACAACAGCACTGGACTCTCTATGGCCTACTCATTGTTGCTTTTAATTCCCTAGTTTTAATTCCCTCCTTTCCCCTGCCTCCTTCTCCCTCAAGCTCTCTCTGGTCCATTACTTTCTCCTTGAGCTTGCTTCCCATGCCTATCTTATATGGGTAGGCAAAACAACAATAACAAACAAAAGGGAAAGGGGGAAAAAGATTGACTAAAAAGAGAAAAAGAAGAGAATAAAGTAGTACCCCCCCTCCCCCGCAAAAAATGTGAACGCATACATAATTGCAGGTGTGTCTGCTGACCTGTATGACTATCTCCCCACTGGTCCTGGGGGTTCCAGAACTGCACCTCCTAGCCTGAAGTCTATGTTTGGGGATTGTGTGGCTTGGCTTTGCTCTTGTTGCTGATCTGCTATGTTCCCTTCTTGATGTGCCCCTCTGTGGGGGTGGAAAGACCAGACTCAGTCCCCATCACGTGTCCCCAGTATTGTCCTCTGTAGCTCCTTATGGGAGCAGAAAGTCTCATCTTTCTGCCTTACAGATAGAGAGGAGTTAGAAAACTTAGGGGTTAGAAAACTAAAGATAGATGACGATGAACCTACTGCCAGTGTGTCATTGCTGACTCTTAGCAACCTGCTGTGGTTTTCTGAGACTGTAACTGTTTATTGTGGTAGAATGCCCAGTATTTCTCCAGCAGAGTGACGGTGGCTTTGAACTGTGACCACTGGGATCACTGCCCAACAGGTAACCACTAAGTTATCAATATATCTATATATATATATATATACACAAAATAGTCTTTGCCTTAGTACGTGCATGTATGAAGCATATAGAGGCATGAAGAGACAGATCAGGAAAGAATTTCAGCAAATTGCACAGGAATAAAGGCACAGAAATCACTGAGTACCAGAACGAAAACGTCAAGGCTTTTTCTAGAAGCAAGAAGGCAGGGCTGAGAACGTTGGCTCTGCAAATGACAAGTTTGAAGTTATGAGAAAATAAATCTGTATAAAGATCACCTTGAAGTCATCGAAATGAGAAGTAATGAAAAGCAGAGTTTTACTATTAGCAGTGGCGATGAAAGGATGAGACAGGTATAAGAGATAAAATAAAGCAGATGTGAAAGAGGCTGAATATTAAATATTGGAAGCAGACATAGGTAGGACTTTCTCTATTTAAAATCATTTGCTAACTTTCAAATAAAAGTTATTCACTGTTAGCTTTTAGTTCTCTCTTTTAACTCTCTTCTCAAAGAATGGTATTTTTTTTAATTTCAGTAAGAAATTTTACAAAACAGGAAAATGTGAGAATAACAAATTAACATAAAGCAAACTGGTTATTTGTGAGTTTGGGGAATATCTTGTCATTTCAATCAACTTTGCACGTGTTGTTAAAACCACGGACGATTCTTGCCGCTTTTCTCCAGCTCTAACGCTGGCACGCAGGGCAGGTAAAGGTGTGTTTGATTTCCTTGGGGCAGATGAGAGTTCTGGTCGCCAGGTCTTGCATCCCGTGACCCGTGGGAGAGGGAGCACTGCCCCATGTCCAAGCTGTGATGTCTGGGAAGTAGGTGCCTCATCTTTCTGTCAGGGAGCCGCTAATGGGTTCAGACTGCTGACCTTTTGATTAGCAGACAAATGCATAAGCACTACACCATCAGGGGTCAAAAATAGAAACTTTGATTGGAAGTGAAATATATAACTAATTATACAACAGAAATCAATTTATATTTATCAACTGTTCCCTTCTAATTAATCTAAATGCTTCCGGTCTACTATTTCACAGATGCTGTCAGTGTAAGTGGAGTCCCAAAACATTGCATATATCATGGATTATTTTCTGCCCATCTTTAATCTGGTGTCAAAAATCCAATCTTTCCGATTTTAGCACATTATATGTGCATACAGCACTATACATGATTTAAGAGTACATGGGGTATATTCCTTCCTCTTGAGGATTTGTTACAATATAAAAGACAGAAAACAATTAAGAATTCAAATGATTACTTAGCAATTTTAAGAGGATTTCAAGTAAGGCAAAGGTCGAAGTAGCGTGAAAGGCTTCCAGAGGAGATAGTGCAAATAAGCATGCATCTTTCTTTAGTCTTTTCACAGCAGACCAGCTCCTGCTTCTCGACGGTACTTACAAAGTCTACCTGAGAGATAGAGCGATGGAGCCACCCCAGAGGGGAGATTTGATCATTTACTTGTGCTTGCATTGAAATGACTGTACATTTTTATCCTCCTTGCAGCCCCTTCTAGTACAGTAGTGGAGAAGTGTGGGACCATAGAGAACAGCTATCCCGCCCCTTCCATCTCACATATTTGAAGTGGATCACAGTGTCTTGCACAGTTGTGTGAGAATTGAACCAAATTCTTCAGGCATTTCTATAGATGCCATTTTAGGAGGTCTCTATAGTATATGTATGGCTACCTATGGATATAGTACAACTAACTTGCTCTCTATGTCTTATGATTTTCCAGGAAAGAGGACATTTGAACTTATAGGTCTGCCAAATGGAGGGGACATTTCTGTCTTGGAAGTTTTGGTTATTTATTTATTGCAGTAGAAGAAGAAAAATTTTTTAAACTCTGTTGGTGTAGTTGTGTCCTTCCTGAAAACGACCTGGCCACCTCCTCATTCAAGGGGTTGTGGGTCTGTAAACTGCTTCAAATCTAGTCTGACAATTAGAGTTAGATTGCCATCACCTGATAGGAATAGTTTTACTTGTCCAGATCAAACATATACGAAGTAGGTTTCCCATTTATTTCACTCCTACAATCACGCTGCCTCAGTAGTCAGTATGCCTCCATAAGTCCATATGAGTCAAAGTAACCTGATGACTACTTTGTCTCCGACGTCCATTGCTGTGGTAGCATCACCTTGTCTCTGTTGGTGAAGTGCTGTCACTTGGCCCCATTATAGTGAGCCAAGTCAGCCCTGTGAGTGTTAGGTGTCTGAAGTCCATTGAGCAGTTCTCTCGGTCAAATCTGACTTCTATGAAATAGCAATTACCGTAGTTTCAACAATGCTAGGGATTCCTTCACAAATTTGTTTTTCACAATTGTGGTCAAAGGAGTATCCTTTGAGTGTGTCACGTGTGACGTTATGGGTCTGCCATGGTAAGTCCACTCTAGAACACCAATTTCCCCACGCCTTTGGACACCGACTCCTACAGCATCCCGTAGTACGGATAGTGTTTCAACCTAACTTATTACAGGCCCTGTCTCAACCCATGGTTCAGTGAACCAACCAAAACAAATTAAAAAACCCAACCTACCAGCCAACCAACCCAACAAACAAAAAGGGTTAGGACATTTCTTAACCTGTCAAGCTGAAGTACAGCAAGGAGCGTCTGTTTAGTGGGCCCAGATCAGCAAACTCAGATCATCCGACTGCATGCTTCTGGCACCACCATTCGGCCCTCACACCTCTTCTCCAGGTTTCTGTTTGCACGTGTTTCAAGTTCGCACAGTCATACTGTACCTTTAGAGACTCGCTGTTACTTAAGTCTGGTTCAGGGGATGCTCCCGGGGAATACCCCACAGTGCTGTGTAAAGTATGATCCTCAGGCAATTCTCCTGACCCGTTGTGGCAGTTTAGATTTTATGTCAACTGACACCTGTATGACAATGTAGGGGTGGAGCCCAACTTGTTCATCAGGTCACAGACAGATGAAGCCACCTTGGAAATCTTTTTTAAAAAATATTTTTATTGGGGCTTATACAACTCTTATCACAATGCGCACATACATCAATTGAGCAAAGCACCCTTATACATTCATTGCACTCGTCACTCTCAAAATTCACCTTCCACTTGGTTCCTGGAATCAGCTCGGTCTCCTTTTTTCCCCTCCCCCTCCCTCTCTGCTCCCCCCTTCCCCCTGGTCCCTTAATAGTTTATAAATAATGATTTTATCTTATCTTACACTGCCCGGCGTCTTCCCTCACCCACCTCCCCATTGTCCATCTCCCAGAGAGGAGGTTGCACATAGATCTCCAAGATCGGTTCTCCCTTTCTACACCCCCTTCTCTCCTGGTGCCGCCACTCCCACCGCGGGTGTTGAGGGGTTCGTCAGTCCTAGATTCCCTGTGTTTCCAGATCCCTACAGCACCGCTGTACATCCTCTGGTCTAACCAGGTCCGCAAGGTAGAATTGGGGTCATGATAATTGGGGGGAGGAAGAGTTCAGGAAGCAGAGGAAAGTTTTGAGTTTCATTGTTGCTACACTGAACCCTGAGTGACTCATCTCCTCCCCACTACCCCTCTGCAAGGGATGTCCAGCTGTCAACAGATGGGCATTGGGTCCCCATCATGCACTCCCCCTCATTCACAGTGATGTGATTCCCACCACCCCACCCCACCCCGCCTTTGTAGCAAACAAGTGGCCATCTAGCCCAGAAGCAACAAAGCCCACACGGAAGCAGCACACCAACATGGGTGATCGTGAAGGGCAGAGGAGACCAGGAAATCTTGTTATAAGAGATATACTGGAATGACTCCACTCTTTTACCCTTTGCCTTCCTTCTCTCTGGGACTCTGCGTCTGCCTCCAGGGCAGCCCAATGTGGGACACTGACCTCGAGAGCTCCTGGCGCCCTGTCATGTTTCCACTGACCTTGGATTTGCAGGGCACTGCACCCACTGGCCTGTGATCCCCCTGCATCTTGCTTCACCTTTCTGCTTCCTCAGCCTGCGGCTACATGAGTCTGAAGACAGTGCCCAGCAAGCACCAGACCCATGGATTTGAATTGGACTGGGCTTGAATATCTTCTTGGTGTAAAATTACTTTTCAATATAAAGGTCTTTCTTATACATATATGAGGGTCACTAGTTTTGTTTCTCTAGACCATTCAGCCTAACATGCCAGTGTGTCCCCAGATGGATGATGCGATCCACTGGGGGACCCTAGACTAATCCAGAGGGATTTTGGGCCTTTGTAAAAAACAACAACACAGGATTACCAGCACGAATGGGGGCAGAGTTGTCAAGACCTTGAGGCCCAATCCGACTTGAGAATCATTTTGGAAAACTCACCATTATAATTTTGTTTCTCTAAAATCACTCCTGGGCTCAAATGTGTCACACGGGGGTCAGTAAAGAAACAAAATCAGTGACACTTACAGGTGTGTGTGTGTGTGTGTGTGTGTGTGTGTGTGTGTGCGCGCGCAAACTGATATGAAGAAAATAGCCCATATTCAAAAAGCACAAAGAACTCTGGCCTGAAAGAAGTACAACCGGAATGGTCCTTAGAGGCAAGACTAGCAAGACATCATCTCACACACTTTGGATATGTTATCAGAAGAGACCAGGGACTAGAAAGGGACATTACGCTGGGTCAATAAGAGGTGTGGCGATAAAGAGGGAGACTGTATGCAGAATGGATTGACAGAGTGGCTTCAACAGTGGGCTCAAACATAACAACAATTGTGGGGATGGCACAGGACCAGGCAGTATTTCCTTCTGTTGTACATAGGGTCACTTGACATCTAGCAACAACAGGAACAACATAAGCCTATGTAGGACCTAGACCCAGCAAAAGACAAACAAGCTTCCCACAGCCTCTGCGTCCACAGGAACTCAACCACACCCCCGGGGACTGTCGTCATTGCGTTAGACTTGCGACCCGAGGAAGAGGACTGCATTCCACTGTCCTCTACGGCAGACCGCTGCCCACAGCAGATCCCATTTTTGAGTTGATTACATTGTGTTAGGGCGTATCGTGGGGATTCCTGCCCAACCACTTAGAACCCTGGCCCAGCCAAATTGACAATAAATCTTAACGGTGACAACTATACATATTCTATTTGTCACAGCTAGTATCCTCTAATTAGTTTGCTTACATTTCATGAATGGCAAAGGTGGAAATACCAATTGGAAAAATATGTAAAATATTTTCATATGTATGTATTTCTTCTTAGATAATACTAATTATCTGGAAATCTAGATCTGAGAAGGATGGTTGTGTTTGCATTTAAGTTTATTCCCATGACAGTAAAGAACAGGACTAGAGGTAGTTTACAAATAGTCAGTTTACCAGTGACTAATGACGGATAATTTAAAATATAAAGCTTCTAAGAATGAGTAAAGGGGAGCCCTGATAGCATAGTGGTGACTCATTGGGCTGAGAACTTCAGACTCAGCAGCTCGAAGCCACCAGTTGCTCCCTGGGAGAGAGCTCTCAATGGGCACTCCTTCAATCCCTGGACACTTGTGACTGGAGAACACTTTCAGTGCAGCTTGAACTTCCTCCATCAGCACCATTGATTCTTGATGATGCACTACCTCCTGGAATACTGGAAAATCGACTATTTTGATTAATTCTTTTTGATACATTGACTGAATCCTTACTCTCTTCTTTTGATGACCCTGCATCGTTCAATCTTATGCACAGAGAATCTTTCAAGATTGCAATGTGAGGCTTGACTTTTTTCTTGAGTTCTTTCAGTTTAGGATATGTTGAGTGGGTTCTTCCTTTTTGATTTTCTAACTCTAGGTATTTTCACATTTCGTTATAATGTTTGCTATGTCTCCTCGAGCTTCCTTACTACATTTTATTTTTTTTCTCTTTGACTTCATCATTTCTTCCATTTTCAAGAGCAAGACTCAGAGTCTCTTCTGACATCAACTTTGATATTGTCTTTTTCAATGGCCTTTTCCTTTATCCGTGAATAAGGTTCTTGGTGTCCTGTAATGCCTCATCAGATAACCCGTCATTAGTGTTCAGTGTGTTCTGAGATGTTCAATCTACTCTTGACATGTTCTTACACTTCAGGCGGGATATCTTCAAGGTCATGCCGTATTTTGGCGCCCATGGACTTATTTTCATTTTCTTCACCTTCAACTTGAATTCACATGTGAGCGTTTGGTAGTTTGTTCCACAGTCCGTTCCTGGCCTCATTTTACCTGCTGATATTGAACTTCTCCATAGCTGTTCTACACAGACATAGCCAATTTGGTAAAAAACAAAGCAACTTCCTGCCATTAAATTAATCTTGCCTCATAGTAACTCTGTAGGGTAGCATTCTTGGTAGAATTCTTCATTTTGTTCATCACTCACTCTAGCGTTGCCTCTGTGGCTTTCTGAGGCTATAAATCTGTACAGGAGCAACAGGCATCACCTTTATCCCACGCTAGTGGGTCCACACGTTTTGACTTGGGTGACGTGGAAGACTTCATATTCTAAGAGGGATCCTGGAAAAAGAAACAACGATGGAAGCAGGCAAAAGACCTAGATGAGTTGCAAGTGTTTTCTCCTGCCGACATCATGTTGAACCTCCTTCTCATTGTAATTTGCCTTTCATTTCATTCAGCTGGACACTTGTCTACCCATTAGCCGGGAGGAATATGACTCTTTTCCTTCCTCGAAAGACGTATACCCTCAGAAACCCAAAGAGGCAGTTCTACTCTGATGATATACATAAGAGAGAGGTTTGAAAAATTGATGAAGGCAATATATGCAGTCCACGTATATTCTGGACTATAAAACCCAGAAGAACACAGAGCTATATATAGTAAGTTGATAAACACTTGTAGAAATATCCATACATTTGTATGTATGCATGCATGCTCTTTAGTGTGTGTGTATTACATGTCAACGCACATATAAGTATACATAGTTCCATAAGCTTTTATGATGCTTAAAACTTTGTCAACTAGAGTTCTTAGGGAATTAAGCCAGAGAGAGAATGACTGGAAGGATTTTTTTTTTGCGATCATACAAGATGAAACATAACTTTCACCACTTGGCATACAGAGGGTAGAGGTAATTCTTTACACACATATAGTAAATACCATTGTCCCCAGGGTCCTGGCATTTATAGCATTCGGCTTTTGTCCTGAAATATTCTTGTCAAATTTTGTAATCAGACTTAAATTTACAATAATTTTTAAGTGGCTATGAGTATCAATCTTATTGTTTCTTGGATGAAGAGAAAAGAAAAATAAAACAAATTAGGTTAAATAATTTATTTACATTTTCAAGATGAAATTTGGACTTGTTAGGGTATGCTGTTCTTTAAAAGATTCATGGAAAATGGAATTAAAAGATAGTGGAATTTTTCCAACAACTTTTTAAGCCCTCTCCTATCTCTGTGCATGTAGATATAAATGAACAAAGTGAGAGCAGATTTATTTATTTTAATGAGTGGACTCATGTGATGATGGAGCAAGTTAAAAATGGCATGTACTCATTAAGTTGAAGCCATGACAAGAGCTTTGCAAGCAGGAACACAAATGTCCCCAATCCAATGGAATAACGTCTCCGTGAGACAAAGACCTGGTGATGTCGTGGGCTACTCTTTGGACTGTTTATTGCAAACGTGGCCATTCACACCCAGCAGCCAGTTCCCAGCTGGAAGATGAGACTCCCTGCTCCTGTGAAGTGTATGGCTTTGGAAACGCCAGGTAGCAGGTCTACTGTCTTCCCCAGGCTGGCAGAGGGCTGTTTTAGTGTGAGATAGCATCATATGAAATAGGCTCTACACATTCAAAAGCATAAATCACAGTCACAATCACATGGATTCTTTGACTATAAAAAAACAAACAAACCCCCTTTAACAGTGAAAGTGAAAGCACAGAATAACAATCACTGCAATTCTGAGAAATTTGCCTTACTGATGCAGCAGAAGATTTCCTCAGGCACTTAGCTCTACCATGACAGATTGTACCTGCACCTTGTTCGAAGGTGGTATTATCCAGTCATGGTTTCCATTTATATTTTTGACATGCTCAGTCTCAAACTGAAGTCACGTTGCCTATCTTCAGCTCCCTAAGCCTCATAGAAAACTGTAGGTTTCCTCTGATTCTCGTTTTTCTCTATGATTCAAACATAACTTCACCACTCAACTCCTCTGACCCTCTGCTTGATGCTCACAGCTCCCAGAGGGCTGTGCTCCACACATTGTTCGTGTATTTGCTTTCCGGTTAAGGTTTGACACCTACAGCAAATGAGCAAGCCCTCCCTCTTTCTTATCCGGCCACCACAATGTCCTTTAGAACAGAGATGTCCTCTCTTTGCACTCACCTAGAAATAGCTAAAGATTCCTCTTAGGGCCAGTTAAAATATTCTTCCTCTCTCAGCCGCCTCCATTAAAACGTCTCATTGAATTTTGGCTGCATTTACTACTTCTAAAAATAGCACTCTTACTTAACACCCCATTAAGTATATTCCCGTAGACACATACTCCCTTAAAATTAAAATAGGTGTATGTAAGTCAGAGGAAGCCCTTTCTCTGCCCATAAGAACTGTGTCGTTGCTCACAAAACCTGGTCAAATCCATCTCTTGAGGTAGCTTCCTTCAGAATCTTTGCCACCATGTCATCCCAGTCTTTGCAATCTTCCCAGGCAGACGTGAAAGAATGTTCTCTGGGTCTCTGCATTGCATTCCCGGCTTGCTTCTCTCTGAGGTAGTGGTGCAGCAGTCATTGCAGAGCCCCATTCAGCCGACTCCGGCAGAACCTTGTCCTACCTGGGCAAATTCCATCCAAGAAGGCAGGTTTTCCAAAAATGCTCCTACTCTGGGGTTCCAAATAGACAAGAATTTAAGGGACAAGTATACAAACACAAACATTTGTATGCATATACAAGCAGCAGTATATGCCATTTGAAATGCTCCACAATATTAGGTGTGCACACACACACACAAAACATGGATTTGTATGCCTATCAGCCTCCAGAATATCAGGTGCTAATTGAGCCCAAATAGGAATTTTGTGATACCAAATTTTACTTTGTATTGATATACAAACATTGCTAGACCACGCAGGGATTTCTTATGACAGTGGCGTTCTCAGAAACTCTCGCCTCTTTCTTTAGCACAACACAGCCATGTCCTGCCAATTGCCGAAGTCAGGGAGGCAGCAGCGCCTTCCTGGGAACTCTTGTCCCTCTCACTCACCCCTGCTGAGCTTTCTGGAACCCTCCTCTCCTCTCACTCCCCCCTACTGAGCTTGCCAGAAATCTTCTCCCTCTCACTCACCCCTGCTGAACTTGCAGGAGCAGAAGTCACCCCTTTAATCCTCTCAAGCCTTTCCAGTGCTTCTCTGTGGCTGGGATGAATTTACTGGCCCGCAATTTTCTGGTGTTACTGGTTTCTCACAGTGCCATTTTCTATTCTTCTGGGATGTGGTCTGTCTAAAGTCCGCTTTTGAAAATGTCAACAAAGGCTTTTCTTTGCTCGACCTCCTTGCTCCTCCACGCTCATTTGCTGAGAGGCACCTGAGCTCGCTCTTGGCACCTTGTCGATTTCCTGAACAGCTAACCTTTCTGTAATGATAGGAACGCCGCCACGTGGTAATCTGTGCATTTCTCAGGCCATCATCCCAGGGCTTGCTTTGGAGATTCATTTACGTTGTGTCTCGAAGATGCTGGAATTCAAGTCTCTGGGGGGAGCCCGATGGACGGCCCAGGGCCAGAATTTCAGCTAATGAGGAACATTCGCAATATAGATCGATACTTCTTTTTCCTCATCGATTAAAATTCCAATATTTTGAATTGGCCTAGATAAGGAGATACAAGTAATTATAAGATTTCTTGCCTTGTTTAATATTTTGTCTAACAAAATTCTTTCCGTTAGCTTTGGTAAGAAGAAACTTTGCAAACACCCTTCGTTGTTCCTAGCAGGCAATGAAGCATGGACAGCTCTGGCATCTGTGTCAGTGTGAGATACCTGCAAACAGGACGGCCACAGGATGAACTAAATAAGAGCAGAGGCCAGGGGGCCAGATCATCGGGTTCAAATCCCAGCCTAGTCATTTCTTACTGCACCATTTATTTTCCTTAGACCGTTTTTATCTTTTTTATCAGTGCCTCAGATTTTTTAATTTGTCAAAGGACTATAATGATATCAGTCTTACTGGATTTAAATAATAAGAACAATGCATTACCTATTATTATTATCAATATTTTTCTTGAAAAATATTTTATGACACAATATTCTTAGATGTCCACATTTCTTTACTGAATTAAGTATTTCTAAAGGCCTGCCTCTTCTTTGATTATATTGTCACAGCTTTGGTTATAATATCTCGGAGGATAATTTTTCGTGATTAGGAAGATCTACTGGGTTGCGAGAGATAACCGAATTGCTTGCCTAAGTGTCTGCCACCAAGGAGGGTAAGGCATTCTAGACACATGTTATTGGCTTCATGGAAAGTCCTCTACCTAGCCATGTTTCAGTCTGGCAGTAGGGTTTTAGTCTGACATTGTTATTAGGTAAATCTCCATCTGGAACAGAATTTGATACAAATTCTGAGGGTTGACAGAATATTTGGTTATTGGTTATTCTTTTCGGTGAGTTTTCTTCCTAGGTGTCATTCACACAATACAAAGATACGGTTTAATACCAGTCACCTAGCTATATCTGCTAATTGATAGGAGAAAAGAGAGAGATATTACCAGAGTCACATTCCAGAAGTCATTGGGAGAACGGAGACAGAGGCCCAAATAAACTACTCTTTGTAAGCAGTATGGGATATCTATCAAGTTCAGTGGCGTTCCTTCCCCATGTTCAGTTAGCTTACCCATAGACTCAACTGGGCTACTGTCCTTCCTATAAATAGCAGGGGATGATGCTTTCAAAGTTAACATTGAGGTTTCCCCTCTTCTATCATTCAAAAGGCTGAAAAAAAGGGAGACTTTATGCTACCACACTTTCTTAATTCTCAAAAGGTATTTATTTTTCTCACTTCTGTTCTTGACTTACCCTATTGCTACTGTTATGTGACTTGACTGCTTTCAGCTTCTGATACCTCATTTGCAAAGTAGATGTATTGATGTCCATGTTGACCTGACCACAGGGATGCCCATCACATGACAGGGGAGCATTTTGGAGACAGAGTCTGCATGAGAAGTCTGTTTTCCATTTATATTAATCATGTGAAATCCAGATGCTGTAAAATCTTGTGCTATGATTCATTTTGTATCCAGCTGCTGGAACTGCACTATTCGTGGAGTAGTCTGGATTATGTCCTTCCATTTGAAGAGGAAAGTCACTAAATGGTGTGGAGAATAATAGACTCTTTTTCTGAAAAGCTTAGTGTTACCTTGGCCAGCATGGAGAAAGGAGCACATGAGCCCCTGAATGATTAGAACTCTTTAATCCTGGAAGGATGGCCTTTTTATCAATTACATTTTAAGCTTTATGTGTGAAGAACTGTATTTCAGTAACTAAACCTCTATTTAATGGCTTTCACAACCTACAGAAAGTCAGCAAAAGGCATGCCTGGTGTCCGAGATGAAATAGCGTCAGGTCATTGATGGAGACTGGCTTCTATCTGGGGGACGTTGGGGTGGGTGGGAGTTCTTAAAATAGCAGTGTTTCATTAAGTCTACTTAGAGTGAAGGGTCTGAGGATCTGTAGTGACCTCTTTTTTTTCCTGAAAGGAGTATATTTTAATAGGCTTTTTCCTGTCTGTGGTCCCTAAAAGATTTAGCCTCTGGCTCCCTGCCTGAATTGCTGCGTTTTATAAAGGAAAGGATTGATTACATGCTTCTTCTAATTCTGTTTCTTAAATTCTCTTTCTCCCTTTTCATACAGAGAATGAGAAAGATATTTGAGTCTCATTCTATTGAGATATGGGTAGTCTTCAGGGCAGACATTGTATCATTGGATTTTTACTAACCTCTTCTGGGTTTGCCAAGCCTTCCTCTTTTTACTCTGTGAATATCAAAGTTTCTTATTTTTCGCTTTGGAAAATGATACTTTATAAAATTGTTATTTCCTAGCCAGTGTTGTTTCCTAGCAGTACAAGCAGTAGGAAGGAAACAGAGCTTCTTTTTGGAGGTTTGTGGGGTGGGAGGCTTTCTCAATTGAACTGGATCTACAATTTGTATCAAAAAAGATAGATATACTGTGGCCCTTAACATATGGCAGTCTCTATGAGGAAAAACCTCCTCCTTGACCTTTGTTTTTACCATGTACCCTCACTTTGCTCTACCAATATATCTTACGTAAATTCCATCTATCCTTAATGCTTCTCCTAAGACGTCCTTTTCCATGAATATGTTCAAACAGTAATCCTGCCTGTCCCACCACAGTGATTAT
This sequence comes from Tenrec ecaudatus, assembly GCF_050624435.1. Classification (NCBI taxonomy): domain Eukaryota; kingdom Metazoa; phylum Chordata; class Mammalia; order Afrosoricida; family Tenrecidae; genus Tenrec; species Tenrec ecaudatus. The sequence goes on from NC_134530.1 coordinate 103,396,992, forward strand.
CACTATTTAAATGTACTCATGATCCTGAATGCTTTCTCCCTTATAAAGACTCTAAGCTTAATCAGAGTAGGGACTGTGTATTTGCATCCTTTTACTCCTAATGCTGGTCACAGTGACTGAGAGATAAAAAGAAATTCCATTAATATATTTAAATTAATGAATGAGTATAATAATATCATATGATAATACTTCTTTATGCCTGGCGTTGAACTCAATGCTTTAAGGCATCATATTATTAAATCCTCATAACTCTACATGACGGTATTTTTAAACAGATAAAAACACAAAGTCACATAGTCAAATTATCAAAGCACTAAGAACTATCTTAATTTTTCTTGAATTTAGACTTCTAGGTCCATGATTTGAGTAATCCATCCAGGTCATTTGCCCATAAACTGTCCATTTGAATCTGGAGTTCTTAAGGAACTGGCATGTCTGGAGTCACCTTCAGTTAAACAGTTGCCCAGTAAACAGCTTTGCAGAGGCCATTTTGCCTTATTCTGTTTTGGAGAATAATCTCCATAAAGCTTGTTTGCAGGAGCAAGAACTTCAAGGTCTGAGGGGAATCTGTGATTGAAGATATGTGATCTGCCCTTAAAAGACTCAGTTTTCACAGCCGAGTGGAACTATACAAAATTTCTTGTTTTCAACCAAAAAAGATAATTTCATGTGCTTCAACCTAGTACACATCCAACAATATATTTGTTGAATAAGTGGGATGACCCATCAATCAATGTACATTTACTTAAAAATATATATATAGCTATAAATTAGTATTCAAAAAAAGGGGAAACATTTTGTGTAACATCAAGTTACTTGATTCATCTTATTATCTGTTCAATCAAATTTGTGTATTTAGACATAGCCTCAGAGGTATAAAATGCTAGGAAAATAATGTTTCTAGATCATTTGTCCTTTGTTGAAGAAATGGCCATTACAAATACCAAGCATCAGTAACACTTTATCTACCATCTAAAATCAGCTCCCCTTCATTTCTTTTTCCAACTTTATGAATATGTTAATTTAATGTACTTTTTAAAATGTTCTGTGTCGACGCAAAGGAATTCTTTTAACTTATTTGTTTATTTTCCTTTCCTTTTCCAACTTGATAGAAATACTAGATTTATATACTACTTTAAATGTTGTGTGTTGACTCAAAGGGATTCTTGTAAATAATTTGTTTATTTCCTTACACTTTATAATCTTTTCTGATTTGACCTTTTTATTTATTTCCAGCAGGCGTTACCACTCTATTTGCATCCTCATCTCACCGTTACTTTTTCTCCCTGCTGCTTTAGTGATCAGAGACTGCATCTAGGATGAAATTGAAAAAAAAAATTGCCCTGAAATTCTAAATAAAGCTAAATAGATATACAACCATAGACTACTCCCTTTCACCCACATCCCCAATTCCCAGTCCTTCCCTGGCACACTGTCTTCTGCTAATCATTCACAATATCTTCAGTGTTGATTATTCATTTGCCGCTGTCCTGGGGACCACATGTTTGGTCTTCACAGGATCCAAAATGATTCTGGAACACACGGCAGCAGTTATAAGATGTTTGCGCTTCAACCAAAAAGTGGTCCCAAAATCTATATGCAAAATATAGTTTGTATTCCTGAAGATGCTGTGGCATTGACTTAATTATGCTTTCCAACATTCATGAAATTAAAACTTCAAATTAAACATCTCATTAATGTAGCTCCTTTGCAATTCACCCATTTGTTTCAAACATGATGAAGAGAGGGAATTATGCATTTCAGAAGGCACTTGCTCACAATACCAACTCACAGTTATTTGAATGTCTCCGGAAACGGAACTGCAAAGCCTGCTGTGGGAAGGGTGTGGAATATTGGGAGTCAACCAAGTGAGTAAACATGAAATGGAGGATTATCCCTATTTGTGAAGAAATTCATTCCAGCAAGAAATTGAATCAGGGGCTTCTGCATTTAAACATGGTGGTCTACTGAGAAAACTAGGAAACTGATGGAATATGGTTTTTTAGATGAGAAATACACTAGACTATGAGACAGCCTCATCTAGGGCAGAGGTTGTCAACCTGTGGGTCGCGACCCCTGTGGGGGTTCAAATGACCCTTTCACAGGGGTCATCTGATGCACACCAGTAGCAAAATTACAGTTATGAAGTACCAACAGAAATAATTTTGTGGTTGGGGGTCACCACACATGAGGAATTGCATTAACGGGTCACGGCATTAGTAAGGTTGAGAACCACAGGTCTAGTGGCCTGACAACTAGTCCAGGAGTTAGAGATCAGAAGTTAAATAAATTCCAGTTCTGTTACTTTCCAGGTTTAAATAATTTCTTATAATTCAGCCGATCCCTATAGCGCTCCTCCTTCTTTCAGATCCTGGGCCAAGTGTAGGGAGCATTGCTCACACAATTACCTCTTTCTATACTGCAACACCAAGCCTTCCTCTGCTCCGGAATAGTCTATCAACATACACACATGTGATAGTAGCTTCTAGCTTAAAACCTGGCCCTGACACACACACTCTATTTACAAGTGCATTTTCACTTTTCCACTGCCTCAAAACTTTTGAAAAATGTCTGTGTCTTCTATCCATTTCCCCACCTTCCGCAGTCCCCACAGCCCACTGTCACGGGATTTTAGATATGGAGAATATCAAAATGGGGAAGACTCAGATAATGGAGTCATCCTGGTGTGGTTCAAACCAGGATGGTAACCATAAAGCAGATTATTTGATGTCTCTTTGCCTCTGTTTCTTCCAAAATAGTATTAAATAAAAATTGCATTTAATTTGTAGGGTATTTGGAATAACATACAAATTAAAGTACTTATATGGTACACAGGATACTCTTTGTAAGTCGTTGTGTTTCTTATAATAGGTCTTTACTACTCAACTCGGTTCCCGGATGGTTACACAGTTACACGAACTTCTGCTAACTAAGAGGTTTCCCCTTCTAGCCCTCTCTGCTTCTCCACAGGAATTTCATGGGACATTTCTCTCATGACTGTGAATTGAAAACGGAGTCACTATGAATTGAAACCAGTGTGCATTTGAATTATGGCATGGGCAAAGAATATGGAAAGAACCTTGGGCAAAAGGACAAATGGCTCTATCTTAGAAGAAGTATGGCCAGGGCATGCCTTAGAGGCCAGAGGCAAGTCTTACATACTTTGGACTAATTGTCAGCAGAGCCTAATATCTGAAGAGGGCATCATGCTTGGTAAAGCAGAAGGGTAACGAAACAGAGGAAGACTCTCGAATATATGTTTTGATACAGTGTCTTCAACAATGGGCTCCGCAATTGAGAGTGTGGTCCAGGGCCGGACACTGTTTCATGCTGTTGTGCAAAGAGTTGCTGTAAGTCAGCACTGATTTGATGGTGCCTAAACACAGTAGCAGGAATTGAAAATATACTGGATGGTGTCTGCCAACTATGACTCGCAGAAACTAGTGTAGTCAAGGTGCCCATTCTGGCATATCTAAAAGTCACAAGTGGCCGTCACAATAGCATCATATTTAAACTCTCAAAGTCATTCAACACCGTTGATAATTCCTTCCCACTTGAAACACTAGGTGAAAATATCTAGGAAAATTGGAAACCATCAAAAATGAAATTGAACACATAAATATCAATATCCTAGGCATTCTTGGGCTGCAGTAGACTGGCATTGGCCACTTTGAATCAGAAAACCATGTAATTTACTATGCCAGGAATAACACAATCAAGAGTAATGACATGGCATTCATTGTGAAAAAAAAACATTGCACAATCCACCCTGAAGTACACTGAATACTACTGTGATAGGATTACACCTCTCTGCTTTCAAGGAAATCCAATCAGTACAACTATTACTCAATTTTGTGCAGCAACCAAAAAGCTATTAATAAAGAAATTGTAGGGGAGGGGGAAGAAAAAAAATTTTTAAATAAAGAAATTGTAGAATTCTACTAATGATTTCAGTCGGGAAATTGATCAAACATGCAACCAAGATACACTGATAATTACTGGCAATTGGAATGCAAAAGTTGGAAGCAAAGAAGAAAGAACAGTAATTGGAAAATATGGTTTTGGTGATCTCATGATAGAATTTTTCAAAACCAATTACTTGTTCATAACAAATACTTGTTTTCAAGTTTTGCTGAACATCATCCAACAGTTGCAGCAGTGCCTTGATGGGGAACTGCCTGTGGTTTGGGCAGGAATGGGAAAACAACTTGGAACAAAAAGTATCATTGCTGATGTCAGATGGACCTTGACGTAAAGCAGAGAATACCAGAAAGATGTTTGTGTGTGTGCTTGATTATACAAAGGTATTTGACTGTGTGAACCATTACAAACTATGGGTAACCTTGAGGTGAATAGGGATTTAGAACGCTTCATTGTACTCATGTGGAACTTGTACATGGACCAAGACACAGTTGTCAAACAGAACTAGGGAATATTCCGTGGCTTAAAATCAGGAAAGGTGAGAGATAAGATTGTATCCTTTCACCACACATGTTCGACCTTTTGCTGAGCAAATCAACAGAGAAATTGACTCATATGAAGAAATAATGGCAGCAAGATTGAAGGAAGGTTTATTAAGAACTTGCAATGGGCCGGTGACACAAACTTGCCTGCTGAGAGTGAGGAGGATTTGAGGCACTTGTTGATAAAGATCAAAGATTTCAGGCTACAGTATGGATTATAATTTAATGTAAAGAAGACCAGACTAATAAATAAATACTAGAGTCTTCACAATTGGACCAATAGGTAACAAACATCCTGATAAATGGAGAGAATGTTGAAGTTATCCAAGATTTACTCTTCATAGATCCACATCAGTGCTCGTAGACAAGCAGACGAGAGATCAAAAGTTGTATCGCATTAGGGAAACCTACTGCACAAGACCTCTTTCGAGTACTGAAAAGCAAGGACATTGCTTTGAGAACTAAGGTGCCTCTGCCCCACACCATGGTATTTTCAATTTCCTCATATCCAATTGAAAGTTGGACATTGAATAAGGAAGATTGTAGAAAGATTGTTGTGTTTGAAGTGTGGTGTGTGAGGAAAATGTTGAAAGGACTGCTACAGACTGCTAAAGAACAAATCAGTCTCACTTGGAGGAAGTATGTCCGAACGCTCCTTAGAAGCGAAGATAGCCAGATTTTTGTCTTACATACTTTGGACATTTTGTCAGGAAAGACAAGTCCCTGTAGAATGACCTCATGCTTGGTAAAGTGGAGTGGCAGCGACAAAGAAGAAGGCTCTCAACAAAATAGATTGGCACAGTGGCTGCATCTTAGGAACAATTGCAAGGCTGAGGAGGGACCAGGCCGTCGTTCCTTCTTTGTATATCGGGTCTTAACAGCTCGGGACCACCCGATAACACTTGAAATGCTCTCTTGTCTCATCTTCCAGTGCACTACCTTTTTAGTTCCTTTGATTTCTCTGACTATCATTTTGAATCTCTTCTCTTTTTTTACTTCATTTCTTTTTTTTAATCACATTATTAGGGACCCATACAACTCTTATCACAATCCATGCATACATCAATTGTGTTCAGCACATCTGTACATTCATTGCCCTCATCATTCTCAAAACATTCCCTCTCCACTTAAGCCCCTGGCATCAGGTCGTCATTCCACACCCCCTCTCCACTGTCCCCTCCCTCATGAGGCCTTGATAATTTATAAATTATTATTTTGTCATATCTTTCCCTGTCCGACGCCTCCCTTCTCCCCCTTTTCTGTTGTCCATCCCCCAGGGAGGAGGTCACATGTAGATCCTTGTAATCGGTTCCCTCTTTCCAACCCACTCACCCTCTACCCTCCCAGTATCGCCCCTCACAGCCCTGGTCCTAGAGGAGGCGTCTTCTAATAGCACTTTCTCCTCTATCTTAGACCGCCTTCATTTTTCTTTCTGTTCCCTCTCCCTAGGTAATTTTATCTATCAGAGATTACAACAGAGAAAAGCTAGCTGCTGATAGCTTATATCAAATATTAGGGCCAGTAAAAAATGCTACTAGGACTCCAGTTCAAAACTGATATAAATAGTTCTTTGTAAGCAGTGGGTGTCTGCAAAGAAGGACTAGTAGAGTTCTCTAGGGCTCATTAGGTTACCTGCAACAGCAGCAAAAAGGTCCAACCACAATAGTGATTTCTTATGGGGTCGACTGGGCCAATTCTCTTTTAAGAGGTCAGCTAAAAAGGGGATGGCGATGGTTTTAGAAAGGACAATCATGTGGGCTTAGTATGGAGAAGTTTTAAGAAATTAGAAAACTACATTGGTTCAGCTTTGAATTGCTAACGGTAGGGTTAGTGGTTCAATCACAACAGATGCTCCACAGGAGAAAGAGGGCATTTTCTGTACAAATTTATGGTTTCAAAAATTCTATGGAATTTATCTATTCTATCTTACTGGGTTTCTATGAGCCAGAACCAATTCAATGGGGGTAGGTTTCATTTATACTTGTTATGGAACCATGATAACACAGTATTTAACCAAAGGGTCGGTGATTGAAACCCATTATCTGGAGAAAGATATGACAAGGGGTTTCAATAATGACTACATCCCAGGAAACCCAGTTGGGTAGCTCTACTCTGTCATTGAGAGTCATCAAGAGTAGGAGTTGACTCAACTTGGGGAAGGAGTTTGGTAAGGTTCTACTTGGTGTTAAGAGTCCTGATGATGCACTGGTTACTTGCTCACCTTCTAACTGAAAGGTTGGCCATTCCAGTCCACTCGGCATCCTATGGAACAAGAGCTGGTGATTTGTGCTTGTAACGATGATAGCACAGAAACCTCTATAAGGCAATGCTACTCTGTCACATGAGTTAGAATCAACTGGATAGTATCTAAATGGCAACAACAATAACATGTTACATGGTGCTCAGGTGAGCCAGATGGTTACATTCCCTGCCTTCCCTGGGCTACTAGTTTAATTGAGGAGAAAAATGATAAAGAACATTTTAATAAAGGAAAGAAATAGGTATGACAGGAAAGAAATAGAGCCATAGGAAACAAAGAAAATAAGCACCTAATTAGGTTTAAGAAGAGAAGTAAATCAGAGGATTATTTCTTGGTAGAGTAACATTCAAACAATTAAAAAATACCTGATACCATATTGCTTACCATTGCCTATAAGATAAAGAGAATTATTTTAGTTCCATTTGCTTCCTGTGCCTTAGAATGAGCATCGCCATCTACTCTGCTACTTAGGCTAAAACTGTTCCATCTTTCAGCCATCTCTCTTTCTCATCCTCATTTCAGATCTGTTACCACACATCGTCAGTTCCATGTCTATCCACCATTGCCTTGAAGCCTATCTCAACTGAGAGCAACTTTATTGGTCTGCATAGAACTATTTCATAGGATGACAAAGGCTGTAATATTTGTGGAAGCTGATAAATCTTTCTCACAAAGAATGGTTGATAACTTTTTAACCGCTAACTTTTCATTTAGCAACTGAGTGTTTAACAATCAGACATCAGGGCTCCAACCACCTCTATAGAAACCTATAATTTATTCACTATTTTTCTTTGTTCTCCTATTGGTAGCTTCTCAGTTCATAGCCTTTCATAAAGTCTGGCCTCCTCTGCTGGGAAAAGTGTTATAAACAGAGTTTAGCTCTGCTGAGTGATTGGTGACTGCCCTAGTCTTTTGTGCATCCTCAGTCAGAAAAGAGAAGTCATAAATATGACTTTGATGGAGGTGTGGTCTTTGCCTTCTACAAATCATACCCCCAAGGAAACAAAAGATGGGAACTTAAGACACTCCCTCTACTAAGGAAGGGACACAAAATATATTCTGCCCTAAACTTCGCTCACTCCTATAACAGATAACTCCTTCCAAATGGGATTATAACTAAATATGTACAGGCTGGAACTTACAATACATCACCAAAGGGAAGATGATTGCTATAAGGGAAACATTAACTAATTAAGTGCATCTCACAGGGACTGTTGGAAGAACAGACAAATCTGTCTTGAAGAACTACAGCCAAAATGTCCCTTATAAGAGAGGATGAAGAGACATGTCTCATAGATTTTGGACGTGTTGTCAGAAGAGATGAGTCCTTGGAGAAGGACATCATGCTTGGAAAAGTAGAGAAAGATCATCAAGGAAGTAGACTGTCATGATTGTTGCCATAAAGAAATTGAACATAGAAGCAATTGTGAGCGAGGGGCAGGGCAGGTCGTTGTCTTTCTCCGCTGTACATCATGTCACTATGAGTTGGAATCAACTAGACAACATCTGGCAGTAACACCAACTTGTGGAAAATACTCTGTGCCAAGCTACAAGATTTTCAGAATTGCCTTGATAATTCATACTTTGGTGTACTTCGTCTGTCAACCTTACTCTTTCTTGATTGCTGACAATGAGTATCATATACTCTTACCTGTCCTGCAAAATGCTCACAGTGTTGTGGGTGCTCTGAGAATATTTATGTGAAATTCCACCTTGATGTCGTGTTACAGGGAAAGTGCAGATGTCATAGACAGGGACAAGATTTCCGAGAGACATTCACAGGTTGTGCCTAATCTTGGCCTTCCTTGCAGTGGTCTCATTTGCAAGCCTCTCTAGAGCTATATTAAAGGGTGCTTTTCAGGGCAATATGGAACTTTCAACTGGGATTGTGTGCCTGTGGTTTCATGGTTTATGTTTTAAGAGTTAAAACAAACAGGAAAAAATAAAGTTGTCAAGGATTTCATTTTGCTTGGATCCATAGTCAACAATCATGGAAGCTGGAGTCAAGAAATCAGATGGCATGTTACATTGAATAAATCTCCTGCATGAGACCTCTTTTAAAGTGTGAAGAATTAAAGAGCAAACATGTCATATGGAAGACAAAGGTATATCTGACTCAAGCCATAGTCAATTGTCTCATATGTATGTGATATGAATAAGGAAGACCAAAGGTTTTTTCGCTTAATTATGGTCTTGGTAGAGAATATTGAAAGTGCCATGGACTGCCAAAAGAACATACTCTCAGAAGGCATCTATCGGCATGCTGCTCAGAGGCACAGATGGTCAGACTCAGCACAGAGAGTACGAGGTTCTCTGGCCCTGTTATCAGGAGAGTTCTGTTCCTGGAAATGGACACCACACTCAGTGAAGTCGAGGGTCAGTACCACAGAGGAAGACTATCAAGGAGATGACAGAGTCAGTGGCTGTAACAATGTGTTCAAACCCAATGCCAACGGTGATCGTGTTTTCTTCTGTGATACACAGAGAGGTTATGAGTCAGAACTGCCTGGATGTCATCTTACAACAACATACAATTTCATGTCCGTGGTGTGAATTGTAAACTAATTAATTAATTTATTATATATTTTTGGAGTCACAACATCAATGCTTATTAGATACCATAAACATCATTTCTTCTAAATACTTTTTAGGGTTTTGGTTTGTTCTTAAGGAAAAAGCCCTTCAGTTGCATCCACAGGATCCACGATGTCAAACCGCACATATCCAAGGACGCGTGACTTTTAACCGACTGAACAATCCTAGGCGAGTTCTTTGCATTTCTGTCCTGTGCTGCATTTCCTTTCACTACAGTAGCTAGATGCTTGGCTGCTAACGTAAAGTGTTTGAAATCATCAGCCGCTCCGTGGGAGAAAAATGTCGCAATCTGTTTCTATTAAGATTTAAGCCTTGGAAACCCCAATGGGCAGTTCTGCTCTGTCCTACAGGGCCACCATGAATTGGAATAGACGATGCCAACAGGTTTGGTCTTGGTTTAATATCTGCAACCCACCAATTCCTCAATGATATGTTTCTTTCATCCTTTTGTTTGACAGCCAATACATGCACTTTCACGTTTGCGAGTAGATTCTGGTTCTAATTTGTATTTGCAGCGGACTAGAACCTGCACTAGTGAACGGGGGTAAATGTACATCCTCAACAACACTGTTGTATCTCCCTTCCTGTCAAAATCTACCATCCTCCAACTGAAAGCTAACATGTACAGACAACCACCTCAACCTTAGTTCCCAAAAGATTTGTATTCAATGAAGGCATCAGAGGAAGCCATTCTTCCAATTCTGTGTTGTTAATTCACCTCCTTAGAGTGGAATTGGCTCTCTTCTCCTCAGAGAGGTTATTCAGAACAGGGTTATTTCTCCTTTTTAAGGATTTTAAAAGGGCAAAATTTTTGTTTTTCTTAGAAAGTTTAAGGGGAAAAAACACACAAACGCACTGCCACCGAGTCCACTTGGCTCCCCAGCAACCCTGTGAAGGGTTTCCCAGACTGCGCATAGTGCAGAGCACAGCCAGCCTCATCGTTCCACGGAGGAGCACGTGTCTGATTGGTTTAGACTGCTGGCCTTCAGTCAACCTCGCGACATCTAAGATACAGTGCCAAATGTTTGAGTATTTCTTTTGAAAGTTTTCATTTTTATATTTGTCATCCTCATTGGATAGTTGTCTTGTATCAAATTTATAAGGGAGAACAGCATTCATTTATAAAGTACATCTTGATAAGTTTCAATAGATACATGTACTCCTGAAAAGTAATCACCACAGTCAAGATATCATTGCTTTCTGTTACCCTGAAAGAAATCAAGCTCCCTTTGCAGTCAGTTCCTCTTTTAACCCTTGATCAATGTAATCAATAACCTATTTTTGGACAGTATCCACTAGCTTGAATTTGCTATCATTATGTAAATGAACTCATACACTTGGTAGTATTTTATGTGTACCTTCTTCCACTTGGTGTGAATTGACTGTCGGCAGAGAATGTCAACCATGTCTGAATCTAAAGTTTGTTTAATTTAGATCAATTGGGGGGGGTGATGAGCAATTGAGAAGTAGCCAGTTCCTTTAGGTACTGGTATTTAAATATGTATTTTTATTAATATAAGTAAAAGGGATAATACATCTGTGCTGTTTAAATCACAAGGAATAGTCAAAAATTGAGCACCCCTCCTGATCAGAGAGCAACTTCTGGGTCAGCTGAATATAAAGAGAATTCCATTAAGGTATCCAGTCATCACTGTACTTAAGAGGTTGGACAACAACATAAAGTGAAACCACGAAATGATTAATTTAGACATAAAATATAACAAGTTCAGGAAATGTTACCACTCTTATTTTTTTCAGGTTCACATGAATCTGATTTTAGTTTCCACGTACTCTTTTCTGGAGAATATTTAAATAATTTGACTGTGACAAGCCAAACTGTTTTGAGACCTCATTGAAAGTCAAATGAAAAATTAATTGAATGCAAAAATATTTCAGTCACACACAGAAGTGCTGCAGGTTAGAAAATAAAAATGTTGCCTGTGAGAAGGAAAGTCAATAAGCTGAAGAAAAGCAGGTATTAGCTCAAATTTACATGGTCAGGAGTGAGGAGAAATCACTAGAATTTCAGGAATTATAATTTTTCTTGAGAGTCTTCAGATAGTCTTCAACTCTGACTATATGACAAAACAAGTTGTTTGACTCACTTTTCATCTGAGTAAATCAGGAAATCAGATTAGCCACACAACTAATTGCCTTTTCTTTTCTGTCTTCAGGATCTGGGGGAGGATGGGTTTTAGTGACTCGCATACAAGTAATTATCTATAGCACGAACTGCCAGATGAATGATGGGCAGAATAATAGTCTTAATTGGGCAAAAGAATGACTTTCACACTTTTACATGCCACAGAAATGATTTATTATAAAGTGAGAACTGCCTTTCCATTTTTGCTATGGAGTCTATAAAGTATACTCCTTTGGTAATCTGATGATATGCTAATACTGCTTTGCTGCTGGTCAGAGATCATGCTGCTGATGGAACTAAGTAACTACACATTCTACTTTGGGGAACATGAAGAGGCTTCAAATACATCAGGAAAAATGTCATTATCTTTTCCACCCTCTTTTTGAAACCCCATCTTCAATGACTACATCCTGTGGGTGACGCCCTCACTTCCGTCATCTACTATCCGCGTACTGTGGAAACCACATGTCGAGAGAAACATCAGGAATTAGTTGAATCGAATATGTTTGCTGTGAATAGATAATACTTGCATCGAAGAATGTCAGACTGAAAGTTTGGGGAAGCTTTCAAGAGGACATAGCGAAAATTGGTTAAACAAGGATAAGTTAAAAGAAAGTATTCGTGAAACAAAGAAATCTTCATTAAGCAAAAATATCAAAATATTAAGCTATTTTTTCTCATCATATCCTCCTTCTATGTCAGTCTACTTCTAGAAGCTGACTTTCCATCTCTCTAACCCTTCTCCAAAGAAGTCTGCACTTTTCAATATATACTACACCCAAATAGCAGTCTTGGCATCCGCAAAAGACTACAATTCTGTTTTTGTCTTTTTAAAAGTTATTTGTGTTTAGGGAACACAAGAAGTCTGAAGGCTCAAAATCAAGGTTATTAGGTCAGCAGGGCTTCCCCTCGTCACAGAAGTTCTTGCTGCCCTTGAAGAGTGAGCAAGTGCTCATCGTCAAGGGTGGGGGTGGAGGGGTAATTCCTTGGCTGAGTTTTGCTGGCCTTTTTCTCATCAGTGCTGCCTTTAACTGTTAAAGAATCCTAAAGAGCCCCGTGGTCACCCTGTTTTTATTTTGGTTTCGGTTTTTGGAAAGAATATATTAAAAGTATCCCTTGGGTAGACCCCAGAAATAGTTGTAATGACCTTTTGAGTGGGACTCACTGGCTTAAGCTTCTCTGGCTCATCAGATCCTCATCAGCTACTCTTTAGATTGGACACTGTGTTAGTCTGGTTAGACAGAGAAATAAATCCAGGGAGACTCATGTGTATGAGAAAGAGCTTTATATATGAAAGAGTAATTGTATGTTAAGGAAACATCCAATCCCATTCCAGATCACCTCCATAAGCTCTTTCCTATACAGATGTGAGTCTTACTGACTTTGTTTATCTAGATAACTCCGGCTATCACAAGCTCAAACATAACAATGCTCGTGGGATGGCACAGAACTGGGGAGTGTTTCCTGCTGGTGAACATAGGACCACTGAGGGTTGCGTTCACTCAAGGGCACCTAGCAATCACACCGGTGGGAGAATGCAAAAATGTAAAACCAAGCTGACATGAATTCAGTAACAGTTGTACATATATTTCCATATATATAAAATGTATATATATATACAATTCCAGGAGTAGATGTAGCGTAGGCCTGATAAAATAGAGGAGTTCCAATGATGTGATAAAAATATTTCCCCTCTCGCTCTTGAGATTCTTTTCCTTAGTGGCTTTATTCTTGCTAACTGCCGTCTTAGTCTCTCCCTGTGGCCAAACTGGTACTAGAAATAGTATTACATTTTCACATTACCAACAGTTGCCCTAGAGTTGGCATTGGCCTTGCTTTGGTCTTATATGCATTTCTAGTCCAGTCAATAAAGATATAAAATGACATTCTGACTGGCTAGACTATTCATAAACTTTGCCTAGAATCCAAGTTATAGTCAGAGAAAACTGAACATACACTTGAACCTCACGAATGTGAATATATATTGAACAGGCAAAAAATAGAATGTGTACACTTTAATCTCATACTATAACTACATATCTACCCAAGCTCTCAGGCATATGAGTCTTTCCATTACAGAGTATACAGTGAAAGAGTGTGTCTTTTACTCACTCTTAGTGTTTCTATATTTACCATCATTTAATTTATAATCTTCTGTAATTCTTTCTGTGACATACTGGATTCAGATTTGAGTCTGATATAGTTCTTGTACTCATGAAGCTTGAATTCTTAAGGGGCATAACGTGGATTCGCATTCAGTCCCATTGAAGCAGCAGTCAACAAAGCAAAGGACATATTAGAGTGAATAAATATGCAGCACGGGATCTGTTTAAAGTGTTGAAGGATGTCAATTTGAGGACTAAGGTGCACCGGACCCAGACCATGATATTTTTTCATTGCCAAATATGCATCTGAAAATTGAACATTGAATAAGGAAGCGTGGAGAAAAATAGAGGGGTTTGAATTATGGTGCCGGCGAAGAATATTTAAGTACCTTGGACTGCCAAGAGAACAAACAGATCTGTCTTAGAAGAAGTACAGCCAGAATGCTCCTGGGAAGTAAGGATAGTGAGACTTGGTCTTATGTACTTTAGGAGAGACCAGACCCTGGACAAGGCCATGAGAGAGGAAGGACGGTGAACGTGGGGAAGCCCTGGAGTGATAAGTCGACACAGCGCCTGCACCAGTGAGCTCGAATGTGCGATCCCTTGCCAAGGTGGCATACTGTGAGGTGCACTCTGTCCCATTGCACACAGCATTGCTCTGGGTCGGACTGACTTGATGGCGCCGAACAGCAGCAGCAGTGGAAAATGTTACCAGTCCTGCGGAGAGAGTGGAAAAGTGTTTTCAGAATCACTGACACTGGAAGAAGAAATTTGCCAGTTAGGGGGGAAAGAAAGTATTGACTAAAATAACTTAGGGCCATTGGGCACTTAGTGAGCTTATAAAATTCTCAACCCGTGTCTGGGTTGAGAGGAAAGTACATGAGGGTCTGAAAGAAAAACTGAATCACCACACACACATAGCCCAGGCACAACACCAAGGGACAAGGGTTGTAGATTATGAAGAAGTACAGTGACTTAGATAAGAATCCCACAGAAGCCAGAAACTGGTTGATTGTGTCATTTTCTAAAGAGCTTTTTAGCAGAAGAGAAGCCAATTAGAAAAAGGAAGAAATAAAAGGGTCCAATAATGGTTTCTTTTGGGTAGAAAAATGAGAAGAAAACCCGGTTATTTCAGTGATGTCTTTGGGAGACCTGAGCTACTTCAATCTCTTGGTTTGTAGAGAAACAAAAGGAAACATCAGAAAAGGTTTTTACAGTTTGAAAGAATCTGACCTTGGCAGCACTTAAAATAGGATGCCAAGAATATTGGAAAGTTTTAAAGCCTTAAATTCAAGTTTTACTTTCTTACTCTTCAAAGTTGACAATAAACTCTTACTACTAAAAGGATTTAAGTAGCTATTCTGTCCTGGAAAAAGGATTGTTTAAATGAGTATAACATTTATGGGTTTTTCTTGGACCACTAACTGCAAGGTCAGCAGTTCAAAACCACTAGCTGCTCTGTGGGAGAGAGAGAGGAGACTTTCTACCCCCATAAAGAATTACAACTTAAAGAAACCCACAAGGGCAGTTCTACTCGGACCTAGAGGATTGCTATGAGTCAGATTTGACTTGATGGCAGTAAGTTTGAAGATTTTTTTTGGTTTTGTTTCCTGAGTTTTCCTTATACATATGTCATTCTATAAAACATTTAAATCCACGTGCATACTACATGCATGACATATCCATTATCATAGCAGCTTATTTACCATGTTAAAGACATTCTGGTGCTTTGTGTCTTTGTGATGAACTAGAGAAAGATCTTTTTTAACAAATGCATTCACAGTGGGAAGAAAAATTTAAAACTTTTTATTTATCAGTTTTACTGCTTAACTACATAATTAAGCCTGTTGTTATTAACAAGTGGAATTGAATCTTTAATAACACTATTGATGAGAAGAAGGTACCTGCCTGCATTTGGTATCAAGGAGGAAAATATATAAATAGCTTACCATTGTTTGGTAAATTCTATTGTTCAGTTATAGGAAAGCTAAATAATCCATACACACTTGTGAACAAGTTATAAAAGAGCATTTAATGAGCTATAGAGAGAAGTATTTTCAGAGCACTAAACTAATTTTCATAAATGTTGCTGGAGAGGCAATTGCTCAAATATAATTCTCCCATTAGGAGGTTAAGAGACATAATAACAGCTTTATACAGAAGAAAATAACAAAGAAATAAGATGTCAAATGTGATCATATCCGCCTTCCCATGTAAATTCAAACAATAAAATTGTTATGTGATTATTTCAGAACTCGTTTTTCATTTTTCAGTATTAAATTCTGCACTAAGGGCCTGTCAGTACATCTGAGCTTTGCAGCACCCATAGCATCTGCATCTAAAGGAAAACTCTGCTTCCAGAGAGAAGAACTCATTTTTGAATCAATTCTTATTGCCTCCATACAAATATTACCCATAGATATGATATAAAATTTGTGCATATTGAACATTAAGTGATAAAGTCAAAATGTATTATTAAACTATTCTTATACTTTTTAGTTTTTTTATTAGTAGCCAAAATGTGGTTCATCATAAAGTATTATCCAACTATAGATATTATAAAGCGATCTGTCTTCCTGTGTCCCCTCAAACAGTAACTATGTGGCTCTCAGAGATCTGGAAATAGAGTGATGTCAAGATTTCTCTAGATAAGTCTGCTTCCTGGTGATTAGGCCACTCCTTTAGAAGACCTGGAGGAAATTTTATTTACAGAAAACTGTAACAGAATAAAAAAAGTAAGATATTATTAACCAAGTGTGGGGGTCCAAAGCCCATTGGAAATCAAATAATACAAAGTAGCTCCTACACTGCCCCATGTAAAAAATGTAATTTTCTTTCTATAATAAAGATATACTAGAGTCACATTTAAAGTTAAAGTCCTGATCATTCTTCCGTCCCTGCTCCTGAGTTATAATACTGTGGGTTAGCTTTGCTTTCGAAAACTTTATATATGGATAGATTCATAGAGTACATGTTCTTTTTATGTCTGGCTTCTTTACACAACATTTTTGTGAAGTAATCTTTTAAAAATACTTTATAGTATTTGATACATAATTCATCTGTCACTCTGTCATATTGTGGTGATTTGCATATTGCTATGTTAGAAGCTATGCCACAAGTATTTAAAATAACAATAAGGGCATCTATTGTGAATACGCTTCAGTAAAGCTTCTGGCTAAGAGAAGACTAGAAAGAAGGAAAAGGAGGTCTACTTCTGAGGGACTACCTACTAAAACCATCATGA
Organism: Tenrec ecaudatus; assembly: GCF_050624435.1. Classification (NCBI taxonomy): domain Eukaryota; kingdom Metazoa; phylum Chordata; class Mammalia; order Afrosoricida; family Tenrecidae; genus Tenrec; species Tenrec ecaudatus. The sequence continues at coordinate 103,413,802 of NC_134530.1, forward strand.
CTAGCAGTAGAACATCATCTCAATAATGTCCAGAGAGAAATCCAGACGGCTGGAAAGCACACCAACTGTGATTGAGGGAATCCTGCCTTCTCAGAGTACAACTCACATGCATGATTGTTAGCGAAAGCTTTTGGCACCTTGACTTGCTCACGGGGCGTGACTCTGAATAAGGAGAAACAGTTGCAAACATCCATTAATAATGGGGACGGCCTTGGGATCAGACAGAACGAACTGGAAAGCAGACTATTGCACTTCTCCTATCATTTGATCTTCCTTTATATCCACTGCAAATTTGTTCCAGTTTTTAATGGTGGTTAGATTTCGTTTTAAGGATATTCTGTTTTGTTTTTTCTCTTTTGATTTTGAATCTTATTGTTGTTTTTTACTGTAAATGAAATCCAGGATAGATAAACCTATAGAGACATCGACTGGATTAATAGTTTCCGAGGGGCATTGCAGGAGAGTTAGTGGGTCATGGAATGCTGACAACAATGCGTACAAGAAAGAATAAATGTCCTAAAAAATTATTGTGGTGACGATTAAATCACTCGTTTGAACATGATTGAACTTTTGAATTGTATGAAATGTGAATTATATGTCAATAAATGTATTGAAAAACAGCAAAAGTAATAATCAAAATGTGGAATGCATTAAGTCTGGATCTAGAACAACTGGCCCTTGTCCAAAATGAAATGGAATATATAAAGATCTACATCCGACACATTGTTTTCGTTGGGCGCATTGACTTGGCTCCCACCCTAGCAACCTGCTAAAGAACACAATGAAACACTGCCCAGTCCTGCACCATCCTCACCATTGTTCCTATACCTGAGCCCATTGTCGTAGCCATGTGTCAATTCATCTCCTTGATGGACTTCATTTCCTTCCTGGACAGTCATGTGCATACTGAATGCGATAATTTGATCATGTGCTATGTGGGGGAAAGGAAGTGGTGTTAACAAACACAGGGACAAAGGAACAACAAGTGTTCCAAAATCAGTGGCAAGGAGGGTGCAAGAATCCTGGTAGGGCTTGATCAAAGACAATGTAACTGAGAGGAATTACTGAAACCTAATTGAGGGCTGAGCATGATAGTGGGACAAGAGGAAAGTAAAAGGAAATAGAAGAAAAACTAGGAGGTAAAGGGCATTTATAGAGACATGCACATATGTAAATATATTTATATATGATGATGGGGAATAGATCCATATGCATATATTTATAAGTTTAGTAATAAGAAAGCCAATGGACATTGGGCCTTCACTTAAGTACTCCAGCAAAATATTTTGTTCTATTAAATTGGCATTCCATGACACCTTCCTGACAAGATCGCTGAAGACAAATTTGTGCATAAGCAAACGTGGTGAAGAAAGCTGATGGTGCCCGGCTATTAAAAGATATAGCATCTGGAGTCTTAAAGGCTTGAAGGTAAAAAAGTGGCCATCTAGCTAAGAAGCAACAAAACCCTCATGGAAGAAGCACACCGGTCTGTGTGATCAAAAGGTGTCGAAGGGATTAGGTATCAGGCAGCAAAAAACAAAAAAATCATATCATTATAAATGAGGGGCAGTGCAGATTGGGGACCCAAAGCCGATCTGTAGACAACTGGACTTCCCCTTACAGAATGGTCACGGGGAGGAAATGAGCCAGTCAGCGTGCAGTGTAGCAACTATGAAATATCCAACTTTCCTCTAGTTCTTAAATGCTTCTTCTCCCCTCCCTACCCACTATCATGATCCCAATTCTACCTTACAAATTTGGCTAGACCAGAGGATAAATGTTGATAGAGATAGGAACTGGAAACACAGGAAATCCAAGACAGATGATCTCTTCAGGACCAGTGGTGAGCGTGGTGATATCAGGAGGGTGGAGGGAAGGTGGGGTTGAAAGCGGGGACTGATTACAAGGATCTGCATACATCTTCCGTGGGGGATGGACAACAGAAAGTTGAGTGAAGGGAGACATTGGACAGTGTAAGACATGACAAAATAATAATAATTTATAAATTATCAAGGGTTCATGAGGGAAGGGTTGGCGGGGAAGGAGGAGAAAAAAATAAGGAGCTGATACCAAGGGCTCAAGTAGAAAGCAAATGTTTTGAAAATGAAGATGGCAACAAATGTACAAATGCGCTTGACACAATGGATGTATGTATGAACTGTGATAAGAATTGTATGAGCCCCTAATAAAAGGTTTTTTTTTAATTCTAAAAGAATTGCATTGCATTCCTCATCAAAAGACACTTCAAGATCTATGTTGAAGTGCCAATCTACTTGTGGAAATAAAATGGAATCACTATGCTGTGTGTGATAGGATACTACATATACACCTACAGGGATGATCAGCTAATAAAATTATTATTCAAATTTACACTAAAAAAAAGAAAAAAGTCCTTACAGACATCCAATTTATGCGGACTCATAGCAACCCTAGAGGACAGAGTAGAACTGCCCCTGAGTGTTTCTAGTAGTGTAACTCTTTAGAGGATTAGAATGCACCATCTTGCTCCCAGAGTGGCTGGCGACCCTGCAATTAGCAGCCCAATGCATAACTATTACTCCACCTGAGCTTCTATCAAAGTTACATCACTAAAACCAGTGATGAAGAAACTGGAGACTCCTACCAACTCTCTCTAGAACAATACTGATATCACATGCAAGCAAAGTTTTGTTGACGATCATCCAACAGAGTTGCAGCAGTATAATTAGTGATAGGGAACTTCCAAAAGTTCAGGCTGGGTTCCCAAGAGGATGTGGAATGAGGGATATCTTTACTGATGTCAGATAGATCTTGACACAAAGAAAAGAATATCATACAGATGTTTATTTGGGTTTTATTCACTCTACACAGGCATTTGACTGTGTGAACCATTATAAACAATGGATAACCTTGAAAAGAATGGGGGTTTCGGCACACTTCATGTTGCTCACGTGACACTTGTAAATGGATCAAGAGAAAGTCATGCAAACAGAACAAGGGAATGATACGCGGTTTAAAATCAGGAAACATGTCTATGAAGGTGGTAAATTTTCACTCAATCTGCTTTCTGAGAAAATCATCAGAGAAGCTGCATTATATGAAGAAGAATGTGGCATCAGGATTGGAGGAAGGCTCTTTAACAACCTGTGATATGCAGATGACACAGCTTTGCTTTTGTATAGTGAGGAGGACTTGAGACACTTGTTGATGAAGATCAATGATTGCACTCTAAACTAAGGATTTCAATTCAAAGTAAAGAAGACCAAAATCCACACAACTGGATCAATAAGTAATATTATGATAAATGGAGAAAAGGTTGAAGACGGTACAAATTCTGTCATGATTAGATCCATAAGCAACAATTCTGGAAGCAGTGGCCCAGAGGTTAAAAGACGAGATGCTTTGGGGAAATCTGCCACACAAGACCTTTTTAGAGTACTGCAAAGCAAGGATGTTACTTTGAGGACAAGGTGCACCTGACCCAGGCGATGGCATTTCCCATTGCCTCATATGCTCGTGAAAGTTGGACATTGAATAAGGAAGACTGAAGAAGAAGCGATGCCTTTGAATTTTGGTGCTAGAAAAGAATTTTAAAATATGATAGCCTGTTAAAAAGACAAAGAAATCTGTCTTGGAATAAATATAGCCAGAGTGTTCCTTAGAGGCAAGGATGGCAAGACTTCATCTTATATTCTTTGGAAATGTTTTCAGGAGAGACCAGCACTTGGAGAAGGACATCATGCCTGGTAAAGTGGAGGGCTTCAGAAAAGAGGAAGGCTTTAGTTACGATGGATTGACACAGTGGCTGCAACAATGGACACAGGCATAGAAACAATTACAGGGTGGTGCGAGACGGGGCAGTGTTTCATTCTGCTGTGGATAGGGTGGCTATGGCTTGGAATCAACTCAATGGCACCTAACAACAACAACAACAGCTTCTTCAGTGTACAATTGATCAAGCATAAAATCAAGATCTAATGATGATTATTGATAATTTGAATGCAAGACTTGGAAACAAAGAGAAAGGATCATTTGGAAAATATGGATATTTGAATAGAACTTTGCAAGGTCAAACATTTCTTCATTTCTCAGGAACACATAAACAGTGATTATGCATATTGACGTCACCGGAAAGAATACACAGGAATCAAACAGACTACCTTTGAAGGAAGACATGACGGAGATGTTCAGTATCGTCTGAACTTCAAGGCCAGGGGCTGACTGCAAAACAGCCACCCGTTCCTCATCTTCAAATTCAGATTGGAGGCGAAGAAAATTTAAAAATGTGCACAAGATCTCATATACAGCCCTAAGTATATCCCACCTGAACTTAGAATCATGTAAAGAACAAGTTGTAACACTAAATGCTAATGACCAAAGGCCAGATAAATTGTAGTATGGCATCAAGAACCTAGCGAAGGGGCCCTGGAACACGCACTTGAACGTGGAAATGCTAAAATGAAGTGAAGAAATAATGAAGTAAAAATGCTGAACAGAAATATTCGATGGGCAACTGAGAAGACAAAGTAAAGCATTATAATAAAATGCCCCAAACCTTGGTGTTTGAAAACCAAAAGGAAACAATATGGTCAGCATCTCTCAAGCTTAAAGAATTGACAAAAATAATCAAGCCTCTGTTGTTATACTGAAGGATTCTGTAGTCACAGGATTTTATTGCAACTCAATCTAACGGACACCAAAGTGAGGACAGACGGACTAATAGAGAGCAGTAAAAAACTGTGAAAGGGGAAGCTATCAAAGAATTGATTTTGCATTCATCCACGCAATGCTCATGGACGTAGCATTCCAGAAATTAAACAGAATATTGAAATGGAAAAATCTGCTCACAAGATTTCTTCAAAGTGCTGAAGAGCAGGGATGGCATTTTGAAGTGTAAGGTGCACATGACCCAAGCCATTGAGTTTTCTTTTTTTTAAAAATCATTTTATTGGGGGCTCGTACAGCTCTTATCACAATCCATAGCCATGGGGTTTTCAATCGCGTCACCTGCATGTGAAATTTGGAAATTTAAAAAGGAAGACTGAATAAGAATGGCTTCCTTTGAATGTGGTGCTGTTGAAGAATATTGAAAGACCCATGGACTGCCAGAAGAACAAGGAGTTCTGACTTGCAGGAAGTACATCCAGAACGATCCTTACAGGCAAGGATTGGAGACTTCATCTCCTAGACTCTGGACATGTTATCAGAATCCATCAGTTCTGGGAAAACAACATCAAAGGAAAAAGGAAAGTAAAAGGCAGCAAAAAGGAGGCAGCTGCATAGTAAATGAATTGACACAGCGAATAGAAGAATGGGATGAAACATACAATTGTAATGATGGTGCTGCTTAGTCCTATTGGACATAGGGTCTCCATGAGTTGAATAAGGCACCTAACTACCACAAAGAGGAAGTATTGGATGATTCATAAATCACCAAAGGAAGTTGGAATGAACACACACAAAAAATCACTGTCCTAAAAAATGTTGGTCTGCATTAAACCACTTCCAGAGGTAGCATATGATTAATAGCCCACAGCATTGAAAGAAGGCGTCCAAACTGCCCTGTTGTCATTTGCGAACATGAAGCTTCAGTTGATGGAATATCAATTGCAAGCATTCCACAAACTGATGCAGGGTGGGAAACACGAACTAGACTAGGCCAAGAAACTCGGAAGACAGTTACATGGCCCGCCAAGGGTGCCAACAGAATTTATTGTACAATATAATTGATAGAACGTGAAAGCACTATTTTCTGAAGATGTTTCAAAATCCTGTCTCTCAGTGTACTGATAAGAAGTTACCGGAGATTCAAACTGCATTGAGCAGAGGACATGGAATGAGGGTATCCGCCGGGTGGGTGTTGGCTAGAAGCAGGGAATAATCAGAAAGATACTTCCTTGTGTTTTATTGACTATGCAAAGGCATATGACCATGTAGATTATTAGACACGATGAATAAGATTGGGAAGATTGGAGATTCCAGGACACTTAATTGTGCTCTTACAGGACTCGTGCATGGCTTAAGAAGCCATTTCAACAGAACAAGGGATACTGCATGGTTTCAAAGGTATGTGTGAGAACTGTATCTTTTTGCATTACTTAATTAAATTTGTATGCTTAACAAAAATATCTGAAAAACTGGATTTTATGAAGAAGAATGTAGCATCAGGATTAGAGGAAGTTTCGATTATAACCTGAAATATGTAGATGGCATTACCTTACGTGTGGAAAATCAAAAGAACTTGAAGCGCTTACTGATAAAAACCGAAGATTGCTTTCAGTACTGACTATAGCTTAATGTGAAGAAATCCAGAATTCTCACAACTGAACCAATAGAGTACATCATGATAAATGGAGAAAAGACTGAAATTTCTAAGGACTTTATTTTCCTTGGGTACATAATCAATGGTAATGGAAGCAGCTTCCAAAAAAAAATCAAAGCATTGTACTGAGAAAATTTATTCACGAGACCTCTTTAACGTATTTAAACGCAAAGATGCCACTTTGAGGTCTAACGTTTGTCTCACTGACATCAAGGTATTTTCATCTGGCTTGTATTCATGTAAAATCTGGGCTCCGAGAAAGAAGACTGGAGAAGAACTTATGCATTTGGATGCCACTAACAATAATACTTATCATCTTACTCTTTGAATAGATATAATTAATGTTTACTTCTATAGTTGATGGGTATTTGCACCTTTCCAAGAGTGATGGCACGCTGCTCAGGACATTCTTCAGGCTTCATAGTAGATCGATCATAGTAGACTTCTGCTGCTTCTTTAGAACCGGAAGAGGGCACTATCAAAGAGCCACTAAGCATGCATCTCGGAGTTTCCGCGTCCCTTTAATTCTTCACTGTCTTTAACTATGTGGACATCAATAATTCTTTGAAAAATATTTTACCCCGCTCCTTACTGGAAGAGGTTTCGTCTATTCCCAGGGGTGGAACTCTCAAACTCAGTCCTCTGTTACCTAAGGGTAACTTGCCCATGTCAAGTTTTCGATTTAATTCCATAGAGCAAATATGCCTGTATTATATTCAGAATTTGGTTGGCTCTAAAGTATCTTTTTCCTCTCTTTCCTTCTGTCTTACTGCCAAATTTTGGATATCTCATTGCTAATCTAATTAGACATTGATGAACATATATTAGAATACAATAGACATTGAATCCGGAGAGTCAGGAAAAAATATCAAGTTATCAGAGGGGGGAAAGAACACTGTACTTGTAGCTACCAAAATATCCACACAAAAAATGTGAAAAGAATTAGTGGCTTTATTTATAGAATATAAATATTTAAATTTTGAAAAACACCTGGATAATTGACTGGATTTCCATTCTTATAACAAGTACGCAAACGCATGGAAGTTGAGTTCCTTGTTACGAATTCTTGTATATAATTAATGTGGATGATAGTTGAAAAATTCAGCTGATGTTTATGCTGATCACATTAACATAAATAAGGAATAATAAGCAGAATATATGTTTTAAAATTTTTATTCTTGTACTTTATTTTGCCTACACCCTGCTTTTATTATCATAATTTGTCTAGGGAACTTACACTTCTCAATCTTCTTTATGTGCTACTATTAATAATGTATGTCAGTTAAGAACCTGACCTTATATAAAAATGAGTTCAATTGTCTGCATCCTGTATAAGCTTGAACTTAGGCCTGGCTTTAAATCCGGATATTTAGACAAGCACCATACCAAGCTAATGCATCTCACCCAGGCCAATCCATTCCTGAATCATCTGGGAAGGTATGTTTCAATATATGAATTGTTCTTTTTTCTCGTTTACCAACCCCAAAGATATATTAAAATTAATCTAAAACTATGAAGTATAGGTTCTATAATATTGTCTTTTTTGTCCCTGTACTTACTATATGATCTCTTAAAAAATCATAGCAAACTCACTATGACGCTGACTCGGAGAACTGCCTCTGTGAGTGCCAGGACTCTCTCCGTTTGCTGCAGTAGAAAGCCCATCTTCCTCCCACAAAGGCCCTGGTCGTTTGAATATTGGACCATCAGGAATCACAGCTCATGTATCCAGTGCCACATGAACTTCTTCCTTCAACACCATTGGCTCTTGCTCATTCGCTACTTCCTGAAATTATGGAATGCCAACTACAGTTTTGCACAGTGAAAACATGTATTCTTTGGATGCTTCCTGCATCATTCAATATTTTTCCCTTAGAACTTTCAATATCACAATTCAACTTGACACGAGTTTTTTCTTGAAGTATTTTAGTGTAATATTTGCTGAGTGGGTTACCTCCTTTTGATTTTTCTAATTCTAAGTCTGTACATTTCATTGTGATAGTTGGCTTGTGCTTCTTGAGCTGCCCTCTGCAATTTTTAAGTCAATTCTCTGGCTTCATCATTTCTTCCATTTGTTTTAACTACTATCTGATTAAAAACAAGTTTCAGAATCACTTCTGACATCCACTTTGGTCTTTTCTTTCCTTTCTGTCTTTTAGATTACCATTTGCTTTCTTCATGAATGATGGTCTTGATCCTCCCATAGCTCATTGTGTCTCTTTCATTAGTGTTCCATGTATCAAATCCATTCTTGAGATGATCTCAAAATTCAGGTGGTATGCAAGGGCATATTTTGACTCTAGTGGACTTGTTTTAATTTTCTTCAGCTTTATCATGAACTTAAATATGAGAAATTTATGGTCTTTTCCACAATCAGCCCCCGGTCTGATTTAACTGCTGACATTGAACTCCTCCACAGTTCCACAGACGTAGTCAATTTGATTTCTGGTATTCTATCTTGATAGGTTCACGGATATTCTGCTTTTTCGGTTTGTTTGTTTTTGCTTTTGTATTGTTGAACAAGGTATTTTCTATAAATAAGGTATTGAAAAATTCATTCTATCATATAATCTCCAGTTTTGTTTCTATCACCAAGTCCATATGTCAACTACTGTTCCTTCCTCTTTGTTTCCAACTTGTGCAGTAATTATCAATGCACCTTGACTGAATGTTGGACCAACTTCCCACTGAACTCATTGGTAGATTTCTTCAATTTCTTCATCTCCAACTTTTGTGCTTGCTGTATATATTTGAGAAATAGCTGTACTGATTGGATTTCTCTGCAGGTGGATTGATGTAAAGCTATCACAGACAGGATGGTACTTCATGATTGATTGTACAATGTCCTTTTGAACAATAAATGCAACACCATTCCTCTGCATTGTATTTTCCCAGCCTAGTAAATCATAGGATCTTCTGATTCACAGTGGCCATTGCAGTTTATGAATGCCTGGCATATGGATCTCTATGAGTTCCACTTCAATCCTGCCCACTTGCAATTTTCTTATATTCGCATGTTGCACACTCCAAGTTCTTATGAGCGATGTTTGCAGCTGTGACTTCTTATCTTGAGTCGTACCCTTTCAGCAAATGAATATCCTGAAGGCTCCAGTAGAGCAGCCTTTATCCAATTCATGTCTCCATAGATCAACTCTACTCCCAGAAAGCAGCTCCTTCTAAATAACTGACTGTCCTTTGATCCAAAAGTTCCATCCTCTGGCATTGATTATCTTCTACCATGTTCTTCCATTCATTAGGCCTTCACTATTTGACAATGTTATATTGATTTGCATAAATTTCCTTCTTCTGACATGGGAAGTTGAATCCCCCTTAGTTGTCTGCCCTTAGACAGGAGTATATCCAATATGGAGTGATCTTTAATATATTTTCCACCTTTGTTTATGAATATGAAGAAGAGTTCCTTCTTGCTTTCCTTTTGCTGGAGGGTCCATGCATCATAACCTGCTGAACTATGGGTTCTCTGGAATGTCAACTCTTTTATTACTATTATAACTGCATTCATGTGCATTCACATGTCAAATGCAATTTCTAGACAGAGATTTTGCAAATAAATTCTATTGATTATTCTTGCATTGTTGACATGAGGATAAGTTACCAAGTTTAGTTGAAATTCCATGAATGAGTGACTTTATTTCAAAATTTCAATTGATTCTGTGGTTATTCCTTAAAACTGTAAGAAATAAAAAGTCGAAGAAAATATCTGAGCATCTGATTTCTGCTAAATATCTTAAACAAAAAAGGTGGTTGAACAAGAGTCATTTGAAAGTATAAGTGAGAGAACAATCACTAACAAAATAATTCTTGACAGAAGACTACAATAATGGATTTCCCTATAATGAATTAATTCTGATGGAATCTATGAAGACAGGCTTCTAATCACATTATTGAGAACAGCTTCTAATTAATTATGTGCTCCCACTTAGATTAGCTCAGGTTAAAATATAAAACTAAAATAACTATCAACTCCAAATATCTTATATTGAACTTTTAAAACTTGAGACTTCAAGAGAGGGCATATGAATTATCTGAAAATTCACACAGCTAGTTTATGATTAACTAAGATTAACTTGCCTGTTGCCTAATGCTGATGCTTAATCTAGTATCTTTGCAGTATTCAAAGCTCCCTCATTATTTAAGTCTCTGAAATTTTATGAGAAAATGAGCATTGTGCCTCTTAAGTTAAAGGAAAAGGCATTTGATTTCTAACAAAATAGGTATATTCCATTTTAGTGCCAATCTTTCCTCAAGCTTTCCTAAACAAAGAAAACAGTAAAAACAACCAATTGCTGAGTTCACTCAGATTCCTGGCGACTGCATGGGTGTGAGAGCAGAGCCATGCTCCATGCGGTTTTCAATGACTGTGATCTTTGGCCTGTAGATCAACAAACTGATCTTACAAGCTGCCCCTGGCTGGATTTCAACTTCTCTCCAATCTCTTCATCAGTAATCAAACACTTAAGCATTTGGACCACTCAGGTACGCCCAAGTTATACTGAAGTCCTTTTATTAACCTAGTTATAGGCATTGCGTTGTGATTCTTTAAGAACTTACCAGCTGCAAAGTAAAATCATGAAAGACCAGAGATAAACTTGGCATCTAAGAGAATGGAGGAAAAAAGCCTGGCGCTCCTTCAAAGACACAGTAATATAATAGGCTAGATGATGAGCTAGCTGTCAGAAGCCAATAGGGATCTTCAATTGAGATTTATTCTTTGAAGGTCTAACTACGCTCTTATGTGCTCTCAGAATCAGTAATATCTTATGAGTGATCACAGCCTGAGAGTGGCTTTGAATGCTCTCCCCAAGAGTTTCAAATAGACTGACTCCATTCAGTATTCACTCTTGTCCTGTGGCGACTAAGAGACTGCTGAGAAAGAAAAGGTTGCTCTGCTTGACAAATGTGGGTTATTGTGCAAGGACTTTAAAAAAAATGTTGCTGTTGTTTTTATGTAGTTGATCCTTATAGCATACATTGACTGCTAAGTTTCAGGGCTAGAAACGTATTAATGGTCAATTTTGTACCATAAAATTGGAGTTGCTGGCAAAATGTGCAGCATCACTAACTCTATAAGCTCCCGGGCTTCTCTGGCTCCTCTAAGCTGCACATTTTTATATTTGAAGATTTCCCAATGAAGGATAACAGTGTGACCATTCCATTAAATAATAAGCATGCCTGTAAGGCCTCTGAACAGGTAAGGTTCTATTTAAATGCTAATTATCGTCATTATAAACCATTTGAGATGCAACTAAGTGTGGATACCCGGAGATAACACCTTCTTACACAGAGAGAGGCTAATAACAATGGGTAAAACCTGTTGGCTCTTGTCCCTATCAACCAGAGACAACCTTCATTTGAACTTCTCCTGGTACAAATGCAGCAAAGAGGGGTCTAATGAGGTGGTCAAATAAAGTAAGAAACTCAAAGGGTCGCACTGAATAAAGATTCCTTCCACATACATGTAACATGCAAATCACTTGCCCTGAAATAATGCTCTTACATTCTGTGACTATTGCCTGAATCTCTGCCCGTTCATGGATTCAAGGAAACCTTTCTTGACTGCCATTTATGTTTTGTCCACTGAAAATAAAGAAAAATGAATAAGAAGCAATCACTGCTCTCAAGCAGCAGTTGGAGAGGTAAAGAAGGTACACAGTGATTATTCCACAGGAAAGAGAGATAAGCACATGGATACAGATAAAGCTGGCAGTTACTCGAGAGGTGGGTGTGGGTGAAGGAGTAAAAAACAGAAAAGGTGTAGCATTTGAATATGCTCTTAGGTGGTGGGCAGGATTTGGCCACATAAAAAGAACATCCCGGGCTTAGAAAATGTGATAAACTGGAGAACTATCTCCTATGAAAATTAAGATGCTTCTTTAATGTCCTATCAATTTGTGGCAGCTTACTAAAATTAATTTAACAGCTATAGCAATAAGACAGGGACACCATGAGAGGATGATCAGTGTCCTCATCTTTTTCTTTTCTATCTTTTTTGTTGTAAGCATATTTAAGTAGGTTACAAATTCCAAGTCTTTATAGAATAAACCACCAAAATGTCCAATGTGCTGCCATTGATGCCTCAGAGCAACCTTGCAGACAGGCTGGAACTGTCCCTCTGTGTTTCTGAGACTGAAACTCTTTAAGGGAGCAGATAGCCCTGTCTTTCTCCCGGGAGCAGCTGGTGGTTTTGAACTGCTGACCTTGTCATTAGCAGTCAAATTCATAGCCATTATGCCACCAGTGAAAAAGAAAAGAACGTGAGTCAATAATTCCCCTTTTCCTAACAGAACGCAAAAGTTAGAGAGCTGTCTCTGTTTTTTCCCCCATTCTCTATGCTCTACTAACCAATCAACCTCTGAATCTGAGTTATCATAAATAAGTGATTTTGGTCAGTGATCTCATGGCTTTAATTACAATAAGTTTTTCTTTGGTACAGACCTTTCCTTTGAGTTTTAGATCTAAATCCAGCTACCCAGTTTTGTATCCTACTCCGATGTCTAAACGACGTCCCCAGCTCAGTATACTCAGCACTAAAACTGTAACTATGACTCTCATTGATCTCTTCCAACATCAAAGAATCAAGAGAACAAGGTACCTACACCATTAACCTAGGTGTACCTACCCAAATTCCTGTGGGTGCCACCTAGTCATTCTGATCTCAGAAGAGTGGAGGCTGAGGTACACAGGATCCATTCATCCTTTGAACTAATTGTTCTCTTGATTCCTTGATGTTCTTCACTCTTCTTTGCTTCAGATGGGAAGAGATCCATAGTTGTATCTTAGATGGCTTCTTGCTTGGCCAGCTGGCCAGCTTGTGTGACCCCAGTCACAACTCACCAAGTTAAACATAGGGCGTTACCTTTAAGGGCTGTTTTGTCAAATGACCTGTGGGTCTTCCAGTCTATGTTCCTAAGGTCTGAAACTCGGTGGCCCATTCCCTCTAGGTATTTGATTATGGCTTAAAAGTTTACGTGACTTTGTTCCCTGTTTGTTCTATTACATGCCTGGATATATTTGCAACACATAGAAATGTGGAAATGGAAATATCTTCTGCAAAATCTACATCTGTTTGTAGGTGTACTCCCGCGCACCATCTCACAGCCATTCAGCTTACACATCTACCTATAAATTCACTCATAAATTATTATTTATTATTACAGTTATTTCAAGACTGTGAATATGTGTTAGGCTGAGTTATCAAGAGAAACATAACTAGTGACATGCATGTATGTATAAGTAAGAGCTTTATATCAGGAAGTCATCTTATATCAAGAAGACAACTCATCACAGTCCAACTTAAGTCCCTGTGTCTGATGCTCGCCAGAGACCCCCTCAGACTCATGTAGCTGCAGGCCTATGATGCAAGAAGGTGAAGAGGGATGCAAGAAGGTCATGGGCTAGTGGGTGCAAGGTTGTGTGGTTTGAAGGTCAGTGGGAATATGGCAGGTACTAGCAGCTTTCACGGTCAGGCAGCACAGATAGGGGCACCCTTGAGGACAGGTACTGAGTCCCAGCGAGCAGGAAGACAAAGGGCAGAGAGGTAGGAGAAGTCTCTCCGTCTTTCTTATAGAAAAGGCCGCACGCCCAAGGAAGTTCATCAGGCTACCATCTGATTGACAGGTGGGACTCCACCTGTACCTCCTCATAGGTCCCATTAAGTGGACATAAAACCTAACTGCCCCAGTGTGCAATCGTATTTACTTTTGTTGCCTTTGACTCTTGAAGACTTACCAGTGTCATCCTTAGTGTTGGCCAGAGTGCTCTAACTCCTTTTATTATATATTGCTTATCTCTTCACGTTAATACATATTAATGCATGTCTACTAATTAGTTAAGTGATTTTTCTCTTGCTCTGTCTTCTATCTCCGGTAACCATCTGCTTCTTCCTATGTATAAACTGTTTGTTGACTTCTTATAACAGTAGTTTCAGATAAGAGCAGGCCATTTGTAGCAGACTTGTTGTGCTCAGCATCATGGCCTCAGGTTCATCCACACTGTGAGTTATTTTGCAGATTCAACTTTCTTCTTCAATGTTGCATACTTGCTCACTGCCAAGTCATTTACCACTCATATTATGTGTACCCAGTCATCCAATAATAGACATTTAGATTGTTTCTTTTCTTATTGCTATTATTAATAATATTTCAATGAACATGAGTGTACATATATCTATTCATGTCATGGCTCTTATTTCGCTAGGATTTATAGCTATTAGTAAAACTACTGGATTATATAATATTGCAATTTCTATATTTTTAAGAAAGTGACATACCATTTTCCATAGTAGCTGTCCTATTTCATAGTACCAGAATCAAGATATAAATTGTCCACTCTCCCCATGCATGCATCATCATTTACTAGTTTCTATTTTATTTTGCTTTATTATGTTTGGGTGAGGTCACATCTTGTATTATGTTACATCTCTCTAATGGCGGATGCCACAAATCTCTTTGGTGAGTGTCTGGTCATGTTCTTGCTCATTTTTAAGTTGGCTTGCTTCTCTTTCTGTTGTTGAGATTCTCACACTCAAGTTTTCACTTAGTCCTTTATTATTATTCATAAATAGCTCACATAGCTCGAAGAGCTAAGAATCCAAGTCCTTTGTCTCTGACTCAGGAGTTTCCTTCCAAGGATCTATGGAACTTGGCAAATTAACATAGTAGTTTGCAAGCTGGATACAATTTTAGGCCCTTCACAGTTTTTGACATACTGAATATCTGAAAACGCCTTTTTTTCTACCTCTGTACACCTCCCCTACTTGTCTGTGTCAGTTTGCTATCCTTCAGTGGCTCAAGTGTTGCTGGACTGGGGATGCAGTGTCACTGATATTTCAGATGCGAGCAGGGGTCACTGAAAGTGAACGGGTTTCAGCAGAACTTCGACAGTAACAACAGATTGCTAAGGACTAGGCTGTCCACTTGAGAGGAGGTAGCCACTGACAACCTATGACTGTTGTCAGAGACTGAAGGCCTAATGATTAGAAGCAGACCGTCAGCAGAGACCATGCCAGATTTGACCTCAGGTTCAAAGACACTCCGTATGCCTGAGGAAGATCTGCCTTCTCAAAGTACAATAGACCGTAATGACACGGGTGGAGCAAAGCATGGAATGTGAAGCCTTTGGGACCTTCATTTGCTGATGGGGTAGGAATAAGGAGAAACACCCGAAAAAGTCTACTAATAATCAGAACTTAGAATGCACGAAGAATTACTATGGAACACTGGAAGTCATCAAAAGTGAAATAAAGAGCATACAGATAGATCTTCTAGGCTTTCGTGAACTGAAATGGACTAGTATTGGCCATTTTGAATCAGATAAGCTAGATTATATTATACCCAATATATCATATATTTTCTGTAATTTTGTATTTTAACATTATGATGCAGAAATCTAATAGAATTCCATTTTAAAGAATGAAATATGCATGGGGTTTTGCATGAAAAATTATAACAATTAAAGAATCATAAGAACACTTTTGAGCAGCATGCTAATCTTAGCTTCTCTTTGAGTCATACTTTGAATTGCTATCCTGATCACGCATCTACATAAAGTAATAAGCTGGGAAACTTGGAGTGGTGTGAGTACATTTTACATTGTTTTGCTTCTGCTACTATTTCAAAAATTTGTGCATATCTGTATATCAATTTAAAATGTAATTTATTTAATAATATTGATTGCTTACGATGGGGCAAGTACTATGATAGTTTCAAAAACCTAAGCAGAATAATGCATTTTTGTGCCATTCTATAGCTTACAGTTTATAAGAAAGGCTAATAAGCAATTCAGTAGTTATAGAAACTATCTAACCATTAAGAAAATACTGTACATATCTGAATAGTTGACCAGAATTTCTCATCAAATTTGTTTTTCACTATCTCTACTACCAGCATCCTGATCGCAACTATTTTTATCACTCTATCATAGTAGTTCCCCAATTTGCACCATCATTTCTTCCCCATGTCTCTAAAAAATTTCAAAAATGCAAAAAACAACCCCCTAAGACCTAATTTTGAAAAAATTGAAAAAGACCAGACCATTGCACTAATATGCACAAAGTCCTCCACAGATTCTAAACTCACTGTCTCTCTGAAGAAAACTCAAAAGAAAACTCACTACACACACACACACACACATGCACACACACACACATCCCACAATCCCACTACCATGGAGTTGATTCCAACTCATCAGGACGTTGTTGGACAGAGTAGAATGTCTCCTTGGGTCTCTGGCACCGAGTCATGAATGCAGGCAGCCTCACATTTCTCCAATGGTGCATTTGAAGCTCTGTCTTTGTAGTCCGCGGTGCAATGCTTAACCCCCTTCCTCGAGGGCTCCTTCAAGGTGTGAAGCAACTGAACAGACTTAGGTGCTTGATAAAATAAGAGGTTCCTGCCAAAGATGCAGACCCAACTGTATTTGCTTTTCTTATTATGTTACTGCTTACTTTGAGCAAACTTCAGACATCTTCTTTCCTTCCTCAACAACTTGCTCCTATGAAGAGCATTCATTCTGAATAGCCCTTGACATATCCACGGAAAAATCCGTTAGATGGCGCAATCGTTACCATTAGCAAATAACATTTAAGAGGCCTTCTGTTGTTTGTGCTTATTAGAGCGTGATTTTGTAACTATGAATCTATCAGCATTTTCTTGTACATTCCTGGATTCTCTAAATTTAAACTTGTGAATTCTTCCAATACTGTTCAATTCTTGGATTATTTTATTTCTTCTACAAACTCTAATTTTAACAGAAATTCCAGATTGCTCTTTGACAAAAGCGCTGTATCATCTGGTCTCGCACATTGGCTTGACTTCCAACTACTCTGGCCCTCGGTCACACCATTCCAGCCACCGTGTTCTCTGTGGATACTCCAAGGGTGCCCAACGCTGAAGCTTTTGTCCTCTACTCCCTTAACTTTGAACATTCCCTACTAACTGTCTGCATAACTGCATCTTTCTCTTCCTTCCACATTCAAATATCATTTTATTATAAGTAAATCTTGTAAGACCAATCTAGGTCCTCGAGCCACCTCGGCCCTTACAGTTTTCTTGGTCTTAAACTCATGGCCAGAGTCCATTCTAATTCATCAAAGTCCTACAGAGCAGAAGAGGATTATCTCTGGGTTTCCACGGCTTTATAGCTTTATGGAAGCAGACTTTTATTTCTGACAAAGCAGCTGGTTGTTTTGAACTATTGAACTTTTGGTTAGCGGCTGAGCACTACAGCACTACATCCTTGCACTATCAGCGGTTTATTGACTATCTTTTTTATTTAATTACCAGGAGCCTCGGTGATCTAGTTACATGTTAGGTTGCTAACCACAAACTCAGCAGTTCAAAATCCACCAGGCTTTCTCAGGAAAAGGGTTCGTTTCAGAAACCCATAGTGGTGGTTCTACCCTGTCCTACACGTTGCTATGAGTTGGAACCAGCAGGCTGGCAGTGAGTCTTATTTACTTGTCGCTTTCAGACATACAGCTCATTTACCTGCTAGTCAGTGTGGTGTCCCATTAGATGTCATTGCCATAAGGACACAGGCTTAACTGTTCTTTACTGCTAAAATTATTGCTTGAAATAGTGCCTTTTTTTCTGTTACTATCCCTGTTTACACTATGTTCATGTTTATCTGGTGAGGTTTTGCTTACATTATTAAAAACTTTTGGTGAAAATAATTTTCTTTTAATCTGGATCTTTAATGACAAATATATTTGTTCTCATAATTGCTATGAGCTTTTACTAACTTCTGGTTATACCTGTTCTATTTTCCTGATGTAGCTATTCACCCTCTGATCTTTAGTTTGATGACTTTTATACATATGCTAAGTTTTCTTTTCTCAGTGATTTGAAGGGGGAAAAAAAGCAAGCAAACCCTTCTCTTAGATCTAGATTGTAGCCATCTTGGGAGGGGGAAGGGAGGAGAGAAATCCCATCTTTTGACCAAACTGTGGTTTCTACTGGTGAGAAATCATCTCTGGTTTGCTGTCCAGGAGAGAATACGCTGTGGGTGTTTGACGTAAGTTTTGTGGACGAAAGGTTACCAGTGTGGGAGGGGAGAGTCTGTAGGTTAGCGAGGGCCTGGTATGGTTCCCAGGCTGCGTCTCAGTTCACAGCTCTCAGAGCCCTGGAGGAAGAGGTGGTTCGTGGAGGTCACGGTTACCATTCCTGCGGTGGTACCCAAGGTACTCCAGTGTCCAAATGCAGCATGGAATTGAGAAGAGGGAATTCTTCCTGCTTTGGCATGAAGCACAGCACAGAACTACCTTTCAAAGAACAGAAGTCAAAACACTTGGAGTTAATATTTTTTACTTTATGAATTTTCAGAAATCTCTGGGGGATAATAAGGGTGGGTGTCCTGGTGAAGACATCCAGACAGTGATACGTTCCTTCAAAGGGCTGTACTGAAGGTGGGGAATCATAAGCATAGTTAATGCAAAACTTTTGAACTGGCATACAACAGCTAAAAAGATGTATTTTCACCACATGTGACATAATTCTGATTATCCTAGAAATGACTGTAGTGGAATTTTCCCAGAGGCCTTCCATTTGTAGATGTGACTGTGAAAAGATGATTTATATAGTCAAGTTCCAGAAGCATATTTTATCTTTGCACTCTACTTGATTGAAAGCAAGGACACTAATATACTTCTTTTTTTCCTCCTATCATCCTCCTCAATATTTATTAATATGATCTGAAATCAGATAGGTGAATTTTCATTAATATATATTTTCTTAATCTTACATTAAATATCATTTCTTTTGAGAATAATTTTCATTCGTGCAATTTAATTTTGTCATATGCACCATAATCAGCTTGAAAAATCTATTTGCTTGGCTGATAGGAATATTCTTTGAATTTCTTATAAAATGTATTTTTAGCATTTCTTTTTACTTTATATTAATTTTCTCTGTAATATGTATTGGTGTAAGACCACATGATGTGTACCTATTTCAAGCATGTAGATATCTGATTTATGTATTAACCAACCAAGACTTGGCTATGTTATCTGCTGCTCATTTACCTTCTGTGAGCTTCACAGATGTATAGTTAATGCTCTCTTCATCGCTGCTATTGGCTGTTTTAGAGATATCTTAGAGTATACTGCTGATTCTGCTAAGTGCCATCAAGTTGGTTCCAACCCCTAACAACTCTCTGCACAATGAAACAGAACCCTGATCATTCCTGTGCCATCCTCACCATTGTTGTTATGCCTGAGCCATTGTTGCAGCCAGTATCAATCCATTTCACTGAGGGCTTTTTTCTCTCTTTTTTGGCTGTCCCTCTACATTACCAAGCATGACATCCCTCTCCAGGAACTGGTCTTTCCTGACAATATGGCCCAAACATCTAAGATGCCTTGCCATCCTTGCCTCTATAGAGCACTCTGGCCATACTTCTCCCAAGACAGATCCCTTCAGTCCTGTTAACAGTTCAAAATTCTCCCACCACCACCTCCCCCACCCCCACCACAATTCAAATAGATTCCTCTGCAGGCTTCCTTTTCAATGTCTAACTTTCATATGCATATGAGGCAACAGAAAATGCCAGGGCTTAGGTCAGGCATGTCTTAGTCAAAATAGCATCCTTTTTTTCCCCAATACTTTAACGAAGTCTTGTGCAACAGATTGACCTCAATGCATCTTTTGATCTCTTGACTGCTAGTTGCATGCACATTGATTGTTGGTCCATGCAATGAAAATCCTGACAACTTCTACCTTTTCGCCAATTATCATGATGTTACCTATTGGTCCAGTTGTGTGGATTCTGGTCTTGACACTGAGTCGTAATACATACAAAAGACTGAAATCCTTGCTCTTTGTCAGTAAGTTCTTCAAGTCCTCCTTCCTTTCAACAAGCAAGGAAGTAGCATCGCAGATTGTTAATAAGCCTCCCTCCAATCCTGATACCATGTTCATCTTCATATAATCCAGCTTCTCCGATGATTTGTTTAGCAAACAGATTGAACAAGTATGGGAAATAAGAGATGAATCAACTCTGTAGCCCACTTTTAAACCCTGCAGCATCCCCGTGTTCTGTCTGCGCAGCTGCATTTTGGTACATAAAGAAGTGCTGTGTGAACGGAAGTGTTCTGGAATTTCTGTTCTTCTCAAAGTAATCCACAGTTTTTTATGGTCCACACAGTTGAAGGAATGCCTTGGCATAGTTCTTTGCTTTCAGTCAAGAGCCCTCCAACATTAGCAGTAATATCCCTTGTTCCACATCCTCTTCTGAATCCAGGCTGCCATCCGGCAGTTTCTCATCAGTGTACTGCTGCAACCATTGTTGGATGATCTTCAACGAAGTTATACTCAAAAGTGAAATCAATGATATTTTATGTGTTCTGTGTACTCTGCCGGGTCACCTCTCTTTAGAATGGAACAAATACGATCTCGTCCAGGCAGTTGCCCCAATAGTGGAATTCTAAACTTCCTGCCATGGATGAGCAAGTGCTTCCAGTGTCTCATCAGCTTGTGGAAACATTTCAATTCCTGGATCCATGTTTTTGGCTCTTCTATTCAGTGTAGCTTCTTTCTTTAACATCTTCAATTCTTACTCACATGCTACCTCCTGAAATGTTGTTTGTCAACAAATTATTTCTGGTACATTGACTCGGTGTATTCTTACCATCTTCTCTTGATGGTACCATCTTCGTCCTACATCATTCACTGTTTTGAAATGCTTCTAATCAGAGTATTTCTAATGTCAACCAGTGTCTGAAAGTCTAAAGTGGGAATTGGTCAATGTTACCATCCCACTGGGTATAAAATAACCCATCTCAGAATCGAGCAGCGGTTCTCAACCTGTGGGTTGCGACCCCTTTGGGAATCAAATGACCCTTTTCACAGGGATCTCCAAATTAAGAACAGTAGCAAAATTACAGTTATGAAGTAGCAATGAAAATAATTTTATGGCTGGCGGGGGGGTGTCGGCACCACATGAGGAACTGTATGAAAGGGTCATGGCATGAGGAAGGTTGAGAACCACTGGTCTAGAGGGATCTAAAACAAAGAAGAAGCAAAGGTGTTGTAGAGGAGTGATAGCAACAGAATCCAGAGCAGAACACTGAGTGGCAGGGCTTCCCAGCCTGTGAAGAGAGCAGCAGGAAAGTTCCCTAGGGAAGGAAGAAAGGAAAATTCCTTTGGACAGGCTTGAGAGGTGGAGGGTCATGGAGTATTCTTGAAAATTTCAAACTGTCTTTTATTAGCATGATGCCTTTTATTGGTCCACCTGAGAGATTTTTGTCACTGTTCTTATGTACACATATAATGCATATTGAAGGCTTTCAAAAGCTTCATCAGTAAATCTGTAAGTGATCTTCTCTTTTAGCAAGCAAGTGTATAATCTGTACATTACAGGTTGAGTCTTCTTTCAATCCTTACATGTTCTTCTTCATATAATTTAGCTTCTCTCGTGATTTTTTAGCAGATTGAATATATATTGGTGAAAAGATACAACCCTGGCGAACATCTTTTCTGATTTTTAACCCCGTCAGTGTTCTTTCTTGGTCTGTGTGCAGGTTCTGCATGAGCACAGTGAACTGTTCTGGAATTCTCATTCCTCCTATGGCTATCCATATCTCGTTTTAAAGGTCACACGATCAATGCCTTTGCTGAGTGAGTAAAATGCAGGTAAGTCTTCGGGTGGTCTCAGTCTGAACAGCTTCAGTATCTACTCACTCCATTCTCCTTCGTAACAGAACCGAGATTTTGGTGACAAAACACACAGCTCAAAACTCCATTTCAAGTAATGCAGGGCTTTATACTGCTTTATCCCCATTCAGTCATGGCCAGAAGGGACATCTATGTAAAATCTATGTAAACTGGGATATGAATGGGAACAATCACAGGCCAAGTCCTGTAAGAAACTTAATCTGCCTCTAAGAAAACAAGGACAGTATGTAATCACCTGTTGTATAATCACCGAATCTTTTAACCAGCTGAGTCAAAAACCTCAGTGTCTGGCTCAGGGATGGTGACTGACCACACTACTTGCATTCCAGAGTCCGTCCTGGCAATAGTCAATATCATGCACCAGAGTCCTGAGTGGGCTCAGTGAGCCTCAACTGGCTTTCCCAGACCAGGTCTTCAACTTGTCATTTTCCCACGGTAGGTTAGCACTCCACACCACTCAGATTTTAAAAATTGGAGTCTGTTCTGATTTTGTATCATCAGCCATGACTGAACCTGTTTGAACCAGCTCAAAACCCTGAATGATCTCACCTCTAACTTCTAGCTATTAAAGTACACACAGATATGTTATAGGAAAAATGTGGAAATCTTCTTTAAAGGGAAGAATTAGTTTTTCTTTCCATTTTTGTGAGTGTCGTGAATGTGTGTATGATAACCATGAGGCAATACATCAAATAATAATAAAGCAGAAAGGAGGAATCAACATTCCTATTACTGGAGTTACTGTACTCATTCTAGCTTTCTTTAACATGAGAGAGAAAGAAATTCCTGTCTAGTTCAAGAAGTTTTACTTGGGGTCTTATTTTTATTTAGACTTTGCAATCTAATCATGAACTAATCCCACCACACACCCACTGCTGCTAAATTGATTATGATTCAAAGAAGTGCTATGTAAGGCTTCTGGGGCTTTAATTCTTTATGGCACCAGCTGGCTTCATCTTTCTTCCTTGAAGTTACTGGTGGGTTTGAACCACTGACCTTCAGGATAGCAGTCAAAGGTTCACCCGACAGCACAACTGAAACTGTGAGAATATCCCAGACTAAGGACTTGATCTTCATCTTCTCTCCCAAAGCATCCACTATGATCCATTTTCCTAGGATTTCAGGATCTAAAACCCTACAGAAGTATGCAGTGGCTCGTACAGCCCTAATGATTTTGCGTAAATGTAGCAGCTTTAGGGAGCACTCATTTATGATCCCACAGTTCCGTACGAATTCGAAGCGCAGCATGACCAGGCACTCCTCCCAGGATCTCACACAGCTACGGCTCAAGTGCACACACAGCGGGGCTCCTTTGTAGACACCCTAGAAGTCATTTGCAGGCACATTCCGGTTGTTGGGCAACTTCAGTTGCTTATGGTTCGTAACTGTGGCCTGTTTCCTTGTTGGCTTTCAGTCGGTAGGATGTCTCTGCTCTCACAGGTCTCGTGCCTTCCAGGTAGCTCCAATATGGCACTCACTCCCCATCTAAAGCACCCAATCTCAGCAAATTTCTCTTGTGACTGACTACCTTTTTCTGTGTGTAAGAGGTCATGTGATTATACAAGGATAATCCAGGACTACATTGCTATTTTAATCTAAAATGATGAGTGAGCGTCATAGAATTGAAGATTGTATTTGCCATACATCGTAAGGCAAGAGTAGCCTTCCATTCATTCTATCATTGGCATAGACGATGCTTCAATTGAAAGGAGGGATTGAGCTGCAGGCAGCATGCTCCAACTGTTTGATAATTCATCAGGATATTTCAGGATGATGGATTGCTCTCACACAGTGGGGGAGTGATGATCATAAAAGGATTTGGATATTTTGGGTTCCTCCTTATTTCAGGTGCTGCTTGCTTTGTTTCACAATTTTATGTTTGAATCAGCAGGTGTTTATTTTTCTATCTAGTCTAGCTGCATTAGTTTCCTGTGGCTGCTTTAATTAAAAAATTGCCACATATTCTATGGCTTAAATCAACAGAAATGTATTCACCAATAGTTCGGGACCTCGGATGGCCCAAACAAAGGTGCAGTGTCCACGGAGATTCTAGGGAAGAGTCCGTTTCGTGCCACATGGTTCTGGAGGCTCTTCGCTGCCACCCAACAATCGGTGTCTTAGTTTTCACCACATTATCTTCAGAGACTTTCTCCTCACTTCTAAAAGGCTCTTGCAGTGGGGTTAGGGCAGAGCATGATAGTCTAAACTCAGGATTCTTAATCTAATTATATACACAAAGATCCTGTTTCCAGATAAAATAGCATTTATAGGAATTTCTGTTTATACCGGTAATTTGGGTGAAAGGGGGCATCACTGAACCTTCTATATCATCCATACTGTACTTAGGGGCATTTCCTCCAAAAGATCAGTAAATTACCAATGTGTGCTACTGGGCATTATGTATCTATCAAGTGCTACTGTGATTTTGCTTGTGTGTCTGCATGTGATGTGTTCATATTGCTTTCTATTTTGGGAAAAAAAAAAAACAACCCGTGACTACAACTTGGATATTCAGGACAAATGCTAACTGATATAATCCTTTCTTTCCTAGGCAAAAATTTCCCCTCAGTTTTCAGCTATCAGCTTATGATAACCTACATATGACAGCATCAAAGTAGTGCAGCTGATAGAAATGGATTGCAACACTATGTGTTCTTCCCTTATGCATTAAATATTCATTTCTAGAGAGACGCGTGTGTGCCAAGCGCCATGCTAAGTACAGAGATAATTAAGATACATACGCCATATCAGAGATTTTTCAGTATCTTAGAAGGTTTGCATATAAAGTAAATGGCTATCCATCAATATAGAAAATAATAACTCTTTGAAGATATAATTAGAAATAGGAGTGAATTAGAGATTGTGAAAGTGATGTAGAAGCAGAATGGGAGTCAGAGAGGAGTTAAGGAAAAGGACAAACATGTTAGAGACAATGTGTGTTTGGATCACACATGTACAAGAAGAATGAATAAGTAGATTTGTACTTATGTAGAATCAATGTAGGCAAAAATCAGACTTTATACGGAAGGGGCCCTTATATATTTGAAGAAGTAAAACTGCAACTGAATTACTGATTACAACTTTCCCATATTTAAATGTGTGTATTTAAAACCTTTTTCAGTTTTAAAAAAAGCATGTTAGATGACACGTGATCCACCCTTTTGAGTACAATTGCACAAACAAAAGGAAGAGAACAGCCATGCACGACTCTAGCAAGATTGCCAGAGAAAGCGCTAGAATCTGCATCCACAAAATGTTCTCCTGGACTTTCAATTTGTCTTTGTGGAGAGGCACAGGCTCGAGAAATACTTCAGAGAGATTTTCTGGCTAGAAACGTTTGACCAAGCTCTGATAGCTTTCTCAAAGCTTTCAAAACCATCAAATACCAACATCCGCCTCCCACACTAGTACTTTATCAGGAAAGGACGCTGCAAGCAGCATCGCAGCCTTCAGAACCCTTCATCATGCCATAAAGCAGCGGCCTTCAAACTGCAAGGCCTCCACTCCAGCCGTAACATGGCAATGTGGGCATTACGAAGTAATGGTCCACAGATGCTGGCATCCGCACTAGCAGTTGTGTCGGAGGAAACACGTTCACATCGTACTTCTTTCAAGTTGGAAATCTGACTATCATCAATCTTTGAAAGGCATTATTTAACTTCAAATCTGCATGCATCTTAAGGGTGGGAAAATTGTTTTCTGGCTTGTAATGCTTGCAATTTTAATTAAGTTTTCTCTTTTTCTGATCATGAAAATATTTTATAGATTTACATATCAGCATCAATTACCTATTTGTTTCTAGATGGTAGAGAAAACACAAGATTTTTCGCTGTAAGTCCTGATGGACTTTAGACTCTTACTGATACTTTAGGAGTCTTGGTTACATAGTGGCTATGTGTCAGGCTGCTCCCAGCCAGGCCAGCCTTTTGAAATCACGAGGATTCCTTAAAGAGTGACAGTCTAGGCAGCACGAGCAGTTCTACCCTGACCTCAGGGTCACCATGAGGTAGAAATGACTCGATGACTGTTTTCTTTGATTTGTCTATTTTCTTGTTTTGATTTTTTACTGATATTTTGATCATCCTTAAAATA
Organism: Tenrec ecaudatus; assembly: GCF_050624435.1. NCBI lineage: Eukaryota > Metazoa > Chordata > Mammalia > Afrosoricida > Tenrecidae > Tenrec > Tenrec ecaudatus. The sequence goes on from NC_134530.1 coordinate 103,439,884, forward strand.
TGGCCAGCATGGATAATATTTATCGAGTGTCCAGTGTATAAAACACACACAAGGGAGTCCAAAAATGTGGATACATTATAAATGATTATATTTATGGAATACTTTGTACATTATCAAAGTCTTAACGTATTATCAATAGTCGTTACAATAACATTTTTTAGAAAAATAATTGACAGTACTGTACCTTTAGTAAGGCTTATTTCTCTAAATTTCACTGAACTATGTGCTGTACTATAGAAAAAGTAATAGCAAAAGACCTTAAACTAGTCATGAAGTTGGTGGTAAAATGCGGAGAGGTTAACGGGTTTCATTGTGAAGGGTCAAAAGCCGGGTGCCACTTGGGACACAGGCAGGAAAAGCATGAGCTCTGCAGTGAAGGTGGGAACCGCAGGGACCTCACTGGATGTTGTGTAAGCTAGCGCTGTGAGAATCCTTTCAGAAATGTCCTCCTTATCTCCCAAATCTCTCTGATTATCCACTTCCTGAAAGCATGCTTTCAAAACAGACAAAATCTGAAAAATCACGAGGAACATGTAACTTCAAAAGAACGAAAGAGCCCTGGGCTGTGACTTTTTCTTTTTTAAAAATCTATCTTCGTGTCCTCTCTCCACAAGTCTACTCTTCATAAGTGAGACATTACGTCTTTTAAGATACGCCATCACTTAGAATCTATGGACCCATAAAGCATCCATACAACATGGAGTAGACATAACGCCATAAACTGATTTCTACCTAAGGTGCCTGTTCTTCTAGTCACGATTTAGGATTGTTCACATAGTGCTGTTCACATGTCAGAAAGTGCAAGTAAATGTGTAGCATTACGCTTTTATCATTCTGCAGAGGACTCAGTGGTTTGTGCATTCGTCATCCTTGCTGTATCCTATAAAGGAACATCCCATTCATTCTTTGATGCTGGCATCACGTTGCCATGTATAGGTCAGGGAGGTGGTAGGCGTTGCTGCTGCTGCGTTAGGTGTTTCTGAGTCTCTTCTGACTCACGAACAACAGAATGACACATTGCCCCATCCTGTGCAATCTAAATAATTTTCATTATGGCTGAGCCTGTATTTTCAGCCTCTGTGCCAAATCACTTCATCTTCTTTTTTTTTTTTTTTTTTGCTTTTTCTCTACTTTAGCAAGCATGATATTCTTCTCTAGGAAGTGGTATCTCCTAAGAACATACTCAAAGCATAGGAGATGAAGTCTCGCCATCTTTGCCCCTACAGAGTTTTCTGAATTTACTTTTTCCCAAGACAAACTAGTTTGCTCCTTTGGCAGCTCATGGTAATTTTAATATTCTCTGCCATCACTATACTTCAAATCTGTTGTTTTTTCTTCAGTCTTCCTTAATGGATGTCTAACTTTCACATGCATATGAGGTGATTAAAAACACCATCGCTTAGATTAGGCTCACCATACTCTTCAAAGTAACAGCTTTGATTTCCAACACTTTAAGGAGAACTTATTGAGTAGATTTCCCTAACCCAATACATATTTTGCTCTCATGTTTACTGCTTCCATGAGTATTAACTGTGGATCCAAGCAAGACAAAATCTTTGATAACTTCAAGAGTTTCTCTGTTTATCATGATGTTACCTATTGGTCCAGTAGTGAGGATTTTGGTTTTCTTTACATTGAATTATAATCTACACAGATGGCTAAAATCCTTGATCTTTATGAGCAAGAGCTTCAAGTCATCCTTACTTTCAGCAAGGAAAATTGTATTACATGCATAGCACAGGGAGTTAATAAGCCTTCCTCTCATCCTGAAGTGGAAGTCTTCTTATAATCCATCTTCTCTGATAATTTGCTTGTCATTCAGATAGAATAAATATGATACTGGCTTCAACCCTAATGCACAGCTTCCCTGATTTTAATCACCCAACAGTCCCTTGTTCTATTCACACAATTGCCTCTTAAGTCATGGACAGTTCTGTATGAGCACAAGTGTTCAAGAATTCCTTTTCTTCTCCTGGCTACTCATCGTTTATTATCCACACATTCAACTGTCTTTGCATAGTGTGTTAGTGTGGGTAGACTAGAGAAACATATCCACAGAAACTAGTATCTAAGAGAAAGAGTTTTATATAAAGGGCAAGTGTCCATTAAGAAAGTATCCCAACCCAGTACTGTCCAAGCCCATAAGTCCAACATTAGTCTATATATCCAACACCGATCTACAAAGTCCTTCTCCATCTCACAAAGCACACAAAATGATGCCGACTACAGGAGGAAAGCCGAATCAGTGAGCGTGTAGGCATCTCAGCACTGGCAAGGGTCTCCACGCAGCTTCTCCAACACCCAGAGATGTATCAGGGTAGATCCATGAGGCTTCTCCTCAGGGATGTCTTGGCAGGAAGTGAGCCTTGCCAGCTGAAGCAGGGAACTGGCTAAGGAAGTTGCACCCTGGTCCGACCATCAGAGAGCAAGAAACCCGAGAACTAGAAAGGCGAGACTCACTGAGCCACTTATCTCTCTGCCCTTCAATTAATCTCACATGTGTTTATTGGCCAGGTTGGTACAATAAACCTTGACTATCTCAACCCACCCTTTGCCAACTTGGCACCTGTACACAATGCTTTAGTCTAACAATTGCAGTTAATTAACACCTACACCTGAGTCCTGTGAATATATTCCCCCACCTATGAAACTTTATAAGCCAACTACTTCACGCCGTATCCTCCAAATTTGAGGTATCTAACTTCTCTACTGCCCACTTACATCAACCCAGTGCTCTTAGGAAGCAATCATAATTTTCAATGTGAAGAATCTTCATTCCGGTTGGAACCATGTGAAGTCTGCATCTTTAAGCAAAGTCAAATCAGGACAGGCCATTCATAAAGTCAGCAACAAAATGCACCAGTTCACAGGTTCAGAACTCACTTTATCTGGTTGGGTTCTAGTCAACTCTATGTGGGCTGCCTCACTCAGCCTTCCCAGAGTGCCCAATGGTCTCCTTACCTTTAGACCATGGACTCTCACAAATACTCAACAAGCCCAGCCCCCTAGTGCTAGGTCATGAACTTTAGATCAGTCAAGCCACTCTCATCTTCTCCTCTTTTTCCTGTAAACCAAGTCCACAGGTGTCAGTGGCCAAATTCAACCTGTCTCTTTATTGCTGCATTTCTCCCACTTCCACTCAACAAGTCGATCCAGGTTGTCACCTAGCAAGCATTTCCGCCTGCCCACATGCTCCCTCTAACATTCCATCCTAGAGAGGTGTTCCCTTCATGGTTCCAGATTTTTTTCCAACTTCTGAAAAAGACCACTGGTTCCTGAGTACTCCAAAGCACTCGGTGGGGCATATCTTTTCAAATTTTAGTGGCTTGAAAGCATGTGGATTTACAAACTTTCTATTTTCATACTTCCCAATAAATATTTTTATACATCGTTATATCAATAATAAGCTGAATAAATCAGTATAAACAAAAATTGAATCAGATACTAACCTCAATTCTTAAAAGAGTCAGTTCAATCCTTATTTAGCTTATCCAAATCCTTGTCTAAACTATTCCATTTATACAAAAATATGGCATTAGGTCTCTGAGAGCATTAAACCAGATCTAGGATTTCTGTCAGGCATTTGGACCTTCTGCCAGCCATTTTCCTTAAGCAGCATGGTTTCTGAGAAATTCAAATGGTGATTTCTACCCCTGAGCTCAAAATATACATGAACCACATTCATTTTCACCATTTTAAACAGGAATAACCAAAGACGACAACCAAACCAAATAATCAAAACTTGAACTCCCCATATTCTGTCCAGAAAACAACTGAGTAAACAGTGTGGCTTTATCTGACCCCTGCTAGCCAAAGAAGAAAAACCACCATGAGGGAGAGGTCAAACAAACATCTACTCTCCATCTTATGATTTGTTTCTCTAGTACCCCACTCCTGGTACCACAATGTGTTAGTCTGGGTAGACTGGAGAAACAAACCCACAGAAACTCATATATATATATATGAGTTTTACATAAAGGGTAAGTGTGCATAAAGAAAGTTTCAACTCATCATCAACTGGAGACAAGAAAAACAAATTCAGTACTTGTATCTGTTTCCTTGATGGTGCAGGTGGGCTGGGTAACACTAATAAACTATTATCCCTATCGTTCCAGAGTTAGAGGAAGTAGAAACAAAAAAAAATCAAAGCAAAAAAAAATCCACTAAATTATTTAGAAAGGTGGAGGTCTGAAGTGCTGATAAAGTACAGAATACCAAATATTCATAAGATGCTAGATGGCCTATGGATGTGGACATTTCTGCATTACTAATCATTTGTCACTTCCAAGCTGCATGTGAAGTCTCAATAGCTCTTCATAAACTTACAGAAAATCACTGAGTATCTTTGGGCTTTTTTCAGCTGATAGATTCATGAGTAACCTGGTCACATAGTGCCAACTTCATGAAATATGCATGGTGTTGAACTGTTTAGTCACACATCTTCACATTTCCTATTAACACATTCTCATTAGAGTTTCTAAACACTATTAAAGCAATCCATCCTTTCATGTTTCAGATTAGCACCTCTCTCAGCTCCCATAGGTCCCCTCCACCACCACTTCCTCAACCTCCCCAACTCCCGTCTCCTCCTCCTTATCTGGTCCCCCGCTCCCTCCTCTCTCCACGCAGACTTCTCTTATGCGTCCTCACTTTCATTTTGATCTTTGATTTATTTCTTTAACTTAGAGACTTCATTGTTTTAACCCTCACCCCTCTGCTTCCATTAAAAACAATAATCAAAATATAAATGTTCCCGAATTACATGCCACAGGTTAAAAATTTAAGTTGTACTTTCCAATTCAATTTTACTTAAATCATTTTCTGAAGTCCTGTCAAGGTATGTGTGGAGGAAATCATCTTAATTTTGAAGCCAACTACTGTGGATTCTAGTCACAACTCTGTCTTTAACCAAATGTATGGCTTTGGGGAAGTTATTTTAGCTTCTCTATAATAAGCTGGACATGGAATATTAATAGCACCATATAAGGCTATGGTGGAGACTAAATGAGAGGAGTAATTTAAAGTCTGAGCTGTGTGATTTTAGGGAATTACTTAACCTTTCTGTGATTCAGGTTCTTCAAGCTTGACATGATATAATAATTGCATAATTTTACTCAATCCTAGGTTGTGATCATTTGTATTATATATACAAATACACATTCACACATGTGAAAAGACTTCAAAAAGTTTGTAGAAGTTGAAATGAAAAGAAAATGAAATTTTTCTGTGAATTTCTTAAACCCCATTTATATTTGGTTTCATTTGTTGTATGTAGTGATACCGTGAGTCAAAACAAACTTCACCACATCTACAACAACAACACGCAGAGATGGAAAATCTTAGAACAAGGTCTAGCACCTTGTATTTTATGAATGTTACTAATTATTATTACCATTATTATCTAACCCATAACATGTTGCTTAGAATTAAAAAAATAAAAATATCACTCTCCTATTAATTCTGTAAGTAGTTCCTTTCTACAGATGAGATATTAATAAACATATTCTTAGATTAAGGACTTGTCATCAAGGGAGGTTAAATGTGCAAAATTGAATTATGTAATTTTTAGAAAAGATAACTGGATAAATTTAAGGCTCATTAGAAATGTAGAAGACATGGTTTATAATTTTATGATGGAGTTGAAAAACAGGGAAGAATCAAGAATAGCTTTACTTATGCAATTCAGTCCACAGAGATGTCAAGCACAGAGAAAAGAGAAACAGGCTTGGGTCAAGTGGAGGGTTCCTGAATAGAGTATGGCTGTGGAATGAAACTTAAAATCAGACAAAAGGACAGGTCCACTGGTCAGTTAGAAATGGGTGGAAACTCTGAGACTGTATTGATTACATCAATCTTTAAATCTGGACTGGAATTCACCCTCGTGACTCAACTTCCAACCAAACAATAGACAGGGACAATAAAGAGGATGAACAATAACACTAGGGAGGAATGACTCCTTAGAACAGCCAACCGTATGAGATCACAAGGCCAACATTTTTTTTTTCGCCGCCGCCTCCCAGGCCAACATTTTTACAGAGACAACGTTTTAAAAAGCAGAAGAGAGAAAAGAAATATGAATCGGTTGGGGATACACAGGAAGGAAATAAGAAACCTGTTGTTACATTTAAAGGATTGAAATGAATGGAATTATACAAAAGATGTGCGAATTGTTGAACAAAAACTGATCTGCTCTGTAAAATTTCACCCAAATCATAAACAAATAAAAAGAAAGTCTCGGTGGCAATATTTTAAGAGTCGATTAGACTAACAACAAAGAAGTTCATGTGGAGAAGGTTTTTTGGAGGCTTATGAAAAGAAGTACAATTGCAGAGGATCGAGGAGAAAATAGTGACTAAGTAGAAATGGTTAAATGTAAGAAAATCCTTCAAGAATATTGACGGTGAAGAAGAAAAGAGAAAGCGCCATCCACAAGGGTACTTTAAAAGTAGAAAGGGATTCTATCAATAGTCTTATTGATTATACACAATCATAGTGTTTCCTCAGATGTTGTAATTTGTCAAGTTTAAGGAGCCTGAAGGGGGGCCCTTGGTGTGTAGTGGTTGATCTGCTAACTGCAAGGTCAGCGTCTGAAACCTCCAACCGCCCCCTGGAGAGAAAGGCCAGGCTTTCTCTTGTCAAGATTTGCAGTCTCATAAAGCCAAAGAGGCAGTTCTACCCTGTTCTGATAGTTTCATTGAGTTGGAATCAATTCAAAGACAGTACGCTTGAGTTGGAATGGGAGGGTTGGAGCATGAATGAATCTGTCTTGGAAGAAGTTCAGCTAGCATGTTCCTCAGAAGCAATGATGGCCATACACCATCTTATCTGACCCAACGGATCCGCTCCCGAAGATGAACGCCATGCTTGCTAGAGCGCTCCTCCAACAAGAGGAAGACACTCATTCAGAGCGTTAGACCCAGTGGCCACAGCGAGGCTCTCAAACACAGAGCAACTGAAGAACGGCGCAGGGTTGGCAGCGTTTTGCTCTAGTGTTCATCGGGCCACCATGAATCACAGCAGACTGACTGGCACCTAAAAACAATTGGGGTAAAAAGTTTCAAGCTGATTTAAGAATTAATTTAATCTGCTTGGGGAAATAAGAAATACAACGAAAACTATGATAGCCACAACTCAGCCAAATTTCTTTTGCTCATAAATCTTCTGTCTTTATCAGGAACATACAGATTCATCCCTTTCATATCACTTTCTATTAATGAAAAATATTAAAACTTTCCTTCCAAGACGGTTTTCTATTGCACACCGTTTCAGCTTTGGTGTGCATATACATATATGTTTCCAGTCTTTGCCATTCAGTCCCAGAGCTCTTGGGACATGCTGACTATGGGGGTAAAATTCAAAAAGTAAGCTTGTTACTGAAGAAGGATGAAGACTTCGATGGTCAGGACAAGCCTAGAGAGGCACGTGCCAAATGGTGTGTGTACGGTGGCCTGGTTTATAGGCTCACACATAACAGTGAGTGATTAGAGCCGAAAAGTGAAGACGTCCTCTCAATTATCTTAATTATCCAGTGTGATCTAGTTCTGAGATAAAGTATGTGAAGTCCAGAAAGAGCTGACACCACAGACTAGCACACAGGGGTGGTTTTAATGAGCAGAATTTGATTTTGCTCCTCGTTTAAGAGGCTAGACGTCCTTATGTTTGGTGCTGGCTTTAGAAGAGCTTCCTTCTCTGTCCACTGTGGGGGACAAGACACTCTGGGGACAAGATAAGACACTCTTGTCTCTTTCCAGCTTCTCTGCCTTGGCTCCTTGGTGGACTTTACAGGCAGAGTTCCTGTCTTCCTCCCCCTCTGCTTGCTTCTCTGCTCCTGGACTAATTTTGCCTTTCGGCTCTTAATGGAGAGTCATTGAAAACATAACCTACAGTGAAATGACTTTTTAACATAAAGAATACAACTTCCAAAATGTGACTAAAATCATGGGTAGAGCGGTTAGAATTTAAAACATATATTTTTGAGGAGCATAATTTAATCCATAGCAGGAGTCCAGCTTATTTCTTGCCTTGGGAAGTTCAGGTGTTTTCTTATTTATGGAGTGAATGCTTGTCTTACTCTTCCCCTTTAATCGCTCACTGTTCCAGATAAACCTCTAAACCAGGCCACTCTATATCTACCATTTGCCACCCATGTCCTCTCTTTCCCTTACGCACCGTCTGTCTGTCTTTCTTCAAGAACAAGTTTAAGTCTTGCCTCCTTTATGAATTTGACCTCTGTAATCAATCTGTCCCAACAGCTAGCTCTGGGAATGAATGCCTAATTCACTGGAAAGATGTATCAGTTGGAAAATACACTCTATGTCTTGTTTGAAGTCCCAAAGATTTTATTTGGAGTTGAAAATTTGGGTCTTTAGAGAAAACGTGCGACAACAGTTTGGTGCTAGAGAACAGTGAGAGTGTCGTGGAAAGCTAAAAGCACCAACAAATCTGTCTTGGCAGAAGTACAGCCAGAGAGCTCCCTAAAGGAAGGATGACAAACCTTCCTCTTACATGCTTTGGACGTCTTGTCGGGAGAGAACAATCCCTGGAGAAGAACCTCGTGCTTGGTTAAGTGGAGGGCCAGCGAAAGTGAGGAAGGCCCTCAAGGAGGTGGATGGGCTCAGGGATGGGAGCGATTGTCAGGATGGTGCAGGGCCTTGGGGAGTATCTTTCTGCTGGGCACAGGGTCACTATTGGTCAGAACCATCGGCATGTCACCTAACAACAACAGTTAGACTGTAGATCTGTAGGGAAGTTGCTGCAGAATAAAGTCATCCCATAAGCTTCCCTGTCTTCCCCATGCTTCCTTTCCCTGTACTCCCTCCATACCGAAAGAGAAAAATAATTTAATATGAGTTCATTGATTACTAATAACATATTTAATTTATAGGTCTTATGCTTGTGGAGTTTCTTATTCACTTGAGCTCAAGTATGTGAAATCCAAAATGAGTTGAAATCTTGGAAAATGGAAACATTTATTTAGAAGTTCAAACTTGAAGGAGACAGTGTGAGCAAAGAGGCGATAGGGAGGGAGGAGCCAGGGCTATTGTGGGACAGTCACCCAACACTGACTGAGGGTTAGAACTAAAACAGCCTTAAACGGTCACGGTCGAGAGCCTGCATTCCTGCGAATAATACTTTTATCCCACAGAGAGAGACTATCCAGTGTCTTGGACAAAAAAAAATCAACAGCTCCTCTTCTGAGCAACTGAAGAGAAACTGAATGGTTCAGTGGGGCTTAAAAAATAGCCCCGTTCATTTCTGTTTGAGTTTTCAGTGTCCTTAATGGAAGGCATGTGAAACGAAATATATTCTAAACATGGCCTTTGCAGAGACATGGCGTTTAGTCCTCCAGGGTTCACTTGGGGGGTGGGGGTGGGGGATCAAGGCACCCTAGGCAAAGCTGCGGCTTCACATTAGCCCAGTAGGTAAGCTGTTCTCTTTCCTGCATTAACCACAAATTCCTGCTTCCCAAAGAGCTGCCAAAAAATTTCCCGAAGCTATGATTTTTGAAAGACTCATCTAGGGCTTATCCGGGGAGTTTAGGAAGAGATACCCTTAGAAGTAGGTCTCTGCGGGTGCAAAGCCTCTGCTTGTCAGAGATAGGGCCTGCCTGGGCCGCTTCGTAGAGCCGCTCGACTTCATGTAGAAAACCTTATTTGTTGATAAAGCTAAGCCCTCTTTGGCTTAACACAGGTACAGTTGCTTCAGGGCCTTTGAACAGGAAATGAGGCACACACAAAAATCAATGGCGTCTGCCAGGCTAAACTCACAAAATGTTTCTTTTCTGAAGTCTTTCGTGATTCTCTGCTCTTATTTTCTCTTCCCTCTGACATGTTTTCTGAACATCCTCTCAACTAGTGTCTGTGATTACATGTTGGCATGCAACAATAGTGGCTTTATCACAGAGTTTTTGTGTCAGAATGATAGCTGGGTCCTTGGAACGTCACAGGCTTAGTATCCGATCTGGTTCTTTGAATGTGGGCGAGATGTGTTCCATGACACGAGCAAGTGGAAGTGAGCACCCTGTGCCCTGTAGTTGGTGCCTATCATTGGCATCCTTAGCACATGTCGCTGCATATTTAACATAATTCTGGGGACATGCTTGCGTCCTCAAATTAGGAAGGGAGTGAAGTATGTGATACAAGAAGAGCAGTTTTTTGTCAAGATCTTTTTTATGTAACATTTATAAAACCAGAAACATGGTTGGGCTTTAAAATCCTCTTCATATAATAACATATCATTTAATATCCCTAATATCTTTGAAGTCAAAAAATAATCTTGTGTTTTCTTTGTCTGTTGTTCCTGGTGGTAAGAGCTGCCATCAATGTACACCCCGTGTACAATGTAACGGAAGTTTGCCCAGGTTTTTCCATCTGTATAATCATTGATAGTTTGCACTCCATTCTTGCAGCAGTGCATCAGTTCATCTCACTGAGGGTCTTCCTCCACCCCCATTGTTACCGAACATAAGATGCTTTCCCAGGACTGGTCTCTCCTGCAAACATGGCCAAAGTAGTTACGTACGATACAAGGTCTCACTACTGTTGGTTGTAAGGACCATTCTAAGTGCACTTCCTTCAACACGTTGTTAAGTGCCAGCCTTTGAATGTGACTGCTGGTGACCCCATCACCAGAGAGAGATCCTCGTCATTAGTGCCATGTTTGAACCACGTTCAAATGATTGACATGTTGAACCCTCGTTGGAACCCACGGTGTCCATTCATCTTGCCGAGGATCTGCTCCTTTTGCACGGACCCTCCTCTTTATGTCTTCGAGGTATATTTCATATTCTTTAGCAGCACCATAATTCAAACGTGCCAATGAATCGTAAGGTGTTCTTTGTCTGCTGCCAGCTTTGGAATGCCTATGTAGTCGCGGTCGTGGAGTTGATTTTGACTCCCAGTGGCCCGCGGGAGGCTCCAGGAGCAGATCACCGCCTCTCTCCCCTGCAGACCAACGCTGCGGTTGATCCTCCAATTGTGTGGTTAGGACTCGTGCCCGTGGGGCTCCTCCTTCATACGAGGTGATTGAAAATAGCTCGGGTTAGGCAGACTTTAGTCCTCAGTGTGCTGTTTTTGCCTTTTAACACTTTGAAGGGCTCTTTGACTGTTGTTTCCGTGGGCCTTGGCTATGATTTCAAGTAGAAGAAATACTAGAAGCCCTCAACAATTCCTGTTTCTCTTGATGGTGACTTTCAGTTTAGTTGAGAGGATTTTTATTTTCTTTATGGAAACATGCATTCCACAGTGAAAGTTACCGTCTTTGATCTTCATCTGTGCAGGCAGTTCCTGAATTACAAACCATCACAAGTGTGCCTCTAAGCTAACTTTATAAATATGTCAGATTTGAGACATGCAGTTTTTATTTAGCCTTATATTCGTGTGAAAAACCCAAACCCATTTCAATCATTTAAAAGATACACATGCCACCAGTAAAGGTGATTTTGAAGGGGTAAAAAGGCTCAATTGTTTCAAAATGAGGGGAAAATTAAATGACCTTAAAGGGCAGGGACAAGTTGTTTATAGTTGAACATTCAAAACCCAGATGCTTATTAAGTTCTTCAAGTGCCCCCTCTCCACGTCACTACACACTGCTCTGTTGTCTGTGTACTGGAGATCATCAATAAATCTTCTTCAGATCCTGATGCTGCATGCTCAGATTATTTGCTCTGCCTACAGATTGAATAACCATGGCAAAAATATAGAAACAACAAACACTGGAATGTTTGGAAACTGGTTGTGGTAGCAATTGTACTTGATGTGATTGAATTATGGAGTGATATGAGCTATGTACTAAATCCCAACTAATAATAATGGTTGTATAACATGAAGAGTTTAATCAATGACCCTGAATTATACATGTCAAAGTTGTTGAATTAGAAAATGTTTTGTTGTATATATTTTTGTCACCATTAAAAAATGAATAAGAAAAAAATGAATAAGAATGAGTACAAAGAAGGAAATGTCCAAAATTACTTGTTGTAATGATTGTACAGCTCTTCTTGATGTGATTGAACTGTTTGACAGGTAGATAAAATGCCAATATAATTGTTAAAAATGTCCAAAAAAAACCACCTTTTTTTTTTAAACCATGCAGTTGACTTCTTGATGATGGTGCAATGGTTAAGCACTGCAATGTTAACTGAAAGGTTGGCATTTTGAGCCGACCAGACATGCCCCGGGAGAAAGGATGGGACAGACTGCCTCTGTAACTATTCACAGACTTGGAAATCCTAAGTGGCAGTTCTTCTCTGTCCTGCAGTATTGCCCTAAACCAGAAACAACTGTGTGGCAGTCGGTTTGTGGACTTTGGTTTTTGCTATCTTAATATCCTATAGTTCTTTTCAAACAACTGCCTCTTGGTAGACGTTCTACCATAGCAAAATTCAGTGTTCTGGAGTTCCCATTCTCCACAATGTTGTGTCCACAGTTTGTTAGGATGCACACAGTCCAATGCTTTTTCACAGTCAATAACACACCGTAAATAGCCTTTGGGCACTCACTCTGTTGCAGCTGTAATCTAGGAAAAGTCGATGCATAAGACGATACTTTCCCTCACGAAGAAATCTGTCAGAAAAAATAGCGTCTTCGTATGTGATTGCGTGATTCAGTCCTACCATCCTATATGACTGAAGGATTGTGAAAAATAAAATCTAAGACCAGAGGTTGGAAAGGTATGAGAAGTTAAATTCTGGGCATGCTGTTTGCAGAAAGGGATGGATGGCAGTGAAAGCCCAAAATCTGTTTGCCGGTTTTCCAAGAGGATTAAACCCCCGATGAACTCCCTCTGACCACAGATCAGGGATGTGAAGAGGCCTGCTATCAGACAGAGTTTATTGGAGAATAGACTATTGTAGCTGTAGTCAGTTTCAAACTTAACTTCTTATCATTTGATCCTCCTTTAGACTCATTGTAGATTTGTTCTAATTTCTAATATTTCTGCTTACTTTTCAATTTAGTTTTTCTCTATTTTGTTCTTGTTGGTCTTGTTTGTATTTGTGTATTTTTCTGAACATGAGATTCAGGATAGGTCAATGGAGACTATAACTGGACCCATGGTTCTTGGAGGTACAGCAGGAGGTTGGCAGAATGGAGAGCTGCTAACAATGAGTATAAGAAAGAAGAAGATGTTCTAAAGTTGACTGTGGTGATGATTACACCACTCTTTTAATATGATTTAGCTATTGAGTTTTACATTATATGAATTATATGTCAATAAAGTTGTTAATAAAAACCCATTAAACATCTTTTGCGTATTTTCTACTTTCAGGTAAAATTCATCTGATATCAGCCATGATATACCTCATTCATAGCTTCTTTTAAATCTGGCTTGAATTTCTGGCAATTCCTTGTGAATGTACTGTTGAAACTATTATCTTTAAATCATGTTTGGCAAATTATTGTTTGTGTATAATATTAATGATAATTGAATTTTTTCATTTTATTAGATGACTTCTACTTGGAGCATTCACATATAAAATCTTTTTCTAGTAGTTGTTCAGATAATTGTCTACTAAGTGTCTTGGTAGGATTGAGTGAGAGCTTCTAGCGTTGCATCTATTTATTCAAACATCTCAATTTGTATGATGGCAATTTATGGAGCTTTATTTCTTGCTAATGACTAATGACCTTTTAAGCAGGATGCCAGTTCACTATCCTTCAGACCGTTGGAGGGTCAGACTATAGTTTTAAAAAACCATCAACAAATTCCTATGTACACTGCACATATCTTACTTTGAAGTAAAAAACAAACAAACAAACAAGCGGGGCAAAAACACCCGGCGGGTCAGATAAATGTCCTTGGTGGGCCACATGTGGCCCGCGGGCTGTAGCTTGAGGACCCGTGGACTACAGCATGGTTTGACTTCTTCCCCCTTCAATACCGTCTGCTTCTCATGATACGCTACTGCTTGAAATGGTTGAAGGTCGAACAATTCTTTTGATGTAATGGCTCCTACATAATCCTCCCTCTGACGTCGACTCTTGCTCCCTTCGTCCGAAGCTTTATGCTTTTGCTCATGGAATCTTTCAGCATCGCAACTTAATGCTTGATCCTTGTTTTCAGTTCATTTAGCTTCGGAAATGCTTCATATATTCATTCTATTTGATGTCTAACTCGAGGTCTTTGTACATTTCATTATAACACTTCTTGAGACATACTTTGAAATTTTCCATTCATATCTTTTACTCCATCATTCATTTCATCTGCTTTAATTACACTATGAGCAGATTTATATTTATATACCAACCACCAATTGCAAAGGTGAAAAATTGAAAAATGTTGCCAACTTTTGCAGTCTGAAATGGTTGAGACATGAAATCAAGTTGCATTGATAATTCATAGTGATTGGAAAGGTAGAAACAAAGAAGCATCAATAAAGTAGAATCAATGCGAAGATGGCTTCAGAGAAAAGGAACAGCACTGGAGAGGGCTTGATACTACTTAACAAGTCCAGTGGCTTATTTATCAGGAATTCACTTTTTCAATAACATGAACAATGACTACACATGTGGACTTCACTGGGTGGAAAACAGAGGGGTCAAATGAGTGACGGCTGTGAACAAAGACAAAAAGAAACCCAATATCATGAGTCAGAGCAAGGTCAGGTCCAAATGTTGACTAAACCATCGATTGTTCAAATGTAAGTGAAAAATGAAAACAACCCCATAAGAACCAAAATATACTCTTGAGCATATGCCACCTGAATTTAGAACCCATCTAACGAATTGATTTGATGCACTGTTAACTAGCAACTAGTTATGCATAACTAGAATAACTAGTGCTAGTTATGGCGTTTTGACATGATATCAAGAGCCCCACCCCTCCTCAAAATTGGGGAAATGCTCCCCCGAGCAGAGCACATGCACCAGTATGCACTATCCTGCTAGGCGAGCATCCAGCAACTTTCTCTGACACAGTAGCGTCACCTGGGAAGGTTTTCTCTGGTCACAGTGAATTTTATCAAAAAAATCAATTTCACTCAAACCTTGTTTGTGTGTGTGTGTGTGTGTGTGTGTGTGTGTGTGTGTGTGTGATGGATGATTTAAGAGAACAGCGTGTGGCTGTAAAATTTTGTTTCCTGCTCATAAAAATGCTCCAGAAAATGTGATGTTGATCACAGGTTGCAAAGACAGCGCTGTTGGGAAAAACTCAAGTGTAGGAGTGGTTTTCTCCTTTCAAAAAAGGTGAAATGTTGATTGATGACAAATCTCTCTCCGGACACCCATCACCTTCCTGAATGGATGAAAATGTTGTCAAAATCTGTTCAATTGTGCTTGAAGACATGACAGACCATTGAAAAACGGGGAAGTTATCTGGCCTATCTTGGAGTTCGGTTCATTGAATTTTAATGGAAGATTTGAGAATGAGAAGAGTCACTGCGAAATTTTTAACTTGGGTTCCGACTGACCAGCAAAAAACACATGGAGTAGAAACATGCTGGGCTTTGAAAGAACAGCTCCAAAGTGACCCAGACTTTTCCCCCAAAGTCGATATTGGTGACAAGACACGGTGCTATTCTTACAACCTGGAAAACAAGCATATGGAAGATACCATCATCACCTCTCCCTCCCAAAGTGAAATTGGAGATCGAGAGGATGCTTATTTGTTTTTTGATATGAGGGGGATGGTGCAATTGGAGTTAATAAAGCTTTCTATTTAGTGGTTCTGAAAAGATTGCATAGAAGTTTGTGGCAAAAAAGGCCTGATTTGTGGCAGATGAGGGAATGGGCTTGCCACCACGACAGTGCACCTGCTCATGCAGACAACACGGTGTGCCAATTTGGGAGCAAAAACCAGCATGCCTCTCTTGCCTCACACACCTTATTCACCTGACCTCACTCTGTGCGACTTCTTTTTGTTTCCATGAATGAAGAAGAACATGAAAGGACAGCCATTCAATCACTTAGAAGAGGTGAAGATTAAAAAGGGGGAGGTGCTATCAGAAATCCAAACAGAAGAGTTTGAAAATTGTTTCCAAGAATGGAATGGCAGATTTGACAAATGTACCAAGTGCCATGAAGAGTACATTGAAGGTTAGTTGTCCAACCACTTTGTCTTCAGCGATTGTGTCGGGAAGGTGAGCAATTGGCATTCTATGATGCTCACCTTCCCGACAAAACCGCTGAAGATAAAGTGGGTGGACAACTAAATGTGGTGAAGAAAACTGATGGTGCCCGGCTATCAAAAGAGATAGCATCTGAGGTCTTAAAGGCTTGAAGGTAAACAAGTGGCCATCTGGCTCAGAAGCAATAAAGCCCACATGGAAAAGCACACCGGCCTGTGTGACCATGAGGTGCTGAAGGGATGTTATCAAGCACCAAAGGACAAAAAAAAATCATATCATTGTGTGCTTACCTCCCTGATACGACTGCTGAAGACAAATGGGTGCATACATAAATGTGGCAAAGAAAGCTGATGGTGCCTGGGTATCAAAAGATACAGCATCTGGGGTTTTAAAGGCTTGAAGATAAACAAGCGACTACCTAGCTCAGAAGCAACAAAGCCCACATGGAAGAAGCACACCAGCCTGTGCGATCACAAGGTGTCAAGGGATCAGGTATCAGGCATCATCAGAACAAACAAATCTTACCATAGTGAATGAGCAGGGGAGTGCAGAGTGGAGACCCAAAGCCCATTTGTAGGCCACTGTGCATCCCCTTACAGAAGGGTCTTGGGGAGGAGATGAGGCAGTCAGGGTGCGATGTAGCAACAATGAAAAATACAACTGTCCTCTAGTTCCTAAATGCTGCCTCCCCCTCCCACTGTCATGATCTGAATCCTACCTTGCAAGCCTGACTAGACCAGAGGATGTACACTGGTACAGATGGGAACTGGAAGCACAGGGAATCCAGGGTGGATGATCCCCTCAGGACCAGTGGTGTGAGTGGTGATACTAGAAGGGAATAGGGAGGGTAGGTTGGAAAGGGGGAACCTATTTAAAGGATCTACATGTGACCTCCCCCCTGGGGGACATGCAACAGAAAAAGTGGGTGAGGGGAGACGTGGGACAGAGCAAGATGACAAAATAATAATTTATAAATTATCAAGGGTTCATGAGGAAGCGGGGAGCAGAGAGGGAGGGAAAAAAAATGAGCACCTGATGCCAGGGGCTTGGGTGGAGAACGAATGTTTTGAGAATGAGGGCAACGAATGTACAAATGTGCTTTACACAATTGATGTATGTGTGGATTGTGATAGGAGTTGTATGAGCCCCTAATAAAATGATTTTTTAAATTTAAAATACATAGCTTTGGGGGGAAAAATCTGACTTTTCTGATACCCACTTGTATATCCAGGAGACCCAAACCAGCAGCCATCAGGTCCATTCCTACCTGTCGTGGCCCCATATAGTGTCTCGACGTTTTGTGAATCTTTATGGAAGCAGACATCCTTCTTTTTCTTCTGTAAAGGGGTTGGTAGATTTGAACTGCTGACCTTGTGGTTAGAGAACAGCGTTTGTTCAACACCACCATCAGGGCTCCTTATCAATAATAAAAACAAAGAATCATTAAAAAGACTTATTTGTCTAAATTCCCCAAATTTCTCCACCACAAATCGTCAAATCATTTTTCTTCCTTTTGTATGTCTTGAAAGACATGTTCTAACACTTGCAGCAATCAAGTACATCTCAGGACTTACAGACAGACTGAGGTGTGCAGAGGGGCCCCGTGATTTTTAAATGGTCCAGGAAACAGAATGTAAGTGACAAAAGAAGAGCAAAAGTTGGAAACTTCTTTGATTCTTTTGGTTTTGTGACTGTGTGTGTGTGTGTGCGTGTGTGCACGTGCATGCGTGTATGTGTGTCTTTCTTTCTCTTCATTACCAGACAGAGTCACGGTTAGGCTTAGGTACTTGGATGTCTTTTACCCTTTTCTTTCTCCTTCAAGTTTGGGACCATGTACTTCATTGTAGAGTTCTTTTCCTTCATACTATCTCCTTGTGAACCAAATTATTTGTCCAAAATAAAAATTCTCTATTCGGTAATGAACCCAACACATTAGGAAAATATGTTAGACCATAAAGAAAATATAGTATACAAGATATTTATTAAATCCTTCTTCTATTGCTCAATTTTAAATGGAAGCAAAACCTCTTGTATGTAATGAATGCATTGTGTAATTTCCTGTGATAGTATTGTGATTGTCACTTCATTCAAAATCATTCCATTTTATAGTTTGCACATCTAAGATTCATTAAAATATCAAACCCAGTAAAGGCTGATATAACATACCTGCAGCCATACACAGGAATGGAAATTGCACTTATCGATTCTAGGGAGTTTACTCAGAGAAACCTCACAGTCGATGGCATACATGTGTGGTTAGGTTTATTCCGTCATGCTCACCCTTCCCTTTGCATTTCACGGTGCAGAGGAAATAGTAAGTGAAGAGTATGGCGTTTTCTCACATTACCCTCAGTAAATGGGTTTAACCACAATACAAATCTTATAATCCACCCTTCAATCCCACCAGCAACGGGACAAATCCAGTAGCTTTAGAGGTAAGCCTTCAAATATACTTCGACTGACAGATTGAAGTTTGTTTTAAGAAAAGTCAAGGCACTACAATCCTTTGCATTTAGTGGAGTTTTCTGTTTCCATGGTTTCCAAGAGTTCACTGAAATTAGGCTTTCTGTGTTTAGAAGTTCATGATATGGCGCTTTGGTAAATTCCTTCCCTCTTATCTAGATTATGTTCAAGATTTGTATAGTGCTGTCCTGTACGAATTTTAGAGAGTATTGTTCCAGCGTCGTGGCTATTGCTCCCTACACTCTATCAGAGCGAGGGGTAAAAATAGGAGGCGTCCTATATCAGTCTGTATGAAGGCAAAATCAAACTAATATGTATGGAAGCATGAACAAACCAGATCACGAATTTTATTCACAGTAAAGAAGCACTGGCAAAGGCATCGAAAGGAAAGCATCTGCTTGGGGTTTTGTCATCTTCAGCAAGGAGTGGGTGCTCAGAAGCAGTCACATTAAACAGGAGAGAGGGTGGCTTCAAAAAGTCCATGGAAAATTTCCATTCTTTTTCAATTCCATTTCCCCCAAACCCTCCCAATGTCCCGTCATACAGGCCCTAGAGCTCGCACATGTCTTTCAGAACAAAATCAAGCAACCAAAAGGTCTCCAGCTTCATTGCCCCTTCCTAGTTGCCTAAATGTTCTTTGTGATTCAGGGGTCCAGGTGCGTCAGAGGAGAGCTGTGCTCCAGGGAAATCTCAGTGGCTCTTTTTTTTCAGAAGAAGATCCTCAGATTTTCCTCTTAGGAGCCTTTAACGCAGACTTGAATATCCTGCCTTCAGTTCAGCAGCCGCCTGCGTCTGCATCACCCATATTCTGGTGCCCTGGAATTGTTTCAGTCGAGGCCACGGCTCGAAGGAGAGGGCAGGGATATAGGTGAGTGCAAATATTCTTGCTGATATGATCCTGGTGTTCAAACCCAGGCACTTCTTGCTGTTACCCCCTATGAAGACAGCGGATTTGTGATTTACAATAATTCCCTAATGATGTACGAAGACAGAAATAAAAATAAAACGAGAAGCAGACAGACTGCAAGTTGTATTTAATTTTTTTTGCTAGATAAGAGTGTGTAAGGATACGTCTTTAACTAAAAAAAGTTGCTGGAGATGGCTCTGAAGTATTTTTTCAGGGAAAGGTGCAATAGGTGCAATGCTTCAAAGTAAGCAGATGTGAATTGTACTGTGTTTCAAGGTCTAAGTCAGCACCTAACATTGTATTTGAAATAGCTTGGAGAGATGAAAGTACGAGAGGGTCCAATTCTTGGAAACATTGAACCTTTTGTGGCAAAGATACCACATTGTATTCGGTGATGGCAGAGGTTCCGAGGGGCTCTCCAGGTGGCTAAAGAAGAGAGAACAATGGAGCTATCTATGCTAAGGGTCACCAAGGCAGGACTCCCCAGAGAATCCACAGCAGGAAGAGAGTTCTGGGTCATCACTTAGCCTCACAGGAAAACGACCAAACATGGCACCAGGCAGATCCAGGGCTCTTCAGCATTAGGCCTGAATGATTACTTGTCAGGCAGACGTGTGTGTACACTAATGACTTTCACAGTGTAGTGAGATTGCAAATGAAGCCTAATTGCTTCTACTGATTTAACCCTTGAAATGCTTCCAGAAATGCCCATCGCCATGTGTCTTTAATCATGTGAGCTAATCACCCTGAGGGATACAATAGGCGCAGTTGCTTATAAGATGTCTGAGAAACACTGCAGTTGTGTTATTAGGTTTACATTTGGGGGTTGTCAACTTTTTATATAAGGACACAGGGAGGTTGCCTATGGCTCACTTCAGCTAGTGTTTGTTAGTAGCGACAGACACAGGTAATTATATGGCTCTATAATTGAGAAACAAAAAAGAATTAATATTTATGCATTTTGAAGTGACTTTAAAAATCCCTTAATGGTGTTGGAGTGAGAGTAGCAAGTCACCTTGATCCTCCCAAGGCCTCAATGAACTTCAGTTCAGTTCTGGAAGAGAGTCAGAATTTGAAAATGGTCTAATAATCAGGCCAGTCTGATTAATAGTGACAATTAGTATTGGACTACAGTGCATAACCAACTGATTATGAATCATTTCAGCACTTTAGGTAAATTTTCAATACAGGCAATTAAAATGAAAAGACTCATGATCCTTATATAATGACTTCATTAAATTAATTCAGTTCTGGGGTTGGAGAAAGTTTTCTTTTGTCACAAGGAACCAGCAGAATTGAACTTTCATTCACTTTTGGTTAAAAGAAAACTGAAGAAAACACTTAAAAGATTTAAACACATACACGCATTGAAAATAGCCCGCTCCTTTTAGAAAATGCAGTGTTACTGTGAAGGTCAAAGCATGGCTTCTATTCACACAGTTTATTTGGATGTAGTATACCTTGCCCTTCGCTATAGTTTGTCTTCTGCTAAATGCACACATTGTTAAATTTAAAAGAATTTTATTGGTGAGTGATCTGAGGGACAGACACTTCAAAGTAATGAATACTGAGTTATGTAACATGAACAATTGTCCCAAATAATTTGCTTCCTGATAAAGCTAACACTGAAGCCAAGTTCAAATACTGAGGTATCAATGCAGTGAAAGGAAGAAAGATTCTTTTAGTTAAAAATGCAGTCATTCAAGCAGAGTAGAAAATTAACAATGGGAAAGGAAAGAGAAGAACCTTTCTAGGGTTAAGAGTGAGTTGAATAATTCCTTAGTGAAATCAGTCTCTATTTGGGGTTTTGATTGAAAAAGTCACTTGGCTTCTGAGACACATCACTTAAGATTTAAAATGTATATGACTTAATAGTTTACAAGGTGCAGTTGTAAACTCACAATATAAACTAGGTCTTATGTGTTTTAATAATAACCAAGATCTAATTAAGAGTTCAGAATTTATACAATCCATGTATTATTCATTAATTCCCTTCACTTATCTCACAAGTTTTAAAGATGAGAAAGCAAGACAGACATTTAAATATTAGCATTTGTCTGAAATTAAACGCTAAGTGTGATAGGTAGGTTTATTGTGCCAACCTGACCAATAAGAACATGTGAGATTAGTAAAGTCACAGTTTGATTGTAGGACAAAGAAATAAATGGCTTGGCAAACCCCATCTGTCTCTCTCTTGATCTCTGGTGATCAGACCAGTGTGCAGCTTCTTTAGCTAGTTCTCTACCTCAAGTTGCGAGCTACACTACCTATGGGACACCCAACCCGTGGACTGCATTGCTACAGCTTGCGGTTTTTTCGAGACCTGCTTCGCCACAGTACTGGTTTATACATCGCTTGAGCTGGGGACTGTCAGCTCCTGTCATCTGGCTGACTGTTGGTGACCTGCCCTGCTGTTTGCAGCTGGTGGTTTGACTGCCTCCATTGCTTAGCTGTCTGCTTCCTTGATCTTGGACCCAGCAACCCTCATGAGTTGAAGAACTTCCAGTATATTAACTGTTTCACGTAAAAGATTTCAACTGAGCCCTCTGTACTGCTGAGTGTACTAATTAGCTGTTATATTCCTTTGTTATATCTATCTGTCTATCTATCTATCTATGTAAAATCTTAAGTGTCCTGGTTTTGTTTCTCTAGAGAACCCTGTTTAAAATAATTGGTTGGTACCAGGAGTGGTTCTAGAGAAACAAGATCATAAATTTGGGCTTCTCAAATTGGCTCTCTAACCGGATTAGGCTCAACAGCACTGATAATGCTATAGCTACCCCTAAAGGTATGGATAATCTGTCCCTCTTACTAGAGTGGGTGCTGTTAATCCATGATGTGAAGTAGCAAAACTAATATCCATAGTATCACCACCAATGGATGAAGTGCTGGTGAGAGGAGTGGCTCTGGGTGATCGTGGGTTTGATATCTTCCAGCAGTTTTGTCAGGATGAGAAGCACAGGGAAGCTGGTTGGTTGGTCATCCTTACAAAGAAAATGTGATCAAGTAAAGGGATAATCTCAGAACCGCAGAAGCACATCTCAAGTGCCAAATAACAGAACTAAAAGCTTCTACATATTCTACAAAGCCATTTTCTCTAATCTAGTAATAGAGCAGATATTGCCGAAAACCAAATCCAGAGTCTCATCAGATGAGTAGCTGAATTACAGCATCAGCTGAATTGTTGGTCTAGAACAGTGGCTGATATTAAATTTATGGCATTAATCAGAAAAAAATTGGAATCCTGAAACATGGAATGGGAACATATGGGCTGATGTTCCAGAAGAGGAGGATATTAAGCCTCTAGAGATGATTGAGGCACCCCAGTCAATAGATATGCCCCTCCCAACTGAGGGGATTAATCCATGATCAGTAAAATAACCCACATCTGAGCAGATTAACCAAACTATTCAAACTGAAATGCCAGGTGGGGCTGCATCTGTACCATTTCCTGGTGGGGGGGGATGCCTTATAAGATATTGCTGAGAGCACCCAGGAAACACCCTCACCACCCATTATTTCCTCTAGACCTGTAACTGAAATTAAGACTCAGAAAGTTCCTAAGGGTGACAGACAGATGATGACTCAGGAAGAAGTGTGCAATACTCATAAATATCAGTTTGGGTTTTCTAAGATGTACAAGTAGAAGCCTGGGGAATATCCCTGGGAATGATTACTAAGGGTGTGGGATATTGGTGCAAGGAATGTCACATTAGAGCAGTCTGAGTTTCTTCATATCGGCCCTAAGCACAGATTCTTCCTCCAGTGCCTCAGCAAGAGAAGTTAAGAGAGAATCTAAGAGCTTATTTGGCTGGCTCACTGAAGCATCGGCTGCCAGATGGCCCAGACTAGACAAACTGGAGGTGCCTGACCTACCTTGGTACACTGTAGAAGAAGACATCCAAAAGCTTAAGGAAATTGGTGTGTTGGAAGGGAGCTATCAGGATACTCCCATAGACCCACACAGGGAGTGTCCCAAGGACATACCTTTCACCACAACCAGAAGGAACGAGTTTAGGAAGTGAGCCCCCACATCTCTGAAGTTTCCTGTGCTTGATATTGTATGTGCACCAGCATTAACAGTGGGAACTGCCCTAAGTGAACTCTGACATTTGTCTACAATGGGGGAGTGAATTAAACTGAGCCCTCTGTACTGTTGTGTGGATTTCTTTGTGTTATCTATCTATATATCTAAAATCATAAGTGTCCTGGTTTTGTTTCTCTAGAGAACCCTGTCTAGCACACTAAGTGACAGAAATAAATATGTATTGAACTGTCTTCTGACTCTAGATAACTTGTCCTAAGTGCTAACACCTTTGTGTATACATGTTTCTTCCTTCATTTCCATTCTCTCTCTCAGGACCATTTCCTCTACTCTGTTAATGAGCTTTTTCATGGTTCATTCTTATACTCATTGTATTCTTTTCTAGTGAAAATGACTTTAAATTCTATGGTAATTCAACTTTTTCCATTTAGTTTGTCTTTCTTCCCCAATCAGGGACAAAGCAAATAGTGCTGTGTCTAGCTGAGAACTAGGTTTTCGCAGCTAGAAGAATAGATGTCTCACAGTTGAGAGGGATACATTTGTACACTAGTGTACATTGCCACAGCAGCGAACACCATTCTAATATATCATCTTCCTATAAAATTGATAATAACAGCACTAAAACTATTAGAGCTACTAATGCTGCAAGGTTGACTCAGCACCCGTATCAGCTAAGCAAATTGCACCTGGGCTTACATCTGACTGATGTAACAAAATTACCAGTGAGCAACCAGCTCAAAGTTTAGGAGGAACACTCATGGAGATGAAATCAGAAAGTGAAATCCAGAAATCCAAAAGTTACTGTAAGAATTGTTGACATTTATCTACTTTAATTCCTTTACTGGTCTTACACAGACCCCTGCTAACTGAAGAGCATTCCTGAGCCATACTTTAGCCTTGAAGATGTTTTTGGAGAATACAGCACATACATGGGTGGACCTGAGTGTGCACGAACAATGCCTATGTGTACATGTCCATGTATAACAGTTCCCATCCACTCTTTCCTCCTGATTTATCAGGTAATTGATGTCTCCTCATCCCTTATCTTTTCTTCTTCACGATTCCTTTGCCCTCAGATAGGTAGACATGTGTTAAAATCTAGCTCAACCAATTACCAATAACCCTGCCTATCTCTCTAATTCAAACGTAAAGAGATCTGTCTCCCCAAACCATCATGCTCATGAAGGAGGGTGTTTTGGAAGGTGTCATCATGAGGGTAGGCCAAAAAAAATAATGCCAATAAAACATAGAAACATTTTTAAACAAAAATGTCAAATATGAAACTATGGTTTCTTGACATATCCTCCACCTATGTCTACGAACAGGATTCCTGGTGGCATAAAGATCGCAGGTCGGGCTGCTAACTGAAAGGCCAGCAGTTCAAAACCACCAGCCACTCTGTGGGAGAAAGACAAGGCTTTCTACGCCTGTAGAGCTAAAGTCTTGGAAACCCATAAGGGCAGTTCTACATTGTCCTGTAGGGTCGCTGTGAGCAGAATCACTGGATGGCAGTGAGTGACAAGTCTGTTCACATTGGAAGACAGTGTTTCCATCATCCTAATGCTTCCCTCAAAGAATCCTGCACTCTTCAATTTATATCGTATCAAAACAGCAGTCTTGGCATCCTTGATAGAGTCAAATTATGTTCCTTTCCAACGTTCTTTGAGTTTGGGGAACAAAAATCGTCTGAAGGTACATGATCAGGCCTGTAGGTTGGACAAGGAAGGTTTCCAGATGAAATTCTCAGAGGACAAAAACTGCCACCGCAAAGAATGCGCAGGGAGAATACTCACGATGAATGGCACGAGGTTCTCACCTGTTTCTCCTCAGTGCAGCATGCCATTTTCTTACGACTTCCTCATCATAAACTCTGCGATCATCATGTATGTTTTGAAAAAACTCCATCAAGAGCTATCCCTTGGGAATACCGAAAAGCCAGGTCAGCCTTCTGAGCTCACATCTTTGCCTGGAATGGAGCTGGTCCAGTAGGTCTTTTGGAGGCGCCCAGGTGGGGGAGCGGTTTGCACAGAGGGCTCTTGTTGCTTGGGACCGTAGAGTTCATTCCAAGTCACAGCAGCCCTGTGTGCACAGCAGAGGGAAACACTGCTGGGTTCTGAGCCGTCCCCACAATTCTTCCCACGTTTAAGCCCACTGCGGCTGCCACTGCGTCAATCCATCTCACTGCGGGCCTTCCTCTTGTCCCTGCCCCTCGACTCTACCAAGCACGATGGCCTTCTTCAGAGCTGGTCTCTCCTGACAACTAGTCTAAGATATGCGAGACAAAGTGTCACTATACACACCTCTAGGCAGCAATCTAGCTACACTTCTGCCAAGAAGGCTTGATTCTGCTTTGGGCTGCTAACCACCGAGTCAGAAACTTCAAACCATCAGCCGCTCTGAGGGAGAAAGGTGAGGCTTTCCACTCCCATAAGATTTATAGTCTCAGCGCACAGAAGCAGGGCTGCCCTGCCCTTTAAAGAGTACTGTGGCCTAGTATTGACTCGATGGCAGTGCAGTTTCTTGATTGCCTCAGAAGTCAGTTCTTTAACTGATTTTTGTTTGTTTGTTTAAGATACCCTGACAAAACTAAGGCAAGTGGGTGACTGAGAGAACTTGTCTATAGTCTTCTACTGATTATAGAGGCATGTTTAAATATGTTTGGCTTGGCATAAATTTGAGTATGTATGATTGGAAGCCTTCTACTTATTCTCATATGACACATGTTGGCCTTTCCCAGAATTTTATACAAAAATAGGCAAAAATTAATCTCATAGCTGGTCTTTTGGGGAAAATGTAGTTTTTTAATTTCCAACAATCTTCTTAATTGTTTTTCTTCTAGTCCTGATTATAGTCTTCCTGGCATTGACCCTCTGTTGTACCTGGCTGACTTCCCAGGTCTGATGGCAAGTTCCCTGTTAGCAGGACCAGAGTTTCTGCCCAGACATCTCATTGAGCAGGCTGGCTGTCTGGAGCCACATGTCTTCTCCTACAAATGCAGACTTTGAAGTCAAAGAAACTGAGATGTGGATGCTGGTTTTGCCTCAGATGAGCAATAAGAGTGGCCGTGTAATTTACCCTTACTTTACTCCACCTGCACACACCATTGTAAGGATGGTGAAGACAGGGCAGTAGTTCGGTCGGTGGTCAGAGACCAGAATGGCCTGGACCACACGAGACAGCAAGCACAGAGGTGTGCTACTAGCAGCCACAGGGGGTTGTTAGGGGCAAAGCTAAAAGGATGAAAACACCAGTGTCTGTCTACCCACAGGCTGTCCTCAGCAAATAGTTATGCCCTCTACTCTCCACTATCACCCTCTCCATTTCTGTTGCACATTCCATTGCTTTTATTATTCTTAAATATACAAATTCCTTTGTTTTTATTATTATTAAAATGGATGATATTTTTCAATAATAAACTCATGAACTCATCACTACCGATAGTTGCATCGTTTCCATTTTCCTACTTAGCTTTACCTTGAAGCTTGTGCCCCGCCCTGGGCATCCTCCACTCCAATTTCCATGACCCCTTAGATGACCCATTTAAGTAGGGAGACCCTGAGCATAATGCTCACTGAGGCCTTTATGCTGTTTCTTGGTGAACACAGATTTCTCCCACCTCTGCCTGTCTATTTCCATTTAATTCACTCTAAGTGAATGAATGCATCGTGTAAGTAGTCCCAAGGTTTCATTTTAGGTGTAAGAGTTGGACAAGAGGAAAGAGGACCATCATTCATCATTTCCCAGGAATGTTTGTGAGATAGTTTGTCTAGTTGGATGTATATTTTTGCTTCGTGGTTAAAAAATCCAAACTAGAGAAATTGGAGATGAGCCTTAGATTTGTATTTTTTTTGTCCTCCTTATCTGAGCTCTTTCGTATGTGTGGAGAGATTTATCTTTTCTCGTTTCCCCTCTGCCTCTCTAGTGTTTAGAGATTGAAATGATTCTGGGGCACCAGTCTCCCTGTCCTCCAAACATTATTCCCTCGGCATGGAGCCTGCAGCTAACTCCTGCAGGATTCCCCACATTTTCCCAGGGCTTTCGGAGTTCCTCGTGTTACACAAAAGGCACCTCTATTATTCTTCAGTGGCTATTCTCCATTTTATTAAGTAGAGTATTCTTATCAATCCATTATATGTTATACACATTTGCAATTCTTGAGATTTTTTTTCCAAACTTGAAATTATTTTCCCTTTAATCTCTTGCTACCTCCTTCATTCTTACTACAGTATGAGTTCAAAGGGAAAAACCTTTGCCTGCCAGTATCTAGGAAATTTCCGGGCATATAAAAGGTACCGAGAAAATATTTTACATTGGCTTTCAAGGTCATTTCTTACCACACATGATTCTCTTTGAATCTTAATAATATCTACATTCATCTTTATTTTCACATAAAAATTGAAAATACCTTGAAAGTTGGAATCCATAACTTAATATAACTTTCTATCCCCTAGTGTGTTCTGATCATGTGAGAAGAGTTTATATCATGCTTTGATAAAAGGTACATGATCCAAATATGATGCATGGATGGTTTATAAAAAATAAATTTACTGGTTCTCTACTATTTTCCAAGCAGTATTTTGAGATGGTGACCAAGGTAAACTGAATTCTAGATCCACATTGCCACTAACTACCTATTAACCTCTGCTTATACACTTAACATTCTCTGGGTCAGACTCCATCTAACAATAAAGAGGATTTAAAAAGATTAACTTTAATTTCTCCATCAGTTCTAGGACTCCCTAGATTTTAAATATGTGTTTGCAGATTGATTAATGGCAGTCAGTAAATATTTGATAATTAATAGGTACAATCTTTACCCTTGCAAACCCATGCCTGTTGCCTGAAACAAATTTTGCTCCCTTTAATTTATTTCAATAAATGTTTTTGAATATGCCTATGTGGTAAGTATTATGCTAAAAATACTGGTAATGTAACAGTGAATAAGGCACCATCCCCACATTTGAGAGACCTACGTCTCTACCACAGTGTACTGGTGGGTGACCCAGTAACCAGTCACTTCCTATTTTTTAATAGAAGAGTAAAAATTAGCTAAGCTACTCTTGAGCCCAACTCCCCCCTTGCCTACACACACACACACACACACACACACACACACACACACCTCCAACCAGTTAGTATAATCATTCATAATAATGCAAATTACTTATTTCGGAAGAAGTGTCAAATAATGAATGAATACAAAAGTATGCCCTTGATGGGACGGACATCTCTTGATCCATGGCTTTGAAACCTTACTTCAGTGCCTGTTACCCCGGAAGACGAAAGGTTTAAAGTCGAGGAACCCTTAAACCTTCTTCTATAATTATTCGGAGTCGCCCAATTGCAAGCCTGTTTGATTTGCCAGTCCACTCTATAAAAATGTTTTATGATTGCTGTTCTAACCAACTAATTGGAATTAGCAATAAAATAAAAGGTAGCCTGCTATATGTATGATTTCCTATTATTGACACATTCATGCTGTTTGTTTCAATGGTGTCTCTGAAGTGTAACATTCATTTTCCCCTGAGAGGCCAAAGGATTAGTTTACTGAAACTCCTCCAATTCATTCAAGGAATCTAGTGGCGCAGCATCTTGGTGCATTTTACTTGTTGCATTTGACATTCCAGAGAGCCTTGTTCCTTATTACAGTAATGTGATCATCATGTGTGTTAACTATTAATTGATAATCTGTGGTTAAGGGATTATGTTGTGAATTCCTATTTCAATGTCCCTAATAACTCTATGGGGAAATTTCCCCCTCCCCCCCCCACCACCAAAAGGGCACTTTGAAGACATTCTAGGTTTCTTGTAGTTGCAAAGATAAAATTCATTAATGACATGAGATAAACGCAAAAGTAACCGTCATATACAGCTCAACTCAACACCAGAACACATTGATACTAGTATAAATGATTCAATATTCTTTTTATCCTCTGCAGGATGGGAAAAATAGTAGCTGTGTTCTTATATTGGTCAAAAAGTGAAGTAATTTGGAGCAGGATAAATGGACTGTAGCCTAAAAGAAGTCCAAGGAGGACCTTCTAATATTGAAATGACTCATTTATAAGCCAATAACATGTATAAACAACGACATTCAAAGACAACATGGATCATCATGTTTGTCCAAAAGATAGCCCTTGCCCACGTGACTAATATATGGAAGAAGGGTTCCTCTTGGTCTCTGTCTCGGCGCTGATACAGTTCTGGAAAAGCTCCTTCCTTAGCATCATCCAGTTTGAAATCTGGGTCATAGAGAGGACCTCTGCGGACCGTTGCACGTCGTTCTCCACTCACCCCCAGCCCCGCCCAATCTTAGAACGGAGTTTATCTCACCTCACGGCCCTGGAAAAGCATTCTTTTGTCCCAGGACGGGAGCTAGAATATATTAGCAAGAAAGAAAATTCCGTCTTTAAACGATGTTTGTGGCAAGCTTTGCTTGACCTGTGCTCATCTGCCGTTCTAACAGGCTCCGCTGTGCGCACACGTGTGCCTCGCTCTTGACTCTAAACGGTAGCTGTTACCAAAGGAGTTTGTCGTGAGTCGAAAACCTGATCTTCGGCTCATGGGTCCTTTTGACAGTTTAGAGGGTTTGTCTACAGTAGGAAGCCGGTGTGATTTCAATGTTAGATATAACATAACCAGATTTTGTATTTTTCAATTAGTCAAATGGAGAGAATTCACCGGCGAGCTCTGCTCATTGCACAGCTCATTGACCTTCAGGGCTGAGATACTGACGCGTCTTCCTTGAAGGGCGAGTGGCTTATGGAGGAGCCGCGTGTCCTCAAGGCCTCCTCTGTTTTCCCACAGTCACAGTCTTCTCCTCTACGAGGACAGGCATGCCGTGGTGGCAGACTTTGGGGGTGAGATTTCCACAATGAATCGCTCAGGGGACACCTGCTTCTTTCCCAGCTCCAGTCAGAGCAGATGCTAAAACTGCGTTGCACACGGACAGGCGAACTTCTGTAAATTACTCATCTTGCGCTGACCCTGGAGTTTGAACTTATGTAGCATGTATTCTCCTTTTTCATATCGTGGACAACAACAGAAAAAGGAAAAAAGGGTTTAAATATGGCTTGAGTTTCATGTGGCAAGGGAATCTTAGGTTTCTTTCCTTTGGATTCTGAAATATTTCTTTGATGGGAATTTGTTTCATCTCTCCCTCCGAATCGAGATTTCTGCAGTCTCTGGATAAAGACAACATGACAAAACAACCTGGGGTTTGCTGCGGCGTGTGTTCCCTATAATTACTAAACAATTAAGATGTGTAGAAGCAGCCTGAGAGGAGAGGGGCTGGAGGGAGGGGGTGGGTGGGGAGAGCAGAGAGCAGCATTCATGGGAAACAATGTCACAATCCCAGTGGCAGGATAATGTTTTGTATTTTTATTTTCAGTCGGTCCCAAAAGAACTATTTCAAGGTTCTGCTTGAGAAATAAGCTTAGAAAATGTTATGAATAACATAAAGCTGAACGTGTCTTAAATGTAACTGAACGGAGTATTTAAATCTTCTTAGCACCCTTGGCGGTATCGTGGGAAACATGCTATGCTACCAACCACCAGGTTGGGTTCCAAGGGCGAAAATCATAAGTCTGGTCTACTAATGTAAAGCACCCCCAATCCCAAGGCAGTGGGGAAGAAAGACCTCTTGATGTGCTTCTGCAAATGCTTCTCAGCCCACTGTCACTGCGCTGAGTCCACCTCTCAGAGACCCCGTAGGACAGTAGGACTGCCCCTGTGAGGCTCCGCGACTGTAAACCTTTGTGAAAGGAGGGAGCGCCATCTCTCTCCTCTGGGCTCGGTTGCTGGTTTCCAAATGCTGGCCGTTCGGGTAGCACAGGACACCACGAGGGTTTGGAGTACAGGAAATCCTATGGAGTCATTTATAGTTCAACACAGGGGCCACCACCAGGTTTTCAGTGACTAATGCATCTGAGGTGGCCAATCGCTTCCTCCTTGGTAGTCTGTTCCTGTCTGCACGTTCCTCTGAAGCCTGTTCACTTTGAGTAAATCTGCTGGCATTTAAAATACCAACGACATAGCTTCCAGCAACACACAAGTCTCCACAGGGTGACAGGCTGAGAGAAGAGGTGGAAGAAGGACAGGAAGAATGCTTCTTAGAGACAAGGGCAGCAAGAGTTTGCCTCACATACTTGCACATGTCAAGAGAGACCAGGTCCTGGTCATCATGGTTCATAAATTAGAGAGGCAGCCAACATGAGAGAGGCTCTAGACAGGACAGATTAACACAGTGGCTGCAACACTGGGCTCGAACCCAAGAACAATTGCAAGGCTGGTGCAGGACTGGCTGCATCTCATTTTGATGTATATAGGAATCTGTGGGTCAAAAACGACTGCATCGATATGTGCCTGGGAGTCTTGTTATGCTTTCTCTCAGTCTTTAGGTCATGTATATAATCAGAATTTTGTCCTTTCCTAAATTATAGCTAAAAGACCCAAGTAAGGAAAGGCATCTCCCTTGTGACCTGAATCAATTCTAGGAATTCATAGAGTGCTCCCTGGTCAGAAATCCATGGCTGGTTATTCACAAGTTTACAAAGTTTCTAGAAGAAAGATATTCTTAAATAAACAGCAGTGCCATTGGGGCTGTGGTGATTAAGTTCCATGTCATTGTTGATAACTAATAGCAACTCAACAAGAAGAAATAGTGCCCAGCCCTGCACCATACTTACAATTGATATTATGTTTAAGCCCCTTATTCCAGCCAGTGTGTCAGTTCATCTTTCTCTCTCTCTTGTTTCTGACAAACACACTGGTCTGTTCCAGGGCCTGGTTTCTCCTGATAATATGTCCCAAGCACATAAGATGAAGTCTCACTATCCTTGATTCTAAGGAACATTCTAGCTGTACTTTATCCAAAACAGATTTCTTTCATTCTCCTGGTAATCCATAGTCTATCCAATATTCTTTGCACGCACCATAATTCAAAGGTATCCATTTGTCTTCCAGGATTCAGTAATTGCTCTCTAGCATTGCATACATCAGGGACAATGAAAAGGATTCTGGTTTGATTTAAGCACAGCGATCTGTGTTCAGTATGCTTGCTCTTTAACATCTTAAAGTGATCCCTTGCAATAAATTTGTCTAATATAATACGGCACCACTTCTCGACTGCTACTTCCGTAGATGTTTGTGGATCCAAGGAAAGTGAAATCCATAACAACTTAAATGCTTTCTGATTTTTCTCTATTTAACGTGATGTTGTTTATTGATCCAATTGTGAGATCGTTTCTGTTCTTTATGTTCAGGGGTAAGCCATTCTGAAGGCAATGGTCTTTGACCTTGCTTCTGTTGGGAAGATCGCCTCTTGGCTTCAGTACAGTTTGTTCTTAAATATAAGTGAGCATTAGGAAATTTTCATTCATGGCAATGCTCTCTTTTGAAATCATCTGAGATGTCTCAGCAAACCCTCACAGAAGAGAATACTGCTGTACAGCAAAGAAGCTAAAAGGTTGGTTCAATGACTGGTGACTCTTTCTTGATAAGCAGAATCCCTGGGGGATGGGTCCTGAGGTTTTCACTCAGTGCACCTATACACCATCAAAGCTGACCTCTTCAGCTATGCTCTGTGTCTCTGGGAGCTTCTCACCGAAATTCCATTTGCTCATCTCAATCCAGGTAAAATAAGTTGCCATAAAGTCTCTCTGCTTTACAAAGTTCAGTGCATGTTCACAACTGCAATTTCCCCCCTACCGAAGTGATTGTTCTCAGTGGGACGGCAAAGTGGGAGGTAAGTAAACAACCTTAAATTGTCTTAAGGTATGTCCCCAATCTAAAAAAGTTAATGACCCAACTCCGTGAACTTAGACTCAGGGACACAGGAGTATAGGTACGTTTTATTGAAGTGTAGATCTTTGATTTATGTGTTGTTAATGAAACAAGCAAATCACTAAGTCCCATGTGACAGATGGCTGCAAATAATTTGGACAATATAATATTTACTTTTTGAAATTAGATTTTAGAAATGCCTTTTTAGTGTGTATAGAGGGGTGGACAGAAAGTAGCAACACATAGAAACAATGCTTCCAGTGTATCTCACATTATATAAAAGAGAATTTATTTTCCTAATACTTTTTTTAAACGTTTTATTAGGGGCTCATACAACTCTTTTTTTAAAACAATTTATTAAGGGCTCATACAACTCTTATCACAGTGCATATATATACATACATCAATTGTATAAAGCACATCTGTACATTCTTTGCCCTAATCATTCTCTTTTTTTTCCTCCTCTTTTCTTTTTTTACATTTTATTAGGGGCTCATACAACTCTTATCACAATCCATACATATACATACATCAATTGCATAAAACACATCCATACATTCCCTGCCCCAATCATTCTCAAAGCATTTGCTCTCCACTTAAGCCCTTTGCATCAGGTCCTCTTTTTTTTCCCTCCCTCCCCACTCTCCCCTCCCTCATGTGCCCTTGGTAATTTATACATCGTTATTTTGTCATATCTTGCCCTATCCGGAGTCTCCCTTCCCCCCCTTCTCTGCTGTCCCTCTCCCAGGGAGGAGGTCACATGTGGATCCTTGTAATCAGTTCCCCCTTCCCAACCCACTCACCCTCCACTCTCCCAGCATCGCCCCTCACACCCTTGGTCCTGAAGGTATCATCCACCCTGGATTCCCTGTGCCTCCAGCCCTTATATGTACCAGTGTACAACCTCTGCCATATCCAGCCCTGCAAGGTAGAATTCAGATCATGGTAGTTGGGGGGAGGAAGCATCCAGTATCTGGGGGAAAGCTGTGTTCTTCATCGGTACTACATCGCACCCTAATTAACCCATCTCCTCTCCTAAACCACTCTATGAGGGGATCTTCATTGGCCTACACTTGGGCCTTGGGTCTCCACTCTGCACTTCACCCTTCATTCAATATGGTATGTATATATATATACATACCATATATATAAACACACATATATACATACATACACACATACATATGTACACATACACACATCTCTCTCTTTTTTTTTTTTGCATGATGCCTTATACCTGGTCCCTTTGGCACCTCATGATCGCACTGGCCGGTGTGCTTCTTCCATGTGGGCTTTTTTGCTTCTGAGCTAGATGGCCGCTTGTTATCTCACTCCATGCACAAGAATAAACTCAAGGTGGATCACAGACCTTGATGTTAAACCCCAAACTATTAGGGCCATCAATGAGGGAATTAGGACCAACTTGAGAACTTTGGCGCAGGGAATGCACAGGCTATCAGAAATAGGGAAGGACACAAACACAGAGGAGGCACAAATCCACAAATGGGATATACTGAAGATAAAACACTTGTGTACATCTAAAGAATTCACCAAGAGAATAATAAGAGAGTCCACAGACTGGGAAAACATCTTTAGCAATGACACATCGCACAAAGGCCTTATTACTAAAATTTACAATACTCTGCTAGATTCCAAAAAGAAAAAAACCAATAGCCCACTTAAAAGGTGGGCAAAGGACTTGAACAGAAATTTTACAGGGACAGAAATCCGAATGGCCAACAAACATATGAGAAAATGTTCCCGATCTTCAGCCATAAGAGAAATGCAAATTAAAACAACAATGAGGTACCACCTGACACCCTCAAAGGTAGCCCAATTCAAAAACTCAGAAAGCAACAAGTGTTGGAGGGGCTGTGGGGAGACAGGAACTCTCATCCACTGCTGGTGGGCCTGTAAGTACATACAGCCACTATGGAAATCAATCTGGCGATACCTAAAACAGATGGAAATAGAGTTACCATATGACCCAGCAATCCCCCTACTCGGCATATACCCAGAAGAGGCAAGAAACAAACCAAGACCAGACATCTGTGCTCCAATGTTCATTGTGGCACAGTTCACAATTGCAAGGAGTTCGAAGCAACTCAAATTTCCATCAACTGACGATTGGATTAAAAAACTATGGTATATACATACAACGGAGTACTACGCATCACTAAAAAGCAGTGATGAACGTATGAGGCACATAGCAGGATGGGAAGAACTGGAGGAAATCATGCTAAGCGAGGTAAGTCAGGCACAAAAGGACAAGTACAACATGAGCCCGCTGAGGTAAGAATTAAAAAATTTTTTTAAAAAGCAAAAGTGGCATAGGGGAAAACGCTACTGTATCCTAATACTTTTCTATTACATATATGGCTATATTCCCAAGATGTTGCTTTTTGAGTCTAATTTTTGCTCTTACTATACATTATACTCAGTGCACATGAATCAGATGGGGGTTGGGAATCTAATCACAGTCAAAATGAGTACATGTTTGAGGTTGTAAGGAAGCTACATTTTGGATGATCACTCCCTCCCTGCTATTTGGGTCAGTCTTATATCTTGTCACACTGAACTCTGCTAATTACAAATTCCCATCCACTCCATGACTCAGTGGTGCAGTGGTTAAAGCTCTCGGGTACTAATGCCAACTTAAGCAGTGTTCATCCACTTTCAGCTCCATGGACAAAATGTAGCAGTCTGCCTAGGTAAATCTTAGGATCTTGGCATTCACATGTGGCAGTTCTACTCTGTCCTATATGTTTGAAGTGAGTTGGAATCTACTTAATAGCCATGGCATGTAGCTACTTGTGTTTTGTGGATTATGCAAAGGCACTCGGTTGTGTGGTCCATACCAAAAGAACAGGAAGACTAGGAGCAAAAGAATTGAGAAGAATAGGAATCCAGAACATGACCTTGTACCCATGTAGAACCTGCCCATGGGAACAAGAGACAGACGCGTGAACAGAACAAGGTCATAGTACACAGCTAAGAATTAGTAAAAGATGTAAGTCAGGGTTGTATCTTCTCACCATACTTATTCAATCTGTATGCTGAGCAAACCATCAGAGAAGCTGGATTCGATGAAGAAGAATGTGGCATCAGGATTGAAGAAGCCTTATTAAAAACCTGAAATATGTAGAGGACACAACCTTGTTTGATGAAAGTGAGGAAGACTTAAAACACTTGCTGATGAAGATCAAGGATTGCAGCCTTCCTTACGGATTACAATGCAGTATAAAGAAAGCAAAAATCCTCACAACTTCTCCAGTAGGTCACAGCATGATAAACGGGCAAAAGTTTGAAGTTGTCATGGATTTTGTCTGGCGTGGAACCACAATTAATGTGCATGGAAGCAGCCGTCATTAGATCAGACGATGCTGCACAGAGACATTGGAAAGCAATGAGGTTTTTGGGAAAACTAAGATGTGTCTGGACAAATCCGTGGTCTCTATCATCACCTCTTATGGTGTGAAAGTTGTACACGGAGGACCAAAGAAGAATCGATGCACTTGAATGACGGTGCTGCTGAAAACTATTGAAAATATCACGGAAGCCAAAATGTCAAGAAAATCTGTCTTGCTCTTTAGAGGCAAGGATGCTGAGACTTGCTCTCGCCTACCTGGGGCGTGTTGTCAGGAGAGGCCAGAACCTGGAGTAGGACCGCGTGTCTGTGTAGGTAGCAGCGCCACGGAAAAGAGGCAGGTCTTTGACAAGAAGACACAGTGGCTGCAATGATGGGCTCAGACTGGTGAAGATGGCACGTTGCCGTCCCACTGAGAATAATCACTGTAGGGCAAAGTTTCTTGCATGCACTTCTTTCTGTCGTACATAGGGTCACTGTGAGTCAGAAGCAAGTCGATGCCAACGAAAAACAACAGCAAGGTGTTTTTGCTTTCCACATGAATTTTAGCACCTCCTTGTCTAAGTCTAGCTAAATAAATAAAACTGTTGGGATTGACTGGATTCTTTGAGAGTAGCTAACTTGTGCGTAAAGTGGCCCAATGGTAATCCAAAGGGTAGTGGTTTGAGTGTGCCCAGAGTTGCCTTAGAGGAAAAACCTGGGGATCTTTTTCTGAAAACAATGATCCGTTGAAAATTGAAAACCTTAAGTCACAGTTCTCTTGGGATGCAAATGAGGTAACCACAGTGGAAATCAAGTGGACAGCAATTAGGTACGAGATAGATCGACAGGGGGAGCCCCCGTTTCCCCAGGGACGGTCCCAGCTCACAGTGACCCTGTCAAACAGAGTGGATCTACTTGCTTTGATTTCCCAAGACTGTGAATCCTTATAGGCGGGAGAGCCAGTCTTCTTCACACAGAGCAGCCGGTGAGTTCGAACTGCTGACTTTGTGGTTGGCAGCCCAGCATGGAGCACACAGTTCCCCTAGGGCTTTCCTTTAATTTAGGGTTTTAAATGTTTCTCATTAATGTTTATTGAAGTTTTCAGCATGTAGCCAGAGAATCCTTAAACATGTGTGCTTTCAATGCTGTTATTCATTTGTTTTTAAAAATGCCAATGTCCGATGGTTCTTTGCAAGTATCTAGAAACATAATTAAATGGTGTTTAGCAACCTAATGTCCTACAAAACTGTCACACTCACTCATCAGTCCTGCACTCCAGACCCAAAAGCAAACCCAATGCCATTGAGCCCATGCTGACGCACAGCGGCCACCTGTGGGTTTCCAAAACTGGAGTGCTTTATAGGAGGAGGCAACCCAACCAACGGCCCTCAGAGCTGCTGTGGTTTTGAACTGCTGGTCATGTGGATGTCAGCCCCATGTATAACCACTGCACCACCAGTCCTGCACAGTACCAATGGCCTTTCCAGTTTTGTTCACGAGCTCTCTTTAATCACACTCTTCACCATACTATGGGTGCATTGGGCTTTGAAAAATTGGTATTAGACTGCATGATTTCTTTATTTAAAACCCCCAATGTTAGTTTTTTTTTCTTTTAAGATTAAAAACAACATTTCCTAAAACAAGCTACAAAGTCCTCATGCTTATGTTCCTGGTTCCCTCCCCAGGTCAACTCCGCCCCAGTAACGCAGAACTATTGCATCTTCCAACACGATATGTCTCCTCTGCGCCTTTACGAACATCGTTCTGTTTGTCAGAGATGTTCACTCTTCCCTGCTTTTCATCACACGAATTCCAATTTGCTTTCAGGTTTTAGCTTCACCCGAGCCTCCAAAACAAATGCTTCAATTCTCCAGGTTTGAGTTAAGTACTTTCACCTGTATGCTCCCAGGCACAGACTATCATGGTGTTTATTCCAGCATTCACTCACACCATTTTACAGCCTCGTTGCCTTCACTATCAGTTGCTAGCTATAAACCCAGGATCAGGAGTGTCATCTAACCCGTTATCATTCATTAATTATAAAATGAATATTTCAGGGATATCCATTCTCCCTCATGGGGCTCGAGAATTATTTGCTCTTTTTGGAGAGAGAGAATATTATGTAAAAAAAAAACAGTGAAAAGTCTTGCCTAAAAATAACTTTATTCCCATTTTCTGAGTATTAGAATTTGTAGCATTTCTTTGGAAAGAGTTTGTTTGTGATAGATGTTGAATTTTTTAAAGTTGGACAGTAACTATGCATCAAAAATGAGTCTGCTAATATTATTGCAGTGGTTAGGCAATCTAGTACATGTTCAGCAATAAATTATGTGAAGCATCAGATTCAATAGAAGCTACATATTAGCCATTTACACTGCGGAGCAAATCCAGGACTGAAATGCGTGGCAGCATTATCAATTACACACACTCATTCTTCTGGCTTCACGGGGTCCTTTCTCCCTGGAGAAATATAAAATAGAGCCCAAATATTACCGTTGTCTCCAAATGCCTTTTTATAAAATATAAATTCGCCGTATAATTTAAGGTGAAAAGCCACTCTATCCAGTCCCTTTGTGTTATCTGAGCTGCTTCTGGGCCAAGGGCGGGCAGTTTGTATGCCCACCAAAGAAAACCACCAAACTCACTGCCGTGGACTCGATGCCAACTCAAAGTGACCCATGGGGCAGGCTAGAACTGCCCGCCTTGAGTCTGAAACTCCGATGGGAGCAGAAAGCCCATCTTTCTCCCTCAGAGTGCCTACTGGTTTCAAACTGCCGGTCTGTGCATCACAGCCCGCTGCGTAATCTCTGCACCACCAGGGATCCTTATGTGTCCACAGGGCTAGAGCGAGCAGTAAAGGCTCGAAGCACGATAGTGTGGAAAACAGGAATTAAATGTTCTATCTCTAAGTGGTACAGCCACGGGAGTCAACAGAAACGGGAAAGTCCACCCACTGTTGCCATATACACTAGTTGACTTGTTTATAAGGAAATTAAAGGTTTTTAAATTTCTGTATTAGTTGAACCTACAAAACAAAGCAAAAAAAATGCAGGATAACATTGTCAAGGCTGTAGAGCTTCTGTAGGGTATGTACCAGGATGTGTTTTGTGATGCTGGGAACATTACTTACCCTAAGAGTATACTTCAATTTCTTGTAAAGTAAGGGTCATAAGTTGACCCACCTCAGGGATTTGGAACAGCGCCTCCAACAGGAAGCCCTGAGCAACTGCTCGTTGTCATCATTCTTCATAGGCCACCACAGAGCGCCTCCTCTGGGCCGGGAACTCCCTGAGAAGAAGACGAAGGAATGCAACCCCAGCAGAACGCAGGCATCACTAGTGAGAAAGGACAGAGGAATAAGGAGTCTCTCTGGAAGTGCCTCCTGCCTGGACTTATACCAAGGATCGCTCTTCAAAAGATGCATCTGAATCACATAGGTAACCCGTGGGGAGGCAGAGACGCCTTAGGGATGCCGTCAGAGAGGCTTTCTCAAGTGGTTCAGTAGAGAGGGCTCAGAGAATGCAGGAGCGTCCCGCCAAGCACACCAGGCTGTGGGTATGCCTTAAAGCCAGAGGGGAAAGGGTCTTAGGTGTCACCCAGGGAATGCCCATGGAAGGTTTAAAGCAGGGATTGAATGCGACACTATAGTTATTTCAAATATGCCCTCCTGCAGCAAAACAATTGCCAAAGAAGAGTTAGAATTGGAGGCAGAGGACGGCTTGTTTAGATGAGAATGTATGAGATCTTAACTTCGGTGGTGGATTTGGACGAGAAAGTAAGGGCTCTTGGGGGCGATTTTCACAGGGTTTGTGGTAGATTGCGGTAGAAGTATAGGAAATAGGAGGCTCTAGATTTCTGGCTCACCCCACAGTAGTACTGTGGATTGAAGAAGAGGACTGCCTTTGGGAGGGGCCTGATCGGATCACAAGGAGAGGAAGTTAAAAAATGCCACACTGGGCAGAAACCAAAGAACCAGGAAAATATGAGAGAGGAACTGGTCTAAACTGGCCAACGTGACCTGACCTGGATACATTTCAGAGAAGTAACAACCCCTTGACCCCAGTTTATTTATTCCCTGGCCTCGTCTGCTCTGATGTATCATGATACTGTAAAGAAGGCTAAGATGAACGAATCCATAAATTGCGTGCTTTGTTCAGGAAAATTCCCTTATAGGTGGGTACTAATTCTATGGATCATTTCCAGGTTTTGGTCTGGGGCCAACCAAGAGAACTTCATGCTTTCTTTTCTCCGTCATGTGAACACCAGCTGGTTCTCAAGAAATCTCAAGTCTAGATCTAAGGATTTTTTTCGTGCCAGGCTCTAACTAAGGTTGTGACAGCAAATTAAGAACACCTGCCAATTTATTCTTGCCTGATTTTGATAAGACTTCATAGTGAGACTCTAACTCAAAGTTGCAAACTGTCAATCCTGCAGCCAAAATGGATTGCAGACATTTTATTTTGTCTCACACATGTTGCAAAATATATGAATTAAAGTACATTTAGAAACAGCGTTATGTCACAGGCTTGATGTTCATGAATTTGCAACCCTTGCTTAAATAATAAATGGCTGTCTATGCTCTTGTCCATATAAGATGGACATATACATATGTATATTCCCATATGCATAATAATGTGAACGGGTATAGGAACGCTGGTGATATAGACTACATTTTGGCAAGTGGTAGGGTAACGGGAGTGAGCCAAAATTCTGACCTCACGTTTGCTGCACAAATCCTCATCAGTTTAGTGGTGAGAAGACAGGTGGCAGCCAATAGCTACCTAGATCCTTGGAAAGATCAACCTGGTGCAATGGATGATGATATTATTACGAATATAGCCAATATTAACATTCCGATACTTCATTACATTGACAAAGATTGCAATGAGAACAGACAATGGTGCAAATTAATCTATTCTTCTGACAGTCTCTAATGAGAATGGGATGTGGTTTAAAAAAATTAAGCCATTCTTAGTACATTCTCAATATTGCAAAATCATGGTCCATCTCACGTGCTACACACTTGGATGATAAATCAATGGAGACTGTCAGTTTAGAATCGAGTGGCTTGGTGCTTGCTGGACAGTAGAGCACAGTTGCTTTGTTTCATCACAACCTCGCGGATTAACCAAAGTGAAGTGTGCCCACTTGTGTCTTGTAAAACACAAGAAAGTCAGCTAATTATTATTTTAATAAAAATATTGCTCAGTTTTCTGAGTGCTGCGGGTTAATTTTATAAAATGCAATGGACACCATGATAGATTATTTGAAGAATTCAGACTACAGTACTAATTTATCCCAAAGCAGTGTGTCAGTAACGAGGCTCATCGTAGAGAGCTGGGTCATCATCCTCTGCACTGGCTAGATTGCGCTGTGAGCTAAAATAGATGGCAGAGGAGATGGTTTGTAGCTTACTTATACAGAGCAACTCAATGTCATGTTTACATTGGCTTCAAAGCCAGAGACCAGATGTCTCCAACAGAACTAAACTTCTGATTTAAATAGAACAGAAAATGCTAAAGGATGTTTCAGATGTTTAGTTCTTAAACCTGGTGTCGTTGCCTTGATTCTGGACCGAGCCAACACTACAGCACGTGGTAGAACCGCTTCCTAGAGCCTTCGAGGCAGCAAAAGCACAGACACAGACCGCTCCACCAATTAGTTCTTAAGTCCAGACAACAAAGGACAATAAAACGCTTAGATCTCTAGATGGTAATAATAACAGTCACAATAACAGCTAATACTTACTAAAAGCCAACTGGGTGCCAAGTGCCGAGTGTACATTATCTGAATTAATCTTAAGAGCAGCCTATGGTTTAAGTTCTACTAGAGCGGGGTGTGGGGTCCATGTCACATGCTTCCAAGAGGTCAAGATTTAAGTGCATGCGTCCTCAGAACATATTTTCACAATTATTATACTCTCTCTTTATTCTATAGTTAAAGACATTAATAGCCACACAGGTAAATTTGATTCCATGGCGTCTCTTGGCATCTCCAAGAGAGTTAAGATCAATGACAGACTGAAAGTCAAGCTTCCATATTTCCTAGCAAAGGGCACTTTGTAGTATGCCATACTGTTTCGGTTTATGAAAATCTACCGCTTGGACCAAAATATTAGATGAACTAAATATGCCGCTACACATTGTCAGCATATCTCCAGCTGAAAGGACTGAAGAAAAACGATCAGGTCTTGAATTACAATATTGAAAGGTTCTATGGGAAAAATATTGAATAATGTAGGGACCATCAAAAGATTATAGAGGAATGCACAGATCAACTGTACCAAAGAGACATAGGAGGCATTCAACCATTTCAAGAGCGCGCATATGGTCGAGACCCAATGGTGCCGAAAGAGAAAGTACCAGCTACATGGAAGGCATGGGCCAAAACAGGTCTCCAGGAACTATCAGACAATCATGCTTCCACATGTGAATGACACAAGGAAAGCACTTGCTCACCTGCGGTGAGACATGCAGAAGACAACTCCCTGGCCACTTGGCTAGAAGAGGCCCATATTCCTGGCTGTTCAAAGAAAGGTGAGTCAGGAGAATGTGGAAAATGTTACGTGTGATATTGTGACATTATTTATAACGAATCAATTAATATGTCCTTTCTAGCCATTTATTATATTATAGAGTGCATTTTAATTCATATTTAATGTATTATAATTCTGGACTCAATTCCTGTGGCTAAAACTCCATTTGGGGGGTAGATTTTTGCTATCCTAATAGACAGGATTAAGGTGGGAGTAAATCTTGACCTCAGTAGAGGGTGTGAGCTAAACCAACCCTTTGTTTGAGGATGCTTTAAGATTACTAGAGAATATGACTTAAAGGACCAGCTTTCATTTTCCTTGGAGGCTTGATTGCTAAAAGACCCAAACCACACCTCCATCAATGCCAGTCCTCAGTTCACAAGAGCCACAACAAACATGGTGTCAAAGCTGATGAGCATCACAAGAACCTGCTCCAGATCTCTGTCTGCAGTGGTGGAGGTGGATGCAGAGGCCTGAGGTGCTGGAGAGTATGCACCGAGACTGTGGAGCAACCCCAAGAGCACAGGATCCCTGGTACTAACCAGCCTTGAGACAATGGAACTGTGAGACAGAGCAACAGGTGGGCTGCCTGCTGAGCTCAGAGAGGCAGAAGCCAAGAGAGGACGTGGCTAAGAGCCAGAGGACTGGGAAGAGACTTGGCTGCTGGCTGAGGAAAGGTGCTGCTGAGAACCAATGACTGTGTCCTGACTGTTTACTGATACGGATTCGTGATGTCCTATTAAATTTCCTAATAAACTCCCATAATTGTGATTGTTGTCTCTGAGTGCTGAGTGCATACTGCAATGAATTATGGAACCCAGAACAGAAATAGAGTGCCAGGGAGGAATGGTTGGTGTCAGAGTAGGTGAAGGAGGATGATGTGTGAAGACATGTCTGATTCCTGTCTCTTGGCAATAGGGAAGCCAGAGCAAGTCATATATGGCCGCTGACATCTTTGATTGCAATAATTACCATTCCATTCAAGTAAAATATTTCTTTAATACTTCCTCCCCCCAACTATCATGACCTCGATTCTACCTTACAAATCAGATTAGACCAGAACATGCACACTGCTACAGATAAGAGTCCACGACAGGGAACCCAGGATAAATAAAACCCTCAGGGCCAATAATGAGAGTAGATATACCAGGAGGAGAAGGAGAAGATGAGGGGAGAAAGGGGAATCAACCACAAAGATCAATATATAACCCCCCTCTCAAGAGAGCGAACAACAGAAAAGTGGGTGAAATAAGGGTTCATGAGGAAGGGTGGGTGGGAGAGGGAGGGAGAAAATGAGGAGCTGATATCAAGGGTTCAAATAGAAAGAAAATATTTTTTAAATGATGATGGTGACATATGTACAAATGTGCTTGACAAAATGGATGAATATGATAAGAGATATGGATTGTGAAAAGACGTGTAAGAGCCTCCAATAAAAGTATTTAATTAAAAATAAATAAATAAATATTTCTGGAGATCCTTCAACTAAGTTTGCAGCAATACATTGGCAGGGAGCTACCAGAAATTCAGGTGGGAGTCAGACGACACCTGGGGCAAGCGAAATCATTTTTGATATTAGATAAATCTTGAGTCAAA
This sequence comes from Tenrec ecaudatus, assembly GCF_050624435.1. Lineage (NCBI taxonomy): Eukaryota > Metazoa > Chordata > Mammalia > Afrosoricida > Tenrecidae > Tenrec > Tenrec ecaudatus. The sequence continues at coordinate 103,484,625 of NC_134530.1, forward strand.
GCAAAGAATACCAGGAGAAAATTTTGCTTTTTTAATTGACTATACAAAGGCATAGGGATAGCATTGAGAAGAATGGTAATTCTAGAACACTTCATTATTGTCATGCAGAACCTGTACAAGGATCAAACGTCAGTCATTTCAACAGAATAAGGGGACATTGAATGGTTTAAAAACATTTTTAAGTGTGCATCAGGGTTGGATCTGCCCACCATCCGTATTCAACACCAATGCTGAGTAAAGAGTCAGAGAAGTAGCACTATGCAAACAACATGATATCAGGATTCAAAGAAGGCTTCTAACAACCTTCACTGGAGAACAGATTAAAGTTATCAAGGATTTCATCTTGTTTGCATCCACAATCGATGCTCATGGAAGCAATCATCAAGAAATCAAAGACATATCCCACTGAGGAAAATCTGCTGCACAAGACTGCTTTAAAGGGTTAAAAAGCAAAACATTATTTTGAGGAACAGGGTGCACCTGGCCCAAGCCATGGTGTCTTCAATTGCCACATATGCATTGTAAAGTTGGACATTGAATGAGAAGACTGCAGAGAAGTCACTGCATTCGGACGAGAGGGCTGGTGAAGAACACTGAAAGCACTACAGACTCCCAACAAGATAAGCAAGTCTGCCTTGAAGGGAGCACATCCAGACTGCTCCTTAGAAGCTAGCATGGTGAGCCTTTGGCCCATGTATTTTGGACATGTTACCAGGGGAGCCCAGTCCCTGAAAAAGGATATCTCACATGATAAAGTGGAGAGACAAGGGAAAAGAAAGATCTTTAACAAGATGGATTGACACAATGTCAGCTGCAAAGGGCTCAAATACAGGCGCAATTGTGAGCATACCGAACAACCAGGCAGTGTTTTGTTTTGATTTTTAATCTTGTACCTAAGGTAGATATGAGTCTGAACCAATTGGATAATACTTAACAACAACAACAACATTATCCATGATAGGATTCAATATAATGTAGTCACTCACATGATGATATTTGCTATAAGCAGTCAATCAATCGAAAGCAATTAATTCAGGTTTTTGCCTGCTTCCAATATATATACAAGCTGTGGTCAAGCTTGTTTGCTGAATCTGGATCCTACACTGGGCTCATCATCTGACCTTTGTATTTGAGCCTGCACTTGGCTGCCTGGTCTGCTGATCTTGAGAGCAAATTGTTAGCTTTTCTGCAAACCTTGGATTTATTAACTTCAACCATCAGAAACCTGCCTTCTGAAACACTGATCCCGGAATCATTAGCAGCCTGCTGTCTTACCTGGTGACCTGGCATTCACTCACCTTGAAGTCAGGAAACTGCCCTTTGATCTGCTGCTCTTGTGGTCATCATCCTAGGACACTTCAAGAATCAAGAGAAGTACAACCTAAGATGTCATCCTTGAACTTCGAACGGGCCCACTCTGCAACAGTGTGCGCCCTTTCTTTGTTGTCACCCTCTTTGAATACATATATACATATGTTCTATCATTTTTGTTTATTTGTCCCTAGAGGACCCACCATAAGACACATGGCCACGTTGCTGTTCTCCCTTGTCACACATGTCTAGCATCTACCATAGTACAGAAGAACATTTTCTACATTGCATGAAGTTTTACCGGACAGTGGTATTCTAGACTCTGCTACTTTACAATTTGTTATACTTCATTATCTCTGTACATTGATGATAAGACAGGTGCTTGATAAATAGGTACAGTGTATTTTTTAAGTTAGTCTTCTATTTCAGTGACAAAGTTTCAGTTTTGACAAATAAAAATGTTTATGCAAGGAATTTAACATATGAGTATCATATGAAAGACAAAAGTAAATGTTTGATGAGTGCATTAATAGTCTCTTCGTGAACCCAACACACCAAACAATTGTTCCAGCTGTTAGTTCAACATGCTGACTTCAGCAGTGTCAATTGCATGAACTCTCCTGTTGCCTTGCCCACTTTCAGCAGAAGCGCTAATTAGCAGCATCGCTGCCCAAAGCGCATGAAGCGAAATGGAGCCAGAAATGCCGAAGCTTTCCAAAGTCCACTTTGAATTATGAAGGATTCCATATCAGTCATGTTAAAGTGGTATTCCGCAAACTGCCAAGAAGCAACCAAGTGAGTGTACACAGTTAGCAATGTCTGATGCGAGAGTCCAAAGTGGGGCGATTGGTACCTGAGTCTGCAGTGAACTCACGTGTAGTTGAGTGCCCCTCCAGGACTCTTAGGATATATAGGATTAGCCCAAATACACTGGCTCCATTGGGTTCAAAGGATACCTGGCAGCTCTCTGGGTTACGTCTTGACGGATAGCCGCAAGGTCAGTTTTTCAAATCTACCACCTGCTCTGAAGGAGAAAGGATGTCTGATCCTATAAGCGTTGCAGTTCCCCAAACCTTGTATATTGTCACTCTGAGTCAGATTTGACTGGATGGCGGTGCGTTTAGATCGTTTCTATGCTTTTAGCTGTAGCAGATCCGCAATACAGTAGTCTGGAGGTGAAAACTACAACAAAGACCAGTGATCATTAAACATCAGATTATTGAGTTGATTATTTGCCTCATTCCAGAAAGACTTAAAAATTATCAGAGTAGCCAAGGTAAGGAATTTAATATACCTATTTCTTGGCCTAAAGACAGCTTCTATGAGTCATAGTAAGTAAGCTCAACATATTCTGACCAATTCCTTACTTTTATTTTTCATTTTCTTGGTGCCAGCAATTATAATTCTACCCACTATAGAAAACAAAACCACCACCAAACTCTCGCATCGAATCTGTTCTGACTCCGGGCGGGCCTATAGGCCAGACTAGAACTGCCCTGGTGGGTTTCCAAGACCGCACCTCTTTCCGAGAGCAGCAAGCTTCATCTTCCCCACGGGACGGACGAACTGGCGGTGTCAAACCCAGCTGCCCAGGGACAGAGCAGCACCGCCTGTGTGGGTTTCTGAGGCCGTAAACCTTTATGGAGCAAAAAGCTTCCTGCTAATTTGAAGGCTAGGAGCCGAGAGCATAAACAGCCATGTTACCACGGCTATTATGTGTAATCGTAGCCTTTTGTGACGTGATCATGAAAATATGCTACCGTTTAGGAAAGATGTTTGTCTGTGGGTATCAAAAGCTTTGAAAGGAGTTGCCTTTTACATATTTAGTTAGCTATTAATTAAAAATATTATCAATGAGCGGAGTCCTATTAAAACAAGATCTTCTTTGAAGTGTCCACACCGGATTTGCCGTAACACCAGACAGAGGGATGGTGAAGTAAATCACAGTGAATGTGCCAGTGGGTATACGCTCAACAGCTCTTGACTAATGTGGGAAAATGCTTGTGTTTCAGCTGCAGAGGGAAGGGCTACAGAATTGGTATCTGTCAAGAACTCAATGAAAAAAAGAATAGTTACGAAAACATTACCCAAGGGCAACATGCTTACATTTTAATTCTTCCAAATCATGATTTTACATCTATATTTTTAAAATTTTTACATTATTCACTTTAAGTTTTGTATAATTAACTAGCTCTTCGGAATAAGGTATGAAGCAATATGCTAAATTACCTTGCATATAATTTCATGTAATCTACAGGAAATTTATAAACAAAAGTTAGCTGTGATACAGTTTGGTGAGTCAGAGGCTGGCAGTCGTCCATCAAGTCTCCGCAGTTACTGTGGTATAGTCAGACAGGACAAAAGAACGATCTGGTTCCGAGCAAATATTTCTACAGAACAGAAAGAATCCCACGTGCTTACAAAATGCTTTCAATTCCAAGTACGCTGAAGAGAACACAGACTTTGAAACAAGACAGACACGCCTGGATTTGATTCCTGCCTAAACCAACTACCAAGTTAGGAAGAAAAAAAAACCAATCACCTAAACAAACAACATGTGCCCCCCCACCCCCCCTAAAAAGTAGCTGTCATTGATTCAATTCCAACCACGGTAACCCCATGTTTTTCATTGTATCGCTGGACTCCGTAGGGTTTTTGGAAGCAGACCACCAGGTTTGTGTTCCTAGACATCTCTGGGTTGATTCAAAACCCTAATCGTTTGGAATATATCCAAGCATTTAACCATTTATTCCAATTAGGGACTCTGCATATATATAAATTTCATAAAATAAAACCTAGTCACACACACAAACACGCACACGCATGCATCTCTTACTTAATGCTTACATACATACATAAAAGCTATAGCTATCTTTCATGGCTGCTGAGTATTGTGGTATGTTCAAGAGAAGCAGCTATACACTCATTTTCAAACAGAAAGAATTCAGGAGGTGCAGAACATGAAGAATATTGCGCAATGGAGAATCATCAACAGAGCGTTAAGAATTCCTTGGGCCCTCTACAATAATGGGAAATTGGAAGTGAGAACTATCCAGAGAAGAAAAGAGCCTAGCGGTGCAGTAATTGGTCTTGGCTACTAAGAGAACGTTTGGTTCTTCGAGCCTCGCTGCGGGTCCATGACAGAAAGATGTGCCATCTTCCTCTGTAGAAGTTACAGCGCTGGCAACTTTTGGAGGCATTTCCACGCTGTCTCATAAGGATGCTGCTCATTGGAATTGACTTGATGGCAATGGGCTTAACATTCAGAAAAGAGTCATGGATGATCCAGCATCTAATACACCCAGTTACTAACAGATTAGCAGCTTAGCTGAAGCCACCCGGAGAAGAAAGGCCAGGCAGTTTACCTCCCAAAGATCAGTCAACTAAACCCCACAGAGCTGTGATGCTGACATAGTTCGAAACAGAGAACATATGTAGGGGAACTGCTTGAAAATGTAATCGATGTCACAGAAGCGTATATGGAGACACTAATGCAATTATTGTCTGTGTTGTATTGTGTGTTGCAATATATTTTTTAATCTTCAGAGGCACAATACCACTCTGACATTGATTGACACAATGGCAACTGTTGTTTATAATATTCAGAAATCCAGGTAGGGAGGCAACACTCAGGATTTCAATCAATGAGTAGTATTAAGTAAAGTAACGGATTAGTGGTATCTAGCAGACTTTAGTCAATGAGTACATTATAAATATTACAATTTAAAATCTTGTCATCCCTGTCACCAGATCTAAATTTAAAAGACCAAAAGCTATTTTGACCAAACAATATAGGTGATTTTAGAAGTGCATATTTCAATGACTACCCACCTCTTGTTACATATAAGGTGAGCCCCTTAACCTGGAAAAGATGGGTTCTGTGCACACTCTATACTTTAGTCGCTCTAAGCTACTTCCTTTTGATTGCTCTTGGATCACTGTTCCTTTATAAATCTTTTCTTTGCTCTCTCATTATTTGTTGACGGAATAACTAGATAAATAAACCATTATAAAGTGGTTTTTATAGTGTCAAATTAGCCACCGGTTTGTTCAAATCACTAAAACAAACAAAAATAGCATAGAGATCTCTTTTAATCTCACCTGATGTTTCACGGGTTGATTTTTGTGGAAGGGATAGTTTTTATTGTGATTAAATAATAAAAACCTCTGTTGGTTTCTAAAACATTTTCATTTTACTCTATTCATGAAGCAATAACTCCTGTCTCCCCTGTTCCTTGGTAGCCTCAAAACTTTCTGTCTCCTGCCTGTGCCTAGTCTCGATATTCCACATAAGTAGGCTCAGCCAGCATTTGTTCTTTTGTGCCTGGCTTATCTCACTGAGGAAAAAAATGTTTGCAGGTTTCACCCAGGTCTTACTTGTATCAGGACGGTATTTCTCTTTATGGCTGAATAAAAACTCTACTTATCTATGTACCAAAAGAAAGAGAAAACTTCCATGCTGATTTATAGTGCCCCTATAGGACAGATTAGAACTTCTCCCTTGGGTTTCCAAGACATCACTCCAAAGCCTCTCCTTTCTCCTGGGGAGCGGCTGGTAGTTTCAAACTGCTGATCTCTTAGTTAGGAGCCCAACGCATAACCACTACCCCACCAGGCTGCCATGTAGGGACCATGTTTTGCTTGGCCAATAATCAGTTACTAGATACTTGGGTTGCTTCTACCTGTGCTGGTATGAAAAGCGGCACACACATATGCTTCAGCTTGATCCTGATGCCTTTGGTTGACTCTGTTTATAGGAGGAAGCTTCAAAAGTTTGTGGGCTTCATGTACTTTCATTTCACTTCCCCACACACTTGTTGACACCCCCTCATATGCTTCTTGAAATTCTTATGTCAATTCCCAGACTGACTTTGATGTGATTGATTGACTTGCAGCTGCTGCGTGAGCAGACATGGCTCATCACCACATCAGCCCTCCCATTGGCTGCCCTGTCCCCAGGCCCACGGCATCGCTGCTGATGGGAGGACGGAATGCATGCCCTGAAGTGAGTAGTTTTTGTTTCCTCTTATAAAATGTGTTATGGTCAAAATCTGTCACCAATAGTAGAACTCCAAAGTATACTTTCAGTGTGTATTTTAAGACTGTCAAGGCAGAAAGACTGATTTGCCTTCTGCTCTTTAGTCTCTAATTGCCTCAAGAAGTTTGAATATCTCATATTTCTTTGCTGCTGCTTTCTGATTTTGAAATTTTTCTCACAACTTATTAGTAAAAGAAAGACCAGGGTATGACAGATGAGTCTCAGGCTCATCCCAGCTGCAATTTTATTAACTGCGCTTGAACTGTACTTCATCATTGTCTGAAGAAAGAAAGTTGGCACAAGTTAGACTGGTGTTGGCTACTCATTGTGAGGAGGCCTTAAGCAACCCAGGCAGAAGGCAGAAAATGTGGGTGCTAATTCTCCCCTGCCTCTCTGGATGGCTCTGTGATAAAGTTGTGAAGCACATAAATTTAGAGTCCAAAAGGAGCAATTAATGTTATGAAATGAAAAAAGAAAGTAGCAAATGTAAACAGTGACAGAAGTATTTTAAAACATAGAGTTCTAAGGGAGTAGAAGAAGAAACAGTCATTTAATACGAGGATAAATCCCAGGCCATTTGTCGGCAGCAAAAGACTCTACTTAGCTGTACCATATAGGGTGGTCTACTTCATTTTCAGAGTGACAAAATAGAAAAATCTACAGCCTCCACCAGTGAACACCACTGAGTTCGATGTCTAGAATTCCCCTGCTGGCATGTTTTATCTTCCATTGAAAACCTTGTTTTGCCTTCAGCCCATTGCCTCTGCTGCTCTAAGTGTAGGGAATTTAGTGGACATTGTTTGCCCTGGAAATCCTCACACATAAACACCTGTTGGCCTTCACTTGTCCTTCTGAAACCATCATCGTGATTGCTGTCCTTTTCTAACAGGGCGGTGTCTCTAACCCCTCCGGAGCTCCGTCTCTCTCCCCAGCAAGGCTGCTACTCTCTTGGGAAACTTACATATCAAAGGAGAACTAGACTAAACCCCAGTCCAGCTGTTTGGACAAAGAAATCAAGTCTTCTGTGCTTTTGCTAAAGACAAAAGCTATACAAAGCCATGACCCAAGCTAGCAAGTACACTATAAGTCTATGTGTAAGACACGTGAAAATATTGTGCTGGGGTGCAGAATAAGCATTTCAGAAGTAAGCTCTTCTCTTGATCATAAAGCTCAACCCACTGGCCACATCTAAAACCTACAATAACTGCATTTACTCGCTTAGAATCTCCTGTCACCGTTCCAATGGTAGCTCTATAAAAGCAGGGGGCACCTTACTGGCTGTGTTGCTTGCTACTATAATTCTGGCACTTAAAACTATAATCAACAGATATTCAAGCAATATTGGCTGAACAAACAAATGAAAAAGACTATGGCTTATGAATGCTTAGTGTTTTCTTGCCTGGATTTCCACATACAAGGAATTTTGTCTTAAACTATATATGTCTTAAAATAGCTTGGGAAAGGGCTTTCTCATCTTTCCATATGAGCGTCCGGCCTATTTTCTGAACATAAGGATATCAATAAGCACAATAAGCTGAGTTGTCTTCAGTCTGCAGGATATGACACATTCCAGAGTTTAACACAAAGTATCTATCAGGAGAGTCCCCTTCGCTCTTGCTAACTGAAGCTCTGTGACTATGCTTATGGATACATAGATGGTTTAGTTTGGAGATAAAATCAAGTCACTGGAAGCTTCTAAAAAACATTCTTTGGAGGATCAAATGGAGACCCAAGGGATTAGCGGTACTGTTAAAGAGAGAGAAAAGAATAATTCATAAAAACAGACCAAAGATTGCGTGCTTAGTGGAAAAGTTTTCTGTGTGGTAGAGATCCTCTCAGGACGTTGTCTGAGCTACGGGGGAGGACTTGGAGAGAGCAGTGGGGGAAAGCATATCAGGAGAGCAAAGTCTCAGAAAAGACAGCTGTCTTGGTACGAGGTAAGCCTGAGTCGGCTCTATGAAGCCAATCAGGTCATCACCACATGAGTGAGCTAAGTGATGTAGGAAAAGGGAAGCGGAGGCCTAATTTTCACTTTTTTCTTCAATAATTACCTGAGTTTCTACTATCTACCCCTTTGGGGAGCTGGAGTTCTAAAGTGAGGCGTGGCTGTCACTGGAATTCAGGGACTACTGAGCTGATGGAAACTGATTGAATGGAGAACATTAATGTTTCTAGAGTTACCACCGGAAGCCAGATCTCTCAAGGAGAAGACAAGTCAATAAGAGTGTCTACTAAAGCAGTTAGAGCAGGTTGGGGGACAAAGAGTGTAGATCAGAGAAAACTTTCTACAGGAAGTGACACTTGAGCTAAGAGAGGATGCACAGAAGTTTCGGACTGAAGAGAGTTGACATGAGAGAACATGAGTCTAAGCAGAGAAGGTGGGCAGACTGGTTCACAGAAAAGATAAATAACAAAGACATTCAATCTTGAAACATTTCAGCCACCGAGAGGTTAATTTTTAGGATTGCATCATTTGAAACAAGTGCTTCTTTATGTCTAAGGTATGACCTTCATGCTATTTTGACCTTCACTTTCTAGATTATCAACTTTATGATTTATTCTTTTTTGCTTGTCTGTCATGGCCTTACTTCTTGAATATGAAGCATATATTATCTCTTAAGTGTTTCTTTTCAGGAAAGACCTGACAGATAAAACAGACAGAGGATAGTAAAAAAAGTCAGCCTGCTGGAGTTGGGGGATGCTTACCAGAAAACAATAAGATGTGGGAAAGAGTTCTGGTAGGTGGATGGGGTCAAATGTTGAAAAGTCTGGGAAACTAGGATGGGAAATTTGGAGGTAGCCTTTAGGGAATTGAAAGTTTGTATTATATATATAGAAAAAGAACGTTTGTGATCTCTTAGCTTAGCAGCATTTGGGCTCAGCAGGGGTATGATAAAAGTAACTCAGGAGAGAAAGAGGATTCATCAGAGTTTGTTAGGAAGGATTTATCACTTTAAAAATTCAAGCCAGTTCTATAATAAGGTAGACCCTAAGGGTCACCTCCCAGAGCCCTGGTATTGTTGTCCATTAGGCATTGGGTTGGTCACTACAAGGTCAGCAGTGAAAACTCACGAGACACTCCATGGACATATGAATCTCTTGGTTCCCAGGAAAACTGAAAATCTTGGAAAATCTATAAAGAGTCACTATAAACGAATCGGTCTACAGCAGTGGGTTTGGTTGGGGGTGGTACATTGGGCTCACAGGACATTGTCTTCTTCATATGCGGGCTGCAAACTACAAGTTCTAGATTGTTCCAAAGTATTTCATTAACTGAAGATTCGGTGTGTGTTATATATGTGGAGGGAGGGGGTGATGGAATGGTTACCCCCTTGGCTGCTAACAGTAAAATCAGAGGTTGAAACCTACCACTCTCTGCAAGAGAAAACGCTGGGCAATTTGCTCCCATAAACCTGGAAAACCCCATGCGCTAACAGTTCATTCTAGTTTATGGTATAGGGTCACTGAGTCAGAACCAACTGAAGAGAACCCACTAACATCACAATTCCACTGCATGGAAATCTCTGGGATGGAGCCAGTGGTGGTGTGTTTCAATATGCACCTCAAGTGCTGTATGGACAGTTAGGACAGAACCAGAGGGCTGGCACTAAAGCAAAGGACAGGGAGTGAGAGCAAGCAGCTGGGGCTGCAGTTTGCAGGAATCCAGTTGACGACAAGGAGAGAAATACAATGGTTACCATGGGGATGCAGAGTTAAGGGTAAAGCTAAGAACCATTTCAACTAAAAGGGCGGGGGGGGGGGGAGGAGGGGAGACTAGATTGCAGAAATGAAAGAGAGGAAAGAGTTTAGGAGAATTGTCATCACTGACTAGTGAGTGTCAGAGACCGTAGACCAGAGGACCCATTAGACCCTTGGAATACGGACATTGTTTGCAGTTGGAGGAGAGAACAAAGCTACAGGCTGTGCAATAAGGTGCAAGTGCAGAGGGAAATTTTAAAAAATGAATAGAAAAGATAGCTGCTGAGAAAAAAATGTTACTGGGCTGGTCTATAGGGCCGAGTGGAGCTGTCAATTAGAATAGAATAAACTTAGGGTGTAAGAGTAGGCTTTGATATGCTTTTCACCTTAAAGGTGCTCAAAAAATGCAAGCGAGATCAGGAGAGGCAGACAGATGGCCAGGGAGTGAAGCTTGTGCAGAGAGGTCTATCAGAAACAGAGGAAGAACCTGGAGTTCAAAGAAAAAAGTTTTGAATCCAGGGAGCAAAGGGAGCAGGGTGAGAAGGTTAGAGACTCTCAAAAGAAGACAGTGGTCTCACTTGCTGGCCATTCCGAACAGGAAAAGAAACAGAGGCTAGGTGAGGCATATAAGCATATATATTTAATCTATTCCACAGACTTCTTAAAAAGCCATGTAACAATGTCCAGTGAAGTTATAAATGTATCTGGATGGAGACTAAAATAGAGGTAAGGCAATAGGATGTTTGTTGGCTCCATAACCTTCCTTCCTCCTACCAGGAAAGATAAACATTATAATATTATGTTTTATATCCTGAAGGTCTGCTTTCACCATATTGATATACTGGTATATCAATCAATAATACAAAAAGTCTGCATATAATTTTATTTTTCAAATATATGTGACTTTGAAAGACAGATGTTTATTCTGAGTTTACTTTTAAACCTAATGTTTATAAGTACATGTAATTCTTCTGCCAGAGGAAAGCACCCACCAAACAATAGTGGCTTGCTGAACTCAAAAGATCACCCCTTGAAAACTCACATGCTAATGAGCTGTTTAATTTCAAAATCTTAAATTAATAACAACTGCAATAAAGCGAATTAAAATTCCTTTTTGTTCAGAATCCATTGTGTTGATCTTAAAGCTGGCAGTCTGTTCATCTTTTAAAATGATTGAAGCTGAGCTCTCCATCTAGTGGATTTTAAAGAGATTGCAGATTTTATATCAACCTACTATCCAGAAACCCTTAACAGGTTTTAAATCCTTAACAGGTTGTAAAGATTTCTACTTGAGAGCTAGGATACTTGTCACTGAAACAGTTGCAACTGAATGAAATATACTCACATGCACATCCGCTGGGCTATGGTTAGCAAGCAAGACTCAATTTTTGTTTTATACAATAGATAGGAAAAGATAGCAGGTATAAATACAAATATATATGTGTGCTCAGCTGCATAGAAAGCAGTATTATATCACCACTAATTGAAATGTGAATAGTAACTTCCATGAAATAAACAACATGAGTAAATGTGTTCAAGAACATTTTTTCTTTATTAAATCTATCATTCGTTAAAGGTGTTTTGTAACGTTTCCTTGCTGTGTCAGGCCTAGGCAAAGAAGCACCCTCGGTTAATTGTGTCAAACATATCTTGTGACTCCGTCTTTGATTTTTGTATTAGGGTTCACTATGTACTTTTATTTCATTGATAGCAAAAAATGACTGAGCAATTTCCCTCCAATACAATGCATCTGTAGCTGTTGGAGTGTGCTTTTGGAGAAAGCTAAAGTAGAAAATGATTCTTCTTTGAGTGACTCTGTTCACTTTGTTCTGCTCTGACGGTGACGTATTATTATAGTCAGCAGATGGTGGCTATAGGACAGGGTGTGGGACAGAGTTTTCAGCTTCGTCTGTTCTGCTAGGAATTAGAGGCCCCTCATTTTCTGCCTCAAAACTGACGCCTTTTAAAGCTGGTAAGGGGGAGCGTGCCTCCTGCTTGTCCACTGTCGTTTCACTTTCTGTATGCACACTGTTCACGTTATCTGGTTGAATATTTTTAACTTTACTCAAATCACACGCATTGTTGTTCATTTGAAGATCTAGTTCACTACCAGACAGGTGATTTTCATTCTCAGGAGTGCTCATGAAGCTCGAATCCTTTCCAGGAATACTTGCCTTGACAGGATCTGAATTGTCTAATAAATGTTTGTCCCGGTTGCCATGTCCCCGAGCTTTCTGCTTTTCTTTTGCGGTGTGCTGTGAGGTCACTTGTGTGGTCTGAGGGACCACTGGGGAATTTGTCTTGCTTTCATAAAGCACTTTGTCCTCTTCTTCCTCGACTACTTTGATCACCGCGGCTCTGTTGGTGCTGTCCTCTCTGGGCAGTGCAGTTCTACTGCCGGTTCCGTCGTCACTAGTCTGGGTCCAAGGCCAAGTGGCTTGGTTACGCAGAGGAGGACTGATGTCCGTGGGCATCTCTAGTCTATACCGGTACGGAGTAGGATCTGTCTCCCTGGCTTTAAGATGGCTCTCAGATTGCCTGTGGGGAATGAAAGAAGGATCCTGGGTCTCTGACTGAGGAAGGCCTTGTCCCTCACTATTTCTTTCTTCATCCCTCATGTGGCTTTCTGTGACATGATGTGAGGTGGAGCTTTCTGTCGCCAGTGTTTTCTCCTGGTTTCCAAGTTGGGCGTGACTCTGCATTTGCTCTCCCTGTTGTGGAGCTTGATTTTGATCTGAAGTGTACTCTTGGTGGGAGGCTTCAGTCTCTTGGACACTTGAACGATGTGAATGATTCTTTGGGGACAAAGCAAACTGGTTCATCTTGCCACCCTCAATAGTCTTTGATGTTTCCTGAGCCATGTGCTCAGGGAAGTCTGGAGGCCCTTTGTCGGTACCCCTCCCGAAAGAGCAGGATGGTAAAACATCGCCGCCCGTGCTTTCCCAAGGAGTGGGGACTTGACCAGGAGCCTCCAGTGCCCTGGGCCTTGCACCCTGCACCTGCTCGTTTGTGAAATGGGCACGTGAATGCCTGTGCTCAGCGATGATGGGTGGGGAGGGATCGCCATCTGAAATCTGACCATTGAGACGACACCTACCTTCGTCAGAGTCCTGAGGGACTACAGACACATTATTGGAACTGAGCAGAAATGCATCTGTTGTGTTTCTTTTGCAAGATGGTGTCTGCTTGGGCCCATGTTTGAGAGACAGCCTCTTTAGAGGGAGTCTGACATGCGTGTTCCTGTCTGGCTGTCGGGGGTGATCTGCAGAGGACTCGGGGTTTACTTTGATTTCTTTCTCAGAAGCTTTGCATAGATTCTTAGTAGGTAACAAGGTATGTTGGCACTTGCTGGAAAGTTCTGGGAAAGGCTTTTCTGGATGGACTCTCACATTTCTAAACGCATGCAAATGTAATTTTGTGCGTACATTTTGTCCTGTGATTTTCCCTTTGAACTTTGACCTCTTGATTGGCTTCCTTTTCAGAAGCTGTTGATTGGTAACCCTGTGTTCTCTCGTTGTTCTCACCCAAGGCTGGCCACATTTGTGGAGACCCAGGATGGTCGGTAGGTTACTCTGATATTTCTGCTGATTCCTGTAGGTTGCTACTCCCGGTGACATCACCGACTTATTTGTTTCTACGAACTCGGGGTCATGGAAGCTCACCTCCTTGGGGACACCTGTTTTCTTAGCTTTCATTGATAGCTCTGATCTTTCCATCGGGTCCTCGCTCATAAGGAATTTTTCTATTGCACTGTTAATTTGGATTTGCTGTTTCTCAAGCTTTGAGCTGTTTCTATGGTGTGGCATCTTTTCTTTCACAGAATCTTGAAATTGATCACAGGACACGTATCTACAGAGAAGAGAAGTGCTTGGCTGAAAATGCCCAGGCCTGCTCCGTTTGAACTGTCCACAAGGTCCATCATATTTTGATCTATGTTTTTGTACGATCTTTTGTACATAGTGTCCCTCGGGCTTGCAAGGCTTGGATGATGAGCTCACAATGAAACGCCTCTGCCTGTGAGGTTGTAAGCCATTGTCTCCTTGTTCTATTGGAAACTGCCATGATTCATTTGTGAAATGTTTTTCAAGACTTCCTCTTGCCAAGGCTGAAGCAGATGTTGCATGTCTTCTGCCGAATGTGTCACTGCTGATATCTGAGGAACAATAAATACAGGAATTTAGCACTTGACCAACAGATGTTTAGAAAGACACTTTTCTGATTGTGGAAATTGCTGAGTATTTTCTATTTTTTTAACCCAACTACAAAGGATATTTAGCAGCGTGGTATGTTTTCAATGAATTATCTACGGCCATATTTTTGTCAATTGCAATGCAGATCTAAAAGTTGTGAAATTAGAAATGAAAACATTACTCATAGCTGCACATTTGTAGATTAATTTTTGATTTGGTTATCTTTAAATATGTCCATTATCCAAATATCTTTCAAGCAGTGGTAGTAAATTTATTTTTGTGTTCATTCCTCATTTATTACTCAATGTTAGGAAAAACATGGATGCAATATTGGATAGTGTGCAGATTTCAAATGAAGAGTAAGCACAACACATGAAAGTATGTTTTTGCTTTTCTGATACTAATATCTCTATGAAGACAGTGATCATATCTGTTCTATTCTCGCCATTTTAATACACCATTCATTAAATATTTGGTAGATAAGTAGGCATTGCAGAATATGGCCTGTGTTATAGCAATCTCTGCCTGAGGCTTCTAAGTGGTACATTGTAATATAACATTAAAAGTACAGGTTAAATCATATAATTGATTAAAATAGCAATACTACTCACCATTTATTACACAAACACCAGCAGCCAGATACTGTATTAAATATGTAAACTTAATATTCTCTCATTTAATATTCATAAGAGATCTGATTCATTGGACAAGTATATCACTTTATCATTTTTAATTGAAAAATAAAGTTAGAGAGTTTGTATTTTCCCCCATCACATGACAGCTAAGGAACTCTGAGGATGCTCTTAGATAAGCTATAGGCCTGCTAGTTGCAAGGTTAGTAGATCAGGCCCACCAGCAGTGCCAAGGAAGAAAGATGAGGCTATCTGTTTCCTTAAAGATTTATAACTTTGGAAACACTCTACAGGTTCACTGTGAGTTTGAGTGGGCTTAAAGGCATGGTGTCTTCTTTTGCTTTTGTGTGCATGGCATCTGAATTACATGGCCAAGACTTAAATATGAAGTCCCATGCCCTTAGCCGCGACACAATTAATTCCATTTGGGGGGTTCATTTTCTCTTCTTTCATAAAATTGTTTATTTTATCTAGAGCAAAAATGAAATATTTCTATTCCCTAAGGAAAGAACGAGGTGAATTAAATCCCAACTGGTGCCTAAATCTACTATAAAATCTGTCATTACTTTTCTGAATGACTCCAGAGAAACCACTTACTCTCTGGGTCTCAGGAGGTAAAGTAGACGAAAACGTCAGATGGGTATCTAAATTATTCGGGGGGAAATGTCACCTTCATCAGATGCTCTAAAGAGATCTGTGACTCAAAGATAAATATTAAGAACTACTAAATAAATCATCTCTAAAGTCCCCTCTACCCTTGAAATCCTATTATTCAGTGTTTCCAGGTTAGAAGACTTCATCAGAGTGTATGGTTTCCTTATTGACTTCTATTCTGAAGCAGATGTGGTCTCAACTGTTTTCTCCTCAAACACTTGTCCTTTCCAGCACTAACATTTAGTAGAATTTCAATTGTTGCTTTGAAAAAAAAAAATCCTGTATCTGATAAAACAAACCAGGTATCTCTGTGTGAACTAAGGGGCTGGGTTTTAAATGTTTCAAGAGACTACCTTGACTATATTCCCTTCAGTACACTAGGCTCCCAATGAAACATCTGCCTAAGGCTTGATCCGATTTAAAGGTTAAATGTTTATCCTTTTATAAAGTAAAGCCAATGTGATCAGACTCCCGTGGCAGATGTTTCCTTACGCGGCTATAGCTCGCGTGAGTCAAATCATCAGTCCCCAGGAACTGGTAAGAACTGGAGTCTGGGGACTGCAGTGGCATAAATTCACATCCTGCCTGATGCTTCACGTGAAAATAACATATGGGCTCATTCTCATCCAATTGTCCCCAAATTCATCCTTCGGGCTCGATCTCTCTGGTAAGAATTTCTTGGTGCAGCATCGCTGCCATTCATATTCCGAGGGAAAGCTCTGCTTGTTGGAAACCAATTCAAATAAATGACAGGAACCTCTTTACAGAGCAGCCATCAAAGTGTTCACTGCCGAGCCCGCAAGCAGCGCCTTATTATTCAGAAAGAAAAAGGAAGACGTTTAATTCATTGCCTTCACCTAAATATTGACATCGCCCATGTACAGTGGGTAGATGTCATGGCCAGATTCACTTGGCTACCAACATGGGACAATGAATTAAGTCTTGACTTTCCCTGGACTGGGAAGTTATCATCCCTGACAGCTCAGCAAGCAAAGTGTGTTTCCTGACATCATTCCTGAAATGAATCACTAGTATTGGAAGGCCCATTCTTCTAACGTGTCATGCGCTGGGAAGGTTGCTTACTGCAGAATTGGCATTCGAGCACAAAGGCTGTTGCGAGGGAAGCCGGTACTCACCCTCCCATAAATCGATACAGCACGGTTGTTAGTGTAAAAGGTTTCTTTCTTTTTCTTTTTCATTTTTTATAGCATTGGTAGCTGTGGGATTATATAATTCACTTCCCAGGAGGTATGAAATGTATTCTCAGCTCATGGTGATGTGGACACACCATCAACTATTCATCCAAGGTCACACACACACACACACACACACACACACGTCTAGTCTCTGTGGAAGAAGAGGAAACTGGTGCTCCACTGATTTCGGAGGTCTTTCCAGGTGGAGACTTTACAACATGAAACTTCTATCTGAGGGATGACATAGAGCAGGGTGTTGGAAACCATGACGGACTTACCTCTTGTTCGTGCACGGTGTGACAGGTCTTGTGGCTGGATTTCCCCAGGCTTTGGACAGAATCTTGTAAGCAAGTCTGCATCATTAAAAGCTGCCATCTCTCCAAGTGGCCCTGTCCATCCTGGCTGCAGCCATCTGCCATCAAGGGAAAAGAAAGTAGTGTCTGCCCCCCAGTCCTTCCGTTTCAGGTTTCTAAATGATCCATCAAGGGCTGTGGACTCAGGGGCCAATGTTGTCTGATGGCTGTTTCCCTGTAAACTTGGCATTTCCTTTCTGGCCCCCACAATGGACATGACCTTGCGCTCGTTCTCCTGAGGTAAGTGGCAGTTGCAGTACCCCTTAGTGCAGGGATTTCTTGCTTCGCGAACACACAGGGATTCACCGAAGGTTCTGCAACAAAGGTTTTCTGATGTGTGCTCCTTGGCTTTGCCTTTTCGGAATTTCCAGTTAAATACAACTAAACCTAGGCAGGTAAGACCGACAGCTCCTGTGGCAAATAGAAAGACCATTAAAAGAGAACATCCTAGGAGAAACGTAAAGCACCAACAGGGTGTGAGAACCGCACATGCAAAGGTTAAAGTCCGTAAGGGCACCAGAAGGGGCGGCAAGCTCTTCACCATGTGGAAACATATAAGAGCAGATAGAGGCTATTTCATTGACATTCTCCTCTTTTCCAATTTTGATTGTTTTTTTGCATACCTTAGAAATTATAAAAAACACCATTATCTGGTATCCCATTGGTAGGGGAAAAAGGGAGTATTTGTATTTAGGATAACGGACAGTAATTCTTGCATTCATTATTTTCTATCGGGGAGCAGTTCAATTCCCAATTTTCTATTCACTGGCCAAATAATCAATAAAATAAGACTATATTTAGTGAAGATCCTGAAATTCTCATGTGCCTCAATCTCTTCCACAAATAGAACAGCTGATACTACCTGCCATTGGCATAATTAAATCATCTTAAACGCCCCCATGACCTTATGTACTTGTTTGCCTTCTATGTGGCATGGAATGCAAACTCTATGGAGATCAGGCATCGGGATCATCGGGTTGTGACCTCCCTTTCTAGCGCCATTTGTCATGGCTTTGGCGGTGTTGAGCACCACCCATTGGTTCTGACTCACAGTGATGACCCCTATGTACATAGTACATTATGATGTCATTTTTATTCACATGCAAGCATTGTATTTGAGACTCTTCCCACTCCTAAGTGTTTATATACACTCTTAGTGATGCTTATATTCCATCCTCCTATCCCTGTGTAAAATCCAAACCCAAAGGAGGGAATGATACTTATTGCTTACATTCTGAACACCCAGTTTGCAGAAGGCCGTGGATGACAATGAAAACCCAAAGCCCACTGGTGGAGTCCTCCTCTCGAGCTCAGTCTCTGGTGACTGGATTCTCCTCTGACTACGACTGTGGGAAAGGCGATGTGATAGGACAGAGTACATTGTAGGGTGGATCATCACAGCTCTAGTATGTCAAAATGTGACACTTGGTAATTGATTTACCTCTTGATTCAGTGCATTATTGCTCCCATCTTTCGTTTTTTCTGTTTTGTTTTTGATTGATGTTTTCCTCTGTTTCATTATGCTGTTGATTGGGGACTTTTGTATTTTTCTTGAACTTGTCTGTTTTTCTGTTTGTGAGATCTGGATTAGGTAACCTATAGTGACAGCTGGATTAATAGATTCACAAGGCTATGATAGAGTAGGCTAGCAACAATAACTACAAAGCAGAACAATGTCCTGGCATAGTTGTAGTGATGGTCGTACTACTCTTATGAATGGGATTGGACTAATGAAACGTATGATATGTGAATGGTATGTCAATAAAGTTGTTAAAAATAAACAATTTTTAAAAACATCAATAACCTTAAATGCTCTTGACACTTTTGCTGCTTTTTCTATCCTATAAAGATCACTTTCTTCTATGAACTCTTGTGTTAAAATGATTGAATGCCTAGTACTGCATGTCATGCTCTATGTGTGTATGTAAGGAGCCGTGGTGACCTAGTGGCTACGCCTCTGCCTGATCACTTCAGTCATCAGTTAGAGACCACCGGCTTTACTGAAGGAGAAAGATGTTCCCATCAGAGTCACATTTTCAGAAATGACGGGCGCACTTCCACCCTGTCCTATAGGGTCATTACAAGTCAGAATCAACTCAATGGTAGTGGGTTTGGGTTTTTTTGAATTGATGGGTATATAGTTTGTCCTCTGAATAAGTGTATAAAAGGTAGTATTTCTCAAAGTAAGGTGTTAAGTATAATATGTTCTTATTTCAAATTTTTATATCTCAGCATCTGAAAACCCTAGATATCCAACCCAAAGTGATATGAGTCATATCCCTACCACAATCATGCTCTTTTTCTTTTCACAGCATTTATCATAGCATTATTACAGCCTTGCTTTCATTGTGGTTAACTGGTTGTCTTCCCCACCATTAGAATTACACCTGGTGAGGAAAGGGACCCCTTAGGCTTGTTCAGCATCACGGTGTGTTGTGCTCTTAGGCACAGAGAGATGTTCATGAAATGCTTACTGGACATTCTAAAGGAAGAAAAGTAAGTTCTGACAATTAAGATTGTTGGGTGGTCTAATCTTACAGGAAAGCTTGTTCACTGTTGCTTGTGAAAGATTTGTGTTCTAAGCCCAGCTCCGCCCGGCACCTGCCCTGTGTCGTTGAGCGAGTCAGGTCCACAGATTCAGTGTCTCTGCTGGACACGAGGGCAGTGAGGCCTATGATCCTCCATTCGAGGTTCCTCTCCATGGATTCATTATGCTGTGTCCTTTCCCTTGGGGCAAATTCAGTGAAAACTTAGTATTTTGAAAAAAAAAAGAGGCATACTTGTTCCATATTTCCCATCAAATATGAAGATTAAGCAAAAAAAAAACCCCAGCAGTTTTTGATTAACAATTCCAATCTTTGTATTGCTTACCAGATCCTGAGATAGTATAAACCATTTCAATACATTGAACAACAATACGTTCTTGGAAAGTGCTACAGTATTTTGAAATAATTTAATCTTTATCGAAGCCACAATGATTTTAAAGAGTGATAGCAGATCATATTCTCATGTTTGAGTTCTTCCAAACACGAACTGTATAAAAATAATATAATTTTAAACACACTCACTATCTTTTTTGCCCCTGGAGTGAGAAAATTAGGATTCAAAGCCTCATTATGATATTTTTCTTACATAACTTTTCTGACTTCTGTGAGTCTTGTTTTACTTCTTCTGTAAAATATGCACAATTAATAGTCTTCAGAGGTTAATGAGATAGCACATGTGATGCACTTGACACAATGCTTCAATGTAGTAGGGATCAATAAGAAACTGCTTTAGTTTATGATAATGATTGTTTGATTTTATTGAATCCTGGAAGATTCAACTTTTAGCGAAAACAAACAAACAAACAAAAGCTAGGAGATTTCTTTATTTGGCAGATGTAGTTTCTAAACCAAAGAATAAAGTGGGGCTAAAAAAAAAGACCCTTGCTTTTTATAGGCACATCATCAGCCATTGGAATGAGAGCAAGCATGATCTGATTAAAAGATAAATTCTCTTCTCTAATTGTGTCGAAACAGCAAGGAACCACTAACTCTTCTGCTGCTGATGCTGGAAATGTATCTGAATCCAATTACCAGTCAGGTATGGTTACCTTCCTTTCATGCAGAGCGCAAAAGCAGCAGATGAAGCTTGTCAATAGGCTGAATGTGCTATTAAGAAGATGGTTAACATTTCATTGCCATGAGCATAATTGCTATTTAAAAAAATGTTCTAGCAATCCTTCTGTATTGGAAAAACAGAGGAAAAGGGAAAATTAGTGATAGGCTTTCGTCTATGTATTGGAAACATGTTATAGTTTCATAAAAACACTCTTTTATCCACCAGGCCACAGGACCTGACATGAAAAGACACTAACATTTGGTGCCAAATAGCCACTTATTAGTTATAAATTCATGGAATATGATTGTTAGTATCCCTTTGAGTAGGAGTGATTTATCTCTAGTGGGAAAAGAAAATGATTACCATATTGTAATACCTCCAACACGATGTCCTACAGAGCACTAGTTCAATAAGGCCCTGTAGGAATAAGAAAGGGTTCGTGCTCAAATATGTTGAAGAAATGTTCTACATTATGTCTTCCTCTGGGAGATTAATAATGCCTATTATAAATGAAAGTCTACAAGAATGGCTAAAGTAAGTAATCCTTGTTCACTTTGTTTAGTCCAACATTTCCCAAACCTACTTGAACTGGCAACCTATGGCTTACATGGACATGTGTATGTGTTTATGATGGAATATCTATTAATTATCCTTTAGAATGTGTACTTCAAGAAGCATTTGAAAGAGGAAAATAGTGTATTTCCCTATCGCTTTTATATTGGTCACATAAAAGCCAATGTCACATGGTTTGGAAAACAATGTATCCTGGTGACTTGGTTCACGTTCCGAGGAGTTCAATGACTGTATGCTGCCCCTTTATCTGGAAAAAAAGTTAGTCAGCAACCCCTTGCCATTAAGAACTTCTGTTCAGTAGACCGCCATGCCTGATAAAGTGGAGGCATCTCCTTGAGCACCACCCTCACCCTCAGATCATTCTAGAGCCCCGCAGCAGGCCAGTATCAGCCGCTTTGGGAAACACTGCTCTAGACCCAGTGCAGGTCTCCATGTATTCTGATTTTATGCATAATTGTCAGAAAGTAACATCTGATTTTCAATGACCACCCTAGAAACATGCTGTGGAATAATATTATAGCACAGATTCAAAATATCTCAAATTAGTCCTGGAACCAGTTTTGGAACCCTGGCTTCTCAGCTTTGATGCGCTCCTACGTCCGCCACTCGTCACTACCCTAGAGAGTTCCTACGATACGGGTGGTGGTCCCGGCGACTGGACACCAGTGAGCCCGTTCTCTCTTAGACGGTAGCCCGGCCCCACAGGGCTTCCCAGGCTGTAATCTTTATGGAAGTGAGCCATCACATTTTTCGCCTGTTGATCAGCTGTGGGGGATTGAAAGCACCAACCCCTCACTCGATGCACGCTTACACAATGTGGCACCAGGGCTTCTTATACAAGGACTAGAGCTCAGGAATTCTGGTCAGAGCCCTTCCCTGCATTAGAAAGTACTAGCCTTTCCAAATCAGCTGCCATCCTCCCACATCCACTGATAACTTCTCCTACAAACCCTGGAAAATGTCCCCTGTTGCCTAAGCGAGGCATTGTATGGAGGGATCAGTACAAGCCAGGGGGAGAGGAGGAGGGCACACGTCTTACCGGCATACCTGCAAAGCCCAGGACAGTCAGCAAGGTCACGTCCCGCCCTGGATGAACGGGGCTTCTGTCCTTGAAGACTAGCGTGAGGTTGGGAGCTTTGGAATCGCAGTTGGCCTCAGACAGCCCCAGCACACTCTTTGCAGGCAGCACTGCGGTAGGGGGCAGCTGACAAGTCAGGTCCTTGGCATTCCTGAGCGTGCGAGCTGAGGAGTTCATGAAGCCTCTTAAAAACCGGGCGAGGGGCTGCAGGTCACAAGTGCAGTTCCACTGGTTCTTATCTAAACTCAGGTGGATTAGCTGCTTCAAGGGCGTGAACACATCCGGGATGTGGGCCAGCCTGTTTCGGGAAAGGTCCACTTCCTGTAGTTGGGGCAGGGGCCAGAAGGCATTTTTCCCAATGTAGGAAATAAAATTGTTAGACAAATCCAGGTATCTGAGACTGGTGAGGTGTGTGTCCCCGAAAGAACTGTCTGTCAGATTACTAATCTGATTCCCATCTAATTGGAGCCGGGTCAGGGCCCTGGTGTGTTGAAACCAGGACCCTCGCAAGGTGCTCAGAGCATTATTGCTAAGCCCCAGAACCTGGAGGCCGTGGAGTTTGCTGAAGGTGTGATCGGGGAGTGAAGGGCTGGCGATGTGGTTGTATTCCAGTAACAGTGTCTGCAGCTTGGTGAGGCCATGCAGGGCGTCCTCCCGCATGCCCTTGATGCCATTCCTGCTCAAGGAAAGCAGGGCAAGGTTAGCCAGGAGGGACAGATTCGCGCTGTCTATAGAGGAGAGGTAGCCATCCGTGATGATTAAAACCCTCGTGGTCACGGGAGCTGCTGTGGAGAACAAAAGCACAGACTAAGGAGCAGAACACACAGGAGTGTGGGGGTGGGGGACAGTGGAGCGCAGAGATCATCAATACCCTCTGAGAAATCATCTCGCTTGGACCACGGCAATCAACAAAATGAAAATGATGCTCTTATTTCTGAATTTAAGAGGAAGCCAGTTATTTATCATCATGATGGATTTTGATATTCTCTTTGTACTGTGACATGTTTGTTTGAGAAACAAAAACCCATCTGTTCTTCTAAATGTCAAAGTTAGTTCATTGTTTGGGATGATCATCATTTTATTAATGGTACTGTGAAGATGGATTTTCAAGCTTCCTTTTTTAGAACTGTAGACTGACCTCTTCTAGGCTTGCTGCCCCGGGACGACTCGCCCAAGAGCCAAGCATGAGCCTGAGCAAACCATTTTTCCACTCGCCGTGTATATGAAAGCTAAGAGTCAATCATCTTTTCTCCCAAATGTAAAGGTGTAGGCTGAGGTGTGGGGAGTGTGAAGGAAGAGTGGTTTGTGCTTTTC
The DNA here is from genome assembly GCF_050624435.1 of Tenrec ecaudatus. Classification (NCBI taxonomy): domain Eukaryota; kingdom Metazoa; phylum Chordata; class Mammalia; order Afrosoricida; family Tenrecidae; genus Tenrec; species Tenrec ecaudatus. The sequence goes on from NC_134530.1 coordinate 103,508,266, forward strand.
AGCTCCAGGCTGAGCGTTGGTCAGAATCTCTATTCTCTCCTGACAATCCAACACTATGTCAGTGGGTTCTCATTATAGCCGGGGCCATCCTGGCCTCCTGCCGCATATCTGTTCCCTCCAATGAAGTCCATCATGTGATGACAGGTGGTACTCCGGGCTTCCAACTGCTAAATCCCTCTACTATAATCACCTCAGAGCTATCGCTGCTCTGTCATTAGAAATCAAAGCATTTTTAACTCAATAAAGACGGATTATAATCAGGAATTATTGCCACTCATCTTTATCATGCTAAAATTGTTTTGACTGCCAGTGGCAGTGTCTTACGGATGGCAGAGTCCATTGCCCTTGGGAAGTCTACAGGTGACATTAGATCACCTGTGAGCGGGAAGTAGATCGCAAATCCCTTATGAAATTTAGACTGCATCTCGGAAACAAAGAGGGTTCTGTGTGTGTGTGTGTGTGTGTGTGTGTGTGTGTGTGTGTGCTTTAACTAAAAGGCAAAGGATTTTCAGAGTACCCTATTTTGGAAGCAGTAAAGAGCTCCAGAGGAGTAGTCAGTTAAACATTGAGCGGCTGGCTGATAGGTTGGCAATTCAAACCCATCATCCCCATTCTATTCCCTGGGAGAAAGGTGAAGCAGTTTGATTCTGTCGATATGTACCGCCTTTTACTCAGTTCCATATGGTCACTGTGAATTGGAATAGATGGATGGCAGTGGGTTTGGGTTTTCTTTCAGAAGGATTGACCTCTCTCATCCAATCAGCACTAAACCAAAACAAAAGTCACTTCCAAAGAGCCAGTTCCAAGTCCTAGCAACCCTGTGGAGCACTTCTGAAGCCATGAATTTTACAGATGCAGATCCATTTTTCTTCCACGGAGTGACTGTTTGAATCACTGACCTTTTGATTAGCAGTTGGAGCCGAATGGAGCAACCTGGTTTCCTTCCACGTGGCGCAAACGTGAAATGGGCAATTTTAAGATATTTCTTAATTGGCTATTAGAATTTTATTACTCCTGGTGAGCATTACACTTTGGTCATCTTTTCATAGCCTTTGCTATGGAATAAGTGAATTTTGTTTTGGGGCGAAGGGTATCGTGCTTGGTAAACTAGATGGTTTCAAAAGGAGAGGGAGGAGCCTCAATGGGATGGATTGATACAGTAGTTGCAACAATGAACTCAAAGAGTGGAATGCTTGTGAGGACCAGGAAGGATGGGGCAGCGTTTCCTCCTATTGCATAGAAAGGAGTTGGGAGTTGGAAACACAGCAAGAGCAGTCGTCTAGCACACTCTCTTAAGGACCGCTCCCCTCTGGGGAAGCAGGTATTGTTTCTGTGGATTGCTTCTTGGCTATCACCTGACTGAAGCTCCACGCACAAGCCCTCCGTTTGCTTCTCTGTGCTGATGAAATCTAACTTTACAAGTTTAGTAGCCTGTAAATGAGAAGCAAATTAAAGAGATTCAGGAATATAGACAAGCAATATTAGTCTCCTACAGACATCAGCTAATCAGAATGAATGTTGTGAAGCTCAGAAATCCATGTTTGAGAGTCAGAGACTGGTCTGCTAGAGTGCTCAATCTTACTAGAAAAGGGTAGCTATCAACTAGTCTTGTGACATTCTCTCCCTTGTCTTAGAGGCTATGATGTCTCCTTCCTAATTCTCATAGCGCCAATAAACTTCAGAAATGAAATGAACAATTCCTTAACTCATACTTTTTTCTGAAAAGTTCTGTTGGCAGAGTTTATAGTTTGTTTATTGCTTCTTGGATATCAGGATGTAAATCACATTCTCAAATTTGTTAATAAGGTGTCTTATTAAATTATTGACTTAAGCAAGCAATATGTAATGAACACAGGCAGAGTATCTTGTTCGCATCTGTACAGCTCATTTACCACCAGTAAAAAAAGGCTAGACTTTCAAAATTAGATGCACTTTGATAATAATTTGTTTCACTGGTACATCATTTAATCTTACTAACGCTGAGCAATTGCAGTTCAGGTTTCTGATCCATTCATAGTCTTCCAGCTTGCGGCGGAGTTCAAGTTTGCGCAGAATATAAGCAAAATATAATTGAGGCCATCATTTCCCCCCCTCTTTGAGAGTGTTTAGCTGCATGAAATGGTTGTGTGCGTGTGCAGTAGTATAGCTTTTGAAGCACCACAGTCCTTTCACATGCTTTAGCATAGCTTTGACAAGATCTAGGAGCAGGAAAACAAAGTGCTATTAATAGTCTTCCCTTGCTGTGAAAAGCTTTGCTTTTTTAAAGTTTGCTTCCTTCAGGCTGAGTCCAGAGAACAGCCATTTCAATACAAAGCATGACAACAAATTCGCCAGATAAACCGAACGCTGTATTTAGAATGACTTGGTCTATTACCTACGATGTAGGTTAGCTGATGGCAGAAGGTTATCTCTGCAGCGCACACCGCGCAGGTTGCAGGGCAGGCCGCCGCCAATGGAAACATGATCGCCAGGAGTACGAGCTGCCCACCTGAAAGGAGAATGGAAGGCCGTGTGTATCATCATGCCGGCATTTGTTTGCGTGACGTCAGCGCACTCAGCTCAGGATGCATGTTGGTGATTTCTGCTGTGAAAATGCCTGCGGTTGTGTTTATGTTTGCTGTACGCCATCAAGTTGGTACTAACTGCTGGTTGCCTCCAAGGACCTTGCAGAACTTCCCCTACAGGCTGTTCTAGGCTGGAATCTCTGTGGAAGCCGATCAGTGGGTCTTTCTCCCCACAGAGGCAATGACGGCTTCAGTTAGCAGTCTAGAACTTGAACTATTGTGTCACCAGGATGCCTCGATAAACTGCTAAGCCTTTAATTCACAGAGTTGAATGGACTGACCATAAATGCAAATTAGTATGACTTTTGACTTGTCAAACAAGTAAGTACACGGGGGGGGGGGGGGGGGGTATGAATGGTTGACTCCAAACGTACTGACACCAATTCACGCATGTGACTCAGCACCCTGTTAGACCGAGCAGCACTCCCCCTGTGAGGTCACAGATAACTCTTTAAGGAGGAGAAAGCCCAGTCTTTCTCCCAAGGAGAAGCTAGTGGTTTTGCACTTCACACATTGGTTGATGCATAATTAGTCACATAAAAGGTGTCTTGGTAGCACTGTGGGTTAGGCGTTGGGGTGTTCAATCACTGGGTCAGCAGTTCAAACCCACCAGTGGCTCTGTGTGAGAGCGACGAAGCTGCTGCTCCCAGAAAGGTTTGCAGTCTCTGCAACTCTATGCAGTGGCTCTGCGAATTGGAACTAACTCGAAGGCAGTTAATTTGCGTCTTTCAATGTAAGTAAATTTTGGGTGTGTGTGTTTTTTAATTCACCTACCAGGTGGCTGTTCAAGCCCACCTAGCAGTGCCCTGTCCTCAAAGGTCAGGATATCTACAGCCATGCAAACCCTATGGAGCAGTTCTGCTCTGTAAAACTCGGATTGGTCCTGGATCAAACTGGAGTCAATGGGAATTAACCATGAGAAATCACCGTACTTTGTAAATTACACTGCAGTTTCTAGCTCTTTCAGATGCACCCTCTCTCACTTCATTCTCCTCATTCTGCAAGCCAACTGGAGGTCAAGGAAACGAATGCTTGGAGTAGGTAACAAGCCATCAAAGTTCCTTTTCCTATCGGACTTTCTGCTGTGGGGGATCTACTGTTGAAAATCCTCCTAGTATTGTACCTTCTTTCTTAAAGGTTACTTTTGCTGATCTGAGACGTTTTTTCCTTTCACACTCTAAAGATGTTGCTTCACATTCTTCTATTTCCATTGTTCCTTATGAGGAATTAGAAGTTATCCAAGTTTTTATATTTTGAAATCTTTCTTGTTTTTCTCACTGCTCTCATCTACAGGCTTCCTATTTATTTTTGAGTTTCAGTAGTTTGACTATGATTTTTAGTCTCCTGAAGCAGAAAGATGGAGTTGGCATTTATTGAAGTGGAGAAAACTATAAATGTAAGCTATTGCATCTATGAGTTTGGAATTCAAAAGAAAATACTAGAGTTGGAAACATGCAGGTTGTTTTTTAAAGCCAGAAATATGAATTAAATGCCCCCCCCAAACAAATCTTGATAGAGAAGAAATCCACATACCAAGTTCTTGGGCAATCAAAAACTGTTAAGAGAAGTAGAAAAGGTGGAACTTAAATAGGACACTGAGAAAGATGACAGATTGCAATGAGAGAGTAGCGACCTCGAACTAATTGAAGAGACTGTTTCAAAGACAAAGGGGTTGTCTATTGTTTTAGCTGTCAAACAGATTCCCACTCATTGGTCATATATCAACTGCATGTGACAGAGTAAATGGCCCCATACGGGATTTCTAGGCTGTAAGCTTTAGAAGAGGAAGCCTTACCACCAGTTAAATGTTCAGCTGCTAAAGCAAAAGGTCTATGGTCTTAACATATCCCCTACTCGTGAGTGAAACATCTGGTAAACTATTTATGTAAAGATTATAGGGCAGTTCTAGTTTGTCCTAAATGTCTCTATGGGTCAGAAGCTACTTGACAGCAAGAGGTATCTTGGGGTTTTGAAATATGAATAGGAGCAAGTCAGCACGTCATTCTCCTGCAAAGCCTCTTGGTGGATTTCGATCACAACCTTTGGGGTTGGCAGTCCAGCACTCACCGGGTGCATCGCTAATGTGATGATTCCCTCCTGTGACTGGGGTGTGAGGTGGAATGCGCACTGAGAATTAACCAACCAGGGTTTCCAGCAATGAGAGCTCTTCCTATGTTCTGCAGGGGCAATGCCAGGACTGGAATAGGACAAAGTCTGATCGCAGAGGGAACACATGCTTTTGAAGGGGAGGAACTGGAAATCACTTAGAAAAATCAAGTTTATATAAATGAAATTGAGTAATGGGTTGAGGAAAAGTAGAGTGATGAGTATTGTTTATTTTAGCATAGGAAAATGTGTGACATGTTTTTCTGCTGATGGGAAACATTGATGATTGACAAAAGTATTATGAGAGCAATACATTTGAGTAAATTATAGACAAGAAATAAATATAAACATAACCAGCAAACTTTATACAGAAAAACAAAAGAAAGGCTAGATTGCATTGTCTAAGCAAACCTAAGTGCCTTGATATAATAGTAAAAATTAAAGGTTTGAAGAGAGAGTAAGATACAAAATAGCCATTTGGAATATGAGAGAGTGGCTGGGCTAGGATATCTCGTAGGATTTGAGGGCAATACTAAAGGCCCAATTATGGTTACAAATTCTCAGTGAGAAGAATTGAAATGGATTTACTCCAGGTGGAGACTTTTCCTGGAGAGTACAAAGTTTAAAGCAGTAGAAAGGAGCTCAGTAGCATGGAAGAGTGTGCTTATGATTGTCAATGAAAACTAAAGTTCAGAAATGGGAAGTGGAGGAATGAGCTAGGTGAGACAAAGGGAGAAGACAGTGAAGTTAGAACAAACAAATCGAGGGAGCTAGATATGAGCAAAGGAAATCAATATTACTAATAGCACTCCAGTAGTTTATATATGCATACATTTATTCCTGACAGAATGTATTTAAAGGTGTGTGTGGCTGTTCTATTAAATTGGCATTCCATGATGCTCACCTTCCCTACACAATCGCTGAAGACAAATGTGTGCATAAGCAAAGGTGATGAAGAAAGCTGATGGTGCCCGGCTATCAAAAGATATAGCATCTGGGGTCTTAAAGGCTTGAAGATAAACAAGCAGCCATCTAGTTCAGAAGCAGCAAAGCCCACGTGGAAGAAGCACACCAGCCTGTGTGATTACCAGGTGTTGATGGGATCAGGAATCAAGCATCAGAGCAAATGATGAGGGTAGGAGTGATTTGGACATTCCCTCACAGAAGAGTCATAAAGAAATTACGAGACAGCCAGCATAGCACCAAGGAAACATACAACATTCCTTTAGTTCGTTAGTACTTCCTCCCCTCCCACTATCATGATCCCAATTCTACCTTACAAATCTGGCTGGATGTACTCTGTTACAGATAGGAACTGGAAACACAGAATATCCAGGGAAGATGATCCCTTTGGGGCCAGTGGCGAAAGTGGTGATACAGGGAGGGTGGAGGGAAGGCAGGGTAGAAAGGGGGAACTGATTACAAGGATCTACATATAACCTCCTCCCTGGGGGATGGACGACAGAAAAATGGGTGAAGAGAGACGTTGGACAGTGTGAGATATATATAAAAAATAATAGTAATTTATATATTATCAAGGGTTCATGAAGGAGGGGGGAGTAGGGAGGGAAAGGAAAAATGAGGAGCTGATACCAAGGGCTCAAGTAGAAAGCAAATGTTTTGAGAATGATGAGAGCAACAAATGTACAAACATGCTTGACATAATGGATGGATGCATGGATTGTGATAAGATTATAGGAGCCCCCAATAAAATGATTAAAAGAAAAAAAAGGTGTGTGTGTAGCCAGTGGATGGCTGCACATAAGTTCTCTCAGTACAACACTTTGTCTTAGAATCCTTAGGGAACCTTCAAAGAAAACGGACCCGTCAAACCTGGGGCTTCTGGGAGAAACTGGTGGGCCAGTGAAGCTCAAGGCTGAAAGGCCTGCTTAGAAGGTCATAGAAAACTTGATGTACTCTCTCAAAGGTCAGAGAATTCTTAAGAAAATAGAACACTACATTGATAAGAAACAGAACAGGAAATCTGCACCAAGGAATTGTTTTTCAGTACAATACACCTCCACATTCTTAGAGGGTAGCAAGGACTGGCCTATAAACATTTTGTTGAGACACCTTATTTCATCCACTGTCCAGCTCTGGTCTTGTCATTTTAGACTTCTTGTCCCCACAAATTCAAAGAATGTTTAAAAGTCATACAATCTGTGCCCCTCAGGGATGTGCAAACTTCTCTTTTTAATATGATGTGAACTGAAGGTGCATAGAGTTTTTCCGATCAGTGTGATGAAAGCACTTTGCAAAGTGGTTATGAAGTTTGTGTGAAAGGTACAGACTTTGATGGATAGTATGTTGAGAAAGAGTAGCTTCCTATTTTGGCATTTTGTTTAATAAAGGTGTTCATTGAATTTTTAATTTTGTAGTTATGTTTTCTGGCTTACCCTTGTTGACTAATCAATCCATCAATAGTGGCAAATACCACTGTCTTTTATAGTTGAATGATGGTGCCATGGAGGCTCTCCCCATTCTAGACACTAGTGAAGTTATAAGATGGTTTGCAAGTATCATTATGGCCCAAAACTGGTGGAGTTGGGGTTCTAGAAGGAGTAATCCAGAAAGAAAGGAGCTGAGGCCTGGGAACAAAATTGATGGGAAGTGAAAGCCACGAGCATCGCAGACCTTGGAAGTAACAGGAACGAGCATCATAGCTAAAGGATTTGGAAATGATGGGAGAAGAGCTCATGGGAGAAGAGGAGGCACAGACAATGCACTGAGGCAATTGTCATGGTCATCTTGATAGGTGATAAGACACTTGAAATCGTGTGTTGGAGAGCAAGTGTGCTAGTCTGGGGACTTTAGAGAAACAAATTCACAGAAACTCATGTATAAGAGAGAGTTTTATATAAAAGTCATGTGCAGATCAAGAAAACATCCCAACCCAGTGCTGCCCAAACCCACAGTCCAACATTAGCCCATATGTCCGACACCAATGCACAAAGTCCTCCTCCATCTCACAAAACACACACAATGCTGCCGACTGCAGGAGGAAACCTGAGTCAGTGAATGTGTAAACATCTCAGTGCTGGCAGGGGTCTCCACATGGCTGCTCCAGCACCCAGGGCTACATTGGGGTAGGTCCATGTGGCTTCTCCTCAGGGATATCTTGCAGGAAGTGAGCCTTGCCAGCTGAAGCAGGGAACTCACTAAGGCAACTGCACCCTGGTGCAAACATCACAAAGCAAGAGACCCAAGAACCAGAAAGGTGAGGCTCACGGGGTCATTTATCCCTCCACCCTTCAATTAACCCCACATGTGTTTATCGGCCAGGTTTGCGCAATCAACTAACTACCTCAGCAAGACAGTGAGCCAGCTGTTAAAAGTCTTAAAATGATGAGGAAAAGTGACATGGAGATGATAAACAGATGTTTTTAGAGAAGGAATCTTTTGGAAATTGCGACAATAAGATATATCTGAGTGTACCTAACCGCAGTCCCCACCAACCTAAAGGAATAGAGGATGTGTCAGGGAAAAGAACTTCCACTTGAGAGGGCTCTGCGGGAAGCAGTGTTCTCTGGAGAGGACAAGATATTAAAGGAGACATTGTTCTAGTGAGAGTCTGAATTAGTTGGTGACTGCACCTGCATGTTAAATTGGCCCCCTCCACTGCCAGGCAGTGAAATCCGCACAAAGGGAGACATGATAGGTTATATCTTCCTTAGCATCTGACAAAAAGAGGCATGAAATTTCTTCAAAAGACGCCACCATTTTCTTAAATTCAAAAAAACTTTTTCTATGGATCCATAATCATGTTTATATCCCTAGCAACTAGAAAAATGCCTGAAATAAACACCAAATACAATAAGTGTTCGTTTAACCTCTTTTGCTGAAGTCCGTAATTGGCAGGGTATTTAAAGGCAATATTTGAAGACAAAAGCTTGCCTACGACTGTGCTGCAGGGCATAGTCAGTTTTTGTCTTGATCTTTGTGTCGTATCTGAGATGGTCTTTTTTAAAAAGGAAGGTAATTATAAAATTAACTCTAGCAGTTATTTTCCTGCCCACATATTGTGCACCAAGATAGGTAATAGTTGTTAGTGTTCACTTTTATTCTTTCATTGTAAAGAGGAAGACCTGCCATTTTTAAAAACATGCAAAGCTAATTAAAGCTTTCCCACTATTTCATTATCTGACTGTAGTTGCAAATTCTGACTTAAAACTCTTATCAGAGGGAGACTCAACATTTGTCCCTGAACAGCAAATGAACATTCAATTAACACTTCAATACAAGGGTATTTGAAATAAAAAGTTAGTTTATTGTTAATCTCTTTCCTTACAAATGCAAATACACAATTTTTAAAACCCGCAGAATTCCACCTCTTTATACTTGGGAGGAAAATAACTGTCTTTTATTATTATTATTATTATTATTATTATTATTGTCAGGGAAGACCTGACTTTTCTGAAGTGGTACTGAAGCTAGAAGACTACAGCATGGAGGTAGGACTCTTAGCTTCTGAACTGCATCCGTCCCAAGGATACTGGGAAATGTCCATGAGGAGGGTTTGGGGCAGCAGGAAGCACACGTGTAGAGCACCATTTCTACTTAAGCATCGTTCAGTTGAGAGGGGAGAGCAGAGTTTTAAGGGCAAAGACTAAATACAGAGTGAGTTGGGGTTCTGACTAAAATAAACAAGCAAATCGATCTGCTTAGTTTAAATAGTTGATAGATACACATTTGGAAGTATAACAAATATATTAAAATTATTTAAATCCATTTTTGTCTATGCAAATGAAAAGTAAATTAAGATGTCAGGTTATGGCCCACTTAGACACAAGAAGAAAGGAAAATTTTTATCATCAAAATTAATGGGTAAATTAACTGGGAGGCATTACTTTCACATCACACATATGGTTGTATAAAGTGATATATGCTACTAATCAGGTTAATTCAATTTTCTTCCTTAATATCAAGAAGTTGATGGCTTTAATTTTCTCTGTAATTACCATAATTTTCTATACACCTGGTCAGGAGATAGTATTTGGAAATAGTCAAGAGAACTAAAACTTGAGGTGTAATTTTAAAATAATGCATTCTCCCATGCCACATGCTATCGGAGGAGGGGTATGGATGTGACTTCCAGAGCCTTACATAATCTGCACATGAAAGGAAGGAGCCTCACTCGCACAACTTGACCATTAACCACAAGGTCAATGGTTTAAACCCACCAGCCACTTCTCAGAAATCTTATCTAGAGCCTGATGAGTTGGAATGGACTGGATTACAGTGGGTTTTTTTGGTTAATAGAGCTGAGGATCAAGAGCCATGGATTTCTCCATATAATCCCAAAGGGGAACAATTTTTTAATTGTTTGGTTTTTTTCTTGCCTAAAACCAAACAAAAACTCACCAGAACCTAACTCGACTATTGGAACAGGGTTATAGTTTGGCTTGTGTGTGTTATTTCAAACTTTCACTGGGATTTATAAAGAGAAGGCTTTGTCTATAGAAGGGAGCTTCAGTCTTTAGATAGAAAACCTTTCTTTTTTCCTTCTCTTGAGTTCTTAAATTTATAAACCCTCTAAAACAATAAAATCCATTGCCATCAATTCAATTCTAACTCACAGTGACTCATATATGGTATTTCTAACACTATAAATCTATAAAAGTATAAAAAAAGAGAGTGAACAGCCTCATTTTTATCTCATGGAACAGCTGGTGGGTTTGAACCACCAACCTTGAAGTTAGCAGCTCAACCCTTACCCCATTATATCAGTATGGATTCTTATACAAAGCAAGGAGAAATAGTGGTCTACTTAGAAGCACTTCAGAAGCCCTATCTTAACTAGAATATATGCCAAAAGTTTGAGTGTGGAGAGACTTCAAGACGTGGGTTCCAAGTAGCTTTTCATTTTGAATCTTTGTGCTTGACAGTGCAGTTACTCCTAGTCTGAGTATATCCAGTTAGGTCACAGTGTGATTTCCCCAAAGAGGTATGATTTCCCCAAATGGTGAGAGCTGAAGGACTTCACCACCTTTCCCCAGGAAGAAAGATGAGCACGCAGACATTATACACAAAGGGAATTTCCTGGATTGGATTACATTGGGAGCGTCAACCTGAAGGAGCTTCATTTGCTGAGAAGCTTGATCTTCTCTTCCTCAGCTTTCTAAGAGGGAACGCCTCATAATATTTGCAGATATCACAATGGCGAAAGGAGCATTGATGAGCCGGATCCTAGACTATCTTGGGGGATGACACTGTGTGCTTGGTCTAACAAGAAAGCCTCCACCAGGAGCCTATATAGCATCTCTGCCACAGCAGAGATTCAGTCACAGCATTTTTAAGGTTCCTTTTAATAGTGATTTTCATGAATTCCAAAGCTTTAATTAGCAATGCCTTGGTTACTCTGAACTTTTTATATCCCTGTCAAACTGATGTCTACAGTCTCCATAGCTTATGAATTTGTAATGTCAAAGTCATAATACTTTTGGTTGGATTAGGTAGAATGAATAAGAAGCAAAGTTGTCCAAAATTACAATCAAAATATTCAATTTTTCCTCCTCTTTCCAATTTTCTGCACTCAACAATCTTGGTTTTTTCCTAATGATTTTAAAACTATTTATAGTTATCTAAAATTACTGAATAATTCCCTACACATGCCAATTATGAAGTCAATCTTTATTATTCAAAGTGAATATGTTCTTGGTAAATATATATACATTATTTTTTATTTGCAAAGGGGAAACTTTCACACTACAGTTTAAAGGAATTCTGCTAGGGATCTTATTGCCACAATGAAGACTGTAGAGAATATTTTGATCATTGAATAATAACCTCCTAAATATCTATTTGATGAATTGAATCTGGGCCTATTGGGCCTTCTCACAAAAGAGCACAAGTTTAATGGGCCAGCTCTCAGCGTAGAACTGGGTCAAAAAGTAAATTAAGCTAGACAGTCGTCACTATCAGGGGCTGAAGGGAAGAGCCAGAAGCAAACCGAGATGAATAGAAATTAAAAAGAAAAGTCCTAGAAGAGGAAGTTAAAATAAACCCATCCTCTGTTTTATGCCTCTAAGCCTGTTTGATTTATGAAAAGATTGAAGCTGCCCTTCCTTCATGCAGCTAATGTCTCCAGCTTCCAGTAGCCGCAGTGGGCCTCTCTTACCCTCCTCTTCCTCAGATTTCCTGGTGAGCCCGGGAGGCCCTGGCAGGAGCCACGTCGCAGCTTTAAGGAGTTGTTTTGAACTGGAATACACTTTTAATGCGAGGTCCTATGCTGCTTGGTCCCAAAGGTAAGTGATAATCGAAGCGAGAGAAACAAGCCCCCAAGGCAACTCACGACCATCACTCTTGTTCTAGGGTCCACGGAGTCACGGCAGTGCATGCAACACTGTCGACAGGGGTGACTCCTCGTTTACACAAACTGCAGAAGAGGAGGTTTGAGCTAACACAAAATGAAAAGTTGCACATTTTATTCGATTATATTTGGTGCATATTCGTTGCAAGTAATGGCAATTAACTCTCGCTTAAGCAGTAAATCCTTGCTTAAGGCCAGGGGTGGATGAAGAGAAAGGATTCTGGAGACATTTTATGGAATCCTAGGTAGGATCTCTTCTGTGGGAACCAGGAAACCATTTTAAGAATCCAAGTACCTAGAGTTTAGGCTTTTTCTCTGGCAAGCTCTGCCGGTTACATGTCCCAACCGCTAGATACCAAACAAACAACAGCAGCAGCAACAAAGCACCTCACCGCACAGGCACAGTCGATGCGGACTGTGTTTCCTGTAAGTTTCTGAGACTGCACCTCTTTCCGGAAACAGAAAGCCCACCCAGAATCTCTCGTGGGATGGCTGGTGTTTTGAAATGCTGACCATGCTGATTGCCGCCCAACGTGTAACCATGGAACAGGACATCGCAACCCTTGATAGGTTGTCTCCTTTTTACTTAGTTTAATTTTAGACAGTCTCTTTGTCTCTTAATTTAATTCTATACTTTTAAAGAAAAATGTATTCGTCATCCATTGTCATAACAACTCTGCATAACAAACCAATCCAATCGATAATTACACACCGTGAATATCCATTTCCCTCTTCCGTGTACCAATGGGTTGGTCAGTTTTTATGGATGTATGTAGTTTGGGGTCAACTTGACTTTGAACTTCAAGATATGTCCAGGTTGTCTTATCCTTGTTAGATCAACAGCTACCTATGAAATGTTCTTTCATGGACAAAAGGTAAGGGCACCAGAGACAAGTCCAACTTTATGTGCACATCAGAGCTTTTTGGCACCAAGTTGTAGCCTCTGACATTCCACTGGCAGGTCATATAGTTGAGTATAAACTCAATGAGGAAATAAAAAATACTGTCTTATGGGAACGACCGCATAGTCACATGGCAAAGAGCAAAGAAAGGTTAGGAATTAGGGATGTAGTGTAATATGAGAAAGAATATGACTGGCGCTTTGGGGCTCACAAGACCTTCCCTTCCCTAAGCACATGCAGTTGGGTAGAATTGGTGGGGGGCCATGGGGGTCACATTGCATTAATTCATAAAACTATCACCTTCAGCAGTTGCTGATGTGCACGGAGAACAGGAAAACACAGAAACTGAACTGGATGAAAACCCTACCCCCACCCCTAATACCCACATATTACTTTCCCTCACTGTTTCACACACACACACACACACACACACACACACACACACACACACTGAGTTGATTCCAACGCACAGCAACACTTTATCATTAACAGACAGACTGCTGCAGTTGTTCTTTAGCCACAGTTTATACACTCCTGACCCGAGAAAAGGGTTACATCTGCAGCCATGAAGAGACGGGAATGTGAAGCATGAAGCCTTTAATCTATGGAATGTCATGATATGAAATATCTTGGATTTGATTGATAACCAGGCAAACTGGACACAGTTCTTTATTGAATTCTAGTCTCTTATAATTTCATAAGCAACTCCTAGGCCAGGATTAGATTATATTTAGTTCAATCATTATGTTCTAGTTCCATTGACTCATCTTATTCTTGTAGTTTTAAAATTAAACATTTGAAAAAGTCAGATTTCTATATTTCCAAAGCACACAGACAACTGAGGTCTGTCTACTTAAGTCAGCAGTTATGAGACTGAATAGTGAAGTCAGACAGACAGAGCGGCAGTGAAATCTTAGTTTCGCCATTTACCAGTCCAATGACCTTGGTCGAGTTATTTAAGCCTCCTATGTAAAGTACAGATAATTATACCAGCTCTTACCATTGTTATAAAAAGAGGTACTACTGTCACAAGAATGACAGTGATTGATTGAAAGATGCCAGAAGTCCCAAACAAAGGATACAAGTTTCTATCATGTAGGTATGTCACAGAACTTACAACACATAGACAGCTACACAGAATGGGAGGCATAGAAGCACTCCTAATTTGGCAGATGGGGTGAGGGAAGAATACATGTTCTCTGGCTTTCGGGAACCCAGAGAGATATAGCACTGGTTAAAAAAACCTCTCCAACTGGTGGGGTGAAAATCATGTCTTTTGAGATGCTCTATTTATATTCTCATGACGATATTCATCTTACCTTGGCCCTTCTCAAGTTTTATGAAGACTTTTATAAATGTCTTTCTGGCTACTAGTTATACAAAGAAGTTATCCAGGATATTACTAAATCTTTTTTGTGAGGATGAGTTGAAGGTTAGTTTGATCGATCATTGTACCATCTGTTTAGCAAGCCCCATCTTTATACTGCTTGACATCAACTTCAGGCATAGGTCACCTATTTAGCTAGGCTATATGATTCATTAATATATAAATGACATCCATTTTATTTGCTACCAAACCCCTAGTGTGTAACAGTGTGATTTTTGCATAAAGTCAATATGCAAAAAAATGTTTAGTAGGTAAAGAATAAATAATGGGATGCATTAGCTCAGTTCAAGACAAATTGATAATATAAAGCATAATCAGTGAACATACTTACCTGTTTTCTATTATTTAAATAGCTACTACTATTAAGTATCTAAAGGGCCCAGGTGGTGCAGTAGGTTAAGCACAGAGCTGCTGACACAAAGATTGGAGGTTCAAACCCACCAGTCACTCTGCAGGAAAAAGATGAGGAATTCTGCTTCTGTATAAATTGGTTTTGGAAGTCCTAGGCAGCCGTTCTGCTTGACCCCATGGGTTTCCTGTGTGTCAGAATTGACTTAGCATTTGGGGTTTGTATATTTGGATTGAGCATCTCCTACAGACTGAGAACCATTTCAGACACATTGCATAGTCATCTCATTAATCCTAAAAACATTTTTAAATGTTGTTGCCGAGTTGACTCCATGTATGTTTGAGTAAAATTGTCTTCCACAGGGTTTTCAAAGACTGATTTTTCACAGGTAGGGCATTCATCCTCTTTTTCCCAGATGTCTCGGCCCAAGACTGTGCCTCCACCATTTCTGTTAGCAGATAGTGCCAACCGTCCGCATCACCAAAGACTCCCGCGAAGCCTGGCTGTTGGTATAGTTGCTGTTGAGTAGATCCCTCGTGTCTTATGCAATAGAAGTAAGCTGTATAGGGTTTTCTTAGCTGCAATTGGTGTAGAAGCTAATTGCCAGGCCTTTCTTTTGTGTTGGTACTGGGTGGGTTTGAACAGACACATTCTTGGTAAGTAGCCAAGTGCAAACTATTTTGTCTTAGGACCCCATTAAGTCCTAAGAAGTAGGTATTCCCATTTTGATAGAAGAGGGAACAGACTCACAAAGAATAAGCAATTGTTACAAAAAATCATCAATGTCTGTGGAGAGCAAGCAGGCAGCAGAACTGGAATTCTCCCGCGCTTTCTGACTTCCTTCTGGCACAGGAGGTTGACATGACAGAAGCTAGATATATTTTGAAATACTTGTGTTTCCTGGACTTCTTTCAGTTTCTTCTGGAAGTTGGTCATGGAAAGAATTCAGCAACTCTTCCCAAGCCTGCCTTTTGGCTTGTAGAATATGAAAGACAGAGGAAGTGAAATGAGATCAATAGGTTCTTAAAAGTCAAAGAGCCCAAATATATAGGAACCGATGAGCCAAAGCCCAGCAGGGTCAGGCTTGTACACGCTGTAAGACAATAGTTCTCAACTTCGGCTGCACATTAGAATCACCTGGGAAGCTTATACAGATCCCAATGCCCACCACCAATTGAATAAAAATCTATGAGAGTGGGACCCAGACAGTAGTGTCTTAAAGCTTCCCAGGTGATTCCAATATACATCAGAATTGAGAGGCCAGCTTTAGGAAAATGGCACAACGTGGAAATGCTAGCTTGCCAGAAACTCTGTGGACAGAGGGATGCAGTGAAGGGACCAAGCAGGAGAGGGGAACCGAAGCAGATGTAAAGCAGTGCTTGTGCCCAAAGGAGCACAATGTATTGAAAAGCGATGACCTGTGGATTTTTTTCCAATAGTCCTTGTGATAAAACAGTCACCTGTTATGTAGAGGACACCCTACGTGTTATTCAAAGTGTAGGGTATTTCAGTTTGGCATAGTGCTTTGAACAACCGGGTACAGGATTTCATGTGCAGCCTTATTAATATGTATTTCTAAGTCTGCACCTGAGAATACTCAGCAATGGGCTTGAAAAATGGTGCATTGATTGCATGATTATTATTTTTCTCTCATAGGCTGGACTTTTGTAATGTTTGATGTGATGTTTTTGTGCATTTTTTTTTGTTCTTGTTGTTTCTTGTTTGTGTATTTCTTCTTAAGGGTTATTATTTTTCTTCATAAAATAAACTCCAAGATGAGAAAGTATGCTAGAATTTACTATCAAGACTTATAGAAACCCCAAATTTAAATGATCTGAAATATGGAATTGGAGGATGACACCCCTGAAGCTCTGCCATTTAAAAAATGTTTTGTGTCTCTTGATATATTTGGAAAACTAAGCATGTGGCACTTGCTCCCCCCACAAGGTCTGAAATCTCCCATCTTGCACATGGATTACATCATATAAATTTAGAAATGACAAAGTGATCCACAACCTTTCAGATGCAAAAACCAATTAGCGTGTGTCGGGGGCTGAGCTCTGAGAATAGAACCCTGTAAGCTAGTTAGCTGCCCAGAGGAAGAAAGGCAGAGGTCCAGAGACACAAACTGGAGAAAAGATGCCTTTGGAATTAGCTTTCCATGAAGCAAAGGGGTCCATCAACGTGCTCCTTTCAATAGACGTGCCTGGTGCACCTAGAGCACAATCCAACTTATAAAAGTTGAATATAACATAAAATTTTAATTTATACATAGTGTTTCTGGAATACAATTGTGTGAGATAATCGTACCATGAGACAATTGAGAGAATCACATCCACTTCAAGATATAGAAAGCAGGATGATTATCAAATAACAGCAACTACATCTCTTCCTCCACTCTTTCTAGAAAATGCTCCCCTCTGTAGTCTCCCACCTTTCCTATGTACATATTTACACTGAAACAACCGACAAATTTGAGTGTGCCCTTTGATTACAACCCCTTCTCCTGAACGTATTTCCCTTTCTGACATTCCAGCCTGGAACATTTAAATCCAGATTTTGAACATGATGCTCTTGATCACTTTCAATTCCCACATCCCTCTCTGCGGTCATCCCTTCCTTTCTGCTGCATGGTGTTTCTTGCGATTTCATAAATCCTGCAGCTCCAGCTGACAAATATCAGGAGACCAACCCTGGGAAAAGGGCACCATGACTGATAAAGTAGAGGGTCACTGGTAGTGGAGTTAACAAACCCAGGGACAAAGGAACAACCTGTGACCCAAATCGGTGGTCAGGAGCATGTAGGAGGTTTGGTAGGGTGTGATCAAGGGTAATGTAACCAAGAGGAATTACTGAAACCCAAATGAGGATTGAGCATGATAGTGGAACAAGAGGAAAGTAAAAGGAAATAGAGGAAAGAGCTAGGAGGTAAAGGGCATTTAGAGAGGTCTAAATAAAGGCATGTCCATATGCAAGTGTATTTATATATGAGGAGGGGGAAATATATCTATATGCATGTATTTACAGGTTTAGTATTAAGGTAGTAGAAGGACATTGGACCTCCACTCAAGTACTCCCTCAATGCAAGAATACTTTCTTCTATTAAATCGGCATTCTGTGATGCTCACCTTTCCTGCACAATCACTGAAGACAAAGTGGGTGAATAAGCAAATGTGGTGAAGAAAGCTGATGGTGCCCAGCTATCAAAAGATACAGCCTCTGGGGTCTTAAAGGCTTAAAGGCAAACCAGCGGCCATCTAGCTCAGAAGCAACAAAGTCCACCTGGAAGAAGCACACCAGCCTGTGTGATCATGAGGTGTCAAAGGGATCAGGTGTCAGGCATCATCAGAACAAAAATCATATCATTGTGAATGAGGGGGGGAGTGCGGAGTGGAGACCCAAAGCCCATTTTTAGGCCACTGGACATCCCCTTACAAAAAGGTCTTGTGGAGGAGACGAGTCAGTCAGGTTACAATGTAGCAACGATGAAACATACAATTTTCTTCTAGTTCCTAAATGGTTCCTCTTCCCCCACTGTTATGATCCCAATTCTACCTTACAAATCTGGCTATACCAGAGGATGTACACTGGTACCGATAGGAACTGGAAACACAGGGAATCTAGGGAAGATGATCCCTTCAGGACCAGTGGTGAGAATGGATATACTGGGAGGGTGGAGGAAGGGTGGCCTGGAAAGGGGGAACCAATTACAAGGATCTACATATAACCTCCTCCCTGGTGGACGGAAAACAGAAAAGTGGGTGAAGGGAGATGTTGGACAATGTAAGATATGACAAAATAATAACTTATAAATTATCAAGGTTCATGAGGGAAGAGGGAGTAAGGAGGAAGGGGAAAAATGAGCAGCCAATGCCAGGAGTTTAGGTGGAGCGCAAATGTTTTGAGAATGATGAGGACAATGAATGTACAAATGTGCTGTACACATTTGATATATGTACCCAATTGATATATGTATGGATTTTGATAAGAGTTGTATGAGCCCCTAATAAAACGATATAAAAATGTTATCTCCCAAAATTAAAAAAAAGTAGAGTGTCACTGAAGGAGAGGAAAACTCAAATATAACAGCACTTGTGAGGATGTTGCAGAGTACATCAATGTTTTATTCTGTTTTGCAAAGCATTATCGTGAGTAGAAACCAACAATAGCCACAACACATAACATGTATAGTGTGTGTGTGTGTGTGTGTGTGTGTGTGTGTGTGTGTGTAGAGTCCTGGGTGTTGCAAACAGTTATGTGCATGTTCAAACCCATCCAGATTGGCAGTTCAAACCCATTCAGAAGTGCAGTGGAAGACAGGCCTGACAATCAGTTGTGGACCGATTCTAGCTAGTGCATCAGGGGTTAGAATCAACCAACAGCAAGAAACAACAAACAACCATTGATGGATGATAACAATCACTGCCCAGCCCTGTTTGCGATACTGTGGTGGTTTCTAGATACAGAAAGGTATGCCATTGGTATTTCAAATACCAACAGTTAGTCCTGGTGAGAAAGTTAAAGCAGAATTTTCAAACTAAGTTAGACCAGGAATAGTGAACGGAATTGTATACATAATCTACATATTCAACCTCTCAGTTTCCTAGACTTTTCAAAATCTTTAACTTTTATTCAGTTTCATGCCCTCACCCACCTGATCCTTACTGGTGGCATGGAGCTCTTTATGGAGAATGTCAATTGCATGATTAATCACCCTGCTGCTAAACATCGCACATTTCTCCATTAGCTCTAAATGTAAAGGAAACTCTTAATTTACATGGTCCTATTATTCTTTCATTTAATTTATATGGTGGGTCATATTTATTGCTTTTCTAACTTTGCACTATCCTTTTATAAATCCCACTTGATCATGATGTTTGTTTTTATTGTTGGTTTTTAGCTTTTTAGAACTATATATATAGATACATAGAGATATAGATGTAGATATAGATATATATGGATTCTATTGGCTAGGGTTTTGTTGACTGTTTTTGCATCTATGTTCAGGATGAATATTAGATTATGGTTTTATTTTTAATAGTGGATTTGGTATCAGGATTAAACTTTAAAAAACATGATGTCTTTGCAGGTCCTAAATCCTCCTGATAATGTGTACAAAGTACGTGACTCCCAGTCTCACCATCCCAGTTCCTAAGGAGCAGCTGGGCTGTACCTCTTCCCAAACACTTTTGTTTGTTTTTCTATCAGCCTGTGGTATTTTCAATATTCTTTGCCAACACCACACTTCAAATGTATTAATTCTTCTCAGTCTTGTTATTCCCAGTCTAGCTTTCACTAGTGTCCAATATATGAGGCAACTGAAAATAGCATCATTTGGCTGAGGAACACCTTAATCCTCTTAATACTTTAAAGATATTTTAATGGGAAAGAAATCATGTGAAAAAGATGTGCCCCGTGTAATATATCCTTTAGTTTCATGACTGCTGCCTGTATTAGCTTTGCCTGTTGATCCAATCCGTGCAAACTTTAGTATCTTCTCCATTTATCTTGGTGTCGTCCATTGGTCAGTGTGAGAATTTTGCTTTTTTCTGATTTTTAAAAATTGTTTTATTGGCATGTACTTTACATAGCACACACTTTATTTGCTCAATCATATTAAAGAAGAATTGTATAATCATCACCATAATCAACTTCAGAACAATTTCTTTTCATGCTTATTATTGGTAGCTCTCCATTTTCCCCCATCCTCCCCTGTCATGTCCTTAGGAAATTATCATTTCAGTTATTGACTCTATAAATTTACCTATCATGGATTTCATGTATAAAATTTCATATATAACACAAAAACAAAAATAAAATAACAAAACACAAAACAAGCAAACAAACAAAAAACCAACAACAATGATTAGACAAAACATAAAAAAACCTCTATTGAAAAGAGAGCAAAATAAATATACTAAAAATTGAAAGAACTCAAAATATGTCAAAATGAGGATAAAATGATAGGGTATGACATTTTTAATCTAACTACACATCTGTCATAATTGAATTCACAAAGCTCTCTGATGTTAAGGTTATTCACACCCTGTTCAGGGGAATTGATTGGGGTCTTAATTCAGGTGGACTTGCACTCTCAAATAGCTTCCTACAAAATGGGTGTCCACAATTTAAGCTCTAATATTATTCTCTCCTTTGGACTTGAGTTCTGTTTTTTACAATCCTTGGAATAAACAGGCTTGTGTGCTTCTTCCATGTGAACTTAAT
Source organism: Tenrec ecaudatus (assembly GCF_050624435.1). Lineage (NCBI taxonomy): Eukaryota > Metazoa > Chordata > Mammalia > Afrosoricida > Tenrecidae > Tenrec > Tenrec ecaudatus. Next base: position 103,529,108 of record NC_134530.1, read on the forward strand.
TAAGCAGCCTCACTTAGATGGCTGCTTTTGAGAAGATAAACTTTTAAGATACCAGATACTATTCATTGAGACAGCCAGACACCATCTGGTTTATGCACCACAATTTGTTTCATCACCTATATTTTTAGGGATCCCTTCATGAGATACGTTTTGAGTGGGTCCATGTCACATGAACAAATAATTCTTAGATCGGGGTGGGATTGAGTACAAGGCCCAAATCCATGAAAAGCATTGTTAATTTTTTTTAGGCTATGCTATAATTTATTATTTTCTTCCCAGATGTAAAATAGTCCATTCTGCTATTCTTGGCTTGAACTTCTCACCATTGGAAGTCTTAAAGTGTCACGGTTCCCACTTTCTCCTTTGTAGTTTTACTCATTTACAAATCCATGCCTTGGTTGCTCCTTTCAGTCTTGTAAGTTCGTTTTACTCGGGATGCTTTACTCAGGATGCTTCTGCATCTGGGTTGATTTCCTTGTGGAGCTCTCTTATATCAGGCTGTTGAGATACCGAATGTATTCTACTTGATAATTGGAGGCAGACTAGGATGCCCTTTATTACAAGCCCTATTCAAGAGTATATTGGTAGTCATAGCTAGAACGGTAAGGTAAGAAAGGAAAATAAAACGCATCTAGTTTAGCAGAGTAGAAGTACAACTTTCTTTGTTCAGAAAATAGAAATGTACATAAAATACCAAATATTCAGAAAGAAATTTATTGGAACTCATTGAAACATTCAGCAAAAGGACAAGGTACAAGATCAACATATAAAAACAAATTGGGTTCCCTTACACTGAACCCTGAAAAGAAAGTAATGAAAATAAAACAATTCACAATAGACATAAAAAATTTAAATACATAGGAATAAATCTAACCAAAGATACAAAAATCTATGCAAACAAATTAAAAAACACAACCAAAAAAACAAAATGAATACAAATTCACTGCCATTGAGTTAATGCTGACACTCATAAAGACCCTTTAAGTCAGGGTGTCCCCTGTGAGTTTCTGAGACCGTAGCTCTTTATGGAGTTAAAAAACCTGCAGTTCTACAGTGGAGCTCCTGGAGGTTTCAAACCACTGATCTTACAGTTAGCAGCCCAAAGTGTAGCCAAAAACAAGAGAGACCTGCATAAATGGAAAAATATACCATGCTCATTTTGAATATATAAAAATTAAGAAAAGCGATCTTTGATGCCTGATAATTGATCCTTTAGGCACCTTGTGATCACACAGACTGGTGTTATTCTTCCACGTGGGCTTTGCTGCTTCTGAGCTAGATGGATGCTTGTTTACCTTCAAGTCTTTAAGACCCCAGATGCTGTATCTTTGGATATCCGGGTATCATCAGCTTTCTTCACCACATTTGCTTATGCATCCATTTGTCTTCAGCAATCCTACCATGGAGGTGAGCGCACAATGATATGATTTTTGTTCTTTGATGCCTGATAACTGATCCCTTCAGCACCTCGTGATCGCACAGGCTGGTGGGCTTCTTCCATGAGGGCTTTGTTGCTTCTGAGCTAGATGGTCGCTGGTTTACCTTCAAGCCTGTAAGACCCTTGGATGCTATATCTTTGGATAGCCGGCACCGTCAGCTTTCTTCACCACACTTGCTTATTCACCCGCTCTGTCTTACGTGGTTGTGTCAGGAAGGTGAGCATCATAGATTGCCAATTTAATAGAAGAAAGTATTCTTGCATTGAGGGAGTACTTGAGTGGAGACCCAATGTCCTTCTACTACCTTAAATACTAAACCTATAAATATATGCACATAAATTTATTTCCTCATCTTCATATATAAATATATTTTCATATGTACATGCCTTTATTTAGACCTCTATAAATGCCCTTTACCTCCTAGCTCTTTCCTCTATTTCCTTTTACTTTCCTCTTGTCCCACTATCATGCTCAGTCTTCATTTTGGTTTCAGTAATTCTTACATTACCCTTGATCATGCCCTACCAGGCCTCCTACATCCTCTTCACCACCAATTTGGATCACTTGTTTTTCCCTTGTCCCTGGGTTTGTTAACACCATTACCTTTTCCCCCATTGTTTGCTCACCTTCATGATATGATCACTGAAGACAAATGGGTGCATAAGCAAATGTGGCAAAGAAAGCTGATGGTTCCCGGCTATCAAAAGGTATAGTGTCTGGAGTCTTAAAGGCTTGAAGGTAAACAAGTGGCCATCTAGCTCAAAAGCAATAAAGCCCACATGGAAGAAGCACACCAGCCTGTGTGATCCCGAGGTGTCGAAGGGATCAGGTATCAGGCATCATCAGAACAAAAAATCGTATCATAGTGAATGCAGGGGGGCAGTGTGGAGTGGAGACCCAAAGCCTATTTGTGGGCCACTGGACATCCCCTTACAAATGGGTCTCAGGGAGGAAATGAGCCTGTCAGGGTGCGAAGTAGCAACAATGAAACATACATCTTTCCTCTAGTTCCTAAATGCTTACTCCTCCCCCACTATCATGATCCCAATTCTACCTTACAAATTTAGCTAGACCAGAGGATGTACACTGGTGCAGAAAGGAAATGAAAACACAGAGAATCCAAGGAGGATGATCCCTTCAGGACCAGTGATGTGAGTGGCCATACTGGGAGGGTAGAGGGAGGGTGGATTGGAAAGGGGGAATCGATTACAAGCATCTACATGTGAACTCTTCCCTGGGGGACAGACAATGGAAGAGGGGGGTGAAGGGCGATGTCGGACAGGGCAAGATATGACAAAATAATAATTTATAGATTATCAAGGGTTTATGAGGGACGGGGAGAGGGGAGGAAAAATGAGGAGCTGATGACAGGGGCTTAGATGGAGAGCAGATGTTTTGAGAATGATGAGGGCAATGAATGTACAAATGTGCTTTAGACAATTTATGTATGTATGGATTGTGATAAGAGTTGTATGAGCCCCTGATAAAATGATTTTTAAAGTAATCTACAAATAGAAAGCAATCCTAGTCATTATTTTTTCTTAAAAATTAAAAAACTATGAACAAATTTCATATGGAAAAGAAAGAGACCTCATATAAATGAAGTACTGCTAAAAAAAAACAAAAAATGGACTTCACACTGTCCTATCTCAAAACATACTGCACAATGACAATAGTCAAAACAATCTGATGATGATTAATGGCAGACACACAGAAAATGGAAGGAGGACTGAGAACCTAGAAGTAAACGCTTCCACTTATGGATAGCTGATCGGTAGTTTATTTAACAAATGTTGCTGGCAAAAATGAATATTCATTTTTAGGAAAATTAAATAATAGCCAATCTCATACCATATACAAAACGGACCTAAGATGTAACAAAGAGGCTAAATGGAAAACCGAAGACTGTAAACATCATCTAAAAAATTGAGGCCCTAATCCTTGCATACATATGTTATCAGAGGCAACTAAAAATTCATGAACTGCAAAAGACAAAGTAGGTGGCCAGTACTTCCTAAATATTAAGCACTTATACACATCAAAAAGGTTTCACCTTTAGGGTAAAAAGAAAATCCACAGATGGGAAATTTTTGGGGTGATGCTATATCTGACAAGGGACAAATCTCTAATAAAAAAAGAAAGAAAATTCTTTTAACTTAAATATCTCAATCCTGGGTTTCATATACTGAAAAACATAACAAAAATCTATGATGGTCCTTAGAGAAAGTAAGTAGATTAAGGGTTTCTAGGGGATACGGCAGAGGTGTGTGGGGGGCGGAGGAACAGAGCTGATATCAAGGAGTTCAGGAAGGAAGAGATTGTTTTGAAACTGATTGTGGCAGTAATTGTACAACACTGCTTGATATGATTAAACTATGAAACAATATGATACCTGTTAGCTTCCAATAAAATGATGTGGGGTGAGGAAGATTCAAATACCCCAACAACAAAAAGACAAGTAATCCAATATAAACAGCCCATCAGAGAAGACATTCAGTTGACTAACAAGCACTGAAATAAGTGATTCAACTCATTAACCATTCAAGAGATGCAAATCAAGAGAATAATGTGACATCTTACTCCAGCGATAACAGTAAAGTTCAACATGACAGCGGACACTGCATGGGTGAGGAGGAACCGGGACCCTCGTGCCCTGCCAGCAGGATTGTAAAATGGTACAACCAGTTTGGCAAGCGGTACAACACTTCTGTAAAAAGATGGAAGTAGAAATACCCCACAGTTGTGTCTGTGATTGATCAGTGCGATCCTGCAGAAATCAGAACTGTGAAAAGAGGAACTCTATGTACACTCCTGTGCATCACACAGTATGTTCACGACAACAAACAGAAGGACACAACCTGAATGCCCTGTGTCAGTCTGGGTGACCTAGAGAAACAAATCCAGGGACACTCATATGTGTATGAGAAAAAGGTTTATATACGAGAGCAATTGAACATTGAGAACACATCCCAACCCAGTCCAAATCATGTCCATGTGTCCAATATTAGCCCATATGTCAGATACCAGTCTATTAAGTCCTCCTCAGACTCACAAAACACCTGCAGTGATGCCGAATGCAGGACCATCACAGGCCAGTGGGTGGAAAGTCTTTGAAGATCCAGTGGCGGGGTAAGCATCTCAGCGCCGGCAGGGGCCCCGCAGCCTTTCTCAAGGTACAAGTTTCTGGCTGCATTAGGGTAGCTTCTTTCCCTGCCTTATGGATTCTCCATGAGTCAGAATCGCTTGATAGAATTGAGTTTGTTTTTTGTTTGTTAGTTTGTTTTCCAACATGGAATCTCTCTCCCCATGAAGATATCAAGTTTTGTTTTTTTTCACTTTGGCTTTTAATACATTACAATAAGATGTTATAACCTTTTTCTGGGGGTCTTAGATGTCTTTTGCTATTTTACTGATTGATGCACTGATTGTGATTGATGAGCTAATATGGGAGCATTGCTGCCTTATTTTTTATGTCTCATTCCCCTCCTCCTACTTATCTTTTTTCCCTGAGAGGTTCTGGAATCTAGTGGCTTCTGTGCTGGTAAGTGCTTCAACCCATCAGCTGCCCTGTGGGAAAAGATGAGGCTTCCTGTTCCCATGGGGATTTACAGCATGTGGACTCAAAGGCACAGTTATGCACTGTCCTTTCGGGTCATGATGTGTCAGAATGAACTTCGCGGCAATGCGTTAGTTTTAGTTTTGGATTCTCTGAATATGAACTCTTTTTATCTTCTTTATTACGGTGGGAATGTTAACATAACATCTAAGTTAACAAATTATATAGTAAATATATTTATCCTTCTACCAAACACAAGAAAGATTGTTAAAGTATTTTAATTACAAATTGTCCCCTCTTGACTGACATGATCATTTCTCTATTATTTTACTTAGAACTTATTTTATAAAACTAAAGTTTTATTTAGATCTAGCTATGTTTATTGTTTCATTGTTCATTTGTTTACACTTCAGGCTTTCCTCCTAAAATAAGTTTCCTATTTCTCAACTGAATCCTTAAAATTTGCTCTAGCATGACTGTTAGCAGTATGCATTCTGTTATGCTTTTAATCTGGAAGCATAACGGTTTATTTTCTCCACCTCCTATTTAAGCATAAAGAGAGCTTTAGGTGGTCAATTGTTTTTCTGGGTACCTTCAAGATACGGCTCCACATATGTTGTTGCTGTTGACATGTCTCCTGTGCACCTTGCAGTCATTTCACTGTTTGCAATCGTCTTTTTCTTTCTAACCACACACTATTGTTTGTTATTATCTCTTGCAGTTTAGCTATGTCGGGTCTAGGAATAGATTTATTTTGATTTTCTTGCTCAGAATTTATTGAGATATGCTTATTTAAGCAATGGCTCATTTAATTGTGGCATCTGGCGTGTCAAACGTCTCCAAGTCAGGAGGGAGACGCCGAGATGCTGCGTCTGAGATCAGTTGACAGGCATTGGACCGATTGGACTGGCATGAGAACTTTACGGCACACACTTTCACCTGGAATTCTATTTTTAGCCACTCATGTACTGCCCCCCCAATATCCACACTAGTTTTTAAACATCATGAGGATATGAACTTTGTTTCTTATTTCACTTTTATCTTCAGTGACTAGAACAGTACCTAGCACAAGGTAGGCGTTAAGTACATCTTTATGAAATGAATTCGACAGTGTTGCCATGTAATTGGAGCAACCTTGTGGGGTAGCGCTCACTGTGCCCCTTCTCTGATGAAATGGAGACTCAAACCTCTTAAATAATTCAGATGAAACTGAGCATTTGTAGCAGGCAAGGATCTTTTTTATCCTGAGTTTAAATTAGGTTATGTTTTCTTTTCTTTCTTTATTTTAATAAATCATTTTATTTACAGCTCTTTTAACAATCCATACATCCATTGTATCAAGCACATTTATATTTATGTTGCCATAATAATTTCCAAAACATTTTCTTTCTACTTGAGCCCTTAGTATCAACTTCCTCTTTTTTCCCCTCTCTCCCACCCTCGTGAATCCTTGATAATTTGTAAATTATTTTTGTTTTAATATTTTACACCACCCTCTGTCGCTCGTCTGGACCTGTTTGTGGTGTTTCCATTATACCATAGTGTCTTTGAAGACTAAGCTTGCCAATGTTTGAACTACCTTGACAACCCAGAAAGATTTGAGTTTAAAAGGGGAAAAAGAAAAAAAAGAAAAGCAACCCCAGCTGGGAGCTATCCAGAGTACTGAACCACCTCTGTGACAGCTCAGCCAGACCCAGCAGAATCCAGACAATAGTCAACACACCACTGGATTGCAGGGAAATGTTCCATTCTGACTCTGGCTCTGATTCCAGTCACTTTGCTTTAACTCATTCCTGCTCAGTAAAACTTTTAAAATAAGCTACATGGTTTTTATATAGACGAAGAAAAAAAAATTCACTGCCACAGAATAGATGTCACCTCACAGCTATCTTATAGGACAGGAGGCAACTGTGGTTCCGAGGCCTACAGCTCTTTACTAGAGTAGAAAGATCCATCTTTGTCCTGAGGAGCAACTGGTGGTTTCGAACTGCTGACCTTGTGGATCGTAGCATCACTACAGCACCAACGCTCATTTTGTATGCCAAATCAGAACACAATAAAATCTACGTGCATTTTCCCTTAACTAGTATGCTTAACTAGTACTCTATGGGCTACTGTCAGTCTGGCTGTCTTCTCCAATCACAACTCTATAAAACACCACGACGCTCCAGCCACATTTATAAAAGGAAAACTAACCAATCAAACAAATGAAAGACCCCTTATCTAGGAATTTGCCAAGGGTGCACTGTAGACCAGTTTTCAAGACTACTTTCCTTTTGTATGATTTTTTTTTTATTGAATTGAGCACACTGCAAAAACTAACCTCTGCTTTTTTCTCCTTAAAAACATCCTATTTTCCATTTCATTTGCAGTAAAAATTTGTAAAAAACATAAAATCAATTTTCTGATAATGAATGCCTATTGAGTATTTTAATGACACAAAAATGAAAAAACTGCCAATTCCCCATGTAGCCAAATGAGGAATCCCAGGACATTTGAACTTATTCTACAAAGGCATGATTTTAAGAGTTAAATTTTTAAGAAAGCAAATAAAAAATATCAGCTTTGATTTGCTGAATGATGTATTCACTTACTCAATGAATTCTGCTTAAAAATAGGATATCTATAGAATATAGAAAAGGCCTTAGGTGTTTATGGATATATCATATTTGAACCCAGTCCTTGCTTCAGCAGTGTCTTTTGAGCTAGTACCAGTGGTTCTCAACCTTCCTCATTCCATGACCCTTTCATACACTTCCTCGTGTTGTGCTGACCCCCAATCATAAAATTATTTTTGTTGCTAGTTCATAACTGTAATTTTGCTACTGTTATGACTTGGGCAATGCCTGTGAAAAGGTTGTTTGACCCCCAAAGGAGTTACAACCCATGGGTTGAGAAGCACTGTGTGTAAACAGAGTTGACTTACTAACTCAGAGATGCTGGCCAAGTGATTTAAATTCTAAAGACCTCACCCACTTCAGTGGTATAAGAACTTTTTTTGTATAAGAAATTATTTGATAATTCAATTCAAATAATATAAGAACTTTGATGTTACTTGCCTGATTCCAGGGACAGGATACCCCACCCCACCCCCTCTCTCTCACGATAGTTATTATCTCTGGGATGTATAATTTTTATGACACCCACTTGCTGAAGGCCAGTCATAAAGCTCATTAAGAGTCTGCAGTGGAAAATATAAAAGCCAAAGGAGAGCAGATGGTATCTAAGCAAGTGCCATGATGCCTATCAGCTGCCTTTTATCTCTTTCTTTTTAAGCTCGGATCTTCTCGAGGTGCGCATACATTTCTCTAATTAACAAAAGCAGAACATTTCATAATGTCATGGGGTATGAGGCTGAGAGGGAAAATAGATAACTATGCACCTTTCTTTGAGAGTGTGGAAATGCTTGCTATCTCCCCCTTTTATGAGATGGATCCAGGTCCGTGAAAGCCCATCTTATTAGGAGTAGAAAATCAGCGAGAGCTGTGTGCATCGGGGAAGACAGACAGTCAAAATTGTTTCCACAAATGTCCAAAATATAAATCATCATCTCTGTCTGTTTAGACAAATCCTCTTCACTACACACCTAAGTACCATAGCAAGAAAGCCCTATAGTGATGTGAGCAAGAGAATCGCTATAGGCAAAAATCCAGACACAAAGTGAAAGGAGTGTGAATCGATTGCCACTGGGCTCTGCATGTCACGCTGCTGGGATCCTACAAATAGTCTGCGCTGAGTGATGGGGCTCAATGCGAGATCTCCCTTTTGGCCTACGTGGCTGGACCTAGAGCAGCCCTCTCCCTGCACTTGTGACTGGCCTTGCTCTCCAGCGCCACCTGGCAGTCAGTGGAGCACCTGCGGCGCTTCCAGCTCCTCCGCCTATTGCATGTTGTATGTGCTGCGAGAGGGCCTCAGATTTCACAGAACAAAGGCGCGCAGCCTTAAAGTGGAGGAACATGTGAGAAATGTCAATTCTTTCTTTCAATCCCTTGACGTTTAAAACCACACCTAGTTCGTAACAGCCATTCTCCATTAAAAATGTAAAAGAAAGAACCTCAAACAAAGAGCCTGCCTTCCAGCGGAGGAAATGATGAAAAATGGCGAATCAATAAAAAGGGAAGACGTGAGAAGAGCCCTACGTGTGCGAAATTGGCACCTATTTTTTCCCTAAGATTTAAGGACCTGAACGTATAGTGGAGCACAAAAGATTTGCATGAAAAGATTGAGCGAGTGACATATTTAGGTTGAGACACATGTTCCTGAGAGAGGATGAGAAGCGGAGCGCACCTCCGCGATTCCGATGCTTTCATTCGAGTCCGTTTCTACCCTCCAACCCCGCTCGTTCAGCGACCTGAACCGGGTCCCCTTGTGACCCCAAAGAGGGAACCAGAGTGCTCTATCCTCTTCAAGCATGTGTAGCACAAATTAACCAAATCCCAGACACGCAGTGGCCAGAGGCGACCTGCTGAAAAGATGGTGACGGCTTCCGCAGTATTCAATGAGATGAAATGACATATAGGGACGGCTCATAGTCCGACGTTCCAATGATGAGCCTTTTATGAGTTTTTCATGCACGAAAAATGCTGCTTTTCCCCCATACCTATACAAAACAAGGGCCCAGACTCACTCTTCCCTACGTCAAAGCAAGCAGGTCCTGCTTTGGGTTGTTAGGTTTATGTTAAACTGGAAGGAAGAATCTGTCCCTAAGTGCTGTTTTGGAGACTTCTTCAGCTCTGCTGAGAAGCCTGACTGGACACAGCCCCGGACCAAGGAGAACAGCAGCCCCGTCCCATCTGTGCGGACACGCCAAGCCGCCCCGCCCCGCTCACTCCAGTGTTTGAGTCGCGAAGCTCTCGCCACCATGGCAACTGTTGCTATGTTTGCAGTAATACGAAGTGGGTGATGCTGGAGTCTCTGTAATGATTCAGACACAAGAGCAATGATTTCTAAATAGATTTCTGAAGCAGCTATTGTAATGGCTCTCAGCACTGTTTAGCAGGTCTAATTCCTGTGGCTGGGTTGTTTGTTTCCTTCCCCTTTCACTTGTAAGCACCTTCCATGTGGGCTAAATCCAACCCTGGTATCTTTGAGAAAATGGCCATGCCCTTGTTTGGGGCTCGCTAGTATTTCCGACAGGTTTCATAATAGAGAAGGCATTTCACAAGTCAGTGCACCCTATTGTCTCTGTGGAATCTATGAGATTGAGGTATCCTTGCTATTTCAGTAACTGCAGCCAAAGTAGCCTGGGGGGAAAACAATCAGGGACCTGGGTAGATACCTTGTATTAGATACATTAGAATGAAAAACAATAAGCACACAAATAGAAAATACCTCAAATTGGTAGTATTAATGGTGGTATAATTAATTTCCTATTCAATTTGAAAACATGTACAAAAATTTAATGGAGATTACACTTCTACCATATCTCATTCGCTTCTAAAGAAATAGAAAAGTGAAATCCCTTTTTGCCTGAACCAGGTACCTCTTTCCTAGTGAATTGCAACTGCCCTCCTACGCATGACAGGATGCAAATCCAGTCTAGACTCTGGGGAGAGAAGATGGGGACACAGGGATAGGCACTGGTGGCAATCCAAATGCAAGCAAAGAAGGCGAGGAAAGATGGGTAGCATGTTTTGATTACTTACTATGTTCTCGACACTGTTGTGCAGTTTTTGTATGTCAGTCATATAATTTACCTATCACAACTTTTCTACAAGGTAGGAGTTATGTATCTGGAGCCTACAAATGAGCGAACTGATGCACAGGAAGAACGTTGCTGTGCCAAATGCAGGCCTGAGGTCTGAGCCTACATCAAGCTGAGTCCAAGCCCGTGAACTTGTCCGCTGCTAATGAATGAGGCATGTCAAGGAAGCACTTGCCACAGACCAGCGGCTTTATATCAGCAGGGAACTTGTTAGAAATGTAGAGTCTCAGGCCCCACCTCCTACCAGAACCACAATCTGCATTTTTAGCAGGTAAATTGACAATACACATTAAAGTTTAAGAAGTCCAGGACCTGCCAGTCTCGCTGGATGCCTCTGGTTCTAAAGCATTCGATCGCCATCCCGTTATCATGTCCACCCTGCCTCTAAGACTCCACCACCTCCTACTAAGTGCATTCCAGAAACCCATCCTTAGACTAGAGAATTTGTATCCTTTTTTTTTACCCTCTTACCATTTTCAACTTAGTATTCTTGTCTGTATTGTGTATTTTCCTTCAGGGAAGACCCATTTTTGGGAAACAACTTTTTGCTTGATACATTAAAAACATAGCGTATTTTGCCAAATGAAACATGTTGAAGAATTAATTGATGAAATCATCATATTACTTTAATTATGAATATAATACAGTACTTTGCAAAATCTCATAGAAACTGTTATTAATATTTCAAGACAAGTGCACTTCAAATGTACCTTAAACACGAGTCAAAAACCAAAACTAAAAAACAAGTTGTTGCCTTCTGAATGGCGACATCCTCATTTCTCCATAACATGTTATAGAGCTGAACTATCCCCTAGGAGTTTCTGGGTATTTTTTAATGGTGCTTCTGGATGAACTTGGACCAGCCTTTAGGTTGGTAAAAAACAAAACCCAACCCCACTGCCATTGTACCGATTCCTGTGCATGGTTACCTTGTGAGACAGAGTAGAAACACTCTCTAGTGTTCTTTTAGGTGCCATTGAGTCCTTTCACCTCAGTCCTGCATGATCCACAACAGAGGGTCCTTTTAGCTCAGTCCTGCACGATTCACAACAGAGGGAAATGCCACCCGGCCCTGTGCTATCCTCCCAGTGGGTATATTTGGGCTCAGTGTATCAATCCATCTTGTCAAGCGTCCTCCCTTTATTGCTGACCTTCCACTTTACCAAGCCTGATGTCCTTTTCCAGGAAGTGGTCTCTCTTGATGATATATCTGAAGTAACAGAGCGGGTGCATTGTCGTGGTTGCTAAACCGGTTCCCCGTCTGCCACAAAGCAGGCCTTGTTTATTGCATACTGTTACACAATCTTTTCAGAACTTCTAAGTAGAAAGCTTGATTAATAGTCTGACCTGGTGAAACAAACTCCAAATGCACTTATGAGTTGACATTTTCATCCGTTCTGGAAGGATCTGTTCTTGATCCAGACCAATTGTCATCAATTGACTTTTCACCTTTTTGAAATGAGAAAACTGCTTGTACATGTGAGTTTTTCCCATAGTGCTGTCTTATAAGTTGTGTTCAACATCACAACAGTGTCTGCAGCATTTTCCCGAGCAAGAAACAAATTTCATAGCCACACACTGTTCTCTTAAATCAGCCATCACAAAAAATTAGGTTCAGGTAAAACTGCTTATATGAAAAAATTCACTGTGACCAAAGAGAACTTTCCCAGGCTAAGTCACTGGGTACACTAACTCAGAGGGAGTTGTCTATTGTTCGCCTATGGGGAAAATGCTTACTATGAAAGCTCCACCCAGTGGAGCCTTTTTCCATTTTTATGGGGAAGTACCCCCTCATGTATGTATGTGTGTGTGTATCACTGATCATCAGTAAAATTTTATCCCATGTTTTATCACCGACATTATATACTTTGTACTCCTGTTGGGCCACTTTTCCTTGGGATACAAATATGGATCTCTTCCAGTTCATTGGCCAGGGAGGATAGATTGTATATATATTTATGACCTATGCTCCCTGAATATATATATATATATATATATATATATATATATATATATATATATATATATATCTCCAATCATTTCTATTTCTTTCTCTAGAGAATTTTTAAAAATCATTTTATTGGGGGCTCATACAATTCTTATCACAATCCATACATACATCCATTGTGTCAAGCACACTTGTAAATTTTTTGCCATCATCATTCTCAAAACATTTGCTTTCTACTTGAGCTCTTAATATCAGCTCCTCATTTTCCCCCTTCCTCCCCATTGGCCCCTCCCTCATGAACCCCTCATAATTCATAAATTATTATTATTTTGTCATATCTTACACTGTCTGACATCTCCTTCACCCACTTTTCTGTTGTCCATCTCCCAGGGATGAGGTTAAATGTAGATCCTTGTAATCGGTTCCCCCTTCCTACCCCACCTTCTCTCCACATTCCAGGTATCGCCACTCTCACCACTGGTCCTGAATGGGTCATCTGTCCTGGATTCCCTGTGCTTCCATTTGATATCTATACCAATATACATCCTCTGGTCTAGCCAGATTTGTAAGGTAGAAATGGATCATGATAGTGGGGGGAGGAAGCATTTAAGAACTAGATGAAAGTTATATGTTCCATAATTGCTATCCTGCACCCTGACTGGCTCATCTCCTCTCCACAACCCTTCAGTAAGGGAGTGTCCAGTTGCCTACAGATGGGCTTTGCATCTCCACCCTGCACTCACCCTCATTTACAATGATATGATGTTTTTGATGCTGGTATTGTGCCTATATAGTAATGGAAACTCCAAGTTGACAATTGGCTTTGCTGGAAAGGAGTGATCCTCAATTTTCCTCTAATAACTTAGTCCTACAGAGTGCAGAATCAGGTTGTTCATAAAATACTGATTTTAAACCATACAGCTTTCCCTTGTTCTGTTCACACAACCACTTCTTGATCCATGTACAATTCCACATGAGCATAGTGGAATTCTGTAATTCCCATTTTTTCTCAAGGTTATCCATAGCTTGTTATGGCCACACAGTCAAATGTCTTTGAACAGTCAACAAAGCACAAGGAATTATCTTTCTCGTATTGCCTGATTTCTTCCACAAACTGTCCAGCATCAGCAATGATGGCCCTCATCTCATGTCCTCTTCTGAATCTGGTCCGGAGCTCCAGCAGGTGTCTGTCAATTGATTGCTACAAGTGTTCGCTGATCATCAGTAAACTTGTAATCCCATGTTATAGTCTATAATTTGCTCTTCTGTTGAGTCACTTTTTTTGGGGGGTAACAACCTGAATTTCTTCCAGTTAGTTGACCAGGAAGCTGCTTCCCAAATGTCTTGGCATGGACAAGTGAGTGCTTCCAGGGCTTCATCAGCTCCTTAGAACATTTCAATTAGTGCTCCTGGAGTCTTGCTTGTGGCTAATACTTCAGTGCAGCTTGGATTCTTCCTTCAGTACTGTTGGTTTGGTTCACGTGCTCCCTGTTGAAATGGAAATGTCGATTCGCTGTTTTGGGTACGGTGACACTATTAATTCCATGTTCTTTTGCTGCTTCCTACATGGTTCAATATGCTGCCCAGAGGACCTTTCAAGCAACTCAAGGTTTGAATATTTTCTTTAGTTAAACATATGCTGATAGTGTTCTTTCTTGGTCTTCTAACTCTAGGTCTTTGCAAATTTAATCTTAATATTTTACTTCATTTTTACATGCTGCCCTTTCAAATTTACTGTTCAACTCTTTGACTTCATCATTTCTCTCATTTGCCTTAGCTAGTCAACAATTAAGAACAAATTTCAGTCTCTTCTGAAATCCACTTTGATTTTTCCTCTCTTCCCTAGAGTTTAATGACCTTTTGCTTGCTTCGTGCATGATGTTCTTGTTGCCATCCTACTGCTCGTCAGTTCGCTGTCATTAGCATCAGGTCTGTTCTTGGGGTGCTCTTAACACTCGGGTGAAATATGCTCAAGGTTGTATGTTGGCTCTTGTGGACTTGTTCTAATTTCCTCCAGCTTCAATCTGAACTTGCGTATGATCAATTGATGGTGTGTTCCACAGTCAACCTTGGCTTTGTTTTAGCTGCTGATATTGAGCTTGTCCCCTGTCTCTTCCCACAGATGTAGTCAATTTGATTTCTGAATATTCCATATGGAAAAGTCCATAGTTGCTTTCTGTGTTGTTGAAAAAGATATTTGCAATGAAGTGATTGGTCTAGCAAAATTCTATAATGTTTAGCTTTGTTTCTATCACCAAGACCTTATTTCAAACTACTATTTCTTCTTCTTTGTTTCCAACTTCAACATTTCAATCACCAATAATTATCAATACATATTGATTGGCTGTTCTTCCATTTCTGCATTATAAGCTTTAGTAGTTGGTACTTAAATTTGAATATTAATTGTGTAGATTGGACATCCTTGTATATGGATACATATTAATCCTATCACAAATAGTATTATACGTCAGGATCGATTTGAAATGTCTTTTTTGATGATGAATAAAATGCTATTCCTCTTGATTGTATCATTCCTGGCACATGAAAACATTTGATTTCCTGGTCCACAGTGGCAAATTCCAGAACATTCAGTTCAGTAATGCCTACAATATCAATCTTTATGTGATCCATTTTATTTGAATGGCTTCCAATTTTCCTAGTGCATATTTTGTGCAAGTTCCAATTATTAATTCGTTTTCCCAGCTTCCCACCCCCCTCTCATTTTGTGTCGTGCCCCATCAGCCATTGAAGGTCCCGACCACTTTACACCTCTAGGTGTTAGTCCGCGCACAGCATTGTGGCTGAGTCTACTTTGAGACGACGTGCTCCTCAGTCATGTTTTGAGGGTCTTCTATGCTGAGGTTCTGCTTCTATTCATGAGGTTTTCAGTAATTAGTAATGTTTTGATACTACAATAGTTTTGTCATTGGCCAGTTCCTCTGAAATGGAATTCCTTCTTCATAGTCTGCAGTGAGTCTGGCAGCGGTGCTTCCGTTCACTTTGGGGGAGCATATGAAATAGTCATGCACAAGCACCGCACAAACAAGCCAGGCAGTAAGACAAACTGACAGACAAGTGGGGATTTCACATCTCTGAGGGGGACAAATAGTTGAGAACTGGATTTCTAACCAAACGTTTTGAGAATCAAAGCCATAGCATAGCACCTCTGAAGAGAGACTTGCCAATAACTGTTTCGAAAACCCTATGGAGCATCATGAGTCAGAATTAACTCAACACACACACACACACACGAAATAAAACACCTTCCCTGAAATCTCCCTACATATTTCTGCATATTTTAAAAAATCGACCCGACTGGCTGTGCCTGGAACAAAGAGCCCTGGGACATTCTGACTGCAGGTGAAGGGTTGGGACATTCTGACTGCAGTGGGAGGGTTGGTCCACGCAGCACGATTCGTCACCTGGAGATATGCCCCGCCTGCTCCAGACACAGCCACGCGCTCCACTAGTGAAGAGAACACGTGAAATGGGGTCAATCGGGAATACATTCCATGATGAAGTGCAGAATTTAAAATTCAGAGCCACAAATAAGAATGAAGAAGGTACTGTACTGAATATGAATGGGAGTGCAAAGATGGAACAAGAAACAGATTTTTTGCTCTACAAAAAATGCGTGACCTATTTCAAATCAAATGCATGCACCCGGTCGAGCGGTACTCTGTGAGTTAGCTGGAAACACTGACAACAAGGTACGGATCAGAACCAGACCCAGAGCAAGTATCTGAAAGGAGAGAGACTGAGGCGGCAGGAGTGATTTGCTCAGGGCAGAGGAGGGGAGCTGGTTCACCACCCTGAGAAATAGTATGCATCCTGGAGGCACGGAGATCCGGATTCAAACCCAGTCCTGCCTTCTAATAACTGTTTAAACTTGGGTCTTATTGACACAAATAAAGATCCTGACATTACCTGTTTGGTTTTAGCAAAGATTGGAAGAGATACATAGAAAGAACCTAATCACAACCATGAGAAGCTTTTCTTTTAAACTAAAGACATATATTCCCTATTTCATAATTCTATACAGAGATGGGCAAATACCTTTCTGAAATGGAGAAGAGAGAGCCTATGTCTGCCTGGAATTTAGAATCCCCTTTCAGGCACTCTCCTTGTTTTCATCATTTATTCTCTTTGAGATAGTGGAACACGAGCTTTTCTCATTAAATAGCACCTTTGCCCATAAATTTCTCACTAGCTTTCCTCATCCATCTACCCCACGTATTTGTCAAATTGAGCAATGTTGGCCATTCTCCAGCCAAAGGGCTGTTTGGATGGAAGTCCTTTCTGGATATTTTCTAGGTAGCAGTTATTTACATGAAAATAACCGAAATCAGGGTAAGGGCTTCAATTTTTCTTTGTAAGCCTTCTGGCAAAATAGTGAGTTCTGAGTCTACCTGCTAGACAATAGGACAGAGTACTAGATGAAAACAGAAAGCACTATAAATGCCTGAGAAAAAACAAATGAGCTATTTTGGCTTTATCCAAGTGAATATTTTTTATTCTTAAAAAAAAAGTTCTGTATAGTTTGATCTAAAATGAGTCTTGCATTCTTTTCTACAATAGTATTTCACCAGACAAATATAGAAAAAATTAAATTTTGAAAGAATTAAAACAAAAGTTGTTAAAGCATTATATAGTAATGTTGATCACAGTGGTTGTTCTAAAATGTCACTTATATAAAACAATATTCAAAAAGCAAAAGTTTTTCAGGACTCCTTTCTGATACTGAATGATCTAGATTGTGTTTTTGAAACAGATTTTCTCCTGCTTATGCTTTCTCTGTCTGTCCCCACCACCATCCCGCTTCTTTTTGAAGTCAAACATGTCTGAGTTCAAAGACAACTTAATGTTGAACATTATTCATCTTCAATCTTTGTAGGAAGATCATAAAGGGCTTCCTATCAAGATTCAACTCTCAAGATGCATGTATTGTTGTTGTTAGGTGCTGTCTAGGTGACTCTGACCCCTGGTAACCCTGTGAACAATAGAGTGAAACATTACACAGGCCTGGACCATCTTCACAACAAGGCTTGAGCCCATTGTTGCCGCTGCTGTGTGAGTTGTCTCCTGGAGGGCCTTCCTCATTTTTGATGTCCCTCCAGCTTACCGAGTCTGATGTCCTTCAGGGCCTGGTCTCTCCTGACAATATCTCCCAAGTACATAAGGTGAAGTCTTGCCATTCTTGCCTCTGAGGAGCACTCTGGTTATAGGTCTTCTAAGATAGACCAGTTTGTCCTTTTTTGTTCCCCGCCCCCACAAACAGTTTTATTGGCTCATAATTTACATATCATCCAGTTGAAGAATTCAATGATTCAAGCACCTCAACAGGTGTTGTACAATCACCTCCATAACTATCTTAGAGCCTCCCCTCCCTGGCATCCCCCACCAATGGTTAAATCACCTTTTAACTGAGTTTTGCAATCATGATAAGTTTGAGTGATCCCTCCCTCTCCCCCTTCTGCCTTCATTATTTACTCCCCAAATCCCCTTTCCCTTCCTATTGCCCAGCCCCCACCCCTGCATTCCCTATAATGCCTTGTATCAGTTATTATCACTCTACCTCCACTCCTCCTGTGCTTCACAGCTGGGAAACCCAGCAGCGAACAATGACAAACAAGTCCCACTAAGGTGATAAGGATAAGATCCTACTAGTATGAAGATAAGAATACAAACACTGCACCCGTGGGAGAAGACACCCAGCACCATTTAAAAAGCCAAGGAAGAAAACTCTGACATGGAACAAGTACGAGATACCTGCACCCGGTACAACTTCAGATCATGTCCATAGGGAGGGCAACTGGCCAAATATCCAGTTCAGTCCAGGATAATCAAGATTACAATGGTCTCTGCCTGATAGTAGGGCTGCTCAGGATCCCTGCCTTTGCCCGGTGCGGATCTGCCAGTGGCTCTGGCTACTCTGCGGATGCATCCTGGGTTTCTGGTATCCCACTGTCCTCCACAGCATTTTCCAAACTAGGTGTTCAAATTTTAGCTCTGAAACTTTTTCTCTTCACCATATTCGAATCTAGTAATTGTCATCTTTGGAATGCACAGCTGGTGTGCTTCTTAAGTTTGGACTTAGTTGACTCCTTGCTTAGAAGGCTGCTTGTTTGAATGCTATCCTTTAAGGCTACAGACACTATTTCGATGGATAGCCAGGCACCATCTGCTTTCTTCACCATACTTTGCTCCAGCACCCTTATCTTTAGTGATCATTTCATGAAGGTGAATATTGAGCAGGGCCATGATATAAGAACTGATTGTTCTTAAGTTGGAGTTAGGATTTAGTGCAAGCCTAGAACTTATTCCTGGATCTATGCTTTTTTTTTTTTCAGCTGGAACTTTGGAATTAATATATATATATCATATTATTTCAGAGTTCAATCATGTCAAACATAATTGTACAATTGCTTCCATAATCCATCTCCAAACATATTTTTTCCTTCCTGAGCTTCTTGACCTAATTTCCTTTTTATCTCCCTCACCTCTCTATCTCATCCCAAACCCTTGCTATGTTTTCTTCTCTAGGGGCTCAACATCCCCGGGTTTCATTTACCAAAAAAGAGAGAAACAAATAACACAGCTCCCAGAGGGTAACCCCCAATGGCAGCGCACCTCTAATACATCTAAACAATCATAAGCAAAAGATAACAGAATGGTCGTCATGGGATTGGCTGAATAATACGTATCTTAATAAGACATACAGGGCATTGATGTAGCAAAGTCTTGTTTGCCCACCAACCAAGAGTACACCTTTTGTGGTACAGCTGTCTTCTGCTTCCTCAGACACCATGTGTTTTCTGGCTTAAATTCTCAGGTTTCAAGTGTGTTTGAGTTTCACCCAGTGGGATTCCCGTGTGGGCTCTCACAGAGGCAGTTTCTGGACCATGCCTCGTGTGCCAGTGATGCCGGATTCAGTGTCCCAGAGTTCTACAGCACCCAGTCGGGCCCCCCCAGGATACCCCCCAGATGCCCTAAGTCAGTTCTCCCTCCCAGCTATGTGCCATTATAGATGTCCCCTACCCACTCACCAAATTTTCCTGGGTATTTACAACACTCTTCTTCAGCACTGTGATTCAAAGGCAAACATTTTTCTTCAGTCTTCTTTATTCAGTGTTCAACTTTTGCATGCATATAAGGCAGTGGAAAATACATAGGCTTCTGTCAGGTGCACTTCGGTCCTCAAAGTAACATCCTTGCTTTTCAATCTTGTGTGGCAGATTTGCCTAATGCATCTCATCTTTTGATCTCTTTGTCTGCTGTTTCTATGACATTGATTGTGGATTCAAACAAGACAAAAATCCTTGACAACTTCAAACTTTTCCCCATTGATACCTACTGATTCAGTAGTGAAGATTTTGGAATTCTTTTCATTGATTTGTAATCCATACTCAAGGTTGCAATGATTGATCTTTATCAGCAAGTGTGTCAAGTCATCCTCACTTTCATCAAGCAAGATTGTGTCATTTGTATATTGTTCGCTGTTATTAATTCCTCCTCCTATCCTGATGCCACATTCCTCATATAATCCAGCTTCTCTAATGATTTTCTCAGCATACAGATTGAACTAGTATGGTGAGAGGATACTCTATCATACACCTTTCCTAATTTTAGACCATGCGGTATTCCCTGGTTCTGTACCAGGATCAAGATGTACAATTGTCTTGATGCAGGAACAAGTTCCAAATGAGCATGGTGACGTGTTTGGAAATTCCCATATTCTCCAGGTTATCCATAATTTATTGTGGTCCACACGGTCAAATGTCTTTGCATAATCCATGAAACACAAGTAAACATATGTATTAGTCTGGGTACTTTAGAGAAACAAATCCACAGAAACTCAGGTAGAAGAGAGAGTTTTATATAAAGGTTAAGTGCACATCAAGAAAGCATCCCAACCCAGTGCTGCCGAAGCCCACAAGTCCAGCATTAACCCATTAACCCATATGTCCACCACCAATCCACAAATTCGTCCTCCATCTCACAAAACAGACGCAAGCACACCAACTCCAGGAGGAAAACCGAGTCAGTGAGCATGTAAGCATCTGGGCACTGGCAGGGGTCTCCACACGGCTCCTCCAGCATCCAGGGATGCATCGGGATAGGTCCATTCGGCTTCTCCTTGGGGATGTCTTGCAAGAAGTCAGCCTTGCAAGCTGAAGCAGGGAACTGCTAAGGCAGCTGCACCCTGGTCCGACCATCGGAGAGGCTCAATGAGCGATTTGTTCTTCTGCCTTTCAATTAACCCCACATGTGTTTATTGGCCAGGTTGGCACAATAAACTACCTCAATGTATTTCTGGTATTCTCTGCTTTGAATGAAGATTCATCTGACATTTCTTGTTCCACATCCTCTTATGAATCAGGTCTAAACCTCTAGCAGTCAAGTGTATGATGTACTACTGTAACCGCTCTTGGGTGATCTTCAGCAAAATTTCACTTGCATGCGATATCAATGATATTGTTCTATAGTTGCACCATTCCATTAGGTCAGTGTTCTTTGGAATGGGGACAAATGAATCTCTTCCAGTCAGTTGACCAAGTAGCTGTTTTCCAAATTTCCTGGCATAGACCAATGGATGCTTCCAGTGCTTCATCAACTTATTGGGACATTTCTGTTGGCATTCAATCAATTTCTGGAGCCTTGACTTCAGCTAATATATTCAGTGCAGTTTGAACTTCGTCCTTCAACATCATTGGTTCTTGGTCATATGTTTCCTCCTGAAATGGCAAGTATTTTTAGCAAAGTGACTCTGGGCATTCTTTCCGTCTTCTCTTGCTGCTTTCTGAATTACTCAATCTCCTGCCCATAGAAACTTTCAGCATTGCAACTTGAGGTTTGGCTCACCCCCCCCCCCCCATTAGTTCTTTCAGTTTAAGCTATGCCGAATGTGTTCTTCTCTTTTGTTTTTCTAACTCTAGGTCTTTGCAAATTTCATTATAATATTTTACTTTGACTTCTCAAGCTGCACTTTGAAATTTTCTACTTAGTTGTTTGACTTCATCCTTTCTTCCATTAGCTTTAGTTACTCTAAATCATTAATTGATTATAAACAAGTTTCAGAGTCTCACATCCATGTTGATCTTTCTTTTCTTGTAATGACCTTTTGCTTTCTTCATGAGTGAAGGTTTTCTGTCATTAATGTTTAGTGTGTCAAATACATTCTTGAAATCATTTCAAAATTCCAGTAAGATAGACACAAGGTCTATTTTAGCTCTTGTGGGCTTGTTTTAATTTTCTTCATCTTTATCCTGAACTTACATATGAGAAATTGATAGTCTCTGTATTAGATTTGATTAATTAACTCATTATGTTAGAGGAAGACATATAACAGCCTGAACAATAGGTACCTGTTTAATTGACTGTGCTTAAGGCTAGGAAATTACTTGATCAGTTTATTCACAATATCATCAGTTTACTCATAATCAAAAATTTACTTGATCAGTTTATTAAAAAAATCAGGGAAAATAGAATTAAAATATGAAAAATTTAATTTCAAAGGTGTGAAACTATTCCTAGGCTTAGCTGTGTCAGGCTTTAACCAGAAATGCCAAATATTCTAGTAGTACATCTATATAAGCACATGTAGCAAACTAAATACATTAACTTTCTTTTGTATTTTCCTAATTTTCTCTATCAATGTGTCATTTTCCCTTGCCTTTTTAGTTACATGATTCCAATACTTTGTTAGGTTATTCCACTAGATTGTCATTCATCTAACATTTATTATATATCAAATATATATAGAACCCAGTAGTAAATATTGGAAATACAAGGATGAAAACTCATCACTCCAAACCTGAAGGAATCCAGTCTAGTGAGGAGTTCTGAGAAGTGATTGATAAGATACACATGTGACCAAAAATAGGATTGTCTTGCACATTGGGAAGGATCAAGACAAAGTTACCGAAAGCAATGGTATTTAGCATTCACCTGGAAGTTGACCAAGCAGAGAAGAGAAGAGAGGATTAAAGGGGAACAGCAAAGGCAAAGAGATATGAACCTGTGTGTGTTAATTACTCCGTGTTAACCAGAAAAACCAATTCATAGGCATGCATATGTGTATAAGAAAGAGCTTTATATAAAGAGTAAGTGTATATTGAGAAAGTATCCCAGCCCAGTCCAGAGCAAGTCAATCAGTCCTTTATTAGCCCATATGTTCAATACAAGTCTAGGAATTCCTCTTCAGACACACACAACACATGAAATGACGTAGTGGTGCAGGGAGATCACAGGCCAATGGGTGGAAAGTCTTGTGGATCCAGTGATGATAGAAGCATCTCAGCGCTGGCATGGAACATTACCACATAGATCCTCAAGCTCCAGGACTCTGGCTCCATCTAACACCATCTGGCTTGTCATCAGAAATGTCTCACAGGGAGGGTGTATGTCCTGCCTCCAGGGAGGAAGATAGGACTTCCCAGAATCCTCGGGAAAAGGGCATGCCCACACAGAGGTCTCATTGACTATGACCTGATTGATAAGCTAGACTCCACCCCATCACCCCCATCAAGTTGACAGGCAATTATATCACTGCCACAATGTGTGATACCTCTGAGGAATGGTAACAAGTCAGGTATGGTAGAAGCAGAAACTATGGTTAGGGATTGAAAGTGAAGTTGAAAAACCTGCCCAAAGTACATGAGACAAATTCTTGCTACACTTGCCTCTAAAGAGCAGGCTGGCACTACTTTTTCCAAGACAAGTTTGTTTGTTTGTTTGGCAGTACATGGTACTTTTGATATTCCGTATCAGCATGCATTTTCTTCGGGAGAGACCAGTTCCTAGAGGAGGACATCATGCTTGGTAAAGTAGTCTTTCTTTTAATGCTGAAGGTGGACTTTGGGGCCAGGGCGTGGTGCCCCAACAGACTGGACTGGAAAATACTCCTAAAGGTCAACAAACGATCCTTGAACTAACTACAAGCTTTTCTTTCTTGTTGTGTTCTTTGTCAGTGGTTTGTTGTTGTTGTTTTGTTGCATATTGTTTCTTGGTTTTGTTCTGTCTTGTTTCTGTGCATGTTATTATCTCCGCAGGTCTGTCTAAATAAGATAGGCTGGATGAACAATCTGGAGGAAAAACAACTGGACCGACAGTTCGGGGGGGAAATGGGATAGGGGGAGGTAGGGGGTAAGGAAGTGGTGTTAACAAATCCAGGGACAAGGGAACAACAAATGATCCAAATCGGTGATGAGGTGGGTGTGGAAGACCAGGTAGGGCATGATCAAGGGTAATGTAACGAAAAGGTATTGCTGAAACCCAGGTGGGAATGGAGCATGATAGTGGGGCAGGAGGAAAGTCAAGGGAAATAGAGGAAAGAGCTGGGAGGCAGAGCATTTACAGAGGTCTAGACAAAGACATGTACATGCAAATATATATATATATATATATATATATATATATGGAAATAGATCTATGTGCCTATATTTACAGGTTTAGTATTAAGGTGGCAGAAGGACATTGGACCTCTACTCAAGTACTCCCTCAATGCAAGAATACTTTCTTCTATTAAATTGGCATTCTATGACACTCACCCTCCCGACACAACCGCTGAAGCCAAAGCAGGTGAATAAGCAAATATGGTGAAGAAAGCTGATGGTGCCTGGCTATCAAAAGGGATGGTGTCTGGGATCTTAAAGGCTTGAAGATAAACAAGCGGCCATCTAGCTCAGAAGCAACAAAGCCCACATGGAAGAACACACCAGCCTGCATGATAACGAGGTTCCGAAGGGATCACTTATCATGCATCAAAGAATGAAAAATCATATCATTGGGTGCACACCTCCATGATATGATCGCTGAGGACAAACGGGTCCATAAGCAAATGTGGCAAGGGAAGCTGATGGTGCCCGACTATCAAAAGGAATAGCGTCTGGGGCCTTAAAGACTTGAAGGTAAACAAGCGGCCATCTAGCTCAGAAGCAACAAAGCCCACATGGAAGAAGCACACCAGCCTGTGCGATCATGAGGTGTCGAAGGGATCAGGTATAAGGCATCATCAGGAAAAAAAAATCTTACCATAGTAAATGAAGGGGGAAGTGCAGAGTGGAGACCCACAGCCCATCTTTCGGCCACTGGAGATCCCCTCACAGAGGGGTCTATGGGAGATGAGTCAGTCAGGGTGTGATGTAGCATGGATGAAGAATACAGCTTTGCTCTAGTTCCTAAATGCTTCCTCCCCCCACTATCATGATCTGAATTCTACCTTGCAAGTCTGTTATACCAGAGGATGTACACTGGTGCAGATAGGAGCTGGAGGCACAGGGAATCCAGGGCGGATGATACCTTCAGGACCAGGGGTGTGAGTAGCAATACTGGGAGGGTAGAGGGAGAGTGGGTTGGAAAGAGGGAACTGATTACAAGGATCTACATGTGACCTCCTTCCTGGGAGACGGACAACAGAAAAGTGGGTGAAGGGAGACATCAGACAGGGCAAGATATGATGAAATAATAATTTATAAATTATCAAGGGCTCATGAGGGAGGGGGTGCAGGGAGGGAGGGGAAAAAAGAGGACCTGATTCCAAGGGCTTACGTGGAGAGCAAATGATTTGAAAATGATGAGGGCAATGAATGTACAGATGTGCTTTACACAATTGATGTATGTATGGATTGTGATAAGAGTATGAGCCCCTAATGAAACGTTTTTAAAAATGTAGTCTTCATTTTCAAAACAGGAGGAAGACTTTCAACAAGATGATTGGCACAGTGGGCTCAAATATAAGAACCATTGTGAGGATGGAACCAAACTGGGCAGCAGTTCATTCTGTTGCACATAGGGTCGCTCTAAGTCTAAACTGACTCAATGGCACCTAACAACAACAACAGCGCCAACAACAGAATGAGTTCCCTATGAAAACATTGAAAGGCAGATAAAAAACTTATGCAACCAGGAGTCTGTTATAATTGCTATAGGCCATAACTCTAAACTAAGTGATCCCTGGGTGATCCTGATTTCTACAGCTGTATTTAAAATGGTTTATTGTATGCACTCACATAGTTCTTAGAGGTGGTGATGCAGATACAGCATGAGTAAGATGACTGCTCTAGAGTGCCACCTTTACACTGGCATCAAAAATAAATAAATTGACATCAACCCCTGAATGGTGTGGCCATGCAGTCCTGCCAGGGGCTCTTGGAACTCAGCTAGTGCAGTATAACTAACACCAGGCACACAATCCTTGTTTAGAGATCTGTCTCTTTAATGGAAAGGTTCTAGAAATACAATTACAAGAATAAAAGCATCATGAATGATTACGGGGACAATTATCCCAAAGTTTCACAATTTGTAGATTCTTAAACCTTACATTGAATTGTGGGTGATGAAACTGAGATGCATGGAATGACCTGCCCAGCCTCTCAGCCATATGCTGTATCCCTTTTTCATTCCACTCCTACACAACCCAATGTGCTTGAGTCTTTGAGTGCCCATAATAGCGGTTGGCACAGAGTAGTTGCTCATCAAAAGTTCATTGAATGAAAAAAGAAAAACTATCGTTGCCACAAAGCTATTTATACCGAACTGTCTTCACCACTGGGAGTTTCATACACTGACTTTCCAAATTAGTACCCTGCTGTGGCATGCCTCCTTCGAAGTGGAAAACTTCTTTATAACAAGCCTTATGATTGGAACAGACTGTGTGAGCACCCCAAGTTGACATTTTTTATTTGTACCCAGCTAAAGGACTCACCACGAAAAGCCTGAGAAGACTTTTTCTGTCTTGCTAACTTTTCTCATTAAAAGACACTTCAAGAAGGAAACAAACTTGACTACTAAAGCCAGGGCTAGTTTAGGACCGAGGGCATTCATCCGAGGGCTTTGTCCATGGAATTAACTGAGCATACAGATACCTAGGTCAGTACTGTTTGCCAGAGATCCTGGCAGAAGTGCTTGGGATAAGGAATTGATGGCAAAAGAAGAGCGAGCCATCATGACCCAGAAGGCCACCTGTGTCATTCCTGTGCAGTCACTTAACCAAGAGTTTTACAGCATTTGCCTCAAGAGGCAAATCATTTTAATGCAGCGTGCTAAGCGCTCGCGTTAGAGTGAGCCCCTGGCAAGGTGGAGACCCAGGAGCACTGGTAGGGATAAGGACTTGAGGGGGCCCATCTTAGAAAATGCTTGCTCAGTGGACACAACCCTCATCTGGATCCTCCATATCTGCATAGAATCATCTCTTGCTTTCTCGTTGCCCGAATGGTTTCCTGCCCTTCTTTCTATGTTCTATGTCTCCTCCTCCTCCTTTATGTAAACCAAACCTAAGCGAGTCTACCTTGCACCAGAGGCAGCTGCTTCTGCAATGTGGGAGTATTAGATGTTTAACATCTTGTCACTTGCCTAACTGAGGGAATCATCCCTTTTGTTTCAGAGTTTCATGCTTAGGGGTTGAAGAGCTAGACTGATGAGCATTAACAAAGAGAAATATGTTTTGAGGAGTAAGTGAAGCTGGTGACACCTTACTTTACAGTTTAGGGAAATTCAGCAAATCTAATTCTATTATCCTGTCAACGTTTCACTCCCCAAAAAAAGGAGACCCAAAAGCATATTTTATAAGAATCTTTAAAGATTGCTGGAGTCATAATCACATCTGCAAAAATCAGATGCATCTGGTGCTGACAGCCCCTTGTTTTTTCTCTAGACGAAGGGGAGTAAATACTCTTCCCATGGCTAATTAAGTTTAAGGAAAGCTATCTTAGGTGGCTGGCGCAATGCCTGCATCTCCTTCCCTTGAAAAGACTGTCAGACAGTGAATGATAGCCATACTTTTCAATTCAAGAGTTTTTCAGGTTTTGCATAGCTGGATTTACCCAAGCACACCCAAACAGAGGCTTCCTTTATGAAGCATACAGTAGAGTACTCAAATGCAGATTTTACATGGCAATTAAAACCAAATAATTTGACCCTTATTTATTTTCACAATCAAGTATGAGATATGGTCATATTCTATGCATCATTTTTAGGCATGTTCTCATAACTCTACATATTAGTTAGAGGTTCACAAGCTGACAAACTGGAAAAGCTTTATAATGCTTTCAACAACTGTGCGATTGTATGCATATTTTACTGAAAATGTTCATTATTAATGGAAAGATATGTTCATGAGCAACATTGATTTTAAAGTTCCTTTTATCTAAAGTTACTTTTCCCCATTCTGCTATTTACTAAGCATTTATTGAAAAAAGAAAATCTCAATAGGAAGTATTGAAAACTCACTATGGACTCACTAGTACATACATTTCCATCACTCATATCAGTTTATCATAGTATGGTAATAGGGTGCCTGGTCTGTTTCAGTCCTTTTGTACATACTTGATGCTGTGCTGCCAGACTTTCAAAAACTAACAGTTTCACCCATGATGGCAAGTTTCCATGGAACTCCAACCAGAGACAGGCAAGGAAGAGACAGCACTCTACTGACCACAAAAGTAGCCACTGAAGAGCAGCAGTCAAACACTGCTTAAGTTAGTGCCAGATGAAACCCTTAGGCTAGCCGGCCCTCCCAATATGACAGAAAGAGGTGCAGCCTCAGGGTGGAGTAAAACTGAATAATGGAGATGGAGTAAACTTCCCAAACCTTCATTTCTGATGTAACGTGACTCAAAATGAGAAAAAAACAACTACACACATCCATTGGTAAACAAAATGTGGGCTGTAGGAAGTCAGAATGTAGGGCAATTGGGGGTCAAAATGGAATGGAGTATATAAAGACCAATAGCCTAGGCATTAGTGAGCTCATTGACTGGTACTGGTCTTTTTGATTAGGGAATAGTATGATTACTATGTCTGGAATGACAGCTTTAAGATGAATGATGTCACAGAGATCATCATAAAAAAATTCACGAACTATCCTGAACTCTCAGTGACAGGAAAATGTCCATATGCTTGCACAGAAAAACAGTTAACATTACTCTTACCGGTATTTAGATTTTTGCACCAACCAGCTATGCTGATAATGAAGACATTGAATATTTCTACCAAAATCTGCGGTATAAAATTGATCATACATGCAATCAAGATTGACAACAGTTGGGATATATGGTCTTGGTGATAGACATGATGCTAGAGATTGCATGATGCAAGGTTTTAAGACCAGTAACTTATTTATTACAAACATTTTTTCAACAACAGCAACAGTATACATAGACCTCGATGAATGGAATGCACAGGAACCAATCAACTACATGTGTGGAAAGGGACGAAGGAAATGGCGTGGAGACCACATCTGACCCACTCTGGCTTCACTAGTAGGAAAGAGAACCCAACTCAACAGGAGCTCTAGGCCAAGTGCTGGGATGCCGAAGTCAGACATGATTTGACTCTCCATTCTGTTGTCCCTCCCATGGCACTCTGCTTCCCCGATGGGCTTGACAATCCGTGCAATGGCCACAAAGGGCTAGCGGACCAGACAATATGCGTACTATGGAGTTTATTAAGTAAGATAACAGGTTACAAATCATGATCAGAAATGCTAAAAACACAGTTTTATTTCTCCACAATGACTTCTCAGCCAGACCTGCAGCCAAGTGTCTCTCTGATCCTTGGCATCTCAGCCAGTTGGTCACTTGGTCTTTGTGCTGCTCGGGCAATATTACAAAGCCCCTTTAGTGTTAACATGTGTCCCAGTGGAGCGGGACCTCATGCTTGGACAGTAAAGGAGCAGTGACAAAGAGGAAGGACCTCTATGAGATGGGTTGACACAGTAGCTATAGCCAGAGACTCAGTCATAGGAACTGGGAAGATGGCATTGGACGGGGAAATGTTTTCGCTCTGCTGTGCATAGGTTCACTATGAGTCACAACCAGCTTGACGGCACCTAACAATATGTGCCCAAAGGGCACCCCACTCTGAAAGCCAGTCTCCCATTCAAAGGGACCGCCTTACCCTTTCAGTGAACCAGGCAGCCTGTTGTCTGCTTCCTGGTTTTTGTGCTGGTGCCTCTGCCTCCACCACCACTTCTCTACACAGAGATCTCTGCTCTGCTCGTAGCGCTTCTTTCTCAGTGGCTTGAGATTCTCTGCTCCTGCTTCAGAGATATTGCACTTCAAATGCAACAGAATGGCTAAACTGGCTTACCCACTTCTTGGCGTCTCACACATCAGATTTTCAGGATCTCACCTAATCATTTGGTGGGATTTATAAAGGTTGGAAATAGAAAATCTATACCCAGTAACTCAAATGTGATGATGGAAACATCCAACGGCTGGGGCAAACTGCCAAAAAGGCCACGCATTTCTCACATGCAAATGTAAGCTGAGGCTAAAGGAAATTGGAAGAAATCCATGATTACCAAAAGATGACCTTGAGTTTATCCCTCTTTAATTAGTCACTATCTCAAGAACAGATTTGACTCATTGAATACTAAAGTTCAAAGACCAGATGTTGTGGAATGGCATCCAAGATCGAATACACGAAGGACCAAAGAGTCGTTACAAAGACAGACATGATGGAACAGACCAAAATGGATGTCGGAAGAGACTCTGACACTTGCTCTTGAATGTAGAAAAGGAAGAAATAATTAGCTGGAAGAACAAAAGATGTCAAAGGATGGCTAGAGATGACAAGGAATTATGATGAAAGCTGCAGAGACCTGGAATTGGAAAACCAAGAGGGAAGCTAATGCTCAGCATTTCTCACGCTAAAAGAACTGAAGGAAAAAAGAAAAATCAAGGCTCAATCTGAACTACTGGAGGATTCTATGGGCAACCTTGGAAAACTGCAGGAAGCTTTAAAAAAAGTTGAAAATAATGCACTGAGTCTCAATAGCAAAAAGAAGTAGTTAGTGTTCAGTCATTTCAAGATCTGATCAAATCAACAGAAGATGTACAGACAGCACTTATGGCATCAGAGGAAACACCAGGCACCCAGGGAGTGACGGTGTACCAAGGGCTGCATTCCAACCAATGGATGCACCAGTGGAGATGCCCACGGTTTTTATGCAAACAAACAAACAAACAAACAAAAAATGGAGACAGCTACCCGCCTGACCCACTAACTGGGAATGCTCTATATTCATGAGCAATCCAATGAAAGGTGACCCAACAAGATGCAGGTATTATCAAGCACTATCATTACTATCACTTGTGAATTAAATGATGTTGACGATGATTCACATACAGCTGAAGTCGTACATCAACAGGAAACTGCCAGCTATCCCAGCTGGATTCATAAGGGGATGTGGAATGAGGAACACCATTGCTGATACCAGAGGGATGTTGGCTCTACTACAGTTACACCAGAGAAAGGTGTGTTGATATTTTATAGACTAAGAAAAGGAAGTCAACTGCATCCATAGCAAACTGTGGATGACAGCTTAAAGAATGGCAAACAGGACATTTAACTGTGCCCATGAGGAACTGCACACAGACCCAGAAACAGTCATTCTAAGAAGTCATGGAGATAGTGAATGGCTTAACGTCAGAGAAGGGGTATTTCAGGGCATATCCTTTTAAAATTTGTATAATTCAAGATGCATGCTGAGCAAATCATCAGAGAAGCTAGACTGTGTGAAGAGAACATGGCAACAGGATTGGAGGAAGGCTCATTAAGCATCTGTGATATGCAGATGACGCAACCTCACATGCTAACAGGGAAGAGGACTTGAGCAGTTACTGATGTAAACTACCTGGATGACACAAATGGTGAATGCTGCTGACTTTAAGCTTGGCAGTTGGAATCCACCCCAAGGTTCCTCAGAAGAAAAATCTAATGATCTCCTTTCTAAAAATCTTCCAGTAAAAATCCAGTGAATCACAGTTCCACTTGGACACAAATGGTGATGCTCCGATGGGAATTGATTTGACAGCACTTGTTCATTTTCACCAGCACAGCAGACATTAATTAGCTCCTTTTGAAGGTGGGAAAACTGGTCAAGCCCATGAAAACAGCTCCACTCAGATAGCAAGGAGGAAACACGGAACTGACTTTTGTTTGCCTCCCCGCAAAACACCCGCGTGCTCTGTCTAGCGCAGCCTATGGAACTCGGTTAGGACATCATGGCAGAAACAAGATCAAGTGTGATAAAAATTTGAAGGGAAGATATGGCTTTATAGAGCCCAAGAAAAAACAAGCTGGAACTTGATGATTAAGCCAATGACAAAAAAAAAATCCTGGTGTCACAAAACAATTAAGTCCTGTGTTTCTGACTTAAAGGTTTAAGGCTGTAACCCACCTATCGGCTCTTTTGAAGCATGGCCTAAACATATGCTTCCATAAATATTACAGCCAAGAAGCCTCGATGGGACAGGTCAAGTCTGTTAAATGGGATGTTTATGAGTCAAACTCAGTTTGACAGCCTTTTGACAAGAAAGTCATGGTAAAAGTCTAACATTTTATAATGCCCATGAACATCTCAAGGGCATTTAGAGAGGGGGTGTGCTTCCTATCAACAGTGCCTCTCTGGCGGTTGTTGTTGGCCACTATTCCCTTAAGAGACACAGTAAAGGCCTACTTAGGGCAGGAGTCAGGAGAGATTGCGGGTAATTGAGATCAGACTCAACTGAGGTTAGGAAGGTAGCTGACAGCCTATGTAGTCAAACTTAGGAGATCAAGGTTTGAGGCGGGCAGGGGCAGCAGGTTAAGGCCAGAGACTGAACAGTGATGAAAATAATTAAAAGCTGAATCTGTGAAGGACATCCAATCTAGGTCAAACAATAGGTATGCTAGAATCTAAATTAAATCTGAAGTTTTTCTCTTCAGAAGTCCAGCCTTTCTCAACAGGCTCTTCATTTAGACTGCTGGTATTCAGGTGTTAAAGGACTCTACTTACCCTCCTCAGTCTAATAATCCTCGGAGCCAAGGCATCTTCCTTAGTCTGAGATTTTGATATTGGACTACGGGCAAGGGAGGAGGAACTGCCTTTTGCTGAGACTGTAAGTGGAGAGTGGTGCTGAGATCTGCAGGAGCCTCACTGGAGGGAAAGGAAAGACATTCATTTATTTACTTGTTACCTAATGTTTTAAGAACCTTCCCAGAACAGTGATGAGCCTGGAATTAGACTGAAAAGGTGAAGTGCAAGTCAACCATACTCTATCATTTCTATTGATAATAATTTTAATATTTAGAGATAAAAAACAAGCCGTTGCTGAATTTGTTCTGAAATTTCCCCAAAGCCCGAAGAATATTGACTAATGTTTAAGACTTCTCAGTGAATGTTGATATCCATTCCTATATCTACTCCTTTGTTCAATAAATAGTTACTAGGATAAGAAGGGGTTTCTCAAGTTAAAGATTTTTGCTAAATTCTAAGAGTAAAAACAAAAGAAGACATGGTTTCTAACTTCAAATGACGAGTCTTTAGGGAAGCAGATAGATACATTATGAACACACAATATGATGGCATGAATGGCATAATAGAGAAGAACATCATTCTACTGTGTGAGAGGAAAACTTTAAGAACTCCACTTTGGGAAGGAAGCAAGGGAAAGAACTGCCAATGTGAGGCAGCAATCAACAAGTGATAAGGGTGGAGAAGTAGATCTAGTTATGTTGTTAGGGCAGTGGTTCTCAACCTGTGGGTCACTACCCCTTTGGGGGGGTCAAATGACCTTTTCCCAGGGGTCATCTAAGACCAAACACATATTTTCAATGATCTTAGGAACTGAGACACCACTCCTCCATCTGTCTACGGTGAGTTCGCCCACATGCAGATACACCCACATATGAGTACCCAGTGTGAAGACTGTTACCCATGATACACCAGGCTTCAAGACAAACTTTCACTTATTTGCCATTAGAAATAAATATTTCACCACATATAATTACATATATTTCTGTGACTAATGACTGCTTTAATTATGTTCAATTTGTAACAATGAAAATACATCCAGCATATCAGATATTTACATGATGATTCATAACAGTAGCAAAATGACAGTTATGACATAGCAATGAAAATAATTTATGGTTGGGGTCACCACACCATGAGGAACACAATGTGTATTAAAGGGTCATAGCATTAGGAAGGTTGAGAACCACTGTGTTAGGTAGCATGCACACACTCTTGACATAAGGAGAAGGTAGTATGGTCAGTCTTTTTTTTTTTTTTATAAAAAGGCCATTCCCACAGTGTGTTAGACTGGATTGTCTAGAGAAGCAAATCCAGTGACACCACATAGGCATAAGAAATAGTTTTATATCAGTAAGTATGTATATACACATATATTAAGAAGGCATCCCAGCCCACGCCAACTCAAATTCATAAGTACAATGCTAGGGGGAAAAAAACTCTCTTCAGACTCACATAGCAGCATGCCAGTGACACAGAAAGGTGAACTGGGGAGCAGCTAACCTCAGGCCGGTGGGGACAGAGTCCTGTGGATCCAAGTTTGGTGAGAACACGGCAGGGCAAAAGGAGCTCTCTGCGTCGGTGGCCCACGTGGGGCTATTCTCAAGTCTGGCAGCGTTCCAGCAGGCAGGAAGGTGGCAAAGCAGAGGGAAAGGTGGTTCCCCGAGTCCCTCACTTTCACACAGGGTCACAGCGCCAAGGGGGTGTCATCAAGCCACCACTGACTGACAAGGTTGGTTCCACCTCTCCAAGAGTGACAAAAACTTTCAACTACAGTACCCAGCTTGACTGGGGAAGGAAGGGGTGGGGCACATGGAGGGCCGGCCTCAGAGCCAGGCGTTGGTTATCATACTGGTCTTAGCCTTAGTATCTTTAAAGGAGGAATTATAAACCATGAGTACTGTTATGGGCTACAAAAGATAACATGGTTTTCATTTCATGTTTCCAGTGGTACTAATGATTACTGTGCCCTCATCTATTGCCCTTTAATTCCTGTGCCTTATTATGACAGGTGAAGGCAGTTAACTCGGATATGTTCCAGTGTGAGAATGTTCTCTGTAGATGTGGGTCCTTGTTGCCAACTCCCCCAAACAGTGTCAGCAGTAGCTAACCACAGGAGAGATCATCTTTCCTCTTTCAGCCTCTCTGAAATACTTTCAGTATACATTCCCCTGAGAAGAATTATGAGGAAATATGGAGAACAATTGAAAAGAAAATGAAGCAACATTGTCCTTAGTCTGTTTATGGCGATTAGTGATAACTTGCCCCAGTTTTGGCAGATGTGATCCATTATTGTGCATCACAGGAGCCATTTAAACACCTGTGGGCACTTAGCTTGTGTAATGTATCTGTAGGAGCAATGCTTTCAAGGAAGGTTAAATAACATGAATCCCATTTTACAGATGGGAATAAGAGACAACTGGTTTATTGTATTTTCTCAGGTCAGATAGTAAATCAATGCCTCATTAACATTCATTAGAATTTTCACTCTATCCAATTTCAAGCTAAGCTCCTTCCCTAAGGCACTTAATTAGCAGCAAGACTTTTCTGGCATTCACTACTCACTGATTTATATGTCCAACAGCAGAGCCCCTGTATAAGCAAGGCACCAGCCTAGTCACAGGCCTTCACAAACAATGGCACGTACCGTAGGTCAGCTGAGCCAGCCCGTGGAAAATAGATGTCATGCCAAGGTAGTGTCTAATAACAATAGTGGGTCATAATGATCGTTATGCTCTGTGATGAGCAATATAAAAGATATATAAAACTCATAGTAACAACCTCAGTTGGGCTGTCATTATCAGTCTCCTGTTTTAAAGATAAAGAAATGGAGGCTTAGAGAGTGACTGACTGAAAGAACACAAGTAGTACACACAAAAAATATTTGGAACAGGCCTGTCTGAAGTTAATGTGCGCTGTTTCCATTATTAAGCCCGTGGTCCTCAAGCATCCGTATGTGTCAAATCACCAGGTGGGCTTGTTAATGCAGGATTTGCTGGGTTCACTTCCAGAGTTTCCAATTTGGTAGGTCTGAGGTAAGTCAGGAAATCTACACTCATAACTAGCTCCCAAGGGGTGGTACTGCAGCTGTTCCAGAGAGCAGAGCTTGGGAATGAGTGAGCAAAAAATCAAGGTGGTCCCAAAATAAAACAACCAAAGCCACTAACCTCCAGGCAATTCTCTATTCTGTTTCCTAGGGACCCCACACAACAGAGTAAAATTACCTCCAAAGGGTTTCCACACATTTGTATGGAAGCAGACTGCCACAGCTTCCTCCTGTAGAGGGGGTTGGAACTGCTGACCTCATGGTTAGCAGTGGAGTGCTTTTAACTACTGTGCCCCAGCTCCTCTCAGTGCTCTAAGCAAGCCCTAATATATTGGCCTTGGACAGAGTTCGGACAGGTGGGAAGTGACGACCTGGCCTGAGTTCTGCTTTCAGAAGATTAATTTGGCAGCCGTGTGGAGGGTCTGGAGGACAGATGGCAGGCCAGCAGGTTTCCCGCGAAGGTAAGTAGAAACTGAGACGTGGTAATAGATGTTGAGAAATACTGGCCCGGTGGAGTGGGTAGAGAGGGTCTGCTGATTGATTAAGGAGAAAGGAGTCATCAGATGTGACACTCTGCTTTTCAGTCTGGGTGGCCCGAAGAATTGTTGGGCCATTAATAGAAATGGAGAGGCCTGGAGGGAGCTCTGCCTTCTTGTGTATTTTCATCTCCTGTTCCCACGAAGCCTCCTACCATGCTCTCCCTGTATTTATTGTTGTTATTGATGAGGTTTTCAAAGCATCTTTCTTCCACCTCTTTACCTGCAGGGACCAATGTATCTAAAAGACAGCTCTAGACTCCTGTTCTCTTCGGAGCTATGGCTCTTTCCTCTAGACAACTTGTGATTCCCGAATAACGCCTCCAGTTCCTCAAGTTTGGGGTGGCATTGTAGCTTATGGTCTGCTCAGCAATCTTAGTGGGGTCCACTAATCATGACTATATTTATGGTTTCTGTCTGTGAAGTGACCAAACCCAACCCAAACCCAATACTGTTGAGTCAAGATCAACTCCTGGTGACCTTTCAGGGCAGAGGAAAACTGCTTCATAGGGTTTCCAGAGGTTGTAAATCCTTCAGGAAGCGGCCTGCCTCATCTTTCTCCCACAGAGAAGCTACGTCGTTCAAATCATCCACCTTCCAGTGAACAGTTCAACACTTCACCCACTGCACTGCCACGGCTCCTTGTGGCAGTGACACCGACACCCATCATGAAGGGCGTTTAGAGGAGAGAAGAGCTGGGGTTTTCAGGTAAAAGTATTTGATTTCATGTTGGGTCTCACGCTGTGCTGTCATAGAAGTTCTTCCCCAGAGGTAAAAGGAGTGCTTGTAAAGCACCAACAGCAAACTGGCATCCTTTAGGGAGTGTTTAACCTTGAATTTAAAACAAATGATCTTACTTTCAAAAAGTATAATCCTTAAGAGTTCTTAAATTGAGTTTTCAAATAATAGAAATAATAGAAAAGTGAGAATAATAGGGAAGATAGCTTCTGAGGTTCTCTCTTTAGAGTAAATGGTTTCATACAACAATCCCACGAAATAAATAGTTTAAAGAAAATTAGATGTTATGCGGGAGATTTTCCTGAAGTGAGAGCAGGTATGCATGATGAGGTTACATAATAGCTGAAATAAACCAAAGGTGAATGTTTACAATGTTCACCCAGCTATCATAAAATAGTTACAGGTAGAATTTATTAGTGGTAATTCATTTTGTCAAAGAAGTGGCAACTAGCATATTTAGTGTGAAAATTTTAAAATATTACATATACATATTCTTACATAAATCAAGGAATATTATTTCTGAATTTTCAAGGAAATTTCAGAATACCCCTTTTCATTGCCACCAGCTTTCATGTAAATTCCTTTCAAATCACTATACAACTTCAGACCCTCAAGGCCTTATGTTCAGAGGGAGATGTAGTTAGATAGATGGTAGATAGATAGATAGATAGATAGATCATTTCTTCCCAAACAATCCCTTCCCCCAGTGCCCAGCAAGGTCTACCTGTAACTGCTGCCTCTACCTTTGAAATATTCTCCATTAGTCCTTTCTTGCCTCCTTCAACAGTTTGCTCTTCGTATCCTCAGACACTAACATTAAAAATGTACAGCTCTTAAAAAGGAAATTAAATAGCTAGCTCATGAAGCAAGAGCTTTCTCCTTCTGACTCTATTTTTGAGACGCTGAGCACAAAAGAGCAGGACTGAAGAGTAATTTGGTTCTGAATCTTGGTCCGCTTGATGGTGATTAAGAAAGGACCCCTCTGGAATTATAATGTGTCTAGGCAGCCGGAATTGGAGACCTTGAAACCAGCTAACAGGATGTAAGAAGATCCTTCAGTGAACGTCATGTGGAGTTGGTTCATAGTCAGGTGCTTACGTTTGGCGTTAGTCACGTGGTTGTAAATGATAGCGGTCCCTATGCAAACAGAGGGTCCAATCAGTGGAATGACAGAGCTACCTTCTCCATAGTTCTGCTTCCAGCAGTAGCTCATTCTCCAGCGTTAACTCCAGAACAATTGCAGCCATGTGTCCCCTCCGTCACCTCGATAACTGCAGAGGTGGGGTCAGGGTAGCAGTGATCGAAAGCATGTTCTCCCGGCCCAAATTCTACCATTGCCATTACCGCCTGTGTGGCCTCGGCCAAGCGGATGAAGCTTTCCACGTGTTTCCTCGTGAAATGAAGACAATAGCATTAGCTAGTTCTTGGTAATTGCGAGGATGGACTGAATAATCTAGGTAAGTCACTTTAAAAAAAATGTTTGTTACATAGTTTGTGCTCAAAAACTGTTGTTACCTGTAGAATAGAGAGTCACCATAAATCAGAATCAACTTGATGGCAGTGAGTTATGGAATAGAGACATTAGTACAGTAAACTCCTGCTCTATCACACACACACGTATATCTGGATATATTGTTGTTAGTAACCATCTACTTTTCTACTAATGCTTGGCAACCCCAAGCACTGTGGGAGAAATGCTGCTAGTTGTTGCTTTCTCTTCAAGATTAGTTACAAATTGGACCATTGTGGTGTAAAATTTACTGTTTTTTTTTAAAGTAGATTGCCAGACCTTTCTTCTTAATCTATTTTAACCTGGAATTGCTATTGAAACCTGCTCAGGATCATTGCAACATGCAAAAATGTTTTCATAGGTGTGGCAGTTACATAATCTGGTATCAATTTGAGAGGATTAGGAGTTAAGGGGTGGAATCTGACCTGTCAATTAAGATATAACTAATGAGGCCTCTGTTTGGGAATTCGAAAATTTCCTCCTTGGAG
Source organism: Tenrec ecaudatus (assembly GCF_050624435.1). NCBI lineage: Eukaryota > Metazoa > Chordata > Mammalia > Afrosoricida > Tenrecidae > Tenrec > Tenrec ecaudatus. The sequence continues at coordinate 103,567,871 of NC_134530.1, forward strand.
GTGGGAGACCCTCTCTGATCCTGCTCACTCCCTTGGAGACTCTCTACTGACAAGGCTAACTCCCCGTGAGACATCCATGAGGAGAAGTCACACTGACCTGCCCTGATGCAGTCCTGGATGCTGGAGAAACAGCATGGAGACCCCTGCCAGGGCTGACATGCTTGCAACACCACTGGATACAAAGACTTTCTACCCACTGGCCTGTGATCAACCTGCATTCTGCATCATTGCATGTTACATGAATCTGAAGAGGACTTTATAGATCGGTATCAGATATATGGGCTAATATCAGACATGGGCTTCAACTGGACTGTGTTGGGGTGCTTTCTTAATGTACAATTACCCTTTATTCAAACTCTCTCTTAGACAGATATAAGTTTCTATGGATTTGTTCTTCAAGTGTACCTGGACTAACACAATAGGCGTATGGTGACTGCACATGAGATGCATTGGCCAGAGTTCCCTGCAGGAAAGTGAAGAAGTCTACCATTGCTCACTTTACACACACACACACACACACACACACACACACAACTTTGATCACTTTATATATATTTATAACTTTACACATGTAGCTTAACTTAAATGCTACATTTTCTATAAATCATTTTTATTTCCTTCCTTTTAGCCCTCTTTGGCCAGGATCCATTATATGTAAGGCATAGGGGACACAGTAATGACAGTGATGGCCTCAGTGTTGAATTACCCAATAAGCAAGACAAACATAGACACAGTAGTAATTAACAATTTCATACTTTTTCAGCACATCACAGATTCTGCTTCTAGGGGTGACTCACTCACTATCATCAAGTCAATTCTGACTCATAGAACCCTATAGGACAGATTAGAACAGCCTCTTTGGGAATGCAAAACTATGGATCTTTAGGGGAATAGAAGGCCTCATCTCTCTGGTAGCTTCAAACTGCTGACCTTCTGGCCAGCATATCATAGGCGTTGAGAGTTCCCATCTTTCTCGCAATCATGCGTCCCTTCCTCCAGGATCCGAGTCTCTTTTCAATTTTATAAAATATGACAGGGAAGAGTACCCAGTAATCAAGGTAAACATGTTTTTACATATGTTTACTTACAAACCTATAGTGGATAGTTTTGCATGTTTTCACCACATCAAAGATGTGGTTGGGAGAGAGAAAAATGTCAAGTATATCTAGGAGCAGAGCCATTAATGTGGTGAAGAACATGAAATGGTTCCCCAGAGATTTGTAGGTAAGCACGTATGAATCCGTGCTTACCTAGTGTTTTGGGATAAGCTATCCCTGCATGCATCCCATCCCTGCCCTCCCAGTTGGTGAACAGGCCAGTTTAGCTCAACAGGATAGATGCTGTGTTAGGAGAGCCACAGGGTCTAATATGTGAATACATGAATGAGTTAATGAGTACATGAAGGCTTCTAGCTATTTCTTCATAAAGGTTGTGCTCCGAACCCTGAGAATAAGTCAGGATGTCTTTCAATCATGCTCTGTCTCCTATGAATCATAATGACTTCAATGTCCAGGGTGATTTTGGTCTACATCCAACTGTTGTTAATCTTCTAAGCAGAAGAAGGTCCAAATAGAGTGTAAAAAAAATCTAGAGTAGGGAGATATATCAATATCTTTCTAAAGATAGAAGGGAAGAAACAATAAATATCTGCCATGCCCTTCTCACCTTTTCAACCATCTCATGCTCCCATTCAGTGGCCAGGGATTGTTCTTTTTTTAAAAAAATCTGGATCAAGCTCTATTGGAAACTTAATTTAGCGTGTGAAGCTCATGCCCATGGTGAATCGGGGCCAGACACAAATAGAAATTGGTGGACTCAAGGGCTTCAAAGAAAGACATTTAGGGAAGTTCTGCTATTGGAGCTGCTTCTGGCCTCTGCTAAGAGCCAGAATCCAAAAGAGGTGGAGGCTGCCGACGTGCGTAAACCAAGGAAGCATGCTGTGAGCGTGCATCTGGGAGCCTGCGGCAGGGGCTCGGATTGCCCAGTCCCCAGACATAGGTTCCTCTCAGCTTGGTGTCTGCTATGAAAAGGAAGACCAAGGGGTACACTGCCATGGTGGTGCTCGGGAAATATTTGTAGTGGGAACTGCATGATTTATTCTCTCCACATAGAAATAGAGAAGAATAGAACACTTACTCCTGAGGATGCTTACGAAGTTGCTTGAAAAAGAGGGAATCTGTATTTCTTCCACCTCACCTAAAAATGTATGCGGTTGTCTTTCTGATCTCTGAGCTTGTGAAAATGCTCTGACGGTGCTGTAGTTAAAAGTGCATGGTTAGTAACCAGAAGGTCGGCAGTTCAGACCTGCCAGCCGCTCAACGGGAGAACAAGGAGACATTCTGTTTTGAAAATATTTACAGATCTGAAAATCTCATGGGACAGTCTACTCCATCAGATCCGGTCTTTATGAATCAGAATCAACACTAGGGCAGTGGGATTGGCACTTGCATGTGTGTGTGTGCATGCGTGCGTGTGTGAGCGAGTGAGCGAGAGAGTGAAAGAGAGACAGAGACAGAGAGAAATACCCACAGAAGCAATTCTAGAATAACAATAGTCGTTTTCTGATTGGAACAATGATTGTGCGATTCAAAACTGGATTGAAATTGGTATTTTTTCATGGGTTCAAAATCTGTTTCCTTTCTACCATAGCCCGTGGCTTTAATGGAAACTTCTCCTACAGAGGGAATTCAAGATTAGACTGTGAACACATAACATCCAGCCCTGCATTGTCCAAAGCTTCAATCAGCTCATGACCCGAAGCCCAAATTTTAACCCCATGTCCAATTGTCCAGTGGAAATTGAAAAATTCAAATTTCTAATGAGAGGCATGAACCCCAGGCACGCACTCCACTCCAGGAGACAGAAAAGCTTGCTCGAATGCAGCAGCACTGCAAAGCTGCAAACAACGGACCAGACACTGAGATGCAGCAGCACTGCAAAACTGCAAAACAGCGGACCAGACACTGAGATGCAGCAGCACTGCAAAGCTGCAAACAACGGACCAGACACTGAGATGCAGCAGCACTTCCGGTCCTTTGTTCCCTCTTACTGAGTAGCTCATGACAGGCAAATCAATTGACCATCCTGTACCTTAGTATCTTCATCGAAAAAAAAACACACCCTCATGTTTGCCTGAAAGCATAATTAAGAAACTGTATATAAAATCACTCTTTGACCATCATAATTCCATAGGCACTGGTGAATATAGAGTTATTACTTTCATTAATGAGTATTGGCATTTGGCACCAGACTTACGTGTAGCCAGCCACAAACACAGGCAACCATTTTTCTGTGACAGTAGTCAAAAAGACGCCAGTGACTTCCATGTGAAGTCTTTAAAACACACAGTAAGCTCCTGGTAATTGCCACCAGATACTTTTGTAGAAATGGCCCAAAGAGCCTCTTGTTTGTGGTAACAACCTGATCCCTGCCCTATTAAGTTGCTTACTGCAACCGTCTTCGCGGAGCTCTCTGGGGCACAGCAGTCTTGGCCCCTGTAGAACTGGTGCCTAAGACCGCGGTGCCCTGCCATGCAGGGGCTCAGGAGAGCTGGGCAGTCCCGCAGGCTGCAGCCACGGCTGGTGTAGGATGGTTCATGATGGAGCACTCCACACTTCTTTCCTGTCCTGAACCTTTACAAGAAAATTCATTACCAAGCTGACCCATAGAGTATGGTCTCAAGAATGAAACTCCTAAAAGAGGTTCCATTTTCCTCTACTCTGAGGGGGCTTCAGGTATTTCTATTATATTTTCAGGGTCACCAAAACCAAAGACTGTGAGCTATGTGATTTCTAACAATAAAAATTGACTGTTTTAAAGTTCTTGAATCTAGTAGCTCGGATTCAGAAGGTTGGCAGGCCACGGGCCATGCTCTTTCTGAAGGCTCTAACGGAGGAGGCCTTGTGTTGTCTCTTCCAGCTTCTAGTAGGCACAGGTGATGCTTGACCTGTAGCAAAACCCCATGAGGCCTAATTCCAGTCAGTTTCCATCTTCACACAACTGCCTCCCCAGAGGTCTGTTTGCCTCTCTTCTCTTCTTTTTAAAGAACAGGAGTCATATTGGAGGAGGGCTCATCTACTCCAGTATAATTTATTGCTAACTTAACTAATTAAATCTACAAAGCCCCTGCTTCCTAATAATGACACGTGCACAAGTATCAGGGTTATGACATCAGCATATCTTTTGGAGAGCCACAAATCAACTCATAATAGTTTTCTTTAATGTCGTTCACTCATCCATTTGGCAAAGGCTGACCTAGGATTTGCAATTCTCTGTAGATTCAGAAGCAAATAAAACGAACAAAATAATCCATCCCTTCGTGGAGCTCATAGACTAGTGGTAAGTGATAGATACTTTTTAAAAAGAAACAAATGACATAGTACAGCAGAACAGCATTGGGAATAGAGAGTGCTGAAAGGGATGAGGTTTGCAATATAAAAGGGGTAGTGAGGAGGGATCTGACTCAAGAAACAATGGTTGAGCAGATAAGGACAACAAGAAGGAGATGGTCCCCGGAGAAGAGCGTTCAAGGTTGAGTGAAAATTCAATGTATGGATTCAGGGAAGAGCACTCACTGGTAGTTACATAATTTAATGTCACCTTGAAGATACATAATCGTGTAAGGGTGACATTCAACCTGGCAATCAGGTGTCAGCCTGATGGTGATCACTTGTGGGTGTGGCCTTCTCATAAGGAGGGTCCTGGGAACCTCCCCCTTTCTCTCTCTGCCTTCTCCTTGTTGCTGGTGAGCCACTGTGAGACCTGCCAGAGCCCTGTGATGAATTGTGCCATTGGATCCACAGGACCTAGCACCCACCAGTGTGTGATCTTCCTGAATTCTGCATCATTGCATGTGGCAGTCTGAGTCTGAAAAGGATTTATGGGCTAGTATTTGACCTATGGACTTGAGTTGGACTGGGCTGGAATGTTTTCCTGATATACATAAAGCTTCTTGATATAAAGCTCTTTTTTACACATATATGAGTGTCACTGAATTTGTTTCACTAGTCACTCTGGACTAACACAAAAATGGACATCAAAGGGAACACATTGCTCATTGGGAAGGACCAGAGTAGTAGGGGACAAGGAGACAAGTAATCAAGTGCGGTCCCCGAGGAAGCATGGCTTGTGGCTCTCACTGAGATTGAGCTGACTGCTGCCCCATGGGGGAGAGAAGAGAAGTAACACAACTGGATTCTTTTTAAAAAACCACTCTGGTTGATGTACTTTATAAGATTAGAGGAATGGGAGTCAATTAATTTCCTTTCCCTTTTAAGCTTGCTCTCTCTTCACTCAGTTACTTAACAACTACTTTTTGTAACACTGGGGTGTGCACTGGAGAGAAAGACAAGTAAAGAAATAATGGTGAAACACTGTAATCAAGAGGGTACCTGGGCACCTTTGGGGGAAGAGGGCAACTGAGGTCCAAACGACAACTGATGCTATTTATTGGAAGAGGGAAGGGGAGAAAGACAGAAGCAGAAACTGTACTCATAAAAACAATGCTTCACATTTACTGAATGTTTATTATGTTAGTCTTCGAGAGTGGTGCAAATGGTTAAGATTCTTGGCCACTATTCAAAAGGTTGGAGACTTGGATCTACCCATCAGTACCTTGCAAGAAAGGTCTGGCAATCAACTTCTGAAAGCTCAGCCACTGAAATCCTAATGGAGGACATTTCTACTCTGACACATGTGGGGTCGCCGTGCCTCTGTGTTGGGTCATGGGCAACTGCTTTAGGAACCCTGCTGAGTACTTAATACATCAGCCATTCCTGTCACTCTTCTCATTGAGGCTATGTGTCTGGTACTCATTGTTGTCAAGTTGCTTGTGACTCGGTGGCTCTGTAAGGTGACTGTAATTGTTTGCTCCATAAAGTTTCTGAGTGTATACATTTTCCAAATGTATACTGCCTCATTTTCTCCCTGTGGAGTGGCTGGTGGGTTTGAAGTGCCAACCTTTTGTTAGCAGAACAACACTTAACCACCCAAGCCAGAAAGGCTCTTTATATATGTACTAGGTGTTCTAATGTTCAGAGAGTCTCCATTGTTCAGAAAAAGAAACTGTGGCATGGGGAAGTTAATTGCTCTACTGTGGCAATGGCTAGGACGTGGATATTCCAAGATCTGACTCCGCCTGCCTCTGAATTTGCTTGGCGCTCTTAACCCCAGGTCTCACTCACATAGAGGAAATCGGGCAGAGAGAGAAACCTGGAGATATGACCGGGAGTTCAGCTTAACCAAATTATGATTTTTTTCCCAAATTAGTTTTTTAAAATATGTTCTGAGAGTATACGCTAGGCCAATTCTCAAATGCCAGTGATCAGAGGCAAAGAACAAACCCTGGCTCCTCTTCGGAAGGAGTGTGTATGCCACGTGCAGATCCAGGCTGAAAATGGCCACAAAGACCCAGCTGGTAAGATAGCCATGGGCACTTTGAAAAGAACCCAGAGTCATGTTCCTGCCAACACACAAGTGTCAAGCCTTGAGTTTGGGTCGCTCTGGGACTCAGAGACGCATCAGAACCCATCATGCCAAAGTGCGGTGAGAGTGCCCACATCACCAGCAGAGGAAGAAGAGTGGGAACATTTTTGCAGTGGGAACAAGGCCCCTTGGCAAGATAATACCATTTTATTACTCGGGATCTGACAACAAAGAGTACACACAGTAGGCAGGAAAGCTTTGGTGTCGTGTGATGAGGCAAAAGGTACCAGAGGTTTGATATGTATTCACTTAAAACAAAATTAAACAAAACAAAAAAACACTGCCTATCATTTTATAACCTCCTTAGGGGATTTCAAAGGGTTTGAAGATCAATGTTCTGCATGTTCAAAGAGTTTAGGGAGTTTAAAATCTTCTGATTCAGGCTGACCTGTCATAAAGAACAAAGAAACATGCAATGTCTCACAGGCATATGAATCCATACAATGTCGCCCAAAGATCGAAAATCAACACAGATGGCCTTTGAACTTTCCTCAGTCCCAAAGGGGAAAGGGAAATGTGTTGCTCCGTAGGATCCTATCTGGTAGCCTCTTTTATCTTTCATAAATAAAAATTGGTCCTGTGATTTTTATTTATGTAACCAGTCTGTGGCCATTATCCTAGAGTACTAGTGAGAAGCTTGGGTCCAGATGGGGCCCGAGTACAAATTTAAATTCTACCACTTCTAATGTGTATGCCATTGAGCTCTCTGAGGCTTAAACACCTTACCCATGGCACACAACTATCACTGTTTCTGTAGTGCTACAGGCCCGATTACGTGAGAACTCAAGTAACAAGGGCAATTTTCACTGGGCCTGCTGTTTGCCGAACATTTATTGGGCTTTTTTATTTTTCATTTTTTTGTCATTAGCTCATGCTTTATACATTTTGATGTTGGTAAGACATTGCACTTTGTGTTAAGTAGTCACTGAGGGCCATTGTTAGCAGGGACGTGACATCATCTGATTGACATTTTTCAAAGTTCATCCTGGTGCATCTTCTCCCTCCTCCTTCTCCTTCCTGAAGCATTCAGTCCCAAATCCATCAGCTAGGGCAGACCAAGACAAGCTCCCTCCTACAGGCCAAACAGATTCTAACAGGATGCCATCTAGGGGCAGGCGTAGTTAATGGCAGGGGCCTGGAATATGGTTTCTGACCCAGTAGAGGAGGAAAGGGTTCCCATGGGAAAATGAAGCTTCCTGATCACAGTCTTGGAGCCCAAGTGTTAGGGATAGAATTGTGTTCTCCCACCTCAAAAGATATGCTGATGCCCTAACCCCAGCCCTGGTGAATGTGGTGATGAAGGAAATAGTATTTTTCTCTGCAGGCGTTTTCAGTTAAGGAAATCCTACTGAAGTAGAGTAGGTCTTAATCTTAATCCTTTCTGAGTGACGTCTTCTAAAAGACAAAGACAGACCTAGAAACAGATCATACCAGAGGAAGAGTTAACGTGAAGGCAGACGCATCTACAAACAAAGGAACACCTAGAATTGCCTACCGTCACTAGAAACGAGGTAAGTGGCCTTGTTTTACTTAGATACTTTCAAAGAGAGAGCAGTGTTCTCTCCAAGCCCCCAGAAGGAAAGGACTGGTCTGCCACACTGGTTTGGACTTGTGAGGAAATTTAGAATTGTGAGGAAATATTTCTGTGCTTTCAAGCCACTCATATTTTATTAAGAGCAAACTAAGAAACTATGACTCCTGATTTGGTGAAAAAGGAAACCATTTGGGAAATGGGCCAGTCAAAGGACGTTAGAATCCAAGCCTAGGAAGGAAAACATCCATGAACTGGGGTAATGGAAACAGGACCCCACACAAGGTATGGTGAGTAAGTGGACCACAGGAAAAGATGATAGCCACGGTGGGTCTGAGTAGGTACCTGTATAGAAGAGTGCCTGGTTGCGTTGGCAATGGGGGAGAGGTAAAGATTTGTGTGCCAGCTAGAGCACCAGTACAAGAGATTGGAGCCCAGGCAAGGTGAAGGGACAGCCCAGCATTACGTAGTTGAGTACAGAGTAGGTACAGAAGAATCGGAATTGCAGAATAACCCAGAGCAGGGTGTGAGAGGAGAAATGACGGAGAGGTCATGCCCATGGGGGGCAGTGATAGAAGTGGCTGGATGTGAGATGGTAGAACTAAATAGAGTCTCAGTGGGTGTCTTGGGAGATGTAGCAACAATGAAAGATTGTGACATACTGAGTAGGTGTCGGGATCAAATAAGTAAATATACTAGGGAGATTGGAAGCTAAGTTTCTCAGTGTCAGAGAAGGGAATTGCAAATTTAGGAAGGTAGAAAATGAAATGAACCCTGTAGTGTTGGATTGGAGTTATAGATATAAGTGAACATATTGTTGTAGATAGATAGTAGGTAGGTGTATAGATAGAGAAACCCCATTGCCGCCGAGTGTATTCTGACTCATGTCAAGCACATGTGTTAAAGAGTAGAATCGCTTCAATAACTTCTCTTGGCTGTAAGTCTGATGAAAAGCACATCTCCAGGGCTTTCTTCCAGGATATTGCTGCCTGGTTTGTAGTTAGATGCTATTCTGACTCATGGTGTCCTTGTGTGCAGCAGAAGGACATGCTCTAAAGAGGTGCAGCAGGCTTACCTAATGCAATCAACCTTTTGATCTTTTGATGGCTGCTTCCAAGAGCATTGGGGACCCAAGCAAGACAACATCCTTGACAGCTTCAACTTTTTTACTCTATCACGATGTTACCTCTTGGTCCAGTTATGTGGATTCTGATCTTCATTCCATCGAGTTGTACCAGGCAAAGACGGCTTTCTGCCCCTAAAGCATTGGAAATCCAAAGTTGGGTCTTTATGGGTCAGCATTGACTCAATGGCATTGAGTTTGTATTGTTTTGTTTTTACATGGAGTCATAGTCCACACTGAAGGTTACAATTATTGATCTTCATCAGCAAGTGCTTCAAAACTGTCTTATTTTCAGTAAGCAGGGTTGTGCCTTAACATAGGATGTTAGTAAGAACAACAGTGACCCTATATAGGGGTTGAGAGACTGAATCTTTACTGGAGCAGACAGCCTCATCATTCTCCCCTGGAATCCTTTGTACTTATGACCTGGTGATTAGCACCCCAACATCTAGCCCAGAGAGCCCGTCTATTTACAGATTTGCCACATACACCTACCATCTACCTGTTTGCTCTCTAGGATTTTCTTGGGAGTAACAATGCTACGATAACAAGGAGTACCTTGACGTGCTTAACACTTGAATCTTGAATTGTAAACATCACTTTGCACTAAAAGGAAGCAGTGAAGTTTGGAGAAATGATGGTGTAAGGACTAGAGCAAGGGAAGGATAGGATGAATCTGGAATGTCTTGTGTTAGAAAGTGCAGAAGGTCTCAAACAGAGATGGGTTTCTGAAAAAAGAATCGCTGGATGGGGCTCCAGTAATCAACTGTGGCATAACATAGACATCCAAATAAGTAAGAACCACGACTTTATAGTCCACTATGCAGAAAATATCACTTGATGGTCTGTTCCACACTTGAGCCCTTGTCTGGTTTTAGCTGCTGATAGTGCTCTTTTCCATCGTTATCTTCCCACAGATGCAGTTAACTGGGTTTCCATGTATTCTACCTGGGGAAGTCCATGTGTATACTCATCTTTTGTGTGGTTGAAAAAGGTATTTGCTATTAACAAGTTGTTGGTTTTGCAGAATTGTATCATTCCGTCTCTAACTTAATTTCTTTCACCAAGTTCATATATTCCAACTACTGTTCCTTTCTCTTTGTTTCTAACTTTTGCATTCCAATCACCAATAATTATCAATGCATCTTGATTGCATGTTTGATCAATTTGGGACCGAAGACAATGTTTTAATGTCTTCATCACTAGCTTTTGCGGTTGCTGCATAAAGTTGAATAATAGTGATATCAATTGGATTTCCTTGAAGGCAGATAGATATAATCTGGTCACAGATAGCATTGTTCCTTATGGTGGACACTTTAGAAAGACCCTTTCTGATGATGAATGCCAAGCTATTCCTCTGGACTTTGTTCCTGCTGGCAGAGTCAATAATATGACTTTCTGATTCAAATGGCCAATACCAGTCCATTTCAGCTCACTAACACCTAGGATACCAATCTTCATTTTTGGCCACGTCCAATTTTCCCAATTCATGACTTCACACATTCCAAGTCTCAATCAGAAGATTATTGCTAATATTTCATTTTACCTTGAGTCCTGCCCGTCAGCGAATGAAGATCCTGAAGACTCCACTCCCCCAGGCTTTACCTGACTCACTGAATAAGGGAGATTGCTGAAGAATCCATGTATTTGAACTGTGATGCTGGAGAAGAATATTGAAAGTACCATGGGCGGCTAAAAGGACAGACCGATCTGTGATGGAAGAAGAAAGGCCAGAGTGCTCCTTAGAGGCAAGGATAGAAAGACTTCATCATACATACTTTGGACATATTGTCAGGAAACGCCAGCCCCTGGCATCATGCTTGGTAAAGTGGAGGGTCAGTGACAATGAGAAAGACCATGAATGAGATGAATCGACACAGTGACTGCATCAGTGGACTCAGGCACAGGAGCAATTGTGAGACTGGCGCAGGACCAGGCAGTGTTTTGTTCTGTTGTGCATGGGGTTGCTATGGGCTGGAGCAACTAGATGACCCCTAACAACAACATACATGCATGCCAACTCTTAAAGATATAAATAAAAACGGATTAAATCTGATTGAGTCATAAATGTACCTTCCCATAAAATAACTATTAATTCCGAGAGCATGGGATAGTTTCATAATGTAGAACCATGTCAGACACCACTTGATTGAATAATCAAATTTAAGGACACAATAACAAGATAAAAATCAGATGGGATACAGTGAAAAGAACACAGCCTCAATTTTGTAGTGTTCCTGACAAAGATGCAAAACCTGAATCTAGTCATTAGCAACCCTCAGATAAAACCAGATTGAAGGGCGTTCTGTAAAGCAAACGTATCAAGCTGGAAGTCAATTAGAGATGACAACTAGATATAGCATGTGAATCTGAACTCTGCCCTTTTTCTAGAAAGGATATTGAATTATATTCCCTCAAAACGCATTGTAAATCCTATCCTGTATGCCTGTGATTATAACCCCATTTGGTAATTGGGTAGTCTTTATCATGTTAATGAGGCCAGGTTGGTGTAACGTGCATCTTTAGTCTATATATATATATATATATATATATGCCTGTATGCCTGTGATTATAACCCCATTTGGTAATTGGGTAGTCTTTATCATGTTAATGAGGCCAGGTTGGTGTAACGTGCATCTTTAGTCTATATATATATATATATATATATATATATGCCTGTATGCCTGTGATTATAACCCCATTTGGTAATTGGGTAGTCTTTACCATGTTAATGAGGCCAGGTTGGTGTAACGTGCATCTTTAGTCTATATATATATATATATATATATATATATGCCTGTATGCCTGTGATTATAACCCCATTTGGTAATTGGGTAGTCTTTATCATGTTAATGAGGCCAGGTTGGTGTAACGTGCATCTTTAGTCTCTCTCTCTATATATATATATATATATATAGAGACTAAAGATGCACGTTACACCAACCTGGCCTCATATATATATATATAAATTGAAACAGAGGAGAAATGAGGTATGATTTATGCAGGGGTTTCATCTGATTTAAAACTCTTTGGTTCTGGCAGACAGAACAAAAGGGGCAGTATACACTTTGCATTGCAGGTGAATCTTTTTTCTTTCCGAATGACTTGACACAAATAGGAACAAGTAGCGGTGTCCCATATGAAGGTGGTCCCCGTCTGAGGGCAGGGCAGTTTTCTGTTTCCTACTTCGGGCAAATCCTAAGAGGAAAGAGGTTCGCTTGCTGTGCTGTGCGTTCCCCGCCCTCGCTTCCCTGGGCCCTGGGGAACCACGTTAAACTAGTCTGAAGCCCTAGACAGAGGCCGAGACACGTGACGATTTCTAAGGAAGTAGGAAGTAGGAGCTGAAGAGACAAAAACTTCTTTCCAGAACTGAGACAGAGAGAATGCCTTTCCCTAGAACTGGGCCTCTGAGTTCAGAACTTTAGCCTTTTAAACTATGAGAAAATAAATGTATGCTTATTAAAGCCATCCGATTGTGGGATTTCTGTTGAAGCAGTTCTAAATCACTAAAATAGGTATCATTGAGATTATCGGATAAACTTGAGTGGGGTCGGAAGAGTAGATGGGAACATGCCATTATGTTTGGCTTATTCTTAAGTATTCAGCAGATAAGAGAGCATAAAGTTGGAAACTCCCTGAGGTGTTCCAGGAAAATAAAAGCTATGTATGTTTGAGATTGCTTCAAATTAAAAACTTAGAATTGTTTTATCAACTCAGCCATAAGATTCCCAAGGTCTGGCAACGTGCCTCTTATTGGTGCTCCCTTCTCCTTCTGCTCTCTGTCTTTTCCGTCATTTGCTCTGGGTGGAGAGGGGGCATTCAGGGTATGTGCCTTCATCCCTGTATTGAAGTTTCACCTGTGTCCTTCTACACTTCTATTTCTGCCAGGTAGTCGAGTCCATTCCCATCACGTCCATACCTGTGTTTCCAGCACAGAGCCCAGCACCTGCCATTTTGCTCAATAAATATACATGGAAAGAGCCAGAGAATGAAGGTTGCAGATATAATGAGTATTGCTTATATCATTGACAAAAGCAGGAGATTTGCATACTGCCTATACTTGAACTACAATAGTGTAGTGGGTCATATGTTACATATGACCTGGAAGTCAGCAGTTCAAAGCCACCAGCCTCTGGGAGAAAGATGAGGTTTCCCACTCTAGGGAAGATGTATAGTCTGCAAAACCCACGGGAACCCTCGCACTCTGTTCTAGAGTGTTGCTGGAAGTAGGACTCAACCGTGTGGCAGTGAGCTCCTGTGATTTATTTGTGTCTTTCATTTGGTGTTGGACAAGAGCTAGACTTCATGAGTCTCTGGTTCCTCGCATATAGAAAGGGATCTTCGGTGAAGCATATGCGACAAAGTTTGAAAAGTCCATAACAGGTTTTCTGGCACTTAGCAGACATCGCTGCATTTTTGTTTCTCTTCCCCCATTAAAAGCAAGAACACAAGTTGGCCAAGAAGACTGTATGTTCCAAGTTCTTGGCTTTATTCCCAATTTCACGACCCCCTTCATATGTTTGCCCTTGACCATGTTATCTCATTTCTCCATAAAATGAGAGGTGCAGAAATTAAAAATGAGAAGTAGAGTTTATGATTGTCCTGTTGCCAAGATTTCTTAGTTCTACAATATAAAATGCTTTCCTTTCTTGCACCATAGTGAGTGCAGAGGTGAAGGAGATGAAAGGTTTTGCTATATTTAAAAGGTGCTCCTAGTTTTAGAAGTCAAGATATGCAAAATCCACCATTTATTGGCATCTACGGCTGAGTCTTTCAGACTTGCTTAAATCAGTCCTAAAGGAAAAGCTGTCTCTTTGAGGGTCAAGGTGTGCCTGGCAGATGCCACCACTTCATTCATCTGTGCACGCGGGAGAACGGAGAAGGAAGACCAGGAAAAAATGAGACCTTTGAATTGGAGTGTTGGCAAAATGATATTTCATATACCATAGACTCGCTCAGAAGAACAAGCAATTCTATTTTGGGAGAAGGCAGCCAGGATGCTCCTTGGAAGGGAAGTCGGTGAGACTTTGTCTTATCTACTTTGAACATTTTGACAAAAGAGGGGTCTCCCTTTAGAAAGACATCATGCTGGGGAAATAGAGTCAATGGAAAGAGCAGCACTACCATTGAGTCGGACTGAAGGAGCAGCTGCAACAAAGGGCTCAGGCGAAGCCACAATTGGGAGAAAGATACAGACTGGGCAGCGTGTCCCTCTGTCTCACAGAAGGCTCACTGCGAGAAAGAACGGACTCGGGGCCACCCGGCAACCATAACAGTGAACCATAGGTAAGTCGAGACTGGTGATGCTAAGCCACTGGTAAGAATATTAATATTTCATAAGCCATCCAAGAATTAACACACACTTTAAGTTCTCTTTGCTCTTTTTTCTAATTCATAATTCTTTGCCTAATTGCTTTTTCCTTTAAAACTGAAGGTGCTAGGACCTTGGCTATTTGCCTAATGGCTCAAATGGAGCCGTGACCCAGTTGCCAAGTCTTTCAGTCCTTTTATAGTTTGGGGACACTCTCCATTGAAAGAAAGCTGATTGGATTTCTGCTGACCTCTGACCCCATTGAATACTTTGGCCATTGCCCATTCAGTGTAATAGGAACATTAAATTTGGTTTAATTTATAACACTTTCAAGCAGGGGCTACTTTCAAAGGCAAAATAATGTTTTGAAAATAGCCAGGATTAAATCATGAATAAAAGAAAGCATTACATTTTAGCTGATAGATTTTTTAAATGAATATTCAAAAGCATCTGAATGGACTACAGTATTTAAGTATTGGGTTAAAATTCTTCCCATATAGTGCTGATGTAGCAGATTGACTACACGTAGGTTGTTTTAATAAAAGGCATTGATTTCCTCACAGGTTCAGAATCTAGATGTCCAAAGTCAAAGTACAGATTCTAGGGAAAGGCTTTCTTTCTCTGTTAGTTCTAATGGAAGGTTCTTGTCTTTTCCCCTCCTACTTCCTGAGTCTGTGGAGATCTCTATGTGTTTGGGCATCTTTCTTCACCTGTCTCCCCTGTGCAACATTTTTTTTAAGTTTTTTAATATCTCAAAGGGAGTCACGGTAGCACAATGGTTAGTGCTGGGCTGCAATCCACAGGCCAACAGTTCTAAACCACCAGCTGCTCCAGGGAGAAAGAGCGGGCTTTCCACTCCCCCAAACAAGTAGTCTCGGAAGTTCTACTCTTTCCTATAGGTTCACTATATGTGCAGTGAGATTGTTTGGGGTTTTATATCTCAAAAGAGATTACTTCAAAATAGACCCCACTGTAATCATGTCTCACTAGCATAATAAAGAAAACCCATTCACTAATGAGATTATACCCACCTGAAGAAAGTTAGGATTTGCTACACTTATTTTCGATCCTCAACATTCTGCACCATGGCCCGTAAAAGTCCTGCCCTTGTCACATATAGCACATACTGACCAATCACATCATCTCCAAAGTCTTAAATCAGCTCCGAGTCCAAAAGCTCATCTTCTCAACCATTGAAATCAAATATGTGAGACTTTACGCATGTTCTATCCTGGGGCAAAATTCTTCATTTGCGAACCTATTAAATCCACAATACAAGTTATCTATTTCCACAGAAAAGTAGAACAGTCGCAAGTTAGGTATTTGGAGAAACTGAGTGAAAAGAGAGGACAATAGATACCACAGATGTTCAAAATTCAGCAGAACAATTGACATTGGCTCTCAAGGTTTGCACATCTCTGCCCGGGGAGGCCCTGTTGTTCTGTCCCGTGGGCAGGACAGCCCTTCCCCTTTAGCTTCAATGGTGGTCCTATCCACTCTGGCACGCCTCGATGGCACCCTGCAATCTGGAACCAAGTTGGTAAAGCTCTGGAACCCAGTGGATGAAGAGCTAATTCTTTGACACTCCGAAGGCCGTGGTCCCACTCTTTGAGACCCAGGGGACCAGTTCTTTACAATCGGATGGTCCTGACACCTGTGCTGCTTCCAACAGTCGTGCTGGTCTCTGAGCTACTTCAATGGTGGCCCTTTTGTTTTCTTTAAGCTCAGCAGATGCAGCTCTTTGGCCTGCTTCCCCCGGTAGTCAGTGTGTGTTCTTTCAGTCTCTCTCAATCCTCTTCACTCTAAGCTGCTGAGTTTTCTACTGTGGTAGGATTTACAACACCTCTTGGGGAGGGGGACACAATTCATTACATGACACATTGTCTCATGGAAATGTTTTATTCTCTTCAGATGAGGTTTAAAAAAAGTAGGCTATTCATAAAGACATTGCAGTGCATAGAAGAAAGGCATTTATCTCTATGACAGATATATTTTAAGTCTATTTGTTTCATCTAAATGCCAAAATATCAACCGGGTGACATCAGTAGCCTTTTATAGCAAGGCATTTGTTTTTTCCTGTGTAAACACCTTTATTAGGCATCTCAATAGACTGTATTTCTACATTTTCTTTGTCACATAGATTCATGCCAAAACAGAACAAAACAAACAAGTCCTGGAAATTCTGGTTAGACACTTAACGGAATATATTTCCTTTTGAGAGAAAGAAATGACTTCTAATTTGACCATATTTCTCTGGAGCAGAGGGATAAGAGTGCATATGGCATTGATCCTCGTGTTAATAATCTTAGGTAGGTAACATCATTATGACAGATGGCAAAAAGATTCAATAAACCACAAAACATATTTGCAAAGCTGGGAGGCCTTGGATTGTGTTGCCTTATGTAAATTCCAATTGGCTAAATCTTCCAGGGTACAGGTAGCCTGAGGGCATTGTTAACTGCATAAAAACTAATTGGACCAATTTGGATGGAAGGGAATTTTTGCCTGAAGTCTTTAATCACACTAGTTTTTAACGGTTTTCTATTTGACATAGCCAGATCTGTGTTTAGGAAGATGAATTCATGCATGCAGCTCAGAAAACCTTATTCAGGATCAGAGGGGTGGGGAGGGAGGGATCATAAACCTCTCGTTAAAAAAACGTATATGTTCTCTGCTTTAGTGTCACTGCAGGTGATGTTGGATAGGGGGAAATATTTTTTAAAAGATCAAATAATGCATTTTCAAACATAATCAAACACGAGAAAGGTAATCCTGGATTCTCTATAATAATGAGCACTGTTTTTCTGTGAGGAATTTAGTGCTCATCTTTATGCACACAGGGTCTAAACCTCTAACTCATTCACTAAGGCCCTCAAGTGGTCGCACAAACCCCATAGTTGGCTTGACATGAGCCGCTATTACAAGTTGTGTGCTTTAGCAGAAAGAACATGGACTGAAAATTGGAAGGCCTTTTGTTCGGGCTTTTGCTCTGTTCCCTGATAATTCTCTGAGTTTATGCAATTCATTCAAACTTTGTGAACCTGACTTTTCATACCCATAGAATGGAGGTAAAGTTAATGCCTTCCCAGAAACTCTAGTGGATATCTTGCATAAATGTTGTAAGTAAATCCATAGAATATTACATGCAAGCTATAAAGCTCTCAGCAAACATAAGATATTATTATTATTATGTCATTATGCCAGAATTTAATGTTCAAGGTCTTTTCATATTTATTCTATCATTTTAATTCCACTCCTGCATTCAAGCAATGTACGCTAGTATATATTCCCCAACTCTACAAAAGCCACAGTGAAAAAATGTGATTTTTAAAAGTGATTTCCCTTGGACTGTATACCCATCTGAAGCCTTCTTTGGGATATAATTCAGTCAGAAGCAATTATGGCATGAGCAAATATTCTGAGGATTCACAAAACCCCACAGCCAACACCATGATTCATTGCTTCAATACCAAAAATCATCTGGCAAGCCGTAGTTTGGAAGCCACAACACTGTCTGCTTTCAAGGTTCTAAATGGGGCCATTTAGATTTATTGTCACACTGCTTGGTCCCACCACTCCACAGAGATGGCTCCAGAATTCCCCTGAGGCTCTTCAGACAGCATTTTCCGTATTTCCTCTGGGATCTGGCTGAACAATATACTTTGCATTGGTAAGAGATGGCATAGCGTCCCACTCCCGCTTGACCCAAGGTGTTACAATATGAATACTCTACAAATTTATTTTATATAACAACCTTTGTGAAATAGCGCTCGTTTCTTACTACCAGCTTAACTCAACTTGTCCTTTAAACCCTTTGCTGCTGCTGCTGCTGCTGCTGGTAGGTACTGTGGAGTTGATGTCCACCGTGACCTAAGGCGGCAGAGTACACTGCCTCTTGGACCTTACTTGGCTGCAGTCTTACAGAGGTAGATAGCCACGTCTTTCTCCCGTGGAGCTGCTGGGTGTGTTTGACCCTCCAACCTTTTGCCCATCAAGGAAGTGCTTGACGGTGGGTTATATAAGAAGAGTGTTTTCTCTGCTTTCCTTTTTCTTAGATGGCAATGTAGTTTTTTGTTTGAAATGAGAGGAGATGAAATAAAAGAGATGATATCTTTCAGCAAATAGCACGTTCCATTTAATTGTACCAAATGAAATGCATGTAGACAGAAAGCTACAACCATCATCCTAAGTAGAAGTAGTAACATGTAGCCAGGTATGCTCTGGCATGTGAGTAGAAATCAGACCTCCAGCCCTGGCCCAATGTCATGAACTACAGATAAGGAGGATAAGAATCTTATACCCAAGTGGGAACTCGGGGATCTCAGGCTGCCTTTCTACTACAGCCAGATTAGGTTCTCAGAGGTGTACATTCTAAAGAATAAAGGGATGTGAGAAACGAATGGAGCTGGGCTGGTTGGCCTCTCTATAGTGTCTGGCCAACAGTGTCTGGTCATGGCTTGCGCACTTCTCAGGATGAAACTATGTTCCCTTCAGGCACAATTCAACCTGCCTTTGGATAATTCAACTTTAAGAAATACGGTCAGGTTGCTCTGTCTGGTGTTCCTTTCTTTTTCCGTATGTGTAAGGATTAGTTTGATCCTGTGGGATACATCAAATATGTGGGCTGCATATTTACAAGTAACAATTCAGTGCAATCATTTGTCACCTGGAACCAGCCTTCCCTTCTCACCTATAAAAGCATACAAAAACTCTGTCCAGCACTCAGAATCAACTTATATATACTTTTGTCTATAGACTTTTAATTATATTTATCCTCTACCAGATGTAACTAAGGCAGATCTGACATGATATTTTCCTTAAAATTAAGCTCATGTACATTTATATAGGTCTAGATAAAGACATGTACATATGTAAATATATTTATATATTAGGATGGGGAAATAGATCTATGTGCATATATTTATAGGTTTAGTATAAAGGTAGCAAAGGAGATTGGGCTTCCACTCAAGTACTCCCTCAATGCAAGAATACTTTCTTCTATTAAATTAGCATTCTATGATGCTCACCTTCCCGACACAACCGCTGAAGACAAAGCGGGTGAATAAGCAATGTGGTGAAGAAAGCTGATGGTGCCCGGCTATCAAAAGGTATAGCATCTGGGGTCTTAAAAGGCTTGAAGGTAAACAAGCAGCCATCTAGCTCAGAATCAACAAATCCCACATGGGAAAAGCACACCAGCCTGTGTGATCATGAGGTGTTGGGATCAGGTATCAGGCATCATCAGAACAAAAAATCTTACCACAGTGAATGAGGGGGCAAGTGCAGAGTGGAGACCCAAAGCCCATTTGTAGGCCACTTGACACCCCCTTACAGAAGAATCTCAGGGAGGAGACGAGCCCATCAGGGTGCAGTGTACAACGATGAAAAATACAACTTTCCTCTTGCTCCTAAATGCTTCCTCCCCCCACCCACTATCATGATACCAATTCTACCTTGCAAGTCTGGCTAGACAAGAGGATGTACACTGGTGCAGATAGGAGCTGGGAGTGCAGGGAGTCTGGGGCGGATGATCCCTTCAGGACCAGTGGTGTGAGTGGCAAAACTGAGTGGGTGGAGGGAGGGTGGGTTGGAAAGGGGGAACCGATTACAAGGATCTACATGTGACCTCCTTCCTGGGGGACGGACAATAGGGAAGTGGGTGAAGGGAGACATCGGGCAGGGCAAGATATGACAACATAATAATTTATAAATTATCAAGGGTTCATGAGGGAGGGGGAAGTGGAGGGAGCTATGAGGACCTGATGCCAGGGGCTTGAGTGGAGAGCAAATGTTTTGTGAATGATGAGGGCAATGAATGTACAAATGTGCTTTACACAATTGATGTATGTATGGATTGTGATAAGAGGTGTATGAGCCCCTAATAAGACAATTAAAAAATAACAATAACAATAACAACAAAAAATCAAGCCCATGGCAATTTCTAGTCCTTCTTCAAGTGCATAGAGAGTATATATAAATTCCCTCCTAGAACTCTGCCTTCAATTTCCATTAACCTATTCGTTTAGTTTGAAATTTTATTATGCTCTGCTTTGGGGAATTAAAGCTATATAAAACTAAGTTCTGTCTCGGAACCCACCTCTCCTTCTCCATTGCTCTATTGTAATCTTACATTCCTGTATGACTTCTTACCTACTGTAATCTTCCAGTCACTTTGCATTGACCTGCTGCTTCATGTGATTGTTAGGGATTCATTACTTCATTTGTTCCAGCCCATCTCTATTGTCATTAGTTTGGAACACCATCATTGCTGTTTTTGTGTAGTACAGAGCAGCACATTCCCAGACACTGCAGTTCATGACTCGCTGCAATGAGTTATGAACCCTGGCCTGCATGGCATACCCACACAAAAATGAAAAATGTAGGTTTGGGGGTAAAGTGGCCTAACTAGCAGACCATCTCCTAGTAAGTCTGCATATGGGAAACATAGATTAGGAAGCAGTGTGTGTGTGTGTGTGTGTGTGTGTGTGTGTGTGTGTGTGTGTGTGTGTGTGTGTGTGATCTTAGTTGTCCTCTTTACTTCGGAACAATTTCTGGTGACACAGTAGTTAAAGTGCTCAGCTACTCACTGAAAGATCAGTGATTCAAACCCACCAAGAACTTCACAGGAGAAGGATGTTGGAGTCAGCGTCTGTGAACATTGACAACCTTGGAAACCCTTTGAGCAGTTCTACCCCGTCTTCTAGGGTCACTGTGAGGAAGAATGGTCTCGGCAGAGATGGGCTTGGGGCCTTATTTTGTACAGGTCTTTGGGTGGCACCAACACTTTGCATTTTTCTGATAACAAGAAATTGGCTCTTAGAGTGAACCAAGCGACTCTGAGGAGGAAACAGCCTGGCAATCTGCTTCGTAAACATCGCCGCCATGAAAGTCCCGTGGAGCAATTCGATTCCATCACACGTGGGGCCATCACATCACAATCCATGTGCTGGCATTAAACCAAAACCACAACCCCTACCACATGTTCCACAGCTTCTGTACTCGCCTGCACGGACAGTAATTGCCTATACATTCAGTTTTATACCCATACAACAGAACAAAAGGGAACTGCTTAGACTAGAAGGAGAGAAACCTTCCTTGACACTGACAAAAAGGTGGAACGATGGAAGATGGCAGTATGCGATTGCTAACCCAAAGACCATCACACGTCTCACGAAAAGGAAAAGGTGAAATCACCATGCATATCATTTGTATATGTCAACTTTTGACATAGAGACAGCCACCTGGTTGGGCCATAATATTAAAACACTGAAAAGTAAGTGTCCCCTTACCTGCCATTAGGTTGCTTTGCTCTCATTGAATTCATGGGGCCACTGCATCACTTGTATTGTCACCGACCTCAACTTCAGCACACTGAGATCCGTCTCAAAGCATCTTTCAAACTCTGAGTCTCTGTGAAACCCATGCTGATGTCTAAATACCAATAAGTTGAAGACTCCTAGCTCCATTGATCAGTGCCTGGTTTGTTCTTGTGTGGTTGGCTGGGCCATGCTAAGCTTCCATCTGTCTGTCACCCTAGAACAGTGTCCAGGGCCAGACAATGTGGCATTTCTTGCGCAGGAAGGTTAATTCACTTGGCATGAATTACATGCAGCAACTAAACAAATGGGACAGCTTGGAGATGGGTTTTTATTCCCAGGAAACTAGATAGTCATTGTGGTGATAAATTATTTATTCCTCATTATCTTGTTGTTGTCAAGACTACTGCTTTTATCATATTTCTTAAAAGGAGCTGGATGGCTGAAGAGTTTACAGGTATTCATAGGTGAGATTTTATTTTAAGAAATTCCTTGAATAACATTCTTGTGCTGCACACTCAGCTTGCCTTACGGGATCCTGGGGACCCAGCAGCGCACTGGGATGAGAGTTCGTGAAGGGGTTGCAACCACTCCGTGGCAGCATGTCCGTTCATCCTGACCACGCCCTCCGCAGGGGCCGTGGATACTGAGCTGCCCTCAGTGGAGGCTGTTTGCAACAGGACACAATCCATCGAGAGTGGTCCGCCCTGGTTCACCGTCGATGGAGGTGGGAGGGAAACCTCCAGGGGTGACCCTTCTCTGTGTTGGCCCCTGGTTTTCTGCTATGTGTTAGCTGCACACAGTGAAGTGCGAGTTCCCCTGATCCCCTAAAGGAGCTTGAAATTATATCTCGGCAACCCTGCTGCTCATTTAGACAAACCAAGCGGCTTCAGAAAGGAGGCACACTGGGTTGCTATGACACGCACACAGCCGGCAGGGGGCGGAAGGGGAGTAAGTGCAGCCACTTGGTCTGTCTGAAGAACTTCCTCATCTCAGTGATATTGTCCAATAACAATCATTTAGTGTTGACAGAAGTCACGGAACACGCTGCCTCAAACCAATAATATCGGCCTCAATCCAATACCATACCGTACCGTACCCTTAGCCTCTCCTTCCTCCTTTTCCCTTCTCTTCCTCTCTCATCTTTTTCCTCTGGACCATTGCAGTTCTCTGAGAACTCTATAACCTAAGAAAGAGAGACCAAGCATGAAGACGTGTCTAAGGCACCTAAGCACATGAACCCATATAAGCTAATGCTGCCTTTTAGGGAAAAACATTGGCTTCTCTAAATCTATATTTTATAACAACTTAGTTTTGTTTAAGTTGGCACACTTTTACTATTTTAACTACTGACAAAGTTCGGGCTAATCCTCCTGGGATGCTAAATATTTAGGAAAGGATCTGGGACCTCCAGGTGTTCTCTGTTTAATGGGGTTCCCAAACATAGAAATTCAGATTAACAACAAACTTTGGTAAACACAGGGGTGGGAATACAAAATATGAGATGGATGTAGGAGATGAAAAGGTTCATTCTACTGAGACTTTCTAAGAGAACTTTGAAAAAGATTATATTTTTAGTTGGGCTGTGAAGCATAATTAAAAATAGGCAATAATGCACTGTGAAGATACCATTCCAAGTGTTAAATATATTCATTCAAGATCAACCTTAATTAATATTAACCTTAACTATGATACCCATTTTATAGTTGCATTAATTGAGGTATAGATCAGCTAAATCACTTGCCAAAGGTTGGAAATCAGAATTTGATTCAAAGAATCTGGCACCAGATTGTTCCTTCTTAGCCATAATATTATACTGCTTCTCTTCAGGGATAAATAAGAAGAGACAACAAGTAGAGTAAGGTTCCTAAAGGTGGGGAGGGGGCCCAGTGGGGGAGGGGGGTATAGAAAAGCTAATGTAAAGGAGTTCAAGAAGGAAGTGAATGTTTTTAAACTGAATGTGGTAGCATTTGTAAAATACTACTTAATGTGACTGAACAACAGAATGAGTAGATATTTGTATTAGCTCCCAATGAAAAGGTTTTGGGAAAAGGGGGTCAACAACCAAACTTAAGCAATGGGAGCAGCTTGACTACAAACATGGAGTCAGGGCAATTGAAGCATGTTGGAAAACCCAAAGTCTAACAATGGTGACTTGAACTTGAGGGCAGAGCAGGAAGTGAGAAGCTGTAGAGCACGGGATGCAGATGTGATACAAATGCAAGACTACACTAATTGTCACACAACATATTCTGACTCCCATTGGCCCTGTCAGACTTGGTAGAACTGTCCAGTGGATTCCTAATTCTTCACTCATTTCAGCTGTCTTTCTCTCAAGGAGCGGTTGGTAGTTTCAAACTGCTAACCTGTGGTTAGTAACCCAACCTGTAACCGCTACGCCGCCAGGGCTCTGTGTGCAACGCAGGGAGGGTTGAATTGTGGAGAGCTTGGAAGAGCAGCCTGCAAAATTGCAGTGGGAATCAGGGAAGTGCCCTCGTGAGGGTCTGTCACCAGAAAATGATTTGAGAACCCGAGGAGCAGGTGTGGAGTAGTTCAAGGGAAAGGTAGCACTTAGGTGTTTATTAACTCAATGGCTATTTATTGAGCTTCACCATGGTCCGGGGACTATTCTAAGTGTTAAGCATATCACGGGCAACAAAAGAGATGAGGTCTCCACTCTCACTAGGTGAACAGAATGTGCACAGTATACAAATAAACAGATAAATTGTAACAAATTCACAATATAGTTCCATATAACGATCAGCCCCCTGAAAGAAATGGATGCATAATTAATTGCTAGGTGTGATCAGATATTAGAACGGGGGCTTTGATAGTTTTTGCTTTTCAGTCTGATGAGCTAGAAAGGAAATGTGCCCATTAATCAACATGATGGAAGGGGAGAAGGGGTGTTCAGAGGAAAGGATCAGTAAATGAGAGAAATCAGTTAGGAATTGATGTCTGAGTACAGAATAAATTCATAGGCTCTAGGATCTAAAAGATTTGGGTTTGAATTCTAAAAGAGCTGGTGACAAGATACTCAATTTCTGTAGTCTCAATTTTTTTATTTATAAAAGGAGAGAAATGCTAGCATAGTAAACAGTGATTAAATAATAAGGATTAATAGAATTGATTATATAAAATTAATATATTGTAAGGATTAATAGAATTTGTATATAAAATTCTTATCATATAGGAAATATATATTAACTATCATCATTATCAATTATTATGACTGCTTAGAAGTGCTATCACAATAGTATCCACATGATAATATAAGTAGAATTAGCAGTTACCTTATTCATATTGATCATTGCTAAGATAATAATGTTCTTCGTAGTCTCTTTTAAGTAAAGGTTGTAAGCACATTAATTCAGATTTAGACTCAATAGCCCTTTTTACTATATCAATATAAAACAAACTGGAGAGTATCTATGTTTTGTTTTGTTTTTCCCATTTTACAGATAAATAAACTGATACTCTGGAAAGCTAATTTGCCCAGGGTTAGAGACTAGTTACCTGGAAGAGTTCACACTTAGATCTGATTTACTCCAAGTGATTCTGACATCTCCAACTGTCACCTGTAAGATCAATACAACTCTGTATCACTGTGCCATTTCTCTGGGACATAAGCTGAACAAATATATTCTGCTTTTAAAAATATGTTCTAATGAACCACCCTAGTGTGAATCTGATTTCTCATGAATTTTCCAGTTGTGGATCAGGCTCCTCTCAGGCTCTGTCTGTGGAGATGAACAGACGTCTTCAGTTCTCACCTATTGACACATATGGTGAGTACGTATATTCATGTTTACATATTTTATAAAGAAGGAGAAAACACTGTATTTTGCACTTTCAAGAAGGAAAAAGTGAAAGTTGCTTTAAAAATTATAAAGACATACATTTTGGCCTTAAACTTCTTGTATTGCTCTTCATTTATCTGTAAACATGATGCATGTGTCTGCGTGGGTGTGCAACTATGTGTGTGTACGTGTACACGGACAGCTCTGTTTATTCACAGCACATCCTGCACCTTATAGTATTTCAAACCTTTTGCCACCACCTTCTTGTGTCTAGCACCCCTAAATGCCCCTAAACACCGCTAACACTGTATCGTAATTATGTAGCTAGGAGAACAACGGGCGATGTGTTGACATTTTATTCTGAAGGACCCCGCCCTCAGAAAACTCAAGAGGAGGCACAGGAAAAGCAGGTGGAACCTTTTGCACAGGATTGTTTCAGAAAGTCCCTCAAGATCCCGGCCCACAAGAGACAAGGGATCGCCTTTTGCTGACATATTAATATGCAAGGCCCATCATGCCCTCTTTCTGACCTCTAAGCCTGAGAGGCTCAAAATAGGAGTATAATTAGAATTTTAGTACAATGCATAGCAATGCATTTTAGAATTAGAGTTTTAGCACAATGCATAGCAATGTTAACTCTGTGTAGGACTGGAAAATGTCTATCAGTTAAGCATATCAGATTGATTACAAGAATGTTGAGGAAGAAGAATTGGATGGTGTGCTCCTGGTTCTCTGGTACAAATATCAATATTTCCTGGAGGCTGTTGGCTCTTATGACTGTACCAGGGACGTTGGATCCTCATATACAGAGTATCATTACCTAAGGCATCAGAAGCTCTGAAGAACGGAGAGGGAAAATTGCCGAAGATGCAGAAGAAAACTAGTTACGAACATTAAAGAAAGAGGCCTGTGTGCTCCTGACTCCCCAATCCATGTCTGGGATGCAGCCGGGGGCTTTTTATCAGCTGCTTGACAGCATAATTGGCCAGTCCAGGCGCAGATCCTTTTGAGGGGAAAATGTGCTCCAAGAGTCACATCACTGCGTTTTTTTATAGATGTAATATCGTTTTTTCAAACATTTACAGACGTGACTTCACAACCATAAAATATAGGGCACCCTTTGAAATGCGTGCTTTGACCAGAAGTCTTTCTTTCTATGGTAGAGCTGCGAGATGAAGCAGTTCTTTAACCTTCAGTTCTGTTTCTTAAAAGAAAGGACTTTGAGCAAAATTCTCCAAGATGGAGAAATAAGGCAAAAGCGCTGCCGTTACACAAAAGTTGGCTTTGCCTCTGCGTGCAGAGCCTCCTTCAGGGGGAGAGTCCTTGTGGTCAGAAAACACGTATTCCATCCCAGTTGTAATGTGGCGTCGCATTTCCATTTCATCAATCAATCATGGTAGGAGCAGCAGCTTTCACAACTGCCCCCCCGCCCTGCTTTCCCCAGAGCTATTTTCACTGAACTTGAGATCTCCCACCACCCTAAACACAAAACGTTCCGTCTCCTCTGAAAGCTTGAGGTCAAGTTTCAGTTCATTCTCTTGTAAGCCCAACAAGTCTGGTTTTCCTGTGCCAAGGCTTATACCGTGGTTCCAATATCTATGCCCTGCTGGTTTCGCGACCCATCATTGAGAAATAGCCCGCCCACACTGGGGCAGGGGTGGGGGTGGGAGGGCATGTTCAGATTTCGATTTCTGTTGCAGTTTTCCAGAAAGGCACTGGGATTTCTCAGGACAGGAAAAGCACACGTGGTACATAAGAAGGCTGATTCTAGTAATAAAAATGATTATGAGCTAATTAAAGCATCTATCTGTTAGTACCTGGACTGAAGGCACAAAAAGGAAGCAGCGTTGCTCTGGGATATAGATTTTGTCTCAGGGCGCCTGGAATTAAGATTCCGATATGAACTCTGATGCCACCCCTCTGTGCCACGCTCCCAACACTAACCTTCCTGTGCCTACCGCACCCGCCCCACGGAGCCAGGGGCCGACGGGCAGTCAGCAGTGGGGCCGGCTGTGAGACTGACAGAGACGTGTCCTGTGAAAATAAATATGCCCATTCAACTGCGTACTGCGGGGAGTCTTGATGAAAATGTAGAGGGCTCCGTTGATTTCTGAAGACTCGGCTATAAAAGAGGAGCAGACGCAGAACAGCTCTTGACAAACGGACCCGCTTCCTCAGAAGAGATGCATGGCGTCCTTCCTGCTCCCTGTGTTCTCTGGAGGCTGGCCCTGCTCGGAGCCACGAGGTCGATTCCCTGGACACCCCCAGGACTATTGCTTCACTGCCCACGGCCAGCGGGCTGCAGACATATGCACTGGGGAAGGTGAGCTTTAGGCTCGCTTGGAGAACGTGCCAGGCAGCCTGGTAGAGAAAAGAGCCCTTGTCTGTGGTCCACAGCGATGTCCCTCTCTTTTTTTAGCCAACATTTCAAACTCTGCTAACTTCCCTCTGTACCTTCTGAGTTAAGTGTTGTGATTTGCTCTGCGTACGGATGAAGTCATGGAGATTTATAAAGGTGAAGTCAGATGACAAAAGTCACAGAGCCACTAACGAGTGGAGCCACGGCATCGACCCAGATCTTTCTGACACTGCACGTTTCGCTACAGTGGCAAAACCCCTTCCCTTCTTTACTCCGAACCCCGAATGTTGGCTGACCCAAACAGACATCTCTCGATTTTGTTTCTCTGGTCTCAGTTCTCAGCTTTCATTTTAAAAATTGCTTTTATTTGGCAATTGCTAACGAGCACCTCTCTTCCATACTTCGTGCTCACATGCGCCTGGTGGCGCTGAGTCCGGCACTGAGTCGGGCTGGCGACAGAACGTGGGGACGGAGGCTGAAAGGCCACTACTAACACCTGCACCCCTGTTCTCAGGCAGGTTACATGTCTGCTCCCATGAGCCCGATGTAGTTTCACGCTGGCCGGAATCGTGGCAGTTTTGAGGACAGCAACTGACAGCGTTAGGCAGATACCTACGGAGCACTTTCCACAAAACTGACAGCAACAGTTCCAACCATGGCAGGTTTGCTTCCAATTATAATATTTTACCCTCTAAGGTCTCCTTAAATTGAACTGTTTAGTTACTGATCCTATGTCATTCCCGATTACAGATTTGCTTGAGATTTAAACCTGGGCTCAATGAATGCAATGCAAAAGAACAAAGACAGAATGCGTTCATAGAATTGTTCCCAATGTGGTAAATGAAAATAAACTGATATCGTTGCATGGATATGGGGCTCTGAGCACTTAATAATTATGTTTTCCTAGACTTAATTGTTAGAATTGTGTTTGAGAGCCATGTATTTGATTTCATAAAATGCTGATCATTTTCAAAATCTTACTATTTTGCTGTGCTTTTTAGTTCTGTCATTACAGATTCTTTGGTTGCATACAAAATTGGTTCCGAAGTAAATTTCATTCCAGCCAATTTCCACTAATATTCCTTCCTGCATCCATATTGGTTAAAAGAAGTAATGATTTCAGATGGAGACACTTGTAGGAGCGGCTGGGTCTTCATTATGGAGCCTTTCTACATCACAGCAAGTGATCTGTGCTAAGCGATCTTCTGTAGACAACTTGTATCTAGAAACACCAAGATTCGATAAACATGATGGGTTCACTTATAAAACCAGCCCACTGGGGCAGACCAGAGCTCAGCGAGTGCTGTGGGAGGACGCCTAAGCCATTTGCTGCTTTCAATAAATGACACATCTGCTCTCCTTGCCTCTTCTAACCAGGAAGGCAGGGATGGTGCCACCAAATAAAATTATTTTCCTATTTAAAAAAAAACAGACTTGGGAAAAATCAGTAAAAATATAAAATTTTCATTAAAATGTTAATTACTGCTTCTGACTTCAGCAAAGTCAGCACAACGAGAAAAATAAAATTAGCAAAGGAGGATTAGCCTCAAAGTCAGAGTTTCTCAAACTCAGCACAATTGACATTTCGAGCTGGGTAGTTCTTCTGCTGTGGGTGCACTCCTCTGTACTGCACCATGTTTAGTAGCATCCAAGGTCCTTAGATGGCGCAAACATTGGGCAATCACTAGCTAACCTCATTTGAAACCACTCATTATGACTTTGAAGGTGCTCTCGTGGCATAGCGGATTAGACATTGTGCTGCTACCCACAAGATCAGCAGTTTGACTCCACTAGCTGCTCTACAGGAGAAAAATGAGTTCATCGACTCCTGAAAGGATTTAAAGCCTCTGAAAGGGAAGTCCTTCTCTATCCTACAGTCAGACTGCATCAGGGCATTTTTGTTGGTAGACGTTGGCATCAGTATTGGATATGAGCAGGAGCAAGGCCTGGCCCTCTGTTTGCAGAACGATGGCAGTGAAGAAACTCTATGGAGCAGGCTGCTCTGTAAGGCACGCGATCGCCATGATCAGAATACACTGGTCCACACGTAGCAATCAACACTGGGCTCTCTCTGCTAAACACCAGTAGCATACCCTGAGTCATGGCGACGGAAAATGTGCACCCATGGCTGAATGTCCCCAGCCAAAATGGTCCTGATTGCACCTCTGCTCTCAGTCCAGAGGGGGCAGCGAGGGACCTGACAAGAGACAGAGGACATCAAGGCCTGACCCATGCAGCGGTGACTGCTGCATGCCATTGGGCAGGAATGCTTTCTTCACCCCGTGAACGATTTGTGGCTCATTACATGCACAGGAACTGGATAGATGCGCAGATTGCTCTTCCTTAGATGGCGGGGCAAGCCCTTCTGTTCTCCCCTCGATTCGCCCATTAGAAGCGATGTTTCCAGAGGGCGATTGCTATCAAGAGAATGACAACCTGGACTCTAAAATCCCATTAAGTCGCAATTTCTTTGGACGGGTGGTCACTAAGTGTCACGTTCTCACATCCTCTGATTAGCTTTGTGTATCTCAGTGCAGGTTCGAAGGTAGAGGTTAAAGCCATGCTACTTCCAACTCGATTTTTCCTTTGTTAGCGTCCAGCCTTTCCATGCCCCTACCCAATTATTCTGGAGTCACCACCACCGTACACTATGAAGCAAGCTCACAAAGGGTTTGTAATCAATAAGAACAAGGAGCATGCCATGGCCACTCAGGCATAAGCCCTTGCAGCACAGACGGAAGAGCAGCAAGGGGAGCTGATTAAAGCACCCTGTCTCCACAGCTCCTCCTTGATGCCTTTGTTCTGGCTACTTAGGGACTGGACCCATCCCTGGCACTCTTTGGACCCTGATGCTTTTATGAATTGCGTTAAAGAAATACCTTAGAAGGTGAGGACAGACCATTTTAACTGAAGGAGTTATGGTATAGACACTCTGGAAAGTGTTTGTTTATAGTCAGGACTTTACTGGGATAAAAGCAGCCTCCTCCCAGATTCCCATCCACTGGAGGTCGGATGCAGAGGGAGTGCTAGCTGTTTCTAAACTGCCCCGTCGTTAAGGTGGGGGCTGCTTCTAGACCAGATCTTTCAGGCCCTCTCTTTCTGTGTCTGTCTCTGTCTTCCTCCTTCTAATTAGCCACCTCCTCCCTCCATACTGCATTTCCTTATGTTGCTGCTTCCCTCCAGCTCTTGTCTTGTCAAGTCTCTGCAAATAATGAGACTAATGTGTCTTGATTCCTGAGAAGAGAAACCTTTTCACAGATGCCAACATGTGGCTCACAAGCCCTTCTCATTTCTGCAGCCTTAATGGGGCCCAGGGATGATATTAGAGCTTGTCTCAAAATCCTGGGTTTTTTCCCCTCGTTGCTGAAAAATGTCTCACTAATTGCTTTCTTTTTTTGCTGGTAAGAAATGAGCTTCTATGATCATGTTTTCATGCTTAGCACATTAAACTTTTTCTGCACTTGCATGCAGCACTGAGCTCACTTCGAAGATGTTCAATTAGCTGTAATTGTAAACCAAATTACTACAGCACCAGGAAAGAGGTATTCCAACAGAGTGATTATTTGGGTTAAATTATTTCCCAAACTGGTGTTTTCCTGGGGAAATGAAAGCTTGGGTGCTAGTGAAAGGAGAAAGGCTGAATGCAGAACAATCCTTCTGAAACAAAGGGCCCGGCCTCCCTTTCTTACCTCCTTGCTCTCTCCTTCTCTGTCCCCCTGCCCCCACCCTCATTCTTCCTGACTTGAACATCAGTCGTTGATTGTGGAGGTTCTCAGACCTAGCACAATATCATTACAATTTGGGCAGGTTAGTTAAACTATCTGAACTCCGGTTTATTATCTATAAAATTATAAGAAAATTTATCATGGAAACTATTGTAAGGATTGCAAATAATATAAAGTGCCTCCTACAATTTCTGACACACCGTGTCATAATAGAGGTTGTTGTAAATGTGGTATATTAGGAGCGCTACATCATCCTATAGACAAAGAGCTATACTGCAAACGGGAAAGCTGAGAAGTTTAGCTTCCATCCCTTATAGATGTAGTCCCTGAAAGCACCATCTTTGTGAAGAGTAGCCCACCGAATCTCTACTTCTGCAGCTAAGATCCACTGGCTTGGGTAGAGAGGTTTTATTTATCCCTGAAGTAAATGTAAAAGATAAGCCCTGTAGCTAAAAGCAAGGCCCAGAACAATTCTCCAAATTAGAGGGGTGCTAAGGAAAATAGGAAATCCTGTTTGTGGGTACCCGGCACTGTGACAGGGACTATTTGAGATCATCTTTAGTACGTTGTGGTGATTGCTCTGAAGGAGCCCTGGTGGCGCCATGGGCTGCACCTGGGGCTGCTACCAAAAGGTTACCACCTCTCAAATTCCCAGCTACCTCTCAGGAAAGAGATGATGCTTTCTGCTTCCTGTTAACCCACGGGAGTGATTCTACATCATCCTCAAATTCTTATTCGGCTCCATGGCAGTGAATGATTATTATTATTGTTGATGATCTTCCTCTTGTTAAGCGAATTAACTATCATTTTACTTAAGACCCTTAGTAGTCCTACAAAGAAGGATCTTTTCTCACCTTAATTTTTCAAATAGGGAATCCATGAGCACAGAGCTAAAGCCTCTATTCTAAGCTTGCCCAAAAAGCAGCCAGGTTTCAAGTTCTGGTTAGCCTTGTACTAGTGTCTAGAAATTCTTCTTCCTCAGTAGGAAGGAGGAAATGGAGGAAACAGTAGAAAAATAATAAATATTCATAATTTAAAATTGTGGGAAAATTTCCTGTTGTCCAGCAGAAACACTGAGAATTGCTGTAGGAGAAATTTAAGGGTTTAAAAGAACAAATATAGCTGATTGCTATATCTCAGTCTTACAGAGTAGAATAAACAAGCAAATAGTAATAATAATTGTATTTTGTGCTATAATTGTGGACGAGAAGGGGCTGGAATAATCTCAAGGCTCAAAAACCTACATTGTTATTTTCTATATGGAAAGAGCAAGGAATGATTGACAGAAGCAAGAATCTCACCCTGACTGATAAGCAAGAACAAAAAGAAGGTATGAGGGCAAAGCACAGCAATTAGGGAAGCCAAGGAGCTTCCCATTCTCCTTTCCTCATTAGCACACAGGGTAGGGAGAGTGAGGGGCCAGGGACCAGTAACATTTGAATACCTTATTCAGCCAGAATTCCTCATTGCTTGCAGTTACTCAAGCACGCAGGCAGAAGAACTGCTCCAGATCAATTCGCTTCCACAGATCAAGAGCGAGCAGGGCAACGATGAGCCATTGGACATTTGCAGCCCCTCACTGGTTATGAAGGAGTCCTGGCAGCACAGGGGTGAAAGCACGAGCCTGCTAACCCAAAGGTCAGAAGTTCGAACCTCCAAGCCACAGCGATATTGCCATCTACTTCCATAAAGCCGGCAGTCTTGCAGAACCTGAGGGGCAGGTCTACTCTCCCCTGCCCTGTAGGGATGCTCCGAGTAGTAGTCAGATCAACGGCAGGGGCTGGTTTGCTTTTCATCAGCTCAGAGCTCCACGTTCTAAAATGGTCAGCTCAGTTGGCACTGGATGTGAAACATGATGGCAAAGGACGGCTCCTCTCCCTCCTTGGCCAGCCCACCTTTCTGAGGGAACTAGGAATCAAAGAGCGGGGGTTGCTCCTTTTTTCCCTCAAGCCAGAGATCAAAGGCGGCCCTGCCACAGACCCAGGGGCAGGGTGCTAATTAAATTAGGCATCTTGAATTAAAACACCTCCGCTGCCCTGCTGATGAGGACCTGTCTCTAAAGCACTCCCAGGCTTGCTTTCTGTTTAATTAGCAAGCTAAAAGGAAAATTATCTTAAATATCTGTATTTTAAGCAATGGACTCAGATGCAGAAGGAGGATAGTTTCATCTTTAAGGAAGGTTTCCAAACTCACTAATTTCTGTGACCTCTGTCTCTCTCATCAGATAAAAAGGACAGATTCAAGCAGGACCATGGAATGCAATAGAAATCATTGGAATGTTGGTTTGCCCTTCTTCTTTTTTTACTCATAATATCCATAGTCTACTTAACACAGCTTCAAAAATTAATTCACAGTGAAGGATAGCAGGACCTCCTTTATAGGGTTTGGGGTTTTTTTTCCCCCTGAAACTCAAATTATTCCAAGGGGAAA
Organism: Tenrec ecaudatus; assembly: GCF_050624435.1. NCBI lineage: Eukaryota > Metazoa > Chordata > Mammalia > Afrosoricida > Tenrecidae > Tenrec > Tenrec ecaudatus. The sequence continues at coordinate 103,601,949 of NC_134530.1, forward strand.
AAATCAATATAAAGAATACTTTGTGATCAGAAAGGAAATTAATGGGGCACTGGATGGCATGTATTTACCAGGAAGTCTTGAGAGTTAGAATCATAGAGCGGTTCTGAAACTTTAGTAAGCATCCGAATGACCAGTCAAACCAATCAAAATCCACTGTCATGGAGTTAATTCGAAGTATAACAACCCCATGGGACAGATTCAAACTGTGCAGTGTTTCAAAGCAGTCCATCTTTTCGGAGCAGAAAGCTGCATCTTTCTGCTTTGGAGCAGTTCAAATGGTCCACTTTTTAGATTAGCCCCAGATTCCTAGAAGTACAGAACAGTCTTCTCCAAACTGGGTGGCACTGGAAACCTCAGAGATGCTGAGAATGCAAACACACGCACCTACCTTTTATCCTGAATTACGGGCTGAAGTACAAGGGTTCTTCAATGAAAGGGAGGTGTGGTAGTTACATAATCTGGTATCCAGTTAAGAGGATTATGAGTGAAAGGGTGGAGTCTGGCCTGTCAATCAAGATATAACCAATGAGGCCTCTGTGTGGGCATGGCCTTCTGAGGATTCAGAGAACTCCAGTATCTTTCTCCTTGGAGGCAGAAGACACACTCTCTCTCGGTTCCCTCCCGTGGAGATGCTCTACTGACAAGCCACATGGCACTATGCTGACAGACCTCTGGAGCCAGAGAAGCCACGTGGAGAACCCTGCCAGCGCTGAGATGCTTACAGCACCACTGGATCCAGAAGACTTCCAACCCACTGGTCTGTGATCTTCCTGCAGTGGGCGTCATTGCAGGTGTTTTGTGAGTCTGAAGAGGACTTTATAGATTGGTATCAGACAATCAGGCTAATATCAGACCTATGGGCTTGGACTGGACTGGGCTGGGATGTTTTCTTAATGTACTTTATATAAAACTCTCACTTACACATCTGAGTCTCTATGGATTTGTTTCTCTAGTCTACTCGGACTAACACAGGAGGTGTTGTGTAATTTATTTTCATTAGTTTTATTTATTTATTTTCTGAAAAGGGGTTGGCAGGCCAATAAGATTGGGGATTGTTAAAGCACAACTTGTTGGGCTCCATCCAAGAGTCTCCGATTCTAAAGTTCTGGTGTGGGGTACAATAATTTGCATCAATAGCAAGTGCCTGAGGACACGGATGCTGCAGGTCTCCAGGTTACAGTTTGCGAGTCAGACTGGGGTGCCCATCAAGTTAGTTCCCTGCCTCACTGGGCTTCCTGGGGAAGTCATTTCCTTTTGCGGAGTCTCAGATTCCCTTTCATAAAGTGTAGATGCTTGCTTCATAGTGAGGAAAGAATGCGTGAAAATTACTTGTCACTGAGACAGGCACGTGATAAAATTACATAATGATTGTTCTGATTACATGACAGTGCAGCAAGAGGAATCAATGAAAAGCAAATCATTTATTTCCTTGATGTAGTGAAAAGATTGCATATGATAAAGAATTTAACCTTGCCCCCAAACAACCATTGTCCATTGTTGCAGCCACTGTGTTTATCTATCTCCTTGAGAACCCCGCCCTTGTTTGCTACTTCTTCACTTTACCAAGCATGATGTTCTTCTCCAGGGACTGGTCTCTCCTGACAACATGTCCAAAGTATGCAAGGTGACGTCTCTGGCCTGATGTCTTCCAAAGCAGATCTTTATTTTCTTCCTTTTAGCAGTCCATGGTACTTTTAAGAGTCATCACCAGCACCACAATTCAAACACATTGGCTTTCAATGTCCAACTTTCACATGCCTATGAAGCAATTGAAAATACCATGGCTGGTGCCTGGACACCTTTACTCCTCAAAGTCACATTCCTTCCTTTTCAATATGCGGAAGAAGTCTTGTGCAGATTTACCTAATGCAACTCAATGTAAAACTAGGAACAGGGCATTAATCATTCTCCCTTCAAGATCCCAATCACACTGTCCTGAGACTTGCTTATACCTAGGTTTTCAATCGAATGAGACTGATAATCAGTTGTCCTGAATCAGTGATGAGATTCAAAGAATTGTACAACTGGTTCTTGGCCCTTATGACCATTTTAAGTGTAAAACAAGGGATAGGCCAAAACATAGCTTATTATTTCATACAGTTAATATTTAAATAACAACAATAAAGGGGCACACAAAACTAATTTCTATTATGAGTTTTAAAATGTTGACGATAAAATATCAAACAATACTTGATAAAATACAATAAAACTGTTCTTGAAGGTGTTTCCATATTGGTTCTTGATTAGTGTCTTCATTTGTAATAATCTTAGAGTTTATCCGAGCATCATTGCCTGTGTGATTTATCCTTAACCAACTATTCACTGGACTCCTAGGATCTCATTCGTCCAGCAAGAGGCCAATTAAGCAACAGACATTGTGCTGCATATATTACAAATAGGTGACTTCTTTTCTTTGAACATATTATGGGTTTGACAAACCCCTTTCTGCTTCTGCTGAATTTACAGTAACTGTTCTGACACTATTCTCAACTCTTTGAACACTCAGGAATTGCATAATACACTCACAGCATCTTGTGGGAATTTTTGGTGTAACACAAAGCTGAAACAAATGACAACATGGCACCCTCTGATTGTTTGCACTTTTCTCTTTACATTATGTTTGTTACTGAAATAACAGTGGCAAAAATAAAAATGCAGTATTTCATCAAAAGTATAACAAGTGTTATGGGATGAATCAATAACTATTGCCAGTATAGTTCTGATTTTTACACCCATGGATGGAATGAACATGACCGTGGTTCTTTGAATACACTGTTGCTCAGAGGAACGTTACAAAGGAGCAAGCAGTGTAAAATGTTGATGTCCACTTTGGGTAGCTGCCCAGCCACCGCATTCCAGAGAACCCTGATTACAAGAGCTGAACCCATGAAGACCAGCTGACACCCACCACCTCCTGACTAAGCTGAGAGAGAGCAGCTCCATGACAAGGGTTTGATTTCCCTCCCCCTCTCTGACCTTTTCTCACTTCTTCTTTTACTGATTTGCCCTCCCTAAAAAAAACGCCTTTATCTGCAGACCTACTATGGGGGAGATCCCAGTAGGATCAGTGATGTGCAGCTGAAGGACACTGTGACCATTCGTTCTTTTTTCAGGGATGGGTCTGTTGAACATAGAAGCGTGTGGTCAAGTGAAAGAAATAATTAATACGGAGCAAAGTAAATGTAGATTGAGGAGATGATGTCATAATCTCAGCTCTCCTCTCTCAGCTTCTTTGTTCCCTTTGTTTCCACTCCTTTCCCGCTCTGCTGTGTGGAATGTTCCAGTCAGCACCGGTGTACCAGTTCATGCTTTGGCGAGCACCCCATCTAAGGCTTCTCAATAGCGGAACTGCTTTCCTCTCCTCTTTATGATTCTTGTTGTTTTTCTTGTTCTATAAGTTTACTTATTTTCCTACCTTAATATATTCATATATTCATATATGGTGTGCACATCATTACTAGTGCAATGTGTTGCTCACTCAGTACTTCTCCAGAAGGTGAAAAGATCTTTTTACCTCCCTTGGAGGATGTTCTTCTGTAAATGAGGACAGTCTTCTTGGCATTTTTCCAAGAGGGCAATGACCGTCAAGACACACTCTTTTTTTAATTTAATTTTTAAATTATTAGTTGGAATTTAATACCCATGTCATTCTATATTTCAATCATGTCAAGTAGAATTGCTCAAATACTATGCCAGCGAATTTCCAAACATTCTTTTTCTACATGGACTCCCTGATATCATCTCCCTTTTACATCCCCCCATCACCACTGTAGCCCTCTGCCTTCAAACCCTTATTCTACTTGCTTGTCCTTATAGGTTCATCAGTCCTGAGTTTCATGTATCAAAATACAGGAAAGCATATAGCACAGCTTCAAGAGAGTGACCTCCATTGACATAACACCTCTGAGATACACTCGAATATGAATTTTCTATCTATTGAGTTCCTACTGGCACTATATCTATCTGTAGATTGTAGATAGATAGATAGATAGATAGATAGATAGATAGATAGATAGATAAACTTAAAAGCACATAATGCTCCATCCATCTTCTTTTTGTGTGTTCAATACCTTTATTGGTAGAGACTTCACACATCATACAGTTTAATCATTCGATCATATTAAGGTGTGTGCAATCATCGCTGCAGTCAATTTCAGATCACTTTCTTCTCCCACTCATTGTTGTCAGCTCCCATAACATGTCGAGGGTAGGGCTAACTTTCCTTCTTTTCTTTTAAATTTTAAATTATTTTATTGGGAGCTCTTACAACTCTTATCACACCCCATCCCTCCAACCATTGTGTCAAGCACCAACCGATCACAATGATCAACTTATAAATGCCGCCCCCCCCCCCGGGGGGATGGACAACAGAACAGTGGGTGAAGGGAGACAGTGGTTGGTGTAAGACGAAAAAAATAATAATTTGTAAATTATCAAAGGTTCATGAGGGAGGGTGGTAGAATGAGTTGACACCAAGGGCTAAGGTAGAAAGAAAATGTTTCATCCATCGTCTTCAGCACCACTGGTTCTTGTTCATATGCTCCATCTTAAAATGGTGGAATGTCGGCTAGTTCTTTCCGGTCCAGTGAGTGTGCATTCTCTTCATCTTCTTGTGATGGCTCCCATAGCATTCAGTATGGTGACCTGGATTCTTTTAAGATTGCAACTCGAGGCTTGGATTTTTCCTTGAGTTCTTTCAGTTTGGGTTGGCTGAGCTTGTTCTTCCTTTTTGACTTTCTAAGTCTTTGCCTGTTTCATTGTAATACTTTGCTTTGTCTACTTGAGCTGCCCTTTGAAATTTTGTATTCGGCGCTTGACTTTATCCGTTTTTCGATTTGCCTTAGCTGCTCTGTGAAGAAGAGCACATTTCCGAGTCTCTTCTGACATCCACTGGGATTTTTTTCTCCTTTCCCATCCTTTCGGGGACCTTTTGCTTTCTTCGTGTATGACTTCTTGATGGCGTCTACAGCTCACCAAGTCTTCTGCCGCTGGTGTTCAATGTGGCAAATACGTCTTGAGATGACCTCAAAATACAGGTGAGACAGACTCCATGTTATATTTTGGCCTTAGTGTACTTGTTTTAATTTCTTTAGCTTCAACAGAAACTTACATATGAGCAATTGGTGGTCTGTTCCACACTTGGCCCCTGCCCTAGTTTTAGCAGCTGATATTGAGCTTCTCCACCATCTCTTCCCACAGATGTAGTCAATTTGATTTCTGTGTATTCCGTCTGGAGAAGTCTATTGTTTTGTCAACATTTCTGTGATTATATAGAGGGTATTTGTGATGAAGAAGTCGGTTGGTTTGCAAAATCTTTCATGGAATCTCCAGCTTCATTTCTATCATTAAGATATGCTCCAAGTACTGTTTCTTCCTCTTTGTTTCCTAATTTACAATGCAATTGGCAATAATTATCAATGAATCTTGATCGCATGTTTAATCAAGTTCATACTGAAGATGGTGGCAAAATGTAATTTCTGCATCACGAGTGTTAGTGGTTGGTGCATAAATTTGATGAATAGTTGTATGGACTGAATTTCTTTGTGTGTGGAGAGACATTATCTTATTACAGACAACACTTGACTTCAAGATCGTTCTTGAAATGTCCTTTTTGAAAAGGAACGCAATGCCATTCTTCTTGAACCTGTCGTTCTAGGAACAAGCCTCCTGAACGTCTGATTCAGCATGGCCAATGCCAGTCCATCACAGCTAACTAATCCAGCGTGTGGATCTGGATGTGCTCCACTGCATGTTTGGTGACTTCCTACTTCCTAGATTCGTACGTTCTGGGTTCTGATTATTAATTTGAATCTAAAAATGTTTCTTCTCAGCATAATTTGTGCCTTATCAGCAACTGAAGAATCTGAAGGCGTCCTGGGTCATGTTTTGTATGTTTTCTCACCTGAGGGCTAATCTTCTGGCACTAACTGGACAATGCTCTGCTTTATTCCTGAGGTTTTCAGTATCTGACGATGATTGGCTGCTATACAAACATTTCTCAGGGGCCAATTCCTCAGAAGCAAACAGCTTAGTCCTTCTTCGCAATCTGTTCTTGGTTCAGAAGCTCTGTTCAAACCTGTTCACTTCGGTTGACGTTGCTGGTGCTTGAAATCCCTGTGGTATAGCTCCCAGCACCACTGCACCACAGGCCAAACAAAATGATAAACTGACAGACAGTGGATAAAACCTTGCTGTTTGAAAATCTAGTATGCTACTTTGAGGACGAAGGTGTGCCTAACCGAAGCCATGCTTTTTTATAGTCGTCTCATACCCATCTGAAAGTCAGACCTTGAATAATATAAACATGTGATATGCAGGATGTATTTTCATTGCTACAAATTGAACATCATTAAAACATAGTGATTGAATCACAAAACAATATGTAATTATATATGGTGAAATATTTATTTCTAATAACAAATAAATGAGCTTTTGTCTTGAAGCATGGTGTAACCTGGGTAACACTCTTCACGACGGGTGCTCCTATGTGGGTGTATCTGCGTGTGGGTGGACCGCCTGGAGAAGGATAGAGGAGTGGAAATATGTGTTTTCGGAGGGTCTTAGGCGACCCTGTGAAAGGGTCGTTCAACCCCCAAAGGAGTCACAACCCTCAGGTTGAGAACTGCTGATTTAAGGCAGTTTATAAAACCATGACTGGTGTCAGGCCCACCTTAATCTCCAAAGAAACATCCTTGCTTTTCAAAGCTTTAATGAGAGCGTGTGCAGCAGATTTGCCCCTGAAAGGTGTCATTTCGTCTCCATCAGCATTGACTGTGAGTCCAAGCAGGGTCAACTCCTTGACAATGGCAATGTTTCCTCCATTTATCATCTTGTTGCCTATTGGTTCAGGGGTAAGCAGTCTGGTCTCTGCAGAATCGTAAGCCACAGTGAAGGCTTGCATCATTGTTAAGTGCCATTGAGTTGGCCTGCCCCACAGCGACCCCGTGCACAGCAGAAGAAATTCATGCATGTCCTGCACCATCCTCACCATCGTCCCTATGCCTGAGCCCACTGTTGCAGCCACTTCGTTCACCCATCTCCTAGAGGGCCTTCTGCTTTTCGCTGCCCCTCCACTTACCAAGGCTGCTGGCCTTCTCCGCGGGCTGGTCTCTCCTGACCCCACTTCTTTCAAGACAGATTGTTTGAATATCTCAGGTTGTTAATAAACTTTCCTCCAGTCCTGATACCAGTTTCTTCTTCATCGAATCCAGCTTCTCTGATGATTTTCTCAGCATGCAGATTGAGCAAGTATGGTGATAGGATACAACCTTAATGCAAATCTCTCCTGACCTGTAGTCCATGCAGTGTCCCCTTTTTTATTCACACAAGCACAACTACCTCTTGATTCATGCACAAGTTCCTCATGAACACAGTGACGTGTTCTGGAATCTCCCTTCTTCTCAAAACTTTCCATAGTTTGTTATGATCCTCACAGTGGAATGCCTTTGCCTAATCAATAAAACACAAGTAAACATCTTTCTAGTATTTCCTGCTTCTAGCCAAGGTCCATCTGCCATCAACAGTTGTGCCATGTCTTCCTGTGAATCAGCCTGAACCTCTGGCAGCTCCCTGTAAATGCGCTGCTGCGAAAATGCTATTGTGTGATTTTCAGCAAAATATTACTTGTACATGACAGCAATGATACTGTTCTATAGTTGAGGGTTCTGTTGGGTCACCTTTCTGTGGATTGGGCACAAATATGGAATTTTTCCAATCAATTGGCCAAGTATCAGTCTTCCAAAATTCCTGTCATAGGCTAATAAGTACTTCCAGTGACTTTTAAAAGCATTTCTTGAATTTTTTTTGGAAACATTTCATTTGGTTTTCCATCTATTCTTGGGTCCTTGATTTCGGTGATTGCACCCAGTGCATCTTGAACCTGTTCCTTCAGCGCAGTTGACTCTTCCTCGTATTCTGCTGCCTAAAGCGGTGGGCTGTTGAGTAGCTGACTGTGCAGTCCCTCCATCTTCTTTGGACGCTCCCTGCAGTATTCAATGTTTTGCTTATAGGATCTTTCAATATTGCAACTCAGAGTTTGAAATTTTTTCTGTGTTCCTTCATTTTATGGAATGCTGAGCATATTCTTTCTTTTTTATTTTCTAACTCTAAGGTTTACCCATTTTAATATATTACTTTGTCTGAGCTGCCCATTCAAATTTTCTATTCAAATCTTTGATTTCATGATTTCTTCCGTTTGCTCTGACTACTTGACGATTAAGAGCAATCAATCTTCAATCTCTTCTGAAATTCACTTTGATCTTTTTCTGTATTTCCTATCTTTTTAATGATCTTTTACTTTCTTCAAGAATGATGTTCTTGATATTCTTCAACATCACATCAGGCACTCTGTCATTAGTGTTCAATTTTGTTTTTGAAATGTTTCTAAAATTCAGGTGGAATATACTTAAAGTCGTAGTTTGGATCTGGTCAACTTGTTTTAATTTTCTTTAGCTTTAACCTGAGCTTACATATAGGCAATTGTTGGTGTGTTTCACAGTCAGCCCATGGTCTTGTTTTAACTGCTGATATTGAGCTTCTTCGTTGTCTCTTCCCACAGATGTAGTCAACTTGATTTCTGTGTGTTCCATCTGGAGAAGTCCATGTGTACAGTGCCTTTTGTGTTACTACAGAGATATTTGTTATGAATAAGTCATTGGTCTTGCAGTTATGTCATGATATTCCAACTTACTTTCTATCACGAAGTTCATATTTTCCATCTATTCTTTCCTCTTTGTTTCCAACTTTTGTCTTCAAATATCCAATAATTATCAATTGCATGTTTGATCCATTTCAGACTGAAATCCATGGTAGAATTCTTCAATTACTTCATCAGTCTCTTTAGTGGTTGGTTTATAAATTTGAATAATGGTGGTATTGCTTGAATTTCCTCAAGGACAGATAGATATAATAATATCACAGATGGCATTATATTGATGATTGATTTTCAATGGACTTTTTGACAATGTCTGCCACACCATTTCTCTTGATTGTACTATTCCTCACATAGAAAATAATGATTTTCTGATTCAAAATGGCCTAGCAGATTGATCTTTATGTGTTCCATTTCATTTTTGAGGACTTAAAATTGTCTTAGATTCTTACTTCACACATTCCAAGTGTTGATCATTCGCAGACCTTTTACAGCTGCTTCTCTTCTGTTGTGTCATGCCCTACCAGGAAATAAACATCCAGAAGGCTTCAGCCCCTCAGGTTTTGGTCTTTTCATGTCACCATTCTGGACTCCCAGCCCAGAAATCAGCTCCTCCTTAGGCACAATTTGAATGCCTTCCAAAGGCAGGGCCTATCATTGGGCACTGTCGCTGACAGTCCATTCATTAGGCCTTCAATATTTGAGCATTTTTTAAGTGATGCATAAGGTTTTTATTGGCTACTTCTCCAAAGTGGGCAAGTGATTCTTTCTTTATTGTCCATTCGAAATTTGTAAGCGCCTTTGACATTTGTTTGCTTTGTGCGACCACTCTGACATTTGAAATAGCAGTGGCACAGCATCCAGCATCAGAGTAACACACAAGCCACCACAGTAAGACAAACTGACAGACACATGGCTGTCTAAACCTCTGGTTAAGTCACTTTTGATATAATTTCATTCAGGATCGTAATTTCCCTGTTGATCTTCATTCTATACACTATTTCCAATATAGAAAGTGGTATAAAAACCTCCAACTATTATTGTAGTACTCTCTATTTCTCCCTTAAATTTTATCAGTATTTAATTTATATATTTAGTTGCATTGATGTTGGGTGTGTGTATATTTATTTTTTTTAAATCTTCTTCGTAAATTGATTGCTTTTAATCACTGTGATAGTTATGCTTTCGTGTCCACTTAGCAGGGCCAGTATCCTCCCATGATGCAATCTAACATAATGTGACCGACTCCTTGATGGGATCTTCTGTGAACAACCAAGCAACTGTGCAAAGATCGAATTTGAGTGCTACCGCCTTACGAATGTCTTAATATAATTAAAGAGAAATTTTCTCAGGTATGTAGTTTACTCCTATTTAAGCAGACTCTGTGAGAAGACTATCTCTCTTCTTGCTGCTCTGAAATCTTGCATCTGACTCATTAACGTACCAAGCCTGGGAGATGTCAGCAGCCTGCCATATTGCCAGCTGACCTAGGATTCATTTGACTCTGCAGCCAAGAGTCTGTCTTGATGACCTTGTATTCAACGACCTCTGCCTCTATCACACTGTGGTCCCTCTCCTTTGTCATCCCTGGCAGGTACATGTGTCAGGCAAAGCCTCTAGCTTAACATGTGACCCGCAGACTGGAAACAGGCAGGAATTAACCACTTTTTTAACTGTGTGTCATTTTCTTGATATAAAATTCTTTCTTTCTTTTTTAAAAAAATTATTTCTTTATATGCATATAAGCATTGCTAGTTTTGCTTCTATGGAAAGCTCTGCCTAACACAATAACCAAGTAATCTCTGTCTTTATCTCTTAATAGATTTTGTTTACTTTGTTTAATATTAAGATTGCAACCTTGCACCCGTCATTTACATGGAGTAGTTTTTTCATACTCTCACTTCCAATCTTTTGGTGGCTCATGTTTGATTCATGCTACTCTGTATGTCACTTACACTTTCTACCTCTTGAGTTTCTTGGGAGGTTTTTGCCCACCAAATACCATTGTATATGTTGGCATTAGAACTTGTGTAGCTGCTTAACTGCATAAAGTAGAAGCAATCAATTAGCAGCACCTGCTGTTTTGACCTGTGGCAGTACGTGTATCTGGAGCAGCGCATGTGAAGGCCGCAGGGCTGGATACTGAGCAATGTCTCCAGAGCAGCAAGATGGGACTGTAGGTTTTACCGCATGCTTTCCAAATGTTTATTTCACAGATTAAATTGCCATTTTACATGATTTTTTAAAAATCCCAAACCTGCTTTGCTTCCATATGAGCATGTTGGGACTTATGTGTTCCATGTACTATTTATCAAAATTCATCATACTTAATGAAAATTTTAAAACACCCAGTGCTTTGGCATCAAATCCATTGGTGAAAAACATCATAACTCCAAAGTTTACAAACAAAAAGAATTTAATAACGAAAGACTTCTAAGGAGATGCTTTTGTAACAGCATAAACCTATAGTGTGCATCCACCTAAACAACACACGTAGGCAGGTAAAGCACATAGCATGCACATGAAACTAAGGCATGAGGGGATTATGTGGCTTACGATGTATAGTCATCTAGATCACATATTATTTGCATTAATATAGAGTAGTTAGATCGTGATTTTCTTTCTTTTTTTAATCTATTCTGTCACTCCCTAGCTTTTGATTGAAGCATTTAATCCATTTGCAGTTCCTGAAATTATTGCTAAACTGACTTATTTCTACGATTTTGTTACAAGATTTGTATGTGCCTTAAGCATTCTTTTCTTTATTGCTGACTACTGTTTACTTATTTTTATTGTTCTTGTTGATCTACAGTACTTCTTGTTCCTTTATTTTAAGTACCCATAACTCCTTGGGGGATCTGCTATATATTACAAGAATCTACACATACCCTCCTCCCTGGGGGAGAGACAGCAGAGAAGAAGGCGGGGGGAGATGTCGGACAGTGTAATATATGACAAAACAATAATAATTTATGAATGACGAAGGGTTCATGAGGTAGGGGGAGTAGGGAGGGAGGGGGAAAATGAGCAGCCGATATTAAGGGCTCAAGCAGAAAGCAAATGTTTTGAGAATGTTGATGGCAACAAATGTACATATGTTCTTGACACAATGGATGGATGGATGGATTGTGATAAGAATTGTACATGCCCCCAATAAAATGATTTTCTTAAAGATGCTATTTCGATGTTTTAATTTTTAATTCTTCTATGTTTATTAAATAAGGACTTAATATATTTTTTAGTATCTTTTCTACAAAAATAAAGTAGCAAATAGTCTAGTATTATAGCAGTTGAGACTCACCTACCATTCCACATTATAAATAAAAAACTCATTGCCATTACGTGGATTCCTACTAACAGTTACCTTAGCTAGAGTGGGTGTCTGGGGCTGTGACAGTAGACAGCTCCATCGTCCTCCAGAGGAGCAGCTGGTAGGTTCAAACTGCTGACCTTGCAGCTCACAGCTCAATTTGTAACACACTATGTCACCAGGGCTCCTCTTTCCTTATAGCTCTGTGCCTGGTTATCCTTCAAGCCTTGCTACAGCACAAAAAAGAACAAGGACGCTAAATAAGAACAAGTAACGAAGCACTTGTGTATTGTAGAAGTACCCAATTAATGTTAAAAAATAATCAAGCAAATTATGTGATTGTTAGTTAATCCCCCTGTCCATCTAAAATATATTTTACCTGCAATGTATTATCTAACAACCTTCCATCTCTTGAAATGCAAAGCCAATACTTTATATGGCCAGTTCGACTGGACAGAGCTATGCAAAGCAAGCACATTTTAAAAAATCCTAGTAATTAAAATAATTGGCTAGCTGAAGAAAATACTGTCCCAGTTAATTGGTCTCCACTGAAGAAACATTAGGCTTTAGGGAAAATATATGTTTAATAGAAGTAATAAGTTATTAATACAAATGGAAATTCTGCAAATTGTAAAAGAGTGAGTAGTGAAACACTGTTAAAGTTGCTTGCTGAAGCTAAATTAGTTTATTCCTTTCCCCACCCCATTCATTAAGCTGTTAATTTATTTAAAATATTAATACAGCTCAAGAATCACAGAGAGACACCTCCTTACTAGCAGTTTTTCTATCGGTAATTTTAATATAGTACTAGAAAAAAATAATCATAAAATATGTGTGCACCGCAATTAATCAAAAGTCATATTGTGCAACAATCAAGAGTGTTTATAAATGTTTACAAATGTTCTTGGCCTGGTTGCAAAACAGATCTTTTTTATCACCTTATAATTTTCAGTATTGTGCTTTAAAAGTCCTGTTTATTTTTATAGACTCTATGTGCTTCGATTTTCTTGTATACCAATTTATGGTACTTATTTGTAAAATGAGGTATTAATAACTGTTAAAATAACAAAATATTTTTTTAAAAGAGCTATGACTGGTGTCTCCAAGTGGGAGATGACTGGTTCTTCTGCGCTCTTCTACATTGCCCACTCAGGCTCTTTACACCAGTGTGCACACAGGCAAATGAATGCTGATTGTCGCGATTAGCCAACATCCCACCATTTCTTGAAGTAGTGTGTGAGCAAGAACCCACGGTACTGAAGGAAGAGCTTCAAGCTGCACTGAAAGTTTTAGCCTAAAGCAAGGCTCCAGGAATTGTTGGAGTGCTAATGGAAATGTTTCAACAAACTCATAAAGCACTGGAAGTAGTCACCAGTTTATGCCAGGATATTTGGAACATTGATCTATAGTGCTTCTTGTTCCTTTACCAACTTAGCCAACTGATTGGAAAAGATCTATATTTGTGCCTATCCCATAGAAAAATAACCCTACAAGATGCTCAAAATGTTGAAATCATTGTCATCACATGCAAGTAAAATTTTGCTGAAGATCATTCAACAATGGTCGTAGCAGTACATAGACAGGGAGCTGCTCGTGGTTTGGTCAGGAACCAGAAGAGGATGCGGAGCAAGGGATAGCATTGCTGATGGCAGGTCTTGGCTCAAAACAATGAGTGCCAGAGAGATGTCTACTTATGTTTCATCTACTATGCAAAGGCATTTTTCTGTGTGGACCATAATAAATTATGGATAACTTTGAGAAGAGTGGTCATTCCAGAATACATTATTATGTTCCTTAGGAATTTGCACATGGATCAAGAGGTGTTGTGGGAACTATACAAGGGAAAACTGCAACCTTTAAAATCAGGAAAGTTGTATGACAGGGTTATATTCTCTCACCATACTTGTTCAATCTTTATGCTAAGCAAATCATCAGAGAAGCCAGGTTACATGAAGAAGAATATGGCATCAGGATTGGAGGAAGGCTCATTAACAAATATGCAGATGATACCACTTTATTTGTGGAACGTGAAGATGACTTGAAGTACTTGCTGATGAAAATCAAAGATTGCAGCCTTCAGTATGGATTATGATTCAATGTGAAGAAGACCAAAATATTCACAACTGGACTAATAGGTAAACAACGCAATAAATGGAGAAAAGATTGAAATTCTCAAGGCTTTTGTCTTGCTTGGAATACTCATGGAAGCAGTAGTCAAGAGATCAAAAGACACACTGCCTTAGGTAAATCTGCTGCATGCGACATCTTTAGAGTATTGAAAAGCAAGGATGTTGCTTTGAAGACCAGGTTGGCCTAGCCAAGCCATGGGATTCCCCATGGCTTCATATGCATGGAAAAGCTGGACAATGAATAAGGAAGACCAAAGCAATACTGATGCATTTCAATTGTGGTGCTCAAGCATATAGAAAGCACTATGGACTGAGAAAAGGACAAACAAATCTGTCTACAGCTAGGCAAGGACAGCAAGACTTTGTCTTAAATACATTGGCCCCCTTGTCAGGAGAGACCAATCCTCGGCAAAGGACTTCCTGGTTCTAGAAAAAAGAAGGCTCTCATGGAGATGGATTGACCGTGGCTGCAACAGGGCAAAGTCGAAAACAACAGCAGATCCGACCTGTAGCCAAAGTGATCTGAGTAAAGACTGGGAAAGATGAAGTTTCCCTGACAAATGCCATTTTGCGTGTTACTCTAGGCAACTAAAAAGGAGTGAACGATCTATTCAAGATTAGCACTTAACCCGGAAACAGAAGGGAACGAACACAATCCCACACTAGAGTGCCCTCTGGGACTGAGCAAATCAGCTGTAAATTCTTCCAAGAGGAAAGATGCCACGATTTAAACTCTCAGGTTAGTCACAAATTAAAACTAACGCACTCCACACAAACAAAGACATATGAAGGGACCGTGTATGACAGTCAGCAGCAATAACACCCTGCAGAATTAGATCACTAAGGATTACAGGTAGACAAATCAGTTCCAGGATTAAAAAAGAAACACTACAAAGTACTCAGACTTTCAATGGAATCTCTAAAGAAAGAAAAAATTAGCAAGCAACAAGTGACCATCAAAATGGCAGCTATATAAAAGACTTTAAACAATGAATATACAAAATTGTTAATATCACAGTTAGTGGCTACATTAAACAGATGGGCCACGGGTGATTTAAAAACAGAACTGGCAAACAGCGCTAATGAAATCATACAGAAGGTAGTATATATGAACAAAAGATTGGGAGAATAAAGAACAGAAGCTAAGATATATTGCTAATAGATTTAGAAGATATAACATAATCAGAATTCCCCCAAAATTAATTGAAGACATGGAAGTAATGAAGGTGTAATCATTGCACTTTTGAAAATTGAAGAAATGAATCCACATTTACAGAAAGGCCAACATATATCAGGAATGATGAACAAAAGGGAGGTCATCTCTAGACGCACTGTAGTGAAATGAAGCATCCATAAAGAAAAGATCAAAAACAAAACAGAACCCACCACCATTCAGTGAATTCTAACTCATAGCAATGCTTTAAGGCAGAAGAGGACTGGCTCGTCGGGTTTCTAAGGGTGTGAACCGTCTCCGGAGCAGACTGCCATGGAGGGACTGGTGAGTCTGAACCATTGACTTTCTGGATAGCAATTGAAGCATTTGGACCACTCTTCCACCAGGCTTCCCCAAAAGAAAGGTAGATCGCTTCGAAAAAGGGCGATTCTTAGTGTAGCAATTGAACTTTGACAACAATTGAACAACATCTTCCAATTGCTGAAAGAACAAGCAACAAAATCATCTTTGAAAAATGAAAAATGAGACTGAGGTTTATCAGATAACTTCAGAATGAAGGGAAATAATCTTGGAAGGAAGGTCTAAGAATCTTCGAAGGAAGTGGTGAACAATACAGTAAACATGTAAATAAATTTAAATGAGCACTCTATGAGGAAGATGAAATAGTAATAATTTTCAATTTTCAGAATTATGATAAAAAGTGGAAACTACAAGAGTGAAGCATGCAAGGCAGTCGGAGTAGTTTGAATGTAAAATGGTCAGATATCTTCACATTCTTCATAATGAGGGTTAAGACATTGTTGGTAATATTTCCCTTGTACATGAAAAAATCAGGGGACCGCTAAGAAATCAGAAATAGACTCCACAGTTTTCAAACAAGATGATAATGAAATTTAATAAGAAACAATAAATATACATATTTAAAACTACAAAAGAAAAACAAAGAAGCAGAAGAGTGACACAAATAGAAATCACAAAGGATAATTCAATCCAAATATATCATTGCAAAAGTAACTGGATTAAACCAGCTTGCTAAAAACAGTTATATGCTGTTTACAAAAAAACATAGATGAATCATAAACAAGGGAGGAGAACCAAGGTCAAAGTGTCGCATGAGTTTGATAAAGGGGATGTTGGACATGCCTCCATCACTCACTCACCTTAACCAAATGTGACACCAACTCGCAATCCGACTTTCCACCTCTGCTGGGTCCCATGATTTATTGCAATGGTCACAAATAGCTCATAGCTAATACTTTTTATTCCTGCTTATTCTGTCTGGCAAGATCCATGTGTAAAGTTGCTCTTTATGTTGCTAGAAAAAAAGATATTCTAATACACTGAATTTAAATGATATGAGTTATATAGTAATTGCATATAATTATATTGCATGCAATTATTTTTATATAATTATAATTACTTACCATCACCTGAGGCAGGTGCATTTCAGGTGTGAGCTAGATAAGTAGAGTATTTATCATACTGGTTAGAGTGGTGCTTAATTGAGAAGGAGGCCTTGTGGTGTGGGTAGCTCAGTGTCCGACTCTTTAACCCTAAGCCTTACGACACTTATAGGCTAATGGCTGCTGTATGCGAGGCCTTTCTTACTGAGGAGCAGCATTTGGGAGGCTACATCTGACTGGTGCCGCAATCAACCACACATCTGCCACATTTCAGCCCCACAGATTTGTAAATGGAATTTAAGGTTTTATAAACAGAATTATTGTGGGAAAACTATTCCCACACTATGAGAGATATCAGTGGTGAAGTTAGGACATTTTTTAACATCTTGTATGTTAATATGTGCACAACATGAAATCTGACTCTTAGGTTAGAAAAGTGACCCCAGAATTGCTCCTGTAATTTCAGTTATACAGTGCACTGGAGCCTCATCTCAGTGGCAAAGAGGACAGAATTGTGGCTAAGAAATTAGAGTCTTAAGCAATAGGTCTTATCAAGACCCTCTAGACAAGCAAAATCAGTGAAACTTAGGCAATGGGGCTTTGAAGTGTCATGAACTTGGAATTAAGAGGTAAAGAAACTTTTCCACTGAAATGTCATAAAAATGGAAATAAGCGACAAATAAAAATTTCCACAAATTTACGGAAGGGCATATATATTTATCGAGGTGGGCTAGGAAGGGGAAGGGAGAGAGTTGTCTCAAAGAAATGGCTTGCACAGTTGGGAAAGATAACAAGTCCTAAATCTGTGGGTGAGATGTCAAGCTGGATGTTGCAGGAGCTGATGACCCACGATCAGCAGGCAACATGGCAAACCACTGGCTGTGTCGGCTGACAAACTCGAGATTGGCAGGTACTAACTCACTCACATGCTGTGGAGGGTAATAGTTCCATAATCTGTAGGCAATATGGCAGGGCACAGGTTGACTCCCAAAGACTTGGGAATCTATGATGATGAGCCACCTCCAGGGCCCAGACTGAGCCAAAAGCCAGAGAACTTTGCCAGAATATCTATCGATAGGAGAAGCTAGCTAAACTCCAAGGAAATCCCTTCGAATGCATTGAATGGCTGTTCACAGTACATCATGGAACTGTCCAACCACTAAAAAATCACGATGCAGCCAAGTTGACACACAAGTTTAACCACCAGGGCTCTCAACCTCAGCTGCATGTGGTCATTACCCAAGCTAATGATCTGGATTACAGCCTGAGCACTGAGATGTTCCAGAGTTTCTCAGTGGGCTCTTTCATTTAGCTAAGGCTAAGGACCATGGAAACAATGGTTCTGAAACATGAGGATAGGATGTGTCACGCAGAAGCCCTTTAAAAACATCATTGAACTTTAAGTTTCCAGTGCCTGTACCAGTCATCAGCATCCACATGGGAACTGGTTAAAAAAAAAAAAAGGAAATTCCCAGCTCATTTGAGGACCCACTGAAAATTTCACAGTAGGTTACCTCAAATCCTATTCTAAAAAGCCAAAACTAAAACCTGCTCTGTGGTTTTAATGCACTTTACACTTTGAGAGAAGGAAGGAGTCACTTAGAGCCGGAAATCTTGCCTGCTATGAAGGGTTTCCCTGCCCAGTGACCCTCAAATGCAGCTCCCCTCTGTCAGGGGAGTCTTGGAATGTTTCTATGCTACCAAGTAAGGTTTAGTGGAGATTTAAGACTAAGATGGGCTGGGGAGAAACACCTGGAAAATTCCTTCTGAAAATGACCAATGGAAATTCTATTGATTATAATTGTCCATAATAAATCCAAGTTCGTGTTTCATTCGGTTGTGCTTAGAGTGGGCATCAGTCAGGACAAAACAGACAGCAGCCAACAACAAACTTGAATAACGCTGCTCTAGTTAGAACATTTGTCTAGATTAAACTGCAGCTGCGACATTTCCTATCTTGGGACCTTGAACATATTTCTTCACCTTTCTAAGTCTCAATATGATCCTCTATAAAACTGGCAGTACTGTGCGCATAGCAGGGTAGGACTGAAGGATTAAGGAAGGAAAGAGCAAAGCATTAAAAGAATGAAAGCATGTGTAAGTGGTATTATACCAATTTGAATTAGGCCTCTGGAATTACATCTAGAGTTTTAATCTTTGTAGCTACTGAGATGGCATATTAGTTTTGTGAAACCTTGAAATCACCTGAAGGATTTTTTTAAATCCTGTTGTTCAATTGGCCACTACTCGGAGATTTTAAAATCTGCCCCAGATGATCTATTGTGTAGCCCAAGTTGAGAACCAGTAATTTACGTAAGAGTTGTTAAGCCAGTTTGATGTGCTTAAATTGGTCTTTTTGAATTCTACTGGAGAGTCCTGTGCTAAATAGGGAGCAACTAAAATTCTGGGTCAGTTCAGAGGTGTGTTTTCCTTCATTTTCTCATAGATTGCTTTTTCTTCAAGTCCACGCTGTGTATGTAAAATAGTATGTGGGATTTTCACTGTATGTACCTTGGCATTATCCGTGGGATTTACTGAGTAGACACTGATAAGCCTCAGACGTTTGTAATTCAGACAACCAAGATGTTTCATAATGTACTGTATTTGACTACTTGTATTTCAGTTTTTACAAAGCGAGAAGTAAATTAGTTATTCTTAATTTAAAAAATAAACAAGCTGAATTTTTGACAGTGATTGATTTTGCTTAGAAATGTGGATTCTGTGCCGCTGAAAAGAATATTGGGTAATGAGAGCAGCGTTGGGAAGAGAAGCAAGCTGTAGAGGAAAGATAAGTGTCCCGATCCTTATTTGTCTAGAATCAGTGAGTGATCTGCTCCTCCCCTCATCTGAGCCTTTACGTTCTCAATCTGATACATACAGAGGAATGGGTGGAATACATGATCTTTAGTGTCCCCTTGAACTCTAATGTTTGAGTAATAGTGATTAATTTCCCTTCAGTCAAAAAATTCCTAAAGCTTCCTGCATGCACTCAGATTGGGCTTAATATTTTCTTTCATAATAACACATCGTGACATAAATCAAATGTGCGTTTTAATTAGTTTATTCACTACTCATGCATTGAGCACTTGCAGGCTCGGTTTTCGGCAGAGGGATTGAGCATGTATAAAGCAGACCATGCTTTGCGATCCTGGAGTTGCTGGTCTAGTAACGATCAAGTCTGCTCTGTTACGAGAAACGTAATTCTCAGGATTCTAGAGCTTCTTTTTCTGTCTTCACAACATCCCGTATTTGCATTTAAAAGTATAAGAGAAGGGGGTGAAGGATGAGCAGTTGAAAACATGGATGGAATAATCATTTAAGTAATTATTTTAAAAGGACAGGAAGAATCTCATAAGTCAGCCACCCTTTTCGGACACCAACTGTCCCGCCCACGGGACGCTAGGTATTTGTGGGTCTGGATTTGATAAGCCATCACAATGACCACGTGGAACTGATACCACGCTCACAACTGTGAGCTTTATTAGAGAAATTATCCAATTAGAATCCAGGTGAGACATGTTCAGGACACAGTTGTTCAATAGGACAGACTCTTCTCTGCCTTGCCTGCAGGCAGACTTCTCTCTGGCCCTCGGGCACTGTCTTGGCCTCTGCCCTTCTGGGGGATGTTACGGAGCTCTTGTAGGGCGGAGAATAGATGTTGAAAGGGCACGAAACTCTGCTATAAATGTCACGCACTCAGCTCTTGGTCTAGCTCCAGCTCCGTGGGTTTTACATTGTCATCAACAAACAAGGTTCCATTGTTTTCACATTCTTATCAATACCTGTCTTCCCATTTATTCTTCATACACACACACAGTCATGAAAGCTGTGTGTTAAAGCATGTATACTTTTGAAAATTAGAATTTCAGTGGCATATTATTGATAGAGATTTGTCTACTAGTTAAAGAACAAGTCACTTGATAGCTGTTTATCAAGGATATCAAGGTCAATCCCATTAACCCTTCTTTATTTGGTACTAAAGTTTTATTGAAACACAATTATATCCAATTAAATATTACCTGACTCCTTACTTGTTACAGTGGCATGATTGAGTAGCTGTAACTATAAATTCTGTAAAACCAAAAATACTTCTTTTCAACCCTTTACACAAAGTTTGATCTTTACCACCACCCGCTCTTTCTGTACAACTGTTGTCTGCTAACACATAATAGTGCACTCTGAACGACCGAAGAGACAGTGTCCCTAGAAACAGGGAGCCATTGATAGCATCCTGACTTCTTGCTCTTGTCACTTCAAGCTGCATGAGCACTTTTATTTAGTTTTGTGGCATATATGGCGTGAGCAGTATGTATGCAACACAATTTTTATAGCCTGTGCAGTACACAGTCAACCTTGCTGGGAGAGAGTTCTGGGCCTTGCCCTTGGCTACTAAGGGTAGACTTTAAGACCTTGGAATGTCCTCCCTGAGCAGTGTTTTATTTACCAGGAGCTTTGAGCCAGATATTCTATGCTAATAATGTGATTTATGGTAGGAGACCCTCAGCCACACAGTTTCATCTTGACCTTTAGGAGGCCTGGAGGCTAAAGTCAGTCACATGGGCAGAAGTCAGCCAAATTATATGACAGAGTGGACATCATGGCTCAAGTGAATATCCCTGATTGTGTATGCTCGCTGCCATTGAACTGATTCCAAAGGATAGTGACCCTACAGGCTACAGCTGTCCCTGTGGATTCCTGAGGCTGTCCATTTTGACGGGAGTGGAAATCTTCCTCTTTATCCTATAGAGTGGCTCGTGTTTCTAACTACTTACCCTGCGGTGAACAGCCCGAGGCTTCTCCCGCTATACCACCGGGTCTCCTGGATTGTGCAGTCTGTGCATACTCCCACCTCCAAGCTGGGAGAAGTGAATGCTGGTATCACGGTTAGCAGTTCTCCTTTGGGAATTCTCCTGGAACCACCCCATGCCTCTCTTTCCTTGACTGAGTCTGATGCTTATCCTTGACATGTAGTAACCACCACTGTGGGTATACCGATTTTCCTGAGACCTGTCAATTCATCTAGCAGATTGTTGACTTTGAGGGTAGTCTTGAGCCCCTTGAACTTGCAGTTGGGGTCAGATGGGGTGGTTTGGAATATATTTTAATTAGCATCTAAACATTTGGTAAATCAAAAGTTACACACATAATTTCTAGTTCGTTATAAAATCAGACTAAGGTAAATGGATTATATCTCTTGTCCAAATAGACAAAAGCTAAATGCCATGACAGTTTGCAAACATCTTCATCTATGTGATGGACGCTGTAGGGACCTACACTGGCGTTGCCATCACGGCCAAGGCATTCATTCCCAGGTGCCCAGGCTGGCACTGGCACATACTGATGTCGCTACAGTAAGTGCTGTGGGGTGAGAGCTTTCAGAGAGACGGCAGCAGCGATGGTTTGCAAACAATGGCATAGAGACCGAGGCATCTGAACGCTACTTTAAACGTCATTCCTATCAGCCTAATCCGGATTCCTGTGGGGTAGAAGTCCGACATGCCGGTACCCGCCAACTGATTTAAAAAAATTCTGCCAACCATTGTGTGACACCACTTGACACTCTCGACTTTTCTGTTGAGCTTCCTATTTCCACACAAAATTCACAACAATAAGCTTGCTTATGAAATGTATTAAGGAAGTAACAAGGTATATAATAGAGTATCAGTAGTGATTGCGAATGTAGTCCTCAGATCAGCATAACCTCTGCTCAGCCTTAAGTAACCTCAGGCAGAGAAGCTCTCTGGTCCTCAGCCCGAAAGACACAGACCCCACGGGCTTCTGCCCTCTGGAAAATGAGACACAGTTAGTTTGTCCTGCCAGTAAAGGCCCAGCATACCTGGGCCAGTAGGGCTGAGCCCAAAGGAGCTCCCTAGTTCCAAGGCTCAGCAAACTAAACCCCTGGTACTTAAGCGCCTGTAGGGAAATCTCTCCACCAGAAAGCTTACTGCTTGAAGGGGCTCCGCTTGGGGCTCCAGGGACTGGCAGCCCACCACGCTGCCTCGCCCCTGTCTTCCGGTTTTGCTGGCTGTATTCTGCGGCTGCTGCGTCTCACTGTCTCTTGGCATCTCCAGCGACACAGCTAGCGCCTAGATCAAAGAGGCTCAGCACAGGGATCTGAGGTCCAAGGAGCGTGCGTCACCCCTTCTCCTCTCTTCGTCATAGTGTGACGCGTCCCTTCCACCTCTGGGACGACTCATTTTACACTTAGCGGGGTGGCCAAATTGATCAATTCCCCATATTCGCGTTCCACGTGTCTTATATGCATGGTCCCACCCCCACAAGAGTCCTATGCACCTTCGTAACATTATTGCAAGTTAATCAATCCCTTAATTGGCAACGAGCCCATTACATTTGCATAGTCTTACTGTGATGTCTTAATGTTGTCTGTTTTAATCTCTCCAGTTTTTAATAACCATTGCAAGGGCTACACAAAACTCACAGACAAAATTCATGATTAAAGGGCTTATAAAAGAGGTTACAAAATGGTAACACCAGGGAGGAATGCTCAGTCAGAGTCCCTTGTCAAGACATGTTACAACACTCCGACAAGTCTGTTAATAAATGCCCAAAGGTCATACCACGTGGCTATAAGCCTGAACCCTAGGGCGTTCGGCTCCCAGAATCCCATGTGCAGAGGCAGCGCAGTCTCTGCGCCCGTGGGCCAGAGCACCAAATCCCCATGCAGTGGCCAGAGGCACCTTGCTCCTGAACGAAAGCACTCCGCGTTACTGGCTCTGTGCTTGCGAAGACCACCACTGTGTTCCGTGCCCTTGCTTCTGCCTCTGTTGCTGCTTGTCTGATACGATAGCTGTCTTCTGTATCCAGGAGGTTCGCTGTCCAGGCATCGCGGGTGCAGAGGATGAGATCCCTGCTCTCACTTCTCAAAGGACTCAATTTGTACAAAACAGGATGGCATTCTAGGGCATCCTATTCACAATTACACCAAGCGAATCCCATGAGTACCTTCTCCTACCTTCTTACCCGACCCAAAGCAGGGAGAGGTGATTTGGCATTTGGACACAGACCTACATCAAATGGTCCACTGTTTCTTTTAGGTGCCCCAGATCCTGGGCCTCCGAGAAGCCATCCCCTTGTCAGAGTATCATAGGGTAGGGCTGTGGCCTTGGTGCCAACTGCATCCCAGCCTTCTTCAGGCCTTTCATGCTTTTCCCTTTTCCTCAAGAGCACACCCCTATAAAATTCCTACACACACATTTCTAATACGAAGTATTTCCCTGGAAATCCAACCCCAAATGTTCAGTTTTAAAAGTTCCTGACTACGCTCATCTTTACCATTAGACAGTTTCATGTTATTTTTCATCGTAATGAAGTTATGTTCCCATTACACTCTGCCTGAAGAATTTTATTCTTCTGCCGTATCCCTTTGGAAGCCCTTTGTTGGGACTGGGGTGATGCGCACAGAGCAGACAGTCAGCTTTCTGCTTCCCGAGGCACGAACATCCGGCCTCAGCTCGCGCATCACCAAGCTCCAGCACTTACCCCACCGCCCCCGGCTTCTCTGGGTCCATTCTGCTGCCTTTCCTAGTCCTCTGACTCTTTCCTCAGGCAATGTTACCTTTTGAATATTATTAATTATTCCAACACAGGAAGTAAGCTCAGTTCCAGACCTGAAGGGTGACTAAGGGTCAAAGTATACATTTAAAATTTTCTGCTTAAAAGTCTTTTATTGGTCACTGTAATATTTCTCTGCAATTAAAATCTTACAGAAATTAAAATGTGGTCAATGTCTTCTAGATTGAGCTATCCTTGTAAGTATTTGAAATATTAATTTGTTCAAAAATGAGGTTTTAGAGTTCATGGAGGGAAAACTGGACATTTTTCCTGAACTTTTTGAAGCCCTTCATAGAGTAAATCTCTGGATTAAGAACACTCAAATTAAGTACAATTTGTGCGTAAGTAGTGGTTTCCATTAAAGCTACTGTATCAAAATGTTGGATTAAATACAATTATGTGTAGTAATGGACATGGGCAAATGTTGTGATGTTCATGAAAATATAGTGTGAGGCTTTGACACTTTGTGAGCTGCAGGGAAGAGACCGCCGTCACCTTGGAAAGTTGGATCACATTGCCATTAATGCTCTATGGAGTGAGTGACCTATTTGCGTTTAGCTTGTCCTCTTATTTGCCCTTGCAGACATGCCTTCAAAGGTAACTCCCATGCCAATGCTGGTGGTGGGTCAATGTAAAGAAAATTCCCAGGGGAAAATAAAGTGGGGACAACTAAGGGATCAAGAGGTGACGTGCCACCAGACGTTGGGAAAGGCAACCGTCGGGAAATAATTGGAACAATTTTAAAGGATAGAGTGGGAAAAACGGGGCAAATGAAACACTCCACCCCAATGAGAGCTACATGTCCTCCTAAGGAACACAGTGCAGTTTAATTATTGAAATGGCAAGGCTAATGAAAACTTCGTTAGCCAATCCAAATCAGTATAATGTGCCTATTAACCTTCTTTGAGGGCAGGGATTTAAAAGCTGTGCGTGCAGCCAGCCAAGGTCATTGTGAGTAAGAACGTGCTGCTAGCTCAGGTTGGTTCAGTCGTTTCCACGTGAGGGCGATTACCAGTTCAAGCTCAAGAAAGGGCTGCTTCCGGAAGTGCTGCAAGTGATTTTTCCCAAATGGAGGGAAAACTATTGAGGAGAGGGGTTATTTTCCTGATAAAATATTTAATGTAGATAGGGCTGGCTAATTTGGGGAGAAAATGCCTGAAAGGATATACATTTCGAAAGAGGGGTGAAAATGTTGCAGGGTATCAAAGGAGCTAAACTTGGGAAGAAATGTGTCCAGAGATTTCAAGGTCAGGCATTTGTTTTTGTATTGCTCCCTAAATCTAAGGGCACTTCAATACATCATTAAAGCACAGTTTTTCTTATTTGGAAGGGAAATGTAAAGGTCTATGTTATATCACTATCATTGAGATTGGTTCTTGAAACACTTGGTGCCTGCTGGTGAACATTATTTCTTAACCAAGAAAATCCCTTCCAAGCTCCCACTTGAGCTTGACAAATCCCCCAATCCAAACACTAAATTATCTGCACTAAAACGTTTGAAACTTTAGCCCTACTATAAAGTTTGTAATTTCGGGCCCAACACCACATTGCTACATCAGCAATATATCAGGTTCCTAGCTTCCTCCAAAGCATATGCTTTGTAACAAACCCTCTCAGAAGCTGGCAGTTCGTTTGGCTCCCTATAGTACTTTCAACATCCTTTACCAGCACCATGATTCAAATGCATTGATGCAGCTTTGGTCTTCCTTATTTAATGCCCAACACATTCCTGTGATGTCATTAAAATTACCATGGCTTGGATCAGGCATACCTTAATCCTCAAAGTAACACAATTGTTTTCCAACACTTTAAAGAGTTCTTATGCAGATTTACCCAATGCAGTGTATCATTTTATCTCCCAACTATGGATTCCATGAGCAGTGATTGTGGATCCAATCAAGACAAAACCCTCAAAAACGTCAACCTTTTCTGCATATGTCACCACGTTGCCTAATGGTCCAGTTGTGAAGATTTTTGTTATCTTAACATTAAGTCGTGATCCATATTGAAGGCTGAAATCCTTTCTCATCAACAAATACTTCAAGTTCTACTCCTTCTCAGCAGGCAAGGTTGTGACATTTGCATATCTCATGTTATTAAGCCTTCCTCCAATCCTGATGGCATAGTCTTCTGCATATAATCCAGCTTCTCTGATTATTTGCTCAGCATTCAGTTTGAATAAGTATAGTGAGAAGACACAACACCTTTCTTGGTGTTAAACCATATAGTATTTCAGTGTTCTTTTTAGAAAACAGCCACTTCATCCATGTACAGGTTCCGCATGAGCACAATAAATCGTCTGGAATTCCCATTCTTCTCAAGGCTATCCAGTCTGTTATGATCCATATAGCTGAATGCCTTTCAATGAATGTGTCAATGAAACACAAGTGAACATCTTTCTGGTGTTCTCTTCTTTGAACCAAGATCCATCTGATGTCAGCAAGCTGCAAAATTGGTAGTCCAAACCCACCAGCCATTTCACAAGAAAAATGAGGTTGTTTGTTCCTAAAAGATTGATAGTCTCTGAAACATTATGAATTGGTTGCTATGAATTGGAATCTGCTGCACAAGACCTTTCTAGAGTATTGAAAATCAAGGATGTTACTTTGAGGACTAAGGTGTGTTTTACACAAACCGTGGTATTTTCAATTGCCTCATATGCATGTGAAAGTTAAGTGAATAAAGAAGACCGAAGAACCATCAATGCATTTGAATTGTGGTGCTAGAGAAGGCTATTGAATGTACCATGGACTGCTAAATGGGCAAACCAATTGTCTTGGAAGAGATATGTCCAGAGTATTCCTTAGAAGCAAGGATGACAAGATCTGTGTTACATACTTTGGACATGTTGTCAGGAGGGACCGGTCCCTAGAGCAGACATCACACTTGGTAGAGGGGCAATGAACAAGAGGAAGGCCCTCAATAAGACAGATCGACACGGTGGCTGTAACAATAAGCTCAGGCATAGGAGTAATTGTGAAGATGTCACAAGACTGTGCAGTGTTTTGTCCTTTGTGCGAAGGGTCGCTATGGGCCACAACTAACTGGATGGAAGCTAACGATAACAACAGCAGCGTACATTGGAATTGACTCCAGGGCAATGGGTTCGGTTTGTCACATGAGAGTGGTGCCTGGATGACACATGTTGTGAAATACTTGACTTCTAACCTGAAAGGCCTGGAAATACACGGCCGAAAGGTCATAGTCCTGAGAAAGCTGTGGAATGCAATGCTACTCTGCGATGCTTGGCATCTCCATGATGAGAATCAACTTGATGGCAATTGGCTGGGCTTTGGGGGGTTGGAGTCACATTAGAGCCCCGATGGTATAGTGGGGTAAAAGCCTGGGGCTGTGATCTGCATGGTTGGAAGTGTGAAACCACCAGCAGCTCTGAGGGAGAAAGACCGGGCTTTCTACTGGCATGAGCAGTCACAGTCTTGGAAACCCACAGGGGTTACTATGAATCAGCATAAACTTGACGGTCGTGTGTTCCGTTTGGGGCTTGAGCATCCAGAGCCCTAAACAACTGGGACATTTTCCCTATCATTTTGTGCGAATTAAATATTTTAAGTGTAAGAAGATATTTAACACACATTGGGAGATATTTGATAAAGGAGGCAGAAACTGATTTCTTGATTTTGAAACTAACTTATCAGTCCCGGGAATCTTTAGTGTGGCTTCGTTTTGCCTCATATAAAATGCAGGTAAGTGCAAAATTCCAATCTTTCTGACTTTTGCTCATGTCATTAGAGAAAAGAGAGAAGTAAAAAAAATCATGTCAAAAGATTTTTAAAGTCAAAAGAACAAAAAGATATGTTTGAGGAAACTCTTTGAGAGCATTGCGCCTGTATTTCCTCCCTGTCCTCTTGCACCCCTTGCTGCTGCCATGCTGACAGGGGTTATAAAACTGACACAATCAGGTGGCCTTGAAGACAGGGAGGAAATATTACTCGAGGTCAGAAGCGACCTCTCCTGGGTTATCCTTGAGGCGGTTGGAATATTTCACTTGCTAGATGGATCTTCCTTGAGGCCTTCTTTTCTTCTGTAAGGCAATCATTTTCCAAGGGCAATGATGATGGCAAAATTATTGATTTTGGAAGTCTTAAGGAACTCAATTACAGTTCAGATTTACAACACAGAAGTTTATAAAGCCACAGAAAAGGTTGGACTCAAATAATTAAAGTAGAAAGTCTAGTTCTGCCTCCCTTTCTACCAATTGTCTATTTTTCTCTTGAATTCCTGAAGTAATGCACTTTATTCTTTGACACTGGTTGACATGATGACTGCCTTTTCATTGATGTGAAAAACAAAACCTAATCTCCTAGCCATGGACTCAATTCAAACTCAGTGTCCCTACAGGACAGAATAGAACTGCCCCAGTTGGTTTCTGAGACTGTAACTCTTTCCAGGAGGAAAAAGTACCATCTTTCTCCCATCCATCATGCGTATGAAAAATTTGTTTGTGTAAAAGAGTAACATAAATTTTGAAAGTCAATAAAACATATGTACCACAATATACAGTCCAATGAAATTAATTTTCTTTGTTGTACCCTAAAAAGTTTAGATTATATAAGGAAAGAACAAAGGATTTTAAATCTAGTCTTATTTAGTAAGAGCCATTCACATATCTTTTAAGTAAACATATCATTATTTATGTTTTTAATAATGAAGAAACTGGGTGGGGGGAAATCAGTTCAATTAAACATTAAAATAATTTTATTAACATAGTATTTTATTTTCAGAGAAGGAATTCACTTAATAAAAACATCACCACACTGAATTTCACAGTTAAACCCACAAGAAGATTGTAAAATTATGTTACAGAAAGTGTTTGATGAAATGCTGTAAATATAAAAAATAATTTAATATACTGTCCATTTAGCACATTATACAAAATTAATTTTTCAATGGAATTAAAACACTTAAAATTTTCCCCGTAGGTGCCATGCACAAACAAGTGCTTTGTTGTTGAAATCAGAACAAGTAGTGGAGTGCTCCACAGTGCTGCTCTTTAGTAACTTATGAACTTGGACAAAATGGAGCTGAGCTCTGCTCCTGACAGGAAACGGACAACAGACACATATGACAGCCCATGCTGCCACAGGAAATGGGACAGGGGAGCAGCCTACAGACATCATCATCATCAAATAGGTTTAAGGGTGAACGTGCACTTTTTTTTTTATGGGAAGCTTTCCTAAAGCAAAACAGAAAAGAGAGAGAAAAGGAGGACGTGAGCAGCAGAGACAGAGACAAGGTAAGAGCTAAAGAGACAGAGACAATGAGAATCGAACAGGGAGAGTCCACACAGTGGTTCCACAGTCAGTTTCCCAACCAGACTACTCCTCGGTACACGCACAAGTGCAGATTGAAGAGCGCCTCAGAGCCACCTGGACGGCTTGTTAAAGCATCCATTGTTGAGCTCATACACAGAGTGTGTGGTAGTGGCCACAAATTTGTGTTTCAAACACGTTCCAGGTGACGTTGACACTGCTGATTGGAAGACCACATTTTGACAACTGCTTGTCCATTCAACTTTTGACTTTTAATTGTACTATAATTTTTACTACAATGAAAAACACAATCAAGATGGCAACCAGCATGGTCTGCAAGATGACTTAAGGGGAGGACCACAGACAGAGTAGAACCAACTGAAGATGATTATCTAAGTGAAGATAAGTATTATATATATAATCTCCCAACAGAATTCCAAACTCACTGCCACCGAGCAGATGCCAACTCACAGCGACTCCACAGGACAGGGTAAAACTGCCCTGTGAATTTCTATGACGGCAACTGTTCACTGAAGTAGAAAGTCCTGTCTTTTTCCTGCTGAGCAGCTGGTGGTTTTGAACTGCTAACCTTTCAGTTCATAGCCCAACATGTAACCACTATGCTGCCAGGTTCCTATGAGTCAATACAGACCCAACTAAAACCAATTAGATCTGCATCTTGTGGGTGGGGCCAGAGATTGAGTCATTTATGAAAGCACCCCCATGAAATTCTAGCATGTGGTCCAACTAGAGAAGTCTTAGGGAGTTCCCTTTTACTTCACTAGAGCAAAGGGAGGAAATATCAGTGCTCTTTTCTAGGTACTGGCTTATGAATGAAGGTGTCTACAAGGAAATCAAAATCCCTGGGAGGCACTCTGATGCACCACTAGGAAACACTATCAGGGATAATTTAGAAAGTTATTGTGACTGTTGATTGACAGTGTACTGCAGGGTTAGTTCACAGGTTTGAAGTAACAGAACTCTGAAAGGTGAGAAGCACATTGATTTAGTCCATGTTTCCTTTCCTTTGAATGAAATCAACCAGAGCCTAGAATATAAGATGTTGACATATACAGGCCTATATGCTGATGTCCTGAATTTACCTACTATGATTTTGATATTTATCCTCACTTAAATAAATTATTTACCACTTTGGTTTAAATGTGAATGTTCCTATCAGTCAGACCTTACAGGAACAAAATTTAGCAAGTTACCCTTTTCAGAGTCTTTCAGGGCAAGTAGATTTAGAAACACACACATTAAAAACAAAGGGCTTTCTCAAATAATGTTTCCACCTTAATTACTTTCCTTGAAAAAAAATTGCATGATGGTTTGTAAGTATAAGTGAAGACACAAGCAATGGAACGCTCCCTGGGAGCACCCACAGGCCCGGAACAATGCTTAGTATTGATTTTACAGAGATTCCACTGAGAGCTCAATTTCATAGTTATTAAAACCCAAAGCCACACATTCTTAACAAAACTTCTAGATAAGAAATTAGGACTCATATCGGATTGCAAAGTTGACAAAAAGAATTTAAACAAATCTCAGATGTCAGGACTGGGCCTGGAAGGTAGATCTTTGCTAAAGTCAAACATTTGGAAATAACCATTTTGGTGTGGATCCAGACTCGTTCATTGTGTAGAATTCATAAGGGTCTCAGAGTTCTCTGTGAGAGATCACCGTTCCCTGGTTTCTTGCAAGGCTACTTCAAGTACTTCTCAAGCTGATTCCTGTGCGACTGGTCTCCACAAGACAATTGGAAACACAAATATAATAATTTTAAAAGAAAGTTAAAATCTCAAGTCTTAGAAAGATGCTTGGGTGAATCTTTATCCACTCTCCAGGTATTCCAGAATACATTGTTTAAATATCCTGAATAATGATAAGAATAGAAGCATGAATATAGTAACCTAGAATAGCAGACACTAGTCACTAAAAATATCAGGGTATCAAAGAAAGATCAGAAAATGCAAAAAATTATTTTGGTCTTCAATTCCATTTTTAATACACACACATATGGGCACACATGTGTGTGTATATATAGGCTTACAAAACTGTACAAATCAAAGCATGGAGACTATTTGGAAGCAAATAATCATAGCCAACCCTCATTTCATTACGTTAAATGCTAAATGGGCAATAAATTCTGTACAGGATTTGACTCACCCCCCCCCCCTGTGGTATGTAAAGGGGAGAAGCTGCCTCTTCTCCTAGACATGTCCATTCTCCCCCGTGTTTCATCTTTGGGACCTGACCCTGCAAAGGAGCTACACAGAATCCCTGGATGTGCAAAAGAGGATGTACCGCTGACAAAGCTGCAGCGCTACAGAAAGAATGGCCGTTGGAACCCTCCCCCCTACCCCCCTACCCCCATAGGCCTCTGGGAGCAAGGACTGGCACTCTCCTGAAAAAAAGTCACAGCCTTAAAAACCCAGCGCAGTACCCAGTTCTATAAGATACGCATGGGGCTGTGGTACATCCAAACAAATTCGTCCCAGCTGTTCTTGTGCTTTAAGGGACATGAAGATCTCACGCCTTCAGATCGATGTGCTTGCAAAGACCCAGGCCACAGCGATTTCGAATTGCAAGGGACATAGAATGGAGTCTTGGCATGTGACTTTGGCCACACCGTCATTGTACCTGGCCCTCACCAGCCGCGGGCTAAGCGTCCGAGGGTGTATGTCTGTGATGCTGTCTGTCCGCAGGGATCTACACAAGGGTAGCTAGTTTGTGGGTGGTGCGAACAGATTAGACTTCCAACTCACCATCTGCCCTGCAGTAGCTTGGGCCTCCACGTGATGCTGGAGAGCATCTGCATCCTCATTTTCTCTTTGCAGCAGGGGCTCTGGCGTCTCTTGGGTGTCAGGGAAGTCAGGGTTCCCAGGAGGTAATTCCGCAGCCTGCGTGCCCTCACTAGTCGGCTCTGACTCGCCTTGCTGTGGCCACCCTGGTCCGGTGGCCTGGGCAGCTCCTGACTCCTGCCGGCCTTGACTGCGCTCCGCCCCCTCCTCCCCTTGCAAGGAGCCTGCTCCTGCGGTGCTTCCCTCTTTCCTACCTTCCGGACCCCTTCCTTGCCTGGGCGGGGGCTCCTTTTCCACATTGGAAGCCTCTCCCAGAGTGCGTGGCCCAACTCCAGGTGTCAATGTCACTGTCACCTCCTGCACTGCTGGCCCCTCTTCTCTGCTCTGTGCTATTTCCGCTACCACCAACCTCTCCACAGCAGATGTTTGCCCCTCTCTTCCTTCCATCTCCTGCCGAGTTTCCTCCCCAGCAACTTCTGACCAGGAGGAGGCTGTATTAGTGGCTGTCCCCTCCACTGCTCGCTTGCTGTCTGCCAAGCCCTCGGGCTCCTCGATGGCCATTTCCACCATGTCTCCTTGACTGGTGGCCATTTCTGCCTTGTCTCCTTGACTGGTGGCCATTTCCGCCGTGTCTCCTTGACTGGTGGCCATTTCCGCCTTGTCTCCTTGACTGGTGGCCATTTCCGCCGTGTCTCCTTGACTGGTGGCCATTTCCGCCATGTCTCCTTGACTGGTGGCCATTTCCGCCATGTCTCCTTGACTGGTGGCCATTTCTGCCGTGTCTCCTCGACTGGAATCTGCCTGAGCACCCGCTGTCCCCTTTCCCAAGTTCCCAGAGGACACTGTGCTCCTGCTGCTCAGCACGTCTTGACCCACAAGGTGCTCTCTCTGTGCCTTGTCCATGGCCTCGCCTGGCGCTCCTCCGTGGAACTTCTCTGCCATCACAGTGTCTCCTGCAGGACCATCGCCTGGGGCCCCTGTCACATCCTTCACGCCTTCGTGCCCCGGTAGACATTCCTCTTTCTCCCTCCCCTCCAGGTCTGGGAGGCCATCTTGACCTTGGACTTTACTCTCCTCAGCCTCACCCGAGGTGACAATTGTCACCTGGGGTGCTGTCCCTGCTTTTCCTGACAGTTGGCTCTCGGGGACAGGGACGCCCAACCCACCCTGGCTGTCCCCTTGTGGGCCTGCAGCCTCCTGCTGGGGCAGCTCTGCTCCACCGCCATCCTCGGCCTCACTGCCCTCCTGCTCCTGGTCCCCGTCCCTGTCCCCTTGTTTCCCTGGAGCCCAAGTGCTTCCCAGGGACTTTTCTAATCCCGCCGCCGCTTCCGGCATGGCCATTCCTCCAGCGGGGAACAACTCCTCTGGCTGAGCTCTGGCCAAGGTCACTGCGCCGGAGTCTGCCTGGTCAGCGCCCTGGCTCAGCCCCTGGACAACAGG
The DNA here is from genome assembly GCF_050624435.1 of Tenrec ecaudatus. Taxonomy (NCBI): domain Eukaryota; kingdom Metazoa; phylum Chordata; class Mammalia; order Afrosoricida; family Tenrecidae; genus Tenrec; species Tenrec ecaudatus. The sequence goes on from NC_134530.1 coordinate 103,635,701, forward strand.
CTCAGCATCGCCCGCAGAATGGGGTTCATTCCTTTGCACCCCCTCTTCCTCCTGCAGCGCGGGACCCTCTTCTGAAGCGCTGACCCTTTCCCCATCTTCGCCCTTGGATGGCCCTTCTCTCCGAGGGGTTCTGGGCCTTGGGTCTTCTGTCCTCTCTCCTGCTGTCTCTAATTCCTCAGGTAACAGGTCCCTGCTGTCATTTTCCCTGTGATCTGCTGTCTCTGTCTCCATCGTCTCCTTTCCCACGCCTTTCTTAAGTCTGCTCCTTTCTTCTTCGGGGCTACCCTGCCCACCCATCTGAGTTAGCTCATCCGTTTCCCCGGAGATGAAGGAGCTCAGAGATGCTTCCACTCTTACGTCCTCCTTCGACCCTTTGAGCAGTTCCCCTCCGTCTTCAGAGCCATCTTCTCGCTTGGACATTGCTGCTTGCACGGGGGCTGTCTTCTCGAAGTGGGTGCCCGCTTCCTCTTCACTCTCTGTATCCCCTGGCTTCCCGGACCCTGCTTCTCTCGTCCCAGCCCCTCTCTGGCCCGCTCCCTTCACCAGTGGCTTCTCCAGAGGCATCGCGAGTCCTCCAGCCCACTCTGAATGCGGAGCTACTGCCCTGCTTCCCAGCCCTGGCTTCCCCGAATCCTCATCGCCTTCTGACACCGCCTTGCCAGTCTCAAGCTTGCTCTGTATGGAGCCTTGCTCCTCCAGAGCCCCGTCTTCATTTGGCCAAGCAAAGGCTCTGGCTCCTTCTGTCTCTGTTAGTTTTAACTCTTCTTCACCCAGACTTCCATCCCCGCCAGCTGCTGCCCTTGTCTGATCCACCAACTCCCGAGGAGCCTCGCTCTCCACAGTCAATGATTCTTCTGTTAACACTGGCTGTACTGCGGCTACCTTCCACTCCCCACAGGGGACCCCCTTAAGCTCTATGTCCCCCACCAAGGTCATCTCCCCTTTCCCCTCTATTGTGTCAGCATCCTTGGGCTGGGGAACATGTTCGATGGTTGCTTTGGTCTCCAGTTTATGCATGTCTGGTGCAACACGCTTGGATTCTGTGTCTGAGTCCAGTCTTCCTTCGACCATAGAGGTCCCATTTGGTGCTATAAAGACAAGGTTAGAGAACCAACGTTACCTTCATCAAAGTGGCTGCGGGGGGAATATACATATAATAGTAGGTAACACTTAAGTTTAAGACATATTTTCATAAATAATATCAAGGGGCAATTGATATTATACACAAACATTTCTTTTATTTTCTGGTACAACTATCCTCTATCCTGTTGAGGTAGTTTATTGTGCCAACCTGGCCAATAAACACATGTGGGATTAGTTGAAGGGCAGTTTCTAGTTCTCGGGTCTCTTGCTTTCTGATGGTCAGACCAGAGTGCAGCTGCCTTAGGCAGCTCCCTGCTTTAGCTGGCAAGGCTCACTTCCTGCAAGACATCCCTAAGGAGAAGCCACGTGGACTTCCCCTGATGCAGCCCCTGTGTGCTGGAGCAGCCCTGTGGAGACCCCTGCCAGCACTGAGATGCTTACACATTCACTGACTCGGCTTTCCTCCTGCAGTTGACATCATTTTGTGTGTTTTGTGAGATGGAGGAGGACTTTGTGGATTGCTGTTGGACATATGGGTTAATGGGTTAATATTGGACTGGTGGTCTTGGGCAGCACTAGGATGGGATGTTTTCTTGATGCGCACTTAACCTTTATATAAAACTCTCTCTTATAGATGAGTTTCTGTGGCTTTGTTTCTCTAAAGTACCTAGACAAACACCAGTGTTTAGTGGTGTCTCTTTATGATGAAGAGTGCTATCAAATTTAATGGATATTTGGGGAGGAAACAAAGAGTTAAACATTAGAAATGTTGAAAAGCAAATTCTTGGAAGCACTTAAATGTTAAGCATTCACACGTGCACACATAAGCACATAGGTGCACAGACACCCCCTCTGGTCTCTTTCAAATAATAAAATTGTCAGAATTGTTGTACAAGATGCACAGTGATAATTTTACCTCCTTAAAAATGATGATTCCTCATAAAACTGCCCTCTTCCCACACTTCTGGTCCATGTGACCATTTAACAAGATCATAATAAACCTGTGTGAACTGAGCAGTGTGCTATATATTATTAAGCTACTGGACTGCTAACCACAAAGTCAGCAGTTTGAAACCACTAGCAGTGCTGAAGGGGAAATAATGCGATTTCCACTCCCTTAAAAAGTTGTTTCAGAACTCCAGAGGTGGGAGTGCTACCCTGCCTTTTAGGATCACTATAAATCAAAGTTGACTGGTGTATGTGTGCTGTTGTTGTTTTTGTTGTTGTTTTTAATATCTTGACTTAAGAAGCCCTGGTGGTGTAATGGTTATACATGAAGACTGTTTTCTACTCCCATAAACAGTTACAGTCTCAGAAACCCACAGAGGTTAGCTTGAGTCAGCACTGAATGGATGGCAATGAGTTTGGAGTGTGTTTGTTTGTCTGTTTGTTTGGGGGGGTTGTTTGGGTTTTTTGGTTTTGTGTATGATGCAAAAAGCATCCTGTTGGCATAGTAATTCAGAATCACCAGCTGCTCTGTGGGTGAATGATGAGGTTTTCAACTCCCTAAAAGAGTTTAAATCTCAGAAATCACTATGAGTTGGAATTGGCTTGATGGGTGTAAATTGGGTTTGTATACTATCTTGATTTAGGAGTCCTAATGATATAGGAGGAGTCCTGGTGGGTGGCAGTTCAAAACCACCAGACACTCTCAGGGAGAAAGATGGGACTTTATACTCCCATAAAGAGTTAGCAGTCTAAGAAACTCACAGGGTCGCCATGAGTTGGCAACAACTCAATGGCAGTAGAAGAAAAAAGAAAAGGTAAAGTGCAGTGTTTCAGAGTTGTAGTGCTCACCAAAACATCAGTGGTTCAAACCCACCAGTAGCTCCGTGGAAGAATGAAGTGACAGTCTACTGAGGTAGACTAAGGCAGCTGACTTGGGAACCCCAAGGTAGCCTATGTGGTGGTTTTACTTTGTCCTATAAGTTTGCTATCAGTTGGAATCTATTTAACTGGTTTCTCTCTCTCTCTCTCTCTCTCTCTCTCTCTCTCTCTCTCTCTCTCTCTCATCTAGATGTGGTCATCAAATAACTTTGTGGCTCAAGGTAAGAATTTTTTCTAAAGACACCAATTTGTAGCACAGGTCAGGATATCTCCCATCTATGTTCGAAAACTGATTTGCCTTTGGCAAAACAAGATCACAGGGCAAGACAAGACTTTGTAGTCTGTGACAATTTTCAACATAGATAATCTTCTTGATATATTGCACAAGTTCTTATGCGTAATTCCCTGGAAAATACAATGTACAAGCTACAATACTTCAATAACTATAAATTCCATGTTTTTTAAAAGGCTTCAAATGCATTTATTACTTAACAAAGACATACATTTGCTGGATCAAAATAAGAAAATTCACGTCATGTTAAGGCATTTTAATTTTCCAACTGCAGAATAACACTGGAAATAGAAACTTCTAAAACAATCATCTTAATATTTTTTATTAATTTGATCTTCTTTTTTATTTATCAAATACTGTTCTAGATGCTATAAAATAAGTTATCATAGCAGGGCATCAACATCTAGATCATGTAAGCTTATGATACAGACAATGTGTCTTCCTTATTTTCTTTTTTCAAAAAACATGCTTATACTCTCTTATATCCCCTTCAGTCTGCCTCCAAATACTATGATAAATCATTTTTAGGTAAGTCGGTAGTAGCTGATATTGTAAGGTGACATTAAGTCAATTCCAAATCATAGTGACCCTGTGTACAACAGAAGGAAACTCTGCCATGGCCAGCCCATCCTCACAATTGTTTTTATGCTTGAGTCCATTCTTGAAGCCACTGTATCAATCAATCTTGGTGAGGACCTTCCTCTTTTTCAATACCCTTTCACTTTCCCAAACATGATGTCTTCTTCAGGGACAAGTTTCTCATGGCAACCTGTCCAAGGTACATAAAATGAAGTCTCGCCATCCTTGTCACTAAGGAGCACTGTGGCAGCGCTTTTTCAAAGTCGGATAGGTTTGTCATTTTAGCAGGTCATGGTACGTTCCATTTCCTTCTCCAGCACAACTCAAATTCATCCATTCTTCTTTGGTCTCCCTTATGCAATGTCTACTTTCACATGTATCTGAAGCAATTGAAAATACCATGGCTTGTGTCAAGAGCACCTTAGTCCTCAAAGTGACATCCTTGCTTTGCAAAACTTTAAAGAGGTCTTGTGCAGCAGGTTTACCCCATGCAATGTGGCTTTTAATCCCATCAGCTTCTCTGTGAACATCGATTGTGGAGCCAAGCAAAATGGAATCCTTGGTAACTTCAACCTTTCCTCCATTTATCTTGATGTTACCTATTTGTCCAGTTGTGAGGATTTGTTTCTTAACATTGAGCTGTGATCCACACTGAAGGCTGCCGTCCTGATCTTCGTCTGCAGGCGCTTCAGATCCTCCTCACTTTCAGCCAGCAAGATAGTGTCGCTGCACTTCATAAGCTTTCCTTCAATTCTAGTGCCGTAGTCTTCTCTCTATAGTCCTCCTTCTCTTACTATTTGCTCAGCATTCAGTTTGAATAAGTATGGTTAGTACAGAGGATGAGACCCTGATGCACACATTTCCTCATTTTATGTCATGCAATATCCCCATGTTAAGTTTACACAACTGCTTCTTGATCCATTTTAAATTTTCATGAGCATAATGAAGTTCTGGAATTCTCATCCTTCTCAAGGTTATTCATAGTTGTTGTGATCTACATGGTCATCTGCCTTTGGATTGTCAATAAAACACAAGTAAGCATCCTTCTGGTAATAATTGCTTTCAGCCAAGATCCATGACATTAGCAATGATACATTTTGTCTCATTTCCTTCCCTGAATCCCATCTGAACCTTTGGCATCTTCCTGTCAATGTGCTTCTGTTTGTTGGATGATCTTCAGCAAAATTTTATCTGCATCTGATATTAATGATATTGTTCTATAATTTACACATTCTATAGGGTCATCTTTTTTTTTTTTTTTTGCAACGGGTACAAAGATGGATCCTTTCCAGTCAGTTGCCCAAGCATCTGTCTTCCAAATTTCCTGACATAGATGAGTAAATGCTTCCAGTGCTTCTTCGGCTTATTGAAACATTTAACTGGTTGTTTTGGGCTAATGCTTTCAGTGCAGTTCAAACTTCTTCCTTCAGTACCATTGGTTCTTGCGCATATGCTTCCTCTGAAATGGTGGAGCATTGAGTAGTTCATTTTGGTACAGTGACTCTGTGCAGTCTTTCCTTTTTCTTTTAGTGTTTCCTGTAGCCTTTGATATTTTGCCCATGGACTCTTTCAATATTCCAACTCAAGGCTTGAATTTCTTTTTCTTGAGTTCTTTCAGTTTCATATATTCTGAGTGTGTTCTTACTTTTGGTTTTCTAACTCTAGGTCTGCATATTTCATTATAATATTTGTGTTGCCTTCTAAAGCTGCCCTTTGAAATTTTCTGTTCCACTATAGCCCTGGTGGTGTAACGGCTACAAGTTGGGTTGCAATCCAAATGGTCAGAAGTCTGAAACCACCAGCAGCTCCACAGGAGAAAGACTATTCTAGTCCCATAAGTAGTTGTGGTTTCAGTAACACACAGGGGGTTGCTATGAGTCAGTATTAGTTCAATGGCCGTGAGAATTGGGTCTTGCACTTCATCATATTTTCCATTTGCATTGACTCCTTTATGAATTAGAGCAAGTTTCAGAGTTTCTTCTGACATCCATGCTGATCTTTCTTTCTCTCTAGTTTTTCCAAAGGCCTTTTGCTTTCTTCACGAGTGATGTTCTTGATGTTCTCCCACCGCTCACCAAGTCTTCTGTCATTAGTGTTCAATGAATCATACATTGTTTGAAGAACATGCAAGTCTTCTTGAAATTCATGTGGGATACACCCAAGGTCATATTTCAGCTCTAGTGGGCTTTAAATTGTTTTCTTCAGCTTCAATCTGTATTTGCATATGAGCAATTTATGACCTTTTTCCATAGACAAAGCTAGGCTTCATTTTACCTGCTGGTATTGAGTTTCTACACTGTCTCTTCCCGCAGCTTAATCAGTTTGATTTCTGTCTTTCATCTGGAGAAGCCCGCATGTATAGTCACTTTTTGTGTTCTTGAAGAGAGGTATTTATGATGAAGTTGTTAGTTTTGCAACATTCCATCATGTAACCTCAAGCTTTGTTTCTGTCACCAAGACCATAGTTTCCAATTAATGTTCTTTCTTCTTTGTTTCTAACTTTTGTATTTCCATTTCCAATAATTATCCATGGATCTTGATTTCCTCTTCAATCCATTTCAGAGTGACAATGTTGGTAGAATTCTTCAGTGTCTGTCTCGCTAGCTTTAGTGTTTTGTTCATGAATTTGAACAGTGGTCGTATTGACTAGAAATCCTTGTATGCACAAAGATATTATCTTATTCCAGAAAGCTTTGTATTTCAAGAAAGATCTCAAAATATCCTTTCTGAAGATGAATGGGACACCTTTCCTTTGAATCTGTTATTCCTATCATAGAAAACTGCATAGTTTTCTTATTTTAAAAGTAGCCAACACCAGTCCATTTCCACTCACTGACACCTCGAATACCGTTCTTGATGTGTCCCATTTCATTTTGACAATTCCCAATTTTCCTAGATTCGTACTTTGTACATTGCACACTCCAGTGGTAAATTGATTATTGCAATGGTTTCTTCTCATTTTGAGGTGTGTCCCATCAGCAAATGGAAGCCCCGAAGGCCTTACTCCATCCACACCATTATGGCAATTCTACTCTGAGCACGTAGATCTTCCTCAGTCATATTTTGAGTGCCTTCTGACCTGAGTGGCTCATCTTCTGGCCTGTCTCTGACAATGTTTGGCTTCAATTCATGAAGTGTTCAGTAACTGCCAATGTTTTGAGATTATCCATCAAGCTTTCTGTGACAAAATCCTTAGAAGTAAACCGTCTATTCCTTCTTTGTAGTCTGTTCTTACACTGAAAGAACAGCAGAAACCTGTCCCCTTTGGGTGACCCTCCTGTTACTTGAAATACCAGCGTCCTTACTTCCAGAATGACAGTGGCACACGGCCACCACAGAACAACAAACTCATTGACAAGGGGTGTCTGAAACTACATCTCCCTTAAAACAATGCACCTATAATTATGGATGACCTGATGTCTTGGTTGAAAGGCGTACAAGGAAAATTTCAGTTTTATCAATGGGTTGACGTTGGTTTGTATAGCAGTCCCCATCATGCCACATCCACTATTACCGAAATAGCACCAAAAAGCTTCCAAAGGGAAATGTGGAAAGTGTGCTTATTCACAGAGCCTAGAGAGTCAATTCACCTGAGAGAACGGAGCACATTGTTTCTCATTAGAGACGATTACTGGATTTAAAACAAAATTAAACTAAAACATGAGGAAACAACGTGTGTGTCAAGCCTCTTAATACTATATCTGTTGTTATTCAAATTCCTTCATGAAAGTATATTAAGAAGTCAGCTATAAAAACATTTAAATGAAGTCCTTTGTTTTGCAAAGATGGCCTCTAAATTTATGAGTTAATTAAAGAACATTCAGGCAAACATGGAATGAAATTGCCTCAACAAGATGTAATAACACACTATGCTGAAATTCTAAGATAGAAAGTGCTAAGGGCATCCAGCCGAGCTGCTGTGTGAACATACTCCCTACAGTGAAGTCAGACCTGGCCTTCCAGCAGCAAAGGAGGAGGAGACCAGGAAGCCCTCCTAAGAGAGATTATTATGGAAACATGGCATTTTTAAAAAAATGTAGCTTCATCATTTTCTTTTTTTCTCTGAAACATCCTAATGAGAGTCAGCAACGTCTCTGAATAAGGGCACCCCAATGGAATGACATGAATGTGGACTTGGGATCTGACAGGCCTGGGTGAGAACGCCAGTTCTGGGAACTTGGGAATAAAACGTGACGAAATTTTGATCCCCCATTCGCTTATAACAGAATGAAACACCGCTCGGTCCTGGGCCATCCTCACAATTGTTCTTATATTTGAGTCCATTGGTGCAGCCACTGCGTCGATCCATCTTGTCAAAGGTCTTTCTCTTTTTTCTTCACTCTATTTTAAAAAGTATGATGTCCTTCTCCAGGGGCTGGTCTCTTATGACAACGTGTCCATAGTACACGAGATGAAGTCTCACCAACCTTGCCTCTAAGGAGCATTCTGACTGTCCTACTTCCAACATAGACCTGTTGGTTCTTTTGGGAGCTCATAGTACTTCCAAAAATCTTTGCCCACATTCAAATTAGTATTCAAATTGTTTACTTTATTTGGCAAATTGCCACTGCTCTTTAAAATGCAATATGTTATTTTATTGTTAATAATTTAATAAATACGATTATATTGGAACTCTTCGCTGAGACTTTCTTCTGGAAAACAAGCATATTTTAGGCTTGCCCTGACTATCTCTGAAGTGTATTTGAGTAATCTACCATGTAGTGTGCAGATGTTAAGTTGCCATAACTCTGCTGGATGCTTCCACACATTATTGATGATCTTCACAATAACCTATCAAAGTAGATGAGGTCAACAAAATTCAAAGGTATCAGAAAGTTAAGTTTTATAGGAACTCATAAGTTATTGGGTAACATGTACAAACCTCCTGATGAATGGGAGTAGATAGTGACATCATTCAATCAGGTGCAGAGCTGGAAAGTGCTGAGTTGGCTTTGCATCAGAACCCGCCCCATTCCTATGACCGGAAACTATTGTGTAAAGAGTTATACGTGGATTCCTTATGTTTCTTCCTGTTTTGTGAGAACAGACACTGCCAATTTTTAATTCCAGACAATCCTTATAAGGATATATATATATATATATATATATAGAATAGCCTTCAAAAATAAACTGTCTGCTTCTAAAGCAAAGGGCAATTTACTATCCAATATAATAACTTAATCTCACCCTCCTGAGAAGAAGTCAGGCAGGCTTACTGACTGGTGTCCTGAAGCCCAGGCTCCTTCCCGTTTTGACTCAGCCCACGATACACATGTGTCATCTGGCTCTCTCCATATTGTTTGCTGGGGGTGATGGTGTGGTAGGACTCAGAAACTAGCAAAAAAGGAGATATACTGGCTACTGCTATTTGCTATGAGTAATAAATTCTTTTTTATTCTGACCCAGGAGTCTTGTGTCTTCTGGCAGCATTCAGGAGCCTGCAGCAGATTAATTTCTGTCCCACGATTCTTGATGACTCTCATTAATTGACTTGAAAGCACATAACAACATCATCATTAAAGAGTAGAGGTGGAGGTCCTTGATGACTACATAGCACATTCAATTAAGGATTTTTAAAACGTTGTTCACTAACTATGAGAAAAACTGATTTGACCAACTCTATGTGAGTAGTTAGCCTGCCCTGCTATATCACTCTAACCTGCCCCTCTTATGGCTGCCTACTTCTCTTTGAAAGTCAGGTGGCATGTTCATAACAATCCTTGCCTACTTTTAGGAAGGGAAGGGCACCACTGGATTCACTGTGAGATGCGCTGGGTCCTCGCTGTCTCCAGTGCGTCAGCTTAGGAAAATGTGCCTACCTTTCAACTAGCTGGGAGGGAAACAACAAATCGGCCATTATTCTGATCTGAAAACATCTACCAGGATTTCACAATCAAAGCCCTGCCTTTGTTTTGAATTTTCTCTTTTTCTTTTGCAACAAAAGAGAGCAATAGTCATATCTGATGACAGATTTAGAGTTCCTGATGATCAGGCCTCCCCAGCACCTCCTGCCCTCATGGTCATTAAGGGAAAGGAAATCAAAGATGTCATGGGGGAAACGCATGCAAAAATGGAAGATAGCGATAGGGTTGCCTTTGGCGGACGATTTCTGTGACTTCTTTTGCAGGTAATGACATGTCCTTACCAGGATGTATGTCAACCTCCAGCTTCCTCACGTGCTTCTCTCGCTCATCCGTGCTGCCAGTCCACGGTTCAGCACCAGGGGTGCTGTGGCGGCCGGGTTCCAAGGAACCCACTGTTATCGGCCCATCTGGTTGGAGACCACAAAATATTACCAGGTATGAAAACAGGTCATGGAATCATTGAAAAGATGGGGTTAATTTTAAGGAGAATTAAAATATGGCCTTGTTTTTCAAATCTATTAGAATTCAACACCTTGCAAGCCACGATTCCAAAAAGAAAGCAGAATACACAGACAATTGCGCAGCAAAAGAAATCCATGCAAAGAAATGGCTGCATTAAAATAGCCACTGAAGCACCAGGGGCAGATTTGCCAAATGCACATGCAGAGAAACAATCGGAAAAGCCGTTTAGTTCCCTTTCTCTTTCTAGGTGCGTGTGTTATGCATTTTATGACATCAGCCACGCTGCCCTTTTAAATAGCTAGACCTACCCAAACCGACTGCACTTGGTGCACTTCATCCCTTAGCAGATTTTAGTGACTAGACCCTAGTACATGCTCCCCATGTGGAAAGAAACACCTATAAACATGACAGTAGAAGCTGTCATAGAATATCTTCTAGTCTATAACTGAGTGATTACTACATCAGACTTGAAAAATCAGAAGCTAGAATGAATTAGATTCAAGTTCCTTTCCCCTCCCTGTGTTCACCTTGGGCTTAAGCCTCAATTTACTCACATGACAAAAATATAATAGTTACTCGGTGGTTATTAGGAGGATTAACTGAAGCAATAGATGCAAAGTATAATTATTAGATAGTGCCTAAATTACTTATCCATCAACGATGATGATCATGAAGATGATGATGGTCATGGTGGTGGTGAGAAAGATAACAAGTTTTTATTTTAAGCATAATCAGCCAATCTACTGTGATTCTAGGCAAAATTTTAAGGTCAATCACCTCCTAGACTATAATCCATATTCATGTGCTGATAACCTATCTTTCTAAACCCCGAACATCTAACACCATGCCACCTTCTGACTAACAAAAGCTCTCACAAGCAACACTTCATTGAGCTCTGCCTTTATCCTTTTATTTCTGTCCTCGCCCCGCAGATACTTCATGCACAAGAAAAGCCCAATGCTGAAAATAGCCTGGCTCCGACATGAGTAAGAGACTGAATGTGTTAACTATCTAACAGTTCGCTGTATTTGTTTAACCTTACTTCAAAAAATTAACTGATTAACCTAATCAGAACAAATGATAGAATTCTAGTGGAGAAACTTTTTTGTAAGGAAAACCAGCCTTCAGATTAATATGACAGATATCAAGCTGAAGACCAGGATGGTTTAGTCATCTCAGATTTTGTCTTCAGCAGAGGCAGGTGCTCAGAAGGTGGCTTTCCAGACCATACTACCAGATAGGCTGAGCCACCAGGCTTTTTGTAATTAAAAGTTCACATGCTAGTCACTGAAAGGTTGGTGGTTTGAACCCACCAGCTACTCCTCTGGAAAAATGTGACAGTCTGTTCTGTAAAGATGGCAACCTTGGAAAACCTATTGGCATTAAATTTTCCTTAAACAAATTGTTGATGATCAATTTTCCATAATTCATCCAATAGACCACATAGTTTTTACGTGAATACAATTTAAATGTGGCATCAGCTCACAATTAGATAATAGATGGGCTTGTTATCGGGTCAACTACACTATTAACACAGTTCATATATGTTAAATCCCATTCATTTTACTCTTTTACAAAGGTGTTCACAGTGAGTTTGCGCACTGGAGGTTTTTGTACATAGATCTTCTTGCCTGACCGAATAATAGAAATCCCTCAGGAGGGGTGAGAACGAAGTCTGATTTAGCAGCAAGTAGATGGAATTTTGTTTCATCAGCACTAACAAGACATATGGCTTTGTTTTCAAGTAGCCCACAGCTACCAAATAATCTTTTCCATAATAAATCATAAACAATATTTCAAATAAAGAACTAGCAGCTATGGAACCAAAAGATTAGTCTAAGAAGCCAAACAGCACTTGCATAATCTGAAACTTACGACTCACTCAGAGTTGACAGTGAAGATCGTCGTCTCTTTCTTTCCAAGCTGTGATCACCACTTGCTCATACCTGCTGGCGGGCCTCTGCAAGGTTAGACTTTGGAAGTGTAGGGGAACTTGTGTAAGTAAGGGTTGCCTGTTCTGATGGAGGAAGACTGGAAGCTGGTCTGAGAATCTAGTACTCAAGGGATGGAAAACCACAGAGCTTCACGGGGTCATTTCCCCCCGCAGATGTTCTTCGGAAGCTTAAAAGCAAGCACCTGTCAGGTGTCTAAGCTTGTTTTCAACCTTGGTAAAGAAGGACTGCCCACAGAATCGTGCATGTCAGCGATGTGACACATTCGCTTGGTTTTCTCTACCCATGTCACCTTTAGCCCTCAGGGCCGAGAGGCTCTCCTTTACCATTCTCGACAGGTTACCATTAGAGAAACAAAAAACAAAAGTTTCATACAGAGAATTTCTTAGAAAAATACCTTTCTGGTTATATGATTAAGATTACTATCAATATTTTTGAAATATAGAAATACTCTGGTATTAAAGAAGTAGTTCTTTACATTTGAAAAGGAAGCTTAAAGATACATTATGTTGTATTTTCCCTTCATTTGAAAACAAAAATTACTCATAGTTTCATGACTAAAAACAAGTTATCACGATGGTGAATTTCTACAGACATTTTACTGTATTATTACTATTTTCCAATGTCAAGTTATTTATTTAGCAATACAATATTTCCCATGTAAATGAATTTTAAAAGCCAATTAATTTTATGTGCAATATCATATTATTAATATTTGGTTAACCAAATGGCTGTTGTTGGATAAAGACTTATTTCCATTCCTTTGTGATTGTAGAGCTATTTTGTATACCATGAATCATTTTTGTACATATTTCTGACTATATCTTTAAGATACAGTTTTAGAATTCCAATTTCTGGATCAAAAAGCACGAAATTTTAAGAAACTCTTGATACATGTTTATAAGTGTTCTTCATAGAAAAAGGTATCAATGCACATTTTTTCCTATAGTGACTGCAGTTTTGTCCAAAATATCAATAAACCAAACCAGATATGGGTAAGTCGGGTCTGCATCATGGACACTGCAGGATTCACAGAGTAGAATTGTTCCCTGAGGTTTCTTGGCTGGGAGTTACCCAGAAGTCTATCACAAGACCTTTCTTCTAAGTGCCTCTGGGTGAATATGAGCCTATTAAGATGCGAACTGAAGGATTAGCAGTTCAAACCCACCGGCCACTCTAGATGAAAAGGACAAGGTTGTCAGCTCTCCTACAGATTTACAGCCTTGGAACCTACACAGCTTGTTCTGAACTGGACTGACTTTGATGGCAGCAGGTAATGGGGTAATCATTAGGTTAGTAGTCAAAGGAAAACTGTACTCTCCAGGGGTCACCAAAATGTCCATCAATTCTTTGACATTTGATAAATTTGTAATTGAAAAGAATTGTTGGCAAAGATATAGTTTTAACTAACAGTAGGCAACGCTTCATTTTGTGAAAGTCCTGCCACACACGGCCTCTGTCTCTCATGCTGTTTGTCTTTCTGCTTCAGAAGGTGCTATATTTTGTTGTGCCAGCCTGGCTGATAAACACAAGTAGGATTAACTGAAGGGCAGAGGGATAAATGGCTCGGTGAGCCTCACCTTGGTTGTTCTGTGCCTCAGTTTAAAGGGGTACACTACCTGTGGGATGCCTAGCCTGTGGACTGTGTCGCTGTAAGTTGAGGTTCCTTTAAGCCCACATGATTGGAATGTTCATCTCTGGAGCTAGGGACCGACAGTTGATAACAGTTGGGGACCTGCCTTGCTGTTTGCTGCCTGGGTATATATAGCCCAGCTCTCTCTACAGAAGGGGACTGGCAACTGGCAGCTCTCACGCTTTAAAGGACTGCTAGTGTCTCACTGTTTTATAATTTAACTGTTAATTTCTTGTATTATCTATCTATATAATTTAACAGTTCATTTCTTGAATTATATATCTATCTTTATAAATATATTTATATATAATTACTAGCAATCTGGTTTGTCTCTCTAGAGAACCCTGTCCAACACAGAAGGACACTGTGCTATCTATCACCAACAATTCTTTGTGACATCCATATTGCAAATTTTATTGAGTTTAACTTTTCCTTTTAACTTTAGTTGCAACTTGGTTGCTGTTGTAAAGACTTGTTTTTTGGTTTTGCTTTTGTTTGATACTTTGACAAGGTTACTCCTCTCCTTGAAGACATCAGGGTTTGAGAACATGGTAAATGACTCCTCCCCCTAAGGTCTTAAAAAATGTACAATTATGTCTCAGAATTTCATATGGTTTCTTCTTAATTATTTAAAATTTTCCAATTAAAAACATAATCTTTAAGATTTAGAGATATTCACATTGAAATTATCATTTAGTTTGGAAAAAAGCAACAAATTTTTATTTATTGTTCTGTTCAAATATTTAGAATGATTTCCCACTTGTCATCTTTTTTGTTATAATTTGTGAATAATTATTGTAACTTCTCTTTGCTTGCTTACTGTTTATTATAATTTGACTCATACCAACTCTATAGCACAGAGGAGAACTGACCCTATGAGTTTGAAAATTATAAATTTTGCCTCAGTAGAAAGCTTCCTCTTTCTCCCACAGCGTAGCTGGTGGCTTGAAACTGCCAGTCTTGCAGTGAGTGGCCCACCGCTAACCCTCTCTAGGAATTGATTGACTCGAGAGCTGTGAGTTATTTTCTGCAGTTTTTCATTGTAATTTGAATTGCTCATTGCAGCCTGACAGCTGTTTGAGGGCATCATTTGAAATTGGTCACCTCATTAAAAACATCTGTGGTTCTCAATAGTTTCATAATCAATTAATTATCTTAGAGGATAATGTTTTCTCTTAGATCCAAGACGTATTTAAACCTGTAATTTGTTGCCCTTTTTAAAGATGAGGATTCATTTTTCTATACTGAATAATTCCTCGTTTAATTGCACTGTGATCTTAGAACATGGATTGACCAATTTCTGCTCGTGCTACTGGAAAGAAACAGAAAACAAGGACGCCTTTGTAAACCAGTATTCAGATTACATTGACCTGTTTTTTACTATGAGATGGACTATGGAGTGTGTCCAAGTGCACCAGAGATGCCCCTCCCTCAATTTTTTTAATATTTCCAGTGATTTCTGCTTTATATAACTTGAGATACAGTATTTACTTGTCACATATTCATAAATGTTTGGATTTACTCTCTTTTAACTTTCATGGGAAAAGAAAAGGATTTCTTCCTTGCATAATTTAACACTTTAGCCTTGAGTTCTGTGTGCCGGATCGTAACAGTGCAGCTCCCACTTCCCTGTTCTTGCATTTATTCAGTGTGTTTAATCCATTCTCGTTCTCTGGTTTGGCATGACTTTTGGGCAACATATAATTGGATGTTTTTGTCTTTTCTTATATCCTGTTCCCCACCCACACTTTGGATATTTGTAAGGCATGCATATTGTTGATAATGAGATGTGGTTAATTATAAATAAAAAACCCTAAATTTCTCTCATATCAATGTTAAGACTTATGCCCTTCCCCAAAGTCTTAGGAACATGTGCTTGTTTCTTTCCCCTTTCCTTTCCCAGTTCTTAATGATAAAGAATTGTGATAGTTAATGTTCATTGTGCCAACCTGGCTAATGAACACACGTGGGATTAATTGAAGGGCGGAGAGATAAATGGCTTGACGAGCCTTGCCTTTCTTGTCTCTTGCTGACTGATGGTCGGACCAGTGTGCGGCTGCCTTAGCTAGTTCTCTGCCTCACTTGGCAAGGCTCACTTCCTGTGAGACCTCCCTGAGGAGAAGCCACGTGGACCTACCCCGATGCAGCCCTGGGTACTGAACAAGCTGCGTGGAGAGCCCTGTCAGCGATGAGATACTTACACACTCACTGATTCATCTTTCCTCCTGCATTCGGCATCATGGCGTGTGTTTTGTGAGATAGAGAACTTTATAGATTGGTGTCGGACTTATGGGCTTGGACAGCACTGAGTTGGGATGCTTTCTTAATGTAACATACCCTTTATATAAAACTCATAAAATATGAGTGTCTATGCATTTTGTTTCTCTAGTCTACCCAGACTAACTCATTATGTTACCAGGAGTAGGGTACTGGAGAAACAAATAATAAAGTTGGAGAGTGGATGTTTGTTTGACCTTTTACTCATGGTAATGTTGTTTCTTCAGCTACCCAGAAGTCAGGTATGTCCATGCAGTTTACTGGGTTGTTTTCTGGAAAGAACATAGGAAGTTAAAGTTTTATTATGTTTGGTTGTAGTCTTTAGCTATTCCTGTGTAAAATGGTGAAAATGAATGTGGTTAATGTATATTTTGAGCTCAGAGGTAAAAATCAGCATTTGAATTTCTCAGAAACCAAGCCGCTCAAGGAAAATGGCTGACAGAAAGTCTGGATCTGGTTTAATGCTCTTAGAGACCAATTCCATATTTTTATACAAATAGAATAGTTTAGATAAGGATTTAGACCAGCTAAATAAGGATGGAACTTGACTGTTTTAAGAACTGAGTTTAGTATCTGATTCTATTTTGTTTATACTGATTTCTTCTGCTTATTCTTCATATAATGATTGATAGAAATGTTTATTGGGAAGTATGAAAATCAAGAGCTTATAAGACCACTTGACTTGAGTCATTAATTTGATCTTTAGACGGGTGTAGGACATACTTGGAAAGAAGCCTTCAAAGAGATTGGTGCCACCCAGGACTCTGGAGTACTCAGCATATTAGAAGGTGAAGAGAAATGTGTAGATGCTGTTGACAGACTTAAAAAAAAAAAAGAATCTTTGGATTTGAAATGTGAACTCTAGTGGTCTTTGTCAGAAGCTGCAAAAAATCTGACACCATGAAGAAAATTCCCCTCTAGGACTAAACATTAAAGAGAGCCTGTGGGCAAGCTGAAATACTAGCTAGGTGGCCACCTGGATCCACTTATTGAGTGGAAGTGGGAGAAATGCAGCAATAAAGAGACAGGTTGAGTCTGGCCACTGATACGTGTGGACTTGGTTTACAGTAAAAAGAGAAGATTAGAGTAGGTTGGCTGGTTTAAAGTCCGTGACCTAGCATGAGGTGAGTAGGCTTTTTGAGTATTTGTGATGAGCCCGTGGTGCAAATGCAAGGCAACCAATGGCCACCCTGTGGAGGATAAGTGAGGCAGCCCACATTGATTTGACCAGAACCCGACCAGGTGAAGGGGAGTTGTTTGAGTCTGTGAACTGGTGCATACTTCTGAAGACTTTATGGGTGGTCTGTCCTGATTTGACTTTGCAGACTGACATGTTTTCAACAGGAATGAAGATTCTTCATGTCAAAGAATATGATTGTCTACTCAGAGCACTGGGTTGATGTAAGTGGGCAGTATAGAAATTGGATTCCCAAATTTGGGGGGCTAAGGGCATGAAGTGGTTGGCTTATAAGCTTTCATAGGTGGGGGTATAGATTCATAGGATTATAGGATTAAGGTTATGTGTGAATTAACTGTAATTGTTAGGCATAGGATGTTTTTGTTTTGTTCATTTATAAAATGTTATGTCTAAATGAGGTTGGCACATTTTAATTGTATACATTTTACTTTTATCCTATTAGGAACAGATATTTTATTGTTTGTTTCAAAATTTTATCTATGGCTAAAGAATTGTGTACAGGTGCCGAGTTGGCAAGGGGTAGATTGAGATAGTTAAGATTTTTGTCTCTTGCTCTCTGATGGTCGGACCAGTGTGCGGCTGCCTTAGCTAGTTCTCTGCCTCAGCTGGCAAGGTCCACACTTCCTTGCAAGACATCCCTGAGGAGAAGCCACATGGACCTACCCTGATGCAGCCCTGGAGCAGCCGTGTGGAGACCCCTGCCAGCGCTGAGATACTTACACACTCACTGATTTGGCTTTCCTCCTGCAGTCAGCATCATTTCGTGTGTTTTATGAGCTTGAGAAAGACCTTTTAGGTTGGTGTCAGATATATGGGCTAATGTTGGACTTATGGGCTTGGACAGCACTGGGTTGGGATGCTTTCTTAATGTAAATTTACTGTTTATATACAACTCTCTCTCATAAAGTATGAGTGTTTATGAATTTTGTTTCTCTAGTCTACCCAGACTAAGTCAAGAATGTTTCTCATTTCTTAATGACAGGCTATTATCATTGGTTCATATAAATAATTATATGTAAAAAGCATTTTAACGGGGCTTTATGCTTCCTTGCATATACTACAACTTCACCTACCTTTACATTTTATTCTATGTTGATTCCCTTGTCTTATGATCCCAATGCCTTTTCAAAATTTTTTTCCAGAAAACTATACATGGGCAATATGTGTTCATAAACTTAGATTAGCCAACAGTGGTTTTTTACTTTGTGCTCCCTTCTAAACAATTTATTTCCAGGGCAAGAGAGTCAATATAATACAATGACCAAAGACAGACAGATGAATTTAAATTCTTGATCTAACATTTGATAGCTGGCTGGCTTTGGGGAAACTATCTAATTGCTGAATTTCATTGTTTTCAAATTTATAAAATTACCATAACTATAGTAATATATGGTACAGTATTTTAAAAATAAACACATTAATACATATGATATGGTTAAAAAGGCACAAGATACTAAAGAGCATGAAAAATGTTAGTCATTATTATTACTAACTTTGAGGTCTTGCCAATTTTCTCTGTAAATTTTCCCATTTCCTTCTGATACTTAATGTTAAGAGTGAATCCTCAGAATCCGCTCCTTCCCTTACAAAGCAAAAACAAAACCTGGATGCTTTATGAAGTTTTCATTTGTTATTTTTACCTTAATATATTTAGATGGAAGTTTCTTCTGATTAGTAACGGTGTTCTTTAGATTTGGCCTACTTTCCTTGAAGGAGAATGACTTTCTCTGAAAGAGAGCTTCAGAAAGTGCATGGTAAAATTTCCATGATCTTGTGTTGACTGTTTCTCTCATCGACTGTAGTCAGAGTGATGATCTTTGAGGTCACTGATTCCATTTTCCTTTTCCCATTCTGCTCCTCAGGGCTTTTACTATGTTCCCTAATCCTATGGTGCCAGTGCTGATCTTCTGGGACGCCTTTCGGTTTAAAGATTTTAGTTTTTCAGTTTCTTCTCTTGTTCTCATGAGTGATCCCCCACATCTCTTGAAAGGACCAAAATATCATTCTTCTAAATTCTGTTTCTGGAAGTTTTAGGGCCTCTTTTTCAGAGTATTCCTTTGGGTTTGGTTACTTTTGTTTTGTTTGTTTGGATTTTGGGGTTTCCTGTGGCTGCCTACTGTTTTCTCAGCATAGCGGTACAGCTAATCGAGCTGTTCAGTCACGTAGAGGGAGTTGGCTCTGTCTAGTGATGTGGGAGACTTCTAATAGGAGCTGGAAAAAACACAATCGGAAATGGAGAAAAGGTGAGAGAGTTGGGTAAGTGAGGAAATTGAGGGGAAGAGGAGAAAGAATAAAATAAAAGCAATGATAGTAATAATAGTGACTGTGTAAATAGGCCAACAGATTTGTAATAATTATGTAAAATATATTTTAAGAGGGATAACTAGAATTAACAATTTTCATGGACGTATATTTCAGTGAAAGAGAGAGTGAGAGCAGGGTAGATATGCAGTAAAAAGAGGGACAAACAGACAAAAGCCAAAAGGGTTGGGTGGGGTGGTAAACTTATGTTTCCATGGCATTGTGAATGTGGGCAGGTCTGCGCCCTCGGAGGGAAAAAAGAAAAAAAAACCTCGTGTTTGGGTGGGTGTGCCAGAGTCTATGTTTGCTGTAGGAGAATGCATATTATCAGGAGGATAGGGATGAGCTGGAAGGGGACACCAGAAGAAAGGAGAGAACTAGGGAAAACAATAAAAATATTAAAATAGAACAAAAGTACAAAGCTGACAAAAATAAAATAAAGCAAAACTAAAGCCATCTGCTATGCTTGCAAGGCCCCAGAGGCCAGTTAGATATGAGGTTTGACTGGCTAGGTTCTAGTCAGGGGAAAGGGTTGTGCTAGGGCGAAACACAGCTCATAGAAGCAGCTGGTGCCGCTGGTCCATCAAAAAGGGGGTGTCATCAGGCATAGCTGTTCTCCAACTTGAAGAATGTGGGCCCACTGAGATGTTACGATGTTGTTCTTGCTGCCAGGAAGTGCAGGGTTCCCTCCTAATGGAGACTTGCTGGTAGTTGCTGAGACTTTCCGTGCATGTTGTCTGGTGGCCATAGTCAACTATCCCTCCAAATTCCAGTATCTTTAACTCCATTGGTAGTGAACTTGTTGAGGTCCCGTCATAGATTTGAAGTTATTTCTGTCATTGTTTCCTTCCCAGTTGCTTCCTCATGAATATGGCGTCTGGTCTGCCTCACAGCCACCATGTGTACACGCCTGTGCGTCCTCCCCTTGGGATGTTTGGGGCCATTGCTGCAGCCATTGTGTGCATCCATCTCGTGAAAGGCCTTCCTTTCCTCGCTGCCCTGTACTTTACCAAGTACGCTGTCCTTTTTCAAGGACCAAGGGCTCCGTGTTTAGGGAGAATTTTTTTAATCTTAAAGAATTTTTTTCGTGGAGTCCCTATTGAGATTTTGGCACAAGATCAGCTAACATTTCATTGTGTTAAATGTAAGTCTGAGTTTAAGTCCACTCAACAGCACCTAACAACAATATGGGTGTTTAGGGGACCCCAAGGGGTGCAGTGGTTTGATGGGCGTGGCTGTTCCCTGAAACTTGTGAGGTGCAAGTCCACTGGAGTCCCGTAAGAGGAAAGACCTGGTGATGGTGTACTTCGGCAATATTGGCCTTTGAAAATACTATGGAGAGCGACCTGCTCTGACACGCGTGAGCGCTCTGAGAGTTGGAATTAACTCTATACCAACTGCTGTTTGAATGCCGATGTTCACCTAAAAAGGATTGCCAGTTTTGTATCTTCCTTTAAAAAAATAGAGCATTCTTCTTGATTGCTCTCAAATTCCAATTTGATGCACCTTTTCCTGGCAGACATTAAATGACCTATTCCAATTCAGTGGCATGAGAGCTAGAGGGAAAAGGTATGGAAAATGGAGGTTAGAACTCCTCTTGGAGAAGCGTAAATTTGCATTGCTTCCCTAGGTTACAAAATCTATTGTTTTAGGTGCTATCGAGTCAGTTCCTAACCATAGCAAGCCTCCGTCCAACAGAACAAAACCCCGACCAGTCTTGCGCCAACCTTACAAATGTTCTTATGCTTCAGCCCACAGTGTCGGTCCATCCTGCCCAGGGACTTCCTCTGTTCTGCTGCCCCTCCACCAAGCATGATGCCCTTCTCCAGGGACTGGTCTCTCCTGACAAAACGTCCAGAATTCATGTGACATCCTTGTCTCTAAAGAGCAAACTAGCTATACTCCTTCCAAGACAGGTGTTTTTGTTCTTTTGACAGTTCATGGTATTTTCAATATTCTTTGCCAACACCATAATTCAAATGCATTGCCTTTTCTTTTGCCATCCACATTCAATGTCCAACTTTCACACTCATATGAGAAAACTGAAAATACCATGGCTTGGATCAGGCGTACTTTAGTACTTAAAGTAAGATTCTTTCTTTTCAATGCTTTAAAGATGCCTTATGCAGGAGATTTATGCAATGTCATGTGTCATTTGATCTCTCGACTATTGCTTCCATGAGTGTTGATTGTGGATCCAAGCAAGACAAAATCCTGACTACTTCAACTTTTCTCCATTTATCATGCTGTTACCTTAGGTACAGTTGTGAGCATTTTGGTCTTCTGTATGCTGAGTTGTAATCCATACTGCAGGCTGTCATCTTTGACTACTAGATTTGGTCAAACTCTCACCTTTGACATCAACACTTGGTTTATTTCAGAAAAATGCCTACTAGTTCAGGGGAAGCAGCTGCCCCATCATAGCTGTCTCCGTCTGGTGTTGTCTTCTAAGCTTCTCGTGAAGGTTCGCAATGGCATTGACTCGGTAACCCCATGAGTGTCAGAGGAGAACTCTGCATCAGAGAGTTTACAGTGCCTGATTTTTTGAAAGTAGATCACCGACTCTCTTCCTAGGCATGTCCGGATAAACTTGAACCTCCAAACTTTCAGTTCATAGTTGAGGGTGTTGATTGTTTGTACCACCTAACAATTCCAGAGTAATGAAAAGGATATATATAAATATATATATATTTAAAAAATCATATCGTGAATGAGGGGAGCATGTGATGGAACCCAATGCCCATCTGTAGACAACTGGACATCCCTTGCAGAGGGTTAGTGGGGAGGAGATGAGTCACTCAGGCTTCAGTGTAGCATTAATGAAACTCACAACCTTCCTCTAGTTCTTGAATGTTTCCTCCTTCCCCCGCCCCCACTATCATGATCCCAATTTTACCTTTCAAATCTGGTTAGACCAGAGGATGCACAGTGGTGCAGATGGGATCTGGAAACACAGGGAATCTAGGACAGATGAACCCCTCAGGACCAATGGTGAGAGTGGCGATACTGGGAGGGAAGGGGGTATAGAAATGGGGAATGAATCACAATGATCTATATATAGCCTCCTCCCTGGGGTATGGGTAACAGAAAAGTGGGTGAAGAGGGAGAAACCGGGCCGTGTAAGATAAGATAAAACAATAATTTATAAATTATCAAGGGTTCATGAGTGAGGTGGAAGCGGGGAGGGGAGGGGAAGAGGGATAAAATGAAGAGCTGATTCCAGGAGTCCAAGTGGAAAGCGAGAGTTTTGAGAATGATGAGGGCAATGAATGTATAAGTGTGCTTTACATAATTGATATATGCTTGGATTGTGATGAGAGTTGTATGAACCCCAATAAAATGATTTAAAAAAACACACTCCATGCTGTTTTTCTACATCTTGTCCCAAAATTCAGCTTCTACTTTTCATTCACAAAGGTCTAGGATGATCTTAAACATTAAGAAATCAAATTCCCATAAGGCCACTCCTCTTTCTCAAAGAGAAAAACTAAATAGCGTTTACGCATCTTTCTCAAATGTTCTCATGTAAACATTTCTTGAATTTTGTGCCATTGGCATGCTGCCCCGTAGATTCAAGAGCAAGTTTCAGGTATTATTGCCGTGCTCCCTCCATCACAGGGACCAGGACAGGAGCACCTGGTGCTTCAGTTCATATCACCAATGTAACAAGGACTCCACCGAATGGATAAAATTAATATTTTCTTTAAAAATTCATGTATAGTCTTCATACCACCTGTGCTGTGTGAATACAGAAAGAAAAATTTGGTATAAAATTTTTAATTTGGAGAGTCAGCAATTCAAATCACTAAATCTTGAACTTTTGGCTATCATAAATGGGATTTAATAGTTGATTAATATCTACCAATCAAGAGAGAGGTTATAAGGACTTATACATATTTAGGAGTTTAAGTATAATGTTTTCCCGCCATATCTTCAAGTTTCATTTATGTATATGGTTTAAATGGGTACTTTGAAAACTTTCAGAGATTCTTCAGTGGGAACTTTTCTTTTAAGAAACTCTCAAGGTGGTGATTTGCAGACTGGCCTGAGCTCCCAGGCAGCATGTGGTGATTTCATTAATTTTTTTATTTATTAAAAAATCGACTTGTTCATCTTCTCTCCCCCGCGCCCCCCGATTTCTCTCTTGCTCTTTCTCCATGTTTAATAATTTTATATATTATCTAGGTCATTTTCCTACTTTAAAACAATATGTAAAAGAGGCTAAACAAGCTCTTATATTGATTTTCAACAGCTGCTTATTATTTGCCTTCTCAGATGAAAAGAAAACTATAAAGAGTAATACAAAGGAAAATCCATGGCTCATGTCACACCCTGAGATTAGTGTATGCCATGAGGGTTGGAGAGTTTTGCTTTTTTTCCCCCCATTGAATGCTAAGTATTTTCTATTCAATACTGTTTGTGGGAGGGTGTTACGCAGGAGAAAGGCTAAAGGAAGTGGAACCAACAGTATATATAAATGTAAAATAAACATTTAACCCATGAAACAAATGCCAGCTTGCTCAGTTCCACACTTATATTAGTGCCCATTATCAGTTTCCTTTCTCCAATGTCAAAACACACGGTCCACTTTGTTATGCACTGCATCTTTTACATTCGCCGCCCTGTGTTCTCAACGACATCCAATTCATGCCTGCTTCTCTGTTCCTTTTGAGACAAAGCGTACTGATCTATCTTTTAAACTGTCCAAATTCAAGGTCGGGAGAAAGTCGTGCCCAACTTTTTTAGTATGAAACTTAGGAATGTAAGAAGATCCTGAGCCCTGGTGGTATAGGGTTACATGAAGGAAGACTGGGATTTCTGCTCCTATAAACAGTCTTGGAAACCCACTGCTGTCACTATGAGTCATCGCTGACTCAATGGCAGTGAGGGGTGTTTTTTTTTTGTACTTGGATCATTCTTTGTGTGCCCAACCAGAAACCTTAAAATATTATAACTTTTGACCCAGGAAATGTCTGTCTTGCAACTTACTCTAAGAACAAAATGATCAATTTTCCATTCCCTTGGACTATGAAATCGTCACTAAAATATTGAGAGTAGGGAAAATGGGAGCAACCGTAACACCTAGCAATATCAGAGTGAACCAAAAGATGGATTGCAAACCGACAGCTTGTTTAAGATGATTGCAGAATAGTGTGCAAAATTTTATAACATTAAGAATAAAAACCAGAAAAAAATTTATAAAAGATGTCAAATTACTTTGTACACCCAAGTTTAAAAATCAAAAGTCTGACCAAATGTTGAGAGGAATTATTTTGTGTGCAATAAACCTAAAGGTGATTTTTCAAAGCTGTGTTTCTCTAGTTTTAGGTGTTATTTCATGCATATATTATAAGCTCTCAATGAAAAATAAGCATTAATAAAAACATTCAGTAGATACACCAGAGCTTTACAAAGGTAAAGGCTACAAACTTGCGTTAAATGCTCCTTGATGAAAGGGTAAAACAATGTTTACAAGTGTAGATGCTAGCAAGACCTGTAGGACCCCCAACGCACATGAGAAATAGCACAATCCAGTATAGTATGAGCTGACAAATCCCAAATAAACAAATTGAACCTCTGTCTTCATAATCTAACATCTCTCCTATTCTGCCACCACCTAATTCTGAACTACATGTGCACAGCCTATTTTACAAAGAACTGTTTACTTACATCAGTTCATGTGAACAACTTAGTTTTCTGACGTGGAAATAGGACAAGATAACGTCAATCTTACTAATGATATTTAACACCTCTATTTGAGCAGCAGTTTGCTCAATTGTACTTATTTCTAGATGACCCATTATATGAACTCAGAGTTTAACAATGAAATACAAGATCAAAGAATTCAATTGTTTTATAAAAGGGTATAAATATACTTTAACAACACTTTGACACATGTATGCAAGATACTTTTGAAAATTTGGGGAATTATATTCTAGGGCCAATGTTGGCTTTTTTTCCCTGTAATGGCTCAGATAGTAAAAACTGCATTCAGGCTTTGTGGGTCACAGGGTCTCTGTTGCATCAACCGAGCAAAGTCGCGTCCTCCTAGTACAAAAGCAGCCATTGATAATATGTCAACAAATGAGCAGATCTGTGTTCCAAAAAACTTTTATAGTCACTGAAATTTGAATTTAACAAAATCTGTATGTCATGAAATAGTCTTCTTTCATTTTTCAACAATGTAAGAATATTCAAAGGAATAAAAATAATTTGTAGTTTGCAGGCTCTCCAGAAGGAGTAACTAGGTGAATTTGGCCCATGGGTCATTGTTTGTCAACTTCAATTCTAGGATTATTCATAGTAGCTTAGGCCACAGTCCTGTCGTTTGTTATGTACACCCTGCTATCGGGAATGCACTCATGTATGTTCACATCACCTATGATGTCCTACTTCATTTTGAAACTCTTCCTCAAGTATCACCTTATGAAACCTTTCGAGTTGTTCCTAATGTAGCGGAACTTCTCTTCCCGTGAAGCTCCATTGTGTTTGGCATTTTCTCTAATTTTCATGATCACTACCTTTGTCAAGTGCGTCTGCAAGCCTTTCCTCCTAAAGTTTTGCGAGGTCTCCCCACATACACATTTCTTATCAACCATGTTGCCTTGCCCAAAGAAGGAAGGCAATACTACTAGAAAGGTACTAATCCAATCTACTCACTTGTTCATGCAAATCCCCGTGTTTTGAGTACTAGATTATAAGAGTTTAAAGGAAACATTGAGGACCCCTGGTGGCGGAGTGGCTGAGTAGTCCGTGGTTAACTGAAAGCTTGGCCTGAGAACCCCTGTCTGCTCGGTGGGAGGGAGGCGTGACAGTCTGCTTCTGTAAAGTTACAGTCTTGCAAAACTCTGTCGTATAGGCTCACCAGGATTTGGAATGGAGTCAACAGCAATGAACTTTGAATAGAAACATTACCTATTCAAACACAGTTTGATTTCAGAAATATTAAAATGTGAAAGCAACATCGGAATCAGCAAGTCCCCTCTGCTGGGCAGGAGGCGGCAGGTGGGAGGGAGCAAGAATAGCCTGTGGTTATCCAGTACAGGGCCCAAGTGTCCGACAGGTGCATCCAGCTGTTCAGCCCACAGGACACCACTCTGCTCTCCTGCCCACCTCAAGTGGAGAAAAGTACATGACCTTACATGTGCTGAGGTAGTGGGGACCGATCGTGCTGACGCGCCTCGCCCATCCCCATGTCAAATGGAACCATCTACATACACAGGAAACTCACGGACCAAGGCGCAGCTCTATTGCAGAGAAGAAATCAAAGGGAGGTTAAGAATTTGAAACTAAATTTTCATCTTTTAACCTACCTAAACTGCAAAGACAAAATAGGAAATCTTTAGGAATGATGAGCCAATCATAGGATTGGCTTTAATTAACTGTGTGGTTCTTGAAAAGATGGTTGCCTCTCTGAGCTGCAACTAGTTCATCAGCAATATAGACACTACGATAATATAGACGAATTATGAGAAGAGTTAACTGTGGTGGGAATTAGAAGAGTCAATACATGTAAGTTCTTATGGCCGTGCCAGGTCTGTCATAAGAGGCTGATCAATGTCAGTGATGCATATATAAATGTGAATAACAGTTAATAACAAGTAGCATTGCTAGTGTTAAATAACTTCTAAGAAGCCAAACATACCCCCTGCCTCTAAACACGTATTATATGTTATTTGATTCTAGAGAAAGAATAAGGATATAAAATAATTTTTTAAAAATATGAAATCGGCTATATAAGAATAATCAAGTAATTTTCAAAATTCAGTAGATGGAAAGCAGCAAGTTGGAAATGCATGTATGATTATGAGACAAGTAGAGAAACAGGAAAATAGTTTAATCTCACTGGCATTATTACAATTGTACACCCCGAGCATTGGCCCAAAGCAATGACCAAATCAACTTCCATGCATGGAAACAGTGGCTCAACTCAGCGGCCATACTTACCACCTTCTTTGTCCACCCTAGGGGCACCTGCTTTTTCATCCTTTTCCTTAGCAGGGCTTCCTCTCCAAAGCTTCCTCTTCGCCGTTTCTTTCTCTTCCTGGAAAACACGCTCGCTGGATGTCATAGATGGGCCTTCTGCAGTCCCTTGGGCCCCCTTCTCCATTTCTTCTTCCAGCACACTCTTGGGGCTCTTCTCTGCTGGTCCTGGTTTGGCCTCTGCAACTGCTTTTGTTATATCCTGGTCTTCAAGTTCAATTTCTAGGAGTGTGTCAGTTGGAAGCCGGGATTTTCCTGGTGTGTCATCTTCACCCTGCTCCCGAGAAGGTGAGCTACTAGCACTTAGTTCTGAACTGATCTCAGTGGGGGAGTCCCTGTCCTCCACTGAGGACTCATCTTCACTACAACTTGAATCTGTGCGACTCCTGGGTGAGCTTGAGGAAGCAGTTTTTCTATCTATAAATAATTAAAAAGAAGACATCATCATATTTCCATAAAGCAGTTGTAGTAGTTACAGTAATTATATGAACAATTCATCATAGAAGAAATAGATGAATATAGCTTATTATATTGGATCTCTTACTCCCCTTTGCTCTCTATAAAAGTCCTGATTTGAAAAAATCTGAATCTATGAGTCCATTTTTAAATGAAGATTGTATTTAACTGGAAACAACCCTATTGTTTTGATATATGTTTTTAATATTTTCTTAGAAAATCCTTATAAATATCTACTTTGTTACCAAACACATTGAATAATTTTTTGTTTGGACAGCAAGAACATTTATTTAAGTATCCTTTTGTCTAGCTGGAGTACTTTCTGTGCATGAAATTCAAATGTTTATCTACTGAAACCACCCCTCATCCTTACGCAATCTGGTAACTGGTTAGGACAGTAGAATGTACCCATTGTCATAACCCCTCCCCACAGTAACTTTCACGATGATGCCTGAGATGGCTCTCCCTGCAATCAGGCATGCGTCGGAAGAGAAGTGGCCTTGGGTCATCTTCACTAGAAACGGATACTGGGATGAGGAGTCAAGTGCCAGGATGTTTTTAAAGATGTACTCCAGGACAGACTGGACAGAGTAGAGGAAGCCGAGCAGGAAAGAGGAAAAAGTCATTCTAGGGTACTATTTCAAGCACTATCCCAGTCTCAGTCTGCTCCCACAGGGATCGGTGGGATATAAAATCGCATTAACAATTGTACTCTCTTGAGGAAAGATAGTGGGCTTTCATTTTTTTGTACCACTCAGACAATGGCTATAGGCCACCTTCAGGGGATAGGGAAGCAAGGCACTTTCAGGCTCCCGTGCCTGAGGATAAAGCAGCTCCAGTCACCCAGGGCAGTTCTTGAAAGTGGAGTGCAGGTGGAACCTTTACCTACAGAATCGTTTAAGGGCTTCCAGGAGACCTAGACAGAACACTGATGTGTACTTCACATACACAGTATAGAAACTTCAGTAGCCAGAAATAGTTAATGTGCTCCCCAAAGAGTTAAAAATCCTCTGACAAAGTAGTAAACACACTGAATGTCTTTAGGGAAGACAGACAATATAGATGTCCCTGCATACACTGCTGCATGCCAGATAAACACAAATTTATATATTTAAATTAAAAAGAACTCACAGCAGATCAATTGATTACAAAAGCAAATCTGTATTCACCTGTCATGTAGCAGCAAATATATATGCTGTTTCCCAATGCAAACTCTTTCACACGTACAATTCAGTGACATCAGTCATGCAAAACAACCATCACCAATACCTGTAATTGCTTTTATAGAGGATATTTTCCATTGAAATATTCCTACACCTAAATCCTGCCTCATTTTGTAGTTCTTCTCCTCTCTGGGTGCTCCGTTATCTTTTTTACCTTTTATTTCTGCTTGGCAGCTGCACAGATGGCAATAGTAATGGTGCAGACTTTAAGGGAGGAAACGCCTGTCTTTCCGCTTATCGAGAGCTCTTGGTCCCTGCGGCTCTCCAGGACCTGTCTCAGTTTTTCAAGTAGAGTCTCAGAAACATATCAGAGTTTCCACAAAGATTTACGAGATTCTACACAGCAGTGAAAAACAAACTTTAAAATGCCTTAAGGCAACAGAACCCCTTAAATACAATCCCATTTGTTCTTATCTGCCAGCTACCTTGACAGGCACCAGATGACCATGACAGCTATTTTTCAAAGGAGTCACATCTTTTAGGCATTCGTTCCTTATCTCCATTTTATAAAATCTGGATTTGCCCTATCTCTATACAGAACATAGTAGATCAAGGACAATTTCTTTCCCTCTTATTTATGCCTCTTCAGAAATGTGGTGGCTATGGTCTCTCTCGCCCTGTAAGACCTTATGAATGTTATTTTTTTAAAATAAAGGCGATTTTATGTGCTATTAATCAATGCCCATCATTTATTAAATGATTCGGACTCAATGCTATCCGTGTTGCCAAGTTCCTGCAGGGAGTCATTAGCTACCATGCAGACCCTGACGTGTTCAGTCCTGCTTGTGCATCTCCGTGTTGGTTTCAGACTAGGAAGTCTTGGTCTTTCCGAGAAGTTGAGGCATCTTGTTCTAATTTCCTTTGGAGAAGAAAGATCATGAGAATGAAGAGATCCAAAACGCTGGGGACACTTGTCTTCTTGCGTAGACTCACAGCAGCTTTCAAATTTCTTTCTAACCTCGGTGTTCAGTGTTGTTTTACATTCATTTCTTGCTCTCATTTGCATACAGATGTGGGGTAAACTTGCCTACTCAAAATAAATAAAAATACCCAATTTTGTGGTCATGGAATGGAATTCTTAGAACTAATTTTATTTATTCTTTGAAATAAAACAGGTTCATATATATATGTGGAAAGAATATATATTCCTTTCATATATATGTGGAATATAGCTACATTAGGATAAAGGAGCTTTCAGAGAACAAATGTAATGTCTTTTCTGTCACTGAGAGGCAAAACTCATCCGTCGGTCTGTCAGTGAAAACTCCTCCCTGTCCCATTACATCTGCGCCCACAGTAGTTCCTCCTTTCTGCGTCCTGCTGGAGCTGGTGGCAGCACTCTGCTGTTGGCCTTTGGGGCAAAGAAATGACCTACACAGGTAGCTTGAAGCATTGGCCAAAGCCAGCAAATTTGGTGCTGCCATGATTCTGTGTCCAAAGTACCTCTGAAAGTACCCCTTCTAACCCCTCATTATTTTCCTTTTTCGTATCATTGACAACTTATCTATCCCGCGTCACCAGTATTAAAGTCTGATTTCAAACAATATGCGATGAAAGGAAAACCACGTGTTTCCAGTAGACAGATACAGATGTTTAAATGAAGAATCAGCTCTTTATTAACTACTTCTCTAAGAGCCAGGTGGTGCAATGGTAAAGCACTCGGCTGAACACCAACATGTCAGTGGTCAGTGTTTCTGTAGGAGAAAGATACAGCAGTCTCCTTCCATACAGATGCACAGCCTTGGACAGACACTCCGTGGGGCAATTCTGTTCTCTCTTAGAGGGTCTCTGAGCCAGTCAAGTAGACAGCAACAGCTTTGACTTCACTTCTTCGAAGCCGCCGCTGTTGTTAGATGTCATAGAATCGGTTCTGACTCGCAGTGATCCGATGCACAACAAAACCCTCCTGTCCTCCATGATCTGCACTATTGTTTTCTGCTGAGTCCATTGTTGAAGTCACTGTCTCAGTCCATCTCCCTAAGGGCCTTCCTCTCTTCCACTACCTTCTGCTTTACCCAGCATGGTGTCCTTTTACAAGGCCCAGTCTCCCTCACAATATGGTCCAAGTGTGTGAGATTAAGTCTCATCATGCTCATGCTTCTAAGACAGAGCTGCTAGTTCCTTGGAGAATCCATAGTATTTTCCATCTCCACTCTAGCACGCAATTCACATGCATCCATTCTTCACCGTTCTTCCTTAATGGCCGGCTTTCACATGCATTGAATCAATTGGAAATTCCTTGGCTTCGGTCAGGTGCATCTGAGCCCTTACCGTGCCGGGTTTGCTCAGCAACACTTTAAAGAGATCTTGTGCCTCAGATTTACCCAATGCCATGCACCATTTGATTTGCTGGCTCCTGCTTCCATGAGCATTGACTGGATCGAAGCAATACGGGCTCCTTGACAGCTTCAATCTCTCTTCGTTTACCATGATGTTACCTATACGGCCAGTTGTAATGATTTTTTAAAATTTTCTTTACACTGAGTTGTAATCCATATTGAAGGAAGCAATCCTTGCTTTTCATCAATGAGTGCTTCAACCCCTCCTCACTTTTAGCAAACAATGCTGTGTTGTCTGCATATTAAAGATCGTTAATGAGCTATCCTCCAACCCTGATACCGTGTTCTTCTTCACAGAGACCAACTTTTCAGATTATTTGCCTCAACATACATGTTGAATAAGGCTGACAGAAGTGCACAGTCCTGATGCCGACTTTTCCTGTTTTTAAAGCATGCAGGATTGTCCTGTTCTTTTCCAGTGCCCGGTTCACCATGAGCACAGATTAGTGGCTGGAAATCTTGTTCATTTCTATGTCATTTATAACTTGTTATGGTCCAATGTCTTTGTATAGTCAACGAAAAATAAAAGTAAACTTTTTCCTGATATTTCTTGCTGTTAGACATCAGCAATGGCATTTCTATACAGTGAAACTATTTAAGTGCTGGACAGCTAATGGCCGACCGGGTGATTCAGACCCACCCAGAAGTGCCTTAGAAGGGAGGCTAGCAATTTCTCCAGAAGTCTGACAGCCTGGAAAACCCTTTGGATCAGTTCTACTCTGCACACTTTGATCCTCTGAACGGATATCAACAACACCTAACTTCTCTAAACTGCTCTTTCTTTGACGGTGAAATGTGGATAACTTAAGCTCTTCTCCCTACAGCATTATAGAAATCATATGAGGAGAAAGCATTAGCCTAATAAGTTCATTTTCCCTCTGTGCCATCAGAATGTATTCTGCGAAATTCCTCTCTTGTGAGACGTCCAACTTTCCTGAACACTTTACAGAGTACTTATAGCTAAAGCTGGGATTCTGATTGTTGAGCTGTTTATAAACATCTCATTTAATCCTATCCAATAGTTATAGTCTTCCTTTCATAGATCCAAAAAATGAGTCCCAGGGGGATTGAATATTACGCACTATCCATTAGCCACAAAGCAAGTTTAGTAAAATATTTTCTTCACCGTGACACACTAGTGAAACCAAGAGATTGGTGTGCATGCTGAGAATTTTCAAACAAAAAACAAAAAGTGACAACCCATCATTGGTTCTCTTAGCTAATTTCTCATTTTTCTGACCCAAAGATGACAGTGGAAACTAGCTCAACCTAGAAACACAGAACCCATAGAATTCATAGACTATCCCCCATTTCAATCTCCAATGGTCATTGTTCATTTTGCCCACCACCCTAGAACCTGCAGAGTACAGTGAAACACATGGGAGCACTCAAGCGGAATACAAAGAAAAATAGTTTTGCAACCAAAACCTTCCTGGGGTTATTTACAGCGCTTCTCTGATGCTACCACATGTAAGAAACTCACCGTAACCTCATGGACAGAGGAGGGAGGTCCTGCAAGGCTTTCTAGACCGCAGTCTTTCCAGGGGCAGAGCTGTTAGAAGGACTCAAACCACCAACCTCAGGGTTAGCAGGTGACCCAGTCCACACAAGGAGAGCTCCTTGTAAGACCACAGCAGAACAACTGCCTGTGTTCAGTAGGTGTTTGTTCCTTCTCTTACTGGGCTAAGTTCTTATTGAAATCACTAGCCATGCTGTCTTTTTAAAGCAAGTACAGATCTGACCTTACCTTCCAATCATATTCTCGCCAACTCACGTGGAGCATGTTTTCACTGTGATGTAAATTCCCCTGTTCTCCCCGTTAGTGTCCTGATTTTAGCTACTTGGTTTGTAGTTTACTATCCAGAAGCTTAGACTCATACAGCCACCTCAATTTCATTGACCAAATTCAAATGTGTAATCTCTGTTAAAATTTTACCTCCCACCAAGGAAATACCATGTATCCCAAAGAGACCCAATATTTTTCTGAACTCTGATGCCAACTGTGAATGAGAGAGCTCATTCCTTGGTGCAAAGGATTACAGTTAACTCAAAATGAATTCTGCTTCTATTTTCTACAAATTAGCTATAACACATGAATTTATATATTCTTCAAAGAAAGGTACTGCAGAGTGTGGGGATTATTTTAAAATAACATATCACATGGAAGTAAAATTTTGCCACAGGTAATTTGAAACTGGCTGCAGCTGCACATTGACTGGGCACTGTCAGAGATTCCATTTCCAAGGAGAACGTGGAACCAGGGGTTCATTGCTGACGTCAGAGGGATCTTGGCAGCAAGCAGAGAATCCCGGGACAATTTTCCCCTGTGTTTCGTTCACTATGTAAAACATGCACCTGTGTGCATTGTGACAAATTATGGACGACACTGCAAATAATGGGAGTTCCAGAGTCGTGGATTGTGCTCAAACGGAACCGGAGCACAGACCAAGAGACAGTTATGTGGATAGAACCAGGCAGTGCGTTGTTGTGGTTTAGAATCAGGAAATGTGTGTTTGGGGGTGGTTTCTTTTCGCTGTTTGCATTTCATCTGCATGGCGGGCAAATCCGAGACGCAGGGCGACACAAAGAAGAGCACAGCATGAAGTTGGGAAGAAGATGTTAAACTGTAGAGAAATATTCCATATGAGGCGAAGTAAGGATGGTCCTGCCGTGTATCCGAAAGCCATGAGTGTCTACCTTAAGAACTGAAAAGTAGACTATAGCCTGAAGAATTGTTACCCCTAAAAAATCCATGTTTGACTCGGTATTTTTGAAAGAGCAAATAGTCCATCTCTCACTGAACGCTGCCAGCCATCTTCCTAGAATCCTCTTTGAAAGCAGTGGCATTCGTCCCTGGCCCAAGGAACAGACCAGTGGCGCAGGAGTCCGCGGGGCGTGGTCTCATCATAATTTCAAATCAGAGTGCGGAGCCTCCACTGATGTGCCTGGCTTCACACTGCATAGTCGGGTGGAGAGATGGAGAGTGGTATTCTTGAACTCAGTAAGCCAGCCAAACGAAGTATCTTTGTGTCTCTGGGATTGTCAATCTGTTTGCCTACTTCCTCCCTCAGCCTGAAACACTGCTGAAAGAGAATCGTTACCCGATTTACTGGGGACA
This sequence comes from Tenrec ecaudatus, assembly GCF_050624435.1. Taxonomy (NCBI): domain Eukaryota; kingdom Metazoa; phylum Chordata; class Mammalia; order Afrosoricida; family Tenrecidae; genus Tenrec; species Tenrec ecaudatus. Next base: position 103,670,288 of record NC_134530.1, read on the forward strand.
GAGAAATGCTTCAGGTCTTGCTTTCGTTTGTTCACCGTCTGCCCACAGACACTGCCTGTCTCTCGGGAGATGCCGCTCGGTCTTTACCACCTACTCAGAGCGCTGCCACTCACCGACCCATGCAAGCACGTTCTCAGGACATGCCGCCCACCTCTCAACCTGACCTTCATCCCAGACTATAGATGTTCGCCTGGCGAAGCAGTGCCGCGAGCAGCAAACACGGTGCACAGAGGAAGCTGTCACTCGCATTAGACGACAGGCAGCCGCGCATATCATTCCTAAATCAGGGTCCTCCTTCGGTCACTTCTCCGTCCGGAGCACTCGACCACTCACGGGCTGCTTAGCACATTGAATCCGTCAAGGTGGAGCGCTGACTGTTAGCTGGCAGTTGAAATGGGGCAGACTTGTCACCAGAGTGACAGCCTGGGCGATTGTTTGCCCTCTGGGAACAGGTGCAAGCAGGTTCGAATGAAACACATCCACATCCCAACCGCGAGATTCCTCATCATGTCAATAAAAAGGATGTGCTGGTGTCTCAGAGTCAATGGGCACAACGTGCCTCTTACACTTTGGAAGATGAAGTGCTGTCTGGCTTTTCAGTGCAATGTTCCAAAGACTCTATCCTGTTGTGATCACTTTTAATACGTGTGACTTGTTTGCTGAAAGAAATCCCTAACACGGACACGGATGCAGCACGTGCTGGAAGCGCTGTTGTTGAATAACCCGAGGGCAGGTTATCGACATAAAGGAATGAAAACTAAGAGAGCTACGAGGTATCAGAATGAAACACTAACAAACAATGAGATTTTATTTAAGGATAAAGGCAGTGTTTTAATATATAGGTTAAATTTTCAGGGCTTTAAAATTAGACATTATTTCATTATGAACCTGTTTAAAATATTGTACATTCTCTATCAATATACTTGTAGTTCTTTACATGTAGTTTTTATATTAAGATTCTAATAATCTTAATTAATTTAAGTATAAGTTGATATGTTATTAACATAAATCTGATATTCTTGATGCTAACAATCAAGGTATTGCTTAGGGAGAAAAGAGAAAATTTGGATAGAGTTATGAAAAGTCCAATTCTTATATCCTCTGTTGAAAAACAAACTTAGAAGACAAAATGAGCAGATGCTAGCGAATAGGGTAAGGAGAAAGCTCATGATAAGTGTCCTAAGGTGTATGTTCTTAAGTAAACCAAGTCATTTTATTAAAGAAGTTGCTTCAGATAAGTAGATATTTTCTAAACTTAAAATTCACAGAGTTTATCTAAAACACAGTCTCTGAAATCGGATAATTGCATCTTCACTCCATTTTAGTTATTTTATCTCACAATTTCCAAATTGCTGATTTACAAAATGGACATTAATAATACTTGATTTTTTTAAAGGTTGCTTCAGGCAAATGAGATAGATCCTGTAAAATGTTTACACTTTGGAGTCTTCATACACAAAGCCTACAACGTGACCCACTGCATCATCAATTAATTATATGATGTTGTTACAAACTTGTGGATTAGAACTACTTATCTGTAAGCAGTTTTTCAATAGTAAAGCTTTCTAGCACTGTCAGTTAGTCAATAATTACGAGTCTAAAGATTAGAGTTTCCCTCCAAGGAACATATGAGGACTACCTACAACATGCTCTGTTTGAAGATAAAACATCAGTCTGTCTGAGGGAAAAAAATCATAATAACCTCTAAAATAAGGTGATTATGCAGCCTAAAAAGAATTCTTAACAAAGAAACATCGATGAGTATACTATTTTATGAAATCAGTAATGTTGCCATTATTGAAGAAATAAAATTTAAAAGTCCTTTGGATTTTGAACCATTTATACTTATATGTAAATACATTTCCAGCAGTTTCTAGGTTCAAGAAATTTTTACAGTTTTTTTAAACGTATTGACTCTGCTGACATCATTTATCCATAAAATTAGTTTACATATGTTATGTCATATAGGAATATAAGTATAAATCCAGCACTCGCATCCAAATTCAGAAAGGGATTTTTATACTTTAAAGATCTAAGTTAAGAAATATGGATCAGTGAGTAATTCCAGCACCTCGTCAACTTTTTTGAAGCATTTCAATTGACAGTGAAATTTTTCACTAATACCATTAAAGAACATTGATACCATTGATTCTTGATTTTATGCTACACCTTGAAGTGGTTTGAATGCTGACCAGTTCTTTTGGGTACAGTGACTCTGAGCATCCCTTCCACCTTCTTTTTGATGTTTCCTGAATCAGTCAATATTTTCCCCCACAGGATTCTTAAATATTGCAATCTGAGCTTGATTTTTCCCTTCAGACCTTTCAGCTTGAGATATGCTATGCATACGCTTCCCTTTTAGTTTTCTCATTCCAGATCTTCTCACGTTTCATTATAATGCTCTGGTTGTTTTTTTTTTTTTTTTGAGCTGCCTTTCGAAATTTTGTGTTCAGGTTTTTTTCTTCATTCCCCCCTCACTTAAGCTATTGTATGTTCAAGGACCCGGTTCGGAGTCTCTTCGGGCGTCCTTATTGGGGTTTTGTTTATTTCCGGTCCTGTAATGACCCTTCACTTTTTTGTGTGTATTGTGTTTTTCATATCATTCTACAGCTAGGGTAGACTTCCGTCATTCGTGTTAAATCTGTTCTGGAGACAGTCTCTAAATTCAGGTGAGCTGTGCTCAAGTTTGCATTTTGTTTCTTGTGGGATTGTCCTAATTTTCATCAGCTTCAACCTGAACTCACATCTGAGCAATGATGATCTGTTCCACAGCAGGTCCCTGACCTTGCTGTCCATGGTCTCCATGTCTCTTCTTAAATATGTAGCTAATGCGACTTCTGGGCGTTGCATCTGTGAGGTCCAGGTGTGCTGTCACTTCTTAAGTTGTTGTTCTTGCAGAATCCCATCATTCAATGTCCACTTTCATCTGTCAGTTATGGCATCGTGCTGGCTTGCAACTTGCTGTTACACTGGAAGCTATGGCACCGCTGTTTCAATACTAGTGGGGTTACCCAAGGCGTGCAGGTTTTGTTGAAGCTTCTACAGTAAGAGTAGACTAAGCATTTACCACGTAAAACTGTATGAATTTTATAATAGATTTACTTAAATTCTGTTTAAGGATTACAGAAAATACCCAAAGAATTTTCTATTGTGAGTACTTGATTGCATGATTTACTTTTATTTTACATATGATATTCATAATCTTATCAAGTGCATGTTTGTAGATTTTGGACAGAAAAAAATGAGAGATTATAAAATGGGGGAAGTGGACAGCAAACCAAAAAGTGTTCATATTGTAATCTCTTTATCTAGTCAGAAGAATACTGCAAAGGCAACTACAAATTGAAATATAAGGATCAGTTATTTTTCTTACTGATGCTTGGCCAGAATTCACCTGGAGAAGTGCTTGATTAATTATGAACTACTTGTTTCTTCTTTTCACTGTTCAGAATGTAGTACATTAATGTCTTAATAAACCATGGTATAGCTCAGATAATGAGGGTGTCTTCCCTTTGAAACTCTGGTACTTAATATTCAGTTTCATTTTGCACTTGACCATTTTGAAGATCACACCTTTGTCAAGATAGATAATTCTTCCATGAAACTAACATGGCACCTTGCTGTGTTCAAGGTCACTTTTAAAATGAATGTAAAGTACATATCTCCAACCTTTAATTGATTATGATTTGATTTTAATTTTTCAAAAACTATAAAATGAAGTGTGTGTGTGTAAGGGAATAATTTTGGATTAAAAAAACATGGTGCCTCTTTAATTAAATAAAATGATCATTCCAGGTACCTTTGATACCCTTCTGAAAAATCCCAGGAAACTACAGAAAAGATGTAACAAATGATCCCAGTACTTAGACAGTTATAGAAGGCTGATTGAACAGCCTAGGCATCCCCTTACAGAAGGATTCACACGTGAAATATAATGAAGTGTAATAAGGGCACACACTAAACAGACTTCGTCACATGAGAAGTTCAATACTCGCCTTGCTTATCGTCTTCCACTTCATCATCAGAACGCCCATCGCTTCCGTCTTTCACACTGTCATCGGCATCTGGTGCCTTCTCTGAGGAAGTTCCACTCTCCTTTTCAGGGTCCAATTGGGCTTTTTCATCATCGGGGGGCGACTTTGACATTCCATTCACTTGGTCATCTGCCTGTCCTTCTTCATTCGTGTTCTCATCTTGTTTCTCCTCATCTGCTTCAAAATCTTCTTCATATTCTGATAAAAGAAAATCTCCAATATGAGAATGAAAGTGGAAGCCGTAATATCCAGCTCAGCGCTCTTTCATGAGAACTTTGAATCCATTATCCTCTCCTCTCTAGGCCTTCTGTGCTTATTTTTCACACAATTAGTGAACATGGAAAACTAGCAGCAAATGATCAGAGATTGCAATCAGCTACATACATAGAAGCACAAAAGAAATGAAGCTCCAAATGACAAGGCTGAAACTTAATGAAAGTTCATTTATACATGGACATCGTCATCTACAATTGCAAAAATGGACAAGAGAAGAATTTGATAGAAAACAATACATTAGAAATAAATTAAAAATGAAGAGAACAGAATGATAGTAATGGGAGTTAATTTGGAAACCCAGTGAGGTCATATTTCATATGAAGGATGATCAAAATATTTGGATATAAAGTTAGTGAATAATGAAGTGAAAAATTCAATTAATCAAGTCAAAAGGCCTGAGCAGCAGCACAGTGGAAAGCACTGAAATGCGAGTGGACACCAAGCAAAGGCACGGGAATGAGTCTATACTGAATCCTGATCTAGTATCTAAGCACTATTCATTCTTACAATAATGAAATAATTGCATTCCAAAGATAAAAATTCTCAGAAAATGAAATATTCCTCCCATGGCCATTAATTTGCTGCATTCCCGACAGAGGTGCAACAAATCTGTAGCAGAAAAAGGAAATTGTCACATCAGATGAACTCCAGCTGTCCCTGGTGGTTATAATTTTTCACCTTTCATATTTAATTGTTCCTCTTTATCTTTACACCAAAAATGAAAATCTTGAAGTGACAACTTGCCAAAGACAGAGAGCAAAAGGATCTCATGCAGAACCAATTAAGCAAATAAACACTTATCTTGAGAATAAAAGAATTACAGGGTAAATGAAGACTTCACTATTTTGTGTGCTTTAAGCGTTAGATATTCTGGCTGCTTTTCCAGTGATGTGAACCCATCCATTCTGTTACAATGAAAGACTTAATAGTAAAATGTACCCCCTGTGCATCCAAAAATGTTTGTTATTTTAAAAGCAGAGAATATATGAGAAAGATGTAAGAGGAAAAATAAAACAGAAAACTGTAAGGAATAAAGGCAATCAAATAAAAATATTTCATGGAAGAGAGTTAATAGAGGGGCAAGAAATATGAATTAATGCCAGGAAATCAAAATTGTAAAATTAACAAGAAGATGAAGAATTTAGTTGATCATGCATGATACAGCCAGACAACAGTGTGTACAGGAATATTTTGGTCCAAATATAGCAGACAAAGTTACAGGATAGCTTTCCCTTTGGCCCCATTACTATCCAATAACAAACTTTTATTTAGAAAATTCTATGGGGAAAGGGATCAGTTTGTCAAGTAGGAAATATTACAGCAAAACCCCTGCCACAAAGGAGTTAGAAAATAAGATACAGGTACACAGGAGATGATGTATCCCTATTAATTTTGATGCATGATCTTAAGTAATGTTAATTCCAAACATCGCTAGCCTCTGTTGTTCTGGAGTTTTATGAAGGACACACGATTTCTGCAGGCCGTGCGAGGCCGTGCTACCTACGTAGAATGGAAGCAAAGGGAGACGGAGAATGCAATTTTAGGGGCTCATGGAAGGTGGCATAAAAGTAGGAGTGGAGACAATTCACGGATACACACACAGACACACATGTATGCTACTGTTCACAAACCAAGCAGGAGGTCACACAGCATAACTGAACTGCTGCAGTCCTGTCGATAGCAGTGCCCAGGGGTGAAGTCCGAGGGTTTTGGACTAAGCAGCCGCGTCGCTCAGTTGACATGCTTTCTGGCTGTGTGATCTTTAACACTTGACCTCACTTTCAGGCTTCAGGTTCTTCATCTAGAGCAGTGGCTCTCAACCCGTGGGCCGCGACCCCTTTGGGGGTCAAACAACCCTTTCACAGGGTCGCCCAATTCATAACCGCAACAAAATGACAGTGATGAAGTATCAATGAGAATAACTTTTGGTGGCGGAGGGGGGGGGTCACCACCACATGAACTGCATGAAAGGGTCGCGGGATGAGGACGGTGGAGAAGCTCTATAACATGGGTGGTATCAGACTCACAAAGCTGCGACCAAATATTGGAAACAATTATTTCTGAAGCATGTCTAGAAGAAGTTCAGGAAGAGCAAGCACCTGATAAACATACGGGATTGTAGGCACAGTGGCTGGGGCTGGGAGGGGAGGGATTGGAAGGCGGGAGAAAGCACACATATCGTGCGCTGTATTGACATCAATACCATCTGATGGAGACATGAATGGAGATTGGAGAAGTACAAGCCACACAATGACAGGAACCACTGTCGATACATTTAGAAGCAGAGCACAATACTGAAGGACCGTATAGTGAACCACCAAAATAGGTCCTGTATTCTACGTTGCAGACGTGTCTGTGTTTTCTCTCAACATACAAAACTGGGGACTGCCTGAAGCTCTGGTGACATGGTGGGTCCCGCGTGTCGGGCTGCAGGCGGCAAGGTGAGTAGTTGGAAACACTAGCTGCTCGGTGGGAGAAAAACCCGGCTTGCTAGCTATCGGGTACCATTTTGGAACCCACGGGAGTTCTGCCCTGCACGCTAGGGTAGCTGTGAAATCCTGAACTCGGTGGCAAAGAGACATTTTGAGTTTTGACTTTTATTCTGCTCACGACCATCCTCCCACCTAAACATTAACCTTCAGGGAACCACAGGCAGTCTGTTAGCTTCAGCGCCAAGAACACACCCCTTCTGCATCAGCTTGTCCTGTTTGCAATATGAACAGTGGTGTGGTGCCCTAGGTTTCTTTACGTAACCTTGTCAGTTTGCTCCACCTCATTTTCTTTCCTGGAGGGAGCTTAATTAGCTTATTGTTTACTATCGCCCCTAGTGAGGAAGTAAGTCAATACCAGGTCAACATCCATCCAGCTGCTAAGCGACCCCACTGACCTGGACTTGAACTTCTGTGGCCTTTAGAATCACTGGTTGTTCTGTAGGTCAAGCCCTTGCTTTCTATTTTTTAAAATAGGAATGTACACTTAGAGTTTATTACCTAGCCAATGCAGAATAGAGATTTGGGGAGCAAATTCTTATTGTGGGTATGAAATTCACCACTCAGCGCTGCCCATGCTGCTTTTAGAAACAATCCCCCCACCCCCAAATTTAAGAAAATGCAAAGCCTTTATTGAATATTTTTTAAAACCCCCAAGTTGGGAAAGTTAAATTACAGCACCCCTCAAAAAAAAACCCGTTGTTAATCCACATGCTGTAGTTTTTGTCATAGTTAAATATTCAGACCAAAATAAGAACGATGACTAGAAGGAACCATGGACAGAGGTGAACTGGGCAAAGTATTAGATGAAATAACTATTAGTCACACACATATAAAAGAAAACCCGGTCCTTAATAGCTCAGTACATATTTTTACTTTTGGGGGGGAGGGGCACAATTCTGAAACTTTTGAGCAACAAAATGAGGAAACGGAGAAAATCTACTTGGACCCTGCCTCTCTCCTGAAAAGACTTTCTGCGGGCCATTCCAGCCCAGGGCGACTGCTTCACAGTCCAGGCTTTGCCTCCCGGGCATCCTAGGGGCACGCAGGCCAAAGAGGGGGCTTTACTGTTAAAAGAATGAGCTTTTGAATTAGAAAAATCTAAATATGAATCCTAAAATTCTGTTATTTTCTTTCTATGACATTGAACAAGTTACGCTCTTGGAGTCTCTGTTTTCCAACCTGTCAAATGGAAGTTGTAACAATACCTGTCATGGGGGATGGTGAAAATAAACTGAGACAGGGTGTAGTAAGTACCTGGCAGAACACTTATTAACTTGTATTCTTCTTGTTATCTTTGCTATTGAAGACGATCCTCTCAATCTTTCTCTCTTCAGTGTGTGTGTGTGTGTGTGTGTGTGTGTGTGTGTGTGTGTGTAAATGACTGTGTGAATACATACAAAGGTAATTGGATACATGGATGGATGTTAGATAAATAGGAAAGCAAGAAAGACAGGAACAAAGAGTAGAGGCAGGGGTCACAGATTCCACAGAGTGAGAACATAACTTATTAACAGCAGTTGAAAGATAGTTTGCCAAATGTCAGCATCTTTAAAAGAAGCAATAACAACAGGGACAACAAACGAATGCCGTGTTGCTGCTTACCATACTTGAATGCATTTTCCTGGTCATCCCCCCAGGTGTCTTGTCCTAGTTTCCCTTTACTTTCCATTTCTTCCACAGCAGTCCTCACTTCTCTGGCCTGTGGTTCTTCTTGAGCAGAAACAATGGCTGAGGCCAAAGCTCTGGTCCCTTCAATCTCATTCCCTCTTGGTGTCATGTACTCTTTCACCTTCCTCAGTTTCTCTCCATCCTTCTTTAATTCCTCTCTTTTCTCAGCAGTTTCTTTTCTGATTTTTGATGAAGATGGTTTTTTGTCAAGCCCCATTGCAATAATGCACCTATAAAATATTAACAGGCAGTGTTCATTAACCTTTCTATACGGCATTGTGGAAATTCTAAGCTTTAAAATAACTTATGTCTTATTCTAAAATGAAATGTTATGAGAAATAGTTTTATTATGGAACACATATGTTAATTAAACTTAAAATATTTTCTCTTCAGTGATACTAAAAGCTTATGACTGAGCACAACAGTCTTTGTTTGTCTTTATGGTAATTTAAAAAATAACTTTATTGGGAGCTCATACAACTCTTATCACAATCCATACATACATCAATTGTGTAAAGCACATTTGTCCATTCTTTGCCCTCATCATTCTCAAAACATTTGCTCTCCACTTAAGCCCTTGGCATCAGCTCCTCATTTTTACCCTTCCCTCCCTGCTTCCCACTCCTGGCACAACATAATCTTAATGGTCTTGTCCGTAATAATAAACAAGAAACAATTCAACAACTAAGCACTATAGTCGTGAAGTGAAACCTTTGCTTTAAAGTATATAGGTGACCTCATATCTGAGTCCAGTATACATACATATAATTCAAGTAAAATATCTGTGATAAACGAGTCTTCAGATTTACAGGCATTACAAATGCAAGTTGAAATGAAAGCAATCAGAAGGAAAAATATGTCAATCTAACCTTATGTGTTATTCTGAGAACATAACAAGAGTTTAAAAACAAAAAACATATACCCAAGTTTGAGTCTAAAGAAATATAATTGATTTTAAAAGAAGCACATATAGTCAACTGGTGCACCCTAAGTAAAAACACCCACAGAGCCTGCACATTTATTCTAGTAGAACTGCCACTATTGTTTTCAGGCCATTTATTTTTTCCAGGCCTTTTGAAGCCTGTACTACAGTCTTTTGATATTTTTTCTGGCAATAAACTTTTGTTCTTTTAGCATGACGGCGATTTTTAGAGGTTATAGAGAGCCATTAAAAGTCAAATCTGAAGAGCCAGCAAGATGATTAGTGCATTGTGCCATTGTAGGAAAAATATTTTTTCAATGAGTTTTAATAAAAGTAAATGTGAACAAATGTTCTTCTAAAGCTCTTTTGCCATGTCTGAAGATAATATCCAAGTAATAATTCTAGTAATAGCCAAAATATGTTAATCAAAATAATAATCATTATAAAAGCATTGCATTCAAATCCACCAAGTAAGGAGATATATAATCTGTAAGATAAAGTCTCTCTCTCTCTCTCTATATATATATATATATATATATACATATATATATATATATATATCAAAAAGTTTGGTATGGAGTAAGTGCTCAATAATCTTATCATTATCATAATCACTATCTCAAAGACTTATGAATTAAGACTTATCATTGCCATTCTACAAATGAGAAAACTGAGGTTTAAAGGGTTTCATAGCTTTCCCGAAGTTAGCAGATGAGTGATGGAGGGAAAAGCCCAGCTCAGGCTGTTAGACTCCACGATCTCCCTCCAATTCCAGGCACCTAGACCCGTGCCTTCCGTATAAACTCCGTCGCTGTCAAGTATACCTCCTGGTGATTCATGTATGCGAAGTTACAGCCATGTTCCATAAAGTTTTCTATGGCTAATTTTGGGGAGAAGAAAATCCATAAGTTTATTTTTTTTGCAATGAGATCTTGCATTTTCCTCCCCAGAAAAATACTTCTTCATTAAAAACTGGGAAATGTTCAAGGGACTTCGGAGTGGACTGGGAACTCCAAACCTCGGTTAGCAACAAAGTGCAGTAACGCCTTGCAGCACGCAGGGACTCCTCATGGAATCGAAGCCGTCTTACTGTATCGCAAGAAGAGCTCTCGAGATGAGCAAGGTTAGGGCAGATGTTCCACGATGGGTCTTACCACTAGACAAACTGCACGTTCACTCTCCTTAGGGCCAAGCACGAACAGTAGACGTTCCCACTCAACAACAGTCTGGAGATAACCCAGTACCTGGAAAGGTCTGGGCTCCATCCACACTACTACTTCTCTGGAAATATGAATATGTATCTATCTATCAGTGGATCTGAGGCCATCGTGGTGATGGGTAATAACGGCACCAGAATAATAAAGGCAGTCAACACTTGTCAATTGAAGAAAGCTATGAGCAATACTTATTGTCAAAGCATGAACCAAATGCAATAGCTAACTCTTACTGGGATACCCTTAGAATTTCAGTCACTCCCAGTCTAGAACCAGTCTAGCAATAGATCTTAATCAATTCTCCCAACAACCACATATGAGAACTTCCTTAGCTCACTCTTCTTTTCAGTACCTCTTAATAAAATAAAGCTAAATGGTTTTGCTTTCAAAGTAACAGACTGTGAAAAATGGATGGTAAGACTCCCTCACCCGTGCTAAGCATGATAAATGTTTCTTGACTTTAACGATGATGTACTTAGCACATGGCTCTCCTTGGAACAAAGGGAGTCTTACAGCTGCACGGAATATGATTACTAACGTTACCTCTGTGCAAGCTGCTCTTCCCTCATCAATAGAAAGACCAACTCTATTGATTTGGAGCCTCGGATGTGCGTTTACTTTTAGTTTATGTTGCGCCCGTGCACATGCCTCCCTCCTGCACGCACACACTTTTTATTCCCCATCTGCTTCAGGGAATTGGACAAACGAAGTGGGGAACGTCTGCGGGCTCCTCGTCACGGACTACCTATTTGACTTCTGAGTATAATTTGAGGTGCTGATTCGGATGACTAAAGCTCAAAACAGGCTGCATTCTACTGGGTTAGAGACTTCTTCTCTTTGCTGGCTTTCACTCGAGCAACTGAAAATAACTATTGTGCCGCTTCAAACCGTTCCCATGATTGCAGGGCGAGAGAGCTGCGGAACCTCCGCACTTTGGAAACGCTTAGCATGGAGGCTTTCTGCTGTCTCAGGACCTAACACGGCAAATTAGAATCATTTTGTATAAGAGCATGCTGCTGCCTTACTTTATCATGCTCTCCTCCAAAGTTCCACAGCCAGGATTTTCACATTACTTAAAATGAACTTGATCTCGAACAAATTGGAAGGAGAAATGTACTCCATTCAATAACTAAAAGGATTTCGGATGGTGCAGTGGCTGCCAGCCAAGAGGTTGGTGGTTTGAACACACTAGGTGCTCTGTGGGACGAAGATACGGTAATCAGCTTCCAGAAAGTTTCCAGCTGTGGAAACCCTATGGGAAAGGAATCCTTTGTTCTAGAGGGTCAGTATGAGTCAGAACCACCTCAGTGGCAACAGGTGGGTGGGTTGGTTGGTTGGTTTGCTTTGCTTTTTCAGGTTTTTGCTAAGGTAACTAAAGGTGTTATTATGCATGTGACACAGCAAGGTTATATGATATTTTAAATGGTATAGGTCACTTTAGGAACAATTCTCAAACTGAAGTTCTGCGGGTCTGGTGCCTCGGGAATAGCCCAAGTGGGATCAAATGGATTAAGGTCAAACAAGCACAACTCCAGCGATCACTCACTACTCCCTCAGAGTCACTGTGACTTGGGTTTTGCCTGGGCTGAAACAAGATGGCAACAAAGGATGCCTTCCTACTTTGAGTATTCAACAATTTCATTTGAAGAAACACTTATGAAAAAAGACAGAAAAACCACTATCATATAAGAACTGTGCATTTTAGATAAGGGTAGATATGAAAGGTAGGCTTATTTTGCCAACCTGGCCAATAAATACATGTGGGATTAATAAGATCACAGTTTAATTGAAGGGCAAAGAGTTAAATAGCTCAGCGAGACTCACCTTTCTGTCTCTTGCTCTCTGATGATTGGACCAGTGTGAAGCTGCCTTCGTTTTCCACCTCAACTTGTGAGCTACACTATCTGTGGGAAACCCAACCTGTGGACTGTGTGACTATAGTTTGAGGCTCCTTTGAGACCTGCTTCACCACACTGCTGGCATATACATCACTTGAGCTGGGGACTGTTGGATCTGTCATCTGGATGACTGTTGGTGACCTGTCCCGCTGTTTGCTGCCTGTGGCCATACTGCCTGTATTGTTCTACAGACGACTCAGTCGTCTGCTTCTTTTGGGTTGCACACAGCAGTCTTTGTGAGTTGCAGGACTGACAGTGTATTGATTGTCTCACGGAAATGAGCTGAACTGAGCCTGTTGTACTGCTCCATAGACTAATTAGCTGTTTATTTCTTCATGTTCTATCTATCTATCATCTACATATAATCATAAATGTCCTGATTTCTTTTCTCTAGAGAACCTTGTCTGGCACAGTAGGGTTCCTTGTTCTGTAATATCACCACAATGTTGTTATTATTTAAAAATATTGAAGAAAGAAACTAGAGATGACAATGATGCACTAAATTGTAGGGAACATTGACAGAGGCTTGGAAATGTTGACTAGGATAGTGGATGTCATCAATTTGTAACATCTGGCTGTGGTAACGACTACTAAATGTCCATAGAAGGTGGTAAGTACTAAAAATATTAGAACTTGGATTTATCAAGAAATTACAAAACTAGCTGTGTATTTGTGCATGTGTGATTTCATCTAAGCTCATCAACTATTCTTTGAATTAAATGACTTGCCCACTTACATGAAGTTGCCGTATTGAGGTCGGGATGAGAAAGCACCATCAGGTGGGTCCTCAGTACAGTCAGAAACTCCTATATTGCCACAGACCAGTCATCTCCCACTATGTGGATAATTATTTCAAAACTCTCCTCTCTCCTAAAGCCTCCATCTTCTGTTTCCCTCCGCCTTAGCCTCAGCAGATTCAGTGTGCTTCCTATTTGAATGAAAAACAATAGCAATCCGCAAACAGTGTAGCACATGCGCCAACCTCTCTTTCTCTGTTCCATGTTTGTACTCCAACTCTTTCCTGTTCCAACAGATTGCTTCTCCTACAAGGCAACACCATCACTTGAGCCCTAGACTTAGATTTAGAAATGTCATGCTCTATATTATATAAAGAAGAATCAATACATTTGAAATATGGTACTGGCAAAGAATGTTCGAAGTGCGATAGACAGAAAAAAGAACAAACAGATATGTGTTAGGACAACCCGAATGTTCCCTAGAGATAAGGATGGTGAGACTTTATTTCACATACTTTGCACATGTTGTCAATAGAGACAAGTCCCTGGAGAAGGACATCAGGCTTCATAAAGGAGAGACGCAGAGACAAAGAGGAAGACTCTTGACAAGGTAGAGTGACATGGTGGCCGAAACAATGGGCTCAAACCGAAGAACAGTATGTTGTTAGCAGGCACCGGATGGTGATTTCCTCTGTTGGACATAGGATCACCATGTGCAGGAACCGACTTGGCACACTGAACACCAGCAAGAACAGAGGTAATCGACTTCTGGGGAAAAGATGAGACTTTCACTCCTGGAAAGACCTACAGCCTTGGAAAACCACAAGGGTGGTTCTCTTCTGTCCCACGGTCACTATAAGAAGGACTCCACTTGACGGGATTGAGTTTGGTTTAAGTTTTCTACATTATAATTTAATTATAGATTAAAAATAATGATATAATAACATGTATTTTCTCCTCTAGGAGATGGATCCCATAAAATTATAAACATAGTATCTTCAATCTTAAAAAATAAAAACCTCATCTGACTCCCACATTCTTTCTCCGGGCCTTTTCCTTTCCTTATAGTAAACTCTTAAAACTTGTCACCTCTAACTTCTGGCCTTAGGCTTTCTCTAAAGCCTACTCCAACCAGACTTTCATCCCTACTGCTTCACTGGTGCAACTTGCATCCCGAGGACCAAGGACCACACATTATCAACTTCATGTTTACTCTCAATCTTCCGTTTACTAAACCTATCTACAGAGTTGACCAAGTTAAGCACACATTTACTCTTCAAATAGTTTGTTCTTTTCTAGCACAACTCACTTTCTGGGATTTCCATCTGAGACCTATCCCCGCGTCTTTGCTTAGACCTGTGCTGGTTTCTCTTTGCTCCCTCACCTCTAAACGAGAGTGAACCAGAGGTCATCTGACAGCTTCTCTGTGCGCATTCCATTTGTAAGTCATCTCACCAATCTTATAGGTTTAATAGCATCTACATGCAAGCCATTCTCTTTTTCAACTTTAGAGTTTATTATGTGGGGATTTATGTTTATGATAATCAACTTTGTATTCATTAATTTAGACTACTAACCAGTCAACACCACCCGCCACCTGAAATATTTCAATAGTTAACTTTCACCTGCTCGTGGATTTCTCTTCTCCCTCTTATCTCCCATTGCACCCAAGTTAACAGTCCAGCTAGTTGCTTGATCTTCACCCCCTTGCCTTTCCTCACTTGGCAACCTCCAAAGTCTATTCCCTTTGGTTTGAATATCTTTATCTTTATTTGTCATATGTTTCCCTTATCACAGGGGTCTCATATACTATTTACCATTTATTATTGGCTTACTTTACTCAGTATATTGTTCTCCAGAGCCTTCCACATCATACGTTAGTAGTTCATGGTTATGTCTTTGTTTTTAAGCAATGCATTCCTTTGTGTGTAGGAACCAGAGTCTCTTTATTCATTCTTCTACTGATGGGCATTCAGGTTGGTTCCATCTTCTTGCTACTTAAACAGGCTCTTCTGGACATGGATGTGTGGCAACCACTCTTGAATTTATATCTGTAGCCTATAAAGATCCCCTGAAATCAGATTTATAGATCCAACTGCCTCCTCATCATTTCCACCTAGTTATCTAACTCTTGCTTTTGTTAGATTGCATACAGTGTAACTCATAGCAACCCATGTACAATAGAACAAAATGCTTCCCAGATTTGTATCATAATCACAATAATTGTTGTTTGAATCTATCTAATAATTAACTAAAATTAATGTGTCTAAAGTTCAAACCCCTTAATTTCACTCCCCTCATATGCTTTCCTGAAAGTTTTCCTGAAGTTTCCCCAATTTTTATATTGTTGTTATTAGGTGCTATAGAGCCATCTCTGAGTCTTTGCAATCCTTTATACAACAGAACCAAACACTGACCCTGTCCCATTCTTACATGTTGTTATGTTGGAGCCCGCGGTTGCAGCTACTGTGTCATTTCATCTCATTGGTGGTCCTACTCTTTGTATTTATCTCTATACCTTTCCAGGATGAGTCTCTCCTGATACTGAAGTACATGTCCAAAGTATACAAAACACAGTCTCACCATTCTGGATCCTAAGGAGCATTCTGGCTCTTCCTCAAGGTAGATTTGTTTGTTCATCTTGAAGTCCAAAATATATTAATTATACTTTTCCACGACCATATTTCAAATGAATTTCTTTCCCTGTGGTCTCCTTACTCATTGTTCAGTTACCACATGGATTTGAAACAATGAAAAATAATTTGCATTCAACTGAATTCAACCATTCAATTAAGAATGGCTTGCACGTAGATTCTATTTAAAGCTATATGATTGGCTGTGATCATTTAAGAATTGAGTGTACACAGAAAAGATGTCTAGTGAGTTCTGGTTCACTCTCACGCAGAAGTGAGTGAGACAGAGAGTCAGGCTCACCTCCATCTTCAAAACTACAGCTTTTCTTTTAAACATTTAAAAAAAAGTTCCTGTGCAGCAGATTTGCCAGGTGAAATAAATAATTTGATTTGTTGGCTTCTGCTATCATTATCATTGATGATGAACCCAAGAAAAATTAAATCCTTGAAAACGTCAATCTTTCCTCCATTTATCGTGATGTCTATAGGCCCAGTAGTGAGGATTTCTGTGTTCTTTACATTGGGTTGAAATCCATACAGATGGCTGTATTATTTGTCATGAGAAGTGCTTCAAGTCTTCTTCACTTTCAGTACTCAAGGTTGTATCAACTGCACATTCCAGGTTGATAATGAGTCTTCCTCAAATCCCGAGTCTTCTTTCATACAATTTTCTCAGCATACAAATTGATTAAGTATGGTGAAAAGATACAACCCTGACATGTATATTTCCTGATTGTAAACCATACTGTATCCCTCATTCTGTTTAAACACAGGTTCTGTGTGAGCACAGTGAAGGGTTATGGAATTCCCATTCTTCTCAAAGTTATCCATAGTTTGCTACAATCCAAACAGTGGAAGATGCTCCATCATCAGTGAAACCGTAGTGAACATTTTTCTTGCTTCTTTCAACTCAGAGCCATCTGACAGCAGCAGCAGCGATATCCTTCGGGCCACCTCCTCTTGTGGTTCTGGCTTGCATTTCAGGCAACTCCCTGTTGTTGCGACAGTTGCTGAATTCCCTTCAGCAAAATTTTACTTAAATGAGATAATAATGATACTGCTTAATAATTACCGCATTCTGACAGATCACCTCCTTTGGAATGGGCACAAACATGCGTCTCTTTCCGTCACTTGGCTAGGTATCTCTCTTCCAAATTTCTTGGCAGAGACTAGTGAGTGCTTTCAGTACATCATCAAGTTTTTGACAGTGTAATTCTGTTCCATCAATTCCTGGAGACATGTTTTTTTGCTAATAATTTCAGGGAACCTTGAAATTTTTCGTTTGAATTAAACAGCACTAGGAGTGGACATATCTGGTTTCCCTATTCACAGGTCAGAGTTAGACATGCCTCCAAGACTTCATCCTTCTTTATGTAATCTGACACCAACCATTGCTCCCACTGCGTTCTATTTCTACAGGGTTTGATAATTCACTGAAGTAGCCACACAAAACTGGTGATGGACAATATGCAATATTAAGGGGGTTTTACAGAGAAGTTAATAGGTGACCACAAGTCAGAATCAGCAAACACTAAGGACATAGTCCTTGGTCCACAGCAATGTCTCTCCATAGGCAGCCTCCAGTCTCTCTGTTCCTCAGCCTCTTAGCCATGTGGTCCCTTTGGCCTTTGCCCCTGTGTTCCAGGAGCCAGCCTGCCTGTAGCTCTGTACAGTTCCATTGTCTTGGGCAAGATAAGGAGAACACACTTCTTAGGGTCAGTACTTCCATACGACAATCTCAGGTGCATCTGGTCTTGGCAGCCAATGCCACTGCAAACAGAGTTCTTGGACAGCTTTTCCAAATGGCCCTAGGGTTTCTCTCGGTATCCCAGATGGCTCTTCTATTGTAAATAATGGCTGTGACGAAGAGGTAATTCACTCAAAAGAAAAATGAAGGATGGTTTCTAAAACCACACCCTTTATTAAAGTAGAAAGATGCTCAATGGAACAAAGGGTCATGTTTGGTTCATATGAAGGTTTACACACACACACTCACAACAGAATTTCTTTTTAAAGCTATGTATTTTTTTTATAAAACAACCTTATCATTTTCAAAGTGTTCTTCATTACACTTAATATATTTGTCAAATCTGAGATTCTATTCTACTCTTGGAAACAATTTTCAAACTCATCTGTTTAGATGCTTACAGCACAGCCCTCATTTTTTTCTTCACCTCTTCTATATTGTCAAATTGCTGTGTTTTCATGACCCTCGTCATTCATAGAAAGGAAAGGAAGTCACACGGAGCAAGGGCAGGAGGATAAGGTATGCCGGGCCAGAGAGACATGCTATTTTTGGTAAAAAACGGGCACACTGAAATAAATGGCTGTGTGAGCAGGTGCGTTGCTGTGGTGGTGATACCAGTCCACCATCTGCCACAAAGCAGGTCTTTTTTGCGGCACACTGTTACGCAACCTTTTCAGAACCTCTAATTAGGAAGCTTGATTGACAGTCTGACCTGGTGGAATGAATTCCAAATTCACTACCTGCCTCACATCCAGAAAAACAAATGAGCATGGTCTTGATCTTTGATTTCACTCGATGAGCTTTTGGGGACAGAGGGGTTGTAAGATGATTGCATCTTTCACTGGCTTGATTGATGTTTGCTTTCAGGGTCGTAAGAATAGCACCATGTCTCCTCACCAATAATGACCTTGGGGGGAAATGTCTGGGTCGCTCAGAGCTGTTCTTTGAAACCATGGCATGTTTCTGGTAAATGCTTTTTCCTGTTCAGACAGAACCCAAGGCACCAATTTCTTAACATCCCTTCTCATTCCTAAATCTTCCGTTATAACTCGGTGATAGTCCAGAAACTTCCCCATCTCTTCAATGGTCCATTGTTCGGTCTTTTTTTCCCTCCATTGTTCGGTCTTAGAGCGCAAGTGCACACAGTTTGTTAACATTTTCATCTGTAGGGAAGTTGACCGATGTCCAGAACGAGGTTTATCAATTGACATTTCTCCTTTTTTAAACGAGAAAACCACTTGTAGACAAAACTTTTTGTAAGCTGTGTTCAACCTCACGACAGTTTCTGCAGCATTTTTCCTGATCAGGAAATAAAATTTCATAGCTGCACAGTGTTCTCTTAAATTGGACATCACAAAAAAATAAGGTTTGAGTGAAACTGCCTTAAGGGATGAAAACACTGTGACCAGAGAGAACCTCCGAAGGCAACACGACTGGGTGCACTGACTCACAGCGAGTTTCTTGATGCTTGCCTAGCAGTGAAAAATGGGTACTAAGAAAGCTCTGCCCAGCAGAGCATTTTTACATTTTTGTTTAGTTTAGTTTTGTTTTTTGGTATGCCCTTGTATTTACCCTCCACCTTCTTGGAGCTAGTCTTGTATTAATCTTTATCAAAGTAATTGTTTCTGCAATGTTCTTCATTTGTGGTTGTCTAGCTCCAGGTCTCTGCATATTCATTATAATGCTTTTTTTTGTCTTCTCAAGCAGCTTTATGACATTTTCTGTTCAGCTTCTATGTCATCCTTTCTTCCCTTTAGCTACTCAACATTCAAAAGCAAGTTTCAGAATCTCTTCTGAAATCTACTTGAGCCTTTTTCTTCCTTCTTGTCTTTTCAGTGACCGTCTACTGTCATCATGTGTAATACTGGTGAACTGCCACGATTTGCCTGGTCTCTGGTCATTAGTGTTCAATGAGGACGTCTTCTTGAAATGGGCTCTCAACTGAAATGGGGTCTACAAAGTGAAAATTTAACTTCCATGGACTTGTTTTCATTTTCTTCAGCTTCAACCTGAACTTGAATATGAGTAATTATTGGTCTTTCCCAGTCTGCTCCTGCCCTTGTTTTGACTGATGATATAGAGCTTCTACATTATCTTCCTCCACACATGTAGTCAGATTGATTCCTTTGTATCACATTTATTGATACCCATGTGTATAGAGGCTCCTTGTGTAACTGAAAAGGGTATTTTCAATGAAGAAGTCATTAGTCTTACAAAATTTCCAGCTGTTTTCAATCACAAAGATCATATTTTCCAGCTACTAATCTTTATCTTTCTTCCAACTTTTACATTCCAATCACCAGTGTTTATTAATGCATATTAATTCCATGCTTGATCAATTTCAAGCAGAAAAAGTTGGAAAAATTAAATTTTTTCATTGTTGGCTCTAGTGATAGGTACATAAATTTGAATACTAGTTGTATTAACTGTTCTTTTTTGTAGGCATATAAATGTTATTCTGTCACATACAGTATTGTACTTACTATAGATCCTGAAATAGTCTATTTTATGATGAATGTATCCATTCTTTTTGAACTTGTCATTCCAGCACAGTAAAATCTGATTATCAATTTTAAATTTCCAATAACATCTCGTTTTAGCTCACTGGTGCCTAATGCCTAAAGTATCAATCTTTATGTGATCCATTTCATTTTGGACAACTAATTTTCCTAGATTAAAATGTTGAAAACTGCATATTCTGATTACTAATGGATAATTTCAGCTGTCTCTTTGCAATTTGTATTATGATCCATTAGCAAATAAAACTTCTGAAAGCTTTGCTCCATCGACATCACTAAGGCGCACACTATTGTGAGACGGCATCTCATGCCTACTCCTGTGTTGAGTGCCTTTGAAACTGAGGGATTCGTCTTCCAGCACTGTTCCAGACAATATCCCACTGTTTTCCAAAGGGTTTCAGTGCCTAATTCCTCAGCAGTGATGTGATAGTTACATAAGTTCATACCAACTTGATATATAACAGTGAAGGGGTGGAGTCTTGCCTTTCAACCAGGTCACAACCTAAAGGTACCTCCTTGTGGCTGTCACCTTCTCATAAGGAGGGTATGGAAACCCTGCTCTCTTTCTCTCTGCCTTCACCTTCAAGTTGGAAAGCTACTCTGAGACCTGCCCTAGTTCTTGAGATGTGTCCACCATCACTGGATCCACAAGACTTTGCACCCAATGACCAGTGTTATTCCTGCATTCAGCACCATTGCTTGAGACTGCATGAGTCTGAAGAGTGACTGATGGACTACTATCGGACTTATGGACTAGAGTTGAACTGGTTGGGATGTTTTCACATTAAATAATTACTTCTTAATAAAAATTCATTTCTTACATACATATGAGGGTCACAGATTTCATTTCTCTAGTCAGTCCAGCCTAACACATATGGTACATTGGGAGTGGGGTACTAGAGAAACAAACCATGAAGTTAGAGAATGGAGGCTTGTCTGACCTCTGCCTTATAGTAGTGTTTCTTCTTTTGTTGACCAGAGGTCAGATATGGCCTTGCATTTTACTGGGTTGTTTTCTGAAAATGAAGGTTTTTATGCCTAAAAGTTGTTTTGGGTTATTCCTGTCTGAAATGGTGAAATGAGTGTGAAAAATGTGAATTTTGAGCTCAGGGGGTGAATCGTTTCTTGAACTTCTCTGAGGCCATTCTGCTTAGTCAAAATGGTTGACCAAAAGCCTGGCCCTGGCTTGATGCAGTCAGAGGCCTAAGACCATATTGCGTATGAATGGGATAGTTGAGAGAAGAAAAAAATGGACTGTTTTAAGAATGTGTTTAGGATCTGGCTGTACTAGAATTATATTTCTTCTAGCAATCATTATTGACATAATGTGTGATAGAAAGGACTGTTGTGACATCTGAAGATATTTTATAAGCCCACTCTCTTCAGACATTAAATTGGATCTATTAAATAATGAGTTAAAAACCTTGCAAATAAGGTTCTGGAAGCATAAGGTCTAGCCAGTGCTTTCAGTGCTTAGGACATTTGCTTTTGAAGAGACTTGTCTAGATAGCGGTTGTCAGACTGAAGAAAAGAGGAGTCATTTTGTCTTTTTGAATTTTGAAGTAGGGGTTTACACCTGAAGCTGAAAAATTTGGAACCATAAAGGAACACTCCTCTCTATAACTGAAGGTTAAATGAGCCTGTGAGGAACCTGAAATACTTGCTAGTGACCACCTGGACCCACTTATTGAGTGGAAATGGGAGAAACGCACCAATAGAGAGATGGGTTGTGTCTGCCACTGACATCCATGGACCTGGTTCACAGGGATTAGAGGAGAAGACAAGAGCTGGTTGGCTGGTCTATAGTTTAAAGGTTGTACAGAACCTGAGCCTACGGCATAACCTAGCCAAAGGGGGTGTGGGTTGTTGAGGATTTGTGAAAGGACCAATGGTCAAAAGGCAAGAGAGTCAATGGACACCCTGGTGAGGCTAAGTGAGGCTGCCCACAATGAGTTGACTGGAATCCAACTCGATGAAGATAAGATTTCTGAGCCTGTGAATTGGTGTCTATTGCTGCTGACTTTATGAGTGGCCTGTCCTGATTGACTTTTCTTATGGATACAAACTCCCAATGTTCCAACTGGAATGAAGATTCTTCACATCAAAGAACATAAGAACATGCTTGTTACCATAAAAGGAAGTGTAGAGATTGGATACCCAAAATGGGGGGACAAAGGCATGAAGGGGCTGATTTATACATTTTCATGGATGGATGATTATGTTGATTAAGGTAGGAATTCACATAACTGCAATTGTTAGGCATTGAATATTTTGTTTTGTTCACTAATAGAATATAATGTTAAAATGAGGTTGGCACATTTTGAGAAGTATGGATTTTATTTTTATCTTGTTAGGCACAAATATGATTGTACTATTATCTTTGTTGAAAAACTATGTATGTCTAAAGAGTTGTGTAAAAATATCAGGTTGACAAAAGATGGGCTGTGGCAGCTACATAACTTCGTGTAAACTTGGTATATAAACTTGTAGGGATGGAGTCTAGCCTGTCAAGCAGGTCATAGCCTGATGGTACCTCCTTGTGGGCGTCACCTACTTATAAGGAAGACTCAGTGAATCTCTCTTTCTCTGCCTTCACCTTTATGCCAAGTCGCTCTGAGACCTGCCAGAGCACTGGATATGTGCCTACTGCCATTGGATCCACAAGATTTTGCATCCACTGACCTGTGATATTCCTGCATTTGGCATCATTGCTTGTGACTGTATGAGTCTGACGAGGGACTTATGGACTAGTAACAAACTTATGGACTTGAGTTGGACTGGGCTAGAACTTTATTTGGTATAAAGTTACTTCTTCGTCAACCTGGCTTAACACAAGTGGAAACCCTATTCCTCTGCATATTCTTGAAGGTCTGCTGAAACCTGTCCAACCTGAGTAACTTTGCTGGTATTTGAAATACCACTGGAATAGCCTCCAACATCACAGCAACATGAAAGCCATCCAGTAGGACAAGCAGATAGGTGAGTGATGTCTCTTATAGTTATTGTTGTTGTTGATAGGTACCATCACATCTGTTCTGATTCATCGGGATCCCATGTTCAACAGAAGGAAACACTGCTTGGTCCTGGCACCATCCTTACAGTTGTTCTTACTTTTTAGCCCATTGTTGGCACCACTGTGTCAATACACCTTGCTGAGGGCCTTCCTATTGTCTACTGTCGCTCTCCTGTGCCAGGCATTATGTCCTTCTCTGGGAACTCAGATCTCCCGACAAGCTGTTAGACAGCTGTGAGACAGAATCTCACCATCCTTGCTTCAAAGGGACATTCTGGCTGTCCTTCCAGGGCAGAACCGGGTGTTCTTGGAAGTTCACAGCAAAACAAAATGAAACAAACACATGGCCATCAAGACATCAACACAAGAAACCAAATGCTTTAGGGCAAGATGCTTGCTGGCTGAGTGGGAGGCCTCCAAGCACTCGAGGCAACTGGATTCGCCTATTCACAGGGCTGGTGCTGGGTACATTTTGAATCAAGGCTTCCTGGTGGGTTGGGGGGCTCTGAATACTTATTGACAGGGCTTGTAGCTTTATAAACCTTGTCTGCGCAGGGTCAATTGCTAAAGAAAGAGGTGACTGTGAGCACTGCTGAGAAGAACTGTTCTGGTTGAAAACGGTATAAGTTGATCCTGAACCCAGATTGTCGCCTGCTACTTTTCTAATAAAATACATGATCCTGAGTATGGTCTGTGGCTCTGTGAGCCCTGCAATGGCATATCGGACCTACCAGAGAATTAGATAGTGCTACGGAAGCAGACGTGGTATCAGGATTGGTAAAAAGATTGGAAGGTGGAGACGAGTCTGACTTCTGCTTCACAGAAATCAGCCTGAAGCTGTGCATCGTGACCCTTTCTGAAGTTGGAGGAGGTCAGATGCCACCTCATGCCAATTGTATGCGATAGGAAAGAAACTCAATCTCTGCTACTCTCCCTCCCTCCCTCTCTCTCGTTCAATTGCTTGCGTACTTGCTCACACTCGTTTTTTCAGTAAGAACTTTATCAGCAGAACCTATGCTGGCGAACTTACATAGTAGCATCTGCTTTTGAAACTTTGCCATGCTTCCATGCATGGTTCTTCCTTGCCCTTTAGTACTTTATTCACAGTATTATTACTGCCTGACAGATATTCGTTAGTGTATTTTAATGCTATTTACTTGCTTACCCCCCATTACATTGGACATTGCAGAGCTAAAAACTTAGGTCAGTTCACTGCCATTAATTATCTTGGCACGTGGTTGATTTTCCACAAGCATTTATAGGAGAAAAAAGTCTGCATGGCCAGGAGATTTCCTAACTTCCATCTGTGGGTTCAACATGAACGCTGAGTAAAAGCAGTCAACACTGACCTTTTGCAAAGTGTTTTTGTTATGCCTGAGATTGGAACGAGAAGTGGAATGAAAACTGAGTCACAGCGCAATATAGACACAACTCTAACATGCATAACCTACAATATCCAACTACACAAGTCATGTGTTTGACACATAGTTCAGGGATGAGCCCCAAACCAGTCTGTCAGATGAAGACAAAGACTCCCCCCTCTCTCCCTCCTTCGGTACCAACGTGTGCGGAGAGAGAAGGGGAGACAAATATAAACCACCGGATTTTTGAGCTGCCACTAGTTCTAAGCTTTTGTTACACAAGGCACCCGAGAATATGAAGTGTAGATGTATACTGCGTAGTTTCAAATACCTCACTCAGTGTTATAAACAGCCTTAGCATATAGGTTAGGCTCATCTATCCTAGGACCTGTTCTAGAAAATTGTACAGAGAAATGCTTGGCCTCTATCAAAAGACATTGATTTCATACTTGTAGCAGGGCGACGATCTCTCGACGCACACAAACCCAAAGTAGCCGCGTTTGCCTCCGAGCCTGGAGCCTTTCCGATGCTTGTGCTCGCAGCAGGAGCTTAGTCGGTTCACCTGGATCCCATTCAGGAAGAAGGTCAGGCTGAAGGGGAAACCATGGTGCCTTTTGGACACAAACTGAAAGGTCTCTGGAATGAAAGCGAGAAGTGATTAGTGAAAGCTACTGGCTTTAAACTAACCTGGCCTAATCATATTGTTCTGCTAGATACATATAAGCTTCTGCTCTATGTAACTTTTTAACTTTAGGTCAACTTTTCAATCACAAAAATGCCTTTCAATTGATACAATGTGAAGAATGAAGCTAATGTCATTGGTCATTATGTCTAGAAACTATGGGATGGGAATGAGTTATAACTGTGTAAATTTTCACACACAAATATTAAATAAAAATACAGTCCATTAATTTAATTTTAATACTCTAGATCTTTTTACTTGGGAGAATAAACTCCTTAATGTACCCATTACCATCAATTATGACTCACAGTGACCCTACAAGACAGTAAAACTACTCTATTAGGTCTTTAAAACTGTAAATCTTTAAAGAAGTATATTACCTCATCTTTCTCCCTCTGAGCAATTAGTGGTTTTGAACCACTAACCTTTCAGTTGGCAAACCCAAACTTGATCCACTCCACTTATGCCACCAGGGCTCCATCAATTATAACACTGTCATTGCATGAATATAGATTATAGCTAGGTCCTTTTGCCTGATTATCTTGCATGTGTTCTTACTCAATGTTTAGCCCTAGTGTCCAGATAAGGAGGCCTGATGGCACAGTGGTTTAGTGCTGAAGAAACACTGGCTGTTCAAACCCAGCAGCCACGTGTGGGAGAAAGCTGTGTAATCCCTACGAGGCATAGAACTCTTTTCTATGTTCTCCTATGAGGTCATTGTGAGTCAGAATTAACTCAATGCAACTGGTAGTGGAGTGCCCAGATGAGGAAATGGGTTTTATAAAGAAGCTCTGAATTTACACAAGATCATACATACAGTGAGTAAGGATGTTAGGGTTTGAGTCAAAACATCTCTAACTTTAGATTCCATAGCCCTACTTTTCTTTATAAAGTGCTTGTTGACAAAGTACATAATGACCAAAATACTTCTGAGGGTAGAGGAGTGCTTGTAAACACATTTTTTTCAGATGTGATATGAATACACCATAAATGCATGCATGAGAGAGGTATAATTATCCCATGTTCAATTCATACTCACTTCTGTTCTGATTTGGGACACCTTGTTTCATTCCAGCCTGTAAGTCCCACCAATAAAAGCCACTGCCTACAATTAACCCTGCATACCATTCCATGTGTTCACAAGGCCCTGGAGAGATAGTACCCTAAAGACCCAAAGCTCTGAATCTGAGACATCCTATTACGCAGCGTGGTTTAGCAATGTCCTTTCCTACAAAGAAGGCGGCATGAACCCCGCCACTTCTATCAACAGAGTTAATACTTTTCACCTCTAACCAGTGTACATTTTTATTGTTGCATTTGTTTTCATATAAAGAGAAAGGTATCAGAGTCAGGAGCAAGCAAGATGGTCTTGTTTTACAGGATCTTGGAAGTTTTCTGCCTCCTTGGTGCAGCCTTACCACTGTTTCAGTCACTATCTTTTGGGAGGGAGATTTTAAGTCTATCTCCTCTGACAGATGTCTGTCTGACACAGGTTCCAGCTCTCAGGATCCATTTTCCTATACCATGACCAGACCAGTGGTCTCAAACATTTGTGCTTATTAGACTCACCCCTGGGGCTTGTTAAAACACAGATTTCTGGGTTTCACTACAGGGGTTTAGGAGGCCTGGGGATGTTGTTGTGAGCTTTCGAGTCAATTCTGGCTGTTAGCCATACCATGTGAAAGGGGAGAACTGTCTAGCAGAGTTTCCAAGGCTGAAATCTTTACTGAGAACAGGTCCTTTCCCCCCATGAGTTGCTGGTGGTCTCGAACCACTGACCTTTAGTAGAGCCCAAGAATTTACAGTTCTAGCAAGTTGCCAGGTGATAGTGAGGCTATGGTCTGAGGACAACACTGAGAAATCCCTATCTAAAAGTCTGTTTCCCTGCCCATCTGCAAAATCCTGGCTAGAAAGCGAAGGTTGGTCCCACAGCAGCGACACGGGAGACTGCCGACCAATATGCAATGAGTACTATTTTCATCCATCTGTGTCACATGACCTAGACACATTGCCTGCGTGCCACAGAATGCCCCTAACAGAGAAGAAACCGTGCTAAGAAGAGATTTGTTGAAAATGAAAATTCGACCAAGTATACCTTAATATTCATGATGTGAAATTAGAAGGTTGGGAAAGAGAAAACAGTCCGAGAAAGTTAAAGCACAGCATGTTTACAATTGCACTTGTCTTAACAATTTCCCGAGTCCTAAATAGCGACTGGAAAGAGAGTTTGGCTGCTTTCCTTTGTCAAACTTGAATCCCACGCTCATTCTGCCGCAGCATCACGGCCACACCATCCTAACGCACACTGCGTGTGAAAGGTGAACAGGCAGTAACCAGTGGCTAGGTGTAGCGCCCTCTCCATTGGACACTCAGGTGGCTGGAGAGAATAGCCACCTATTATTCCATTTCTCATCTTCATTTCGCTACCAAGCTTGTTGAACAAGAATCAAAGCCTTCTGCCTCTAGTATTGATTTCACAATCTTACATTTTAAAGTATAGTGATACCTTGCAGCCCTGACTAAATGGTTTCCCCATGGATTAGTGAAAAGAAAATAGTCAAAAATCAGAGGATCTGGTCTATGCCCCCGTTGTTCATGTATCAGTTCAATGCCATTCAATTTCACAATTCTCGTGCATAAGTTGCAGATGGTGGGGCAAAAACCCATTCTTCCCATGCTACCGTGTTTTTAAAAGTAGATTAGCTTATAATATTAGGAAGCGTTGTTTACATTTCTTTGCAAATTTCTTATGTTCAGAGTTAATTGGAAATAAGTAGCACTTTGAGGCACCAAAGGAAAACAAAAATGCTAAGAAGATGCCAAAGAGACTATCCTCTCTCAAGAAGTTGTAATTTGGCAGGAAAGGCAATAGTAGTAAATCAAACTTCTGGAGGAAAGTAGCTACCACATTCTCTCCATAGGGTGTGAGGGGTGATGCTGGGAGAGTGGAGGGTGAGTGGGTTGGAAAGGGGGAACTGATTACAAGGATCCACATGTGACCTCCTCCCTGGGAGATGGACGGCAGAGAAGAGGGGGAAGGGAGACTCCGGATAGGGCAAGATATGACAAAATAACAATCTATAAATTATCAAGGGCTCATGAGGGAGGGGGAAGTGGGTAGGGGGGGAATAAAAAAAGAGGACCTGATGCGGAGGGCTTAAGTGGAGAGAAAATGCTTTCAAAATGATTAGGGCAAAGAATGTATGGATGTGCTTTATACAATTGATGTATGTATATGTATGGATTGTGATAAGAGTTGTATGAGCCCCTAATACAATGTAAAA
The DNA here is from genome assembly GCF_050624435.1 of Tenrec ecaudatus. Taxonomy (NCBI): domain Eukaryota; kingdom Metazoa; phylum Chordata; class Mammalia; order Afrosoricida; family Tenrecidae; genus Tenrec; species Tenrec ecaudatus. The sequence goes on from NC_134530.1 coordinate 103,698,768, forward strand.
AAAATTATGAATCTCAAAATGAACCAAAGACCGCAACAAATTAAAAAAGCACACATTCATGAAAAATCCATGAACTGCAGGTTGTCAAGGTGGGATTCAAGTGCCAAGTGCAGTTTCTAGCCATCACACCTGCCACTAGTTCGGTTCAGTAGTCAGAGAAGAGGCAGGCCATGCATAACCTCAAGCTCTCTTGCCATAGATGCTTGCTTTGGGGCAGACGAAGGCAAACCTGTGGTCAGTGGCAGATCGCTAATATGAATCCATCCTGAAGGCAAAACACCAAAGCAGGTCAGAGGTTCAGTTAGTCTGAGATTGAAGTTTGAGTCAAAATAAACAGTGTACTAGAAATTACCAGGGGTGTTAATTCCAGTGAACTGGAAGTGACATCTGTACACACCAGACAGGCTATCTAAAAGTTTTCATCTCCACACGGACTCAGGAGACAAGAGAGCCTGGAAGAAAGTGAAACTTGGGCAGATCTGAAAACTCTATGAACTTACACTCTTGAACCCATAAATAAATCGATTTGCAAAAAGTGGAGCCTCCCTAGCTCTAGGTACTTGAGAAAAAACACCAAAAAAAGTAGCCTTGCCATTGAGCTGTGAAATATAACGGGGCAGTGCCAATCAATTAAAAACAAGACATTTTAAAATCTGAACAGAAAGATCTCTGGCTGCCCATCAGAATTGAGGATGGATACAACGTTTGAGGGGAATTCGAATCCATAGTTGTGATGACCCATTACCTAACATGCCCCATTTTCAACAACAAAATTAAAAAGTATGAAATCAGAGAAAAGCAATATACTCAAGGAAAGAGTCAACGCATTTTGTCTCCGCATGCCATTCAGTAGCAAAGATTGTAAAGAAGCAATCATAAATATGTTCAAAGAAACAAAAGATAGAATATATAAAACTTAAGGATAATATGACAGTGGTTCGAAAACCTGAAAAATTATGAAACAGAATCATACATGACACCCATCCTTCATGTACCAAGTGCCTGTTTAGCTGGTCTTTCAAATTTATGCCAATGTTAAAGCACCTGCTCTGTTTTCATGCAGGAACAAGTGCTGGCAAGAGCGACACAGGTGGTAATGGTTACGGTTATATGTCACCTCGGCAGAGCCATGATTCTCCTGTGTTTGGCAATTATGTGATGATGTAGTCATCTTTTTTGTTATCATATATACTTATCCTCAATTAGCATAATATTAATTCTTGGATAATAACCTGATTTTAAAATATGATCATGTTTATAAATGAGGAGTGGATATAAATTCTAAAGTTGACAGAAAAAAATCAAGGTCAAGAGACAATCTAAACTTATATAAGAATAAATGCACTAGAACATGTGCTTGTTAGGTGCCCACAAGTTGGTTCTGACTTACGTACAACAGAACAAAACACTGTGCCATCCCCACAATGGTCTTGTGTTTGATGCCATTGTTGTAGCCACTGTGTCTACTTCCCCAAGCATGATGTGTTACCACAGGGACTTATCTCTCCTGGAAACATGTCCAAAGCATGTGAGACAAAGTCTCCCCATACTCACACCTCAGGGTGTTCCGGCTGTATTTCTCCTAAGACGGAGGTTTTGTTTCTTTGGCAGTCCATGGTACTTCCGATGTTCTTGGGAAGCACCATAATTCACCTGCATGGATTCCTATTCAATCTTCCTGATTCAATGTCACCTTTCAAATGCATATGAGGAAACTGAAGATATCATGACTTCAGCTAGGCATACCTTAGTCCTCAAAGCAACCTCTTTTCTTTTCAATACCTTCAAGAGCTGTGCAGCCAATGCACACAATGGAAGGCATTATTTGATTCCTGGCTGCTGCTTCCATGAGCATGGATTAAGTGTCCAAGCAAGTTGAAATCCTTGACAACGCCATCTCTCCTCCATTCCTGTTGTCTACTAGCCTAATTGTGAGGACTGTGCTTTCCTTTACATTGAGCGGAAAAGAAGGCTGGAATCCTTGATCTTCATCAGAAAGTGCTTCCAGTACCCCTCACTTTCTGTGAGCAAGATGTGTCATCTGCACAGTGCACGTTGTCATTGAGCCTTCCTCCAAAGTCAGGGCCATTTTCTTCTTCACATAGACCAACTTTTCTGTTTATTTGGTCAGCATTCACACCGAATGAGTGTGGTGAGAGGATACAACCTGACACACGTTTCCTGATTTTAGACCAAGCTGTATTCCCGTGTTCTGTTCCCGCAACTGAATCGATTTGTACACAAGTTCCCCATGAGCACAATGAAGTATTCTGGAATTCCCACTCTTCACAAAGTTTAGCCTCGTCCACGTATCTTTTCATAATCAATAAGCACAACTAATTATCATTCTAAAACACAAAATATTTTGTGTTTAAGCCAATATCTACAAGACATTAGCAATTGTATCCTTTGTTTCACTTCCTCTTCTGAATACAGTCTGAGACTCTGGCATCTTCCTGTCAATGTACTGTGACAAGCATTGATGGATTATCTTCAGTAAAGTTTGACTTGCATGTGGTATCAATGATACTGTTCTATAATTTGAGCATTCTCTTGGGTCACTTTTCTTTGGGATGTGTACAAATATGGATCTCTTTAGTGAAATGGCCAAGTGGCTGCTTTCCAAATTTCTTGGCATAGAGTAGAGAGTGCTTCATCATTTTGTTGAAAGATGTAAATTGTTATTACAACAATCCTTGGAGCCTTCTTCTTGGCTAATGCTTTCAGTTCAGCTTGAACTTCTTCCTTGAGCACCATTGGTTCTTGTTAATGCTACCCCTTGCAATAGCTGAATATTGAAAAAATTTGGTACAGTGACTCTGTATTTGTGTTAGACAGGGTTCTCTAGAGAAAAAATCAGGACACAGGATTGTTTATGGATAGATAGATAGATAGATATAGATCTGTATATAGATATAACACAATGAAATAAACAGCTAATTAGTCCACAGAACAATACAGAGGGTTCAGTTCAACTCACTTCTGTGAGATGGTTAATATACTGGCCGTCCTTCAATGCACAAGGGCTGCTGGGCACAAGTCAAGGAAACAGACAGCCGAGTCTTCTGTAGAGTAATATAGGCAGTCCAGCCACAGGCAGCAAACAGCAGGGCAGGTCACCAACTGTCTATCAGATAACAGGGTCCAACAGTCCCCAGCTCAAGTGTAGTATACACCAGCAGTGTGGTGAACTAGGTCTCAAGGAACCTCAAACTATAGCAACAGGTTCATGAGTTGGTGTCCCACAGGTAGTGGAGCTCACAAGTTGAGGCAGCGAACTAACTAAAGCAGCTGCATACTGGTCCAATCATCAAAGAGCAAGAGACAGAAAGATGAGGCTCTCTGAGCCATTTAACTCTTTGACCTTCAATTAAACTGCAACCTTATTAACCCCACAGATGTCTATTGGCCAGGTGCCACAACAAACCTACCTATCACAGTCTTCTTTCCATCTTTTTTTGATGCTTCCTATATCGTTCAATATCTTGTGCTTGGCATCTTCAATATTGGAGCCCAAGGCTTGAATTTTTTTCTTGAGTTCTTTCTGTTTAAGATATGCCGAGCATATTCTTCCTTTTGATTTTTCAATTCTGGATTTTTATACATTTCATTATAATATTTTAGTTTGTCTTTTGAAAGTGTCTGCTCAGCTTTTTAAATTCATAATTTCTCTCATTTGCCTTAGCTACTCTACAATTAAGAACAAGTTTCACAGTCTCTTCTGACATTTACTATGGTCTTTTCATTTTTCTTATCTTTTTAATGGCCTTTAATTTTCATCATATATGATGTTCTTGATGTGACCCCACAGCTCATAAAGTCTTCTGTCATTAGTGTTCTATGGGCCAGATCTGTTCTTGAGATGTTCTCAAAATTCATGTGGTCTTAAGATCACACTTTGGCTCTCATGGACTTGTTTGAACTTTCTTAGTTTCAACCTGAACTTATATATGAGAAATTGATCATCTTTATCATAGGCAGTCCCTGGCTTCCTTGTAGCCACTGATACCAAACTTCTCCATAATCTCTTCCCACATGTATAGTCAGTTTAATTTCTCTGTATTCCATCCGGAAAAGCCCATGTGTATAGTTGTCATTTATGCTGTTTTAAGAAAGTTTTTGTAATGAAGAAGTTATTGGTCTTACAAAATTCCTTCATGCATCCCATAGCTTTGCTTCTATCACCAAGACAATATTTTCAAACTACCGTTTCTCATGGTTTCCAAATTTTGCACTCAAATTGCCAATAATTATCACTGCATCATGACTGCATGTTGGATCAATGTCAAACTGAATATGTTGGTAGAATTCCTTGATTTCTACATCGTTTACTTTAGTGGTTGGTGCATAAATTTGAATAATAGTTGCATTGACTGGATTTCCTTGTATTCATATAAACTTTATCCCATCACAGACATCATTGTTTTTCAAGATACATCTTGAAATGTCCTTTTGGAAGATAAATGTGATGTCATTCCTCTTGAATCTGTTATTCTGCATAGTAAACAATGTGATTTTCTGATTAAAAATGGAATATCAGTCCATTTCAGCTCACCAATGCCTACAATATCCATCCTTATACATTCCATTTCTTTTTTTTAATTCCAGTTTTCCTACGTCTATGCTGTGCACATTCCAGGTTCCAGTTATTGAGTGATGTCCGTACCTGTGTTTTCTTATTTTGAGTCATGCCCGTCCACCAATTAAAGGTCTGCAGGCTGACTCCTGGTTTTCCTCCCTTCATATCATTAAGGTCAACTCTCCTTTGAGAAGGCACCTCTTCCTTAGTCATATGTTGACTGTCTCCCAGCCAGAGAACTCATCTTATGGCACTGTAACTGACGATCTTCGGCTTCTGTCTTAGAGTTTTCAGTATCTGACAATGTTTCAAAGCAATCAGAAGGTTTGCAGTGGCTAGTACCTCTGAAGTGGGCAACTTTACTCAGAGCTTGTTCTGAGTCTGAAAGCTCTGCTGAGCTCTGTTCACACTGATACTGCTGCTGATATTTAAAATACTGATGCCATAGTTGACAGCACACAAGCCACCACAGTATTCCATAATGACAGAAAAATTACATCAACAGAAATGATATACTATGAAAAACAGAAAAACATCCACAGAGAGGAGACAGATCAGCGCCTTAGAAGACTGGGGAACAACATTCAGCACACAAATATATGTGTGATGGAAGTCCCGGTCAAAGTGGAAAGGGCCAGAAAAATATGTTTAAATAAATAATTACGCAAAAATATCCATATTTCAAGAACAGCATTATTGTAAAACCCCAAGAAGTCCAAGAAATCCCATGTAGGATAAAGGCCAAATTTACTCACCCCAAACAATGCATCACATTGGTGGAAAGTGTAGACAGAATTTTAAAAGCAAGAGATTAAAAATAAATCCATCGCAAATGAGGAAGCAACAAAAAATTCTCAAATCATTGAATTATACATGGATGAATTTATGCATGCAATTCTTACCTTCATATATCTGTATTTTTTAAACTTACAAAATATCAGTGCATGATAATGAGTAAGAGAAAAGGAACAAGATGCCATCACAGAAAATAAGTTAGAGTACAATGAAATGCTTCCGGTTTCACGTACAGACTAAGATCCTGGGGCACTGAGAAGTGATTAAACAGAGTAGAAATCAGCTGTACTAGCTGCAAAGGCCTAAACTGAGTCTTAAGTGATGGGTAAGATTTGAAATTAAAAAGGAAGAAAGAAAGACTATTTCAGACAAAAGAAATATCACAAATATGTGTCTGCAGGCGATAGGAGGCAGCTAGGTATGTGAGGGAGAAATGAGGAATGCACAACAGGATCCGGGTAAGAAAACAGAAACCATGGGGCAAAAAGCAAGGGGGGATTGCAAGACACCAGAAAAGCTTTCATTTCTTTGCACCCACAAGAACCCAGTATTCCTAAGTGTGTCTGTTGGAAAGGGTAACCATAGTAAATAAAAACCCTTGTAGCAAAAAATGTATTCTTTACAAGTAGCGGAAAATATTTGATGATTTTATAGGTGTTGAAAATAAGCAAGCAACTTGTGGCCTGGTGTTTAAAAATCAAACTGCAAGACATTATGAATTACCATGAGAATAAAAAGTGAACTTGCTACATGCCTAAATAATTAATTTCATTGTTACTTCCCGTAAGAAAAGCAAGACAAACTAATGAATGCCATACTTTTAATGAATTTACTGCCTCAACCATAACAAACGCCCCTCCTTTTTAACGGATTTCCTCTAAATTCCTATTCACTTCGCTGAATGCTAGGCAACCTGGATGTGAAGACAGGGCCGATGCTTGTCAGTCCAGCCCGACTGCTGAGATTACTGAAGCACAAGCGATCTCTGAGCCACCCAGCTTTTCCATTTTGAACAAGTACTTTCCTGACAATCAAGAGCAAACACAGATGACAGCGTTGTGTAGACAGTATTCAATTATTTAAGTTCCCACTCCATCCTGTTATTCAAGAATGTCCAGTGCCGTAACCAAAGTCAGTCCCAGGAGCGGTATGAGGAATAACACGAGGCCCAGTAACACTCTTTCTGCCGTAATATCGGGTTTACTCTGTACCATTTAATATCAAATCATTTGTGTAAGCCTCCTCCCTGCTTCATGGTGTGAGCCATGTTTTCCTGCATTTCTATAAACATAACGTGAACACTAAGTCGGACACATGGAAAACCCAGGAAGTGTCGCTGGTAGTGCCATGTATTAAGCTGTGGCTGTTAGCCACAGGGTCGGTGGGACAAACACCTGCTACTCTGCAATAGCAAGGGGAAGCTGTTTGCTCCTATAGAGATTGGGAGTCTGGGAAACCGTATGCCCCACAGGGTTATTATTAGTCAGAATTGACTTACAGGTAACGAGCACGTCTTTGGTTTTAGAAGACCCTGACAAGCTTCTTCACGTTCATTCCAATTTTATACTAGAATTAGCAGTTCTTCTAAATTATTCATTTAAGAGCTATTCTAAAATAAGTTAACATAATTATGCTATTTAATACACATATTATCCCTCATATTATGAAAATACAGAAACCCCTACTATTGATTGAGAATCGTTAACTAGGGCCAGGGGAGTTCTGAACAAGAGCGAGGCCCTGTGCCGGACCAGGGGAGGGGTCTACTCTTATCTTTGAACAGAGCTGGGTGAATGATGTTGAGAAGCCGCCCTTCCTCTGGGCTCCTCGCGTTTTCTTCATTCACACCAGGGAATGAACAAACTGAAATGCTATGGCAAGGTGAATCCAACTCCATTCCATTCCGGCCAACGTGTGAAATGAGGAGGGGCGCATCTTTGGTCACTACTGAGCGTTGCCCTGCATATTATAAAGAGCTCTCGTGGCACCGGGGTTAAGTGCTTGGTTGCTAAACAAAGGGTCGGTACTTCTGCTTCACCAGCTGCTCCTCCAGGGAAAGATGTGACTGTGTGCAGACCTAAAGATTACAGCCTTGGAAACCCCATGGGGCTGCTCCACTCTGGCCTATAGGTGTACTTATTCCGAGTGGAATGGATTCAACAGCATATCAAATAGATTACTTTGAACTAAAACTACAATGAAAGCATTTACACTTCCTTATGCTCGACTGTTTTAAATATGTGCTTTCCAAACATATAGTTTATGTATTTCCCTGTGAATACTTGATTGCTAAATGTAAATCGTCACTGTTTCTGCAAACAGTTAACACACTTGTTTGCTAGCAGAATGATTGGTGCTTTGAGTCCATTGAAAGATGCCTTCAAAGAAAGATCTATTGGTCTACTTCTGGAAAAAAAAGCTATTAAAAGCCTTCTGGAGCAAAGTTCTACTCTGACACCTGGGGTGATCCTGACTCAGAATCAACCCGCTGGCTACTGGTGGCTGTATTGGTGGTGCTGGTGAATGTGGTGGAGGTGGCTTGCGATTGATCGGGAAAATCAGAAGGGCCAGCTCCATTTCTGTTCCCAACTGTTCCCCGAACCCACAAGGATAAATGAAGATTGTTCAAATATAGCCATTTTTTAATTACTAAAAGTAGTTTTGCTTGCTATACAGTTTCTCAAGCAAGGAAGTAGCAAATATAATTCTGACACCTCTTCTTTTGAACTGCTGCTCCCCAGAACTGAACAGTGGAAGAAAACATTTCAATACAGTATGTGAAAACTTATATTGGATATAAAACTATCATATGATCACAAACACAGATTTATGACCAAATGAAAGCAGAAATAGCCTTCAGAGACATTTGGCCAAATTCTACACGAAGTTATTTAGGTGTGATTCACCCTGAAATTGATTGGATTTGTGATTTTATCTCTATGTACCTTTAAAGAGCAAATTGCCAATCTGATATTTTTCTCTTAGAATAATGCATGGCATAATTCAAGCCAAATGGTTAACTTGTAATTCGGGGGACAGCTTTTTTTGTGCAACATTTTAATGATCATATATCTCTATCCCCGAATTAATCTGTTGCCAGGGTAAATCACTCCAGATTTTTTTTCCGCATCTACAAGAGTAATTGCTGCTTCCGTTTCAATCAAGGAACCATAAATCCAGATTTACTTTTAGGTGACTGGTTTATTTTCTCCCTGAATGTGCATAATTTCATAAAGTGATTGAAGTTATTTTGGTATTATATCAACAACAGCTTATTGGTGCCACCAACTACAAACAATTTTTAAAAATCTGGATTTTACGTGTACCTTTTTCAAGTAGTTTGCCTTTGTAGACACACAGATTTTCCCCGCCACAGTGCTGCTGATACACTTTTACATCATCGCGGAAGTCGGCGCCATCATAAGCAAGGTGCACACTCCTCCCCAAATAGACCATTGTAATGACTGCATTGCTATGGAGTGATGTTTTATGAATCCTTCTTGAGTCCTAGAATAAACCAAGCAGCGTGTATATTAACTAAGGACCTGCTGATCCGAGTTCTGATCTCATATGACATTGTAATGTAAAGAAAAGGGCTATTTTTAGGCCCCTAGCAGCAAACTGTATAATGTCTATCTACCCAGCACACGGAAAGTCAAGCCTGCTACCTATGGTATCCCTTATAATGACAATAACATATTCATTTTTGCTTAATAATCACACTGAAAACACTGGCACTTTGGTCTGTCTGTTGCCTTTTATTTTACATGTATGTGTGTGTGTGATATGATAAAAATGTCAGTGAATTTACTCGGCTACTGCTCTTGCCTCCCTCTTACCTGGTTCTCATCCAATTCAAGTCAAATGAATTAAATAAATATTGGTGACAGTTTTGCTTGAATTTGAAAAAGACTGATTACACCTTCAGAGTAGCTTTTGTTATTTGAGTTGTTAATCTTTACAAGTGAGACCTGACACTCTCTCTCTCCCTGAGCTCGCTCTCTGTGAGAGGGAGCTGTCTACATTTCATTCACCCACTGAGCACCGCTGTGAGGATTTTGGAGAACTCTTACAGGCGGAGGACTCTCCCGTCTTCCCTTCAGTTAAGGAAAAAACCAGTATTGTTAATATTCTTTTTAATACCAAAACATTACAGCCAGCAAAGTTTTTAATCACCTTATATAAAGCTAGTCAATATACTCTCATAGCTCAATATAAATTATTTATATAATATTCAATAAATGTATGTGCCAGAGATTAAATGTCCGATTCATTGCTTCCTCAAGCAAACAAAGATCTCAAACTCACTGCTACTGAGTTAATTCCAACTCATGCTGACCCCACAGGACCTGGAGAACTGACCCTGTGGGTTCCTGAGACTGCTTATGGGACTGGAAAGCCTCGTCTTTCCCCTGCAGTACCTGCTGGTTTCTAACTCCTGACGTTGTGAGTAGCAGTCAACACATTAACCCACTGTACTCTAACGGCTTCAGTCATTGCCTCCTAGTTTACTTGCATATTGCTTTCATAATTGTGAATGAGCACAGTGTCCTCCTAATTTCCAGGAGGGGATCCAGGAAGAAAGAAACTCAAGAAAAGGAAAAAAGGTACAGGTAGGGAAATCAATTGGACTAGGTTGTTGAGAGCCTTTCGACTCTCTTGAAGGACTACCGCAAGCCCTTAGAGTGGTGCATGAGGAAGGTGTTATTCTTAACCAACTTCTTTTTTCTAAAAGTCCATGTTTAGTTAGATGAAAAATGTAGAGAAACTAACTTCCAGTGCATCCAAGGAAATTAAACGGATGCTCATTGAATTAGAGATACATTGGAAGCATGCTATTTTCTAAAATGAATAAAAAATATCCAACAAAAATTTCCTAAGGAGACACTGAAATACGTTCATCTCCAAACCCATCTCCTTCCATCAAGGGGAATGATTTTCCACTCAGTTCTACTTATCTGAAGCAAAAACCTCAGGAAACAAATATGATCAAATGAAATTCTGCAAATAACAGTCAAAAAATGTAAATTGGTGGGAATAGCAGAGACATCCAGGATTTAAGATTCAAGCAAATTGCTCTGTAGGTAGACTGAGAGAGTTTCCAAGTAGAAAGATCATCAGCAGAAACAGTTCAGGGACAACCAACAGTCAAAAAGGTAAATCAGAAAGCTGGATAATTCTTTGCAGATTAGAATCACAGTTGAAAGCAAATGATGGTGGCAGGCCTGGCTCCCAGATGCAAAATCATAGCCTCGTGGTTTCTGTTTCTCGGGCAACTGTGGAGCTGCGGGATACACGTATGCAGAGCAACAAGCAAGCAGCTGACCTAAAGCAAATCCAACTCCAAGCTCCCGCTACAAAATGTAATGATGTGACTGTGATTAAATGAAAGCATTCCCTCTTTGTGAAGCAACACTTTCTAAAGCTGCAGGGATTTCGAGGTAGTCCTGTGAGCTTCTAGGAGATAAGCACTGTATAAATACAAAGCAACAGTGGGATTAGCGTGATGGAAAGGCCTGCCTCATACGTACAAAACGAGAAACTAGAGGAAGGAACTTAAAAATAAAGGGTATGGCAGCCCTTCACCCTTTTCATCCTCTTATTCATGACTTATTTTTTCCCCTGCTAAGGCATATTTCTGCTATCAACATCTCTTTTCTTCTGTGTCTAGTTACTTCATTTTCTCTTTTAAGACATTTCCCAATTATTGCCACCAGGTAACCTTTTCTGGGCTTTAACAGGAGGCCCGAGTGACAGCTTGTGATTAAATGCATGCACTAGGAAACGAACAATTGTTTCTTTCCCTTGACTAAATTGCCTCTCTACTTACCATCTTCCAAGGTTATAATGACCCGAGACTGAGGAAACTTTAACAAGGCTTCGCAGCCCTCTGCTGCCCTCAAGCAAGCACCGCCATGTTCAATGAGAATTCCGTTGCATTTCAAGAACAGGAGCAAGGTCTCCCGCCCCCGAGTAACAGTGACAGTGATCTTTCTTACGTTCTTCCCTGGGAGCTGATGATTTTCCTCCTTGTTTCTTGTCTGCTTTCTCAGGCACGTGCAATCAAGGCTGCAAATCAGCAGCAAGCCCACGGAGTGACTAACGAGCCAGTCATTACGTATTTGCAATATTTAGCATTTGATTGAGGCCTACTAAATTTTCACTGCGATCTCTTTATCCCAGCTCTGAATTGTGTGAGGGGTGGATTTGAAGAAATTGTGTTGGTGTTAAAGCGCTTGTTCTTGCTGATAGTGTTGGGCTCCAGCCATTCAAGCTGTAACAAACTCGGGACGTTTAGAAGTCTTACCTGGACCACAACAATTAGTAGGTTGACCACCAAACTTATCAACCAAACTGGTATACATAGAGAGCAAGAGGGGTGTCTTGGAAGAAGTAGAGGCAAAGGTAGTGGGACTTTGATTTAAATACTTTGGACCGGTCAGAGAAGCCAGCCCCTGAAGAAGGACATCAATCTTTGTAAAGTGGAGGGGCAGCAACAAAGAGGGAGGCCCTCAGCAAGTTGGACGGACACAGGCCTACAATAATGGACTCTAACGTAAGAAATGTGAGAATGGTGGTGGACTGGGGGACCTTTGGTTCTGCTTACATAGAGTTGCTATGAGTTGGAACTGATTTGATGGCCCCTGACAACATGCTGGGGGTACAGGGCTAATAAATCAGTACTATTCCTGAAAAATTGAAATAAAATTTAACCCAAGTTATTGGTCCCCTAATATCTAGTGTGATCTCCCTTAAAATCTTCCTCTTCCTGGATATCAGAGTGACCTATTGTCATTAAATAATGTGATTCTTCTGTAAAATCCTCAACAATCTCTAATTATTCATGGGTAAAGGCCCACTGTTCCTCAGACAACATAAGCAGTCTTGTCTAGTCTGGGGTCTTAAAAGCTTGAAGCTAAACAAGCAGCCGTCTAGCTGAAAAGCAACAAAGCCCACATGGAAGAAGCACACCAGTCTGTGTGATCATGAGGTATTGATAGGATCAGGTATCAAAGACCCAGAACAAAAAAATCATATCACTTTGAATGAAGGGGAGTGCAGGGTAGAGACCCAAAGCCCATCTGTAGGCAACTGGACATCATCACTGACAGAAGGGTTTTGGGGCGGAAATGAGCCCATAAGTGTACAGTACAGCAATGATGAAACATACAACTTTCCTCTAACTTTTTAATGCTTCCTCCCCCCATCATGATCCCAATTCTACCTTACAAGTCCAGTGAGACCAGAACATGTACACTAGTACAGATAAGCACTGGAAACACAGGGAATCCAGGACAGATAAACTCCTCAGGACCAATAATGAGAGTAGCGATACCAGGAGGGGAAGGGGAAGATGGGGGAGAATGGAGAAACCAATCACAATAATCTACATATAACCCCCTCCCAGGGGGACAGACCACAAAAAAGTGGGTGAAGCGAGACACTGTTTAGTGTAAAACATGAAAAAAATAATAATTTGCAGATTATCAAGGGTTCATGAGGGAAGAAGAGACGGAGGGGAAAAAGTGAGGAGCTGATACCAAGAGCTTAAGTAGAATGAAAATGTTTTCAAAATGAAGATGGCAACATATGTACAAATGTGCTTGACACAATGGATGGGTGGATGCATTCTGATAAGAGATATACAAGTCCCCAATAAAATGAATTTTTAAAAAGAAATCTTGCCTAATCTAACCTCTTCTGTAAAATACTGCGTTGTTTCTAATGAGACCCTTGAACAACAGGCTTAAATTGTGCTGGCCCAGTTACAGAAAGAAAAGACCCAGCACTTCAGTTATTACTATAAACTCAAGTCTTGTGAGAGATCCCCTTAAAAGCTGTGTCATGTGACTGTGCGAGTTACTAGAGAGATGAATTGTTCAAACAGAATGTGGAGGAAATGATTATCCTCACGCAGCATTTAGAGCAAATGTTCACAAACACTCAAGTTCACTGTAATAAAAATAAAAATTCAATTTGTAAGGTAGAATTGAGGACATGGTGAAGGAAGCACCAAAGAACTAGAGGAAAGTTGTGTGTTTCATCGGTACTATACTGCACCCTGACTAGCTTTATCTCTTTCCTATGACCATTCTGTGAGGGGAAGCCCAATTGTATACAGATGGGCATTGGGTCTCAACTCCATGTCCCCACCCCCATTCACATTGGGTATGATTTTGTCCTGAGTCTTAGATACCTGATAGCTGATCCCATCAACACCACATGATCACACAGGCTGGTGTGCTTCTTCCACATGGGCTTTATTACTTCTGAGCTAGATAGCCACTTGGTTATCTTCAAGCCTTTAAGTCCCCAGATGTTATATATTTTGATAGCCAGGCACCATCAGCTTTCTTCACCATTTTTGCTTGTGTACCCATTTTGTCTTCAGCAATTGTGTTGAGAAGGTGAGCATCACAGATTAGACCAGAACTGTGGTTTAGACAGGTACACTGCTATAGATAAGAGCCCACAACACAGGGAATCCAGGACAGATAAACCTCTCAGGGCCAACAATGAGAGTAGAGATACCAGGAGGATTAAGGGAGGGTGGGGGAGAAAGGGGTAATTGATCACAAGGATCAACCTATAGCCCCCTCCCAGGGGGATGAATAACAGAAAAGTGGGTGAGCAGTGATGGAAGATGATGTAAGATATGGAAGTAATAATCTATAACTTATCAAGGGCTCGTGAGGGAGAGAGGGTATTCACAGGAGGTGGGGGAAGGAATGGGGAGCTGATAACAGGGGCTCAAGTGGGAAGAGAATGCTTTGAAAATGATGATGGCAGCATATGTGCAAATGTGCTTGATACCATTGGATGAATATATGAATTGTGATAAGAGATGTAAGAGCCCCCAATAAAATTATTTCAAAATAAGTAAGTAGATAGATAGATAGATAGATAGATAGATAGATAGATAGATAAAATTCAAGGTTATCAAGACCATTTGATTCAGAGAGAGCCTTTAACAGTGGATGGCTCCTATGGGTATCTGAGGCTGTGAATCATCACAGGAGGAGAAGATCTTATCTTTCTTGCACAGAGCAGCCCACTCCTTAACCACGACACTGCCCGAGCTATACTAGAAGGGGGAATCGGCTTTTATGTTAACCCCAAAGAATTCACTATGAAAAGTGTTTAATTTTTAAAAATCTGCTTATAACTGTGCTGGTGCTAGTTAAACTTGTATTGCTCACAGGTCAACTACAAATTATATTCATATTTTCTACCAAGAGGGAGTTCAGTGGCTATACTACTCCCTACCCCGTGCTCCCTCTCCTTGGACACACACACTTTGGCGAAAGTTCAGCAGTATCCCTGAGTCAGAATCGCCTCCATGGCAGCGAGTGAGTGAGCTACTAAACCAAAGATTGCTGGTTTGAATCCACCTGCAGCCCAGGCAGAAAAGCGGAAAAGATGTGGCCAACTCTTCAAATCATAGAAAATCTAGGGGGCAGTTGCACTTTGTCACATGGGGTAACTATGAATTGGATTGACCTGACAGCACCCAACAATAGGGTACCTCGACAGACCCAGCAACTGACTGATTTCAGTGGTCTCAAACTCACTTGCTTCTAGTAAAGAAAACGTATTTACAGTCAGAGTACAAATCGCACGGTACTGAAATTATTCCCATGCACTCATCTTCCTCACTAGATAAAGATGATGTTTATCTGCCTTTATGGCTCCTGAACCTTGTTTCAGTGCTGGCCTCTAAAAAAAAAGGTCAACTGTCACCCAGTCCATACAGAATCATTTTCGCAGCCCAAAGGGTCACCAACTATGCCAGACGGGCTCCTTGCACTGGGCCCTAGAAGCTAGTAAAGCCCAAGCCTAATCATCTGTCATTTCACTCATTCAGACTCATGGCCACCAGTGTGCATGGAGTGAAAGCGTACTTCATAGGGATTTCTTCTCAAGTGCCTGGAGTGAGTCAAAACTCCAATGAGCCAACCTTGCAATTATTCGCTTATACCGCAGCCCATACTGTGGTGTTAACTCTAACTCATAGCCACTCTGTAAGACAAAGTAGAACTTCTCACCATGGTTTCCAGGACTATAAATCTTTATGGAAGAACACAGTCTTACTTTTGTCCTATGAGAGGCTGATGGGTTTGAACACTGGACCTTGTAGTTAGATAGCCAATGATTACCTCATCAAGGGACTTGGGCTCCCTTTGCAATGGGAGGACCTAGTAAATGTTGATTTGACTAAATATAGAGATGAAACAACTACGGATTTCTTGCTCAGTCTTTGCTGAGATAAAAGCTACAGCAGTTTGATTCCATCCTAAATTGGGAGTGTTCTGAATGTATAGTAGCACAAAGTGAATCAAAGAAACCCTAGTGGCACTGTGGGTTACAAGTTTGGCTGAGAATCTCAAAATCAGCAGTTCAAATCCACCATTCTATCCCAGGGAGAAAGATGAGACTGTCTCCTTAGAAACCTTATGTGTTATAGAGTTGCCGAGTCAAAACCGATTTCATCATACTTGAGATAGTTTGCTGCTGTTTTTAAGGACACGAGGACACAAACACTGGTTTGTGGTGGTGGTGGTGGTGCCTTTGAGTGGGATTGATCTCACAGGGACTCGGTGTAAAGCAGAACGAGACACTGCCCGTGCAGCAGCATCCGCACAGCTGTTCTTAGTTATGTTTCACCTCATTACTGCCAGCACCATGTCAATCCATATCATTGAGGGCCTTCCTCTCTGTCACTGCCCTTTGCTTTACCAAGCATGATGTCCTCCCCAGGGACTGGGTTTTCCTTATTACATCTCCAAAGGAAGTGTGATGAAGTCTTGAACCATCTTTGTTTCTAGGGAGCATTCTGACTTTACTTCCAAGACTGATTGGTTTGTTCTTCTGACAGTCTGTGGGACTGTCAATATTCTTTACTGATATCATAATTCAAAGGCATCAATTTTCCTTTGAACTTTTTATCCAATGTCAATCTTTCACAGGCATATGAGACCATGGAAAACACTATGGGTAGGGTCAGGTGCACCTTGTTCTCAAAAGTACACTGTTGCTTTTTGACACTTTGAAGGGATTTTGTACAGTAGGTTTACCCAATGAATGCCATTGTTTGATCTCTTGACAACTGTTTCCATTATCATTGATAGTGGAAGCAAGCAAGACAAAATCCTTGACGATTTGTCTCTTTGCTCCATTCATCATCCTGATGCCTATTGGGAGAGTGGTGAGGATTTTGGTTTCCTTCTCACTGAGTTGAAATCCATATAGAAGACTACAATTTTTGATCTTTACCAATAAATACTTCAAGTCTTCCTCACTTTCAGCAAGCAAGATTGGGTCATTTATATATCACAGTTTGTTAATAACCCTTCCTCCTGATTCTACAATCTTCTTCATAAAATCCTGATTATTTGCTCAGCATTCAGATTGAATAAGTATTGTGAGATTATAGGACCCTCATGCACACCACTCCTGATTTAAACAGAATGATTCTCTTGTACATGAACACAATGAAGTGTTCTGTAATTTCCTTTCTTCTCACGGCTATCCATAGTTTGTTATGATCCCCACAGTCAAATGTTTTTGCTTAGACTATTAAACATGAATAAACATTTCTGGTATTCTATGCTTTAAGTCAAGATCCATCTGACATCAGCAATATTTCTTGTCCCACGTGCTCTTCTATAATCTAGCCAGAACCTTTGGCAACTCCCTATCAATGTTCTCCTTCAATTTGTGTGGGATGAACTTCAGTAAAATTTTATTTGCATGTGATATCAATGATATTGTTCTATAATTTGAGAATGTTGTTGGATCACTTTTCTTGGAATGGGTATATAGAGATAAGAATTATAGATATCTTCAATTCCGTTGGTCAAATAGCTATCTCCCAAATCTCCTGGCATTTACGAGTGCTTCCAGGGTACCATCATTTTGTTGAAACATTTCAGTTGGTGTTCCATCAATTCCTGGAGCCTTATTTTCAGATAATGCTTTCAGTGTAGCTTAGGCTTCTTTCAGTATCATAAGTTCTTTCTCATATGCTTTCCTCCTGAAATTATGGAATGTTGTGCAATTCTTGGTTCAGTGACTGTGTATTCGTTCCATCTTCTTTTGATATGTTCTGCATCATTCAATATTTTTCTCAATCTTTCAATATTGCAACTCAAAGCTTGCATTTTTGTCTTTAGTTCTTTCAATTTAACATATGTTGAAAATATTTTTTCTTTTTGGTTTTCTAATTATAGGTCTTTGCACACTTAATTACAATATTTTACTTGGTCTTCTTGAGATGCCCTTAATTTTCTTTTAAGTTCTTTGATTTCATCATTTCTCCCATTTACCTTAGCTACTCTATGATTAAGATCAAGTTTTAGAGTTTCTTCTGAAACCACTTTCATCTTTTCTTTTCAATGACCTTTTGCTTTCTTCATGGAGGATGTTTATGATATCCTCCAATAGCTGATGAGATCCATCATTAGTGTTTAATGCATCAATCTGTTCTTGAGATGTCCTTGAAATTAGACTGGGATATACTCATGAGTGCATTTTGGCTCTAATGGATTTGCTTTCTTCTGCAACTCCAAGCCCTGTCTTCCTTCTGGGAAGTGACTGGTTGTTTTGAACTGCCGACTTTAATGATTAGCAGCTCAATATTTAATCAGTATGCCCCTCGGGCTGCTGATATCTCATACACCAAAATCAAACCCACTGCCGTTGAGTGGACTCTGACTCATCGCAGTCCTATTGGAGGTAAAATTCCCCACAGAGTTTCTAGAACTGTAAATCTTTAAGATAGCAGATTTTCATATCTTCTACTTATAGAGTAGTAGGTGAGTTTGAACTACAAAACCTTCCAAGGGCAGCCAATTGCTCAACTACTCTGCTAGCAGAACTCCTCCAATAATCCATACTTTGTTTTTATTCTTGGCATGCCCAGAAATGCCTCAATTTGTCTTTAGGTACCAACAAATATTTTAGTGGTCTTGAGTACACACATGAACCCAACCCCCTTCCTCTCATTTAACGTATGAATAATATTTTAAGAGTTAGAAATGATTAACTTGCATTTTTCTTTTAGCGAGAAGGTCTGAAAGTCTAACCCTTTAATCAAGAATTCTGCACTTGAGTTCAAACTACTGCTATGACGACTAGAAACAACTTTTTGGTTTTTTATTTGTTTCAAGGTCTTGATTTACAGTGACAGCTCCTAAGAAATTGTGATAGTTGAACTGACTTTATAAACTCTAAATGCAAGCCCCACTTAATTATATAGTTACAAAACTGCATTACTAATTTTAAACAACAAAACTTTGCTGAAAGAAAAATGTTTGTCTGAGGCAAACCAACCTGCTCTGAGATATATTAAAACACCATATAATGAACCATGTTTATCTTTTCATTTTTCTTTCTCAAAACTGATTCTATGGTGGGAAAACCCAGTAGTAAAATACGAAGTTGAAGTATTGATTAGAAAAGAAGTTTACAGCTAAAAGCTGGTTCTACAAAAGAATTAACAAGATTGACAGTCCTCTGGCAAAGCTTACCAAGGAGAGAAAGGAGCAAACATCAATAGCCAGGATAAGGGATGAATCAGGGGCAACAACAACAGGCTCCAACAAGATTAAAAGGATAATTCCAAAGTACTATGAAGGTTTGTATTCTAATGAATTCAGAAACCTGGAATACATGGATAAATATTTGGAAAAACAGTCTCTCCCGAGATTATCTCAGACAAAGATCAAGAACCTCAACAACCCCATAGCAAAGAAGAAATAGAGAGGGTCTTTAAAACCTAAAAACAGAAAAGGCCCCAGGGCCAGATGGTTTCACAGCAGAATTCTACCAAGCATTCAGGGAAGAGTTGACACCGATCCTCCACAAACGATTCCATGACATAGAAGAGGATGGCAAACTTCCAAACCCATTTTACGAAGCCAGAATTACCTTGATACCCAAACATGGCAAAGACCCCACAGGTATAGAAAATTACAGATCAATATCTCTAATGAACATAGCTGCAAAAATCCTTAATAAAATATTGGCCAATAGAAAACAAACATATATAAAATATATCATCCACCATGACCAGGTAGGATTCATCCCAGGGATGCAGGGATGGTTTAACATCTGAAAATCCATCAATATTATACATCACATCAAGAACAAAAAGGATAAAAACCATATGATAATATCCATAGATGCAGAAAAAGCATTTGACAACATCCAGCTCCCATTCCTAATGAAGACACTCATGAAGAGAGCATTTGACAACATCCAGCTCCCATTCCTAATGAAGACACTCATGAAGATAGGATTGGAAGGTAAGTTCCTCAAGCTTATACAAGCTATCTACGAAAGATCAGTGGCCAACATCATAGTCAATGAAGAAAAGACAAGAACAATCCCATTGAAAAAGGATACAAGACACGGATGCCTCCTGCCCCCACTTCTATTCAATATTGTTTTGGAGGTCCTGGCTAACAACATAAGACAGTGGAAGGACATCAAAGGGATCCAAATGGGAGAGGAGGAAGTGAAACTATCGCTGTTTGCAGGTAACATGATCCTGTACATTGAAAACCCCAAAAGTTCCACAGCTGGATTACTTACAGCGATAGAGGAATATGGAAGAGAAATAAACAGAAGTCGGTAGGTTTTCTATACACATCAGACAAGGCCATGGAAGAGAGGATTAAGAAGGAAGTACCGTTCACAGTAGCTAAGAACAAACAGAAATACCTACGAATATATTTAACAAAAAAATAAAGACCTATACAAGGAAAATTATAAAACCCTACTACAGGAAACCAAAAGCAACCTCCACAAATGGGAGAACATCCTCTGCTCATGGATTGGAAGGCTTAACATAGTAAAGATGACAGTCCTACCTAAAGCACTTTACAAGTTCAATGCTATACCAATTCAAATACCATCAACCTTCTTCAAAGGATTGGAAAAACTGACCGCCAATTTCATTCAGAGAGGGGAAGAAACCCAAAATTAGCAGAGAACTCCTCAAGAAGACGGACACAGTTGGAGGACTCAACTTACCCGATTTTAATGCCTATTACACAGCTACAGTGGTCAAAACAGAGTGGTACTGGCACAACAACAGACACTCAGACCAGTGGAAAAGAATAGAAAGCCCAAGAATAAAACCATCAGCATATAGACAACTGATCTTTGACAAGGGTTCCAAAACCATCAAGTGGGAAGCAGATGCCCTTTTTAACAAGTGGTGCTGGAAACAATGGATATCCACATGTAGAAAGATGAAACAAGACGTTTACCTCACCCCATACACAAGAATACATGCAAGGTGGATCACAGACCTCAAAGTTAAACCCCAAACCACCAGGATCATCAAGGAGGAAATTGGGACAAACCTCAGAACGCTGATCCAGGGAACTCATAGGCTCACTGCAATAGGGAAAGGTACACACACAAGGGAACTAGAAATCGACAAATTGGATTTAATAAGAATAAACACCTGTGCACCTTGAAAGACTTCACCAAGAGACTGATAAGACAATCCACAGACTGGGAAAGGATTTTTAGTAATGACACATCGGAAAAAGGGCTCATTACTAAAATCTACAACACCATCATGACCTGCAAAAAGAGGAAGTGAGCAAAAGAACCGAAAAGAACTTTCACTGGGGAGGGGACCCATATGGCCAATAAGCATATGAGAAAGTGTTCCAGGTCATGAGCCATATGAGAAATGCAAATCAAAACAACCATGAGACACCACCTAACACCCCTGAGGCTAGCCCAAATCAGCAAATCAGAGAGCAACAAGTGTTGGAGGGGCTGTGGTGAAGTAGGAACCCTCCTCCACTGCTAGTGGCCGTGCAGATTTGTACAGCCACTGTGGAAAGCAATCTGGCGATACTTAAAAGAAAATGGAAATTGATCTACCTTATGACCCAGCCATCCCTCTACTGGGCATATACCCGGTGGAAGCAGCAAATAAAACACGACCAATCATATGCGCTCCGATGTTTATTGTGGCACAATTCTCAATTGCAAAGACTTGGAAACAGTCTAAATTTCCATTGATAGATGAGTGAATTAGTAAACTTTGGCACATACACACAATAGAGTACTATGCAGCACTGAAAAGCACAGACGATCACATGAAACACGTTGTTTTGTGGGGAGAACTGAAAGGAATTATGTTAAGCAAGGTAAGCCAAACTCAAAAGGACAGGTATAACATGAGTCCCCTGAGGTAAGTACAATCAGCATGCCAGGAATAGAAGAATAAACACCTATCATTCAATAAATAGGTGGAAGCATAGCTAGTTGGAGGGAGGGCAGGTCACACCTAGGGAGGTACAGGAGTGCCCAGCATAAAGGAGGAGAAGTGGCGAAGGTGGAAGGAGAAGCGGCGTGGGGAGAAACTGAGTGGATGGCATGGGGGAAACAGGGCACTAACCCACCCGGGGGAGAGTATTGGTTGTGTCCCCACAGAACTGGAACATGCATACGGACCCCACCATGACACGCCAAACCAGGAGGGCAACGTAAAGTGCGGAGGAATACACAAAGAGACTTGACCATACGCCGGCCCCAACCAGAATTAGGCCAACCCCCACCAATCAATGGATTACCACAGAAAATGAAAATAGATCGTGTGGTGTGGGAAAGGAACTGACCTACCACACCACACCCAGAAGGAAGCTGAAGCAAAGGAAGGAGGAAGAACGGAGCGGAGCACACCTGGGCCCACCAAGCTCAGAGGACGAAACTCGAAGGGGCCAATGTACAGAGAGGATCATATAGCCGGCCCCATGGCAAGATGCAACATCCTGAACTGACCCATGGGCTTACATGGGACAGCACCTGAGACCCAGTGGGGCATGTGCGACTGAGCTGACCCCACCACACTGAGGCAAAACACTGGGGGTGTGCAATGGAGCAGTGGCGGAAGCAGAGCAAGGAAGTCCCAAGGGAGTATAAAGGATGGACTTGGGGACCAGGATGTGGCACCCCATCAGACTCATCCGGAAAACACTCATAAATGTCAATAAACAGACCTCGAACTACTAACAGGTTTTTTTGTTTGTTTGTTTGCTGTCATTTTGTTTTGTTTTTGCATTTTTTTCCTCTTCTTTTAAATTTTGTATGTCAGTGGCTTTTTTGTTTGTTAGCGTGTCAGCATTGCTGCTGTCGATGTCATGTAATTATGTGCCACTTTGGTGCTGTCAAATCCATCCACAGTTTTATGCACATATTACTATATCTACAAGTCCACCAAGATAAGATAGGCTGGACAAACAATGTGAGAAGAAAATAATGGGACCAACAGTCCCGGAGGGACATGAGAGTATGGGAGGTAGGAGAAGGGAGGAGGAGTTGGCCAACCCAGGGACAAGGGAACAACAAGTGATTCAAAACCAGTGGCAGGGAGGGGATGGGAGGACTGGTTGGGAATGACCAAGGGCAAGGTAACTGAGAGGAATTATTGAAACCAGAATGAAGGCCAAACATGATAGTGGGACAGGAGGAAAATGTAAGGAAATAGAGGAAAGGAGTAGGAGGCTAAGGGCATTCATTGAAGCCTAAATACAGACATGTACATATGTAAATATATTTATGATTATGGGGGAAATAGACCTATGTGCATATATTTATAGGTTCAGTAGTTAGGTAGCAGGTGGACAGTGGGCCTCCTCGGGCACACTCCCTCAATACAATAGCACCTTGCTCAGCTAAACGGTCATTCCATGATACTCACCTTCCTGATGTGATCGCTGAAGACAGACATGTGTATAAGCAAACATGGTGAAGAAAGTTGATGGTGCCCGGCTATCAAAAAGATATAGCATCTGAGGTCTTAAAGAATTGAAGGCAAACAAGCGGTCATCTAGCTCAGAAGCAACAAAGCCCACAGAGAAGAAGCACACAAGCCTAAGTGAACATGAGGTGCTGAAGGAATCAGGTAGCAGACACCAAAGAACAAAAACCATCATTGTGTGATCATCTTCCCCACATAAATGCTGAAGACGAGTGTGTGCATAAGTAAATGTGAAGAAGGCTGATGGTGCCCAGCATCAAGAGATATCACGTCTGGGGACTTAAAGGCTTGAAAATAAACAAGTGGCCATCTAGCCCAGAAGCAACAAAACCCACATGGAAGTAGCACACCAACATGTGTGATCATGAAGGGCAGAGGGGACCAGGTTTCAAGCACCAAAGGAGGAAGGGGGATGGAAATCATATCATCATGAATGAGGGGAGTGTGTGATGGGGACCCACTGTCCATCTGTAGACAACTGGACATCCCTTGCAGGGGGGTAGTGGGGAGGAGATGAGTCACTCAGGGTTCAGTGTAGCAACAATGAAACTCACAACCTTCCTCTAGTTCTTAAATGCTTCCTCCCCCCAACTATCATGATCCCAATTCTACCTTGCAAACCTGGTTAGACCAGAGGATGCACAGAGGTACAGTTGGAATCTGGAAACACAGGGAATCTAGGACAGATGAACCCCTCAGGGCCAGCAGTGAGAGTGATGTTACTGGGAGGGAGGGGGGGAGTAGAAAGGGGGAGCCAATCATGGGGATCTACATATAACCTCCTCTCTGGGAGATGGGCAACAGAAAGGTGGGTGAAGGGAGACGCTGGGCAATGTAAGATAAGATAAAATAATAATTTATAAATTATCAAGGGTTCGGAGCGGGGATGGGAGGGGGAGGGAAAAAAGAAAAATGAGGACCTGATTCCAGGAACCCAAGTGGAAAGCAAACTTTGAGAACGATGAAGGCAACAAATGTCTAAGTGGGCTTTACACAATTGATGTATGTACAGATTGTGATAAGAGTTGTATGAGCCCCAATAAAATGATTTTTTTAAAAGAATGAATTACATGATTTTTAGGCAAGCTTTTAAAGCTTTCTAATCTTAGTTTTCTCATCTCTAACTGGAGAGATTGTTAAACCTCCTCGCTATTGCCATCAAGCCCATGCTGACTCACAGCCACCCTACAGGGCAGGGTAGAATTGCACCTAGGAGTTTCTGAGACTTTAACTGTTTATGAAGTGGAAAGCCCCATCTTTCTCCTTCTGACCCGTGGATCGTAGCCCAGTTCATGACCACTAGACCACCAGGGTTCCTGTCCACTATCCATTTTTATTAAATTATTAAAATTATTCTGTTTTTTGTGCATACTAAATAAGAAACAAAATTCCAAACACATGGCATAGGTTCACCAAATAATACATATAATCATTGCTGTCATCATCAAATAAAATTTCCCCACTTTATTAAAAGATAACCACAAATATTGGACACGCAAGTAATTAAATAAAAACAAGAATGAAAATAAATTATTTGAAATTCAATAGAAAATAATTTTAAAAGAAAAGACAGAAGAACTATGATGTAGTGGACCAACATGTTCAAAGCAATAGGGATCAGTAAGCACAGATGTGAAGAATGCGAGGAAGTGGACCGGAATCTGAAAGACTGAATTCCAGAATAATACTTTCTTTGGGAGACTGGTGAAGGGGTTGAACCGGAAAGGCGTATGTTTGAGGTATTCCAAAAGACTTACTTTAACCCCAAGAGCTAATGCAAAAAAGTGGAAATCTGAATCTATTCAGAAGTGGTTGAAAAGAAAAGCCTGACAATTTACTTCCCCGAGAGATCAACCATCGTAAGGAGCAGGAGTCTACTGTGATATACATGGCGTCACCATGAGTCAGAATCTCCTCAATGACAATTGGTGATCTAACAAGAACATACCAATAGCTATGAAGTCGGCACAAAGTGGAACAGTGCTTCAATCTGCAGTACTTAAGGTCATTATGTGTCATAGCTAAATCCACTCCAACTAGCAACGTATACATACACTGGAATTGAAGTTGACTTTGCTCATTCCGGACTCCCCTGCCTCCTCTGAACCCTCTGATCCATCTCTATCCACTAACTACCTACTCATACTTCAAAACCATTCCAAATGTTACCTTCTCTTTAAGTGTTCCCCAGTCTCCACCATCAGATCTAATATTTCCTTCCTCTGTGTTCCATGATAGTATTAATCACAATGTATTGCAGTTAATTGTAAATATATCTGTTTGTCTGTTAGGCTGTACCTTTCTGAGAGCAAAGATTTGGTCTTATTCACCTTGGAAACCTCAGCACCTGGACGTGCTTGTCACAAGAAACACAACCTGAATTGGGCCCTTTGAGGACTTGAGTAGTGTGTAGATTGTTGCAATAGTCCTGTTAAAACTTGGTTAGCTTTTAGGAATCGAGATCCACAAGATATTGCAAAGGTAAAATCTGCGGGTACACTAGCCAAGAGAGTAGTCACTTGTCTTATGTGGCCATTGAGCATTTAAAAATTCATTAATTTGAAAAAAAAGTATTGTCAATAGAAAACATATACTATATTTCAAAGATATTGAGTAAAAAAGTAAGGTATCTCATAAGATAATTTAAAATTGATTGTGTGTTGAAATAATATTTTGTTTATACTTAGTTAGATATATTATTAAATCAATTGGTTCTTTTTACCCTCTTTAATGTACCTATTATAAAGCATAAATCTACATATGTGACTGACATGATATTTTTATTAGACAGCTCTCATAAAAAATATTTGGAAATTAACTGGATGTGATACAGAGCGCATCACTGGGTGGTACAAACAACTAAGTTGGGAGTTCAAGTCCATCCAAGAGCATCTTAGAAGTTGACTTGGTAATCTGCTTCTGAAAATTCAGCTACTGAAAAGCCCACAGGACACAGTTATATTTTGAAAAACATGAGGTCAACGGCAGCTGTCTTGAGATACAGAGAAAATAAGAATCTAGAGCTCAGGTAACTAGAAGTAGAGGGTCACGCTTTCAGATAAAGATAGCAAGTAAAGGTTTCAGTTGTCCCCATGTCAGATTTGAGAAACGGTGGGACTTGCCGCCTCAGGCATCCCTGAAGCACAGGACTCATCTGGAGACTAGGCACAGAGCACTGTGGCAGGGCCTAGGGAAGGCCCCACACTAGACATAACTGGGTCAGTTCTTTGCTTTCTCTTTCACAAAGCACACACGAAACAAAAATAAACATGTTTTAAATTGATAAACAGAATAACAAAATATATTCTTACTTGAAAGCCTGTACCTTTTGTATTCACAAACCAATGTTGGGGACCACCCACGATTTCAAAAGGTCACTAAGTAATGTGGATGAACATCAAGATCAGACTAGCTCAATCCTGAGACTGGGAGCCAAAAATCTGCAAGGGGCTGACATGAGCCTCAGGGCAGAACAGAATTAGTTTTATGGGCTCTGTGAAAAAACACACAACTTAAAGCGATGAGGCTTCTAGAACAAAATGGGACAAAGCAATAGGATGCAAAGGCAACTTGCTGAAATGTGTGCCCTTCACCCCCGCCCCGCCCCCCACCTCTTTCTCTTCACTGGATGCCACTGACCATCACCAGGGACGACACTGTTCTGTACCTTCATAGAGGAGCAAGTGGTGTGCCCACCAGGATGTCATGGTTCTAGCCTTTTACCTCTTTCCTTTTAAGAGTGTTTGAAGGAGGCTTTAGTGGAAATGATTATAAATTGAAAGAGGGAATTTATTTAAGCTATAAATTAGCCATGCAGGAGAAGACCAGATAGGTAGCTCACCCCCAGAGCTCCGTGGAGATGGTGAGTCTGGAGAGTTAGGGGCCCAGTAGGGGCATGAAGACTGTTGGCCGGTCCCCTGGCCAGCTCAGAGCCCTGCTCTGACCCAGAAGCTGGCTGCAGCCCTTCACCTGCACTCCCTGTGGACTTCTGTGGGCTCAGGCCCACCAGCTGCCTCTTTGCTGTGCTCAGGCCACTGTTCTACCTCAACTGGTGCCAAGGGCCAGCCAGGCCCTGCTTCCACGTTCTGAGCAGACCTGCCAGCCACTACCCCTGCCCCTAGAGGTGCCTGTCCCACCTGGGTGCTCCTCTCAGACCTGCCAGCCAGCCCTCACCAAGAGGCTCGTGCCCTAGCACCACAGGCCAGCCAGGCCCTACCTCGGTTAATGCAAACAAACAAACAAAAACTGATTTCATAATCACCCTGGTAAAGAGAGGCTCTAAACCATTTGGAGCAGTGATCGGGCGAAATCTTCTCTTTCTCCATGTTTCAGTTCTATTTTCCTTTGTGAATTTTCCATCGGGGGGAGGAGGTGGAGGAGGAATAGGCATCATATAATTGTGAATGTTTGGAAGTTGATAGAGATGTGTTCCCTGCGAGCTGTCCATGGAACTTCTGAACTTCATCAGTGCCTCCTGGCCCTGTAAGGAAACATGACGTAAGAACTGATGGAACAGAAGCAGTGGGTAACATCACTGAAAACTAGAGCTAATTCTCTATAGCAGACATTGCATGTAAGCACAACTGTTAGCAATGGGTAAACTGAAAACACAGCGCTTTGATGGACTGAAACATAGCATACTATAGTGTCCACTGCAATTAAAATATTTATTGCTTTAGTGTATTTTAAAATTGGACCGGAGGTGGCTCGTTCTGTTTACATAGGGTCCTCGTGAGTCAGGACCAAACCGATGGCACCTAACCACAACATCATGTGGTTTGAATGTCTCATCAGCACGACTAAAGTCCACCAGAGGCATAATCTATAATCACTTTACACTTTCAGTTATATTTTGCTCTTTGAATGGATTATTTATGAAGATAAATTTTTGTGTGCATCTAAAGTAGTTTTACAAAGATTAAAGCCTCTTTGATCATATGTATCTATTACATGGATTTGGAGCTATATTTAACCTGGAATTTGGTTTTTTTATATTTCATAGCTATATAAGAAAAAGATTGGTCAAAATTTTGTTTGAAAACAACATTTATGTAAGAGATTTAAATCATGTATACATGTTAAAATGGATGCTATTCCAGGTGTTCTTATTTTCTTATGCTTTTCAACTTTTCTGTCATAATGTACATAAAAATGTAACAAGTGAAAATAAAGCAAAGAGTAAAAACAGTTACTCTAAGTCTTTTGAGGTTTGAGGGGATTTTTACTTCTGATTTCTAAGTCTCACTCACCTCCCTTGAGTAGATTCCGACTCACAGAGGCGCTATAGGAAAGGAGACTGGAACTCCATAGGAGTAGACGTCTCATCTTTCTCCCTAAAAGCAGTTGCTAGTTCCAGACTGCTAACCTTGCACTTGTCAGCCCAATGTTAGCAAACTTAATATCTTGTTGAAAATGGCTTAATAAAAAAATATATGGTATTATTTACCTTACTTTTCAGCTCAAAGTGTCTGATACTTCTTTCCAATTCTACTTTTATTTTTAAATTTATTTAATATGTTGTAGCATTTTACTATGATATACTATGGTCGTTTTAGGTAATACTCTAGCAGATGCTTAAGTGTCTTCGAAGTTCTTGGGGTTTAAATTACTTAGTATTCCTTGCTTTAAATACTACAGTATTAAACATTCTTAAATCTACTTTAAACATTTGGTGTGTTCCTAGGACAAATTGCTATGATTTTGATGCTAGGACATATTCATTTAAAAGTTTTGTAAGTATTATCATATTACCTTTACCAATGGCTATACCAATATACACTCTCACCATTTGGGTGTGATCAGTCTTCATGCTAAGGATTTTCATTTTCAAACATGTCATTTTTCTACTATCCTTGCATCTTAATCAGCCTGTTTTTCATCGTTACTTTTGCCTAAACCAAAGACTCTCGGTCCTGATACTTCTTAGCAAAGTTCGATATGCTTACTTCTGTTTTACCTTCAGCTGCTTTCCATAAGCACATCTTTAACTCCTTAAGAGCGCAGTAATAGTTTATTGGGTGTACACTAAATTCTCAGCAATTATGCAGAATATTATTCTTCCTTAAGAATTTCTTTCTAGTTTTCTATTAAGTAATCATCACCATCAATGTCATTGAAAAGAAATTCATCTTTTCTCTCATATACTTGCTTATGTATATTACACTCTTTTTTACGTTGCTGCCTAGTCAATCAATTCACAACAACCCTGTAGGTGGGACAGAGTAAAACTACCCTGGTTCCCAGAGGTTCCCACGGCTGCAGTCTTTATGGAAGCAGACTGCCACATGTTCTGCCATGCTGAAGATGGTTGGTTCAAACTATTGACCTCTAGGTTAGCAACTGAGCGCTCAGCTACTGCCCCACCACTGCCCCTGCTTATACTGTCAACCCCAATGACCCCATAGGACAGAGTAAAACTGCTCTTTAGAGTTTTTGAGATTTGAAGCTTTTTGGAAGCAGACAACCTCATCTTTCGCCCATGAAGAAGCTGGCAAATTTGAACAGGTGACTTTCATGTTAGCAGCCTAGTGGTTAGCCCAGCACAGAGTCAGGACGCCTATACCACAAGTTCTATTAATTGAAAGATTTTTATCTGAGTTGATAATTGAACTATCTCTAATGCCTACAACAATGCCTAGTACATAGAAAATGCCCAATAAGTATATTTTTGTTATAAGTGGCTTTCACTAGTTAAAATTAATACAAAATCGGTCTCAATCTTGTATTATGAATCTTAATTCATACTGACTACAACGGCTTATCCTCGGTCATCCACATTCCAACAACTTGGAAATAGCTCTTAAAAAGGCCCTGTATGCTAATAACAATGAGTACAAGAAAGAAGAAAATGGTCTAAAATTGACTGTGGTAATCATTGCACAGTTTTTAGTGTGATTGAACTTGAATGGCATATTGTGTGAACTATGTTAACAAAACAGGATTTTTAAAAGTCAGATAATAAATTTAATTAGTCAATCTACCCACTATTTTAGAGCAGATTTGGAAAATCGCCTAATAGCAAAACCAAAACAACCACTTCCCCAAATCAGAAATTTAATATTATCTGATTGATAATGTTCAGATATCTAACAACAAATCTATCAATCAAAGTAAAGTTACTAGTTATAGGAATTTTATAAACAATATACAATCACCTCTGCAAATGTGGAATATAGCCACCGAAGTATTATCTAAGAGAGAGCGAGGAAATCCCACTCATTGGACTGTAACTATTTCTAGCCCTAGAAGCAAAGTCATTTCAGAATGATACAGAGAATTTCAGCCAAAGACCTTTGAGCTTTCTGGTACCCTGGTAAGGCTACTCCTTGGATAAGATGGGCATAACGGCCCATGTTAGCTGGATGCTGCTAACATTCCATTCCGTTACATCTCTTCATTCTGATTCCACACTCACCGGGCAACCTTCTCATTGTGATAAGGCTTCCCATGTCTTTCTGTCTATGGAGGAATATATTCTGCTTCTACATGCTTTGGCCCTTGATGAAGCTAGGTAAATTCATAGAATGACTTGATTTTTACTTGGTTCCCTATGTTGGATTACTACAAGCGAGAAATTGTCATGAGAATTCTTTTAGATAGTCTCTAATAATTTTAGAGAATTATTTAGATAGATAATCCATGAGGTTAGACGTCTCATGCCTGCACATTGAATGAAATGAGAATCCCTGGTCCCTCAAAATGAAGACTGTACCCAACAATGTGTCAACCTAATTGGCTCACAACGCAACACGTTCCAAGCGCATTCTGAGCAGTCTCTCCTAAACAAAACTCCACCACTTCAATGAATTTCTCCTGATTTCTGAGAAACATTAAATGAACTGCAACAAGGTTTTTGAAGGTGTTTTACAAGTTGACAAGCACATTAAAGGGATTAAAATATTTGTTTTATTTTAATAATTATATTTATACTTTTACTGTCAAATAATGTACTTGTCTGAATTAATTTTTAGTGTAAGCTTTATCTGTCAGTTAAAGATAAACTGCTTATTTCATATATCCTGTCCTTCCTAAGAAGGAAGGGAATGGAATTCATCTATTTGAACTTAATGACAATGTTACTCACAAATGTTTTTTCGTAAGCAATTTCGTCATGTTAGAAGTACAAGCCAAACCCTCTCTAATTGAGTCTTAATGATTCTTCCTTGTTTATATAAATCATATTTATGGTTACCACCTCTCTTTCCTGTGTCTTATCAAACTAAATGAAAATTATATCATACATACCCTTGGAAGATGAGTAGAGCCATGTGGTTAACTCTGTGTTAAACTAAATCCATTTTAAAGGAAGGAGATCCTTTTCCTCCTATATTTAACCTTCTCAAAAGTCAAAATTGATGCAATTTCATATACTGGCGGGAAAGTAGGTTGCCATGCAAATACACACTTGTTTGTGGATAGTATTATTTTCTTTTTTTAAATTGTTTTATTAGGGGCTCATACACCTCTTATCACAACCCATACATACATCAATTGTGTAAAGCACATTTGTACATTCATTGCCCTCATCATTCTCAAAATATTTGCTCTCCACCTAAGCTCCTGGCATCAGCTCCTCATTTTTTCCACTACCTCCCCACTCCCCCTCTCTCATAAACCCTTGATAATTTATAAATTATTATTTTGTTTATTCTTGCCCTGTCCGATGTCTCCCTTCACCTACTTTTCTGTTGTCCGTACCCCAGGGAGGAGGTCACATGTAGATCCTTGTAATTGGTTCCCCTTTTCTAACCCACCCTCCCTCTCCGCTCCCAGTATCGCCACTCACACCACTGGTCCTGAAGGGATCATCTGCCCTGGATTCCCTGTGCTTCCAATTCCTATCTGTACCAGTGTACATAAAAACCGTCAACATGAAACTTTGATAAAATTCATATCTGGATATAAAAATCTTCTTTACAAGAAGGAAAATTATATTTAGAAACTGATTATGGAAGCAATTGTACAATTCTCTTGATGTGATTGAACCATGGAATGATATGATATGTATTAACTTTCAATTGATATTGGAATTAAACTCCCAATTAAAAATGAATTGACAAGATAGGTATTATCTACCAATTAAAATAAATTTTTAAAATACTAAATACAAAAACATAGGTCCAAGAATGGATTTGGGGCCCAACTAAATACTAGCTCCAATTCGTTCTTACATCATGGCCCTGTTTAATACTTACCCTCTGGAAGGGAACCCAGAACATACTGGTGTTATATCAAAATACGGCAAATAAATTAGATGGTGCCTGGCTATCAGATAAAATAGCATCTTGGATCTTAAAGACTTGTCTCCAAAAAAGAAATCATCTAAGTTAAAAGTCAACTAAGTCCACACGGAAGAAGCCCACCATCACCAGTCACCAAAGGCTTGTATATAGAGCCCGATGCCGAAGGAGGGATGGCATCACAGCCTACATTGTGAGAACCCAGTTTGCAGAAGGCTATGGATGGACAGTGGGAGCCCAAGATCCCTTTGTAGGAAATAAGCCTCTGGTGAACCCCCTCTATTCACAATTAAGGGATGGGAGGAAAGTGGTTACTTAATGGAGTGCATTGGAGAGATGAGGATAGAAGGTCAAAGGCATACATCTGACTTGAACAGTTAAAACTTTGTCAGTTGGACACCCTTCTGATACACGATGGTCCTGATCTGGTTTTCAACATGTTCTGTAATTTTTTGTTTTGTTTTTGCTGATTAATGTGTATCCCAGAGGTGTTATGTCATTGGAGGTCATCCTCATGAAATCATGTTATGTATTTTTCTGTATTTTGGTATAAGAAACCAAGGATTGATGAACCTATAGGGACAGCAAGTAGAATAAGGGTTTCACAGGGGGTGAGGTCAAAGGGAGATAATGTCATGGAGTCCAGGAAGACAAAGAATGTTTGGAAGCTGATTGTGATAACAATTGTACAATTCTGCTTGACATGATAGAACTAGGGAATGATGTGCTATACATATTAATTCTGAAATAATAATAATTTTTAAATATTTTAATGTATTTCAAATCACTTTACCTTATTACAAATCCATAACTTAATCCCCTGGCTCAGCAACACAAAGACGATAGGACACTCAGTCAGGTTAAAATATAATTGAACAAAAGCACATACTAGGTATCTAATAAACAGACAATACAAATTTTACTGGGTTGATTACTTAAATCAAACATCTCAAAATGCTAATAATTCAGTATTGGAATCAGGTATGAGAGATATCTTGTGAAGAAGTCATTGTTACCCCAATAGGAAATGGAGCATCCTTTTCCCTCAGCGTTGCTCTTCCTCTGAGCCTGGAGGTCTTCTTTGGAACAGGGCCGGCGGAGAGGTCACTGGGAAGCGGCTCCAATCGCACTGGAGGATGCGGATGTCCCGGGGCAGTATATGGTCTTGGAGTTGTCTAGACAGGTAAGGGGGGGGGGTATTTCATTTAAATTAGTCTCTTGACATCACTCCAGACCAATTAATAACTCAACAAATAGCCTAGAGTCATTAATGATGCCTTTTTACTGAAAAGATTAAACGTTAATTATGCCTTTCCATTATACTTACCCTTGATGACCTAGAGTTTTGTTAAAACATATGGTGTTGATTGAAACCCTTTACATAACAAGGTGTCACAGTGCTTGAATATTCTAGACAAAGGAGATGTCCTGAGTGGCCCTCCTATATTTTTTATTTGTCGTGCAAACTGTCTGATAATAACTTAATCTATGCTGTGCTGAGAAATGCTTTGCTCAGTTAAATGTTAAGTTGAATGATGTTCCTCTTTTAGAGATCCAAAGGGATATTATTAGATGACACTCATTTCTTTTGTAGTGCTTTCAACAGAAATTCTACTGAGTCCTTCAAGCGCTGAGACTGGTGCTTAGCAAGAGCAGACAGTATGAGTCACGCAAAAGTGCAAAAGGTGGACGTTTAACTATAACGCATCACCATGGCTGTATTCCTTGAAATACTCAGAAAACAAAAATACAAACTGTTTAATGGCAACTTTGGAAGAACACTTGGAAGAAAATTGATGCTTTCCATCCTAGGTAAGTTCCATTAGTCCCTCTAGATCTACTCTCCGTCCTAGTCTTCCCCCTGTTTCTGGGCTCTGGTGGTCCTTTCTTCATGGACTACACTAAGCAAGCTCAGAGTTCCTGTTGGCTACAGCCATTGACAGGAATTGCTATGAGAGCAGAGATCATGGGAAGAGAGTGGGCCTCTTCGTTCTGCTGGGCCTTGCTCAGAACACTTTGGGGGTGGGACAGCTCCGCTTCTTGCTCTACCAAAATCCACTGCTCCTATCGGGAAACTGTCTTCAGTAGCTAATGGTCCTCTCGATGATCCCAAGAGCTAGACTTTCCCTTCTGTAGACCTAAATGGTACGCTTCATATCTGAAGTTAGTTATTCTCAACCTCGTCTGTATCTTTGTAAATAGTTTCTTTATTAAACACTTCTTAATTACCCAATTTGTGTTAGCCATCTGTTTCCTGCTGAGACCCTGGCTGGTACATTTCCCAAACAAGAATGCTCTGCAAAGGATACCAAAAGTAGGAGACAAAGCATCAGCAATGCTTTCTGGGACACTGACAGAGTAATTTAAGTTTAGTAAAGCAATAAGCGACCTTTCAAGAGTGGAAAATTGAACTTTAGAACAACATAGTTGTTCTATAACCAGGAAGTAGGAACTGGCAAGAATAATTCATGCATGTGTGGGTAAAGGGAGATTGAGTTTTTACATAAAGCTTAATACATTGGCTTCAAAAAGAATATTGGTAAATAACGCATATTCAAATCTGGAAAAGTGTGTATGCATGCATAAAAGTGACCATTAGGCTGTTCTTACTACCAAAAAATAGGTTTTGTGTCATCTTTGAATAGTGTGTCATAGGTCATAAAAATCTCTGATTTTGTTAAGTCAACATTCATTGAATCCCCACTATAGGCTCTGTGCAGAGATATAAAGTAATTTTTCACATCTAATGGTAACATCCAGAATTTGGGCCAAAGTAACCACACAAATACTGCCAAACAGACAATGATCTCAAAATACCAAGGAACTAAAAGAACTTAGAACTTTCCAAATATTGAAAATTCACCAATGGGGCAGATAACAATCAAAGTTTTACAGAAGCACTTCGGTTTTATGCACGGCTGACTAAGAAAATAAAATGGATGGGATAGAAGAGATACGGCATATTTGAGCGTCCAGGTAAGAAACCATAACCAGACATCGCTGCCGAGTAAGTGCCAATGCACAGCGACAACATGGGGTTGGGTGAAACTTCCCTGTGAGTTTGCGACCCTGTAACTCGTTACGGAGGGGAAAGCCCTGTCTTTCCCGGAGGACAGGGTGGTGGTTTCAACCTGCTGACCTTGCAGTAGCAGCCCCGAGTAACTACACCACAGCTTACATGGCAGCTGTGACCAAGACATGGAGAGATGATGGTCACCAAGGGAATGCTCATTTTCCGATACGTTGCCTTGTCTTCACTTATAATGTAATTTTTAGCCGGGACCATGGCTCTCCTAAATAAAGGGCATGTTTCTCGGCATTCCTTGCAATTCCGGGTGCACTGCGCCAGGAGGATATAAATAAGTACCAGCGGTACGTGAAGCGTCCGTGGTGGGTCCCACTTCCTCCGTGCTCTCTCTCCTCTGGCTGGTGATGCACCATCTTGGCTTATGCCAAGGAAGGCAAAACCTGAGTGTGTACAGTGTGCGATGTAATGGGAGTCAGTGCTGAACGTCTTCAGAGGCCTGAGATATCACACCAGCTGAGACTTCCATATGTGTTTGTTTGGGGGGTTCACATAGGGCACTGAACCATTTGGGGAGTCTATGAAGCATAACTATTTGGGCGTCTCCGTGCAAACTTGCTTCACAACTGATACAGGAGCTGAACTGACTGACATTTGTTTTAAAGAAACTGGATATGCACAAATATGGGACGTAAAACGAAACGTTTTAAAACCTGTAAAAGAAATGAAAATAAAAACTGTAAAAGAAGTTTCTGAACAAGGGAGTCAGATCGCCCAAGAGAGTTCTTTTGAAATCTGTAAAGCAAACATGGTTTAAGAGTCTCTAGTGTCAAATAATCTAACTGAATGTCTAAACATTGAAAACCTAATGTGGGAAATCAAGAAAGTGAGCTACTGTAAACGAGAACATGATCTATTGGCTGTTGTGTTCTAAATTTTATTTCCCCTCATTTGCATACAAATATTATTCAGTCAGATGAATGTGGCAGTCAGATGTTTAGCTGATTACATTTATCTCCAAAAACAAATCTGTAACATTCACAAACAGCTGTGAGCTACAAACTGTTCTGGTGCACATCAGACACTACCTTAAATGTGCTATATTTCAAATTGTTCATAATATATTTTCTTGAAATAAATATGGCCCTATAGCTTAATGCTTCCCAACTGTACCAGAATGTGAATTGAATTTGACTACCTGGTAATGGCTAAGTTTAGTTGAGCACATTTAATTCTCAGTGGAAGACTCTAGGGATGATGTTTCCAGGCTGAATTGGCTGAATAACTTTCCACCATTTTATGGGAACAGTACAGCTAAATGCTTATATGCTATTTTTAGAAGTTCAGGAGTAACCAGTAATCATGTGCAACAACTCATCACCAAAACCTCCCTGACCCTCTCAAGAAGGTTTTAGAAAAATCTATGGTGACGTCCCCAAAAGATTATTATCTTCATTTGAATAACATTTAGAAGTCAGGAGTCAAATTTAATGGATCTAAAGGTTGGGAAGACAAAAAGATCTAAGTTTCTGTAAAATGGGAACTACAATTCCAAAACCTTAATCCACACACCCCTGAGTGTAGTGCAGAAGCACCCCAGAAGTGGCCAAGTGAGGAGGGGGCGGGGCTCAGCAGACGGAAAGGCTTCTGACGTGCTAGTGTCAGTGTTTTCCTGTAATTTTTAAATTACCTTCTCACTCCTGCCACATTAAGATCTCCTGGATGTATCATAAACTATTTATTGAGGGTGTTCAGCTGGAAAATTGAAAAGAAAGCCTTTCAAGGCTTTCCCCTCTGGAACCAGGTGGGAAGACAGAAAACAGCCCTGGGTTGCTTCTTGGTGTCTCTCCGATTAACCTTTTGAGAGGCTGGTGAATTTGCCATCTCGTGAAGGAATTCTTTGCATGCATTATATATTCAAATCAAACCTAGAAATGCGGTAGCAGCAAAGGGGAGAGTATTGCTTTTCGTAATGTGAGCGTTTCATCAGGAAATGTGAAAATAGACTTACCTTTTGAAAAATGTCAAAGCTTGGCGTGATATATGATGAGTCTACTTTTTCAACCTATGAGATCATTACGACCCCTCTGTAAATATTGCTCAACCCCCCACCACCACCAAAAAATGGTACATGCTAACAGGAAACTATATTAGGTGACATGAAGCAAGAATAGAGGCATGATCAAGTGACTTATTTACACCTAGCCCATCATGAATCTTCAACAACTATTTTGCCAATATTTTCCAATTATATTGCTTAAATTTTCCTTACCTTCATTTAAGCAAATACTACTTTTAGGTTACAAATTAACGAAGTTGGAAGAAAATTTCAGTGTGCAATTTCTGCACATTTATTTTTATTTTAGAGTTCGTGCACATTCTTCTGAGGCAAGAAGCTGAGGTAGTAATAATCTTGCCCACAAAGGATACTGAGTGACTAAAGTAGTAGAGACACAGTCCAACCACAGAGGTGCATCAAGAAGCTTCACGAATAAGGGGGGGATAGAGAAAATAAGAACAACATCCAGAGTGCATGAAATATAGAACATGAGCACGGAGTGGTTAAATTTTGCTGCACTGTGGGGTGTCAGAAGCAATTGTGGGGGACAATATCAGGATTGCTAAATTGGAGTAATATGGTCTAAAATGTCAGATGAAAGATTCCAGCCTTTTCCACAGGTTGGGGCATGTAAATGACATGTCATCTGCATGTAAGGAAGCTAATCCAGCAATAACAAGCAGAATGAATATGGGAGGGGTAATATTGACTGAGGACAATGCTACAGTGGCAACACAGTGAAGAGAGAGAAACCTATGATTCAACTCATTAGGACTTTCAAGATTGTGTAGGAGATGTTCCCAGAGAGTAATCTTTCTGAGAGTAATTAAAGGCAATACATTAAGTAGTTGAGAGAGTGTAGGACAGTCTTTCATAGAACTCACCATTGTTGATGGGCTGGAATGCCCTTCATCCACCGGAACGCTGTGGCCCCAGTTACTCTTCTGGCCAAACGGCGGGTGGGGAGATAGGATTGGCATGTTATTTTCTACAGACCATCCAGTGGGATCCCCCTGGAAAAAGGGAGTGATTTTGAGAACAAGTGCGTCTCAGTAAACCTGGTTATGCTTGTTCTGTCAAGGGGACAATGCGATGAAAGAAGAAGTCTGACTTCCAAGGCATCTCACGATAGCCAGGAAATGTCATTTCCGCTGTTTTGAGGAGGTTGGGATGGTGGAACAGGGTGGCAAATTTAGGGTTCTTTATGATGAACTCAAAGAAATAGCAACAGATGCAGTGTATCCTCACTTTTCATAATGATACATTTCATTATCTGCTGTCAGAAGAATGCTATAAAAAGCACAATGACTTCCACTAGTCCAACCAGAAAAGAATATTAAAAAGTGTTATTTGCCTACCTTAAAAAATAATCAAATCAGATTCACTTACGATGATAAAAAAATTAGAAATCGATAGTGATAAAAGTTGCACAACATTGAAAATGTGGCGAATACCATTGACTTGTATACTTTAAAAATGGATTAAATGAAAAATGTTGTCAT
This sequence comes from Tenrec ecaudatus, assembly GCF_050624435.1. Lineage (NCBI taxonomy): Eukaryota > Metazoa > Chordata > Mammalia > Afrosoricida > Tenrecidae > Tenrec > Tenrec ecaudatus. Next base: position 103,737,755 of record NC_134530.1, read on the forward strand.
ATGCAGTTTACCACACTAAAACTCAAAAAGAATTAAATAAGGCTATAAAGGAAAAAGCTATAAAAATAATGAAAACCTAAAAATTACCTATTCCCAGATGCATCTATAAAGCCAAAATTACCACAAATCAAACTTAGAAGGGGAGGAACTGAAAGGGCTAGAATGAACTGCTGCCAGGGTCACAGCATGCCCGTGCACCTAGCTTCACGTGTCGCGAGTGAGGCTCAGGGCAGAGGAAGCAGAGCTGCCAGCGCTGATACCACTTCAGGCAAGGCTGCTTGCCCTTCAGTTCCAACAATCATCTGTATCCATCAACGCTGCAGCGGAATCACAGAATCTATAAGTCAGTCTCTAATAAAGGACAATATCAGCAAAGTTGAATTAACGACAATCTCTGCACTCCAATTTCTCCAGTCTTGAAAAACAGCCCTCTCTGCTCCTATACAGCAACAGTTTTGTAACATGATTTGCTTTGACCATGATCGAATGGACAGATTTGACTCTATCAAGCAAAAAGGAAAATTTATAGTCGTATATGGCCAGTTATTCCACAGAAGCTTTAAATATATACATCAATTCGTGAGATGTGGTTTCGGCCCCACATTTGTAATCCTGCACAGAAAATTAAGAACAGCATGTGAGCTTAAATGGCTCGAGAAATTGAGTAAAACTGCCAACCTAAATGGAAGCCTTTCGAACTTGCCCAATTGAACCTCTCAGCTCTTGATTTAAATTTATATATTTCATAAGTTCACTGCAATGAAGGGATATAAAATACAAGACTAGAAACCAAACAAAGAATTTTAAAATGCCCTCTGAAGCTATAACACAATCTTATCATCCTCACAGAGATGGAAAAACATTCATCATCTTTCTATGGAAGAAAAGAGACCAAGGATAAGAAAAGTGCTACTGAAGAGGAAGACCAAAGTAGAAGCCTCCCATTTCCAGGGCTCAACATTTATTATATAGCCATAGTAGTCAAAACAGCTTGATTCCCTTACAAGGAGACACATGGATCAATGAAACAAAGTTGAGAACCCAGAAATATATCCAGCCACTGATAGACAGCTGCCAAGAAAGCAAACTAAGTATAACACTCGGGAAATCTATTCCAAAAGATTTCCTTAATGTGTTAAAGAACAAATGTGTTACTTTAAGGACTAAGGAGCTAAGGCGTGCCTGATCCAAGCCTTGCTCGTTTCAATGTGTTTGCATGCTAGCCAATGAATAAGGAAGAGCAGAGCAAAATGTATGCAAATAAATGATGGAGTCGGTGCAAAATACTGAAATTGCTATGGCCTACTTTGACACGGGCGTAGGAGGAAGCAATCCCCGGAGAAGGACCTCATGCTCCCTTAAGAGGAAGGACAGTGGAAAGTAGAAGGCCACTGGAGCCATGAACTGATACATGTGGTAACAACAATGGATTCAGACACGGGAACAGTGGTGAGGGGGGCACATAAAGAGGCAGTGCTTCATCCACGGTTCATCGGGAAGAGTTGCCATACATCCCAACAATGCCAGTGACCTTCAGCAAAGCACTGAGAGGCATTAGATGGGGAGGAGATCGTCGCTTTGACAAACAGTACTGGTAAAACTGCATACCGATTGCAGAGACGTGAACTCTGATCCACATTCCACACCGTCGGCAAAGACTAGCTCAAGAGGGACCCATGATCTAAATAAAAGCCTAAACTAAATTTTTACAAAGGTCAATTTTTAGGGGTGGCTAATATAAACTATCAAACATGACTAAAATGCACAAATAGCAGGAGATAGACCGGACATACAAGTTAAACAACTAAACCTATGCACATCAAAAGTCTTCTTCAAAAGAAACCTTAGAGACTGGGGAAATATTTTTCGCAGTGAAAATCAGACAAAGAACTAATCTCTAAAACACGTAGAAAATTCTCACGACCGCAACAATGAAAAAACAAAAATAATCCAATTAAAAATGGACAGAAGACATCATTGGACACTTCACTGAACCAAATATACAGGCAATCAAGAAGCACATGAATTAGTGATCAAGAAGCACATGAATTAATTAGTAACCCATTGCAATTGAGTAGACTCTAACTCAGCTCAATCCTTTCTCTGAGCTCTAACTCTTGATGGGAACAGACAGCCTCATCTTTCTCTCACAGAGCAGTTAGTGATTTTGAACTGAAAAGTTTGCCGGTAGCCATCCAACACTTACCAGACACCATCGCCAAGTGCCCTTTATTAGCCAATAGAGAGATGAAAATCCAACCAACAATATCATGTCTACACAAAAAAATGTTAACAACAGTAAACAATAATTGCTGGCAAAAGTGTGGAGAAACTGAAACTGCCATACAATACTGGTAGAAATATAGAATGGTACAGCTGCTATGGAAAAGAAGATATAACTTCCTTTAAAAGCTGAAATGAAAATTAGAGATACCCTATAATCTATAAATCCCACCACAAGGAGTGCAAAAGTTAAAGACAACTTTAGTAAGTATTATTATAGACATATTCGATAATAACAGTAATAACAAACAATAATTAACAAGTGGATACATAGTCAAATATGTCAGCTGAATAGATGTGAGCTCATATCTGGGAGCACAACCATTTGTAGGCTTCTATATCTGTTTGTGTTGCAAATCTATGGTAGGGTTTAATGGAGCATAGAAGGGGTAACGTTTTGAAAAGCTCTTAGACAGAAACCAAACCCCTTAAGGAAGAAGTCAGTGGACTTTGGGACTTAGAGCCACAGAGTCAGGATACATCTAGGCCAACTGGCATAACGTAGAATGCACAGGCAATGTTCTATATCATATTTTGGTGAATAGCAAGCGGGGCTTTAAAAGCTTGTGAATGGCTGTCTAAGATGCAGCTATTGTTCTCTTCCCATGCAGAGCAAAGCCAAGTAAAGAAAATCAAAGACAAGGCTCGCAGAGACAAGTGGTTTATAGGACTAAGGGATGACATCACCTCCACTGCCCTAAGACCAGAGGACACAGATGATGCCTGGCTGCCACAGCTGACATCTCTGCTCAGGATCACCATGGAAGGTCCTAGCCAGAGTGGGAGAGGGTAAAAATGCATAATACAACTCAAGATCATGAAAAAAGACCTACTTGTCTGATAGAGTCTAGTGGAACCCCTATGGCTGTTGGATCTCTGACTTTTAGACACCTTTCATGTCTGGAATTGAACCCACTGCTGGGGGTCAACGTTTTAGCCAAGCAATAGAAAAGTCTAGAAAGTAAATAAAAACCCCAGGGAGCAATTTACTTCTCAGTGCAATCAAATCTATGATACCCAAAAGGTAGATTTACCCAAAACAAAGCCCCGAACACAGAGAAGAGGAATCAAAATGAGCAAATGGAAACAGGCAACGTGGGGAAGAAGTGGAAAGCGCGCTGTTACTGGGGGATTGCAAGCACTTCATAGACAAAATGTGTATGATTGAGTGCAAAACTAATTTGTTCTGTAAACTCACTCAAAGCACAATAAGAGTTTGAAATAAAATTTAAACATACACTGAACAAAATGCCTACATCTCTCCGTGCTTTCTTTTGCTATCGTGGGCCTTTCCTACTGCATATTTCCAAAGGCTACAGTTCTATGAAAATGTGCCATTGTGTGATTCTTAAAATGCCTTGGTTTCCATCATGCCGGTGACATTACCATAATTCTTCACTTCTTTAAAGCAAACAGGAAAATCTTTGGCTCCTATCACCTCTTAACCAATGATTTAGAAATTCAAAACTTCAACATGGTAATATTTTTTTTCCTTGAAAGGTTTGTACCTTATTAAAATGTATCTCACCCAATTAGGTCGAACATAATCATGATATTCTATGAAGATCACAGCCAAACTAGGCCTGAAAGAACCACAATTTGACCTCAGGGATAAACTAGCCCAATGTACAGTTCCACAAGGATCATGGCTTTAGAAATATCAGGGAGTAAAAGAGAGTTGTGCCACTCCTTACCTTGAACCTCTGAACTCGCTCCTTCCTAGCTGCGGCCTCCAGCTTCTTCTTTATTTCAAGCTGATGGTAACGCTGAGCCCATAGGAAGGAATGGAGGAGAGAATCTTATCAATCACGGTAAATACTTTTTTGGAGGTGAATAATCCCCACAGTTAACTGTTCTCAGGAAATGTGCCCTTGTGTCATTGAAATGGAGAATAATCACCTGCATAAGTATGCAGGAGGGAATATAAATCGGTACAACTCTTTGGAAAACCAATTCCTAATATATATTATGCAGTTAAAAATGCTCATGCCCCCGAACCATTAAATTTCACTTCTAAACGGGGGGTGACAATCTGAATAATAAAGTAATTTTCTATGACCATACTGTTGGAAAGTTATTTTTTCTATCATAGAAAACATTTAGAAGCAATATGAACATTGAAGAAAATGATGAAGCATTTTCTGCATTCATATGATGGGAGAGAATAGCATCATTAAGGCTCTTAAAGATTTTGTTTTTAAAAACTGAAAGATGCGTGTAAAGCAGATAAGAACCAGGACACAAACCAGTCCTGTGCAGCATTACAATTTAACTCATCAACCTACCCTTGTGACTATCTCTCAAGCATTTCTAAACACAAGCAATTCCATCTTAAAATTAAGACAGAATACCCGTGAACTGGTCTTAGGTTGCGTATCTAGTTGGTAGCAGAAATCTGAAGTCGGACGATCTTCCAGGTGTCTGTACTAAGACAGGAGGAACCCTGGTGGCATCGTGGTTGGCAGTCCTAAACCAGCAGCAGCTGGGCAGGAGAAAGACTGGGCTTTCTACTCCTTTAACCGTCTCAGAAACTCACAAGGAGTCAGCACGAGTCAGCATTGACTCGATGGCAGTATGTTAGTTTGGTTTGGTTTGGTTTGGTTTTGCGAGACAAAGACATGTCTCTCTCTCACACAGTATCATTTTACTAATGTACACTCAGAAGACATAAAACAATATTGTCAGCATCACACGCAAGTAAGATTTTGCTAAAAATCATCCCAAAAATGACATTGGCAGGGAACTGCCAGAACAGATTCAGAAGAGGAGGTGATGTGGAACAAAGATCTCATTGCTGCTGTCAGATGGATCTTGGCTCAAAGCTGAGAGTACCCGAAAGATGGTTACTTAGGTTTCATTGACTGTGCAAAGGCCTTCGACTGTGTGGACCATCATCAACTGTGGATCGCCTGAAGAAGAACGGGAATTCCAGAACATCTCATGGTGCTCATTCGGAACTTGTACATGGATCGAGAGGCCTTTGTGTGAACAAGATAAAAGAATCCTGCAGGGCTTAAAATCAGGAAAGGTGTACATCATGGTTGCATCTTCTCACCATACCTATTTCATCCATATGCTCAGAAACTGGCTTATATGAAGAAGAATGGAGAGTCGGGATTAGAGGAAGGCTTATTAACAACCTGTCAGACGCAGATGATACCTCCATGCTTGCAGGATGCGAGGAGGACTTGAAACACTAGCTGATGAAGATCAAGAATTGCAGCTTTCAGTCTGGATGATGACTCAATGTAAAAAGACCAAAATCCGCACAACTGACCAATAGTTATGATAAAAGGAGAGATGGTGGAAGTCGTCATGGCCTTTTTTTCTTCCTTAGTGCCACCATCCATGCTGCTGGACGCAGCAGTCAAGAGCTCAAACTCTGCATTGTGTTAGGTAAATGTGCCACGTAAGTCCTCTTGAAGTACTGAAAAGCAAGAATGTCACTTTGAGGACTAAGATGCACCTGACCTAAGCCATGCATTTTCCATCATCACATATGAATGTGAAAGTTGGACATCTTATAAAGAAGAGCAAAGGAAAATGAGTGCGTTTGAATCGTGGTGCTGAAGGGAATATTGGGAATACTCTGGACTGCTGAGAGGACAGACAGGTCTGGCTTGGAAGAAGTATGCCCAGAGAGTTCCTCGAGGGTAAACATGGCTCGGCGTCATCTGCCACACTTGCTGCAGAGAGACCCGGCCTGCAGGAGGGCATCCTGCTTTGAAAAGAGGGGCAGCAGCGAAAAAGGAGGAAGGTCTTCAAGGAGATGGATTGACCCAGCGGCTGCCACGATGGGCTCAGGCGTAAGAGCAAGTCTGAGAATGATGCAAGACCGACCGAGCAGTGTTTCCTTCTGTTGTGTATTGGGTAGCTGTGGGTTGGAACCGATGTGAGGGCACTTAACCACAACGGCCTACACAGACATCATGTGACCCTGTGGACAGGGCAGAGCCGTTCCCATAGGTTTCCAGGGATGTGCATCTGCAAGGAAGCAGAAATCCTCATCTTTCTCCACCAGTGCGGCTGGTGGTTCCCACCGCTGGCCTGTGGTGAGGGGTCCAAAATCATGAATGATTGCTGACTCAAGGGAGTGAGTTTCCATTAGTGAGATACACAGAAATGGGAGGGCGAAAACAGGAAAAGGAAGTGTAACAGCAACTATCTCTGAGAGAAAGAATTACATCTGCTTACAATCCTTCTTCACACTTTGCCCCAAGTTCTCTACAATAGAGTTAATTTTATCATTTAGAACTAAACCTCACATAAAAATAAGCTCCTTACTACTCAGACTTAAATTATTTAGATATGTTTGAAGGTGTCTGACCTACCCATTACTTAGGGACCCTTCAGAAACCCGTTTTCTTGTTTTGTTTTTCCTTTGCTCTAATCCTCTCTGCCACCTTTGAGAACCCGCCGTCTCAATCTTTACCTAAGTATCAGCAATCCCCTTCTTGACACTTTCCTTTCTTCTCTCTCTCTTTCTCTGTTTTTGTCGTTTTCAGCAAACGATGCTAAATATCATCACCCATTGTTTTCATCATCTACTTATTTTCAATTACCTCAGTCACCAACCATGCCACATCTCCTCTTCCACACCATGAAGAATACTTTTCCCAGGTCTTTGTCTTCTGGGTCGAATCTAATGTCTTTTTTTCCAAACCCCGCGTCTTCCTCAACCATCCCGCAGGCTTCCACCCACGTTTCAGCAAGCACGTCATTCTGCCACTGGAAGCATTTCTTTGCAGTTCCTTTTGTTGATCTGCCAGGACGGTTGGTGAGGCAGTGGGCTCTACTTGCCTTCCACCTACTTTATAGAATCGGTGTGAACATCCTCATTTCTTCCTCTTCACTAGCTCTGGAGGCAGCTGCAGATCTGCAGCTTATCTCTACCGCTGTTCATCCGTCCCCTCTGGCAAAAACTTCCTCATTGACCCCCAACCTCCAATCTTTTCCAGCTCATTAATCCATCTCCCACACATTTAGCGACACATCTGCAGACTTCCTCGGGAAGAAAACACTCTCCAGAAGCAGCCCCGGCCTGCAGGGACGTCCTCCATGCCTCTATAGACTGGGCAGGCTGGCCTCAGGGGACTATGATTTTCTACCATCAAGTCCTTCCACACCCCTGTCGCTTTGATCTCTGGAGTCTCTTTGCCTTGTTTTCACTTGGTGAACTCCCTCTCAGTCTTCAAGACCCCATGTAAACAGCAGGACCTGGAACTTCTGCTCCCACCGGCACTTCCTCATTCTCTTCCTTTCAAGGCCTACTCTGCAGGCTCCTTGTCGAGCACACACCCACTTCCTACTGTACATTTATTGTTATATCTCTCTGCAGCTATTGGCACAGGGCAAGCCTGCAATTAATGTTTGGTGCAAGAAAGAATATATGAATATTAAGACCAATATTAAGAATATTGGTAACACTTTCAGCATAAAGCAAATGCCAGACAAATGTCAGGCATTTCAGACAGGGGTCACTCTGTGAGTTGGAACAGAGCATCTGACAGCACATATAAATTACATATCACAGAATGCATGAAGAATGTGTGCAGTCTTAAAAACCACACAGGTAGCAGTTAGTATATATCATGACATGTCATGATGTGTCAACTGTGTGAAATTTTGAAAACCCACTCTAGGGGATTAAACTGGGAAAACCAGTGTTAAGGGAAAACCCACTAAAACCGAAGTCAGTGTTGCTTAAGTTTGAGATTAACAAAATGTATACTTTACTATTTTTTATCAAAGTTAGAGGATCAAAAGTAAAAATCTAGGGGGAATAATTTAAAAGGAAAATTGTCCAGAGTGCTAAACTACCTCTGAAAACCATCTGATTTCTCTCTTTTTAATAGGCGGGTACTTTAAAGTGCGTGGCACGTTCCATTGTCATTTAACTCCAAATCTCCATGAACTCCGTTAAGCCCCCGGTACATACCCCCATATACAAAATCATCCTGCACAATATTAACAATTTAAGAATCCCAAAACTTGGATTATTTCAGGATATCCCTTAGGATAACCAGATCCCTTAGGTATTCAAAATTTGTTTGAATTCTAGAAGAACTAGTAGCACTGAAATTTATTTTGGCTAAATTTTACGTTACAGTACCATTTTTAGATTATTTCCAAGAATGTAAGTACCAAACTTGACATATATATATACATATATATATATATATAATTTAACACCTATCAGTCTGTACTGAAAATCTTATAACATAGTTGCTCCATGTATTATGACTTTCTGTGAATCAATAATTCATAAAAGACAGATTTTTGTTTCAAGGTTTTTTTTAAATCTAGCTTGAAAGCAAGTGAATTTGGTGACCATTAAAAAATAGATATCACGTAATTAGTATGCACGTTAACAGCTCATGCATGTAAGTGGAAGTAACATTTGCCACATATGATGGCATTGTAGTAATAAATATGTTCAGTGGCACTACACTTAGTATTAGTTTACTGACAATTCTATGGTTGTTCATAAATGTTTATGGCACCCACGGGTCAATGATTTTATGAGCCAAGTTTCTGATTTACTGCTTACTGTGTGGTCAAGCCAAGAAGTGACATGCTTTTTCATGGCTATTAAAACAGTCTTGGTGCTTGGAACTACAAGTTTCATGGACTAAGACTAAAATAATTTATCAAGTTAGAGAGATATCCACTAAAAATGCCATGTCAGATTATAAAAAGTAATTGTGGATGGTTGGGTTGTAAATGTGCACTGCCCAACGTGGCCTAAAGTAGGCGGGACGGCAGATGTTTCAATGCCTATTCCTTGAAGCTTAGCAGACGGCTGCGTTTCAGAGCCTTAAAAAGATAACGGATCTGAAATAATTCATGGCAGTGGGATTACTGATATTTAAACAGATGTCACTTTTTTTCCCCTTGCAAATGAAAATTGAGGTACAGATGGTGAGGGCTGGTAGTTTTAGAGTAGCCATTATGGATTAAAAACATTCATTTGGAAAATTAAATATCACAAGATACAGAATGATTTCCATACTTTTAACTATGTGGAAGTGGATGAAACTTGACTTTAGGCCCCGGGTTAACCGGAGCGAGGGGATGTCTCAGGCTCTTTTGTTCATTCCCTTGAATACAACACAGGAAGAGTCCCCTGGCGCCTGGGCAGAGAAGACAAATTGATTGTTGCAACCATAAATTCCCACCATAGAGAAAATAGTAAATACCTTTACCTCCATATCAAGGACTTTATGAAAAATAGCCTGGGCCAAACACTCGCGGATATATTTTTGGTGATCTCGCTTCATGCTATTTAGTTTGTATTCTTTTTCAGAGACTATTCTTCCACTTCTTGTGATCTGTCAGGCACAAATAACAACAGACAAAGACAAGAGGGAACATGTATTCTTGGTTGCCGGAAAAAAGATAAGCAAGAGAAAGGGAGAGGAGGTGGCAGTATCTTCAGGCAAAAGCAAAATCGCACTATAATTGATCAACTTTCTCTCTTAATAAATATTTCATTAGACAAAATGAACAAGGCAGGCAGTCACATATACCCATCATTGTGAAAACGCACAGGTGGTGCGCCTGACGTTTCAAACAAGGTTCTCGTTAGAGTGGCTCTTTTTTTTTTTTTTAATTCTTGATGGACCCAGGTGATCTTTTTCCTCTTCTTCTTTTTGTTACACGTCCCAGGAAGGGGTGCTGCGCCCCCGAAACAATGAACCGGAGCAGTGGTCACATGGCTGAGGCTCTCACAGGAAACACTGTGGAGGGCAAAAGAGGTATGCACCAAAGGATCTCATCTGTTTGTTTTACAAATAAAAGAATCGTTGATTTTTATGACTTTGTTTTCAGACATTTTTCCCCTTCTTCCTCTCTCCAGGCCAAAACATGATTTAATTTGCAATGATTCAGAACTACAGGCTATGTAGTACTACAGACAGAAGGTATCTGGTCTGAGTCTCAGTTGGCAGTGACAGAAGTCCCAGGAGGCGCATGTTGCTGGTTTTCATTTTTACTTGTTTTTCTTCTCTTTTAATTCCTCTGAAGGAGGGCTGATGGTACAGTGGGTTCAACATTGGGCTGGTTCCAAGTTCGGAGGTTCAAACCTACCTTCAAGTCACTCTGTGAGAGGAAGATGTAGCGGTAGGTTTCCATACAAGTTTAAAGAAAAGTCATCATCAAACCTCTGTTCTCAAATCAGTTCTGATCAGTGGTAATGCGAAAGGACAGACTAGAGTTGCCCCAGTGGGTTTCTGAAACTGCAATGGAAGTTGTCCAGGTTCCTGTCTTATTTGGATCCACAGTCAATGCTGATGGAAGCAGAGGCCAAGAAATCAAAATCGGAGCATTGGGTAAATCTTCTCCACATGACCTCTTTAGAGTATTAAAAAGCAGGGATGTTGCTTTGAGGACTAAGTTGTGCCTGCCCCAAGCCATGGCATTGTCCATCATCTCATATCAGAGTGAACTTGGACATAGAGTTAGGAAGACTGAAGAAGCATCAGTGTATTTTGAATTATGGTGCAAGTGGAGAATTTGGAAAGGACCACAGACGGCCAAAAGTACAACTGAATCTCTCTCAGAAGAAGTACAGCCAAAGTGCTCTTTAGAGGCAAGGATGGCAGATGCTGTCTCACATACTTTGGGCATGTTATTGGAGAGAAACTAGTCCCTGAAGGAGGGCATCATGCTTGGTAAAGTAGAACGGTCCAGATAAAGAGGAAGGCCCTTGGCCAGATGGATTCACTCAAACATAAGTGCAATCGAAAGGATAGCACTGGACTGGGACTGATTTGTTCTGATGCACATTGGGTCCCTGTGACCTGAAAACAGCGCATATTTACAGCAGCAGATAGCCTTTTCTGTCTTCCACGGAGCCACTGTCGCTTTTGAACCGCTCACCTTGTACTTAGCAGCTCATTTCTTAAACCGCTGTGCCTCCAGGCTGCTAAGCAATCCTAGCTCTAAGTACAACTTCTACATTTCTTCTTAATTTTGTTCTATGACACTGGTAGCTTCAACAGTGGAGTACTGCGATTTACTAGAGTTCACTTAAAAAAATGAGTAAATACAAGTATTTCCAGTAGAAGAAAAGGGTGTAGTTGAAAGTGTGCTTGGAATTACAAAAACAAACACAGAGCCTTTGAAATGCATTGGCCACAGAGATAACACGCCATGTGTATCAAATTGGAAAAAAGTATTGAGAGGACTCTGTACCAGCATTCCTTTAGCAGTTCAAATTTGTCCTTGTTCTCTCTCCTGAGAGTGTGCCTGGTTTCCTCAACTGGAGCAGACACCCCGACTAGTTAGATTCTCAAACTTCCGCCTGCATCAGAATTGCCTAGAGCAGGCATCCTCAAACTACGGGCCCGCGGGCCGCATGTAGGCCGCCAAGGACACTGATCCGGCCCGCTGAGTGTTTTTTCCCTGTTTGTTTTTTCACTTCAAAATATGATATGTGCAGTGTGCATAGGAATCTGTTCATAGTTTTTTAAAAAAAACTATAGTCTGGCCCTCCAACAGGTCTGAGGGACAGTGAATTGGCCCCCTGTTTTAAAAGTTTGAGGACCCCTGGTCTAGAGGGCTTGCCAACAAACAGACTGATGGGTTCCCTCCTTTTACTTCTCATCCAGTAAGTCTGGAGTGGGGCTCTAGAATTCTCATTTTCTAACCATAACCAACTCCAGGGCATCAGGCAACAACAACAAGCCAGATCCCAGGTGATGCTGAACAGTGCTGATTCAGGGGAACTTCTGCTCGGGGAAGTGGGGTGGCTTCCGTATTTGAGCTGCTGTGCATACGGTCAGTGTTCAAGAACTCTGGGTTAACTATGTTGCTAAGTAAATACCAAATCCTCACAAAATGTACCTGAAGTCGATAGACTATTATTCAAAGAGGCAATGTTAATAATAGCAACAATAGTTATAACCATGTATTGTCACAGTAGGCCCTGTGTATCCCTAAGTTAACTTTTCAATTGAGCAAGTTGGGGCTGAAAAATTTAAGTAAGGGATTTGCTTTAGATTCTATGTCTTATAAACGGTAGAACTAGCATTTCAGCCTAAGTCTGAAAACAAAGCCTCAGGAGACTAACCGTGAGCTCCCTGAGATCTACCCAGCCACAGTGCCAAGCTCATTAACAGCAATTAGAAACCCGATGCCTGGCCTTTCAAAACCATGGCAACAAGAGTTAAGGAAATCCACTGTGCTTTAAGAAGGTAAACAGCTTCCATTGTTAGTCCCACACTTTCTATAGACACAGGCCTTTCTCCCAGTGGAAAAGTAGTCTTTTTGAAAGGTTTTGCTTTATATGTGTTTAAGAAATGGGAATTTTGATGAAGGACAGTTTGGAGACTAATTAAATGCATGATGGCTCAATAAAGCGCCACAGGAAATGAGTTTTTTAAAATTCAAGGGGGGAATTTTGAACTGTTCTTGTGTTCCACACTGGGTTCTAGGGTTATTAAAAACACTAATTTGACTCTGTCAGTTGCATTTATATGAAGGCACATATATGGTATTCTGGAAAAGATTAGTGGTTTTCCAAAGTTGGAGGTAGAAGGGGGTATGTCAGAACTATGAGGGGTGATAAAAAATATTCTACATATTGATTGTCATGATGGTTATACAACTGTATAAATCTGTCAAATTCATAGAGATGCATAGCTAAATAATTACTATATGAGAGTTAGACCTCATATAAACCTGAAAAAAATTAAAACTTTTTTCCCTTGAGAAAAGTAAAATATCAGTTCCTGGCTCAGAATATGTTCAATAAATGTGTTGAATAAATGAATGAATAAACAAGCAAATGAACTATCCTGTTGGAAAATCATAGAGATTGCCTAAAAAAGTTATGTTTCCTTGGCCACCAATGTGACCGCTCTCCCCATCTTTGGAAACACAACCTCAACTAGATAACTCAGAGCTCTGGAAAGGATATACTTTTTCTACAACAAGAAAGTTGGAAAAAATAATGCCACAGCATGGCTCAAAGAAAATACTTAAAAGGTGGGGAATGATTGGGCTTGGTGAAACAGACGGAGGGTAGGAAGTAAGTCAAATCTTACCAGTCCTGATCTTAAAAGATGCCTCCTTATCCTTGTATTGTTAAAATATCCTGCCAGGTGTTTATCTGTAAGGCTATTATAGGCTGCAAGTAACCTGAAACAGAAAAAGCAAGCCGTTAGTGTTTTATGAATTGCTTTTTGATAGCTAAGGCCTGTCTTGGCTTTCTAGTCCCCAACTGTGCACAATCATTCACTTGTCCAGCAACCACTCAGTTATGTATGCATTTAATTAGCAGGCAGTAAGCATCCAACTATAGTCTAGATTTGCGGGGACATTGGTTTTCCCAAGAACAGAAAGCAGACATGGACAATTAAGCAGTGTGACAAGTCCAACAATAGAGATACACAAAAAGTAATGGGGAGAGAGAGAAGACCCCTAGCTCTGAGCCATTTCCAGAGAAACCTAGTTGGGTCGTTACATAATTTCATGTCAATTTGAAGAAATATAAAAGTGTAGCGGTGGTACTCAACCTGTAAATCAGGTCTCAGCCTGGTGGTGCCTCCTTGTCTGCATGGTCTTCTCATAAAGAAGATCCTGGGAACCCTTCCCCCCCTTTTCTCCCGGCCTCCACCTTCCTGCTGCCTCACCAGGTTGCTGCCAGAACCCTGGTGATGCGTCCACCACCATTGGATCCACTAGATTTAGCACCTAACGGTTTGTGGTCTTCCTGCATTCTGCATCATGGCAAGTGGGTGTGTGAGTCTGAAGATGGCCTATGGACTAGTATTGGACTGAAAGACTTGATCTGGACTGGGATTGGATGTTTGCTTGACATATAATTACTTCTTGGTACAAAGCTCCCGCTTGCATCTATATGAATGCCACAGGGTTCGTTTCTCTAGTCAACCAGGCCTAGCACACCTCGGAAAAGTGGGTTCTCCTTCAAAGGGCTCTTCGATCTCTCAATGTTAAAGAAACAACAGTTGTTCTTGAATCAAGCCATGGCAACTTTAAGTATGTTAAGGTAGATTTGCCCACTGGAGTTTTGAACAGCTTAAAAGGGTCTTTCCAGGTTAAATTGATAAGGCTTTCTTTGGAGGCACTGCTGGGTAAACTCAAACTCCATCCTTTCTGTTAGCAATGAGTGCATTTAACCATTAATTGTCTGTAATACCCAGCCTTGTTTCTACAGCAGTCCACAGAGGATGAATGCTGAGTGTCTTTGGGCAGAAAGTGTGCTGACACAGTCGAATACCTCCTAAGACATTAATGGAGTGAGGGGCTAGGTAGGCGAAACCATAGACATGGAGGTGAAAGTATTTGGACTGAGCCTTGTGACAGAGATTCGTGCCTTTGGGCACTTACCAGCAGCTCTAAAAGGGCTTTCTAACACTTGCTTGTGCAAGACTGAGGACAAGGGGCTGCATGACTGCTGGGCTGCTAGGCAGAGTACTACAGAGAGGTCTTTTTGTGAACATGGTTGGGAAAGGCTGTCTTGAAGAACTATAGCCTAAGAATTTTTAATGATGAACCTTAATTGGCTAACTTCCCTATTAAACCCTATCGGACTTCTATGTGCCATTGCGATGACTTATCAAACTCAGGAAAGAAGTAGGGAATACCTTTGTAGGGACAGTTGATGTCAGAATTGGCAACAAAAATAAAGTTTGGTGGGTGGATGCATGTTTGACCTTTGCTGCCGTGGAATCAGTCATGCTCTGTTGGGTAGTCAGGCACCATCCACATGCCCTAATTAAAGGTATCTGGTGGTATAGTGATTAAGCACCTGTCAGTTAACTATGGGTGGCAATTTGAACCCACCTAGACAAGAAGAAAGATGTGACAGCATCCTTCCATTAAGCCTTACCATCTTGGGAACCCTATGGGCAGGTCTACTCTCACCGATAGAGTCACTGTGAGTCAGAATCAACTCAGTGGTACACAACAACAACAACATACATATATGGATAGGTAGGTAGGAATATAGTTAAGTAGGTAGTGGATGGATGGATGGATGGATGGATGGATGGATGGATGGATGGATGGATGGATGGGTGGATGGGTGGATGGATGGATGGATGGATGGATGGATGGATGGATGGATGGATGGATGGATGGATGGGTGGATGGGTAGATGGATGGGTGGATGGATGGATGGATGGATGGATGGATGGATGGATGAATAGTTGAATGAAAGCATGGCATAAGCATAACACAGCCCCATAACAATTCCATAAACTCATTGCCATTGAGTCAATGCCCACTCACAGTGACCATATAAGACAGAGTCAACCTGCCCTTGTGGGTTTCTGACGCTGTAAATCTTTAAAGTAGCAGAAAGTCTCATCTTTCTCCCTGGGAACAGCTGGTGGTTTTGAATCGCTGACCTTGTAAACAACTCCATTATCCATTATACCACCAAGACTCCTTGACCTAAAATCAAGCTGTCTTGAAAACAACCATCAATAATACACACCCTATTACATACAGTAATGATTTATAATCTGTACATTTTAGACCTAACCAATTCTTCGCTCCTTCCAGCACCAGAACATGCACTTGTATTGTGCAGTTGAGTACATGGTGATTAGCACCAATCTTGTTTAGCTGTCGGCACGGTGTTCATTGCATGGAGCTGGCACTGGTGACCTTTTCTCTCCTCTTTTCTCCTTAACAGCCCATCATCGAAAAGTTTCATGCTGTCAAATGGTAAGGAAAGTTTAATTTTGTCGACAAAGGAGATGAGAAAGCAGTTACAAAGCTCAGAAGCCAAGATGCCGCAGAAGGGTTGCAGACTTATGAGCAACTGCGGAAGCCATTATTTCACGGGACTCGTGTACAAAGACCACCGGAGGGCTTCGGTCATGCACACTCTAAGCCAGCACCGGAGAATGCTTTGAAACCATCTTTTAAATGAATTGTCTGGGTGTCCTATAGTTCATCAAAGGTTTCCTGTCTCCAAAAGGTCAGTGCTGTATCCTTTACCCTTTCCGACTCTCAGAATATCTTTTCAACTCTTCGTTTCAGAAAGGTGCGCAGGTGCCTCTCACTCCGAACATCCGTGATTCCACAGTTCACAGAGTCTTAAGATAAATCATTAGAGCAGCATCACATACAGTCTTTTGTCTGTTTTTCAGGCTCATGTTAAAAAAAATCAACAGTTCTGGAACAGCTGGAAGTGACAAAACCTTGACTAAATGGGCTGGGGTATAAACCTTGGGATAACACGCACCTCAACTTCCCTCCTGACTAATCAAACGGCCCCTCCTTTGGAATTTGCTAGATAATTAGGTCCCAACAGCTGTATTTGGGAGCCCTTGGTGATGTAAAAGCTTAACACTCTGGGCTGCTAACTGAAAGACTTGTAGTTCAAGTCCACCTAGGGGTGCCTCAGAAGAAAGTCCTGGAAATCTAACTCCCAAAAAAAGTCAGCCAATGAAATCCTTCTGCATCACAGCAGCTCGCTTCTGTTGTGCCTGGGGTCACTGGGACTCAGGGCCAACTCAACTACAGCTAATTCACAACGACACTAACATGCTCAGTCAGTGTCATTTGGGTCAGATGCCTTAGCATCAGATCCAACTCACGGTGCCCCGATGTGTGACAGAAAGAAACAGTACATTACCACCCTCACAATTGTTACTAGGTTTGAGCTCATTGTTACAGACATGTGTCAATCCATCTGTCTGTCATTGGCTTTTTTTTTTTTTTTTGGTTCTCTCTACTTTACCAAGCATGATGTCCTTCTCCAGGGACTGTTCTCTCCTGACAACATGTCCAAGGAAATCAGCATTATCACTACCCAATTTTCCTTGTGATGTCTCAAGTGTCTATTAAATGGGGCTGGGTGATGTCCCTCCCTTCTTACTCAAAGCTGCTTAGTAAGTCCATTGCAGGTGGACCCTTTATAGCCATCAGTTTTTGTATTTTCCCTATTTAGGAACAATGTCAGCCCTTTGCTGGGACATCTTTTAGAAAGCAACCCATCACTAGATAGTCATCTCTCGTGGGCTTGAGAAGGACGCCGGAATTATAACCAGCGTTGCCCGCCTTGGCTCAGTGATGTTCTTTTTTCAGGCAGAGCCTAAGTTGGGGTTTTTAAACGGAAACTTTAGGGTAGGGGAAAGGAATTATTTGATATCAAGAAATTCACACTGGAGTAAATCAGACACAGATTTAGTAAAATGACCATAGCAATTGTTTCCATCGTCTACTATACATGAAGGGGCTCTGACAAATATATGGAAAAGTTCTATTGTCTTTTAATGCCATTTCCCCAAGAACTTTTTGAAACCTCCTGAAGAGGGCATCCTGGTTATGCACTGGGGTGCTAACTGCAAGGTCTGTCACTCTAAAGCACCAGCTGCTAGCAAGTTAAAGTGGTCTTGGAAACTCACTGGGGCAGCTCTACCCTGGCCTATAAGGTTGTTATGAGGCCGCATCAACTCTATGGAAGTGATTTCGGTGTGGTTCAGTAAGAACATAAGTTAAGGCTCTAGAATCGACCACTGCAGCTAAGCAGGAAGTCTCTGTGTGTCCTTGGGCTTACCTTTAAGATAGCCTTCCTCCACAGTTACCCTGGCACCATAACACAGTACAGCCATTGTGCATGCTTCCTGCTCCCTCCCCCTTAGCTGAGTTCAGGACTTTCCCAGATGTTCGCATCATAATGTGGATAGCTTCAGTTGGTCTTGGTAGCCACTACCACCCCCCCCCCACCCTCCCTCCCCTGGCCTAGCTCACTACTAGTATGAAAAGGGAGCCCCAGAACAACCCCCACAGCAAAGACTCCCCTGTCCAGACTGCCACTCACTGGAAGAAGCAGTGTCGTCTGTCCCAGACTGTAGTCTCCTGAATATAATCAAATAATATCTCTCAGGTTGGCTGCAAGTCAGTTTTTCCATCTCCTGACACCCATGTATAGTCTCTCTTCCCCTTGGAGTTAAGTAGAAAATACATAGCCTCATAGAGTCCTGCTTCACCAGGAGATGGCCATGAACCTGTATGTGCCAGTGTCTTAGCCACAACCCTGGTCTGTCTGATCCTGCCCTGCTTCTCTTCACATATGTGGTATGAGACGGCCACCTCGCTGTGCCTTCCTTCAGTTGTAAGAGCTTTGTTGACCAAGCCACAAGTGTGGATCAGTAGTGTTTCTGCCTTGATTCCCTGCATTCCATGACACTGCTGGGGTTTGTTTGTTTGTTTGTTTGTTTTCTCACTCTCTTACACTCTGAGCAACACTGGGCCAGGTGAGGTCACATCGCCCTGGGCTTGCTGATCATGTTGTCCCTGGAGCCTTGTGTTCCCTTTGTGCCGTATTCTCGGCCTCTGTTGTAAAAGAACTTCATGGTTACACTGCCGACTCCTTTTTCTTGGCTCTCCTGAGGCCCCTGTCTCCATGGGTCACAGCGACCACCTGTCACTATGATGGAAAGGCCAAGGTGTTGACCGGACTCACTTCCTACTTCTTTAGGTGATGTGCAATAGTATTTACCAAGCTGCAGGGTCACTGAGTGGGGATAGACTCACTTTCTTGCTCAATGCAAGGAAAACAGTCACCCAGGAAACAAAGCCGCCCTTTTGTCCTCGTGCAAAATGATTCCTGCGTTCTCTACTTCCACATGTACCTGGTCTTCTGGCAGTGCCTGGGGCCTGGCTGCTGAGTCACCAGGAGGCCTCCTTCCCAGCTGCTGCCTTTCAATATAACCCCTCCACTCCCTGCCTGTCACTATGCAGAATCAATCAATCTGGTGCTGCAGTACTAGAAGGGAGTGATTCCTATCAATCCTCCTGGCCTCCAAGAAAGATATTAACAAAAACAACTAAATTAAAAGGAGAGACACAGGGAGTTATTAATCACAAACATTTATTGAGCACAATTCCCAGAGCCTTTTGTAAAGTGAAGGAGGCCCATGAGTGCCACAGACACGACACCTCAGAATGTCCACAGGGAGAAAACGTGTACATAAACGCATTGCCAAGGAGTCCAGTCTGGCTTATGGAGTCCACACTGGATTGGAGGATGGACAGAGCAAAAGCATCCTTTTCAGTTCCCGAGACTGTCAATCTGTACAGGAGAAGAAAGTCTCCTCTTTCTCCCACAGAAGGGCCAATAGCTTTAAACTGCTAACCTTGGGGTTAGCAGCCCACTCTTCCATGAGGGCTCCTTAACAGATGCCTCCAAAACCAACCAAACTCACTGCCATCGAGTGAATGATGACTCATGGCGACACTGAGGATTTCTGAGACTGACTGTACACAGGAGTAGAAAGCCCGGTCTTTCTCCTGAGCAGCTGCTAATGGTTTCCAATTGCCAACCATTCGTACCCATTACACCAGCAGGGCTCCTTTAATAGGTAGCGTTAATTTATTCCCACATCATAAACTAGTTCAATCACATATCATCATGTTAGACACTCTCCAATGAGCTGAGAAGGGAATATACTCTCTGGGGTAATTTTATAATTTCATGGTAACTGGAGGATATGTAATAATGAAGGGATTGAGTTTATCCTGTCAATCAGGTCAATCAGATGACCTCACTTGGAAGTGTACCAAAATATATAGCACTCTGGAGGCATCATTCTCTCGTTCTCTCTCTCTCCCTTCACATTCCTGCCTGTTGGCCCTTAGGACAGCTGCCAGAACCCTGCCTGTTAGCACGGCCATTCAATCCACAGGACTCACACCCACCAAGCTGTGGTCTTCCTTCCTGCAGTCTGTATCAGTGCTTGTGACGGTGTTGCGTCGTAAGAGGGACTTATGGACTAGGATTGGACTTGTGGACTTGAACTGGACAGGGCTGATTTCTTGAAATATAATGACTTATTAATATAAAGCTCTTTCTTACACCTATGGATTTCTTTCACTAGTCAGCTTGGCCTAATACACTATCTATAGCCCAATCTGTAGATTATGAAGGACTTCTGCATATGTAATTTCACTTCATCTCATTTAAGGACTTGGAACATGAGCAATGTGAATAGTTCTTCCTAAAACAGAAAATCTCTAAAACAAGATTATTATTTAACAAGAATCACGTTCTAAGGAAAATTGTGTTATCTGTCCCAAGGGAAGGAAAATAATGGAGTGCTTCAGATGCAAGGTCTAGTTCCATCCTGACTTTAACCCTCCTGCTTCTGTTACCATGAGCAAGAAAATTAGCCTACTTCTGCCTCAATTGCTTTATCTCTAAAGCAGAAAAAAATACCGTATATACACAAATATAAGCCGACCCGAGTATAAGCCGAGGTCCCTAATTATTACCTGGGAAACCAGAGAAACTGATTGACTCGAGTATAAGCCTAGGGTGGGAAATGCAGGATGTGAATTAACACAGAGACTAGAGGGGAGAGACAGAGCACAGCCACAGACACGTCCTTACCAGTTCAGCTGCCTGTGTAAGTGAATCACTACGGGTGCTTCTGCGAATTGGAGCCATCCACGTCATAAGATTGGTTAGATGTGAGTAAACAAACATTCAAAGCCCTGCTGTGTCAGTGGGACTTTGAATGAACAGCAGAGGAACAGCAATCACCCGCAAGATGTTACATCTCGCTGGGGTACCACTGACTCATGTATAAGCCGAACCCCAATTTTCCAGCACATTTTTTGTGCTGAAAAATTCACTTTATACATGAGTATATATAGTAATCACATTTTCTGTATTATAGTTTAAGGGAGGTATAAATGAATTTTCAATCTTATCAAGCCCTCCATGAAAAAAAACAAACCTCTACCTTGGAAATTCTAGAATAGTCTGTGTCTGGCACAACAAAAACATTAAAAAATGTTAATTATTACTGTTGTTCCATTAGGTTCTCCAAGCATCCCAGAGTGACTTTTTATGAACAAATAATTCACAGAAGAGTATAAATAACCAGTTAAACAAACATGCTAGACATGTCTGGCTTTTTAAGAAGTGGCTAAAGATCATATCCCTAGGACTTAACTACTGACGGCACCATTTCAGGAGCAGTGAGAGATGAGTGGAGAGGAAGCTGTGTCCGGGGCGGTTTCTTTTGTCCAGTGATGTGCTGATAAATGTTTAACAACTCGTTTTCAGGGAGAAAAAGGCCTTGGTTGATAACATTTGCCACTTTCTGTGGCATAAATACCTCTACAGTGGCCAGTTTCAAAGGATCCACTGTGATGTCACTGAATAAGGAGTGGAAAGTGGTCCTGAGTAGCACCCTGTTATTCTGGATTCCAATCGCACAGATGCCAAAGTCAATCACCTTGGCAACCTAGATGATAGTACAATGGAGTGAAATGATTAGGAAGTAATGAATTTTGAGCATGTCACTCTTGTTTTAAACTATTTTAATTGTATATATTTATAAACTGTAATTGTTCCAAATGGCTGTGGTTCCTAGCTGGCTTTTAAACTTCTTCTGCAGTTAACAACTAGCTTTCCAAGTCAGCTCCAGCATCTCACTCTTTGTCACCAAAGACAACGTGCCCAGTGGAACTTGAATGGTAGTCTGCATAGCTCCAGCCCTGGAAATGCCAGCTGACAAAGAAATAATGCAAGTTATCGTACATGAAGATGATCAGGCCTGTATTGTATCTTCCTCTGGTCCTAGGAATCAGGGGGCAGTGGACGGGGAAGTGAAGTTGTATACAAAGTTGTGGACAAGAGGTAGTGTACCTTGACAAGAAGGGTGTCTCCAAAAATGGACTCCAGGGCATGTCTCCTACCTCCCTGCAGAGGGCCCTCTGCCACTGATCCAGATTGGGCAAGCAAGGACCAGGGTTTTTGTGACCCAAATTCTCAGTTGTTATCGAGCCTTTCAGCATATGTTTAATAACCACTACCCGGTCCCATTCCTTATGTCTCTCCAGGCACTGCAGACTGCCACCTTCTCATTCGTCAGTCCCTTCAAGACCCCTTTATGGACATTCGCCTCGCCTCCTGACCCGGCTCACTGCAGTTCCTGTCCACTCCCACCACTGACAGGGACACAGCAAAGCGTCACACAATCGGTTGTCATTACTCATCAGTGGACTAGACCATAACATCCTGGAAAAAAAGGGAACTTTTCAAAAAGAATTCTTTTTCACAAAAGCATACATTTTACTACTACATCATCCCAAAGGTTGTGAAACAGGCTTCCTAATTATTTTCAATGTAATCAAAATATGCATTTCCAACTAATTTCGTGCTAAGTTTCTGTTGCAAGTGAGTGGTAGACATCCCGTGAATGGTATGTGTAGAGTTCAGAACATACTGCTTTGTGCCATACAAAATGTGCACATGCACACAATGCACATACCACATATAGGAACGGAGTAAGCATTTGCAAAGAAATTTATAATGTTCATGGAAACACACTATTTGGTGGGAACAAGGTTGGGGGAGGGATAGATGGAGAAAATGACGGAGGGTTGAACACAGTGGTTCTGCACCTTCCTAACGCCATGACCCTCTCATACAGCTCCTTATGGTGTGCTGACCCCCCAACCATACAATTATTTTTGCTGCTGCTTCACAACTGTAACTTTGCTACTGTTATGAATCAGACAACCCCTGTGAAAGGGTCATTTGACCGCCAAAGGGGTTGCAACCCACAGATTTAGAACTGCTGGTTCAACAGAAAAAAATAAATACATAAAATAAAATAAAAAAACTCTCCAGAGACCTTACCTTTCAGAGCTCAATATTAGTCTGGGTGGCTACAAAGGGAGGCCAAGGAAAACTGGAGTGGACTTGGAGGTTTCAGTGACGTGTAAGTTCATTTCAAGCATTAGTGTCTATCTATCTATCTATTGTCTATCTATCTATTGTCTATGTTTCAGGCCAGGTTGACTAGAGAAACATATTTAGTGACAGTTATCTATGTATAAGAAAGAGCTTCATATCAAGATGCAAACGTATATCAAAATGCAGCCCAGCCCAACTCAAGTCCCTGTCTGCTGCTAGTTTCCAAGTCCCTCTTCAGCCTCACAAAGCCACACGCCGGTGATGCAGAATGATGAACCAGGATGCAGGAAGATCATAGGCCAGTGGGTGCAGAGCTGCATGGATCCAAAGTCGGTTAAAATCTGATAGGATGCCCACAGCGCTCGGGGTCAGACATAGTACACGGGGCCACCCTTTGAGGCAGGCAGAGTTCCCAGGGATAGAAAGGCAGAGCAGCCAAGATAGCGGGAGTTCCCGGAATTCCCCACTCTCATACAAAAGGGCACCCCGCTTCCCCCCAAGGAGGATTCATTAAACTACCACTTGATGGTCAGGGTTGACTTCACCCCTCACCATGAGTGACTTGCTGACAGAAATCGTTAACGACCACAGGCTACTCTACCCAAAACAACGAGGGCAGCACCCTATCTCCACAGGAAGAAGTGTCAGCCATGTGTTTTACAAAGCAATGTGCTCAACACTTTAAATACTTTTTTTAATTTAATGAACACACCAACTTCACAGAAAGGTTTAATTGTATCTGTTTGTGGATGAGGAAAAAAAATAATCTTTTCAATTAAGCTATTTGTCAAAAATCAGAGAACCTGTGGCTTCTTTCTGATAATACGTACTTGATTACAGTAAAACACCACTCATCAATGTTTTTTTTTAAGGCAAATACTAGATGTCAATCACTGTCATGGAAAAATGTGCTCATGAAATACTCTTCCACTACAGTGAAGTGGGTTTCCTGTTGGCATGCTAACTGAAAGGTCAGTAGTTCAAACTCATCAGCTGGTCTGAAGAGAAAGGTAAGCCTTTTTGCTTCCATGGCTTCCTGGAAACCTAAAAGGGCAGCTCTACTTCGTCCTGTAGAGGCTTGTGAGAGCGATGAACCTCATGGCAGTGATTTTTGTTTTGAATCAACCCCGATTACCGATGAGTATATTCTGAAACACAGT
This sequence comes from Tenrec ecaudatus, assembly GCF_050624435.1. Taxonomy (NCBI): domain Eukaryota; kingdom Metazoa; phylum Chordata; class Mammalia; order Afrosoricida; family Tenrecidae; genus Tenrec; species Tenrec ecaudatus. The sequence continues at coordinate 103,761,890 of NC_134530.1, forward strand.
GACTTCAGAGGTCTCAGAGCAGAACTTTGCTATGCACGGTTTTTAACAGCTGAGTGGGGGAAGGAGATCATGATGCCTTCCTTTGGAGGCATCTCTGAGTAAGCTCCAACATCTAACTTTGAAGTCAGAAACTAAGGGTGTCACTATGCAGGGACTGAATCAAACTCAGAACAAAATGTGATTCCATTGATTCTTCAATACAGAAATAAGAACGTTTGAAATGAAAATGCCTCTGGACTTAAACGAAAAATATATATGTACCTTTCATTTATAATGAAACATAGAGTGATCATAGAAACTATGTTCTACAAACCTTTCAACAAGTTCATTATCCCAAAGACCTATTCCTACAATCTGTGTTAGATTACAAATACCTCAAGTAAAATTCATTCAGAGAGAATGTGCAGAATAATGTTAGCACAACCAGAATCGATGTTATTTAATCCATATTGTAACTCAGTCCATCTGATTTTTTAAAGTCTGATTTTGCTTTCCTATTGTGGCTGCAAGTAGTAGCTTAAACTACCACCAGACTATTGGTTTGTCATACTGTGTTGTTTTCGGTGTTGCTCCGGTGCTGGAATCTATGTCACTGGTGTTTGGGCAGGTGGGTCACCCACAGTAGATGGGCTTCGGTAGCGCTTACAGATTAAGGCAGACTAAGAAGAGAACGCTAACAATCTCTTTCCGAATAGTAGCGATCCGAAACCATATGAATCATAATTTAACACTGTGTGATCCACTTGCTTAGAACACATAGTCCAGAGGACCAGTCAATCATTAAAGGGCATACTGTTTGGAGAATGAGAGGGCCAGTGAGAGAGGAAAATCTTCTGGCGAGATGGGTGTGAGAGCACCAGGAATGATGGACTTGAACATGCCAGCAATCATAAAGATGACAGGGTTTTTCATCTGATTGTACATAAAGTTACCATAAATTGGAGTCTACCTGAGGGCAGCTATCTCTTTTCCTACTCATCTATCCAGTATCTTAAAATAACACAAGTGCATTATTTTTCAGTTCTTGACGTTAGAAGTGTGGAACATCTATGGACGGATGACCAGTTGCCTTGGGGGTTCCCTACATTCAAGGAGGAATGAAGGAAGATACTGCTTTAGGCTCTGCCTTAGGCCATCAGGACACACACAAATGTGGGAGCCTCCTTCAACTGTGAGGATTGCACCAGGTCAGCCAGAGTCTCCTTCTGCCGCACCCAGGGTCACCGTGGGTGGCCACCAAGCGGATGGCATCTAACAGCCACCACTGCAGTGATCTGATTCTCACCTGTCAGCCGAGACCTGAAGGCAAAACCCAAAAGGGCCAGTGCGGGGTGTTGCAACCTGTTAACATTCTTTTGCCTTTTTTTTTTTCCCGTGAAGATAACAGGTCAAAGGTAACTTGTTTAAGTAAAATCTGTGAAAAGACAGATTGGCCCATAGGATATGATTGTCTTCATGCCAAACACCATTTATTCTGCATTCAATGTATCTAATTAAATCCAAAGGATATTTGTATGTGTACTACTAATCAAGAAGAAATCTTTGCCAATTACACTGTGAGGCATTTGGACTATAAGCTGAAAATTATCTTAGAGATATTTAAATGTGAGGAAAATGTGAATATTCATATCAGTGCAATACATTTGCTAGAATGCTTACCAATAGATTTATAGACTATAGCTGAGAAGAAGATGGCATATACAATAAATATATAATACAGGCCCTGTCATTAAGAGTTTCAAATGTAGTTAAAGATTTTATGTATATTAAAGATTTTATATCTATAAATTTCAAAAATCAAATCTCACTGCCATCGAGTTGATGCTGACTCATCAAGACCCTACCAGACAGGATGAAACTGTCTTTGATTGTTTCTCCCCAGGGTAGCTGGTGGTTTCAAACTTCTGACTTTGCAGTTAGCAGCCCAATGCTTAACCAGTAAGTGACACTGGGATCTTTTATATGTATTAGATATTTTAAACGTATGCAAAGATCTACATGAAGGGGCTTCAGAACATGAGAGGGCTTCGAAACATTCATGGAAAATATCCTTTAATTCTATTTCTCCACAAACGTTTTGAAACTAGTATGCATGTATGTGTAAATGGATATGAGTGCGTGTGTGCGCGCACCCTCGTAGGCGTGTATAAAATCCCCAGTGGTGCTGTGAGTCGAGCTTCGAGCTGTTAGTCACCAGGGCAGCAGCTCAAATGTCACCAGGGAGGAAGACAAGGCTCTCTATTCCTGTAAAGATTTGTGAGCTGGGAGCCAGTCGATAGCAGCAAGTTTATATAGATTTACAAAAAGCAAAAATACTTGGGGGTGGGGCACAAGTAGTATGTTGGAGATGGCTTATAGTGACTTTCTAAAGTTTTCAGGAATTTTGTTGAAATAAGCTATGGTGGGAGTCTTTATATTGTAGATATTGGCAAACATTACAAATCAGAGCTTTGTCTTTTCTAAAAAAGCAGTCTGACCAGCACTGCTGACTAAATTTTAAAATTAAGCAGCAAGATGTATCAATAAAACCAACAAGATGAAACTTACTGCCTTCAAGTGATGTCCACTCATGGTGGCCCTGTGGAACAGGGTACATAACCCCCTGTGAGTTGCCTAAAAGGCAGCTCTTTGTGGAAGCTGAAATCCCTGGTTTTTGACACAGTGCAGCTGATGGGGTCGAACTGCCGAACCTGCAGTTGCAGCCCAATGTGCAACCACTCAGCTGCCAGGGCTCCTAAGCTATAGCACCGGTTATAAATAATAAGATTCCTTTTATAAGTCAATACAAAGAAGTATGCATTATATGCTATTTATCCAGAAGTTCATCCTTATGTGCAATATTGGACCAAAGGGTCTCCAATTCCTGTCCAACGATTTCCCATCCCCCTGAAAAGAAACTAAGGACTCTAGCAACATCTTGACATTTTCAGCTGCATTTCAATCAAGGCATTTTATGCAAGATATTTCTTTACATTGCCACAAATGGAAAGGTTCAACTCACCTACCAATCTGGAAAAACTGATTACACCATTTTTATGCTCAACGGAATCAAGCGAGACTTATGTGAATGAGCACAGTTTTATTAGTACAGATGAAAAGCCTAATCGAGAGGGGCTTTGCATTTCAGAGGTCACTAAATCGGCAATTTGTAGAGTTTGACGGTGTGCGGGGAGGGCTCCCATCAAACGTGCACGTCAAGGCAGCCTGCTAGCAGTGAAAGCCGGGCGAAATGTTTCTGCAACTCACAAATCAAGTGCTTGGATTGGAAAGGCAAGTTAAACAAATCACAGGATATTGTGGCTTGATTGCTTTTATATTACAGTTCACTCGCAATGGAGCTCTGTCTCCTGACCCAAATGTCTCTCACTTTTAAACCTTGTTCATCAGCAAAGGTTAGCAAGAATCCGCTGAATTCCAGCTATGAACAAACTCAGCCCTCGCAAGCCACCCAAACCGGTCTGCTATTTCGGATTTCACCAAGATACTTTCGTTAGTGAAGAAACAAACAAAACCTGAATTGCAGCAAACTTCTTCAAAGTTGAGACCTGAAAGCAGATTCAGAGAAAGAAATGTGAAATATCCAGAAAAAGAAATGTGAAATAATAACTCAAGTCAAGAAAGCTAGCTTTCCATTGCTGATTATTTAAAAGTGAGAGATGTCAATTAAGTCCACATGGAGGAAGCGCACCAACACCCGTCACCGGAGGATTGGATCCATATCATCTGAGCTTGAAGTCGGGGTCAGAGCCTGAAGAGTGAGAATTGGTGTGCGGAAGATGATGGATGACGGGGGAAGTCCACGATTCACTTGTAGAACTACATAGGAAATGAGCCTTCAGAGAACTTCACTTTTCCAAAATTGAGAGAAGGAAGGGAAGGGGTCACTGAACAGAATGCTTGGAAGACTGGCGTGTAGAAGATCAAAGGCATGAATCTGGTCTGAGCAGTTAAAACGTTGTCAGCAGATTCCCCTCTATGATGCAGGCTGGACCTGATCTGGTTTCCAAAATTGTCTGTGTTTTTTGTTTGCATTGTTTTGTTTGGTCTGTGTTCGTTCATTGTAGAGTGTATCTCAGAGGCATTATGTCAGTGGAGCTCACCCTCTTGAAGCTGTGTTACTTGCTTGTCTGTTTTTTGGCCTGGGAAACCCAGAATTGATGAACCTACAGGGATAAACTTATAGTAGAATGTGGGGGCAGGGGTCCAGTGGTGGTGAGGGGAGGGGTAAAGGGGAGATGCTGTCAAGGAGTCCGTGTAGTGTTTGGAAATTGATTGTGGCAGCAATTGTACAATTCTTGACATGATTGAAAGATGGAATGATATGTTATATGCATTAAATCCCAGCTAATTAAAAAAAAAAAGAGAGCGAGGAGGTTTAGGCCATATGTGACCAGACATTTTGGCTTTCGGGAACAGCAGTGATTGCCCTGTAAATATTTCAGGGCAAGTAGATCTATATCAGTTACCTTCTGCTCAAAATAAATTATGTGAAATTAAAAAGACCTGGCATTTAGAACAAGAAGTTTTAGGGGGAAATCTTAACTCTATCTCTTAGGAGAGATATCACCCTGGACAATTCGATCTTCACTTTACAATTATCACCAGGCAGTAAAATGCTGTGATTACTTTCTGAAGAAGCCGACCTACATTTATTTGTCTGGGAAAATATGTCTCTGGTGCCATTACATATTGGATTATAGAAGCTCCCAGTGGATACATAGGGTCTGGCCAGCGCCCTCATTTTGTATGCAGGAATCTATAGTTCCAAAAATGGGCATCAGTAAACTCAAATGAAAGGTCTCAGTAAGATGCTAGAATGGCACACAGGATCAGCTGGCCATCTGATCGAAACAAAAATAACAAGCCCATTTATCCTCCAGTTAATTTTGACTCATCGAGACAGGGAATGTCTAGTTATGATTTTTACAGTAGAAGACGACCGCATTTTCCCCATGGAGCAGCTAGTGGGCTCAGTTAGCAGCCCAGTTTCTCAGCACAACACCAGCGGGCTTGCTTTTCTAAAGGTTCACCTGCGTAAAATGGTCACTACAGACTGGTCAATGGGTGCACACGCACCACAATTACCGTGCTTCCTAGATACTTCCAGCCCTGTCAGGGATTACAAACAGGGACAGAGACTTAGACTCTCTTAGAAAGTCCTGTGCAGTTAGCGTAGAAACAGATGCCAGCCCTGTCGAAAAGAAGAATGTTTGATGTGGTGGGAAGAATGTGAAACTACTTACTACAGATTACTACGCATGCACAAGTGGTGCTTACCTTGCTTATAAAGTAAGCCGACAGGGGTGATTGGAATGAACGCATTGCAGGGTGAATTACAGAAGAAGATGTGTGAGCGGGGGGGGGGGGGGGGGGTAGGTTGAATCAAGTCCATTCCACCACCATAGGGGTGATTCTGCTTTACCACAGCCCTGTGAGAACCCCTCCGGGGATTTCAGAAATCCCCACTCTTCATGGCAGCACGCGGCCTCGTCTTTCGCCCATGGGGCTGCTAATGGGTTCAAGTACTGTCATTGAAGAAAAATTTCCATAGAATGGAAAGGCAAGTTTGAGTTGTCCTTAATCAGAAATTTACACCCCTGAGACTTACCGTCAGTTGTTTAAAATCACATTTCTGTAGTTTTTCTAATGCTCTTGCAAACTTGCCAGATTGTAGCAATTTTACTCAATATTGACTTATAATTTCTTTTTATTTATTCCAATAATACAACCAAATGAGAACCATATATTATTTTATTTATAGTCTTAATGGGATGATCTGACCAATCCAAAAACCAAACTCACTTCCATAGAGTCAGTTCTGATTATTCACAGCAACCCGATGGAGCAGCGGTTCTCAACCTTCCTCATGCCCGACCATTTCATACAGTCCCTCATGTTGTGGTGACTCTGACCATAAAGTTATTTTCTTTGCTACTTTATAACTGTAACCTCTGCTACCGTTATGAATCCTAAAGCAAATATCTAATATGCAGGATATATTTTCATTGTTACAAATGGAACATAATTAAAGTATAGTGACCAATCACAAAATAATATGTAATTATATATTGTGAAAGATTTATTTATAATAACAAATAAATGAAATTTTGTCTTGAAGGATGGTGTAGTATGGGCTACAGTTTTAATATAACAACAGTAAACTACATTGCTACATTTTGCGACAGTCTGCGGAAAAAGTCAACATCAGTGGGACGGTTGAGATCACCTATTTCTCACCAGATCAGAAATTTCCGGGGCAGTCTTTGAAAGAGCACAATGAAGATCATCTTCCACAACAAGTCTACTTCTGTATTTACACTTGATAACCAACAAGTTGGAAAACCCTGTTCCATAAAGATATGTTGTTGCAAATGGAAGGAGAAGGCACAACACAGTCTCAGACAGAACAGGACATGACTGCAAACACTTGATCCAGAACTTTGTAACTGACCTTGTAGAGAAATCAGTTCTCACTACATCGCTGTTAATAAGCTCAATGAACTCCTCTTGTGCTGTCTCAGGAACATCTTCAACTTTGACTCTGAATGGGTTTCTGGCAAGTGCAAATGGGGTTTCCGGTAGAGGAGTTGTGCCTCGGTTCCTGAGACCATCAGAAATATGTGTTTTCCAATGGTCTTAGGCGACCCCTGTGAAAAGGTCGTTCAACCCCCAAAGGGATCACGACCCACAGGTAGGGAACTGCTGCTATAGAACAAGGTACAACTGCACCTGTGGGTTTCTGAGACGGCAACTTTTCCCAGAGTAAAGGCCTCTTCTTTCAGCTGCATCCCAATGCATAACCACTACACCGCCAGAGCTCCAGATGGTCTGACAGTGCTGGTCTCCGACTGCTGTTGGCAAGAACATCATTCTCCTTAGTGCGTAGCCATGGAGCCAGAAAGGGTCCTAGATTTTGTTATTATGACCCAAACCCACTGCCATTGTGTTGAGTCGGACTCATAGTGACCTCAGAGGGGAAAGTCCAGCTGCTCCCCAGTATTCCCAAGGCTGTGCATCTGTATAGGGCCAGACAGCCTCGTCCTTCTCCCAGGAGTAGCTGCTGCATTCAAACTGCTGGCCTTTTAGCTAGCAGCCTACTATGTCACCTCCCCCACTATCAGGGCTTTAGTTGTGGTATGAAACCAAAATAAACCAGAGCCACTCCATGAAGTTGAATATCGATTAATGGAAACTTTATCTAGGACTTCAGGAACTGTAAAACTCTATGGGAGCAAATCAAGTCAGCTTTCCCTGCAGAATATCTGGTCGATTTTAACTACCATCCATTCAGTCAGCAGTCAAGAACTTACCTCAGCACAACCAGGGAGATATGCCTGGATTATCAGCAATATTGTAGTCTTAAAGAAGATATACCACATATACTCGAATATAAGCCAACTGAAGCACTTAATTTTATCTCAAAAACTGTATTAAAACATGCTGAAAGACTCGGCTTATACAGGAGTATGTGTGGTATGTATATTTGATTACGCACTGAAGTGAGGAAAAATCGCCTGCTTTGTTACCACGGAAAAGGTGCTTCAATAAAAGTTGGAAATAAGAAGGCGGGATAAAACTACATTTGGACCAGTAAGCCAGAGAAACAAGCAGCTGTCAGAGCTTATAAAAAAGAAGCGCGGGACTCACCGAAGGCATGACTCTAGGAGGCGGCACTCCCAAATGCAAAGGTCCGGTGATCAGAGAGCACTGGGCTCCGCAGCTTTGCCCCTCCTCTTTTCACATGACGACTTCCCAGCTCCGCTGCACGGCGTGCACGCAGACATACCTTTTCCAGAGGCCTCATGGGGAGTACGGTGGAGCGCCATTGCCTCGTACAAGGCCCATTATCACTGAGCCCACTCGGATTCACAGTACCCCAGGAGGACCGAGCTAGACTGCTCCTGTGGGTTGACAAGATTAAACTTCCACAGGAGCAGACAGTGTCACCCCGCTGACAGAGAGCACGGCTGGTGTGTGCGCATCTGCCGACTTTGAGGTCAGCGCTCCGACAGGAAACCTCTGTGCCACCAGGCCAGGAGTGACAGTTAAGAGGAGGGTGGTAAGCTTGCCTGCTGCGAGGCGTCAGGGAAAGTGTCGTTGTCAGGGTTATGTGCCATCCAGTTGATTCCGCCACACAGTAACCCTTTGTACTACAGAAGAAAGCACTGCGCCATCCTGCGCCATCCTCCTAACAACCACTGCTGTGGTTCAGGTCCTTTCCAACCACTATGTCAACGCACGTCTTTAACGGTCCTCCTCTTGTCTCTGGCCCTCTACTCTATAAGCATGATTTCCTTTACCAGGCGTGGACCTCTCCTGATAGCATGTCCAAAGCATGCGATCTCACCGTCCTCACTTGTAAGAACCATGCTGGCTGTACATATTTTGGCAGTCCCCCATACTTTATCATTTTCTTCTCCAAGATCTTACCTCAAATGCCCCAATTCTTCTTCAATCTTCCTTTCTCATGGTCCAACTTTCACACTCCTATGAGGTGATTGACAATGTAGCTTGAGTCAGTCACACCTTTATCTTTAAAGTGACATCTTGCTCTTCAACACTTTAAAGATGTCGTGTCCAGCACTTTTGCCCAAAGCACTGCATCCTTTGATTTTTGTGACTGAACATTGACTGCAGATACTAGCAAAATTGAATCTTTGACAGTTTCAATATTGTCTTCATTTATGATGACATGGTCTAATAGTTCAGTTGTGGATACCTTGATTTTCTTTATACTGAGTTGTAATCCCTACTGATTTTAATCAACACGTATTTCAAGTCCTCTTGGCTCGCAGCAAGCAGGGCTGTTTGAGCTACACAAGAGAGATTGCTAATAAGCCTTTCTCCAATCCTGATACAAAATCGATCTTCATCTAGTCAAGCTTCTCAGAGTGTTTGCTCAACATAATAGATGCTTAAAGAATTGTTAAAAGGAAGCTAAAACCCCAAAGCGCACCTTTCCTCGTTTTAAGTCATGCAGAATTCCCTTATTCTGTTCCTATGACTACCTCTTGGTCTGTGTTCAGGTTCTACATGAGCTAGGTCCTTGGACTTCTCCTGTTTGCAAAGTTATCCACAGTTTGTGGTAATCCATGCGGCGAAATGCCTTTCCACAGTTCCTAAAACACGTCAACATCTCTCTGGTGCTCCTGCTTTCAGACAAGATATAAGAGAATCAGCATGCTATCCTTCGTGTCTTACCCTTTTCTGAAATCAGCTGAATTTTTGACACTCCCTGTTGACAAATTGATGCAACTGTTGTTGAGATATCTGCAACAAAATGCATGTGATATCAATGATATTGTTAATGAAAAACGTTCGAATTCTGCTGAGTCACCTTTCTTTGGAATGGGTATAAATATGGATCTCTTCCAGTTGGTGGGTCAGGTAGCTGCTCATTTCTTGGCATGGACAAGGGAGTGCTTCAAGTGCTTCCGCAGTTTGTGAAAACGTTTCCCTTGGCATGTTATCAATTCCCGGAGCCTTGTTTTTCAACAAAGTCTTCAGTGCAATGTGGACGCCTTCCTTCAGTATCAATGGTTCTCAGTCACACGCTCTCTCTTGCAGTGGTTGAATGTCAGCCAGTCCTATTTGATACAGTGGCTCTGTGTCATCCTTCCATAGTCTTTTGAGGCTACCAATAGTTTTCCCATAGAGATTACTACAGTTGTTTCATGAGATAGAGTGCTTAGTGTCAGACCCCGTTTTAAGATAGGTTGTCTAGAGAGAAAAAAATCCAGTGACACTCATCTACATAGAAAAAAGAGCTCTATATCAAGCAGTATATATCAAGAAAGCATCCCAGCCCAGTCCAAGCCATGTCCATAAGTCCAATGCTAGGGCATAAGACATGTTTCAGTGGTGCAGAATGGTGAAACGAAGCAGAAAGATCACAGGCTGGTGGGTGCAGAGTCAAGTGGATCCAAGATTGGAGGAAACATGTCAGGGTGCTGAAAGCTCCCAAGATTGGGCAGGGTACCAGCAGGCAGGAAGACGGAGGGGCAGAGACCGGCAGTTTCCAGAGCCCATCACTCTCCTGTGAAAGGCTACCCCTCCAGAGAGTTGACATGGAGCTACTACTTGATTGACAGGTTTAGCTCCTCCCCTAGCCATGAATGTCTTATGGGCATAAAATCATCCAACTACCATGGGCCCTGTGCTGTCCTATAGCATCAAAGCTATGTAAACACAGACCCTGCACCCACCCAGAGAACAGTCGGTGTTGTTAGGTGCCATCGAGCCAGCTCTGATTCAAAGCAAGCCTTTGTCAAACAGAGCCAAGTACCACCCAGAACTGTGCCACCTTATCGAAAGTCTTCCTCGTGTGTGCTGCCCTTCTGCTGCAGCAAGCATGATGTCCTTTGCCAGGGACTTCTCTCTCCTGATAACATGGCCAAGAGGAAGTGAAAGGAAGTCTCACTATCCTTACTTGTAAGGAGCATTCTGGCTGTAATTCTTCTGAGACATATTTATATATTCTTCTACTGATCCACAGTATTTACTCTAGTCTTCACTGACACCATAATTCAAATGCATTGATTCTTCGTTGGTCTTCCAGATTCAAAGTCCAACTTTCACATGCATGTGAGGTGATTGAAAATGCCATGGCTCAGCTCGGGTGGCACCTTCATCCTCAAAGTGACGACCTTGCTCTTCAACATGTTAAAGCTATCTTACGATGTGTTGTCTGATTTCCTGACTGTTGCTTCCAGGGAGAAACATGGCCATTCACTCTGAAGTGTTATAATCACAGCTACTGTTTACTGAGCTCAGGAGCTGTACTTGGTACATGTAATCTGCATGACATCCTACATGTCAGATTATTAGTCCTCTTTTACAAATGAGGAAACTATTCCCCCAAAAAAGGGCATCCCAGAAAAACTGAAATCTACATTGGTTCAACTTGATTTGATAAACTACAGATCAAGGATGTAAGTGATGCTGAGAGCAAAGGTATTGTCTTAGCTCATTCTACATGCAAAACCCATCGATAGCATCCCAGAGGGAGAGATCGGAAGGGTCTGGCATCTAAATTGTTACCTGATCATGATTTACCGTGGAACTCATGTAATGTTAAGTAGGACTTGCAGTCCTACTGCCTTATAAAGTTGACACTTTTATCAGTTAAATATTATGTCAAATAGGCTTTAGTGGTCTTTCTTGGATTATGAATCTAATCACGATTTATACTTCTAGTATTTGTACTATGTAAAACAATCTCATATAGTTACAAACAGTTCACTTGAACTACATTCTTATTTACTAAATAAATGATTAGAAGGTTATATGTACACATATGCATACATTCAGAGATATAGAGTTTTACACACACATAATATGCACATGATTTTACATGTATATGTATATATGATTTTGTTGCTTTCTAGTTCTTAAGCATTCCTACAAGAATTCATAAATGGTAACTGACAGCACCTATTGATTAAATAGTGTCCTGACTCTCATATCTATGCCCAATCCTAACCTCTGGTATCTACGAATGGATCCTTGTTTGAAAGAAAAAAAACCCAAATGTCTCTGCAGATATTTTTAGTTAACATGAGGTCGTACTACAGTAGGGTGAATCTTGATCCACTCAGACACCAATATGAGTAGCATCTTATAAAAGAAGAAAAAATAAACAGAGACAAACAGAGGGAAGATAAACTTGTAAATACAGAGTTACACTCCATCTACACGCCAAGAGTAATGACTGAGCCATCAGAAACCAGTACAAGCAAGAAGCAATCTTCCCAAAGTACCTTCAGAGAGCACTCTGTCCTATGAAAAGCCATAATTCAGACTGCTAGCCTCCAGAACTATGAGACAATAAATTTCTGTGTTTATACACCATCTTCTCTATGGTACTTGGCTGTGGCGCCCTGAGAAACCTGCCACACCCCTCTGAGACTCCACTGGTTTTCTGTGATGCAAGACATCAGACCATCTCTGCTTAATGAAACTTAGTAAATGTGTCGCCCAGATAGTCTCTTGAATATTAATTATTCTTTTCTCAATGTCCAACAGAAAAATATTCAGGAATAACCCCAGAGAGAAATACACTAGTAAGGAAAAAAAAAAAAGGCAGCTGCCGAAGTGGGAGCCAAAATTAGAGTCTTTAGAAACCTTCTCACTTCTGTTTAATGCAATTTTCATGTGGAGTCATAAGATTTTAAAACAGTGAGGACATCTAATCCAAGGTTAGGAAGGTTGACTAAATTTTAAATCATCAACCATATATATATATATATATATATATATACCCATAAGATTTTCACCACTCCTTCTATCATTTATCAATGCAAAGCAATGATGTCGCTCCCTGGGTCTGTCCTGAATTCTCCAATTAGCAAGAAGAAGAAGAAGAAGAATGCTGGAGAAGTGCAAATGATGCAGGTCATAGTTCCCATTTTTATTGAAATTCGCCGTTGTTCAGAATTCGGTTTCTTTAAAGGGGCAAACTCATTTTTAGGGTCATGAATCAGTGGGTCAGTGCTAATTTTCTGTGTTAAAATTCATGAATTTAAGAGCAGGTTGCCATTTAAAAGAAATTAGTTTAATTGAATGAGAAAGTGATTTATGTATTGGGAACACCTTCCTGCTCCTCCCTCCTAATTACTCTGGAATAGCTCTGCTTATTTTGATCTGTATACTTTATGAATTTTTGATTGATTTACTTTATGAATTAAGCCCGAAAGAGCCTTTGCCTCAAGATCCAAGTAAATGCACAGTAACCGCTGTAGCTCTATCGAGCACTTATTGTGGAGCAACACTTCTGCAAGGCACTTATTTATTCACCCCATTTTTTCAAAGAAAGCACAGAAAAAAAATGAGTTTTCTTAAATTTAAGCAAAGCTAACTGGGATTAAGCCTATGTCTTTCTGACTCCAAGAATACTGTTCTTTCCTCTATAGCACGCAGATCCCAGCTGTTTGCTTTACATCCACACAGGGCATTGATTTCCTTTTTAAACTCGTAGCCTTTTTCATTTAAAGGAACACACACCACGGAAGAGAAAAACATGGCTTTCTGACAGTTCAATCTTCCCTGGTTCCTTCCTCCTTTGAAATGCTGAATTTCCCTGGACCCAGTCTCCCACCTCCCCTGCTTGAACTCCCTGCATCCTGAAACAGGGCTCTGGCATATAGTTCTTACACATAGCTCTTGAATGTGGCTTTGAAACTTCAGACTTCCCCCTTCACTCTTCTTCTTCCTTTTATTTCCCCCTGAGCAAATGCTCCCCCGGCACTGGACGTCGGAGACCCCTCCACACACACTGCAGTTTGACGTCAGCCTTATCCACTCCCTCCACCCTTATTCTCATAGACTCCAGTTTGGGTCAAAGCTCCAAGCCTCTGGTTTGTTTGAAAAGAAATAAGTGTTTGTAGGGAAGAAGAATTTAACAGGGATAACATCATGTAAATCCCTATGAATGATGGTGAAAAATAATCATTTGCTATAGGTCTAAGTTCAAATTCCAAGTTACTGATTTCAAGCGGAAGAAATGTTCAAACCAATTTTTAAAGGTTTAGGAAAAGATCAGAAATAAATCGGAGGTGGCTTTCTGTCTTAGTATTGAAAGCAAAGATCTTTCATTTAGCAAAGGAGAAATCAAGTATGTATACTGCGTGTTCTATTCTGATGACAATATCAGTAAGCAAGCGAACAAGTGACAGCCAACAGGATTTAAAACAAAACCAAATTAGAGATGTTGACGTCTCACCCACACCAGCTTTCTCTTGTTTTTATAGCATCCTGTCTTCTTCTATCTCAAGAGAAAAGTAATGTTGCTGTCTCATCTCATTTATTCAAAGTCACAATGGCTTACTATTGCCCAGGCAATAATGGTTATAATTATAATATCATGCTTTTTAGAAAGCGCTTTTCACATTCTTAGGATGCTTCCAGATATATTATTTTATGCTTCAAAACTCTTTCCCCAAATTAATCTCTCCAGGATACCTTCTCCAATTCACCCATCCCTACTTCCAGTTCAGGATTTAAATATAAAATTCTCCTTCAGAAACGTGTGCTTATCCATGCTCCATTAGTACACTTGCTGGGTCCCAGGTTCTGTGGTAAATCCATTAAAGCATATTCTCTGTCCTCTCACAACAACCACACAAAAAGACACACTTTCTGCAAGGATGAGAAAACCACCTATAAGAGAATTTAAATTTTGTTCAGGGCCAGACAGTTGCTGTGTGGCAGTGCCGAGCTTACTGCAACCCCACCATGAAACAACTAACCACGAACGCACTGACTGAGGACAGAAGCCATTCGTAAGGTGTAAGCCCTTGTCCCTTGCCCACTTCCCACCCAGGGAAAGTTTTTCATTCACAGCCTTTTGTATAGATAGGCATGTCTGTTGACTTTGGTCAGAGAAAAATAAAGCATATTTTCCTCCCTTATTAAAAACAAAACAACACAAAAAACCGAAACAACATTTTCTTTTCTGTTTGGGATGTTTTTATAAAGAAGACTTATCAGACATAGCCAAAGATGGAATACTTTGCTGGGCCTGGGGGCTCAGGAGCATGATCGGGGCACACTGTTGTCAATTGGCAATACAGAGTCCGCCAAGGCAATGTTGTATATCCTGCTCTAGTGAGTCATGACCAGGCTCATAAAGCTCTTGAGTGACCAAGAAAGGTACAATGAGCAGTGTCTCTGAATCCAGAGGAAATAAGACTGATGAAAGTGGAAGATAAGGAAACAATCAGCGTAACGGAGACTACGGAGATAACCAGAACTACATGGTGCCCGACCACCACCACCACCTGCTCTAAAAAGACCACATGGCAAGGTCCGAGAGAGAAATACAGGAAAGTATGGAACAGAGCTCAAACTCCTAACAGAGACCAGGCTTCCTGGCGAGGCGGCGACTAGTGGAACCCCCAGATGATGGCTCTTTGTCACCCTTCAGGCCTGGCCCTGAACGCACCCTCTGGTTAGAATAATCATCCATGTAAAATCAAAAGGGAAGCATGTAGACAAGCACAAGGTATGGAAGATTAGAAGAGAAGCAAGGATAGAAACAGGAATCCCAGGGAGGAAGTAGAATTAGGACACTGAAGGGATTGCAACAGATGAACTGATACAAAAAGTGCATAAATTATTGAATGTAAAATTGATAACCTGCTCTATAAACCTTCAGCCAATTCATAATAAAAGTTTTCTAACGAATAAATAAAGTTACAGTACACAGTGATAACAAAATAATGATGACAAATGCATACATTGGGATGATAGTGGATGTCACTGAATTGTACACTATAAATGGTTTAAAAGTTTTGAGTTTGATGTACTTGATTACAATAAAATTAGACTGCAAGCCTCCAGCGTGCTTGGGTTTGGAGTAACCCTGTGCATTCCTACAGTGCTTGCAAGAGCAGCTTTGAAAGGGTTTGAGGCCTTGCTCTACAGTATCTGCAGAGCAAGGTTATAGAAATTTCAGACATTTAGGAAAAAAAAAAAGAAAAAGAAAAAAAAAGAAAAGAAAAAGAAAGAAAAAAATAAAAAAAAATAAAATTAGAGTAAAATTGTTATTTAATTTTTCTTAAAATTTTAAAGCAAGATATAGTACCTAAACTTAGGGTATCACAAGAAAAGTAGCAACAAACTTGCAAATATGAGGAATCAAATACTGTAATTACTAACAATTAAATCACCTACTTCTGGACAACATGAAAAATAAACAGTTAATGCTCTTTTGACTTATCCCATGACTGATCAGGCTTTTGGTTACTGGCATTGAATATGTGCCAAACCAATGTAATCAGCGTTTTACCTGAGAGGTTTAAGCTGCCAGATTTAGATTAATTTCAGTAGTGGTGAGTTCCTGGAATATGAAACCAGTTGTGGTCAAGTCGGCAGTGACTCAGAGGAGTCCTATGTGTGTAGAATAAATGCGTGGTAGGGTCGCTTCACAGAGAGGCCATGAGTTTGAATCTGTAGACTCCATAGCAGTGGATTAGTTGATGATGGTTTAGGAGCTCACGTAATAGATACTCACTAAACACTGAATGAATGGATGCACAAAAGCAATCCAGGTTTTCTTAGAGAGTTACTAAGATAACTTCTTTTCGTTTTTGCAAATGAGAGGAATGTAAAAGAACAGCGATTTGAGGACTTAGAAGAAATGAAGAGAAAAATGAGGGAGGTGCTGCCAGCCATCCAAACAGATGACTTTGAAAAATATTTCTGAGACTGAAATCACAGATTTTAGAAATGTATTAAGTATAATAGAGTGAACTTGGAAGGTGATAAGATTGGTAAAAATTATTTATATATTAGCTTTGGGGGGAAGTCCTTTGTTGAGGGTCCCCCTTGTATATATCAGGAACTACTGAGCTAAGTTCACAGCACAGTTCTGGGGCTATGTGGGGAATCCGAGGACACAGAGCTGGTTTCCAGCCACGGGAGCTGACAATCGAAAGGGCAGATAGAAAATAATGCAAATCCGTGCGTGAGAAGTGTCTGCGTGATGTTTGTTGGTGTGTCTTTAAATACACTGTAGTCTTAGAAACAGATTTTAGAACAGCTTCGTGTCACTTTTAAAAGGGGGATAATCCATACATAGCGGAACAGGAGAAAAAGCGCCAAACACGATGACTGTTTCTGGACGGCAGGATTTCAGGTATGTTTTATTTGCTGCTTTTCATTTTCCTGCTTAAAACATAAGTTTTCAAAGTGCAAATGAATTCTTGTTGGCTTCCACACACAGTGCCCTGTGGATAGCAAAACGAGACGTGGCCGGGTCACGTGCCCCTCATCCCTGGGCCTCTGGGGCCCCGCATCTGCCTGAAGATCTCTTTTCTGAGGACGTATCAAGTAAGCAATCCGGCCTGCCGTCGTCACTGCTAAGGAACATTCCGGCTGTAGTTCTCCTAAGACTGATCTGTTTTGTTCTTCCGGCAATCCATGGTATCTTCAGTGGTCTGTGCCACCAGCACGGTGCAGGCGCACCCGGTCTGGTGCCTTCCTCGTCCACTGCCCAGCTTTTGCATGAGCATTTCCACAAGGAGGAAAGTCACAAAGCACTAACAACCCCAACCCCCCACCCCCACCCCCGGTCCCAGAGACTCGAGGAGCCGTAGATCTAAACAACAAACACGAGATGACTACAAAGGTCCTGAAGTGAGCTAGCAGAAACATATTAATATGAGAGCAAACTAATATTCAGAAATATGAAATATTATGATCCATGTCTCATAGACAATATCAAATTAACTGCCACTATAAAACACTATGCTGATTCAATTCAATTTACAACCCTTTGTTTTAAAGCTGTTTCATAGCTACTATGTGCAATTTATATTGGCTGTTTAGTTCCCCGCTGTTTCTGCTCTTGCTTCAAAATTTGCCCTAAGAATTCCATTAATTTATAAATGTTTATTATTACTACAGGAAAATAATAACAGTCAAAGAAAAAATGGATCACCAGCTTAAAATGTTCAATTTTCTGTTCCAACAGCGGCAGGCACTTAGAGGCAGGAAGTAATTAGATTACTGATCAGACTTAACCAAAAAAATGTAACACCAGAAGAGATCATTGACTTATTATGATAATTACTTTATATTATAGGACCAGACCTCATATTTTTCTCTGCTTTGATTTTTGTCTCACTTCTGAACTTTCAGTTCCCAGTCTCTACTCCTCATGCCCCCACCCCCACTCCTCATGCCCCTGCCCCCACTTCATTGTTAAATTATTCATTTTCAATTAATCCACATTACTCATGAAAACTGCATTCTATGTATAGAACAAAATAGAACTTCTCATTTGGGTTTCAGAGTCTGTAATTCTTTATGGGAGCAGAAAACCTGATCTTTCTGCCTTGAGGGTTGGTGGGCTTGAGTTTCCAACCTTATGGTTTTGCTGCCCAATACGTAACCCACTACATAACAGGATACGTTAGTCTGGGTAGACTAGAGAAACAAATTCAAAGACACTCATGTGTATAAGAAAAGCTTTATATACAAGAGCAAGTGAATATTGAGAAAACATCCCAGCCCAGTCCAGATCAAGTCCACAAGTCCGATATTAGCCCATATGGCCCATATCAATCCATAAAGTCCGCTTCAACCTCATGAAACACATGCCACGACACTGAATGCAGGAAGATCACAGGCGGTGGTTGGAAGTCTTGTGGATCCAGTGGTGGTAGATGAATCTCAGCATTGCCATGGGTCTCCACATGGCTCCAGGATTCTAGCATAGCTCCATGCATCTTGTCTGCAAGCATGCCTCACAGGGAATGAGCATGTGTCCCACCTCAGCGAGCTATTTATCTCCTTAGCACCTCCAAATGAGGTCATCGAGCTGCGACCTGATTGACAAGCTAAACTCCACCCTCCACTCTTAAGTCTTAAATTGACAACAGATTATGTAACTACCACACCGGAGATTCCTATTATAACCATGCAGGTAGCTAATATAAATGCATAACATATAGTTTGAGAGAAGAAACCTCAGATCTTAGATACACATAAAACCAAACTTCTCCAACGAGATATGAATCACCTGTGTTGGCACGCAGAAAGGGATCGCTCATGATCCATCAAAACGTACGTCTAAGTTCCTGCTGGGTCCTACATCATTCAAGTGGGCCGTTGAAATGCAAGCGGAAAGGGAAATGAAAACCTCCAGTGAAAGGCCCAGCACATGGGGAAACCATGGGGAAATCTGCCCACAGACCAAAAAAAAAAAAGAAGAGTTAACTGAGAAATGAATGAATAATAAATAAACAATCTAACTGCTCAAAAGTGGAGGAGATTAGAACTGAAAAAGGATGTGATACTAAAGAATACAGATCTATATATCTACATTCAATTGTTTTCTCTTTTTAAAGTATTCTTGTGATTCATTATAAAAGCAAAGCCTTGACAGCAATTCTCAAAATAAAAAACTCATAAACATTTTACATTGTAATATCGACAATCTTAGAAGGTCTGATGAGTCAAGCTGCATTCACTGAGGTTGTAACATCTTTTTCCTCCTTTCTCCAGAAAAGTGTGTGTGTGTGTGTGTGTGTGTGTGTGTGTGTCTTAGGGGCTGGGAGTGGGGTGGGGCACATTAATCCATGAAGGCAAGCTCTCAAGGGAGTTGCTTTCATCCAAATATATTTTACAAGACAAGAATTTGCAGCCCTGAGGTTGTCAATGAAGGATAGTTTCCCTTATTTAGGGTCTTGGGGGGAGAAAGTTCTTTAACAGAGTTAGCTAGTGAAGTCAGCAAAGAAAGAGGGAGACACTTCTTACAATGGGTTGATACAGTGGCTATAAGACTGGGTTCAAATATTGCAATGATTGTGAGGACGGCACAGAATGGGTCGGCATGCTATTTGTTGTACAGGAATCACAATGAATTTGAACCGACTCAATGGCATCGAGGAACAACCACAATCAAGGTTTGTGACTGAACCAAATAGCTTTTGTTGAAATAGACACCAGACATACACATGATACATCTCACTTAAGTTGATTTTTTTGAATCAGGACAAGATATAACATATTATAGGACAAAAATATCCTTGAAAATTCCATACAATCATAATGTTTATACTACACTATTTATCAAAAATTTGTACACTGAAGTTGGAGAACCACAGATCTTAGCCCAAAGAAAGAACTGAAGAAATACAGCACACATTTTTCTTATTATAAACAATCAAAATCTGCAGTTGGTTAAGATAACTACAAAAAATTATATGTACCTGAAAGGTTTTGTTAGAATTAAAAACATAAATGTGTGTCCATTTGCTAAGTTTTTGTAGAGCAAGAGATTTTTCTTTGGATGTTGCTGTCCTTGGTAGGTGCAATTGGGTCAGTTCCGACTCCTAGCATCCCGAGGTCTTTTCAATGATCTTTTACTTCCCCAGGTATTATGTTCTTGATATCCTGCCACAGCACATTAGGTCTTCTGTCATTCATATGCAATGCGTCAAATTCATTCTTGAGATGTTCTCGTAAATCAGACAAAATATACTTAGTGTCATATTTTTGGCACTTGTAGAGTTGTTTTAATGGGTTTATTTTACAAACTTCAATCTAAACTTACATATGAGCAATTGATGGTGTGGCCCACAGTCAGCCCTCAGTCTCATTTTCACTGCTGTTATTAAGCTTTGCCATTGTCTCTTCCCACAAATGTAGATAATTTGGTTTCATTGCATTCCATCTGGAGAAGTCCGTAGGTTGTTGAAAAAGGTATTTTCCATGCAAAATCCATGTGCGCGCTAGTGTCCTTTCTGTCACCAAGGACTTAGTTTCCAACTACTGTCCTGTCCTCTTTGTTTCCAACTTTGCTTTCCAATTGCCAATAATTATCAGTGCACCTTGATTACATGTTTGATGAATTTCAGACTGAAGATGTTTGTGGAATTCTTCCATTGCTTCATCACTAGCTTTAGTGGTTGGTACCTAAATTTAAATAGTAGTTGTATTCACTAGATTTCTTTGTATTCACATAGGTATTATACCATCAGAGACAGCCTTGTGATTTAAGTTTGATATTGTAATGTCCTTGTGGACCATGAATGCAATGCCATTCCTCTTGCATTTGTCATTCTTAGCATAATAAACCATATCGTTGTCTAATTCAAAATGACCACTACCCATCCATTTTAGCTCACTAACACCAAAGATATCAATCTTTATGCAGACCATTTCATTAGTCCTGAGTCCCTATTTTCTTAGATTTATACCTCACACATTTAAAGTTTCAATTATTAATAGTGGTTTGCAGCTAATTCTTCCATTTTTGAGTTGGGTCCCCATCAACAAATGAAGGTCTTAAAAGCTTTTCTCCATCCACATCATTACGGCCAACTCTCTTTTGAGAAGGCAGCTCTTCTTCAGTCGTATTTTGGGTTTCTTCCAACCCGAGGACATATTTATTTCCTGGCACTATATCTGACAGTGCCCCACTGCTCTCCATAAGGTTTTAAGTATCTGGGAGAGTCCCACTGCTATTCATAAGACTTGAGGTGGTTAAGTCCTCAGAAGTGGACAACCTCTTCTTTCTTCACGATGTCTTCTTAGTCTGGAAGCTTGGCTGAAACCTGCTTACCTTGGGAGATCTGAAGCACCAGTGACATAGCTTCCAGCATCATGGCAACAAGAAAGCTTCCACATCTGACAAACTGACCAACAAGTAGTGGCTTCTTTAAATAGGTCTTAATTATTTATCATTTGCTTTGTCTTGATTTTAAAAAAAGAATTCATAGTTATAATATTTCATTTAGAATTTCCAGTTTAGAGTAAGGTGACAAAGATAGGTCCAATCCAATATGAGGGAAATCCTAGTGTTTGTTTGTTTGTTTGTTTTTACACAAAATTTACATGTATATGAGTTGGCAGAAATGTTTAACTGGTCTATAATCATTATAGAGCATTCACAACATATAACTATTAATGTGTGAATGCCCTCACAGGTAAAGATCCAATAATTCATTGTGATACCGTTCCTCTAAATCAAAGCCAAGCAAAACCCACGGCCACTGAGTCCATTTTAACTCATAGCAATCCTATAAGACAGAGCAGAACTGTTTGGTAGGGTTTCTAAGACTAAATATTTCCATGGGATATAGTTTAATCTTTCTTCGGCAGACTGGCTGGTGAGTCTGAACCATTGCCCTTCCCATTAGGAGCCTGAAGTAGTTACTTCATTGTACCAACCTGGCCGATAAACACGTGAGGTTAATTGAAGAATAGAGGGATCAATAGCTCAGTGAGCATCGCCTTTCAAGTTCTCAGGTCTCTTGCTTTGTGATGGTGGGACCAGGGTGGAGTTGCCTTAGCCAGTTCCCTGCTTCAGCTGGCAAGGCTCACTTACTGCAAGACATCCCTGAGGAGAAGCCACATGGACATACCCCAATGCAGCCCTGGGTGCTGGAGCAGTCATGTGGAGACCCCTGCCAGCGCTGAGATGCTTACATGTTCACTGATTCAACTTTCCTCCTGCAGTTGGCATCATAGTGTGTATTTTGTGAGATGGAGTATGACTCTGTGTATTGGTGTCGGATATATGGGCTAATGTTGGAGTTTGGGGCTTGGGCAGCACTGCACTGGATTGGAATGCTTTCTTGATGTGCACTTACAGTTTATATAAAACTCTCTCTTACACATATGAGTTTCTGTGAATTTGTTTCTCTAATGTACCCAGACTAACACAGAGCCCAACTACCCAATTCTGCCACCAGCTTGTCTTCCCAGGGCTCTAGGTCTACACAAAAGTAAAGAACTAAAAATTATAGGAGTCTTTCAAAACTTCCCTTCCAGATTCCAGATGTATTCATTAAAAGCACCTGTGGAATCTAAAAGCCTCAAAAATACACACACATACCTCAGAGTCATATTGAGTATAAATTTAGATTTGAAAAATAATGTAGGAGAGTTTTATTTTCCCATCTACCTGAGATATTTTCTTGTCATTAATGTTTGTGAAAAAGTGGGGAGTCTCTAACTCTCTCCGAGTTAAAAAAAAATGCCTTTCCTTAGCTGACACTGCAAGATATAAAGTGGAATTCTGCAGTCGGATGCATCTGAAAGCACCTCCTTCTCTAGTGCAGAAGTTTGCCAACTAGGTTATCCACACCCCTGAGGAAACACAAGGATTCCCCTAGGAGACCCCGGCTAGATGGGATTTAGAGGACTCAATGCCCTCATTGCACAATTGCCTCGATACTATCTCCAACCTGATTTGCAGGAAAAAGCAGTCTGGTTGTGCTAGTTTTCCACCACGACTGACAGTCTTGGAAACCCACAGGGTGGTTCTGCTTTGGCCAGATGGTTGCTATGGGTCAGAACCCACTTGGTGGCCATGAGTTTGAGTGAGATTTACTTTACAATTGTGTTAGACTCGACTGTTTTGGGAGACAAAGCCAGTAACACTCATATATATTGTGATAGTTATATAATCTGTCATCATTTTGAAAGGATTATGAGTGGAGGGGTGGAGTCTAGCCTGTCAATCATTGTATAACCAATGAGGCCTCTGTGTGGGCCTGGCCTTCCCCCTGAGGATTCCGGGAGCTCTGATATTTCCTCCTTTGAGTAGAGAGACACACTCTCTCTGGGCTCCGCATTTTATTGGGGGTTCACACAACTCTTATAACAATCCTTATATACATCAACTGTATCACCCATTTGTATCCAATTCCTCTTTTATCTTCTTGTTAAACATATGAACATGAATTGGATAAAGTTTCCCAAAGTACAACAATGGTATTATGGTCAACAATTCTGATACCATTTGTTTCAACCTTCACATTGCTATTCCCTCAATGTGCCATCTCTTAACTCACTTCGCCCGGACCCATTCGTGGACACAATATTCACGGTATCCATTCTTCCCTCTTTGCTAAGCCTTATGAATTTGAGGCAAATCCTGCCCTGCTGATGTTAGATGATTGATTATTCTGCGGTGTCGCACCACTGTTATGTCTCCCCACGAGGCCTGTCTTTCAGTTGACTGCAAATCAAGCCGGGGGGTGAGTTCAGTTCCAGACCGGAAGAGTGAGTGTTGGTGTCACACCAGTCTCCATGTGACCAATAAGACGGGTGTCCTACGGTGGTGAGTTTTGTGACACACTTTTCTCTCATTCTACCTGTTGAATGCTGTTGTTGTTTGGTGCCTTCAAGTCCGTTATGATTCACAGCAACTCCATGTCCTGCACCCTCCTCACAACTGTTCGTAGGTTTGAGCCCACAGTTGTGACACTGAATCACTGAATCGTGTCAGGGGTTGTTCTCCTTTTGCCTGCCCCTCCGCTATACCTTTCCCAAGGAGTGAGCTCACCTGAAAACCTGGCCGAAGTGTATTAGACCAAGTCTCTCCATTTTGTCCTGGAAGGAGCCCTCTGGCCATACTTCTTCCAAGACAGATGTGTTTGTTCTTTTCACCGTCCATGGTATTTTCAATATTCTTCTCCAAACCAAAGTTCTAATGTATTTTTATCAATTTCCACGTTATTCAATCGCATATGAGGCAATTGAATATGATGCAGATAAATATTATACTATCACAGACAGTATTGTACTTCAAGACATATCTTAAAGTGTCCTTTTTGATGATGAATTCAATGTCATATAGCTTGATTGGGTCACTCCTAGCATAGTAAGCCATGTGATTTTCTGATTCACAGTGGCTAATATGGCTCTCCCTAGGGCCGTATCATGCAGTCCTCTACAGAGTAGGTGGAGTGGTTCCTGGGCACTCGCCAATCTTTCTGGTCTCAGTGTTAAGGATATTGATGTTTTCATGGTCCAACCCCTCTCTCACCCCGTTTGAAAGAGGACCTAATTGAGCTGTTCTTGAAAGCAATTACTATGTAATAGATGACTGTGTGATATAAAGCATGTAATCATGAAGGTTTTCAAAGAATTGAATGATATTTCCGTAATAAACATCATTCCATTCCCGACTATATATTTGGAGAAGACTTATTAAACCAAAGGTAAGAGAAGATAGTCAATCTATTAACAATGATCATTTGTTACCATCATGCCAATCCCAACTTAAGGAGACCTCCTATGTGAAAAAGTAGAACTGCTTTCCGTCAGATGTTCAAGGCTGTAATATTTTGGAAGCAGATATCCAAGGTGAGTTCTTCTGAGGCAATTTTAGGTGAGTTCAAACCACAATCCTTTGTGCCACCTAGGAGCTCCTTAACCCTCTTGTGACCTACTGTCACTCAATATCTCCAGCCTTTCCCGTTTCATGTGAATCTGCTACTCCGGTTGTA
Organism: Tenrec ecaudatus; assembly: GCF_050624435.1. Classification (NCBI taxonomy): domain Eukaryota; kingdom Metazoa; phylum Chordata; class Mammalia; order Afrosoricida; family Tenrecidae; genus Tenrec; species Tenrec ecaudatus. The sequence goes on from NC_134530.1 coordinate 103,786,636, forward strand.
GAACATGCGACCATATGGTGGGGCTCTTTATAACTGCCTATATCTGAACATATGAGCCTGACCCCACCAATCCTACCACTAGAGTCCACCTGGACAAAATGGGCCCCACCAAATTGTATCAAAATCCATGTTACCTCTAAAAATATTTCCCTTAATTTTAGCATGCTTTCTATTATTAAAAACATATCCTACGAATACAAAATCAAAACAAAATAATTCAGTCATGAAAGAGCAGAATCAAAAGCACAAAGCAATCCAAGACAGAGGTAAGGGAAATGGAATGGCATCTAATTGACCTAATTTAGCCTTAAACAAGTTAGTCCGTACAGTAGTTTTATCCAGATTTAAGAAGATAGAGAGAACTCTCCAAACACTTCAACTCTGAAACTTTGTGTGAAAGAGGAAGAAATCCTTTTGATGGTGGGGAAAGTGGTAAGCAACAGTCTAGAATGCTTGTAACCTGTCAACCTTCCTAAAAACCACTCATAATCATGCTTATGATCTATGAGGTCTCCGGGTCACTGCAATGGGTGATCAAACCGAAAGAGGGAAGTAAAGTGCCACAGGAGGGACAATTCCTGCCAGCAGAAGACAAAGGAAGTTGGAGGGTGGAGGCGTGTCTGACCGTGCCTTCAGGGAATCGGCCTCAGGCTGGCATGGGTCGGATTCTCCTTGTGGAGCAGTCTGGAATCGGATATGGCGTCCATGTCATGTCCTCAGTAACGAAGGGTCATAGTTTGTTTTCCACCTGTCTCTACCTGACCAAGAAGCCTAGTCGTGATTATGATTCTTATTTTTGTTCCACATTATTTCTCCCCGCTTTTCCAAGGTCCTCGATTGCTATCCCTTTCGGAGTTGTTGGCAGATCTTTTCATCCAGGTGTGGAGACTGATGTTACTGATGTTTGCAGGCTCCCTTAGTTCACTGGACTCATTGTTTTCATGGATCTGTAATTTTCACCACTCTCCTTTCCTATGGCCTCGAGAGATCAGTGTTGAGTCTCAGATAGATCCCCATAAGCTTTTAAGATCCCAGTTACAACCCACCAAAGTAGGATGCCGGACACTGGTTTTGTGTGAATGGGTGTGAACTATATTGTGCAAACGGACTCCGGCGTGTCTAGGGAGACTGGACAACAGCTAGTGCTTTTGTTTTTGAAGAAGCAGAAAAGAAGAGGACTAAGCCTGTGTTAAGAAGTACTAAGTACCAGGAATGATTAACGACTTCTTTACCATACATTGGTGGATGCTGTCACTATAGAAACACTTCTTGAAATTCAAAAGGTGTGAATTAATAAGTCTAAAACTTCTAAACCTTGGAGAAATCTTTCAAAACACCATCTTCATTTTCATCTTGTCAGTAAAGGTAAAGCTGCCAGTTCTTCCAGTTCCCCGAGGCAAACTTACAGGTGAGCAAAACCATGCCTTCTTGAGCCACGTATTGTTCTCACAGGGAACCAGCTTCACACAGAGTCAGTGATGATGCTTTGAAGGAGGCAGGAGAGTCCTATCATTTCGTTCTCAGGCATAGCAAAGAAGGTATGAAAGCCCCAACTGCACCTTGAGGACCTGTGCTCAGCCTGCAAGCACGTGCCCTGATAGCACGTGGGGGGAGCTTTAGCAAACCGGAGGGGCCATCAATGGAAATGTTGCCCTCTAAACAGTTTCATCAGAGAGGACAGTACCAAAAATGTTATTTTATACTTGACGTCCATCGAATTACAGTGCAGCTCAAATACGAAGTCTCTATTATCTTTGCTAGAAAATATTAGGGCCATTTTTATTTATTCCAAACGATATCTGAACAAAGTCAGCCGAGGCTCTTTGCGATTTTTATGTCAAGTGCTTCACGCTATAATTAAGTAAGCAGTGCACCTCAAAGAAAGCACAGGGGCACTGCCTATCGATTGGTGGGATTTGGGGGATTTAAAATTTCCATTGGATTGTACAAGTACACTTTATTACCACTTTAGCCTTAAAACGTAATAAGTACAAACGGCTTCAGCAATGATGAAAAAGCTTTCTCAGCTTTAATGAAAACTTTTATATGCTACTGCATCTTTTATTATTTCCAAACATTACTACAGACCAGAAAAAAAATCACGACTTTTATTTAGAGGAAAACTTTAGCAATTAGAATAATTTGGTTTTAGGGTGGATTTTAAGGCATTTAAACAGACAAAAGTATCTATTGCCTTTGAGCTGATTCCAACTCATAGCAGCCCTGTACCACAGAGCAGAGCTACCTCCCTGCCTTTCCAAGGCTATAAACCTTTGAGGAAACTGACTGCTACATCTTTCTGCAAGGTGATACTGAGGGGCTCAAGCCTCAGACCTCTGGTGAACAGCCAAGTGCTTCACTACTTTGCCAACATGGCTTCTTTAAGTACTGAGATTTGTCACACTTCTGCTTCCTGATTCCATTGAGTTTAATCAACTAGCGCATGTAAATATACAGCTTTATATAATAATCTACCTTATATAATGTATTATGTTATTGCATATTATATATAACACATTTTTTTATATGTGTGTGTACAGACACCGCAAAAACACATTCTCTAATCATATGTGGAACTATGAAGTAGCTGCGGGTGGTCATGCAGGACCTGCTCGTAGTCCGATGTGGTAAGAAGTTCTGTATGGTTAGGTTCCCACATAGCTCAGCTGAGAGGCCAGGAAATGTAGTGGTTCGTGCCAGGCTCTGAAACTGGACTCTTTCTGGCTTCCCATTCTGCCCTTCCTAGTTATGAGACCTTTTCCTAGGGCCCTGAGGGAAAATGAGGACGACAGGACACCTGCCTTGTGGAAAGAATATGCGGATTAAATGAGATATTTCATGTAAAACATTAGCTTGAATCCCTAACACTTGGAAACATTTAATAAATAGTAAGCTCCAATAGGGTGTTCATATGAGATTATGCCCACTTTTGCACTGCATTGGGTCATTGGGTGGTCCCAATGGTTAATGTGTCCAACTGTTAACTAACAGATTAGAGGCTGGGGGCCACCCAGAGGAACCTTGGAAGAAAGGCCTGATGAACTGCTTCCCGAAAACCATTGAAGACCTATGGGGCATGGTCCTCGTCTCACACACACGGGACCTCCCAGAGTCGGAAGTGACCGCAGGGCAATGGTAGACGACGTGTGGCGGCAGATGGTTGGGTATCAGTCACTTGGCAAATACTTGTGGCATTTTTCTCTAGGTTGAAGATAATTCTAGGTAAGAGGGGCACAAAGTTTAACAAGAGATAGTTGCTCAGTTCAGGAGTTCACGATTCCAGTACAAAATAATGATGGTTAGCCTAATATATTTCTTGAAGAGTACCACGAAGCATACTCTTTCACTACACTACCAAGTTTTCCTCTTTCCCTGTGCGTGGAACTAATGAAGCTTCAGAAAAATTTGACTGCAGTAGCTGAAATCTCAATCATGTATGATTTAATACGCAGTTACAGATTTTTCCACATTTTAAAATAAATGATTAAATGGGCTAATCAGATTCCAACATAGACCAAAGCTTGAAAAACATAGGAAGACAACCATGACTGACACATTCATTTTCCCCAATGCAGACACACTGCAGCCAGCTGATGCAGAAAAATTATGTCCTTTACACCCCACATGACGCACCGCTGACCAAAATTATACAAGAGTGTATGCTCAAAAAGCTAAATCATTCACCATATTTATTTAATATGCTGGGTAAATGATGCAAGAAACCGGACTAGATGAAAAGGAACAAGGGCCTCAAGATTGGAGAAAGACTTCTTATCAACCTGTGTTACGCAGGTGACCTGACGGTGCTTGCTGAAGGTGACAAGCGCTTGAAGCACTGTGGCGATGAAAGATGCCTTCAGTAGGGAGAGGGAAAACAAAAATCCTCTCTAATGAACCAGTGCACAGCATCCATGATGGGCTGGGGGTGGGTAGGCAGAGATGTTGACATTGTCAAAGGATTTCCCTTTGCTTGGATCCACGATCAACACCATGCAAGCAGCACTCAGGAAATCAAAGGACATGGACATCTCGTGTGGGGGCAAAGCTGCTCCGAAAGACGTCTTCTAAATGGTAAATGACAAAGGTACCACGTTGAGGCCTAAGATGTGTTTGAGTGAAAATCATGGTCTTTTCAAGCTCATAAGCATTTGGAAGCTGGACTGAATAACGAAGACTGAAAAACAATTGATGCCTTTAACTTATGGTGTTGACAAGGATGATTGCACTTATTATGAACTGTCCTGAGAACAAACAACCTTATCTTGGAAGAAGGCTAGTCAAAACGGCCCTTGGAAACACGGAGGACAAGAGTGTATCTCACATATATTGGGCATGCTACCCGGAGGAACCAGCCCCCGGAGAGGAACATCATCCTGATAAAATAGAGGATAGGCAAAAATGAGGAAGACCGGCAGCCAGCTGGATCGACAGAGCGGCTGGAACAATGAGCTCACACCTAGCAGTTGTGAGGACGGCGCAGGACTGAGCTGGGTTTGCTCTGCTGGACGTCCAACCACTGTGAGTTGCAGACGTCAAGTGGGCACTTCAAAATAGCAAAGCCAAATTTAAGATAAATTAAAATAAGAAGCTAACTGGCTTGAAGCTACAGCACATTTGAGAAAGTTCTGGCACGGAATCACAACATGATGCTTTATATGCCATTAGTTTTTCGAACATTGTCGTTTATGCCATCACACTCAGAGAATTCGTTAAAAAGTAAGATCTTCAAGTCTGACTATAAATTTCATGCACAAGAACTAATGTGGTATTTCAGACATCACAAACGCCAAAACGATCTTAAATATGTTGTCCTCTACTAATTGGCTGGTCTTGAAAATGTGCAATAAATTCAATAAATTAAAAAGGAAAGCACCTTTAATTTAGTTGCAAGATCAACAAAGATATTTTTCTGCTTACTACATGTATCATAATAAAGCCCCATCCAATATGCATTACATTGTTAAATCCAGAAGGAAATTGGATATTCTCCCAATAAAAGTAACAAAGTCACTCGCCCCCCCCCCCAAAAAAAAGCCAATAATTGCTCTTCTAACTTTCTAGACGAGAATAAATAATCCTCAAACTGGGTCCTCTGGGCAGTCACCCTCCCTGAAATAAGGGGTCCGTGAAGCATTTGCAAGCACTGGGGCACACGTGCAACTTCCACCCTGTCCCTTCCCTGAGCTGGCCTTACTGCCTTCCAGCGTCAAAACACCTACCAAAGGCCCCTGGAGCTGGGCAGATACAAGTCCTCAAGCCAGGGGCTTCTCTGCAACAATAAACAAATCCAGGCCTCTTTGCTCCACAAGACACTCTGGTGAGAATTTGTCACACAGTCTCACGTATCCACAGGAATTCATATTTTGGCAACCTCTACTTTTGCATTTAAACGTACATGTGGCACGCTGTGGGCGCACCTTGATCCCCGCTAACATCCCTGCATAATGCAGGGCCTTTTTGCACATCCATTTTTCAATCCACTCCCAGTAGAAAAAAATTCAAAAGGAGCTAATGTCCTTGCGCACGGGAGAGGAGGGAGGAGATAGGATGCTGGCATTTCTGCCATCCTCTTAGTCACCCAGAGTCTTCTTCCCCCTCTGCAGAGCCCCCTTCCTGCTCTCCCCCTCTCGCCCCTTCCCATACCCGGCGGAGGGAGAAGGAGGGACTGCGGAGGGAGGCGGCCACCTACCGCGCCCTGGATCGCCTCCAGCTGTCACTTACCCAGCGGGATGAGAATGGCTCATGTTGGCAGGGTCCCTTTCAGACCCCGCCGAGGCGCGCAGGGAGGGTGCGGGCGCTCGGGCTCGGGGACGGTGGAGGAGGCCGAGTGACCCCGCAGGGCGGTCGCTGGGCTGCAGGGCGCCTCCGCGGGGCCCCGCCCGCAGGGTGGCAGGCAGGCGACTGTCGCCGCGACTCACTCTCGGTTGCTATGGGCGGCCGGCGGGCAGGCGAGCCGGCTCGGGGTCTGGAAGAGCCAGGGCGCTGCTGGAACAGAGCCTGGGGCTGGGGGAGCGGTGTCCTGCTGCCACCCGGTCGTACTGTGGCCCCGCGTGGGAGGAGACCGGGCCGCCCCAGGTCTGTTGCCTGGGCCGTGGGTTCCCCAGGCACCGGGGATCGGAAAGCACGCAAACACAAACACATACACACACACCCTGTGGGCTGGTGAGCCTCCCGCTAGGCCCTCCTCCAGGGAGGGCTCCTGTGACTGAGGGTCACAGGTTCTGGGAACGTTTCCCGCGGATCCGTAGTTTCCAGATGGAAAGGAGACCTTAGATGGCAAATTAGAAGCAAAGGAAGAATTCTTCTTTCTCTATCGGCTTTGGGTTCTGGGTTTGTTTCTGGGTGCGCAAGGTATTGCAAATGGCTCATTCCCCCCCCCCCCTAGAACATCCCTGGCCTTACTCTTGGGTGTGATCCCCACCCCAGGCAGGCAGGTCATAAGGTGAGGGAGATGCAATTGCTCAGGAAAGCACGCGGAAGGACGCTTGTATCTGAGTCTAGTGACTGGAAGGCAGGGCTTAGGTGTGTATTGGGTTGACAGACATGAAGGATTTGGTGACGAGGCACCTTAAAACGCTCTTGCATTGTCATGTTTTCGGCTGTGTAACTTGACTGGTCACCTCAGGATCTTCGTGTATGAAGAAGGGTGGGACGCCTCAGTGGGGACTGCCTGAACTCTGGAGAGGTGCTATTCCAGGCTAGCCACACTTCAGAGGCGGGAAGGGGGTCTTGTCCCCTTGTTGATATTGACTGTACATTTTTACAGACATCCGAAAAGCCCATTAACTAGTCTTTTTAGCATGACCTTCAACACCCTTAATCCCCTGGCCCCAGCTTCTGTCTTCAAACTCACCCCGACCACTTTCTCCGCCCTCATTCTCCTAAACTCCAGAAACACCAAATTATTATTCCATCCCCTAACGGGAGCGTGCTTCCACCCTTGACCCTCTGCGAAACCTGGCTTCCCTCTTCCACACTGCCGTCCTTCAGCTGTCCTGCTGACTCCTTCCGTGTGCTCGCTTAGCCTGAGCATGCCTCTGCCCTGCACTCACCCCTGACCTGCACTTCCTGCTGGCGATACATATACTTCCTTCCTGACCTCGAACTCCTCTGTTTCATTTTGTTAAAGTGTTTGCGTTGCAGTCTATTCTCAGAGGTCAGCAACACGTTTGGAACATGGAGGAGGCAGAAGGGAGATCAGGCTTCATCAAAGTGGTAGCCTAGTAGAGAGGCTACTCTCCTGGGCCTTTCTCTGAGCACCTCCGGAGGAGGTGGAGGTGGAGGTGGTGGTGGGGGCGGGGGGGGGGGGCAAGGGGGGGATTTCTGGTCTCATGGAATCCTCAGCACGTGTCTATCAGCTTGGCTGACTCTTCCATTTTATAGTGATGCAGACTAAGACACCAAATATTTTAACTATCTTGCCTGAAGTCTATAACAACTATTGGAAAAGCCAAAATTCAAATCTAGGTCTGTTGGATACCAAAGCTTATAGGCGTTTTGTCTTTGTTTTAACCATTGAAACACAAACTCTTTCTCCATATTAACAACAATAAGCTTGCCGTTTCCAGCTCATGGGGATGCCATAGATGTCAGAGTAGAACTGCACTGCGCATGTTTTCAATGGCTGGGACCTGACACAAATGTACCTGCAGGCTTTTGCTTCAGCAACACCTATGGGTGGCACCGAACTAAAGGAACCAACCTTTCAGTTATTTGCCAAGTGCTTAACCATCTGTGCCACCAACGCAAGCTCTTTTCTCATATTTTTCTGGTCTGAGAGACCAGCGCCACTGCAGGAGAGAGCTGGAATGAGAGACACCTGACGCACTGGAGCCTAGAAGTCTGGAGCTCGAGGGTGGCAGAGGGTATCAGAGAGGGAAGCGATAGTGCAGAAAAGTGGAATATTCTGCTTACCACAGGAAAAGCCACAGACATCCCATCACGGTGCAGCCCCAAATGGGACCTGAGCCAGTTTTCCCCTCACGTGTTTATGCCACGGACTGTGGCACTTTGAGCATAACTTCAGTGCTCATTGCAGCTGGAATTCATATGGATAAAGTTACGGGTGAGGGATGGAAAAGGGAGGCTACCGTTTGCCCCAGGTGCTGCCAACCCTGGAGGACGGGGTCAATAATATAATCTTATGTAAGTACTAGCTGTTAGTATTCATCCACGTGTTCAAGGAGAAATGGCATGCTTAGTGGCGGAATGAGAAAGGAACTTAAAATGCACTGTGTAGATACTCAAGAGTCTATAGCGAAGGATTCCTGGCACTTGGGCAGACAACGAGGTCCCCTCAACAGCATGTATTAATTCATAAATGGGGTTTGAGCTCTCTACCCCTGTGAGCAGCACAATTTCACAGCCCTGATGAAAACTGCAAGAAAGCTACTAATTTTCACTTCATAAAATGCTCACTGTGAAAATGTATTGGGAATTTAGCCAGAAGGAATTTTTATGTTAATTTCTAGTGTGGAGATAGGAAAAGGGGGGGGGGTGGAGAAAAAAACAAAATTAAACTATTTCAGCAACCAAATAGTCACTAGAGTCATTTTCATTTTCTCACAGGAAAACAAGTTCCCAGATGGCCCCAATAGTATCATAAATTTACAAAAAGATTTCTGTTCTGCAGGAAGGCCTGTGGAGTGAGGTCTTGGGGTAGAGAGTTGAGGGAAGAGGCAAGGGAGAAAATTTAACAGTTACAGCTGCAGTGTGGGTTGGACGTCCACTGCACAAATTGGATTTAGGATTCACTGATCTAAACCCTCATGAACGTCTCCTGGATTAGAGTACAGAAAACAGAGCTTTTGGGTAAAACCCAGCCCATAGTGTCTTTTTGTACAGCCCATAAACTAAAAATGATTGCTGTGTTTATAAGTGGTTGGAAAATATCAATAGGAAAATATGACCTGATAGTTGAAAATTAGTAGAAATTCACATTTCAATGTACATAGATTAAATTTTAATAGAATGGCCACGCCTTTTTACTTACGAATTACTGTGATAGTTGTGTCACCTTGGTTGGGCTCGGCTTTTCAGCAGTTTGACAGTTGAGACTTCCCTGTGATGTCATCTAATATAATGTATAATTAACTCCATGATGAAATCTGCTATGAAAAATCAAGCATTGTGGAAAACTTACAGTGGAGTGCCTTTATTCAGGTCATAGCTGTGACACATTAGTAGGACATTTCCTCAGGTGTGGCATCCAAGAGATCCACTGCCACAGAGTCAATGCCAACTCATAGCAACCCTACAGGACAGGGGAGAACTGCCTCTGTGGGTTTCTGAGACTTTACTTTAAAATGGCTATCAAAAGATATAGCGTCTGGGGTCTTAAAGGCTTGAAGGTAAACAAGCAGCCATCTAGCTCAGAAGCAACAAAGCCCACATGGAAGAAGTACACCAGCCTGTGCGATCACAAGGTGTCAAGGGATCAGGGATCAGGCATCATCAGAACAAAAAAAATCTTACAATAGTGAATGAGCGGGGGAGTGTGGAATGGAGACCCAAAGCCCATTTGTAGGTCACTGGACATCCCTTACAGAAGGGTCTTGGGGAGGAGATGAGACAGTCAGGGTGCGGTGTAGCAACGATGAAAAATACAACTTTCCTCTAGTTCCTAAATGCTTCCCTCCCTCCCACTGTCATGATCGGAATCCTACCTTGCAAGTCTGACTAGAAGAGAGTATGTACATTGGTACAGATGGGAACTGGAAACACAGGGAAGACAGGGCAGGTGATCCCCTCAGGACCAGTGGCGTGAGTGGCGATACTGGAAGGGCATAGGGAGGGTGGGTTGGAAAAGGGGAACCTATTTCAAGGATCTGCATGTGACCTCCTCCCTGGGGAACAGCAACAGAAAAGTGGGGGAAGGGATATGGCAAAACAATAATTTATAAATTATCAAGGGTTCATGAGGGAGAGGGGAGAGGGGAGGGAGGGGAAAAATGAGGACCTGATGCCAGGGGCTTGAGTGGAGAGCAAATATTTTGAGAATGATGAGGCCAATGAAAGTACAAATGTGCTTTACACAATTGATGTATGTATGGATTGTGATAGGAGTTGTATGAGCCCCTAATAAAATGATTTATAAATAAATAGATGACAGATAGATACATAGATAGATAAATAGATAGATAGATAAAAGGGAGTAGAAAACCTTGCCTTCCTCCCTCAGCAAGGCTGGTGGTTTCAAACTGCCGACCTTGAGGTTAGCAGTCTAATATATAACCACTATGCCACCTTGGCTCCCTGGGATGTGGCCTATTCCTATGAACATCGGTGCTGTGAGGAAGCTAGTTCACTTGTGTTGGGTCTGGATCTTACGTCAGGTACTTTGACCTCCTCCTCTTGTAATATACATTGTCTGTAGTGTCAATGTGAGTCAGAATTGACTACGAGGCAGTGAGTTTGCTTTGTGCTTTTAGCACTTGTGCTGTGTACTCACATGTCTGCTTTCAGGACTTACTTCTCAACTCCTAGGGTCAGTCCCTGTTCTTACTTTCAGTGCAAAATCAAGTCATCATGAATTTAGGAAGTACTAAATAAGTCTTGTTAAATAAACCATGTAAGGATGGTAACCTGATATTCCTGGTCATTCTAGTTGGAGGAGAGGATGTAATAGAATTGACTTAATAAGAAGAGTCTCTGCTGCTGACCCTACTCATGGATGAAAAACTTGGGTGTTAAGGAGCTCACCCTGTCTATAATCATCCATTATTGGCCCACATACATCATAAACCACATGTTTTCAATTTGGGAGCAGAACATAATGGTATCCTCACCATGATCTGCTGGGATGGGAGGCTCGATCTGCATACATGGTCCAGTATTTCCTACAGAAGGCTGCCACTCCTGTTTGTCAACCAGAAAGAGGAAAATGGTGTCAAAAAAGCCAAGACTCCACTCACTGCAATGTTAGAGACGATCCTTTGTTTATTAGACATCAAGCATGATATATTTCACTCTGATTTCTAACAAATACGAAGTTGTTATTTGTATCCTTAAAGAAACTGAGACTCAAATAAATTCAATGCTGGATTATGAGGGTACATCTGGGATTTCAATCCCATCCTCCATGAGTCCAGAAGCCACACTTTGCTGCAAACCTTCCCACCTTTCAGAAGAAGGAAAGCAGAGGCACCTGGGGAAGTTAACACCTGTGGAGTCACTCATCAAAGTAATCATGGGCTCGATCATCCGGTGTGCTCCCAGACTTCTCAAAGCACAATCGCTCAGGCACATGGCTGGTAAACAGAAACTGGAGATCAGGAATATTATTTATTACTGCCCATCTATTTGCTAACAAAGCAAATAGAATATTGTACACCCTGTGTCAGGCTGCGTGTTCTAGAGCAGAGCCAGTGACTCCTGTGCTTGTGTGTCTGTCTATAGAAAGAGATTTGAATCGAGAAATGTCCCACATAGTTGTAGAAGTGAGTGAGCCCAGTTCAGCTTAAGTCTGTGGGTCAGATGTAAGCGAAGGTGTCTCTGGACTCCTGTAGCTTCAGGGGCTGGGAAACAGGAAGATGAAGCAGGAAGACCACAGGCTGGTGGATCCAGAGCTGAATTAACCTGAGGTTGGCAGTCCACTCATCGCTCCTGGGATGAACAATTGATATAATAGGAGGTCAATGAATCAGATGCAGGATAGGAATCCAGCAGTCAAAGTGAGCTAGCTTCTTTCCATTATCAACCTAACCTCAGAGTAGGCCACACCCCAAATGAAACTGCTCTCAACTGTACCAAGAGTGGGACCAGATGAACAGTTTGGCTGCTTCCCAGAAGATCAAATCATGGACTTGACCACACTGTACTCGATCATATCATGGAAGAACTCTGGCACAACCAACTTGACAAACAACTTAATGATCATACAGCCTTTCAGTCTTAAGGACAAACCTCTCAAAAAAATGGAATAACATCAAGGGGGCAGCAGGCATCAGTGCAAACATGGCCAAGTCCAAGAACCATGCCATGCACAACCAATCCTGAAAATGGCACAGAACTGGCAACACGAAACCTCAATTACAACTATACGAATCTACTAAGGAACATGAGCTTTGACAAGAAGCACAACAAGAAGGGCCTGAAGAAATTGTAGGCCAACAGTGCCAAGGCCAATGGGCCTCAACTGTAAGTTCAGTTAATTGGCCTACATTGTGATCTTAGCCTTGACCTCCTTGGGTTTCACAAGAGCCTTGATAACCTTGCCACAGCCTTGGTCAAGAGTCTGAGGCTCTGCCACCCCAAGACCACGGCACAAAGCAAGGCTGACCCTCCAGCAAAGAACCTCAACTCCAGCTCAAGCTCTCAAAGGTTCTCAGGCTCCATCTGAGTTCTCCATCTGAGGATGAGAGGGACTTGTGTGACCCCTGGGCTGCCATCTGCATGGATCTGGTGTCCTCCTGTACTAGTTGCGCAAATAAACCTAAGGCATGAAAAAGAAAAGAACATCTTGTGGTGTAAATAAAACTAGGCTTCCATGGAAAATTTCCCAGGAAAGCAGACTCGCTGGATTTTGAGCATGCTAGCATGACGAACTGCTGCCTATGTTCCCTTCCTCAACTTCCTCCTATGGCCAGGCTGAAAGAGGGATCCAAGAGCTCTTCCTATGGCCAGGCTGAAAGAGGGATCCAAGAGCCCTTCCTATGGCCAGGCTGAAAGAGGGATCCAAGAGCTCTTGGAGTAGAATTGTGGACAGTTCATTCTACTTCATAAACTCCAGTGGAAAATACATTCTTGATTTGGGGCAGGAGACTTGGACCTTTTACACAGACAGTAGAAAATCTAACTCATTGAATAAGCCATCTGAATTTTGGTGTCAGCTTAGAATTAAAAATATAACTTTATAATATTTTGGCTCACACTTGTTTGAGGCAGTGCTACCTGCTAAGGCCCTGTTGACTAGAGAAAGGTCCTGTGAGGCAGAAACAGTTGGTGTTCATCTAATAAACAGGAGGTTGGCAGTTCAAAATCACCCATTGGCAGTATGGAAGAAAGACCTGCCAATCTGCCTTTGTAAAGGTTACAGTCCAGAAAACCTCATGCAATAATTCTACTCTAAACATTTGGCGTTGCCAGGAGTTGAACAGAACTAAATTTGTTTGGGGGCTTTGTGTGTGGAAGTAGGGTTGGGGAGGAAATTTGGTTGTGTGTTTGTGCTACATTTTCACTTTTATTATTGTTGGTATCTGATAGGTTTCCTTGAGAAATGAATCCTAATTAGAGAAAGGCATGGCATATCAATATTTTCTATGTCAATAATCTCCCAAACCAACTGCTATTCTGTTGTCTCCAAATCAAAAAGCCATATATGGGATATCAAAGGCTACAAACCTTTGAGAGCACATAGACTCCTGTCTTCAGAGAAACAGCTATTAGCTTTGAACCTGATTTTGCACGTAGCACTCCTACACTTGCTCAACAGTGACATCATTTTCTTGCATGGGATTACCGAGCCTATAAATCCCTATGGAAGGAAAGAGCCTCACCTTTCCCTTGTGGAGGGCAGATGGGTGAGAACCACCAACGTAGTAAAAGGAGGATTTTCTCAAAAGCCTTACACATTCGGTTAACAAGATTTAGTTTACTAGTAATTTCTCAGCCAATTCTTTTCCCTAAGAGCTTAAAGTTTTTATGGATTTTTGGTTTTATGGGTTTTTATGCCACCGATGTGGTGATCAAAATTACGAATCAATGAGATTTAGTTGTATGATAAAAGACAAGAACTTACAGAAAAATGAGGCACAGTATCAAAGAAAATACAAGGGGAATTACAGTTCTGGATCAGTAGTTGGAGGTCAAGATTATCCATGTCTGCTCCAGGCCAGCCCATGTAGGTGAGAATAATTCAATAAATAATAAATTCACTGACTAAAATAATAATAAAACAAATTACATTTTTTCTTTCTTTCATTTTTATTCATTTTATTGGGGGGTTATATTGACAGACTAAAACAATAACACAAACTTCTTTTTGGTGGGTTTCTTTATTCATTTTATTGGGGGTTGATACAACTCTTTACACAATCCACACATACATTGATTGTATAAAGCACATTTGTACATTTGTTACCCTCATCATTCTCAAAACATTTGTTCTTCACATAAGCCCCTGGCATCAGCTCCTCATTTTTCCCTCCCTTTCCACTCCCCCTCCTTCATGAACCCTTAATAATTTATAAATTATTATTTGGTCATATCTTACACTGTCCGACATCTCCCTTCACCCACTTTTCTGTTGTCTATACCCCAGGGAGGAGGTTATAAGTAGATCTTTATAATTGGTTCCCCCTCTGTACCCCACCCTCCCTCTCACTACTGGTCCTGAAGGGATCATCCATCCTGGATTCCCTGTGTTTCCAGTTCCTATCTGTACCAGTGCACATCCTCTGGTCTAGCCAGATTTGTAAAGTAGAATTGGGATCATGATAGTGGGTAGGTAGGAAGCATTTAGGAACTAGAGGAAAGTTGTATTTTTCACCATTGCTACACTGCACCCTGACTGGCCCACTCCTCACCACAACCCTTCTGTAAGGGGATGTCCAGCTGCCTACAGATGGGTTTTGGGTCCCCACTCCGCACTCCCTCTCATTCACAATGATAGGATATTTTGTTCTTTGATGCCTGATACCTCATCCCTTTGACACCTGGTGATCTCACAGGCTGGTGTGCTTCTTCCATGTGGGCTTTGTTGCTTCCAAGCTAGATGACTGCTTGTTTACCTTAAATTCTTTAAGACCCCAGACACTATATCTTTTCATAGCCGGGCACCATCAGCTTTCTTCACCACATTTGCTTGTGCACCATTGTCTTCAGCAATCATATCAGGAAAGTGCACACACAATATGATCTTTTGTTCTTTGATGCTTGGCAACTGATACCTTCAGCACCTTGTAATTACACAGGCTGGTGTGCTTCCTCCACGTAGGCTTTGTTGCTTCTGAGTTAGATGGCCACTTGTTTACCTTAAAGCCTTTAAGACCCCAAGCACTATATTTTTTTTATAGCTGGGCACCATCAGTTTTCTTTGCCACATTTGCTTATGCACCCACTTTGTCTTCAGTGATTATGTTGGGAAGGTGAGCATCACAGAATGCCAGTTTAATAGAACAAAGTGTTCTTGCATTGAGGGAGTACTTGAGTGGAGGCCCAATGTCCATCTCCTACCTTAATACTAAACCTATAAATATATGCACATAAATCTATTTCCCCATCCTCATATATAAATATATTTACATGTGTACATGCCTTTATTTAGACCTCTATAAATGCCCTTTGCCTCCTAGCTCTTTCCTCTATTCCTTTGACTTTCCTCTTGTCCCACTATCATGCTCAGCCTTCATTTGGGTTTTAGTAATTCCTCTCAGTTACATTACCCCTGATCATGCCCTACCAGGCCTCCTACATCCTCCTCATCACTGATTTGGATCACTTGTTGTTCCCTTGTCCCTGGATTTGTTAACACTACTTCCTTATCCCCCACCTCCCTCTCTCCCATGTCCCCCTGGAACGGTCAGTTCCATTGTTTTCTTCTCCAGATTGTTCATCCAGCCTATCTTTTTTAGACAGATAATAACATGAACAAAAACAAGACAGAGCAAAACCAAGCAACAAAAGAAAACAAAATACCAACAACAACAAAAAGCCAATGACAAAAAAAACCCCACAACAACAACAAAAAAGAAAAGCTTGTAGTTCATTCAAGGACTGTTTGTTAGCCTTTAGGAGTGTTTTCCAGTCAAGTCTGATGGGGTGGCAAGACCTGACTCCAAAGTCTATTTTTCATATTCTCTGGGGACTTCATTGCTCTGTTCCCCTTGCTGCTCTGTCTCAAACCCTTAGTATTTTGCCTCAGTGTGGTGGGATCAGATGAGGCAGAATTCCCACACTGTGTCCCCAGTGTTATCCCCTGTAGGGCTGTGGGTTATTGAGGGATGTTGTGTCTCATAGTGGGGCCATCAAAATGGTCTTCTCAGTGGATTGGCTGCTCTAAGTGAGAATCTCGTCATCAAGGCTTGGTAGGCCAGGTTGTGCTCCATTCTCTCTTCCTCCCCTTTCATTTGCTCCCATGCACCACAAATTTCTTAAGTTCTATAAATTCACTTCAAGAAGGAAGTAGGCAGGTGGTTCCTGGAGATAAGGGCGGTGTTGTACAATGGCCCCCTGAGCTGAGCTACCATCCAAGATTGTGCATTTCCTTCTTTTTCCTTCTAATTCCCATTTTTCCCAATATATTTGTCTTTCATTTAATAAAGACTACATCAGATTCCATACTCTAGCTCCAGAATTTACTCCAGGTTTACTCTCTGCACCTGGGCAAGCAGGCCTATCACCAAAGGGAACTAAATGATCAGTCAGTTGAGGACCCAGGAGAAGTGCAAGGCTGAGTTGAAGGAAGCTCCAGAACACTGAAATTGGAAGCTGTATGCCAAAGTGGTTGAAACTGGGATGTGCTATTGTGTGAGAAGGCAGGGGAAGGAGTCAAGGGAAGGAACACCAGCTTCGCTGCCTTCAACTGTAAACAAGTAACAGTCTCACAGAGAGGGTACAGCCTCATTTTCCAGTATCCCATGTGACAGATATGGATTATATCAACTACACATTCCTGGGTAAGTGTAGGTGCTCAACCTATCAATTGTATCAGTTGTTCAACCTGTCCATTGCACCACAGCCTGATGACATCTCCTTGTCATCATAGGCCTTTTTGTATAAGAGAGAGACCTAGGAGAGCTGAATCCTCTTTGTCCCTTTGCCTGCGGCTGGAATTGGATCTTGTGTCTGATTCATTCATTTCCTGTTGCATTGCCTGACGATGCCAGGAGCCATCAGCAGACTACTGACAATGGATCGATGGTGTTATTTAGCCAACTTCAGGCTTCTACTTCCACCAGCCTGTGTTCCCTCGTCTCTGGTTACCTTCTTCTGGTTCCTCGATCTCTTATTGCATTGCCTGCCAATTCCAGGAGCCATCATCAGTGGGCTACCCTGGCTTGAACCCGTCTGTACTTACCTGTTTCTGCAACTATGTAAGCCATTTCTAGATGTAAATCTCTTGCTGTCTACAGTACATACAAGCGTCACTGGTTTTGTTTCTCTAGGGCACCCAACCTAACACATGCTACAAGCATGTCAGCTGTAGAAGCCTATACATTTCTCCATTTTTCTTGACCCTAAGCCTTTATATTTAGATTATCATACAAACTCACTGCCATCAAATCAATTCCAGCACATAGGGACCCTACAGATCTGAATATAACTGTCCCTATGGATTTCCAAGACTGTGACTCTTTACTTGATTAAAAAGCCTCATCTTTCTCTAGCAGAGAAATTGGTGGTTTCAAATAGCTGCAATGCACAAGTGAAACCAACTTACTACATGACCAAGGGTGTTATTCTAAAATTCTGAGACTGATCTTCAGATGTTATGTTACTTTAAAAAATAAAATCAAGAAGAATTGAGAGGTTCTAGCTTCCCTATATTGCCCATGTAAATGAGAACTCTGGAGTTGAACCTGGCTCTGTCGCTGTGGAAGATGTTATCGTTCACCATTATCTGACTCTTCTCCACTGTGGGCTACTGGAGAGGTCTGCATGTCTCCACCACTCTCAGCGTTATGCATGACCGCGTGACTTACCCGGGCCAATGAGGTATGAGTAGGGAAATGAGTGTTACTGTGCAGAATCATTGAAGAGGTCCTGTAGGATGCTCCGTCAGTCTTGCCTTGCCCCTAGCAGTCAGGAGCCTCCCAGATGGCAATGCTTTCCTCGACGTGTCCTTCTCGGTGAGGACATAACCATGAACCCTGATGGACATGAATGAATGAATAAGAAACAGGCTTTGCTGTTTGGAGTCATTGACATTTTAAGGTGGTTCATTCTCACTAACTGACAGTGACTCATACAGCCACATATCCGCTCTATGATTTGGGAAAGTCACAGTGTTAAGCCCCGGCTTGTTATTCGGAGCTATCGAGTCCTTTCAGACTCCTAGCAGCGTCATGGACATCAGACTAGAACACTGATTAGTCAGCCTCGTGGTTGTTGAATAATGTTTGAGTTCATTATTCACAGGCTCTGCGTCAACTCGTTGACCACCTTTCTCTGGTCTTACACTGACCCTCTGCTTCCCCAAGCATGACTTTCTTTTCCATAGATTGGTCTCTCCTGACAACAGGTCACAACCTTTTATTTTGTATTCTGTAGTGTGGGAGTTTTTCCTTATGTTTGGTCATGTATTTATGCCTTGTATTAGAACCCTTAAGTTTGGCTGCATTTTTTCACTAATTTTTTTTATAGTTCTAAGGTTTATATTTAAGTCTTTAATCCATCTGGGTTTCTTTTTTCTATATGGGGTGAGATGTGGATCCTGTTTCATTCATTTTCAGGTAGAGATCCAATTTTCCCAGCACCGTTTGTTGAAAAGACTATCTCTTCCAATTTAATGTTCTTAATCAAAAATCAGGTGTCTGTAGGTACTTGGTTTTATTTCTGGGTTCTCTGTTCTGATCCATTGGTCTACATCTCACGCTAATTTAATGAAGCAAATATTATTGTTCTCTTTTTCCCAGATGATGAAAATGCCAACTCAATTATGAGGTAAGTCATCTCTAAGAAGATTAACAAGATCGTTCTGATCCAAGCTTTTGCTCCTCCCCCCCCTCTTCCCCCCTCCCCCCCCTCTCCTCCTGTAGGAGAAAGCAATGACTTTCCTACAAATAGGTGAGATTTGATGACCTATTAGCAATCGTGATAAACAATATTAAAGGACAAAGAGAAAGATGATGAATTGTTGTGAGTTTTGAAGCATTGTACCCTTCAGTGGATAAAGAATCTTTTTTTCACTAAATGAGTTTTGCTAATGATTCGAGTTAAAGCTATACCCAGCAATTCCCAATGTGGGATCACTCATCCCTAAGGGTTTATTAAGGCATTAATGTAAACTTGCAAGCTATCCCTGGGATTAGCACACATCTAGAATAAATAAAGTGTTTACAGAGGGCATGACGGCACAAGCTCAGTCAAGATAAAACCAGTTACCCTTGAGTCTGTTCCTATTCAGGGGCATTTGTTTGATCGGTTTTATTCTTTTATCCATTTATAATGCATCGTTGTTTGTGGCATATGAGGCTCACTCATAGGCGAAACCAGTTGCTATTGAGTCTATTCCAACTCATTTCAGTCCCGTGTATCACAGTGGCCTGTGCCCCATGGAGTTGTCAGCGGCTCATTTGGTCAGAAATTGCTTGCCAACCCTCCTTCAGAGGCACCTCTGCATGGACGTTGACTTCTAAATTGTCAGCTAGCCCCTGAGCACATGAACATTTTCACGCAGGGAGCCTGGCTTTTGCATGGGAAAACATGACTATAGTTGTCATTTGAACTGGTTAAAAAGAGAGTGTTTTTCATGACAGTAAGTTCAGATAATAAAAGTGATCATAGAATTACACAAGTGGTTCTTAATCAATGCCGACTCATAGCGATGCTACAGGACAGCATAGACCTGCCCCTGTGAGTTTCCAAGACTGTGACTGTGTATGGGAGCGGACCACCTCATACTTCTCCCCGATGACACAGGCTGTTCCAATCAGAGACGCACGGGCTCTGCCGCTGTGTTAGTAGAGGGAGCAGCTGGGGAATGAAGACCAGGAATCCCAGAGGGAAGCTACTCCTGGAAAGTTGGTTCCATGAAAGGTAGAGCTAGGGGTTGATGGGAAAGTGACAGAGTCCAAGTACACTAAGGAGCGAGAGATTGTCAAATGGAACTCTGGGGCTACTCCTCCCTGCACCTCCCGCTGGCAGAAATCAACCACTGATTTCATAGAGACTAATTGAAAGACTCTTTGTTGTCACCAGAGCAAGGACAGTGGTTAAGTGTGTTTCAGGGTGATGCTCTGTGCAGCTTCTGGAGAACGGTTACAGGCCCCATCATCAAAGGCAGGAGGCAACTAGACAGCAGCAGCAGCAGCAGCAGGAGCAGCGACACAGTGGGGTTTATATACATATATATACATGTTGCTGAGTGCATGTTGTGTGCTAAATGTTTTAAACGTCACGTGTCATTATACATGAAAATGCCATTATCTTCCCTCTATGTCCTTTTTACAGAGAAAGGTTCTGGAGAACAGAGAATTGAAATAATTTACTCAAAGTCACACACTTGCAAGTGATGGCACCTCCTTAGCAGTGGCCCTCAGCCCCTGTCTTATACTGTCCCCTGCAGGATGTTTAAGAATGAGCCTAACAGCAGCTAGAGCGTGTCATCAAGGAGGTGGAAAGGAAACAGTCCTTGCCTGATATTTCCACGCTGCTAAACAAACACGCGCGAGTTTACTTAATCTTCACCATTCCTAGGGGAACTTATTATGGTCTTCTCATGGCACTGATGGGAAGACCAGGCTCAGAGGGATCGGGTGGGTTAAGCAAAGAAGCAGACAAGGTGAGATACAAATCAAGACATTGTGAATTCACATTAGCATGTTGTATCAGAGATAAACTTGGAAAAAAATCATTGGTGAGATTAAAATTCCCAGGTATCTGGCAGAATAGCCATTCACATGAGAAACACAGCTGGATGTTCTGGTTGCTTGAAAACGTAACATAAGGAAACATTATAGCACTCCAAGTAAAACAGAAATGTGATCCTACCATATTTTATCACCTGTATATCTGTGCACATGTGTCCGTTTGCGCTAATCCAATCACATTTGGACATTATGCTCACATCACAGAGTCAGAGCTCCAGGTTTACATCAGTCTCTGTATTTCCCACATTTAGAGACAAGAGTTTTATAGGTTGAAATATGCCCCACCAAAATATGCACTGTGTATCCTATTCGATACATGTTTGATTTGGAATGAATTTTTGATCGTTGCACATTACTGTAACCAAATTTTTTAGCCCTTTAGATATGTAGGTACGTGGCCTCCGACGGAGTCACAGCCTAATATAAGAAGCTTTGTAACTTGGAGCAATCACTTTTGGTGCATAAAAAGAGCAGGGAGGGCAGAGAAAACAGGAAACCCAAAGAGAGAATGATGGATGCAATGTAGAGATCCAGAGAAAACTTGAAAGAGAGAAAACCTTTCCCCCAGAGCTCACAGCCAGGGTCTTCCCTGTGGGAAACAGAAGTGATTCCCAGTTATGTCAAGTCTAAGGCACTGACCGTCCACTTGGTGGCCAACTGCTTAAGGTTGTCTGCCTGAAGGTTGTCAGCCAGCTAGAGCAATCAGACCCTATAGTCTGCCTGAAGGTTGTCAGCCAGCTAGAGCAATCAGACCCTATATGCTTGAAGGTTGTCAGCCATCTAGAGCAATCAGACCCTATAGTCTGCCTGAAGGTTGTCAGTTATCTAGAGCAATCAGACCCTATTGTCTGCCCGCCCTAAGTAGAGACCACTCCCTTCTGATAAGGATAATAGATTGTTGCTCTGAAGGACAGGCCGAAGACACTAAGGGCAAGCCAACTCAGAGAGAAGGAAGGTTAGACTGCCATCTTGACTCCAGAGTCCGCCTATCTTGTTCCGTGTACGCCTTCCTGTCACGTGCAGGCCCCTAGTGCCACCCCTTCCTACTGCATGCATGCACCTAGCTCATCCCCTTCCTACTGCATGCATGCACCTAGCTCGTCCCCTTCCTACTGCACAAGCCCTTCCTGTTACATACGTGGTCACCTGTAATTAGGGGGTTTGCACGCCCACTGAGTGTATATAAGCCTTGATTGGAAATCTCTCTCTGCACACATCTGGCTGCTGAGATCATGGTTGTTCCAGAGGTGAGTAGTTGCATGCTTTATCTTGTCTGATGGCTTTTTAATTTTATTGCTCAATTACACAACCGCCCCTTGGAGCCATTCGATTGTGGGGGCTGGTGTCCCACACTTCTTCTAGAGGGGAGCAGGCCCCCTGAATTTGGACTTCTACTCTCCTAAAACTGTGAGAAAATAAATCACTGTTCATTACAATCACGCTCTACCCATGTTTCTGTCACAGAAGCACCAAGAAGCTAAGACTGCACCTATTGTGGTATTGCCTACCGTTGGGAGTGCGGCTGGAATGAAGGGACACAGATACGATCTTAATAGCCTGCTGAACTTCGTGGGGACACCACGGCCATCACACAGAATAACAGAGGTCCATGTTAAAAACCTGGCATCATGCAGGAGGCAGTTAACATGGTGAGCATTTTAGAGATCATTTCATCTGAGGAACCATTTTCAAAACTAATGATGTTAAACTAAACATGACACTGCTATGTGAAGTATCTGTTTTGTCCACTGTTTGAAAGGATTTTAAGTAAAATCGGGAAGAAACGAGAGGCTCCGTGGGAGGTGACAAGAATTTACAAGCTGGATTTTGGCTCAGTCGAAAGAAGAAAGAGTATTGATGCCATAGCAACATTAAGGGTTTTACACAATAAGCAAAAACCTTATCACAGCTAAGCTCTGAGGTAGGCCACATGGACACCCAGGTCAGAGAAGCCGAGTCCAAAATGGAGTGGGCAGTATGCGCTGGTAAAGAGGGCTGTGCCCGTAGAAGTAATCCAGAAGAGGCAGCGAGAAATGGTCCGGAGGCGATTACTGGATGGAGCACAGAGAGGAAGGGCAGCAGCGTCTACAGAGTTCTAAGCTCAGCAGTGTGGAATGCTCCAGAGACGGTGGGAGGCACAATGAGAACACGCTCAACTCCTAAACGCCCGGTTAACGTTTAGAGTGGACCAACTGGAAGGAAAATGCTAGATCTCTCGGCGGTACAGATATACCTTGGTCCTTGGCTCCGCCCGAGAAAGAATTCACGCCGAAGCCTGGTTTGTGATCCAAGTGAGTGTTAAGAGTGTTAGAAGAAGCTTCTGGTTCACACAGGCACCCGCAGGGCTCCTCCAGGAAAGTGCAGCCTGCCTAGAAACTGATCACAAAGTCTCAGGGTCGACTCCCGGCTCCTGCCTTTTCAAGGATTCTGCGCGGAGGCGTGGTGGACGACCGCTGGTCGACCCCATTTGGCTGAATTGAATTCACTGGCCTAGGTGGGCCATTCCAGGTGCAGCACCCACTCACGCATACCTGCCGGGAAACCTGAACCTCTGAGCATGCGCAGTGCACCACTCCTGTTTCTGTAGCTCGGACCGGTGGGCGTGCATAATGGACGTCCCAGCCCCTACCTAACAAAATATGGTGATCCCCTTCTGAGACAGGGCCTCTGGGGCACAGCTTTACTCTGACATGACAGCAACTGATGACGAACCTCCCATCATCCTAGAAGAAAGTCCCTTCACCTGGAAGATGACCGAGGCCATGTGTAAGCCACTGGATCCAGTCCTCAGTAGGAGATTCTCAACATTTCTTTCGGGTCTTACAGAGCCAAGCAAAAGCCATGAAGAAGGTGGATATGGTTAACGACGGGCTCCTTTGCTCTTTTATTCCTGAAAGATCTCAAAGCCACACCTTGGAAACGCACAAAGAACCTCTTCCATCTCAGCACATTGACAACGTCGACCAGGAGCACAGGTGGCGCAGGGGTTACGTGTTGGGCGGAGGTCCACAGGTTCACTGTCTGAAGCCACTGGAGAAAGACGGGCTTTGCTCCCATAAAGAGGTTAGAGTCTCAGAAAGGCGCAGGGACCATTCCACCCTGTCCCACCGGGTGACCGTCATTCAGAATGGACTCCGTGGCAGTGAGGTGCGACAAGCCTCACTGTGCGCAGGTGTCCGCGATCTACAATGACTTTCTTCCTTCTGATGGTCTGAAGCCAGAGTCAAACATGCGGAGAAGGCAGAGAAGCTGAAGACACTTGGAAGGAACAGATTTGTGGGAGGCCAGTGGGCTGGGGGCCTGTTTAGTTGGGGGTTATTTGGGGGTTCAGCTCTTTATTGTATCTACAAATGCAGGCCTAATATTGACACATCTTCTGATTTTCCCCAGACAGCCAAAGAGCCAGATGATTGGGGTGAAAATCTAATTTTTAGAGCTCTGTGAAGACCACCTAAGAACTGCCTGTGGTTACAACACTACCCACGGGTGTCTAGCACATGACCGCAGATTAGAACTCTGCTACTTCTGAGAAGGCTGGCTTGATCTGATGAGAGCTTATTCCTCCGGATTCTAATTGTGATGCAAATGTGATTACACACTAGAGAAGAAGTACAAAACCAGTGATAAGCACAGAATCACTCCTTTGCACGGTGTGGGGTGTGTTTGAAGAAATGGGGACACATCAGAGGTTAGATGCGATGTCGCAGAGGAGAGGCGACATGCGGGACATTGGCATTATCTCTTTAATAATGCTGTGTTCCCCCAAATTACAGGGTGTTTTCAGGCCCGTCGCAGAGCCACAGGCTTGACGCGTTTGGAGGTGGAGAGGAAAGGCTATAAGCCACACCAGGGCTCGGTTGTGCTTTTAACTGACACTGCCAGTTCTCCCCACACTCCGCTGTTCGGAGAAATCCATCACTCGCGAGACAGCACGTGACCAAATGGCTGGCCGGCTCCGCACAGATGGTGTCCAGCCTGAACCACGTCCACACACAAATGGGTGTCACACAAGGTCGTCAATAGGTGCTAAGCCAGCTAGCTTTCAACACAAGGATGATCGATGATGCAGCACGAATTGTGAACACCTGGCTGAGAATCTGCTGCTGCTCCCCCCGGAGCTCTGGCGGCTCGGCAGCCCTCTGGCCTCCGCTAATGTCTTTGAGGCAGACCCGTCCTGACCAACAGAGGCTAATGACTATGAACTTGCCGGTGCACACACCTGAGGATGCGTATCTGGTTGTCAATCATTTCTCAAATCTGGCATGACTGCACAGGCTGACAATTAGCCTGAATAAAACTAGGGTGATGTTTTTAGGTGCCCCAGGCAAACCAGGCAAACAACCAAAAATTACCATCAATGGCATGGAGTTTAAAAGCCACCGCCAATCCCCACGGCCTGTGTAGTGTGCTCTCTCATGACAGGGGCTCTGCTTGGCTTTTCTGTGGTTCTCTGAACGACCACCAGCAGCAGAACTCATTATCGTGACAAGGAGGAACGACCCGTATCCATAAGCCCAGCTTATTTGGGGAACTTGACAGGCAGGGTTTGTGTTGAGAGAGCATCTGATTACAGATAAAGACCAAGGTGCAAGACTTCCCCGCTGTCCAGCGTCCTGCGTGGATGCAAAACTTAGCTCATTACCATTAGCTCCTGGAACAACACTAATTCCAGGCTGTGCAAACATCAAATGGCAGCCCTGGTAACCTTGTCAAGGAATGGAGCTGCTAATCAGCAATTGACATAATATTTGACCTACCTCTTTAGTAACGGGAAATAGCTTCATTTCAACAGGCATGGAAATAATGAAGTTTTGCAGACATGCACCAGGGATTCTGTGGGAGTGAACACTGTAATCCATTGCACAGATTGCTAATATCCTACCAGCCTCTGTGCGACACTGATCCAGGCTTCGGCAAACGATTGTTTTGTAGAAAGAAGTTTCTTGGTTTCTTTTGAGAGGAAGTACCTCAATGCAATCAGCATAAAAGCCCAGATAAGTAAGAGGAGAGAAGGTTGGTATGGAATGAAGGGCATATTCGATACCAGGGTAAGGTTTGGGTGTTTTCTTTTCTTTTTCATCCAGTCCCTGTGATGTTCATTAAGACCAAGGTACACTGAAATGCACCCCAAAGTATGTACAATACACAGAACAGGATATCCTGCCTACCCAAGTCCAATTATTTCTGGAATGGAAACTTCTAACCACCAATTTAAGACTTTACACATAGATTGGAGTCAGTAACTTTAGAAATATAGGTTGCTAGTGCTTCCAGAGATAGGTCATCATCTTAATTTATTCAATCAATAATTGCTGTTATTCGTGATGTCCCAAGACATCATCTTCCAAGACTTGTTTTACCTTGAAATAGAATAAATCTTTGAATGAAAAAAGGCTCATATACACTCCTGAAAAGAATAAGAGGTATGTGATCTTGATCTGATAAGAAATTCTCTTAAATGTTTTTTACCCTTAAAGAAATCTTCCACCAGAATTTCCTTGGCAAATGCACTATATGATACATCCGGAGCTCCCTCGAAGCACTGATTCCAATACAGGACTTCCACCAAAGAGCTGAACGCAGATCCCCTGGTTCGGAGAGAGCCGCGCCTTCCTGGAGACCTTCCAGTGTTTTGGCAACCTTCCTTTCCTTGTCCTAGAGGTGCTCGTTGTCACCTGGTGACTGTACCAACAAGAGAGCCATTGGGGGACGAAGGTGCTGGGGTGGCAATTCCTGACTAGGGGACATTTGAGAGAATCTGTGCCACAGGGAGGCAGTGTTCCCATGGCAAGTGCCTGCACTGCACGTGCCACCCTGAACCCAAACTCCCAGCCAGTCGGTTGATTCTGACTCACAGGGGAGCGAGCCTCTAGGGCACAGTGGGACTGCTTCTGTGGGTCTCCGAGGCTGTAGCTCTTCACTGGAGCAGAAAGGCTCCCCCTTCTACCATTAAGCCGTTGGTGGTTTCAAGCTGTTGATCTCCAGTTAGCAGCCCAACAAATAACGCGTTATTGCCAACCTGCCACACCAGACCAAAAACGAATTGAGTTGATTCTGACTCAGAACAAACCTGCACGGTGCCTGTGAGTTTCTGAGACTGTAGCTCTTTGCAGGAGTAGAAAAAGCCCCATCTCTTTTTCTCCCTCCGAGTGGCTGGGGTTTCCAACCGCTGACCTTTCAGATGGCAACCGAACTCGCAGCCACTATGGTACCAGGGCACTGTCCATAGATGACAACTAGAGGATTCCTTCCAGTGCCTCTGCAGCCAACTGCTCTCCAGATTTACAGGCTCAGAAACCCAAAGGGACCATTTTCCTCTGCCCTGTCTGGTCACAGCGCGTCAGAGTGCACTAGACTGGAGGGCGGGGGCATCAGTACGCTTAATAAGACTTTGTGTTCACAGAGCTCTTTCAAGATCCTGGCGCATCTTTACATGATCCTTCAAACACCCTTTCAGCACCCCTAATATTTAAAAATGAGAAAAATCTTGTTAAAGTTTGTGAAAAATAGAATAAAAGGATAGTAGCATTTTTCTATGCTTCGCGAAGCCCCCTGGCATATATAGCCCAATACATGTCTACATGTCTGTATGTATACACACACACACACACACACACACACACACACACAATATCATGCACAGCAAGTATATGGGGAAAACATAACTGGAACCTTCTGAACCCAAATCTCTTTCTCCTCTGCTACGAGGAGCCCCAAGTATTCAAGGCTGTGTACCAGCTCCTTCCCTGACTTATGTGTAATATTGTCTTCACTAGATGCCTTCAACCCCTTAAAAATCCTTGATCATCTGTAGGCATTTTCTTGTCTGCTTTTCTGTTTTTGTTTTTCCTGTTTATTTCTCCATTTCCTCAAGTACTTAGATTGTGAAAGTGTTATCAGGCTAATGTGAATAGGTTGATGGTTAAAAGTTCTTATGCAGGATCCTGAGCCTTTCAAAGCTAAGGAATCCTTGCAAAGAAAGCTTATTTTTCTCTGGGCCTTGTTTTCTGTTTGTTTTCTTTTGTTCCCCCTTTGAGTGTCCTTGCTCAAATACCAAACACAATTTACGTTTTGCTAGTGAGACAGAAAGAAACAGTTGTGTGGCTTTAGCTATTACTGTGCCATTACCATTCTGAGGTGTGATTTTGTGCCTCCCATCTTTCCTGTGTTCTTAACTTGATGCTTTATCTGGAATTTTTATTTCACTCTAATCGCTTTTGAAATTCCAAGTCTTTCTTTTACTTTGGCAATTTCAGTTGGAACACTACGTTTGAAAAAAATGTTCACAGAAAAACTGAAGGTTAAATCAGTTTTATTCTGTAAACAGTGCCTAAATTATCATCTCCTTCCCACAACAGTCCAATTAATATGCTACAGAAAAGCTGAAAAGCCAAACGTGTGTTGAAACTATAGAGCGAGGGCGACACCTTCTGGTCAAGCAGAAAACTGCATTTGTAAAGGCAGCAAAACAGATTCAGACAATAGTTCTCTTGAACAGATTTTATTTCAACAAACCTCTTTTGTGAATACCTACTATTTCCCAGATTCTGTGACAGACACTGAAATTACTGATAAAAAGGTGGTAACCTTATATTCAAGAATGTCACAGACTGCTAGGGAAGAAGTCTGTCTTCTTAGCTAGCTTTAGAGAGATTGCAATCATGTATGCTAGCACTGCATTTAGGGTTGGGGATGCCTGCAATAGAATCGCTGGGCGGCACAAAGGGGTGAGCTCATCACGAGTAGGTGAAAGGTTTGCAGTTTAAATGCATCTGAAAGTAGTTCGGAAGACAGTCTGCTCCAGAAAGGTCACCATCCTGAAAACCCCACAGAACAGTGCTGCTCTGCACACATGGTCCTTATCATTGTTGATGGCAATCAACAACAGTCCACAGGTGAGGAGCCCCTAGAGGCACCTGACTCGCATGCAGCAGGAAGGGCTTCACAGAGGAGGTGATGCTGAAGTCTGGAGGAGGATTCGCTTTCGCAAGGAAACAAAGGAGAAAGAGGGCCACACTGCACATCAGAAACGAACGAGGAGCATGTGCACTAGCTGAGAGCCTGGGGGCAGGGGGTGGGGTGGGGGTGTTGTTTACTGACCATAATTTACTTCCGTTCTGCTGGAGGAGACAATACATGTGTAGAAATGAAACTAGAGGGGTAGAGAGGGGTCTGTGGGAATGGCCTTGAACGCTCAGCTCCCGAGTCCATATTCAGGAGAGCGGAACCTTTGGAAGAAGCAAGACGAAATGCGAGCAGGTGTTCACAACAGGAAAACAGCCTGGATTCAGTGGGGAGGGAGGGCTACCAGGTAAGATCAGGAAACCAAATTAGGAGACTGACCAAAGAGCTCTGGAGAAGGGCAGGCCTGAATTGGGACAGTTAACAGGGGTGCACAGAGAACAGTTTGTACACTTGGAGGAAAGAAAATGAGCGACTATTAGAAGATATTTGGATGTGGACTCTGAGAAAAGAGAGGGATTGTAAAGGACATTTGATGCTGACCTGGTGAAAGGCCAGCAAATAAAGGGAGACAGCTCAGCTGTTTCATGTAGATGGTTCCTTTGCTTTTGCATGGTCTCAGGGAAAGAGTTAACCTATTTCTCATCATATAAGAGCATAATCGCTTCACAAACGCAAGCATACAATTTTAAAACAAGATTTGGAGACATTCAAAATTATTGATCGCACCTGAAAACAACATTTAATGAGTGCCATTTGGAAACAAGGGCCCAGAGACGCCAATTTGTATCAACAGTCCTTGAGCTCCCAGATTTAAAAAAACCAAAACACCCTGAAGGTCTCGGGGGAATGAGGCTCACTGTAAATGTTTCCAAAGGGAGGTTGACATTTTTGGATGTGCAGTTATAACTGTGAAGAGAGAAATGGAATCGAATAAAAAGGGAGCCATGGCTTCCGCTGCTGTCAGCAGCACTGTGAGGAAGTCATTTGGCCCAGTGAGCATCAGGCAAGGGCGTGCACTTCCATTCATTGTCAACAAATATTTATCGACTGTTTGATGTACAGGCAATCATGAAAGCTGCAAACATTAAAAATAAAAGTTTCTTGTCTTTCAAGAATAAGTAAACCCGTGGCTGCTAACTCAATTCCCCTACAAAAAGGCACTGTACAACAGAGTGCAGCTCCCCTGGGGTTTTCAGAGGGGCTCCAAGATTCAAACCACCGACCTTTGGTTTAGCAGACAAGTGCTTTAACTACTGCATCAGAAGGGCTCCTTTCAGATATAAATAGTGTGTGTACTTTCTGTAATAAACATATTTTCCCTGTGAAAGCCAGATAGTGAGAATCCAAAAAACCCCACAGCAAGCTCACTGCCATTGATTCGATACAACTCATTGTGACCCCATTGGGCAGGATCAAGCTGCCCCTGTGAGTTTCCGAGGCTACAACTATGAAAGGAAGCAGAACACCTCCCCTCTTTGCCTCCTGAGGAGCAGCTGGTGATTTTGAACTGCTCACCTCGAGGATCTCAGTCCATCACATACCCACCATTCCGCAGAGCTCCTCAGTAGTGAAGAGAGCATTGAATTTAGCTGATTTCATCTGTCTATGAACAGAGTATGACCTTGTGCTGAAACCACACAGTTGTTGTGGGTCTCGGTGACACTGAGTTGACTCTGCCTCAGAAGGACCTTAGGCACAAGTGTCATCGGATGAAGCATCACCCGGTGCTCGCCAGCTGTATGATCATATGTTTAGTGCCTTGGGGCACCTATCGCGTCAATGCTTCTTGTTAAGTTTCCTTTATCTCCAACCCTCTCTACTCTACTTAGCCTAGTGCCCTCTCCTAACAATTCGTCAGCTGATGTCTCGCCACCCATGTTTCTCTGGAGGGAGCATTCTGCTTGTCTTTTAAAATTCGTTTGTTCTTCTGAGAACCCGCGGTGTGTTCGATGCCATCCACACCGTGGTTCAAATGCATCAATTCTTCCGCTGCCCTTTGTTTCCCCAGTACAGCGTTCACCTGTGTGAGAGGCAATCCAAAAGACCATGGCTTGAGCCAGACATGTCTTCAAGGGACATCCTTGTTCTACAACACTCTACAGAGGTCTTCTGAAGATTTGTGAACTTTCTATTATGTGTGTTAGTCTGGTGTGGTAGACTAATGACTTCACAGACACTCGTGTGTATAGGAAAGAGCGTGATATAAAGAGTAATTGTACATTAAGAACACCTCCCAGCCCAGTCCACATCAAGTCCATAAATCCAATATTAGCCCACATGTCTGATTCCAATCTATAAATTCCTCTTCAGACTCACACAACACATGCAATGACGCCAAATGCAGGAAGATCATATGGTTCTTGTCAACAGGAATGTCCTGCAGGGAGAGAGTGTGTGTCCCGCCTCCAGTGAGCTATTTATCTCCGTAGTGCCTCAAATGAGGTCACCAAGCTGCGACCTGATTGGCAGGCTAGACTCCACCTCCACAAGTTGATACCAGATTATGTAACCACCGCATTGTGACTTAAGAAAAAGTTTACAGCGCAGATCATCGGTTTCACATCCAACAATTGAACGTATTTTGTTTCAACTAGCTGGTTGCAATCTCTCAAATTACCATCACATATCCCATCTCCTCCTTTTTTGTTCCATTCCTCCTTCTTCCCTAAAGCTCTAAGCTTTGTCCTTGGACAAATGCTGCCCTTTGATCTTAAATACTGGTGATTCTTACAAGGGTGTAAATTTAGTGCCAGACGTAAGGGTCATAGTCTTGGGAACTCCACGGGTCTGACCAACCTGACAAACTTATATCACTTTTATGTTTATAAATTCTGTTCTACAATTTTATTCCACTCTCTCTGGGACAGTAGTTTTCAACCTATGGGTCACGGTCCCTTTGGGGGTCAAATGACCCTTTCACAAGGGTCGCCCAATTTATAACAGTAGCAAAATCACAGTTATGAAGTAGCAATGAAAATAATTTTATGGTTGGGGTCACCACAACATGAGGAACTGTATTAAAGGGTCGTGGCATTAGTCAAGGTTGAGAACCCCTGATCTGAGACCTTCTAATGAAATCCTTTTCAAGGCAGCTGGTAGCAAGACACCATCTAGTCTGATCTCAGGGCGGTTAAGACTGATGGTCGACTGATGGTTTCCATGTATTTTTCGGTTTTCATTCATCTTCTTTTCCTTAGACGAGGGCTCACAAGCCTTTAAGACACCAATTGCTACTCACCCATAGTAGGCTATACAGCATTGTCTTTGTAAATTGTGTTATATGCCAATTGCCTTTGGAGACCCTGAAGACTATGGTCCTGAGCCCAGGTCCAAGGACTCATTTCTTCAAGGTGTCTGGTTATGTCTAAAAAGTTTCATAACTTGTTTTTGACAGATTTGTTCAATGGAGTATGTAATTTGATTCTTTATTGACACTTTCATAGACATGAATTGTTGAACCACATAAAATGAAATTCTTAACAACTTTAATTTCCTCTATGCTGTGATATCACATTATCTAATAATTCAATATTGCCTAATCAATTTCATAAAATGAAACTTATAAAAACCAATGTAGATAGATAGATAGACAGACAGAGTTGTGCAGGTACAGAAAGTTAGACACTGAACTGCCAAGTGAAAGGAGATGAGTGATTCAAACCTTCCAGTATCTCCACAGGAGAAAAATGAGGCAGTGAGCTTATGTAAACTTTCACAAATGCAGACACATTGTGCAGGATGAGTAGGAGTCAGAATGGACTGTACGGTGATGGGTTTGATTATATAAATATACAGGCACTATATGAAGAAGATGTGCAGAAGTGCATGTTTTAAAAATATTTCTCTTATTACATGATTCCATATAGAATAATCATTATGACCATGTTCTTTTAAAGAGCAAAGTATAAATAGTATCAAATATATTAGAATGTGGCACATAGGAAAACAAACATTCAAATATAAAGCAATTTACCATTGCCAACTAATATGAGCCATCACCTGAAAGTTGAGCCCTGCTGCATTTCATACTAGCAAAATGTGCAAGCTGAGTTCTATTTGCGTGCAAAATTATTTGTTCATAAAAACAAATATTACATTTATTATAATCTATCTGTAATCATCTATTTATTAACTAAAGCTTGTATTTCAGTGCCTAACATAAATTTGATCAGGTGAAATTTATTCATATTTTGGAATCTTACAGAAATCAATAAATTGCAATCAATGAAAAAAGAAACAAATATAAAACAAAAAAATTTTAATCAGTTTATTGGGAGCTTCTACAGCTCTTATCGCAATCCATACATACATCCATTGTGTCAAGCACCTTTGTACATTTGTTGTCATCATCATTCTCAAAACATTTTCTTTCTACTTGAACCCTTGGTATCAGCTCCTCATCTTTTGCCCTCCTTCTGCCACCCTCCCTCCTTCATTAACACTTAATAATTTTTTTTTCATATCTTACACTGGCCAATGTCTCCCTTCACCCACTTTTCTTTTGTGTGTCCTCCTGGGAAGGCGTTAAATGTAGATCATTGTGATCAGTTGCCCCTTTCTCCCCCCATCTTCCCCTCACCCTCCTGGTATTGCAACTCCCAGTATTGGTCCTGAGGGGTTTTTCTGTCCTGCATTCCCTCTAGAATCAAAATTTTAATAAACATCAGCACTGGCTACATTATCTTGATTTCTTTATCAGAAGCTGGATCAACATATTCTTTTCTATAGAATAATAAACTTTCATGAGGGTCATAAAAAAGCAATATTGCCAAATGTGTAAGGTGTTTTGATCTCATATCAGGTCTGTAAGGGGCTAATAATTTGGTGTCAATTTGAGAATCAAGAGTGAAGGGGTGGAGTCTAGCCTGTCAATCAGGATATAGCCAAGGAGACCTGTATGTGGGCATGGCCTTCTCCTGAGGATTCTCACAACTCCTGTATTTTCCTCCTTGGAGGCAGGAGACACACTCTCTCGCTATGTTCACTCCCAGAGAGACATTACAAGCAGAGCCTGATGAAGTTACTCTGATGCAGCCATAGTTGAGCTGGAGGAACAAGAACGACCCCTGCCAGTGCTGAGATGCTTACATCGCCATTGGATCTACAAGCCTTCCCACCACTGCCCTGTGATCTCCCTGCGCTCTGCATCATCACATGTGTTTCGTGAGTCTGAAGAGGACTTTATAGATTGGTCTTGTATATAAACCTCTTCCTTGTACACATATGAGTGTGAATTTGTTTCTCTGGTCTACCTAGACTGATACACTGACATTCCCACAAATTCAGTATGCTTTACATGAAGCCAGTGAGTTTGAACTAAGAAATCAACTAATCAATTCATCTCTCTTTAGTTGTTACCAAATGGCAACTGATTTCACATTTATTTAGATCACGCAATGTGTATAATCATAATTTGGAAAATTATTTTTAATTAAGCTTTGGTTTAGATAACCATAAATAATTATTTATCATTCTTTTTGAGATGTTCTTGTCACTTTTGAATAAATTCACTCATGTTTATTTATCAAGATTTAGAAATCCGCTCATTGGCCTCAAATCAATTCCCACTCACAGCAATCTTGTAGAAGGAGCACATAGCCTCATCTTTCTCCTGCAGAGCAGATGGTGGATTTGAACCACTGATCTTGTGGTTAGCAGTCCAATGCCTACCCAACAAAGCCAACAGGGCTCCTTAGATTTAAAAAGAGCACATTTTACTACTCAATATGTCTATTTTATGTTCTTTGGCAAGGCATTGATCTGGGCGTGGTGAATGATGGAATAACATCAATACATGAATTGGACTAGGTTGTAAAGTTTCTTCTAATATAAGAGCAGCAGCATCTACCACTGGATTATGGTAATGGCCTCTTAGCTGGCATACCCGACAGAGCTGCCAGAACGTCCTTCTTGAAATGCCCTTCTGATTAGGCACTTGTTCAATAGCCTTCTGTGGCCCAGCAGCCAGGATCGATGTTTGTGGGGGCCTCCTTTTTGTCTCCTGTCTCTAGTTAAAATGTTAGTTTTGCCAAAGATTGTGATTAAGTTAATTTCTCCAAATTTGATATGACCAAGCAAAATTTGAAAAGTGGGAGTTAAAGAGGGCCATCTTCCTGCCATTTGGCCACGACTGTTGATGAGTAGAATCATGGAGATGTGGAATTTTCCCTCTTCCGTGTTCAAGAGTTCCGTCACTAACTTGTGAGGTGTGGAGAAGCAGTCACCGTGGGTCTGGTGTTGTTGATGGTACACGAATCCCTGGCCTGCGGCGATTGGGGTTCACTCTTCCTCTCCCAGTGGCCTCCTACCTTCCCATTCAGTTGACAGAAGCAGAGAGAGAAGCTCTCTTGCCAGGCCTCCTAGAATCACTCCCAGAGGCCCAGCCTGGAGACCATTCCTATACCTCTTCCATTGATTCTAAGCACCTAACCCCTAAATAAAGTACCTTATTTTCTAACTAGAAGATGGTTTTGTTGGGTTTTTAAAAATCATTTTACTGGGGGCTCGAACAACTCTTATCACAATCCACCCATCCATTGTGTCAAGCACATTTGTACACTTGTTGCCATCATCATTTTAAAAACATTTTCTTTCTACTTGACCCCTTGGTGTCAGCTTCTCACTTTCCCCCTCCCTCCCTCCCCTAACAGAGTGTTTTATCTTGCATCCCACCCATTGTCAATTAACTCAGGCTAAACTCCTACATACTCCCAATGATCTACTACAAGGAGCTCTGCTAACCTCATTAAGGGCATCTTCTACCAAGTCCCCCTCCCTTAAGCCCACCCCCCCCCCCCCCCCCCGTCATAGGGGATGCTTGGGATTCCTGAAACAGGGCAGCGCAGGGATGACTTGCTGTGACTCGCGGAGTCTTTGTGACTCCAACCACATGGTTGCGTGTGACCATGAGTAGTGTGTGTTTGCTCTTTTCCCGGTGAATCTGGGTAAGAGACGAAGGGAAGAAATGCTAAGAGGACCTGATGATTCAGTTGTGACTAATTGTTAACAGAGTTCCTTGTGATTGGGAAAATTTGGAAATCTAACATGGGGATTAGTGAACTTTGCCATCCTGCTGGTTTTAAATGAGCCATATCAGCAGCAGGAAAGGGGGTCTCGAAACCCTCCATTGACAAGATTCAGGAGTGGAGCGTTTCATTTGGACCTGAAATTCCTGTGCGCTGAAAGTCCTCCATCGGAGGACAGAGAGCTGTGACACCAGAGGAATGACAGCAACAGAGCCAAGACACAATCTGGTGGGCTGCCCAGCCTTGGAGCCAGGAAAACGGAATGCAGGAGGCTCACTGGCGAAGTGGGGTGCACTTAATGCATTTTATTGGTGGAGCTATGTTTGTTGACCCAGCAAGCTAGGAGAGTCCTTAAGCACCTCCCGGCTGAGGCTGCTGGAGGAGTTGTGCATCCCCCAGGACATTTCCCAGGGTGGAGGCCAGGCCCAGAGAAAGAGGGAGCTGCCTGTGGGCATGGCTGGAAGGAGGTAATCCTGACCGAAAAGTCTTGTGTCCTGAGTGTTTCTCCTCCTGTTAATTTAATAACCTGTTTAATAACCTGTGAATTTCCCTAATAAACTTTACTATTGTGAGTATGATCTGTGAGTTCTGCGGCTATCGCAGTGAATCATCAAACCCCACTGAGAAGTAGAGTGCTGTGGGGAGGAGGCGAGTGTCCGATTCCGTAAGCAGATTAGAGATGGGGGGGTATATCTGACCGCAGTCTCTGAAGACTCGCCTTGGTCTGACGTGGAGTTTGATTCTCCCTCTTCCTAGTAAAGTTAGAGGAAGTCAGACATGCGTCTTCATGCTATTTTTCACATTACACATGCTGAGCGTATTTCTTCTTCAGGGCTTTTGCATTTGCTGTCATTTGTCAGTGAAGGCTTGCGTGCTGTTTTGATGCTTCCCACAGATCCAAGCTCTTCCAGACTCAGCTAGAATAAAGAGAAAGGCCTGGTCCTTGAGTTCTAAAAATCACCTAAGAAAATCCTACCGAGTGCCAGAACCGGACCGTGGGGATGGGGCAGCACCGGGCAGAGATTAGATCAGTGGTGGGTGGGGCCGGGGGTGCTGGGCAGAAGAGACTACGCAGTCAGCTAGTGAAAGCAGCATTCTGCTACCCCCAAGCCCTTGGTCCAGTTATCTGAACAGCCGACTCCGCCCCTTCCTGCAGGACTGGTCAACTCTCACTGTCACGACCAGGCTTCCCCGGATGACCTACATACATGACGACTGCACCCAACTCTTTCCTCCTGACTCCGTTTATTTCCCTGTGTAGCACTTCTCACCCTGAGCGTACCCTATGCTTACCAGTCTACCTGTTTCTCTACAATTGCTCTCCACGAAGATACAAGTTCTCAGAAACCAGAGGTTTTGCCAGGGGTCTCGAACCTGCCTGCAGAACAATGCATGACCCAGAGTAGGCAAATGCCTGATGAATGAGTCACATCCTTTCAGCACATTTATGAAAGCTCTTAGTCAGACTGGCGAACCAGACGATGTCCCAGCCTACCAACCACTTCAGCGTGGCAGGTTGACCTAAGACAAGAGATCACAGAGCCGGTCCTGGGTATGGAAGAGTGGCCTTCAGCGGAATCAGCATGCAGTCGTCACGAGAGTGGCATCACCGGGTGCTCATCACGGACGCAGTGACGCCTGGTGCCGTCCCACCCTCACAGACCTTCTCACACACCGGACCAGGCAGCCTTCTTAGGGAGGACTTTTGTACTAACTTTACCCCTAAATTGTAATCTCACCACATATCACTGCCTGCCATGGCAGCTCTAGTGACCCAAACAACTAGCAAAATTAAAATTGCACCCTCAAATTACAACATCATACCACACCATCCAATGCTGTTGGGGAGATTCCAGTGCATAGCAGCCACATAGGAAGCACTCTGAGTGGTGGATGGGGTTGCTGAGACCGTCAGTCTTGCTGGAAGCTGGCTGATCGATGGTCCTCGAGGAGCACCAGGTGGGTTCGAGCCATTGAGCGTTCAGTTAGCCAGCCCACAGTTCACCCACCTCTCCTCCGGGATCCTTACAGTGTAGTTATGTTTGCATACTGGAAAGGGGGTTCAAGTGAAAATCTGCCAAGAAAATAGTAGAATTTGAAGAAGAAACATTCTAGAACTATATTGAAATTATATTACTTACATGGTCAATGTAACCGGTACATGAGATGCATTACTGGACAATCTTTGTATAATCACAATAGGTCAAATCGTGTGGACTTTCTAGATAAATGCATATGCAGCCCTATTTATACATTAAACAATAGCACAAGAAGCAATCCTGGACAAGCTCACAATCACTTTAGCACTTAGTGAACATCTCAACGAAAGTTTTCCACCAACTCACTTGAAACTCTAACATCGTGATATCCAGAGGCCTTGACCACAGCATGTTAGATCACAAATGATTCTTTAGAAGTTTCGGCTTTGAGCAACGCCTGCCACACGATGCCTCGAGCCCACGGTGTCAGCCAGAGCTCTAGTAGTCGTGTGATGGGTGGGAGATACTTCCATGTTCCCTGCCAGTTTGACCGTCCAAATACCCAGTGTTGCCCAAACTCTGGCTTCCCATGGACCAACGTCTGCTGCTTTCAGGAGCTTTCTCAGCCTTAGTCTTTCTGTACAAAGCTCGCTCTCAGATATATCATCATAGCAAGTGGTCAGTTTAGAAATAGATACCTTCATCTCTTCTTCGGTGACAGACATGAGAATCTTTCCTTGAACTTTCTCAAGCACGGCCGCTACTTCTCTGATGGATCCTGATCTGACGTGGAGTTCGGAATGAAAATGACCCAAGCACTCATGCATGACCCTTCGCTGGCCTCTGCTCCAATGAGGCCAGCACCGCTGTCACTGACTGCCATCCTCTTCCCTCTCCCCAGCCATCCGGATTTGACTGATTTTTAAAAGCAGCAATTCAGTTGAATGCTCTCATTAAGTGACTGCATTCTTTGTAAAGAAAAATCTTGGCCCTTGATATGGATTGAATGAAGAAGAAGAAAGAAAACGCCAACACTTGATGCCGTCAAGTTGGTTCTGACTCATCGGGACCCTGTGGAGCAGAGCAGTCTGTAACCCTCTGTGGAATAGAGACCACCATCATTATCTCCCAGAGCAGCCGGTAGCTTCCAACTGCTGACCTTGCCGCTTAACCCACTATGTGCGCGGAGCTCCCAATCGGGTTGAATTGCCGCCCTGCCCTCCCCCAGGTACGTGCCATGGGCTCTAATTTTCTAGTTTGGCAGTTATACAGTGATCCACCATGATGTGATCCAATGCCCCAAATCAATCAATTGAAAGAGTTATGGATGGGGTAGACCACCCTCAATCCCACCCCTGCCCAGCTATGAAGCACCCTTTGACCTTACGAAAGGTAAGAGAAGTGGTCAGACATCCAGATGCTCCA
Source organism: Tenrec ecaudatus (assembly GCF_050624435.1). NCBI lineage: Eukaryota > Metazoa > Chordata > Mammalia > Afrosoricida > Tenrecidae > Tenrec > Tenrec ecaudatus. The sequence continues at coordinate 103,825,561 of NC_134530.1, forward strand.
CTACCACCAAGAAAGAACAGCTGGGGGTGGAGTGCGTCCTTAGGACCTGGGATCCATACACCGAGGAACTTCTCACCACGGATGATTGCTGCCAAGGCACCTGGCGATCTGTAAGGAGCGTTAAGTCCCACCCACAGATGGTGAAGAGAGGAGAGGACCTTTCCCCAGCACTGACACAGAGAACGAGAGCTTTCCCTTAGCGCCAGCTCTCTGAATTTGAACTTCCAACCTTCTACCTGTGAAGTCCCGGAGGCACAGTGGTTATGAGTTAGGCTGCTAACTGCAAAGTCAGCAGTTCAAACCACCAGCTGCTCTGCAGGGGAAAGACGAAGCTTTCCACTGTGGTAAAGATTTACCCCGAAGAGTCCTGGAAAGCTATGGGGCAGTTCTACTTTCCTATAAAACTTCATAGATTGGAGGACAGCGAGTTCCGTTTTGGGTGTTTGGAGCCTTCTAATCTGGGAGACATTAAATGCCTCTTTGCTAAAACCACCCACTTGTGGTTCGTCTGTTATAAACTCACTGCCATAGAGTTGTTTTTGCTGCTGGGCGCAAACCGAGTCATTTCCTCTCCATAGCGACAAGGCACAGCAGAACAGCCACTGCCCAGGCCTGCGCCACCCTCACTGGTTCCGGTGCCTAAGCCCATTGCCGCAGTCATGTGTCCACCCATCTCATTGAGGAGGCATCCTTTTTCTCGCTGCCCTTCCAATCTACCAAGCATGATGGCCTTCTGCAGAGACTGATCTCTCCTGACACCATTTGTCCAGAGTGTGTACAATGAAGCCTCGCCATCCTGGCCTCTGAGGAGTACTCTGGCCGTGCTTCTTCCAGGACAGATAAGATGCATTCATCCTTTTAGCGCCCATGGTGCTTTCAGTGTTCTTCACCGATACCACAAATCAAAGGCATGCATTCTTCTTCTTCTCCTTCATGTGTAAGAGAGAGTAGCTTATATCAAGTTTATATTAAGAAGTAGTTACATATGAGGAAAACATCCCAGCCCAAGCCAACTCAAGTCCGTAAGTCTGATACTAGTCCGTAAGTCCCTCTTCAGCCTCACAAAGCCACATGCAATGATGCAGAATGCAGGAACATCACAGGCTGGTGGGTGCAGTCTTGTGGATCCAATGGCAGTGAACGCATCCCCAGGGCTCAGGCAGCAATCAGGGTCAACAAGCCTGAAGGTGAAGGCAGAGAGAGTGGGGAGGTTCCCAGGACCCTCCTTATGAGAAGGCGACACCCACAAGGAGGAACCATCAGGCTATGATCTGATTGACAGACTAGGCTCCACCCCTACATGCCTATATCAAGTTGGCATGAATTTATAAAACTACCACGATCCCCACTGAAGAAATGTTGTGGTGACTCGCTGCCAGGTCTGTCCTGACTCACAGCCACCCTGTGTAACCAGAGTGGCCGAATCGTTTGGATATTATAGAAGGTCCTTCAGAAGACTGCTCCACTCTCAACAAGTGTCCTGGTGTCCTCTGCATCCTCCTGACAAACAGGTGTTTCCTTCTCTCCTCCTCACTCTCGGGCTCCTACAGGTCTTCACACACGTGTCCACTTTCTGGCATAGCCTCTTGAGGTCCTCGTCCAGGAAGTCCCCCAGGTTTGGGGCCGGTTCATGTAGGTCATGCTCATTAAAAGCAGACATGACCTTGTGCTCCCCAACAGGATGACCAGCTGCTGGAGAGGAGCCAGGCAGAAGACTTATTCCATGTGCCCAACACGGCCATCTTCTCAGGACAGGCTCTGCCAGCACTCCATTATCTCATCCTCAGCATACTCGGTCCCTGGGAGCCCACAGACCTCAGCAGAGAGGGCAGGCACACCCCAGAATTTTCCTTCACATACTCAGACAACTTCTGCCGGTAGCCACATGGCTCAGTAGCCCTGCAGCCTTGGCCTGGAACGCGCCGGCTAAGCTTTCCTGCATTCTGACTTCTGACCTCTCTCTGCCTCTCAGGGGCCGTCTACACCTCGGGTTGCCACCCAGCCTGGTCCCTGCCGAGGAACACCACGTGCTGGGCCTCCTGCTCCCTGCACTGGATGGACGCCCCCCCTGATTCCCATATTTTCGGCTTGAACTTGGGGAGAGGGATATCAGGCTCCACTCCCTTGGTTTCCTTTTCTAGCATTTTCGTAATGGTCACCTGGGCGTTTTCTTTCTCTTCCTGTTGCTGATGGGGTTTTTCATCTGCTGGCGGGTCCTCAGACCTGGAAAGGGTTCTACTGTGCATCCTGGTTCTTGTGCTAGGGGTTCACGTTCTTCTCTTTGTTGTGCTGCCCTGGTAGCAGAGTCAGACACTGCCTTTTCCTGAAGTTCCTGCTGCAGATGCTGCTACCCCTGCGATTGCCTGGAGCCCCACAGGCCCATTGCTCGGTACCTCGATTCCTCTTCAGTCTCCCTTATTCAATGTCCAACTTTCACATGCATGTGATGCAATAGAAAATTCCATGACCTGGGGCGGGAGCCCCATAGTCCTCAAAGTAAAATCCTTGCTCTTCAATCCTCTAAAGAGGTCTTGTGCAGCAGATTTATCCAATGGCACATATCTTTTGAGCTCTTGACTGCTGCTTCCATGAGCATTGATTGCGAATCCAACAAGCAAGACCCAAACCTTGCCATCTTCGACCTTTTCTCCATTTATCATATTACTTCTGGGTCTAGATGTGAGGATTGTGGTCTCCTTCATATTGAGTCAGAATCCATACTGAAGGATGCAATACTTGACTTTCATCAGCAAATCCTTCAGGTCCTCCTCACTTGTCAGCAAGCAAGGCTGTGTCCTCTGTACATTGCAGGCTGCTAATAAGCCTTCCTCCAATCCTGATGCCACGTTCTTCTTAATATAAGCCAGCTTCTCTGATGGTTTGCTCAGCACACAGACAGAATAAGTATGGTGAGAAGATACAACCCTGACTTACATCTTTCTTGATTTTAAACCTTACAGTCAATATTCCCTTGTGTTCGCACACCTGATCCGGGTACCTGTAAGAGCACACTGATGGGTTCTGGACTTCCCATTTTTACCGGCATTTCCTAGTTTAGTAAGAGCCGTCCAGTCGAATGCCTTGGCATAGCCAGTAGGTAAAGCTCTTTCTGGTATTTGCTCCTTTCAGCAAAGGTCCTTCTGCCATTCGCAATGCTAGCTATTGTGCTAACATCTTCTGATCTGGCCGGAACGTCTGGTAGCCCCCGTCAATTACTGCTGCGACCCTCTGGGACAGGGTAAAGCTATCCCTATGGCTTTCTGAGACGAAAATCTCTACAGAAGTGCAAACCCTCATCTTGGTCCCACCAAGCAGTTGGTGGGTCAAACTGCTGACCTGACAGTTAGCCCAACATAGAACCCCTACACCACCAGGGCCCTATTATATGGCCCTGGTTTTGTCACCACATTGTTGAAAGTTAACCCCTTGTTCTGAAGGTATTGCAGGAGTTCAAGTGGCACAGGTAAAAAACATCGGGCTGCTCCCTCTGAGTTCACATCTTTATCACAAAGTGCATCAGTTGCCACCACAAACCAACCAATTTTTCTGAACTGGTTTGGCTGCCGCATGAGCTCCCAAGTGTTATCAACAGCCTTTTCACTGAATGCTCCAGTAGGGTCGATTAACACATCCCACTGATGGAAGCAAGCCAAAAAGAAAGCATTGTCTCAAGGGTTTGAAAATTTGCACACGGGCTGAATTTTCAGCAAGAGTGCTGAGCCCACAAGTTAAATGAATGGTTGGCACATCCATTAAAAACGCCCATCTTGTTTGTTCCTTTCAGCGTGGTTGGTTGGCATCACCATCGGCTTCAATGCGGCCCATCAATGTGTCCGCTGCATCACTTTCTGGGTTTTCTTAACAAACGTCAGAACTGAGGTCAGCAGCTTTTCGTCCCCCTAAAGGACAAATAATAATAATCCTTTCCTATCAGCTTAACTCTCACTGTCAATTTTTACGTATTTGATCACTTCAGACATCAGTATGTGGTCTGTCAGGTGCGATCCCATAGGATTAAGCAGACATTCTGCTCATGTCAAGCGCCTCCTTCATATGATCCTCCGAGGAACTTACAAACTCATTCCGCCTCACTTTTTCCAAGACAGATGTGTTCATCCTTTCTCCAGTCTCGGGGATACCTAATAGTCTTCACCGATCTTGAATGACATCAATTCTTCAGTCTTCCTGATTCGTTCTTCAGTTTTCACATCCATAAGAGGCAACTGAACGTATCATCGTGTAGATTAGGAACATCTTAGTCTTCAAAGGGACGCCTCTGCTCTTTGACACATTGAAGAGATGTTTTGCAACAGATTTGCCCAATACAATATGTCCTTTGATTTCCTGACTTCTGCTTCCATGGGTGTATATGGTGGATCTAGGTAAAATGGAATCCTTGATTTCAATATTTTCTCCATTTATCATGATGTTTCTTATTGGTCCACGTGTGAGGATTTCCATTTATAATACATAATTAAATAACTGACGTGGCAATTAAGTAGCCCTAGGGCACTATCATGGCACTGGCTCAATGGGAGTAAGTTTTTAAATTGTTTGCTTGTTTGTTTTGGTGGTGAAGTCATTATATGCTTGGCTGCTAGCCAGGGGTCGGTGATTCCAGCCCACCGGTGGTTGTATTGAGAAAGATGTGCCAGTCTGCTTCCGTAAAGTTCCAGCCTTGGAAACCCTGTGGGCAGTTGTGTTCTGTCTTATGGAGCCATTAGGAGTCAGAATCATCTTGTTAGAAAACAGTACAGCGATGACATGGGGAAATTATATTGCATTCTAATTAAATAAAATTACAAGCTTTGATATAACAAGCTAAAAAACAAGTGAGCATTATTACCAGAACAATCTATTGCTTTTTAAATTTTTATATTAAGTTGAATTGACATTTTAAAATAGTGACCTTCACTTTGCCCTTTTTGAATAAAAGTTTAAGAGTTAGGCTGTTAAACCTTTTAAAGGTAAAAATTTAGTATCAATAAGGTTAAAAGAGAAAGATTCACATTGACTCAAATGATGAAAGAAAAAAATAATAGCTTATTATTTTATTTATTTTTTTGTTTAACTTTTTTTTCTTCTTAGACCTCCAAAATAGATATTCTTTAATGAAAGATGGCAAACCCCTAGAGCTGAGCCTTGATAGTGCATGAAGCTAACTTTCTCGTGCTTGAACCCAATGTCAAATGTCACGTTTGCACTTTAGAGTTTAGGTCCAAACATTTATACATACCTCTGAATGTTCTTCTGTAATGCAAGTAAAATTTGAACTTGAAATATAAATATATGTATATGAGAATATATGCATTTAGTAGCACTAAGTACTGCTAGTAGGGTTCCCATTAACATATGTTGTTGTTGTTGATGTTGTTGTTGTTTTTGTTGTTGTTGTTGTTAGGTGCCATCGAATCCATTCCAACTCATGGTGACCCTACATGCAACAGAACTAAATTCTTCCTGGTCCTTTGCCATCCTCAAAAACGTTCTTCTGTGTGAGCCCCTGGTTGTAGCCACTGTGTCATTCCATCTTGTTGAAAGTCTTCCTCTTTTCCACTGATCTGTTTACCAAGCATGACGTCCTTCTCCAAGGATGGGTCTCTCATGATAACATATCCAAAGTACAGGCATAACGGCTTGCCATCCTTGCTTCTAAGGAACATTCTGACTGTACTTCTAAGACAGAAACTCATTGTTCTTTGGGAAGTCCATGATGTTTTTTATATTCTCCATCAGCACCATAATCCAAATACATCAACTCTTCAGTCTTCCTTATTCAATATCCAGCTTTCACATGCATGTGAGGCAACTGAAAATACCATGTTGGAGTGCAAAAAAAAGGAAAAAGACAATTGCTTTCACCCCTCCTGAGCAGTAATTGTCTATCACATGAAACTTTAGCCTTGACTTCTTCTTTCCTATTCTGTGGTTTATAGCAATCTGCTTTCACTGGAAGGTTACGTGCTGTCTGGCAAATAGCTTCCGTATCCCATTTACATCCCCAAGGGGGAGGACGCTTTTTTCATCTTCAAATTACTGCATCTAGAAAGCTGTGTGTACAAATCACCTTAAATGTAATCAACTAATTTGATTTCCAAATTAACTTGGAGAAAGGGTAATAAGTGAGAAATAAAAATGAGGTAGGATATTGCACTGTGTTTTGAAGGAGAAAATTGGAAAAGAAATTTTGGCACACATGCTACTCTGGTAAAAATAGGTTGCAGGTTGAAGGTGGATAATGGTTTTGATCCAGGCTTAAAATCTACCACATGCTTTTATGGAAGATTTTGGTTCAAGAAGAATGAGGGTCTTCTGGTGGTCAAGTTACATTGGTGGGATGCGAGGGTAGGTGAAGCCCAAATGACTCCAGAAAAATGGGAAATCAAATGAGCAGAATCACTGAACCAAGGTCCTATGCAGGCATGACTAAATGAAGGGAGGCAGCGGCAACAAACAGCAACAAGACCACATTTAGAAAAGGTGTGGGTCCTAAACATATCCAGTAGTCACCTGCAGAGTGGGATGAGTAACCATAAAACAAATTCTAGTATTTCAGTGCCTACAGTGTCTGCCTCAGAACACCTGGCTCCCTGGACAATTTTGTCCAAGCTCTAGACCAAGTCTGCTTTTCCACACCCAGTGCTGGTCAGCCGGCGGCCTTCCCAAGAAGCGCAGTGTTGCTGATTTCCCACTGTGCACCTCAACCCCTAGTAAAACTGGCTCTGCACTTTTGAACTGCTCCAGAAAGCATGCTGGGAAGAGCTGCCTAGTTGTAAGTTTCCTGTCCCTTAGAAAAAGGAGAACATTCTGACTCTCCAAATGTACGTGAGTGCATTTTATGGAGAAATAAAGGTAGGTTTCATAAATTGGTGTATCATAAACATTTGCTGACTTATTCCGTGCCTTGTTTGAGTGTGGTACCGAGATGGGTGTTGGAGACAAAAGAAAAAGTACCTACCTTCTCAGAGAAGCAGACCAATAAATAAATGAATAGAACATCGAAACTCCATGTGGTTATGTGCCTTAGACTCATAATGACCTCACGCCAGGTAGAACGAAGCACAGCCTGGTCTGGTGCCACCCAGAGCTATACTGTAGCCGCCGCATCAGCTCATCTCTCAAGGGCCTGTCTCTTTTGCCTGACCCTTTACTCCACCAAGCCTTCTCTCAGGACCGGTCTCTCTTAACAACATGTGCAGAGTCCACGAAGCAAAGTCTCATCATCTTCAGTTCCAGGAAGCATTCTGACTGCACTTCAAGATAGATTTGTTTGTTCTTCTGGAAGCCCATGGTGCTTTCCATGCTCACTGTCAACGCTGTAACAAAACGACACCAATTCTTTTTCAATGTTCTTTATTCATTTTCCTGATTTCACATAACACAGGAAACTGAAAATGCTATGACTTGGGTTAGATTCACCTTAGTCTCAAAATAACATCGTTAGCCTTTATAACTTAACAGATGCCAAATACAATAAATTTGCCAAGTGCTATATGCCATTTGATTTTTTAAAAATTATTTTATTTTATTTTATTGGGGCTCTTGTCACAATCCATACATATATCCATTTTGTCAAACACATCTCTACCTATGTTGTCATCATCTTTTTCAAAACATGTTCTTTCTACCTGAGTCCCTGACATCAGCTCCTCATTTCCCCCCCTCCCTCATGCTCCCTTGACAATTTATAATATTTTTTTCATGTCTTACACTGACTGCTGTCTCATACACCCACTTTTCTACTGCCCATTCCCCTGGGATGGAGCCCATATGTCAATCATTGTGATTGGTTCCCCCTTAATTGCCCACCCCCGTACCCTTACCCTTCTAGTATTGCTGCTCGCCATTTGATTTCTTTATTGCTGCTTCCATGAGCACTGCTTGCAGATCTCATTTATCCTGATATTATCTATGGATCAAGTTGTGTGAAGTTTTCTACACTGAATTCCAGTCCACACTGAAGACTGCAGCATTTGCTCTTCATAAGTCAGTGCTTCACGTCTTCCTGGTGTGAAACAAGTAAGGGGTGCCACTTGCCTATCACAGATTGTCAGTGAGTCTTCCCCAAATTCTTCTTCCACATTCCAGATTTCAGGTTATTACACAGGTGAATATGTATGGTAAAAAGATACAACCCTGCTGTGCACTTCTCCTGATTTTAAATCACGCAGTGTTCCCCGGTTATGTTTACACACTGCTGTGGTGTGCCAGTCCCAACAACTGAATGGGGCCAAGGGGGCAGTGGTGTCATTGAAGGTATATAAAGAGACATCAGACAAGATAAAGCATGCAAGGGCTCACTTCAGGAACCAGGTGCACACACACACACAGAGATTATATCTCCAACAACATACTCTCTGGGCATGCGAGCCCCCCTAATTACAGGTAACCACATATGTAACAAAGTAGGCTGTACCCTAACCCCCAAAGTACCTGAGTTAATTGGAGAAGTAACCTAACATCAGTGCCAGGGGTGGGGTGACAGTCCCTGATCAGGGCGAACGTTAGCACGTGTCTCCTCCTAGACTGAAAACTGCCAGCTCCAGAGCCCTCCGCCATGTGTCTGGAAGAGGTAACTCTAGGGTAACACTATTTGGGGAGGAATAAGCGGGGAACAGTATTAAATGTGAGAATGAGAGTGGGACTCATCTGTAACTCACAAGGGTGAAGGACCCCCTCCACCTGAGAACTCTGGCCCACAAGGCTCTTACAAGATGTGAATATGGGCCAAACCAAGAAGGGAAAACAACAGATCAGTAACGGGAGCAAAACAAAGCCACAAAATCCCTAAAGAGCCCCCAAAACAGACCAGGCTCGGAGGAGCAGTTCCCGGAATTTCCCCATGTCCAATGGGGAGACAGTCATAAAGGTCAGTGGACAGACCTGGAAGCATTCATTTTTGGGGTTGTTGGGTTTTGTTTTTTTTTGCTGTGGTTGTTGTGGGTTTTTCTGGGTTTTTGTTTGTTTCTGTTTGGGTTTTTTGTTTGTTTCTGTTTTGTTTTGGGTTTTTTTTCCTCCTCACTTAACTCTCTCTCTCTCTCTCTCTCTCTCTCTCTCTCTCTCTCTCTCTCTCTCTCTCTCTGTCTCTGTCTCTGTCTCTCTCGGGGGTCAAAGTTTGTTTTCTACTTGTTTGGACAGACATGGGAAGCAAGCTCGAGGAGAAAGCAATGGGCTCAATGGTCCTGGGGGACATGGGGGAGAAGGGGAAGGGGGAAAGGTGCAATGGGCAAACAGTGCCATAGACAGGAGAACAACTAGGGAATAAAAAACAACGAGGTGGATACAGAGATCCTGGGAGCACTGGCGCAATAGCAATCTAGCTGAAAGGAAGTAACATACGGTAGAAATAGAGCGAACATGATGGTGGAGCAGAAGGAAGGAAAACGGAAACAGAGGAATGATCTAGGAAGCAAAACTATGGATAGAGGCATGAGCATAGGGGTGTCCATATGTAATTACATTAATCTATAAAGATAGAAGTATTGGTCTATGTACATATATTTATATGGCAATACACAGAGGTAGTAGATGGACTTTGGGCCTCTGCTCATACCCTCCCTCAATACAAGAACACGTTGTTCTAACAAATTGGCGATCTGAGATGCTCACCCTCCCGACACAATCACTGAAGACAAAATGAATGCATACGCAGATGTGAATAAAGCAGATGGTACCTGGCTATTAAAAGATAGAGCATCGGGGGTCTTAAAGGCTTGAAGTGAAACAAGCGGCCAACCAAGCCCACATGGAAGAAGCATACCAGCTTATGTGAGCATGATGAGTCATTTGGACCAGGTAACAGGCATCAGAAGACCTTTAACAATCAAACAAACAAATTCATATGGTTAAGAACGAGGGAGCAGAGACCCATAGCCCATCTGTAGACAATGGAACCCCCCCCCCACTGAGGGGTCACAGGGAAGGAATGAGTCAACCAGGGTGCAGTAAAGCAATGAAACACACAATATCCTCTAGTTCCTTGAGGTTTCCTCACCCCCACAACCATGACCCCAGTGATGCCTCTCACTTCGGACTAGACTGGAACATGTACACAGCTGTAGATGAGAGATAAGAGCTAGGGACTCATGCAACCCAGAGCAGGAATGGGAAGAGAGATACCAGATGGGAAGGGTAAAAGGAGGGGAAGGAGGGGAAGTAGGGGAAACTGATTGACATGCAACACCCCACCCCACCCCACCCCGCTACAGGGGAAAGAATGGAAACCATGGGGGAAGGAAGACAGTGGTCGGTGTGAGACATAGAAATAATAATTTATAATCTATCAAGGGGTCATGAGGGGGGAGGACAGGAGCCGGGGAAGGGGGAAGAGGAGCTGATACCAAGGGCTCAATAGAAAGTAACTGTCTAGAAAAGAATGATGGCAACATATGTACAACTATGCCTGATACAATTGATGTACGGATTGTAATAAGCATTCTAAGAGCTCTCAATAAAAATGATTTTTTTTAATATGAGAAAAAAGAATTCATCTGCATATACTCTCTCCCCACTCCTCAGTTTCCCTAAAACTTCCTCTTAGTCTATGTACAGGTTCGGCAAGAGCACAATTATGTGTCCTGGATGTCTTCACAAGGTTATTCCTAGTTTCTAGTTTCTGGGGTTCACAGAGTTGGCAGCCTTTGCATAGCTAATAAAGCACAAAGAAACACATTTCTGGTAGGCTCTGCTGTCAGCTAAGATCCATCTGATAGCAGTAATGCTAGAGCTGGTGCCACCTCCTTTTCTGAATTCAGCTTGAATTCCTGGCAGCTCTCTGTTGATGTACTGCTGCAATCATTTTTAAATTATCTTCAGAAAAAAAATCACTTGTGTGTGTGGTCTTCGTAATGATGTTCAATAAGGTCTGCATTCTATTGGGTTGCCTGTCTTTGGAATGAACGAAGATAAGGATCGCTTTCAGTCAGCTGGCCAGGTAGCTGTCTTCCAAATTTCTTGTCCTAGATTAGTGTGTGCTCAAAGAGATGCACCAAGAATATGTTTCAATTGGTATTGCATCAATTCCTGGACTGGCTTTTTTGCAAACACTTTCAGTTCAGCTTGGACTTCTTTCTTCAGTACTGTCAGTTCTGAATCGCACGCCCTCTTGAAGTCATTGCATGTCTACCTATTCTTTTTGGTACAGCAACTATGGATCGTCTTTTGATGTTTCCTTACTCCCTTAAGTAGCGCAATGCTAGCAAGTCGATTCTGACTCATTGCGCCCGTATAGGAAAGGGTAGTGCTGCCCATGAGGGTTTCCAAGATGATAACTCCTTATGGGAGGGGAAAGTCTTTTTCCCATGCAGCAGTTGGTGGTTTCAAACTGCTGACCTTGGGATTAGCAGCCCAATGCATTACCTACTCCTTACCAGGGCTACCATTGTTGAAATATGTTGTGCTCATTTGTTATGCACTGTGTGCTTGTGCATGTTGTGTGGACCTGTTCTACTTCCAAAAAGTATTAAACACCCTATGCAGGATGGCAAGTGTTCAAACTGGCCCAGGACCACACGAGAAGGGCAGCCGACGATAATGAGGATAGTATAGGAACAGTTTCTTTGAAATGTTCTGCAACCTGCATTTTGAAGGATCAGAACGATTTAATAAGTGGGAAGAGGGAGAAACCTTATCAAAACAGAGACAAATAAAAAGAATGGTGTGTTTCCGTTTGGACAAGGCCAGTAGGATGGGGGGTATAGTGAAGAATGGGACTGAGAGGACAGGACCTTTGTGCAAAGCTAAGGAGTCCATATGTCCTTTCTAAAATTACCGTGATACATTAAGATTTTAATAAAACATTCATTCTACAAAAATTACTCTAACAGTGTGTGTCCAATGGATTTAAGGTGGGACCACAATCAAGGCAGAACAGGTGGTTGGAATGCCATTGTAACAAGCCAAGCATGAAGCAACAAAGACTCAGGACAAGGTAGTGGAGGTACCAAAGACTCAGGACAATGTAGTGGAGGTAAGGGAAGAGAAGCCAGGTTCCACGGATACAAAGGAGACAGATTCCACTTATTAAGAGCCAGCTTAATATCGTGTTGAGGTTATGGGAGGGAGGAAATTTGAGAACGACTGCCAAGCGTGGGTAACCCTGTTGTATATAGAAAGATACGAAATATAGGAAGAACAAGTTCGTGATGTACATCTTGATTTTTAAAAGTTTTTGAAACATCCAAGTGATGTTTAGTGATGAATCTAACAGATAATCTTGTGTGACCTAAGTATCTCCAGACTACCTGCGGGACATGCAGATTTAAGACTCATCAGCACAGAGCTCAGATAGCCAACTAGAGAGAGGGTTTCTATAGAAAAAATAAATCAGATAGCAATGACCATTAAAATTAAAGGAGTGGGGGGGAAGGGAGACTCCGGATAGGGCAAGATATGACAAAATAAAAATCTATTAATTATCAAGGGCTCATGAGGGAGAGAGGAAAGGGGAGGGAGGGGGAAAAAGAGGACCTGATGCAAAGGGCTTAAGTGGAGAGCAAATGATTAGGGCAAAGAATGTATGGATGTGCTTTATACAATTGATGTATGTATATGTATGGATTGTGATAAGAGTTGTATGAGCCCTTAATAAAATGTTAAAAAAATTAAAGGAGTGGGAGATATATTTGTAAAGGAAACTAAGCTGATCCTTGGGCACCAGGTTAATAATGTTCTGGAAGTCAAGATAGGAAAAAAAAATTGAGATGTTAAAAAAATTTTAGACAGAGGCTGAAGATCGAGAAACTAAGGGAAAGAGATGAAACAAAGGAGCAAAGGAGAAAAGCAATGAAAGCAAAATAAATTCAAAGCAAAAATAAAGAAATGAAGCTTAATAAAATGGAGGATCACTTCTTCCAATGAAACGAGATGTGTTAGACAGGGTTCTCTAGAGAGACAAAACCAGATTGCTAGTAATATATATCACAAGAAATTAACTGTTAAATTATATACAGGTAGATAGATATATAATACAAGAAATGAACAGTTAAATTATAAAGCAGTACAAATGGCTCAGTGCAACTCACTTCCTTAAAAGACACTGGCAGTCCTTTAAGTCTTGAGGGCCACCAGGTAGTCCTTTGTAGAGAGAGCTAGGCTATATCAGCACAGGCAGCAAACAGCAAGGCAGGTCACCAACCATCAGTCCCCAGCTCCAGAGATGTACATTCCAATCATGTGGTCTTAAAGGGACCTCAACTTACAGTGACATAGTTCATAGGCTAGGTGTCCCACAGGTAGTGTAGCCTGTAAATTGTGGCACAGAACAAGCAAGACAGTCACACACTGGTCCGATGATCAAAGAGCAAGAGACAAGAAAGGCAAGGCTCACAGAGTCATTTATCTTTCGACCCATCAATTAATCCCACTTGTGTTTATCGGCAAGGCTGGCACAATAAACTAACTATCTCAATCCACCCCTTGCCAACCTGACACCTGTACACAATTCTTTAGCCATATATACTTATATAATTTCTGGACATTGATGAAATCACACTTATACTTATCATCAATCATCTCTCATACATAGAAATGAAAACACAGAGTCCTAATGTATCTGATATATCATACCTGAACAAAGGAAAGTTATGCAATAAACACATAAAGAGAAAATACATTGACAATTACAAACTTTGCTTTTGCAATTGATCATGTGGTCGTAATGGATAGGTAGAACTACCTTCTACTACTACCCATTCTGTATTACCTTTGCCCTCAGCAAGCACCTCAGCTGGCTGTGGTTTTTGCCTGGTGGGATGACCCAGACCTTCATTCCTGAGGGGTCTGAGTAATTATAAGTCCTGTCAGGATTGGGTTGCTGTAACTTACCATTTATTTTAATAACGGCATGGTAGCACTAAGAGTCGGCCTATGTGATCTCCTGGATTCCAGACATATTCTTCTTTACCTCCATTATGTAACACTAGTACAATTTCTCCCTGGTAATCAGGATTAATCACACCACTTAGTACAGTGACACCCTTCCTGACCTGTTGATCCAAAGGCATGAGAAGCCCAAAGTGTCCAGGGTACATTCTCAGCTGCCAGTTCAGTGGAATCCGTGCTGTTTCCACTAATTATCTCCCGTGAGGACAAAACAATGCAAATAAAATTTTTGGCTTAAATAGTAGTATTTGTTTTTGGTGAAAAGAAATGTCCAGATTAACTGCCTACCATGGGTAGACTAAAGCCCTAGAGAATGGTTTAGCTTATTAGGTTAACCAACAGACTAACAATAAAAAGACAAAGAATTCCAGAAATGTAAAAATTTCCAACAATAATGTGGATATGTAGTTTGAACATAAAAGGGGACATCGTTTGAAAAACACCAAAAAGCAATATTAATAGACCTAGGAACAAGACTAAGTAAAACCAGTTTAGTAAACTCAAAATCCCTTCTAGGATGGTAGAAATAGCAAGATATTTAGACACCCAAATTATTGTGAAACTCAATAAACTGTGAAACAGAATAGCAGTCTTAATTTCTAGCAAAATAATATTTAATCTGATAATACATGGGTAAAATTTTGTACGAATGGGTTTGCCACACCTAAAAAAGAGATTTGATTAGAAGTACTATGATGCTTACAATTAGATTTCAATATAATGCTTCAATCAAAATAAACATCGAACATGAATTGATAGGACTAAGTTCAACTTGGTTTTATATTAATAAAGAATTAATAAAAGCAGATAATACATCTCTAGAAGTGTAAATACATTTCATCTTTTCCCCCCCCCCTCATTTATTCCCACATCGGAGTTCTCATAAAAAGAGTTCTCATCACTAACAGAATTTTTCATCTTCTTAAAATAAAATATTGTCAAAGGCCAAGGAATTATTTCAAAACCAGAAAATAAATAAATAATTCATATGCACTTAATGCAAATGTAATACAAATACACTACAACATTTAGCAGAGCATGTCATAAGAGTAAACTAAATTATCAAAACAGTTAAGAACTAATTCTATATGTATAAACATACAATTACAGGGGAAAATGTATACCCTGAGATTTTAATTAGACATTTACTTTGATTTTTGAGATCACACTCTTTGGAGCCTATTCTACTGATTATATAAGAAATTAGTTCTCTTAAATAGAGTTCAGCTAGTGATTTAATCATGAAAAATGTCTTTTCAATAAAAATAAATGTTTACTATTTTTTTTTTAAATGAAAATATTTGGGAAATATTTATAATTCTACTACTAAGACAAAACATTCTGATATATATAACTACAAGGTCTCCCTTGGAATATATAATCACACACACAAGCATATAGAAGTGGAATTATACAGTGTTCTGTATTGATTTTTTAATTAGAAATTCTTAGGCTCATTCCTTGAATTTCTTTTCATGTCATTAACTAAAGATCTTCATTATTATTATAATAGCAACATTACATAACCATTTATGGAATATCAACATTTTAATTATTCGGTGGAAATTTAAGTATCCGATGTTTTATGATGATCTTGACCCTGAACACATGCTTTAACCACAATGCCGCTCTCTCTAGAATAAATCTTTGTACTTGAATTAATGGATATAAGAGCTCACACATCTAAACATAAACATAATATCAATCTGTCCACCAGAACAGAATTTACTTTCTAATCATGTCAACAGAACATTTCTTTTATTCCTAATGAGGTTGGAGTTCTTTCCATAACTTTCCTGGTAAGATGCTTTTATTTTCATATGGATTAACTACTGTTGGTGTTTGTAACCTTTGAGTTGATTCTGACTCCTGCTGACCTGGGTGGACTCTCAAGGCTGTGAGTTTGGGGGATTTCCAGGTCTGTCTGCCAAAGTGCCTCTGAGTTGATTCAAACCACCAACCATCCAGTTAATAGTTGAATGCTTACCTGGTTGTTCCTCTCAGGGATTCCCAGGAGTTACCTACATGAGTCTGTTTCTCTGCTGTAGTGCTCATCATTAACTCAATAATTTGAAGAACTCCTTTAAAATTATTAATCTTCAACTGTCAAATTGTGAATTTTTCTGCTTCATCTAATTCGCCAGTTGTTTTATTTTATTTGGGCTTTTAAGTAACAGCATAAGAAGCTTTTCCCTTTAAAGGTTATTAAAATATTCTACCGTATCCTTGTATTACTTAACTATATTGATTCAACTTAAATTTTCAAAACAATTAAAATTTCTTTAAGGTTTCAAATAGTCAGACTTTAGCTTTAATTTTTTCCTCAATAAATATCCAGTTTCTTTAATGAATTGTCGCTTTCCCCACTGGAATATCATATTTATCATACACAAATATGAGAAGCATTGCGCAATTATATTTTGTTCCATTGCTCTAGTTGTTCTTGGAATAATATGGATCTACCATAATAACTTAACTTGAGAATTTTGTTCATATCTTCTGCAGCTGATTCAAATTCCCTTTCTTTTTTGAATTTTCATGGCTATTTACCAAAGTTCATTTTCCAAAAAGTTTGGAAACTACTTTCCAAGTTAATACAAGTCCTTCTGAATTTTTAGTAGACATAACTTTGAATTTTGAGAGTATGAGGAAAGAATATCTACATGAGGTTGATCAAGAATCCCTTTTTAGTATTCCTCTATGCTAGTGGTTCTCAACCTTCCTAATGCTGTGACCCTTTAATACAATTCATCATGTGTGACCCCCACCCCAACCATAAAATTATTTTTGTTGCTACTTCATCACTGTAATTTTGCTACTGTTATGAATTGGAGGACCCCTGTGAAAGGGTCGTTCCAACCCCAAAAGAGTTATGACCCACAGGTCGCTCTATGCCTTTTATAACAACTTTATAATTTTCCTTTTAAAAGTTCTGTATATTTCTTATTAAAAGGGTGACTTTCATTTTACTGTTCTTTTTAAATTGGCAATAATGGTAATATTCTGACTTTTACCTTATTTTTTAACTAAAATGACTACTTTGTATACATTTTAATGTTTATTATGCAATAATCCACCTTTCATTTTTCCTTCTGTTTGTTCTCTTGCTTTTTTCATGTTTTTGATCATCATATGAACTATAAGTGATGACTCTTCCATGGTTAAATATCTCTTTGATTTTGAAAAAAATGCAAGGATATGCCTTATTACTAGCAGTTTTCACAAATTTTGCTTAGGCATAATAAATACAATCAATGTATAAACTCAAATATTGTTTTGAGGACATTTTCTTTGATAAATACAAGTTTCATTTCTCTGGTTGTTATTGTTGTCTTGTTTTGCTTTTTTTTAATGGGCATGCTTACAATTCAAAGCTTGAATTTTCATTTGGTTTTTGTTTGCTCTACTATATGTGAGGGAACTTCAAAGGGTTTTTGGACAAATTAGTAGTGATGTGTTGGGCTGATAACCAGGAGATTAGGAGTTCAAAACCAGCAACCCGCCACGGAAGGAAAACAAGTCTTTCTACTCCAGTGCTCCTGTGAAGATTTGGTCTTGGAAACTCACAGGGGCAAATCTAGCCTGACCTATAGGGTGACTCTGAGTTCGGCTTGACTTCATGACAGTGAATATAATGCTCAAGGTAGACATTTTTACTCGTTGTTAGGTGTCACTGAGTAGCTCCTGACTCACAGCATCCCTGTGTACAACCTGTGCCTGGACCGGTGCCATCCTCACAAGTGTTTCTATGTTTGAGTTCACTGCAGCAGCCCTTGTGCCAATCCATCTCAAGGACCGTCCTCTTTTTTGCTGCCCCTCCACTTTCCCTAGCATGATATCCTTCTACAGGGGCTGGTCTCTCCTGACAACATGTCTGAAGTAAGTAAGGTGTAGGCTCACATCCTTGCCTCTAAGGAGGGCTGTGGTCATACTTTTTTGGGGAGTCATACTTCTTACAAGACAGATTGATTTGTCATTTAGCAGTCCATGGTACTTTCAATATTCTTCTTTAGCACCATAATTCAAATGTTCTGATTCTTCTTTGGTCTTCCTTATTCAAGATCCAACTTTCACATGCATATGATGCAATGGAGAATCCCATGGCTTGGGTCAGGTGCACCTTAGTCCTCAAAGTAATATTCTTGCTTTTCAGTACTCTGCAGAGGTCTTATGCAGCAGATTTACCTAATCCAATGGGACTTTTGATCTCTTGGCTACCGTTTCCATGAGTATTGATTGTGGACCCAAGCAAGACAAAAGCCTTGACAACTTTGATCCTCTCTCCATTTGTCATGATGTTACCTATTGGTCTAGTTGTGAGGACTTTGGTCTTATTTACATTGCGTCATCATCCATACTACACGCTGCAATCCTAGATCTTCAGCAGCAAATGCTTCAAATCCTCTTCACTTTTAGCACGTAAGGTCGAATCATTTGCATATCACAAATTGTTAATAAGCTTTTCCCTAGTCTTGATACCGCATTCTTATTCATATAATCCAACTTGTATTCTCAGGACACAGATTGAATAAGTATGTTGAGAGGATACTACATTGACACACATCTTTCCTGATTTTAAACCATGCCCTACTCCCTTGTTTGGTTCCCCAAACTGACTCTTTATCCATGTATAAGTTCTGAAAGAGCACAGTCAGGTGTTCTGGAATTCCCATTCTTAAGGCTACTCTTAGTTTGTCATGATGTATACATTTGAAAACCTTGGCAGAGTCAATAAAACACAAGTAAACATCTTTCTGATATTCTCTGCTTTCAGTCAAGTTCCATCAGACATCAGCAATGATATCCTTTCTTCCATGGCCTCTTCTGAATCCAGCCTGAACCTCTGGTAGTTCTCTGTCAATGTCCTGCTGCATCCAACTGCTGTTGATGGATGATATTCAGCACAATTTCACTTACAGAGATATTAATGATATTGTTGTATAGGTTGAGCATTCTGTTGGGTCACCTTTTTTTGGAATGAGTATAAATATGGATCTCTTCTCAGTTGGCCAACAGCTTGTCTTCCAAATTTCTTGGCATGGATGAGTAAATGTGTTCAGTGTTTCACCAGCTTGTTGAAACATTTCAATTAGTTTTCCATCAATTTCTAGTGACTTGATATTGGCTATTGCTTTCAGTGGAGCTTGAACGTCTTCCATCAGCACCATTGGTTCTTGCTTATATGCTAGCAATAGTGTAATGTCAACTAGCTCTTTTTGGTACAGTGACTGTGTATTTTTTCCATCTTCTTTTGATGCTTCCTGCATCATTCAATATTTTGCTCAGAGAATCTTTCTGTATTGAAACTTGAGGCTTGACATTTTTCTGAAGTTCTTTCAGTTAAGATATGCTGAGCGTGTTCTTTATTTTTGGCTTTCTAAATCTGAATCCTGCCTGAACCTCTGGCAAGTTCCTTGTCAATGTAGTGCTGCAACATTTGTTGCATGATCTTCAGCAGAATTTTACTTGCATGTGAGAGCAGTAATATTTTTCTATAATTTGAGCATTCTGTCAGATCACCTTTTTACTAGTTAAGCTAAGCAATCTTTGGTTTTAAGAATATTGCAGTGGATACTTTTGCTGCAAGGAGTAAAAATTATCTAAAGGAAATAGTTTCAGGGATAGTCTGGCATGCATGAGAATTTGATCCCTTTTGATCAGAATTAATTTATAGAATCTTTGATCAAATGTTCATTATTTATAGCTGGGCACAATCCAATCCTCCTGGTCTCATGGCAAAGTAGGCATGGGGTCCATCAGCCATGTGCTCTATCTCTTCCTCTGCCTGCTCCCCCTTCTTCCTATGCTTCTCCAGGCAAGTCCAGATCCATTGTGATGCCTTGGATGGCCACTTGCAAGTTTCTAAGGTCCCAGGTACTGTGCAATGAACAAAGGGCAAGAACAGAAGCATTCAACATGTTATGAGGCCAATTAACTGGATTGGCCTATGAAACTATGACCCTAAGCCTTGAAACCAAAGAACTACATCCCATGACGTGTTTGGTTGTACATAGGTAACCTCAGCAGTTACTATTGCTTTCCGCCCCTACTTAACTTTTGTCTTTTTTTGGTAGGTATAAACATACCTATCATACCACTGTGTCAGTTCCACTTTTTACAAGTGTGCAACTATTGAGAGCAATTCCAATAATTGACTATGCCGTTCTACTCAATTGATACAACTTTACCATCACTCTTGTGCCCTCTTTCCCCTTCCCTCCCACTCCTGGAAATACTAATAACTCTTGTTTAACTCTTACAAACTCTGAGATAGATACTATTATTCCATAGTACTTATGAAAGAATTGAGATTTCAAATACTTATGTCCTTTTCCCTGGGTTACAAAGCTACTCGGTAGTAGAATCAAAATTTAAAGCAGGTCTGCCTTCATAATTCAGTCACTGAACATCTGTCAGGGTTTCAGCTGCCTTCTTCCTGTTCAGAGCTGCACTTAAAATGAGTGGCCTCAGAAGTATCTTATGTCAATTCTAATGCCGGCTGGACTCAAGCATGGTCATCTTCTGTTCCAACTGCTAGATAATTTGGCTTTGCTAGGATCCAACCAATTTTTTTTCTTTCTTTCTTTCTTTTTGTATGCTCTCATATTTTCTGCAACCCAGTTTCCTCCTACCTTCACCCATTAGCCATGTTTCCTTTGTAGTCACTCTACATGCAAGGGCGCAAGTTCTTCTTCCCTTTTCAATCTGCAGTTGATCTGGAAACACACACCTGTCATCCCTAAATGCTTATGGAAGCCAGAGCTGAGGAGTTCTGAGGCCCAGTATAGATCAGCTCAGCTGGTTTCTGATAGTTAACTGGTGCTGTGAATTTTTCAGTAGCATAGATCCTGTGCCTGAAATAGAGTCAGCAACTGAGTTGTGGCTTTCCAAACCTATTTTGTAGCTGGTGTAATTAATTCACTGATTGATGGAAGTTCATAGAAATTCCCCATGGGTTTTGGCACAGAATCTCCTCAGAGATTTTGCTTCCAGTGCTATTGTGGTCTTCATTGATAATTTTCTATTTAAAGGATAAAATAGGGACTGCTAATATGTGACTTGTCTAGTACACATCGAATACGCATTTGTCATACGATGAGTTTTGGGTTAACGTCCGACTTACTCTTAAAAAAACACTGTCTTCATCAACATTCAGGGGACATCAACATAGACTGGAATAAAGTAAGGCTTCATTTTAGAACATTTCCTAGGCGTTTTCTGTGGGGAGAGGAAGTTCCCATACTTTGTATGGATTAGTGTGTACACTATGTAGTAATTAAATTGTTGTAATATTTTTTAAAACACTGTTTTTCAGGGGGAAAGAATTCGCTGTGCTAACTCTTAATATCAGAGAGACTCGAGGTTTAAATTGAGATGGGGTCAGGAAAAATCACCTGGGTTTTCTTTTAGTGAAACATGATTGAGGTTGAATCGCCTGGGATAAAGGGACCTACTAGGTCTTGCTATTCTCAGGCATTATCTCATGCAGGGCAACATTTAAAAAAATGCTCTATACACCGTGGACTATGGAAACTTCACAACATACCTATAACGTATTGCTTTAATAAAACTGAGTTAGAACATTATGAAGTGCTTAACATTTTCTCCCCATTTCAGAGGCACCCAAGTGATTGTACACTTTTGTGCTCACAGCTACTGTCTGGAAGGAAGAAAGTAACATATGCATCAAAAACATGAACTGTATAATTATAAATCAAATCCCAAGATATGCCAGGAGTCCCTTCTCTGACCCCACAGAGACCTTTATCACTGCTTTTCTACTCAGCTGCAAGATGAAGGAGGTGTACTACTTTGTAGCATCAAATTCTGGTGCAGTGCCTTGTCACACTTTAAGGACTCAATCAATATTTGTTGAACAAATGGATAAGCAGAAAATTGTTTGAAAGGCTGTCAAATCAAGATTGGTGGAAACTGAGGTAAAGATGATTAGCAGGGTCAGGAATAAGGAATCACAGGCAACAAAGTATGGGAAACAAGCATCGCAGCTCCGAGAGTAGCCAGAGATACAATAGACCAGGAAAACCACAGTCCAGGAAATTATAATTCACCATGTTGTAAGTTTACATCTAAAGCCTACTTAAAAAACAAATAAACAAACAAAACAGCTGAGTTTCAATCACAGCAAGTTGAGATTTTGGCACGTCCTTTCCCTAATCTTGGCTCAGGGTGGCTGGGCCACTTGGTCTCTAGCACACTGTATGATTTTGAGTCATGAGAGTCAAAGCAAACAGGAACAAAAATCCAGAGCAGAGTGTTGAGAGATGAACCAATGCCTATTTTTTCGAAAGGTTATTTTCTGCTTCCCAACAGGCAGAGAGAGGGATTGGTGTAATACCTTTAAGGGTTACCCTTAAGGCACCAACAAAGCAGTGACCTTAGTTGGTGGGTATGTAGGGACAAGAGTAGTGCTGATATAACAATGAGGTTCCTACCATGTACATACTCAATCAAACATAATTGTATTTATCAAAAAATTAAAATAACCAAATTCCCTGCCAGTGAGTCAATTCCAACTCACAGCAACCCTGTAAGACAGAGTAAAACTGACCCCTGTGGCTGTCACAGACTGTAAATCTTAAGGGAGTAAGAAGTCTCATCTTTCTCCTGAGGAGTGGCTGGTTATTTCGAACTGCTAACTTTGTGGTTAGCAGCCCAAGAGGTATCCCACAATATCACCAGGGCTCCTCTAATTATATTTATAGTCCTTAAAAACACATACAGTTAGCTTGTTTTTAGTCTTCTAAATTAAAGTATTATCAAAGTTTCCTGAAGTTGTCAGTTCATTTCAGCTCATTTGATGGAGGTGGCAAAAGTGCAAATAGGTTACATTGACTTGTACAGAAATATTATTTTTTATCTTCACATATGGAAGTAGCATTCTCCATTTAAACGTGTACAGAAAATGCTAGTCTTTGGATTCACAATAATGATTTTCAGTGCTTCTTTGAACATGTTATTTCACAGGAGAGTTACCCAGTATAAGAAACAGTGAATAAAGTCAGAATGCATTAGTAATAAAATCATTTCAGCCTTGCCTTAAAAACTCCAAAGCTAAGGATACCCTCAATTATAAAAAATTAGCAGTGTGTTCTGTTCACTCTGTTTACTACTAAGCAGGATTTCATGATCAAATGAGAAATCCAGAAACTGTCCTTCAACAGATACAAATTGGGTCATGAGAATTCACCATGCTAAGTAATAGCAGGTAAGGTAGTGTAAAAATGAACAAAAATAATAACCAAATCTTACTTTCCTTGGTATAAATATTGATGGAATGATGTCTGATCCACTATCCCTATCCTTATACCTATTTAGATAAAAATTTCCAGCACATAGCACTGTTAGGAGGTAACCACTCAGGACGATGCATAAACGATATGTAGACATTGATACAAGCTATAGATCTGCTTCCTGTAAGTCATGTCTTATGTTTTGATCTCTCATATATTTCTGAAACATTATTTTAATTTATGGTCTATTATAAACATTTACTATAGTCATTTTTACTACAGATAAAGTTTTTAATTTCCTATAGAACTGTTTGCAGATCATGTTATGAAAACAAAAGCAGATCATTCTTAATGTGTCAAATTTGTGAGAATACTAATTCAAATTTAAAAAACCATGTAGTTCTATTATCCAAACAGATAGCTCTAACTCTGCTATTTAAAATATCTAGACATTTAAAAATATCTACATGGAGACTCTGTACTTGGTGCCATGGTACATGAAACATCATATGAGTCACTGGTAATTAATCATTAAAATGGTGAATGATCTACTATTTGGAAAATGCTGGTAAAACTAACAATGTTTTCTTGTTGTCTCCATTCCAAGAGATTTGTGGGTCTCGATAAGGTCGCTTTGGAAAAGAAGTCTGTTCTAGTTGTCGACACTGGAGAGTGCAGCACAATACTGAGCTAATCACAGAGACTGCAAATGTTTTTAAGGATGAGCAAGCACAGAAATCTTTATTTTAAATTAGCATATTTTAGATAATGGTCTAAAATGAATCAAGTGTCAGTTCAGAATTCCTGGATTATACTTGAATACCAAATAGTCATAATATTCTATCTCCAACTATGATGACTCCTTGGTTAAAGGTAGAAGATATAAAGATATTATAAGCTATCAAAATCAATTTTATTCCATGATCTCTAAGGAAAACCTTGCCTTCTAATATAAGAAAAGTGGTGATCCAAATGAATATTAATTAATGTAAAAATAAAAATACTATAAGTAAAACTGGGGTAAGTGACTCTAATGCCAGAGCAAATATATCAGAATCACTGTAAGAGAAGAATCATCTTTCCAGTAGCCCCACTTCCATGAATGATATTTTCATGAGCTTGGGCCACTTTGTCCAATGGATACTGAGAACCTATTACAGGTTTCAGCCAACCAATTTCCATTCCTGCTTGAAGGACTGCCGCAAACTGTTGAAATTCCTCCTAAAGAAAAAATGAAAGGACCATATGATTGAACTTTCCGTGGCATCAAAAAACTTAAAAATCTAAGTATTATAGGTAAAAGTGTCTTACATATGTGTGGCTTTTGTCAAGCTATCAACACATCTTTAGAGAAAGCAGTTCTCAATAAAAACTAAACAAAATAAACTCATCGCCACTGAGTCCATTCTGACTCATAGCAAATCTGTGGACAGAGTAAAACTGCCCCTGTGGATTTCTAAGGCTGAAAAATCCTTATAGGAGAAGACAGCCTCATCTTTCCCCCATGGCTGAACCGTCGGTTCAGATGGGTGGCCTTGGAGTTAGCAGTCCAATGCGTAATCCACTACTCCCCAGGACTCCCAGTTCACAAAGACCAGCCACACTTCCTAGTCCTCTTGGGATAATCTCCGTGTATTTTACACCCACTGCTCTGAAGTACTTATTATTAACACCCTTTCTTTCTCAAAAGTAATCTGACTTGGAAAATACATTAGGGTGCTGTCCTACTATCTTCAAGGGATGAATTACCCACTCCGCTAGTCAGATAACTGAGTTTAACATCTACTCATTAGCCTTCTGGTGTACCTGACTTAGCAATCTTTCAATTAACTAAACAAGAGCCATTTCTTTGCCCACCTTGGTTGATGAGTAGAGAGCAACTCCGATGATGCTGGACTCTTTTGCCATGGTGTCCCTAGGGTTGATCTCAATCGGACCTCTGCTGCCAACAATCTGTCGTGAAAAACAACATAACTCCCATTTTGCCTCAAGAGAAGGTTAAAGGTAGGGTTTAAAAATCTGAAACTATGGTAAACTGTGGTATTTCAAAGTAGTAAAAAATGAAATACTCACTATTACTCGTCCTCCCTTAGATAGAAGCTTCAGATCATTACTAAGGTTTATATTAGCTAGCATTTCAACAATCACATCAATTCCTTTGTCACCAACAGATTTCTATACAACATACAAAAGAGGGCACAATTGGATTAGAAAATGAGCACAAAAAGCCTGTGAAATAACTTCCATAGCTAATGTAATTTAGAAATATGTTTCACATGACCTAGGAAATGGTATTTTAAAGATAAAAACCCACAAATTTTCAAGTGATCACATTATATAATGATAGTGTGATTTCAAGGTACGAGCTACAATATCTGAAATGACAAAAACTTTACTGAAAAAAAGTGCTATAGCTAAGTAAAATTTGCTTGGAATTTCAGGTGCTTAAATTCAATTTGCTACAACATGTTTTCCTCAATTCAGAATTTTCTATGTCCAACTGTATTTTCATAGAGAAGCAAAGCCTGACAACTCCAAGCCCCCAAGGGCCTCTGTTTTTTATTAAAAAGGAAAACTGTTGGTTGTTTGGTGTCATGAGATGCAGTGTGTGCACTCAGTTTTATTCTAAATGGCTAACAACCAATTGGTCTATAGTGGTTTCCTTTTTAGTTTTCACATGTTGATTCTCAGGATCTAAAACATATCCTTTAAAAGCTCTATATATGCATAGTATATAAATTTTACTTTAAAACTCATTTTATTGGGGGCTCATACAACTCTTATCACAATCCATACATACATCAATTGTATAAAGCACATTTGTACATTCGTTACCTTCATCATTCTCTAAACATTTGCTCTCCATGTAAGCCCCTGGCATCAGCTCCTCATTTTTCCCCTCCCTCCCCGCTCACCCTCCCTCATGAACCCTTCATAATTTATAAATTATTGTTTTGTCATATCTTACACTGTCCGACATCTCCCTTCATCCACTTTTCTGTTGTCCGTCCCCCAGGGAGGAGGTTATATGTAGATCCTTATAATCAGTTCCTCCTCTGTACCCTGGCCTCCTTCCACCCTCCTGGTATCACCATTCTCACCACTGGTCCTGAAGGGATCATCTATTCTGAATTTCCTGTGTTTCCAGTTCCTATCTGCACCACTGTCCATCCTCTGGTCTAGCCAGGTTTGTAAGGTAGAATTGTGATCATGATAGTGGGTGGGAGGAAGCATTTAAGAACTAAAGGAAAGTTGTATGTTTCATCGTTGCTATGCTGCACCCTGACTGGCTCATCTCCTCCCCGAGACCCTTCTGTAAGGGGATGTCCTATTGACTACAGAGGGGCTTTGGGTCCCCACTCCACACTGTCCCTCATTCACAATGATGTTTTTTGTTCTTTGATGCCTGATACCTCATCCTTTAGACACCTTG
Source organism: Tenrec ecaudatus (assembly GCF_050624435.1). Taxonomy (NCBI): domain Eukaryota; kingdom Metazoa; phylum Chordata; class Mammalia; order Afrosoricida; family Tenrecidae; genus Tenrec; species Tenrec ecaudatus. Next base: position 103,852,126 of record NC_134530.1, read on the forward strand.
TGATCACATAGGCTGGTGTGCTTCTTCCATGTGGGCTTTGTTGCTTCTTAGCTAGACAGCTACTTGTTTACCTTCAAGCCTTTAAGACCCCAGATGTTATATCTTTTGATAGCAGGGCGCCAACGGTTTTCTTCACCACATTTGCTTAATGACCCATTTGTCTTCAGCGATCGTATTTGGGAAGTGAACACACAATGATATGATTTTTTTGTTCTTTGATGCCTGATAACTGATCCCTTTGGCACCTTGTGATCATACAGGCTGGTGTGCTTCTTCCATGTGGGCTTTGTTGCTTCTGAGCTAGATGGCCATTTGTTTACCTTAAAGCCTTTAAGACTATATCTTAAAGGCTATATCTTTAAGCTGGCAGCATCTGCTTTCTTCACCACATTTGCTTATGCACCCGTTTTGTCTTCAGCAATTGTGTTGGGAAGGTGAGCATCACAGAATGCCAGTTTAATAGAACAAAGTATTATTGCATTGAGGGAGTACTTGAGTGGAGGCCTAATGTCCATCTGCTCCCTGAACACTAAACCTATAAACATATGCACATAAATCTATTTCCCCATCCTCATATATACATTTAGATATGTTCATGCTTTTATTTAGACTTCTATAAATGCCTTTTGCCTCCTAACTCTTTCCTTTATTTCATTTTATATTCATGTCCCACTAAAATGCTCAGTCTTCATTTGGGCTACAGTAATTTCTCTCGGTTACACTACCCTTGATCACGCCTTACCAGGCTTTCTACACTCTCCTCACACCCGATTTGGATCACTGTTCCCTTGTCCCTAGGTTTATTAACACCACTTCCTTTTCCCTCACTCCCCCTCTGCCATGTCCCCCTGGAACTATCAGACCCGTTGTTTTCTCCTCCAGATTGTTCATCCAGCCTAACTTATTTAGACAGACTTGCAGAGATAATAACATGCACAAAAACAAGACAGAGCAAAACCAAGCAACAAAAGAAAACAACAAAAAGCCAATGACAAAAATATAAATTTTACTTTAATGAAAAAAATGTATACATGTGCCAGACATTGCATTAGCAACAAGAAATTCAAAGATGGATAAAGGAATCTTAAAATTTAAAAAAATAGCCAGGGACAAAGATGGATAATACAATATAACTTGCTACAATGCAATGAACTGATACTACATTAGTAGAAATAAACTACAGGCTATAGAGGAAAAAGTGAAAGTCTGGTAGCCTATTGAGTTCCAGGAGACTTTCAGAGATATGATGGCCTGGGTCTTGAGGGTTGACTAGGAGGTCTCTAGGCAAAAAGAAGAAAACAAGGAAAAAGAAACTATGAGACACAGGCAGTCCAGACTGAAGAAAAACAAAAGCATAAGAATTAGAACAAATCAGCACTAGAGAGTAGACAAGGAAAGCTAGATTATGTATTTGAGCAAGTGGGGTAGTCGTGGGAGGTAGGGGGTGGGGTGGAAGGAACTTTAAATTAATAAATATTGTGAAAATATACAGAACACCACGTTAACGATTTTAAATTTGGTAATGGGGGAGGGATCCAAGCTCAAGCTTATGGCCACAGGATCAATACCGACTCATAGTGACCCCATAGGGTAAACCTGTCCCTGTGAGTTTCCAAGACTGTAAATCTTTACAGAGTGGAAAGCCATGGAGCCACTGGTGGTTTCAAACCACTGACCATATGATTAGCAGTCCAATGTGTAACCACTATGCAACCAAGGCTCCTGGAGAGCCTTGCACCAAGGAGAGGTGTAAGTGTTTGCTCATTCCTGTGCCAAGCACTGTTTTAGACCATGGAGGTACATATATCAGGGAACAAGAGAAACAAAAACTCTGTCCTCATGGAGTTTCTATTTCAGTTATTTCTAGGACCTCTTTAAAGGGGAGAGCCAGAAATTGGTAAGCAGTAGGAAAAAGAAAAAGATAGATATTGACCCAAATAGGAACCATGGTAATTTCAAGGCTGGAGGAGATGAGGCCCAATGGAGGAGAGAATAAAGAAAAAATATATTTTAAAGATATGTCATAGTGGTAGGTGGGGGAAGGGAAGAGGTGTTAACAAACACAGGGACAAGGGAACAATGAGTGATTCAAAACCAGTGGCAAGGAGGGGGTGGGAGGACTGGTAGGCAGTGATCAAGGGCAATGTAACAGAGAGGAATTATTGAAACTGAGGCTGAGCATGGTAGTAGGACAAGAAGAAAGCAAAAGGAAATAGAGCAAAGAAGTAGGAGGCAAGGGGGGTATACATAGAGACCTAAATACAGGCATGTACATATGTAAATATACTTATATGTGATGATGGGGGAAATAGACCTATGTGCATATATTTTTAGGTTTTGTAGTAAGGTAGCAGATAGACATTGGGCCTCCACTCACATACTCCCTCAATACAAGAACACTTTTCTCAACTAAATGGACATTCCATGATACTCACCTTCCTGACACGATCACTGAAGACAAACATGTGCATAAACAAATGTGGTGAAGAAAGCTGATGGTGCCGGCTATCAAAAGATATAGTGCTTGGGGTCTTAAAGGCTTGAAGGTAAACAAATGGCCATCTAGCTCAGAAGCAACAAAGCCCACATGGGCGAAGCATATCAGCCTGTATGATCACGAGGTGCTGAAGGGATCAGGTAGCAGACACCAAAGAACAAAAATCATATTGTGTGCTCACCTTCCCCATATAAACACCGAATATAAATGTGTGCATAAGTAATTGTGGTTAAGAAGGCTGGTGGTGCCTGGCTATCGAGAGATACAGCACCTAGGGTCTTAAAGGTTTGAAGGTAAACAAGCGGCCATCTAGCTTGGAAGCAACAAAGCCCACATGGAAGAAGCATACCAGCCTGTGTGATCACGAGGGGTTGAAGGGATCAGGTATCAAGCACCAAAGAACAAGAAATCTTCTCCTCGTGAATGAGGGGGAGTGCAAGATGGCCAACTGTAAACAACTGGACATCCCTTGCCCAACTGTAAACAACTGGACATCCCTTGCAGAGGGGTAGTGGGGAGGAGACGCGTCATTCAGGGTGCAGTGTAGCATCGATGAAACACACAACATTCCTCTAGTTCTTAAATGCCCCCCACCCCACACACACATACACACTATCATGATCACAATTCTACCTTACAAAACTGGCTAGACCAGAGGATGTACAGTGGTGCAGATAGGAACTGGAAACACAGGGAACCGAGGACAGAAGAACCCCTCAGGACCAGTGGTGAGAGTGGTGATACTGGGAGGGTGGAGCGAAACGGGCGTGGAGGGAGGGGGCACTAATTACATTACAAGGATCTACATATAACCTTCTCCCTGGGAGATGGACATCAGAAAAGTAGGTGAAGAGAAACATCGGGCAGTGTAAGATATGATAAAATAATAATAATTTATAAATTATCTAGGATTCATGAGGGAGGAGGGAGCGAAGAGGGAGGGGAAAAATGAAAATGAGGAGCTAATTCCAAGAGCCCAAGCGGAAAGCAAATGTTTTGAGAATGATGAGGGCAAAGAATGTACAAGTGTGCTTTACACAACTGAAGTATGTATGGATTGTGGAAAGAGTTGTATGAGCCCCTAATAAAATTTAAAAAAAAGATATGTCATAGATAAAACACAAAGGATAAAGTCATCGGCTTGGTTGGTGGTAGGGAGAACAGTGATAAAAAGGAATGAAAATTGAAATGCAGGATTCTTGTCTCAGGTGACCTGATAGGTGAAGCCTGCGTGACTGGGTATGTCTAACAGGGTGATGTGGTGGAATGAAACCTAGGCCATACAGTTTTAAAAATCAATAGTAAACTAAAAACAAAATAACTCACTGCCATAGAGGCTATTCCAACTCATAGCCACCCCTATAGGGTAGAGTAGAATTGCCCTTGTGGGTTTATCGGACTTTTGCCTCTTTAGAGGAGCAGAAAGTTTTATCTTTCTCCTATGGGGTGGCTAGTGGGTTTGAACCACCAACTTTGCTACACCACCCAAAATTTTTAAAAAAACAACTCACTGCCATCCAGTCAACTCAACTCATAGAGACCTTAGGAGACTGAGTGGAACTGCCCCTGTGAATTTCTGAGGCTGTAAAGCTTTATGTGAATAGGAAGGATCATCTTTCTCCTGCTGAGTGGCTGGTGGTTTTGAACTACTGACCTTGAGGTTAGCTGTCCAACACATAACCCATGACACCATGAGGATTCTTTAAAATCAAAAGCAGTTAGGTAATAACAGCAGCCATGAGAGTATCTGAGATTGATCAGGAGAATAGTCTAGCACCAAAGAAGATGGGAGATCCAAAGGAAAGACCTAGGGGACACCAACACTGAAGTGGTGTGAAAGGACTCATTAGTATTAACTCACTGCCACCGAGTTGATTCCAACTCACAGAGACCCTAGATGACAGGATAGAACTGCCTGTGGGTTTCCAAGTAAGAAGCTTTGTCTTTCTCCCATGGGGCAGCTGGTGTTTTCCAACTGCTGACCTTGCAGTTAGCAGTCCATTTTCAAGCCATTGGGATTTGAAAAAAAGGAGACTGAAAATTAACAATCAAGAAGGTACCAAGAGAATCCCTTACAAGATGTGATCAGTGCCTACACCTGCTACTGACAACCAGAGGCCAGAAACCCCAGGGGATTGGTCATCAGGAGCTATAAGTGAACTCTGAGAAGCAGTTTTAAAAGTTGGATGGAAGCAACTTGCAATGGGAGGTGGTAGGGGATAAGAAACTAAAGGCAATAAAGCACTCACTTTTTTTTCAAGAAGTTTTTTTTTAAGGGAGGGGCAGGTGGGTTAGATGAAAAGTTACACTTATATTTGTGAAAATAGGAACAATATAAGCATGTTTGTTGGCAGTGGAGAGAGGGCAATTATAAGCTGTAAGACCATAAAATAGATGATTTCAAAACAAAATCATATTCTTAAAATAACTCCATTTTTCATAATTATAAATACTCTTGAATAATGGTATCAGGAATGAATACAGGATCAAGTTTTCTTGGACACATAACAAATGAGAGGGTTTTTGTGCAGTGTTTCGGAAAGATGGCTTAGTTGTAAAAATTAAGCCCTTACTCATATTTTCCCATATTTTTAGTGATGTAGTTTATATTTACATAGTAAATATAAAATTACTATAAATTTTAATTTAAAATTCTAATTTTTCTCAACATGAGCAAGTGGTTTGAGGATTACCAAAATAAGCACTTTTTAATAAATCTCTACTACTTTACAAATAGAAGACTCAAGGGGGTTCTCAAATTCACTTACAGCTAAGTGTATGTAAAAATTAGTATGGAGTGCTTATGGATCTATAGGGGGTGGGGCTTGACCCACAAAACATAGACCGCCCATGTTAACTACATGGGCTGCACATTAATTACATAAACTATGGGAACTGCTACCTTGTGGCTTTACATGAGGTGGTGATTATTCCTTGAAATCATCCCACTCCATCAACCTTTATCTCCTAAGGTCTCAACAGATCCCATCTGTAATCTGGGGTAAAATACCTCACTGTCCATGGAAAACCCACACCACATTATATTAAACATCGTACTAAGGAAACCTCCTGTGGCCAGTACAAAGCTACTGCTTTGCATGAATGTGATTCGCATTCAAAATTATCCATTTTAATTGTTACAAAAAATCTACAGAGGCAACATTTCATTTGATACACACCGCAAAAACAAAAATAGAAGTGAAGGTTTAAAATCAAACATCTCAGTTTTTAAATTAATCAAACAACTTTTTTTTTTTTTTTACCGGTACAAGTACACTTTATTCATCTCAGGACAAAGCGCTGAGAAGGCTGCCTGGGCACACACATCCGGGAACCTGGGTCCCCTGGCTCCAATTTCTGACCCCGTGTTGATGACCACCACATGGTGCCATCAGCTTTTAAACACACCAACAGATATAACAACAAAAATGATTTTAAGAGAGTAGTTGGTAAAGAACTTATTTAAAATGAAGTAGATCTGTAAAGGAACAAAGTTTGCCTTATGAGAATTGTAGGAAATTTTACCTTAATTGCATCAATATAATGAACATCTCTGTGATTGAATACTTCATGGGCTCCATTTTGCAAGACAACGTTTTGACCTTCCTGAGTACCAGCTGTGCCCAAGACCTTTCCGCCATAAGCTCTCGCAATTTGACATGCTGCTATTCCAACCTGAAGCACAAAACAGAGCCCAGCAGTTTTGATTGGTTAGTCCTCCAAGCACTATTAAATATATACAATGACCTCAAGAGTCTTCCCGGTCAGACCTTGTCCTTAAGGAACTAACAGTCTAGATCAGTGGTTCTCAATCTTCCTAATGCCATGACCCTTTAATAGTTCCTCATGTGGTGGTGACCCCCCCCCCCCAACCATTAAATTATTTTCGTTGCTACTTCACAACTGTAATTTTGCTATTGTTATGAATTGGGCACCCCATGTGAAGGGTCATTCGACCCCCAAAGGGGTCAAGACTCACAGGTTGAGAACCGCTGGTCTAAATCAAGAAATAAGAAAAACAATAGCTGGATTTTATTGAACACTTAACATGAACACTGTACCACATAAAGTACTTTGTCTATACAGATATATGAATATGTATACATGTATATGTACACCCCCACACACATATATATACATATATGCTGTTTAATGTCATCCTCATTAATAACCCTACAAAGTAGATGCTGTCGATAGATGAGGAAATGGGGCTTATTCCAGGTCATTCTAGAGAGGGAAACAGGAGCTGGGCCAAATCAAGCTGCAGAGCTTTAAACCAGGTTTAAACCAGGGCCCTCAAATGTGTGCTTAGCACCTACTTTATGAAGAAGGTTAGAGAAAAGATCATAAAAACATGGTCACTAACTCCGTAGTTTAATTTGCAAATACACTATTATATATGAGATGTAAGGCCTCTACCATTTCTAAGAGACAGGTAAGTGGGAAAATGGATGTATTTGTTCATATGACCAACATTTATTGAGTATGACATCATGTTTGGTGACATAGAGGGTCAGCGAAAGAGGATGAATTGTGACGAGAGGGGCTGACACAGTGGGCTCATACAGGAGGCCGGCCCAGGGCTGTTCTGTTGTACTGAGGATTTCAATGAGTTGGAACTAAGCCCATGACACTTAACACCAACAACAAATTATGTGCCATCCACAAAAGGAAGGACAATAATAAACACATTGCTAAATTAAATTCAGCAAATGGTAAACGTTGTGAGGAAAATATGAGAGATGACTAGGTTAGAAGGAGATGGGGGTGGGGGGTCTAGGTCAACTGCAGAACTGACTGAAGTAAGTGTGACCATCTAAGCACGGTGAGTGTAGGGGTTGAAGTGGAGAGGTGGGAAGGAATGGGAGAGATCAAAAGGCAGAAGGAGTGTCAATGTGGAAGGGAGTGGATGGAGACTGGGCCTGGGAGATACAGAGTGGTCAATCACACAGGACCTAGACGGTATAAGCAAAGGGTTTGGAACTTATTTAAAAGAGACAGAGAAGTATGGGGGGAAACTTTAGCAGGGAAGTGACATGCTCTTATGTAGACTTTTAAAGATTACTTCAACTATAAGTGATGCAAAAGGAATGTGGGGGGCCGGGGAAATGGGAAGAGGGCAATCAACTAGGAGAATAGTGTCTGGGTCAGACACTGGGTTGGACTAAGGTGGCAGAACTAGAAAGATAAAAAGCAGTGGAAATATAATTTAGAAACTGGGAGGTGAGGAAAAGAGAAAAACAGAGATGCCACCTTTGGCCAGATTCACTGAGTAAATTAACTGAGACAGAAAAGACTACAGAGAATCTAGTTTGTGTAAGGATCAAGAACGCTCTACAATTCAAACACGCTGAGCTACATATTGCTCATCGAAAAGGTTCAGCAATAAGCCAAGCATGGGTAAAGACACATAATTGTTCAAAGCTGGACAGAGACATTTTAAATTCGCTAGCTTAGAGGAGGCAAGTAAGGTCCGAGGACTGCATGAGATCACTGATACCAGACTACTGTGCTTGGAACAGAAAAATTTCTGGAATAGAGATAAACTAGTAACTTAATTACCTAAAAATCCTAAGATATAGATGTTTGAAATGCCAAAGGAAAGGTACAGGTGTCACATATATTTACAGCAGGGATTCTCAACCTTAGTTTCATTAACATTTTGACTGAATAGTTCTTTATTGGGAGAGACTGTGCTGTGCATTGATGTTTAGTAGCAAGCTTTGCCTAGAATGCCCTTCCCTGGTTGTGACAATCAAATGTCTTCAGATATTGCTAAGTGTCCTTGGGGGAGGCAATGAATCACATCCTTGATAACAACTGATTTTCAAAAACTTACTCCTGCTGAGTGAATTCCAATTGATGACTCTATAAAAAACACCAGACGCACTGGCATCGAGTTGATGCCAACTCACAACACCCCTATAGAACAGGGTAGAACTCACCCTGTGTGTGCCTGAGACTTTTTCCCCTTTGGAGAATAGAAAGCCTCACCTTTGTCCCTCTGAGCAGCTGGTGGTTTTGAACTGCTGAGCTTGGCATGGGTTAGCAGCACAATGGGTAAGCCCCTATAGGACAGAGTGGAGCAGCCCCTGTGGGTTTCCAAAGTGATACTCTTTAGAGTAGTAGAAAGCCTCTCTCTTTTATCTCTAATGGACAGCCTGGTAGTTTTGAACTGCTGACCTTGTGATTAGTAACCCAATGTGTAAATCCTTATGCCACCAGGGTGCCAGACAACCACTGATTTGGAGGATGGTAAAATCATGATGGGCCAAGGAAAAGAGAAAATAATTTAAATGGACACTGATGGCAGAAATGAATTAAAATTAGGACAGAAACACTGACTCTGAAAGTCATTGACATGGACCTTGAAGGCAGGGAGACATGGGAAGATGAGTTTGACTCTCGTCATGGCAGGGACTGACTTGATTTAACCCAAAACAATCAAACAAGCACATGGAACTCACAGGGAGGGAGATACATCTAATTAGATGAAACACAATACACTCGGGGTCAGCACAATTGATTTTGACCACTTTAGTTTTCAATTTTTATAAATCTAGGCCTCTAAATGAAATTTTCAACTCAAAGTTTAATGTAAATATAACTTCTCCTTATGCTTCAACTGCATTAAAGGGAGCTCAATAGTTATTTTAAAGGCACTGCTTATTTCTATTCTTCTCAACAATTACACTAGCAATATTCTTTCAATAGATTATGTACCACTCCTTCTACATATTTTGCAAACACAAAAATAGGGCACTTTCCACCGACATATCTGGATAATGGCTATGTTTGTAAATTCTACACCATTTAAAATATACAACATAATCCCCAAATCTGAATTCAAAGGGAACAGAAAGTACAAACAGAAGGAAGACAAAGCCCAGTGCTCTGTGCTCCTCTGACAGGGCAGTAAGGATCAGAAGCGCTGCTTCACACCCCAGGTCGGCAGCCTATCCCTGCCAGCCAGGGATTTAACAAACTCTCTGCCAGCCCAGAGAACAGTGCCGATTTTGCCTTTTTGAAAAAAGAAAAAAAAAAATTCACAGTGAAGCAACTGGGCTTTTTACAGGCGTGTGAAGGGACTGAAAAGAGATTTTCCTTTAAACTCTTCTCTCCCACCCCCACCTCCCCACACTGAAATCCCTTGTTCTACACAGAGCTCAAGGTGAGCTTTCTGGAAGCCGGAACAATTTAAATACATGCATTCGTTTGATAGATGCTTTAGCTGTTTAAGGTTAAGATTAATTTAACCCAAGCATGGCCTCTTCCATGAAGCCACACAATGGGAGTTTTGACAAGGCCTATAGGTCACATTTTCTCAGGTCCTAGAGAGAGAGACTCTTGATGGTTTTAGTAAATAGTAACGATCTATTAAGCCCCTCAAAATTGTTCTGTGTGAAGTACATGAGGAACTGGGTATGAAACCTTGTAAGAGTAACAGAAAAATACAATGGTTTGTTTTTTTAACCTGCCTAGCTTTAACCTTTCAGTATATCACTCCATTATTCTGGGGGCAAGGGATTATTTTCACATGGTACTTCTTTCAACTTAGCCCCCATGCCCCTGCAAAACACACAGTACTCAGAAAGGGTTAACCAGCCTCCTCAAAGCGAGCCATCTACCCTCAAACCCTTTATTTTAGAAATGTGAAATCTTGTCTCCAAAATTTTCTAAAGCCTCCACAAGCAGGATAGAGGTCATGTGGATTTCTTGTTAAATTCCAACCTCAGAACTCTAACTTTTCCTCTAAGCTCCTTAGAGGCGGATTGACAGCTGGTTTCTTGAAGAGGTTTCTGACAGCCATGTGGCTGGTGGCTGATTTCACTGAAGGGCTTATTTTATACTTCTGAATTTTCTCTTCCTCCCCTCTCACCCAACATTAGCATTTTAAGCCATAGGTTGTGGTGTTAAGGACACAGTTGTACACCGTGCGCTCCATGAATGTCATCAAAGCGCAGCAGGCAAGTCAAGGCAGGAACGAGAGACAGGACTAGGAATTCACAGGGCGGCTTTGCAGTTCTGTCTGGCGCTACCTTGTAGGTAAAGCTTTAATGAGCCTCTGTTTCCTTATCTGCGGGAATGTGGAATTAATATTAACCTAAAAAGAGCTGTTTAAAATTCAGTAAACAGTCTTTTAATAGATGCTACTTGGAAGCAAGCAAGCAGGAGGGCAGATTGTCTTGGTCCACACTCAACACAGGTACAAATCCTAAGACTACATTTTTGATGCGGTAGTATTGACCAAACAATGCGAAACGACTGACAGAAGGATTACTGTATATACTTGTGTATAAGCCAAGTTTTTCAGCACATTTTAATGCAGTTTTTGTGGTTAAAATTAGGTAACCCGGCTGATATTTGGGTCAGCTTATACCCAAGTATATGTGGTACCTTCAGAAGCAACTTCACTATAGAAAAGAAAATGGCACCCTTCACTGTATTTATAACTGTAGCTTTGAAAAATCACTAAAAGAAATATAATAGAAAGCCCACAAAGCTCTCTGACAATAAACTTAAAAGGATAAAATAAAAATACTTACTCCTCCACTTGCCCCATGAACCAAAACTGTTTCTCCAGCTTTCACACGAGCACTGGTGGGATGGGAAAAAACACACACACAAAGGTTCCATCACTTTATTTTTTGAAGCTAATTAAGCTGAGATGCTCTTCATTATGTTTAATGAAGTTCTTCCCCCAGATTGGCTAGCATTTACCCCAAGAGAAAATTCATCCCTCCATCCAACCCAAAACTCTTCCCCAAGTGCCATGGGATCAAACAATGGTCCTTCATGGCCATTGGTAAAGAAACGTCTTTTCCTCCGTTTCTTCATCCCTTCTCTTTCCTTTCCTTCCTTCCTAACTTACCCCCATTGTTCCGTCCTATTCCTCACGCATTCACACAACAACGATTTCTATGTGACAAAGAATCCTGAGAGTACAAATGGTTTGTAGTAAGCCATTAACTAGAAGGTTGACCCACCCAAGACACTGTGGACGAAAGGCCGGGCGATCTGCTTCCAGAAGCTCACAACCATGAAAACCCTGTGGAGTGCAGTTTTACTCCACAATGCGTGGACTTGCCCAGCCAGAAGAGACTCTGAGAAAAGGGTTTCAGCTGTGTGTGTGTGTATGTGTGTGGTTGCATCATGTGCTAGGTCCTGGGCTGGATGGGGGGGTTGGAGGGTGGGGAGAGAGAGAGAGAGTGGTTTCATCACGTATCAGGTCCTGGGCTGGATGGGGGTGGGGGGGAGAGACAGAAAGAGAGAGAGAGAGAGAGAGAGTTTTCATCACGTGCCAGGCCCTGGGCTGCATGCTGGGACCTCATTCAGCATAGGAGTGGCTGCAGCCCTTACAGCTTCTGTTAAGTGAAATGGCAGGACCTACAGTCTCATCTCACTCATTCCCAAAGAAAAGTGTCAACACAGGTTTATTACAGCTCATCCTTTATTCTGTAGTCCAGATTAATTTCCAAGTAAACACAGGGGCTAAGCTCTTTTTCCCCAGGAGAAAATACCATTTATACTTCTCCAGGTCACCAGATATGAGGTTGTGCCAAGCCTTATGTCCACAGACCAAAATGCAATACTCACTCAGCAAAGGTACGAGAGTAATGAACAAGAAAGCCTGCCACAAAAGTACCCAGGTTACTCACTAAAGTTGCTAGGGTCTGTGGTAAAATGACATTTCATTCTTTTTACTTCTGTACATAATGTTTCTATTATGTTCTAAAAACAAGAAACAAGACAGCTTGTAGGGGGCTGGGGGAGAGCTTTAGTATTCCAGATGGATGAGTGCCAATGTCACATGGCAGCAGCTGCTACGGGATGCAGCTCAGGCTCTCCGGGAAGATCTCACTCCTTAGAACAATGCGAGTCAGGCACACTGTGGAGATGCTACACTCAAGCTGGTGAGAACACAGAAACCTGGAGTCCTGCTCAAGGCTCTGTGCCAACGGCGAACACAGGGCAATAGGGAACAGTAAATTAATGGCACTTTCTCTCACCCTCTAGCTTGGGGATTAGAGGGGACTGTGTGTGAGTTAAACTGAGGGACTAAGTGGACAAAACATGCAATACTTCTCAATGAAGTAAAACAAAAACAATCTTATAAACAAGACTACGAACACATGGTCCTAAGACCTGGGATCTAGAAGTGTGAGGAGAGAACAGGCCCACCTGCTGGCTCGCTACCGTTAGACTGCCAGGCGTTCTCTTCTCCCGCGTGTTCTGCCCCGATCGAGGAGATGGCAACGTTCACCCAAAGAAATCCCAGCACTGCCATTCCTGGATTTCCTCTCACACGGGCCACTCTCCGCGGGAGCTCAGTCTGCTCAAGAAGCCCAGCCATCCCACTTGAGAACATCAGACACCAATGAACTATACAATCCTAACTGCAGAGACACCCCTAGGCCTCAGAAGAGCCGTGTCTGCCCACTCGGTGCTTTTGGCCACATGCCCTCTTTCCTACATGGCCCACATATGTCCCCAGCTTCTTTCTCACCAGTGCTCTCCTGTCCTTTCAGCTGTTGCATTTTGCCACCAGCACTCCAGGCCTAGGCTAATGACAACATTTACCCTCTTGCTACTTTATCCCAAAGGCTGAGCACTGGAGAAGAACGTCATTGAACTATGCATGTTGGTGCCAGTTCCATTCTCAAAAGATCACTATAACTTAATTAGGAAAAGAAATGGGGTCACGATGAGCTTCCCACACTCCTGACCCACAGACATTTCTATAAGGATACCATCTTTACCTCTCCTAGGCTTAACGGCTGACCGATCTTTTTTACTAGAAACCAAATTCTCTACCTCTGTCTCAGACCTTTCTACCTTGCCTCACATACGATTTGCTCAACCAGCGATTGCTTCTTCTGTGACAACTTTAATCTCTTTCTCTCCACATGGTCTTTTCACCAAGCTACAAACATGCTTAAGTACATCCTAAGAGAAGCCATCTTTGTCCCCATTGTTGCCATTCGGTGCAATCAAGTTGGTTCCAACTCCCAGCGATCGCGTGCACAATAGAACACAATCCTGCCCAGTTCTCCCCTTCCTCATAATGGTTGCTATATTTGAGTTCATGGTTGCTGCCACCAGGCCAAACCATCCCACTGAAGACCTTCCTCTTTTTCACTCTTACTTGACTATGCCTGATGTCCTTCTCCAGAGACTTGACCTTCTGATAAAATATCCAAAGTGCATGAGACGAAGGTCTCACATTCCTTGCTTCAAATGAATACTCTGGTTGCATTTCTTCCAAAACAAAGTTGTTCATCCTTCTGGAAGAAGAACCTAAAACTAAACCATTGGGTCAATTCTGACCTTATAGGACAGAGTAGAACTCTCTCCATGGGATTTCTGAGGCTGCAAATCTTTACAGGACTAGAAAGCCTCATCTTTCTTTCCTGGAGTAGCTGGTGTGTTTGAATTGATCCAGCAGGGTTTCCTACAAAAACAAACAAACAAACAAAAAACCCTAGTGGCACAGTGGTCATGCATTGAGCTGTGATCCACAAGATCAACAGTTCGAAAACCACCAGCTGCTCTGCAGGAGGAAAACCGGTTTTCTACTCCTGTAAAGAGTTACCATTCCGGGAAAGAACAGAGGCAGTCCTACCTGGTCCTATAGGGTTGCTATGAGTCTACATTGAATTGGTGATAGTGAGTTTGGGTTTGGGTTTGAGTTCGCATTCAATAAATTGAATTCCACTTTGTTCCTCAACCCATTCCATTCAACCTCTGCCACATCAATCTACTGAAAGTAATCTAAAGCTACCAATGATCTCTGAATTGCCAAACCCAACTGATAGTCTCTTAAATAGAATTCATGGAAGCATTTGACAGATGGATTTCTCTCTTTTAGTCCAACATTAACTGTCACCACTAGAGATGCCAATTTAAAATTTTAAACATGAAACTCTTAATATATGTCAGTTTCTGTGCTGTTTTACATGCATCATCTCATTTCATTCTCACCTCACTCTATAAAGTAAATGCTGTTAATAATTGTGTTTCACAAATCAGAAAACGATAGCTGAGACAGAGAAACAACTGGACCCCTAGTCACTCAGCTAGTGGACAGTGAGAACAGTATTCTAACCCAGATCTGTCCTTAACTTACTCTCTGTCTTGCACTTACTCTTATACTAGGATATTTAGATGTGTTTGATCTTGGGATGTTCTCCCCAAGACTGTCCCCTCTTCCAGGGACTATCCTCGGAAATGCTAGGGGACCCAGGTGTTCCCTGGGTTTCATACCCATTCTATATTTCTATGCCTTATTATCTTGTCCAATATCACGTATGTGCTGATAACTTCACGTTTCTGCCTCTAAATTTTAAGCTTCAGATCCCTAAACTCAACAGACTGCTAGCCGTCTCCGTTAGGGTATCTATCTCTGAGCTTCGAGCCAAAGCCGGACTTATCATTCCCTTTGGAACGTAGTATTCATTTGTTTCAGTGAGATACTACCCAAGTGCGGACTATGCTTAAGCCTTCCTGTCGCTTTCACCAAACAATTGATAAAAATCCTGATTTTGTCTTCCTAAATAGCTGTCATTTTTTCTTCCTCCCTTTTACCAGGTCCCCTGCTCTTGTCCACAGGTGTTTTATCTGAAGGAGAATTTACAGGAACCTCCTAACTGTCTCCATCCTATCCTCAAATTCATCCTTCACACAGCAGATAAGTGATCTAGGTAAAACAAAAAAATCTCAGTAAAACAATTCATAGCTCCCAATCTCTTTCTCTCTTTTTTACAAGTATTATAATCATTTCTTTAATATAAAGAGTCAAGTGCTGACAGCTAGCATCATTGCTCCCATGCATTATTTTTAATTATTTTATTGGGGGCTCATACAACTCTTATCACAATCCATACATATATCAATTGTATAAAACATATTTGTACATTCGTTACCCTCATCATTCTCAAAATTTTGCTCTCCACATAAGCCCATGGCATCAGCTCCTCATTTTCCCCTCCATCCCCGCTCTCCCCTCCCTCGTGAACCCTTGATAATTTATAAATTATTATTTTGTCATATCTGACACTGCCCAACGTCTCCCTTCACCCACTCTTCTGTTGTCTGTCCCCCAGGGAGGAGGTCACATGTAGATCCTTGTAATCAGTTCCCCCTTTCCAACCCACCCTCCCTCTACGCTCCCAGTATTGCCACTCACACCACTGGTCCTGAAGGGATCATCCACCCTGGATTCCCTGCATTTCCAGTTCCTATTTGTACCAGTGTACATCCTCTGGTCTAGCCAGATTTGTAAGGTAGAATAGGGATCATGATAGCACGGGGGGTGGAAGCATTTAGGTACTAGAGGAAAGTTGTATGTTTCATCGTTGCTACACTGCACCCTGACTGGCTCGTCTCTTCCCTGATGTCCAACCTTCCAATCGCTTATAGAACAATGTGTGAAATCTATACTCTACGTTTTTGTAACTCGGAACTTACCAATGAGAGGACTATGTTCCAGCCTTATCCTTTGCCTCTTTTTGTCTCAAAAGCTCCTATGCAACAAAGCCAACTTGCTATCCTCTTCCAATGTGACACACTGTTCTCCCCGTGCTCCACGCTGTTCTCATCACCAAAAACTCCTTCTGCTCTTCCGCAGGCTAGCTTCTTTCTGATATTTTCAAACAGCTGCAAGATCAGTTAAAATGCTGTTTCTCAGGTTCCAGCCCGAAAAACTGGCAAGCAGACCCAGGACAGGGCACTGGATTGTACTTCTGAATTATTGCTCACATGATTCTGATGTGCAACAGGATTGTGGAGCCAGGGCTTTAAGTGATGCCAAGCCTCCCACCCTACTAAGAAGCCCTGTCTGATCACCATCGGCACACACTTGTGAGCCGCATCTCTACCACTGCAGCTTCCGCGTCCTATGCACCTATTGTTCCTCTTACATCATCTCCCTTGCTAGAGCATACGCATCTTGAAAACAAAGAACATTTTGCTCCTCAGTGTATCCCCAGTGATGAGCAAGCCCCTCCAAATGAGCAGTTTCCACTCCATAAATGCTTAATGGTAAGCAACTGGTAAGCCAAAGTGACAGGCAGGTGGAGGGACAGATGGCAGGAGGAAGGTGGTTAATATCGCCCTTCTTTGGTGCTAGTTCTATTTGGCAGCGCATGCTATTACCTGTGGAGTAGAGCTCGGCATGCAGTGAAGTAAGGGACACCGATGGCAGCTCCTAGCTTAAAGTCCAGCTTTTCTGGCAGTGAGTAAACCATGTCTTCG
The DNA here is from genome assembly GCF_050624435.1 of Tenrec ecaudatus. NCBI lineage: Eukaryota > Metazoa > Chordata > Mammalia > Afrosoricida > Tenrecidae > Tenrec > Tenrec ecaudatus. Next base: position 103,868,876 of record NC_134530.1, read on the forward strand.
GCCGCAACAGCGTACTCTGCGTAGCCCCCAGAGACTGTGCTGACAGTGAACACTCTGTCACCTTTCTAGGGGAAGAGATCAATTAATAAATGCATCAGGATTCAAAGAGAAGTCAAACCAGGCACAATCCTTTATAACACAACCTTTGTCAAAAAACAAGTGACTATATGCTGTTGTCTCTTAAAACTGATGGGCATCGAGTCCATTCAAATTCACTGTGACCCTGTATAGAAGTTCCTGAGGCTGTGTATCTTTCTGGGAGTGACAAGCCTCTTCTTTCTCCTGTGGGTCAGCTGGTGGGTTTGAACTACTGATTTTGCAGTTATCAGTCCAGCACTTAACCCACAGTGCCGCCGGGGTTCCTTTGTTGTCTACTTATTAGATCTAATAAAAATAACTTTTAATAATATTCAAATTTTATAATGTTTTAGTAATGGGAACCTGTGGGAAAAAAAGATTAAAGAAAATTTTAAAACATTAAAGAAATAATAAACATTAAAGATTAAAGGAGAACCCTCAGATGCCATAATGATAAAGATGACTGACCTTTATAGAGAACTTTTCTTGCTAGGTACTACATATAGTATCTTCTTCCTAGTGCCTAATTTGATATTCAAAACAACCTATAAAGTGGGTACTTTTATTATCTCCAATTTATATTAATCCCACTATATAGAAGAGGAATTTTATAAAGAAGTTCACCAATTTGCTCAAAGTCAAGTAGTTAGAAAATGTGTGATAGCACAAACCATTATTAGCTGTTAAAAATGCTGGACACAAATGATGTATGCACGGATTGTGAAAAGAATTGTATGTATCCCTAATAAAATGATTTTTTTTAATGCTGCAGGAGAGAAACAAATACCATGTAGTCTCCTCTACAGACCAAACATGAATTTCTTCACTTCTGCATATCCACCACTTTTCATCCCTGCACCACATAGCAAAAAACAAACCTAGGATCTTGTCAGCAGGATAGGACAGGCCAGGCTTCTTCACTTGTCACACCACTAGGAACAGCAAACTCTCAGTACGTCTACTGAATCTTTGTCATTCAGAAGCACACATATGAATGAGGTAGAGGTAAGGCACTCTACAGGCATAAGCCTAATATGACTTGAACAGTAGGAGAAATAAACCTGCCCACTACAAAGACCTCCCTTAGCCCCTCTTTCATGAAAACAAAAATAATGATTCTTTAACAGGAAGGATATTAAGACAATACCTGCTCAAATATCTATAGTGTATAGCTAAGAGATCTGAAAAATCACAGCACTTGTACAGAAGGACAAAGAAGGAGTTTGAAAGGTATCTAGGAATCAGGCAAGCATTACCAGCTTAATAGTGCTGTCTGCAAATGGTCTAGAATAACCATGGCAAGATTAACCTTGTTTCTACAGCTTAAAAGATATGTTGAACTGATCTCAATACAATCCAAATATTTATTAAGAACCCACTATCTAGAAAATGTTGCTTTACTTCTATATGGAAAAATACTAGCAAGACACTCTGTAATCTCTAGCATCAGGTTTTCCTGCTTCCGATGAGGATTATTATTGTTAATAGAATTCCTTGTATAACATAAAGAAATGCTTCCATATAGTTGAATCTTAGTAAATGTTTGAACTGTATTGAAACCAACTCAAACAGGCAGTCCAAGACTATAGTCTTCAGAATGAATTGTACCTGAATACGGAGAAACAGAAATCCTCACAATCGGACTGATAACTGATAAACAGAAAAAAACTGGAGTTGCTAATAAATCCACTCTACTTGAATGAGCAAGTTAATGGAAACAGTGGTCAATATACTAACCAGTGTATTTCACTGGGAAAATCTGCTGCAAAGCTCTCTTAAAGTGTTAAAAACCAAAGATGTCACCTTAATGAGTAACATTAAGGCCCATCTGACCCAAAGCTGGCCTTTCCTTCATATGCATGGGAAAGTTAGATAGCAAAAAAGGAAGACAGAGAAACAATGTGTTCAAACTGTTGTGTTGATGAAGACCCCTGAGTGCACTGCAGAGTGGGAGAAGAATGAGCCACTCCATCTGAAAATAAATACACGCAGAATCCTCCTTAGGAAGATGGCAAGATGTCAGCTCACTTACTCTGGACATGCCACTCTAATGTGAAGATGGTGCACGATGGAGCAATATTTCATTCTGTTAGATATAGTCGTCAGGAGAGACGGTGCAGACACAACAGCAACTAACAATAGCAGCCTCAGGCATCCTAAAATCTTGGAGGAGGGAGATTAAGATGATAGAAATAATTATAAAATGGGAAAAATATGATCGTCATCAGAGTATTTAAAAAAAGATTTTTAAACTGAGGAAATCAAAAATATTGTCATTGAGAAGCTAATATATGAAGGATAGTACATTTTGAAAACTAGAATTTGGAAAAGTTATTACAGGAAAAGGGAGCAGTAATTTGGCATTAATTTAAGTCTCCCGGAGAGATATATTTATGTTCTAACTCCAGTACTCGTGGATGTGACTTTATTCAGAAATTCAAAATTTTTCAAGTATGATTAAGTTAACATGAGGTCATATTGAAATGCAATGTGTCCCAAGTCAAAATGATTATAAAATAGGAGAAAAGACACACAGAGAGCAAGAGAGAGAGAGAGACAGTAGGAAGATGGCCATGTAATGACAGAGACAGACATTGGAGTCATGCTGCCACAGGCTAGGAAAGATGAGAAAGGATCTTCTTTGAGCTTTCACAGAGATTTAATCTTCTGATACCCTGAACTGAAACTTCAAGCCCCTAAAAGTATGAGATAATACATTTATGTTGTTTTAAGCCACACAAATTTTAGTAATTTGGAATAATTGTCTTATGAAACTAAGAAAGAGAGGCATGAATAACTGCTGAGAAATTACCTGCATTTATACCCAGTAAACAAGTAGTTCAGTACATGGTATGTTGAAGAGACAGACTAGAAAAAGATTAATGTGGAAGTGTAAACTCTACCGAACTCATGTTTATGACTTCCATTTTAATTCTGCCAAGCAGAAGAGCCAATTTGAACAAAGATACTGCGATGAAAGAACATAAATGTGTTGGGAATGACAAGCAACTCGTTATTAAAACATAACCTACAGGGTGAGAGAGTAAGAAATGAGAATGGAAAGACAGATGGAAGAGAGCATGGAGTATTATTTCATAACAGAATGAGTTTCAAAGATAGCTTGAAGACTATAAGGATTTATTAAAACCAAAACACATGCTAAACCCATGGCCATCAAACTGCCTCCTGCACATAGCATTACCATGCCAGGTTTTCAAGACTGAAACAGACACTCATCTTTAACCTATAGAGCAGCTGGTGGGTTTGAACTGCTGACCTTGCAATTAGCAGCCCAACACCCTAACCCACAGCACCATCGGGGATGAAAGCAAGAATTAAAACAGAGGTGTAATACAACCAAGTTCACATTTTTGAAAAAATACTCCTTGACTAAGGACAAATTTGAGGAGGATAAAAGGAGGGTAGTATTTACTAGAGAAATTCCTGGTGGTTAGTGATTATTTATTCATTGGGCTGTGAGCTGCAATGTCAGTAGTTTGAAACCACCAGCAGCTCCTCAGGAGACAAATGAGGCTGGAAAAATGTTCCAACCTCTGAAACTCACAGTTGCAGTTCTACCCTATGAGTTGACGTTGACGAGGTGGCAATAAGTTGGGTTTTTTTTTCATAGAAATTCAGATAAAAATCATTTTCATGGATTGAATTGCATCCCCCCAATATGTGCCAACCTAGCTGAACCATAATACGCTGGTTTAGCAGTAATATAATGATGTATATGATGGATATATAAGGATCCTTTATAATGAAATCTGATGTGATAAATCAAAACAAGGATCAAGGACAAGATGCAACAACCTTAATTGCATCATGGCCCTGATCAAAAGGGGAGTTTTCCTGAGTGCAGCCTGCAACACCTTTTATTTTTTAAGAGATAAAGAAACAGAGAAGTTAGCAAATATCAGAAGGACCTCATACCACCAAGAAAGAAGAGCCAGGAGGAGAGTCCATCCTGGGATCTAGCCTCCCTACACTAAGAAATTCCTAGACCCAGGAGGAAATTGCTGCCAGGACACATGGAGATCTTCAAGGAAGGTCCACAAATCCACAAATGTTGAAAGGAGCCAAAGGCCTATCCCCAGAGCCAACACAGAAAGCCTTCCCCTAGAAATGGCACTTTGAATTTAGACTTCAAGCACCTTGTTTATGTAGGGGATTATGCATTGAGCTGCTAATGGTAAAGTCAGCAGTTCAACCCATGGGTCGGAATTGAAGCGATGGCAGTGAGCTTTTGCATTGCCACATAGGAGAGAGGTCAGGCTTTCTACTTCGGTCAAGAGCTACAATCTTGGAACTCCACAGGGGCAGTTCTAGTCTATCCTATGGGATCACTAAGAGTCAGATTTGACTCTAGAGCAGAGAGTTTGGTTTGGGTTTGGAGGTTGACCATGTGGATTCAACACTCTCCAACAGAACTTCTTTGATGATGGAAATGTCGTACATCCAAAGAAGGTACATAATACAAGAAGCTAAGGTCAAAGTAGGCAGAAAGCTGAGGCATCACGAATAATTACACATCCAGAGGAAAAGAGCCCTGAAAACGGATGTCGACATCAGAAGAGGGGAGAAGAGCAGGAGACAATGAAGTCACAGAAGCTGAAGAAAAAGATTTTTCATAAGAAAAATAAGTATCTGAGAATGTCAAAAGTCACGGAAAAGTCAAGAAAGATAATGACATAAAAGGGCCCATTAACTTCAGCCATATAGAGGCCATTAGTAACATTAGCAAGAATCATTTCAGTGCAGTCATGAGGGCAGAAGTCAGAAAGCTGTAGGAATTTGCCCGTCGTCCTATGCAGGGGCCACGTTAATCTTCTCTGTGTCGCTTCAGTTCTGGTAAATGTCCTGCCAAAGTTGATTAGGTCAAGGAATTATGAGGAAGGATGCTAGACTACAGATATACTATCTATGGTTTATGTGCCTTTTGGAATATAAATAACAAAAGCCATGATCCTAACACTTTCATCGACTCAGTCACCTTCGTCTGAGTCAGAGCTCTAAAAACTATATGGCGACCTTGCATTTTCTCATCTTTTACTTATTTCACAAGAGAATTAACCTTCCCTTTATTCTGTGAAGCTCAATCTATACAAAGGATTGAAAATCATGTTGTCATGTGTATTACAAGGGTTAGAAAATAGCATAATTTCTGTGTATGTTTTCTTTTCTTGTGAATTTCTGTTAAATCAAAAGGGATCACAGTTCAAGTTTATGGGAAGAAATTACACAGACTGTATCCCCAACAATGAAAACAAAAAGGCATCTGAATAAAAAGCACTTTCTTTTTTGACTAGAGGAGTCCCCCAAGTGGCAAAATGGATGTAAGATGCAATATGCAATGGCGGTCTTTTAAATTCTTAAATATAGATACACTTTACAGTTATGTTTTAAGCCCAAACAGAAATTATTAAAGATACATTACCTTGAAAGTAGATACATTATTTCCAATAGCTTCTATTACTCCAGCCACATCCGAGCCAGGAGTATAAGGCAAGCTTGGTTTCCGACTATAAGTACCAGATCGAATATATGTCTCCACTGGGTTTACACCACATGCATGGACTTTTATTAGAACCTGAAAGGACAATGTATTTTAGTTCACATAGAGAGACATTCGGGCAATTATTCAGTATTATACAAGGACTGTGCTGATTACGAGATGTATAAAAATGAAATCAAAGTAACAAAAACCAGGCCCTAATCTTCAACAAGCTCATCTTCTACTGCAGTAAATGAAAATGTAATTGCAAAGATAAGGCAAAATGGCTTCTACCATCAAGTCAATTCTCACTCATCGTGATGGCTTTGTATAAGGTTTCTGAGACACTGAATCTTTTCAGGAGCAGACAATCTCATTTTTCTTCTAAAGAATGGATGGTAGTTTTGAAATATCAAACTTGTAGTCAGCAGTCCAACACCTAACCTCAAATATCACCAGGGCTCCTTTGAAAATATAATGTATGAAACATTGTTGGGGATGTGCTTCAGCGAGCTCTATTTGAAATAAAACCTATTTCCTATTCATCCTGAGTAAATAAGAAAAGTTTTATATTCTGGTTTCTTTCACAGATACGAGTAGCAAAAGAGTCACTCTAAAACTCATTGTCATGATTTTCCACTCATAAAAACCCTGTAGGACAGAGTAGTACTCCCTCTGTGGGTTTCCAAGACTGTAAATTATTAGGGGAGTAGAAAGTCTTTTCTTTCGCCCCTGAGCAGTTGGTAGATTTGAACCTGGAACTGCTAACCTTGTGGCTAGCCTCCCAAGGTGTTGCAGGTCAAAGAGATAAAATGTGGAAAGCCAGAAGGACTGAGAGGGCTCCACAGAGAATCCAGATAGAACACGATGTTGATACAACACCCTTAGAGGAAGGGGTATGAATCCGCGAAGCCAGCCTCCAGCTAAACTGAAAAAACTCTCAAAAGGTTTGCTAAGGAAATTAGATTCTGGAACCATGGGAGATACCTTAAAACACACATAATTTTGAATTAAAGGTATATTGTTGTTAAAGTCATCACATATAATTAAACTCTACATTTGCATTCTATGAAAAGATGCAAAAAAGCTTACAAATAGAAAAAATTTGTTTCCCTACTGATCTTAAAATGCTAAAAGTCTATAACAAAATACTTTATGCAAAACTACTTAGAATATGACTTCATTCAAAATAATTGAGGCATTCCATTGCATGGATGACTCTTGGCTATAAGTTTTTCCTATAGTCAGAGCTTTTCATACTTCTGTTACTAACTGCTGGAAGTGTGTTAACTCAGAGTTCATACATATGAACAATACAAATTTTGTCTTAACCCAATGCCTTAAAAATTATTGAGCCTGCTTTTACTGAACTTGTTAAATGTGCTATATGTTCACATTCGGTGTCATTATTGCCCATTTTAAACTACTTGTTTCCACCTGACGGTCTTTTGGTGTTGGCTGTGCAACATCTGATTGGAGTTTCAGCACTTCTGGTCCACCAAATTCAAAAACTCTAATAGCTCTCATCAACTTCTGTCCAGTTGCCATGGGGATCTAGATACTAAAAAAAAAAAATCAATGTATTATCATATTGTATCTAGGCTGTCACTGTGTTTTCTCCCTTGGGGGGAGCAGATCAAATAATGTCTCAACCAACATTTTAAATCATGAGCCTACTACTGATCTCATTTCATGTTTAAAGACCTTTCATGTTACAAATCCTTCAGCTACAAAGCAAAACACTTAATACTCGTCCTGTAGGCATTCAGTGCCTTCAACAAGAAAATCAAACACACAAACAAAAACATCTGGATAGACACCCTACAGCTTAGGTATCCTTTTGTGCACACTTCAGTGACAATTTCTTGGAATATTTAGAAACTAATGAAAGTTATATTTGATATTAGATGGAAAAAACCTCCTTTTGTCCCATTATTATTTTAAATGTAGAAAAAAATTTTAAAAGAGCAAATAAATGGTTACATACCATCTAGTTTTAACAAAGCTTAGCATTTTAATATCTAAAATTTTACATAATTGAAATGCCCATGCCCAATCCCAACAACTCTTCCACAGGAGGATGATGAAGCAGGCTGCTCCCATAACAATTACTGTCTGGGAAACCCTATAGAAAGTCACTATAAGTTGGAATTGGTTGGATAGTTGTGGGTGCGCCTATCTTCAAGGAGTCCGGGTGAAGCAGTGGTTAAATGCTCAGCTCCATTAAGGGGGAAATGCACTAAAAATGAAAACCCTTGCTTTGTGTACATAATCTTTTGTAAAGTACAAGATTAAGCTGGCCTTGCTATCTTACTGCTATTAACATTAAAATGAAAAAACAAATCCTCAGAATTAACAAACCCAAAGGCAAAAAAAATTTACATATAAACTTATATTTGCTGCAAAACCAAAAGTCACTGCCATTGAGTCAATTCCAACTCAAAGCCACCCTATAAGACAGGGTGTAGAACTGCCACTGTGGTTTCCAAGTTTGAAACTATTTACAGAATAGAGAACCTCATCTTTTACCCACTAAGCGGCTGCTGGATTTGAACTGCTGACCTTGAGGCTAGCAGCCCAAAACATAAGCACTACACTACCAGGACAGGACCAATAGTAATGTCATGAAAGGATTTAGATAACTATATCTCTATCATCTTGCTTAAGGCTTATCATAATTTGTTGAAGTTAACCACCTCAGATAATATTAGATTCTGCCTCCACCTAAAACATCTTTGCTACATTGTGGAATTATCATATTGCCAACCACAAACTACTTTGCTACCTAGTGGAATAATCCTATTCACCAACCACAAACAGCTTAAACATCAGAAAGGACCGAGGACCTGAAAGGAAAGAATTCAGGCTTCTAGTGTATTGAAGCTTGGCACAGGATGACGCAGAGTAGTGACCATGCCCATTACCACTTATCATTCCATGTACAAGGGGCAAGTAAAAAAAAGTTGGTGTATTATTAAAGGCAAGCTCTTAATATGATTCATCAGAAGTTTGTATCATTTTAAAACCCTGTATTTAAAATCAATTTGATATTAAATTGATTGACAAGATAAAGTGAAATTTCCAAAGGTTGGAGGTCACAGCTGGAACATTGAAGGACAGAATCAAGGAGTGGGTTTAAGTGAAACTGTAAGAGACAGGACGGAGGAGCTAGGAAAAGTCACTGAAAAACATTCTCCAAATAAAGAAGAATTCAGCTGATAAACTTCAGTAAATTTTACTAATTCAAGGACCCATCAAATATAGAACTCTCTCCCACCTTGAGTATTGTGGTGGGGGGGAAATGGCCGAAAGAACCTTGCTCCTTATTATGACAAAAATCATACCACTGTTAACTGCAAGCTCAGCAGTTCAAAACCACCAGCTGCTCAGTGGGTAAAAGAAAAGGGTTTTCACTCCTATAAATAGTTTCAAACCCAGAAACTCACAGGGGCCCTTCTACCCTGTCCTATAGGGTCCCTATGAACCATCATCGATTGGATGTCAGTGAACTAGTGCCATGACAGTTTACCATCACTTAGGAGCTCACCAGGCCACTTCCGAGTAGACTGAATAAGGAAAAGTGAGGAATGGACCCCAAACTATCAGACAGTCCCCCCATTCTCCCTAAACAATCATAAATATCTCTCCCCTTAGCTACTGTACCTTTGTAAAAGTAGAATAAATATTTCTGCATTATATCGCCCTAGGTTGTCTCCACTCCGCAGAGTCTGACTTCTTGGGCAGGTACTTTCACTTTGAAATAAATGTTTGACTGAGTCAGATCCTGTGCCTGTGTGATACTTTCCTTCTGCAACTGGCCCAATGACTCCGCAATTCTTCAAAGGAAAGTGAAGTGGGAGGCCAGGGACAACTGGACAGGATCACAGAACTGCTCCATAGGATTTTCAAAGGCATAAAAGCTTCCAGAAACAGATTGCCAGCTCTTCCTTCCAGGGTGCTTCCGGGTGGGTTCAAATAGCCAACTCTTTGACTAGCAGTTGAGTGCGGAATCATTCGTGTTATTCTGGACTCCTAATTATCTATCAGTTGTTTTTAGTTAGTTACCAAAGAGCCAATTCCAGCTTTGGACCATGTGGTCACAGCAGAACTGTTCTACACTATTTTTAAGACTGTGACCATTCAGTCAGGAACCCTACTGGTGTAGTGGTTATGATTTGGGCTGTGATTTGTATGGTCAGCAGTTCAAAAAACCCATCAGCTCGAAGGGAGAAAGACAAGGCTTTCTACCCCCATGAACAGTTATAGTCTAGGAAACCCACGGGGCTGGGGGGGGGGGGGGGCGGGGAGGGCAGTCACTGTGAGTCAGCACTGACTCCATGGTGGTGAGTCTGAGTTTTGGTGACCATTCAGAAGTAAGTCATTAGGCCTGTCTTTAGAGACAGCTCTGCTAATAGTTAATCACTAGCCCTTTTACACCACACAGGGATACAACACTCACATCTATCCAACAGCCATCACCATAATCCTCAAAAAGTATGGAAATAATACCAAATGCCTGGGACAAGCTGTTGACCTTGTATCTAACACACAGACTCCCACCCTGCATTCTGGTATGCACTATGTTGGGAAAAGGAATAAAGGAGGGAAATCCTTAAACTGGATTTCAAAGACCTACCACTTTGCCACCCTGCTCTACGGAGCCTCTAAGGAGACATACCTTTATAGCACTCTCTTCTACTTTGTTTCTGCGGATCCTGTTTCTCACTGAGCCTGTGCCACTATGCTTGATCAGGCTCTAGTTTGTACTCAGAGTCCTTAAGTCCCCTCAGCTACCCACCAGACCATCATAGCTTGATAATACAGATACTACATCAGAGGAGATTCAAAAAGGGTCAAATTACAGGGCACCTGTTATTGTATGGTCTGTCTTAAACTTCGAAAACACCGGATTTCTTCTAAAAAGCACTAGTCCTCCATTGACACAATCATTTTAATAAGATAGTGAAGCAAAAGTTATTATAGCCACAATTTTATTATATATATGAAACTATTATCCATTTTATGGATAAGAAAACAAACAGCAGGAGGCTAAGTGATTTGCTAGAATCACATATATGCAGAACTAGAACCAATGTCCTATACTTTAAATGTTGTTGTTGTTATTGTTAGGTGCCATATAAAGACCCTATACACAACAGAATGAAACACTGCCAGGCCTTGTACCATCCTTACAATTGCTTTGAAGCCACTATGTCAATCCATCTCATTAATGGTCTTCCTCTCTTTTTCTGCCCCTCTACTTTACCAAGCATGATGTCCTTCTCCAAGGACTGGTCTCTCCTGACATCTAAAGCATGTGAGATGAAGTTTCACCATTTTTGCCTCGTACTTTATATGTTGTGAGCTAATGCTATTTCCTTTCTTTCAGCTCATCCTTTGACATAATGGAGTAAGTACATTTGATCAAGAGACCCTTTAATTAATTTTGAGAAATTTAATTTCTTAGAAAGATAATCTACAGTGATAATAATGAAGTAGATTTAAAAATCTGAAATTAAACTAATCTTCCCAAACAAACAAAAACTGCTGCCAAGATGACCTATCCTAGGAGATCCCATAGGAAAGAGAAGAACTGCTATACTTGGGTTTCTGTGGATATAAATGTCTACAGAAGTTAGTCTCATCTTTCTCCCAAGGCAGCTGGTGGGTTTTGAACTGATCATCTCTCTGATGCCTAACCCACAGCACTACCAGGGGTCTGTAATCAGCAGGTCGGATCACAATTATTTTATGATTAAGCCATCTTAGAGTTTGATATTTCTCAAATGCCAAGGGATCTACTAAAGGTACAGAGACCATGATGAGACCCAGGAACTTAATTTCCTGACAAAGAGGAAAAATAATCCCTTGGTATGGATTTCTTATGAAGTATAACTGCAACAGAATATATAAGGTGCATTATTCATAGCATGCAGAAGGCTGCAATCACAAGTTTTTATTAGAAACTATTATTTAGACAAAATAATTTATGGTGAGCAGGCTTGTCACATTGTTCGAATGGGTTCTTCTATTTATCAAATATAAGCTTCAAAAATGAATTAAGATGCCTGGGTTTAATTTTTCTTTTAATTCTTTACCTCTGATTGGTAGCCAACCACATGTGACTCTAGGAAGTATGAAATTTAAAGTTCTTCCTTAAGCAGTGACTTTTTACAAGACTGTGTCTGAATCCATTGGGCTAGATGAAAATTAAAGATATAGAAAAAAAATTGGAAATACATTTTAACAGAATAAATAAGTCAATTCACAAAGCCAGAGCAGAGCTAAAGCACGTTTTGAGATATGAGCAGAAGTAAAATTATAAATAAAAATTTGGGACAAACAAAAAATAAAATTACAAATAAAAGGTGGGACAAATAAAAAACCCTCAAAACGTGGAAGGAAATGGAATCGATAATTACAAAGCGTGCTACTGTTGCCCCCAAATGACATGTATTTGGTTAACTCAGAAATGAAGCAAAAGAAAAACTCTTCAATGGCCAGTGTCTCTCGCTGGCATTGTGGCGTTGTCAGTTACATGTGGACCCCCACTGGATAATGAGATCCACAGGGACAGCCACACCCAGCTTTGGAGGGCTAAACTTGCCAGTGCCGTGTCCAACACTCCCGGGGCCTCTCGGTGGGAATCACACTGTGCAAGCCCTGCTGGTAAACCTTGGATTGCTAACCGCCAGGCGGTCGGACCTGCCCACGGTGTTTCAGAGTTTTATGTCATCAGGAGGCACGGGGCTAGGTTTTGGTGGGTGAGTGGTCCACGCGTTGGCCTTTCTTGCTGTTCCGTGCCGCCAGGGTCTGGGCTCATGGCGACGCTAGAGGACAGTGGAACTGATCCATGGAAAAGGGGGGGCAGATGCCTGATCAGTTCTCCCGCGGAGCTGGTGGAGGCCTCAAATGGAACCGTTAACCTTTGAGCTGACCGCTTATCCAACTCGCCTTTCCAAGGCTTAATCATCAACACGCGTTCTCGGGTCTGGAGAAACCAGGTAAACATTCACAGCGGGTCAGCTGGCATTTTGTCATTTTTCACCTCTCTGAACATGGGGCTCCGGGAGGAGGAAAAGGTCAGGAAGAGTAAGATTCGCAACTTTGGTTTTGGCAGATGGGCCAGAGAGCCCCAAGACACCGGGAGTGCCAGGCTCCGAGCAAACACGCCCCCACAGCTGACTGGTGGGCAGCGGGCGCGGACGCGAACCTCGGGGTCCCGGGCGCCGGGAAAGTCAAGTTGCTGCGTGGGGAGCAGTGCACCCGGCGGCCCGTGGGACCCACAAGGCACGGAGAAAAGAAACCAGCAGAGCAGGTCGAACTCAAGACCCGAGCGTCAGCGCCTGGGCCCAAGACTCTGTATTTGAGGGCGCGGGGGCAGGCCGAAGGCCGAGGGCAGAGCAGAACCATCCAGCGAAAAGCCTGGTTCGGTACCGACGAGCTCTTGGGAGAACAGTCGCCTGGACGCCCAAGGAAACTTTCTTTCCTTCACTTACCGCACTCTAGAACTGGGAATCAGTATCAGCGAAGACGCCTCAAAATCGTCCGAAAAAGGGGCGGCGGGCGCGACTGGCTCAAACGTCCGCAAACCCCTCCCACGCCCGCCTCTTCCCGCCCCAGAAGAAGCCCCTCCCACCGCCCGCCTGTTCCCGCCCCCAGAAGAAGCCCCTCCCACCGCCCGCCTCTTCCCGCCCCAACAGAAGCCCCTCCCACCGTCCGCCTCTTCCCGCCCCCAGCAGAGGACACGTAAACCCGCCCCGCGCGCGAGACGAAGAAGTCTGGGCTTCTACGGTACCCGTCACCGCAATATGGCGGCACCCAGCGGAAGGGAATGCGAAGAGGAACGTGGAGCATTCGTTCCCTAAAACCCTAAAACTCATGGATCCCAGCGTACAGTTCAGGAAGTCGAAGGCGCAGTGTCTGGGCAAAGCGGACCTCAGCCGGCGAGGCAGTGTGGACGAGGACGTGAAAGAGATAGTGCAGTTGCTGAACTCGCGAGATCAGTTTTTCACCACCAGTTCCTGCTCCGGCCGCATCCTCCTCATTGACAGGGTGAGGCCCCTTTGTGCCCTTTTGGTTTCCTTCTAGTCCGCTGCACTGATCCAGTTTGTGTTTATCCTTCCGGCAGGTGGTGTGCCCCCTTTTTCTTCATCTGTGAAATTGGAAATTGAGTTAGGTCAGTTATTCTAAAAGTTTGAAGTGCCTCCTCTTGGCAAGGGCCCCTGGTGGTGCAGCGTTTAAAGGAGCTCAACTGCAGCGAACCGGTTTAGAGGTTCGAATCCAAACCCACCGCCGCTTGGAAACTAAGGAATGTTCTGTCCTGCAGGTTCCCGGGAGACTTCATAGCAATGAATTAATCCCGGGGATCTTTCAAAATATAACTAGCAGGTGATGACGGAACTGCTGGCCCTGAGACCGTCCTGAGGGTCAGGGATTGCAGAATTTGATTTAGAATACTAAATACAAAATAAAACTGACCAAACCCATTGCCATCAATTCGTTTCTAACTCACAGCGACCTTGTCGTGCAGGTGCAGAGTAGAACTAGCTAGCCTAGGGAGGGAAGCATGCTGGGTTACTGTCTTCAACTGCTATGCCACATTATTGGTTCTAGCTGATTGGAAAAGGCCTGGTAGCATACTGGTTATGGGCCGCGATCCCAAAGGTTAGCCATTCAAAACCACCACTTGCTCCACTGTGGAAAGAGGGGCTTTTCCACGTCCATAAACAGTCTCAGGAACTCCCAGGGGTAGGTCTACCCTGGCCTATATGGTCGCCTTGAGCCTGCATCAGCTCGATGGCTGGGAGAGCTTCCTGAACACCTCCAAAATTGAGAGTTCACTGCTTCCGAGTGGCATATGGTCGTCTTACAGTTTGGGTATTTTCCTGTTACATTAAGCAATAACACATGGGGGTGCTCTGAATCATAACCCACTGGAAGACAATTTACACAAAACTAAAAGAAGGCGGAGTGGTCCAACTGTTCGCCTCACTAGTTAAACAGCTTGCTGTTAATGGAAAAGTTAGAGGTTCTGGTCCAGTCCCAGATATCATCTACTTCCGAAAAGCCAGCCGTAGAAAATCCTGTGGCGCCCACGTAGGAGTTGCGCTGAATTTAGGTCATTTAAGGTAAAGCAATAGAAAGTAGAGCCATACAGATAGTTTCGATCCCTCAGACCTTAGAAAGAGACTGCTAAGTTTCCATAGCAGAATTGTTGGCTAAGTGCTGAGGGAAGTTATCTAAATTCAGCCCTTGCTGTTCCATCAGAGGGTCTGCCTCATAGGGATTTTGTGTGGCGGAAATAGAGTAATGCGTTTGCAACGTTTAGCCTTGTGCTTGGCCACACTACATGTTCCGTAAACATTGTTAGGGAGTTAATTTTAGCCATTGAGAGCATGGAAGACACAAATTCACTATTTTGACTCTTGGTCACCCACAAAAGAGCCCTGGTAGTGCAGTGGTTAAAGTGCTTGCCTTGTTACCAAAAGGTCCCTGGACTTAAACCCATTACCCTGAGGTAAAAAGATGTGGCAGTCTGCTTTTCAAAAAATTTTATTATAATTAATCATTTTATTGAGAGCTCTTACAGATATCATAACATCCCATAGTTAAACGACATCAAGCAGTATTGTAAAATTGCTATCAATTTCAAAACATTTTCTTCTTGAATACCTTAATATTCTTTATCTCCGCCCTCCTATACCCTACTGCTAGGACCCCCCCCCATTTTTTCCTATAATAGTTTTTTTTGGGGCCATATCTTACATGATCCGATATATCCATTCACATACAATTCTGTTGTTTGATCCCATAGAGGGGGGTTATGCAGTCATCTATACTATCAGCTCCCTTTTCCCCCTTCCCACCTCTCTTTTCTTGTCACCCGAGGGTTACTGTTTCTGAAGGGTTATCTATCTTGGCTTTCATATACTGAACAATTTTAAGTAAATAAATGAACATACTCAAATCTAACATGATTAATGAGGTAAAACAAATGTGTTAGTCTGGGTAAACTAGGGAAACATCCACAGAAACTCAATGTATAAGAGATAGTTTTATATAAAGGACAAGTGTACATTGAGAAAGCATCCCAACACAGTGCTGCCCAAACCCACAAGTCCAACATTAACCCACATGTCCAACACCAATCCACAAAGTCCTCAATCTCATAAAACACACACAATGACACCGCCTGCAGGAGGAAAGCCGAATCAGTGAATGTGTAAGCATCTCAGCACTGGCAGGGGTCTCCACACGGCTGCTCCAGCACCCAGGGCTGCCTCAGGTTAGGTCCATGTGCCTTCTCCACAGGGATGTCTTGCAGGAAGTGGGCCTTGCCAGCTGAAGCAGGGAACTGGCTAAGACAGCTGTACCCTAGTCCGACCATCAAAACTAAGAACTGAGCCATTTATCTCTGCCCTTCAATTAATTCCACATGTGTTTATTAGCTAGGTTGGCACAATAAACCTAACTATCTCAACAAATAAAAACCATAATAGTAAGGGGAGGAAATATAAAAAACTAAAGGAGAGTTATGTGTTCATCAGTACTATACGGCACCCTGAATTTTTCATCCTGTGTGACCCTTCTGAGAGGATAAGTCCAATTATCTTACAGGTAGGTTTTGAGTTTCCACTACATCAATGACCTTTCATATCCATCTGGTTGCTTGTTTTTGAACTTCTGACACCTCTTGTTGACACCTTGTGTTCACGCTGGCTGGTGTGCTCTTCCATGTGGGCTTTGTTGCTTCTCTGCTAGATGGTCGCTTCTTTAACTATAAGCCTTTAAGACCCTCCCTGGATGCTATATCTATTGATAGCCAGGCACCATTAGCTTTCTTCACCACATTTGCTTATGCACCCATTTTGACTTCAGCAATCCGATCATCTGATCATGTCAGGAAGGTGAGTGTCATACAATGCCACATTATTAGAACAAACCGTTCTTGAACTGAGGTAAGATTTAAGTAGAGTCCCAAGGTCCATCTGCTTCCTTCTTCCATTTGTGTATATATACGTACATAAAACAAATGCACATATATTAATTTGTTTTCTTCCTCCTTCTGCGCTATTATGTTTACCCGTCGTTCACTTCTCAGTGATTCCTGTCAGATAAAATTTGATTGATCACACATGACCAGAAAAGCTACACCCTCTTCACCATCAATTTTAGAACACTTACTGTTCCCCTGTACTCATCATTGCTAGCTCCCCACTCATATCCCTCCCATGGCCCCCAGGAACCTTCAGACCAGTCACTGTCTCCGTCAGATTTCCTGTCCTGTTTTTATAAAAAAGCTTACAGCTGGGAACACTCTGGGGCAGCTCTAGTCTGTCCCATAGAGTCTCTGAGAGTTGGAGTGTACCAGATGGTCGGGTTTCGGTGGTGGATCTCCCAGGTTAGCATGCAGGCCCTATCCCTGCATCTGTTGCTTCTTGAGAACTGGCACTCAGGGTCTCCGATTTTCACTGGCCGTAACATCTGACCTGGATTCCTGCGCTGGCTTCCTAATGGGTCACAGGACACCAGCCTGTCTGCTACAGACCTTGTTGCACACTGTCCACAGATTCACTTCCCTACAGTTTACAGCTGCATGTCACTTCTGCACAGAGAACTCTCATGGATTTGGAAGTAGTGGCTTTTTCTTTTTTTTTTCTCTTTTATTAGTATATGTACTTCTTTTTACTCTATCTCTGTGAGGAAAGATTTGGAGTAGCTTACAAAAAGACATAATAAGAAAATACAGAAGATGGTTTTAAATTTGGATAAAGAGAGTACAGATAAAGTGAGCAAAAAAAGGTCTCACTGCCTTCGAGTCAACTCTGACTAGTAGTGACCCAATAGGACATTGAATTGTCCCTGAGAGTTTCTGAGACTGTAACACTTTACAAAAGTAGAAAGCCTTGACTTTTCTACCTCAGAGCATCTAGTGGCTTCAAACTACTGACCTTGCAATTAGAAGCCCATTGTGCAACCATTATGTAACCAGACCTAATCAAACATGCCGTTAGACCTTATAAACTTACAGGTTGGGGACCACACATTGGGCATAGAGTTTGAGCAATGAACACAGGAGCAGAAGTCATACAAAAAAAGGAGACTGGTTTTCTGGTTTCAAGGCCAGATAGCATGATCTCCTGTGACCCCATTGTGCAAATGGTCACTTTGTGAAGTCATTGTGATTACTGGTCCCCTGGGTTCTCCCACTGTCCTGCGGGTAGAATCTGATACCTAATAGCTAGTTGCAGTAGAATCCGTCCACACCACGGCGACCTGTGTGTCAGAGTAGAACTGTGCTCCAAAGGGTTTTCAGTGGCAGTTTCAGAAGTAGACTGCCAGAGCACTCCCAAGGGACCTCTCGGTGGCCTAAAATCTCTAACCTTTCACAGTGAGCACACTTACCATGCAGGAACCTAATACTAATAGAACCTAAATAAGTTTTCCCAGTTAATAAAGTCGGTGTTAAAACATATGACTTCTTGAAATTGTGCCCTTACAGCCCTAGCTCTGCCTTTTTAAAGTACTTTATAGTCTAATCTAGTAATCATAAACTCGTGCCTCGAGAGACTCAGGAAGTATTCCAAAGATCTCAACACGTCAGTGTGTTAGACCAGGATGACTAGAGAAATCCAGAGATACTCATACATGGATAAGAAAGAGCTCTATATTAAAGGGTAATTGTATTTTAAGAAAATGCCCCACAGGAGGAAAGTAAAAGGAAACAGAGGAAAGAACTAGGAGGCCAAAGGCATTTATAGGGGTATAAACACAGGCATGCACGTATAGAAGTATATTAATATAGAATGATAGGCATATAGGTCTATGTACATATATTTCTAGGTGAAGTATTAAGATAGACTGACATTGCCTCCACTCAAGTCCTTCCTCAGTACAAGAACACTTTGTTCTAATAGCCTGCATTCCATGATGCTCACCTTTCCAACTAGATTGCTAAAAACAAAATGGGTGCATAAGCAAATGTGAAGAAAGCGGATGAGGTCCAGCACTTGGAAGATATAGCATCTGGATTCCTAAAGGTTTGAAGGTCAAGGAAGCAACAAATCTCGCATGGAAGAAGCTCACCAACCTGTGTGATCATGAGGTGTTGATAGAATCAGGCATCAGGCATCACAAGACCCAAACACAACCATTTTGATGCGAACAAGGAGGATCAGAAAAGAGATCCAATGCCCATCTGTAGACAATTGAACATCCCCTCACATAAGGGTCACAAGGAAGGGAGGAGCCAGCCGGGGTGCAGTATAGCACCAATGAAACATATAACTTCTAGTTCTTTAATGCGTCCTCCCCACCACTGTCATGATCCTAGTTCTACCTTACAAATCTGGCTAGACCAGAGCTTGTACATTGGTACAGGTAAGAGTTCTGTACACACAGAATCCAGGACAGATAAAACTCAGCACCAATCATGAGAGTATTGATACCATGAGGGTAGGGCAAGGGGGGGACTGGCGTAACGGATTGCAATGATTGACGTACAACCCCACCCAGGACAAACAACAGAAACATGGGTGAAGGGAAGCAGGACAGTGTAAAAGATCAAAATAAAAATAATTTATAAATTATCAAGGGTTCATGAGGGAGTGAGGGGGGAAAAGGAGGATACCAAGGGTTCAAGTAGAAAGAAAATGTTTTGGAAATGATGATGGCAACATATGTTCAAATGTGCTTGATACAATTGATGCATGAATTGTTATAAGAGCTGTAAGAGCCCCCAATAAAATGATTTATTACAATTTTTTTAAAAGAAAATGTCCCAGCCCAGATTAAGTCCAATATTAGTCCATAAGTCTGATACTAGTCCATAAATCCCTCTTAAACTCATGCAGCATATGCAATGATATAAGATGCAGGAAGATCACAGGCCAGTGGGTACAAGTCTTGTGGATCCAGTGGTGGTGGAAGCATCTCCATGGCTCTCGCAGGTCTCATTGTGACTCCAGCAGCTCAACAGTAGGAAGGTGAACCAGAAAGAAAGAGGTTCTAGCAGGGCAGGGCTTGTCAACTGGAAGAGGAAGGAGGAGGGAGGGAGGAAATTCCTAGAATCCTCATGGAAGTTACACCCCTAAGGAGGCATCATCAGACTGTGACCTGATGGACAGGCTAGACTCCACCCCTACACTTAACTTATCAAGTTGATATGAAATTATATGACTACCACAGTCAGTAAAATACTAGCCAAATATATTAGCTGCACTATGACTCAGGACTGCTAGGATACAGCTTCTTAAGGCTCTGTTTCCTGACCTTCGTGACTAGATGAGACAATATTAAGGGTCTTTGCCCTGTCTAGGGTCGCTATGAGTCAGAATTGGCTTGATGTCTATATAAATAATATTATTTACCTTAATGGACACATTGTTTTCTCTCAAACTGTAAAGGAATTCCTTTTAGTTTGGGCTTAACTTTACTCAGACACTTAACTGGATTGTTCTCAGTAATACTTAAAATCACCACTTGGGATTCTTGACCTCAGAAAGTCTACAAGAGCCCGAGGAGCTCTGGTGGCTCCACATGGGGCTGCTTACTGCAAGGTGAGAAGCTCTAACCCACCAGCAGCACTGTAGGAGGGAAGTGAGGCTTTGCACGCCTGTAAAGATCTGCAGTCCCAGAAACCCACAGGGATGAGTCCTTTCTGTCCTGCAGGGCAGTTAGGAGTGGAATTGGTTCAAGGGCAGTGAGACAGCGTGCTGTGCCTGTGCTTACTCATTCTTGTAAACAGTATATCACTCTATTAAATCATATGATTTGCTATTTTAGGGTGCAAGTGGTTTTGAAGTTCAGAAACAAAACTGCTGTTGGCTGCTGGTTACCCATAAACCCTGTGTAAAAGACGATGTGGTAAGTTTATTTAAGTTTAGAAATAACCTGAAATTCGGAGTTACTTTAAATGCATGAGGAAAAATTAGAAGATTCAAAGTGATATATGTGCATAAGTGTGCATTTAAGATTATAAAGCCTAGGGAGCATTTATTAAAGTGGCTACTTTGGGTTATAGGAGACAAACGTCTGTTGGTATCTATGAGTGTATGTATTCAAGCATATATTCAAGTGTGTGTGTGTGTGTGTATATTTGCTGCAGCTCAACAAATCACATCCTCTTGTACACAGCAGAAAGCATATGGATATTGGATGACGATTTAATTGTAACTTTGAATTTCAGTTCTGCCACTTGGTAACTTGACCATGGGTTAAATTATAGAAAACGGGGTGCACCAGACATCCGCACTTTATTGTCATCACTGATGTAAATAAATTGCATATGACTTACTTGGATTGCATCTTCCAAACCTAATCTGTGCTACAGTAATTTCCTAGTTGAAAATGTTCAGTTATGCTTATGACAGGACTTTAAGAAGTGTATGGAAAAATGGAATTAAAAACTACTGAAAAATTTCCAAAAACTCTTTTAGGTTCCCTCATCGTAAGTTTATATTACATTGGTCGGGTCCTTTAGGTCCCCAATGAATGTAGACATTCTAATTTAGCTGTCCCGGGAAGGAAGGTGGAGCTGTGGTGGTGGTGTGGGTATTCATTGCTTGCGATCTGCGTGGTCGGCAGTTTGAAACCACCTGTAGCTCTGAGGAAGAAAGATTGGGCTTTCTACTCCCGTAAACAGCTATAGTCTCAGGCACCCGTGGAGATCTCTCTGAGTCAGTATTGACTCCAGAGCAGCAAGCTTGGTTTCGCTGAAAAGAAGGGGTGGCACGCACTCCTAGTTTATGTACAGCGTCCGCATTCTCTTCTTTTCCCCAGGATCTCTGCGGCGGGAAAGATAACTGGCAGCAACCCCAGTAGGGGAAAAAATCTTTTCCCTTAGGATCTGATCCATAGTTCTGCTTGGATTAGGGTTTTCCTCCACTTAGGCCAACTGTTTTCACCAGTGGTGTGGGATACTGTCCTCAGTCAAACACAGATCTCAGGTTGACTCTGATGTGGTGGTGGGAGAGTGCCAGGGTGCCAGGGTAGGGGTAACAGTCTCACCAGGAACATCATGTGAAGGACAAGGGATAGTGCCCCAGGATGCAAGACAGGCAGAACCAGCAATTGTCGGATAGAAATTCTAGCTCAGACAGCAATACAGGTGTCTGTAACCTCAGTCTATCGACAAATCATTTAAGCAGTTCTTGCAGTACTTTTAAAAATCTCCTACTTCCTTGAAATTAAAAAAACAAAAACCTTTATTATAGAGTGAAGAAGAGTTGTAGTTTCCTTTTTAAAGATACAAATTTGTTTGAAAAGAATGACACAGAAGGGTTATGAGAGAAAGGAACACCGAGAATGTCAGGAAACCCAGATTGAAGGGTTTGAGAAGGAAGGACCGAGAGCCAAGGGAGGGGTTGCTGCAGGGAAATTCTTCTGAGCGGCCCGAGTGTGGCCCGGCAGAGATGGCGTGGCGTGATCCGCAGCACAGGACCATCGAGCTGACGTTAGGACTTTGCATGTTTTCAGATGGTTGCTCTGGAGAAAGCAGCTGGGGATGCCATTTTGAAATTCGAACCATTTATTCTTCATGTGCAATGTCGACAGTTGCAGGATGCACAGCTTCTGGTAATATTCTGTAATTTTACTTGCATATATATACATATGTATATGGATATGAGTACATTTACTTTTAAAATTTAAATCTATCAGAAAATTAGTGGCATGAGCTTATTTTATGATTTCTTTATTTGTTTCTCTTATCAATATATTTAATTTTAGATTTAGAAAAGAAAGAGTCCCTAACATTGCTGGCAAAATACAACATCCTAAGAGTCCCAAGGGTGTAGGGGTGCAATAAGTGGCAACGAGGGTCTACACATCTGACCTCCTGTGGCCTCCCTATTGCCACGAGTCGGAGGTCAGCGAAGCCTCTGCGGTCTAGCCTTCTTTACCTGTTCTGATACTGTTCCTTCCACGCTGCTGTACAACTATGTTAGGTTCAATAATTCTTTGCAGTGGCCATGCGGAACTCACAGAAAGTACTCACAATTAAGAAGGTTTATTAGGGAAGTCAATTAGTTAGCGCAAATCAGGATCAACATCAGTGCGGACACAGTCATTGGTCTCCTCAGCCAGCACCTTAGTCTCTCAGCCACATGGTAGCTAAGTCTCTCTCCTGTCCCGAGTCTCTCAGCCATGTGGTGCCTTTTTCTTTGCCTCCACAGCCCACCTGCCACTCTGCCCTCCAGTTTCAGGGCCAGATCAGGAGAAGGTACCCCATAGGCAGGCTCTGCTCCTCCGAGTTCTGTGGCTCAGTCTTTCATGCCTCTGGTCTCTTCAGCCTCCCCCATTTCCAGACAGATCTTACCCTCGGGCTTCTCTCTCTGCTGCTTCGAAGAGATCGTGTTTTCGGAGCCAGCTGACTAGTCGAACAGTCCTGAAAGGGGGAGTGAGGATTAAGGGAAAAAAAGAGAGACAGAAAGTATTGGGAGGGCAACAGTCTGATGGACTGAAGCACCCGAGTTTATTCTACACACTCCTTACATCCATGCAGAAACAACCCGGGGTTAATTATCTCATTGTTAAGCAAGCACATTTGATACACCTAGCAACTCTATCTTCTGCCAAGCCAGACACCCTTGAGAAAATAAAACCACCTGTTTTTCCAGACCTTGGATACTTTCTTGTCCTTGACAGTCTGTTCAAAGCGTAAAGTCACAGAAGAAATCAGCAAACACTGACACATAGGTCATGAGACTTCTCAGCTGTTTCAAGGCTGGTCTTCATGGCCTTCAGCATCGCGTCATTTCCACAAGGGTGCTCACGAAAACTGACCAGCCCCCTGTCTACATCGTCCCTCCCCCCATGCCTTTCAGTGGGAGTTACAGAGACGTGGGCAGCAGAACCATATTAAAATATTTCCCACCACCACGGAGAGCTACACATCAGGCTGCTAACCACAAAATATAACATCCAAACTGTGGTTTTTGTGTTCTTCCTTAAGCTTCAATTTAGAGAGTTTACTTCAACATTGTATATTTTGTTTTTGCCTACTGAACTATTAGGAAAAAAATACCATGGACCTACCATGTAAAATTAAGTGTTTCATGTAGTGTTCTATTTTCTTCCTAATTTAAATGAGTTCTAAATAACTCATTTAGTTCTCTATTTTCTCTCCTAGTTAATTTTTATACTTTCAGTATGTTCATATATAAAAATTAAATTGCATTATAAGCGTTCATTCAGCGCTTGCCTAATTGAATCATCCTGTGGCAGAGCAATCTGTGGAACAATGGCACTCTTGAGAGGAGACAGACCAAGGAAGTGGGCTCTACTCTTCAAAATATTCCAAGCATGAGAACAAATTGCTGGCAGAGAAGAGCACAGAGAGGGGCCTCCGAGACTTCTCTGAGGAGGTACCTTGAAGCAGAGGCTTTAAAGACACAGAAAGTGCTGAGCATACAACGGGCACAGAGAATACTCCACAAACGGAAAATCTACAACGTTCTGTAACCAGCAAGAACATGGTGTTCACAAACCAGAAAGGACACTGGGTTTGGAGGGAGAGCGGAGAAGAGATGAGACAGGATAGACACAAGCATTTAGGGAGTCGCTGGGAGGAACAAACAGGACACTCAGCTGCTCACCAAAAGATTCGGCGTTCAAGCCCACCTAGCAACGTCTCCAGACAGTCTTACTTCTGATGAGAAATCAGTCACGGAAAACCTGCGGTGTATGGCACGCTCTGAGACACCTGATGTTTCCATTTGTAGGCCAGCGTAGGGCGCGTGGGGTTTTCTGAGTGCAAAGAGAAGGTAGGGAAGGCGTAATTGTTTAATCGAGGACTTAACTGGTCAGATTTGTGTTCTGACACAAAGAGCCGCCCTCTTGATTGGAGGAGCCTGATGAAGTGGTTACGCAATGAGCTGCCAACCACAAGGCCCACAGTGTGACACCGCCAGGAACGACAGGGCTTCCTGCTCCCGGACAAAGCTGCAGCCTGGTCCGCTCACAGGAGCTACTGTACGCTGTCCTGGAGAGCCGCTGTGAGTCGGCATCGGCCCCACTGCAGTGCGAGCTGGAGATGGGAGTAAGTGGAGGGAGATGAGGGAGGACTTAGCTGCAGTGATCTAAATAAGAGATGATGGCACGTTTTCTCGGATAGCTCAGAAGGAAGTGAAACATATTTTAGGGCTCAACTAATACCAGGGTCATCGGAAAGGACAGGCAGAGAGATGAGGGTGCCTGGCTATAGGGTAGTACCCTCTACTGAAATCAAACATGCTAGAGGGTGCCGTGGGGAAAATCAAAATTGTGCCACAGGTGAGACAAGAAATAGCTATAAAACATCTCAGTGAAAATGTCCAGTACACAGATAGATAGATGCCTGGCACACAGACCGGAGGCATTGATGCGCAGACCACACTTGAAGTCACCGGACTAAGTGAAACCCCCGGGGCGAGCGTGTCAGAGGACCAGAGGGAGCAGGTGGAGCTCCAGCACGGCGAGCTTCTCTCCCCACGCGTGCACTTCCATGCCAAGGCCTGCACTGCCTGCCGTGCCGCTGAGCTCCCATCTCGCTTTATCCGTTCGTCACGGTGTACCAGGCTACATCACTGCAGCTTACCAAAGTCTCCCATTCGCCATACTGGCAGAGTGGTTACATGGTGGGCTACTAACTGCCAGGTCAGCAGTTTGAAACCACCAGCCACTCTGTGGGAGAGTGACAGTCTCGGAAACTCAGAGGGCAGCTCTACCCCGTACTTTCGGGTCACTGTGGGTCAGCATTGACCCGGACGGTGGTGGCAGTGAGCTTTGAGTGCATAGTATTCAGAGTGCCTATCCTGAGTTGACTCAGCCCTGTTCTTCCGGGCCCAAGCTTTCGTGGACCTCTTTACCTTCGGAGGAACTTATTTCCGTGGAATTGCAAAGACTGGGAATTGCACCCTTTCACGGCTGCTCGTTCACAGTGTGCTAGGCAATCATTTAGAGCCCAGGAGAAAGTGGAAACAAGAAAAGACACTGCCCCTAACAGCCGGTATCTACACAGAGGAGCTTCACAAAGTTCCAGGACAGAGAGAGCGTTGGAGACCAACAGCAGGTCGATAACCAAGTAGGTAACCGTGAACTTTCTCACATGGTCCGTGCAACGAGGAGATCCACAGGGCTCTTCTGGGGCGTGAAGCAAGTGGGAGCACCTCAAAGGAGTGATTCTAGAAGGTGTCCGAGGAGACAGAATTTACACAGAACTAGATGAATGAACAGAGATGGCAGAGAACTGCACACAGTACAAGGTGATACAGGCAAGTGGAGGCTGACAGCCGCGCTGCCCCTGTGAGGAACAACCACAGAACAGAAGGCAAGCCAGGTGAGGTGGAGAAGACAGCAGGGGCCAGGCACACCGGGGTATCACCCGCTTGATTTGTACTGCTTACCTTGTCTGTGGCTGCTGTGTGAGGCGATACTGGAAAGGAGACGGAGGGAAAGAAGAAGCTGATTGGGAGACTCCTGCAGAAATACAAGTGCCAGACGTGGTAGAGAGAGGACAGTGGATAGGAACAGAAGTGGATGGATTGGGGGTGGATTTTGGTGGTAAAATCTGTTGGAATTGGATGTGGGAAATCAAGGCCCACTTTTGGAGTTTGAGCAATTAGGTACCATGCACTGAGAATAGGAAACCCGGTGAGAGAAACAGGTTTACGAAAAACCGCCGATGTCAGGGTAGAGGTCTGGGCTGGAAATGGAAGCCATCGACATGTCTGTGGCGTTTCAACGAGGAGACCGGACAGGCTCCCACAAGGAGAGCATGTTGCTAGAGTGAGGTTTCTCAATCTAGCTCTGTCGACGTTTTAGGCTGTATAATGTCTCTGTGGTGGGGGCGGTGCTGTGCATTGTGGGATGATTAGCAGTGTTCCTGGCCTCTACCTGCTAGATCCTAGTAGTTCTCTCCCCGCACCCCTTCGCCAGCCCAATTGTGGCAACCAAAATGTCACCCGGCATTGGCATGTTCCCTGGGGTACAGAAAATCAGCCAGAACAGAGTGCCCCAAATGAGAGACAGGGAGCTTACAGAAACAAACTGTTTCATTGTGTTTGTTTTCTGAGGCCTAGGTCTGTCTAAGTAGTACTTGGAGGTTACTAAAGTGAAGTCATTTACGAAGCCGCCCTCTATGCTCAGACTATCAAAAACCTACTGTTCTCATTATTTTAACAAATGATTTTACAGAAAGGCCCTGCAGTTTGGGCCCTTAGAGTGACTTTTCCGTATTCAGGCTGCATTTCCTTTGTTCGTGTAGCAGTTCTCATCCTGATGACCTAGAAACAGGAAACAGCATAAATTCACTGCCAGTCTTTCCATATCGTGGTTCTAATCATAATAATCACGGCTTACATTTAAGGAGTAATTATTTACCAGACACCAGGAGAAATGTTTCACATGAATTATTCCAATTAATTCTTTCACTACCCTTTTAATTTGCTGCTAATCTCAAGCCTACTTCTCCAGAGGGAAACAGTTACTTTCAGAGATTTTTAAGTGTACGTGTATTTGTTTTTACCTTTATACCACACTGTGTCAGGAATAAAGTCACTTTCTGCCTTGTAAAAATAGGCAAGTGTACATTTTATTGAATATATGCCTTTTGGTTTTTATCTGACTTTTCCAAAGAGTCATTATTTCTAGCAGGAATGCAATCAAAGTCACTTTTAAGCAAAATTTATATTGGTACAAATACGAAAATAGATTTTGGAGTTCTATGTTTTTTGAGTTTGTGAAATGTCATAGAGGATCTGAGTAGCCAGATGAACTCAAGTTAACCTTTTTTTTTCTCTTACAGCATTCAGTAGCAATAGACTCTGGATTCAGGAACTCCGGCATAACAGTAGGGAAGAGAGGGAAGACAATGTTGGTAAGAACCTTGTGGTGACAGGTAGTTCTTTCGATGTGAAGTGATTAGCCTTAGAATAACTCTCGAATTCAGCTTCTGCTCTGACCCCTGCCTTCATCCTCTCCTGATGCCCTCCTCGTTCTCTCCTCATCTCCCCACTCAACACCTGCAGTGGCTCACGCTTCCTCTGGGGCAGGGTCCAGAATGGTTGGATTTATATTTGAAGTCCTTGTTTCACAGTCCTCTACAGCTTTAACCTGGTTGATCCTATATGCTCCTCTCCGTCATTCTCTACTAGGCACCGCCCTATCTGAGATTGAGTACAAAGGCCTCTGTTCAGGTGCTGGCTGCATCACACCTGTGCTGTATGAATGTGGGCGTGTGCCTTCTTCACTTGCCACCTGAATTTCCTGGCAGCCATATCAGAAGTGACTCCATGGCAGTGAGTTTGGTTTTTGGGTTGTCTCCTCACACCATTTTCCCTAGGACCACATCCTGGTCATCTATTTGCTTAAGGATTGTCTGAGGTGGTTTTTGTATTTCCTCTGCAGAATTGAGTAGTTGCAACAGATTGTATGGCACCATACAAGCCAAACCCGCTTCTGTGGAATCCGTTTCAAGTCAGAGACACTATAGGACAGAGTTGAACACCACCCCCAGAGAGTTTCCAAGGCTGTAAATCTTTATGGAGGCAGGCTGTCTTTCTGTCTAAAAGTCTCCCATGAAGCCACTCGTGGGTTTGAACTGCCAACCTCTGGGTTGACATCTGTGCCACCCGTGCTCCTCTCCAGTGCGGCACACAAAGTCAGAGAGGGTCTGTCCATCCCTTTACAGAGGGAGCCCAGGAGCAGGCATTGGACTGCTGACTGCACTGTCAGTGGTTCAAAGCCACCAGCTGTTCAGGGTAGAGATGACGTGGCCCCTGCTGCCGTAGAGATTCACAACATCTGGAACGCGAAGGAGCAGTTTGGCTCTGCCCTGTGTGCTATGCGCCAGAGCGGAGTGGATGCGTGTGGTTTAGTTCTGATGCCGCTATTGGAACAGCATGGCACTTCTGCACTGAAAGTAACCAGCAGATGCCTTTGTGAGTCTGCCAGAGTTCCTGCGCCGGCCCTGGCCCCGCCAACCTGGGAAAGTTTGCCCTGTTCTGATCCCTTGTACGGAGTTACAAAGAAGGTTCATCTCTAACTAGTTAAAGATTTGTAATTAAGTCACAACACATGCATGTGGTTCTTTTTTAAAAATCATTTTATTGGAGGCTCATACAATTCCTATCATAATTTATAGATATATCCATTGTGTCAAACATATTTGTCCATTTCTCACCATCATCATTCTCAAAATATTTTCTTTACACTTAAGTCCTTGGTATCAGTTCCTCATTTTTTCCTCACACTCCCCCCACCCCCATGAACCCTTGACAGTTTATAAATTTTTTTTTCATGTCTTACACAGTCCAATGTCTCCCTTCATGTTGTTCATCCCCCCAGGGAGGGGTTTATATAGAGAGCCTTGTGATTGATTCCCCCTTTCTACCCAACTTTCCCCTTACCCTCCTGGTATAGCTACTCATTATTAATCCTGAGGGGTTTATCTCTCCTGGAATCCCTGTGTTTCCAGTTCTTATCTGTACCAGTGTACATCCTCTGGTCTAGCCAGATTTGTAAGGTAGAAGCGGGATCATGGTAGTAGCGGGGAGGAAGAATAAAGAGCTAGAGGAAAGTTGTATGTTTCTTTTGGTGGTATACTGGCTGGTTTCTTCCCCACAACCCTTCTGTAAGGGCATGTCCAGTTGCCTACAGATGGGTCTTCGGTCTCAACTCCGACCTTCCCCTCATTCACAATAATATGATAGTTTGTCTTTGATGCCTGATATCTGATCCCATCAACACCTCGTGATCACACAGGCTGGTGTGCTTCCTCCATTTGGGCTTTGTTGCTTCTGAGCTAGATGGCAGCTTGTTTTTCTTCAAGCGTTTAAGACCCCAAATGCTATATCTTTTGATAGCTTGGCATCATCAGCTTTCTTTACCACATTTGCCTATGCACTTGCTTTGTCTTCAGTGATCCTGTCAGGAAGGTGAGCATCATGGAATGCAGGCTATTAGAACAAAGTTTTCTTGCATTGAGGGAATACTTGAGTAGAGGCCCAATGTCCATCTGCTACCTTAACACTAAACCTATAAATATATGCACAATATCATATAAAATATATTTGCATATGTACATGCCTGTATTTAGACCTCTATAAATCCCCTTTGCCTCCTAGTTCTTTCCTCTATTTCGTTTTACTTTCCTGTCTCTAGCCCAAGGCCTGTTGCCACAAGGCAAAGGCCAGGCATGCCTCTATCTTTCCTTCTAGCGATCTCACTCCAGCTGTCGGGGCAACACTCTTCCTTTCCCGCTGTGTTCATTCGCTCATTTACTGCAGCAGCTGCAAAGAACTCACAGACAGTACTCACAATTGTGGAGGGGTCATTAGGGAAGCTAATGGGTAACCACAAGCCAGAATAACAAAACCCAGTAAGGATAGTCGTTGGTCCACAACAGGACCTCTTCTCAGCCAGCATCCAAGTCTCTCCCTTTGGTACTCAGCCTCTCAGGCACGTGCTCCCTTGGCCTCTGCCTCTGAGGACCATGAAGCCAGCCCACTGCTCCGCCTCCAAGCCTAGTGCTACTCCTCTGCTCAGTCGATGGTCTCCTTGTCTCAACCTCTGGGCTCAGCAGAGCATATGCTCTGCTGCTGCTCCACTTCAGGCAGGAATGTTGAATGTGCTCTACTGCTGGCTCTTCCTGATGATCTTAGGAATTCTCTTTCCCTCCTTTTGAAGTGACTATATATATGAATAACAACCAAGACTGACCAATCCCCACTATGAATGTTTCACACACCCTATTAGCCTAGTTCATCCCACTGGTGGAAGTTACAGAAACATGGATGGAAGAGCCACCTGGAGACAGCTCACTTCGCCCCAGCACCTCTCCGCTCTCCTCTAGCTTCACTATGTGTCATCAGTGGGTTTGGGCTACTGCAAGAAAAGCTTCAAAGCGTTTTCCTTCATTTAAAAGGTGGCCTTCCACAAACAAAGGTGATTGTATTGAAGAATTTTTTTCTGTGTAGAGGTGGGTTCCCTCATTTCAAAGTGAGGGCAAATTTGCATAACACTGAAGGGTGAGCAGTTGTCCATAAATCAGACATATGCAATGAGGGAACGGCCTGTATGAATTATCGGACTGTTTGGCAGAACCTGTATAGCTTAGTTGTTTTGAGTTTTAACTACTTCAGACTGCCCTATAGTCCAGCTCCCTGTATTTCCCTGCTTTCTGCTTGTGACGGTCGGCACCCATGGAGGGGGCTACAAAAGTAGGCATCTAGAAAGCGGGACTGCAGCGTAGCTCAGGCCTGTGGTACTGACGTGTGCCCCACTCACTTAGCACCACTGTTGCTTCTGGTGGCCCAAGCAAACACCACGCCGTTCATGTTTTCATTCGTTACAGGTCCCGTCACTCCCACCTTTCATCTCCCACACGTGACTCTGTCATTCCACCCGTCACGAGCCCTGCTTTGGCCATCGCCTTCCCTCACTTACGATTATGTCCTGATGAGTCTTCTTGCTCATGGTCTTCCCTTCGACCGTGTTCTCAGGATCTCCAAATATTTCCCACGGTATTGAGGCCTTCTCTATTTCTCTTCATCTACTAGTCTTCCTGATGCATCGCGTCCTCCAGTCATACAGAAATACGTGTGGTTTCCCAGCTGTCTGACAGCCTTTCATGTGTCTAGACCACGAATGTGTTGTTCCTTGAGCGGATGCTCTTCTCCCTTTCTCCTCTTCCTGTACACCGAGTGAAATTGCTACTTAAACCCCAAACCAATGTTGTATTGGTGTTTATCTTTTTGTTCATCTGTTTAGTTCTTGTTTTATAGTGTGAGCTCTAGCCTCACTCCATAAAGTTTCACTGAAAGGCTTTTGTGCCTTCTAATAGTTTTGGTTATTGTTTTTAGCCTCTACTGGGAACATGCGCAGTGCTACATCAACAGGGTGGTAGGTTGAATGAGCATGCAGCCACTTTGTGCACTGGAGCAGTTGCTTTACTGTGCTGCTTGCAGCATTCTTGGCACACTAAGACGCTTCGGCACCCAATGCATTTCGAGTTTCCATTGACGCTTCTGTAGAAGTTTCATTTATTTCCCTTCTTTAAATTGTGTACTAAAGCGATCTAAGCTTCACCAAGATTGAAACTGTTACAGTTACTGAGTTCTTTGATTTTATCTACTTCTCTGATGCCTTTCTTTAGAAATGACTTTATATGATGGGAAAACCTATTTAATCTCCTTCAATTCAGCTGGGTTCAGCTAAATTATTTCCAAGTACAAACATAAAAGCTTTTATGGAGCTACACTACATTTAAGAGTAGCCCTGGCTTTTTAAAATTCTCTTTGGTACCTTCATTAATAAGTCTTCACATCTAAATTGTGGTTTCTTTTGTAGGCTGTCCGGAGTACACATGGCTTAGAAGTTCCTTTAAGCCACAAGGGACAACTGATGGTGACAGAGGAGTATATTGACTTCCTGTTAAATATAGCCAATCAAAAAATGGAAGAAAACAAGAAGCGAATTGAAAGGTATATTGATTGGATATTTCCATGGTATTTTTGTATTCCTAGAAAATATTAGTACACAATCTTCAGTTTATATTCCAAACTGCATAGCTGTCCCTAGCTTTACCATGAACAAAAGAGATGATCAGGTAACAGGTGAGAGTAGGTCGAGCTGAAATAGGCACTAAATGGTGGGACCCAGGACTGCCAGCATGCAGCAGCAATGAGAAAATTGGAATCTTTCAGAGAAGAGAGCCCACCATTTACTGACCAACTTGAAGGCATCAGGACGGGTGCACGTGGCCCTGGATGTGAGCCATCGGAGGGTACCTAGAATCCCCAAGAAAGCAAGATCTCGGGTGAGAGGAACAGCCTGATTAAATTATTTAGTGTGATGCATGTTTTATGTCTCTGCACCTCTGACTAGTTCAAACCCCAGCCTGTCATGGCTTAGATCTAGAGGTGTCATCGATATCCAGGAGGGAGGGCTGGGCTGTCAATTTACATTGGTGTGCTTCTCTACATTGTTTTTCAAGATCACTTTATTGGGGGCTCTTGCAACTCTTATTACCGTCCATACAGCAGTTGTCTCAGGCCTATTTGTACACGTTGCCATCATTCTTTTCTAGACACTTACTTTCTATTGAGCCCTTGGTATCGGCTCCTCTTTTTTTATCTCCCACCCCCATACCCTTGTGGCCCCTTGATAGATTATAAATTTTTATCATTTGCATATCTCACACTGACCACCCTCTTCCTTCCCCCATTCTTTCTGTTGTTCTTCCTCCTGGAGGGGATGTGTGTGGTTATGTGTTGATCATTACAATCGTTACCCCCTTCCTCCCCTTCTCTTCCCCCTCCCCTCTAAATCAACAACAAGGGGCATATACAGATCCTGGGTGTGTTGGAACACAGCAGTCTAGCTGAGAGGAAGTATTGAGAGGTGGAAGTAGAGAAAGCATAATGGAAGGGCAGAAGGAAAGCGAAAGGAAGCAGGAAGGATCTAGGAAGAAAATCTGTGGATTAAGGAATAAGCATAGGTATATACATATATACATAGGTATATACATATACATACATATAAATACATTACTCCATAAAATAGAGGTACTGGCCTATGTACACATATGTATATGGCAATACACTGAGGTAGTGGATAGACTTCAAGCCTCTGCTCAAGCCCTCCCTCAATACAAGCACCCTTTGTTCTAACAAACTGGCATTCTGTGATGCTCACCCTCCCTGCACAGTCGCTGAAGACAAAATGGGTGCCTAAGCAAATGTGGTGAATAAAGCAGGTGGTGCCCAGCTATTAAAAGATACAGCATCTGGAGTCGTAAAGGCTTGAAGTGACAAAAGCAGCCTTCCAGCAGAGAAGCAGCAAGCCCACATGGAAGAAGCACACCAGCCGGTGGGATCATGAGGTGTCATCGGGAAGGGGTATAAGGCATCAGAAGACCCTTATCAAACAAATATCGAAAAACATTGTTGAGAACAAGGGGGTTAGGAACAGAGTCCAAAAGCCCATCTGTAACCAATGGAACATCTCCCCACAGGGAAGAGATGAGTTAACCAGGGGACAGTAAAGCACTATTAGAACCCACAATGTTCCTCTGATCCCTTGATGCTTCTTTGCCCCCCACTGTGATGACCCCACTGCTGCCTCTCACTGTGGACTAGACCAGACATGTGCACAGGCACAGAGAAGAGAGAAGAGCTCATGACATGGCATCCAGGACCAAGCAGCAATGCTTTGCTTTCCTTTTTCTTTTTTATTTAACGAATACCCAAAGCCTCACAACTAGATCAGTAAGTAAAATCATGATAAATGGAGAGAAGGTTGAAGTTGTCAAGGGTTTTTCCTTGCCTAGATTCACAATTGATGCTGATGGAAGCAGCAGTCGAGTTCAAAAGACAATTCACATTAGGTAAATCTGCTATTCTACAACTCTTCAGAGTATTGAAAACTCTGGTATTATCAGTCGCCTTAAATGCAGGTGAAAGTTGGACATTGAATAAAGAATAATGAAGTCGAATTGACACATTTGAATTGTGCTGCAGAAGAACATTGAAAGTACCTTGGAATGCTAAAAGGACAGACCAGTTTGTCTTGGAAGAAAATGGCCAAAGTGCTCCTTAGAAGCATGGTGGCAAGCCTTCGTTTTACATACTTTGGACATGTTATGAGACCAGTCCCTGGAGAAGGACATCATCTTTGGTAAAATAGGGGGGAAGATATAAAGAGGAAAGTCACAGTGGCTGTAACAATGTGCTCAAGCATGGGAACAATAGGGTGGCTGAAGACCCGATAGTATTTCATTCTGTTGTACATAAGGGTTCTGTGGGTTGGAACCAATTTGATGGCACCTAACAGCAATAACATTTAAAAAAATTACTACTAACATGTTCTTTTTCCCCTCTCTCTCATACCCTGTCTCCTTTATTCCTAAACTCATTTTGAAGTTTCTGTTACTCCTCTCCTGTGCCATTGGATGGACTTAAGTGCCCACACACAGCCCAACCTTCCTGCCACCCCTTACTGCTATATCAGGATTTTGATGAAGCAACAGAAAACATTGATCCACATGGAAAAATAAACAGGAGAAACAGCCACAAATAGTGAACGACACCACCCCCCCCAAATGGCTGAACGCGAATGAAACCCAAAAGACAAATAAAAACTAAGATGACAGGATTTGTAGAGGAATAAGAACAGAAGGAAATGGACAGCTGAATTTGTGAACTTGAAGACATTTTTTACTTCAGTTTACAAGAATGAACAACAAAAAGAGCAAAGAAGTCTGAATAAAGTTCATAATTATAAGAAAGGTAACTATCCTAACTGTGTCTCATTGGGATTCCAGAACAGGAAGGAACAAACAAACCCACAGAGAACATAGCCCCAAAAAATTTCTGGAAAAAACATTTTTAACAGCATAAAAGGGGAAAAGTAACTACTCAGTAAGTAGCGAGAACCCCAAACGGGATATATCCCAAAAGAAGAGCAGCATACCACATGGCAGTCAAACTCAAAAACCAGGAGAGGATTCTGAGAGCAGCCAGGCAGATAATAATAACAGCCAAGGAAACCCATAAGAAGGATTTTGGATTTTTCAGCAGAAACCATCAAGCAAGAAGACAGTGGATGACATATAAAATCCTGGTAGAAGAAAACATTATCAATCAGGAACCTTCTATCCAGCAAAATTATCACTCAAATATAAGAGAGAGATGAGTATTTCCAGACAAGGATAAATTAAAGGCATGTGTAAAGGAGAACTGGATCTTAGTACCGGTTCCATCACAAGTTACTCAACTCTCTTGCCTTCATTTTCTTCACCTCTAACTTGGGGGAAATATATGCTTTATAAGAAAATTCGTATAATGTAAGTAGTGTGTGCATTATGTTATTGAATAATTGTTAGTATAGATGTAGCACATGTGTTGAGTTCTATAAGTTTAATTGCTTCATAGAGTATTTATTAATGCACAATGAACTCAACACAGACTCCCTGCCGTGGAATTGATGCCAGCTCACGGCAGCCCGTAGGACAGGGCAGAGCTGCCCTGTGCATTTGCGGCTAAACCTGCAGGAGCCCAGAGCTCCTACTCGATCCGCCGAGCGGCTGGTGGTTTCGAGCCCAGCTCATAATCACTCTGCCAACAGGACCCTGTCAGTGAGCATCAGGTAACATGGGTTACACGATTGCGTTACTAAATAATTAATAGTATGCTTTGAATACCACATGTCCCTGTCATGTTAGGGATTCTCAGTTTAAAATAGTCCCCCCCCCCTTCTTCATTGACTCAAATGGGGAGTCAACCTGTAACTACACCAGTACCACAGTCCAGAATTTCACAGATGGAGTTCCCCACTTGAACCACAGAGTCCACAGCATTATTCAACTGGTGATTTTCTCATTTCTTGGAAGGATAGGATGAAACTTAGACTATCCCAGAGACCTTGTAGAGAAATTAATTCATTATATACAGTGAATGTTAAAAATAATCTCTAATGGAACCCTGGGTCAAAAAAGCTAAGAGGTGTCCTACCTGCACAGCAAACATTCTAACTAAAGTTAAAATTTCAAATAAATAAAAGAGCATTCAGCTGAACAACAAAATGCAGAGTTTGAACGCTATTACTTCCTTGCGTCATTCCAAAAGTGTACTTCATTTGTTAGATGCTAATCCAGTGAGACTGTTTGCTAAAATAGAGAAGGAAGCAAATCAGTTTTCTTTCTTTCCTTGAATTTAAAAAAGATTATAAATATAGCCCAAGATCAACTAACTATACACCTGGTGAAGTTAATTGAGCCATATTCACCAACTATAAAATCAAATTACGCTTTAATTCCGTTGCCTCAAAAGTCTGTTTTGAGATTATAGTCTGCATGCTGCTGTCGAGAGAGCCGTGCTCATTGCGTGAAATCAGTGGAAAATTAAGAAGAGTAAAAAGTGTCTTAAGATACTGATTAGAAGATTACATGTGAATTCAGAAATTGTGGACAAATTAGGGGGCTCCTTTCAGAACAGCTGCACATTCAACCAAATGCAGAGAAAAAACATTCCTCTTCTGTTTTGAAAAGAGTAAAACTAATTAAACATTGGAGGTGATGAGTTCTGCAATCAGATATTTAGTACTCAAATTTGTAGATAAAAAGTTTATATAAAGTATTAAAAATTTTAAAGTCAAATTCTAATAAGTAAACATTTCAACAATGAGCATTTTGACTGGAAATGTGAAAATGATGGGAGGAGAGTTAAATGCTGTAATCGAAGAAGGGTCTTGGTGTTAGTTCACTGGTGCTGCCATAGTGGGGGCGTCCAGTAACCCAAGGTGTTTCCTCACCGTACTGGAGAATCGGCTAGGAAGCCCAGTCGGATCCTGGCCTTGTCGTTTCCTCCCCTGAGCCTCTCCTCGTTCCTGATGATTCCCAGCTGTGCTTGGAGCACTTCACCTTGTAGACTGGCCTCACGTGCTTTTTGTCTTCTCCCTGTATCTGTCTATTCTGCTCTTTTATAAAGTACCATTTAGAAGTAATTTGTTTAAGGGCCCACCCTAGTGTGAGATGATCTCATTAATTTAAGACAAGAAAATCCTTATTTCCAAACAAGATCACTTTTGCAGGTGTTAGAATTTAGATACATATTTTGTGATATGAATTCAATTCATACAATGGTATTGTGAAAAAAAAATTCTAAAGCCTATTTCTGGTGGGAGGGTACTTCCAGGATTACTGGCAGGCAGGATTCTTGTTTTCTGAAGTGGGGAGAGGGGGGAAAGGTCTGCAAATAGCACTCTTCATTATGAACATAGAAAGATAATCCCATGCATAATTACTTCCAGGTAAACAATAGGAGTGTGATTTATTTACTAATTTAGAAAAGAAGGCTGTCTTTGAACCCATTGCTGAAAGGTTAGGACTTGGGTCTGATGAAACTATCCTTTGATTATGAGTAGAATGAAGCTAGCTATATTTCTTTCACCAGTAATAAGAACAATATGCAAAGAAGAGTGTTCAGTGAAATAAAGAAGAGGCAGATTCTATTAGCCTGTATTCTTGCTGGTAAGAATATAGGAAATATGAAAGAAAAAGATGATTGGGATGTCTCTAGGGGTTTTTTCAACACTAGTAAGTGAGCTGTTAAAGGATGAGCAAATGGAATATTTTTTGTCTGCCTCTTGCCCTGCCGCAGCTCCTTTCCAAACACATCCCCACTCCATCGGTAACCCGGTCCACTTGTCTTCAGTCTCACCCACGTGAAAAAGTCCATTGCGATTAGCAGCAAGTACTTTAGGCATTTCTGAAATAGGTAATCCATCAAAAAGGTAACAGTTAAGGATGACTACATATTTTTTTAAGAACGCTAGTTCTTTCAACAAATATACAAAGGGTTTTCAAAAAGCCGTATTCCAAAAGCTTGTTGAAGCCCTTTCATATGTGTCAGGAGGTACAAAAAGTAATGGACTGCCAACTACACCAACAACAAACCCACTTTCCAGGTTGTAAATCATGAATGAAGAGTGCCGCATCTTTCCCTGCAGAACCACCACTAGGCTTGAATCATCAACCTTTCTATTAGGGCATAACCATTGCATAGATACTAAAATTCAGAGATGAGTTGACATGATCCCTGCTGGGACAGTTTTTTTGTTTTTTTAATCATTTCATTGAGGGCAGTTACAGGTCTTATCACAATTCATTCATTGTGTCAAGCACAGTTGTATATATGTTACCATCATCATTTTCAAAACATTTTCTTTCTACTTGAGCTCTTGGTATCACCTCATTTTCTCCCTCCCCCACCTTTCCACCCTCACAAACCCTTGGTACTTTTTTTTTTTTTTCATGTCTTACACCGACCACTGTCTTCCTTTACCTACTTTTCTGTTGTTCATCCCCCTGGGAGGGGGGGGGGTTATATGTAGATCATTGTGATTGGTCCTCCCCTCTCCCCTACCTTCTCCTTACTCTCCTGATATTGCTACTCTCATTATTGGCCCTGAGGGGTTTATCTTTCCTGGATTCCCTGTGTTGTGAGCTCTTATCTGTACCAGTGTACATGCTCTGGTCTAGCCAGATTTATAAGGTAGAATTGGGGTCATGATAGTAGGGGAGGGAGGAAGCATTAAAGAACTAGAGGAAAGTTGTTTCATCGGTACTATACTGCACCCTGACTAGCTCAACTATTTCTTATGAATCCTTCTATAAGAGGATGTCCAATTGTGTACAGATAGGCTTTGGGTTTCCACTCCAAGCTCCCCCTCATTCACATTGATATGATTTTTTGTTCTGGGTCTTTGATGCCTGATACCTAATCCCACAACACTTTATAATAATCACAGTCTGGTGTGCTTCCATGTGGGCTTTGTTGCTTCTCTGCTTGATTGCTGCTTGTTTATCTTCAAGCCTTTAAGACCCTAGACATTTTATCT
This sequence comes from Tenrec ecaudatus, assembly GCF_050624435.1. NCBI lineage: Eukaryota > Metazoa > Chordata > Mammalia > Afrosoricida > Tenrecidae > Tenrec > Tenrec ecaudatus. The sequence goes on from NC_134530.1 coordinate 103,907,832, forward strand.
TTTGATAGCTGCTGGGCACCATTAGCTTTCTTCACGTTTGCTTATGCACTCATTTGTCTTCAGCGATAGTGTCAGGGAAGGTAAGCATCACAGAACGCCAGGTTATTAGAACAAAGTGTTCTTGCATTGAGGGAGTACTTGAGTGGAGGCCCAGTGTCTGTCTGCAGCCTTAATACTTAACTAATAAATATATGTACATAGATCTATTCCCTATAGTTATAAATATATTTACATATGTATATACCTGTATTTAGACCTTTATCAATGTCCTTTGCCTCCTAGTTCTTTCCTCTATTTCTTTTTATTTTCCTCTTGTCCCACTATCATGCTCCACCTTCATTCAGGTTTCAGTAATTCCTTTCAGCTACATTGCCCTTGATCAAGCCCCAGGCATCCTATGCCCTCCTCACCATATATTTTAGATCACTTGTTCCCTTGTCCCTGGGGACAGTTCTTATAGCAGCTTAATAGTGAGTTCAGGGAGGCCCACAAATAACTAAATTTCAACATGAAAGTAGATTTTCTAAGAAAGATATAAAATGGTCAGGAATTAAAAAGAAAATAACTGAAGTCAGGTATTTACGCAGAAGAATCTAATCAAGGAAGGCTTCGTGGACTAAACCAATGAGCCGAGTCTTAAGCCGGGCAGGACTTTATATGAAGAGCTCTGGGGAAGAACGGAGTTGAGTGACAGCTAGAAAGAACAGCAAGAACAAAGAAAAGAGGTGGTAGTACTTTTGCTATAAATAGGGATCAGTGAATGGTTCAACTTACCCAGATTTTTAGGAAGCGTGAAGCAGTCTGAATTTGTTTACATCCACTACTGTCATCCCTACTGCTTGTGGTTCTTCATATTGTGGATTTATCCTAGTATCTTGCCTATTCCTTAAATATCGCTCTCCAGGATTCTGTCCCTGCCCCGTGGCTTCAGTTACTTCCCTGGGCAACCCTTCCAAAGTACTGAGTCTGGGTCCATATATCCAATAGCCTTCTGAATATATTCACCTGAAGTATCATGCCAGCCCTTCCATAATAAATTTCTTATCCTACACTCAGTGCCAGAGGCATTTCCTTGGATCAACTTTTTATCATCATTTCCAGTGTTTCAGTGTATGCTTTAATGTGAGACAGAGACCTTGTACTCTGTTGAATTACAATTACTTCACTTTGCATATATCTTTTTTCCCTCTGCGATACTCACTTTCAAAGTACCGCTCTCTTGCCAGCTCCCCACCACCACTTCCGACACACACACTTTAACTGTCTTGCTCTAAACCATGACGATATCTGGCTTATAGCAGGAACCCAGTAAGTGTTTATTGAATGAATCAAGGCCTTGAAACTTAGTCCATTGTATTGAGTGCTGCAATGGCAAAGACAGTTTCTTACTAATTTTAATCTCATCATATCCAGCATTCGAATGATGCTTAATAAATATTCGCTAAAATTTGTTGAGTGAGTTTATGTGTGTCAGGGTGGGTATAGGGTTGGTTTGGGTTAAAGTTGACAAAATAAGTTAGTTTTTCCTTGTAAAATTTGTGCATGCATATACATATTATTTTTCACACAACTGGGATATTACATGAAGTTTACAATTTTTTAGTATTTACAGAGACTATTTTCAATATCATCAGCTAAACTATAAAATAACATTTTCAATAGTTGTGTATCATTAAAATCCGCCTTTATTTATTCAGTTGTGGAGCACATGAGAATTACCTTTAAATTTTTCCTACTAAGAAAATTGTGATAAACACTTGAAAATGATGTGCTTGAGTTTCTTTACTTTTAGGCTAAATACTATATTTTTAGGCTAAATACTTAGAAATATAATTTGGAAGTTGAAGGAAATAAGCATTTAAAGTTCTTTATAAAGACTGCTTGTCTTGCAGAAAATATGTAATGATTTTGATTCCCATTACTCTGTTTGGAAGGGAAATAAAATGCACTGGTTATTTAAATTATTTAAAAATAAGTTGTTCTTTTCCTTTACCAATTGTTTCCATACTTCAAATGTGATAAAAATAAGCATAGTATTTCTTTGATTTCCTGTATATTTATAAGTCTAATATGGGAATTACAAATCTTATGACACGTTCTATAAACATGTGAAGTTTACATAATTTATTTGTTACTCAATTTCAAAACACAGATGTAACAAAGGTGTTTATTTCTTTACAGATTGTACAATTGCCTCCAACATGCTTTGGAAAGGGAAAGCAGTGCTACTAAGTCTCATCCCAAGATCAAAGAGAAAGAGCTGTTGTACACTCACAAGAAGAACAGGACCCCAGGGACAGGACAGGACAGATGCACCACTGGAGAAACCGATAGAGAGCCTGCAGATGATGACGATGGTCCGGGATTCAGTGTTAGTCTCTTCCCTGAAGAATATTAAGCTTTACTTCTGAAGTAACTCACGAGAATAATGTTTCTAATAGATTTTATACAATTGCTCTTCGTAAGAGTATTTTAGTTGGGTGAGCTTATCCGTCTTTCATAGACGTACAGACAGTTAATGCGCAAAACTAGCTGGCAGTTTGGGGGTTCCAACATACCCAGAGGCACCTGACGAGAGGCCTGGGACTCTGTCCTTGAAAGGACGGGACTTTGAAAAACCCTGCAAGCGGAGTTCTGCACAGAGGTCACCATCATGTCAGTATCAACTCAGCTGCAGTGTATCAGTAATTCATAAAAGCGAGAAGTAATTTCTCTGCACCTATAGAGAAATCCACCTTTTAAAGACAGAGGTTTTTTAAAAATTGCTTTGTATAATTCTTTGTTCATGATGATACCTTTTTTTTTTTAAATAAATACTTTTATTGGGGGCTCTTATGTCTCTTATCACAGTCCATACATTCATCAGGGTGTCAAGCACTTTTGCACATATGCCGTTAATATTTTCAAAGCACTCTCTTCCCACTTGAGCCCTTGATATCAGTTCCCCATTTCATTCCCCTCCCTTCCTTCACCAACCCTGGATAAGTTATAGATTATTATTTTCATATCTTACATCATCCTCCGTCACCCCTGACCCACTTTTTTGTTGTTCATCCCCCTGAGAGGGGGTTTAATAGGTTGATCCTTGTGATCGATTCCCCTTTTCTCCCCCCACTCTCACCTGATCTCTACTCTCCTTGTTGGCCCTGAGGAGTTTATCTATCCTGGATTCCCTACTTTGCAGGCTCTTATCTGTAGCAGTGTTCATGTTCTGGTCTAATCCGATTTGTAAGGTAGAATTGAGGTCATGATAGTGGGGGGAAGGAAACACCAAAGAGCTTGTTTTGTGTTTCATCGGTGGAAAGTTGTGTGTTTCATTGGTGCCATACTGCACCCTGACTGGCTCATCTCTTCCCTGTGTCCCCTCTGTGATGGGATGTCCAATTGTCTACTATGTTAAGGTTCTCTAGAGAAATAAAACCAAGACACTAATATATTTATATAGATAACAAATAAACAGTTAATGAATCTATAAAGCAGTACAAATGGCTCAGTGCAGCTCACTTCCGTGAGACAGCTATTACACTGGCAGTCCTTCAAGTCTTGAGGGCCTCTACGTAGTCCTCTGTAGAGCGATTCAGGCTATCTGGCCACAGGCAGCAAACAGCAAGGCAGGTCACCAACAGTCAGCCAGATGACAGGGTCCGACAGTCCCCTGCTCAAGAGATGTATATTTCAGTAGCGTGGCAAAGCAGGTCTTGAAGGAACCTCAAATTACAGAGACACAGTCCATGGGTTAGGTGTACCACAGAAAAGGGCAGATGCCTGGATGCCAGATGCTTTTTCAAGCAATTAACATTAGGATCAGTAGCCTCTTTCCAGGAATGTAAAAGAAATTAAGTTAGTCATTATTAGTCTCCTATGAGAGGACAGCACAGTTCAGCAGTGATAAAATCCAACTAAACCAAACTCACTGCAGGAGTTGGTTCCAGCTCTCAGTGACCCTGTGGACAGGGTATTGCTGCCTGCTCCTGTAGGTTTACAAGACCCTAACTGGTCCTCAACCTTCCTGTGTCCGTCCGGGTACTTTAAAGAGACAAATCCACAGAAACTTGTGTATAAGAGAGTTAGATAAAGGGTAAGTGCACATCAAGACAACATCCCAACCCAGTGCTGCTTAAGTCCAACTTTAGCCCATATATCTGACACCAATCCACAAAGTCCTCCATCTCAAAATGCACGCAAGGATGCCGACTACAGGAGGAAAGCTGAGTCAGTGAATGTGTAAGCATCTCAGCGTTGGCAGGGGTCTTCACATGGCTGCTCCAGCACCCAGTGCTGCATCGGGGTAGGTCCATGTGGCTTCTCCTCAGGGATGTCTTACAGAAAGTGAGCCTTGCCACTTGAAGCAGGGAACTGACTAAAGCAGCTGCACCCTGGTCCGACGATCAGAAAGCAAGAGACCCAAGAATAAGAAAGGCGATACCAAGCCATTTATATATCCACCCTTCAATTAACCCCACATGTGTTTATCAGCCAGGTTGGCACAATAAATTTTATCTCACTTCTTAATGCCACGACCTTTTAATACAGTTCCTTATATTGTGGTGACCCCAATCATAAAATCATTTTGTTGCCACTTCATAAGTGTAATCTTGCTACTGTTAGGAATTGTAATGTAAATATCTGATATGCAGGATGTATTTTCATTCTTACAAATTGAACATCATTAAAGCATAGTGATTAAACACAAAAACAATATGTAATTATATATTATAAAATATTCATTTCTAATTACAAATCAATAAAATTTTGTCTTGAAGCATGGTGTAGCATGGGTAACAGTCTTCATGCCTGGTACTCATGTGGGCAGATCCACCTGGAAATGGATAGAGGAGTGGTGTCTCAGTTCTTAAGACCATCAGAAATATGTTTTCCCATGATCTTCAGCGACCCCTGTGAAAGGGTCATTTGACCCAACCCCCCCCCCAAGGGGTCATGACCCACAGATTGAGAACCACTGCCCTGTTTGGAGAAGCAGCTGGTGGTTTCGAACTGCTGTAGCTTAACACATAACCGATAAGTCACCAAGGGCTCCTTAGAGCTACTATACAACTCACTGTCGTGGAGTCAATGCTGACTCAAACGGGCCCTATAGGACAGGTTAGAATGGCCCTGCGAGCTTCTGAAACTAACTATTGAAGTAAAAAGTGCTGTCTTGCTCCCGCCGAGTGGCTGCTGGCTTTAAACTACCAACTTTGAGGTTAACAGTCCATAAGAGTGAAGAAAATTCTTTTTAATTTACTAGATTTGCATATGCATTCATCTGTGATGATTTTAGAAGAAATTATCTACAAAGTCAACGTATTTTAAAAAGCAGGTATAAGATCACATCTATAACAAGGCAAATTCCTGGTATGCAAATCTAAATGGCTATCTTTAGTAAGGAAGACAGAAGAATTGATTACAACTAAATTATTATATTGACCAAGAATATTGAATAAATTATGAACTACCAAGAGAAAAAATCTATCTTGTAAGTTCAGCCAGCATCCATGCTCCTGAGAAACAAGGATGACTAGACTTCAGTCCATGTATTGTGGACGTATTCTCGAGAAAGACCACCCTATAAAAAGGCATCACATTTGGGCCAGGGTCAGCTAAAAAAAGGTCTCTCCTCAGAGATGGATTCACGTGGCGGCTGCAGCAATTGACTCCAGGAGAGAAACAGTTGTGGGCCCAGTCAGAACCTGCAGGGTTTCCTCCTCTTGTGTAGAGTTACTGTGGGTCCAAACCGACTTGACGGCACCTAGCAACCACGTGATTACTGAACTGCCCTTTAAATGTGTCCCCTTTGTGATCAGGCACACTTTGGAAACAGTATGACAGTGTTCTCATTTTACGATGAGTGTGAATGGAAAAACAAATAGTAACATATATGCATAATAATGTCATTTTTATTTAACTAGATCCTGTCAACATTCCTATGGTGTAATCAGACTAGGCATTGGAATCACCATTATGCAAAGAGACAATAGAAGCACTTAGAGACTAATCTCTTCAGGTAGTGCTTTCTGACTCCTTACACTTTTCTATCGCATTTGTGTTAGACTGGGTTGACTAGAGAAACAAATTCATAGACACTCCTGTGTATAAGAGAACTTAATATCAAAGAGCAGTTGTACATTAAGAAAACATCCCAGCCGAATCCATGTTAAGTCCATAAATCCGATATTAGCCCATATGTCCATTACCAGTCTAAATTCTTCAGACACATGCAGCACAAGCAATGACACTGAGGCAGGAAGAAAGATCACAGGTCAGTGGGTGGGAAGTCTTGTGGATCCAGCGGTGGTGTAAGCAGCTCATTGCTGGCAGGGGTCTCTACGTGGCTCCTCTAGCTCAGGGCACTAGCGAAACTCCATGCGTCTTGTCAGCTGCAATGTCTCCCAGGAAGGGAGAGTATGTCCTGCCTCCAGCAAGTTAATTATCTCCTTAGTGCTTCCAGATGAGGTCATCAAGCTGTGACCTAATTGACAGGTTAAACCCCACCCTTCACTCTTAAATCTCAAGTTGACTGGTTATGTAACTACCACAGCATTTCCTCTATTTAGAGTCCTGTCTTCATTGTCATTTCTGATCAGGCTTAGTGAAAATATATACCCATCTGTTTTACTCAGACTCTCAGTTGCACGGTCTGGGTTGTGAGAAATTATAGGCATAGATTCTTTTGTACCAGTCACACCAGTCGCCACAGTTAACCCAACACACCAAACCTATACCTGTCAATTCTGCTGTACAGAGGACCCATGTGTTAGAGTCCAACAGGGTTTCCTTGCATTTTTCAGGTCACTTGGCCTTTCTTTGGTGTTGCTGAGTAGGTTTGAACAGCCAACCATTAGGTGTAAACTATTCGTGCTCTCAGAACGTGTTGGAATGTGTGGTAGCACACAGGTTGCAGCTTGATGACCTCATTTGGAGGCGCTGAGGAGATAAGTAGCTTGCTGGAGGTGGGACACACACTCGTTCCCTGCGAGTCATTCCTGTTGACAAGACACATGGAGCTATGGTAAAGCCCAGGACCTCAAGAAGCCATGTGGAGACCCACGCCAGTGCTGACATTCTTCTACTGCCACTGGATCCATACGACTTTCCATCCACTGCTCTGTGATATTCCCGCACTTGGCATCCTTGCATGTGTTTCATGAGTCTGAAGAGGAATGTATAGATTGGTTTTGGAGACGTGCTAATATAGGACTTGTGGACTTGATCTGGACTGGGCTGGGATATTTTCTCAATATTCAATTGCTCTTGTATTGAATTATCAATTGCTAGTGTATTGCTCTTGTAAGTTCTTTCTTATACACGAGTGTCTATAAATTTGTTTCTCTAGTAACCCAAACTAATACAGAATGTTAGCCATAAGGTACCAGACATCTAAGTCCCAGAACAAAATCATACCCAAAGTGAACTGGGGGTGGGAGTGGGGGTGCATGGAGCGTAGACCCAATGCCTATCTGTAGACAGTTGGGCATCCCCCTACAGAGGGATCACAGGGAAGAAATGAGCCAGTCAGGATGCAAATACCAGTTCCTGGAAAAGGACCTCATGCTTGGTAAAGGGCAGGGACAAGAAAAAAGAGGAAGACTCTCAGGAGCTGGTTTGACACAGTAGCCGCAATAGTGGGCTCAAGTGTAACAAGAATTGTGAGCATGGGAGAGAGTGAGCCAGTGTGAGTTGGAACTGACTTGACAGCACCTAACAGTAGAAGAAATAAAGACATATGTATCTATTCCTAATTCCTAGAATTAGAAGTCTAATGTATTTGATAAATGATTGATAGTATCAAATAAGTCATTTTCGTATTGGTGGAAGTCTTCAGATCCTCCCTCAGTGCTGTGCTTTCCCCAGGCTGGTGTGCTTTGCTGCTAAAGCTTTAAGCTACCAAGTCTCTCTGGCCTGAAAGAAAGATGAGAGATCCGGAAAGTCTTGTTTCCTGCCCCCCCTCCACATACTCCATTGTCTCAGAGCCAATAATGACTGTTGCAGACTACAAAAGGCAACTTCGGTGTCCAGAAATGGGATGAACGTGGACATGCAATTGACATAGAAGCTCCCAGAAGGATCAGGCTGAGGCTTGGACTTCACCTGGAATCCTACCTCATTTCCCCAATGACCCCCCAGCTTCTCCAGGGAGCTCCTGGTTAGTACATGGCTTGTCAGAAGAAGCCTGCTGCTGCAGCACTGAGGGGAGACAAGCATTCAGATCATTTCAGACACAGCTTAAAAAGTGATGTCAGGTCTAGTTTGAAGAGCTGGTGTTTATAATATGCTGCAAGTTATATCACCAGTAGTGATTTAAACATATGCAGCAAATTTATGGTGCACGCTAACTTTGTGATAAGTACATGGTTTTAAAAATTCTATCAGGGTTATGCAAAGGAATTTTGAGGATCATTTCTGTAATACCAGCTGATAGGAACCTAATGGCAGGAATCATGATTCTAGGTGAAGGAGAGCCATAGCCCGTTTCAAGGACGACATTTTGCTTAGATCTTAGAGGGAAAAAAACCCCTCTTGCAGACAGAAGGCCAATGTAATGGAATTAACTTACCAAAGACCATGGCATAGTGCTTATTCTTGTGATCGGGATTGTTCCAGGAAAGCTCAAACCCAGCGTAGGGAATGAACCGAGTCAAGAAAAGAAGTGGCCAGGAAGGCATGGTAACACATATGAAGGTAAGTCAAAAGCATGACTCCTGGAGTTCCACATGATGCACACACACGTTTATTCCAGACGGACCGTGGTTAAACATGTCTCTGGGAAGGGCGGGTGACGGCCAACAAGCTCTCTCAGCAACACAGGGTTTCTTTGGTACTCTTTCAAAGAAAGGAAAGATCCAATCCGACAGTCGCCTCAGAAGGGCCAGGGGAATTCAAGGCAGAGAAGTCAGCTCAGAAGGTTATAGTGACAGAGAATTTAAAAAGGGTATTTACAGATTTCCTCCAAAGAGGCAGGATGATCATGGGGACTTCGGTAGTTAGATTATTTTATATTAACCTGAAAGTGCTGGAGTGGAATCTCACCTGTCCTTCAGGTCACAGGGTGGCGATGCCTCTTTGGGAGTCTTTTAAGGGGGCTGGGGTGGGGCGGGGGAGGACTGGGGAACTCTCTCTCTCTCTCTGTCCCTGTGCCCTCCAGCTTGCTGGGACTCTGCTGTCAACTCAGAGACCTGTGAAAGCCCTACCACTTGAATCCCCTCGCCTGTTAGCTTCCTGCGTCACCTTCCTGCATCACCTTTCTACATCTGGCCCTCAGCCGCAAGAATGGGAAGAGGGACTTATGGACTGGCATTGAGTTGGACTGGGCAAGGATGCCTTCTTGATGCGTTGTCACTTCCTGACAAAAAGCTCTTTCTTACACACAGACGAGTGTCACTGGATCTATGTCTCCAGAGAGCCTAGCCTACCACAGGGTTTCTTAGGTGGAAGAACTGCATTGGTGAGAAAAAGCCCAGGAAAAGGGCATCAATGAATTATTTTATAAAACAACAGTGCACCAGTTTATTCTTTGAGAATAGTAAAGACGATCGTGTGAGAATTTTACTGAGAAAATGAATCCCATTCACCCTCGCTCTGATCTTGCCCCTTCAGATTTCATTTTGTTCCCCAACCACAAAGAACATGGAAAAGAAATACATTCTGAGTCCCTCAACGATGCCCAAACTGCTTGCTATGGTGTGAATGATAGAAAACAAAATTTTTAGGGACAAATTGGAGAGATGGAAGGTAGAATGATCACCTTCATATAGACCTGGATAAAGGATATACCAGAAAACATTACTTTATATTTTGATATTTTTAAAATAAAGGTTTCTATGATTTTTTTAGTCAAGAGAGGGAGTTTCAGAAAGTTTGTGGGAAAATTCCATTTTCATTCCTTTTTTTCCCCCACAGACTTTTTGAAGCCCCCTGGTGATTTTGGAGTGGCCTTCATTCAGTTGTATAATTTGAATTCTGCACAAGTCCAAGAGGGAAACAAACCAAAAGAAATCACTAAATACATAAGAGGTGTCAAGAAGGAATAGGGGAGGAGGACTCTTTGGGGGTACATGCATGTATGCTGTACTGGCCAGAAACTCATGAGATGTGGAATCCCAGTCACTTCTAAAATCCTTTCATGAATTATCTTATTTATATATTCAATCCACATGCTGATCAAAAATATTAATTATCTCCAGCCAGGCAGTTTAGGGATAATTTAAGATAAAGGATAACCTACTGAGAATTACCTTGTGGCTTGTTGTCATTGTAGTTGATCCATTCAAAATGAACACATTGTTCTTATCTCTCCAGGATAGAAGCAGGCATTCGTAGCCAAAATCTGCGTTCTCCATATTAACTAGAAGCTCGCTGCTTTTGCTTTGGCATTTGAAAGGAGGAAAAATGTTGCCCCGTTTGTTGAGGAATAAGGAGAGAAACTAAGCAACATGTTTTTGTTATTGAAGTTCTGGGACAGAGGTCGCCAAGTAGTGGCCAAGATATGGCCAGGCAGCTGTGCTGTTGGCCCCCACAGAGGACATTTTTCTGAATTGAGCCAATATCTCAAAATATGATGGTTTCACATTAAAAAAGCCTTTTTTTCCTTAAAATCAGGCCAGTTGGGTCTATATTCTAACAATATCAGTTACCCCTTAGCCATTTGGACAAGGCTTGTGTTTCCCTGTTCACTATAGTCCCAGGACCCCTCACCTAGTCCAGTTGTTTATACTCAGTGCTTAGTCTCTGTGGACATCAGAGTTGGCAAGCCCTGGTTAAGACACTAAACCAAAAACCAAACTTATTACCATGAAGTTGATGCCAATTTATAGCAACCCTGTGGATAGGGCAGAATTACTTTGTTTCCCAGACTGTTACTCTTCACAGAAGTACAAAGTACCGGTGTTGTTCTGTGGAGTGGCAGGTGGTTTTGAACTGCTGACTGAGTGGATTGCAGCCCACATGATACCATTATACCACCAGGACTCCTGGGTTAAGACTATGGAGAGGATTAGGGCAGGACAAGCTACATAATCTCTGGAGGCTAGTGCAAAATGAAAATATGTGGCCCCTTGTTTAAAAATATTTAAGAATTACCAGCCAGCAATAGAAGAAAATGAACTGAAGGTTGAGACATTTCCAAATGGGAAACTCTATGTAACAGATCCCACATCCATGAAGCCAAGGCTGGATGGGAGGTTTGCTGTTTTAAGAGCATACGAGCGGCATGGGTGACTCCCCTCCTTCCTAACTAAGCTCCCTACTCCTACTGCCCCCACTGGGAGAGGCGCAGTGGATGGAGGTTCTCTGTGCTAGAATGAAGTGCTCCGAGGTGGCAGGACCATGCATGGTGTAACAACTGAACACTCACCCATAATGCTTTAAGGTCTCAGTGACTATACAGAGATGGAGAAAACCAGGACCTCTTCAAATAGCCACCTGACTGCAAATATGAGCAAAGACAGTGGCCAGTGTCATGATCTGAGCACAAGGAGCCATGCAAATTCCTGGATCTTATATTGAGGAATTCTAAAAACTACTGCTCTCAGCCTCATGGCTGGCCCTTGAACTGACCTTAAATTGTTTAAAGGGAGAGGAAGGAGTCCTGTTGGCGTAGTGCTTATGCATTGGGCTGTGATCCGCAGAGTCTGCAGTTGGATACTGCCAGCTGCTCCACAGGAGAAAGATGGGGCTTTCTTCTCCTGTGAACAGTTACAGTCTCAGAAACTCAAAAGGAAGCAGCTCTACCTTGTCCCACAGGATCGCTATGAACTGGTAGTGACTTGATGGGCAATGAGTTCCTTTTGGTTAAAATAAGTGTCGTGGAAAATGGGCTCTGACCTCAAATCTCCCTCGGCTGCCCGACTGCAAAGCTGTCAATTGATGGGTTTCTCTTAATGCTGGAGGCTTTGATTACCCACAATGCAAATGCCCTTAAATCCAACAACAGTTTGCTATCCTCGAATTTTATGTATTCTATTCTTGCCAAGAATTCCTAATCAGCACTTTTTCTTTGCCTTTAAAATGCTTCAATTAAAGATGTAATTTCAGCTTATTGCTCATTTTATTTTATGCAGATAAGTTACAAATAATTTTATTTCAATGGCAGCTAGAAATAGACTGAGACTCACTAAGATATATGTCTCAGGAATATCCTTTTTGAAACAAAATATTTCCAGAGAGGACTAACTCCAACTAACCCCAAATCTCTTTATTGTCGGCTTCAAATTATCACTGTTCGTGCTCAACATTTTGGAGGGGATTATATCAAGATGGGAGACTGGTAATGACAAATTCACTAAGATTGAAATATTTACAAAGACATGAAAAGCGAAGGCAGAATAAGTGATACATTCAAATTGGATATTGAAGCTAAATTGCAGGAAAAATACACCCATTAGTCTTAAAAAGAAATACAATCAGAATGCACCTTAGAAGTGAGGAGGGCAAGACTCTGACTTACTTTGGACATCAGGCAAGGCCAATCACTAGACAAAGACACCATGTTTGATAATATAGGGGGTCAACTGAAGCCAAGGTAAGCCTAGACAGCTACAACCATGGTCTTGAACCTGAGATGTTAAAGCAATCAAGGGAAATGATAGAGTAAAAAAGCTGAACAGAAAATTTCAAAGGGTAGCTTGAGAAAACAAAGTAAAGGACAAAAATGCAATGTTACAAACGCTGGGCTAGAAAACCAATAGGGAAAACAGCTAAACACGTCTCAAGCTGAAGGAACTGAAGAAGGCCTTCCAGTCTTGCCTGGCAATACTGGGGGTTTCACGGCAAAATATTGAACCGTGCAGGAAAAATCAAAAGACGCAAGAAGCACACAGAGCCACTCTACCTACCAAAGCATTGGTGGGCCTTTGACCAAGTAAAGATGGGGTTGAAGAAGTGAAAGCTGCACGGACCACATTAGCAAAATAAATAAATAAGCTAGGCTCAAGGAATTGACAGAATGACCAATGAACTAGTTCAAGAAACTGATGCAGCACTGGAAGCACTCACTGACCTGTGCCAAGACATTCAGAAAACAGCTACCTGGCCAAGCAACTGGGAGAGATCCACACTTATGCCCATTTCAAAGAAACCTGGCCCAACAGAATGTATCATTAATATCATGTGCAAGTTAAATGTTGTTTTAAAAAATAATTCAAACACAGCAACAGGGAATTGCCAGAAGTTTAAGCCAAATTCAGAAAAGTACATGGAATGAGGATTTCATTGTTGATGTCAAATGAATCTTAGCTGAAAACAGAAAATATTGGAAAGATGTTTATTTGTATTTTATTGATGATGCAAAGACATTCTACTGTGAGGATCATAACAAACCATAGGAACATTGAGACAAATGGGAATTTCTGGACCCTACTTGTACTCATCTGGACTCAGAGGCAGTTGTGGGAAATCTACAAGGGAATACTGCGTGGTTTAAAATCAGGAAAGGTGTTGTATCCGTTCACCAGAGGCCTTCAGTACGTCTGCCGAACAAATCATTTGAGAAACTGGATTAAATGAAGGAGGATGTGGCCTCAGGATTGGAAGACATTTCATTAACGGTGTGCGATATTTAGATGACACGAATTCTGCTTTCTGAAATTAAAGAGGACTTGAAGCACTTAACTGGTGAAAATGAAAACTACAGCTGTAGTGTTTCAAGAAAACAAAAATCATCTCAGCTGGACCAATAGATAATGTCATGATATAGAGAGAAAACATTGAAGTTTTCAAGGATTTCATTTTACTTGGACTCATAAACATTGCCTATGGAGCAAATAAGAAATCAAAGGAAATATGGCATTGGGAAAATGTGCTGTTCCAGACCTCTGTACAGGGGTAAAGAGAAAAGATAGCATTCTGAGGCCCAAGATATACTGACTGAAGCCATGCTATTTTCAGTTGCCTCATGTGCATATGAATGATGGACCATGAATACGCAAGACTGGGAATAACTGATGCATTCAAACAATGGTGTTGGTGAAGAACATAGACCACTAAGGGCCAGAAAAACCAAAAAATAAGTCTTCCAAGAAGTGCAGCTGGACTGCTCCTTAGAAGCAAGGATGATGAAGTGCTGTCTGACATACTCTGACAGTTTAGCAGGAGGGACCAGTCCCTGGAAAAGGACATCATGTTTGGGAAAGTCAGCACAAAAGAGGATGATACTTGTGAGATGGAGGCTGAGACCATAGGCTCTGGCGTTGGAATAATTATGAGGATGGCCCAGGAATGATCAATGTTTTGATCTGTTGGACACAGGGCAGCTATGAGTCTGAGCCAACTCAATTGCATCTGCAAGGTCTCAATGAATATGGTCCTTCTACTAACTGCATAGGCCCTCATGTGATGTGCCAGCAGTTCCAGTGTCTATGCCTGTGGTCATGATCCCAGAGGGAATTCTGTTATGCTAATAGACAGGAGTGAGGTGGGCCATATCCTGAGTCCACCCCTTTCTACAAGTGTGGAACAAGTCACCATCCTTTATTTCCTTGAGGAAAGGATCTGCCGAAAGACAAAAATTACACCTCCACCGCAGCCATTTCTTTAGATACAAGAGCCATCTCAGAAGCAGACAGAGAATCCCGGTGCGGAGAAAGATAGTGCAGTGAGACCCATCTGACCTCTTCTGGCTTCACTATTTCCAAGAGGCAACAAACAACACTCCTGTTAAATAAAACACAGTTCCAAAATGGATCCGAGATTTTGAGAAATTCCTGGAAGGTAGAAAACAATTGATTGGGAAAAGGAAAGCTAGAGAAAAGCATAGTGTATGGGAGAAGGATATGGTTGGGAATATTACATTTTTAGAGACAGTCCAAGCATGGAGCCAAGCGACACAAAGCCTGTATGGAGCCTGGGCACTCATTTAAAAGCTGCCTGATAAACAACAAAGCCCACATGGAAGAAGCACACCAGCCTATGTGACCACAAGCTGTCGAAGGGATCAGGTATCAAGCAACAAAGAACAAAAAATCATATCATTGTACATGTGGGTGAGTGCAGAGTGGAGACTCAAAGCCCATCGGTAGGCAACTGGACACCCCCTTACTGAAGCATTGTGGGGAGGAGATGAGCCAATCAGGGTGCAGGGTAGCAACAATGAAACATAACTTTCCTCTAGTTCTTAAATGCTTCCTCCACCCCAATATCATGATCCTAATTCTACCTTAAAAATCTGGCTAGACCAAAGGATGTACGTTGGTACAGATAGGAACTGGAAACACAGGGAATCCAGGACAGATGACTCCTCCAGGACCAGTGGTGAGAGTAGCAAAGCCTGGAGGGTGGAGGGAAAGTGGGGTAGAAAGGGGGAAAGGACTACAAGAATCTACATATAGTCTCCTCCCTGGGGGGTTGACAGCAGAGAAGAGGGCAGGGAATACATCAGACAGTGTAACATATGACAAAATAATAATAATTTATGGATTATGAAGGGTTCGTGAGGTAGGGGGAGTGGAAAGGGAGGGGGGAAAATGAGCAGCCAATATTAAGGGCTCAAGTAGAGGCAAATGTTATGAGAATGATGATGGCAACAAATGTACTTATGTGCTTGACACAATGGATGGGTGTATGGATTGTGATAAGAATTGTACAAGCCCCCAATAAAATGATTAAAAATAAAGAGAGAGTAAAGCATTAGGACGGGAGGGGGAAGGTTTACATGAAACATTAAGTCTTTAAAATCAACTAGAGAAATTAAGCCAGCCAAGAAGATTGATAAAGAGAAGCCAGGTAGGTTAGAAAAGAACTGGAGAATAGGGTCACATACTTTAGGAAAGAGAAGAAATGTTTCAGAGAAGTGACTGAAGGCTTCCGAGAGCTTGAGGTGTAGAAGGGACCAGGTATGAGGCATCAAAGAACAAAAACGCACATCAGTGGGTACCCACCTACCCAATATGATCCTTAAAGGCAAATGTGTGCATAAGCAAATGTGGTGAAGAAAGTTGATGGCGCCTGGCTATCAAAAGATATACAAAGTCCACATAGAAGAAACACATGACCCTGTGTGACCGTGAGGTGTCAAAGGGATCAGGTATAAGGCATCAAAGAAGAAAAAAATCATATTATTGTAAATGAGGGTGAGTGCAGAGTGGAGAACCAAAGCCCATCTTTAGGCAACTGGACACACCTTGTAGAAGGATTTTGGGGAGGAGATGATCCAGTCAGGGTGCAGGGTAGCAACGAAGAAACACAACTTTCCTCTAGTTCTTAAATGCTTCCTCTCCCAACTATCAGGATCCCAATTCTACCTTACAAATCTGGCTAGACCAGAGGATCTACACTGGTACAGATAGGAACTGGAAACACAGGGAATCCAGGACAGATGATCCCTTCAGGACCAGTGGTGAGAGTGGTGATACCTGGAGGGTGGTGGAAAGGTGGGGGAGAAAGGGGGAAGCGATTACTAGGGTCTACATATAACTTCCTCCCTGGGGGGTGGACAACAGAAAAGTGGTTGAATGTAAATGTTGTACAGTGTAAGCTCTGACAAAACAATAATAATTTATAAATTATCAAGGGTTCATGAGGGAATGGGGAGCAGGGAGGTAGGGGAAAAAGAGGAGCTGATACCAAGGGCTCAAGTATAAAGCAAATGTTTTGAGAATGATAATGGGAACAAATGTATAAATGTGCTTGACACCATGGATGGATGTGTGGTTTGTGAAGAGTTTAGAGCCCCCAATAAAATGATTTAATAAAAATTATATTAAATAAATATTTTTAAAATAAAAAATTAAAAATAAATAAAAGCTGCCTGATAGCATGAGGCCACTGAAAATTCTTTTCTTCCTCTCCCATCCCCAGCCCCACCCCAGTAAGTCTCTAGGTAAAGGCAGTTTCGATCCTTGCTGACAGTTGCCTTCTAAGTCAAAGGGAATACCTGCCAGGGAAGGGCTTCTGGCTCAACTGCAGCAAGAGAATATTGCACGACAGAGCCGAGAATAACTCCAATCGCCCAGATCTCAGAATTCCCAAAGAATTCAGGAAAACCTAAACTTACCTTAAACAGTTGCTGTTTCTTGATGTTAAAGAAAATAAACAACCCTCCCCCAAGAAGAATTTATTTCAAAAGACGGCATTGAATCTGTAGCTCCGGGAGAGGGACATAACTGATCGGAGCACACGGGTGCTGACGAAGGGGGAGGAGGAGAGAGTGGAGCACATACTGGCCCACCAGGCCTTGAGGATGATGATCCCAATTAGAGCAGCCAGTCCACAGAGAGGACCACATGGCCAGCCCCACTATGAGACATGACGCCCCTCACTGACCCATAGCACTCCAGGGGACAACACTTGAGACACAGTGTGGGAATCACACCCAATCTGATCCGGCCACACTGAGGCAAAACACTAAGGGGGTGCAAAAGAACAGCAAGGGAATGGAGCGGCAAGGTCCCCAGGGAATGCTGAAGGTGGACTTGGAGGCCGGGCATGGTTCCCCAACAGACTGGACTGGAAAACACTCCTAAAGGCCAACAAACAATCCCGAACTAACTATAAGCTTTTTTTCTTGTTGTGGGTTCTTTTTTTTTTGTCATTGGTTTGTTGTATATTGTTGCTTGGTTTTGCTCTGTCTTGTTTTTGTGCATGTTATTATGTCTGCAGGTCTATCTAAATAAGATAGGCTGGATAAACAATCTGGAGGAGAAAACAATGGGAACGACAGTTCTGGGGTCCTGGGAGAGGGGGAGGTTGGGAGAAAGGTACTGGTGTTAACAAACCCAGAGACAGGGAACAACAAGTGATCCAAATTGGTGGTGAGGAGGGGGTGGGAAGCCTGGTAGGGCATAATCAAGGGTAATGTAACAAAGAGGAATTGCTAAAACCCTGGTCAGGACTGAGGATGATAGTGGGACAGGAGGAAAGTCAAGGGAAATAGAGGAAAGAGCTGGGAGGCAAAGGCCATTTATAGAGGTCTAGATAAAGACATGCATATATGCAAATATATTTAAATATGAGGATGGGGAAATAGATCTATGTGCATAAATTTATAGGTTTAGTATTAAGGTAGCAGAAGGACATTGGGTGTCCACTCAAGTACTCCCTCAGTGCAAGAATACTTTCTTCTATTAAATTGGCATTCCATGATGCTCACCTTTCCAACACAACCGCTGAAGACAAAGCGGGTGAATAAGCAAGTGTGGTGAAGAAAGCTGATGGTGCCCGGCTATCAAAAGATGTAGCATCTGGGGTTGTAAAGACTTGATGGTAACCTAGTGGCTATCTAGCTCAGAAGCAACAACGCCCACAGGGAAGAAGCACACCAGCCTGTGTGATCACGAGGTACCGAAGGGATCAATTATCAGGCATCAAAGAACAAAAAATCATAACATTGTGTGCTCACCTCCATGATACAATAGCCGAAGGTAAATGTGGTGAAGAAAGCTGATGGTGCCCGGCTATCAAAAGATATAGCATCTGGGGTCTTAAAGGCTTGAAGGTAAACAAGCGGCCATCTAGCTCAGAAGCAATAAAGTCCACATGGAAGAAGCACACCAGCCTGTGCGATCACGAGGTTTTGAAGGGATCAGAGATCAGGCATCATCAGAAGAAATAATCTTACCATCGTGAATGAGGGGGGGAGTGCAGAGTGGAGACCCAAAGCCCATTTGTAGGCCACTGGAGATCCCCTTACAGAGGGGTTTTGGGGAGGAGATGAGCCAGACAGGGTGCGATGTAGCAAAGATTAAAAATACAACTTTCCTCTATTTTCTAAATGCTTCCTCTCCCCACACTATCATGATCCCAATTCTGCCTTGCAAGTCTGGCTAGACCAGAGGATGTACACTGGTACAAATAGGAACCAGAAACACAGGGAATCCAGGGGAGAGGCTTCCTTCAGGACCAGTGGTGTGAGTGGCGATATTGGGAGCGTAGAAGGAGGGTGGGTTGGAAAGGGGGAACGGATTACAAGGATCTACATGTGACCTCCTCCCTGGGGGACAGACAACAGGAAAGTGGGTGAAGGGAAATGTTCGACAAGGCAAAATATGACAAAATAATTATTTATAAATTATCAAAGGTTCATGAGGGAGGGGGCAGCGGAGAGGGAGGGGGAAATGAGGACCTGATGCCAGGGGCTTAGGTGGAGAGCAAATGTTTTGAGAATGATGAGGGAAATGAATGTACAAAAGTGCTTTATACAATTGATGTATGTATGCATTGTGATAAGAGTTGTATGACCCCCTAATAAAATGATTAAAAAATACCAAGATAAAACAAACAAACAAAGACTTAGAGGATTTTCTTTTCAATGGAGCATGATGGTAAGGAAGAAGGTGGTGAAATTAAGTGTTCAGGGTCTCATTTAAGGGGAAGAACTCTGGTAGAAAGTTTGCAATGTGAATGTGCTGATGAGTTACTCACAAATTTTAAATAATCTCTTTGAAGCCATGAACCAGCATCTTCAGAAGATCAATTGAGAAATGAATGAACCGCTGCTTTAGAGAGACATGTGTGCACAAAGATTTATGTACAATTTCAACAGCTCATAAAGTTCCTGAAGCCCAACGTAAGAACAAAGGAGGCCTTTCAAATGTAGGTGCAAGTTGTTACCAGGGAGACAGATTCCCACACTACAATAATCACCTTCTAGGGG
The DNA here is from genome assembly GCF_050624435.1 of Tenrec ecaudatus. NCBI lineage: Eukaryota > Metazoa > Chordata > Mammalia > Afrosoricida > Tenrecidae > Tenrec > Tenrec ecaudatus. The sequence goes on from NC_134530.1 coordinate 103,927,414, forward strand.
ATGAGGAGGATTGAGCGCCCACATGCCAGGTCAGCTGGCAGGATACCAGCTGTTTGGGGAATGACAAGGGATAAATCAAAAAAGATAAAATATTGGGGTTAAACTTATTTCGTAGAGTTTTTGCTACAATCCATTTATATGAGTGTACTTCCTGCCTGGTGCTATGTGTAGTTTGCATCACCTGGACAGCTAGTTTCCCCGCTTGAAGGGCGGACGATAATGAATGGGGATTAGACTGCTGACCCTTGGCTATCAGGTTCAAGGAGCTAAGCTACTCACCAGATTGACTACTTCATGCAATTAAGAGCTACATGAATTTTATAGGTGGTGTTGGTTTTTAGGCTTTAAATTCTGGAAGTAGGTGTTTCATAATGATGTAAATAATTCATCAGTGTTTAATAATCAATTCACGAGTAACCATTATTCAAGGTTCTGGCCCTGCAGTTTACATCGCCCATGAGATGTGTTGACAGAAACGACATCGAGAACCATCCACTAAGTTCCTGAGTCTGGGATGTAGCAGCAAGAAGCAAACAGACTCAAATACTGTCTCAGTATCTGTATTTAATTTATTTACTTGAATCTCAGCTCTTTTCACGACATAATTCCCACTCAAACATACTTTGAAGAATATGGTAAGACTTACATAAACGGCTCTTTACTCCCAGGAGGAAGAGATCAAGAAATTCTGGCCAATTTCATTCTGTTTAGCAATTGGCAAGCAGTTATTCAAAGCTCTTCATCTAGTGACTAATGTGTACCAATGCTTTCAAACAAAGCAAAAGAAAATGAGTAAGCCTCATAAACTAGCCAATGTTTCTCACAGCAACAGGGACTGCGAAACTTAAGTTTAATAGAGTGGAAAGTTAAGATAAAGAAGCCAAGAGAAATTCAATACCCAAATACAGGCTAAAGTTTTCCAAACCAGCCGCCAGATGGCAGTACACTACACCTAGTCAATTTGGCAGACTGTTTTGAGCCTCATTGGAGACTGAAATCATGGGTGTTAGCTTTGGTTTATTCCCTTTTCAGGACTAATTCAAGATGCCTTATGTTTTTATGTTAAAGAAAAGAATAACATTAGATAAAACAATTCAACAATTTACTCTTCTACAATGCGAAATTATCTAATGTTGGATGCTATTTGTTATTTGAAATTTTAATGGCAAAACCTAGGAACTCATTAATTTTCACTTGTTACAGTATGTAATTAAAATTCTATTAAGTTTAAAGGACAAAATTAAGAAACTATTAGGAACAAAGTTCACTTCAAAATCTTAGTCTGCTAAAGTATAAAATCTGTACTCAGAATTGTAAGATTGTGTTTGTATCTTTAAATAGCTTCTTCACATAAACCATGTGTATATGTAAGACTTTCATACCAAAAATTGCTGTTTACAAATTCAAAGGATGAATATATATACTTAAATCGTTTTATTTGGGGCTCTTTCAACACTTATAACATTCCATACATTAATTGTACCAAGCATATTTGTACATATGTTGCCATCATCATTTTCTAAACATTTACTTTCTATTTGAATCCTAGGTATCAGCTCCTCTTTTTTCCCTCCCTCCTCCCTGCCCACCCTCGTGCCCCTTGATAAATTATTATTGTTTTCATGTTCTACACCGACCGCTGTTGCCCTTCACCCACGTTTCTGTTGCTCATCGCCTTGGGGGAGAGGGGGCGGGAAATTAAGCACCGATTGCAATGATGACTCTATTGATTTGTTGGCAGACCTTGGAGAAAATCTCTACCTCGGCTTATTGGTGTTAAATTTTCCTTTTCCCTAGTCAATGTTTAGGTATTAGTTGATTTGTCAGGATTATAGATTTACAAATCACTATTTAAAAAATAGACGCTTTAATGTCTATCATTCATAATGGTAAGGTAGATGTTTAAAACTTTTAATTAACAAGTAACTATAAAAATTACAGATTGACATTCTAATACAAATGTAGAAGATTTCTTCTATTCATTCCTTCGAAGAGCCATTCGAAGACTGATGCTCTCTGATTCTGTCGACAAATTATTCCAAATCTTGTACATTGTTTCATCTTTTTATTTGGAGTGACCGTGGTGATATTGAAACATCTTTGTGATTATATATGCAAAATGTGGAGCGTACACTTTTCATTTAGGGGACAGTGCTGATGATTGCCAAATCCAGCGTGGCCGGGTACCGAGGTTACCATTGAGTGTCGTAGAGGAGTCGAAATAAAGTTAATGTGCACGTGAAACTCTGGTAAGAAGTAGGGTCCTTAATGCAAAGGGGCACATAAACACAACTGAGAAATCTTCGGCGATTTGTCTCTCTGTTACTGCTGTTGTGTGTTAGATGTGGTCACACTGCCATCTGGCTTATCCTTGTAATCTGTAGGTTACCCCTCCATCTGAAAAACATTCTGAAACATGGCATTTGTATTTTCACTCACACACTTCTGGAGATGTTTGCCGTGCGTTCCTCCGTGAACTTGACCCTTTTGCTCTCTTGCTGGATCTCCTCCTGGGATCCTCCATGGAGCAGTGTCCCCAGATTCCTCCACCCTTGCCTGTTGAAGCCAAGCCCTCCTCTAAGTGGGAAGGTCCTGTCGGTGGGGACACGCTCTCAGTCACTGGATGCAGAATCTCTCTTTAAAATAATGCCGTTTCAGCGGCTCTTTCTGCCGCCACCTCTTCATTCTACCTTGTTGTTATTTTAAAACGGAAAAGCTACACCGCTCCTTTCACCCTTCATCGCTAGGTCGGTGTGTCGCTGCCCTGTGGATGCGGAGCCGTCTAAATATAGACATGAACACACAGCTTGTATCAGTTCCAGTATCATGCCTTCTTTCTATGGAAAACACACGACTCAATTTAATGACATAGTCTGTCCTTCTCGAAGACAAGGCTTCCAACAGAGCCAAACAATTCCGAATCGGTTCGTCTCTCGCTCGCTCGCTCTTTTTCAAAGAGGGCTAATCAGAGGGGATTTGTGATTTTTGAAATCACTAAGAGGTAATTATGAATGATTTTGTGTAATTCAGGAATGCAAAATTCCACCCCAAAGCCCTAAATCTTGGAGTGTCTTTCGTTTTAAAATAATGGAAGTTTGTTGTTTCGCGACCCATCAAGGTTAGTCAGTCAGGGCTGTGTGTCAATTTCTCAGAGGCCAAAATGGAAACGTTGTTTCCACATAGAAAGATGAATGGATTCCAAGTGACAATAACAGCATAATATACGTTTGGAAGTAGACTGCTCCACAATGATAAATACAAGGGAGCTTGTTATGTAAACAAAAAATATAAAAAAGGGCTTTCAACACTGAGGTTGTTCATTGTTTCTTTACACCACGCGGAGGAAAAAACCAACACGTTTTCCAGAAAATTTCCAAGATTCTGTTGACATGAACATCAATTTTTGTTATTAAATCAGAACCTAGTAATTACATTTTTAATGATACTGTGGTAATTATATATTTCAAATATGAATCCTGATGTTTAATTAGGTCATATGACTATAATATCAGCTTGCATTAGCTGCAGATTATCAAATCCTGGCAATTCATCCCATAGAGAAATGCAAGTGGAAAAGACTGCTGTAATTGTGATATTTAAATAGGCGAAACCATAGTGCATTACAGTACTCTTTAAATATTTTAATGTTTACTACTGTTATGGAGTAATGCAGTTCATCATCATGGCATATTCTTCTTAGATAATTAGTCTGCTAGCAATAAGCCCATAGAAAGGAGCCTCCTATTTGTCTTCCAGGAAAGCTTTCATATTAAACTCAGCAGAATTCAAAACATATATTTGAAAAAGGTTTTGTATGTTCTTAATATCTACATGTAGATATCATTTTTTCTGGAAATTAGTTACATTGTGCTGGGATGTTAGGTAAGTAATTTTTAAATTATATCATTTATCTGTATTTTATTAGCTCTCTCACTTTTAATTTTTTTCATTTACAAATAATGCAGTGCAAATAAGACCTTTGATTTCAAACATAAATGCCTCATTTCTGAGCTATAGTTTCTAGACAGTTTAAATCTGTGCCTGATTTTCAACATTTTCATGTTTAAAAAAATTATTAATTAGAACCTATGAAGTTTTTTGTTGCCGGTGTTAATTTTAGTTCTCATCCCGCCTTGCTTCCCTAAACCACAGCGACTGGCACGTGTGAAAGTTTCATTTGCTTGTCACAAGCACAGCAGATTCACAGACGAGCTGAGTCAGCATTGAATCTTACAGCACAATCCTCTCTCCATAATGTTTTTCTATGTAAAAAGATCCCTTCACAGTAAAAACGTCGCCCTTCCCTAACGCTTTGTGGGAACTGTATTCTGCCTCAATGTGGGTACATCCTTCCCCAAGGATTTGCTTTTGGAGGTAGAGAAATTAATTGCTAAGTGGCTACCACAGGATTCACTTGTGTGGGTTTAATGATACAGGTGCGTTTTGATATTTATATACTTGTGTCTGACAACTGACACAGCTAAAACTGAAGCAGTCTTACGCTTAGTCCATAGAAACTGAGATTTCCCACAAATGGGTAACTTTACTCCTTAAGAAGCTTGACTTGCAAACCTTCCAGTGACCTTGACAGTGTTACCAGAAATTTAATAAAAACGCTACCGGCCCTGCCCCCACCCCCACCTTGTCGCTATAGTTGCTAGAACTCATAACTAGAAACATTTGTTTCTTACTAAAAGACAAAAAATCTTTTCTGGAGATGAAAATTAAAAAAATTCTCTCTTCCTTAGTTTAATGAGGTAAAGAAGAGATTTTCTTTAAATGGTGCGCATATTGACTGTGCGTGTTGGCTAAACCAGCTAATTGTATTACAGGCAGTCAGAAAGTGTGTTCACTAGCATTATTACTGTATTTATAAACAATATTTTATGCCCTTGATTCACTGTACAGAATCTATTTCTCAACACTAGGGGTCATTTTAGCATGTGGTAATATGGTAAACGATTTAGTTTTAATAAAGGAAAATGCTAGGGATAGGACACTTCCTAGAAATGTGCTATATGAAAATATTTGTCCTGGATTCTGCGCCCTCATTTTTTCAGTCGTTAAACGATGACTATGTGTAGTTGCATATTTCGAGTTTTTAAGTATACAACAAAGGTGTGCTTTGAGTTTCGTTCCTAAAGTTGATTTTATTTGTGCATTCGTTAATTTTATATGATGACCAGGTGCAAGTTTAAGGACATGGCGCTTCCTGTGACCTCCTGGCTGTGGTCACTATTAGTCGTCAGCATCCTGCTCTACCTTTTACGTTCTAAGCCCTGTAGCTGCTACAGTGAAATGCACGTTATTTTTCTATGGTTTTAAGCTGCTTTGAATTATAAAAAATGTAGTCACCAGAATTAAGCTTTTTTTTTTTTCTGTCCTATCACAAACTGAGTATTTTCCATTTTATCTGGGTCTCCTACTTTTGAATATTTTCAAATTTCCCAGCTTCTTCTAAAAGTGCTATTTTCTCTCTCTGGGACTTACTAATAAAATTTCCTTATTTCTTTTTAAAATTTCACCTTAAGACAGTTCTACTAGATAATATTAGATAAATGTATCTTTTTCCACAAGCATTGTGTGTTTTTGATGCTTTATAGATTATGTAATATGAATTATGATCCTGTTTATATTGAAGAGAGTGGATAATTGCAAGCTATAAATCATTTCTGAGTAACTAAAAAATGGCCCTCTTTCTCTGGTTACACACATAAATAAAGATATCTATATTTGTTTTTCTAAATCCAATTTTTTAGATCTGTTTAAAATCTGTTGTGCTTCAGAAAGCACAGAGTATTAGGTTTTATATTTTCAATTTGAAATCAAAGTATTTCCTTTGATTCAAAAGCTGTTTTGTACTAGATCTACTTTCTAAATCTATTATTTAATAGGCATGGAAATTACCAAAAGAAAGTTATTTTGTGTACTGAAAAATGAATAAATAATTTTAAAACATCCATTAAGCACATATTCATTCAAAGGATAAGAAAATGCACCGCTTCTGATTTAGAGTCGGCATAAGGAGCTGCTGCTTCAGACATGTCAATGGTCCTATGCGCGGCTCGGGCTGTCGAGCCTGCATTCTGCCCACACTTCTTCCTTGAGTACCTACCTGGGTGGTAACACAAAAGATCCGTGGTATTTTGGTTAATACATTATTAACAGTATTTCTTTAATCAACTGCTCTTAAATTGAAAAATGAAAGAGAATGAAATCGATTTCCAATTTAACATTCTCAGAGTTAAGGTCAAAAGCTTTAAATTACAGAGATTTTTTTTTCATAAAAAGAATGGAAGGTAAACAACATTTATAATTGGTGATTCTGTATGCTAAAAGGTCCATGCTAATATTATGCATATTCCATCCCCCTAAATCATTGAATTCCAATGTGTATTTGGCTAACATGCCACATTCCTTAGAAATGTATAATGTAAAGCCACTTAAGGCATTGACAGAGTAGGATGTGATGCAAAGTGTGCGTGTGGGGGTGGGGCAGGGTAAGTACACCCAAGGTTTAATTTCATCTCTGTCATTCACTGGGTTGTTTGACCTGTAGCAAGTTACTAACCCTTCTGGGGTCTGTTTTCTCCTCTAATAATAAGTGACTGGCCCGGGTGCTTCATTACATATTGGTCTGTGACTTAATACATCGCTCTCTCCTCTACTCATGCCACTTCATTTTCTTTCTCAAACACCAGCATGATTCTAACTTCATTTACATAATATTATAATAGATAGGAACTCGGTAGCTGCATAACGGGAGCGTTATATACACACACGTATGTGCCCAGTCTCTTGCTTGTGTGTGGGCCTTGCTCAGTGCAAATAGAAGCTATGAAGGAGGATATATAATATGGGAACAATATAGTGATAATATATATGTATATTCTATTATAGAAGTTCAAAGATCAGAGTACAAGAGGAAACGTAACTATATATGTGTATATATTGCTGTAGTATATATTAACTGTGCATGTGTGTGTGTGTGTGTGTGTGTGTGTGTGTGTGTGTGTTGCTCTCCTTCTCGTAATAGAAATCCTGCATGAGCCAGGTCCGTGAACACTGAAAGTAAAACCCAGTAGAGCATCTAAGGCATTCTTTTTTGTTTTTATGCACTGAAATACTCCAAACGGTCATAATCCTTTCTAAACTAGTGATTCTAAAGGATATCTACTGCAAAGTATCTGGACACACCATAAATTAATGTGTACAAATAGCTTACAGCTCCTCTTTCTCCCTGATTCTTTGGAGACCCTTAACTTGGAGTAGAGTGAAATAGGCGACGACGTACAACACATCACCTTCCAAGTTTTGTGTTGCTGCTGTTCCCCTTTTTACATGTTTGCAATCTAGACGAGTGGCCGCCCCAGCATAGCTGCAAAGGGATCTGATGTCCCGGAACTGGTAGCAGACAGGAGAGACATGTTACAAAAGCTGCTTCTTTCTACCCTCCTCCCCTCCCCCTGAAATAATAACAATTTGCTAAATTGTTGGGAAGTTGTTATAATTCCTTTTCCAAATTATGACTCGCCCTTTAGATTAGAAATGAGGCCAGGGTTAGCAATCAGCTATAAATGGTAGGATTTTTCAAGTAAGAAGCACTTGCCTGATTGTGAAGTGGAGGCCATTACGGCCTTGATTGGGCCTTTTTCCCCCTCCGGCTTGCTTGATTTGTGGTTGAGAGCGCATATTCACTCCTGTACTGCGAGCAATCAGAGCCTCCCCCTCTCATTTTTGCTCGGCGATTGAAGGTCCACTACTTTGGCACAGCTGCCTCCTTTGAGCCTCCATCATGGGGACGCAGCCTTAAAAAAATTATTGGTGGGCTGGGAGCAGGTAACTAACGCACATTGGCTTCTTAATTTCCCTATTCTGTATTTGCAGAGAAGTTTCTCGTTTAAAAGGACAATCATGTTCGAACGTGGACTTCTAGACTCATAAATAAGTTTGGAAGGAGACTCGAGCTTGTTAGATCCCATTGTCCTTTTAAAGACGCACTCATTTCCCAAAGCAGACAACAAACAAATGGAGCGAGGGCTGGAAGGCTGAGCAGAGGTATCAGTGTTCCGGTTAGCATCAGCACAGGGTTCATTCCCAGAAACGTCATGGAAATAAGGGCTTTTGTTTTGTTTGTTTTGGTGAGGGAGAGCATTTCATAACACTTTTAGCATATAAGGTTGATAAATGGAAGAAGGTATGAAAGGCTTGAAATGGGAGTCTGATTGTCTCTGGTACAAAACTTGCTCTGTGTCTCTTTAATTAAAAAGACACCTATTATCATTTTCAAAAGTAACAGGACATTTGTGTTAGGCATCAAGTTCAACATAGCTTACTCTTCGGAGTTTCCAAAGAAACACAGTTTCAAATGGGAATTTAGAGATCATTTTGATCACGTCTTGGGATACTGTTAAACCCAAACTAAATCAGAATGTCTGCCATCCAATTGATTGCAATTCATAGAACCCTAAAGAGGGGTCCTGAACTTTGTAAATGTTTATAAGAGCTGACAGCCTCATCTTTCTCCCCCCGCGTGGGGTTGAACTGGTGACCTTAGGTTTAGCAGTCCAGTGCTTACCCAGTAGACGCATCAACACTATTTAGTCCTCATCTAATAATAATTCACATTTAAGGGTGTGTCCTTAATGCTTCCCTTCTGCTCATGTCACCCCAACCTAAAATGTCTAAACAATTTCCACAGGGCTCAAGTAGAAAGGAAATTTTTTTGAAAATGATGATGGCAACAAATATACAAATGTGCTTGACACAATGGATGGATGGATTGTGATAAGAATTGTACAATACCCTAATAAAATTATTATATATGTACATATATATTCTCCTTAAATATATTGTCCAAGCCTGAGCAATTATAAACTTGGAGAGTAAAGTGAGGCTCACCAACAAGAGCATCACCTTATGAAGCAGTGATCCATTCAAAAATCAGATATGAACCCTAGCCATTTCCCCACCACTTTGTTGAGAAATAATTTAACAATGATAAAACATGTCTATTTTAGAGTACAATTCTATGAATCTTATTATAGTCACTGAAATGGACAGCCATTACCATATCTAGTTTTAAAACATATCCAATAGCCTGAAAAGCAGCCTTACACCTAATGGAGCCGCTCTGCGGCCCCACCTGCAGTCCTAGGTTAACACTCGCCCGTGTTCTTCCACTACGCACCTGCCTTTTGGGAACAGAATCAGGTAAGTGGAGTAACACGAATACGTGTCCTTTTGTGTCTGGAGGTTCGTTCATGAGGTGGTGTGTACCGTTACTTTATTCATTTTAATTTTGTATGTATATCGGATTCTGTCTGTCCATTGCGGAGAGACACTTGAGTTGCCTCTGCTGTTGTGATTAGTGCCAACCAGCTCATTCAGGCAGATGTCTCTGTGCTTGCAGATGTTTCCATCTTCATAGCTACATGTCCAAGAATAGAATTACCGGGTCATCGCTAAACGGAAGGAGCGACACTGAACGCGCAGTACTGGGTTGCAAACAGAGAGCTGATGTTGGAGCCCAGCAACTAACTGCTCTACGGGAATGAGATGAGGTCACGGCGCCCATAAAGGTGCGCAGCGTCTGAAGCCCGATGGGGAAGTTCTGTGAGTCGGAATGGCTGCCCTTAATTTTCTGAGAAGTTCCCAAATTCTTTCAAAAGTGGAAATACTACAATGGTACGCAAAATAATTTCTAGCTCCTCTTCCTCCTTGACTCGTTGGACGCCCTCCACTGTAACTCCTCTTGACAACTGTAATCTTGGCTCATCCCAGTCGCTCAGCGGGAGAAAACCGGCATCTCACTGGGGTTTTGATTTGTATTCCCAAGTTGCTAATGATGCTGAGAACCTTTTCATGAGATTATTAGATACTTTTAGATCTTCTTTGGAACCAAGCCTACACAAATGCTTTGCCCGCTTTCAAACGTATTGTAATTTTATTATTGAATTGGAAGCACTCCTTGTATATTTCACAAATGATTTCCCCCAGTCTGTAGGGTTCCTTTTCACTGCCTTGATTGTATCTTTAAGGCACAGAGTTCTTAATTTTTAAATAAATCTCCTTTGAACGCGCAATGAATCACAGCATCTCATCAGTTCTGTATTTAGTTGTTTAAATAGAGAGTGATTGACAGGGAGAGAGAAAGAAAATATCAAAAATAAAATCATTCATGTAAGTAGGAAATGACTTTGCCAATATATTTCCTTCATAATAACCTGAAAACCTATACTTATGGGAATAAGCTAAAAATAAAACAATTGGAATAATATATTTCTTTCTCTATATATTGAATCTTTTTGTAGCTGGGTAGCAGAACTTTAAAGCCCAGTGTTGCCCAGGTCACGAATTGTTTAGAACACATCTATGATTTTTGTGTTCATCCTTCAAGTAATAGTAAATGGTCAAAGAAAGGTCAAAATGCAAGGAAGGTATTCTCTGGGAGAAGCCTGTGCATTTTCTCCTATGCCCACTACAGTATATTATGAAGGGAATTTTAAAAGTGTGCTGAAAAATTGGTTTTCCCACAAATTTACTAAAATCCCTCATATTTGTGAAATAATTTCCTCTTAGAAACAATTGCAAAATCAATTAATTGCAGCAGCAACTTCATAGCCATTGCTGAATGTCAATTTTGGTAGAAGCAAGAGCAAAATCTTAGCAATATATGCACCTGAGCAATAAATGTAAGGAAGACACAGAACTTACTTGTAATACCCATGGCTTAGCTCTGATGTAACAGAAGTGTATGTGCTTTTCTTTCATCAATCAAAGTGACAAGCATTTTAATGGTTTCTAGAGTCTACTGTTTAAAAGTACCCAGCAGTGAATCTTGAATCTTGAAAATAATCATGTGGACCGCACCCCAACTCCCACCGCAAGAAGAATGCATTTAAGAGGACAGCACTGAGGCTACATCTTGGGGAGAGGGACACATCTGATCAGAGCACACAGGAGTAAACAAAGAGAGAAGGGGAGTGAGTGGAACACATCCTGGCCCACCAAGCCCCGAGGACGATATTCCTGCTCAGAGTAGACAATGCACCGAGAGAACCACAGGGCTGTCCCCATCACGAGACATCATGCCCTCATTGTCCCCAGTGGGGGACAACACTGGAGACTCAGTGCTGGAATTGTGCTCAATCTGACCCCATCACACTGGGGCAAAACACTAAGGGGAGCAAAGCAATGAAGTCCCTGGGGAATACCAAAAATAGACTTTGGGGAGAGAGTGTGGCACCCTATCAGACTCCACTGGAAAACACTCCTAAATGTCAAAAAACAAGACTTGGGACTATTTGTAGGCTTTTCCTGTTTTATAATTGGCTTTTTGTTGTTGTTGTTGTTAGTTTTTATTTTGTTATTGCTGGATTTGTGTTCCTTTGTGTTTTTGTTTGGCTTTGCCTTGTTTGGGGGCTTATTCATGTCTCTACATGCTTATCTAGATTAGATAGGCATGGTAAACAATTCAGAGAAGGAAACAACAGGACTGAAGGTTCCAGGGGACATGGAAGAAGAGATAGGGGAAAGGAAGGGGGGGAGGAGTTATCCAACCCAGGGACAAGAGAAGAACAAATGAACTATGAGGCAAAGGGCATTTATAAAGATCTAAATACAAGCATGTACATATGTAAATATAGTTTTATATAATGATAGGGAAATATATCTATGTACCTATATTTAAATGTTAGGTATTGTGTTAGTCTGGGTAGAGTAGAAAAACAAATCCACAGAAACTCATATGTACAAGAGATAGTTTTATATAAAGGACAAGTGGATATTAAGAAAGCATCCCAATCCAGTGCTGTTCAAGCCCATAAGTTCAACATTAGTCCATATGCTCCACACCAATTTACAAAGTCCTCCTCAATCTCACAAAACACACACAATGCCGCTGACTGCAGGAGGAAAGTCAAATCAGTGAGCGTGTAAGCATCTCAGCACTGGCAAGGATCGCCACATGGCTGCTCCAACAACCAGGGCTGCATCAGGGTAGATCCATGTGGCTTCTCCTCAGGGATCTCACAGGAAGTGAACTTTGCCAGCTGAGGCAGGGAACTGGCTAAGGCAGCTGCACCCTGGTCCGGCCATCAGAAAGCAAGAAACGGAGAACTAGAAAGGCGGGGCTCATAGAGCCATTTCTCTCTCTGCCTGTCAGTTAATCCTACGTGTTTATCAGTCAAGTTGGCACAATAAACCTTAACTGTCTCAGATATTAAGGTAATAAACTGGCATTCTGTGATGCTCCCCTTCCCTATATGATCGCTGAAGACTAAATGGGTGCATAAGCAAATGTGGGGAAGAAAGCTGATGGTGCCTGACTATCAAAAGATATAGCATCTGGCGTCTTAAAAGGTTTAAAGATAAATAAGTGGCCATCTATCTGTGAAGCAATACAGCCCACATGGAAAAAGCACATCAGCCTGTGTGATCATGAGGTATTGATGTGATCAGGTATTAGGCATCTAAGACCCAGAACAAAATCATACCAGTGTGAAAGGTGTGTGTGTGTGTGTGTGTGTGTGTGTGTGTGTGTGTGTGTGTGTGAGTGGAGACCCAAAGCCCATCTGTAGACATGTGGACACCCCCTTACAGAAGAGTCACAAGAAAGAGAAGATCCAGTCAGGGTGTAGTATAGTACCGATGAAACATACAGCTTTTGTCTATTTCTTTAATGCTTCCTCCCTATCCACTAAGATGACGTCAATTCTACCTTACAAATCTGACTAGATCAGAACATGTACACTGCTACAGTTAAGAGCCCACAACACAGGAAATCCAGGACAGATCAAACTCTCAGGGCAATAATGAGAACAGAGATATCAGGAGAGGAGGAGAAAGTGGGGGGAGAAAGCAGAAATTGATCACGAGGATTATCATAAGACTTTTCCCCAGCTTTGTCTCCCCCAAAGACCCGCCAAACTTTAGAGGCTATTTGGCAGCAAATGGTGGGAGGTCAGATGCTTAGAGCTATCCTCCCTGAAGGCACTGAGCCACTGTCTGGTCCCACCACAGGTTGGGCCCACTCCCTACGGTTAAGGACAATGGGCTACTTCTCCCTAGATGCTTGTGGCCATCAATCAATGGGCTCCACTATAGGTGGGGTTCACACGCTACTGATAATGATGGAAGTTGATTTTCACATCTTTCTCCCATAGGGTGACTGGTGAGATCAAGCAGCTGAGTATTGAATCTCTGTGTCCCAAAGAAAGACAAGAATGATAAGGAGGAGAGGAAGACTGTCAAGTTTTGCCAGGAAGGGATGAAGGAAATCATTAGTACCAGTTCAATACCTATGGTTTGGATGAACAAAGTGTATTCTAAAAATAAATGGATATTCTTTGATAATTTAAATAACTATGCTTTATCAATTGGATAATTTTATACACTTAAAGGACATAAATTATTTTTCCCACCATGGGAGTTTGGAAGATAGAAAAAATTTGTGTATAATAACACTTCCAGAATTTATATTTCTAAACCAGATATCTCATCTGATTTCTATATTTATATATACAATTGCTTACTTCACTCTATATCTCTATTTGAATATGTCATAAAAAACAAATAAACAGATTCACTGCCATCGAGTCAGTTCTGTAGAACTTCCCCATTGGTTTATCAGCCTGTAACACTTTACAGGGGCAGAAAGCCTCATTTCCCTCCCTTGGAGTAGCTGGTGATTTGGTACTAATCACAAACCACTATATCACCAAGATTCCTTTTTTGAATATCTAATAGTTATCTCAAATATAGTATGTCCAAATTGAAGTCCCTTATTTCTTCTTACCATCTACCTAAACCTGCTTTCTCAAAAATGTTCAGTATCTCACTTAATGATAATTTCATGTTTTCAGTTCTTTAAGCCAAATAATTTGGCTCTAATACCAAAAATTCACTCCTGGCAATTCCACCTCATAGTGGATTTATAGATAGGGCTTCTGGTGTTGTACATTTTTATAGCTGCTAGTTGGTTTAAACGACTGACCTTGTGGCAAACAGTCCAACGTGCCCACAGGGGAGTCAATCTTGTAAGTCCTGCATTAAGACTGCAAGGAATATTATCACCATTACAATTGTTTCCATGCTGGCCCAGGGCACCATGATATGCGGAGATTGTTGTTGTTGTTTGTTTGTTTGCTTTAGAAAGGGCTGTTTTTATTCATGATTGATAGATTTATAAGTTTACTGATCATTTTCTTATGTATTTTTGTGGTGTGTATTGCTTGTTTCCCTTAAGTAACACAATCCTCTGATACACTTTCAATTTGCCATTTTTATCTAGGATTCTATCTGTGATAGATCCACATGTGGTACATGGGCTATTCTACAAATTCTCAGAACTGATTGGGAAGTAAGTAGTATTTCTCTGTTTTAAATGAGAAAATTGAGCCCACTGAAGTTAAATTAAGCACGTAGATGCTCACAGCAAGCAAGCAACAAACCAAGGACTCAAAGTAAGTTCTTCTGACTTTAAGCACATAGAATTGTCATTTTGTCTTGTTGTCCTGTCTATGTGTGTTTTACTTTCTTTGATTCTTTCTTCATCGTGCACACATGTTTTAACCATTCTTCAAAGGAACTGATGCTTAATAAGATACCTGATACATACCCATTACCTTTATTGAATGAGAAGAGAGTAGTATGTCCCTAAGTGTGGAAAAAAATACAAAAAAAAAGAATGATCGCTTTTTTTAATAGGTTAGAAAGTGAGTTCAGATAGAAGGTGGTGATGTCCCAGTGAAACATCTTGTTTCATAGCTAAGGAACAAACAAAATGATCACAAATATGGCAGAATACTAAACATGATACTGTGTGAAATAAATTCTGTAAAATTGTGAGCTAATATTTCAAATTAAAATAGTGAATTAAATGTACATATTTACATCAAATTCATCCCTTAAAACACGTTTTAAAGATATGAACAACAGAGACTGAGAGAATGGGAGAGGAGACAGAAGCGGCAGTTTAAGAAGCTGGAAAGCACATGGATGATTGATCATTGACCTTGCGTGATTTGAGGAAATAGCATCCCAAACTGGCAGTGATCAGAATTGAGAGTCAATCTGAGCAACAGGTGTTTCTGGAAGTGGAAGCGTAGGTGATTAAGGGGAAAGTGTAAATGGTGGCTGTTAGGATTTATGTCACCTGACACCTGTGTGTAACTGTAAATGTGGAGTCCAATTATCAATCAGGTAAGCTGACCTGGGCTTCCTTGTGGGTGTGGTCACTGAATAAGAAAGATAGTGGGCACTTCTGCTACTTTCTCTGCTACTTCCTGGGGTTCTGTGTCTGTTTCCAGATATGGCTCCACATGGGCTGCTGACTATAGGAGCCAACCTAGGAACTGTTTATATACTGACGCACGACTCGGTACCCACTGGCCTGTGATCTCCCTGCATCCTGCTTCACCTTACTGCTTCATCAGCTTGCAGCTACCTTAGTCTGAAGAGAGACCTGACTACTAATGGATTCATGGACTTGGGTTAGACTAGAATGGAGAGCCTTCTTGATACACCGTTTCTGCTTATACCTACAAGAATGTCACTGGTTTTGTTTAACTGGACAACCCAGCCTAACACACCCTCTGTCAGATTCCCCTCCAGTCATATGGCTGTAGAGCTGGAGGTGTATTCCTTGGATTGAAGAACACCAGAAAGAATTGTGAAGAGTGGAGGTTTAAGTATATTGAGGAAATGTGCTCAGTGAATCTTGAGGCCCCTATGATTCTACCAGCTCTCAGCTCCTTAAATACTGGCAGTTTGGCATATGCCTTTACACATATAATTGGAAGTCTTTTCTGGAATTTTTCTTGCACTAAACTGTACAAGACAATAGCCTTTGTTGATGTGGAGGGTACATGCAAGGGAGCTCACCATAAACAGAAGAGCCCGTTAGACCATTCCACACCTAGAGAGAACTGCCATTCCGCTTCTTATTTGCACATGCTTAAAAAGAAAAAAAGCAAAGAGGGAATGATCGCCAGACTATTGAGAAAGCACCTAATCAGAAAATTTGAGACTAAAATAAACACAGATAAAAGAAACATAGGAGACTCCGTACTATTCCGGGAGAGGGGAATATTGAACATCAAACCATCATTGTTATCTTCCAAGAGAAGAGAGAATGCGCCAGCTAAAGTACTGTCCGCACACGTACCGCAGGCTACCAGGGGAGAAGGAACACCTGCAATGGTCTCCGTCCAATTAAAAATACGATTACAGAAATAAAATTCAGTCATTTAAAATATCCAAAGATGCTTTTTTAATTCCTTGAACGTCTTTCCCATTTTCTGTAGAAGGTTTTAAAATGTAGTAGATACGTTCCATTTGTCTAATGGGCCAGACGCTACGGTTGACCCTTCACGGTTCACATTCATCCTACAGAGAGAGGATGGCCATTTGCTTCACCAACAAACTACAGAAAAGGTGCTGGGAGGTCATCCTGAGGACTATACTACAGTAAGGGCAGGATGACTATGATATAAATATGAGAGGGGACGCAAAACAAAAACAAAACCAACGGAATTAGTTTTTTGTCCAAAGCTATGTATTTTTATTATATTTTTAACAAAACAACCTTGTCACCTTCAGACTACTTTCCATTACACTTAATACATTTCTCAAATCAGTGGTTTCATTCCTGGAAACATTTTTCAAACTCATCTGTTTGGCTAGCTCACAGCACCTCCCTACTTTTTTTCTTCCCCTCTTCTATGTCACCAAAATGCTGTCCTTTCATGTCCTTCATCATTCGCTGACACAAAATGAAGTCACACAGAGTTAGGTCAGGTGAGTCAGGTGTGTGGGGCAAGACAGGCATGCTGTTCTTTTGCCAAAAACTGGCACACTGAGATGGCTAAGTGAACAGGTGCATTGTTATTGTGGGAAAACCAGTGCCCTGTCTGCCACAAACCAGGCCTATTTTGCCTCACACTGTTACACAATCTTTTCAGAAATTCTAAGTTGAAAGCTTGATTAACAGTCTGACCTGGTGGAATGAACTCCAACTGTGCTATCCCTCTCACATCAAAAAAACAAATGAGCATCAGTTTTTAGGCAGGGTACCCCCTCGTGTATCTTATAACATACAAGTGAGCGTTTAAAAGTTCATAGAAAAAAAGAATTGACAGATAATTGAACTCCCTCCCCACAAGTTTTGGAAAATAAATGTATTTACATAAAAACCCCAAAGCCAAACTACTAAAATCAAGTCCATTTTGACTCATGTTGCGGTTGCTATTGGTAGGTGCCATTGCTCCAATTCCAATTCATAACAACCAGATGTTCAACAGAATGGAAACTTTCTGGGTCCCACACCATACCCACAATTGTTATGTTGACTCCATGGCCGAAGTACATCTCGCCAATCTTCTTTTATGCCGTGTCTTTACTATGCCGAGAGTAGTGTCCTTTTCTAGGCCTGGTCTCTACTGATAACGTGTCCAAAGTATGTGAGACAAAGCCTGACTGCCATTGCTTCTAATGCGCATTTGGCTATGCTTCTGCCAAGACGGAATTGTTTGTTCTGGTTGTCCACTCTACTTTCAATATTCTTTGCCAACACCACAGTTAATATGCATCAATTCTTCTTTGGTTATCCTTATTCCAGTGTTTACATTCATATGAGGTGATTGAAAATACCATGGCTTTGGCCAGACCTCCCTTAGTCTTCAAACATCAATTAAAGGGGTCTGTGCAGAAGAATTTCCCTATTCAATACACTCTTTGATTCCTTGACCACTGCGTCCATGAGCATGGATTGTGGGTCCAAGCAAAATGAAGTCCTTGGCAATGTCAATCTTTTTTCCTGTTTATTATCATGTTTCCTATTGGTTCAGTTGTGAGAATTTTGTTTTTGGTTGCCTTCAGCTTTAATCCATACTGAAGCCTGCAGTCCTTGATCTTTATCAGCAAAATGTCCCCAAATATTGTCTTGTTGTTCTTACTGAGTGCCTTCAAGTCGGGTCCGACCCAGAGCAACCCCCTGCACAGCAAAACAACACATGTGCCGGTATTTGCCAACCTCACAACCGTTCTTGTATTTGAGCCAATTCTGTCCATCCATCTTGTCAAGGACATTTATCTTTTTTGCTTCCCATGATTTCCTTCTCCTGAGACTGCTCTCTCCTGACATGACTAACGTATACATGAGACAAATTCTTGCTATCTTTGTCTCTAAGGATTATTCTGACTGTACGTCTTTCAAAACCGATTTGTTTGTTCTTTTGGTAGTCCAAGGTCCTTTAAATATTCTCCAGAATCATCATATACATGCATAGATTCTTCTCCAGTCATCATTATTCATGGTCCATTTTTCACCTGCAAAAATATCAAGGTTTGGATGAGGCCTCAAGGTAACATTCTTACTTTTCAATACTCTAAAGAGGTCTTGTACAACAGATGTACCCGATGCAATGATCTCTTGATTGCTGCTTTCATGAACATTGATTATGGATCCAAGCAAGACGATCGCCTTTTTGTCCAATTGTGGGGACCTTGCTTTTCTGTACACTGAGTTGTAACTCATAATGAAGGCTATAATCCTTGATCTTCATCAGCAAGTGCTTCAAGCCGTCCTCATTTTCAGAAGCAAGGTTGTGTCATGGGCACACTGAGGGTGGTTAATAAGCCTTACTGTTTCTCTAGCTTTGAGACAAGCTCCATTGGCAAATAAAGGTCCTGAAGGCTTTGCCCCGTTTATGTCATTATTACAGACTTGGAGGACACAGCTCCTCCTTCATGGCAGTCTGAGTGAGCAGATCTGAGGGGAACACCTTCGGGCACTAGCTCAGATAAGGTTCAGGGGGGTTTGCGGCACTGACAATGTCTCAGTGGTATCCATATGGCTTCTGTGGCTAGTTCTGCAAAAGGGAACAGCCCATTCCTTCGTGGTCTGGGAGAGCTGCTGAAACTGTTCAGTTTGGGTCATCCCGCCGGAATCTGAAATCCTGCTGATAGAACTCCCAGATGAGAGCAACACACAGCCACACAGTGTGACAAACAGATAGACACGCGGTCTGCGTATTGCAGGTTGTTAATAAGACTTTCTCCAATCTTACGCCACATTCATCCTCATTGAATCTACCCCTCTCAGATTATTGAATACGAAGCTCACTCTATAGTTTGAATCAGTCTCATGAAAGATACCACTCTGATGCACAACTTTCCTGATTTTACATCGCACAGAATTTCCTTGTTCTGTTCTAACTACTGTTCCGCATCAGCACAATGGAATTTCCATTCTCAATGTTATCCACAGTGTGTTATGACCCACAGAGTTCAATGCCTTGATTTAGTGAATCCCTAAAACACAAGCAAACATCCTTTTGGTATTGTCTGCCATGTGACATGAGAAATAATATTCCTCATACCCCATCCTCTTCTGAATCCTGCGTGAATTTCTAGCCAGCCCTGCTGATTGGCTGTTGCAACAACAGCAAACCCATTGTTAAATGGGTTTCAGTGAAACCTTACTTGCATGTGATATTAAAGGGATTGTCCAAGAATTTCTGCAGCTAGTTGGGACACCTTTGGAATGGGCACAAATATGGATTCTTTCAAACAGCTGGCCAGGTGGTTGTTTTCCAAATTTTGAGGCTAGACAAGTGAGTGCTTCCAGAGTTTCATCAGCTTGTTGAAGCATTTCAGTTGGTATTCTATCATTTCCTGGTGCCTTGATTTTTAGTAATGCCTTCAGTGAAGGTTGAACCTTCCTTCAGTAACACTGTTGTGTTTTGTTTTTAAATAATTGCGTGATTCTCCTTGATATTATTAACTTTGAATTGTGTATGTGAATTACATCACAACAAAATTACTAAAATTTAAAAAATAAATAAGTCACCAGTTTTTGCATAATAAAAAACTATTAAAATTATACAGAAAAAAGTTTACTGGTTATTTAATCAACAAAATATGGCACTCAAGAACAAATCTAATAAAAGACATGAAAGACATAAGGTGACATTAGAAAAGATAACCTAGTAATGTTGTGCTTAAAAGAAGAAGCTTTTAACATTATGAAAATAACAATTTCAGTCAAATTAACTTGAACTCAATACAATTCAAATCAAAATTCCATTTTCACTCCCTGTGTTAGTCTGGGTACTTTAGAGAAACAAATACACAGAAACTCATGTATAAGAGAGAGTTTTATATAAAAGTTAAGTGTACATCAAGAAAACAACCCAATCCAGTGCTGCCCAAGCCCACAGTCCAACATTAAGCCATATGCCTGATACCAATCCACAAAGTCCTCCTCCATCTCATAAAACACAGGCAATGATGCCGACTGCAGGAGGAAAGCCGAATCAGTGAGCATGTAAACATCTCAGCGCTGGCAGGGGTCTCCACACGGCTGCTCCAGCACCCAGGGCTGCATCAGGATAGATCCATGTAGCTTCTCCTCAGGGATGTCTTGTAGGAACTGAGCCTTGCCAGCTAAAGCAGGAACTGGCTAAGGCAGTAGCACCCTGGTTCGACCATCACAAAGCAAGAGACCTGAGAACAAGAAAGGTGAGGATCGCTGAGCCAATTATCCCTCCACCCTTCAATTAACCCCACATGTGTTTATCAGCCAGGTTGGCACAATAAGGTAACTACCTCACTCCCCATGGAAATTGATACATTTATTCTAAAGTTCAAATAGAAGTGTGAAGGGACAGAAAATGTTTTGGAAATGATGATGGCAACATGTGTGCAAGTGTGCTTAATACAACTGAATGGTGGATGATTATAAGATTTGTAAGAGCCCCCCAATAAAATAATAAAAAAGAAAGAAAAAACACAAGTAATCATGATGAAATTTTAAAGACACAACAGTAGTAGATACTTCTTTTTATACTTTTATTACTTTTCAATTGTGATTTTCACAAATTATCACAAAACAAGCGGCTAAAAAAGTGTACACATTAATTATTTACAACTCAATAATCAAACTCACTTCCATGAAGTGTCTTCTGACTCATAGCTAATTATATTTTAAGTCTGTAGATTATAAATCCATCACATAACTCACTGGGCTAAAGTCAAGGTTTCAACAAAGCTGAGTTCATTCTGTAAGGCTTTGATAGAGCAATTGTCTGCCTTTTCTAGTTTCTAGGGCCTTCACAGCTACCTTCCTACATCTTCAAAGGTAGCAAAATCGTGCGTCCCTCTACCCATTCTCTGTAGTCACATATCCTTTTGACTTTGAGCTCACCCTGCAGAGGTTACCTCCTCTGCCTTTAAAGATAAATATCTTAGGGCGGGCCTTCTTGGATAATCCAAAGTGATCTTCCCAATTTAAGTCTGTAGCTGAATCATATTTTCAAAGTCCCTTTTACTATGGAAAGTAACACAGTCACAGGTTACAGGGACATAGACATTATTAAGTAGCCATTTTTTCTACCTATAATGCTTGCCACACTGAATATAAAATCATAGTACACAAGACAGTGTGGCAGTGGTATAAAGATAGAGGCAGAGAAGGAAAAACATGTGTATTAGGGAGATAAGTCTATGAGAAATGAGGCTTGCAACGTATAGGAGAAAGAATAAAGTTTTAAATAAATGGCACAAAGACATGATAGAAATAAATTCCCATGTCATATTGTGCACAAATGTAAATTCAAAATTAACAAAATGAGCAACTATATATAAGAGAATATAAGAAAATCTTTATGCATTTTGTAAAGAATTATTTAACAGGATACAAATATAAAACTAAAAACTAGTCATGGAAAGCTCAATGAATTGAGCACTTTGAATGAAAGTAAATTTTATGATGAAAAATAAAATGAAATGATTGACACAGAGAATCATTTCAAACCACATCTTAATGCATCAAACTTTATCTTGCAACTCAGCCATATGAGTTTTGTTGTTGTTGTTAGATGCCATCAAATCAGTTCCAACTCATAGCAGTCTTATGCACAACAGAAAGGAACACTGCCTGGTCCTTTGCCGTGCGTACAATTGCGCTATGTTTGAGCCCATTGTTGCAGCCACTGTGTGAAAGCATCTTGTCTTTTGATGCTCCTCTGCTCTACCAAGGATGATGTCCCTTTCGGCCGACCCTCCACTTTACTAAGCACGATGTCTTTCTCCAGGGACTGTTCTCCTCTGACAACACATCTAATGCATGTGGGGCAAAGTCTGATCAGTCTTGCCTCTAAGGAGCACTTGGGCCATACATCTTTGGAGACAGTTCGGTTTGTCCTTTCAGCAGTCCATGACACTTTCAACAGTCTTCGCCAGCACTACAATCCAAATACATTGATTTATCTTTGGTCTTCCCTATTCAATGTACAACTTTCACATGCTTATGAAGCAATTGAAAAGGACCATGACTTGGGTCAGGCCCATCTTATTCCTCATAGTAAAAGCCTCGCTTTTCAATACTCTAAAGAGGTTTTGTGTAGCAGATTTACTTCATGCCGCTCATCATTTGATCTTTTGGTTTCTGTTTCCATGAGCAATTATTTTGGATCCAAACAAGATGAAATCCTTAACAGCTTCTACCTTTTCTTTATTTATCATGAAGTTACCTTTTGGTCTAAGTGGCTGATATGGAGCTTCTCCATTTTCTCTTGCCACAAATGCAGTCAATTTGATTTCTGTGTATTCCATCTGGAGAAGTCCATGTGTGTGTTGCTATTAAAAAAGGAGTTTGTTATGAATAGGTTGATGGTCTTGCAAAATTATATCATGTGTACTCCCAGACCATATCTCCCAACCACTGTTCCTTCCTCTTCTTTTCCAACTTTTGCATTTCAATCACCAGTAATTATTAATTCAACTTAATTGCACATTTGATCAATTCCCAGTTGAACTCCTTGGTAGAATTCTTCCATTTCTTTTCTCTAGCTTTGGTGTTGGGTACATACATTTGAATCATAGTTGTATTGATCAAATTTTCTTGAAGGTACATAAATTTAATCCTATCACGGACAGTATTGTACTTCAAGATTGATTTTGACATGGCTTTTTTAATTAATCATTTTATTTGGAGTTCTTACATATTTTATAACATTCCATAATTCAATTAGATCAAGCATAATTATATATTTGCTATCACGATCAATTTCCAAACATTTTCTTTCTTCTTGAATTCTTTGATATCAGCTCCCCTTTATCCCCTTCCTCCCCTCCCCTCCCCACCAAGAACCCTTATTATTCTTATTATATATTATTATTGTAGGGCTTTTTTTACAGTATCTTATCCCATTCAATATAGCCATTCACTCAAAATTCTGTTATGCTCTCCCCTCGAGTGGGATTTTACAGTCGCCCTTGCTATCAGCTCCTCCTTCACCTCCCCACTTCTCTTCCTGTATCCTCAGGGAGTCCTGTGACTCTTTCTGAAAGGTTATCTATCTTGGCTTTCATGCACCATACAATCTTAGTTATACAAATTAACATACGCAGGTCTAACAAGATGAATGAGGTAAAAGAAAGAACTATTAAAGAACTATAGGATAGTTAGGGTTTTCATCACTGCTATACTGCACCCTGGAATTATCATCCCTTCCATGTGACCCTTCTGTGAGGGACTGCCCAACTATCTTACAGGTGGGTTTGGGGGTCTCCATTTTGTCCACTCCTTCTCATCAATTTGATTTCTTATTTAAGAACTTCTGACACCTATTCCCATTATTATTATTGGGGTTTTCTGTTGGGGTGTGGACATGACCTTTTTGATAGTGAATGCAATGTCATTCCTCTTGATTGTGTCATTCCCAGTTAGTAAGTCATAGGATTTCTGATTCAAAATAGTCGATACCAATCAATTTCAGCTCACTAATGTCTAGGATAGCAGTCATTTTCTGACAACTTCCAATTTTCCTAGATTTATACTTCTCCCATTTCAAATTCCAATCATTAGCATAGCTTTGGAGCTGTTTTTCCTTGCCGGGAGTCATACACTAGTAACAGATGAAGATCCCAAAGACTACATTCCCACCAGCTTCACACGACTCGTGTCACCATGGCTGACTCTTTTCTGAGAAAGCAGAACTCGTCAGTCATACTTTGAGTGCCCTGCAACCCAACAGCCCGTTTCTCTGGCACTCTCTCTCACAATGTTCTGCTTCCATTCAGTAGACCTTCAGTATCTGGCAATATTTCAAAGCTATGCAAAACGTTTTTAGTGGTTCCTTCCTCTGAAGTGGGCAGATGATTTCTTCTGTGCTGTCTGTTCTCAGTCTGGAAGCTCCACAGACACTTATTCACTTTGGGAGACCCTGCTGGCATTTGAAATACCAGTGACATCATTTCCAGCATCACAACAAGACACAAGCCACCACAGTACCACAAACTGACATGTGCAAAGAATGTAGGGGCTAAAAGTTTGAGTCCTAGATTCTGTCCCTCTAGAAGCTCTCTTACATTGTCAAATATCATGTGTGATGGTTTTGCTGTCCACTTGGCTGGGCCAGGAGTCTCAGTTTGACAGTGGGAGCCTTTTACATGATATACTCTAACATAATATAATCCAATCTGTGATGGGATCAACTGGGAACAGCCAGAAATTGTGGGAAGATTAGGGTGGAGTTCTTCCCCCTTGACCAAATAACAGCCATAAAGTAATTGGAAAGAAGTTTCCTCCATCATGTGACCTATTCTTACAGAAGCTAACACTTTGCGAAGCTAGCTCATTTCTTGTTGGTCTAATGTGATCATAGACCCATCTGCCATATTGCCCGCTGACCCTGGGAGATACCAGTGGCCCTGTTGCCTACAAATCTTGGATATATTTGACTTTGCAGTCATGAGCTTGACCTACTGCCTGGTTTATCTTCTTGCTTCCGGGTACATCAGGCATGATAAAATACCTGACCCATTGCTTAAACCAGACTGGACCTAACTAATTCTATAACTGTGTGAACCATTTCCTTTAAAGATATATTTTAAAAAACAAAATAAAATAAAGTTTTATTGGCATATAATTCACATGTCATGCAATTCAATAGTTCAATCATATTAAGAAGAGTTGTATAATCAGTACCACAATCAATTTTAGTGAACCATATCCTTGATATAAAATTCGAAATCTATCACTAATTTTGCGCCTCTAGAGAACCTAGTCTAACACAACATGTATTCAAAAATTCATTTCAACACTGCTTGTAATAGTCAAAAACAAAAGCAAATGTACAAAAACAAACAAACAAACAAAAAAACCCACACAGCAAAATCTGCCATCCTATCATTCCAGACACCTAAGACTTGAGTTGGGTCTCTCAATAGGAGGATGCAGTATGATTTATCCACTCAAAGAAATGCTAAACATAAACAAACAAACGAAAACCAGTTGTCATGGAAAGGATTCTGATTCACGGTGACCAACCAAAACCCAAATCCACTGCCACGGCTTCCCTTCCCTGTGACAGCAGCCCTGGACCAGTCATTACAGGTGTAGACCAGCCTCTGCTTTCTCCTGCTTCCCAGGGATCCTTACCTCGAAAACACAAGTTAACTTGTAGAAAGAAATTTTCAAAGGAATAAAGGGATATAGAGAGAGAAATGTCATATATTAATCATATGAAACAAAATGATAGTATGTAGTTTCAGAAATACACTAAAACCCCGGATGCCGTCACAAGCATGAAATAAAACTGTTGCAGATAAGTCGATACCCCAAGGAGGGCTGGGGGGAAAAGGATAGAGGGATGAAGATAGAGCATAATGAAATTGCAAGTATATAAATAAAGAGATCAAGCATATATTGCAAAATATTAACATCTGCTCGATATTGGTAGTGGAGTGTGGGTCTGCTGGATGTTGGCTGTACCCTGCCAGCACTGGTTCCTTACTGGGCTGCTAACCCCAGGCCAGGGGTCCAAACCCACCCACCATCTTTCCCCAAAAGATTTACAGTCTTGGAAATCCAACCTAGGATCAGTAGGCGTCAGAGTGGGATAGATGCCAGTGGGGTCTTTTTGTTTATGCATGCTTTATATTTCTTTCTAAATGTTTTTATCATTTTCTAAAAGAGAAAGAAGAGTGTTAAGTGTTTGAGAAATGAGAGAAAGGCCATACAGTGAAAGAAAGCATTTGCTTTGAAGTTAAAATAATTTAATATTTTTCAAAGGGTCTTTATTATGGAATTTTAATTGTGAATTAGGTAGGGGTTTGACATTTCCCATCATCAATTTTGTATTCAACAGTTTAAACTATTAGACACTTCTAATTAGTTTATCCTCCCCCGTTCTTTGTTTTCTCTCCCCCCCCCCCTTGTGGATTTCTAGCTTCCCCTTCACCCAAGTTAATGCACAGGGATCAGCAAACTTTGGGGAGGGCAGTCAGTCCTGTGCCTCACACAATTTAAAAATGATTTGAGAGCTATAAATATAGTTTTACAAATAAGTGAAATCACTATTATCTGAATAATAACCTTTACATTTTCAACTGGGCTTCAGAGCCCCGTGTCCATACCGAAAGGGCCACATATAGTAATTGAGCTGTAGTTCGCCGACCCTGTTCTACCTCAGGATTCATCTCGGTGAAATAGCACGCCGCTGTGTTAGTGACCTCCAATGGCTCTTACCTTGGTATGAAAATCTTTGTCTTGGTTTGTCTAACAGTGGTCTTATGCAATATTTTTCCTTTTGTGATTGGCCAGTTTCACTCAGTTTCATGTTCTCTGGTTTGAAACATGCCAGGAAGTGTTTTGCAGTTGCATTATGCCCTTCTGTAGGAACTGGTCCCATCGGACAATATGTCCAAAATACAGAAGACAAAGTCTTGCCATCTTCTCTTCTAAGTATTCTGGCTATATTTGTTCTAAGACAGGGATTTCTGTTCTTTTGGATTATTCAGTGGCTTATTCAATATTGTGTGCAACCCCATAATTCAAAGCCATCAATCATCCTTTGGTTGCTCTTATTCATTGTCTAGCTTTTGCATGTGTACGAGATGATTGGGCTGAGAAGTACAGTGGCCCAGAGCAAGGGCTCTCCTTAACCCCTCTCAGAGTCTGAGTGGGCTGAAGAGAGCACTTCACAGAGATTGAAAATCAGAATAGAATGAGTAATGAAATGTTTGATATTTTGAAATGCTCTTACAATAAACATATATTAGTTTTTAAGTATTTCAAATGAGAATTTTTTTTACTTTTAAGGTCAAATTTTAATATATTAGATCAGGAGTTAGTAAACTTTTGTGTGATAGAAAATAAATATTTTTGTATCTGCAGGTCATTTAGTAGTTCCTGTTGCAATTACTCCACTCGGTCATTGCGTAGCATACGCTAATTGCGTTCTTGTGCTCCACTAAGGCTTCGTTTATAAAAGCAAGTGACCTGCTAGATTTGGTCTCTAGTCCTAGTTCCCAAACACCCTATTGATTACTCATTGGGCTGCGATCTTCATGGTAAACAGTTCAGAACCACCAGCCACTCCGTGGGAGAAATGCGGGACTCCCTATTTCTTTTTCTTTATTTTTCTTTCTTCCTCTTCATCTTTATTTTATTTTTTATATTTTATTAGGGGCTCATACAACTCTTATCACAATTCATACATATACATACATCAATTGTATAAAGCACATCCGTACATTCTCTGCCCGAATCATTTTCAAAGCATTTGCTCTCCACTTAAGCCCTTTGCATCAGGTCCTCTTTTTTTCCCCTCTCTCCCCGCTCCCCCCTCCCTCATGAGCCCTTATAATTTATAGATTGTTATTTTGTCATATCTTGCCCTATCCGGAGTCTCCCTTCTCCCCCTTCTCTGCCGTCCATCTCCAAGGGAGGAGGTCACATGTGGATCCTTGTAATCGGTTCTCCTTTTCCAACCCACTCACCCTCTACTCTCCCAGTATTGCCCCTCACACCCCTGGTCCTGAAGTTATCATCCGCCCTGGATTCCCTGTGCCTACAGGTCCACACATTTACTTGTTCACCCGCTTTGGCTTCAGCAGTTGTGTCAGGAGGGTGAGCATCGTAGAGTGTCAATTTAATAAAAGAAAGTATTCGTGCATTGAGGGAGTGCTTGAGTAGGGGGCTCTCTATTTCTACAAAGATTAATAGTCTCTCAAACTCAGAGGAGTAATTCTACCCTCTTCTATAGAATTTCTGAGTCAGCTCGATGGCTGTGAGTTTGGTTTGGCATTGGACATTATCAAGGATTTGGAAGCAATAAGCTAGGAATGAAGCCTAAACACTCTCTTTTAATACCTATAACACCTTGGGCATGTTATTCCACTTTCAAGTGTCATAAAAATAATATTGATTTGTCTACAGTTAAGATTTTTATAAGGTTTTCATAAACAATACGATGCCAAAGTGCTCTGAGGATGAGGTGATGAAAACTGAGAAGATCAAGGAAAGGAGTTCAGATTCTATGATAGCTGGTACCATGGTGAGCTACGTCTTGAGCTGCGAACCACAAGGTCAGCAGTTTTAACCCACTAGTCACTTTGTGGAGAAAGATAACGTGTTTTGCTCTCTGTAAAGATTTACAGCCTCAGAAATCAAAGGAGGTAGTTCTTCTTTGTCTTGTGTGATTTCTATTGCTTGATGGCGGTGGGTCTTACTAATGTAAAATGGAATATAAGGATGATTAATCTGGCAGTGTTTCAGTGGATAGGAAAAAATGAACTCAAAGCAAAGAATTGAGAAATATTTCCAAAGGCTTTGGTATGAAAATAGAAAGAATTAGGTCCAACATAGGCTTAGAGGAGAGAGGCACTGTGTTTTAGGACCAATATACCAAAGAAAATAACCAGGGAAGAAGGGACACAGAGAAGGAAGAGAGAGATAGGAAGGAGAAAGAGGGAAATTTCATTTAAAATGTACTTAATATGATACTGATGGAAAAATAAGGCAATTTGGCTGTGCCTCTGGCTAGATTATTTGCCGAGGATCCTGGAAGGCTGGTCAACCTTGTAACCATCTAGTTGATCCTTTCCCAAACAAGTTCATGGCCTTCCAAGTGCATTAGCTTTCTTACTCCCGATACTAGCTTACTGGTCAGAAACCACTCAGAATGAACAGATACAGCATGAACCCTTTCATGATGTCACTTCAGATAGTCACCAAATTCCCAATGGATTGAAAATTGGACCAGGAATGTTGGGTTTATTTAAAAGAATCTTTTTTTTGACACAGGCAATTTGATTTCTAGTATCAGAAAAGGTATTAGTTGTGATCTCAAGAGAAATTATGATCATAATGTAGAATCATAAATATTTGAGAAATTACATTGTGCCATTTCTTGTCTATGACCGGTTCCTAGCCCCTTAGATGTGTGGCCATGCAGAATAGTTGTCAAAATAGGACCAAGTTATTTTTAAGTTCAAAAGCAATGGGTGTTGGGATGAGGGAGAACAATTAGGAATTGTTCCTAATCTGAGTAGTTTTTCCTGCTCCATCACATCAAGTGTTACTTGGACTCCCTCCTCAGGACAGGTTTCAGGACAGAGGGCAGATGATTTCTGCTAGATTGCAAGCATCAAACACAATGTTCAGAAATAGTAGGTGTTCATAAAATGAATAATCAAATAAAATGCTTGTGTAGGTTACATAACGTCTCTGGTTCCATTTTAGAAAAAAAAATTATGTTCTCGTTGTCATCCGATAAGAAGAGCAGGGAGGGAGGGGTAAAAATGAGGAGCCAAAGGTTCAAGTAAAAAGCAAATGTCTGAGAATGATGATGGCAACAAAGTTACAAATGTGCATGACACAATGGATGGATGGATTATGATAAGAGTTGTAGAAGCCCACAATAAAATTAATTTGAAAAAAATTTAAGTAATGGAATTTTACATGAACTTTTAAAAATGCTCTTATATTCATTAAAACTCATGAGTGTGTACTATAACCCATTTAATCTTATTATTATTATGTGATGTCTCAATTAGTTATATCTATAATAAACAAAACAACTGGGAGAACACACTGCTGTAGCAATATTTAGTTAGCGATGAATGTCTGGGAAGGTGATGGTGGAGATGAAGAGAAAATGGTATTTTTGTGTACCTGAATTTCTCTGCACATATCTTCTTTATGTCTGAGGGAAACCTGGACCCTTTGAACACACAGAGGAAATGAAATTGGAATGTTATACAAAATTACGGAAGAAATGCTTTTTCTCTAATTTAGGAAGATAATGATCTTCAGGCTCCCAGATAGTCCCTAATTGGGCTTTCTTTTGGATGGGGGGAATATGACGACTGCTTGGGAAGGAGGATTGAGACATTTACACTTATGTGACACAAGAGGCCATGGGAAATAGAACTATGTAATCAGATCTATATGAATTAAGGTTGCAGATGGACATTGGGCCTCCTCTCAAGTACTCCCTTAATACATGAACACTTTGTTCTAACAATCCAGCATTCTGTGACAATCATCTTCCCAACACGATCACTGGAGACAAGCTGGTGCATAAGCAAATGTGGTGAAGAAAGCTGATGATGCCCGGCTATCAAAAGAGATAGTGTCTGGGGTCTTAAACGCTTGAAGGCGAACAAGTGGCCATCTAGCTCAGAAGGAACAAAGCCCACATGGAAAAAGCAGATCAGCCTGTGTGAACATAAGGTGTCAATTGGGGTCAGGTATCAGGCATCTAAGACCCAGAATAAAACTATACTCAAGGTGAATGGATATGGTGGGGGAGGGGAGGAAATAGAGTGGAGACCCAGTGCCCATCTGTAGACAATTGGACATCCTCTCACAAAGGGGTCACAGGGAAGAGAAGAGCCAGTCAGGGTGCAGTATAGCGCCGATGAAAGTCTACTGGCGACTCTGCCTCTCAGGGTGACTCCTCTGTTCTATTTCACATGGCCTTGGTGCTGCAGCCTCTCATGCCTTTTCTATATCCCCTGTTCTCTCTGCTGCCTGTCAGGGAAAGGGAGGGAGTGCTTGCGTTGTGTAAATGTCTATGCTGGTGAACATTGGAGGTTCAAATCCTCCCAGAGGGGAGTGAGAAGAAAGTCACGGCAATCAGCCCCAGGGAGCCCTATGAAGCAGGTCTGTTCTGCGCCTGGTGGGGTTGCCCTCACTATTTGTATACCTCAAACAGGATAATACTATATGGTGCTGGCAGGTAAAGTGCTAGACTGCTAACTTCAAGGTTGGCAGTTCAAACCCACCAGCCGTTCCACCAGAGAAAGATGAGGCTGGCTGCTCCAGGACAGATTCCCGGCCTCAGAAACCCCATGTAGAGACATCCTCTGTCAAAGGGACTCAACAGCAGAGGGGCAGGGGGGGGGTTCACCTAGATTCGAAAATACATGTCAGTATAACCAAATATGTCCCACTAAAACTCGCATGGCTGTCCATAAGCTCTGTAACATCTTGCATAGGAAGTATTTTTACCATAGAAGCTTGAAAAGGCGATTATGAAAGGAGAGGTCGACTACACCAGAGATATTCTGGAAGGAACGCCCTATAAAGTAAAGCAGAGGAAATGAGGGATTTAATAAGTTGCAAGAAATAGCCGTATGTAAATCTGGCTAGACCAGAGGATGTACACTGGTACAGATAGGAACTGGAAACACAGGGAATCCAAAACTTTCCTCTAGTTCTTTGGTGCTTCCTTCTCCCCACTATCATGACCTCAATTCTACCTTACACATCAGATTAGACCAGAGCATGCACACTGCTACAGATAAGAGCCAGAAACACAGGGAATCCAGGACAGATAAACCCCTCAGGGCCAACCATGAGAGTAGCGATACCAGGAGGATTAGGGGATGGTGGGGGGAGAAAGGGGAAATCAATCACAAGGATCAGTCTAGAACCCCCTACCAGGGGAACGAGCAACAGAAAAGTGGGTGAGGGGCAACAGATGATGATGTAAGATATGAAAATAATAAGCTATAATTTATCAAGGGTTCCTGAGTGAGGACAGGTGGGGGAGGGGGAAGAAATGGGGGGCAGATACAGGGGCTTAAGTGAGAAGAGAATGTTTCGAAAATGATGATGGCGGCATATGTGCAAATGTGCTTCACACACTGGAGGAATGTATGGGTTGTGATAAGAGATGTAAGAGCCCTCAATACAAGTATTTAATAATAATAAAAAAGCATTGGGCCAAGAAAGACCAGTGAACTTAAGGGACTGACGCAGGCATTTGCTTTGATGCTTGGACCTAACAAGGAAGGCAGCCCAAGTTATCCTGTTCCCAGTACCTTGCTCCAGCCCGTTGTCACTCATTATGCATCCTTCCTCTTTAACAGAGCTCTAATTCATGGGCCCTGGTCAGATGGGGATGATTTGGAAGCATTTTAGGGACCCAAGGCTTATCAGGGTACTTAACTGGCCATGGAATGATTAAAAGGCATGTGTGGGTTCAAATACAAACGTAGACTGATTTGAAGCTCGGGCACAAGGAATCACAGATGGTAACTATTAATTATTAGTTTATTACCAAAGCTTTGGTGCGGTAAGAAAGAAGGTATTCTCCGTCGGACTCCTCATCGTCTAACCCTTTCAGACTGCACATAGAAGCACTACAAGAAAAAGAAAGAAATAACATGCTTAAGTGAGAAGAATTGTGTGGCGGCTGATGGAGTGATACCCCACTAAATTCCTAAACATATGTGTCAAGAATTAGACAAAAACGGCCAGAGACATTATTTTGAATGAACCATTCTTGAGAAAGTGTTCTATATCTCTTCTTCTTAAATTAACACGGTTTTGCAAGACTGAGCTGGTTTGTCAGAATTTGCGACCTCCCTCTCTGCCTTGTCTGCATTTAGGTAGCCCATAATAAGCGTGTAGTCAGTTTGTGCCCTAGTCAAGTGACTTTAATAAATCCCTACAAGCATTTCATATCTGAAGCCGGCAGGGGGGTGTGGGGGTAGTGCTAGACATGAGTTGAGCCCAACTTTATGAATGAAGTGCCTACATGTCATTAATGTTTCCATAGCTCTCCTAACAAGGGTAATTGGGCCTCGGGGGAGCTTCTCCAAGCCTCTAAGTTAAATCTGCCAGCCGTGAGGATGCTCAGACCTTGAAGGTAAGCGGAACCATTCCTGTTTCAGCCTGAACCCCAGGGTCAAACAGGCCTAAGGGAAATAGTTTGGAACTGTCATTGAACATTATCACCAACATGTACTGTATTTCCAAGCAGCCTGCAAAGGAAGCCAGCGGCATGCGTGCATGGCCCCGTGCTGCAGGGTGGTAGCATGTCACATGTCTGGTAACAGAAGGGGGTAAGCATCCCAGTACAAACTTGACATATATAAATTGATTACATAAGTGGGCAGTGGTGGTCCTTTCAAGTACACTCCTTTTGTTTGAGCTTTACAGTAAAATTACCAGCAGCAGTTTACAATTAAGGGGAATAATAATAACTGAATATGCTTTCATCTGCACATACAATTACAATGAGCTGCATGCCTTAATAGGATTGTGAAAAATCTGCGTTTGACCCATACAAAAAAGTAAACATTCTTGTTCTGGATACTATATCATTATCACAACAAAGAGAAACTCCTGAAATCTGATGATTTAAACATCTGGAGAATGTTAATCACTTCAAAATGACGGATGTTTTTTATTTCAGCTTTTGACAGACACACTCCTTTCATAGATAGATGATTATTTACATAAATTACATCATCAATGTGAAAAAAATCAGAATAACTTCAAAGGATAAAATGCTTAATTAAAAAGAGACTTGTATTTCTTGGTTTTCTCTCTTTCTCGTTAGAGAAGGAGTAAAATGCCCACTTCCTGGGCAAATCCTCCAGTTAGTTGCTCGGTAGGCCAAGGTGTATTGAAGGAATTGTTTTGTTTTGTTTTGAATTTCTTTTTCTAGAAGGCAATCTTCTTTAAGGATCTCTCTCTCTCTCTCTCTCTCTCTCTCTCTCTCTCTCTCTCTCTCTCTCTCTCTCTCATGCACACACACACACTATCCCAAAAGCAAGTAATTGCTTTGAGTCTACTTCTGTCTTATAAAGCCCCCCATTAATGAAGATGGCAGGCAGTTTGGGGTTCACCACATGAAGTTAGTGGATGATACTTCACTGGCTGAACTTCATGAATCTGACATCTCTCTTTTCTTATTCAGACTCCCTTTTTTGATTTAGTAGCTGAAGGGAAATAAATAATAACTAAATAGCGTAAGAGACTCAGCACCGCACCAACAGTTTGATAAAGTTCACATACTTACTGGCAGAGAGGTTTGAGGTGGGGGAATGAAATTCACGAGCAACCACAGAGAAATATTCGACAACTCTGCTCTTCCAGGGAGCAGCCCCAGGCCCCTGGGCTGCAGTCCCTCAGGGCAGGCTCTGACTGGCGGCATGAGGCCTGATGCTGGCTGGTAGAACGGGGCAATTGAGCTGATCCACTACAATTTCCTCCTACACTCGGAGCTGCTCTGCAGGCTGACCTTAGACAATTTGTCTTCTTTCAGGGAGAACCGTCCCCTGAAAGGAAGCTATTAAGCCAAGAAGGTAATTCTCTCCAATCCGTCCACTGTATAAACAGAACTTGACCTCAGGGAGTTTATTGCTGGTCCCTAACAAAGAGACTTAAGAGATAGTCTGGGACAGTTGAGATCTGAATCTGTCAATAAAAAAGGAAAGCCAGAGCTTCCTCAATCTTATTTTGGTGTCTATGTTTAAAGCACGAGCCAGATATTCTTCAAATAGGGGTGGCAGTTTGTCATGCAGAATAAAAAATCCTAATTCACTAATAAATCAGAAGTTGGTATTTACACAGATAAGGCACCCATTGACTTGTTCTTTAATATGCGCGTATGCTAGTTAATGCTTTTCTAGCTAACATTCATACATGATGTAAAAGCTTTATTTTCTTAGAAATGATAGGTTCGGTTGTGTGCTCAAGACCCAGATGAATCCCAGAATTACTTAGAAGTTATTTGCTGCTTCAACACCAAATGAAAAGTGAAAGGTTAAGCTTTGGAAGTAGGTGGACTGAGCAGTGTTATTTGGGTCTCAGAGAATGGTCTCACGGTTCAGGATGTGAGAGGGATGCTGTCCCTTGGCATGTTAAGTCCTTTCTGATTGAGAGTGAGCCATAGGACAGAGTACATGACTCCATCGGGTCGTCCCAAGGCTGTCGACATCCATGGGAGTATTGAGCAAAATCTTTTCCCAGGGACCAGCTGGTAGGTTCAAACTATCAAAAGCTCTGTTATCAGCCAAGTGCGTAACCACTATGTTACACGGGCTCCTTTGATGGATATGAAGCTTCTGGAAAAGAAAGAGCAGAAAGAGAAGCAGCATTAGATTAGGAGAACTCATAAAGTCACCTTAAAACCCTTTGCTTTACTGATAGGTTCAGTGCTGCTAAGGTAATTTGTGTTCGTATTCCTTGTCCAAGTGAGGGTTTTCTGTTTGGATTTTGCTGCTTTCCTATTGCGGCTTTAAACCCCAGACTCTTTTTTTCATTAAGAGCTTGTCTTAAGCTTTCACTTCTAAGGTTCAGTTGGTCCCTGGTTCACTAGGAAAATTCTTCCCCATATCCCGTTCACCTTCCGTACCCCTTTGTTCCAGAAGCACCTCTCCCCTTCTTCAGTTCCATCCAGTGTACTAAGCAGCCCCACCAGGAGCTGCAGCTAGAAGACCACCCACATTGTGCAAGTGGCAAAGTGCTGAAAAGCTGTCAGCTACAGCTGAGAAAGAGTCTGTCAGGTTACATTTTCATGCTGTGAACATTTTCCTGAAAATTTTCTACAGACCACCGCCCAGGGTTGACATGTTTGGTCTATGAGAGCAACTTAGATTCTTCTTGTGGCCTAGTAGTAACTTTCAAAGTAAGCTTGAAAGGAAGTTGAGCTCCCTGATATCTCAATTTGCCCGGTCTCTACAATGGGGCCAATACCACACATGCCTCTCCTGGAAAACTGCATTGCCTCTGAGAAGTGGATAAAGCGCTTTGAGATCCTCACAGGAAAATTCTACAGGAAGACTTGGAGAGCATAATGATGCTTTTCTAAATTGAAAGTGACAACCAGCAGTTAGTGGGGGAGTCAGGAGACAGAACTGAGAGCAGGAAGCCTTACATTCATTACAACAGATGGTTTAGTTTTCACTGAATGATGGGGAAGAAGCTAAGTGAATGAATAGCAATATGTCCCTAAAATCTTCAGCAGCCATCCAATTATACAGGAACAATGTACCGTTACTAAAGACTTAGGCTGCTCTGTGTTATACGCAATGAAGCCTCCCTGCTAGGCTTACCTTTATCTGGTGGAAGTCATAAGGCATCGTGTTCTACTCCTAAAAACACTGATATATAGGAAGTCCCCAGATTATGGACAAATTCTATATCCAAATATGACTTGAAGTCCAATTTGGCGTGGTTCATATCTCACATCGGTTAGTAGAAGATTGTCTCAGGATACAGTGTACCTTTCTGTGCATAAAAACATTAAAGGGACAGTTCCACATGCAAATAAACTATTTTAACATAATAATAATGCCTTTATGCCTATTAAATGAGGTCCCCTTTTATTACAAACCATTGGATGCACCTCAAAATTGAAATATAATACACAGTATGAAATTTGGTTTCTAAATGTGGATTATACTTAAGAACCATGTTTGTAAGCCAGGGGCTGCTTATAATTACTATCGGCACTAGCGTCAAAATGGGATTTTGTACAAATTTCTAACACAAAGACATGTCATATAAAAATTCCATAATAAAGACCCTTTGAAAAATATTAAATTATTTTAACTTCAAAGCAAATGCTTTCTTTCACTGTATGGCCTTTCTCTCATTTCTCAAACACTTAACACTCTTCTTTCTCTTTTAGAAAATGATAAAAAACATTTAGAACGAAATATAAAGCATGCATAAACAAAAAGACCCCACTGGCATCTATCCCACTCTGACACCTACTGATCCTAGGTTGGATTTCCAAGACTGTAAATCTTTTGGGGAAAGATGGTGGGTGAGTTTGGACCCCTGGCCTGGGGTTAGCAGCCCAGTAAGGAACCAGTGCTGGCAGGGTACAGCCAACATCCAGCAGACCCACGCTCCACTACCAATATCGAGCAGATGTTAATATTTTGCAATATATGCTTGATCTCTTTATTTATATACTTGCAATTTCATTATGCTCTATCTTCATCCCTCTATCCTTTTCCCCCAAGCCCTCCTTGGGGTATCGACTTATCTGCAATAGTTTTATTTCATGCTTGTGACGGCATCCGGGGGTTTAGTGTATTTCTGAAACTACATACTATCATTTTGTTTCATATGATTAATATATGACATTTCTCTCTCTATATCCCTTTATTCCTTTGAAAATTTCTTTCTACAAGTTAACTTGTGTTTTCGAGGTAAGGATCCCTGGGAAGCAGGAGAAAGCAGAGGCTGGTCTACACCTGTAATGACTGGTCCAGGGCTGCTGTCACAGGGAAGGGAAGCCGTGGCAGTGGATTTGGGTTTTGGTTGGTCACCGTGAATCAGAATCCTTTCCATGACAACTGGTTTTCGTTTGTTTGTTTATGTTTAGCATTTCTTTGAGTGGATAAATCATACTGCATCCTCCTATTGAGAGACCCAACTCAAGTCTTAGGGGTCTGGAATGATAGGATGGCAGATTTTGCTGTGTGGGTTTTTTTGTTTGTTTGTTTGTTTGTTTGTTTTTGTACATTTGCTTTTGTTTTTGACTATTACAAGCAGTGTTGAATGAATTTTTGAATACATGTTGTGTTAGACTAGGTTCTCTAGAGGCGCAAAATTAGTGATAGATTTCGAATTTTATATCAAGGATATGGTTCACTAAAATTGATTGTGGTAATGATTATACAACTCTTCTTAATATGATTGAACTATTGAATTGCATGACATGTGAATTATATGCCAATAAAACTTTATTTTATTTTGGTTTTTAAAATATATCTTTAAGGAAATGGTTCACACAGTTGTAGAATTAGTTAGGTCCAGTCTGGTTTAAGCAATGGGTCAGGTATTTTATCATGCCTGATGTACCCGGAAGCAAGAAGATAAACCAGGCAGTAGGTCAAGCTCATGACTGCAAAGTCAAATATATCCAAGATTTGTAGGCAACAGGGCCACTGGTATCTCCCAGGGTCAGCGGGCAATATGGCAGATGAGTCTATGATCACATTAGACCAACAAGAAATGAGCTAGCTTCGCAAAGCGTTAGCTTCTGTAAGAATAGGTCACATGATGGAGGAAACTTCTTTCCAATTACTTTATGGCTGTTATTTGGTCAAGGGGGAAGAACTCCACCCTAATCTTCCCACAATTTCTGGCTGTTCCCAGTTGATCCCATCACAGATTGGATTACATTATGTTAGAGTATATCATGTAAAAGGCACCCACTGCCAAACTGAGACTCCTGGCCCAGCCAAGTGGACAGCAAAACCATCACACATGATATTTGACAATGTAAGAGAGCTTCTAGAGGGACAGAATCTAGGACTCAAACTTTTAGCCCCTACATTCTTTGCACATGTCAGTTTGTGGTACTGTGGTGGCTTGTGTCTTGTTGTGATGCTGGAAATGATGTCACTGGTATTTCAAATGCCAGCAGGGTCTCCCAAAGTGAATAAGTGTCTGTGGAGCTTCCAGACTGAGAACAGACAGCACAGAAGAAATCATCTGCCCACTTCAGAGGAAGAAACCACTAAAAATATTTTGCATAGCTTTGAAATATTGCCAGATACTGAAGGTCTACTGAATGGAAGCAGAACATTGTGAGAGAGAGTGCCAGAGAAACGGGCTGTTGGGTTGCAGGGCACTCAAAGTATGACTGAT
Organism: Tenrec ecaudatus; assembly: GCF_050624435.1. Taxonomy (NCBI): domain Eukaryota; kingdom Metazoa; phylum Chordata; class Mammalia; order Afrosoricida; family Tenrecidae; genus Tenrec; species Tenrec ecaudatus. The sequence continues at coordinate 103,966,115 of NC_134530.1, forward strand.
GAGTTCTGCTTTCTCAGAATAGAGTCAGCCATGGTGACATGAGTCGTGTGAAGCTGGTGGAAATGTAGTCTTTGGGATCTTCATCTGTTACTAGTGTATGACTCCCGGCAAGGAAAAACAGCTCCAAAGCTATGCTAATGATTGGAATTTGAAATGGGAGAAGTATAAATCTAGGAAAATTGGAAGTTGTCAGAAAATGACTGCTATCCTAGACATTAGTGAGCTGAAATTGATTGGTATCGACCATTTTGAATCAGAAATCCTATGACTTACTAACCGGGAATGACACAATCAAGAGGAATGACATTGCATTCACTATCAAAAAAGGTCATGTCCACACCCCAACAGAAAACCCCAATAATAATAATGGGAATAGGTGTCAGAAGTTCTTAAATAAGAAATCAAATTGATGAGAAGGAGTGGACAAAATGGAGATCCCCAAACCCACCTGTAAGATAGTTGGGCAGTCCCTCACAGAAGGGTCACATGGAAGGGATGATAATTCCAGGGTGCAGTATAGCACTGATGAAAACCCTAACTGTCCTCTAGTTCTTTAATAGTTCTTTCTTTTACCTCATTCATCTTGTTAGACCTGCATATGTTAATTTGTATAACTAAGATTGTATGGTGCATGAAAGCCAAGATAGATAACCTTTCAGAAAGAGTCACAGGACTCCCTGAGGATACAGGAAGAGAAGTGGGGAGGTGAAGGAGGAGCTGATAGCAAGGGCGACTGTAAAATCCCACTCGAGGGGAGAGCATAACAGAATTGTGAGTGAATGGCTATATTGAATGGGATAAGATACTGTAAAAAAAACCCTACAATAATATATAATAAGAATAATAAGGGTTCTTGGTGGGGAGGGGAGGGGAGGAAGGGGATAAAGGGGAGCTGATATCAAAGAATTCAAGAAGAAAGAAAATGTTTGGAAATTGATCGTGATAGCAAATATATAATTATGCTTGATCTAATTGAATTATGGAATGTTATAAAATATGTAAGAACTCCAAATAAAATGATTAATTAAAAATCCATGTCAAAATCAATCTTGAAGAACAATACTGTCCGTGATAGGATTAAATTTATGTACCTTCAAGAAAATTTGATCAATACAACTATGATTCAAATGTATGTACCCAACACCAAAGCTAGAGAAAAGAAATGGAAGAATTCTACCAAGGAGTTCAACTGGGAATTGATCAAATGTGCAATTAAGTTGAATTAATAATTATTGGTGATTGAAATGCAAAAGTTGGAAAAGAAGAGGAAGGAACAGTGGTTGGGAGATATGGTCTGTACACATGATATAATTTTGCAAGACCATCAACCTATTCATAACAAACTCCTTTTTTTTAACAATTTATTGGGGCTCATACAATTCTTATCACAGTTCATACATATGCATACATCAATTGTATAAAGCACATCTGTACAGTCTTTGCCCTAATCATTTTTTTCTCCTCTTTTCTTTTTTTACATTTTATTAGGGACTCATACAACTCTTATCACCATCCATACATATACATACATCAATTGTATAAAGCACATCCATACATTCCCTGCCCCAATCATTCTCAAGGCATTTGCTCTCCACTTAAGCCCCTTGCATCAGGTCCTCTTTTTTTTTCCCCTCCCTCCCCTTTCCCCCCTCCCTCATGTGCCCTTGGTAATTTATACATCGTTATTTTGTCATATCTTGCCCTATCCGGAGTCTCCCTTCCCCCCTTCTCTGCTGTCCCTCTCCCAGGGAAGAGGTCACATGTGGATCCTTGTAATCAGTTCCCCCTTTCCAACCCACTCACCCTCCACTCTCCCAGCATCCTCCCTCACACCCTTGGTCCTGAAGGTATCATCCACCCTGGATTCCCTGTACCTCCAGCCCTCATATGTACCAGTGTACAGCCTCTGTCCTATCCAGCCCTGCAAGATAGAGTTCGGATCATGGTAGTTGGGGGGAGGAAGCATCCAGGATCTGGGGGAAAGCTGTGTTCTTCATCGGTACTACCTTACACCCTAATTAACCCATCTCCTCTCCTAAACCCCTCTATGAGGGGATCTCCATTGGCCGACACTTGGGCCTTGGGTCTCCACTCTGCACTTCCCCCTTCATTTAATATGGTATCTATACATATATACACATACATATATACATATACACATATATACACATACATACACACACTTACATCTTTTTTTTGCATGATGTCTTATACCTGGTCCCTTTGGCACCTCGTGATCACACAGGCTGGTGTGCTTCTTCCATGTGGGCTTTTTTGCTTCTGAGCTAGATGGCCGCTTGTTCACCTTCAAGCCTTTAAGACCCCAGACACTATCTCTTTTGATAGCCGGGCACCATCAGCTTTCTTCACCACATTTGCTTATGCACCCATTTGTCTTCAGCGATCCTATCATGGAGGTGTGCAGTCAATGATATGATTTTTTGTTCTTTGATGCCTGGTAACTGATCCCTTTGGGACCACTTGATCACACAGGCTGGTGTGTTCTTCCATGTGGACTTTGTTGCTTCTGAGCTAGATGGCCGCTTGTTTATGTTCAAGCCTTTAAGACCCCAGTCACTATCTCTTTTGATAGCCGGGCACCATCAGCTTTCTTCACTACATTTACTTGTTCACCCACTTTGGCTCCAGCCGTTGTGTCGGGAGAGTGAGCATCATAGAGTTCCAATTTAATAAAAGAAGGTATTCATGCATTGAGGGAGTGTTTGAGTAGAGGCCCAAGGTCCTTCCGCCACCTTAATACTGACCTATAAATATAGACACATAGATCTATTCCCCCATCCTCCTATATATATTTGCATGTACATGTCTTTGTCTAGACCTCCATGAATGCCCTTTGACTCCTAGCTCTTTCCTCCATCTCCCTTGACTTTCCACCTGCCCTACTACCATGCTTCGTTGACACCTGGGCTAGAGTATACCTCTTCTCTAAGCAACCTTACCCTTGATCATTTCCCACCAGGCCTGCCACTCGCCCTTCTCTACCATTTGGGGTCCCATGTTTTTCCCTTGTCCCTGGGTTTGTTAACACCACTTCCTTACCCCCCCTACCCCCCCACCCCAAGTCCCCCCGGAACTGTCGGTCCCATTTGTTTTTCCTCCAGATAGTTCATCCAGCCTGTCCTATTCAGACAGACCTGTGGAGACACTAACATGCACGAAAACAAGACAGAGGAAAACAAAGCAACAGTATACAACCAGGCAACAAAACAACAAAAACAAACCACTGACAAAGAACAGAACAAAACAGTTCACAAGAGAAAAGCTTATAGTTAATTCAGGGATCGTTTGCTGGCCCTTAGGAGCGTTTTCCAGTCCAGTCTGTTGGGGCACCACGCCCTGGCCCCAAAGTCCACTTTCAGCATTCCCTGGGGACCTTGCCACTCCATTCCCTTGCTGTTCCGCTGCACTCCCCCAGTGATTTGCCTCGGTGTGGTGGGATCAGGTCAGGTACAATTCCCACACTGTGTCTCCGGTGCTGTCCCCTGTATTGCCCTTAGTCACTGATTGGCATCATTTCTCATAGTGGGGCCAGCCATGTTGCTCTCTCTGTGGACTGGCTGCTCTACTCAGGAACATCATCATCACGGCCTGGTGGGCCAGGCTGTGCTCCACTCTCTCCTCCTGCCCCTTCATCTTCTCCCATGTGCTCTGATCAGATATGTTCATCTCCCGGGGCTGCAGAGTCAATGTCGTCCTTTGGAACAAATTCTTTTCGGGGGAGGGGCAGGAATCCACTTAATTTATGGTTCTGGGGCCAGCCTCCCAGACCTCTCCACTGGTTCCCTACTCCACGCCGGGATATTGCATTCACACCTTGCGACACTGGGTTGAAGTCTGGTCCCACTATGCCTGTGGAGATATAAACAATACCCTCCCCTTGGGTGGATTAATGCCCCATGACCCCACTACCCTTTTCTTCCTTGTATTCATCCTTTTGCTTTCCTTTCCCCACCTCCTCCACCATTGTCTACCATGTACATCCCTGGTTTTGGTCTGGTCTCTTCCGTACTACACAGTCTTCACCCCTAAAATGTTTGTATACAGTAGCTTTTTTCCCTATGCCACTTTTGCTTTTTTTAAAATTTTTTAATTCTTACCTCAGCGGGCTCATGTTGTACTTGTCCTTTTGTGCCTGACTTACCTCGCTGAGCATGATTTCCTCCAGTTCTTCCCATGCCGCTATGTGCCTCATACGTTCATCACTGCTTTTTAGTGATGCGTAGTACTCCATTGTATGTATATACCAGAGTTTTTTAATCCAATCGTCAGTTGATGGAAATTTGGGTTGCTTCCAACTCCTTGCAATTGTGAACTGTGCCGCAGTGAACATTGGAGCACAGATGTCTGGTCTTGGACAAACTCCTTTTTTAATAGCAACACACACATGGACTTCTCCAGATGGAATACACAGAAATCAAATTGACTGCATTTGTGGCAAGAGAAAATGGAGAAGCTCCATATCACCAACTTAGACCAAAAGGTAACTTCATGATAAATAAAGAAAAGGTAGAAGCTGTTAAGGATTTCATCTTGTTTGGATCCAAAATAATTGCTCATGGAAACAGAAACCAAAAGATCAAATGATGAGCGGCATGAAGTAAATCTGCTACACAAAACCTCTTTAGAGTATTGAAATGCGAGGCTTTTACTATGAGGAATAAGATGGGCCTGACCCAAGTCATGGTCCTTTTCAATTGCTTCATAAGCATGTGAAAGTTGTACATTGAATAGGAAAGACCAAAGATAAATCAATGTACTTGGATTGTAGTGCTGGCGAAGACTGTTGAAAGTGTCATGGACTGCTGAAAGGACAAACCGAACTGTCTCCAAAGATGTATGGCCCAAGTGCTCCTTAGAGGCAAGACTGATCAGACTTTGCCCCACATGCATTAGATGTGTTGTCAGAGGAGAACAGTCCCTGGAGAAAGACATCGTGCTTAGTAAAGTGGAGGGTCGGCCGAAAGGGACATCATCCTTGGTAGAGCAGAGGAGCATCAAAAGACAAGATGCTTTCACACAGTGGCTGCAACAATGGGCTCAAACATAGCGCAATTGTACGCACGGCAAAGGACCAGGCAGTGTTCCCTTCTGTTGTGCATAAGACTGCTATGAGTTGGAACTGATTTGATGGCATCTAACAACAACAACAAAACTCATATGGCTGAGTTGCAAGATAAAGTTTGATGCATTAAGATGTGGTTTGAAATGATTCTCTGTGTCAATCATTTCATTTTATTTTTCATCATAAAATTTACTTTCATTCAAAGTGCTCAATTCATTGAGCTTTCCATGACTAGTTTTTAGTTTTATATTTGTATCCTGTTAAATAATTCTTTACAAAATGCATAAAGATTTTCTTATATTCTCTTATATATAGTTGCTCATTTTGTTAATTTTGAATTTACATTTGTGCACAATATGACATGGGAATTTATTTCTATCATGTCTTTGTGCCATTTATTTAAAACTTTATTCTTTCTCCTATACGTTGCAAGCCTCATTTCTCATAGACTTATCTCCCTAATACACATGTTTTTCCTTCTCTGCCTCTATCTTTATACCACTGCCACACTGTCTTGTGTACTATGATTTTATATTCAGTGTGGCAAGCATTATAGGTAGAAAAAATGGCTACTTAATAATGTCTATGTCCCTATAACCTGTGACTGTGTTACTTTCCATAGTAAAAGGGACTTTGAAAATATGATTCAGCTACAGACTTAAATTGGGAAGATCACTTTGGATTATCCAAGAAGGCCCGCCCTAAGATATTTATCTTTAAAGGCAGAGGAGGGAACCTCTGCAGGGTGAGCTCAAAGTCAAAAGGATATGTGACTACAGAGAATGGGTAGAGGGACGCACGGTTGCTACCTTTGAAGATGTAGGAAGGTAGCTGTGAAGGCCCTAGAAACTAGAAAAGGCAGACAATTGCTCTATCAAAGCCTTACAGAATGAACTCAGCTTTGTTGAAACCTTGACTTTAGCCCAGTGAGTTATGTGATGGATTTATAATCTATAGACTTAAAATATAATTAGCTATGAGTCAGAAGACACTTCATGGAAGTGAGTTTGATTATTGAGTTGTAAATAATTAATGTGTACACTTTTATTAGCCGCTTGTTTTGTGATAATTTGTGAAAATCACAATTGAAAAGTAATAAAAGTATAAAAAGAAGTATCTACTACTGTTGTGTCTTTAAAATTTCATCATGATTACTTGTGTTTTTTCTTTCTTTTTTATTATTTTATTGGGGGGCTCTTACAAATCTTATAATCATCCACCATTCAGTTGTATTAAGCACACTTGCACACATGTTGCCATCATCATTTCCAAAACATTTTCTGTCCCTTCCCACTTCTATTTGAACTTTAGAATAAATTTATCAATTTCCATGGGGAGTGAGGTAGTTACCTTATTGTGCCAACCTGGCTGATAAACACATGTGGGGTTAATTGAAGGGTGGAGGGATAATTGGCTCAGCAATCCTCACCTTTCTTATTCTCAGGTCTCTTGCTTTGTGATGGTCGAACCAGGGTGCTACTGCCTTAGCCAGTTCCTGCTTTAGCTGGCAAGGCTCAGTTCCTACAAGACATCCCTGAGGAGAAGCTACATGGATCTATCCTGATGCAGCCCTGGGTGCTGGAGCAGCTGTGTGGAGACCCCTGCCAGCGCTGAGATGTTTACATGCTCACTGATTCGGCTTTCCTCCTGCAGTCGGCATCATTGCCTGTGTTTTATGAGATGGAGGAGGACTTTGTGGATTGGTATCAGGCATATGGCTTAATGTTGGACTGTGGGCTTGGGCAGCACTGGATTGGGTTGTTTTCTTGATGTACACTTAACTTTTATATAAAACTCTCTCTTATACATGAGTTTCTGTGTATTTGTTTCTCTAAAGTACCCAGACTAACACAGGGAGTGAAAATGGAATTTTGATTTGAATTGTATTGAGTTCAAGTTAATTTGACTGAAATTGTTATTTTCATAATGTTAAAAGCTTCTTCTTTTAAGCATAACATTACTAGGTTATCTTTTCTAATGTCACCTTATGTCTTTCATGTCTTTTATTAGATTTGTTCTTGAGTGCCATATTTTGTTGATTAAATAACCAGTAAACTTTTTTCTGTATAATTTTAATAGTTTTTTATTATGCAAAACTGGTGACTTATTTATTTTTTAAATTTTAGTAATTTTGTTGTGATGTAATTCACATACACAATTCAAAGTTAATAATATCAAGGAGAATCACGCAATCATAAACACAGTCAACTTTAGAACTCTAGGAAGGTTGAGAACCACTGTACCAGAGCATTCCAGCTTTGAGTTCAAGAGAGTATTTCCAGTCCTCAAATCTGCTACAGGTGAGTTTAAAGTGAAGTCTAGTTCAATTAGTGTGGTTTTCAATTCAGTTCCTTCTGGTGTGGCTTATGAGGGATATTGTGCGCTTCGAAAGGACAGAGTCTAAGTCTCCATTATGAGCGGGACATTGCCTGGGTCACCAAGGGTTGGATAGAAACCAGATCAAAAATGACCAACTAGGAACTGAATACTGACCGTATTCTCCCCTTGGGTCTATAGAAATCTCGGCAATCGTTTTTCCTAACGGTGGGCTGCCTGCCCCACGCAGATACTCACAGCAGAAGTGTCCTTGCCTTCTCTGATACAAACATGTCGGGTTCCCCCTCGTTCTGAATTGAATGCCCAGTAAGGATCACTAATGACTCTTGTAGGAGTGTCGGCTGATTTGGGATCACCGGGAAACACCGATATATGGCAGGGGCGGATGGATCTTCTCCCTCTGCCCACAGCATGAGAAACTGACCCCAGCTGGAAGGAAGCTACCTCTCCTCAAGTGGCTTTTGCGATGTTCAAATAAGGGGGCTCTAGAGAGTTCATGGAAACTAGGCAGGCACATTACCTCATTCTTTGGGGGACCAGAGTAGAAAATTAGATGACATGAGAACAGAAACCTGCCTCTGACTTGGTTTTATACTTGTAGTAGTGGATTCATACAGTATTTTTCCCAATTTGACTGACCAACTTCCCTCAACATAATGGTGTGCAGGTCTACCCACGTCATGAGGTGTTTTGTAGTCTCATCCGGGTTTTCAGGGGTATATAAGATTCCATTGTGTGGATGTACAAGAAGTTCTTTATCCATTTTCAAGTAATGGGCATTTGTGCTGTTTATACATTTTCGCTGTGGGGAACTGTGTCAGAATAAACACAGGAGATTGATATTGTTTTTTTCTTATAGTTTGTATAGCGTTTACATAATTGAAATTCGAACATTGATCCCATTTTCAGCAACGTAACTGAATTATGTTATTGTTTCGGGTACTCCTTTCAATGCTCTTAAACTTTATATCCATACAATGGAGCATAATGGTAAACACTATCATGTTTCTGCTTTAAAAGTCTTGCTACCTCTTCAATGCTGCAAGTGTTGGTATGATATGCATTTATTAAAGCAGGATAAATATTATAATAAACAAATACACAGGGAGGCTTCAAAATTCTGTGGTAAAGTGTCATTGTGTTTTAGTTCCATTTCCCACAAATGTTTAGAACTCCCATTGTAGCATTAAAAAATGTAAACCAATGCAGGTAGTCCAACATAGGTTGACAGGGGAACCTTACCTCATGAGCTTCTCCCAGAGCCACGCCCCTTCCTTTATTCCAGGACGTCATCCTCTCTGCATTCAGTCACACAGATGGAGAAACAGGGAGAGCCTGGGGGAGCGGCTCTACAGGTGGGTTCTTCACAGCGCAAGCTTCACAGCGCAAGCATTTTATTAACAAAAACTCAATCACATGACACAATCTAACTGCAAAATATTCTAAGAGGTCTGGATTATGCCCTACAAATAAAGGAAAATAGGATGGGTAAATTCATCCTAGTTGTTAGCAAAATTACAATTTCTTTGGATAGCAACTTGGGATCATAATCATTGGGTTAAACTTCTATATGTTTTAAGGTCTACATTAATTATTTTAATTTGCATATACTATGGTACATATATATTAATAAAATTTCATATTTTCCATAGACATTTTATAACAATATAAAAGAAGGATTCATTTTAAAAATTAATCCAACCCTATTTAAGACTGCTAATGTCCATGAAGTTGCAGTAATAGCCAAGCATTTCTTGCATAAGAAAGGCAAACACTTTTAACATAGTAGCTTTGTTCAAGGGCTGTTACGTCCACATCTGGGAGTAAAAACAAACCAAAACCATGAAAGAACTACGCTACTTGGCCTCTGACTTTGGAAGAACATCATCATTGTACGGTGAAAATGACAGAGAACTAAAGTCGTAGAGGAACCTTCGGAGTAGAAGGGAAAGGAAAATGTGCCTTGGTCATTTGATTTTTCATGGGAATAATGGGGTAGATAGTTAAGAATTGCATGAAGTCCACAGACGTACCTTGCAACTTGCTGAAGTCCCGCTTTGTCCCCCAACAGCTGCCTGTTTAAGTTGCACCCACCTCCATTTCAGGTTATCATATAAATACTATAATCCCTTTATTTATATTTGGAAAAACCATTCTCCTCTCTCCATTTCTAAGAGCAACTGCAAACCTTAAGTCAACTATGCTCTAAGTTATCTGTAACAAGAATGAACCACAATTAGGTGATGATCAAACACAAGAGTGCTTGTTGGTGACAATGAAGACTCTTAATTTTAGCTTAAACTGAAGAAAAATGTAGATAAGTTGTGATAATATGTTTAGGGAGCCAGCATGCAAATTAGAAAGAGTTAGTTGATGAATTTTCTAAGTAACAAGTGATTTGTTGTTAAGTGCCTTTCAATCTGTTCTGACTCTTACTGGCCCTGAACCAACCCCACAATTGTTACGTTTGGGCTTGGTTGAAAACACCTTGTCAATCTATCTTTTTGAGGATCTTTCTCCTTTTCCTTAACTCTGCACTTTATCAATTGAGTTAGTCTGGGTTGACTAGAGAAATAAAACCATAGACACTCAGATGTATAAAAGAGAACCTATATCAAAGAGCAGTTGTACATTAAGAAAACATCCCAACCCAGTCCAGATCAATTCCATAAATTCAATTTTACTCCATATGTCAACACTAGTCCATAAATTCCCTTTTAGATGCATGCATCCATGCAATGATGCTGAATGCAGGAAGATCACAGGCTAGTGGGTGGAAAGTCTTGTGGATCCAGTGGTGGTGGAAGCATCTCAGCACTGGCAGGGGTCTCCACATGTCTCCTCCAGTTCCAGACGTCTGGCTGCATCAATGGAGCTCCATGTGGCTTGTCAGCACAAAGACAAGCAGAGAGTGTCTCCTGCCTCCAGGAATGACGACAGGAGTTTGCAGAATCCCAGAAGGCCATGCCCACATGGAGGCCTCATTGGCTAGAACCTGATTGACAGACTGGACTCCACCCCTTCACAAGTTGACAGGAGATTATGTAAATACCACACCAATCAAGGTGTCTTTTTCAAGGGACTGGTCTTTCATGACAAAATGCCCAAAGTATGTGAGATGCATCTAAGGATGTTTCTGGCTGCACTTCTTGGAAGATTTTTTTGGTTCCTCTGATAGTTTACCTGTTCACTTTGGGTGACCCTGCTGGCATTTGAAATGCCAGTGAGACGGCACTCCTCGTCGCGGCAACATAGAAGCAACCACAGTACAAAAAACTGAGAGGAAGCTGGTGACCAAACTGGACAGGGTTCACCGGAGCTTCCAGATTCCAAACAGACAGTGAAGAAGGCTTTGTCTCCCTTCTTCAGAGGAAGACGCACTGGCAACCAGATGATAGATTCGAAGCACATTCAAAGCCTGTCAGGCTAAACAAAGGAAGCAGAACATTGTCAGAGGGTGGGCCCCTCAGGGGAAGTGTACTCTAATGTGACTGAAGAGAGGATGATTTCTTGGAGAGGAGTGGACCATGTTGTCCTCAGTCCAGTAAAGCCTGTGGGAGTGAAGCTTTCGGATGTTTGTTTGCTAATGGGGCATGACTGCAAAACTCTTCTAATGATTTTAACTTGGAATGAGCGAAGAATACATTGAAAGTGGTCAAAATGAAATAGAATGCCTGAAGATCAATATTCTATGCATTCGGGAGCTGAAATGGACTGGTACTGGCCTTTCTGAATAAAAAATTCATATAACTTACTATGCCAAGAATAGCATAACCAACAGGCATGGCATGGTATTCGTGGTCAAAAATGATATTGCTAAATCAATCTTGAAGTACAATGCTGTTTGTGACAGTGTTATATCTATCTGCCTTCAAGGAAATCCAATCAATAAAACTATTATTCAAATTTATACACCAACCACAAAAGCTAGTGAAGAAGTAATTGAAGAATTTTAACCACAGCTTCAGTCAGAAATTGATCATTCAATGAAGATGCACTGATGGTTATTGGTGATTGGAAAGCAAAAGGTAAAAACAAAGAGAGAGAAACAGTAGTTGGAAAATATGGATTTGTTGAAAGAAATGAAGCTGGAGATCCCATGATACAATTTTGCAAACCACTTACTTTTTCATAGCAAATACCTTTTTTCTTTTCTTTTTTTATTAAATACTTTTATTGGGGGATCTTACATCTCTTATCATAATCCAAACATTCATCCATTGTGTCAAACACGTTTGCACGTATGTTGCCATCATCATTTTCAAAGCATTTTCTTTCTACTTGAGACCTTGATATCAGCTCCTCATTTCTCCCCTCCCTCCCCCCTCCCTCTGTCATGATAAGTTATAGACTATTGTTTTCATATCTTACATCATCCTCTGTCATCTTTCATTGTTCATCCACCTGGGATGGGGTTATATGTTGATCCTTTTGACCAAGTCCCACTTTCTCCCCCCACCTTCCCCTAATCCTCAGGGTATTTCTATTGTCATTGTTGGTCCTGAGGGAGTTATCTATCCTGGATTCCCTTTGTTGCATGTTCTTATCTGTATCAGTGTGCATGTTCTGGTCTAATCCGATTTGTAAGGTAGAATTGAGGTCATGATAGTAAGGGGAAGGAAGCATTAAAGAACTAGAGGAAAGTTATGTGTTTCATCAGTGCTATACTGCACCCTGACTGACTCATCTCTTCCTGTGACCCTTCTGTGTGGGGATGTCCGATAGTCTTCTCTATCAGATAAAATAGCATCTGGGGTCTTAAAGTCTTATTTCCAAACAAGCAGCCATCTAAGTGAGATATCAACCAAGTCCACAAGGGAAAAAGCACACCAACATCAGTGAACAAAGGATTGTAAATAATAGAATCTGAAGTTGAAGGAGGGACTAGTATCACGAGCCTAAATTGTGAGATTCTGTTTTGCAGAAGGCTATGGATGACACAGGAACCGAAGATACATTTGTGACATCTACACAGTAAATAAACCTCCAGTGATTTCCTTCTATCCATAATAGAGGGATGAGAAGAAACTGAAATATGAGGGAGAAGTAAAGGTTCCAAGGCTAGGAGAAATTCAGGGCATTTGTCAAAACAAGGTCTTTACAAAAAGTACTAAAAGGAGTCTTTTGGACAGAAAATTACAACAAGAGCAGCCATAAATTTGAGATTAACATACAAGAAATCAACACACAGAAGACAATGGACTTAAAACAATATTACAAATAAACAAAATTACCAGATTAAAAACAGTGAATCAGAAATATCACTCCTCCCCAAAGACAAATATAACGGGAACAGGAAGAATGTATTTATGTAATTTATTTCTCTATTGAATTTCCATAACCAAAGTGATTGAGGGTGGGGTGGGGAGAAAATAGCCTTAATCAAAAACTGTAATGCACTTTTCCTTACAAAATTTCAATTAAATCTATAAAAACATCTAAGGAAATGTGTGACATTTGTATGTAGGGAGCTTAGCTATTGAAACTGAAAAGGAAAGATGTATTTATCTTTCTGGAAGCCAAAGAAGGAATACTATAAAAGTATTAATTACTCCGAAATGAAACCTTTTTAGGGCATTAAAAATATCCAATCCAAAATGTGATAATGCTTTGATTTCTTTGCTTGGCCAAAGGTAGAGGCTTCCATGTAGATTGGCCACAGTGCTCTTCCTTATTCCATCGGTCAAGGAAGTTACATGAGGCAGTCATTCATTTGTGACCTAGGGAAATAGTGACTGGTTGGGCAAGGGCACAATGCAGTGGACTTACTGAGCGGGAGGAATGGGTTAGGACTTCCTCTACTGCTAGGCCACCAATGGACACTATTTTAACAGATGAGCCATAGAGACACGTCATTCCCCTAGTGTCAGTGTCTGTTGAACCATGTCTGATAGATATCAGAATGTCTGTTTATGCCACTTTCTCCAATGTAAGGTCATTCCAAACCCCTTTGGTAAAGGATCGGGTGAATAATGACCACAAACATTTTCAATTCTGTTGTAGGATCATTTCTCATAGAGACACAGCCTCTCTTACAAGAAATGGATTTCAGGTCTGAAAATTGGGTCAAGACAGGATGCTGGGCATGTAATTACAATGTGGCAGCTGCCCTCGGCCTCTGGTCATCCATGCTCGCTTTCTTAGTTAACTGAAGCATACCATTGTCGACTGCCTATTTCTCTTATCCTTAGGAATACTGTGCTCTATCAACTATCTCCGTCATTTTGTGTAGCTCAATCCCCTTGACTATCACTGACCATGCTGCCCCTCAGAACAATTGTGCCTGTCTTGCTTCTGAGGGTTACATGCTGACGTTTTGTCTTTGTTATTTCAGCATCCCTCTCCCATAGCTGCTGGGAAGCCAGTTGTGGAGCAGGATTTTCTACTGCCAGAGGAAAAAAACTGCTCTTGATCTTCTCAGGGATCCTAAAGTTCCCTTCACCACCACATCCCATCTTGCTTTGATAAACAGAGTATTTTCCTGCCAAACAGAACTGGTTGGAAGTTTTCCCAAACTTATGCAGTATATCTATTCTTGCACTCATTTCTTTGAGCCTTTTAATCAGTTTTTTTTCACAATTTGCCTTGTAGGCATTTAGAACAGCTGAACCCAGTCCAGTCATGACCCGTTCAGGAATGTCAGAGCAAACTTGAATTTGTAACATGTAAGGTTATTAGAATAAGGATGGAAATGGGAACATTTACATGTGAAAGCCCTATAATAGGATATTTGGAAGAGGTATAGTAAACACTTTCAGAAATACTAAAAGGAGATGGAATTTTTGTTGACTATGGTTGTCTCCCATGTTTGAGCAGAGCACTGTTCTTGTAGACTCTGCTGGTCAATACTTTGATTGCTATACAGTACTCACACTACCCTTTTTTCCAGTTGGAAGATTGAATTTCTAGCCCCAAATTTCCCCATTGGAGTAGACTGTGTTTACTAGAGAAACAAATCCAGGGACACTCATATATGTAAAGAAAGAGGTTTATATCAAGAATTAATCATAAATCAATAAAACATCCATAAATCATAAAACATCCAAACTCAAGTCCATAAGTCCAATATTAGTCCATAAGTCCCACTTCAGATTCATTAAGCCACACACAATGATGCAGAATCAGGAAGATCACAGGCCAATGGGTACAGAGTTCTGTGGATCCAATGGCCGCGGCCACATCACAGGGCTCACACAAGTTTCAGCATGGCTCATCAAAGGAAGGTGAAGGAAGAGAGTGATGGGAACTGGCCTCCAAAGAGCCATTTATGCCGGTTGCATCTCCAAAGTAGATCATCAAGCTGCAACCTGAACGAGAGGCCAAACTCCACCAATATCTTCTTAAAGGTGCCGTGTTGGCACAACAAAACTTAACTATGACACCCATTCTGGCTATTGTTCCTAAGCATCACATTTCACAAAAGTAGGTCTATTTTGGTTTTGCTTCATTGACCGTGGCCTAACCAGGGATAACTAATTTAAAGCTTTGCTGCCACGACACTTCTGGAGATTGCTAATTCATTGTTAGCATTGTGTACTATCTTTTTGTACCAGGAAATACTAACAGGACAGTGGTAGAAATCTTGTCTTCCATGGAAAAGGTCAAGTTCAATTTCTGGTCAATGTATGTTGTACACACAACCAGGTGTCTGTTAGTGGGGCCTTGCGTGCTGTTATGATGTTTAGCAAGTGTCAGCAGTACTTCCAGACTAAGACAGACTAAGAAGGAAGGCCCAGTGATCTACTTGCTAAATGTCACCAATGAAAAACTCCCCAGACGCCAACAGTAAAATCCGGCTCACATCCTGGAGTGGGTGCAGGGCTATGTTTTCTTGTGCTGTGGGCGCTGCTGTTGTGAGGCAGAGACCAACTCGATGGTAGTTAACAACAACATCCTTTCCCTACCTCCCAACAGATGCTTTCTAACACATGCTTACTATTCACAGTGTCACCTTGAGTCCTTTCCAGGGCAAGAAGTCTTACATCATGCTGTACAAATGCTGTCATCCTGTTTCTCTGACTCAGCCCAGTGGGATTCGGTTGGATATCTACATACACTCCTGCATCTTGAAGGGGGACTGACCCTTGGAGAGGATAACCTTAGGCAGGTAATTCCCTCCAGTAGGTCATGTTTATTGTTAACTGATCATGCCTGTGTGAAATAATAATTATGATGGTTTTGAATGGTGAGTTTTCTAATCCCACTGTCCTCTTAGTTTAAATACCAGGAAAAATCTTTTAACAGGCCAGTATGATAAAGTAGGAATGAGACAGTGACAGAAATATTTGAAAGGGAAAATATTGACAGTATTCAAGATGAACAACATGATTCTTTCTCTAGAAATCAAAGGAAAGAAAATTAAGATAAAAGACAATATTTCACTGAAAAAAGTTTGCTTTTTAGGGTAAAAATGATTAAAATGAGAATTCATTTTGGGTAAGAATGATTAAGGCATGAATATTGAATTCCTTGTGAAAAAATATAAACTTAAGCAATTCAACTTCATGTATTATGAAGCATCTCCTATAGATATCTTCAGCAAATAATTTTTGTGTCACTTGTTTGATCTTAAAATTGAGGTAAAGCTAAATTCTTTATTTAGTTAAAAGTTTCCAAGTATAATATCATGCCATCTCTTTAAAAATACTTCCTTTAAGCATCTTTCTATTAATATATTTGAAGAGGGAATTGTCAAAAACAAAGCTAACTTGGGTAATTCTTGAGTATTGCTTTTCTTTTCTTTCTCAAATTGCCGGAATGTTTGCATAAAGCTATTTTCCACTCATAAATGAAAGGGACTAGTGTCCTTTCAACAGTACCTGACTTGTTTGTTATCACGCCAGAGACAGGGTGAGGAAAGACGGCTCACGCTTAGGAAAAAGATGCTTTGCCTCTGCCTAACCCACTTTCGCACACACCCCACTGAACACGCCTGTGAACATAAACGGGGAGGAGGAAAGCCAAAGGCAGTCTGTGGAGTTTCTATAAGTACAGTCAGAAATGTCTTAAGCACAAAATTTATTTAAAGACTTATGTTATAATCTTAAAATTAGATCTCTGTTTCCATATAAAAAAAGTACTTAAAATTACGTCCCCTTGAGTAAAATTCATGCTTCAGGAACCTATATCCTGTGGCTTTAAGTACCCTGTATTCAATCAGCTTATATCTGGGGGCACTCTTATCCCATCTGAGAAGATTGAGCCTAATTTAATTATTAAAACTATTATTTTCCGGGACTTCTACAAGTTGTAAGATACTTCTCACGTAAATGAGCTCATGAACCTCTCAGTATTCTCTTTAAAGTCTCGGCCTATTTTAGCTAGTCTTTAAACACTAGAACCCCTCTGGGTTCAGTCCTAAGCTCTCTTCTCTTGCCACTTTATGTCCTATACTTAGATGATCTCTTTCTGACCACGGTTTTACTTATGCTGTACATGTCTGACACCCACATTTACATCTCCAGATCTACCAATAGAACTGGCTGTTTGATAACCGCTTCTTGGATGTCTCACACGAGTTTTGAACTTGATTGGCCACTATGGAATCATGATCTGCCTCCAACCGTACCTTTCTCAGTTCAGAGACATTCACAAGTTCAACGAAAATAAAAGCCATTTTACTCAGTAAGCACTTCACAATTAAGAGGTCTGAATAGAACTCAGATGATAAACTCTAGTTTATTTTTTCATCTTCTATAGATTAAAACCTGGAAATGGCATTACCATCAACCCAGTTTCTCAGGTAAGAAATTAAATAATTTTAGTTGCCAGTCCTACTGACTGTCTCTCCAAAATAGATAGCCATTCTCATTCTTCCTCTTGCTCCACCTTAGCAACCCATTCTAAGCCTCCATCATCTTTCCCTGGATGACTGCAAAGGGCACGTCGAATCTTTTCCTGCTCCTACCCTAGCATGTGGAGACCCACACCCCAAAGCACCTACACTCAGAAACACAAACATGCCCTATAAGTCCTTACAGGAACAAGTCTATTTATCTCTCCAGCATTTCCTTTCACCACTCCCTCCCCTCTATGAGCTCCCAGTTCTACAATTTGGTTCTCACTGTAGGGTCCTTGCTCTCGTGACTCCCTGCCTATAGTGCAGTTACCACAGCTCCACTGAAGGGCAGCAGTGTTTCTGTTCACATGTTGTCTTCTGCGTAAACCACTTCTCATTACCCTATCACTTATTGCCAAGTCAGTCCTTATGTCCTTATCCTGCTTTATATTTCTTCCAGCCCAGACTCAGTGCCATCCAGTCAATGGGAACTCAGCGGCCTCCCTGCCTTTCTGAGACTGTAACTGTTTATGGGAATAGAAAGCCCAGTCTTTCTCCTGCGGAGCCGCTGGTGGTTTTGAACTGCCAACCATGTAGATCACAGCCCACCCATGACTACAATGCCACTGGATCCCCAAATTACATCATTATTTGCACATATGATATTGTATATGTGCATAAAGTCTAAATGTTCCAAAAAATAGTGGTTTCATATATCATGTTCACCACAATAATTTTATTATCTAGTATTGTGCGTGACAAATAACTGATGCTAACTGAATTATTGAGTAAATGAGATAATTTACTATACGTTATTTAGGACTGCTATTCCTCTATACCCACCTGGCAAATAAGTAAATGAAAGTGTCCAAGTTCATTTAAAGTATTATAACAAGTGAGGGAAGATAGTTGTCTTGGTCGATGTCTCCGAAACCTACCAGGAGTTGCTATGAGTCAGCATTGACCCTATGACAGTGAGTTTGTTGGTTTGGAATATTCCTTTGTACCCTTACACAACTGCCTCTTGCTCCACGTACAAGTTCCCCGTGAGCACAATCAAATCTTCCTGAATTCCCATTCTTCTCAAGATTATACACAGTTTGTAAAGATCCACACAGTCGAATGCCTTTATGTAGTCAATAAAACACAGTAAACATCTTTCTGGAATTCTCTGTGTTCAGCCAAGATCCATCTCACATCAGCAATAATACCCCTTGTTCCAATTCCTCTTCTGATTCAGGCCTGAACTTCTGACAGCTCCCTGTAAAAGGACTGCTGCAACCATTATTTTATGATCTTCAGCAACATTTTATTGGCATGTGATATCAGTGATATTGTTCAATAGTTTGAGCATTCTGTTGGGTCACCTTTCTTTGGAATAAGCACAAATACGGATCTCTTTCAGTCAGTTGACCAAGCAGCTGTCTTCCAAATTTCCAGACATAGACAAGTAAATGCTTGCAGTTTTTCATCAATTTGTTGAAGCAATTCAATTGGTATTCCATCAATTCCTGGAGGCTTGTTTATGGCTCAAGCTTCCAGTGCAGCTTGCACTTCTTCCTACAGCACCATTGGTTCTTACTCATTGTTAACTCCTGAAATGGTCTATTGTTGACTAGTTCTTTTTGATACAATGATTGTGATTCTTTCTATCGTTTTTTTTGGTCATTGTTTGGTGCCATTGAGCTGGTACCAACTCTAGTGACCCTGAAACACTGCCTGTTCTAACACCATCTTCTCAACCATTGTCATGAAAGCTATTTGTTTCTTTCTTCTAGATCAAAGGAAGACTCAACAATGAAATTCATTATTATTGAGTTGATGTGGACTCTGGAACAGGGTAAAAACTTTCCCCTGTGTGGTCGCTTCTTTAGTGGAGTGGAATGCCCCATTTTTCTAGGGTTTTGGAGCAGCTGGTGGTTTCAAACTGCCGATCTTTCAGTTAGTAGCCCAAAGCATAACCACGACCCACTAGGGCTCCTTGAAGGTAGAGTTCTCATCTCAAGTTGTGAGGTGCCGTTGAGTCCGTTCTGACTCATAGCAAACCTACGTACAACAGAACAGTGCCCCTCCCTCTTCTCCATCTGCTGTCCTCAAAATAGTTTCTATGGCTGAGCCCATTGTTGCAGCCACTGTGTCACTTCATCTTGCCAAGTGTCACTTCCTCGTGTTTTCTACCCATCTACTTTAGCAAGCATGATATACTTTCCCAAGTACTGGTCTCTCTTGGTCACCTGTCCGAAGTACTTGAGATGGAGTCCCACCATCCTGGTCTCTAAGGAGCATACTGGCTGTACTTCTTCCAAGACAGAGCTGTTTATTCTTTTGAAAGTCCATGGTTTTTCGATTTTCTTTGCCAGAGCTATAGTTCAAATGCATTGATTTTTCCTTGGTCTTCCTAATACAAAATGGGATCCAAATAAGACAAAAATCCTTGATAACTTCAAACTTCTCTCTTCTTACCATGATATTACTTAACCATTGGTTCAATTGTTATAATTTTGGTCTTTTGAATTGAGTGGTAATCCTTACTGAATGCTGCACTCCTTGACCTTCATAATCAAGTTTTCAGTGAGGAATGTGATGTTATCTACAGATAGAAGGTTGTTAATAAGCCTTTGTCCAATCCTGTTGCTGAATTTCTCTTCATGTATGCCAGCTTCTCTAATTATTTGTTCAGAATCCAGATGGATTACGTATGATGAAAGGATACTCATTTTTTTATTATTTTAAACAATGAAGTATTCCCTTGTTCTGTCCACACAACTATCTCTTTGGTTTTAAGCATTATATAAAATGCCCGGGACAATTTTCCAGATTTTTCTATACCAATTTCAATAGATTAATCCAAATAATATACACGGAGGACTGTTGCTGTTAGGTGACATTGAGGCGGATCCAACTCTAGTGACCTGGTCTCACACCCTCCTCACAACAGTTGATCATTTCCGAGCCCATCATTACAGCTGCCATGTAAATTCATCTGGTCAGGGGCTTCCTTCCTTTTGATGCCCTTCTACTTTACCAAGCATGCTGTCCTTTCCAGCGACTGATTTCTCCCGATAACACGTTCCTTGCTTCTAAGGAGCATTCTGGTTGTACATCTTCCAAGAGAGATTTGTTATTTCTTTTTCCCATGGTACTTTAAATATTCTTCTCCAGCACCATAATTCAAATGCACGGATTCTTCTTTTGTCTTCCTTATTCAGCGTTTAATTTTCATATGCACATGAAGTAATTCAAAGAACCAAGAATTGGGTCTAGCATACCTTCATCCTCCAAGTGACCTCCTGCTCTTCAATTCTGTCTTTACTGACTTGATTCATGTACAAGTTCTGCTTGAGCACAATGACCTGTCCTGAAATTCCCACTCTCCCGGGGCTATCTAGAGACAGAATGATTGAGACAGAAGGAAAGCAGAAAAACAACACATTTGACATTTATCACTTTTTAACCTTAGGTGCATAAGTGGTTATTTTCATTTGTTTTCCCCATGAACCTCTGCTCTGAAAGGAGGGGGGATTCTTCAGTGACATTGTCTAAATGAATTTGCCCATTATGTTTCCCATACCTAAAAGAAACTGAGGGAGGCCTGATGATGCTGTGGAATAGACATTGGCCTGTTAGCTGCCAGGTCACCAGGCCAAACCCTCCCATCTTGCAGGAGAGAGATGATGCTGTCATGTCTGAAAGATGCTTTGTCTCTATACAGTCACTATAAGTTGGAATTCACCCAATGTCAGTGGGGTTTAATATTAAAATTAAAACCAGGGATGCAAAACAAGATGAACATACAGTCAATATTTCTTTCTTTTTGTTTCTGTGCCTGCTGCATTGGGCATTTTTTATTAATTGGGATTCATATATAAATCATTACATCGTCAATCACATCTAGAAGAATTGTACATTTGTTACCACAATCAGTTTCAAAAAAATTTTTTTCAATATGGACCCTTTGATGTCATCACCCATTCACCCTGCCACCACCTCTGTGTCCCCTCCCCCACAAACCTTATTTCCACTTGCTGATTCTATAGTTTCATCAGTTCTGGTTTTCATACCCCCAAAATGAAAGAACATATACTGCAACTTCTAGAGGGTGACCCCCAAATGACATAACACTCCTAAGACAGCCCCTAATGTACAAAGGAAAACCGAAATATCCCCAAGAAACACTCCAATGCCCATATACATAAGACTTTGGAAAACAGATCAAGTCCAGCATGCATCCTCGGGGGGAATCTTCTGACAAGTTTTAATTGTTCACATCAGGCTATGCCTTTGACCTTCTATACTCAACTAACCCAGGAAAACTGTTTAGTGACCACTCTCCTCCTATCCCTCAATTGTGGATGGAGGGAACCCACCAGAAGTTTATTTCCTGTATAGTTCCACCACTGAATCTTGGGCTCCCTCTGTCACCGATAGCCTTCTGCAAAACAGACTCTCAGAGTTGGGCTTTGATATTTATCCCTCCCTTCAATTTCAGATGATATGATTCACGATCATGCAGTGACTGCTGATGGTGTGTATGTTAGTCCGGGTGTACTGGAAAAACAAATTCATAGACACACATAAGTGTATAAGGAAGAGATTTATATACAAGAACAATTTAACATTGAGAAAATATCCCAACCCGGTCCAGTCCAAGGCCATAAGTCTGATATTAGCCCATAAATCTGATACCAATCTATAAAGTCCTCTTCTGAGTCATGAAACACATTCACTGAAGCCAAATGCAGGGTGATCACAAGCCAGTGGATAGAAAGTCGTTGGGTTCAGTGGCGTTGTAAGCATCTCAGTGCTGGCAGGGGTCTCTCTGTAGCTTCTCCAGCTTCTGAGGTATGGTTGCGTCCATCTGGCTTGTCTTCTGCAATATCTCCCAGGGAGTAGCAGAGAGAGAGAGAGAGGTGTTTTCTTCCTATAAGGAAGAAGTACCAGGATTCTCAGCCCATACCCACACAGAAGTCTCATTGGCTATATCCTGATTGACAGCCTATACTCCACCCTTACACTCTTAATCCTTAAATTGACACCAAATTAGGTGACTACCACAGTGTGCTTCTTCCATGCTACCTCATTTAGATGGCTGCATGTTTGGAGACAAGGCTTTAAGACCCCAGATGCTATTTTAGCTGATAGCCGGGAACCATCTAATATCTTCATCACATTTTTCTATAGTACCTGTCTCCTCTGTGTTACCTTCCTGGAGGCAAGTATCAAGCAGGGCTGTGTTGTAAGAACTAGGTGATTCTTTTACATTTCTGGTGAAAATAAAGAAGTCTATAAAGAAATTAAGCAGATTATATAAAAGGGAGTTTCAATAATTTTTTGAATCACACTTGTATCATTCAAAGGAGAAAATATTGATCCTTATAATTCATTGTAATAAGTTATCTTAAGGTATTTTCAAACAATATTTTGTTGATAATCTTTTAACACATTATATCTAAATGATTTAACCTTTCGTAATGATTTCTATAGACAACATATTCTTGAATCTTTAGAAACACTCAAAAATTTTATGAACAGCAATATTGTACATTTTCCTTCTTTTCTTGTTAAAATTGATAAGTGAGTAAAAATGTCTTTCTGATTTTTATAAAGTGAGGCTGAGCTGCTCCTTTCATTAAAAGGATGCTGGGGACACAATGGAACACTTTAAAGTCTCCTGTCAAAATGGAGTCTTCAAGTCAATCTCAGGCAGGGCAAGTGACCAGAGATGAAATACTGGCTTTTTTTTTGGGGGGGGGGTTACAGTTTTCCATTGAGTTAAGTGCTTTCAAGGCGAAGTTTCCTGTAGGATACTCACATTAATTTATGCTTGTCCCATCACTCGCAATACTTGGGGACCATACTAAAATTAAATACAAATTTCATGTAAACATTGGATCAGTGGCTCTGCGAAATACGCATTGTATTCTAAAACGGTAAGCCTGCCCTTGTGAGCTGTGATTGCCATTCATTACATTGGCTTCCAGCGGAGAGTGGCTCTTGTAACTGATGCAGGGCTGCAAGCAGATCCCCCGTGAAATCCCCTTAAGGTGCTGCACCTGGTTCCCCCTCCCCGTTCCCTGCCAGCCCCACAGTGGAGGGAGCCCCTAGCCTGGTTCCTGTCACTCGCCAAGCTATACAGTCTCAAATCCCATCAGTGTTCTGGTTTCCCTCTGAGTCTTAATCGAAGCTAGTCGACAAAACGCAGGCTCCTTGTCTGTTTGAAACGTACACTGTGCTCCACAGGAAGATGCGATCATCTTTGGTGGCCTCCCGGAGATCTTGTTCTACAGATGTAGGAGTGTGTGGACAGGGCTAGGGAGAGAGGGTTGTTTTCACTCTCCTCCTGAAGCAACCCTCTCTCTGCCAGAAGCCTGGGATGCTGGCCCCTTTGGGGAAATCGCACTCAATTTTATGTTGGAAACCATCTGCTCCATCTGGGAATATTAGCTCACCAGGAAAACTCCTGGCTTCTCAGTGTGTCAGTCTGATATCTAGGGGAATTCCATAGCCAACATCAGCCAACATGTGAGTTTTCCTCGGAAAGAAGATTTCCTGGCTCCAGAACTTTGGGCCAGAAATGCTCAAGAGATAAAAATATGCCTTGTAATTATGCAGCTATCAAACACCAACCAAATAAAAGCCCTGCTAGTGAATTGATTCTGACTCCAAGAGACCCTAGCAGGCAGGGTAGAATGGCAACTCGGGGTTTCCAACACATTACATTTTATGGGCGCAGACAACATTGTCTTTCCCCCATAGAGCAGCTGTGGGGTTTGAACAGCTGACCTCGTGGTTAGCAGTTAAATGGGGAGCCTACTATGCCACCAGGGCTAATTCAGACAAGAACCAAATGTTCGCTTTCGTTGAGAAAGTCAGCACCAGATGCAGGGAATCCAGACTTAGAACAAGGTTCTGTCCAATTACTCCATCCCCAAGTCAGTCATGATATACGCCAGGCAGCTTTCAAACTTGTTTTCATGACTGTTGTCTTCTCTTATCAGAATCTATAAATCTAGTCTTCATTTAGCTTTAGGGGACTTGAAATGTTATATATAAAATTACAGGTATACTTTATCCGATACATTAGAAAGATAAATCATAAAAATTCATTCTCAGTCATGAACCAGCTATAAGCGGGAATCAAAATTATTTTGTTTTCATTACTGTCATTTAAAACTCACTCTGTGGAATATTTCTTCCTTGCTGCTATGATGAAATCTTGGCAGGTTTCCAAACCATTTCAGTATGCTCAGATAATAAGAGTACTCTGGTCACTTCTATACAAACTAGTCTTACTATAGGGTTGCAATGGGCTTACAACGTCATAACCACTGGTTCCTTATTCTACCAGCTCTTTTCCATCTTGGTATTGTTTGGGACCTGGAAGTTTCTTTTTCTACCTTCTTCCTCTCCTCCTCTCCCCGTTTGTAAGACTTCTCACAGCCCAGCAGCATTGGAGGTGGGCAGCGGGGGCACCAGGTAAGCAAAAGGAAAGCTCTGGCTTTAGCAGCCTGCACGTAATTTGCGTTGGAACCCTCTGAGGGTTAGCTTTGTTCTGAAGCTGACTGTTCCTCCTGTGGGATGCTTTTCTGATGTTTTCAAACATCTCCACTGGTCCTCTTCCAATACAACTTTCTCAGTGCAAAAAAATGCTTTGCTTACAGTTTTTCTTTTATTATCATGAGCTTGAAGCTTTTTTCTCAAACCATTTTATTATGATCTAATCCAGATACCCTACCACTCCACAGTCAAATCATATCAAGTAGTGTTGTATAATTGCTACCACAGTCAGTTTCAAATCATTTTCTTCTTTCTTGAACTTGATATCAGCTCCATCTTCCCTGACCCCTTCCCAGGAACCCTGACAACACTCGTAAGGAGCTGCCTACCATTCTTCCCTCGGCTTCTGAGCATGTGGTTGTCAGTCTATTTTGTCACGGAGGTCACACCTTGGGTAGGCAATTTCTTGGGAAGGGGAGCATTCAAAAGAGCTCCATATAGTCTCACCCAAGAAGCCCGACTTACTCCACTGGGGAAACGAGAATCTCTGCCCTGCTGTGCTGTTGAAAGAAGTGCTTTTCCCTCCTAATGCTGCCCTCTTTCTCTTGTTCTGCTTTTGGGAAAATTTAGCTCAAGCTTCTCTTACCATCCTTCTGCCTCAAGACTCTAGGGCACCATGTCAAATGCTCCAAGTACCTGTCTTGAGGCCCTCTTTCTTATGTGGCCTAAGGAGAAAAGGAGGTGCCCCTCTTATCCCACAAACATGAAAATGCCCAGCTCACCAACAGCTTTCTCTAGAAGAATCTGCTTTCCCAGCTGTTTTACTTTCAGTTCTGTTGTGGGTGGATACTGGCTGCAAATCACTAAAAC
Source organism: Tenrec ecaudatus (assembly GCF_050624435.1). Classification (NCBI taxonomy): domain Eukaryota; kingdom Metazoa; phylum Chordata; class Mammalia; order Afrosoricida; family Tenrecidae; genus Tenrec; species Tenrec ecaudatus. The sequence goes on from NC_134530.1 coordinate 103,991,680, forward strand.
CAGATCCAGGTACTTCAAAGCTTCTGTTCTTAATCTTAGGAACATCCTAGTGGCAGAAACAGTGGTCTTGACTACTAACTATAAGGTTGGTGATTTGAACCGACCCAGAGGGGCCTCAATAGAAAGCCCTGGCAATCTGCCTCCCAAGGTCACAACTTTTGTGGGGGGCCCACCTACTCTAAAACATAAGGCTGGCCTTGTGGAATTGACTGAATCCTGACTGGCTAATAAATGTTACATCATGATTGGTTTAATAGGACTTGACAGCTCTGAAAAAGAGTTGAAATTGATGGGGAACAAAGCCTTAAGTGAAAAGAAATCAATCTTCTCGACCAAGCTAAGATGTGATAATTCAATCTAAGGATTTATATCTTCCATCAATTCTACAAAATTCTTCAGCTATCGCCTCTTGCCATCTTTTGTATTAAATCCTTCTGCAATTCCTGTAGGCACACACCAAAACTCATGCTATACCCAGGAGTCTTAACTCTTTCCCTACATTTTCAATCCTAATATTCCTCTGGTCTCACTCCAGCTGTGAAAATATGGCAGACTTTTTAAGAAGAAAACCTTCAAGAAATACCTAGAAATGCTGGTGAAAATATAATACACAAGTAAAAAAGTATGCAAATGCAGAAAAGAAAGTACCATGTCTGAGACATAACAGAGGAACCAAAAGTCAGAGTGGTAAGGGTAAAACTGATTCTGCAGTGATTTCCTGAGATAATGATGATCAAAGAGAAATCAGGATTTGGACAACTTTAGACATCTAATTCTTGAAATCCACAAGAAATTTCAGGTGAAGCCTTAGACCAGTATATGGAACTGAGATGTAACACAAAAAAGAAACAGTTAAATAATAACTGCATTAGTAAATGATGGAACTTGAAAGAGAAAGCTACTCATTGACACAGAAGAAAACAATAAATCTTGTTTAAAGATGAAAATTAAACAAAATGAAACTCCACTAAGACTTTGTAAGTATGGGGTTGAATGAAATGCACATACATTTGGGTTTCACATTTTTACCATCTTTGCTAACTGGAAACTCTAAGCCAAAAGTTATGCCCATTTGGTCTCAGGTCAAAGTTATCTCTAGGTTGCTTAGGATAAGTTGATATAAGATGTTCACATCCCAAGATAGACAAAAGTCCCATAGTGAGAACTATGCTCAAAATCACTTTGCAATATCAGATCCTAAAATCTAAAATGATATAATTCATTAGGAAGTGATCAGATACTATAGTAATTTGATATAGTCTATACACTTGACTTACTACCACCTTTTATTTAAAAAGTATTTGGCTTGAAAATTGACAATAGATTATGTAATTACCACATGGAGGAATAGAATAATTATTTTTTCATGTTTTTTCTGCTGACTACAATGCATGATGGGACTCTATCACAGGTGACTTTATCTATCATGGAAGGATTTGCTCATTACTTGATTTCCTCTTGTTGGTAAAAATATTAACTTCTGGACACATACCAGAGGGACTCCGCAGAATCTAGCACAGGAGAGTTGCTTAGAGGGAAATTCAACACTGCTGGATCGCAGGAGGTGCATCATAAAGATAAGTAGGCACAGACCCACGGGGTTTTGAGGGGCTGGGGGCTTTTGGCTTACCTCAATGGAAGCTGACTGGGGCTTGACCTTAGCCCAGCTATTGTATCTTCCAGAGCCAGGACCATTGGGAGCCCAGCCACTGCATCTCCCGGAGCCTGGACCATTTGGAGCCTGTAGCGCGGCTTGGTCTCTACACAGCCACAGTTTTCCTCTGCCTGCCTCAGAGCAGGGACAGGATCCTTGGAGCTCCACCAGCAGGGATCTGGGTTCAGCTACATTGTTGCTTCTGTTTGCATCTCTGCTCTCTATTCCCACACAGCCTTGGAGGGCTGGGCAGGGGTTTTTGCATGGCACAGCCACAGCTTGCCACGCCGCTTCTTCTGAGCAGGGACTAAACCCAAACCCTCACAGCTCCACAGGCAGGGATCAGGGTTTAGCTACATTGCGGCTTCTGTTAACATCTCTGCTTTCTGTCTCCCCACTTCTCTAAGGGCTGCTCAACGGCTTCCTTGTGACTCTTCTTGCGGCTCAGCTGCGGCCTGCCACTGGGTCTTGGGGCAGGGAGTAAGCCTTTGCAGCTCCACAGGCAGGGAGTGGGTCTCAGCTACATAGTTGCTTTTGCTTCCCTCACTTCCCTGTGCCCCTGCACAGTCTAAATGGTCTTACTTTAAAATTTTTCTCCTCCTCCTTATTTCTGCCTTGTTCTCTCACACTCCACTGCAGACTTACAGGGCACTCCCTTTGCCCTAGGGTATTTGGCCTGGGCCACACACAGCTAGGTGAGCTCCACCCTGCATAGATAGCCCAAGGTTAGGGAAAGGCCTGCTTTCTCTCCAGGGGATACTCCACCTGACTTCTCACCCGGGGAGTTCCTGCCTGTGTACCTGGGGGCATAAGGCAGTTCAGCCAACACTTATCAACATTCCAAGCAATAGCAGGAACTTCATCCCAGCCTCTGTGACACTGGGGCAGGCAGCCGACTGGCCATCTGGGGAACTCCCCTGAAAGGGAAGCCACAGGAGGATAAAGCGGGAGGTTAATCCCATAGTAAAATCAGCTGTAGGCAGTTCGAAGAAGCATTCTTCTAAGTCTCCCAGAGAGCGCCTAGAAAATGGCACCTGGTCCCTCTAAAACAACTCAACACAAACAGCCATCAGCCCCAAGGACCTCAATGAAAAAACAGGAGAAAGAAAAGGCAGAAGATGTCCTGAACATAACAACATACATAGAAAATCCACACAAAGAAATTCTCAGAATGCTGCTTAGAGCCATACAGGATACAAGGGAAAGAATACAGAAAAAGGATGAAACGATAGAGGAGTTAAAAGCCATACACCAAAGGGAAATACAGGAGCTTAGTGAGGAGATACCAAAAAACAATAGCAGAATCACGGTCCTTGAGAATCAATTGGAGGAATCAGAGAACCGCATCAGTGACTTGGAGGACAGCCTAGCAGACTTTAATAAACGTGAACAAAAATCTAATAAGAGCATCAGAGAAGCTGAAGAAAACCTAAGAGCTATGTCTGATGCTATGAAGCAGAACAACATTAGAATTACTGGCCTACCGGAGGAAGACACAATGATGAAGTCATCTGCAACAATAGCGAGAGAATTCTTGGAGGAAAACTTCCCCAGCCTAATGAATGAAAACCAGGCAACCATCCAGGAAGCTGAAAGAACACCAGCACGACGGGACCCCAAGAAGAAATCACCAAGGCACATAATAGTTAAATTATCCAATTTTGAGGAAAAGGAGAAAATCATGAGAGCAGCTAGGGAAAAACAAGCAATCAAATATAAAGGTTCCCACATAAGAATATGCTCAGACCTATCAGCAGAAACTATGAAAAAAAGGAGAGAGTGGAGTAACATATTCCAAAAATTGAAGGAAAACAACCCAAATCCAAGAATACTCTACCCAGCCAAATTATCGATCAAGATCGATGGAGAAGTAAAAGTCTTCCCAGACAAGGAAAAACTCAGAAACTACGTTACAACAAACCCAGCCTTACAAAAGATTCTCTCCAACTCAGTATGGGCAGAAGAACAACACTCACCAACCATAAATATGAGTTCATCACATAGAACAACCTCACCCAGAGGGCAACAAAGAGAAAACAGACTCCAAGATAGCAATGGCTTAAGGATGGAAAGAAGTCAAGAATGATATACACACAAAACACACACTAATGAGAAACGAAAGTAGGAAAACTCCCAACATAAAAGGTATAAAATGAGATCACAGAGTCTGCAGATGGAGATAATAACCCTGAATATCAATGGCCTGAACTCAGGCATTAAAAGACTGAGACTAGCAGACTGGCTTAGAAAACACAACCCATCAAACTGCTGCCTACAGGAGACACATCTCAAGGCTATAGACAAAAATAGGCTGAGAATCAAAGGCTGGAGAAGGACCTACCAAGCAAACAGCAATACAAGAAAAGCAGGGATTGCAATCCTAATCTCAGATAAAATTGACCTCAAAGTGCAAACCATAAAAAGAGATAAGGAGGGACACTATATAAAGCTCAAGGGAATCGTAGACAATGAACCACTAAGCATTGTAAACATATATTCCCCGGATGAGAGACCAGCTCAATACGTCAACCAAACACTCCAAAAGCTTAAGAAAGAAATCACAGATTCGACAATTATAGTGGGTGACTTCAACACACCACTCACTGAGAAAGATAGATCACAGGGAAAGAAACTCAACAAGGAGACTAGAGAGCTAAACTCCACAACTAGACAATTTGACCTGATAGACATTTACAGAGCTTTTCATCCAAATATAAAAAATTTCACATTCTTTTCAAGTCCCCATGGCACATATTCGAAGATAGACCACATGCTGGGGCATACGGCAAATCTACATAAATTTAAGCACATTGAAATAATACAGACCTCTCTCTCTGACCACTGTGCCATAAGACTGGAAATCAACAAAAGGAAGACAAAGAAAATAAGAGCAAATAATTGGATGATAAATAACTCTCTACTGCAAAAGGAGAGAGTACTGGTACAGATCAGAGATGAAATCAGGAAATTTCTAGAAACCAACGAAAATGAGTACACGACATACCAAAACTTATGGGACACAGCAAAAACAGTCATCAGAGCAAATTTCATAGCAATACATGCACACCTGAGAAAGGAAGAGGGACTCATGATTGATATGCTGACACAAAATTTACAAAAACTAGAGCAGAGTCAGCAGGACAATCTTACTAATAGCAAAAGAAAAGAAATTATAAAAATCAGGACTGAGATCCAGGAGAGGGAAAATAAGAAAACTATGGAAAAAATTAATATCACTAAAAGTTGGTTCTTTGAAAGGATAAACAGAATCGAAAGACCATTGGCAAACCTAACCAAAGAAAGGAGGGAACAAATCTCAATAGCAAGAATAAGGGATGAAAGAGGGGTTATTACAACAGACCCTAATGAAATCAAAAGGATAGTTACACAGTACTATGAAGGATTGTACTCCAATGAATTCAACACTTTGGAAGACATGGACAAATTCCTGGAAAAACAATCCCTCCCTAGACTATCCTTGGTGCACATGAAGAATCTCAACAAACCCATACCAATAGAAGAAATAGAAAAGTTTACCAAGGGATTACCAACAAAAATATCCCCTGGACCAGATGGCTATACTAAAGAATTCTACCAAGCATTCAGGAAAGAACTAACACCAATCCTACACAAACTTTTCCAGAACATAGAAAAAGATGGCAAACTCCCAAACTCCTTCTATGAAGCTAGTATAACTCTGATACCCAAACCGGGCAAGGATCCCACAAGAATCGAGAACTACAGACCAATATCCCTAATGAACATCGATGCAAAAATCCTTAACAAAATACTAGCCAACAGAATACAAAAGTATATCAAACAAATAATTCACTATGACCAAGTGGGATTCATACCAGGGATGCAGGGATGTTTCAACATATGAAAGACCATTAGTATTATTCATCACATTGACATGAAAAAGTATAAGAATCACATGATAATATCAATAGATGCAGAAAGCATTCAACAACATCCAACACCAATTCCTGTTTAAGACACTAGCGAAGATAGGAATGGAAGGAAAGTTCCTCAAGACAATACAAGCTATATATGAAAAACCAACAGCCAACGTGGTAGTCAATGGAGAAAAGACTAACACAATCCCACTGAAAAAGGGGACCAGACAAGGACGCCCCTTGTCCCCACTCCTATTTAATATCATGCTGGAGGTTTTAGCTAACAGCATATGGCAAAGAAGAGACATCAAAGGTATTCGTCTGGGGAAGGAAGAGGTGAAATCATCGTTATTTGCAGATGATATGATTTTATATATGGAAAATCCCAAAAGTTCCACAAGGGGAGTACTGGAAGCAATAGAGGAGTTTGGCAGAGTGGCAGGATACAAGATCAACAAACAGAAGTCCATCAGACTGTTATACACATCAGATAAGGCCACAGAAGAAGAGATCAAAAAGGTGGTACCCTTCACAATAGCCAAACACAAATTGAAATATCTAGGGATACATCTGACTGAAAAAACAAAAGATCTATAGAGGGAAAACTATTGAACACTATTACAAGAAACCAAGAGCGACCTCAACAAATGGAAGAATATCCCATGCTCTTGGATTGGAAGACAATATAGTTAAGATGTCAGTTCTGCCAAAAGCGCTATATAAGTTTAATGCCATCCCGATACAACTACCATCAACCTTCTTCAAAGAAATGGAAAAACTGATTACCAACTTCATAGGAAGAGGGAAGAAGCCCAGAATTAGCAGAGAACTCCTCAAGAAGAGGGACAACGTGGGAGCGCTTGCTTTACCTGACTTTGGCACATACTATACAGCCACAGTTCTCAAAACTGCATGGTATTGGTACAATGACAGATACTCAGACCAATGGAAAAGAACTGAAAACCCAGAAATAAAGGCATCAGCATACAGACAGCTGATCTTTGATAAGGGCTCCAAAAATATCAAATGGGAAGCAGATGCCCTCTTTAACAAGTGGTGCTGGAAAAAAAATGGATCTTAACATGCAGAAAAATGAAGCAAGACCCTTATCTCACCGCATGCAAAAGAATAAACTCAAGGTGGATCACAGACCTTGAAGTTAAACCCCAAACTATTAGGGCCATCAATGAGGGAATTGGGACCAACTTGAGGACTTTGGTACAGGGAATACACAGGCTATCAGAAATAGGGAAGGACACAAACACAAAGGAGGCACAAATTGACAAATGGGATATACTGAAGATAAAACACTTGTGTACATCGAAAGAATTCGCCAAGAGAGTAATAAGAGAGTCCACAGACTGGGAAAACATCTTTAGCAATGACACATCAGACAAAGGCCTTATTACTAAGATCTACAATACTCTGCTAGCTTCCAAAAAGAAAAAAACCAATAGCCCACTTGAAAGGTGGGCAAAGGACTTGAACAGAAGTTTCACAGGGGCAGAAATCCGAATGGCCAACAAGCATATGAGAAAATGTTCCTGATCTTTAGCCATAAGAGAAATGTAAATTAAAACAACAATGAGATACCACCTGACACCCTCAAAGGTATCCCAATTCAAAAAATCAGAAAGCAACAAGTGTTGAGGGGCTGTGGGGAGACAGGAACTCTCATCCACTGTGGGTGGACCTGTAAGTATGTACAGCCACTATGGAAATCAATCCGGCGATACCTTAAACTGATGGAAATAGAGTTACCATATGACCCAGCAATCCCCCTACTGGGCATATACGCAGAAGAGGCAAGAAACAAACCAAGGCCAGACATCTGTGCTCCAATGTTCATTGTGGCACAGTTCACAATTGCAAGGAGCTGGAAGCAGCCCAAATTTCCATCAACCGACGATTGGATTAAAAAACTGTGGTATATACATACAATGGAGTACTACGCATCACTAAAAAGCAGTGATGAACGTATGAGGAACATGGCGGCAGGGGAAGAACTGGAGGAAATCATGCTAAGTGAAGTAAGTCAGGCACAAAAGGACAAGTACAACATGAGCCCGCTGAGGTAAGTATTAAAAAGAAAATGCAAAAGGGGCACAGGGAAAAAGCTACTGTATACAAACATTTTTGGGGTGAAGACTGTGTAGTATGGCAGAGATCAGATCAAAACCAGGGATGCACATGGAACACAACTAGGGAGGAGGTGGGGAAAGGAAAATAAAAGGATGAATATAAGGAAGAAAAGGGGAGCGGGGGCATGGGGCATTAACCCACCCAAGGGGAGGGTATTGTTTATATCTCCACAGGGAAAGTGGGACCAGACTTCAACCCAGTGTCGCAAGGTGTGAATGCAATATCCCGGCGTGGAGTAGGGAACCAGTGGAGAGGTCTGGGAGGCTGGCCCCAGCACCAAAAATTAAGTGGATTCCTGCCCCTCCCCCGAGAAGAATTTGTTTCAAAGGAAGACATTGATTTTGCAGGTCAAGGAGAGGGACATATCTGATCAGAGCACATGGGAGCAGATGAAGGGCAGGAGGAGAGAGTGGAACACAGCATGGCCCACCAGGCCGTGAGGATGATGTTTCTGATTAGAGCAGCCAGTTCACAGAGAGGACAACATGGCTGGCCCCACTATGAGACATGATGCCACTCAGCGACCAATGGTGCTACAGGGGACAGCACCGGAGACACAGTGTGGGGATTGCATCTGACCTGATCCCATCGCACCGAGGCAAAGCACTGGGGGAGTGCAGTGGTACAGCAAGGGAATGGAGCGGCAAGGTCCCCAGGGAATGCTGAAAGTGGACTTTGGGGCCAGGGCATGGTGCCCCAACAGACTGGACTGGAAAACACTCCTAAAGGCCAACAAATGATCCTTGAACTAACTATAAGCTTTTCTTTCTTGATGTGTTTTGTTTTGTTCTTTGTCAGTGGTTTGTTGTTGTTGCTTTGTTGTCTGGTTGTATACTGTTGCTTTGTTTTCCTCTGTCTTGTTTTCGTACATGTTATTATCTCCATAGGTCTGTCTAAATAAGACAGGCTGGATGAACTTTCTGGAGGAAAAACAATGGGACCGACAGTTCCGCGAGGACTTGGGATAAGGGGAGATAAGGAGGGGTAAGGAAGTAGTGTTAACAAACCCAGGGACAATGGAACAACATGGGAACCAAATTGGAGGTGAGGGGGGAGTGGCTGGTCTGGTAGGGAATGATCAAGGGTAAGGTAACATAATGAAGAAGTATAGCTGTAACCCAGGTGGGGATGGAGCATGATAGTGGGGCAGGAGGAAAGCCAAGGGAAATAGAGGAAAGAGCTAGGAGTCAAAGGGCATTTATAGAGGTCTAGACAGATGTACATGCAAATATATATATGAGGATGGGGAAACAGATTTATGGGTTTAGTATATATCTATAGGTTTAGTGTTAAGGTGGCAGAAGGACCTTGGGCCTCTACTCAAGCACTCCCTCACTGCATGAATACTTTCTTCTATTAAATTGGCACTCTCCAATGCTCACCCTCCCGATACTGAAGCAAAAGCGGGTGACCAAGTAAATGTGGTGAAGAAAGCTAATGGTGCCTGGCTATCAAAAGAGATAGTGTCTGGGGCCTTAAAGGCTTGAAAATAAACAAGCGGCCATCGAGCTCAGAAGCAACAAAGCCCACATGGAAGAACACACCAGCCTGTGTGATCACGTGGTCCCAAAGGGATCAGTTATCAGGCATCAAAGAACAAAAAAATCATATCATTGGCTGCACACCTCCATGATATGATCGCCGAAGACTAACGGGTGCATAAGCAAATGTGGCAAAGAAAGCTGATGGTGCCCGGCTATCAAAAGAAATAGTGTCTGGGGTCTTAAAGGCTTGAAGGTGAACAAGCGGCCATCTAGCTCAGAAGCAACAAAGCCCACATGGAAGAAGCACATCAGCCTGTGTGATCACGAGGTGCCAAAGGGATCAGGTATAAGGCTTCCTCCCCCCCAACTACCATGATCCCAATTCTACCTTGCAAGACTGGATAGAGCAGAGGTTGTACACTGGAGCATATAGGAGCTGGAGGCACAGGGAATCCAGGGTGAATGATACCTTCAGGACCATGGATGTGAGGGGTGATAGTGGGAGGGTAGAGGGTGAGTGGGTTGGAAAGGGGGAGCCGATTACAAGGATCCACATGTGACCTCCTCCCTGGGGGACGGACAACAGAGAAGGGGATGAAGGGAGACGCCGGATAGGGCAAGATATGACAAAATAATAATCTATAAATTATCAAGGGCTCATGAGGGAGGGGGGAGCGGGGAGAGAGGGGGAAAAAAAGGAGGACCTGATGCAAAGGGCTTAAGAGGAGAGCAAATGCTTTGAAAATGATTCGGGCAAAGAATGTACAGATGTGCTTTAGACAATTGATGTATGTATATGTATGGATTGTGATAAGAGTTGTATGAGCCCCTAATAAAATGTTTAAAAATAAAGTATTTGGCTTAAGGTAAAGTTGCCAAAATAGTATAAATTATTATTATTTGTTATATATATTGTATCTATATTCCAACAATGTTTTGTATAAGCTTTTTTCATATATAAGTCTCTCTCTCTCTCTCTATATATATATATATATACTCTATATATAGTATATATATATATATACTTAAAAAATTTAGAGAACATGGGATTAAAATATGATTTTTTCATAAACTTATTGAAGCGTATATATATATATTTCTGAACCATATGTGAATAAATTGCAGATAAAATGCACATTTACTCCCTAATACTTCAGTATGTAGTTTATAAACAATATATTCTCATAAACTTCAAATACTATGATCCTATCATTAATAAACACTGACAAAATTCATTTACTCTAATGACTTCATTCAAGTTAATTATCCACTAAGGTCATGTAAAGTAAACACTGATGGCACTGTGAGTTAGAGCTAGCTTCAAATCCACAGTTCAAACCTACCAACCTATCTGCAGGAGCAAGATGAGGATGTCTGCTCTTGTACAGAGTTATTCACAGTTATTCACGAAGGAGCAGTTATGCTCTGTCCTGTAGGGTCGCAATGAGTAGAAATAAGCTTGATTTTGGAAGTAAAAGGGGGGAAAAGTTTCTCTGGTCTAGTGTCTCATCCAGGACCACACATTGCATTCAGTTAAAGCATTTCTTTTAATCTGGAACAATTCAATCTTTCTTTGTCATCTATGTCTTTAGCATAAAGAGTGTGCCAAAAGGCAAACAGACCAGTCCACCACCATCAAGTAGATGACTATTCAAGGTGACCCAATGTCGGGTGTGTGAGACTGAACGTATTTACTACAGCAGATTGCCTCATCTTTCTGCCAAGTACCAGCTGCTGAGTTAGAACTACCAAGTTTTCTGCTAGCGACTTAGTGCTACCCGAAGACGCCTTAAAGAGAGGACTGACAAATAATTTTATACGCCACCCCTCAGCTTGGGTGTCTGACATCTTCTCATGACTAGATGGAAGTCTGGCATTTGTGGGAGCAACACCACAGAGGTAACAGCATGTCCTCCTCATTGTATCATGTAAGGCAATTGATCTCCATTTGCCCCATCACTGTGGAGGTTAATTTTGATCATTTGGCTAAGTCATGCTTGCCAGGCTTCTTTCCTATGGAGCTGCAATTTTCCCTTTTACAATTAAGATTTTGTTGGAAGATACTGTTAGACTATGCAAACAACCCATTTTGTCACACATTTAGCAATTAGTTCTAGTTATATTAACATTCGTGACTGAAACAATTATTACTATGCTAGCTAATGAATGTCCAATGATGTCAACTTAGTATTTTAAAATAAACATGTAAAATATGAAAGTAACAATATTAACACGGAGGTTTAGGAACCTGAGGGAGTAAAAGAATACAGGCTGGGCTTTTTAAAAAGCCAAAGAAAACTTCTAGAAATTAAAGATGTCATTGAAATCGACAATTCTAGGAATGAACTAAATGCAGGTTAACACAGCTGAAAGGAGAATTAATATACTAGATGATGGATCTGTGAAATTATTCAGATTCCAGGCAAATGAGACCAAGACCTGAAAAAATTTAAAGCAAATTTAAAAGCTATAGAATATAGAATAAGATGGTACCAGATAAGTTTAACAGCTCTTACTGAAGGAAAGTAATAGAAAATGATACTCAAACAGACCATGACCGAGAATTTTCCCAAATTATACGTGTAACAAGATAAATAAATTAAACCCACAACTAGATTTGTTGTTGTTATTAGATGCCATAGAACCAGTCCAACCTATAGTGACCATAAGCACAGCAGAATGAAACATTGCCCGGTCCTGTACCATCCTCACAAATTTCCCTTTGTCTGAGCCCATTGTTGCAGCCACTGTGTCAATCCATCACATTGACGACCTTCCTTGTTTTCGCTGCCCCTCCACCTAACCAAGCATTCCGTCCTTCTCCAGGGACTGGTCTCCCCTGAGAACATGTCCAAAATTTGTAAGCGGAAGCCTTGACATCCTTGCTTCTAAAAAGTACTCTGGCTGTACTTCCTCCAAGACCAAGTTGCCTGTCCTTGAAGCAGTCCATGGTATTTTCAGTAGTCTTTGCCAGCACCACATTTCAGATGCATCATTCTTCCAGCTTTCTTGTTCAATCTCCAACTTTCACAGGCAGATGAGGCAATCGAAATACCAGGACATATGTCTAAGGTGCACCCTACTCCTCAAAGTAACCACCTGGCTTTTCAACACTTTAAAGAAGTCTTGTGCAGTAGATTTACCTAATGGAATAGAATATACATTCGTGAAATTGCACACCAAGAATTTAAAAAAGTTAAATAATAAGCAAGTGGAAAGGGGGCAGTTTTACTGCAAAAATCACCAGTTCGGCCAATAATAGTTTTAAAAGCAGCAGCAATAAATGCCAGGAGACATTTGTTTATTTTTAAGTTTTATTGGCTTATAATTGGCATATCACACATTTCAATTCAACCCCCTCAAGAAAAATTGTACAATCATCACCAAAATCAATTTTAGAACATTTTCTTCTTGTAGTATCATGATTAGCTCCTCATTTCCCCATAAGGTCCTCTACCATTTCCCCAAGAACCCACTGATCCAGTTACTGTCTCTATAGATCTGCCTATGCTGAATTTCATACAGAAAAATCATACAAAAAGAAGACTAATCCCAATAACAAAGTAAAACAGAGAAAAAACTCAAGTGAAAAGTAAGTAGAGAATATTAAAAAACATAGCAAACTAAAAACGGGTCAAGGGGGAGTTCAAATGATAAGGTGTTAAATATGAACTTTACAGCCTCTGCCATGATCCACTTCTGCACAATAGCAAGGTTATTCCCATCGTTGGTCTATGGCCAGAGGAAAAGCCAGAGACATTAAAACAGCAGTTCCTCAATGGGATCAAGTTGCTGTCAACATACAAATTTCTATGCAGTTACCAACCATTTAAGAATATAGCAAAGTAGTTATTTTCAGACAAGAAATGACTGAGAATGTACTATTAACAGATTCTCTTTAAGCAAAACATAATCTTAAAACTACGTGGAAGACAGAATCCTACAAAGTTCTCTATGAGAAAGGGAGAAAGTCTAGAGCTTTGGCGGAGTGTGTTAGACATCTCTGACTGGAGTGGCAGAGGCCAAGAACAAGGCCCTAGAGAGACCGTGGCACAGAGACTAAGGGACAGAGCAAGAGGCCCAGGGCTGTGCTTGTGGCACACCTTCTCATCCGGCCCAAGAAGATGGGCCTGAGGCAGAGGCGAAGGGACCATGAGGCTGAAGGTGAGCAAGAGACTGTTGCTGTCAACCAATGACTGCGCCCTTCCTGCTTTATGAACTCTACTGGTGGTAACCTATTACCTTCTCTAATAAACCTCTGTAATTATGAAAATTAAAGACATAAAATCGCCCCTTTGATACCCACCTCTGGTGTGCACACACATTTTCTACATTGTTCAAACAGTAATCTTGGGATTCCTGTGAAGAGATTTTGATGATGTAGTTGAGGTCCTAAAGTCAGTGGACCTTCAAAAGGGATTGGCGCATGAGTTGGGAATGACCTTCAAAAGGGATTGGCGCATGAGTTTGGAATGACCTTCAAAAGGGATTGGCGCATGAGTTGGGAATGTGGTGTAGAGGTGAGAGAGGAAGTCAGAGGTCTCTGAAATGTGTTGAAGGCATACTGAAGGAAGGGAGGCATATGGCATGGAAATGTGGGAACCTCTAGGAAGCAAAAATGAACTTTGGACACGAGCTAGCAAAAGAATGGAGGATCCAAGCCCTGTAATCACGGAACTAAGCTTTGCCAACCTAGGAAGATATTTTCTTTCTCTCTCAAATCCTCTAGAAAGTAGTACAGCTTGGCTGACACCTGATTTATGAACTTTTGAGAAACTGATCAGAGATCCAAGCTACAGTCCATCCCTGAACTCCTGATCTGCAGAAACATACACCATAAATGTACGTTGTTTTAAGCTGCTGAGCTGGCGATGCTTCCTTATGCTGCTATGGACTATTAATAAAGTACATGTATATATTGTGGAAACTAGAGATTTCAAAAGTAGTGCATAAGTCTAAACAGGCAAAGGGTATAAGAAAATAATAATAATGGAATCCTACAAACAAGTTGGAATTAAAATAATACACCAAAACTGTATTTAAAAAAGAAAGTAACTCGACAGGTAACATCATCCTCAATGAAGAAAGACTGACAAGTTTAGGACCAGAAAACAAACAAGAACAAAGGTACTCTTGCTACTCTTATTACTACAGATCAATGTTGGACTAAAAGTCCTAGCCAGAGCAACTAGGAAATGGGGAGGGAAAAAAAATCTAAAGCTGGAAAGAGAAAATAAAACTCCATAGAAAGTAAAACTATATAGTAAAGCACAAAATTTTCATGAGAAAACGATTAGAGCTTATAAATTAAAAAGAAAAGTAGTAAGATGCATGAGTAAAACATTACTTTTGGTCAGATTTCTATGCAGCAGCAATGAGCAAGCCAAAAAGGCACTAAAGAGAACCAGACCAATTTCCATAGCAATCACACCAATGACTTAAAGAATGAAGTACCTACTAATGAGTTTTAAGAAAGCACACTGACATCCACAGAACATTACTCCAGGAAATTACGAAGCGACATAAATGGAAACACATTCTGTGCTTATGGACTGGGAGACGTAGTGTGGATAAAAGGGCAATACTACCACCACAGGGGTCCCAGGGTTGCCATTTTTATTGACACTGTTACGTGTTCTTCTCCTACAGTAGCTAGTTAATCCCAACCACAGCCCTTTGGCATAACAGAAAATCCCGTTGCCACTGTGCTGCTAAGACTTATCTTAGATACATAACCCTAATAATTAAAAGTAAGAATTCAAATAGGGACCTTCATACCAGTGTTCATGGCAGCATGATTCAGAACAGCCAGATGCTGGAAACATTGGGGTAGCCATAAAGAGTGTGGTCGGCGTATGCAGGGGAACGTTACTTAACCGTAAAGGAAAACGAAAGTTTAATACATGTCCAAACATGGATGAACCTTGAGAACACCATGCTGAGTGAACTCAATCAATCACAAAGGGACAGATATTTTATGGTCTCGGGTACATTAAATATGCAAATAGATATGAACCAAGCTCATCGATGTTTACCAGAGGAGGACAGTAGTATAAAAGGAGTTCCAGCATCGGCAACACTAGATTTATATTAATGTAATCATCTGAAAAGGATCATACTAATCATTGCATAACATGTAATCACACCAAACATTAGATGTAAAGTGGGTGAATTGGCAAAAATTTTGTGTTGCTTATGATTTTCCTATAATTAAATGTTAACCCTTGGGTAGAAGTTTTATTAAATGATTATCAAAGTTAAGAATTGGAGCCACCTTGTATTTGGGAAGAGAAAAATATATTGATTAGGATTACATGAAATCAAGCATACACGTTAAAGTATAAGGGTAACCACTAGAAATTAGGAGCAGGGAGGGGGGGAAAAAGAGGACCTGATGCAAAGGGTTTAAGTGGAGAGCAAATGCTTTGAAAAATGATTAGGGCAAAGAATGTACAGATGTGCTTTATACAATTGATGTGTGTATATGTATGGATTGTGATAAGAGTTGTATGAGCCCCTAATAAAATGTTTAAAAGAAAAGAAGTTAGGAACAGAATGTCGTTACAATAAATTATAAACAGGATGTACAACATTGCTTCTTGCGGTATTCTAGGTAATTTTCTAGATATTTTTCATAATTCACATTCTTCAGATGAATACATCTGCTTCTTATCATTTTATTAAAGTTTATTTAATTATTTTTTTATTCATCATAAGTACTCATATATATCAAAAGAAGTCTTAGCCAGTCCCGGTTGCTGCTGTGTCAATTCCAGCCCACGATGCCGTGTGTGCATCACTACACAACTGTGCTCCGTGGGTAATTTTATAAAAGTAGGTCTCTAGATCTTTCTTCTGGGGCATTTCTGTTGATTTGCTTTACCAGGGACTCCTAAGGGAGTCTTAGAACACAGACACGGGAAATTAACAAACAAATCAAACCCATACTTTATATACATTCCTGTCTTTAGGTGTTGTTTTTATTTTAGGTGCGGTGGTGGTGAGAGTTGATGTCAATTTGATGTACCTGGGTGAAGGTAGGGGTGGAGGCTAATCTATCAATCATCACAGCCTGAAGACACCTCCTGGGCGGTGTAGTCTTTTGTATAGTTGAGATTCTGAGCCCAACTCTTTCTTGTCCCTCGACCTTCTGCTGGATTGGAATCCTACTTCTGATTCATCAATCTCCTGCTGTACTGCCTTCCAACCACAGGAGCTCGCAGCAGATCGCTGACTTTGGATTCTTTTGGCTAACTTCAGGTTCATGCAGCTTTGCATCCGCCAACCTGTGGCCTTCCTGCTTGGTCTTGCTGCTTCATGTTCCTCAGGTCCTGCAGCTTCAAGAGTCAAGAGGAGCCCCCAGGTTATATCTGACTTGAACTGACTGGATTTTCCTGGTTCTAGAACTGGGTAACCATTTCTTGGTATAGCGCTTTTTTTGCTTCTCGGTTGACCGCAAGCTAACCTGGGAGCAGGCAAGCCTGTTCCGACTCATAACAACCCTATTTACAATAGATCAAAACACTGCCCAGTCCTATTCTATTCTCACAGTGGTTTTATGTTCAAGCCAATGGTCACAGCTACTGTGCCAATCGATCTTGTTGAGTGTTTTCCTCATTTTACCAAACATGCCTCACTTTAACCAAGCATTTTCCTGTACTTTACCAGGTGTGCCAAGCTGTGGAGGGACTGGTCTCTCCTGGGAACATGTCCAAAGTACATGACATGGAAGTCCGCCCTTATTGCTCTCAAGAGCATTCTGGAACTACACGGAGATATCTGTTTGTTCTTTTGGCACTCCGTGTAGTTTCAACATTCTTTG
Source organism: Tenrec ecaudatus (assembly GCF_050624435.1). Lineage (NCBI taxonomy): Eukaryota > Metazoa > Chordata > Mammalia > Afrosoricida > Tenrecidae > Tenrec > Tenrec ecaudatus. The sequence continues at coordinate 104,008,678 of NC_134530.1, forward strand.
CCAGCACCATAATTCAAATGCATTAGTTCTTTTATGGTTTTCTTTATTCAAGCATTATCATCTTTATTTCAACTTAAGAAGTAAGAAAACTGAGGCTCAGAACGCTAAATAATTTGCCCAAGTTCACAAAGCTTATAAATGGTAAAACTGTATATGAACTTAGATCTCTTGGACTCCAGAGTTTATGTTACTTTATATATTTATCTCATAAGCATATGTATATAAACATATAGGAAAAATATAAATTTATATATTACTCTACTGGAATTATGGGATTCATCATTTTGCTAAGCAGTTTAGTATGCTAGTTATAAACATAAAACTTTGGAGATCTGGTACACATCCAGCTATGCAATTCATTTGCTATGTGAAACTTGGGCAAATTATTTCACTATCTGAGCCTCAGTTTCCTTAGGTGTTAAGTGGAAATAGCGATGCCACTTTCCTCCCAGAAAAGCAGAAAAGTCACTGACTTTTAAATTCCAATTGCAATTTTTCATTTCCAAAATTCTATGGTTCTTCTTCAAACAATCTTGTTCTTATAATGCATTGTCATTTTATAAAATATCTAGTTATGTTTTCTCCTTAATAATTTCAAATATATTTCCTTTACAGTGTCTTTTGCATGGTTGCATCTTTTCAGTTCATGGGCCACAAATCATCCTTCTGTGTGTTGTACTCTACATTTGGACACATTGGTGTCTGTGTGTGTGTGTGTGTGTGTGTGTGTGTTTTCGGAAGCGGATTCTAGGTCCTCTAAGTGCAAAGGAGCTCTGGGGACAGAGCAGGTTAAGCACTGAACCATTAACAGAAGATCAATCCATCAGTCACTCCACAGGAGAAAGATTTTGCTTTGACGAAGATTTACAGATTCAAAAGCTATATGGTACAGTTCTACTCTGTCCAATAAGGTCACTTTGAGTAGGAATTGAGTTGACCGTGTTTTGGTATCTAGGTACAAGGAAACCCTATTGATACAGTGATTACATATTTAGCTTCTAACTGAAAGGTCAGTGGTTGAAACCCAGCAGCCACTCTGCAGGAGAAAAATGCTAGTCTACGTCAATAAAGAACTGTTTCTGATTTCTTCTCTGCCCTACAGGATCACTGTGAAACAGAGTAAGCTCAACAGAAATAGGTACTGGATTTTTCTAGGTATACTATATTCCTCATCAATGACTTTATGAATTCACACGAGTATCATTATGACTATAGCTTATTTGCGGATACTTTTCATTGCTTATTTAGCTGGGTATTAAGTTATTTTATCCAGTATTTCCATGTGTTTGTGTTGTCATATTGTATAATTTTATCATTTCTCCATTTGCCAAATTTTAGACACAGCTAGCTATCTGAACTGGAAAAATTTAAGAATGAACACTTAGCTTCCCAGCACTCCCTGTCGAATTCATGTAAACATCTGTTGTTTCCAGCAAAGTGAAAACCCTGATTGATACAGTAAGCCATTCAGTTCCTTCATTCGAGTCAAAAGCTCAATGTAATTGTTATTAGGTGTTATCGAATCGGTTTCAACTGATAGCGACACTATGCGCACCAGAACCAAGCACTACTTGGTCTTTTGCCGTCCTCACAATTGTTTCTGTGCCGGAGCCCATTGTTGCAGCCCCTGGGTCCATTTAGCTCATTGAAGGTCTTCCTCTTGTTCACTGCCCCTCCCCTTTATCAAGCATGATGTCCTTCTCTGGGGGCTGGTCTCTCCTACCAACATGTTCACAGTATATAAGAAGACGTCTCCGCATTCCTTGGCTCCAAGAACACTCAGGCCATATTTCTTCCAAGATAGATCTGTTGGTCCTGTTAACAATCCCTGGTACTTTCAATATTCTTTATCAGCACCACAAATCAATTTTTCTTTGGACTTCCTTATTATTCAATGTCCAACTTTTACATGCATTTGAGGCAATTGAAAATACCATAGCTTGGGCCAGACTTAATCCTCCAAGTAACATCCTTCCTTTTCAATACTATAAAGACGTCTTATGCAGAAGACTTAACCAATACAATGTCTTTTGATCTTTTGCTGTTTCCATGAGTAGTGCTAGTGGATCCAAGCAAGACAAAACCTTTGCTAATTTCAAACTTTTCTCCATTTACCATCATGTTACCAATTGTGTTAGTCTGGGTAGACGAGAGAAACAAATTCATAGACCTTCATATGTGTATAAGAGTTTTATATACAAGAGCAATTGAAAATTGAGAAAGCACCCCCAATTTGGTGTACCTGTAAGATGTGAGGGAGACATCGGACAGGGCAAGATATGACAAAATAATGATTTATAAATTATCAAGGGTTCATGAGGGAGGGGGGAGCAGGGAGGGAGGGGAAAAATGAGGACCTGATGCCAGAGTCTTAAGTGGAGAGCAAATGTTTTGAGAATGATGAGGGCAATGAATGTACAACTGTGCTTTGCACAATGGTTGTATGTAAGGACTGTGATAAGAGTTGTATGAACCCCTAATAAAATCATTAAAAAAAAAAGATGTGAGTGGAGTCCAACCTCTCAATCAGGTGAGAACCTAATAACATCTTGGGGATGTGACTTATTTATAAGAGACTAGTGAGGCAGTTCTACCCTGCCCTATAGGGTTCCTGTAAGTCAACACTGAGTTGATGGCAATGAACATGGTGTCTCAAGGGGATGATTGATAATGCTCTATCACAATGGGATTGATGATCCCTTGGGGCATGGTAGGGGAGGCTGGGGGGAAATGGAGAGCTAATAATGAAGAGTACGATATTGAAGAGAGTGTTCTAAAACTGATTGTGGTGATGATTGTACAACTGCTCTTCATATGATCAAACCACTGAATTGTGTGATAATGTGAATTATATGAGGGGGTGTCCCCCAGATAAGAAACCCCCCCAAGTAAGACTCTTCTACATCTTGTCTGCATGCTTCATCTGGTTATTGTAGGGGGTTTATAAAGACTATTGACAGAAAAGCCATTCCAAGCAATTTCAATCCACTTTCTGGAATGTAAAAGCCAAAAAACTGAAAAGAAAAATCTCCCATATAAACTATTATATTAGTTGCAGCATTACAATAAAAAAGTTACTTTAAAATCTTGAGTTGTAAGTTTTAAGACTCAAGTGCAATACCAACAGATATTCAGGTTCACCCCAAACTCAGGGAGGTATTCCTTAACGGCGATGACTAATGCTTCAGTCTGTAAACATGCTTCGTAGCAGCATCAGTATGCATCTTCGGGTTTAAAGCTCTTGTCTGGGGCATGAAAGTTACACTGAAGGCCTTAAACAATGAATCCCAGACATCCCAGGACAACTTTCTCTTAGACAAAATTAATGTTACATCTAATTACATATAACCCGATTCCATTTCCAGCAAGATTGAGAAATGACTTGGCTTGGTGGAGCATTTGGCTGTTATCAGACATGCTAAACTTGGTTTTATTCCCCTAAAGGGACGTAAGTGGAGGTCAAATAATAACAAAATATATTCTCTTACTGCCTTGCTTAAGAGATAAATATTTCTACCCTCCTGTTCTGCCAAGATTCAATTTTCAACTAATACTGGCACGTTACTTAACTCTTCCATGACTGCTTCCTCATCTAAATATTTTAAAAACCATTGCTTTCCTTCTTAATGTCATTTTGAGAATTAACTGAGCTACAACTTGCTTTTATTATGATAATATAACAGAAGGCTCCGTCCTAACTAAAGTTATACCAAGTTACAATATTATTTTACAAAGACATGGATCATGAGGATGGTAGTTACTTTGTAGATGACAAGTTATTGTCATTATTGTTTTCCAAACAACCTTGAGAAATAAACACGTTGACTTTCACTTTCCAGATGATGAAACTATCGTTCACAGAAAGTGCATATCTGAACTGGAAGCACACAACCAGCAGAAGGATTTGAAATCATATCTTTCTGTCAAAAAAAGGACGATTTTTTCCACTACTTCTACAGATCCGAGGACGGTAGGGCCTGAATGAGAAAGTAATCAGTTCACTTTTATTTCTTTTGCTGTAAAATAAGTCTGCTTACAAGGAAACAGGGGCTATGCATAAAATGAATTACTAGAAACATCCCTAGAAAATATTCAGCATTTCTGCTGTCAAGCTGTGAAACTTTATCTGTTCTTCGGTTGTTCATTGGTTAGAAGCAAAGAAACTTGGGATATTCTAAGCCACCTCTCAATTTAATTTTGCTAGGTCTCACTTTTCTCATCTATGTAGCACTGTAATAAGCTCTCATTATGTACCTCCCAATGAAATTTTGCAAATAAAATAGACTTTTAATGTGTCTAGCTATCCGTTTCTCAGTAATAGCACACCTAAAGCCATAGATCAAAATACAAATTATTTCTTTTGATTCATGAATGTGATTGTTGAGTAGACTCAGTTAGGCAGTTTTCACTTTAAATCTCTCATGTACATGCAGTCAAGTAATGGCCAGGGTCATGGTTAAAGCTCTGGTGCACAAGCTAGGAAGACAAATAGCTTTATGTTGGAGCAACCAGAGTCTCTCTCTCTCTCTCTCTCTCTCTCCTCTCTCTCTCTCTCTCTCTCTCCCCCTCCTTCCCTCCCTCCCTCTCTTCTCCCATCCCCTGCCCCCATCTGTATCTCCACATAGTGGCCTTCTGGTTTCCATATTTCTCCCATGACGACTCAAGGGACTTCTCCAAGCAAATAACCCAGTAAAACTATTGACAGAATCTATATAACCTTTTCTAACTAAGCCACAAAAATTGCACAGGATCATTTCCACCACATTCTATTCATGTCATTGAGATCCACTCGGGAGACCCTGGCCAACATGTCCAAATAAGAAGACCATCCATGAATTTGTACATGGGATTTTAGATCACCATAATCGATCTTATGCTTCATAAGTTATTAACTTTCTCCCTAAATAAAAAACACACGTGCTTCTTTTCAACATCTCCTAAATTCTCATCATAGCACCAATGTCAAGTTTGAGATCTAGGATCACACCACTTAAATTAGATTAGATGTAAATAAGGCTCTTATGGAGATTTTGTTAAGTAAAACTTGCTGGATATTACAATTGGGTTTCAAAAAAGTTCATGAGAAAATTCCATTGTCTTCTAATTACATTTTCCCACAAATTTTTTGTTGTCCCATGTTTCCCTCTGGCTATGAAGACCTGTGAACTAAAGAGACAACAAATATGTCCTTCATATACCAAATAGATACAGCAGGATTATCAATTCAAATGGGGAGAGAAATGAGAGGCCCCCAACTGTCGTGAGCCCACAGACTTTCTGAAACCAGTTAGGTCTTTAAATAAGATTCAGCCCTACTGTCCACAACACTTGGCTCCCCTGAAGAGCTGAGGGTTTGCTTTCAGAGCAAGCCCCATCTCCATAGAAGTGACCAGCCTTGTTTGGTTTCAGCCTTTTTCCTTACTGTAACAAGTCAAGGGTTAAAGGGTCTCTTTCCATAGTGTATTTTCTCATTGTGATTTGACCCATACAGGTGTTGGTTTTGTTAGCCAAGATAAAGTAACTTTGTGTATTTCCTATGGATTTTATTGGGGTTTAAAATCTCTTTTAGATAATCCTTCTCATGCCTTGAAATTCTAATAGTATCACATCAATTGCCTTAAAACTCCAAGACCTATAGATTAATAAATGCTTGCACCCTTAAGCTCCTTCAAAGAGGTTTTTCCATTAAAAATCCCATTAGGTCCTGAAAAAGGATTTTTATATTTCTACCTACTATTTGACTTAAATCATTTCATAATTTTAGAAACCTTTGCCATCTGGGGATGCTAGGGAGTCGCAGTCAATTAATAGGGTCCAATTAATATGGCATCGTATTCATTGTCAAAAAGAGCATCTCAAGATCTATTCTAAATTGTAATTCTATCTTTGATAGAGTTATATCTATCCAACTTGAAGGAAATCCAATCTGAGCAACTTTTATTCAAATTTATGTACCAACCATGAAAGCTAGTGATGCAAAAATTGAAGAATTCTATCAACAACTTCAGGCTGAAATTGATCAAACATGGAATAAAGCTACATTGATAATTATTGACAATTGGATTACAAAAGTTGGAAACAAAAAGGATGAGACAGTAGCTGTAAAACATGGTCTTCGCGATAGAAATGAAGCTGGAGATTACATGACAGAATTTTGTAAGACCAATTATTTGTTCACAGAAAATATCTTTGTCACCAACACAAAATGGTGGCTATGCACATGACTTTCTCCAGCTGGAAGACTCACAAATCAAACCGACTATATCTGTGGGTGGAGACGGTGGAGAAGCTCAATATTAACAACTAAAACCAGGCCAGGGGCCAACTGTGGAACAGACCATCAATTGCTTCTATTTAAGTTCAGGTGGAAGCTGAAGAAATTTAAAGCACATTCATGGGAGCCAACATATGACCTTGAGTATATCCGACCTGAATTTCATGAACTGATTTGATTCCTTGAACAATAATGTTAGAAGACCTAATGAGCTGTGAGAGGACATCATTCATGAAGAAATCAACAGGTCATTAAAAGGACAGGGAAGAATAAAAGATTAAAGTGGACGTTAGATAAGACTTTGAAACTTGCTCTTAATTGCAGAGTACTAAAAGCAAACAGAAGAAATACTGAAGTCAGTGAGCTGAAAAAAATTCCCAGTGGCAGCTGAAGAAGACAGAGTAAATTACTGAAATGTGAAAAGACACAGAGTTAGAAAAATAAAAAAGGAAGAACACACTCAGCATATTCTAAGTGGAAATAACTGAAGAAAAAAATCAAGCTTCAAGTTACAATTTTGAAAGCTTTTATGGGAAAAATATTGAATCATACAAAAAAGCATAAAAAGAGGATGCAAAGAATGCAGTCATTGTATCAAAAAGAACTAGTCAACGGTCCACCATTGCAGGAGGATGCACGGAAGCAAGAACCCATGGGACTGAGGAGGATGTTTAGACGACACTGACAGCGTTAGCCAAAAACAAGGCTCCAGGAATTAATAGAATACCAACTGAAATGTTTCAACAAGCTGCTGAAGCACTGCCATCCCTTCCTTGATGTGAAGCACCTCCGTTGTCAGGAAATTTGGAGAAAGCTACTTGGTCAACTGACTAGAAGAGATCCATATTTTTACCCATTCCAAAGAAAGGTGACCCAACAGAAGCCAGATATGATAGAACAGTATCATTGATATCACATGCAAGTAAAATTTTCTGGAAGATAACTTAGCAGTAGTTAGAGCAGTACCTTGACAGGGCGCTGCCAGAGATTCAGACTAGTTTAAGAGAGGCTGTGGAACAAGGGATATCACTGCTTATGTCAAACGAATCATGGCTGAAAGAAGAGAATACTAGGAAGGTGCTTCGTTGTGTTTCATTGCCTATGCGAAGGCATTCACTGTGCAGGCCATAACAAATTATGGATGACCTTGAGAAGAATGGGAATCCCAGAACACTTCATTGTGCTCATGGTGAACCTGTACATGGAACAAGGGGAAGTTATGGCAACAGAACAAGGGAATACTGAATGGTAAAAACCAGAAAAGGTGTCAGAGTTGTATCCCCTCATAATTATTCGATCTGGGCTCTAAGAAAGTAATCTGGATAGCTGTATTATCTGAATAATGTGGCATCAGGATTATTAACAACCTGTGATATGGTTATTACTCAACCTTGGTTGGCTGAAAGTGAGGAGAACTTGAAGCTTTCAGTATGGATTACAACTCATTGTAAAGAAGACCCACATCCTCACCTTTACCAATAGATAAAATCATGATAAGCGAATAAAAGGTTGAAGATGTCAAGGATTTTTGTCTTGCTTTGATCCACAATCAATGTAAATGAAGCAGCAGTCAAGAAACCAAAGTACACATTACAATGGCTGGGTAAATCTGCTACACAAGCCCTCTTTAGAGTTTCTGAAAAGCAAGGACGTTACTTTGAGGACTAAATTGCTCCTGACACAGTCATGGTATATCAATGGCCTCATATGCTGATGATAGTTGGACATTGTAGAAGGAAAAGTGATGAAAATTGATGCATTTGAATTGCGGTCGGTGCTGGAAAAGACAATCGAAAGTCCCAGGGACTGCTCAAAGGACAACAGATCTGCTTGGAAGAAATATGGCCAGAATACTCCTTAAATGCAAAACTGGCAAGACAAGTCTCATGTGCTTTGGACATATTGTCAGGAATGGCCAGTCTCTGGAGAGGAAACTCATGCTTGGTAAAGCGGAGGGACAGCAAAGGAGAAGAAGGTCCTCCAGGAGACGGATTGACACAGTGGCTGTAACATTGGGCTCAAGGATAAGACAAGTTGTGAAAGGACAGGACAGGACAATATTTTTCTCTTTGCATAGGATCACTATGGGTCAGAGCTGGCTCGATGTCACCTAGCAGTAACAACACTATGACCCTTCTTGCCAGAGTTCTTCGTGTGGTATACTGTAACTCTGAACTTTGTCTGCCAGTGGCCACTGGTCCATTTTGGAGGATCGTATCTATTATGCAATGGCCTGGAGTTGATTCTGATACTTAATCAAACTTACAGGCTGTCGAGGAACTGCTTCTGAGACTATAACACTGTAGTGAAGTAGAAAGACTTGTCTTTTCTCCCACAGAAAGGCTGGTGGTTTGGAACTGCTGACCTTGTGGTTAGCAGACAAATGCTTAACTACAACACCATGTCTCATTGTCTCATTGTCATTGAATCAATGCTGGCTCATTGAGACCTCCTATGGGTTTCTGAGACTGTATCTATTTTCTTGGGTAGAAAGCCCAGTCTTTCTCCTGAGGGACTCCTGGGGGTTTTGAACTGCCTACCCTGTGGATTGCAGCCCAACTTGTAAACACTACACCACCAAGGCTCCCACTATAGCATCAGGGTTCCTATTCTCTACTAATGAACAGAACAGGATGAAGACCTGACCTTAGTAGAGGGTATGACTGGGGCCACACTTTCTGTCTCCATGAGCACCAAGCCCCACTATTTGTTTCTGAGATTCAACTTAGAGCCAGGCATGAACCAGGCAGGCAACACAGTGTTTCACTTGCATATATAATAGTGAAGACATACAATTCTACGTGTTCATTCACCTCTCAACCTGGAAAGTCAGTCCTCTCTTTCCTGGAGGAGCTCTGGTAGAACAAGAGGACCTACGGTGACTTTTGGACATGTTTGGCTTCTGTCTCTGGGCCCTGCACTTAGCTACCTCAGCTTTGCCTTTGCAATTTGGACTAAACAGCACCCACCACCACATGAGAGGGTTAGTCAAAAATTCAGGACTTTCTGTGGGCTGTGGCCATGATTCTAAGACTGCAGGCAGGAGGGACTACACTCGTGGGAGGAGTAGGGCAACTGGAGCTAAATAGCAATATGGAAGAGTTGGACACTAGAGACATCGTTAATCTTAAACTCCTTTGGACTAGTTTTGTGTTAATTCTTCTAAAAGACATTATTACTGGACATCCCCTTACAGAAGGGTCTCAGGGAGGAGACCAGTCAGGGTGAAATGTAGCAACGAAGAAACATACAACTTTCCTCTAGTTCCTAAATGCTTCCTCCTCCCCCGCTATCATGATCCCAATTCTACCTTTCAAATCTGCCTAGACCAGAAGATATACATTTGTATAGATAGGAACTGGAAACACAGGGACTCCAGGGTGGATGATCCCTTCAGGACCAGTAGTGTGAGTGGTGGTACCCGGAGGGTAGAGGGAGGGTGGGGTAGAAAGGGGGAACCGATTACAAGGATCTACATATAACCTCCTCCCTGGGGGATGGACAACAGAAAAGTGGGTGAAGGGAGACGTTGGACAGGGCAAGATATGAGAAAAAAGTAATTTATAAATTATCAAGGGTTCATGAGGGAGAGGGAGCAGGGAGGGAGGGTAATGAGGAGCTGGTGCCAGGGGCTTAGGTGGAGAGCAAATGTTTTGAGAATGATGAGGGCAATGAATGTACAAATTTGCTTTACACGATTGATGTATGTATGGATTGTGATAACAGTTTTATGAGCCCCTCATAAAATGATTAAAGAAAAATCTCAAAAAAAGACATTGTTACAACAGCTAGTAATAAAAATAGACTTTGTTGGGGATGCTGCTTATTGTCTGAAGCAGATCTTTATAGTTTTGTCATAGTCAGCTAAAAGAAACCAGTTGGCACTTTCCGCTTTCCGTCTTGTCATCTCCGTAGTCAATTCCGTCAGTTCACTATGCACCCCTCCTATGTTCAGTGTCATTGCGGGTTTCATGTAGTGTGTCCTTTCTCTCTGCATTGAATAAAACGTCCCCCTTTCTCTTTTAAATCCTCCACGGACACTGTTTCAGGGCTCAGAGAGGCACTAGCTAGCAGTCTTTCCAAGGCCCTTCCAAACATTCAGTTTGTCCAAAGCCAAGATTAACTTGTTAATTTTTTTTACAGCAACACAACTTCCAATACTATAATTGCCTGAAATTGTTAATTAATTGATTCATATTAAACCTTCCTCAAACAGAGGTGTACATCAATAGCAACCTTTCATATATATATATATATATATATATATATATATATATATATATATATATATATATATATATATAGCCATCTCTCCATGTAGGTATCTAAGACAGCCCCATGATTGCCAAAAGACTAGCAGAAGCTTCATGGTCTCCTCTCAAGTATCCTCAGAAGCCATGCAGCAAGTCTCATGCTCCGTTCTGTTTATTAATGTTGTCACCAAATCTTATGCAGGTTCAAAAGGGGCCCTAGACTTCACCTCTTAATCAAAGGAGTGCCAAGGAAATACACCTTTTAAACCATCACAAATCAATATAACCTTGAAACTTTAAAAAATAAAGATAGCCATATATTACTTATGAAAACAAAACTCTTGTGTTAAGAAAACTCTCATATGACATTTAGTAATTTCTCCTTTTCTTTTCAAATTAGATAACACATGGTACTAAAAATATTATTCTACTTTTGTAAAAAAGCATTTTATATCTATTTATCTATACTTTCATCCATCTATTCAAATACCTTCTTCTTATTTTTGTATTTGTGTCAAGGATTCATTGCATTTCTTATTCATGAAGTCTGCTTTCTTGCTATACACTTAAGTACGGGTGGAAGAAAAAAATAAATCTATCCTTGGCCCAAATAGGGCAAAAGAAATTGTAGTCAAATTTCTGTATAGATAAATGGTTTCCTTCATTTTTTTTCAGGAAAAGTAATAAAGTGATTACAGCAGCCACCCACTCCTTTTAGAGCAGGTCACTTGATAACCTCTGCAGGGTTCTGACTGTGATAAAAAGGCTCTCCCCACCCTTCCCCCAATGGAGCTTTGGCCAGCTCTGGGGCTCAGGGTCATTTTGATGATTGAGAATTTCTACATTTTGGCAGACAACTGTGAGAAACACAAATTGCATCTGGATATTATAAGATGTGAAATTTGATAACGAAGGCATATCAAGTCCTTGAATAAGTCTGTCTTTTGGTATCTTGAAATTTCTAGCCCATTTGGATCAAACAAATCAAACTAAGATCCGTCAAGCTCCTGAGAAACAAGATGAAGTAAAAAAATAAAAGAATAACTCATGTAACACAATAAAACTACCAAAAAACCAGAATTAGTACTACATGGATCCAGACTATCTTTCCAGAATAATGAAAGTAATATGATCACTTTTCACTTCTACCTTTTGTACATGTAATGTGTGATGTGAGAGAAGGTAATATGAGTCTCCCAAGCTCAAGCTCAACTTTTCTTCTGATATATTTTGTGGAAAGAACTAAGCCAGCCACACTCTTGTCTGCTCCATGGGGAGCCAGGAATAGGGGCTCTCACCCCTCACGAAGTGCTGATGGCTGAAATTATTCACTTTTAGATCTGCAAAGCTTGTCCAAACTCAAATATCCTGACCCTGCACATGTAGGAACTTAATAAAAATGTTCCTGGATGATGCTTAAAGCTCTTAAAATAAAGTGCTAAATAGCAACAATTGGAGACCTTGGCAGTGCGCCTGTTAAGCACATCTTCAGCTGTTATGTGATCAGCCCTAAATGAAAATTAGCACATGGGCCCTCCTAAATACTCTGCTAAAAATAAGCTGTATCATCTCTTAGTTCAGTGCTCATGAGGTCATAAGCCTCTCATACAACTCAAAGTGCCTGTCACGTCAATGCCTTTGAGCTCAGGAAGTTGGCATCTTAAATAAACAAAAGGCAATATGTGGATCCTAATGAATTCCAGGAAATAGATTATCCCCTTTAGAAATGAAACAACAAACATGGAATGTACAGATTATTTTTTATGCAATACAAAATATAAATAAATACAGTGTGAAGCATTTCATGTGTAGCATGATGTCATGATTGTCATAATTTTTATTTAAAATTTTTTTTCTGATGATACTTAAAAAGATGGGGTTTATTATGTAAGTAATGCGTTACAAATTAGGATCAGGAAAGATTCAAGATACAATTTGTTTTATCAGGGCAGTCTCTTTTCATGATTTTTATTTTTATTGCCCTGTTGATACCTGCCCCGAGGTATTGTGTCCTTCAGAGTTTGAACATAGGTTTTGTTATTGCTATAAACGACAGGGTCCAATATTAGAAATTAGAAAGCACCTCCTCTCGTCTGGAGCCCTCGTGGCTCGGTGGTGATACAGGTGTGCTGCCTGCCTGTCAGCAGCGGGAAAGCACCAGCCACGGTGTGGGAGGCAGACAGGGCTTTCTACTCCTGTAAAGAGCTAGTCTTGGAAAGTCACAGGGGCAGTTCCACTCTGTCCTGTACCAGTGGTTCTCAACCCTCCTAATCTTGCGACCCCTTAATACAGTTTCTCATGTTGTGGTGACCCCCAACCATAACATTAATTTTTGATGCTATTTCTTAATGGTAATTTTGCCACTGCTATGAATTTTATTGTAAATATCTGTATGCAGGATGCATTTTCATTATTACAAATTGAGCATAATTAAACATAATGATTAATCACAAAACAATATGCAATTATATATTGTGAAATATTTATGTGTTTTCTGATGGTCTTCAGTGACCCCTGTGAAAGGGTCGTTCGCCTCCCACAGGGGTTGCGACCCACAGGTTGAGAACCACCGTCCTGTGACTAGGAGTTGGCATCAACTCGGTGGCAGCGAATTTGGTGTGTCTTTAAAATCTATGCCGATCTTACATTATAGTTTTGAGATTTACATGGAATTGCTTGGTTCAACATAAACTTAAAAATGTTAGTTGCTAGTACTGTTATTCCCTATTATTTGTCTAAAATACAAATTTATTAGCAATCAATTTGCAGTATTTTGATTTCTAAATATGTGTGGGTATTTTTTCCGCTGCCATGAAGCCATATGTATATATAACTTTATTCAAGTAGAATATTTCACTTGTCAATGCCTACATTGGTGTGTCTGAATTAAACTCCCTACTCCACCCCATTCTTCCCTTTAGAACAGGCTTCCACCTCTTTGACCGCTTCCAGCATCCATCTTTCCTTCCCGCCCCAGCAAACTGTTGAGTGCTAGCCACTGCCCTTAGATGCTCAACAGGTATCACTGACAAACTGGAACTCAGCTATTGCCCCAGGTCAGCAGTTCTCCATGTAATTGCTTCCCCAAAAGAGGGGGTGGGGCTTATCATATTTGCTCCAAACATGCCACATTCTTTCACGAAAGCATACCAAATACTTAAAAACCCTATTTCCATAATTGACAACAGAGGACTCACCAGCCCTCAGGACCCCTTACTAAATTAATCTGAGTTAAGTAGGTTACATGCCCTCATTTAACAGAAATCCCACAAGTCCAGGGCTATTTGGGAGGAAAGCAAAACGTCAACTCCGTGTACTTATAAATATTCAGCCTCACATACTTTCATCCACAGTTAATCTTGTTAATGTCAGCCTCCATAATTTATTGACCATATAAAAATATTTTAGCATGGAAAATGGAGAAACTGAGTGAGAATAAGCCATTCAGAGTTCCTCTGAAGGCCGCAAGGCAGTCCAGAGGACCTTCATTTCTAAATTGTACTCGAGTGCCAATTGAGACAAATCGGTTAGCAGTTCATCACGGGAACCATTCCAGAGCCCATTCATTTAGACTCTGAGGACATTCCAGAGTCACCGAAGGCAGCCAACACGTGTATGGTGACCTCGGGAAGAACACAATGCTTGGAGTTTAGAGAAACCACAGTATACGCTTCATTTCTTAAAACCTATCATCTCATCTCTTCTGTCTCCTGTCCACTACATAAGAAACATCCGTCAATGCAAATGCCACTGACCTATTCTATTTCCTAATGTGGTCATTGAGGTTGACTCTTTAAACCCTGACAGAGAAAGTTTTTCTGATACATATGAGATACCACAGGGTGATATAAAATATGCAAGGGTTAAAATTGCCTTTCCCACTTCCCTACCCCTGCAAATCTACCTAGAGAGAATACTAGGCATTGGCTTAAATAACATGACTGTCTCTTATAATACTATGTATCAGAAATTTACTTTGCAAAACTTCACTCTACCCCACCCCACCCCCAGCAGAACAACATATGTTATGCTTACATTTGAAAGCAATCTCAGAGAAGGAGCCTGCATGTGAATACAATTGCCTGGGAGTTCACATTTCTCTTACTCAAAATTGTGACCAAAACACATGTTTTTCCATCTTAGTTAGAAGATGGAAAATCGTGCATTATTTTTTAGGCTTTTGTGGCATGCAGAATGAAAATCAATGCATATTTCTTCATGCACATTTTCACAAACGTCAATGTTGATACTCCCCTCACATCTGATATGTTCAATCCAGTCAGCACCTGGAGAACGTGTACTCTTGGAAATATTTTTCCCCTTAACTTTTCAATTTGCTCCTGAGAATTGTAATTCTTTTTGACTTGTGATAAGTGAGAAACAGAACCCTCCACCTTCATTTCCTGCTGGTAGAATAGAAAAGGTTTTACATGCTTGCTTTAATTCCAGGTTGACCTAAGAACAGCTGTCTGACACACTGCTGTCTGACTCACAACAGAAATTTCTCCAGATTCTTCAAAACTTAAAACGGAAAGAGGAGCCAACTGGTCACTAACATGTCAGAAGTTTCATCAGGAAACCTGGTTCAAGCAGAGAATGACAAATGCAGGAACTATCCAATCACACATACATTGCAAATAAAACAGAAGAGATGTTTTGTTTTTTGTCAAGATAATTTAGTTCGTGTTTTGTTTCTGTCAGAGGAAATTTTTTTTTCTACAATAAGATTCACACTTCTACTTAAGAAATAAAACTGGACTAGAAAAGGAAAATTGCCGGGCTGCTTTTTAGCTAGATTTGTACATCCAAGAATTAGGTTACTGGGAAGCCAATCAGAGGCTGATTGGAAAGGAGATCAAAAGGACATGCCCCAGAGTGCAGTAATCTAGTCAATATTAGGAGTGGCAGGGGCCGATGATAAATGTGTACACAGTGACTTTTCTCAACTGATTAAAAAAAAGGAGAAGGCGTGGGTGTAAGTTGGCCAGGTAGCATTTGCTACACATGTATTGAGAGATGTGTAGAGTATTATCTTTTCTTGCTTCTCTTAGGTGCATAATGGGCTTTGAAATGAGATGTGCAGAAAATCTATCTGGAGCAAGTCGGCACATTGCATGCACCTACAGGCACCCACGTAACTTAAGAAGTAGCAGCCTTTAAAATCAAGGGCAAACTTTAATTTTGTACTATGCTGTCAAGATCAAGGTACCTTTGCTCTATTTTTGAAGGTTGTTCCTATTTATCAATCTTCATGCCTTTGATTAAGGTTGAGTATAGTATTTCTAAGCTGATTAATTTATATGTATTGACAAGTGACTTACTTCAGAGACATAAGAGTTATCTTGGGGCCTCAGAGTCAGGACAAAGTCTCTCGAACTATAAAATACACCCTGGATTATTTCTTCTCTTACTCTAGAGTAGAAGATGGCTTCACTTTCATTTTGTAAACAAGGAAACAGTGTAAGTGGTGGGAAGAAAACAGGGAAGTAAGTCAAGTTTTCTTCTGAAGGCAGGCCCTGCAGTGGCACTGTGGCTTAAGGACTGGATCAGACGCTATGCAGAAAAAACACGACTGTCTATGCCCAAGTAGATTTACACTCTCCCAAGCCCTACATAGAATTGCTATGTGTCAAAAATCCACTCCATAGCAGTGGGTTTTGTTTTGTTGTTAGATATTTTAAAGCATGTTGCTATAAAAGGGACCCCAAAATAATTAATTCTTAGTTGTGAAAAAATAAGTACGTTACAAATACAAATACTTAATTCAAGGGAACAGACATGTAATCGTCATTATTTAGATCAGAGCTTTCAAAGCATGGAGTAGTATTAAGATGATAGGTAGCATTCCAAATTATACAATCTAGGTAGCCATCGCTGGTAAGAAATATAGGGGCTGATTACAGGTTCCAATACCTGTAATCTAATACCACCATAACAATTCTTAAAATAAATCTTGTAACTTGAAAATGTATAAAAGCAACCAAAAATGTTTCAAAGAACTTTAAGCCTCACTGTGAGTAATATCACACTGCTAACTTAAGTATAATCACAGTAAGTTATAAGTAAAAAATAGACATAAGACCAGTATACCTATCAATGCGTCCACAGTAGGACTGGGTGAGAACACTTTAACAATCTGGTGGGAAAACAAAAAAGAATTTTGGTCCAAGCCTCTTGTTCTAGTGTGCCTGAGAAAGTGCTTCTTTTCATTCACAAGCATCCCAATTTAAACAGTAAATTTTGTAAACACTCGTAAACCCTGAAGATTAAATAAATAGCTCTTAGTATAAGTTATACTATTCTTTGGTTGTCATGTCTCCAGCTGATTCATAATATTCTTAACCCTCTTGGGTAATAACGTCAATATATGCAATCAAGAGAATAAAATCTGTAAGTTCCTCTATCTTTTATTATTCAAAGTTCAGTCCTTCAAAACGTTTTTTATTCATTTTTCTGTTAAAAATCTTCAAGTTCATGTTTAGTATTCTTATTGTTACCAATTATTATCAGTTAGTGTGTCACGCAGATTCTTCCGGATATGAAACCTTGTAGGACACTCTCTACGTCTCATGGATTTGGACTGCCTCCACTTGCCTGGAGACTCGCTGTTGTTACTCAAGGCAACTTTCCTCTGACTTTGTCTTCATTTATATTTGGACCCCCGGGATACATGGCTGCCTGGAATTTTGCCATTTAGTTTTTTTATGGCCATGATGCTTAGTTACACGTGGGGATCAGAGAAGGTGGATGGACACTGCAGTGTCCCTTGTGGATACTGAGCTATCAGGGAGGAGAATGCCAGCAGTCGTCCCGGCAAAGACCAGAGTCTGAATCAGGATACACACAGCCTGGAGGAGTGCGCAGCTCTGGTGACCATGCCTTCAGCAAAGCTGACAGTCATAGCCCCTGCACCACAGCACCGGTCATTTCTGCCAGGTCCTGACAGCGGTAGCGGCTGCTACAGGATAGCCAAGAGTGGGTAGAATTGATACAACCTCAGTACTAGGAGTCAGAAATCATCATATTCTCTACTTATGGGAAGATGGCAGGTAATAGGGAGGGATGGACTTTTTTTGTAAGTGCTATGGTAAGATTACCCCTATATTCTTTACCATCACCCAGGTTGGGATGACCTGGAAAAATAAGGGTATTTGGGATGCGGATCAGTTGCCAATTTCATTGGCAGCTTGAAAGGAGACACTAGATTTATACTATTTCTTGTAGCAAGGAACCCATGATCAGTGTAGTCAACAACATCAAATCGTATGTCTCTGCCTCATGACGGCGGAGCGACAATGGAAGGGATAGGGAACATCTGCTCAATGCCTTTACATAATTAGGTAATTTAATCCTCACACCAATCAAGAGGTCCTAACAGTTTGAAACATATTTTATAGATGACTAACATGAGCCTTGGGAAGATTTAAATAATTTCCCAAGCACAAACAAATAAGTGACATAGCTGAGATAGGAACATCGGTTCTGACTAACTCCAAAGTCAGTGGTCTTTCCATTAGCCTCTGCTGCCTCCCCGAAGACCAAGACAAACAATGGAAATAATCCCCACAAGCACCAAGCCTTTTCCCTGTCTACCATTCCCCCCTCAGCTTGCCTCCTGCAGAGGGAAGCAGATGTTTTGCAAAATATCCATCGTTCTGGGCTCTGAAATCTCCCATTTCTGAAACTGAAATCCAGCAACTGAGAAGTTGCTGACATTGCTCTTGAGCCCGGCCAAATCCCTCTGCTCCGAGGGCAGTTTGGTGTAAAGAATGCTGATAATCGCTGTAAATCGAGGGACTGCCTCTCAGCCCGGGAAATGAGGCCAGTGCATAAGTAGTTCTGGCAGCAGTGTCTACACTGTGGTGGTTTTCACATCGAAAATAAAAAATAAAAATAAACAGATTGTTTGGAACTCTTCCAGCCCGCCTTCCCCACATCCGGGTTCCTAACACACTGCTATCCGTCCCGAATGTGGTTTGCCCCGCTAAGTGCTTGCAGACCAGGTGAGGCCTTTCTGCAGAGGAGGGGTGGGTGGGTGGTGATTATGTCTCCAGGGTATCGATGGGCACCAGTGGATGATTCGAATTTGGTCGTTTCAAGTCTGAAGAGGGAAACGAAGTGCTTATGATTCGATTTGCGGTTGTTTCAAGTCTCAAGAGGGAAAGGAAGTGCTTTCTGTGACAACAGGGTCAGCAGTGTCATTCAGGAGATGGATGTCACAGGGAAAGCTGTCTTCCAAGGAACGCGTGATCACAGTGGAACGTGCGCAGATAGCAAGAGACAATGAGAACGTCAAGGGCGTGGGAGGTCAATTTCACGCCATGGTTTATAGGTTACACTTGAGATTGTTAACTTAACATCAAGGTAATTTCGATAGTTAACATCAATTTTCCCTATGATGCCAACATGAACACGGGTTGAATTGTCCTTGAAATGTCTCACAGTGGAACTTCAGGAATCTCTCTCTAACACATGAAAATCCATTTCTATGATTTCTTTTTCATAACTAGTGTTTGTTTGTTAAAAGAAGGTATTTCTATGTTTCTATTATTAATTATAAAGTATCTATTTTGTTCTGTTCATCATGCTGGGTTTTACCTTTATTAACTCTATTTTACATGACAATATTCCTACAAATTATTTTACATATAATTAACATTTATTAAACATAATTTGTAATATTATAGCTTATCTATATATTTTAACTTAATTCTCCATATATGTTACTTTATCTATTTTAGAGAGAGCAATAGAAATAATAAGAAAGCAGTAGTGACTAAAGTACAGTCAGTAGTTAACACACTGGAACTGCGCAAAGTACTTCCCATTCAACCATATGACACAAGCACCATCACTACACTCACTTCACACAGGAAGAATTTGACTACAAGTATTTACCTAATTTGGCCAAAATTACACAGCCAGTGAGGATTAAAATCTAATTAGCTGAAATGCAATGTGTATTGTTTTTTTTCGTGGATTTTATTGCAACTAAAAAAAAAAAAACTAAGAGCATTTCCATGAGTCAATGTCAATTCATAGAGCCCCGTAGTACAGGGTAAACTGCCCTTGTGTTTCCAAGCCTGTGACGCTCTCGGAGAGCTGAAAGCCCTGTCCCTTTCCTGCGGAGTGGCTGGTAGTTCAGCACTGCTCAACTAGCAGTGAGCAGCCCAGTGCTCACCACATGCCACCAGGGCTCCTGAGCAACAAGCAATGGCCATCTATGTATCAGTTTTAAGTTCATAGAAAACCTGGGCAGAAAGTGTAAATAGGTCTTGTATACTTCTCTTCCCTTGCACATTGTTTCTCCTGTTGTTAACAGCCTGCATTCCTGTGGTGCATTCATTACAGTTGATAAACTAATTTTGACACATTAAGAACTGAAGTCTATACTTTGCATTTATTCTTTGGTTTATAGTCCTAGAAGTTTTGACAAGTGCATAATGCCACGTGTCTACTATTCACAGTGTCACCCAGGATAGCTTCACCGTCCCCAAATGTCTTATGCTCCACCTCGCTTCTCCCCTATGGGTTCCTGGAAACAAGTGATCGTTTGACTGGCTCTGCAGATGTTCATTTCCAGAATCAAGCAATATATTGACTTCTCATCCTGACTTCTTCCATTTAACAAAATAAATTTAAGGTTCCTTGAAGTCATTTTATTGCTCAATAATATGTATTTGTTTTAGGGATACAGCAGTTAGTTATCAATTCATTTACTTTGAATGTTCCCAATTTTTGTCACTTCTAAGCTTTATATATATATATTCATGTTCAGGTTTCACTTATGCATACCTGTTCTGCTCATTTGAGTCACAATCTAGGAACACAGTTCTGGAATCTGAGGATCTCTCATGTTTACATTTAAGAAATAGCCAGAAATGTTTTGGCTGTACCATTTCGCATCCAGTAGTTGAATAAGAGTTTCTATTGTTCCACATCCTAGCCAGCATTTGGTGTTGTGACTATTTTGAATTTTAGTCATTCTATTATTTGCATAGTGGTGAATGCCCATCATTGTAGCCACTGTGTAATACTTTCACCCAGCTTAATAAGACTCAATGAAGTTTATTAAGTCGTCTAAGAATACATGGTCATACAGAATGACTTTGTTGTTTTAAATGTATTTTTATTGTGAATTAAGTAGGGATTTACCATTCAGACTATAAATTCTGTATTCAACAGTTCAAACCACTCATCCACCCCACCCCCATATACTAATCCATCACTACACCCCATCATTTTTTCCCTCCTTCTCATGGACCTCTGGCCTCCATTACATCCAAATCTGTATCTGTCAACCATCTAGTCTGTTGATTCATCTGACCACCTTTGGTGTCCCACTGTCTCTGCATACCCTTGGGAACCTCCAAAGTCTGTTCCCTTGGGTGGGGAAGTCTCTGTCTTCATTGTTACCCTTCTAATAGGTGTCAAATATAATATTTGTTTTTGTGATTGACTAACTTCATTCAGTGTAATGTTTTGTGGTACATCTGTGTCATGAGAGGCGTTTTGGTTTTGTCATTGTTTTTATCAATGAGTATAACTTGATATAAGGAAAATAAAAATCTTCACATCTGGACCAGCAGGGAATACAATGGTAAATCCAGAAAAGATGGACGTTGTCAGGATTTCATCTTGCTTGGATTCAAGATCAACGCTTATGGAAGCAGCAGTCAAGAAGATCAAGTGATGAATCGCATTGGGTATATCTGCTGCACAAGACCCTTTTAAAGTATTGAAAAGCAAAGATGTTACTTTGAAGACTAAGGTGCCCCCAACCCAAGCGTTGGTATTTTCAGCTGCCTTATATGCCTGTGAAAATTAGATATGGAAGAAGGAAACCCAAACAAGACTCACTGCATTTGAATTACAGCACTGGAGAAGAATCTGGAAAGTACCTTGGGCTGCCCAAAGACCAACAAGTCTCTCTTGAAAGAGGGGCAGACAGAATGCTCCTTAGCGGCAAGGGTAGGGAGACTTCATCTCACATGCTGTCAAGAGAGACCACTTCCGGGAAGAGGACATCATGTTTCATAAGGTAAAGGGGCAGCAAAAGAGAACCTGACACAGTGGCCACATTGAGGAGCTCAAACATGAGAGCAATTGTGAAAATGACACAGAACCAGGCATGTTTTGTTATGTGGTATATAGAGTTGCGAAGTTGGAACCTACTCGATTGCACCTAACAATGACGCAACAGTGTCCCATTGTGTATATGTACCAAAGTGTACATGCCTTATCCATTCTTCCACTGACGGGCTTGGGGCTGTTTCCAAAATATTGCTATTGTGCTCAGGACGTCAATGAACATGAAAGTGCATATATCTGTCCATGTTATTCCTCTTACTTCTTTAAGGTGAGTACTCAGCAAAGGTGTTTCTAACTTGTATGGGTTTTGTTTGAATTAATGACATATGGTTTGCCACAATGGTTGTACACATTTATAGACCCTCTAGGCAAGAGTTTCAATCTTTCTGCACCTCATCAGTATTTGTTGTCTTCTGTTTTGTTTTGTTGTTTTTGAACGGAGCCTTCATTGTCAGTGTAAGGTAATATTCCTCATTGTTTTGATTCGCAACTCCTGGATGACTAATGCTCTGGGCATAAATGGAAATATATTTCATGTCCATGGTTAGAAAGGCTGAGCATTGTGAATAAATGTAACCAGAGAAACAAAAGATCCATATGAAGAAAACTACAGAACACAGTTACAAGGAATCAAAGGAGTGACAAAGACGCCGTCTCAGGGTTTTTGTTTGTTTTTTCCCCAAATCCTTGATTTTTCCCCTCTTATTTTCCCTACTTTATCAACATTTTGCCTTTCTAAGGGTTATTTTTAGCAATGAGAATTACCTCAATGCCTACAGCACAAACTCTTAATTTTCAACACCCACTGAGTTCTTCCTGTGTACATAACATGGAATTGAGCCAACTGTGGCTCTGAAGACTTCCTTTGGAGCATACGTAATCAGTTAGGGGTGGTATATTGTTTCCAAGCTAAACAACCAAACTGTGAGAAGTGATTGAAACAGTCGGAATTCCAGAACACTGAATTATTCTCATGAAGCATGTCTACGTAGACCAGGAGGCGGTGTAGTATAAAGTCAGAAACACTATGCTCAGATCTGCATCCCGTCTCCAAGCAAGCACACCTTGGAGATGTGGGCATTTCGATCCCGACCAGCCCAAGAAAGCAAGTGGTGAAAGTTCTTGTCACGCAATGACTTTGTTTGTTTCCCAGTGAATATCAAAGCAAAGAACTGTTAGTTTGCAATAGCATTATGAATAGTTTGAAATATTGTGACAATCACTCAAGTATGACACTGAAACATAAAATGAGCCGAGAACTTGCTCCACATAGGGCTAGCACACCTTCAATTTGCTAAAGAAGGCAGTGAAGGGAAATAAAGTGAACGGCACTGAAACAAGGCATGTCGGTACTTATTCAGCATACATGCTTAGCACATAATCCAAAACGCCTGACTGTAGGAAGAGGAACCTGGCCTAAATCTTGGAGAGAGACTACAAAGATCCTGTGGTATGTTCATGATGCAGCCTTGCTTGATGACTGTGGAGAGGAGCCAAAGCACTTACTGATTAAGATGAAAGGTTACAGCTTTCAGTATGAATTTCTATCTCAACATTAAGAAAAGTCCTCACAATTGGACCAATAGACAGCATGATGATAAACGGAGAAAATAGAAATTGCTCTTAGATCCACAACCAACTCTTGTGGAACAGTTGTCAAGAACTTAAATGAAATAGTGCATTGGATGAATATGCTGCAAAAACGGCTTTGAAATGGTTAAAACAAATTTATTAAATATAAAAAGGCCACTTATAGGTGTAAAGTGCCCGTGACTCAAGCGTGGTATTTTTCAATTGCCTTTGATGCACATTGATGCTGGCCAATGAGAAAGGAAGACCAAAGGAGAACTGATGCGTCTGAATTATGGCTTTGGTGACGAGTGCTGACAATGCCATGCACTGTTAGAAAAGCCCGTTTGGGGGTACAGCCAGAGGCACCTTAGACGCGAGGATGGTGACACTGCATCTCATGTGCTCGTGTGCTTGGGTTGAGTTATCAGGATGCTCAAGCCCTGGAGAACGACTTCACACTTAGGAGAGTTGTGGGGGCTGGAGGGGAGACACTCACCAAGAATACTGACACCGTTTCTGAACAATGGCTTCAAACATAGGGATGGCACAAGACCAGGAATGTTTCGATCGGTTGTACGTAGGCTCAAGTACCTAATACCAACATGAAGAGTGAGTATAAAATTGACACCCTTGGCATAGATAAAGGTACTATTAGCTGAAACGGTCTGGGAGTTGTTGGGGGATTTGGGAGGTTTTTTTGGTTCTTAATTTATTTGATGAGATATGACAATAAAATCACATTTCCTCTAAGGCATATAATTTATTAACTCAGTTAAACAATTGAGTGCCTTCAATGTTTTTTTTTATCCTGAAGCAAATTTTATTCCAAGTGGACATAAATTCAAAATGATAGCAAAGAAAATAGCCTATTTTTGTACATGTTATTATGCTATTTTTCATCAGTTTCTGGTTCTGCAATAAAGAAAAATGCATTCCCTTGTATTTCTGTAAAGATATTCTTAGGTGGAATTTTAAATCCAAGGTAATGAGCTTATCATATCAGATATACACTTTGTTTCAGCATCAGCCTACAAGTCATCTTTAATTAGCGAAGCTTATTTTGAGGTCCTATTGATGAGTCTCTACTTTTTAAATGAGTTTATGTTTTTCAATGTAATTTGCATCCCTGTGTCAACTGCCTTTCTATCAATATTATAGTCTGTGATTAGTTGCAGCTAAATATAAGAATTAATGTCAATATAGAAAACATATAGTATACTCTCAATTGATCCTGAAATGAACACAATATCAAATCCTCAAATGACAAGCCAAATTTGGATTTAAATGCATGTAAGTTTACTAATTTCAATTCAATCTGGACTCTAGTCACATGTAAGATTCAATTTTTTATGTACATGTTATCAGAATCCTACTTTCTTTCTTGATATCTGCAATTCACAATGAAATGGAAAGGGGGAAAAGTTCAGATAGAGCGAAATAATGAGACAGAGAAAGATAAGAAGAGAATGGGAAGTATTCCACTTTTCTTCGTATCTGAAGGTATTTATGTTTCTTACTAGTTATTTGACTCTTACTCTATTTTCCATGTATTTCTGGCCAACAATCTATACTGAATTATCCTGGGTAATTTTAAATCATTCTGTGATTCTATCAGTAAATAATGAGCCCTGACTTTTAAAATTTGAGTCTTATGTGTAACTAACATAAGCTGCATTACTCTATAATGATTTATGTATATACTTATATACATTGTATTATATTATATTTTAACATCTTGAAAGACAGAAATCACATTTTAAGCAACTTTGTAAGCTGCATGGTGTCAAAGAAAGGATTTTTCACACCATAGGTTCTTAAATTATATTAAATAACTCGTTTGATAGTTTGGAATTTTATTTGGTTGGAGATAACATAAAAACCACAAAAATAATTTAACACACAAAGGTAAATGAAAGGGCATTGTTACTGAGGGTCCACTTGATACATGAACAGGGTTGTTTCCAGCAAAATGTGCTTACACACGTCTGTGTGATCAGTGAACGCTCCGCAGTCGAGATCACCCAATAATACACTTATCTTCGTCTTATTAAGGTGCCTTCCAAAGAAGAATATTTCTTGTCCCTTTAAGAAATGATTTTGAGGTCAGGACTAAAACCAATTTTTTTAAAAACTGAAATGGACATCTTCCTAAATTATTGAAGCTTTGCAGTAAGTTCTCAAGAATGCTGCCCTACATAAAACCATAGTTTTCAGTTGAATCAAGCATTTAAGAAATGTCAGGGAGACCTTAAAAGGAATTCAAGGCAAAGAGTTCAGCTTAGAGTTCAACTGTTCATTTTTTAATTCCAAAAGGGATTCTTGAAAGATTCTCTCAAATGACACAGTACTAAAACAAGGTCTTATTAGGAATAAATTTTAATGGAAAACGAACTGTATTGGTGAGGGAAAACCAGGAAAGTTGTGCCAAATAATTATTTTGCATCCTAACAATGCACCTGCTCATTTTTTGAGGATAGCAAGGGCTATCCTGTGAGAATTTTATTGGGAAACCTTACCCTGTCAACCTTACAATCATAATCTTGCCCTTTCAAATTTCCTTTGTTCTCCAAACTCAAATAATATTGAAAAGGACAAAAATTTCATTCTTCAAGAATGTCAGAAACACTTCTGTGACGTGGCATAAATTGCAGAGTGTAGAATCTTTAAGAAAGCACTGGAGTGATGGAAACCCCTCCTTCAGGAGTGTCTACACATAGACGGAGGATATGTCAAGAAATGATAGCTTCATGTCTTTACATTTTCACTTAAAAGCAGTCTATGGTTTTATAGCAATATTTTTTTTTACTTGCTCTTCTAGAAGCAAACACATTCCTTTGTGAAGAGAAGGAGGAGAGTGATGAGAAAAGGAGGGCAGAAAGGAAGGCAGCAAAAATAAATCAATAATTAAGTTACACAGGAACAGTAGAACCTGGACCTCGACACTAGGTCACTCTAGAAGGAGCATTGAGATGCGATTCAGTCAAGTTCTGAACCAATTTTTCCAGTAAGAAATAACTGAAAACAGATGAACCCATTCTTGACCACCCAGTTTTTACTCTAACCTTGCCTTTTTATACAAAACATTACACACAAATTTCAAAGTAAATAAGTTCAGAGTTAAATAATGTGATTTAAATAAGAAAGACAACATTAAAAATAAGTTTTATAACAACTACAGTTTGGGCCATACCTTGAGACTGATGAGAATCTGGATCTGTGGACATGGATGCAGAGAGGAGGGATGGAGAGAGAGTCATTGTTTAGAAGGGGAATCATCTTCCATCAAATCAACTGGTAGCTGCTTTTCAGGCGTTTTTTTTTTCCCTTTTTTGCCTTTTTTTCACTAGGACCTGACTGACTTTCTCTAAAAAATCCCACAAAATCTGCCTAATGTGGTCTGCTGTAGGCATTTCCTTAATTGTTTTCTAAAAGGGTTTACTAAATTGTCATCAACAATATCGATAACATGGTTAACCAGTTCCTTATCATTATTTATTCTTTTCAAAAAATTCTCTCTTAGGACCAATTTCTTTTTTATCTAGAAACAGTACAAAAAGCCACAAAAACTAAGAAAAGTATAGCAAAATCCTTGGAACACAGCTGCAAAGGTTTTAGAAAACGCACACTAACAGCAACTAACTCTGAGTGACCGGCACATAAAGGATTTTTGTTTACAAGAATCACATGTGTCAGGTCGGATTCCAATGTTTTGTTCCAGCTCCAATGCAAACTTTTCTTGCCATTTTGCGTTGAAATCCGATGATGCCAAGCACTGATGTGGTCGATTGCCAGGGTTCTACTGTGGGCAGCTCAAGCTTGGCATACTAGCATCACAGTGTATCAAGGAATGAACTCTCCTTGGTCTTCAATAAAACTTTATTTGCATGTGATATTAAATGTTGCTATGATATATTCACATTCTGTTGAGTCCTTTTTCTTTGGAATTTCTTTAGACAGAGAAATGTAAAAAACAAAAACAAAAAAAAAACTTCCTTTAGTTTTTGTCATTAGTAGACAGTACTAAGTACTTGATATGTATGAAATTCATTTAATCTAACAATAACCTTCAAAGGTATATACTACTACTTGCATTTTAAAAATGAGGTAGACTTATTAATAACCTGAGATATGCAAATGACACAATCTCCTTGCTGAAAGTGACACATACTTGAAGCACTTGCTGATGGAGAGATTTATATCAAAACCAGCTTACACCATTCAGTCTGGTTCAAGACTGTCAGTCAGCGGTGAGCTGAAGGCTTCTCTAATTCCAGTAGCTGCAGACATTGAGGAACAGGAAGCAGGACAAGAAAGCAGAGGTCCATATGCTTGTGGATGCAGAGGTAAATGAACCCGAAGTAGACCAAATGAATCCAAGATGGGCAGTTTGCTAGTGGCTTCTGGGATGGGCAAGCAGCACAACTTGCGATGGATGACCCAAATGTAGGACCCAGCTCCAGTAGAAGGCAAAGGGACAAAAGAGATGCCAGTTCTGTGTAGTATCTCTCTTTTATACAAAAGGCAATACCCCTAAGGAGAGTTAGTCAGATTGCTACCTGGTTGTTAGGTTGGG
This sequence comes from Tenrec ecaudatus, assembly GCF_050624435.1. NCBI lineage: Eukaryota > Metazoa > Chordata > Mammalia > Afrosoricida > Tenrecidae > Tenrec > Tenrec ecaudatus. Next base: position 104,036,441 of record NC_134530.1, read on the forward strand.
CTCCGCCCCTACTTTCTGCTAGAAGTTTCTAGTTGATTGTGATAGGTAGGTTTATTGTGCCAACTTGGCAAATAAGAACACATGGGATTTATAAGGTAGTTTGATTGAAGGGCAAAGAGATAAATGGCTCACCAAGCCCCACCTATCTTTCTCTTGCTCTCTGGTGATTAGACTAGTGTACAGATGCCTTAGCTGGTTCTCTGGCGCAACCTGCAAGCTATACTACCCAAGCCGTGGACTGTGTTGCTATAGCTTGAGGTTCCTTTGCGACCTGCTTCACAACATTGCTGGTGTATACATCACTTGAGCTGGAGGCTGTCAGATCCTGCCATCTGCCTGATGGTGGTGACCCGCCCTGCTGTTTCCCGCCTGTGGCTGGACTGCTTGCATTGCTCTATGGAAGACTCAGCTGTCTGCTTCCTTGACCTTGGACACAGCAGCTCTCATGAGATGAAGGACCTCCAGTATATTAACTGTTTCTTGGAAGTGAGTTGAACGGAGTCATCTGTACTGCTGTATACACTAATTAGCTGTTGTATTCCTTTGTGCTGTATATATTTATGTGTGTGTGTGTCCATGTGTTCTGGTTTTGCTTATCTAGTGAACCCTATCTAACACATTGACATAAACTGTAACCATCACAAAGGGCATGCCCTTTGGGCATTCATTGGTAACCTGAAAATAACTTTGTAATATTGCCTAAACAGGGGAGAGTCTAGGCCAAGAAACTGAGGACCAGAGAGAGGTCTACTTGCAGGCAAGGCAATGAAGAATCTGTATTGACTGAACAACTCTATCCTGCATATTTACCACCCAAATTGTAACTTGTTATTTTCCTTAAGAATCCCATAACCATGAACATCATCTGTGAGATCTGTTGGGCCATTGCAATGAGTTGTTGAACCCAGCAGAAAGTAGAGTGATTTGAAAGTATACTCTGAGAGTAATGGTTGGTATCAAAATAGGACTAAGAAGGCTGGATGGTAGAGGCATGTCCAATCTCCACTTTGTGGAAATTGGTCTCCTCAGAGTGGTCAGCTGTGGTACCTGCACATCACCTAGTTTTGCTGGTCTCAGCGTTGTGGAAAATGGGGTTCATATGGTCCTTTATTCCTTTGAATTAATTGGTTTCCTGTGCCTTTGATTTTCTTCCATCTTCTTTGCTCTGGATGGGGTGAGACCAATAGTTGCACATCAGAAGGCCACTCACAGGCCTTTAAGGACCATCATTTCTCCTCACCAAAATGTAGAACCCAGTCTGGTGACTATGTTGTGTCAATTGTTGTGTTACTATGGGTAGACTGGGGAAACAAATTCATGGACATTCTCATATTGTAGGAAAGAGCTTCATATACAAGAGCAATTGAAGAATGAGAAAACATCTTTTCTCTGTCCCAATATTAACCCAATACCAATCTATAAAGTCCTCTTTAGACTCACGAAACACATGCAATGATGCCAAATGCAGGAAGATCACAGACCAGTGGGTGCAAAGTCTTGTGGATCCACTGGTGAGAGAAATATCTCAGTGCTGGCAGGGGTCTCTACATGGCTTCTCTGACTCCAGAGGTCAAGTTGCATCAGGGTAGGTCCGTGTGGCTTCCCTAGCTCCCAGAGCATAGCACCATGTGTCTGCTCAGTAGAGCATCTCTCAGGGAGCGAACCTTGAGTCTTGTCAGTAGAGAGTCTTCAAGGGAGTGAGCAGAGAGAGAAAAGTGTCTTTCACCTACAAGGAGGAAATACAGGAGTTACCAGAATCCTCAGGAGAAGGCCATGCCTACACAGAATCCTCACTGGCTATGACCCAATTGATAAGACTAGACTCCACCCCTTCACTCTTAATCCTCTCAAGCCCCAAACTGACACCAGATTATATAACTACTACAACATCTCTTGAGACAGTAATCCTGAGTCTCTGGGCTCAGAAATTCTTTCTCTCTGTGTTTGGTTATGACTAAGAAGTTTCCACTGTTGAGACCAGTGTGCACTTTGCATGCCTCTACATTACGGTTTCTTCTTCTAACTTTATATTGGATAATATTCTGGTTTGAATCCTGGAGTTTTCATTGACTAGTTTTAGGAAGTAGATTGTTATCCTTTTTTTTCCTACTCTGTTTAAATCAGAAAGCTCCTCTGAAGCATATGTACGAGGGGCGACCCCGCTGGCAGTTGAATTACCACTGATATAGTCGCCAACCTCAAACTGATAGATGGAGGGTAGGGAATGCTTCTCATGTGCTGTCAAAAGAACAACATGGCACCAGACAAGACCTGCTTAAAGCCATCAACTGAAAATAGTAGTTATGGAGGCAGCACAAATGCAGAACTTCAGAACATCAGGATTACACATAGCTTTCTTCCTTTTTTTTTCTCTTAAAGTTCAAAGTCATTAAAATAATTCCTCAGCAGGGGCTCCACTCATTATGCTTTGTTCTTTGGGGCTAATTACCATCAGCACTACTGGGAGTTCTGTTTTTGACTCAAAAAGCAAGCACGACACTAATTTATGAAGCAGAATATAAGAGTTATTGATCTGTATGTACGTTTTATCCCCAGTTTTGAAGGGTGAGAGAATTCAATAGGCAGGAGAAAAATGCATGCATAAATTCTTCCAAACTCACTTATGTTTGTTTGTTTTTAAATTTAAGACTACATAAAAGCTCCAACTACTTTCACTGGAACCACAAAATATCCTGGACAGAATAGAAATATGTAGTACAAAATTCAAAATCATAAAAATCAACAAGCTTACTGGTATGACATAGACTTGTGGAATCCCCAAGAGTGTGACACTTAGATACCCTTCAAGCCCGGAACTGAACACATTGAAGTCAAAAGCAGACAGGTCTATCAAGTGAGCAATAGCACCACATAAGCGTGGAAGCGCGGCACTGCCCCCACACAAAGCTCACTCAGCAGATAGGGTCAGGGTAGGACAAAGGGACACAGCGCGGGGATGTGGGCCGAACTGCTGCATTGAAGGAACTGGAACGAATGTTCCCAATCCAAATGTTATGAACTATTGAATGGGAAGTTTTTAAAGTAAAATAACAACAACAAGCTTTGGTGTCTTAACAAAAGCTATTATTTACTGAGACTCAAATCAGCAACAATCACTTATGAAGTGCTTGTAATGTGAGAGATAGTATTCTTAGCATTTCATTTATCACCAGAGCGGTCCTGAAACACCACTTTGCAGATTAAGAAAACCGAGAAGAACAGACCACTAGTTTTCAACACTTAGCATGTGCTCTTAATGTTGAATTAAGGACTACTATGGAAATACAGAGAAGACTGTTTTATTATCCTATTAAGTATCCTATTAATCCTGCATTAATCAGCCCAGGTCTGTTTGCATTTCTCAGTGGCTCACATAGGAAAATAGATTTGTCTCTGATATTCCACAAAACCCAAATGCACTGCCTGCAGACTCATAGCGACCCCACTGTGGGTTTGTGGGCCTGTAATTCTCTCTGATACTAATGGCATTGTATTTAGCAACACTAAGGTTGTGTTTATAAGTTTCAGGTGCTGGGGCAAAAGTAAAAGGTCACTATGAATCAGAGTCAACTTGAAGGCATTTAGTAAGCACGAGGACTCACATATCACATGCAAAATATTTACATCAAGCTAGTAAATCATTAAGTAAAATGTTGTATCATTCAACTTGATAAATATACCTTTATGATACCCTGCAACAGCATAATTGAATTTAAAATTCTAGGCACTACAGAATTCAAAGCCAGAATATGGCAGAGCAGAGAAAGTCAGGGCCCAGTCTGTCTGTAGGCTACCCCCATTCTCCTCTCATTCTGCAAAGGGGCAGTCACAGGAATCTGTATGCCTTTCACCTGAAGCTCTATCCAAACCTTCAGGCATGTGAATAGTTTGCTGTAATGTGGAGTGCACTGGAAAGTAGATTATTACAGATGCAATCAGGTCAAAATTTAACATCTTATCACTTGTTCTCCCTTTGACCCATTTTAAATTTGAGTTTTTGATATGTTCTGCTTTCTTTACTTTTTTTAAAATTTATTTTATTGGGGGCTCTTACAGTGCTTATCCCAATCCATAAATATATCCATTTTGTCAAACACATCTTTACATATGTTGTCATTGTCATTTTCAAAACATTTTCTTTCTACTTGAGCCCCAGGCATCAGTTCCTCATTTTCCCCCTTCCCACTCCTACCCTTCCTCCCCCATATTCCCTTGATAATTTATAAATTATTCTTTCTTTTTTTTTTCGTGTTTTACACTGACTGCTGTCTCATTTCACTCACTTTTCTGCTGTCCGTCCCCATGGGATGGGAACCGTGAGCCAATCATTGTGATTGGCGCTCCCGCACTCACCCTCCTACCCTTACCCTCCTAGTATCATTGCTCCCCTTATTGGTCCTAAGGGGTTTATCTGTTCTGGATTCCCTGTGTTTCAAGCTCTTATCCATATACATGTTCTGATCAGTCAGATTGGTAAGGAAGAGTTGGGGTCATGGTAGTTGGGAGGGGAAGAAGCATTAAGGAACTAGAGGAAGGATGTGTGTTTTATCGGGGCTATACTGCACCCTGACTGGTTCTTCTCTTCCTTGCAGCCATTCTGACAGGGAGGTGTCCAATTGACTATTGATGATGGGTTTTTGGTCTCCACTCTGCTCTCTCCCTCATACCCTTGGATATACTTTTTGTTTGTTTTGTTTTAGGTTCTTGATGCCTTTTACCTTATCTGATCAACACCTCATGATAAAACAGGATAGTGTGCTGCTTCCACATGGCCTTTGTTGCTTCTCAGCTAGATGACTGCTTGTTCATCATTAAGCCTTTAAGAACCCAGATGCTGTATCTCTTGATAGCTGGACACCATCAGCTTTCTTCACCACATTTGCTTATGCACCCATTTTGTCTTCCGTCATCATGTCAGGGAAGGTGAACATCACAGAATGCCGTGTTAGTAGAACAAATTGTTCTTGCATTGAGGAAGTACTTCAGTGGAGGCCCAATGTCCATCTGCTACCATAATACTTTATAAATAAATATATGTACATAGTTCTATTCCTCTGTCATTGAATATAAATGTATTTACATATCTACATGCTTGTATTTAGACTTCTAAAACTGTCCTGTGCCTACCATTTTTTCTCTCTATTTCTTTTTGCTTTCCTCCTGTCCCACTATCATGTTCAGTTTTCACTTGGGTTTTGGTAATTCCTCTAAGCTACATTGCCCTTGATCGAGACCCCCAAGCATCCTATAGCCATGCCATCAATTTAGATAGCTTATTCTTCCCTCATCCCTGGGTTTGTTGGCACCCCGCTCCTTTTCCTCCATCTCTCCTTCTCCCGTGTCTCCTTGGAACCATCAGTCCCACTGTTCTCTCCTCCGGATTGTTCATTCCGCCTATCTTGTCCAGATAGACATCCATAGACAATAATATGCACAAAAAACAAAGCAGAGCAAAACATAACCAAAATAGAAGACAAAAAATAAATCAACAACAGCTAATACCACCAACCAAAAAAATAAATAAAGAGAAAAAGAAAAACCAACAGCAAAAACTGAAAAGCACTCAAGCGGTTCCAGGTCTGTTCACTGACCTTTATGGATGTTTTCCAGTCCAGTCCACTGGGGTACCACACCCTGGCCCCCAAGTCCACCGTTGGCATTCCTTGGGGACTTCATTGCTTTGCTCCCTTGCTGCTCCACTGTACACCCTTCATGCTCATTGGTGAGGTGGGCACATCTCCTGCACCGTGTCCCCAGTGCTGTGTCCCTCAGCACTGTGTGTCAGTGAGGGACACGCCATCATGTCTCATGATGGAGCCAGCCCTGTGATCCCCTCTGTGCCTTGGCTGCTCTGAGCTGGAATATTGTCCTGAGGGCTTGGTGGGCCAGGGTATGTCCCACTCTTTCCTTCCCTCTTTGTTTGCTCCTGTTCAGAGAGGCTCCACTTCCTGAGCTGAAGCTGATGGTGCCTGGCTATCAAAAGATATCGCATCTGGGGTCTTAAAGGCTTGAAAATAAATAAGCAGCCATCTAGCTGAGAAACAACAAAGCCCACATGGCAGAAGCACACCAGCCTGTGTGACCATGAGGTGTTGATGGGATCAGGCATCAGGCATCAAAGACCCAGAACAAAAAAATCATATCATTGTGAATGAAGTGGAAAGTGGAGTAGAGACCCAAAGCCCATCTGCAGGCAATTGGACACATCCCCTTACAGAGGGGGTCTTAGGGAGGAGACGAACCAGTCAGGGTGCAGTATAGCACCACTGAAACATACAACTTTCCTCTAGTTGTTTAATGCCACCACCACCCCAGCCCCCACCCCCGACTATCATGACTCCAATTCTACCTTACAAATTTGAGTAGACCAGATAAGAGCTCGCAACACAGGGAATCCAGGACAGATAAAATCCTTAGGACCCATATGGAGAGTAGTAACACCAGGAGGGGAAGGAGAAGGTGCTGGGAGAAAGGGGAACTGATCACAATGATCTACCTATAGCCCCTTCTCAGGGGAATGGACAATAGAGAAGTTGGTAAAGGGAGACATCGGTCAATGTGAGACATGAAAAAATAATAATAATTTATATGTTATCAAGGGTTCATGAGGGCAGGAGGGAAAAAATAAGGAGCTGATACCAAGGGCTCAAGTAGAAAGAAAGTGTTTTGAAAATGATGATGGCAACAATGTACAAATGTGCTTGAGGCAATGGATGGATGTATGGATTGTGATAAGAGTTGTACAAGTGCCCAATAAAATAATTTATTTTAAAAAATGAGTATAAGATAGAAGAAAATGTTCTCCAATTGATTGTAGTCACTGTGGCACAACTAGTCTTACTATGATTGAACTATTGAATTGTATGATAAATATGGATTATGTGCAAATAAAATTTGCTTTTTAAAAAGAAATGAAGATGGCGAGACTTTGTCTCATATGCCTTGGGCATGTTGTCAGGAGAACGACAGCATGTTTGGTAAAGTAGGAGATGGGCACTTATGAGGAAGACCTCAGTGGGTTGTGTCGCTTTGTGTCTGCAATGACAGGCGCAGACTTGTAATGACTGAGGCTGTGCGAGCTGAGCAGTGCTTCGTTTCATTGTACAGGATGGCTAAGGGTGGCAAACAGTCTAGGGTACCTAACAACAACCTAATTCTTTGCTTAATTTGTGTAGTGGTTATTTTAGATTTATAGTGCACTCGTACATTTTAGCTTATTATAACCTTCAGATGATATTATACTACTTCAAATGTAGTACAAAAACCTTACAATAGTGCACTTTCATTTCTCTACTCCCAGATTTTATGGTTTGGTTGCTATGCATTTTACTTTTATGTACGTTACAAATCACATTATTGATTACTGTTATTTCATTTATACAATTACAGTGACATCTCGGTTGTAGAACTGCCCCAAGCTCAAACTTTCCACTACTCAAACAGAAAAGTTCGGCGGGGGGGTAGGGAACGGCTTGAGGTTCATAAGGTTGCTTGATAGTCGAACCATAAATCTGACTTGAAAAACCCTTCGCGGCTGAGAGGAGCCCTGCGCGGGTCTTGCTGACACACGTGCACAAAGGGGTGATGTTTCCGTCTAACCGCGGCTCTCCCCCAAACAACAGTCAGCGCTTTGTTCGTGCCTTGACCCAATCGTCATTATGCTTTTATCACAAAGATCGTAACCATGGCACCCAACAATGTTAGTCGTACCAGCAGAAAGCCAAGAGGAAGACCACGGTGGGGAGAAAGGGGGAACTGATAGCGATGACCGACATACAACGCTCCCCACCCCTCCACCCCCACCGCCGACGAACGACAGAAACGTAGGTGAAGGAAGACAGTGGACGGTGTAAGATATGAAAATAATAATAATGTATAGTTAATCAAGAGTTCACGAGGGTGGAGGAGGGAGGGATAAAAGAATTGATACCAAGGGCTCAAGCAGAAAGAAAATATTTTGAAAATGATGAGGGCAACACATGTACAAATGTGCTTGATTACAATTGATGTATAGATTGTTATAAGGGCTATAAGAGCCCCCAATAAAATGACTTATATTAAAAAAAGAAAGAAAGCAATTATTTTGAAATTTGAATCAGGTCTCTGCTTCTCTGATCTGGCGGCAGAATCCCACAGGCTAAGTCCACATTGTCCATATTTGGGGGTGGGGTGGTACGTGACTAAAGGAGTTAGTGTAGTGAAAGGTGTGAAATCGTTAATCACAACCCAAAAGACCCAGGCCATCAAAGATGTCCCAGAGTAACAGTAAAGTTAGTGTTCATTTAGCGAAACCGGAAACCGCCTGCTGGCACTAGCACATCTGAGACAGTGGTTTTCTAGGAGGCTAAAAGCCCGCATAGCGATGGAATAGAAAATGTGGGAGTGAGTGCTAAGCATCCTGAAGTGTTCAAAGCCTGCATGGCTGGTTTGAAGAATGCAAAAGAAGAGAAGCGTACACAAGGTAGTGAGGTATGGGAGATGGTCGCGTGCAAATAAAGACAAAGCGGATGAATACGGGCCTTAATTTGCTGAATACAGGGTGGCTGAGGGTTTTGTACCCCCAGCAAGTACTCAACGGCCACGAAACCAGACTTTGGGGGGCAAAATGCCCAACAGGACCTTCGTTACTGAAAAATAAATGGTATTGCCAAGCCACAAGCCTATGAAAGAGAGGTTCCCTCATTGTGGGGAGTGCTAGCGGGCATTTTAAAGTGTAGCCCATTTTAGTGTACCATTCTGAAAACCCATGGGGTTTTAAACAACAAAACACAATGAAAAATAAGTTAATTTTCTTTACTGCATTGTGTTTTGATATTCAATGCACTGTACTTACTGTGGTTAGACATCTTAGAGGGCATTCTCATAATCTCGGGCTGTTGATTTTGTGTTGAAATGCTGGGAAATGATCCATAAGTGTAATTTTGGGGCCTAAGAAGGAATTATTTATTTCCCCCATTATTTCTACTTGCAAAGATGTATTCAGTTCTCACACTTGACAGTGTTAGAACACGAATTTGGAATGAATTGAGTTTGACAACCAAGGTATCACTGTATCTTCTAAAGCATTTTAGAGAACAAGAAAAAATCTTATAGGCATATAATTATTGATACTGGTGGCCATTTCAGTTTTGTTCATTCCTTTGAAGAGTAGATCATTTCTGTAATCTGGTATTATTTTCCTATAAAGAACTCAATATTCCTTATAATAAGAATCTCCTGGAGATTCTTTCAGCTTTTGTACATATGAATATATATATATATATTATGGATGTTAAAAATACATTTGTTGAGTGCAAAATTCTGACTTTTTTTCCCTCTTTCATTAATTCAAAGATACTGTAGTTTTCTTTTTCATTGGCATTGTTTCCATGGATACATCGGTTATGCCATTATCCCTAATGTAACTTGTTCCTTTGCTCTGGCTGCTTCTAAGAATCTCTTGTTAGAGTTTTGAGCAATTTGATTACGATGTTTCTTGTGGTAAATCTGTTTGTGCTTGGAGTTCATTAAAGTTCTTATATGTGAATGTTTATATTTCTTATCAAGTTTGGGAAAATTAGGGTCATTTTTTTTTCTCTTTGTCCTTACCTATCTTTCCTCTCCTTTGGAGACTAATTTTTTATCTTCTTAATCAATGTCTTTCAAGTCAATTCAGACTTAACGTGTTCCTATGAGGCAGAATCAGACTGCTCTTCAGGGTTTCGGAGACTGTGCAGGTGTATGGGAGCCTAACGGTCATCTTTCTCTCATGGAGGGGCTGGTGGGTTTCAGACATGGACCTTCAGCCCCAAACTGACTCCACTCTACCACCAGGACTGCTTGTATCCAAACCTCCTGAAATTCTCCCATAGCTCACTAATTAATTTTTTAAAAATAAATCATTTTATTGGGGCTCATACAACTCTTATCACAATCCATACATACATCAATTGAGTAAAGCATCCTTATACATTCATTGCTCTCATCATTCTCAAAATTCGCCTTCCACTTGGGTTCCTGGAATCAGCTCATTTTCCTTTTTCCCTTCCCATCCCACCCCCTTCCCACTCCCTCATGAACCCTTAATAATTTATAAATTATTATTTTATCTTATCTTACACTGCCCAGTGTCTCCCTTCACCCACTTTCCTGGTGCCCATCCCCCAGAGAGGAGGTTACATGTAGATTCCCGAGATCAGTTTCCCCTTTCTACCCCCACCCCCTTCCCTTCCGGTGTCGCCACTCTCACCGTTGGTCCTGAGGGATTCATCTGTCCTAGATTCCCTGTGTTTCCAGATCCCAACTGTACCGCTGTGTATCCTCTGGTCTAACGAGGTTTGGAAGGTAGAATTGGGATTATGATAATTGAGGGGGAGGAAGTGTTTAAGAACTAGAGGAAGGTTGTGAGTTTCATTGTTGCTACACTGAACCCTGAGTGACTCATCTGCGCCCCCCTACCCCTCTGCAAGGGATTTCTGGTTGTCTACAGATGGGTATTATGTCCCCATCACACACTCCTCTCATTCACGATGATATGATTTTTTTCCCTGCCTTTGTTGCTTGAAACCTGGTCCCCTCAGCCCTTCATGATCACACGTTGGTGTGCTGCTTTCATGTGGGCTTTGTTGCTTATGGGCTAGATGGCCGCTTATGTACTTTAAAGTCTTTAAGTCCCCGGAAGCTATATCTCTCAATAGCTGGGCACCATCAGCCTTTTTCACCACGTTCTCACTCTCTCAATACAATAGCACCTTGCTCAGCTAAATGATCATTCCATGATACTCACTAATTAACTTTTAAATAAATTTTTGAAATCAAGCTTTGTATTTTGAGAAACATGTCGATTCACCTGCAGTTGTTAGAAATTATATAGAAAAACTACAGTATAATATCAAACCAGTATATTGGCATTGATACTGTCCAGACGTTCCCATCACCACCGGGATCCCATATTTTGCTTTCATAGGCACCCTCATTTCCTCTCTAACACATCCCTCCTTTAACCCCCAGTAATCACCCATATCTTCTCCATATCTATGTCAATTGTATCATTTTCAGAAGTTCATATAAAGAAAATCATATAACATGCAATGTTGGTTGTTGACTTTATACTCAGAATTATTCCTCTAAGATTCATCCAGAGTGTTGTTTTTATCAACAGCCTTTTCCTTTTAAGTTGCTGATCAGTGTTGCATTATATTAATATACTAAAGTTCATTCACTCACCCACTGAAGTACATCTTGGTAACTTACGGTTTTAAGCTATTAGAATAAAGCTGCCGTAAATGTTAATGCACAATTTAATCTAAGATAAGTCTTCTATCTATAGTACATAGTTGAATTTTGTTTTTATCCAGTCTGACTTTGCCTGTTGGTTGAATTGAATCTATGCACAAAATTTTATTATTGATATAGGTGGATTTAAATCTACGATTATTTTTTGTTTTGCTTTCTATATGTCGTCTTTTTGCTCCTCTATCGCTCCTTTTCTACTTGCTTTTTCTTAAGTGAGTTGAAGCACTTGGTGATGCAGATCAAGGATTATAGCCTTCCATATTTATTATAACTCAATGTAAGGAAGACCCAAATCCTTACAACTGAACCAACAGGTGACATGATGATAAATAGAGAAAAGGTAGAAGTTGTCAAGGATTTTGTCTTACTTAGATTCCTCATCAGTGCTTCTGGGAGCAGCAATCAAATGGTGAATTGCATTGGATAAATTTGTATTGAAGGGCAAGGATTTTCTTGGAGGACTGAGGTGTCCATGACCCAAGCTATGGTGTTCTCTAATGCATCATATGCACGTGAAAGTTGTAAGAAAGACCAGAGATGAATTGGTACATTGGAATTGTGATGCTAGAAAAGAGTCTTGAAAGCACCACGGACCGCTAAAAGGACAACCCGATCTGTATTGGAAAGAGTGAGATCAGAGTGCTCCTGATGCAAGGATTGCAAACCTTCATCTTCCATACTTTGGGCATGTTGGCAGGAGAGACACGTCTCTGGAGAAGACATCATGTTTGGTAAAGTGGAGGGGGTGGGGTGAAAAAGAGGAGGGTCCTCGATGAGATGGATCGACAATAGTAGCTACATCAATGGACTCAGGCATAGGAATCATTGTGAGGGGGCGCAGGACTGGGCAGTGTTTCATCCTGTTGTGCAGAGGGTTGCTGTGGGTTGCAGAGCCTGCTTGCTGGGCACCCAGCAACAACAACAACAACAACAAAGTGACTATTTTGTAGTACACCTCGATCGTGAACTAGCATAGCCAACAGCAAACGAGTGAAACTGAACCGCGAATCCATTCTACCAATTTTGCCATCTACTTCAAAAAATTTTTTTGTGTGGTGCTTGAAATATGTCGTAGTAATCATTTGAGATTTCTAAGTGGAATGACAGGGTCCCTATGTGGCACAAAAAGTTCATGTGTTTTGCTACAAACTGGAAGGTTGGAGAACTGAGTTCACCCAAAAGATGCCTCAGAAGGAAGGCCTAGTGATTTCCTTCCCCAAAATCGCAACCTTTGAGAACGCACTGGAGCGCAGCTCTGCAGGACCCGCAGGGGGGGTGATGGGATGTCTGCCGTGACCATCATGTGTCACAGTCCTTTGGACGGAAACGGAATTGTTAAGCAGCGGGAGCCTCAATTGCACCACAAAATAATCTTGCAAAATAGATGCTAAACTAATCAGTAGTACATAAAAATATTGATTGGCTATGATGTTCAACTAAGCCATCACCAACGAAGTCACCACAGACATGCTCTACTACAGCAGTCATGTTAGCAATTGCTTCCAGAACCCTGTGGCTTTCATGCAAGGACAGTCCTGGCTCTGAGTGCTGTTCTGTCTTACTGACACGTTTTCTTTACCATCCGCTCCTTGTAGTGCATTTGGAAACAAATACACGTCTGAGGCGCACTTCAGCTGGCCTTCTAAAAGAGAGATGTGTTCGACGGAGCCAGGGGAGTTTCCCAGATCCGCAAGGCAAGCGTTCAGCTATGGCTTCATCAAGAACCCCTGGGGCGGCCATGGTTTTTCACCTCTTCCATTTATTGCATTGACGTTCTTATTCTTACTTTTGGCTTTCAAAATATATAAATAAAAAGCAGGTGGGTGCTGTCAGAACTTGCTTAGGAGTGCACAAAAATTTTAAAACAAAAGGAAAATGCTGCTGAAAAATAGCAACCGCGGTCTCCAAGAGACGTCGTTTCGGGTACAGGATCTCCATCAAGTGAACTGAAATGTGAGTCTCAGTCCCAGACTCCCAGGGGATAATAACTGGACTAATGTCAGCAGGGGCTCTGATAGTAAACGCTGAAAGGTGGATATTGGAGTGCTTTTCTAGAAAAAGAATCAAACAAACAAAAATCTGTGGGAGCATAAATGACATTAGAAATTCCTAATGCAGTCCAGTGGACTCTCAAGAGTTCATGGAAAAAATAGAATGACAAGATAAGGGAATTTTTCCCATGCTCTTTTGGAAGCCTTCTCACGATTCTCCTCATGAAAATTACTTTGGTAGGGTACCACACTTCCCTATTCTCTTACACATCCACTTTACCTTCATCCTCTAGAGGAGGAAGCCATGCGCCATTTACCCCACTTTACATCTGAACAAACAAATTCAGACTTTCGGTGACTTATCCAAGCCTTGTGAGCAGATCTTGAATCCAAGTTTTCTGGGTTCTACCCCGCGTATGCTTCCGAAGCCCACATCTGCAGCCAGGGCCAGTGAAAGGGCAAAGAAACCGATGCCGTGGAGGTAATGACAGAGGATAAGTAAGTTGAGTAGCAGTCTACTTTATTTTTTAATTTAGTATTAATTGGGAGTATATATATATATATATAATTCCACAGTTTAGTAAAGTCAAGCTGTATTGTACAATTGCCACCACAGTTTCATTGTTTCCTATTTTAGAAAACAGAATCCTATTTTAAAACTTGGTTTAGAGTTTTGCCATTCTATAAACAAATTATTTCTCTTGGATCCCATTTGTACTCTACTAGCCCTTTTTCTGCTCTTTCTTATGGATACCCCCAAATTATTCTAATTTATGTTTTCTTATTTAATTTAAATTGCTATGGTCTGATTCCTCTTCTAACAGTGAACCAGGACTGACCTGAAAGCTCTGCAGAAAATAACGTGGATGACGGTAATAATGACAGTAACAATCTATGGCCAGTCTTCTAAAGATTAGTCTTTCTTTTGAAACTGAGGAACAGCACAAAAAATTGGAAAATAAATGTTAACTATAAGACATTAGATGAAAGGATTCCTTATTCGGTGATTGATATGAGCCTAAGGAACTAGCTCCATGTGTGGAACCAGAGCAGAAAAACATAAGTACAAAGGTATTATGCAAACAAAGAACAGCATTTCCATGTGTGTAAGTTTAACTGAGTCTGGCTAAAGTGAGCTCTGGGCACCTTCCTTACTACAGACACGGGAATCTGGGATTTGTATCTCAAACATTCTTCATGGTTAGATCATTGTTTAAATAAACGTAAGGTAGTAGTTCTGGTGGAGTATGCAGAGTGAGAATGTGCAAGGGAAGAAAACATGAGCACCAATTTTAAATGTTTCCAAGACACACATAAACAAACACAGTGTTAATACAGCGGCGATAACATCAGGCTACGTCAAGAAAAGCAGATAATATCTCAATGTAAGGTTTCTCCTACTTAGAAGTTCGCCATCATATGGAAAAGACTAGGACATCTGAGAACACCAGGGATCAGATCTGTAAGAAACGAACACACTTTCTAAACTTAAAACAGAAACATCTCTCCATCTGGCTCAAAGGCCCCGCCGAAAAGAAAACTGTTACGTTTTCCTTCCAGTGGAAACTCCAACTGGTTCCGCTCACTAAAAAATGTTCCTTTACACATTTCTAATCATTTGCTTTGTGCTTTTTATAGAATGCTACTGCCTTGCATATCGCCAATTATTACACTAATAATCAAGATATAACAAGATTTGAAACCCCTCCTGTCGAAAGAATGATCATCTCACAAATGCTTGTAACTTAAAACTTCTTCTTGAACTCAATACACACTGCTCTCCCCACTTTGATCACCATGTTGCCTTTCCACGTGGTGACTGATGCCTTGAACCGGAAGACTGAGGGGCAACCATGGAAGAAGCAACTGAGCCGAGCCTTGAGGATATCTGGCAATGAAGGTCAACGAGAAATGTTGGCTCTCTGAAATACAGTCTTTGAACTGAAAGGTTTAGAATTTAAAGAGAAATTACGGGGCAATGATCACGGAGGCAGGTGGATGCTGTTGGAGACAAGATGTCCCCTTTCCTCATTTCCCATAGGGATAGATGCCTTTCTCCTCCTTCTCTCTGCTCTGTGCCAAGGTCACAAGAAGAATTACATCGGATCCTGGCTTTCTCAGGATCAGGTGACAGTCAATGTCTCTGAAACCCATTTGTTCATTTGCACAAAGGGAATAATTAATGCTGATTAGCATAGAGAGTGGTGGAAAGAATTCATTTTAAAACTGTAAAATATATTTTTCCCTATGAAGCAGCATCAATGATAATTATTTTGTTTGTTTATTTTCTCATGTTTCTGGCCTCTTTTCTATTCCTTGATCTTTGACTTTTTCCTACCTTCTCCTTAATCCCTTTCCCCCTTTCTCCTTGGTTTACATTTAACTGTAAAATGTGAAAACCTGTACTAGAGTGCTCACATTGTTGAAAAAGCTCTTGGACCCGGTTTAGCATGGGAGTGTCAAGTTCTTTAAGCCAAAAGGTGGATTTCTGCACCAGGTGCCTGCTGAGTTTGTATTTCACCATTTCTAGTTCTTGAGACCAGTTAAGGGTGGATAGTACCTTAAAGCCCCTCTCTTCTGTGTTTGCTTGATGCTCAAAACAAACTAAAAATCCCAAAGTTCTACATAATGTACTGTTAAATGTGGGAAAATGGAAATAATTATGGTTTTGAGGGGTCACTTTAAAATGCAAGCATCCTTTTATTATTTTCTTTTTCTTTCAAATAACCCAGAAGTAATGAAACTTCCCACAGATTAGCTTGCTCATCTGGCCAAATCTGGCTCAGCCTCCTGACAATGTCTGGTTAAAAGATGTGACTGCCACAAACACCGCTTCTCGCTCCTACACCATGTTTTGCTCATTACCTGGCAAAGGTACAAGCCACAATTCTCGTAAACCTCCTGATTTCCCGTCCATAATTTAAGGAAGCAAACTATGGCTGACAAACCACATGAAACTCCCTTAAATTGATGTAACTACATGATATCTCTGCAAATGAATCAGTGTTTACCCAAATGCTGCACGATGCAGAGACAGGCATAGGCAATAAATACCAGACTTCCAATATCCACAGTGCACAGACTTGATCTCAGTGACAACTCCATTTCATCTGCATCTGAAGGAAAAGCAATGGCTATAGCTCCAGAGCAGGCTAGAAATGGTGTGTGTGTGTTGGACATCTGTTTCTCTAAACAGTTTACATTGGGAAAACAAAGTTGGATTATTACAATGGAAGCCTATTTTAGCCAGGGCCAAAGAAAATATTTTAAGAAATTAGGATTGTTCCTTAGAAGGGAGCATGGTGCCTCACTAAACTTTGGACACGCTATCAGAGGAGGGACCAATTTCTGGAAAGGGGATCGTGCTTGGTACCATAAGCAAAGCAGAGGACCCTCAGTGAGACTGATTGACACAGTAGCTAACACCAGCGAGCTCAAAATTACCTACCATTGTGAGGATGGCAAAGAACCAAGCAAAATTGCTTTAAGTCAGACCTGACTCAATGACACCTAACACGACATCAGAACGGCTTTCAAAGAAGGCACACACTGTCATTTTTAAATACTGTATTCTCATCGATACCGAGAAAGCCATCTTCTTGGCAAGGGTGTGCTAGATTTTCCTTTATGCCTCAAACAAGTACTCCTGTCTTTCTTACTGTGTGTTTGAATGATATTGCGTGCTGAAAATATATATAACCGAAGTCAAAACTCATGACCATAGAGGTGATGCGACTCATAGAGACCCGATAGGACAGAGTGGAACTGACCCTTTGGGTTTCTGAGACTGTAACTATTCACAGGAGCAGAAAGTCTCACCTGTCTCCCGTGGGGATATGATAGTAAACAAACAATACATTCTCTTCTGTTACAGATCTTGTAGCCTATACGAGAAATCAGCAAACTATAGTCCAGGGCAAACCCAGTCTGTTTTTGCATAAAAAAAATTATTGAGGCGTAGTTACAATCCTTTGATTATGTATTGTTGATAACTGCATTTGGAGTCCTGGTGGCATAGTGGGTTACCAGTTGGGCTGCTAACCGCAGGGTCAGCATTTCAAAACCACCAGGTGCTCCAAGGAGAAAGATGAGGGTTTCTACCTGTGTAAAGATTTAGCATCTTGGAAGTCCACAGGTGCAGGTCCACTCTGTCAAATAGTGTCGACAATAGCCAGAATTGAGTCAATGAGTGAGTGACAGGTGAGTTATGATCAGAGATGAATTTGTTATGAAATTGAGTGCAATTTCCTTATCTAACAACACTGTCTGCAGAAGAATAGATGACATGCCTGCTGATATTCGTGATCAGCTAAGCCAGGAAATTAAATCTGCTCCACTTCCAATATTTAGCATCCAGCCTGGTGAATCTACCGACATCGCAAGCTGTTCAGTTACTGGTTTATGTGAGGAATATTAATGATGGTGACTTTAAAGATGAGTTGCTTTTTTGCAAACCTCTTGAAACAATAGCTACCGTACGTGATGTATTTGACTCAGTTGGTTCATGTATGAAAGAGCATCAGATCTCTTGGGAAAAGGTTTGGGGTGTTTGCACAGATGGTGGATCTGGATTTCAACGTTTGGTCCTGAATGAGTCACCAAAATCATCAGAACTCACTCTATGATTCATAATGCATTCTTATGACTGCAAACACTTGATCCAGATTTTTGTAATTGGCATTATAGAGAAATCAGAAATTACCATTATAATCCTTTTGTCTGGTTCAATGTCATGTTCCTCTAAGAAAGCAGATAAGGTAGGCACCATGTCAATTTTATTTTCATCCTTTTTTTTTTTTTTTGCCAAAGCTGAAGTTTCATTTAGAATGATCGGATCTTTTCAGACAAATCACAGCATGTTCTATTTGGTCCTTGCGGTGATACATTTAACTCATTCAAGATATCAACCATCTTTTGTGTAGTTCACTTTCATCGCTGCAAAGTGCTTCGAACTGAGGTCTTGTTTTCTGATTACAAAAACGTTTTGAGTTCTTTTTTTTTTTAAATCTTTTTATTGGGGCTCATAAGGCTCTTATCACAATCTGTACATACATCAATTGAGCAAAGCACCCTTATACATTCGTTGCACTCGTCACTCTCATAATTCACCTTCCAATTGGGTTCCTGGAATCAGCTCGGTTTCCATTTTTTCCCCCCATCCCCCTCCCTTCCCGATCCCACCCCTGGTCCATTGATAGTTTATAAATAATTATTATATCTTATCTTACACTCCCCGGCGTCTCCCCTCACCCGCCTCCCCCTTGCCAATCTCCCAGAGAGGAGGTTACACATAGATCTCCGAGATCGGCTCTCCCTTTCTACATGCCCTTCCCTCCTGGTGTCGCCACTCCCACCGCTGGTGTTGAGGGGTTCGTCTGTCCTAGATTCCCTGTGCCTCCAGATCCCCACTGCACCGCTGTACATCCTCTGGTATAACCAGGTCCGCAAGGCAAGGGATGCTCAAAAACATGTTTTAAAACCTTTCCTCTCGACGACCATCTCACTTCAGTGTGAAATAGCAGAGCATTGTTCAGCTCATTTATCTACAATGCCTGTTCTGGCTGAGGCCGTGTTGCTCCTTCTTCTTCCATTTCCAGCAACATATCGTTGTGAAACAGGGTTTTCCATTTGTTGGTTATCAAGTCTAAATACAGAAGTAAACTTGTTATGGAAGATGATCTTTGTGCTCTTGTCGGGACTGCCCTGAGAATTTCTGATCTGATGAGAAAGAAGCTATCTCAAACTGACTTCGGTTTTTTATGCATACTGTTGCAAAAAGTAGCAATGTAGTTTACTGTTGTTATATTAAGACTGTAACCCCTGCTACACCATGCTTCAAGACAAAATTTCATTTATTTGTAATTCTAAATAAATATTTTATAATATATGATTAAATATTGTTTTTGTGATTAGTCACTGTACTTTATGTTCAATTTGTAACAATGAAACTACATCCTGCATATCATATATTACATTATGATTCATTACAACAACAAAATAATAGTTATGAAGTAGCAATGAAAATAATTTTATGGTTGGGGGTCACCACCACATGAGGAACTGTATTAAAGGGTGGCGGCATTAGGAAGGTCGAGAACCACTGGTCTAGAGAAAGAAATGGACAAGAATATCGAAAAGTACTGTACTGTCTGCTAATAGCTATAATGTGGGAAAGGTATGGCTATAGGAACCTGGTCAGTAGTTTAAATTCACCAGCTGCTCCCAGGGAGGAGGACCATGCTGTCTGGCCCTGTAAAGACGTACAGCCTCCAAAACCCTGTACTGGGTTGCTATGATGTGGCATCAATTTGATAGCAATGGGTTTATGGAGCAACAAATGATACGTATAGCAGTCAGCATTTCTCAGAGTCACAAGTCCAAAGGGAGCTACTGAAAAACAATGGTGTTTCCCAATGAACTTCGAAGGCCCGCATCCACAAACATATGAAGGTATGTCAAAAGTTACTCTTATAAAATCATAGAAACTTTTGTTAAACAAAACAAACATAGGAAAATATGAAACTATTATAATTTCTCCATCATATCTTCCATCTCAATGGATGTACTTTTTTGGGTAGCGATGTTTTCATCTTTATAATCTTTCCCCAAAGAATTGTGTGCCCTTAGATGTACACCATGTCAAAACAGTAATTTTGGCATCCTTGCGGGACTCAAATTATGTTCCTTTTAAATGTTCTTTGAATTTTGGATGAAAAAAAAGTTCAGCAGAGCAAGACCCGTGTGTTTTGTGGATGCAGGAACATTTCCCAGGAAATGTCTCATAGTTCTTTCTACCTTCGTACTGTTGTGTACTGTTGTGATGGAAAATAACTTCTCAGAGCAGTCTAGCTGATCATTTTTCTTGAAACTTTTTCATAACAAATTGTCATTTTCCTGTGTCTTTCAGGATAACGTCCCAAGATTATCCCTTGGGAAATCCCCAAACTGTCACCATAAATTTCTTAGCTGACCCCTCTGCCTTCAATTGAACTGGGATGGCAGAGCCCCTCAGAAACCATTGTTTTGAGTGGAGCTTTTATTATTTTTTAAAAGTATCCTAACAAGATAAAGGCAAGTGTATAACTAAGAAAACTTGTGTGAAGCCCTTTACTGATCACAGAGACATGTTTAAATATGTTTGTTTGCATGATTGCTTGTTTGTTTTGTGGGGCATGCAGGTAAAAATGAATGGACAGCTGATAAATTATTAAAGTTTTAGACTAGGAAAATGAAGACCTGATATGTAAACCTTCACTTAATTCATGATAAAAATTAAAATAAAATGTTTGTTTGGTAAACATTTGCATGTATGAATGACACTTTCTTAGCAATACTCTTTTTATTTGCTCCCGTGTGTGTGTGTGATTTTACACATCATAAGGGGGTTTGAAAAGTTTGTGGAAAGTTTTATTATCTTTTTATTTAATTTTTCCATGAGCTTTTTGAGGCTCATTGTATGTACACACACACATATCATACAACAGACAATTGATTTCCCCTGATTCATAAGCTGTCCTAGAGAAGATGAAAAACTTCTACACTTCTGCCAGTCACTGTTGACATGGAACACAAAAGGTCAGTCATGTGACACAACTGCCCCCTTGGCATGTGGACGCTGCCTTGTGGAGAAGTCATTCACAGATGTCTCTGTCTGGCATCATAGGTAAGAAAACAATAAAAAGGGGACTTCTTTCTCCCAGTCTTCATTGAACAGGTAGTATTAATTACATAGATAATTAATTAATGAGAATTTCTGCTACATTGGATTCCCACCAATACTATAGCTGAAGGACAGAGAAAATATTTCCTCCAGAATTTTTGTACCCCAAAGCTTACGTGACCCTTTATGCAACTGTCTGACCACACATCATGAATCTAGCACGCGGAGGAATGGGGAGCACTGCCTGTCAAACTTATCTGAAGGACTTCCTTCTCACACAGTCCATGATTTGAACAATTACACGAGCAGACCAGTGTTAAACCAAATTTTCTATAACTTTTAAACTCTAGCTTGTGCAGACAGAAAAACCACAACATTTTTATTATTTGCCTCCTCCCATTAACATGAAAACTACATTAAAAGAATTTTGTGTAATGCACATTTGTACATTCATTTGCCCTCATCATTCTCAAAACATTTGCTCTCCACCGAAGTCCCTGGCATCAGCTCCTCATTTTTCCCCTCCCTCCCCACTTCCCCCTCCCTCATGAACCCTTGATAATTTATAAATTATTATTTTGTCATATCTTGCCCTGTCCGACATCTTCCTTCATCCACTTTTCTGCTGTCCATCCCCCAGGGAGGAGGTCACATGAAGATCCTTGTAATCAGTTCCCCCTTTCCAACTCACCCTCCCTCTACCCTCCCAGTATGGCCACTCACACCACTGGTCCTGAAGGGATCATCCGCCTGGATTCCCTGTGTTTCCACTTCCTATCTGTACCAGAGTACATCCTCTGTCTCGCCAGATTTGTAAGCTAGAATTGAGATCATGATAGTTGGAGAGGAGGAAGCATTTAGAAACTAGAGGGAAGTTATATGTTTCATTGTTGCTACATCACACCCTGACTGGCTCATCTCCTCCCTGAGAACCTTCTGTAAGGGGATGTCCAGTGGCCTACAAATGGGCTTTGTGTCTCCACTCCGCACAGCCCCCCACCTCATTCACTATGATAAGATTTTTTTGTCTAATAATGCCTGATACCTGATTCCTTCAACACCTCTTGATTGTGCAGGCTGGTGTGCTTCTCCCATGTGGGCTTTGTTGCTTCTGAGATAGATGGCCTCTTGTTTACTCTCAAGCCTTTAAGACCCCAGATGCTCTATCTTTTGATAGCTGGGCACCATCAGCTTTCTGATATATGTATAGATTGTGATAATAGTTGTATGCACCCCTAATAAAACTATTTAAAAAGAAGAATTTTGATCGATCACTGATATGTCCCAAGCACTTAGAATATCTGGCATGTAAGCAGCTATTCAAATAATTGTTGAATAAATGGCTAAACTTATTGATGGAATCATTTCAGTGTCGATAAGTTCCAGGCAAATAGTCTCAGTTTTTGAACTTTTCGGTATTTGAACACAACTTTGGAACAAATTGAGTTTGACAACTGAGATATCACTGCGCAGTGTATTTGCCGGATGCAATACATCATTTTGTCTCCTGACTTCTCCATCAACACAGGTTATGGAGCCAAACAAAATGAAGTTTTGACCACTTCGATCTTTTCTGTACATATTGCTTTATGGCATAATGGTCCAGTTATGAAGATTTGGATTTTCTTGAAATTGAGTTGCAATCTATATTAAAGACCATCGTCTCTGATTTTCATCAGCAAGTGCTTCAAGTCCTCCTCTCTTTCAACACACAGATTATATCATGTGACTGTTGTAGATTGTTAATACGTCTTGCTCCAATCCTATTGAGGCTTTCTCCCTATAGTCCACCTTCTCAGATTGTGAGCTCCGCACACAGTAGGTTGAAGAGGTATCGTGAAAAAATACAGCCCCGATGCACAATGTTTCTGATTTTAAAACGTGCAAGAGTGTCATGTGTGGCTCATAAGACTGTCTCGGACTATGGATGGGTTCCAGGTGAGCACAATGAAGCATCCTGAAATTCCTACTCTTCTCGACGTTATCTACAGTTTTTTTCTTATGATCCCCATCGTCCAGTGCCCTTGCACAGTCAATAAACACAAGCAAACATGTTTCCGGTACTTTCTGCTTTCAGCCAGGGTGCCCCTGATGTCAGCTATGATATCCCATCTACCGCATTTTCTTCTGACTGCATGTTGCATTTCTAGGTTCCGGGTGTCAGCTGCAATCATTTTTGAGTGATCACCACATTTTACTTGTTGCTGTTTTTCTTAGGTGTCCTCAAGTTAGTCCGACGCATAGTGCGCCTACGTACAACAGAACGAAACCCTGCCCAGCGCGGTGCTGTCCCTACAATTGCTGCTGCCACTTCCTGGGGGATTTCCTTGTTTTCACTGTCCTTCTGCTTAAGTCAGCATCATGTCCTTTTCCAGGGACTGGTCTCCCCTGATAACATGTCCAAAGCACATGAGACACATTTCACAATCCTTCTTTCTAAGTATCTTTCAGGCTACCCCTCTTCCAAGATATATGTGTTTGTTCTTTTGGCATTCTATGGTACTTTTCATAAGCATGGCCAACATCATAATTTGAACACATGGATTCTTGTCCAGTATTACTTATCCAAGTGCAAATGAGACATGGAAAACACCATGGCTGGGGTCAGGTGTACCTTAGTCATCAAAGTAGCATGCTCGTTCTTGAACACATTAAAGAGATCTTATGCAGCAAACTTACCCAATGCGGCAAGTCTTGATTTCTTTAAGACTGCTGTCTTGAGCACTGACGAAATCATTGATCATTTCAATCTTATCTCTGTATGTCTTGAGATTGTCAACTGGTCAAGCTGCCAGAATTTTGTTTTTCTTTACAATGATTTGTAATCCATTCGGATGCCTGCGAACCTTGACCTTCATCAGCAAGTGCTTGAAGCCCTCCTCACTTTCAGCAAGCAAGGTGGTGTCATCTGCATATGGCAGGTTGTTAATGAGTCCCTCTTCAGTGCTGATACTTTCTTATTCATATAATTCAGCTTCCCTTATTATCTCTTCAGCATACAGGTTGAATAAATATGGCGAGAGGGGCTAAGCCTGGCACTCACATTTCCTGATTTGGAACCATGCATTCATTATTCCCTTGCTGTATTCAAATGAGTCCCTCTTGTCCTCTTGTTCCATAAATAGGTTCTGCATGAGCACAATTAAGTATTCCGAATTTCCCAGTGTTCTCAAGGCTCTTCATTGTTTATATTCCACACAGTCTAATGCCTTTGTAGGGTCAATAGTATACAAGTAAACATCTTTCTGATATTCTCTGCTTTGAGCAACAATGCATCTGACATTGACAATGATGCCCTTGCTCCACAGCCTCTTCTGAATGCGTCATGAATTTTGGGAAGCTCCCCATTGATGTACTGCTGTTGAAAAAAGGGTTCTGTTTAATGATTGTTAGTTAAAATTTACTTGCATTTGGTATTAATGATTTTGTTCAATAATTCTGTCGTGTCGTCTTTCTTTGGAATGGGTACAAATATAGGTCTCTTCCATTCAATTGGCCATATAGCTCTATCCTCCCATTTTCTTTTTATGCTTTCAAAATATTATTTCTTATATATTATACTTAGCATGTTTTAAAGATGGCCACACACTTTTTGGAGCCTCCTTTGTATAGCTTGTCTCTAAAGGTGGAAACGACCTTCAATTTAGCTTTTAACTCGAGAATTCACACCTTCTCCATTATCAAACAGCCTGTTTTATTTTTCCACTCTGTCTCCTCTGCTTGCTTCTCTATGCAAACTCCTAGGTACACTTACATTTTTATTAGTCTAGTACTACTGTATGCTTTTTCCCTTCCATTAGAGAGATTTTCTTCCTTTTTAAAAAAAGATACGGTATGCTCTTTTTTACTTTGGCCAACTCTATTCAATATTCTACCCTCAGTCACATATAAAGTGTAATCTTTAACAATCTGAAGATAAAAATCCTATGATTAAAAAAATTGATATTAGCTCCTTTATAGAGCTAGAGGTATCAAAATCTTAGAGCTTGGGAACAAAATAGAGTCAACTTAAAATATATATTTGGGCAAAGGAGAGTGATGCAGAGGAAAGAAGTAGCTGGCACAATGAGGAAGTATAGGAACCACGATTGAAAATGTCGTTATTTCAAGGCAACTAACAAATGATCATCTTTCAGTTACGTTAGAGCAGCAGCCCTTATGGCCCAATGCCCATGCAATCTAAACGTGTCATTTCAGAATATAGCAAATGTTAATTGGTAGAAAACTCTAGAAAAGCAGATGCCAGCCAGCATAAGAGTGGAGCAAGCAGATGGCAGGAGTCTGGCTGCTCATTCATCACATGGCCATCACAGCTGGGCCAAAATGTCCGAGGAAGGCAATAAAGCCAGTCCCATCAGCATTTACACAAAGAACACTTCTTGGGCAGCTGTCGTGGGGTACAGACCCAGTCTGTCTGTTAGGATCATACTGAAGATTCTACCTGGGGGAGTAGAGAGGACTGCCGCAGGAGGAACCCACCATTCAGGTGCTCCCACACAGACAGCAGCTCTTGACTCACCTGGATGGCTGTGAACCATGCCACCTGGAAAGACAGAAGCCGAATTGCAGTTTCCTCCTGGGGCCAAATGCTGGCCTCTCTCTGTGAAGGCTGTGCAACTTCATGGTGGCCCAGATCATCAACAATTCCCAGGTCAAAGGCTCTGGAAAGCAGTATGATGAAAATCATACTGGAAGAGAAGCATGCCATCTTCCTGTGGTTCATACCTCTTAATAATTCAAGGAGAAAATGCTAACACGGTGTGTTTACTGACACAAGCATTCCCCAAGCAGCCAAAGGAAAATATTCATTTCTTGAAATGAGAATGTAAAAAGAAGAGAAAAAATCCCAAGAAATGGGGTTTCCTCAGGAGTCACGATGTTCTAAGAAACCAGAGGTTCCTTGCTTTATGGCTCCAAAAACCTTTGACCTTGAGCCCAGATTTGGCCTTCTGAGGACCTCTTCCACTTTTCCTGATTTAGGTGAATGAGTGCTTCTAGTGTTTCATCAGCTTGTTGAAGCATTTCATTGATATTCTGTTCATTCATGGACAACTGTTTCTTGCTAATGCCTTCAGTGAATCTTGAACTTCTTCCTTCAGTACCATTGGTACTTGATCATATCCTACCCCTTAAAATGTTTGAATGTCAAGTGGTTCTTTTTCATACAGTGACTCAATATTCCTTCCATATTCCTGTGATGTTTCCTGCATTGTTGAAAATTTTACCTCTAGAACTTTTCAATATTGCAACTCAGCCTTAGACTTTTTTTTCTTCAATTCTTTCAGCTTTAGATACACTGGGCATGTTCTTCCTTTTCAGCATTTTAACTCCAGGTCTTTGCACATTTCAATATAATAGTATGCACTGTCCTTTTGAGTTGTTCTTTCACATATTCCATTCAACTCTTTTTATTCATCATTTATCCCATGTGCTTTAGCTACTCTAGGATCAAGAGAAAGTTTCAGAGTCTCTTCTAACATCCATTTCAATCTTTTCTCTCTTTCCTGTCTTTATAATGACCTTTAACATTGTTGTATATGACTTTCCTGTTATTATACCACAGCTGGTTGGTTCTTCGGTTATTAGTGATCAACAAGGAAAATCTATTCTTGAGATGTTTTCAAAATTCAGATGGGATATATTCAAAATAATATTTAGTTCTCATGGCCTGGGCTCTAATTGACTAGTGTTAGTTTTCTTGAAAGTACGTACTAAGCCATTGATGATGTTTTTCTGTCAGCACCTGGACTCCTTTTGAAGGATGATATTGAACTTCCCCCATTATTTGCTCCCAAGAGATGAAAAGACATATGGCGTGAGGCAAATCTGCTGCACAAGATCTCTAGAGTACTGAAGAGCAAGGATGTTTCTTTGAAGACTAGTGTGTACCTGGCCCAAGGCATGATATTCTCAATTGTCTCATATACATGTGAAAGTTGGACATTGAATAAGGGAGACTTAGAAGAATGAATGCATTTAATTGTTCTGGAGAAGGATATTGACAGTAACTTAGACTGCTAAAAGGACAAACACATCTTTATGGAAAGAAGTAAAGCAGAGTGCTCTTTAAAGGCCAGGATAGCCAGACTGTCCCATATATTTTGCACATATATTCAGAAGAGACCAGTCCCCAGAGAAGAGCATCGTGTTTTATAAAGTGGAGAAGCAGCACAAAAAAGGAAGTCCCTGATGAAATGAATTGACACAGTGGCTGCATAAATGGGCTCAGTCAGAGGAACGATTGTGAAGATGGTGTAGGACCATGCAGTGTTTTGGTGTGTTGGACATAGGGTTCGCTATGGGTCAGGGCTGACTCAGTGGCACCTCGCAGTAACACCAACATCACAGTACTTTAAGATGTGTCTTTAAAGGTTCTTTTTGACTATGCTAGTCATGCCATTCAGCTTGAACGTGTTATTTCTGGCATAGTGTACCATGTATGACTCAAAATGTTCAATACTAATCCATTTCAGCTAAGTGATGTCTAGAATATTTCTCTTTATCCATTCTAATTTAGATTTTAATGATTTTCAGTTTTTCTAGATTTGGACTTCATATGTTCCATCTTCTTATAACTAATGGATATTTACACTTGTTCCTTCTCATTTTTGTCATGTCCCCTTATCAAATGAAGGTTCCAAAATCTTGACTCCATCTACACCTCTAAGGGTAGCTCAAAGAAGAACACTCTTTTTTGTGAAGGTAGCTCTTCTCCAATCCAAGTTTAAGTACCTTCCATCCTAAAGGTTCAACTTTTTGCACTATACATGAAACTGTTCTATAGCTGTTAATAAGTGACTAATCCTTCATAAATAAGCAGTCTGGCCCTTCTTTTTAGTCCATGACTAGTCTCGAAGCTTCCACGGTGACACAGTTGGAATTTGAGCTATTGGTGCCATAGATTCCAGCATCACACAAGAAACACCCCACAGTATGACACACAGACAGACAGACAGACAGACAGACAGACAGACAGACAGACAGACAGAGGGGAGTCCTATGACTCAGTCCCTCCAAAGATAAAATAAATGGGATTTAAGCCTTAAGGATTGGAAAGTGTCTTTCAGTTGGAGATACAAGCTATTTGTAAATATAATATCATTTTGATAGTCCAGTTAGGATTGCAACACAAAAACATCATCATAGGCACTACTTATTTAATAGTTTCTAAATGTCAAATATTATCTTAACCAGTCTATATGTTATTAATAATATTTATAATAATTATTCCAATTTATTTTAGGAGGTTCAGAGAGATAAAGTGACTCCATTAAGAGTGATTCATTATTAAATGATTAGCTAGGATTTTAACTGCATTAATCTGACTCCAAAATGTTGCCTCGGTTCACTATATTATCATTTAATTACATTAACACCAAGGTGATTGAGAAGTCCCATCATATTTGGTTTAAAATATAAAGGCAGCAATGATCTATTAAAATTGCTGATGACATGTATATTTTCCCAGTTCAACTCTTACTTTATCACTTTCGATTTTTTTTTGTCGGTTGGTTGGTAGGTTTGTTGGTTAGTTAGCTTTTCATCTGACAATAAAAATGAACTATTAGATCATTCAACCATGTGTAAATTGTGTATCTTGTTATATAATAGCTAATTTTGCCAAATATTTGTTAATTGCATAAGGTTTCGGACCTGCTCCAAGCCCAACTTTTTACTTAATCTCTTTTATGGGCGCTACTGGACTTCTCGTCCCAATGTTAAGGCAAGACCTGTCAGCCCAAGTTGCGATTTGAATTTTTTTTTCTTTTTTAAAAAAATTTATTAGGGGTGCGATTTGAATTTTCTGGGATTGCGCCTCCATTTCATTAGAATCACCTCAGTGTTTACAAAGTCACTGACAGTATTATCTAGAACTCATCTTAGGTAAAAGCACCTTTTACACTCTGACCCAGTCTCAGACCATATACGAGCTATCAATCTTTACATTCTACAAGTGCTCATTTCCACAAGTTAGGATTAGTAACAGTGTCAGTATGCATTTCTTTTTAAAAATCTCTTTATTTTTATTTATTTTATTAAATCATTTTTGGGTGCCTCATACAACTCTTATCACCTCCCACACTTACATCCATTGGGTCAAGCACTCCTGCACATTAGTTCCCCTCATCATTCTCAAAGCATTTGCTTTCTACTTGAGCCCTTGGTATCCACTCTTCATTTTCCCCTCCTTGCCCACTCCCTACTCCCACTCCCTCATGAATCCTTGATAATTTAATTATTATTATTATTTTGTCAGATCTTACACTGTCCGATGTCCCCCTTCACCCACTTCTCTGCTGTCCGTCCCCCAGGGAGTAGGTTATATATAGAACCTTGTAATCTGTTCTCCGCTTCTCCCTCACCTTCCCTCCACCCTCCCAGTATCACCATTCTCCATTCTCTTTTTTAAAAAATGAGAACTTTTTGGCTTCAGCTTAATGCAAACGGAACTTTAGAATCACATTTCTTTCCCTTGTAGGAGTTCAGGAGTCTACAAAGATTTGTTTATATAATCCGTGCACTGGAGACTATCAATGCTTCTCAGTGAGAGCCTATGGGATGATGTCAAGCAGACTTTCATTTAGATATTGGCCCACTATTAAAGAGGGGTGTGCAGTTGGAGAAGTTGCTTAGAGGCCTCAGTTTTCTTATCT
Organism: Tenrec ecaudatus; assembly: GCF_050624435.1. Taxonomy (NCBI): domain Eukaryota; kingdom Metazoa; phylum Chordata; class Mammalia; order Afrosoricida; family Tenrecidae; genus Tenrec; species Tenrec ecaudatus. The sequence goes on from NC_134530.1 coordinate 104,066,020, forward strand.
CTAAATTGATGTAAGAAAATTCAATTCACAGGGCTCTTCTGGAGGTTAAGTGGGTTAATTAATAAGGAGCTAGAAAGTACTTTTAGAGATAAGTCTGTACGTATTTTTTCACCCTGCATTTCCTTTTTAAAATTTGTTTTCTTTTTAAATTTAATTTTATTTAATTTAAGTTGGTATCCATCCCTGTGCCCTTTACTGTAGGGAGGTCATACAATGGGGCACAAAACATAAGATCCCTTAGGGACTTCTGGATTTGCCTAAAAAGAGAAAAAAATTTAAATCCATCTAGTGCAAACAGATTGTAGGCATAGATCAGAATCATAATGGCATAAAGGAAAATGTTTCTCCATATAAAATGAAAACATTTTCATAGGCTGTAGTAAGAGAAATAAGGAAGAAGTTTCTGGATGTTGACCCAGAAGTGATCCTCTTTTGGAGAATACCACTAGGATTCAGTGAAATCCTGGGAATTACATTTAAATGACATGTCAGGATCATGAAAGATTATACTGAAATAAAAATCTAGGCAAGTAGGTTAGCATCAGATTGTACCTGGTTAAAGATCTTACAATTGTGTGCTGGAGAGTCCAGTTTTAAAATGAAGTGACAATTCATTCAGCAACTATTTTAGGATGATTAATCTTGGGACAGTTATGGGTGAAGCAAGAAACTGCTGGCAGAGAGAAATTAGTGGGAGAGACAGATGTGAGAGATTAACGGAATAGCTAGAGCCCAAAGTATCTGAAATTGTAACTTTGCATGGTTTGAACCTCACGGTTCCTGGACTTTAAAGGCCGGAGGAGGCAAGCACATTGGCTGAAATCTCAGCATGCTCTTGGTCTTGCACAGCCACCTGTGAGCTAAAGCCGAGTTTGAAATAGAAAGGTGCTAGGAATCCCATTTAACCGGCCTTGGCATGCTTGGCATATTATGGGATGGACCTTTTGTCTTCTTTTCAGCAATTCACTTAAGGAAAACTCAGGAGTAAGAGGTAGAAAATTGGATGCTACTGAAAAGGGCAATCTGAGAGAGGCTTGAGAGCTCACTGATTGTAATGGCTTCAAAATCGGGCTAGTGGCACTCTTAAGGCAAAGTGTGTGTGTGTGGTGTTTTCTTTTGTAATGCACGCCAGAATCTTTTTACCTGTTTTAAGTAAGGATCATTATTTCCATTAAAATCCAAACTGGACTTTTATTTGCTTTAAATGACGTATTTCACAGAGGTTCGATGGGTGCCAGTTAGGCTAAAGGAAGCTTTTCAACTGGCTTTGGAGCTGTTTGTCATTAAGGCAGAATTCTCCCAGGCTCCAGTAAAGCATAACAAGATACATACTGATGCATCTGAAACTGAATTCAGTATTCAATATAGAAACAAATATTACAAGGAAATTATCCAGGTAATTCTGGTCTGATGATTTCTTACCTAACTCCCATTTTGTCTTCAAATGAAATGTATGAGAAGAACTATGTGTAATAAAGTTCAACTAATTTCATTTAAGAAATAAGTGAGAAGAGAACCAAATTTGCTGAAATCCTCCTGTGTGCAGGCATTTTCTAGGCTTGTGGCATGTATTACTTCATCCCAAATTAAACAGGCCCCAATGCGAGCTATTATATATATAGATAAATTATATTTATATAAATAAATTATATATATAGATAAATTATATTTATCTATTATTTTCTAGCAGTTTGTTGTATTGTGGTAGCTTCATTGATATTGGAAGATATGTCACCAAATTTTCAAATACTAGTAGGGTCTCTCATGGTGAACATGTTTCAAAGGAGGATCTGGAATAAGAACCAACTACAAAGAAGAAATATACAGTCTAAATCAGAGGAATTAGCCATTGAAAAATCTCACCAATAGCAGCAAAACATTATCAGAGATCGTGCCAGAATACGAGCCCTCAGGTTGAAAAGTACTAAAAATATTACTGAAGAAGAGCTGCTCTCTCAAAGCATCATCAACTGTAACAAAACGGGTGAAGTAAAGATTGGGGATCCTTCATTTGCCAAAGGGACTAGATCCAAAATGAGAAAAAAAACCCAAGCATCTATTAATCAGAACTGGGGGTGTACAAAGTGTGATCTAGAAAACTGAAAGTCATAAAAATTGAAACATAATGTATAAAGATCAATATCCTAAGCATTAGTGAGCTGAAATAGACTGGTGTTGACAGTTTTGAATCAGATAATTATATGTTTTGCTATGTAGGGAATGGGAAATTCAAGAGGAATGGTGATGAATTCATTCATTGTCCAAAATGACATTTAAAGATTTCTCTTAAAGTATAATGTTGTCCGTGATAGGAAAACATTGCACACACACACAAAAATTCAGTTAATCAACTATTATTCAAATATATGCACCAATTGAAGACGGCAGATGGTGCCTAGCTACCTGAAAGAATAGCATCTGGGGCCTTAAATGCTTGTCTTAAAATAAGCAGCTAGAGGCACAGGGAACCCAGGGTGGATGATACCTTCAGGACCAGGGGTGTGAGGGGCGATACTGGGAGAGTAGAGGGTGAGTGGGTTGGAAAGGGGGAACCGATTACAAGGATCTACATGTGACCTCCTCCCTGGGGGACGGAGAACAGAAAAGGATGTGAAGGGAGATGCCAGATAGGGCAAGATATGACAAAATAATAAATTATCAAGGGCTCATGAGGGAAGGGGGAATGGGGAGGGAGGGGAAAAAAAGAGGACCTGATGCAAAGGGCTTAGGTGGAGAGCAAATGTTTTGAAAATGATGAGGGCAAAGAATGTACAGATATGCTTTATACAATTGATATATGTATATGTATGGATTGTGATATGAGTTGTATGAGACCGTAATAAAAATCTTTAAAAAGAATTAAGCAGCCATCTAACTGAGGTGTCAGCTAAGCACACATGGAAGAAACACACCGGCCTGTGTGACCCAAGGATTATAAATAATAAAATCCAAGATCAGAGAAGGAAACTGTATTAGAGCTTAAATTTCTTAGCATCCAGTTTGTATAAGGTTATGGATGACAGTGAAAGCTTTAAAAACCATTTAAAAAGTCCTCACGTGGATTATGCCTTGAATTCCTTTGGACCACTGACCAGGTATGTGACTAGTCTTGCTCTCTGACACTGCTTCAGAAAGTGAATGAGTGCAGATAGTTAGGTAGGTAAATTTTAATATATTATTGTTTTTCATTCAACCAATTTTATAATATGTTCTAGTTTTTATAATTTTCTACTTTCTTTTAGGTTAAGGTTTTTCTGTTGTTGGGGGTTTATCTTTACATGAAATTCAGAGTAGATAAATCTATTGAGACAATAAGTAGATTAATAGTTCCTTAGGGTTAGAGCAGAGGATGTTGGAAACAAGTGGAGAGATAAAAATAACTAGTTCAAGAATGAAAAAAATGTTCTAAAATGATTGTGGGAGGATTACACCATTTTTTAATATATTCAAATTACAGAATTGTATGGTACATGAATTATTTGACAATAAAGCTGAAAACAAAAACAAATTTATGCACCAATCACTCTAGCCAGGGAAGGTGAAATTGAAGAATTCTACCAAATTATTCAATCTGAAATTGATCAAACATAAACTCAAAATGCATTGATAATGACTGGACACTGAAATGCAAAAGTTGGAAACAAAAACATAAAAGGCCAGGTACTGACTGTGGAACAGACCGTCAACCATTTACTTATTTGTCAATTTGGGTTGAAGTTGAAGAAAATGCAAACAAGTCCATAGTATACAAAACACAATCTTGAGTCTAATCCATCTGAATTTAGAGAGCATCACAAGAACAGATTTGACGCATTCAACACTAAAGACAGAAGGCGGTATTAACTGTGGGCATTGCGCACTAACTCATTAGTCTTCATCCCATTTATGGATGTGGAAATTAAAAAGCATTGTGACCCCAAACTGTCCTTATCTCCCACTGCAAGAGAATGCTGTAATAAAAAGGAAACCATATTCACTTAGCAGAAAATCAAATGGAGGTCAGTTGGCTAAGTAGCATGTCTAAAGACAATGAAGTTGTCACCTGTCGGTACTTCTTACCCCGACTCTGTGACTCTCACTAATGCACACGGGTCTGTTGTTGTACCCCACGGGCATTGTCTCTCAGAGGTGTATTCCTGTGGACCCTTTACTGGGGGACTTTATTTCTCATTGCTGCTTCTCCTTCGCACCAATCACTATCTTTTGTTTTTCCCCTCTCTCTAGAGTAATAGCACCTACTTCTGCTTTGTTTGTTTGTTGTTAGTTGATGAGCAAAGTCCTCATTCTCACTTGGCAGTGGCAAGGAGAGAGTGAGGCAATTAAGAAAGATCAAGTCCAGATTGAGTCTAGTTTGTCACAGAGCCCTGTGGTAGGGAAGAACTGATTTCAAGTAAGTTTCACTTCTTGAGAAATGATTAACTAATAATCACATTCTCTGCTTACTCAATGCTTTTTTCTTTTAAAATAATGAAAGGTATAATTATTTAGCTTAATCAGTCTTACCCCAATATTACTACATCCTGATTAAACCTGGTCTTGGAATAATAAAATGTTTGGAGAATAAATTAAAAGGGACTTATGGTTTATATAAGAGCAGACATAGGAGCCTACACAGAACAAAGGTAAATAAAGGACAAAATGTAATATCAGTTGTCCTTAAGTAAATAAAGTAGAGTGGTCTAAGGTGTCTGACTAATATCAACAAGCAAATTGATATGACCAAGTTATGGCCACGTATCTATTGACTGAAAGACCTCATAATGGAACATGTTGTTGTTTTCTTAATAGTTTAAATATATTTAAAAGTTATAAAATCATTAATTCAATCAATTTTAAAACATCTCCTTCATTCTTGTGCTCATGATTATTAGCTTCCCATTTCCTCCAACCTCCCCTGCTATAACCCTTGTTGTTGTTGTTGTTAAGTTTCATCAAGTCAGTCTAACCCATCATCCCCTGGGCACAACAGAACAAAACATTGCCCTATCCCTCACAATGGTTCAACAGCAACAAAGTAAAACACATAAAAAACTTCAATACAAAAGAAAGAAGAAAGTCATAAAAACTAGGAAAAGTTAAAAATGAGTCAAAGGGAGGGTCCTGCTGGAGAGTGGCCTTCATTAAGTGATCGCTGGAGATGAGAAAGAGTGAGGAATGGATAAAGCAGATTGGTCTATCAGTTAGAATCGTGTCTGGAGTCTCCATGGTTTATTCACACATGCAGTCAGCTAAATGAGGCCTCAGCTAAGTCCACAAGGAAAAGGTGCACAAATCTGTGTGATCCATAGATGACAACAAAATCCAAATATAGTGAAGGGGAAGGGAGCTGAAATCGTGAACACCAAATTCCCGGTCTTTGTCCTGACGGAGTTTCTGGGGGTGATTTCCAACTGCCAGCCGTGTGGATCACAGCCCAATGTGTAGCTGCCAAGAAGTATTTCAATAAAGAAAATAGCTCGCTAACGTTATTTTGCTTGTGAACGTTATAAATTGTACATTATAAAAATGCATACATGATTCTCCCCTGTGAGTCACAACTCGGCTACTGTTTAACAGATGGAAGCAAAAGGTGACAAAACATGCAACATGTGCTCCACATTCTGTTGTCAAGACTTTCATAAAATGATTCGTTTCTAAGCACCCCATCATAGTCTGGATGTATTGGATCTGATCTTTAAAAACAAACAAACAAATAAACAAATAAATAAATAAGACAGCTTCAGCTATAGGCAGAAGTCTGTTACAGCTTGGTCAAGAAGGTTGCTTGAAGATTCTTAATGACACTTAAAATAAAGGGAGGCACATGCTTCCAGAGCACAGAGCTAGAGACGATCAAGCCTGCCCTAGGAATGACAGGTCATGACGGTTTGTGAAGCCACCTACATTAAGTTGTAGGAGTCCTCCTGACCAGTAGAGGGCAAGATCAACGCAACAGGTGTGATTTCTGTTTATACAAACCATTACAAAGTACTTTCACGTGATTTCTTTTTTACTTAATCCTTATTATATATTTCTTATATAGATATTGTAGTACCATTGTTGATAAGGAAAATAATTCCCTGAAAATTTAAGTGACTTTCCCAGTGTGGTCACAGCCACAGCTGTTGAGTCAGTTTTTGCATCTAATTCTTCATACATCAAATCTAGTGATTTTTTTTACACCATCACTAGTACATTATATCTACCAAGCCTAAGATCCTAAATTACTTTCGAATCTTGCCTTTGGTCACACAGATCATATTTCTCAAATCAGATTATATTTAGCAGATGTCTGTGAATGCTGAAACATATGGTGTTTGATAGCAAATGAGCATTACTTTGTAATAGTCCCATCCCTAAAACATACTGTCAGAATGAAAATAAGCCCTTGAACAAATGTTACCTTCTGAGCTCCTTAAGGGAGACACAAATTGTGTTTCATTCCTGTGGTAGTTATACAACTGGTCAATTGGAGATGATGAAGAGTGAAGGGGTAGAGTCTAGTCTGTCAATCGGATCAAAGCCAATGAGGCCTCTGTGTGGGCATGGCCTTCTCCTAAGAATGCTGGAAAATCTGGTACTTCCTCCTTTGAGGTGGGAGAGTCTCTGCTCACACCCTGGGAGACATAGCAGCTGACAAGACACATAGACCTTCCCTGCTGCAGAGACCCCTGCCAACGCTGAGATGTTTCCTAGGACTTTCTACCCACTGGCCTGTGATTTTCTACATTCAGCGTCATTGCATGTGTTTCGTGCATCTGAAGAGGACTTTATAGATTGATATTGGACATATGAATTTGATCTGGACTGGGCTTGGATGTTTTCTCAATATTCAATTTCTGTTGTATATAAGTCTCTGTCTTATATACATATGTGTGTGCATTGCTTCCCTAGTCTATCCAGACTAATACAATTTCCTTGAATCATCTTTTCTAATCATTGACTCTCATCATCCCATGTTTTCTTTACTAAATTCGTATACATTGATTTAATAGACACTTCAAGTAAGGAAAATCCAAACTAAAATACATATACTTGATTCTAATTTCATAACCTTTATTCTATTTCAAAATCTGACCGGATTTGTAGGAGTCAAATGTAACCTCAACTGATATTCCAAGGGGAAATTTAGGCCATCTCTTCCCAGAGAGTCAACCATGATATCAATAGTTCATAACACAGTTGGAAAAGACAAAAACTCCTATCTTCTTTACAAATTATAAAATATCTTGTATTTTATCCTATTGATAAAAAAAAGTATCCAAAGCAAAAAGACGGCTGCATATCCATTCAATGTCATATTACAGTATTGTCTAGCAGGACCCCAAGAAGTGCTCTCGAACGTTCTTGGTTGTTGACAGAAATATTGGAGATGTGCGTCCACCCACATGCACCTCAAAAGAAAAGTCTTTCAACTTCCTTCCAAAACATCAGTCCCTGAAAACGCTATGGAGAGCAATTCTATTTAGACCCTCACATTCGCACCAGGAGTTTGAAGTTACTGGGCAGCAAGTAGAAAAGAAAAAAATAAGCACGCATGGACTTGGGGAACTGTATCCACAAGTGTTTTCTTCCTGTTCTTCTGGTTTTACAAAATTTCAAAACTGTAAAAATCAATTTATAATTGTATAAATATGAATACATTTAAATATATGATTATAAGTGACATAGAATAAGAAATATAAAGTAGTCTGGGAGTTCAAAGGAAAGAGGGATTCTTTCTAGTAAAGGTGACAGAATGAGACTATATGACCTAGAGGCTTATGAAAAGAAGAATTCTATCGTCAGAACTGAACTATATATCTTTTTAGTATGACACAATTATCATTGCATATATTATCCATGAATTTATTATGTATGACAATCGGCTTTCTATCTGATGGAAATTATTAAAAAGACTTGAAGACATCTCTGTTATCCCAACATACCATTTCCCCATCCTTTGACTTAGAATTACTGAATTGCTCAAAGATATCACAGGTGATTTCAAATCCATTTCTACTCTTCCAGTTGCTTTCTGGCTTCCCCTGCAGTTAAAGCTAGTCATGCATATTAGGCTGGGTTCTCGAGAGAAGCAAATCTGGTGTGTATAAATGTGTGTAAAGAGAGATGTTTATGTCAGGGGAAATGACTCACACCATTATAGAAGTAGCTTAAACCCAGAATGGTCCAGGTCTTTCTGTAAGACGTTATGCGAGAGGTTTTCCTGACTCGTGCGGCTGCTGGACTAAGAAACAAGAAAATTCTAGGATGAACCAGGAAGCAGGAAGATAAGGCAGTCTCAGCCCAGTCCAGATCAAGTCCATAAGTCCAATATTAACCCATATGTCCGATACTAATCTATAAAGTCCTCTTCAGGCTCAAAAAACACATGCAATGATGTGAAATGCAGAAAGATCACAGGCCAGTGGGTGGGAACTCTTGTGGATCTAGTGGAATTGTAAGCATCTCAGCATTGGCAGAGGTCTCCATGTGGCTTCCTCAGCTCCAGAGGTCTGTCTCCATCAGCCTCTCTCCATGTATCTTCACAGGGATGTCTCACAGGGGGTGAGCCGAGGGAGAGGGTGTCTCCTGCCTCCAAGGAGGAAATACAGGAGTTCCCAGAATCCTCAGGAGAAGGTCATAGCCACACAGGGGCCTTATTGGCTATGATATAATTGGCAGGCTAGAATCCACTCCTTCACTCTGAATCCTCAAACTGACACCAGATTACATAACTACCACAACCTAATTCCTGGAGGGATTGTAGAGATTAGTGCCACCATCAAAGACTTGAAGGATGCAGGGGCGGTGATTCCTACCATATCACATTTAACTCATCTATTCGGCCTGTAAAAAAACACAGATGGATCTTTGAGACTGACGATGAATTATTATAACCTTAACCAGGTGGTGACTCCAACTGCAGCTGCTGTTCCAGATGTCGTTTCATTGCTTGAGAAAATCAATACTTCTGTTACTTGGTATATAGCTACAGATCTGCCCAATGCCTTTTTCGTGATACCAGTCTTGAAGGACCACCAGAAACAATTTGCCTTCAGCCCACAGGAGCAACAATACCTTTTCAAAAACTCTCCCCCAGGGGTACATCAACTCTTCCTTCTTGTGCCATAATTTAGTCTAAAGGAACCTTGATTGCTTGTCTCTTCCACAGAATGTCACACTGGTCCATTATATTGATGACATTATGCTGAATGGACCAACTGGGAAGCTCTATCAAAGACTGGATGTAGGTTTGGTGGTACAACATCTGTGTGCAAAAGGGTAGGAAACCAACCCAACAAAGATTCAGGCACCTTCAACCTCAGTAAAATTTCTAGGAGCCCAGTCGATATGCTATTGCATCTGCCCCACCCCACCCCACCCCCAACAACTAAACAGGAGGTACAATGTATAGTGGGCCTTTTCATATTTTGGAGACAACACAATTGGGTGTCCTATTCTGACTATTTATTAAGTGACCGGAAAAGCTGAGTGGGGCCCAGAACAAGAAAAGGCTCTTCAACAAGTTCAGGCTGCCGTGCAAGCTGCTTTGCCACTGGGACCATATGATCCAGCTGACCCCGATGGTGCTAGGGGTGTCAGTCGCAGAAAGAGATGTAGTGTGAAATCCTTGGCAGGCCCCTATTGGTAAATCACAGCATAGGCCCTTGGGATTTGGGAACAAAGTTCTGCCATCATCTGCTGACAACTACTCCCCTTTTGAAAAACAGCTGTTGGCCTATTACTGTTCAGTGAAGATTGAACACCTCACCATGGACCACCAAGTCACCATGAGGCCTGAGCTGTTCATCATGAACTGGGTGTTGTTTGACCCACAGAGTCATAAAGTTGAACGTGCACAGCAACACCCCATTGCTAAATGGAAGTGGGATATACAAGATCAGGCTAGAGCAGGATCTGAAGGAACAAGTAAGCTACATGAAGAAGTGGCCCAGATGCCCACAGTCTCCACTCTTGTCACATTACCTTTTTTCTCCCAGTCTGCACCTATGGCCTCCTGGGGAGATTTTTATGAAGAACAGAAAATTCGTGCTTGATTTCCTGATGACTCTGTGATATGCAGGTGCCACTCATAAGTGGACAGCAGCAGCACTACAGCCTCTTTCTGGGATCTCCCTGAATGACATTGGTGATTGGAAATGCTCCCGATGGGCAGAATCTTGAGCAGTGAACCTGGCTATTCAGTTTGCCTGGAAGGAGAAATGGCCAAATGTGAAAAGGTAGTGATTCATGGGCTCTGGCTAATGAGGTTGGCAAGATGGTCAGGAAATTGGAAGAAACATGATTGGGAAATTGGTGAATAGGAGGAATTGGGAAGAGGTATGTGGGTAGACTTCTCTGAATGGGCAAAAAAAGGAAAGATAATCATGTTCCATGTGAATGCTCACCAAAGGGTTACTCTAAAGAGGAGAGTTTTAACAATCAAGTGGATAAATGACATGCGCTTTGGAGACTGGTCCTCCTCTTTCTTCTGCCACCCTGTCATTGCCCAGTGTGCGCATGCACAAAGTGGACATAGTGGCAGAAATGGAGGTTATGCATGGTTTCAACAACAAAGACTTCCACTCATCAAAGCTCACTTGGCCACTGCCACTGCTGTGTGCCCCATCTTCCAGCAGCAGAAGCCAACATTGTGTCCAAAATATAGGACCATTCCTCAGGGAGATCAACCAGCAACCTGGTGGCTGGTTGATTATATGACCACTTCTGTCATAGAGGGGGCAGTATTTTGTTCTTACTAGAATAGGCACCTACTCTACATATGAATTTGTCTTCTCTAACCGTGATGCTTTTTCCAAAACTACCATTCGTGGACTTACAGAATGCTTTACCCACCGGCATGCCATGCCACATACAAGGAACTCACTTCACACCAAATAAAGTGCGGCAATGGGCCCATGCCCATGGAATCCACTGGTTGTACCATGTTCCTCATCATTCTGCAGCAACTGGCTTGATAGAGCAATGGAATGGCCTACTAAAGACACAATTACAGTGCCAACTAGGTGGCAACACCTTGCAGGACTGAGGCAAGCTGTAGATGCTCTAAACCAGTGGCCAATATATGGTGCTGTGTTTCCAATAGCCAGGATTCGTGGGTACAGGAACTAAGAGGTGGAAGCTGGAGTGGAACCACTCACTATTACTCCTAGTGTTCCACTTGCAGCTTTTTTGCTTCTTTTTCAAGCAATCCTGTGCTCCTCAGGCCTGGAGGTCCTCGTTCTGAAGGAAGGAGCACTCCCACCTTGAAACATAGCACTGATTCCACTGAACTGGCCACTGAGAATGCCCCCTGACCACTTTGGACTTCTCGTGCCTTTGGATAAACAGGTAAAGAAGGGAAGGGGGTCACTGTAGTGCATGGTGTGACTGATCCTGATTACCAAGGGGAAATTGGACTGGTGCTACATAATGGAGGTAAAGAAGAATATGTCTGGAATCCAGGAGATCCCATAGGCCAACTCTTAGTAATTCCATGTCCTGTAATTAAAGTAAATGATAAACTACAACAACCCAACCCTGACAGGACTACTAATGATACAGACCTCTCAGGAATGAAGGTCTGGATCGCCCCACCAGGCAAACTACCACAGCCAGCTGAAGTGCTGGTTGAGGGCAAAGGAAACACCGAATGGTTAGTGGAAGGAGACAGTTCTTCCTATCAGTTACGACCACGTGATCAGTTGCAAAAGCAAAGTTTGTGATTGTCAATATTTCTTCTTTATATGTGCTTATGGAATATCTTTCCCTAGTTCATGTGTAATATTACCAGATACAAATAGGTTCAGTGTGTGTTCATGGATATGTATGCTAGCTATATGATGTAGGATGTAAGCATAATTTCATTAATGTCTGGAAATTATATATGGCTAAAGAATTGTGTACTCGTGCCAAGTTGGCAAGGGATTGACTGTGATGGATTTATTGTACCAATTAGGCTTCCAAAGGAATATGTAGGCAGAGTTTAATCAGGTCACAGCTTGATTGTAGGATGGCCAAGATAAATACTTTTCTCGGCCTGCATCCCATTTTTCTTCCTCCCTGGTGAACAAACCAGTGTGCTGCTGTTTGAGCTACTTCTTTGCCTCAAAGTTGTGGTGCACTACCTGTAGGCCAAGCTATCTTGAACTACTGACTGCCCCACCGTGTACTCTGCAGTCTTCAGAATGACTCTGCCTGCCTTTCCTGAGCGCCCTTGACCTTGGACCAGTAGGCCTCTTGAGTTGAAAGACCTTCAGAATGTTAACTCTAGCATGAAAGTGAGTTGAACTGAGTCCTCTGTACTGCTGTATAGACTAATTAGCCATTATATCCCTCTTTTCTATATAATCATATTCATATCTATATATAGACATATATGAAACCATAAGTGTCCTAGTTTTGTTTCTCTAGAGGACCTGCCTAACACAGTAAATATATGAAGACAGTAGCTAGATTAATAGTTCCTAATGGTAATTTCACGGAGGAGACTGAAGAGTAATGAAGATCTACTAATCATGGGTAAAGAATGAAGAAAATGTTCTAAAATTGACTGTAGTGGTAATTGTACAACTCCTTTTTTGGGGGCTGTTTTCAGTTTATTGCATGAAAGAGTTACACTAGTCCAAGTTAAAATTGGATCCCACATGTCAAGGAGTCAAGGAAGAAAAAGAATATTTGGAAACTGATTGTGGTAGCAATTGTACAATTCTGCTTGACACGATTGAACGATGGAAAGATATTATACCTGTATTAACTCCTATTTAATAATAAATTTAAAAATAAATACTTGGAGGGGGATGGGGGGAAAAAAAGGGAAACCGAGCTGAGGTGAATTATGAGAGTGACGAGTGTAACGAATGTATAAGTGTGCTTTGCTCAATTGATGTATGTACAGATTGTGATAAGAGCCTTATGAGCCCCAATAAAAAGATTTAATAAAACAAACAAACAAACAAAAATAAATACTTGGACCCCAATAAATATTTATTTATAAACATATAAATAAGTGGATCCCAAATGGCTGCTTTGGAAGGTGATTCTTGTGCGTCTCTCACTCTTCCCTGAAGAACTGTTTTTCCTTGTGCATGTCAAAAGGATAGGCTTTGCATCCTGAAAGGACTCAAATAATGGGCACTTTAAAATGTTCAACTTATCCCACAGAGTCATCTTTGTTAGTTTTATTCTAGCTTAAAAGGCTGTTGGCAACATTAGGGCCTTGAGCTAGTCGATCTTCCCACAAAGCTTTGGGGACTCATCATGCCAAAAGTTTGCTGAGGTCAAGACATTTTCCTTAAAATTAAACCCCATCTTTCTCCAGAGAATGTACTCTCCTGACTCCATGTCAGAAGTATCTGAGATGGAGTCTTGCCCGCCATGCCTCAAAGAATCTATCTGCCAAATAAATTTGTCCTTTTGGCAGTCCATTGTAATTTCAATATTCTTTGCCAGCACCATATGGTAAGCATTGATTTCAAATACATTCTAATCAATTGAGTTTGCTTCCGTTTTACTTGTTCACTGTCTAATTTTCACATACATATGAATCAATTAAAAACCGACTGGGCTGGGAGCACCTGAGTCCTCAAAGCAACACACGTGCTTTTCAACACTTACAGAGGTCATGTGTGTGCAGCAGACATGCCTAATATAACTCACCTTTAGGTCCCTTGACCACTGTGACAGAGCATTGATTATGGATCCAAGCACGACAAAATCCTTAACAACTTCAACCTCTTCTCTATTGTGGTGGTCAGCTGTGAGATTTTTTGTCTTCACATTCAGTTGCAATCTATCCTGAAGGCTGCCATCCTTGGGCTGCATCAGCACGTGTGTCAGGTCCTCACTTTCAACAAGCAAATTTGTGTCATCTGCATATTGCAGGTTGGTAATAAGCCTTCCGACAGTCCCGATGTCATATTCTTCTTCATATTAGTCAAACCCTACCTATTTGCTGAGCATAGATTAAATAAATATGGTGAGAGTGTACTATGCTGATGCAAACCTTTCCTGTTTTTAAACTACGCAGTATGTCCTTGTTCTGTTCCCACGACTCCCTCTTGATCCATATGCAAGATCCACATGAGTACAATGTAGTGTTCTGGAATTCCCATTTTTCTCAAAGTTATCCACCATTTTCATGCTCCCCACAGTGGAATGCCTTAGCACAGTCAATAGAACACAAATAAGCATCTTTCTGATATCCTCTGCTTTCAGTCAAACTCCATTTGATGTCAGCAATGATAATCCTTATTCCATGTCCTCTTCTGTATAAGCCCTTGAAAAAGTGAAGCCAAAGGTCTTCTGTGGCATTCTCCAGGATAACGTCCCAAAAGGTAAATCCTTTCCTTTCAAAACATCAAATCCAAACACCAAGCTCATTGCCACCAAGTCAGTGAGGACTCGCAGATACCGTTCTGTGAGCTTCTGAGCCTGTAACTTTATGAGAGTAGAAAGCCAAGTCTTTTCACTTTGGAGCTGCTGGTGGTTTCAAATTGTCTACCATGTGGATTACAGCCCAACCTGTGACCCTTGTATATACTTCAAAATTTTAATATAATAAACTTTACCAGGGTTAAAGATCTTTAATATTAGGCTGCTAGCTACAAGATCATTGCTTTAAAATATCAGTTCTTCATAAGAAGGTGAGGATGTCTACTCCCATAAATAATTTTTAAAACCCTATAGAGAGTCGCTATAAATTGAAATAGATTTGATGGTACTGGGTGTTGGTTTACACGAGTTGGTTTATAACTACAGATGGTTTGTAAATAGGACATTCATTAACTAGGGACTGCTTGTGGTGTATGGAATTATACAGGTCCAAGAACAGCCCAGACATACCAGATATAAAAGTTGTACTCATATAGTTACTGTAATTAAGACAGTGTGGGATTACTACTTAAGAAGTTAATTATATATTGGAGATGACAGCCAAAACTCTATTCAACTTCTATATTGTTTATACTCCTTAATATGTTTTGATTTTCCATATGGTACCGGTATGTTTCTGTTTAATAGTGATTAAACAGGCCAGACAAAAAGTGTTGACGGATGTCAACTTGAAAGAAACTTGTGCTATAGGATTCTGTCTTTGTGTTTATTGTATTTAATAATCCTATTAAACAACATGAAATGACAATAAACTTAATTCCAAAATGCTCTTGAAAATTCTATTCTTTAAATCTTTGTTATGCATTTTATAACATTTAACTGATATTATCACAATCATAATTTGCAATAAATCTAAGAAATATGAAAAGAATATTATTTTGTATGGAATAGTTTGGGACCTAGTCTTAATTGATGCTAATAGGATATAATATTTTATATTAAGTATAAAAGCAAAATGTGCAAGTACAGAATGGAACAGATCTAGTTTAATGATCACTTTTAGAAAAGTTGAAAAGGAGCCTCGATATAAGAAGATTATGCTAATCACAATTAATGAAAGTGTTTAGCTTGCTTAATAGAAGCAAAATATGCATTTCAAGAGAAGTGATGGCAAGCTGTACCTAACATAGGCCAGATAACCCTAGGAATGTTGTGCTCAATTCTCAGTACCTTATTTTGATGCACACTGATGATAAACTGAAGAACAGATGCAAGAGGAAGATCAAGGTGCTTAAAAAATTAAAATTGTCATGAGAGGGATGGTTGAGATTAGCTTGGAGCATGCGATCTCTCATCAAATATTTTTAAAGGCATCATGTGAAAAGGGGAATACAATTTGTTCATGTCGGTTCAGACAGCTAATGTATGGCCAACAGATGAAAATTATAGGAATACAGATTTCAGCTCAGTCAAGAAGGCACTTTTCTAATAATTAAAAGTATTCAACTTAATCTCCATGTTTGGTGTTATTTTATTGAAATTTGACACAGGATAAATATTCTAATATACACATGCTGATCTCAGATATACAACTCAAAGATTTTAGTATCTATAAGCCACCATCCAAATCAAGATCTAATACCTTTCTCCACATCCTAGAGATAGGAACTGCACTCACACAGTGTGCAGCCAGTAAAGAGAAATATTAATGCAGTTTAATAGAATAGAGGAAGTTCTATGAGACTGTGAAATGGGAAAGTAACTCTGATTTAG
This sequence comes from Tenrec ecaudatus, assembly GCF_050624435.1. Classification (NCBI taxonomy): domain Eukaryota; kingdom Metazoa; phylum Chordata; class Mammalia; order Afrosoricida; family Tenrecidae; genus Tenrec; species Tenrec ecaudatus. The sequence goes on from NC_134530.1 coordinate 104,082,088, forward strand.
GATGAGATATTCAAACAGACTTGAGAAATAAGGTGGCATTAATTTTTAAAATCATTTTATTGGGGGCTTATACAACTCTTATCACAATCCATATATACGTCAATTGTGAAAAGCACATCTGTACATTCTTTGCCATCATCATTCTCAAAACATTTGCTCTCCCCCTCGCTCCCTGCTGCCCCCTTCCTCATGAACCCTTGATAATTTATAGATTATTATTTTGTCATATCTTACACTGTCCAACGTCTCCCTTCATCTACTTTTCTGTTGTCCATGCCCCAGGGAGGATGTTATATATAGATCCCTGTAACCAGTTCCCCCTTTCCATGCCACCCTTCCTCCACCCTCCTGGTATTGCCACTCTCACCACTGGTCCTGAAGGATCATCTGTCATGGATTCCCTGTATTTCCAGTTCCTATCTGTACCAGTGAACATCCTCTAGTCTAGCCAGATTTGTAAGGTAGAATGGGGATCATGATACTGGGTGGAGAGGAAGCATTTAGGAACTAGAGGAAAGTTGTATGTTTCATTGTTGCTACAATGCACTCTGACTGGTTCCTCTCCTCCCTGAGACCCTACTGTAAGGGTATGTCCAGTTGCCTACAGATGGGCTTTGGGTCTCCATTCTACACTCCCCCTCATTCACAATAATATGATATTTTTTTGTTCTTTGATGCCTGATATCTGATCCCTTTGACACCTGGTGATCACATAGACTGGTGTGCTTTTTCCATGTGGGCTTTGTTGCTTCTGAGCTAGATGGCTGCTTGTTTACCTTCAAGCCTTTAAGACCTTAGACACTAAATCTTTTGATAGCCGGGCACCATCAGCTTTCTTCAACACATTTGCTTATGCACCCATTTGTCTTCAGTGATCATGTTGGGGAGGGGGGATGAGCATCATGGAATGAAGGTGGCAGTAATTTAGCAAAGAATTGGTTGAGCATGTATGAAGTCTCATCCTTCAAAATGCAAGAGAGAGCATGGAATGTTCAAGAAACAAAAAGCATAAAAGTTTGCATGCAATAAAAAATTTATGTAACTCAACACCTAAGAGTTTCATTATTTCCTTCTAGCCGATCATGAAAATTTTCTCAGAATCCTCATGAGAAATAATCTATTGGCTAGCTCAAATAAACAAAACAAAACCACATGATGATTGTTTTCCTGATACGTGAGTTTCCCCCAAACCCATTTTCCAACCATAGTTCCTATCTAGTCCCCCTATTTTATTTCTTACAAATACTTTTATTCATGTGATGTTTGTTCTTTTTGTCGCAAGCATATTTCTCTTAAAATCTGTTAATTTTTGAATCGAGCGAATTCTTACTGTCCTTAAGGATGAGATTGAAGATGAAAGAAGTAACTAATATCTTATTAGGATACATCTTTATATAATAAAAATAACTAAATTATATCCTGTATCCCAGACTAGAAATGTAGTTACATCAAACTGCTATTAATTGTGAATTATAAAAGAAACCCTGCTCTTATTAAAAATACTCATGATTACTGTAAATTAAAACTCCAGAACTTTTTGGATATGCTCTTCAATTACCTCCACACTTTTTGTGGCATGATTAGAAATTTCTGTAAATTATACTAATGGCTCAGATTCATTGAAAGCTTACTCTAAGCCAGGCTTTATGTGTATTAGGTTATTTAATTATTGGAACAGTTTAGGCGGAAACTACTATTGCTTTAGCAATGGACCAGATGAAGAAAATGAGGCACGGTGACATGGTAGAAATTGCTTAGAATTGCATAAGCTGGCTTCAGATTTTGCACCAATAACAGGTGTTTTGTTGCTGCTGTTGTTGGGGGGGGCGGGGGGGTTGTTTGAATGCTTTTAATGACTACAATGAAAGAATGCAACTGTGCAAAAGATACAATTTACAGGCTTTCTCCTATATGTAAATGAATCCATTCACAATGAAAGTACTGGCAGAATGGTGTAAATCTTTTCTTTCCCAAATAAACCTCAAGAGGAATTACTAAAAATGTAGACTTCTATATTCCTTTTCTTGGTGTAATTGTTAGGTTTTCTGTCAGCGTGGCTGGGTAGCCTTCTCTGTGATTTAGTTGTTAACACTCATGACCTGACCTCGCAGGACGTAATAGCAGTCATTCCGTTGTGAGAAGATGAGAACGGGGGCAACTCTCTCACTCACCTCACAGCCCTCACGCAATCACTTGAAAGGAAGTTTTCTTCGGTGGTGTGGCCTGTTTCCAATGTAAGTGGACGCTGTGGAAAAGTTTGCTTACTTTTTGCTGAATCTGGATCCTGCACTTAGCTCATCAACTTCTGTTTTTTTGGACGTGATTCAATAGCCCGCTGATTCTGGAAGTCATCAGTGCCCTGCCATCTGAACTGCCTGCCTTGGATTTGCTCCCTTCTACACCTCCGCAAGCCTGACCTGATTGCCGTGGACATGTTCACCTCCGCAGCCACCAACCTGTGATCTTCCTGTTCCTCTTGGGTTCATGTGTCAGCTACAGAAGTCAGGACAATTGGAACCTGCCTAGACTTGAATTTACAAGTGTCTACAAGTATGTGAACCATTTTCTTGATCTAATATACATCTCACGTATAAATTATGATTATATATTAATATTACATTGCATCATAGATTTCACATATTTCTCAAAAATGATCATTATTAATACTGCTGCAGTATTAATACAAAGACACTATTACCTGCTGTTAAAGGTAATTGACTTGATAGTTGCCAAACACGTTTCCTTGGTGTTTGTTCTGGATAAGACAGCTCTTTTTCTTTTTTCCTCTGAAAAAAGGGAAAAAAAGGAATGAATATATATATATATATATATATATATATTTAAAAACACTTTTATGGGTGAGTGAACTTGATTTGTAGCAAATTACACACCACACATGTCAATAATTTTTATATTATAGAATTGTGATTTATCATTAAATAAAAATTGTAATATAATACATTTGTTACAGAGAATTGACTGTGTTGTAAAATCCTGGAAAACAGAGTTAGTTTTTGTTTTGTTTTGTTTTCCTTCTAAAGTAACATCCTCTTGAAGCTAATTAGAAGACACACATTGCGCTTTCTCTGCCTTAGCGCTCACTTTAATTTAAATAAATTACTCTTTGCATATGCAATATATTCATAAATATTCTTACAAGGGTGAGTTTACACCTGAAAATACAAAGAACACACTGATTTTTCTAAAACCTAGAAGGGATGGATTCATCTCTGAATAACTCTGAAGAAAAAAATTTAATAATAAGATCTTTCTATGGCAGAGGCGGGGGATGGGGAAAAAATCTTTGCAAATTAAAAATGTCCTCTAAAATAAAAGTGTAATTAGAATGTCATTTATTTAAAGACTACAGGTTCTCTACTTTTAATGACTTGCAGATATAACTAGAAGCGATCCAAGTTTGGTCCAAACCTTTGACATACCACCATATACAATCAAATTAAAAGCTCACCAGAAGCAGATGAATCTATAGTGTATTTTTAATTTTTGTTTGTTTGTTTGTTTTTGTATTTGTCATGTTATGTAAGCCCGGTTCATAGGGGAGGGGGGGAATCATAGGAGACTGATTTTTAATGATAATTTTTTTATTTCTAATGCTTAAAATAAATTAAATTTCCACTTTCCAAACAACCGCACATGATCTAAACTGATCTTAGGGGACAAAACTGTTTAGAAGTTTATAATTCTTACAGAGTGTTTTGATTATTTTGTACAAACTAAACTCAAACGGCAAAATATTTCACAAGAGAAATTGTTGTGTGGTTTAAGGCCACATAATCTAGTTTTAGCCCTTTTCCTTGCCTGGAATTAAAAGCACACTCATTAACTTGAAACAATAAACTCAAGCCTGAACATTTCTGAATAGGCTCCAACTTAGGATTCTGGCAGTATCATGTAAATATTACACGAAAGCAAATGTGATTTTATACAGGACACATAGGTAGAGCTGCTGTGGCTAGATGCTGTTAGGTCAATTTCAACTCATGCTGACCCCAGGTATAGACGGGGCAAAGATTTTAAAGGAACAATGGATATATTTCATGTATACCTTATTTAGATGCACGTAGATGAATACCAGCACTGCCACCTTACACACACACACAAGATTTCTCTAGCTTCCTAACTTTCTCAGTTTTTATGTATAAGCTCTTATTGAGAACTAAACTTTTATTTAGACATGAAGTGTATAATAGAGTTGGAGTAGTGTTACTTAAACTGCAGCAAGAAAAGCCGGGCGATGAAAGGCAGGAAGGGGCGGGAGCTTGATCCTACTGGGGTTTGCAAGAAAAAACAAATGCACAGGCTGAAAAGACAACTTAACATATTAGCTAAATGTGATTAGATACCCACATTAGAATTAAATACAGTTATAAGAGGGACCACTTATTCTTTTGTGGGTTTTTTAAGAACTATAATTAGTTAAATTTAATGAAAGAAATAGAAAGGCATATATTGAAATAAGAAAAACAAATTGTAGAAAGTCAAACCAAACCCACTGCCATGAAGTCAAATGTGACTCCTAGTGACCCTGCAGCACCAAGGAGAACTGCTCCATGGAGTCTCCAAGACTATAAATCTTCACAAGAACATACTTTCATCTCCCTGCCTGAGAGTGGCTGATGGATTTGAAAGGCTTACACTGCAGTTCGTAACCCAATACCTAGCCCACATAGCCACCAGGGGTCTTTACATTGCAGGAAAGAGGATGAATATATATATAATGTCATATGTCATATATCATACATATAATAGGCTATGAGGTCCCCAGAAGAAACATAAATCATGTTAATATATCAAGTCCACAGTATAGCAACATTCTATAGAGGTGTGTCCAGAACCGAGTTTCCCCAAGTGGGTGACACCACCCCCAGGCTCGAGCAGGCTGGAACAGTCCATGGGGTTGCAAAAGCAAGCAGATACCTAGACTTTATCCTGTGTTATAGGCGACACACAAAAATCTTTAGCTGCCAGAGGGCTCGCAGTAATTTTTTTGTCAGAATGATAGGCCAAATAAGTTTGGGAACCTCTGGTCTAGAATACATTCAGATAGAGAAACTCACTCAAACATTAATGGCTATAAACAGACAAGAGAATCATTGAACTTGATGATTCTAAGCAAATTTTCAAAATTATACTTTTTGTGTGATGCCAAGTTGAGAAGTCACTAATTCATATAGAACAGGTCACTTATGAAAAAAAAGCATCTGGACATATATCATGTGTTCAATTTTTTTCTTAAATGTTGTTCAGGTGCCATTCAGTCCATTCTGACCCTATGGCAACCCAGTGCACGAGAGGATGAAGCACTGCCAGGCCTTGCACCATCCTCCCCAGGTGCCGATGCTTGAGCCCACTCTTGCAGGCACCGTGTCAATCCATCCTATTGAGGGTTTTCTGCCCTACTGTCTTACCCAGCACAGTGCCCTTCTCCAGGGACCAGATTCTCCTTACAAAATCCAAACTCTTTGTCGCTAAAGGGCATTCTGGCTGTGCTTCTTCCAAGACAGACTGGTTTGTCCTTTTAGAATTTCATAGTACTTCAACTTTCTTCACCAGTTCCAAGTTTCAAATGCATTGACTCTTCAATCCTCCTTATTCAGTGTCCAAATTGCCCATGTATATGAGGCCACTGAAAATATCATAGGTTGGGGCTGGTACACATTAATCCTCAAAGTAACTTCACTACTTTTCAGTACTCAAAATTTTATGCCACAAATTTACCCAATTATGTGATCTCTTGGTTGCTGCTTCCATGAGCATTGATTGTGGATTCAAGTAAGACAAAGCTTTGACAATTTCCTTTTTTCCTTCAGTTATCCATATGTTACCTATTGGTCCAGTTGTGAGGGTTTGGACCTTCATCATGTTGAGGTGTCATCCACACTGAAGGCTGCAATCCTTTATCATCAGCAGCTAATGCTTCAGTCCTTCTCACTTTCAGTCAGCAAGGTTGTGTCAGCTGCATGGCACAGGTGGTTAATGAACCTTCCTCTAATACCACGTTTTTATCAAATAATCCAGCTTCTTTGATTATTTGCTCAGCATACAGACTGAAGAAGTGTGCTGAGAAGGTACCGCATGGATACACTCCTTTGCGTGTTGGAAGCCAGGCCGTGGGCCCTTGTTCTCCTCGTACTACTGCTTCCTGAGCCATGTGCAGGTTGCCCAGAAGCACAGTGAAGCGTTCTATCATTTCCATCCTTCTCGAGCTCATGCATCGCTCATCACGGTCCACATAATCCACTGCCTTTGCAGAGTCAATAAAACACAAGGGAACGTATTTCTGGTCTTCTCTGCTTTCACCCAAGATCCATTTGACAGCAGCAGTGATATCTCTTATTCCACATCCTCCTCTGAATCTGGCCTGAACCTCTTGCAGCTTCCTGTGAATATACTGCTGTAACCACGATTTTATGATCTTCAACAAAAATGAACTTGTGTGTGATATCAGTGACATTATTCTAAAGCATTCTCTGGGTCACCTTTCTTTGGAATGGGTACAAATATGGATCTCTTCCTGTCAGTTGGCCAAGTAGCTGTCTTCCAAATTTCCTGGCATCAACCGGTCCTTCCCGTGCTTCATCGGCTTGGTGAAACATTGCAGTTGACATTCCACTAACTCCTGGAGCCTTGGTTTGGTGTAATGCTTTCAGTGGAGCTTGCACATCTTCTTCAGTTCCACTGGTTCCTACTTTTGTGTTACCTCCCGAAATGGCGGAATGTCGACTCGTTCTCTTTTGCTACAGTGACTCTGTGTGTCCTTTCCATCTTCTTTTGTATGTTTTTTGCATGATTCAGTATTTTGCCCATAGAATCTTTCAAGGTGGCAATTCAAGGCTCAATTTTCTCTTGAGATCTTTCAGTTTAAGATATGTGGAGCATGTTCATCCTTTTGTGTTTCTAAATATAATGTGGGAAGCCGCAGCTCTCGCCGCCATTACAAGATGGCGCCGGGCAGTCAGGGCGGTGGCCCAGTTAAGTGGTAAACAACCACTTAGAGCATGCGCACTGCTTAGATGACGTAGTCATAACTCCACCCTGGAGTATGCTAATAAGGGTTCTGGCGAACGCACCAATCAATGCACAGCACGTCCCCATAGAGCGCATATAAGCAGCAGTAGTTTGGGGCTTCGGGGTCTTTTTCCGCCTCTGCAAATCGAACCTGCATTAAACGCCTGTGGAAGAATCCTGTTGTGGTGCGTCCTTCTTGCTGGCGAGACTGAGCGCGTGACAATATAGGGTACTGTACACTTCATTATAACATTCGTGTCTTCTTGAGCTGCCCTTTGAAATGTTCTATTGGATCCTTGACTTCAAGCATCTCTTCCACTTGCTTTAGCTATTCTATGATTTAACGCAAGTTCAGAGTCTCCACTGACATCCACTTTGATCTTTTCTTTCTTTCCTGTCTTTTTAATGACCTGCTGCTCTCTTTATGAATGATGTCCTTGATGTCTTCCACAGCTCACTAAGTCTGCTATTATTAGTGTTTCTCGCATCAAAGCTGTTCTTGATGTGTTCTTGAAATGCAGGTGTGATACACTCAAGGTCGTCTTTCGGTTCTTCTGGACTTGTTTTCATTTTCTTCAGCTTGAACCTGAACTTACATATGAGCAATTGATGGTCTGTTCCACAGTCTGTTTCTGGCCTGGTTTTAACTGCTCATATTGAGCTTCCCCATCTCCCCTTCCCATAGAAGTAGTCCATTTGATTTCTGTGTATTCCATCTGGAGAAGCTGACATTTGTCTTGTTGACAAAGGGTATTTGTTCTGAACAAGTCATTGGTCTTGCATAATTCTATCATGCTACCCCAGCTTCATTTCTATCACCTATACCATGTTTTCCAATTATTGATCCTTCACTTTTTCCCAAACTTTTGCATTCCAATAACAAATAGATATCAGTGCATCTTGATTATAAGTTTGATTCATTTCTGACCAAAGATATTGGTACAATTCTTCAATTTCTGTATCACTAGCTTTTGTGGTTGGTATATAAATTTGAATCATAGTTAAATTAATTGGATTTCCTTGAACAGGGATTGATATGATCCTATTACAGACAGCATTGTACTTTAAGATAGACCTTGAAATGTTCTTTTTAACAATGAGTGCAACCTCATTCCTCTTGATTGTGTCATTACCAATGTAGCAAATCACACACATTTTTTAAATTCAAAATGGTCCACTTCCTCCCCCTAACACATTGATCTTTATGATATCAATATTTATGAATCATTCATTTAAAAGATTTCGATCTTTATGAATATTTCCATTTCATTCTTGTTGACTTCCAATTTTCTAGATTCATACTTTTTATATTCCAAGATCTGATTATTAATTGATGTTTTCAGCTGCTACTTCTCATTTGGAGTTGTGCAAATGAAGATCCTGATGGCTTTACTTCCACATGCTTTACTCCATTCACACCACCATGGTTGACTACTTTAAGAAGGCAGCTCTTCTGTCATATTCTGAATGGCCCCGCCTCAGGCGCTATCTCTGACAATGTTCCGTTTCCATTCGCTATGCCTTCTCAAGTGGACAACTGATTCCTTCTTCATAGGCTGCTCTTAGAAAGGAATCTCTGATGAAACTTGTTTACGTTGGGCGACCCTGCTGGCATTTGAAATACCGATGACATAGCTTCCAATATCACGGCAACATGATGATACAACAAAGTGACAAACAAGTGGATACAGTTCTTTTATCCATAGCATTTCTTCTCAGCCATACCATGAGGCATGTTTCTGGTCCTTGGTCCTTTAGCCACACCTCCCTTGCTCTCTGCCCTTCTCTGGCAAGTGTTACAAATCTCCTTTAGCATTGGTAAATATCAAAATGGCACCCTACTATGCAAACCTAACTTCTGACCAAAGGCATTTAGCTTTATGTGCTCCGTGGACTAAAAGGCCTTCTCCTAATGCCAGCGAGGCTCCTCTGTTCGGTCTCATCGTCTTGATGCTGTGGTCTCTTCTGTCTCTGGCTCAGGCAGAGATTTTGCATGTGTTCGGCTAGTTTCTCTTCTTTCTTCCTGGTGGTGGGCTTCTCTATCCCTGCTTCTGAAATGGCACGCCACTCTTACACTCAGAAGAATGGCAATATTGATCAATCCCCACTATCAGAGGTTCACACAAGCTACTGGCTTGGTCCCCTCTCATGATCTTGTGGGAGTTGCAGTTTATGGCTAAAAGTGTCCTTCCAAGTGATTTTACTTTACTTCAACATATAACAATAAAATAACATGATTTTATGTTTGAAAAAACATCCAGAACTCAATACTTCCAAATGAACACTGTTCCCTTCAAAGTACTCACGTTGGGATTCAGATCCATTGAACACTGTTATCATTTTCAGCACTGTGGACCTGAGGACACATTTGTCTGTATAACCTCAATAATAATGAAAATATCTTTCCTTCAAGATGAAAATTTTGTAAAAGCAATAAACTGTTATTTGTCACCAAATCTAGAACTAGAGTAAGTGGAGTGATATTTAGATAAACTATTTTATTGTTTCTATAGTTCTGCATGAGAGAAAGACCAGGGGGGTTCTACCTCTGTAAAGGAAACCCACAGAGGCAGTTCTGCCCTGTCCTGTTGGCTCACTATGACATTGACTCAATGGCAGTGAGTTTGGTTTTAGGTCATAGTTCTGATGTATTTCCTAAAAACAAAAAGTCAACAAAAATTTAATTTAGTAACTTAGTGTCCTATTACACTAACATTTTTGTAGATTATGGTTTTTGTGTGTATCATTTTAGGAATTTTATTTATTTGTTTGTGTAAAATAGGTGTCATTGGTCTCTTCCCCCCCCCCCCAACAGTTTTATTGGCACATAATTCACAGATCATACAATTGGACATTTCAATTGTTCAATCTCATCAAGGAGAGTTGAAATAACACATATTTTTAATATAATATATCTTCCCCTACACTTTTCCTCATGTCTCCATAAACCAGGGACACATTTTTGGGCATTTAACCAATGTCTATAGTAGTGAGGCTCTTTGGGCATTCTCTCTACAGGAAGGAATGTATGGAAAGAACTTGGGCAGTACCAGCCAACCCATCGTACCTGAATTAAAGTTAGTGGTTCAATTTCCATCAAAAAAATGTTGTTTTGAAATGGAAAGTGGGCCCCTGCTCAAGTAATCCCTCAACATAAGAACACTTTGTTCTAACAATTGGGCAGTCTGAGATGCTCACCTTCCTGACACGATCGCTAAAGACAATGGGTGCACAAGCAAATGTGGTGAAGAAAGCTGATGGTTCCCAGCTACTAAAAGAGATAGCATCTGAAGTCTTAAAGGCCTGAAGATAAACAAGCAGTCATCTAGCTGAGAAACAACAAAACACACATAGAAGAAGCACACCAGCCTGTCCCAATTCGATTGCTGAAGACAAAGTGGGTGCATAAGCAAAAGTGGTGAAGAGAGCTAATGGTGCCCAGGTATCAAAAGATATAGTGCCTGGGGTCTTAAAAGCTTAAAGATAAACAGGCAGCCATCTAGCTAAGAAACAACAAAGCCTACATGGAAGAAGCACACCAGCCTACCTCGACATGATTGCTGAAGACAAAGTGAGTGCATAAGCAAATGCGATGAAGAAGGCTCATGGTGCCAAGCTGTCAAAAGATATAGAATCTGGGGTCCTATAGGCTGGCAGATAAACAAGGGGTCATCTAACTGAGAAACAACAAAGCCTACATGTAATAAGCACACCAGTCTGTGAGATCACAAGGTGTTGAAGGGCTCAGGTATCAGGCATCAAAGACCAAAAAATAAAAAATAAATAAAAGCATTGTGAATGAGAGGGAGTGCGGAGTGGGGACCCAGGACCCATCTGTGGGAAATTGGACATCCCCTTGCAGAAGGGTGCAGGGAGGAGATGAGCCAGGTAGGGTGCAGTGTAGCAATGATGAAACATACAACTTTCCTCTAGTTCCTGAATGTTTCCTCTCCACCACTATCGTGATCCCAATTCTACCTTACATATCCGGCTGAACCAGGGGATGAACACTGGCACAGATAGGAACTGTAAATACAGGGAATCCAGGACAGATGAACCCCTAAGGACCAGTGGTGAGAGTGGCGGTCCCAGGAGGGTGGAGGGAGGGTGGGGTGGAAAGGGGGAACTGATTACAGGGATCTACATATAACATCCTCCCTGGGGCACTGACAACAGAAAAGTAGATGAAGGGAGACATCAGACAGTGTAAGATATGAAAAAATAATAATTTATAAACTATCATGAGGGAGGGGGCAGCGGGGAGGGAAGGGGAAAATGAGGAGCTGATCTCAAGGGCTAAGTGGAGAGCAAATGTTTTGAGGATGATGAGGGAAATGAATGTACAAATGTGCTTGACACAATTGATGTATGTATGGATTGTGATAAGAGTTGTATGAGACCCTAATAAAATGTTTTTAAAAAGAATTTATTGTTTTGTTTCTTTCTTTTCTTCTATGTTTAGGGTCAAAGTGACTCAATACAAAATTTCTAGGTGGTTCTCCCATTCAAATTCCATAAGACTATGATGAGTTGCTGGAGTACTAGACCCAGTTCCTTTGGCTTTTTCTTTGCAATAAACACATTCACTGTTGTGCTTGGATAGATGACAGAGCTCTGTCACTATGGACCTGGCAGAAAAGCAAAACCTCTCTTGGCACACCTTTGATGCTAACTCCCCATTAAAGACTCATCATGCTTCACATGGGGCATTTGTTAGATTGGTAGAAAGAGTTGAGAATGAGTAGAGACAGAAGAGAGTTCCGCTCAGTGACCCCTGATGAAGCCCTGCTTCCAGCTGTCCTCAATTCTGTAACTTGGCAACGTTTACCATTTTTGCCCTGGAGATTCCTATGGGGTTGGTGACATTTTTGAACTAGAGCCCATGAACTAGGAAGAGACATTCCAGGCTCAAGTAACCTGGAGATAGGAAGGAAGAAGTGAAGCAAAATGGGGGAAAATGTAGAGGAAGAAAAAAGATAAAGGGAAAAAATAAAGGAAAAATATTTTAAAATAGGGAAGGGGAAATAAAACAACATAAATAGAAGGAAATTAAAAGGAAAGAGAAGAAATATATAACAAGAACTTTTCCTTTGAGCTACGTTGATAATTCAGAATACCTAACCATTGCTGAGTGTACTCGATAACTTCGAAAGGTCATGAAAAATTATATTATCTTTTTAATTCCATTTTTTATGAATCTTATAAAGGACTTTCATATAATATAATGAAAAATACTAAAGTAATTTTGCCTCCTTTATCGTCAACTCTAAAGTGGATAAAAGTATAGTGGAGAGAAATTTCTTAATATGATGGCTCTTCTATCCAAGTCTCTGTAACTCCCACTAAACAATTGGGTGGGACTACATCAACAGGGAGTGTAGCACACTAACCAAGGGGATTGGTCAGTTTTTGTTAAACTTTTCCGCTCACCTCCTTGCCCCCTTCACTATGAGTCATCTTTGAAGAAGCAGAACAATAGAGAAAGCTCAGGACCATTGGAAGAACACATTCCAGATCTCTGACGTGGCTGAGTCCAAGAGCAGAGGCACCAGGGACTCCAGCATGAAGATGATGGAACAGAGCATGAAGGGCAGCACTGAGACTAGGGGAGTGTGAGACAGTAGCCAAGGGACCAAGTCTCTGAAAGGCTGAGGACCCGTTAAGAGAAGTTTTCGCTGTTGCACAATGTCTGTATCCTTACTGTTTCATGATGCCGACATGTGGGAGCCTGTTCACTTCCCTCCTCTTACCCCTGTGGGTTCTCTGTGGCCACTGCAATGAATTACTGAACCACAGAAGCAGAGCACCTTAGGAGGAATGGTTGCGGTTGCACTAGGTAAAGAAGGATGTGGAAGCATGTCTGACCTCTGCCAATGTAAGTTGACTTTATTATAAAATTGATACATTTGTCCTTTGAAGAAAAAGGTTCTCTATCAAATCCCACAAATAGAGATTAAAGAATCCTAGGTGGCACACATGGTTAAGCAGCAGGTTTTCTTTATTTTTTTCAGTTTGAGATATGTTGAGCTGATGGAAGACGGAAGGAATACCCAGAGTCACTGTATCAGCATTGAGCCATGTCAAGAAATAGCATGCAACCAAGAATCAACGGGGCTTTGTTGCTTCTGAACTAGATAGCCACTTGTTCTCTTCAAGCCTTTAAGACTCCAGGCGCTATATCTTTTGATAGCTTGGCACCATCAGCTTTCTTCACCACATTTGCTATGCACACATTTGTCTTCATTGATCGTATCAGGGAGGTGGGCACCCATTGATATGATTTTTAGTTCTTTGATGTCTGATAACTAGTCCCTTCTGCACCTTGTGGTCAGACAGGCTGGTGTGCTTCTTCCATGTGGACTTTGATGCTTCTCAGCTAGATGGCTGCTTGTTTATCTTCAAGCCTTTAAGACCCCAGACACTATATCCTTTGATAGCCGGGCACCATCAGCTTTCTTCACCACATTTGCTTATGCACACATTGTTCTTAAGCAATCGTGTCGGGAAGTTGTGCATCCTGGAATGCCAATTTAATAGAACAAAGTGTTCTTGTATTGAGTAAGTGCTTGAGTTGAGGCCCAATGTCCATCTGCTGCCTTAATACTAAACCTATAAATATATGCACATAGTTCTGTTTTCCCACATGCATATATATATGTATACATATATATGTATATATTTACATATGTACATTCCAGTCTTTGGACCTCTATAAATACCCTTTGTCACCTAGCTCTTTCCTCTATTTCCTTTTACTATCCTATTGTCCCACTATCAAGCTCAGCCTTCATTTGGGTTTCAGTAATTTTTCTCGGTTACCTTGCCCTTGATGAATCCCTACCAGACCTCTCACACCCTCCTTGCTACTGATTTTGGATCACTTATTGCTCCCCTGACCCTGGGTTGGTCAGCACCACCTCTTTGCCCACTCCTCCCCCTCTCCTGTGCCCACCCAGAACCATTGGTCCCATTGTTTCTCCTCCAGACTATTCATCCAGTCTATCTTATCTAGATAGATCTGTAGAGATAATAATATGCACCAAAAATCAAGTCATAGCAAGATAGGTGATGAGTGAGAACACAGCTATGACAACAAAAAAGGAAACCAATTACCCAGAGAAGAATTAATTAATTTAAAGAAAAAAAATTTAAAAGAAAGAAAAACCTGATTTTTGATCTCTAGGCATGTCCTTCAGTCACGTCCAATAGGGTATCAATCTTTGGCCCCAGAGTCTGTCCTTTGTACTCCCTTGGGGGCTCCCTGCTCTGCTCCCATGGTTGCTGTGTCGCACGCTTTTAGTGGTTTGTCTGTGTCACAGGGTCAGTCTGGGCCAGTCCTAGCCCTGAGTCTCCAGTGTTGTCCCCCTTAGGGCCCTGGGTCATCAAGGGATTGTGTGTCTCATAGTGGGATCAGCCAGACTGTCCACTTTGTCCATTGGCTGCTCAGAGCAGGGATATCGTCCTCCAGGCCTGATGGGCCAGGATGTGCTCCACTCTCTCTTCCTCTCCCTTCTTTGCTCTCATTTTCTCTAGTCGAACATGCCCCTCTCCCCTAGCTGCAGCTTCAGTGCCGCCCTCACATGGACCTGAACAGAAGTTTCACAGAGTCTGAAATCCAAATGGCCTAAAAACATATGAGAAAATGTTCCCAATCATTACCCATAAGAGAAATGCAAATCAAAACAACTATGAGATACCACCTAACACCCTCAAAGATAGTCCAATTCAGAAAATCCGAAAGCAACAAGTGTTGGAGAGGGTGTGATGAGACAGGAACTCTCATCCACTGCTTATGAACCTGTAGGTATGTACAGCCACTATGGAAATCAATTTGACGATACCTAAAACAGATGGAAATTGAGTTACCGTATGACCCAGCAATCCCTCTACTGGGCATATACCCAGAAGAAACAAGAAACAAACCACGGCCAGACATCTGTATTCCAATGTTCATTGTGGCACAGTTCACAATCTCATGGAGTTGGAAAGAACCCAAATTCCCATCAACAGACGAATGGATTAAAAAACTCTAGTACATACAATGGAGTACTAGGCATCGCTAAAAAGCAGTGATGAATGCATGAAACCTTTCGCCAAATGGGAAGAACTGGAGGAAATTATGCTAAGTAAGCCAAGCACAAAATGACAAGTATAACATGAGTCCTCTGAGGTAAGTCTATATCTATCTATCTATCTATCTATCTATCTATCTATCTATCTATCTATCTATCTATCTATCTATCTATCTAAGTGAGAACAGAAAGGTAAGTGCAAAGGGGCACAGGGAAAAAGCTATTGTATACAAACACTCCAGGGGTGAGGTCCAGGTAGGATGGCAGGAGCCAGACCAAATGCAGGGCTACACATGGTAGCCAACTAAAATGGGGGTGGAGGGAGGAAAGGGGAAAGGAAAAAAAAGATGTGTGATGGGGGAATAGGGCCCTGACCCACCCAAGGGGAGGGTATTGTTTGTGTCTCCACAGGGAAAGAGGGCCCAGATATAAAGCCAGTGCCAGACGAATGCAGTGTGCCGGCAAGGAGTGGGGAGCCAGTGGACAACTGACTCTGTGGACAACTGCCCCTCACCCCAGAAGAATTTACTTGAGAGGACGGCACTGAGGCTCTACCATTTTTTGAAACCCAAAACAAGCTTATCATTGATACACTATGTTTTTACTTTATAAACATCAATTCATTTTTCTGCAGAAGAATAAAAAGATACACTTCAAGGTTCTGGTTGAAATATTATTTACAGAAAGTGACAAAAGAGAATATTAACAAATAGGAGACTATGAAGGTGGCAGGATAATTCATTTGCCTGATTTTGTTACACTAATTTATCTTTCTAGTCATCTCTGACGATTTCAGCAATATGGCCTTATTTCTGTATAATGGTAGAATAAATGATGCCAGTCCCATGAACAATGATGTCTTTATTATCACAATAAGAGCATGCCAAAGAGATGTATTTAAAATGTAAATTTAATCATGTGACACTGCTTAATCCCTTCAGTGAATTGCCATTGCTTTTATAAAAATATCTCAATTCTTTGCCACATTAAAAAACTCCCTGCGTGATCTGATTGCTGTCTGGCTCTCTTACCCCCAGCTATAGGAGTCCATCGGTGATTTCCCAAGTGCACCATCCACCGCCCTAGCATCACTGGATTTCTCCGACTCTCTGTGGGACTGTGGTTGGGTTCCATTTCCAAGCCCACCTTCTCAGCAGGGAATTCCCTCATCACTCTATCTCCAAAGGGCTATGCTCTACCTACTACCATGTGTGTTTCTCTTTCACTACTTACCACAAAACATTTAATTATAGTGGGGGATGAGGGCCTTCAAATTTTTATGGAAAAATGAAGTTAAAAGAAAATAGAATTTTCCCACAAACTTTCTGAACCTTCACATAATTACTTTTTTAAATACCTATGGCTCTAGCAGGACAGGCTATTATTTATTTGTAATGTTGTATCTCCAGCTCAGTGGTTGGAACAGTAGACATTCAATAAATAGATATTAATAAAATTAACAGTGGAAGAATGAAGGCAGAATGTCCTGTGCCATTTATTCTACCTCGATCTCTCTACCTTTCATTTTACTTCACCTCTCTTTTCTTGGGGCACACAGAATCTATTTCCATGGAGCTTTTGTCTAGGTTTTTGTTTGCTTGGTTAGTTTTGTTTTTTTTTTAGTATTTTTTAATTTTTTAAAATCATTTTATTGGGGGCTCATACAAGTCATCACATCCATACATACACCAATTGTGTAAAGCGCATTTGTACATTCGTTGCCATTATAATTCTCAAAATATTCGCTCTCCACTTAAGCCCTTGGCATCAGTTCCTCATTTTCCCCCTCCCTCCCTGCCCCCCTCCCTCATGAACCCTTGATAATTTATAAATTACTATTTTTCATCCCTTACACTGACATCTTCATTCACCCATTTTTCTTTTGTCTGTCCCTCAGGGGGGAGGTTATATGTAGATCCCTGTAATCGGTTACCCCTTTCCACCCCACCCTCCTGGTGTCATCACTCTCACCACTGGTCCTGAAGGGAGCATCTGTCCTGGATTCCCTGTGTTTCCAGTTCCCATCTGTACCAGTGTACATTCTCTGGTCTAGTCAGATTTGTAAGGCAGAATTGGGATCATGATTGTGGGGGTGGGGAGGAAGTATTTAGGAACTAGAGGAAAGTTGTATGTTTCATTGTTGCTACACTGCGCACTGACTGACTTGTCTCCTCCCCATGACCCTTCCATAAGGGGATGTCCAGTTGCCTATAGATGAGCTTTTGTTCCCCATTCTGCACTCCCCCTCATTCACCATGATATGATATTTTGTTCTTTAATGCCTAATATCTGATAACTTTGGCACCTCGTGATCACACAGGTTGGTATGCTTCTTCCATGTGGGCTTTGTTGCTTCTGAGCTAGATGGCCCTTGTTTACCTTATCTTTTGATTGCTGGGCACCATCAGCTTTCTTCACCACATTTGCTTATGCACCCATATGTCTTCAGTGATTGTATCAGGGAGGTGAGCATACAATGTTATGATTTTGTCTCGTTTTAATGCATTGCTTCTCCTATCAACAAAAGTCAAGTCATGAGAGGTGAAAGGGAGTAAATACATCTGAGCGAGCACAAATGCAGGAGTGTTGGTAGGAAAAGCAGGAGGACTGACCTCCAGGCCTGGGAAAGAATGACTGGAAACTCTTTGGGATCCCTTAGGTTGGGAGTGTCCCTGGTGGTGTACACTGAATGGGCCACAGTGACCCAGACTCCCGGTTGCATCCTGGGGAGTCAAGCAGCGTATCCTGAAATGCTGGGGCATTGAACACTGGAACTTCAGAGGCTGCATCAGTGAGATCCAATGCAGAAAATCCACCGGATGAACTGGACTCCTCCTCAGACACACTTGTAACTTGAGGACTTAAGACTGAAAATTCATGGTGTCTGAGGAAGCAGAGAACAGCTGTACCAAGACTGCTGAACTGTTAGAAGGCAGATATGTTAGTCTGGGTAGACTAGAGAAACAAATCCAGGGAGACTAATGTGTATAAGAAAGAGCAATTGAATATTGAGAAAACATCTCAGCCCTGTCCAAATCAAGTCCATTAGTCTGATATTAGGTCATATATCCAATACCAATTTATAAAGTCCTCTTCAGACTTGTGAGACACATGCAATTATGCCAAGGGCAGAAAGATCACAGGCCAGTGGGTGCAAAGTCTTGCAGATCCAGCAGTGTTGTAAGCATCTCAGCACTGACAGGGCTTCTCCAGCTCCAGACATCTGGCTTCCATCATCCTCTCTCTGAGTGTCCTCTCCACAGGGATGCCTCACAGGGAGGGAGCAGAGAGAGTGAGTGTCTCCCGCCTCCAAGGAGGAATACCAGCGTTCCCAGAATCCTCAAGAGAAGGCCATGCCCACACAGATGCCTCATTGGTTATGACCTGATTGACAGCTTAAGCTCCACCCCTTCACTCTGAATCCTCAAACTACCACAGCAGATAAACATGTTCTTGCTAAATCAATGCCCTATACACTGTATTAAGATAGACGAGTATATTGTTCCAGCAAACTTATTACTGACATTCTCAGTGAATATTACTGTAAATTTCCCCTGACAATTAATCCCCATTGTTTGTGTAAATAGCATTTAGCCATGAAAGGAATGATTCTATGCATGTGAATAATTCAGGTACTGTGATATGGGGTTAGCCTGCATTGACCCGGGATCCCTCTGTCAAGAGGGCTTAAAAATATACCAGGGTTTTATCAAATACAATATTAATGGAAGATTAATTAATAGTCATTCCCCTGAAGCATAACAATTAACACTCTCTACCATAAATTAAGAAGAAGGTCTTGAAAGGGAGCCAGGAACAGATCCAGGAATGGGGTTGGGGATTGCACTAAATCTTAGCACCAACTTAAAAACAATTAGTTCTTATATAATAACCCTGTACAATACTTGCCCTTAGGAAGAAAACACAGAAGGTATGGGTGCTATAGCAAAATGTGGTGAGGAAATAAGATGGTGCCAGGCTATCAGATGAAACAGTGTGTGAGGTCTTAAAGGCTTGATTCCAAACAAGCAGCCATCTAAGTGAAATGTCAGCTTAGTTCACATGGAAGAAGCACACCAACATCAGTCACTGAAGGATTTTAAATCATATAATCCAAAACCGAAGGAGAAAAGAGTATTAGATCGTAAATGTGAGAATCTGTTTTGTAGAAGGCTATGGATGACAGTGGGATCCCAAGATATATTTGTGGAATCAACATAGGAACTAAGTCTCTGGTGATTTCCCTCTGTCCACAATAGAGGAATTGGGGAAAATTGGTTACCTGAGTGCACTTGAGAGATGACTACAGAAGATCAAAATGATAAACCTGACCTGAACAGTTAAAACCTTTCAGTTGATCCCCCTCTGAAGCATGTTAGACCTGATCTGGTTTTCAACATTCTCAGTATTTTTGTTTGTTTGTTTGTTTCTGTTTGTGTATATTGGGATTCATCTGAGATGTGTTATGTCATTGGGATGGGTCACCCTCTTGAATTTTTGTATATATATATTTTCAGTATATGAATCCCAGGATTGATATACCTATAGGGACATGAATTAGTTTATTGTGCCAATCTGGCCAATAAACACATGAGGGGTTAATTGATGGAGGGATAAATGGCTCCGGTGAGCCTTGCCTTTCAAGTTCTCGGGTCTCTTGCTTTGTGATGGTCGGGCCAGGGTGCAGCTGCCTTAGCAGTTCCCTGCTTCAGCTGGCAAGGCTCAGTTCCTGCAAGACATCCCTGAGGAGAAGCCACATGGACCTTCCCCGATGCAGCCCTGAGTGCTGGAGCAGCCGTGTGGAGACCCCTGCCGGCGCTGAGATGCTTACACGCTCACTGATTTGGCTTTCCTCCTGCAGTCAGCATCATAGTGTGTGTTTTGTGAGATGGAGGAGAACTTTGGGGGTTGGTGTTGGACATATGGCTTAATGGCTTAATGTTGGACTTGTGGGCTTGGGCAGCACTGGGTTGGGATATTCTCTTGATTTGCACTTAACCTTTATATAAAACTCTCTCTTATAAATTAGTTTCTGTGGATTTGTTTCTCTAAAGTACCCAGACTAACATAGGACAGCAAGTAGAATAAAGGTTTCTGGGTGGTACAGGGTGATGGGGGGAGGTGAGGTAGGGGGTGGGGGTAAAAGCAAGCTGATTTCAAGGAGTTTAGGAAGGAAACTAATGTTCTGCTTAATGTGATTGAATTATAAAATGATATAATCTATATCAGCTCCCAATAAAATGGTTTTTTTGGGGGGGATAACAAAATATCTCTAACTAGTTTATCTCAAGAGCTACTGAACCCCTGAGCTACCTTCAGTTATCGAAAAATTTGAAGTGGAATCTTTGGTCTCTCCTTTATGCAAGCAAGACTCAACTGCACTATGTGGTGAAATCTATTTAGTATTGCTACTTAGCTAGTGTTAGCTAATTAAGAAAAAAAAACTCAATGCCATCTAGTTGATGCCAACTCAGTGATTCTATCGGACAGAGAAGAACTGCTCCCTGTGGGTTTCTGAGACTGAACTCAATGGTAGTAGAAAGCCCTGTCCTTCTCCTGTGGAGTGGCTGGTAGTTTTGAACAAAGCCAACCGCTGAGCCACGATCCCACCAAGTTCCACCTTGTTAGCCAATGGCAAGTCCATAAAGCGCCCCCAGAACTAGTTTCATTTGTAACCCTAGTACCAGGAAACTGTTGGGGGGATGTTGGGGAATAAGTTAGAGGCTCCTGAAAATACTAGCTTGAGGAGTACCTTGTTTATTTAGTCTAAGTAAATTTCATCCTAAGGGTATGACATTATAATAAAGAAGCAAAACAAGTGAGTTATATTTCTTGTTTATTTGCTTATTTATGACCACGAGAAAAAAAACCCTCTTTTTCTATTACATCCCTCTATGTCCATTCTACCAACCTTGAAAATTCCCCTCTAGTAATTATAACTTAATACGACATACCTTAGATTTGATGAGGAAGAAGCCTAGTTAAAATCTGTGGAGCACAAAGACTAACTAGTGATTCGACATTCTTGTGTAAGTGTTTAAGTATATTTAACGGCCTTTTTCACATAAACTAAATCTTTTTTCATAATAATTTCAATCAAAATACTATTTAGAGAGACAAGTCATATTTCAAAAATGAATCTTATGAAAAGGAGGCCCAGGATATGTAATTAATATGTAATTCAAGTTATGCCACACACCCTTTATATGACAGGAAGACCAAATTTAAAAGAAGCATTTCTTCACCAGCACTGAGATTGAATTTGAAGTTATTATTAGACATCTAACCTCTCTACTTTCTGAACAAAGCACCACTAAATTGTCCACACTAATCTGTAAGATAAGGACTGTAAGTTTGAAATAATGTAAAGCATGGCTTTAAGTGCACAAATCTTCCTTTTTTATTTAAGTAGACTTTAACAACTTACATAAAAATATTGTGCTTTTCACTGGGTCTCTTACAGTGATTTCTAGTTCTGTCACACCAAGGCATTCCTCCCCTGGGGTCCAGCTTCCACAAAAACCCATCATCATATACTTCATTCCCAAACTAAAAATTCCTTAAGATATTTTCTTCCCCAATCCTCTCCCCACTCCTAATTACTGATTGACCCCTAAGCTTTCAAATTCAGCTGTCAGTCACATGTGTGAGTGTGTGTGTGCGTGCACATGTGTGTGTGCATGTGTGTGCGTGTGTATGGTGTCTGGCTGTATAATGATGAGCTAAACTTAATTACATCATTAGGCAGGAGTCCCTAGATCTCCTGCTGCCTCCAGGGGCTGATTGGAATTTTAAAATCGTTTCACTTAGTGGAATCTAAATTAAATAAATAAATTCCATTTTTAAAAGAACTGTGGTTCATTTGCTGTTGGTCTCCTTCTTTGACAATTACCCAGAGACTCAGGTAGCCAAAGGTGCGTTGTAGTTAACTTTTTGCATACACCTATTTATGCCATTTAAAACATAATGAATAACATTTTTTAATTCTAACAAAACAGAGTGCACTTATTTCTTACGGCATCACCTTCTTTTTGCACATATAATACATTAGTCTCCACATGTCAAACAGTGGTTTAGTGCAAATTATTACCATGTGATGAGCAGGCTTACATTTTAAAATATTTATTCCAGGTTGATAGTTAGGGTCCTATCCAGTCAATCATCCCCATCTGATTTCCTCTGCTCTAAGACATTCCTAATGAAGCTCCGAGAAGGGAAGAAAAAGAAAAGGGAACCTCAGAAATTTGATTTTCTGTCCTGAAAAGTCAAAAATCATTAGACAAATCTCCTTTTTTATAAAGTCAGAGAACCTCTCATTCATATAAGCAAGGTTATAAAATTGTCTCTGCTCTTCATAATTAAAGGCTTGAACATGAATTTTGGGTTGTTTAGAGAGTAAGGTTTAGGTTTAAGGCACCACAGGCCACCCAACAGGAAAAATCCAGCTGCATCACATTTGAAGCTCTCCTATTGTAGCCTGGGGAAAAAAAGTTCCAATTTTTAAAATATGTCTAGACCACCTTATTTCTCTCCTAAGTGATCATCTTGTGCAGCAGCAGGGAAACATGGGAATAGAAGTGGAGAGTGGCAGGAACAGTGTCTGTGAAGGCTTTTCAGCAACACATCAATCTGTAGAGAAGCCGACTTTACAGTTAGAACATCGCATTATTGACCATGTATGTAACCCTTTCCTCTGTTTTCTGGAGTGGAAAGAAGTTACTTCTCTAGCTCAGAAACTGAAGAAAACCCTCAGGCCTGATCTTGTTAGGGGTAATATCTACATATTGTCATGCTCCTCCCTTTCAATCTCCAGTGTCCCCACCATCCGCATGCCTGGTCTTTTCTCCCCAACAGAAACACTGATCTATTAATTCTCTGTGATTTTTATCAAAATTCAACCTACATTCCCACACATCCTACTAAGTAAGCAGTTACCAATTTCATTTAGTGGGTAGAGTGGCCTTGGTTAAAAATAACTGAATAGTCTAGAACCATAGAAACATGTGTCTAACCAAGTATCATTATTTTACAGGTATGGAATTGATTTCCCAGCTATCTTAAGTATCCAAGGTTACACAGATAATTAATAATGTAGCTCGGAATAACATATAAATTGCTCATGGATGTTAATGTTATTAATGTTAATATTTTTCTCTCAGTGCCTCACTAATAACTATTTCAGCCTTCTAATATTATCATTTAAGGATACATCCTCAAATCTCTCAATACAAATGAATAAGTAAATTTGGTCATTTAAGTTAGGATACACTTAGGATTGGAAAACTTAAAAAGCGATCTATAAATGCAATATAATCCTGATCTAAGTCCCAACAACATTTTTTAACAAAATGGAACAGCCAATAAAACTTTATATGTAAAGGAAAGAAGTTCCAAATAGGTAAATCAATATTAAGGAAAACAATGTAGGCGACTTCACGCTTCCCAATCTCAAATTTTCTATATAGCTACAACAATCTAAATAGACTGGGAGTGGCACAACAACAAACACACAGATCAGTGGAACAGAATTGAGATTCTGCAAGCAAATCCACCCATCAAAAGAAGCTGAACAGCATAGGGTCCAAGTCCACTCACAGAATGGACTTAACAAATGCCTTGGGAAAAATTGAATATCCTGGGAAGAAAAATAAAACAGGATCTATATCTTATACCATACACAAAAACTAACTGAAAATGAATCAGAGATCTAAATGTTAAATCTAAAACAGTAAAATTAATTAAAATAACAGAGATGAAGCTAGGGGTCTAATTTGGGGGACAAATACACTATTAAACAAAGCTAGGGGTCCTAAGTTTTGGCACAAATAGACTGTGAAGAAAACGGAACATGCACAAACTAGATAACTGGAACCTCCTAGACTGAGAAAAAGTTCATGGCAACCACAAGGGTGTAATTTCTAAAATACATCGAGAACTTCAAAAAGTCAGCCACTTGACACTGCTATGAAGGAATGGAATTGTAAAAGGGCACAAGCACTATGGAAAAGAGTGTGCTGCTTCTTCAGAGAGCTAGAAATATGAATACCTTGTGATATAGCAAACCCACCTCTTGACTCGTTGGTATGTGTCCTAGAGACATAAGCGCAATGACACAAACAGAAATGTCCACACCCATGTTCATTGCAAAAATGTTCTCAATAGCAAAACGGTGGAAACAAACTGAGTTCCTTAATAAATACATATGTAGATGAAATGAAATGCTATGTGGCAATAGAAAGTAAGGATGAGGCCATGAAACATCTTATAATATATAGAAATGACATAAAGATGGGACCCAAAACAAAACGGAAAAAAGCTCTGCTGAGGGAGCTTTTGTAATACACATTTTCCTGCTAAGCAAGCAACTCACCCTGAGTTAGTGCACCCAGTGGTCTCGCCTGGGAAGGTTCTCTCTGGTCACAGTGAATTTTTTCAGTAAATGCATTCACTCAAACTTCACTTTTTTGTGTGATAGCCTATTTAAGAGAATAGCATGTAGCTGTGAAATTTTGGTTTCTGCTTGGGGAAAATGTCGCAGAAACAGATGTGACAGTGAACAGAGCTTACAAAACAGCGCTATGGGAAAAACTCAAGTGTACGAGTGGTTATCTCATTGCAAACAGGTGAAATGTTGATTGATGACAAACCTCATTCTGGATGTCCTCAACTTCCCACATGGATGAAAATGTCAACAAACTTTGTGTGCTTGTGTTCTACGACCAATGATGAACCATTGAAGAGATGGGGGAAGTTATCTAGACTATCTTGGAGCTTGGTTTTGCAAATTTTAATGGAAGATTTGGGAGTGAGAAGGGCCGCCGCAAAATTGTGCATCAGTTTCTGACTAACTAGGAAAAGGAGCATTGAGGAGAAACACGCTGTGCTTTGAAAGAACAGCTACAAAGCAACCCAGACTTTTTTTTTTCAAGGTCATTATTGGGGAGTAGACATAGTGCTGTTCTTACAACCTCAAAAGCAAACTTCAATCAAGCCATTGGAAGATGCCTGTGTCACCTTGCCCAGTAAAAGCTCCTCAAGTGCAATCAAATATCAAGATGATGCTCATTTGGTTTTTTGAGGTGTGGGGCATAGTGCCTTTGGAGTTTGTTCCACCAGGCCGGACTGTTAATCCAGCTTTCTATTGAGAGGTTCTGAAAAGATTGCATAAAAGTGTGCAACAAAAAAGGTGTGATTTGTGGCAGACAGAGGACTTGTTTTGCCACCACAACAACGCACCTGCGCACAGAGCCATCTCAGTGCACCAGTTTTGGGCAAAAACAGCATGCCTCTCTTGCCCCATGCACCTTACTCACATGACCTCTACCCATGAGACTCCTTTTTGGTTTTGCAGATGGAAAGGGACATAAACAGACAGCGATTTGTCGATGTAGAAGAGTGGAAGAAAGAAACAAGGGAAGTGATGTCAGCCATCCAAACAGATGAGTTTGGAAAATGTTCCAAGAATGGGATCCCATATTTGATGACTAAATTAAGTGTATTGGAACATACTTTGAAGGTGATAAAGTTGTTTTGTAAAAATAATTTTAATTACATAGCTTTGGGGAAAAATTCCATTTTGGGGGGTGGTAGCCCCTCATATGTTGGTAAATATGGGGGGGCAGTATACTGAGTGAAATAAGTCAAACAAAGGGGGAAGTATTGCACAACACCACTTTTTTATGTCAGGACTAGTTATACACACAGAAAAGAATGGTGGCTGCAAGACACAAGAAAGACAGCGAGTGAAAATCACCAGATAGTAGATAGGAGTTAATTCTGTTGATGGGAAAGTCAATCACAATATGGCAGAAATCAATACAACTTGACCAAGGTGAAGGGAAACACAAGAATGAAGGGAAAATACAGTAAATGCTATAACATATACAATCTCGCAATAATAAGGAAAAACATTTGAGTAGATACACAGGTAAATATATGATATATAGATGTGAGAAGATAGATGGCAGTACATGTTTGTGCATATGTAGGTGTATTTGTGGGCATATTCACATACATGATTGTGCTGCATGTATATTTATATACATAATAAAGAACAGGGAGCCCCATCATGGATACTTTCTAGACATCTCCATATCTCACATACCTCATAAGACTGACTTACAGGGTTGGAATGTTCAGCACAATAGTCTCATGAGACCACTCTGAGACACTTAGCATATTTCAGCTTGGATCTATAATCAATATTCATGGAAACAATTGTAAAGAACCCAAATGGAATGTTGCATTAGGCAGATCTGCATCACAAGACCTCATTAAAACACTGAAAAGCAAGGATGTCGCTTGGAAGACTAAGGTGTGTAGGACTCAAGCCAGGGTATTTTCCATCACCTCTGATGCAGTGAACTTTGAACCGTGAATGAGGAAGAGCACAGAAGAATGGATTCATCTGAACTGCAATGCTGGCAAAGGACGTTGAAGTGCTGTGGACTCTTGGGATGCTCTTTAAAAACAAGCATGGGGAAACTTCATCCCACATAACTTGGACAGTTTACCAGGAGAGACCAGTGTCTGGAAATGAGCATCATGCCGGGTGAAGTAGAAAGACGCCCAAATGAGGAAGACTGATTTGGAGAAGGATTGACATGGTGGCTGCAACAATAAGCCCAAAGGTAATGACAGCTGTGAGGCTGGTGCGGAGCCGGCAGTGTTCTGTTCTGCTGTGCACAGATGTCTCTGGGGCAGCACCAACTCAATGGCACCTAACAGCAAGTTCACAAAAGATAGTGTTCTACGTCCTACTTTGGTAAGTAATCCTGGAGGAGGGAAAACTTAACTATAGCCATCTAACATACAATTGTGGAGCTCTTTCTTCCTGTCTGAAGCAAAAGAGAGTAAAGGAAATAAAAAACTCTGGAAGAAATTTGTTCACGGGACTAATGGCCCATGAGAACCACAGCCTCTCTAGCTGCAGCCAGCAGAGCCAGATAGTACCTGGCTCGCACTACTGACTATTCTGGTCAGGGATATAGTATTATAAGAGCTCATTGTAGAATAATATTCGAGTTCATTTTTTAAATGTAAGGTTTACTGGATTAATTGAAACTAGAGGAATCCCTGAGACCATCACCCTTCTAAGATGGATATGAAGCCAGTTCTCAAAGTCACCGTTAGTCACATCATGGATTGTCCTAGGAAACAAGCAATAACACCCATAAGGAATGCAGTCCTGTGAAAGAAAACTACTACACAAGATCAAAAAGTCAACACTTACCCAAAAGCTAAGATGAGAAGTCAACGAAGAGCAAGGAAACTGGATGGATGGTGTACCTGCTTCATGAATAGGTTTGGCCTACTATGTTTGACAAAGAACAAAGATTTCCCAGATATTGCCACAAGAAAAAATTATGAAGAAAAATTATGTCATTCCAGTCATTTATTATAAAACAAAGAAGGATTTATAATTATGACCTGGCAGATATTGGAAGTATGGATGAAACTACCATGACTTTTGATCTTCCAAGCAACAGAACTGTGGCAAGTTTAAGAGTAAAACCATTTTTATCAAAACCACAGGAAATGAAAAAAAAAACACTTTACAGTTGTTCTATCATGTTTGGCTAATGGAAGTAAGCTGCATCCTGTCATTATTTTTAAAAGAAAGACCTTGCCTAAAAAGATCAATTTCCCACAGAGAATTACTGTGCATGCACATGTTAAAGGCTGGATGGATGAAGACGGAACAAAAAAAATGGCTGGAAGAAATTTAGAACTGACGACCAGAAGCAGCCTTAAAGAAAAAGCCATCATTACGTGTTTGGGATATGTTCAGAGCCCACCTATCAGATGACATAAAAAAATTGGCAAAATCTAGTAAAGTTCCTTTAGCCATTATTCCAGGTGGGCTTACATCTGTACTGCAGCCTCTGGATGTATCTTTGAATAAGCCTTTTAAAGACCGTGTACAAAGGATGTGGCATGAATGGATGTCATCTGGTCAAGCCCGACTAACAAAAGGAGGAAATCACATGAAGCCTGACATAGAGTTAATAGCAAAGTGGGTTCGAGATGCATGGGAAGACATTCCAGAAGACATGGTGCCACGTGCCTTCCAGAAATGTACTATTAGTAATACTATGGATGGCAGTGAAGACTGCGCTTTGTATGAAAATGACAGCAGTGATGGTGATGACGGCGATCTCAGTGAGGACAGCGTCTATGATGACCTCACACCAGCTGAAGCTCTGCATTGGGATACGGATGATGAGGAGGAATCCAGTTTTGAAGGATTTTAACTCTACATTTTAGCTTGGTTGCTGATTGAGCTCAGGGAATAGTACTCTTAAGGTATCATTGTTGATACCTTATTGTTTTTGTTTAACTTATTTTCCACTTACTGTCCTGGTTTACTGATGTTAAATGACTTGTCCTTTTATTTATTTAAAATAAATATTTAAATCCATTACCCCACTGATGTCTCAATTTTTAGTAATTTTATTTTCATTTGTTTTGATTATTGAAACTCACTAATAGCTTCTGCATTTTCCACCCTAGGCTTATACTCAAGTCAATCAGTTTTTCTGGTTTCCCAGGTAATAATTAGGTACCTCAGCTTATACTTGGGTTGGCTTATATTCAAGTATATACGGTAATTTAAAAAGTAAGCTCTCTTCTAAGACTTAGAAGTACCATGAAAAGCCCAATTTGATTCTAGGGAAATTGTTGGATGCAAACTGTAAAGCATTCTGGCATTTTTAATATTTGTGTTATATGATTCATTTAGATCACTTCCTTGGAAATTTTCAAGTAGTTTTTAGTGGGAAAAAGGTTTTTTTTTTTCAAAATCTATCTGTGGCATCACTCTTTTTTTAAATAAAGTTTTATTAATGCTTCATTCACATATCATACAATTAAGTAATTCAATTATATCAAGAAGAGTTGTATGATCATTAACACAATCAATTTTCAAACATTTTCATTTTCCTCATACTCATTTGTTTTTTTCAGAAACATCCACTTTATCAAGATTTTCCAATGTAATTGAACATATTTTCCATAAGGTTATTTGATTGTTATAAAAATCTGTGTTGTTTTACAGTCTTTTATTCCTTTGGGCAGTGGTATATCTGTATCTCCCATCTTTTTCTTGTCCACATGCTACCAATTCTAATTGTTTTACTTAATTTCATTTTCCCACCAATAACTACTTGAAATTTTCCAAGAAAGTGACTTAGCAAATCAAAATACACAAATATCAAAAATGAAAATGTTTTATAGTTTGTACCCAATAATTTCATTATCGGTGTAATTATTTTTAATAGTGGAAAAAATGTATATACCCAAACATTCTTCAACAACTTCAATGTATAATTCAATGCCATTGATCATATCCTTCATGTGGTATAATCATTATATATTCAACACTTTTAAAAAGTGACTAAACTATAGAAGCCTATCATATGTGAATTTATATAAAGAAAACTACTAAAATTAAAGAAGAAACCAAAGTTGGCCAATGGTTACTATGGGTGAGGGAGGAAGAGTTTTAACCTAGGGGCATTGAATTTATGTTAAGGGTAGTGGGATTATTTGGAAAAGCACCACCTTTAACATTCATAACATACACCAATAGATTGCTAAACAAAATATTATAGAAGTACAGTACTCCCTCTCCAAATATTCTCAGATCCATACAGTTTTACAGTTGAGTTTCTAAAACTTTCTAAGATTACTTTTATAAACAGGAGAAAGAAATACAGCTAAAGAAAACTGATCAGTTCAGTTTAAAGGCTAGTCTCATCTTGATCCAAAAACTGAGCAAGGATAATACAAGATTAAAGAACATACACATCATGTATAAGCATATATGTAAAAATTGATAATCAAATATTAACTACAAAATCTCATAATTAAAAAAATTAAAGTATAGTATTATTAAGCCAAGTTTACTCCATAAATAATGTTTAATATTAAATATATATGTATAAATGATATACACCAAATTAATTCAACAACCAAATCATATAAAATTTAATAAATTCAGAAATATTGATAAAGTTCAACGCATTATAGAAAAGTTTTTATCAAACTAGGAAATAACAGAAACTTTTTTAATTGAGTAAAATTATATATGTGCCCTAAATGATCAGCACATTCTCTGTAAATCTGAGAACAAGACAAACATATCCATTTTCTCTACCATTGTTGAATACAGAGCAAGTGAATTAGTAACAAGGAAGAGATGAAATTCTCTTTATATTTAGATCTCGAATATTGGATAAACTGCAAAGTCAACATATACCCTTCTGACAAACAAGTGTACTTTGAGGCAGACGACTAGCCGGGCCAGAACCTTCTTAGAATCTTGTTATAGTCTGAAACTCTTCCTACATAACTCTGCTCCTTTCCATTCTCTCCTTCAGAAGGGCCAGACTGCCATCCCCGTGGAAACGCTCTTAGGTCTACTGGAGCGCCACCCAACTGTCCTTCACACGTGTTTCCACCAAGTAAACAGTTGTTCTTCTAAATGCATTTTGGCAATTATTCTCAGAGAACCTGAACCACCATGAAAACACTGATGGAAAGAATTTCAAATAGATGTTTTAGGTGAAACTGCCCTCCACATATAAAAATAATTAACTTGTATCTGCTTCTGTCATTATAATTTCAGGTAAATTCAAGTTGGATTAAAAAATATGGGGAAGTCACAACTGAAGTATTCAGAGAAGATCATGTCATCCAGGGGAAGGGAAAGAGCCCTTAAACTAAACCCCCACAGCACAAATAAGGAGCCAATGTTGATCCACTTGACAAGGCTGAAGTGAAGAATTTTGCTAAAATGAAAGCCATTGGGGTGCACACTATTAATTGCCCTTCACACTCTATGCTTTCCTGTTCCTAAATGTAACCTCAATTTTAGGTGGGAACACAACCACATACATAATGGACTACCTTTTCAACCTTCGTTATAGAGATTTACGGCCCTGTGACTATGGTCTAGCCAATGAAATGTGAGCAATTTTTAAACAAATTAATGTGCTTTCAATTCATGCCCTGGAAGGAAAGCCCGGTTCTATTCTCATGGGCCGGGAGAGCTTGCTCGTGCTGTCTTATAACAGCAGTACTCAAGGACTAGTGGAATAATAAGACAGACTGTGTTCTCCTCTCAGACTGTTACAGGACAGAAATAAACCTCAATTGTTTTAGAGTCATACTAATGTGGGGCAAATGCCAAAATCCCCTCCTAAATAATATAAACATCATGACAAAAGTTAATAAGGAGATGACACATTCAGAGAAGGCACTGGGAATGTCTAAATGCAGCAAGAGCAAAACATCTAAAATGTGCACCCAGAAAGAGAGCAAAACTCATGCAAACAAATAAGTATGAAAATGAAAGTAGAAACAGGCTAAAGCTTTCAACATGCAATTCATATCAAAGAAAATACAGATTTCTAGCTAACATATGATATGTTAAAACTTATTAGTAATTAGAGAAATTAAAATTATAATCACTTTTCACCGTTCACATTGGACAAAATTTAAATAATTCCAAGATCTGCTGGTGATAAAAGGATGAAAGAGCATTGTTGCACTTTTAGTCTGCATGTCAATTCAACCATCTGGACAGTAATTTGAAGGAGCCTACTTCATGGAACACAACTTTTGCAACTGCTCCACGACAGATATGGAAACAACACAGGTCTCTTCACGGGGATATTGCGCAATGCTGTGTTTCCATATGGCACACAGCTATTAAAAAGTAGTTCTGAAGAAGACAAGTTAGAAAGAGAAAGATATGCAAGGCACAAGATTATTATGCAAACAATCGATGCATTAATATAAAGAATAAAAAAAATTCTAAAACAAGTCAAGTAGTACACACTTGATTCAAAAGGAAAAGTTGAGGAATAAGCATGGGAGAGAAACCAAGAAATAAATAAGACACCATAGACTAGTGATGGCGGTGTATAACACTAAAGTGCATAGCCACTCAGTGTTCCACTATCTGCACCCCAAAATTGCAATAAAACAAAACAAAATAAAATTGATACAAACTGCTACAAAAATAAGTATGCCTTTCCTTATGATACAAATTAATTTCCATGGATATTTAATCTAGGGTGTTTACCATGTGGTAAGAGTAATAAGGATATCAAGGATATGAAGAATGAAACTTTCATTGGAACTAAATATAATCTCTGAAGTCAAAAGTTATTCTGATACTATGCCCTAGGATTATCGTCATTCATCACCACTGACTGAGTAATGCAAATCTATATTCCTAATCAACCTTTCCCAGTTTACAATTACCAA
This sequence comes from Tenrec ecaudatus, assembly GCF_050624435.1. Taxonomy (NCBI): domain Eukaryota; kingdom Metazoa; phylum Chordata; class Mammalia; order Afrosoricida; family Tenrecidae; genus Tenrec; species Tenrec ecaudatus. Next base: position 104,114,463 of record NC_134530.1, read on the forward strand.
AACCAAATAGAAATGGAAATAAAGTTGGAGAGAGAACCAGAAGAAAGGTTAAAAACAGCATAGGATTGGTAATATAAATATCAGACATGTACACTCAATATAGATTATTACCTTAGGAGGGTAAGGGGAATAAAAGAAATTTTAAAAGAGGTGGGGTTTAGTCTTTTCCTTTTTTAATCATTTAATTTGGGACTCATACAACTCTTATCACAATCCATGCATACATCAATTGTGTAAAGCACATCTGTACATTCATTGCTCTCATCATTCTCAAAAGATTTGTTTTCCACTTAAGCTCCTGGCATCAGCTCCTCATTTTTCCCCTCCTCCCCACTCCCTCATGAGCCCTTGATAATTTATAAATTATTATTTTGTCATATCTTGCCCTGTCCGATGTCTCCGTTCACCCACTTTTCTGCTGCTGGCCATCCCCCAGGGAGGAGGTCACATGTAGATCCTTGTAATCAATTCCCTCTTTCCAACCCATGCTCCCTCTACACTCCCATTATCGCCACTCACACCACTGGGCCTGAGGGATATTATTCCCTGGATTCCCTGTGTTTCCATTTCCTATCTGTACCAGTGTACATCCTCTGGTGTAGCCAGCCTTGCAAGGTAGAATTCGGATCATGATAGTGGGGGCAGGGGGGTGGAGGGGAGGAAGTATTTAGGAATTAGAAGAAAGTTGTATTTTTTATCGTTCCTATATCACACTTTGACTGTCTTGTCTCCTCCCCTACCTAGACCCCTATGCAAGGGGATATCCAGTGACCGACAAATGGGATTTGGGTCTTCACTCTGCACTCCCCGCCTCATTCACTGTGGTAAGATTTTTTTTTTGTTCTGATGATGCCTTATACCTGATCCCTTCGACACGTCGTGATCACACACGCTGGTGTGCTTCTATCATGTGGACACAGAGAGAACTACATGGCCAGCCCCACTATGAGACATGACAACCCTCACTGACCATGGCCCTAGGGGGACAGCACCGGAGACACAGTGTGGGAATTGTGCCCGATCTGATCCCGCCACACGGAGGCAAAGCACTGGGGGAGTGCAGCAGAACAGCAAGGGAATGGAGCGGCAAGGTCCCCAGGGAATGCTGGAGGTGGACTTTGGGGCCAGGGCCTGGTGTCCCAACAGACTGTACTGGAAAACACACCTAAGGCCAACAAATGATCCTTGAACTAACTACAAGCTTTTCTTTCTTGTTGTGTTTTGTCAGTGGTTTGTTGTTGTTTTGTTGTATATTGTTGTTTGGTTTTGCTCTGTCTTGTTTTTGTGCATGTTATTATCTCCGCAGGTCTGTCTAAATAATATAGGCTGGAAGAAAACTGTGGAGGAGAAAACTATGGGACCGACAGTTCCAGAGGGACATGGGAGAGGGGGAGGTGGGGGAAAAGGTAGTGCTGTTAACAAACCCAGGGACAAGGGAACAACAAGTGATCCAAATTGGTGATGAGGTGGTTGTGTGAAGCCTGGTAGGGCATGATTAAGAGTAAAGTAACCAAGGGGAATTGCTAAAATCCAGGTGGGGACTGAGCATGATAGTGGGACAGGAGGAAAGACAAGGGAAATAGAGGAAAGAGCTGGGAGACAAAGGGCATTTGTAGAGGTCTAGATAAAGACATGTACATATGTAAATATATTTATATATGAGGGTGGGGAATTATTTCTATGTGCCTATATTTAAAGGTTTAGTGTTACGGTAGCAGAAGGACATTGGTCCTCCACCCAAGTACTCCCTCAATGCAAGACTACTTTCTTCTATTTAATTGGCATTCTATGATGCTCACCTTCCCAACACAACCTCTGAGGACAAAGCTAGTGAATGGGCAAATATGATGAAGAAAGCTGATGGTGCCCAGCTATCAAAAGATATAGCATTTGGGGTCTTAAAAGCTTGAGGGTAAACAAGCGGCCACCTAGCTCAGAAGCAACAAAGTCCACATGGAGGAGCCACCAGCCAGTGTGATCTCAAGGTGCCGAAGGGATGTTATCAGGCATCCAAAAAAAATCATATCATTGGGTGCACACCTCCATGATGCAATCGCTGAAGACAAATGGGTACATGAGCAAATGTGGCGAAGAACGCTGATGGTGCCTGGCTATCAAAAGGTATAGTGTCTGGGGTCTTAAAGGCTTGAAGGTAAACAAGAGGTCATCTAGCTCAGAAGCAACAAAGCCCACATAGGGCTTAGTTTTTCATCAGTTGAAAAGCTCAATGATTTATCAGCAGTGTTTCATACTCAATCTTCTTCATGGCCTGCTAACTCTTATGCTCTAGAAGGCTCCCTATAGTCTCCAGACATAATTTGTTCACTTCCTATGTATGTAAGTCATAAACTTAAGAACATTTACATTTTCTTAAGTGGATCAACACATATTATTTTCTAAAACTGGATCCACTGTTCCGTTTTCTAAAATGATTTGCTTCTGACATTGGCAATTCTCTGCTATATAAACACAAAAACTAAATATTGGCTTGTGTTAGTCTGGGTTCATTAAAGAAACAAATAATCAGAAACTCAAATGTATAAGAGGGAGTTTTATATAAAGAGTAAGTGTACATTAAGAAAACATTCCAACCCAGTGCTGCCCAAGCCCACAAGTCCAACATTAGCCCATAGGTCCAACATCAATCCACAAAATCCTCTTCCATCTCACAAAACACACATTATGATGCCGACTGCAGGAGGAAAGCTGATTCAATGAGCGTGTAAGCATCTCAGCACTGGCAGGGGTCTCCACATGGCTGCTCCAGCATACACGGTTGTATCAGGGTAGGTCCGTGTGGCTTCTCCTTGGGGATGTCTTGCAGGAAGTGAGCCTAGAAAGCTGAAGCAGGGAACTGGCTAAGGAATCTGCACCCTGATCTGACCATCAGAAATCAAGAGACCCAAGAACTAGAAAGGTGAAGCTCACCAAGCCATTTATCTCTCTGCCCTTCAATTAACCCTACATGTGTGTATCGGCCACATTGGCACAATACACCTTAACTCTCTCACTTGTTAAGAGGCCACTGTTCTGGCCCTGTGAATCCTCAGAGGACCTGTTTTCACCTGTAGTAAAAAGGGCCAATTGATCATCACTCATCTCGAACAGAGAAAAATGAAAACTGATCCATGCTTCAGGTGAAGAAGTGCTGATGTTTTCACACTACAAGAGCAGGTGGGTAAAAGAGTAAACCACTTTAACAATAAACATATGTTTAGGAGAAATTAGAATCAAGAATAAGCCAAAATCTGGCTCTTGAATCCCAGCATCTTCTTTCAGAAAATATATCTTGCATCTAGTACATGCTTTGTGGCAGTCTCACAGGGCCCCGTGGTGAGAGTGTCCTGTGTTAGACTTGTTCTAGAGCTCCAAGTTGAAATTCCTAGTTTCGTTTTTTAGTTTGTGTTTTGTAAGTGAAGCCTTTAAAACAAAGACACGTGTGCCCCAGCAATCCTACATTCATTTATAGGACACCCAAAATCTCTAACTTTGTTATCCCAGGCCTGGCCCACACCTCTGTTGCCCTTTTCCCAGACTGGCGACCAGTCACACTGGCTGGGAAAAGCCCACAGTTTGCATCTCCAGACCAGCCTCACAGGGACCTGAGCAAGGACAGGTTATCCAATTGAACAGGGCTTGCAGGGTCTGTCTTGTGCCTTCTTAATAATCTGGAGTCAAGAGCTTCATATGTTTTTCACCATATCTCTTCTCTGGATGACTGATAACAGGAATTAAAGTTAGAAGAAATCCTGCCTCCTTAAAAAGAATGTAATTTTAGCCTTGTAGACCTACCAAGACAGTAATTATTCAATGAAGTACAAAATCATTTCATTCACATATTGGGAAATGAGTGATCCAGTTACAAGGACATTGTTCCTTCATTGTGTTAAGGTAAATAAATATTGAAATATTTATTAGATAAGACAATGGGCTCAAAACTAGGAATTATTAGCAGATCTGGAAACTTTGTTCTGTCGCACATAGGGCCGCCATGAATAGGACCAACTCGCTGCCACCTAACAAAAGCTTTTTAGGTTTAACGCTTTTGCTTTAAATCTTCTACAGCCAAATAATTATATGTTCTATAATTTTCACAGGCAAAAAAACCCCACGGCCCTATGAATTCATGGGAATGCAGAGAAAGTAATGTATTTTAAGCTTCTCTGTATGTCTGTGTTCCTGAAAGTTTTATACTCTTGTTTTAATTCTTGATTGATATTCTAAGATGTATTAATTCTAAGAGCACTTGTTTATTTTTTTATTTTTTTCTGTGTGCAATAGACTACAAACCAAAAGGTTGGCGATTCTAACTCACAAGCCCCCTGAAGAAGAAAGATGAGGCAGTCTGTTTCCATAAAGATTTATGACCTTGAAAACCTTCTGTGGAAATTCTGTTCTGTCCTGTAGGGTTGCTATGAGATGAAATAAATTTGACCAGGTTGGATTTGGTTTTTCTTTTAGTGTGTATATACACACACAAGGGAGCATCAAACATTCATGAAAAAATAGAGAGACATATTACTCATCATTGTGAATTGGGTTTCACAGAAGATCACTTTTATATCAATAATTCATACATATTTTGTTCCATCTCACCAGTCACAATCTCCATAATGAAGCATCACTTAGTTGACTTCCTCCCTGGGTTTCCTAATTCGATTCCTCCTTCCTTCCTAACCCTTCTAAACTTTGTCTTTGGATAAATGTTGCCTTAAATATCAAAAGATAACTGAATATTTGAAGGTGTGTTGACCTCACTAATGCTATTGTTCCTCTTTTTTAATCTTTTTATTGGGGCTCATAAGGCTCTTATCACAGTCTGTACATACATCAATTGAGCAAAGCACCCTTATACATTCGTTGCACTCGTAATTCTCATAATTCACCTTCCACTTGGGTTCCTGGAATCAGCTCAGTTTCCCCTTTTTTCCCCCGTCCCCCTCCCTCCTCGTGTTCCTCTTATAAACCTATTTTGTTCTGAAAAATTGAGTAATAGAGTGAATTCAGTTCCAGATCTGGAGAATTCCTAAGTACCCTGGACTTAATGGTCCCACCCATGTCTAAGAGTCCAGGTAAGCCTGGGCTCTTTTCACAATCTTGACTTTTGTTTCACAGCCTTCTCCCATTCTATCCAGCACATTCTAATATGATCCCTTTCAAAGAAGCTGGTGGTGGAAGCTGGGAACTGTCCAGTTCTGGGCTCAAGGCCATGGAGACGATGTTCGCATGGTCCATTACTCCGCTAGACTAAATGCTTCCATGCGTTTTCAGTTACCATCACTCTTCTCATTGTTGACAAGGAGAGCACAATAATTGCCCGTTCCATAGCCATTGATGAGCTTTTAACCTGCAGTCCTGACTCACTAAAGACATTGTCACATTGTCTTGTGAACCATGTTAAGCCAATTAACACAGATGTCCTCTGAGACTATTGGCCTGAGCTCCCCGACCCAGTGACTTCTTCCTAGGAAGTTTTCATCATTTTACCCACTGTATACTCTGTCTCAGGGAGCCTGGGAGATATAAGGGGTTTCACGTTGGACTACTAACCCAATGGGCAGCAATTTGAAACTACCAGCGGCTTTGTGGGCGAAAGATAAGACTTTCTACTGCCATGAAGATGTACAGTGTCTTCTTCATTTTTTTTAAGTGAAAGGAAACTACACGTGGATTAAGTGGCTGGTGAATGGTCTTTGACTGTGGGCCAAAGATGTAACCAGCGTAGCTAACATGCAGAGTGCGTTAGAACGCGGATTATAGCAGACGCACATAGGTTAAAATATAGCACCTTGGTCATTTCATCTCCCTATGATCCATTTTAAATGTTTCCATTTTTAATATTTTCTGCTTTCTTTTTGGTTGAGGTTTTTATCTGTTTTAGTTTGTTGTTGTTGTTAGTTTTTAAAGCTTGTGTTTTTCTGTATACAAAATCCAGGATAAGCAAATATATTGAATCATTAACTGGATTAATGGTTCCTTGGGAGCGTGGCAGGGGAGGTTGGGGTCCATGGGGCACCTAATAGTGATAAGTACAAGAATGAAGAAAATGTTCTAAACCTGATTGTGAGGATGACTGCACAACTCTTCATGATGTGACTGAACTATTGAATTGTAAGATACATGAATTATATGCCAATAAAATTGTTTTAAAAGATTGACAGTCTCAGAAACTCAGGGACAGTTCTTCTCTATCCTATAGAGTCTCCATGATTCAAAATTGACTTGAAGGCAGTGAGTTCCATGTGCTTTTTATACTCCATCACATTCTTGGAGATATGTGCAGCAAAATCAAACATTCATGTACAAATACCCTCTATAGAACATATTGATTCCTGGGTGTACTCCCACTCTCCCTCCACATCCACTCACCCTGCATCTCTCCCCATGCCTCTACTGGCAGGTCTCCATTATTGCAGGATTGCAATATTTACCCGTGGTCTTTAATTCTTGTACTCCCAGTTTCTTCCCCCATTTTTTCCCAACCTTCCTTTTGGTGATACATTTATATATATATATATATATATATATATATATATATATATATATATATATATATATATATATATATATATATATATATATATATATATATATATATATATATATATATATATATATTGGAGGCACGGCCATATTCTTTGTCCTCTGCTATTATGTGTCTTAAGTTATGTTTGATAATACAAGCATGCCATGTATCAGGACCCTTGAATTTGTCCCTATTTTCCCATTGATAATATGTATTGTTCTCGGGTCTACATTTAGGTCTTTGATATATATTGAGTTCATATTTGCACGTGGTGTGAGATATGAGTCCTGCTTGATTTTTTTGCCAACAAATACCCAGCACCATTTGTTAAAGAGACGGTCTTCCACACTGAATGTGCTTCAGGCCTTTGTCAAAAACCAGCTGTGTGTAAGAGGATGCATTTACATCTGGGTTCTCAATTCTGTTCCATTGATCTCTGTCTGCAATTCTCCACTATCAGACTGTTTGAACTACTGTGGCTAGGTAGTAGGTTTTATGATCTGCAAGTGAGAGGCCTTCTAGTTTGTCATTCATCTTCAATAGTGCTTTTATGATCTGGGATCTCTTTACTTTCCATGAGTTAGTGATTAGACTTTCCCTTTCTTTAAAGAATGATGTTGACATCGGTATGGATTACATTATATCTGTAGATCACTTTGGGTAGTATTAACATTTACACAATGTTAAGTCTTTCTATCCACGAGGATGGTTCATGCTTCCATTTATGTAACTTTTGATTTCTTGTAGCAGTGTTTTGTAGTTTTCTTTATAAAAATCTTCTGTTTCCCTGGTTAAATTTGTTATTAAGCATTACATCTTTGGGTGGTTATCACAAATGAGATTGCTTCCCTGATTTTCTCTTCAGAGATCTCTTAGTTAATATAAAGGGAGCTGGCTAATTTTTGTGTGTGGATCTGGTAGCCTGAGACTTTACTGGATCTTCCCCTTAGTTCAATGTTTTCTTGCTGAATGGGATCCTCTATGTGTAGGACCGTATCATCTTCAAATAGTTTTACTTCTTTGCTAATTTGAACCCCTTTCATGCCTAGACTTCCAGCACAGTCTTGAATTGGAGCAGTGAAAAAGGGCAATCTTCCCTGGTTCTCATTCACAGAGGATTGTTTTCACTCTCTCTCGTTTATTGCAATGCTGACCATTGTATATATACTTTTAAATATATATATATTAACCTAAGGAATGTTCCTTATATTCCTATGTTGTTGAGTGATTGGAGGGGGGGGGTGAGCAACCAGTTCTTTTATTGTGTTACTTTTTTGGAGGCTTAAGGGGGAAAGTGAACTTGGAAAATCTTTCCCTTGCAAACATCTGGGAGTGGGGGCGGGGGCCGGCTGGACTTGTGAGTGATTTCATCTTCTCTGAAACTGAGACCGAGACCCAGCCCTCCGTGTAGTCAGGCACAGGTTGGCACTGGGTCACGGTGCCCCACCACGACAGCATGAAGCTGGTCATTCCTGCACTCTTTCCAGTCAGTGGTAGATTCCAGCCCACAGTGGCTGTGTGGTGCATTCTGAGAACCTTCCAGTGCCAGGGCTCATCTGCCAGGACCTTCTAGACCCAGCTCTATATACATAGGTCGCCACTACTCAAAACACCCTTCTCAGCACCCCCGATCCCCACCAGCCTGCTGGAGGCCCGTCCCGGACGAAACCAAGCAGAAACCTGTGGGTTTATGAAAGATGGGCCCATACTGTTCCAGCAGCAGCTGGCTGGAACTGGGGCTGCATGGTCAGTGAGAGTGCAGACGGAGGATGCTCCCAGCGACCGTGTGGCTGAGTGTGGCTGGTAATGTGGTACACATGTTCACTCACACCTTGGAAAGGCCTCGGATCAGCCGGGCTGCCATGTAGTTACTGAGGCGGCTAGTATGCAGAGGTGGACTCTCTAAGCTCGCCCCACAGCGAGGGTCTGACTCCAGAGCACATGTGCCGTCCATCACTCATGCTGATGGCTGCAGGCCAGCCGGCCTCTGGAAAAGGGTTGGTGAGGATATGCAGAGGGTGGGGCCGCAGCCAGATCCAGAGCCATGCGTTTAAACCCTAGGTGACTGCTGGCAGATGCCCAGGGGTCGTCGACTAGATTTAGAATCAGGATTAGAATCTGGCTACGAAAGTGGTCCCAAGTGTTGCCCTGTGCCAACTTCTAGCACTACAGCGGATACTTGTGATCCACGGGGCTTTCCTGGGCTAATGTTCCGAAGAAGGTCACCCGGCCATTCTGCTGGTATTTGAAATGCCAGTGGCATGGCCTCTGGCATTACGGCCACACAAGCTGCCCAAGTAGGACAAGCTGGCAGATAGGTGGTACGACAACAGAAAGGGTAAAATGGAAGCTTGACAACATGGCAGCCCAGCAACCATCCCGCTAGGCCTCCTGGTGGGAGAGGAAGGTCTGGGTGGTGGGGGGGCCTTGACACCGGCAGGCAGCTTGGTCGGGGTTACAGCAGGGCGTTGCTGAGGGTCCTGGGTGTACGGGTTACAGAAGACCTTGTTGCGGGTCCTGGGTGTAATTGGCTCTGGAGACATTGTCGTCAGCAATGTCCTGAAGAACATCTGCGAGGGCCCTTCTGACCTGGGGCAGCACTGCCTGGTACTCGGCACCACCTCTGTCCAGGGGCAGACCTTCAGCCACATCCTCTTCCAGGTTAAAGATCAGCAGCAGCTCGGGATACTGCTCAGGCCCAACACTTCAGTCACAGGCTTGAGCTCCACCCCTGCCCTCTGGGCTCCATGGTCCATGTGGAGAGAGAGAGACCTGAGGGCAGGAGAGAGGGGGAGGGGAAGGAGGACAAGGGGAAAGGGGCCAGGGGGCCAGGACAGAGGGCAGGAGAGAGGGGGAGGGGAAGGAGGACAAGGGGAAAGGGGACAGGGGGCCAGGACAGAGGGAGAGAGGATGGGGGAGTGGAGAGAGGCCAAGGGGGAGTTGTGTTTTTATCACAAGAAATGAATGCTAATTTTGTCTAATACCTTTTCTGTGTCACTGATATAATCATGTGGTTTTTTTACTTTGTCTTATATATGTGGTGAATTATGCTAGTAGTTTTTCTATTGAACCATCTGGCATGCCTGGTCTGAATCCCAGTTGGTCAGGATATAACTTTGTTTGTATTGGTAGAATTTTCTCGTGAATTTTTGTGTCTGTGTTCATGAGGGAGATTGGTCTGTAATTTTATTTTAGTAATGTCTTTGTCTGGCATTGGTTTGGGGTTGTGCTTCTATCTCTACTCCAGAATACTGTAGGATAATTTGAGTAGAATTATTGTCACCTCTCCTCTAAAAGTTTGGTAGAATTCTCCAGTGAATCCATCTGGGCTAAACCTTTTTGATTTTCTGTTAGGGGACTTTTCCTTAATGAACTGAGCAAATTCTTTTTTTTTGTTATTAATCTATTCAAATTTTCTATCTCAGTTTATGTTAGTTTAGGTAGTACGTGTCAAAAAGTATCCATTTATTCTGGGTTTTAAATTTGACTGTAAAAACTTCATTATAATTTAGTCATTTCCAATGAACTTTTTGACACCCATTTGTGTATAAATATATATTTATATACACTATTCTAAATTGAGAGAGAGAGTGAGTATAGGGAGCCCTGATGGCACAGTGGTTATGCATTGGGTTGCGATTGCAAGGTCAGCAGTTTGAGACCACCAGTTCCTCTGAGGATGAAAGATGGTCTTTCTACTCTCACAAAGAGTTACAGTCTCAGAAACTCATGGGGGCAGTTCTACCCTGTCCTGCAATGACCCAATTGTAAAGAGTTTGATTTTTTATTTGATAAAATATGTATACTATATAGAGTGTATGTACACATACATACGCATAGCCTCGTACTGTTAATTGAACTATGACTATAATAGACATTTTGTATAGCTTACATAATAAAAAAGGAGCCCTGCTGGCTCAATGGTTATGTGTTTGTCTGCTAACTGAAAGGTTAGTGGTTTGAACCCACCACAGAGCTCCATAGCAGAAAGATCTAGCTGTCTGCTTTTTTAAAGACTGCAACCAAGAAAATTCGATCGAGGCAAATCTTTCTGCCACATGAGATCTCTCTGGACGAAAATGTATTTACAGAAAGCACCTAATAATAACAATAATATAACAAAAGGAAAGACCCTGTCAATTAATTTCTACATTTTGTTAGGCTAATTGGTTGGTCCATAACTTCTGGATTTCATAAAATAGTAAATATTTTTGAAGTGAAAGCGAGACCCATAAATGATAGTCTACTTGTCTATTTTATCAAGTAAATATATGGAAAAGTAAACTGTTGCTATAGAGTGTTCCATAGAGCCTTTCATTTTACATCTCTGGAGAACACGGAAGAAGTACATCAAGAATCATCAGCAATCATCACTGCCATCTTCCTGAACCAGACTGGGCAGGTTGACAAAATGTATTAATTATTTTTTAGGTGCAAGAAAGAGCTTTATATCAAGGAGTAATCATGAATCAAGAAAAGATTCCATCCCAGTCAAACTTGAATCCATAAGTTCGATACTAGTGCATAAGTCTTCAGACTCATGCAGCCACATGCAATGATGCAGAATGTAGGAAGATCACAGGCTGATGTGTGCAATGTCGTATTTTCCTCCCAGATGTTTTCATTATAGGTGTGGACCACTCAAGATCTATTTGTACACTGTCTGTTGGTTGCATATAAGCCCACGGGGCCATAAGGTCTTGCTCTGTTTTTAAAGGAAAGCAGTTTTTGTCTATAATTTCTTTCCACGGTTTTTAAGACCCCCAGACCAAGAGTCTTGCAACACCAGCCCAGGAGTGGGATACAAGCAGGTGAGACAGAGGACATGGTTGTGGGCACAGGATCTCAGTCTTTGTCCCTCAGGCAGGAGGGAGATGTGGGGGCAAATGCTGTGGGCACCCAGATGCTCCTGTTACACAGGCAGGTGGAGCAGTGGGTGAGGCAGGGTTACTAGCTCATTCCCTCCCTTCCCTTCTTCCCTCCCCTGCCTCCTTCTTCCCAGTCCAGTCCCTGTCGCCCCACTTCCTTGAGCCTTCACCAGCAGCTCCTGCAGCAGCAACAGGGACCCCTGTGAAAGATGACTGGCAACAGATTCCCAAAGTGAACGCTTTCAATAAGGTGTTCATTCAACATCCAAATGATATAATGTTCTATTTCACGGAATGTACCATGAATGCAAAGTAACACATACTTTAAATAATTCTGTAAATTTCTTGAACTCTCTGGAATGAGAATGTTTTGAATACGATGATGGCAACAAATGTACAAATGTGCTTGACACAATGGATGTATTAATGGATTGTGATAAGAGCTCATGAGCCCCCAATAAAATGATTAAAAAATTTCTTGAACTCCTAAGATTCATGAGGTTTAACAACAGCGATCCTTAGGTTTTACAAAGTCATTCTAAATTATTACTTTTGAAATAAGCATTTCATTGTGAATTGTTTTGTTTGATTTTGCCAAACAGAAAGCACTTAAAGAGCCATGACCTTCTCTTGAATTCACCCAGAAATTTTTCCAGCTTTGTGCTAATGGCATCCAAAATTTCCACTTATAGAACAATAGAATAGCGTCGGTTAATTTTATAATAATTGAAGACATCACTTTATAGTAAAGATTCTAATTTGACTGCATAGACCTCGAGTCTCATCATGTGATAGCTTCTCTCTTTAAGAAGCTCTTTTCTGAATTTTATTCCTCTGGGAAAATATGCTTTATTCACACATACATAACTGAACTGCATTATAACTCTTTAACTTTTATCAATAAATTGGTGGTTACAAAATGTTGACTTCCCATATTAAGCATGCCTGCCTAGAATTTTGTTTTTACCTTCACAGAAAATAAAACACTTTGTAAGATTATTGAAAAATTCTGACTTGACCTTCACCCTGTGTTGCATAATAATCAATATAAGATGTTATAAGGAAGCATTTATTATAGTAAAACAAAAGACATCACTCTGATAGCTGTTGGGTCTAAAACGTAACATTTGACTTTCAAAGCAAGAAAATCAGCAGAACTCCAAATAGAGGACTCAACCAACAAAGGATCATGAAGTTAAAAAGTCTCTGTTAATCAATGACAAATTTAGTACTTGTTGCTACAATTACAAAGATAATAGTTCCTTTATGTCAGTGCCTTGGGTTTTGCAGCTGTAAAATAGCTTTGAAATTCAGCATTTCAAGGAATAGAAATTAATAGGAGGTCATTTCTACCAGAGAAATTTTAGGGGCCCATCCTCTCTAATCATCATTAAAAACTAAATCCGTAGGAGAAGAGGCACTTTACTGATTGTCAAGTGGAAGCTATTATTCATTTGATGAAGCTCTTGGCACTGTGCCATTGATTCTGCACTACAGCCTGCTGCTTGTTCTCCTTCATCTTGTGCAATCAGGGTTGTTGCTGCCTGCCAAGAGCTATTTATAGAGCGAGGGGGGTGGGGGGGTGTCGAGAAAAGCTGATATGTTCTCCTGCTTGAAAAACAACTTTGAAACTTTATAAGTACAAATCTGTTTTTCTTGTCACCAGACTTTGTCTGCTTTTTCTGTCGGTGCAGGAGACATGGACTCTAACTTCTAAACAACTGTCCTTCCTAGACAAGGACCATGGATTCGGTGGCGTCACGGGCCACACTCACTGCGTCTGATGCCATGGCATCCGCATTGCTCCAAAGTACCCCTGCTGCCGTGCGGGTAGTGTGCGCTGTCACCTCCCTCTGCCTCTGTCTGTTGGAGTTCTGTGTCTTAACACTATCTGAAAGAGACTAGGTCTACTTACGTCCTGCTTTCTTTACTAAAGGAAAACATACTTCGCACACAGAAAAGAAACACAAATAAGCAAACTTTCAAGAGGAGTGTCATCAATATACCTACAGCTCAATATTCTAGGGGTTGCTTCAAACTGAAGTCACATACTGGTGACATTGTTTGTTCTTGTAATTGTATAAATTTTGCAGTTTCATTAATTTTATATAAAGTATCAGTCACACCAAGGTGATATCAATATTGTAGTATTTTATCAAACGTATCTGTAAATATTTGTCATTGTAGAGTTGTGGTTACATTTTTAATAAAACTACACCAAATCTTTACTTTTGAATTTTTTTCAGGCTTTATCCAAGCAGTTTTAATAAGCGATTAAGATGTTTCATCCTGTAAAATGATTACATGTCGGGGTTGGATGCCATTGAGTCGGTTCCGACCTCAGTGACCTTCTGCACAACAGAAGGAAACCCCACCTGGCCCTGTGCCATCCTCCTGCTGTTTTTCTGTTGCAACCACAGTGTGGATCCATCTCGAGGTCCTGCTCCTGTGCGCACCCCCTCTACGTGAGCAAACATCATCTCCTTCTGCAGGGACTGGGCTCCCCTGACTCGTCCAGTGTGTGGAAGATGAAGTCTTGCCATCCTTGCTTCTAAGAAGCACCAGCGGTGCACTCCTTCCAGAATCGATTGGCCTGTGCTTTCAGCATCCCTGGGACTTTCAGTGTTCTTTCCCAGCCCCACAATTCAGCTGCATTCTTCTTCCCCCAGTCCTGGCGATTCAATGTCCCACTCTCACATGCATATGAGAACCCGTTTTGCATATAATGAAAAATGAAACAGCAACATGCATATAAAATGCTTATTAAGATCAACAATAGCAATACTACCGTGATTGCTAAATTTTGATTTAATAGAAAAATAATTTACCTATGGAACACAAAAAACAAAAGTCAAACCTAGAGCCTGAAAAAACATAGAAAATGTTAAAAATCACTTTGCTATTATGCTAATGTTTGGAGAAATGTACTAATGGCCATATCAAATGTCGGTATAACTAAAACTACAGTTTTTTAAATGCAGCCATAGAGTATAAGCAGTAAATATTTTATTATAAATAGGACATCAATTACAACCTTTATCTTTTAAAATATAAATAGAACTGTCAGAGTAGGTATTTATACACACAGAATAACTTGAGTTTGTAAAGATTTTTTTTTGTTTCTTTATTATTTTAGAATTTGTATTTCGGTTTTATTTTCATTTCATTTCATAGACCATACAAAGTCTTGTTCTGTGTCCCCTTTGGATTGTGGTGTTTTCAAAGCCCAAGCTTGCAGCAAGGACCAGAAAATTATGTTTACCAGTAAGTAGAAACTTGCATGCCTACCACTGGGACAAGTACCTAGAAGCCAAGAGTTAATGACATGTTCTGTTTTAGACAAAATTATAATTATTGATATGAAATTAAGAACCATGAACCTAAGAGTTTTAACAAGAAAATAAAAAGTCCAATTAATTCTAACTGTCCACAATGACTCAGTATGGACCAAGTTTCTCCGTGAACTCTAGTTCTTTACCCCATTCTCTTTTAATTTTCAAAAGTGCCCTCTGTGTCTTTCATACTACACATTTAAAAACATCAAGGCGATTTGAGAACAGAATTAGGAAATCTCAGCCACAAGTTAAACTCGTTGAATTCACTTGAGCTACAACACCACAAGATTAACATTGAAATCAGTTTTCTTCAAAAGCGTAATCCTGTTTTTCTCACACATTAATGGAAGGAATACAAATCCATAACAGTTAAAATGTCTTGAACACTGAGCATATTCCAGATGACCTAATTCAGAAATGTAGGAGTGTGGCACTGTTCCCTTCTTAAACACTCAATAATTCATTGAAAATAGTATTAAATAATTATTCTATGTTCAACACCATTCTAGTTGTTGAAATAGATGAGAAAACAACAACAAAAAAAACTGTCGAAACTGTTCCTTCATTGAACTTACGTTCCTATGGGACTTCAGCTAAAACATAGCAACATAGTTTTTTTCCACAACTATAACCCTATATTTCTCACAAATGCACAATGGAGACAAGTTCATAAAATAAAATGTTCTTGAACACCAGCAGCATGCTAAAGAGAAAGTTGGGGATTTTGCTTTCATGAAGTTCTAGCCTTGAAAACCCAAGGAGGCAATGCGACTCCATCCTATGCTGTGCTATGACTCAGAATCAATTCAGTGGCAGTGCATTTGGTTTGGCACTGAACATTTTTCATGCATTATATCACTTAATTAAAAAATAATTATCTACAGACAAAAACTGTGATGTTGGCCAAGAATATTGAATATACCCTGGACTTTCTGAAGAACGAACAAATCTGTCTTGGAAGAAGTGGAGTCAGAATGCTCCTCAGAACAAGAATGGAGCGATTTCAGTGAACGTATTTTGGACACGTTATTTGGAGGAATGAGTTCCTGGAGAAGGATATCTCTCTTTGGAAAGTTGAGAAAGTGTCAGCAAAATAGAAGACTCTTGATGAAATGGCCTGACACAGTAGTGGCAACAATCAGCTCACACATAATTGGTAGTGAGGATGGCACGGGCTTAAGCAGGGTTCAGTTTGGTTGAGTTGGGGTTGACCAGACGTAACCTAACTGCAATCACACAGATAACATGATACTTAAAAACACCAAATTATTTGCCAAGCGTTTTAGAGATCTGAAAGAAGTTGCAGATTCAACACAGCTCTCTCTTGTGTATATTCCCCTAAAAAACCATTGCCATCAAATCAATTCGGATTCCTAATAACTCTATAGGTGAGAGTAGAACTTCTCCATGAGATTCCTAAAACTTTAATCTGTCCAAAAACAGGCTGGCACAGCTTTCTCCCACAGAATGGCTTGCTAGCTAGAGCCATTCACCCTTTACTTAGCAGCCATGTGTTGTAACCAATGGGCCACCAGGAGTCATCCCCTGACCATAGAACAGTCATTCCAAGCAAGCTTAACTAGTATTTATTCATCCACTCATTCATTATTTGTTCACCAAATATTAAAACAGCTAATCTATGCCATGCAATGTTACAAACACATGGGCTGGATCAGTGAGCCAAAGCAAGAAAGATCTCTGCCCTGTGGAGCTTAAATCTTAGAGGGAGGAGATCAACAACATTATGAATAAACAATAATTAAGTAAATGCATACTAAGTAGAAGGTTAGCATTAGATCACAGGGAGGAAAGGTTCCATTGTTTTTCATATAACCTGAATTTTAATTTATAAGGATAAAATGTTTAAGCCAATCGTTGCAACTACTGTGCCAAGCTATCTCACTGACTCTTCTTTGCTAGCCCTGCCCTTTACAGGGAAGATGTCCTTCTCCAGGATGCGCCCACATGTCCAATTGTTTCCACTTCATTTGCAGAGAGAAGAAGTATCCCAGGGGGGTTATGACAGAACATTCCAAAGGGGGAATGTTGAGGCAAAAGAACACATGTGACCATGTGTGTCACTTTATGTTGAGGTAAGATGACACCTGATTTCCACCACTGGGCAGAAAGTGGAGTTGCTTTAATGTCTTTGTTATTTTTACATCATACGGAGACTTACAAATAAAGGGCAGAGCAGAGCATCGGTAATTGCCCATCTGGAGTACCACGGACACACGTAGACCACTGGACAACCACCTGTGGTTTGACGACATTTATCCACATTGGTTCCCACTGACTGGCTTGCCAAACCCTGGACACCAAAATGACTGAGGTTGGGGAATAAACACCCATCATTAAATTTCCAGTGGTTTAATAATGATCCCTCTTCCTGTGCACATGATTAAACCTCATCCAACAATGAAACTTCAACAAACTATGTTGCTGGGCATCAGAGGTGAAAAGAATGTAAATGTGGGAAAGAAAAAGAAAGAGAACAAGGAAGAAGGGAAAGAAGAGACAGGGCATATGGGGGAAGCTCTGGTCCTTATTCTGTTATTCCATCACCCACGGGCAGGAACAAAGTGATTAAGCAGCAATTTAGACGCATACTTCGTTCTCAGTTCTGGGGAATGGGGCAATCTTATTTCAACCCAACCTGCTCTGACTGATATCGACTCTACGGACTTTAATTGTTACAGAAGCCAACTGCTTCATCTTCCTCTCATCGTGTGGTTGGTGAGTTTGAGCGTCTGACATTTTTTTGGTTAGCAACCCATCACTTAACCCTTTGGACCACCAGCTTCTTAAACTCATGCCAGGGGGAGAAAAAATACAGTAACTCAGTAGACAAAAACCCTACACTTTTTGCAAGCCTCCTTTCTGGGGTAAGAATGAAGTGAATTTCCTTAGCATAAAAATGGTGAGCTTTCTCTCTTCTTAGAGTACTAGTTAATTATATTCAGTATTTCTCAGAAGGTAAGACATGAAATCTTTCATTTAATATTATGTTAAATGATCCTAGAAATGCAATTGACCTAAACCCAGGTCAGAGCTCCTTAACATGGTTAGAAAAAACTCAGGATATCTTCATTTCAGTGGCATTCCTAGGTACAGTCTTAGAGAAGATTCCCAATTACAGATTGTAACTAAGAGTAGTAAATTGACTGCCAAATGGTAATAAAGTCCTATTTTAGATTCAATGCAATGGCAGTGAGTTTGTTTGTTCATTGGATAGTTGGTTTTAGATTACATATTACCTATTAACTGATATAAAATCAACACCGTATTTGTTTGCACTAAATCCCTAGTGCCATCCAAACAAAAACAAGGTTAGTTTGAATCATAACCACCCTACAAGTCTACCCAACGGTTTTGAGGTTAGCAGTTCAATGCCTAACAAACCACACAAAACTGATGTTTGCTCATAGCAGCACTATAGTTTCCAAAACGATAGCTCTTTATGGGAGTAGAAAGTTCTGTCTTTCTCTCTCCCAGGAGGTGGCTGTTTGGAGCTGCTGACTGTGAGGCTAGCAGCCCATTATGTAACACCCACTAGGCAGGTCACTGGGGCTCCAATTCAATGCCCACAGTGCCAAACAAGATTCATACAGTCGTTCATGTGTACATTTCCCAGTATCTATTGAGGGCTACTGTTTTCTTTTTCCTTTTCTTTTTTAAAAATCATTTTATTGGGGGCTCATACAACTCTTATCCCTATCCATACATACATCTATTGTATAAAGCACATTTGTACATGTGTTACTCTCATCACTCTCAACACATTTGCTCTCCGCTTAAGCCCCCGGCATTAGCTCCTCATTTACCCCCCTCCCTCCCTTCTTCCCTGCTATCCCCTCCATCATGAACCCCTGATAATTTATAAATTATTATTTTGTAATATCTTACACTATCCAACGTCTCCCTTCACCTACTTTTCTGTTGCCCATCCCTCAGAGAGGACATTATATGTAGATCCCTGTAATCGGTTCCCCCTTTCTATCCTACCCTCCCTCCACCTTCCCAGTATCGCCACTCAGCACTGGTCCTGAAGGGGTCATCTGTCCTGGATTCCCTGTGTTTCCAGTTCCTATCTGTACCAGTGTACATTCTCTGGTCTAGCCGTATTTGTAAGGTAGAATTGGGATCACGATAGGTGGGGGGAGAGGCAGACGAAGCCTTTAGGAACTAGAGGAAAGTTGTATGTTTCATCGTTGCTACACTGCACCCTGACTGAGTCATCTCCTCCCTGTGACCCTTCTGTAAGGGAATGTCCAAGTTGCCTACAGATGGGCTTTGGGTTCCCACTCCGCACTCCTCTTCATTCACAATGATGTGATTTTTTGTTCTTTGATGCCTGACATCTCAGCCCTTCCATACTTTGTGATCACACAGGCTGGTATTCTTCTTCCATGTTGGCTCTGTTGCTTCTGAGATAGATAACTGCTTGTTTACCTTCAAGCCTTTAAGATCCCAGACGCTCATAGCCGGGTACCATCAGCTTTCTTCACCATATTTGCTTATGTACCCATTTGTCTTTAGCAATAATATCAAGGAGGTGAGCACACAATTATATGATTTTTTTGTTCTTTGATGCCTGATAATTGATCCCTTCGACACCTTATGATCACCCAGGTGGATGTGCTTCTTCCATGTGGGCTTTGTTGCTTCTGAGCTAGATGGCCATTTGTTTACCTTCAAGCCTTTAAGACCCTCAATGCTATATCTTTTGATAGCCTGGCACCATCAGCTTTCTTCACCATGAGTGCTACTGTTTTCTAGGAATAATGCTAGGCCTTTGGGATTAGCATCGTGCTAGCAAATGGTAGCAAATAATAGCACTTAACAGATACTGAGGAAAATGTAAAACTAAATGAATGTATTGATATTATGTTTCTATCTCACCATACAGATTCAATGTGTATACTAAGTAAGCAATATGAGAAGATGGATTATATAAAAATGTAGCATCTTGATTAGAGGAAGTTTTATTAACAACCTTGATATGCAGGTGACACAATCTTGCTTGGGACAGTGAAGAGGAGTTGAAACACTCACTGATGAACACGAAGCATTGCTGTTTTCAATATGGACTAAAATTTAATGTAAAGAAAACAAAAATCTGCACAACTAGACCAATAGACAACATCATGCTAAATGGAGAAGGGGTTGAAGTTGTCGAGGATTTTGTCTTCTTTGGATCCACAACCAATGCTCATGGAAGCAGCAGTCAAGAGATCAAACCATGGATTGCACTGGGTAAGCCTGCTGCACAAGACCTCTTTAAACAACTGAAAAGCAAGAATGTTGCTTAGGGGACTAAGGTGCACCTGATCCAAGCCTTATGCTTTCAATCTCCGCATATGCATTTGAAAGTTGAACATTGAATAAGAAAGACTGAAGGGATATCAGTGCATTTAAATCACGGTGGTGACAAAGAATATTGAAAGTGCCACAGACTGCCAAAAGAACAAACAAGTCTGTCTTGGAAGAAGTACAGCCAGCTTCTGCTTAGGATCAAGGCAGTGAGACTGTTTCATCTGCTGAGGACATTTGTCAGGAGAGACTAGTCCCTGGAAAAGGACTCCAGGCTGGTAAAATAGAGGAGCAGCAAGAGAGAAGAAAATCCTCCATGAGAAGATCTGACACTGTAGCCACCACAATAGGCTCCACTGTGACCTTTGTGAGGCTGATGCAGGGCCTGGGGTGTTGTGTTCTGTCCTGCATCACTTCAGTGGGAGCTGGACCTGGAAGGCAACTCACAGGAGCATCATACAGCTGCATGCATTTCACATATAACTCCAGGGTTTCCTGAGTTAAATGGATGCCTTTTAAGAGTCTAAAATTGTCTGGAAATTTATTATATTGTTGTGCCTCATTATTTATTTTCATGTATAGTTTTACCCGATGAAATATAATTGCCACATTATTCACTAGCCAACATAAACAGGAAGAAAAAGAAAATCGTATTTATTAAGACTTCCCTAGGACTAATATATACCGTATGCCTTCATATGCATTGCCTCTTTTATTTTCAGTGTACTATGATCAAGTAGACATTATTAATCTACCTTTTACAGAGAAAGAAGCATGGGCTTAGAGAGGTTAACTAAATTGTCTAAACTTACACAGCCAGTAAGCAGCAAAGCAGAGATTCAAACCCTGACTTCCAAGGTCTTTCTGTTTTCATCACATCAAACTGGCAAAGGGAAACACAGACTACAAAAGCAAGCAGCTAGTTGTGAAAAAAAAATTATTTTAAACGACAAAAAATTTCCCCATGGAGTGTGCCTGCGCATGTAAATATATATTTTCATGATTAAACATACATACAAAGGAGAAACTATCGATTGAGCCCAAATACCAAAAGTTTGCTCATTTGGAGAATTTATTTTATAATAATATGCCAAAAAAACTGTGTTTCTTTTTAAAGTGTCATTTTTAATTATAAATGTTCCTTGCACTCTTATATTTTAGCTCAATTTATCCTTAGACCGATCAGAAGGAAAAATACTACTTCAAAAATAGTCACAGATGGAAGCAAACCACACAGAGAAGAGAAGTGGAGAGACTGAGCAGCATCCTGACAAGTCCGCTGATGTCCACCAGGGACGACATGAAAAGCAAACCTTCCTGATGAATACCAGTTTCCTGGAAGGGGGCAATTATGCTTTTCTCTTCCAGAAAGTTACTTAGAAACGCCAGCATGACCTCTGTTTAAATCTCCTGTGAATAAACTCTGGAAGGCTTCCTTGGAAGTGTAATCCTATGTGAAATTAAACAATTCTGTGGCAATTATATTGATTGTGAATTTACGTTTAAAAGGAAAAAGTCCGACACTGGTAAATGAAGTAAATATCATTGATGTTGGAAACATTCCTATCACCTACACATGGACATAGCACACACAACCCAATGAATAATGACTAAAGATTTCTGTCTTTGTGAGAATGTCTTAGACATATCTATCTTGGGGAAGAAAAAAAATCTTCAGGATAGCTAATTTTTCATCTGGCCTGCTATGAAAAAAACCCTATAATTAAGATGCTAAAAAGTTCAAGAGGAAATATTTGGCAGAATATATTTGCTTAACATTCAACTGAATCTGTTTGCTAAACCTCTTGCAGCTTTAAATTAGAAGTACTTTTATAATCCAACCAAAGTGCTAGAAAGCTCTGTGAGATCCAGCTAAAAACAGATGAACTTTATGATACAAATCATAGCATATCAAAACATGGCTGAGGGTTTCTTTTCATCTCTTAATCCCTCTCGTCCTAAAATAAAGATTCTAATGAGTAATTCCTGTCTAAAAGAAGATACTATAAACAGAATTGGCTCATGTGTAGAAAATACCTATGTGGTTTATTTTGAGGGATAGCAAAAACATATGAATCCCCAAAATATATCATCCTTTCTCATACACATGATCTCTAAAAGGCTAAGAAATTCATCAATAATGGCATACCTTTGGATTAAATATAATATATATGGTATATCATATCAATATACAAAGAAGCTTCAACATGTTCATAGAGTAAAGAGTTTAAGGGATAAACAGAAATCAGGTCTGTTTCAATAGAACAAAGAGAAGAATTTGGAGCATCCCTGGAAAAAAATCCAATCACTAAATACCAGTGAAAACAAAACTGCCAGAGATATGACAATAGAAAATTGGAATAATTTTCCTAACATAGTAACACAATACGGCTAGCTAGTCTTAACTAGAAAGATGAAATAATATATGCAAAGCTTTCTGATCTCTTTGAAAAAGAAACCACAAGAATGCAGGGAATAATTGTAGCTACACTGCCTAGTTCCCAGACACATCTTGCTTAAGAGCACTATTAGCTCATCCAGACAACCGGACTGCCATTTACACAACTCAAAGGAAAGCTCCTACACTCTAGTCGAGGGGGAGAAGAGTAAAATTCAATTTGCAAGGATTCTGATTCTCACCAAAAAGCAACATAGGCAGTATAAATAACTGGTTCACACATTTTAATAGAAATTTTCAGATATTTAAAGAGAAAGAGATTAATTACACTATCTCCAAACCCTACCCATAACACGTGAGGCATAAAAAGACAGCCACCTGTCCAGGGGTTGAGTTTCATGGGCATGTTCATTACATCAAAGCATCAAGGCTCAGGCTTTAAGGGAAGGCACACAAGATCAGGAGACGTGCATATTTTAAATAAGACACGAACGTTACAACATAAAAAAAGGATCAGAACCCCTCTTTATTTCATTCACAATTCTGAAGGCCCTTAAAGGGCTAGGCTTAAATTTACTATATGTCCTAGAAAAAAAGTACCTTGTCTAAAAGGGAACTAATCTAAGGGGAAACAAATTTATTTCATGGGGTTTATATATTAATAAAAGTATTATATATGGTAATTTGAGATTCAGAGATTAAAGACAACTGAGAAGCCCTCTAAAGTATGCACTTTCCCCAATGTGTGCAAATCTGAGCAATTTCTTTCTCAGCTGTTATCGGAGAATCTCGCGCAAATGTATACATTATTGGTGTTGTCTCTAACTAGAGTAGTTGCACTTTAACTTCAGTCTTTTGACCTATTCTGGATCTAGTTATTATTTTCTCAAGTTTACAGATGAGGCAAATAAGACATTGTAAACTCTGATTTACTGAAGCGTGCGTACACCAGGTAAGTAGCAGAATTGTGTGCCAAACTCATGCCTCTGAACTCCATGTCTGTGGCCTTTCCCTCATCAGCCTGGTCTGTGAGAAAACATCTATAATTAACGACATGGACAACTCCTTTTTTCATTCACTGTTGATTTTACAAGGAAAATATACTAGTCAAACATGTTAAACTCATTGATCTTATTATTTGGACAAATTATAGTAATTGTTCTCCCTGACAGCGTAGTGAAGAAGGTACAAACTATGCCTTTTTTATATAATGCATCCTAAACAAAACTGATTAGGACTTCAGATTGTCCCTGAATCTCCATTGTGTTTAAATCTTGCTTCTGCAAGGAGATTATGTTTTTCTGGACTTTAATCTGTGAAACTCAGTCTCAGAACCTATCAGGAGGTGTTGATTCAATCCACATGTGGTGTGTAAGAAAGTCGGCCTAAGACACAAGCCCCATGGGCAGGTGATTTCTTTGATCTTTGTGGCTGTAAAGGAAGCATTTGGTAGTATGACCAAAAAAATCACCCAGGAGGAAAAGAGAGAGGCATATTTGTCCAATGGCAGGAAGTTGTTCTTTTACTAACTGGGTCTCACTGTGCCAACAGCAAGGGAACCTGAAGAAGAATCCTGAGAGAGTAGAAAGTTCTTTGGAGGTAATAGTGTGGTCTTTGCAACAATGATAAAAATGATACTAAAAGAAAAATCAATAATGGTGGTTTCTGTTATTGTTTCCAAGACAAAGCTTTCATAGTAATGTATTTCAGTTGTACTTTGCTGTCTAAAAAAACCCTCCAAATTTAGTTGCTATGAAAATTTATTTTATTATCTTCTCACTGTTCTGTGGGTTTGACTGAGTAGATGCTCTGTTACTCTCACTTGGACTTACGTGGCTGATTTCAGTTGGAAGCTCAGTTAGGGGTCTATATTCAAGGTAGGAAAACAGATTCCATCTTTGATGAGAGAAGTAATATTGCAAAGGTGTCTGAACACAGGAAGATATCAGTCTTTAGGGGTGGGGGAGTATTATTATGACAACCTATCCCATCTTTTTCACTGCCCCTACTTCATCACATATGATAGCCTTTTCCAGGTCTCACCTGATAAAACATACAAGTACGTGAGTCAAAATCTCACCATATTTGTCTCTGAACAGCACAACCATGGCAGTACTTTTCCCAAGATATCTATTTGTTCTTTTTGGCACTCCGTGGTCCTTTTGACACTGCATCAATCACATAGTTCAAATTCACTGATTCTTCTTTGGGCTTCCGTACTCCATGTCCAAATTCCACAGGCACTTGAAGCAATTGTAAATAACGTGGTTTTGGGTACTCAAAGGAACATTCTTGCTGTTCAACACTGGAAGGAAGTCTTGTGCAGTCGATTTACCCATTGCAATGTGTTGTCTGATCTCTTGACCACTGCTTCCATGAGCATTGACTGTAGGGTCGAGCAAGATAAAATCCTTGAATACTTCAACCTTTCTTCCATCTATCATGATGTTACATAATGATCCAATTGTGAGGATTTGGGTTTTCTTTACATTGAGTTATACTCCATTCTGGAGGTGCAATCTTCAATTTTCACCAGTAAGCGCTTTAGGTTTTCCTCACTGTCAGCAAGCAAGATTGTGTTATCTGCATATTGGAGGTTGTTAATAAGCATTCTTCCCATCCCGATGCTGCTTTCTTCTCCAATTAGATCAGCTTCCCTGGTTATTTGTTCAACCCACGGATTAAGTAATATGGTAAGAAGATGCAACTACTGGACAAACCATTCTTGATTTTAAAACCTGCCATAGTCCCTTGTTCTGTTTGTAGAACTGCTTTTTGATCCATGTACACGTTCTGCATGAGCACAATTACGTGTTTTGGAATTCCTTTTCCTTTCAACGCTATCCATGGTTTGTAATGACCCACACAGTTGAATGCCTTGGTATAGGCAATAAAACACAAGTAAACTTCTTTCTGACCTCTGCTTTTGACTAAGGGTCTTCTGACATCTGGTATGATATTCAAGAGCTATATGAAATCAGTAATGGTATACCTTATTCCATATCCTCATCTGAATCTAACCTCAATTTCTGGAAGCTCCCTGGCAATGTCCTTCTGCAGCTGTTGTTGAATGATCTTCAGCAAAATTTCATATATATATTTGTCATCAATGATTTTTTTGGTACAGGTTCTAGATTCTGTTGGATCACCTTTCTTTGGAATGGGTGCAAATGTGGATCTCTTCTAGACAGTTGGCCAAGTAGATTTCTTATACATTTCTTGGCATAGACAAGTGGACACTTCCAGTGTCATCTGCTTGCCCTTGAAAGTTAAATATCAACACACTTTTTGGTGGAGGGATTCTGTGTATTCTTTCCATCTTCATTGGGTGCTTCCTGCCAAAGTCTCCAATACTTCCTTGATTCATTTCCAAACTTGTATTTTTCCACAAGTTGAAGGTAAAGAAAATTAAAACAAGTCTGTGAAATACCAAAAGACAAACCAATCTAGATTGGAAGAAATAAATTCCAAATGCTTCTTAGATGTAAGGATGGCAAAATTTTGTCTTACATACTTTGGACATGTTGTCAGAACAGACCAGTCCCTGGATAAGGACATCTTCCTTGCTAAAGTGGAGGGGCAGCAAAAATCAGGAAGGCCCTCAAGAAAATGGATTGAAGTAAATGATAAAAATTGAATTAAAAGATAATACAATTTTTCCATGAGTTTTTTAAGCCCCTGGTAGAGAATCTGAAGGAGAACTCAGGTTTTCCTCAACTAAGAAAGCTTACTGACCAATAGGCAATAACAAAGGCATGACAGGTGATTTTGAATTATAGTTGGTCTGACTCATATACAGCTGAATCAGGCATTGCCTGGTCCTGCACCATCCTCATATTTGCTCTTATGTTTCAGCACGTTGTACAGCACTGTGTTAATACCATCTTGTTAAAAGACTTTTTAAAGGTTTTTTGCTACCCCAAGCCTGGTACCCTTTATTCAGAGGCTGAGTCTCCGGACAGCATTTTCAAAGTACAAGAAATGAAGCCTCACCATCTTTGCCTCTAATGAGTATTCTAGCTATACTTCTTCCAAAACAGATATATTTGGTTTTTGTTTCTTTTTTTGACACTCTATGATAATTGTAAATATTGTACTATAGCACCATAATTCAAATACATAGGTTCTTCTTTGGTCTTCCTTATTCAGTGCCCAACTTTCACAGGCATATGAAGCTATTAGAAATCCCATGGCTTTGGTCAGTTTTGCCCAAGTTCTCAATGTAACATTCTTGCTTGTCAACACTTTAAATAGGTTTGGTGCACCAGATTTACCCAATGCAATAGGTCATTTGATCTCTTGAGTACTGCTTACATAACTATTGATAGTGAATCCAAGCAAGATGAAATCTTTGGCAATTTCAATCACTTCTCCACTTCTGCATTATCTAAACCTCAAAATGTTTTTAAAAAAGCATATCTAAAGGTATAATTCACTTGTCTGCAAGTTTGGCATGCTGGGGTGGCTTATGCTGGCTGTGAAGCTGGAAGTTATGTCCTTCTTATTTCAAAGGTCAGCAGGATCACTAAAGTGAGCGGGTTGTAATGGAGCTTCCAGACGAAGAACAAAGAATGAAGAAGGACTCCTCTCCCCACTTCAGCGAAGAGGCCTCTGAAAACTGTATGCATAGCTTCAAAGCATAGTCAAATTCTGACAGTTTGAATAAAGGAAGACGGCCCCTCCGGCCTGAGGAAACTCAAAATAAGACTGAAGAGGGGATCATGTCTCAGAGGGGAGTCAACCATGGTGAGGTGAGTCTGTAAAACCTGTGGGAATGGAACCTGCAGGATCTTCATTTGCTGTTGAGGCATGACCAAGGGAAAGAGAAACACTGGGGGAAACCTTCTAATGATTCACACTCGTAATGAGTGAAGTATGAATTTTGAACATTGGAAGTGATCAGAAATGAAATGGGATGCATGAAGATAAATATACTAGGCATTGGTGAGATGAATGGACTGGTATTGACCATTTTAAATCAGTAAACCTCATGATTCCTTAGAATTCAAAACCCAAAGGAAAGGTCATGCTCAGCATACCTGAAACTGAAAGAACACAAGAAAAATTCCAAACCTCAATTACAATTGTAAAAGCCTATATAGACAAAATATTGGATGGTGCAGAAAGCATCAAAAGAAGATGACAGGAGTAAAAATGCCATTGTGACAAAAGAACAGGTTGACAATCCACCATTTCAGAGATCGCATATGATCAGAACTGGTGGTACACGGAAGGAAGAAGCTCAAATTACACTTAACGCATTAGTCAAAAGCAAGGGTTCAGAAACTGATGGAATACTCATTGAAAGATTTCCGAAAGATGATGAAGCACTGGAAGCATACATTCATCTATGCCAGGAAATTTGGAAGACAGCTCCTTGGCCAACAAAATGGAAGAGATCCATTTTTGTGCTGATTCCAAACAGATGATCCAATTGAATGTTCAAACCATCGAACTATACCACTAAGAACAAACACTTGCAAGGTTGCTTAAGATCATCCAACAGTGGTTACAGCAGTACACAGGGAACTTCTAAAAGTCCAGGCCGGATTCAGAAGAGGATGTGGAACAGGGATAATATTGCTGATGTCAGATGAATCTTGGCTCAGAGCAAATACCCAGAAGGCTATTTGCCTGTTTCCCGGATATGCACAATCATTAGACCGCGTGGACCATAATAAACAGGCTAGCCTTGAGAAAAACGGGAATTCCAGAACACTTCATTGTGCTCCTTCAGAGCTTGCAGACAGGGACCAAGAGGAAGTTGTGTGGACAGAATAAAGGAATACTGCATGGTTTAATATCAAGGCCGAGAAAGGGTATTTCGGAAGTAAATGATGAAAGCGGTCGGAGAGCGAGAGGACCAGAACAGATCTTGATTGGACAACTCATTTCAAAAGTGATTTAACCATTGGGGTGGGGGAGGGACTAATGCTCTAAAATAGATATGGTTGTGATTGTACAATTCCCCTTGATATGATTGAATGCTTGAACCACTCAATTATATGATATGTAAATTATGTGCTAATAAACCTTTTTTTTGGGGGGGGGGGCTCAGGGTTGTGTTCTCTCACCTTACTTGTTCAAGGGGTGTGCTGAGCAAATCATCAGAGAAACTGGTTCATATGAAGGAGAATGTGGCATCAGATTTGGAGGAAGGATTATTAACAACCTGTGGTCTGCAGATGGCACAACCTTGCTTGCTGAAAATGAACAGGACTGGAAGCACTTGCTGATGCAGATCAAGGATGACAGCTTTGAGTGTGCATTGCATCTCGATGTAAAGAGACCACGACCATCACAATAAACCATCATGATAATGGAGAAAAGGTTAAAGTTGGCAGGGATTTGGTCTTGCTTGGATCCACAATCAATGCTCTTGGAAGTAGAAGTCAAGAGATGAACCACTCATTGCATTAGGCCTGCTGCACGACACCTCTTAAGAGTGTTGAAGAGCAAGGATGTTACTTCGAAGACTAAAGTGAGCCTGACCCAAGTCATGGTATTTTCAGTGACCTCATATGCATGCAAAAGTTGGACATGGAATAAGGAAGACTGAAGAAGAATTGATGCATTTGCATTGGGGTGCTGGCGAAGAACATTTAAAGTAACATGAATTGCTAAGAGGAGCAACAAATCTGTATTGTAAGAAGTAAGATGACAGTGCTAATTAGAGATGAGGGTGTAAAGACTTTCTTTTACATACTTTGGACATGTCATGAGAGATCAATCTCTAAAGAAGGACATCAGGCTTGGGAAAGTGGAGGGGCAAGGGAAAGCAGGAAGGCCCTTGATGAGATGGAGTGGCACAGTGCCTGCATCAATGGACTCAGACAGAAAAACAATTGTCAGGATGGCAGAGGACCAGGTAGTGAATCATTCTGTTGTACATAAGGTTGCTATGGGTAGAGACAACTTGAAAGCACCTAACAACCACAACAATTCAAGACAATTCTAAAACTGAAGGAAAATATGTATCTGCATGTCAAAAAGACACTCTATTTCAGGAAATAAGTTACAGTGATCCACACAAAGTGGGTCACACATCTAGCTCCTAACCACAGGTCAGCAATTTAAACCGAGCAGAAAGATGAGGTTTACTGCTCGCTCCCATAAAGATTTACCGCCTCAGAAATCCAATAGGGAAGTTCAATTCTGTTCTATTATGTCGATATGAGTTAAAATAAACTCATTGACAATGAAATCTAATAAATGTATTGACTAGAGATATATTTTCCTGTCTGGCCTTAATTTACAAAATATTTTTTAAATTTATGTTGATGTTGTTGAGAGTATATACAGAAAGGTACGCATCATTTCAAAAGTTTCTACATGTACACTTGGTGACAATGGTTGCATTCTTTGAGTTACACATTCTCATCCTCCTTTTATGAGTTCTTTCACCTCCACTAACCTAAATGCACTGCCCCCATGAGGTTCATAGGTCATCATCAGAGGTGTCGCTGTCAAATTGATATTATATAGGTAATTCTTAAAAGAGAAAAATGCTCAAGGCAGACATTTTTAACGAAGATACTTGGGGAACGTTTGCTTTAAGGTTTAAAGGTTAAAGGTTTCAGGACAATAGTTTCAGAAGTTCAACTTTCCACCATGTAGTGAATACTACAACTAAAAGATAAAGATGGTCAGATCCAATAAAAGAATAAAGCAAAATGTTGCTTATAACTGATAGAATTCAGCTTACAAGATATATAGCTTGAAGGGGTCTAAATAAAAGCAAGTGCATATATGAATATATATAGATAGGGAAATAGATCTGTGTACATATATGTATATGTTAATTATTAAGGTAGCAGAAGGACATTGTGCCTCTACTAACATACTCCCTCAATGCAAGAACACTTTGTTCTAACAACCTGGCATTCCGGGATGCTTAGCTTCCCAACATGATCACTAAAGAAAAAATAGGTGCATAAGAATATGTGGTAAAGAAAGCTGATGGTGCACAGCTATCAAAAGATATAGCATCTGGGGTCTTAAAGTCTTGAAGATAAGCAAGTGGCCATCTAGCTGAGAACAAGAAAGCCCACATGGAAGAAGCACAACAGCCTGTGTGATCATGAGATGTCGATGAGATCAGGTATCAGGCATCAAAGACCCAGAACAAAAAAAAGCATATCGATGTGGATGAGGGGGAGTGTGAAGTGGAGACCCAGAGCCCATCTGTAGACAATTGGACATCCCCTTACAGCAGAGTCACAAGGAAGAGATGAGCCAGCCAAGGTGCAGTATAGCACTGAGGAAACACTGATGAAACTTTGCTCTAGTTCTTTAATGCTTCCTCCCACCCATTATCATCACCCCAATTCTACCTTACAGAAATCCAGCTAGACTAGAGCATGTACATGGGTACAGATAAGAGCTGGAACCACAGGGAATCCAGGACAGATAAACCCCTCAGGACCAATAAAGAGTAGCAATAACAGGAGGGATTATATGCAGATCACTAAGGGGTAGAAAGGGGAAACTGATCACAATGATCTACATATAATCCCCTCCCAGTGGGAACAGGAAACAGAAAAGTGGGTGAAGAGAGACATTGGTCAGTGTAAGACATGAAAAAACAATAATAATTTATAATTTATCAAGGGTTAATGAGGGAAGGAGGGGGGAAATGAGTAGCTGATACCAAAGGCTTAAGTAGAAAGAAAATGTTTTGAAAATGATGGTGTCAACAAATGTACACATGTGCTTGATACAATGGATGGATTGCGATAAAAGCTGTATGAGTCCCCAATAAAATAAGTTTTTAAAGATATATAACTTAAATATAGACATATGGAGAGGTTGAAAATAAGAATACAGGAGAACTATGCCACACAAAAGAAGTTCTTGTTGTGTGTGGAACAATGAAGTACTTGATTACTAACTGAAGAGCGAGTGGTTTAAACCTATCCAAGGGTTTTATGGGAGAAATAGGTAAGGATTGGTTCCCTTAAAGACTACAGCCTACCCTCCGAAGAATTCATTTCGGAGGACAGCATGGACGCTACAGCTCAAGGAGAGGGCCATGTCTGAGCAGAGCACACAGGAGCCAACGAGGGGGAGGGAATAAGAGTGAAGTGCATCCTGGCCCACCAAGCCCTGGGGACGATATTTCTGCTCAGAGCAGCCAGTGCATGAGAGGACTGTGGGGCTGGCCCCACCACGAGACACAATGTTCTTCACTAACCCATAGCACCATGGGGACAACACTGGAGACACACAGAGGGAATTGTGCCCACCCTGAGTTCACCACACAAAGGTGAGACACTAGGCATGTGCAACGGGGCAGCAAGTGGAGTGGTACAATGCAGTCCCTAGGGAACACCAAAAATAGACTGTGGGGACAGGGCTTGGCGCCCCATCAGACTCCACTGGAAAATACTTGTAAAGGACAACAAATAAACCTTGAACTATTTAATGGCTTTTCTTTTTTGTTGTTGTCTTTGCCCTTTGTTGTTGTTGTAGCTATTGTTTTATTTTCTATTGTTGCCTTATTGTGCTCAGTCTTGTGTTTGTGCATATTGTTGTCACTGCTTTCCTACCTGGATGGGATAGGTGGGATAAATAAGACAGAAGAGAGAACAATGGGACGGTTCGATAGTTCCAGGGGGACATGGGTGAGGGGAAGGAGGGGGAAAGGAAGTGGGTGCTAAGAGACCCAGGGACAAGGAAACAACAAGTGACCAAGGGTCGATGACGAGAAGGGTGGACGAGATCTGACAGGGCTTGATCAAGGGCAATGGAACAGAGGACTTCCTGAAACCCAAATGACGGCTGAACATGATAGTGGGACAAGAGGAAACTGAAAGGAAATGGAGGAAAGAACTAGGAGGCAATGGGCATTTATAGAGATCTAAATACAGGCATGTACATATGTAAATATATTTATATATGGTGATGGGGAGATATATTTATTGGTTTAGTATTAAGGATTCAGATGGACATTAGGGCTCTACTCAAGGACTCCCTCAACACAAGAACACTTTGTTCTAATAATCTGGCACTCTGAGATGTTCACGTTCCCGACATGATTGCCGAAGACAAAGTGGGTGTACAAGCAAATGTGGTGAAGAAAGCTGATGGTGCCTGGCTATCAAAAGATGTAGCATCTGGGGTCTTAAAGGCTTGAAAAGAAACAAATGGCCATCTAGCTGAGAAACAACAAAGCCCACATGGAAGAAGCACACCAGCCTGTGTGATCATGAGGTGTCGATGAGAACAGGTATCAGGCATCAAAGACCCAGAGCAAAAAAATTATAATGTGTAAGTCTACAGTAACTGGATTAATGGTTCCTTAAGGGTGTGGCAGGGAAGTTTGGGGAGGAAATGAGCTGATAACAATGAGTACAAGAAAGAAAATGTTCTAAAAACTGGTGATGATTGTACAACACTACTTAATATGATTGAGCTATTGAATTGTACGATTTGTGAAGTATACGCTAATAAAACAAAAAAATAAAGGCCTGCCATGAAAAAAAAATTATAATGTGAAAGAGGTGGGGGGATGAAGAGTGGAGGCTCAAAGCCAATTTGAAAGTAATTGGACATCACTTTCAGAAGGGTTATGGGGAGAAGACGGGCCAGTTCGTGTGCAGTGTAACACCAACAAAACAAACAGCTTTATTCTGGTTCTTTTATGCTTCCTCTCCCCCACTATCATGAGCCTAATTCTACCTTACAAATCTGACTAGAGCAGAGCATGTACATGGTACAGATAAGATCTGGAAACACAGGGAATATAGGACTGATAAACTACTCAGGACCAATATTGAGAGTGGCCATACCAGGAGGGGAAGAGCAAGTGGGGGCAGAAGTGGGGAACCGATCACAATGACTTGCCTATAACACTGTCCCAGGGGAATGGACAACAGATAAGGGGGTGAGGAAAGACATCAGACAGTGCAAGACAAGAAAAAATAATACTTTGTAAATTATCAAAGGTTCATGAGGAAGAGAGAGAAAAGGAGGGAAGGAGGTAAAAATGAGCTGATACCAAGGGTTCAAGAGGAGAAAAAATGCTTTGAAAATGATGATGGCAACGTATGTACAAGTGTGCTTGACACAATGGATGCATGTATGGATTGTGATAAGAGTTGTATGATCCCCCAATGTAATGATTTGAAGAAAAAAAGATTACAGCCTAGAAATTCCTATTGACCAGTTTTATTTTGTCAAAAGAAGTCACTGAGTTGAAAACTGACTTATTAAGACCCAACAACAGCCAAAACAAAAATGAAAACATGAAAATGCTAACAACAAAAAAAAATCTCATGTGCCTGTATTAGAAAACTCATATGTAGGGCAAAAGAATTTATAAAGAATGAAGGGAATTTTGCAATAATAAAAGTCTATCTACCACTTTAGAAAATAAAAATTCTAATTGTCTATGCACCTTATAATATAGTCTCTTATAATATGTAACAAAGAAGAGAGAGAAATCAACACATAAATTAACAAAGCTCTATATGAAAGACAGTAAAGAACAAATTTCTTTGTATAATAGTTTTATTAAGATATCATACACAATCCAATATATCTATTCACATTCCATTCTGTTGTTCAATCACATCAAGTGAGTTTATACAATAATCATTGCTATCAGTTCCCCTTGTCCCCCCTTCCCACTCTCCATTACTCCCGTTATTGTTCCTGAAGGGTTATCTATCTTGTTGTCTTTCAAGTACTGAGAGATCTTAATTATACAAATGAACATATGCAAATCTAACATACTTAATGAGGTAGAACAAATAAAAAACCATAATAGTAAGTATTAACAGACTAGAGGATTATTATGTGGTCTGTCAGTGCCATACTATACCCTAAATTTATCATCCATTCCATGTGGCCCTTCAAAGGACTGCCCAACTATCTCACAGGTGAGTTTTGGTTCTCCACTATATCCATGCCCTTTCACATGGATTGGGTTGTATGTTTTGGGTCTTCTGATACTTTTTCCCTTCAACACCTCATGAACACACAGGCTGGTGTGCTTCTTCCATGTGGGTTTTGTTGCTTCTTTGCTAAATGAGTGCCTGTTTAACTACTCCAAGATTCTAAGACCACTGTCACTATATCTTTTGATAGCCAGGCAACATTGGCTTTATTTACCACATTTGCTTACACACCCCTTTTGTCTTCATCAATTGTGTCTGGAATGTGAGTAACATACAAACACACATAAATCATAAAGACAGTCACAAGTATAACAGGAATCATTACATAAAACAGATGTATATCTCTTTGTTATATATTAAGAAGGTCATGTTATAAACCATCTGTCCTGACCCATTTCTTTCACATTTACCTATTAGGGTCCTGGTTGTCTAACAACACATACACCCTTTTAATCTCCATCCACAGGGTCCAAAAGGTGAGCACCCTAAAAGACATTTCTATCTCTGCAGTGAGGAATGGAGTGTAACAGTACCCCAATCCCCAGTTATGCCTTTAGACTTTCAGTGTGGCCCCCTTGTAAGTAACCTGTAATCAGTTCAAATATGGTGACAAGTGCTGCCCCACAAGCCAGAATTCTATGATTGGTACTCTGTGGGGACTTGTATCTTCACTCTGATCACTGGTCAGTTGAATTCCTATATTGGTTTGTTCCCAGATGGGCAGGTTGAGCTGGTATCTCTCCTAAAACTGAATCTTCGGGGCTGTCCTATGCAGCACTGTCATCTAGGAAGAGGATGTCACCTCTCGAGCTGTGACTGGCTCTGCAGTCATCTCTGGAAATGAGATGCTCCAAGCAGGAACATTGCCCTCATGAATTTGGACCCCTGGATGAGGTCTACTCTCACATTCCTTTCCCTGTGGAGATATAAACAAGACCCTCCCCTTGGTGTGGTATGCACCCTGACCCCCGCCATTATGCCATCATTATTCTTCCCCCACTGTTATTATTCTCTGTGGGCCTTCATGGCATATGAAAGTGAGGACAAAGATGCCTTTCAGCACAGGTGCTATCTGCATTTGATGTTGATGACATTAACCATTACAAGCCAGACCTAGTACTGTACATCACTTCCACACACACCCACTGGCCAGGAAATACATGATTACAAGGACTCTTGAAAAATTGCTATAAATCGTCAAGAGAAAATGGACATGGGCTTGGAAAAAAGCTAAGTAGTCTCTGTCAAAAGAGAGTTGAGTTTCTATCTTAAGAGACAGAACCTGGACTTCTGAAAGAAATTAGAGGAAGTCAAACATTAGAAGTACAAGGAGAATGAATAAAAGTCAAATATGGTACATACATGTAATGGGATACAGCTCAACCAGTAAGAATCCAGAAAATAAGATCAAAGTGTAAGTCAGAAGAGACTCTGAAAATTGTTCTTAATCATAGCGTAGCTAAAGAAAATGGTAGAAATGAAGTCAAAGAATTTAACAGAAAATTTCAAAGGGCAGCACAAGGTGACAAAGTAAAATACTATAATGAAATGTGCAAAAATAACTAGAGAGAACCCCAAAAAGAAAGAATGTTTTCAGTATATATTAAACTGAGGAATTCAGGAACAATTACAGGCCCCATGTTGCAATATTGGAGATTATATGGGCAAAATATTGAATGATACAGGAAACATCAAAAGTAGATGAAGAGTATATACAGAGTCACTGTACTAAAAACAACTGCTAAACATTCAACTTTATCAAGAGGCAACATATGCTCATGAACCAATAGTACTGA
This sequence comes from Tenrec ecaudatus, assembly GCF_050624435.1. NCBI lineage: Eukaryota > Metazoa > Chordata > Mammalia > Afrosoricida > Tenrecidae > Tenrec > Tenrec ecaudatus. The sequence goes on from NC_134530.1 coordinate 104,150,599, forward strand.
AGGAAAAACTCCAAAGCTCAGGAAATGATGAAATACTAATTGAAACATTTCAACAAGCTTATACTGTGAGCACTCAATTGTTTATGTAAATAAATTTGGAAGACAGCTACTTAGCCAACTGACTAGAAGAGATCCATTATTGCATCAAAACCCAAAAAAAGGTAACCCAAAAGAATGTTCAGATTATAGAACAATACCATTGATATCATATGCCAGTAAAGTTTTTCTTACCATGATTCAAAAGTGGTTGTAGCTGTGCATTGACAGGAAGCTGCCAGAGGTTCAGGCAGGATTCAACAGAGTACATGGAACAAAGAAAATCATTTCTGATGGCAGATGGATCATGTCTCAAAGCAGAGAATACCAGAAAGATGTTGACTTGTGTTTTATTGACTACAGAAAGGCATTCAGCTGTATGGACCATAACAAACTATGGAGAACACTGAGAAGAATGGGAATTGCAGAACACTTTATTGTGTTCATTGGGAACCTGTATGTGGATCAAAAGGCAATTGTTCTAACAGAACAAGGGAAAAGCGCGTGCTTTAAAATCATTCAGGGCATGCATCCGGGTTGTACACCCCCCCCAAACTCATACAATACATATGCTGAGCAAGTAACCAGAGAAATTGTATTATACGAAGAATATGCATTAGGAACGGAGGTTTATTAACAATCTATGATACACCAAACATGCAACTGTGCTTGCTGTATGTGAAGAGGAACAAAAGTACTTGCTGATAAAGATTATGGATTGCAGCCTTCAGTGTGGTTTGCAACTCAGTGTAAAGACCAAAATCCTCACATGTGGCCCAATAGGTAACATCTGGAGAAATGGAAAAGGGGTTGAAATTGTCGAGAAATTTGTCTTGCTTGGGTCTATGATCAATTCTCGTGGAAGCAGCAGTCAAGATATCAAAGGACACACTGCCTCAGGTAAATCTGTTGTACAAGGTGTCTTTCAAGTATTGAAAAACAAGCTTATTCTTTGGAGAACTGAGGTGCAATTGACCCAGGCCATAATACTTTCAATCACCGCACATGCCTGTGAATGCTGGATATTGAATAAGGAAGACCAAAGGAGAAGTGCTGCATTTGGATTATGGTGATAGGCAAGGTAAGCATTGAAAATACCATGGACTGTCAAACGAATAAACAAATCTGTCTTGAGAGGCATTGTCTCATGCACTTGGACGTGTTATCAGGAGTGCCCACTCCCTGGAAACAGCCATCATATCTGGTAAAGTGTGGAGCACAGATGAGGAAGACACACAACAATATGAATAAATTAGTGGTTGCAACAGTGGGCTCAAGGATAAGAAAAATCTTTTTTTTTCATAGAGTTTTTAAAAGTCATTTTATTGGGGCTCTTATACCTCTTATCACAATGCACACATGGATACATTGTGTCAAGCACATTTGTACATGTTTCTATCTGTATTTTCAAAACATTTTCTTTCTACTTAAGCCCTTGATATCAGTTCCTCATTTTCTCCACTCCCCAGGTCGCCCTCCCTCGTGAACCCTTGATAATTTTTTTTTCATGTTTTGCACTGACCATAACTCCCTTCACCCACTTTTCTGTTGTCCATCCCCCAGGGGAAGGCCTTATATTTAGATCCTTGTGATAGGTTCCCCTTTTATCCCCCCACCTTACCCTTACCCTTCTGGTATCTCTGCTCTCATTATTGGTCCTGAGGGGTTTATGTCTCCTGGATTCTCTGTGTTGTGAGCGCTCATCTGTAACAGTATACATACTCTGGTCTATCTGGATTTGTAAGGTACAACTGGGGTCATGATAGTGAAGGTGTGGGTGGGAGGGAAGCATTAAAGAATTAGAGCAAAATTGAATATTTCATCGGTGCTATACTGCACCATATCTGGCTCATCTCTTCCTGTGACCCTTCTGTAAGGGGCTGTCCAATTGTCTTGAGATGGGCTCTGGGTCTCCACTCCACACTCTCCCTCATTCACATTGATATGATTTTTTGTTCTGGGTCTTTGATGCCTGATACCTGATCCCATTGACACCACATGATCACACAGGTTGGTGTGCTTCTTCCATGTGGGCTTTGTTGCTTCTCAGCTAGATGGCTGCTTGTATATCTTCACGCCTTTAAGACCCCAGATGCTATATCTTTTGATAGCTGGGCACCATCAGCTTTCTTCACCACATTTCCTTATGCACTCATTTTGTCTTCAATGATCGTGTAGGGAAGGTGAGCATCACAGAATGCTGGGTTATTAGAACAGTGTTCTTGCATTGAGGGAGTATTTGAGTGGAGGCTCAAGGTCCATTGGCTATCTTTACACTTAACATATAAATATATGTACATACATCTATTTCCCTATCATTATATATAAATATATTTACATATGTAAATGCCTGTATTTAGACCTCTATAAATGTCCTTGGCCTCCTAGTCATTTCCTTTATGCCATTTTATTTCCCTCTTGTCCCACTATCATGTTTGGCCTTCATTCAGGTTTCAGTAATTCCTCTTGGCTACATTGCTGTTGATCAAGCCCTGTCAGCCCTCCTCGCCATCGACCCTTAGTCACTTGTTGTGTCCTTGTCCCCAGTTCTGTTAACACCCACTTCCTTTCCACCACCTCCCCTCTCCTGTGACCCCCAGAACTGTCTGTCCCATTGTTTTCTTCTCCAGATTGTTTATCACACCTATTTTATCTAGATGGACATTCAGAGACAAGAAGCACAAAACAAGTCAAAACAAAACAAAACAACAACAACAAAAACCAAGGACAAAAAAAGAAAAACCTACAAATCATGTCAGGTGACCAAAGTTGATCTTTAGAAGTGTTTACCAGTGGAGTCTGATGGGGTACGTCTATTTTTTGTATTTCCCAGGGACTTCATTGCGTTGTTCCCCTTGCTGCTCTGTGCTCTAGTGTTTCACCCCAGTGTGATGGGTCGGATTAGATGCATTTCTTGCACTGTGTCTCCAGTGTTGTCCCCCGTAGTACTATGGGTCAGTGAGGGACTTCATGTCTGTGTCTCATGATTGGGCCAACCCTATGGTCCTCTCTGTGCATTGGCTGCACTGAGTAAGAATAGTGTTCTCAGGGCTTGATGGGCCTGCTTCATGCCAGTATGTTGTATTCATATCTTGGTGCACCTGGTTGAAATCTTGTCCCTCTCTCCCTCTCCTGTGGAGATATAAACAATACCCTTCCCTTTGGTGGATTAGTGTCTTGTTCTCCTACTACCTATATCTTTTCTCTTTCTCTCTCTTTCTCTCTTTCTTTCTTTCTTTCTTTCTTTCTTTCTTTCTTTCTTTCTTTCTTTCTTTCTTTCTTTCTTTCTTCCCCTCCTTTTTAGTTGGCTGCCAATGTATCCCTGGATTGGGTCGGGCCCCTGCCATAGTACCTGGACCTCACCACAGGAGTGTATGTATATATAGGAGATTTTCCCTATGCCCTTTTGCATTTTTAAGCTTACCCCAGTGGGTTCATTTTGTACTGGTACTTTTGTGCTTGGCTTACTTCACTTAGCATAACTTCCTCCAGTTCTTCCCATGTGGTGATGTGCTTCATGCATTCATCACTGATTTTTAGGGATGCATGGAAATTTGGGTTGTTTCCAACTCCTTGCAATTGGGAACTGTGCTGCAATAAACACTGAGGCACAGATGTCTGGCCGTGGTTTGTTTCTTGCCTCTTCTGGGTATATGTCCAGTAGGGGGATTGCTGGGTCATATAGTAGCTCAATTTCCATCTGTTTTAGATATTGCCAAATCAATTTCCATAATGGCTGTACATACCTAGAGGTCCACCAGCAGTGTATGAGAGTTTCTAGCTCCCCACAGCCCCTCCAACACTTGTACTTTCCAGTTTTCTAAATTGCGTTATCTTTGAAGGTATTAGGTGGTATCTCTTAATTGTTTTACATTGTGTCTATCTTATGGGTAGTGATCAGGAACATTTTCTCATGTGTTTATTGGTCATTCGAATTTATGCCCTTGTGGAACTTCTGTTCAGACCTTTTGCCCACCGCCTCAGTGGGCAACAAGTATTTTTCTTATTGTAAACTAGAAGAGTATTGTAGATTTTAGTGATGTGTCATTATCTGATATGTCATTGCTAAAAATGTTTTCCCAGTCTGTGGGGTCTCTTATTACTCTCTTGGAAAAGTCTTTCAATATACACAGGTGTTTAATCTTCAGTATATCCCACTTGTCAATTTGTATCTCCTCTGTATTTGTGTCCTTCACTATTTCCAATAGCCTCTGTATTCTCTGCACCAAAGTTCTCAGGTTTGTCCCAATTCCCTCATTGATGGCCCTAATAATTTGGGGTTTTACCTCAAGGTCAGTGATCTATTTTTATTCTTGTGTATGAAATGAGGTAAGTGACTTGCTTCACTTCTCTGCAGGAAGATATCCATTTTTCCAGCACCACTTGTTGAAGAGGGCATCCACTTCCCATTTGATAATTTTAGGGCCCTTATCAAAGAACAGTTGTCTGTATACTGATTATTTTATTTCTGGATTTTCAGTTCTTTTCCATTGGTCTGAATATTTGCCATTATACCGATACCACACTGTTTTAGCCTCTGTGCCACATAATGGTTGCTAAAGTCAGGTAAAGTAAGCCCTCCCACTTTGTCCTTCTTCTTGAGGAGTTACCTATTAATTATGGGCTTTTTCCCTGACCATATTAAGTTGGTAATCAGTTTATCCAATTATTTGAAGAAAAATGGTAGTATTTATATCAGGATGGCAGTAAACTTATATAGTGCCTTGGGCAGAACTGACATCTTTACTATATTGAGTCTTTCGATCCATGAGCATGGTATATTCTTCCCTTTGTTGAGATCACTCAAGTTCTTTTAACAGTGTTCTGTAGTTTTCCTTGTATAAATCTTTTGATTTTTTTTTCAGTCCGGTATATCGCTACATATTTAAATTCGTGCTTGGCTATTATGAAAGTTACTACATTTTTGATCCCCCTCTTCCATGGTTTTGTCCAATGTGTACAGCACTCCACTAGACTTCTGTTTGTTGATCTTGTATCCTGCCACTCTGCCATATTTGTCTAGCACTTCCTTCACTCCCCTTGTGGAGCTTCTGGGATTTTCCTTGTATAAAATCCTATAGTTTCAGCTCAGCCTTCTCCAGGTGAATACCTCCCGTGTGATGTTAAAATAAGAGTGGGGACAATGGGCATCGTTGTCTGGTATCCTTTTTCACTGGGATTGTTTTCATCTTTACTCAACTGACTACTACATTGGTTGTTGGTTTTTCATATATAACTTGTATTATATTGAGGAATTTTCCTTTTTTTCCTATTTTCTTGAGTGACCTAAACAGGAATGGATGTTGGATGTTGTTGAATAATTTTCCTCATCAATCAATATTGTCAGGTGTTTCATATAATTTTTCATGTGAATGTGGCAAATAATACTAATGGCCTTTCATATGTTGAACCATCCATGCATCCTTTGTATGAGTTCCTCTTGGTCGTGGTGAATTGTTTGTTTTATATACTTTTGTTTTCTATTGGCAGTTATTGTTCAGGATTTTTCCATTGTTATTCATTAAGGATGTTGGTTCGTAATTCTCAATTCTTGTGAAATCTTTGCCCACTTCAGGTATTAGAATTATACTAGCTTCATAGAAAGAATTCGGAATTTGCTGCCTTTTTATGTGTTCTGGAAGAGTTTGTGTACGATTGGTGTCAGTTCTTCACTGACTGCTTGGTAGACTTCTCCTGTGAAGCCATCTGTGCCAGGTTTTGTTTTGTTTTGTTTTGCTGGTCATCCTTTGATAACAGTGTCTATTTCTTCTATTGCTTATATTAGAGTCCATTGTAATGTCCCCTGTTTTATCCCTCATCCTTGCTATTGAAATTTTCTCCTCCCTTTCTTTGATTAGGTTTGTCAGTGCCTGTCTTTGTTCAAAGAACCAACTTTTGGTTTCATTAATTTTTCCCATAATTTTGTTTTCTGTCTCATGAATCCCAACCCTGATTTTTATCATTTCTTTTATTTTGCTATTATTAAGATTGTCCTATTGACTCTGCACAAATTGCTGTAAGTCTTGTGTCAGCTTATCTATCGTGAGTCTCTCTTCCTTTTTCATGTGTACATGTATTGCTATCAAATTTTCTCTTATAACTATATTTGCTATGTTACAGAGGTTTAGGTATGTCATACTCTCATTCTCATTAGTTTCTAGACACTTCCTAATTTCATCTCTGATCTGGGCCAGTACTAACTCCTTTTGCAATGGAGAGTTATTCATCCTCCAATTGTTTGTCCTTGTTTTCTTAATCATCCTTTTGTTGGTTTCCAGCCTTATGGCACAGTGATTGGAGAGATAAATTTTATTATCTCTATGTACTTGAATTTACAGAGTCAACTTGTGTTCCAGCATGTGGTCTACCTCTGAGTATGTGCCATGTGGATTGAAAAGAATGTGAAATTTTGCATTTGATGGACAGCTCTGAAAATATTTATCAGACAAGTCGTCTAATTGTAATGTTTCTATCTGTAGCCTCCTTGTTAAGCTTCTTTCCCAGTGATCTATCTTTTTTTGAGAGTGGAGTATTAAATAATTGTTGAGTCTGTGATTTCTTTTTCCATCTTTTGGAATGTTTGCTGAATTCCTCAGGTCTCTCATTGGGCATGTATATATTTATTATGCTCACTGGTTCTTGATCTACTGTTCCCTTGAGCTTATATAGTGCACCTCCTTATCTTTTGTTATGGTTTGCATCTGGAGATCAATTTTGTCCAAGATTAGGATCGTAAACCCTGATTTTTTTTAATTGCCTTTTTCTTGGTATATTTTTCTCCAGTCTTTGGTTCAGTCTACTTTTGTCTGTAGTCTGGATATGTGTCTCCTATAGGCAGCACAACACATGTAGAGTTGTGTTTTCTTAGCTAGTCTTCTAGCTTCTGACTTTTAATGCAATAGTTAAGTTCATTGACATTCAGTGATATTACATCCTCCTGTGGACTCTGTGATGTCATTTTATACCATTTGAGTTGGGTGTTTTCCTATCTCCCTTTCTTACCAATGTGCTGTGCATATGTGTATGTGTGTTTCATTCTTGCCTTCTTCCCACCATTGAGCCAATGCAATCTTAGTGGCTGGTTTCATTTGTTTCCTTCTGGGTGGAGTTGTTCTATGTGATGGTCTCTTATTTGTGCTCAGTGAGTGTTGTTCTTCTGCCCTTACTGGTTCATCAAGGAGTTTTTATAGGGCTGGGCTTCTTTTAACTTATTCTTTGAGTTTTTCTTTTTTTCTAAGATTCTTACTTCTACACCTATCTGAATAGATAATTTGACTGAATAGGGCATCCATGGATTTGCATTATTTTCCTTCAATTTTCAGAATATGTTACTCTACTCTCTCCTCTTCATTGTGTCTGCTGATAGCTCTGAACATATTCTTATTTGGGTGCCTTTAGAAGTGGCTGCTTGTTTTTCCCTAGCTGATCTTACTATTTTCTACTTTTCCTCACAGGTGAATAGTTTAACTATTAAATGACTTGGTGACGTCTTCTTGGGATTCATTCCAGCTGGTGTTTTTAGGGCCTCTGAATGGTTGCCTGGTTTTCACTCATTGAGCTGGTAAATTTTTCCTATAAGAATTCCCTTGTATATTTTCCATTGTCTTCTTTGTTTTGTCTTGTTCCAATAGTCCAATTATTCTAATGTTCCTATTCATAGCATCAGACATGGCTCTCAGGTTTTCTTCAGCTTCTCTGATTATCTTATTTGATGGCTCTACCCACTTTTTGAGTCTACCTGGTTATTCTCTAGGTCACTGGTGTGATTCTCTGCCTCCTCAAGTATATTGGCAAAGTCTTTGAACTTGCAACTGGCTTTTGTTATCTCATCCCTTAGTTCTTGAATTTCCCTTTGGTGAATGGCCTTTATTTTCTTCTATCATTTAATCATCTTTATATATTGCTTCTCTCATATCCTGTATGACTCCAAGCAGCATTCTGGAGATTTCTTTCTGTGACAGATCAATGCCTGCTTCTTTCATGCATGTCATTCGGTTCAGGAATTCTTCTGACATTGCCTTTTGTGTCTCCTGTTTCTTGTTGAAGTTGTTGTGGCTGGTTGCTGTTTATGTGTCACTACAAAGGAGGCTGGCATCATTTTCTAGAGAGTCGAAAAGCATTGGGCTCTTTCTTTGGGAGGTTCATAGTAATGCTTCTTTGAAATGCCTGCAGCTAACTGCACCAGGAGGTCAGGCTACCACTTTATCCTCCTATGGTTTCACTCTTTTCCGAGTTGACCAGTATTTTGTTATCTGGAGGGAAATTTGAATGTTCCTCTCAGAGGATGCCTGTCGGTTGTTTTGGGGCCCACAGAATGGCACCGCATTGGATGATCTCCTAGGAAGCTGTAGTAGCATGACCCATGGCTCCTTGAAGTGCCTTGGAGGGAATGCAGGTGTAGCCACTGCAACAGGAGTGCTGCAGAAGGTGGGTGGATGTGCCCACTTTGGTGTAGAGCACTTTGGATGGTGGGTGAAATTGCACTAGTCAGTAAAATTGCCGCAGAGGTTGGGTGGAGGTTCCAGCAGCAGTGTGGGGTACTGGAGGGGGCTGGCATAGCTTTTTTATGACATATAAATCACTGTGGCAGGTGGGAAGAAGTTTCCTCAGCCACATGTAGGCTGCAGAGTATGGGCGGCAGTTCCCCTAGCTGCTTAGAGGGACTTGGAGCATAGGCAGGAGATCCCCCAGCCATTTGGGGTCTGGTGGAAGGCAGGTTGGATATCCCCAGCCATGAGTAAGGCCACAGAGGGCAGGTGGGAGCTACCCCAAATGAATGGGTGGAGTTGTCCTAGGTGGAGGAGAGTGGCCTGGAGGCTGGCAGTGGTGTGTGAAAGGAAAAAACAGATTACAGTTTTTCTAGTCACTTCTTTCAGGATGACTTAGCTGATGCTTCACTGAACTGGCTGCTTTTTTTAACGCAAGCCTTTAAGACCCCAGACACTATTGTCAGTCAGGCACCATCTCCTGTCTTCACCACACTTTGCTGTAGAAGTCTCATCTTCAGGGATCATTTCATGAAGGTGACTATGGAGGCAGGTCATCTTGTAATGACTAACTGTTCTTGGATTGGGGCTGGAATTAACTGGGAGTCCATAATCCATATACTTATCCCCAGGGAGATAATTTATAATGTTTTGTCATAAAGTCATAATAAGTAAACTAGAATTATATATAATGTGTAACTCTTCTTGATGAATAGCAACAAAATCTCATTCCTGCTTAAGGGAGGGCTCATTTTAAATTTGGTGAGTTAGCAAAGTGACTAATCCCCTCATTAGATTTCCATGCACCTTATTTTCATGGATGCATCCAGTCATTTTATTGGAGTTGCAATGACTAATGCTAGAAAAAGCACATTAAATCATGCACTTTACCACAGAAGGTATAGTTATCAGATTTCTGATCAGTAGTGGTTATCATAATATATAAAAATTAAGATTCAAATCTATGGTTTAAAATTTTTAAGTGAAAATAGGACCCAGTTGTAGGAAAAGCAGCTAGCAAATACTAGATGAAGAAGTTTAGGGTTAGATTTCCTATTCCAGGGAAGGAGACACAAGTGGACAGTGGCTAGACTCTATCAATTGAGAAGTTCAGTGACATGTGAAACAAGTTAGGTACATGACTGAAATGCCAGACAGTAGCTCCTAAAACATTCATTAAAGCACTCTCCAGGTCCTCAGACAAGTATGGAATGGCTGTAATAGTCTCTTCCAGGTCTTCTTTGTAAAAATATATTTTCCAAAACCCTCATTCACAGTGACCTGTACTGTGATGAGCCTACAAACTGCATATGTTATTATAGATTATGAATGGAAGCAGAGAAGGCAGGTCCAGACAAAGATAGTATAGTAGTTGTGAGAGTTACATAATCTGATGTCAATTTGTGACTTGAGAGGATTAAGAGTGAAGGGGTGGAGTCTAGTCTGTCAATTGGATCATAGGTAATGAGGCTTCTGTGTGGGTATGGCCTTCTCCTGAGAATTTTGGGAAATCTGGGATTTCCTCCTTGGAGGCAGGAGAGACTCTCTCTGCTCACTTCCTGTGAGACATCCCTGAAGAGAAACCACAATGACCTACCCTGATGCAGCCCTGGGAACTGGAGGAACCACATGGAGACCCCTGCCAGCACTGAGATGCTTACAACAGCACTGGATCCAAAGACTTTCTACCCACTGGCATGTGATCGTCCAGCATTCAGCGTCATTGCATGTCTTTCATGAGTCTGAAGAGGACTTTGTAAATTGGTCTTGGACATATAAGTTAATATCAAACTTATGGGCTTGGACTGGACTGGGTTGTGGTGCTTTCTTAATGTAAAATTACCCTTTATATAAAACTCTCTCAGATACACATATGAGTTTCTATGAATTTGTTTCTCTAGCTACCCAGACTAACATAGCAGTATATCTTTTGAGCTAAGTGCTACCTAAGACTCTCTCTCCACAACTCAAAATTCTTTTCTTCCGTAGTGATTTTATAGCTCTTATTTTCTAAACTTTTTTTATAAGCACTTCATCCACCACTTTTCCACTAGAAGCTGAGGTCTTTGCTTTTTAAACCATTTCACACTTTCACTGCATGTAGGCTACATAATGTGTGTGTGTGTGTGTGTGTGTGTGTGTGAATAGAAACCTAAGAAGACTCTAAGCATAAGAATACAGAGTACAGAGTGAAACAAAAAAGTGATTAGCCATCCCAATAAAATAGAAAAGAAAATGTCAAGTGACCACAAAGGGGATTAGAATTTGGAAATTTTGATTACAGAAAGGTGACTTAGATACCTGCATGTCATAAATTCTGAAATTCAGCAACTGATAGCTTATTTTGGAAGTATTACACACACAAAAATAATCTGTATGTGCCTGTGTGTCAGAGTGTATCAGAAATTTAGCTGTATTTATACCAGCAAATCTAGTACATATAAAGAACTTTCACATGCTATTAAGAAATTCATGGTTATGTGGTTAGCCAGATTTTAAAATGCATCATGTCAGTCATGAGAATTCTTGGATACATTTTTTCCTGTGGGTAGGGAATTTAAATTCAGAGCCACGAATAGAACTTAAGATATGCTAGTCAACAATGCTTTTGTCAAAAATATGGATCTAAGAAATGTTAGCCTGTCCTTGCATTCTAAAGGTACAGCCAGGGCTTAGCTTGAGTCAAAAGATCAGTTTCATCGTCTATGATTTCTTTTTATGTGTCTCTATCCTTCCTCTTTTCTCTATCCTCAATATACTTCAGTCCACAGTAGAACTCTGTGCAGACCCAAATGTCTTCAAAGGGTACCGAATACCTACTTTGCAACCCCTTCTTTACAGGTTAAAAAGAATATTCAGATTAATTAAATGACTAGTCAAAACAGCATGGATTAAACATTGGAGAGTTAATTTACAGGTATTTTTACTTCTATAGCTTTTATATATTCCTTCGATCATTCATGTATCTACTAAATCATGTATTCATTTTCTTATCTTAGCAAGCATGTTATGCACACGCATCTGAATTTTACACAGAACTATCTAACTTTTATACTATTTAATTTGATGACTTTAATTATTCTCTAAGATAGAATATTATCAATAGCCCTAATTTACAGGTGAATATGTTAAGGTGCAACGATGTGAAGTAATTTGTTGTAAATCATGCAGGGCCTTAAGCTGCATCCTCTGCTTCAAAATTCCATGCACCTCCCACTAAAGAGTGCTAAGAATGCAAAGAAGACAAAATGTATTGCTCCCACATTTATAAACCTCAACTGAAAGTAAAGGACAGATTAAATAGCAATATAAAACAATATATCCATTTCCATCAAGTCGAATTTGACTCACAGTGACACAATAGGACAAAAAGAACTCCCTTCTGATCTTTCCAAGGCTGTGAATCTTTAGGAAGCACACTGCCACATCTTTCTCCCTCGAGTCGCTGAAGGGTTCAAAGCTCTTAGCAGCCAAAAGTTGAACAACTCTGCCACCAAGGATCTTATAAGAAGCAATATAAACACTATTAAAACACCGCATTTTCAGTGCCAATTAAGTTATGTCAGTAATGGGTGCCAAGGATTGAGAAAAGAGAGGGATTTTTGGAAATTGAAAAATCATGGAAAGCTTTATGTTAAGTGCAGGCATTGAGATGGTCGTAAAAGGTTAAAAGGATTTGGGTAAAAACAGAGCCAAGCTTTCTGGCATTGTAGACAATATGAACTATAGTAAGGAGGTAAAGATATCCTTCATTTTAAGAATATTAATAATGCCTATTATTTCTTGAAAATAAGCCTGGCTTAATGGTTAAGATCATAGCCTCTGAAAATAGACCACTTGGATTTGAAAGCTGATTCTTCCGCTTATTGTCCTTTAACACGATAACTTAGCATCTGTATGCCCCAGTTTTATAATTTCTCAAAGTGGAAATATATTACCTACTTTAAAGGGTTGTTAAATACATTTACATTTACATTTAGAGAAGTACTGTCAATATACTCAATTTAAGGCACTGTTCTACGTAAATGTGTTAGTCTGGGTAGACTATAGACATAAATCCACAGAAACTCATATGTATATAAGAGAGAGTTTTAAATAAAGGGTAAGTGTACATTAAGAAAGCATCCCAACCCAGTCCAGTCCAAGCCCATAAGCCTGACATTAGCCCATCTGTCCAACACCTATCTACAAAGTCCTCCTCAATCTCACAAAACATACACAATGAAGCCGAATCAATGAGTGTGTAAGCATCTCAGTGCTGGCAGTGGTCTACACAGGGCTGCTCCAGCACCCAGGGCTGCATCAGGGTAGGTCCATGTGGCTTCTCCTCGGGGATGTCATACAGGAAGTGAGCCTTGTCAGCTGAAGCAGGGAACTGGCTAAAGCATCCACACACCAGTCTGACCATAAGAATAAGAAAGGTGAGGTTCATGGCGTCATTTATCTCTCCGTTCTTCAATTAATCCCACATGTGTTTATCAGCTAGGTTGGCACAATAAACCTTAACTAGCACAGTTCGCACCTGTAAGCTTCAGTTTTATCATTTCTAAAAATGGAAATGATATTACCTACTTCAAAGAGTTGTTAGGAGGATTAAAATAAATTTACCATCTATTTAGAATAGTACTGTCAATATACTCTATTTAAGGCACTGTTTTAAGTCAAACCAGTCTTTGCCAAGTACATTTTGACTCATAAGAGTCAAACTCCTTGCATAGGATTTCTACAGCTACCCATCTTTACAGAAGCAGCCAGATCTTTCTCCAACAGGGTGGATTGTGGGTTCACATAACCAACCTTTTTTTTTTAAGTAGAGCACTTTAACCACCGCACCACTCAGGTGCCTAAGTACAATATATTATTTCATTTAATTCTTATTAACCTGTCAGGTGCGTATCTGTTTTGCCCGTGTTATGGGTGAAAAAACACCAGAAAAATACATTTTTTAAAGATCATACATCTGATAGCTTGAAAAACTAGGATTCAAACACAATTACAAACGCTGTTCTCTGTTATTGATCTGTCTTTTTGTGTAGGAGGTAGTGAGAGCATAAAGTAATAAAAATAGGTTGAGGTACCGAACTAACATTGAGGTCAAATTATCGGGGCCCTAAAATCATCAGGCTACAACTGTAGTACATATTATTTCCAGGCAGTGAGAAGCCACTGACAGTTCCTGAGTAGTGATGCACTTTAGAGACATTTACCTGGCCACAGCATTCTGGGATTATTCAAAAACTCTGGGCCTTTAAGTAGATACAAACATATCACAAATGAACTTGCAAAAAATGCTATTTTTTTCTCTGTCAAATGTACCCTAGAAATTAATTTACTCTATGACACTATTTAACCCCTAATCATAATGAATGATAACTTCAACATCAAATAACCAAGGGAAAAATGAATCTTCTATTGGAAGATTTCTAAATCCACCTAAGCAAAACAATAATATTAAAGTCCACAGTCTAAATGTAGGTAAAAAACATTTATATGCTTGTATCTATATAATTTTTATGACCTTAAAAATATGGAGTATTTAACCATTCTAAGTAGAAAATGAATCACCTATGTAATGTCTCCTGATTTAATAGCCTAGATGCTATCCCCATCTACAAAGCATTGCTGTAAAAAATATTACACAACCAGTGCTGATAAAACTACAAATCCATGATCTTCAACTGCAGCTGAACTACAAGTGCTACCAGGCAATATTCCTACACAGCTCTTCAGATATGGCTCCCATTTCTCTCAGTAGCTATCCAAACTTTCACCACTCTTAGCCCATCTGTATCTTTCTCCCAATTTGCCATCACTGACATCAACATGCACACATGCTCGGCAGATGAACTTTCTGTATTTTACTGAGGAAATCGGTTCAAATGCAATCATGTAGGAATTCTTCATGTCTTCACTTGCCGTCTATCATAAATTTATCCGTTGCTATTAATTTCTATCCAGTCAGTTCCAACTCAGATTGATTGTTGTTAGTTGCCATTGAGTCAATACTGACTCCTCAGGTCTCTGTATCAAACAGAATGAAACATTGTCCCGTCCTGAACCACACTAACAGTTGTTGCTATGTTTACACCTATATTTGCAGTCATTCTGTCTATCCATTTCTTTACAGATCCTCCTCTCTTTCACTGACCCTCTACTCTTCACGGGCCTATATTTTAATGAGCATGATATCCTTCTCTTTGGACTGGTATCTTCTGATAATATTTCCAATGTACTTGAGACAAAGATCTGCCCATCCTCATTTCTAAGGACTATTCTAGCTGTACTTCTTCCAAGACAGATTAGTTCCTCTGGCAGACCATGATTCTTCCCTAGCCCCATAATTAATCTAGAGGTATCAATTCTTTAGTCTTCCTTATTTATTGTTCAACTTTTATGTAGACAGGGGTGGGGAAACTCACTCCTACTGAGTCAATTATGATATATAGTCATATGATATAATGTCACTTGTGGTGCCCCTGCAGGAGAGAGTTGAACTACCCTTTTGGGTTTCTAAAATGTTAAATATTCATAGAACTCCATAGTCTCAGCTCTCTCTCATGGAGTGGCTGGTGGGTTCAATGGCTGATCTAGTGATTCGCAGCAGGGCTCCGTATGCATATGTGCTCATGGAAAACACCATGGCTTTGGAGCACCTGATTTTTTTAAAACAACATCTTTGCTTTTTAACACCTTAAAGGGCATTTTTAATTAATTAATTGGGTGTTTTTTTACAACAGTATCAGTGGCAGCAGGTTTGCCCAATGCAATATGCCATTTGATTTAACGGCTGCTTACATGAGCATTGATTGTGGATCCAAGTAAACTGAAATGCTTGATATCTTTTTTATTGATTAAATTGTGATTGTTTTTGCTTTCTTGATATTGACCTTGTCTAGAGAAATTAGGCCAGGTGTCTAGAGAAACAAATCCAGTGACACTGATCTATGTATAAGAACGAGCTTTATATTAAGAAGGCATCCCAGCCCAGACCAACTCAAGTCCCTAAATCGAATGCTAGTCCATATGTCCCTCATCTGACTCACATAACCTCATGTCAGTGATGCAGAATGGTGAAGGAGGAAGATCTTAAGCCAGTGGGTGCAGGGTCTTGTGGATCCAAGGTCAGTGGGAACATGGCAGGGTACCCCCAGCTCTCCCAGCATTGGGCAGCCCACATGGAACCACCTCTTAAAGCAGACAGAGTTACAGCAGGAAGGGAGGCAGAGGAACACAGAGGGAAGTTTCCAGAGTCCCTCCCTCTTATACAAAAGGCTTTTGACATGAAGGGGGTGTCCATAGGCTGCAACTTGACTGAGAGATTGAACTCCACCCTTAGCTAGAAATGTCTAGTTGACATAATCCCTAAGTACCACAGAAGTGTAATCCATACTGAAGGCTGGAGTCTTTGATTTTCATCATTAAGTAAGTATTTCAAGTCTTGATCTCTTTCAGCAAGCAAGATTGTGCCATCTGCATATTGCAAGTTGTTAATGATGAAAGGATACAACACTGGCATGGGTTTTTTCCTGATTTTAAACTGTGCAGTTTCCCCATGTTATTTTCAAATGACTGCTTCTTGAGCTATATTCAAATGCCTCATGAGCACAATGAAGTGTTCTGGAACACACAATGCTACCCATGATTGTTAGGGTTCACTCAGTAGACTGCCTTTGCATAGTCAATGAAGCACAGGTAAATATCTTGGCACCCTCTGCCTTCTCCCAGTCGACATCGCTCTTGCTTTGCTTGAATTTATGGCAGCGTTGATGAATTTCTATAACTGTTCTATAACTTCATTTGCTGAAGGAGCATGACTCAAACTGAGAAAACCAGATGCAAACATCCATTAGTTATGAAAATATGTAAAGTGCAAAAGCCGAATGTAAGAAAATTGTTGTGGTTGTAGTTACCTCCGAGCCAGTTCTAGCTTGTATTGACCTCATGGACAGAACGAACACTGCTCATTCGGCTATATTTCAATGCATTGAAGTAGAAATGGCTAGATGAGGATACATGACATAAAACATTCCAGTCATTTGTTCATTACGTAGATATCTACTGATGATCTATTGAAGTGCCAGACACTGCTGTAGGTGCTGATAATACAGCAGAGAACCACAAGGTGTGCTTTCATGAAGATTATGCTCTGTGTTCTCATTTGGGAAGAGAGTCAATAAGCGGTGATGGGGATTGAATTGGGTTCCCCCAAATATATACTGGAATCTTAGCCACTAGAACTGTGGATATAACCCGATTTAGAAGAGCTTTTGTATGTTAATGAGAACATGGCTGTGTAAGATGTGCACTATGACAATGCTGCAAAGGGATTGGATCATTGACTATAAATCAGGTGTATGAGACCCTCACAAGCACTGGACAGTTACTGTGAAAATGAGGTGACTGAAGCCTACTGAGGGGATTACTCATTTCCTGATCTTGGTGGAAGGAATCAGCATATGAAATATTTAAGCCCATTGGCATCAAAGGGGGCCTTTCAACCACAAGAAGTGCCAGGTGCAGAGCTCATGCTTTGGTCTGGTATCTGCTCTGTTACCGTCCAGGAGACAGCACTGTAACACTGAAGACAACCTCGAATGAGAAGGGCCTCAGAAGCAGTGAAACCAGGAAACAAGGATCAGCTGCTTATGGTGATCTTCCCCACCCATGGAGCAAGGCAGCTGCAGCGGGCTCACCACTCCATTGCAAGAATGCCTTCAGGTAAAAGGCTTAGTGGGAAAATAGGGCGCTTCTGGACACCTGATAGTGGAACTGCATGCATACAAAGTGATTAAAAATGTTGCACTTTCGACACTTTAAAGAGGCAGCAGGTTAACCTCATGCAATATGTCCTTTAGTGTGTTCTTTAATCTTTTACATGTCTTTTAATCTTTTGACTGCTGCTACAAGAAGCATTGTATAGCTTCAAGCAAGACGAAACACTTGACAATTCCAATTTTTTTCTCTGTTTATCATGATGTTGCCTATTGATCCAGTGCAGAGCTCATGCTTTGGTTCTGGTTCTTGTGAGGATTTTGGTCTTCTTTACATTGACTCATAATCTATTCTGAAGGCTGCAATCCTTGATTTTCATCAGCATGTGCTTCAAGTCCTCACTTTCAGCAAGCAAGGTTGTGCCATTTGCATATCATAGATTGTTAATTAGCCTTTCTCCAGTCCTAATACTGCACTCTTCTTCATATAATCTATCTTCTCTGATTATTCTGTTAGCCTTCAGATTAAATAAGTATCCTGAGAACATTCAATTTGGACACAAATCTTTCTTTTTTTTTAAATCATTTTACTGGGGACTCATACAATTCTTATATCAATCCATACATCAATTGAATCAAGCATGTTTGTATATATGTTGCCCTCATTCTTTTCTAGACATTTACTTTCAATGGAGCCCTTGGTATCAGCTCTTCCTCCCCTTCCTCCCCCCATAACCTCTTGATATATTGCACATTGTTATTATTTTCATCTCTCACACTGACCGCTGTTTCCCTTCCCCCATGTTCTCTGTTGTTCTTCCCCCTAAATGGGGTGTTTGGTTATATGTCAATCATTGTGATCGGGTACAATTCTGACACACACCTTTCTTGATTTTAAACCATTCAGTATTCTCTTGTTCTGTTCACACAATTGCCTCTTGACCCATGTACAGGTTATACAGGAGCACAATTATGTGTTCTGGAAGTTCACATTCTTCTCAAGGTTATCTATAGTCATTATCTTCATAATGGAATGCCTAGGCATAATCCATAAAACACAAGTAAGCATCTTTCTGTATTCTCTACTTTCAGCGAAGGTCCATCTACATCAGCAACAGTGTCCTATTCTGAATCTGGCCTCAATTTCTGGCAAATCCCATATTAATGCACTGCTCAAACTGTTACTGGATGAACTTAAGCAAAATTTTACTTGCACGTGCTATCAATGTTATTGTTCTATAATTTTCCCATACCGTTAGGGTCCTTGCTTTTGGATGGGTATAAATATGGCTATCTTCCAGTCAGTTGGCCAAGTAACTATCTTCCAATTTTCATAGCATGTATTGGTTCATTTCATTGCTTCATCAGCTTGTTGAAACATTTCCACCAGGATTCTATCAATTATAGGAGTCTAGTTTGTGGCTAATTTTTTCGGTTCAGCTTGGACGTCTTTCTTCACTACCACTGGTTCTTGCTCATGTGCTACCTCCTGAAATGTAGGAATGTAGACAGTTGTTTGGGGTCCAGTGAATGTGTGTATTCTTTCCATGTTCTCTTGGTACTTTCTATAGCATGCAGTGGTTTGCCTACAGAATCTTTCCATAGTGCAACTTGCAGCTTCATTTTTTTCTTAAATTATTTCAATTTAAGATATTCTGTGTTCTTCCTTTCAGGTTTTCTATCTCCAGGTCTTTGCACAGTTCATTTTAATATTTTATTTTGTCTTCTGAAAATGCTATTTTCAATTTTCAGCTCAGCTCTTTGACATCCAGGCAGAAAGAATAATAAATTGAAAGCTCGGAGAGGGGAGACTGCTGTCTAAAGGGAAATATAGTTGCAATAGTATAAACAAAGAGAGGTGCATGGAAAGAGACACCATCCCTCAATTATGCTCTGAATGTCTCTAAGCAAGTCTTTGCCCATAAAAAAAATCACAAAATAAATAAAAAGAATCAACCCAACCCCCCGCCCCACCACCCTTTTCAGGTAATATACATTATTTGGAGAAAGGTATAGAAGAACAAGGTTTATTGCATCATTTCCGTGAGGTTTAACAAGATTTTACTGCATCTCTGGGCTTTCAGGTGAGAGACCACATCTCAATGCAAGTCCTTCATAAAAGTGGAGATCAGTGATTTATTTAATTAAAGAAACTACAAGAACATTTGTGTTTAGGGGGATAAAACCACTTAAAGAGTTCATTTGGCATGAAATATTTGAAAAATAAATAGGTAGTCATCTTAGTCTATCTACTAAAAAAGCTGGAGTAGATAAAAGCTGAAGATAATTATACTGAAATAAAAATCAGTTAAATTTCCAGCTTCAGGACACAAATTTACCACACAAACAGTCCAATAACAGCTGAAATGGGTGGCCAGTCCAAATATACAGCAAGAAATAAGTCCATTCAAATACCATTTAGTCTAAAACCGGATTCCTCCTTTTGCCCAGGAGAAAGGCCATTAAAAATCTGTGCTTTGGGGTATTTTCAACTGAACTTGAATTTTCAGATGTATAAATTAGTTTACGTCCTTGGAAAGATATGACTTCCTGTTTTCAAGGGAAATACAAGCTTCTAAAAGCTTACTTAAAAGGTTCAAAAGGCTACTTGGGCATCAAATAACTATTAAAAACAATATTTTGACTATTTAAGTGTAAACGAATCAGAAACATATGGATTAAATTTCCTTTAAATGGCACATGCTGCTAACTTAAGAGTAAAAGTATGAGTGAAACCTGTTTTGGATTTCAGTGATCTCAAAAACATTTGAAAAATCATCTGAGATGTTTAGTGAACTCCAAGTGCAGTGCCCATCCCTAACTCATCCATATCCGAAGTCTCCTATCTTCATAGGAAGGCTTTAAGTACCCAACCAGTTCAAAGGTAAAATGTCTACACCTAAATTTAAAGATCTTTCCAAAGAGAGAAATAAAAATTTTAAATCTTACATTAAAACTGCACCGAGAAGAGTTGTACAGTCCTCACCACAATCAATTTTAGAACATTTTTTCATTCCTGTTCATCATTACTAGATCCCCTCTTCCCCACAACCTCCTCTGTCATACCTCCAATAAACCATTAATCTAGTTACTATCTCTATAGATTTACCTATCCTAGACCTCATATTTAGAAATATATCGATTTTAACTGGCAATAATATAGTAAAGAAATAAAACTCTAATTGAAAATAAACAGAAAATATGAAAAACTAGAACAAATGTAACTAAGATCATGTGACAGAGTACTAAATTGTAACCTAAATCCATATGCAGCGAGCTACTTTCGAGTGCACTCTGCATGGCAGCTAGGTCAGTCACATGCCTGGTCCATGGTTGGAGGGTATTCTCCAGAGGCTAAATTCACATGTATTTACTCTTTTTAGTTTTTTAACCGAAAGAGCTTTAACATGGGTCAAAATAGAGATCAAATATAAATCTATTTTTCAAATCTGTTTTAAAGAGGAATGATTGTAGTTTAAGAAAAAGTCTAAATTTTCCTTTAGACTCTATACAATGTTCCTGTGAAATTTGTTCTCATTGGAGATTGGATTTACATGACTTTGGAGGAGGAATCATATTTGTATTAAATGGATTCCTTGCATGCAGATATATATTATCCCATCAGAGACACCATTGTACTTCAGGATGGTTCTTAAAATGTGCTTTTTGATGATGAATGCGATGCCATTCTTTTTGAATCTGTCCACTCAGCATAGAAACCCATTTGATTTTCTAATTCAAAATGGCCAATACAAGTCCATTAACACGGAGCCCTGGTGGTGTAGTAGCTACACATTGAGCTGCTAACTGCGAGGTCAGCAGTTTGAAACCACAAGCCAATTATGAGGGAGATCTACTCTTGGAACCTCACAGAGGCAGTTCTTCCGTGTCCTAATAGGCTCATCATGAGTCAACATCTACTCGATGACAGTGTGTGAATCTATTTCAACTCACAGAATGCTCAGAATGAAGACAATTCTGTCTTGTACAACAGATATACAGCACACACTGAGTCTTTGAGTCAAGGATGGCTAGACTTCATCATGTACGTTGAACATGTTATCAGAAGAGATGAGTCTCTGGAAAAGAACATCGTGATTGAGAAACACATTATGCTTCCTAAAGTAGAGGGACAGATAAAAAGAGGAAGTCCTTCAACAGGCTAGAAGGACTTAGAGGCTACAAAAACTGGGTTCAGAGAGATGCAGCAAGATGGCACCCAGGTAAGCAGTCCACTCTGGGAGGTCCATGGTAATCAACAAACTTGGTCTCCAGAAGGATGAGTAGGGGATTCTGGTAAGTGAAAAGCCCCCACCCCCCATGACAACTGAGGACTTCCTATGTCCGAGAGGCGAATTTACCTCACATCTAACCTCACTTCAGAACCCTGGGGATCTGCGACCTGGTCCCAGAGATTCCCCAGCCCAAGCCAGCACACTACTTCAGACCCCGCTGTGGCCACCACTCACCGATCAGTCTCCCTCTGCCTAATTGCTACACCAGAGCTAACCAGCTGCCCTACTGAGTCCCCCACGTGCGCATCTGGACCCCACACTGTGACTATCTGCCCAAGGCACTCGCAACCATGAACTGCTCCCTTCTCCCAAGGCTCTCTTCTCCGCACGTGGTAGTATGTCCCGATGCCCACCTTTGGTCACTTCCCCCATCCACCCGCAGCCCCAGCAGCTGTGACCGACCCTGTCAGTAAGTTTAATCACCTACAGCTGTGGCAGCTCTCCCTAACATGCCTGTCACCCCCAACACACCCCTGGAGCAGTGGCGGCTCCTCTCCTCCTGCAGCCTTGTGGTACCCCCAACCACAGCAGTGGCAGCCCCAACCAGTGCCTGGGACCCCCACCCTATGGCAATGGGACCTTTCATATTATCACCTGTCACTGCCTCCCAGGGCAGCAGCCCCAGCCCCACCCTGCAATTTCCCACCATCCTCATAGCAGTGAGGCTTTCCCCATAGTGGCCTCATACCTCCAATAGCAGCAGAGGGCCTGTCCCCGCCTTCACCCAGCACCTCCTGCCCTGGCAGCATAGTCTCCCCATTGTCCAGGACCCCATACACCGAGCTACACTTTCTGTCTGCAACCACCCCACGCATGTGCCCTGCGAGGCCCACTGGACCTGCCCTCCAAATAAGGAATCCCAACTGTCTAAAAAGAGTAAACCCATAGTGAGATAAAGAAGTAGGCAGAGCCCCAGGGCAGTTGGCTATAGGCATCCCGCCAAAGCATCCCTATCAGCCTCAAAAGTGAGAACCCAGGTTCTTTGACTCCCTGGAAAATGTTGCTAATCTCCTCCAAAACGACATACATACAACAACCTTGGAAAAAGCATAGGAAAAACAAAACATATTGTCAGAAAAAGTCCTGGATCAAGTGGCATGCATAGAACATGCAGGAGTTACCACTGAAAGAAATCTTCAGAAGGCTGTCGGGAACTATACAGGATATGAGGGAAGCTTTACAGGAAAAGGATGAGATAATAGAGGAGATAAAGGCCACACAACAAAGGTAAATACAGGCGTTAATGGAAGAGGTAAAAAAACCAAATAATAAGTTAACATGCTTAGACAAGATTACAAGTAGCTGAAATCATATCAGTGACCAGGCAGATTTCAACAAACACAAAAGACAGTCAAGCAAGAAAATCAAAAAGTCAAAGAAAACCTGAGTACAAAGTCAGATGCTATGAAGAACAACATTAGAATAATTGGACTAAAAGAACCAGACACAACAAAGAAGTCAGTGGCAAAAATAACAAGGGAATTCCTAGAAGAATGTTTCCCGTACTTAATGAATGAAAACCAGGCAACCATTCAGGAAGCAGCAATGACACCAGCTAGACTGAATCCAAGGAAGAATTTTCCAAGGCATATGTTAGTTAAACTATCCAACTTTGAGGAAAAGAAGAAAATCATCAGCGCCACTAGGGGGTGGGGGGAGAATGTAGTCATCTATAAAGGTACCCAAATAATCATATGTGCATACTTATCAGCAGACACTATGAAGAAGAGGAGAGAGTGGAGAAACATCTTCCCAAAATAAAAAGAAAACAATAAAACCCCCAAATTATCTATCCAGCCAAATAATCTGTCAAGATAGTTGGATAAATAAGAGTATTTCCAGACAGGGAAAAACTCAAAGAATACATTAAAAGAAACCTAGCTCTACATAAAATCCTTACTGACCCAGTGTGGTCAGAAGAACAACACTCACTTAGCACAAATAGATTACCACATAGGGCAATTCCAACACATTGAGCCCCCAAGATAGCAAGGGCTCAATGGTGACAAATGGCAAGAATGAAGCACACATTCATTCACACAATGCACTGATAAGAAGGGCAGAAGGAAAATACCCAACACAAAGGTACAGGATGACATCACAGTGTCTACTGATGGAGGTTGTAGCTCTGAATAACAATGAACTGAACTCAGCCATGTGGCAGTTACATAATCTCCTGTCAACTTGTGAAGGGATGCAGTTTAGACTGTCAATCAGGTTGCAGCTTGATGATCTTATTTGGTGGTGCCATGGATATAAATAACTCACTGGAGGCCAGAGAAACTGACACGCTCTGCCTCATCTGTCTTCCTGCTGACAAGACACATGGAACTATGCTAGAGCCCTGGAGCTGGAGGAGCCACATGGAGACCCACCCAAGTTCAGTTGAAAATATCCCAAAGCACTGCCACTGGATCCACAAGGCTTTCCACCAACTGGCCTGTGATCTTTCTTCCCACATTTGGCATCATTGCATGTGGTCCATGAGCCCGAGGAAGAACTTATAGACTGGTAATGAGCATATGATCTAATTTCGGATTTATGGACTTGACCTGGACTGGGCTGGGATGTTTTCTTAATGTACAATTGCTCCTTGATAAAAAAAGTTCTCTATTACAAACATATGAGTGTCTATGAATTTGTTTCTCTTGGCTACTCAGACTAACACACACATGAAAAGACAGAGACTAGCAGGCTGGCTTAGAAAAGAACCCATTGAACTGCTGCCTCCAAGACACATCTCAAGCTTGCTGACAGAAATAGGCCGAGAATCAAAGGTTGGAGAAAAATATACAAAGCAAATGATAATTCAAAAATGCAGGGGTTGTAATCCTAATCGAGCAAACCATAACAAGAGATAAGGAGGGGCACTATGTGATGCTCAAGGATCAGTAGACCAAGAACCAGTGAGCACAATAAACATTTACACACCAAACGAGACTCACAAAATGTGTCAGTCAAACACTCCAAAAAGATTAAAAAAGAAATCACAGGTTCAGCAATCACAGTAGGTGACTTTAATACACTGCTCTCTGAGAAATATAGATCACAGGGAAAGAAGTTTAATAAGGAAGTTACAGAACTAAACTCTACAATTAAGCAACTTGACCTGATAGACATTTTCAGAGCTCTCCACTCAAATGCAAGAATTTCACATTTAATTCAAGCCAACATGGCACATACTCAAAGACAGATCACATGCTGGGACACAAGTTGAGCCTATGTAAATTCAAGCAGACAGTGGTCACTGAGACTTCTTCTCTCTCAGATCACTATACCATAAGGGTGGAAACCAACAAAAGGAGGATTAAGAAAAAGAAGGCGAAAATTTTACAATTTAAAAATTTTTAAAAATGAATGACTCGCTACTGCAAAACGAGTGGGTATTGATCCAGGTCGGATACGAAAGCAGAAAGTTTCTAAAAAAAAATCATAATGAGAATACAAAGTACCAAAACTTTGGAACACATCAAAAGCAGCTATCAGAGGAAGTTTGATAGCAATAAATGCACATATAAAAAAGGAGGAGAGACTTATGATTGATACGCTGACACAAAACCTCCAACCATTAGAGTGGAGTCAACAGGACAATCCTACTAATAGCAAAAGAAAAGGCACCTAATTTTACCACAAAAACTGGGAAAACTTACTGGCTCGAGTATAAGCCTAGGGTGTGAAATACAGCAGCTACTGGTAAATTTCAAAGTAAAAATAGATATCAATAAAATTACATCAATGGAAGGATCAGAATGTCAAATGTTTTGGAATATTTATTTCAAATAAAAACAGTAAACTAACTCTGCAAGTGGAGAAGAGGGTCAGCAAAACAATATGGTATCAACAATACCTTTAAGAGTACAAAAACCTTAGCTCAATCAGCAGCCAAGTTAAAACACATGAGTTAAAATCCTTCCAAACTGATTCCTCATCATCTGTATGTCTAAAGAGAGCTTCGGCTTTAGCTGGTGTGAGGTGGTCCGCATAGACATTGTCAGCATCACTGAGTTTGCAGTCATCACCATCACTGCTGTCATTCTCATACAAAGCACTGTCTTCACTGCCATCCACAGCATTACTGATGCCACATATCTTGAGGTGGATTGCACCATGTCCTCTGGGATCTCTTCCCACAACTATCAATCCTGTATTAGGCTTCATCGGATTTCCAACTTTTGTCATTCGGGCTTGACCAGATGACATTCATTCATGCCACATCGTTTGCACATGGTCTTTTAAGGTTTATTTAAACACCCATCTAGGGGCAGCAGTACAAATGTAAGTCCACTTGGAATAACAGCCAAAGTAACTTGAGAAGACTTCGCCATTTTTTGTATGTCATCAGATGCGTGGGCTCTGAACATATCCCAAACTAGCAATGGTGATTTTTTTCTTTAAGGCTGCTTCTAGTCATCCAAATTTCTTCCAGCCATTTTTTTTGTTCCATCATCATCTATCCATCTTTTAATATGTGTGCACACTGTAATTCTTGGTGGGAATTTGACCTTTTTAGGCAAGGTCTTTCTTTTAAAAATAATGACAAGCCGCCACTTAGTTCCATTAGCCAAACATGAGAGAATGCCTATGAAATGGTTTTCTTCATTTCCTGTGGTTCTGAGTAAAATAGTTTTGTCTCCCAAACTTGCCAGAGTTCTGCTTCTTGGAAGATCAAATATCATAGGTGTTTCATCCATGTTCCCAATATCTCACAGCTCATAGTTATGGATCCTCTTTGTTTTATGATGAATGAATGGAATAACATCACATTTTCTTCAAGGGCTTTTGGCAACTTCTGTGAAATCCTTGTTCATTACCACAAACAGAGCAAACCTATTTATGAAGTGGGTTCACCATCCTGCTGATGCAACAAAATTTTCAATGCCTGGTGCTTTTAATTTGTTGTCTTTAGCCATCTGAAGGAAAGTAAGTGAATTCCCACGTGTGTTATGCAGTAACCATTTTGATAATACTCCATAACCCATCTATGCAATTCAGTCTCTGGAACCCCATATGATGTCGTTAAACCACATCAAGCTATTTTTGCCTTTTGAATCATTTCCAAGTCAGCTTTCATTTTCCACCACTCCCTCACTTGTTTTTCGGCAACACAAAATCCCCTACTTGCAATACTGTTATTGCTTTCTTCTGCTCTTGACAGAACCATAAGTTTGAAACCAGTTTCATATGACCTGCGTTTTTGTTTGGGCCCAGGATTAGAAGTATTAGGGTCCATTTCTAACAGGATAAAAAAAATAGACTTTGAAAAAGAATGCCATACCATAGTGATTGAATTCTCAAATATAACATACGCCCTATTTATAGTTCTTAAAAGAGGTCAATTTACAGTAAAAATGGTGATATCCAGACAACTATGCATATAAACAAGTAAAATCAATTGACAATAGATTGCAGCAAAACAGATTGATTTCACCACGGAAAACAAATATCCGCCAAAAGAACCACACTTAAAAGATTCCACGAGACCCAAAACATGCTGGATCACCAAGGGAGCTGACAGTAATTCAGGGTTTGGAGAGTTTGGTACGATAATATTCCAGAATGTGATGACATGCCTATGTTTTCATATAGCAGCCTGTGTTAGGGCTCATACTATACATGCTGTGTTATTGCAGGTGCTGCATTAGTACATATACTGACTTACTGCATGTACACAATGCAGCTTGTATAGTTTGAGGCCTAACGCAGGCTGATGATATTCCAGAATGTGATGACATGACTGTTTGCATAGAGCATCCTGTGTCAGGGCTCATAATACACACGTTGTGTTGTGTACACACTGTGCTACTGCATGCACTACATTACTGCATGTGCAGCATTACTGCATGGTTATGGGAAGTGCTAACGCAACATATGCGATAGCACAGTGTGTACACCACACAGTTTGTATATTATGAGTCCTAACACAGGCTGCTCTATGCAAGCATAGTCAACACTGGGTCCAGATAGAGGTTAATAAGAAAATAAAAAATATATAGCAGACTACTGTAAATAAACGTACTGTATATCCAAGACCAGAGACTCACTGGTAGTGTGTTCAGCAATGCTTGGGGGGAGCAGTGGAGAGTGACCAAGCAGGGGTAAGACTGTAAAGGCTACATCCTTGGTCACAGCTCTGGAGAAGAGCGGGAGAAGAAGAGCGGCCACATCTGACATTCATCTGACAAGGATGTGGTGCGCCCAGGTACCAGCACGCAGAAGCAGGCAGGTTCTTGCCTGGTACTGCACGGACAACACAGAGGCTGCCCACGTGCAGAAGAAAAGAAGAGCAGTGATATCAGCAGTCATCAGAACACCTACAGAGACTGCTGGCACCCACAGATGAGTGGGAGAGGCCAGAGAACACTCCACACTGCACCAGAGAATAGGTAAATGCGACCCCCTCACTTGAGTATAATCTGAGTCTAATCTGTCAGATGATGGAAGAAAAAAAGTCCTCCTTAAATCAAATTGGTAACAGTAGCAATTTAAGGGGAGGGGAAAATAGAAAAAGAATTTAAATCCTAGGCTTCTAGTAGAACTGGAAGGTAAAATGTAAAGTGGTTAAAACACATGCATTGGAATACCAAAGAAACAAAAATGACACATTCGCTGCCATTAAATCAATCCTGCGAGCCTCATCACCACCCTCAAAACTGCTGATGGCTTCAGTTAGCTTCCCAGTTCATAACCCACTACGCCTCCAGGAGTCTGGTTTTTGGATAGTAAATTATTTATTCCTTTTGTATTCCTCATATCTGTGTTTAGAGTAAAATTACTTTCCTTACAAGACCACTGTAAATATAAAATAAGAAGACTGCTTTGTGTCTGATTTTAAATGCCCAAAATATGCTACTGTATATGTGCATGCTGATGTTTTTTATATTAGTTTTGCACAACTACCCGCCTAATATAGACTGTCACTGACTACAGCCTTTTCCAATATGAGTGCCTCTCAAGTCTTCGCAGGTTCTTCGGTCATTGAGTTAATTCCATCTCATGGAGAATCTACAGGACAGAAGAGAACTGCTCCTTAAGATTTAAGAGATTAACCTTGATGGGATCATGAGAGGCTCATCTTTCTCTCATGGATGAGTGGAGTTGAGCAGTCAACCTTACGGTTAACAGCCCAAAGCCTGAACCACCACACCACTAGGGCTGCTTAGATTGCCAGACAGTAATTAATAAATGCATCCCACGCATCCGAAAGAGGTTCTTTGGAACCACTTCAGTCAAAGCTCACAATTCTTCACCGCATAGTGTTTGCCCAGAGGATGTCCTGTTGGCTACTTAAAAACTAAGGTTATTCCGGCCATGTCAGACTAGAAGTCACTACCTCAAACACCTAAGTCATGGCACTGTTGCTAGCTCGGCCAAGTCTATCGCAGCTATCACAGTCCCATGTCCAGGCATATTCAGACTGTCTTCAATGTTAAGATCCATCCATCTTCTCAGAATGACAAGAAGAGAGCATTGGCTCCTCCCCAACCCCTAATACTTGCACCAGAGACCTTGCCTCTGCCTCTGGGATCTCCCTAGGACCTGCAGATTTGTACAAGAAGGAGACGAAGACTAGACTAGTTGAAGAGACCTCACAACCATGTACACTTCCATCCAGGAAAATTAGCACAGAACATTTCTCCTCTACCCCCCAAAACAACCATCCATGCCCCCACTCCCCAAAGCCCCCCTTTTCTGGGGAAAACATCCATTTCCCAGAAAGCCATTCCATGGGACCTTCATAAAGTACCTGTAGAGATTTTAAGCTTCTGGGTTACCTGTAATGTCATCGGATTTACTGGTTAGTTGACTTTCTATTGCCTGTCAGCAGTGCAAACCTGAACAGAAGTGTGCTGGCTAGCAGGGACCTGTGAGTCACTTATCTCCATGAGGCCTTAATGAGCTACATTAAGTCAAAGCCTCCGACAAATCCGCACATAAAGTAATTGGTTATAAATGCCTAGTGAAAGGCCACATGCAGAGTGAACTTGTTGAATGCTATGTGCTCACCACAGGTAAGAATTTTAAGAGGCAACCTAATGGTTTGAGAGCCTTCTAATCATCATTAGGTCTCCTTTTGGTTGAATTGCTCTTTGTTTTAAGTTTGCAGGATTTGAAACTAGCTTTAAATCATACCAAGAAGGTAGAAGTCATTGGTACTTAACGGAGGACTCCTTTTTTAGCTGTGCACTCTCTGGGAAAAGGAGGAATGGAACTAATTCAGTAATACTCAATTTTAGCTCATCAGTCAATGGCAGGGTTAGATCTGGAAAAGTAAGATTCTGGCTGCTCTTCCATTGCTAAATCCCATTATCCTTCTCAGTGTTCTTACTCAGGCCAATTCGAGATAATACTGGAGAGTAGTTGTTAATCCAAAGTCACCCTAGAAGGATAAAATATTACAATGGAACTGCCAAGCTGGTGATAGAAAGGGACTTCATAAAGACCTAGCCCCAGGTAGTGCCAAAGTTTGGAGAAATTTTAGACATACTAAAATGATCAGTACCCAGAGTGTACGTCAGAAAGAGCATTGCAGGGGGGAATCTAGGCAGGAACTTACACTGGGTGCCCTCTCTAATCGGAGAAAATGTATCCATATCTGAAAGATCTCCAGTTAATGGAGGCAGTTAGTGGACTTTGTGTTTCGAGGGGCCGGGTTTTGTAATAGCCTGAGATCAAAGAAAGTGTTAGTTCCTTTGGAGATTTGACTAAAATGCTGGGAGGAGTAGCCAAGCAGATTCCCAAGTAGGAAGGCCTTGAAAATCCTCTCTTCTCTTATCCCTCCCCCTTGCAACTAGAACGGTATTGCCTTAAAAATCTAAGTCAGGAAAGCTGCATTTTTTATCATTGCTACATCGCACCCTGACTGACTTGTCTCCTGCAACTTTCTTCTAGTTCCTAAATGCTCCTCCCTCCCTGCCCCCCACTATTGTGATCTGAATTCTACCTTACAAATCCGGCTAGACCAGAGGATGTACACTGGTACAGATATAAACTGGAAACACAGGGAATCCAGGGTAGATGATCCCTTCAGGACCAGTGGCGTGAGTGGCGATACTGGGAATGTAGAGGGGGTGGATGGGTGGGTTGGAAAGGGGAAACCGATTACAAGGATCTACATGTGACCTCCCTGGGGGATGGACAACAGAAAATGGGTGAAGGGAGACATCGACAGGACAAGATATGACAAAATAATAATTTATAAGTTATCAAGGATTCATGAGGGAGAGGGGAGCAAGGAGGGAGGGGGAAAAATGAGGAGCTGATGCCACGGGCTTAAGTGGAGAGAAAATGTTTTGAGAATGATGAGGGCAATGAATGTACAAATGGGTTTTACACAATTGATGTATGCATGGATTATGATAAGAATTGCATGAGCCCCTAATAAAAGGATATTTTTAAGTCTAAGACAGAAATCTAGGTTTTACATGATACTTCTCTATCTCACATCCCCCATATTCAAATCAAACACCAATCCTTTTGTTCTACACCCTTAGTCATTTGAATGTATCACTTACCTCCCACCTCTGTCATTACCTTAGTTCACACCACCATCATCCTTCAAAGAAATATTACAACAGCCTCCTAACCGCCCTTTCAGCCCCCTTACATCCCGCATCACCTGCCAATGCCCTCTTTATGTGCGTTGCACTCCAGACCACCATACCTGTAGTTCCTCTAATATCCCACATAGCTCTTGTTTCACTTTGTGCGGCACTAATTTTTTCTCCCTGTGTCCTCAGAGGGCTTCCCAGTCCCTGAAGAGTAGACTGTCATTGAACCCCGCAGTAAGAGCCATGGGTATCTATGAATAGGTATGAAAAGCCCTAGTGTGGTTCTTTTTGCTGGCTTTGTCTTTTTAGTAAACATGGACCCCCAGCTCTTAGCACAGGCTTTAACCTGGTAGGCAATCAATAGATATTGAATTAATTCACTAGGTTCTGTGACTCGGGGTGTGCAGTCCTAATTTATCATATTCTGAATAATAGATATTCAACTTCAAAGTGCCCGGGCCAATTTCATTGTCTTTTCATTCCATTTTCTCACAAGCTTTTAAAAAACATTTTATTGGCATGTAATTCACATATCAGAAAATTCAACAGTTCAATCACATCAAGAAGAGTTATATGGCTATGTCCACTACCAGTTTTAGAATATTTTCTTCATTCTTGTATTCATCATTATTAGCACCCCATTTTTCCCTGAGCTCCCCTACCATTTCCCCAAGGAAACATTACCCCAATTACTCTCTCTGTAGATTTTCCTACCCTGGATTTCCTATATAAAAATTTTTTTTTGTTTTAAACTAATAACAATAACAGATTAGAAACCTCAATTGAAAACACAACATAAAATATTAAAAACTAAACAAACTTAAATGGATTAAAAAGAAGATCAAATGATACTACACTCACTGCCATCGAGTCAATGCTGACTCATAGCAGCCCGCTTTGGTTTTCTGAGACTGTAACTGTTTACAGGTGTAGAAAGCTCAGCCTTTCTCCTTGGGAACTGCTGGCAGTTTGGAATTGCTGACCACACAGACTGTAGCCCAACGTGTAAGCCCTACACCACCAGGACCAATATAATAATGATAAGGCCAGTATAATAATGATAAGCGGCCAAAGTTCAACCTCATGACACCTGCAAAAATCCATCTCCAACCCCCACTCCCCAATGATTCTGCATGACAGCAAGACTGTGGCAGTTACATAATTTCATGTGAACGTGAAGATATAAAGAAGTGTAGGGGTGGTATTCAGCCTGCCAATCAGGTTATGGCCTGATGGTGCCTCCTTGCGGTATGTCCTTCTCATAAGGGCAGTCCTGGGAACTTCTCCCTCTCTCTCTTTGCTTTCACCTTCCTGTTGGCTGACCCTGGTTGCTGCCAGAACCCTGGAGATGCATCTGCTGCCATTGGATCCATGGGACTTTGCGCCCACCGGCCGGTGATAATCCTACATTCTGCATCATTGAATGTGGCTTCATGAGGCTGGGACTTATGAAC
This sequence comes from Tenrec ecaudatus, assembly GCF_050624435.1. Classification (NCBI taxonomy): domain Eukaryota; kingdom Metazoa; phylum Chordata; class Mammalia; order Afrosoricida; family Tenrecidae; genus Tenrec; species Tenrec ecaudatus. The sequence goes on from NC_134530.1 coordinate 104,183,129, forward strand.
TAGTTTCAGATTTATGCACTTGAGTTGTACTGCGATAGGATGTTTTCCTGATATACAATTACCTCTTGATAGAAAGCTCTTTCTGACACATATGTGCGTGTCACTGAATTTATTTCTCTAGTCAGCCCGGTCTAACACAAAAGACAATTTACATCCTTAGTCTATAGTTAGAGGAATCCACACGTAATTCCTTTTCACTTTGTTTTTTAAACTTACACAACTTTAAGATGGGTCAAAAGGGACATCAAAATATAAGATATATGTCAACCTAACTATGCCTGCCATAATCGACCCTACAACACTCTGTCTGACAACAGGGCCACTCAGGGGACAGGCAGAATCTCATTTGTGGCTGTGGCTTCAGATTCTGAATCTGGGAATGTAACTAGATATACACACGACAGATGAATCTCATGACCGATTTGGAACATGAAGTGGTAACCTAGATTGGCATTTCAGTGGCCCAATAGTGAGTAACTAGAGACAGCAAAGAAAAACAACAACACAAAAACAAAGAAAAGGCAGCAATAACAATACTTCCCCATCTAAACCGATGTTCTTTAACTTTTTTTTTCCAGTGGAAAAGAGGTAAAAGCATTTGAAATTAGCATACATGTCATAGCCTACCCAAACCTTTCTTTTGGATATTGCTATTTTTCAGGAAACTCCTCCTAGACCAATATTTTCTCCAAGATAGTCATATAATTCCCTTGTCTTCCTATCCCCACACATAGTCCCACCTCCCCCAAACGAGGTTATCTCTGGCACAAGACAAACCGAGGCACAACAGTTATAGCACATAACTTTACTTGCTGGAAGTGACTAGGATTTGAAACATGTATTGATGAAGACTATATATATAGCTATGGATATATGGATTAAAACTCAATGAAAAGGAAACAAAATCCTCATAACTGGATCAATAGACAATGTCATGAAAAGTGGAAGAAAAAACTGAAGTCAGGGATTTCACTGTAGCTGCATTCACAGTCAGTATTCATAGAAGCAACATTCAAGAAATCAAATGATACATTGCATTGGCCAAATAACTATACACAACCTCTTCAGAGTGTTGAAGAGCTTCGAGGACTAACCCATAGTATTTTCAGCGGCCTCACATGCATGTGACAGCTGTATAATGAATAAGGAAGATCAGAGAAAACTTGATCCATTTGAATTATGGTGTTGGTGAGGAATATTGAAAGTATCATGGATTTCTAGAAGAAAACTCAAATCTCTTTTGGAGGTAAATCCAGTCCGACTGTTCCTAAAAACTAGTATCTCACTTGCTTCAGGCACGCTATCCGGATATCATGCTTGCTAAAGTGGAAGGGCATCGAAAAAGAGGAAGTCCCTCAAGGAAAGGGATTGACACCGTTTCTAGACTAATGGGCTCAAACAATTGGGAGAATAACAGAACCAAGCAGTGCTTTCTTCAGTTAAACATAGGGTCACTATGAGTCGGAGCTGATTTGGCAACTCCTAATAACAACAAGGGCAGAAAGTACTATGATGTCAGCTGTCTCACATGACATCATACTGTTTGGCACACTGCATTTATATAGAAAGTGACCTTACACTCAATAGAAGATAAGAAGTAGACAAACGCTTTGTGAGAACAAAGCACGGATCTTCAATTCATGGTAATTGCATGCCTAAAATCGGTGAGAAAGAAAGACTCTCTATCTATCGTCACTTTATTTAATTAGGTAGTCAAAACCATTTTTGTTACCATACATCATACTCCCATGTGGCAGGTTTCAAACAAGTCAGCTAATCATAGTCAACCTTCATGTATCTTCCATGAAAGCTGGGCTACTATACCGTGTGATTACCCAAGGTGCTCACTATAGAAAGCAGTCCGACCAAAATGATGACGGCAATGCAGCCTGCATTCTGTCCAACAAGGTCTGCGCCTTGGCATGGGGCTTGCATCCACCTGCAGAGAACTCCTTCTTCCAATGCACATAAAGAGGGTTATCTGAGCAGGAGAGCTTCTGTTTCAGAGGGTTTAGGACTCAGACAATGGCAAAGGAGAAACCTTAAAAGGTCTTACTTCTGAATTTTGTGTTCCAGAGATTCCCAAAGGTCTTTATCAATCTGAGGATCTAACATTCTAACCTTTAATTATCATGACTGTAGGTCTGGATCATTCAATGAATCTGTTCAATCACTACCCATCAGAACCTTTCTTAGAGTGGAAATGGCCAAATCCCTTAACCATACGGAACAAATAGCAAAAGCTGTAAGAGTGCTTGAAGCTATAGAGTAAGCAATGTCCAACCTCTGTTTATATCTCAGAAATGCTTCATAACAAGTATTTACCATATTTTCATATTTGGCTGGTGTATTCTGTCTCAATTTCTTTCGACTACATATTTCCTGCGACTATCAAGCAGATTTGTACATATGTTGCCACCATTGTCTTCTAAATATTTACTTTCTATTTGAGTGCTTGGTATCAGCTCCTCTTCCTCTCTTCCCCTTCCCCCTCATGACCCCTTGATAAATTATAAATATATTATTATTTTCATATCTTATACACAGCACTGTCTCCCTTCCCCCCTGATTTCATGTCTAATCCTACTCCCTCTTAATCAATCTATTAGTTACGAGTGTGATCCTAGAAAAGCATTCAGTCTAAAATAGGGAGAAGTCCAATGTAACATAAGAGATTGGAAAATATTGGGTATTTATAAAATCTAAAATCAAAAACTTCACTAAAAGATCAAAGTGAATGTCATAAGAGACTCTGAAACTTGCTCTTGATCCTTGAGTGACTAAGGCAAATAGAAGGAAGGATGAGGTCTGAATTATTCAACAAAAACAGAGTCCCATCACCACTCAGTACAATGCCTGCAATACAACACTATAATATAATGCTTGGTAATTATTGTTGAAAGATTTATTCAGTGATGATCGGGAACTTCAATGCCCAGATCATTTCAATTAGGTCAGTGGTTTTCAAACTAGATATCACAAACCCTGCGGTTCTAATATATTGCTTCAGGCATCACTTGAGGTAGAGAGGGTGAACTGCGGAGGAGACTAAGCTGGGCCTGACTCCTACCTTGGTTTCAACCTATTTATTTTGATATTCTGTGTATGATTTTACTCATAAGAAAGGATTTTGTTGTTAAAGGAAGTTCAAAAACCATGGGGATGGGATCACTGATAATACAGTACTATTTCAAAACATTTGCTCATGACAATGAGAGTTCAACAGGATAAGCTGAATTGCTTACCTACGTGAGTTACCTTGGTAAGGGGGAGAGCATGCTGAAATTGTGTTGAGTAGATCTAGAGTGTGAGACACTATGCTTACAACACAGTATTTTCTAAATATAGTTTGCTGGGAAATCTCCATAATAATTTTTCCCCAATTAAACAATTTCCTTGGTCCTGTCAGTTTCACAAAGTTCGTTGGAAATAGTTGGAAGTAAAGAACTGTCCTTCACAAGCTTCCAAGAAAAGGAAAACCATGCTGTTGCTAGTTGCCTTCGACTCCAGACTCAGCAAGATGGAGTGTACCGCACCACTTGGTCCTGTGCCATTCTCGCAATTATTCTTACGTCTGAGCCCCTGGTTTCCAGCCTGTGTTAGTCCAGGCCATCCCCTTCTTCACTGCCCCTCTCCTTTACCAAGCATGATGGCCCTCGTCAGGGACAGGTCTCTCCTGACTGCATGTCCAATAGTCATGAGGCAAACTCTTCCTCCTTGCCTCTAGGGAACATTCTGGCAATACTTGCAAGACAGATTCATTTGTTCTTTTGAAAGAGCATGGTATTTCCAACTTCTTCACCAGCCCCATAATTCAAATGCATCAATTCTTTTGTCTTTCTTATTCAGTGTCCAACTTTGTATATGAGGTTGTTAAAATTACCGTGGGTTAGTCCACACAGCTTCTCAAAGTGACATCCGTGCTCTTCAGTACATTAAAGATGTCTTCTGAGCAGATTTACTCAATGTAATGCATCCTTGGAACTTGTGGGTGTTGTTTGTGGATCAGACAAGACAAAATCCTTGGCAACTTCAACCTTTCCTACATTCACTGTAGTATTAACTATTGGTCTGGCTGTGAGAATTTTTGTTTTCTTTGAGCTGAAAGCCATATTGAAGGCTGCAATCCTTTATATTCCTGAGCAAATGCTTCAAGTCCTCCTACTTTTCAGCAAGCAAGGTTGTGCTTTATATAATTGATGTATGTATATGTATGGATTGTGATAAGAGTTGTATGAGTCCCTAATAAAATGTAAAAAAAGAAAAGAGGAGAGAAAAAAAGAAAATGATTAGGGCAAAGAATGTACAGATGTGCTTTATACAATTGATGTATGTATATGTATGGACTGTGATAAGAGTTGTATGAGCCCCTAATAAAATGTTTAAAATAAATAAATAAATAAAAGGGAATGATATCAATATAATTATATCATCCTAATGCTAAAATTGCAGTGCATAAAAAGCTTTGAAAGGTACCTGAAAAGAGGTTAGCATTACTACAGATAAGTAAACCAAGAATCAGGAAAGTTAAAAATCAAAGTTGAGATGTATTCAATTAATATGACCCTTCTAGCCATATCCCTTTTGTAACTGTATTGTAAATTCTAGTCTCTAGGCCTGCGGTTACCATCCATTGTGGAATTTTATATTGTAGTAAAAGTGGAATGTATTCTGTGTCGCCTCTTTAGTATAGCACATGATTCAAGGCACCACTTTTTTCATCGTCGGAGGTGTGCTCTGTGGAAACAATACGAGCAGACCTCCATTATAAAAAGGACCCATCTCCGAAGCAGAAACACACAGAGAAAGCTCAGGACCATCATAAGAAGAGCCGCCAATCCAAAATGTTTGAGATGTCTGTCTGAAGTGGTGGGGACTGTGCTAGACAGGGTTCTCTAGAGAGACAAAACCAGATTGCTGATAATTATATATATATCTAAAGATAGATCTATAACACAAGAAATGAACTGTTAAATTATAAAGCAGTACAAATGGCTCAGTGCAACTCACTCCCATGACAGAGTTGTGAGACACTGGCCATACTTCAAGTCTTGAGGGCCGACAGGTAGTCCTCTGTAGAGAGATTTAGGCTAGCCCGGCACAGGCAGCAAACAGCAAGGCAGGTCACCAACTGTCAGCCAGGTCACCAACAGTCAGTCCCCAACTCGAGAGACGTACATTCCAATTCTCTGGCGAGGCAGGTCTTAAAGGGTCCTCAAATCACAGTGACACAGTCCATAGGTTAAGTGTCCCACAGGTAGTGTAGCTTGCAAATTGAGGCACAGAACAAGCAAGGCAGCGGCACACTGGTCCAATGATCAAAGAGTGAGAAACAAGAAAGGCGAGACTCACCAAGCCATTTATCTCTCCGCCCTTCAATTAATCCCACATGTGTTTATAAGCCAGGCTTGCACAATAAACTATCCAATCCACCCCTTGCTAACCTGGAACCTGTACACAATTCTTTAGCCATATGTACTTATATAATTTCCGGACATTGATGAAATCACACTTATACTTATCAATCATCTATTATACATATAAATGAAAACACACTGAGTCCAATTGTATCTGATATAGGGGCCAAGAACAGAGGCACCAGAGCGTGTGGCACAGAGACTCATAGCAACTTGTAGCACAGAGCAAAGTAGTCAAGACAAGACAAGAGACCAAGATTGCACCCCAAAGAACCAAGCAGACTATGGGACTGAGGCAGAGGAGCAGCCAGGGAACCACGTGGCTGAGAGGCTTAAGACTGCTGACTGAGGAGAGGTGTCAGTATGAACCAATGACTCTATCCTTACTGTTTCCTTGTCTTGACTTGTGGTAACCTGTGAATTTATATATATATAATAAACCTCTATACTTTTGAGTATTACCTATGTTATATGTGGCCATGGCAATGAATTATCCAACCCAGCACAGCAGAGTGCTGTGGGAAGAGCAGGTGGTGTCAGCACAGGTAACAAAGGCTGGACGGTGGAGGCACAACTGCCCTCTGCCACCTCTCAATAAGCCAGTGGAGGGTAGTGCGGCTTCATGCTACGTTCCTAAAAGCCAAACTGATAACTTACAGAAAGTTGGATAAAACTCTCAAAGGTCCAACGCTGGAATATTTACTTAAGCACATTTGATTAATTGTCCTTGAAATTCAATCAAGACAAGCTGTGTGTTTATATATTATATCTAAAAGCAAAGCATCTGCTTGAAGTTTCATTGGATCCTAGTGACGTGTCCTGTATTCTGAAATGAATACCCTCGTTTTCCTATTTTCAATTTTCATACAACAAATGTATCACTGTCATTGTTGGCTATTGAGTCCACTCCAACTCGTAACATGATGTACAGCAGAGCGAAGCGCAGCCTTCTCCTGCACCCTCATCACATCTAGGTGCAGGTTTGAGCCCCCTGTTGCAGCTGCTGGGCCAATCCCTCTGAAGGTCTCCCTCTTGCTTGCTCCCCTTCCACTTCATCAAGTCTAATGTCCTTCTCCAATGACTGGTCTCTCCTGATACCATGTCCCAGGTATGTAAGATGAAGTCTCTCCAACCTCACTTCTAATGAGTATTCTGATTGATTTAGGAACTTTCAATGTACTTGGGAACATAAGCACTGTGCTTTAATAACAAAAGATCTAGAATCACCGAGTGCTAAGGAAATGCTGAGCTAGTCTTTCTTTTCTGCTAATTGAACTTTCTTTGCAGGTGATAACACTGTCCTATTCGTCTCCTGTGTCATTCCTTTCTAAACTTCTGCTATAGAAACACAAAGACATGAGAATGACAGCAGACATACACAGACCAACATGTCTAAGTGTAAAACGTTCTTTCTTAAGTTCCTAACCTCAGTTCCTCAGAACAAAAATGCATCAATCATGTTTAGGAGGGCAGCCCAGAGTGCTTACTATTCCTCCCATCTGGCTTGCACGCTCTGCAGTGGTGCCTCTGGGTACACCATGAAAAGAGCTTTAATTAAGAGCAAACACACTTGAGGTTTACTTATCTTGGGTCTAATAATCAGACTAAGACGTTCATGAAGGAGGGAAAACAGACATTTTTTTCAAAGCTCTTTGGCTACTTCTGCAGTTACAAATGAATGAATGAATGAATGAATGAATGAATGAATAAATAAATAAATAAAGTCAGATATAATGTGAGATTATTTACAACTCTGGAGGGAACTAACATACAGCATTAGTGCACATTACAAAATTCTGAGGTTGGATTTCAGGGTTTATTGGGGCAAGAGAACAAATCATAGGGATGTTGACATTTTAGCATATTGTGTTCGACATAGGAATTTGGGGCCTATTCTAGGTGAAATTAAGGGGAAAGCTGTATGTCTCAACCTTTTATTTTACTGAGGGCGAATTTGCAGAGATGTCAAGAATTGAATGTTCCCTTTTTAGCAAACCCATGGTTTACTCGTCCACTTTTGGCTTTGTCTTTTCATGCCACCTGCCTCCTTTTAGAGGAGTCCTCATTTATCCCTGTCTTCAGTCTAGAGCAGCGCTTTGCAAACAGCAGCTGCTCTGCATGAGAACAAGCTGGTTTCAGAGACACAGAGGCTTTATCAGTGCTGGAAACATTTTTGTCTGGAGGTCTCTTTGCTTCACGTTGAATACAATTACAAGATTGTGTAACCATTGCCAATACTTAATCCAGAGACCCCATCTTCCTTCTGTTTGTGGTAACTCTACTTGGTTTGGTTTGCTTGGTTTGCTAAGTATATCTAGACTGGGAACAAGCTCCCAAAATGAAGCTTCTGAGAAAATTTCTCTAAGTCTTGGTCTCTGCATTGGAAAATTAGAAATTATAATATACTCCATAAAATAAAATTGTTGCCCAGATTTAAAGCTATAACCCTTATACGCCACTTCAAATAAAACCAAAAAAACTAAATGCTACACAGTTGATTTTGACTCCAAAAGTCCTCATATAGGACACGGTAGAACTCCAACAGTGGGTTTGTGATACCATCAATCTTTACAGAATTAGGAAGCCTCAACTTTCTCTTAGGAAGTGGCTGGTGGTTTTGAGCTGCTGACCTTGCATTAGCAGTCAAATTCGAACCCACTACTCCACCAGGAGCCCTGTCAGATCTCTTCCAGCTCCACTAGAGTTAAGGAGAATCAAATTCCACCTTTGTCTAGGGATTATTCCTATTACGCAGAGGTCAGATATGCCTCCATTTTCCAACTTTATTTATACTAGTATGACATTGACCACTTAGCCCGGTTTTATGCTTATCCCTGGGCTCGATAATTCATTGCAAAGGCCACACAAAACTCACCACAATACTCATGATTATGAGGCTTATTAGGAAAACTAACAAGTTACAAATCAGGATCATCCACGTTAAGGATGCAGTTCTTTTGAGCAATATGCCTCTTTTCAATCATGCATTTTGGCACCTCTCAAGTCCTCAGCCTCAGCCATGAAGTCCCTTGGCTCCTGTGCCTCAACTTCCTTAGCCTGGATACACGAAGCTGGTCTCCAGACTTACTTGCTCTTCGGGCCACGAAGCCGGCCACTCTGTTGCTGCCCCTGCGTCTCCACACAGGACCCTTGCCTCTTCCATCTTGATGATCATGGGAATGTCTGCTTCGGCTTCTGAGATAGTTCATTTTATACCTCGCAGGATGGCAAAATAGACTGCTTCCCTTAGTAGACTTCACACACCCTTTCTCATTCTCCTCCATCCTAACTCCAGTTGCTTGATGGGAGTGACAAAAGCTTTGGGCAGAAAAACCATACCAAGCAATTTAAATTTGCCACGAGCATATTAAGTACACGGGACATGAAAACTCGGAAAATGTTCACAGGAGGCTTTGGGTGGGGCAAACAGTTAACGCACTGAGTTACTAACTAAAAACCCTACGTTTCCATTAGCCGCACTCTAAAGAAAGAGCTAGTCATCTGTACCCAAACCGTTCGCCACTGAAAATCTCATGGAGTGCAGTTCCATTCTAACACACTCGGTTCAGCAGAAACTGGTGTTAGGGCTTGGGAAGTGTCATCGTTAGGTTTTGTGTTGAGACAAGATTCTCAGTGGTTTGACCTACTAATGTCCATGATGTAAGCTTACATAGTGTAGTCAACTCCATGATAGGATCTGCTGTGAGCAGCCAAACACGTGTGAGGGGTTAGACTGCAGCCCCTTATTCAGACCACAAACCTGGTGAAGTTTCCTCAGAGGCATGGCCTGATTCCATCTCTTCCCCTGTCTCCTCTTCTTCCTCCTCCTCCTCCTCTCTCCCTTTGCCTCTTTCCTAGTCTAACACAGAAGGAATGGAAAAGTATAGAGGTTGAGAAGAAACCCTGATTTTTCCTCCCACTGCACACCATGTCGCTTTGCTTTATTTATTCAATTACTCTGGGCCTTGGTTTCTTTTTGTTTAAATTCAAAGAATATATTAGTTTGCTCACAGATGTATGGTGACTAAGTAATGGAATTCATGTAAACTGCTTACCACAGTGTCTGACACATTATGATCACTTTGTTGTAGTTGTTAAGTGTCGTCCAGTTGATCCCAACCAATAGCAACCCTGTGTGCAACTGAATGGACCACCAACCACAATTATTGCAGCCACTGTGTCAATCCATCTTGTTGAAGGCCTTCTTCTTTTCCGCTGTCCCTTAACTTTACCAAGCCTGGGATATGTCTCTCCTGATAACATGTACAAAGTTGTGAGATGAGGTCTCATCATCCTTGTCTCCAAGGAGAATTTTGGCTGTACTTCTTTCAAGACAGGCCTGTCTATCCTTATGGCAGCCCATGGTACTTTCAATATTCTTCACTGGCATCATAGTTCAAATGCATCCATTTTTCTTTGGTCTTCCTTACGCAATGTCCTACTCTTAAATGTCCACGAGGCCATTGAAAATACTGTCGCTTGGGCCAGGCCTCCCTTAGTCCACAAAGTGCCGTAATCTCCTTTCTTTTAAGCACTTTAAAGAGATATTTTTCAGTAGATTTTATACCTAACGCGATCCCTTGTCTGATATATTGACTGGTACTTCCATTGCATGCTCTACACACTTGATCATTACCACTATTTATTCTTTCCTGAGTAACGGGTACCTATTTCAGATACTCTTCAGGCTCTTAGACCCAGCTAGACTGTACTCCTGAACTAGTCCCTTTAGGTATTTGCACAACAGCTCTCTGCATACCAACTTCCATAAATCCATCATCCTCTTTATCTGGAGCTAAATTTTGACCTCTAGTTCTCTTAGAACTCACAGCTATTTTACCCTTCAGACACTATTTACTCCCTATTTCCAACTGTGAATAGAACACTACAGATAGCCAAAGAAAATAGATGCACAAAGTCAGAGTAATTCAATAAAAGACATGGTGAAAACACATTCAGTCTCAAAAATCTTCCACACGAAAAACTGTGAAAATCAATTCAGAAATCTTGAAGTCATAAAAAAAGCAAAAGCACTTGATTTAATCATTCACTTTTCAACAAATGTTTGAAGTAAGAATAATGGCTAACATTCATTGAACATTTTATATGTGTCAATTGCTACTCTAAGCACTGAAAATTGAGAATCATAATAGGACTTGGGTATGATTATAAATGCCATTTTATATCTGAGGAAAAACACTGAGATACACTGAAATTAAATAATTGGCCCAAAGTCATATGGCTGTTAAGGGGAAAAACCAGGTATGCCAGGTAGTGAGAATACACAGGTAAATAATATCTAGTCCCCAGACTGACACAATTTATATTCAAATGGGAAAGTCAGACAAAAATTGAAGTTTTAAAATTTAAATAATTACTGCCATCAAGACAGTTCTGACTCATAGCAACCTTTGAAAACATAGGATTTCCAAAGTTGTAAATCTTTACCAGAGCAGACAGCCTCCTCTGTGGACTGGAAGAAGCATATTAACCATTATGTCACTCCCTCCATCTGGTCAATGGCCTTCCTCTGTTTTGTTGTTATGCTACTTTACCAAGCACCATGTCCTTCTCCAGGGACTGGTCTCTCCTGATAACATGTCAACAAGTCCAAAGTCTATGAGACAAAGTCTCCCCAGCTTTGCCTCTAAGGAGCATTCTGACTTGACTTCTTCCATGAGCATATTTATGTGAAAATGCAAAATAACTGAGAACTTGGAGAATGATTGAATGCTTATGATGAGCTTTTAAATGTGTATTGATGAATGTAAAAGAAATGTGACTACTAAAGAAATTGATGGAGAAACATATGAAGAGACATGCTATTATAAGTAAATCAATAAAGTTGAAGATCCTAATGCGCTTTGTTGGGGTATATGGTGTTGTGTTAGTTTCCCTTCCATTGTGAGCTGGCTGAAACAAACAAACTTCATCCTGGGCGAAGAAGGGGCTTTTCACAATTGCATGTTCAAAAGAGAAACCCGTGTAAGTGTTGATCGTCAGAAATAGAGGATCCAACAAGACATAAAAAAAATAATACACCATGGCCATGTGGGAGTCCAACCAGGGATGCAAAGATGGTTCAATGTTTGGAAAAAATTAATGTCATTCACCACATAAACAAGGTAAATGATAAGAACTACATGATCATATCAATCAATGCAGAAAAAGAATTTGACAATAGCAACCACCCGTTCCTAATAATAACACTCAGTAAGATAGGAATAGAAGGAAAATTCAACACAATAAAAGCCATACGTGAAAAACTAATGGCCCTCTCAACAAATGGTGCTTGAAAAAACGAATACCCATCTGCAGAAGAACGAAATAGGACCCATACCTCACTCCACGCAAAAAAAAAAAAAAGAAGCAAACTCAAGGTGGATTAGAGACCTAAGTTTAAAACTCAAAGCTATCAAGATCATCAATGCAAAAATTAGACAAATTTAAGGACATTAGTACAGGGTACACATGGGCTACCAGATATAACAAAGGAAGTGCACAAGGTGGAAGAAAAATAGATGACTAGGGCACATTAAAAATAAAACACTTGTGTACACCAAAGATTTCATCAAAAAAAAAAATACAAGGCGCACCCACAGATTAGGAAAAGGCATTTTGGGCAAAGGGTTAATTAATAAAATCTACAGAATATTGCAAGCCCACAACAAGAAAACAACAAATAAACCTCTGATAAAGTGGGCAAAGAACCTGAATAGACAATTCACAAAGGCTGACACCCAAATGACTGACATACCTGTGAGGAAACTCTCTTATGTGGAGAGATCTGAACCCACATCCTGCTGGTGGACTTGTAAATGCATACAACCATCACTGTGGAAAGCTATAGGGTGATTCCTAAAACAGGTGGCAATAGAAATACCATATGGACAAGCAAAACCATTTCTGGACAAATAGCCCAAAGCAATATGAGACAGATCACAAACAGATGTTTGCTTTCCCATGTTCATTACAGCACAGTTCACAGTCGCAAGAAGTTGGAAACAGCCCAAATTCCCATCAGCAGAAGAATGGATAAAAATGACTTTTGCTATAGGGAGCCCTGATGGCACAGTGGGCTACTCGCTGGCCTGCTAACCACAAAATACTTTGATATACACATACAGTGGAGTACTACACAGCCCTGAAAAGCAGGGATGAACCCATGAACTACCTCTTGATATTATGTTGAGTGATGTGGGTCACAAGAGGACAAATGCCCCTGAGTACACTGCTGTAGGGGTGAACACCAGATAGGGACGGGCTCTGGTTTCCAGTCTGCTGTCCAGGTCAGGCAGGCAGCTCAGTCAAGAGCGTGGCTGGTGCCCATAAGCCATGCACCATCCTCTCTAGGTGTGTTTCTTAAAGGCCACGTTTTGGCAGCTGGGATTATGGCAGCTGGGATCAGATTATTGAGCGAGGGAGTGGGCAGGATGACTGCGTGGTGGCTGCCAAGCACAGGTGTGATGAGATCCCACTGGACTAGCATACATTCCTACCAAAATGATGAGGGATACTGAGGGGAAAATCAAGTCAAGAATGGGGAAAAGGAGCATATGTGTTTTGGAAAAGACAAATCCATGTCTGTTCATAGAAAAAGAGAAAGGGCCAACTTCCGGGGAGTGGGGGCCTGGGGGAAGACTTGCAATTCCTTTAAGGGCCCTACATGGGGAGTAAGCCTGGGACTATGCTCCTAATGGGCCCCATTAGTCTGAGGTTCTGCACGCCCAATAGAGACCGAGGCCATGCACCATAGAATGCTGAGACATGGAGCCCTGGGTCTTCAAGGTGCATAGCACAATCTGAAAGTCATACCAGAGAGATGTGATGTGCAAACCCACTAGATGAGCTAGGTCTTACTTTCAAATACCTGAAACCTGTGGACTGAAACTACAGGGTGTGTGAAGAGGCAGATGACAGCTATGCCCAAAGTATTGAGTTGTCGGTAGGAGGAATAATATCTACTTACTATTGCAATGCCCTACTTGCTTTATAAAGATATATATTATCCTGGCAGAGCAGTGTCTGACATTGTCAGGAAATATTATTGTAGGTTGCCTAACCACCCACTCCCATTGATTGTGAAAATAGTGTCCAGTCATGTAAGGACTTATTCTGCACAAGTCAGCAATGCATGTACTGTGATTTGTAATTAGCCTACACTTGTTCAATTTCCCTTTCTCAATAGTGTTTTAAAATTAATACCATAGTCAAAATCAATGACACTGTAAACAAAAGGGTTTTATGCTCTAGGGAGATGACTGATAAGGTTCTTAAACATAAAATAACAAGGATGTCTCTAAGGTGAACCAGAGGCATATAGAAAACAAAGATTTGGGAATGGATTTGGGGCTGGCACTTAAACCTAGCTCCATTCTAAGAACAAACAGTTTTTATAGCCTGGTCATGAAGGAAATATGGAAGACACGGGAGCTATAGGAAAGTGTGGTAAAGACATTAGATAGTGCCCAGCTACCAAAAAGAATGATGTCTGGAGTTTTAAAGGTTTGTTTTCAAATAAATATCAACTAAACCCATAGGGAAGAAGCACACCGACACCTGTGATCAAAGGATTATAAATTATATAATCCAAATCCAAAGTAAGGAATAGTCTCAGAGTTAAATCGTGAGGTTCTGGTGTGCAGAGGCTATGGATGACCGTGGAAGCCAAAATCCATTTGCAGGATCTACATTAGGGAATAAACCTCCAGTGATTTCCCTTGGACCGCAATTGAGGGACGGGAACTATTAGACCAGGGGCATCGTAGAGAGGACTGTGGTAAATTAAAAGGATAAATCTGACTTGAATGGTTAAAACCTAGGAATTTTATCTCCATTTTGGTACACTTTGTGCTGATCTGGTTTTTAATATTATCTGTGGATGTTTTTTTTTTCCTGGTTGGTGTTTTTCTCTGAAGTATTTTGTCATTTTTGGTAGCCTTCACGCACTGTTACGAATTTTTCTGTTTTTTAGTATGTGAAACTCAGACTGGATGAATCTACATAGATAATAACTAGAATAAGTGGATGAATCTGTCTAGGCAATAACTAGAATAAATGTTCCGGGGGACTGAGGGTTGATGGAGGGGAAGGGGGCATTATGGGGAGCTGATGTCAAGGGGAACAAGAAGGAATCATATGTTTTGAAACTGATTGTGGTAGCAATCGTACAACACTGCTTAAAATGATTGAACTATCGAATGGCATAATGTCTGGATTAGGTGCTAATGAAGCGGCTTGAAAGAAAAAAGAAAACCCCATGAAACAGAACAAAAATGAACTCCATTCCTGAACTGAGTTAATTTGCAGATTTTTTCCAGAACTTCCAATAAATGTAATTATGGAAAAAAGTAATGGGACAAGTATTGTAGGCAAGGGAGTCAGGAAGGGCTCACTCAGAAGTGTTGCTAGTTGACGCTAAGCTGACTGCCTCCCGGTAAACTCACCATTGCACAATGCCACGGTCTCACAGCATTTTCAAAGCTGGGACCTTTTGAAACTCGATCGCCAGGCCTAGATCCAGCGGCACCAATGGCTGGGTAAAAATTGCCATCATTTCATAGCACGTAACTGGTTGCACCAACCAGAGACGATCTCTGAAATCATGAATTTTTAAATTAGTTCTTGCTAATTGAAGAGTGTAGAAGAGAGAGTCAGATAGAGAGGAAAAGCAAGAACCAGAAGCCTCTGCTGGCTTTAGGAACTGACGTAGCTACTTCATCGAATGATTATTCACAAACACTTTACAGTTTCGGTGTACTTTTACATTTTCTCAATTAATAATTAGAACAACCACATGAATCAGATAGGAATTGCTTCTTTTTTTATATGGAAACAAAGACCCCAAAGATACTAATTGGCTAGTCAAAGGTCATGCAGTAATACAAGAGACAGAATTCACACCTAGGTTTTCTGATGTCAAAGCCAACATTTTTCCCAGTTTATGAGAGTTTCCTCCTAACAAAGAGTATTCCAATGTTGGGTACAGGGCTCTGGCAATGATGAGAGCATCTTCATAGGAAAAGGTGGAGGGGGAGTTGAGGGTGCTCCTGCATAATTCGTCTTTTCATCTCTTCCTGTGCTTTACCGTCTTGCCCCCACCTCTTTTCCTGTCCTCATGAGTCGCAGTGTCATATTTTGAGTTTTATCACTTTGCTTTGCTTTTCATGAATCAGATATCTTAATTACTTTAACCCCCCTACCGATTTGACTGGGTAGACCCCACCATAATCCAGAAGTCCATGAACTCTCTTCAGAGTGCCTTGAACTTTAACTGTGGCCTCTGCAAAACAGAACCCCAGCAACTACCTACAGAAAGTGCCTACAGGGCATCGAGAGGTCATGCAGGCAAGGCAGATTTCATATAACACATGTGTTCTAAGTACCAAATTACAATAATTAGAGATGGCAAAGACTGAGCAGTCTATCTCCAGGAAGGTCAATGAAAGACTATGAAAATGTTTAGTCTAGGCATGGTCCCATGCTCCTCCTGCCCTGCGGAGTGAACAAACCATGTATGCCTCTCTGGCAGGCTCCTACATGCTCTAATCAAATGTAGTTTTAGCGTGTTTTTAAAAATGTCATGACCCATAATTCTATCATACTTCACAATCCATTCTTTCCACTAAATCTGGGAACCTGAATATGTAAACAAAGCACACTGATTATTAAAATTTATTAAATATCTTTAGGACCTTTTATGGGGAATACAGTTTAATAGAGCTGCAAATGCTATAAAAAATTAAGATCAGGCTAGTTCTCAAAATTACTATAAAATGTAGCATCAATAGATGTCATCTGCACCTGCAACTATAATTCAAGGCAGAATTTGGTAAATTGTGAAGAAAACAGAGACAGGAAAGAGGGAATTTATATCTAACTGAGAGCACAAGGTGAATTTCCTAGGACAGAAAGTACTTAAAATAGGCCTTAAAGATTGGATAAAATTTCAACTGGCACAATTTCAATTGTGGAGATTAAAGAATACTGACTTTCAGGTAAAGACATGGGAAAAAAGGGAGGGAAATGAGCAAAATTTTAGAGAAAAGGTGGAATATTTCTAGAACACATTTAAATGAGAGCTTGCTTGGGAAGAGACTGGGAGGCACTGACTAGTTAACAACACAGACGTAGCAGAAGTTGAAGTGCAATGGCAAATGCCTACCATATATCGGCGTGGTGTTGAGTCTTTATGTCTGCGATCATATGTTGAACTCCAATCCCCAAATTCTATGAGGAAACTGAGCTTCAGCAAGGCAAACCACAGAATCACTAAGGGGTACATATACCACGACTCCAGAAGAATAAACAATTCTTTCTTGAAAGAAGTATAGCCAAAATGTTCCTTTTTGTTTGTTTGTTGTTGTTTATTTTCACCCCCTTCCTCCCCATTTCTCCTGCACTTCCCCCTTCCCTTTTGGTATCTCTATTTCCATTCCTGTTCCTGGATGTGTTGTGAGTTTTATCTCTTGCCTATACCTATGTACATGCTCCCGTCTAGTCTAGATTGGGAAGCGGCACTGAGGTCATGGTAGTGGGAGGTGAGGAGGCTTCAAGGGTCAGAGGTATATTGCGTGACCCATTAGTACTCAATTGCACCCTGATTAACTCACCCCCTCCCTGTGACCCCTCTGTAGGGTGATGTTCCATTGTCCATAGAAGGGCTTTGGGTCTCCGCTCCAACCCCTCCATTCTCATCAATGCATTTTTGTTTGTTTACTTTTTGTTGTGAATCTTCTGATGCCCGTTGCCCAGTCTCGACACCTCACGATCGCACCAGCTGGTGAACTACTTCCATGTGGGCTTGTTGCTTCACTGTTGGATGGCTGCTTGTTTAACTTCAAGCCTTTAAGACCCCAGACACTATGTCTTTTAATAGCTGGGCACCTTCCTCTGTCTTCACCACATCTGCTTATGCACCTGTTTTGCCTTCAGCGACCCAAAATGTTCCTTAAAGCTAGATGGTGAGACTTCATCTCACATATTTTGGATGTATTTTGGGCTTATTCCCGGGAGAGATCAATTCCTGGAAAAGGATATTGTGCTTTGTAAAGCAGAGGCGGAGAGAAAACGAAAAAGACCCAGCAGCTGCACAACAGGCTTAAGTATATGGACGATTGGCAGGATGGCGCAGGACCGGGTGGTTGTTTCATTTTGTTGTACACACAGTTGCTGTGTGTTGGAACAGACTCGATAGCACCTAGCAACAACAAAAACATGGTGTGACCTAAAGTATGCTTCAGAGGATGAATCTAGCAGCAGTGTAGGAAGTACCCTCGTTCATAATGAGAAACGAAGATGAGGAAAAGATTGCTTAGGATCAAGATGAAGGACAGCTAAGTGGACATTTCTAAATAGCAATTGTAAACGTGAATGTGGACTTGGTGAGAGAGATCCGGGGTTGATGTAAACTTGCAAGCCATACTTACAGAGGTGGAAATAGAGTTCAAAGCATAGGAGCACATGAGCATTATAAAAGACCAGAGTAAGAGAAGACAGTGGAAGAAGACAGAATCTATTGGGGAGTTTAAGAAAGAGAAGACATGTCAGTTAAACAGAAAAATGGAAAATAAACGAAACAGCAAGTCGAAGAATAGTGAAGTTCAAATTCCCCTCAGATGACAATTTCAAAGCTAACCACAAAGTTGGCGAAGAAATCGACGGAAATAAGAGAAGATGAGGGTGGAATCAAAAGCTGCAGAAAGATGCAAAAGACTTGGAAAAGGGTTATGGATAATGCGACCGGAAATGAATTTGTCCAGAGGAGCAATTTAAAGTAGCAAGGAGGTCCAGCCAAAGGTGAGGCAAGGATGTGTGGTGGAGTTTGAGATGGGATATGGAAACTGTCCCAGGAAACCTTGCGGAAATGACCATGGGGCCCAGGCTGAGAAGAGGAGCCAGTGAAATTTCCTTCTCACTTGTCTCTGAGGATTCCAATTATAGTTGGAACAAGGAGAAACAGTGCGAAAATAATTTGTATTCACGTAACATTTCAAAATGTGAGATGAGTAACTTTGTTTTCATAGGAAAACAAATTCAGATGGGTACCCAAAAAAGTCAGATTTTTTTTCAAAGCTATGTACCTAATTTGTTATTTATTTATTGTTTTACAAAAAAAACTTATCACTTTAAAAGTACTCTCCATTACACTTAATACATTTGTCAAACCTGCCATTCCATTCTTGGAAACGTTTTTCAATCTCATGGGTTTGGGTGGCTGACAGCACCTCCCTCGTTTTTCTTCACCTCCTCTACATTGTCAAATCACTGTCCTTTCATGTCCCTCTTCATTCAGAGAAACAAAAGAAGTCACACTGAACAAGGTCGGGTGAGTAAGGTGGGTGGGGCAAGAGAGGCAGGCTATTTTTTGCCAAAAACTGGTGCATTGAGATAGCTGCATGAGCAGGTGCATTGTGGCAAAACCAGTCCCTCATCTGCCACAAATCAAGCCTTTTTTATCACACTGTTGTTACACAATCGTTTCAGAGCTTTGAAATAGGAAGCTGGATTAACTGTCTGACCTGGTGGAATGAACTCCAAATGCACCGAGTCAACGTTTTCATCCATTCAGGAAGTTGATGGACATCCAGTGCGAGGCTTGTCACCAATCGACATTTCCTCTTGTTTGAAATAAGAAAGCCACTGGTACACTTGAGTTTGTCCCATCGCGCTGTCCTTGTAAGCTGTGTTCTACACCACAACAGTTCCTTGGCATTTTTTCCCAAGCAGGAAAACAAAATTTCACAACTGCATGCTGCTCTCTGAAATCAGCCATCACAAAAAACAAGGTTTGAGCAAAACTGCTTTTATGAAAAAATGCACTGTGACCAGAAATAACCTTCCCAGGCGGCAGCACTGGGTGCACTAACGCAGAGCGAGTTGTTGTACGCTCGCCCGTCAGACAAATGTGCACTGCAAAGCTCTGCTCTGCCCAGCGCAATTCTGGATGGTTTTTTTTTGGGGGGGGGGGTCCTCCCTCCTATACTGAAAAGAGCACTGGTGTTGTAGTGGAGTGCATGTTGGACTATTAACCACAATGGCAGCAGTTCAACCCCCCCAGCCACTCTGCAGGGAAAAGATGAAGCTTTCTGATTCCTTAAAAATGTATCATCTCAGAAACCCATAGGGGAAGTTCTACTCTGCCCTTTTGGGTTACTATGAATCAGGATTGACTCAATGGCAGTGAACTTGGTTTATATGATTGAGAACTGATGACATTAAAGGTAGAAATGAAGGTGGCAAAAACTAAAGGCTCCTGGAACTGAGGGAACACTGAGATGTTGCAATAAACGGATGCAACACTGGAAGCACTCATTCATCGATTCTAAAAGTAAAAATAAATTAAGACAGCTACCTGAACAATCAACTGGGGAGAGTCATAAAAGAAACTTCATAAAGTCTTTGGGAAAATTCCATTATGATTTAATCCAATTTTTCCATGAACATTTTATAGCCACCTGCTACTTGTGTCCATTCTAATGAAAATGGCTTCATAGACGATATAAATTATCCAACAATATTACTAATATTACATGCAAGGAAAATGTGCAGAATATC
The DNA here is from genome assembly GCF_050624435.1 of Tenrec ecaudatus. Lineage (NCBI taxonomy): Eukaryota > Metazoa > Chordata > Mammalia > Afrosoricida > Tenrecidae > Tenrec > Tenrec ecaudatus. Next base: position 104,203,102 of record NC_134530.1, read on the forward strand.
ATTTTTAAAATAGTTGTAGAGTCCAATGACAGAGAACTGTCAGAAATGCAAGCCAGGTTCAAGAGGATATGGAGCAGGGAAAACATTACTGACGTAAGACAGATCTTGGCTGGAACATCAAGAACACCAGAAAGACGTTTACTTGCATTTAATTGACTTGGAAATGACATTCGATTGTGTGGATCACAAGTCATGGTTAAGGTCATGATGAATGCTCTGTGGTACTGGGAGGAGCTGGCACATAGTCCAAGAGGCAATAGTTTACACAAAACAAGGGGGTACTTCCAAGTTCACACCTGTGAAAACTGTGTGTCGGGTTGTATTCTTTCCCTAGACGTATTCATTCTCTGTGTTGTGCAAAATTAATGCAATATGAAGAAAGTACTGCATCAGAATTGGAGGAAAATTCAACCAACCTTGCCTGCTGAAAGAAAGATAATTTGAAGCTCTTAGTGTTGAAAATCACAGACAACAGACTTTGGTGTGGATCCTATCTCAACATTAAGAAACTGAAAATTCTCACAACTGGACCAATAAGAAAATGTTGAATTGGTCACAGATTTTATTTTCCTTGGGCCCACCATCAGTGCCTATGTGAGCAGCAGTAAAAAAAAAATCAAATGAGGTATTGCAGTGGGCAAATCCGTTGCACAAGAACACTTTAGGATGTTAAAAAAAAAAGATATTCTTGAGAACGAAGATGTGCCTGACCCAACACAGCATTTGAGACATTTAATATACATCAGAAACCTGGACAAGGAAGAAAGAAACCTCCATAATGAATGGTGCCTTCAAATTATCATGGTGGCAAACAATGTCAAAGACACCACAGTAAACTCCATCTTATGAACATTGGATGTGTTATCAGAAGGGCACAGTACTTGGAAAAGACTATCATGTGTGGGAAGGGAGAGGGAAACAGAAGGGAATCTCAATGAGATGACCTGGCACACTAGTTGCAACAACCGACTTAACCATGGCAGTGGTTGTGAGGTTGGTGCAGGGTCAGGCAATGCCATGTTCTGTTGTACACAGGATCGCTCATAAGTTGGAAACACCTCAAAGACATCTAACAACAACAATGCCCACCTACTGCCATCGGGTCTATTTCAACTCATAATGACCCTATCAGACAGATTAAAATTGCTCCCTATGGTTTCCCAAACTGTAAATCTTTAGGGGGACAGGAAGCCCTACCTTGCTCTAATGGAGGAAGTGGCAGGGGTGAGTTGTGCATCCTTAGATTAGCACTCCAACGTCTACTAACAGAGTTACAGTGTGTGCTTTGGGGATTCTTTGGATAGTTGTGTACTCTATGTTGGTGATGGTGAGGGGTTTACCATGGTCTACATTTATTTTGATTGTTTGCAAAATACATATTTACTAGGCTTCTGATAATTCTACAATTCAGTCTATATAAGAAAGATTTACCTAAACACAAACACATACGATGGTACCAGAAAAAATGGATTTTTTAAAAGATATATATTTAAATTTTTTTGCAAAACAACCTATCCCCTTCAAAGTATTTTCCATTACACTTAATACATTTGCCAAATCTGTGATTCCATTCTTGGAAACATTTTTTAAACTCCCCTGTTTGGATGGCTGACAGCACCTCTCTCATTTTTTCCTTCACCTCTTCTACATCGCCAAATCCTTGTCCGTTCCGGTCCCTCTTCATTCACGGAAATGAAAAGAAGTCGCGTGGAGCAAAATCGGGTGATTAAGGTGCATGAGGCAAAAAATGGTGCACTGAGATGGCTGTGTGAGCAGGTACATTGTCATGGTGGCAAAACCAGTCCCCTGTCTGCCACAAATCAAGCCTTTTTGGTCTCACACTGTTTTTTTTTCTTTTTTTACATTTTATTAGGGACTCATACAACTCTTATCACAATCCATACATATACATACATCAATTGTATAAAGCACATCCATACGGTCTCATACTGTTATGCAATCTTTTCAGAACCTCTAAATAGAAAGCCTGATTAATAGTCTGAACTTGTAGAACAAACTCCAAATGCACTATAAGTTAACATTTTCATACATTGGGGAAGCTGACGAATATCCAGAATGAAGTTTGTCATCAATCGACATTTCACCTTTTTGGAAATGAGGAAATCACTCATACACTTGAGTTTTTCCCACAGCGCTGTCCTTGTAAGCTGTGTTCAACATCACAACCGTTTCTGTGTCATTTTTCCCAACCAGGAGACAAAATGTTACAGTCACGTGCTGTTCTCTTAAATCAGCCATCCACAAAAAATGAAGTTCTAGTGAAACTGCCTTTACTAAAAAAAATAAATAAAATTTCACTGTGACCAGAGAGAAGCTGTCTAGGCAATACCACTGGGTGCATTAACTCAGAGCAATTTTTTTGGATGCTTGCTTAGGAAGAAAAAGGTGTACTATGAAAGCTCCTTCCAGTGGAGCTTTTTTTCTGTTTCGTTTTGCTTGCAGGGTGGGGGTTACCTCCTTATATGTCTTTCAATTTTACATGATGAATTTATTTATGGGTGCTGTTGGTGTTGGGTGCCATGGAGTCACCTTTGACCCTTAGCTATCTTATGCACAGCAGAACGAAGCACTGCACGGTCCTGTGCCATCCTCACAATCATTCATTCCTAGGCTGGAGGCCGTTGAAGCAGCCGCTGTCAATCCATGTTATCAAGGACCTTCCTCTTTTACCCAACCCCATCCACTTTACCAAACATACTGTTCTTCTCTAGGGCCTGGTCTCTCCTGACACATCCAAAGGATATAAAATGAAGTCTTGTCATCCTTGCCTCTAAGGAGCACTCTGACCTTACTTCTTCCAAGACAGATCGGTTTGTCTTTTCACTAGTCCATGGTGCCTTCAATATTCTTCTCCAGCCCCACAATTCAAATGCACATTTGATTCTTCTGTAGTCTTCCTTATTAACTTATTTATGAATAGTTCAGATTTATGCTTGGAAGCAAAGAAAAAATTGTGTTGAAATCGGTCAGTCGCTCTCATTCTTTATCTTTCTATTAGAGAGGTTTAAAAACTTGAACAAAAATGTTTTACTGATATTAAGATTTAGTTTTTGAGTCACTTTTCAAATTTTCCCTACTAAAGAGATAAACAAAGTTGCTCATTTCAAAGAGGGATGTAAGAGATTTAAAGGTACTTATGTTTTCCTCTTGCATATTTTAAATATTTTCCACCATTGCCTATATCAATGAATATTCTAGAATTATAATAAGATTGATTAATTAGTTAATGAATTGGAAGTTGCCATCAAGTTGATTTTGACTGTGAAGAGCCCCCTGTATCTCAGCAGAGCTGTGCTCCTAGAGTTTTCCATGGCTACTTCTTCAGAAGTCGATTACCAAGCCTTTCTCCCAAGGTCCCTCGGAGTCCACCTGAATCCCCAACCTCGTGGTTAGCAACCTCTGGATTATTTTATGAGAAATAATAACTGCTTCCCACATCACAGAAACACCAGAAATTAATGTTACAGAATATATTTACTGTCAAGCAGTGCCAAACGAAAAGTATAGGGAAGGTGCTCTGAAGAGGAGATAGAAAAAACGGGTTTTTATTGGCGGGGTCAGGCAGAGTAGTCTCCTGAATGTCATTGTACTTTCCTTTAATATTGGTTTCTCCTGAGATAGAATCAGAACACATGCAGGTGTCCATTGTGATAACAGTCATACATCTTTGAAAAATGGATTCTTGGTTCTGGAAATGACTGCACATGGGCAATTCTCTTCAAGACCCTAATGGCCATGACAAAGCAGATTCTATTTGACCTGGAGTTGACTCCAGAAGTGCCAGTTCTTTAAAGGCTCAAGGCTTAAAAGGGATCTATTGGCAAATTATTTGGGTGAGTTTTGTTTCCTGGGTAACTAACATGGTTTCTCAAAGGTTAATAGGGATGAGGGGAAGAATACAGAATGATAAAAGATGGCCAAGAGAAAATGAAGCACCCCAATATCCTCCAATCTCCAAAGGAAAAAGAATGCATACTTCCTCACAATAAGGACAGTCAACTGTAGCCCTTACCAACTAATTTAGGGCTGGCTAGACTTTTGGGTTCTTTTTCCTACCCCCATATCACTTCTGAAAAAGGATCTATTCAAAGTGGAGGATAAAGGTTAGTGAATAAGACTATTACAGAGAGTGTATAATTTAGAGTCATTATATCCTATACCCATATAATTTTTATAACTGTTTAGTATAAATAATATAAAGCACTTCAGTATGTTGGCTCTGTGTGTTTCCCCATTATACTGTCTGTAAGTTACAATCATTCATGTTTAGCCTAAACTTTTCTTCGTACATGGTATTAAAAGCCACAGTCAAGTTCGGGATATACTTTATACAAGGGTCATCTAGCAGCTTAAGTACACAAAACATGCATCCTTCAGAAGATAACTCATATAATTATTTCTTTTACAGATTTCTTAACTTGTTACTGGAATATCATTTCTTATCTTAACATTTTTGCCCAACATCACTTGTTTAGGGTCAAAATTTAACAAATATTTTGTGTTCTGCCAGTATATATTCTATATTCCCTTTGTTCAAAAAGATATCTACAACAGACAAACTTCAGTTATACAGGGTTTTTTTTTAAGCCTAGCAATGTGGAACTAGCCTTGTCACAATTATATTCTACATGGAAAGCAAACTGCCTCCATCCCGAATTTTGCAGCAGCCAAGCAAAAAATTAATTGAGAGAGCAGTTGGAGTTTCAAGAGTCCTCTGTAAGTGCACATGTTTATTAGGAATATTCTCAATGGAGTTTAACAAAAAAGAATGGCATAACTCTTATATTTTATGGACAAAGAGAACTGGAACAGAAGCCAGAATGATTGGCTATCTCCTGGCTATGCATTGGCCATCTACACAGCCTAATGCTAGCCCCTTAGCCCCTCGATGCCCCCATTCCCCATGTGTCTGCTCATGATTAAAAATGGTGGTATTGGGTACCTGGGGAAATTTGGAAGCACCATGTGAACACAAATGCTTACTGTTATTATCACCCAGACATTTCAAGAGGAGGAATATGGGCATTGGTTGTAGCTACTTACTGGATACATGTACCTACTAAATAAATAGTTCAATGATTTGCTCAACTTGAGACTTGAGGACTCAAATTACAAATAATTTAAAATCTTGTGTCTCGTTTATCTAGCGCTGCTATGACAGGGATACCACAAGTGGTAGGTTTTAATAAACCGAAATCCAGCTTCTCCCAGTTTAGGAGACTAGACATCCAGATTCACGGCGCCAGCTCTATAAGAAGACTCTCTCTCTCTAGCTGTGCAGTGGTTGGAATATTTTATGTCAGTTTGAATTTGTTTGAAAGGGTAGGGGTGGAATCCAGCCTGTCAATCAGTTTGAAGCCTGATTCTGCCTCCTTGGGGATGTGGCCTTTTCCTGAGGGAGAAACTGGAACTTCTCTCTGGCACTTTGCCTTCTCACTGGGACTTCACAGGACTCTGTGTCTGACTCCATCCCTGAGAGCTTCGGTGCCCTGCCAGGTCTGCACCGGCCTTGGATCAATGCAAGTCTTCACCCATTGGCTTGTGATCTCTGCTTCCTGTTTCACATTTCCGGGTCCTCAGTCTTTAGCTTCATGAGTCTGAAGAGGGATTTACAGACCAGCATTGGACGTATGGACTTGGGGTAGACTGGGCTGGGAAGCCTAATTGATAGATGATTACTACTTGATATAAAATCTGGTGTATGCACACATGACTGTCACTGATTTTTGTTTCTTTAAACAACCTAGTCTCACACAGTCGACCTTGGAGGAAAGTCATCTCCTCTTTTTGGATTCTGCTCCTAGGAGATCTTTGTACGGCTTGGCACCTCTAATTTATAGCTTGCTTATTTAATCTCTTTGATATCGCAAAAGAGATTGACCCATGCTACTTCAGTCTCATTAATTTAACAAATACAGCCCATTCCTGAAGGAGATACTAACCAGAGAAGTGGAGATCAGGACAACACACATTTTAGGGGGACACAATTCAATGCATAACAACTTGCTTGTTTCAAAATTAGTGAGAATTTCTGTATGGAAATCTCTCTCAAAAAGCCCACTGCCATTGAGTCGATGCCAACTTATAGAGACACTGCAAGACAGGGTAGAACTGATCCCATGGATTTCTGAGCCTTTAACTTTTTCTTTCTTTCTTTTAGAATGAGAATAAGAGTCTCCTCCACACACACACACATACACCGCAACCACCACCAACAACAGTTTTATTGGTTGGCACATAATTTACGTAACATACAAGTCAACAGTTCAGTTGCTCAATCTTATGAAGGGTATTGTTCGGTCACCACCACATCAATCTTAGTGCATCCTCCGGCCCCCAAGGTTAAATCGTCTTTAAAATGAGTTGTGTAACCACAATTAGTTCTAGTGCTGTCTACCCTCTCTCAAATTCATTATTTTCTTCCCAAATCCCCTTTCACTCCCTATTGCCCAACCCCCACCCCTGCTTTCCCTATAACATATGGTATCAGTTATTCTCACTATTCTCACTATCCTCCTGTGCTTCACATCTGGGAAATCCAACAGAAAACATTGAAAAACAAAATTGCACTAAGGTGATAAAGCTAAAATCATAATAGTATAAAGATAAAAATTCAAATAAAATGCAAAAAGGAAGAGACCTCCATCAACATTCAACAGGCCAGGGAGGAAATGTCCTCTTTATAGGAGTAAAAGCCTTACCCTTCTCTTCAGTAGCATCTGGTGATTTCCAACCACAGCCCAAGGCATGACAACTTGCTATGGCTCTAAGAGTACAACATTGTTCTTAGTAGATGCCATCAAGTTCACCCGCCACTCATAATGACCCCATGCACAAAGGGACTGTCTTACTGTGCCTCATGGAATTTTCATTGCCAATTTTCAGAAGCAGCTCCCTAAACCTTCCTTCTTAGTCTGAAAGCTCTGCTGAAACCTATTCAGCATCACAGCAAAACACAAGCAGCCTCCACTGGCAGCTAGGTGCAGCTGCTTTTGAAGTGCTTCGACTGAGAAACAAACTCAGCCTTCCTACGTGAAGTCTGAGAACCCCACCACGGACCCACTACGGTCCTCATAGATTGAACAGAAGGGAGACTAAGAGATCGTCACTAGTCAGAATGTCTTCATAGAAAGAGGAAACATTCGGTTATAGCGGAAAGAACTTAGACTTTCCACTTCAGATTTAACCACAGTGACGTCCACATATTGTTAGGCTTGTATATATAATTAAACAAAATGATAGGGTTGTAATTGTACCTTCATATATGAGGAAAAATCTAAGAAAAGTATGATACCTCAATCTTGGTTTAATATCAGCGTTTGGTCTTGAATTCCAAGACCAAAACCTGCTGAAATGAAATAAACTAGCTTATCCTTAAAAACTAGGGAATTGCAACATTTTCTAGAAAAGGAAAAATGTTTTCTTTTGTTTCACTCATAGTACCTTATATGGAGACATACTAGAAATTTACTAAATAAATAATAGGTTGGATTAAATTAAGAACATTGTGGGGAATAGCTCACAGATTGGAACCTATAGATATCATAATTAATGTCATCTGGAGGGCAGTGCCGTCTGGATTAGCCAAAAACTTGGATAAAATAGTATGTGTACCCCATATATTTAATAGCATTTGTTCAATCATTAGAGAAAATCAGAACTTCCTGGAACTAAACCAGATTTTGGTCACTAGCTTGAGCAGGTTGAAATATGTCTTAGTGATCTAGAGCTACCCTAGCAGAAATATCACAAGCGAAAGGCTTTAAGATGCTGGAATTTATTCTCATACAGTGTCAGAGGCTAGAATCTGAATGTTGGGTACCAGCTCTTGGGAAGGCTGCTGTCTCAGATGACTCTGGAGAATGATCCTTTTTACATCCCACATCCGGTGGCCTCACATTCCTTGGAGATCTCCTGTGTCTTGGTATCAGTTTTCCCCTGGGTCAACGATATTCTCAGTGCAACGGTCCTGAGTCCAAATGGCATATTTCACTCCTAGTCCCTCTTTCCTAGTGGTACTGAGGTCCCCCTTTCTCTGCTTGATTAGGTCACATTTTATCTCTTATAAGATAAAAAGTGATGCAGGCTATACCTCAGGGAAATTCCTCTTGTGTTGGATCAGGGCTGTGGAGGTGTTACATCCCACCCTAATCCATTTATAACTGATTGGCTGATCACAGTGGATCATATAATGAGGGATGATTACATCATCATATAACAATCATGTTGCATATAACATAATTGGCAAACTGTTAACAATCATGGCCCAGTCAGGTTAACACATACTTTGAGGGAACACAATTCAATTCATGGAATAAATATAAAGATGAGATGTTTGCCACTTTGTCTATTAGAAAACTAGGCATAGGGTTAAAACGTGGTAAAACTAGGATTCAAAACTAGATTGCCTAACACCAAGTTGGTATTATTAACCATGACACGATTTCTTTCCATTTGAGGTCAATGGCTTTCATGCCAAATACTATGGCTTGAAATGCATAACAGAAAACAACTTGCAATTGACAGCATTCTGAGTAAGTGTTGTTGTTCCAAGGCCTATTTCCTCAGCATTTGAAGTCGAGTGGAATACTCAGAGGAAGTTTTTCTCTAGTTAAATCTGGTTACATGATTCAAAGCCAGCACTACTTGGCAAAATTGCAAACCAGAAAATATTGGTTCGGAACCTTCCTATTGCAGCTAATCCTCCGGCAACATTCACTGACTACAACTCTGCTGAGAAGCAGCTGTGGGGTTGCTTCTGGATAGCCAGTTTCTGTTACCTCCCTTTCTTGAAGGGACACTTAGACTGTCACATGCTTTCATGTCAGCAAACGCTCCAACAGGCCTTTCTAGCCACTTCCAAGCCAACTGTCGAGGGACGCAGGACTAAGAGAGAAAGGTAAGCAAACTGGAGCACAAGTTTAAGAGCTGGAGTTCATTGCTTGTAAGAATACACATCCACCAGACTTCCAAACAGATGTGCTATCCCACAGCCAAACTATCCAGATTGCTTTCCTCTACTCTGTGCGGTTGCCGGGCGGAAAAACACAGCTGCCAACACAAACCAGTTCCCAAAGGCGGAATGCCCAGCGATTCGAATTTAAAGTCATATTTCAGAGCAGTTCTTTCACTTTTCTGTCCACTTCTTCAGTTCCATAAGAGTTTCACAACATTACTAATATCTTCATCCATTGTAAACCGCAAGTGACATTGAAATTTCTATAAAATAAAATTTTAAAATTTCTATAAAATGGAAAACAAATAGTCATTAAAGACATCAATAAGCAGAAAAATTCAGTTCAGAATGCCATTGCTTAAAATATTAAATAACAATATATGACATCCATGTGGTAGGATGGATTTCGGTATTGCAGAGATTAACAGAATGCAGTGATTGTTTTTGTTGGCTATGCAGAGAGACTTCTTGGGTCTGTTGACGAGTTTTGCTACTTATTAGGAATAACAATAACCTAGATAAAAGAAAGCTTTCTAAGAAAATATAAACTACTGAAATGGCCACAGAAGACTGAAATTATGAATAAATCTATGTGTAGTAGAGAGATTTATTTGTTTAATAAAATGTAAAAAAAGAAAAGAGGAGAAAAAAGAAAATGATTAGGGCAAAGAATGTACAGATGTGCTTTATACAATTGATGTATGTATATGTATGGATTGCGATAAGAGTTGTATGAGCCCCTAATAAAATGTTTTATAAAAAAAACACCCCACAAAGAAAAGTCCTGGTCCAGATGATATCAATAAAACATTAAAGAAAAACTAATACTAATCCTTCAAAAACTAACCTCCCAAAGTAGAAGAGAGAGTAATTCTTTGGATCCACACCTGTGAATCTTCCTGTCAATAGGAGGGTCTTTTATGAGATCATTGATTGCCCTACAATCAAAATCAAGCAGACATTAGAAAGAAAGAATATTATCACCTGTAACTGTTGTTGTTGCCAGTTGCCATTGAGTCAGTTCTGACACAGGGTAACTCTATGTATAACAGAACAACACACCACTGGGCCCGCGCCACCCTCACAACTGTCCAGGTGCTGGAGTCCATTGTTGCAACCATTGTATCCATCCATAGAACCAAGAGCCTTCCTCTTTTTCACTGCGCCTCCACTTTACCAAGCATGGGGCCGATCTCTCCGGAAAAAAATGTCCAAATTACATGAGACAAAGTCCTCCACCCTGGCCCCTGAGGAGCATTCTGGCTGTATGGGAAATGTATTCTTTTGGCACTCCATAGTATTTTTCAATACCCATTTCCAACACCATAGTTAAATTCATCCATTTTTCTTTGGTTTTCCTTATTCAGTGTTCAATTTCACATACATATGAGGCAATGAAACATACCATGGCTTGGGTCAGGCACACCTTAGTCTTCAAAGTAACATCCTTGCTTTTCAATATTTTAACGATGTTGTGTGCAGCAGATTTTCTTAACGCAATGTGTAGTTTTGATCTCTTGGCATCTGCTTCTTTGAGCATTAATTGGGGTTCCAAGCAGGATAAGATCCTTGACAAGGGCAATCTTTTCTCTGTTTATCACGGTGGTACCTATTGGTTCAGTTGTGAGGATTCTGGTTTTCTTTCCATTGAGTTGCAATCCATATTGAAGGCTGACATCCTTGCTCTTCATCAGTAAGTGTTGCTTCAAGCCCTCCTTACTTTCAGCAAACAAGGTTGTGTCATCAGCGAGTCACAATTTGCTAATAAACCTTCCTCCATTCCTTCATATAATTCACCTTCTCTGATTATTTGCTCAGCATCAAGACTGAAATAGTGTGGTAAGAAGATACAATTCTGACCTACAAAAACACCCCAATACCATCTGAAATGGATGGTCAGTCCAAATGCACAGCAAGAAACAGGTCCATTCTCTTGTTCTGTCCACACAAATATCTCTTGATCCCTGTACAGATTCTGCATGAGCACAGTGAACTCTTCTGGAATGCCCATTCTTCTCAAGGCTGCCCATAGTTTGCTATGATCGACACAGTGGAATACCTTGGCATAGTCAATGAAGCACAAGTAACCATCTTTCTGGTATTCTCTGCTTTCAACCAAGAGCCATCTGACATCAGAAATGATCTCCCTAGTTCCATGCCCTCTCCTCAATCTGGCTGGAATTTCTGACAGCTCCCTGTCAGTGTACTGCTGCAACTGTTGTTGGATGATCTTTAGGAAACTTTTCCATGCATGTGCCATCAATGATATGGTTTGATAATTTGAGCATTCTGTTGGGCCACCTAGTCTTTGGAATAGGTACAAATATTAATCTCTTCTGGTCAACTGGCAGTACCAGTACCATAATTAAAAGACATCAATTCATCTTCGGTCCTCCTTATTGTCTGGCTTTCATATGTATATAAAGTGATTTAAAATAGCATGGCTCTCTCAGGAGTACATTAGTCCTACAAATAACTTATTTGCTTTTGAAATTTTTACAGAAGTTCTTTTCAGTAGCTATGATCAATGCAATGTATTCTTTCTTTGACTCTTCACTGCCGCTTCCATGGACATTGATTGTGGATCCAAGTGAAATGAAATATTTGAAGATATCACCTTTTCCTCCATTTATCATGATTGGTTACTTTATGGTTCAGCTGTGCAGATCTTTGTTTTTTTTCTGTTGAAATGTAAACCATACCAAAGCCTGTATACTTTGATCTTTATCAGTAAGTACCTCAAGTCTTCCTCACTTTCAGCAAGTAAGGTTGTGTCACCTACATTTCACAGGTCGTTAATAACTCTTCCTCTACTCCGGATGTCAAGATCTTTTTTATATAGCAGTCAATTTTCTCGGTTAATTTACTTAATATAAAGACTGAATTAATATGGTGAAAGGATACAGTAATGATACATGCGCCTTCCCTGATTTTCAACAAAGCAATATTTCTATGTTCTGTTCAAGTGACTGCCTTTCCTTTGCACAGGTTCCTCAGAAGTACAATGAAGTGTTCTGGAATTTACATTATTCTCAAAGTTATCCATAATAGGTTATTATCTGCACAATCAATAAAACACAAAGAAACATCTTTTTGGTATTCTGGACTTTCAGCCAAGATCCACATCCTCTTCTGAATCTGGTATGCATTTCTGGCAGTTCTATGTCAAAGTATTAAGAATAAATTATCAATATTGATTCAGAAATTATAATATATCGAGTAAAAATGCAGAGACTAATAAAAGGAGAAATGATATGAGAGGGAGAAGAATTGGAAGGGAATTACACTTTCTGCAAAAATTTTCTGTAAACCTAATGTTTCTTTTTAAATAATAGAGGGAGGATAATGGGGGAGGGACTCAACAACGAGAAATATAATTAGAATTTCCACATTGTGCTTATGGTCACCTACCAAAAAAAAACCCCTAAGCTAATATCACAAATAAGTGAGGGAAAGCTGCCACATTTTATTGCACATAGAATGTGCCTTCTATGTTTGTTTACCAACTGCTCTGTGCCCTTGAGAAGGAGTTTGTTAATGAGCCATACTCCTTTATTGACAGCAGCACATAAAATGTATTGGCATAGCAGCCTTACAAGCGGCTTACAAAGGGGAGGAGAAAGAAGTTGGCAAACAAATGAAGAATGTTTTTGTTATTTACATAAAATACTTTCCCCTGTGGATGGGGAAAATTAAGGATGTTTGTTGTTGCTACCATATTGTTGTGCAATATTATCTACCCAATATTGTATGTAATAGCCAATATTGTCCAAGAGGTTCTAGGAAGAGTAATTAGGCAGGCAAATGAAGTAAACTGTATCTCAATGAAAAGAGAATTTAAACTAACTCTAATTTCCAGGCAACAGGAAAAGGTTCATTCCAAAGAAAGGCAACCCAACAGAAGGTAGAAATTATCACACAATATCATTAATACCATGTGCAAGTAAAAATTTCCTGAAGGTATCTCAAAAACGGTTGCAATACATTAAGAGGGAGCTGCAGGAAATTCAAACTTGATTCAAACGAGGATATGAAACAAAAGGTACCATTGCTGACATCAGATAAACTTTGGCTGAAAGCAAAGAATGCCAAAAATATGTTTACTTGTGTTATATGGACTATAAAAATGCATTCAACTGTGCAAGTCAAAACAAACTATAGATAACATGGAGAAGACCGAGATTCCAGAACACTTCATTTTGCTCATGTGGAACATGTTCATGGACTAGGAGGTAGAGCAAGGGGGTGCTGGTGATTGAAAACTGAGAATTGTATGTGGAAAAACAGTATCGTTTTCCATATTTGTTCAACCTATATGCAGAGCAAATAATCTGAGGACCTGGACTATACCAAGAAGAACAAGACATCAGGATTGGACGAAAGCTTTCTAAAACCTGTAATGTGCAGATGAAACGACCTTGCTTGTTGAAAGGGAAGAGAACTTGAAGCACTTACTGGTGAAGATAAAGGATTGCAGTCTTCCTTGTGATTATAATCAATGCAAAGAAAACCAACATTCTCAAAATGAATCAATAGACAACATCATGGCAAATGGAGCAAAGACAGACACTCTCAAGGATTTCATCTTTCTTGGATCCACAATCAATGCTCATGGAAGCAGCAGTCAATAAATGAAAAAACATTTTATTTGGGCAAATCTGCTGCACAAAATTTTTTTCCTAAGTATTGAAGAGCTCATCTCTCAAAGTTGTTTTGATTTGCATGTCTCAACTGGCTGGTGATTGCAAACATTTCTTCGTGTGTTTGCTGGTTGTCTAGATGGCATCTTGGTAAACTGTATTTATTCATGTGTTCTGCTCATTTTTAAATAGGAAATTTTCATATTTTTCTTGATGAGGTATTGATGTTACCTACAGGTTTTGGAGCTCAGTCTTTATCAAATATATCATAGCCATCTTTTCTCCGGTTTGTTGGTCCTTTTCTTTACTTTTTTGAAAAAGTCTTTTGATGCGCACAAATGGTGTGGTTGTAGTCAATCCCAGTCCTCATAAAAATGCAGTATAATTCAAATAATCTCTAACTGCCAACAAACAGAAATATAAATAAATTTTGAAAAATTTCTCTTCTGTTGTGGGGATGCTTTCTTTGTGTTTAATGGAGTGTTTGTGACATGTGTTAGAGCCCTTAAGTTTGTCCCTATTTTGTTATTGCTTGTCTTTATAGTTCTAGAGATTACATTTGGGTTTTAATTAATCTTAAGTTCATTTTTCTATATAATGTAAGGTGTGGGACCCATTTCATTCATCTGCAAATGGAGATACAATTTTGTCAGCATCATTTACTGTATGTTAAAAGTACTGTCTCTTCCCTATTTCATATGTTTTAGGCCTTTGTCAAAAATCACTTGTCAGTGGGTATCTTATTGTCTTTCTGGGTTCTCTACTCTGTTCCAATGGTCTATGTTCCCATTGTTGCATCAGCATCAGGTTGCTTTGACTACAATGGCAATGTAGTACACTTTGAAGTCTGGAAGTGAGAAACCTACTTTGTTCCTATATTTTTAGTGCTTTGCTAATTCTGGGTTTCTTTCCTTCACACATAATTTTGGTGATTATTTTTTCCAATTCTTTGAAGATTGATACTGGAACCTGACTTGAATTACATTATATTTATTGATTGTTTTGGGTAGTAATGATATTAAGTCTTCCACCAGAAGAACATGGAACATTCTACCATTTTTGTAAGACTCTTACTTTCTTGCAGTAATGTTTGATATTTTCCTTTGTACTAGTCTTTTATTTCTCTGGTTAGGTTCATTCAAAAGTATTCCATCCTTGTGTAGCTTTTATACATGTCATTTTTAAAAACATCTTTTTCAGAGTTCTCTCCCCTAGTGTACACGAACACTGCAGACAGAAACATATAATCCTCAAAATAGTGAAAATGTTCATTCTTCTTAGCCAGTTTGGATATCTTTGATTTCCTTTGTGTCTCATGACTCTGGCTAAGTCTTCGTGGACTAAGTAAAAAAGAGTAGTGATAAAGGGCATGCTTATCATGATAAAGGGCATGGTTCCTGTTCTCAGGGAGGTGGGGTGGAAACACTTTCAATTTCTTGGAATAGAGCAAAATGCTAGCCCTTGGTTTTGTGAGCATGGCCTTTATCCGCCGAGGACGTTCTCTCCTATCCCTGTCATTCCTTACGTGCTTTGATGGATATGATCATATTGTTCTTCTTTCTGTGGTGAACTACAGTTTCTCTCTAATGCTGAACCATCCTTGCATACCTGGTGTCCACCTTAATTGGTATTGATGTAGTTTTTAAAAAGTTTTATTGAATTTTATTGGCTAGTGTTTTGTTGACATTTTTGTATCTTTGTTCATAAAAGATCTTGGTCCATAATATTCTACTTCGGTAATGTTTTTGCTTAATTTCCATCTACGGTTATGCTCACTCATAAAATTAGCTTTATTCTGGAACAGTTTGTGTAGAGTTGGTGGGCGCTCTTCTCTGAATGCTTGGTAGAATTCCCCACTAAAGCTGTCTGGTCCTGGACTTTATTGTTGTTGTTTTTTATGGGAGTATTTTAATGACCTGATCAATGAGATACTATTTCACACCAGCAATTATAGCAAAATAAAAATTTAAAAATCAGAAAATAAGAAATGCTAGAAAGGATGTGGAAAGACTGGAAAACATACACTGCTGGTGGGAGTGTAAAACTCTATAACCACTTCCGTGGTTTGAGGAAGTGGTATGGCACTTCCTCAAACAAATGGGAATAGAAATACCATCTGACCCAGCAGTCTCTGTCCTCAATATATACCCTAAAGAAATAAGGAGCAACACAGAAGCAGATATATGCACCCCGTGTTTACCACAGCACTATTCAACTAGCAAGAAGATGGAAACAGCCTAAATTCTTATCAATGGAGGAATGAATAAAATAACTTTATACACACACACACGCATACACACAACGGAATACTATGCACCCCTGAAATATAATGATGAAATTGACAAGCACCTCATAAAATGGATGGCTTTGGAAGATGTTATGCCGAGTAAAGTTAGTAAAGCCCATAAAAATAGTGTATGAGACCACTATTATGAAAGAAAACAGTGAGAAAAATGATGTTCCTATCTATCAAAATAGATTTTGATCATCACAGAGAAGCCATAGGGAGAGGGTAGGAAAAGAAGCTAGGGAAAATAAAATAAATAAGCAAACATTTATTTTTTAAAAGACAATTTGATAGCAAAACACATAGAAAGATGTATAAATAATAACATAGGTAGGTAATAGCAGAGCTTAAAAAATTTATGAGTATTGAAGAAAAAGGATACCACTTTCAGGATTAAAGTGCAACTGATCCAAGCTATGGTATTTTCAACATCTCAGTGCATGTGAAAGCTGGATAATGAATGAAGAAAACAAAAAAAGAATTTATGCATTTGAATTGAAAATACCATGGACAGTCAGAAGAGAAAACAAATCTGTACTAGAAGAAAGAGAAAGACCCACAATAGGATGAATTGCACAGTGGCTACACAACGTGCTCAAACATAACGATTGAGATGTTTAAGATGGTTCCAGAGCAGGCACCAGACCAGGTTTTATTCTGTTCTATATAAAACTGCTATGCGTTTGGATGGAGCACTTCCACAACCAACAGTAACAATAACATTTGTAGATTTAATATACAGAAAATGCTCAGGAATATACACACATGCACACACACAATTATTAGAGTAAATAAAAGAGTTCAGTGAATAATTTGGATACAAGATCAACATACAAAAGCTACTAGCAATATACAAAAACCACTTTTTCTATGGGTATCGTGTTTGTGGTCGATTTGTCCTCATAGCGAATGATGCATTGATCTGTTAGCCACAGGATCAGTGGTGCAAGCTCACCAGCTGCCCGGTGGGAGAACATGGGGTTTTCTGCTCTTGTAATGATTTAAAAGTCTCAGAAGCTCAAAAGGGCAGTTTTTCCTCTGTCCTACCATATTGCTTTGAGTCTGAATCAACTTAAGGGTGGTGAGTATGTTTTTTTAGTATATTCTATATGCTAGCAACAAATAATCAAAGCATAAAATTAAGGAAATTCTATTTGTAATAACATCAAAAAGAATAAAATTCTTAAGACTGAATTTAACAAAGCTGCCAGACGTATACAATGAAAACTGCCAAATACCATGGCAAGAAAACCAAATTAATGGAATGCCCTCCTCTGTTCATGGATCAAAATATTTAGTATTGTTGATGTGGCATTACTCCCTAAATTGATTTACAAATTCAATAAGATCCTTCTCAACCTCCAAATCCCAGCAATGTTGGGGGGTTGGGAGGGGCAGATAGGAATTAATAAGCTGATCCTGAAATTCATGTAGAGTTGCAAAGAACCAAAAATGCTCCCAAAAAAAATCTGGAAAAAAATGAACCGAATTGGTGGATTTACATTTCCTAAATTCAGAACTTACTACAAGCTACAGAAAACAAGATAACATAGAATTTTTATAATACAGACAATAGAATAGAGAGAATCCAGATATCAACCTGTACTTCAAAGTCAAGTGATTTTCGATGAGCGCAAGACTATTCAATGGGGGGAAATTATCTCATCAACAAATCTTTCAGACAATTGTGTGTCTATGTGCAAAAGAATAAATTCGGTCTACTACCTCAGACCAGTTTCATAAAAAATAAACATTAAAGTGAAAATGACCACATGACCATAAATCTTTATTAACTGGTTTTAGACAATTGTTTCTTAAATATGACACTAAAAGCATAAGCAATAAAGAAAATTTGATGACTTAGACTTCATGTAACACTCTCAGTTCAATTGCAATTGCAAGAAAGTTCCCTCCAGGATGTGGCCTACTTCTCTTACTGGATTGTGGAACACTTGTTTGCTTCTTCCTGGATCTGGATCTTGCATCTGACTCATGAACCACCATATTGTCTTTGAACTTGAAACAATAATCCATGATAGTCCCTGGCCATCCCTGAGATCCATCAGAAACCTGATATCTGACCTGCCAACCTTGGATTCATTAGACTGTAGCCATAAGCCTGACCTGCTGGCTTTCGATTCATCTGCCTCTGCATCAATCGGCCTGATGTCGTCTACCTTCTTTGGTAGTCTTCCTGGTTCCTGTTCATCAGCGTCCCACAGTTACAGAAGCCAGGAGGATCCTCCATCTAACATCTGACCCAAATTTTTGAACTGTACTGATAGTATCCATTTCTATAAATGTGTGAGCAATTTTCTTGATACAAATGTGTGTGTGTTCATCAGTGGGTTATGAGTTGGGCTGGTACACATAAGACAAGCAGTTCAACCCCATCAAGTATTCCAGGGGACAAAGATAGGATGTTCTGCTCCTATAAAAATCTACAGCCTCAGAAACCCAATAGGGCAGCTCTCACTTATAGGAATAGTATTAGTCAGAATCAACTCAATGGCAATGAGTGTGCGGGTGCGTGTGTGTGTGTGTGTGTGTGTGTGTGTGTGTGTGTGTGTGTGTTGCCTTCAAACAAGACATGCAAAGATACAAGTAGCCAAAAGCACATGAAAGGTTGCTAAACAGGCGTTAAAAAGATGAAAGTCAAAGCTACAATGACATCAACTCAATGTCAACCCATAACAATCCCGTGTAACAAAATAAATATGCTCCACAGAGTTTTCTTGGTTGCAATATTTTTACAGAACTGACCTATATTTTTCTCCCCTGGAGAGGTAAAACTGATTATCAACTCAGAAAACTATCACAATAAAAACCTTAGTGGGACCTAGTAAAAATAAAATGATTGTCTATATCAAAAGATTTCATTAAAAGAGTAAAAAGAGAGCCCACAGATTGGGAAAAGATATTTAACAATGACATAACAGGTAAAGGACTAATTACTAAAATCTATAAGCCTACAACAAGAAAAACATGAACAACCCACTGAGAAGGTGGGCAAAGGACCTGAAGAGATGATTCACAACAAATGACATTCACTTGGCTTATAAACACATGAGGAAATGCTCTTGTTCACTAGCCATCCAGGAATGCAAGTCAAAACAACCATTAGATATCACCTAGAGTCCAGAACTGTAGCCGAATTAAAAACAAAACAAAACCCTGAGAACAACAAATGCTGAAGAATGTGTGATAAGATTGGAACTCTTATTCACTGCTGGTGGCTTGTAAAAATGCACAAAATTGTGTGTTTGTTTGTTTGATTGATTGATTAGTGAATAAAGTGTGGTATACATCTGAAAATGTGAAGAATTTTTCATCTTTAAAAATAATTTTCAAACTATCAGGACCATCAATGAGGGTATTGGGACAAACCTAAAAACTTTGACACAGGAATTACATAGGCTATTGGAAATAGGGAAGGACACAAACACAGAGGAAGCACAAATTGACAAGTGGGATATACTGAAGATAAAACACCTGTGTACATAGAAAGACTTTGCCAAGAGAGTATTAAGGGAGTCCACAGACTGGGAAAACATCTTTAACAATGACACATCAGACAAAGACCTTAGTACTAAAATCTATAATACTCTGCTAGTCTACAATAAGAAAAAAAAATAGTCCCTTGAGGAGGTAGGCAAAAGATCTGAACAGAAATTTCACAAGGGTGGAAATCCGAATGGCCAATAAACATATGAGAAAATGTTCCTAATTATTACCCATTAAGGAAATGCAAATTAAAACAACTATGAGATAACACCTAACACCCTCAAAGGTAGCCCGATTCAAAATATCAGAAAGTAACAAGTGTTGGAGTGGATGTAGTAAGATAGGAACTCTCATCCACTGCTGGTGGCTCTGTAGGTATGTGCAGCCCTTATGGAAAACAATTTGGCGAGACCTAAATTAAAACACATGGAAATCGAGCTACCACATGATCCAGCAATCCCCCTACTGGGCATATATCCAGAAGTAAGAAACAAACCACAGCCAGACACCTGTGCTCCAATGTTCATTGCAGCACAGTTCACAATCACAAAGAATTAGAAGCAACCTAAATTTCCATCAACCAACAAATGAATGTTTAAACTCTGGAGTGTGTGTGTGTGTTTACACACACAATGAGTACTATGCATCCCTAAAATAATCAGTGAAGAACGTATGAAGCACATTGTCTCATGGGAAGAGGAAATTATGCCAAGCAAAGTAAGTCAAGCACAAAAGAACAAGTACAACATCAGTCCATTGAGGAACGTGAGAAAGGAACCATACCTCAACCTGGGATGCCAAGCCTTGAGGGCAACATACCAGCATGAAGCACTGAAATAGCAGATAGGTCTGCAGGCTGCCCTTAAATCCCAAATTCCAGCTATGTCGACCCATCTCCCCAGAAGAATGCAATACACAGGACAGCATTGAAGATACAGCTGGGGAGAGTGATGGGTCTGTCCAGATAACATGGGAGCAAACTAAGAAGGTGAGAGGGAGAGAGAGAGGGAGGGGGAAAGGGAGAGGGAAGGGGAAGGGAGAGAGTGAGGGAGGGAGGGGAGAGGGAGGGGAAGGGGAAGTGGGGGAAGAAGAGAGGAGAGGAGAGGAGAGAAGAGAAGAGGAGAGAACGCAACCTGGCCCACCAAGCCTCAAGGACATAATTCCTGCTTGGAGTAGCCAACACACAGAGAGGACCATAGGGGTGGCCCCACCATCAGGAGACACGACGCCCCCTCACTGAACCACAGCGCTATGAGGGACAGCACTGGAAACACAGTGAGGGAATTATACCCAGTATGACACCACACACACACACACACACACACACACACACACACACACACGGGAGTGAAACATGAAGGGAGTGCAAAAGAACAGCAAAGGGAACAAAACAATAAAGTCCCCAAGGAATCCTGAAAATAGACTCCAGAATCAGTACGTAGGGCACTTCACCAGACCCGATTAGAAAATAATCCTGAGGGCCAACAGACAGACCTGGAACTATTTATAGGCTTTTTTACTTCTTCTGATGTCTATCCATATAAGATAGGCAAGATAAACAATCTGGAGGAGAAAATAATGGCAGATGGCTCCAGGGGGACATGGGAGAGGAGGACATGCAGCAGGGAGCCAAAAACCCAGGGACAAGGGAACCGAAAGACATCTAAATTTGATGGTAAGGAGGGCATAAGATGCCTTGTGGGGTTTGATCAAGTGCAATGTAGCTGAAATAAATTACTGAGAGTTGAATGAAGTTCAAACATGATAGTGGGACCAGAGGAAAATTAAAAAAAAAATAAAAATAGAGGAAAAAGCTAGAAGGCAAAAAGACATTTATAGAGGTATAAATTTGGCATGTATATATGTAAAGATATCAATATATAACAATAGGAATATAAGTCTATGTACACATTTTAAATGCTAAATATTAAGGTATGAGATGGATATTAGGTCTCTACTCAATTACTCCCTTAGCACAAAAACACTTTGTTCTAATAACCTGAGCATTCTGTGATATTCACCTTTCCAATACTATCACTGAAGTCAAAATGAGTACATAAGCAAATGTGGTGAAGAAAGCTGATGGTGCCTGGTTATTAAAAGATACAGTACCCGGGGTCTTAAAAGCTTGAAGTTAAACAAGCGACCACTAGCAGGGAAGCAATAAAGCCCACTTGGAAGAAGCACACCAGCCTGTATGATCATGAGGTGTCGAAATGATCCGTTGTAAGACCCAAAACAAATAAATATATCAATACAAAGGATAGGGGTCGGAGTGGAGACCCAAAGCCCATCCATAGATAATTGGACATTCCCTCACAGAAGGGTCACAAGGAAGGAAAGAGTCAGCCAGGGTGCAGCATAGCACCAACAAAACACACAACATGCTTCTAGTACTTTAATGCTTCCTCCCCCAACTCTTATGACCCCAATTCTACCTTACAAATCCGGTTAGACCAGAGTATGTACACTGGTACAGATAAGAGCTCTCAACACACAGAATCCAGGACAGATAAACCTCTCAGAAACAGTAATGGGAGTAGTGAGACCATGAGGGTAGGGGAAGGTGTGGGGAGAAGGGAAAGAAACAGGGAATCTTTTGCAATGATCAACGTATTACCACCACCCCAGGAGGATGAACAACATAAACATAGATGAAGGGAGACAGGGGATGGTGAAAGATATGAAAAACAATAATAATTTATCATTTCTCAGGGAGTTATAAGGGTGGGAGGGTAGGGGGGAGAGGGAAAAAAGAGGAACTGATACCAAAGGCTCAAGTGAAAAAAAAAGTTTTGAAAATTGTGATAGCAACATATGTACAAGTGTGTCTGATACAATTGATGTATGTGTTTTAAGAGCTGTAAGAACTGTAAGAGCCCCAATAAAATGATTTATTAAAAAATAAAATATATATTTTGTAAAGATTCACCTAAGAATTGGAGACCTAAAAACCAAAACAGAAGTGCACTCGCTGCTGGCAATTAAATCAGTGTGAGGAAACCATCCCAAACAGAACACAGGGGCAGGGTCAAGTCCACAAAACGACTGGAAGGGATTATACCAAGATTTGCTAACATGCAATGTGTCCAGCCTTTCTATGTAATTATAATTAGCATCTCTTAAAACATACACCAGGAGCTGGTCACTAGCACTTGCTCTGTGAAGAGGAACAGAGAAACCAGTAAGCAGGAGTAAAGAAAGAGACTTTTCACTCTGCCATTTGGTAATGCTTACATTCTTAGTCATTTGAATCTCTCCAAAGAATGTAATTTCGAACACAAAAGAAAAAAGAATCGAAAAATATCCTTCCCTAGTCCCTCTGTTCCTTTTAAATGTAAAAGCTGCTGGGAAGAGTCATGCAATGAGTCTACCATGAGTGGTTAGTTGAAGATGATGCTGTTGTTAGCTGGTTCTGGCTCACAAGTGCCCTGTGTACGACAGAAAGAAAACCCCACACAGCCCTTTGCCAGCCTCACAATTGTGGTTATGATTGAGCCTATTGCTGCAGTCATTGTGCCAGCTCATCTTAATAAGGACCTTCCTCCTTTCGCTGCCCCTTCAGGGACTAGTCTCTCCTGACATCGTGCCAAAGTATGTAAGACAAGCTGCACCATCCATGCCTCTAAGGAGCATTCTGGTTGTACTTCTTCCAAGACAGATCTGTTTGTCCTTTTATCAGTTCAAAGTACTTTCGATAGTCTTCACAACACCGTAGTCCAAATGCATTTTGCTTCAGTCTTCGTTATTCAATGTATAACTTTCACATGTGTATGAGGTGACTGAAAAGGCTGTGCTCAAGTGTACCTTGCTCCTCAAAGTAACATCCTTGATTTTCAACACTTCACAAGTGGTCTTGTATAGCAGATTTGCCTTCCAAAGTGTGTCCTTTAATCTGTTGGCTGCTGCTTCTATGAGCATTGTGTAGAGAGACGCAAGCGAGATGAGACCCTTGCAACTCTGATCTTTTTGTTTCTCATCGTGTTACCTGTTGGTCCAGTTGTGAGAATTGTGGTCACCTTTACGTTGCATTTTAATCTAGACCGAACCTCCCTTCTTCGATCTTCATCAGCAAGTGCTTCAAGTCCTTGCACTTTTCAGCAAGCGGGATTGTGTCATCTGCACAGCACAGGTTTGTAATAGGCCTTCCTCCAACTCTGATGCCACATTCTTCTTCAGATAACCTCGACGCACAGATTGTGTAAGTAGGCTGAGAGAATACAAACCTGAGGCACAGCTCTGCTGGTGTGAAACCATGCAGCATTCCCGTGTTCTACTTGCACAACTGCCTCTACACCCACGTGCAGGCTCTCTAGGAGCGCAACAAAGTGTACTGAAACACCATTTCTCAAGGATATCCAGAGTCTGTTATGATCCACACAGTCAAATGCCTTTGCATATCCTATAAAACACAAACAAATTTATGTTTTTTTCTGCTTTTAACCAAGATCGATCTAACTTCAGCAGTGATATTCTCTGTTCCAAGTTTCTTCTGAATCTGGCCTGAATTTCTGGGGCTTCATTGTCAATGTACTACTGCAACCCTTGTTGGAGGATCATCCGCAAAGATGTGCTTGCATGTGATATCAATGATACTTTCTGTACTTTGAGCATTCTGTTGGGTCACCTTTCTTTGGAATGGGCACAAATATAGATCTCTTCCAGTTAGTTGGCCAAGTAGCTGTCTTCCATATTTCCTGGCTTAGATGAATGAGTGCTTCCTGTGCTTCAAGAGCTTGCTGAAATATTTTCATTGTTATTCATAGAGCCTTGCTTTTGGCTAATGCATTCAGTGAAACTTAGACTTTTCCTTCAGTACCACTGTTTTATGCTCACATGCTACCTCCTGAAATAGTTAAATGTTGAGTAGTTCTTTTTGGTACAGTGACTCTGTGTAAATTTTTTTCTATCTTTTCTTAATGCTTCCTGAATCATTCAATATTTTTCCCATAGAATTTTTTAATATCACAACTTAAGGCTTGAATATTTTCTTGAGTTCTTTCAGTTTGTATTCTGAGCATGTTCTTTCTTTTTAGTTTTCTAATTACAGGTCTGCATATTTCATTATAATATTTAGCTTTGTCTTCTCTAGCTGAAATTTTCTGTTCAGCTGTTCCTTGTGCCATAGTTTCTCTATGATGAATAGTAAGTTTCAGAGCCTGCTGACATTTACTTTGATCTTTTAGTTTCTTCAGGAATGATGGCCTTGGTGTCTTCCCACAGCTCATCAGATCTTCTGGCAGTGTTCAATGCATCAAATCTGTTTTTGAGATGTTCTTAAAATTCAGGTAGAATATACTCAAGGTCATATTTTGTCAACTTATGTTCATTTTCTTCCACTTCAACCTAAGTTTATATACGAGCAATTGGTGGGCAGATCCACAGTGCTCCATGGCCCAGTTTTACTTGTTGATTTTCAGCTCCTCCTTTGTCTCTTCTCAGAGATGTATTCCATTTTATTTCTGTGCAATCTAGCTGAAGAAGTCTGCATATACAGTCATGTTTTGTGTTGTTGATTATTTTCAGTGAAGAGGTCATTGGTTGCAAAATACTATCATGCAATCTCCACTCTCATGTCTACCATCAAGATCATATTTTCCAACTACTCTTTCTTCCTCTTTGTTTCCAAATTTTCAATTCTAATTATCAATAATTACCTATTCATATTGACTGCATGTTTGATCAATTTCCAATTGAAGATGTTAATGAGAAAAAAACCCTCATTTCTATAAATATTCTGATTCATAGTGACACTTTAAGGCAGGGTAGAACTGCCCCTGTGGATTTCTGAGGTTATAAACCTTTTTTTTAATTTTATCTTTAGCTACACAAAATTAGCTTTTTAATTTCTAAAAATAATTTTATTGGGGGATTGTACAACTCTTATCACAATCCATACATGCATCCATTCTGTTGAGTACATTCGTACAATTGTTGCCATCATGATTCTCAAAACGTCTGGTTTCTACTTGAGCCCTTGACATCAGCTTCTCATTTTTTCCCTCCCTCCCTGCTCTCCCCTCTCTCATGAACCCTTGTGTGTTAGTCTGGGTACTTTAATGAAACAAATCCACAGAAATTAATATGTTTAAGACAGAGCTTTCTATAAAGGGTAAGTGCCATCAAGAAAACATCCCAACTCAGTGCTGCCCAAGCCCACAAGTCCAAAATTAACCCATATGTCTAACCCCAATCCACCAAAGTCTTCCTCCATCTCACAAAACACACACTATCATGCCGACTGTAGGAGGAAAGCCAAATAAGTAAATGTGTAAGCATCTCAGTGCTGGCAGGGGTTTCCACACAGCTGCTCCAGCACCCAGGGCTGCATCGGGGTAGGTTCATGCAGCTTCTCCTCGGGAATGTCTTGCAGGAAGTGAGCCTTGCCAGCTGAAGCAGGGAACTGGCTAAGGCAGCTGCACCCTGGTCTGACCATTACAAAGCAAGAGACCCAACAACTCGAAAGAAAGGCGAGGCTCACTGAGCCATTTATCCCTCCATCCTTCAATTAACCCCCACATGTGTTTATTGGCCAGGTTGGCACAATAAACTAACTATCTCACCTTGATAATTTATAAATTATTATTATTTTCTCATATCTTACACTCTCCGATGGTTAAAATTCTTTACAAGAGTAGAAAGCCTCATCTTTCTCCCTGAAGACGCAGATAGAATTCTTCAATTTATTCATCACTAACTTTAGTGGTTGGGCAAAACTTTGAGTAATAGTTGTATTGATTGGATTTGCTACAATGCAGATAGATATAATTATATCACAAACAGCTTTGTACTTCAAGATATATCTTGAAATATCCTTTCTCAGGAAGAAGGCAACAACATTCTTCTTGATGTGTCCTTCCCAGCATAGTGAACCATATTATTTTCTGATTCAACATGGTCAATGCTGTCCATTTCAGCTCACTAATGCCTAGAGTATCAATCTGTATGCATTCAATTTCATTTTTAATTACTTAGTTTTCTGAGATTCATATTTGCTAAATTCCAAGTTCCACTGATTAATTGATGTTTGCAATTATTTTTTCTCATTTCAATTCATGCTCCATCGGCAAATGAATGTCATGCAGGTTTTACCATCCCCCCCCCCCCAGATTTTACTCCTCCACATCTTTATGGTCAATTCTAATTTGAATCAGTCTTGGAAGAAGTATGGTTGGAATACCACTTAGGGGCCAGGATTATGAGATGTCTCTGATGTATTGTGGCCACGCTGTCAGGAGAGACCAATCCTGAGGAAAGACAGGTAATGTAGAGGGCAGAGGAAAAGTGGAAGGCCCTCAGCAAGATGGGTGAACACAGCGACTCCAGAGATGGGCTCACACAGAGGACCAGCTGTGAGGATGGCGCAGGACGCGGCAGCATCTAGCTCTGTTGCACACGGGGTTGCTAACAGTCAGAACCAACAACCGCTTCGCAGATTCAGCTCTTCCCGAGTCCTTTTTGGAATGCCTTCCAACCTGTGTGGGAGAAAGACGGGCTTATTATTCTCGTAAACAGTTACAGTCCCACAGACTCACCAGGTGGTTCCTCTCTGTCCTACACAATTGCTATGAGTCAGCATCAACTCCAAGAGTTGCTTACCATGTGCCATATCAATACATTTATAGGAAAATATTAATATTCACTGGAAACCCATGTATTACCTAAAAGACATCACTTCAGGTTATTGAATTTTAGGTTTTCCATTGTGTTTTAGCTATTTTATATGTCTAGAAGATGTAGATAACTGATAAGCATGCAAATGATTTCTTAGGTTCAATGGCTCCTCTTCCCCACCCTGTGGAAAAAACAAATTCACCTTCATCTGCATATTTACTTCAATACTTCAGCTCTATAAATCAGTTTTACCAATTCTCTTTTGAACTGGTTATTAGAGATGTCTAGTCCCTCACTGAGTGAGATCAATAAAATATTTAACAAATGTTCATTTTTATATTGATATCTACCTCAAAACTCTAGAAAATTATCTTTTAGTAAATTGTGGGACCAAAGGAATAAAGGGGGATTTCAAAAAGACAGGAGGGACAACTGTTAGGGCAAACTTCATTTATCATATTACATTTTTCAGGAAGATGCCATATATTGATATTCAGAGGACTTTTCCAGCACTGCAACAATTTCAGGTGCCCAGATCCAAGGGCTACTTTATTCTTTTTCTTAAGAGACATATTTGAAAGGATGAAATACCAGAGCAGCAAACTGGAAAATGGGCAACGTGAGACTCAAAATCTTTACTTTTCTCTTTTCTGGAGAGGACATTGATTTGGTTTATTGAAATGCTTATTATGTAACTGCGGGGACTGCAGACAAGTTTTCTCAGTAGTCTCTTTGTCTTAGTATCACTAGAGTGATTTCAAAACAAAACAGGTCTAATCAAAAACATGTCTTCCAAGGGAATGTCCTGGGCAGTTAAAAGTAAAACAGAGAAGGCAGCTCTGAAGATTATCATTTTTATTTTGATTCTAAAGAGGTAATCTTCATAGATTTAAAAAATGATTTCTATTGTGAATCAGTTGGGATTTTTATATTTCAGGTAATCAGTTTTGTACCCAACAGTTTAAGCAATTTATCAAATGGATTTATACATGCATCATTGCTATCAGTTCTCCCTTCCTCCCCTTTCCCCCTCTACCCTCCCCACACCCTCATGGTTTCATCACTTTTTAAAGATGCACAGTATTCCATTGTTTGTATGTAACATTTCTTAATCCGTTCTTCTAGTGATGGGCATACATCATTTCCAGTTTTTTCTCTTTTGAACAGTGTTGCAATGAACATGAGAATGCCCATGTCTCTGTGCTGTGGCTGCTTCTCTTGGGCATCACAAGGAATGCTGGATAAGGTAGAAGTTCTATTCCCAGTAGCTTGAAGTACTATACACATCCCCGCCCGGAGGATGTGAGGGTTCCAATTAGTCAGCACCCCTCTCCAGCCTTGGCTTTTTTGTCTGGTTTGTTGTTGTTATCATTGCATTGTCTTAATTTGGTTGTCAGTAAAATGTGCTATCTCATAGTTGCTTTATTCGGAATCCCTTACATGCCTAGTGATCACGAGCATTTCTTCATATGTTTGTTTGCCATTCGTAAGTCTTCTTTCATGATTGATGAATGTCCTAAACTGACATGGACTGAAAATAGAGGCTTATTATTTCAATTTTTAAGAAAATTGAAAACTGAATTGGTGAGAAAATGGCCAGGAAAGTTGCAATGAGGAGTTTTTAGGTGGTGTTTACTTGTTTGTTTATTTGCTTGCTTGTTTTTCTAACATGACAATGGACCTCCTCATTCTTCAAGGACACTGGGAAACCTTACCCCATTCACCCTACAACCCTGGCATCTTTTTGTTCTAAAATGCAAAGAATATTTTAAAGGAACACAATTAGAGTCCCTTGAGGATACTAAGACTACTGTAGCATTCTTCAAGGAAGGGTTAGGAGTTAGAAATACCACCTTCAGAAGTAAGTGATATAGATGGAAGATATGCCAAGAAATAATGACTTTATATTTAATTTTTTGTTTAATAAAACTTTCTATGATTCATAGCAGTACTTTTTTCAATTGTCCTCCATAACAGGCAAAAATGGCAAAATTATGTAAAATGTTCTGACAGTGCATCCAAAGACACTTCGTGCAGGTCTCATGACATTTCCAGAAGTGAATGTGGTTTCATTAAATATTCCTAAAATGTCATTATTTTTATCATTGTTGTGCAATAAAGGTATAAGTAATGACAGTGCAGGCCCCATGTGAATCAGAGTGAACAACAAGCCCTGACACGTGAGGCTGCACATGTGGTCAGTTAGCTCATGTCCTTCCATTGAAGGATGCATAGCCCCTCTGCACCCTGGGCTTTTCCACCCAGCCAGCATCATTCAAGTGGGCAGGAGACTCCCAAGGTCCAATTATGGAGGCTAGCTGACCAAACAGTGGGGTGAATGTGCAGAATTGTGGAGGTCTGACCTCACCTACCTAAGTGGCCTCTCTAGTACCGGCTGCACAAACCTGTACACCTCCTGAGCTGGGGACAACAGCCCTGGTAAAAGCTGTTTTTGGATGGGACACAGTGATTTCTTCTGGAATTGCAGAAATTCAGTTGTGGAGCAGGGATAATTCACTGCTGAGAGAGAGGAGATTTCAGGATCTGGATGCAGAGTGTTGAGAGTCTGGGGCTGTGAACCAAACCTTGCATCAGAAAGCACCCAAACCAAAATTTAACATGAAATCCATTGACCAGGGGGGAAATTAAATGGAAGTCAGAAACATGTGAAAAAATATTGGTATAGTGCACTTATAAAAACTCTGCCCAGGAGGTTGTAAAGTATGCAGAAATGTATATACCATGAATCATTTGCATAAAAATACAGTAATAGTCACAGACCCAACCTAAAGTAATTTCCCCAGAGAATGTGTTTTAAGATTTCTGAAAATTTGGCTTATTTCTAGGCAAATTCCTTACAGATTAATTCTGACTGTGCTGTTTTAAATTCACTCACAGGATCCTGAGAGCAGGCTGGAAATATCAGACTTTCCATATGGGAAAGTTAACGCTCACACTGCCGACACTCCTTTTTCAAGCTACCCTGCTATCCAGTTCGAGATATTTATTTCTACTGCAAGGTAATACAAAGGCAGGAGATGACTGAGTATGGCGTACGATACAGAATCTCAGATTCTAAAAGCCATATGAGCAAAGCCAGGCTTTATTTAATCCTGATCTCGCTGCTTAAGGGGATGAGGCCTAAGATATCCCAAACAACAGTTAAAAGAAATTCACAAATAATCAAGGAAGTCTATATTGGAAGTCATTGACCTCATGTTCAAACCTCTTGCTTTTGAGGTTTCCCAACACTAGGCAACTTAAGACTGCCATATATTTGCCATTTTCATATTTTCTGAGATTTTTGTGACATATCTTAATTCTACAAACATAGCTCTGTCACAGGTAATGAGTGTTATTGAATTTTGTGCCCTGTGTCTAGCCCTCATTGTTCTTTTAAACAAGATTCAGTGACTTTGTTTTTGCAAAGTGAACCTTTCACGTCTTTTAGTCTAATAGTCTTTTCCATGTATGTGTGCGTGTGTGTGTGTAACCTTCTCTCATTAGTATGTTAAATTCTCTATCATCCTCTAGTTTAATGTTTGTTTGGGGATGGATGCTTCTTTTTTTCACTAAGATACACCGGATCCAAGCCATGGTATTCTCCACTGCGTCATATGTATGCGAGAGTTGGGCATTGGATAAGGAAGACCGAAGAAGAATCTATGGATTTGACCTGTGGTGCTGGGGAATATTGAAGTAGTATGCACTGCCGAAAGGGCAAACCGACTGTGCTGGAAGAAGTATGGCAAGAGCGCTCCTTAGAGGCAAGGTTGGCAAGACTGTAATTTGAACATGTTGTCAGGAGATACCATAGTCCCTGAAGAAGGACATCAGCCATCTCTATGTTGGGTCTAGGGCCTTCTTCTTTTTTGCTGCCTTTTCACTTTACCAAATATGACATCCTTCTCCAGGGACGATGGTCTCTCCTGACAAGGTGTCCAAATTATGTAAGCCAAAGCCTTGCCATCCATGCCTATAAGTAGCACCCTGCTCTTAATATTTCCAACACAGACACATTTGTCCTTATAGTAGCCCTTGGTTCTTTCAATAGTCTTCTCCAGCACTGCAATTCAAAACTAACATACTGCCATTTGTTTTCACTTTAGGCTCGATTTTATTTATTCTAGTTTCTATTATCTTCTGATTTCATTTGATTGAAGTTTTGTTTTTTTAAAATTTTGTGTGCATTTTATTTTGTTTTGTTTTTGTATGCTTTTCTTTATATGACATTCAGGATGGATAAATATATAGAGATAATAACTAGATAAATAGTTCCTTTGGGTTCTGTCAGGGGATGTTTGGTATAATGGGAAGGTAATAATAATGGGCATGAGAATGAGGAAAATGTTCTGAAATTGCACAATTCTTCTTAGTATATTTAAACCATGGAATTGTAGAGTACATGGAATATATGGCTATAAAACTGAAACATAAATAAAATTGATTTGGGTGATGGTTGCACAACTCTTTTTATTATATTAAAATTTTTGAATTTTATGGTATATGAATTATGTGTCAAAAATGGTTTTTAAATGTTCAAATAGTGTCTAATTCAAGACCTTTGAGGCTGTTCCACTCGCTACAATGTTCCACTCCCTGTGTTTCACTCTCTATGCTTGACACCTTAAACCTCCTTCTGACTGCAGAGCTTTCAAGGCAGATGGAAAAGGGAACAGACAGACAAAATGTAAATTGCTACCATGGACTGAGCTCATCCTCAGTGACTCCTGGGTACACTCGTGGAGAGGGGCTGCCAATTAAGGTGATTGTGAAGGTCATAATCACTGAAAGCTTGCTGTGAATTTCATGTGAATATTTGAATATCAATGCATGTAATATATGCAGAATGAATTTTCAGAAGCCAGACTACACTCTTCGCATGGCTTTGGAAATCCACTCACTTGTCTGTGTGGGTTCGGAAGATGAAACCACAGGAAACGGTGAAGACAATGCCCAAAGAGTCCTGAGCACAAGGTTTCAAGGAGGATCAACTAGGATAAAATTTGACTAATGATAAAAATTATTTTCCCTCTCTGTAGCACTTCTACTTACCTGCCCCTTTGGCTGCCCCTCAGCAAAGATTGCTGTTGGACTTTCCATGGCTCCTTTTTATACTAAATAAAATTTGTTTGGTAACCAGAGTGTCATATTTTATTACTTCATTGTTAGATAAGAGACTTGACCCAGAGAAGGTGAATGACTGGCTAGTTTAAATTCACGAATGACAAGGTTAAGGTATGAACTCATGTAGCCTGACATTATTGTCAGGCAGTCTCCAAAAGTAATTTTGTTGAAATAACTTTAGTGTTTTCCTTTTAGAGATCTTTCTCTCTAGAGAACCTCTGCAATTGAAGTTTGGTATCTCTCCATGCCTATATTGTCCCCAAATAGAGCTCAAATTTGTATATTAATTTCCATTTCCATTGCTACCATATTAATTTAAGGAATTATTTATATGTACTACTAAAATACATTGCTAGCTACACTGCATATTTCTACACTTCATGTCCCTATTATTTTCCTTTTTTAAATAATTGTATTATATATTTTACATAGTGTGTTGTCTTAATTAATGTTCTTTATTCTACTTCTCTGGGTTCTAATATCCATTGCAATGGCTACACAGAACTCAGACAAAATTCATGATTAAAGAGTTTATTAATGGTGATCTAATTATGTCAGTAATTTTGTACCCAAAGCAGTGCATTGTTTTGCATATAATTTGTTGTTTTATATTGTAGTCCTGTAATTCTTAAGAAATTACTCATTTTAATCCCTCTAGTAGACATCCCAGGCATGATACACTTCTTCTGACAGTTAACATTTACCCCAAGCCACACTGGGGATTACTGCGAGGGAGGTTAAGGAAGTTAACAAATTGCAATGCCACTGAACAATACTTAAAGGTTGAGTTGTTTATCAGGCTAAGTTATAAAGTACCAGCAAGCCTGCTAATAAATGTCCGAAGGCATACCACTCTGCTGCAAGACTCAATCAGAAGGCATTCCACTTAAACTCCATGGATCAGTAAACCCAGCTTTCCTGAATTAAGTACCCAGAGGCACCCTACTCCAGTAAGCCTCAACTCAAAGGCCCTCAGCTCCACTTCTATGAGTGAACAAATCCAACTTCACCAATTAAGTGCCCAAATGGAATCCCACTCTACACGGCAGACACCTGCACAGAACCGCGTAGCCTTACTTGCTGTGTGGGGCGAGAAGTCCATTACTCATTCCATGCTCTGACTCCGGTGTCTGCCGCTGCTCCTCTGACTGTACAGCTGTCCTCTGAACTCACGGGGTCCAAAGGATGTGCTCCACTCCTGGGTCTCGCTGGTAATGAGAGCCTCGTCCTGCTTCTCAGAGTGCCGACTTTATGCACAGCAGGATGCCACTCAGGAATCCTGTTCAAAATTCCTCACAAGTGAATCTTATCAGGATCTTTCCCCACCTTCTTAGGAGATCCACACAGGGAAAGGCCGTTTGGTAGCAGTTAGAGACTTTGGCTAGAGAACTAACATTGAATAATTCACTGATCCTGCAGTGAATTTAAGTTTTATATTAAATCTTGAGATGTTCTCAAAAACAGATTACCTGATGAGCCGTGGGAGCACATCAAGACCATCATTCCTGAAGAGAACAACAGATCATGAAAAAGACAGGAAGGAAAGATCAAAGTGGATGTCAGACAAGATTCTACAACTTGCTCTTCATGGTAGAGCCACTAAAGCACACGGAAGAAATGATGAAGTCAAAAAGCCAAACAGAAAATTCCAAAGGGCAGCTTAAGAAGACAAATTCAAATATTATAATAAAATGCGCAAATACCCAGAAAGAAAACTAAAAGGGAAGAACACACTCACATATTTTAACTGAAAAATGCAAGCCTCGTGTTACAACCTTGAAAGCTTATATTGGCAAAATATTGAATGATGCAGGAAGCATCAAGCAAAGCTGTAAGTAGGGGGGAAGGAGGAGCTGATAGCAATGATGACTGTAGACCCCCAGCCGAGGGGAATGAATAACAATTACAGGTGAACAGGTACATTGGATGGTTTTAGGTGTGGAATATAATAATATTATAATAAGGGTTCCCAGGGTTAGGGTGGCGGAGGGAAGGGATAAAGGGGAGATGATATCAAAGAGTTCAAGAAAAAAGAATGTGCATTGAAACTGATGGTAATAGCATGTGTGTAATTATGCTTCATCTAATTGAAATATGGAATTTTGCAATATCTGTCAGAGCCTCCATTAAAATAATTTTTAAGATGAAAAGAATACACAGAGTCATTGTCCAAAAAGAACTGCAGCAGCCCGCCATTTAAGGAGGAAGCGAACAGACAAAACCCATGTGCTGGAGGAAGAAGGTCAAGTGGCACTGAATTCATTGGGTAAAAACAAGGCTCCAGAAACTGACAGAACATTAATTGAAATGGTTCAATAAGCTGATGAAGCACTGGAAGCACTCATCATTTATGCCCCATATTTGGAAGATAGCTATTTTTCAACTGACTAGAAGAGAACCATATGTATATTCATTCCAAAAAAGGTGATCCAACAGATTACAGAACAATTTATCACTGATATCATCCACAAGAAAATTTTGCTGAACACCATCCAACAATGATTACAGCAGAACATTGACAGGAAATTTCCAAAAGTTTAGGCCAAACTCAGAAGAGGAATGGAACAAGGGATATCATTGCTATTGTCAGATGGATCTTGGCTCAAAGCAGAGGAGACCAGAAAGATGCTTACTTGTGTTTTATTGACTATTCAGAGGCATTCATCCATGTGGACTATAGTAAATTAAGGACGACCTTGATAATAATAGGAAATCCAGAACACGTCGTTGTCCTCGTGGGGAACTTGCGCACGCATCAAGAGGCAGTTGTGCAAACAGAGCAAAGAATACTGCCTGGTTTAAAATCAGGAGAGATGTACACGAGGGTTGGATCCATTCATCACACTTGTGCAAGCTGAATGCTGAGCAAATAATCCAAGAAACTGGCTTGTATGGAGAAGAATGTGGCATCAAGATTGAAAATAGGTTTGTTAACAACCTGAAATATGAATAACACAAACTTTCTTGGTGAAAGTGAGGAGGACTTGAAGCCCTTGCTAATGAAGATCAAGGATGGCAGCCTACAGTGTGGATTATAACTCAATGTTAGGAAGACCAACATCCTCACAACTGGACCAGTACCTAACATCATGATAGATGGAGAAAAGTTTGAATTTGTCAAGAATTTTATCTTTCTTGGAACCACAGTCAATGCTCACAGAAGCATTATTCAAGGGATCAGATGATGCATTCATTGTCTGAGTCTGCTGCGCAAGACCTCTTTGAAAAGCAAGGAAGTTTCTTTGAGGACAAAAATGCACCTGACACAAGCCCTGGTATTTTCCTTTGCTTCATATGCATGCAAAAGTTGGCCATTTAGCAAGGAAGAATCACTGCATTTGAATTATGGTGCTGGAGAAGAATACTAAAAATATCATGGACTGCTACAAGAATAAACCAATCTGTCTTGGAAGACGTATGCCCAGAGTTCCCCTTAGAGGCAAGGACTGCAAGATTTCATCTCACTTACTTTGGACATATTTTCAGGAGAGTCCTCTTCCAAGAGAATGACACCTTGCTTGGTAAAGGGGGAGGGGCAGTACAAAAGAGGAAGGCCACCAACGAGATGGACTGACGCAGTGACTACAGCAATAGAGCAAGCATAGAAACAATTGTGAGGATGGCACAAGACCATGCACTGTTTTGTTCTGTTGCACATCAGGTCACAATGGGTTGGAACTGACTTGACGATACCTATCAACAATAATATATGAGTCTATGTTTAATTGTCCAATCAAATTAAGAAGAACTGGATAATTACCACCACAATCCATTTCAGAACATTTTCTTCTTTTTTTTCATTTTTGTTAACTCCTTATATTCCCCCAACTTCCCCTGTCATGTCCCTAGGTAATTATTAGTCCAGTTACTGTATCTATAGATTTCCCTATCCTGGCTTTCATGTACAGAAAATCATGCAAAATAGAAACAAGAAACAAACAAAATCAATGACAAATAAAACAGAAAAACCTCAATTGAAAAGAAAGCAGATGATGCTCACCCTCATGAAGAGATCATGAGGATGTGGATGCTATAGTAAAGTGTGATGAAGAAACTAGATGCCTAGCTATCAGAAAACAGCTCTTGAGGTCTTAAAGGTTTGTTTTCAAAAATGTATTCATCTAAGTGGGGCATCAACTAAGTCTGCCTGAAAGGAGCACACCAGCCTGCGTGAACCAAGTATTGTAAATAATATAATGAAAACCTAAGAGAGGGAAAGGTAGCAGAGTTTAAATTGTGAACACCTGGCTTGCAGAAGGTCATGGGAGACAGCCTGAGCCCAAAATCCATTTGCAGGGGCCACGCCTGGATTTAGCCCCCAGGGAATTCGCTGGAATTCCATTAAGGAATGTGGCTAGCCATTATCAGGCAGAGAAGTTCGCCGATGTAGTTACGTCAAAATGTGATATCAACTGAGTAAGATGGCAGCGGAACCGGAGTCAGTGGCGCAGCTCCCACCCACGGCTGCTGCTGGGGGTGAAAGACTTACGTGGGTCTCCCCAGAAACTGTCACCACTGAATCCCCTTCTTCCACAGCAGTCTCCTCAGGGACAGAGGAATCTGCCGGAGACACCAAGAAAAGCATTGGCAGCCTTCTAAAGCAGGGGTTCTCAACCTTCCTAGTGCCATGACCCTTTAATACAGTTTCTCATGTGGTGGTGACCCCTCAACCATAAAAGTTGCTACTTCATAACTGTAATTTTGCTACTGTTATGAATCGGGCGACCCCTGTGGAAGGGTCATCTGACCCCCCAAGGGGTCGCGACCTACAGGTTGAGAACCACTGTTCTGAAGGCTGTGGGAGATACCTCTATTATGACCTGACTCTTGACTAATGTCTCCAATGGAGTGTGTCCTCACAGCCCAGCACAGTGCAGCCATGCTGCCTTCTATAGTGCAAATCCATCCAACGGATTCCTGGTCTGGGCCTTTGCGCAGCTATTTCAGCTTCTTGCTGGCTTCAGATTTAGCTTTGAGGTGACATGGATTATTTAATATGCTTCCTCTAGCCTATCTTAGTGACTACCACCAAATGATTAGGTGGCACTATGAAAATGGCATTTTTGACCCACCAAGGGGATTGGAAAGTGCATAGAACACCTGTGGGAAAGGATCGTACAAATAAGTTACATTAAACCCAGATGAGGGAATTTGTCAGTTTTACTATCCTTCTAGACTTACAAAACAACAGAAAACAATGCCATAGCAATCCCAGGATGAAGACAGACTTTGCTACCACCACAAAGAGACAGTAGCAGAGAGCATCATTTGAACCTGGGGACCCTGGGCTGCAAACTTTCTATATGCAAACACCAGAGAAAGAGAAGATCTGCAACACTAGACACTGTGCAGAATTGTGCGAAGCCGCGTGGCACAGCCAGGAGACCTTCATAAAACAGCGCAGTGGGTTTCCGTCCATGGAGCAGAGGTGACAGTGAGTGACTGGACTGAGCCAGCCTACAAAACAAGAGAACCGAGTGCCTTCAGGCTGGCGACTTCTTAATGATGCCACTTATTGGTAGAGCTGAAGAGTTTCATAACATCTGTATGAACAGAGGAGAGCCTGGGCCAAGGGGAGAGGAGCAAGGAGAGGACTGTCTCTCGAGAGACAGGAGAAGCCGGACTGTGGAGAGATAAGGAGAGAGGCCTGTCTTTGTCAGGAACTTTCCCTGATCTTGAATCGTAACTTGGGGCTTCCTTAAGAGACCCTGTTCTGTGTGGTCATAACAAGGAATGTCAAAGCCAGCAAAGAATGAGTGTTGCTGCGGGACATTTGCTGTCACAATTAGTATTTGGGTTGGGAGGTGAGGTGTGACTGTCCTCTGTGACAGACCTTCGACTGCTGATGGTGATAATGACCGTCCTCCCGCCTTGTGACGTTAAACAGGATGTCTGAGGATGTTGCTGAACTGTTTTTTCAAGCTCAATGTCACCCCCTCAAAGAAGTGTTCCTTTCTCCCATGGTCCTTAAAAACAAAACAAAACAAAAAAAACCCTAAAATTCTATTGTGAATTGAGTGAAGGTTTTCAGAGCAGATCATCAGTTTATATTCAATAACCCACTCACCTTTTCTGTCTCCAGTCATTGTAACATTCTCAGGCAGCCTCTCTCATCCCACATCCTCCCTGTTTCTCACCTCCACTCCTGCTTCTCTTCCAGTGTGGTCTGTGAGTCATGATGCCCTTTAGATCTTGGATGGTTGACTATTGCAGGGTGTATGGACCACTTGTGTTATTGTTCCCCTGGTAGACTTGTCTACTGTTGGCTGAAAATGGAGCCGTGTGATTAAGTACAGCTCTGGACTCAAAAGGTGGTCAATGGATCTTTTTTTTATGATTTAGGATTATGTACCACCTTTTTCTCCACTCGACCCAGGGCCATCTAATGTAATCCCTTTCAGAGCAGTTGGTTGTGACCAGGCTTGACATAGTTCTAGTTTCTTGTTCGGACTAAGTACTTCTACATGTCTTCATTTTCATCACTCTTCCCTCCTCTTACATGACCACGCACAAGCTGTTAAGACCCCAGTCATGGCTCATCAAAGTAGGAGGTAGAACATTGTTTTTGTGGATGATGGTATGCCAATTAACTTAGGTGTCTTCCAAAATATAATCCTTTATTTTAATGTCATTCTAGTTTTTATTACAATGAAATAATCTTACTCATTTGTTACTTCTTATTAATTTCCCATAGCTCCCCTTTTAGGAATTCTTCTTATTTGTCATTGTATCTATTCCTTGCTTATAAAAATATCCAAGGAATATTTATTGAGTATAGATGAATGAAAAAACTTGTCAAATCAAAACTGGAAATATTTCAGAAATACTTACTCATATTGGTGGGATGATATCAAGGTGAAAAAATTTTATTCTTAATGAGATAACATTAGATTCTTGGAATCCGTTGAGAATCTCTTTATGAACAAAATTTTTATAACCCCTTGCAGCTCATGTGTGACTTTCCAGAAAGCCATAGAAACTGTTAGGCATTCTTATTGTAGAATGTGGTCCATGTACAATATTTTGTCTTACTTGATGTGGAATAATCTGACTTTTGTTGAGTTTTCTTCCTCTCTTCCACTTCAGGGTAAATGTGGTTTCTGGACTTTACTGGTCTCTTGACTACTCACTTCCTGGGACCCTGCCCTAGTCCTTCTTCTCCTTGTTTTTTTATCTAACCTGCACTTATTTTTCATGTCACTCCTTAGACATCATTTTGTCTAAGTATTCTTCTATGATACATGGTGATATTTAGGTACTTTTGTTAACCAGGTTGAGCCAAATGCTCAATGGCTTGGCAATTAACATCTAGTAATTCCCCATGACCTAACCTAACACACTGTAATTACAGCCAGTTAGTTGTAATAGTATAGTGGGATTCAACCCTCTTACTCAGATCACAGGCAGCTGAAAGGATAACTCCTCAGGGGTGTGGCCAGTTTCCAATATAACTGAATGCTGTGGAAAAGCTTGCTTGCTTTTTTGCTGGGTCTTGTTGAGCATCTGAAGCAACAGGCTGTCAGATTAGCTGCCAAGTCTCGTAGTTGTCAGCAACCTGCCATGCGGATCTGCTAAACTTGGATTCATTTACCTCTGCAGCCATCAGCTGGAAGTCAGTCTGCAGCCATCAGCTGGAGTTCATCAGTCCCCAAAACTACTAGAGTCAGAAGAAGCCTCCAGCCTAACACCTGACCATGGACTTTGAACCTGCTAGATTAGGACTCGTTTACTTCTATAACTGTGTGAGCCACTTTCTTAATATAAATTTACACACACACATACGTGTGTCAATGGTGTTACTGTCCTAGTGAACCCAGACTAAGACATACATTAAGGGTTCCTACAGTTTATTCTGTGCGTCTACTATCAGAACCTTTCCACAAAGTATTGTCATTGTGTATACCCACAAAGTATTGTCATTGTGTATACCCACAACGTATTGTCATTGTATATACCCACAAAGTATTGTCACTGTGTATCCCCCCAAACTATTGTCATTGTGTATACCCACAAATTCAAGGAGAATGTCAGCTTTACACATCATAGTATCCCCAGTGCCTAATATAAAAGGGAACAATGGACACCTCACTTTTTCCTGATCTTCTATTCATTTATTTCCTAATAAATGTTGGTTATTTGTATCATAAATTAAATATGGAATCAATCATGCTTGGAACCTTCGAGTTAAAGGTTCCAACTTATGTCACATAATTTGCTCCTGTCTGTAAGGAAAGGCTTTACAGAGATTAATGTAGGTTTTCAAGATTTCAGTTGTACCTTTCAAAAGTTTGAAATAGTAAGATAAAAGGTAGTGAAATCAGTGGTTTGTGTAGTTCAATGTAAAAAAGTCTTCATTATTGTTTGTATTGATGCTGAATTTGCCTGTCTGTGTGTTTCTCACTGTTATTTAACGAGTCTATGAGGCTGTGTACATCATATCATTTGCTTCTTAATTAAGTCAAACTAAAAATTGTTATGGGTAAAAAAAAAGCAATAATAGCATGAATGTATACTGGAGAAGAGCTGTGAGATTACAATGTGACCAAGAGAGAGTAACAAAAATGTAGGACACTAATAAGTATTAGTACTAGTATTTGCTAGTCTTCCTTTGTCTTTTCACAGTAGGCAAGGGACTTTTAAAGGCAAAGGCTTTTAAAGAAGCTAGTAGGAAAAGGTCCATTAACTTTAATTTCCTTCATCCGCAGAGGTCATAATACTTGCTCCTTTCATCGTTTGACAAATACCTTGGGCCCAAGTCCAGGCATCACTCTGTACCAGGTCTTTGAACTGGCCCAGACCAGTGTAGAGCTGAGCCACAGAGTGGACTAGTAACAGGCTATCAGTGAGCACCAACTTGAGGATAGCGAGGAACAGCAGGAGGTTAATGGATCGAAACCCTAGAAACCGAGATTCAAAAGAGGTGTAGTAAATCCTTCCAAGAGTTGAATGTAAGAGACTGTATTAGAGCCAAGTCTAGAGAGCAGCACACATTCAAAAAAGGGTGGTAGGCCGCCATCATTGAAAGGAGCGCCCCTTAGCATTTACCAGAGTTACCAATTCGCCTGCTACAGAGATTTGCTGCTATGCAAGACCCATGCTGCCCTTGTTTTCTAAGAGGGAAATTTTCTAGCCAAGCATCAACCTGTAATTTTCCCATTGTGGTCATCTGCCCAGCACACTCGCATTTTACAAATTGGTCCATTCTGGTGTCACTTTGTGAGTCATGACTGAACGGGTGGCACTTCTTCAAAGACCTGTTCAGTCGGCAGAATTCCCAGAGCTACAGTTCTAGTCCTATGGAAAAAGACCAGTATTTTGAAGAAACATGTGTGCCTTCTAAAATAACTCATTTTTAGTTTATATGAGAAGCAGAAATGAAATATGAATATGAGCAAAATAAACAGAATCACAACTCGGAGATATGCTTGGAAAAACAAAATAAAAGGATGTGTTTATACAAATTATAAGCACTCCAGGCTGGAATATTATTCTTTCTCCAACAGTGTCAGCCATTTATAGGGCATTGTGCACACTTGTGGCAAAACAGAATGAATAATAACAATTAATACAATACGTTTACTTTGAATCCCATAGACTTTATCAAATTTTTGCAGTCTACTTTTAAGTCTATTCATAATTGACCATATGTATTTCCCAATCCTTGCCTGTTAGGCATCTTTTCCTCTTACAAACCCACTACTGATTATTTGGGACAAATATCTGCTATATCATTACTAGTAAGGCATGAGCTTCAAAGAGTTCAACTTAAATAGTGTTGAAAAGATTGGAATGCTAGCCAAGAGCTTGAACCTCAAAGGAATATGATTCCACTGATGTTTTCTAGCCAATAGCTGAGAGATAGAGAGAGCAAATTGGAGTCAGGGTGAAAGGAATAAAAAACAAGTAAAGAAACTAATTATAAAGTCAGATATTCCCATACTCCCACTGCCATCAAATCAATTGTACTTATAGCAATCCTATATAGAATTTCCAAGGCTTGAAATCTTTATGGGAGTACATAGCCTCACATTTTCCCTGAAGAGTGTCGAGTAAGTTTGAACCCCCAACCTTGAAGCTAGCAACCAGTGCTTATCAGATTGTTCCACCAGAGCCCCTTCAGACCAGCTTCACTTAAAATACCAAGACATCAAAATTCACCTGGATCCTTTTTAACTTC
Source organism: Tenrec ecaudatus (assembly GCF_050624435.1). NCBI lineage: Eukaryota > Metazoa > Chordata > Mammalia > Afrosoricida > Tenrecidae > Tenrec > Tenrec ecaudatus. The sequence continues at coordinate 104,245,428 of NC_134530.1, forward strand.
TGAAGCATTAGGTTGGTGAATGAATTGGCTTCCTAATTCACTATTCCTTTCATCTCCAATCTTTTACACACTTCTGCCGCAATAATCTCCCCAAAGTATAATTTCTGCATTATTTTTCTCATAATTAAAAAAAGTTTCTTGTTTCCATAAAGTATCTCCTCTGCATGGGCCCCAAGGCCCTTTGCAACACAGCCTGTGCCTGCCTTCCTAGAGAGGTCTCCTTCCACTTTCTTCCACACATCCTCTGGGTCACAGTGTTAATCTAGTCGCCCCTGAGTTTCCTTGAACATCCCTGTCTCTCCCCCACCCCCGACCTCCGTACTTTGGGGGTTTTGTTTGTTTGTTTTGAACTACTGAAGTTTTATTGACATATCTTACACAATTCTATATATCCATTCACATACAACTCTGTCATTCAGTCCCTTGAGAGGAGTTATACAAGCATTGATACTACAGCTGCTCTTCACCCCCCTTTCCCCCTCCGCTCTTCCCATATCCTCAGGGAAACTTTACTCCTGTTACTGTTTCTGAAGGGTTATCTATCTTGACTTTCATGTATGGAACAGTCTTATACATACAAATGAGCATGCGTGAATCTAACAAATAAATACCTTAATAGTAAGGGGAAGATATAGTGAGTAACTAGAGAATATTTATGTGGTTCATTAGTCCCACACCACACCCTGGATTTATTATCCCTTCCATGTGGACCTTCAAAGAGGAACTATCCAATTATTTTTCAGATGACTTTTTGGTCCCTACTGCACCCATGCCCCTTCACATTGAGCTGCCTGAGTGTTCTGGAGCATCTGATACCTCTTCCTCATAATAACACAGATTGGTGGACTCCTTCCATGTGGACTTTGTTGCTTCCCTGCTAGATGGCTGATTGCTTAATTACAAGCCTTTAAGACCTCAGACACTATACCTTTTCTGGTTTTCTTTCTTTTCGTCCCTTAATATTTATTTGTTTATTTATTTATTTATTTTTGTTTGGGTTCTCTTACAGTTCTTAAAACAATCCATACATAAATTGTTTCAAGCACATTTGTAAACATGTTGCCATCATCATTTACAAAACATATTCTTTTGACTCGAGCCCCTAGTATCAGCTCCTCTTTTCCCTCCTCCCTTCCCCACCCTTGATAATTTATACATTATTTTTATTTTTATATTTTACACCATCTGCTGTCTTCTTTCACCCATGTTTCTTTGTTTGTCCCCCTGGGTGGGGTGGGGGGCAATTGTAGGTCGATCATTACAATCAGTTCCCCCTTTCTTTCCCTTCTCTCCCCACCTTCTCCCTACCCTCATGGTATCACTGGTTTCATTATGGGTTATGGGGTGTTTATCTGTCCTGGATTCCGTGTGTCAAGGACTCTTATCTTACCAGTGTACATGCTCTGGTCTAGCTGGATTTGTAAAGTAGAATTGGGGTCATGATAGTGGGGGGGATGAGAAGAAGGGAGCATTAAAGAACTAGAGAAATGTGTTTTCCATCAGTGCTCGTCCTGGCTGACTCATCCCTTCCTTGTGACCCTTCTGTGAGGGATGTCCAATTGTCTACAGATGGGCTTGATGTCTCCATTCCAACTTCCCTGGTTTGCATTAAATGGTTGCTTGGTTTGAGTCTTCTGATGCCTGATACCTGATCCTGTCAACATCTCGTGATCAGGCAGGCTGGTGGGTTTCTTCCATTGGGTTTTGTTGCTTCCCTGCTAGATGGATGCTATTTAACCTCAAGCCTTTTTTGACCCCACACACTATATCTTCTAATAGCCATATACCATCAGCTTTCTTCACCACATTAGCTTATGCACTTATTTTGTCTTCAGTGATTGTGTCGGGAAGGTAAGCATCACAAAACGCTAGGTTATTAGAACAAAGTGCTCTTGCATTGAGGGAACACTTGAGTAGAGTCCCAATGCCCATCTTCTACCTTAATACTTAACCCATGAAAATATGTACCTAGACCTATATCCCTATGGTTATATTTAATACATTTGCATGTGTACATGCCTTTATACCTCTCTAAGTGTCTTTTACCTCCTAGTTTTTTCCTCCATTTCCTTTTACTTTCCTCCTGTCCCACTATCATGTTCAACCTTCATTCAGCTTTCTGTACTTCCTCTCAGCTACATTGTACTTGATTGAACCCCACCAGGCATTCTATGCTCTCCTCACCATGAAATTTAGATCTCTTGTTGTTCCCTTTACCTTGGGTTTGTTAGCTTCCCACTCCCTTTCCCACACCTTCTTCTCTCCCCTATCCCCCCGGAACAGCAAATTACGTTGCTTTCTCCTTGAGATTGTTCATCCTGTCTATCTTATATAGATAGATATGAAAAAGAAAGAAATCCTATCAATTCCAAATCTGTCTACTGATCCTTATGAATGTTTTCCAATCAGGTCAGATGCAGTGCCAACCTGGCTCAGCGAGTTCAGTATATTTTGAAAATTCCTTGGAGAGTTTGTTGCTTTGCTCCCCTTATGGCTCTGTTGTGCTTCCTTCATGTTAAGTACTTGGGGGGGGGGGGGTGGAGTTTAGAGCAGTCACAGTTCCCACACTGTGTCTCCAGTGCTGCTCCCCACCCCCATCACTGTGGGTCAGTAAGGGGTGTCATGTCTTGTGGTTATCCCACTCTTGGGTCCTCTGTGCAGTGGCTGCTCCAAGTAGGAATGTCGTCCTCGAAGCTTGGTGGACCAGGATGCTGTCCATTCTCTTTCTCTGTCTCTTTCCCTCTTAGTTTTCTCCCATGCGATCTAGGCAAAACTGCCACTCTCCCCGGGATATATCTTCAGTGCTGTTTTCTGTAGTGCATTCTTCTGGGGAGGAGTCGACGTGGGTGAGATAGGGGCTGGCCCCGCAGACCTCTCTGTTAGTTCACTGCTTCATACTAGTATGTTGCCCTCAAGGCTTGATGCACCAGGTTGAGGTCTGGTCCCTCTCACCCTTTCCTGTGGAGACATAAACAGTACCTACCCATGGTGGATTAGTGCCCAAGCCCAATGATGCATACAGCTTACCAACATAAAGAAGGGGAAAAGAGGGGCAAAAGGAGAAGAAAAAAATGGGAGGGGGAGACAAAGATGCTATACCTTTTGATGTTTGACTTTTGGACACAGTGCTGAAGATTAGAGGGGTGTATGAGCAAAGGTGGTGAGAGAGGATGAGGATGCCTGGCTATTGAGCAGTATAGTGTCTGGGGCCATAGAGCCTAGAACTCAAAGAAGTGGCCATCTAGTAAGGAATCAGCTGGGCCCAAATGGAAGAAGTACACCAGCTTGTGCCATCACCGGATGTCAATGGGAAGAGATAAAAGAAGTCTGAAAACATGGAAACATCTGGAGGAGGAGGGGAAGGGGATTGGGAATGGGGAGACTGGGACCCATTTACCCATTTGCTGGGGTGGATGGTTGATTATTCTCAAAGAGATCATCTGAAACAGATGGTGAATATGGTATGCGCTATTATACTGATGCACCAAGCAAACTCACTCCAGTTTGAAACATTCCTTTTAATTTTAAATTCATTAACTAAAATAAAATTATTACTATTTTACTTTTTTTTTTACAAAATATTACTATATATTTTTTAACTTAGGTCAGAAAGACCTAAGATAGGGAAACCCTAAAAGAAATGGAGACTGGGCTGATAATTTTTAACATGTCTGTTTCTTTCTTTTACATAGAGGTATTTCCCTGCTTCATGTCATTATTCATGTTACACTTGGGACTATTTGTATTCTTTTTGGTATTTATCTATACATGAAATTCAGGACAGACAAACTAAAATAGACAGTGATCAGGCCGATGTTTCCTGGGGAGCATGGTGAGGGGAGAGGGGGCAGTAGGAGATGACAATAAGGGGTACAAGAGAATAGTAAGTGTTCTAAATTTGATGTGTAGCTTCCCTTAACATCTTTGAACAATTAAATTGTATCTGAGAGAAATATTGAAATGGGGATTGTACTATAACAACTACTGCTATTATAAGTAAACATTATTGTTTGATAAGAGGAAAATAAATATATGCATACTTGTGTCTACATAGATAATGTTCTAAGTAAGTTATCATAGCATTACATTAAAAAATTAAAATAGAATGCTTAGCCTGATCTCTACCAGTATCTCCCTGCTTTATAATGAACATTTTTCCCTTGTTTTATCTATCTATACATATATACATAGGTACTAAGGAAGCAGATGGACTTTGGGCTTCTACCCAAAGCTCGCCTCAGTATAAGAACGTTTATTCTAATGATGTGTCATGGTATGATGCTCACCTTCCTGGTATGATCACTGAAGACAAAGTGGGTGCCTAAGCAAGTGTGGAAATAATGACTCTTATTATTAAGTGATGTGTTCCCTCCTTATCATTTCTTAGCCCAGGGTCCGAATCGCCAAGGCTGTCAGTATGTTCTCTGCTTCACCTGCTGGTCTCTTTCAACAAGCCACATCGATGAACAGAGATGATCTTATCCAGCCTGGGTCAGATATGCAGCATCTGACATATGGTAGCTACTCAGCAAACATTTGCTGAATAAAGGCATAAATAACTACAGCTTTAAAACACTAAAATAAAACCTGAAACTTATATTTTCTTCCCTTAGCGGGTAATACAATAAAACCCCTAGCAATGGAAATCATTCCACTGTCCTTAGCATTTGCCTCTAAACAGAATAATAAAGCATAAATGTCTGATAGAAACAATTAGCCTATAAAGCAGGTGCTAGCTCACTCCGTTAACACATATAGAGGTTCCTCTCCAGATTTCATTTCATTTGTAAGGCCCAGAAAGGCCACTCCCACCCCCACTTTAGCAGTAAGCTTTAACAATACCAAGAGCTAAATCCAGCAGCTTCTAAGTGCACTTAAGTCCTATTCAAAGTCAAGGAAAATTATGCATACATGAGAAGTAGAAAAGGAGGGTAATTTTTTTAACCTTGCAGCTTTTTGGAAATTATTAATAAAAAAGACCACGTAAGTTCAGTTCCTGAGAAACCATGTCTTCATATACTGTTGTATTTTTCATCTTTATAGGACTTTATTGGATTGGGGAAGACTTTTGCCCTTCCACATTATCCCAAGCTCCCAGTTGCCTTTGCATTAGCTAATGTCTGAGCTTCCTGGTTAATTGTGGCAGGCAAGCAGCAGGCTGCACAGATGTCAGATGTCATGCTCTGTCAGATGAAGAGGTTCCTGCCTCAGGCTGTTTATATATGACCTACCAGGATTTCCTGCTGCATGATGAAATAATTAGAGGCTGCCATGCAGAGAATAATGTTCCAAGTAAGTTATAATAGCATTACATTAAAAAAATTAAAATAGGACATTTAGCCTGATCTCTATCAGTACCTCCCTAGTTTATTATGAACATTTTTCCTTGTTTTTTATAATATTCACATGGGTGCTAATTTTAATGTTCACTGGAAAATGCAGTAAGTTTAGCAAGTTTTGTTTTGTTTTTAATGCTCATGCTGCAACTGAATCAAGACTAAACAAGGTGGGGAAACATTTATATGTTTATTTTCTAAATAAAGTTTATCTTTTTCCCTCATATACAAAACAATCCCACAGACTCAACAAAGGCTGGATGTTCTTTTTAATACATAAAGGAGGAAAAAAAGCCTAATGAATAATATTCTAAATCAAGTAATTATTAATTCTTAATTACCTCTAGACTCTAACTTGCCTACCCAAAAAATCAGCATGCATCTTATTTAGAATGTAATAATAACATTCAAAAATATTTTACCTATAAGAGCAGAGCTATATTGGAAAGCTTTAAGCTCTTATTTACATGGAGTTCCATGATTCAAGAGAATTATTTGATATATAACCAAGATTCAAAATTAAGAACAAAAAGACTAAGTGATTTTGATCATTACATATATACCATTTAAGGATGAGTACACACAGAAAATATAAAACTAAAAGACTAGCAAATTCCAGCAACATAAGCTGAATAATTTAGGTCAAGTTGTCTCCTACTTATCCTGTGCATATTTTTGCCTTAGTTCTTAAATCTTGATCACATGATCTATACGACCTTCACCTTTCCTTATAAAGAGAGGTCGAGTGCCACAGTGGTTAGGCATTGGGCTGTTCCCCCGCAAGGTCAGCAACTAGAAGCCACCAGCCACTCTGCAGGTGAAAGACAAGGCTTTCTACTCCTGTCCGGTAGTCTGAGAGGCTCACAGGGGCAGTTCCAGTCCTTCGTAGAGAGTGGCTGCGTCAGAATGGACTCAGCGACTGTGAGTTTGGTTGTTTGGTTTTTTTTTAGGTTTTCCTTATAAAATGGTAAGTTCCTCAAGTGTTACCTCTCTTACTTGCTTTTTCTACCTTCTAATATGGTACTTAGCATTCATAAATTCTCAATAAATTCTGTTACATTTTGAGTTATATGAATTATGTGGTAGAGAGTAAAGTATGGATACAGTATTAGGAAAGAGGTCGTAATCACGATGAATTCCCAATTACTCAGATCTTTTCTAGTACAAACAAAGTGCAATCTTTCTGTATAGGAATATTACAATTCTTCTCTCCTGAGGATCACCCAGGCTTTAAATTTTCTAATAAAGTTTATGACTTCTAGCCCTCTCATCTGAACGATGAGCTTAATATTATCTAGATATGAATAGAATTGCTATCATAAAATGCCAAAAAACATGTAAGTTCATCTGAGCTTTGTCATTCAAAGACAACACTTACATAAAAGAGGCCACGTGGGTCCCTGGAAAATCAGTGAGATGACGGCGCTGGAACAGAAGAGAGGTTTACAAATACAAGCCTAGAGAACGTCTACGAAAATACGAGGCTTGATGACAAATCGTTTTTAACTCGAGTGTCAACACTGGTCCACTAATAATAACCACCTAGAGTGTAAAACAGTAGCATCCAGATTCTGTAAGGAAGTGCAATAATTGATAGCTGCCCTGACCTTGGAATAAGTAACAATATGTGTACTGCCTACCTGCTGTCCCGGAAGCTCTCTCTAATGACCCAGACCAAACTTCAAAAAACACCTACTTCCCATGAGTTGATGCCAAAGTCTGCGTTATTTAAGAAGAACCAGGTAACAGAGAGACTGCCACACAAAAAAGAATCTGTGCAGCAAAGCAAGAAGTAGAATGCATGTGTTGTTATTGCTGTTAGATACTGAGTCAGTTCCGAGCCATAGCGACCCTATGCACAACAGAACAAAGCACTGCCCAGTCCTGCACCTTCCTCACAGTCATTCTATGCTCGATCCCATTGACCAGCCGCTGTGTCAATCCATCTTGTTGAGGGTCTTACATGGACCCTTAGTGACGACACCTTATGTGACTGATGAGCATTCTGTGAATTCATTCATCCCCCTTGACTGACAAGAGACTGGTCCTCTTTTACATTTCTCTTCCCGTGGGGTCGTCACGAATCAGAACAGACTCCATGACAATGAGGCTGTTTGGTTGTTTTCCGTTTTTTAGATCTCGTTGGGTCTTCTTTGTGAACGTCAGTCCTTTGCACACATCTTAGACATTGATATCCCAACTCCATCCTATCATCTCTCTCATTGCATGCTGTTTATGAGTGCGTTCCTCTGAGTTCTTCCAGGCCCAGCCCAAACATGAACTCGCACCAAAGTTCTTTAATAACAATTATCCCAACATGGTGCCCATATCTGTATATCAGACTATATACACATTGATCTTTCGGAAGACAAAAGCCATGTCTTATGAATCGGTGCCTGATAGTTGGTATATACCCAACTTTGCCACCGCAGAATGGGAAGGGTTGGTTGTTAACACCTTGTGCATAAGTTGTTGGCCTTGGTGCTCTAGAGAAAGGAAACCCTCATGCTTTTACTGAGGCGCTGAATGGCAAGGCGGGAGACTCAAAAGCCCACGGATCACCAAGGGCAGGTTCTTAAAATTCCAATTCTCTGATCTTTCATAGCTTCACTGCTCAATTTTAAGAGAAACAAGCATTATGAAAACCAGAAAAGAGCATACATGTAAGATTTCTAAATGTATGAACAGTTCTGAATCCGAGGAAATGAAAACCGTTAACTTGTGCAAACTCAGTTGTTTCTGCTTCTCAGGAGGGTGAAAACCAGGCAGCAACCTATCCTGCTAACCCACTGCCATCAAGTCAATTCTGACTCATAGCAACCTGAAGAGAAAAAGTGTCTAGGAGGAACATCCTGTGAGTTGCAGAAGCCTCCGTACAGGGCGTTTCATCCGCTCAGGAGATCCTCGGGAATGCAAATTGCCCACTTGAAACAAGAAGGTGCTTATTGCTCAGCCTTGATTGCCTCTGCGGGCTTCCAGGCAAGAATATAGATTAGAAGGAGAAGAAAATCTAAATAAAATGCACACATAGAGGAAAAGTTCAAATGAACCCAAATTCTCACAAGGCTTCTCTTTATTGTCTGTAAGGTGAGTAGGGTTGTAGATCAGCAGCAAGCCCAATGTAACATTTTGGATATCTGATAACTTCGCTATCTGTGCTCCTTTTTGTTGTTTCGTCATTCCTCAGGCTGTGCTGTTAGGTGCTACTGAGCTGGTTTTCACTCATAGCAAGGCCACGTACAACAGAACGGAAAGCGCCGGCCCTGACTGTTGCTCTTGTGTTTGAACCCAGCGGCAGTCCCGCGCTCAACCTCTAGCGGAGGGCCCTCCTCTTGTCCACTGCCATCTACTTCACCACGCACGAGGCTCCTGTCAAGCACCGCTTTCTCCTGACAGCAGTCTCCCCCTCCTTGTCTCTAAGGAGTATCCTTCTGAAGCCCTAAATTTGTCCTTCGTAGCCCAATCACCTTCAATGAATGCGTTCTGGAGAAACAATTTGAGATGCCTCTGATAAATATAAAATATTTTATCACAAGGAAATACAAAGTACTATATACACTTGTGTATAAGCAGAGTTTTTTCAGCACATATTAAATACAATTTTTGTGGTAATATTAGGTGCCTTGGCTGATATTCAGGTTGGCTTATACTGGAGTATATAGGGCATTATATATTACTTGATATATCTCCTATTGATTATGGTACGAAAAATGTTGGCATTCACATTTTTTCCATGTCTGACAGACATTTGTTGCTCTCATGTTTCTGCAAGTTGTGTTCCCTCAAAAAAAAATAACCTCTATTTTGGAAGAAACTATGCTCATTTTAATTTTATTCCTAATTCAAATTCTCTTCCAATAGAGACTTAGTGACTCAAATTTATTTTCAAACTTTCAAAGTCTGAATTTAGAACATAATGAAACTTTCAGAAGAAATAAACAAGGTGCCACTTAATTTTTTTCTTCTAACCTGTTTACCAGCTGAAAAATAAAAGACCTTAGTATTTAAACTTGAAATATTTTTCATCCCTTTCCCCTCATCTCCTTTTCATCTTTATAAATAGCAGCCTATAATTACTACACTAACAAAGAGCACAGCTGAACTATGCACAGGTGGGGAATAACAAATACTAGCATGGTCAAGGCAGTCAGCATAATAAACACGGGGAGAGTAACACCACACCCACAACGGAAGTGGCTTTCACTCTAGTAATTTTAACTTCCTGAGTTGAAAGCGATCATAAAGTACATGAGCTAACAATTTTTCTAAAAATTAGAGAAATCATATAGTCTAGATGGCTTACCACCAGCCACCCCTTGAGGAAAGATGGGGCTTTCTACCTCTGTAAAGAGTCACAATCTCCGAAACTCACGGGGGCAGTTCTTTAGGGTCAATAGGAGTCAGCATCGACTTGACAGCAGTGAGTGTGGGTTGGAGTTTTGAGGCACCTAGCAATTACAAATAACAACAATAAAAGTAATGATGAAAGAGGTGGTGGTGACAACACCAACAAATAACACTCATCACCTATTTTCAATGTGTTAGTCACTGTGCTGTCATATACATAGGATCTCATTTAATCCTCACAACAATTTCAGTCGATAAATAACTATGATGCTAATTTTATAGTTGAATATATAGGTACATTTCCAATTCTGGGTGGACTAGCCTCTGCAGGAACCTTTTAGTGTTGGAAGATTCATTATCAAAGGAAAGTTTTCTGGTAAAACGCGGTCGCGCAGGCATTGATCGTCTGTAGCAAAAAGTCAACAAGAGTGGGAAGAGCCCGAATGGTGAGAATGCCAAATCTCACAGGTAGGATCAAGGAATCGGCCAGATTGTTGTTGTTGTTGCTGCTGTTGCTGTTAGGTGCCATCGAGTCGGCTCTGACCTTCAGCCACCCTATGCACAACAGAATGAAACACTTTAGGCTTCAGTGCGACCCTCACAACTGTCCCTATTCCTGAGCCCACAGATGGAGCCCTGGGTCACTCCCTCTCATTTGGGGCCTTCCTCTTTTTCTCTGCACTTCTACTTTACCAAACGGGAAGTCCTTCTCCAGTACCTGGTCTCCCCTGACAGCATGTCCAATGTATGTAAGACAATGTTTTGCCATCCTTGTTACTAAGGAGCACTCTGGCCTTACTTTTTCTAATGCAGACTGGTTGGTCCTTCCAGCAGTCCATGGTACTTTCAATATTCTTCTTTAACAGCAGCACAATTCATATTGGTTCTTCTTCAGTCTTCCTTATTCCATGTCCAACTTTCACATGCATATGATTCAATGGAAAATACCATGGCTGGGGTCAGGTACCTTAGTCCTCTTAGTAATGTCTTTTCTCTTCAGTAGTCTACAGAGGTCTTGTGCAGCACATTTACCTAATGTAATACATCTTTTGATCTCTTGACTGCTGCTTCTTTGAGCATTGATTGTAGAATCAAGAAAGACAAAATCCTTTACAACTTCAACCTTTTCTCCATTTGTCATGATATTACCCTATTAGTTCAGGCATGAGGATTTTGGTCTTCCTAACATTGAGTTGTAATCCATACTAAAGGTTACAATCCTTGGCCTTCATCCATGAGTGCTTCAATTCCTCCTAACTCTCAGCATCGTTCCGTCATCTGCATACTGTAGGTTGTTAATAAGCTTTCCTCCAATCTTGATACCACACTCTTCTTCATATAACCAAAGTTCTCTGATGATTTGCTCAGCATACAGGTTGAGCAAGTATACTGAGAAAATACAACCCTGACACACACCTTTCCTGATATTAAACCATGCAGTATTACCTTGTTCTGTTCACACAACTGCCTCTTGATCCATGTACAAGTTCTGCATGAGCACCTGAAGTGTTCTGAAATTCCCATTCTTCTCAAGGGTGTCCACAGTTTCTTATGGTGCACACGGTTGAATGCCTTTGAATTGTCAATGCAACACAAGTAAATCCTTCTGGTATTCTTGTGCCCAAATCCATCAGACATCAGCAATGATATCCCTAGTTTCGTGTCCTCATCTTTTTCAGGCCTGAACTTTTGGAATTTCCCTGTGAATGTACTGCTGAAACTGCTGTTGAATGATCTTAAGCAAAATTCTCTTGTGTGTGTGTGTTATCAATTCTATTGGGTCACCTTTCTTTAGGATGGGCTCAAATAGGGTCCTCTTCTAGTCAGCTAGTCAAGTGGCTGTCTTCAAAATTTCCTGCCAGCAAAGAGTGGGTGCTTCCAGTGCTTCACCAGCTTGCTGAAACATTTCTATGGGCATTCTATCAACTCCTAAGACCTTGTTTTTTGGTTAATGCATCCAGTGAAGTTTGGACTTCTTCTTTCAGCACCACTTTTGCTTTATATGATACCTCTTGAAGTGGTGGAATGGTGACTAGTTTTTAATAGGCCAGTTACTTACTGAGGATATAAAAAGAGAAGCTCATTAAGGGAGCACAGGAAAAGCAGCAAATTCTCTGCAAGCTAATTGTTTGTTGGATGGCCCCTCCCCTGATTGGACAGAATAGAAGAGAGAGTGGTGGGCCACTCTTTCACTCCCCACGTCAAGGTGTATGTATGGGAGTAAGTACAACCAGAATGTGCCTACGAAGCAAGGATGGCGAGACTTCTTCTCACATACTTTAGATATGTTCTCAAGAGAGGTCAGTCCATGGAAAAGGGCATTATGCATGATCAATTAGAAAGGAAAAAAGGCAAGGCCGTCTGTCAGTGATTTGACACATGGCTACAACAATGGACTCAAACAAGCCAAAATTTTGGAAGATGATGCAGGACTGAGCAGTATTTCATGTTTTGTGTAGGGTCACTGTGAGTCAGAACCAACAATGGTTGGAGTAGTACCTTAACAAGTAACTGCCAGAGGTTCAGGTTATATTCAGAAGAGAAGGTGGAATAAGGGACTTCATTTCTGATGTCAGATGGATCTTGGCTTAAAGCAGAGGATACCAGAAAGTTGTTAGTTGTGTTTTATTGATTATGCCAAGGCATCTGTGTGAACCATTAAGAACTATATGTAGGCTTGAGAAACATGGGGATTCTAGAACACCCCAATGTCATGTAGACATTGAATATGGATCAAGAAGCCATTTTGCATAAAGAATGGGAGAATATTGCATGCTTTAAAATCACGAAAGGTGTGCAGCCTTGTTGGATCCTCTCCTCATGCTTATTCAATATGCATGCTGAACAAATCATCAGAGAAGCTGATTTATATAAAAAATATTAGGGCATCAGGATTGGAGGAAGGTTTATTAACAACCACAATATGCAGAAACTGCAACCTTGCTGGCCAAAAGTTAGAGGAACTTGGAGAGCTTGCTGGTGAAGATCGAGGATGGTTGGTGGCCTTCAGCATGGATTACAATTCAATGTAAAGGAGGCTAAAGTCTTCAGAACGGAAATAATCAGTAACAGGATGAGAAATGGAGGAAAATATTTTGAAATTATCAAGAATGTGGTCTTGGTTGAATCCACAATCAGTGTTCACAGAAGTTATAGTTAAGAGATTTTAAAAATGTGTTGCATTGAGTAAATTTCATGCAAAAGATATCTTTAGAGTATTAACAAGCAAGGATGCTACTTTTAGGACTAAGATGTGCCTGACTCAAGCCATGATATTTTCATTTGCCTCATCTCCAGTGAAAGTTGGAGTTGAATAAGGAAGACCAAAGAGGAATGGATGCATTGGAATTGTAGTGCTGAAGAAGAAGATTGAAAGTATCCTGGACTGTAAAAGGGCAAACCAATCTCTATTGGAAGAAGGAATGCCAGAGTGCTCTTTAGTGGCAAGGATGGCAAGACTTTGGACTTGTTGTCAGGAGAGACCAGTCCTTGGAAAAGGACATCATGCTTGGTGAAGGGAGCAACTAAAAAGAGGAAGACTCTCAACGGAATGGATTTATACAGTGGTTACAACAATGGGCAATGGGATTGGGCGTAGGAACACTTGTGAGGAGGGCGCAGGGCCAGGCCTTATTTTGTTCTGTGGGGCTATGGTAGCTATGGATTGGAACTCACTTGATGGCAACTTACAATAACTACTACTACTACAACAACAAAAATAATAACTTACACTTCATAAACATTTCAGAACAGGAAGAAGCAACACAGACACAGAGAGAAAAACTTCCAAGAAATACAGGAAGAAAGTCTCTCTAACAACATGACCAAGGAGGAAATTACTATTCAAGAAGCTGAAAGAACCTCACATAGACTTGACCCCCAAAGAAAATCACTATGTCAGTCAACTTTCCAACCTTAAAGAAAAGAAAATTCCTGAGAGCAATTTGGAAGGAAAAAAAATTACCTATAGGGGGGAGCCAGGAAAAATAAACCCAAGCAGAAGACATAAAGAGACAATTCACCAAAGATGGCATTCAGACAGAAATAAACACGAGGTTTGTTTGCTTGCAATCATTAGCCACATGAGTGATTCAAATTAAAACAATGATCAAATACGACCTTACACAAGTCCTCGAGAGAATGTAGAGAGATCAGCACCCTCATGGACTGCTACTGGGATTGTAAAACTGTACACCACTATGAGAAGTGGAACAGTGCTTCCTAAGCAAGTGGGACTAGAGATGCCACGTGACCTAGCAATCTCTTTGCGAGATATAAACCTTGAGGAAAGACATAGGACGCAATTTTCGGTCCAAATTAGCTGACTGATCACCCTTTTAGAGTACCTCTAAAAAGATCAGGAGAAAAACATCAAGAAAGAGCTGTGTCCGGTGACTTCCCTGGCCCTAGTCATCATGCAAAGCCACTCTGTTACCAGCCGCCACTCACGCCCTCTGCACCTGCAATGGATGACATGTGTGTAATTGCTCTACCTATGGATGCTGTGATCACCAGCTTCACTGCTGAACATGCTACTGGCCTACCACACCCCCGAGTATGTTCACACCGGACCCACCAGCCCTGAGCCTCCGAGCTCCTCTCACACAAACCCTGTACCCACAGCACCGCCCCAGCGTTCTTGTGGCAGCACGTCATGCCTACACCAGCTAACCACTACTGGTTAATATGCATGTGTGTGTGTATTGATGTAGATATGTATATATGCACACATACTATTTTCATAGTTTAGAAAATTATCACTGCCTTTTTCTTTAAATGTTTTCCTTCTTTGTTCCTGTTTTCCTTCTTTCTTCCTCTTCTTGGTTTGACATTTCTTTTATTCCTCTCCTGCACTGTTTGATAGAATTCACCACATCCACACAACCCATCCTCCCAACCACTCCTGACAAGTGCATCAAAATTTGATGGAGACACAATAAGGTATTAGTCCACCAGGGGGGAAGTAGAAGGAACCAACAAGTTAATAACCCCAGATCCAAAGGCATTTGCAGAGGAAGAAAATGCTATGGCACTATCAGAAAAAGGTGTGCCAAACATGGAGATCAGATACTTTCAACAAAAGGAGAAAGAGTTTGAGAGAACAAAATGAAAATCATTTTTAACGCTAGAAACCTTAAAAGAAAAGCACAAAGCAGAAACCCAGAAGAGGAATATTAAAGTAACAGAATGACAACATCTTAAAAGAACAGAACTGAACAAACAAAAATCTAAATTAGTGAACTTGAAGACAAATCTCTCCACTGCAAACTTTGAGAGTAGCAATAAACAAAAAGAGGAAAGGAGTGTGAAGAAAGCCCAAGAATTGTGTTGAACATCTCAAGAGGAATAACTGATGTCTCACTGGTATTCCAGAAAAGGACGAAGCAAATAAAACCCACAGAGGAAAGAGTACAAGAAATCTAGAAGAAAACATTCCAAACACCATAAACGAGGAGACAAATAACTATCCAGTAAACTGAGAGATAAGCCTCAAAAAAGAAAACCATTTTAAGATCTTGTAGCCAAACTCTGCACTATCAGGGGCCAGGGGAGGACCCTGAGAGCAGCCAGTGAAGAGAGATCTGTCACGTACAAATGAAAACCAGTAAGAATAAACACGATTTTTTTCGCAGAAACCATGCAGGCAAAAAGGCGTTGGAATGACACATATAATATCCATGAAGGAAAAAATAAAAACAAAAACACCAACTGCAAGTCTGATATTTAACAAATATGAGCATAAACAAGAGTATTTTCAGACAAGGGGGAATTAAAGGAATTTTTTAAAAATAGGGCCCAAATTTACAAAAATACTAAGTGATTTACTCTCGACAAAAAATCAACAACAGCAGACAAACATGAGTTGCGAATATGAGACAAACCACACAGAAGGCAACACAGTGGTCAAACAGCACAGAAGTACTGTTATGAGACATATACCCCCAAAATATAAACAGGTCACAAGCAGACATTGGCTCCCCCATGTTCATCACAGTACATTTCACTGTAGCAAGAAGCTGGAAACAGCCTAAATTACCATCAATCTTAGAGTGGATAAAAAACACTCTGATAGATGCACTATGGAATACTATGCGTCTCTAAAAATCAGCATGAAATGGTGAAACACCTAAACTCATGGAAAACCTGGAACACATGCTGAGTGAAGTTAGTTCATCACCAAAGGACAAAATCTGTATGCGTGACTGCGGTCCGTACAAGAAGCCTAATGGGCACAAGCTCAATCTCGCAGGCCATTCAGTCTTCTGGGACTGGGGAACCATTCAACTTGGGAAACAGGCAGACCAGTGACAATGAACCACGCACCATCTGCACCAGGTAAGTATAGTGCATGTCACTTGGTTGGAGGGCACCTTATGACAGCAGGGATAAAATGGAATTGGGGGGGGGGGCGGGGTGGTTACTGTCTACTGAGTGGTAGCCATGTGTATCTGGGGTGAGATTTCCCAGAGAGGTAGGCAGTCTTATAACGGGATGATGCTTACTGACAGGAGGTACAGCGCAGAAATGGGGAGTGATCTGTCAAGTTTGGGGGGAATATAGGTATATGTTTGTAGAGGGGCAGGGAGTAAGGACTAACCTCCAGGTGAGGGGAGAAAAGATTGAGGATGCTCTTGGGAACAGTAGGTGGGGAGGCTATATAGTGGCATGCAGCAGGTGGGCAGAATTGACCTAGCTAATCTGGGGGTCTCCCTGGAACCCAGGCTGGACGCCATGAACTCTGCTTTCTCCGGGGCTTGGTGTGTTCCAGAAGCTCTATCAGTGAGAGCCCCATATGGGACCCCACTTGGTAAACTGTAAATTGCCACAGACATATTTGTAACCTGAGGATTTAAGTCAGAAAATACACGGTGTCTGAGGAAACAGAAGACAACTGTACCAGGAGCAAAGTACTTGGATGGAGTTTTGTTCCGGCAACCCCGAGACGGGCATTATTTTATATTGTGTGTTTGCTTGTTTATCTTAGGGTAGACCTCGTAGGTGTTCCACCATTGGGGGTCAGACTCTTGAATCCAACTTATTTGTTTCTCTGGTTTTTGGAAAATTAAATCTACGAACATTGAGCCTGTAGGGAAAGAAAATATAATAAGGGTTTGTGGGGAGGGGAGATACAGAAGGATGGGGAAGATAAGAAAGATATGACATCAAGAAGCCCAGGAAGAAAAAAGTATGTTTGAAGATGGATTACAGAAGCAATTGTGCAATTATGTTTGACATGATTGAACTATGGAATGATATAGCATATGTATTAATTCCCAAGTTACAGCAAATTATTTTTTAAAAAATCATACATCTAGAAATGAGTTCTGGTCTCACACTGACTGAATCCTTGCTCCAACTTAAGAACAATTAGTTTTGCCCAGTCACTGAGCCACTGTGGAGGACTCAGCAGCTTCCTCCTCAAGCCCTTCAGCTCCTTGCTTCCCAATGTTCCATGACCCTGCCTGCCTTCCCTTGCCACTGCCTTCCACAGGCTGCTTCCACTGAGGAAAAGGAATCATATCATATGCTCACTATCCAGAACCATCCTTTGCTGATGCAAGGAAAGGTGATGACCTGCTGCCTGTGGGGACAGAGGATTATATCCATAAAAGAAATCAACAGTGCAATAGCAGGAAGACCCTGACCACTGTCCAAGGGATCGCTGATGATTACAACAAAAAGAAACCAGTGAAGGCATTTAGAAAGAAATTTGCCTGTGATGGTACTATGACTGAGCATCAGAATATGGAGAAATTATTCGGCTACAGGGTGAACAGCGCCAGAACATATGCCAGTTCTTTATAGAGACTGGACCAGCTGAGGATGGCCAGCTGAAGGTTCATGGGCTTTCAGTGCTTGTGGCTCACAGAAACTTAAGTGAGGATTTCCTTGAAATGAGTAGTAAAATTTCCTCTGTTCCTTGTCACAAGTGTAAAACCTCACAGCTTGTATGACGTAACTATTTGGGGGTCCACTTTTGACTTGGACTTTTGTAACTCCTTCGTGTAACAAACTGAAAAGAGCCACACACACACACACACACACACACACAAATAATTCTTATATCATGGCCGAGCTCAACAGCCTCCTTCATGTAACTGTTACTGAGGATAAGCTTGCTGCAGCAAAGTGTGGCAAAGAAAGCAGATGGTGCCCGGCTATCAATAGGAATAATACCTGGGGTCTTAAGGCTTGTCTTCAAACAAGCAGCCACCTAAGCAAGGAGTCAACTAAGTCCACACAGAAGTACACCAGCTTGTGTGATCCAAAGATGTCAATTACAAAATTCAAATATGGCAAAGAAACAAATATCATAGCTAAAATTATCATCTCAATTTGTAGAAAGCTGTGGAGGGCAGTGGGAGCCCAAAACTCACCTGCAGAGTATCTGGATCGACTGAACTGCTGGCAGATCCATGCTCGCTAAAGGCCAGAGTCCCGAACAGCCTTACTATCAGGCAGAGACCATTGTATTCTTGATTATGCTGGATTGAACTCAGTATTTGGCCAGTTGACCTCACTATGGACACGACCTGAATTTGTTCTTGGTGCAAGCATCTCTTAGAGGTTCCACAACAGAAATGTCTTCCCTGGTTTATTGAAAGTCCATAGGGGTTTCCCCCTCTCGTGTATTATTTGTATTTTAGTCTTTACACTATTATGAGCTTATCCTTACCACCCGAGTATGATTTGTTTCTCATTGTCTTCTGTTGGGTTTCCCAGCTGTGAAGTGTAGGAGGCGTGGGGTGTGGAGGTATAATGAAAATGACTGATACAAGGTGCTTTAGGGAATGCAGGGGTGAGGGATTGTTGATAGGGAGGTGTGTCATTACATAATCTGTTGTCAATTTGAGACTTAAGAGTGAAGGGGTGGAGTTTAGTCTGTCAATCAGGTCGCAGCTTGATGGCCTCATTTGGAGGGGCTGAGGAGATAAATAGCTTGCTGGAGACAGGACACAGGCTCACTTCTTGTGAGACAGTACTGATGACAAGCCTGATGGAGCGAGACTGATGCAGCTAGAACCCAGAGCTGGAGGAGCCACATGGAGACCCATTCAACGCTGAGATGCCCCTTCTGCCACTGGATCCACAAGATTTTGCACCCACTGACCTGTGACCTTCCTGCATTTGGCATCATTGCATGTATTTCATGAGTCTGAAGAGGACTTTATAGATTGGTAACAGACATATGGGCTAATATCAGACTGATGGACATGATATGGACTGGGCTGAAATGTTTTCTCTTATATACATTCTTATATACAAAGCTCTTTCTTATACACATATGAATGTCTACAAATTTGTTTCTCTAGTCTACCCATATGAACACAGGAAGGAAAGGGCATTTCAGAAATAAATAATGGAAGATGGAGGGGGAGGGAGCAGTAGAACTGATCCTGATTGCACAACTCATTTTAAAGGTGATTGAACCAGGGAGTTGGGGAGGGGGGCAGTCAGGGAATGCTCTAAGGTGGGGTGCTGATTGTACGATTCCCTTGATATGATTGAACAGTAGAAATATTTGATTGTATGCTAGTTAATTTGGGTGCCGATATAAAATGTGGGGGAGCCCATGGGTGTTGCAAGGGCTCTCTGCCTCTTTACCTACACTTCTTATGTTCTGGTTCGGGTCTATCTTTTGATTTTTGTTTTTGTTTTTACAATAGCCGTCCTACTGGCTGTGAAGTGATAGTTTCAAACTGCTGCTCTCATGGCTAGAGTCCAACATGTAAGCCACCAGAGTCATGAGTAATCAATTTTCATTAAATACCCAACATTGAAATATGCACTACTTACGCTCTGAGCTTACTGGCTAGGGACTCTGCACACCCCTTCATTTGTACATATTCTCCGGTGCTGTGTGAAGGTTTTAGATAGCAAACGTATTCTCATTGCTTGGTAATCCCAAGGGCTATCTTTCAGGAACTGACGGAAAAGCTCAAAGTTTTGTATCATAAAAAGGGACCAAAATGATTCACCACAAACAAATCAACTAACACCACATCAAAAAAGGACAAGACTCAATAAAATAAGGAATAAAAATGGCACGATCTACATGGAAAACAAGTAGCACCATGACAGAAGTATGTCCTTCTTTATAGCTAGTTTACATATAAGTGTATTGTACTGTCTAGTCATAAACAAAGGGTAGTCAAACAGAATGACTAAAAGGCAATCAACTACATGGTGTCTACAAGAGACCCATGTTAATTTCAAAATAGAAAGAGAGGTGAAAGCAAAAGGAGAGAAAAGGTATTCCACACAAAGAGTAGCCCAATGTGAGCTGTGTGGCTATGTGATAGAAGACAGACTAGCTTTTAAGTATATTAAATATAAATTCTACGCACTCGATTTGCTGAAGGCTTTGGTTATAATAAAAGCTTTAATTTCATTGCACTCTTAACTTAAATTCAAATTCTATTTGACTTCTTGCTATTAACCAGGTAGCTCTCAGAAGGGTGTTTTTGAAAGTATATTACAATCCCCCAACCCATTCCTGGTGGTTCTGTCTGATAAGGATCAAATTGCTAACAAGGTCATCATTTCAAACACCATCAGCCACTCCTTGGGAGAAAGACGAAGCCGTCTACTCTGTTAGAGCTAAACCTTGGAGACCCCACATGCCAATGCCACAACTCACTGGAAGTGGGTCTGGTTTGGGTTTTAATCGGCCCAAGGATGGAGATTCGGTCTCAGGGGACTTCGCTGGTGATACCCTTAAGAGAAGTATATCTTTCACCATCAAGTACTGGGAGAGACCCAGAACCAGTCCTGTGTATTTTCCTAATCTGTAATTGTGTATAGAACCCAATGACAAAGTTCTTCCCATTTCCATAATCCCACCTGTGACAATGGTGAATCGATTTGTTGCCAGTAGGGACGTTGTGATGACTTACTGTATGGTTTATATTGATTAGGGCACATGGGTGGGATTGGGGCACCATTATGACCTCGTGTCGTTGGCCTCCTTCATCTGGATGTTTGCCTTCGTCCTGTTTAAGACTTAATAAGAGGAGTCTCTCTAAAGCATATTTAAATTCAGAGTGTTTTATCTCCCACAACAATGTTATATGACAAAAAAGAATGTTATATAGTGTAAAATAATCAGTTGATCCAGAAGAGATAAGTTTTTTATATGAAATCCAGGTTAGGTAATATATATAAAGATAGTAACTAGATTAATAGTTCTTTGGAGTTGGAGGTAATGGACAGCTGGTAACAATGGGTACAAGAATGAAGAAAATGCTCTAAATTGTGGTGATGATTGCACAATTCATTTTAATACATTTAAACCACTGAATTGTGTGACATGTGTATTATAAGTCAATAAAGCTGATAAAATATATTTTTAAAGAGATAAGTATCAATAACCATCTGATAGCAGAGTTCCAAAACATATGATGACACAAACACAAACAAATTTGAAAGGAGAAACAGACAATTCTACAGTAATCATCTCTGGGTGGTACAGATGATTTGTTCATGCCTGTTAAGAAATTGGAAGTGAACACTTAACCAGCAGTGCTGTGGAGAGGAGACCTGGTGATCTGTTTCTGTGGCGATTAAACCAAGAAAACTCCCTGGAGCTCAGTTCTACTAATCTGAAGACTCTCTTGTTTCAGTTTCTTTCTAGTTTCAACCCTTGAGTAATTTCTTACAGGGATTAAAGGCTTTAGCAAACTCTACAGGGTAAATAGAGTTCCTAGGTGGTGCAAACAATCAAGGGCTCAATTAGTTACCAAAGGTTGGTGGGTTTCAAACACCTATAGGTGCCTGGGATGACAAGTTCGGAGACTCAACAGTAACTCACAATAGCAAAAAATTTTTTAAAAGGTGGGGGGAGTTGCAAATGTTCTAGTGTACCTATGCTGTCCTTTAAATGGTATCTTGCTGCTGATGCTCTTTGTATTTTAAAAGAATTTAGAACTGAAGATAAAAACAGCTAACATTAGTAATTGTGGTAATCCAGAAACTAGTCTACTCTAGTTATAATCCTGGAAATAATCCTATAAAAATAGATGTTATGATTGTCACCATTTTAATAATGAGAAACCCATGTCAGCCATTGTAGTAGGTTCCCCATTTCTCCCCCTTCGCTCTCCACCTTCCCTCTACCCTCATGGTAACGCTACTTCCATTGCTGTTCCTGAGGGCTTTATCTCTCCTGGATTCCATGTGTTGAGAGTTTTTATCTGTACCAATGTACATGCTCCAGTCTAGTAACATGGGTGAAGGGAGAGCACTGGTGGCATAAGATATGAAAATAATAATTTATTATTTATCATTATTTATCAGGGGTCTATGAGGGAAGGAGGGTGGGGTGAGAAGGGAAAAAGAGGAGCTGATACAAAGAGTTCAAACAGAAAGAAATTATTTTGAAAATGATGATGGAAACATATGTAAAAATATGCTTGATACAATTAGTATATGGATTGTTATCACCGCTGCAAGAGTCCCAAATAAAATGATTTATTAAAATTTTAAAATAATGAGGAATATAAAATGAACTATATTTCCTATAGTTCATGAATTTTCCAGTGAGAATACCTGTCTAAAACAGCAAAGGATTTTATTAGACCACATAATTTGTTCTTTGATGAATTAACACATTTCTACGCAAGGTTCATTGGTAGAATTATTGCCTTCCTTGCCTAGTCTGACTTCTGATGGATAAACCTCATGAGCAGCCACTGTCTGCCTGTCAGTGGAACCTTGTGTATTGCTATGATGCTGAACAGGTTCAGAGGTGATTTAAGAGCAAAAGAAACTAGAAAGACAAATCTGGTGATTTACATCCCCAAAAAACAATCAATGGAAGCCCGATAGTTCACAACAATAGGATCTGTTTGTGCATGAAGTCCCAGAAAGCTGGGTGGGGGCTAACTTGGTGGCAGCTAACAACTAAATACTAGTGGGCTCCCTGTGTGGTACAAACAGTTAACTTGCTATGCTTCTGCTAACTGAAAAATTGGAGGTCTGACGAGTCCATTTACTGTAGCTTAGAGGGAAGTGTGGCAATCTCCTTCTGAAAGAGCAACCATTGAAAACACTGTGGGTCACACTTCAGCTCTGACACACATGACACCATATCAACTGATTAATATGTAGTAGTCTAGTAGTAGTAACAAGCATTACTTTTTACAATAGAGTGGGCTGTGAACAAGGAGACTGACTCAGGAATCACACATGAAAAATGCAGGCAAACAAAGCAAAAACCAGGCCTTCGTGGGAAAAGAAGAGTGATACTGGAGATATAGCTTGCCTCATGCAGCTGTGCTCTTACATGAAGAATGATTCAAATCTTAGCTTTTAAACAATTTAAAGAAGCCTTTTGTGGCAGGTTTGCCTAATGCAATGTGTCATGTGATCCTCAGGGGTACTGACTGTTAATCCAAGTAAAATAAAATCCTAGGTCATTTCTACATTTTCTGTTTATCTTCATGCTGCTGATTGGCCCAGTTGTGAAGCTTGTTGTTGTTATATTAAGGTGTGATCCATCCTGAAGGCTGTATGCTTTGATTATCACCAGTGTTTCAAACCTTCCTCAATCTAGGTTGTCAATGAATCTTCTTCCAATCCTATTGACATGTGCTAGCTGCTCATATTATTTGTTAAGCACGCGGATTGGATAAGTGTGGGGAATGGATACAACCCTGACACACACCTTTCCAGATTTTAACCCATTAAATAGCCCCTTTGTTCTCTTTTAAGGCCTGCCTCTTGGTCTGTGTGGAAGTTCCACACAAGCACCTTGAACTCTTCTGGAATTCGCATTCTTTGCAACGATTTATTATAACCCACAGTTTAGTGTCTATGTAGTCGATAAAACACTAGTAAACACCAAGGGCGATGAGTTTGCTCAGGCTTTCTGATTAAGGCAAAAGACTCCTAATGAAACAACGGTTAAGCACTTGGCTATTAAGCAGGGATTTGAATCCACCAATCATTCTGTGAGACGGTTTTGGCAGTGCACTCCCATAAAGATTTACAGATTGGGAAGTCCTATGGGAAGTTCTACTCCATCATATAAGAGTCACCAAGAGTCAGAATCGACTCAACAGCAATGGGTAATTATGACTAAATGCGTGGTTCAGTCATCTCAAGAGAAAACGGATAGTGAACTATTTCGCATACAGGCATTTCTGACATAAACCATTACCTCAACTTAATGCAGTAGTGGAGACACATATTTTAGAATGGAATGAATCTTCCAGATCTTGGCACACTTTCTCTCTTGGCTTCCCTCTAAGTATTTACTGCATGCTGTTGGTTATTTTCCACCCCTTCATATCCTTTCCTCAGCTCCCACTCAACTGCAACCTCTAAAATACAAATCTCTCTTGTATAACAGCCTCCATTTGGCAAGTTAGTTTACTGATTCAGGCATTTTTCTGCTAACACTAAAATATCACTTATCAATCCTTTGTCTGCCTCTAACTCCCTATGCTACCATAAAGCAAACTTTAATAAGCAAACTTTAATCTCCATGTATATGTTTTAAATAAAATATGACTATCTCTCAATGTACACATATCCACTTCTGAATCATCTATAAATCCCACAGCCTCAATTTTCCAAAGGATAATTTTTTTTAAACAATCCAAATATCTATTAGCTTTTAGAAAAGTTATGAACGATTTATCCATAAATATTTTTGCTGGTGGTAAAAAGAAGACAACTGAGAATTCAAGAACTTCTTTATCCTTGCCATGTAATAACTCTGAGTAATAAGAAAAAGCAGCATTTTCTCCATACACATCTGTGCTGAAGCTGTGGTTATATGTGTTCTTACAATTTAAAATTTTAAATTCAATAGATCATCCTCCCAAATAGTTTTTCAAGTCTATTAGCACCTCTCCACAAATCTTAGCAGCCCACAAAATATTCCCAAACATCATAATAGTCTCTTATTCAATGTATTCCACTACCACTGCCATTGAGTCAATTTTAACCAATAACAACTTTATAAGACAATGAACACCCAGCCTGAAGGCCATTCAGGACTGAGAAATCATCAATAGCAGCTAAAAGAAGCACTTCCAGCATCACCTCAGGGGTGAACTCGTGAATGGTTTGACCAGGTTGGCCTGCAGATTATGCTATAAATATCCAAATGTACCATGACAGAAAAAAAGCTCCTCCCTCCTGCAGGTTTTTCAGGGCATTAAATCTTTATGGATGCAGAGTGCCGCATCTTTTTTCTAATAAAGGACTGGTGGATTCAAACCACCAACCTTTCAGTTAGCAGTTAAGTGCTTTAATCACTGTGCCACCAGAATTATATACAAAGATTATTTTTCAGCAATCCACCATCTGGAAGATATAAGATAGAACAGATTCACTGACCTTTGGGGTAAAAATTAGGTTCATGAAAACCTGTGAAGAGATACTCACCCGATTCTATGAGAGAATACATACAGTAATAGAAAATATCAGTAATTGTGGTAAAGTGAAATTTCTTTATTAATATAATTCTCCTATCCATGTCTCTGTAACGCCCACCAAATATTGGATGGGATTCAGGGGCAACTAGGCAGGTGACACACTAATAAAGGGGATTGGTCAATTTTCGTTGCCACTCCCTTAGCTATAAGGAGGAGCCACCTAGGAATCAGGAACAGAGAGAAATCCCAGGCCATTCAAGAAAGAAGAGTCATCCATGGAAGATGTTGGCGATCTCTCTCTGAAATGGTGAAGGTATCAGAGGCTGCAGCATGGAGATCATGGGACAGAACAAAGAAGCCAGGTATAAACAACGAGCGTTCCTAGCTCTCAGAAGCAGAAGTTAAATGACAGTGTGGCTGAAAGGCTCAAGACCAGAGAGACTTGGCTGCTGACAGAGAAGAGGTATTGGCTGTGGATCAATGGGGGTATTCTTACTATTTACTGTTCCTGATTTGTGGTAATCTATTAATTTCCCCAATAAACTCTCATAATCATCAGTATTATCTGTGAATTTTATGTGGCCATTGAAATGGATTATTGAACCCAGCAGACAAGTAGAGTGCAGTGGGAGAAATGGTTGGGGTCAGAAAGATGGAGGGTAGCGACTGCTTCCATTTGGTGTAGTTAGAGGAAGTCAGACATGACCTCTGTACAATTTACTCTCAGTACCAGGAAAAGGAGCCTGGTGGTGTAGTGGTTCGCTGTTGGGGTGTGAACTGCAATATTCTCCTGGTTGGCAGTTGGAAACCACCAGCCACTCTGCTGGGGGAAGATAGGGCTTTCTATTCCTAGAAAGAGTTGCAGTCTCAGAAGCCCACAGGACATTGCTACGAGATAGCATCAACTCAGTGACACTGAGTTTGTTTGTTTTTTAGTATAGTGGGTTACACATTGGGCTGATAATCAAAAGGTCAACCCGTGGAAAGCACCCACTGCTCCCCAGGAGAAAGATGAGGCTTTCTATTTCCATAAATATGTAGTCTCTAAAACCACCAGGGAAGTTCTACTCTGTCCTAGCATCACTATGAGTCAGAATCAACTCAATGGCAGTGAGAGGGGAAGGTAACTGACCCTCTCAGCTTCTCCATTCCCTTGTATAGGCAGTCTTACTTGGAGCCTATTCAGTAATCTACTTTAAACTTCTATAATTTACTACTACTTTAAACTTTAAACTACTTTAAACTTCTATAATCTAATTACAGAACCATGAGAACTGAGAAAACAATACATAAGCATTCAGATAACAGCAGTAAAATATTGTGAATGTAATAAAGCAGAAAAAATGCCTCACTCTCCAAAAAGACATAATGGCTTATGAGCCATGTGTGACCTCTTTGGACTGCACAAAGGCGAATGCACATCCAGACCATCCAAGGCCAATTGCCTTAAGGCAGGGGTCAGACAAGTTTCTACTTGTGTTAAGCCAGGGTGACTAGAGAAACAAATTTCAGTGTCACTCATATATATGTAAGAAAGAGCTTCATATCAAGAAGTAATTGTATATCAAGAGAACATCCTGGCCCAGTCAAACTCAAGTCCATAAGTCCAATACTAGTCCATAAGTCCTATAATAGCCCACAAGTCCCTCTTCAGACTCATGCAGTCATATGCAGTGATGCAAAATACAGGCTGGTGGGTGCAAATTCTTGTCAATGCAGTGGTGGTGGATGCATCTCGAGAGATCTTGCAGCCATCAGGGCCAGCAAGCTCAAAGGTGAAGGCAGGTGGGGTGAGGGGGTTGCGAGTTGTTTCAGGACCCACCTTATGAGAAAGCCACACCCAGAGGGAGGCACCATCAGGCTGTGACCTGACTGATAGGCTACTCCACCCCTTCACTTTTATTTATCAAGTTAACATGAAATTATGTAACTACCACACTACTCTCCATCCTTCTTTATTCCGGCACTAACTATCCCTCCCAGGACACTCTATTTCTCTATTGGGTTCAAGAATTCATTTCAATGGCCAAACAATGTGCACACTTAAGGGAGGGAGCTCTTGTAAAATTGAAAATTCTTCATCACTTTAGACATCAGAACTTTTCATTCAAATTCTGAGAGTGGTTAGTCAAATCAACCTCTTAAAGACCATTAAAAACAAAACAAAATTCAAAAGCACTGCCATCAAGTCATGCTGACTCATAGTGACACCCTGTGAGCTTCCAAACTATAAGTGTTTAGAGGAGTAGAAAGTCCAATCATTCTCTTGCAGAGCTGCTGGTGATTTTGAACAGCTGATCATGTAACCATGCAGGCTGCAGCCCAATGGGATCCATAAAAACGAAACAGCATACCAAAACCAATGGGACACAGCAAAAAAAAAAAAAACAGTCAACAGAGGTCAATTTATATCAATTAATGCACACAGGAAAAAAGAGGAGAAAATCGTGTTCAACACCTTAATAGAACACCTCCAACAATTAGAACAGAGTAAACTGTATAAATCCCTCAACAGCAAAAAAGAAAGAAATCATAAAAATTAGAGCAGAAATAAATGACCTGGAAACAAAAACAATGGGGGAAAAATCAACAAAGCAAGAGGTGGGTTCCTTGAAAGGATTACCAAAATTGGCAAACTGCTAGCAAACTTAGCAAAGAAAAAGAAAGAGCTGGCAATAATACCTACAATGAGTGATGAAACAGGTGGCATCAACACAAATCTGAAATAAAGAGAATATAACTCAGGATCATGAAAGACTGTATTCTAACAAATTAAAAAATCTGAATGACATGGACAAAGACCTAGAAAAACACTCTCTTCCCTATTTAATACATGTGGACAGTAAGAAAGTGAACAGACCCATAACTACAGAAGAAGTACACAAGGTCATCAAGAAACTCCCAGGCAAAAAGAGCGCAGGGCCAGATGGATTCACCAGAGAATTCTACCACGTATTCAGGGAATATCTAGCACCAACTCTACACAAACTATTCCAGCACTCTAGAAAGGGACAGCAAAACTCCCAAACCCATTCGATTAAGTCAGCATAACCCAGACACCAAAACCAGGCAAAGAACTACAAAGATAGAAAACAGATCGATATTCCTCATGACAAGGATGTAAATTCTCAACAAAATCCTAGCCAACAGAAGCCAACAACATATAAAAAAAATAATACCAATACATGATGAACAAGTGGTATTCACACCAGGGATGCAAGAATGGTTCAGCATTCAATAAACAATGTTATCCACTACATAAACAAGAAAAAGGATAAGAACTGTATGATCATATCAATTGATTCAGAAAAAGAATCAGACAATATCCAATGCCCATTCTTAATTTTTTTTAAAAAGGTCTTAATAGCTAGGCATAGAAGGTAAAATCTTCAACACAATAAAGACCATATATGAACAACCAGTAGCTAACATTACACTCAAAGGAGAAAACCTGAAAACATTTCCACTGCATAAGTGAATCCGACTAGGATAGTCCTTATCGCCACTCTTTTTTAACATTATACTAGAAATCCTAGCCAGAACCTCAAGACAACAGCAAGAAACCAAGGGAGTACAACTGGTTAAAGAAGTTTGATGTGAAACTTTCACTATTTGCAGACAATATGACTTTATATACAGAGCATCCAAATGTATCCACAATAGGATTGTTGGAAACAATTGAGGAGTTTAGAAGAGTAGCAGGATACAAAGATTAAAAAGCAGAAATTAAATGATCTTCTATAGTTTAGTGATTAGAATTCTGAAAAGGACATCAAGAAAATAATACCACTTACAAGAGCTGAAATACCTAGGAATAAACCTAACCAAAATACCTGTATGAAGAAAAGTCCAGAACATTATTCTAAGAAACCAAAAGGGATCTACACAAATGGAGGAATAGCCCATATTCGTGGATAGGAAGACTCAATAGTGTGAAAATGTCAATACTACCTAAAGCAATCTGCAAATTCAATGCAATCCTGATCAAAATTCTAAAATCATCTTTAAAGAAATGGAAAAACTAATTTCCAACTTCATATGTAGGGGGAAGAAGCTCTATATAAACAAAGAATTCCTCAAAAAGAAGAACAAAGTAGGTAGTCTTGCATTACCTGACCTCTCAAAATCTACTACACAGTCACAGTTGTCAAAAAATCCTGGTACTGGTATAATGATAGATACATAGACCAATATAACAGGACAGAAAACCTTCAAATAAAAACATCCACATACAGAGACAACTGATTTTTCACAAAGGCCCAATAAGCATTCAATGGGAAGTGGGTGCTCTCTTCAATAAATAGTGATGGAAAAACTGGATATCCATCTGCAAAAGATTGAAAGCAGATTCATATCTCACCCTGTGCACAAAACAAAACAAAAACTCAAGGCTGCTCAAAGACCTAAATGTAAAACCCAAAGCTCTCGGGATCACTAAGGAGAAAAATGCCTACTACAAGGCATACACGAGCTACCAGATCTAAAAAAGGAAGACAAAATAGATGAATGGGGCCTGTTAAAAATAGAACACTTATGTACACTGAAAGATTTCAATAAAAGAGTAAAACAGGAGTCCACTTATTCAGAAAAGATATTTAGTGATGATATAATGGACAAAGGACTAATTACTAAGATCAACAGTATACTACAAGTCTACAACAGGAAAAAAACAAATAAACTTCTGAGAAGGTGGGCAAAAGACCAAAACAGACAATTCACAAAGAATGACACCTGAATAGCTAATAAACACATGAGGAAATGTTCTCATTCACTAGCCATCTGGGAAATGCAAGTCAAAACAACCATGAGACACCATCAAACAGCCATAGCCAAAACCCAATTAAAAAAAAAAAGAAGCTGAGAACAACAAATGCTGGAGAGGATGTAGAAAGATGAGAACTCTTACACACTTCTGCTGAGCTTGTAAACATGTACAGCCACTGTGGAAAGTGACATGGTGATTCCAAAAATAGATGGCAAAAGAAATACCATATAATCCAGCAAAATAATTTTATTGGGTCTATAATGCAAAGAAATAAGAAATATCATGAACATTTGTGTTGTGCTCCCCCCCCCATTCACTGAAGCAGAGTTCACAATAGCAACTCAGGTATATACACACACAACACAATACTATACTTCCTTAACAATGATTACGAAACTCCTCATGACATGGAGGGATCTGGAAAACATTAGGCTGAGTGAAGTGAGTCAATCACAAAAGGGCAAATACCGTATGTGTCCTCTGCTGTAGGGACAAGCAACAGACAGGCACAAGCTCAGACTTGCAGAGCATCCAGTGTGCTGGCGAGGCTGGCCAAGCATCCTGGTAGAGAGGCTGATGGTCGCTAATGAACCATACACCATTCCAATTATGTGTCCTGAAGTCACTTTGGTAGAGGGCTCCTCACATTAGCTGGGATCAAATTGTCGAGAAAGAGGGAGACAAAGTTAGCTACTGAGTGGGATGGGAAGAAACTGGTTACCAAACAGAATGCATTGGAGAGATGATTATAGGAGATCAAAATGATAACTCTGACTTGAATGGTCAAAGCCTTGTCAGTTGATCCCCCTCTCTAATGTATGTTGAGCCTGATCTCATTTTTAACCATTTCTCTGGGGTTTGGGGCGGGGGGCAGTTATGGTTGTTGTTCACATTGAGGTTAATCACAGATGTATTTTGCCATTGCGGGGACCCTCTTGAATTTTTGTTATATGTGTTTCTGTTTTCCAGTTTATGAAACCCAGGATTGATGAACCTATAGGGACAGCAAGTAGAATAAGAGTTCCAGTGGGGGAGGGGGAGTAAAGGGGAATTGATGTCGATGAGTTCAAGAGGAAGAAAATGTTTTAAAACCGTTGTAGCACTTTTGCAATACTTCTTGATGTGACTGAAGTATGGAATTATATGATATCTGTACTAGCTCCCAATAAAATGGTTTTGAGGAAAAAATGTTTTAAACAGCAAAAGGAAAACCCCAAATGTACTGCACTAGAGTCCAGTCGGACTCTGAGACTCCATTTAGGACAGAGTATAATTGTCCAGCAAACTTTTCCAAACTTATTATCTTTACTGGAGCAGAATACACCATCTTCCTACCTTAAAGAATATAGGCCATTTAATTAAATACAATACATTTCCTACAGGTATTTGGAACTAAATACATGTCTCTGAGAACATACAGTAAGATACATTACTTTGGCACATAGCTGTGACAATAATTACACCAAAATTCCAAGCAAAAGCACAATTTAACAAGACAGCTGCTTTGTAAAATTCACTTAACATCTCAGGAAAGTTTAATAAACTAAACTGAACCAATTCATACTTTGTATACTGCCAAAATTGTGTGTCCAGTTTGTAATGATATTGCTGCTATCTCCTTGCTTAATTGATAACCAAATTGTAATGCTATAAAATCTTGAGCATAAATTTAGGTGAGAAATGAGTGCCAAAATAAAAGAAAAGGTGCTAGCTTCCGAACAGAAAGGTGTATTGTGTTTGGTGATACAGAGCTTCAACCAAAAAGAGGAACACCCTAAGTAAGATGAACTGGCACAGTGGCTACAACACAAGGCTCGGACAGACCACCGACTGTGAAGATGGCACAATTCTGTTCTGTTGCACAAAGGGTAGAGCCAATTGAATGGCATCTAACAACAGAAACCACAAAAATATATGTCTATTTGTAGGTCATGGAAAGTTACTGTCTGTTGGTTTTAGTACACCCAGAGTTGAATATTCTTCTGAAGATGACTTAGGCTAGCTTTTAAATGAGTTTTTAGAACATGTTATGTAGCTTAAGAAATAAAATATGATAAAAATTATATTTGGATTGGGACATACATAAATGACATAACTTTGACCTCTTGCTCTCCATGTTAGTGTATAATACTAGAGAGCTTCAAAACGTTGAAGGGGGAAATGGTGGGTAAATTTTAAAATTCTATAGAAAACTATGACACATGAATAAGAACAATAAAAATAGCCCAATCAGAAAAATGGAAACAAGTCATGAAGAGAAAATGTACTGGAGATGATGTCCAAGCAGCCAATAATCATGAAATGTTCACATTCATTAGCAATAAGAGAGATACAAATGAACACAATGATGAGATACTGCCTCACACCAACAATCTTAGCAAAATTAAAAAGAAACAAACCAGAAAATAATACATGCTGGAGTGAAAGTGGAGATTGGAATGCTCATATATTGCTGGTAGGACTGTAGAATTGTACAAACACCATGGAAATCAGGATGACACTTCCTTAAACAAATGCAAAACAATTACCTTATGATCTTGCAATCCCTCCCTCTACTGGGTGTATACCCCTAAAGAAATAAGCAACATAACATGAACAGACATATGCATACTTATGTTTATTGCAGCAATTTCTGTAAGAGCAAAAAGATGAAAACAACCCAAACCTTTTAGTGCCTGAAATGAGGTCATCAAGCTGCGACCTGATTAACAGGCTAAATTCCACCCCTTTACTCTTAATAGTCTCAAATTGACAACAGATTATGCGACGACCACACTATCTGATCTTGTGAGTTACTGTTATCAATTTGATCCCACATAGATAGTTCTTAAATGAGTACAGTACTCAAACAAATATTCTTTACTAGTAAATCTAAACTATTGTTTGATTTTACAAATATGTCTGGGGTATTTTTGATTTGAGGTTTATAAGTTATCTCAGGGCAGGAGTTTCAGGGGTTTATCAGCCACCCTGACTCCAAAATGTTTGGATTCATGAAAAATTTGGATACTGTCCAGTTTCTGGTTAGGATTCTTCTATAGTATCATTGTTCAAAATGCTCAGTAATGTAGTTGTGCATCATCCAGTCCTTCTGGTCATGGCACAGGGAGGTAGTGTTCATGGAGACAGCCACACAGTCCATTTTCTCCTCCTGCTGCTGACTCTCTGTCCAATGTTGTTCCAAATAGAGATCGATTGTTGTACTTTGGATAGTGGCCAATTACACACTTCTAAGGCCACAGACACCCCAGGAGCTGTGCAATCAGCTAGAGGGTAGACTAGAAGAACTAAGCACATTATTGGGCTCACAACATGAGATCATGACACTAAGTCTCCAAAACAAGGAATTAAATTGCACGAGGAGGTTGCTGGTACAGGAGCAGTGTCAGCAGTTACTTTGTTGTTATACGTGTACCTTTCACAACTTTTGCCAATTCAACTGTTAATAGGTGTACAGCCAATTGACAAGAATTAAATTAACTAGCTGTGTAACCCTATCCTTCATCATTGTGAGTTTTTTAATCACCATAAACTGAAACTCAGTGCTTCATATGCAATAATCCCCCCTTATATCTTCCTCCCACCCTTGGAGCCACTAAGAAACTTTGATCTCTATTCATTTGTTGATCTTACCTTTTGAAATATTTCTGGTGCTGTAAGAGTTAAGCATTCAGCTGCTGACCAACAGCTCAGTTGTTTGAGCCCACCAGCAGTTTCATGAGAGAAAGATATGGCAGTCAGCTTCCACAAAGATGTAAACCTTGAAAACCCTGAGGCAGTTCTATCCTGTCCTATATGGTCACTATGAGTTAGAAGGGCTCAGCGACCTCAACAAGGCTGCAGAAATTGGTGCAATACCAATAGAAATGTTTCAACACGCTGATAAAACATTGGAAGTGCTTATTCATCTATGCTTGGAAATGTGGAAAACAACTACTTGACCAACTGACTGGAAGAGATCCACATTTATGCCCATTCCAAAGAAAGGTGACCCAACAGAATGGTCAAATTATAGAACACCATCATTATTACCACACGAAAGTAAAATTTTGCTGAAAGTCATCCAATAATGGTTGCAGCAGTACATTAACAGGGAGGGAGCAGCCAGAGGTCAGCCTGGATTCCGAAGAGAATGTGGAACACGGGACATCATTGCTGATGTCAGATGGATTTTAAGCTCAAAGAAGAGAATACTAGAAAGATGCTCACTTATGTTTTATTGACTCTGCCAAGGCATTTGACTGTGTGGACCGTAACAACCTATGTACAGGCTTGAGCAGAATGGGAATACTAGAATACTTCATGGCGTTCATGCAGAACTTTCACATGGATCAAGAGGCAGTTGTCCAAATGCAACAAGGGAACATTGCATGATTTAAAATCAGGAAAGGTGTGTATCAGAGTTGGATATCATCAACATACTTATTCGGTCTGTATGCTGAGCAAATAATCAGAGGAACTGGATTATATGAAGAATACAGCATCAAGATTCGAGAAAGGCTTATTAACAATCGGCAATATTCAGATGACACAACTTTGTTTGCTGAAAATGAGGAAGACTTAAAGCACTTGCTGATGATGATCAGGATTTCAGCCTACAGTATGGATTACAACTCAATGCGAAGAAGACCAAAATCCTCAAAACTGGACATAGACAACACCATGATAAATGGAGAAAAAGTTGACATTGTCAAGGATTTCTTCTTTGCATTCACAAGCAGTGCTCAAGGAAGCAGTAGTCTAGAGCTAAAAGGATACATAACAATGGGTAAATCTACTACAGAAGTCTTCTTTGAATTATTGAAAACCAAGGATGTTACATTGAGGACTACGGTGCGCCTGACACAATCCATGGTATTTTCAATAGGCTCATGGGTATATAAAAGTTATATATTGAATAAAGAAGATAAAAAAGAATTGAAACATTTGATTTGAAGTGCTCATGAATAATATTGAAAGTACCATGGACTCCCACATGAACAAAAAAAATCTACATTTAAAGGAATCCAGCCAGAGAAGGACATTGGGCCTTCACTCAAGTACTTCCTCAATGAAAGAATACTTTCTTCTATTAAATTGGCATTCTATGATGCTCACCTTCCCGACACAACCACTGAAGACAAATCAGGTGAATAAGCAAATGTGGTGAAGAAGGCTGATGGTGCCCAGCTATCAAAAAATATAGGGTCTGGGGTCTTAAAGGCGTGAAGGTAAACAAGTGGCCATCTAGCTCAGAAGCAACAAAGCCCACACGGAAGAAGCATACCAGCCTGTGTGATCATGAGGTGCCAAAGGGATCAGTTATCAGGCATCAAAGAACAAAAAAATCATACCATTGTGTGCTCACCTCCATGATACAATCGCTGAAGACAAATGGGTGCATAAGCAAATGTGGCAAAGAGTTGATGGTGCCAGGCTATCAAAAGATAGAGCATCTGGGGTCTTAAAGGCTTGAAGGTAAATAAGCAGTCATCTAGCTCAGAAGCAACAAAGCCCACATGGAGGAAATACACCACCCTGTGTGATCATGAGGTGTCGAAGGGATCCGGTATCAGGCATCATCAGAACAAAAAAATATTATCATAGTGAATGAGGGTGGGAGTAGGGAGTGGAGAGCCAAAGCCCAATTGTAGGCCACTGGATATCTCCTTACAGAAGGGTCTCAGGGAGGAGATGAGTCAGTCTGGGTGTAATGTAGCAACAATGAAAAATACAACTTTCCTGTAGTTCCTAAATGCTTCCTCCTCCCCACCACCTCCCACCCCACTATCATGATCCCAATTCTACCTTACAAATCTGGCTAGACCAGAGGATGTACACTGGTATAGATAGGAACTGGAAACACAGGGAATCTAGGACGGATGATCTCTTCAGGACCAGTGGTGTAAGTGGCGATACTGGGAGGGTAGAGCGAGAGTGGGTTGGAAAGGGGGAACTGATTACAATGATCTACATGTGACCTCCCTGGGGGACGGACAACAGAAAAGTGGGCGAACGGAGACATCGGACAGGGGAAGGGGGAGCAGGGAGGGAGGGGCAAAATGAGGACCTGATGCCAGGGGCATAAGTGGAGAGCAAATGTTTTGAGAATAATGAGGACAATGAATGTACAGAAGTGCTTTACACAATTGATGTGTGCATGGATTGTGATAAGAGTTGTAGGATCCCCTAATAAAATGGTTTTTTTTTTTTAAAAAAAGGAATCCAGCCTGAATGCTCCTTAGAAACAAGATGGCAAGAGACTTCATCTCATGTCCATTGAACATGTTATCAGTAAAGACCAGTCCCTGGAGCAGGATATCATGCCTTGTAAAGTAGAGAGGCAGAAAAAAAGAGGAAGGCTCTCATCAAAGTGAATTGACACAGTGACTGCAACAGTGGACTCAAGCACAGGAACAATTGTGAGGATAGCACAGGATAGTAGTGTTTCATTCAGTTGTGTAGAGTCACTGTGAGTCAGAATAGCCTGCATGGCACTTAACAGCAACAAGAACAACAATAGTTTTGTTTTGAGTTTTTAATATATATATATGAAATCATACAATATGATGTCCTTTTGTAACTGACTTATTTCATTCAGAGTAAAATCTTCAAGCTCTAGTAATATTTTACAGCATATTTAGATAAACATTTAAAATATATTTAGAAAATTTATCCTACTGGTTAAGTAGTATTCCAGTGTATGTCGTCTGTACCACATTTTGTTTACACATCCATTAGTTGATAGACATTTAAGCTGGTTCTACCTTTTGGCTACTGTGACTAATACTGCAATGAACACTGTTATATAAGTATCTGCTTGATCTCTGCTTTCAAGTATTTTAGATATATACATAGATATGGTATTGCTGGGTCATATGGCAGTTCTATATTAGTTGCTTTAGCAATCATCACACTGATTTTCACAACAATGTATCATTGTGCATCCCAAACAATAATAGATAAGGATGCAGTTACCCTACACCTTGTTCAATATTGGCTATTTTCTGGGTTTTTTGTTTTGATTTTTATCTTAACCAAGGAATAAGATGTCATGGGATCTTTAAATAAGCAAGCTTGGCAGCTACCCTTTTTTTCTGGTAGTTGGCGTGAATTGGCATTTCATTGTGGTTTTTAATCTCTCTAATTGGTAATGATATTAAACATATTGAGCACCTTTTCATGTTTGGTGGTGATTAGAGTGTCCTTTGTGAAATTTCTCTAGTCCTCAGCCTATTTTATGATCAGATGAGGTTACTTGTCTAATTGCTGCTAAGTCTTGACAGTTTTATTTGTATTTTGTTATTGGATTCTTATCTGATATAGTTTCAAAAATATTTTCCAGTTGGTAAATTGTCTTTTTGCTTTTTAGTAAAATCTTTGATGACTAAGCATTTTTCATTGTTAAGAGATCCCATTGACTTGTTTTGCCTCTTGTTGATCTGTGCTTTTACTATTGTGATACTAATTCATTGTTACCTATTTTGATGCTGTTTCTCCCAAGATACTCTACTTCTCTGTGGGGTTTGATAATTTTTTGCGATGGATACAAAAAGATGTCACGTTAATGATTAAGGTTTGTGGTCTTTGTGTATTTTTTTTTAATCCACTGCCTTCTATTCTGACTCAGCGATCCTCTCGAGTGTTTTCAAGGCTGTAAATCATTACATGAGAAGATAGCCTTTTCATCTCTCTCCCATGAAGCAGTAGGTAGGTTTGAACCACTGGCATACTGGTTAGCAGCCCAACATGGAATCCACTATCTCATCAGGTCTCATGCCATTTAACAGTGCCACCAGGACTCTTTAAATGCCTAATATGCATGCAAAGTTGAATAGTAAAAAAGGAATAACTGATGCATTCAAAATATGGTGTTGGGAAAGAATACTTAATATACTAATGTGGCCAAAGGAATGAGCTATCAGTTTTAAAGGAAATACAACCAGGAAACAACTTGAAATTAGAATGGAGGGATTTCAACTCACTTACTTTGTACATGTCATAAGGGAAGACCAAGCTGCTAGAAAAGGAGACCGTGTTTGGTATAGTAAAAGGTCAGTGAAAATGAAGAAAACCTCCCATGAGATGGACTATCTTGATAAGCCTGACCATAAACCCAAATAGTCAACAATTACGAAGATGAAGCAGGATAAAGCAACATCCCAACGCCTCCAAAGGCACCACCAACCAAGGAGTTTTGGTGAGCTCGGGAATAATTTTTCTCAAATCTCAGTATGTTAAATCTTTGTCTTTCACAAATATTTTTGGATACATGTTGGGGGTTTATCTCTATGCTACATTTTCAATCTTATTCAGATTTTTTTAAACTGAAAATATTGGATTTGTAATGATTGGATTAGAGTTTAAATTCTTGTAAAATGTTATGGATGACAATCAAAGCACAAAATCCATTTGCAGAGTTCCCATGTGGATTAAGCTTCAAGTGCACTCCTCTGACCATTAACCGGGGTTGAGAACAGTCTTGCCCTCAGGTGGAATGCATTGGACAGGAAATTGCCTCCATCCCCTAGACAGCACAGGGAGGGGCAGTCTCCTTCAGGGGCTTGCCTGGGTGTGTCCTTGATCTATCACACTGCCATACTGGGGTTGCAGTCAAGGGTCATATCCTGACTGCAAGGCCTTGGGCCAATCTTGTGAGCTCTTCTAATATAACGTGAGTGTCCCAATCATGGTCCAATTCCCATTTCTGTAGTCCCACCTATTAACTCTGCCACCAATCATTCTGTGACAGTTTCCTTTGCTCTTCCATGTCCTTTCTAAGTCTCTGAATCTCAGCAAACCTTCGGAAGCAATTGTGACCTCATGTGAATGGTCCTTCTGATCTGGATGATATGTCTTTGTCCTGTTTAGACTTGCAACATGTTGAACTTATATTTCAGATTTTTCTATCTCTTCTGTACCTTAAAACAATATTCAGCATACAAGTATGCTTAAAATTAACAGCCCATGGAACTTATTAGATTAAAAAAATAATTTTATTGGGGGCTCATACAGCTCTTATCACAATACATACATGCACCCATTGTATCACAATACATACATGCAACATTTGTTGCCATTATCATTCTTAACACATTTGCTTTCTACTTGAGCCCTTGGAATCAGTTCATTTTTCTCCCTTCATCCCTCTCACGAACCCTTGATTATTTATAAATTATTATTTTGTCATGTCTTACCTTGTCCGATGTCTCCCTTCACCCACTTTTCTGTTGTCCCCAGGGAGGTGGTTATATGTAGACCATTGTGATCAGTTCCCACTTTCCCTTACCCTCCTGGTATCGCTACTCTCATTATTGGTCCTGAGGAGTTTATCTGTCCTGGATTTCCTGTGTTTCCAGCTCTGATCGGTACCAGTGTACATCCTCTGGTCTAGCCAGATTTGTGAGGTAGAATTAGGATCATGATAGTGGTGGAAGGAGACATCAAAGAACGAGAGGAATTGATGCCTTTTTCTTAAAGTTGTTCATAGATAGGCATATTGTATTGACCAAGTCTGAGGAGTAGTGAGTCCTAGGAATAAAACCGTTAGAAATAACATCTGAAATTACCAGAACAGTGGTGCATGGAGTAACTACATGGGCAAATTTCCAGATTATAGAATCAGTTTGAATAAAATGTTAGAGGATATCTATTCTTAGTTGTCCAATTAATTACATAAATTTATAGACTAACACTTGGTATGTCAAGGCAGAAAAATAACTAGCCTAGAGGGATTGAGTCCTCTTCTTTTTCTAGCCTACTTTAGGCAATTTCTCAGAGTTCATTACATCCTAGATTTTGTTTGATTTTGTCTCAGTTTGCTTCATTCAGTACATTTCCAAGTCTTTTCTTGATAATAATTTTATTCCCCTGTCTGCCTTCTCTTGGCAACAGCTAATCTGGCTACAAGCCCAAAACATGGCAAATGACAAATCACTACCAGATGAATCTACAAGTTTTACAGTGTTTCCTCCAGCCTGAGAACATTTGAGGCCCAATAAAATTACTAGAGTGATTTGGAATCACAAAGATACATTTATTTTATGGAAATTCTCGGGTTCTAATAGATTATAAAGCAGCAACAAAGAGTATCATTAATTTTTAAAATCAGAAAATAAGAAATGAATTGTGGAAGCCAAGAAAAATTATAATGGCGAATTAAAAGTTATTAAACTAATGATGCCATGACAAATTTTCAGCTTTTACTTTCTTTTCCTGGGAGTTGATTTAATGAAAAAAATAATTTGTTATAAAAATTATGCATGATAATTTAAAAAATCAAAACATTACATATAATATCCCTCAAAGGAAAACATGTTAATATAACCTCACTCCTAAGGTATATAGCTATATTCTTAATTTTTTTGAAGATTTTTAATTTTAAATTTTTGTGTTCAGATAGCATTGGTATATAATATTCCAATAAAAAAATCAAGCTTTACTTTTCAAAACTTATCAGTGGATCTAAATACAGGTTTTTTCATAGTATGTGTATAATCATTTTTTTATGAACTAATGAGTTAAAAATTAAAAAGAAAAGGAAAACTCAGTTTTGTAACTGAGTTCACAATAAAAAACATAAAAAACAAATTACCCATTTGAATCTCAAAGAAAACTATCTAAGTAACCCATCAGGATATTTTAAAAGTGTGGGGTGCTTGTTTTATTTTATCCTTCAAGAGCTTTAAGAATTTGCCTAAGTGTCCCAATCCAAATATAATTTTTATCATATTTTATTTCTTAAGCTACATAACATGTTCTAAAAACTCATTGAAAAGCTACCCCTTAAATATATACAGTATAATTTTTGAAATATATATGATACATTAGATGATCATGTAAACTGGTAGAAAATGTAGTGTTTCAAATTAAAATTGGATATTTTAAATGCTTTGTAAAAGGATATTTAAGTTATAGATCAACTTAGGGCATTTACCCTGCACTTTGCAGATGTGTAGGCTTAAAGATATTTGCACCAGTTTACAATTGTTGCATGCCACCACACAGGGTTAACCTCTAGGAAATCCCAGGGGGTCTAAATCTTTCTGTAGCTCCCTGCTACCCAAATATCTTCATTTAGATTTTAATTCTTTGCACCTTTTTTAATATGCAAAGTTAAGCATGTTACTTTACCTAAGCCTCCCTTTTCCTAGCTTAAAAAGGCGACATTGGTATTGGCTACTTGGTGGTGCCTATTAAGGATTATTTTAAGAATAACATGAGAATGAGAATATGATTTGGTAAGAATGATTTTATAACAGCAGAGGACTATAAGACAAGAAAATGCTTTGGGTGACTGCCTTCTTTGGCTTGGTATATTTGTGCTGCACTCTTTTTGCCAGTTTCATCTCTTTGACAGGAATAAATTTTAAAATTTGCCCTCCAAATCTTAGGACTCAATTAAATCACATGATCATA
Source organism: Tenrec ecaudatus (assembly GCF_050624435.1). NCBI lineage: Eukaryota > Metazoa > Chordata > Mammalia > Afrosoricida > Tenrecidae > Tenrec > Tenrec ecaudatus. The sequence goes on from NC_134530.1 coordinate 104,286,659, forward strand.
AGAAAACAGGGAAACACAAGTACATTTCTTGAGGCATTCTAAGAAACATTTACCAACTATGCTATCTAACTCCATTAGAATTAAGGCCTTGGCAGAGGAAAAAATCTGAAGGAGTTTATCAAAGTTATAATGTCTTTAAAATTTGTGGCAACATTTACCACTTCCACCTTTTCCCTGAAACAAGGCAGATTTGAATTTAAAGTGATTATGCTGGCAACAAATGTACAAATGTGCTTGACACAATGGATGGGTGTATGGATTGTGATAAGAGCTGTATGAGCCCCCAATAAAATGACTTTAAAAAATAATAGATATTTTTCCTCCTTAATGAAGAGGACCGTGAGCAGGAGAGTTGTTTTTGTTGTTCTTGTTATTGGGTGTTATCCTGACTCCTAATGCTCCCATTCACCCTCACTGCCAAGTTGATTTCAGGTCGTGGGACAGGGTAGAACTACCCCTGTGGGTTTCCAAGGCTGGAACTCTTTAAAGGCACAAAGAGCCTCCTGATTCCTCTGCAGAGGGGCTGGTGGTTCTTTACTGCTAACCTTGTGGTTAGCTGCCCAAAGTATAACCCCTACACCACCAGAGTAAAATTGCCTTATATGGGATTCTTAGCTGTAATGTTTACAGAAGCAGATTCCCAGGTCTTTCTCCCAGGGAGCAGCGAGGTGGGTTTGAATTGCCCACTTTTATAGTCAACCTTTGTGCCATTCCTGCCGGAATTACCATCACTTTAAAAAGAATACTGCGGTTTATCATCAGATGACAAAAAAATCTAGAATTACTATATAATCTCTACCTTCATCTATATACAAAGACACTATTTGATTATGAGGCTGACTTCTGGAAGGGTTTTAAAATATCATTAGCGATAAGTCTGAAGGAGTTCAGAGTTTATCAAGGTTATCATTTCTTCAATGTGTACTCATGAAGAACAATAGCCTAATGTTAGAAATATCAACACCTTATCTATGCACTGCTTTATCTATGGGAGTGGAGAGTATATTTGGGGGAAAGGGTGAAAATATTTTCCTAATATTTCAACCTTTTTCTCTTGAAAATTTGCCCAGTGCATCAATATAAGCAGACTGAGATAAGTTCTCTTAAATGTGGACCTTCTCAACTTACAACGCACTCTTCAACAATTTCTCCCTACTTTCCTTCCTGGCCTGAAGCCATAGCGTGGGTAAGGGCCACCCAAGGCTGACAATGAATGAAATGCAGGCAAATTCCAAAGCCAGCCAGAATTTTTCTCCTATACAAAACAGTAAATGGTTATAACTGAAGCAGCAGCATCCACAGGCTTGGAGGGTTTAAGGTTGATGGCTCCCCCCAAAATGAATCTGTGAGCTGAAGATGGAGGTAAAAAAGAAACTTCAAAGGAACACGTCTAGACGACACCTTCCTGTCTCAGGGAATTGCTTCCAACCTCCACTCAGACGCAGGGGAACGGGAAAGAGAGCCTGTCAAACCTCATTGACCATAGGTAATGGTACAGGGTAATTTCTTCTGATAATGTCACCCAAAAAGGAAATCCTACAGACTAAACCAATTAAGACCTCAAGGGAAATATCATATGAACAAAATTGTTTTTTGTTTTTTGCTTTTGTGGGGGGTTTTGGGGAAGAAGGGGATGTGGATAGGATTTTTTAAAATTGATTCAGGCCTCTTGTTTTTTAATGAAAAGAAAAGGAACTGAATTTGAGGGAAAAAGAACTTGTGTGATATATGAGAATAGATAAGTCTTTTATAAGCTTTCCCTATTAGATATTGATGAACTATTAAAATCTTAGGTTCCCCATAACCAGAAGGCACGCGCCTTTCAACAGCACAAAATTATTTTACAAAGAAAAAAAATGATTAATTTTGTTAACTTGACTAGCTGATATTTTACTGGGTGCTTCTGAGAGGAGATCTGAAGGCAGGCTTGTGATCACATGAACTGATTTTATGGCAGTATGTCTCATTCATAAGTCCTATTCATCTGTAAGGTGTCTTATGTGAATAAGTGTCTTATCCTGGAAGAAGCCCTGTGGGTGTGGGGTTATGTGCCGGGCTGCTAACCGAATTAACGTCCTCTATTCTTCATTTTAAATGGATTTTAAGAAAGGAGACAAAAAAATTAAGAGTATTAAATTTGTTGACACTGCTTATGCAAATTTCCTTTTGAAGTAACCATAAAAGAAAGAAAAAAGAGTGTTCTAGTGAGTGAGATTCAAAAAGATAGTCTTTCTGATGATTCTATAGCCGTAAGAACGTGAACACGCTGGAAAGGCTGATCTAGCATGTTATATCAGGGATGATCAATGTTCTTTGTTAAGAGCATTTACATTTTTTAAATCCTACATTTTTCATTATATAAGTCCACCTCTGATATTTAATCAAGTGACTCTATCTTCCTGTTTGCCAGGCCACCTTGTCCCAAATTGTTTGGAAGTAGGCTTTGCTATTTCCTTTTTCTAACTTTAACCCACTTCAGTAGGCACCATCTTCAATAGTCACCCATGAGACTGTAACCTACTTCTCTGTCCTTTTCTACAAAATACAACCCACGTATAAAAGCACTTTTCTTTGAATCTGTTGTTGAATTGAGTCTCGGGTCTGAAAATGTGAATAGAACCACAGTTCTATATTACAAATGAACTATGCTTCCTTAAGAAAAGTTAGCTAACTGGTAAAAGTCTAGTTTGAAACTTACCAAAGGTTAACAATTTTGTGCAAGAGAAATCCTTAGGATGCTTGTTTAACAAAAATTCTAAACTCTATGTCTCTCTGATTAGAAAAGTAATTGAGGATATTTTATGAACAATTTGGAAATGTTTGAAGGACATAAAACTCAACTATCAACATTTTTGGCACATTCCATTCTATTTTTATATCTCCACATAGTATTTTATATATAGTTAAGTTCATACTTAATGCATGACATGTTTTTACTTAGTTCTATCATAATTTACATACTTTAAAATCTCTGCAGAAGAATGATCTTAGTAACTGCATAATATTCTATCCCATAAATAGATTGTATCTTAATACTCAATCTTGATGATTCAACAAATTTGGGTATCTTGCTTGCTGCAAATAGTATGCTATTAACAACAACAAAAACTGCCCTCACTTCACAAATTTAAGTAAATTTTTAGGATTATTTCCTCAAGACAGGTATTTAGGAAGCAAGGGTGTGATATTTTTTTAAGTTACATCCTCCTTATTTAAAATTAAGATAAGCTCTTTAGTAGTGAAAAACAAAATAATGACAAGAGAAAATACAGGGTAACCATGCTCTCAGATAACCTATCACTATGATATTCCTCAAATTCTATCATATTTCCTTCTACTCTTTTTTCTTGCCTTAATATTATTTGGAAGTATTTTGTATATGTAATTTTGTATCTAGCTTTTTAAACGTTTAACTATAATAAACATTGTCCCTGAGGCACTGAAATATTTTACACTTATTATTAATAGCTGCATTATGCTGTATCATATGAAGAAAACATATTTATATTAGCACACCCCTGAACAAGTTAGGCTGTTTATAGTTTTTCTTTATAATTAACAAGGCTGTAACAAACATCTCTGTAATCCTGAGAATGTTATATTAATTTTGTAGAGATTGCTAAGAAGGAAAAGTGCTGCACTATAAGCATCTTAAAGTTAAATATACATATGCATATTTATATATCAAGAAAAGACACACCATTTTTCCTTCCAATGGGAGCATGAACAACCTTTACCTTCACCAGAACTATTGCATATTATTCACTTTGCTACATTAAAAGATGAGAAAGAGAATCTCATTATTCTGTTGGAGCTTTTTAGCTACTACTGAGAGGGTTTTTTTCTTCTTATGTTTACTAGACATTTGTAGTTCCTCTCTTATATAATGTATGGTGATTCCCCCCCCCCACTTATTTATGGGTCTTAATATTTTCTTATTGAGCCACATGAGCTCTTTATAGAACAGTTATGAAGTCTTAGTCATATCTATTGCCAACTTACTTCACCCACTGGAATATTTACCCACTAATACACAAAGTAATATTCCACCAAGCAGTTTATAGATCTTATTTTACATTGGTCTTTCCCAGAGTGGGTGATGCCATCCCCTGGAGGGTACTGGAATAATCTAAGGGCAAGGGTGGGGGGGATGGGGTAGGATGTTACAAAAGCAGGTACCTATACTTTATTCAGAATTATGGACTATACTACAAGAGCTTTTTTAAAATTATTGCCAGGGGGCACTGAGTAATTTTTTTTCCTGAAAAGGGGACAGTAGGGCAAATAAACATGGGAGCCTATGGTTTACATAGAAGTAAAACCAGTAAGACTTCCATTCATCTTCTGGACTTAAGACATGTTCCGAGAAGAGACCAGTTGCTGGAGAAGGGCATCCTATTAAGTAGAGAGTCAGCAAAAAAGATGAAGATCTTCAATGAGATGGACAGACGTGACAGAGTGGCTGTAAAAATGGGTTCAAACAAAGGGAAAATTGTGAGGATAGTGCAAGACCTCACAATAGTCTATTATTCATAGGCTCGATTTGAGTCAGAACCTGTTCAACAACACCTAATGAGTATACGTGTACCTGCTTTGTTAATGTTACCTCGAATATTTTTATATTATTAAAATAATTCCATAAATTATCATGAATATTCTCTCTAAAACTAAGTCCTATTTATATTATCACTAAGTTTAAAGTAGGAGAGTTTAAACTAGTAAAGCTTTTCTGAAAATAGATTATACACACTCTCTTGTCACCCTAAAGAGTAAGGCCAAGTATAATATGGTTGTGTTAAGTTGCGTGTTTTGCACACATCATATATGGTTTTTCAGGATAATATCAGATATTGATATTCTTATAAGTCCTGTAGTTTTCACAACCAATTAAGCATAAAACTAGTTTACAGAAAATAAGAAATAATGTGTAACATCAAATTCTGGCCCACAAACATCATTAATTATGAAAGGGTAAAATAAGAAAATAAGTTCTCATATAGCAAACATGTTTTTAAGTGAAAAAAATAAATTGGAAAACCCTTTTATTACATTAATATGGAATAAAATTCACCAAAGTGCTATTTCACATTAATTCATTCTGTATCACAAAAGGAAGTTATCAGTTGCAATTTTGGTATTTTTACTTATCATGATTAAACAAAATTCCCAATTGCCTTTCAAGCTCTACCAAGTCTCTTTGGGTGCTTAGGATCAATTACTGAATATTACACATTTTACATTTTGTATAAATTATAAAAAGCTAACAGATTAAGGACCCCGGCGTCACAGTGGGCTACAAGTAGGCTGCTGACTGAGAGGTCAGCAGCTGAACAAAGAGGAGGCTCTCTCCGCTACAAAATAGTTACCGTCTCAGAAACCCACGGGGAAGTGTTACTCTGTCCTATGTGGTCGCTAAGAGTTGGAATTGACTTGATGGCAGTGAGAATCACATTATGATACATGCGTTTGTTTTTTATACTTTCAGGGATTGGTATATTTTGTGGGAAAAAATAACTTGTTTAGGGAAGGATTTGAATCACTCATTTTATAAATGTATTAATTTCAAATTTTTAAAGGCAAGCTGAACAATGACTTAGAAGAATTTCAATGTAAATCTATGTAAGCAGTACCCATAACAAATACAGTTTTCACATACATATAATTTTGTTGCTGCTTCATCACTGTAATTTTGCTACTGTTATGAATAGGGCGACCCCTGTGAAAAGGTCATTCAACCCCCAAAAGGGTTGCGACCCACAGGTGGAGAGAAGCTGATCTAGAGGATTTTTTCAGGAATAAATCAATGCCAAGTTTTTCATGGTTGTTTGTTTGTTTTCCCAGATGAAGTAATATGATGCAAATTAAATCAAATTCAGATCTCCAAGGGTATCAAATGCATGGAGGGAAAAAGATTAGCCAACACGTAACCTTACATCAGGATATGACTCTCCATTACTGATTGAGCCCAGCGACCTGAGAGGACAGAGTAAACCTGCCCCTGTGGGTTTCCAAGACTGTCAACCCTGAAGGGAGTGGAAAACCTCATCCTTCTTCCCAAGGAGCTGGTGGTTTCCAACAGCCTAGTGCCACCACAGCACCCCCGGGGCTCTAGTGACAGCTGCTCTGGGTCAGAACGGAGCCCATCGCAGTGAGTGAGACTCTCCTGACACAATACTAGAAAACTTCTATTTTCCCCAAACAAATATCTTCAGATATTTATACTTAGATTGAAAGGAGCATTTTTCTTCTTAACAATGAAATAAAACAATAAGCACTTTAATAACCTACACTGTAAATCCAACAAGATGAAGAAATAATCTCATCACTTAAAACATAACCCATTCTACACATGAATTTTGGGTGCTTTTTGTGTTTAACATTTTTATTTGACAATGAGTATATATAACAAATATTTTAAATAAACAGAATAATTTTCAATAGCCACAAACATTTTTTACTGATTTACCTTCATGAGAAAAAGAAAAACACAATTGTTTTCTTACCACAGCTACATATTTATGTTATTAAGGAACAAGTTTTAGCATTTTTAAAATGAAACCACGAAATCATATCAACTATTATAATTAATCACACATAACAAAATATTTACAGCTCAAATTACTTTTTTTTGTTTTGGGGGGGTTTTAGCCATTACTGTAACTAGCATCCAATACATAACTTTCTCTTCTAAGCATCTCTGACCAGCTATGTACCTCAGAAAGATGCCCATTCCTCCCTCCATTCAAAGTGAACCAAACATAAAACAAACATAGGCTGATTTGCATTCAAGAGCTTTGGGTCTAATGATTTGGACATCATGAAACTGCTGGCAGCATGCCTCTGACGAAGCAGATGGAATGCAGCTAAGAAAATAGAAGTGAAGCTTCCAAATCTGAATGCACTTTTACTTTGTCTAAACATTACTTATTCATTTAAAATTATAAAATGTAGAAATATATCTGGTGCTGACACACCTTTCACAATAAAAAAGGAAATAACCCAAGCTCTTAATTCTAGTGTCTTTGTAGTTTGCTTGAACATATCAATGATTTCAAAGTGTCTTTCTCTAATTTTTTTTTTGCTTTGCTTTGACATTGGCTTTGAACATTTTGAACAGATTAATTTCCTTATGGGTGGTCACATAAAAGAATTCATATAAAATTCATGCCTAAATTGAATTCCTAAATTTTAACAAGATATGTATAATGATCTATAATCTAAGTGAACCTGTATTGTTATATTTGTTAGAAACAGGTATATTAAGAAAAGAATATGTTATCTGTATTTATAACTCCCTTATGTATTAAGTATTATCTACAATTACAAACTTCATTATGAGTATTTAAGTATATTTGGGTATGAGGAATAAAAGTACATCTTCTAATTATAAATTTAGATATTAGGTAAAATATAGATGTTTACAATGATTAAAATTTCAATTAAAATGTTTTGTTTATTCCCTTAATACAAAATCCATAGTATATCAAAAGGGCAATAAAATCATCCTTTTCATAAGCTACTTCTTTGTAATTTTTACAAGCTCATTTTAGTAATAATTTCAATATAATTCACAGAAGTCCAAAGAAATAACAGGTGAATTTTACCTTAGAAGACATTTTATTTTGCCAGCTTAGTAACAAAAGTTAATCTCTACAACCTTTATAGCATATTTCCCTTCTCATAATTACATTTTGATATTAAAAAAGACCCAGGTGTAAATAAACAAAGACACAGAAAACTCATATTTTACCTTGAAACGTCTCACTTCCCAAAAGTTAAAAAAAAAAATTAAAGCGTGAAAATATCTTGAAATGACAAATTGTTAAAACTGACTTTATTTAAGCTCTAATTCTGATGAATTATTTTTATTCACCATAGAAAATAAATTCAAGATACTTTCCTGTTCAATCTTCCAAAATCATTGCAATAACATTTTTGTGCTTTTTAAAAATTAAAAGATAATCTTATTGGGGGCTCTTACAGCTCTAATAATATCAATTGTATCAAGCATATCTGTACATATTTTCCACAATGTAGCTAATTGAATTTTCCCTCTAATGGAATAAATAATAATCCTTCATATGTGCAATTTAAATTAAAATTTCATTATTCCTTTTGTAATTTTATTCAGAAATATCTATTTAGTATGTCTCTTTGGTCATGTAAGGCAAGCTATTTCCTCAACAGCATGATTAAACATTTTCCTGTATTCCAAGGAGGAGAGGCATGTCCTAGAATAGAGATGTTTTACACAGACCTATGCACTTGAGTATAAGCCGACCTGAATATCAGCTGAGGCACCTAATTTTACCACAAAAACTGTATAAACAATGTGCTGAAAAACTCGGCTTATATGGTAATTTGTCTTGCTGAGACTTTTTGGCTTTTTGTTCTTTTAAAAACAGTCCTCTTTAACAATAGACACAAAACACGGTGGCTCATATAAGTTATATTTTAACATTAGGGGTGTTTTTACTTACTTTCCACAAATCTCTCGAGCTCCATGCCTAAGACAAAATGCTGGTAAAACTCTAATAATAGCGGGTCTTTCTGTCACGCTAGCTGAAAGAAAATAGTAATGGGATTTAAGCCATGCCATTTTCATTGACGTTTAAAGATAGGAGCTCATTAGTTATTTGTGAACAATTTTAAATACCTGTAATATAGTATTTCATTGTAAACTGGTGGGTTTGAAATAGAACATTGTCCTATAAAGTTTTACTAGGAGAAAAAGATACTAGAGCTCTTTCCGAAGAATTTCAGGCAATATGCCAAAATGCATGTATTGTATATTAAAAAGCAATTTTAAAACCACCCATATTCTGGAATTCTCTACAATTACTAGAATATATATATTTGGTCAATTATTTGCTACCACACCAACTGCTGACCACGAGGCAGCCTAATCAAGAGAGGTTGCCAGCTGGTAAGCCTCATTTGAACAAACCGTGAAAAGAACATCTCCGTGCAGGAAAGTCCCCCATGCCAGTTGTGTGCTCTAGCACTCATCACCCAAGTTACAAGAGAATGATGATACACTTTCCCACTTAACCTCCCTCCCCATTCGTCTTCAAAGAAAGACCCACCACATGGATAAATGCATTTCTGGTAGTGTTAAAAGTGCTCTGATCCCCAACCCCACCAGAGAGTAAAGTAGATCCTGATAAATAAGATATATACTAGTTGAGAAGTTTTAACTAGCAGAGTTAAATAAAGCACAAATTGGTTGTTAATTTCAAAATCATGAATATCAGTAACATATATTCACCCCCTGGATAGTTCTCAGTTTGAAAACTTTAACTCCTCTTGGTTGCACTTGGATTAAATGTACATTTTAACAGGCCATCATAAATATAAGATTATTATCAAAATATATTAACAGATAAAATGTCTTTTAAAATACAGGCAGTTTATGAAAGAAATTCATTTTGAAGTGTGTCTTTAAGTCAAATGTGTAGCTAAGTCAGCACAGGTGCATATGGTTGCTGCCTGACTTTAGGACAAGAGCAGCAGCCCTGCTGGCACAGTGGGTAATTGCTACAGTCACCACTCACTTAAAAGCAAATTGTGGCAATCGGCCACTGGAAATCTGCACAGTTCTACTAACCTACAGATCATTATGAGTCAGAATAATTCAACAGAAGTGGGTTGAATGCAAGAAAAAGCTCAAAGCCTTTTCAATTATATAAAAACTGCATTCACAACACATTAAGAAGACTGTAATGAAGAATTTGTTGGGAGTAGAAGTTGGTTCAATTCTTTTACAGTGAGGGCAAAAGTTCTCAAATTGAAATGTTTAACTCATCCTTGGTTCTAGTGAGATTCACATTACAGGGCAACTACAATTGTTTGTAGTACCAGTATCCACAAGAAAATTCTACAAAGTATTTGGAAAGCAGTTAGTTACAAAACAAAATCCTAAATCCTTCATCAAACCCTCTGAATTAATGACTAAATTGCATGTACCCAAACCACACCAAACCCATTGCTGTAAAGTTGATTCCAACATATGAGTGACCTTCAAGGCAGAGTAGAACCACCCAAAGACCTTCCATGACATTAATTTTTATGGGAGCAGACGGTCCCCACATCTTTATCCTTTGGAGCAGCTGCTGGGCTCAAACCACTGACTTTTTCGTTAGGAGATGCTTGACCCGCTGCGCCACCACCAGGGACCCTTATATACACAAAATTCCAAAATATTTTGAAAAAAATTGATGAAAATTGTGATCTGATAGTTACTTAGGCGGGATGGGGGTGGGAGGAACTCTTCTAAATATAGAAGCTACACCTCATGACAAACAACCCAGTTTGTGTATTTGTATTTCTTCGATCTAATCTACCACATTAGCTACCAGCTAGAAATGTGACAAATGTAAAAATCTCATTGTGAAATACTTAAGTAGCTTGTTTGCACAGAATTTATGATAGATAGGAATGATTAAGTATTCTAAGATTTACAACTGATTCTGAAGCCAGCAACTTCAAAATAAGTGTTTATTTCCTTTTAAAGTTATTTTATTCTTGCCTTGTTCACTCTCCGATTTTTCTGTTGTTTTATTTCCTACGTTAAAACTGTATTCCTCGGCTCCATGGGGCCATATACGATATGAAAAGCTTACTTTTCTTGAGTGTATTTTCATATCTTCCAGCATCTTATCATAAATGTCCTCATTATGCCACAAATACTTATTGAGCAACAACTATGACTGAAATAAATAAGAATTCTATATTTTGCTAGGCTTTTATTCTGAAGCAAAGAATTACTTAAATTTAAAAGTTTGTAAAAAGTTTGTAGCTAAAAAAAAGTTTGTCGTTAAAATATCTATCATGATTTCTCTTTCTCTTTTGCTTTCTTTTCAGTTATTTGCTAGATATACTTGGACATTTGGGACACACTGCTCATGTGCATTTTCAGACCTTAATTTTACATCCTAAGCAATCAGTCTTTGTAGTAATGTTAAAGAAAAACTGAGAAATATTTTAAAATTTTGAAAATTTTATAAAATAAAGGATGAAAGAATATTATTCTACAATAAGGGTTAATTCACAAATATTTTATATTGCCATGTATATTGCCATTCACATGGGGTAAATTATTTAATAGCTATCTCAACTATTTGCCTATAAGGGCCAAGGGACCAGGAAAACTTGTTTCCCTGTGCCTTGTACATTGGTTGGTATGTACAGGGCACTCAGTATTTGTTGGATACACAAGCAAATATATTCCAGATCCTATGTTCTCCAGTCACTTCCTGTCTGAAGAATCTACTACCACTCACTTATTTCATATCCTATCTGTACCTATATGGTTTTAGAGATTAGTAAGAACTTTGATGCCACATTTTCTAACTCAAAGGAGGCTTTTAGACTTTCCTTCTGGCATATCCTTCACCAACACCATAATTCATATGCATTAATTCTTTTTCAGTCTTCCTGATTTACTGTCCAGCTCTCATATGTTGCTGTTAGATGCCATACAGTTGGTCCTAACCCATAGCCACTCTACATGCAACAGAACAAAACCCTGCCTGGTCCCACAGCATCTTCAGTTTGATTCCACTGTTAATCACTGTGTTAATCCATTTCATTAAGGGTCATCCTCTTCTTCTCTGAACTTTTACTTTATTAAGGATAATGTTCTTTTCCAGGGTTTGGTCTGTCCTGATAATACACCCAAAATGGGGACGGGGAGCAGAAAAAAAATACACCCAAAACGATATAAGATGAAGTATCACCATACCAAATTCTAAGGAGAATTCTAGTTGTATTTTTCCCCAGATTTGTTTGTTTTGTTTTCCCAGATTTGTTTGTTTTCCCAGATTTGTTTAGTCCATTGTACATTCAATATTCTTCACCAACACCATAATTCAAATGCGTCAGTTCTTCCGAGGTTTTCAATATTTATCGTACAGCTTTCGTGTGCAGATGACGTGATTAAAAATAAGATGGCTTGAATTAGACACCTTAGTCCTCAAAATGACATCCTTGCTTTTCAATAAAGAGTATCAATTGTGTTAATTTAACTCCAGCAATTTACTTAGCACCATGAATCCTGATGGCAAACCAGGAGCAATATTGGGCTGATCAGCAAAAGTGAAGCTGTTTGCTCCTATCTCAGAAATCCTAAAGAACAGTTCTACTCGGTCCTATTAGGTTGCTATCCATTGGAATCAAATATAATGCAGCACTCTAAGTTAAATTACCAAAAATAAGCTACCCAAAATACAGCAGCAGGAGCTATGCTTATATTACTCACTGCCAGTGGCTCAATTCTGACTCATAGTGACACTACATGGCAGAGTAGAACTGCTCTGGAAATAGAGATCCTCATCTTTCTCCCACAGGGCAGCTGGTGGTTTTGAACTGCTGACCTGGCTTGCAGTTAGCTGCTCAAGGAATCACCCACTACACCCTGAGGGCTCCTGTGTGCCTGCATTGAGAGAGAACTAAACTGAGCACTGGCCAATTCAGGAAGTATGAAAAGCTGACCCTGCAGTTGGCAGCCCCACACATACCCACTGCAGCACCAGGACTCCTGTGTGCCTGCATTAGGAAACAACTAAATAACTAAGCAATACCCCACACAGTACAAGGAGCTCTGGTGGCTTCGTGGCTACACATCATCAAGGTGCAGAAGTCTGAAACAACCACCTCTCCTCAGGAGAGAGCCAAGGCTTTCTACTCCTTCAATCCTGATGGGAATCAAAATCGTCTGGCTATGACTCGGAATTGGCTGTTTGCCTCCATCTTGCTTGGAAGCACTCACACAGGAAGACTGCAACACTAAACACGCTGCAAAATTAGGGGGAGAAAAGTGGAAGAATTAAGGTGACCTGTTGGGAAATTACAAATATTTCTACTGGTTAGAACAAATAGATTAAGAGCAGCAGCAGTCAGCAAAGTAGTAACAAATGTTTGAAGAATTCAAAACTGCAGGATTGAAAAAAATAAACATTAATTGTTGCAATTTCAATAATTTAGAAGAGAAGTTTTGCTTTAAGGGTTGAGTGTCATTCTTTTACTTTTATTTGCCAAGCTTCCAACAATAACACCAAGTATATATTTTATATTGTTAGACTTGATCCCATATTCTGGACTCGAGTCAGTTAGCTTTTATGGATAATTCTGTCTGTTTGGAAAAGGTGCAGTTGCTAGTCCAGAGACCAGAGTTTGCCCTCGGGTTGATTTCACTAAATAAACTATGAGACGATAACTCTATCAAGGCTATAACTCAATGAAAAGCTTCCCTCTATGACTGTCAAAACTAAAAACTCTTTAAAACTTCATAGCGCGAGACTGTTCAGAGTGGTGCACTATTAAAACTTACGGAAATTTTCAAAGGGCAGCGATCACTGACTTAGATTACTATTACCTCTAAAAAGATAAAGAAATTTGAACTCAGAAAGTCGGGGCTGAAACTGAAAGACCAATCAACAGACTCCAAATCTAAGAAGAGCTTTCACTTCAGCATCCTGTCTTTCTGAGAAGCAACTGGTTGAGGAACATGGAGAGAACCCGAGATGACAGGTGTGGCAAGAGCCAATAGGAATCAAATGATCACATAAGCGGGTCTGTGGCGTGGTGAGGCAAAATGAGATGCACTTACTTCTAGGCGGGAAGCACACTGCAGACACTCCAAGACTATGATTAGGCAGAAGACAACTAAAATGCCATGTCTCCTCAGGGGTAAAAGAAATTTAATTAATTAAATTTAACAGTTTTCTCTGATAGTTTCCATCAATATGCAAACGAAAAAATGACACCTTATCTCTGTGTCAGATATAGCAGCTAAACTTACCTTTGCTGTGATTTTTTAACTGCTAAAGAAATTTTATATTTGAATTTCTAATTCTATAATTTTTAACTTTCTATAAATAAAAATTTCATTAAAAAAGTCTCCTACCCCAATTTGTTCATGTGAAAAATAAACTCAGCCTTGTAATTTTTGGATAACCAAATTACGAAAGCTAGAAAATAAATGGTGGAAAACACAAATATTGACTTTATTGCCTCAGATTATAGTATTTGTAGGATCTCTCTACTCTTTCCTCCTCTAAAGAAGTTTGCAGTAATAAAAACTTTCATAGTATTTTATTCCTATAAAATAAAGATGAAGAGAAAGGAAAATGAGCTGTTTCACAATTTGGAATTAAACAAACCAAAATATTCTCTAACCGTTTTCATACAACCATTACTCTTTTAGTAGTCCTTGTGTGAAACAGGTTCTACAACAGACTGAATACATAATTGTGATGTAAAACATAAAACGGGCATTTGGGGAATGGCAAGTTAATTCGTTCTCTTTCCCATACCTGAAAAAGTAGAGAAAGGCTAGATTGTCTCAGAAGTCATAAATCAGTGCCCAATGCCTATCTGAGGTAGTTAAACCCTAATGCTCATCAATGCAACGTTTGCTCCATACAATGAGAGGCATTAAAAAGTTTTAAATATATACAAAGTTTTATGAGAGCATCATCTGAGTTTCCTATCGAAAGCCCAGGGAGTAGATAGAATTTATTATGAATTGCAAGGGTGAGAGTTGTAATTCTGTCAGTCTTCTTACTGGATTGAGACGGTTCTGAGAGCAAGAACCACCCATGCCATAGTAATTGTTGTACAGTCGATTCTGATTCACAGTGATGCCATGGGTGCAGAGCAAAAGTGCTCCATGGGGATTTCAAGGTTGTCACCTTATACAGCAGACTGTCAGATCTTCTGCTCAGGCGCCTCTGGGTCAGTTTAAACCAGCTGTCTTTCAGCTCTGGTCAAGTACCTACCCATCTGCACAACCTATGCACTCCTACCATGTCTTACTCTTCTTTATACCCTCAAGACCCAACACATTATAGGTGCTCAATACAAGGTTAATAAACTAAACTCAAATACATGTATATTGTTTTCATGAAGTTATCATTAACCCTTACTTGGCAAATGTCTCCCTTTTTATACTAAAGTAACTGTAAAATGTTTTTAAAAATGCATGTAATCATTCTTATAAACTCAGATTTTATTAGGATACAGTATTAAATTAAATATATGTAGTAAAATGCATTACACCTAAAAAAGACACAAAGAAAATTGGTTCATGGTCCCAGATGAACTAATAAAATTTGTTATTTTATCCATTAAAAAGTATAAGCAGATTAATTGGAACCAGGGCTTTGCCCTTTAATAATATCAGTTACTTTGAAAATGGATGTCTCTCTATAACCAACCAGACTATGGAAAGTAACAAGTAATTCCAACTGCCTTGCATGAATAAGAAACCTTGGTAGCACTGTGGGTTAGACATTGGGCTGCTAACTAAGAGGTTGGCATTTCAAATGCACCAGCCACTTTGCGGTAGAAAGGTGAGGTTGCCTGCTTCTGTAAAGAATTTTATAGAGGATCAGTACAATTCGGAAAAGACTGGATGGCAGAGTTTGTTTGCATAAATAATGTCAGTTATCCACAGTACCACAGATACATGTTATCTATTTATTAATACACCAAACTAAAAGATTTGTTCAGGGAACAGTTGAAAAGAACAAACGTAACATAATTTTTAAATGGAGGTCTCAAAGAAAACTAGAAAACCCCTGTCAATGTAAAATTTAATTGTCAAATGAAAATCACTGATCTTCAACAATGAATGTCAGGTTATTTACTAAGTAGTGAGGGTTGATATTACTGGGCTTATAACTAAACTATTATGAGAAAAAATCATTTTTAAAGCTTTAGAATGGGGTCTACACATTGGATGTTAAAAAAAGACAATGGGCTATCAGGTGTATTCTCTTCTAGAGGAGATATCTGAAGTCAGTGTCACCTTTTGAACCCATTTTTAGCTTTGTAGTTATTTCATTGTTAGATATATATGTGCTTAGTCATCAAATAAGTCACTGATTTTTAAAGGGATTCATAAATATTTCTACATAATTTTTTCTAATTTTAAAGGGATTTCAAGTGGGCAACATCTCCTGTGCTAGCTTTTGATAACTGGGGAAAACATTCATGAGTAACCATACATGCATTATACGTATGTGTGTATACATAACACATCCATGTCAAAAAATGGAAATTTGCATTTCTACTCCAGATACACAAAATCAGAATCTATATTTTTGTTGTTTTTTTTGTATGTCTGGGGCAGAAATTCTAATTTACAGCAGGAGGTCGACCAGGAAAGAATCTGTTCCAAAGCCCTGGTTATAAAGCTTACTCTATTTTAAAATAAGTTATCACACCTTCAAAATAAATATTCCTAAATCTAGTATTTAATGAAGAAATACATAAATCACCAAAACCATATATTAACTCCCAATAGTCATGTCCACATTTGTGAAGGAGTTATTTATTTGGGTGATTATTCTCAATTGAGTGGTTTGTTTTTAAATATGTATTTTCCCCCTAATGTATTCACTTCTTTAATATAGTTCCCCTATCCAACACTTGACTAAATGGCTACTGACCTGGGCAAATGAGTTTCTGATGTCTGCAGCATCTGAAGAAAAGATAATTTCATTAAAGTGTGTTATGTGTTCAGAACTGAGAATAGTATGAAATGAAGTTTGGCTAAAGTTCAACTGGGCATCAAATAGCACTGGCAAGGATTTTCTTAAACAGATGGTGTAAAATCTTGCTAACACAATATTGTGCGCTTACACACAGGAACGGTATCAGAAACAGATGTCCTCCAAATGACCAAAAATACCAATAGAAACAGTAACCACGGGCTATACATTAAAAACGACGCTCTTGCCAAATGAGGTAAAAAGAGAGGTACCGAGTAAGTGCATTTCCTTGTCAAATAAAAAATGCTACTGATATTTTTCCAGACCAATGTTGGCATACAAATATTTTCCCTTCAGCTTCCTCCTATGCATTGGCAACTTCTATCCAGGTGGCCAAAATTAAAGAACATAATTTGTTTAATGCAAGTTTTTTGGTTTGTTTTAAGTAAAAGCTCATCATATAGAGGAAAAATAAAGAAATCCTTGACTTAACCCATGCATGTGAGGGATCTCAGGGATTCGGAATGACAGTGGATATGGCCCTGTCCCTTGGTAATCCTCATCGTGTGGAACTGAAGAATGCACACGTCCCTTTGGAGGAAGAACAGTGTTCGCGTGCCTGATCCGTTGACAAATATTTGCCAAATGTTGCACAAGGATCTTAAAAGCACCTGAGGCTGGCACAGGGACTGGGCGTGAATGGAATGGGGGGCGGGGGCGGCTGCAGCCGCCGACCTCGCGGGGAGCCCCAGAGCCCGCACTCAGGCCCGCCCCGACGCCGCCAGCACCACGCCCCGCCCTGGCCCGCCCGGGATGCCGCCGCCTCCGGGCTTCCTTCCTGGACTCGCGCTTCCCGATCCACAGAGGCTGCCTGGCGGGAACCGTTTTCAGCCCAGCCAGCCTTGCCCCCCGCGCCTGGTGGCTCCTCGTTGGTGGGCGTTTTCTGGCATCTTTACACCGCGTTCTGGGGGGCGCTGAGTGAAGCCACCTACCTACTGACGGGCAGGGGCTGCAGAGGGAAGACGACTCAAGTCCTGAGCCTCCTCAAGGGCGGCTTCCTTGGGAAGCCGGACCTGATTCCAGGAGGCGACAGTTTCCCGTGTGAAACCCAAGCCTCCGCCCTGGGGTGGCTCGTGGAGGAGGGGCGCGGGGCGGGGGTCGGAGCCACCCCGGGAAAGGGCCCTGGCCTCAGCCTGGCCTGGGTGGGAAGGAAGGAACCCGGCGGGCCCTCCCAGCCGCGCCGCCGTCCTTCTGGCCGTCTCTGGAGCCCGAACGCGTCGCGCGGGGCTTCGCAGGGGCGGACGCCCCCTCAGGCTTCCGACAGCTCGGGGCCAGGACGCCGCGAGGGGGCGCTCGCCTGGGGCGCGCTGCCTGCCCCCGGCTCGGAGCTCGCGCACCTCGACGGCTCCCGGGGTGCTCCGCG
The DNA here is from genome assembly GCF_050624435.1 of Tenrec ecaudatus. Lineage (NCBI taxonomy): Eukaryota > Metazoa > Chordata > Mammalia > Afrosoricida > Tenrecidae > Tenrec > Tenrec ecaudatus. Next base: position 104,304,578 of record NC_134530.1, read on the forward strand.
TGCGGACGCTCCCAGCCTGCCCCGCGGCGTCCAGCGCGCCGGGACGCAGGAAGCGTGCGCGCACCGCGGCCGGTCTGGACCGTCAACGCCCCGGGCGGGCGCCCGCCGAGACAGCCCGGGCCACTGAGGACGGAGACAGGCCTCGCCGCCCTCCCCCCCGCGGAGGCGGCTGCCGGCCCGAGCCCGGCGCGGGGTCCCCAGGGAGATGCAATACTGTTTATGACCAGGAGGCGCTGAGAAAGCGGCCGCTGCGCACGCGAGGCTCTTCTTCCCGCCGCTGCCGCGTAGGCAAAGGTCCCCTACGCCGTCGGAGCCCCTGCGCCCAAGACCCTCCAGCCTCGTCCACCCTCCTGCTCTGCCTCCACCTCCGCCACACCACGGGCGCCCAGGAAAATGCTCATTTCTGTGACTGTGTGGAGGAAGGTGGGGCCACCTGGCCAATCCCTCCCTTCGGTAGTGGCACTTCGGAAAGCCTGCCAAGTGTTCTCTAAAGTGTTTCAGACGTTGGACTGAGTTTGCATCCAGCCTCTGATGCTAATTAACAGGGAGCCGTTGCGCTGCCTCTCTGAGCTTCTGGTTCCCCCATCTTTGAATCCGGTATGGTGATCACCTCATAGGTGATCGTGTGTAACATGAGACCTGACACCATAGGTTAAAGTTAGGCAGTTTTAAACAATAATTTGTACCTCCTATTATAAAAGGGTAGCTGAGTATAAGTATCTAAAACTAAAAACGGGTTTTTTAAAAAGCGCGAGAAAAGGAGAGGCAGAATTATGATATGATGCCCCCACCTCCTATAATATTGAAATCGCTGAGTTTATGGCCATCCTGTGAATGTCCACTGATCAAGACCCTATCTAAGGCACAACTCTTTTGAAGGCAAGGAAGAGAAAGAAACTTTGAAATGACATTGATATTAAAAGCTTCAGATGGCAAAACAAAATGAACAAAAGAAATACTTGTTTGGGTTGATTCTTGAGACCCTAGCCCAATTTTTTTTTTTTATAAAGTCAACTGGGAATGTGCCAAGGCAAGGTGTTTTTCCTGAAAGGAGTATGCCCTTTTAAAATAAAACTTCCCTCTTCTTCATTCCTCCAGAGCAGGCCATGAGTACTATTGGAAGGAAGTGCGTGGGATTAAACACTTTTGCAGGACCATTTTTGTCGAGTTTGTAAAGCTGTAGCAACTGGGGTTGAATTTGTGATTTTTGTTTTGTTCATTTGCCAAGAGTTCAGGATAAAGGCCTCGTGTTTTTCTCCTTAATACAGGGATATATTCACACCACTCTGCTGGTGCCGCCATTCAAGGTCAAAAGTTACCTTCTAGACTCTTTTCCAGGATTCTGGGCGCAGCTCAAAGAGGACCTGATCCAGCTTCAGAGTTGTCAGGATACAGACAGGCCAGAGTTTCCAGGCTTCCCGCATTTGCAACAGTGACTTGGAGTCAGGTGGCAACTTACTGGTATGAAAAACTAATATCTTCAGAGGCATGAGTTCTTCCGCTTTCCAGAATGTAAATGACAGAGTCCCTTCTCTACCAATTTGACTTACATATTCAATTGCCCTTTTCCATTAGTGCTTGGTTTGTGTAACACCCTAAGCCATCCTGATATTTCACCTTCACTCAGCTAGGAGCAGAGGAGAGTAAGACTTTATACTCCATAAAGTTTTACATGCCTCCAAGGGATGTTGGTGCCCAACCTAACTATCTTGCCTGAGTCCCCTTCCTACTTGAGACAGGCCAAGACATATGTCAGCATCAGGCCAATGTGTACATATGCAAAGTAGGTCCGTGGAGGCCTAATATCCTCAAAATCCCCAAGTCCTTATTCCAAACATTGACAGCCTCCTACTCTATAAATGAAGGCACAGACCAGGATGGTCTCTTAGGCACCTAGAGGAGGCTTCCCATTTCATTTAAAGCACTGAGGTCTGAAAGACGCACCACTGGGATTGAAATGAACCATGATGCCCTTGCCCTAGATCAGTGGTTCTCAACCTGGGGGTCAAGACCCCCTTGGGGGTCAAAGGACCCTTTCACAGGGGTTGCCCAATTCATAACCATAGCAAAATTACAGTTATGAAGTAGCAATGAAAATTTTATGGGGGCTCACCACAACATGAGGAACTGTATTAAAATATCAGAACATTAAGAAGGTTGAGAACCACTGCCCTAGAAGAAAAGTCGAGCCTTGGGAATTCCCTCCATTTAAATGGTCAGAATCTCCCAACCTTTACTTATTTCCACTACTGCAAGGATTAAAAGGTGCCAATAATGCACATAGGTAGTAAATGCTAGAACTAATGCTAGAGAATGTCCTTGTGGAAAACTCGGCCCAGTCTAGTCCTTATTTGCATTCATTCAAAGAGCAAACCTTCATATCTGGTACCCAGCACAGAAACTAGGGTCTAGAGAATCCAAACAGCATTTGGTTCCTGCATCTAAGATGATTGCAGCCTGGAAGCTGTGGGAAGACATGTTGGGGTCTTTAGTAACTTGTTTAGGCGGGGAAACATTTCTAAATGCTCCTCCAGAGCCTCGGCAGAATAAAGCCTGTGATAGTCCGTGCACTGCTGGAGCCTGGCAACATAGCCTCTGCAGATTGTGCAGTGACTGGAGCTTTGGCTGTTCCTGAAAGGAAAGTTCCAGTATTCTGTGCCAGCCTATGAGGTCCAGTCAGTTGGGAAAGCAGGTTGCTACTTCACTTAAGAGGGTTTTAATCCACTCACTGGTGATTTCTCTTGGATTCTGTAATTTGCAAAGAAAAAAGATTTAACCAATTGAATATTCAATTCCCCTTTCCCATTAGTGGTTGGTTTATTTAACACCCCTACACCATTCTGATATTTCACCTCCACTCAGCTAGGAACAGAGGAGAGTAAGACTTTCTCCTCCATAAAGTTTTACAATCAAAAACTCAAAGGGAGGGAAGGGAAGCACTCTTTCCCACCTGTACTAGGCACCCAGTAACTGCTGTCAATTTGCCGCTGGGCAGAAAGAATTTACAAGGACAAGAGACTGACAGAGACCCATCTGAGTTGGGTTAGATGAATCCATTAATGTATAGTATCTGTTTCCGAAGTTACTAGACAGAAGGTTACATACCTACATGTAAGTTACAAGATCTTTTGAAATGAGAAAGTTGGCCTCTTGAATCTGGGTCAAAATTATCCAGCATTTTACTTTACCAAAGATGTGGCCTTGGACAAGTTACAGGATAGAGTTATCTGCCACAGCATCTGTGAGGCATTTACCTGTAATAACTGGCAACGTCACGTTCCCATATTTAGAAAGTTGCATGAACTGACAGAAGCCAGAGTTTCGAGTGTTTAAATTCACCAATTGACTCCAACATAAATCAGTGATTAAGGCTGAAGAAACTTTCATCTTGTGCTGAAGCACCAAGATGCCATACAGAAGGGGGCTTGGCTTCTTGATCCTCCCCAGAGCCTCTGGCCCCCTGGGAAGGCAGGCTACTTGTTCTGGTTATCTAAGGTGTGCCACGTATAATCTGTGCCTGGACACTTGAAGGGTAAGTGTGTGCATGTGTGCACTCACACAAGCCTCTGGGTAGTTTCTATGAACCACCCAGCTTCCATTGGCCAGCTGTCGGAGCATCCGCAAGTGATAAGGGATATAGTATCGTGGAAAGCCTCCACTGTCAAGGCAGAATGTATGATCTTGCCCTACTGAGTCTAGAAAGACAAGGGGAAAAAGGGAGGGGGAATAGCTGAACACATCACAGACCAATGTTTATCATGAAAGCAGGGAAAGTACAATTGTGATTTTCATGTAGTATGTTAAAAATTAATGAGCTCGACATATTTTAGCTAATAATATATATAGGGAAGTTATCAGAAAGATGAGTGCAGCTATTTGGGCAGAGATATAATATAAATGCTCGCATGGGTGCTATTTGCTGAACATACCCCTCACTATTAAACCCCTAAACATGCACTTGACTTTGTTGCTGAAGAGCATCGGCCTTTGGGGATGCTACTGCATCCAGACCTACCTAGGTCAGTCAAACTGCATGGGCATTGCAAAGAGCACAAAAGCATTATATATTCATTGTCCAAATGTATGTTGGGGAGCACTTCTAATATTATGATGATTTCTTTTTGATAAGTGGTATAATCTACATAGGAGAAGACTGTGTTGCTAAAAAGTCAAATCTTTAGCTTGAAGTCCCATGACAGCTTTGACTAACCTCACCGAAAGTTAAGTGGAAAGGAGGGAGAGATGGGGGTTGGGGGGAGGGAGAGGAGTAGAAGTAAAAGTAGGTAGAGAAAACACCACCACTGTTAAAACTAGTCTTCAGAAATGCATGTCAAATGTTATTTCATTTTTTTAGTGTGGCTCAAGACAATTCCATCATTTTTGTTAGTTTGTTTTTTAAGTGAAATTTTATATGATACATCAGAGAGGTAAGGGCAGGACAAGTGTCCTGAGAAGAAACATGACACTGAAGTTTCCCCTGGGATAGATGGCCCCTTGGCAGGGGCTCACTTGTGTTCCCAGACCACAACCCCATCGACTTTTAGGAATGAAAGGTTCACACAGGTCCTTGGTTTCCCTGAAAGCCTTCAGCCCTTCCCCACTCCTTAAGGAAACAGTTTGGTGCCCCTGGTTTTGCTCTTAGATCAAGTTTGGCTTCCCTGCCATGGCTATTGGATTTGAGTTCATCTCTAGGGGGTCACTGGTGAAAGAGGAAAGCCCCTGGGGCTTGGGTTTCCGTCCTCTTTGTAAATTTGTGAGTTTCCAGCTGCATCCACAACAAGGTTTGAGACCATTAGAGGGTTGTTAGTTTTCTCTCCACCTCCCTGTTTGACTTTTAAGGAAAGGTCTGAGGAACCAGGTTAGAATCAGGTTTCCCTTGGTCCTGCCTTATTGCTCAGTCAGAATGCTTAACTGCCTCAAAATCCGGAGCTCCAAACCACAGAAGTGCTTCAGGAGACTTTAGGCTTGGACACGTCAAAATGAATCAAGGAACTTCTGGGCTTCCCGGAGTAGCATTCTGTTCCAGAGGGTCCCACATGGTCCCTGCCTAGTTCCAGGCTCCACCTGGAGTTTCATGCCATTATCTCAACCTACTAGCCAGGGTTTGGCCCAAAGAGAAACACTCCCCTAGCCCCTCCGATGTGGCAGGCTGGTAGGGGCTTCCAGGAGAACTGAGTGGAGAGTAGCCTCACTGCAGAGAAACACTGAGGGCGCTCTTGGCTGCAGCCCTGGACTTGGCTGCGCTGCTGGAGACCACCAGCCCCACAGGTGGTGGGCATGAGCTGTAGTTAGGGACTGGGTGCCCACGGAGCCAGGGAGCTGGACCCGGCTGCACCGCAGGTGCGTGCCACGAGTCCAGTAAGCAGCACATGCAGGCCCACCAAGCCCAAGGGGGGTCTCCACCTAGGCCCGCTCCCACTGCCTTCTCTGCCTTAGGCCAGGCCCCTTAAAGACCCGCTCCCTTTCCTAGGAAAAGGTGGCAAAGTCTGAGAAGCCTGGGATCGGTAAGTCCCAAATAAGCTCCTATCTAGGCCCGCAATCCCAGAGGGGTAAAGTGGGTTCTGAGGTGGGCAAAGGAGAAAAGAGCCCCTGCCGTCCCATTGCAGACTAATACTAATGACTACAGGGTGGACACCAACCAAAGGGCGCCTTCTCTGAACACTGAGCTAACGTGATCTCCCGAGACAGTGGCCTTGCCCTGTGGTTGACTTTGCTCCTTTAAGGCTCTGAAGGGCTCACCACCCCAAATCCGCGCAGACACCCCCAGCAGGCTGGGCCCCTGCCTCTGCAGGCTGGGGTGCATGTCCAAGGCTGCACTGCCTGGAGAGCAGGAGGGGGCCCTCCGCCTGCGGACCCCAGGACCTGGCCCGCCACACCCAATCAAGCCTAGCTAGGCTGGGTTCCTGTTCCTCTGTCCTGCGCTGGCTGGGGACCCTAGGGCGGGCAGGAGGGAGCCAGAGTGGATCCTCCAACTAAGGCTTCTTCCGAGATGCTGGAGCCAGCTCACCCCCAGGTGACATTCTCTCAAGCTTGTGGTTACTCACCTCGAGGAACTCAGAGGCCAAGGTTCAATAGGCAAATTGGTGGGGACTTTCCCTATTTAAACTAATAATTTGCTAAATCGGATCTATTGCTTTTAAATATTAAGTTCCATAAACCCCTGTCAATGTAGGCTTAATTCCATCCCACTGATCAAGGATGTTTATAAACGGCTCCTGCTGTGCGAGCCAAGTGTGAAAATATCAGTTTTGTGCCTGTTGATAAGAATGACTGAGGTATAAGGCTTATTAGGCGACTACACATTTCGCAGCTGCTCACAGCCCAATTAAGGCAGCTCTTCGCGGTGAGTGGAAGCGGCAGGGGTCAGGGCGGATTGGTGTGCCCTCTTTGCAGCCCCCGACCTCCAATCAAGGTCAGGCTCTGCCAGGCCAGACCCCATCCCTGCCCACCTCAAGCTTATGGAGCCCCATCCAGCTCCTCTTAAATTGGGAGTCCCATCTGCCCCTTAGCCCCCATAATGGACACTCTCCCAAGTCTCTGAGGCTCTCTTTCTCCAAGACTTGCAAATGAACGTCTGCAGTCCAGAGGGGTGGGTCATTCATTCCTCTGTGGACAGGACAGACCTGTGGATGTTCCCTACGGGGTAAGCAGCCCATGGATTGTAGTGTGGGGAGCAAGACTCGCGGCGACGCAGGACGCGGGCGAGTCCTCCTCCTCCTGCAGACACGCAGGAAAATGGTTTTTGATCTGCCAGCATCCAAAATGTATCTCAAACGGAGCAGGGACTAAAAGCCTGAGCCCGAAGACAAAAGAGAGTGAAATTTAGCCTACCTAAGCACCTAATTAGAGAAGTCGTCCTTTTCGGCGAACTTGCTCTCTACTGGATCGGAGGAAGCAAGAAGGAGAGGTGGGTCAGGAGTTTCCAGGAGTGCAGCCACTGCTCTGGGGAGACCCCTTGGTGAGCTCCCCACTGGCCCAGGGCCCTCCAGGGGAAAGCGCTCACCCCTGACAACCATCGGTACTACCTGTGCACCTCATTCTTGCCCGCTTGCACACATGACCCCATCCCTATCCTCCCCTCCAGCTAAGGACTCACCACCACCCAGAAAGTGGGAAAAGACTCACCTCGGAGAGGCCTACGGAGCGAGGTGAGGCGCGCGCCTGGACACCCCTGCCAAGTCCGGATCCGCCTGGGCGCCTGGAAGAAAACAGACGCTAGACCAGTCCTGTGGGTCTTCTGCTATGTCTGATGCCCATTCCTCATTCCTAAGATCAGAAGTCTCTAAAAAGGAATCATTTCCTCCACTTATGCAGAGATAGGAGCTCTTAGATCAAGATTAGTATTTTGAAAACCTGATTGAGAGCCGCCTGATTAGAGGCGGGTGGGTGGAAACGCCGCGCATAAACGCCTGCGCCCCCGCCCTACATCCCCAAAGAGCTTCAGCGCTCCCAGGATCTTCAAATGACCCGCGCAATTAATTCTCCAGCGTTGTAGCCAAACAGCGCCCAGGAGTCACTCTGCTAGACCTCACGAAAAGAAACTGCCGCCATGGAACCTTTATTTTTATTCCATTTTCAATCTTACTTTATACACGGCTTGAGGAGCCTACTTTCTTCACCACTCTGGCTTTCTATAAGGAAGAGCTATCTCTAGGAGACAGATGTTTTTTTCATGTTAAATGCATTATGTGGACCCGCTGATTTTTATACTTAATGATAAATACAAGTCCTGTTGCCAGTGCACATATGAGCTTCGCAGAAAGTCAGTCCACTACAGTTCTCGCAGAGAAGAGCTCACAAATCCAGTATAGTGGCCCCTTCTTGTACTCTGTAAATGAAAACAGGATCGCCGGGAGTGGGCAGGCAGGGAATGGTTGATATTAGTGTGTTCAGATAGGTAAAGAGAAAAACTGGCGATAGGAGAAATTCTTAAGGACTTTCTTGTTTATGGGAGAAAAACACATTTGAAGTTTGTAGTCCTTGCTGGGTGCCAGACAGACTCAATTCATCACCAAAAATCCACCCAGCCCTGCTCAGGGCTCTTCAATCAGCGCTGCTGGTGACCCATCTGGGCAAGAACTTAAACCTAGTATTTCTATTCTATAGATATGTGAATATTCATGTATGAATAGATAACCCGTTCAATTTAAGTAGCATTGCATAGTTCTGTTAAAAGTCCTCAAAATGTTGAGACTCCAAGATATTCTTAAAATATTTTGTTCCTTAAAAGGGGAAAACTAGACATCAAAAACCCCTTTGAAGATAGTCTTACATTTTCTTCTTCAAATACTAAATACTAAGATAAAATTACACTTAAAAAAGGAAAGAAAAGCTCCTTAAACAAATGTTCCAATTCTAATACAAGTAACAGAATACGGAGTATCTATCCCAACCCCTCACCTTAGCCAAAACTGTAGGCAGCACTTCTAGGGTGCTTTTAAATTTTGTTTAAGATGAAATGAAAGAGCAAGACTTATTAGTAACATACATTTTTTTCTTTCTTGTAGCTTTCACTTCAAATCTAGTCGCAAATAAAAAGCCTTTGTGCTGCACAGATGTCCCATCTATATCTCAGTGAGAAAACTTATCATCGCAAATGGGTGCAAGTCTCTAGCTATGCCAGGGACCACACTGCAAAGGAGCCTCAGGTAGAGAGCCTCTGCTAGTGCATGTTTCAGGAGAATGGGACATTCTAGTCACCCAGATCTGTTTTCCCTTCTGCTTGCTGCTTAAAGATTTGTAACCTGAATCTTTGTTTAGTTTAGCTTGGGGGGTGAGGGAGAGAGCTACAGCAAAGTCACAGGGAAAGTTTGTGTGTTGTGTGTGTTTTAAGTCAAGTTAAAAGGCCATACCCAATTCCACCCCTTCTCCCCCCTTAATACTAAACCTGGTAAGCTGGCTTGTCCTGATAATATCTGAACATGTAGAGAAGGCGGGCTTTCCTTAAGGAGGTGAGGCCATCCCTCTAGAAAAAGACTCCCCCACCCCTCTCTCTATGTAAGGTTCCACCCTCTGGAAAGCAACCCCCCCCCTTTCCTGGAGGGACAGACCTCAGTGGCATTGGAAAAAGCAGTCCATCTGAGAGGGGTACAGCCACAGAAGCCTCTTTGAACGATGGCTTCCTGGTAGCATCCTTGTGGGTGTCAGTCTTTATTAGTGGGTTAGGGCGGGGGAGGGGAGATCCGCAGACCCGGACAGCCTCTGACCCTCTGGAGTTGGTATGTGACCAGCAGCCTTGGCAGTGCCATGTATTGGAAGAGCGATCAGATGTTTGTGTGTAAACTAGAGGAGAAGGACGTGCCGGAGCTGGCAGTTTCCCCCGAGAAGGTGAGCAAGCCAACGCCTGGACAGGCAAACCGAATCACAGGGTCCTTGAAACGCAACGCGAGCTGTTAGGACTCCTAACGAAGTTCCGAAATTACCTGTAGTAGTCTTCCTCCTCAACCCTGGCGCTTTTAAATTAACTTAATTATTTTTAAAGTACGTATTGGCGTTAGGAACCATTGCTTCCCCTCCTCGCAAGCTCACTTAACCCGGCGCATGACACAGTAATTTCGGAGGCGACTCGCCGTGCCTACGGCGCTACCGGGTGCCTTCGAGTCGTGCTTTTGTTTTGTGGGCCGTGGTTTCGCCGCGGGCCCGAGGACTGCGGGCGGGCGGGCCGGGCGGCGGCCGGGCTCGGGGCCCGGAGACGGCTCCCGGCGCGGCGTGGAGTCGCTGCCCAGGGGAGATGGGGCTCTGAGGCCTCGGGATTGCCAGGGCGCTCCACGAGGAGTTCGACCTAGCGAACCCCGAGAAGCAAACACCTGCTTCAGCTGGGCGGGTCGGGGAACGGAGCGGCTCTCACTCCCCTGCCCTGCACTTGGAGATCCACCTGTAGCCCGTTCCCGGGCCCGGTCGCCCCGCGCGGGGCCCGCCGCTCAGTAGCCCGCGTTCGGCCCCGGGAGGAGAACTTCCGCTAGTTGAAGGCTTTCTGGTGAAACGCTCGGCGTCCGCGAGGACCGGGCCTTCAAGAAACTGTGTGCTTCGGAGGCTGAGGGAGGCGAAGACTCAGAAACGCTGAGGTTTGGGGCGCTCCAACTCGGGGGTCCCCCAGTCCCTGCCCATGGGCTAGAATTTTCCTAAACGCTGGCGGAAAGCCCAGCCAGGCTGCGCTTTCGTTCAAGAACAAAACGCCACCAAAGCCTTGGACACACTTGAGTAACGCGCGTCGTTGCTTTAAAACAGTTGGACCGAGCTTGGGTGAGTTTTTTTTTTATAATAGCACAAATTAAATTCAGCTGGATATTTTCCATTATTCGACCAGCTTTTTACGCTGGTTAAAAATAATCCTTTAGTAGCTCAAATGTTGACTTACTGAGCAATAAGTGGCAATTTACACCTTAAAGAAACGAGTGCAAATCACTCGCGGCTCTAATTGCTGTAAGTTTACGAAAGAGCTGCTAGCTCGGTTTAATCTGAAGCATTTTCATTCAAATTGTCATCGGAACAAACACCAGGCTCCTTAAATCCCGCTGTAATTAGCTTTCAAGTATCCTATTAAGCCTCTTCACCTTTTAAAAGTCCCCTTTTTAAAATACACGTATATGTCTTGCTCTTTTAATTGAGGTTATTAGCGAAATCAAGTTTCTTCGCCCACCCCCTCCTCAGCCCTCTTTTCTTCTCGCCCGCCCCACCCCCTCGCGCACCCTCTTTCGCCGGGTGATGCCCGCTCCGCCGTGATTGACGTCTAGGAAGAAAACGCTTTGTGCCGGGATGATGGTTATTAACTTGGTACCCCGGGCGCCGGGGGCTGGCGCGGGAGCCGGGGTGGTTGGGGAGCCTCGGGGGCTGGAGCCCCGGGAGCGCCGCCGCGCGCCGGGCTAGTGTTGGGCGCGCGGGTGGCCGCCTGGCCGCGCGTTCCGACTGCGCCCGGCCGCCCGTCTGCCCGGCGGCCGCCGAGGGAGGCTGCGCGTCCGCGGCGCCCTGACGGCTGCACGCGCGGCGCGGCGCGCCGGGGCTTCATTAACCCGCCCCGGGGCCGCGGGGCCGGCCGCGCGGCGCGCCCTGAGTCTCTGCCCTCTGCTCTCTCCCGCCCGCCCGCCCGCCCGCAGCGCCCGGGGCTCATGTCGGAGGAGTGCGGGCGCAAGGCAGCCCTGGCGCCCGGGAGGACTCGGAAGGGCGCCGGGGACGGGGGACTGGTGAGTAGGGAGGGGCCCTGGGGCGCAGAGCCGAGGGCCAGGGCTCCGGGGGCGCGGGCGGAGGGCGGGATGGGAGCCCGGAGGGAGGAGGGCCCGGGGCGGGGCCGGAGCGGCGGGGCGGGCAGAGGAGCGGAGCTGGACGGCGCGGCGGGCAGGGCCGGGCCGGGCGGCCCTCGAGGTCTTGGGGGTCAGGGGTCGGCGGCGCAGAGCCTGGACCCGCGGGAGGGAGCCTGGAGGAGCAGGGGGGCGCCCGCGGGGGCGGGGGGCTGCGGAGGGAAAGAGGTCTGAACCCGCCTGCGACCGCTTCGTGTGGCCTCCTGCAGGTGAGCCCGGAGGGAGCGGGGGACGAGGACTCGAGCTCCTCCTCGGCCCCGCTGTCCCCGTCGTCGTCGCCCCGGTCCATGGCCTCGGGCTCCGGCTGCCCCCCCGGCAAGTGTGTGTGCCACAGCTGCGGCCTGGAGATCGTGGACAAATACCTTCTCAAGGTAGGGCGGGCCCGCGGGCGAGCGGGCGAGGCCAAGAGTTTCTTTTTTGTCTCTTTCCACGCGAGTTCTGGCGCCTGCCAACTGCCCTGCCCAGGGCAACCCGCGAGGTGGGAACGCTGGGAGAAGCAATTCTGCAGACCTCCCTTCCGCATGCACCGCACCCTCCGTGTAGCCCACGCACCTTGTTCTCTTGTGCTTATTTCTGGGGCATGTGCGTTGGATTCAGGCACTGGCAGGGAAACGGAAGTCGGAAAGACATTCCTGCTTTCCAAAACAAGGATTATTTATTAAAGCCGTTGCTTCGCCGCACTATTCCACCCACCCACAATAGTACCCAAGCTCCTGCTTGCTTCTAAAAGCTCCAGGTGGTGTGTTAGGTTTAACTGATCTCCCCTTGCGGGCTCTTCTTTGGCCAGAGCACTATCAAGTGCCTTAAAATACTTTCTCTGGTTATTTGCTAAAATCATAGGCGTATTCCTGTTTACAAGGAGGCTTGGTGGCCCTGTAAGTTAAGTGTTGTGCTGTTATCTTCAAAGTCTGCAGTTCACACCCACCAGCTGCCCTCTGGGGGAAAGATGAGGCTGTGGAGCCCTTGAAGACTTACAATCCCAGAACCCCTAGGGATCCCTTCTCTTTCCTGTGAGGTCCTTAGGAGTTGGAATGGACTCCCTGGCAGTGAGTGGATTTTGGTATATGCGCAGTTTTGAGGCTCCTCTGAAAGTGAAAGTTTATGGGGTTACATTCAATTTAACAAACACACCAAAAAAGCCGTCCTGCTCATCTTAAGGTTTAATACATCACCACTAAAATGCTCTTTTTAAAGGTCATCTTCAAAGCAAAAACATTGTTGTGGGACATAGCTGACCGGTAGGTTAGAAGCCCACCTCACTCTACCCAGACCTAGGGTCGCCAGCCCCTAATTTCACAATGGCACCACCAGGGATCCTGTTGTCATCTGCAGTGCTGGGGAACTAAGAGACATTAAGGTGAAGTTGGAGGGGGTGGGGATGTGGAAGCTTGAGATGAAGTGCTTCAAGTGGCTTGAGATTTGACTGTTTTACGTTTCCCATAAAATATCCTGGAGGAGTTTAGGAAGAGAAATTCTTAGGGCACAGTTACTCATGTCATTGTAGTCAGGACCATGCTCTCATATGTCTTAAACCTAATGTGGGGGTTTTCAACTTCAGCCAGTTCTTGAAAACCACCATTTAAAATAATTATCTCTTGGACATCGAAATTCGTAGCAAGCCAGTTTACTCTCTATGCCCCTGCACTCAGATTTTCAAGATGTGTTATGTAGAGTGTTGAGTTTCCAACAGGAAGTTGAGTTCCTGTAAGTTTCTATCTGAAAGTATAAGGCAAATGCTTTCCGTATAACATTGAAATGTCTGTACAGATATAGCCCAGATAAACCTCTGAAAGAAGTGTTAATAAAAACATTAGACATGGTTTAGTTAATTAATTCTGAAAAATTATCAAGTTAATGACTTTCTCTTTAAATTTTCATTCTTAAGATTTCATCTTCAGTGTTTATAGATCTGAACTTTTTGGATCTTTTAAAACTATTTTTTAGATCTATGCTAGCTTCTTGATTTTGGGGCACACCCTCGGTCATTCGTTTAGTCTCTGAAGAATTATTCTAATGGATCTACAAAGCAGGAAGGCTAAAAAAGGTTATGACTAAATGACTCAACACTTCCTCTGAAATGGATAATGTAGTTTCTAGTGTTCATTTTTTGATATTAAATATTCCATATATGTTTATATTTTATAAAATATGTGAGCTATATGAAATCTTCTTTGTAACAGTACTGGCATGTTTCCCTAAACCCCTGTACATACAATCTTAATCGACCATCTCTTATACATACTAGTGTCTTAGTTCTTATTAGAGTTTGACATATGATTGCATAGGAACTCTAAATTGGTAGTTGTTTTTTTAATATTCTTCCAGATATGTTTAAATTCAACTTTAGTCACTGGTTTAAAAAATGTTTGACCTAGAATCAATATTATATTTGATGATCTATTCATATAGGCAATAAAATGGAGTTAGAATGAAAAAGTATGAGATGAATTAGACATAATTACCACACCCTCAATATTCCAGTGCACTGCTGTTTGTTCTTTTTTGTTTTGTTTTTCTGGCTGGGTCCTAGTCAGATACTTAGGCTTATACTTAATGAGTCAATATCAATTATTAGGGAGGTTGATGCCATCCAGGATCTTCACTTTTCACCACACTTTTCTCCTTGCCAGAGACAAAGGGACACTTGTGTGTGTGTGTGTGTGCAAAATATACTTTGAGGAAAGATGGCAAACCAGACATTAGGTCTGACTTGCGCAGACAGCTAGAGAGATGACATGACTCTTCCCTGAAGCCTGAATCTGACCCTGCTGGAAAGAAACCATATAACTTAGATAAAAATGCAGAAGGTCCTAAAAAGTGGAATCTTTAAAAAAAAAAACCTGAGATTTAAAACATTATTACAATCAGGCTCTTCAGAAAAATAGAACAAAATAGATTATTTCCAAAACAAGCATTTTCATATGTTCAATATTTTTCTAGTTTTCTCAGAGTGAAAAAATGTATTTCTTTTCTCTCTTCTATAAGTGAGCGTGTAACACTTTGACTAAAACATAAAAACTTAGAAGTTTATATTAGTACTATGAGCACATCTATAATTAGGATAGAAAATGAAACTTTTTTTCCAGCTTCTGCAAGTAACCTTTATATTTCAAACCACAGAAAAACTTGTGGAGAGTAGTAATGGTAATGAGAATCCTTGAGGAGTTATTCTTTCTATGTAATAGTGTAACAGAGACCATATTTTACAATCCTTGTTTTTCTAGTTTGAACATATGTTTAATTTGTAGAGTGTAACAAGTGTTTTTGCATCGTTGATGTGCCACATAATTTAGTTGGATACAAATCTAGTTGGCAGTTCTTGCAGCAAAAGCACCTGTGTTGTAGGCCAGTTCACTGTAAGTCGCACCTTCATTCTTAAAGGCTTGAGTTGTACTTTCAGTACAGAAGCACTAATTTAAGGTGAGGGCAATTATTGCTTTGCTCCATGATTTGTTCTTATTTAGAAAGTATAAATCACTGTGATTTATCAAACACCATTTTGTACCTTACTACTGGATATAAACAGACAATAATGGTTGGATACCTCTTTTAAATCATTTATAATTAAGTTTCCCTCCCTCCTCCCCCACACCAGCACCCCTAATCAGCTTAAATAATACTTGACTCCTTTGAAGATGCCTCTGTTTCTGTGCAGTTATTTAGTGTTACATGGCACCAGGGTTTCTCCCATTTTTATAATTTACCCTAGGAATTTTTAATTCATGAGGGAAATGGTTGCATGGCTTTTATAAGGGTAAGAGTTCCTGTTACAAAGCTGCCTCTCCACCCTTTTCACTCTCTCTCAACTTTGGCTACAGTTTACAGCAGGATTGCCAAGAAAAAGACTGAGAAGGTGTGTGGCTTCCCTGCCTTAGCATTGTGCAAAGCATTTGGTGAAAGAGAGAAAGAAAGGAAAACCCTGTATATGGGATCCATATTTCCCTAGCTTCATGGAGGTTCCGTTTAAGAAGAGAATAAATAATCCAAATTCCTCCAAGGAATAAAAAATAAAATTGAAGTGTTGAATATGCTATTGTGATTTTGTGGTTGAGGATCTGAAAGAGAATTTATCCAGATGCATAGTATGTAAATGTGCCTTTTGGATGAAAGCATTCAGAGCCTGTGTTAAAATATTAAGGGATCAATTTTTAAATTGCTTAATCCACAAACCCAATGAATGCTGTCCATAAGTGTGGTAAGACCATGGCTTCTCACCCTTTCATAGGTGAACGACCTGTGCTGGCATGTTCGATGTCTCTCCTGCAGTGTCTGCAGAACCTCCTTAGGAAGACACACCAGCTGTTACATTAAAGACAAAGACATTTTCTGCAAACTTGATTATTTCAGGTACACTATGAAATTACTTAATCATAAAATAGACCCTCGGAGTAATTCATCCCAAAGAGGTGCAGAGAGAATTTTGTAAGTGGGCTCTCTTTTATAATTTTATTTATTGAAGTTCAGTTTTCATATATAGATTTGAAAATGAGGCTTTCATATTTCTTTGAGGTTTTTATGATAACAAAAGTAACATGTTTACCTGTAAACTTTAGGATTCTGTTTGCTAAAATTAATATGAAGTAGTATTTATATTTTGGGAATGAAAGTTCTAGGTATTTTTTTTTACAAGGGAGCATTGTTTTGTTTTGCTTTTTTGCCCTGCCTAAGTACAAAGTAGAAAATACAAGATGACTTACTGTGATAAAATCCCCTTTTTGGTAGGCCATGGTAACACGAAATAATTGAGGGGGGATATATCAAGATTTTCCTAAGCTTTTACCAACTTTCAATATTGAATTATCCCTGTTTGTACATCTGTAAAATGCCAGTGGTTTGGGGACTGAAAAACCAATGTCACGAATATACCAAGTCTAATTATTCCACCTAGAAATCTTTTTTGGTCTGTTTTTTTATCTTTGTTTTGTGAGGTTATATTTGTATCTGATTTTTAAATGTAACATATTCTCTGTGCCATAATTGTTAAAATGTGAAATTTCATGTAGGATATCATTTAGGCTTTCATGACAGCTGTCTAGAAATTGAAAACAGTCTTCCCATGACTTTTAAAAACTACTGTATATATTTTTTCTTTATTTCACTTCCAAACAAACAAAAACCACTTATTGTGAAATATATAAATTAATAAAACATAATGAAGTTTGTAAAAGTAATTCTGTTTGTTATTCTCCATTTCAAAAAATGATTTCAGAGAGTTTAGTTATTGAATTGAATAAACTTGCCAAGTTATTTTTGAAGCATTTCATTAAATCCAGAGTCCATTTTTTTGTAAAGTCACAGAATTTTATAATTACTGAAAGCATAGTTCTTGTTAATTTGTCTTACTGTTCTTTAACTATATAATAATTTGCCTCTTCTCATTTAAGATACACTAATCTTAATTTTTATAAACAGTTAAATCTTTCTGAAAGGTTTAGTTTTAAAACATTTATTAAAAATCTAGTCCTTTATAAATTTTATGTTGCTTCATATTTTGTTATATTCTGAAGTTTATTATTAGGATTCAACTTTTTAGAATAACAAAATATGTGAACTCTAAACGTGGATAGACATAAGCACATGTAATAATCTTAGTAGATCTGGGTATGTCTGGCTATGCCTGCAGCTCTAGTACGAGCATTGACTTAGACTGGGAGAGGGGAAAACAGGATTTACCATCTAGTCTGGCTTTAGGTTACGAATAATGTACATTTTAAGGTCCGTATACTTAAAGAGAGGTTTGCATTTCTCTCTTGCTGTGGGTAGCAATGCTGTCACCTCTTCAACCAAAGGAAGTAATTCTGAGCGTTCCTTCTTCAACCATTAGGGGAAAGAACTAATATCGTCCTCATTGTTGGATAATTTTAGTTTTAAATGTTTATATATGCATGTGTGTTTCTGTATCTAACATATATTTAATACTCAGCTTTAAGAAGTTATTTCTGAAATCTTGTTTTAGTTGGTTTGTTTTTGTACAGGTGTGTCTATTTTGTATCTGGAATACCTCTAAATTTATAAATATAGTCTTTGATAAAACTGGAGGGATATGAATCTCATATTCCATTTATTTTAAGAGCACACCATCCAGTCTTCCTTAGGGTAACAATGAAGATTTGCTTTTCTAAAACAACTTTTCACTGTGGCCCAGTCATGTCTTAATCACTCCCCATATTGACCTATAGAAGAAGAATCAGACCCTGCTTCATTTTCAAGTTACAAAAAATAGGTCGATCTAATGAGCACCATAATTGTTAGATAATCTTTGATGATGACTGTCTCAGTCAGCGTGAAAAGATTGGCTTCCTGTCCTTCCATTTTCCTGTAGACGGTATGGCACTCGCTGCTCGCGATGTGGGAGGCACATCCATTCTACTGACTGGGTCCGGAGGGCCAAAGGGAATGTGTATCACCTGGCGTGCTTTGCCTGTTTTTCCTGTAAACGGCAGCTTTCCACAGGAGAGGAGTTTGCTCTGGTGGAAGAGAAAGTGCTCTGCAGAGTTCATTATGACTGCATGTTGGATAATTTAAAAAGAGAAGTGGAAAATGGTGAGTCTATACTTCAAATGCCTGTAAGTCTTTAGTGAAAGCAGGAATAAAGACTCCTTTTCCCCCATGGCTACCTTAATGCATTATGTTTTTCCACGTGTAATGGTGGTAAACTTTATTACCGAGATGTGACCGTTGGTGAGGATCCCTGTCTGCATATACGTGGAAAGCTGGGCTGTGTGTATTAGCCTTATGCTCCATTCTGAGGAGCAGCCTGGAATTAGGGCTCTGCTTTTCTTTATGTGATCAGTTGTTTCCTTGTATTTATCGTTCTATGGGTGGGCTTTACATATATACGTCTAACGTGTTGCTCTTTTGACTAAACATATGAAATGTTGTTCCCATAGGATATTTGTGCTTTGTTTTAAAATTTAAATCATGGGGTTTTGCAGCCCAGAATATATATACAGTTTCACACTAAGCTGAAAAATACAAGAAACCTGTTCTCACGGACTCCACATGGACCCTTTTGAGTTATCAACATGAATCTTGTGCTTTTTAAATGCAGGTAATGGGATTAGTGTGGAAGGTGCCCTCCTCACAGAGCAAGATGCTAATCATCCAAAACCAGCAAAAAGAGCTCGGACCAGTTTTACAGCAGATCAGCTCCAGGTAGACATGAAAATTTATGATTTTGGAGGCCCCTCCTCACCACAATAAAATAATAATGAAAAAACCCCTCATCATTCTCCATCATACCTAAAAGAATTTGTTTTCTAAAAGTTAATTGTGCTTTTTGTGAACACTGATTTGATGGATGTATGGAAATATACTTACTGCCCCAAAATGTTTATCAATGATTCCAGAGTCATACTATAAACTAGTCTTTCAAGCTTTGTTTCTTGAGGTCTGTTGATATCAACATTAAAGTGGAAACAAAATGTTAATCTGTTCTGATTTCCCAATAAAATCAGTTTAACCCACGCTGTTATATTACTACATACCACTGTACAGAAGATAAGGTGTTTTGAGAATATTAAAGAAAAAAATACTGTATGTGGGCTTAGGGAACACTGATGTGTTGATGTTTTAACCAAACCATGACCAGGCTTTTAATGGGCAAACTAGTATGTTTTCTGAGTAGGAAATAATTTAATATACTTCAGCTTGAACAAGCATCTGCTGGTCGTCTCCAACAGAATTGGCCCTTTCTTGTTTTCTAAAGGGATACAGGGAATAATTTCATAATTCTGATGTTAAAAGTTAAATTTGTCTCCTGAAAAGAAAGGGATTATTTTCAGTATAGCTGCTCTAAACATAACTCTGGTTGTCATAAATCCAATTTATAGAAATTGTCAAGAAAATAGTTAAGTAATTAGTCCTTGTTTTATTTTTTACGTCTACACATATAATGATTCTTTCTGGCATTTTTTCAGATAACGAAATCACGTTTTCTAAAAGATTAATGTGGCTGAGGTATTTGTTTTATGTTAAGGTAAAGTAACATTTATTGAGCACCTACCACATACCAGGCACTGCTGGGTGCTTATACATAGTATCCATTTTAATACCGAATAGTTACACAATGTTAACAGGTAGATTAATGTAACTTTTTGAAAAACTACATTTTGTATTAGGTCTGTTGGTATTTAAGGTGATACAATAAAAGTGTTTCAAGAGAGAATTTTTACTTTAAATTTGATTAGGGATAAACCATTGACATCACACAAATATTGGGAAGTAATCTGGCAATAAATAGAGTCGATAGGTATAAAGTACAATAGGGGAATGATTGGCAGTTTAAAGATTTAGCTTTGTTTGGACCTGGTTTTTGAAGATGTTTCAGAGCATTCTAATGAAGATTATAGAAAGCCCTCAGTCAGGAGACAGGAGTGCAGGAGGAAGATCAGGCAAAGTATCTAATAGCTACAAGGAGTCTGGGTTAAAATATAATTCCTGCTATAAGTGCATTTTATGCCGATTGTCTCCATAAAGGTATTTCTATAATTATACAGTGGTGAAAACCTTGGAGGGAACTTTATTAAAATTACAATAGGAACTTTTGATACCACTTCAGGTAGATATGCGATCTCATGAAGCAAGATATTAAAGATACTAGTTAAATAAAAAGGAATTATATTTGTTGAGGTCTTTGTGTGATAAGTCATATGCCAAGTGTTTTATCTGAACGATCTCCTTTAACTCGCAACAATTTTTGACGTAGGTTAGTCCCATCCAAGAGGTTTGAGAGCTGCCATCTCAAGTCAGGGCACCAAGTGAATGAGTGCGAAGAAATCTGGATCTTGCTTCCCCAGTTCTCTAATTTCACGGTCTTCTCGTTTTGTCCGGTCTCCCCAATACATCACGTTAGAACTGAGCTTGAGAAAAACTCCACTAAGATCAGCAGCTGCTAAAACAAAGAGTAGATTCTGAATCTTGTAGATAACTTACTGTTTTTAATTGTGAACATGCACCAGATATTTGAACCTTGGATTAATGTGTGAAAATGTGATCTGAGTCATAAGTTTTAAGAAATGTTTGTCAGAATCATAGATTTTGAGAACAGAAATCAAGAAGTGATATGCTTTCAAGACATCATTTATTAAATAGTCATTAGCATCTGTTATGATGGCAACGACTGAAACAAAGAAGACAGTCCTCAAACAATGCTTCATAATTTAGATTCCTAGAGTTGCTCTAGTGCTTACAAACACTGCATATGTTTTGCCAGGCCCTTTCATAAATCAGGCAGTGTAGGTCATTGTCAAAGTGTCTTGCCTGAAAACTGAATATATTCAAGTAATACTTGATTTCAGCAAAATAATAAAATACTGTAGGTGAACACTAAATAAGTCAAGACTGTCCATGATTGGGTACATCTAAGAAGGAGAGTTAAAATGAGAGAATAAATAAAATAATTTCCCCAAATCCTCCTTTACAAATCTGAGAAGAGAGAATATTTTAAGACTCACGGGATGTGGTGGGAAAATATTCCAAATATTGTCTTCCGTTGCAGAAATGATATTTAAGATGTTTCCATGAATATTGTGGTTTCCTTACTGCAGTCGGGATGTCTTTGCTCAGTGTTACTATGTTAAGCATGCCAAAGTTAGCAAATGCTTTGATTGACTTTCAGAGCGAGTTGGTCAGCTGCTTTCATGTAGGCTCTTGACAATGCAGGTAGACCTTCTGGTCTCATCATGACAACTGTCTGCAGAAGTTCACTCATTGAGTTATAATGTCGTTTGCAGGACCCAGAAAGGAATGGAGTGGTTTCATCAGCACTAGTTAGTAACTGAGGAATAGTTCAATTTAAAGACCCCCCCCCAACATTTTTTTTTTGCTCTGTGCGTGAGACCAAACCCTAGCATGAATTAAAGGAAGATCAGTAGCACAGCTACGTTCCTTTCATTGTACCCAATTCAGGACAATGAATGTTTAGGTTTTCCTTTTATTCCTCAATGGAAAGTTGCATTACTAACTGATTTCGCTCCATTATTAAACTTGTGAATTTGAAATGCCTTGGTGAAAAGCATGCTGTTTCTGTTTCCACTATTAATGACCCTACACAAATCCCCAACCTGTTCAGTCTTTTACTTTCTGGAATGGCACACGCTCAGTTACACATGAATACAACCCGCTTCATAGCTGACATCAGAACAGCAGCACGTTGGGAGTGGGAAAGAAAGGAAAACGTGCACTTAGTGAGATTATAAACTTTCAAGCGGATCCTGATTATTTCAAAATAAAAAATCCTTAGACTGTTAACAGTGACTGTGTAGCCATGATGCCGCTGGATAGGATGCCAGGAATACCTTAATCTAAAAGAATCACGAGCGAGAATTTGGCTGAAAAAATACATGCCGTATGCACTCAAGTATAAGCCGACCTGACTATCAGCCGAGACACCTAATTTTACCACAAAACTGCGTTTAAAATGTCCTGAAAAACTCGGCTTAAACATGAGAATATACGGTAATTTGTAAACATAATAAGGCTCCTAAGGACAATACAGTTTATTTTCTCCACGCTGTCTTCACAGTTTCCTGCACGCTCTCAAAGTTTCCTCTCGCACAAACTCTTAAGTGCACACGATGTGATGGGAAAGGGAGTAGTTAACTCCTAGGGATATAAAAACTAACATGTTCCCTGTAACCTCAAAGAACTCACCTTTTGCTCTGCAGAGCTAGATTTTCAAAGTACTGTGATTTTATTACCCCGTGGCAAGTGCCCATGGAAGTCAGTATGCGAGGCTTCCGGAATGTATGGAAAATGGAACTGAAGGCTAATGGAATTTTCTCACCAACTCTTCGAAGTCCTCTTGTGTTATATGGGGAGCCTAGTGGAGAGCTCAGTTTCCCTCATGGAAAGGGGTCAAGGCCAGTGGCATTAGGGTCTTTATGTAGGTTAGCTCCCTCCCCCATCACCCCAGCCCAGCCCAGCCCAGCCCCCCGCACACATGCACACGAGGCTGTAGGTGAGCAGAGTCAGATGCAGGACTCTCTTCCCCTCATTCTATATCATCCATTCTTTACACTGTATTATACTTTCCCCCTTGATCCGTTTTCAAGAAAAAAGCTCAAGTGTCCTTGATTCTCATAATTCTCTTTCTGAGGGAGGCCAAAGCTCTTTGCTTTTAATGATACTTCCCAATCCCTACTTCCTGTGCTCTCACTTGGCTTTGCCTTATAAGTAGCAAACATTGGGATGATTATACCTTTCTCCCAGGAAATTGAGACTCAATCATTTCTTCCCCCCACGTATCAGTGTCTCACAGCATTTAGCGTAGTGTGTCATACCGAAAGATCACATCAGAATCACCTGTGATCTTTTTCAATGTACAAATTGCTTGGAAGCTGCATTGGGAATTCCTACTCAGTGGGCTGATGGCTGTCTCTGTTTAGGAACCTACATACTTCTTTTATGCAGCAAATGCTCAAGCAGCGACAGTCCTTACAATAAAGTAGAATCTGTCTGCTGAGAGGTATACTATTTGAAGGCTAATAAAGTTTATACTATGGGCTTGAATTAGGGGCCCTGAGCCTCGTTTGGTCCACGAAGGTTAGAAATATGCTTTTTATACTTTATTAAGCATTCTTATGCTAGAATTTTTTCATGAGGATAAGGATAGCAAGTAGGACTAACCCAACTTAAGCATCTCATTCATGAGTTATAAGGATGGAAGGAAGGTGAACATATTTTTAATACCATAATTGAGAGAAGCTTTTATGTAGAAGAGTGTAATTAAAAAAACAAAGCATTAGTAATCTGTGTTTAAATGTATAAAATAATGCATCTCGTCATTTATACATACCCTCTTAATATTCAAGTAATAAAGTACAGGTGTCCCTTTTGTGCTTGTTCTTCTCTTGCGTCTTCAAAATGCAGATCCTTATTTGTGGCTATTTACTGCCTGTGTTTCCTGAACTAGGTTATGCAGGCACAGTTTGCTCAGGACAACAACCCAGATGCCCAGACCCTCCAGAAACTGGCAGAAAGGACGGGCTTGAGCAGACGTGTGATACAGGTGCGTATTTTAAAGGTCACCCAACAGGAGTACTGAAAGTCCTCATTCTAGGTCTTTATGAGTATGCACTGTTTTTCTTCGTGAAGAAATATCAAAAATGAGCTTTCCATTTCCGCTTTCTGCACAGTGTAAATCTTTTATGTGGCTTTCTTGGACCCTGTGCACATACTACTTCATTCTAATCAGTCCATCAACCTCGAGATCCTTAGACTAAAAAAGTCAACTATATTTCCAAACCATGCATCATTTTTAGTGAGTGTTATTTATACCTTTATATCAGTGAGTCAGTATGTGAGTCTCTCTCTCTGTGTGGGGGGGGGGGATGACAAAGGTGATCTTAAATAATTTACATAGATGGAGTGATAATGAACAAAGTTAGGTAAGGATGAGTTAGAGTAGATTATTAGAATAGAGGATTTATATTCGAAATGATGGAAGATGAAATGGTTAGATTGTACCTTGGAAAGGCCAGTGAATACAGAATCCATTTTTACACAGGAAAAGCCATGATTTCAGAATAAAGATATAGAGACCATACATAGGCAGGACTGGAATTGGGAGGGGCTAGATAGAGGTAGACAGGTAAATTAGGCTCCCAGGCAAATAGTAATTTTTAAAAAGAGGCTTAAGGGTGGGGTGTTGATTCTAAAATTAGTTCAAGAAGTTTGGCTGCAAACTGATGGTGCGGGATGCTACAGTCAAATAAAAGAGCAACTTAAGAACAAACATTATGAATCAGGAGTTAGAGAAGGTTTATTGGAAATGGTGCCATTAATGGGAGTGTGGAAACACTGGTTTGGTAGTTGGGGAGTAACTTTTCTTTGAGCTCTGTTAATCATATCATTAATTATGGGTTGGCAGTTTGGCGTGAAAGCAGCTGTTTGAAATGAAGAAGACTTAGGCAGAGAGGGCTAAAGCTATGACATTGGATGAGAGTCTTACAAGGAGAGCATAAACAGCAAAATGTAAAGAATGAGAGAAAGCAAGGTAAGAGATGCTAGGTGACTTGGACACAGGGTAACCAGAACCGAAGAATGGGTCTGGTGCGCAAATATTGCTGAAGGGGGAGGGCATTGCTTTCAGAAGGAAGTAGCCAACTGAATCAAAATGTTAGAGCTACGGGCAGGGGTCCTCAAACTTTTTTAAACAGGGGGCCAGCTCACTCCCTTAGACTCGTTGGAGGAATGGACTGTAGTTTTAAAAAAAACCAAAACTGTGAACAAATTCCTATGCACATTTGCACATACCCTGTTTTGAAGTTAAAAAAAAACGGAGCAAAAACACCCAGTGGGCCAGAAAAATGTCTTCGACAGGCTGCATGTGGCCCACGGGCCATAGTTTGAGGACACCTGGCTTAGGGACATGGAAAATAATTAAATGATACTCCAGGCTTAAAAAACTTAAGGAACAAAAACAAGTAATCCTAACTAGCAAGATTAAATCCAGTGGGAGCCAATGGTAAACCTCTACATTGTTTCAGGTAATTCTTGAATTTGGTGGAAGGCACCAGCACAGTTGCTGTAGAATTGATTCCAACACATAGAGACTGCGTGTATGACACAGCAGAGTTCTCCATCAGAATTCCAATAGCTGATCTTCTGTAAATAGGTCTCCAGGCCTTTTCCCCAGTCCCTCTGGCTGAGCTCAGACCTCCATCCTTTAGGTTAGCAGCCAGGCTGGTTCATTTGTCCCACACAGGGATGAGTGTTTGCTCTCCACTAAGCTCACCATCACTGTTAAAACTGTCTATTCTAAGTGACGGTGGTCAGATCTGGTTGCAGTGCCACTCTTCAGAAGAGCCAGCATACCAGAGGTTTAGGTTGACTGCACTTGTGAAGAGGCTCTCTGAGGGGATGAGGCCTACCAGCTAGCACCTCAAATGTGCACGGTATTGTGTTTATTTCAAAAAGGCTAACACTTTTAAGAAAGTCAACCCAAACTGTAAAAGATTCAGAAGCCAGGTGCTGATATTAAAGGCACCAGGGATAGTTATTAGAGAAAAGAAGGCTAGAAGCTCCTCAGAGCAGGGCTGGTACATGTGGAGTTGTTGGTGTGGGGTGCTGACGGTGATTCCATGCCACAGAGTCGAACTGCCCCATAGGTTTCTTGGGCTGGAATCTGTATGGACGTTCTCCCTTTCTTCTCAGGAGCTGCTGTCGGGTTTCACGCCACCATCTTTTAGATTGACATTTGAGAGCATAACTGTTTACAGTACCAGGGATTTTATGTAGAAAGAAGTATGTTTGAGGTATGAAGGGTTGTCTTACAGAGAACAGGATCAGGACTGTGGGAAAGAATGTAGGAAAAGACAGATTTTACAGAGGGTGAAGGATTTTTCTGTACAAAAGGCTACAAGAATGTTACAGGCTACCATTGGAGGGAGGGAATTCCCTATTCCTGGAAGTGAAGCTTCCTCTTCCTGGAGCTGTAAATATTTTTTTTGTGGATCACAAATGCTTGATCCCAAACTGATTATGGGAGAGGGTGCTAGTCCAGACAGCATTTTGTTATATTCCATGGTGAAACCAAAGTATACAAAGATGGGCAATTTTATTTTAATATTCTGTACCAGGATACAATCACTGTTCATGTATCCTTTTAGAAATGTGAATTATCAGTTGTGTACCTTAGAGAACTAAAAGGTATCCTCTGTCCCCACTCTTTACTGAAAATACCATTTCATCATTTTATTATTGTATTTATTGAGAAAAGTACAGTT
Organism: Tenrec ecaudatus; assembly: GCF_050624435.1. Taxonomy (NCBI): domain Eukaryota; kingdom Metazoa; phylum Chordata; class Mammalia; order Afrosoricida; family Tenrecidae; genus Tenrec; species Tenrec ecaudatus. Next base: position 104,330,601 of record NC_134530.1, read on the forward strand.
TGGTTTCCAATTTTTCACTTTGTCATAAATACTACAGTAAGCAACATTGTGTGTGTTCAGATATGACACTCTAGTGTACAATGGTTAATAGTTGGGGGCTAACCAAATGTCCATAGTTTGAAACTACCAGTAGTTCTGGGGGAGGAAAGGCCTACCAATATGCTGCTATAAAGATTAAAGCTTTGGAAACACTCTGGACATCGCTAGTCATACAGGTCACTATAAGTTGGAATTGACTTGATGATACACAATAACACACATATACTTACACATATGTGTGCATATATACTGTTCCTTTGTCCACTTGTTACCTTAGGATACATTTATTGAACTGGGATTCTTGAGTCAAAAAATAAAACAGTTTTATAACTTCTAATGCTTTGTAAAAAAAACTGCACTCCAGAAAGTTAATATTTATTGCAACAGTAGCTGCATATGAGAGTTGCTTTTTCTACAGCAAACAAAAATCTTGAATAATATTATCGTACAAAGTTTTCACTGTTGTTTCTTTTGTATGAGGGTTTTTTTAAGAGTTCATGGAAAATGGAAAGGAAAGATAATGGAGATTTTCCATGACCTCTTTGGAGCTCCCTACCTAGTTGACAGATGTTTAAACTCTTTTACCTTTTGGTTATTGTGAGTGTTGCTCCAGTGAACAGTGTACAAGTGTCTTTCACATTTTGTTATTTTAAAAGTTATACATCTTTAGCCTATTTTACTACTGGGTTACGTCATTCCAACTCACTGGTTTTTATTATGGATGTTTAAACTTCTTTGGATGTTTAATCCTATCATGTTAAGCCTGCATGGTTATCAATTTCTTTCATATAGAATTTTTATATTTTATATATTCTAGTTTCTTAATCTTTTCTTTAGCAGTTATTGTCTTTGTTATACAGCTATTCCATTTAGAAAGTATTACAGTGTTTCCTTAAATACTTATGACTCTAAATGCTTACATCAAAACTTTAATTATGTGGAATTGAGTTTTCATTACATATGAAATAGGAACTATTCTTGTTTTCCCTCTAGAATTAGCCATTTTCCCCTAAATCACTCACTAAGTCCTGGTATCCCAAGAATTTAAAATTTCATCTTTTTCACACACTACATTGTTTTACTTGATTATTTGTCTGGACTCTAAGGGATTTATGTTATAAATTAGTCTTGGCAAAATAGCTTCATGGTCTCTTTTCAGCATATATAGTTATGATATGGGACTTCAAAAAAATGTAAATGTGTTGTCAAAAGGAAATTTAAATACTGTATTGATTTTTAAAATAGGAAAATTAAAGTGATAAAAGTCAAGTGGACATATATTTGAATCCTGGAGCTGTGTAGCACTCAGATCAAAAGTGGTTTTTTTGTTTTTGATTTTTTTCTGCCTCCACCCATAATGTGTGGGCTCCAGCAATTTTAGCAGTAGGTTACATGATGCTGTGTTTACCAACTTCTGTTTGCTTGATTAGGTATTTTGACTGTTTATGTCACACATTCTTTGTGTTTTATTTCTGTGGTCTGGCATTCTTTTTTAATTTAATCAAAAGATGAGATTTAAAATTATGTTTAAGCTATCAGGTAGATTCCATTCACTATACAATTTATTGGAGACAACAGGAGACTTTTACAAACCCTGGGGAGGACCGTGCCGTGTGTGTGTGTGTGTGTGTGTGTGTGTGTGTGTGTGTGTGTGTGTGTGTGTGAAGTGAGACGGGGTTCTGTGGTTGTGTACTCCCTCCTTACAAACGGTAGTCTGTACGAGCGTGTCCATTTTGCTGGGTGGGTCTGATGACAGCAGCGACACCTGTTGTTCAGAGTCTGTGGACACAGGTTTCGCTAGAGATGGTGTGTAGAATTATCAATGAGCCGGACTCCCCATAGGATCAGGGAAGAGGCTGTGGCTGCCACTCCTTTTCCTTGTGGTATGCATGAGGCTCGCCCTGAAACACCCTTGTCTCCTACCTTTCAGACACCTGCTCAGGAATACACGCTCCCTCTAATTTATGAGTGGATAATGTATTGGGTTTTTTTTTGTCCTAGGCCCTTACATTTTGCCAGCCTTTTATTTCCCAGCCCAATGGACAGAGTGTGCTTTAAAATCCTTCCTTCCATCCCACTTTAATCAGTTTGTATTCCCTGTGCCACCAAATAACTACCCATCAGCTCTGGAAAAAGACCGATGCCCCGGCATATACTTGATTTTCTCCCCTGATTCCAAAACATTCTTGTCCTAAAGTCTGTAAAGTTTGTATCCTTCAATTTCCCTCTCCTCAGGACAGAGTAACTTGGAGTCATAGCAAATAAAAGGACACTGCACCTTAATTGTGAGAAACTTTCTCTTTATCTGTTGTAGTCGAGCTGCTCCATGGACTTTCAGAACTACTTTTGGGAGCAGGTCAAAGGGCATGTTTTCTGAGACACTCCTCCATGGGCTGGAATCACCAACCTTTGGCTTAGAGTTGAGTGCTTGACCATTGGCGCCACCCAGGGGCTCCAGGATTGTGTGATAGCAAGCCATTCAGATAGAGGCATGTTAGCCACTGGACGCATATGGCCAGGCTAGCCTTCCCCGCACCTGGAAGGAAAACCTCATTTGCCCTGAATATGCTTCCTTTATTTCTTTAGTATGATGGACAACCAGCTGGTTAGCACTTTATGTTTTGTGAACTGTCTCAACATTGGATGTGCTTAGATTTTATTCTACTTTGGTATTATTGTGGGTCCCCACCACCCCTTATGATAGGCTTGACCTTAATATGCATCTTTAGGGATAGCCCAAGTATTCACCAAGAGAAATTGAGCTCAGTAGGTTAAAAATGTGACTGGAATAACTGAATCAAGAGGTTCAGTAGATAGCTTTAAGTTCACAGTAGGGATTTTAGTCATTTGAGTCAGAAGTTGGAGTAAGTCCAGCAGGTGTCTAAGAATCTACTTAGTAGATTATTTAAAAGTTCTGATTAAAAGGATTCCTTACCCCCAACCCCTTCCAATTTTCCTTTTTGTCCAAATTCCCATAGTAAAACCAAGCATACTTTCCCAGGAATTCTTGACCTCTGCCCCCTCTGGAAGCAGTGGCAACCGGCTTTTCGGTAGAGATGGAGTTTTCAAGTCAACAGCAGAGTTTTTATTTACTCAACCCAAAAAAAAAAGGCCTCTGTCATTTGGACTAAGATGCTTTTTTTCTGTCTGCAGAACTTTTAAAGAATTTAGTTTTGATTTATACTGTGCATCTGCTTTGGAGTAATTGAGGTTACCTGTCATTTTAAAATTGAGTTGGTAATGTGCTTCTAAGCTGATTGATAAATTGATATGTGACATATCTGCGTTGCTTTCCCCCCTCAGGTGTGGTTTCAAAATTGTAGAGCACGCCACAAGAAACACGTCAGTCCTAACCACTCCTCCTCGGCCCCAGTCACAGCAGTCCCACCCTCCAGGCTGTCTCCACCCATACTAGAAGAAATGGCTTATTCTGCCTACGTGCCCCAGGACGGGACCATGCTAACTGCGCTGCACAGTTACATGGATGGTAGGTACCCCAGCATTTAACAGCAACCCCAAACAGATTAACTCTTAATACTAGGTTACTGATAGGATGTGCATTTCAAAATTTTGCCTCAGTAGTAGCTGAAAAGTAATGTGTGAGGATGCAATGGTGACTGCCTAAGCATATGTGTACCTGAGACAGCATGTTAAGGGAGAAGTCTCACATTGACTTCTAAGCTAAAGTACAACAAAGACTTAGCGTTTGACTTACACTTTTTTTCCCTTGTTACCTGATAAAATATTTATTTTCTTAAGATCAAAGACAATAGTCACTGTATACTCTGAACCTTCCTTGCTTTATTGAGGTTTGGTAAACTTTTTTTTGTTGAAGCAAAACACACCCACCTATAGAACAGTGCATGCCTAGTAAGTGTATAGCTGGATGCATTGGTGCACTGAACATATGCATGTAAATACTGCCTGGATGAAGAAGTAGAGCATGTTTAACATGAAGAAACCCCCTTTGAGCCCTATTGCTTCTGCCAGAGTAAGTACCCGCCATCCCCAGACAAAAGGTGTTCCAGGTACTCATTAGTACTTGGTGGGGTCTGACTTTATATTTTTATTAAACTTTTTTTGGTGGGGGTCTGATTTTTAAATGTAGACAATTAGGTGGACACATAGTTGGATTTCATTATTTTAATCATTGCCCTTTTTTTCTCAAAAAGAAACATTATTCTGATTACTAAAGCTATGTCTTAAGTGTTCCTGCTTCTAGCTTTGAAATAAATTGAACCTTAAAGAAGGGCAAATAGTCTTGTATTTTGCTTCTTTAGAAGACACAGCTTTCGAGATTCTTCTGTATTTTGTTTTCATTGTTGTATAAAATTCTGCGGTAGCAACATACCATGATTAACCCAGTTTCTGTTTGATGTATACATTATCTCCACATACGGTGTTGATGAATGTGCTGCTATGGACGTCAGCACACGTGCCTTCGGGGCATGTTCGTGTACATTTCTCTTTGGTACATATCTGGAAGTAGAACATAGGTCACATGCTCAACTGGAGTTGTTGTAGTTCGGTGCTGTCAAATGAGTCCTAGCTCCTAGCAGTCCTAGAGCCAATTGAATATGACACTGTCTACTCCGTTGCCATCATTACCACTGCTACATTCTAGTCCATTGTTACCGCCACTGTATCAATTCTTCTCATCTAAGGTCTTCCTCATTTTTACTGTCCCTGTTTTACCAAGGTACTTGTCATTTTCCAGAAACTTGGCTCTCCTCCTAAGTACCCAAGGCAAGTCTTAGCATCCTCACTTCTCAGGAGCATTTTGGCTTGTACTTCTTCCAATATAGATTTGCTCATTCTTTGGGCGGTCTATGTATATTCAATATTCTTCACCAACACCACACTTTGAAGGCATCAGTTACATATTCTTTGGTATTCCTTGTTAATTATCTAGCCTGTACATGCAAATTAAAAATACCGTGGCTTCACTCAGGTGCACTCTAGTACTCACGGTGAAATCCACGCGATTTAACACTGGAAGGGTGTTTGGCATCAGATTTGCCAACAGTAGGGCATCTTTTTATTTCCTGATTGCTGCTGTTGGGGCCTTTGATCATGGGTCCAAGTAAAATCAAGTCCTTGATAACATCACACTTTCTGTTGTATCATGATGTTACTATTAGTATAGTTGTGAAGACTTTTGTGTTTTCTTTTCATTGAGGTGTAATTAATATAGAAGACTGTAGCCTTTGTTCTTCATCAGTGTTTTCAGTATATATTGCATAGTGATTAGCCAGAAGAATATGATGATACTTCATGGTGCTTCACACAGTTGCCAACACTTGGTATAGTCTAACTTTCGCCAATTTGATGGCTGTCTAGCGCAGTTTCTCATGACAGTATTTTCACTTGAGGTGTTGAGCATTTTCACATGCATTTAAAACCTCCCTGGTGAAACACCTACTCATGTTTGTTGCTTGATGATCTATTAGCAGAGATGTCCCTTCCTTCCTTCCTTCCATACTGTATTTCTTTGAGTTGATCTATTATGCGTATGAGTAAGCATTCTGTTGGCTATATGTCAGGGTTCAAAAGCTCATGGAAAACTCCAGTATATTTATGTTAAATTTTTCCATGACAATTTGAAGCCCCTTTATATTTGTTGTCTTTTAGGAATTTTGCTGTACCCTTGACGTTAAACTTAAGTCCTCCTGAAATTGAATTTTGTGTGTGATATGAAGTAGGAAGTAAGGCATCTTTTGGTGGCTAAGATACCACTTTCAAGCTTCTCTAAATGCCATAGTTGTCATGAATTAAGTGTACAAGGAGGTACCCAAAAGCTGACATATTTTTCAAAACCATGTATTTAATTTCCCCCTCCTTTTTTTTAAACAAAAAAACCTTATCACCTTCACAATACTCTCCATTAAACTTAATATATTTATCAAATCTGTGATTCTATCCTTGGAAACATTTTTCAAACTCATCTGCTTGGATGGCTGGCATCATCTCCCTCGTATTTTCTTTGCCTTTTCTATGTCATCAAATCGCTGTTCTTTCATGTCCCCCTTCATTTGCTGAAACAAAAAGAAGTCGCATGGAGTGAAGTCAGGTGAGTTTGGTGTGTGGAGCAAGAGAGACATGCTGTTTTTTTGCCAAAAACTGGTGCACTGATATGGCTGTGTGAGCAGGTGCATTGTCATGGTGGCAAAATCAGTCCCTTGTCTGCCACAAATCAGGCCTTTTTTGTTGCACGCTGTTACACAATCTTATCAGAACCTTTAAATAGAAAGCTTGATTGACAATCTGACTTGGTGGAATTAACTCAATCTGCACTACCCCACTCACATGAAAAAAACAAATGAGCAATGTCTCAGTGATTTCACTTTACAAGCTTTTTGGAGGCGGGGTGGCGATGGCATCTTCCATTGGCTTGATTGATGTTTGCTATTGGGACTCAGGAATAGCACCATGTCTCGTCACCAGTAATGACCTTGGAAAAAGTCTGGGTTACTTTGGAGCTGTTTTTTCAAACCAAGGAATGTTTCTACTCGCTCAACTTCCTGGTTGGGCAGAACCCAAGGCACAAATTTCACAGTGACCCTTCATGTTCCAAATCTTTTGTTAAAATTCACTAAACCGAGTTCCAAGAGAGTCCAGACAACTTCCCTATCTTTTCAGTGGTCCATCATCAGTCTTCATGCACAAGTGTATGGATTTTGTGGTCATGTCATCAGTAGACATTTCATCTTTTTTGAAATGAGAAAACCATTCTTATACTTGAGTTTTCCCCATAGTGCTAACCTGGAAAACTGTTCAACATCACAACATTTTCTATGGCATTTTCACCCAGCAAGAAACAAAATTTCACAGCTGCACACTGTTCTCTTAAAAAATCAGGTTGGAGTCAAACTGCTTTTGTAAAAAAATTAACTGACCAGAGAGAACCTTCCTAGGCGACGCCACTTGGTGCACTAACTCAGAGGGAGTTGTTAGATGCTCACCTAGCGGGGAAAATGCATACTATGAGAGCTCCCCCCCAGAAGAGTTTTATCCATTTGTGTGTGTGTGTGTGTGTGTGTAGGTAGGAGGTACCCCCCTCATATGTATGTATGTGTGTGTAAATTCCTGTACCCTTGATTCTATTCTATCGGTCCATTTACTTATTATCCTTATAGAAATACCTAACTTTTAATTATACTCAATCTTAAAATTTTAATATCCAATAGTATAAGTCTTCCTAATGTTCTCATATTCCAGACAACATTGTCTATTTTTGTACATTTGCATTTCCATAAGTTTTTCCAGCCCACCAAGAAGGAAGGAAAAGAGGAAGGAAGGATATGAGAGAGGGAATGTGTGAGGAGAGAGAGAAAAAAAGTGAATGCTGAGATCTTGATGTAATCCATTGCATTAAATCTATCGATTAATTTGTATGGAAACATCATTTTGTTATTGCCTTTAATATCATGCACATAGTATTAAGGTTTTTTTTTTTACTCTTCTGAATTTTTAAAATGCTGATCTTATCTGAGTTACAGCCTCGGAAGCTTAGAGGGCAGTTCTACCTTGTCATATAGGGTCACTATGAGCCAGCATTGACTCAGTGGCAATGAGTATTTTTGAGAGGTATCTTTTCTTTTTCCATTTTACTTTTAAGTTGTAAATCATTGTTTTTTGGGATGGGGTCTCCTAGGTTGGCAGTCATTTTCTTTCAATATGTTCATTGTGACTGCACGATCTTGTGGCCACCATGACAGTGTTGTTTGGCACATGGGTAAACTACTGAACTGACTTGGTGCTGACTTTGACTTTGATCTTCTCAAAGTCAATATTTCATTTCCACCTAACGTTTCTCTTTGGTTTTGGATGTTTAGAACTTTTATAGTTTGATATCTTTTAATAGGGAAAAGTTTTAACTTTTTTCTTTTCAAATATTGTTTATTATTTCCTTGCCTTCCCAGACTGCAATCACATATAGGTTATCTTTCACCAGTATCTACCGTCTCTGAAACTCTTTTCCAGCCTTTTCTCCTCATATGCTTCAGTTTAAGTTCTTTCTTTCGACTTATCTTCTAGCTCAGGACTCTCTTTCTCTACATGTTATCTGCGGTTAAACTTGCCTACTGAGCTGTTCACTTTACTTACTGCATTCTTCAATTTTAGAATTTCTATCTTACAATTTTTTCTAATCTTTAGCCCTATCCTGAATTATTTGTCTTGTCATTGGTGTTCCTTAACTAAATTATTATTGTATTAATTATAGTTTTATCAGAGTTCATGTGTGATAATTCAGATATTAAATCTCTTGTGGGTTTGATCTATTCTCTTTAGTTGTTTCCTTCTGTTTTCTCTCAAATCATGGCCTTTTATTTGCCTGATGTGTGTATGTGTACAGGTGTATGTTTTTTATTGCCATTGTTGGGTAAGGAAAAGTAGAAATAATTTGAGGCTTTGGATGACATCTACCAGAAAGATTTAATTTTGCTCTGGTAGGAATTTCAGCTAGGGGAAGCCGAGTTGAATCCAGTCAGAGACCAACTCTCACGAGGATAACAGACTGCGGTGTTTCTCTTGAACATCCTGGATTGAGCCCTTTGCGGTCTCAGATCGAAGCCGGGGTGGTATCCCAGGGCTTCTCTTTGTAAGTGACCTCTGATGTTTTTACCCTCTGCCCAAACATCCACCACCGTCTCAACTCCTGAAAACCCTGCCAAATGTTTCAGGCTCGAAGGCACTCCTTTTTCCTTTGAAACTGGCAGGGACTCACCTTAGGGGCAAAAGTAGTCTCATTTTCTTTCCTCTTCTGGGACTTGACCTTGCAAATTTTTACCATGCTTATTGATTATTGTTGTTATTGCCTTCAAGTAGATTTTAAGATTTAAATTTTGTCTACTTTTGTGCTCTCCTGAGAAGGAGAGTTGGTTTGAAGCAGACACTTAAGTTTGGTTACGTACCATTGTCACCATGTACTTAAGGTAGCATTAAAACTTGTGTGTGTTCACATGAAAGACTACAGTGCTTTCTGAGTCAACTGGATTCTGGTAGTCTTTTGAGGGAGGAGGCAATCGGGTATTAATATAGGGGAACTTGGGGATTCATCCTGTGCATACACCGTCATGTTAAAGCTAAGAACATCTCTGTAGACCAAGCTTGTGTGTACAGTGCTGGAGTCAAGTGCAGTGAATGGGGTATGGATGGAGCACAGTAAACTGGTCGCAAACGTTTGAGGGAAACAATACTTATGGGTTCCTGTTTACTAATGCCATATTCATTGTGTTGGAGTAGTTCCTGCTCCTGCTGAAGTCCGTGGAAGGAGGAGGGTAGCAGGGTGCCCTCCGCTATGAAGAGTAAAGAAAGCAGATCACCTTGGTTTGTTTTTGTTTGTTTTAAATTTTACTGCCACTGCCCTCCAAAGCTGATCTACGAATTTCTTTCTGTTTTGTAGCTCATTCACCAACAACTCTTGGACTCCAGCCCCTGTTGCCCCATTCAATGACACAACTGCCCATAAGTCACACCTAATTCCTTTATTCAGGGATAGAGATGACTAAGGAAATAAACTTGTCATCTGTTATGTATAAAATATCATTGAAAGATTATTAATGTTAATTTTTTATTTAACACTCAAAGCATTCTCAACATCACTTTGCTGCCCAGGTATGTATCTATAGTTGGCCTGCAAGACACTTTTATTGATTCTTTTTGTTGGTTTGTTTTGTTCTTTGGTAAAATTTATGTTTACAAGAAGAAAACTAATCAAAATTTTTTTTGTATTGTCTGGAAATAGTTCACTCTAGTGTATCTGTTAATTTATTTGTCATCAGAAGAGAGCACTTTGCCTAAAAGAAAGGACTGACAAGTGTGCAAAATGTTTACAATCCTTTGTGAAATTGTAGTTTATCATTAGTTTGTACCTGTAAGTTATTGTTATAAAATATTACCTGTATTTTTTGTTATATACAACTTTATACTTTGAGGCTTGTATCTGTGAATTTGCAATTGAAATTTATTTTGCCAATGTTTTCTGAATGAACTGAATAAAGCTTCTGTTGTAGCATGCCATACAAACACATTCTTGTGTTTGTGGTTTATATGTTATGGTTGTAAATAACACTATAGTGTTTAATAAGCCTACCATTCTAAGTTTATTAAACATTTTCCATTCTTGTGAAAGTTTCAACCAAGTTGCCTTTTTTGGGGTTTTCAACAGTCAGTCAATTAAAAAAGAACAACTCTTAAGGAAAAAACAAGTCACCTTGTCTTAAATGGTGTTGTCAGTGCTGCATTTTAATAGGAAACTGACATGTAGTTGATTGCACACACTACAGAAAAACATTGATTTGGCAAATACCTCTTAAGAATAGCAAATAAAATTGATGTGAAAGAACAGCGTCCAAAATGACCCTTGGGGAATCCCAAACCAGAAATGAAACATGGGCTCTAAGAATGTGTTGCTTCACAAAAGAAAAAGGAGAACTTAGCAGTATATTGGGGCTTATGAAGATGGTCCGAGAGCAGGACCGTCTTTTTCTTCCTGGTGAACACCCTTTCGCAATTTGCTGCTAAGAGCTGAAACTTAAACTTCGGCACTTGAGCTTACGTAGCAGTGGACTGTGGACTGTTACAAAAGTGACCAATAGCGCCTTCATTAAGTTTTGAATTTAAGGTACTTGATCAATGCTCAGTTCTACCCTTTCATGTGCTAGTTACAGGGAAAAAGGTGATGGAAAAATTTTTTAAGAATCTTAGTTTAACTTAGCAGATTAACATATGGCTGAGGATTGGAAATAATAATAGAATATTTGTAATACTATTTTAGTAATCATAAATGCAACCAGAAAGCAATCACTTGGCTATAAGTAACTTACTATTTGCCTCAAGTCAGAAGCAGCAAACCCATTTTTCACTATTGCGGGGGAAAGGAGAATATTTTAATTCTTATAAAGTTTTTTAACCTGTTCCTCCAGTAAGGATCCCTTTGAACAAAAACAATGACTTTTGCCAACAGGCACTTTATCTGATCTTGTGAGATTGATGCCAATCAGTGGGTCTTCCTGTCCCAGGCATGAAGTGGTGAGGTCACCTTTACCTTTTCCAGGTGCTGAAGGAAGTTCGTGTAGTCTGGCCAAGCTCTGCACTGCTAGCAGCTTACAGCATTTCCCAGTGAGATATGACTGGCATCCTTTAACACAGGCGGTGTCTGATGTGAGCATTCATTCCCCTCTCTGCCTTCTTTTTTTCCTGGGCTCAACATCCAAGCCACATTATTACCCTTTCAATTCCAGAAAACTATGTCCAAAGTTGAAGTAGAGCTTTTGTGACAGATTCAGAGCTGTCAAAATGAAATTTATACGTATCACATATAAAATTTTTACTATTGGTAGTGAAAGGAGGTAGATGTGAAAGTACAGGCATATCTCGTATTGTGCTTGGCAGACACTCTATTTTTTACAAATTGAAGGTCCGTGTCAACCCTGTGTGGAACAAATCTATTGGCACCGTTTTTCCAACAGCACTTTGTTCTCTCCCACGTTTAGGTAATCTTCACCATATTTCATACTTTTGCTAATGCTATTGCACACTTAATAGACTTCACTGTACTGCAAACATAATTTTCATAAGCACTAGGAAGCCAGCAAATGAATAATATTTGCTTTACTGTGATGTTCACTCTCTGGCAGTAGACAGGAAGGGAACCTGTGATATCTCTGAGGTATGCCCATACTTAAAACAAAAGTAGATGACACAGACATATAGCTGTGTTCTCTTTCTCTTAGTGGACGTTGGATTTTATGAGTTAAGACTTCAAGAAGTGAACCATTTCCAGGCTTGTGGTGTTCAGTGTAAGCATGTGGACAGTACACATCGCTTGAAACGAGAGTGTGACTCCATAGACAATTTAAGGATTGGAGGAAGAAAACTTGTTATTGTTGGGCATCAAAGACCTGGGTTACTGGCAGTTCCCTCTTCGTGTTTAGGAACGGTGAGCGGTGCAGGGAGCCTTTGTAATACAAGTGAAGTGTCCAATTCAAGCCTGAGGCCTTTCTGATGCAAAAGTCTCATTCTGCCCTCAAAGGATTGTGGATAGGAGGACAAGGCAGTGATTCTTTAGCATATTACAACTACCGCTCTTTGCTCTTTAAATTCCACATTACTTATTGTAAATTGTAAATACATCTGCTTTGAATATCCCATCATACTCATTGTTGGCCAGAACCTTCCTTTTGGCTTTTCAAAGTGTTGCAGACGTTTGAGAGCAGATCGCTTTCTTGGTAAAATATGAATGTAGTTACGTTAGTAGCTTTGCAGAACTTAGTGGGATCTTAGGACTTGTTATGACTCATGACTCGGAGGACTTTACCTTTTAGTAAAAGAAGTGCGTGACATTTTATAGCAAGTCATTTGAATTGCAATATGCCAAATGCCAAAGTTTATTAATCCAGAAAATATCAATTGCTCATAGCCTACCTCCCTCCCAGACACACACTACTTCCAGTGTGTAAAGGAGTTGAAATTAGTGCTGTTTGATTTTTGAACTCCTGAAGTACAAGTTTTTAGGTGGACAAATGGAGTCCATCTGAAACAAATTCAGATGTAATAGACAATTTCTAATACAAATCTATTTGGGTTAAATAATACTGTAAATTAGTAAACGTTTATTCATCAAATTATAACATTTTAATTTATACACAGCATTGCTTTGTTTGGATGAAATAATTGGTTAGATATTTGTTTCTAGATTTTAAGAGTAATGAACAGAACCTAACATTGGGAACACTGCCAATATGCCTTGTTCTGAATGCTTTAGTTATAGTTTGTTAAATATTCACACAAGCCTCAAGAAGTAGGCTGTATTTTTGTCTTTCTGTTTTACACATGTGGAAACTGACATACAGTGACAAGCAGGAAGGAAGGATTTGAATTCGGCAGCTCCAGGATCTCAGCGCTATGTGATTTGCTGTTAAAATGCTTTACTATTTTGCACTGCGCTGAGATTAGCATGCTCATAGCTCGGTTTCTGCTCTCATTTCTATGCATTTTAACAAATAGAGTGGATGTGTATGCAAATTGTTTTTTGTTTTGACATTCGTTGCTTGCCCGCAGAATGTTGCACTACTTGCATCTCCACCAGCAGTTGGAGAAGACGTATTTATTTCCAGAGCCTATTTCTTTCTTGCCTACCAGAGTGATCTTAATCATTACCTTAATTTTTTTAACTTGATTGTCAAAAAGGTAACATAAAAAACCCTTACAATTAATTTATTAAATTGATAAAAAAATTTTAACCAACTTCAGCCCATTATTCTACTTTTACATCTGGCACTCTAGACCATCACTACTTTGTTAAAGATTTTATGAGAGGACTTCAGAGAGTTTGTGGGAAAATGAAAAGCTACTGAAAACGTTGCATCAACTCTTTTTCCCATTTCTGCAACCTTAGTGTGAAAAGTGGTGTTCATTTTATTCAACTCCTCTCAACGCACCAAATCTTAGACTCTAAATCAAATTTTTGAAATGAATTTCCCCCAGGACTAATGATTATTCTTCTAAACATTCAAACAGGAGGCCTATGAAGAGTAAGCAAAACAAAACAAACAAAACCCCCACAAAAACGTTGTAGTCTCATAGTGTGGGTAGTCTGTGCAGGTAGCAGCCTGGTGATTTTCAAGAAGAGATGATACTCTGACACACAAAAATACAGTTTCCACTTAAAAATAATTTTAAATGATCTTTTAAACCCGTAGGGAATTAATAATTGCCTGCCTCATTGTGATGTCATGTTTAAGTGTATGAAGGTCACATATGACTGATGGTACCCATCTTCAAGGCTAATGTGGTCTTCTACCACACAGTGTAAAACACCCTCGCTGCTAAATTGGAGGGCCACAGACGTCTCCTCGGAGAATTTCACAGGAATCCAGGCATCTGACCTGGTCGTCATGAAACAACAGGGCTCCCATCAAATCCACATTTCCCTGTGTAAATATCTCCCATCCGGTTTCAGGGCTTTCTCTGAAAGGTCCAGAACCAGTCTGAGACACTCCCGGGTGGAGTCTTTCTATGGACACATGGATGTTGAAACAATGTGTAAAATTATTTAACTATTTTTTGCAAGTACCAGATCTTAGTCTCAAAATCAATTTTTTGGAAAGAACTTCCCTCGGGAACAAAATGATGCTCACTCTTGTAAGCATTCAAATCAAAGTCTACCCAAACCAAAAAGCATTACTCACATTCTCAAGCTTCCTTCCTGGGTGTACCTTTTCAGTAATAGAATGCAGTACTGGCAGCATTCTTCAAGATTGAATGTGACCTCGTGTTTTTCACACGTATTTCTTACACCCATTAAATCGCCACTAGCCATTCTCTACCATCTAGTGGCCATCTTTAGTTTCAGTTGTAGTCTTTGAATGATCTAATTAAATATCTGTTGGATTATCTAATTAAATATTCTCTATTTTATCTCTCTAGGGTCTAACTAATACCCCTTGCAATGGCTACACAGAACTCACAGAAAAAAAATTCATGAGGAAAGGGTTTTAGTGAGGAAGTTAACAGGTTGTAATGCCAATGAGAAAGGCTTAGAGTTGTATTGTTATTAGGACATACTACAAAGTTCGTTCAGGCCTGCCAATACATTCCTAAAGCAGCATACCTCATACGCCTCAATCTAAGGTGTTCAACTCAAGTTCCGAATCAGCCAACCCAGCTTCTTGAACTGAGTGCTTAGGCTCCTCAGTCTAAAACCCAGACCATCACTCCGTTCCATACTCTGGCTCCTGGGTCTGCTGCTGCTCCTCTGATGTAATAGCAAACTTCTGCATCCAGGAAGTTCCCTGTGTAGGGATCTCAGATCCACAGGAAAGGATCCATTCTTGGCTCTTGCTGGTAGTAAGATCCCTCCTCCTGATTCTTAAGAGTCCTCATTTTATACAAAGCAGGATGCCACTCCAGGGAATCCTGTCAACAGTCACTCACAGGTGAATCTTATTAGTATCTCCCCCAGTCTTTTACCAGAGCCCTGCAGGAAAAGGTCATTTGGTGGGAGTTAGAGCTTTTGACTAGAAGAGTTACATTAAATACTTCGCTGACCCTTGATCTGACTCCCAGAATCGGTACATCTTTGCCAGTGCAATCTTCTTTCTCACTGTCCACGATGGTCCAGGTATACCTTAAGTCATACTCCGCAAAATTGTCATCTCCATCAAGAATAAGAATAATTCCAATTGTGTTGAGTGTAGTGTTTGAATCTTCCAGTTAGTGATCATCATCTACCACCTCAGCAACGTCTGCTGTACCAAGCACCCTTCCATAGTGGGTCAGTACCTGTCAGTGGACCCTCCTAGAACTATGGGTGATAATTGTGTCATTCTCCCAGTACTGTCCTGACTTAGTTCCTTCCTTCTATTTTATTTTCAGTAATAATTTCTTTGTTTCCTTGAGTGTCACTGTTGCCCAGCAACACCAGTCCATGGCAGAAAATTTTCAAATTGGTAAAGTTGCAACTTTGTAGGTATGTGTGACTAAGTAGCCATGGTCCTGGCTGGTATACACTGACTCTTACTCCCTGCTCTTGGGAAAGGCACTAGAGGTCTCTTAGGATGTTCTTGGTGTCAGCTTCGGCCTCAAGCATGATGTTCACAGTGCTGTGTGCTACATAGTGCGGTAAGGCTTTGAGTTCTTCTTGGGAGGTAGCTGTGGAGGGCTAGAGCCTCTCCAACAACAGGTTTAAAGACCTCTGCTGGCAGTACCTTGTATTTGCATGAACTTTACACTTTTCAAAGGAGCCCTGGTGGCCCTGTGGGTTAGACATTGGGCTGCTAACCACAGGATTGGTAGCTCAAGCCTGCAATCTACTCTAAAAGAGAAAGGTAGTGCAGTGTGGGAGAAAGATGAGGCTATCTGAATTGACCATGGGTTTGGTTTATATTTTTCGACTGCTTAATCACGCTCTCATTCAACTTAGAGAACTTCAATTTACAGAACTTTGATTAATATAATTAGGCACTTGGTTTTAAAGGCAAGAGTACTCTTAAGCACCACTTTATTTTAAAAATATAAATAGAAGTATCGGGGGACTAAATTCATAATTGACTCCCGATTGATTTGGTTTTGTAAACAATTTGGGTGAAGACAGATTTCCACAGGCTCAGAAGACACAGAAACCAAGGCAGGAAATACTTCTCTCTAAGTTGTATCAACTAGGGCACTACTTACCCAGGATCTGCCGAGGATCTGTACCTGGTGATGAGCTCAGAATGTGATTTAGGGGTAGACCTGGGAAGACGTGAGGCATTAGGAGATGAGAAGAAGGGACTGTGAGTCCTGGGAGGGTAGACACGATGTCTGTCTTGCTTTCCATCTGACACAGAACAAGCACTGCCATTGAGTCCATTCTGACAGCCACCCTGTAGGACCGGACAGAACTGCTGCTGTGGGTGTCTGAGACTGTAACTTCCCGGGAGTAGAAAGCTTCCTGTTTCTCCTGAGAAGCAGCTGGTGGTTTCTAAGTGCTGACTTTGATGTTAGCAGCCCAACACATAACCCGGTACAACCACCAAACCAAATCAAAACCAAGCTTACTGCCGTCTACTGGATGCCGGCACATAATGACCCTCAGTCACTGTGAAAACATAATCTATTCATTTGGTAGGATGGAGATGGTGGCAGGCAATCAGGCTCAAATAGGCGGGGCTTTTGGGAGCACCAGAAGTTGGAGTAAGAACTACCCCAAACAACCCCCAGAGCAGAGCCTCAGCCATTTAAGTAAAGTCAGAATGGAGTAGATGTGCTGGTAATGAGTTCCAGGTTTCCGGGTGAAGTTTTCTTCTTATCCCAACTGCAGTACAGATAGAAACTGTCTACTCATGGTCCATTTTAGTTCCCTCTGGAAGTTAGAAAGTTATTCAGGGAAGGAGAGGTCATAGCCTTCCGTAATTTGGGTGCAGAAAGTCTCTGCATTCAGTCCCTGAGTTTTGAACATCTGATGTGCACTTGGCCTTTAACGTTATGCAAAGTTTCCCTCACTTTGAAATGATTGAACCAACCCCTCCTAGCAACAAATTCCTCATCACAGTCTCCTTCAATTGTTACACTTGCTACTTTTAAATATCACATGGATGTAGAGCTAGGTAGCAGGATGCATCTTGCAATTTGCCTACAAATTACACTTTGCCTCTGATCTCATTTGTAACCTGGGACCACCTGTATAGAATTGAGTTTACAGAGATGATTTGAAAGCTTGCACAGAAATTTTTTAACCCAAAGGAATTATGATGCCATATTTGAAAATGGAAACCATGTTACAAATTCAATTTCAAAATATTTACTTCCCGGAACCAGGGTGAAGTCTCCAGGGAACCACTACTAGCTATTAGCTCATTTCTCTTGGATGCTCTGGAATGAGTCTGCTGCTTTGCCAGCATGATTCTGAACCACACAATTTCATCTTTGGTTGCATCTCTTCCAAGCGAGACCATGTACAATTCTAGTTCATCACTTATCTTTCCGAACATAGACGGGTATATATTAGACAGTAAAAACAGGTTTCGGGGGCTGTGTATGGGCAAAGCTAGCTTTCCAGGCTCCTCTGTTCCTGGCATAGAGCCTGGCACTTGTAGGAGATCAATCGCAGAAAGAAGGTGGGAGAGGGTGCAGGGAAGCAGGTCTCCCTTCCTGGTAAAAAGGAAAGAGCAGCAAACAGCCATGGTGAAAGTCAGTCAAGGCAGCCAGACTTTCGTAGGGAATCCAGGGATTCTAAGGAGTCCCGGTGCTAGAGCGGATTCTGTGTTGGGCTGCTAACCTTGCAACGTCAGCAGTTTGATCCACTGGCCAGCTCACGTTGGGCAAGGAGCTCGAGCCAAGAGCAGAACTGAGGTGCTGCGCTGGCGTAGGGGCAGGCGGTCAAAGGCAGAGTTGCAGCCTCTGTGGTCAGTGTCACTCGTAGCAGACTTCTGGCCTCTGGGAAGCACTCTGTCAGAGGTATCCGTGGCAGCCCTACAGCGGCACCCAGGCAGCCCCTGCGGTCACTCGCCTGGCGCCCTGGATATGCTACATCCCCTGTGTGACTGTGGCTTGTGTTCTGTGCATAAATTTCCTCATGTAGTTAAGGGAGTAACAGTATCTTTTTTCCAGTGGTATTGAGAAGATATAATAAGATAATGCACGTTAAAGGTTTAGAGGAATATTTGGGACATAATAAAACCTGAATACTATCTATTATTATTTGGTAAACTCTTACCAGCAGAGGAAAAGCGTCACCAGCCGTCGCTAGCTTTCCCTCGACTTTTCCTATCTTCCTTTATTAGACTTAGAACTATTCATCCTCCAGTCCCCAATACAGGCATGGTCTCCTCCCAGAAGTCCTCCCTGACTGTCCCCCTTTCTACCCACCCCTACCCCAGTGTTGGCTACAAAGATACCAGTCCCTGCAGAGTCCACTTTGACTCATGGCGACCTCATGTGTGTCAGAGTAGACTTGTGCTCCCCAGAGTTTTCATGGCTGACATTTTTTGGAAGTAGACTGTCAGGCCTTTTTTCCCTTGAGGCATCTCTGGGCAGACTTGCTCCTCTTTTCAGTGCATTAACTGTTCCCATCACCTTTGTATCCTTACACCGCCAAAGGATACCGCTGCTCCTAATAATGACCCTTTATTGTAACTGTCCTTTCTCAAGGTGATGTCAGCCCTAGACTTGGAGAACCAGCAGAAATAGACTCTTCATCTTGGAGTTTCTAGCCCCTGCCCTGACAGAGCTGGTCTGTTAGCCCGGTTATCGACCGCATGCCCGCGAGGAGGAGGATCTTACGGGGAGCCTCCCTGCAGCTTGGCCCATGGAAGGTTTCTGACTAGGATGGACCTGTTTCTTGTTCTCTTCAACTAAGCCAAACAGACAGATGGGCTATTATCGAGTAAATCGGGCGAGAGAAGCAGCCAAAGCACATGTTTTTATCTGCGTTACCCAAATTGGATGACTCCCCAGTCTGCAGTTACTGGGTAATTGCTCAATCTTCCACTTGGCTTTTGCTGTGTAAATGTGGCCACAAAATCTTTTCATTTATCGAGCGACTTCCTTCATCTTCTGTCATTTAACATGTTAATAGTTTAAAACATCAAATTTACCTTTCACCAAGCCCAGAGTAGTTATTCTAGGCTATCAACTGACCTTTCACACCATCAACCTCACCCTGGGCCAAAGTGTTCTGGATCATTTCACTGTCCACTTGCCTTCGTGTGTGCGGGGAGAGAGAAGAGGCCGTGGACATCCATACTCCTCTACTATGAATTTCACCATTTGGAAACTTCTTTCGTTTGGGCCTGAAGTACAGGAAATGTCTTTCTCTATAACTTATGGTCATGGCTCACTGAAGTTAGTGAGCAGATCACAGGGTTTGGTTTGAGATAGACCGCTGTTCCAATCCCAGTAGTCGCTTCCTGGCTCCGTGCCCTTGGGCATACCACTTACCAGTTTATCATCACTGGGTGATGTGTTTTAACCCTTGAAACACGTCTCGCATCTTCACAACTAACAGCAAACCTGACCTGGCAAACCCAAACCCACACTACCAAGGATCCTTGCTCTAACTCACCCACACTATCCAGATAGTGGCACAGCTTCTTCCTCCCCGCAAATCTGTCCACACAGACTGGTTTGTGTTAGTCTGGGTACTTTAGAGAAACCAATCCGCAGAAACTCAGTATAAGAGAGAGCTTTATATAAAGGTTAAGTGCACATCAAGAAAACATCCCAACCCAGTGCTGCCCAAACCCACAAATCCATCATTAACCCATATGTCCGACACCAATCCACAAAATCCTCCTCCATCTCACAAAACAAACATGCTGACTGCAGGAGGAAAGCTGAATCAGTGAACATGTAAGCATCTCAGTGCTGGCAGGGGTCTCCACATGTCTGCTCCAGCACCCAGGGCTGCATCGGAGTAGGTC
The DNA here is from genome assembly GCF_050624435.1 of Tenrec ecaudatus. Classification (NCBI taxonomy): domain Eukaryota; kingdom Metazoa; phylum Chordata; class Mammalia; order Afrosoricida; family Tenrecidae; genus Tenrec; species Tenrec ecaudatus. The sequence continues at coordinate 104,350,547 of NC_134530.1, forward strand.
CATGTGGTTTCTCAGGGATGTCTTGTAGGAAGTGAGCCTTGCCAGCTGAAGCAGGGAACTGGCTAAGGCAGCTGCACCTGGTCCGACCATCACAAAGCAAGAGACCTGAGAACTGGAAAGGTGAGGCTCACTGAGGCATTTATCTCTCCGCTCTTCAATTAACCCCACATGTGTTTATCAGCCAGGCTGGCACAATAAACCTTAACTATCTCACGGATTGAAACCCAAGTTAGACCTTCTCAACTCAAAACCCTCCAAAGGCTTTCCTGTCGTATTCAGGAGGAAACCCAAAGTCCTGTGTGGTTTCCCAGGGCACGGATTGGTGCGTTGGGGCCCCCTACCCTGCCATCTCACTGCTGCTCTGACCTCATATCCTGGCCCACATGCTTCCAACCACACAGGCTAGAGGGTGAAGAGCGAACAAACAAAAATGAACCCACAAAACAAAGCCAGTATGATTAACAAACAAACCGGTTGCCGTGGCGTCTGTTTGGAACCATCGGAACCCCCGGGGTTGCAGAGTGGGACGGTGCTCTGTGGGGTTCTCACAGCCGGGACTTCTGGGAGGGGATCTCCAGGCTCATCTACCAAGACACCTCTGGGAGAGTTCAACCTTTTGTCTAAATGTCAAGTGCTTAACTGCTTGAGCCCCCTCTGGACTCCATAGATGAATAGCCAGGATAAAATTACCTGGAGGAGATATTGAATGAGACAGATTGTGTCTGCCCCTTTCTGACTAGGCGACCTTGGGAGAGTTGTAAAATCTCACAGAATTTGTTTTCTACACAGGAGCATGCCTTGAAATACCCACATTGAATATCGTTACACAATAAACATAACACAGCCCATTTTCTGGAATCTAACCCTCAACCAGTTGCTCTCAAGTCACTTTCAACACAGGGTGACCTCACATGTGTCTGAGCAGAACTGGATGGTCAGTGACTGGTTTTGGAGGCCTTTCCCTTGAGGTGTGCATGGCCAGCCTTGGACCGCTAGCCCTTTGCTAACAACTGAGTGTGTAACCGTGCGCCCCACCAAGGACTCTGGCGTCCACCGGCCAGTCTTCAATAAGCCAGATGAGCTAGCGTGAGGAGGTGAGGGGCCTGTGGGCAGAGGGGAGTGTGTGCTCTGAGGTGACAAAACAGAGTAGCACTTCCCCCTTGTTCCTAGTCTTTTAATCACAAGTCCCCTTTTGCTGAAGCTCAGCCCAAGCTTTTCCTTTGGCTCTTGATAGAAATTTAAACATTTAAAACTATCTCTTAGCTGTGAAAGCCTGGTTAAACTCCCCCGCACCCCGCCCTCCCAGTCCACAATGCTGTCACTCTGATGTGAAGGAGAACGATCCCTAGAAGCATTCATCCCTCCAAAGTCTGATTCGTCTTGATCGCCTTCCTGGCCTCTCTCCAAACTCCGCACATCACTGCGCCGTTGTGGGGCCCATGTTCATGAAAGCTGCACTCATGCTGAGGGGACTCCCAGTCTTTGCCAGAAAAACGGGATCACTTAATTTTCCGGCTTCACTCTGCTCCCCTGGTTTCACTGCTCAAAGAGCGCACTGGCAGCCTGACCGCTCCATCTTTAGCAGATGCTTCCAGGGCTGGAGTCCCTGGGTGGGGTGAACAGTTGACATGCAAAAGTTGGGCAGTTCAAATCAAGCCAGAGACCCCTGAGAAGAAAGGATGGGTAATCTTTGTAGGAAGGGGATTAGGGAAATAGAATTGTTCCATGCACTTTTTGAAGCTCTCTTCTATTAAGCGAAGGTGTCCCTGTGGCAGAGTGGCTCCATGTTGGGCTGCTAACCATACAGTTCAGGAGAGTTACCGTCTCAGAAACGCAGCTCTGCGCTGTCCTGTAGGACTGCTATGAATCAGCACTGACTCTGTGGCAGTGCGTTTTGTATTTAAAAACAATCAGCTATTAAAACTCTACGGAGCTCAGTTCCACATAAATTGGAATGGAATCCATAAGAAGTGGTCAGGTAGCTGGTCACTCCTAACACTGCACTAGTCCGTTCCTGAATGAATTGTCAGATCTTGCTGTTTGGGGTCTCACCTTTGTTAGCACCCATGCGCCCAACCTCTCGTGCCTGCTGAAGGACTTCTCTGTGTGCCACTGTAAGCTCGAGGCTTCGGTGCTCCAGAGTCAAGCTCTTATCCTGGATCGGCAAGTCCAAGAATATTTCTGATACTGGTTTAGTAAGCTAAATAAGTAAATCATAAAAAATTACATGCAGTAGGCCAAAAACTCAGTCAGATATTGCATCTCATGCCTAAGCCATACAAAGCCCCAAATTATTCAGCTGGTCAGTATGTTCCGGGGGAAAGACAGCTTCTCTATGCTCAACCTTGCCTGGTCTTTTAAACGGTTCCCAACCCACCACATGATCAATTGTGTCAGGGCACATGCAGACCTTGGGCCTCGGGAACCACAGAGATGCTTAAAAATCAGGGAGATGCATGACCTATATATTTCTTTACAAACCAACGAATAAAGGTGTTCAAAATAAGGAGCCCAGGTGCAACGGTTAAGCTCTCAGAGGCGAACTGAAAGGTTAGACTCTAACCCTTGATCAAACCTGCCCAGCAGCTCTGCAGGGCAAGGGCCTGGAGATCCGCTGCTGGCCAGAGGATGGCGGCGAATAGCCGTCCGAGGAGACTGTGCTAGTCTGCCCGCTCTGGCTGCTGTGAGTCAGACTCAATGGCAGCTCCTCACAAGTTCTCAATTGGTTTGCTAACTGTAGTTCTTAGGAGCCATCTGGAGGTCGGGGTAGATGCTAGAAATGGTAATGCCTGGAGGTTGTGACTCTGGTACTCACCATATCGGGAGTGGGTACCAGAAGCCTCATCTTTTATAAAGCACTGAGGGAAGTTTGCAGCAGATGATCAGATCAAGAACCACAAAGTTAGTGGGGAGTTTTGGTGGTGCCGGGCTAAGCATTCAGCTGTTAAGCAAGGGATTGGCAGTTTGAGTCTACCAGCTGGTCTGTAGAAGAAAGTGCTTGCAGTCTGCATCTGTAGATTTACAGTCTTGGCGACCCTAGAGAGGCAGTTCTACTCTGTCCTGCTGGGTCACTATGGGTTGGAATCCACTCCATGGCAGTGGGTTTAGGACAGTAGGGGACCATGGAGGGAGTTTCACCTGCAGCTTCAAAAGAAATGATTCTACCTCTTCAGGTGCTGATTCATGCCGAGCTTGTCCTCATTAAGCTACTGCTTATTTATGAAGTCCCAGCTGTGAGCAGGGGGCTTAAAGTGTATTACTTTGCTACTCTCAACAAGGATCTTAAGGTCAATTGCTCTCATCCCCACTTTACTGGTGATAAAGTTGAAGCTGAAAGGGACCAGAATACTTTTCTTGTGTGCTGGGATTTGAACCCCTAAGTCTTTACTTTTTTTCTACTGCACATAGGACAGCGAAGGTGGGGAAGGAAGCGTGAGGAGCAAGGTGGCCTGGGAGCAAAGGAACCAAGACACACTCAGAGTTAAACCAGCCCTGGGGGTTCAGAGAATTACAACAGACAAGTGAGTCTGTTTTGTTTATACAGAAAATTCCTTTTGCTGATATTTTTTTTTAATTCCATGAAATCTTTGACCGAAATGCTATTTGGCATTATGCTGTTGCCAGCATGTGAGTCAGTTATCTGGCCGAGTGCAGTGTGTACCCAGCATGCAGATATTTTCAAACATCCAGGCATTCCGGCTAATCTCAGAGACACTGGCGAGAGCCCTATTTTCAAATATTCAGGTAGAAAATATGTGTCATTGAGTGACTGACTACAAGATAGGGTCAGTCAACTGTTTGGGGGAGGGTGTTTCCACTAACTTGGGTGTTAATGGCATGCCTGCAAGCACTTCTTTCTCCAACGGGACCCAGCTCCCCATAGGCGGTGGCATGAACCCCCAACATGTGTGTCTGGGTAGAGAAATGCTCCACTGCATTTTCAGTGGAGGATTTGGGGGAAGTAGATGATCAGTGCTTTCTTCCAAGCCATCTCTGGATGGACACAAACTTATAACCATTTGGTTAGCAAATGAGTGCCTTCACCATTTGCTCTCCCCAGGGATGCTCCTGACCCCGCCCCCAGCTCCCCAAACAGAAAGGACCCAACATATTTAGTTATGCTGCATCTCAGTTATGTTTTCATATGAAGTCCACTCCTAACAAGGCTGACAAATGGAGATAAAGGGAGTCGGTGTTAACAGGCATGTTTTCTGTGTCTCAGAGAAGCTTGGCTGAGCCGGGGTCCAAATATCCATGCTACTGGCATAGAGGTTACACTTAGGCTGCAATCCACAGGGTCCAAAGTTCAAAATCACCAGCTGCTGCGCAGGAGAATGATGGGACTTTCTACACCCTAAAGAAGTACAGTGTAAAAAAACTCACAGGGGCAGTTCTCCCTTGTCCTCTAGGGTTGCTATGAGCCAGTATTGACGGATGGCAATGAATGTTTGGTTGTTGACAGCGACACTAAGCAGGAGAGGCGGTGGTAGGGAAGACCACCAACTCAGATTTCAGAGGTGGCCTTCTACACCTCTCCCCTTTTGTTTCCATCAGGAATAAGCACTAAGAGTGACACAGGCCATCTCAGACTAAGTAGCCACAAGAGGACAAGTGTGATGCGCCTGAGACTTTGTGTGCTTTCACTCCTGCTTTGGGGGCTGAGCCAGCAACCGGGCTGAATGATTGGCGTTTGTACAGTAGTGCAAGGCATTCTAGATCGGACATGTTAGGGGTGCTCTGGTAGAATAATAGCAAGGAGATTCCCCTACCTTTCCACTCGGGAAGCACAAGTATTCCTCTCTTGCAACAACACTTTAATTCCATTTTAATATCCTTATCCATCAAATGGAGTTTCACAGCTCAATTTCACGAGTTTATACCATACAAATTCTACTGCACATCACAACTATTTAGACTGCTTCTTAGAAACAGGACCATTACATGAGTGCTGAGATCTTTAGAGAGTCACAAATTAGTGGGCCTAATCACAATAGTTCAATTAGGAGATTTCAAAAGAGAACAGGGATAATTTAATCATTGGAGCCATTGTTGAACGTGTGCATTCGAGTCCTTTGGAAGCTTCCTTTGGCAAAACATTACTTCTAGCCATGGCATCACGAGAGACTGGTGGAATCAGTAGTTTATATCTAGGCCAGTGTAAGATTTTCCCCTAATCTCATAGGCTTCATTTTATTTTCCATAACTCTGGGTATGATACTCAGATCATCCCCTTACCAGAGTATTCTGAGGTTCAACAGGAATTGGGTTGGAACATATTTTCCTGAGCATCTGCCTGAGGCCCTCTGCCTCGAATAGTTTTTAATCTCTGTCCTTTTAGTCATGCTCACAGATTCAGTGCCTTATAAAATGCTGGCACCATCTTTGGAGAGCATCTCATCCAATCCCCTCATTTTGCTCTTAACATCAAAGCTCCCCTCCCTCCAAGCTTCTCCTAAGAAATGGAAACAAACACCCTCGACTCTGCCCCCCGCCCTCCCCGCCTGAATCTCCAAGGATCGCCCTGGCCTCTGCTCAGTGATTTGCTTGCCAGTGGAGTCTGTCTCGCTGTGGCCTTATAGGGCTGCTCTACCTGCTTGTACCTTAAAATAACTGTTAGCTGGAAACGCAGCACCATCGTGTCAGACTCTGAATTCTGGCCCCCTGTTCCTTTCAAGCTTAGCCTCTTTCTTTTGAAGAAAGGATCCACAATTAAATGCTGGTTGTGAGGATATTCAGTCTGTTCTAGAAGCTTCTGGGGAGCCTCTACTCCACACAGGAAAGCAAGACTTCGAGGAAACACGCCAAGGAAATATTGATGCAAACACCCGGGACTTCGCCAATACTACACGGCAAGCACAGTGCCAAGTGCTGACGTGGGTTACCTCTTCAATCCTCCTTGCACCCCATGTGTTCGTTAGTCCCATCTCCATTTCACATTTGGGAGACTGGACCATAGGTCACACAGCTAAGTGGAGAGCCAGGATTTAAACAGGCAATTTAGCTTCAGAACCTATACTCTTAATTACAATGCTATCCTGTTTCCAAACAAACAAACAAAAAAAAACCCGAGGTAGAAGCCCCAAACCAAGAAGGATCTGTTCTTTTCGCATTCAAGCGGAATAAATTGGAGACCTCATCTGCCCCACCATAAGAACGTTCTGCTTCCTTCTCCAGGATTCTCCCTGTCCAAAGAAGCTTCTAGAATCACAGTGACGCTTTGTCAGGAAGAGCCAGTCTTTATAATCTTGGCTCTGAAGAGAGAATACTTTTTATTGTGCTGAAAAACCCTATGCTTTGGCTGCCACTGGCGCCACATGTTCCAATCGTGAGGTGCTGTTCAGTCAGTTGTGACTCTTAGCAACCGTGTACAACAGAACACAACATCGCCCAGTCCGGTGCCAATCTCACAATGGCTGTTGGGCGTGAGCCCGTTGTTCAGCCACTGTGTTAATCTAGCTTGCTGTGGGTCTAACTCTTTCTCTTTCCCTCTGCTTTACCATGGTTCCACATAGTGTCACTGAAACGCCAGAAGCCTAGAAACTTAGTCATGCAATCCCACTGCCCTGCAAACCCTGAAGCTAGTCTATTGAGGAACGTCTCTGGTGACCCCAGGCCCCTGCTCTTGCCTCTTGTCTAGCCGGGGGTTCTCCCACTATGAAGAAGAAGAGCTTGATCCCTCTTTTCTGGGTACACTAAACTTTCCTCTCCATCCCTAATAAGATTGTATCCTTAATAATACTCTATAGCTCATCGATTTTATAAACACACATATTTTTATAAAATGTTGCAATATTTTTAACTTGCCCTTGTGCAATATTAACTAAATACCAAGGCTAGGACAAATTATGTTCCCTAACTTGGTACCCTAGTCTTGAACTTTCTGTTTTAAAAGTCGTCTTCTTTCCTGTTCCAGAATAAATGACATTTCCTCTAGAGAGCTCGCCTCCTCCCAAGATTGCTTTTCAAGCTGATGATGGCGTCAGGTGCTCTGGAATCCATTCTGACTCAGCAACCCTGTGTGCAACAGAATGAAACACTGCTCAGGCTTGGCCCGGCCTCACAATTGTTTGTGTCCATGAAAGCCTCATTATTCCAGGGAGAACGCGATACACCACCACAATGCGCCGTGGCAGCCTGTGGAATACATCCTCACTCCTGGTGTTCTGGAGGTGGACTTTTCTGTAGACACGGGCTCCCTGCTATAGCGTCTGACCCCTTGCGTCAGAAGCATGCTCCATGCGTGATGCCGGGAGATGCCGAGCAGTGTTATCTCTTCCTTGTCCTTCCTCTTAGCATCCAGCTCTCCTTGGGGAGCAGGCATGCGGCTGCGCCGCCTGGCTTAGCAGTGCCGCAGCAACGGTGCCTACAATGAGGTCAGTGGAGCCATTGGGTCCTAGGCAGCACTCAACAAGCCCTCTTTTGTCATATTTACTGGCTGGAAGAGCAACCAGCCTGACGACAGTGAGTTTGTGGCTTTTGTTTGTTTGTTTTAGAGAGGAGCAAAAATAAATAGAAATCACTATCGGTGAACCAAAGTCAATTTCCAAAATGTGCATGGTCTTAACCAGTCCTCCAAGTGTCCTTATGAAGATGGAACTTGTATCGCTTTCCTGTGAAAGATGAAGAAACTGGAGCTGAGATTATCTCAGCAATTCACCAAGGTCCTATCACCATCTCAGGACACAAACAGAGACAAAATTCGTGTGCCAACCCCGTCGTGGAGGGCGTGATTTCAAAGACGTAAAAATGGAGGAAAAGGGAAGTGAGATGTGGGTGGAGGGAAGGCACCTTCAGGGTGATGCTTTTTCGGACTTTCACTGCTTCTCCAGAAAACACAGCTGTCTGGTCATGCAGGACGCCCAGAGAAGTTGGCTGTGTCTAAACAAAGAATCCTATACAACACATTGTCCTGACTTTGACTCTGCCCCTTCTTACCGTTCCAGGCTCATCCTTGGTGCACAACCGGCCCACTTCCTAGACCACTCAGTCCCATGTCCTTTGAGCAGGTTGGCAACGCGGAGTCTCATTGTTCCCTTGTGATACCATCTGCAGTCTCGATCTATCTAGAGTCACTTTGAGTTCTTCCACAGAAGGTTCAACTGGGTGAGTCCAATGTCTTAGCTGCATTTTGGGTCCAAGGAATGACCAGCCCTATCCAAGAAAAGGCAGCTCAGCACTGCTCTTGGTCCTGTGTGGGAGCTTCCCATCTGGGAATGGTTTTATTGAGACATACTGCCTCACCAACAGGGAAGAATTTTAGGAGTTGAATTAGGAGTTGAAAGACTTGAGGTGACAGCGATTTACAAACAGTATTTTTAGCAATGTTCATTTATCTTTGTAGAGTTGCTTTGTTTGTGTGTGTGTTTTCATTCCTGTGACTAGCTTACATGTAAGTTGCAGAGGACATTTCTGGGCTACATAGTAATGCCATTTGCTGTTTTATGGTTTAGAAACAGCTTCCCCGCTGGACACTGTGCCTCCTACGCCCGATAAAAGCCCCCAGAGAATCTCTGCTTAACTCTTTCACTTCCGGAGAAGGAAGAACTGGTTTGAGGGGACACAGTGCCCCCTTGTTACATATGTCATTTGAATAGCGTCCTTCAAGCACAGTAAATGGGGGAGTAAATTGTTCTGAGAATTTAGGTCAGTACCTCCCGAGGCAGTTTTGAGAGGCCACATATAGTTGTGATTTACTGAGTCCTAATGACAACTGGGATAACCAAGGTAGGGATTGACAGGCAGCGTTCACATCTATATCTCTAGATAGGTAAATAACAGAGGAGAAAATGGCGAGATAGAGTATTTCAGTAGCTCGCTCAGTTTCCCCCTAGTACGTGGTTGATCTAGACAGATCTATTTTGATTGATCTAGACAGATCTATTCTGCTGATCAGCTGGGATAGCAGTTCTGAACGTATAGATCAAAAGTAAAGGACTCAGCTTGGTACTTGCTGGTAGCTGGCAAGTAAATGAATACAGTAGTCAAGAGGATTCTGCTGGGTATGCAACCTCTACTAATTAAATCTTACATAGGAATATCTAAACTCAAGATGTAAACTCGATGAAAGTAGACTTGCTTCAGGTGAGAACAAAGTGAAGGAGCTAGGGCACCATTTAAGGCTTCCCCCAGGCCCCACCCCCTATCTGTAGCCCACACAGTGCTACCATGAAATTCCAAAATTTGACCAATGATAGTTTGGAGACATCTAGTTTAATCTAGCCCTCAACTCACCATGATAAATAGTATATTATTTATCTGATAAAGTTCCTCCTTGGGTTAAAAAAGGGTTAACACGGAGCTCTTCTTATGTAGTTCTTGTTGATAAGAGATGTCACATTCCCAAATGAGCCGTGAGACTTCATGGCTGATAAATCAGTAAATGACCTGTGTGCATAGGAGTGTCACGTTTGTGGGGAAAGGGCTGGCAGGACCCTCCCTTCTCATCTCAACTCAGATGGAAAGAGCTTTCAGGGGTCCGCTTCAGAAGGCGACTTGCTTCCTCCAAATTGGCAGGCAGAGTGTGCAGACATCAGAGTCCAGCAGGAGGGGATCGGAGAGAAACACCTGGTCAGCTCCTTTGCCATGGAGCAGAAGCAAGATGTTACTGCAGCGTTAAAAAGGGCCTGCCCTTCCCCTGTGAGCAGCTGTGGGGTGGGGGTGGGCGGGGCCAGGGGGTTCTTAGGTCTTATTCAATATGTTGAGCCTCACGAAAACCTAGTGCCTCAGCAGAAACGTAATTGGAGGTCCCTAAGGCCAGAGGAGAAATCAGCAACTGCCAGTCTAGGTAAAGGGAACTGCAGCCCAGAAAGAGCAGGGGCCCCAGAGGAACATAAAAGACCCCAAGGCTGAGGCTATTGACCCCTAGTTACCACCTACAGCAACTCCTGCCCTCTCTCTTCTTCCTTCCTTTACCTCTTCTTCCTGGAACCCCAAGAATCAGCAAGGGGAGAAAGAGCAAGAGGCTGTAAACAGATCCATGCCCACCCCCCTCCATCCCCACCATTGTAATGATTGGGACTGTTTGTTTGATTTTTGACTCCATATGATTGTAGAACTTTCTTTTACCTGAAACGAATCACAAAGGTCATTTTGTGAAAGGCCTGCCCAAGCTTTCCCTCAAGGCCGGCAGTGACTGAGCACAATGACTGATGAGGCAGTGGGCGACAAAAGTAAATACCCGCATAGTTTGTGTGTCCATCATACTAGTGCAACTTTCATCCAGGTGAAGTCTGTACCTTGGAACTTCTTCAGGAACACGTAGAATAAGACTTTCTGTAATGACAGGTCTTGAAATAGGTTGAAAATTGGAAGGAAACTTGTTCTGTCTCCCCTGAATTCCTTTCCTCTAAGCTCATTGCTCATGGAACGGAGTTTCACAGTTCTCTCCCCCTGGACTCCCTGCTCTGCAGTTTGTCTTTGCGTCTACTCCACAGGGAGCCTGCATCTGTTGGTGACTGGGGAGAATCCTTTGGGCTTCAGCAGAAAGTTAGCTCCAAGCCTGCGAGGTCTTCTGAGCTTTTCTTTCTCATCCCTGGACAATCAAGCTCAGGTGCCAAGCACCTGTTCTGAAAACTTCTGCTGTGACCTGTGCACGGGTGCCTAGGCCCCACGACTGGACCCATTTCCCCAGTCCTCCACCCAGTGTGCCCAGTGTTCTTTTAACCACTTCTGAACTTCCTTCCTCGCTCAAAGAGGCTTTTCTTTCTCCCTCGACTTATTTTGCATTGACTTTGGCATGTATCATCACTAACCATTCTCGACATGTTGGCCTATTCTTTAGAAAACCCTCCTATGATATTTCAACAGGAACCAGCCCCCTAGCAATGGTATCATATAGCATCTACCATTGTAGACAGCTCCATTTCTATTTCCCAAGATAACTTTATGGGAAACAGCTGGCTCTTGCCTGCACTATCGGACAGAAAAACTGCTCTATCACAATATAGGAAGCCCTCTTCTTTCTTAGAATAAAGGAAAATCAGACACCAGCAAATACACAGAAACTTAGGACCCGTTCTCTTTGTTTTCTTATATTCGATCAAACCATTTTCTAAAGAGAAAGTTTGTCATGAAAATTTGGATGATTTGAATGCATGTTATTAGGCCAGAAAAACAAACAATCAATATATAAGCTATCATAAAACAAGGCAAATAACACACCCGTCTTCAGTGAGGGAAAAGGGCCTGGCAGCCCATCGACGGATTCCACCACATGTGATATGTGGAAGAGCTCTGGTGTAGTGGTTTGCATGCTGGGCGGCCAACAGCAAGGTCAGCAGTTTGAAACCCCCAACCACTCTGCAGAAGAGGAACCTTTCTCCTCCTGCAAAGACACCAGTCTTGGAAACGCACAAGCGTAGTTCCACTCTCCTATGGGGTTGCGATGAGACAGTGAATTTGGTTTTTGAATTTTGGGGCCTAGAATATAGGTAGCATAGCAAAGGCAAGATTGTAGCATCAAGATAATTATCCTCTAACTTCCCAGAGATTTTCCAATTTCATCTGCATTTGTAAATGACTTTAGGTTGACACTGCGGTTTGTTATGATTGCTGTTACTTACATTCAGTTTAACTTAGTATCCAAATTCTGGGATGTGACAAAACACATAAGAAGTTAGTGAGACTCTGGCGATACAGTTTGCTTTTTCTTCTCCTGCTTCACTAAACACCTCTCCGGAGAGGCCTCCACGTCCCATGAAGTGATTTTCTTAAAGACCACCCCCCACTTACACTCTTTTGCTGATGTCAATATCGAGATAATTTCTATCGGATGTATTTTCAAGATGATTTCCCCAAACCCTGGCAGCTAGGTTCTCAGTGCCACTGAGTATCTGTAGTAGAGATATCCACCTTTAATTGGTGGTCTCCTCAACTGTGGATCCGGGCAACAGTGTGTGAAGATATCAAAAGTCTCCTCTACAAACTCAAAGAGTAAATTGAAATAGAAAAATAAATATCCTTTGGAACTTCCCTGTTTCCACTGCCTTCTCTCAAACAAGTTAAAGTTAAGCAAGTAATAACAGGCATGGAAATCTAGAAGTACACTAGTCTTCTCTTTGCGTTAGCAATTTCCAGACCCCTTACTGATGTTTATGTGGCCAGTGAGGCGTTCCTTTGCTTCAATTGGATAACCTAACATGTCCAGTATTCTCGCCTATTTGTATTTGTTAATTTTATATGTAATAACTAGATCTCAAGTCTTCACTTTTAAGCTCTCTATGATGAGACAGATTTGGGAATGTGCCAACATGGACTCATTTGGTCACAGATTTGGGATTAGAAAACCATCTCCTCGTTTGCCTTTGTGCCTTTAAACAGATCCCGTGCACACTGAGCACCTGTGTGTGCATCTGGGTGCTTTGATAACCATGAGGGCCCTTCCTAGACAGTTATTTCTTCTACCCAGTTCTATTCTCCTTGTCTCTATAATGCAAGCAAAATCCAAGAAAGAAAACTCTCATATCTCCTACTTTTGTCACTATAAACTCTGGCTGGCTCCTTGTTAAAGATAAAATATGGTCTCTCATTTAGTAGTGTTACAAAAAAGTGATCACGGAAATTGAGTAGCTACCTTGACTTAACCATATTCTACAAATCTAGACAAAAAACCTTCTAAAATTGATAGCTAAAAATCAAGACTATCAAAATTGACTTTTTGGGCCTTTGTTTTATTTTGCCTGTCAAAATAATTCAGGTTATTCCCCATTAGTCAAATATTTTCCATGTTTTGGCATCAAAGACAAGGCTGCAGACAGACCACTTGCTGTCCCTATTCCCATGTGATGATTATTTTTTCCCAAATTGAAAATTGTGGTTTGAAATGATATTCATGTTTGACTACATGTGTGCCCCTCTGCTCTTTTTGCTTTCATAATGTTGTTTTCCACATTTTGAGTTACAAATACCATTCTTCAGCCAGACGTAGTTTATTTATCTTGTTCTAAATAGTTGCTCAAGTGAAGTAACAAAATCAAGATTCTTTAAAGCAAACCATCTAAATATCATTTACACGAAACCAATGGGGAAAGGGAAATGTAAAGGTACACTTGGTGGAATCAGTTGTATTGGACCATGAAAATGTTGGTCTTGCTCATTTACAGCTGTAGAGCTAAGAGCTAGAAGTTCTTCCTAGAAATAAACAAAGCATTACAATGTTTAAAATATCTTAACAAATAACACAATCCTCTTTGCAGGGGAATGTAATCAATTTGTATGCTAATAATCATCCTATTATGTTATGCGAAACATTAGCATGCTAACTTATATTTTGTTGAAAGAGTTGGAGTGAAAGAAAGGGAAGAGATGAGAGGGTGGAGAGCAGGCAAATAGACCCTCAGTTGTATCAATTGGATGAAATTAAGCTTTGTGCTTTCCCTCGTGGCGCTTCTCTGATTCCTTTCCAAAAGACCAACTCTTGGTACATTTGAGCAGAAAAAATTTTCAATTGATCACCCACACAGCCAGCCCCAGAATGTAGAGAGCCAAAGACTAGTTACTTCACAAGGAAAGGGATTCAAGACAGGAAATGGACTTGGTCAGACCTGTGGAAAATCAAAACAGCCCACAAGACAATTAAGGATGGTCCCCAGAAAGCAGCCTCTTCTCTGAACTCCACCCGATCTCCAGCTGGGAGGGTTTATTTCAGAAGGACCGGTGCCAGCGCCTTCCCTGGAAACAAGGCTGGAGCACGTTTTGCCCAGCGATGCTACCAAGGAGGCACAGGTGACAATGCTGGAAGCGTCTTTTGAACGTGGAGAGAGGGAGCCAACCGCAGCCGATCCCTGGATCTCAGCCTAAGGAAACCCAACCCCACTGGACAGAAAGCTCATCCCCGGAGCTAAAATAGGGGAAATCTAGTTAAGAATGTTTCATCTTTCAAAAACAACAGAAGTTGGGGATTTTCCTGTCCCCTGTTAATGAACATGACAAGAAGTGAGAGTTATTAACACAGTGATTGTGAGGAGTCGCTTAAAGGGAGCAAAAGAGCATTAGAAAGGACCAGGAAGTGGACTAAAATCCTTGTGTAGAAACCCACGTTATGTCAAAACTGAAAAAGAATAAGCAGAGAGGACGTAAACTAGTGCTGAATTATCAACTCCTCGAAACCTAGTACTTCCGTGAATTCAACAATCCACCCGGGGTTATAGCTCATCCTCAGAGAACGTTTTCTAGTTTTGCACAGAAAGGAGGGGGGTCTCTAACTTGGGTACTCCAAGAGGACAATAAAAGACATCTGCGTGTCCTGTTCCCGTCCCAGTACTGGCTAGCAGTGTGATACTGGTGAATTTATTTAAATGACGTGTGCTTAGTTTTTCCAGCTGTAAAATAGGAGAGAATACTGTTACCTACCTCATACAATAGTTAAATTAAAAGAATTTGTCTATAGTAAGCACTTGTAAGAGTTCCTGGCATTTGTTAAGTGCTATATAAATCTTTGTTAATGTTATTGCTTCCGAGTGAACATTCTAGATTAGAAGTGACTTTGAAATACCAATAGCAAATAATCCTGAAACCCAGCTAAGGCATCGGCACCATTTAAAGAAATTTTTTTATGAAATACCTTGACTTTTCTTGCCAAGCCATTTGTTATTATTTTATTGATCTCACCACTCTTCTATTTTTGAGTTTCTAGCCAGAACTCCACGAACCCAACTCCAAGTTTTCCTAGTTCCCAAACCAATATTATTAGGAAAACAATGAAGTGGAATAAACCCGGTGCTGGCATTCAGGAGACTGAGTTTAGTTATGTCTCTACTGAGTCATGTGTCTTTCTTAAAATCACTTCCCCTCTGGGCCTGTGATTCCGCCCCCATCATATGAGGGTTAGACAAGAAGACACTTGTTTCTTTTGTGCTGGGCTATCTTGTTAGTCTCTTCTAACATCGTATTTGATATTTCTCATTAGCTTCCTGAATGTCTCTGTTGCTCAGATGAAGTGCAAGAGGACTTGGTTTTATTTGTGGCTTAGTACGTGTGTCCAAGTACCTTTGGATCACTTCAATTCAGACACTCCCTGCAGTATCCATTCTCCCCCTCTTGATGTCAACCTAAGTGCTCATCTTCCCTATCACGTCACACACCCTTTGTCTTTCCCTCTCAAGACGCCCGAGAATGACTACTGTTCTCTTAGTCTCCCCTAAAGCCTCAGGTGTCTTGGATTATCCGGCAATAGCCTTGCCTCCTCACCACCTCTTCTCTGCCCCCTCCCTGATGTCTAAGCAGACTTCTGTGTTCTCCCTTGGCCAGTGCTTCTTGAATTGAATGTAAATGTGGCCGCCTGAGAATCCTCTTCCAATGCTGATCAGAGTCAGTGTGTGTGGAGCAGTTGGCGTCCACTTTTTTAACAAGCTCCCAGGTGATGCTGAGCTGTTGGTACTTACCACACGTGGCAGAGCAAGTCACATGACCTTCGAATGAGAGCCCCAGCATCCAGGTGTTTTCCTTTTTAATCCAATTTTCTGGTTTGCATCCGTAGCCTTTGCCCTTACCAGCTAAAACATTGTGGCTTACATAGTTCAATAATAAATCAAATCTCTTTGCAACATAATCTCGACCCAGGTGTCTATCCAAACGATCACACTTAATAGAGTTGCTTGCTGGATGCATTTTTCACTCCCTGCCTTCCTGCCTTGTTCAGGTCGCACTCCCTGCAGACGTACCATCATCTTCTTCCTCTCACGTGTCAGTAAACTGTAGTACTACTTCTTAAAGAACTGACACAAACACGTAGTTCATGAAGTGTTTCTATTTTCTTGAAATGCGTCCTTTCCCATGGCGCTTCATTTACGTTCATTATGATATGCACATCCCCTCCCAGAGCATTTTTATTAGGAGCTAATCCAGACACCACACTATTCCGTAATTCAATCACATCAAGCACTATTGAACAACTGCTACCACAATCCATTTCAATACATTCTCTTCCTTCTTGAACTCCTTGACACTGGCTCTGCTTTACCCCTCTCTCCCATCATACTCCCCAGAAACCCTTATTCCAACTTCTGTCTCTGTAAATTCATCAGTCCTAGGTCTCATATGCCAAAAAACGGCAAACACATAACAAAGATTCAAGAAGGCTACCCACAATGACAATGTACATTAGAGATAAAAACTCCATATGGGGGAAAAACCACACACACACACACAGAGAAAATATTGAAAACCAGATCAAGCCCAAAATGTATCAGAGGGGAGATCAAGTGAAGTTTTAACCATTCAAGTCAGGTTTACCATTTTAATCTACTCTGGTCATCTTTCCATTATTCTCCGGGAAGCAGTTCATTCCCATCTTTCAATGATGGTTAGAGGCTAATCACCAGAGGTTTATTTCCTCTATAGATCTAGAAAATGTATTTTCGGCTTCCAGTCTCATCCATCGCCCTCTGTAAACTAGAATCTCATAATTTAAACTCAACTCTAATGCGATTCCCTCCTTTGGTGCTTCAAATTATGTAATTTACAATTCTTGAGTCATGGATGTTATGCTAGTGTGCTTTTCCCATGTGGACTTAGTTGACATATCACTTAGATGTTTGCCTTTAAGATCTCAGATACTATTTCATCTGATAGCCAGGCACCATCTAATTTCTTCACCACACTTTCCTATAGCACCCATATCTTCTGTGCTTCCTCCATGAGGGTGAGTGTCCAGCAGGGTCATGTTGTAAGAACTAACTCTTCTTAAATTGGATCTAGGATTAATGCAATCCTGCTTCTTTTTTTTTTTTAAATATCTGCCTCTGGTTCCCCTTAGAGACCTCCTTCTTAATTTATGGTAGAGCTTGTTAATTTATGGTAGAGAATCTTATCGACCGTCTCCCTGCTGCATAAGGATCTTCTGTTCATAGTGTCATTGATTAGCCTCTGGTACTAATTTTTGGGACATTGTTGAAAGAGGGAGGTTGAACCATTGTAGATTAACTACATATAGCAGTGCTTGAATTATTTAATTGTAAAGAATAAATTCTTTTGTGACTGGATGCTATTTACACAAACAATAGGAGTTGGGTGTAGGCTTTGGAGTGTGTTGTGTACCTTAAAGATCTAGGATTCAATGTCCCAGTGTTCTATGCCACTTGGCCTGGGTCCCCATGGGGTGTACAGAAACTGGAGCCAAAGTGGCTTATCAGGTGCCTCTTGCCTTATGGTCCTTAAAAGTATTGTTAGTAATTGTTTTTCCCACTTGGAAATTGGTCTTCCCCCTTTTTCTACTAACCGACACGCACTTGTCTTCTCCCAGAGGTGCTTGCTCCCTTTCCCCTCTCCTGACTTGACTTTCCCATCTGAATCCCGTGTCACCGTGATACGAATGTCTGCCATTCCAGGGAGCCTCATCATCACTTTCCATGGGAGCCAGCGGCACTCTCTCCTCCCCTCCTTTAACAATGTGATCCCAGCCGAGGTGAGGACCCGCCTGCCAAAGGTGGCCTTCAAGACACCCATCTAGAAGGGATGCTGCATGTTCACTGGCAGCAGGCTGCACGCCCTGCAAGCCTGAGCCTGTGCCCGTCCTGTGGCTTGTCCCTGCAGCGGTGGGCGCATACAGTATGTGCTCTTTGGTGATTGACTCACTTCATTTAGCATAATGTTTTCCAGATCCCTCCATGTCATGAGGAGTTTCATGGTTGCATTGCAGTTTTAGGAGGGATGCGTACTATTCCATTGTGTGTATATACCAAAGGGTTTTTTTTTGTTTTTGTTTTTGTTTGGTCTGTTCTTTTACTGCTGGGGATTTAAGCTGTTTGCAGCTTCTTGCTGTTGTGCACTGTGCTGCAATGAACTTGAGAGAGTGTACGTCTGTTCAAATTTGCTTGGTAATGTATATTTGTACTTCTGTCACCTCTCAAATCGGACCCAGGACTCCTTGAGGGGATTGCACAAAACAGGAAACAAAGGTTTAAAACAAAATAAAGTACTCCTTTGGTGATTAGCCAAACTCATGCAGGTTGAAAATATGAGACAAATTCAAAAAAATCTTGGGTAGTTTCATGTCAGTTGTCTATGAGCTATTACTGAGGGTGACAAGGTCTTTGGGGACTCACCTCATTTTCCTTGGGTTTCCTAGGTGCTACCTCTGTGTAAGCCCTCCAGCGATGAAGACTGTGGAAAGGCCCATAGGGTGAGGCTACTCTCCTGAAAGAGTTCGCCATCTGGGGGCCTGGGGGGGGTGATGGGGGGACACTGAATATTTCCATCATGAGTAACTTGGGAGCCCTGCATGTAGCTGAATCCTAGACCAAAGGAGCTGGTTCATGACATAATTGCCAAGTTCTGAGGCTGAAGGCTCTGGGGAGAGCATACTTATTAAACAAACACCATGAGGATTTGTCTAGAAATGTGCTTTCAATGTAATTCCCAGTCCCTACGTTTATAGCCCCACCTGTGATTTCATTATTCAATCTAGTGCTTTTGTCTGAGACAGACACAGTTAACTTTTCAGTACCTCAGCTAAGTGTCTGTCATGGACCAGAGGCCCCCAGCTCCCTCACTTGGATCGTGTTAGGAATTAAGCCAGATGAGCACATCCGTTGGCCTTGTGAGGAGGAAGACTTTAGGCTCCAGGATCAGAGAGGCTCATCAAGTTCTCATAGTTTGCTGATGAGGCTAAGTGGGGACTGGGTAGTTTGTGACTTCAGCCTTTCCTAAGATATTACATTGTAAAAAAAAGTTTAAAATATTTGATTACGAAACACTTCTTTTTGAGAATTAGAGACTCTTAGGGATTGAAGAAAGTTTAGAGGTTGTCTGGTCCATTTTCCCACTTAGTAACTAAGGGAAAGAAAGCCCACAGGGGTTCCGTGAGAGCGCCTTCAATGCCCCTGAGATGTGTCAGATTGTGTCCGGTGATTTGCAGGTCTTCACACTAGATTTTCCCCGTAGTACCCCAATTCTTACAGGCAAGTCCGTGCCAATTTTCGAAATGAGAAATCTGAGTTTCAAATCTGCACCATCAGCACAATCCGTCCTATGCTTGTGCTTTGTTGCCGTCACTGTGTCAATACATCATTTTCAGAGCTTTCCTCGTTTTTGCTGCCTCTCTACTTTACCAAGCCTCATGTCCTTCTTCAGGGACTGCTTTTCCCTGAAAACATGTCCAAAGTATGTAAGTTGCAGTCTCATCATCCTTGCGTCTTAGCAGCCATATTTCTTCCAAGAAAAATTTGTCTGTCATTTTAGCAGCCCATGGTACTTTCAATGTTCTTTGCATCACAGTTAAAACGCATAGATTGGTCTTCCTTTTTCAGTGTCCAACTTTCACATACATATGAGGCAATGGAAAATACCCTGGCTTGGGTCAGGGGCACCTTAGTCCTCAAAGTAACATCCTTGCTTTTCAATACTCCAGAGAAGTCTTGTGCAGCAGGTTTACCTCATACAACTTATTTTTTTGACTCCTTGACTGCTGCTTCCACGAGCATTGGCTGTGACAAGCAGGACCAACTGCTTGACAGCTGCAGCTGTCTCTTACCTGTTGGTCTGGTCGTGAGGCTTTCAGTCTTCCTTACATCGAGTTGCAATCCATACGAAGCCTGACAGCCTTGACCTTCATCAACAAGTACTTCAGGTCCTCTTCACTTTCTGCAAGAAAAGTCGTGGCGTCTGCATATTTCAAATTCTTAGTTAAGGCTCCTTCCAACTCTAATGCCACATTCTTCTTTATATACGCTAGCTTCTCTACTAATTTGCTCAGCATACAGTCTGAAGAAGTAGGGTGAGAGGATACAACCCTGACACACGCCTTTTCTGATTTTAAACCATGCAGTATTCCCTTGTTCTGGTCCCACAACTGCCTCTGACTCCACTTACAGGCTGCACATAAGCACAATGAACTGTTTTGGAATTCTTATTCTTCTTAAGGCTGGTCATAGCTTTCACAGACAAATACATGGCCAAATTTTATTGACTTTGCCTAGTAAATAAGACAGAAATAAGCACTTTTCTGGTATTCTCTGCTTATAGACAATATATATCTTTCATTAGCAATGATATTCCTTATTCTACATCCTCCACTGAATCCAGCCCGAACGCTTGGCGGGTACTTGTCAATGGACCACTGTCACCATGGTTGGATGATCTTCAGCAACATTTTACTGACACAGTGACATAGTTCTATGATCTTCATGTTGTGTTGGGTCACCTTTATTGGGAATGAGTACAGATTTGGATATCTTCCAGTCAGTTGGCCACGTTGCTGTCTTCAAAATTTCGTGACATAGATAAGTAAGTTCTTCCAATGCTTCATCAGTTTGTTGAGATATTTCCATTGGTTTGCATCAAATCCTGGAATGGATGGAATTAATCACTGAAAATCAATCTTATGAATGGTACTGAAACATTGTCAGATACAAGAAGCCCTGTGAAAATTAGCATCAGAACACTGTTAGAGATGAGCCAGAAGTTGCCAGAAGATCAGCGCCTCAGAGCAGAAGGCACTCAAAATATGACTGAGGAAGGGCTTCCTTTTAAAAGCTAAGTGTGTTAGTCTGGGTAGACTAGAGAAACAATACCTTCACACATATATGTGTATAAGAAAGAGATTTATATAAAACAGCAATTGAACATTGAGAAAACATTTCAGCCCAGTCCAGATCAAGTCCATAAGTTCGATATTAGGCCATATGTCCAATACCAGTCTGTAAAGTCCTCTTCAGACTCATGAAACACATGCAATGAAGCCAAATTCAGGAAAATCACAAGCCAGTGGGTATGAAGTCTTTGGGTCCAGTGGCATTGTAAGCATCTCAATGCTGGCAGGGGTCTCTCCGGCTTCCGAGGTCTGGTTGCATCCATATGACTAGTCTTCTGCAATGTCTCCCAGGAAGTAGCAGAGAGCAAGAGTGTGTGTGTGTCTTCTGCTTCCATGGATGAAGTACCAGATTCCCCAGAATTCTCAGAAGAAGGCCATGCCTACAGAAGCCTCTTTGGCTATCTCCAGATTGACAGCCTAGACTCCACCCCTACACTCTTAATCCTTAAATTGACACCAGATTGGGTGACTAGCACATAAAGTCTACCATAATGACTCGGATGGAGAAAAGCTTGTGGGAGTAAAGGCTTCAGGACCCTCATCAACTGATGGGCATGACTGAAAATGAGAAGAAACAACTGAAAACATGTATTAGTACTTGTAATTCAGAATGTATGTAGTATGAGTCTAGAAAAATTGAAAGTCATTAGAAATGAACTGGAACACATAAAGCTCCATGTCCTGGGTGTCAGTAAGCTGAAAGGGACGGATATTGGCCATTTTGAATGATAACATCATATGGTTCATTATGCCAGAAATGGCAGATATGAGAAAAATGGTATTGCGTTCATGGTCAAAAGAAGACCTTTCAAGATCTAGCTTGAAGTACAATGATGTCTGTGATAGGATGATATCTCTCTGAATCTAAGGAAATCCAATTGATAAAGCTATTGCTCAAATTTATGGACCAACTCTAAAAGCTAGTGATGAAGAAATCTTCCAAAATTCTTAAGTTTTAAATTGATCAAATATGAAATCAAGATACAACCATTGCAATTTGAATGCAAAATTTGGAAAGCAAGAGGAGGGAACAGTAGTTGGAAAATGTGGTCTTGGTGATGGAAACGAAGCTGAAGATCACATAGAGGAATTTAGCAAAAACTTCATTGCAAATACCTTTGTCACCAACATAAAAGGCGACTATCATGTGGATTTCTCCAGATGGAATACTGAAATCAAATTGACTATATCTGTGGGAAGAGATGATGGAAAACCCCAAAAAAATATATTTTAGAGAAATAATTTTAGTTAAAAATTCCAATAATTTTATTGTGATACAATTCACATATCATATACTTCCATAGTTCGGTCATTTTAAAAAAGAGTTGTATATACATGGGCACATTCAGCTCGAGTGCATAGAGGCAATAATTACCAAATATCATAGAGGATGGGGGGAGGATGAGAGGCATTGAAGAGAAGCTACAATTAGGTTAGGGGCCAACAGACCATCTATTGCTCATATTCAAGTTCAGTGTGAGCCTGAGGAAAATTAACACCAGTCCATAAGAGCCAAAATACTACCATGAATGTATCCTACCTGAATTTCACAACATCTGAATAATGGAATTTACACACTGTACACTGGTGACAAGAAGACTTGAGCTATGGGATGACATCAAGAATATTATACATGACAAAATCTGAAGAGCATTAAAAACAAAGACATGAAGGAGAAGATTAAAGTGGACATCAGACTAGACTGAAACTTTCTCTTGATCATAGGGTTGTAAAGCAAATGGTAAAACAGGATGAAGGACAAGAGTTAAACAGAAAATTTCAAAGGTCAACTCAAGAAGACAAAGTCAAATATTATAATGAAATGTGCAAAGAACTAGTTATGAAACCAAAAAAGAAAAGCACACCCAACAGATCTTAAACTGAAGAAATGAAGAAAAGCTTCCAATTTCAATATTGAAAGATTCTGTAGGCAAAATATTGAATGATGCAGCAATCCTTCAAGAAGAATTCTCAAACACAGAGTCACTGTATCAAAGAGAACTATATGCTGAGCAAAAAGTCAGAGAAGGCAGATAATATTAAGAGGAGTGTGGTATCAGGATTGGAGGAAGATTTATTAATAACTTGTTATTTGCAGATGCTGTAACATGATTTGCTGAAAGACGAGGGTTTGAAGAACTTGCTGGTGCAGATTGAGGATGGCAGCTTTAAATATGGATTACAACTCAACGTAAAGAAAACCAAGGTCCTTACAGCTGGATAAATGGGCAACATCATGATAAATGGAGAAGCGATTTTGGTTTCAAGGTTTCAAGGTTTTTGTCTTGCTTGGGTCCACCATCAATGCTCATGAAGTCAAGAGATCAAGTGATGCACTGCATTGAGTAAATCTGCTGCCCATGGCCTCCGTAAAGTGTGGAAAAGCAGGTGTCTTACTCTGACGACTAAGGTGTGCCTGATTCAAGCCACGGTATTTCCTCTTCTCCTTCTCCTTCTCCCCCTCCCCCTCCTTCTCCTCCTCCTCTTCCTCCTCCTCCTCCTCCTCCTTCTTCTTCTTCTAAACATTTTATTGGGGCTCATACAGTTCTTATCACAATCCATCCATCCATCCATCCATTGTATCAAGCACATTTGTACATTTGTTGCCACCATCATTTTAAAAAAGTTTTCTTTATATCTGAGTCCTTGGTATCAGCTTCTCATTTCTCCCTCCCTCCTTCACGAACCCTTGATAATTTATAAATTATCACTATTTTTTCATGTCTTACATTGACTGATGTCAAGGGACTTCATCTTTCTCGCTGTCACATTCCTTTAGCAAGCACGATGTCCTTCTCTAGGGACTGGTCTCTCCTGACCACATGTCCGAAGTACAGAAGACACCATGCTATTTTCAATTGCCTCATATACATGTGACAGTTGGACCTAAGAAGACTGAAGAGGAATCAATGCGTCTGAGTGGAGGTGCTGGGGAAGAGCATTGGAGGTACTGTGGACGGTCAAAAGAAGAAACAGCTCTATCTTGGAAGAAGGACAGCCAGAATGCCCTTTGAAGTAAGGCTCTTGAGACATGGCCTCATTTACTTTGAACAGATCAGCAGGAGGATCAGTCCCTGGAAAAGGACATTATGTTTGGTAAAGAAAAGGGGCCAAGAAAAAGAGAAAGACCCCTGACAAGATAGGTTGACACGGTGGCAGCAACTATGGGCTCAAACAGAATGCTTGTGAAGATGACACAGGACGAAGCTGGATTTCATTCCATTGTACGTAGGGTCACTAGAAGCTAGAACCAGCCCCGTGCTACCTAACAGCATGGCAACGTTCTCTCATCCTCGCGTTCTCCCTCTTGGAATTCCCATTTTTTCTCTCTAGTAACGTATTCCTTTATTATATTGCTTTCCTCAATACCTGAGATTACCTTAAATATATTTTTCAAAAGCAACTCAATTTCTACCTCCTCCATGAAGTCTTCCCCCATCTTGTTCATTTATTAAAGGATTTAGTGAATACTTACTGGACAGATAGAGAACAAGATAGACAACACCCGTGCACTCTTGGAGCTTACCCTCGGTAAAGGATAAAGACAAGTAGCCAGGTTCCCTGAAGGAAGAGAGAGAATAGGGGCAGTATATAGGTCTATTGAGTCTCCCAGGTTGCTTTCTCTCCAGAAAGCATTCGATAACTGTGATAGGTAGGTTTATTGTGCTAACCCGGCCAATAGGAACATGTAGGATTAATCAGGTCGCAGTTTGATTAGAGGGCAAAGAGATAAATGGCTATGCAAGGTCTGCCCCTCACTCTTTTGCTCGCTGATGATCGGAGCATGCTGGAACATATATGCTGCTGCTTTAACTAGTTCTCTGTCTCAACCTGTGAGCTACACTTCCTGTGGGCCAGGTCAATCCATGGATAATGTCGCTAGAGCTTGAGGCTCCTTCAAAACCTGCTTTGCCACACTGATGGTACATATATTACTTGAGCTTGAAGCTGGTGGATTCCGTCACCTTGCATTGCTTGTGTTCATAATCCCGTCTGACTGGCTTCCCTAAGCTGAGCTCCTGACTGTTGGTGACCCACCCTGCTGCCTGCTGCCTGTGGGCAGACTCTGCTTGCCTTGTGCTAGTGAGGACTCTGTTGTCTGCTTCCTTGATCTTGGACCCAGCAGCCCATGTGAGTTGAAGGACTTCCGGTATATTAACTGTTCCATGGAGTTGAACTGAACCCTCTGTACTGCTGTGTGGACCAATTAGCTGTTATATTTATTCTCTCTCTAATTATATATATATATAATTATCAGTATCCTGGTTTGGTTTCTCTAGAGAACAATGCTTAACAGAATTGGTACAGGAAGTTGTTCTAGAGAAACAAAATTATAAATATGGGCTTCTCAAATTGGTTCTCCAGCCTGATTAGGCTCAACAGCACTGAGAATGCTGCCTCTACCCCTGAAGGCAGGGATAAGTCTGCCATTATTCCTAGAGAGGGTGGTGTTAATCGATGGTGTGAAGTTGCAAAGCTACGTAATATCCACAGTGTCACCACCAATAGATGAAGTGCTGGTGAGAGGAGCGGCTCTGGGTGATCGTGGGTTTGATATCTTCCAGCAGTTTTGTCAGGATGGGAAGCACAGGGAAGCTAGTTGGTTGGTCATCCTTACAATAGAAAATGTGATCAAGGAAAGGGATCATCTCAGAACCTCAGACGCACATCTCAAGTGCCAAATAACAGACCTAAAAGCTTCTGCATGTGCTATAAAGCAGTCTTGTCTCCTCTAATAGAGTTGACATTGCCTCACACCAAATCCAGAATCTCATCATATGAGTAGCTGAGTTATAGCATCAGCTGAATTGTAGGTCTTGAATTTAGTGTCTGATACTAAAGTGAGGGCATTGATTGGAAAGAAATGGAGTCCTGAAAACTGGGATGAGCACATAAGGGTTGATGATCCAGAAGAGGAGGATAGTGAGCCCACAGAGTTGTTTGAGCCACCCCAGTCAGTAGATGCACCCCCCACCCCCACCTGAGGGGATTCATCAACTATCAGTAAAACAACTCACACCTGAACAGATTGACCAACCCGTTCAAGCTGAAATGCCAGGTGGGGCAACATCTGGAGTATTGCCTGGGGGAGATGCCTTACAAGATATTGCTGAGAGCCCCCAGGAAGCACCCCCACCACCCATTATTTCATCTAGACCTGTAACTAGAATTAAGGCTCAGAAAGTTCCTAAGGGTGACAGTCAGATGATGACTCAGGAAGAAGTGTGCAATACTCATAAAGATCAGCTTGAGTTTTCTAAGACGTACAAGTAGAAGCCTGGGGAATATCCGTGGGAATGGTTACTAAGGGTGAGGGATACTGCTGCAAGGAATGGAACACCTATCTGAGTTTCTTGATACAGGGCCTCTAAGCACAGGCTCTTTCTTCAGCATCTCAGAAAGAGAGGTTAAGAGAGGATCTAAGAGCTTCTTTGGTTGGTTCACTGAAGCATGGGCTGCCAGCTGGCCTAGATTAGACCAACTTGAGGCACCAACTTGAGCAAGTTTGTGAAGTGGCCCCACATCTCTGAAGACTCCTGTCATTGCTATTTTAGGTACACCAGGCCTAAGTGAACTATGACACTTGCCTACAATGGGGCTCACTGGGCCCCATGGTGGTAGGGAGCAGGTGTCAGCACTGAATCAACTGAGACAGGGTGGGCGCGGTTATTGTAATGGACAGCAAGTTTTCCATAGAAATCAAAACAACCTGTCTCATGTGGATTTATGGCATTGGCTACTTAGCCACAGTGTCCCTAGAAGTGAAATACATGGGAAACCTACTAAATGTTTACGTGATCTATACAGGCAAAAGAATGCTAGATCAGGCAACAGCAGAATAGTGAGTCACCACCGCTCGATCAATTCCCAGACCTGAGCCAGTTTACAGACCCACTCTCCCTGCTTCATATTCCTGATAACAAGCCACATGGAATCACACGGATGGAGTCAGAGCCCTGGAGCTTGAGGAATCACATGGAGACCCTCATCAGCTGAAATGCTTCCACCACTGCTGGATCCACAAGACTTTCCACTCACTGGCCTGTAATCTGCATCATTCAGCATCATTGCATGGCTGCATGAGTCTGAAGATGAATTTATGGATTAGTATTGACATTTGGGGTAATATCAGATTTATGGACATGATCAGGACTGGTCTGGGATGCTTTCTTTTTTTAAAAACATTTTATTAGGGGCTCATACAACTCTTATCACAATGCATACATATACATACATCAATTGTATAAAGCACATCTGTACATTCTTTGCCCTAATCATTTTCAAAGCATTTGCTCTCCACTTAAACCCTTTGTATCAGGTCCTCTTTTTCCCCTCTCCCTCCCCGCTCCCTCATGAGCCCTTGATAATTTATAGATTATTATTTTGTCATATCTTTCCCTGTCCGGCGTCTCCCTTCACCCCCTTCTCTGTTGTCCGTCTCCCAGGGAGGAGGTCACATGTAG
Source organism: Tenrec ecaudatus (assembly GCF_050624435.1). NCBI lineage: Eukaryota > Metazoa > Chordata > Mammalia > Afrosoricida > Tenrecidae > Tenrec > Tenrec ecaudatus. The sequence continues at coordinate 104,377,538 of NC_134530.1, forward strand.
ATCCTTGTAATCAGTTCCCCCTTTCCAAACCACTCACCCTCTACCATCCCAGTATCGCTCCTCACCCACTGGTTCTGAAGGTATAATCCACCCTGGATTCCCTGTGCCTCCAGCTCCTATATGCACCAGTGTACAACCTCTGCTCTAGCCAGACTTGCAAGGTAGAATTCGGATCATGGTAGTTGGGGGGGAGGAAGCATCCAGGATCTGGGGGAAAGCTGTATTCTTCATCGGTGCTACATTGCACCCTGACAGACTCATCTCCTCCCCTAGACCCCTCTGTGACAGGGTCTCCAGTGGCCGACAAATGGGCTTTGGGTCTCCACTCTGCACTTCCACCTTCATTCACTATGGTGAGATTTTTTTTGATGCCTTATCCCTGATCCCTTTGGCACCTCGTGATCACACAGGCTAGTGTGCTTCTTCCATGTGGACTTTGTTGCTTCTGAGCAAGATGGCTGCTTGTTCACCTTCAAGCCTTTAAGACCCCAGACACTATCTCTTTTGATAGCCGGGCACCATCAGCTTTCTTTGCCACATTTGCTTATGCATCCGTTTGTCCTTGGTGATTGTATCATGGAGGTGTGCAGCCAATTATATGACTTTTTGTTCTTTGATGCCTGATAACTGATCCCTTCGGAACCACGTGATCACACAGGCTGGTCTGTTCTTCCACGTGGGCTTTGTTGCTTCTGAGCTAGATGGCTGCTTGTTTATCTTCAAGCCTTTAAGACCCCAGACACTATCTCTTTTGATAGCCGGGCACCATCAGCTTTCTTTACCACATTTACTTGTTCACCCATTTTGGCTTCATCAGTTGTGTCGTGAGGGTGAGCACTGGGATGCTTTCTTAATGTACTATTGTCTTTGATATGAGTTTATGTCTTACAAACATGTGTCTATAAATGTTTTTCTCTAGTCAACCCGGACTAACAGTAGCTGTCCAGATGAATACGTTTTCCAATCTAAAGGAGGAGCTAGTAGCAGAATCTATTGGCATACATTTATGTCTGGCTCCTGAGAATACCATTGCCAGTACTCCAGATTCTTTGATTGGCTGGAGCACATTGTTGTTCTTATTGTTGTTTGCTGTCTAGTCAACTCCCACTCATGTACAGCAGAATGAAATGTTCTCTCTCCTGTGCCGTTTTTATGATGATTAGTATGTTTTATTCCTTTTCTGTGTGGCTATTGTGTCCATAAAACATATTCAGAATTTCCTTCACTTTTTCTGACCTTGATTATCAAGTGGCCAGTCCCAGACAGGAAGAGATCTTGGCACAGTTCCCATGCATAGGCCCAGACTGTGTTAGGCAGCTTGTTCTTTGGGAGCTAACTGGGTGGTACTGGCAGGAATCCCAAACTCCCTGAAGCTTGAATGAGTTACACATGGCACACATTCATGTGAATTCAGCTAAATGCTGGCTGGGGAATAAATGACAGCCAAATAATTCACCCTGCCATCGTTGTGAATCTTCCCTTTGAAGAGTGTGCCCATAGAGTTCTCTCTTGCAAGACCACTATACTACAAACCTAATGACGGTGGTCAGTGGTTTGGGGTTACGTAGCAGTGAGGAATGGGAGACAGTTTAGATTAGCTTTTATTTCTGTTCTTCATATTAGGATAATTTTGGTATCTGGCTAGCTTCTAATAAACGAGGTAGAAAGGAACTGTGTTTAGTATTTCTGAAATCTCCACATAGAAGCAAGGTACTTGAGCACTTTCTTGTAAGCTGGTCACATACATCACCTTGCTCTCCTAACCACATGCATGTGTACACGTAGCATACATACAGGCACACACACTGCAGGTGTGGTGCTCTGAGGCAATCAAGGCCCATCGTGGACCTTCCTGACTCGTGATTTATTTTCTGCTGTTGAGTCTTATTAAGTCCCATTTGAGAATGGCTACCTCTAGTGGCCCACACTAGGTAAATCCAATTCAAGAGCACTTTAAATGCCTGGGCTAAAACGTGCAAAACTAACAACCGAATAAACAACTGTGTGGGGCGCAAAATACAATCATTTCAATAAAAAGTATTAAAGCAAAGTCAATATATAAAAACTTTGTATTTCAAAAAAGGTTACATATGAGAATCCAAGAAGTAATTTAAAGTAATAAACTAGGAAAACAATCAACATTAGCTGTTGACATTTGGTATATTTTGTTTCATTTTTTTGCTCTTTTATTTTGATAGCTACTTTTTATATGTACCAGAAAACATATTTTATGCCCAGTGTTCTCTAACTCTTTCTATAATGTCAGTTTTATATTAACCCAAAACAAACAACCCCGCCAAATTCCTACTGTCATCAAATTAATTCTGACTCATAGCAACCATGAAGAGGATTTTCTAGACTGTAAATTTTTATGGGAGCAAACAGCCTCATCTTTCTCCTTCAAAGTGCCTGGTGGATTTGAACCACTTAACCTTGTAGTTAGCAGCCCAAGGCTTAATCCACAGTACCATTCAAAATACTCTAAGTATATGAAAAAGAACATAAATGTGAAATTTTAAAATATATTCTATTAATTTGATTTTTTGACTTTTCCTCCTCCAAATACAGTGACAATTCAGGTTTTATACAATAGCGAGATGATCTCACCTGTTTATATGGTGAACTGAGATAAATATTATAATTTTTTTTACAAGTGACATGGCATAACATGATTTTTTCTTTGATCCTTTCTTTTATGGCCACCAAAATCTAATTAAAATAAAAACCAAACCTACCATCCTCAAATAAATTCCGAGTCATGCGGACCCCTTAAGGGGGACTTGCTTATAAATAAACATGGCTACTTTTATACTGACCTTATTTGGTTTTCCCCTGCTTCCAAGGGAAAAAAGTAGCAACTCACAGGCTTAAATACCCAATTCTCACATCAAAGCCAAAGCCTGCGGTTTGGGAGAAAGATAGAACATCTGAGAAATTTAGTTCAGAAAAATTCAGCAGTAGTCCTCTCTAGAAATGCAATGTGGAAATTTGAATAAACGTAGACATCCCATTGGCTTACACAAATTTAAAGAGTGGGGTTATTTTTGGGGGGGGGGCGGGGCAGAAAACCTATCACCAGAAGTATAAAATGAAAATTCACAGCCTCAATTTTGAAGACTACAATTGACTACAAAAGACTAAAATATGATATTAAATTGACTACAAAAGACTACATTATATTAAATAAGGACAAGGAATTAGAGGGTTGTAGAAATACCTTTAACGAGCCATTTTCCTTGGCAAATCTGGCTTAACAACAGTGATCAGAATGCATTGTTGTTGGGTCCTGCCAACTCAGTTCTGACTTGAAGAGGCTCTAAAATACAGCAGAAGACAACACTGCTCAGTCCTGTGTCCTCTCCACAATTGAGATGTTTCGGTTTCTCATTTCAGACACGGTGTCAGCTCATCCTGTTGAGAGTCTTCTGCTTGTTTTATGTGCCTCGACTAATTTTTGGTCTGTAAGAGGAAGGTAGTACCCCTTGGAAGTGTCATGTCCATGGTCAGTGACCCAATAATTCATGTTCCAAGAAAGAAATCTGTGGGACTGAGAATGAAGCCCCAGGGAAGGCAGCAGGCTCATGCAGCATTGACTTCAACCTGGTCTAAGGGTGGTGGTGGGGGGGGAGAAGGCTCCCACTGCTGCTGTACCCTCACTGGCGCCTCAGAGCAAGATCTGTCAAGGAGTCAATTCTGACTCATAGCAACCCAATCGGACAGGGCAGAACTGTGCCGGGGGGCTTCTGACACTAACTGCTTAGGCAGGAGAAAGGCTCCTCTTTCTTCCTGGAGTAGCTGGTGACTTTGTCGTTAACAGCACAACTCATAACCACTATGCCACTCCAAATAATCCACGTGCTGCGAAAGCAGTGCTGGGAAAGCAGTGCAGGTGAAACCAAATCACCCAGGGGCTGAGAGTTCTTAGTTTTGGAAGAATAGGTGGTCTTAGGCATTGAGTTAGTTAGTTTACTGTGCCAACCAGGCCAATAAACACATGTGGGCTTAATTGAAGGGTGGAGGGATAAATGGCTCTGTGAGCCTCCCCTTTCTAGTTCTCAGGTTCCTTGCTTTCTGATGGTCGGACCAGGGTGCAGCTGCCTCAGCAGTTCCCTGCTTCAGCTGGCAAGGCTCACTTCCTGCAAGACATCCCTGAGGAGAAGCCACATGGACCTTCCCCGATGCAGCCCTGGGTGCTGGAGCAGCCTCGTGGAGACCCCTGCCAGCACTGAGATGCTTACACGTTCACTGACTTGGCTTTCCTCCTACAGTCGGCGTCATAGTGTGTGTTTTGTGAGATGGAGGAAGACTGTGTAGATTGGTGTCAGACATATGGGTTAATGTTGGATTTGTGGGTTTGGGCAGCACTGGGCTGGGATGTTTTCTTGATGTGCACTTACCCTTTATATAAAACTCTCTTATACATATGCGTTTCTGTGGCTTTGTTTCTTTAAACTACCCAGACTAACACAGGCATTGTCATTAAGACTTTTTCCCAGCAGTCCTGTGAGAAGCAGTTAACTTCAATTATCAGCTGAGAAAGCCTCTGAACATTTAATAGAAGGTTAACAGTCTAGAAGCCAAGTGCTCTTGGCAGTGACCTTGGACTTGAAGCTTGCTGGGTGTGGTTCTACAGTTTATGGCTGCAACTATACTGCTGGGCTCTGCCGTTTGCATTTTCTGATTTTCTAGTGTTGGTGTCGTGGTTAAGCTTTGGGCTGCAATCCACATGGTTGACAGTTTGAAACCATCAGCATCTTTGCTGGAGAAAGATTGGGTTTTCTTCTCCCGTAGTGTCGTGGAAACCCGCGAAGAGTCATTCTGAGTCAGTCTTGACTCGGTGGCAGTGAGTTTGGTATTTTGAGTGTTGTTCAAGGAGCCCTGGTGGGCTAGCAATTCCGGGTTGGGCTACTATCTACAGGGGCTGCAGTTGGAAACAAACCACCAACTGTGCTGCAGGCGAAAGGCATGACTTTCTACTCCGCACAAGAGTCACAGTCTTGGAAACCTACTGGGCAGTTCTACTCTGTCCTAGAGTCTGTATTGACTTGATGGCAATGACAATTGTGTGTGTGTGTGTGTGTGTGTGTGTGTGTGTGTGTGTTTTCAAGGAGCCTTGGTGATGTCGTTGTCATGGATTGGGCAAGCCAAGGTCAGCAGTTTGAAACCAGCAGCCGCTTCACTAAAGAAAGGGGGAGACTTTCTATTCTGATGAAGAGTTGCAGTCTGTGAAACTCACAGGGACATTTCTGTCCTCTTTTACATGGTCATTGTGAGTCAACATCAGCTCAAAGGCAAGGACTTTGGGACTTTCTGGCGTTCAAAGGTGCGTTGGTGGCACAGTGGCTACAATGCTCAGCTGTAAACCACAATTTCAGCATCTCAAACCCACCAGCTGTTCCGTGGGCGAAAGATGTGGCGTGGCCTTCGCTAAAGGCTGTCAGTGCGGCAGCGGGAGGAGGCTCTCTCCTGTCCGACAGGGTGGGCACAGTCAGAATCAACTCTGGCAGGAAGGTGTTTGAAGAAGCGTCGCGCAGCACTCTCTGTGAACGCGCTTCTCCTTAGAACAGCCTTTAGCTCCTGTTTCTTCTCCCGCTTCCACTTCTTTGCAGAGATTGCATCAGAGCTTCAAATTTCTATTCAAAACAAACAAACCCCCAAACCAAACCAACTCCCCACCACGGAGTCAATACTAACTCACAGGGACCCTCTAGAACGGGGTAGAACTTCAGTTTCTGAGACGTAACTCTTCAGAGGAGTAGAAAACCACGGTTTTGTCCTACGGAGCGCTGCTGGGCTGGAACTGCAGAGCAATGAGTGACCACTCCTCCACCAAGGCTCTCATGTGTTGATGTGTAAGGTAAAATGAGCTCAAGGAAGATAGCCACGTTGTAGTCCAGGAGAAAGATGACCCACCTCGGAGCTGAGTAGGAAGAGAGGAAATGCTAGCCCATCTTGGCTGAAGAGAGAAACAGATGGTTTTTAAATCCCTAATCAAAAGTCACGACGGGACATGGTTCTTTTTTTGTCTGCTTGTTTGGGCTAAATGCATCTATTTGATGAGTTTTATAATAACACAGTCGACTTCAATGCTGTTTGCCAGAAGGCTAAAAAATATTTTCATTTCTTTAATGACTGGTTTCTGATGTGCTATTGAATACCCTTTTCATTAGATGTATGACCCGCATTCAGAAAGCATCCCGTTATCTTTTCTCTCTTGGATCCCTTTAGAAATTTCTTCATATAGGCTTGGGCTTTTCTCCGTGGATACCCAGGGGTCGTTCCTGAGTCACTCCTTCATCTGCTTTCCCTGCCCCACGTGGGAGTGCATACTCATCTGCATAAGATAATGTAGCGCCCCCAAAGTTAATCTACCAGCGAATCAAGTCTTAGCTCTGCTGTCATTTACATGGAGGACAGAAGCATTTTCCTCATGGGATCAGCTCCTTGTTAACAGTGGTCTGTATGTAACTGCAAAAGACCAGAAGAGGCCAGTGATGGAAAGGCATTTTACTTAGACTCACACAATCGTTTTATCCACTTACATAGATTGTTCCGTATCCTAAAGATACATAGGATTGGGGAAAGTTAGAACTACCTTGAAAGAAAAAGGAAAGAATGCGTGAGTTCGAGTAGTACAACTCGGCTCATTGCTTTTCAATGTACCACCTAAAGCCTCTCCTCTTCCCAGCACAGAAACCCTGGAGGAGACATTGCCAGATTCCATATACTGTTGGGGCTACCATTCATTGCAAGCAATTGGAAAGAGGTGAACATGGGAGAGGGCAGTTCCGTCTGGCGTGGTTAACTTTAAGAGAGTCTGTGATCATGACATCATCCCGAGGTCCACACCTTCCCTTAGGTGGCACTCCAAAGTCACCAGTGAATGTTGAATTCAGATGTATTTGAATGGGGTTGGCTTTGTTTCTGGTGATGAGAGATTCACTAAGGACCAGAAACAACTAGGTCCTGAGAGAAAAGTCACCAACACTGATTTCCATGCCAAGACTGAAGACATATGTTAAGAAACTCTGGAGAAGTAATTAGTTCCTGCTACATAGGTAAGAGATTGCCTCTTTCGTTATTTATTGAATTGTATTTTGGTGGGGGGGTAACCAAATAGCAACATTTTAAAAACACAAATATTTGCAAAAGTGTAAGGATAACATTTTCAAGAAACTGGAAAAAATGTTAAGACACCATTTCATACAGCATGGTCTGCAATAATGATTTTACATCAATTTTCTTCTCGTATCTTGTGCCAACAAAGACTGAGTTTATAAGCATGTTTCCCAGTCCAGAAGCAGATAATACTGGAGATAATTCATGTGCCTGGTTAGAGTTTAAGAGCAATTTCCTGAGGCACCACTTGTAAAAGTGAGAGCACATCCACTGGAATGAGTGCAGGTCAGTTATATACTAAAAGAAAGGTAAGGGACTCCTGCACAGCACCCATTTCCCAATATTAGTCTAGACCATAACAGCACTAGCCATGACGATCCCTCAGAACTGGGAGTAGTGAGCTTTTACTGTCTGGGTCCATAAATGCTTTTTAAGATTTATAGGCACATAGAAAAACCATACGAGTCTAATTTCATACAATCTATAAGCATGATCAGTGCTTTATCACACACAGACTTAAAGCAGAATGTGCACTTCTTTTACTGCTATCTTAAGTAAGAAAAGAGTCATTAGTCATATGAGGGGGCTTCAAAGTTCATGAAAAAATGGAACTAAAAGATAATGGAATTTCTCCATGAATGTTTGAAGCCTCTTCTTGTTAGCAAACATTTGATCAGATTTAGAACATGTTAAAAGGACACTGAAAACTGAAAAGCAGTGTCACCTTATATAGACTCGTGTATAAGCCAAGTTTTTCAGGACATTTTTAATGCAGTTTTTGTGGTAAAATTAGGTGCCTCGACTGATGTTTGAGTTGGCTTATACTCAAATATATATGCTTTTTTTTGGGGGGGGGATAAACCATTACATTTTAGAAAAAAATTAATTTGAAGATATAATTTGATTTAAAATACTCATACATCTGTTATGGAGTAGCTGAACCTAAAAGAATATTTAGTTTAAAATAAATAGGCATGCTTTGAAAACGACTATCAATTAGTGTTCATATGTTTGAGGGTCTCTAAATGATACCTGGTGAGAGAGTGGTTATGCAGTGGTCTGCTACCTTTAAACTCACTACTCCTGTAACAAGTTACAGGCTTGGAAACTCAGAACAGCTGTTTTAGCCTAACTGTCCTGTAGGGTCTCTGTGAGTCAGAATGGACTGGAAGGCAGTGCATTTGTGTTTGGTTGTAAATTCCCCCAATGAGAATTGTTTCTTAGAAATGCTGGCAAATCAGATGAGAGACGGAGCAGCATTCTGGCAAATTGCACGAAAGACCAACCAACTCAGTTAGTTAACTATCTGGGCTTGAAAAAGAACCCATCTCTTATCCATGTAGCCTGGCCTTATTTAATGGGGACATACTCTGTTTAAGTTATTTCACTTGATTATGAACAAGTAGAGAGAAATGGAAACGTTTTTGTGTTAAGTAAAAACACCTAGAGATTGGCGGCACAGGAGATAACGCCATAACAATGTGGGTTTTCAAAATAGCTTTCTCTTCCTTTTCTAGCTCAACGAAGCAAAAAGGCAGACAATTTTATTTTTTCATATCTAAATTTTTATTAGAAGAAAAACAAATTTTAAAGGAGTAACAACAAATCTCATTAAATATTAAATGTTGTAGTTATCAAATCTATGTAGACATATGTTCCGAATATTTCTGCACAGCAGAAGCATACCATATATAGAGCTCAGACTGTCACGTGCTCATGTGAGTTTATTTTTGGCATGAAAGAGCATCTAAAGTCACATTTAAACAGAAATGTGATAATAGATAAACTGATAGTCACTTACTGTTAATTCTTAAAGCTTTCATGATTTATCATGTGATTAACATTCCCTTAGCATGAATGCTTTATGGACCTTTCTGTAACACTTTGTAACCAACTGAATTAATTCCCTCTAAAGTTAGTAATGCTAGCAAAATCACCTAAACTGGAATTAGATATTATTTTCTTGTTTCTAGTAGCACAGTACAAATGAACAATGTATCTTGGGTAAACTTAGTATTTCATATCAAAAGTTAGAAAATGAAATGACATGTACAAAGCACGCTGTGATGACCATAACACACCATTTCCCATGGAGCTATTCTGTACATCACATCAGTGAGCACCCTCCTGGGGGAACAGGTTCCTCCAAGGTTCTTTCCAGCCTGTGTAAAACACTGAGAAACACAGCCTTATTCCAATGTATTTTCAAAGATTTTCTTTAGAAAAGATTACATTTTTACCTCTTTTAGTTAAAAAAAAAAAGAAAGAAAAACCTAACAATCTGAGCAAGTATTCTTTTTTTTCTTTCTTGCGTATAGTACACATTTGTGAATGTCCACTAGGCGCAAGGGAAATTGTTTCTATCACACAATGTACTCTATATAGTGAGGATATCAAATGTACTGAAATGAAAAACGGTTTCCAACAAGTGAGCTAAGAATAAAACTGATGCAAGACTTGTTTTAATCATTAAACATTGCAGGTTTTTAAAAAGTTTTCTTTTTCCTTCTAAAACTATGTTTGTAAACTTGCCCACAAAAGCTGGGTAATATTAAAAGCCAGTAAGGCACTTTGTCAGAAAGGACTAAGTAGTAAAGGCTGGATGATTGGTGATTTGTTTAATAAGAAACATTCTATACTTAAGATAGCAAACATAGTAGAGAATTAGCTTTTATTTTTGTGTTATAATTGATTTACCATCAAATACGAATATGGAAAGCTTTGCAATTTATTTCACTTAGTTTACCGATTTTTTTTCCTGCAGAACTATTCTAGTTGTAATTTTGAAAAATTAATAGGAGCGATCAGTTTAAATAAGGTGTTGTTTAATATCAACAAACTCCTAAATAGTTTCAAGTTATCCAAGCCACTCCATTTAAAAAGGAATTACACAACAAAAGATCTTAGTATAAAAATGTTCCATGTTATTAACAATTCCCTTGCGACTTCTGATGGCTTCACATATTACCGTGTAAGCTTTGGTATAAAACATGCACCTAAAAGCCAACGAGGTGGTGGATACAGGGTGCTTTGCACAAAGCACTTCAGAAACGAGAGTCGCGGACACAGCAGATGAGCACGGTGACACACCACTGGAGGATGACCGCACTTCTTACTTCTACTGCTTCTTACTGGGTACATTTTGTTGGTTGAGAATTTTCATCAGAGATTGACTCATGTAATAGGGTCTTGTGGTAGAGCCATCATTTCTTTCTATATCTTCCACTAGGAGGAAGAATGGCACAGAGTAAATGTCAAAGCAACACTGTAAGAGAAGTAACATCGCCATCTGCTGCACACTTGCTTAACAGCAGTTCAGACTCTTTCTTTTTTCTTCCTTACTAGCCTAGTTTGGCATCAACATTCTTGTAAACATAGGTATGAGAAAGCAATCAGCCCTTGTCAGTAAGATCTTATCTCATACTGTGTACTAGGTGAGATTCTACCAATATTACAAGTCTCTCAATTCTACTATGAAGAAACAACTGTAGCAAATTTAATTATCAAGAGAAAATATATTCCTCAGGAATTTCTAAATTTACCTTCCGATACCCAAAAGGAACCAAGTTCTCAATTTGCTTTCAAGTGCCCTGATTTGCTTACAGTTGCCTTTTTCTCTCCATGAACAATTTAGCTAGCACAACTTTCACACAAAAAAAGAGGTTTGTAAACTTCAATGTACTTCACATCTTTCAACTGTCAGCTTTGAAAACATTACTTGCTCGCTCTCCCATATAGTTATTAGTTTAATTGCCTTTCAAAAGAAAATGGCTTCTAAATTTCTTTTCAAAAAAGATGTTCATTATTACCGTATGTTTCAGTTCTATAAAGAAGTAATTAATGGAGACTATCTTTCTGACACTTCCACACCTAGAAATTCTCTAAGTGCTTAATTCTTTCTTTATGTAATTAAGGAATATATTACAAATGATATGCTTTATTCTGTGACTCCTCACCCAAGAATTATATCCTTGAACCATATGCAAATTTAGAACGTATGTCCAAATTTCAGTAAAACCTTTTAGTCTAGAGAATGTTCTAGTCTCATAATCAGATGTCATATTGAATATTTAATACACAGGTCTCATCCGATTTCAAGAATCTCTTAAGATACAGCAGTATGACTTTTAAAAGTTCCCAAATTAATCTCCTTCACCTCAAAAGTGAACTATTAGGACAGCCAAGAATGGAAGAAAAAACAGGCAACTAGTTTCTCATGTGATGACTTATATTTTATTCAAGTGATTTTCCAAGTTTTATGCCTGTCAGAATCAACTAGAGAACTTAGCAATAATTCGCATGCTGGCCCACATCCCACATAATCTATCAGAAGCTCATGGTGGGGCACTGGCATCTATATAACAAGTTCTCAGAATGATTCTGATACATTTTGTAAAAGGAGACGAATTTATTTATTGATTTTATTATTATGAACTTTTGGGGGACTATTCCTAAAGGGAACTTCCGCCCTTAAGGTAAACATCACTATTCTTTTCAATTGTTGTGGCCTTGCATTGTGGAATAACATAATTAAAACCTTGGGAAATAAGTGATCATTCCTCCCTGCATTTAGTGATTCAAGGAAACGAGGGTGAAAAGGTCCTTTGCCAGGATCTGGAGTCAATGGCTAGTCCTGATTCCACTAGTCTGAAGAAAGTAAGCCAGAGACAAGTTGGTGCCCCCTTATTGGCTTATAGCTTACTAGTGTCTTGCTATTAAGCTGCCATGGAATCAGCTAACTTCCGGATGATGACACACATTAGTATTTATACTAATTTGTAGTTCAGTGATACATTTCTGACTCTTCTTGGTTGCCTAGGTCAAATGCAGATACATATATTTTGTTTTTCTTCTCTGTGGATACATAAATAAACCGTATACACAAAAGTGCTTAGTGTCAATTCCAAGAGGATGCAAATTGGTTCAGGGGCTCCTTCGCACGGCCCTATTTTCACACCGTTACCCATGGCATGTACACTTGCACCGTCGGGGCAGATAGGCAAGGTCTGTGGGGATCTGATGTATGCTTTGCTCTGCCGTGCGGAAGGCAAGCCTGGTGCCGGAAACCAGCTTGTGACTCTGGTCAGCAGGGGCAGAGGATGGCATGAGCTGCTTATTCCCTGTGAGTCCTTGAGGGAGAAAATTCCTAACATAGAGTTTGTCCTACCTAATGCGGGAGCAACACTGCATTTCTTCAGCGCAGAGACAAACGCGTCCTGTCTTTCCTCTGTCCTTTCTGAAAGCAGCTAAGGTTGAGCCTTTTGTAGGACACACCTATCTAGAAATGCAGGTATGTTCACGAAAAGTCAGAATTTTCTGCTGAAACAAATTCACACAGACCTTCTATATTAAGTGAATAGGAATTTGAACTAGGGACAAGCTATTTGAGAAGTGTGGTTACTTCACTTTTGTTCAGCATATTTTCACCATGACCAGAGGTCCACAGGATTGGAAAGGACATTCCCAACTCAGGTTCAGCTTCACTAGAGAGATCATTTCACTGAAGCAGAATTGGCCGTGAAGGTTCCACAGCATTTTACCCAGTGATGCTCGCTGGGGGACCTGTCTACGATTAACAGCTATGTGTGTGTTATGGACCCGAATCACTACCTGGAATAGACGTCCTAGAGAACCATCAATATACACTGAATTACAGTTACAGCATTGTCCACCAGCTTGAACAGTACAGAGATAACCATAGCACCATATTTACAAATGTAGTACCTTATGCTGGTTAACTATAAGTCAATCTTTTTATGGCTAATCCATTATACATGTATAGCACTTTCAAAAATTGCCTGAATATCCTTTACAAATGTACACTTATAAAAAGAAAGGCTATCCGAGTGCCGCCATGGGAAAGAGCACACCAAGTTATAAAAGTTATTAAAACACTTTTGGCTAAAGATCTTTTTAAAAGTTTGACATGTACATTTTTCCCTTTAGCTGAGACCAGTCTATAAAATATCCTACTCCACAGAGGCCGGTGTCCTCAAATGCCCGACACGTCAGATGGTGCTGGCTGCTGATTACTTAGAAAGCACAGAAATTTCACAGTACCCCAAGCACCATTTTCAAAACCCAATAAACGTAATTTGCAAAACTTCTACTTAAAAGTGAGTGGCACTGCTTGGAGCGTTTCTACTCTTTCTGCTCCCGGGGAACTAGCTGCTTCTTGATCAGCATCCTGTGCAGGCTAGGGGAAATGAAGTAGGGTTTTGCTGTCGATCCATCATTTCTTTCCAGGTCTTCACCTGTGTATACAGGCCAAAGCAGCAGCAGAACAAGAATGTGCATTTTTAACCCATTGAAGAGGCGAACAGGGAAAAATCAGAGAGAGCAGTGTTAGAAAGTCAGGCAAAAGACAAAGCAGTGCACACGTTGCTGATGCTGGACAAAGTGGAAGCAGACTCAACTCTGCCACGAAGCAGCGACTCTTACCAAGGCCCACCCTCCCCAAAAGAGGTTTAGAGTGAGAGGCTCGCTCAGCTCTTCCCTGTCCTTTCAAATGTGCGACCTTTAACTTCTGGGACTATTCGCTTTGGAAGTGTGTATCTGTGCCACCCTGCAGGATGAGGTGGAATCAAGGGTGTATTAGGCCTGTGGTAAATGTAGACTAGTATCTGGCTCTCCGAGTTAAACTCACCCTTAGTGCTAATCCACACCCTAATTGCAAGAGATGAAGAAACGGAGACCCAGGGAGGAAAGATGACTCTCTTGATGTTGCAGGCTTTCGAGCAATCTCTTCTCCCTCTTAACTATCAGATATCTGGTCCAAATCTTTGGAGTCTGCTTATTCAGAAGCCACTATCAATCAATGTGCTTACTGGCTTTTGTAAAAGCATTCTATTAACATAATGTGTGGATTTATCTTCTTGCTTTGCTATCATATTGCTAATATCCACATGATGATGTATTTATTGAGCACACACCTGTTGGGTGGTTGGACGGAAGCCCCAGAATTATGCTGAGAATCATAGAAAATGAGCAGAAGTTTGCACGGAGTTAAAAGTTTCCTGGAGATACATCTATTTAATAATATATAGGGAATATCTATTAACAAATGTAAAAATGCAAATGTATAGTTTTGACCAGCATCTATTAAATAATTATATATCATTTGTTGTCTTTATTTATTACGACCTCATAAAGAAATAGTATATGAAGAAATAGCATATGAAGACCATATAGGATCATCAGAGATTCTCAAAATAAATATAACTTATTATTCATCATACATTTTAGGGGACAGTGGACTTATTAGTTGAATAGATTTTTATATTAGCTATCACATTGAACTTCTTCACGTACAAGATGCAAAGCTTCAGAAGGCATATGATGAACATGTGACAGTTTTATCCTTTTGTCCTTAATCCTATTTATATAGTCAGAATCATTATTATTACATTGAAGTATTATTAGGTAGCCTGGTTTGGATCACCTTAATCATTATGTACAATTATTATTTTTCCTCACCAGAGATCAGTATTCTAAGTGCCTTATAAATGAAAAGGATGGATATTTTTATTACAAGTGTTTAATATTCACTTATATGTGTCTATATTTACAAAGGTTTAAAAAAGCTATCTGACAGCCAAGATAATAGGCTACATAAAATGTCACTTATAATAAAAATAAAAAGGGGAATAAAAATACAATATGGTTTCCCTTGGTCTTTATTATATAAAAAAATAAGTCTCAGGAAGAAAACTAGTCATGTTCGATACAAAATGTGTTGAATAAAGCTAAAATTGCACCTGGTTTTAAATAAAGTTGTGAACTGATGAATAAAGAGGGGCGGAAAACATTTCATACTGGCCATCTTTAAAATCCACTGCTAATTTATAATTTGCCAAGGCTTCCAAAGACTAGAAACTGTAGCTATCTGAATATTTCCTCAGATTACCCAATCAAATTCACTGCCATTACATCAATCCTGACCCATAGCAACCCACTAGGCCACCCCTTGAGTTTCCAGAAGGGTTAAGCTTTATAGGAGCAGACAGTGTTAATTTCCCTTCTGCAGAGGGTCTTGCTGATTGACACCACTAAGCAGATGGATGGGTAACCCTCTACCTTACCAGTACACATATTATGAAATATCTTAGGGAAAAATTGGAAAAAGTTCACCAGTGGGATTTGTAAGTATTGCTCCAAGTTTCGAATTACAAATGAGAGATGAGCTCTCTGCGTTGCAGAGCCCTGCCTGCTCTTCCCCACACTTGAGCTATACTTTGTCCATGCGGGATTTTGTAGAAGACTATGAAGGCGCAGGGAAAAGATTCTACGATACAATGCTACTTGCAGGCAATTAAAGAAAGAACTAACAAGTAAACTTAATTCTTATTTCTTTGTCCAGTTATTGAAAATAAATTTTTTTACATCACCCACTTCCTCCCTCCCTCCCTCACTGCCATCGAGTTGACGCTGGTTCGCGGCCACCCTATAAGACAGGGCAGAACTGCCCCTGTGGGTTTCTGAGGGGTAACTCTTTAAGGGATGGAAGCCTCAGGGAAAGGCCAGACTCCCCTCTAATAGATTCTGACTCGGATATATCTCTATTTTGTTAGTATTTTCTCTTCTGATCCCAATATGACATTGTGCTAAGGAATACTCTTAAAAAAAAAACTTTCACAAAGGTGAATCATTCAATAATGCCTTTAATAGTTACTTTTTCTCTGCTGTTCTTAATAGTAATATGCCCTGAAAAGAGTTTCTTTGGGTGCTTAGCTTTAGGCTAACAAGTTCAGTTCTTTCATCAGCTGATTCTATCCTCTCTCTGTTTGCCAAGATCAGGGTCAACTGAAGCTCCTATTCAGCACTAGGTTTTAAGATTGAAGTTCTAAAATTAAACATATTCATTCTATGTGAGTTGCATATACCAGTTAGCGGCACAGTGTATAAATTAGTGAGGGAATATGAAAATATCTTGACATGGTAAGAATCAGAATCAACCCAGACACCTCATAGACCAGCTCTTCTCTGACTCCATCATGTTTGCTATTGTGTTGCCTAAGGAGAATCAACCCAGGTGCCTTTAAAACCTGAGCTATTTGACTTTATCAGAATTGCAAGGCTCTCCTCAGGTAAGCTAGTTTCTAAGGCCTAGTTATAGCCTTAGTTCTGTTAAAAATCATAATAAAAACCCAACATGAATGTAAAGTTGAAAGTATAAGAAATGAAAAAAAAGCTTCATGCTAGCACCATGTCATGAAGCCACAGATCCCATCACAGCTGATTCTCCTGTGCCTTGCAAACCCCATTTTCTTGACTATTAAGGCTTTAAGAGCAAGTACTAAGCAGTATTCGCTTAACACTGTCTTTCACTTGTAGCCACTTCCTAACACGTACACAGCTGCCTAAGGGCAGGGGTCTTAGCCTCCTCTTCCTTTCCCTTCTGTTGCACCACTGAGGGGAAATACACCGAATACTTACAGAAACAGATGAACAGTGTATCAATACACATTGCATAGACAGTGAAGAATCCATGTGCAATTAGGAAGGATCCCAAAATGACAGTCTGAAAATGCACAAAGAAGAAAACAAAGAGCTACTGTCAATGTCCGGAACAACTATGTAACCTTCACATAAAAGTAATAATGAGAAAACTCTGAACACTTCGAAGTGTAGTAAAACATTTCAATAGAGACAACCCATTCAATGATGAGGATCTTGCTTGCTTTGGATGGAGATTTCAGTGGTGTAAGTGGTTAGCATGCTCAGCTGCTAACGGGAAAAGTTGTGTGTTTGCATCCCCTAGAGATGGCCTGAAAAAAAGACCTAGTGGCTTACTTCCAAAAAATTTCTGCTGAAAAGCCTGTGGGGTATAGTGGTACTCGAATACTCCACAGGGGGTCATATGAATTGAAATAAACCCGAGAGCAGTTGGTTCTAAGGCATTCGTGGTAAAATTCTTGTCTTCTGTGCAAAAGACCAAAGTGTGACTCCTGGCTAATGTCCCTCCTACTGAGCCATCCTCTGTCATTGGAGGCTCCTTTGCTACTCTGCGGCTGCACGGGTGGGTGCTGAGCCTCCAGACTCAGATGGATTAGGGCATCAAAAGGCCAGCATATCTACTTCTGAAAACGAGTCGACAAACATCTCATGGATTGTAACTGTGTCATTCCCAACTGACCATGATTCTGGCACAGGACTGGGAAATGTTTCACTCCATTGTGTATGGGGTCGCCGTGAACTCGGGGCCAAGTAGGCAGCAGCTAACAACAACAGCAATGACAACAGACCACGTGCCCATCGTCTTACTGCCGTCCGTCTAAACAGACGGAGGATCTGGCTGATGCTGGTCACAGAGGCAGTAAAGTGTAGGAGTGAAGAGACCGGACTGGGTTTGAACCCCAGCTCAGGAACTCACCCGTAAGTTACTTCACCTCTCTTGGTCACTTGCAAAAAGCTCAAGGCATGGGAGGGAGATTAATTATAATATTACACAGATTCACTGAATTTATAGATGTGATCAATATTATGGGGCATTGTCTAGCTCCCCCTATTCCTCGGCCACGGGTGTTGGGAACAGAGGTTGCTGACCACTCTGCTGCTCGCCTCACTGTGACTGAGGGGACTGTCTCCCTCACACCAGGGAACGCCCTCATCGTGGAGCAGACTGTGGTCAATGACGGCTACATACAGGGATGCAAAAACCCAGCCCCTTTGCCAGCACATCCTGTAGTTATGTAAGAGGAGGCCTCAAATTTCACTGGGTCAGCATCCTCGTATCCTGAGAGTCTAGCAAACCTTCTGCAAACAAAAATGACTGTCAGGGAGGTGGTTTCCAGAAACCCACTCTATCAGCCAGGGCAGGGCTTACCATAAAGGAAGACCCAATAGTATACTCACTATTATTTTCTAAAAGCAATGACTCATAATCTATGTGTTTCTTTAGATGATTTACAAAGCTCAAGTTTAAGAGTATTTTTATGCATATAATTACATAGTTTAATTTTCATATATTTAATGATGTAGCTAATAACTAACACTAATTAAGAAAGGTTGTATCTTAAATTCTGAGAGTGTTTATACTATTTTCATGTTTGGAGAGAGTATATACATTCTGTACAACCTAATGCAACCTGAAACTTTATGTGTGAACAACTACATAAATGGAAATTTCCATTTAGCCAGAGTTGCTTTAAAGTATGCCTAAATTAGGCACTATCCTTTCCGAAGGCTCAGGGACTTCTTATTTAGAAGCAGAAGAATGCGTGTACAGAAATTCAAGGTGTACAGTGGACAAAAGTGAAGCCTGTAAAGTGTGGGAAGGCAAACACTAGGGGGAGCGGAAACACCTTGGGGACCTGACATCTCCCTGCAAGTTGGAAGCACGCAGCCTGGCCATGTGAATTGGGTTGAGATGCAAGTATCTCACTTTTGCAACCTGAGAAAGAAAGGGAACAAGTGATTCAGATAATTCTTAATCGAGTTTAGTTGTCTTCAATCAAGCTAGCAGGGAAAGAACTCTCGAATACATGGATTTTGCGTCCAGGATGCCAAAACTCATGTGGGCACACCTGTAGTCAGGCTGTAAAAGTCACTGGTAAAAGTATCACTAAGCTGGGACACATGTTGAATGATAAATCCGTCCAAAAAGTGAGTTCAGGTACCTGGTCATACAGACTACATTATATACCTTGAAGTGTAGCCATATTTAAGGGGAAAAAACTCAATTTTTCCACCTACCAAAATCAACCCTCTTCTAGTTATATTCTATAAGGAAATCCAGTCATAATGCATGAAATTTGGGGGCATACATGTTTTGTTACTAAAAAAATTATTGGTACCAGCATAACCAGATAATCCTACCTAGATTGTCTCCACAAATAAATAGTATACTTTATAAAAAGTATTTGTAAAACATTTGATTTTAAAGCACTTCTCATGGGCATATTCTTTACAGTTATTCATCCATTTTCTGTTTTTCCTTTTAGTGTTTTATTTTTCCATATCTGCTAAGTCAGAGAGTGAAAAAAGTTCATTTCTTACCAGCAGGGGTGCCCAGTAATAATTTAAAGATGTTGGTCCTTTTATAATCACTGGAATTCTTTGTGTGAAGAATAGGAAGGCCAGGATACCTACATTAAAAATTCAAAGCATGCATATTATGCATTCACTAAGGAGGATAGCTCTTTGAGACAAGCAATTTTCTGTTAAAATTTTTACTTTTACTTTAATATTATCTCCATTTTCATTATTACTACTTACCTATACTGCCAGTAACTAGAATTTTTCCCAGTATTAGCACAAATTCTGTAACTTTATCCATAACTGCAACTCTGAGTATCAAAAAGAGAAAGAACAATTTTGGATTTAAAATAGTTAGCAGAAACTTACTGGAGTAAATAGTGAGTTGATTATTATGTATTTATGCAGAGATTTTACTTGGCAATGATTAAAAGCAGGGAATGAGGTGGAATGCAGGGAGGAAATTCTGACTTATTTTTAATGAAACAAACAGAAGATGGCATTGTAGGGCCGTCATTGGCAGGTGACTGTGCTGGTGTCAGCCTCTCTCTGAAAGGAGCTCTGTAGACACACACACTGGCTTCTGAGGATGCTATTTACTCTCGGGTTTTATTCACTTAGAGCCGTGGTTCTCAACCTTCCTGATGCCTCGATCCTTTAACACAGTTCCTCATGTTGTGGTGACTCCCCAACCATGACATTATTTTTGTTGCTACTTCATAACTGCAATTTTGCTATTGTTATGAACCGGGCAACCCCTGTGAAACGGTCATTCAACCCCCAAAGGGGTCACGACCCACAGGATGAGAACCGCTGACTTCAATTCCTTCAGTTTTGCAGTTGTGTAGGAGAGGAAGTGTGAGGGAGCAACCCTTTAAGTGAGTGAAAGATAACACGTTAGGGTTCTAGATCCAGATCAGGGCACAAGCAGTTGCACATTACCATCACCTCACAAATATGTGCCCCCAAATCCTCACAGACACACAAAACCAAGCAGAAACTGGAGAAGAATCTACTGTAGCAGAACTCTGGACACCTATCAAAAGGTATGGCACTAAGTGAATGATGAATCAAGAAAAAGGCAGTGTGGCAAGGAGAAAATAGCTACTTAAGACTCCGGCACGTCCTATTACATGGCTTAAAATCAAGAAAAGTGTGCGTCAGAGTTACAGCCTCTCACCATACTTATTCAATCTGTATGCTGAGAGAATAATTGGAGAAGCTGGACTAGATTAAGAATAATATGCAACAGGCTTAGAGAAAGAACCATTAAGAACCTTTAATATGCCGATGATAAACCTTCCTTGCAGAAAACAAGGCAGACGTGAAGCACTTGCTGGTGAAGGTTAAGGATTGTAGTCTTCAGTATGGATCACAATCCAATGTAAAGAGGACCAAAATCCTCGCAGCTGGACCAGGGGGTAGTATCATGAGAAATGGAGAAAAGATCGAAGTTATCAAGGATTTTGTCTTGCTTGAATTTCCAGTCAATGCTCAGGGAAGCAGTGGTCAAGAGATCAGACCTAAGAGGACAGAGTGCATTGGGTCAAGCTGCGGTTCTAACACCTCTTTAAAATGCTGAGAAGCAAAGATGTTTCCTTGAGGAGTGAAGGGTGCCAGTTCCAAGCCACGTTCTCTTCCATGGCCTCATATGCATGTGGAAGTGGGACACTGAGTAGGGAAGACCGAAAAAGAATCTATGTATTGGAATCAGGGTACTGGTAAATGATATGGAATATACCAACAGGACTGCCAAAGGACAAACAAAATCTGTCCTGGAAGAAGTACAACCAGAATGCTTCTTAGGGGCAAAGATGGAGCAACTTCATCTCACGTACTTTGGACACGCTATCAGGAGAGGCCAGTGCCTGGAAAAGGGCAGCATGCTTAGTAAAGAAGAGGGACAGTGAAATAGAGGAGGATAAGATGGATGCAAACATAGGAACAACATGAGGAGTCTCAGGACCAAGTGATGCTTCCTTCTGTTGTATGTGGGCTCACCATGAGTTAGAACTGACTGGGCTGTACCTAGCAATCACAACCATAAGGTTCTTCTATCCATTTCTCTATAATTCCCATCAAATGGTCAGGTGGGACCATGAAAATAAGGTTTAGAAGACTCTAACCCTGAGATTGGTCCATCTTCCATTCCCTGGCTATAGGAATGAGGCATCTCAACAGCAGGGGGAGAGAGTCCTGGGGCCATCAAGGAAGAAGAGCTACCAGTGGAGCACATTCAAGACCCCTGCCTACAGTGGTGGAGGTCAAGGCTGCAGCATAAAGATCATGGGAGAGAGCAAAGGAACCATGCAAAGACAGTGGATGCGCTGTGGCCCTCAGCCTGCGAAACAATGAGGTGGACTCCCTTGCCCATGGAGGCAGAGACCAAAGGACTGCATGATTGAGAGGGTGACAACAAGAGAAGGACAGCCAGGAAGAGGCACTGATGTGCACCAAAGAACGTACCCTTAAAATTTTATGATCCTGACTTGTAGAAAGCTGTTAACTATCCTAATAACCCCCCATAACAGTGTGGTGCACTCTGTCTGGGAGTTCTTTGGGGCCGTTGCCACACGGATTATCAAATCCAGCCCAGGAGCAGAGTGCCCTGAAAAGAGAGTTGGTATCAGAGTGGATTGAAAGAAGGCTGGAGGGTGGAGGCACGTCTCACCTTGGCCTTGCATTGGTCTGAAGTTGGATTCTACTCCCTACTGAAGCTGGAGGAAGCCAGAGAGGTCCTCCACACTGATTTTGCAGACAGCATGTAAATGACAGGAAAACTTTAAAATATTCCACCACCCTGTACCCCAACTCTTTCATGGCTGCATGTGGCCACCTTAACCCCACATACGCCCTAGAGAGGGAGCCTAATCACAGGTTCTAGACAGAATGCAGCAAACTGTGTTCATACATTGTTGAGTCCATTTGCTAAAGGCTGTCTGAGAGACTGAAGCGAGGTAATCATCTTGGTTTGGACTACCTGGGACATCAAGCAGGGTGGAGAGAGCAGGCAAGCTATCATTGAGGCTTTGGGTCACCTGCCACCTCTTCGTGTTAAAGAGTGTCAGAAAGGAGTACAATCATTGCTGCTGCCGTTGGGGGCTCTGCAGTCCGTTTCAATTACAGCACCCTGATATACAACCAAACCAAACAATGCCTGGTCCTGCCTCCTCCTCACGACCATTGTTAAATTTGAGCCCATGGCTGCAGCCACCATGCTAAAGAGTCTCCCTGACAGTCCCTCTTTCAGGACCCATCCACTTTATTTATTCTAGTCCTTCAAAGTCAGGCAGAGAGGACAGGGAAAGTTTCTGCTGGGAATTCAGGCTTTGAGGAGCACCACGCACATGGAGGAATCGAGAACGCTAGTGCAAGAGACATTCTCAAAAATTAACCCCCAAACCTTATCATTTCACCTTGTGCTGATCGTGGAGCTCAGCGCAAGCCTAAGTGACGAAAGAGGGCCCCAGCAGGGAGACAAAGTGCAAAGCCTAGGAGAGCTTCGTCTGTGTGGTAAAGTTTCTTTTCGTTTGTTTGTTTATCTATCTATTTATTTATTTATTTATGGAGTAAAGTTTCTTAATATGGCTTTTCTACCCAAGACTGTAACTCCTACCAAATGATTGGGTGGGATTATGCAAATAGGTCATGTGTAACTCTAATAGAAGGGATTGGTCAGTTTTTGTTAACACTCCCAGGGCTATAAGGAAGAGCCATCTTTGAAACAGGAGCAGAGAGAGACAAAGCCCAGGATTATTGGAGGAGGATATTCCAAATCTCTCTCTGAAATGGTGGAGGCTGTGTAGGTATGAACATGGGCAATATAGTTGAGGAATCACTGAGAGCTGAATGAGGCTCCAACATGATAGTGGAGGAGGAGGAAATTAAAAGTAAATAGAGAAAAGAACTAGGAGGCAAAGGACATTTATAGAAGTATAAATACAGGCATGTACATATGTAAATATATTTATATATAACAAAGGAATATAGCTCTATGTACATATACATTTATATGTTAAGTATTAAGGGAGCAGACAGACATTAGGCCTTTACTCAAGTACTCCCTCAATGCAAGAACACTTTGTTCTAATAACCTGGCACTCTGTGGTATTCACCTTTCCAACACAATTGCTGAAGAAAAAAAGGGTGCATAAGTAAATGTGGTAAAGCAAGCTAATGGTGCCTGGCTATTAAAAGATATAGCATGTAGGGTCTTAAATGCTTTAAGTTAAACACACGACCATCTAGCCAGGAAGCAAAGAAGCCCACATGGAAGAAGCACACCAGCCTGTGTGATCAGGTATCAGGCATCAGAAACCCCAAACAATCATACTGATGCAAATGAATGGGGTCAGAATGGAGGCCCAAAGCCCATAAGTAGACAATTGACATCTCCTCACAAGGAAGAGACAAGTCAGCCAGAGTGCAGGATAGTTCTGATGAAACACAACATTCCTCTATCTCTTTAACACTTTCTACACCCCTATGCCCCACATCATGACCCCAGGTCTACCTTACAAATCTGGCTAGACCAGAGCATGTACAATGGTACAGATAAGACTTCTGGATACACGGAATCCAGGACAGATGAATCCCCCAGGAACAGCAATGGGAGTAGTGATACCATGTGGGTAGGGGGAAAGTAGGGGGAAGGGTTGAACGGGGAGAAAGGGTATCAAAGTATAACTCCACCCTCCCCCACCTCAGAGGGGGATGAACAACAGAATCATGGGTGAAGGGAGATAGTGGATTGTATAAGATATAAAAACAATAATAATTTATAATTTATCAAGGATTCATGAGGATGGGAGGGGAGGAAGGAAAGGAAAAGGAGGAGCTGATACAAAGGCTCAAGTAGAAAGAAAATATTTTGAAAAGGATGATGGCAACATGTGTACAAATGTGCTTAATACAATTGATGTACGGATTGTTATAAGAGCCCTCAATAAAATGAGTTGTAATAATAAACAGAAATGGTGGAGGCTGAGACCAGAGGCATCAGAGAATGTATCACAAAGACATTGGGACAGAGGAAGAGGAAAAGCATGGAGGCTATGGCATTGTTACAGAGGCACAGGTGTGCATCTGGGTCCACAGGGGCAGAGGCCAAGGGACCATGTGGCTAAGCAGCTGAAAACCAGAGAGGCGCTTGGCTGCTGGTTGAGGTGAGGCATTGCTGTAGACCTATGACTATCTTCATACTGCTTATTGATTCTGACTGTTAACCTGTTATCTTCCCTACTACACTCCCATAGTTGTGAGTATTGCCTGTGAGTTCTCTGTTGCCACTGCAAGAATGGTTGAAGCCAGTAGAAGTACAGTGCTGTGGGAGCAATGCTGGTGTCCAAGTCGGTGAAAAAGGAGAGAGCATGGCAACAGGGGAGCCAGAGGAGGTCAGAGATGGCCCTCCTTGCTGCTTATTGGTTTGTTTTCTCTTGGCATTCAATGAAATCTCTTTCAAAAGACTAGCTGAGCACAAGCTAAGAAACAGAGACATCGATGCCCATATATGATCAAGAAGACAGTCTTTGCAAAAATAATTGTGTGTGTTAGTAAACCAATGGGCAGCTATAGTAATCCACTATGAAAAAGAAAACAGCAAACGCTAGGAAGAGGAAGAATCATACCCCAGTGTTATCATATTATAGTATTCAAATGTTCCAGTTTCCATAACAACCACAGCAAGAACCATATTTACAAAGGAGAAAAAAAAGTATGGCCCATTCACAAGCGCAAAACAAAATGATAGATGCTGTTCCACTGGAATCCCAGGTGACTGACATACTAGGCAAAGACTCTAAAACAGAACTACTAAATATGTTCAAAGAACCAAAATAAAATACAGGCAAAGAACTAAAGGGAATCAGAAAAATTATGCAAGAGACTCAGGTTATTAGGAAAAAAAATTAAAACTATTTTAAAAATTACAAAAATGAATATTAGACCTGAAAAAATCAATAAGTAAAATTTTTAAAATCCATGGTGTTTGACAACAGAGTTGAACTTGAAGAAAACAGATCAGTGAATGACCCAGACCCCAACTGAAACAATCAAATCTGATGAGCAAATGAAAAAAATAATGAAGGAAAGTGAACAAAGCCTAAGAGACTTGTGGGGTGCTATCAAGCCAATCAGTATTGTACATTATGGCAGTCCCGGAAGTAGAAATTATAAACAAAAGAATATTTAAAATAAAGAGTCAGAAATGTCCAAAACTTGATGAAAGGGAATCTACATACCCCAAAAGTGCAATGACGTATTAACAAAAGTGGGAAAAGCAGAGATAACACACCAAGACATATTGTAATAAAACTCTTGTAAACCAAAGATAATGGAAGATGCAAGATAGGTGTTGTGTTGATGGGTGTAGATTACTTGGGGGTAATATTGACATCTTAACATTGTTTTTCAATACATAAACATGTGGCATCTTTTCATTTATCTAGATTTTCTTTATTGTCAGCATGTTTTATAGTTTTCATTGTACAAACCTTTCATCTCCCTGGTTAATTTTTTTTGCTTTATATTTTATTCCTCTACAAGTGAAATTTCTTTCTTAATTTAAATTTCAGCATGCTCAAGTTTCTTTTACTGTGAGATACCCTAAAATGAAGGTTAAAGGGTGTCCTTAAAATTGCAATAAAAGGCTACTAGACAGTAACTCAAAGTTATAGAAGGAAGAGAAATCTGAATAAAAGTTGCTTCAAGAGTAACCATGAAAGTGAGTTGATAGTATTCCTGTGTTGTGTCTAGACTTGCTATATTCTAAATGACTGAAAAGTAAATGAATAAAATGTTATAAATATATGTCTGAACTATATCTTACATGAAAATGTGATTTGTGATATAGCAAAATGAGGAGGAGGGTAACAGAAACAAAGGTTTGAATGTTGGTCTCCATTAAAACTAGGTAGTTATACATTTAGAATGTTACATGTAAACCCCATGGGTACTGGAAAGAAAACATCTATTTTTTTTACAAAAGGAGATAAGAGAACCAAAATGAATTATTACAAAAAATAAACTAAATTCAAAAGTAGGTAGTATTGGAAGAAATGAGGAGTCATATAGGTTTAAGTCATAAAATAAAAGGCAAAATGACATAAGTTAGTCATACCTTATTGGTAGTTACTTTAAAGGTAAAGTGATTAAATTTTTTTCATCAACATAAGAGATTGCAAGAAATCAAAGGGAGAATGACATGTCTGATCAGAGCACATGGGAGCAAATGAAGGAGGAGGAAAAGAGAGTGGAGTGCATCCTGGACCACCAAACCCCAAGGATGATATCCCCGTTCTTAACAGCCAATGCACAGAGAAGACCAGATGGCCCGTCTCACTACAAGACACGATATCCCTCACTGATCTATAGCCCTACAGGAGACAACACTGGAGACACTGTGAGAATTGCGCCCGATCTGACACCACCACACCAAGGCAAAACACTAAGGGCATGCAACAGAACAGCAAGGGAGCAGAGCAAGGAAGTTGCAAGGGGATACCAAAACTAGACTTGGGGACCAGGGCATGATGCCTCATTAGACTCTACCAGAAAACACTCCTAACGGTCAGCAAACAGACTTTGAACTATTTACAGGATATAAACGATTTCATTTTTTTTGCTGTCATTTTTGTTGTTATTTTCTTTTGTTTCTTTGTTTTGCTCTGTCTTGGTTTTGTGCATATTATTATCTCTGCAGGTCTATCTAGATAGGATAGGAAGGATAAACAATCAAGAGGAGAAAATAACACGACCAATGGTTCCAGGGGGGGACATGGGAGAGGGGGAGGTGGGGGAAAGGAAGTGGTGTTAACAAAACCAGGGACAAGGGAACAACAAGTGATCCAAAATCGGTGGTAACGAGGATGTAAGAGGCCTGATAGTGCTTGATCAAGGGCAATACAATCAAGAGGAATTACTGAAACCCAAATGAAGACTGAGCTTGATAGTGGGACAAGAGGAAAGTAAAAGTACACAGAGGAAAGAACTAGGAGGCAAAGGGAATTTATAGAGGTCTAAATACAGGTATGTACATATGTAAATATATTTATATATGACAATGGGGAAATAGATCTATGTGCATATATTTATAGGTTTAGTATTAATGTAGCAGATGGACATTGGGCCTCGACTCAAGCACTCCCTCAATGCAAGAACACTTTGTTCTGTTAAACTGGCATTCCATGATGCTCACCTTCCTGACATGATAGCTGAAGACAAAGTGGGTACATAAGCAAATGTAGTGAAGAAAGCTGATGGTGCCCGGTCATCAAAAGATATAGCCTCTTGGGTCTTAAAGGCTTGCAGATAAACAAGTGGTTATCTAGCTCAGAAGCAACAAAGCCCACATGGAAGAAGTAAACCAGCCTGTGTGATCACATGAGGTGTCAATGAGATCAGGTATCAGGCATCAAAGTACAAAAAATCATATCATTGTGAATGAGGGGAGTGTGGAGTGCAGACCTTAAGCCCATCTGTAGGCAACTGGGCATCCCTTTACAGAATGGTTGCAGGGAGGAGACGAGCCAGTCAGGGTGCAGTGTAGCAGCGATAAACATGTATTCTTTAATACTCCCCCCCCATTGTCATGATCCCAATTCTACCATACAAATCTGGCTAGACCAGAGGATCTACACTGGTACAGATCAGAGCTGGAAACACAGGAAATCAAGGACAGATGAACCCCTCAGGACCAGTGTTGATACCCGGATGGTGGAGGGTATGCAAAGCGATGCTGAGCTGAAAGCTAGGTACAAAAGCCTCCCACTGCTGGAGTTCTAAAAACAGTAGCTAAGCAGTGATGGATTTCCCACTTTGAGGACGTGCATTCAAATATGAAGCTGGGTTTGGAACGTCTTACTGCTGTGAGCAGTTCTCCCAAACCTCCCATCTCAAAGGGTTGGCTGTGCTCCAGACTGACTGGCGCAAACCTGGACAACCCGTTGTGAGTAGCAACAACATCAATACTACCTACCCTCACACACCTCACCAAGCGGAAGCAGTTCCAGCTACTGCTGCAACATGAGCTAATTAAACATTTGACCAAATATAGCAGGCTAATTTTTAAGTTGATCATTTTGTAAGAGTCACACGCTATGTTATAAATATCAAAAGATCCCTCAGCAGAAAAAAAAAAGGTTTCCCCACTCCAATGTATAGAAATAAATTCGCTTCAAGCACTGCTGTGCTCCATCCGTCATTTTTGGTATGTTGTGCTTTCATATGTCCCTAAGCATGAGTGAGTTCAAAGAGTTCATGAAAAATGGATTTAAGTGACCATCAAATTTTTCTGCAAACCTTTTGAAGGCCCTCATATATTTTTTAATTCACCCTGTCATATATTCTTTGATCTACTGTCAGTCTAATAGAGTGTATTTGATTTCCACATATTTGTGAAACTCTTCATTTTCTTTTTGTTATCGATTTCTAAATTCATTCTATTGTGTTGGGGAAGTTATTTTGTATTATTTCAATATTTTTAGACTCATTGATATTTGGGGTTTTATCTGTATGGTTATGGTATAGAATGAACCATGTGCACTGGAGAAGAATGTGTCTTCTGATGTGGATTCTTATAAAGGTTACATGTATAGTACTGTTCAAATCTTCTGTTTCTTTATTGATCTGTTTAGGTGTATCCATTGAGAGAGTGGTATACTGAAGTTTCTCTCCATTATTGTAAAACCATTTCTTCAAAAATGTTTGGCACATATATAATTATAGTTATTATATATTCTTGATGAATTAACCCCTTTACTGTTATATTATGATGTCCTCTTTGTTTCTCCTAACAAGATTTTATGTAAATTATGTTATTGTAGCTATTTTCACAAACCATATTTTCCATTGTTTTACCATCAATCTATGTGTGTTGTTAGATACAAAATTGGTCTCATGAAGAAATCATAGTTTATCATGTTTTTTTAAAAATTATTTTATTGTGGGCTCGTACACTGCTTCTGACAATCCAGATATCCATTCATTGTATCAAGCACATTTGTACATTTGTTGCCCTTATCAACACAACACAACACCTATCAAAATTTCAACAAGCAATTTTGTAAAGTATAAAAGCCAATTTTCAAATTCATATGAAATTTCAAAAGGACCCCTTAACACAATGGTTAAGTTCTAGTAAAAAAAATCAGCAATTTGAACCAATTAGAAGCTCTGCAAGAGTTCCCACAATGATTGCCACCTAGGCAGCCCCATGGGGCTCCTACTCTGCTCTATAGGTGGCTATGAGTGAAAATCAGCATTCTGGCATCCAGTAACATGGAATAGCAAGAGCCTGAGGACAGCTAAAGTAAGGTTAAAATAGGACTTACCAGGGAGTCAACCCATTTTCCAGTATTTAAGCATACTATTACAAAGCTGCAATGATCAATAAAGTGTAACATTCATATAAAAACATAGACCAATGGAATAGAACTGAGAGACCACAGATAATCCCAGACATATCTGGCTAATTGATTTAAAATAAGGGAGCCAGATCCATTCAGTGGGGAAAGAATAGTATCGTCAACAAATGGTCTGAGACAACTGAATCTCCCAGAGAAAAATGAAATTGGACCAATTCATCAACTATATGAAAGATAAAGGTAGTCTCCAATTTATGATGGGGCTCTCTTACCAGGTCTAGCCCATCATAAGTTGGTCCTGATTTAAGTCTAATTCACCTTTTAAAAAAGTTTTCATTATTATTGAGTGCCTTTTATTGTCAGTATCTTTATAAACATCATCTTTATTTGTCTTTGGGGTTGTAAACATGACATGTGAGAATGATGACATCTGCGAATCATGTGCTGTAAGATCTGTACATAGTAGACGTGATTAATGACAGACTATAGTTTCATAAGTGCGGCTTAGGTCATAATGTTGTTATAAGTGTGTCTCACAGTAACTTGAATAGCTCATAAATTTTGGGTTACCTGTACAGGAACTAATTAAAAATGGGTCAAAGACTTAACTATAAGAATCAATGATCAACTCAATCACCACTAATGACCAAAAGATTGATAAATTATTTCATTTTCCTTAACTGAATATTGACATCTTGGAAATGGAGATGGCAGTATTTATTTATAATGTGTAGACCATTAAATAAAAGTGAATGTTACATGTATTATTAAAAATAAAAATATATATATTAAAAAAAACAGGAGTAAAGCATTCAAGCTTGATTAAGGAAAGGACATAGGATAGGGGATATCACTGTTGACTTCAGATGGATTGGCTAAAAGCAGAGAATAACAGGAACAAGTTTACGTGTATTTTATTGAGTATGCTAAGGCATTTGACTATGTGGGTCAGACAGATTGTGGTTAACACTGCCATGAATGGGAACACCAAAACACTTAGTGGTGTTGATGAGGGATTTGCACATAGAACAAGGGGGAGTCATTATGACAGAGCAAGGGGCAACTGTGTGGTCTAAAAGCAGAACAGATGTGCACCAGGGTTGTAACTTTTTATCCATACTTATTCAGTTGTTTGCTGTGTATATAATCCTAGAAGCTCTACTCTATTATATAAAGAACAACGTGGCATCAGGATTGGGAGAAGTCTTATTAACAGCCTGAAAAATAGATGACACGACCTTGTTTGCTTGAAGTGAAGAGGACTTTAAACACTTACTGATTAAAATCAAAGACTCAAGCCTTCAGTATGAATTGCAGCTCAATGCAAAGAAAACAAGAGTCCTCACAACTGGTCCAGTGAGCAACATCATGATAATTGGAGAAATTATTGACTATGACAAAGATTCCATTTTATTTATCTCCACAATTAACCGTCATAGATGCAGCAGTCAGAAAATCAAGTGATGTATTTCATTGGGTAAATCTTCTGCAAAAGAACTCTTTAAAAGAAAATATGTCAATTTGGGGACTAGAGTGTGCTTGACCCAAGTCCTGGTATTTTCAGTTGCTTCATAGGCATGAAAAAGCTGGGCAATTGGGAAGACCAACAAGGATCGACCTTTGGACTTGAGGTGCTGGTGAAGATCAGTGAAGCTGGCATGGATGGCTGGATGAAGGAACAAATACGTCTTGGAAGGTCTATAGGCAGAATTCTTAAAAGTGAGGTTAGCAAGACTTCATCTCACACGTTTTAGGAATATTTTCAGGAGGGACAAAGGGAGAAATGATTTTGAGGGTGGCTTCATTTGGATATAGGGTTGAAATGTGTCGAAGCAGATTCAATGGCACTAACAGTCACCACCACCCCCCCCAAAAAAAGCTTCCAAACTTTGTTTTAGATTCTTAGACATGACACTAAAACCTCGAGTAACAACAAAAAAATTGGACTGCATAAAAATGATAAAATTGTTTACATTAAAAAACTCTCTGACAATATGATAACCTAGTGAGTGGGAAAAATAATTGACAACTCTCTGTTGATATGTGGACTTTATACAACCTTCTGTAACTTAATAAAGACAGCCAGAAAGAAGAGCTTCAAATGGCCTACAAAGCCATGAGCATATTTGCCATATCCGTCATCAGGGAAACGCAAGTCAAATCACAATGAAATGCTATTGTCCTATCACCAGGATGGAGAGTGATAGTTTGGGAGCAGTTGTAGAGAAATCGCTATTCTCATGCAGGTAGGGCTCTCAGAGTGTAGACAATGTGGTAAAGTAAGGCAGTTACTCAAAATGGTAAGCAGAATCATCGGAGGACCCAGAAACTCTCCTCCTGCCAAAAACCTTAACCACTTGAGAGCATGTATTTATGCCTGCCATGATAGATGGAGACTCTTCACTGCAGCATTATTGCCAAATAGCCCAAAAGTGGAGACAATCCAAGTGGTAACAAAACGAAGGAACACATCAAGCGTGACATATGCAAACAATAGAGTAGTATCCAGCCAGAAAGAGAAATGCAGTGCAGATTCATGCCCAGAGAAGGGTGAGCGGGAAAGCCGAATGCTTTGTGAAATGTCACATACAAATGGTCAAATAGTGTATGATCCTACTTATTTAAAATCTCTGTAACAGACAAACACATCAAGGCAAAGCTTATTAGTGGTTACCAAGTGCCGCAGACGGAGGAGGAAAGGCATATCCATTTGGGAAATGGATAATGGCAATGTGTAAACAATATGGTGAATGTAATTGTCACTGAATTTTATACTTCAATGGCTTTTTTGTTATGTCTATTTAGCAGTTGACATGTTGAAAGATAATATTCATCTCTAATAAGGCCACTGATACTTATAAAACATGTGAAGTCCATAATGCTCAAGGTGTAACACATTCTGCATTGCAGTGGTAAACCTGTTCACTTACCTTACAACATTTCTCATCAGGAGATTAAAAGCATCTTTTGCTGACTTGCAAAAATTTTTGCCATATATTGCAATCTGAAGAAAAGAGTTAACATTATTCTTGGTCCAGTGATATACTTTAACGTGGCTAAAGGACAATTCAAATTAGAGGAAAACAATCCAATTGGTCATCTGCCATTTACACAGTTACCCTTTGCCTGTCTACATCTTGAGACTGCGGCAGTCCTGTGCATCTGGGGCTCTGAAGGTGGTGGACAACGCGACATGCCTTAGATGTTCTATCAGCCAGCCAGCCACTTCTGACTCACAGTGACTCTGCGGGCAGAGATCTGCCCCTCTGTGTGTCTGAGTCTGCCAGTCTCTGCAGGGGCAGAAAGCGTCATCTCACCCCCGCCCCCCTACCTCATTCGCTGGTGCGTGGAAGCTGCTGCCACTGAGGTTAGGGGCTCCATGCATCCTCCACGACACAAGCAGAGCTCCTTGTGTAGAAGCAAGCTGGCCATTAGCCCCATGGGAATTAAACAGCCTAGGTGGCAGGGATTTTCCTCAAATCCCAGGCAATAGGTATGTCTTTGGACGTCTTAGTTAGGGTTTCTTGGTGACTGGGTTGTATGCTTTAGTTGCCAGGTTAAAAATCACTCTTAGGAAGTACAATGTTTTCCATTATACTCGGTGTACTGATTACATAATCAAAACAAGCCCCCAAACCCAGCACACTTCCATCAAGTGGACTCCCGTTTATAGTGACCCTGTGGAGGGTGTCTTACGAATCTTTCCCAGAGCAGATAGCCTCAGTTCACCCCAGTAAGGTAGCTGGGGGGTTTGAACCACTCAACACCGAACCCACAACAACAGTGATTCTTGACAGATTACAAGTGCTCAATAAAGTACTCTCTCGGGAGGTAAATTAATGACTATTTGAATTTCTTGGCTGAATACCTTTCCTGTGACAATGAACAAGTGTCCCAGAGACCACAGATACTAAATTTTAGAAGAATGACATTTCTGGATCCTTTACTAATAAAAATGTCTAGGTAGAAGCCTTCATATTCTCATGTGAAATATCCAGTCTACAATTGTCAATTCCTATGCTTTTTAGCACAAGATTCATAAAAAAGGATCAGACTGCTTCTGAACAACACATAAGCCCTAGCATTAGAAAAATATTTTCCCAGAGTGGAATATAGTCTAAAATAATGTTCATTGCAGAACATTTAAAAATGTTAAATTTCTAACATAAGCATGGTCCCTCTCCAGAAACATATTGATGGAAAAATGAAAGAGTTATGATTGATTCTCTTAACTGGAACGCATACCTCAAAATTATAATCACATGATGTCTAATTGCCTTAAGGTTTAGCAAAGTTACATGGGGTCTGATTTGCAAGAAGTTTTAGTAAAACTAAAAACAACAGAAAAACTTACCATGATATAGGCATTTTTGTTGAAAAACTTGACTATTTTTTCCAAACACCAGAAACAGCATCTCAGGCAGCATTGTAGGAATTTAGCGAAATTGTTCTGGGCAGCTATTAGGAGATATTTGAATCTATTAGTAATTGCAACTTAGTCCTATGAGTTAAAAAATAATAACATTTTAAGGGACACTCTCAGTCCAGTTCCTGTGTTTGTAAACTGTGTCAGTTATGAAGGTTCATGTCATTGGCACCTACATATATCTACATTTCAAGCGCAACTGTCTCAGAGCGCTAGCCCAGGTCCACCAAGCTTCCCAACATTACAGGGCCCAAAATACAGTTCTGAATCTTCTTTCAAAGGTGCTCCTCTTGACTCCCATATTTCAATAAATAGCAGCTCCTACTCTATTTTATTCTCTTCCACTCAGTGCTGTTCTCCCTCCCCTTGCTATCGTACTTCCTCAGCAAGGACAGTTGGCTTAGCCTTCAGCAGAACCCTGCTGTAGTTCATGCTCTAGCCATCCGGCATTTTCCCACCTGGTGCTCCAGTCTGCTCTCACACAGAAGTTAGAAAATATGAGAAATTCTGGAACCTTACTTCTAGCACGGCGGTCCACATATTCAAGGACAACTCTAAACATTTGAATTGATGCAAGAAGTAAAGATCCAAATGCCAGGGAACCCGTGTGATATCTGGGCAAAGAGAACACAGGGTGAAGGTTAGACCATCTCTACTATTCTTTGGTTGTTGTTTTGCTTTATTTTTCCTTTTTAAAAAATAATTTATTGGGGCTCATACAACTCTTATCACAATCCATATCTACATCACTTGTGTAAAGCACACTTAAACATTCGTTGCCCTCATCATTCTCAAAATTCGCCTCTGCTTGGGTTCCTGGAATCAGTTCATTTTCCTTTTTTCCCTCCCTCTCCCCTCCCTTCTCCCCCCTCACTCATGAACCCTTAATAATTTATAAATTTTTATTTGATCTTATCTTACACTGCCCAGCAACTCCCTTCACCCACTTTCCCGTTGCCCATCCCCCAGAGAGGAGGACATATGTAGATCCTCGAGATCAGTTCCCCCTTTCTACCCCCACTTCCCTTCTGATATATTGCCACTCTCACCCTTGGTCCTGAGGGGTTCATCTGTCTTAGATTCCCTGTGTTTCCAGATCCCATCTGAACCGCTGTGCATTCTCTAGTCTAACCAGGTTTGCAAGGTAGAATTGGGATCATGACAGTTGGCGGGGAGGAAGTGTTTAAGAACTAGAGGAAGGTTGTGAGTTTCATTATTGCTACACTGAACCCTGAGTGACTCATCTCCTCCCCACTACTCCTCTGAAAGGGATGTCCAGTTGTCTACAGATGGACATTGGTTCCCCATCACGCACTCCCCTCATTCACGATGATGTGATTTCTTCCCCTCCCACTCCCCCACCCCCGTCGCCTTTGATGCTTGAAACCTGGTCCCCTTGGCCCTTCGTGATCACACATGTTGGTGTGCTGCTTCCATGTGGGCTTTGTTGCTTCTGGGCTAGATGACTGCTTGTTTACTTTCAAGTTTTAAGTCCCCAGATGCTATATCTCTCAATAACCGGGAGGGTACTGAAAATGATCCCAGCAAAGAGCTTTTTGCCCTCTTGTATTTAAATTTGATAAGATCCAAGAGAGGATTTTAAACCATGCAGATGTGTCCTGCTTTTCACCAGGACAAATGCTACCCGTGGCTTTGCACCATCAAGGAGGTAAGGGACAGGGAAGACAGTCAAATGAACGTTTCGTCTTTAGTATGGTCAGATCTTTACCCCTCTCCTCTTCAAGGACCTGTGGGATTTATGAGGCCGTTGTATTACAGGCACAGGAAACGCAGCAGGGAAGGGCGGTGGAGGGTTCCCCATGGAGCTTACCGTATGGCCCGTCCAAATGCAGAAAAGAGCGGAAGTGGTGGTATGTCCTCGGGTTTTTTTGTGGCCCAGTAATAAGTAGCGAAGGCACCAGCCAGGGTACACTGACCCAATGCAAGGACAAAGTTTATAAGCCAGAGAAAGGCAAAGAGATTGTATATCTGAAAGACGGTGATGTACTGATGAAGCAGGCTCTTTCCACCATAGAAAGCAAAGTTACACATAGCACCCGGGCACGTTTTGGGAATGTCAGTGGTATTAAAAGTCTGTACTCAGGAAAATAAAACAACAAAACACACAGAGAATACAATATTAGAGGCCACTACAAAATAGCATCTTCTCGTATCTTGTTCCCCCAAAATACGTGTCCTAGCTTTTCACCAAGAGCCCTAGAAGTGTAGTAGTTATGCACGAGGCCAGCAGTTGTAAACCACTAGCCATTCTGAGGGAGAAAGATGAGGCTTTCTGCTCTAATAAAGAGTTCCAGCCTCAGAAACAAACTGGGGCATGTCTACCTTCTCCCATAGGTCGCTCTAAGTCAGCAGAAACTTGGTTGCTATTATATCTCTATTTTCGATCATGTAATTTAATACAATTCTTTAAAGGAGACTTATGTCTACAATTCTTTAAGGAGTTCTATATAATAGTTTATTTTTCATTATAAACACATTCGGTACCCACTACATAATTTCACATTTACAGCGTTCACCAGGCATGGTTCTTGGATATGTGACAGGGCGATAAGATCTAAGGAAATGATCGTAGTGCTTTCTCGCCTTTATGTCTGCTGCGTTAGTGCTTTCCTGGTGCCACCTAACTACCCATTTCCTTCTGATCAAGGATGACCATCAGGGCACAGAATCTCTGTTTCGGGAGTCCTACAATGACTGCAAGTTCGAATGTAGTCGCGTTCCAGAGTGGAATGGAAGAGGGAGAGAATTCTCTTACTTACCTGAGGGTCACAGGTTTTATTTTCATGTATACATTGGCCCCCAGGAGTCATGACTTTATATATAGGTACCCCTGATGTAGCCAAAAACCTGAATGAATTTGATTAAGGATAAATTATTTACCTTTAGCTTGAGAACAAATGAACAGACAACAGAAGATTGCAGAAAATTCAAAAGTCCATTTTTTTCAGGTACAGAATAGTATGGACCCACTATACTAATAGCCCATTAAACACAATAAAATATTTAGGCATTATGTTATGGTCAAGGAAAAATACCAATATGAACACAAAACAAAATCAACCATATGACTGTTTGAGAAAAAAATCCACTCAGTAAACTGGTACTTTTTTAGAACTTGGCAAATTAAAAAAATTAAAAACGAGGTTACCTCTTTAAGATGTTTTCAGTCATCCCAAAGATAGGGAAAAAATACAAGTGTGGACATCAATTCCTGGCTCTATAAGAATGTGGACTGAGGTGGAAAGCACCTAATTACCAAAGGATACACTGCTGTCACAGCCCAGTAGGAAATGCAGATTGAGATCAGAGTGAAAGTCAAAACCGGGTAAATTAATGTACTGGGGATGCAGCCAACAGCTCTGAAATAAAACAAAGAGTTGAATTCAAAATGATTCAGAATTATAGTTTTCCAAATGGAATTGTTTCTGTTACAACTGAAAGTAAACCTTGAACTGAATTTGTTCTAAAAACAATGTTAACAACCATTGAGTTCCCCCCTACCTCCAATCATTCTGGCACATTAATATTTTTATTATTATTTATTATTCTTCTAATGCTCATGGATAATTTCTATCACAATTTTTCCAAACTCTCCTCTTTGGCTATTTCTGTCATGAGACTTTTTTTGCCATTTGTTTAGATCAGTGATTCTCAACCTTCCTATTGCCATGACCCACAGTTCCTCATGTTGTGGTGACTCCCAACCATAAAATTATTTTTGTTGCTACTTCATAACTGTAATTCTGTTACTATTATGAATCGGGCGACCCCTGTGAAAGGGTCATTTGACCCCCAAAGGGGTCACGACCCACAAGTGGAGAACTGCTGATTTAGATTCGTTGCCTCATACCCACTCAGCTCACTGTTGTTTTGTTGATGCTGATTCATGTGAGCCTACGGGACAGAGCAGAGCGGCCCCTGCAAATTCCCTAGATTGTGACTCTCTGTCGAAGTAGAAAGCCTCGTCTTTCTCCTGCAGAATGGCTGGTGCTTTCAAACTGCAGTCTGTGCAGTCACCAGCCCCACGTTTAACCACTACACCACCAGGGCTCCTCTTTCATGTAAACAACAGTAGAATTGGAAAAGACATTGAAAATTATCGGTTCCGAAATCCATTCTGTACTCTCTTTGACATGTGGTCACCAGCATCTGGTGAGGAGCCCGGTGGAGTGCTAGCTGATAGGTCAGTGGTTTGAACTACCAGTGTTCCTCAGGAGAGAGCTCATGCAGTCTGATTCCTCAGAGACTTAAAGTCTTGGAAGTCCTACCAAGCAGTTCAACCATGTCCTAAAACAAAATTGCCCATTTATCACCCGATAAGTCAAAATCAATTGACTGAGTAGGTTGGTGAGGGGGCCGCTGGTGACTACGTTGACTGATAGGACTTATTTTTACACGGCCCACTTTATCCTATGTTCTTAACAATCAAATTATTGGAATGGCTTTCTGTCTGCCTCCCTTTAACTCATAGCCAAAGCCATCTAAGGAATAAATGACTATTTTATCACATTTTCCACGTGGCTACCCTTCAAATGATCCTGTATTCTTTTCTTTTCCAGGACAATTTCTTTGATATTTGCTCATAGAAGATGATCTATGAAATGTTCATCATCTGAGTTCCCTGTTCTCAACTGACACATTTCAAAGTCCTTTTACGTGTATGACAATGAATTAAGCACAGCGCTGTGTGATCGACCACTGAGAGATACGACGAAACTAGCATCGCTCCCAGTTTATCCTACTTTTGATATATCTTAGATTCCTTTTGCATTTGTGGCCATCTTTCCTTTTTGTCCATCTATTGCTTTTAGATGAATTTATTATACCTCCCTAGATGTTTACCTTGTATTCTTACACCCATTTATTGCAGTATTTCCACCCCTCCCTTTGAGCAAAATACCAACCAGTTATAGCTATGATAGTATCATCTAAGGCACAGGATCCCAAATGTCTTTGGCCGACCTTTAACCTCTTTAGCTTTATCAGAAACAAAACAAAACAAAGCCAGCACCTCCCTGGCAGTTAAAACCTTTTGTGTGATAGCCCATGTTCCAGGAAAAATGGAGGCATCTGTTTCAGCAGATACCTCCACTCTCCCCCAAGTACCATGACACTGTCCCCCAGGTGGAGTATTAGAATCCTGATTCCTATAGAAAGATTAAGCATTAGAATATATCTTTTAATTTATTAATTAATTTAGCTTTGTACGCATACACACACTGTTAAAGGAAAACAAGTGGACCAAGTTACTGAGAATTGCTCAGCATCATACCATATAAGAATAAACCCAGTAAATCAGTAGTTTTCAGTGGCTAATGGCAGGGCTTCAGTCATTGGGGAAGGAGAGTTTGATTTGACAAATTGCTAGTAAACTCTTTAAATCAATGCCTTAGGTGGCACTATTATTGTGATCAATGGTAATTTTATTAAAATAAACCTTAAAAACTGTTAAAAATGAGTTGGTCCTTGTCATGAACAATTTAGCCTCCATCACTGAATAGAGTGAGTGGTCTATTGACTTTAGAGCAATGCTGTCCTTGTTTCTCCCATGCATTATTCAGAAATTTAAACTATTATCCTCAAGTAACCTTTTGGAATAGTTTGGAAGTTGTGTATGCTATTATCTCTCAGCGTGAATTTCATGAAAAATTTAATGTGTTCATTTTACAGCAATTTTAAAAAAATGAAAATGGCCCTGTGAATTAAATGATTCTGAATTATGAGCTATTAAAAGAAAATGTATAGTTTGTTACCACCAGAATCAATTGCCCTAAGCAAATTTCATATAGAAATGGTAATAGTACACAATTAGCTTTATAAAATGATGGTGATTGAATGTTTAATAAGTGACGTTGAACACTGATATCAGTATATGACCAAGTATGAACATGATCTAATCCATAATTAACTTTTATATAGTATTCGTTCAATTATTGACACATACATTATTCTCTTAAGCTATATTTAATGTTCACACATACACAAACATTAGTAGACTAGATGGGTTTTACCCTTAACTTACACTTTAATAATTGAGCTTAAGGGCTTGTCTCTGTGACCTATTAATAATTGGTAGAGTCCAAAATTTGAGCAAGTCATTGTGAGGGGAAACAGTATCGTTAACAAGTGCTCTTAAGGAGACAACATTGGGGTATCTGTGCAATAGACAATGAGTGAGCTGGTGGATATACATTCTTTGAGATTCTATGTCAAAAGTCTGTCTTACTTGCTCCCTTCCTTCAGCAGGGCAATTGCGAACCGGATTCGATTCCTGAGGAAGATCAGCATGATGGTGATAAATGCTTCAATGATGCAGAGGATTATCACTTTAAAGAAACAAACAAAGGAACAACAAAATCAGGTGTATGCTACAAATCAATCCCCAAAGGAGACTTTCTTAGTAAAATAAGAGTAATCGTTATCATTATCTCTTTCAGTACTGACTGTTTCATAATTGGCAAAGTGCTGCTGCCTTTCTGAAAATGCCTTTCTTGGAAATTCGCGTTTAAAATCTCCATGAAATGCCAAGAATATATACGAAAACCTTTAACTATAGTTGGAGTTAGTGACGTGAACAGCGTTCTCTCCTCCATGGAAAGAGTATGAGATTTCTTCAAGGATTGACTTACATGATGGTGGGCTGGCAAGTAAAATAAATAAACTAAAAGGTAGGCTGGAAATGCTGATAGGCTATTTATGTTAGTGTGGAAGCAGAATTCTTTCTGCCCAGGAAACTTCAGGTTTTGCTCTTAAGCCCTTTAACTGACTGGATGAGACCATTTATATTATTTAAAAAAACACATTATTTTATTAAGCTTTTAATTGTTCAATAACATTAGTTACACTTATCACAATGTCAACCTTTTCTTTAATTGTGTTCTGTTGGTTCTATTTTCAGTACTCTCATTTCCCCTATCACCACTTGTTTGATTTAATGTGGTTGCATTATGACTGACAGATATAGTCCTTAAAAATCACAGAGGTAGCTCAGGTGTTGCTGTGATGCTGGAAGTTACATAAGTGGTGTTTCAAATGCCACCAGAGTCACCAAAATTAAGCAGGTTTCAGCAAAGCTTCCAGACTAAGAATGGACAACAAAGAAGGACTATGCTGTCCAATTTAGAGGAATCAGCCATTGAAAACCTTATGGATAACATTGAAACATTGTGAAAAATTGAAGATTAAATGAATAGAAGCAAAAACATTGTCAGAGATAGTGCCAGAAGATGAGCCCCTCAGGTCAAAAGGCACTCAAAATATGACTGAGGAAGAGCTGCCTTCTCAAAGTTGAGTTGACCATGACCATGGGGGTGGAGTAAAGTCTTTGGAACCTTCATTTGCTGATGGGGTATGACTCACCATGAAAAAAAATAACCTGCTGAAAAAATGTACTAAAAATTGGAACTTGAGAGTAGAAAATAAGAATCTAAGAAAATTGGAGTCATCAGAAATAAAATGGAAAACATAAAGAGATATATGCAAGGTATTAGTTGAAATGGACTGGTATCGGCCATTTTGAATGAGAAAATCATATGGTTTACTATGCTGGGAGTGATATAATCAACAGAAATAACATTGCATTTATTGTCAAAAAGGACATTTCAAGGTCTATCTTGAAGGACATGCTGTCTGTGATAGGATAATGTCTATCCCCGTACAAGTAAATCCAATCAATACAACTGTCATTCAAGTTTTTGAACCAACCCCAAAAGCTAATGATAAAGAAACTGAAGAATTCTACCAGTCTTCAGTAAAATATTGCTCAAATATGCAATCAAGATGCATTGATAATTAGTGGTGATTGGAATGTAAAAGTTGGAAACAAAGAGGAAGGAACAGCAGTTGGAAAATGTGGACTTGGTGAGAGTAATGAAGATGGAGATTACATGATAGAATTTTGCAAATCCAGTGATTGGTTCATAGAAAACACCATATTTAACAACACAAAAGGCAACTATACACACGGATTTTTCAAGATGGACAACACAGAAGTCAAATTGATTACATATGTGGGAATAGATGCTGGAGAAGTTCAATATGAGCAGCTAAATCCAGGCAGGGATTGACCAGCAATGGACCAGGAGGTTGAAGCTGAAGAAAAAATGTCAAAAGTCCACGAGAGACAAAATATGACCTTGAGTGCATTCTACTTGAACTTGGAGAATTTTTCAAGCACAGGTTTGCTACATTGAATGCTAAAAATAAACTATGGGATGACATCAGAACATCATTCATGAAGAAAGCAAAAGGTCATCAAAAAGATAGGAAAGAAAGAAAAGATCAATGGATGTTAGAAAGACTCTGAAACTTGTTCTTAACCATAGAGTTCCTGGCACATGGAAAAATGATGAGATAAGAGTGGACCAGAAAACTTCAAAGGGCAGCTCAAAAAGCCAAAGCCAAATATTGTAATGGAATATGTAAAAACCTAGAATTAGATAACCAAAATGGAAGAATACACTCAGCATATCTTAAACTGAACAAAACCTAAGAAAAAATTCAAGCCTCAAGTTATAATATTGAAAGATTCTATGGGAAAAATACTGAATGATGCAGGAAATAACAAAAGAATATGGAAATAATACACAGTCTCTGTGCCAAAAAGAACTAGTCAACATTCCATAAAATAGAGCATATAAGCAGGAATCAATCGTGATGAAGGATGAGGTTCAAGCTGCACGGAAAGCATTAGCCATCATCAAGGCTCCAGAAATTGATGGAATACCAATTTAAAT
Source organism: Tenrec ecaudatus (assembly GCF_050624435.1). NCBI lineage: Eukaryota > Metazoa > Chordata > Mammalia > Afrosoricida > Tenrecidae > Tenrec > Tenrec ecaudatus. Next base: position 104,420,176 of record NC_134530.1, read on the forward strand.
GTTTCAACAAGCTGATGACCCACTGGAAATACCCATCTATGTGAAGACATTTTTATCAAACTGACTGGAAGATCTATATTTATATCCATTGCAAAGAAAGATAACCAAATCGAATGCTGAAATTATAGAACAATATCATTAATATAATATGCAATAACAATTTGCTGTAGATTATGGGACAATTTTGTAGCAGTACACTGACAGTGAGCTGCCAGAGGTTCAGCCCATACTTTAAAAAGGATGTTGGACAAGGGATATCATTGCTGATGTCAGATGGCTTTTGGATGAAAGCAGAGAATATCAGAAAGAGGTATACTTGCATTTTCTTGACTATGCAATGGCATTCAAGTGTGTGGATTATAGAAAACTATGGATGATCTTGAGAAGAATGGATATTCCATAACACTTCATGTGTTCATGTAGATCGTGTACTTGAACTTGTACAGAACAAGGAAATAGTACATGGTTTAATATCAATGAAGTTGTGCCTCAGGGTTTCATCTTCTCATCCTACTTATTCAATCTGTATGTTGAGATAATAATTATAGAAGCTGTATTATATGAAAAATAATGTGGCATCAAGATTAGAGGAAGGCTTATTAACAACTTGTGATATACAGATGATATCACATTGCTTGCTGGAAGTGAGGATGACTTGAAGCATATGCCTATGAAGATCAATGATTGCAACCTTTAGTATGGATTACAACTCAAGGTAAAGAAAGCAAAATCCTTCATTGAAGTTGTCATTGGTCCACAGTCAATGCTTGTGGAAACAGTGGTTGCATCAGGTAAATCTCCTGCAGAGTCTTCTTTAAAGTGTTGAAAAGCTAGGATCTTACTTTAAGGAGTAAGGTGCACCTGACCCAAGGCATGGTATTTTCCACTGTCTCATAGGCATGTGAAAGCTGGACCTCGAATATGAAAGAATTGATGCATTTGAATTGCGATGTGGGCATATTGAAAAATTCTGACCTGCTAAAACGACACACCAACCTGTACTGGAAGAACTAAGGCCAGAGTGCTTCGCAGAGGCAAGGATGGTAAGACTTTTTCATCTTACATACTTTGGGCATATTATAAGGAGAACCAGTCCACAGAGAAGGACATCCTGCTTGGGCAAGTGGAGAGGCAGCAAAGGAGAGGAAGGGCCTCACTGAGATGGATTGACACCATGGCTGCACCACCGAGTTCAGGGAGTGTTTTGTTCTCTTGTACATAGGATCATTATGGGTGTGACAGGCTCAAATAAGTAATTATAACCTAACAACAACACAGAATTGAACATATGATTGAGGAAAGGAAAGTATACATGTATAGTTCAGAATTTTAGACGTGTATAGTTCAGAATTTTAGACGAACATGCAATCAATAAAGCTCATTCACAAATACGGAAAAAAGAAGAAACTAAGGATGAACATTACAGATATATAGTGCCCTACAGCTGCAATGTAACGCAAGATATGTGGATCCGGTGCAATGATTTCCAAAGTATGATGTTGGGGTAATAGCTTCTTCTCACTCTAGGGCACTTGAGCTTTAAATCAAGGGAAGATTTCAACTCTTTTAATCTGCCTACAGGTGTGATTAAGGTAAAAGCCAGTTTGCTTAGTGGGATGTCCAAGAAGCACACCAACCGGTGTGATCCAAGGATTGGAAAGAATCAAACCCAAGATTAGAGGAAGGAATTGACCCTGTTTGCAGAAGGCTATGGGTTATGGCAAAAACCCCAAATCCATTTGCAGGGTCCACATGCGTAATAAGCCTCCAGTTAATCTCCGCTGACCATTGATCAGGCATGTGAATAGCCTCCTAGCACATGGAGTGCATGGGAAAGTGGACTGATGAAGATGAAGTTAGGTTAAAATGGAAGATCTTGTCATTTTTCCTCCCTTTTGACACATTTTAAGTTTGTTCTAGTTTTAATTATTTTCCACTTTCTTTTTGATTGAGGGTTTTCTGTTTTATTTAGTTATTTTATTTTTTGTGTATTTTTCTTTATCTGAAATCCAGCATATGTAAATCTACTGATACAGTAATATATGGTTTCTTCAGATTATGACAGGGGAGGTCGGGAGGTCGGGAGAAATGGAGAGCTAACAATGACGACAGGAAAGAGGAAAATATTCTAAAAATGATTGTTTTGATGGTTGTAGAACCCAATTTTAATATGTTTAAGCCATTTAATTGTATCGCATGCAAATTATATGTCAATGAAACTTTCAAAATTAAAAAGTAAATTGAGAAAAGTGTACTTAAACAATTAGTCCAATAGACTAAGGGACTACAGAAACATCGGCTTCCAAAACCAAGAAAATTAGATGATGTCCGACGGCCACTCCAGGTGTGCTAAAAAAGGTCACAGTAGAAGGTCGTAAATTCAGTGAGAGAAGAATGTGAAACAAATGAATAATGATAAAAAGACTAGGCTTATTATAGAAGCCTAGATTATTACACAATCTGATTATGTAATCAGTTCAAGACTGGTGGAGCTCCCAAGAGTTCTTTCTTTTTTTTATTTTTTATAATCCAAACCTCTCAATTTATTAAGGCAGAAACTGATGCCCAGGGGTGGGACAGGACTTGCCCAGTGTCACACATCAGCCATGGAGTGGCAGAGTAGGCAGGGAACCTGATGTCTCCTAGTTGGCTCCTGCCTCCAGACCCACCCAGAGAGAAGAGAGTGCTCCTGTCTGTCCCATGTAGCCTGGACACTCAGCATTCAGACCAGGCATCAAAGTGGCCATTGGAGATCCGGGATCTCTTCAGAATGCACGAGGAGCCACAGAACCAGGAAGTGGAAGCAATTCCTCAAGGGCTGAAGCAGAGTTTAAATCGCAGAGGAAGCGAGGCAGGGAGCAGATCTTCAAGATGGAACGTTTTTTAATCTGGCAGTGTCTTGCACTTTTCAGATAGGAGCAGAGAGAAAACCTTTCCAAAGACACCCTCAGCGAGGGGGAAACCAGTGCTGGGGAGGCACTGCCTTTGTGTAAAGGGGGATGGAAATTGAGGAATGGTTGAATCCCAAGAGTTCTTTAGTCTAGAAGCAAATTCACACAAACAGCTCAATTTTTATCTACACAAAACCCAAGTTTACAGGGGATAATGACATCGAGCAAGTGGGCATGCCTGAGATCTACCACTTGAAATCAAAAGAGGAGTATTTTCCCAAGGACCAAGTTCAGAAGGGTTGGAGAAGGATGATGAGTGGAAACAGGAAACAAAATGAGGAAGATAAGAGGTACATCATCGTCAATGGATTAAAACAAAATGTTTATGAAATACTGGATTAAAATTTCAATTAAAATTGAAATTAAAAATCTGCTCTGTAAATCTTCACCTAGTTCACAATAAAAATTTTTAAATGATGTAAGTTTTAGTTGCTTCCTAATTAGTTCCAATTCCTATAATAAAAAAGAGTTTAAAAGTCTTTGCTCTGAAACAATTTTTTGCTTCTATTGTTTTTTTCCATTTAAATAACAAATTTGAAAATCAAGTATATATTTCCTTTTAAGAATCTTTCCGATGTATTGGGCTTATCATTATAATAATTCACAAAAAATATTTTAAATCGAAGACACATATTTGGAGATTACTGCAAAGTGGTATTTTCTTAGATTAGGTAATAAATTCCCCTCAGTGACTTTTCTATTTCTGATACCTAGTAGGGACGATAGCCACATTTCGCTTTAATGGCAGCAATGTTAAAGGCATTAAACAGATTATCCAACTTTCCTTTAAACACACGCACAGCAGTCTCGTTACTATAGTTTCAACACTGTTCTTTTTTAAAAGCCACTCACTAAATGTGAACCATGTTTGTTTCAATTCAAAGTAGATGCTGAGATCAGTCTGAATCCCGATGTCATATATAGTTAATTCCGAAGTTGGTTGTCCTTGAAGTTTATCGTACTGTCGGTAACAATGCCATATTCCTTGAAAAAAGAAAGAAGAGAAATTTATGCAAAATGCTATTATCTGAACAAAAGTGATGCACCTGTAACACTCATCTTCATAAAATTGGTCAGCATGGTCTTTTTTTTTTTTACAGGCAGAATTCATATTTACATAATAACTATGTATTCAGCATATAGATGACTGTGGTAACAGCTGCCTTTGCATGTCCTTTTATAATTAGAAACAACCTTAATGGTAAGCAAACAGAACAAAACAAAACCTGAACTCACCGCCATCAAATTGATGCTGATTCCTGACAACAATCCAGGGAAGAACTGCCCCTGAGAGTTTCTGATACTGGACCTCTCTTTACAGGAATCAAAAGCCTCCTCTCCCAAAGTGTGGTTGGTGGCTTCAAACTGCTGACCTTGCAGTTAACAGCCCAATACGTAACCATAGAACTGGTTAAATAAGCTATGGTCTATAAATAATTTGTTAACTAGAACACTATATTCCCATAAAAGAGAAGGAAATCTAGTGATAATGAGTGATCAATATCTTTAATTGAAAAAGTAAGGTATAAAATGGTCTGAAAAGTGTGCTACTATGCATATAAGAGTACGTAAAGGGAACATGTGTGTGTGTCTGTGTGTGCATTTGTTTGAGTACACATAGCTATTCTGGAAGAATGCACAAGAAACATTGAATTTTTACTTTCATTAAAGGAGGTTTGGTGTTCCAGAGCAAAAGGATAAGCAGGACGTTTTCATTGTAAAAAGTTTATATATTTTGAAATTTGAATCACAGTAGTATATAACTTCTTAAAAATAAATTTAAATGATCTGCTCAGTTAACACAAGTCCTTTTGAAAAACTTCCAATGGTAAAAATCAAGTTTTCATCGGATTATCTAAAAGTACTTTCTTAATGCTTGCGCCCAGGCCGAGCACATAGAGACTGGCTGTACTTTCCAGGAGACGCTTCACTTCAGACTTTAAAACGATTTTTTCAGGGCAGAGGATGGGATGAGAAAAGACACGGAGTTGAGAGATCACCTTACCTTCCTGAGCGATGGGTTAGGATTAGGTGTGTGAGAAGGGTCCCAGCAATATCTAAGAGAGCTGCTTTGAAAATCGCTAACTGCACACTCACAGAGGTGTGGAGATAGAAGGTGGGAAGGTGAGGAGGATTGGAAAGGACATTTGTTTTATTTAGCTTAGGCATGTAAGAGAAAGCTTTTTTCAGACATGATTGCCTGGGTGCATTTCTAAAAATATTTAAGATGTGTCCTGTGGAATATTTGATACATATACAATTATCTGTAATTAAGGTGTAGGCTATGACACTCACTGTCATCAAGTAACTTCTGACTCATAGTGACACTATAGATTAGGGTAGCACTTTCCTAATGAATTTCAAAAAGTATATATCTTTACAGGATAAGAGAGTCTCATCTTTCTCACGTACATCAGCTGGTGGTTTCGAACTGCTGTCCTTGTGGTTAGCAGACCAGCACAAACGCCATTACATCACTAAGACTTGTAGATTATGAAGCAGATAGTAAAAAAGGTCACATGAATGCACTGCTGATTTTGCCTCTGAGGTTTTTCCGATCATACCCCCTCTTTGCCTCTACTAATGTACAACAATTCTGAATTTTCTATCATTTCCTTACTTTAAGTGTTTTAGAAGAAAATTAGAAGAAAGTATTTAGTTTTGCTCATTTTTTATATTCATAATAACACAAATACCATATGTAGTCTTAATTGTTTTACAGAAGACTCCTTCTGTAGGTAGTTTTCTGTCACTTGTTTTTCTCACTCAGTATTTTGTTCGAGATTCTTCCACATTGTGACACAGAGTCACTGTTTAAAATAGTTGCCTGTTCTATGGCATTTCACTGGCATGACGATTCTGCAACTTCTTGTCCCCTCCCTCGTTATAGCTTCCTACCAAATCTTTCTGCTTTCACTTAGCTGAATGAGATTGATCGTCAGACTGCTAATGATACGAGATTAGCTATTCAGGTCTGAGTACACCATCTCATACTTCTGCTTAAAGTTCCTCAATAGCTCCTCATCTCAAGGCACATCTTTGTAACGGTCTGTAAGGTCTATAAGCCACCAGGCCTCCTCACCTGTGTCCTTTTTGACCTTCTTTCTGAACTCACTTTCTCAGATGCAGACAAAGTGGCATCCTTGCTGTTCCTTGTATGTGGCAGGCATTCTGCTACCTCTCTGCAAGTACTGTCACTTACATCTGCAATCCTCTTGTCTCAGAAAGCTATATAGCTTACATTCTTAACGACTTCCAATCTTTGCTTAAATATCACCTTCTCAGTGGAGTCATTCTTGACATCTACTTAAATTTGAAAATTCTTTTCCTTTCATATTCCTGATCCCTATCCTTTAATTTTTCTTTTTAGTGGTTATCATCAATTGGCATGCTGTCTATTTTACTTGCTTATTTTGTTTATGATCTGCCTTCCTTCCCTCGGCCCCCCGCAGCATAAGCTCCGTAAGAACAGTGGCTTTTCCTCTGTCCTTTAGCGTCGTGACCTCTCTAAGCCAACGGCACCAGCTGATTTTGACGCACAGTGGTCCTGCGGCACAGGCTAGGACTGAGCTACAAGGCTTCTGAGGCTGTGAATCTGTACAGGAAGAGCCAATCTCCTGGGTTTGCAGTAGAGTGGCCGGTGTGTTTGCACCACCCGCCTTGTGATAAGTAACCCAACTTTTAACCCACTGAGCTACCATGGACTTAAAGCACAAGTTGAGTATGCATAAATTCAATGGATGAATACATAAATTGTTACAGTGTTTTTCTATTATGAGCAATGTTGCTAGGAATATTCTTGTACATGTCCTAGGGCTCATCTATGCAAAAATTTCTTGAAGATTTACATTTAAGAGGGGAATTATTGGACCATACAGTGGAGAATTTGATATATTTGAAGCATCCTTCTTCAGGGATGTTTTCTAGTGCACTGGCTCAGAAGCACGTATAGGAATTCTTACAGAGCTTCACTTTACCCATGATTAGTATCAGCGAGATGTTATTGTTTGCCAGTATAAAGGCATCATATGACATTACATTGTGGTTCTGATTTTCATTTTTCAGCTAACTGATGAGACTGAGCACCTTTTCCTGTGCATATTTGTAATTTCTATTTACTTTTCTGTGAAATGTCCTCTTGCCATTTGCCCATTCTACCTCTATTGTCAGTTGCTATCAAGTCAATTATGACTCAACAGTGACCCCATGTGTGCAGAGTGAAACTGTTGCATATCCTTTCCAAGGCGGTTACCTTTGGGAAGTTCTTGTGTGTGGTTTGGACTACCAATGTGGGTTATGCCTTTAGCTGAGATCCACACGGTCAGCAGTTGAAAACCGCCAGCAGCTGGGAGGGAGAAAGCCTAGAACAGTCACAGTCTCAGAAACCCCGGGGGCTGCAATGAGTCAGCATTGACAGTGAGTTTGGTGTTTGGAGAGTCAAGTTATTTAAGCATTTGTATCACCAGTGCCCTCAAATCACTAGCAGGATAATATACAACGAGGGCTTTGAATCAAGCCCACTCACATCCATTGAGTCGATTCCGACTCACAGCAACTTCATAGGCCAGTGTAGAACTGCCTCTACGGATTCTGGAGACTAAATCATTATGGGAGTAGAAAGCTTCCTCTTACTCTGGGAGTGTCAGGTAATTTTGAACTGCTGACCTTGTGACTGATTAGCAGCCCAAAGTGTAACCCAAGGCCAATAAAGTAGGAATTACAGAGTTTTACTGACTAGCTATTAATACTTGGCAAATTATTCCACCACTCTGTTCCTCGGGGTCCCTCACTCCTGTCCCCATCTCCACTCGCTAACTCCATTGCCTCCTTCAGCGCTCCCTCCAACAGGTTTACTGGATTAATACACGACTTTCCAACATTGTCTTCCAAGGTACTCCCCATCTTCCCTTTCCTGTTCTATTTCCCCCCTGTCAACTATCACCTTCTAACATATCATTTAGACGCTAAGCATTAAGAGAACAAGAGCCTTTATTTGTGTGTTTACTATTGCATAGCAAGAAGCTACATATGATGCTGCCTGAAACTAGTTGCTCAGGAGACACCCACTGAGTTTAGAAAAGGGCAACACTTTCCTTACACTTGCTGCCACAATGAGAGCTTCCTGTGTCTATTGATTCATGCTTTTCTCAGCCAATTAACTTTCAAATACAGTTGATTCGTAGGTTAGACGTCTTAAACTAATCTTTCTCTCTTTACCACATTATCATATTTCTCTCTCCTGTGACATTCTATTATGTTTTGGATAATAATTTCAGATTCATATTTCAGTTCATCAATCCTATTGTTCTGAGTAAGTTATTTCTATTTTGAATCCCCACAATCGTATACTTTATTTAAGAAGTTCTACTTCATTTATCTCTATATATCTTTGACTCAATTTTTAATTTAAAAGTGTTTTAAGTATTTTATATATGATTTTTTGTGTTCTATACCTAAACTTTATATCTGAATTTCTTCAATTTGACCCGTATAGTTTTTGTTGATTTTTATGCCTGACAATTGCTTTGCATCTTTAGTAGTCCTTGATTGTGATCCATAATTTGTTTATTTTAATCTGTAGAAACTTAATAACCTTGGAGGAGGGTGCATTGATCCAGAAAGCGCCCCAGTGGCACTGTGAATTATGCATTAGGCTCCCTAACTGAAAGGCTAGCAGTTCAAACTCAGCAGCCACTGCCTGAGAGAAATATCAGGTTGTCTGTTCTTCAATAGTTTTGAAAACCCTTTACAGGGTCACTGTGAGTCAAAATCAACTTAATCTATGTGGGTTTGATCTTTTTTGTTTGATCTTGGGTAGATTTACATTTATTTAGTTAGTAACCAAAATATTACCACACTGGGGCCACCTTAAGCATTTTCCAGGGCCTCAGGTTCACTCTAGGAGTGTCAGATCTGATCTCGGACTCTGCTGCGGGCTCAGGCCTAAGTCGACTCATTCCACCAATGGTATCGGCAACTTTGCACTCTACATGTGCTTTCGGGCCCTTCCACTTGGATATAAGATCATACACTTAACAGATCTTTTCTTTTGCAGATATTTCCTTCATTTCCTGCAAACTCATCAGAGAATTACAATGTAGTGCAATATGATTCTTAGTGCCATTGTGTTCAGACAATTGAGTTCCCATAAATAAATCGATGTAGAAGTCTCAGCAGTGTTTTACAATTTGTTTTTTCTTCTTCTGCCCTTGTTGTTGTTTTTAGTTGCCATCAAGTTGGTTCCAACTCATGCACAACAGAACAAAACGCTGCCCAGTCCTGCTCCTCCTTCACAATTGTTATAATTGAGCTCATTCTTGGGCTCAATCTTTTGCCCTGTGAGTTTTGTTTAAAGCTCATAGACACCTACTGTCTGCATGTGACAACTATAGTTTAGAGGGACTTGGTGCTTCCGGAGGACCACACGGTCAGTAGGTGATGAATCTGGGATGGAACCTTTATTCATTCTGTAAGGCCGGGTTCCTAGCCGCACTGTTACACGGCCTCTCCTGTGTATCTCTTAATGAGAATTGGCCCACTGCTCTACTTGGGCTCCTAACAACACATACATACAACCCGGATTTTTCATGTTTGCCTTGTTCTTACCCTAATGCATGGGCTGCTCTCAGTAGGAAATCACTGATTTCCTAATGCCTATGATATGCAGAAAGTCAAAGTTACCCCAAAGAGTAGCAGAGATCAGTTATGTGCAGCCGGTTCAGTTGCACAGTTCTCCCCTCACACAAATATTACCAAACTCATTTGCCATATTATTAGTTGCTGGGTTCACCAACTGGAGAGTAAATATAAATATAAATCCCTGATTCTGACTCACAGCAACCCTATGGGACAAAATAGAACTACTCCTTAGGGTTTCCAAGACAAAAAATCTTTACCAAGCAGATTAGATTCATCACATAGGGAACTAAAATTGGTTATTTTACTTGCACTTTTAATACATTTACCATCTTTCCCCCTTTTATCTTATCACGGCTTCTCAATTTCATATTCCTCTTGAAACATATGTTGGTGAGGTCAATAACAGACCTCCTTGTCCTTCCCTTCTGTGGACAAACAGAAGAATGATTGAATCACGTGCTCAGGACTCTCCAATAGCAAGGAGCAAGACCTCTGACCAAAGCAAGAACCCCCAAAGAAGGCTTGTAAACAGAAAGCTTTCTTTTGGGGTTTCTGATGAAAGGATTGCAGTGTTCGTGTTTCACCATTAGATTGAGCCATATCTGATCTGTTACCTGGCTGTATTCCAGGGCGAAACCCGAGGAAGACTAGGGGGCGCCGCATAGCAACAACAGATATGGAGTGCCTAAGTTATTCGTTAGAAACTCATTATGGATGAATATGAGAGCACAGAGAATAGAATTGAGTACTTTCTGAGTTCCAAAAATGGATGTAAGAGGTTTATATGCAGTATCCCACTTGACTGATCTCACTACTTTCTGAGCTGGGCTACCATTACTGAGCTGATGTAGCTGAGCAGGAAATGGGGCTTTACAATCCCTAAGGGACTTTCCCACATTTACCTGTTTTAAGTTATGTACCTGGGCTTAGAACCCAGGATAACCACAGAAAGTAAACTTTCATAAGTGCTATATTTCCATAGGAGGAAGTCCCTAATTGGTGCAAATGGTTACCATTCTTGGCTGCTAATCCAGAGGTTGACGGTTTAAGTCCACTCAGAGGTGCCTTGGGAGAAGGCTTGATAACATACTTCCAAAATCATTAGCTATGAAACACTCTACAGAGCACAGTTCTACTCTGATCTACATGGAGTGGCCATGAGTAGGTCAACACCATGACAACGAGTTCCAGGGGAGATATTTTAATTCCTTCTTTCAGTACTTACAAGTATTGCTTTTGGGGAAAAGTTAACGGTCAAATGTCAATATTGAAATGAAGTAACTCTCCACATACTAATCACAATTCAGAAAACTTGCCCCTGGAGGGCAGTGCCTTCTTGTGGAGTACTGACCAATTATTGAAAGCTCCAACAGTGCTAGATTAAACTGTACTACCTGGATTGAAAGAGAAATGTGATTCACATTTGTGTAACTATGCAGCTGTTGCCTTGCTTATACAGAACAATTAACGGAAATTAAAAATGAGGGGGAAAAGATGCCTGGAATATTTTTCATTACTTTAAAAGCTTTTGTCCTCCCTTCTGAATACCCATGAGCCATAATATGGAACCAACTTAATGACGCCTAACAATGAGACCAGAGGCTTATAGGAGAAAGAGTGGAACATTCTTATAGAATGCTTTTCAAGAAAATGTAGTGAATAGTATAGAGACAGTATACCCAAAATTAAATGACCTCAAGGTAACATTTTTTGGTAAAGAATAATTAAATGAGTCACAAACAAATGCTTTGAGATAACTGTTAATGGCAACACAAAGTAAAGAAGACTGTTCCAATATTAGACCATTTGAAGCGAGTTAATACCTACCATATCCTATAATTCCAAGCACACCTAACATGGAGATCCAGAAGAGAAGTCCAGCTGTGTACCTCAGAAGTATTAGGAACATCCAGCTGAGGAGCATGGCGATGAGCAGGCCTCTGGAGGGAAAGCCCACGAGAAAGACAGGTCAGACATGCTGCAGATACCACAGCAAAAACATCCAGAGACCACTTTTTTCCCCATTCAGACTGATTCTCAAATTATTTTCACTTGACTACAAAAAATTTCTAACTTTAAAAAGTATGCAACTGTGGTTTCTAATTCAACTTTTAGGTTAAAAAATAAAACCTAGAGACTTTATATTGCAGGAAGCACTGCTGTGTGCCTCACTCGCTCACTGCCATGGGATCAACTCTGACTCACAACAACCCTATTGAACAGGGAATCGCTGTCCCTGTGCGTTGCTGAGACGATAGAGCTTAATGGGAGCAGAGAGCCTCAGCTTTCTTCTGAGGAGCAGGTGGTGGTTTAGAATGACTGACCTTGCAGTTAGCAGCCCTGCTCATGACCCACTACGCTACCAGAGTGCCTTGCTGTAGCTCAAGGTAAAGCTAAATCTAATATCAATTATTGTTCAAGGAAAAAAACACAGGAGCAAAATGAGGATCTGTGATCTAATAAAAATATACAGGATTTTTTAGGTCACTTATGGAGAAGAGGGTGTAGGAGACCTGGTAGGAGTGCAGAGTGTAGACCCAAGCCCATCTATAGGCAATTGGACATCCCCTTACAGAAGGGTCACGGGGAGGAGACGAGTCAGTCAGGGTGCAGTACAGCCCAATGAAACATATAACTTTCCTCTAGTTCTTTAATGCTTCCTCTCCCCACTATCATGACTCCATTTCTACCTTACAAATTTGGGTAGACTAGAGCATGTACACTGGCACAGATAAGGGCTGGAAACACAGGGAATCCAGGTCAGATAAACCCCTCAGGACCAATATTGAGCATAGCGATACCAGGAGTGTAAGGGAAAGGTGGGGGGGGGGAGGGGGAACTGATGACAACGATCTACATAAAAACCCCTCCCTGGGGGATGGACGACAGAAAAGTGGGTGAAGGGAGAGACATTGGTCAGTGTAAGACATGACAAAATTATAATAATTTATAAATTACCAAGGTTCATGAGGGAGGGTGGGAAATAGAGGGGGGAAATGAGGAGCTAATATCAAGGGCTCAAGTAGAAAGAAAGTGTTTTGAAAATGATGGCAACAAATGTACAAACATGTTTGACACGATGGATGGATGGATTGTGATAAGAGTTGTATGAGCCCCCAATAAAATGATTTTTTAATCACTTGAAAAAAATGAAAAGAAAAAAATAGATATACAGGTTTGGAAATCTTAAAGAGCCTTTCTACTTTGCTTTGTGTGAGCCTGGATTGATTCCATAGCAATGGGTTTGGCTTTGGTTTTGGTTCAGCCTAAAGTTTTTGAACTATGTGCCAGTTTCCACTATTTTTCTTTTCGTCGCTTCCCACCTACTTACCCAAAAGAAAACCCCAGACAACCAACCCTATTGACATCAAGTCAATTCTGACCCCCAGTGGCCGTAGAGGACTGACTGGAACTGCCACCGCTGGTGCTAATGCTGTCTCTGGAAGTCGCCTGCCACATTTTGCTTCTGCGCTGACCAGTGGCTTCAAAGCACCGGCCTTTTGTTTAGCAAACAAATGCTGGAACCACAGTGCTATGGGATCCCTCACTTCTACCTGCGAGGTGATAACGTGTAAAATATGCTCATGATGAATTGGCACTGATCCATGTACCTGGTTACTAATGGAAATCTTCTGCAAGGTAACTGTCTAAAAGTTGAGACTTAGAGCCAGGAAGACAAACCTCCGCCCTCCAAAGTTCCCAAACCCATGGTTCCTGCTCATTATCCCCACACCCTAATTGCCAATTGTAGTTAGTAATGCCTGGCATCTGCAGACTGCTATGTCAGTTCATGGGGCTCTGTTGGCCAGTTTGGAGCCACGGTAAAGCTCCAAGTCTCCTGGGCCAAGTTGCTTTTGCATCCAATCAAGAGCACGACTAGTTGACTGCTGTTTTCATTTCTTCCTAGGTACAGCTGTGCTATTAGAGATGCTTCTCCACCCCCATCCCTACCCCTATAGTTATATTGAGGTCACCTTGGATTATTCTGTTGTAATAGATTTAGATGGGAAACTCAACTGACTCTTCTAAAAGAACTGAGGCTTCTCGCACGATTTGCAAGTTGCCAAACATAGCAACGGACACTGGTCCAGTAGTTGAGTTTATTGACGTAGAGATGGCTTTTAAAAACAACTTACTAATCACTGTCCTTGACTAGATGGCAAGCTGTATTAAAGAATTTCCTCAGAGCATCCTGTAGACCCTTCACCTTTCATTTCAAGCCACTGTCGCTTAAACTCACAAGTGCTTTGATGCGCACATGTGCAGTGTGGCTGAAGATTGTTTAATAGCACAGTCCAAAGGGAAACAGCCCAGCAAGGTCAGAGGTGGCAACAAGCTTGTTTATTCTGTATTTCAAATTCTTTTATAAAAATTATGAGAAAGACGAGGTTTTCTACTCCCATAAAGAGTTACATGTCTACAGGATCTCTAGGAGTTGGAGGTGAATCGGTGGCAGTAAATAAGTGACACTCTTTAAACCTTAAACCAAATATATCTCCTGAAGCTTTCTTGAAATAAATAATAGTTTTAGATGAACTAGTAAAGGATGTCTACCTTGAGCTATATGCTCTATTAAGCTCTATCAATGTGGGATTAAATTGATGACAAGAACACTATAGATTAGATGGGAAGTTATCTAATATATAGATAGAAGAGTGAGAATTGTACCATTAAAAATATCATCAATATACTTGAATTGTACTTGTTTGCTTGGGGGTATGGCAGGGAATCTTGTGGGAAAATGAAGAGCTAATAAAAATAAGTACAAGAAAGAAGAAAATGTACTAAAATTGATTGTGGTGAGGATTGTTCAACACAAGTGATATGACTGAACTATCGAACTGTGTGGTGGTTACGTAATCTGTTATCAATTTGAGACATAAGCGTGAAGGGGTGGAGTTTAGCCTGTTGGTCAGGTTGCAGCTTGATGACCTTACTTGGAGGTGCTAAGAAGATAAATAGCTCGCTGGAGGCAGGACACACACTCAATCCCTGTGAGACATGCTTGCCGACAAGATACATGGAGAGCTATGCTAGAGCACTGGAGCTGAAGGAGTCACGTGGAGACCCTTGCCAGTGCTAAGATGCCTCTACTGCCACAAGACCTCCCCCTCAATGCCTGTCATCTTTCTGCATTCAGCATCATTATTGGTGTTGTGGGAGTCTGAAGGGGAATTTATAGATTGTATCAGACATATGGTCTAATATCAGAATTATGGACTTGATCTGGACTGGCTGGGATGTTTTCTCAATATTCAATTGCGCTTGTAAATAAATCACTTTCTTACACACGTTAGTGTTTATGAATTTGTTTCTCTAGTCAACCCGGACTAACACAAACTGTATAACATATGTATTATATGTCATTGAACAAGTTGCATAGACAATTTTTAATGAAAACCTAGTTTGCAATGTAAACTGTCACTGAAGGCACATTAAATTTTTATTTTAAAAAAGCCAACAACCAAAAATCAGGTAGCACTGCCACTGTTGACTGTCACAGGAGTAGAAAGTCTCATCCTTCTCCCATAAACAAGGGGCAGGGTCACAGGTGCTTCACTAACTCGGTGTCATCTTGTTGATTCTGCCCATAGCACCCCTGCAGGAAAGGATGGAACTGCCCCTGTGGGTTTCCAAGACTGTAACTGTTTATGGGAGTAGAAAGCCTGGCTGTTCTCCCCTGGAGCAGCTGGTGGCTTCAAACTGCTGACCTTGCAGGTAGCAGCCAAATGCAGGGAAGGGCAAATGAACAAAAAGAGAATCAGAAATAACACCGTGTCCATCACATCCATCTAATGAATAAAATTTTAAAAATCAGATTATGACGACTTTGCTAGAACTGAACATATTTACAAGTATCTTTGCACACATCCATACCCAGTCTGAAAAGAAAAAGACAGGAACTAAAGTCTGAGTCACTCTTTTCTATTAAAAATATGAACTGAAAAGTTTTTGCAACCATAATAGTAGGACATAATCCAGACATCATACCAATCATAGTCCAGTCATATCAATAATTTCATACAATCACTACTTCAATCAGTTTCAATTTTTTTGCCTTTTTGTACTCCTTAATATTAGCTCTCCATTGCCCGCCCGCCCCCAACCTCCCCTGCCATATCCCCTCAGAACCCTTACCTGGATTTCATATACCAAAAATCATAGAAAAAGACATACCAGAGAGTCAAGAAGGCTACCAATGATAACAAAATACAACAGGGATAAACCTAGTTTTGAAAACAAACAAAATGTTTGTGATAGCTAGGTTTTTTGTGGTAATATGGCACCCATAAGAAGATATGGGTGCAGTGTAGCCTGTCAATCATGTGACAGCCTGATGGTACCGCCTTGTGGGCATGGCCTTCTCATAAGGAGGATCATGGGAATTCCCCTCTCTCTCCTTCACCTTCCTGTTGACACCACACGGAGTCCTTCACATGCCCTGGAGATGTGCACACTGCCATTGGATCGACAAGATTTTGCACGCATGTGCCAGCGATGGTCCTGCATTCTGCATCATTGCATGTGGCTTTGTGCGTCTACAGAGGGACTTAGGGGCTAGTATTGCACTTCTGAACTAGAGTTGGACTTGGCTGGGATGATTTATTGATGCATAATTACTTCTTGATATAAAGCTCTCTCTTACACAAGAGTGTCCTCAGATTTGTTTCTCTAGCCTACCTGGCTTAACACAATATAGAAAACCAGACCCAGCTCAAAGTGTAAGAACAGATCATTTTAAGAAAGACTCCTACAGACTAAAACCAAATGTGACTGGGAAGAAACATAGATTTCACTTACATGAGAATCCAAAACCAACACGTTGAGTAGTCTTCAAATACTTTTACTCCAATTGATTTTACTTTAAGGAGTCTATTGACGCCACTGAATTAAAAAAAGAAGAAAAATCAATTATTTTATTACTACTACCTAGAAAGATTTTTATTAACTTAAGAGGAATTTTTCAAGCTGTTTTTCAAAACATGTTTTAAAAACTACCTGTCAGAATTCAATTCTTTTCCAACCACAATGACAGGTGGGATGTCACTTTGATAATGCTGTTATCAAACAGGGTGCTGCTGTTATACACAAAAGTCACCGCTCAAACATGCTGAACCAATCGTTCTCTAGGGTGCACTGCATGGTCCCTATCTTGCACAAATTTCACTGTAGTTAAAAAAATGAACGATCAGCTTTTAACTTTGAGCCTCATGAATGAAGGTCATTCTTATTTCCTGTAATGCAGCGCTTCAGTACAGAAAAGGCCTTCCCTGGTGCCATGAAGGTTCAGTAGCAGGAAGGACTGAGGGCACAGATAAAGAAGGGTCTACAGATGACTAGTGTCCATCTGAACTGCACTTAGACCAGTGTGTTCACCGTGTTCATACTTGTCAAGAAATACGGCATTGCCATCCCGTTCCCCCGTGTCTCCATTGCACGTCTGTTCCCCATTATCCTACCTTTGTTGATAATCTTCCAGCTTGCCTCTGAGTTTTATGACTTACATGTAAATAACTAGGTAATGTGATTTAGTCCTGTTTGATTTTTGAATCTTATCAATGAAGTCATATTTGCATTATTTTTTGTGATTTCTCTCTGTTTTACATTTGTGAAACTCATTCGTGTTGTGGTTATATTTTAAACAGGAAAGAGCTACACTATTCTACTGTATTTCTAAAGTGTTCTAAGAGATGCATTAAAATATCTCCCATTCTTAATTTTTTAACTCAACAACTAAGTAATGCGACAAAAGTCTGTTTATTGGGAACAAAGGCTTCCTACTACGTTGTAGCCCCATGGCGTGCATAGCCCTGAGAAATGGCAACTTGTCTGCTCTGCAGTTGGTACACAGAAACTTGACACGGCATTGAGAAGGCATTGTCTTCACTCTGTCTCTGTCTCAATCCAACTCCCACTTTCAAAACATCTGGCAGTTTCATTATTTCAGTCATTTCAAAACCACAAGGCTTTAAAAAACAATGGGTACTTTATTCTGTTCATTCACAAACTACATTTTATAAAGATCTTTCAATACATTTCCTTATGTTGCATTTCTATACTTGTTGATAACAGAAACATCTAACTATGTTGAAGGTCAAAAGGGAAACGGTGTCTCACATTATTCTTTCTAATTCACTTTGGCTTCTCCTACTTGGCATGCTTTTCTTAATCTACATATGCTACATTTCATACATACATACTATATTCCACAGTAACATATGAGGGGGTAAACAAAAAAAACTGGGATTATTTTTTCAAAGTTATGTATTTAAATTTTTAAATAAAATAACCGTATCACCTTCAAAGTATTCCCCATTATACTTAAAACATTTGTCAAATCTGTGATTCCATTCTTGGAAACATTTATCAAACTCATCTGTTTAGATGGCTGACAGAACTTCCCTGGTTTTTTTCTTCATCTCTTCTACATCATCAAATCATTGTCCTTTCATGTCCCTCTTGCTTCGTGGAAACAAAAAGAAGTCACACTGAGCGAAGTCAGGTGAGTAAGGTGTGTGGGGCAAGAGAGGCATGCTGGGTTTTGCAAAAAAATGGCACATTGAGATGGATGTGTATGGTAGATATATAAATTATCAAGGGCTCATGAGGGAGGGGGGAGCGGGAAGGGAGGGCCAAAAAAAAGAGGACCTGATGCAAAGGGCTTAAGTGGAGACCAAGTGCTTTGAAAATGATTAGGGTAAAGAATGTATGGATGTGCTGTATACAATTGATGTATGTATATGTGTGAATTGTGATAAGAGTTGTATGAGCCCCTAATAAAATGTAAAAAAAGATATATAATTGCTTGTTAATTTGAGAATTAAGAGTGTACGAGTGGAGTCTAGCCAATGAGGATTCTGTATGGGTATAGCCTTCCCCTAAGGATTCTGGGAATTCCAGGATTTCCTCTTTGGAGGTGGGAGACTCTTGGCACACACCCTGGGAGACGTAGCAGTTAACAAAACACATGGGCCCACCCTGATGAAGCCCTGGGTATTGGAGAAGCCATGCAGACACCCCTGCCAGTGCTGAGATGTTTCCAATGCCACTGGATCCCAAGACTTTCTACCCACTGGCCTGTGATATTTTGCATTCAGCATCATTGCATGTATTTTGTATGTCCGAAGAGGACTTTATGGACTGGTATCGGATATATGGACTAGTATTGGGCTTATGGACTTGATCTGGACTGGGCTGGAATGTTTTCTCAATGTTCAATCTAAATCTCTTTCTTATACACATATGAGTGTCTCTATGAATTAGCTTCTATAGTCTACTCGGACTAACACATTGCGTGAGCAGGTGCATTGTTGTGGTGGCAAAATCTGCCCACAAAATAGGCTGTCGTCACACACTGTTACTCTTTTCAGAATCTCTCAATAGAAAGCTGGATTAACAATCTGACTTGGTAGAACAAACTCCAAATTCACTATTTCCTTTCAATCAAAAAAACAAGTGAGCATCAGCTTGATCTTTGATTTCCCTAGACAAACTTTTTATGGATGAGGTGACCATGGTGCCTTCCATTGGCTTGATTGATATTTACTTCTGAGATCATAAGAATAACAGAATGACCTTGTAATGACTAGTAGTGACCTTGGGGAAATCTCTGGGTTGCTTCAAAGCTATTCTTTCCAAGCAAGGCATATTTCTACTCAAAGCTCTTTTTCTTGGTCAGCCAGAACCCGAGGCACATATTTCACAATGACCCTTTCCATTTTCAAAGCTTCTGTTAAAATCCACTGAGCCAAGTTCTGAGAGAATTCAGATGGCTTCTCCTGCCCATCTCATCAAGGCTCTGCCACAGGTCTGCGAGCCCAAGTGCAGGCACCTTGTTGACATTTTCATCTGTTCGGGAAGTTGACAGACACCCAGAATGAGGTTTGTCATCAATCGACCTTGCACCTTTATGGAAATGAGAAAACCACTCAGATACTGGAGTTTTCCCCATGGTGCTGTCCTTGTAAGCTGTGTTCAACAGTTTCTGTGGCATTTTCCCCGAGCAGGAAACAAAATTTCACATCAGCACCCTGTTCTCTTAAATCAGCCATCACACACACACACACACACACACACACACACACACACAAACTGCTTTCACTACAAATGAAACTGCTTTCACTACAAGATTCACTCAAATAACGGACAAAATTGCCCATAACTTAATGATCTGAAAATTCTCTGTGATCAGAGAGAACCTCCCAGGTCCCACTATTGGGTGCACTAACTGGAGGAGCTGCTCTGTGCTGGCCTGGTGGGAGAAATGAGTACAAGAAAGCTGCCCCCAGGAGAGCTTTTATCCCATTTTTTGTGGTGTACCCCTCATATATATTTCATAATAATATCTAACTGTCTTTCTACAACTCTTGCTTGATAGACACTGTAGTCTTGGTTACAATCAAGGGTGATATCAAAACTGAGAAGGTAAACAAACCTACTTTGCAGCTGCCCTGAGTTCCATAACATTTCTTGTCTTCCCACTTCCATCCTCGAATGCTGTCTTATTTCCTACTGTCAAAGTGCCGTTGTTCGTAGAGAAGTCAGGGAAGCATCTCTGGAGAACTAGAAAAACAATTACAATATGGCCGTCACTCTTTAAGAAAGTTCTTCCTTCATGACGTCGCTCCTATTCTTAGGCTTCTTGCTATCGGTGTGTAAAGTGTACAGTATAGTATAGACAGCTTATTGCTCATTAGTTAATGAACTGAAGATTTTCTGAGAGCTCTAAGACTGAAATAGAGAAGAAGTATGATCATGGTCTAAAACCACATTCTAAACCTGTTGATCCTATTATCAATGATCTCTCTATCAAGTAATCATAGATAAAACGCACAACAGAGGTGGGCATTCCAAACTGGCACATAAAACAATTGGACACTTTATTCTGTTCATTCACAAAATACATTATTTAAAGATCATTCCAAACATTTCTGGATGCTGCATTTTTATATTTGTTGATGACAAAAACATCTAACCATTTTGGAGGGAAAAAAGGTAAATGGGGTGTTAGACATTACTTCTTTTAACTCACTTTGGTTCTTTTTAATGCACATATACTATATTCTCCAATCAACAGAAACATGTACCTTACATAATAATATCGAACTCTCCCCCTATAGCTTATATACTTTACTTAATGCTCTGATCAGATCTGATTTGATCTACAGATCATTAGTAAGCTTATATGCTTCGTACAAAGTACCCAGTTGATTGAATGCCTGGATGAATTAAAATTTGTTTTATATATATATTTGCTCTTTGAGCAAAACCTTGAAAACTGGAGATCTCAGTAAATAATGTTGGGGGAAACATGAATCAACTCAAAATATATGCTATGGAGACAATTTGTATTGTTGTTTGTAAAGTCTTTGTCTCTTTTTCATTTTCACATATTTTTTTAAGTAGCAGAAATGGAAATTCTGGAGTTAACAGAAGAGGCTTCCAAGTTAGAGGCTAACATTTCTGAGAAAGAATCATGCTCAGTCTTCAGTATACACACTTTAATTGGATATAATCGTTTCTTTACTGTAGTACTAAAAATATTTTCAAACTAATGAAGATCATTTAAAGGAATCATTTTCATATATTTTTCCTATAGGAAGCATCATAGATTTGGTTAATATGTAGTTTAAATCAGAAAGTATTAACATGTTTGATAAAGAAGAAGAAATTGATCTTCATAAAGCTTTTCCTGCCTATTTGGTTTTAAAGTAAAACAGACTCAATGATTTGTTCAGCTCAGCTCAGCTACTATTATATTTCATCCTTTTTGTCTCTTCATTTTCTGTATCTTTCACTTTTCTGACAAATTCTTGACACAGTAGCTTCTACCAGCTGCTTCTCTGATCTCTCATTCCAGTCAGTTTCTGCTTCCACCCTGCCATGTGGAACTGTCATCTAATGTATGCCAATAATCTCCTACTTACAAAACCCTCCAAATTCTGTCACTCTTCATTTTTGCTTGAACCTATTACTCAGAAGAATGCTCATACCATAGTAGAACTCAGAATATTTGCTGTCAAGTGGGATAACTTTGCTAAGCTACTTTGACATAGTAGACATGCTTGCCTTTGAAAACGTCTCTGTTGGTCTATATACCCAGAGCCTCTCCTGCCTCGTGTACACTGACCTTGTTCTACATATGACTCCTGGGCACACCTATCACATCTGTGTGCCTCAATGATCACATATACTCAGGGCATATTTCAAAAATAGATGAACTATGAAGAAAAATACAAAGTTATTCATAGTCCTTTCATCGACAGGGAACTGTACAAACATTTTGATGAATCTCCCTCATCTTTAAGACATTCAAAACATTTTTTTCATATTATACAGTACATGTAATGATTCCTCTTTTTCTTTTCATTTTTTTTGTTGGCACCAGTGTTTATTTCAGGGGAAAGGCTCCAGGGCCTGTGTCTGTCCTGGGGTGGGGGTGGGGGCGGTGCCTTGGGTCTCCAGCTTCTCACTTGGCCTTCGGGTTACGGAACTTGTGTCCAGCAAAGACAGCCTTGTCCCCAAGAGCCTCCTCGATCCTCATGAGCTGGTTGTACTTGGCCAGGCGCTCTGAGCGGCAAGGGGCACCAGTCTTGATCTGTCCAGTGCAAAGTCCTACCACCAGGTCAGCGATGAATGTGTCCTCAGTCTCCCCGGAGCGGTGGTTCACCATCACCCCCCAGCCATTAGACTGAGCTAGTTTGCAAGCCTGAATGGACTCCGTCACAGAGCCAATTTGGTTGACCTTCAGCAGCAGGCAGTTACAGGCCTTCTTCTCAACAGCCTGGGCAATCCTCTTGGGGTTGGTGACTGTGAGGTCATCTCCCACAATCTGGATGTCGACCCCCTTGAGGAAGGAGGTCCAGGTGGCCCAGTTATCCTGATCAAAGAGGTCTTCGATGGAGACAACAGGATAGTTCTTGATGAAGCTCTTGTACAGCTCCCCCAGCTTCTCCCCAGTAATGTGCCTTGAAGGGTGATCGGGCGACTTAAAGTCCAGGTCGTATTTCCCGCTGCGATAGAACTCTGACGCTGCCACATCCATGCCGATCACGACCTTGTCTGGGTAGGCAGCTGCCTGGATGGCCGTCTTCAGCAGCTCCAGGGCCTCGTTGCTCTCCAGGATGTTGGGTGCAAAGCCGCCTTCGTCGCCCACATTAGTGGCATCCTTCCCATACTTGGACTTGATGACCCCCTTGAGGTGATGGTAGACCTCCACACCAATGCGCATGGCTTCCTTGAAGGAGCTGGCTCCCACGGGCAGGATCATGAACTCCTGCATGGCCAGCTTGTTTCCCGCATGGGAGCCCCCATTGATGACATTGAAAGCAGGCACTGGGAGAACGAGATCTGGGTTCCCAGCCAGGTCTGCGATGTGGCGGTAGAGTGGAACCCCCTTCTCGGCTGCTCCCGCTTTGCACACGGCCAGCAACACGCCCCGGATGGCATTGGCCCCAAACTTGGACTTATTCTCAGTTCCATCCAGCTCAATCATAAATTTGTCCACTTTTTCTTGATCGACAACACTTAGTTTCTTTTCCAGCAGAGCAGGACCTAATGTCTTGTTGATGTGTTCTATGGCTTTCAGGACTCCTTTCCCCAGGCAGCGTGATTTGTCTCTATCTCTCAGTTCCAGCGCTTCGTAGATCCACGTGGAAGCTCCGCTGGGCACAGCTGCTCGGAAGCAGCCCTTTGCTGTGTACAGGTCCACCTCAACAGTGGGGTTGCCCCTGGAGTCCAAGATTTCCCGGGCAAAGATTTTCTGCATGGCCATGACTGAGATGTCTTCGTTTGGGGCTTGGGGTGAGCTCGGAGTCTGGGTGGCAGCTGGGACAGTGGCCTCCTCTTTTTATTAATATTCATTTCTTAAGTATTTCCTTTAATAAAAATTTTTCATTGGCTGGATTTCATTCATTACCTGCAAAGTATTCATTTTATTTTAAATATTCCTTGGCTTTCCCCCCAAATATCACACTTTTCTTCATCAATCCCCTACTCTGTGGATATAAGTTAAATGCGATGTTTAGCTTGATCTCTCCCTCACTAGACCATATAGAATATGCTTCATTGATTTTTAACAGTTTTATTGATATATAGTTCATGTACCATATAATTCACTCTTTGACTATATTAGGGTTGTGCAATTTTCACCACAATCAATTTTAGAACATTTTCTTCTTTCTTGTACTCATTATTATTACTTCCCCATTTCCCCTCAATCTCCTTTGCCATACCCTAAGAAACTATTAATCCGGTTACATCCTTATAGATCTGCCTGTTCTAGACTTCATATAAAGAAAATCATGCATAAACACCAACAAAATAAAATACAGAAAGCCTCAATCAAAAGAAAACAGAAAATAATAATAAATAAAGCAAATTAAGAATGGATTAAAAAGGCAAACAAATGAAGTTAAGTTGTAACCTAAGTATATCTGATATACTCTATCTGCGGGCAGGCTTTTTACCCCCCTGGTCAATGGTCCTAGTGAATTCATTGTAGGCTGATTCTTGGTGGGTCTGGGGCTTTCACTGTCTTCCACAGCCTTCTGGAAATGGGTGCTTCTTTATGTTCTAATACGTATCTCTGACCTTAGATTTTGTTATTTAAAGCAATAAAATAATACTTCATTTAGGAAACATAAGTAGCTTAAACTTCAAATTTATAAAGACAAATTATCTCCTTTCCTCTCCTACCTCTGACAATTGCTGAACAACCTTACAGTTGAATGTAGAGGTATGTACATGCTTTATGTGTGTATTTAGTTGGACTGGAAATCAATGATTGGCATTTAAAAATCCATTTTTGTCATGCTTTGTTTATGCTATGCAAACCTACAATCCTGATCCCCAGTGAACTAGCCCGGGTTGGAGTAAGGAGGATGGGTTTGAACATAATTTTGCCTTCTATGCCCTTAATCACCTCAGTCATGGAACAGAGACAGAATTAAATCACTTCATGGCATGTTCTGTGTTTCTGAGGTAAATTAGCAGCTACTTACAAGGTTTGCTTGGAAAAATTGCTGTTGGACAATCTTCTTCCAGTAAGATTTCTGTGAGCGACTAGAATGGAAGATAAGTGTGTTAACATTTCGGTCTCTGAGACAGCCACCTTTACCTTTATTACAGAAAGACTGCTCCTTAAATATCTAACCCATAATGATCCTAGTTCCCTAAATTACTTTTTCTAATAATAATGTCAGGTTATCACACACATACATGCATATAATAAATATTCTTAAATGTCATTACCACCATCCAATGGAATTAGCAATAATAAAACTAAACTCCTTGGAACCAATTATACCCTTGAAAGTATGTTATCTTTGTGTTAGCTACAAGCTATTTCCATTTTATACATGCCATTTCCCTGTTTTGCTGGAAAAACAACCTCTCATTTTGAAGACATTAGTATTATTCCACATATTGAACTTTTTACATGCACACCCGCCCCCACCCCAACTCTCAGACCTGCAAAAATGTTTGAGGTTTCTTAAATGAGTGGCTATCAAACTGGTTTGGAGGCTAAGATTGTGCTTGTTACTAAGTAGTCATAGGTCTTCATTACCAGTGAAATGGTGACAGCAGAACATCCATCCCGTTGTTGATGTGAGAGAATCATTGGAATGGATTTACCAGATACGCCAATTCTACAAAATAATAGGCCATATGTGTATTCGTGAGTGTGTGTTAGTGTGTATGCTTTAACTGAGTATGACCTTTAGTAAACCATAGAAGGTATGGCATCAGGTGCAGTTAAGTCACAAATTACCCAGAAGAGTGAAACACACGTCAAAATTCTCCTTTCATGTTAAATTTAAGGACACAAACCTTCTTAGGTTTAACAAAACTGGATTTGCAGAACTGCTTGTAGTATGTCCAGTGAGTTTGGTTGCTTTTGGTTCTGATTTGCATTTCCACGTAGGTTACAAATCTTTCTGGACACTGGGAGACACAGATCTGACAAGGAAAGGAACACAGCGATAGGAACTGAATTAGTTGAATAAACTATGGGAGAGTCTTTATATTGCTATATTTTAAAATTATCCATCATAATTAGGAGCAACACAATACTTACCGTCCAAGAATGTCAAACCTATTTTCTAATCTTATCATAAAAGATGAAGAAATCCCCTGTACCTGTTAACCAATCTCTAACCCATGAACTTTGATGTAGTGTTCAAACTTTACAATAATTGAATTGTTTTAAATTTTAATTTTCAAATAAACATAGATCAGCTATAACTGTGCAAAATAAAATCAGGAACTCCAATATCTTTCATAGTTTTCCCCAATAGGAAAAAACTTGTATAATGATAGTACAGTATCAAAAGCAAGAAATTGGCATTGATAATAGTTCCCTGGACTTTTTCAGATTTCATCAGCTTTTCATGCACTCATTTGTGTCTGTGTGTATATTTTTTTCTTTGCAATTTTTATCCTCCGTTTAGATACATGGGACCATCCACAGGAAAGTGTTGCACTTTAAATAATTATTTTCCTATAATTTTTCTGATTTCAATGTTAAGAGTATAATTGAAGGTTAATTTTACTGGCGTAATTTATTTAGTCAGACATAGACTCTAGCTTCCCATTGCGTGTATAAATAAAACAGATTAAATATGAGTATGTTCTGAATATTGATTATTTATGTTATTAATAATTATCCCTGCTGGTGAATTCTCAACAAAAATTCACAAAACATAATTGGGGTTATATCGCCATAAGAAACTAACAAAATTAGGACTTTTGGTCACAATCAATTCTAATCTTTTTTCACCTCCAGTCGGATGGGCAGAGCGGTCACCAATGCAATTATTTCACATTCCTGACGTTTAGTGAGTTATCAGTGCCACACCAGGTCACTGTGCTAGTCTACAGAGCCACCAGAGTGCTGAGAGCTAATTAGTAACTCCACAGAGAGAAACAGAAGCAGAGAAGGACTATCAGGTTTGCTTTTGTATGCAACTAAAAAGACACAAAGAAGACAGCACATATTAAGTGGGAGACTTCAGTCAATCGTCGTGTGTCCTATCCTCAACCCTGGGTTCTTCCATGTGAAATCCTCCTCAATCCCTGTTCCCTTCTCCCTGCAGTCCTTTTGGTAATGATTCTCACTGATGTGTGTCTGGAAGTTCTGTTTGCAAGCAGATAAGCCAAAGCTGCTGAGATGACTCATTTCTTTCTCTTTTGGGGTCATGGACATTCTGTGTCAATTCTACATCTGAGCAGGGGGACAATCAGACAGATGGCTCCAATTTCAGCTCAAACGGCAGCAGCAGCAGTTCAAATTCCTTCTAGAAGCTTTGACAAGAAAAATGGCCATTTCCACATTCACATCTACATATCTATTTTTCCCAGAGCTGTTCATAGACACATGTACTTGTACATACACAATATTCAATCACATATACTCATAGAAGCAATCTGTCAGAATTCTCACAGGTACGTTTCAGAAAGTTTGAATAGCTGGTGGAGCCATTCACAGATTCCAGCATGCCTACACTGTTTAGAAGAAGGGTAAGGTCATTATCAATAAAAACAAAAGTTCACTTTAATTGGAGGTAAACTGAATAAGCCAGTAACAGATTGACAGATACCTTATAGATATTAGACTTTGACAATTTAATTACATGATTACAGAAGGCACCTGAGCTAGTTCTCTTACTGTATATATTTAATAGATTTATTAAAAGGATTACTGAAGACAATAATATTTTCAAAGGGATTAAATTATAGTAAAAACAAATAGGGACCATGATATTTTAAGTATTTATAAGTATGAAAGGGGCTTCACAAAGTTCATGGAAAAGTTCCATTATCTTTTAATTTGGTTTTTCCATGAACTTTTTGAAACCCTTTTGTGTAAATACACTTCACATATAAACATATGGATTGCAACTCATTGTTTAAAAAAAAAAGAGTCCTCACAACTGGACCAATAGACAACATAATGTTAGAGAAGAGATTGAAATGTCAAGGATTTCATTTTGTTTGATCCCTAATTAATGCTCATAGAAGTAGCAGTAAAGGAATCAAGTCATGTATTACACAGGGCAAATGTGCTGCAAAAGACCTCTTTTAAATGTTGAAGAGCAAAGATTTCACTTTGAGAACTCAGTGTGATTGACCCAAACCATGATATTTCCAATCATGTCATACTTGTGAAATTTGAACAATGAATAAAGAAAACCACCAAGGAATTGATGCATTTGAATGATTGTCTTAGCAAAGAAATAGCATTGAAAATATCGTGAACTGCCAGAAGAAAAATCCATCTCAAAGAATTATAGTCAGAATGCTCCTTAGAAGTGAGAATGGCTGTGATGCTCACCTTTCCAACACGATCATTGAAGCCAAAATGGGTGCATAAGCAAATGTGGTGAAGAAAGCTAATGGTGCCTGGCTATTACAAGATATAGTGTCTGGGGTCTTAAAGGCTTGAAGTTAAATAAGTGACCATCTAGCAGGGTAGCAGCAAAGCCCTATGTAAGAAGCACACCAGCCTGTGTGATCAAAAGGTGTCAACGGGATCAGTTATTACTCATCAGAAGATCCAAAACAAACAATCATATCACTGTGAATCAGAAGGGAGACCCAAAACCCATCTGTAGACAATTGGACATCCCCTCACAGAAGGCTCACAAGAAGGGATGAGCCAGCCAGGGTGCCTCCGATGAAACACACATTCCTCTAGTTCCTTAATGCTTCATGCCCCAACCCACTATCATGACCCCAGATCTACCTTACAAATGTGGCTAGACAAGAGCATGTACATTGGTACAGATAAGAGCTCTTGATACATGGAACCCTGGACAGATACCCCCCCCCCATGAAGGTAGGGGAGTGGAGAAAGGAGAGAAAGGTGAAACTGATCGCAATGATCAACATATAACAACCCTCCCCTACCAGGGGGACAAACAACAGAAATATGGGTTAAGGGAGACAGGGGACAGTGTAAGATGTGAAAATAATAAATCTATAATTTATCAAGAGGAGAGAAGGTGGGGAAGGAGGAGGGGAAAAGATGAGCTGATACCAGAGGCTCAAATAGGAAGAAAATGTTTTTAAAATGATGATGGCAACATATGCACAAATGTGCTTGATACAATGAATGTATGGATTGTTATAAGAACTGTAAGATCCCCCAGTGAAATGACTAAAAAGGAAGAAGTGAGTCTACTCACTTGTCTACTTTGGAAATGTTATAAGGTGAGTCCAGTCCCTGAAAAAGACAGCATGCTTGGTAACGCAGAGGAACAACGAAATAGAGAAAAACACTGAACAGATGGATTAGCACAGCTTTTTCAGTAAGCTCAGCATAACAAAATGTGTGAATATGGTGCAGGACCGGGCAGCACCTAACGACAACCACTGACGTACACGTGATAGTGCTCTGTATCCAACATCCGGGCCTGGCTACACAACGATTCAGTAAGTGCGTGGCTACTAACGGCAACGATGGTGATTTGCACTCACCTAGTAGCCAAGAAAACCCTGTAATGCAGTTCCATTGTGTCACTTAGGCCTCTATGAGTCAGAATAGCTCTGTTGCACCAAACACATTGGGCTGACCACAAGGTCAGCAGTTCAAAACCACCAGTTGCTCCTTGGGCTAAAGGTGAGGTTTTCTATTCTGGTCAAAAGTTACAGTCTTGGAAACTCGCAGGGGAGTTCTGCCCTGGCCGACAGGGTTGCTATGAGTCAGAATGGACACGAAGGCAGTGAGAAACAGCCATTAAAATGGGGATATGTGAGAATCACATCAGCTCTCATTGCAGACACAGCGAGTTGTGAAAACAAAACAACAACAAAGCAATATAACAACTGCTCTTTACTCCCTCCCTCTATCAAACCAATCTGCTCACTTTAAATAGGGCACTGATTAGTGGTAATCAACATATAATTAGCCAAGAATGAAGGTCACATTGAAGTTAGATATCTTTTGTGATCACAGTCTGCCCTTTAAAGGCTCGCTAACCATGTGTAGTTAATAAAAACATAATGAATAAGAATGTGACTTACAT
Source organism: Tenrec ecaudatus (assembly GCF_050624435.1). Lineage (NCBI taxonomy): Eukaryota > Metazoa > Chordata > Mammalia > Afrosoricida > Tenrecidae > Tenrec > Tenrec ecaudatus. The sequence goes on from NC_134530.1 coordinate 104,449,793, forward strand.
CAGTAGATAAACCATTGTTTGACAGAGTAAAAATCCAGTATGCATTAATAGCAGTTAATATATATTCCGACTCAGTTCTGATTTCTCTGTGAATCACAAAGGGCACTTATAATATATTTTGCTATTGTCATTTTTACATCTTTAACTCATAAAGTTTTAAAACTCCCTTATAAATTAGGATCTGATTGGTGGACCAAAGATTTACACTGGAGGTTAAAACATTATATTTTCTGTGAGTAAAGAATGATATAGTACATCATTTTGGAAGCTTAGAACACCAAAACATTATCATGTACATGAACTTTTTTCTTTTGTTTCATCATGAGCATGATAGATTAGTTTAGAATTAGTTTAGAAATTACTGGACTTGGAGTAAGAAGATATTTGTTCACCCATTTATTCAACAAATATTTATGATTGCCTACTCTGAATTGGTCCAGATACTATGTCTGTCCTCAAAAGGGAATATGACAGATTAAAACCATGAATTCTAGAACTTTCTATTTGAATAGGGGAAAATGGATAACAACAAACAGGTAAAACATCATGGCTGGAACTTTGCCCTTCACAAAATCCTGGGGTGTGGGGTGGGTGGAGACTATAAAGAGCTATACTTTCAGAAGCCTATGGGGGAAGTTCTCCTCTGTCTGAGTTGGAATTGATTTGATGACAGTGAGTCTGGGGGTGGGGGGGGTGCGTTTATTTGGTAAGAGGTGTCAGTTTGGCTGAGCCATGTTGTCAGTGGTTTGATAGTTACACAATGGTGTACTCATCTTGTATAGTATGCTTAGTTAACCAGCTGTAAGGGGACTAGGGTGGGATCCTTACTTAGGTTATAGCACTGATCTAAGGGGAATTTCCCTGGGTGTGACCTGTTTCACCTTTCATCTTGCAAGAAAGGAAAAGTTAAAGAAGCAACAAGTGCAGTAAGGACCTCCTACCACCAAGAAAGAAGATCTGTGAGCTGAGTCCATCCTTTGTTCCAGAGCTCCCTGTGTTTAGAACTTTTAGACGCAGGAGACTGAAGACAAGACACAAGGAGATCTCCAAAGGCACTGGACCCACAGAGGTTGGAAAGAGACAAGGACTTTCCACAAGAGCCAATAGAGAAAGAAAACCTTCCCCTCGTGCTGTCACTTTGACTTAGAATTCCTAACCTCCTACATTGGAGGAAGACAGCTTTGCCCTTGTTACAGCCAGTCGCTTGTAGTATTTCTTCAGGCAGCACTAGATCACTAAGAAGGACAGTAATAAATGCTGTAGCGCAGAATAATATTACAAAGGAGGCCGGAAGGGAAGGAGTGGCTCAGCGGGCTTCCAGCTTTAAATAGGCAAGCCTCATGACCTCATTAAGAAGATGCTCTTTGAAGAAGCCACTTGTCCCAGGCACCACTTGTCTGTTAAAGCTGCCATACTGTGGGGTCTGTGTGTTGCTGGGATGCTGGAAGCTGTGCCACTGGTATCTCAAGTGCCAGCAGGTTCACCCCAAGGGAATAGGTTTCAGCAGAACTTCTAGACTAAGAACAGACGTCTAAGGACCTGGCTCCCTGCTTCACTGGAAATAGCTGCTGAAAACCTTAGCGTAGCTTCGAAACATTATCAAATACTGAAGAACTAACAAATGCAAACAGAAGGTTGTCAGCAATCATGCTGGAGAATGGCCCCTTAGGTTGGAGGCACTCAAATGTGACTGGGGAAGAACTAATTTCTCAGACTGGAATTGACCATGGTAACATGAGCCAAGTACAGCTGGTGGGAGTGGAGACTTTGGGATCTTCATTTGCTGATGGAGAATGACCAAAGGCAAGGAAAACAGCTGCAAAAATCTGTTTAGGATTAGAACTAGGGATGTGCGAAGTATGAATCTAGGAAAATTGGCAGTCCTCAGAAATTAAACGGAATGCTTAAATCAATGGAAGAGCTTTATATTTGTATCCGTTCCTACGGAAGGCGATCCAAAAGAATGCATGGGTTATAGAACAATATCACAAGCCATTAAAATTTTGCTTAAGATCATCCCAAAACGGTTGTAACTGTACATTGACAGCAAGCGGCCTAAGGTTCAGGACAGATTCAGAAGATATGGAACAAGAGGTATCATTGCTGTTTTCAGATGAATCTTGGCTGAAAGCAGAGAATACCAGAACAACACTTTACTTGTGTTTTATTGACTATGCCAAGGCATTGAGCTCTTTGAATCATAATTAACTATGGATAACCTTGAGAAAAATGGGAATTCCAGAATACTCGTTGTACCCATGAGGAAGTTGTACATGGATGCAGAGGCAGTTGTGCAAACAGAACAAGGGAACACTGCCTAGTTTAATATTAGGACAGGTGTATGACAGTGTTGTATCTTCTTACTATACTTGCTTAATCTGTATGCTGAAAAAATCATCAGATAATCTGGCTTAAATGATAATGAGGCATCAGGATTGGACGAAATCTTATTAACACCTTTGATATTTAGATGACATGATATGCTTACTGAAAGTGAGGAGGACTTGAAGTACTTGCTGATGAAGCTGAAAGATTGTAGCCTTCAGTAAGGATTTCAAGTGAATGCAGAAAGATCAAACGCCTTACCCCAGCACCAATAGGTAACATCATGGTAAATGGACAAACGGTTGAAGTTGACAAGGATTTAGTCTTACTTGGATCCACAGTCAATGCTCATGGAAGAGCAGTCAAGAAATCAAAAGACAAGTTGCATTGAGGAAATCTGCTGCATGAGACCTCTTTAGGATATTAAAAAGCAAAGACATTACTTTGAAAACTAAGGTGCACCTGACCCAAGCCATGATATATCCCATTGTCTCGTATGCATGTAGAAGTTTGAAGATGGAAGTTCAGAAGACTAAATAGAATTGATGCATTTGAATGTGGTGCTGGAGAAGAGTATTGAAAGTACCATGAGTTGCTGAATGGCCAACCGATATGTCTTGGAAGAAGTATAGCCAGAGTACTCCTTACAGGCAAAGATGGTGAGATTTCATGTTAGATACTTAGGCCTTGTGAGAGTTAGGTGCTCTGTACCAATATGGATCCCATAGGAACATGTGAGTGGATTTTAGGGTGTCAATCAGGTCACAACTTGAGTGAGATAGGTGGAATTCCTAGGCTGGCCTCCATCTCTCTTCCTGGAGGCAGACCACCCCCTTCTCTCTGCTTTCACCTCCCTGTTGACAAGCCACCTGGAGCTACACTGAGACCTGAGAGAGCCCTGGAGATGCTTCCTCCACTGGACCCACAAGTTTTTGCACCCACTAGCCTGTGATCTTTCTGTGTTTTGCATCATTGAATATGCTGCATGAGTCTGAAGAGGGATTTATGGACTAGTTTCAGAATTATGTGTTAATATTGGACTTATGGACTTGACTAGACTGGGATGTTTTCTTTTTCAAATCATTCTATTGGGGGCTGATATAATTATTATCACAATCCATGCATCCATCCATTGTGTCAAGCACATTTGTACATTTGTTGCCATCCTTATTCTCAAAACATTTTCTTTCTACTTTAGCCCTTGACATTACCTTCTCATTTTACCCCCCTCCCTCCCTGTTCTCCACTCCCTCATGAACGCTTGATAACTTATATATTATTCTTTTGTCATATCTTATACTGTCTGACATCTCCCTGGGATGTTTTCTTAATATATAATTACTCTTTGATATAAAGCTCTTTCTTAAACATATATGACTGTCTCTGGGTTTGTTTTTTGCCTCTTGTCGTCCTGGTCTAATAAAGGCATGCTGTCAGGAAAGTCAGGCCTCTGCAGAAGAACATCATGTTCGGTGGAGGGCAGCAAAGGAGAGGCAGGCCTTCAAGGAAATGGATTGACACAGTGGCTTCAACAAATGGCTCAGGCATAGAAACAATTGTAAGGAAGGTGCAGGATTGGGCAGTGTTTAGTTCTGTTGTACATAAGGTCATATCTCAAACTGACTTGATGGGACCTAACAACAAGTGATCACATCATCTAGACACCTGGAGGAAGGCAGACAGGAAAGCAACAAGGGTTAAAACTCTGAGGCCAGAAAAATAGTGCAAAATCATTGTCTAGAAGAATATGCCGGTGAATGAATGAGAGGCTTATAGAATTGGAAGGCATCAAAAGTCTTCTGGGGATTAGGGTCACCTGAACTTAAAATATCACCAGTAAGGATGATTGAGGATTCTGTTCCAGGAACATTTAACTGTGTGAAGTAGGGAAAGTGTTGCATTTAGTCAGGAACAAGCTCTTGCCAAGGAGAGTTGGTGGTACAATGATGAAGTACACTTTCAACCAAAAGTTCACATTTCATACCCATCAATGGCTCCACAGAAGAAAAGACCTTGTGGTGTGCTCATGGAAGATTCAAGCATAGGAAGCTCTATGGGGCAATTCTTTGTCCAGCATGGTTGCTATGAGTCAGAATCAATTTAACAATGCACAATAACAACAGTGAAAAAGGGACTTAAAATAATGACCATGGAATCTAAGTCAGGTAAAGAGGGAGATGAAAACATGAGGGCCCAGAGGAATCATGCAAAGGAATAGAGTCGGACCAGTAGCTTGTGGGTACCAGTGAGGAGTCAGTGGAGATGGAATATTACAAGTGAAAGAGGAATGTTAGAGTGAGAGAGAGTGGAAGCTAGTAATTAAATTTACAAAAAGTTAGTAATTATTGATACTGACAAGGTCAAAGACTTGACCTTGGGAATGGGCAGCAGAGGTAGAGAACAAGATCTTGTGGAAGAAGTTGTCACAAACTAAGATGCTAGGATTCTAAATAGGCTTTTTCTGTATCAGGAAATAAAATTTCAAAAGCCTTGAGAGAGATGAAGAAACAAAGCAATATAGCAAATTTATGTACTAGGTCTTGGATGTGGTTATTGGCACAATGGAATCAACAAAAATCAGATAAGACAGAAGTCAACTAAGTTTTTGAAGTTCGTGCATGGCCAAAGAAATCACTAGCTAGCCTGAACAATGATTAGAATCTTAAAATAATCTTTGAGGTAATAGTATCTGGGGTCTTAAAGGCTTGAATATAAACAATTGGCCATCTAGCTCAGAAGCAACCAAGCCCACATGGAAGAGGCACACCAGCCTGTGTGATCACAAGGTGTCAAAGGGATTAGGTTTCAGGCATCGAAGAAGAAAAAATCATATCATTGTGTGTTCACCTTCCCTATACGATTGCTGAAGACAAATGGGTGCATAAGCAAATGTGGTGAAGAAAGCTGATGGTGCCCGGCTATCAAAAGATATAGTGTCTGGGATCTTAAAAGCTTGAAGGTAAACAAACGGCCATCTAACTCAGAAGCAACAAAGCCCACATGGAAGAAACACACCAACCTGTGTGATCATGAGGTATTGATGGAATCAGGTATCAGGCATCAAGGGAAAAAAATCATATCATTGTGAATGAGGTGGAGTGTAGATTGGGGAACCCAAGCCCATCTGTGGGCAACTGGACATCCCCTTACAGAAGGGTCAAAGGGAGGAGATAAGCCAATAGTTAGGGTGCAGTGCTTCAAAGAGGAAACATACAACTTTCTTCTAGTTCTTAAATGCTTCCCTACCCCAACCCCCACTATAATGATGCAAATTCTACCTTACAAATCAGGCTAGACCAGAGAATGTACACTGGTACAGATAACTGGAAACACAAGGAATCCAGGACAGATAAACCCCTCAGGACCAGTGGGAAGAGTGGGAATGCTGGGAGGATGGAGCAAAGCTGGGATAGAAAGGGGAAACCGATTACAAGGATCTACATATAACCTCTTCTCTGGGAGACGGACAACAGAAAAGTAGGTGAAGAGAGATGTCGGGCAGTGTAAGATATGACAAAATAATAAAAATTGATAAATTATCAAGGGTTCATTAGGGAGGGAGGAGCGGGGAGGGAGGGGGAAAATGAGGAGCTAATATCAAGGGCTCAAGTAGAAAGCAAATGTTTTGAGAATAATGATGGCAATAGATGTGCAAATGTGCTTGACACAATGTCTGTATGAATGGATGGTGAGAAGCATTGTATGAACCCTCAATAAAATTATTTAAAAAAACAAAAACACACATGCACACAAATAATCTTTGAGGCACTAAATTTGCATAATAAGAAGTGAGTTTTAAAAGTGCTGTCTGTGGCCCTTACACACTTTCAGGCTATGATGTGGCCTAGTTTCTGCTAATCCTCTATCAACTATTACACTTTACCTTGTCTCAAGGGAGACTACCCACAGTCCCATGCTCTGCTTCCATTAGTTTGAAGTCCAGGATCTATGAGTGATTTACAGTCCTCTTTATAGACAGGAAATAACAGCCCAGATGGCAGAGCAAAGGGCCGTAGACAACAATGGGCAAGGGAGTTGTCCATATTCTGGGTCTCAGTACATATTCTGGGCCAAATAAAAGATTCTTCTTACACTCAGGGTGAGGACAAACCTGTTCAGCCAGATTCCATTCATGAATGCACCAGAGACTTCTGCTTATTCATCATCTCATTTTTTATTTTGTATTCCCATTTTCCTACCACTGTCCCATGGTGCATGTAGTGTCCATAACTGATGGAGGGAACTAGACATCCCTCTAAAAGCCTGGACTTTGAACTAAAGATGATATTAGACAGGATTCTAGGTTCACAACCTTCAGAAGACTAACTTGCTGGAGTTCAAGTGAGTAGGCTATGAAGTTTGTCCCTCTTGCTCTACTTGTTACTAAAGTTTGAGCCTCTTTCTCTACTTGTTCCCATATATAGAAGAGGTTTCCTAGCTCACAACGACATCATTCAATTCTTTCTCTTCCATCTAGTTGGGAGTATATAGAATAAGGTCATGTCTATGAAAGATGAATGAAAAGGCAACATGTGGCACTTCTGACCCATAGCTATCAAAAGCAAGAGTGATTTATACATACTGTATATACTCATGTATAAGCCGATTTTTTTCAGCACATTTTTAATGCAGTTTTGTAGTAAAATTAGGTACCTCAGCTGATATTCGGGTCGGCTAATACTCTAGTACATACGGTATTCTATTTTCTCCTCTGGTAACTAGAGGCAGATGATGATTAGGAGTTAGGAGGTAACAGAATCAATGGATGAAAGCTCCTTTGGCTCCTCCCCTGACCCCCCACCAAGTTATTATGTGAAGGAAAGTCACTCACTGACCATGTACACCTGTCTTACACTGTTACGTGGGCAAGACATATGGTAAATGTCACTGTGTTGTCATTAGAAAACTGAGATTTATTAGTTTATTCATGACTAGAAGAACTGTCATTACTCTTCCAAATATAATACTGATCTCAACAAAGTTCTCTTCACTTCTCTGGGCTAGAGTATACTTATAAAAGTAAACAGCTGAATAAGATATTTAATGAGGTTCCTTTGGAAGTCTACACTGGTCAGTTTCTGTTTAGTTATGATCATATATTATCCAACATGAGGTCTTATGTTTGCCCACTTTCTAAATTTACAACTAACTTCATGAAACTCACATGCAATTTCTGGATTTTTTCACCCAAGCATGGTCAGACTTGTTAACCACCGATGAGGCATCGTTTGACTTACCTGCGTGGTAGGGCACTGCAGGTTTATCATCACTGAGGGAGTGGTGCATTTGAGCAGATTAAAGTAAAACAGAATGGACTTGTTCCTGTTAAGAAAGAAAACAAGACAAAATAGTCTTTCTGGTGATCATGGAAATGTTCTCTACAATCTCAGAATTCTAAGAATTTAAAAATAAGTGGGCCTTTAAAATTACCTTCATTTTTCATGAATTATATTGCCCAGTTCTAGTTGTGTTGCCAAATATTTAAATAATCATACAGATTTTGAAAGAATCACATTTTCATCAACAGTGGATTTGCCAAATAAAGGATTGTACATTCAGAAAGTAGAAAAGTATATTGCCATTAAAAATAATTTTGAAGAATCCAGTTAATGCTCAGAGAATTCAGAAAGTAAATTTAGGAAGCCAGTTAATAAACAGTACTAAAGCATTTTTTAAATGGTTGTATTCAGAAGCATATATAACTGAAGGATATCTGAATGGTTACATTACACTTTATGGATTTTTTTGTGGTTTGTGAGTTTTAGAAAATACATTTGTATTATTGCTTTGGTAATCTGAGTATGCATTATTAAATAGAGTGATATTTTTGTTGAGTTCAAAATCATGGTCAGTGGCACAGTCTTGGAGCAAACTAGTATTCTTCATAATCAGTATTGAATGAGGCATTAATCTGTCATTTGGCAAGCCCCTGATCGCTTTTGAATGTGTTTGTTCATGTGTGAAATAGGGATCATTCTGACCCTACCTTCTTCACTATCATATTGGGAGAACAAAAGCTAATGTGTGCTTGACTCAACTGATTATCCAATGTTAGCATGCACACAATAAAGCATGCAGTGTTTGCTAACAATTCTGGTTCCTGGGTTCTTCTCGGCCTTCTAGAACCTGAATCCTTGGAGATGGGACTTGTAAATAGCATTTTTTTACCAAACTTCCAGGTAGATACAAATATGAGTTGTATTTAAATCACACCTACCAAAACACAACTCTAAACATCAAAGAAGAACATTTTTCACCACCTTCTTAGTCTAAATTAATTAATGTGGCCATAGCATAAAACATATAGCAGACTCTTCAATAATCTTTCCCTACTGATTTATAATCAAAGTAGAATCTAATTGAAGAATGAAAGGAGCCTCTCTCAAGAAAATAGGGGGGCTAGGGAATATCGTTCTATCACCTCTACCCATTTCCTGCCCCTTTTGCTATGAATAGAAGAGGGGGAGAGGGAGGCTGAGTAAAGACAGTCCAGTTGTCAAGATGCAGTGATCGCAGTTGGATTTCCCCTCCTCTTCTCCTCGGTGAGAGGAGGCTTGGGGGTGTAGGGCTTACATGCTGGGCTGCTAATCCAGAGGTCAGCTGTTTGAACTCATGAACCGCTCCACATGAGACATGCTCCCGTAAAGATTAAGGGACTTGGAAACCCCCAGGGGCCAGTCTGATAAGGTCTCCAATGAGTTGGCATCGACTTGATGATCATGAGTTTATTGTTCGATCTTCTTTACTTAAATCATAGTGAGTTCAGTAAGTCTCACTGGTGAAAGAGCACACTGTCTCTTCCCCATGTGAAGCTGGAGAGGGCTCAGAGAATTCCCGCACATGGCAAAGGTGCCTTCACGAAGGAGAAACCAGCATCTCATTTTCCAGTTGGTCACCTCTTTTGTGACTAAGTTGCTAGTGTTCATTTGAGTCAGGAAATGGTGAAAAAGTCCGGAGTTTGGAGTGAGGGTAGGATTGAAGCAGACTGGCAATGGTGGGATGTGCAGCCACTACATGGGATTTAGTCTCTTCGGTGATCCCTCATCTGACAAGAAGCTGAAGGAGACTTCCCAAACTGATGGTGGCTGCAAAGAGCAAGCCAAAGCTGATCTCTCGCATCAAGAACTGTTTAATGAGGACTCTTCCCAAGTTCCCCCACAGAAGTTCTGAGCATACCTCATGAGAAAGACAGCCTTTCCATACCTACTACAAAGAGGGTATTGATTACCGTAGGCGGTCAGCTATGTCTTAGAAACCATCATTTGACAAGGATAGTGGCCAGGAAAAAAAGATATGTATCCCTTTCTTTTTTCCTCCATTCCTCACCATGCAATGAGAGGAATAGAGCCAGAGGGAGAAGGGAAATAGACCGGATACTCTCCATACTGTAAGTCCTTGGCCAGAGTCCACCCTGAGCTGGGGAATTAGAGAAAATTAAATTGAAGCTTTAAATTGAACTGGGCAATTTTTAATAATGTAAAATGTCTGTGAGTCTGTGGGATTTGCCTGCGACGCCAAAAGGAGAACAAAGGAACATTTGAATGAGCATTGTTAAAGGCAATGGTTGGACAAAAAGAAGCCCATTTCATGGTTGCATCCCACCAAATTCAGACGGTCCCCAAACAATTGCTACATGTTACATCATTGAGGTCTCGTAAAGGTTGTCATAATTGTGAATGTAAATCAGTTAGTATCAAGGGCACACTGTAGTCAGCGTGATTTATAAATGGCCAAGTATTTCATGTGCTCAATTTATTTACCAGATTCTGCTACCCTCGAGGGGAGGGTTTATATCATTCATCTGTATGTCCCTGCCTTGTCAGTGTTTGACCTAGTACTTGACCCATTCTATACACCGATAAAGTGTTGGGGAATGAATGGATCAATTTCAGATTCAGTTTTTACAAAGTTTTAGATTCCAGCACAAATCTATAGTGATTCTATCACCATCTTACCGATATTTCTAAACTTCAGTGAATCTCAGTTCCCTTCAGCACAAAGAAGATGGTGATGTCTGCAGCTGATCAATTCTTCAGGAGTAATTAAGAGAGAACTCATTATTTAATGAAAATTTAGATCAAAAATTAAAAAGAAGCAACTACAAACTTCCTGTTCAAGGCGCTTAACTGCCTTCCTGAAGCTCATTGACTTAAAAGTATGAATGTGCAAAAGGAATAAATCTCTTCAATCTAATGAAGAATGTAGAAGATAATTTGCTCACAAATGCACAAGGGAATTCAGCAATTTCTGGAAGGTGGAAAGCACATGACTGTGCCGAATGATAATTGCATTGTGCATTAGATACAGAAAGTGTGACATGTGACTTGAAATCATCAGAGACTTGCTGCAGAGTCCAAAGTGATTAATGTGGCTGGAAACAGCAGGATTAATGGAAAGTTCCTATGCATATCTGCATGCAAATTGGTACCTTTGTGTTTCTTATATACCTCTGTACTTATACTTCCAGAATTCAGGTATTTATCCTCAGGCATTTTATTGTTGAATGCACCCTTTGGTGAAAGCCAGGGCCTTTGTAGGTCTTGGTAACCCAGCCCTTTATACTCTGGATATTTGAAAATCAATGTTGACAGCTAACTTCTCACCATTCATGCCAACACAGCTCCATTACCCTATACAATCCAGGGACCTAACTGGAAAATTAACCTACTAACATAGTACTAGAGCAAATCCAACACATGCGACCTACTCCTTCTTTCTCTTGTAAGAACAGGGAATCAAGTATCATCAGCTACATAAGGGGAATCAGAACATTAAGAGAAAGAATATACAAACAAAAACTGACATTGGATGAAAACAAAATAATTCGGGGGATCTGAGTAACCTTTAAAAACCCCAAATATATTTAGAGCCATTCAAGAAAATTTTCCACAAAATAAAAATAGGAAATTTTGGTGGCCAGAAGCAATTGAGAAAATCTCCTTGAATGGAAGGAAAAATCCAGAGATGAAATATATGGGGGCAGAGGGTGCGTGGATCTAGAGGGAGTTACTGAGACCAATGCAGGCGTTTTAAGATGACTAACATCATTCCCAAAAGAAAACTAGCAAAATGGAAGTCCAGAAACTAGCAAAGAATAACAGACGAAAAAAATTCACATTAGACACACTGCATTCAGAAAACAATAGCACAAAATCTTGACATTTCTGAGAGAAATCGTCTTTCAAACTGCAAGCCTATGTTAGAATATCAGTCAAATGTGAAGACAGAAAGTTCATTTCAAGGCTCAGGATGCTTTTCGCCTACACTACTTTTCTTAGGAATATAATTGAGAATTTTCTAACAAAACAAGTTGCTCAACAAAGAAAGAAGGCAGCTTGGGATGCAGAAAACAGTCGGCTTAAAAATTGTTTTTCTGACATTCAAATTTAGCTATGAATTTTATATTTTTATTTGCTAAACCTGGAAATTTTGAAAACAGAGAATCCAAACTAATTAGGCAGAGAAATCTCAGAAATAAAGCTATGCAGTGAGATTAGAATCAAAGGATCCAGAACAGAGCCAAAAATAACAAAGGCTCTGCACAAAGGGGATGCTGAGAAAGGGGGAGCTTGGAATTGTAGGATAATCGAGAAGGTAGTGCTGATGAAGTATCTTGAAGACAAAAATTGAAAGGAAACTATATATATGTCATCGTCCTATAGTAGAAGCAAACTAAAATGTAGGAAAATGAATAAATTATAAGGTTTACATTTAATATCAGAGACAGGGTAGGGAAGTAAATACAATGGCCTATTTACAAAGCTATATGCCGATAAAGACGTAAATGTCTTTTGCTTTTAACTTTTAGAATAAGCATATGGATACAAAAAATCCAACTGGAGTTACAGAACTGAATATACAGGGTGAGAAACTTCTTGGTCATATGAAAGTTTAACTATGGAAGGTAGCTTGCAGTCTTCTTCAGTTCATGGTACCATGGTGGCTTGTATGTTGCGGTGATGATGGATGCTATGTCACCAAGTACTTCGAGTCCCAGCAGGGTCACCCAAGATGAACAGGTTCCAGCAGAGCTTCCAGACAAAGAACAGATTATAAAGAAGGGATTAACCTTGAAAACCTTATGAATAGAAGCAAACGATTGTCAAATGTAGTGTCCAAAGATGAGGCTCTCGGGTTAGAAGGCACTCAAAATACGACTGGGGAAGAGCTGCCTCCTCAAAGTAGACTTTTACTTAATGACATTTAAAGATGGCACAGGAGCCACAGCGGATCCCTCTTGCTACACAAAAAGGAAGGAGAGTCCAACTCCTCAACAGCCCGAGACCTACCTGTCCAAAGCAGAAGTCAAACATGCCTCCACCCTCCATCCTTCCTTACCTACCTCTGACACCAGCGGTTCTTCCTACGACATGCTACCTCTCTGCAGGGCTTGAAAAGCCATTGGAATGGCCACATAGAACTCACAGACAATACACATAATTATGGGGTTTCATTAGGTGTATTACAAGGTTACTATAAGCCAGGTCAGAACACTTTAGGGATGCATCCTTTGTTCACAGCAAGACCTCTCCTCAGCCAGTAGTCAAGGAGCTCTCTAGTCCTCATCTACTAAGACATGTGGTCCCTTGGCCTCTGCTTTCATGAGCCAGGCAGCCTGCATGATGCTCTGCTTACAGTCTCATCATCTCAAAGCTGCTCCTCTGCCCTGTCTTATGGTCTTCTTGCCTCAGCCTCTAGTCTCAGCCTGACTCTTTGTTCTGTATCGTGGACTCTGTACAGCAACCTCTGGTGCCCTGGTGCCCTCTGGTAGACCTTTCCCCCATGGAGTGGCTGTGGCTTCAAACTGCTGACCTTGCAGTTTTACAGTCCAATGTGTAGTCACTGTGCCACCAGAACTTCTCAGATTTGACCCAGTTACAAAGCTATGATGAGGTATAAGATGGCATGGAGAATATCACACATGAAGAAAACACAAGTTCATTAAAAAGACATTGTTTTCTTTTGTCACTTTGTTTTTCTCTGTCTAGATAAGATAGGCATGATAAATAATGTGGAGGAGAAGACAATGGAACCAATAGTTCTGGGGTAGGGGGCAGGCAGGACACATGGGATAGGGGGAGGCAGGGGAAAGGAAGTGGGTGTTAACCCAGGGAAAAGGGAACAATAAGTGATTTAAAATCGATGGCTAGGAGGATGCAGAAGGTCTGGTGGGGCTTGATCAACGGCAATGTAACTGAGAGGAATTACTGAAACCCAAATGAAAGCTGAGCATGATAGTGGGACAATAGGAAAATAAAAGGAAATAGAGAAAGAACTAGGAGGCAAAGGGCATTTGGGGCATTTATAGAGGTCTAAATACAGGCATGTACATGTGTAAATAATTTATATATGACAATGGGGAAATAGATCTATGTGCATATATTTATAGGCTTAGTATTAATGTAGCAGATGGACATTGGGCCTCCACTCAAGTTCTCCCTCAAGGCAAGAACACTTTGTTCTGTTAAACTGGCATTCCATGATGCTCACCTCCCAACATGATCACTGAAGACAAATGGGTGCATAAGCAAATGTGGTGAAGAAAGCTGATGGTTCTCAGCTATCAAAAGATATAGCATCTGGGGTCTTAAAGGCTTGAAGATAAATAAGCAGCCATCTAGCTGAGAAGCAACAAAGTCCACCTAAAAGAGGCACACTAGCCTGTGTGATCATGTGTCGATAAGATCAGGTATCAGGCATCAAAGATCCAAAACAAAAAATCATATCATTTTGAATAAGGGAGAGTACAGGGTGGAGACCCCAAGCCCATCTGTAGGCAATTGGACATCCTCTTACAGGAGGGTCGCAGGGAGCAGATGAGTCAGTCAGGGTGCAGTATAGCACCAATGAAATATACACTTTCCTCTAGTTCTTTAATGCTTTCTCCCCACTCCCCCACCCCCATTATCTTGATGCCAATTCTACTTTATAAATCCGGCTGTACCAGAGCATGTACACAGGTACAGATCAGAACTGGAAACACAGGGAATCTGGGACAGATAAACCCCTCAGGACCAATATTTTGAGAGTAGCCATACAAAGAGGGGAAGGAGAAGGTGGGGGGAGAAAGGGGAGACTGATCACAATGATCTACATATAACCCCTTCCCAGGGTGATGAACAGCAGAAAAGTGGGTGAAATGAGACATAAGGCAGTATAAGAAATAAAAAAATGATAATTTATAAATTATCAAGGAATCATAAGGCAGGGAGGGTGGGAAAGGGAGGAGAAAACTAAGGAGCTGATACCAAGAACTCAAGTAGAAAGAAAATGTTCTGAAAATGATGATGGCAACAAATGTACAAATGTGCTTGACACATGATTGGATATATGGATTGTGATAAGAGTTGATCAAACCCCACAATAAAATGATTTATTAAAGTAAAAAAAGACAGGAAAGAAAGAAAAGATCAAAGTGGATGGTAGAAGACACTCTGAAACTTGTTCTTGAATATATCATAGGTGAAGTAAATGGACAAAATGATGAAGTAATATTAGCTGAACATAAATTTTCAAATGGAACCTAGAGAAGAGAAAATAGAGTAATAAATGGCCCAAAGACCTGGAGTTAGAAAGCTAAAAAGGAAAAGCAAACAAATATGCTCAGCATATCTGAAGCTGAAAATAAGGGGAAAAATCAATACTGGAGTTACAATATTTGAAAGATTCCATGGGCAAAATTATTTCAAAGAAGATAGAAGGAATACACAGAGACCATTTAAAGAGGTAGCATTTGGTCAAGAACCAATGGTATTGACGAAAGAAGTCCAAGCTGCTGGAGGCATGAGCTACAAACAGAGAAATTGATGGAATACTGATCGAAATGTTTCAACAGCTGATGAAGTGCTGGAAGCATTCACTTGCCAAAAACTTTGGAAGCTGCCTACCAGACCAGTCGACTGGAGGAGAGCCATAACAGTGCTCACTCCAAAACAGGATCCAAAGGGACCATTGATGTCACATTGCACAGAAAAAGCCAATGATATCATTAATGTCACATCAGGAAAAATGAAAATATGGCTGCCTCAACATATGAACAGGGAAATTTCAAACAGAGGAGTATGTTTAACAAGAGACATCAACACTGATGTCAAATGGATCTTGTCTAAAAGCAAAGAACAACAGAAAGAAGTTTACTACACAAAGAAATTCAACTCTATGGATCATAACACGCTATGGATAACATTGAGTAGAACGTGAATTTCAGAACATTTACCGTGCTCGTGTAGGACCTGTACACGGACTATGAGGCAGCTTGTTCTACTTGAACAAGGGGATGCTGTGTGGTTTATAAACAGGAAAGGTGTGCTTCAGCATTGTATCCTTTTACCACACTTATTCAATCTCCATCTAAGGAAATAGTGCAAGAAGTTGGAATATATATGAGAGATTGCGGCATCAGGATTGGAGAAGGCTTACTGACAACCTTCATATGAAGACGACACAACCGTGCTTGCTGAAAGTGAGGAGGATGTGATGAAAATAAATGAATGAAACTTCAGAAGGGATTGCAACTCAATGTAATGAAAACAAAAAAGTCACAATTGGACCAAAAGGCAGCATCATGATAAATGGAAAGGGGATTGAAGTTATGACGGATGTCCTTGGGCTCTTATCTATAAGCATTGCTCACAGAGGCAGCAGTGGAGAATGGAAGTTCTGGGTTGGGCGAATCTGCTGCATGCGACCTCGTTAATGAGTTACAAGACAAGGCTGTCACCTGGAGCTTTATGGGGCACCTAAAGCAACCACATGCTCAATCACCTCAGATACACGTGAAAGCCAACATGCAGCAAGGAAGCCTGCACAAGGGTTGATACCTCTGAATTAGGAGGTTGGCAACAAATATTGAAAGAACTGTGGACTGCCAGAAGAGCAAACACGTCTGTCTCAGTAGGAGTATGGTCAGAATGCTCTTTAGAAACACATATGGCAGCAATTTGCCTCAAATAATCTGGACGTGTCATCAGGAGATGTTATCAGGAGAGAGTGGTCTCTAGAAAAGAGCACAATGCTTGGTAAAGAAGATGACCTTCAATAGCAAAACCCACCGCCCTTGAGTTGAAGGGGCTGCAACAATGGGTTCAACCTTCACAATCGTGAGGATACATCTAGGCAGTGTTGCTTCTGCTGCCGTGAATGGCAATGGACTGAACAGTATCTAGAAGCAACAGAAGCTGGAGGGTAGGAGGGAAAAGAAACTAAGAGGGACAGACAGAACAATTTCCTCCTCATATTGCGAAGAGTGAAAACACTAACTACACATAAAGGTGTTGGTATATGCTTAAAGTCAGAAAATAACCATTAGGAAACTATTAAAAAGCTACTAAAGATGAGAATATGAGGGAGATCAGGAAACAAGATATGGTAAAAGAATTAGAAATGTGTTTTTTATTGAGGAATGGTTATTATTTGAGGTTAATATATTGTTGTTCAGTTCCATTCAAGTGGTTCAGACTCATAGCAACAGGACAACCCACTGTCTGCCCCAGCGCCTCCCCCACCCTCTTTGGCCTGAGCCCAGTGCTGTGGCCACGGTGTCAGTCCATGTTGTTCAGGGATGCACTCCTTTCTGCTTTATCATAGAAGTCAGGAAAAGTTACTTACATCAACTGAGCACTGTGTTTATTTTGAAATCTCTGTTCCACCTGTTTCAACCGTTTAGAAAACCTCTAGTGTCTCTCATGGTTAATATAGCATAAAATAAAAGAGTAAGCGTATTGTTTAAAGTCATGTACAAAATTTCAGGAAGAACTTAATGCAGAGGAACGAAATTGTCTCTGTAGAATGAAACTGGGAGAGGAGTGCTAGGACTCTTCACTGTGGTTTGATGTATGTTCATCAGATGTAACATTTTGATACACATTGTTATAATTAAATCAAAGAGCAGTGTTGGACTTGTGGTTTAAATAAACAGATTTGTGAAATCACCTGTCCATTTTGGAAGAGATTTTTGAATGAATTAAAGGCGATATTGCTATAGTTCCGCTTAGAGGCCAAATTGAATATAAAACTTAAATGAAAAGTTTAATCTTTTTCCCCCTCTACTTAAAAAAAATCTTTATTTTCATCCCCCTCCCCTCTAAAAGTTTTATCTTCTTAATCTTTCCAGTTTCCCTATACAAAGTTTAGATATTGAAAGTCTGTCTAATTTGGTTATCATGCGGCATCAAAAAACACTCAAATGTTGCTGTAGCAGAATTGCTATAAACTGAAGTGTTTCTATTCGCCAGAAGGTGGCATCAAAAGATCTCTAGTTCGTGCTTTTCAAGCGTCATGAACAACTTCACTGAAACTCCAAAGTCAGACAAAGTTATACACATCGACAGAGCTCTATGTGTCTTTTAAATCTCTCTTTCACCTGCTATTGACATTTTAGAAAACTCTCATTGAGAGAAAACTCTCATTGACACAATGGTGTCCTATTGGTTAGCCATAGATAGACAAAGCAAACACGACCAAATGCTATATTCTGTGTATAAACATGGAGATAAAAAATTAAGGTAAGTTAGAAGGAATGCCTTACAGAGTTGATAATATGAGGTGCTCTAGTTTCATCATGATTGTAACATACAAAAGTATTTTCCCCATGAACATAGAACATTCTTCCATTTATTTATTATTTTTATTCTTCAATTTATGTGTTTTGTAATTTACTTTGTACAAGTCTATTTTTCTGGTTAGATTTATTCCTAAGCCTTTCATTTTGGGGGGTTGTTATTTAAAATGGTATTTTAAAAAATTTCTTTTTCAGAGTTCTCTTCCTTAATATAAAACAATTCTATTAATTTTTATGTTGATTGTATAGCCTGCCATGTTGCCAATGTTTCAATTAGGTCCAGCAATTTTCTTTTTTTCTTCAATTTAAATCATTTTATTGGGGGCTCATACAACTCTTATCACAATCCATATGTGCATCCATTGTGCTAAGCACATTTGTACATTTGCTGCCATCATCATTCTCAAAACATTTGCTTTCCACTGGAGCCCCTGGCATCAGCTCCTCATTTTTTCCCTCCCTCTTCCATCCTCCCTCCTTCAGGAACCCTTGATAATTTATAAATTATTATCTTGTCATATCTTACACTGTCTGATATCTCCCTTCACCCACTTTTCTGTTGTCCGTCCCCCAGGGAGGAGGCTATAATGTAGATCCCTGTAATTGGTTTCCCCTTTTCACCCACCCTCCCTCCACCCTTCCGGTATCGCCACTGTCATTGCTGGATACCATAGAGTCAGGTTCAACTCTTTTCAAGCTCTGTACTCCAGAAAGGTCTTCTTGGACTCCATTGCATATTAACCAACACAATTTCATGTTGGTTACTTTAAATGCACCGATTTTCCTCTGTATTTCTTATTTATTGTCCAGGTTGTGTACACATATGAAGCAATTGAACAAACTAGTGCTTGGGTCAGACACACTTTGGTCCTTGTCATAGGCTGCATGTGTTTACCAAAAATATGAAAGCGTTTCAAAAAGGTTGTGGAAATTTTCCACTATCTCTTAATCCCATTCAGCAACTGTCTGTGCCAACTTGATTTGGTCATGGTATAGAGTGATTTGGCAGTTATTTAATCATTCCCACAATGTGGTATAATGTACTTAACCAATGGTAACGAGATAAGGATTAAACAAGCCTGAGGAATGCAAAGGCGTTTCCCTGGAGTGTGGCACTGTGCTAGAGTAAAGTTGCTGAAATATGACTGCTCTATCTATTTCTTTGTAAATCCCATAAAATAATTGGTTTAGACCATGCAAATGTTGTTTCTATGGTAGGTAGGCACTGTCCAATCAATTCCAACTCAGCAATCCTATGACCATCAGACTGAAACACTGCCCGGTCATGTACCATCCTCACAAGTGTTCTTGTGGTTGACCCCATTGTTTCAGGCGTGATGTTAATTCATCTTGACTCAGGTATTCCTATTTTTTACTGCTCCTCTATTTTATCAGGTATGATATATTTTTCCAGGTACTGGTCTCTCCCGATAACATGTCCAACGTATGTTAGATGAGGTCTTGCCTCTTTACTGCTAACCATCATTCTGGTTGTACTTCTTCTAAGACAGATGTTTGTTCTTTTGCAGTTCACGGTGCTTTCAATATTTGTCACCAGCACCATCATTCAAATGCATGGATTCTTTTTCGGTCTTCTGAATATGGGACAGTTGAAAATAACATGGCTTGGGTCAGGCACGCCTTAGTTCTCAAAGTAGCATCCTTGCAATTGAGCATTTTAATGAATGCAATGCAGCATTTGATCTCCTGACTGCTGCTTCCATGAGCACCGACTGTTGATTCAAGCAAGATGAAATCCTGGACAACTTTAATCTTTTCTCCACTTATCACGATGCTACCTACTAGACCAGCTGTGAGAATTTTTGTTTTCTTTACATTAAGTTTTAATCCCTGTTGAAGGCTGCAATCTTAATCTTTACCAGCAAGGTTGTATCATCTGCATATCACAGACTTTTAGTCAGCCTTCCTCCGATCCTGATATCTCTTTTCTTCTTCATATAACCCAGATTCTCTGATGATTTGCTTAGCATGAAGATCGAATAAATATGGTGAGAGGATACAACCCCCTTGCATAGCTTTCCTGATTTTAAACCAAGCAGTACTCCCTTGTTCTGTCCACACAACTGCCTCTTGATCCATTTACCAGTTCCGCAAGAGCACAATTAAGTATCCTGGAATTCCCATTTCTCTCAAAGATATTTATAATTGGATATATGTGATCTACACATTGAAGGCCTTTGCACAGTCAATAAAACACAAACAAACACCTTTCTGATATTTTCTTCTTTGAGCTAAAATCCATCTGACATCAGCAATGATGTCTCTTATTCCATGTCCTCTTCTGAATTTTGCCTGAAACTCTGGAACCTCCCTGTGAATAGACTGCTGCAACCATTGTTGAATGATCTTCAGCCCAATTTTGCTTGCATGCAGTAACAATTATATTGTTCTATAATTTGTGCATTCTGGAAGATCACCTTTCTTTAGAATAAGTACAAATATGGATTTATTCTAGTTAGTTGGTCAGGTAGCTATCTTTGAAATTTCCTGGCATAATGTCTTCAGTGTTTCACAGCTTGTTGAAACATTTCAAATGATATCCCATCAATTCCATCACCATGCAAATCTGGTGTGTGAAACACTAACAGAGGGTATTGATCAGTTTAGCCATTACTTTAGGCTAATAAGCCTTTCTTCATCTCAGAGAGAGCCATCCCAGAAACAGAGAGTATCCCAGAACCATCAAGAAAAAAAATCCACCAATGGAGTGCATGTGAGACCCTCTGTAAAGTCACAGAGACAAGAGAGGCTGCTGTGCTGAGACTATGAGGCAGAGCAGAGAAGCAGCAATAAGATCATAAGTGGGGCAACAACATTCCTAGCCTACTTAACAGTGTCCAAGGGCTGACATGACTGAGAGGGTGAGAACCGGGTAGAGATGTGGCTACTGGTTGAGAAGAAGTCCTTAGTGGCCAAAAGATTGTAACCTTACTGTGTTCTGACTCTGACTTGTGGTAATATGATAACTTCCCTAATAAATACCTACCATCACGAATATTGCTTGAGTTGTGCAAACCCAGCAGAGAAGTAGAGTGCTGTAGGAGGAATGATGGGTGTCAGGATAAGGGTCAGAATAGATTTTTTAAAAGGGTGGAAGATAAATGCATGTCTGACACGTCTGCCTGGTGGCAATTGGCCTTGGGCTGGGATGAAGTTGCATTTTCCTTCTCTCTACTGAAGGAGGAGGTGGTCAGATGTGGCCCTATGCCACTTCCTCACGCCACCAACAGCAAGAGATAAAAGGAAAGAGAAGGGCCAAGAGAGAAAGGGACCTATACTATTACCAAGAAAGAGAGCCTAGAGTAGCGTGTGTCCTTTAGACCCAGGGACTCTGAACTGGGAATCGTCTAGACACATGGAGATCTCCAAGGAATGTCAAGTCCATTGATGCTGAAAGAAGATCAGCCCTTCTTCCTAAACTGTGAGCCAGCATTTGGAATTCAGATTACTAGCCACAGAAAATATGAGAGAATAAATATCTGTTTATTCAAATCATTCATTTGAGGTCTTCTCTTATAGTACCATTTTATCACTAATGAAGTCCTCAAAATGACATCATTGTTTTTTTAACTCCGTAAACAGATTTGCCTAGTGCAATAGGTCATTGAATTACTTGACAGCTGTTTCCAAGGGTGGTGATTGTAGCTCCTACTAAACTGAAATTCTTGACAAGGTCAATATTTTCTCCATTTGTCATGATGCTGCTTATTGGTCCAGTTGTAAGGGTTTTAATTGGCCTGTCATCGGTAATTATCGACACATCTTGGTTTCCTGTTAAATCAATGTCACATCAAAGAAGTTCAATATTCCATGTTCAATTTGCATTTTTAAATGATGTGGTTGAACAGAATTTTCTATTTTTTATTGGCTATGATGTTATTTCCTGATATAGGGCCTGATGGTAAGCCCTCCAGTTGGAAGACATTAACAATGTAACTGGGGAAGAACTGCTTCCTCAACGTAGACTTGACCTTGATGGGGTAGATGGAGCAAAACTTATAAAACATGCAATCAAGATGCTTTGATATAATTACCAGTGATTGAACTGGAAAAGTTGAAACAAAGAGGAAGATTCAGTAGTTGGCAAATACGGCATTGGTGATAGAAATGAAGCTGGAGATTTTCTGGGAGAATTTTTTAAAACCAATGACTTCATTGCAAAGATCTTTTTCAGTGACATAAATGGCAACTCTACATGTAGACTTTGCCAAATGGAATATACAGATGGGAGAGATGATGGAGAAGCTTAATATCTCAGGCCAAGCAAGGTCAGAGGCAACTGCTGAACAGACTGTCGATTGCTGTATGCAAGTTCAGGCTGAAGTTGAAGAAAATTAAAACAAGTACACAAGCACCAAAATTCAACTTTGAATCTACCCCACCTGAATTCAGAGACCATCTCAAGAATATGGTATTTTCAATGGCTTCAAAGCATGTGATATTTGGGCCACGGACTGCCAGAAAAGCAAACACATTGGGAAAAGTATAGGCAGAATGTGCCTTATGAGCAAAGATGGAAGAGAATTTGACTCTTGTATTTTGATCAAATCATAAGACACCAAAACCTCATTGCCATTGAGTTGATGTCATTTCATAGCAAACTTATAGAACAACCTAGAACTGCTCCTGTGAGTTTCCAAGAGTGTAACTCTTTACAGGAGTAGAAATCCCATCTCTTTTCCCACTGAGCAATTGATGGTTTGAATTGCGGATCTTGTTGATTGCATCCCAATTCATCAAAACTGCGACAACAGGGATCCTCCAGGAGAAACCAGTCCCTGGAAGAGGATGTCACGCCTGATAGAGCAGACGGCCCTTTGAAGAGGAGAAGCCCCTCAGTGAGATACATTGACAGCGAAGCTGCAGCAATGGGCGCCAACACAAGAAATAGGAGGAGTGGTTGGTGGCCTTGTTCATTGGGCTGGGATGAGTCGAAGTCAATTTGATGACTTCTAGCAACCACAGCATATTTTTTCCTGTTTATGACTTTTGCTCATTTTCTCTGGGATGATCACATCTTCAGTTTGACTGTGTGACGGTTCTTCATATAGTAGCATGACCACACCTCTGTCAAAGATACGTGTTGAAAATCCTTTTCCTGAATTCCCAATTATCTTTAAACTTTGTTTGTGATGAATGTGTTAGTTAATTTTATGTGTCCAATTAGCTAGCCTACGATGCTCAATGTTTGACCAGATATTGTACTAGCTGCTGTCTTGTAATGGAAGGTAAGATAAAGCAAGGTGATACAATCATCTTCCTTAATGTCGTCAGCTCTTTGAAAGGGAGGTGCTCTGTCTCCACAATATAAGTTGATGTTCTAGCAGATACTCTCCCTCAAACTTAGACTTTTCTTATCTGTGCTCTAGGATGTGTGTTGTAAGCCTATGGAAGCGCCTGGCCTGCCACCTGGCCCGCAGATTTGGGGTTCATTATCTCTCGAACTTGTGTGATCCACTAGAGCTCTACAGGCTGCCGACTGATTTAAGGATTGGGAATTTGCCAGCCTCCACCACTGTGTAAGCCATTTCCTAAAGTAAATCTCTCTATTTATACCTACATATAGCTCATTGATCTTTCACTTTTAGAAAACTCGACTAAAATAGTGGGTGATAGTGGGTTTGCTTTTGTGTAATACCTCTCAGCCTTCATCATATCTGTGGGTTTGGCGTCATGTTGAGAAAAACCCTTATTGCCAATTCTAAAACTATTTCCCTTCATTTTCTTCTATAAGTCTAATAGTTTCATATTTTGTATATAAATTTTTCCATATTTCAGCATTCACTTTTGTATAAAATAGAAGATACATACATCCAGTTTTCATTTTAGTTTTATGAATAGGATTCCAGTTAAAACAACATAATTTATTTAACTGTCCATCGTATTGTTGACTTGAAATTCCACTTTTATCAGAATCAAAATACATATTTATAAATAGGTTTCCTCTTCCCTCTGCTAGTTCCACATTGTTTTAATAACATTATTAGTTTGATATATTTATTCCAATATATTAATAGTTTGATATATTTATTATTTCAGTAGATACATTTTAAATAGCATGATAGTGGGAAAAGAGGAAAGTCAAAGAAAATAGAGAAAAGAGCTAGGAGGCAAAGGGCATTTATAGAGGTCTAAATAAAGACATGTACATATGTAAATATATTTATATATGAGGCTAGGGAAATAGAGCTATGTGCATATATTTATAGGTTTGTATTAAGGTAGCAGATGGACATTGGGCCTCCACTCAAGTACTCCCTCAATGCAAGAATACTTTCTTCTTGTAAATTGGCATTCCATGATGCTCACCTTCCTCACATAATCACTTAAGACAAAGTGGGCGAATAGGAAAATATGGTGAAGAAAGCTGATGGTGCCCGACTATCAAAAGATATAGTGTCTGGAGTCTTAAAGGCTTGCAGATAAACAAGCGTCCATCTAGCTCAGATGCAACAAAGCCCACATGAAAGAAACACACCATTCTGTGTGACCACGAGGTGCCGAAGGGATCAGTTATCAGGCATCACAGAACAAAAAATCATATCATTGTGTACTCACCTCCATGATACGATTGCTGAAGACAAATGGGTGCATAATCAAATGTGGCAAAGAAAACTGACGGTGCCCGGCTATCAAAAGATATAGCATCTGGGGTCTTAAAGGCTTGAAGGTAAACAAGCGGCCATCTAACTCAGAAAAAACCAACCCCACATGAAGAAGCACACCATCCCATGTGATCACCAGGTGTCAAATGGATCAGGTATCAGGCATCATCAGAACAAAAACTCATATCATTGTGAATGAAGGGGTGTGTGTGGAGTGGAGACCCAAATTCCATTTATGGGCCACTGTACATCCCCTCACAGAAGTGTCTCAGGGAGGAGAAGAGCCAGTCAGGGTGTGATGTAGCAATGATGAAAAATAAACTTTCCTCTAGTTCTTAAAATACTTCCTCTCCTCCCCGCCCCGCCCCCCAGCCATCATGATCCCAATTCTATCTTACAAATATGGCTAGACCAGAGGAAGTACACTGGTACAGATTGGAACTGGAAACACAGGGAATCCAGGGTGCATGATCCCTTCAGGACCAGTGGTGGGGTTGGCAATACTGAGAAGCTGGAAGGAGAGTAGGTTGGAAAGGGGGAACTGATTACAAGGATCTACATATAACCTTCTCCCTGAGGGACGGACAACAGAAAAGTGGGTGAAGGGAGATGTCAGACAGGGCAAGATATGACAAAATAATAATTTATAAATTATCAAGGGTTCATCAGGGAAAGGGAGTGGGAAGGAAGGGGGAAAATGAGTAGCTGATGCCAGGGGCTTAGGTGGAGAGCAAATGTTGTGAGAATGAGGGAAATGAATGTATAAATGTGCTCACACAATTGATGTATATATGGATTGTGATAAGAGTTGTATGCACTCCTAACAAAATTATATATATATGTGTGTGTGTGTGTGTGTGTGTGTGTGTGTGTGTATATATATATATGTGTATATATATATATATATATATACATACACACACACACACACACACACACACACACACATATATATATATCCTGTGCAGCAGATTCACCCAATACAATGCATCTTTTGATTTCTTGACTGATGCATCCATGAACATTGTTTGTGGGCCCAAGCAAGACACAATTCTTTTATATACTTCTTGGGATATAAACTTCTTAGCATGACAAGCGCTGCCACTGCAGACAGCCTAAGGACCATAGCTGAAGTGTTCTTCGCCATAATGTTTGCAGTTGCATTCTGGGGATGGGGTGGTTGTTGTCTGTTTACCCAGCTAGGACCAGTTTGTATAGGAAAGGAATTGGTTAAGAAGAACTAGGAGAAGAAATTACAATCATAGAAACACATTTGTGAGAATGGAGGGGTGGTTTGCTAGAAGAAAAAAAAATGAGACAAAGTTTTTCCTGCTTTATTTCTTTTAATAAAGAAATAAAAAATTTGCTTTCAGGAATGAAAACATATAAGAAACATTTTAAAGGTGTTTAATGTAAAACTCATAGTTTCTTTTAGCTACTTAGGGCTATATCCAGATTTTCCCGGTAAAACCTACCAAGCACAGATGACATCCAGTTTTAGAAGGTGTGATGATTCGTGAATAGGCACAGTAGCCAAAATAACTCAAACAACCATGCACTCTGAGGCTTTTTGGGGTTTTTTTCAATCATTTTATTAGGGGCTCATACAATTCTTATCACAATCCATACATACATCCAGTGTGTCAAGAACATATGCACATTTGTTGCCATCACCATTCTCAAATCATTTGCCTTCTACTTGAGCCCTTAATATCTGCTGCTCTTCATTTTCCCCTCCCTCCCCACTCCCCCCACCTCATGAACACTTTCATCATTTATAAACTATTAGTATTTTGTCATATATTACACTGTCCAATGTCTCCCCCTGCCTAGGAGACTATACATAGATTCTTGTAATCAGTTCCCCCTTTTTACCCCACATTCTCTCTACCCTCCAGGCATCGCTACTCTCACCACTGGTCCTGCAGGAGTCATTTGTCCTAGATTCCCTGTGTTTCCAGTTGCTATCTGTACCAATGTACATCCTCTGGTCTAGCCAGATTTGTAAGGTAGAATTGTGATCATGATAGTGGGGGGAGGAAGCATTTTAGAACTAGAGGAAAGTTATATGTTTCATCGTTGCTACCCTGAACCACCCTGACTGGCTTATCTCCTCCCCACAACCCTGCAGTAAGGGGTGTCTCATTGGCTGCCAATGGGCTTTGAGTCTCCACTTTGCACTCCCCCACATTTTCAATGATATGCTTTTTTCTTCCTTGATGCTTGATACTTGGTCCTTTTGACAGCTCATGGTCACACATGCTGGTGTGTTTCTCCATGTGGGCTTTGTTGCTTCTGAGCTAGATGGCCACTTGTTTATCTTCAAGCCTTTAAGACCCCAGAAGCTATATCTTTTGACAGCTGGGCACCATAAGCTTAATTCACCACATTTGCTTATGCATATGTTTGTCTTCATCGATCATATCAGGGAGGTGGTCACCCATTGATATGACTTTTAGTTCTGTGATTTCTGATAACTGGTCCCTTCGACACCTCGTGATCACACAAGCTGGTGTGCTTCTTCCATGTGGGCTTTTTTGCTTCTGAGCTAGATGGCCGCTTGTTCACCTTCAAGCCTTTAAGACACCAGACACTATCTCTTTTGATAGTCGGACACCATCAGCTTTCTTCACCACATTTGCTTATGCACACTTTTTTCTTCAGCAATCGTGTTGGGAAGGTGTGCATCCTGGAATGCCAATTTAATAGAACAAAGTGTTCTTGCACTGAGTAAGTGCTTGAGTGGAGGCCCAATGTCCATCTACTGCCTTAGTACTAAACCTATAAATATATGCACATATATCTGTTTCCCTACACTCATATAATATATTTACATATGTACATTCTAATCTTCAGACCTCTATAAATACCCTTTGTCACCCAGTTCTTTCTTTGATTTCCTTATACTTTCCTCTGGTCGCACTGTCATGCTCAGTCTTCATTTGGGTTTCAGTAATTTCTCTCGATTACCTTGCCCTTGCTGAATCCCTAGCAGGCCACTCATACCCTCCTTGCTACTGATTTTGGATCACTTATTGCTCCCCTGACCCTGGGTTGGTCAGTACTACCTCCTTGCCCCCTCCTCCCTCTCTCCCGTGTTCCCCCGGAACCATTGATCCCATTGTTTGTTCCTTTAGACTACTCATCCAGTTGATCTTATTTAGCTAGATCTATAGAGATAATAATATGCACCAAAAATCAAGTCATAGCAAGATAGGCAATGAGTGAGAACACAGCTATGACAACAAAAAATGAAACCAATTACCCATAGAAGAATAAATTAATTAAAAGAAAATAAAAAAGAAAGAAAAACCTGTAAATAGATCAAGGCCTGATTTTTGTTCTCTAGGCGTGTCCTTCAGTCAGGTCCAATGGGGTACCATGCTTTGGTCCAGAGCCTGTCCTTTGTACTCCCTTGGGGGCTCCCTGCTCTGCTCCCACGGTTGCTCTGCCGCACGCTTTTAGTTGTTTGCCTCAGTGTCTCAGGGTCAGTCGGGGCCAGTCTCAGCCCTGAATCTCCAGTGTTGTCCCCCTTAGGGCCCTGGGACATCAAGGGACAGTGTATCTCGTAGTGGGATCAGTCTTTTTGTCCACTCTGTCCATTGGCTGTTCAGAGCAGGGATATCGTCCTCCAGCCCTGATGGGCCAGGATGTGCTCCACTCTCTCTTCCTCCCAGCACTCTGAGTTTTTAGCAGCTACTCAGAAACCAGCCTTCCAAGAGCCCACTCCATAAAACATTTTAAAACATGGCGACTGATTCATATTTTCAATCCCAAATCAGTGTTCCAATCCATATGTTATAATTACATGTGTACTAAGCTGAGTCTTTATGTATTCCAGTGAAATTCTGCATAACAACAACAACCTCATGTCCTGAAGTCATATAGTATAAAATCTCTAATGGAAGGCTTCATCTATAAATTTCAGTTTTCTTAAAAAGTCGAGTAGGATTCATGTAAATATGATTTCTAAGTTCCAGCTCACACAGAAAAATTAAACAAAAGAAAGATTGCTATACTCACTCATTGGGGGTGCCCTTCTGGCCACAAAAATGCCCCTGGCTGTCTGTGGGATAAGCCAGTCTCCTGGGGTCTCCATGTACCCAGGCTGCAGAAAGAATAAGAACAAACCGCTATCAGCAACAGCTCTCTGAAAACATTCTGCTGTGAGACTTTAGAGCGCTCCTCTTGCAATATGCTAACCTCTCCCCTCAATCACAGAAGATCATTGATTTTCTGCAAAGAGTAATTTCTTAATGAAAAGTAAAATAAAATATGGATGAATCAGTCAGAAAGCACATTTCTCTTATTCTCTCAGGATTCATCTGGATTGTAGCCAAAACATGAGGTAATGCACTTAGAAGAGGACATTTATTAAAATGTGAGTTAGAGGGCATGTGACTACAGCTTCGGCTGGCTAGAAGTCACTTTTCTTATTGCTTGAAACGAGATGACTTCATATCAGAGCTTATAAATTTATAGTAAATAATATGATGTCATGCTTTTGGGCTACACATAAGCGAAGACCATACAAATTTTGAAAGAATAAATGACCAATTCAAATAGACTAGTTCTTTATAATAGAATGTGACAGTATGAAAGCACACACTAGCCACTGCAGAGGTTACAAAGAAATATTTACTATAGATTGTGTTGGATTATCTCAAGGTTTACCATTAACCTCAAGTGTTCTTAAACTTTTTTATTTTTTAAGAACATGCTGGGCTCTATATTATACAAATTGATCACTCCACTTCTCCCAAATTATGAACTTCATTTGACAGCTAAAATAAGAGGCCCACAGTGATGTGCAGTAACATATGTTAGTTAAATTGGGCAACACTTCCTAATTCTAGCGGAACTTTTCTAACTTCTCTGATTTGATTAATACAGTTCCTAAAAATCTAGGAAATGCATTAGTAATATAAAGCTTGCCTTTACTTATGGAAACACATCTCTTTGTGCTTGCTTCCTTCAATGCTTGCCTGGCTAGCTCCTTTCTCACATTTATTGGACTTGAAAATTCTTCTTATAATTCAGACCTTTATGTGCATCGTCTGTATTATGTGGGACATTTTTGAAAATTGATGCTGAATGACAATTTTAACGTGAAGAGAATTTTTCTTGGTAATTTTTGTCATCAGTCTAAACTTTTCCTTTCAGGATGTGTGTACTCAAAAATTCTCCTTTGGCTAATTGTTTTCCTGTGCCATGGTGGCCAAATCAATTTCATTATCAAATACCTGACTTATTTGGACAGATCTCTGTTGTCATATCCCCATCTTTAGTTTTCCAGAATAAGCAGGGGAACTATACACAAGGCACTTAAATGACATCTAAGCGTCTAATGGACACTGTCTCCAGAGACTGTTTTACTATTATTTTAGTTTTGATTAAGTCTCAGAAAGAGATCTAAATTTATTTGTCTCTATGTTCTGGCATATATTTCTTTTAGTTCTATTCCATTATTATTTTTAAAACAATCGTTATCTCAGAAACAAAGACCTGAGAATTTAGGATTGTCATTCAATATACATCTATTGCTCTCAGCAAATTACTTAACCGCCTTGAGTCTTGGTTTTCTTGAGTATAACAATGCCATCCCTGATAAGAGTGTTGAGAATATGAAAGAAGATCGTGAAAGACTACTAAGGAGGTATTTGCCTACAACCTAGACTTAGAAATGTCAGTGGTATTGTTGGAGTTTGGTTTTCACGAAGCAAATGGTAAGACAAGGACCGTGATGCAGGTAGTTTATTTGGGAGATGATGTCAGGGAACTTAAGTGAGAAAGTAAGGAAAATGATAAAGAAAAAGGAGTAAAATGAGTAAAAGTTACCATAATGAGTGAAATAGTGGATGCACAGCTCTTAGAACCTGCCGATGAACAATGTAGAACTGAGAGAAGTGGGCATGATACAGTGATAAACCAGCGTTTCCAACACATTCACATGGGCCAGTGGGAAGTAGCGTGAGGCCTGAGCGGCACCTTTGATGGTGCTTCCTCCCTTCTTTGCTTGATCATTTACGTAATTTGTTAATGAGTGCCAGGGACCTGAACTAGAAGTCAATACTACTGTAATTTATGTCAAAGTTTTCAAGAGATGCCTAAAAAGAAGAAAACACATTTTTAAAGGAGACTTGGAGAATAAATGAGACCTAAGAAATACTTCAACAAAACAACAAGGGCTTGGATAAGTGGCTAAGAGCCTGGAAGAAATTACAAACTGATTAAACACCATTTTTAAAACGTCTATTTATGAACTCCTTAGACTGTGCCAAGTAGTATGTCAAGTGTATTCCATCCATTGCCTCGTTTGAGTCTCGTAATATCCCCACGAGGTATGTACAATTATTTTCACTTAAATTTTACAGATAACTCCAGTTTATATTTTAATTCACTTCTCAATACCACACTAATTTTATATGATATAAACAAATTTTAAATTTAAGTGTATTTCAAAGTCTCATACTTTTAACCACTGAATGATACGCTTCTCAGAGTTATAACATTACGCGATAAGGAACAATTAAGATGAGCTTGTTAACAGTGAAAAACAAGAGTTAAGAGCTAAATGAGAATCAGCAGTATGTTGAACATTTAAAATGTCCAACCAAAATGGCACCGGTAATTTTAGAGCCTGAGAGCTTTGTGCTTCTGGGGTAAGGGAAAGGGTCTGTGAGGGATGTGAGACATGGGGAGACTGCAGAGGGGATGAAGATGGACGTGCCAAGGGAAGCATTTCCTTCTTGGCTTTCCTTCAGGCTGAGCTCCTGAGATGCTGCTACGCGTCTCCACATGGTCCTGGCATGGGAGTTGTGCTGCAGATGGTCTGTGTTTGAGCTGGAACGTTCAGTCTCTTACAAGCTGCAAGAGCTGGTTCAACCAGATCGCCTCACACCCAGGCTAGTCTATTTCCACTTACAATCTCCATCCAGTTCACATCTCTCCATATCTCCAGTGGTGGAATTTGGGGGGTGGGGGTGGGGAGGAGATGAAAAGAGATGTGTGACAGCAGTCATTTGCATTGTTCATAAAGTAGGTCAGATTTTATTTTCTTGTAATTTATCTACTCATGGAGCTTCCAAACTATGCTGTCCAGAATAGTAGCCACTAGCTACCCATATATATTGATCATTTGAAAGATGGTTTGTCCAAATTAAGATGTGCTATGAGTGCATAATACACATCAACTTTTGAAGACGCTATGAAGGTAAAAAGGAGTAAAAATTAATTCACTAATTATGTCAATATCTATTATAGTTTTGGAACAATAATATAAAACGTTGAATAAACTCTATATTATTAAAAGTAGTTCCAGCTATTTCTCTTTATTGTTTTAAATGTGGCTACTAGAAAGCTTAACATTACATATGTGACACATTATGTTTCTCTTGACACATCTGTTTTAGAACACTTTTCACAATGCCATGGGCTGTTCGTATAAAGCAATTACTAGGGTCATAACATCATGGACTGGTATGTGCCACACATTGTACCCAACATGTAGATACCATAACCAATGTGTCTTATTTTAATAACAAATATTTTGCTATGCCCATTTTACTATCCTGACATCAACTTCATGGATAACATAAATCAGTCCTCCCTCTATAATTCTTTTCAAAAGCAAGTAAATATCTTAACTATAATATAAATCAGAAATAAGAGAACAGTAATTTATATTATAATAAATAGTATGTAGATAAATGTACAAAGGCTCAAGGATGATTAGAGAACACAGTGAAGAATTAGAAGCTTGCATCTATAGAAATAATTAATATAATGGGACAGCTAAAATTGCAGAGATACCTATGTATTATATAGGGGATTCGTATACAATAAGTATATGCAATGGTATGATTTTTCTAATGTTAAATGAATCTTATTAAATTATGAAAATTTTAAAGTAAAATTTTCCTTAAAATACTTTAGTATACATATATTAAAACCATGCAAAAAAATTATATATGTAAAACATAAGTTCTAGGTGCAAATGTTTAAAAAGAGTTTCTCATTGACACGAGTGTAATATAGGAAAGTGGTGCTGAAAGTGGAGAAATTCTTGGTTGTGCATAAATGTCCAAAATATTGCAAGACATCTATCTTTCCTAGTTCCCCCATCTATTAAATATCATAGTGCCCCCAAACACAATGCTAATCAAAAAGTCAACTCAAAAGTTCAGAAATATCCATTAGGCAATCATATTGCCTCAGTTGAAAGCATTTGGTTTAGATGTTAATTTATACTCCCTAAACTGTATTTCCTTATGCATATAACTCTATCTATATACATAGATACACACATGTATATGTAGCTCTATGGAAGCAAATAGATATTCATACAT
Source organism: Tenrec ecaudatus (assembly GCF_050624435.1). NCBI lineage: Eukaryota > Metazoa > Chordata > Mammalia > Afrosoricida > Tenrecidae > Tenrec > Tenrec ecaudatus. The sequence goes on from NC_134530.1 coordinate 104,482,651, forward strand.
AAGGAGACTTCAAAAAGTTCATGGAAAATGGACTTTAAAATAATGGAATGTTCCCACGAACTTTGTAGAGCCCTTTATATGTCATAGTGTATTTTACTCCCTCCCCACCAAGATTTCTTTGAGGCATGCAAAAAAATTGCTGTCGTGAAGTTCTTTTTATTCTCATAAATTACCCTCCCTGACTGTTGCTCCAGCTGATCGCCACCCGGGGTGTTCTAAAATGTACTATATTATATGCTCCTCTTTGGAAAGAGGGGCTGTGGGGTACGCTTACTGACTTGCTTCCAAGACAGAACACAGGGTGCCAGTGACATCGGGTGGCTTTCTCTTCACTCTCTTCTATCACTAACCATAAGGGAATCCATCTGTGACGTCATGCAAGCACTCAGACAGCCCTGGGCAAAGTCCACATAGAGAGCAACCCGGCCTTTGTCCGACCATCAGTGAGGAAAGCACAGCTTTCACAGCCATGTCAACGAGCCATCTGACGACAGCTGCAACATCTTAGTCAATCCTTAAATTAACTACAACCTCAACTAACATCCTGATTGTAACTTCATGAAGACCTGGGTCCAGAATCACCCAGCTAAGTTCTTTCTAAATTCCTGACTCACAGAAACTGTGGAGAGAGGGAATATTTATTATTTTAAGCTGCCAAGTTTGAGAGCAATTTGTTATGCTTGATTAATCTTTTGTATATTTGCAAGACACAGTCTTTCTCTTCTTCAAATTGATCATTTACAACAATTAGGAAATAAAACTTTTTCTCTCTTTAATTTATGTTTTAAATGTATAGTTCTACTCTTTTAGATTTTTATATTTTTTTGACCCTTTACTAGATATGATTTACCACACGGACACGTCAACTTGATTTAAACTATTCCTTCATGCCTAACTAATGGGAAGCATCTGAAAATATTTGCCCTTTCTTCTTGAAAGAGAGTTAGTATAAAAGCACTGTCTTAAAGTATCAACCTAGAATATAATCAAGTTCCTATTGATGTATTCATTCATTTATACTGAATTTTCAATGGTCATATTTCTAATTAACTGGCCCTTACTCTGCATGGGGCACAGAGAGAATCTGAACATATAGAGGTGGACGCATCTCATATTTACTTTGATACTGATCCATAGTTAACACACCCTAAGAACATTCTATATTTATCAAACTGGATAGCTAGTGGAGACAATAGCTGGGTCGTAAAAAGGATCATCCTCACTCTCATTCTCTTAAGCATAACCAAGTCACGATCTTCATTTCAGTGGCTGATGTTCAAGTTGCTCAAATCAAAACAGCCTCAGCCACCTGGTAAGCAGCTACAGCCCTAACAAATGTTTTCCCCTCTTTCCTGTGAGTAGAAAACACCAGAGAATGTGCCGTTCACTTAGCAGGAAAGCATTGCCGGCCACACTGATTTAAGTATATACCTAAGGCCCTATGCCACAATTTAATCGTCAGGGACATCGATAATATCCTTACTCTATAGAACATTACAAAGATCCACTACAATGATGGCATCATACTAATAAGGTTTGGAAAACAATAAATATTGGATATAATCTTGGTGATTTCTAAAAACACCTTTATCTTTACCCATCATGCCCGATTCCTTACCCATCATTTCTAAACAATAATCTGAGTACTATAAACACACGCGCGCGCGCGCGCGAGACAGGGATAGCAGGGGAACAGGGCATGAACCCAACCAAGGGGAAGATGTTTATATCTCCACTGGAGAGAGAGAGAGAGAGAGAGAGAGAGAGAGAGAGAGAGAGAGAACACCAGACTTCAACCTGGTGTGCCAACATACTGGCATGAACCCTGTATTGGCCGACCCCCAATCCCAACTACGTGGGTTTCCCTCACCCCAGAGGAATGCACTTCAGAGGACAACCCTGAAGCTGTAGCTCAGGAAGTGGGGTGCTTCTGATCAGGAGCAAATGAAGAATAAAAGAGAGAGAGTGGAACACACCCCAGCCCACCAAGCCCTGAGGACAATAGTCCAGCTCTGTGATAGGTACGTTTATTGTGCCAACATGGCCAATGAACACATACGGGATCAATAGAAGGGCGGAGAGATAATTGGCTCTGTGAGCCTCGCCTTTCTTGTCTCTTGTTCTTTGATGATCAGACCAGTGTGCGGCTGCTTTGCTTGTTCTGTGCCTCAATTTGCAGGCTACACTACCTGTGGGACACCTAACCCGTGGACTGTGTCTCTGTATCTTGAGGTTTTATCAAGGCCTGCTTCGCCATGCTAGTGGAGTCTACATCGCTGAGCTGGAGACTGTCGGATCTTGTCTTCTTGACTGTTGGTGACCTGCCTTGCTGTTTGCTGCCTGTGCCCAGATAGTCTGAATTGCTCTACAGAGGACTACCCAGCGGCCCTCAAGACTTGAAGGACTGACTGCCAGTGTATTAGCTGTCTCATGGAAGTGAGCCATTTGTACTGCTTTATAGATTGTTTATTTCTTTTTTTAAAAAAACATTTTATTAGGGGCTCATACAACTCTTACCACAATCCATACATATACATACATCAATTGTATAAAGCACATCTGTACATTCTTTGCCCTAATCATTTTCTTTTTTTCTCCTCTTTTCTTTTTTTTACATTTTATTAGGGGCTCATATTATGTTATCCATCTATATAAAATTATTCGTGTCCTGGTTTTGTTTCTCTAGAGAACCCTGTCTAACATAGGATCAGAGCAGCCAATGCACAGAGCATCACAGGGCTGACCCCACCATGAGAAAGGACAACATCCCTCATTGACACATAGCATTAAGGGGGATCCAACACCACTGCACGAGAGTGAAACACTAAGGGCGTACAGCAGAGCAGCAAGGGAAGCAAAGCAACGAAATCCCCGACGAACGCCAAAGGTGGACTTTGGGGCCAGGGCGTGGCAGCCCAGCAGGCTCAACTGGAAAGCATTCATAAAGGTCAATGAACAGATGTGGAACTGCTTGAGGGATTTTCAGTTTTTGCCATTGGTTTTTCTCTTTATTTTTTTTTGTTTTGTTGTATTAGCTGCTGTTGATTTTTTGTCTTTTGGATTATGTGTTGCTTTGCTTTGTTTTGCATGTATTATTGTCTACACATGTCTATCTGGACAAGATAGGCGGGATGAATAATCTGGAGAACAATGGGACCGACCGTTCCTGAGGGACACGGGAGAGGGAGAGATGGAGGAAAAGGAGAGGGATGCCCACAAACCCAGGGACAAGGGAAGAATTAGTGATCTAAAATCGATGGCAAGGAGGGCAGAGGATGCGTGGAGGGCCTCAATCAAGGGCAATGTAGCTGAGAGGAATTCCCAAAACCCAAATAAGGAACAAACATGATAGTGGGACAGGAGGAAAATAAAAGGAAGTAGAGGAAAGAACTGGGAGGAAAAGGACATTTATAGAGGTCTAAATACATGCATGTATTACATATATGTAAATACATACATGTATATATATGTAAATACATTTATATATAATGATAGGGGAATAGCTCTATGTCGATGGGATCAGGTATCAGGCACCAAAGACCTCAAACAAAACAAAACAAAACAAAATATCAATGGGAATTAGAGGCAGGGTAGAGTGGAGACACAAAGCCCATCAGTAGTCAATGGGACACTTCCTGTCAGAAGGGTCACAAGGAGGAGATGAGCCAGTCAGGGTGCAGTATAGCATCAACAAAACACACAGCCTTCCTCTGGTTAGTTCTTTAATGCTTCCTCCCCTCTCCACTATCATGACCCCAATTCTATCTTACGAATCTGACTAGACCAGAACATGTATATTGGTACAGACAAGAGCTTACAACACATGGACTCTAGAACAGATAAAGCCCTCAGGGAAAATAAAGGGAGCAGTGATACTAGGAGGGGGAGTAAGGGGGACCCAATCACAATGATCAATGTATGGCCCTCCTCCCAGGAGGCTGGACAGCAGAAAAGTGGGTGAAGGGAGACAGTAGTCAGTGTAAGACATGAAAAAGAATAATTTCTAAATTATCAATGGGATATGGAGGAGGGTGGGTAGGGGGAAGGAAAAAAAAGAGGAGCTGATAGCAAGGGCTCCAGCAGAAAGAAAATATTTTGAAAAAGATGATAACACAATAGCCTTAACTCATATGTTAAAATGAAAAGGCTTGCAGACTGGCTTGGGAAATTTAGCCCATAAATCTGTTGCCTGCAGGAAACACATCTTACACTTGCAGACAAGAATAAACGAAGATCAAAAGGCTGGAGGTAGATATGCCAGGCAAGTGACAACTCAAAAAAAGCAGGAGTCAGAATCTAATCTCAAACAAAACTGGTTCAAACTATAAAAAGAAATGAGGGGCACTTTATAATGCTCAAAGGATCATTTTACCAGGAACCTGGGAGCATAATAAATATATATATGCCAAATGAGAGACCTGCAAGATTTGACAAACAAACTATTCTGAAAATTAAAAAATATATCACAGACTCAACAATTATAGAAGGGGACTTTAATACACCACTTTCAGAGAAAGATAGACTATTGGGAAATAAGCTCAGCAAAGAGCTGAACACTGCAATTAGGCAACTAGAACTGATAGACATATTTAGAGCTTTCCATCCAAATGCCAAAATAATACACATTCTTCTAAGGCACGCATGGCACATTTTTGAAAATAGACCACATGCTGGGACACAAGTCAAGCCTGAATAAATTCAAATACATAGAGATTATACAGACGTCCTTATCCAATCACCATGCCATAAAGCTGGAGATCAATAAAAAGGACAACCTGAAAAATGAGGGCCAACAATTGGAGTATGAGTCATGATCTTCTGTGACATGAGTGGGTACTGACCTAGATTAGAGGGGAGATCAAAAAGCTTCTAGAAGCTAATGAGAATGGGAATACTTTCGTATCAAAACCTATGGGATACAGCAAAGGCGGTCATCAGAGGTAGCTTGATTGCAATAGGCGCATATATGAAAAAGGTAGAGAAACTCATGACAGATACACTCTCACAAAACCTCCAGCAATTAGAACAGAGTCAACAGAACAATCCTTCCAACAGCAAAAGAAAGGAAATAAAATCATGGCAGAATTGAACCACTGGGAAGACAAATGCAGAAGATTGATGCAGCAAAAAGCTGGTTCTTTGAAAGGATCAACAGAATTGATACTTCTGGCAAACCTAACCAAAGAAAGAAAAGAGCAAACAGCAATAGACAGGATGAGGAATGAAGCAGGGTAATCACAAAAGACCGTAAGGAGATTAAAAGGATAATCACAAAATTCTATGAAAGTCTGTACTCCAATGAGTTCAACAATGTGGAAGATATGGAAAAATACTTGGAAAAACAATTCCTCCTCCCTAGTTTATACCAGATAGAGGTCAAGAACCTAAACAAACCCAAAACAAACGAAGAAATAGATATGGTTATCAAGAAGCTACCAACAAAGAAAGCTCCCGGACCAGATGGCTTCACTGGAGAATTCTTCTTCTTCTTCTTCTTCTTCTTCTTCTTCTTCTTCTTCTTCTTCTTCTTCTTCTTCTTCTTCTTCTTCTTCTTCTTCTTCTTTTTTAATCCCTAACCCTAACCCTAATCACTGGAGAATTCTACAAAGATGATAACAACATATCTACAGATTTGTTTGACACACGGATATATGTATGGATTATGATAAGATCTGTAAGAGCCTCCAAATAAAATAAAATTTAAAAACCACCATTGTTTGAAGAAATAAAAATAAATGAAGTTACAAAGAGGAAAAAAAATAAAACTGGAATGGACTTGGATTCTTTTGTGACATACAAGTTCATATCAAACAAACAAACAAACAAGAAAAATATGTGTGCCAATGAATGAGGTAAATAAATTTAAAATGCAAGGAGCATACTTCCTTCAAAGTAGGAAGTACCTTGCTCACCTTGCACTCCCTGCTATTTAGAAAGAGGCACACCATTTATTGGCTGCCTCATTAGAGTGGGTTCTAGAGAAATACGTTTTTCCAATGATGCAGGCTACTGTGGAAGCAGGTCTGCCCCTGGGTCTATATGACAGAATGGACTCATTGATACTTAAGTCAGAGATATGGCAGAGTTAAGGGAAACAGGGCCTACCAACAAGAGCAATCAGTTTGTATCCTAACAGAGCGAAGTAAGGAGGAATTCCACAAATCCAGAGAGAAAACCTGAATGGAGTTGGGCCCTCGGGATGTGAGGGGTACTGCAGTCACCTGTGAAAATCCAACAGCAAAAGAACCAGAGATATCAACCCCACAGCTTATTTTCTTATTCTCTAATCTTCTGCTAATACCTCCCATTGGCTAAACTCAACTGGAAGTTCTGGAATAAGAACACCTGTTGATATAGTCCATAGATGTCAGTTTTCTGGGGACAGCAAGGCGAAAAGGAGCAGAGAACAGATTTGAAGGACAAATAAAAACTGTTCTAATTGTCTGCCCTAAAGTTAGCATTGAAACTTGGTGACCTTATGCCAACAGAATGAACCTTGTCTTCCCCAGTGTCATCTCCGTGGTTATTGGTATGTTTGAAGTCATGATTGTCAGCACTACATCATTGTGTCAATCCAGTGGATCACAGAGGGTTGCCCTCATTTTCTCTAACCTTCTGTCTACTTTACCAAGCATGATGCATTTTCTATTGCTTGGTCTTTCCTGGTGATATGTCTAAATTAAGCAAGGTGATATCTTGCTATCCTCACTTTTAATGACTATCCTTGCTTAATTTCTTCTAAGAAATGTTTGTTCTTTTGGCAGTCCTTGGCATATTGCATAATCTTCACCAACACCACAGTTTGAGTATACTAATTCTTCTGCCTTCCTTTTTCAAGATTCAATTTTCACACATTTATGAAGAGATTAAAAGTCTACAGCTTAGGTTAGACACAACTTGTTATTAAGATGACATCCTTGCTTTTAAAAATTTTACAGAAGCCTTTTGCTGCAGACTTACTGAATGCAATACACTATTTGCTGCTTCTTCTATGGATTTTGATGATTTATAATTAATAATAAAATTATTGACAACTCTTTAACTTGCTTCTCTATTTACCATGATGCTCATTGTCCAGTTGTGAGGACTTTTATTTTCTTCATTTTCAGGAGTAACCCACACTGAAGACTGTAGTCTTTATTGGCTTATTGGATATTGCTTCAGTTTGTCTTCATTTTAGACAAAAAAAGTCTGTGTCATATCCATATTTTAGGTTGTTACTTAAAAAAAAACAGCTCAGATTGTGAACAAGTGACCAGTTTGTTGAAAGGCAACACTTTGTATGTGCTACTCCGATCTTAGGGCTTTCTTGTAAAATGCAGAGGTAGAAGATCTTCAGACTTTTTGTCAGAGCCCATTAACAAGTGAAGCAGAACAAAAGGCTCATGCTCCAAATTTCAGAGTCTGTAAATGGAAAGGGTGAGCATAGCAGATAAAAGATGGGGAAGCACACCGGCAAGGAATTGAAAGAAAATGGAAAAAGTTAAAGAGCCAAGGAACTAAATCAGGCCTTTCATACAACTTTGTTGCTTCTTTATTCACAAGTTGGAGTCTATGATCATTACTGTAATATTTTTCTTTTTCCAATTATTCTAACGAGATGTTCGTCCAACACTATAACCTGTTAAAGGTATGATTCACATTAGAAGATAGAGTCTAATTGCTTGTTTTAGTGGAGAAATAGATCAAAATAATGGACATAAAAGCAAATTCTTACTGTTCACTCACCATATATTTAGCGAGTGCCTACTGTGTGTCATAACCATGCCATGAGCTGGGTGCACAATGACCCAGGCTCTCCCAAGCCGATCTCCCAAATGTGAAACTTCAACTCAGAAAAGTGCTACGCAGGAGAAATCTGTGCTATGAAGTGTGCAAATGATCAACCGCAGGAGGTCAGGGCATGCTTTCCTGAAGACATCATAGAGGAATGCAGACCTGAAGCATGGACAGCAGTACAAAGAACCTTCCAAGAAATGGACAACATGGTCAAACCCACCACGAAGTGTGGGAGCATGCTGATGAGTAGTGAGAAGAGGGGTGGGTGGGCCAGATAAACAGAGATTAGGGTGAAGCATGACTTCAGGTGCAGGTATAAAGGGAGTCGCGTATGTTTTCTATAAGCTATTACAAGGATATTTTTTCCGAATGACATAGTTGCAGTTGCCAGACATGCACTACACAGCGGAGGTTTGGTTAAGGTGGGCCTTCCTCTCCCTTTTCAAGTTTTCTTTGCAGACTCAGGGTAACAACATATTCAGCATAATTGGTCATGGTCTTTACTTGCTTAATTATGGTTCTATAATTCACAACATACCCCTTCTTATACGAAGGAAAAAAACGTGGTTTCTGAAAAAAATGCAATTTTTTATATCTTAAAATGCTGTGCGTGCCACCCATGAGTACCATCTGCTAATAAAATAAATATATATATATTTTAAATCCATGATGTCTTTTGAGGTCTTCTTGGCTAATAAAACTTAGAAATGTTTTAAAAATATATGCTTTATACCTTAGGGCAAGCCTTAACTAAAGGAAAAAATAAACTCTACCACTAGGTGTGAATTATGATAAAGAATACATTTCTCTTTTTAGTCTGTATATAATGGAGGCTAATTTAATAAAAAATCACAAGAGTATCACCGCAGCAAAGTGAACACATGCTCAGTCTCAGTGAGCAAGCCTACAACATCGCAATGCTCATGATCTTTGCCTACAATCTTTTGTGTTCTTTCACTTACTTTCCTGAGATATTTCCCCATCACTCCTACTTTAAGCCCCACTCATTGTGGGACCGAGAGGCAGAGGGCAAGGGGGAGAGAAGCACTCGGAGAGTATCATCAGTGTTCCAGTCTGTTGCCTCAACAGCAGTCATTATGTAAAGGCACACTGCAATCAATAGAAAATCTGTGCTGATCATTTTTCATCCATTTTATCATTGCTTTAGAAATCACTTTAAAAGCCCTCTTTATGTGAATTTGCTGTAAATTTGTTTGTGGGTGCGTGTGTGTGTACGTGCATGTGTAAAACAGAGCATTTACATAATTCCAGATCTATCTGCTGACCTTTAGGACTATCTCCCTACTGGTCCTGGGGGGATACCGGGAAGTGCCCTTCCTAGCCTGAAGTATTTAATTTTTCTCCTTTTATTCAGTCTTCTGTTTTCTTTTTGTTGTTTTTTTCTCCATTGTTGTTTTGCCTACCTATATAAGATAGGCATGAGAAGCAAGCTTGAGGAGAAAGCAACAGGACCTACGGTTCTTGAGGAACTTGAGAGGAGAAAGAGGCAGGGAAGGGAGCAGTGAGCAAACAATGCCATAGACAGGGGAACAACTAGGGAATAAAAATCAACGAGCATGACATAGAGATCCTGGGGGTGTTGGAGCAACAGCATGCCAACTGAGAGGAGGGAGACAACAGTTGGTGTAAAATATTAAAAGATATATATCAAGGGGTCCTGAGGGTGGTGGGGAGAGGGAAGGAATAAAGAGGGCAGCTGATACCAAGGGCTCAATTAGAAAGTAAATGTTTAGAAAATGATGATGGCAACAGATGTACAAATATGCTTGATACAATTGATGTATGGGTCGTTATAAGAGCTGTAAGAGCAGCCTCCAATAAAATGATCTTTAAAAAATAGACAAACAAATAACAACAACAACAAAACCCAGAGCATTTAGAAAGAAGAGCAATTTTTTGTGTCATTTGATTCAGGTAATTCATGGCAGCTAAAACCAAAGTTTGGTAAGACATGAGTGAAAACTTTATTTGAGCAAATTATCCTTTCACTCAGGAGCCAGTAGGATTAGCTAGCATTAGCTCTCATTTTTAAGCATTTGCAGAGCATGCTCCCATAGTGCTCTAGGGTTGGTTCAGGGGTTGCAGCCATTAAAAAGCCCTCTGTCAAGGAGAAAATGCGATTAGACCAACTGCTCGCGCTGACACTTAAAAATTAACTGCAAATCTGTTTGGAGCAGCTAAGGCATTCCCTAAACGCACGCTGGTTACAACTGCTGGCTTTCAAATCATTATTTTGTATCCCTTAAAGGTGCATTTTAACTGTTTTAATATGTGAGGAACAGGCCTGCCAAATTGTGCTTATGGCTTTTTAACACAAGTAATTTACAAATGCAATGAAGCAGATAATAGGACACATGATAACAAATTTGAAAATCTGTGTTGATGGCACTGCTGCTGCAGAAGCAGCCTTGCACCCAGTTGCTGGGAAAAGAAAAATATTGTTTATCATTTCACAGGTGGCCTCTTTCACCCAATGGTGAGTTTAGGGTCATGTCCTTGAGCAGAGATCAGTCCCTTCTTGCACACAATATTCCACTTCAAATCATCTGGAATGTGTGCATTTAGCATAACTCAGTTCACAGTAAGAATTTCACTCAACACAAAACATTTAGGAACAGTCTAAACGAAATAGCTTTTTTTTTTAAGTAAAGAAAGGCTTCTAAAACTGGCTACATAGTTTAGCTTATAAATCTTTAGATATTTCTTTAAAAATACAAAAGGACACTTAATACTGGTTCTGTTAGTAAACATAAGGAAGTTTTCATTAAGAAAAGCAGTTAGAGCAATTTAAAAAATAATAAAACTAGTCTTTATAATAAGTTTATTCTAAATGATTTCATGTTGATAACTTTCTAAGCTGTGATGTGATAAATGTGTTCATTTTAGTTTGGAAGTAGAGTGAAAATACAATGAAGTGCTCCAGCATCATCCTTCCCCAGCACCAGCACTTCTGCGTATGATGCCTGCTGGACCCAAAGCAGCTTATCAACTAGAACAATAGGAGATTTGGGGAGAAACAACATAATTCTTTAAAATTATACATGTTTATTTGTAAGCAAAATTATTCACTGCTTCTTGATTCCACAAAATCAAAAAGTCATCTTGAAACTATCTTTGTTCTTCAAAATATTATCTGGGAGGCTCCTCCTTGCTATGAAAAGATGGATTCTCACTTCCTCCTATCACTTGGGATTGGGAATACTTTTTTTTCTCTTAACAAAAGAAAAAGCCCTCAAACCATTCTCTGATATTTCAATTTAGAATAGATTAAATTGACCCTGAACTAGGAGTATTGTAAAAAGGGACACCAATCCCAAACCAATCAACTGGCTTTGAATCAACCCTGACTTTTGTTGTTGTTGTTGTGATTGTTAGATACTATAGAGTTGGCTCCAACTCCTAATGACCCTAGAAACAACAGAATGAACCATGCTCACGATGATTATGCTAGAGCGCATTGTCGCAGCTCCTGGGCCAACCTATCACATCGAGGGTCTCCTTTTTATCACTGCTCCACCACCGAGCATGATGTCCTCCTACAGACACTAAGCTCTCCTTATATGCCCAAACTATGAAAAATAAAGTCTCACGACCCTATCTTCTAAGGAGCCTTCTAGCTGTACTTATTTTAAGAGACATCATGAAATTTCAAGAGGCACCTGAAATTCCCATGACTTGGGTCAGCCCCGTCTTAGTTTCCAGCGAACACTTTCAGGGGGCTGTGCAGTAGATTTGCTCAGTGCAATATTTCATTTGATTTCATGTTGTTGCTTCCATGTGTGTTGATGGTGAAATTAAGTAAAATGAAATGTTTGCGACTTCAATTTTCACCATTTATCATGGTGTTGCTTATCAGTACAGCTGTGAGAGCTTGGCTTGCTTTAGATTGAGTTATACTCTATGTTGAAGGTTGTAGTCCTAGATCTTTACTGTAAATGCCTTCAAGTACTCTTCACTTTCAGCAAACAAGATTGTGTTGGCAGTTTGTTAACTCTTCCATCAATCCCGGCAGCTCATTTTCCTTAATATAGTCCAGCTTCTTTGGTTCTTTGCTCCACATGCAGAATGGATAAGTATGGTGACGCAGATTGACTAAATATGATGAAGTATCCAACCGTGACACACAGCTCTCCTGATTTTAAACCATACAGTATGTCCTTGTTCTGTTTAAACCACTACCTCTTGGTCTATTGCACAGGTACCACATGAACACAATGAAGTTTTCTGGAGTTCTCATTCTTCTCAATGCTATTGATAGTTTGTTATGAACCATAAAGTTGAGTGCCTTTGCATAGTCAATAAGACACAAGTAAACATCTTTCTGACATCCTCTCCCTTCAGAAAAGATCCAGCAGTAATGCTATCTCTCGTTTCACATACCTTCTGAATCCAGCTTGAATTTCTGGCCGTGTCTTGTTCTACTGCTATATCTGCTTTTAAATTATCTTCAGCAACATTTTTCTTGCATGTGATAGAAGAGATATTCAACTATTTTCATATCCTGTGGGTCACCTTTCTTGGTAACTAGTAGGGATCGTTCCCAGTAAACTGGCCAAGTAGCTGTCTTCCAAATTGCTTGGCATAGACTAGCATCTTTGTGTTGGAACATTTCGGTTGGAACGCCATCAATTTCTGGAGTCTTGTCTTTTGCTGCTGCCTCCAGCGCAGCCAGGACTTGTCCCTTCACCACCATCAGTTCTTTATCCCATAAATGCTTCCTCTGGAAATGGCTGCATGTTGACCAGTTATTTGTGGTATAATGACTTTGTTCTTCCTTCCATCATCTGTTGATGCTTCTTGCATCCTTCAATATTTACATTTTTCAGTGGCTAATACTTCAGATCTGGATTGTTGCCGCTTCTTCCTAGTCTGCTCTTAGTCTGGAAGCTGCAGTGAAACCTGTTCATCACCGTGGCTCTGCTAGTATTTAAAATACTGGTGGCATATGTTCCAGCATCATGGCAATGTGCAAGGCACCACAGTACAACAAACTGACAAACAGCAGCATAGATACAACATAGGTTTCCCAGGCCTGTAATATTGATGAAAGCAGATCGCCACATCGTTCTTCCACAGAAAAGCTGGTGAGTTGGGACCTCTGATCTTTAGTACATGGCTGAACACTGAACCACTGTGCCTTTAGGCTCCTCATTATTGGTATTGCTGAGAATTATTGAATTACTTTTCGCAATAATCCTAAACTCATGTAGCATTTCCATTTTCCATAGGCAAGGAAATTGAGGTCACCTAGACCAAACCTACAAAATATGAGCAAAACCTCGATCCTGGTTCCAAGTTTTAATTCTATCACAAAACAAAATAAAAGCAAACATAAAACCACAGAGATAACAAACACGTATTTTAAAGCCAGAAGAGCTCACGTTCTATGATGCACAGCTAAGAACATTTATGATACTATGAACTTTTCAGACCATGTGTTATTCTAGAACTACATTCATGTGCAAACAGTAAAATACCCCAAGATATAACAAGAGCATTCTGAAGCCTTAGATTGGAAGAACACAATATTTAGTCTTGTTCTTTACGCTTCTTTATTCCTCTCCACGACCTATCTTCTTGTCCTGCTTTCTAATTCTCCAATTATGTGTAGTTTTTACATGGTATTACTGAAATCATCTTTTGAAAATTACTTTCAATTGCTATTCTCAAAGGCTATTCCCTCTTGGAAGATAAAACTGAAAACCAGGGGAAATTCTTTTCCCATCATTTGTAGGTAGGGCACAGCTTTCTTTCTGCCAAAACACTCTACACATATTAAATTGATGCTATTAATTGTTGCTACTAGAAGCTATATGACTTTCATAGCCTGTGCCCTAGTAATAATAAATTAAAAATTCTTAAGTCATCATCTAAAGTACAGGAATTATGCCTTAGGAAAATTGTATAATATATTCACAGATAATTTTGAGCCCTTCTTACAGAGAACATACACACTATCTTCCTTGGTATTTTAAAAATTATTATTCAAATGAAACTCTATATTTGTCTTCTTTAGTTTCATTTTCAGAGAAAAGTCTTTAATCTAACAATAAGTCATAGAATATCTATTCCTGGCAGGTGATGATAATAGGATTTCATACATGTCAACAAACTAGCTGGTGAAATTCTTAATCAGGCTGCCTTCCTTTTGATTTGCCTATGAAAATTTAAAAGTTTATGTATTAACTAAATTGATCTAGGTCCTAGTTTTTATTTTTAAACAGCATTATTATTATTAGCTGCTTGGTTGAGTTTCAAAACTAAGGATGATTTTTTAAACCAACAAGCTTTCATTTTTCTTTTCCTTTATTTTTATAATCTGGGACTGCCTTCTACTAAAATGCTTTGTGTTTAGTTTAATTGCTGCTGCTACTCAACGATCCCTGGTGAAATTTATTCTTTCCTGTCAAGACAACAATCAATAATAAGACTTTGGAAATAAAAGGCTTCATGTGACATTGACTTATCCCACTAGCGAATGTTAACTATATGCTAGACCATATTTACTCACCCATAAGTCCTAGGAGAATGTAGCCAACAATGAAAAATAAGAAGAATACGCAGCACAGAACATCTGTACAACTCCTAAAAATAAAAAAATAAAGGATTAAAAGTGAATCCGAAATGACTTGTCTATTTGCATGAGATACTGGTAGAAAGAAATAAGCAATAATGTGTATATGGATGTGATTTATACCCAATAATTCTAATTTAAAAAACAAAGCTCACTGCCACCAAGTCCATTTTAACTCTTGGTGACCAAATAAGACAGAGGAGAACTCCGTGTTCACTTCTGAAACTGGAACTGCTTAAGAGAGTAGAAAGCCTCATGTTTCTCCCAAGGAGTGACGGGTGGATTCAAACTCCCATCTAATGTGTAACCCACTACACCACCAGAGCTCCCGGAATTCTGACTGATAGAATAGATATACTACTATATTTTAGATGTGTCAGCTTCCCCAGGAGTCTGACTATTTTATATTCTTCGTTTTTTATTGTAAAAGGCTTTCGGAGGTATATAAACATCAAGTGACTTTTTGAAATTGTAATTTAAGTGATTTGATTTTATGAGTTTTCTCATCCTGTCTCCTGGACACATTATAGAGTGAAAAGAGCAATCGTCTCTTCCTTCCTTCTTTCACTTCCTTCTACATGTACATGCACCTTTGAAAGGTATTATCACTGTCATCAAGTTCACTTCAGCTCCGTTACTAAGCTTCTGAGACTGGAAATCTTCCTAGGAGAAGAAAGCTTCCGCTTTGTCCTGCAGATCAACGGATGAGTTCAAACTGGTGAACTAACAGGGAGCAATCCGATTCTTACCTGACAACACTCCCAGAACTATGTATTTTCCCAGAAATTTGTTGAAGTCTCTGTGTCCTTTTGAAACAGGAAAGTTCCTAGATGATGCAGTTAATGTGACCGCAGATAGCCAAAAGGCTGGAAGCTTGAGTGCATTCAAAGGCTCCGCTGAAGAAAGGCCTGACACTCTACTTCCAAAAATACGACCCATAGAAAACTCTGTGACTACAGTTCTACTCTGACCCACCCGGGGTCAACATGATACAGGATTGACTTGGTTGGTTTTTTTTTTTAACTATTATTAAAAACTCTGTGACTACAGTTCTAATCTGACCCACCCGGGGTCAACATGATACAGGATTGACTTGGTTTTGTTGTTGTTGTTGTTTATTATTAAAAGATTAACTCTCAATTTCTGAGGAGCAGAGTTAAAACTGTTCTGCTAACAGAGTATATACACGATTGAAAAATAAACTACTTTAACACTTTAATTTCCCATCATTATAGTTAGCAAAATATGGCTAAGATAGAGGAAACCCCAACTCTGATGCTAGCTGAATCCAGTAGAGAAAGTCAAAGTTCTCCGTCTACAGTACTGTTTACTCTTAATATCATATCCTGTGCAGCTTGCAAGTGGCTTGGATTGTCAAAACTGTCTTCCAGTGAGGTTGCATGAACTGAGAAATAATATATAATCCTTCATTTGAAACTTAATGAAGAATCTGTGAGTAAAAAAAAAGATCAACTTATGTGACAAGATTAAATGTTATACTGGAGTAATAATGTTATAGCAAACTATTAGCCTGACTCTTGAAGCATTTGGATACCCAGTAACTTTTTAGCACAGTAGGCTTAATTTACACATTTGTTAGGTGATGGTAGTAAAAGTAGTCATCACCATTGTTGTCAACATCATACTAATACTAGTAGTTATTTTTGTCAGGGGTCATTAATATGATGCATAAGTATAGTGACCTTATGCAAACAGAATGAACACTGTCTGGCCAGTGCTCTCCTCATAATGGCTATGTTTGAGCTCATAGTAGCGAATTTCATAGTAGTAGGTGCAATAATATCATAGGTTGTTAAGATCTTTTCATGTTTTGATACAGTTAACTTTGTGAATTTTCTAAAATTTTCTTTAGATTGTTAGGAGTCATAAATTGGGTTGACTTGCTTGAGGTTCATAAGAGACATCGTTACAGAGACAGGCAAAAATCCAGGTCTCCAGTTCTTAAAAATTCTCATTTTGTAGTTAATGTAGTTACAATTTTCTGTGAAGATTCACAAAAGCTATACTTAAAACGTAAAAACAATCACACACATTCCTATTACTCTTTAATTCACACCTGGGAGTGAATCTTTCATAGAAAAAGTTAATCGTGGCTAATTCATAGCAAACTATCATTTATTTTGCTCCACATTTGTCCCAGGATTTAAGAAAATAATTGAGTTCAGGAGTTATAAGCATAGAAATAAAAGAAGAAAACAGTTGTTGCCACTTTCTCTACCTAACAGCCATTGAAAGCTAAAACCTGTTTGGGTGTGGAGAGAGCAGTTGGTTCCTATGAACTCGGACACATCCTACTCAGAATCTGGTCCCCGTCCTGTCAGAGCCGTGTTACATAGAGAGACACTTAACAAGAGCTAAAACTAGAACACTGGTGTGCTTTAATTAGGCATCTGTAAGAAGTCATCGCCCTTGTGCATAAGCATCGCTACCAAGAAGACACAGAGGAGCGTGATGAAGGGCGCCAGCCGGTCAGCCATTCAGTGATTATGGATCTACAACTTTACATGCATCTATCTGTACACGAGGTAGTATGTACTATAAATCTGTCTGTAAGTGCGCAATGTTATAACGTTATGTAGTAAGGACTGGGGTTTTACATTGCGATTTCTACTTTTTTGGTGCCAAAGACATTCCAATACACCAGGGACCATAACACGATCCCGGTCCACCGTTCTCAAAGGAGTCCCTTCTCTTACATCAGTTAGATAGCATTCCTAACGTTTTCCCATTGGAGTTGCTGGGGGTTACTTGTGGGATCAGGGAGGATAATGTGTCCAAGTTCACTTGGAGTTCCTGGAAAGTGACCTTAGAGAAACAATGGACCAAACCTCATGGTCACGCTGGATAATTTTATCTTATTTAAACACAAATTATTTTGCACAACCTGAAAGTTATGAACAGAGAACAAAAGAGCCTAAGAAAGGGCAAAAAGTTAATCCTGTATGAGGTGTTTACTTTTTCCTTAATTTCTTCCTGATTAATTAGTTTTGATTTGGCTCTCTTTGTAGTTTTAAAATTTTTGTCTCAAAAACAGGCTTGTGCGTGTGTATATGTACTTTGCCATTTCTTCAAATAAGTTATACTTCTTACTGTTTCCTCAGGTATGTTCTCTCTAAAAGTATTAGTCTTTAGAAAATTATTGGAAAATTGAATTTATACAAAATCTAAAAAATAGCATGTTCATCAATGTGTGAATCAAGGCACATAACTGGAGTTACAGTGCCCTGTTTTTGTGTCCCTGTCTTCTTCCTAGGAGATGAACAATGTTTGAAAGCCAAGGATATCCCTGGCATTTCTTTTTCAAGACCCCCGAAGAGAGCCCAGATAAGATGCCTGGGTGACACAAGTCCGTGGATAAAAGTCATTCTCAATGACATTCCAGCTAGAGGTCTGTCATGGCGGCACTTCTGGTACTACCTATATCTGTCTTCGCAACGAGAAGCCTGTTGTGTTTGTTCGTCACCATGGGGGCCCCACACACATCGACCCAAACACTTCCTCTCCGCGCCTTCCTCGCAATCATTGCTGCGCCAGTCCATCTTATTGAGGGTCTTCCTTGTTTCTGCAGCCCTGCTATCCTCCAGGCTGTCCTCCAGGGACTGGTCCCTCCTTGACGACACCATTCGTCATCATCCTCCCTTTATAGAAACAATCCCTGTGCTTCTTCCAGGACGTGTGTTTGTACTGTTGGAATCCCAAGGTATATTCAATATTCGTCACCAGCATCATAACTCAAATGCATCATTTTTACTTTGTCTTACTTATTCATTTTGCAAAGAAGCCCGGGAGGCACTGTTGGGGAAGCATGGAGTACCAATGGAAATGCTGGTGGTTCAAATCCACCAGCCACCCTGTGGGAGAAAGATGCAGTGCTTTTGAAGATCTACAGTATTGGAAATCTCATATAGAGTTACTACGAGTTTGAAAGGACTTACTGACCGTGATCATTAAGATTTATGATGTCAAGCTGGCCAATGAACACATGTGAGATTAATTGAAGTGCATATTGATAATCAGCTCTGCGAGCTTCGCCTTTCAGGTCTCTTGCTCTCTGATGATGAGATCAGCGTGCGGCTGCGTTACCTAATTCTCGGCCTCTACTGGCAAGGCTCACTTCCTGCGAGACCTCCCAAAAGAGAAGCCATATAGACCTACTCTGATATAGTCCTGGGTGCTGGAGAAGCCACGTGGAGACCCCAGCCAGTGCTGAGATGCTTACATGCTTATTGATTCAGCTTTCTTCCTGCATTTGGTGTCATTGTGTATGTTTTGTGAGTTTGAGGAGGACTTTTCAGATCAATGTTGGCCATATTGGCTAAGGTTGGACTTAGGGGCTTGGACTGGGTTGGGATGCTTTCTTAATGTACACTTACCTTTTATATAAAACTCCCATATACATATGAGTTTCTGAGGATTTCTTTCCTTAGTCTACTCAGACTAACACTGGCATTAGTTTGGTTTTTCAGCGCATCATTCATTCTCTCATTCTCACAGGAGCATGCAGTGATATAACAAACCACGATTTGGGTCGGGTGCACTTTAGTTCTCAAATAAGAGCAGGATGCCAATTATAAGCGTGCTTGCAGATTTACCCTTTCTCCTGCCTCGCATCCACAAATACAGTGTATCTGTGACACAGATTCCTAAGTCTCCTTTGGCTTTCTGTTTTCTTAGTGCATCTTCCGTAGGCACACCTAGCGCCTTCACGCTGATGTGTCTTTCATCCACCCCTTTCCTTTTATTCCTGCTGCCCGTGCTCATTCCAGCCTTTCTGATCCCAACTTCAAACTATTGCCGTGGCCCCTTCATTGTGCTCCTCCATGGAGTTTCTGCCTGCCTCAATTCATTTGGTACATCCATGATTCCACTGGTTTGTGCTCACAGCAGTGCATTGTTCTAAAAGCCTGCGGTGCTGCTCCACCACTCTTGTAATAATTCCCAAACATCTTAAGGTGATATTTAAGGCTATACACATTCATCTCATTCTGAAACCCTAACTATCAATTTTAACACTATCTGCCTCTACTTGCCTCCATGTTCTTCAGCCAACTTAGCTTTTTACCAATCTTTGATATCTTACTCTCTTCTTTGTCCACACAGGGTTGTCGGCTCACGGCATTTACAGATCCCCTAGCCCACAGTGCAGGGTTTACATGTTACATGTTACCTGGATTTAACAACTAACAATGCTCCCTTTAACTGTCGAAAATACACAGGTGTGGCTCTCCACCCATCTAACAAAATCACAACTGTGAATCAGTTCAAATATTCCCTCTTTCATGAAATTTCCTATTAGAAGATACTCATCTCTCTTTTGGTAGACCTAAAAATTCTGTTTGCATATCTTTCTTTTATCTGTTATAACTTAGGCCAAACAACCATGGCAAACTACAGTGCATGTGCCAAACAAAGACTAGCATACAAGGTTAAGCCAAGGTCACTGCGCAACATTGGCATCGTAGGTGACCACAAAGTCAGCGGTTTGAATCCATGAGCTACTCTAAGTAATAAAGATGAGGTTTTCTACTCCTGTGAGAGAAGAAGCCGCCTGGACCTCCCCCCATGCAGCCCTGGGTGCTGGAGCAGCCATGTGGAGACCCCTGCCAGCGCTGAGATGCTTACACACTTACTGATTCGGCTTTCCTCCTGCAGTTGACATCATAATGTGTTTTGTGAGATGGAGGAGGACTTTGTAGATTGGTGTCGGACATATGGGTTAATGGGTTAATGTTGGACTTGTGGGCTTGGGCAGCACTGGGTGGAGATGTTTTCTTGATGTGCACTTACTCTTTACATAACACTCTCTCTTACACATATGAGTTTCTGTGGATTTGTTTCTCTAAAGTACCCAGACTAACATAGCCAGTAAAGAGTTCGTTTCTGAAACCCCCAGAGGTCATTCAAAGATGATGTCCTATGAGTTGGGGTCAATGAGACTGGTTTTTGGTTTGGTGAGTTAATAATGGTTTCTATATTATTTAATAATAGTAAAAACGAAGAAAATATTTTGTGACAAGTGAAATTATATAATATTAATATTTCATTGTCCATAAATAAAGTTTTGTTTTTTTGTTTCTAAAACAGCTATTTACATATTATCTATGGCTGCTTTTGTACTATGTGACTAAGTTGAGTATCTGGAATAGAAAGCATGTGGCTGGAAAAGTTCATAATATTCACTAGCTATCTCTCTATGGGAAATGGGTTCAGATGTTTCCCAGACTATGAAAGTCCACCCTAGCAGAATTCAACACAATATTTTGGCTGCTACAGAAATCCAGCAAATCTTTGTTCTGTGAATGATTAGTAAGACACACCTCTAACTGAGAGACTGATATACCCTAGGCAAACTCTGGTAAAAAGCTGTGTTCTGGTAAAAAGCTGTGTTGCTGTGTTTCAAGTTTCAGATCACTTCTATGCACCTAAATGGTGGATACATTATTCAAGTTTTTTGGTAAGAGCATTCGATTTAACTCTGAGGTAATAAGACAATTTTATCTGATAAGTACATATTTTGTTGTGAGGTACCAGTGACTTAATTCCAACCCCAAACGACCTGATGCACAGCGGAAGGAAACACTGTCCTATCCTGTGCCATTCTCACAATTGCTCCTATTCTTGAGTCCATTGTTGCAGCCACCGTGTCAATCCATGTCCTTGTGGGCCTTCCTCTCCTTCACTGTCATTCCACTTTATCAAACACTATGTCCTTCTCCAGGGCTGGTCTCTTCTGGCAACATGTCAAAAGTATGTAAGATGAAGTTTCGCCATGCTGGACTCTAAGGACAATATATTTTAGTTTTATATCAATTCTTATTCTCCAACAATTGTCCTTCTGCTTCTCTTTCATGGACCGAGTTCTTCTTCCATTGAGAAGCTGATCCACTGACTGATTTTCTTTATTGATAACAGATGAAATTCCAGTGCTATCAACTATCCTGAAAGGCCATTAATAGCAAGCACTAGTTTGAGAATGGAAGGCCTAAAAGTCGTTATTCTCTGACAGGTCATCTATTCATGCCTAGTGAGTCTGTTTGGGGACTGTTCACTGCCTTTGTAACTGCATTTGGATGTTCACTTTTGTTCCCAAGTTCTCAGTGTCACCAGGGTATATCTGTCTACAACACAGCTGCATTTATAAACCCAAGCCTGGAAATATTGCTCCTCTGATGGTAGCTGGATGACATCATTATGCTTTGTTAGCCCTGAGACTCTTATTGAAAAAGTCTGTTCCAGGAAATAAAACGAATGTGTCACTTCCCAGAATCTCTATCAGAGAACAGTGTACTATGGAGCTATCTGTCAAGCTTCTCGGAGAACCACTTGAAAAACTGCAGATTGTGGCTGTCATTTGAGATTGGACAGATCATCTCAGCTGATAATAATTGGTGAGCACACTAAAAGTATTTGGGGTTATTTGGGGATGAATTTCTATATATGTTATGACGTAACTTCTATTTCACCACATTCCACCTACTTATTTGATGAAGAGTCTGGTGATTTTATGAAAGGAGCATTCTCTAAGAGGTAGTGTTCCAAGGGGTTAATTATATCTTTTGTCCTTGCTCAGTTCTCTTTTCCAGAAACATTGACTAATTTTCACTATTGCTCTGCTCCCCAAAGAGCAGATTTAGCTTCTGTTTTTCAACTAAAGAATATTTTTAAAGATGGGTTTTTTAATAAGAAAGTTATGCTGGCCATTTCTATAATTATAATAAGAGGTGACAGTGCATTTTGAGTATTTATCCTGTTATTAAAATAAAAATTTAATAGGAAGCCAAAAATGAGCTTTTAATTACATGAACTTGTATTTTCAGGTGTTCAGTACTAATTCAAGTGTTCCAAAAAATTAAACTTGAAAATTACATTTATCATTAGACATAATTCTGGCACTCAATTGGTGAAAAAGAAAAGTCAGTTTTTGTGAGATTTCTTTAAAAGTACATTTTCAACCGTTGCTAAAAAAAGAAGGCAACAATAACTTAGTAACCTAAGAAATGTATAGTTAAAGCAATACTATTTTTGTATGCTACAGTCAATTCCGGCTCTCTGTATGGATGTAGAACTAGCCCACATGTTTCAAATGCCTGTCATCATTGTGAGTCGAAGGACTTGATCGGACCTGTTCATCTCTGTTTCCTGTTGTTACTGAATCATAGTGACCTCATGCACAATAGTTTTAAACATTTCCCCATTGAAATTACCATTGTTTGGGTCAGGCATACCTTAGTCCTTAAAGTAACATCTTTGCTTTTTAACACTCGAAATCAGTGCTTCGCAACGTGTGGGTCGAATGACCCTTTCACAGGGGTTGCCTGATTCATAACAGTAGCAAAATTACAGTGATGAAGTAGCAACAGAAATAATCTTCTAGTTGGGGTCACCACCACGTGAGGAACTGCATGAATGGGTCGCGGCAGTAGGAAGGTGGAGAACTGCTGGCACCTTTTGCAGATTTGTCCCATGCAGCACATCACTGGATTTCCTTACGACTGCTCCCTTGAACGTTAACTGTGGATCCACGTAAAACGAAATCGTTGACAACTTCGTTTCCACCCCGTTTATCTTGATGCTGTTTGTCGGTCCAGTTATGAGGGGTTTTGTTTTCTGGACAATGAGATATAATCCACACTGAAGGTGCGCTCTGAGCGTCCTTTTCACGTACAGCAAGGAAGGCTGTGCCATGTGCATATCTCACGTTGTTCATACGCCTTCCTCCAATCCTCAGAGGGAATCCTTCCCAGTGCCCAGCTTCTCGGATTACTTGCATAGTATGCAGATTGAATGAGTGTGATGAAAGGCTACAACGCTGACGCAGACCTTTCCTGATTTTAAACCACGCTTTCCCCCTTGTCCTGTTCCAAGGACTGCCTTTTAGTTGATGGATAGGCTCCATTCCGTGCAATGTTATATAATTTTTTATGATCTATACAGTTGGGAGCCTTTGCAAGTTGATATTAGGTGTTCTCTAGTCATGGCTCTAAGGACCCATGAGCAACAGAACCAAGCATTACCTGGTCTTCACCATATTCACAATCCTTGTTGGGCTTGAACTCACCATGGCAGCCATTTGGTCCTTCCATCTTCTTGATGGTCTTCCCCTTTATTGATAACTTGCCTGCTCCTTTACTCAGCATGATGTCTTTTTCTAGAGACTGATGGGAGATGAAGTCGTGCCTGCCTATAGGAGCATTCCGTCTGGATGCCTTGCAAGACAGATTTGTTTATTCTTCAGAGAGACCATGCTATTTTCAGTATTCTTCACAAACACCATAATTCAAATGCATAAATTCTTAGTTGGTCTTATTGATTCATTGTACAGTTTTCACATACATATGAGGTGGTGAACAAACACCACATCTTGCATCAGCTACATATTAGCCTCAAAATGATATTCTTACCCTCCCATACTTCAGAGAGATCCTATGTGGCAGATTTGCACAGATGTAATATTGACAGATGTAATACCTTTTCTGATTTCTTGACTGCTGCTTCCATGAACATTGATGGTAGATCCAAGCCAAATTAAATCTCTGACAACTCTTCAATCTTTTCTCCATCCATAATGATGTTGTCTATTAGTACATTTGTGTGTATTTTTATTTTCTTTACCTTGAGTTCCTCCATTTGTGATAGCTTTATTTTTCTTCAGATAGTCCAGTTTCTCTTGTTATTTGATAAGCATACAGATTGAATAAGTATTGTGAAAGGCTACAACCCTGATGCATAACTTTCCTGATTTTAAAAGTACTCCCTTGCTGCCTCTTGATTTACATACAGATCCTGCAGGAGCATAATTAAGTCCTTTGGAATTTCCATGCTCGATGTTAAATATCGTTTGTTATGATCCATAGAGTCAAATACCTTTGTGTAGTCAATAAGACACAAGTACAAATCTTTCTCTTATTTTCTACTTTCAGCCAAGATCCATCTGACAACAGCAATGATACCTTTCATCCAACAGTCTTTATTGAGTCCTGGAACAATTTCTGGCAGTTCCCTGTGGTTTTACTATGCCAGCCATTGTTGAATTAACATCAGCAAAATTTTACTTGCCTATATTAATGGTATTGTTCTAAAATTTTTGCATTCTGTTGGATCACCCTTCTTTTGAATGGGAATATAGAGCATTTCCAACCAGTTGACCAGTTCTTCTAAATTTCCTGGCATAGACGAGTGAGCGCTTCCAGTATCTCATCAATTTATTAAAACATATCTATTGGTATTCCATCAAATCCTGGAACCTTGTTTTTGACTAATGCCTTCAGCAAAGCTTGGACTTCTTCCTTCGGTACCATTGGTTCTTGATCATAAGCTGCCTCTTGAAATGCTTGAATGTCAACCATTCTTGTTGGTTCGGTGACTCTCTATTCCTTCCAACTTCTTTTGATGATGCTTCCATCGTTCAATATTTAGAGGTGCCTTTTGGAATTTTCTGCTCAGCTGTTTACATTCATAATTTCTTCCGATTGCTGTAGCTACTCTACACTCAAAAGCAAGTTTCAGAGTCTCTCCTGACATCCACTTTGGTCTTTTATTTTTTTCCTGTCTTTAATGGCCTTTTACTCTCTCCATGTCGTCATCCGCTGCTTTTCAGGTCTGCTAGCTCTAGAAGAGCCTTAGGACACTGTGACACAAGTGGCCACTAGATTGAGAGGGAACACATATCAGAAAGTTCTTTAATTCTCTTGGGAGAATTCGGATCTTTTCTATGTAGAAACACATCGTAGATGCTCAAAAGTGTTTCATTTAATTAATTAATTAATTATAACAGTTTTATTGGCATATAATTCACATAGCTTAAAATTTGATAGTTCAATCATATTAAGAAGGGTTGTACAATCATCACCACGATCAATTTCACAACATTCTATTCTTTCTTGTACTCATTGTTATTAGCTCTCCATTTATTTCCAAGGTCCCCAGACATACCTCCAATAAGCTATTATACTAGTTACTGTCCTATAGATTGCCTATTCTGAATTTCATATATAGGAAAACATACAAAACAACACAACTAACAGCAGTAACAAAGGAAAACAGAGAAAATCCTTAATTGGAAAGAAAGCTGAAAATATTAAATAATTAAAACAGATTTAAAATGGGTCAAAAGGGGAATCAAATAATAAAGTATTAAATTTTAATTTAAGTGCAACTACAATAATTCACTTTCCAATGAACTCTGCATAATAGCAAAGATAATCTCATCCCTAGTCAGAGGGAATTTCCTGGAGGCTTAACCCACATGAACTTCCCTTTCACTTTCAAAGATGCTTTCAGAATGAATGAATAAATGTATGACAACTTTTATGTAGTAACTGTCTATTAAAATTCTGCTATTAAAATAAAACAAACCCATAAGACTATTATTTATTATCTATCATTTTAATAAATAATATTTTTATTGGACCCTTCGAAAATGGCATGCTCTTTGGCAAAATAATTTCTACTACTTAATCCTTTGGAAATGATTATGGAAGTAGTATGATTGTAAACACAGTCCTGCTTAAAATAAGAAAACTTTTAGAACAACATTCAATTACATGAAAACACATTCATAATCTATGATTAAATAAAAAAGTAGCTTATAGAACATATTATGTATATGATATTTGTGTGTACCTGTGTGTATATGAACACATACATATATACATACAAGTAGACTTCAAAAAGCTTGCAAAAATAGTAAAATTACATCTTATTTTAGTTCTGGTTTTTAACAAACTTTTTGAAGCCCCTTTGTGTGTGTGTGTGTGTGTGTGTGTGTGTGTGTGTGTGTGTCGACACAAATAAACCTATGAAATCTGTAAAAAGAAAATTATGGAACTGTCTTGCTTTTCTGGCTATCTCAATGTTCTTGCCTTTGACAGGGAAGTGTCTTACCACTTTTATATCAGTTATTTCATTTCAGTGGAAAATATTTGACTTCCCTTTATCTGATAGGCTTCTGCCTTAGTGTCTATTTTTTAAAAATTTGTCTGTAAATATATGTCATGTATTACAAGATAAAAGAATCTACACAGACGTGTTATGGTCATTATTTCTGGGTCACATGATTATATGGGATTCTGTTTTCCATCTTTTGCTTTTTAAAAATTTCTATAATGTACACAAATTGTTTTTATAATAGGAGTATTAATATGCTACCATGTCTATACTAGACATCTGTAGACAGATTGTGGAGTCCTCTCATTACATTCATTTATTTCTGACTTGTTCAAATAAAATGTTTTAAAAATTGGTGTTCTGCTCTTGGACTTCTTAACTTGGTCATTACTGGCTAAACTGAAAAACTTTTTTTCTAGTCTTTAAAAAAAATAATGAAAGTGTCTAAGGGAGTGAGAGATTTTTTTTCTTATTGGTATTTCTTATCACTTGAACATTTCTAAGTGGAAGTTGATTAGGGAAATAACCTCAAAGTATCAACTATTAACCCTGAAAATTATTGCAATATGGAATTATATGAATTCAACCTAATGAAAATTAAAATATAAACTATGGGGATATGCCTCAAGTAAAATCCCTCACTAGGATTACAGGCTTTCTTGCCCATCTTGATGAATAATTGAATTTTGAGCAGAAATTATGCAAATCACATATTTGTAAAGCAAGTTTCTTGTTCCCAAGCATTTTTAATTTACTTGTTTTTGCAGTTATTTTAGTTAAGGAAAACAATACATGAAACATGACACATTGGCATAAATATTATCAAGCTAATACTAGTATGCTGTTGATAACTACATGTAAACACATTTTACCACATATCTGGAAGTTCAACAGAACCAATGTCTAATTTTTTAATGAGTTTGGCAAACCAGTTGTTAAAATGGCACTTGCAATTGGTTTCTTTGTATGGTATGTGGTTAGGCCAATGTGGAAATCACAATTTTACATTCCTTACTCATTTTTAATGTTCATTTGCCCAATAGCATATCCCAAGTGCCTATAGCAATGGTCATTCTGCCCATGAGGAGTATTTCATCAAAAGCATACAAGTTTTATGAAATGAATAAGCAAATATTACAAACATAATTCCACCTGAATTTTTAAATGTATGATGGCTCTCACTCTTGCTCCTCTCTCTCTCTCTCTCTCTCCCTCCTCTCCACATCCATGTCCAGATATCCAGATCTGCATCAACCTCAAGGTATGGGCCAAACTGTAGTTGTTCAAAACTTTTTAAATGTTGTGTTTTTTTATTTAAATTATATCATTTAACTCTGAACTTATTTACTTTGACATTTTTGCGTAATGTTTTGTATAAAAAGGCAAAGTTTGGGTAAAAACTTTGTGGTCGAGAACAGATTCATCCATTTTCAGTTATTTCTTGTGGGAAAAATTGATTCGGAACTTGACTGCATCGCTTCTCAATGCTCCTTCTAGAGTGGATTAGTGTTGAGGTCCAGGGTCCCACTCTATGTTGTTTTATGCAGCTGTCATAGTAAATATTAGATATATTTTATAGAATTAAAACTGGGAAATGTATGATATAAACATTCACAGAAGTCAAATGAGCCAGGTAGATATATTTTCCAGAAAAATATATTTTAGAGCTGATAGCAATAACTTTAAAATAGCAATTTTAAAATAATTTGTCCAAGAACAGACTTCTTTTTTTAAACAAAAAATCACTAAAATAAACTGTACTACTATGCTTTCTCATCATTCTGAGGTAAGAGTTCATAGAGGGCTCATATTTTCCAAGGCTGCCCCAACTGTAAGTTCTTTCTCCCCTAGAAAAACTTTAATGGTTATTTATTAAAATTCCATTCCATTTGCTTGTAACGTGGAATGGTGAGTGTACACGCATATGTGTGCATGTACGCAGAGGGAGAGGAGCCTGGACTACCAGAGAAGGTGACACAAAATTTAAAATATACAATCTTAGGCCTCAAAGACTATAATCCATGACATAAAAGACAAACACTTAAAATATTAACATTAAAGGAGTTAATAGGTTGAAATGCAGCAATGGATGGCTAGAGTGGGTAAAGTACAGTTTGAGTCAGAGCGCAGGAGAGGGTGTAAGTCCTGAATTATGGAGCTGTTAATTGGTGGTATGGAAGGCAATTCTAGTGGAAAAAAGAAGAAGAACAAAGGAACAATATCAAGCATACAAGACAGACATGTGATGGAAGCCAGACTGGTTACAACTTATGTTAGGTAGCTATTAGAGAAGAGACTAGATTAGTATCGAGGAACACACACAAAAATATCAACTCATTTATTTTGTGAATATTTATTGGATATTACTATTTTCCAAACAGTCTGGAAGAGTCCATGAATATAACGATCAACAAAGTAAACTTTTTCTCATGGAGAATCTATTTTCAATAGGAATCGGGCAGTGATGATGTAAGTCAAGTAAATGAACTGGAGACAGGCTGTGTGGTACCATTATTATAAAATTAATAATGATGCAGGGTGCTTGGGCAGAGGGTCCGAAGAAGTAGCAGAGTAATATTTTCAGCAGAGGAAACAGTGAAAACAAGGTCTCTGAGAGCAGGAAAGCCAAGGGTTTATGGTTGGAGCTAAATGAACAAAGCACAGGGAGATAGGTGCTACAGAAAAGGGGGTGAGTACCTTTGGAAGACTACGATAAGTCCTCTCTATATACAGAGGGGATCACATGACCAGCCCCATTATGAGACATGACACCCCTCACTGACCCACGGCCATGCAGGAGACAGCACTGGAGACACAGTGTGGGAATTCAGCCCGATCTGATCCCACCACACCGAGGCAAAGCACTGAGGGAGTGTAGCAGAGCAGCAAGGGAATGGAGTGGTAAGATCCCCAGGGAATGCTGAAGGTGGACTTTGGGGCCAGGGCGTGGTGTCCCAACAGACTGGACTGGAAAACACTCCTAAAGGCCAACAAATGATTCTTTAACTAACTACAAGCTTTTCTTTCTTGTTGTTTTGTTTTGTTCTTTGTCAGTAGTTTGTTGTTATTGTTGTTTTGTTGTATATTGTTGCTTGGTTTTGCTCTGTCTTGTTTTTGTGCATGTTATTATCTCCGCAGGTCTGTCTAAATAAGATAGGCTGGATGAACAATCTGGAGAAGAAAACAATGGGACTGACAGTTGGGGGCACATAGGAAAGGGGAAGGTGGGGGAAAAGGAAGTGGTGTTAACAACCCCAGGGGCAAGGGAACAACAAGGGATCCAAATTGGTGGTGAGGTAGGTGTGGCAGGCCTGGTAGGGCATGATCAAGGGTAATGTAACCAAGAGGAATTGCTGAAACCCAGGTGGGGACTGGGAATGATGGTGGGACAGAAGGAAAGTTGAGGGAAATAAAGGAAAGAGCTGGGAGGCACAGGGCATTTATAGAGGTCTAGATAAAGACATGTACATATGCAAATATATTTATATATGAGGATGGGGAAATAGAGCTATGTGCCTTTATTTATAGGTTTAGTATTAAAGTAGCAGAAGGACATTGGGCCTCCACCCAAGTACTCCCTCAATGCAAGAATACTTTCTTCTATTAAATTGGCATTCTATGATGCTCACCTTCTCTACACAACCGCTGAAGATAAAGTGGGTGAATAAGCAAATGTGGTGAAGAAAGCTGATGGTGCCGGATTATCAAAAGAGATAGTGTCTGGGGTCTTAAAAAGCTTGAGGGTAAACAAGCAGCCATCTAGCTCAGAAGCAACAAAGTCCACATGGAAGAACACACCAGCCTGTGTGATCACAAGGTGCCAAAGG
Organism: Tenrec ecaudatus; assembly: GCF_050624435.1. Lineage (NCBI taxonomy): Eukaryota > Metazoa > Chordata > Mammalia > Afrosoricida > Tenrecidae > Tenrec > Tenrec ecaudatus. The sequence continues at coordinate 104,512,759 of NC_134530.1, forward strand.
TATCAGTTATCAGGCATCAAAGAACAAAAAAATCATATCATTGGGTGTACACCTTCATGATATGATCATTGAAGACAAATGGATGCGTAAGCAAATGTGGTAAAGAAAGCCGAGGTGCTTGGCTATCAAAAGGCATAGTGTCTGGGGTCTTAAAGGCTTGAAGGTAAATAAGCGTTCATCTAGTTCAGAAGCAACAAATCCCACATGGAAGAAGCACACCAGCCTGTGAGATCACGAGGTGTCGAAGGGATCAGTTATAAGGTATCATTAGAACAAAAAAATCTTACCATAGTTAATGAGGTGGGGAGTGTGGAGTGGAGACCCAAAGCCCATTTGTAGGCCACTGGACATCCCCTTGCAGAGGGGTCTAGGGGAGGAGATGAGCCAGTCAAGGTGCGATGTAGCAATGATGAAAAATACAACTTTTCTCTAGTTCTTAAATGCTTCCTATCCCCCGCCCCATCATTATCTGAATTCTACCTCACAAGTCTGGCTAGACCAGAGGATGTACACTGGTACAGATAAGAACTGGAAATACAGGGACTCCAGGGTGGATGATTGTTTCAGGACCAGTGGTGTGAGTGGCAATACTGGGAGAGTAGGAGAGTGGGTTGGAAAGAGGGAACTGATTACAAGGATCTACATGTGACCTCCTCCCTGGGAGATGGACAACAGAAAAGTGGGTGAAGGGAGATGTCGGACAGGGCAAGATATGACCAAATAATAATTTATAAATTATCATGGGTTTATGAGGCAGGGAGCATCAGGGAGGGAGGGGGTAAAAATGAGGACCTGATGACAGGGGCTTAAGTGGAGAGCAAATGTTTTGAGAATGATGAGGGCAAGGAATGTACAAATGTGCTTTACACAATTGATGTATGTATGGATTGTGATAAGAGTTGTATGAGCCCTCCATTAAAAAAATAACCACTGCATGAAGAATTAAAAAAAAAAACTAGGGGGCATGCTTCCATATAAACAAAAGACTTTGGATCCTTGATTGGGGGAAGGGGGAACGAGGCTACCAAAGACATGATGGCATTTTGGGGGAACAGCTGGGGAAATTTACATTTGGATTGGAAATTAAATAATGTGGTATTTCCCCCACCCCCTCAGGCATGATCATGATATTATGGTTATGCATTAAATGTCTACATTCAAAAACAAAACAAAACAACCCTGTTCCCAATAGATAACAATCACAATTAATCCTATTAACAATCACTCACAGCTGCATTATATAACCCAATCAGTATCTTCCCTCACCTTCTTACCCAGATGCACCAGGAAAAGGAAAGTTATTTGGTGGAAGTAACAAAGGCTATGGCAAGAAGAGCCATATTAAATAACTCGCTGGATTGCAATTCTTGTTTAACTTCATATTCAAATGATTCTAACAGGAAAATATTAAAGGTTATGCACCAGAGCAGTGTCTAACGACATCTGATATTTGAACTTTTGGTATTCCTGATTAAAACACTTATAATTAATTTCTGTTGTCATAATTGTTAGTACCACGGCCCACCTGACAGATCAGTATAGCTCTCTTCTCTGTCCCTCTCATTAATACACTTGTAGAATCAACTTAAATTTCATGTCAATGCTGCATAATTCCATTGGGCCACAGAACTACCTCCAATTTCATACTATTGTACATGGGTAATTAGGAAACTGGCACCTCTGGGTAGTGCAACAGTTAATACACATACCTGCTAACTGAAAAATTACTCATTTGAGTCTACTCTGACTCACATGGATCAGGGTCCACTCAATGACACCAATTTTGATTTTGCTCATAGGAAACCTGCCATAACAACCTTTCATATTTTGTGGCAAAAGCTGTGTGAGTTCAGTGGCAATTTATTATTGAAAGTGTGATGATCAACAGACTGTCACTCCGTCTGCACCCTTTGGAAACGTGATGAATGTGTTGTCATGTGTAGAGAAAGAACTCATCTCTATATTTTGAATGTAGGAGAGCAGCAGCAGCAGCAACTACCTACCGATGAAAAGGGCCATCGTGAAGTTGACAGACACCTTAGGACACTGAATTCCCCTTAATTATTGCAATCATCTGGAGCACTAACCAGGAAGACCTAAGGTACTTTTTCAAGGAATCCACTTTTTCCAGTAACCCTATCCCACCCAATGACTCTTGATAATCAGTTCTGATAAGTTTAATGGTAGCATTTCAGAAGTTTAAATCAAGTCAATTTGTTCTTAAATTTGTTAAATCTGTGTACACTTGGGGAGCTTTCTCAGAAGAATAATGTTTTACTTTTAAGTGGTTGAAATGCAGCCTTTAATCATTCTTCTCCGCCTCATTGTGCAGCAGAGTCTCAAAATACAGATTCTTCTCAAATGAGTTTTCTTCATGTGGTCAAGATCTGTCTTGAGAATCACAGTGTGGATTGAGGTTTATCTAGAGTTCACACCTGGCAGGTCTCTTAAAACTCTTTTACCTTAGCTTGCAATATGAAGTTATTATTTCTATCCGTCCCACAGAGTGGTGGGTGAAACATTCAACAACATCTCTACAGCATTAGAATGTCTGTGTAGGTGTGTTTAGAAGAGCACAGGCAAAATCAGAAAACTAGGTCTCTGACATGAATGGAACTATAATTTATTATCACCGTTACCTACACATCCATGTCCAAAAGCTATTTTTCTGAACGTTTCAGGGGTTGAAAAGGAAAAGCTTGCACCAGTCGGCACACTGATTTTCCTAACTTCTAAGAGTTGAAATCTCCCAATCATATTTAATCTGGGTTCTCATTTTATGATATACGACACATAGCGTACTCCAAATATTAGTGTTCCAAGAAATCAGGATTGTTAACCACTAAGTGCATCTTTGCAAACCTCTTCTATTCAGTCTTTCAGAAAAACTCTGGCACATCCATCAATTCTGCTCCTCAGTTTCATCTAGTTGTCTTATGTGGGAATAATTTCAGTTGTTTTTCTGGTTTACTCATATTCCAACTTCATTTGTAATTCACAGGGAATCTCATCTACACTATGACTTAGAAGATTTCAGCCACAACCAGTCCTGACTTTTTTTCCTAAGTATAACTCACATGCCTAAAATTAAATTCACTATCTCTTACTTCCAGAGGTCCATATAATTTCTCCCTTATCTTGAACTATTTTTCATCAGTTTTATTGACATAAAATTCACCACTATACAGTTCAACCATTCAATCACATAAAGAACTGTGTACAAACATCACCATAATCAGTTTTAGAACATATTCTTTCTTCTTGACCTCATCATTATTAGCTCCCCATTGCCCCCAAGCCTCCCGCTGCCATACTTCCAAGGAACTATTAATCCAGTTACTGTCTCAATAGATTTGCCTACCTTGGATTTTATATACCGAAAAACATTTTTAAAAGAAACAAATAAAAAATAAAACTAACAAGAATAACAGAGTAAAATAAAACCTCAATCAAAAGAAAGAAAATATTCAAAATTAGAATAAATTTAAATGGTTCAAAAATGAGATCAAGTTATAGGGTGATGAAGTTTAACCTAACTTCATCTGCAGCCATCTACTTTCCAATGTAGTCTGCATGAGAGCAAGGCTACTCAAATCCCTGGTCCATGGTCAAAGGGGATTCACCAGGTACTTAATCCAAGTCTATTTTTTCCTGCATTTTAAAAAAATTGAAACAGCTTTAAAATGAGTCCAGAGAGAGATCAAATGACAAGAGAGTACACTTTGACATAACTATGTCTGCCATAATCAACTTTTCAATGTTCTTTGTCTGAAAACAAGGCCTATACATATCCCTCAACTATGATTAGAAGGGATTCACCAGAGACTTTAATCCATCATGATTTTTGATCCAAGTTAAACACTGTCGTCTTGACTTTTCTCTCATCCTCCACAAACAGTTGATTGAAAAGTCCAGATAGCCATCCACAAATGTTCTGTTCATTGGTGTCATTTTTCTGTCCAATCACATTTTCTCTGCTCTAGGTTGAAGATACTTCATCTCTTCTCTGAACTGATACAACAGCCTCCAACTAGCCTCTCAGCCTTCATTTGTGTCCCCTCTGACTCATCATCTACACTTTATGAAATAAATACCTTGATATATACACATATTAGTCAACCTTACACAGACAGCTCTAAATTGCTTTTTAAAAAAGTCCAAACTTCTTAGTCTGGCCCTTACTAAGCTGCACAAAAGTACTTTCTGTCTTCTATTGACGCTCATACATAAAGAATGCTCTCTCAACTAGCAGAGGTTTTCTATTTGATTGCTTCATATGAAATTGCGGAATTTCATTGTTCTGACCTATATGTTGGCCATTCTCTCTAATGTCCTTTGACCTTTGGTTTTTCAGTGTCATCAGGTCAGTCTTGATCATCAACTGCACAACAGATGCAGCACCGCCCAGTCCCGTGCCTCTTCACCATGGTTGCTGTGCTTGAGCCCTTCGATGCAGCCACTGAGTCAGGCATAGAGTTTCTGCCCCTTTTCTGCTGGCCCTCTGTGCGAAGCGTGATATCCTTTTCCAGGGATTGGTCTTCCTTGACAACATGTCTAAAGTATGTGAGAAGAAATCCCACCTTCCTTGATTCTAAAGAGCATGCTATCTTCCAAGATAGATGTGTTTATTCTTCTGGCAGCCTATGGTCCATTTAATATTCTTCACCAACACCATATTTCAAAAACATACATTCATCTGCAGTCATCCTTATTGGTTAGTCACCTTTCCTATGTATATGTGTAGATTCAAAATACCACGACTTGGGCCAGGAGCACCTGAAGCCCTCAAAGTGACTTATTTTCTCTTTAACGCTTTACAGCAGTCTTGCACAGCAAAGCTGTCTAATGCACTGCACAGTTTTACTTCTTGACTGCTGCTTCCAGGAGCACTGATTGTAGGTCCAAACAAAATGAAATCCTTGAGCAACTTTAATCCCTTTTTCTATTAATGTGATGATGCCCATTGCTCCAGTTGTGAAGATTTTGACTTTGTTTACATAGAGTCAAAATCCACATTGAAAGCTGAAAGTCTTTTACCTTTGATTTTTTTTAACTACTAACAGTTTTATTGGCATATAATTCACATATCATACAATTGAATAGTTCAGTCACATCAAAGAGAATTGTACAGTCACCACCACAATTGATTTTGGAACATTTTCTTCATTCTTTTAAAAAAATAATTTTATTAGGGGATCATACAACTCCTATAACAACCCATACATCCCAATTCCACCTTACAAATCTGGCTAGGCCACAGGACGGACACTGGTGCAGACAGGAACAGGAAACACAGGGAACCCAGGGCGGATGATCCCTTCAGGACCAGTGGTGTGAGTGGTGAAACTGGGAGGGTGACGGGAGGGTAGGGTGGGAAGGGGGAATTGATTGCAAGTATCTACATATAACCTCCTCCCTGGGGACAACAGAAAAGTGGGTGAAGGGAGATGTCGGAGTCGGACAGTGTAAGATATGATAAAATAATAATTTATAAAATATCAAGAGTTCATGAAGGAGGGGGCAGCAGGGAGGAAGGGGGAAAATGAGGAGCTGAAGCCAGGGGCCTAAGTGGAGAGTGGATGTTTTGAGAGTGATGAGGGCAATGAATGTATAAATGTGCTTCACACAATTGATGTATTATGGATCATTGATTTTTATCAGCAACGCTGCAAGTGCTCCTTGCTTTCAGCAAGCAGAGCAGTGTCATCTGCCTTCCGACTCCTAGAAATGCTCCAGGATGGAGTAGGCCAGCTCCTGTCAGTGTCTGAGATGGTAACCATAAGAATAGAAAGCCTGCTCTTTACTGTGGAATCTACCAAATGCTCTGAGAAGAATTGACACTAGTGCTATACAAACTATTCCAGAATATAACCGAAAAAGATAAGAAATTCTCAAACTCGTTTCATGGGGTGAGCATAATCCTGATATGAAAATCAGGCAAAGATGTTACCAAAATAAATTAAAAAACTACAGACCAAATTTCCTCATAAACATCTGATACAAAATTCTCTATAAGATACTGGCACATAAAATCCAACAATATATAAAATAATAATAATAAAACACAATCAAGTGGGATTCTTACCATGATTGGAAGGATATTCAACATTAGAGAAACAATGTGATCCACCACATAAACAAAAAAAAAGGTTAAGAACTATCAATTGATCATATCAGTTGATAACAAACAGACAGTTGACAATATCTGACAGCCATTCCTAATGAAAACCACCCAGCGAAATCAGAGTAGGGTGGAAATTTCTCAAGACAACAAAGGCCCTATGTGAAAAGCCCAGCCCACCTCTTGCTCAATGGGGAACTGAGAGCGGTCCCCTTGAAAGGAAACTAGACAAGGATGTGCCTCCTCACTATTTTTATTCAACATTGTGCTAGCAGTTTAGAAAACAATGGAATAGAGACTCACAAGAAGTAAACCTCACAATTTGCGTATGGAATGATTGTAAACATAAGAACTACCAAAGATTTGACATAATGGTTGAAAACTATTAAGAGGTTTAGTGGTGTGACAGGATACAAAATTAACATACAAAGATCATTCTAATATTGTGTGCTAATGGAGAGTTCTGAAAAGGAAATCAAGAAAACAATACTATTTACAAGAATCACACAAAAATTAAATAGCTAGAAATAAACCTAGCCAGAATAACAAAACACTTGTACTAAGGAAACTACAGAACCTTCCAAGAGAGCGAAGAGCCCTACACAACTGGAAGAAGGTGAGGTTGGTGTTAGGTACCTTCAGATCTGTTCTGATCCACAGTGACCTTATGTGCCACAGAACGAAACACTGCCTGATCCTGTGCCACTCTCACGGTGGTTCTTACGCGTGAGGCCATCCATGTAACCACTGCAACAGTCCAGCTTGTCAAGGTCTTCCTCCTCCAGAGACTGGTCTCTCCTGAGAATATATCCAAAGCACATGAGACTGAGTCCCCCCATCCTTGCTCTTAAGGAACATTCTGGCTACACTTCAGCCAAGATAGGTTTGCTTGCTCCTTTGGCAGGCCGTGGTAGTTCAAATGCATCAGCTCTTCTTCAGGCTTCTTTATTCAATGTCCAACTTTCGCATGCATTATGAGGCAATGGAAAATACCATGGCTTGGGTTAGGCACACCTTAGTCCTCACAATAAAATCTGTGCTTTTCAACATTTTATAAAAGGTCTTGTGTAGCAGATGTACCCAACGCAATGAGTCATTTGATCTCTTGATTGCTGCTTCCATGAGCACTGATTGTGGATCCAAACAAGATGAAATCTTTGGTAACTTCAATTATTTTCCTGTCTAACATGATGCTACTTATTGATCTAGTTGTAATGATTTGGGTTTTCTTTAAATTGAGTTGTAATCCATATCGAAGGCTGAAATCCTTCATCTTCATCAGCAAATGCTTCAAGTCCTCCTCACCGTCATCAAGCAAGGTCGTGTCATCTGCATATCACAGGTTTTTAATAAATCTTTCTCTGATCCTGATACTGAATTCTTATTCATATAATCCAGGTTTTAAAAATTGTTTTCTCAGCATCCAGTTTAAATAAGTATGGTGAAAGAATACAAACTGATTCAAATCTTAAAAAAATTTTAGACCAGGTAGTATTCCCTTGCTCTATTTGCACAACTGCTCTTTGATCCATGTACGGGTTCCACAAGAGCCCAGTTAAGGATTCTGGAATTCCCATTCTTGTTCCGGCTGTCCAGAGCTTGTCAAGTGTCAAATCAACTCAGGACCTGTGGACTCATTTTTCAATCACCCCCAATACCAAGAAGCTGCTTACGTAGCTTGGGCTGATCCAAATGCAGAGAGAATGCTCTGAACAGCAGGTAAATTGAAGACTGAAAACTCTGACAGCAGTAGGACAAGGGCTGAGAACAGAACTAGGATAAAAATCCTTTCCCACTCATTTTATTCACACATTAGTGATAAAGAATTGGAATTTACTACCACAATCAATATTTTCATGCATACATGTTATTGGTTGTTGAAACTGCTAAAAGTAGACATAGCAAATTCTTCACTAGAATTCAGTCACTTATTCTCAGTATTTTGGTGGTAATCATAAAACCACATTCCCACACAAATAAGTATAGATTCTTAAACAAAGACTGTATCAATCATTTAATGTGTGAATCATTATCCTGGCGGGCAGGGCCATCCCAGGAAAGTGCCATTTCCCAACAGAGTCGAGTCAGAATCGAACCCAGGAGTCTGGCATGCCGTTTACACCCAGTAAACTTCTTTCTCAAAAGATAGCTGAAGGAAAAACGTTAAGTCTGCCATAGAGACTAAAAGCAAAATAGTTGAGAAAGACCTGCCCAAAGGATCAAACAGGAAGCTTCCCCTTCCCCAACACATACCCAAATCTAGCCAACCTGACATTCATATGCTAGGCTGGTAAACAGTGCATTGTGTTGATTTTCATTTAGCCTCACATGATTCTGTGGAGACTTCTGTGTGCTTTGGGATACATTAATATTTGCACAAAAGAGAAATATAATATTTTCCTCCTCGCCTTACCCCAATCTCTGGGCAAACACTTCCTTGCTGGATATATCAGTAGCAGGCAAGAAATAGTATTTTTCTAGCTGCCAAATTAACTCAGATGACAGAAAATGGCAGAAATTGTGTCTCCAGTGAGTCAATCTATTCAGGCTGAGAGATTTCCTGAAAACTGAAATAAAGCCTTTCAGTTTGCTAGTGTTTGTAGAATGGTCTTCCATAGTAACTCTCAGTCCAATCATCCCCAGGGTAGATTTTAAAAGCAATGAAAATTCTTGGCTTGTATTAATATATTATTATTCTACTTAGAAAATACAAACCCACTTCAATCACGTTTATTACAGTGCATGACAGTTCTATAGGGTTTCCAGTGCTTTAAATCTTTACAGAAGCAGACTGCCCCATCTCTCTCCCAGAGTACCTGATGGGTTCAAACAGCTGACCTTTCAGTTAGCAGGCAAGTACTTTAACATCTGCACCTTCAGAACTCTATTTTATAACAGATTTACATAAATGATGATTATCCTAAAAGAAAGAATCAAAGTGAAAAACTTGATTCTTCTAAACTTTATTCTGTAGCACTCAAAGGAGGGAAGTCTACAAATGCGTATGGCCTTCTTATACCATCAATGTTCAGAATAGAAATAAAAATGTATGTGTTTAAATTGGAAAATGAGTTGTAGTCCATGCTGTCTGGGATTATGCGTGCTCTATTTTTCTTCCATTAGCATGCATCATAGGGAATAAATTACAATACATGAAATGTTTAGAGATCACAAGAGATATAATATAGAGCTTCCAAAATATAATAGGCAAATAAATATGTATACTAGGGAAGAAAAGAAAATAGGCTTAAAGAAAACAGTAAAGTGAATTACTTAAATGGAAGAAACAACTCAATGCTCTCTTATCTATAGTAAATTTGTTAAATGCCTAAGAGCCTTTTGCACCTGACATAGAAAGCATATTCTCCTCCACTTCCCAAATCACTTTTCTTGCATCAGTTTTATTCCAATTCTTTTCAAATGTTCTAGACCCTTCTAGCCTACAGAAGATATGATCCTTTAAAAACAGAAAACAAATTAGGTCATGAAATGCAAATCAAATATGCTAGAAAGCCAAGAATCTATGACTTCTAAATCTTAAGTTAAATAGAGTTTACATCAAAACATATTTCAGTTTAATAAAAGGAACCCAAAAGAGAAATACAGCCTTGAAACAAAACAAAACAAAAAAGCCAGCGCGGTGGGTGTGCCGTCTCCGACTAGGAAGAACAGTCTGCGAGAGCAATCAAAGCTTGCCAGAGAGGAAAGCAAAAAAAGAACAATAGAAGTCAAGGCAATTATTCCCACACAGGAATCTAGGAATGAAAGGCAGTTTAAAGACATGATTTCATAATTAATTTGCCCTGTAGCAAGTATCAAAATTGTGTGATGGGTGTTTAGGGACAATACAACATGTCATTAATTTGTAAGGGGTAAAAAATCCTCATTTTGTACTCTTAAAGACTCAACATGGCTAAAGAAAAGTCAAATATATGAGTATGCATATTTTTCTTGTAAATTGACAAAAGTCAACTCCCTTCTTTGTGCCTGTGGACATGAGCTTGTCTTTCAGTTACAGCCCAAAAGATTGAAGATTAAGTAGCTACTTTTGCATAATTGGAGAAATATTTTGAATAATGAATAGATATTCATAATACATCACAGATTGTTTAATTATATATGTATGTGTTCCTAATCACTTATATCAGAGATGTATAAAACCTGAATCACAGTTTGGTTAGTTGACCTTGTACTTGAGGATCTCTTTCTGTCCAATTACTAAGCAAACTCTTCGAATGAATTGAAAGATTTAATTCACAAATCCCTTAAGTGCCTTCTGGTAAAAGGTTGGAACAGCACAAATAAGCTAGTGATGCATGACCTTGTTTCAGAAAGCCAGGCTGGGATTCTAAGTGAGTGTCCTTATTTATCATTGTTTGGTTGAAACAGGAAGATAAAATAACACAAAGAAACAGGAATGCATTTCTTTTGTATGAATATCTATACACAGATATAGTTAAAGGTAGAATTCAGTATAATTCTTTATATTAAGATGCATACTAATATTTTTATAAGATCCAAAAATAACTTATTTCTCAGAAAATTTTCTCTAAAATTGCAGGTATCTCAGTTTTATTGGGAAAAGGATACTTGGTTATATTTATTAGCATTTTGTGTCCAGTGAGCCGATGGTGCACATGAAACAGGTTTACTTTTTTTTATTTCATAATTTGGGGAACTGAAAAAAATTCTATTTTTCTGAAAATAGTTATTTGATAATTAAATCATGTGAAGGAGAAAAAGTTTGAGAAAAATAGTATACATTTTGATTATGATAGCCTCCAACAGAAGTTCCTACCTTCTCCGTGGGAATAATTTAAAGAGGGAGAAGGCAATTGAGGGAAATTATTCAAAATATATTGAAGCAGATAAATTAATCAAAGATCTATTTATAGCATTTGATTTAAGTTTATTTACCCATGTATTTGTAAAATTAAATATTATAAAATTTGTATGTTCAGTTAATATTATTTTTCTTTTCAAAAAGTAACCAAAATTTTTTAGAAAAGTCTCCAAGGAATAATTATTTGATCACATCTCTAATAGCCATTTCTCTGCCATCACTAGATTTTTCTTGATTTTATAGACCAATTGTCCATGCCACATAATCTACACTTATAAACTGCCAATTATGCAAAAATTTAAAACCATGGATGATGCAGCTACAGGAAATTTAGTTTCAAACTGCCATTTATACTCTGGGAATTCAAGAACACTTCATTGTATTCATATGGAACTTGTGCACCAATAAGGAAGCAGTCATTGGAACCAAACAAGGGGAGACCATGAAGTTTTCAGTCAGAAAAGTTGGGTGGCAGTGCGGTAGCCTTTCACCACATTGACACAACCCATGTGCTGAGAGCTCATAACTAACAAAGCTGCACCTGTGAAGAAGAATGCAGCCTCAGGCTTGGTCAGAGGAAGGCTGAGTAAAAAACTGTAATAGGCAGATGACACAACCCTGCTTGCCCAAAGTGAAGATGACTTCAAGAATAGCTGATGAAGAGATAAGACCACAGCCTTTTATACCGCATCAAAAAGATAACGAAAGTGGACTAATAATCAGCATAATGGTAAATGATGATGAAATTGAAGTTGTCCGTCTTGTAGAATCAAAAATCAGTGCCCAGTCAGGGTGCACTATAGCACCAATGAAACACACAACTTCTCTCTAGTTCTTTGGTGCTTCCTCCCCCCTCCCTCACCCCCACTGTCATGACCGTAATTCTATCTCACAAGTCAGATTAAATCAGAACATGCACACTGCTAAACAGATAAGAGCTCACAGCACAGGGAATCCAGGATAGATAAACCCCTCAGGACCAACAATGAGAACAGAAATACCAGGAGGATTAGGGGAAGGTGGGGAGAGGAAGGCAAAATTGATCACAAGGATCAATCTATAATTCCCTCTCAGGGGGGACAAACAACAGAAGAGTGGGTGCGGGGCAATGGAGGATGATGTAAGATATGAAAATAATAATATATAATTTATCAAGGGTTTGTGAGGGAGGATGGGCAAGGGAGGGAGGGGAAGAAATGAGAAGCTGATATCAGGGCCTCAAGTGGGAAGAGAATGCTTTGAAAATGATGATGGCAGCATATGTGCAAATGTGCTTGACACACTGGGTGAATGTATGGATTGTGATAAGATATGTAAGACCCACACCCAATAAAAGTATTTAATTAAAAAAAATCAGCATCCAGTGTCATGACATCAATTGGCTTAGTGTACTGGGAAAATCTTCAACAAAGATCTCTTTAAAGTGCTAAAAAGTAATGATGTCACATTGAAGACTAACGTATTTAAGCCATGCTATTTCAATTACCTCATATGCATGCAAAAGCTGGGCATTGGAAATGACAGGAAAACTGGATCATTTAAATGGTGGCATTGAAGATATTGAATCAATACACATTGTAAACTCTGGTGGTGTGAGTAGTGTTACTCTTTGGACTTTCGAACTGTGTGGCTGTCAGGTGGAAATTACCAGAAGTTCCACGGGACAAAGAATGGGCTTCCTAGTCCCTTAAACAGTTACGGTCTTGCCAATCCACAGTGGGTCACTATGAGTCAGCACTGACTCCGGGGCAGTGAGTTTGTTTGTTTGTTTGTTTGTTTGTTTGTTTGTTTGTTTGGGGGGGAGGCTGTAAGTATGAACAAATCCATGTTGGAGGAAGTACGCATGCTCCAGAGGAATGAGGACGGGAAGACTTCATGTTGCTTACATTGTTCATGCTGTTAGAGGGACCAAACCCTGCACAAGGACATCACAAAAAGAGCATGACTCTTAGCAAGATGGGTTGACCGTTGCTGCCACAATAAACTTCAACACAGCAGAGCTTGTGAGACTGAACGCAACTGAGAAAACCTTTTCTGTTGCATAGTATGCAGCTCATGGAGAAGGACTTCAGGCTTGAAACATAGTAGGGCAGCAAAAAGAAAAAAAAAGGAAGGCCCATGACAAGATGGATTGACACAGTAGCTTCATCAATGGGCATAAACTTAACACTTGTGAAGATGACAGGACCGGGGAATGTTCTGTTCTGTTGTATATCAGGTCCTGGTGAGTCAGAACTGACTCGGCACAGAAACCACACATAAGTTTGCTATGTGTGAGTCAGAGCCAACTCGGCAGCACGTAGCAGCATGATTTTTCTGCTGGGAATACATTTCCGAACTTCAATTTGTGATCTGCACATACACAAAAACAACTTGCTATGATGCTTTAAAAATTAAGCTTTAAAAAGATTCTTTACAGTCCCGCATAGCATTCCATGATGCCAAGAGGGCTAAACACGTCTGTACAACTTGTTTCTTCCCTTTTTGTGTTTCTGCCCAATTTCATCAGATGGGTTCTGTAAGCATCCCAATTTAGCACTGTGGTTGTTACATCTGCAGTGTCTTTCCAAAATATTACTTTCCTCTCATAAAGAAAGCAATTGAGAGAACACAGAGTAATTTGAGAGACATTCTTAGTACTCCAGAAGTACTCAGCAACCAGAAAAAGGAAGATTTGGGGGTATTTGGGGGACAAATCGGGATTTAGAATAGATCTTTTTGGCTGCATTTGCTTCCATCAAACATATGTGGAGGCCGTGAGACGGCCTCTGGAGTGAATTGAGATTGCTGATGGAAAAGTTCTTCCTATTGGAGACTCAGATTGCATTTCTCCTTCTTCATAGAGTCTTTAAGGAAAAATCATATTTTATCCCCAAGTGAAGCCCTGCTCCTCGGATCCTGTATTTATGGAGTCCTATTTATTTGACTTCAAAAATAAAGGCTGTTAATAGAAATGCCATAATGAAGCTATGAACTTTGAAGCCAGATATAGCTGCCACACTTTTAATAATGCCAAATTTGATGCTAATGAGTTAGGTTCTGTTGAATAGTGACTTATGAGCTTCAAGTCTCAGCTCCTTATCTGTAAGTCTCAGCTCCTTATCTGTCCTGAGGATTCAATTGTCCTGAATCAAGTGCCTGGTGCCTATCACACATGCCCAAATATAAGGTAAGGTTACTTCCATCTGCAACTACCTTTCAGTCTGTTTTAACTCACAACTGAATGAAACACTGCCCCCATCCTGCCCTATCCTTGAGCTCCTGGTTACAGCCAAGATGTTGATCCACCTTGCAGAGAACCTTCTTCTCTTTTGCTAATGCTCTGCATGGTCAAAAATAATGTCCTTTTCCCAGAACTGGTCCCTTCAGAAATTCAGAGTCCCAAGTATAGCCTCACTAACAAGGTTGTCTGCATTTTGGAAACAGATTTGTGTGTTCTGGCAAACCATTGTACTTTTAATACTCTCCATCAACACTATAATTCAAATGCATCAATTCTTTCTTAGTCTTCCTCATTCATGCGCCTTAGTCCTCTCAAGATGATATCTTTGTCCTTTAGTACGTTAAAGAGGCCCTTTGCGGCATATTTTCCCACGCCAAGAAGTAGTCATCTTATATATTTTTAGTCCAAACGTAGTACATAGCCGGCAATGCAGTCCCTATTAAAAACACAATGGTGAATAAGATAGGCAGGCTCCTCCCCCTAAAGGAGCTCACGGTTTAGAAGGGAGACACCCCTCAAGTAATCTCATAGTGAAATATGTGTGCCAGTCCTACACATGACAGTCTTAAGGGGCTCTTGGCCACATCTACACAGAGGTTTTCACTTGCATCCATCAGAATAGATCCAGTTCTACAGTACATTGTTGAGGAAGAGATGTATCTGCTAAAGACTTGACAAGGAAGCAAAAAAGCTTCATGATTTAGCAAAAACTAAACAAAATCAAATCAAATAGAACTGCATTGAAGCTAAAGTGACAGACCTACCCAAAAATGGTCCTAGAGAAATATGGGAGAGAACTGCACTTATGACCTAGAAATCAAGATTCTAAATTTGCCACCAAAGCCACCAGGTCACCTTGCTGAAAGAAGCCTTTCCACCTCACTATGCCTCTCTTTTTCATCCCAAGCCAATCTTTGATATGCTTTTCCATGTAAATGAATAATTAATGTGAATTTTGTTTCATCAAAAAAACAAATGAGTCTATTTTAAATTCCACAGTTGAATATAATGAAATGAATGTGTTTGGCTATTTTTCCTATTCCTAACTCTTCAGTTAGATTTCTCTAAAAGCTCACCTGCTTAAACATCAACATCTCTGTTCATCTGTTCTTAGTTTTTCTACAAAATCAACCAAGCTTGTTTTCAATAAAAAATAACAACAACAAATGACTGTCGAATTCATTTAGCATGCTATTATTTCAAAGCAACTAGCCAGCCACCTCGTTTTTTGTGCCTATTTTTCATATTAGGATAAGAAGAGTGGAATTTACTGATGTTTTCCTAATCCAAGCTTTCCTATGGTACAAAATGAATGGTTAGTAGAGCGATAGAATAGTTTTATTCCTCATGCTAGCAGTGAAGTCTTCCCATTACTATGGCAAGAAACATGCACACATAAAGACTGCATTTATTTAGTGAATATGAACATCTTTTGACTCAAAAAAGAAATAACAATCATCTGCAATACTTTAAATAGCAAACATCTGTTTTTCCTAACATATTTCAATCACTTTGAATTTTTTGATTAGTTGTTATATGAGAACTATATTTCTGAAAGATATAATGAGGCAGTATAAAGAAGAGCCTTAAATGATCTTCAAAGCAAAGTTTAGAAAAATGCTCATGTTCTGGATGAAGATGGCTCAACAAGATCTATAGTTTCCATAATATGAACAAATGAAATAATTCTTTCCACTACTCTCATTGACACTGAAAGTTCTATTAAACATTGTAAGTGAAGGAGGTTGATGTACAAGAATAGGAATACACATAACTAGAATCGCAGCACTGTAGTCTTCAATCACTGCAAAAAATCAATGATGCTGTAAAAGCAGTGTTTGACTAAGCCAAATATGAACATTTTCAAAGGAGTGAAAGCATGACTGTGAACGTTACATAAATGCACACATACATCATGGGGTACCGGTAGGTTCAAGAAGCTACAGACAATGCTCCCGTAGAGAGGCTGCACATTTATTTCAACCACATCAGTCTTTTCTAACACAAGATTCAGAGCATCACCTTTTGTCCACCTTAGAATTTTGTAAAAAGTGCATTGTGTCAATATTTCCAAGTGACTTCTTTTACTTTCCATCTATATTTTGTTTCATGTTCTATGGTTCAAAGCCCTGTTTAAAAGTATCAAAGAGGAGCTTATCTGTATTTCAAGTTCAATAACAAAGAATAATGACAACAAGGAAAAGAAATGTGCATTCTATGAACAATGAAGATTAGTGACCTTTTGCTTTTTCAATCAGACAAATATTTGTGGAAGTTTTCATGCCCACGTATATATTTCATTGTTTGGCATAGATTACAAAATACAAAACGTCCAACAATGAGATCCAATCAACACAATACATGTAGCAAGATGAGTCTACTCTCATGAAAAATTACAACGAATAATGCCCTTAAGGGAGTGAGGAAATCAAATTAAAGGAAAGTTTTGTCCTGCAATGCTGTTGCCACTAGGCCTTGGCCCATCAGAAGGAACTCTGAAGGTGGAATAGTCCTTGAGAAGCATTACCCAAGGAAATAAGCAGGCGGCCACCCCATCCCAGTCTGCAATGAACAGAACTGGATACACAGTGGCCCAGACAGGAACATCATCTAAAGTGAGGCGATTCCTTTTGACTGAAGGCAATTTCTGTAGACGGTCTGAGCTGTGAACTGTTAGCAGCTAGCACTCCAGTTGGCTGGGGAAACAGGGCTTCCCCGCTGACCATCACATCAGCCATTACCATGGACAGGAGAGACTGACTAGACAAAGCAGGTGGGGAGACTTGCTTTATTGTATTTGTTTATTAACAGAATTCGCCTGTCGTACATTCAATAGTTCAATCATATGAAACAGTTGTGCAACCATCCTTCTTCTTCCTTGTACTTGTTGTTATTGCCTTTCCATTTCGCAACCTCCCCTGCCATACCCCAAAGAAGCCATTTACTATAGAGTTACTTACCCTGGGCTTCATGTACAGAAAAGCATACAAAACAACAACAACAAACAGAACATCCAATAATGATAACAAAATTAAAGAGAATAACCTCAATTTGAAAGAAAGCAGAAAATATTAAAAATTAGAACAAGTTTTAAATGAGTCATAAGGGAGATTGAATTATATGGTATTAAATTTTAACCTAACTACATCTGTACTAATCCAGTTTCAAATACACTTTGCCTAATAAAGAAGCTAATTCCCATCCCTGGCCTATGGTCAGAGAGGAATTACCTTAACCCTCCCATCTAACGCTGAGCTCCAATGAGGAATGTAGTTTAAGATGACAAGTCTCAAGTGCAGTCCATTGTATACTTTGAAATGTAACAGAATAGATTGATATTTTCTTGTAATTTTTCTCCTAAAATAATGCTCAAGGTTTTTGGTAAGGGATTATTTATAACATTCATACTAGAGAATGACTTTGTATTACTTTGCATATTTAGAACATGGTCCACTCAAGTTTACAAATTTTGTATTTCAAAGATTCCAATTATTATTGTTTTTTTAAACTTTTTCTTTTCTTTTTAAAAATTTATTTATTTATAATTGGGAGCTAATTCATATATCAAATCATTCCATAGTTCAACCACATTAAGCAGAATTGTACAATTGCTATAACAATCAGTTTCCCAATATTCTTTGCATCTTTGACATTATCTCCCTTTTTAACACCCCTCCCCCACCACCACCCTTGTTCCCCATCCCCTGAAACCCTTATTCTACTTGCTGTCCCTGTAGGTCCATCATTCCTGGATTTAATATAATGAAAAAATATAACACAACTTCAAGGGAGTGACCCCAAATGACATAACACATCTGAGATAAATCCTAATAGGAACAAAGAAAAAAACAAAACTAAACAAAAAATACAGAAAATTATGAAAACCATATCATGTCCAACATACAATACAGTGGGGATCAACGGACACGGTTTAAATATTTAAGTCAGGTTATCCCTTTGATCTGCGATACATATCTCTACAATGCGTTCTGTTCAGTAGCCACTTTTCTCCCACCCCTCAGTTATGAAGAGCAGGGGATCGCTGGGGTTTGCTTTCTGTGTAGTTCCCACAAACGTATCCTACTGTCGTCCATAGCCTTCTACAAACCAGATTCTTACAATTTAGGTTTTGATACTAATCTCTCCTTTGACTTCGATTATATGATTTACCATCCTTTGATGACTGATGCTATTGTGAATTAAGTTTACAATCTGGCAAATGTTTATTGAACATCTATTATATACCAGGAAGGAGTCTCCAGAGAAAAAGCTTTATGTAATTCAATGCCCACAAATAGAAGCAAAATGTCAAAGAAACAAAAGATCCTCAATATGGTCAGGGTCATAAAGGATGTATGCGTAATGTAAAAAGTACTTAGGGGACACAGACAAGAAAGCAATTGATTCTACCAGGCAATAACAGGACATGTAAACTTGATCTTTAAATGTGAGGAAAAGACAAAGAAGGGTATATATGACATTTTTATCAAATTGTAGTTATAATTATATTTAAGATTCTGGTATATTTCACTATTAATAGGAGAAAATTAAAAAATTTGGTGAACAGGAAAGAAAAAAAGAGGTTGCAAATATATAAATATATGTGTACTTCTCTATGTATGTATATATAAGTAAATATAAGAAGGAAGCAGATTGACTTTCGGCCTCTACTTAAAGCTTACCTCAGTACCAGAATAGTTTGTTCTAATAATACGGCAATGTATGATACTCATCTTCCTAGCCCAATTGCTGAAGACAGAATGGGTGCATAAGCAAAAGTAGTAAAGAAAGCTGGTGGTGTCCAGCTATTAAAAGATATAACGTCTGGGGTCTGAAAGGCTTGAAATTAAGAAAGCAGCCGTCCAGCAGAAAAGCAACCAAGCCCACATGGTAGAAGCACACCAGCCTGTGCGTCTAGGTATTGATGAGGATAGGTATCAGAAGTTCAAAAACAAGTAATCAAGTTGATGTGTAGGAGCATGGACAAAGTGGAGACCCAAAACCTACCTGTAAGATAACTGGGCAATCCCTTACAGAAGGGCCACACAGAAGGAATGATAAATCTAGGGAGTGGGATAGCACTTATGAAAGATATAACTATTCTTTAATTCTTGAATATTTCCTCCCCTTACCATTATGGTCTTTATTTTACTTAATTAATCTTGTTAGACCTGTGTATGTTCATTTGTATAATTAAGAGCATTCATTACATGAAAGCCAAGATAGACAGCCCTTCAGAAACAGTAACAGGAGTAATAATTCCCTGAGGGTACAGGAAGAGAAAGGGGTGAAGTGGGAATGGAGAGCAGATAGAAATGATGACAGTATAACCCCACTTGAGGGGTACAAAAAACAGCATTTCAGGAGAATGGATACTTTGAATAGTGTAAGATAGGGAAAAATATAACAATAATAATTATATATAACATAATAATAAGGGTTCCTTGGGGGTAAGGTGGGGGGGGAGGGGGAAAGGGGAGCTGTCATCAAAGAGTTCAAGAAGAAAAAATGTTTTGAAACTGATGGTGATAGCAATTGTAAAATTATGCTTGATCTAACTGAATTAGGGGTTGTTATAATATCTGTAAGCACTCCCAAATAAAATGATTCACATTTTTAAAAAGTTGGTGAAAAATTCCATCATATTTAATACCAGTATTTCCAGTTATATTTTTGAAATCTCCTCATAGCTTCCTCTAGGAGTTCTCTTCAAACTCTTGGAGCTCTTCTAGATGAACTTGAACAACTAATTTCCTTGATATAATGTGAGGTGAAAAGGAAAGTGTAGGAAACTATTATAGACACCATGATTTAAGTAAAGAAAATCCAAAACAAACTAATGAAAAATCACTGCCATTGAACTGATGACGACTCATAGAAATCCCATATAACAGCATAGCACTGCCTCTGTGAGTTTCTGAGACTGTAGCTGTTTGCCAGAGTAGAAAACTGTCTTACTCCCACGTAATGGCTCATGGTTTCTGCCTACTGATAATGTGGTTAGCAGCCCAAAGTGTAACCACTATGCCAACAGGGCTCCTTAATTTAAAAATTTTTAAAGTAAATAAATATATGAATTAAGTAAAAAATACATTGCTAAAAAATGAGAGAAGCCTTGGATATATCAAAATGTGAAGCTGTTGTTTCTCAATATATACTTCATCTAAGGCAGTGGCTCTCAACCTTCCTAATGCCATGATCATTTAATACAGTTCCTCATGTTGTAGTTAACCCCCAACCATAAAATTATTTTCAATGTTACTTGATAACTGTCATTTTACAACTGTTATAAATCATAATGTAAACATCTGATATTCAGGATGTATTCTCATTGTTGAAAATTGAACATAGTTAAAGGATAGTGATTAATCACAAAAACAATATGTAATTAGATATTGTGAAATATTTATTTCTAATTAAAAATAAATGAAATTTTATCTTGAAGCATGGTGTAGCATGGGCAACAGTCTTAATATAACAACAGTAAACTACATTGCTATATTTTGCGACAGTATATGTAAAAGCCAATGTCAGTGTGAAAGCTGAGATGTTTTCTTTCTCCCCAGAGCAGAAATTCTCAGGGCAGTCTTTGCAATAACACAACGAAGATCATCTTCCACAACAAGTCTACTTCTGTATTTAGACTTGATAACCAACAAGCTGGAGAACTCTGTTCCACAAATATATGTCCTTGGAAATGGAAGAAGGCGCAACACAGTCACAGACAGAACAGGATATGACTGTGAACACTTGATCCAGAACTTTGTAACTGGCATTATAGAGAAATCAGTTCTTGCTGCTTCGCTGTTAGTAAGTTCAATGAACTCCTCTTGTGCTGTCTTGGGAACATCTTCAACGTTGTGCATGGGCTTCTGGCAAGTGCAAATAGGGTGTCAGGTAGATTTGGAAAGTACGATGAAATTTCGTCTGCAAGCATGTGTAAGTGTTCTTTCATAGAAATTATCATTGTAATCCTTTTGTCTGATTCAATGTCATGTTCCTCAAAGAAAGCAGATAAGGTAGGCAACATGTAAATTTTATTTTCATCCAATTTTTTTTTTGCCAAAGCTGAAGTTTCATTTGGAACAAACAAATCTTTTCAGACAAACCGAGGCATGTTGTATTTGGTCCTTGCAGTGATAAATTTAACTCACTCATGATGGCAAAGATGTCAGCCAAGTAAGGTATTTTCTGCAGTTCACTTTTATCGCCGAAAAGTGCTTTGAACTATGGTCTTGCTTTCTGATTTAAACAAGTTTTGAGTTCATCACAAAGCTCAAAAATACATTTTAAAGCGTTTCCTCTCGGGGAGGAAGGGGGAACCGATAGCAATGATCGACACATAATCACGCAGCCTCTCCAGGGGGAGGAACAACAGAGAACATGGGGGGAGGGGGACATGAAAATAACAACAATGCACACTCTATCAGGGAGTTATGAGGGTCTGGGGTGGGGGAGGAGGGAGAAGTAAAAAAAGCTGGTACCAAGGGCTCAATAGAAAGTAAATGTCTAGAAGAGAATGAGGGCAACATATGTACAAACATGCCTGATTCAACTGATGTATGGATTGTGATAAGAGTTGTATGAGCCCCAAATAAAAGTATTTTAAAAAACAAAACAAAAAACGTTTCCTCTCGACAACCATCTCACTTCAGTGTAAAATATCAGAGCATTATTTGGCGCATCCAACTCGTTGCACAGTTGCGAAAACTGTGTACTGTTTAAAGTGTTCGCCTTTACAAAATTGACAGAACTTATGACATTTTTCATTACTTTTTGTAACTCTTTTGTTGTTGTTGTTAAATACTTTTATTGGGGGCTCTTACATCTCTTATCATAATCCATACATTCCTCACTTCTTTTAAAAAAAATCATTTTATTAGGGGTACATACAACTCTTTTCACAATCCATAATACATCAATTGTATGAAGCTCATTTGTGCATTCATTGCCCTCATTATTCTCAAAACATTTGCTCTCCACATAAGTCCCTGGCATCAGCTCCACACCCCACTCCCTGCTACCCCTTCCCTCATGAACCCTTGATAATTTATAAATTATTATTTTGTCCTATCTTACACTGTCCAACATCTCCCTTCACCCATTTTTCTCATGTCCGTCCCCCAGGAAAGAGGCTATATGTAGATCCTTGTAATCAGTTCCCCCACTTGACCTCACTGTCCCTCCACCCTCCCAGCATTGCCACCCTCAACACTGGTCCTGAAGGGATCATCTGTCTTGGATTCCCTGTGTTTCCAGTTCCTATCTGTACCAGTGTGCATCCTCTGGTCTAGCCAGATTTGGGATCATGACAGTGAGCGGGCAGGAAGCATTCAGGAACTAGAGGAAAGTTGTATGTTTCATCATTGCTACATCACACCCTGACTTGCTCGTCTCCTCCCAGCGACCCTTCCATAAGGGGATGTCCAATTGCCTACAGATGGGCTTTGGGTCTCCACTCCACATTCCCCCTCATTCACAATGATATGATTTTTTGTTCTTTTATGCCCGATACCTGATCCCTTCGACACCTCATGATCACACAGACTGGTGTGCTTCCTCCATGTGGGCTTTGGTGCTTGTGAGCTAGATGACTGCTTGTTTACCTTCAAGCCTTTATGACCCCAGATGCTATATCTTTTGAGAGCTGAGCACCATGAGCATTCTTCACCACATTTGCTTATGCACCCATTTGTCTTCAGTGATCATATCAGGAAGATGAGCACACAATGATATGATTTTTTTTTGGTTCTTTGATGCCTGATAACTGATCCCTTCGGTACCTTGTGATTAAGCAGGCCACATTCCTCATTTCTTGTAACTCTTGTGGCAGCGTCTTCATTGCTAATATTTGCCGATGAATCATACAGCGAGTTCCGATGACTTTTGGTGACTCATTCAGTATCAAATGGTGAAATCAAGATCGACATCCTAGCATAGCTGGAGCCCCATATGTGCAAACACCACAAACCTTTCCCCAAGAGATGTGATGCTCTTTCAGAAATGAGCCAACTGTGTCAAATACATCAACATGCAGTAGTTGTCATTTCAAGAGGTATGTAAAAAAGAAACGCATCTTTAAAGTCGCCATCATTAATATGTCTCATGTAAAGCAGTAACTGTGAACAGTTTGCAACATCTGTAGATTCATCGAGCTGGATGCTAAATATTGAAAGTGGAGCAGATTTAATTTCCTGGATTATGTGATCAAGAATATCAGCACACGTCATCTATTCTTCTTTGGACAGTGTCATTAGATGAGGAAATTGCAATCAATTTCATAACAAATTCGTCTCTGATTGTAACTCGAAGGTCTTTGGCCACTGGCAACAGTTATTCCTCAGCATTGGTGTTTCTGATGGTCTTAAGCGACCCCTGTGAAGGGGTCATTAGACCCCCAAAGGGGTCGTGACCACAGGTTGAGAACTGCTGATCTAAGTAAGGGCTGTTCACTTCTGAAGGTGATGTCTCCTCCCTAAGCCTTCTCTGAAGAATTCAGTTCTCCTCAATTTGCACCAAGTCAAAATGGCAGTTTTACCATCTCTGAGAGTCTCAAGTCATGTTCCTTTAAAATGTTCTTGGAATTGGGGAAACAAAAGAAGGAAGGTTACAGGGACAGGGGGGAAAGTTTCCCATGAAAATGCTCCCAGGACATTGCTGGAAGGATGAGCATATGCATTATCACGATGGGAAACATTTGTTGGTGCAACCTTCCTATCATTTTTCTCACCAACACAATTTTCCCTTTGCTTGGAACTTCTTTTCAATAAGGCCCCCTAGTCATCCCGTGTCCTTTAGGAAATATTCTTTCTGGAATCTCCTCTACAACACTGGTCAGAACCATGGGAGTTGAGGTCTCTGCATTGTCTTTACCTGGCCCAGCGAATTTCCTGTGGAGCCAAAGTTCTGATTCAAACTTATTTTTCCCTTGAGTGCACCTGAGGAGACCAAGACAAATGTGCTACAGAAGAGTTTTTCCAGTCTTCCACTGATAGCAGAGTATGTTTAACCGTGTTTTGTTTGAAATCAGCCCACCTGTATGAACTGGAACTAGTAGAGATCATTTTCTCCTAACTCAACCTTCCTAATGCTGCGACCCTTTCACACAGTTCCTCATGCGGTGGTGACCCCCAACCGTAACACTATTTTCATTGCTACTTCATCTCTGTAATTTTGCTACTGTTATGAACTGGGCGACCCCTGTGAAAGGGTCGTTCGGCCCCACAAGTTGAGAAGCACTGCATATAAACAGTTGTGTATCGGTTTTAAAAGCAGACATTGATCAGAAAGGATGCTTACTACCTTATGGATGGAGCTGGAAAGGAGTGAGTGTATGGCTTTTCTGTGCTGTTTGGATGGTTTTACTCCTAGGTGCTGCCTAGTTTTTAAGATTAATTAATTACTTAAAACAAAATACATGATCTGGCTCTTCTAGTTAGTAAATGATATGTCTTTATTTTGCTCTGCCCAGAGATTTAAAAACTAGCCAGCTTAGGCTTTACTTCTTATTCTTAAGGGAGTTGAGATTTAAGTTTTAGACCACAAAACTGTAGTTAAAGGGCTTCGCAACGCTTAGGCCAACAGAAGTCTTGAGAGAAAATACTGTGCTCCCTTTAAGCTGAGACTACATAGACTCAATATCAAAATAATTAATCATTATGATCATTTTGATGACAGGGCTGGGGCAGAACAAAGGAGGTATGATTAAGTCAATCAAATTGCTTTTTCAATAGTTGGTTCATACTCCTAAAGCAAACTAAACTTGCTCTATGTATTGTCTGTCACTAAGGAAACCCAGTAGCTGTGAAACACTGTGCTAAGAACAGAAGTTAACATTCCATATTAAGATTCCTTGCCTTTATTCCAGAATTTGGGATACAATTATGTTTTCCTTGCACAACCCCTATCTTACCCATCTTTCAAAACTCAAGTCAAAAGCTACTTCCTCCAAGAAATCTTATCCCTGACACTTAACTGAGCTCTCTTTTCTATAAAGATCTGTCACTGTTTAGTGCCAAACCAGTAAGGATCACGGCCTAGCCAAGTTGACATTCAACCTTAACCATCAAAGGGAGACAGAACTAATTCAGTAACCTCACATTCATCAGTTTCCATTAACACAGCACACCAAGAATAAAATGACATATTTTAGGGAAATAAGGAACATTGGATAAAGTCATATATTCAGCATTCATTTTATGCACAAACATCAGAGTCAGTTGTTTTTGGTTGTTTTTGTTTTTTGTTAATGAAGATAATTTCAATGAGTTAGAAATAAAATTTCTTTCAGCAAGATGAAGTAGATTTTCGTTCTTTTATGTTATAGGAGAAAATAAAGTATGGATATCGCATAGGGAGAAGAGTGTTTGGGCTGTAACTGTGATTTCCGGGTCTGGAAACAAACAGACAAGCAAAGACTAGTTGTGATACCAACTGTGCCCTTATATGCAACAGGATTTGTAAAATATTGATACACATTACAGCAGTTTCAGGGAGAAAATGTCAAAATGATGTCTGGAAGAGATTGATCATCATACTTTTCAATGAGTATGTTGAACAGATAGTCTACAGCACTGGAGTATGTGAAGAACACATGAGGACTGTGGGAAGCAGAGTAACCAGCAATCTGCAGGTGGCACAGTGTTGCTTAGAGAGAGCGAAGAGGACTTGGAGGACTTACTACTGAAGATCACTGGAGCTCTGGTGATAGCGTGGATCCCACGGGCTCTTAGTGACAAGATTAGCAGTTCAAAACCACCAGCCACTCAGAGGGAAAAAGATGAGGCTTTCTACTCCTGTAAAATTTTACAGGCTCAGAAGCCCACAGGGGCCATTTCTACTCTGTCCTATAGAATCGGTTTGAATTAGAATAGACTCAGTGGCAATGATTAAAGACTGCAGTTTCAATACGGATTACATCCCATTGTAAAGAAAACAAAAAGCTATTAAAGATTTCATTTTACTTGGATCCATAATCAATCCCCAAGGAAACAGTTGTCAAGAAATCAAATGACATGCAACATTAGACAAATATGCTGCCCAAAACAAAATAAACCTATTTAAAATCTTAAATAACAATTATGTCATTTTGTAGGCTAATGTGTGCCAGCCACAAGCTGGGGTATTTTTAATTGCCTCATATGCAATAGAAAGCTGGATAGTGAATAGGAAGAACAGGAGTATTTGAATTACGGTGTTTATGTTAGTCTGGGTAGACTAGGGAAACACATCCATAGAAACTCATAGGTATATAAGAGACAGTTTTATATAAAGGGTAAGTGTTCATTTAGAATGCATCCCAACCCATCCAGTCGAAGCCCATAAATCTGAATTAGCCCATAAGTCTGACACCGATCTACAAAATCCTCCTCAAACTCACAAAATACACACAATGACACCGAATGCAGGAGGGTCACAGCTAGTGGGTAGAAAGTCTTTGAATCCAGTGGTGGTGTAAGCATCTCAGCACTGGCAGGGCTCTCCACAAGGCTGCTCCAGACCCCAGGGCTGCATCGGGGTAGGTCCATGTGGCTTCTCCTCAGGGATGTCTGGCAGGAAGTGAGCCTTGCAAGCTGAAGCAGAGAACTAAGAGAACTAAGGCAGCCGCACTCTAGTCTGACCATCAGAGAGCAAGAGACCCAAGAAGTAGAAAGGCAAGGTTCACTGAGCCATTTATCTCTCAGCCCTTCAATTAACCCCACATGTGTTTATCGGCCAGATTGGCACAATAACCCTTAACTATCTCAGTGTTGTTAAAGAACCTTTAATGTAGCTTTGACTTCCAGAAGAATGAACAAATCTTTGTTTGAAGAAGTACAGCCAGCCTGCACCTTAGAAACGGGGCTGGCTAGACTTCATCTGGTGTACTTTGGACATGGCATGAAGAGAGGCCCTTGCCTGGAATAAGACATCAAGCTTGGTAAAGTAGAGTCACTGAAAAAGAAGACGTCTAATGACATGAATTTCATTCATGTGGCTACCACAATGGCCTCAAATATAGGAATGCTTGTGAGGATGGACCAGGAGCAGGCGTGTTTGCTCTGTGGCACATGTGTCACTGACTTGAAGGCACTTAACCACTGGCTGTTCTGTTCATCTGTGTGTGGGTGTGTTTAATTTTTAGTGCATTTTACTCATTTTCCTTCTATCTTTGACTCTAAGCTTTATTTCTGGTCTAATATAAATATTTTATAAATCACAAATTATTGAAATATAAGATGGATACATTTTCAAGACTACAAGTTTGCTGACAAGAATGAAAGGATCCTTTCCAATAAATAGAAGAAAGGTTTCACTTTGAAATGATCTCAGTGGTATAAAAATTTTATGTCCAGAATTTATAAAGAGATATCTGGGCATATAAATCATTAAACACAATGATATCTTGGATAACTTTTCAACAAGTAATGGAAATAAAAGACACTATGATATGTGTTGGAAGTCTTATTCTAATGTTATCATGTCCAGATGTTAAAAATATATAGCTGTGAAGTTTGTCATCATTTTATCCATTTGGGTTTATAATACTAGCAATAAAAATCTGTTCTTCTTCCCTTAACATCTTAACTGTGGGCAATTTCTTGTCACATGAAGGGTTGGACCTGCATGGTAGTTTCTACCAAAATAGAAATGCATCTCAAGCAATGCTAAACTGACAGTTACATTGGCCATTTGTGTAATAATGGCTTCTTTCAGCAACACAGCAAAATAATCATTATAAAACCCAGCACAGTGTTAGAAATCCTAACCTCTACGATGCTAAGAGTGCTGAAACAAGTGAGCAGAAATCCAAGGAACTACAACCACCAAGAACTAATTGTCAAGAACGCATTGTCAAGAACGCACCGATCTTTTGCATTTGGGATCCTCAGGCTAAGCATCTCCTGGACCCAGAGAAAGGTGTATTTCAAGACAGATATAGCTTGCTAAGGAACCCTGGACCACAGCTGTTAAAGGAAGACAAAGAACTTCCACTGGAGCAGATCAAAAATGAAATTCTTGCCCTGGAACTGAGTTCAGACTTCCAGCAAACTAATTTGTGAGAAAATACATTTCTGCTTAATGAAGCTATCCATTTGTGGTATCTAGCAGCACTAAATAACTAAGTAATTAAATTGCATGTTCTTGTATGAATGTAATTCTTCTCAAACCTTGCTTTTCTAGATTCTGAGATGCTGTTTCAACTTTCCTATTCTCCATAGTCCTATTTAGATTTGGTAACCTAGATTCACATAACCGGCCACTGAATGACGTAGAAATTCCATAATGAAATACGGCTACAAGGATGGTCTCCATTCTGCACTCAAAGCACCACTTCTCTGGGCCTGAGACTTTGGAATTCCTGCTGTCTTTCATCCCTGCTAGCTTCCCAACTACACCCACTTACTGTCCACCATAAGGACATAAACCTCCCCTTGTGGCTCCATAGGATCACAAACTATCATTAATTTTTCTATAAAGGAGATAATAATTGATAAACCTTACTGGAATGATTAAAACCTTTTTAGCTGGTCCCCCCCCCCCTGATATTCATTAGACCTGATCTGGTTTTCAATTTTTTCTGGCTTTTTCCTCTCAAACTGGAGTTTATCTCTAATATGTTTTGTCATAGGGGTAGCTCTCTTGAATAATTGTTATATATTTTTCTGGTTTTCCATATATAAAGCCCAGGATTGTCAAACCTTTTGACACAATACATAGAGTTCCTGGGGGGAGGGGTCCAGTGGGGGAGGGAGGGGAAAGTGGGGCTGATATCAAGGCGTTCAAGAAAGAAGAGAATGTTTTGAAACGGATTGATTGTGGTAGCAATTGTACAGCACTGCTTGATGTGCTTGCACTATAGAAAAATATGATGTCTGTATTAGCTCCCAATACAATGTGTTTTTTAATGAAAGCTTTTCTTTTTGCACTTCTTTAAAAAGTGCACATTTAAGTTATGTCTACTGAATAATTGGGAGCAAATGAAAATTGATTCCAGTTAGTAGCAAAACAATCTGGACTCAACTATATTTGGAAAATAAATAATGAGTTCTTCTGACACAGATATGTTTGTTGAGTATATGCCAATACAGATAAATATTAGCTTCTCCAAAAAGAGACAGTATGGTCTAGTCATAATCACTGTAAGATGTTATACTAATGTAGAAGAGCTGGCATCTTTGTGCTGAATGAACATTTAGGGATGTATTATCCAAGAATAAGAGATTCAGACAATTACTGGTGCGATATATGGTGTATCTCTACCCTCCTCACTCTCCACTTCCAAATTGATTAGGCCGCTGTGTTGCATGGCAAGTAGTACTGCTTCGAGGTTCTGGTGCTACTGTGTTACTCTCCTGGAAATTGAGCATCATCGGATTGCAATGAGCCCTGCTTAATTCCCTTCAAAAAAGCCCCACCCATCATCATGCCTCTTAAACCTCTCCCTGCTTCCAAATGATCTGTTTTGCTTCATTCTCAACATGCCGTTCATCCGAATCTCTGCTCCAGTCCTTTTGGAGTAGAGGTGAGATTACCGTGCTGAGATCCACAAATGAACCACTCGGAACTCCTTTCAAGGCTAAACGCACTACCCATTTATGGGAGTGTGGTTTGCAGCTAGTTTCCAGTCACCAGTATTTTCAGGGTTTGCCTCAGCTCCAGAGCCCCTTCATCCCAGGTCATGCCTTCCCAAACATCTAACAGACCAGGAGAGGGCGGGGGCGGGGCGGGTGAAGGAGGTGGGCTCATACAATCCCAGTCATCTCAGAGCACCACTGGAGAAGGTACCAACTCTGAGTTCTCTTTACGCCAAGATACATAGAGCTCTTCAATAGCCCTGGGCCTACAGAGGTGGAAAGGAAAACTTTCTGTAACCTGTATTTAATGCATCAAATCGATTCTTGAGATGCTATTGACATTTTGGTGGTATGTCGTTAAGCTCATATTTTTGGCTCTCTTAGACCTGCTTTAATTTTCTTTAACTTCAACCTGAACTTCTATATGAGCACATGATGGTGCCTGGCCTGGTTTCAGTTGATGATAATGAACTTCTCCTCTGGCAGATGTAGTCGTTTTCATTTTTGAGTATTCTATATGTGGAAATCCATGTGTATAGTTGCCTTTTGTGCTGTTGACAAGAGGTATTTGTGATGAAGAAGCTATTGGTCTTGCAAAATTATATCCTGTGATCTCCAGGTTCCTTTTTATAACCCACCAGATCTTCCAACTGCTATTCCATACTCTTTGTTTCAAATTTTCACATTTCCAATCTCTAATTATCAATGCACCTTGGTTGCATATTTCATCCATTTCAGACTGAAGTCATTGGTAGAATTCTTCAATTTCTGCATCACTTGCCTTGAGTTGCAACTTGAGTTGAAAGAGCTATGGGCAAAATATTCAGTCATGCAGGAAGTATCAAGAGAAGATGGAAAGAATACACATAGTCCCTGTACCAAAAAGAGGTAACATATGAGCAAGAACCAATGACAGTGAAGGAAGAAGTTCAAGCTGCACTGAAAGCATTTGCAAAACCAAGACTCTAGGAATTGATGGGATACCAATAGAAATGTTTCCACAAGCTGATGAAGCACTGGAAGCACTCACTGGTCTATGCAATAAAATTTGAAGATAGCTACTTGGTCAACCGATTGGAATGGATCCATATCTGTACTCATTCTATAGGAAGATGACCTAACAGAATGCTCAAGCTTTAAAACAATATCTTTGATATCACATGCAAGTAAAATTTTGCTTAAGATCTTTCAAGAATGCTTGCAGCAGTACATCAAGAGTGAGCTTCTGGAGGTCCAGGTCAGACTCCAAAGAGGACATGAAGCAAGGGATGTCACCACTGACTTCAGGTGGACCTTGGCTGGAAGCAGAGAGTTCCAGAAAAGCATTTACTTGTGTTTCATTGATTTATGCAAAGGCATTCTACTGTGTGGATCACAAGAACCTGTGGACAGCTTTGAAAAGAATAGGAACTCCGGGGCACTTGATTTTGCTCACGTGGAACTTGTACATGGACCAAGAGGCAGTTGTGTGAACAGAACAAGGGTATACTGCATTTCAGGAAAGGTGTGTGTCAGGGTTGTATCCTCTCACCATACTTATGAAATCTGTATGCTGAGCAAATGGTCAGAGAAGCTGAATTATATGATGACGAAGTTGGCATCAGCATTAGAGGAAAGCCTTTTAATAGCCTTCTGTGTTAGGGCAGGTTGACTAGAGAAACAAATCACTGACACTCACATATGTGTAAGAGAAAGCTTTATATCAAGAAGTGATTATATACCAAGTAAACATTCCAGCCCAACCCAGATCAAGTTCATAAACCCAACATTAGTCCATAAATCTGATACAAGTCGTTAAGTCCCTCTTCAGACTGATGCAGTCACATGCACGATGCAGGTGTGTACAAAGTCATGTGGCTCCAGTGGCAGTAACAGCACAGGGCTCGCAGCAACCAAGGTCAGCGAGCCGATTCTTGTCTTTAAGGCAACACATAAGAAATGCTACCTACCTCCTTCCCAGATAGTCTGATCCTTCCTTCAAAATGTTATTTAACAAACCAACTATGTGATGCACCTCATGGTCCTTTTGCCTAACTCCATCCACCTCAGGATCTCTCAGGTCACCTACATATCTAGTACTAATCACTATATTCCATTAAAATGGCACCCATTTTTTGTTTCCTAAATGTTGCCAAAAATAGCATACTAAACTTTATGTAAAAATACAAAACAGACATGATTTAAGTTAATAATCTCTATGTGTGTTCACTTCATACTCGATTGTCTCAAAGTTTCTCCTTTCTCTCTTCAGGCCTCACACATGTGGTCCCACCACAAACAGGGAAACTACCACCACCAATCCATCTTTGTCTGATTATCTTACATAATAATTCATTGATAAAATAAAAGCAATCAAAGTTTCACTCTTCTTTTTATCACCTGAACTATTGATCTGCCAGCATTGTCCCCTGATCCCTGCTATCTCTCTTGTGACTAAGGAGGATGAGTTCCTATGAGAAGCCAGACTCTACAATTGTGTTCTGGATTCAAGCTCTAAAATATATTTTCCATAATTATAGCCTCTTTCTCTTGTGTTAGCATCAGTAACTTTCTAAGTGATCTCTACCACCTTATATCAATAAATTCTACTATCTCCTATCATAGGAAAATTCTCCTTTCACTCCTGATTCCCTTCATTGTCCAGGAGGAGTTGCCTGGTGGCCATATTCAAATTTTCAACTCACATTCACTATTTCTCATGGGTCAAGTTTCAGTAGCCACTGTATCATTGAGAGTGATATTTTTGAGATCATTAATGACTTATGATGTTAAATCCAATGACCACTTCCTAGTTATGATATTGATTGACCTCACAAAACATTCAACATGGATGGTAAAAAAAAAGTTGTAACCGTTTTCATAGCTCTTTAGAGGATCACAATTTTCTGGTTTTTCTCCTAATATAACAGGTGCTCTTTCTCAATCCCCCTTTCTGGTTCCTCCACTTTTCCTGACTTCCAAATGTTGTCCAGTCCAAATTTTGCCCTTCGGCCTTTTCTCCACCCTCGCTTCTCTGAGATTTCGACCAATAAACCTCTTTAGTATTACCTGTATATCAAGGACCCCCAACTCTATCTCTAGCCCTGACGTTCTTGACCAAGGTCTGAATTCATTCACAGCATAATCCCAGGACCCCGGTTAGTCACCTCAAACGTCACAAAACCCAAAACAGGCATATTGATTCCTAAAACTGCCCCGAAATCTGCCTCTTCTCAAATCATTCTATTCTTCATAAAGGTGATGGTCTGGCACCCAGTTTTCAAGTCACAAATACAGCAGATATTCCTTTTTCAGTTTTATAAAAATATATACATAATGTTTTCCAATTCAGTACTTTCACATGTACAATTTATGACATAAGTTACATTAACTATGCTTTGCAACCAGCACTAGTACTCATTGCCAATTTTCTCTCATGATAAATAGAGTAGTTATTCTTGGCACTCTTCCTTTCCTTACCTCTCACATACAGTCCCATGGTAAGTACCGTTATCTCTACCCCCAGTACATGTATTTAATCTCTTCGTGTCTCCATCTCTGTTACTACCATCCTAGTACAAGTCACACACTCATTCATGTAGAAGCTTGCAAACGCTGCCTGTTGATCTCCGGCTCCTCCTTTTGGGTTCTTACAAGCCATTCTTCACCCGGCTATCAGATGATTTAAGAAACAGATATTAGGTTAACTCACTCCTTACTAAAACTCTCCAGTGGCTTCTACATGGCACTTCCTATATATAATGTTTATTGAAGGGCATCTCCCACCAACCACCCTCTACCCACTAACCTCCCTTATTCGCCGTGCTGCGTGGAGACTGACCTCTCTGCTTCTTAAACACACTAAGCTGCCTCTTGTCTGAGAAACTACATTTTGTCATTCCTGTCCCTGCAATGCTTTGTCCTCAGACTTTGGTATGATAGCTGGCTCCTCCTTATTATTTAAATTTCATTTTGATTGTCAACTCCACAGAGAGGTCCTACATATGACGAAGTCTAAATTCAAGGTCCCTTGGAAAGGTCCGTGGTTCAAACCTATCAGTCCTTGCTTGGAAGAAATAGACTATTTGCTGGTGAAGACTTGCAGGTTGTTAAGATGTATCAGGTTGTTTTCTGAGGCAATGCTGACGAGTCGTTGCACTCACTGGTCTATACCAAGAGGTTTGGAAGAGAGTTACCTGGTCAACTGACTGAAGAGACCCACATCTGTCCCCAGTCCAAAGAAAGGTTAATTAAGAATTATATAGAAAAATCATTAATATCACATGCAACGAAAAATGTGTTGAACATCATTCAGAAATGGCTGTAGCAGTACATTGACAAGGAACTGCCAGAAGTCCAAGTAAGATTCAGAAGAGGATGTAGCAAAGGGATATCATTGCTGACATCAGATGGATGTTGTTCAGAAGCAGAGAATCCTAGAAAAATGCTTACTTGTGTTTTATAGACTGAGGTAGTTAGTTTATTGTGCCAACCTGGCCAATAAACACATGTGGAGTTAATTGAATGGCAGGGGGATAAATGGCTCAGTGAACCTCGCCTTTCTAGTTCTCAGGTCTCTTGCTTTATGATGGTCAGACCAGGGTGCAGCTGCCTTAACCAGTTCCCTGCTTTAGCTGGCAAGGCTCACTTCCTGCAAGACATCCCTGAGGAGAAGTCACATGGACCTACCCCTATGCAGCTCTGGGTGCTGGAGCAGCCGTCTGGAGACCCCTGCCAGTGTTGAGATGCTTACACATTCACTGACTCAGCTTTTCTCCTGCAGTCAGCATCATTGCATCTGTTTTGTGAGATGGAGGAGGACTTTGTGGATTGGTGTTGGACATGTGGGTTAATGGATTTGTGGGCTTGGGCAGCACTGGGTTGGGATGTTTTCTTGATGTGCACTTAACCTTTATATAAAACTCTCTCTTATACATGCGTTTCTGTGGATTTGTTTTTCTAAAGTACCCAGAATAATACATAGACTATACAAATCGTTTGACTATGTGGATCATAACAAAGTCCGGATAATCTTGAGAAGAATGGGAATTCCAGAACACTTAATTGTTCTACATGTATCAAGAGGTGGTTGGATGAACAGAGGAAGGAAATACTGTGTGATTTAAAATCAGGAAATAGGTGTGTTGGGGGTGTATCTTCTCCCCATACTTATTCAATCTGTATACTAAACAAATAAGCTGAGAAGCTGGACTGTGTGAAGAAAAATGTGGGATTAGGATTGGAGGAAGGCTTATTAAAAACTTTCAATATGCAGATGGTACAACTTTGCTTGCTGAAAGTAAGGAGGACTTAAAGCAATTCCTGGTGAAGATCAAGGATTGAACCCTTCAATGTGAATTACAACTTACTGCAAATCAAACCAAAGCCTTCACAATAGGCCCGATAGACAACACCGTGATAAATGGAGATTGACGTCAAGATTTCATCAGGTTTGGATACACAGTTAATGCTCATTGATGCAGCAGTCAAAAAATCAATGAAGGAGCAAAGGGGGCACCTCTACATGTGACCTCCTCCCTGGGGGACGGACAACAGAAAGGTGGGTGAAGGGAGACGTTGGACAGGGCAAGATATGACGAAATAACAATGTATAAATTATCAAGGGTTCATGGGTGGGGGAGTGAGAAGGGAGGGGGGAAATGAGAAAGTGATGCCAGGGGCTTAAGTGGAGAGCAAATGTTTTAAGAATGATGAGGGCAATGGATGTACAAATGTGCTTTACACAGTTGATGTATGTATGGATTGTGATGAGTTGTATGAGTCCCTAATAAAATGATTTAAAAAACAAAGAAATCAAATGACATGTTGCATTGGGTAAATTTTCCGCTCAGACCTCTTTAAAGTGTTGAAAAGAAAAGATTTCATTTTGAGGACTAATGTGCACCTGACTCATGCTATTTTCAATTGACTTATGTGCATAAGGAAAACCAAAGAATCAACGCATTTGAACTGTGGTTCTGCCAAAGAAGATTGAAAGAAACATGGACTGTCAAAAACGAACAGATCTGTCTTGGAAGAAGTACAGATAGACTACTCTTTGGAAGAGGAGATAGTGAGCCTTTGATTCATGAACTTCGGATATGTTATGAGGCAAGACCAGTGCATGGAAAAGTACATCATGCTTAGTAGAGGGGAAGCAAAAACGAGGATGGATTGACTCTGTGGCAGCAAAAATGAGATCAAACATAAGAATTGTGAGGATGGTGCAGGTTGAAGCAGTGTTTCATTTTACATTGTTCTTCTGTACATGGGTTCACTGTGAGTCAGAACTGACTTGACGGCTCCCGAAAACAACAGTAACATCATGATGGCAATAGCCTTGGTTTTGCTTTGCTTCTCCCAAACATTATCACATAGTTCTACTCCATCTCATTCCTCACGTCCATTATTTTATCAAAGTGCCATGTACATTACCTAGGTGTTATCTTCTCTGCCTCTTCCCTCCTCTGAAAAACTGGTACCTGGTCTTTCTTTCTCATCATTGTATCTTTAATGCTTAAAAGAACTCTGAAGCACAATATATGCTGATAAATATTTGTTAACTTAAAATAAACGTTCCTCTTTTGACTAGTCACCACCTACCACTAAGACACCTACCGCTGAGAGTAAGGCAGTCTAGTCTCACTTCTGCATTGCATTTCCTGCTTGAAATGTAAGATCTTTTCAGGTGGTGGGTTCTCTTACTTGCTAATTCCTTGAGAACAAAGATACCTACATTTATATTATCACCAACTATCACAGTTCTTAAGTAAGGGCACTTGGTGGCACAGTGGCTTGAGCACTAGACTGATAGTTGAAAGGTCAGTTATTCAAAGCCATCAGTCACTGAAGACAAGATAGAGATGAGGGTGTGTGTTCACAAAGATTGACAATTTTGGAGACCCCGTGGAGTACTCCGACGCTACCCTGTCAGGTCATTAGAAACTCAACTCAACTCAATAGCAGGACGTTTGGGGTATCACAATCCTTATCATAGTGTAAAGTGGACTATACATATCCATTTAAGGAAGTAGGGAAACAGGGACTCGGTCTGATGAATAAATCTATGGATAAGCCTAAGAAAGACCCACAAACGAGCTGAATTATGAACATAATGGCATCACACCAGCGGCACAGCAGCCACGGCTACATCTGAACGCCACACCTGCAAGTCTTTACATAAAACTCTTGCTAGTATTACCCTGTTTTCTTTTTTTTTTTTTTTAACATTTTATTAGGGGCTCATACAACTCTTATCACAATCCATACATATACATACATCAATTGTATAAAGCACATCCATACATTCCCTGCCCCAATCATTCTCAAAGCATTTGCTCTCCACTTAAGCCCTTTGCATTAGGTCCTCTTTTTTTCCCCCTCCCTCCCCGCTCCCCCCTCCCTCATGTGCCCTTGGTAATTTATACCTCGTTATTTTGTCATATCTTTCCCTATCCGGAGTCTCCCTTCCCCACCTTCTCTGCCATCCCTCTCCCAGGGAGGAGGTCACATGTGGATCCTTGTAATCAGTTCCCCCTTTCCAACCCACTCACCCTCCACTCTCCCAGCATCGCCCCTCACACCCTTGGTCCTGAAGGTATCATCCACCCTGGATTCCCTGTGCCTCTAGCCCTCATATGTTTGTCACTGGTGCAACCTGGGCGTTCAAATCCCTAAGTAAGACACTCATCTAATATAAAAGTAGCATCAGAGTTCTCTGAGCTAGTTCCTCAAGAATGGCTTGTGGACGCACCTCAATTCAGTTAGCGTTTATGAAGCATCCGCAGAGGGCCTGCTGCTAAGGCCTGAACCTGACTGTGCTGTCGAAGCAGGTCAAAAGACGTACATTTTCCGTGCAAAAAAGTTCAGCTTACCCAGTTTATTTCTCTCTTTTAATGGCAAGCCATAGCCATTAAAATGTTAAGACCATTTGTTTGACCTGTGATCTAACTCTGGAAAACTAAAGTTCAAGTTGGTTTACTCGATGCCCTGTAGTCAAAGGCCATCTGTTAGTTCAGGATGTGCAGATAGAGCTTGTGATTGTTTTCTTTTGTGTATAAAGAGAAGTATTCTTCTGAAAGAGGGTGTCAATGGAAATAATTCTGATACTTTAGCAAGCCAAGGGAGGCATAGCCCCACGGTTTACAAATAGAAAGTCGCTTAAGAGCAGGGGCTATAATGGGCGGAATATTGAGATAGAACTGCCCTCATCATTAATGAGCTACACACACACGGATTGCCTGCCATGCAGATGCCTGTCCTCCAAGGAATTAAATCCACTCCAAATAAGGACAAAAAGCTAAAGAATACTCATAAATAGCATTTGTTGTATATGAAGTATGTGGTCCAGAAAGCAAAATCTACAGCACTTCAGCAGAGAGAAGCTTTTCTGAGGCTTGGGTCAGAGGGTGTGAATCCTGAACAGGACTGGGGGACAAAGATGGCTATTGCCTATTTAATGAAAGAGCACCCCAAACTTGAGAATACCAAAAATCATACTGCCTTCTGAGAGTTAAACAATGAAATCAACACATAACAAACCCAGAGCTATCTACCGTGCCTTTAGTGAGAGTGAAAAAAATCCCATTTATGATCAAATTTTTCAATGTACCTAAGGGAGTGGAAATGATGATCAAACAGCTCTGCCTAGGCATGTCCTCTTTACTGTAATGCAAGGCAAATCGATGCTCTCATTTAACTGTGCTGATGAACACCACAGATAAGAGCAGGCTGCCATTAGAATTTCCGCTCAGGTAACTTCCCTTGTTCTGAGAGTACACTCATCAAGTAACCTTTTGATAATTCGATTTCTCATGTAAGCTTGCTCAGAGGGAGACAATGTGCTAGCCAGAGCAACATGAACATCAGCTCTGCTTGGCAATTCAATTTCTCAGTGTAAATGATTGCATTGACATTCTAATTTCATACATCAATCCCTTGTGAGCCTTGTTAGTGCCAGTCATCCTGGAGTTGGATTAATACTAGGACACTGACAAAAATCAACTTTTGGACCCTGTGGAAATGTACATAACTGGTTTGATGTATTGGATGAAAGGGTTCATTCAAGGGGCCAGAGATCCCAGGGAGATGTGTTATATATGTTAAATAAAATGATAGCATTTGAAAAAGAACATATGAGAGCATTTGAAGTTAATTCTTTAGGCACCTGGGAGTCACTGGGGAAATCTGAGAGTGACATGATCACATCTGTCAGTCTCAGGTCTGTTATGTGCGACTCTAGGAGCTCGCCATTTAATTGGGGAGTTAGTCAAGCAAACAACTAATTACAACTAATAACACTGTGTTGTAATTAGTTGTTTGCTTGACTAGTTCACGGAGCAGTCTGGAAGCGTCCGAGAGGAGCACCTGCAGATCACACTCGGAACAACGGCTATTGGAATGTTGCTGAGAATAGAGAAAAGGGCCCACATGTTGCCCGTTAGACGTTAAAGTTATTTCAGAGTGTCCCCTTTATTTAGATACTTTTTTTACTTAAAAGGAATCTAGAAATATTTCAAAGAGCTTTAGAAGTATATTTTTATTTCTAACTTTCCACTAGATATCCTTGCCTGTATATGCTACTGGAAAAAAAAAAAGTCAAATCCTTTGCTGTTGAGTCAATGTTACCGGGTAGAAACTTAAAGATTTTGGGTCCTTGTTACCTCTAAAATTTCTTCTCTGATTTAGTTTCGTTTTTATTATTTTTCATTTGTATTGTTGACACTGTCTCAGAAATGGTTCATGATGAGGCAGAATGAGACACAGGCAATAAGTATTTGTATTCATTCCAGCCAGCCTAACAAATCCACCTACAACTTTGAAACTAGGAAGATGGCGCATTTAATCTTTCAACAAATCGTACTGTGTGCCAGGGACTTCCCTGAGCCAAAGAGACACACGCCAAACAGAGAAGCTTCCTGTTTTTCACAGACCTCATAGCTTACACAATAAATACATACAAGAAGAATAAAAGGCAACCTTCAATGTTAGTAATTACCATAAAATATACACAATTAAATGAGGGGGCATTGAGTCGACACCTGGATCAGAAGAAGGAGCTACTTACTGCCAAACAGTCCACTCTGACTCAACGACAACGAACTCAAACTCACTGCCCCAGTCTCATCTGACGCATCATGACCCTGTCGGACAGGATAAAACTCCCCGGTAGGTTTCCCAACCTCGGATTCGCTCTCATTGGCAGACCTTGGGGTAACAGCCCAATTGAAACGCACTGTGCCACCGTGACGGCTCTGCGGTGGCCGGTGTAGGAGTTCCGCAGCTGTACGTTTTTATAGGAGCAGATAGCCTGCATTGTTTCCCAGGGAGCAACTGATGGCTTTGGACCGCAAACCTTCAAGTTAACAGCCCAATGCTAACCGAGCAGCTCCCCCCACCACCACCACTCCCCGCCCAGTTCTCCATGCAGACCCAAGGGGCGACATCTGTCCAGGGCTAAAGCTCAGAGGCAGGCAAGGGTAGGACAGAAGGATGCATGGAAAAGATAAGCGGAGGAATGAAGCATGGAGGGGCTGTTACATTGCAGTCTTACTACTTGTGTGAGGCTGGGCTGTCTAGAGAAACAAATCCAGTGACATTCATCTGTGTATAAGAAAGAGCTTTCTACCAAGAAGTAATTCTATATCAAGAAAGCATCCCAGCTCAGTTCAACTACAATCCATGAGTCCAATGCCAGTCCCGACCAAGTCCCTCTTCAGGCTACGTCGTCACATATGAGAAGCAGAAAGATCGCTGGCTGGTAGACTCGGAGTCACGTGCAGCCAAAGTGCGTGGAAACGGCAGGGTCCTGGCAGCTCTCTAGGTCAGCAGCAGAGTCTCATCACGGAGAAAAGGGAAAGCGCAGAGAGAGAAGCAATTCTCAGAGTCCCTCGCACTCATACAAAAGGCCACACCCCCAAGGAGGCATCAGCAGGCTGTGATCTGATTGACAGGTTGGATTCCGCCTCTATATTTTCATAAAAATTCAAGATGACATAAAGTCTTCTAACTACCTAAGTAAGTTTATCCTCACCGTTATCTTCCTTCCAACTCCGGCGAGTACGTTCAGCACTTAAACGCAAGTCAGCGTCAGCATCTCTCTTCCCTGCACATCGAGCTCTGGAACACTCTACCCGTTCTGATATGAAGCTAAACTCTTCAAAGTCCCCCAAGGCCCTTTGGGTATGACTGTTATTAACCCTTCCTGCGCCCATTCTGTAGGGTTTCCATCCAACGTGTGTCCCCCATGCGAGTATGACCTTCTCTCATCCCAACGCAGTGTCTTACTTCTTTAGGTTTGCCTTCCTACTTCGACAGCAGCATGCCCCTCCTCCCTCAGCAGAAACATACACAAAAGGACCAGCTTGAGTAAGGATGAAGCTGCAGGTTTTGTTTAGGTTTGTGTCCCTGGTGCCTAGCAAGGTGCCTGGCATCAGATTCTGAGCAGAACTGTGTTCTGTGTTTGCTGAACAAGAAGCTTATTAAATGAAAACAGGGGAATTCTTCTTGGTCTATAGAATATGTCACCAAAGGTCAAGGCGTGGTTTTGGTCTGCTGTGGTTGTGTTGCTTTGGCTCATTCCTTTCCAGTACCATTCTGAGAACGCCGACCTTGGTCCTCAGGCTTCCCTCCTCCTCGCACCCATGCATGCATGCCCTGAGGGTTCAGCTCACACCAGCCACTTCCAGGAAGAAGTGCTTGCAGGTCTCAGGCTTCGGTGCATGCTCTTATCGACTCTTCTTAAAATGGCTTCAAGGACCATATCAGGGCCATCACCACTGTAACGTTAGTTCGACGTCCCAGACAAGTAGGGCTAAGTTGGTTTGCCTTTCCCCCACCAGCGCGAGGCCCCGTCTCTTTTGTTCCCACAAGCCACGTCAAGAACTCTATTGTTACCCTTACTCTCACTGCGTTGTTGCTGTTGTGCTGTTGCCCTATTGATTCTGGCACCTAGTGACCCTGTTGGACAGAAGAGAAATCTGCAGGGCTTTCTCGGCTTCAGTCTTTCCTAGAAGTGGTCACCAGGACTTTTCTCCCATGGAGCAGCTGGTGGGTTCAGACGACAGTCCTTTGGGCGAGCCTAGGTGTACTGAATCATCGTGGGACCCGAGCCTTCCGACTGCGTGAATCCCTTCACTGTCCGCCTCTCCGCCTTGACAGAACTGCCTCTGCATACAAACTTTGCTTAGCTGACTTTTGTCTTCCTAGCTCTCAGACAGTGCCTGGCACTGAAAGCACACGTCAATGAACACATGCCTTTCAGTTATTTCTGTTTAAGCTGCTCCAGTAACTTAAAGCACTGTTTTCAGATTGATTATTTTCATAATTGTTGTAGTAACTTGTAGATGGTGGCTTTAAAAAAGTAGAGAAATAGGGATAAAAAATAAGTTCACATATAGAGACATAAAGGTTGTGAGAAATACGTCCTTTGAATGAGTTGAAGGGCCATGATTTTTTCTGTTCTTCTCCTGCTGGCATTTTCAGATCTCAGGACAAACACCTGCCATAGACACACTCTCACAGCCTCTCCACTCTCCACTGAGGCCTGATGCTTACTAGTAAGATTTATTCTGGAGAAACACCTCCATGGCCCCAGTAAGCCAGAGGGTCATAATGCAGTAGGATGCTTGTTTGTAAAATCTAAAAAATACAATTAGTCGCTTACGCTGGGGATATACAGCAGCTGAGAGTTTTCAGGCTTCTCAGCTATGGGGCAGGTGCAGCAGCCTTAGTGGAAGTTTACAGTCCACTGAGGTGAAACTACCTGCCCCTGGGAAGGCCAGCAGGAGGTGGACTTCTATTTAAGCCCATCACCTACTGCACAAAACACAGCGTGTTCAGATAGCATTTTAGGGGGGTACTGCTTATGAAACAACCATTTGTACACTGCCTGGTCCTTGTCAAAAATAAAAGCTGCTTTCGCTGATTGAAAAAGCGTGTTGTTTTGGGAGCAACCCGTCTTAGTTATTGTGTCCTTTTGCTCATAGTCTGTTGGCTATCCAAAAACTGGGCACAACTTGGGAGCTCCACCCGGAGGTGGAGCGTTTTCTTATAGTCACAGCTGCTCAAGTGGGACTGATTGGTGCCGGCCCTACAAAAGGGACAGGCTGTGAAGATGACAGTTGTGTGTTAGTCTACACTTCTCTGTGCAGTCACACTGGCATGTAAATGATCCAATCAGGCCATGTACTCCATTCGGAATGAGGAATATAGATGCCAGACTTAGAGCACATCTTCAATTCACATTTGCATTCCAAAGAATTAGCCATCCAGGGTGTGTCAGTCTAGGTAAACTAGGGAAACAAATCCACAAAAACTCATATGTACAAGAGAGAGTTTTATATAAAGGGTAAATGTACATTTAGAAAGCATCCCAACCCAGTGCTGTCCAGGTCCATAAGTCCAACATTAGGACATATGTCTGACACCAATCCACAAAGTCCTCCTCCATCTCACAAAACACACACAATGACACTGACTGCAGGAGGAAAGCCAAATCAGTGAGCGTTTAAGCATCTCAGCGCTGGCAGGGGTCTCCACACAGCTGTTCTAGCACCCAGGACCACATCAGAGTAGGTCCATGTGGCTTCTCCTCGGGGATGTCTTGCAGGAAGTGATCCTTGCCAGCTAAAGCAGGGAACTGGCTAAGGCAGCTGCACCTTGGTTCAACCATCAGAGAGCAAGAGACCCGAGAACAAGAAAGGCGAGGCTTACCAAGCCATTTATCTCTCCACCCTTCAGTTAGTCCCACATGTGTTTATTGGCCAGGTTGGCACAATGAACCTTAACTATCTCATAGGGCAATTGTTTACTTTGATTTCCTCTCATGTCTTTTCACATTTTACAAATATCTTAATGTTTTCAAGGAAAATATTATGTATGCATGATTTTTATCTCAAACTATTTTATAACCTAAAAAGGTGTGTAACTGCTCTCCAAGATTTTATAGCGCAAGTTCTACATGTTTTCCTTTGAAATTTGCATGCTTTTTTCCTACAACCTTTTCCATATTTTTTCTATGAGAATGAATCCATCCTTCAGATATCTAAGTCCCCTCTACTGAGTCAAAAAACATGCCAATTATTTCAACATGAAGCTAATAAGAAAACTGCATACAATCAGGAGGTAGAATTGTGCTATCACAATAATTTGACATGTGAGCGTAATAACAGCACTTTAGAATTCACGACAGTCCATGGGCTTTATGTGTTTGTCACTCATTCCAGAAGCTGAGCCCTCGCTTCTGCACACTGGAATTTAAATTGAATCATGAAATCATAGAATCCCAAGACTCTAAAGGAATTAGAGGTCATTTAGTCCAGCTTCTTTATGTGACTAAATCACTGCCACCTTTCTAATCTCTTGAGTCTCACCTGGAACCCCTTCATGATGATTACCACTTACCACTCCCCTGCCTCAGTAAGAAGAAATGCATCTTTTATATTCCGGGCCCATTTTTTCCTTTTGAAAGATCAAAAAATAAAAGCCTACAATCATCAATATGGATTACAATACAACATAAAAAAATAGAATACCTTCACAAATGAACCAATAAGCAACATCCCGATAAATAGACCAAAGATTAAAATGGTCAAGGATTTTATTTAACTTGGATTCATTATCAACAACCATGAAATCAGTGTATTTCATTGGGGATATCACCTCATTAAATACCTCATTAAAGTATTAGCGAGTAAAAATATTACTGAGGAGTAAAATGTACCCGACCCAAGTCATGATATTTTTGGCTACCTCTTATTTACACAAAAGCTGACTAATGA
The DNA here is from genome assembly GCF_050624435.1 of Tenrec ecaudatus. Lineage (NCBI taxonomy): Eukaryota > Metazoa > Chordata > Mammalia > Afrosoricida > Tenrecidae > Tenrec > Tenrec ecaudatus. Next base: position 104,557,262 of record NC_134530.1, read on the forward strand.
ATATGGAAGACCAAAGAATTGATGTCTTTGAACTGTGGTGGTGGTACTGAAGATTGCCAGACAACTGATTAAATCCGACTCAAAGGAAGTACAGTTCAAAAAGTACGGCAAGACATCATGTATTCTTTTCGGAAGTGATCAGCCTCTAGATGGAAAGCATCCAGCCTGGTAGAGCAGAAAAGAGGACCAAGAGGAACTGAGCCAGTGGCTGCAACCAGGGGCTCCAAGCCAGCGAAGACTGAGGATAACATAAGACTGGGCATCATGTTCTGTCGTACCTGGGGTCTTTATGCAATGATACCAACTAGATGCCACCTGACAAGAATCAACCTGCCAATGTCACCAGCATGGCTCATGTGCTCTTTTTTCTTTTGTTGGTATGAAAAAGAGCAGATAGGAGGCAGTCATGGAACATTCAAGGCTTTCATGTCTATTTATACATCTACTGATGTGCTGCCTCTTTCCAGAAAAGATCTTGAATAAAATGACTTAAAGCACCTGGATACAATAAGATGTTATTGATAGAAAAATAGAAAAGCAAAGCCCTTAGAAGAAAGTCTTGATTCAAAGGTGAATATTATTGCTTACATTGAAATTAAATTTATCAGTGAGCTTCCTATAATCCACAACAATAAGGGAAAAATAATAAATTAACCCATTTCCTCAACTAACCAAAAAAAGTAAAGAAGTATGTTAACTTCATTAAAGCAGCACTGTTCTCGGTTCTAAATTCCAAGAGGAATTTCCCATATAGCATCTTAGAAAAGAGCTTCTATTTCTCAGTGTTCTATGTGCATTCATCTTTAGTCTCCGTGGTACTCCCAAGGATAGGTATGGGTGATTCTTTGGCTTTTACAAACGTAACGACAAAATGAATGCTTTCCATTCGGTTGGCCATAGGAAATAAAGCTAAATGATGGCATTGAGGTTTGAGCCTTTTTTAAAAAGAAGGACTGAATAAACTTCTGAAACTGTCAGAATTGTTTATGCAGCTCTCATTTGCCCCTTCTCTTAATAGGAAATGAGAAGAACGTAAATGAGTCCACCTCTTTGACAGTACTAGCTTATTCTCTTCACTCAGTCTTAAAATAAATACAATTGTGTGATAACAAGTCCCCAAATGATGGCTTCATGAACCGAGGGAGGTGTACAGAAAATGGTGGGCTAACAACCAGAAAATACCAGGGGTCTACCTGAATATCTGATAAGATGTTGGGTGTCTCAGAAGGAGAGTGACGTTCTGTCAGCAAAAGGTGGCATTAGAGTGACCCTGCCGTGAGCGGTGACAGAAAGAACTGGGCTTTCTCGCTTGCTCTCAACCTCCCCAGTTATTTTCTCTGTACGGGCAACAGAGAACCCCACAGCCTGAACATGTTACAAATGGACCAGCTGTCTTCCTGTGGCGACCCACCTATGGTTTTACAATATTTCCCTCCGCTCCTGGATTGCAGAGTGAGCGATTAATGGCCATTCCACCTTTGCAGGTCTTCGTGGCGCCCGGGGCAACACAAAAGGCCGCAAGTAACAATAAAGCACTTCCCTCAGACTGTACCTGGGCTGCCTGGTTCCATCATTAAATTCTAAGCAGCTGGAGGCAGGCAGCTCGCATCTCCTTCCCCACACCTAAGCAAGCCAGGCGGAACGCTGCTTTCTTCTTCATGGCTTGAAAGGACAAACCTGGAAGCTGTGCAGCCTCTGTCATGGCCGGTAGCTCGTTTATTATCACTGTTCTGTGGATTATGCTTCGAGCTTCCTTGCAGCCAAATCAACTGGATTCAAGTCTCACAAATGGGTTATTTTTAAATGAATGCAATTACAATAAAAACCACCACCATGTTGAATAAGGCTGTCTGTGCACTGGACATCAAAATGTTTTAATGATGGTAGCGTGAAGAAAACGAGAGAGCGTCCAGACCCGTTCTAATGAAGACATCAGCATGCCCTTGAACGAGTAACAGGAAACATATGGCGTGGCTTTCTACACAAGTAGTATAAACTGAACGCGTGTCTGTGCTAAGCTGGGACACTAGAAGGACATAACAGTAAATGCTAATGTATATGCTGATGTTGGCAAAGCGCAAATAAGCATGCCGATCATTATCTCGCATCAATTTATTATGACACGCAACTGCCAGAAATCAAAGTCAGAGCTAACAGCTCCCAACAACAGAGTCTGTATCTTTAACCATTTCACCCCACCAAACCCTTTGTGATTAGCAGAAAGTCTACGAATAGAAGATTTAAGAAAAAGAAAGAAAGAAAGGACAAAAAGAGGCCTATGAGTTATTGAATGATTTTTAAATGACATACAAGCTTAGGTGGGGAAGCATCAGCTGGGATGAGTACACATTTCTTCAGGGCATTTAAAAATATACTGAAGCATACACAAAACTCCAGTGAACGGCTATCGTCCAGAAAATGGAAGTGCTTGTCTTGAAAGAGGAGAGACAAAAATAACTGATGTGGAAAAGTTGGCATAGCAACACTACAATTGCAATTGTGAGGCAAGGAGTAAACAAGTGCATAAAACAACTACTTGAATGTGTTTACTTCTCTTGGTGAAATCTTGTAGAGGTTTTTCTAGCTTCCTCGTTTGAGAAATACAAACTATTTAGTCTAATAACTTGAAGTGATTAGTTTCATGAACAAGAAATGACAATCCTGACTCATGGAAAGGTCTCTGTGCTTTTATATGCTTTTCCAGTGTAAATGTGGTGACATGTAGGCATGTAGGGAAGTAAGACATTGCTCCTTCACAGCAGCCGCAGTTATTTGACAGGAAATGGTATAGAAATATGTACTTTGTATGTTTAAAACTATATCACCAATGGTAGGATACCTTACCTGTTGCTAACAGGCCCCTTGAAGTCCGGCTCAAATGTCTTTGGATCACCTACAAATAAAATAGACTTTTTTAAGCACAAAAGACAATGAAATAGTAAACAGGTAAATATAGTCTATTAGTAAGGAGAATTAAATCTCCAGGTGGGCTAGTCCACCCTCCTTGTAGTATGGAATTTATGGTGACATGTGACAATCACTTTCCCTCTTTCCAACTAGAAACAACACTGGGAAGGGTAAATATGAACCATATTCTATAACCTTGTGCTCACATTCTGCCTTTGTATTGAGAAGCAACAGTATAGATAGCATCCAGGGCAGCAAAATCTTGTAGTCAGAAACCATATTCATCTAACTCCCATCATCAAATGTTGGTTAGCATTGATGGAGTTCCTGGTATAATGTGTGTTGCCTGGTTATCCCAGTGCTCTCTCTAATCTTAGGCTTTCCTTTGAGAAGTTTGATTTCTAGTCACCCTCGGACTCTTACATATTACCCTTTTGATATATGCAAATTATTAGGCCATTATTATAACATTATTTATGATCAATTCCTTTAGATCAATTGGTAGATTTCATTGAATTGAGGGAGACACCCTAGTCATGCATGTGGCATCCTGACCATGACTGGCACATTACCTCCATCCTGAAACCATATCAAGGAAGGTAGAATGTGCCCCCTTCCAATGCAGACAGGTTCAATAAATGACTCACTCGTGTCCAGTTGAAGCTGACACACAGTGGCTCTAAAGGACAGGGTAGAACTACCCCTCCACGTTTCCGGGGCTGTAATTGCTTGCAGGAGTAGAATGTCCTGTCTTTCCCAATAAATAAGTTCTTTAAATTCATTATTAATCAAAGATCTGCATTTTTAGCCCCAAAATTTCTTTAACCATTCTCACACCCTCCTAGGTATTTGTGAGGAGGCCTGATCTTGAATTAAGAACAGAATTTCAAAAGGAGTCAAAGACCTCCATCTATTGGCAACCTGACATCATATGTTGGAGAACTAGGACAGATGGCTCTCAGACTGCAGTGTCACCACAGACTGAAGAGGGCACAACAAGAAGGAAAGGGCAGGCTTGCCGTGGAAACACAAGATCCATTCAGTCACAACTACTATGGGCTGAGAGCTCTGAGGGGAACATTTATAAGATGCGTGGTTCCTATTTTGGAGACCTTAAAATGGGGTAGCAAGTCTGATGTATTGATTTATTGAATATGTATTTATCGAGAACCTGTTCTGCAATACATAAGTATGGATACCAAACAATAAAGTGCTAAATCGTATAACAGGCATGAATATTACAAGAGTTTGGAGAAAATAGGTTTCCTTGGAGACTACATAGTCAGAAAGGTTTCTTTCAAGAAGTGGGACTTTTGTGAAAGGCTGGAGGGAAAAAAAACTAAGAGGGGCAGACAGGAAAACATTCCGATGTATTCAACTAGAATTCCGTTAATTCACCACCTGTTTATTGACTACCACTTCATGGGTGCTGTATTGAAGGAAGCACACAAGGAATAGGTAGGAGAGTAAAATGTACTCTGTCTTCAAGCACCTCGGAGCCAAGGAAAAGGGTGAGAAATACCATATGTACTAGAATATAAGCCAACCCAAGTATAAACCGAGGTACCTAATTGTTACCTGGGAAACCAGAAAAACTGATTGACTCGAGTATAAGCCTAGGGTGGAAAATGAAGAAGCTATTGGTGAGTTTCAATAATCAAAACAAATGAAAATAAAACTACTAAAAATTGAGACATCAGTGGGGTAATGTATTTAAATATTTATTTTTTTAAAAAACATAAATAAAAGGACAAGTCATTTAACATTTGTAAACCAGCCCAGTAAGTGGAAAATAGGTTCAACAAGAACAATAAGGTATCAACAATAATACCTTAAGAGTACTATTCCCTGAGCTCAATCAGCAACCAAGCTAAAATGTAAAGAGTTAAAATCCTTCAAAACTGGATTCCTCATCATCATCCGTATCCCAATGCAGAGCTTCAGCTGGTGTGAGGTCATCATAGACACTGTCCTCACTGAGATCGCCGTCATCACCATCACAGCTGTCATTTTCATACAAAGCGCAGTCTTCACTGCCATCCATAGCAGTAGTAACACTACATTTCTGGAAGGCATGTCGCACCATGTCTTCTGGAATGTCTTCCCATGCATCTCCAATCCACTTTGCTATTAACTCTATGTCAGGCTTCATGAGATTTCCTCCTTTTGTTAGTTGGGCTTGACCAGGTGACATCCATTCATGCCACATCCTTCGCACATGGTATTTAAAGGGCGTATTCAAAGATATATCTAGAGGCTGCAGTACAGATGTAAGCCCACCTGGAATAACGGCTAAAGGAACTTTACTAGATTTTGCCAATTTTTTTATGTCATCTGATAGGTGGGCTCTGAACATATCCCAAACACGTAACGATGGATTTTTCTCTAAGGCTACTCCTGGTCATCAGTTCCAAATTTCTTCCAGCCATTTTGTTGTTCCGTCTTCATCCATACAGCCTTTAACATGTACACGCACAGTAATTCTTGGTGGGAAATTGATCTTTTCAGGAAAGGTCTTTCTTTTAAAAATAATGACAGGACACAGCTTAGTTCCATTAGCCAAACATGATAGAACAACTGTAAAGTGTTTTGTTTTTTCATTGCCTGTGGTTTTGAGAAAAATGTTTTTTTCTCCTAAACTTGCCACAGTTCTGTTGCTTAGACGATCAAAATTATAGCAGCTTCATCCATATTCCCAATATCTGTCAGGTCATAATTATAAATCCTTCTTTGTTTTACAATAAATGACTGGAATGACATCATTTTTTCTTCAAGGTCTTGTGGCAATTTCTGGGAAATCTTTGTTCTTTGTCTCAAACATAGTAGGCCAAACCTATTCATGAAGCGGGTACACCATCCTGCTGATGCAGTAAAATTTTCCATGCCTGGTGCTTTATATTTGTTATCCTTAGCCATTTGTAGAGCACATAGGCAGATTCCCATGCGTGTTACACAATAACCATTTTGATGACACTCCATAACCCATTTATGCAATTCACTCTCTAAAGCCCCATAAAAAGACGTTAAATCATGACAAGCTATTTTAGCTTTTGGAATCTGTTCCAAGTCAGCCTTCATTTTCTGCCTCTCCCTCACTTGCTTTTCGTCAACACAGAATTCCCTACTTGCAATACTGTTATTGCTCTCTTCTGCTCTTGACACAACCTTCATTTTGAAACCAGCCTCATATGACTGGTGTTTTTGTTTTGGTTCAAGAGTATCCATTTCTAATAGGATAAAAAAAAAAAGACTTTGAAAAAGAACTTTCATACACCCCCACCCTGCGATGTGTTAACAGGGAAGGGGGGCGGGAAGTCCATGCAGGAGGGAGTTGCAGGATGTGAATTAACACAGAGACCAGAGGGGAGAGACGGAGCGCAGCTACAGACTCATCCTTACCAGTTCAGCTGCCAGATTAAGTGAATCACTATGGGTGCTTCTTGGAATTGGAGCTGCCCACATCATAGGACCGCTCTGATTGGTTAGATGTGAGTAATCAAACATTCAAATCCCTGCAGTGTCAGTGGGGCTTTGAATGAACCGCAGAGAAACAGCAATCACCTGCAAGATAACAAGCTCTTATTCCATTACCTGGGGCTGGGGGTGGGGGTGGGCAGCAAGATGTTATACCTCGCTGGGGTACCACTGACCCATGTATAAGCCGAACCCCAGTTTATACACAAGTATATACGGTAAGTCATATAGACAAATACTTAGGTCACAGGGGAGACATGGTATTATGTGAAGGAAAGGTCACATTCAATGAATGCAAGTACTCATATCAACCCCAAGCAGCACAGAATGAAATGCACAGCCTGCTGGAGACAATGAGGTGAAGGGGAGTAACCAGAGAAAGAGAAAAATGATATACAGGAAAATGTTTCAAGGAAGAGAAAGAAGATGGTGAATTCTACATAAAAATAATTAGTGAATCCTTGTCTGTATGAGTGCATTACATGCAGGATGAAAATTGGGCTATTTTGCACAATTCTAGAGATTGCCAATCTACAGACATTGTGTCAATTCCCATAGTAATCCTCTATGGGGTTTCTGAGGCTGTAAATCTTGACGGGAGCAGATAGCCTCAACTGTCACCAGAGGAGCATCTCATGGGTGTGAACCCCTGACTCTGAGATTAGCAGTCCAGACAGTGCGGCCAGGGCGCCATGCTAGGTATGCAAGCTGGTCAGAAAACAGAGGAAGACCCTCAGTGACATGGATTGACACGGTGGTCGCAACAATGGGCTCACACAGGCGCACACTGAGTTTTGTTCTGTTGTACGTAGGAGCACTAGGAATCAGAACGAACGCACTGGCACATAACACCACCAATGAGGGATGTCGAGTATAGAAGAACACAATGCACACTGTACTCTCCTGAGCTGTGCAATTCAATTGCCCTGTTATATTTATCTCATTTAATGCTTCAAATAGTTTTATAAAGAATGTCATTATAATCATTGATTTTATGGATGAAGAAGTTGAGGCACAGAAGTAAGGAAATTTGCTCTGGTTTACTCAGCCAACAAGTGTGGGTGGGACTCGAACCCAGATCATCCGACTTCCAAACTGGTGTTGAACTACTTGGCAGTAAATTGCTCCTTGGGATATTAGAGCAAATCTGCAGATAAGAGGGGACAGACAATAGATTGGAAGGAATCAAGATCATATACCAAAATCAAAACCAAATCCATTTCTATCAAGTCATGACTTTAGGGACCCTGAAGAACAGACTGCCCCATTGAGTCTCCAAGGCTGGAAATCTTTATGGAAGCACATTGCTCTATCTCCCTCCAACAGAGCTGCTAGTGAGTTTAAACCACAGACCTGTCCATGTGCAGCCGAGCACCTTATGCACTCGGCCACCAGGGCTCCTTGTAACATCATATAGTAATCACAGAATTATTCACTCTTTAGATCAAAGGTAGACAAAACTGGTTTAAGAGTGTCTAGGCTGGCTTCCAATTGTAGCGATTTGCACCTCACCATATAAAAAAGCAGACTGCTGTGTAAATGAAATGACATCGTCAAATCTTCCTGAAAAGCTGACACTTGCTGATTATAAATCCAGTCTGCTTATATTTCAGCTGAAAATACCCCAATAGCACAGTCAAATGAAGATTTAGCTGATTCCCTATAGTAATGACAGCTGGAAAGTGATGAGGTCATCCTGTCCCCAAGCACTGGCAGGATCACATTGTCATGCAAATTTTTTATTTCCTGCAAATGAATCCAGGGCATCACTTTTTCAGAGACCCTCCAGCACTCTAATTGCATCTCTGGAATAAATAGATTTAGGGATGAGCCAAGTGAGGGGAAAAAAAACCCACAGGGCTTCCTGGTCGCATATTTTAGCTATATAATCCATATTTCTCAAATAAATAAAAATAAAATTAGCCAATCATTTTGTTAGCTTAAATTCATGTGACTCTCTGATGACCACAATTACAGCCTCTTGACAATAGAATTCCCAAAATGCATGTGTGACAGGTAGTCACATATTAGTTGTAGTTGTCAGTTTGTACTGTGCCCCTACTGTGTAATTTTTTTTTCCTGACTAGAAATATAAACAATCCACGGATATTAAAAAAAGCATTCATGTAACTAACTGACTCCATGGATACAGAGTTCACAAGGCACTCTTAAAAGCAAGTTGTAAGATATGAAATAGTCATGTTTAGAAACAAACTCCTTATAAGCAATCTGGTTCTCAAAGAAATACCAATATAACCCCACTGGGCAAGTATAAAAGCAGAAATTTGAAATGTTTCATTTTATTCCTTCAGGAATATTCAGCTCAGAAAACCTATCATGATTCCTGGGGATTGAGGAGGCCAAAGCGGAGTAAAGAAAGTATTCGAGGACTTACAACTGACCTGTCGTGAGCCAACACGTCAGACAATGTGGTAAAGCCAAAAGACAGAACTTCATAGTTAAGGGTAAAAGGAACTTTCCAACAAACGGGAAAAGGCGAATCAGACCAAGGAATGTATATGTTTCCTTCTAGGTCCCACAGGGGAAAAGGGACCAGGTTTATGACCAGCAATGGGCAGAATGATGTGCCTGCTTCTTAGCCCATTAACAATCTGCTCTAGCACACAAGATTTATTTCCCGTCATCCCTTACTTCAAACTTGATTTCAAAATCCTGAATGTCTCCCCATTTCTCTCAGACTTATTGCCTATCCTGTTCCTGTTGATTAATAAAAACATCCCCTCTTTGTTTCCTTGGCCATAGCCAAAGGAAGACTCCAGCACCCGTCACAAAGTCTCCACTCACTCTCACAAAATGAAACAGCGGTCAAGATGTCCTGCTGGTCACTGTGTCTGTGGTTGGAGCTAACTTTGGTTGGAGGCCAATGTTTATTATCTTCATATAAGCAAATTCCCCCAAATCTAATTTTGTTGATCAGTGATATACATACTTTTATTATTTGCATCATTGTATTGAGGACACTGGACCATAAGATACTTAGTTATATTCTGTGATTGGTACAATAGTGGTCTAAAAGTTGAAGTTATAAGGATTTTGTCTGGTTTGGATCCACAATTACTGCTCATGGAAGCAGCAGTCAAGAAATCAAAAGACGTATTGCATTAAGGAAACCTGCTGCACAAAACCTCGTTAGAGTATTGAAAAGCAAGGATGTCACTTTGAGGACAAAGGTATGCCTGACCCAAGCCATGATAGCTTCACTTGCCTCACATGCATGTGAAAGTTGGGCTGAAGGAGAATCGATGCGCTTGAATTGTGGGGCTGGAGAAGAATGTTGAAAGTACCATGGACTGCTCAAAGGACAAACGGATCTGGCTCGGAAGAAGGACAGTCAGAGTGCCTCTTAGAGGCAAAGATGGAGAGACTGTCTTATACTTCGGACATTTTATCAGCAGAGACCAGTCCCTGGAGAAAGACATGCCTGGTAAAGTGGAGGGGTGGCAAAAAAAAAAAAAGGAAGGAAGCCTCTCAAGGGGCTAGACTGACATTGTAACTGCAACACTGGGTTGGGATGTTTTCTTGAAATGCACTAAACCTTAATATAAAACTCTTTCTTACACATATGAGTTTCTGTGCGTTTGTTTCTCTAAAGTACCCAGACTTTATCCCTCAATTCCCTCTTAGGCTCACGCAGCCACATGCAATGGAGCAGAACGCAGGAAGATCAAAGGCCAGTGGGCACAGAGCTGTGTGGATGCAAGGTCAGCGGACACATGGCAGAGCTCTGGAAGCTTTCAGGATTAATTGCAGAGTCACAAGTAGAAAGGAGGAGAGGCAGAGAAAAATCAGTTCCTGTATCTCACACTCTCCTACCAGCAAGGAGTCACCAGCTGAGACATTATGGACAGGTTTGACTCTGCCCCTAGCCAGGAATGTCCAGGTGACGTGAAGCCATCTACCACATGACTGTAAATTTATTTTGCTCATACCTAGCAACTCTGTATACTATGTTTTTAATTTTTCAGTCATCATCTCATAAATCTACAAATTTAGCTGCTTTCCCATCTATTCTATAGCTTTTTATCACATTGTAAATGTTATTGTATCACTGTTAGGAGTCACCTCACATTCATATAGTACACAAAATTATTAATTCCTTGTGTTGTTAATTTGTTGATATATATATAACCCAGAGTCAACAGCTCTATTTCTTTTTTTTCTGATTTATTCTTGTAATTTTATTAACAATGCATAAATGGTTAATGGACAGGCATCACCAATGTGAGTGACCTAACTCAGCTACCCTGTGGAAAATGAATTTTCCATTTCAACTAATTTATCAAGTGCTTGTTCATGAGCAGGTTAAAATGATCACTTTGGACCCCAAGTTTACACAATAAATAAATCTAACTTATACAATTATCCATGTATATTTAAAAACAAAACAACAACAAAACCCTCCAACAATGCTATTTTTCTTCCGTTTTTAAAATATCTGCCCAAATTGCTTGCTGAGATTAGAAACAGAAATTATATACAAAGAAAATGTAAGATTAAAAAAATCTATCATCAATGATTTCTTGATGATCAGATCTTCATACTGATGTATCAAAAATACATTTGGATGAATAAAGAAAAATATACCCATGTTCATTTCTTAAATTCCTTATCCTTTGAAGTTCACATTAATAAATTTTAGGAGTTCATGAGAAACATTGTAACAAGGTGTTATGCAATGTACACTATATTCAGGGTAAACCAAATAGCAAGAACCTAAAATTCAGGGAAATGCCAGTCAAGTCTACTTCTGCGTTACTGGTGTACATAACACTAGAAGCAAAAGAGAGAATTCTTGCAGTATTTCCAGGATGATAATAATTAACCTTCCCACAGTGCAACGCAGGCCAAATACAAACAAATTGGGCACCTCTTAGGAAAACAATAATAGCAGTCCTCTGGTCTATGTCTCCTCATTGTCACAAAGATGGTTATCTGCACTGTGGTGCAGGCCCAACTTCCTTCAAAGGAGTTGGGAGTAGACATTCTGGTACAGAAGGCAGTCCAAGTTGCTTTCATTTCTGCAGCACAACTTGTTCCAATATTTACATTGACATTTCAGTGATTCACCTACTCCACTGCATATTCCGATCAAATGACATCCGAGAGCATAAGTAGATCATCACCCTGACTGTATGTGAGCCAAATGCCTGGCCTGGCACAAACTCCAGGCAGTTGATCAGTTGGGAGAAGTCAGTCTGTGGCACACTCCGTGGAGGAGGACCAGGAATTGGCCATTTTTCTGGTTCTATCTTTTTTCTCATTTTTCTGGTCCACAATTTCCACTTCTGTGCTATCTTTCAATGCCTCTAAAATGAGATTAAGGTTTATAGTGAGAGCCTGAACTCGGTGGAAACCAGCAATCAAGGAAATGGGTAAGAAGCCTTCTTCATCCATCTTTCTTCGAAGGAAGAAGTGCTGCTCCAAATGTTCTAGACTGAAGTAATACTCAACATGGCATTTAATGTACTCCAAGCAGTGCTTCTTCCACAGGATACACCTTCACGCCTGTACCATCATCAGAGTAAAACGTCATACTGGTGTTAAGTTCTGTTTGAAATGGCTGCTCTGTCCTTTCACCATGTTCTCGATAACCATATGAATAATCAAAGTTCAAGCGAGGTTTTCCTCTTCCACGTCCTCTTCCACGTCCTCTTCCCCTAAAGGAACCTCGGATATTACCACCCTCACTTCTCACACTGGAAACTTCATCTTGATCATCTCTCTTTTCTCTATCTCGCCTCCAACCTCTTGTATCATTTCGTCTATTGTTATGTGCTGTTTTATTTGCTTTAGGTTGACATCTTCAGCTCTTCCGGGATCCTGGTCTTTCTTGAAAATTTGGTCTTCCCTCATCTAAGTGGATTGGTACCCACTTGTGCTTATTAGTTGACCGAGCCTCATCTTCACTGACATTTTCACCAGGGACATCTAATTTTGTTTCCCGATTTTCTTTGCTTTCATTGTTGCTTCTCTTTTCAACACTCTGACTTCCATTGTTCACTAATTCACTTGCTGTTGGCCAATTTGCCATGTCGCTGAAATCACTAGGCTTATTACTTTTCTTTGCCTTGAGTTTTCCTGCTTTTATAGTTTTAGGGGAACTGAGCTCTGACGCGGGCAGCGGCGGAAGCGCGGCGACCTGGGGCCGAAGGACCTCTAGCGAAGTCAACAGCTCTATTTCTGAATGAAGTTCAGCTGACACATATTTCCTCTATAAGATATTTCAACTATCTTGTGTCTAAGAATACTAGATCACACTTCAACATTATGCTTAGTGCTCATTTTTTTGTTTTAAATCATTTTATTGGGGGTTCGTGCAATTTTTATCCATACATACATCCATTGTGTCAAGCACATTTGTACATTTGTTGCCATCATCATTCTCAAAACATTTGCCTTCCATTTGAGCCCTTAATATCAGCTGCTCATTTCCCCCCTCCCTACCCACGTCCCTACCTCAAGAACCCTTTATAATTCATAAATTGGTATTATTTTGTCATATGTTACACTGATGTCTCCCCCTGCCCTCTTCTCTGCTATCCCTCCCCCAGGGAGGAGGCTATACATAGATTCTTGTAATCAGTTCCCCCTTTCTATCCCATGTTCCCTCCACCCTCCAGGCATCGCCACTCTCACCACTGGTCCTGGAGGAGTCATCTGTCCTGGATTCCCTGTGTTTCCAGCTGCTATTGGTACCAATGTACATCCTCTGGTCTAGCCAGATTTGTAAGGTAGAGTTGGGATTGTGATATTGGGGGGGGGGGGGTAGGAAGTATTTAAGAACTAAAGGAAAGTTATATGTTTCTTCGTTGCTACCCTGCACCCTGACTGGCTGATCTCCTCCCCACAACCCTTCAGTAAGGGGGTGTCTGGTTGGCTGCCATTGGGCTTTGAGTCTCCACTCTGCACTCACACATTTACAATGATATAATTTTTTGTTCCTTGATACTTGATACCTGGTCCCTTCGACAGCTCATTGTAACACAGGCTGGTACATTTCTTCCATGTGGGATTTGTTGCTTCTGAGCTAGATGGCCACTTGTTTATCTTCCAGACTTTAAGACCCCAGAAGCTATATCTTTTGATAGCTGGGAACCATCAGCTTTCTTCAAATTTGCTTATGTACACGTTTGTCTTCAGTGATTGTATCAGGAAGGTGGGCGCCCACTGATATGATTTTTAGTTCTTTGATGTCTGACACCTGGTCCTTTCTATCCCCTTGGGTGCTTCTTCCATGTGGGTTTTTATTCTCAGCTGGATGGCTGCTTGTTTATCTTCAAGCCTTTACAACCCCAGATGCTATAGTCGGGCTTAGTGTTCATTTTAAACAGTGAAACCATCAAGAAAAATCACAAAATGCTAAAATAAATATAGCAGGGAGGTAATAAATAAACTATGAAATGGCTTATTTGCAGTATGAAACTAAAACAAGAAGGCAGACTATCATTTTTGTTCAACTTCAACTGGTAATGTGCACTACAAGAGAGTAGAAGTTTTTGCCACTCTGTGCATGTCTCTGATTGCCATTAAGTATTGACTTGAGGTTTCAAGTAAATTTTAGAGAGTAGGAAAATGCACAAATGTGACTGTACAAACAACAAGGATGAACTGTATAAGTTTCCCTCATACTTCAAGTACATTAGTGTAGAATCAACGCCAATCCTGCTCTAGTAGGAATGATGTATAAGCCTAGAAAGGATCCAACGACTACACTGCATGTGATATTTACAAATAGTCTCTTATCAGACTGGAATTTTGTACAACCTTAAAACAAGCTGGGCAAAAGCACATATTCAATTGTAGAAGAAATCTATGCTTGGTGGGGACACATGGGAACAATTTGCAAATCTCCAAAAGTCTTCTGACAAAATAGCCCAGCTCTCATATGTTCCTGTGTCTGCAGGGGTGGGGCCTGAAGGCTGAGGAAGTAACAAGGAGATTGCTGTTGTATTTCACACAGGAGACAGCTAGGTGCTGGCTGAGACAATGGCTGTGAAAACACTCCAGAAGCGTTACAGAGGAATAAATTTCGTGAGGGTGAAAGAAAGGGCATTGTCAATGTTGGGGGGTGGGTGTGTGTGTGTGTGTGTGTGTGTGTGTGTGTGTGTGTGTGTGTGTGTGTGTGTGTGTGTGTGTGTGTGTGTGTGTGTGTGTGTGTGTGTGTGTGTGTGTGTGTGTGTGTGTATTCACTCACTGCCAGCGAGTCACTGCCAAAGCCAGGATAGAACTGCCCTGTGGCTTTCTAAGGCTATGGCTCTTTACAGAAGCAGAAGGACGCATCTTTCTGAGGAGGGGCTGTTGGTATTTTGAGCTGCTGACCTTGCGGTTAGCAGCTTAACACATAACCACTACACACCAGAGTTCCTATATATGTTTATGTATGCATACGTGTATATGTATATACTTATACATGTAATTATTTGTGTGTTTGTGTGTGACAGTATGAGGACAGTATAAGGAAGAAATCAACCCACTGCCGTGGAGTTCATTCTAATTCGTAGGAACCCTATCTACAAAGGGGTTCTGAGACTGTAAAACTGGATAGCCTCAGTCAGAAGCAACTGGTGGGTTTGAATCGCCAATATTGTGGTTAACAACCCAATGTCTAACCCACAGCACAACTAGGACTGTGTGTGTGTATGTGTGTGTGTGTGTGTGTGAGAGAGAGAGAGAGAGAAAGAGAGAAAGAGCTTCATAAAGTTCATAGAAAAATGGAATTAAAAATAGTCTTTTCCATGAACTTTGTGAAGCCCCCTCATGTGTGTGTCTGTACGTAATTATATATATATATACATACATATATATATATGTGTTAGATAGAAATACAGAGAAAGGCTGATTTTATAGGCAGTGCTGATGAATGCACGTTTAGGGACATTGAAAATGCACTTTTGAAAAAATGATTTTTCTTGACTACTGTAAAAAAGCAGTGAATTTACTCTATAGAAGTCATGAATTATTGGATAATCACACATCTTCTCAGAATAAATAATATTCTGAATCAATATTGATTTAAAAAGGGAGTCTGGAAACAAACAAGAACCTGAATTGAGTTTGAAGGTTATCAGCTTGGGTTTTCTACTGTTTTTTTTCTAGTCATATTTAGATGCTATTTCTCAGTCTGAGTCACTAGAAAAAGAAAAGAAAGGAAAAACCTGTAGCATTTTCTAATTACACTGGAGTAACAACTCAATTTCTTTCTGATTCATATGTTGTGCCCTTGACAAATCACTCCAGCCCCCCCCCCACCATCCACCACCAATGAATGCATAAAGAATAGTTTCACTATTAGAAGGGAAGCAATGAACAAAATATTTTCTCACTGTAAATATAAAAATAAGATCCTTTTTGTGTGCAGGTTCAGATAATAGCACAATAAATGACTGAGGAGTGGGGAAAATAATAGTTTTACCATTAAGTAAATATAAAAATTAACTTTCTTTAAAAAAGAAAATAATCTTTAAAGTTATTTTGAGTAAAAGTCTTTTTGTTCAACTTAAACTCAACCAAAGAAAAACAGCAAGAATATCACAAGCACATAAAGCAATTTGGTACCTGGTGATAACATCGCTACTGCTTCCCCATACTGTCCTCAGGTTACTGATGAGAATGAAATTAAACTGCTTATCAACTCTGACTTTTGCCACAACTTAAAAAGATGGAAGATAACAAGCACGGGCAGCATCCCTATTCCTGTGCCACAGGTGCAAGAAAGGAAACATGCTTCAGCATATAATATCTACCCAGAATGCATCATGATCCAACAAAGGAAAACTACGAGGGAGTGCTTGATTAGAATCTTCATCATTTGTAAGTCATTACTTACAATTGAGGAGAAAGGTAGTAAACTATGGTCTCTCAGTAATGGGTCAAGCCGATGACTTAGATGACAAACAGGGCCACACACTTCCTATTCGGCACGGCCTGCACTAACCTGTTATTCCTATTTTGAAAAAGCCTGACACTTTTTCCCAGCGCTAATGGGAGGAGTATTTTTTAAAACAATTTTTTAAATTGTGAATTAGGTGGGGTTGGGGTGTTACATTTCTGACCATCAGTTTTGTATAAAATGTTTTAAAATACAAATCAAATGTATCAGGAGTTTACCCTACCCTGCCCCCCACCTTTGATTTCATCTTCTTGTGGATTGCCATCTTCCACTTCTCCCAAGTTCATCCCTGGCAACCCGCCTTGCTTCATCTCTTCCGCCGCCCCCCCCCCCCACACACAGTAACCTCCAAAGTCTGTGTCTTTTGGGCTCAAAGTCTTCAGTTTGTTTTGTTTTTCTTTGGAACAGTGATTCCATACAATTTTTGCCCTTTTGTGGATGACTAATTTCACTCACCACGACGTGTCTGTCAGTTCGCAGTACTGTGGTGGCTTGTGTGTTGCTGCAATGCTGGAAGCTATGTCACTGGTATTTCAATTGCCAGTCAGGACACTCCAAATGAACAGATTTCAGTGGAACTTGCAGACTAAGAACAGACAACAAAGGAGAATTCCACTCTGCACTTTGGAGGGAGCAGCCATTGGAAACCTTATGCCTGGCTTCAAATCATTTCCAGATACCAAGGGCCTAACAATGCTGACCATGGGGTCAGAGCATGGGCTCCGTCGGTCTTGAGGAGGAGCTGATTTCTCAGGGTGGAGTCAACCCTGGTGACGTGAGCTGGGTAAATTCTGTGGCCTTGGAGCCTTCGAGAGCTTCATGGCCGAATGGAGCATGACTCAGTGTAAGGAGAAATAGCTGCAAAAAATTGCTAATGATTAGAATTTGGAATGTACTAAGTATGAATCTAAGAAAATTAGAAGTTGTCAAAAATGACATGGAACCATTAAAGATTGATATCTAGACATTGGTGATTGATCACTAGGTATTAGTGAGCTAAAATGGACTGGTATTGGCCATTTTGAGTCAGAAAATCATAGATTTGCTATACTTGGAATAACAAACACATCAAGAAGAATGGATTGGCAGTCATTGTCAAAAAGGATATTGTGAAGTAAATTATGCAGTAAAGTGTTACCTATGATAAAAGCATGTCTATCCCCTTTCAAGTAAATCTGATAAAAAATAGTATTCAAATTTGTGCACCAACCACAAAACTACTGAGGAATAAACTGAAGAAGTCTGAAATTGATCAAACATGCAATTAAGATGCATTGAACATTATTGGTGATTGGAAACCAAGAGGAAGGAACAGTGGTTGGAAAATATGAATGTGGTGAGAGAAACGAAGCTAGAATTCCCATGATTGGATGTTTCCAAACCAATGACTTGTTCATAGCAAATTCTGTAACACAACAGCACAAACAGTGACAGTACACATAGACTTCTCCGAATGGGATCCACAGAAATCCAACTGACCACATCTGTGGGAAGAGATGCTGGAAAAGCTAAATGTCAGCAACTAACACCTGGCCAGGGGCTGACAATGGAACAGACTCTCAGTTACTCATATGTAAATTCAGGTTAAGACTAAAGAAAATTAAAACAAGTTCAAGAGAGCCAAAAGATGACCTTGAGTCTATCCCACCTGAATTTCAAGAACAGATTTGACCCATTGAATATTAATGACCAAAGACCTGAGGAGCAGTGGGAGGCCATCCAGAACATCACTCATGAAGAAAACATATGGTCATTAAAAAGACATGAAAGAAAGAAAAGATCAAAGTGGATGTCAGAAGAGACTCTGCAAAATTCTCTTAGTAGTAGAGTGGCTAAAGCAAATGGAAAAAAAGAATTAAGCAAAGAGCTGAATAGAAATTTTAAAGGGCAGCTCCAGAAGACAAAGGCAAATGTGATAATGAAATATGCAGAGACATAGAATTGGAATACCCAAAGGGGAGAACACACTCAGTGTATCTTAAACTGGAAAAAGAAGAAGAAATTCTAGACTTAAATTTCCATTTTGAAAGATTCTAAGAGCAAAATATTGAATGATGCAGTAGGCATCAAGGGAAGATGGAATGAACACACAGAGTAGCTGTACCAAGAAGAGCTGGTTGACCTTCCACCATGTCAGGAGGGAGCAATATGAGCAAGAACCAATGGTGCCAAGGGAGAAGCTCAAGCTGCACTGAATGCATTATCCAGGAACAGGCTCCAGGAATTGAAGGAATTCCAATGAAAATGTTTCATAGAGCTGATGAAGCACAGGAAACATTCATTTATCTATGCCAAGAAATTTGGAAGACAGCTATTTGGCCACTGAATGAAAAAAACAAACACAAAAAAAAACATATTATTACCATTCCAAAGAAAGGTGACCCAAAAGAATGCTCAGGTTATAGAAAATATTATTGATATTACATGTAAGTAAAATTTTGCTGAAGATCATCCAACAATGGTTGTACATTGCACATTGTCAATAGCAGTTCATTGACAAGGAACTGCGAGAGATTCAGGCCTGATTTAGAAGAGGATGGAGAAGAAGGGATACCATTACTGATGTCAAATGGATCTTGGCTCAAAGGAGAGAATATCAGAAATGTGTTTACTTGTGTTTTATTGACAGTGCCGAGACATTCAACTGTGTGGATCATAATAAACTATGGATGACCTTGAGAAGAATGGGAGCTCCAGAACACTTCATTGTGCTCATGTGCAACTTGATGGATCAAGAGGCAATTCCGTGAAGATAACAAGGGAGTACTGCATGGTCTAAAGTCAGGAAAGGTGTGTGTCAGGGTTGTATCCTCTCACCATACTTGTTCAACATGTATGCTGAGCAAATCATCAGAGAAGCTGGCTCATATGAAGATGACTATGGCATCCGGATTCGAGGAATGCTTATTAACAATTTTTGATACGAAGATGACACAACCTTGCTCGCTGAAAGTGAGGGCTTGAAGTGGGTGCCGATGCACATCAAGGCTTTCAGCCGTCAGTGTGGATTATGGCTCTATGTGAAGAAGACAAAAATTTTCACAACTGGACCAATATGTCCATGATAAACAGAGATAAAGCTGAAGTTGTCAAAGATTTTGTTTGCTTGATACACAATCAATTTCATGAAAGCCTTAGTCAATAGATCACAAGACAAGTTGCATTAGTTCAATCTGCCGCACAAGAACTCTTTTGAGTACTGAAGAGCAAGAATGTTACTTTGAAGACTAAGATATGCCTGCTTCTTCTGTATGTGAAAGTTGGACCCTTGAATACAGAAGACCAAAAAAGAATCAGTGCATTGGAGTTGTAGTGAGAAAGAAGACTATTGAAATACCATGGACTGCTGAAAGAACAAACTGATCTGTCAGATAAAAGTATGGCCAGAGTGCTCCCTAGAGGCAAGGGTGGCAGGACTTCATCTTACATACTTTGGGTATGTTGTCAGAAAATACCAGTCCTTGGAAAAGGATATCATGTTTGGTAGAGGGTTGCAAACAAAAAAAAAAGAAGATTGTCAGCAAGATGGATTAACACAGTGGCTGCAACAATGGGCTTAAGTGTAAGAACAATTGTGAGGATGTGGCAGTGTTTTGCTCTGTGGTGCACAGGGTTGCTATAGGTGGGAACCGACTAGACACCATCTAACAAAAAAACAACCACAATTTCATTCAGCATAATATTCTCTAGGTCTGTCAGTACTGTGAGATGGTTCCAGATTTGTCATTATCTTTTAGGAATGCAGGGTATTTCATTTTATGTATATACCAAAGATTAATATCTAAAATTAATAGAAAATTGCAAGCTCCAAATAAAGAAAAGAGAAATGAACCAATTAAAAAGTGTGCAAAAGACAGTTCACCCAGGTGACATGAAAATGGCAAACAAATATATGGAGGAAAGCTCAGACTCGCCAGCCTTCTTGGAGGTGCTAATAGAAGCAATGATGAGATAACATGTTACATCAACAATGATAGTCAAGTTCAAAAGAGCAGAAAGTCATATACTAGAGAGGCTACAGGAAGATTAGAACCTGCTGGTGGCACTGTGAATATGTACTTTCACTACCACTGTACAAGATGATAAAATAACCTCAAACCACTGGGAGTAAATATCCAATTCAGCAACCTTTCTGCTCAGTAGGTAGCCTAAAGAAATAAAGTCATAACATGAACAGACATACGCACACCCATGTGCATCGCAGCACTGTTAAGCATAGCAAAGAACCTAACTTCCATTAAGAGAAGAATGGAGAGAGGAGAGTGGTGTTTCACAGAACAAGACAGTCATTGGAACGGATGCTTTGGGATTAACTCATTTCCTCCGTAAATAATCTTGTCTCCTTGAAGGATTTTGAAGATAATACAGCCCACCTTTCATGTTTGCAAATTCTATGGAGCATATGTGAGGCAGAAATGCCTCACTCTATATTTAAAATCACAAAACAGATTTTTCACCAAAAGACAGAACATATTGTGAGTTCATTGAAAGAAGAAAACTTTGAATTTATTTATTTTATATGCTGTATAGATTGGGATAGGGGATTGAAAGATCGGGGAATTGCATCTGACATAGTCTGCCATGACAGTAGTATAGACTGTTAATGACAGTCTAGAAACATCATGAGTTCAAATCTCTTAGTAAAAAAAAAGAAACTAAACTCTAACCATTTTATATTTAAATTTTTAAAGCATCTAAAAACATTAGAAAACTGACAAAATCGTAAAGAGATACCAAACTGAAATAAATAAGCAACTAAAGCCCTTTTTTAGCTTCAAAGATATTTATTTTTCAAATTCAAGGAATAATGGGAGCAGATACTAAAACCCAGGGAATGTCCAAGGTAAGGAGTCAAATAGAACACTGAAGGGCCAGGTTTTCTGCATGAAACCTCTCCTACTTTTTAGAGAGTTATCTCGGCACTGCACAGAAAGAAAAAAATGTGGCAGCAGGTGGGTGGGGGTGGGACAGAGGAAATGCCCCTTGTCTTTGTAGCATAAACAATTTCAAAGGAGTCCAATCTTCAGATATACTAGGTAGCTGAATTACATAAAAACAAAAAAAGACATCTGTTGGAATGTACCTCTATTATTAGCGGCCATCTAGCTGAGAAGCATCAAAGCCCACATGGAAGAAGCACAACAGCCTGTCTGACCACAAGGTGCAGAAGGGACCAATTATCAGACATGAAAGAACTAAAAATCATATCAGTGGGTGCCCACCTCCCTGATACGATCAATGAAGACAAATGTGGGCATAAGAAAATGTGGTGAAGAAAGCTGATGGTGCCCAGATATCAAAAGATATAGCATCTGGGGTTTTAACGGCTCAAAGATAAACAAGTGGCCTTCTAGCTCAGAAGCAACAAAGCCCCCATGGAAGAAACACACCAGCCTATATGATCACAAGCTGTCGAAGGGATCAGGTATCAAACATCACGGAACAAAAATGATATCATTGAAAATGTGGGTGAGTGCAGAGTGAAGATTCAAAGCCCACTGGCAGCCAACTGGACACCCCTTACTGAAGGGTTGTGGGGAGAAGATGAGCCAGTCAGGGTGCAGGGTAGCAATGATGAAACATAAAACTTTCCTCTAGTTCTTAAATGTTTCCTCCCCCAACTATCATGATCCCAATTCTACCTTACAAATCTGGCTAGACCAGAGGATGCACATAGATACAGAGAGCAACTGGAAACACAGGGAATCCAGGACAGATGACTCCTTCAGGACCAGTGGTGAGAGTGGCGATGAATGTGGGGTAGGAAGGGGGAACTGATTACAAGAATCTATGTATAGCCTCCTCCCTGGGGGAGGAACAGCAGAGCAGAAGGCGGGGGGGAGACATTGGACAGTGTAATATATGACAAAATACTAATAATTTATGAATTATGAAGGGTTCATGAGGTAGGGGGCAGTGGGGAGGGAGGGGGGAAATGAGCAGCAGATATTAAGGGCTCAAGTAGAAGGCAAATGTTTTGAGAATGGTGATGGCAACAAATGTACATATGTTTTTGACACAATGTTTGTATGTATGGATTGTAATAAGAATTGTATGCGCCCCCAATAAAATTATTAAATAAAAAAGAATTATCATTAATAACTTTTCAAATAAACATTCCTAATTTAAAATATTAAATAAGATGGTATGAAAGAAATGATCACTATGAGAAAATGTGAAAGCACTGTTTTCAGATATTTAAAGTATTAGACTCAGATTATTAAGCAAATATGTTCATTATTTTTCAAGATATATTTGAAAACAAATGTGAGGAACTATAAAAAATATTACCCACTACATTTTAAAATGAAAAAAGTTGAAAATTAAGCAGATCTGTGGAAAAAATTAATATCAGATTAGATACAGTTGGAGAAACTATCAAAAAATTCTAAAATAAAAATAAATAATTTGGAATAGAGCACAGAGGGGAAAAAAGATGGCAACTATGAAATAATAGATGATAGATTGAGAATAAAGTGCAGTGTTCTAACATCTGTCAAATCATATTCTGAACAGAGAAGACTGAGGTGCTGGAAAGAGGCACTGACAGGGAATAACTATCAACTAGAACTCTAGTGAAAATATAATAAAAATAAAATGGCTAAATAAATATATTTAGGAAAAATTCAAGAGTGTTTGCCACCAATAGGCTCTCATTAAGATACATTTGGTACACATTCCTGAGAGAAGAAAAAATAGACCAGATAGGTCTTTGATGGAAGGAAGAATGCAGAGTAAAGCACAATTTGGGGAGTAGAATGATTACTGATGAAAAAAACAAAAATAATAAAGTCTGGGAGGTATATTATACATTGGGCTTCTAACTGGAAGGCCAGCAGTTTGAAACCACCAGCTACTCCAAGGTAAAAAGATGGGCTTTCTACTCCAGGAAAGATTGACAGGCTCTGCCTATACTGGGTTTCTGAGTTGACATCGACTGGATCGCAGTCCGTTTGTTTTGTTTTGTTTGTTCTTGCAGGTGAGGGGGCGGTAACTAAAACAAAAAATGATTAAAATGATAGCATACATTTCAAAAGTTGAAGCATTGAAAGGTCTTTAATTGTATAAGAAAAGGATGAAATAGTATTGAGAGTTAAACTTTTAATCAACATGTATTGTGGAAAGGAAATGAAATAAAACAGAGAATCAACTCAAAATCATACAAGAAGGAGAAGGAAAACTAACACATTGGGTCAGTGAGAAAGCGCACTCTGTGGTGATGTGTTTAAACTCAAGTACATCAGCATCATGTCAGTAGTAAAAGGTTAAATGTGCCTACAAAAGATAAACAACTTTCAAACACTAAAAATTACAATCCAACCATACGTAATATATAAATCCAAACATTAAGAACAGGAAAATGTTGAAGCCTAAGAATGACACTATCTACAAAAAGAAGGAACTTGTAGCTAATCCCTGAAAACACATGATAGGAAAAAATAAATAAAAAGCATTGCTACCAATAAATACCATTTCATAATGATAAAAGACTTAACAAGGAATATTTAATCGTTTTAGTCATCATTTAGCTATATGCCTAAAAGCCACCACTTCAAAATACAAAATGTAAGCGTTTAGAACTGCAGAGAGAAAATTTTAAATCCTCTCTTAGTAGGAAATTAAAAATAGTCTTTTCAGAAGTTTATTAAATATGATTGATGAAGCAGATTTAAAAACAAAAGCAGTAAAGGAATAGTTTTCAATAGATGATGGTAAGACAATGTTAAATGCCCTCGAGGCGATCCAGACTCACATCAACCCTAAGTACACAGAAGGAAACACCGCCCGGTCCTGGGTCACCCTCCCATCACTCCTGTATTTGAGGGGGTTCATGCAGCTGATGTGTCAATCCCTTCCTTGAAATATTCCTCTTTTTTGTCTGCTAAACCTCTATAATATCCTGCTTCGGGGGTTGGTCCTTCTTGATGACGTGTCATAAGCCAGAGTCTGTGAGATCGACTCAAAATGGACTCAACAGTGCTGAGCTCATGAACACCCAATTTGCAAAAGACTATGGCTTTGACAGTGTGAGCCCAGAACCCCGTTGTGGAGTCCAACGTGGTGGATCGATCCCCTGCGCCCCCAGATGAGAGATGTGAGAAACCTTGCTGTCCAACAGCGAGAACTGTTTACTTGATCGTGGCAGATCTACTTAGGTTAAAATGTACTATCTAATCATTTCATCTCCCTTTGGGCCTATTTAAAATTTTGTTCTAATTTTTTATATTTCCAGCCTTTCTCTTCATGGAAGTTTTTTTTCTCTGGCTTATTAAAAATAATTTGGTGGGCATCCTTGATGGCATTCCTTTAAAATGCTCCTTGAATTTGTGGACCAAAAAGAAGTCTGAAAGAGGCAAGCTGGAAGATCATCAAGCCTACCTCCTACTCCCCTCAAAGAATGAACAGGTGCACGGCCATGATAGAAAAAGATTCCTGGGAACTACTTTCCTAGCCACCTTCGCACCAATGCAGTTTGTTTTCGATTTTCTGAAACTTTTTCCTGATACACTTCTCTGATCATCCTGTATTGTTTGAGAAAAGCCATCAATATCACTCCATTGGGGTTTCCATATTCTTCTGACTGGACCTCTCTGCCTTGGATTTAGTTGGCAAAGCAAACTCCCTTAGGAGTCTCTGTTTGATTGGACCTGGTTATTTTACTTTGGAAGGAACAATACACATTATTATTACAGAAAGAACTTGTCTGCAACCTCAGAGCCATGTTTACGTTTGGAACTGAAACCATAAATACTTTATGACTTACACACACACACACACACACACACACATATACGTGTCTATTGCGACATCTTTTATTGTTTCTCATCTAAGTTCTAAGGTATACTATAAGCTTCAAGAGGGCAGAGCCTTTGTTTTGTCCCCTCAATGCTAATGAACTATTTCTTGTGCATAAATGGTGGAAAGTCTCCTAGCTGTCTTTGTGAAGTTCTTTATGTTGTGACTTCCTATTCACTCCAACCTCGGCCAGAGCCATTTATGTTCTTCACCATGCTCCCGTGCAACTATGGGCCAGAAGACTTACAGTTGCCTTTAAAAAATGCTCCGCCTCCACAGCTTAAAACTTGACAGCGAGCACGGATTTCCAATTTGCTTTCTGCGGAGCGATAATGAACATGAAGTCAGGAAGCAGGATGAGTGTGTACACTTCCCGAGAACTCGGGGGGCTTTCCCCTGTTTCTTCCAAACGTCATGTCCAAATTGTGGGCATGCCAAGGCTTTGTGTTGCTCCAGCCACTGGTTCATGAAGAAGCAAGAAAGTAGGGCAAGACGAAGTTTATTCTCAACACGTTGCAAAGATGTCTCTTCTTCCATACGTTATTCATTCTGAAGGCCTGCAACGAACACATTACCTTTCCCCACATTACTAATTTTTTAAACTTGTGAAATCTTTTAGAACCCCAAGGGTCTTATTTGACATGTGAGACCTTAATTTCCACTTACAAAGGAACACAGGGATTTTATTTATAAAATCACTATAGTTGGCTATGTCTTTAGCCCCAAACTGCCCTGTTCATCCAGTGCGGCAGGAAGGCTCTGGTGGGACCGAGCACAGCACTGCGGGAAGGCTTTCTGGAAATATTTCAGAGTTCAACCCATTCCTGAGGCTTCCTGATTTATAAGGTGCCTCAATCAAGATCATCCACTTGCAAAAGCAAATGATCAGCCTGTTATCCAAGGAAACTTTGAGCTCTCAACTGAAAAACAACAATGGGTCTCTTCATTCACCAAGAGGTTTTGTTGATGTTGTTATTTTGTTTTGGTTTTTTTTCAGAATGTCTAAGCTATCTATTTCTAAGGAGCGTAGGTAGCCTGGGGTTCTCAAGTTAAAAGGAGCTCTGGATTTTTTTTTTCTGTCTCGGTACCTTCTTCCACATACGCAAATATTATATTCACTGAAAGCTTCAAATATTTCTCCATTCTTTCTGATATTTGTGATTATACCTTAATATCTACTTTTTCTTCACTCTTTCCAATCTCCAGAAGTATTATTGTGGGGAATGGGTGGAGGGGAGGCACAGAAAAGAGCAAGTCATTGCAAGCTGAATAAGTGGCTTAAGTTGTTGAATGCACAAGTTGCTGATATGTAAATCCACACCTAATTCTGTTATTGGATCAATAAAAAGAGGTTTGTAAGATGCATTTATTTATTAAATACATTTCATCAAAATTTAGAAATTATGAATATCTATTTTGACCAACAAAAATTTTCTACACACATTCTAATTCATGCAATTTACACAAAGAAGTGAAATCGGAGCTGAAGAACCCTTAGCTCATTTTAAAGGCAACCACACTAAACCAGTGTAAAACTGCACTCTTGTATTTATATAAATATGAAGTAGAAAGAGAAGCTAATCAAGAAAGCTTGCATTCCATTCCTGTGACATTGACCTTGAACAAATCATTGTGTCTTGTATGGGTGTCTGCTAAACAAAGGACATAATTCATATACTTGTTATGTCAAAGCTAGAAAAACCAAATGAGATCATTATGTGAAATCATTTATTATAAATAAGCATTGTTTCCATGAATGTGAAAAGCATGATCATCATTGTTATTGACCTACATTACATATCATGTGAAGCTGCTGACACCGCCAGTTGTTGTGGCGTGCAGTTCAGTTGATTCTACCGCCAGAGTGACCTTCTAGGAGAGAGTAGAACTTCCCCACAGGGTTTCTGAGGCTGCGAATTCACAGGTCTTTCCTCCCACGGAGCGACAGGTGGCTTTCAGTTAGCTGAGCACTTTTGGTGAGCAGACCTTTCAGCTAGCTGAGCACTTGGCCACGGCACCCCTCTTCTGGCACATCACAGGGCCTCAATAAAAGGAATGAATGTATTTTCTCCTTCCCCAGTCGCCTTCTAAGAAACAAGTCCAATTTTAATATCCATACCATATCACCCATTCTGTCTTCTGTTCTTGTATGAGTAAGAATTTGCAGAACAATAATTGGTATCTTTATGCTTTCTTTCTCTGCTTTAACTTCTGATGCTCTCCCAGGCTCCCACACAAACAAACATGGGGTCATGTACCTTATTTCCACAGCTCTTGAATGGAGATGCTCGGGCAGCACGTGACACTACTCAGTGGCACAGAGAGCACTTAAGAGCCAAACATATCCTGGCCCCAAACTTCCCTTTAAATCCACTTCACACTTTAAGTCTGTTTCTCTGAGAAATTTTTAGAATTTATTTTTATTTCACTGGGCACGGGCTCTGTGAGACACCACCAAGTGGCACAAAGATAAATAAGGAATAACTACTCCTGTGAGTGAAATTGGAAGTTGAGACGCGGGGATACACGAAAGTACAAACGCTGTGAACCAAGGAAGATGCTCAAGAGTGCTCCGAGGACTAAACCAGGGCGTCAGGAAATGTGAGGGGCAGACAATTCAGTCTCAGCTGAAGAAACCAAGGAAACTCGTGAAGGAGGTGGTTGATCCTGCCAGACTTTGAAAGGTGGTCCGTAGGTGGAAGGAGAAAACCTTCCTTTCACGGGATGGAGGCTTCCAGGTAACAGTAAACCATACGGGGGGGCACAGGTAGACACCACCACGGCTAATTTAAATGAGAGACTTGATCAAATCCGTTAGTTTTTTCCTTATTTGAATTTTACCTTACACTCATATCTCATTGGAAAAATTAAATATAAGAATCTTTCAATAAGTAACATCACTGCTAGCTTCTAGAAAGCCATTCCAGAAGATCGGAAAATTTGGAAAATAACTATATATATATGCTTTTTATTCTATCCAACTACCATGGTTATCCACTCCAACTGACTCTGGGGATTTCTGAGACTGTAACTCTTTTTTCCAGGTGTAGAAAGCCTTGTGTAGTCTCCCAAGCAGTAGCTAGTGGTTTTGAACAGCTGATCTTGCAATTAGCAGCCCAATTCATAACCACTACAACACCAGGGATCTACAAATTAGTCTATGTCATAGTAGAGACTATACTTGATATATATAGTTTAATTCTTAGAAAGCATACAGAGAAAATAACACAAAACAAATAAGCTATTTAGTAGCCAAGTGTCTCTAGTAAATACTCTAGGGAAAAAAAACTTGATGTGATGTAAATCAAGGTGAATATATAAGGCAAAGAAGAAATATTATGAATAACAGCAGTTTGATAAGCATTCAGGCCATATTGGGGATATTTGAATTACACTTAGCTATTACTTTGCTAATTTTATACTTTATATATTTAGGACCTCCTCCCGTCCCCACTTTTTTAAAAAAAACAGCATCTAGTTGGTTGTCTAGAAGTTCAACAATTACATGAACAAGTTTTTGTTTGTTTAGGGTTTGGGGATTTTTTTTTGTTTTGTTTTGTTATATGGTCTGGTTTGACTTGATCTACATTTATTTAATTTAGCAATACATCACTAAACCACATATTGGAGGAAAATGTCAATATTATTTAAAAAAAATTTTTCTCATTGATCAGACTTCACAGAGTAATCAATGAACCAGGAAAAAGCAAATTAAGTCCCTGGTTAAGTATCACATTTAATAAGATCACCTGACCAATTGGGTCAAGCTCTTTACCATGGTAATTGATTGAGTATGGATTTGTTTTGTAGCTGACAGTGGGTTTTGACTTAGGAGGACTCAACTCACCTCTTCTAGATGTGTTTATAAAGTCTAGTCCACGTGATTTCACAATAATAAAAGGTATTTGAGCATGCTATCTCTGTGACATATGCATACCTTACTCACAAAAGTCAGAACAAATTGGCATTTTGAGTGCTCGAAGTCAACTATGGATGTTCTGAATACATATCGCAAGAAATAGCTGATGGTCCAAGGTAATATCATTTCCTGGGGTCTGTACCAATGACAATGTTCTGCATGCTTACTGCATTTTCCACAGTCTGCCACTCTCTATTCAAGGATGCAGATTTCTGCGTGGAACATCCAGCGTACCACCAGTAAAATACACATTAAGATTGATCAGCAATACAAAACTACAATCCAACTGAACATTTTCCTTTCTGGCCTACCTCTCATTTATACCTTTCGTTTTATGAAAGAACAGCTTACACAAGGTCCACACTGTTGGCTCTTTTATGTTTCAACTAATCTCTTATCCTAATCTTTTTTCAGGTACGGCACTTATTTACTCTTTCTTTCTTGTGAGTTACATATTTATTGTCAAAAACTCTGCTAAGGATCACATCATATACATTTCAACATAAATGTATTTTACTTTGAAGGATATTAAGGGATTAAAAAGCCTTTAGAAAGAACTGGTGTGAAGTAATTACTTTCTCATTTGAATGTAATGGTTAAAATGAAATGATAACAGTGATTCATAAAACAGAGGCAAGGTTCATAATACACTTGTGATTAAAACCAAACAAACAAAAAACCCCAAACTCACTGTCATTGAGATGACTCTGTCTCATAATCACCCTATAGGGCACTATATAACTTCATTGAGATGACCCTGCCTCATAATCACCCTAGAGGGCACGGTATAACTTCATTGAGATGACCCTGTCTCATAATCACCCTATAGGGCACGGTGTAACTTCATTGAGATGACTCTGTCTCATAATAACCCTATAGGGCATGGTATAGCTGCTCTGACATGATAGAATCTTTTATTTAGAGACTATATCATTAATTCATTTTGAAAACACTTTTCTAAGTCTCCAAATACAAATCAATTCTTAATGTGATAAAAAATTGACACATAGTTAAATGATCATTTTAAATACACAATGAGAATATACTCATTCATTTTCAGATTTCCAATTAATCAAGCTTCATCTATGTAAAATACAAATAGCTTTCTTGAAGTTAGCTAAGTACAGGAAATGAAAGTAAAGTTTCACCAAAGGAGCGCGCACCAAAAGTGAACGTGGGGTAACAAATTACTTCCAGGTGAAGGGTCCTGGTTGCTTAGTCATGTCACTACTTGCGTCACATAGTTTGGCCGGGGTATGCATGGGTTGCACGTGGCCAGGTTTGCAGTCTTGCTTTCTCAGTAGGCTCTGAGCTGCCAAGTTAGAATTTATCTCTGCTTTCAAAATAAAAGTATTTGAGTAGCTTAGGCTTTTCCAGTAAAGGCAGTTCTGGCTGGATGAAGAGCTTTCTTCAATTAACAGAAAAATAATATTCTTCCATGCTCCACACAGTGGCATTAAGCTAGGTTAGCAAAAAAGTGTCAACCTCTAAAAATGTTATTATATATGGTCCATTAGTGCTAGAAAGAAGGATATAATTTCTGAGCTCTCCTTAGTATTCACAGGCAATAAAGCCCTCTACCTGTACTAATCTGAAGTATTATTTTAGAAAAAGGAAAATTATTTTAATGACTGTTCAATGGAATTTCTTATACTTAAAACAGTTCTATCTACCTGTTTCTTGAAGGAATGTGTCTATTATAACTTCTGCCATCTTCCCAACTACTGAGACTGACTCAGGCTATCAGAAAAGCTCCAAGATGAACCAGAGTATCCACTCGTACTCACAGCTATGAAAGCTTAAAGCCATTTTCATTCAAGTAAATTCCATCAAATTGCAACTGCATATATTTCAAAATAGAACTGTCCTCCATGGAGTTACAAAGTGTGTGATCTTTAAAAGATTGTCTGGCCTTTCCTCTAAGGAACTTTTGAGTGAGTTTGAATTTCCAGCCTTTCACTTAGTAGCCCAACACATAGTAACTCGTGGCACTATAAAGGAATTCTTAGAGGTGACTTCTTCCAAACAATTTATATAAAGTATTCCTGACCTCTTATTCTTAAAGTAAAATACTCTGCTCCCAACCTATCCCTTGTGCTGTGTAAATATCATGGTCAAGGAGTAGAGAAAATTAAATGGATAGAATTCACATCAGTATGCACATATGTACTATAAATCTGATGGGACCAATAAAGGTAAGGATCTGGGCTCCATTTTGCATAAGAGCCTAGGGATAGCTGTCATGATTTTTTTTAGCTTTTAGAGGCAAATTAAGAATACTATAAAAGACTGGCATCATGGTTATATGTTGGTCTGCTAACTGCAAGTTTGGCAGTTCAAAACCACCAGTTGTTCCATGGTAGAAAGATGAGGCTTTCTACTCTCATAATGAGTTACAATCTCAGAAATTCCTGTCTATAGAGTCACTACGAGTCAGAATTGACTCAATGGCAATAGGGTTCTTTTGTTTGCTTGTTTTTTATTTTAATAAAAGTCAAGGACAACCAGAAATAAGTGATTCCATTGTGTAAGGACAAAAGCAAATGGTGTTAAGAAAGCACAAGTCTAAAAAAGAAAGCACACACTTTAAGACCTAGGTCTAGTCCTGTCTCCAGAACTAACAAATTCCATGACCTGAACCAAGCCCTTAAACCTCCCTGAGCTTCAGCCTCCACACCTAAAAAGCAACAGTGTTGAACTTGGTTCAACTGACTCTTAATTTGCATATTTGAAAGCTGTTGACGGGTCCTGCAAAAATATCAAGAGCTGGGAAATTCAGGAGATAACGATCTAGACTGTTTTGATTCCCAGTGGACTGAGAGAGTTGAGAACAGTCCAGGGAACTGAAGAATCTATCTCAAAGGTTATAAAAAGTGTCAGAAATTATCAAATATCTGGAGCAGAAGCCAGAGCAACTCTAACCCACATTTTTTTCGTTGATTCCAACTCCTGGCTACCCTAGTAGAGATAACCATAATCACTTAGAAACTGTATCCAGAGCCTTCAATCAACGTTCCAGGTGCATCTGGGTGTCACTGAGGACGTAGCTTTGCCATGGGATCCAAAGGGAAGTGAGACAGGAGCGAGTAGGATGAGGACTGTCAGGAAACAGAGAAAACGAAGCAGGAATGGGAGGAAAAGGGATGGTTCCTGAGTTAAGTAATGAAACTGTGCATTTACCATGACTCGATGGAATACAAGCTGTTCTTCTCAAAACCATTAAAAACATGTCAGAGTTCCATTGGTCAGTGGAAACAATGTAGGCACTGGACTACAGAGGAGGAATTAAACCGAGAAACATGGTAGTAGTATGAGTATAAGAATTGTAGTTTGTGGTCTTAGTTCGATATGAAGAAACTATTCCAGTCTTTGGTGTTTAGCAGCCAACAAACATATGAAGAGACCAGTTTTGAAGTACAGAACTACCAGTACAGAACTACCTAACAGTAAGATTATATTGATAGGAGCAAAAACAGAAGCAATGAAAACTTCAGCAGGTATTATCCTGGCATTTGACACTAAAGGATATGCAACACAGAATAAAATTTGACCAGTGAAAAATTGCTATTGCTTTTGTTTGGTGCCATTGAGCAGATTTTACTAATACAATATATAGTGTGATGCTTTGACTACTGCTCCCATAAACAGTTTTGAAGCTGAGACCAGTTTTGGCAAACACATTAACCTTCTTGTTCCAAGGACCTGCAAGGATATGTCAGTGGGAAATTAAACATTCACCTTATTTCCCAAGGCAGGAAATAAAACCTTAATTTTAAAATGAAAAAAATATCTTCCAGTTTAAAAATGTGTATGAAGTATGTGTCAGAAATCACTACTGAGTTTATTTGCCCAAATTGTATAACCTCTCAGTGCCTCAGTTTTCACATCTATAAAAGAGGGGAACAGCAATAACATCAAAAAGATTTTTTGGAAGATTAAATGAGTTCATATGTATAAAGCAGTTGCAAAATTGTGTGACATACAGTAAGTACTATATAAATTTCTCATTACTATTATTGTTTCTGCCATATCAATGCACCCCAAACCCAGGACATTTTTAATGTGTGTGACATTCAGCTTTCCAAATCCTCTTCAAAATTCAGAAATAAAATATATTTGGCAAGTAGAATAAAATCCATTCCACAGAGGCCAACTCCATCTTTTTAATAACTGTGAAGAGTGGGCGGGCAAAATCCAAACCATTATAAGAATTAGTTAATGAAAAGCATACCCATTTCAACAATAAAAATCAAATTATTGGAAGCTAAAATGTAGAGTAAAACGTTAACAGTGTAAAGAGTTCACATAGTTTCCTCAGGTACTTTTGCAAAGACTGTTGTTCACATATGTGAGGATTTGTAGATTATGATAGTTTGTGCCAAGGACTTGTAGATTATGATCGTTTGCAGTCAATGTTACCAGGCAGAAAAAAACTGATTTGATTTGCACTGAAAATAAAAGCTCCAGGCTAAACGAAGAGCCCTTTTGCAGTGAATCAGAAGTTAACTTCAGCTGACAAGTGGGGCGTGTAGGAGGAAGACATGTATCCTGATTCCTTACATTTACATTTGCTCTCCAGATGCACTTAGGCTTTATGGAATTCTTATGTGGAGTCATATCTATCTTAATAACAATATTTAGCAGTACAGAACTACCTAACAGTAAGATTATATTGATAGGAGCAAAAACAGAAGCAATTAAAACTTCAGCAGGTAATATCCTGGCATTTGACACTAAAGGATATACAACACAGAATAAAATTTGACCAGTGAAAAATTGATATTGCTTTTGTTTGGTGCCATTGAACAGATTTTCCTAATACAATATATAGTGTGATGCCTTGACTACTGCTCCCATAAACATTGGATGATAATCCAAGTAAAATGAAATTCTTGACAACTTTTATGTATGTCTCATGATCTCATCTATTGGTTCATTGTGGGGATTTCTCTTCTTCATAATGAGTAGTCATCCATACGGAAAGCTATATTCTTTGATCTTCAACATTAAGCACTTAAAATTCTCTCCATTTTCATTGTGTTCTGTGTCTAACTTCAATCCAGGTGCCACGTTCTTCTTCACATAGCCCAGTTTCTCAGATTAAAATCAGATTGAAATGTTGGTACTTAGAAACAAAGTGAAAAAATTCTCAGGTTTACACTGGGTCAAAATGTCAAAATCAAAATTATGGGAATCATGAGTCAGGTCGAAATAGCAAATATGCACAATAGCACACTGTCCACACTAAGCTAATATGTTTGCGCCAGTGTTCCCTGCAGTTACATACTAAATATATGAAAACTGATTTAAGGAGTAAATTAAATGACGTGTGATAAGGGAAAAGAGTAAAATGAAATGGTATTTCTACTTTGAAGATTTAAATAACAATTGGTTATTGGCTTAGTTCTCCATTATATTTGAAAATAAAAGCTATAGTTTTAAGGTTATAAAAAAATCATTGCACTGTGGAAAATGGACTAACGTGAGGTTCGTGTTGAATTATCGAACACCAGAAAGCTATTGCAGAATCCTATTGCAGGAACTGGTCAAAGGCACGTGTGTCGAATGCAATGGTGTGCTGGAGCTGGTGAAGTCCGATGACATTATTCATGATGAGGGAGATCGTAACAAGAGCCAATTTGACGGAACATAAAATTGAGTAAATAAGCCTGTAGCACGGTGGAATAATCGAGGAGAGAGATATAAATTTAGGAGCTAACAAACTGCTAACGGCGTTTAAAGTGATGCACTAGGTGAAACCAACAAGGGAGAGTGGAGACATGGATGACGCTGTCTTCAGAGTCTCCAACATTCAGACAGAATCTTAGCGATCGCGCCGAGGAGAAGAAATTGAGAAGGACAGCCAGAGCGTATGGCGTGGCGAGTGCAAAAGAACGAAACCTTCCAAGAAAGAAAGTCGCTAACTACGTTAGCCACCAATGAGCGAATAAGGCGAGGAGAAATTCCCATAGCAAAGGCGGGAACTCGCAAACGCTGTTTCTGAAGTAGCGTCGGTCAAATCGTAGTCGGTGTGGGTGAATGAGAGAATAACCAGTTGCCAGGGGGTCGTTTCAACCCATGGCGACCACGTGTGTCCCGGGGGAAATGCATAGCATTTCCAGCAGCTGATTGTTCAACAATACACCATCAGCCTTTCTTTGAAGATGCCAATGGGTGGACTCAAACCAACAAATTCACGATTAATCACTGAGAACAGTCAGCTCTTGAACGACCCAGGAAGCCCAAATGAGAGAAGAGGAAGGAAGAAAGTGAAATTAACATTCCGCAAAGGAACGGAGTTCTCCAATGATGGCCCTAAGCCCTGTTTATGGTAGAGAGAGAGAGAGAGAGAGAGAGAGAAAGAGAGAGAGAGAGAGAGAGAGAGAGAGAGAGAGAGAGAGAGAGAGCGAGAGAGAGCAAGGCTCTTGCAAAGGCATTCGGGAGGTGGATCAGTTCTCCTTCCTTCTTAGACAACACACGGGATGCATGCATCTCCAAACTCTCTGGCCCTGGCTTCTGTGGGACAGGAGATTGCTGAAGAAGGTTTTCTGTGGCTTAGCCTCAACCATACTCCAATTCTCCTGAGCTCACCCACATTGCTAAAGGTTATTTTATGCTTTCCTTAATATCAAGTAATTTTAAAAGTGTAAATGAACCCAAAAAAGGCATTTTTGCAGTGCAGTGAATTACTTAATATGGCTCTTCTAGCCCTGGTCTTTGTGACTCTTATGAAATAACGGGGTAGGACCATGCAGTTGGGGAATTATCTTTTTTCTTAGCAGGTCTGGGTAAGAGAAGTTGGGGAGAAAAATACTGATGGGGTAATATAATTCAGGTATTGGTGGTTATTAATGGGTTAATTGTGATTATAAACATTGGGAAGGCTAATGAGGGGATCCATCCATTTTACAATCCTGCTGGGGATAACATGAGCCACCTCCACAGGAGGAAGATGGATTCTCACCACCATCCAGAGAGGTGAGCCACGAGTAGAATATGTCCTTTGGGTTCGAAGATGCAGGGACAGAGAACTTAACAGTGAAGGAGCAGCAGAGTGACGGAGAAGCAGAAGCAGCAGAACCAAAAGCCCAAGCTTGGGAGAGAGGAGCCAGTTTCCGGGGCCATGGAGTGAGTCCAGCATGGGGCAAAGGGTTGACTTGTGGAGTAGGGAACCTCCAGGCACTTACTTGGGGGGAGCTAGGTTTACTGACCCATGGAGTTAGAGTTGAGCTCCCTTGGGCTGAGGTGTTTAGTGGAATTCAGTTTCTTTTGGGCATTTATCAGTAGTCCTAAAAGAGCTTTCTAACCAACCCTCCCCTCATCTGAGCAGAGGCCATGGGTCCTTGGTGGCTGATAGGTTGATACAGAAAGGCCCACCTGTGATCAGTCTGTGAAGAGGTTGTCCCAACTAAGACATCGTCTTGAGCTTTCTGACCCAGAATTGTAACCTAACTTCCCCAATAAAGCCTCTGATTGTGAGTCTGGCCTGGGAGTTCTGTGTGGCTGTTTGAAGGACTTGTTGAACTGAGATGAGACGGGGAGCGTGGGTGAGGGAACCGTTTGTGTAGAATTGGTAAAGACGGGTGGAGAGGGAGGCATGCCTGACCCCAGCATCAGAGCAAATGGTCTTGGGCAGTTGATGCTGATCATGGTGTGCCTCTCCTGTTTGTGAAGTCAGAGGGGCTCAGATGCTGCCTCGGTCTCCCCTTTTTACACTATTTAAAAGATAGTACCACTCTTCCACTTAACCAGCAAATCATGTCTAGTCTTTGACCGCCAACCCTGAGAGAGGTTCCTCCTGGTATGGACATGTTTTCAGGGGATGTCAAAGCAGCAGTTCCTCCTAGACCACAATTCATCAGTGATGTCTCTCCCACCTAGATTCCGTGGGCACAGGAGTGTAGCAGGCAGCCTCAAGGCAACATGGGGCTTTTTGTCTTGCTACAACTCCTGTCCACTCAGGAGTGACCTCTCTTTACTTAGTCCACTATGAGAAAAGTGGCCTGGTTCTCATTGGCTCATGTAGTTCACAAATTTTGTCAGAAAAATGAATATTTTACCTTAATTTCTAATTATTTAATCTTAACTAAGAAGATAAAGCTAATGACCGAAAGCATTATCAGATCAGACTGAACCATAAAGCATTTTATTCATGACATATTGAATTAATATTAGTCACTACCATACTAATACAGCTTGAGAAGATTTGGCATCTAGAATGGGAAAAACACCTGCTGGCATAATTGTTTACCTCTTTACATTCTAATATTAGATAATTACAAGAGTAAATATACAAAGTAGACTTGACAAAAGTATTTATTACCTAACTTTCTATATACAATGGGATCATATGTGATCAAATAACATGATCTGTGTGAAGAAACTGAAAACTATAAAATGATATGTAAGTGGAAGGACAATATAATCTAAAATTGGAGTACCGGATTCAATGAAGGAGTTCTGAGATCAGACAGAAACACGTTAGATGATCATTATTTGATTTGAGGATTGGGATCCAAGTAGCATTCAGAGCATTATTTGAATATCTCGGGAGCAACAAGAATGCCCCCAAACAATTCTTGAAATCAGGGTTTCTCAAACTTTCCAGTGTATCTGATTCACCTGAGAATGTTGTAACCATACAGTTTCTGCTTCTGTAAGTCTGGAGGCAGGGCCTGAGATGTTGCCTGTGTAACAAGCACCCTGACTGATGATGCTCGTGCTGCTGAGCCACAGACCACACTGTGCCGCAAGACTCGGCTGCACGGGGCTGAGGAGAGCAAGCTGTCACAGAAGGAAGGCTGAAAACAGCTTCCCAAACGGACGGATGGTAGGGGGTGTTCTTCTAAAGATTAGGAAAAGACGCAGCAGCGGTGTCAAAGTAAAAAACAAAGAGGAAAGAATGGGAAGCAAAGAAGCATGGGGCAAACTGCAGGTAAATAGTAGCTATGGGGCTTTCTCTTAGGAGGTCTGGGGGATTTCTCTCAAAACTCCAGAGAGGGAAACTTGGAAGAGGCACATATAAAGCTCCCGTCAGCTATTATTTGTTTATCTACTGAGCGTTGAAGTATTTCCAGATTTTGAAGGAATCACATATTTCTTAGTGGATCAAATGCCATGAAGGATTCTAGACTAACTTAACATCTAGCACTCAAGACTATGACTTACCAAAATTGCCGCCCTCTGAGGGAATATCAGATGATGATCCTGGAGGGGGGAGGGAGAAAGCACAACAGGTACATTTTCATTTGAGAAGCAGAAGTATTTGACTTAGGAGCTGTAAACTATCTCCCTACCACAAATCCTAGTTCTTAGACATTAGCACCGACTAATATCAGGTTAGTTGAGCTGGCTGAACTAATACCTAATACTCAAATCCACTAATAATGAGTAATTAATCTTAAATTCAAAGGAAGACTTGCTTGAATGGGCTAGAAGAGGCGTCCGCCTAGGAGCTCGAAAGTGCTCCTTCTTCCATTCCCATGCACGCCTTGCACGGTGTAGGGGCAGCAGCAGGAAAGGACGCACTGGCTTTACTTTCACTTTACTTCACTCAGAAGGTTCATTTGTCATGAAAAGTGGAGTGTACATTTAATACTTAACATTATAATTAGAATGCCCAGTGTAGACCAGGGCTAAAAGAACATTCTATTTCAGCAACCACACTTTCATCACATTGAAGTGTGGACTTCTGCATTCACAGACACTCCTATGTGATAACAATTAATTAGCTTACTCCATGTAGAAGGTACAAGATGTGGTTTTTTTTAGAAGTTGGCATGCTCCATTAAAAATAAACACCTTATTGCTTCAACCTTAAAAACAAGACCATGTGTAGGCTAAACATTGTGATAGTTAGGTTTGGCATCAATTAGCGATTTGGCAGTTGAGGCCTTGTAAGCCCACACACCACTACACAATGTCTTCATCTCCATCATGGGATCTGTTGTGAGCAGCCAAGCAGTTGTAAAAGATTAGGGAGGAGTACAACTCCCTTACTCAGGTCACAGCAAAGATGCAATTGAAAGGAAGTTCCTTAGGGTTGCGCCCTACTTTCTATATAAGTGGATGCTATGGGGAAAGCTTGCCCTCCAGACACCCCACCCCCACACACCCTGTTTGGATCTTGCATCAGATTTGTTCACTTCTGGTTCTTTGGCCTTAAGCCAACGGCCTGCCATATTTCTTGCCAATCACAGGCATATCTGTGTCCACCCACCTGACCTGGATTCATTGACCTATTCAGTCACAAGCTTAACCAACTCACCTTGAATTTACCTGCCCATGCAGCCACCAGGATGTATTGTTCTTGCTATCTACACCAACTGAACTTTCCCCTTCTATAACTGTGTGAGCCATTTTCTTTATATAAATTTCTCTTTCTATATGTGTGTAGACGATCTATAACTATCACTGGTTCCTTTTAGATAACCCAGCTGTAGGGCTCCTGGTGGCCTAGTGGGTTATGAATTAGGCTTTTAAATGAAAGGTCAGTAGTTTGCAACCACCAGTCGCTCCAAGGGAGAAACTTGAGGCTTTCTACTCAGGTTGAGTCCTAAGTTTGACCCTGTCCTATCTATGAGTTGGAATCTACTTGATGGCAGTGATTTGGTTCGTTGAAAGACAAACACAAATACTTTTACTCTCTGAATACCTCATTGCTTGATGCTTTTATCATATTTAACAACCAACCCAATTAGAATTTTCAGATAACAAATGCTATTAGAAAAAAGTTCCCTCTAGAACTCGAAGGAGAGAAATTACAACAATTGAACTAAGCATTGAATTGGTGCTTCTCATCAATCCTTCATAATGACAAAGAATTGAGAGGCAAAGTTTGGATCAAGGTTCCAGGAGAAAATTTTTTAAATAAAATATAATAGCTCCATTTCAGCAGCTAGCTGAATGCTTTTTTGTGATGATTCAGTGAGCTAACATAGGCCACATATTTGGTCCTGTAGAAACATTAGATCATATAATTTGCACAGATGTCAAAGGGAAATGACTAGGAGTGATATTAAAATTCATTAAGCAACTATGATTTTTTACAAATTCCAAGAACAGTAAATATTTGTAAACTGGGAAGGATATTAATAATGATAAATAAAGTGACGAACAACATTTAAACACTAGGTGCTATGCTTCATCTCTATTATCCCATTTATTCATCACCACAACCCTATTTAGCAGTTACAATGATCAGTCCTCTTCTAAAAGCAAAAAAGCTGAGACTTAAGTCTACGTTTGCTTAGTCACACTGCTAGTAAGTGGGAAATGAGGGGCTCAGGATAGGTTTGTGGCTCCAGAACTCACATTCCCTTTGGGGGTCGAACGACCATTTCACAAGGGTCGCCCAATACATAGCACTAGTAAAATTACAGTTATGAAGTAACAGCAAAAATAATTTTATGGTTGGGGTTGGGGTGAGCGCAACATGAGGAACTGAATTAAAGGGTCAGGGCACTAGGAAGGTTGAGAACCACTGTTCTAGAGGTATCCAATTATCATAACAATCAAGATTATCCTTAACCTTGTTCAGGATATTTCTTCCCCATTCTACCCTCCCACCCTTAAATAGTAGTACTGGCCCATATTTCAAAGTCTTCTAAATACTATTTGATGATGTTCTAGTTCTTTTAGTGGGTACCTTTTGGTTGCAGATTTGCCACTTGAAAAGCCAAATAAAGCTCACAAAATGTCATTTTAAAAGGCCACCTCACACTGACTTTTTAGAATAGCAGCATATATGCAAAAACCAAGTGCCTGAGAGGTAGAAAAAAAATGTGACAACACACTGCTAACAGTTTTATTCCCATTTTGGATCATAAAGACTCTGAGTTAGTCTTTAATATGTCATGCTTACAATCACATTATATAGTCACACTTTCTACTTTTTTTAGAAGGCACAAAAGTGCACTATACACTTCTGGTCACATTTTAGTACATTCAATAAAGGATCATCAGCCCTGACTTAACCCCCAACTCTGATCTTTCCCAGCTTCTCCAGCTATTGCTAGACTAACGAAACATCCCATCCCCAGGTCACCCTGACTCTGCACTGGAAGAGCAGGACGTTTATCACAAGAAGATGGAGAAGCAGGGCACTACGCTGAAAGTACTGGGCCAGGTGGCACAGCCTCATAGTAAGATATAAGCTGAAAAAAGCAGAGCTGAGGGGCCAGTCTCTTATCCCCAGGCTGAAGACTATGACCTTCCTGCCCACCCTCCTCCTCCATTTCACAGAATGAATAAAAAGCAGAATGAAGTTCTATCTTTGGCGTAGTCAACTTCCAAGACAGCCAAGCCAACTCTCTGTAGAAGTTTAAGTCTTTGTCCATTGGTTTGTGACAACAGGCAGGCTCTTTGTGGAGTATGGCACCAAAGATGATATTTTTGCCTGGACAAGACCTGAGAAGGCTAGCGTCTAGACAAAGTGAGGGAGGCTCCCAGATATGTATCCTTCATCGATCTATATAATATAATCGAGACTGAAGTTCAGACACAGACTCAGTGGACTCCCATTCCCTTGTCTTATTGGTGCACATTTTGCCCCCCCCCCCTTTATTTTCTTTGGTCTTATAAACTTGTAAAGTACTTAGGGGAATGAGCGCTTGACTGAGATGCAGGGAGAAGGGAGAGGGGAACTAGGTTAGAAATTGGTGTGCCAGGCAAGTTCTCATTGTGTCTGCCTTAGATCCTTATTAAAAAACGGACCCTAATCTAGTGTTCAACTAAACATCCCTAATGATGAGTTAATTAGAATATATATATCTATATATATACATGCATGCAATGGAGATCATTCCTGTGCAAAAACTGTTAAACAAGATTCTTCTCTCATTTAGATTTAACCCAAACTACACTTTATGGGAATGATAGGAGATAAGAGATCAAGGGAAAAAAGCTAAATGACATCCTGGGAAGCGACCCAAATCTAGAAAGGAAGATATACTGCAGGACAAGATGTCTGTCAGGGGTAAAGGGCAGCACAAATTGAAGAGACTTATAACCATGGAATATAACCATGCAACATCTTGACCTGGATTGGATTCTGGTTTGTATAGACTTCTGTAAAATGTTTTGGGATAACTGGGGAAACTTCAATATACCATTAATAAGAGCTAAGTTTAAAAATTATTCAA
The DNA here is from genome assembly GCF_050624435.1 of Tenrec ecaudatus. Taxonomy (NCBI): domain Eukaryota; kingdom Metazoa; phylum Chordata; class Mammalia; order Afrosoricida; family Tenrecidae; genus Tenrec; species Tenrec ecaudatus. The sequence goes on from NC_134530.1 coordinate 104,599,410, forward strand.
CTGGAAAGGTAGGGATTGTTACTAAAGAAAAGTAGGATGTAAAGTATATTTTCACTTTGGTGGGTGTGGCAGTTACATAATCTCTTGTCAACTTGAGTGAAGGGGTGGAGTCTCTCTAGCCTGTCAATCAGGTCATAGCTAATTATGCCTCTGGGTGGGCATGGCCTTCTCCTGAGGATTCTGGGAACTTCTTGTTTCTCCCTGGGAGTGGGACACACTCACTCTCTGCCTTCCCTTTCTTAATGTTAAGACAATCATGTCTTAATCATGATACGTAGAGACCTGAACTAGCATTGAGGTGCTTCCACTGCCACTGGATCCACAAGACCTTCTACCCACTGGCCTATGATCTTCCTGCAGTCAGCATCATCACATATGCTGCAGGAGTCTAAAGAGGAATTTGTGGACTAGTATCAGACATATCGGATGTGTGGACTTGATCTGCACTGGGCTAGGATATTTTCTCAATATATAATTGCTCTTTTTTATAAAGCTCTTTCTTATACATATACGAATGTCTATGAATTTGTTTCTCTAGTCAACCTGGACTAACACAGTGTGGGGAAAAAGATCTGGATGGAAGAAATAGTAAAGGTTTATTTGTGTATGATTATAATATGATATTTAATAAATATACTTCTTTTTCTATGTATTTTCTAACTTCCTGCAAAGTAAAAAAGCTTTTACAAAAATAAAATAAAAATGATTTTAATTTAAAAGAACTGTTTTCATTAGGGCTACAGAGTTGGTTCTGACTTACAGTAGTCCTATGTACACTTGAACAAAATACTTCCTGTTACCCCACCATCTTTACAATTGTTATGCTTGAATCCATTATTGTAACCACAATGAACATTACTCATAACTCCTGTGCTCGCTTTAAAAAATTACAATATGAAATCAAATGATAAGCAACTTCTTTCAAGCAAAGATGTGGAGGCTCAAGACTATAGGACAGTGATTCTCAACCTTCGTAATGCCACAGCCTTCTAATAGAGTTCCTTATGTTGTGGTGACCCCAAATCACAAAATTATTTTTGTTGGTACTTCATGACTGTAATTTTGCTACTGTTATGAATCGGGCGACCCCTGTGAAAGTGTTGTTTGACCACCAACGTGGTGACTCAGGTTGAAAAGTGCTGATCTAGGGAACAATGGGTCAATTAGCACAGCATCATCCACAAAGACAATGTTCTGAATCCTGCTTCAGTGAGTAGTAACTGCAGCCATAAATCTCCTAAGCAGCGATTGATCTCTCTCCTTCTGGAGCGAAGGGGGGGAAGACAATGGAAAGCATTTGGAAACAACTCGTCCAATGAATTAATAAACCGTTGCTAACCTCCATTTCCATCCGCCTGAAACCAGAACTAGATGGTACCATCTACTTAAAGTGAGAATCAGAAACAGGGTGTGACTAAAACATACCCGCAGGCCCTTGGTGTACTCCTGAGCTTATTCACTCATCTACATTTTCTGACCTCCTACTAGGTATCAACTACTCTGCTAGCACTGGGGGACAAAAGTGAACAAGGGAATCCTTGCCCTCACTGAGTTGATCATAGGTATAAGGACAATACACATTCATCCAATGAGCACATCAATAATTAGTTACTTGCTATGAGTCGGGATCAACTTGATAGCAGAAAATTTGAGTGTGAATATGACTTGATAGGTACAAACATGATAGGATAAGAGAAATGTAAGGTGTGAGGACAATATTTAATCCGAAACTTAAGATAATACGCACTGGTTCAGGCAAAGGACACATCTTGGGCCAAGAGGCTTTGCTGAGAAGGAGCATGGCAGCTACAATGTATAAAAGGCAGCCAGCATGACTGAAAGTACACCAGATAAAGAGGTGTCTAATGCGAACGAGGGTTGAAAAGGCAAGAAAAGAAAGCAAATAGATACCCTTGACTTCTCTATCAAGGGCCCAATTGTTCTCTGTCTAGATTAGCAATGAAATCTAAGATTGATATGAGGTTTCAGCCTATCCCTTGTCACCTTACAAAGTCTCCCCAAAAAAGAATTGATGCTGAGATCAATAATGTCACTGCATTGTGGACATGATGGTTAATACTAGAAACAAGCAGAAACTGTTACCTGATGCACGTGTAAACATTTTTAACCTCCAACCACCCAGTTCTAGTAGACACAAAGATAAATGTAGGTGAGTTAGAGATGGGCCAGAGGAAGGGCCAGAGGATGCAGAAACGGTATCAGCAACCCTAGGCCATTCTGTTACTTTAACCTAAGCCTTTTAGGGTTGAAGAAGCAGGACGTTCACAAGTGATAAGTGTCGGGGTGGGGGGAGCTCACAGCTAAATATGGTTCATAAGGTAGGTGCAAATTTTCCTGGTGTCAAGATGCCAGCCAATTACCCAACCTTCAAGAGATAGTGGAACATTTCAGATTAGCCTAAAGGCCATCTCACAGATTTATCTGCCTTTGGAAAACGCCCAGTGATGTTTTACCCTCTAAACTTAAGAAGCAAAACAGCAGCAATGCTTCAGCCCAGGTACGAGGCAAAGAGAAACAAAGGGAACAGTTGAAATAGAAGGACTAGCAGATCCAATAGAGACAGGAAGAGGGTCTCAGGAGCCACAAGCAGCAAATGTAAAGGTTTCTTTCTTTTTCACTCGTTGGCCATAACAGAGTTCAAGCACTACACACAAAGGGACCAGAACCATAATTCTCAAAGCAAAACAAGAAAAACCTAGTATGACTTGGGGGTTGCTATGGGGGAAAGGGAAAAGGGGAGGGGTGGGATAAGTAGAGAGAGATCATTATGTATGCACAGATACACACATAAAGGACGTTTTCCCCCCTTTGGAATATTTTTTCATCTTTATTCAGGAACAGCTGTCACACCATAATGATATCTTCTGTTGTTGTTATTGCCAGGGAGGTTTAGGATATGTGCCAAAATGCGATTGTTAGTTCACTGTGGCCCATATCCTTAGATGAAAAGGTTCTCTGCTGAATGACAATTCAATTTGATTTGTGAATTTAGCAAGATTTTCCATCTTGAATGCCGAATACATCCAGAATGACAGTTTTGAGCCTACCTTCAGTAATTAATTTAACAAGACAAATTTACTCACTAGGATTTCATGAAGAAAAAAAATTGCAAATGTCACACTTCAGGATATTATTAGAGCATAGAAACCTGACAATGTTTTTCTAATGCATAACGCTATCATTTTGTTTTATGTGACATTGAATTCTTTAAGTGCAAAGACTGTGACTTATTATCTTTGTATCTCCAGCACACAGTATAAGAGACGCATACTAAGCACTCAATAAATGCCTGCTGAATAAGTGAATAAAAATAAAAGGAACACAATGAATGGGGTGAAAATTGGTAAATGCAATACCACACAGAGCAAGGACAACTTTGAGACACAAATGCTTGTAAACTTCCCCTGGGGACAATTTTGACCATTCGGTCATTATATTGTACACTCTGAATCTAGCACAGCCTCAGAATCCTCCTCAACATAGCACCTGGCAACTCCAAACACCCAAACCAAACCCTTTACCAATGGGTCAATTCTGATTCATGTCCGGTCATTCTGAGTAGCAGGCAGTCACTGTCTAGTAAATCAAAGTTAATTTTTAGAACAAAATTCTGTTTCCTATCCCTGCAATCAGGATCTCCATCAGCCTACTCATGAACACAATAAGTTCCCCACCAATTTCTCCTTGAGCATTAACAATTCAGATAATTCACATATCCATGAACTTGAATTATTCATGTACTCTTTAGAGTTTCCTCTCCTTCTTTTTCCTCTTTCACAAGTCATTATTTACCTCTAAATTTTTTTAGTAGAAGTCCAACACAAGACAGCCATGGTAGGCATTGTTGGTATAAGTAAAATTAATCTGTGAACTTAAACTATTATCATATTTGTAAAATTAGACATCAATTTTTCTCACTTCTCTGAGACCTTACTCACTGATTTTATGCTATTTCAATGACAACCGAATCACTATGACCTGGCACATATTAAAGCAAAACAAAACTCATTGCGATGGATTCCATCTCCCATTTGTTGTAGAGCAGAACTCTCCACAGGGCTCCTCGGTGGTAACCTTACAGAAGCAGTTCACGAGCCCTCTCATCCATGAAAAGGCTAGGTGGATTCAAACCACCAACCTATTAGGTGGTCAGTGAATGTCTGTGAATAATTGCAGTTAAGAAAAATTTAGGTCCTACAACTTCCTCTCCCTTTAGTGTAGCTATTTCCCTGGCTAATCACAGTTCATTGGACAGTTTTTCCTGTGCTAACCCCAGAATTGTCCGAAACAAAATCTGCTCACAAACTCAGCAGTAGTCAGGCCTCTGGGTTAATGTGACCTAAATCCAGGGATATGTTGGTAAGAATCATTTTTTAACTATCGAAGTAGTTGGGCGATTTGGAGATGAGTCTCTGGCATGCACTCATAAACCACATGAGCCAAGTAATGAACAGAACTAGATCCACTATATGAATAGAAAGCTCCATTCTCTTTAGCTTTCTACCACATTTGGTTTTTCTTATCTTGTCATTTGCCTTAATGTCTCCTTTCTGCACTATATCTGATGCCACAATTTTGTATATGGACAGCAGAGCCCAGCCAATGAAATGGAATCCATATTTTTGCTTGTTTGTTTCTTTTCTTCTAGGACTAGGTCTTATTTCATTACTCTTTTGTCCTAGTTTTTTAATCTAAACTTCTAAAGCTACTAAAACTGTCTTACACTCCAAATGTCTGTGTGTTTTCCTGATTGTCGTTGATCCCCACATTCTGAATCAAATTTTGATTCATAGTTTCTGAATCAAATTTGATTGACTTCTGACTTATTTAATTTCAAGTTTGAATTTGTTACATAACCTTGGGCTTGATTTTGGACAGCTGTTATCTCTCTGTGAAGGCAGGGTTGTACCAGTAATCTTTCAAAGATTCTCTCATTCAAAATATATTAACTATGTACTTTATTCAAAACTCTGTGTTGCAAAAGGTGCAAGGTGACATCACAGAGTCCACAGATGGTTGTAATAACACTGAGGATCAATGGGCTGAATTCAGCTATTAAAAGGCAGAAGCAAACAGATTGGCTCAGAAAACATAACCCATCTGCTGCCTACAGAAGACACATCTCAAGCTTGCAGACAAAAACAGGTTGAGAATTAAAGGCTGGAAAAATATACCAAGCAAATGGCAATTCATAAAAAGCAGGGGTAGCAATCTTAATCTCTGACAAAATTGATCTTAAGGTACAAACCACAACAAGAGACATGGAGGGGCACTATATATTGCTCAAGGAAACAGTAGATCAAGAACTAGTGAGCATAATAAATATATACATGCCCAACAATAGACCCATGAAATTCATAAATCAACACTCCAAAAGATGAAAAGAGAAATCACAGGCTCAACAATTATAGTAGGTGACTTTATAATACCACTCTCTTAAAAAGACAGATCACAGGGAAAGAAAGAACAAGGAGACTACAGGTCTAAATAGCACAATTAGATTACTTGCCCTGATAGATATTTTTAGAGTTTTTCACCCAACTGCAAAAAAAAATCATATTTTTTCAAGCTCACTTGGAACATACTCAAAGATAGCTCACATGCTGGGACACAAGCTGCACCTGAGTAAATTCAAGCACATAGAGATTATACAGATGTCTCTCTCCTACCATTGTGCCATAAGGCTGGAAATAAACAAAAGGAAAATGAAGAAAACAAGGGCAAATAATTGAAGGACGAATAACTATTGCAAGAGGTATGAGTATTGGCCCATATCAGACATGAAATCAGGTAGTTCCTAGAAACTAATGAGAATGAAAATACGATGTACCCAAACCTTTGGGATACAGCAAAGGCATTTATCAGAGGAAGGCTGATAGCAATACATGCATACATGAAAAAGGAAGAGAGACTTGTGGTTTATATGCTGCCACAAAACTTACACCAATTCGAGCAGAGTTAAAAGAACACTCCTATGACTAGCAAAAGGAAAGAAATCAAATCAGAGCTGAGATAGAGGAGAGGGAAAACAAAACAAAACAAAACACTATGGGGGAAATGATGCAGCTGAAAGTTGGTTCTTTGAAAGGATTAACAGAATTGATAGACCGCTGTCAAACCTAACCAAAGAAAGGAAGGAACAAATTTCAATAGCAAGGTTGAGGGATGAAACAGGGGACATTACTATGGACTCTAATGAAATCAAAAGGATAATTACACAGTACTATGAAGGTCTGTACGCAAACGAATTCAACAAATTGGAAGACACGGAAAAACACTTGGAAAAACAATCCCTCCCTAGATTATCCCTGTTGGATATCAAGAACCGCAACAGACCCATAGCATTAGAAGAAATAGACAAGGTTATCAAGGGATTTCCCCCCCCCGCCCCCCCCAAAAATGCCCAGGACATCTGGCTTTGCAGGAGAATTCTACAAAGCATTCAGGGAAGACTGACACCAATCCTACACAAACACTTCCAGAACATAGAAAAAGACAGAAAACTCACAAGCTCTTTCTATGAAGCTGGTATAACTCTGATACATAAAGCATGAAAAGATCCCACAAGAATTGAGAAATACAAACCAATATCCCTAATGAACATCAATGTAAAACTTCTTAACAAAATGCTGGCTGGTAGGAAAGCATGTATATATAAAATACAAAAGCAAATAAAAAATAATAATTGACCATGACCAAATGGGATTCATACCAGGGATGCAGGGATGGTTCAGCATATGAAAGACTTAGTTTTATTTGCCACGTTGACATGAAAAATTATAAGAACTACATGATAATATTGGGAGATGCAGAAAAAGCAGTCAACATCATCCAAGACTCATTCCTGTTTAAGACACTCAAGAAGCCAATGTTGTAATCAATGGAGAAAAGACAAAAAAGAATTCCACTGAAAAAGGGGACCAGACAAGGATGCCCCTTGTCCCCATTCCTATTTAACATTGTACTGGAGGTCCTAGTTAACAACACAGAATAAAGAAAGGACATCAAAGGTATTCGTCTGGGGAAGGAAGATGTGAAACTACCATTTTTCACAGGCGACATAATTTTATACATTGAAAATTCCCGAAACTCCACAAGAGAAGTACTGGATGCGATAGAAGAATATGGCAGAGTGGCAGGATACAAGATTAACAAACAGAAGTTTATCAGACTGCTAAACACATCAGACAAGCTCACAGAAGACGCAGTTAAAAAGGTAGTACCCTTTACAACATTCAAGCACAAATTGAAATATCTAGGGATATACCTGACTAAAAAAGAAAAAGATTTTTACGAGGAAAACTACAGCACACTATTACAACAAACCAAGAGTGACCTCAACAAATGGAAGAATATCCTATGCTCGTGGCTTCGAAGACTCAATATAATAAAGATGTCAGTTCTGCCCAAGGCACTATATAAGTTTAATGCTATCCCAATATGAATACCATAATTCTTCTTCAAAGAATTGGTAAAACTGTTTACCAACTTCATATGGAAAGGGAAGAAGCCCAGAATTAGCAGAGAACTCCTCAAAAAGAAGGACAAAGTTGGAGGGCTTGCTCTACCTGACACTAGCATGTGTAATACAGCCACAATGGTCAAAAAAGTATGGTACTGGTATAACAAAAGATGTTCAGACCAATGGAAAAGAGCTGAAAACTCAGAAATAAAAACATCAGCATACAGGCAACTGATTTTTGATAAGGGCCCAAAATATTAAATGGAAAGTTGATGCCCACTTCAATAGGTGGTGCTGGAAAAATAGTTATCTACCTGCATAAAAATGAAGTAAGACCATTACCTCACTCCATGCACAAGAATAAACTCAAGATCACAGACCTTGAAGTAAAATCCCAAACTATTAGGGCCATTAATGAGGGAATTGGGACAAACCTGAGAACCTTGATACAAGGAATGCATAGGCCATCGGAAATAGGGAAGGATACAAATATAGAGGAGTCACAGATCGACAAGTGCAATATACTGAAGGTAAATCGCCTACGTGCATCAAAAGAATTCACCAACTTAGTAATAAGAGAGCCCACAGACTGGGGAAACATCTTTAGCAATGACACATCAGACAAAGACCTTATTACTGAAATCTACAATACTTTGCAAGCTCACAAGAAGAGAAACACTAACTGTCAACTGAGGAGGTGGGCAAGGGACCTGAACAGAAGTCTCACAGGGGCAGAAATCCAAATGGCCAATAAACATATGAGAAAAGGTTCCCAATCATTCGCCATAAGAGAAATGTAAATTAAAACAGCAATAAGATACCAACTAACACCCGCAAAGTTAGCCCAATTCAAAAAATCAGAAAGCAACAAGTGTTGGAGGGGCTGCGGGGAGATAGGAACTCTCATCCACTGCTGGTGGACTTGTAGGTATGTACAGCCATTATGGAAATCAATTTGGTGATATCTAAAACAGCTGGAGATTGAACTACCCTAGGATCCAGCAATCCCCCCTACTGGGCATATACTCAGAAGAGGCAAGAAACAAACCACGGCCAGACATCTGTGCTCCAATGTTCAAGGCACAGTTCACAATCGCAAGGAGTTGGAAACAACCTAAATTACCATCAACAGACGAAGGAATCAAAAAACTGTGGTACAAACAAACAACGGAGTACTACGTGTCCCTAAAATGCAGCAATGACGCATGAAGCACATTGCCACATGGGAAGAACTGGAGGAAATCACGCTAAGTGGAGTAAGTCAAGCACAAAAGGACAAGTACAACATGAGTCCACTGAGGTAAGCTTTAAAAAAAATGGGGCATAGGGTAAAAGCTACTATTTACATCCCTGGGGTGAGATCCAGCAACTATGGCAGGGGCCAAACCCAATCCAGGGATACATATGGCGGCTAACTAAATAAAAGGGGGGAACAGGAGAAAAAGACATGGTTAAAGGCACTAATCCACCCAAGAGGAAGGATTCTTTATATCTCCCCAGGAGAGGGAGAGACCAGACTTCAACCCGATGTACCAAGACGTAAATACATAATACTGGCATGTACCAGGGAAGCAATAGAGGGGTCTGCGGGGCCAGCCCCAATTCCAACTATGTGGACACCCCCCACGCACCCCCTCAGAAGAATGCCCTTCAGAGGACAGCACTGGGGCTACCACTTAGGGAGAGGGCGTGTCGACTTAGAGCACATTGGAGAAAAGCGAAGGGGTGGAGAGGGAGGAGAGGACATACTGGCCCACCAAATTCCAAAGAAGATGTTCCTGCTTGAGAAAGCAATGCATGGGGAGGACCGTAGGGCTGACCCCACCATGGGACATGGCGTCCCACGCTGAGCGATGACGCTGCGGGGGACAGCATTGGAGACACAGTACGGGAATAGTGCACGGTCTGGCCCCATCACGCCCGGGTGAGGCGCAGACGGCATGTAGCAGGGCAGCAGAGGAAGGAGACTGATGAAACCCCAAGAATGCCACAAATAGAATTGGGAGACAGAGTGTGGCACCCCTTCAGACTCAATTGGAAAACACTTGTAAAGGCTAACAAACAGACCTTGAACTATTTACAGGCTTTTCCATTTTTTTTTTTTGCCAGTGGTTTTCTTTTTGTTATTGTTATTTTGTGGTGGGTTTTTTGCTGTTATTGTTTGCTGTTTTTTTACCTCCTTGTTGTTTTATTTGGCTTTGCCTGGTTTTTGCACTTACTAATATACCTGCACGTCTGTCTAGATAAGACAGGCAGGATAAAGCATTCCGAGATGAAAAGAACAGGACCAATGGTTCCAGGCGACACAGGAGAAGGGGTAGTGGGAGAAAGCAAGGGAGTGGCGAACAACAAGTAAACCAAAATCAATGTAAGGAAGGTTGTCGGATGCCTTGTGGGGCTCCATCAAGGGCAGTGTTGCAGCAAGGAATTACTAAACCAGAATGAAGGCCGAACATGATGTGGGACAAGAGGGAACTAAAAAGGAAATAGAGGAAAGAACCAGGAGGCAAAGGACACTTATAAAGGCCTAAACACAGGCATGTACATATGTAAACATATATATATATATAAAATGAGAGGGGAATAGAACTACATATTCATATCTATATGTTAAGAATTAAGGATGCACTGGACATCCCCTTACAGAAGGGTTGCGGGGAGGAGACGAGCCAGTCAGGGTGCAGTATAGCAATGATGAAGCATACAATTTTCCTCTAGTTCCTAAATGCTTCCTCTATCCCACCTACCCCCCATCATGATCCCAATTCTACGTTACAAATCTGGCTAGACCAGAGGATGTACACTGGTACAGATAGGAACTGGAAACACAGGGAATCCAAGACAGATGATCCCTTCAGGACCAGTGGTGAGAGTGGCAATACCAGGAGGGTAGAGGGAGGGTGTGGTGGAAAGGGGGAACCAATTACAGGGATCTACATATAACCTCCTTCCTTGGGAGGGACAACAGAAAGGTGGGTGAAGGGAGACATCAGACAGTGCAAGATAAGACAAAATAATAAATTATCAAGGGTTTATGAGTGAGGGGGGAAAACGAGGAGCTGATGCCAGAGGCTTACATGGAGAGCAAATGTTTTAAGAATGATGATGGCAACGAATGGACAAATATGCTTTACACAATTGATGTATGTAGGGATTGTGATAAGACTTGTATGAGCCCTTAATAAAATGATTTTTTTAAAAAGAATTTAAGGTTGCAGATAGACATTGGGTCTCTAGACTCAGTACTCCCTTAACACAAGAACATTTTGTTCCAACAATCTGGCATTCTGTGATACTCACCTTCCCGACATGATCACTGAAGACAAATGGGTGCGTAAGCAAATGTGGTGAAGCAAGCTGATGGTGCCCACCTGGGGTATTAAGGGCTTGAAGATAAACACACAGCCATCCAGCTGAGAAGCAACAAAGCCCACATGGAAGAAACACATGAGCCTGTGTTATCATGAGGTGTCGATGGGGTTGGATATCAGGCATCTAAGTCCCAGAATAAAACAATACCCAAGGTGAATGGGGAGGTCAGGAGGGAGTGGAGACCCAATGCCCATCTGTAGACAATTGGACATCCCCTCACAGAGGGGTCATAGGGAAGAGATGAGCCAGTCAAGGTGCAGCATAGCACTGATGAAACACACAACTTTCCTCTAGTCTTTGGTGGTTCCTTCCCCCCACTATCATGACCTCAATTCTACATTACAAATCAGATTAGAGCAGAACAGGCATGCTGCTACAGATAAGAGCCTGAAATGCAGGGAATCCAGGATAGAGAAACCCCTCGGGGCCAACAAGGAGAGTAGAGATACCAGGAGGATTAGGAGAGGGTGGGGGAGAAAAGGAGAACCAATCACATGGATCAACCTAGAACCCCCTCCCCGGGGAGAAATAATGGAAAAGTGGGTGAGGGGCAGTGGAAGATGATGTAAGATATGGAAAAAATAATCTATAACTTAGCAAGGGTTCGTGAGGGTGGTGCGGGAGGGAGGGGGAAGAAATGGGGGGTAGGTACAGGGGCCCAAGTGGATGAGAGTGTTTTAAAAATGATGATGGCAGCATATGTGCAAATGTGCTTGACACACTGGAGGAATTTATGGATTGTGATAAGAGATGTAAAAGCCCCCAATAAAAGTATTTAAAAGTTAATTTATTTAAAAAATAATTTGTCTACAGCACATTCTTCAAAAAAAAAAACAACCCCTCTGTGCTGTACACCATGATAAGGAATGTAACAAACACTCCCCACCACATTTCATTGCCTCAAAAGAAATCACACTACTTGCCATCAAACTGATGCAAATTTATCTAAAGACTATATAGGATTTCTAAGACTGTAATTCCGTATGGAATCAGATGGTCTTCTCTTTCTTTCTCACAGTGGCTGGTAGGTTTGAATTCCACTTGCATCATCAAGATTCCATAGAGAGAAATAAATTGGTTTAAAATTCACAGTTCTGCTACCCTACTGGGTAGGGAAATTAGTAGAAATACAAAGAAGCAAGAAAATATTATTCAGGGGAAAATCATATAAATATACCCAGATATTTTAATCCTGATGGAATTAGTAGGCAAAGACATTAAAAAAGCTTTTTAAAATCTTGTAAATGTAATCAAGTGTTTAAAGAAAACAGTAACACGGTGGAGAAAGAAATAGTTGGAGGATATAACGAAAACAGAAGAAAAATTGGAACATCTATAAATTAAAAATATGATATTTGAAATGAAAAATACGCTGTATTGGCTTATGAGTCAGTCGGTTGGACACTACAGAATAAACAATTGGTGAAGTAGAAGATATACAATGGAAACTATCCAAAATTAAAACTAAAGAGAAACAGCGGGGAGGAAGGTTGTTTGACAATAACAAGTGGTTTGACACTTATTTAATTAAAGCCTCAGAAGGGGAGGGAAAGCTGAAAAAATGAAAAGTAATGACTGAGTTTTTTCCAAATTTAATAAAACCATAGACCCACAGATTGGAGAATCTCAGCAAGGCACAATAAGAAGCATGAAGAAAGTCACACCAAGGAACATCAGTCAGTAATTACTTAGCAACAGCAATGAAGATAAAATCGAAAGCGTAGCCCGAGAAAGAGACATTGTGTAGGGAAGAACAGAGTTATGACTGATCGTGGACTTAAGGCAATGAATGATACTGTGCCCAATGAGGAAGAAGGAAGCTTTATATCCAGAAAAAAATTTTAAGTGAAATAAAGTTTTCATATCAGCCAGAGGAGAGAGAATATATTGCCAAAAGACCTGCATGCTATTTTCAATGAAGTTTTTCAGGAAGAATAAAAATGATACCAGATAGAAATTTAGAATGAAGAATATCAAAAACTGTTGGATATACAGGGAAATATAAATCATGTTTAGAACTAATTTTAAAATACTTAAAATTATGTTAGCCTGTTTACAAAAAATAACAGCAGTATATTGTGGAGTTTAAAATATATAAGAAATTTAAGTGTATGAAAGTTAGTAAGACGAAGAACAAGAGTAAAAGAAGTATGCTATTGTTACGATTTGTATTCACATGTAATTGTCTTTGCCTCAAATCAATTTCCACTCACAGCGACCCTACAGAACCCAGTAAAATCACCTCTTTGGGCTTCTGAAGCTGTAGCTCTTTACAAGCCCAGAGAGCCTCATCTTTCTCCTGTGGAGCAGCTGGTGTTTCGAAGCTGCTGCCCTTTCCGTCAGTGGCCCAACTCAGAACCACTGGGCCACCAGGGCTCCGTCATCAACATGGAGTGGTACAATCTTATTTGAAGGTAGAATGTGAGATGTTAAAATATATAGTGTAGATCTTAGTATCGATATCCATTACCACCAGGTTGATTTAAAAAACAATTTAATTGAGATGTAATTAACATATCATACTTTTAGAGTTCAGTATTTAAAATAATTGTATATACCACTACAATGAGTTCAAGAACATTTTCTTCCTTCTTGGATTCATTATTTGATCCCCAGTACTCTCCCTGAAGCGATCGTATGGTGCACTCTTAAGAGTGGCAGATAGGCTTGATGAACAGTCTGGAGGAGAAAACAATGGGACCGATGCTTCTGGGGGGACATGAGAGATGGGGAGGCAGGGGAAAGGAGGTGGTGTTGACCAACCCAGGAACAACGGAGCAAAAAGTGATCCAAATTTAGTGGCAAGGAGGGTGTGAGAGGCCTGGTAGGGATTCAGCAAGGGCAATGTAACTGAGAGAAATACTGAAACCCAGATGAAGGCTAAGCATGATACTCGGACAAGAGGAGTGTAGTAAGAGGCAAAGGGCACTTATAGAGGTCTAAATACAGGCATGTATATATGTAAATATATTTATATAGGGTGGTGGGGAAATAGATCTACATGTATATATTTATAGGATTAGTATTAAGGCAGCAGATGGACATTGGACCTCCACTCAAGTACTTACTAAACGCAAGAACACTTTCTTTTAAATTGGCATCCCATGATACACGCCTTCCTGACACGCTCGCTGAAGGCAAATGTGTGCATAAGCAAATGTGGTGAAGAAAGTTTGTACACTGGTGCATATGGGAGCTGGAGGCACAGGGAATCCAGGGTCGACGATACCTTCGGGACCAGGGGTGTGAGGGGTGAGGCTGGGAAAGTGGAGGGTGAGTGGGCTGGAAAGGGGGAACTGATTAAAAGGATCCAATTGTGACCTCCTCCCTGGGAGAGGGACAGCAGAGAAGGGGGGAAGGGAGACTCCGGATAGGGCAAGATATGACAAAATAACAATCTGTGGATTATCAAGGGCTCATGAGGGAGGGGGGAGCGGGGAGGAAGGGGAAAAAAAAAGAGGACCTGATGTAGAGGGCTTAAGTGGAGAGCAAATGCTTTGAGAGTGATTAGGGCAAAGAATGTACGGATGTGCTTTATACAATTGATGTATGTATATGTGTGGATTGTGATAAGAGTTGTATGAGCCCCTAATAAAATGTAAAATAAGAAAAGAAAGAAAGAAAATGATTAGGGCAAAGAATGTACAGATGTGCTTTATATAATTGATGTATGTATATGCATGGATTGTGATAAGAGTTGTATGAGCCCCTATTAAAAAGTGTTTTTTAATAAATAAATAAATAGACCAAAAAAAAGAAAGTTGATGGTGTTCAGCTATCAAAAAATATAGTGGGCAGCCCCCGCCGATGGACAGAACAGGACCCCTCCCCGGGGGGCGGGGAGTGACCGCGGGCCACATGGCCGCTGCAGAGCAGAACACTCCTCCCTGTCTCACCATGGAGACCTACGGGCAGAGCTGCGCGCGGCCAATGTGTATTCCTCCATCATATGCTGACCTTGGCAAAGCTGCCAGAGATATTTTCAACAAAGGATTTGGTTTTGTTGGTGAAACTGGATGTGAAAACAAAGTCTTGCAGTCGTGTGGAATTCTCAACATCTGGTTCATCTAACACAGACACCGGTAAAGTTACTGGGACTTTGGAGACAAAATATAAATGGTGTGAGTATGGTCTGACTTTCACAGAAAAGTGGAACACTGATAATACTCTGGGCACAGAAATCGCAATTGAAGACCAGATTTGCCAAGGTTTAAAGTTGACATTTGATACTACCTTCTCACCAAACACAGGAAAGAAAAGTGGTAAAATCAAGTCTTCCTACAAGAGGGAGTGTATAAACCTTGGCTGTGATGTTGACTTTGATTTTGCTGGACCTGCAATCCATGGTTCAGCTGTCTTTGGCTATGAGGGCTGGCTTGCTGGTTATCAGATGACCTTTGACAGTGCCAAGTCAAAGCTGACAAGGAATAACTTTGCAGTGGGCTACAGGACTGGGGACTTCCAGCTACAAACTAATGTCAATGATGGGACAGAATTTGGAGGATCAATTTATCAAAAAGTCTGTGAAGATCTTGACACGTCAGTAAACTTGGCTTGGACATCGGGTACCAACTGTACTTGTTTTGGCATTGCTGCTAAATACCAGTTGGATCCCACAGCTTCCATTTCTGCAAAAGTCAACAACTCTAGTTTAATTGGAGTGGGCTATACTCAGACTCTGAGGCCTGGTGTGAAGCTCACACTGTCTGCGCTGGTGGACGGCAAGAGCATTAATGCTGGAGGCCACAAACTTGGGCTCGCCCTGGAGTTGGAGGCTTAATCCAGCTGAAGAGACCTCTGGGAATGGGTATCAGAAGATTTGGCCTTAGTATATTTCCATTGTGACCAGCAGGCTCCCCCCACCATCCAACCCCACGTCACCCCACCCAAAGGTGATCAAAAAACAAAGGATGGTCTAAAAGCTGTATTTTAAACATTTCAACAGTTACTTGTTAGCTGGTTTCTGGTTCAATTGGTTATCTAGTTACCAATGCTGCGGTCGTGCAGTCACCGATACGTCATTTAAATGTATTTAACTGTTAAATGTGCTATCCACCAAGAATGAAATTGACCTTTATGAAAACTGAAAAAAAAAAAAGTGTCTGGTGTCTTAAAGGCTTGCAGGTAAACAAGCAGCCATCTAGCTCAGAAGCAACAAAGTCCATATGGAAGAAGCATACCAGCCTGTGTGACTATGAGGTGTAGAAGGGACCAGGTATCAGACATCAAAGAACAAAAAATCATATCATTGTAAATGAGGGTGGGTGCAGAGTGGAGACCCAAAACCATCTGCAGGCAACTTGACACCCCCTTACATAAGGGTCACGGGGAGGAGACTAGCCAGTCAGGGTGCAGGGTAGCAATGATGAAACATACAACTTTCCTCTAGTTCTTTAATGCTTCCTCCTCCCCCCTCCCCTCATTATCATGATCCCAATTCTACCTTACAAATCTGGCTAGACCAGAGGGTGTACACTGGTACAGATAGGAACTGGAAATGCAGGGAATCCAGGAGAGATGATCCCTTTAGGACCAGTGCTGAGTGGTGATACTGGGAGGGTAGAGGGAGGGTGGGGTAAAAAGGGGGAACCGATTACAAGGATCTACATATAACCTCCTCCCTGGGGACGGACAACAGAAAAATGGGTGAAGGGAGACCTCAGACAGTGTAAGATATGACAAAACTGTAATAATTTATAAACTATCAAGGGTTCATGAGGGAAGGGGAAAATGAGGAGCTGATAGCAAGGGGTCAAGTAGCAAGCAAATGTTCTGAGAATGATGATGACAACAAATGTACAAATGTGCTTGACAAAATGTATGTATGTATGGATTGTGATGAGAGCTATATGAGCCCCCAATAAAATGATTTAATATAGAAAAGAATTATAAATCCACTTTTTTGTATGTGCACTTCAGGGGACAGCACTGAAGCTACAGCGCAGGGAGAGGGGTGCATCTGACCAGAGCACACAGGAGCAAACGAAGAGGGAAGGAGAGAGAGTGGAACACAGCCTGGCCTACCAAGCCGTGAGGACAATATTCCCGCTCAGAGCAGCCAGTGCACAGAGAGGACCATAGGGCTGGCCCTACCATAAGACAGGACTTCCCTCACTAACCCATAGTACTACGGAGGACAACAATGGAGACATAGTGTGGGAGTTGTGCCCAGCCTGACTCCATCACACTGGGGCGAAACACTAAGAACATGCAACAGAACAGCAAGGGGAGCAAAGCAATGAAATCCTTGAGGAATATCAAAAATAGACTTTGGGGCCAGAGCATGGCACCCCATCAGACTCAACTGGAAAACATTCCTGAAGGTCAACAAACAGACCTGGAACTATTTATAGACTTTTCTTTTTTTGTAATTGGTTTGTGTTATTGTTGGTTCCTTTGGTTGTTTTGTTTTGCTCCCTCTTGTTTTTGTGCTTATTATTGTCTCTGCATGTCTATCTAGATAACATAGGCGGGATAAACAATCTGGAGGAAAAAACAATGGGACCAGTGGTTCTGGAGGCAGGGGGAACACAGGAGAGGGGTAAGTGGGGGAAAGGAAGAGGGGTGTCAACCAACCCCGGGACAAGGGAACAACAAGTGATGTAAAACTGATGGTGAGGAGGGTATAGGATGCCTGGTGAGGCTTGATCAAGGACAATGTAGCCGAGAGGAATTACTGAAACCCAAAGGAAAGTTGAACATGATAGTGGGACAAGAGGAAAGTAAAAGGAAATAGAGGAAAGAACTAGGAGGCAAAGGACATTTAGAAGTCTAAATATAAGCATGTACATATGTAAATACATTTACATATATCAATAGGGAAATAGAGCTATATACATATGTTTATATGTTAAGTATTAAGGTAGCAGACAGACATTGGGTCTCTACTCAAGTACTCCCTCAATGCAAGAAATCTCCTTTATAAGAACATGATTTGATTGGGAATAAAAACTTTGCGGAACTAACGAGATGTGGAATACCTATGAAGGACCTATGAAACAATGTGGGTGAGTTGTGGGCATATCTGATTGAAAGAGGGCCATTAGAGAGGAGTGATAGTATTCATCTTCTCATCTAACTTCTTCCAGCGGATCATGAACTGTTGCTTACTTGCACTGCATTATCCTTCAGGAAATATCTGTAATAGAAACCAGTGAGAACCAAATGGCCTATTAAGACAACCTCTTTTTCTTTATTTTACCTCAGAATTTTTTAGTATAAAAATGAGAAGTAAATTTTAGCTATCCCAAACCAACTGATATCATATAGCATTTTTATTACCAGATACAATAGAATGAGATTAGAGATGCTTTAACTGCAGGAAATTCTCTCACTAACAGATGAGAAAGTCAGAGACAGAGATTTGCCCTGTGTAGTGGGTTTTATATTTTAAGAAGCTATTCAATAATTTGCAATTGTATAATACCTTTGGCCTATGAAAGAGGTCTAATTTCATTTGCTAGCAAGGAACCCGACCCAGAAGGCGGTCAGAGCCACTCTGTGCAACGTGCTGGAACTGGGGCTAGAGTTGGACTTAATTACAGCTGCTTCCTACTATAGACTTAGACTTAGCAAATTATCCACTGCCATGCCGACTGCCTTTATGTGCCATGCTCATTTTTAAAAGGGAAAAAATAAAACCCTCTTCCATTTTCTCTGCTCTAAAAATTCTCAAGGCACAAGCTACTTCTATTCATTGACATTAAAACTTTATTTGTCTCTCAAATGCATATTTCACAAGGATTGGAAAAGCAGAATTCTCTAGGGCGGGCTGTACTATTCAGGCTGCCTGAAAGGGAATGGAAAACTACAATAGTCTCTTTGAAATAAATACCTATCGCAATTTTTTTTATGCACACAGACATTTCATAGATATACCATAAAACAATGCTTAGCAATCTGCTTAGTAAGGTCAAGCTTCTCAGCAAACAATGAAATACAAACATCTCCTACTGCATTTTCCCATGTCTGCTGAAATTAAATTAGATGGTATCTTTTTGTTATATGAACCTTCTACCAACTCAGCTGTGACCAAGAGAGATATTGATCTGATACAGAGTAAGAAAGCAAATATATTTGAACTGTTGTTCCTGAGTCACTTCTACTAAAAACATATATTCTTGATTAATTTATTTCTCACCTTAAGCTCCAAACTATCGTCTATCAATTAAGGATTTCAAGAAACAAAGCTTTACATTCATGTTTTGCTCTGCTACTATCATCCTATTAAAGAATGAATAAGCAGTAAAGTTAAATGGTTGCTGTGTTCATATGTGCCTGGATCTATTCGCCCTGTCTTGGAAATCGCTGTTGGTACTACGTTGCCCACTCCCACGACACACTTACTGGTTTACTAGCTGTCAAGGTAAATTTGTAGCACTGGGTGACACCATTACAAAGCTTGGGGCAGGCCTTGCTGAGCATACACAGATACACTTGCATACTCAGTAAGTTGAATTTGTGCCAAGAACCATTAACCAATCCTAATGAACTGCTGTTTTCCATTTAAAACACCATTAGCTTCCTATGCTTTGTTGCTCAGGATTTAAGCAGAAAACATACCATCAAGTGGTTAGAAAAGGTGTTGCTGTGCCGGAAACCCATATGTCCTGGGAGGACTTGAACATGGCTTTGATGTGTTCTCTACACCTCTGGAATTACATATTCCAAATATTTATGATTCCATGAAACACAGAAAGATTTTAAGACAATACCATTGCTTAAAATTTCTGGGTAATTTCAAGCTTGTTTGTTGATGCTTTGTTTTGTTTCTAAAGACTTTAAAATAGTAATGACTGTGATAGTTCAGGGTTTTGTGCCAACATGGGACCTATAAGATGATATAGGTGGAATTTAGCCCGTCAAGCAGGTCCCAGCCTGAGTACCTCCCTTGGAGGTGTAACTGAGATAGATGGCTCTCTGGAAGCCAGCCTCTCTCTTTCTCTGCCTTGACTTTCCTTGCTGGAAACCCAGAGAGCTACCAGAGCCCTGCCAGGTTTTCCACCGACTTTGGATCCACATGACTTTGCACCCATTGGCCAGTGATATACCTGCATTCTGCATCATCGCATGTGGCTACGTAAGTCTAAAGAGGGATTTACAGACTATTGTCAGACTTATGGACTAGAGTTGGACTGAGCTGGGATATGTTCTTGATATATAATTACTTCTTGATATAAAGCTCTTTCTTATACATACATGAAGGTCACCGAATTTGTTTCACTAGTTAACCTGGCCTAAGACAATGACTACATAGAATTATCTAACAACTCTCAATCTACATTTTATAGAATAGCAAAGAGGCCCCCTTCTGTGTTTTGTAAGTTTTTCTTTAGATAATTTAAAATATTTGGTAGCTTTCATACTTTTCAATTGCAAAGTCTCCAACAAAAACAGGACCCATAAGTCTACCGATAGTGAAAATGACATCAGTTAGTTGAAAAGAGTTTCCAGATCTAAGAAGAATAAAATATGAAATATTAAAATGTCAAGAAAATAGGATTTTGTTTGTTTTTGTTTAAAACTGTTTCATTGGCACATAATGCACATATCATATAATTCAATCATTCAATGATATCAAGAGTTGTACAATCATTACCACATCACTTTCAGAACATTTCTTCTTTCGTACTCCTTGTTATTAGTTTCCTATGTCCCAACCACACCCCCAAGGAATCATTAATCTAGTTCCTGTCTCTTCATATTTATTTAACTATAGATGTTATATAAAGAAAGACATAGAAATATAACAAACAGCAAAAACCAATTAACAACAAAGTAAAACATAGAGCACCTCAATCAAAAAGAAAGTGGAAAATATGAAAAACCAGGACAAACTTAAAAAGGGTCAAAGGGAGATCAACTACTAAGATGCTAGATTGTAATACCCTAACTGCAGCTGTGATCATCCATTTTCCAGGGCACTCTCTTTGGCAACAAGGCATCGCTCTAGGCTATCTTCAGCCGGTTCTCACTGGAGGCTTAACCCACGAGTATTATTCCCCTTAGACTTTTTTTTGGTTTTGCTGAGCAAGGTTTAAATGGGTCGAAATGGAGATAAAATGGTAAGATATTACTTAATACCTGCTACATAAACCTGGCCAGAGCCTAAGGGTTGGCGCATTTCAATGGGCTAGTCCAGGGAGGAGAAGAGAAATTTGACTTTGAGGTTGTTCTAAAGCATTAAAAAGGAACCCCAGTGTTACAGTGGTTTGAGCGGGGCTACAATCCCCAAGGTGAGCGGTTTGAATCCACTCAGCTACTCAGCTCCTTGGGAGAAAGAGGAACCTTTCTACTCATCTCAGCAACTCACAGGGGCAGTTCTACCCTGGCCTACAGGGTTGCCATGAGTTGGCATCAACTCAATGGCAGCAAGTGTAAAAAGTAGATGGTGTGTTTTTGTGGGATTTTTTATTTAGCTGAGTCCATGGTGGATAGTGATTTCTCCTACCTAGTGCTGTAAAATAGACAAAAATGTATGATAGAAATGAATACTGGAAATTGAAATTAGAAAGTGAGAGTCTGTAAGCCTAAATTCAGCCCATACTTAATTGGGTTTGCTAAAAGGTAAGTTATGAATTTTCCCAATAAATAAACTTTTTATTTTAAAACAATGTAGAGGCTGGGGCCTTTAGTCGTAAAGTACAGCCCCATTCAGAATCTTCAGCATCCTTACATTTGCATTTGACAAGACATATAGACCCACCCAGAATGATAGAGAGTAGATTTATCCTCGAAGGAAAAATGTACATACAAAAAAAAAATACTGTAGCTTCTTCAATTCTGAGCAAGAAGTAGGTCTTCGGATGAATGAAGGCTGAAAAAGCCTGTGACCAGAAGAAAAACCCTTTAGAACTGAAGTTAAAGGGAGTCAACAGATATCAAGAAGAGTTGTAACAATTGGTAACATCATGATACCAATGGAGAAAAGGTTGAAGTTGTCAAGGATTTTATCTTGATTGGATCCACAATCAAAGCTCACAGCTGTAGCAGTCAAGAGACCGACCGACACACTACATTAGGTAAATCTGCTAAACAAGACCTCTTTGGAGTATTGAAGAATGAGGATGTTAAGGACTAAGGTGTGCCTGACCCAAGCCATGGTATTTTCATGACCTTATATGCTCGTGGAAGTTGGACAACGAATAAGGAAAAGCAGAATGGATGCACTTGAATTGTGGTGCTGGAGAAAAATCTTGAAAGCACGGTGGACTGCCAAAAAGACAAGCACACATGTGTGGAAAAGTACAGCCAGAATGCTCCTTAAAATCAAGGATGGCAATAACTGCATCTCACCTACTTTGTACATGTTGTCAGAAGTCAATCCCTGGAGAAGGACGCCATGCTTGGTAAAGTATCAGGGCAGCAAAAGAGAGGAAGGCCCTCGACAAGCTGGATTGACACAGTGGCTGCATTCATGGGCTCAAAATTAGCAATAATTGGGCAGATGGCGCTGGACCAGGTGGTGGCCCATTCTGCTGTACACAGGGTCACTGTGAGTCCAGCCAACTAACAACATCACATAACAACAACTAGCAGCAGCACCTAACAATATTAATGAGCATGCTATGCATGCTGGTGTGCTAGGTATGGTGACCACCTGTTGAGTGGGAATTAGTGAAATGCAATAATGAAGAAGCATATTTGGACATGGTCCTCTGGTTAATCTGATCTACAAAGCCTAGAGATGAAAGACAAGAAGGGCTGGTTTGAAGTTTAGAATTGTGCGGATCCTGAGCTTACAGGCAACACCTAGCCCTATGGAGGTCAAGATTGAGGAATGTGTCTCAAGGGGCTAGCTAGTATGTCAACATCCAAGTTTGTTGCCACTCGCTGTTTAGCCAGCTTGGTTCCCTAGGATGAGAATCAGAGTGGAGGAAGAGATGAAGATGAAGAGAAAGATGTTTGAAGCTGTGAATTGATGCTATAATTCTAAAGGCTTGCTCTAGACTGGACTATTCATATAAATGCAGATGTTTTATCTACAACTGGAAACGAAAATAATTCACATCAAATAAGCTTGTGTTCTCAGAATACTGGGTTCATAGAAGCAAGCAATGTAGAAATTGAATGTCTGAAACCGGAAGTTATAAAGTCATGAAGTTGTAGGCTTACAAGATTTCATGGGTATGCTTATTCTCAAGATGAATGGGGCAAGGAATTCTCCCAAGTGCAGAGTTTCTCCTTTTCCTGATGGGTCTGGAGTAGAGAACTTGAGGAAAGATGTTGGTGGGTTTATATGATTGAGGTGTAGGTAATTGCTTACAGTGTTCATTGTGATTAATTATAAAAATTATAATTTTTGAAGTTGTATCTGAAAGAGGAGGAGCTAATTCTTCATGTCTGAAAGACTAGACAAGCCAGAGGATGACCTGTTATAAAATGACATTGTGAAACTGTTAGCTATGGTTCTTCTATCCATAGTCTTTGAAACTTCCACAAATACGGTGTGCAGGACTCTAGCTTGGAGACTGGTCAGTTTTTCCATTCCACTGAGTATGAAATTGAGCTATCTCAGAAGCAGAAATAGAGGAAGTCCATGTTTAAGAAAGAAAAGACACCCATAGAGCATGTTTGAGATCTCTGCCTGAAGTGGCAGAGGCAGTAGATTCCCCAGAGACTGCAGTACTGAGACCATGAGTAAGGCCAGAGGAGCAGCATGGAGGCTGTGAGATGGTATGATGGGCTTTTTCCTGCCTACTGAACAAGGAGAATCAAGTGCCTCTGGACTGAAGGTTATCCCAGCAGTTACATGGCTAAGAGACCAAGGGCCAGGCAGGGATATGTCGCTGGCGTGGCTGATGAGAGGCACTGATACAGATAAACGGAGTGTATCCATTTCATGCTTTTGATTTTGTCCTGTGGTGGCCTGTTAACTTCTCTGATAAATCCCTCTAATCATCAGAAGTGTCTGTGGGTTCGGTGGTGGCCATTACAATGGTTTATTGATCCCAGTAGAGAAGTAGAGTGCCGTGGAAGCTGGGACAGAAGCTGGTGTCAGAAGAGTATAAAGAGGATGGAGACAGCAGGACATCTGACCTCAACCTTAGTAAAGAATCACCCTGAAGAAAATGTGGAGTTAGACTCTCATTTTGTGTAAATAGAAGAAGTCAGACCTGGCCCCCATGCCATTTCCTCAGAGGTGACATGAAAGGCAGAGCAAATGAAGAGCAAAGTATTGTGGGAGTGTATGTCAACCCAGAGAGAAGAGCCACCCTATGGATTCTTTATATTTCACCTTCTTTATGTAACCCAGAACAATGTTAGCACATTTTAGGAACCTAATTAAGCATTTTGTGATTAGCTCAATGAATCATAAAAGCCTTATGAATAGTAAATATATTTATAAAAGGGAACAATTAAAATCAGAGAGAAAGGGCAAAACTAATTGTGTGAAAGTGGCAGATGGTCGGTAAAGCTGTGGAGGCTTGAGGTTTGTAAACGTGCAGAAGCATTACATTTTAAGGAAAACTGTCAGCCTCCAAGGGACCAAGGCCTAGTGAGAGAGACATAGGCTGCCCAAATGATTATCTTCCTGGGAAACCAAAAGATCTCAAATAGACAGGCCAACTTCATTAGGAAACTTGCTTTAGATCTACAAAATATGTCCTAATCATTCCGCCACAGAATAAAGACCGTGGTCCACAGAAGCTCCTATATGAATTCTACTGGTGATTACCATGCTCTATTCGGAATTTTCAGAGATGAAGTCTTCTTGAACTTACTCAGCCCCAGAACTAGCAGGTCTACCACCTTGCAGAACCACATCAGCAGCACCTTCAACAGAAAATACCTCTGCAAAGCTCCTCTTGGAGTTGGCCCACTCACACCTACTTCCCACCCTTTGAGCGCCCGCTCCTGTTTCCTTCAGGGGACAGTTCCGTGTCCTTTCGCCTGCATTTGACTGAATCCATTTCCACAGAAAAAACCCTTGACCATTCACAAGAAAAAGTTGCCTGAGAAGTTTTATTGACCTTACCCACAAAGGCCAATATCCTTTCACTCTACAGAAAGAAGAGACACTCAAAGATGAACCATACAAGCTGTGAAAATGGATTCATCTAGGCAAGGTTATAATGAGGAGGACAGGAAGTGGGTACTTAATAAAGGGCATAAAAATGTGATTTTGAAAGTCGGCTGTGTGTGGATCTGTTGTTTTACTTTCTTTTCAATTAGGATACTTACTTTTCATTTTATTCATTTTTTGTTGTTAAAGCTTATGGAGAGGCAGCATAAAATCAGAAAAACCCATAGGCTGTTTATTGATGAAAAGACTTGAATTAGAATGTCTGCTCTATCTGTTATTTCTCTAACACGCTAGTTGCTTCATACTGAAAATGATACTCATCTCTACTTCTCAAAGTTGTAGTAGAAATTGGAAATGAGGCACTCAATGCTCACATAGGAAAAAAAGTACATGTGAGCATATGTAACTATTTATTTTAAATATAGCTATATACACAGATACATATACTCATCAACTCTGCAAGAGAGGCGACACGGTCTGCTCCTGTAAGGACTAAGCCGAGGGAACAATTCTAGTCTGTCCAGTAAGGTCATTATCAGTCAGAGTGAACTTGACAGGAGTGGTTTGGGCTTTGCTGCGCTCTAGTGGTGCAGTTGTCAAGCACTCGGCTGCTAACAAAAGGTCAGCCAGTCAAAGCCACCAGCAGCTCCCCCGGAGAAAGGTGTGTAGTCTGCTTCCTTAAAGACTTCAGCTTCGGAATCAGACACCAGAGGGGCATTCGTTCCTGGCCTATAAGGATTTCTATGAGTTGGAATTAACTCAACAGCAATGGGTTTGGGATTTTTTCCATCCAACTTTAAAAGAAATCATGAAAAAGCCATTTTTTACAACTAGGCCAGGAGATAAAGGGACATCAGAAGGCCTCAGAAAAAATTATGTCTAACATCCCATTGTGTTCAGGAAAGAGCTGGTTCTAATCCTTGCCTCTCAAAGGCTGGCTTTGATTGGTTCTTATTAGGAACTTCTTTCCCAATTCGGTAAACACCAAATTTGGACAAACAAAAATCATGTCCTCAATTACAATATATGTAATAATTCTCACTCTATTCCCTTTCCTTTATTCTCAATTTAACCAATGTATACTAAGACATTAATGCTTTGTGCTGGATTATAGGATCTCTTAATTAATTTCTGACTCCAGTTTTCTACCTATCCTTCCCAGATCATAGTTGGAGTTTTGTAGCTCCTCTGGTCAGAAGCCTTCCACATCTCTCCAGTCACTATGAAAGGAAACCCAAACACGTCAGTCAATGATTTAAGAACATCCACAACCTGAACTGCATGTCCTCCAGCCCACCAGTCAAACAAAACACTGCTGGGGCAGCAAGCACACTTAGTCTTTGGTGCGCGTTTCCCTCCACATGCGAAGTGTCTGTCCTCCGATGGCTACATGGTTCATTTCTGATCAAATGTCCCTGAAATCCTTCATTGTCCGTTTCTGGAAATCACCACTCCATCCTCTGAATTTACAGACCACAAGTAAGCGTGCACACCTGGAGAGCCAGGGCTATGTCCTCTGTTTTCATACCTTGTTGTCTATTACTGGTCTCACACGATAGCGGTTTGGAGGAGGAGGGTGGGTTGTTAAGCAAATAAATGGGCAAATTTGAAAACACATTTCTATGAAAGAAAACAACAAAATACATGTTTGATCAACCATAGTCTCGCTCTGCTCCTCTCTGTAGCTGGCTGTTCAGCATGAATACACCTGTCTTATGTTTGGAAATTTTCTCACATATGAAAAAGGAAGAGTCTACCATCCACTAATAAGCTTAAAAGAAAATGATTTTTCCTTGACATTTTTCTAGTGACGGAAGCATGAGCAAGCATCTAGCCACACCCTTGCCAAACAGCTGAGGCCACTCGAGACTTTGCCTGGAGCCAATGCCACCAGGAAGCAGGGAAAGAGGCGAATCTATTGTGGTGCAAGAATGGCAGCAGAGTTCCCGGTGCGGCGTTGGCATTGATGCCCGCAGTGCCAGCTGCAGGCAGCCTCCGGTGTTCCGTGGCGAAGCAGCCCTCACCACGGTAGTAATTGTGATACTGATTGTGTTTCCAGCACCCAGCTCCACTTTGTTCCAGCTCTTTTCTGAAGCTAGTTCTCTACATTCCTAGCAATTCTGCTAGCTAGCCAGACATCTCTCAAGAAATCCATTTTCTGTTCAAGTCAACCAGGGTCAGATCTTGCTGCTTTTTACAGCCCACCTTAACAGAAGTACCCGGTTTGCAAAGTGGTTCAGCAAACTTCCACAGCAAAACAAGATTCTCTTGCCTTGGTTTGCATGCTTGTTATTTCTTATCATTAAAAGTTAACAGCTCTACAAGCTACCTTCATTAATTTCAAGGCAAACATGTTTTAAAATCATATTACATGTTGATCTCTATAAATAAGCTATCATTTATTTCTGCTAAACAAATCAGTCGAAATTAGAGCTTGCCAAAGTGATACCAGTCATGTATTTGAATTCCCAAGTATACCAAAATAGAAAAAAATACTTCTCTTAATTGAATGCTCTCAGGACTGGATCACTTCTGTTTGTAGATTTAAGAAAATACTAGCAAGATAGTCTCTACATCTTCCATATGCCTTTGACGTCCGAATTTCCCTAGCAGTTGTGTCATTAAGCACCTCTGGCTCAATGAATCCACATTGTTTGCATATAATCCATATATAGACAACATCGTTTAATTGTTAGGATCATGGATTCTGCAGCCAGACTGTCTGGGCTCAAACTCCAGGATATAGAGTGACCTCAGGCAAGTCACAATTCTCGTGATTTTCTCGAGTGGAATTCTGAAAGGATTGATGTGAGGGTTAAGTAAAATACGATACATATAAAAATAATTGAACCGGTACTTGATCTAAGCCTGTTATTGTGGTGTGTTGTGCGGTGTCACAGTTTGCTCCAACGGGAGCGCCAGGGTCTGCAGCCATGCTATCAATTGTTCTGATGTTTGAAGCCACTGTTGCAGGCATTGGGTCAATTCATTTTGTCCAGAGTCTTCCTCTTTTTTATATGTTATGAAGCGTGATGTCCTTTTCCAGGGACGCCTCTCCCGATAACATGTCCAGAGTAGTACCATTGAAATGTCTGCTTGGCCTACAAAGGCAAATGAGCATCTTGTTTTTGTAGTGTACTGGGTAGTCAAATCTGTCAGCCACTCTATGGGAGCAAGATGAGACTCCCTGTTCTTAGAAAGACGGACGGTCTTCAAAGTGCCGCATAGGGTCACCATGAGTTGGAATCGACTAGAAGACAGTGAGTTGGTTTTTTTTTGGTTCAGGCATACTATCAGATTGCGTATCATTTTTGCTATTTGGTTGTGGATGCTGTCAGGTTGGTTCAGACTCGGAGCAATCCGACACACTAACCGGTTCAGTGCAATCTCAGAATGGTGATGTCCAAGCCCATTGTGACAGCAGCTGTGTTAATCCAGCTCCTTGAGGCTCTTCCTCTTTTTCGCTGACCCTCTGCTTTTACCAAGCATTCTGTCCTTCCTCCTGGACTGTTCTCTCCTGTTCAAGGACCCCAAATACAGGAGACAAAGTCTCACCATCCTTGCCTCAGAGGAGCATTCCAGCTGGACTTCTTCCAAGACGGGTGTGTCTGCTTCTCTGGCAGTCCGAGGCATTTTCCATATTCTTTGCCAACCACCTAATTTAAACCCATCAGTCCTTGTGCCCTCTCCCTTACTCGTTGTCCTGCTTCTGTATGCATCTGAGGAGACCAGAATAAATACCATGTGTTGTATCAAACACTTAGTCTTCAAGGTGACGTCCGTGTATAGCAGGTTTTTAAAGAAACCTTGTATAGCAGATTTGCCCAAGGCAATGTATTGTTTGATTTTTTGACTGATGTTTTTGTGAGCATTGCTTGTGGATCCAAGCAAGATATAATTGTTGATAATTCAATTTTCTCTCTGTTTATCATGGTGTTATCCAGTGGTCCAGTTCTGAGGATTTGGGTTTTCTTTACATTAATTGTAGTCCATACTGAAGGCTGAGGTGTTTGATCTTCATTGCCAAGTCCTTCAAGTTCTCTTCACTGTCAGCAAACAAGGTTGTGTCATCTGTCTGTCACTGCTGGTTAGTAAGACTTCCTCCACTATTGCTAGCACAGTCTTCTTTATCGAGGCCACCTTCTCTAATGATTTGATCCACGTACAGATTGAATAAGGATCGCAAAAGGACATAACTCTGATGCACATTTTTACTTATTTTAATCCATGCAATATTTCTTTATTCTGTTCAAGCAAATCCCTCTTGGTTCATGTGCAGGTTCGGCATGAGCACAAGGAAGTGTTCTAGAATTTCCATACTTCAAAAACTATGATACCCATAGTTTGTGATGATCTACACAATCAAATGTTTTTGCATAGTCAATAGAACACAAGGAAACATTTCGGGTATTTTCTGCTCTCAGTCAAGATGAATCTGAAGTCAATAATGACAGCCCTTGTTCCATATCCTTTTCAGAATCTAGCTTGAATGTCTGACCAGTTCCTTGTTGATGTACTGCTATAACCTGTTGCAGTATCTTCAGCAAAACTTTACTGGAAAGTAACAGTAATAATACTGTTTGATAATTTACACACTGTTTGGTCACATTTCTTTGGAATGGTCACAGATAAAGAGCCTTTCATTCAGTTGCCCATGTAACTGTCTTCCAAATTTCTTAGAATAGACCAATGAGTGTTACCAGTACTTTATCACCTTGTTGATCATATTCAGTAGATATTATGTTAGTTCCTGGAGTTTTGGGTTTTTTTACTAACCAATTAATAGCTGTTTTAATTTGGTTGCATAATTTTCTTCTTAGTAGAACTATAACAACGTTTTGGGCAAGCGTTAAATAAGATAGAGAATGCAAACTACTTCACCAGGGGCAAGTTAATGGAATGCATACAATAAATCTTGGCCACTGTTGGTCAAGGAAGGCCACTCTCATCTTCCCATGGGAAATGCCAAGGCAGCATATCAGACTTCTGCCTAGGTTCTTTCTCTAGCTGACGTCATACTAGCCCTGGAATTTGAAGATTGAATTTTCCCTGGGTTGAATTCACAGGAGCACCTTAGCAATTTTCCCAGTAAATTTAGAAAACCTGGATTGTTTTTATCTCTGCATAAACCTTGCCAATATATACTTCCCCAAGGACTTTTTGCATCCTTGTGTCCTACACATCCTTCAGATGCCCAAATTCTGATATCTCTCCGAATTCAAATTGCATGATGTAATTGTTTTTCCCATTCTTCCTTTTTCAAAAGGAACCATTTCTCAGCATAACTTCTTCCTCAATGTTGAGTCTTCTTTGAAAAATCAAACTGCACTGTATATTCCCTATCCTCCAGACTCTTAGTCATGGATAATAACATGATTTGACTGTCACTGGGGGAAAGACGTAGAGATATATTGACCTCAGGTAAAAATAAGAAAATTGAAAGTCATCAGTTTTTCATTATGAGCCATCGTTCTGCTTACACCTTCCTATTTGGGCATCTATTATCCTTGTTAGCGATTCAAGGACAGGGGCTATGTCATATTATTCATTGCATTCCAGAATTTAGCACGGTGCTTGACATACCATTTAGAACTCTGGAAATGTTTGCTAACTCAAATTAAGCTTTAGAAGGCAAAATGTGATCAGATCAGATGCTCCCATCATGAAAGTTGTTAATCCATGCGACTTTGGAAGCTAAATTAACTTCTTCCAAGAAAGTACTATGTAGCATACTAAACTAAACCTGACAGGCATTCCCAGAGCAAGCACCAATTTAGAATGATTTACTTAGAAAAAATAAATGACAGCTGCCAACTGCATATGCCCCACCTGTGCAACTCCGCACCCCAGGGTCTGAGTTTGCATTGGTTTTAGTCAGAAGGATAGGGAAGGGTAGAGAGGTCAAGGATCTGAGAGATTTTTACCCAACACCCTATTTGCAATATAGCAAAACTTGGAGCCAAGGGGAAAGGGTAAATTGCCACACATCGCAAAGTTAGTAACTTAGCTAAAACTAAGGACTCTTACTTTTTCTGATCCTTCTACAATACCTGATAGTTTGTTGTTAGCTATTGTCATGGACCTGAGTCAGGTCAAGCTGACAGTAGAAAGCCTTGACTAACAGAAGCAATGTTTATTGTGTGCATTCCATTTGCGAGCCTCTGGGCTAAGTACTTGGCATCCACTGTATTATTAAATGCTTGATGTTTGAACTGTCCCATTGGGTTTCAGAAGTAGATCACCAGCTTCATCTTCCAAGAAGTTGCTTTATGGGTTTGAATGATCACCTCTAAGTTACTACCAGGAGCAAACTGCACCACCAGGAACATTAAAAATTTGTACTTAATAGATGATCACTAAAGATATTATTTTACATGCAGTGTGTCTATGTATTTTTCAGCCCAGGTTAGCAGCTGAAATCCTCTTCATGGTTTTTAAAGAGGATATCCTGCATACCTGGGACTTATATCTATGAATTCTGATGGGGAAATGGTATTCATGGACAATTGTATCCTTTGCCAATTTTACCAGTCATCACTTTTAATGTTTTATAAATGACCCCTTCTAAAAAAATAATAAAATCCCAAAGGATCCCTGGTGGCTGTGGATTTGGCATTGGGTCATGTACCACAAGGTTGGCTATTCGCTCTCACTTGCTGTTCTGCAGAAGAAAGATGAGGATGTGCTCCCATAAATCTGTGTAGTCCAGGAAGCCCTCTAAAAAATCACTCTGACTCTGAATCCACTCCATGGCAGTAGATTTGGATTTATGTAGGAAAGCACAATCCGAATTTCTTTTTGTTACAAGTGGTTAAGGACCCAAGAATCACCATTAACTCAAAACTACTCCATGTACCCCATAAAATATAGGAACTGCTTAAGAGAATGCTCCATTCTAAATTATTCTTTTTAGACTGAAAGGAGTGGTTCTCTTTACAGAGACATCTCCTGACAAATCAAGGAACGCACACCAAACAGAGAACATGGACCGTAACTACCATGAGTTAGCTTCATGTTAAAATCTGTGGCCAAAAGAGAGACGGAAGAAAAACGTGTACAGTTTTCTGGATGAAGGACGTGCATGATATCTGAATGCTGATTAGTTCAAAGAATGTTTACTGGCTTCCTATTCTATACGAAGTATCGTCCCGGGCACTCAGGAAACACCCATGGAAATAGATGGAGTACATTTCCTTACAAAGCTCTGTAATACGAAGGAGGTTCCCAGAAAAGGGATGCTGGTCAAAACCAGTACAGAGACTGAGGAGTACCGCACGGGCGATATCCATATTCCCATCGACGGCTATTGAAGGCTGCAGCAGTGAGAAGTGGGAGACAGCGCCCGAGAGAAGGCTTTCCTTGCTCTGCCGAGAAACCTGGATGAAGGAACTTTTTCCTGTAGGCCAGGCGCTCAAAGGTTTGATTGGAAAGTCCAGGATCTTGTTAAAAATGCAAATTTCCAGACACTAACCCCAGAGAGCCTGATGAGATAGGTTGAAATCAAGCCCTTCGAACTGATTTTTAACAAGCACGGCAGGAGATCTCACAAATGAGGTGAGAACACTGCTGTCCACAGAGCCAGAGACGCCAATTAAGTAGGATCATCTCAAGGGCAGGCACACATTTTAAATTGATCACTGACCTTGAGCTAGGCCTGTGGGATCCACCCAGGCTGAGACCCCACTCTCTCTACTACTCCCCACCACCTCTCAAGTGCACAATCCATTTAAACGCTCAGCCCTGACCCGACAACATGGAGCAGCAGCAGCAGTACCAGTACCAGTACCAGTCAAGAACTTAGATGAATCCGTTATGGTGACTTAAGAAGTGGATTTATCCATATTAGGCTGTCATGTCAGTGGAGATTCAGGCCCAACATGAGCTGACAAATATCTCTACTCAAAACAGTCAATCCAACCACCTCAAGTAAACATTGGCTTAAATATGAAGATTGAAATTCTACGCCTTAAAACAAAATAAATACTTGGAGAGTCAATAAGCCTTTAAAAATTCTGATCCCTTCTAGATAACATCGGTCGGCTTTTCCCCTGCTAACATGCTTACTATCCAGACCAATGAACTGTGTTCTAACCATTGGAACATCAGCAGCCCGCCCTGACATGCTGGGCTGTGGGATTGATTGGGTTGCAATGTTTTTTAAAGCGTGTGAGGTACCAAATCATTATTTCAATATTGTTTAAAAATTAATTAGAATTTTTCAGAATTGCCTTAGAATGTCCAGGATTAATTAACTTATTTGTTCAATAGACCCTTAATGTGACCCTATTTGTGAAAGCCTGTGGATTTTTCAGTATTTAATAGTCCAGTGGGAGGTGGAGGAATGGGTTTTTGGGTTTCCTTATTGGAGAACTCAAATGCACTCATTGTCTTTTCTTCACTTTAATAGTTCTTTGTGTATTGCAGGTAAAGCATTATTAATTCATGCCCAATGAGGACTATAAAAGATTTTTGACGATGTAGCAAAAACTAAGCAATAAAAATCGCCATCTTAAAGAGAAACGGAGGGAAAGGTCTGTCCTTTGGATGAAAACATATAATTCAAGTGAATTGGTCAAGAGTGTAGCTTGTTTATTTCTGAGTAGTCACAAAGGAATGGGTCTGTTTCAAATTTCACTCCTTTTTAAAAAAATATTTCAAAATATAGACATTTTAGAAGATTCTTATCGCCGTTGTGCACAGAGCGTTCTCATTTAGGATATGCGCACATCAAGCTAGTTCACATTAGTAGTGAAAATAAGATTCCCTCTCAAGCCCTCCCCCTTCATTTTAGTGAGCAATTTTCATAACGCATTAAAGCAAGGTTAAGTTTGCTTGTCAACTCTGATCTCTCCTCAATTGCTCTACACCCTCTCAGAAATCCATTTCCCATACTGCTTGATGAATCTTCCTAAAATGAAACTATTAAATAACACCATAGCACCAAAAGCTGTTTCAATCCAAATTGAATGGATGTGAGAATAGTGTTTACTATAAACCCGACCTCCTGTGTCTCATGAGGAGACCATCTCAACTGGTCTCCTGTAATGTTTCCCGCAGCCCGTGCTGAGGAAAGTCGTCACCTCGGCCTCCAGACGTAGACAAAGCAAAGCTGTCTTTGCTGAGTCCCCTTCTCTGAAAGACTTTTTATATGCACCCAACACGCTCACATCTCTATGAATAAAAACAAAGCTAATTCCTTAAGTTCTCAAAAATAGTTAAATACTATGTATGCCATTATGCATTCAGAACCTGACGCTGCTATTATTTCATATGATCACCAATTGAGCCCAACAGGATTCATTTCCAGAGAAGGGCCATTATGATCTACATAGCAAGTAAATGATGGTTCGAGAGACACTTTTTCAATGTGACTGCTCTACTGGAAATTACGCCCCGCTCTATTTTGCAATGTTGTCTTAAATGACTGGGTGGAGTCTTAAAAGCATTGCAGCCTCTAATAGAATTCCCAGGGGTGTCCAGATGGCTCTGTTCACCTGAATCATGTGAAGATCCGCCCCTGGGAAAATACTATTATTATGCCATTTCGCAAACACGATCACAAGCAATAGTAAGCCACGAAGAAAACGGATGGTTGGTGTGGATGAAAACTGAGACCTCTGAAAATACAACCTGAGCTCTCTCCCACCCTCTCCCCCCTCCCCCTCTTGACCACACTCTAATTCAAAATAAACCTTCCAACCTTTCCACCCTGTTAACTCGTGGGGACTTTATTTGTTCTCCTTCGTCTTATAACCTTGTCTCACCCTCTCCACTGTCCCCTTTCCCTCTGTTTCAGGCTCATCTTTCCCATCAAAAATCATTTTCTTTGACCCTGATTTTTCCTTTATATAACTATTCCCATCTCTCCCTCCCCCTCACTTTTCAAATGACAGGGAAATGCTCAATAAATATTTATGAATTAAATGAGCGAAGAGAAATCTATTTCCCTATCACTCCATCTCACATCTACTCATCATTCCATTGCAGTCTAATGAACCTACTGTTCCCACTCCTCGACTGGAACTGGCCTCCAGAGGTGACCAAACCTTTTTAATTTAAAAAATCCATGAGCTTTTCTTACTTTCATTCTTTTTGACCTCTAAGAAGCTTTTGACATTGCTATCCAAAACTAATTATTAATACTCGCTCTTTAAGTTCCCTTGCAATGTCCGAAATCCTCTCTCTTATTTATTTAACCAATACTCCCCAAATTCATGAATGACCTATGTTTTTTCTAGCTCTCATTTTTATTCTACACTATCTCATTAGGAGTCCCTAGGCTATGCAAGTGATTCAAGTGCTTGATTGCTACCAGATTAGAGGTTCAAAGTCACCGAGAGGGGCTTCAGAAGAAACACCTAAGGGTCTACTTCCAAAAGATGTCAACTACTGAAAAGACTGTAAAGCACCATGCTATCTGACACACATGGAACACACCATGAATTGGGGTCAACAATAAACTATATCTTTTAAAATTATTATTCCATCAAGAGATCTCAACAAACTGACACATTACTTCCAAACATAAAATTCTAGTCCTCTTTCTACTTCGACCTCTAACATCTGTCTTTGTTTTCTAAGAGAACAGTTCACTTTTTAGCAGTCATCACTGTTTGGGCTGGATCTGGACCACGCAGCCGCTTCCCCCAGCTCTCCCAAATGATAGTCCACTGGACTGTGTGGCCCCTTCCCCCCACCTCCCAAGGCCAGAGCTGGACTGTGCAGTCCCAGCCTCCAGCATTCCTAGGAGCTTATCTCTCTAGGCCGGGTCTGTATACAGCCCCTTCCCTCGGTGTTCCAGGAAGCAGGTCCGGGAAAAACCAGATGATTTACTCGCAGACCATATCCTGACTCAGACCCTGCAACTGCAGCATCAGAAAGCCTCCTTTCCCTTGTCAGCACATACATCCTTGGCTCAAGCCCTATATATGTCCCACTGCCTCACTGCCAGGGGCGATTTCCCTGACCTAACTCATTGGGTCGCAGAACAAGCCTGGGAGCACAAGATGCTCCTGTCCCTTTCTCTGCTCTCCCCTCCCTCCTGGGAGTTCTTTCCCTCAATAAAATCTTTCTCAACTTCATATTCCTGGCTGAATTCTACCTCTGTTCTGTGCCTCCATTTTCCACCTCTCAATCACCTCCATATTTCCCCATTCCAGTTATCATTTTGGTTCACCCACATTTTGCAAATTCAAGTTTGCCCTGGTTTCACCTCCCCCCCCCACAATAACTAAACCAATAAAAGTTCATTCAAAATCCTGTTTTTACAAAACAGTACTCATGACCTGCTTTCAATCCCATCACCAAGCCCACCTTTCTTCTATATCTGAGCTGAATGGAAGGGAGCACCATCCATCCTAGTTACATAGATAGCAGTGCCAAATGACCAAATAAGCTAAACAAAGCCAAAACACCAAATCACTGCCATGGAGTCCATGCTGACTGATAGCAGTGCCCTGGTGGGGTTACAAGATTGTAACTGTTCATGAGAGTAGGAAGTCCAGTTTGGTCATAAAAGTTTGTATTCAAACAAGCGGCCACCTAAGTGAGGCACCTACTGAACTAACAATGAAAAAGCACACCAGCCAAAGAAGATCCAAAGATGATAATAGCAAAATCCAAATATGATGAAGAGAAAAGAATCAGAGCTTCAATTGTGAACACCCAGTTTGAAGAAGGCTTTGGAGGAGAGTGGGAACCCAAAGCCAATCTTCAAAGTATCTAGTCAGATAAGCCTCCAGTAGACCCACTCTAGTCCCAGGCAAGAGAATCAAGATGCTTTACTATAAGACAGAGATTATTTCAGACATGATTCTGGTGGATGGAACTGTAGTGTAATATGATTGTTGGTCAACAGTTGGCCTCCCTCTTGGCCCAACCTGAATTTCTCTAAACTCAAGTTTTTCTCTCTTTTTCCAAGATAGAAATTTCTTCTCTGACTTTTAAAATATTGATGGTCTTTTATTTTCCCCTTTATATTATTATTTTCTTCTTGGAATTTTGACTTGTATTGTTCTTTTGTTTCCATTGTATTTTCAAGTTTGTGAAGCAAAGGAGTGGATGGATAGGGACAAAAACTTATGGCATGGCTTATTTGGGACATGGGTGGGGAGGGGAAGGGCATTTGGGAAGCAAGCAATGAATGCAGGAGAGGGCTTAATCATCACACCAATTCACAATTAGCTAAGAAAAAATGGGCACACTTGTGCTTCTTTATTAATCTATAATTAATAATTCATATTTTTTCACCACATCCAGGGTTCTCCTTCTACGTCTAATGAATGGCTGGCATTTATTTACCAAATCCACAATACCCTCATACTGAAACAAAGCTTCTTTTAAAAATTATACCCCTTCACAATGACAGATGGAGCCTTGGTATTGCTATTCAACAAGCATTGGACTGCTAATCACAGGTTTGAAAGTTCAAAACCACCAGCCACTCTGCAGGGGAGAGATTAGGTTATCTTCTTTCATAAAAGGTTTTCAATGCTCCAAGATGTGAATGCAACATACCGGCATAGAGTAAGGAACCAGTGGAGAAGTCTCAGGGGCCTGCCCCAATCCCAACTATGTGGACAGCACTGAAGCTGTGGCTAAGGGAAAGGTACATGTCTGATCAGAGCACACAAGAGCAAATGAAGGGGGAAGAAGAGAGAGTAGAACACATCCTGGTCCACCAAGCCTTGAGGACGATGTTCCAGCTCAGAGCAGCCAATCCTCAGAGAAGACCATATGGTTGGCTCCACTATGAGATATGACATCCCTAACTGATCCATAGCCCTACAGGGGACAACACTGGAGACATTGTGGGGGAATGGTGCCCAATCTGATCCCACCACACCAAGGCAAAAACACCAAAGGTGTGCAACAGAACAGCAAAGGGAACAGAGCAACAAAGTCCCCAGGGAACACCAGAAATAGACTTTGGGGCTAGGACTGGGAACCCATCAGACTCCACCTGAATAAACTCCTAAAAGTCAATAAACAGTTCTTGAACTAACTACAGGCTTTTCTTTTTTCTTGTTGTTTTATTTTATTT
This sequence comes from Tenrec ecaudatus, assembly GCF_050624435.1. Classification (NCBI taxonomy): domain Eukaryota; kingdom Metazoa; phylum Chordata; class Mammalia; order Afrosoricida; family Tenrecidae; genus Tenrec; species Tenrec ecaudatus. Next base: position 104,637,333 of record NC_134530.1, read on the forward strand.
TGTTGCTTTGTTTTGCTCTGTCTTGTTTTCGTGCATGTCATTATCTCTGTAGGTCTGTCTAAATAAGATAGGCTGGATGAACAATCTGGCAGGGGAACATGGGGGAGAGGTGGGGGAAAAGGAAGTGGTGTTAACAGGGGAACAAGTGTCCAAATCGGTAGTAGGGAGGGTGTAGGAGGCCAAGTAGAGTGTGATCAAGGGTAATGTAACTGAGAGGAATTACTGAAACCCAAATGAAGGCTGAGCATGATAGTAGGACAAGAGGAAAGTCAAAGGAAATAGAGGAAAGAGCTAGGAGGAAAAGGACATATATAAAGGTCTAAATAAAGACATGTACATATTTAAATATATTTATATATGAGGATGGGGAAATAGATCTATGTGCATATATTTATAGGTTTAGTATTAAGGTAGCAGATGGACATTGGGCCTCCACTCAAGTACTTCCTCAATTCAAGAATACTTGGTTCTATTTAACTGGCATTCCATGATGTTCACCTTTCAGACACCATCGCTGAAGACATAGGAGGTGCATAAGCAAATGTGGTGAAGAAAGCTGATGGCGCCTGTCTATCAAAAGATATAGCATCTAGTGTCTTAAAAACTTAAAGGTAAACAAGTGGCCATCTAGTTCCGAAACAACAAAGCCCACATGGAAGATGCACACCAGCCTGTGTGATTATGAAGTGTCGAAGGGATCAGGTATCAGGCATCAAAGAACAAATTCAAATCATTGTGAATGAGGGCGAGTGTAGACTGGGGCCCAAGACCCATCTGTAGGCAACTGGACATCAGTGTAGCAACGATGAAACATACAACTTTCCTCTAGTTCTTTAATGCTTCCTCCCCCCACTATCATGATCCCAATTCCACTTTACAAATCTGGCTAGACCAGAGGATGTAAATGGTTACAGCTAGGAACTGGAAACACAGGGAATCCAGGACAGATGATCCCTTCAGAACCAATGCTGAGAGTGGTGATACAGGGAAGGTGAAGGGAGGGTGGGGTAGAAAGGGGGAACCAATTACAAGGATCTACATATAACCTCCTCCATGGGGGCCGGACAACAGAAAAGTGGGCGAAGGGAGACATCAGACAGTGCAAGATATGACAAAATAATAATAATTTATAAATTATCAAGGGTTCATGAGGGAGAGGGGAATGGGGAGGGAAGGGGAAAATGAGGAGCTGATACCAAGGGCTTAAGTGGAGAGCAAATGTTTTGAAAATGTTGAGGGCAGCGAATGTACAAATGTGCTTTATACAATTGATGTATGTATTATGATAAGAGTTTATGAGTCCCCCAATAAAATGATTTTTTACAAAAAGATTTTCAGTCTCAGAAATCCTATATAGGGTCACTGTGAGTTGGAATCAATTCAATTGAAGTGAGTGTGTGTGTGTATGTGTGTGTGTGTGTGTGTGTGTATTACAGAGTACCCAGTAAGAAATCATAGAACTGGCTTACTGTGCTTATGTACTAATCTATAATGACACAATTTCACTAATATGTAGCAAAAAACTTGACGTGGGTTGTGCTGATACTATGGCTAAATTGTTTCTAAACTTTCTGTACTTCTTTCATTTTCCCTTGCTACTACCTTGGTTTAAGTTTTTATAATCTCAAGAGAAAATATTTTTATTGTTGTTAGTTATAACAGAGTTGCCTCCAAATCACATTGACCATCTATATAACAGAGAGATTGCTCAATTTTGTACAAAGTGCAAGATCATTGCTGTGCCTGAGTCCATTGCTGTAGCTTTCATGTCACTCCATCTCAGGGAAGATTCCCCTCAAGATCACTGTAAGGGCTCATTCATGGGTCTCTCTGCCCCTAAGTCTCCTCCCTCTTCAATCTCTGTTGCTGTTGCTTCCTCTCTTTCTGTACAATCATAGCCTAAGTTCTCGGAGGACACAGGCATTTCAAACATTCATAGAAAACTTGCACTATCCTTCACTTGCATGTGTTCACAACTGTTTAAACCCCCTCATATGAAAAAATCTACCTAAATTTGTACTTATCATCACAATACATCACCAATTCCATCAACCATCTTCCCAAGGTGCAAACTGATTATGGGAATTCAATGACCCGCAAATCTTTAATGACACAGAATAGCATAGGAAAACACTTCTCAACTTGATACTCACAGTTCTCCGTGACTTGCTCCAACCTACTGTCTTATCATATTCCATTTGCCTGTCACTCCACCAGCACACATTAACTATTCCTTCCACTGATTTCTGTAATCCAGTCTGTATTACCAAAGCTATTATTTTGAATACTTGTTTTCTATCTCTGCTTATTGAAATCCTACTCAATTTCTTGAGGGTAAACAAACATTTGATTAAAATGTCTTCATTTCTTTTAGTAATATGTACATTTTTTTCTACCACAGTGCTCAGTAAGCCTGTATTACAGTTAGCATGGACATTAATTTCCTGAAGTTGACTGGAGAAAATCCCTTCAATGCATCTTGAATCTTCAACCATGTCTTGCCTACTGCCTCACATGAACAAGCAAAGATATTCAATAAAAGCTAACTACTTTATCAGTCACTTCATTTTATAAGAACACAGTTTGATATTTCCCCTCTGTTACATTTGGTTCAAATATATTAATGTATTCTATCCACTTTATGGTACCTACCTTCCAAAAACCCCTGTTAATACAAGGTATTAGACAAAATTACAAATCTTGTCAAGAGCATCTCAGTTTTTGAAGGATTGGTCTTTTACTTCAGCATCTTGACCCTTAAAGAGAAAAGGACCCTTGCCTGGTAAAGACTACCTGTTTGGATCCCCTTGTCATGACCTCTGATTCAAGTTTCTAAGATCCTCCGCAAAAAAAAAAAATTAAAAACACCATAATGATGCCCTTCAGACCTCAAGTAGTGATCTTACTTTTCCGCATGCAACACAGGGTATGTATATACCAGGGAAAATGAAAAAGAAATGCGTTTAAATTTAACTCTTTAATTTCTATTTATCTTAATGTCAGTATGTAGTTATTATTGGCTACGATTATATTTTCCACATTCATGGTGATCCCGTGCACCAAGGAACAAATGCTATTCAATCTTGGACTCTGTCCATGATCAATGTCAAATGGAACCATTGTGATCCATGGGTTCTTAGTGACTGATATTCAGTAATAAATCATTGTTTTCCTCATCTATTTTTGTCTGGATCACTTCTCAGCCTTTTGGCCAAGATCAAGTATAGTATTTTTGTCTGGAATTTCTGCTGAAATTTAGCACCATAGCAAAATTAAATTTTCCACTGAAAAAGTGTAGTGGCTATATATCCAGGATCATTGGCTAGAAATTGAACCAGGTCTCTTGCATGGAAGTCAATGATTCTACCACTAAAAACTTATGAATAAGTGAAATCAGCTACCACTAGAAATACTCATCTACAATTTCGATATGCTCTAAAATCTATGGTAGCTCTCACTTTTTCTACAAGAAATCTAGGACAAACATATTAGGCAAGGTAATTCAATCCATCAAAGTAAACTCACAAGCAGGTGATTTCCTTTCATTGGTGAGAAATGAAATCTCAAACCTAATATTGAAATCATTGGATTCTACAGTTCTCACTGGAAAAGAACATCATACTTGGTCAAGTGGAAGAACAATGAAGAGGAGGAAGTCAAAGGGAGAGAGGGACCAGACCGCAACAAGGTGCAACAAGTCTTGATGGCAGCATATCATCACGAAGCAGCAAACTAACAAAGAGGTTTGTGAGGCTGGACTCAATCCCAGAGACATGGACGCCTCTCCCAGAAGAATGCACCACTCAGGACAGCACTGAATATGCAGTCAGAGGAGGAGGGGAGGTCTTCTCAGACCACAGTGGAGCAAATTGAGAGAGAGAGAGAGAGAGAGAGAGAGAGAGAGAGAGAGAGAGAACTGCATTGCATCCTGGCCAACCAAACCTTGAGGACATTTCTGTCTGAGCAGCCAATGCACAGAGAGAACCTCAGGGCTGGCACCACCACAATGACCCCTCACTGACCCACAGCACTACGGGGACAGTGCAGGAATTGGCTTGGTCTGAACTGGCCCCGCCCCCCACCAGCAGCACCACTGGGGTAATAAATGAAGGGCACACAGCAGAGCACCAAGGGGAGAAAAGCAACAAGCTTCTGAGGAATCCTGAAAATCGATTTCTGACTTGGGGGCAGGATTTGGCACCTCACCAGACTAGATCAGAAAACAGTCCTAAGGGTCAGCAGACAGGCCTAAAACGATTTATGGGGGCGCGCACGTGTGTGTTTTCCTTCTCTTTATTTTCTAATCTATATAAGATTGGCAGGATAAACAATCCTGAGTAAAAACAAGACCAACTGTTCTGGGCTGTGTGGGGTAGGTGGGGTGGGAGGGGTAGGGAGACATGAGAGAGGAGAGCGAACAACGAGAAATCTGAAATCATCGATGACAAGGAGGGTGTAGGATGCCTGGAGGGTTTGATTAAGAGCAATGTAGTTGAGAGGAATTACAGAGAGCCAAATGAAGGTTGAACATGATAGTGGGACAGAGGAATGGAAATATAGGAAAGAATTAGGAAATGATACACAATTACAGAGGTATAAATATAGGCATGAATATATGTAAATATATGAATATATGATGATAGTGATATAGGTCTATGCACATGTATTTATATATTGAGTATTAAGATAGTAGATGGGCATTGGGTCACTACTTAAGCCTCCCTCCATGGAACAACTCTGTTCTAATAATCTGGCACTCTGTAATGCTCACCTTCCCGACACAATCGCTGAAGGCAAAATGGGTACATAAGCAAATGTGGTAAAAAAAAAAAAGTTGATGGTGCCCAGCTATTAGAAGATAGAGCATCTGGGTTTTTTTTAATAAATCTTTTCATTGGGGCTCATACAACTCTTATCACAATCTATACATACATCAATTGAGCAAAGCACCCTTATACATTCGTTGCACTCGTCATTCTCAAAATTCACCTTCCACTTGGGTTCCTGGAATCAGCTCGGTATCTCTTTTTTTCCCCTCCTCCTCCCTCCCCACTCCCCCCCTTCCCCCTGGTCCCTTAATAGTTTATAAATAATTATTATATCTTATCTTACACTCCCCGGCGTCTCCCCTCACCCACCTTCCCATTGCCCATCTCCCAAAGAGGAGGTTACACATAGATCTCCAAGATCGGTTCTCCCTTTCTACACTCCCTTCCATCCTGGTGTTGCCACTCCAACTGCTGGTGTTGAGGGGTTTGTCCGTCCTAGATTCCCTGTGTTTCCAGATCCCTACTGCACCGCTGTACATCCTCTGGTCTAACCAGGTCTGCAAGGTAGAATTGGGGTCATGATAATTGGGAGGGGAGGAAGCGTTCAGGAACTAAAGGAAGGTTTTGAGTTTCATTGTTGCTACCCTGAACCCTGAGTGACTCATCTCCTCCCCACTACCCCCCTGCAAGGGATGTCCAGCTGTCTACAGATGGGCATTGGGTCCCCATCATGCACTCCCCCTCATTCACGGTGATGTGATTCCCACCACCACCACCCCTGCCTTTGTTGTTTGAGACCTGGTCTCCTCTGCCCTTCACGATCACCCATGTTGGTGTGCTGCTTCCGTGTGGGCTTTGTTGCTTCTGGGCTAGATGGTCACTTGTTTGCTTTCAAGCCTTTAAGTCCCCAGACGCTATATCTCTCAGTAGCCGGGCACCATCAGCCTTCTTCACCACACTTGCTTATGCACACCTTCGTCTTCAGCGATTATGTGAGGAAGGTGATCACACAATGATTGTTTTTGTTCCTTGGTGTCTGCTACATGGTCCATTCTTAAAGGCTTGAAGTCAAATAAGCAGCCACCTATCAGGGAAGCAAAAAATCTCTCAGGGAAGAATCACACCAGCCTGTGTGATCTTGAGGTGTTGATAGGATCAGCTATCAGGTATCAGAAGAACCAAAACAATCATATTGATGCAACCTAAGAGGTTTGGAGTAGAGACCCAGGGCCCATCTGTAGACAATTTAACATCCCTTCACAGAAGAGTCACAAGGAAGGAATGAATCATCCAAGGTGCAGTATAGCACAGACAAAACACACAACATTCCTCTAGTTTTTTAATGCTTCTTTCCTACACCCCCCCCCCACACACACACACTCAAACTATCAGGACCCTTACATATCTGGCTAGACTGGAGCATGTAGTTGGGTACAGAGAAGAGCCCTCAATACATGGAATCCAGGACAGACCAACCCCTAGGAACAGTAATAGTAGTGGAGATACAATGAGGGTAGGGGAAAGGGGGAAACAGGGAGCTCATCAATGATCAATGTTTAAACCACCCCACATGTCCAGGGGAGGAAACAACAGAAATGTGGGTGAAGGGAGACAGTGGATGGTGTAAGATATGAATAGAACAATAAGTTATACTTTATCAAGGGTACAGTAGCGTAGGAGGGTGGGGAAGGGACAGAAAAAGAGGAGCTGATAACCACGAGCTCAAGTAAAAATAAAATGCTTTTGAAAATTATGAGGCAACATTTGCACAAATGTGATTGATACAATTGATGTACGGATTGTTATAAGAGCTGCAAGAGCCTTTAAAAATGATTTAAAAGAAAGAAAGAGACTAGTGAAAGGATACAAGCCGGATGCACCCCTTTCCTGGCCTTAAGCCATGCAGTTTCCCCTTACTGTGTTTGAATGTCTGCCTCTTGGTCTGTGTACAGGTTCTGCATGAGCACAATGAATTGTTTTGGAATTCTCATTCTTGGCAATTTTCCCATAGTTTGTTGTGATCCACAGGTGAATGCTTTTGAAAAATGAATAAAGGACAAGCAAATAAAAAAGATCATCAAGATGTATGGACACAGTGCTGCAACAATGGGCTCAAACTTAACAATGGTGACAGCTTTGCTTTGTTTATTGCATGTGGGTCACTTGATGACACCTGACAACAATAGTGTTCCCTTAATTAAATGTAATAAAATAATTGGCAATGTCACTGAGCATCCTATCAAAGAAATCTTTAAAGTACATATTTTTTGCATTTTCTCTGTACACCCCTAACCCTCACGCCAAACACATACAGTTACACACTCACATATATGCAAAACTTTGGCTGGGCCTAAACTCAAAAAGAATATCAAATTTTAAATGCAGGAAGATACAAAAATATACATAATCACAAATACGAATTATCTTTCAAATTAAATGTTTTGTTACCTAATATGCTTTTTTTTAAAAAAGTAGAGAATGGGTATTTTACATAATCTTTTATTTTGTAGTATAATCTGATGGAAATTTAAAACATAAATGGATGCATTATGTTGCTTTTAGCATTAGGTACCATTGACCAGGTTTTAACCCATACCGACCTATGTACAAAAAGAGCACAATGCTGCCTTGTACTAAGCCAGTCTCTCAAGTTTTATTATATTTGGGCCCGTTGTTGCAGCCACTGTGCCATTCCATCTCACTGAAGGTCTTCCTTATTTGTTGTTGGTTCTATTTTACCAAGCATGCTGTCCCTCTCCAAGAACTAGTCCCCCTTCATAATATGTCCAAAGTATGTTAGAAGAAACCTTGCCATCTCCTTTCTAAGGAGAATTCAAGCTGTTCTTCTTCCAAGAGAAATTTGTTTATTCTTCTGGAAGTCTTTAATACATTCAATATTATTTGCCAATAACACCATTCAAAGGCATCAATTAATCTTTGGTCTTCTTTTTTCATTGTCCCAGTTTTGCATTCATATGAGATGATTGAATATATCATGACTAGCGTCAGGCATATCTTAATCCTCAAAGTGACATCTTTGTTTTTAAACACTTTAAAAAGTTATTTTGCATAAAATTGGCCGAAATTGTTACACCATTTGATTTCTTGGCTGCTATTTCCATGACATTTACTGCGGATCTAAGTAAAATTAAATCCTTGACAAATATAATATTTTCTCTATCATGATGTTGTTTATTGTTTATAATCACACAATTGTGATTATTTTTGCTTATTTAGCACTGAGTTGTAATCCATTCTGTCTTTGAGCTTCATCAGCAAATGTCTCAAATCCTTCTCAATTTCTGTAACCTAAGTTATACCATCTGCATATCACAAGTTATTAATGAGTTTCCCTACAATTCTGATGCCAGATTTTTCTTCATATAATTCATTTTCTCATATTATTAGGTCAATGTACAGATTTAACAAGTGTGTTGAAAGAATACAACCCTGGTGCACAACTTTCTTGATTTTGAAACAAACCCTTTTCCCTTTGTTCTATTCAAACAATATCCTCCTGATCTATAGATAGGTTTTGCATAAGCCTAATTAAGAATTTTGTCATTCCCATTCTTTGCAGTTATGTCCATAATTTGTTATGATTCACACAGTTGAATGCCATTTCACAGTCAACCAAATACAGGAAGTATCTTTCTGATATTCTCTATTGTAAGCCAAGATCCATTTGACTACATCACTGATAGACTTCATTCCCCACATTTTTCAGCATTTCCGTATCTAGCTTGAATTTTGGACTGTTCCCTGTGATGTACTGCTGGAACAATTTTAAATTATCTTCAGCACAATATAATTTATACATAACATCAATGATATTGCTTACTAATGTCTACATTCTGTTGTGTCACTTTTCTTTGTGATGGGCACATATGTGAATCTCTTCCAGTTGGTTGGCCAAGTAGCTGTTGCCTCCTAAGTTTCTTGGCATATATGTGTGAGTATTTATTTCCAGTGTTGCATCCATTTGTTGAAATATCTCTTTTAGTATTCTGTCCATTCCCAGAGACTTGTTTTACTTGCACCATGAGGGTTGCTTTTTCCTTCAATAAATCAGGTCTTGATCATGTTATTAAGTGCCGTCAAGTTGGTTCTCACCCATAGCAACCTTCCGCACCGAAGAGTGAAACACTGCAGGGTCCCACACCAGCCTCACAATTGTTGAGCATCAGCCAAATCCTTTTGGTACGGTGACTGTATTTCTTCTATTTTCCTTGCTTCCATCGTTCAGTTTCCTGTTGTTAAATTTTTGTCCATAGTATCTTTTTTTCAATATTGAAATTAGAGGCTTGAGGGGTTTTTTGGTGTGGTTTTTTTTTTTCAGTTCTTTGAGCATGAGAAATGCCAGGTAGGTTCGTCCCTTCAGATTTTCTGACCCCGCGTCTGAGCACATTTCACTATACTGCTTATCTTTGACTTAGTGAGCCACCTTTGAAATCTTTTGTTCAGCTCTCTTATTTCATTTCTTTCTTTCTTTACTTTAGCTACTCGACCTTTAGGAGCAAGTTCAGAGACTCTTCTGACATCCCTTTTAGTCTTTTCTTTCTCTCTTTTCAAAACCATTTTATCGGAAGGTAATGCAGATATCATATCATTCCAAAGTTAAATCATATCTAGCAGTCTGGTACAATTGCTGCCACAGCTTCAAAACATTCTTTTCCTTATTGAACTCCTTGGCATCAGCTTCCTTTTACCCCTACACTGTACCCTCCGCCAAAAAAAAACAAACAACACTTATTCAACTTGCTGCCCCTCTAAATTCATCAATCTTGGGTTTCCTATACTGAAAAACAGAAAGACACATAACAAAAATTTGAGAGACTGACCCCAGTGACACAACACATCTGAGATAAATATGACCTTTGCTGTCTTCATGTCTGCTGTTCTTTTTTTTTTTGCTGTTCTTGATATTATTTCACACATGATCTGATCTTCAGTCATTAATGTTCAACACCTCAAGCCTATTTTGAGGTGCTTTATTAATTCAGGTATGATATATGCAAAACTGTGGTTCGACTCGTGTAGACTTGTTAAATGTATTTCAGCTTCATCTTGAATTGGTATGTGCACAACGGATGATGTGCTCCATAGCTGAGCCCAGGCTTGTTGGGATTGATGAGAGTGAGCCTCTCTATTATCTCTTTGTACAAGGAAGTTGACTGCATTCCTGTGTATTCCAGCATGCGAAGACCATGTATATAGTCACCATGTAATTCGTTGAAAAATATATTTGTAATGAGTAAGTCATTGATCTCTGGTATGATTTCTATCACCAAAGCCATACTGCTAACTACTAATTCTTTTTAGTTTACAACTTTGCATTCCAGACACGAGACAATAAATACACCTTAACTGCACATTTGATCAATTTCAAACAGAAGTTTGTAAAATTCTTATATTTCTTCACCTTTGGCTATAGAAGTTAGTATGTGAATTTGAATAATATTAGAGTGAATATGAATAATTTCATGTACTTTAGACATGCTGGAGAAGGACATCATTCTTGAAGTAGAGGAGGAGTGAAAAAGAGGAGAGCGCTCGACAAGATGGATTGACCTAGTGGCTACTGCAGCGGGCGCAAACATAAGAACAATGTGAGGCTGGCACGGGACCGGGCAGTGTTCTGTTCTGTTGTACATAGATAGGGTCATTATGAATTGTGACTGACTTGATGACACCTAAGAACAACAGTATTAACTGATCATCTTTGCAGACAGATGGCTATTATCCTACAATCAACAACATTGTACTTCAAGATCCATCTTGAAATTTTTTTAAATGATGAATGCAGCATCATTTCACTTCAATTTGTCATTCTTGACATTGGAGACCTTATGATTGTCTGCTTCCAAATGGCCAATACCAGTTCATTTCAGCTAGCCAACACCTAGGATATCAATATTTATGCTCTCCATTTCACGTTTCACAACTTCCAATTTTCCTAGGTGCATGCTTTGTACAATTCCACATTCTGATTCTTAAGGGATGCTTGCAGATGTTTCTTCTCATTTTGAATCATGCAAATGAAGATGCTGAAAGCTTTCCTCCATCCCCGTCATTCGTGTCAACACAGCATTTTGAATGCAGCTCTTCCCCACCTTGTATTTTTAGTGTCTTCCACCCTGAGGGACTCATCTTGAAGCATTATGTCAGACAATGTTCATAAAGTTTAAATTGACTGAGCTTTAAGAAAGCGATCATTGTGTCTTTTTCACTACTGTGTCTTAGTCTGTGAGCTCTACTGAAACTGGTCCTCCATGGGCGCCCCTGTTGGCATTTGCAACACTACTGGCAAAGCTTCCAGCATCACAGCAACACACAAGCCACTGAGATAGGACAAACTGCCAGGTGAGTGGCAAGGAAATACTGTTTAGCTTATAAAATTATACTTAAACACATCACAGATTTTAATAAATTCCCATGTTTTCTGAAAACGAAGCATCTTTTTATAAGATAAAGTAATTTTAAAAATGTAATGTTACCTATCTATGCCATAAAGAATCAGCTAATTTATCTGTGTAAAAGCTTCTCAGTTCTGTTAGTTCAAAGGCAGTGACAGCTGATATTAAAATCAGCATGATAAATGTAAGTGATAGAGCAAATGTAGCTTCCTTTTCTATTACATATAAGCTACTGTAAGTTTCACCACTTCTATACATATCACTATTGTAATATTATATTTTTATAAAACCAATTATTTAAACTTTTATTTCTCCTTAAAAAATAGTTAATAATCTATGCTACCAATTTGCATCCAATCCAAATAATTTTCATCCAGCCCAAATAATTTACACAGATGCAAACTCAAAAATCTTTTTATCAAGTGGATATTTTAATTTAACATAGGCTCTTAAGAAGTAAGATATTTGATTATTTTCTTTGTATGGTATTGGGTCAATAAAGGAGACTGTATATTCTAGGCACTGTTGATAACATTTGTTTCTTCAACCCTTGGGAGTTTGAAGTATATAGTAGGCACATTAGGCTAATACTTGAGAAGCTGATTTACCAATATATAACATAATGAATTGGGTTTTCATATTATCTCAAATTTCATTTATGAGATTATGAAAAACAACATATCTCACTTAAACAAATCTGATCAATAGAAGCAAAATTTGGGTGTGACACAAATATGAATTGCTCACCTGCTAAACACACATGAGGCAATGACATAATCTAGTATCAAAATTTCCCCTATCTTATTTAGAGGACTAAGAGGGCAAAGTTTCATTCCGAATTCTGATCTCTCTGATATTAGTCTTTCATAGTACTGTCTTTGCTAACATTATAAAATTTTATGAAGGGTGAGTTCATAATTATTAATGAATAGGGTCCAAAGTGCTGAAATGCTTCTGTGAAATCATAGTGCTAGTAGTTGGGAGACTCAAAAACACAAAAATATTTAGCATCATCTTTAATACCATCTGGTATCAATAGGTAGACAATGATTTCATATGTTTCTAAAATTTTATGGAACCAGTGAAGAAACAGTATCTTTGACCCCTCTATTTCTAAAGGATATTGTCAAAAAAAATGGGTTAGTTAAGAAGAGAGATAAAGTGTAAATGAGTGTATAGCCTTTAATCCATATTTATGTTTTTTGATTTATTGTTAGAATTGTATTTTTACTTTGAGTTCCTGAACTGTCAGCTTTAGTAATCCTAAGTGGGATTAGCTACCCGAGTGGGCCACTGTTGAAGATGCACTTGGCCGTCATTATGTTCACTGTAGTACAGAAGATGCAGTCAATAAAACTGAGCATGTCAAAACCAGGCTATTCAACAGGTGATCTTAAGGAATGTTAACGTTGTCATTCAAGAGCTGCTAAGAGTTGGACAGGCTAATCATGGATGCAACCATCTGAAAGTCACCGATGACCTTGACAAATGTTTTAACTGAAATGATGAGAAGATAAAGTCTGATTGGAGTGAGTTCAGGACAGAATGATGGCTTCCACAGAATGATAAACCAGACTTTCTGAAATAGTCCTTCTGCTAATAATCAAGTAGATCATGACTAAACAAGCAGTTTAAAAGAGCTGCTGTGTTTGCATGAAGCATCTACACACACACACAAAACCCAAGAGCTAAAACCAAAGTAGGGAGTGCTGGGCAATTTCAAATGAGATGGGAAATAGGCTATGTTGAAATTACATGCATATATTATGAATAAAGAGAGACTAACCCTTAGCTAAGTCTTGTTACCCCTGCTTCTAAGGAGCATTCTGGCTGTACTTCTACCAAAATTGATTTTTTTTAATTTGTCTGGAAGCCTATGGGATATTCACTGATCTTTTCCAACACCATAAGTCACAGGCACCAATTTCTTCAGTCTTCCTTACTCATTTCCCAGCTTTGGAATGCATCTGATGCAATTGACAAGACCAACACTTGGATCAGGTGCACCTTAGTCCTCAAAGTGACATCATTGCTCTTCGGCACTTTTGAAGGTCTTTTGCAGATTTTCTCAATGCGATGTGTTATTTTATTTCTTGACTGCTGCTTCCATGGACACTGGTTGTGGATCCAAGTGAAATGAAATCCTTGAGAACTTCAATATCTTCTCCATTTATCATGAGATTATTGGTCCAGTTATGAGGATTTTTGTTTTCTTTACATAATCCAAACCGCAGGCTGCCACCTATGATATTGATAAGTTCCTCAAATCCTCCTGGTTTTCAGCAAACAAGATCGTGCCATCTGCGTATCGCATGCTGTTAACGATCCTTCATATGACTACTTCTCAGATTAGCTCATCTACTGAGCCAGTCTTCTTTCAGTTTGGTGACTTTTTTATTTCTCTGACACTGAGGTTAGGCAATTAGTATTTCAAATGCCAGAAGGGTCACCCATGGTAATAGCCAAGTTTCAGCAGAGCTTCCAAAGTAATACATGTTAGGAAGAAGGATGTAGTGTCTACTCATGTAAAAATTGACTTATGAATACAATCGTGAAAATAAAACACTGCTGCTGCCTAACTCATAGAAACATACTGTTAATTTTTTTTAAAAGCACAGAAAAGGCCTCCCCGCCCCTGCCGGCCGCCCTGCCAGCTCCTGGCCAGCCCCCTGCTCCAGGACCCGGAGCGGGCCTAGCTAGCGAGCGGAGCCGCTGTCCTTGAGCCTAGGGGATCCGAGCAGTGAGCGGCGCTGCCCCGCCCCGCTCTACCCGCGAGGGTGGCCAGAGGCAGCCAGGATGACAGCTCTCCCCAGGACCCGAGGCACCCACTGAAAAACAGGATCAGCAAGTCCCGCTGGAAGCTCCTGGCCGTGCTGGTGCTGGTCCTGATCGTCATGGTGTGGTGCTCCATCTCCCGGGAAGAAGACAGGTACATTGAACTCTTTTACTTTCCCATCCCAGAGAAGAGGGAGCCTTGCCTCCAGGGCGGGGCCGAGAGGAAGGCTTCTAAGATCTTTGGCAACTCCACCCGAAATCAGCCCATTTTCCTCCAGCTGAAGGGCTTTTTCTGGGTCAAGACACCTTCTGCATACGAGCTGCCCTATGGGATCAAGGGGAGCGAAGACCTGCTTCTCCGGGTCTTAGCCATCACCAGTCACACCATGCCGGAGAGTATCTAGAGCCTGAAGTGCCGCCGCTGTGTGGTGGTGGGGAATGGGCACCGGCTGCGGAACAGCTCGCTGGGAGAAGCCATCAACAAGTATGACGTGGTCATCAGATAGCACAGTGCCCCAGTGGCTGGCTACGAGGGCCACGTGGGCACCAAGCCCACCATGCGCCTCTTCTACCCGGAATCCGCCCATTTCGACCCCAGAGTGGAGAATAACCCAGACACGCTCCTGGTCCTGGTGGCGGTTAAGGCAATGGACTTCTACTGGATCAAGACCATCCTGAGCGACAAGAAGCGGGTACGAAAGGGTTTCTGGAAACAGCACCCCCTCATCTGGGATGTGAACCCCAAACAGATTCGGATTCTCAACCCCTTCTACAAGGAGATAGCAGCGGACACACTGCTGAGCCTGTCCTTATAGCCATCTCAGAAGAGTAAACAGAAGCCCACCACAGACTTATTGGTTATCACCTTGGCTCTGCACTTCTGTGACTTGGTGCACATTGCTGCCTTTGGCTACCCAGATGTCTACAACAAGAAGCAGACCATTCACTACTATGAGCAGATCACGCTCAAATCCATGGCGGGGTCAGGACACAATGTCTCCCAGGAGGCTCTGGCCATCAAGCGGATGCTGGAAACAGGAGTTGTCAAGAACCTTACTTACTTCTAACTCGGGCAGGAGACGCGCATGTACGTCGGTCTGCCCACTCTGCTGCAAAAGACCTCTCCTCCCATCCAAGGGGTGCCCGGTGTCAGCACTAGCCACTGGCCTCACCTCCCCCTGCCTGGGGAGCAGTTCCTGAACCGGCCAGGGCAAGAGGCGGCCATGCCCCAGGCTTCACTTTTGGAGCCCAGCTGTGGTCATGGCAGAGACCCGGGGGCTGCAGGAGCTGACCCAGGATGGGGCTGGATGCCTTGATCTCCCCCTCTACCAGCGCTGAGAGGTTATTTAATGGGCTATTTAATTAAGGGGGAGAAGGTGCTATGGGCTGGTCCCATGGCATCCAGAAAGGGGGCATGGTACAGTATTGTGCTCACTTTTTATCAAAACACAGATGATGGACCCACAAGGCCTTAGACTCCAAGCAGGCCTCCCAGCAGGGTGGGGCAACCTGGAGGGGCGGGGGCCCTCCAGAGGGGCTGTGACGTCCCAGCAGGCATGGGAAGAACATCAGTGGAGGACTCTACGGTGAAGGGGACCGAACTAGAAACAAGGTTTCAATGCGCCATTAAACTATTTTACCTAAAACCGAAAAGAAAAAAAGCACAGAAAACCAAGACACGGAAGACTTTGTACAGCCTGTGTATTTTCATAAAGTCACAAAATGAGAAAAACTAAATATAAATAGACATATATATATGTATGTGTGTATGTATGTATACACACACATATATGAGATCTTAGGTGCTGTCCAGTCAGTTATAACCCAAACCAACTCTATGTAAAGCAGAAAAAAGAGATATATAAACATAGAAAGATGTACCATATATACTCGATGTATAGACATTTCTCTATGCATAGAGACATGATATTATAGGAGAGCGGTTACCTTGGAGAGAATAAAGGGAGTAAAGGAGAGAAGGTGCAAACCAACGCCATAATACTGATCCCTTTAGTTCCTAAATTGGGTGCGTAGAGCACAGGTGTTCATTATAATACTTCATGGTTTATATAAATGTTACATTATTTAGTACATATCAAATCTTATATTACAAACACATTTTGAAACGAGAAATAATAGAATGTGATGACAGAAGTAGCACATGCAGCCAGGCATTTCCCAGGGTTCTGCTTAAAAAAAGAAAGAAATTTAAAAAGAATCAAAACTGGAAGTGATATGAGAGTAAGAAAAGACTTTATTTTTCTATTTTGATGGGGAAGGCTGTTTTCCTTTTTAAGATGGGAGATATTATAGCATGTTCATATGTTCATAGGGATGGCAGAAGCCCCAGGGTAATCATTGGTGATCAAGGGGATAATTACAGGAACAGAGTCTTTGAATGGGAAAAAAGAACTTGGATCCAGGCTGTCAGTGAAGTTGCTCATTTTAGAATGGAGCAAGAATAGTTTATCTGCACTACTAGTTGGGAAGACAGATCAGGTACAATTGATATATTTGTTGATATGAAGATCATGAAATGTGAAGCAGGGTCATCAACTTATAGTGAGACAGGGTGAGGTAAATGAGCAAACATGGAAAGTTTGAGGAAAGTGGAGAATGTGGTTAATATTGAGAGCAAATAGGAAAAGGACGTGCAGTGGGCATCTTTGGAGGTGTGCATTCTCTTGAATTTCCCATCTCACTGTGCACTCATTATCATTCTCCCCTGCTGGGTTTTTCTTCTTTTCCCAACATATGAATGTTTAAGGGCCTGAGATTAGTCCTCAGATGTATTCTTTTCGTGTGTCTAGATGAGCTCACCGAATCCTGTAGCGATAACTGTCATCCAATTAAGGACCCATAAGTGGTTAACTACAACTCCTGCCGCTGCCAAGAAATCTATATTTGTACTTCCAACTGCCTGTGTGTCACTTACACTTTCATGTCCAAAAGATATCTGAAATTTAGCATTCCAAAAAAAGTTGATTTCCCCCCTTGCCCATTCTTCTATCTACTCTTCTTCAAGACAGCAAAAGGCTCTACTGTTCATTCAGTTGGTCAGGGCAAAAATTTAATATTTTTGATATATTTATCTCAAACACCTCACATCCAACTCATCAGCACCTTATAGAAGCTCCACCTTCAAAATAAGCCTTCAGTATAATCACCATCTCTCTCTTGACTACTTCTGCTCTAAGCCACCATTGTTTTCTCTTAATCACTGCACTAGTTTCTCTGCTTCCATATTTGCTCTTCGCCCAACTCCACAACATTACTCACATTCAATCAAGGAAATAATTTAAAAACATAACTCAGATAACATATGTTTAAAATTTCCATGCTTGAAGGTGAACAAGTGGCCATCTAGCTCAGAAGCAACAAAGCCCACATGGAAGAAGCACACCAGCCTGTGTGGCCACGAGGTGCCAAAGGGACCAAGTATAAGGCATCATCCAAAAAAAATACCATAGTGAAGGGGGAAGTGTAGAGTGGAGACCCAAAGCCCATTTGTCGGCCACTGGAGATCCCCTCACAGAGGGGTTTAGGAGAGGAGATGAGTCAGTCAGGGTGCGATGTAGTACCGATGAAGAATACAGCTTTCCCCCAGATCCTGCATGCTTCCTCCTCCCAACTACCATGATCCGAATTCTACCTTACAAGTCTGGATAGAGCATAGGTTGTACACTGGTGCATATAGGAGCTGGAGGCACAGGGAATCCAGGGTGGACAATACCTTCAGAACCAGGTGTGTGAGGGGTGATACTGGGAGAGTAGAGGGTGAGTGGGTTGGAAAGGGAAATGATTACAAGGATGTACATGTGACCTCCTCCCTGGGAGACGGACAACAGATAAGGGGGTGAAGGGAGACTCCAGAGAGGGCAAGATATGACAAAATAATAATCTATAAATTTATCAAGGGCTCATGGGGGGGGAATGGGGAGGGAGGGGGGAAAAAAGAGGACCTGGTGCAAAGGACTTAAGTGGAGAGCAAATGCTTTGAAAATGATTCGGGCAAAGAATGTACAGATGTGCTTTATACAATTGATGTATGTATATGTATGCATTGTGATAAGAGTTGTACGAGCCCCTAATAAAATGTATTTTTTTAAAAAGAAAGGATGTATGGCACCATTAGAGATTGTTCCCAATTAAGAAATAAACAAAATCAAAGCATAAAAAAACTTTCCATGCTTCCGGTCAAACAATCCAGAATCCAGTCTTTGCATGATGTCTCTGACTTTACAAGATTTAGTGTTGACTCATTCTCTGACCCTCAACAAAATGGATTGACATAGTTGAGAGTGACTCAACAATAAGACCCATAGTGAGGATGGTGCAGGACCAAGCAGTGCTTCATTCTGTTGTACGTAGGATCACTATGAGTTGGAACCAACTTGACAGCGTTTAACCACAATACTTCTCTGACCACATTTCCCATCACCCTCTGCTTCATTTTGCGTCAATCAGCATTCTTCCTTTATCTTGCACATACAAAGCTAATCCACATTCCAGGTGCTTGGTACCCTGTGTTTTAAGTCTGGGTACATTAGAGAAACCAATCCACAGAAAATCATATGTATATAAGAGAACATTTTATATAAAGGGTAAGTGTACAATAAGAAAGCAACCCAACCTAGTGTTGTCCAAGCCCATAGGTCCGACCCCGATTTACAAAATTCTCCTCCATCTCACAAAACACACCTAATGACACTGACTGCAGGAGGAAAGCCAAGCAGTGAGCATGTAAGCATCTTAGCCCTGGCAGAGGTCTCCACGCGGCTGCTCCAGCACCCAGGTCTGCATCGGGGGAGGTGCATGTAGCTTTTCCTCAGAGATGTCTTGCAGGAAATGAGCCTTCCCAGCTGAAGCAGGGAACTAGCTGCACCCTGGTCTGAACACCAGAGAGCAAGAGGAGACCCGAGAACTAGATAGGCGAGGCTCACTGAGCCTTTTCTCTCTCCACCCTTCAATTAATCCCACATGTGTTTAACATCCAGGTTGACACAATAAACCTTAACTATCTCAATCCACCCCTTGCCAACTTGGCACCTGTACACATTCTTTAGCCTAACAATTTCCGTTACCTAACACCTACACCTTAAACCTATAACTTTATAAATATACTGTATATACTCAAATATAAGCTGACCCAAATATAAGCCAAGGTACCTAATTATTACCTGGGAAACCAGAAAAACTGATTGACTCGAGAATAAGCCTAGGGTGGGAAATGCAGGATGTGAATTAACACATAGACCAGAGGGGAGAGACAGAGCGCAGCCACAGACACATCCATACCAGTCCAGCTACTGGCGTAAGTGAATCACTACGGGTGCTTCTGCGAATTGGAGCCATCCACGTCGTAGGATGGCTCTGATTGGTTAGATGTGAGTAAACAAACATTCAAGGCCCTGCAGTGTCAGTGGGGCTTTGAATGAACAGTGGAGGAATGGCAATTATCGTGAAATGTTACACCTTGCTGGGGTACCACTGACCTGTGTATAAGCTGAACCCCAGTTTTTCAGAACATTTTTTGTGCTGAAAAACTCGGCTTATACACAAGTATATACAGTATTCCCCAGCCTATTAAAGTTTATAAACCAACCACTTCATATCTATATTCCCCCTAATTTGGGGTATCCAACTGCTACATTGCCCACTTACATCAACCCAGTGCTCTGAGGAGGATATTTTTTGACATGAAGAACCTTCATTCCAGTTGGAACCTTGTGAAGTCCATATCCATAAGCAAAGTCAAATCGGGACAGACCATCTATGAAATCAGAAAAAATATGCACCAGTTCACAGGCTCAAATATCTCTTCATCTGGCCAGGTACTGGTCAACTCAATGTGGACCGCCTCATTCAGCTTCCACAGGGTGCCCATTGGTCGACTTGCCTTTAGATCATGGGCTCTCACAAATACTCAACAAGTCTAGCCCCCTCATGCTAGGTCAGGAACTTTAAACCAGTCAACCCACTTTCATCTTCTCCCCTTTTTTCCTGTAAACCAAGTCCACAGGTGTCAGTTGCCAAACTCAGCCCATCTCTTTATTGCTGCATTTCTCCCACTTCCACTAAGCAAGTAGATGCAGGTGGTCACCTAGCAAGCATTTCAGCCTGCTCATAGGCTCCCTTTAACCTGCAGTCCTAGAGAGGAGTTTTTTTCATGGTTCAAGATTTTTTCCAACTTCTGACAAAGACAACTGGTTCCTGAGTACTCCAAAGCACTGGGTGGGGCACATCTTTTCAAAGTTTTCTTTTCAGACATAGCCTAAACCTACGTAAAGATCAAATTTTAATGAGTGAAAGCAAGTGGGCTTAAAAGCTTTCTATTTTCATACTTCCCATATTCGTTCCAGAAAATAACCAAGTAAACAGTGTGGCTTTATCGGACCTCTGGCTAGCCACAGAAGAAAAACTACCATGAGGGAGAGGTCAAACAAACATCTACTCTCCATCTTATGATTTGTTTCTCCAGAACTCCACTCCTGGTACCATAATGTGTTAGTCTGGGTACATTAGAGAAACCAATCCACAGAAACTCATATGTATATGAGAGAATTTTACATAAGGGGTAAATGTACATTAAGAAAGCATCCCAACCCAGTGCTAGCCAAGCCCATAAGTCCAACATTAGCCCATATGTTTGACACCGATCTACAAAGTCCTTCTCAATCTCACAGAACTCACACAATGACACCGACTGCAGGAGGAAAGCCGAATCAGTGAGCGTGTAACCATCTCAGTGCTGGCAGGGTTCTCCACAGTGCTGTTCCAGTACCCATTGCTGCATCGGGGTAGGTTCATGTAGCTTCTCCTCAGGGATGCCTCGCAGGAAGTGAGCCTTTCCAGCTGAAGCACGGAACTGGCTAAGGGAGCTGCACCCCTCTCCGACCATCTGAGAACTCGAAAGGTGAGGCTCACCAAGCCATTTATCTCTCTGCCCTTCAATTAATCCCACGTGTGTTTATTAGCCAGGTTGGTATAATAAACTTGAACTATCTCACCCTGCCTTCATTAGGATCGCTGCTTAAGTATTACCTTCTTAAGGTGATATTTTTTTGCGCAAGAGCGCAGGTTTCTTCATCTTTCTTGTCATTTACTTTTCTTAATTTCATATTTGAAATTACTTTTTAAATATATATCTTTAGTTATGCCACTAAAAAGAAAAGTTCTATTAAGGCAGAGATTTTGCAGTCTTGTTCACAATTTTGAATCTTTAATAATGCTTGGATATATCTATATGTGCATATATTTGTTGATTGAAAGAATTCAAACTTATCTCAAAAGATTTGGAGGTTACAACAAAATTTATTTATTTTTATTTTTTTTATGGGGGCTCTTATAGCTCTTATCACAATCCATACATATATCCATTGTGTCAAACCCATCTGTACATATGTTGTCATCATTTTTTCAAAACATTTTTTTTTCTACTTGAGCCCTTCGTAAAAGCTCCTCATTTTTCCCTTCCTTCCTCACCCTCCCTCCCCCCAGGTCCCCTTGAAAATTTATAATTATTTTTTCATGTCTTACACTGACCACTGTCTCCTTTCACCCACTTTTCTGCTATGCAACCCCCTGGAAGGGGAGGTCCATACATAAATTATTGTAATCGGTTCCCTCTTACTCCCCACCCACCTTCCCTTTCCCTCCTAGTATCAGTGTTCCCCTTATTGGTCCTGAAGGGTTTATCAAGTAGTGTTTCCCTGTGATGCGAGTTCTTATCTGTACCAGTATACATTTTCTGGTCTAGCCAGATTTGTACGATAGAATTGGGGTCATGATAGTGGGGCAAGGAAGCATTAAAGAACTAGCGGAAGGTTGTATGTTTCGTCAGTGCTGTACTCCATCCTGACTGGCTTGTCTCTTCCTTGTGCCCCTTCTGACTGGGGGCGTCCAATTAATTACTGATGAGTTTTGTGTCTCCACCCTGCCCTCCCCCAATTCCCATTGACATGTTTGTTTGTTTATTTGTTTGTTTTGCTTTGTTTGGGGTCTTTGATGCATGATCCAATTGAGACTTCATGATCACACAGGCTGGTGTGCTTCTTTCTATCGGACTTTGCTGATTTTCAGCTAGATGGCCACTTGTTTATCTTCTAGCTTTGAAGACCCCAGATGCTATATCTTTTGATAGCTGGGCACCATCAGCTTTCTTCACTATATTTGCTTATGCACCATGTTGTCTTCAGTGATCATGTCAGGGCAGGGGAACATCACAGAGTGCCATGTTAGTAGAACAAATTGTTCTTGAATTGAGGGAGTACTTGAGTGGAGGTTCAATGTCCACCTCCTGCCATAATACTTTATAAATAAATAAATATATGTACCTAGATATATTCCCCTATAATTATATACAAATGTATAAATATATATAGCCTGTATTTAGACCTCTATAAATGCCCGAGTTCTTTCCTCTATATCCTTTTACTTTCCTCCTGTTCCACTCTCATACTCGTCCTTCATGTGGAGTTTGGTAATTCCTCTCGGCTACATTGCTCTTGATCAAGGCTCCCCACAACCCCACCCCAAGCATCCCATGGCCTCCTTGCCATCAATTTTAGGTTACCTATTCTTCCCTACAACATTTTTAATTGGTAAATCTATCTTTAAAGTAATATTGGTTGTATCAAGCTTATAGCTTTATAGTTCATGGAGACTAAAGAAGACAGTTGTTGGTAGAGTGGTTAAAGCAGTCTGCTGCTAATCAAAAGGTTTGTGGTTCAAACCCAACTGCTACTTAAAGGGAAACGATGTAGTCAGCTTCTGAAAGGATTTACAGTCTTAGCAGTCGGACTGGACTCCATATAGACACACCAAACCCAGAGGATGATGTCCGTACATGGAGTAGGTAAGGCACAGAGAGGACTGTGGGACTGCCAACAGCCCAAGACATGTTGTCCCCTAACTGCAGCATATGTCAACAGAGGACAATAATGGGGATACATGGCGGGGAGATAGTGCAGACTGAATCCCCCACAGCAGGACAAACTGAGAAGGGAGCACAACCTATCAGTAATTTGAGTAAAGTGGACCCACAGAGCCCCTGAAGAGCCCCAAGAATGGACTTTGGGCCAGGAGGGGCAGCTCCTGGATCTACACCAAAACCAGGGTGGAGGGACTCATGGGGGCCAGCGGACAGACCTGGATCTATGTAGGGGTTTTTTTGGCCCCCTCTCTTTTTCTTTTTTCAATTTTATGTTTTCCTATTGTCCTGATTAGGACATTGCTGGTTTGCCTGTTTATATGGGACGGACATGGAAGGGAATCTCTGGGAGAAAGCAATGGGGTCAATGGCCCCAGAGGGTCTTGCAGAAGAAGGAGGTGGGGAGAAGGGTGTAGTGAGAGGATGGTGCTGTGGACAGGGGAATTGAAACCAACATCTGGGAAGGTGTAGAGATACTGTGAGTGTTAGAGCAACACCAATCTAGCTGAGAGGAGGCACTAAGAGGTAGAATAAGGGGAACGTGATGGTGGGGCAGGAGGAGACAAAAAGAAACAGAGGAAGGCTCTAGGAAATAAAGCTATAGACAGAGGTATTAACAGAGGTGTGTACTTATGTAAATACATTAATCCCTAAAATTGAGGTATCGATACATATATTTATAAGGCAATACCCTGAGGCTGAAGACAGGTCTTGGGCCTCAGCTCATACCTTTCACAATACAAGAACACTTTTTTTCTAACTCAATGGCATTCTTTGATGCTCACTCTCACCCCACCACGCCAACACAATCACTGAAGACCTAATGGGTGCATAAGCAGATGTGGTGAAGACAGAGGATGGTGCCCAGCTGTTAAAAGATACAGAGTTTGGGGTCTTGAAAGCTTGAAGTTAAACAAGCGGTCATCCAACAGTGAAACAACGAGCCCACATGGAAGAAGTACAACAGCTGGTGAGATCACGTTGTGTCATCGGGACCAGGAAACAGACAGCAGAAGTTTCATAACAAACAAAAACGCGTTCGTGAGAATGAGGAGGTTGGAGTGGTGACTCAAAGCCCATCTGTGGACAATGGAACATCCCCCACAGAGGGGTCACAGGGAGGGATGAGTCAATCAGGGTGCAGTAGAGCACCAATTGAGCACACACTATATCTCTGATCCCTTAAGGCCTCCCCATCCCCCACTATCATGACCCCAGTTCTTCTTCGCATTCTGGAATAGACAAGAGCATGCACATAGGTAAGAGATAAAGCTCAAGACACACGGAATCCAGAAACTGGAATGGGAGTAGTGATACCAAGAGGGGAAGGGGAAGAGGAAAGGGGTGGGGAGGAAAGGGGTGCCAATTGCAATGATTGGCACATAACCACATGCACCCATCCAGGGGGAAGAACAACAGGAACCAGAGGGGAAGGGCGGCAGCAGCCGGCATGAGATATGAAAAGAAAAACAATCTATAGTCTATCAAGGGGCCACAGTGGGGGGGGGGGGCTGATCGCAAGGGCTCAATAGAAAGTAAATGTCTAGAAAAGAACAATGACAATATATGTACTAATATGTCGGATACAATTGATGTAGGGATTGTAGGGGTCCCCAATAAAATGATCTCTAAAAGATTTGCTGTCTCGGAGCCCCAAGGAGCAGTTCCACTTGGCCCTATTGCATGACTATGAGTCAAAATCAACTTGGAAACCATGAGTTTGATTTTTTGTGTCCTTGTTGTGGTTGTGGTTTGGTAGACTACAAAAGCTGCTTGTTTCCTTACAGAGGAATAACCATTTCTCAAAACCCCTGTCCAATGCTTAAAATAACATTGAAAAATAAATTAATAACATTGAATAATTTGGAAGTAGAGTTCCTTCTAAAATCGTTCACTCATTAGCATCACTTCAAATAAATTAAAACATCATTTAATTTGATAATACACTTCCATTAACCATAAGAAAAAATAAGCCTGAGGACGGTGCCCTAGACTAGACATCAGGACATTTAGAGCAGATCCTTTATGTGGTTCTTAATTATGATGTAAACATAGAAAAGCTGCTGCTCCTCCATGATTCCACTGCCTCTTTTGTTAAATAAGAATAGTTGCCCTGATATAATTTCAATGAATTCTCTATGGGTATGTAACAAGGAGTAGAATTGTTAAAACATGAATTATAAAATTTTATTTTTCATTAAGACCATTGCAAAAATGACTGAGATCTTTTATTAATATATCTTTGAACTTTTAAAAGTAGTACAACAATTCTGAGTTTAGTACCGATTTAGTAAGTTAGGGATACCATTATTTACCTCTAGCTTTTTATACTTTGGTAGCATAAAATACATGCCTCTAAATAAACAATGTAAGGAATATTTTAATAGAAACCTTTTTGGAATGTTCAAAGTATCATAAAAAAAGAACCAGAAAAGAAGAGGTCTGATGGTGAGGTCTGAATGTAGGTGAGTAGCCTGATTATTAAAAAGGAGGGGAAAGGGGGATTCTGAATATTATGTTAGGCTTCAACTCTAAACAAAATATTGAGGGGGTTATTAAGTGTAGAGCATGAACCTTTACAAAGAAAAGATCCCAGAGCCTCTCCTAGATGAACTAAAAATAAACTCAAGCAAAGTTAACCTCGGTTCCCTTTATTTCTTTTATCCCTTTCTCGTTATTTTTCTTGGAGTTTGTTGTTGTTGTTCTTTGCACTCTTGCTTGTCTAACTAGATTGCTACCAGAACATAAGGCTATAGAAACAAATAGGTCTGGGGTTCAGTTCAGTTAGTTCAGTTTTGATTCTCATCATACCTTAGTACTAACAAGTAGATAGAATTATAGTTGGTAAAACGTCATGCCTTTAAAAGAATGTGTCTGTGACAATCTGAAGGGAGGTAGCAAGCCTTGAAACACGTTAAACCAAAGTAATTTATATAATATTTTATCTAATTTGTTAATGACTCAAAGCTGAAAGAGATGATGAATGTTTCCCTTCTCAGTGAATGACATCCTAATTCATCCAATTCGTCTCTCTTTCACCAACTGTAAACAGTTAGGTACAGACTAAATGGGTGTAACAAAAAGATTTCAAAACACAGAGGCTCAAACAAGCTAGGGACTTAGTTACCCCACATTTAAAAAATGCAAACGGAGAGCCTGGCCTTCTATCTTGCTCTGCCATCCCAACCTTATGCCCATGCTCAGATCTCTAACCTGAGGCCAGCATTCAAACCCATAGGGAAAAGCGAAGAGTACAGAGCAAACAGCCTTGTAGTTTAAGCTGCCTTTTATTTTAATAAGTAACCTGAATGTTGGTCTATATTTCGTCTCTAGGCACATCTAACTGAAAAATAGCTTTGCAAATCTGGCTAAGTGACCGTGTCCACATGTACATAGCTCAAACTTATTGTGATGGGGGTGGTATCGTCCCTTTAAAAATGAAAGGGTAAATGGATACTAGAGACACTAATAGTCCTTGCCATACACAGCTCCAAAGCCAATCTGCCACCGAGTCAGGTTGATCTTCCTTCTCTGTATTTCACAAATCCGCCCATGGACCTGTAACTCCACTGACGCAGCTCGTGCCTGAGGCCCCGAACTCTCACTGGTTTTACTAGAACACCATCCTGACTGCTCTCCCTTGCTTTCCAGTCAGTTGTATTCATTCACAAAGTCATAATCTGACATGAAAATCTAGTCATGTTATAACTCGTATTAGAATCTTTCCATCCCCCATTGCTCTTATGAATCCTTAAGAGGGACTCTAAAGTTGCACGTAGTTTTATTTTGATTTCTTCTCGTTTCCAGGAGCCCTGCTGGCACTCTGAGTTCGGTGTGGGGCAATACAATGCTAAGGTCAGCAGTTCAAACTCTGCAGACCTTCTGTGGTGTCTATATTAATGAGGAGGTACTCCCCCGCCCCAATGGAATTGTTTTCACAGCTATTTATTTGTTTGTTTGTTTGTTTGTTTACAAAACAACCTTATCACCTTCAAAGTACTCTCTATTTCACTTAATACATTCATCAAATCTGCAATTCCATTCTTGAAAACATCTGTATGGATGTCTGTCAGCACCTCCCTCATTCTTTCTTCAACCTCTTCTACGTCATCAAATGACTGTCCTTTCATGTCCCTCCTCAAAAAGAAGTTGCCGGGAGCAAGGTCAGGTGAATTAGGTGCATGAGGCAAGCGAGGCATGATTTTTTTGTTGTTGTTGCCAAAAAGTGAGGCATAGAGATGGCTGCATGAGCAGGTACGTGAGCAGATGACTGCAGGAGCAGGTCATGGTGGCAAAACCAGTCCCCTGTCTGCCACAAATGAGGCCTTTTTTGGTTACACACTGTTATGTGATCTTCTCAGAACCTCGAAACGGAAAGCGTGATTAACAGTCTGACCTGGTGGTACGAACTCCAAATGCACCTCGACCTATTTGTCCATTGGGGAAGTTGGAGGACATTGGGAACAAGGTTTGTCCTCAATCAACATTTCACCTTTCCTAAAATGAGAAAACCGCTCCTACACTTGAGTCTTTTCCACAGTGCTTTCCTTGTAAGCTGTGTTCAACATCACAGCAACTTCTGTGGCCTTTTTCCCGAGCAGGAAACAAATCTCACAGCTGCACACTCTTCTCTTAAATCAGCCATCACAGAAAAACAAGGTTCAAGCGAAACTGCTTTTAGAAAAAGTTCACTGTGACCAGAGAGAACCTTCCCAGGGGAGGTTATTGGGTGCACTAATTCAGGGTGAGTTGCTGGATGCTCACCCAGCAGGAATAATTGAATACTACAAAAGCTCTCTTCACCCAGGACAGTCCTGGGTTGTTTTTTTGTGGGGGGTTGGGGGGTGGGGGGTGGTACCTGCTCACATATTTATTTTGTGATTATTTCAGTTGAGAAAGTCTGACGCTTCAACTTTAGTTTAATTCCAACTACTCATTTCCAAATTTTTCCCTCTCTCTCTCTCTCTCTTCATGTGGCCAGTCTAGCTTATAGGAAAAAGACCTACCATGGCAGTCTCTGCTAGTACACATTTCTCTTTTCCACTCTGTTACCTAACCTCACTTCTGGCAACCATGTAGCCTCCATATCTACCTAAGACATGGAGGCAATATGGTTTCTCTCCTTTGGACCACTCCCTTAGGCTCTTGTTTCTGAAGTCATGACTAAATTTGGGTGTCGAATTGGGCTCTATAGAAATATTTCCCATCTGTCCTATAGCCTTCCCATTCTCCTACATCTATTCATTTTAATCAAAATCATTGTACAGCACTTTCAGGTCTGTGACATTTATGAAACAGAAGTCTATTTCACACAAGTTTTAAGAAAGCATTTTGGCTCTAAATAGCTTCTCACATTTAATATATTTCACTATATCTGTCAAAAATCATTCATAATTATGTCTCTTCTGCTTCTATTTGAGCATTGGGTTTTCTCCCCTGATTTTTTTTCTTTTGAAATTATGAAAAAGAAAGAGTTTTTTTGCTGACGTTTGAAAATTAGTTTCAGATAGGAGAGTAGTATTAAGATGTCTTCATATCACTATCTTTAACTGGAACTTTCTGTAGCTATGAGTAAATATTGATATGGCACGATAAGTCCGTTTATTCTGTGCTACACACCCCTAAGAAAATATTTGCCCCAACTTAAGAAGCACCTTCTAGTTTATGTAAATAGAATTTTATCATTAAACAGAGAATAATAAAAACAAATTATTTCTGGACATCTCCCCCATAGATTCACACGTTCTTTTGTTGTTGGCTGTTTTGCCATTCTTGTAATGAGAGAAAAAGCCTTTTGCAACACACATGGAGAAAACAATGGTGGTTTCCAGGGCCTATACATGTAAGCAGAGGTCTAAGATTAAGGAAATGCAAGTTCTTTCCATTTGCCGAGTTCCTTCCTTGATTCTTCTCCAAGCATAATAGGAATAAGCACCTGCCATTGTGACAGGTACATACTAAAATTTCCATGCTTAAGTCTACCTCCTTTTAGTGCAAGAAAAGGGGCCAGGTAAAGGAGGAATAATAAGCTACTGGTACACAGGCATTGCCTTGGTAAAGGAAAGGTAACCAACAAGAGAGAGATGGGTAGGGGTGGGGTGGGGGTGGATGGAAACCGGACTTTCATTGTGTTCAATTATGTTCGATTGTAACCATGAATACATCCTGCATATCACATATTTACATTATGACTCATAAGTGTAACAAAATTACAGTTTTGAAGTAGCGACAAAAATAATTTTATGGTTGAGGGTCACCACAACCTGAGGAACTGTGTTAAGGGGTCATGGCATTAGGAAGGCTGAGAACCACTGGTCCAGCAACTACTGCTCTGAGATGTCCTTCAAACCTTGAACTGAAACTCACCCCTCAGGGTCATCATGTCAAAGCTAAATAAAGTGCCCCAAGAAAATAGTGAATATCACCTTAAGTACAATGATGCTTTTTAAAATGACCTATAGGAGCCCAGTCATGTAGGATCATATAGCAATTGCATTAAAACAAAGATGAAAATGTAAGGGCTCAGAGAAACTAGAAAATGTAAACAGAACAGCCTCATAAAAGGATGAAAATAGCGAGAGTACAAGAACATATCCACTGTCCCTGAAAACGTATGTGGAGCTTGATGAAGCAGAAAGTAAACCGTGGGTTGAACCATCAAAACCACAATAATGATTTCTTAATGAAGAAAGGAAATGCCAGTTATACTTTGTTCTCAAAAAACAAGCAAACATAAACCCTTAAATTCATTGCTATTGAGTTGATGCTGATTCATCTATACTTTGCAAAATTTGTTTAAATCACGTTGCCTTATATTAGCCTAGAATCTTCATGAAGGGGCTATAGAATTTACTTCTGCATTTCCAGTGCCCATGCCTTTGTACACTGTATCAATCAATCAATCAATAAGGACTATGAGAGAAAAAGCAAGGTACCAGTAGACATTATCAGTTCTATTTTGGACACAGTGAGTTTCAAGATATCTGTGGCTTTCAAAGTAGAAATTTCCAAGCAAACATACTGTAAGTCTACAGCTCAGGAAAGAGGCTAGAGATAGAGAACTGGAGGCCATGGTTTTAAACCATGGGAGCAGATGAGCTCAGAATGAGAGGAGATGTTGAAAGGTACTCCCTGGGAATTGCTAACTACAGTTTCGTTTGAATTGGCCAGGTCAGCAGGAAATATGAGCGGATGCTATAGAGCGAGGTGGAGAGAGCCTCATGGCGCCACAACAGCCCCCTAGAAGCCAAGCAGGGAAGGACAATTTTTCCTCTGACGGTCTCTGAAAACTCTCACCTTCTTTAGGAAATTTGACTCAACCCATGGAGGTGTAGGGGGAGGGGCATCACAACTTTCACTTGCTTTGAATTTCCTATTTACCTAGCACTTTTCTGAAGTTGGGGTTTTTGTTTGGTTTCATTTTTGAGATATGATTGATATACAGTAAAATTCCCCGTCGGAGTGTCTGGTTTTGGCAAACGTACATAGTCACGCACCCACCAACGAGATCACTCTTGCTTTCTTTCCAAGTGAATCCCTTCCCTCCACCCCCAGCCCCTGGCAACCACTGGGAAAGGGTTCCCCTTTCGTTTTACGAATTCAGAAGACATGGAGCTCTTTGGAGTAGATTGCTGTTTGATTTCTCCACCATTTCGTGAGGCGAGGTGAGGTGAGGTGAGGTGAGGTGAGGTGAGGTGAGGTGAGGTGAGGTGAGGTGAGGTGAGGGTAAGTACCTATCCTCGCCTTCCTAAGAACAAAATGCAGTAGATTTCAACAGCTTCCTGACTCGCCCAAGTAATAAAGGCAACACTGAAGTCCAAACATTTTTATCCTAACTGGAATACATTTCCTTCCGTGCCCACAATGTCAGTTTGTCAGCACACTGCCGCGGAATTCACCATGAAGGACACAGGGACAAGTCACCCTAATCTTGGCCCGGTTCCACCCACACCAAAGCAACGAGGTAACTGTACCTTCACAACATGCTCACACACAAGCAGGGCTCTGGCGTGGCTCTGAAGACCCTGAAGAAGGAGTAGGACATACGTCTTGGACGAGTTGATCTTATAACCAGGTTGTTCAGGCAGCAGGTGTTCTTGAGAGTAAAGGCAACTCTATTGAAATTAACAGCTGGGTAAGCGCAGAGCACGAACTCCACAGTGCTGCTCTCTCCACGGGAACGCGCACTGCGGCAGAGGCGCAGACCCGGCAGCTCTGACCACACATGTGGTTTAGTGTCGTGATAACCAGAGGCCATCTTTCAAAAGAGACCGTTCCTAACGGGTTGT
The DNA here is from genome assembly GCF_050624435.1 of Tenrec ecaudatus. Taxonomy (NCBI): domain Eukaryota; kingdom Metazoa; phylum Chordata; class Mammalia; order Afrosoricida; family Tenrecidae; genus Tenrec; species Tenrec ecaudatus. The sequence continues at coordinate 104,668,513 of NC_134530.1, forward strand.
GCGGAATTCGAGATGCTTTCCTGGCTTCGCCCAGCTTTGTTCGGAGTGAGTTGCCCTTGCTAACCCACTACCAGTAACAGCAGCTCCGTGGGATTGAGACAATAAGTATATTCGCAAAAATGTAAATGCAGCTTTGGGGGCTTTAAACATCTGCTCTGAAAACAACACTTTTATAAACACACAGTCACGGGAAAAATGAAACCTTTCTTCCAAGATTTGTTCATGCAAGTGAAAGGACTGAAGCAACTCACAAGCATACATACAGGATCTCTTGCCAAACTTCAAGGGCAAACTTACGACAATGTACAGGCGTTGCCTGTCATCATATAAGCCTTGTTGGAGACAATGATATTCTCGGCCCTTTTGACCGATTTACATATGATGAGTATGAATGGGCTTCAAAATGCCCATGGAAAATTCCATTATCTTTTGTTTTTCAATGGTGTTTGAATCCCTTTTGTAAAACTCTACATCCTAGATTTCAGTAAAGCAATCTAAACCTTGAAATATGTTCCAGGTCTATGTTGTTATTATTACTATATTCTAGATTTAATCCAAATATATTCAAGAAAATAATATTTTATATTGCTCTGGCTCCATGAGGCATCCTCATCCCCCACTATCATGACCCCAGTCCTGCCTTTCCCTGCGGGTTAGACCTGAGCATGTTTATAATTACAGCTGAGAGATAAAGAGGCCAGGACACACGGAATGCAGGAACAGGAAGGGGAGCAGCATACCAGAAGGGCAGGCGGAAGGTGGGGAGAGGAGGGGAGCAAAACAGAACCGATTGTGATGACGGATTCATAACCACTCCACCTCCTCCAAGGAGGACGAACAATAGAAACTGTGGGGGAAGAGTGACAGCAGTTGGTGTAAGACATGAAAATAATAATAATTTATAAGTTATCAAGGGGTCACATGGGTGGGGGTAGAGAAGGAGGGAGCTGATACCAAAGGCTCAATAGAAAGTAAATGTCTAGAAAATAGTGATGGCAACCTATGTACAAATATGCTTGATACGATTGATGTATGGATTGTTATAAGAGTTGTAAGAGTCCCAATAAAGTGATCTTTAAATAAAAAATATATTTTATATCACTCAACAATAATATATTTTTAACATTTAGATGTAATACCTTTTTAAATTAAAAAATGCTATTATAGTGATAATACTATTTTTTATTGCCAACATCTTACAATAGGAATAACTTCAGGTCAAATTTAATCAAGTTAACACTTTCCTGTTTATCTTTTTTACTGCAGGAACTTTTTTAGTCGTTTACTATAGGAATTTAAGGCAAATGAGGAAATAATTTATATCCAACTCATTCCTAGCTACACAATTTTTCAGTTACGACCTAGGACTTCATGCTTTTTCCATTCCTGAATCATTTATTGTCTCCTTAAAATCAGTCTGGCATACAACCTAAGTGTCCATAACAGATGAATGTATAAGTAGAATGTTGTATATACATACAAAATAATAATAGGCAGCTATAAAGAATAATGCATTCTCAAAATATTGTATTACATAGATGAATATGGGGGGCATTATAGTGAATGAAATAAGTCAATGAGAAAAGTATAAATATGATCCCACTTCTATAAAAGTACAAGAATAGTTTGACATACAAAAATTGACACTCACTCAAGTTACCAAAGATGGGAGGGAATACAGAGGTAATCACCTTCTAGATAATAGGTAGCTATTATAGTTTGGTGATGGGAAAGGCAATATTAAAGTGTGTGCAGTGTGCAAAACTTGACCAAAGTACATGATGAAACAAAGAACTATTTACAAATAATGGATGTTTGGGCAGATGCTCTATAAATGTATATAATTTTGCAATAACAACTTAAAACTGGTGTTTCTTTTTTTTTTAATTTTAACAATTTATTGGGGCTCATACAATTCTTTTCACAGTTCATATATATACATACATCAATTGTATAAAGCACATCTGTACAGTCAAGAGGACCTGATGCAAGGGGCTTAAGTGGAGAGCAAATGCCTTGAGAATGATTGGGGCAGGGAATGTATGGATGTGCTTTATACAATTGATGTATGTATATGTATGGATTGTGGTAAGAGTTGTATGAGTCCCTAATAAAATGTAAAAGAAGAAAAGAGAAAAAAATGATTAGGGCAAAAACTGGTGTTTCTTTAGGGGTAAATATATATGTGTGTGTGTGTGTGTGTGTGTGTGTGTGTGTGTGTGTGAGTGGTAAGGTGTATATGCATTTATACCTGTGCATGTATAGGTGTATTTGAAAGTATATGCATATACAACCAAGCTAATTTGAATTGATTACAATTCATAGGAATACTGCAGAGGGTTTCCAAGACTGTAAATCTTCCAAGATGCAGACAGCCTCGTCTCTCTCCCTCGGAGAGCTGCCTGGAGTGGGGCAGTCCAATTACTAACCAACAGCCAGCTATCCCAGGGCTCCTTGGGCAACTAAGTCCATTATCTTTTAATTACATTTGTCCATGAACTTTTTGAAGCCACTTCACATACACAATAAAATACACAATTATGGATACCTGCTAGATACACCAAATACCTCAGAAGATTGGTTTATTGGGTTTGATGGCTTAAGACCACAGAACCTTGCAACAATTCCACTCATTAGCATGTGTAATTCATAAAGGATATGCTCCACGTCCTAGTTTGGCAAGTAGAATATAGGGTCTTAAAAGCTTGCAGGCGACCATCTAAGATATAATTAACGATTTGTGTCTACTTCTCAAGAGCCAAAAAGACAGGAGGAAACCAAAGACCCAGAGAAAAAGCCATTTTCCACAAATCAGGGCCACACCCACCCTGAAAGCAAAGATTGAGATGGTTCCTGGCCACTGCGATTGGCTCTGCTGATCGGGGGTCTTGATGGAGTATAGGGAAGGTGTAGCACAGAACTCAAAATTATTTTAAAGACTAGACTTACTGCACCCAAAACTATTGTCCTAAAATATCCTTTAAACTTGGAAATGGAAGCACTCCCAGAGGTCACTTTTCAACTAAATAACAAATTGACGATGAAATAAATAATATCACCCATGAATAGAGTGCTCCTTAAAAACAAACAAAATCTCAACTATGCAAAACCAAGTGCTGGAGATTTACTCTAAACCAATTACCTAAAGGGTGGGGGTGGGGTTGCAAGAAACCCTGCTTAAAGGAAAAGGAGAATCAGCACAAAATAATCAGAATGCCTACACATCATGGAAAAGGCCACCGATGTCCCTGGACAATGTGGAGAGAAACTATCCAAAGGGAAACAGTTTACTGTGTAAACTTTTATCAGAGACACACTGAAATACATACAAAATAGATCTGAAATTCTTGAAAAATCACTCAAAACATGGGAAGGATTTTGAAGACTAATAATAGTGGGGAAAGGGGAAAAATGGGAGCAACCCAAAGACTGATATATTGATGACAGAAAATATTACACATCATTTAAAGGGACGGTTACACATATTACAGAGCTGTAAGAAAAGTATTTCTGATACAAAGTCTGGTGCTTTCATTGAATCCATCGATAACAGAACACATTACTATTAAACATCAATTTTGAAATTAGTTCCAAACATAAGTATTTCCTGGTAATTTTTAGCTCTGATAATTTTCACCTACACCAGTCACTCCATAAAAACATATTATTTAAATTTGCTCCTTCACACATCTTAATTGAATCCTTCCAAAAGCCAAAGATGCAAATAATATTATTGGCTCATTAAAGTAATCACTGTTGTTATGATTAGAAGAATGCTTATCGCAGACCATCGGGAATACCTGGTGTCTGTATGTGGATCCGGTCCCTACACATCAACTAGCTGCCAGGTTGTATTTGCTGCCAATACCGAATTAACTACTTTTTCAGAAGCAGGAAAAATTTGTAAAAGTCCTCATTATGTAGATGTTATCCATACCACTGCTGACCAATAGAAATATAGTGGAAGCCACAATGTAAATCCTAGGTATAATTTAAAAATCTGTAATAACTACATTAAATTATAAAAAGAAGCATGATATTAATTTTAATGATCTATTTTATGTGAAGGCCCAATATATTCTTTCAATATACATTCAATACAAAGTGATGAATGAGGTTTTCTTTTAAACAACGTCTAGGTTTGGGGCTACTAACTAACTGGAAGGCTGGGAGTTCAAACCCAGTAGCCACTCCCTGAGAGAAAGATGAAGCTGTGTGCGCTCATAAAATTTATACCTTAGAAAATGCTGAAGAGGGTCACTGTGACTCGGAATCCACTCAATGCACTGAGTTGACTCCTAAAATCTGACCTGTATTTATAGCAGCTCTTAATTCAGACGATGCACATCTCAGGTTCTCAATAGCCCAATGCCTATCCTTGACAATGTAAGTCAAGGCAAAGAGAATGTTGACAATACATCCATATTGTATATTAAAAATCATCAACATTGTCCGGCAACACCATGCACCATTTAAGAAGACAAAATAGGCAGGTCCCAGGTTGTGAATGCCAGGTATACACACTACTCCCTTTAACCAATTCTGTGATGGCAACAATACATTACAGGGACAGGAAACAAAATAGGAAGAGACTAGAACTTCTTCATTTTGGATTTTTCGTCATGGTAACTGGAACAAAAAAATTACAGGTGAAAGCCCTGGAATGGGAGCCCTGCAAGAGGCATGGAGTGCTGTCAGAGCCTGGCATGTGAAATTGGATTATCAGCAACACTGTGGAAAGACAAGCAGCATGTCTCTGAGAGAGGCATCTCCATCTTAGAAGCTCGGCTTTAGCGGCATATAAATTTACTCTCAATTTGGAATGATTGAACCAACCTCTCTCTATTCACAACAAATTCTTCATCACAATCCCATTCATTCATATGCTGTCCTTGCAGTGGTAAGTCACTAAAAAAGCCTTTTCTTACACTAAGGCAAGGCCTTAAATGACTCATTTTAGTTTCCCCCTACTGCTGAGAATTTCTATCTTCACCCCAGATAGGCTTCAAGTGATTCTTATAGATCATTTAGCTATTGGGGACCTTGTTAGAATGTAGGTTCTAATTCACTATTCCTGGCTTGCAGATGCAAATAGGCCACAAGGAGTCAAAGCCTGATGAGTCCATTGAGTTTAATAGCCAGGGCTAAGTAAGGCTACAGAAGAGTCACATACAGCTCTCTGACCCACTGACAACTTCTTAAAGACACAGGAACAGGTCTTATTCATAATCCAGGAGCTACCTATCATACCATTTGTGTAATTTAGATGTGTGTTTCATTACTTTCCCTAATAAAATCATACCAGACTTCTTTTTTTAACGTATCATTCTGAAAGTAGTATATGCGAAACTAATTGAAAATAATTAGCAAAATGTTACAGAGTATAATGGAATAAAAACATGATGTCCCTGGGGTACAGTATTTTGGATTTGAGACAAATGAAAGGTACAGTCATTGTATCTTGCCTCCCATAATGAAAATTCCAGTTCAAAGGCATCCTTGAAGAATGACTTGCCTATTTCCTAAGCATCAAGACTTTTCTTTAGAGACAAGTATTTGTCACCAACCATTTCATTTCACACTAAAGTATTACTGTAGTTTAGGTGTTTCCAAAAGTGTGGAATGATCCTGAAAAGATAAGGGATTTTTATAAGAACTAGACTTTCAGATCAACACTCATGTCAATAATTGGGAGATAGATGTGATCGAGTGAGGGTTGCAAGTGGTACAAAAATATTTAATGTTTAATTCCCAGGGATGTGCAAAGGGATGTCAAAAAGGAGATAGAAAATGAAATCACAATGTTGAGTGGTCAGACGGGGACAGGCGTTGTCCCTCCATGCCTATACATGGCCCACGCAGGAGGTTGGGAGGAAAAATCAGGAGAGCATTAGCCACGCATAAAGACTTTTTAACTGGGCATGCCCCAATTCTGGCCCCCACAAGCCAGATAGATGGGCAATACACCTGGGTGGCCCAAACCAGGCTCAAGCCCCTGACTCCACCCAGGTGAGCTTAAATCAGCCCATGAGTGGACCAACCCTTCCAGCGCAACCCAGCAGCGGGAAGCCCTTCCTCTCCTCAGAGGCAGGTAGGAGGCATCACCCCACGGGCTGCCCCGCTCAGCGGCGCCCCCTCCGGGCCTGACCAGGGCCCACAGCCTCTCCCCGGACAGCTCAGTGGCAGGTCGGAGAGGAGGACTCTCCCCTGTCCCTGGCTCCTGCGCCTGCTGGGCCATGCTGTGGGCTCTCTGGCCCAGGTCACCGCGGGTGGGCCGCAGTGCCACGAGGTTGCCCATCTTCAGTGGTGGGCCCCAGCACGGCTCCCACGCAGGTTGGCACGCTGCCCTGAAACAGGTGGGCTCCGGTGAGGCTGTCAAACCTGGAGCTTCTCCCGCCCATTCTAAACCCCCCAGGGGCTCAAGCCAGGCTTCCCACGGATTCCTTCTCCTGGGAAGCCAAGAACCGAGGGCTTACCCACAGGAGAAACTAACCGAAAGATAAAAGGACTTTTTCCATGAGCTCTTTGAAGCCCGCTCATACTTAAAGACAATAGTAAAAAGTACCCAACGATGGGAAAAATGCCCACTCAAAAGAAAACAATGATCACATAGAGATACTTCCTTATACATGTCCCTCACCTATGCCGCAGCATGACTTAGGCCTGACTATCCCTTCCACAAAAGCGAACATATGTTACAGGAATTGTTCTGGGACATAAAGATACAACTTATTGTCTAGGGAGGGCTGTTACAGCAAAATAGATATGCATTTAAGTTATTAAGCAGTGTGATGACAGTTAAGCTTGGTAAGGTGTCACCAAAGAACTTAAAAGGAGCAATGGCCTTCTGTGATCAGATTGTGTGATTGACACAGCTTCCTGGGGAAAGCAGATCCACTCTAACATGTATACTATGCGTTAGCTCGGGAAAACAATTTGAAATACTCATAGGCAAAAGTGTAGCCCAGAGCAAGAGTGGCAGATACATGACGCAGCAAGTAACAGAGAAAAGTTGGGGGGACAGGAGGGTAGTGAAATTAGAGGATGAGAGTTTAAGGCAAGAGAAAGCCAATTGTAAGCTAAAGTAAGGCTTGTGGCCTTTATTTGCAGACCAATGGAGGGCTACTAAAAGCTATTGAATGACCTTTGCTTGGCCTTGCTTTGGGGAGTTACTAGCTCCCCAAATATCAGAAAAGCCTAGAATGATTGTGTTTCAAAAGGTTTATTATTGTTGTTAGGTGCCAGGGAGTCGGTTCCACCTTACAGGGACCCTCGTGAAGGTTCCAGATTACAACAGAAAGAAACATTGCCTGGTCCTGTGTCATCCTCACAATCATTCTTATGTTTGAGTGTACTGATGCAGCCATTGGGCTAATCTATCTTGTGGAAGGTCTTCGTGTGTGTGTGTGTGTGTGTGTGTGTGTGTGTGTGTGTGTGTGTGTGATGCCCATCTACTTTACTAAGCATGGTGTCTTTCTCCCAGGGACTGACCTCTCCTGACAACAGATCCAAAGTAGTGAAATGAAGTCTCAACGCCATTGCTTCTAAGAAGCTTTCTGGCTATCTGTCTTCCCAGACAGACTTGTGTGTTCTTTTGGCAGTCCATGGTACTTTCAATATTTTTCACCAGCATCATAATTCAAATGCATTGATGCTTCTTCAGCCTTCCTTATTCAATGACCAACTTTTACATGGGTCTGAGTTTACTGAAAATAGCATGGCTTCTGTCAGGTGCACCTTAGTCCTCAAAATAAAATCCTTGCTTTGCAACATTTGTAAAAGATCTTGTGCAGCTGATTTTCCCAAAGCAATGTGTTGTTTGACCTCTTGACTGCTGCTTCCATGAGCGTGGATTGGGGAACCAAGCAAGATGAAATGATTGACACTTTGACATTTGCTCTGTTTATCATGCCTGATCCAGTTGGGAGGACTTTTGTTTCCTTTACATTGAGTTGTCATCTGTACCGAAAGCTAGAAATCCTTGACCTTCTTCAGTAAGTGCTTCAAGTCAACCTCATGTTCAGTAGCAAGGTCATGTCATCTGCATGTCACAGGTTAAGAAGTCTTCCTCCAATCCTGATGCTGCATTCTTCTTCATATAATTCGGGATCTATGATGATTTGCTCAGCACATGGATGGAGTAAGTATGGTGAGAGGGTTTTAAGGGGATACAAAAATGAATGAAATATAAGTAGCTTCAGATACAATACAGAAAGCAAAAAAGAGATAATTTGGTCAAATTCCTTTACTGAACTTAGTATTTTCTGGGTGATTCCTACATCTGCTTTTTCCTTTTTTGTGGTTTGGTGGTTTCTTTGGAGTTCCAGAAAAGTAATGGCTTATAACCTCTCATTACAAGGGCAAGACTAAGGGTACCTTTGTCATCGTTGCTTGAATCTCTGCCTTAAAGGGGCTAACAGGATGGAAGTTTTCCTGAGAGATGTACTGTTATTCTACATATTTGGTGTCTCCCTTTCTGCAAGAAAATTTCAAATATCTCTTTCCATCCAATACATGCAAATGCATGCAAAACACATGCACAACTTACACGTGCATGTGCGCGTGTGCACACACACACACACCAAGAAAATCAGAACAAAAGGAGCCATTGTGAGCAGGGTTTGAGAGTTGTGGGGAGGAGGGACATGACAACATTTTCCAGAAACAGAAATTTCAGAATAATTGCTAAACCATAACTTTTGTCCCCCATAATGGTGTAGAGAATGGGGGCATAGGCTCTCAATCAAGCAAATGACCTTGAGACCATGAAAACGTAACTAATTTCTCTTTCCAAAGTACCATTTTATTTGTTTATATTTTTGAATATGTATAATCTATTCTTGCTCTCTGAAATACTTGTTGATCTTAATAATTTTACTTCCTATATCAGATCGACATAGCTAAAAAACCTTTGAGGCATCATTTAAGACTATTTATGTTTATTCTGTCCTTAGAGAAGTTTTGTTTTTTTTTAAGCCAGTTAACTTCCTCAGTCCAAATTTTCCACATATTCTTAAGAACAAGAGCGAAGGAGCCATTTGTCTCTTTGCCCCTGATTTGTACTTTAATGCTACTTTCTAATCATTATTATTTTCCAATCCTACACTGACCACCACCACCTCCACACCCCTCCCCCTGCATCAGTCAGTTTTGTGGCATGCCCTGAAAAGGCCTCTCAGGTCCATCATTTTCTCATTAGGAGACACTAGACACTGTAGTCTAGTAGAGCTTTGACCAGTGTCAGGATAATGGGGGAGTATCTTTTCCAGGGTAAAAAAAAGGGGGGGGGTTGACAAGATGTCAAAGAGGAGGGAAGAATAATGAGCCTTACCAAAACCCATTGCCCTCTGGTTGATTCCGAAGCAATCATTTTTTTTAAATCATTTTATTGGGGCTCATACAACTCTTATCACAATCCATACATCTGTCCATTGTGTCAATCACATTTGTACATGTGTTGCCATCATCATTCTCAAAACATTTGCTTTCTACTTGAGCCCTCCCCTACCTCCCAGCTCCCCCCTCATGAATCCTTGATAATTTATAAATTATTATTTTGTCATATCTTACACTGTCTGATGTCTCCCTTTATCCATTTGTCTATTGTCCATCTCCCAGGGAGGAAGTTATATGTGGATCCTTGTAATGGGTTCCCGCTTTCCACCCCAGCAATCTTTTTTAAAAAAATCATTTTATTGGCAGCTCTTACAGTCCTTATAACAGCCCATAAATCCATGTGTCAAGCACATTTATACATATGTTGCCATCATCCTTTTCAAAACATTTTCTTTCTAATTGAGCCCCTGGTATCAGCTCAATTTTTTTCCTTCTTCACCACCCTCCCTCCCTCATGAACCCTTGATAATTTAAAAATTATTATTATCCTATACTACACCGACTGCTGTCTCTCTTCATGCACATTTCTGTTGTTCATCCCCCATTGAGGAGGGGGCAGTTATATGTTGATCATTGTGATTGGTTTCCCCTTTCTCCCCTTACCGTCCCCCTTCCCTCATGGTATTGCTATTCCCATTATTGTTTCAGGGGGGGTTATCTGTCCTAGATTCCCTGTGTCTAGAGCTCTTACCTGTACCAGTGTACATGCTCTAGTCTAGCCAGATTTATAAGGCAGAATTGGGGTTATGTTAGGGGTGGGGAGAGTATTAAAGAACTAGAGGAATGTTGGATGTTACATAGGTGTTCTCCTACACCCTGGCTGCCTTGTCCCTACCTTGTGACCCTTCTGTGAGCAGATGTCCAATTGTCTACAGATGGGCTTTGGGTCTTTACTTCTACCACCCCCTTGTTTGCATCAATATGATTGTTTGTTTTGGGTTGTCTGATGCTTGGTACCTGATTCCATTAACACCTCATGATCACACAGGTTGGTATGATTCTTCCATGTGGGCTTTGTTGCTTTCCAGTTAGATGGCCGCTTGTTTATCTTCAAGACCTTAAGACCCCTAAATGCTATATCTTTTGATAACCAGGCACCATCAGCTTTCTTCACTGCATTTGCTTATGCACCCATTTTCTCTTTAGTGATCATATCAGGAAGGTGAGCATCACAGAATGCCAGGTTATTAGAACAAAGTGTTCTTGCATCAGGGAGTACTTGAGTAGAGGCCCAATGTCCATCTACCTTATTATTTAATATATAATCTATGTACATAGAACTATGTCCCTATCATTATAAATAAATATATATATGACTGTATTTATACCTCTGTAAATGTCTTTTGGCTCCTAGTTCTTTCTCCTATTTCCTTTTACTTTCCTCCTGTCTCAATATCATATTCAACCTTCTTTTGGCTCCCAGTAATTCCTCTCAGCTACATTGCACTTGATCAAGCCCCACCAGGCACCCTACACCCTCCTCACCATCAACATTAGATCACTTTTTATTCCCTTGTACCTGGGTTTGTTGACTCCCCTCTCCTTTCCCCCACCTCCCCTTCTCCCATGTCCTCACAAAACCATCAGTCCCATTGTTTTCTCCTAGGGATGCTTTGTCCTGCCTATCTTATTTCACTAGACATGAAAAAACAATAACAAAAACAAAACCAAAAATCAGCGAGAGGAAAAAACAAAAGAACAGCCTATAAATAAGATTTGGAAGCAACCTTACCAGGTAGCATGGATCTTTCCCATGGGGTTTCAGTGAGCGGAAACCCTCCTCTTTCTTTCAAGGACTGGAGGTAGTTTGAACTTCCAACCTCTTGGTGAGCTGTTCAGTGTTTATGCCACTATACCACCCAGGGTCTCTTAAAGAACCTTACTGAGCCTCTATGCGCCTTACTCCCATGCCACTAAATATAGAGTTCTGGAACAAGAAAATGGAACAAAAGTTGAATAAAAAGCTTCATGGCCAAATTAAAGTGTATTTAGGGAGAGTCATGCAGGGTGCACCTGCCTGTAGTACATTTCTGACTCAGTCATGAGTATCAAGCTACTTCATTCTTTTGAGAGGAAAGCCAGGGCACGTTGAAATGCAGAGCTTTTTAGACTTAGTGCTCCTTCTGCAAAGTTAATAACATTTTTGTGGGTTCATTAATCTCAGCAGCATGAAAAAGATTCATTTTCATGTTCATGCTCTCTAACTACTATCCATACAGTATATTTTTTACATAAATAATTGGCTATAGCTCAAATTAAAATTACCTTCACAATTAACAAGCAGGCTAGGGTTTTGTTATTATTATTATTATTATTATTATTATTATTTTGAACTTGCTTGGGGATATGAGATATCAGTGCCCCAGGGTGTCTCAAGACCATGTGTTATCTTATGATAACATTCAACTTACTTTTTCCTAGACTCACGAAAAGCAAGTTTTTCATCGAACAGCTAAAATGACTGTGTTCTGTTTAGATAATATTCCCTCATGAAAGGTTAGTGTCAGTAGAATTTTCTGATTAAAGAATAAATGAGGTTTGTGTGAGAACTAGGATTCATGTCCCTGGCAACCCGGGGTGTCTTCAAAAGTATTGCGACTCTCTCCTCGCACAAGTACCAAAATGCTTCACAGACTGCTGTGTCCTCAATACTCAGTCTCCTCATATTCTATTAAGTGGCAACTCTCATGCCCGCACATATTCTAATCTATCTCTGTGGCATGCACTAAAGACCCCTGGCGTGATGAATTGCCATCTCCCAAAACCTCAAAGGTAACTGGCTATAAACTTGCTTTATGTTCCCAGTATTCCAAGTCCTTGTGTGAAAATGCAGCTGTAACTCAGTGTTGGCAGTGTGGTACTATGCACAACACATCCAAACTGGACTTTCTGGCTTAGGACACCGTCGGAGCTTCTTGATTGACAAACGGTCTGGCATTCTGGCTAGGTGTCCCTTTTCTTGCATTTCCCAGCGTCTCCAGGACCTGAATTGCAGATCCTCCAAAAAACCTCCTCAGAGCCCTTCAAGAGCCAAAATTAGATAAAGCTTTTAAAATCAATCCTGCTTTTGTTTTGTCTTTTAAGGTTCACAAAAAGAAAACATGTTGGTCATTTCCCAAAAAGGAAAGATATAGAGGAAACATTTGAAGATATATCTCAACTCCATTGGCAGGTTTCCAAAGTAAAACTCGTAAGTTCATGACAGGAATTTGGCCTGTTCTCCTATCAGTTTTTGCTGAGGTAGAAGGGTGAGTAGGATTTGTTTGTTTACTGGAGGAGGGAAAAGAATTGTTCTATGCTTCTCTTGGCTAAAAAAAACTTAGCATAAGAAAAAACTGAAATATCTAGGGTTGTATCTAACAAAAAAACCCCAAGAGTTATACAAGGAAACACACAGAACCCTACTACAATAAACCAAAAGCAATCTCCACAAATGGAACAATAACCAATGTTCATGGATTTTAAAATTCATTATACTGAAGATGTCAATCTTACCCAATGCACTAAATAAAAATAACACTATCTCAATTCGAATACCAACAACCTTCTTCTATCCCAATTCAAACACCATGGCCTTCTTCAAAGAATCAGAAAAATTGACCACCACTTTCATATGGAGAGGGAAGAAGCCCAGAATTAGCATATAACTCCTCAAGAAGGAGGACATAGTTGGAGAGCTTGCTTTACCTGACTTTAACACCCACCACACAGCCACAGTGGTCATAACAGTGTGTACTGGCATAATGATAGATACTCAGACCAATGGGAAAGAACAGACAATCCAGAAATAAAACCATCAGCATATAGACAACTGATCTTGGACAATGGCCCCAAAAGCATCATGTAAGAGGTGGATGCCCTCTTTAACAAGTGGTGCTGGAAACAATGGATATCCACCTGTAGATAAATGAAACAAAACCTTTACCTCACCCACACACAAGAACAAACTCAAGGTGGATCACAGACCTAGAAAGTGAACCCCCCCCCAACTATCAGAACCATCAATGAAGGAATCTGGACAAACCTAAGAACCTTGGCTCAGAGCATACATAGGTTAACTGCAATAGGGAAAGGTACACACACAGGTGGACCTGAAATGGGCAAGTGGGATATACTAAAGACAAAAAACCTGTGTGCATTGAAGAGAATCCACAGACTGGGAGAGGATTTTTAGTCATGGCATGACAGACAAAGGGTTTATTACAAAAATCTACACTACCCTCCTAGCTTGCAAAAAGAAGAAAACTGATAACCCTCCTGAGGAAGTGGACACAAGACCTGAACAGAAGCTTCACTAGGGAGGAGACCCGAATGGTCAATAAACATGTGAGAAAATGCTTCTGATCATTAGCCATCAGAGAAATGCAAATTAAAACCATGAGATAGTATCTAACACCCTTGAGGATAGCCCAAATCAGAAAATTGGAGCAACAAATGTCGGAGAGGATGTGGCGAGATAGGAACTCTCCTCCACTGCTTGTGGTGGTGTAGATATACTGCCTCAGTGGAAAGCCATCTGGTGATAATTATAGCAAGTGGAAACTGATTTAACTTAGGACCCAGAAATCCCTCTCCTGTGCATATACCCAGAAAAGGTAAGATAGACCATGACAAGTCATCTGCATTCCAATGTTTATTGCAAAACAATTCACAATCACAATTGGAAACAGCCTAAATTTCCATCGATAGATGAGTGGATTAGAAAACTCTGGCACATACACATAACGGAGTACTATGCATTACTAAAAAGCACTGATGATCACATAAAGCACATCATCTCATGGGAAGAGTTGGAGGGAATTACACTAAGTGAAGTTAGCCAACCACAAAAGGACAAGTGTAACATGAGTCTACCGAGATAAGTATAATCAGCACAGTAGATAGAGAAGAAAAGCCACCTTATCTCACACTATGTGGGTTGAGGTACAGGCAATCAAGTGAGGGACAGACCAAACCCAAGGGTGTACATGTCAGTAGGGCATCCCCTCACAGAAGGGTCACAAAGAAAGGATAAGTCAACTGGGGTGCAGTATAGCACTGATGGAATGCACAATATTATTCTGGTACTTTGAGGCTTCTTCACCTCCACTATCATGATCCCAGTTCTGCCTTTCAGTTCTTGGATGTGGAATCCAAGTAAGATAAACCCTTCAGGAACAGAAATGGGAGTAGCGATACCATGAGCGTAGGGAGAGGGTGGAGGGAAGAATGGAGGAAGGGGGAGACAATTGCAATGATGAACACACAATCCCCATCCCCCCAAGGGGAATGGACAACATAAATGTGGGTGAAGGGAAACTGTAGTCAGTGTAAGACACCAAAACAATAATAATTTATAAGTTATCAAGGCGTCATGAGGGTGGGAGGGAGGAAGGGAGAGAGGGAAACGAGGAGCTGATACCAAGGGCTCAAATAGAAAGTAAATGTTTTGAAAATGATGATGGCAACATACATATAAATATGCTGATACAACTGATATATGAGATGTTATAAGAGCTGTAAGAGCCTCAATAAAATTTTTTTTAAATAATAAAATAATTCTCTTTAATTAAAAAAAGAAAAACAGCCTAGCTGCGCCAATAAGTCCATCTACACATATATTGTCCCCCCTTCCTTGGACCTGGAAACATCTCTATGCTTATTTCCATGATATTAATTTTACAGATGGCTTTCCCTCTTGTATTCAGCATCTCTGACTGTAGACTGTAGTATAATAATCGACATCTTAATTTATAGCTCTGCTTCTTGTCTTTGGCCTTTTTTTTTCTCTCATAAGCAGTGAGCAACAGAGCATTTTTCCCAGAGACAAACACCAGCATGCATGCCTACTCAACCTCAAGACATGGTATGGGTTTATAACCTGGTTACCAAGTCTGATTTATTTTAAGAATCACACTCCGATTACTCCTATTTTTCACTCTTTGGCCTAACCTGATTTTCAGTCTCTTCTGAATATATTACTGACTCCAGAGGAAAAACACCTGGTTGTAGACTAGTCCAGGTAAGATGTACAAAAGTAATGTGATTGTTCTACTGCAAGAGCCAAGTGGAAATCCTAACAACGAAGGTCAGTAAGTCACTTTGAAGCATGTCCTTCTTGCTGATGGCTCAAAAGATGGAGTTCCCAAACAAAAGAATTTGAACAAGGTTTATGACATTAAACAGAAGTCAGATGACGATCCATCTGCTTTCTTTATAAGGATTTTGATAGCCTTTGGGCAATTTGCTGATCTGGAGCTTGAGAGTGCTCTAGATACTAGGGCAAAAGAACAGAAGACAAAGGGAATCGTTGCCAAAAACTCTAGAGCTAGTTGTTCACGTGTACCATGGGAAAGAAAGAAAGAGCCTAAGATGCAGAGGAAAATCACAGGGCCACACGTCTAATGATGCTGCTGTCTATAACTCTCCCGGCTGGCCAAATGTTACCCTCTTTGGAGGATGGGGGTTTGTGAGGGGGGGGGGGATATATGGCATAAGATGCAAGCAGAGGTTTGTTTGTTGTTGTTATTTTTATAAAAGGCAAATGTATGTTGAATATGCCTTCAGCACATGATAGAACGCCCACCTCTTAGTCGGCTGGAATAGTCACTCTTATCCTCAGGGCTCTTTGATTTTCCCGAACCAAACTATGGAAAAAGATCTTAGCCTTCTTGTTGAGGACATTCAATGAACAGGAAGAACTGATCTTGCCACTGCTGTAGAATTCCAACTACTACCCGATATCTGACACAACACTATCATCAAAGGCCAGCGGTCTAGGAAGTAACCCACAAATGAATTGCAAGTACTCAAATTTTGGACTCTTAAGACTCTGTCATTCAGCTTTTTATGCTCCAATAAAGCCAAGGATGGAATATACCAGTTTGTCTAGGATTATGAGCCAACCACCAAGTAATTAGCCACCACGATTTATCCAGTTGTGGCAAACCCCTATCTACCTTGCTTTTCACCCTATCACTTTCCTGCGCCTCCTCAATTTGTACTATCACAGAAAGCTTAAAATGATGATGGGATACACTTTACTAGACAATTCACTCAGGTAGTAGCCATTTATTTGGAAATAGACCAAAGATTCCCTAGTTCTTGGATGCCCCCAAATTTGAATGGATGAATGCAAGTAAAATCCAAACTCACTGCCATCAGGTCAATTTCAGCTCATCGTGAGGCTACAGGACAGGGTGGAACTGCCTTTCCAGGCTTCCTTAGATGTTTCCTGCATTGTTCAATACTTTCCCCAGAAAGTTTTTTATATTGAAACTAGAGGCTTCAATTCTTTTCTTGAGTTTTTCAGTTTAAGATATGCTGTGCATGTTCTTCCTTTGGGATAGACTCAAAGTCTATGGTTGCAAATATTTCATTACAATATTTGACTTTGTCTTCTTGAGTTGGTCTTTGAAATTATTTGTTCAGTTCTTCGACTTCACCATTTCTTCCATGTGCTTTAGCTAGTCTACAATAAAAGGCAAGTTTCAGAGTCTCTTCTGACATGAACTTTGATTTTTTTTTCTTTCTTAATGGCATTTTGCTTTCTTCATGTATGATATTCTTGATGTCGTCCCACAGCTCTTTTGGTTTTCTGTCACTAGTGCATTTGAAATACCAGTGACACGGCTACCATCTCAGCAACACAAGTGACTACAGGAAGACAGACAGGCAAGTGGTGAATGGCAGCAGTAAGCACTGGAAAATCATGCTTTTGTAAATGCCAACAAATCAGCATTTTTTTTGTGAGTTCCTGAATTTTCTGTACTTAAGTCCTGTGAGACATTCATCTTGCCAGAGCACTTTAGTGGATTCTCCCTAACTGCTGCCCAGTCTGATCATCCTATTCCTTTAATAAAACATTTTGTTTTAATTTTCATGGATATTCCAGTTTGTTTTTTGACCAAACTCAGCAATATAACCAGCCCTCTAAAGGCAAACCGGAGGAATCTTCAATGTGGCTGTGTCATAGAAAACCTGAAGGACCAATTTTTTTTGTTCTAATTCAATATATCCATAGCATACATACTTGCTTTATTTCTGTATCTCAGATTCTAGGTCCTTCTTTAGTTCCGATTTATTTTTCAAAACTACATGCTAATAAAAATGTGAGATTTGTTGCTTCATTAAGTATTTAACATTGCTGCATTGAATCACGTCACTGCCAATAACACATTTCTTTCTGTCCTCCAGGGGAGAGAAAGTGCAACACTATAATAAATTTTAAAATTGAGAGACTAACAATACTAGAAGATTCAAAATGTTAATGGAATTAAAAGGTAGTAAGTTTTTAAGAGAGGGGCGTGATCTGAAGCCTCCTTGTATCTATTTTTGTTTCAGGATCATACATTCTGTACATCCACCATTTCCTAAGTGCTTTCCACCAGTAGGATCTATGACCAATATAAACATATTAGATCCATTTTATGCCTTATTATTAAATAAAGTCATTTAACACTGCATAATGAGCCTAAATTAAACATGCTCTCAGATAATTATCCGTATGCATGCTTACATTCTTCCACTAGAATGTATTACTTTCAGTCATATGACACCGATCCTTTCAACAGCTCCTAGAAGTTAATATTCTCCTCTGACCTTAACATCTACTGAAATGATAATCAGTAAATTGGATTTACAGTCATTCACAAAACTACATTATAGGTCAGAGGTTAATTTTGAATATAATAAACTTACGTGTATTTTTTCACAGTATATATTGTTTTGTAATTGTCGATTAGTAAGCCAAATCAATTGTAAATTTAGTTTCCGTTGTTTAGGGCTGTGTGGCTCACGCACCTTTGTAAGTGGCTATAAGAACAATCATATGTGGTGAAACCTTATACCCTGAATTGCACTTATAGATACATATTCAACCCACCATCTTATGGGTTTCCTTTTAAAAACAATCAGAAAGTAGACTATTTTGGATGTCCTGTCATGGTAAACCATACATTGCTCCTTTCAAATATTTGGAGACCCTCCAACACCAAACTCACCGCTACTGAGTCCACTCTGACTCAGAGTGACACCAGAGGACTAAGGAGAACTGCCCCCGTGGGTTTTAAAGCTATTAATCTTGACAGAGTAGAAAGCTCCGTTTTTCTTCTGCAGAACAGCTGGTGGTTTTGAACTGTTGACTGAGAGGTTAGCAGTTAGTGGCCCATTGTGTAAACCACTACACCATGCTGGTGGTGGAATGGGTTAAGGGTTGATTTGCTAATCAAAAGGTTGGTGATTCAAATCCACCAGCTAGTCCACAGGACAAAGACGAGGCAGTGTGCTTCCGTAAAGACTTACAGCCTTCAAAACCCTACGGGACGGCTCTATGCTGGACTACGTAAGTCCATGGTAAGTCAGAATGGCAGTGGGTTGGGGTTGGGTTTGGGGAGGAACAAATGGTTTACTCTTGCTGTTGTGCTCTAACAGAAAGATTAGAGATTCAAGTCCAACCAAAGCCTTCTTGGATAAAAATCTATCAATTTATTTCTGAAAATTCAGTGCTCTACTCTGACCCTCATGGTTCATAAGGTAGCCCACCATAAGTGGAATTTTCAAATGATGCTGAATGTTTACAAAACATCGCTCTACTAAGAGAGTCTAACTAAGGTCGGTGATAAAAGATCAACAATTCAATTGCCTGCATGAAGTTTCAAATGGCATAAGATAAAAAGAAGTATGCTCCCCTTGAATTATTCACACATCAGCAGGAAGCTAATTGAGGAGTTCTATGTCCTTTCCCACTTGTCCTCTATGTCATTTGTGAATAACCCCGCAGAAGAACACAATAACATCAATAATGATGATTTTACGCCGCATCTCTTAAGTACTCACAACTCAGCAAGAAGCCAAATGAAGAGAGTGGCCTTTGTGCCCTAGGTCTATGTGTCCTTCGACTGTCATTTGAGGGAAATCTTCCAAAACATAAATAGCAATCACAAAAGCAAATGTATTACAGAAGAGGGAGAGGTATGATGTGAAGGATAACAAGTAGAGATGTCAGCAGAAGAGCTTTAGTTTGATCGCATTTTGCTACTCTTCTTGGAAAGGACTATCCTGCCAACATCGAAGGAAATCGTTATTACTCCTCTGAGCAAACATCATTTAAATGGGTGCTCTGAGAGAGCTATTATTGTCAAGTAATATTTCATTGTTTTTATTGTTACTTGTCCAGTCAGAATTATATACCAGCAACCCTTCTCCTAAGATGTGTATTATATCTTATTTTTATTTCCAACCTTTAGGCAATGGCACCGTCTTCTTTCATTACTGCTCCCACTATTTTCACAGGCACTCGAATACTATTCCTCTCTTACAGCACTTAGTCATCTCTACACCCCTCAGAGAACGCCCATAGTGGAGACATTAGCGAATTAGCAATTTGGAACAATAAAGAATTGGCACAATTTGGCTCTAATCAGAAAGTCTATAGAGCATAGTTTTAAGAATAAGGGCTCAAGTAGGTTAAATGGATGGATTCAAACCCCATTTTCAGTACTCTTTTGCCATGTGATGGTGGAGAGCTTATTTACTTAGCCTGACTCCCCTTGTTTTCTCATCTGCACCCTGGAGAAAAAGTAATATAAGCCTCAAGAAGTATCTATTAGAATTAATGATTCTAATAGATACTCGAGCATAAGCCAACTTGAATATCAGCTGAGGCACCTAATTTTACAACAAACACTGCCTTAAAATGTGCCCAAAAAAACTCTGCTTATACACTAGTATATACAGTAATACATAAAAAATATTTGGAATCATATATAACCTACTGTACTGGATCAAGTCTGTTCAACTCATGGTGACCATACAGGACAGTGTAGACCTCCCCTTTTGGGTTTCCAATGGTGTAAAGCTTTCTGGGATAAGAAAGCCTCATTATTCTCGTGTGGGAAGGATCATATACAGCATATGTTTAATACATGTTGGCTATTATTGTTAGATACTATATACAGAGTAAGAAACCTTGGTGGCACTGGGGGTTAAGTAGTTCAAAATCACCAGCCACTCTGCAGGAGAAATATTTACTGGCGAAGTATAACAGCTGACCTTGTCGTTAACAGCCCAGAGCATACGCCATTACACCACCAGGGTCTCTGTTTAAATTGCATTAGAGGATGAAAATGGAAAATTATAAAAGAAGGTAAACAAGCGGCCATCTAGCTCAGAAGCAACAAAGGCCACATAGAAGAAGCACACCAGCCTGTGTGATCACATGGTGTCAAAGGGATCAGGTATCAGGCACCAAAGGACCAAACATCATATCATTGTGTGCTCACCTCCCTGATACGATTGCTGAAGACAAAAGGGTGCATAAGCAAATGTGGAGAAGAAAGCTGATGGTGCCCGGCTATCAAAAGATATAGCATCTGGGGTCTAAAAGGCTTGTAGGCAAACAAGCAGCCATCTAGCTCAGAAGCATCAAAGCCCACATGGAAGAAGCACACCAGCCTGTGTGATCACAAGCGAGGTGCCAAAGGGATCAGGTATCAGGCATCAAGGAACAAAAAATCATACCATTGTGAATGAGGGGGAGTGCAGAGTGGAGACCCAAAGCCTATCTTTGGGCAACTGGATATCTCCTTACAGAAGGGTTTCAGGGAGGAGACAAGGCAGTTAGGGTGTAGTGTAGCAACAATGAAACATACAACTTTCCTCTAGTTCCTAAATGCTCCTCCCCCACCCCGCCCCTGCCCCCCGCACTATCATGATCCAATTCTACCTTACAAATTTGGCTAGACCAGAGGATGTACACTGGTAAAGATAGGAACTGGAAACACTAGGAATCCAGGACAGATGATCCCCTCAGGACCAGGGCTGAGAGTGGTGATACCAGGAGGGGGAGAGGAGGGTGGGGTAGAAAGAGGGAACCAATTACAAGGATCTGCAAATAACCTTCCTGGGGGATAGACAACATAAAAGTGGGTGAAGTGTCATAAGATATGACAAAATAACAATAATTTATAAATTATCAAGGGTTCATTAGGGAGGGTGGAGCGTGGAGGGAGGGGGGGGAATGAGGAGCTGATATCAAGGGCTCAAGTAGAAAGCAAATGTTTTGAGAGGGATGAGGGCAACAAATGTACAAATGTGCTTGACACACAATGGGTGGATGGATGGATAGATTGTGATAAGAGTTGAAGGGGCCCAATAAGATGATTTTTTTAAAAAGAACGAAACATGATATAGCCCCTGCCCTTATGAGTCTTATCATCTTTTCTCTGAAAGGGTAAAGATGAAAAAGATGACATTTCTTCATGTATATGATCTTCCTGTTTTATTTGGATAAACTGAAACTTCATTTATAGAATAACAGTATAATATATTGAATTGACTTGATGACCATGAGTTTGAGTCTTGATCAACGAAGAAGAGCCAACAGCAACGTACGTACTTTGGACATCCCTGGTGGAGACAGGAGACGCCATGCTATGTGGAAACTGGAGGCCCTAGAGCACAGCACTGAGACCAGGAATGTCAGACAGAGCAGCTGGCAGGTTTCCTGCCCCTAGAACAAAGTAGAAGCCAAGGGATCATGCGGCTAAGAGGATGAAGACCAGAGAGACACTTGGCTGCGGGCTAACATGAGGCAGTACTATGGACCAAGGACTGTGTCCTTAGTATTTTATGATCCTGACTTTTGGTAAGCTGTTAACTTCCCTACGAAACCTCTATAGTTGTATTATCTGAGAGTTCTGTGTAGTCATTGCAGCAGATTATTTAACCCAGCAGAGAACAATGGGAAGAATTGCTGTTCAGAATATGATAAAAGAAAGGTGGGAGATGGAGGTGTCTGACCTCTGCCTGTGGTACTCAGCCTTGGGCTGGTGGGTTGTTGAATTCGCCTCCTTAGTGAAAGAACTGGAGGTCAAGTGTAGCCACCATGTCATTCTCTCAGTTGGCCAGAACTAGTCTGAGGAAGAGCGTTAAAAGTAGTAGCCATGTATCTAAAGTCATGAGGTGAAGAGAGTCTTTGAAATTCAAAACCAAGTTCACTGTCATTGAGGTGATGCTGGCTTATACTGAGTGACCCTATAGGACAGGGTGGAACTGCACCTGTGAGCCTTCAAGACCGTAACTCTACAGGTGTAGAAAGCCCCGTCTTTCTCCTGCCGAGCTGCTGATGCTGACTTACAGTTTGCAGCCCAGTGCATAACCACTATTCAACCAAGGCTCCTGAAGAGGGTCTATAGATGGGATACATTGGTGACCAAAGATCTGGTCCCAAATTAATATAGGATTGACTATTAAAATTATCATCATCAAAGTCCTATGCCTCATAAGCTTAAAGATATCTTGTTTCAAAAGCATAAAAATGCCATAAAAATATGATGACTCTTTTATAAAAACTCATAATCTGAAAGAAAAAGAAACAGATATATTCTTGCTAGGACATAAAAAATATGCTAAGGAATGTCCAAAAATAGGGACATGCGTAAGATGTCAGAATCAGGTAGTTGCTAAAAGATTTGGAGATTAAATTCTTCATCCTTTTTTACTAGATAAAGGGAAAGAAATATATTCATTGTTATTCTAAGATTCATTTAACATTTTTTCAAGTCTAACTTTTTTAAGTATTAGGTGTATGATACTACTCTGAAAAATACCAAATGGGCATATTGGGCAAGATCATCTATGAGATACTTTCTTATTCTTAAACTCTATAATTTGCTTTATCTAATAATCAAGAAATAAAATGAAAGTGGATGTACATTTTAAAATATGGTCTTTCAATATATATATATATATAGAAATATATAATATATATTTAAATATATATATATTTTTAAAGGAAACTTTAAAGGGCTCTATTCACAAGACAGGAGTCCTGGTTGCATAATGGGTTATAATGTGGGCTGCTAACTGCAAGGTCAGCAGTTCGCAACCAACAGGTCCACCTCAGGAGAAAGATGTGACTTTCTACTCCCATAAAGAGTTGCCGTCTCAGAAACCCAGAGGGCCAATTCCACCCTGCCCTATAAGGTCACTATAGTCGGAATCAACTTGATGGCTGTGTGTTCTTTGACTTATTCTCAAGATAGCAAATCAAATACCTGCTGTTAAAATAATCTGAGAAATGTTCATGGTTTTTCCCTATTCTAGACAATAAAATTATTTTCTGTATAAACAAGCAAGTAAAACTCAGAGATAACATGTGACTTAAAAATACTGAAAGTGTGTGAAGGCGAGTAGTTTAATGAAAACCAAGCGCTTAAATAAAGCTGAAATCCATGGAAATAAAATTGTATTTTACTCTTTCTTTCAATTTACTAATTCAGGGGAAAGCAATATAAAGTTTTAAAATTTTTATCGTTGAGGAAGATAGCTTTTAACTTAAAAGTTAATCTTTTTCAAAGCAGAAGTTTTTTTACCTGTTGAAATCAAATGTCATTTTCTATTTAGAACACTACTGCTCTTGGTATTGTATTATTTCAATAATGCACTCAAAGAAGTAATAATTGCTTCTCTTATGCTGCTGAAATTTAACATGGAAGTTAGACATTGGCTGTATTTAACCACTTAAGATCAATTTTACATATGAGTAGAAGGCAGAAAATATTTTAACATATTATGAAAGTATAAAGTGAGCAGCATGGCATTCTTGGGACCTTGGTTTCAGTTAGCATAACACTGCACAAAGCATCAAAGTATATCGTTGTGAATGAGGGGAGTGTGGAGTGGAGACCCAAAGCCTATCTGTAGGCAACTGGACATTCCCTTACAGAAGAGTCACGGGGAGGAGAGGAGCCAGTCAGGGTGCAGGTTAGCACCGATGAAACACACAACTTTCCTCTAGTTCTTAAATGCTTCCTCGCCCCCACTATCATGACTCCAGTTCTACCTTACAAATCTGGCTAGGTCAGAGGATGTACACTGGTACATATCAGAGCCAGAAACACAGGGAATCCAACACATAATAACCCCTCAGGGTCAATATTGAAAGTAGCCATACTAGGAGGGTAAAGGTAAGGTGGGGGGAGAAAGGGAGAAACCTATCACAATGATCTACATATAACCCCCTCCAGGGGGAAGGACAAGGGAAAAGTGGGTAAAGGCAGATATCGGTCAGTGTGAGACATGAAAATATAAGCATTTATAAATTATCACAGGTTCATGAGGAAGGGAGGATGATGGAGAGAGAAGAAAAACAAAAGAGAAGCGGATACCAAGGGCTCAAGTAGAAAGAAAATGATGATGGCAACAAATGTACAAATGTGCTTGACACAGAGGATGGATGGATGGATTGTGATAAAATGATTTGGAAATGGAAAAAACAAATGAAAGTACCATGGTTCAAGTCAGGTTCACCTTAGTTTTTAAAGTGTTATATTTGCTCTTTAGTTCTGTTTTTTAAATCATTTTATTGGGGACTCATACAATGCTTATCACAATCCATACATCCATCCATTGTGTCAAGTACATTTGGTGTATCATCATTCTAAAAACATTTACTTTCTACTTGAGCCCTTGGTATTGGCTCCTCAATTTACCCTCCCTCCCTGCTCTACCTTCCCTCATGAACCCCTGATAATTTATAAATTATTATTATGTTGTCATATCATACACTGTCCAACATCTCACTTCACCCACTTTTCTGTTCTCCATCCCCTGGGGAGGAGGTTATATGCAGACCCTTGTAATCGGTTTCCCCTTTCTACCCCACCCTGCTTCTACCCCTCCCGATATCACCATACTCAGCACTGGTCCTGAGGGGATCACCTGTCCCAGATTGCCTGTGTTTCCAGTTCCTATGTGTATGTACCAGTGTACATCCTCTGGTCTAGCCAGATTTGTAAGGTAGACTTGGGATCATGATAGTGGATGGGGAGGAACCATTTTAGACTGGCTCGTCTCCTCCCTGAAACCCTTGTGTAAGGGGATGTCCAGTTGCCCAAAGATGGACTTTGGGTCCCCACTCCACACCCCCCCTCATTCACAATGATATGATTTTTTGTTCCTTGATGTATGATACCTGATCCCTTTGACACCTTGTTATCACACAGGCTGGTGGGCTTCTTCCATGTGGGCTTTGTTGCTTCTGAGCTAGATGGCCACTTGTTTACCTTCAAGCCTTTAAGGCCCGAGACGCTATATATTTTGATAGCCGGGCACCCTCAACTATCTTCACTACATTTGCTTATGCACCTTTTTGTCTTCAGTGATCATGTTGGGAAGGCGAGCATCATAGAATGCCAGTGTATTTTGTCACATCTTGCCCTATCCTGAGGGGGGAGCGGGGAGGGAGGGGGAAAAAAAAGGAGGACCTGATGCAGAGGGCTTAAGTGGAGAGCAAATGCTTTGAGAGTGATTAGGGCAAAGAATGTACGTATATGCTTTGTACAATTGATGTATGTATATGTGTGGATTGTGATAAGAGTTGTATGAGCCCCTAATAAAATGTTTTTTTAAAAAAAGAATGCCAGTGTAATAGAACAAAGTGTTCTTGTATTGAGGGAGTATATGAGTGGAGGCCCAATGTCCATCTGCTACCATAGTACTAAACCTATAAATATATTCACATAAATTTATTTCCCCATCATCATAAATAAGTATATTTACATATGTACATACCTGCATCTAGACCTCCACAAATGCCCTTTACCTCCTAGTTCTTTCCTCTGTTTCCTTTTACTTTCCTCTTGACCCACCATCATGCTCAGACTTCATTTGGGTTTCAGTAATTCCTCTCGGTTATATTACCCTTTCTCAAGCCCTTCTAGGCCTCTTACACCCTCCCATCACTGATTTTGGATCACTTGTTGTTCCCTTGTCCCTCAGTTTGTTAATGCCACTTCCTTTCCCCATCTTTGGTACTTTAAACACACCTTGTGCAAAAGATTTGTTCAATGCAATGCATCCTTTGATTTCTTGACTGCTTTTTCCATGACTGTTGTTTGTGGAGTCAAGTAAAATGAAATCCTTGAAAGGGGGCGGGGGAGGGAGGGTATGTAATGCATACACACAATCAGTGTACCAAAAAGAATTCACCAATATTCAACCAGCTGAAGAGATAGCACCTGACCAATAAGTCCAAACTACACTGAAGGGATTAATGAAAGGCAGGCTCTAGGAAATTGTGAAATAACAGTTGAAACCTTTAGTGTATTCCAAGAAAGTTGTAAAACAACTACCTGGACAACCAACTTGGGGAGACTCATAACTTTGTACATTCCAAAGAAAAGTGAACAACAATGTGAAAAATGCCCCCAAAAGAGTCAAGCCGGATTCAGAAGAGAATGTCCAGGAAAGGAAGCCATTGCCAGTGTCAGATAGGTCTTGACTGCTAGGAGAAAATCCTAGAAAGATGTTTACTCGGTGCTCACTGACTGTGCAAAGGTGTATGACTTTGCATCATAACAAAATATGGCTTATATTGCAAAGAAAATTACGAAACACTTAACTGTGTCATTGAAACCCCACACATAGATCAAGAGGCAGCTAGCTGTTCAAACAGAACAAGGGGCTACTACCTGGTTTAAAGTTAGGGCAGGGGAAATGTGCATCAGGGTTGTAGGCTTTCATTTAATTAATTCAATTTGTACCTGAAGAAATAATCTGAGAAGCTGAACTATATGAAGAACAACATAACCTTAGTATTTGTGCTAGTTACATAATCTGGTGTCAATTTGGGACTTGAGAAGGTTAAAAGTGAAGGGGTGGAGTTTAGTCTGTCAGTGGGAATATATCCACAGAGGCCTCTGGGTGGACATGGCCTTCTCCTGAGAATTCTGGGAACTCTAGTATTTCCTCCTTGTAGGCAGGAAAGACTCTCTCTCTGCTGAATCCCTGTGAGACATCCCTGAGGACCTACCTTGATGCAGCCTTGGAAGCTGGAGAAGCTATGTGGAGGCCCCTGCCAGCACTGAGATGCTTACAACGCCACTGGATCCAAGGACTTTTTACCCACGGGCCTGCGATTGTCCGGTACTTGGCATCATCACATGTGTTTCCTACGTCTGAAGAGGACTTTGTACATTTGTGTCAGACATATGGGCTAATATTGGATTTCTGGACTTGATCTGCACTGGATTGGGACATTTTCTCAATATTCAACTGCTCTTGTATATAAAATTCTTTCTGAATGTCCCTGGATTTGTTTCTCCAGTCTACCCGGACTAACACAGTATTGAAGGAAAGCTCGTTAAAACCTGCTATATGCAGGTCACACAACCTTGCTTGGTGAACGCAGAGAAGAGTTTGAAGCACTTGCTGATGAAGAGCAAGGACCACAGCTTCAGCAGGATTACAACTGAACGTAAAGAAAACAAAAATACTTGAAACTGCAACGATTGACAGCATCACGATAAACGAAGAAAAGATGCACTCTGCCAAGGCTTTCTTTTACTCAGCTCCACCAACGGTGCTTATGGAAAGGGCAGTTACGAAATCAAATGATGCACTGCGCTGGGTAAACCTGCTGTAAAATACCCCTTCAACGTGTGTAAAGAGCAAAGATTTCACTTCAAGCACCTACTATGCATGTGAAAGCTGGAGGATGAATAAGCAAGATTGGAGAACTGATGCATCTGAATTATGATGGTGGTGAACAATACTGGAATAATGTGGAGCAATACTGAAAGAATAATAGACTGTCAGAAGAGCAAACAACTTTGCTTAGAGGAAGTACCTGGGCCTTGTGTACTTTGGCATTTTTGGACTCCTTGGTAAAGGGTGTGACGCTTAGTGAAGCAGAGGGCCATTCAGAGGAGGAATGCCCTCAACAAAACAGATTGAGACAATGGCTACTACAATGGGATCAAACACAACAATAATTGTGAGGATGGCAAGGGACTGGGCAGTGTTTTGTTTTGTTGTGTATAGGATCCCTATGAATCACAACAGACTTGATGAAACCTACTAATAACAATGAAGTTTCAGTTAAAGCCTGGCCCTAACTAGTATCATTTATTCAGTCATCACATATTTAACTACTTAAATATGTGCATAATGCAAAGTACTGGGCACACAGTAATAACAAATTAACTTTCCTGATCCAGAGCCCAACATCATTATCTAAAGAGATGGAAAAATCAAATCACCAAATTCATGTGAACAGGAAATAGACCATAGATACGCAAAGCTCTAGTGAAAAAAGGAAAGTGAAGGAGGCTATTCATTTCCTTATTTGAAAATGTACTATGCGGTCACAGTAGTCAAAATATTTGGTGCCTACCACTCTCAGGAAGAGTGCTGGAGTGAAGCTGGTGGGTGCATATGTCTATTGGGTTGCTTCACTATTCGCAAGCGCAAAAAGATGGAAGAAGCCTAAATTTTCACCAGTGAAAGAATGGATAGATAAATCTGCGTACATACTTGTACACACAATGGAACTACATACATTAAAGAATAACAATGAATCTTTGAAATATCTCATAACCCGTAGGGATTTCTGCTGAGTGAAATTCATCAATCGCAAAATGACAAATGCCGTATGAAACCATTACTGTAAAATGTCACATTAGAAAAAAAATTCTTTGATGGTTACTCGGGGTGGGTGGGGAATAAAGGGGAAGTAACTGGCTATAGAATATTCTAATGGAACTTGGCTGAGCAGAAAAGCAATAGATAAGAAGGATGACCGAAAAATGATGGATGCAAGGGAAGACACTGGGACGTTCGCAAGAGATAAAGGCAACAGAGGTACATACCCTTACATACAAAACCCTGCAACAATTGTGATCTACAAGCAAATGTATGGATAGACACACAGACTGAACTGTTGTAGGAGCCAGAGCCAGATTATACCCATGAATACAGGTATAGTTTTGACAGGATACTTGTATAGGTTTGATAGATTATATACATTTACCTTTGCTGCAAACCTATCCATTAATGTCATGAAGCAGGAAGCTAAGTTATGTAAAACTGCTTAGATACAACCAAACACCACGAGGAATTGAATCACTGGGTCTGGGGGATCAGGGGAAACCAATATCAATTGGCAGAACATTGTCCACAAAGACAATGTTCGACTCTCTATCGACTGGAGTTTCAAAAGTTTGCGGATGGCCATCAAAGGTGCAACTGTTGGTCTCTTCCTATCCACAGGAAAGACACTACTGTCAAGTTGTGACTCAAAGTGACGCTATAGGACAAAGCAGCACTGCCTCTGTGGGTTTCTGAGACTATAATTCTTTACCGGAGTTAGAAAGTCTTATTTTTCCAGAAGAAAGAGGAGTGATAAAAATTGAATACATGGAGACAATTAGTCCAATGTACTAAAGAAACATGTAAGCATTAGTCTCTACAACCAAGGGTAAAAAGAACTAGGTGGTGGTCACCTACTATTACGAACTGCTCTGAAAGCAATCACACATTGGAATGTCCTAGGTAGAGTGAGAGAAAAGGTGGGAGGAAAATCAAAATGATAAAAGAGACCAAGCTTCCTGGCTGTCTGGAGACCAGTGAACCCCCAAACTCTAGCCTACAGCCACCCTTCAGATCTGGCATTAAACTCACCCCAAGGCTCAATGTTAGCCAAACAATAAAACAAAACAAAATAAAACCTCCCTGCTACTGGATGGATTATAATTCATAGTGATCCTATAGGATAAGGTACAAATACCCCTATGGGCTTCTGAGACCATAACTTTTTATAGGAATAGAAAGTCTCGTATTTGTCCCACAGAGTAGCTGATGGTTTCAAATCGCTGACCTTGTGGTTGGCAGCCCAATGTGCAGCCCACTATTCCCCCAGCGCGCCAAACAAATGAGAGCTCTAGGAAGGGAACGGAGGCCCTGGTGGCAGAGTGGTTAAGAGCTGGCCTGTGACCTTCAAGGTGAGCGGTTCAAACCACCAGCCAGTTCCACTTCAGAAAGATGAGGCTTTCTACTACCATAAATAGTTGTAATTTCAGAAACTCACAGACAGTTCTCTCCTATCTGCTAGGGTCTCAACAAGCTGGCAGTGATCTCCACGGTGTGAGGTTAAAGAAACAATAATACCAGTGAAGTATGCACATTTTAGAATAATCGGGCATGTGAGATCAAAAGGGCAGCACTACCTGAGGACAAAATTCATGAGGGCTAGGTAAAAGAAAGGAACGGAAACCGGCAACACAGGGAGCAAGTGGGATAAATGATGGAACAACGAGGGCATTTCTTTCAAGGAACTGAAACAAAATGGGTATGAATTGTTGAATGTAAAACTGATTATCTGCTCTGTAAACTTTTACCCAATTCATATAGAAAGTTAAAAAGAAAAAGAAGCCCCAAGCATGCGAATGGAAGGACTTATGCCAGTAGGGAAAATAATAATAGTCCACGCCGGGTAAAAGGCCCTGTGACAGGTGTGGAGTTTGGCACTAACAAGAACAGAACTGCCTACTCCAGTGATACAGTGGGTTTCTGAAGCTGTGCATCTTCAGGGGAGCAGAAAACCTCCTCGTTCTTCCACAGAGCCACAGGCGGTTTTAAACTGCTGACTTTGCAGCTAGCAGCTCAGCGTGTCATGTCATCCATTACACCATGGGCTCCATGTGGCTCACACACAGACGGTGCGGAAAGGATCTCCTCTCCAAGAACCGTTTGTTCAAGGCCTCAAGCCATCACCCACCTGAGTTACTGCACAGTGTTTTCCGATCTTACCACTTCGATCAGCTCCTTGACAACAGGGTGATCATTGGGGGGGAGGGGGGAGGGGAGGCGGGGTTTGACTTGGGGCCAGATCTAAAGACGGATCAACCCCAGTCTGTCAGTTTGTCCTGTGGTGCTTCACGGTTTGCTATTAGACTGGCAGCTACAGCACCAGTGTTTCAAATACCAACAGGATCCCCCATGATCGACTGGTTTCAGCAGAGCTTCTGAAGGATATAAGGCCTGACGATCTACTTCCTGGACTCCAGGAGAGATATAGAACCAGGCCCAAAAATCCGAACCCAATGCCAGCAAGGCAATTCTGACAAAGCACTGAGCAATTTCTAGTAGAATTTGGGACGAGCTGTTCAAATAATCCAAACCTTTGTCAAACCCTCCGTCCTTCATACAGAATCCTCCGTATTCCCTCTTATCCGATTGTACATTGCGGCGTGGGCAGTGTGCTGGCACGCTTGAGGCGTTCATCTATCTCTTAGAATGTGATATTCTCCTTGAATGCCCCCATGATTTTCAGCGGTTCACTTTACACCACTGAGCTTTGACCCAAACAAACAAAAAACCTACTTGAGCATCTATGTTCACTAACTTTAAAGAAATCCTAAGAAGATGTTTCACTTTAACAAAGGAAACCGTGAAACTAGAGTTCATTTGCTTAGTAAGGAGCGGGACAGGGCTTTTTACCCTGTAAACGGTGACTGTCTAAAACCCACCGCGCAGATCTGCCCGTGCCCTAGCTGCGGCCGCTGGGACTCTGCGTCCCTGTCCCCAAGAGGGCACTGAGTGTTGTCAGTGAGGTGAAGAGGCAGCACACGGGCGGGCGGGGACAGCACGAGCCACCAAACCTGCCTGGTTTCTTGCCTGGAAGGACACGGCATCTTACCACGGAGCTGCCTTTTGAACTGTGGGTGAGCAATCTATGCTAGTGTTATTTTTGTCTTTATCCATTACTTGGTCTGATTTAAGTTATACTTCGGGACTGAGAGCTATCCATAAATGTTTTCCTGTGTAAAACAGTGGTAATTGCAGCCGCTGTTGCTGCTTCGCTTTGCGCCATTTCGCTTTCCGAAAGGTTTCCCAGGAACACTCTACTTCTGGATGGGGGGGGGGGGGGGGAAGCCTGTGCTCGCCCGTCTCACATGAATTCGTATGTGGCATAATGAGGTGCATATGACAGTTCCCTGTAAGTGTAGAACTAATTTATATGCTCTGTGGTGAACCCACTTACAACTTGCTAAAAAATATGGCCGATTAAGGTGAATGTCTAGAATAACGGACTGAGAGCCGATGAGAGCTATGGAAGTAGGCCTTGCTAGCAAAATTAAGGCCTTGAGTTATTCTAGGAGTTTAAAGAGCAGAGAAAATAAGCAGCAATGAATTCATGAACAGAGAGTTGTTGCTGGGGCTCAGATTGCTTAGTGGTCAGAAACAAACCCATCGCCTTGCCAGGGAGTTGATTCTGACTCACGGACAGGGTAGAACTGCGCCCTAGGGTTTCCAAGATCATCTTTGCTTTGACGAGGAAACCCTTCAAATTAAATGGCCCCTCAGGGGCAGCCTGGAGAGTTTCCACCGCCTGCTCCTCGGGATGGAGTAAATGAAACAAGGATTGTGGCATATAGGCAAGTCAAACCAAAGATTACTTGGTGGGGTGGTAAAAATATGTCAAAGAAGCTGACACAAAATTAACATTAAAAGAAAGTTAAGAATTAAAATCATGGTTCCAACTACAATGCAGGTGTATTCATTTTGAATAAAAACCAAAGAAAATCATTTATAATTTCATTAGTAAGAACATTAACTTTTTTATTCAGCTTTATTTTAAAGTAACCCATCTGAAAATCAGAGGAAAGAACACGTCCATATACCTGGTTGAACGCTGAATCCCTGCATTGCATTTCCACTGAAGACACCGAAATTCACCACCAGAAATCTCAGCTCCAAATGCAGGCATTATATCAGAAAGTTTTTCTTTAAGCACAATGAAGTTAGTAAAATATCAGGAACAATAACTAGGAGACAGCAATGTCTTCACATAATATTCTTCCATTATCTTAATGAATAATCTAGTCTTCCTATAAATCACTAAGTAATAATACCTTACTATAAATCACTAAGTAATAATAGCTCTGATTTTCTCATATCTCAGCCCTAAGGATAAATGAATAATGCATTGAGTATCTGGGAATATGAGAAATCATTACCACTCATAACAATTATAAACAGAATGTTACCTTTAACCACTGTGAGACAGTAATGTATTTGTTCATTTAAAGTTGATTATCTCTTTAAAGAAGGCATACAGGAGCTCTTTGTATAATTTCCATTAAAATAAATTGAGATAAAGGTTTGTCTTAGTGAACAGGTTGATCACTCTACAGAAGGAATGCTTACTTTTTGTGAACAGGTAACCTTTCCCTAAACTGGTTCATCTTACATCACAGATTAATATTTAAATGATAATTATTGAGACATAGCTACCCAAAAATGACGTCACCTCTTTTGCCCTCTAATCTTGACACTATTCTCATTGTAGAGGAGATGCTTTAACATAGTTAGGGTTTGTTTCTTTCACAAAAGAGATCTACGTCCACATGTTAAACTTCTCTCCCTCTCAGTTGCTGTCATTCTCCACTCACCTATCAACATGCCTAACCATGCTATGGTAGTTACATAATCTGGTGTCAATTGGGGACTAGGGGTGGAGTCTAGTCTGTCAATGGGGTCATAGCCAGTGGGTCTGGCCTTCTCCTGAGAATTCTAGGAAAGCCTGTATTTCCTCCTCGGAGGCAGGAGAGACTCTGCTCACTCCCTTGGAGACGCTCTACTGACAAGACACATGGCGCTATGCCCTGGGAGCTGGAGAAGCCACATGGACCTACCCTGATGCAACCAGACCCCTGACAATTGGAGAAGCCACATAGAGACCCCTGCCAATGCTGAGATATTTACAATGCCACTGGATCCAAAGACTTTCTACCCACTGGCCTGTGATGTTCCTACATTCAGTGTCACTGCATGTGTTTCGTGAGTCTGAAGAGGACTGTATAGATTAGTATTGGACATATGGACTAATATTGGACTTATAGGCTTGCACTGCACTGGGTTGGGGTACTTTCTTAGTGTACAATTATGCTTTATATAAAACTCTCTCTTATACACATGTGTGTTTATGAATTTGTTTCTCTGGTCTACCCAGACTAACACACCTGCTCATTCCATTAGTTCAGAGAGTGTTTGCATCAAGCTAAAGTCAGACACTAGAAAGCCAAGATGGAATATTGAGATCTTGGAGTTATATTTTCAAAACCAACAATGTATTGTTTTAGAACATAGGAATCTATCGATATGGAATACCCATAATGTTACAGAATTTTAAATCTGAAGTTTTACAACTGTCATCTCTTTTGGTAAAACTGTGAACATGCTTTTTTTTAAGCAACAGGACTAACAGAATGTAATATTAGTGGACTACAAGTGAAACAGTAGCAGTATTTTCTTTTAAGGTCAAAGAGGGGCAAGAAAATCATCCAGGGTTATACTAGGAGCGCCAACCAAAAAACCAAGCCAAACCAAACTCACCAGCTTGAAACCACTAGCTGCTACACTGGAGACAGACAGAAAGACAAGCCTTTCTACTCCCATAAAGAGTTACAGTCTCAGAAACCCTTAGTGTCGTTTCTACTTGGTCCTATAAGATCACTATGAGTTAGAATTGACTAGATGGCAGTCTGTTTGACTTTGAGACCAATAACCAATTTTTTTCCTTCCTTACTAACAGGGCCCTGGTTTTGATCAGTATCCACCCTATCCTTGTAATACTCATAAGTTAACATTGTCAATCAAAGACATTTTAGTAATTGTGGTCCCTTTGGCTAACCATGGGACTACCAACCACAGGGTCAGCAGTTCAAACCTACCAGTCACTCAATGGAAGAAAGAGAGATTTATAGCTATAAAGATTTATAATTATATTTATATATTTATAGTTATATATTTATTTTTTAGAAACAAGACTGTTATGATTTGGAATGGACTCAGTGACAGTAGGCCTTCTACTTTGCAGTGAAAGGTTTAGCCTGGGACATTTGACACTATCTTGGCTAATGAGCTGTAAAGGAAAGTGTGAGTCTTATGGGAACGCTTTCCCCACTCCATAGCATGGCTAATTTTCAGGCCAATGTTGCTATGATTAGTTGGAACACTCTCCTGGAAACATGAGTTAAATTAGCCTCATCAAAACTCCTATCCACTGGATTTTACAATGTCCAGAATGCAAGGATCTAAATTCTCACTGATGTCATTGAGATTTGAATTAGCCCAGGCTCTGTGATCCATGTCCTTGTTGTCTGTATCCTCTGAATTGAGGATTTCTCATTGCATGCATTTAAAAGATAAGTATGAATTTTATAGGTAGAAATTCACATATAAGAATTAAGATGCTTGTAATCAGTTCCCCCTTTCCAACCCACTGATTACAAGGATCCACATGTGACCTCCTCCCTGGGAGAGGGACGGCAGAGAAGGGGGGGGGGGGAGACTCCGGATAGGGCAAGATATGACAAAATAACTATGTATAAATTACCAAGGGCACATGAGGGAGAGGGGAGCGGGGAGGGAGGGGGAAAAAAAGAGGATCTGATGCAAAGGGCTTAAGTGGAGAGCAAATGCTTTGAGAATGATTGGGGCAGGGAATGTATGGATGTGCTTTATACAATTGATGTATGTATATGTATGGATTGTGATAAGAGTTGTATGAGTCCCTAATAAAATGTAAAAAAAGAAAGAAAAAAAAAACTAGAAAGAAAAAGAAGGCAGGGGCAGGTTTCCCTCTTTGCCTCCTCGTGCCCCAGCGCTGCCCGGACATCGCGCAGGTCGCCGGCACCACGAAGATCTGGACCTCTGAGCACGTCTTTGACCACCCTTGGGAAACGGTCACCAGGGTAACGAAGCAGCAATACCCCAGCCTAAGGAACCCCTGCGTGGTGGCCGTCGCACAGGCACGTGGACCCGGCGGGGAAGCTGCACAGCCAGTGGCTGCTCAGCACCGAGTGAGGCCCACCCTCTGTCGTGCGATCGATCCTTGGTTCAGCAAGAACCAAAACGTAGGCGCAAGAGCATTCTGTAGTTGATCCCAGAGAGAAAACACGACGAATGGTTCCTTTACAAGTATGGTGTCAGTCCTCAGGACCCAGGGAGAGACTCAAGAAGCTGTTAGGTAGCTTAGCCTAGGGAATTGGGAAGTCCATTGACGCATGCAAGGAGAGCCAGCAAAGGACAAAAGCTGGATTTTCCCGCCGGTGGGCCCAGGTGGGCGTTACACCTGGAGCAGCCCACCTGGGCCAGGTGACTGCAATTCAGTCAATGGGATCAACCTGGGGTCGTTCACCACGCCTCCCCCGGGAACCCTTGAAAAGGCAGGGACTGAGAGGGAGAGGGGTCTTGGCTTGCTTGGGTGGTCTGTCTGGTCGTCTTCTTGAAAGGAGAGAGATCCTTGCATGACCTGGGGCAGTCTCTGCAAGGCCGCATGGTCAGAGGAATCCTATGGGTGCCGCGTAAAACCTGATGCTTCTTTGAACTCTCATTAAATTCACTTGGATCACGAGCCTGGCTTCAGCGTGAAATCTTTCTCGTGCAGAGCCAAGGACCGAGGCTGAAATTTAGGCCGGAGAGAGAGACCTTACAAAGCCATCATCGCCTTGAAAGGAGTCAGCCGCGGCAAACTCGAGCGGCCAATACACAAATTAAACACAAATTAAACACCGACGTGGAGGACCCAACGGCCTCCGCCAGAGGCAGCATCA
Source organism: Tenrec ecaudatus (assembly GCF_050624435.1). Classification (NCBI taxonomy): domain Eukaryota; kingdom Metazoa; phylum Chordata; class Mammalia; order Afrosoricida; family Tenrecidae; genus Tenrec; species Tenrec ecaudatus. The sequence continues at coordinate 104,705,289 of NC_134530.1, forward strand.
GGGCGCTGATGGCGGCAGCAGCATTGGTGGAGAAATGACAATGAGACCCGGCTGCAGCACTGGGTCCTGGGCTCCACGCTGGCAGGATATTTATTTGTTATTTAACAAACACACTCTTATTGTATGTAGACCTTTTAAAAAAAATCTAGAGCGTCTATGTAACTTTTGGTCGAAACTACAAAGTACAGAGGGCTGCTAACTTAAGGGATCATTCCCAAATAGTGGTTTGTTGTTTGAAATGACCATCAAATTTTTAAGGTACCAGTGTTTATGGGGAAATAGAACAATACTGGTTCAGGGGCGGGAGGGGGGTGCTTTGAGATTGGCGTTGGCATAGTAAATCTCGTGAAGGTGCATTTGCAAGCTGTTGGTACGGGGAACTCTTCACCGCTTTGGACCAACCCCGGGACAAAGCAGCGCCGCTGCCCTGGCTTCCCCGGGATACCAGGAAACTTTCCTGCAAAGGCAGAAACAATCCGATTTTAAAAGCCACCTTCATGAGCCCCTAATAAAACGATTTTAAAAAAAAAGAATTAAGATGCACAATGTCTAAAGGAGAGAAAGAATATTTTGTGGGGTATAAAAATAAGTGAATACTTATGCTTTTGACATTTTTAGGATTTCCTGTCTCTGTAATGATGTTTTCCCCCAAATCATATACAATCATCCTTAGAAAGTGTCTAGGATCTAGAGTGAGTTTTACAGAGATCAGATCACACACACACACACACACACACACACAGAGGCACACACAATATGTTAATTGGGCATTTGGTAACATCACAGGGTCTACTAGGAAATAACAGGTTTTGTCTGAAGATCAGTTGTTTATAACTAAAGAAAATGATTTTGTCACAAAGAACTCGGCTCTAATGACTAGTGGCTATGGTAGGCAGTTGTCTGAAGATAGAATGGGGGACTTTCATTTCTTTTTTTTTTAATTCTACCCCTTGTTCTATGTGGTACTATCCTGAGAAACCCTGGAATTTATTTTAATGGCTTCACGGTGTTTCAAAGAATCCTGAAATAGACTGTAGCTGACTAAACGCTCTATGTCTGTTACCGGATTCACGGAACAAAAGGGACGAACTGGGCCCTGCGGTTCACCCGTCTGGGGGATCTGTGGACTGCTCTGCTCTATCTCTTTCCTCCCTCACCCTCAAAGAGGCACATTTCAAAACACAACCAAGAATACTGTGAGGAGGTTGGTTTGCCAAGTCAGACTTTTCCCATTAAAGTGCTTACCATGCATTACATTGCAAAGATCTTGTTCTAGACTTTGTACTTCTAAATTCTAGTAACAGGACAATGAAAGGAAAGCATCCAGCGTGGCAGAGTCTTAGTAGCACGGCAGAAACATTTTCCGAGAATATGCAGGAAGGGTTCTTCATGAAGGCATCTCTCGAGCTTTTCTTATTGCCCAGGACCTGGCCCAGAGTAGGCCCTCAACAGATAATCGTTGAAGAAATACATAATGGAAGAGGGAAGAGCACAACTAAGGAAAAAGACACAGCACCTTAACACAAGGAGATTATAGTATAAAAAGGGAGGCATAACTTTTTTTTTAATTTAACATTGTGTGCTTACAAACTTGCTGGGGGAGGGAGAAAGGAAGAGTGCAGTTGGGGAAAGGAGAACAGGAAGGGTGCAGTTGGGGGAGGGAGAACAGGAAGGGTGCAGTTGGGGGAGGGAGAACAGGAAGGGTATAGTGGAGGGGGAGAACAGGAAGGGTATAGTGGAGGGGGAGAACAGGAAGGGTATAGTGGAGGGGGAGAACAGGAAGGGTATAGTGGAGGGGGAGAACAGGAAGGGTATAGTGGAGGGGGAGAACAGGAAGGGTATAGTGGAGGGGGAGAACAGGAAGGGTGCAGTTGAGGGGAGGGAGAACAGGAAGGGTATAGTGGAGGGGGAGAACAGGAAGGGTATAGTGGAGGGGGAGAACAGGAAGGGTATAGTGGAAGGGGAGAACAGGAAGGGTGCAGTTGAGGGGAGGGAGAACAGGAAGGGTATAGTGGAGGGGGAGAACAGGAAGGGTATAGTGGAGGGGGAGAACAGGAAGGGCGCAGTTGGGGGAAGGAGAACAGGAAGGGTATAGTGGAGGGGGAGAACAGGAAGGGTATAGTGGAGGGGGAGAACAGGAAGGGTGCAGTTGGGGGAAGGAGAACAGGAAGGGTGCAGTTGGGGGAGGGAGAACAGGAAGGGTGCAGTTGGGGGAAGGAGAACAGGAAGGGTGCAGTTGGGGGAGGGAGAACAGGAAGGGTGCAGTTGGGGGAGGGAGAACAGGAAGGGTGCAGTTGGGGAAAGGAGAACAGGAAGGGTGCAGTTGGGGAAAGGAGAACAGGAAGGGTGCAGTTGGGGAAAGGAGAACAGGAAGGGTGCAGTTGGGGGAGGGAGAACAGGAAGGGTATAGTGGAGGGGGAGAACAGGAAGGGTATAGTGGAGGGGGAGAACAGGAAGGGTATAGTGGAGGGGGAGAAAAAGAAGGGTGCCTGTGAGGGGAGAGAACAGGAGGGGTGCAGTCGGGGAGGGAGAACAGGAAGGGTGCAGTTGGGGGAAGGAGAACAGGAAGGGTGCAGTTGGGGGAGGGAGAACAGGAAGGGTATAGTGGAGGGGGAGAACAGGAAGGGTATAGTGGAGGGGGAGAACAGGAAGGGCGCAGTTGAGGGGAGGGAGAACAGGAAGGGTATAGTGGACGGGGAGAACAGGAAGGGCGCAGTTGAGGGGAGGGAGAACAGGAAGGGTGCAGTTGGGGGAGGGAGAACAGGAAGGGTGCAGTTGGGGGAGGGAGAACAGGAAGGGTGCAGTTGGGGAAAGGAGAACAGGAAGGGTGCAGTTGGGGGAGGGAGAACAGGAAGGGTATAGTGGAGGGGGAGAACAGGAAGGGTATAGTGGAGGGGGAGAACAGGAAGGGTATAGTGGAGGGGGAGAACAGGAAGGGTGCAGTTGGGGGAAGGAGAACAGGAAGGGTGCAGTTGGGGGAGGGAGAACAGGAAGGGTGCAGTTGGGGGAGGGAGAACAGGAAGGGTATAGTGGAGGGGGAGAACAGGAAGGGTATAGTGGAGGGGGAGAACAGGAAGGGTATAGTGGAGGGGGAGAACAGGAAGGGTGCAGTTGAGGGGAGGGAGAACAGGAAGGGTATAGTGGAGGGGGAGAACAGGAAGGGTATAGTGGAGGGGGAGAACAGGAAGGGTATAGTGGAAGGGGAGAACAGGAAGGGTGCAGTTGAGGGGAGGGAGAACAGGAAGGGTATAGTGGAGGGGGAGAACAGGAAGGGTATAGTGGAGGGGGAGAACAGGAAGGGCGCAGTTGGGGGAAGGAGAACAGGAAGGGTATAGTGGAGGGGGAGAACAGGAAGGGTATAGTGGAGGGGGAGAACAGGAAGGGTGCAGTTGGGGGAAGGAGAACAGGAAGGGTGCAGTTGGGGGAGGGAGAACAGGAAGGGTGCAGTTGGGGGAAGGAGAACAGGAAGGGTGCAGTTGGGGGAGGGAGAACAGGAAGGGTGCAGTTGGGGGAGGGAGAACAGGAAGGGTGCAGTTGGGGAAAGGAGAACAGGAAGGGTGCAGTTGGGGAAAGGAGAACAGGAAGGGTGCAGTTGGGGAAAGGAGAACAGGAAGGGTGCAGTTGGGGAAAGGAGAACAGGAAGGGTGCAGTTGGGGAAAGGAGAACAGGAAGGGTATAGTGGAGGGGGAGAACAGGAAGGGTATAGTGGAGGGGGAGAACAGGAAGGGCGCAGTTGGGGGAAGGAGAACAGGAAGGGTATAGTGGAGGGGGAGAACAGGAAGGGTATAGTGGAGGGGGAGAACAGGAAGGGTGCAGTTGGGGGAAGGAGAACAGGAAGGGTATAGTGGAGGGGGAGAACAGGAAGGGTATAGTGGAGGGGGAGAACAGGAAGGGCGCAGTTGGGGGAAGGAGAACAGGAAGGGTATAGTGGAGGGGGAGAACAGGAAGGGTATAGTGGAGGGGGAGAACAGGAAGGGTGCAGTTGGGGGAAGGAGAACAGGAAGGGTGCAGTTGGGGGAGGGAGAACAGGAAGGGTGCAGTTGGGGGAAGGAGAACAGGAAGGGTGCAGTTGGGGGAGGGAGAACAGGAAGGGTGCAGTTGGGGGAGGGAGAACAGGAAGGGTGCAGTTGGGGAAAGGAGAACAGGAAGGGTGCAGTTGGGGAAAGGAGAACAGGAAGGGTGCAGTTGGGGAAAGGAGAACAGGAAGGGTGCAGTTGGGGAAAGGAGAACAGGAAGGGTATAGTGGAGGGGGAGAACAGGAAGGGTATAGTGGAGGGGGAGAAAAAGAAGGGTGCCTGTGAGGGGAGAGAACAGGAGGGGTGCAGTCGGGGAGGGAGAACAGGAAGGGTGCAGTTGGGGGAAGGAGAACAGGAAGGGTGCAGTTGGGGGAGGGAGAACAGGAAGGGCGCAGTTGAGGGGAGGGAGAACAGGAAGGGTATAGTGGAGGGGGAGAAAAAGAAGGGTGCCTTGAGGGGAGAGAACAGGAGGGGTGCAGTCGGGGAGGGAGAACAGGAAGGGTGCAGTTGGAAAAACCACCATAGGATGAGCCTATGACCTGAGGAAACGATGGGGCTGGATTCTAACCATAGAACAAAGTGACACACTCTTTAAAGCAAATACAAAATGATAAAGCATAGAAAGAAATTATTAAATATTCATTGCTAAGAATAAAAAAGACTTGATGTAGGAGGAAATAGTGATGTATTGCTAAAATAAGATCAGAACTAAGGAAGAGTAATGTGCCTAATCTGTGGATATAATAATAATTTTTAAAAAGGTGGGGTGGGGTGGGATAGTAACTATTGTTTCTTCATGCCTTTTCCCTTTTCTTGTAACCAATCCCACCCAGCCTGGCCTCAATATTGCCATATTACACAGACTGCACATAAACAGTGCGAATGTTCCCTTCTCCGTATGTCTACTATTAAATTCTCATCTGCCAAAGTCAAGGCACCAACAACGATCCTCATAATAGCGATGGAATAGCAGTGCCCTTTCCCTAAAATAGGATGATTCTATCAACTTAATCACGTTTTCCTCTCTAGCGATTTGACCCTTATGTTGCATTTTTTAAAGAGGCAAAGAAAAATATAGCATTAATTCTACTGTCTTAAATCTCTATCATCCTTAAAACGGTTTCAAACTTGATGCTAACATCTGCGTGCCAGCAGTTATTGTTACTTCAGTCTTTAAAATGTCCCTGTTTTCACTCATGGTGCCCCATGGGACCTGACTGAAGGACATGCCTAGAGGTCAAAAATCAGACCTTGATCTAGTTACAGGTTTTTCTTTTAAAAATTTTTTTCTTTTAATTAATTTATTCTTCTATGGGTAATTGGTTTCCTTTTTGTGTTGCCATCACTATGTTCTTACTCATTACTTATCTTGCTATGGCTTGAGTTTTGGTGCATATAGATAGATCTCTACAGACCTATATCTAGATAAGATAGGCTGGATGAATAGTCTGGAGAAAACCATGGGACCAATAGTGCCGGGGACACGGGAGAGGGGAGGAGGGGGTAAGGAGGTAGTGTTCACCAACCCAGGGACAGGGGAGCAACAAGTGATCCAAAATCAGAAGCAAGGAGGGTGTGAGAGGCCTGGTAGGGATTCAGCAAGGGCAAGGTAACAGAAAGAAATTACTGAAACCCAAATGAAGGCTGAGCATAATAGTGGGACAAGTGGAAAATAAAAGGAAATAGAGGAAAGAACTAGGTGACAAAGGGTATTTATAGAGGTCTAAAGACTGGAATGTATATATGTACATATATTTATATAGGAGTGTGGGGAAACAGACCTATGTGCATATATTTATAGATTTAGTATTAAGGCATCAGATGGATATTGGGCCTCCACTCAAACACTTACTCAAAGCAAGAAAACATTGTTCTATTAAATTGGCATTCCAGGATGCACACTTTCCCAAAAGATATAGCGTCAAACATCAAAGAACTAAAATTCATATCAGTGGGTGCCCACCTTCCTGATACAATCACTGAAGACAAACGTGTGCATAAGCAAATGTGGTGAAGAAAGCTGATGGTGCCCGGCTATCAAAAGATATAGCATCTGGGGTCTTAAAGGCTTGAAGATAAACAAGTGGTCATCTAGCTCAGAAGCAACAAAGCCCACATGGAAGAAACACGCCAGCCTGTGTGATGATGAGCTGTCGAAGGGATCGGGTATCAAGCATCAAGGAATAAAAAAATAATATCATTGTTAATGTGACTGAGTGCAGAGTGGAGACTCAAAGGCCATTGGTAGCCAACCAGACACCCCCTTACTGAAGGGTTGTGGGGAGGAAATGAGCTAGTCAGGGTGCAGGGTAGCAAAGATGAAACATATAACTTTCCTCTAGTTCTTAAATGCTTCCTCCCCCGCCCCCGCCCCCATCAGGACCCCAATTCTATTTTACAAATCTGGCTAGACCAGAGGATATACATAGGTACAGATAGCAACTGGAAACACAGGGAATCTAGGACAGATGACCCCTTCAGGACCAGTGGTGAGAGTGGCAATGCCTGCAGGGTGGAGAGAATGTGGGGTAGAAAGGGGGAACTGATTACAGGAATCTACGAAGGTGGGGAGAGATGTCGGAAAGTGCAACATATGTAATTTAAGAATGATGAAGGGTTCATGAGGTAGGGGAATGTGGGGAGGGAGGGGGGAAATGAGTAGCAGATATTAAGGGCTCAAGTAGAAGGCAAATGTTTTGAGAATGAGGATGGCAACAAATGTACATATGTTCTTGACACAATGGATGTATGTATGGATTGTGATAAGAATTGTACGAGCCCCCAATAATATGATTTGTAAAATATTTCTGTTTAATAATACAATGGATTCTTTGCAGTCAGGCACTGTTTTCCCATGCAGGGGATTTGATACAGATATACCCAGTGGAAGTAAGCACTCTTTAGTACCAAAACCATGTTCTTTAAATCAACAGGTATATAAATTTCCCATGAAATGAATTTAATCTTGTTACAAATATGGATTATTTCCAAGCTGAGAGAATTCATTCACAGAACTGCAAGGATATTTCCTCTCTCAAATGACATAATTATATGCAGTACATTGAAAGTCAATTTTTCACTACCAGCAAATATCATCAAAACACGGTTTACCTAGCGTTGTGCATATTTGTCGATACATTTTACACTCCAGCCACCAGCACTCTCCACGATCTGTTTGTGCACTTTTACTTCTCATTCTGCGCCGACAGGGCAGAAATCTTTCCGAAATTTTTACAGTTCATGTGAACACATTCCGCTCTGTGTCAAGTAGATAGATGTGACTAGTGTAGGTATACTTTTAAAAAGCACTACCCATTCTTGTAGAAAATAGCTAGCTGTTCACTAAAGTGCTTTCCTTTCCTCCTGGACACACAACTATAGTATACTTGCCTCTATAGTTAAAGGGTGGCCATATCACTAAGCTCTGCCCAAAGGAACGTGAAAAGGAGTCAAAAGTACCACTACTAGGTCTTGGCCATGAATGCCTTCATCTGTTTGTTAATGTTCACATGATCTTAGAAAGCCCAAACCCACTGCCATCAAGTCGATGCCCCACGGAATTTCCCAGACTGTCTTCTCTAGGCAAGCAGACAGCCATGACTTTTATCAAGGTTCAAACCACCAAGCTTTCAGTTGGCAACTGAAGCACTTTGACCAATGTGTCCTCAGGGCTCCTGCTGTAAACAGGAACAGTGAGTATTCAGATGAGCATGCGGCGCACAGTCCTGTTTGCCCCATCGCAACCCACAAACAGACCATCATGGACCCAGAGAAAGCTCCTTCACAGAATCACAACAGTTTTAAGGCTTATTTCGTGTAGTGACTTGTGTAGCACATTCAATACAAATGGTCATAACCTTTAAATGGGGTATTGCTATAAGAAAAAAATGAAACTATGAGGTAATAAGAAAATAATGTCTGAGCCTGGAAAGATAACTAGCTCTGGTATATAACAGCAACATGTCTGGCAAAAGAGTTGCCTGCAATTACCTGCAAGGTAGACCTTGTGGCTCAGGGGGAAATTGTTAGAGAAAATAGAGTGTTCCTACGCATTGACTACTATTGGATACCATGAACAAGGCATTATAGGATATCAATGATATCATCAAGAAATAGGTTTCCAAGCAGAGAATAAAGAGAATATCTAAATCTCAAGGGCTTTCCGGGGTCATAAAAGTTAATTGTTTCTGGGCCCTAAATATGAGATAAGACTAAAAAAGGCTTTGAATGGCCAAAGGCCCTATAGGCTTCTCAGTTAAATAACATGATTCGGTTTATCAAAAAGTCTAGAATAAAGGCATTACCTTTCCACCAAACCTAAGGAGTGAGTTAAGGGGGAAAGAGGAATGGAAGTGAGGAAACTATATCTGAAAAATAAGTCAAGGTATAGTCATAGGTTTATGGACCTGGCTGGAAGCAAAAAAGTTAGAATTCTGTGAAGTTTGGGGAGAAACTGCCTTAAAACCATGTGCCTTAAATAAAGATAAGTGATAAGAGCTCAAGACACACAGAATCCAGAAACAGGAATGGGAGGATCATACCAGGAGGGTAGGGGGAAGGTGCAGAGAAAGGTGGGGAGGAAGGAGGAACAGATTGCAATGATTGACACATAATCATCTCCTGCCACCACCACCCTTCCGTGGGGGGACAAACATCAAAAACCATGGGAGAAGAGAGACAGCAGTGGGTGTAAAATATGAAAATAATAATATAAATATAATATAATTTATAAAGGGTCAGGAGGTGGAGTGAGAGGGATGGAAAAAAAGAGGAGCTCGATAGTAAGTAAATGTTTGGAAAATAATGATGGCAACATATGTACAGATATGCTTGCACAACTGATATATGAATTGTTATAAGAGTTGTAAGAGCCCCAATTAAATTATCTTTTACGAAAATAAAAAACAAACCCTCAAATAGTTTTTTTTTTTTAAAGGCGAGGGGGAGGACCTAGAACCAGATTCAAAGGTCTTGACTGTTCTGCAAATCTTACATAATCAGCTGGCCCCAAACCTGCATGCACAGGAAGCCGGCTGCAAATGAGGTCAGTCCTCAAGAAGACCTGTTCCTCAATGCCTCCCTTAGCTATTGCTCCGATCAAAGAAAACACTCCCAGAACCCCAGAGAACACAGCCAAGGAAGTTCCTGAGTGTGAACAGGTTCGGGATTCCATCAAGGAACTCTCCCACCTTTCCCCAGGGTTGGGGGCTTTAAAGAATATCTGATCAGCAGATTTCATAAGACTCTTAGCCAATGATTAGTGTACGCCTTTCATTTTTCTCTTTCAGAATGGGATTATATTAGGGTGGTTATGTCTCTTTCCATTATCTATAGAGTGCTGAGGATAGAGGGAAATCACTTGTCTAATGAGCTCTTATGTCTTCAGATCATGAGCAGTGCTAGCTGGGCTTTATCAGTTACCCAAATATCGTGGACTTTGAGCCGGTTGCAGCAAGTGGATAAGACATTGGGAATAAGAATAAGATGGGTATTTGGTGACCAGAGGGAAATATTGGAATGAAACTGACTAATCCTTCGTCAAAACTATTGCACTATCAGGCTGAACCCAGAACTGGATTACATTTTTCCAGCTATCCTTGACATCGGGCTATGTGGCTTTGGAATAAGGAGAGACCAGTGTCTGTAAAAGGACACCAAGCTTGATAGCAATAGGAGGAAGGCTTTTGAGTAGATGGATTAATATAGTGTCTACAACAATGGGCTCAAAGATAGCAACAACTGGGAGGCTAGCAGCAGACCAGTTTGTTTCTATTGTACACAGAGCAGCTATGGGTTGGAATCCAGCTCCGGTTCCTTAACAACAACATGTAAATAAGTTCTGGTCAATGGAATGCATGTGCCCCTCTGAGATTGGTCTCAACAAGATGGGTATATCACTGGGTCTGACTCATAAAATCCTTCTCTTTATTATCGGAGGTCATCTGACAGCTTACAGGAAAGACTGAAAGACTTCTCAGAGAAAAGCCTGACCCATCACAGCCTAGTACCACTAATGACCTGAAGTCTGCTGCACAAAACCTCTCCAACGCGTTAAAAAGCAAGGATATCCCTCGGAGGAATCCGAGCCTCCTGAACCTAGCCGCAGTATTTTCGGTCACCCTTTATGCATGGAGGTTGAACAAGGAACAAGGAAGTTCGAGGAAGGCATGATGCCTTGGAATGATCAGGTGGTTGAAGAAGGCTGGATACCGTGGACTACCAGGAGAGCCAGCAAGTCTGTCTCGGGGGACATACAGCCGGAACGCTTCTTGAGAGGGTGGACGGTGAGACTTGTCCTTGCCTACTTCAGACATGTAATCAGGAGGGACCAGTCTCTGGAAAAGGATGGCATGCCTGGTAAAATAGAGGGTCAATGGAAAAGAGGAAGACTGCTGAGGAGATGGGTTGGCTCAGTGACTGCAAAAATTAGCTCAAGCATAACAGTTCTAAGAACGGCACCAGATACTGCACGTATTTCATTCTGTTGAGTCACTGTGAGCGGGAGCCAGCTTGCCAGCACTTACCGATTGTTTCCTGGGCACTGACGAGTGTTCATGGAGAAAAGAAACGCAGGAAACGAGCACCCCTTATGCTGGAACAGCCCAGTGAAACAGATTTTGGAGTTCTAACATCCTGGAGAAATGACGTCACGCTTGGTAAAGAGCGAAAAAGAGGAAGGCTGCAACAGAGGGCACACAGAGGAACAATTGCGAGGATGGGACGGGATTGTGTTGAGCATGGGGCCGTGTGGTTTGGAACTGACTAACAACAACAAACCTCCACAGCTGTAAGGTAATAAATTTATGATATTTTACACCAGTAGATGTATGGCGATCTGTGAAGGCAGCAATTAGATTGCGGTACTGAAGATGTGCTGTTTCTATTACCAATATCTACAAGTGTGAAAATAGCTTTGGAACTTGGTGAAAGATAGAGACTAGGAGAATTTAAGACACACCAGAGAAAAAGTCCTAATCAGATTATCGTGAGCAGATGAGTAGTAGAATATGAATGTTAAATACTGTGTTGTCAGGGGCTTAGAGGAAATGAGGAGAATGATAGAGAAAACCTATATCCTTGTATCTAGATGATTACAAATAGGCTAGAGTAGAAATTGGGACATTCAAGACACTGCTGGTGAGGATGTAGAAGAAATGAGAAACATTGGAAACTGGAAGAAAGATGATACTCCACATTCTGGCAGATGTGGAAAGCAGAACCTGTAGGTGATTAACATGGATATTTTACTGAGCAGATTTCCAAGCAAAGTACTAATCGCTTCATGTTGCTTTACAGTAAAATATAAAAGAAGGAGATAGAAAAACTCTGAAGCAAACTGGAAACCAGATTTGATTTGGGAAATTCTGACTATCCTTTACCAAACATGCTAACATTAAGAAATTCGCTGTCAGGAAAGCAGGCTCTGTAGAGAAAAATAAGGCCCTGGATGAATACTCTTTTATCAGTCCACCAGGAGTATCAAAACTTTAGAGTATCCAACTGCTCAAAGGGATCGCTGAAGAAATTACACCTGTGGCTCATTGATGCTCTCCGCCAGCTATACACTGGCTGATGGTGGAGATGGTCCTGCGCAGGGGAGGTCTGTAGAGGCATCTCTTCGTTAATGGAGTGACGTGGATCCCAAAGACCCAGGAGATCTACAAGACTCTTGAGAATGTCATGTCAATAGAAACACTGTTTCAAAAATAATAAAAAAGAAACACTGCTTCTTCAGCCTAAAAGGGACAGAAAGATAACACAGTGAAAGGAGGATACTGGGCTACCAAATTATGTAGGCAAGACGCAGGTTGATGAAATTACTTAGGATGCTACTGCGGGTGGGGGTGCAAGCCTAGAAGACAGGCAAGAACCACAAACTATTATCCACATGACTCAAAATAATATGAACCAATTCTAATTCAATTTCCAAATTTTTTAGGAATAGCGACTCCCTTTTACCTTCCACTTCCTCCCTTTTTGAATGGGACTATATTGTCGCACGCCTATTTGTCAGTATATTTTACAATGGTTCCGCTACGTGTAGGGAAGGAGAAGCAGGTTTAACAGGTCTGTGCTCAATCTAGCCACCTGAACGCCTTTGTTATCCATTGGCCAAATTTAGCAAGTGGCTTCCACCATTATTCAGGTGTTAACAAGCAGGTGTGGGGGTGAGGTCTTATAGTGGTGCCTTCACTTCTTCTCACAGTCCATGGCTAGACCGTGGTCATATGACAACTTACTGCAAGGGAAAGCATCATACAGCTGTACGCCGGGAGGGAGAGATAATAGTAAGGTGAATGGTATTTTCGGCCGCAGTAGGTATGTTAATTGGATTTTGTGTCACCTTTTCCAGCCAGGATTCATCTTCGTGATATAACCTAATAGACCTATATAATGTAATCAGTACCATAATGGGATCTTCTGTGAATAGCCAAGCATTTGTAAAGAGGTTAGGGTGGAGTGCAACTTCCTTACAGCTCTGAAGCAGTTGAAAGGTTTCCTCAGGAGTGTGAACTACTTCAATGTAAATAGATGAAGTAGTAAGCTTGCAGGATTCTTGATGGTCTGTGTCCTGCATCTGGCTCACTGACTTCCAGTTCTTTGGACTTGAGCCAATGGCCTGCCATATTGGCAGTCAACCCTGGGAACCTTCAGAGCCTGCTCTCTGACCTGCCAACCTGCTGTCCACCCCCCTCTGCATCTACCAATCATGGTCTTCCTGCTTTCATCCTCCTGCTTTCTGTTGCATACGCCCTGCCCTGGCAGTTATTCAAGTCAGGATAAGCCTCCAGCTTAATTAATACCTGACCCATGGGCTTGAACCAGACTAGCTATGTATTTAATTCTTTTTGACAAAACAACGTTATAACCTTCAAAGTACTCTCCATAACACGTAATACATTTGTCAAGTGTGTGGTTCCATTCTTGGAAACATTTTTCAAATTCATCTGTTTGGATGACTGACAGCACCTCCCTCATTTTTTTTTCTTTACCTCTTCTATATCATCAATCACTGGCCTTTCATGTCCTTCTTCATTTTTGGAAACAAAAAGAAGTCTCATGGAGCAAGATCAGTGAGTACAGTGCATGGGGCAAGAGAAACATTCTGGTTTTCCCAAAAACTGGAGCACTGAGTTGGCTGCATGAGCAGATGCATTGTGTGATGGCAAAACCAGTCCCCCATCTGCCACAAATCAGGCTCTTTTTTTTTGTCATACACTGTTATGCAATATTTTCAGAACCCCCAAATATAAAGCTTGATTAACAGTCTGACCTGGTGGAATGAACTACGAATGCCCTACGGGTCTGGAAGTTGACAGACATCCAGAACGTTTCTCATTAATCGACATTTCACCTTTTTTTGAAACAAGAATACCACTCATTCACTTGAATTCTTCCCACCATATCATTGTCCTTGTAAACTGTATTCAACATCAACATCACAACAGTTTCTGTGGCATGTTTCCCAAGCAGGAAACAAAATTTCAGAGCCTCATGCTATTCTCTTAAATCGGCCATTTCAAAATATGAGGTATAAGTAAAATGGCTTTTATGAAAAAAAATCACCGTAACCAGAGAGAACTTTCCTAGGTTGATGCCACTGGGTGCACTAACTCAGAGGTGGTTGATACTTGCCTAGCAGGAAAAATACTATGAAAGCTCCACTTAGCAGAGCTTTTTACGAAGGTTTTTTGGTGGGCTAGCCCCTTGTACATATACTCAACTACAAAGAGAAATTCGGATCTCATACACACAATGACAGAGATGACTGTTTAAAGCATTCTGCTGGATAAAATTAGTCTACTCATAAGAATACAAATGTTTTATAAAGCCACTTCTAAGATATCAAAGCTTATTAGTGGTTACCAAGCTGAGGAGGAGTTAGGACAGAGGAGTCATCGCTTAAAGGGCACTGAATTCCTAATAATGAGAGTGGAATAATTTGTAAAATGATACTAGTAGTAGTTGGATAAGAATATAAACATAATCAGTGTTAGCGAACTGTACATGTGAAAATTGGTGACTAGGCAAATGTTTTTTTTATGTTTGAGAGGACTTCAAAAAGTTTGTGGAGAAACCGAATGAAAGCAAAATGCTTTCCCTTACATGTCTTGCAGTCCCCTCCTCTATTTTTACCATAAAAAAAATGAAACCAGTCATTGCTGCTCACACGTTCCCTTGGTGAAAGGACTTGAAAAAATAAAAGTTCCTCTTCAAAAACAGCACTGTCGGTGCAGACTTAAATATAAGGATAAGAAATGGAAAACCACCCTTGGGTGTCCATTCCACCAAATGCTTGCGGTGCAACCTTAACTGAGCCGATTTACCATCATGATATCTCCCTGTTCTTACCTATAAATTGAGGACCATATACCTATTTGGTTGGATTGCTATTAGTGTATTTTAAAATATATAATCTACTTAGGAAAAAGTTGGGCCTTTAATGAAGTATTTGGTTAACTATCTTCCCTCACCCTCCCCTAAGTCCAGAGTATGAAGTGAACTTTAGGAAATAGTAGTTTTTATTGGTATGTAAGATAACTCTTGAGAAGAGAACATTTTAATTCAGTGAGACTAATTACTGACTTCAGTGAACATGAAAATGCAAATGCAGATTAAGTGTATGAAAGACAAAGGGCCAGCCCTTTCCCACCATCTCCAGGAAACACTCTCTCCCCAGGCACCTTTCTCTCTTATCTCCAGGCTCTTCCGCCCCGCCTCCAGCCCATCCTCCTTTGCCAAACACTGGAAGCCTGACAGGCTGCAGCAAACTAGATAATGGATCAGATCCTTCTTTGTCAGCTGAGATTTTGTTACTACATCCCCCAATGGCACAAGTCTAAAGAAAGTAAAACTTGCTCCCTTTTCAATTTAATCATTAGAGTGCGCATTGTGGTAGGCCTAACTGATAAAATAGCAATGCCTTAATGTTAGCTAAGCATTCTATAAAGTTCAAAAATGCATTCCAATCTATTTTCTCATTACAATGAAAGAAACGTGATTAAGTAACATCTAGCCGAAGTAAAACCCTGTCTCATGAATTTCATGAGGCAAGGAGAGATCATGGGGCTAGTCACCAGTAAGCTGCCAGTCACCCCAAAAGGCAGCTGCAACCGGTTACACACCAGGTTCTTACACAGAGGATTCCTGTCGAATGATTGGGCTTCTCTGATGAATTGTTCTCTGAATGAGAAGCCTCAGGCTTAAAGAAATGACAGATGCCAATGAATAATGACAAAGCCAAATGCTTAATAGAACAACATTATGCCCGAAATAATTAACTTCCTTCATTTTTAAAAAACCTGCTTTCTCTCAAGGCACACATGTGCTAAAAATGAATATGATAAGCCCAAATCCCACAGACAAAGTTGATTGTTCAGATACAAGGAGAATAAAATGACTGAAGTTCTTTGTGATGAAACAATGGGTAAGAGAGATTTGAGCCCTAAAAGCAAGCTTGACATTAGCACATGGTGCCCAGTGAAGAGCCAACAATAGTTCTTGTTAACAAAAGCAACTAGGCAAAGGCAACAATTTAGATGGCATAGAATAAGTAGCCGAATTTCATATTACAACCCCACACTACTACTGCTACTCCTCTACACGCGCACACACACATACACACACACACATACACACAGCCCCCCAGACCTCCTCTCCATACAGAGCTCCTTTAAAATCCCTGGCAGCTCTGTCTCTGCTATGTCTTGCTTGCCTGCAAGGAAGGCACATTTTTGGCTGAGACTAAACAACACTGATCAAAGACAGAAAGATATTTTCCTCTGTACATCTGACAACATGTTTTCAGCCCGCAGCATTTTACTGTAACATTGCCTCCTGGGAAGTCTGAACTCACATGAAATTAGTCAACTACCGAGCCAACCACCCGGTGGACCCTCAATTAATATTCATGCAGGATGAAAATCAGAATAAATTTCAAGACTCTTCTAGTTTTTCAAAGAGAAATGTAATGTCTTCTTATTCTTTCTGTTGCCTGTAATTGGCTTGGAAAGCACTACTATTTCAAAAGTGGCTGAAATGAAGCTTCAGGATAGTTTTAAACCAAGTCTAAGCACCGTATGGTAACAATCCCGGCCCAGGAAGCCCAGGAGGGAGCCCTCCTTATGGCTAGGTCGACATGTTGCTCTGCACATCTTCGAAGCCCTCACACTCTCCTGAGACTCAATTTCATTATGTGGCTGATATGTCTCTTCTTTTATCATAGAGTTGTTTTTAGAATTAAATGAGACCAAAAATTTATAAAATAGCCTCCTAAAGTTCAAGTTCTATGAACAAAAGGTGTTATTATCTTACACCATGCAAAGTCTCCCCTTCACCCACTTCTCCGCTGTCCATCCCCCAGGGAGGAGGTTATATGTAGATCCCTGTAATCTGTTCCCCCTTTCTACCTCTCCTTCCCTCTACCCTCCCGGAATGGCCACTCTCACCAGTGGTCACGAGGGGTTCATCTGGCCTGGATTCCCTGTGTCTCCAGTTCCTATCTGTACCAGTGCATATCCTCCGGTCCAGCCAGATTTGTAAGGTAGAATTGGGATCATGATGGTGGGGGAGAGGAAGCATTCAAGAACTAGAGGAAAACTGTATGCTTCATTGCTACACTGCACCCTGACTTGAGGAGCTGATACCAAGGGCTCAAGTAGAAAGCAAATGTTTTGAGAATAGTGAGAAAAACAAATGTATAAATGTGCTTGACACAATGGATGTATGTGTAGATTGTGATAAGAGTTGTATGAGCCCCCAATAAAATGATTTACTTATTTTTAAAAGGTGTCATTATCATTAACTTTAATCAAAGCCATGCTGATCATCACAGGAACAGTTAGAAAAACAAATTGGTCTCCTTAATAGTTTCACACAATTTATCTCAATTCATGTGAATTCATTATTTTTTAAGAATACTAATACATATGAATAATTGATATTTGTGAAGTTAAAATTTCAGTACAGTGTACTTGAGTCATGTCTTCTTTTAAAAATGCATTAACACTTATAAGCCTTTGACAATATATGGTTTGTTCAAGTGGTCCTTTGTGAAACAAGTTCTCACATACTGACAAAATTACTGACCTGGCATGATTTTTAGGCTGCAATGAGAGAAAGCCAGTGTCTAATGAGTGCCCACTGAACTACTCCAACATCAACATTCAGTCCTGGGGGTGCGACACCACAGTCCTCTCAAAGTCACCAAAAATTGCAGTTGGGAAAATCTCTAATGTGTCTTGCCACTCCATGTGTATGCTGGAGATGTGAAAAAAAAAACTGGGAGGAAGTACAATATATTTTTTAAAGAAAAACTCTGTTAATCCCCCTCCCCCTACATTTTGTTTCTTAGATGTCTTAGCTACCTAGTATGGCTGCAATACAAATACCACAAGTGGGTGGTTTTGAGAAACAGAATTTGGGTGAGTGCAGAGTGGAGTCTCAAAGCTCATTGGTAGCCAACAGGACACCCCTTACAGAAGGGTCGCAGGGAGGAGATGAGCCAGTCAGGGTACAGGGTTGCAATGATGAAACATACAGCTTTCCTCTAGTTCTTAAATGCTTCCTCCCCCACATCCATTATCATGATCCCAATTCTACCTTATAAATCTGGCTGAACCAGAGGATGTAGACTGGTACAGATAGGAATTGGAAACATAGGGAATCCAGGACAGATGAGCCCTTCAGGACCAGTGCTGAGAGTGGCGATACCAGGAGGGTAGGGTAGAAAGGGGGAACCAATTACAGGGATCTACATATAACCTCCGCCCTGGGGGACAGACAACAGAAAAGTGGGTGAAGGGAGACATCGGACACTGTAAGATATGACAAAATAATAATTTATAAATTATCAACAGTTCATGAGGGAGGAGGAACCGAGGAGGAAGGGGGAAAAAATGAGGAACTGATGCCAGGGGCTTAAGTGGAGAGCAAATCTTTTGAGAATGATGAGGGCAATGAATGTACAAATGTGGTTTACACAATTGATGTATGTATGGACTGTGATAAGAGTTGTATGAGCCCCCAATAAAATGATTTTAAATAAAAAGTTGTTCATAAGCCTTCCTGCAATCCTGATACCTCATACTTCAGCTCCTCTGCTTTCAGGAAGTTCCTGACACAGGAAAAGCTCCTGAGACAGAGAATTTAGATGGTGTTTTTATCTTCAACTGAACGTTTAAGTTTGGGAAGATAAAAGGTAGAGAGAAAAATAAATGATTATATTATATAGAATGTGATATGATTTCTGAGATGGTTTAAGATATCAAAATGAGAAAAAGTCTTTAGTTTGGGGAAAATGTTTATCTCATCAGGCCTGAAAGACTCGGTGTTTACTCAGAAATTTATAGTTTTAATCAGGACTCTGTAAGGTAAACTCCGTTAAAATTACAGAAATGGAACGGTTACTTTCGAGGACATGAGTGATATTTAAATAAGATGCATAATGGAGGGGAATACCTCATAATTCACATGAGAAATAGGTTTTTCAATAGGAGGCAGAGATCAGAGTTAAGATCTGAGATGCTTATACTACAAAACACAATAAGTAATAAATTTGAGATACTACCACAGGAAAGTAAATACAGCTTTATTTATGGAATGAGTAAACCATTCACCAATTGCTGATTACATGCTGGGCTCCAGATTACAGAGATTAAACGCAGTGCCTGGGAAGCTCAGAAAGGTTACAGTCCACAGGCTGAGATGGAGGAGAGGATTGAAAATTATTATTAAAATAATACTACTAGAGATAAATTTAGATCACTATGAAATCAAAGATGATGAGTGTTTAAACTATTTTAAACACTGCCATCAACTTGATTCTTACTTATAGCAACACTAACAGGTTTCCAAGACTGTAATTGTTTATAGATGCAGTCTCATCTTTTTCCACAGGGAAAAGGGTGAATTTGAACTGTCCACCTTGCAGTTAGCAGGCCAACAATTAAGGTCATGGGAAGCACCGTAGAGTCAGTGTCTTAAATAAGGTTTAAACAGCAGGAAAGGCAAGGGTTTTGTAGGCAGAGAGAAAAAAAAGTACCTCCTGAGATCAATAGAATTAATTTTTAACAAGAAGTCAAAAAATATTTATATCATATTCAGAAGAAACCAGGATTGAAGATAGAGCAGTGTGATAGGTGAAAACCCTGAAGAAACATTAAAGGGGGGGAAAAAGACAGAGCATTTCAGACTATTGAGACAAGATGGAGGCTAGGAATATCATTTTTAAATCATTTTATTGGGGGCTCATACAATTCTTATCATAATCCATACATTTATCCATTGTGTCAAGAACATATGTACATTTGTTACCATCATCATTCTCAAAACATATGCCTTCTACTTGAGGCCTTAATATCTGCTGCTCATTTTTCCCCTCTTTCCCCAAATCCCCCTACCTCATGAACCCTTCATCATTATTATTTTGTCATATGTTATACTGTCCGATGTCTCTCCCCACCCTCTTCTCTGCTGTCCTTCCCCAAGGAAGAAGGTTATACATAGATTCTTGTAATCAGTTCCCCTTTCTACCCCACATTCCCTCCACCCTCCAGGCATTGTCAGAGACTCTCACCACTGGTCCTGATGGAGTCATCTGTCCTGGATTCCCTATGTTTCCAGTTGCTATCTGTACCAATGTACATCCTCTGGTCTAGCCAGATTTGTAAGATAGAATCGGGATCGTGATAGTGGGGGGTGGGGGGTGGGAGGAAGCATTTAAGAACTAGAGGAAAGTTATATGTTTCATCATTGCAGGATTGGAGAAAGTTTTATTACAAGTTGTTTGCAAATGATACTACTTTGCTTAAAGTGAGGGGGACTTGAAGTGCTTGGTAATGAAGATCAAGGCCTGTAAGGCTTCAGTATGGATTATAATTCAATGTGAAGAAAACTAAACTCCTAACAACTGGACCAAAAGGTAACATCATGATAAACAGAAAAAAATATTGGAGTTGTCAAGGATATGATTTTATTTGGATCCATAATCAATGCTCATGGAAGCAGAAGTCAAGAAATCAAATGATGTGTTACATTGGGTAAATATGCAAAATACTTCTTTCAAAAGTTAAAGGACAAAGATATCTTTTTAAGAACTAAGGTCTTTTTAAGGACCTGACAGAGTCATGGTATTTCCAATCACCTCATCCCTGTGAAAGTTGGACAATGAATAAAGCCCCGAGAAGAATTGGTGAGTTAGAATTATGGTGTTAGTAAAGAAACTGAAAATCACCATCGACTGCCAGCAGGAGCACATCTGTTGTAGAGGAACAGAGGCTTCATCTTAGATAGTTTGGACGCGTAACCGGGAGAGATCAGTTCCTGGGAAAGGACATTGTGCTTGGAATTGGATGGTCAGTGGTAAAGAAGGCCTTGAACAAAACGACTGACTTAAGTGACTGCAACCATTAAGTTTAACTATTATGAGGATGGTGCAGAAACTCGTATTTCATTCGGTTGTACATGAGCGGCTACGAATTGGTGCCAACTCAGCAGCACCTAGCTAGTGCCTTAAGGACCCCTGCTCGTGCTATGGGTTAGGCATTAAACTGCAAAGTTGGTGACTCAAACTCCTCCCACCTGACCCCCGCTGCCACCTCTCCTTCTCTACCACAGCCACTCCTCAGCAGAAAGATGAGGCTCCTGACAAGAGTTACTGACTGTGGAACCCTACGTGAGATTACTGTGAATCAGAATAGAGTGGAAGGCAGAGGGTTTGGTCATTGGGTTTACTATGCACCTACCAGCCATTATGCTAAACACATGCACATATATGATCTCATGATACAGCATTATGGAGACTTTAAATAGCTTCAAATAGAAGGAGATGTGCTAAAATCTGATCAGTTAAGAGTCTGTGTTTGGGAAGTAAGAAAAAGAATTAGGATACCTACTCTGTGAATTCAATTCTGATCAACAAAGAGAAAATTGTTAGTGAAACAGAAGAATTGGGAAAATTCCAAAGTGTTGTCTTTATTATGGTCTAGAATAGGATTTATTATAGTCTAAAACAGGAATCTGATAAAGTCATACTTCCATTCTAAACAGTTAGATTTGTAACTGGTCATTACTTTTTAATTTTTCAAACATAAAGACTTCTTTTTAACATTAAACACAACAATATAGACCTTTACATGAGCATTTTATCAGCTAATTAAAAATACATAATTATTTTTATGGGGAAGAGGGCTTGACAAACACTGATGATAAAAGCAAATGTGATTTTTAGAATGTTTCAAATTTTTATTCAAAAAGTTAAAAAATGTATTCAAAAAAGTAATAAAGTATGCAGTGTAACACAGGATTAAATATGAGTGTTTCTCAGTTGAAAAATACTATCTGTAAAATATCTTTTAATATAGTCTTAGTATGACCTCATCAACATAATTTTATAACAAATTAACAGAGTGATGTTCTGTAATGTGAATAATATGCACATTAATAAAATGCATTCCTATAAAGTGATATACATGGTTGAATGCATGTTCTGGCCACTGAGAAGTGAACAAGTTCTCACTTTGGAAAATTGCATTACATTTTTTAGGGTAGCCTAGGATCATTTAGTACATTATCTTTTTGAAGCACTAAATGGCTACTAGCTTCTAAGAGTTAATGAACCCGGTTAAGGAGTAAATGATTTACAATCACCAATAGGGTCAAGGCACTCTAGTTGTTAATCCTTTCACAATTCAAGTAAGGCAGGGAACACATATTATATTCCCAGGTACATGAGTAAGACATTAAAGGTCAGAAGGGCTTACTGACTTGCGTTGACTATGGAAACGTTATGTGCAGAGTTGTGGCAGAAACATATAAGCCTCGGGGTTTGTGCTAAGTCCACTAAACCATCTTGACTAATGTGCTATGCCTTGGCCTCAATAAATCTAAAAATGTGCACATGTAAATAAGCAGAGCTCAAGCCAAAAAAAAAACCTTTAAAATATGGATTTTTGCTGGAAAAATATAATCCTATTTTAAGGAATTAGTTGACACATGACTAAAAATTTGACTCAAAATGTGTTTAAAATGGGAAGAGTTTCAACATCTAAGATTAATGATTGATGTTCAATGAATAGTAATGGAAACATAATTCCTTTTCATGTAACATTAAAAGAATCTAATTTACTTAGAGCCCAGGGTCCCCAAGATGTCAATCTGTATCTGGGTTTAGAACAAGCATAATTAATCCAACTTCAAATTGAAGGATTGATTCCTTCTTCTCTGCAGATTACTTTCGTGAGATTTTGATCAGTCCTGAATCCAATTTTTGGTTAATGATTCAACTTAGGTAAATATCCTAACAACTAAAACTTTATCCAACTTCATTCAACAATGTTTTGGTGTGACACGTGCTGTTGGTGTCAGAGCCTGGAATGGGTTCATTGTTCTGCCATGGTGGGATTTCACATTTCCACTTCCCAAATAACAATAAGCCCACTGGATATAAAACATAAACAAATCAACCAGTGGCCATTATGCTGATTTCAACTCATAGTAATTCACCTCATAGTATACAGTAGATCTGCCCCATGAAGTTTCCAAGGTTGTAAATCTTTATAGGAGCAGACAGTTACAGTTGTCTCATCATTCTTCCTCAAAGGTGCTGGTGGGTTTGAACCACCAATCTTGTAGTTAGTAAACAAACTAATTCTTTCCCCACTGAGCTGCCATGACTTCTTACTCTAGATATACAGATATACTAAATCTGAATCTATATTTGAACAAAACCCCAAGTGGTTCTTACAGATTCCCAAGTGACTCTTACATACACATATACTTGCATACATAAGAATATTTTATATGTGTGTGTATATTGTGTTAGTCTGGGGAGAATAGAGAAACGAATCCATAGACACACGTATGTGTATAAGAAAGAGACTTATATACAAGAGCAATTGAACATTGAGAAAACATCCCAGCCCAGTCCAGATCAAGTCCATAAGTCCAATATTAGCCCATATGTCCAGTACCAAGCTATAAAGTCCTCTTCAGACTCACAAAACACATGCAGTGACATAGAATGTAGACGATCACAGGCCAGTGGGTAGAAAGTCTTTGGATACAGGGCCTTGGAAACATCTCAGCGCTGACAGGGGTCTCTGCATGGCTTCTTCAGCACCCAGGCCTGCATCAGGGTGGGTCCATGTGTCTTGTTAGCTGCTATGTTTCCCAGGGTGTTAGCAGAGTCCCTCCTGCCTCCAAGGAGGAAATACCAGAATTCCCAGAATCCTTAGGGAAAGGCGATGCCCACACAGAAGCCTCATTGGCTATAACCTGATTGACAGGCTAGACTCCACCCCCACATGCTTAATCCTTAAATTGAAAATTATACAAATAGTTAGATAGATAGATATAGATATATATGAATCACCTGAGGATCTATATGAATGTCGTTGGAATCTTATTAAAATGTAGATTCTGATTCATCTACATTTTAACATCTAGTAAACATAAGAGTGAATAATCACTCACTCATTGCCATGTAGTCAATTCCTACTCATAGCAACTCTTACAGAGTAAAACTGTTGCCCCTGTTGGTTTCTGAGACTTTTCAATATTTACAGGACAGTAAACTTGACCTTTCTCCCTTGGAGCGACTGTGGGTTCTGATTGCTGGCCTTGTGGTTCCTAGCCCAGTGAGTGACCCACTACACTATCAGGGGTCCTTGAGAGCACCTTCAAAGGACAGTCCAGTGAGTGGGACAAGCGTAGAAGAGAGAACAGCAAACTTAGAGTCTCCAGAGGGAAGCTGAGGTAGAGCAACCTTGGCAGAAGGGCTTTGAGAAAGAAATGGACCTGAATACCATCATATTTTATACTTTAATGCCATTATTTTATCTTTTTGTAATTGAAAAAGGAAAAACTTCTACTTAAAAAGGGTATTTGAAACTCAAGGTGGATCACAGACCTTGAGATAAAACCTCAATTAGGGCCATTAATGAGGGACTGGTGACAAACCTGAGAACCTTGGCACAGGGAATACATAGCCTATCGGAAATAGGGAAGGATACAAATACAGAGGAGGCACAAACAGACAAGTGGGATATAGTGAAGATAAATCACCTGTGTACATCAAAAGAATTCACCAAGAGAGTAATAAGAGAGCCCACTGACTGGAAAAACATGTTTAGCAATGACACATCAGACAAAGGCCTTATTTCTAAAATCTACAATACTTTGCAAGCTTACAATAAGAGAAAAACTAACTGCCCACCGAGGAGGTGGGCAAGGGACCTGAGCAGAAGTTTCGCAGAGTCTAAAGTCCGAGTGTCCAATAAACATATGAGAAAATATTCTCGAACATTAGCCATAAGAGAAATGCAAATTAAAACAATTATGAGATACCACCTAACATCCTCAAAGATAGCCCAATTCAAGAAAACACAAAGCAACAAGTATTGGAGGGGTTATGGGGAGACAGGAACTTTCATCCACTGCTGGGAGACCTGTAGGTATGTACAGCCACTGTGGAAATTGATTTGGCGATATCTAAAACAGATGGAAATTGAGCCACCATACCACCCAACAATCCCCCTATTGGGCATATACCCAAAAGAGGCAAGAAACACACCAAGGCCAGACATCTGTGCTCCAATGTTCATTGAAGCACAGTTCACAATCGCAAGGAGTTGGAAAGAACCCAAATTTCCATCAACAGATGAATGGATTAAAAGACTGTGGTGCATACATACAATGGAGTACTTTGTATCGCTAAAAAGCAGTGATGAATGCATGAAGCATATCAACGCATGGGAAGAACTGGAGGAAATTGTGCTAAGTGAAGTAAGCCAAGCACAAAAGGACAAGTATAACGTGAGTCCACTGAGGTAAGTTTATAAAAAGAAAAGAAAAAAATGCAAAAGGGGCACAGGGAAAAAGCTACTGTATACAACCACTCCGGGAGTGAGGTCCAGATAGTATGGCAGGGGCCAGACCACATCCAGGGGTACATATGGTAGCCAACTAAAAAGGGGGGGGGGAGGAAAGGGAAAAAATAAAAAAGAGGTGTGTGGCAGGGGAACAGGGCACTGATGCACCCAAGGGGAGGGTATTGTTTGTGTCTCCACAGGGAAAGAGGGACCAGACTCAAATCCAGTGCTCGGGGATGCAAATGCAGCAAGCCAGCATGGAGAGGGGAGTCAGTGGAGGGGCCTGGGGCTAGTCCCCCAAACCAGCTACGTGGACAACTTCCCCTCCCCCCAGAAGATTTTACTTTAAAGGACAGCACTGAAGGTGCAGCTAGGGGAGAGGGACATGGCTGATCAGAGCACATGGAGCAAAGGAAGGGGGAGGAAGAGAGAGTGGAGCACATCCTGGGCCACCAAGCCTGGCTATCCCCGCTCCGAACAGCCAATGCACAGAGTGGACCATGGCTGATCCCACTATGAGACATGACGTCCCTCGCTGACCCATGGCCCTATGGGGGACAACACTGGAGACTCAGTGTTGGCCCTGACTGACCCTGAGACACTGAGGCCAAACACTAAAGGTGTGTGGCTGAGCAACGGGGTGAGCAGAGCAGGGAACTCCTGAGGGAGTGCAAAGGATAGACTGTGGCGCCAAAGCATGGCAGCACCCCATCGGACTCGACTGGAGGACAAGCCTAAAGGTCAAAAACCAGACCTTGATCTATTTACAGGTTTTTCTTTCTTTTTAAATTTTTTTCTTTTTTTTAATTAATGTATTCTTTTATGGGTCATTGGTTTTCTTTTTTGTTGTCATCACTGTGTTCTCATTCGTTGCCTGTCTTGCTATGCCTTGTGTTTTGGTGCATATTATTATCTCTACAGATCTATCTAGATAAGATAGGCTGGATGAACAGTCTGGAGGAGAAAACAATGGGACCAATGCTTCTGCGGGTACATGGGAGTTGGGGAGGCGGGGGTAAAGAGGTGGTGTTGACTAACCCAGGGAGAGGGGAGCAACAAGTGATCAAAAATTAGTGGCATGAGAGGCATGGTAGGGATTCAGCAAGGGCAATGTAACCGAGAGAAATTACTGAAACCCAAATGAAGGCTGAGCATCATAGTGGGACAAGAGGAAAGTAAAAGGAAATAAAGAAAAGAACTAGGAGATGAGGTGTATTTATAGACGTCCAAATTCAGGCATGTTCGAATGTAAATATATTTATATAGGATGGTGGGGAAATAGATCTATGTGCATATATTTATAGGTTTAGTTTTAAGGGAGCAGATAGACATTGGACCTCTACTCAAGTACTTAATGCAAGAACACGTTGTTCTTTAAATTGGCATTCCATGATGCAAACCTTCCTGGCACGATTGCTGAAGACAAATGTGGGCATAAGCAAATATGGTGAAGAAAGCACATGGTGCCTGGCTATCAAAAGATATAGCATCTGGGGTCTAAAAGGCTTGAAGATAAACAAGCAGCCATCTAGCTCAGAAGCAACAAAGCCAATATGGAAGCCTGTGTGACTGCGAGGTGTCGAAGGGATCAGGTATCAGGCATCAAATAACAAAAAATCATATCACTGTGAATGAGGGGGAGTGCAGAGTGGAGACCCAAAGACCTTCTGTAGGCAAACGGGCACTCTCTTACTGAAGGGTCACGGGGAGGAGACAAGCCAGTCAGGTTGCAGGGTGGCAACAATGAAACATAGAACTTTCCTCTACTTCTTAAATGCTTCCTCCCCACACTGTCATGATCCCAATTCTACCTTACAAATTTGGTTAGACCAGAGGATGTACACTGGTACACATAGGAACTGGAAACACAGGGAATCCAGGACAGATGGTCCCTTCAGGACCAGTGGTGAGAGTGGCGATACCAGGAGGGTCGAGGGAAAGTGGAGTAGAAAGGGGGAACTGATTATAGGGATCTACATATAACCTCCTCCCTGGGGGATGGACAGCAGAAAAGTGGGTGAAGGGAGATGTCGGACAGTGTAAGATATGACAAAATAATAATAACTTATAAATTATCAAGTGTTTATGAGGGAGAGGGGAGGGAAGGGGGAAATGAGGACCTTATATCCTCATTTCAAGTAGAAAATAAATGTTTTGAAAAGGATTATGGTCCTTTAGATTGTGAGCTCTTAGAGACAGGGCAACCCCACTACTCCTTTTCCAGGTCTAGCGCAGTGCCTTGCATCAAGTAGTTCAATAAATATCTGTTCTGAGCTTTCAAAAAAAAAAAAAAAGAAAGGATTATGGCATCATACGTACAAATGTGCTTGACACAATGAATGTAAGGATTGTGATAAGAGCTATAAGAGCCCCCATTAAAATGATTAAAAACAAAACAAAAAACAATCATTTCAGAATTGAGGAGAAGGGGGCTGAAATGTGAAGAAGTGCCTACGTTCAATGTCAGGTGGATCTCCGTATTTTTTCTGGGGCACTCCTGTAAGCATTCCCCATGCAGAAGAGTATCTGTACTTTGCATCAGAGCCGCTTCAACTTGTCTGGTAATGTAGCACATTTTTACAAAGCGTGGTTACCCAGAATCTTGGTATGATAGACTAATGTTGGCTGAAAGGCAAGTACAGTATGTGAGAATGTGCACCAGCATGAGGGGCTCCGAGGTTAGATTCAAAGAATCAAAGAGCTATGATGTTTTACCCAGTGCTTTTTGGAGCTAGTAAATATAACAGAAGAGACATTAAACAAACCCAACCCAGATAAATGGATTTCTTCATATTAATAGTGGTAAGGTATAACTTGGATATAAAATGCGATTTGGTGGTCCTTTAGAAATAATTAGAAAAGTAAATTAAGATTCAAGAGACTCACAAACAAAGAGTCAATAGGACAAGTATCCTTTTCCCTTTCAAGGTTTTCCCCCATCCTTTTAATGTTGAATTGGGACTCCTCTTGTACTTATATCTATGTGCTTATTAGTATTGGTTAATAGCATTAACTCCTAAGGGAATGGCCAGCAAGCATTAACTGAAAAGTTAAATGTAACTAGAGTGATTTTAGATTTGTATAAGGAAGCACATAATTTCTGCTTTTATATACACTTACATTTTAAATTTAGTTTAGCACTCATATTTCTTCTGTACTGGACAAATTTAATTTATAGGCTTTTATGTTATCAACAGCCAAATCAGTTGCCCGTATGCTGATTCCAACTCCTATTGACCTCATATTTTATGTCATGCTTCGGCTGTTGTTTACTACCATTGAGTCAGCCCCTGACTGCTGGAAGCCCCATGGTACAGAAAAGAACTGCACATCATCAGACTTTTTCTTTTCTTCTGGGGAGCCTCTGCTTTTACATAACATCAGCTCAAAACTATAAATCAAGTCTGTTAAAGCTTTACTTAACACTCGTGGCACTGCGTGGAAGCTACAGCTGCACCTTCCTTGCTTTCACTGATGAAAGTCGTATGACGTGCTCAGTATATTTATTTTTTCATAGAAAGGTTACACAGTCAGACGTAATACTTCAAGGTTCTCAAATACAGAAGGATGAGTTTTACCTTGCTGAATGATGATGGAAAGAGCTGTGGTTGATAGAAACTGCTCACAGGTGCTCTCTCCAATTGGCACCCAGGGTATGAGTCATCTCTACCATACCATTTGGTTAGCAGCATATCACAAACCACTGTACCACTTGCCTAATGTTCTAAAGTAGTTGATTTCATACTAGTGCCAGAGGAGAAATCTACGAGTTGAGACCAGAATCTCTCTCCAATAGCACAACACCTGTAGTTATTAAGATCTGGTCTCTGACTCTGGCATTTAATTATCATATGACACTGACTCTGGCTTTTCCATTTAATTATCAGATGACATTGAGCAAGTCCTTTCATCCCAAGCACCCGTTTTTCATATGTGAAATGAACATAGCAGTATCCTAAATAATTGATAGTTGTTATAACGATCAAAAAGAATTAAATAAGAGAGTGGATAAAAGAGCTCTAAATAGTGTAATTACCCCAAGTAACTCCCTCCCTCCCATCCAGGTGATTCTGATTCATGGACATCCTGCAGGGCAGGGCAGTGTAGAACTGCCCCTGTATGAGGTTCAATCTTCATGGGAGCTTAAAGAACTAACTGAACAGGACCAGGGATCCTTAAGGGTGCAAACGTCTGTCTTTCTCACTTGGCAAGGCGGGTGGCTCCAAACTGCTGACAGCTTAGCAGGCCAAAGGGGGAACCCACGACCCCGCCAGGCTCCTCAAACACCTCAAGTAAGGGAACAATACACATCACAACCTTCCTCTAGTTCTTAAAAGCTTCCTCCCCCCAACTATCATGATCCCAATTCTACCTTGCGGACCTGGTTAGACCAGAGCATGCGCAGAGGTACAGATGGGATCTGGAAACACGGGGGATCTAGGACAGATGAACCCCTCAGGACCAAAGGTGAGAGTGGCGATACGGGGAGGGAAGGTGGGATAGAAAGGGGGAACTGATCTCGGGGATCTACATGTAACCTCCTCTCTGGGGGATGGGCAACAGGAAAGTGGGTGAAAGGAGAAGCCGGGCAGTGTAAGATAAGATAAAATGATAATTTATAAATTATTAAGGGTTTATAAGGGATGGGGGAGCGGAGAGGGAGGGAGAGGGAAAAAAGAAAATGAGCTGATTCCAGGAACCCAAGCGGAAGGCGAATTTTGAGAATGATGAGGGCAATGAATGTATAAGGATGCTTTACTCAATTGATGGATGGATGGATTGTGATAAGAGTTGTATGAGCCCCAATAAAGTGATTTTTAAAAAGTCACCAAATACCCTTTTTTAAAAAAATCATTTTATTGGCTGCTCGTACAATTCTTATCACGATCCATACATACATCTTTCTACTTAAGCCTTTGGTATCAGCTCCTTGATTGTTTTCCCCCCTCCCCCTTCATGAACCTTTGATAGATTATAGATTATTATTTTCATATTTTACACCATCCACTGTCTCCTTTCACCCATGTTCCTGTTGTTCGTCACCCTGGGTGGTCGTGGGAGGTGGGGGTCACATCCATCATTGCGGTTGGCTCCCCCTTTCTCCCCCACCCTCCCCCTACCCTCATGGTTTCGCTACTCCCATTATTGTTCCTGGGGGGTTTATCTGTTCTGGATTCCGTGTGTCGAGAGCTCTTATCTGCACCAGTGTACATGCTCTGGTCTGGCCGGATTAGGAATGTAGAACTGGGGTCGTGATAAGGCGGGGTGGGGGGGGCGGTGAGAGGGAGGCATTAGAGAACTAGAGAAATGATGTCTTTCTCATTTGCTGGTGCTATATTGTACCCTGGCTGGCTCGTCCCTTCCGTGTGACCCTCCCTGAGGGATTGTCAGACGAGTTTTAGGCCTTGGAAACCGTGGGTCCTTCTGCTCGTTCCCTAGGGTCACAGTGAGGGAAATAAACAGAGTGGCAACAGGTTGGGGTTTCAGCTGAGTAATTAACATTTTCAAGCACTTAACTCAAGCTCCTCCGAGGAGCCCTGGTGGCGTAGTGGTTATGGGCTGAACTATGAGCCACAAGGTCAGCAGTTGAAAACCACCACTGCGCCTTGGCAGAGAGACGGTTTACCCCCCCTAGAAAGTGACAGTCTCCAAACCCACAGGGGCGGTCCCACCCTGTGCTGCAGGGCTGCTGTCGGGAGCATGGGCTCGCGGACACTGCGTCGATGCATCAGCAGATGCTGAGCGCACCTTTCTCACGATGCAAGGCAACCACCAAGTTCTGATTTAAGTATTCAACGATGAATACACGATCATTGCTTTTATCTACTAACCCAAGGCCAAAAAAATAGTACTGATATAAAGATAAGCACATTTATGACTAGTACTAAATAAGGGAGCCTTTCTGACAGCTTAAAAAGTAGGTAAGATTTTGTTACAGAAGTTATCATTTCTGTCATTTGGATACATAAATAAGATAGATGGGAAATAGTTGTCAAAATAGGAATAAAGTCAGAAAAATATTTTAATTAAAAGGGGCTTTACAAACAATTTTATTCAATTTTCCAATCATAGTAATTGGAGCCACTATGGAAACTTGTGGGACATTTCCCCCAAAATTGCAAAAACATGAAAAAAACATCTCGTTGGAAAAAAAGTAGTTTTTATATAAACATATATAAAATGTGATTTTGCAGACCCTTAGCAGAAGCATGACTTGTTTTTTGTCCCCTTTGAAAAGATTTATTTTTTATTCTTAAAATGTATATATTATTACTAGTGCAGTCACTGAAGTCTTTAGAATTTTAATCTTTCCACACTACTTAGGAGACATTTTAAGGTTAACAAGTACTTTTTAAAAAAATCATTTTTATTGGGGCTCTTACAGCTCCCATCACAATCCATAGGAACACCCAGTGTTAAGCACATTTGTGCTTGACATCATTTTCAAAACATTTTCTTTCTATTTGAGCCCTTGGTATCATCTCCTCATTTTTTTCCCTTCCACTCCCACCCTCCCTCCGTCCCTCCCTCATGAGCCCTTCATAATTTATAAAAAAAAAATATCATGACTTACACCTACCACTGTCTCCCTTCACCCTGGGGGTGGGGGTTATATGTCAATCATTATAATTGGTTCCCCCTTTCCCCTACACTCCTATTATCGCTACTCTCATTATTGGTCTCGAGGGGTTTGTCTGTCCTGGATTCCCTGTGTTGCAAGCTCTTATCTGTACCAGTGTACATTCTCTGGTCTAGCCAGATTTGGAAGGTAGATTTGGGGGCATGGTATTGTTGGGGAGGAAACATTAAAGAACTAGAGGAAAAATGTATGTTTCATCACCAACTGGCATGTGTCTTCCTTGTGACCCTTCTGTGAGGGGACGTCCAATTGTCTACAGATGGGCTTTGGGTCTCCACTCTACCCTCCCTCTCATTTACATCAATATGATTTTATGTTCTGGGTTTTTGACTCCTGATACATGATCCCATCGACATCTTATGATCACACAGGCTGATGTGCTTCTTCAATGTGGGCTTTGTTGCTTCTCAGCTAGGTGGCCACTTGTTTATCTTCAAGTCTTTAAGACCCCAGATGATTTATCATTATATAGCTGGGCACCGTTAGCTTTCTTCGCCACATTTGCTTATGTACCTATTTTGTATTCAGTGATCATGTTGGGAAGGTGAGCATCACAGAATGCTGGGTTATTAGAACAAAGTGTTCTTGCATGGAGGGAGTACTTGAGTAGAAGCCCAATGTCCAATGAAGCATGAGTTCTTATGGACAGGGAGCAGCAATTTGACCTGTAAAATACTTGAAATCAAGGATAAAACATGGTTTGTTCATTCAGTCACAAAATATATTAAAAGGATAAATTAATGAACAGATATATGAACATGTGTTGCATACTGAACTATGAACAGGGCAAGTACTACATATTTAGGCTATGTCTGGAAAACTCCATGGCACATAGAAATCATGGGATAGGTTTTGTTAAGTTGTCGTTTTCATCTTGTCTTCTTTCACGTTGGGGTTATAGCTCTTGAATAACCATCTGAGTCCCAGAAAGCATTTCTCTTGGGTGAAATCTTGGAAACATGTATCCACCTCTTTCACAATGTCTGTAAGTAGCTGCTTCCTAGATTATCTCCTAGATGTCCATTTTATTCATGAGAAGAATTGGGTGTTACTCTATAAATAATCATACTTGGAGGAACAGTCTATTTTTAGAGATCTTTGAAAACAATGATACATCTCTGGACTCAAGCCAGGGAACTTCTTAATAGGAGCCATATTTCAGGGAAATTTCCTTCTTCCATTAGTTCCTTTACTAAGTTGCTGTTCAATGAAAATAACAATTGTCTTCCCCCTTTTCTCTCACTGTATCTCCTCTCTGTCAGTCTATGTCCTATGTGTGAGAAACTGCTTCAGAAACACAGGAAAAGAAATAGGGAGATCAAGGGAGATGCATATGTCAAATACAGAAAGTAGAGAAGTAAATGGAAAAAGAAGGGAGAGAGGCAGAAAGATGTGTGTGTGTGTGTGTGTGTGTGTGTGTGTTCAGAGTGAGCTAGCACATTAAAGCGCACTAGGAAAACAAACAAAAAAAGCACACTAGGATGAAAAGAGTCAGCTAGACCACTGTATGAAATCAAGACCCTGCTCAGCGATTGTGTCAGGAAGATGCAGCTTCTTTTTTTATTAGATATATAATAAAGAGCAAATAAAAGACAAAGAATACTTCCCAAACATCAATCATCCTGCCACCACCATAACAAACAACAAAAGCCTTTTTCTTTCCTGAAATTCTGTACAAATACTCCTATTCCCTGCACTAAGTACAGAAAGAGCTCTCAAGTTGGAGTCCAGAGAAGCTACGAAAACTCAGGAGGCATTTCTGCCATCCTTTCTATTGGCTTTTTCTGAGATTCGGCAAAGCTTAACATAGTGGTAATCGGAGGGCTTATTAAAGAAGGGAGTTCTGTTACCACTTTTATATTCAAAGGCCATTAATCCCAAACCCAAATTCTATAATGAACACATATCTAAAAGTACCGGGGAAATATATATTAAAATGAATTAATTGGTAAGTCTTATCCGTAATTGTAAAACCTTTACATTTAAATTTTATGCCACTTTAAACTCTGGTATAGTGCCACTTATAAACTGTTTAAATTCTAGGAAATGTTTAAGTTTCCAATAAATTTGGTACATCCATCTAACAGAAGAGTCATTGAAATAGCACTCCCGGGAAATTTTTTAAGAAATGGGGAAATATTCATAATATTGTTTTAAATAAAAACCACCTCTCTGCCATTAAGTTGATTCTGACCCACAGCCACTCAATAGGACAACAGAGAACTGCTGCTACGCATTCCTGAGGCTGCTCATCTTTAGAGAGGAAGACAGCCTCATCTTGCCCCCTTCGAGAGGCTGCTAGGTTTAAACTGTGTGATTCATTACATCTTACTGCTGTGGAGGGAGGAAAGCTCCCAGGACCTTCATTGCATGATGGGATACAACTCAAAATGAGAAGAGACAGTAGCAAACATCTGCTAATTATGGGACCATAGAATTATGAAATATGAACTTTGGAATAAATCTTTAGCAATGACACAACAAACAAGGGACTAATCTCTAAAATCTATAGAAAACTGTGATACTTCAATAAGAAATATAAATAATCCATTTAAAAATTTTGTAAAGGGTGTGAACAGATAGTTCACCAAAAATTGCATACAAATGCCTAAAAAACATATGAAAAAATGTTCCTGATAATTAGGCATTTGGGGTATATCATTATAATTTAATGTTTTTTTATAATTAGGAAACAAAAAAAAGCCAGAAGCAGCCAAATAATAACTGTACAACCCTAATGATTTTCTACCTAAGTTCACCAAAATTTCCCTTAATTTGGTGAAGGAAGTGAACAAATGCATTATAATGTTGGCAAAATGTCTGATGAAATTTTTCCAGGCATTTTTCTGCTAAAGCTTTGGCTAACTTTCTCAAAACACTAATAAGAAGATGTTTTTGACTTCCAGTTTTTACTATCCAGAAAGTCAACAAGCAAACTGCCTTGAGCACTCCCCCCACCCCCGCAAAATTATTACTGCTACGACCTTCACTGGTGACCAGTCTGCTTTGTGTTTGACTGGAACCCCCCCCCCCCCCCCACCTTTTGGTAGCCATTGCTTGGATTGCACTTCGTCTTCAGGATCATACTAGGAAAGTCATGTTCCTCTCTTAATAGTAATGTTTCAGGATTGATTCCCAATGTTCAAAATTTCCATCGAAAGCCCTGCTCTTATCTGCAGTTGATCTGAATGCAATAGTTTGGGTACCCATTGAACTAGAAGTTTGTGGAACTTTAATTTTGGGGTCAGAATTGTATATGCTGAACCAATTGAGATGTATATAGTGTTTGACTACTGTTTCTGCTATTAATCATCAGTTTTCTACAAATAGGGCAGAGCAAAAACGAGGTTAATTTTTTTCATCTTCAACACTAGCTCATCTTAAAAGGGCTTATCTCTTTGTAAACTGTGGGTTTAATTTTTGTATTACCTCCATTAACTTTTCATAAAGCATCAATGATACTTCCATCCTTTCACCCATAAAACTAAAACAGCAAACAGCGCCATGGAGTCAATGACAATTCATAGCAACTGGGTAGGACTCAGTGGAACCGCCCCTGTGAGCTTCCAAGACTGTTAGGCTGTTCAGGAGTAGAACGCTGCTGATTTTCAACTGTGAACTTACGGTTAGCAGCCCAACGCATACCACTATACTTCACCATAAATGTCATGATTTTTCTGGCCTCGAAGCAAAATTCATGTTGTTCTGAAAGGAGCTCTTTACCAACTGATATCTTACCCTTCTCAGTCCCTCAAACTGGGTCCAGTTCAGACATGCTATTAAAAGTTGGGATGAGTTTATTTTAGTGCAAAAACAATGAAATCCATGAATAATTATTTCAAAGTACATATTTTCTATGCACTTTTAATGACTTCATTTATTTTTTATTTATTCCTCACTTATCAGTGATCTTACCTGGCATTTTCACTTACAACAATAGTTTAAAAGGAAAGAAAGAAGTACTATTCAACTTTTTCATATTAATGACCGAAGTTTGGAAGTAACTAATACCAACATTCCTGACAGGGTCTCTGACTAGCTGGACTCAAATATGATCTAAAGGAAGTTCATAGTGCATAGTAATTCATCACATGCAATGGGGGAGAGGGTTCCGTCTACTCAAACCGCAGGGCGCCTGATGGAGCAGAACTGAGGGGCCCAGGTGGAGCTGGAGAGGTATGGACTATGCCAGCAAGTACTGGGTACTCTCAGGGAGCTAAAGTCAGCAGCAGAAGCCAGAGTCATGAAAGTGGGCTACCTTCAGACCCGGGAGGAAGTGGGACCCTGGGGTATGGCCCCAGCTCCTGGCACCAAGGGGTGGTAGAGACAGGCAACAGGATAGTCATAAGGAGCCCTGATATGAGGCCCTTGTGTGCCTGGGCCCAAAGAATCCCATATCCGTTAACTGACACCTGTAATTCTTCCTCAGTGCCCCCTCCTGGGCAGGTACATGTGAGGGTCAGTTAGGGTACTTGAGCAGGGGTGAGTGAGTGAGTGAGTGAGTGAGTGAGTGAGTGAGTGAGTGAATGATCAGTAACAGATTCAGTTTAAAGTCAAGGGCAGAGGGAAGGCCTGGCCATTACAGTCCTAGAGGAAGCTTTGGATGGTCTTTTCTCATGGAGAATGGGGGAAGAATAGGGCAGAGCTGGAAGGATGATCAGACAAGGGGTCAGCAGAAGGACCCAGTGGCAGTGTACATCCCACTGTAACATCCATGCCTTTTTGTCCCTTGACAGGGAGTTCCCTGCCCCCCCCCCAAAAAAAGTCACCAAAGGTATTTGGATATTCTTGAAGGATGATCCTGATAATATGGCAAGAGCAGAAGAAGGGACCCCAAGAAAGAGGATGAGTTAGCACTCAGGCCACCTTGACTCTGAACAAGTAGATAACCCTCCCCTTAGGGTAGCATGGGGGTCAGGTTCTTTCCTGAGCTGGCACAGGGAGAAGGATAGATGCTGACGGCCCATGGCCTCAGCAAGAGCCTAGTGGGATTTCCACAGTACAGGTGGTATGGTCATCCTCTATTTTCCTAACACCGATTTCTGAATAACAACCTAGTCTTTGGAATCTAAACCTACTGATAAGTGAGCATTGGATATAGATATTGAGAGGAAGAGAAAGAGAGAGAGAAACTAAATAATTTATTCAGAAGAAATTAGATTATGTCTCTACTGTATGTGTCAAGCAATCTGAAATTCTCATTTGCAGTACCTGATGTTATTATTATTCCTCCACCAACCGTTAAGCAGATTTTGTGTGTATACTTCTACCCAGTGCTCAATACAGTGATTGATCCATTCTACATGCTCAATGAATGTTGGCTAAAGAAATAAACAAGATAACAATTTTTCAAAGATTAAAGGAAACACAACAAAGTAATAAAAGATCTGTTCTTTTGAAGTGATGTGATTAGAAATTATTTTTATTTTCAACTGTTAGAAATTTTCCAAATGAGAATAGTTTTACTAATCATAAAAATATTAATAAAAATTATTTCCACAAAGATGATATATTGCATAATTCCATTTATATGAGATGTCCAAAATAGATAAAACAATAGAGACAGAGAGTATATTAGTATTATCTATAGCTGGAGGATGAGGTTAATATCAGGGAGTGAATGCTAATGAGATTGATTGTTGGACTAATAAAATATTCTTCTAAAATTAGATTATGACAATGGCTGTACAACTCTGCAAATATATTAAAAATCATTTAACTATATACTTTAAAGAGAATTTTGTAATATGTAAATTATCTTAATAAAGCTGTTTAAATTTGTTAAATTATGAGTAATTACAAGTTTGTTTTGCTTTTTTAACCCACAAAGAAGCCTTTAGCATTGAAGCATTGAATGTTTCCTGAAAAAATCATTTTCTCATGCCATCTTAGTAAAAAACATAAAGGAAAAATTTACCATAAATATGAAACTATTGGCATCATGCCTCAGTGTATAAAGTAGGTTATATGTAAGCTGAAATTTTGGGTTTGCTACATTATATTTGGATTCCACATAGGGAAAGTTATTTTATTTGAAAAAAATTCAGTATTCCACAAGCAATAAACTCTTAAAACAGAAGTTATTACTTCACCATTTGTCCTTTGATTTTATACATAGGAATTACATTGGTGGTTCTGTTGGGTAAGCATCTGGCTACTAACCACAAGGTTAGCAGTTTAAAACCACTACCTGCTCTGTAGAAGAAAGAGGAGGCTATGTGCTCCCTTACAGATTTATAGAATTAGAAATCCATTATAGGGTTGCTATGAGTTGGAATCAATTAGATGGCAATTGTTGTTGTTGTTGTTGTTGTTGTTAGGTACCATCAAGTCTATTCCAACCAATAGCAATCTTACACACAGCAGAACAAAACACTACTTGGTCCTGCACCAGCTTCATGAATGTTCCTTGCTATGCTTCAACCCATTGTCGCAGCCATGTGTCAATCTACCTCCTTGAGGACCTTCCTCTTTTTCACTGCCCCTCTACCAAACACGATGTCCACTGACAAGTCTAGTCCACAGCAGTAGGTAGGGTCAAATTTTGGAAGTAAATTGCTGGGCCATTCTTCCTAGTAGGTCTTAGTGTGGTAGATCTAATGAAACCTGTCAATTATATTTGATCCTGCTGGTATTTGACATACTGTTGGTATAGCTTTCAGTATCATAACAAGACATGAGCTTCAACAGTATAACAAACTGACCCATCCGCTTCCATCAAGTTAACTTCCACAGAGTTTCCCAGGCTGTGAATCATTGTAAAGGCAGGTTGCTTCATCCTTCTTCTGTGAAGTTGTTAGTGAACTCAAACCTCTGAACTTCTCTTTAACAGTCAAATGCTAACTGACCCAAACCTAAAGCCATTGAGTTGACCCCAATTCATATCCTAAAAAGGATTATAAGCACTTCTGGAAGCAGTTAGGCACATCTTTCTCCTGCAGAGTGGCTGGTGGGTTTTAATCACTGACCTTGAGAAGAGAAGTCCACCACTTACCAAGCAGCACCAGCAGGGCTCTATGCTTACTGACCAAACCAAAAACCCAAACTCACTGCCATCTACTATCCAGAGTAACCCTATAGGACAGGATAGAATTCTCCCTGGGAGTTTCCAAGACTGTAACCCTTTACAAGAGTAGAAAGGCCCATCTGTCTCCCGTGGAGCGGCTAATGGTTGCAAACAGCTGACCTTGCAGTTAGCAGCCAAACAGGTAGCACAAGGACTACTATTCTAACTTACAGATGGATGAAAATCCTCACATTGGACCAGTAAATAGCATCATGATAAATTACAAATAAATTGAAGTCAGTGAGTTCATATCACTTGAATCAATAATCAATATTAATAGAAGCAGAAGTCAACAAATCAAATGATATATTGAGAAATTATGTTGCAAAAGACCTCTCTAAATTTGTAAAGATGTCAAGTCAATTTACATATGTAAAGTCTTTTGAATTTGTAAAGTCATTTTAATGACTAATGTGTATCTGATCCAAGCCATCATCTTTTAAACCCTCTCATCAAAACAAACACATTCAATGCCTTTAAGAAGGTTTTTGAGACTGTAGTTCTTTACAGGAGTACAAAGCCTTGTCTTTCTCCTGAAGGTCAGCTGATGATCTTGAACTGCTGACCTAGTGAGTAGAAGCCCAATACATAATGACTATGCCACCAGGGTTTCCCAACCATCTCATACACATGTAAAATTGGGCAGCAAAAGGGAAAGAAGAATTGCTGTGTCCAAACTGTGGTGATGGTGAAGAATATTACATATACTGTAGACTGTCAGAAATATGAGCAATCTTAAAAGAAATGCAGATGTATGGATCTGTCATAGTGGAAATACAACCAGAATGCTCCTTAGAACCAAGAAGAGCAAGACTTCCATTCACTTGATATGGTCATAAGGAAAAGTCAGTCACTAGAAAAAGACATCATGATGGGTGGAAAGAGGGGAATAGTGAAATGAGCAAAATCCTCAATGAAATGATTGACATTATAGCCAAAATAATGGCCTCGCACATCCCAATGATCATGAAGATGACACAGGATTGGCAAGGGTTCACTCTCTAGTTTTCCAGAAGTCAGAGCAAACTCTACAGCAACTAACAATAACAACAAAATGACCATCATTTTAAAAATGATATATTCTTACTGTTGAATAACAATGCTCTAACCACTACATTCTGAATCATCTAAATTCTCCATAATGCCTTTTGTAGTATAGAAAGGGGTAGGTAGTATGGTCTCTCAGGAAGTATGACATCTTTTTGGATTGCTGAAGGAAATTGTCCCTGTGCAGTTCTCTGCCTTTATAAGTTCTTAATACCCTAAAGCGTGGGATAATCTTGAGGCAGCTGATGAGAATGCCAAGACTGATGAGGGGTTTAATTCCATCACATAAAAGAAAGGAAGAAAATAAACACAGCTACTGAAATTGATGGTCAATTTCTAAAACACACCAGAAGGAAGGCAGAACATCCTTTATACTTAAATTCTGAATTGACTTTAAATTTCAATCTTATAAGCAGATACGCAGCCTTTGACAACATATAAAGTCCCATAAATTATTGTCACTTGGCTAAATGACTATACATAAAGGATAATATATTTTATGATTACATACTGTCAAAATCAGAGTGAGCAAACCAGTCCCAAAGCTCCCTTCAACTTCAATGTAAGCATACCTTCAAACATCACATTTTGAAATTGTATTGCTTTCAGTGGCATTAAGCTTGACAGAATACGACATATGGATGAATAGGCGAATGGGTGGGTAGATAAATGAATGGGATAAATAGACAAAAAAGGTGGGAGGGAGAGAAAAAAAGAGAATGAAGTAGTAATAGGAAGAAGTAGTGAGAGAGGAGGGGAGAAGGGGGGAGGGGAAAGAGAAAAAACACTGAAGAAGTTGAACTAGAAATGATAAATTACAAGAAATCTGCTTAGGACAGAAAACAACTTGGGTCTAAAATGAGTTACGAGACTCATAAATTTAAACATAATCTCCACCCAGGGAGAGAGTATTGGTTGTGTCCCCACAGAACAGGAATGTGCACACAGATTCCAACATGACATGCCAAACCAGGAGGGCAACGGAATGGGTGGAGGAATCCACAAAAAACTGGACCAGATGCTGGGCCCTAACCAGAATCAGCCCGACCCCCACCATGGAAGGGAGTACCACTGAAAATGAAAATAGATCATCTGGTGTGGGAAAGGAACTGACCTACCACACCCAGAAAGAAGCTGAAGCAAATGAAGGAGGAGGAAGGGAGTGGAACACACCTGGGCCCACCGAGCTCAGAGGACGATAGCCCGGCTCAGAGGGCCCAACGCACAGAGAGGACCATATAGCCGGCCCCACTGCGAGATGCGACATCCTGCACTGACCCATGGCCCTACACAGGACAGCACCAGAGACACAATGTGGGATGTGCGACTGAGCTGACCCCACCACACTGAGGCAAAACACTGGGGGTGTGCAATTGAGCGGCAGGGGAAAGCAGAGCAAGGAGGTCCAGAGGAAGTATAAAGGATGGACTTTGGGGCCAGGACATGGCACCCCATCAGACTCGTCTGGAAAACACTCTTAAAGGTCAACAAACAGACTTTGAACTATTAACAGGCTTTTCTTTCTTTCTTTCTTTTTTCTCTTCTTTTAAATTTTGTATGTCAGTGGCTTTTTTGTTTGTTAGCATGTCGGTGTGGCTGCCATCGTCGTCATGTTCTTATGGGCCACTTCGTTTGGTGCTGTTGAAGCCATCTGCAATTTTATGCTCATATTATTATCTCTGCAGGTAAGATAGGCTGGTCAAACAATGAGAGAAGAAAATAACGGGACCAACAGTCCCAGAGGGACATAAGAGTGTGGGAGGTTGGGGAAGGGAGGAGTTGGTGGCCAACCCAGGGACAAGGGAACATTGAGTGGTTCAAAACCAGTGGAGGGAGGGGATGTGAGGACTGGTAGGGAATGACCAAGGGCAATGTAACTGAGAGGAATTACTGAAACCAGAATGAAGGCTGCACATGGTAGTGGGACAGGAGGAAAGCATAAGGAAATAGAGGAAAGGAGTAGGAGGCAAAGGGCATACGTAGAGGCCTAAATACAGACATGTATATATATGAATATATTTATGATTATGGGGGAAGTAGATCTATGTGCGTATATTTATAGGTTCAGTAGTAGGGTAGCAGGTGGACATTGGACCTCCTCATATGCATTCCCTCAATACAAGAGCACTTTGCTCAACTAAACGGTCATTCCATGATACCCACCTTCCCGACATGATCACTGAAGACAAACGTATGCATAAGCTAACGTGGTGAAGAAAGCTGATGGTGCCCAGCTATCAAAAGGTATAGCGTCTGGGGTCTTAAAGGTTTAAAGGCAAATAAGCGGTCATCTAGGTCGGAAGCAACAAAGCCCACAGAGAAGAAGCACACAAGCCTGTGTGAACACAAGGTGTTGAAGGGAGCAGGTAGCAGACACCAAAGGAGGGGGAAAAAAAACCATCATTGTGTGATCACCTTCCCCATATAAACGCTGAAGACGAATGTGTGCATAAGTAAGTGTGGTGAAGAAGGCTGATGGTGCCCGGCTACCAAAAGATATAGCATCTGGGGTCTTAAAGGCTTGACAGTAAACAAAGGCTTGCCATCTAGCCTAGAAGCAACAAAGGCCACATGGAAGCAGCACACCAACATGTGTGATCATGAGGGGTCAAGGGGAACAGGTATCAAGCACCAAAGGCAGGGTAAAAAAAATCTTATCATCAAGCGTGATGGGGACCCAATGCCCATCTGTAGACAACTGGACATCCCTTGTAGAGGGTTAGTGGGGAGGAGATGAGTCACTCAGGGTTCAGTGTAGCAATAATGAAACTCACAACCTTCCTCTAGTTCTTAAATGCTTCCTCCCCCGCACCCCCATCATGATCCCATTCTACCTTGCAAACTTGATTAGACCAGAGGATGCACAGTGGTGCAGATGAGAACTGGAAACACAGGGAATCCAGGACAGATGAACCCCTCAGGATCAGTGGTGAGAGTGGCGACACCAGGAGGGAAGTGGGGGCGGGGGAGGAGAGGGGTAAAAAGGGGAAACTGATCACAAGGATCTACATATAACTTCCTCCCTGAGGGATGGGCAACAGAAAAGTGGGTGAAGGGAGACGCCAGGCAGTTTAAGATAAGATAAAATGATAATTTATAAATTATCAAGGGTTAATGAGGGAGGGGAAAACAAGGAAGGAGGGGGGAGGGAAGAAAATGCGGAACTGATTCCAGGAGCCCAAGCTGAAAGCGAGTTTTGAGCGTGATGAGGGCAACGAATGTGTAAGTCTGCTTTGCACAATTAATGTATGTGTGGATTGTGATAAGAGTTGTATGAGCCCCAATAAAATGATTAAAAACTGTTTGATTGAGACTTTATGTCAAAAAATGCAGCCAAGGTTCATTAAAATACATTAGTTTTGTCTTTTGACAACATCTAGGTTTTGAAGGCATTTGTATAGTGAACTCTGTAGCATTCTAGAGCAATCAGATTTTAAAAATATCTTCTTATGGCAACTAATGTACAAATGTGCTTGAAACAATGTACGCATGTATGTATTGTGATAAGAGTTGTATGAGCCCCCAATAAAATGATTTTTAAAAACAGCACCACAATAACAAAGGAATATTTCCTTGGTTTATGTTCTTTGAACATGTGCTGAGAAGTCTTACAACAGCAAAAAAGAGAGAAAGTGAAAGCACAAGGGAGAGAAAGAGAAGTGGTGTACTATTTTAACCATAGTCAATTTTTCAAGTAACCATCATTTTCTGAAGAAAAAGAATCCTAACCCTACCCTCTTTGAGACATTTTTATATATTCAAGTGGACTTTGACAGGGGGAAGGGCCAAGGGTTTTTTAAATTACAACTCAGCAATATATTCCAGAGTTGA
Organism: Tenrec ecaudatus; assembly: GCF_050624435.1. NCBI lineage: Eukaryota > Metazoa > Chordata > Mammalia > Afrosoricida > Tenrecidae > Tenrec > Tenrec ecaudatus. The sequence continues at coordinate 104,748,759 of NC_134530.1, forward strand.
GTTGTTCTCAGACAGGGTCACAGGGGTTGAGTGCAGTAATATCCAACCCATTAACAAGAAAGCTATCATAAACTCAGAACGTGATCTATGTAGCAATAAATGGTTCAGTCTAACAAAGGGGCAAAGAAAAGGGGAAAAAACAGTAGGTATGACACCCAAATTTTAGAACACTGGAAACACAATGTTGCATGGAAATTGGGAGAAGGCAATGGCAAAAATAATTATTTTTTTAAAAAAACGAGTGCTATTCTCAAGTGAACCAATTTAAAATGCCAAAACAAGAAAAAGTCTGGAACTGCGTAAGCAGACAGCACTGATGCGGACCACAAGAAGCTCTTGTCATTCCCACATCTGTAAAGCTGGAGAAAATCCTAACTTCTCCCTGTTTCATTCCCTTGTCTGCTACCCAACAAGCCTCTTTGGTTGTGATGTAATGTTAAAAAGAGCTAATACATATTTGTGATAATTTTTGAACAGCATAGAGGACTACAAAATACCCTATCCACACTTACTGCCATCCAGTAGATTCTGACTCAGTGATCTACGGGACAGAACCAAACTGCCCCATAGGATTTCCGAGGCTGTAAACATTTCCAAGGCAGACTTCCTCAATTTCTCTCGCAGAGGGCCTGATGGGTTCAAAACATCAACCTCTTGTATACCTTACTGATTTGTAGTTAACAGTTTCACGTTTTTCACCACGTCAGAGATTAGTAAGTAGGAACAAGTAAGCATATGTTTACCTTGATTAGTCCATCTCTGTCAAGAATTGTGAACTTGACCAGAGACTTTAACCCTGCAAAAGGTTAGCTCTTGAGGTTGGGATAGAAAGATGCTAGCCATATCTAGAAACAGAACCTTTGATGTGCTGAAAAACATGTAAAAATTTCCACTACATATTAGTTAATAAATCAAAACAGCAAACTCACTGCTATTGACTCAATGGCAACTCATAGAGACCCTATGGGCAGGGTAGAATGGCGTCTGTGAGTTTCCAAAACTGTACCTGTTTACAGGAGTAGAAAGCACCATCTTTCTTTAGTAGAGCGGCTCGTGGTTTCAAACTTTGGACCTCACAGATCATGGCCCAAGAACTAACCACTACACCACCAGGCAGAAGCAATCCCATCATTACTTTGCTTATTGGGTAATCTGACAATAGCTACTGGCATTGTGCTTCTCTACTCTGCTTCTCCTTGAAAAGTCTCCACATCAACAGGGTCTACTTTTGATCTTCAAATTTAGAAGAAAAAAAGTCAGTAAAACTACTTTTAGTCCAACCATGCCACCTAGGGTGACTGAATTTAAGGTTCTAAATTGAATAATTTAACTGCTATCCACAAGCCAAACCTCCCAGGCCAGAGTTGGAAGAGAGGGATGCCCTGCCTGTGTTGCCAGGCACCTGACAGAATTCCCCAAACACTCATCCCACTCTTGATAATTAGCAGCGCCAATCAATGAATCCAAGAGCAGGAATGAGTGGGAAATATTTCCTACATTCTGGCCCACCCATCACCCCCTGGCCCTGACCCCAAATAACCTAAAATACAACTATAAATGCAGATTTTGCTTCCAGAGCTAGAGGATGAGTTTCTTGTTCTGAATAGTTAGCTTTTGAGATAGAAGAAAAGTAGAAGGATCAACATTTCTTTATGTAACTAAAATTCTACTTCCTTCGACAATGGATGGCCTATTTACTTCCTGGTCCCTTCTTCAAAGTTTGAGTTGCCAATATTGAGGGAAAGGAAGGGTTTTGAAGGTATAACGAGGAATAGAAATTGGGGGTTTTTTTAATCCCCATTTACACCCACATAAACTTATTATCAGATAGTTATGATAACCCAAGACAAGTATAGATGGAGACCAATACATTCTGAGCACCTACTAGTTTGACAGAACCTAAATTGTCATGTTTCTACTTTGATTCTACACAACCCAAACTCATTTACAAATAATCAATACAAATATATGGTTCTTATTTAACTATAGTTAAATGGATCCTACAACTCACTGTAAAAAAAAATCCTCAAATCTGGGCCAATAGACAACATTATGATAAATGGAGAAAAGATTGAAATTATAAAGGATTTCATTTTACTTCATCAACACCCATGGATGAAAACAAAAATCAAGAAATCAAACTATGTATTACAGTAGGCATGTATATGTACTGCAAAAGACTTCTACAAAGGAATAAAATAGCAAGGATGTCACACTTTGAGGACTAATGTGTACCTGACCAAAGCCTTGGAATTCTCAATCACCTCAGATATGTGTGAAAACTGGACAATAAAAAAGGTAAACAATAGAAGAATTGATACATTGGGGTTATGGTGTTGGTGAAGAATATTGAACATACTACGGACTGCCAGAAGAACAAACAAATTGGAGTGCTAGTGATTGGTGAGCATGCTTAGTGCTGCTAGTCCACAAGGTCAGCAGTTCAAAACACCAGCCACCCTGTGGGAGAAAAAGGAGACTTTCTACTCCCATAAAAAGTCACAGTCGCAGAAACCGTCAGCAGCAGCTCTACTCTGTTGCACAGAGCTGCTGTGTTTGGAAGTGAACTCCATGGTGGTGAGTTTTGTGTTTTGACTGGTCTTGGAGAAAATATGGCAAAAAATACTCCTCAGAAATGACTACAGCAAGACTTCATCTCATATACTTTGGAAAGTTATCAGGAGAGATCACTCCCTGGAAAAGGACGTCTTGCTCATAGAGGGTCATAGAAATAAAGGAAGGCCCCCAAGGAGATGGATGAACACAGCAACTGTAACAATGGGCTCAAGCTTAACAACTGAGAGGTGATATTTAAGCAAATGAGTATTGCTAAATGTTCAAAATTAGAAATAAATAAAAAATGGTTCAATCCTACTTAATAGTAGTATTCTTATTTAACTGGAATTAAAGCCGGAAAATATGTAGGTGGAACCTTAAAGAAATTAATAATTTGATCTAGAAAGCTTAGAAATGTATCCCCCAGGAAAAAAATACACCCAACAATTTATGGAAGACAAAATAGATTATTTTTAAAAAGTTAAACAGAAAATGTAGGTAGAATGATTAAAGGGCAGGTAACCATATAATTTGTCAGCTAAACTGGAATAGTTCTGGGAATAAAAGTGGGCAATTGAATACGGATGCCAAGACAACAATTGGAACAAACTTGGGTAAATCAAGATATATGGAAAATAAAGTTATGAAAAATGAAGGATGGCACATCCTGACAGTGTAATATTATTGGGTCAGCAAGAATATTTCCTAACAATGTAAGTGATAATGATACACTATTCACTGCAAATGTCTGAATATGAAATTTATTGTCCCAATTTTATAATATACAATGATCATATACTTTGAAAAGAGAACAGAAAGAAATATGACAGAATAAGTGAGCCAAATAATGTGTCTACAAGATAGAAAAGGATGCCCCATTCACAGTAGACTGGACATAAAAAATAAATTTTTACTGAATCAAAGCACAGAGATTTCTGTTTATAGGTTGCAGCAACTTGCATTAATTAACCAGGCTACTACATTTCACAGGTGAAACAAGCACTAACATTCCTTTTTTTAATAGTAAAGCATTTAGTGATTACCACAGGTCCTATGGTTTACAAAAACGTAAAGAGAGAGGTCTCATCATCAGCATCTCCATTTTACTGAGCAGCCAACTAGGGCTCAGAGAAGTACATATTTGTCCAGAATTACATAGTACTCAGATTCACATATTGTTTGATTCTAGTGCCCAAGTTGTTATACCAACATTTAATGATCGTTGTTATCTAAAAAATAAAAATTGACAACTGAGAAACTCCACCTGACCCTTCAGGCGAAACTTCAAGATGCCTGCTCTCTGGCCGATTCTTGCTCTGTGGGTGGGTCCAGTGGGTAGAGACCCCCAGCAATGTTCTTCTTCCATGAAATAAGTACCACATGGTGATGCATACTATGCAAAGATTGGGTATAAAATAGGAACCAATCTTCCTTCTTTTCTGCTCATGAAAATATGCACAGGGAAAATGCCTTATTGTTTGTTATTGTTTTGTTTTCATGGACTAATTTCTGAACTGACCTGGGAAACAGGAAAATGGAATAAATGTAGGAAAATATACTGATCTTAATCCTAGAGCTCGCAATCAATGTATATTAAGCCATTTGAGATGATCAATATGCAGTTATTTTGACCTACAGAACATAAACTTCCTATGATTTAACCTATCGTTTCTAAACCCTTTCTGCAAAGGTAACAAGGAGTCTCATCGACATTTACATCAAGTGCATCCATTCTTTGAATACACGCTATAAATTCAATGCAGGAAAAAAAAGGGTGACCTCTTAGGAAATTTGTATCAGTGAATATTTTTTGAAACTGAGAAATGTCCATTCCTCTGAATCTCTGATATACACATTTATTTATTTCCTGGAAAATAAAAACATTTTTTTAAAGTTGAATAGGTTTGGAACTTTTAATGCTAGGATTTCTAAACTTCCTCTTATATTTTCCTGTACTTTAATCTGGCAAGAAACAGAGGCCTCATGCGCTGTCACACAGTGATCTGGGAAAGCAATACAAACCGCCTACAGCTGGTGATTTGGGAACAAAATATGCCAAAAAATTACATCAATTTTATAGTTTCTAAATATAAGGATCAATTAGGGAACTTGGACAGCTCTAATTCTGAAATAAAGTCTATCTTGCCCTATTTAAAAATTTGAATTTCTCAATTTCTTTAGCACCTACTGATTGGCACCCTCCAAGGAAAAAGTTTTACTTCTCTCATGTTAAAGTGATTTCTCCTTTTAAAAAGACTGTGCCTTTTGAGGGCACTGGGGCAAGGAATTCATTGAATATTATTTTTTCCCCATCAATGTCTACAAGACCCATGCAGTCAGTGGATTACCTTTGCTACCCATTAGACACCTTTTAAGACTGTCCACTGACCTTTCGTGGTTCGTGTGATATGGCAGCACTTTCAGTTAGGCTTCACGTCAAGTGTTTTTGTCCTTTTGCACCTTTGCTCTTTCTGTCATTTTTAAACTCTGAACCTCACTGAAATTTCTCAACTTCTCTTTTGAACTTGACACGTATTGTGTGCCTTCTGGGCCCTTCATTACTTTTTTGACTTTGGGGTTCAACCACGATGGTCTTTTCTAATCTCACTCTGTTGAGTGCTCTTCGGCGAGCCTCCTCCCCTCTGGAAACCCATGAATTCATCTTTTTTTTTTCCTTCCAGTGCTAAAAGTCACAGTTTTGTTGTTGTTGTTTTCTTTTCCTGCTAGGGTTTTTGGAAGTCTGCTTATCCACAGTCATGGAAACTAAATCTATTCACTTGAATCATTGAATCACGTCTCCATGAACATTAACTCTGTACTTAAGACAAGGAGAAAAAGTACAAAACATATCAGGAGAATGTTAAGGCTATTGGGGAAATGTAGCAATTTTCAGAGATAAAATAAAGAGGAAACAAAGTTCTCAGGAAAAATTATAAAATGGGAAGTAGTTAATTAAAGAACAATATAAATTCTGGCTCTTATAAAGCAAGAGTAAAAATCTTTAATGTCTAGTCTTAGAGGCAAAAGCATTAGCCATTAAGAATGCCACCATTTATCAGACACAGGCTACCATCTTGTCTTTTGTGATTATCTCCCCATTGGTCTCAGCGACTTCAGTATGAACAGAACCATTGTCCCAAACCATTTATCTAATCAGATCTCTGTTAGAAAACCTTTCTAGGGGTCACATTCTGTCTAAAGTCCTTTTAAAGGGCTCTGTTACTTTTCTCAGCCGCATTTCTAACAACTTCTTCCTCTCAGCATCTATGTTCTCCCAACAATAATGTTCCTTAGGATCTGTCTCTGGAGCTTTACATAGCCTGTGTCCTCTATGCTCTGCCCTGCCCCATCTCTGCCAGACCATGACAATGCCTATTCATCCTTCAGGCTGATGCCACATCTTACCTGACTCCTTTAAGCAAAATTAAATACCTGTAGTTCTCTTCTGTGTACTAACATAGCTTACTGTATTTCCTCTACCATAGAAATCATGTTATGCTGTGTATGTTATTTACATCTCACACTATGGTGTAGCAATAAGCAACAACATGGTAAATAGAAAAAATATTGAGGTTGCTAAGGATTTCATTTTACATGTGTCCACAACCAACACCCACAGAAGCAGCAGTCAGAAGTCAAACGCATATTGTGTTGGGACGACCTGCCGCATCATCCCTTCTAAGGGCTAGAAGTAAACACTACCTTGAGCACAGAGATGTGTTGGACCCGAGCCAGGAGGTTTGCAGTCACTTCAAAGGCACGCAAAAGCCGGGTGGTGAAGAACGAATTAATTTATTAATTGACAGTGTGTGTTCTGGAATTAGATATTATGGGTTCAAAACCCAGCTTCTTTTAATAAATCATTTTATTGGGGGCTCTTACAGCTCTTATCACAATCCATACATCCATCCATTATGTCAAGCACATTTGAACATTTGCTGCCATCGTCATTCTCAAAACACTTGCTTTCTATTTGAGCCCTTGGTATCAGCTCATTTCCCCCTCCCCACCTCCCTCATGAACCCTTAATAATTTATAACTTATTATTTTTTTCGTGTCTTACACTGTCCTACGTCTCCCTTCACCCACTTTTCTGTTGTCCGTTCTCCTGGGAGGGGGTTATATGTCGATCATTGTGACCACAAAACCCAGCTCTTATATTTGAGAGGGCAAAGATGTGGCTCTTTTGTCCCCAGTCTTCCTTCCAACTGAGTCTGGAAGGGCTTTGCCAACATTCCCAACACAGCACTCTAGGAAAACATTATCCGTTCATCAGAGCTGGCAGGTCCGGGGATCCTAATCTTCCTAGCCATCTTGGTCTAAAGCCAAAGGAAAAAGAGACTAATAAATTGAAAGATACTCTCTCCAGATACGGTGGTAGAACCACAATCAGAAGCCAGGCTCCTGATTTCCCATCCAGGACCCTCAAAATAGCCACTGCCTTGCTAAATCATTTCTGGAATCCAGTAGTTAAATTTCTATTCTAAGGCAATCAAAACACAAAAGCAAGCCGTTGACATAGACTTTTCATATTAATGCTCATGAATATAATAGTGAAAAGAAAAATGACAGTTTCAAGTCAAGTGATAGACAGCAATAGTTAGTTTGTTATTTTTCAGTTTGGTTTATTTATCTAAGCCGACAATGTGTCATGACTAGAAATAGACAATGTGGATCATTTTAATTCCACTGTCCTAGAAAAAGAAAAGGGAAATAATCTGCATTAATAGGAGCTGGGCTCAAGTCCAGTCCTAAAATAACTTATACTACTGAATCCACTTTTCAAAGGTGACTTTTCCCTCATTAACAAAAGTTTTATTTTAAACATAGCTTAGCCACTAATTTTAAGTTCTCAGAAAACACATAGATGAAATGAAATATGAAAAAAAGTGAGGCGTAGAAATATACTTAATGGAATGACAATTTTTCTCACCAAGATCTTATGCTCTCATTTTGAAATGATAATTTGTTCAAGGTCCCTTTCCAAATCAGAATTTGGAGATATTACATAGCTTCCAGATACGCCAATCACCTTCATCACTCAGCTGCTATGGAACTGACTTGTCAGACTGCACCTAGTCAATTGATAATTCTGTCTTGATTGACTCTCATTTTTAGTCCTACTATAATTGAAGTTGCTTTTTTTAAAGAAAACCATCATCTAACACATAATTGCCTGTGGCTCTGTCTACATTACCCAAAGAAACCAGGATTGGCAAATTCTGTTACTTTCTCCATTTGTTCTATTTTAGCAACTACATGGCTTGGTTACAAGGATCAGCATTTAGTTGTATATTCTCACCCTTCCATCAAGGTAAACTTGACTCATAGTCAAGGAAGGAAAGAAAGGTACACAGGATTACTATTCGTCAGTGTGTTCCATTCCACCAAGCCAGGTAGGAGCACCAGAAACAACCAGCTGAACTTCAGAGCTACACTGCCCTGTTCACATGTAAGGACAGTTCAGTTCTAGAGTTCTCCTAAGGCCTTAGATAGATAAAGGAGTAAACCCATTACTTACTGCCACCTAGTCAATATTAACTCATACTGACCCTATAGGACAGGGTAGAACTGCCCTGTGATTTTCTTTTCTTTATTTTTTCCTGAGTAGATTAATGATTTATTGCTGCATACCAACTTTAAAAGGCTTAAAGCAACACTCACTTATTAGATGTTTTTGTGGGTGAAGACTCTAGGTACAACTTAGCTGGGTCCTGCCCTGTGATTTTCTGAGACTGTAACCGTTTATGGGAGTAGAAACCCCATCTTTGTTCTGAGGAGCTGTTGGTGGTTTCAAACTGCTGACCTAGCAGATAACTGGCCACCATGCAACCAATATGCATCAGAGCTCCTATTACACCCAATAGGTCTTTTTAAAAAATCTAGTTCCAAGGCACTCAAACATGACTGAGGAAGAGCTGCCTTCTCAAAGTAGAGTCGGCCCTAGTGATGCGGATGGAGTCTAACCTTGAGGACTTTCACTTGCCGATGGTGCATAATGAGAACAAATAGTTTCAAACATCAATGAAAAGAACTTGGCATATGCAAAAGGTGCGTTTAGGAAAACCGAAAGATCTCAAAAATCAAACGGAACACATAACGATAGACATTATAACCATTAGTAAGCTGAAATTGACCATTTTGGAGGAAGTTTAGGAAGGAGGCCAAGAATGACACATTCAAGAGCAACAGATTTGCATTCACCTTCAAAAGGAGAATATCAAGATCAATCTTGAAGTACAATGTTGTCTGTGATAGGATTATATCTATAAAATGAAATACAATCAATATATTTTTCATTCAAATGCATGCAAACCACCGAAAGCTAGTGAAACAGAAATGGGAAAATTCTACAAATGTTTCCCTTCTGAAGTTGATCAAACATGCTATCAAGATGCATTGATAATTAATGGTGATTGGAATACAAATGTTGGACACAAACAGGAAGGAATAGGAGTTAGAAAATATGACCTTGAAGATAGAAAGGAAGCTGGAGATCACATGATGGATGTTTGCAAGGATAATGATAAGATATTGTTCATAGCCAATATCTTGTTCCAACAACATAAATGGAGGTTATACACATGGACTTCTCCAGATGGAATCCACAGAAATCAAATTGACTACATCTCTGGGAAAAGACAATGGAGAGGCTTAATATTAGCAGTTAAAACAAGCCCCGTGGCCAAATAGACCATCAATTACACATATTTAAGCTCGGGTTGAAGCTAAGAAACATTAAAACAAGTCCATGAGAGCCAAAATACAACGTTGCTTATATCCCAGCTGGATTTTGAGACCATCTCAAGAACAGAATTGACTCGTTGCACACAAATGACAAATGAGCTGGGGAAGGACATCAAGAACATCATTTATGAAGAAAACAAAAGGTTATTGAAAAGACAAGGAAAAAAGAAAAGATGGATATCAGAAGAGATTCTGCAATTTGCTATTAATCATAGAATAGCTAAAGAAAACTGAAGAAATGATGAAGTAAAACTAAAATGTCCTGAAAGGAAAATGTCAAAGAACAGCTTGGGAAGAGCAAGCACATCACATGTGCAAAGTCCTGTCATGAGAAAGCCAAAAAGGAATGGCATGTTCAGCCTATTTGAGTCTGAATGAACTGAAAACATCAAGGCTTAGGTTTCAATCTTGGAACATTCTATGAACAAAATATGGACTGATGCAGGACACATCGAAAGAAGATGGGAAGAATGCAGCGTCACTTTACTAAAAAGAACTGATGGCATTCAACCATTTCAGGAGGTAGCATATGAGCAAAAATTAATGGAACTGAGGGAAATAAATACAAGCTGCGCTGAGGGAATGAACCAAAAACAAAGCTCCAGGAATTTATGGAATATACGCCAATGGAAATGCTTCAACATGTTGATTGCCACTGGAAGCACCCAGGAATCTACGTCGAGAAATTTGGAAAACAGCTACTTGGCCAACTGACTGGCAGAGATCCCTATTTGTACTCACCCAATGACAGGATACCCAACAGAATGCACTAATTATAGAACACTATCATTGATAACAGATGCAAGTAAAATTTTATGGAAGATCATTCAACAATGGCGGCAGTAGTATATCAACAGGGAGCGTCCAGAAATTCAGGCTGGATTCAGAAGGCAACGTGGAACAAGGGATATCATTGCTGACATTAGACGGATGTTGGCTAAAAGCAAAGAATACCAGAAAGATGTTTACTTGTGTTTTGATGACTATGCCAAGGCATTTGATTACGTGAGCCATAACAAACCATGGATAGCTTTGAGAAGAATGGAATTCTTAAAAATCTTATTGTCTTCATATGAAACTTGCACATGGACCAAGAGGCAGTCAAGATGGAGTGACACAGTATCTGCACTGGGCTCGAATGTAAGACAACTTGTGAAGATGTCACGGGACCAGATAAGGTTTGGTTCTGGTGTACATAGGACTGTAGGAGTCCAAGCCAACTTGACAGCACCTAACAACTACAACAACACACTTTCTCTTCATATGATCATAATAAAACTTACTTTACAGTGTAGTTCTGAGGATTACATGAAAAAATTTAAAGTGCCTTCATAACTCTTTTTCTAGTAAGAAAATACATATGCTAAATTGTTTTCTTGTTTTTTAAAGGTGATATGTCAATATTTTATCTATGAAACTATAGTTAATATTACAAATTTAAAGCAACTATTATATGTATGTATGTATTTCCCCTCCTTCCTCCACCTCCCAAATCAAAAACACCCCTTGTCTGTCAGTTTGTCATACTGTAGTGGCTTGTGTGTTGCTGTGATGCCGGAAGCAATGTCACTGGCATTTCAAATGCCAGCGGGGTCTCCCAAAGTGAACAGGTTTCAGCACAGTAAGAACAGATAATGAAGAAGGGATCAGCTCCCCATTTTGGAGGAAGAAGCCTCTGAAAGAAAGCCTTATGCGTACTTTTGAAGCATTGTCAAATACTGAAAGCCTAACCAAAGAAAGAAGTGGACTGTCAGAGACACTGCCAGAAGATGGGTACCACAAGTTCAAGGGCACTTGAAATGTGACAGAAGAGGAGCTGATTTCTTGGGTGGGAATCAACTATGGTGATTTGAGTCTGTTAAAGCCTGTGGGAGTAGAACCTTTGAAACTTCATATGCTGATGGGGCATGACTCAAGGTAAAGAGAAACAGCTGCAAACATCTTCTAATAATCTGAACTTGGAATGTGCAGAGCATGAATATACAAAAATTGGTTGTGGTCATAAATGAAAGAGAACAGATGCAGATTGATATCTTAGACATTAGTGAGCTGAAATGGCCTGGTATTGGCCATTTTGAATCACAAAATCATATGATTGACTGGCCTGGGAATAACACAATCAAGAGTGATGGCATGGCATTCGTTGTCAGAAAGGATCCTGCTAAATCCATCATGAAGTACGATGCTGTCTGCGATGGGATTATATCTATCCATTTTCAAGGAAATCCAATCAATACAACTATTATTCAACTTTATGCACCAACTACATAAGCTAGTGATGAAGAAATTGAAGAATTCTACCCATGATTTTAGTCTGAAATTGATCACACATGTAATCAAGATGCATTGATAGTTATTAGTGATTCGAATGCAAAAGTTGGAAACAAAGAGTAGTTGGAATATGGGCTTGGCAATAGAAAGGAAGCTGGAGATGACATGATAGAATTTTGCAAAACCCACAACTTGTTTATAGCAAATACCTTTGCTTCATCAACTCAAAAAGCAACAAAATACATGGACTTCCAAAGATGGAATCAAATAGACACTAACAGTGAGAAGACACGAAGGAGTAGTGCAGTGTCTGCAGTTAAAACCAGACAGGGGCTGGAAGAGACCCTCAATTGCTCATAGGTAAATTCAAGATAAAACTGAAGAAAATTAAAACAAATCCACAAGAGTCCACCCACAGTCTTGAGGCTACCCACCTGAATTTTGAGAACATCTCAAGAACAGATTTAACCCATTGAATACTAAATGGAAGACCTGATGAACTGTAGGAGGACATCAAGAACATCATTCATGAAGAAATAGATTATTTAAAAGGAAAGAAAAGATCAAAATGGATGTGAGAAAAGCTTGTTCTTCATCACACAGTAGTTACAGCAAATTCAAGAAATGGTGAAACCAAGGAGCTGAATAGAAAATGTCATAGGACAGTTCAAGAATACCAAGCCAAATATTATATTAAAATATGAAAGGACCTAGAATTAGAAAGCCAAAAGGGAATCTCAGTATATCTGAAAATGAAAGAACATAGAAAAAAATTCAAGCCTCGAATAATGCAAGAATCAAGAGAAGATTGGAAGAATACATAGCCATGGTACTGGAAAGAGCTAGCTGAGAGTCTGCCTTCTCAGGGGGGAGCATATTAGCATGAATTAAAGATACTGAATGCACTAGCCAAAACACAAGGCTCCAAAAATTAATGAAATATCCTCTGAAATGTTTCAGCAAACTGATGAAGTACTAGAAGCATGGACTCGGCTGTGCCAGGAAATTCAGAAGAGAGCTATCTGGCCAACAGACTGGGAGAAATATGAATTTGTGCCCATTCCAAAGAAAGGTGACCCAACAGAATGCTCAAACTACAGAAGGATATCATTGATATCACACACAACTAAAATTTTGCTTAAGATTACCCACTAACAGTTGCAGCAATACACTGACCTGGAACTGCCAGAACTTCAGACCACTTTCAGAAGAGGATGTGCAAAAGAGAGATGACTGCTGACAACAGATGGATCTTGGCTGAAATCAGAGCATACCAGGACGGTGTTTACTTGTGTTTCATTGTCTATGCCAAGACATTAGATTGTGTGGACCATAATAAACTGTGGACCGTAATAAACTGTGGATAATTTTAAGAAGAATGTGATTCCCAGAACACTTCGTTGTGCTCATTTAGAATTTATACTCAACAGGCCATTGTGCAAACAGAACAAGGGAGCACCACATGGTTTAAAGCCAGGAAAGGTATGCACCAGGGTTGTATCCTCTCGCCATATTTGTTCAGTCTGTATGCTGAGCGAATCATCTGAGAAGATGGATTATGTGAAGTAGAATGTGGCATCAGGTTTGGAGGCAGGCTTATTAACAACCTAAACTATGCAAATGACACAACCTAGTTTGGTAAAAGTAAGGAGGAATTGAAGCACTTGCTGATGAAGATCAAGGACTGTAGTCATCAGTATGTATTACAACTCAATGTAAGGAAGAACAAAATCCTCACAACTGGACCAATAGGTAACATCAAGGTAAATGAAGGAAAAGTTGAAGTTGTCAAAGATTTTGTCTTACTTGTATCCACAATCAATGTCAAGGAATCAGCAGTCAAGAATCAAAAGAAATATTGAATTGGATACATTATTGAGAATAAGGATATTACTTTGAAGACTAAGGGCACCTGACCCAAGCCATGGTATTCTTTATTGCCTCATGTGCATGTGAAATTTGGACGCTGATTAAGGAAGCCCGAAGAAGAATCAATGCATTTGAATGGTGGTGCTGAAGAAGAATATGGAGAGTGCCATGTACTGCTAAAGGGACAAGCAGATTTGTATAGGAAGAAGGAAGGCCAGCGTTCTCCTTAGAGGCAAGGATGGCAAGCCGTTGTCTTACATACTTTGCACAGATTGTCAGGAGAGACCAGTCCCTGGAGAAGGACATCATGTTTGGCAAAGTGGAAATGAGGTGAAAAAGAGGAGACCCTCAAGGAAATGATTGGCACAGTGGCTGCATCAATGGTCTCAGGCATGGGAACAAATGAGAGGCTGGAACAGGACCCTGTAGTGTCTTGCTCTGTTGTACATAAGTTCGCTATGGGTCAGAGCCGACTGTATGACACCTAACAACAACAATCCCTCAAAATAAATATTGCTATTCAGGTCCTTATAATGATCAAGATTCAGCTAGTTAATTGAAATTAGTATCATAATCTGGTTCATTTTTTCCAGAAATATGTTGCAATGTTATTTCTTTTCTAAAAGTTCAATTCAACCATGGTTATCAATAAAAAGAGAGTCTATCACTCCTCAGTTTGATAATGTAAATATTTGGCCCAGTAGAGCGTGATCAAGGGTAATGTAACTAAGAGGAATTATTGAAACCCAAATGAAGACTGAGCATGATAGGGGACAAGAGGAAAGGAAAAGGAAATAGAGGAAAGAGCTAGGAGGCAAAGGGCACTTATAGAGGCCTAAATAAAGGCATGTATATATGTAAATATATTTATATATCATGATGGGGACATAGATCTATGCGCAAATATTTATAGATTTAGTCTTAAGATAGCAGAAAGTCTTAAGATAGCAGATGGACATTGGGCCTCCACTCAAGTACTTCCTCAATGTAAGAACACATTGTGCTGTTAAACTAGCACTCTATGATGCTCACCTTCCCGACATGATCACTGAAGACAAATGGGTGTAAAAATAAAGGTGGTGAAGAAGGCTGATGGTGCCGGGCTATCAAAAGATATAGTGTCTTGGGTCTTAAAGGCTTGAAGGTAAACAAGCAGCCATTTAGCTCAGAAGCAACAAAATCCACATGGAAGAAGCACACCAGCCTGTGTGATCACGAGTTATTGAAGGGATCAGGCATCGAAGAACAAAAAAATCATATCATTGTGAATGAGAAAGAGTAGAGTGGGGACCTGTGTTAGTCTAGGTACTTTAGAGGAAAAAAATCCACAGCAACTCATGTGTAAGAGAGTTTTGTATAAAGGTTAAGTGCGCAACAAGAAAACATCCCAACCCAGTATTGCCCAAGCCCACAAGTGCAACATTAACCCATTAACCAATATGTCCAACACCAGTCCACAAGTCCTCCGCCATCTCACAAAAAAGACACAATGATGCTGACTGCAGGAGGAAAGCAGTGAATGTGTAAACATCTCAGCGCTGGCAATGGTCCCCACACAGGTGCTCCAGCACCCAGGGTTGCATCAGGGTAGGTCCATATGGCTTCTCCCTGTGGATGTCGGCAGGAAGTGAGCCTTGCAAACTGAAACAGGAGACTGCTAAGGCAGCTGTAACCTGGTGCGACCATCACAAAGCAAGAGACCCGAGAACTTGAAAGGCGAGACATGCCGAGCCATTTATCCCTCTACCCTTCAATTAACCCCACTGTGGTTATCGGCCAGGTTGGCACAATAAACTAACTCAGGACCCAAGACTCATCTGTAGGCAGCTGGACATCCCTTACAGAAGGGTCGCAGGGATGAGACGAACCAGTCAGGGTGCAGTGTAGCAATGATGAAACATACAACTTTCCTCTAGTTCCTAAATGCTTCCCCCCCCACCCACTATTATTATCCCAATTCTACCTTACAAATTGGCATGTCCAGAGGATGTGCACTGGTACAGACAGGAACTGGAAACACAGGGAATCCAGGACAGATGATCCCTTCAGGACCAGTGCTGAGAGTGGCGATACCGGGAGGGTGAAGTAGGGTGGGGTGGAAAGGGGGAACCAATTACAAGTATCTACATATAAATTCCTCCCTGGGGGGTAGACAACAGAAAAGTGTGTGAAGGGAGATGTCGGACAGTGTAAGATATGACAAAATAATAATTTATAAATTATCAAGGGTTTATGAGGGAGGGGGGAGCAGGGAGGAAGGGAGAAAATGAGGAACTGATGCCAAGGACTTAAGTGAAGAGCAAATGTTTTGAGAATGTTGAGGGCAACAAATGTACAAATGTGGTTTACACAATTGACGTATTTATGGATTGTGATAAGAGTTGTATGAGCCCCCAGTAAAATGATTAAAAAATAATCATCGTACAAATATTTGATGACATTTTATTCAGGGAATTCACTTCTTTGTTTTAAATAGCATATATCTTACAAAATATTTATGTCTATCTGTCTTTATGAACCTGCTTCCAAAAACCTATTGCCATTGAGTCTATTCAATTCATGGAGACCTTTTAGAATATCGTCAAACTGCCCCATAGTGTTTCCAAGAATATAATCTTCAAAAAAGAAGACTGCCACACTTTCATTGGATGAGTTCAAATGGCTGACCTCTTGATTAAAAGTCAAGCATTTTAACCATGGCGCTTTAACCACCAATATTCATTTTGAGACAGTTTAGTGTCTCTAGTATTACAGTTACAGAAGTCTAATGAATTCAAGTGACTAGAAGCCAATGTGTAGAATCATGCAACAAGGAACAGGGAAGCATATTTGCTGCATCTGAGTGAGCAAGCAGGAAGAAATCAATGGCCAAGAACAACAGCAGGTGTGTCCATCTGTCCATCATCAAATGGAGTGGTGCCACTGGTTATCAACAGCAGGTGACCAAGGGCGCATCACACTAAAATAGGATTCCTTCCATGAAGATGACAAATGAGGACAGAAGAAAAGGAGAAATTGCTTCAAAATCAACTTCTTGGATAGCATCATGTGTACACAACCTTGCTTATTCATTACACATAAACTAAAGCTTTCCTTCATTCAGTTTTGTTGGTGCATTTTAGAAGCCAGGTGCTAAGATGGAGTGGCCACTATGGAAACAAAGAATAATGTCTTTTGACTGGAAATTGTGTTTTGTGATAGGGACAGAGAAGTTAACAAACAGTTATACACCAGAGAGATGTGCCATAGGAACCCAAGGAGAAAAAGTAGTGATTGATACAAAAGTATGGCAAATTTACCAATTTGTGAGTCTTCTCTGTTAAGTTGTTCTGTAATGTCTCAGGCTGGTGTATTACATGCTGTAGGAAAGAAAGCAATCACAGGAGGAGGGTAGAAGATTCTGATATGAAAAAGATGGATCCTGATCAGCTATTTTTGTCTCAGAGTAGAAGAAAAAGTTCTATTGTCTTTACCATTATTCATTGCACTCTAGATTTTAAGTATATGTGAAAATACAATCTTTATACAAACATTAGTCTTTGGAATTCCATCTAAACATGTCATTACTCTTTTATATAATATCAGTATTCCTGTGTGTAACCACGGGGCAATAAATGTAGATATAAATATAGATGTACAGTAAGTTTCTTATCTTCTGGTAATCATTCTCAATTTTATCATGAAATATTGTCTTTTTGACAATTTCCTATCAAAAAATGAAGATCCAATATTGTATTCATTGACATTTATAAAAGTTGAGGTATGAATACGGGTAAATCCTCATGTGCTTTAAGAAGTGCTACAAAGACTTCCTTTAGATTACAGAAATGAATAATGTGTGGATTAAGGCACTCGCTTAAGCTAAAGGAGAAAGCCCAGGTAAAATAGCAACTAGAGAATCCTATTAAAATGTCCCTGAGCTTTGTTGCTAATACACAAATTTGAAAACATAAAACTCCAAAGCAAATTTCATCCGAAATTATCATTCCTCCCTTGGGCAATGTTTGGGGCTAAATCCGTTGCCTAGTATTCTTCTTAGTTAAGTTGGACTTTGGGGCTCCTCTTAGTTGACACGTTGCCCTGCCGCACGCTGGCCCGGAGCTACATGCCTAAAAGAATTGGTGCTGTGTTCCCCTCCCCACCCCCTCCCGCCCCTGCTCCACAGCTCCTGTCCGAGTCAAACCCCCTATCACCTCACCCATCAAAGATCCCTGGGTCTGCCTCCAAGAGCTCACTCCAAACAAGAGCAGCTGCCCCTCTCCCTGCTCCTGCCCTGCTGGCACCAGCCCTTACATGTCTTGCCCCCTGACACATTCGAGAGAATATAGTCATGCTGCTACGAGCAAGCATCAATCTTATGAGACATGAAAGTCCTCCTCTCTTCCCCAGGCACAGGTAATCTTTTCCCTCATGCCAGATTTCCCCTTACCTATGATGAAGACCACGGTGTGCATAAGTATAGACATTTGCTTAATGTTTACTAATGTTGATTCTTATAAGTAATTCCTGTTTACTGTTGGTGATGTGGTTTCCTTAACGTACCACTTAGCACAGTTTCACATGCAATTCTTTGTTTACTAAGTGTCTGCCACTGATAATGGTAATGCTGACAGTGATATCAGCTTGTCTGTTTTAGCCTACGAAGTAGACCAGTGTCCTCCGAATGGACAAGGTTTTTGCCAAGATCTGTGCTACATGCCAGTTTTAGAGTATTTTACCAGAAATAGAGGTTGAACAATAATACAGCACTAGTAATTTCATTTAAAATACATTTTGCGACCATTTGTAGCCTGTTTGAATTTGTGGATAACAGCAAGAGCTACAATTTGCTAAGCATCTATATGCTACTCACTAGCACTATGTCAATTTAATTTTAACTTCAGTCCTATTAAATCAGTATGTATTGTTATTATTTCCTTTTACAGATGGAAAAAAGGGGTCAAAAAACCAGCTTGCCCTAGCATATTGATTCTATTGTATATTTGCGTGAGAGAAAATGTTCCTGTAAATCAGTCATCCACTAGGTTTTTGTGCTCCCAAAACAGAGGGCCAGACTAATTTCCATCCTCTACAGACTCTGGTTACAGACTCTCCTGTACCCTATTCATAGGATCGGTGTTCCTGTCAGAGGCTGCCTTCAAAATGGAGTGTACTTGAGCCTTCAGGAGCATATGTAGATTGTACATATTCATTGACCCCCTTTTTAAGAGTCTTGTTCGACAAACCCTTAGATCACATTTTTTTAAACCTTTTTAATCTTACAAAAATACTTGGCAGAAGATCAGAAGTTGCTGCGTAGCTGTCAGCTATATATTTTGTACTTTCCATTTTCATTTGCACTCACAGCACCTTTTACTTTTTTTTTTAAGCAAGGGATGGATTTTTCTCCCAGAAGAAATAAAATTTGCCCTTCAGGAAAATGGTATTCATTCCCAATAAGCACTTACTAAGTAACTACCTGATCAAAGGCTGAAACTGAGCTGGAAGAGGGTAAAACGGTGGGTCAAGCCTAGTCTGTGCCTTCAAGGGGGTTACAATCTAATTCTGCAGACTAATAGAAGCGATAGGAAACTGCTCTGCTAGCACACTCAATTCCAAGAAACTGTCCACGTACGTACTTGAAATTGGGGCCAAAATTTAAAGTAGAACCCCAGGTTTCCTCTCTAAGGAATAACTTTTGAGTAAAAGAGTGAATTTAGGATTATTACCAATCTGAGGGAGGAAGCTCAAAGCCATAATCCTGTAAAATAAAATGTTAAACCTAACAGCTGATGGTTTCCACAATGATTCTTAAGGTAAAAGGATACAGAAAGGAATAGTTTTAGGATTGACAAACCACACAGCCCCGGCTCTTCACCTCCCCCAATTCACTGTCACAGGCGTTACCATGACAGTCGGTGGGCGGGGCTCAGACAGCTCAGAGGTTTTAGGGGAGGAAAAGAAGAGATGGGGGAGCACAAGTATAACATCCTACAGGTTTTCAGGTGCAGTTCCTAAAGATACCATCGTGTATGTACATTTTTCTCCGTGAATGTATTTATTATTAAATAGTTTACACAAAAATTCAGATCAAGAGGCCTTAATTTAGCAGGTGATTTACCTTCTTCGACACTCATTAAGACAAGAGGTTGTCTCTTCAGAAGGCTTGAATCACCGCAAAGTAGAGTTGTTTAAAAAGGAGTCTGTGGTAAAAAACAAGCATGAAAATGGTTATCTGGAGCAAAGGATTGTAAACTTATGAAAAGCTATCTTGGTGGGGATAATCCCATCACCTTCCAATCCCACGCACCCTGAAAACCCAGAATAGCCAAATCCTCTCCTAAAACATTTTTACTTCAGAGACCTACTCTCTTTTGACAAGGAAGCTGCTTTCTCTTTTCCACTACTCAAATAAGACGTCCGACGTCACAGTGTGAAAATGACTCTTGGACTGATCCTCCGCCCACACACACCGTTTGTTCTGCACTAACCTTGCTGTTCCTATATTGTGTTGATACATACTAGTCAACAGAATGATTATAGTGAATGGAATTCTAATTTACTGTTTAGCATTTTTCCTGTTTTCCATTGGAAGTGGATTCTTTTGCACCATTTTGTAATGCGTGTGCACATTGTAAACATTTGAAGCAAAGGAGGGGGAAAGGATGCAATGTCCCAAGTAGAGGTAGCATTTGTGGATCTTTTCATCAGAAACTTTCTCTCTGTATGGTTTTTAACTTTGTATTTTGAAATAATTTTAGACTTAAAGATAAATTGCAAAAAAGCAGAGCTCCCAGATATCTTAAACTCAGTTTTTCCTATCGCTAACATCTTCCTAAAAATTATATGCATGTCTATGTATATTTTAACATAGCTGAACTTATATTTCTATGCACTACTTTTTTCATGTAACATGATAGTATAAGAATTTCTATTATTTAAAATTCTTCCAAAATATTATTTTAATCAATCACGTGAACACATATTATACTTAACAATTGCTTGTAATTGTTCTCTATTGTTAAATTCTTAACAAAGGTTATCATCATTTTTAAAACATCCACAAATTTGATAGTCTAAAATATGTATCTTATTTTAAATGGTTTTTTCAGTTATTATGGAAAATGAAGATTTACATGCTTTACTAAGTACTTCTATTTCATTTCTATGAATTGTTTGCTTGGGTTCTTTCCCCATGCACTTTTTGGTGTCTGAAAGTTTATTTGTATAAAGTTTATGGAAAAATCCCTTTTTCCTTCCATATCATATTTCCAATAATTTTAAGCCCTCTTGTACACATAATATGCAGGATAAAGATGGCAAATTTTTTAGTGTTTGATAGTTGTCTTTGAATACTTGTTTTCCTTTTGATAATCCAAAGCTAATTTTGCTAATTATAAAGACAAAAGGAGCTTCCGTGCACTGTCCGGAGGCACTGGATTGCTAACTGTTAAGCCAGTAGTTCAAGCCCATAAATTGCTACGCAGAAGAAAAATGAGGCTGTCTGCTTCCGTGAGTATTCCAGCCTCAGGAATCCTATACAGGGTTGCTATGCGACTGAATTGACTTGAGAGCTATATGTTTAAAGATAAAAAATGCCTGGTGGCATGAGCATGACGTGCACTCCTGCTGCCCAAACTAGCTGTAGAGGGTGGAGGTTTGGGCTCAGAGATTTGGCAGTCTACTTCATAAAAATTAAAATCATGGAAGTGAGGGCAGGGGAAGTGGGGGAGAGGGGCGTTGACAGCATCAACAGAACTGTGTGGGAAGGGAAGGGATATATTGGAATGAGGAAGATAGGTCAATAACATATTATTCAAAAGAAAATTAAAATCATAGGAATCCTCTAGGGCAGTTCGACTCTGTCCTACAGGGTCATTATTTATTTAAATTGACTCAACTGTACACAACAACATAAAGGCAAAACACCTCTTTTTTGCTGGTCACCTGTATCTGACTTTCATAAAATAAGACAGATTCTTTAACCCTCATGTTTCACAAGGTAGGATCTATCACACCTTAAGCATCTGAAGATATGACTCTTGGGAATTGTGGCTCTGTCCCCTTATGAAATGGTCTATAAATTATTCAAATACAAGAAAACTGCAGTAACTACAGACATTAAAGAGGGAATCCCCTTCTTTTTTTTTTTCAGTGCTCACTTACCTTTACATTGTCGGGAATCCCCTTCTAATGAGATGCCACATCATACAAAATACAGTCTATAGAGAATCGATTTGCATAGTACATTTTCTAGTGTTGATGATTTTAAACTTTTTTATTATTTTCCTAAAACCTCATAACTAAACTAAAAACATACTTTTGTTGGTGTTACAAATTGATGAAAATCAGAACACCTTATTACTCTTCAGGAACAAACATTGAAATGCCCCACAAGTGGCCAACGGGTTGGCAGTTTGAATCACTCAGAGTGCCTTGTCAGCTAAGCCTGATGATCAGTTTCCCATGGTCAAGGCCTTGAGAACTCTAGGGAGCAGCTCTGTCACATAGAGTTGTAACAACTTGATAGCAACTAGCAACAAATTGCTTAAAAATCCCAACCTCCCCCGGTTCTCTCTTACCTCCTGCTTTGCTCTCACCAGTGCTTTTGCCTCTCTCCATCCCTCCAGTACTACTAACTATAAAATGCATTGCCAACTACCTTTTCCGTACCTCCCACTCTACTCACATAGCCCTTTTCCCCAAAACATATTAATTCATTTTATTCTATTTTTCATAGTCTTAAATATGCTGTGATTCTTTCATTTTTCCTCTATATTTACTTTTACTGCATCATATTATTATTTGTTTTTACAGCCATATTTCCTCCCTAATGGTCAGTAATGTGAAAGCAAGAGATTCCATTATCAATTTATCCCAAGACAGGAGAACTTTGCATCTAGCTTTTAATACCCCAAACCAAACCAAAACTACCATCATCAAATCTCCTCCAACTCATAGCAGTCCTATACAGAGTTTCTGAGACTGCAAATTTTTATATGAGAACAGACAATCTATTCTTGAGAGCAGCTGGTGGACCTTCAGTTTAACACTCTAATGCTTAATACATAGCACCACCAGAGCTCCTTTGACATATGAGGGGGTACTCCCCCAAAATGGAAAAAAGTTCTGTTGGGCATTGGGTAGAGCTTTGGTAGTAAGCATTCCCCACTCCCTACCCCCAACCCTCCATGCAAGCATGGAGTGACTCGCTCTGAGTTAGTGCACCCAGTGGCATCGCTGGGAAGGTTCTCTCTGGTCACAGTGAATATTTTCGTAAAAGCAGTTTCACTCGAACCTCATTTTTTGGGATGCAGGGTGCAGCTGTGAAATTGTGTTGCCTGCTCTGGGAAAAAAATGCCAAAGAAACTGCTGTGATGTTGAATACAGCTTATAAGGACAGCACTATGGGAAAAAATTCAATTGTTTGAGTGTTTTTTCATGTCAAAAAAGATGAAATATTGATTGATGACAAACTTCATTCTGGACACCCATCAACTTCCTGAATGGATGAAAATGTCGACAAAATTCATTCACTTGTGCTCCAAGATTGATGATGGACCACTGAAAAGAAAATTTGGGAACAAGATGGGTCACAGAAAAATTTGTGCCTCAGGTTCTGACTGACCAGGAAAAAGACTGTCGAGTAGAAACATGCCGTCCTTACAAAGAACAGCTCCAAAGAGAGCCAGACTTTTGACATGGTACTATTCTTACGATCCAGAACGCAAATGGCAATCAAGCCAGTGGAAGCACATCACCTCGTCCCCCAAAAAGTATAATCAAAGATCAAGAAGATGCCCATTTGTTTTTGTTCTTTTATTTGAGGGAAGAGGGCTTTTGGAGTTCATTCCACCAGGTCAGACTGTTAATCAAGCTTTATCCTATATAGAGTTTCTGAAAAGATTGCGTAATAATGTGAAACAAAAACGTCCTGATTTGTGGCAGACAGGTGACTGGTTTTGCCATCATGACAATGAACTGCCATCTCAGTGTGCCAGTTTGGGGCAAAAAACAGCATGTCTCAGAGCCCCACGTACCTATTCACCTGACCTTGCTCCTTGAGATTTCTTTTTGTTTCTACAGGTGAAGAGGGACATCAAAGGACAGCACTTGGACAGTGTAGAAAGAGTGAAGAAAAAACGAGGAAGTACTGTCAGCCAACCAAACAGATGAGTTTGAAAAATATTTCCAAGAATGGAATTGCAGATCTGACAAATGTATTAAGTGTAATAGAGGGAACTTTGAAGGTAATAAGGTTGTTTTATCAAACAATTTAAATACATAATTTTGAAAAAATCCATTGGGGGAGTACCCTGTCATATACTAGGAGCCACATTAATGTTTGTAAAGTGAACTGAATTACCAGTATATGCTAATGATATTCTGGGGGTAGTTATAAGAAACTCCATCTTGGTTTCTGAATTTGACTGGGAAAGAATGCTTCGTGTTTATTATCAACTCTGCCATCAGTCCTGTCTCGTGGGAATCCCAGCTTTGTTATTGTGCTATATACCCACTCCTCTCAATTCAGTGACAAGTGACTCAAGCAAAAGCTAGCACCTTTCTTCAGGCAGATGGTTCATAATCACACTCTACCTTTCAACTTTTCATATCGAAATAATTTCAAATTTAATAAAGAGCTGCAAGAATAGAACAAATAAATGGTGTACATCCTTCAGTCAAATACCCAATTGTTAACGTTTTGCCATTTGGTTTCTCTTTCTACACACACACACACACACACACACACACACCTGCACATGCATAGCCATTTGAGAGTTTTTTGTTGCTATTTTATTTTATTTTTTGTACACATTGGGCCCCTTATTCCTAAATTTCAGTATCATTCCCCAAGAACAAAGACATTCTCTTGTACAGTTCATTGATCAAATTCAAGAATTTAGCATTTATGCAATGAAACCAAGCAACTACCATCAAGTCCACTCCAGTTCAAAGCAACCCGATAAGGCAGAGTAGAGCGATTCCTTTGGGTTTTCAAGACGGTACATCTTTCCCTCACTACCACCGAGTCCGGTCCAAGGACAAGACAGAAGTGCCCCGGGGGTTTCTGAACTGTGACCGTGTCTGGGAGTAGAAAATCTCATCTTTCTTCTATGGAGTGGCTGGTGCTTTCCAACTACTGGTCTTGGCCATTAGCAACTAATGTGTAACCAGGAACAGAAAGCCTGACATTTCATGGAGTATCTGTGGTTTGAACCACTGGCCTTGTGGCTCACAGCCTACTATACCCCCAGGGCTTCTTATACAATACCCTTATCTGCTGTGTTATCCCGAGAGAACATGCCCACAGTGAGAGTTATTTTGTCAGGTGCCATGAAGTTGACGCCAACTCAGAGTACCCCGAGTTCTGCCTGGTCGTGCACTCTCGGCACCGTGGTTTACTTGAGCTCGCTATTGCAACCCTTGTGTCAATTCCCCTGAGGAAGGTCTTTCTCTTTTTCACTAACCCCCTACTTCACCAAGCACAGTATCGGCCCTGTTCCCCGATTGTTCCATTACAGCGAGCTCTTCTTCCTGATCCAGATCTAGGTTCACACACTCCAGGCAGCTAATGCAGCCTTCTTCTTCATTCTGCGACAATTCTCAAACCCTTCTTTAATTTTTAACAATAAATAGTTTAAATCACCAAGCCACTGATTTTGCAAAATATTCCTCAATTTGAATCTGACTAGTATTTTCATATAACTAGATTTAGAGTTTTCAGTTTTTCTCATTCTCCTCAGGCGGGCTACATAGTTTGTGACTTTCTTGGAATATCACATATGGAATTACCTATTAGTATATTTTAACTCATCACTCATTAAAGTGGTGCCTATCAAGTTTCTCCAGGATAAAATGGCAATTTACTTTTGTAATAATCTCTGAGAAAATACTCTGATAATATACAAGGGGCTTCGAAGAGTTTGTGGGAAAATGCCATTATCTTTCCATTTTATTTTTCCACAAACTCTTTTAAACCATCTTGTATAAATATCTTGCTCTCTTTCAACTTTCACATTGATTATTCTTCTATATCGATCATAGGAGTTGCAAAATGGTCGTCTATGACTGTTATTCCATGACATTGTGGTTGGACATTGGGCTGTTAACCACAAGGTCCGTAGTTCGAAACCACACCCCAGGAGAAAGATGAGACTTTTTATTCCCATAAAAAGTTAATCACCTCAGAGACCCACAAGAGAAGTTCTACCCTACCCTTACAGGGTCTCTGTGAGTCAGAATCTGCTCGGTGGCCCTAAGTTTAGTTTTTTAAATTATTTAATTTACATTTATTAGCTGAAATACCCATTCTTTTTTCTGGACGCTCCTCTCATTGATTTGTATTTTTATTTCCTATGAGTTTTCAAAAATCAAGACTTTTTAACAAGGTTTATTTTTAACAGTTTTATTGACATAACTCAGATACCATACAATTCAAACGTTTAAATATATTTAGAATGCATAGTGCTATATCATAACAATCAATTTTAGAACAGTTCCTTCATTTTTTATCACTTATTATTAGCTCTCCATTACCCACACAAACTCACCTGCTATAATGTTAAGGAACTGTTAATCTAGTTACTGTCACTATAAATTTACCGCTCCTGAATTTCACACACACGTGCACACACACACACAAACAACAGCTAACAACAAAGTAAAACAAACATCTCAATCCAAGATAAAGCAAAAGATACTAGAAACTAGAACAAATTTAAAAATGGTGTAAATGGGAAAACGTGATAATATGTTCAATTTTAAACTAGCTACCTTTGTCAATGGTCCAAGTAAATTCAATGCAGGCTAAATCAAAGGGAGGTGGGTGGGGACTCAGCCAATGGATTTGGGGATTTCGTTGTCCTCTACAGCCTTCTGCAAACCAGATGCAGAGAATTTAAGCTCTAAGAAAATTCCCTTTTCCAATCTTGGATTTCATTATTTACAATCCTCAAATTGAATCACATGGAATTTGTGGTACTGAGATAGTTCATATTTATTATGCCAACCTGGCCGGTAAACACATGTGGGGTCAATTGAAGGGCGGGGAGATAAATGACTCGGTGAGGCTTGCCTTTCTAGTTCTCGGGTCTCTTGCTTTGTGATGGTTGGACCAGGTTGCAGCTGCCTTAGCCAGTTCCCTGCTTCAGCTTGCAAGGTTCACTTCCTACAAGACATCCCTGAGGAGAAGTCACATGAACCTACCCAAGTGCAACCCTGGGTGCTGAAGCAGCTACGTGGAGACCCCTGCCAGTGATGAGATGCTTACACGTTCACTGACTCGGCTTTCCTCCTGCAGTCAGCATAATTGCGTGTGTTTTGTGAGATGGAGGAGGACTTTGTGGATTGGTGTTGGACATATGGGCTAATGTTGGACTTGTGGGCTTGGGCAGCATTGGGTTGGGGTGTTTTCTTGTTGTGCACTTACCCTTTATATAAAACTCTCTGTTATACATGTGAGTTTCTGTGGATTTGTTTCTCTAATGTACCCAGACTGACACAGGTCCTTTCATGTAGATTCAGCTGACACCTCACTTAGATGGCTGCTTGTTTTAAGGCAAACCTTTAAGATCCCACATGCTATTATTTCTGATAACCAAGCATCGTCTGGTTTCTTCACTAGATTTTGCCATAGTGCCCATGTCTTCAGTAATAACTTCATAAGAGAAAGTACTGAGCAGGGCTACATCATCAGAACTAATTTTAACAAGGTTAATTTGAAATCTAGTTGTTTCATTACTACATTGTTCTTTGGTGTTTTCAAAGTTTTATACTGCAAGCTGACATTTCATATTGTTCCACCTAACCACTTTCCTGCACAACTTTGTTTGAAGCTTCCACATTTTACTTCAGATTCTAGTTCTAATATAAGTTTATCCCTGGCTCATTCTAATGCTATCTAATCAGTTCCAAAAACATTTCAAACCTCTACCTTGAAATCTTGGTAATAAGCCTCTGGCTCTTCATAGATTGAGTTTCATTTTTGTCCCGTTCCATCATAGTGAAGAATAGGAAGGTTTAGTCTGATCCTGTAATCTGGACACAAGTTTCATCTACTGTACTAGTTCGCTTTTATGTTCAGACAGGAATAAAAATTGAAGTACCACAAAATGAATTTATCCATCTTGGGGAGGAAAAAAGGAGTTTAGCTATTAACTTTCTGTGATTTAATGATTTTGAAATGTTTATGGTTTACAATTAAACAACAATAACACTGAACAATGATTTATCAAAATAAGTCACTAAATATAACTTAAATTATGTATGATGTTGAGACACTAGTCAGCACATTAAAAACTAAGTTCCCAAGTGTGCTGTTTTCCAAATAAAAATTTAAGTACCACAAAATGAATTTATCAATCTTGGGGAGGAAAAAAAAGTTTAGCTATTAACTTTCTGTGATTTAATGATTTTGAAATGTATACGGTTTACAATTAAACAACCATAACACTGAACAATGATTTATCAAAATAAGTCACTAAATATAACTTAAATTATGTATGATGTTGAGACACTAGTCAGCACATTGAAAACTAAGTTCCCAAATGTGCTGTTTTCCAAAGTGAGGCAGCTAAGTCAAGAAACATCACTCTATCTGAACAATGGTAACATGGATTTTTTTGCTACAAAAACTACCTTATAACTGTTTATATGGTTCTCAATGAAATAATCAAGAAATGACAACTGTCAAAAAGAAGGTGTGTCACTGTCAGCCAGGTCTTCGAGGAAAGGATGAAGCTTTCTGCTTGCATAAAGATTTCGTCTAAGGGACTCACATGGGCAGTTCTACTCTGGTCTGTAGAGTCATTATGAATCAGGATCAACTAGATGAGAGTGGGAATGCCTCAGAGAAATGACTGATAATGCTTTCTAAAACAAAATGACATTAATGCCTCTAAGGTGAACCAGAGACATGTATAAATCACATATATATATGAAAGGATTTGGGCTTGCACTTAATTCTAGTCCCAATCTAAGAACAATTAATTGTTATGAGATGCCCCTGCTTGATGTTTACCCAGCTGAAGAGATCACTGAAGGTATAGGTGCTATATAAAAGTGTGGCGAAGAAAGACAATGGTGCCTGGCTATCAGAAGGAATAACATCTAGGGTCTTAGAGGCTTATCATCAAACAAGCAGCCATATGAGAGGATTGGACTCAGTGCACATGGAAGAAGCACACAAGCTTGTGTGATCCAAGGATTGGAAATAATAAAATCCAAATCCAAAGGAGGGAATGGTATCAGAGCTTAAGTTGTGAACACTTGGTTTGCAGAGGCTATGGATGACAGTGGAAGCCCAAGATACATTTGCGGGTTGAAAACAGGGATTAATCCTCCAGTGAACCCCTCTGATGATAGTTTAGGGATATTAAAAGTCTAGTTATGAGACAGACAGAGAACGTAGTAAAGTCAATTATAACAAACTTGGTTAAATTAAAATATATATTATAATTTGTCTCCACTTTAACTCATTTTAAAGTTGTTTCAGTTTGTTAAAAAGTGAAGGATATAAATGGATTAATCTTCTAGTGAACCCCTCTAACCACAGACAAGCAATATAAATAGCATTGGCATTCATAAGGGTCAACAGAGAGACCTGGAACTATTTATAGGCTTTTTCTACCCATGGCTATCTATATAAGATAGGCAGGATAAATAATTCTTAAAAAGCAACAGGACCAGCAGTTCATATGGGACATGGGAGAAGGGGAGGTGGGTGAAAGGAAGAGGGGAGCCAACAAACCCAGAGACAAGGGAACAACAAGTGATCTAAAATCAATAATAATGAGGGTGTAGAATGCCTGTTGGGGTTTGGTCAAGTGCAATTTAGCAGAAAGGAATGTGAGAGCCGAATGAAGATTAAACATGATAGTGGGACAGAAGGACAGTAAAAGGAAATAGAGGAAAGAAGTAGGAGGCAAAGGGCATTTATAGAGGTATAAATGCAGGCATGTACATATGTAAATATATTTATACATAACAATAGGGATACAGGTGTATGTACATATATTTTAGGTTAAGTATTAAGGTAGCAGACAGACATTGTGACTCTATTCAAGTACTCCCTCAATGCAAGAACACTTTGTTCTAATCACCTGGTGTGTTGGTCTGGGTACACAGGAGAAAAAAAATCCACAGAAACTCGTATGTATAAGAGAGAGTTTTATATAAAGGGTAAGATCACAACAAAAAAAAAACATCCCAAACCAATGCTGCCCAAGCCCACAAGTCCAGCATTAGCTCATATGTCTGACACCAATCCACAAAGTCCTCCTCCATCTCACAAAACACACGCAATGGTGCCAACTGCAAGAGGAAAGCTGAGTCAGTGAACGTGTAAGCACCTCAGTGCTGGCAGGGGTCTCCGCATAACTGCTCCAGCACTCAGGGCTGCATTAGGGTAGGTCTATGTGGCTTCTCCTTGGGGATGTCTTCCAGGAAGTGAGGTTTGCTGGCTGAAGCAGGGAACTGGCTAAAGCAGTTGACCCCTGGTCTAAGCATCACAAAGCAAGAAACCCAAGAACTAGAAAGGTGAGACTCACCAAGCCATTTATCTCTCCACCCTTCAATTAACCCCACATGTATTTATCAGCCAGGTTGGCACAATAAACTACCTCAATCCACCCCTTGCCCACTTGGTACATGTACATAATTCTTTAGCCTCACAATTGCAATTAAGTAACACCTACACCTTAATCCTATAATCCTGTGAATATGTTCCCCCACCTATGAAAGTTTGTAAGCCAACCACTTCATGCCTGTATTCCCCAAATTGTAGGTATCCCTGGCATTCTGTGATGCTCACCTTCCTGACAAGATTGCTGAAGGCTAAATGGGTGCATAAGCGAATGTGGTAAAGAAAGCTGATGGTGCCTGGCTATTAAAAGATATAGCATCTGGGGTCTTAAAGGCTTGAAGATAAAAAAGCGGCCATCTAGCAAGGAAGCAACAAAGTCCACATGGAAGAAGCACACCAGCCTGTGTGATCACAAGGTGTCAACAGGATCAGGTATCAGGCACCCGAAGGCACAAAACAAACAATCATATCGAGGTGAATGAGGGGTCCCAAGTGGAGACCCAAAGCTCATATGCAGGAAATTGGACATTCCCTCACAGAAGGGTCACAAGGAAGAGACGAGTCAGCCAGGGTGCAGTATAACACCAATGAAACATACAACATTCCTCTAGTACTTTCATGATTCTTCCCCACACACTGCCACCACCACTATCATCACCCAATTTCTACCTTACAAATCCAGCTAGACCAGAGCATGTACACCAGTACAGATAAGAGCCCTTGACACTTGGGATCCAGGACATATAACCACCTCAGGAACAAAAATGGAAGCTGTGATACCATGATGGTAGGGGAAAGGTGGGGGGGGGGAGAAAAGGGGAACCAATTGCAATGATCAACATATAACCCACCCACCCACCTAGGGTGATGAACAACAGAAACAGGGTGAAGGGAGACAACAGACAGTATAAGATATGAAAAAAATAATTTATAATTTATCAAGGGTTCATGAAGGTGGTAGGGTGGGGGGTGGGGGGAAGAGGAACTGGATACCAAGGTAGAAAGAAAATGTTTTGAAAAGGATGGCAACATATGCACCCACGTGCTTGACACATGAACGCTGCATAGAATGTTATAAGAGCTGTTAGAGCCCCCAATAAAATGATTTTTTAAAATAATGAACACCTTCTCACTTGATCCTTTCTGATCTATGTTAACTT
Source organism: Tenrec ecaudatus (assembly GCF_050624435.1). Classification (NCBI taxonomy): domain Eukaryota; kingdom Metazoa; phylum Chordata; class Mammalia; order Afrosoricida; family Tenrecidae; genus Tenrec; species Tenrec ecaudatus. Next base: position 104,779,926 of record NC_134530.1, read on the forward strand.
TGTTCTGTTCATTGTCCTTGTTGTTAGGTATCATTAAATTCCTTTTTACCTATAATGGCCCTATGCACAATGGAAAGAAACACATCCTGGTCATGTACAATCCTTAGAATTGTTCCTATGCTTGATCCTATTTGTGCAGTCATTGTTTAAATCCATCTTATTGATGGCCTTCTTTTTTGCTGCCCCTCTATTTTACCAAGGATAATGTCATTCTTCAGTGGCTGGTATCTCCTGATAACATGTCCAGAATACATAAGACAAAGTCTTACACCTTCCTTGGCCCTAAACAGTACTCTGGCCTTATTTCTTCCAAGACAGACTGGTTTGTCCTTTTAGCAGTCCATAGTACTTTCAATATTCTTCTCCAGTACCACAATTCAAATGCATCAATTCATCTTCAGTCTAGCTTATTCAATGTACAATTCTCACATGCATATGAAACAATTGAAAATACCATATCTTGAATCAGGCCCACATTAGTCCTCAAAGTAACTCCTTGACAACTTCAACTTTTTCTTTGTTCTCATGATGTTGCCTATTGGTCCAGTTTTAAGTTGTAATTGAGTTGTAAACCATACTGAAGTTTGCGATCTTTGATCTTAATCAATTCCTTCAAGTTCTCCCCACTACCAGCAAGCAAGGTTGTGTCATCTGCATATTGTGAATTTTCTTTGTTTGTTTTAAATCAATTTATTGGGGGCTTGTACAACTCATTATAATCCATAGTACATCCATTGTGTCAAGCACATTTGCACATTTCTTGCCATCATCATTATCAAAACATTTGCTTTCTACTTGAGCCCTTGGTATCAGCTCCTCATTTTCCCCTCCCTCCCTGCCCTCCTCATTCATGAACCCCTGATAATTTATAAATTATTATTATTTTGTCATGTCTTACACTATCCGACGTCTCCCTTCACCCACTTTTCTGTTGTCCAACCCCAGTGAGGGGATTATATGTAGATCCTTATAATTGGTTCCTCCTTTCTACCACACTGTCCCTCCACCCTCCCGGTATCACCACTCTCACCGCTGGTCCTGAGGGGTTCATCTGTCCTAGATTCCCGGTGTTTCCAGTTCCTATCTGTACCAGTATACATCCTCTGGTCTAGCCAGATTTGTAAGGTAAAATTGGGATCATGATAGTGGGGTAGGAGGAAGCATTCAGGAACTAGAGGAAAGTTGCATGTTTCATCATTGCTACATCGCACCCTGACTGGCTTTTCTTCTCCCCGAGACCCTTCTGTAAGGGCATGTCCAGTGACCTACAGATGGGCTTTGGGTCACCACTCCGTACTCCCCCTCATTCACAATTATATGATTTTTTTGTTCTTTGACGCCTGATACCTGATCCCATTGACACCTCATAATCGCACATGCTGGTGTGCTTCTTCCATGTGGACTTTGTTTCTTCTCAGCTAGATGACTGCTTGTTTACCTTCAAGCCTTTTAGACCACAGATGGTATATCTTTTGATAGCCAAAAACACCAGCTTTCTTCACCACATTTGCTTATGCACCCGCTTTGTCTTCAGCGATCGTGTTGGGAAGGTGAGCATCATGGAATGCCAGTTTAATAGAACAAACTGTTCTTGCATTAAGAGAAAACTTGAGTGGAGGCCCAATGTCCATCTGTTACCTTAATACTAAACCTATAAATATATGCACATAGATTTATTTCCCCATCATCATATAGCATATTGTAAGCTTTTAAATAAGACTTGCTTCAATCCTGGTGCCAAATTCTTCTTCAGGCAATCCAGTTTCTCTGATGATTTACTCAGTATAGTGACTGAATACTAAGTATGGTGAGAGAATACAATTTGGACTTTAAACCATACCTTTCCTGATATTATTCCTTTGTCCTGTTTGCACATTGCCTCTGGATTTTACATGAACACAGTGAAATATCCTGGAATTCCCATTCTTCTCAAGGATATGAACAGTTTGTTATATTCCCACTGTTGAATTACTTGGTTTAGTCCATGAAGCACAAGTACATCTTCCTGGTATTCTGTTCCTTCAGACAAGATTCATGTGACATCAATGTTCCCCATCTTCTTCAGAATCCAGCCTGAATCTCTGCCAGCTCCCTGTTAATTTACTGCTGTAGCTACTCTTGGATAATCTTATGCAAAATTTTACTTGCCTATGATATTGTTCTATAATTTAAGCATACTGTTTGGACAACCTTGGTTGAAATGCGCGCACATGTGAATATCTTTTAGTGAATTGGCCAAGTACCTGTCTTCAAAATTTGTTGGCATTGATGACTAAGTGCTTTATACGCTTTTTGAAACATTATCAATTAGCGTTCATACATCCCTGGAGTCTTGCTTATGGCTAATGCTTTCAGTGAGGCTAGAACTTCATCCTTCAGCACCATTGGTCCTTGCTCATGTGCTACCTCCTGAAACGGCAAATATTTGACTAGATCTTTCTTCAACACTGACTCTGCGTATTCTTTCCATCTTCGTTTGTTGCTTCCTGCAACATTCAATCTTTTTCCTGTAGAATCTTTCAATATCACAACTCAAGGCTTGACTTCCAGTTTAAGATATGCCAAGAGCATGTTCGTCCTTTTTTGTTTTCTAACCCTAGGACTGTACATTTCATTGTGATATTTGACTTTGTCTTCTTAAGCTACTTTTTGAACATTTCTATTCAGGTCTGTCTTCATCATTTCTTCCATTTGCTTTAACTACTCTATGATTAAGAGCAATTTTCAGAGTGTCTTCTGACATCCACTTTGATATTTTCTTGCTTTCCTGTCTTTTTAATGACCTTTTGCTTTCATCATGGATGATGTTCTTAATGTTCTCCCACAGCTAATCTTCTGCCATAAGTGTTCAATGTGTCAAATCTGCTCTTGCAATGTCTTCAAAATTCAGGTGGGATAGACTCAAGGTCATATTTTGGCTGTCATGGACTTGTTTTCATTTTCTCCAACTTCAACCTGAACTTACATATGAGTTATTGATGGACTGTCGTTCCACAGTCATCCCCTAGGCTGGTATTGATGTGGAGTTTCTCCATCATCTCTTCCTACAGATATAGTCCATTTGATATCTATGTATTCCATGTGGAGAAATCCATTTATAGAGCCTCCTTTTGTGGGTTGAAAAAGGTATTTGCTATAAACACAGCACTGGCCTTGAAAAATTCTATCATCTGTCCTCCGGCTTTGTTTCTATCACTAAGTTCATATTTTCCAACTACTGTTCCTTCCTGTTTCCAACTTTTGCATTCCAATCCCTAATAACTAGCAATGAATAGTGATTGCATGTTTGATAAATTCCCAATTAAAGTTGTTGGTAGAACTCTTCTATTTCTTCATCACTGGCTTTTGTGGTTGATTCACAAATTTCAGTAATAATTGTGTTTATTAGATTTCCCTGAAGACAGATAAATATAATCCTATCACAGACAGCATTGTACTTCAAGATTATTTTGAAATGTCCTTTTTGAGAATGAATGCAATGTCATTTCTCTTGGTTGGATTATTTCAGGTATAGAAAATCCTATGATTTTCTGACTCAAAATGACCAATAACAGTCATTTCAGCTAAGTAATGCATGAGATATCAAGTTTTATGCTTTCCATTTCAGTTTTGACCACTTCCAATTTTACTAGATTCATCCTTCATACATTCCAAGTTCCATGGAAAATTGCCAGAGAAACTATCCCAGTCATTAAACAGTAGGCGTGAACAATCTGCATAGGGAAAAGGCTAAGTGGACACTAATGTGACTGGACTATAAGAATGAACTGGAAAGCAAAACAAAGCAAAGGAATGGAGTGAATGCAAACACAAAGATGCTTCAATGAGAAAGGACAGACACATCATGCAAGCCCTACAGTCCAGGAGAAGGAATTTGAATTTTATTATAATTGGAGGATTTTAAGTCAAGAAAAAAAGCATGATTTTCATTTTGAAAAGGTCACTTGGTATACTAAATTAAGTGTTCAAATACTGTACATAAATATTCAAATTAGCATTAATAACAAAGAAAAGGGGGAAACAACATAGAATCAATATCTATATAATATCTATATTAATAGCTTTATGACCTGTCCATTAGCTGACAGTGATTAACTAAAGTGCAATATATCCATACAACACCCACCCACTGCCATCAAGTTGATTCCAATGCAGAGTGACTCATATGGTGTTTCTGAAACTGTAAAACGTTCCAAATGCAAAGAGCCCATCTTTTTTCTGTGGAGATGCTTATGTCAGAAAGTGGGAGAGAGGATGGAATCTAGGATTACTACGTGACTTCTGACTGGAGGAGGAATATTCTTCAAGAGGAAATCCACAGGGAAATGGAAGGTGGGTTTTTGTTTAAGATGGACCAAATTTCTGCTAAGGGTAATGAAAATGTTGGCAACTGTTGATTGTCACATAACATGGTGAGCATGATTAGTGTCACTACATTTTCAATTAAAAATGGTCGAAGTGTTTTGTTATATATCCATGTGTTTTACCATAATAAACAATATTTGAAAAGTAAAAATCAAGACTTCAATTTGAATATGTTTACCATAAAACATTCATAACCCAATTTGGACTATCTTTTATTAAGACACATCCATTTTAAAATGCATATGACCTTTAGATTTTCTAAACCACATTTTCCCATCCATGAAATAGGAATATTAATAATACTTTTCTCAGGTTCTTGTTATGAAATGAAATTAGGTAATAGTTGCTGGCAAGTTCTTAGCATAGTTCCTAATATGCTACAAATCCTCCAATATGGTCAGAGGTGCTGTTATCTTTTTAATTTTTATTATTATTGTACTGATTCCAAACACTGTTAGCTTATTCCTCCTTCCAGAGCTCCAGCTGTTTGGCAATGTCCTGAAGGCTGCTTTTGAACAGTCTCTGTGTCTCTCACCGACACAGCTGCTGCCTGCGAGACCGTAACTGACCATGGGCTGAGACACAGTGGCTGAAAATAATATTCAGGTCTCATAGCCAAACAGGTATATTCTTCTGGTGAGGACACATTGGGACCCAAAAACTTCTTTAAAATATGCCTTGTTTAAAGCATCCTGCTCACTTTCTTCTAATTTTCTACTTCCTTAGAATTTTTCTGACCTTAATTTTATTTCCCAAACTTTCTTTCCTCATTGGGGGAAAAATGTGCTGACAAGTGACATGAGTATTCTAATCTATGTGGCAGTTAATTTCCTCACAGAGACTGGTACATTGATGTTCTGGTTTATAGTTAGACTCTTGTAAGTTTGATTAAGAGGAATCAATTTCCCAGGCCTATTAACCGCTCCGGGTGACTGCCTACTAACCCGTTTTCCAAACCTGAAAACAGTGTACCAGACTCCAGGCAATAATGATCCACACAAGAATGGCACATGCACTGTGACACCAGCTAGAAATGACCTTTCACAATATCATATTTCACAGAGATGTTCATATTAAGTGAGTTAATATATTTTAAAGGTTGAAGCATGTGTAAGATACCCCAGTCCCAATAAACATTGGTTTATTTTTCATTTTTCAAAATGATATGCCACACAACAGAGGTGGAAGAAAATTTAAATAAGGTCCAGACAAATTGAAATAATCCTAATTTTTGACGCACTACATCACATTCTTCCCCCACTCCTCTTCTCCAAATTCACTCAAAGCATGCTGCCATTGAGTCCATTCCTTTTTAGTGTTTTCTTATTTCCAGAAATACCTTTGGGAATTGGCTTTCTTTATATGTTATCATTCAGTAATGAGTAGGGTTGGAAACAAAGAGGAAGGAACAGTGGTTGGAAAATAAAGGACTTGGTGATAGCTGGAGATCACATGATAAAATTTTGCAAAACCACCATTTGTTCATAGAAAATACCTTTTCTCAACAACACAAAAGGCAACTATACACAGGAACTCCCCCAGGTGGAATACACAGAAATCAAATTGACCACATTTGTGGGAAGGCACAAAGGAGAAGCTTAATATCAGTAGCTAAAGCCAGACCAGCAGCCAACTGTAGAACAGACCACCCATTGTTCATAGGTAAGTTCAGGATAAAGCTGAAGAACATTAAAACAAGTTCACTAGACCCAAAATATGACCTAAACCTATCCTACTTGAATTTTGAGAACATCTCAAGAACAGATTTCATGCATTGACCACTAATGACAGCCGACCCGATGAGCTGTGGGAGGACATCAAGAACATCATTCATGAAGACAGCAAAAGGTAATCAGAAAGACAAGAAAGAAAGAAAGAAAAGAGCAAAGTAGATATCAGACTCTGAAACTTACCTTTTGTGTCAGTCTGGGTAGACTAGAGAAAAAGAATTCATAGACGCTTATATGAGTGTAATAGAGAATTTCATATCAAAGAGTAATTGTGTATTAAGAAAATATCCCAGTCCAACCCAGATCAAGTCCATAAGTCTAACATTAGCCCTTATGTCCGATACCAATTGAGATAGTTAAAGTATATTGTGCCAGCACATGTGGGGTTAATTGAAGAGTAGTGAGATAAATGGCTCGTTGAGCCTTGCTTTTTTAGTTCTCATGTCTATTGCTCTCTGATGGTCGCACCAGAGTGTAGCTGCCTTAGCCAGTTCCCTGCTTCAGCTGGCAAGGCTCACTTCCTGCAAGACATCCCTGAGGAGAACCACATGGACCTACCCCGATGCAGCCCTGGGTGCTGGAGCAGCCTGTGGAGACCCCTGCCAGTGCTGAGATGTTCACACATTCACTGACTCAACTTTCCTCCTGCAGTCGGCATCATTGTGTCTGTCTTGTGAGATGGAGGAGGACTTTGTGGATTGGTGTTAGACATATGGGCTAATGTTGGATTTGTGGACTTGGATAGCACTGGGTGGGATATTTTTCTTGATATGCACTTACCCTTTTTATAAAACTCTCTCTTATACATATGAGTTTCTGTGGATTTGTTTCTCTGATGTCAGCACTGGCAGGGGTCTCCACGTGGCTCCTTCAGCTCCAGGGCTCTAGCTAGACTCCATGTGTCATGTCAACAGAAATGTCTCTCAGGGAATGAGTGTGTGTCCCATCTCTGTGGCACCTTCAAATGAGGTCATCAGTCTGCGACCTGATTGACAGTCTAGACTCCGCCCCTCCACAAGTGGACACCAGATTATGTAACTATCACACCCTTTATCACACAGTAAGTAGGTAAAGCAAATGGAAGAAAAGCTGAAATCAAGGAGTTGAATAAAAAATTTCAATGGGCAGCTTCAGAATACAAAGCCAAATATTATAACAAGGTCCTAGAATTAGGAAAACAAAAGGGAAGAACACGCTCAGCATATCAAACTGAAAGAACTCAGAAAAAAATTCAAGTCTCAGGAATTGAGGACAGATAAACTCCTCAGGACCATTCATCAGAGTATCGAATCGATACCAGGAGGGTAGGGGGAAGGTGGAGGAAGAAAGGGGGAACCAATCACAATGATCGACATATAACCCCTCCCTGGGGGGTGAACAACAGAAAGGTGGATGAAGGAGATGTCAGACAGTGCAAGATATGACAAAAATAATAATTTATAAATTATCTAGAGTTCATGAGGGAGGGGGAGGGGGGAGTGGGGGGGGGAATGAAGAGCGGATGCCAGGGGCTTAAGTGGAGAGCAAATGTTTTGAGAATGATGAGGACAATGAATGTACAAATGTGCTTTACACAACTGATGTATGGATGGATTGTGATAAGAGTTGTATGAGCCCCTAATAAAATGATTTTTTAAAAAAACAGAAAGTAATACTAATAATACTTTTAAATTATCAAGGGCACATGAGGGAGGGAGGACGGGGTGAGGGGTGAGCTGATACTAAGGGGTCAAGGAGAAAGAAAATGTTTTGAAAATGATGATGGCAACATATGTACAAATGTGCTTGACACAATGGATATATGTATGGATTGTGATCAAAGCTGTAAGAGCCACCAATAAAATGATTGTTTAAAGAATCCAAGCCTTGAGTTGCAATTTTGAAAGATTCTATTGGAAAAATACCGAATGATGCAAGAAAATTAAGAAATGATGGAAAGAACACACAGTCACTATACCAGATAGTTCACCGTTTCAGGAGGGAGCACATGAGCAGGAACCAGTGGTGCTGAAGGAAGGAGTTCAAAATGCACTGAATGCATTAGTCAAAAACAAGGCTCCAGGGATTGACAGACTACCCCTTAAAATATTTCAGCAAGCTGAAAAAGCACTGGAAGGACTCGCTCCGTGCCAGGAAATTTGGAGGACAGCTACCCGGCCAACTCCATTCCAAAGAAAGGTGACCTAACAGAACGTGCAAGCAATAGAGTGATATCATTGATACTGCATGTAAGTACAATTTTGCTTACGATCATCTAATAAAAGTAAAAGCAGCACACTGATAGTGATCTGACAAAACTTTAAGCCCAGTTCAGAATAGGGCATGGAACAGGGATATCATAACTCATGTCAGATGAATCTGGGCTCAAAGCAGAGAATACCAGAAAGATGTTTGCTTGTGTTTCATTGACTATGCAAAGGCATTAGGCTATGTGGACCATAATAAATTGGATAACCTTGAGAAGAATGGGAATTACAAAACACTTCATTGTGCTCGTTGGAACTTGTACATGGATCAAAAGGCAGTTGTGCGAACAGAGCGAGGGAACACTGCATGGTTTAAAATCAGGAAAGGGGTGCATGCAGGTTGCATCCTCTCACCATACTCGTTCAATCTAGAGAAGCTGGATTATATGATGAATAATGTGACATCAGGATTCGAGGAAGTTTGAGTAACAAGCTGCAGAATGCAAATGACAAAACCTGTCTTGCTGAAAGAGGAGGACTTGAAGCACTTGCTGGTGAAGATCAAGGAATCCAGCCTACAGTATGGATGACAACTCAAGGTAGGGAAGATCAAACTCCTCACAAATCATAATAAATGAAGAAAAGTTTGAAGTTGTCAAAGATTTTGTCCTACTTGGATCCACATTCAATGCTCATGGAAGCCCCAGTCAAGACGTCAAAAGATGTATTGCATTAGGAAAATCTGCCACACAATGCCTCCTTTCAGTATTGAAAAGAAAGGATGTTAATTTGAGACTAATGTGCACCTGACTCAAAGCATATCATTGCAACATATGCATGAGAAAGTGGGACATCGAATAAGGAAAACCAAAGAATCGATGCACTTGAACTGTGGTGCTGGAGGAGAACACTGAAGGTACCATGGACTCCTCAAAGGGCAAGCTGATCTGGTTTGGAAGAAGTAAAGCCAGAATGGTCCTTAGGGGCTAGGATGGCAAGACTTCATCTTACATACATTGGACATGTTGTCAGGGGAGACCAGCCCCTGGAGAAGGCACCACGTTTGGTAAAGTGGATGGGGTTGGGTAAAAGAGGAAGGGGCTTGACGAGATGGATTGACACAGTGGCTGCATCACTGGGTTTAGGCATTGGAACAAGTGTGCGGAGGGAGGAAGATGGTGCAATGTGGTGTTCTTTTGTGCATAGGTTCCCTTTGGGTCGGAGCCGACTTGATGGCACACACCTAACAACAGTAACAATGCTTAGAGAAAGGATTAATAGAGATTTAAAATGTATAGATTAAACTTACATGTTCTTTGCTGAGGAATGACTTATTCACAAACTTTGTGATCTTGGACAAATCCCTCCACCTTTCTAGATAGCGTGTGTCTCATTAGTCAGTAACCATACCTTCCTGTCTCTTAATGTCCTTTTCATCTCTAAAATCGTTAAACTATCATCATTACTGAATCACTCAGCACTTAGTTCAAAATAGATGTTAAATAGATTTTTGTTGATTGATTGGACATATTTCAATGTATGTTTTACTCACAAATCTCTCATAAATTATCCTAACTCTTAAATACAAAACTATTTACATTTGTCACTAATTTGCTACATATAAAAGGTTATTTTAAGAAACATGACTGAAAAGGAAAATTCATGTAATAAGGGTTAAAAGCAGACCTGTGTGTAGGTTTTCAATAAAACAAACTCTAAGACTATCAGAATTAAGTCATGGGGAAAAGTCAACTTGCAATAGGAAACAAAAATTGCATTGTTCACCAATCCAACTATCACAAATGACAAAGACAATGACTTGTCATCAGCAAGCCCAAACCAAACAACTTTAGCCTGTATCAAATATCCATTTGATACAAACTAATAAACCTCACATCTTTTCTCAGGATGTCCACGAGTTTTACTGACTACCGCTTAATAAGGAGTCATGGTTGCCCATTCTGTCCAGTAAGCACTGGACTGCAATCTACAGAGTCAGGGGTTCAAAACCACCAGTCATTATTGAGGGAGAAAGAGATTTACAGGTTCAGAAACCTTATGCACGGTCATTGTGAGTTGTCATCCACTTCATGGTCGTGGACTTTTTACCACATAATGATTTTGCTTTCCTGCAGCGGGCTAGATTCTGTGATTCTAAACAAGTATGTTTCCTGTTTATTTTATCTGTGAAATGTTCATTCACTGAATGTGGGACTTTTCGCATTTGCTTGTGTGGTTTTCAGATGTTAGATTTCCTTACTCTGTTGTTGCTTCTGAAAGAATGTAACTGACATCAGAAGGCATAAAGAGGAAAGAAATCCTCCCACTTTTGCTTCAGCAGTGAAGTCAGAGGTGACTCTATACTCCAACCCTATTTGAATATCGTTGTTGTTATATGCCCCCAAGTCAATTCCAAATGTCCGATAGTGTTGCCAAGACTGCGAATTTTATGGAAGCAAGTTAAATGCTTTCCCCGTGGAACAGCCACCTGGAGTGACTAGTAGATTCAAACCACCAAACTCTCAGGAGTCTACTGCTTCACACTGCAACAGCAGGGCTCCTACTTGAAGTATTGTGCTGGCAATACTGGGACCAAGTATTATTTATTTTTACTGATGATAATTTTTATTTTAACCAAATTTCCAATTTAAGTGCACAAAACTATAAATATATTTAAAATCTATGATAAGACCTCATTCATTTTTCTCACATAAGATATTTCCAAAATGCCCCCACATTTACTCCATCTTTCTCTTTACTAACATAGATACACATGTAGATTAAATATAGATGGAACATATTTTATCTAGACAATAAAATATAGTTTTATGTTAAAAATAAATTCTCTACCTGAGATTTTTGTATTTTGGTCTTTTTCCCACCTCTAATTCAGCTAATATAATGTCTATTACCTTTAATACCAACCATAATCACAATACATAAGAAAAACTTGTTTTGTAGTTCTTTGACATTCTACTTGTATATTTGGTTTTTCATAAATTAGCTTTCTAGCTCGTAAATTCCACATTTTTTACTATAGAACAATTATAAGTGATTATGTCCCCCATCCCTTTTACCTTTATTATAAACAATTCAAAGAATACTTGCAGGTTTTTAATTTTTCTATTTAAATGTTATATAGTTTGCATATAACAGAAACCAGGACAAATATTTGCACACCAACTCAAGGACTCAAACTGTTGAGTTGTGCACCAAAAATTGTATTGTCTTTTCTAACAAACTCCACTTGCCTGCCAGGAAAATCATTAGGAATACAGTTCTGATATCTGATCATTTTTCATTTTTTATTCTTATTCACAGCAGTGTAGATAAAATTATTTCTATTTTCTAGAGATTCATTTCCCTTATTTGAAATACTTCAATGTAACAAAAAAGTATTGTTAGTTAACTACTATGCTGGTTGCTAGTGAATAAAGATTAATAGACTAATAAGTTGTATTTTGTAATGCTGAAAATGCATAGTTCAATTAGTTTAATGTTTTTAATTGTTCCTTTTCAGAGCTTCTATTCCTGTATCCAGTTCAACCAGAATTGTTCTATTTTTACAATGTGTCATTTTATATTGTGAGATTTGATATAGTATTGCTTTATGTTGTTTGAAAATCCCTTGCCCAGAAAAACTGGCAGACATTTAAATAACTATGATACTGTGTTACCCAGGCAATAATAGAAGTATTATCTTAGCTTGGGCTCCTCCGAATACAGAAATTAAGACAAAGGCTGGTGATTCTGAGAAGAAAAGTTAGGGAGAGGGGGGAAAATCAAAGAAACAGAGATCCAGTATACATATATATATTCATATTTTAGTTGCCTGGGAACCCTTACACATGCTGGATATCCAGTTTTGTAAGATATATAAGGAGGCTTCAAAACGTCTTTGGAAAATTTAAATTATCTTTTCATTCCATTTTTCCACGAGGCACCCTCATAAAATTACCCCACCCCCACCCCCGGGAAAGAAAGATGCCTTTATTGACTGCTTTTGCTCTCTAGTGTTCGTATGTATCTCCCACAGCACTAAGCCCCTGTCATTTCATGTGTGCACATGTCTACGACTGCTGAGAAGAACACCGGAGCTGTCCCACACTACTTCACCATCAACAAAAAGATCTGGGTCATGTGGGGGCATACGAAGCAGCAAGCATCAAACCAAAAGTATAAGGCAGAACAATATTAAACGGCACTTGCATGAAACTGGATCGTGTCTTCACAGACATGATCTCACAGATGTGGTTGCAATAAGAAGCAAGGACAAGAAAAGTTGAGGTGCTACACAAGAAGTATCCCATCCACGTATATATAAAACACACTGCCATCGAGTCAGTGATGGCTCATAGCAACCCACTGTGCATTTCTGAGACTGTAAATGTTTAAGGGACTAGAAAGCCCGGTATTTTCCCCACAGAGTTGCTGGTAGTTTCCAACTGACAACCATGCAGATTGCTACAAGTATCTTTAAATTAAGGCCCAGATATAGACCAGAGTAGTGGTGGGAGTGGGGCCAGTGTTAGTGTCATTAAATTTATATTGACACATGTCAATAGGTGCCAATTTGTAACCCCACATGTACAGAGAGAAGTGCTCCATGGAGTGTGCAGATCACTTGCTTGCCGTTTGGGGAATCACCGTTGCCTGCCACATTTGAAATGACTCTAAGAGCTACAGGTCAGGTGGCAAGCCACTGGTGGCTCCCCAAATCGGCAAGCAATATGGCAGCCATTGGCTCAAGTTCACAGAACTGTAAGTTGACAAGTCAGATAGATAAAGGATCCAAACACAGCAAAAAGCAAGCAAGCTTTCTCCAGCATCTATTTACACAGGATGTAGGCTGCACTCTGAGGAAACCTCCTTTCAGTTGCATTAGGGCTGTGACCTGAGTAAGGGGATTGCTCTCTTCCCACATCTTCCAACTACTTGGTTGCTCACAGCAGATCCCATTGGATTTATCGTGTTAGGTCATATCACGGAGAATTGCTAGGTCTCAACTGCCAAACAACAGAGAATCTGGCCCAACCATGTCAACATGAATACCAACTGGAACAGCGATCATAGAGAACAGAATAGAACTGCTCCCTAGGGTGCCTGAGACTATAACACCTATGGGAGCAGAAAGCTGGTGGGCTTGAACCACTGATCTTATAGCCAGCAACTCAATTCTTAACCCACTGCTATATTTAATGGTGTAGTTCCCTGGTAGTGTGGTGGGTTATATGATAGTTTGCTAACCACAAGGTCAGCAGTTTAAAATCACCAGCCACCCCATGGGAAAAAGATGAAGCTTTCTACTCCTATAAAGACTTGCAGTCTTGGAAACCTACTGGAGCATGACAAATATCCTCCTAATTCTGGTTTCTCTTTCTCATGTTTTTTTATTTCTTCTTTAGAAGTAATAGCCAGTCCCAAAAGCACTATAGAGTTCATCTTTGAGAAATGTCATAAAAGTTCCAACACTTGAAAAAAATGTAACACATATTTTCAAATTCCCTATTGGGAATAATAATTATGTTTAAGTTCAGTTGCCAAAGTTTACTGTGTCAGACACAGAGACATATCAGTTATTATCCGGTTAAGATTTTCAGTAGTGGCTTAGAAAGTAGTACATATACCACATTGAGCGAACACTCAACGAAGAGTGCGTGTTCAAAGGCAACGTGTGTGGCCTTTCTCGGCTCCTGAACTGCAATGGATTTACCATTTCAATCAGAGAAAACACCCCGTATGCAAAAGGGTTTCAAAATAATCATGAAAATATTCCACAATCTTTTCATTCCATTTCTACCACCTTTTGAAGTTTTCTTACATAAATACCACATAGATCAGCTGTTGTTTAATGTCTTAATTTTTTAAAGATCTTATTCAAAAATCACATCTTTACCATAAACTACAGAATATGAACTATATATTTTTTCTTATGTTATCAACACAATTTTATGATCTTGATATTGATTCTATGACCTCAGTATTGAATGATTGTTAGAAAACTAACACGCTACCCAAAACCCCACAGATTCAAATTCAAAGAGAAAGCACAGTGATCTTCGCCATACAACAAAAAATGAAATGCTCATTTTTTACTGTTATTAGAAAACAAACCTCACAACCTCACTAATACACTAGTGAGATCCCCACGAGTGTGAAAAGGTGGTCAACACTCTTCACCACCTGCCATGTTCCTGGAACTATGGTGATATGTAAGAGATTGACTTGCTCACGAGAAGCCTGCTATCTACATCAAAGAAGACTTATAAACATGAAATCATGAACAAAATGAAACAATATTCTGAAATTGTTGAATTGAACTACACAGACTTAGCAGGTGGCATCAACCAGTTACTGATACATTGGTTGAATTCTCGCTTGCACGCTGGGTACCCAGGTTCCATTCCTAACCAATGTGCCTGTGCGCAGCCACATCCATCTGTAGAGGCTTGTATGTTATTTGGATGCTACGTGGGTTTCCGTAGTGTGCTGGGTGGGATGAAGTGAAACACATGGAGCTCTACTTCCCCAAAACAGCAAATATAAACTCTATGAATCACGATCACCTCGATTGACCCCTCATAGAACCCCAGTGGTGTCGTCATTATGAGTGGGGCTCCCAGCCACAGGTCAGCAATTTGAAAACACCAGCCTCTCCAAGGGAGAAAAACTAAGTTTTCCCCTCCCATAAAGACTGTCTCAGAAACCCAAATGGGTTTTTACCCTGTCCTACAGTCACTATGAGTCAACATCAACTCAATGGCAGTGAGTTTGAATTTTTTTGTTTTTCTTTTCATATTGCAGTGCATCTTGGAGAATCAGCAAGGTTTAGTTCCATTGTCTCAAGGTCACCATGAGTCGAGGAGTGACTTAGAACAGGAGCTACTAGTTGTTAGCTCAGATGAGCATAATAGGTAATAGCGATATGTGGGTGTTTAATGTAAGAACAATCAGGTGAAACAAAAACAACATAACAGGGTATGAAACAATGGATAGAAGATAAGAAGAGTCTACACAAGCAAAGCACATATCTGGAATTGCAAACATGTTGCAAAAGGATGCCTCTGCCTGCCAAAGTTAGTTAGTACCCAGCCTTGGGCATGGTAAAGCTAGACGGTTACGTGAGGAGGACTGAGTATGCAATAGAAACGTTTTGGATTTTATCTAGTAGGCAATAGGGGGAGCATCAAAGATAGTAAAGCAAGGGAGAGATAAGTAATCTTTAAACAAATGAATACACCTAGAACATTCGTCTCCAGTCTGAGGAGAAAGCTGTGAGCAAGATGCTAACATCTTGATAAGACACAAGGAAGGATACATTTCTTTTTTTTAAAACAATTTATTAGGGGCTCATACAACTCTTATCACAGTCCATACATATACATACAGGAAGGATACATTTCTTAAGATGTTAGTAAAGTAGAATGAGAAAGAAGGGATAGGGAGTGATTTCTAAATGGCAGGCACCAACATGATATCTTCGCAACCACCAGTCACTTCTTGGGATAAAAATGAGGCTTTCTATGCCCCTAGATATTTTCAGTCTTGAAAACCCACAGGGGCAATTCTACTCTGTACTATAGGATGACTATGAGCTGGTAACGACTCCATAGCAGTGAGTTTTGTGATGACACATGAAGCATGAAGGCTTGAGCAGTGACGGTAGATAACGAAAACAGTGTCTACAGCGAAGGTTTCGAGGAGCTTGCCATGGAGTCATGAAAATTCAATGAAGTACTATATGTAAGGTAAAAACCCTGACAGCACTGTGGGTTGGGCATTGGGCTGCTAACCACAGAGTCCAAGGTTCCAACCCACCAACTGCTCAGAAACTCTATCAAGCATGACTGAGTCAAATTCAACTCCATGGCGGTGGGTTTGGGTTTGGGGCTTGGGGAATAGAAGATGCTTGACTCGTGGATGGTTGGATGACACATCCAAGGCTACTTCTAGCCCTCGTCCCTTTCAGGGAAGTTTTGCTCATAAAAGAAACTCCTCAGGAGTTTTAGAGGTGGTGGTGAGGAAAGGAGAGAAAGTTTCCTAATCCTCCTAAAAATACTGCCACTTCATTGCAGTCCCATCTACACTTCTAGTAAGTGACTAGACCTAGTAAGTGACTAGATCTAGTAAGTGAGTAGATCACACCACTTCAAAAGATCGTGGTCTCACAAACATTTAGCTGGTTCCTTCTCTCATGCAAACATATCCTTTCAAACATAAATATGTTTTACCAATCCATGGACTCACTTATCTTTAGCACATTTCCTGGTGCATGGCACAAAGTAGGTGTTTATTGAATACACGTCCAAATGTTTAGTACATGAAATCAAGAGCATAAGCAAGAATAAAAAATAATAGATAAGTTGCACTTCATCAAAATTAAAAACCCTGTGTTTCTAAGGATGCAGGCAAGAAAAGAGGAAAGACGAATTGCTTTTCAAGTGGAAAGACAAGCACACAGAATGAGAGGAAGTGTTCATATTGCAAGGGTCTGAGAAAGGACTTGCAGCCAGCATATGCATAGAGAGAGTTCTTATAATTTTTTAATGGGCAATTTATCCCTGTTGCAGATAAATGTTGTCTATGACAGATCTATTCATCCACCATCCTACACCAGAAAGACTAAGCAGGCACTAATCTGTTTACTGAAAGGGGGTAGTCCCAATTCCTACAACCTAAAATGTTTGTTAATAATTTATAATGACTCATAAATTATATATTGACAAGCAGGCCAAAACCATACCTCGATTTCTAATTGAACTATAGTTTAATTGTGTGCATCCATTGACCGAAATATAAACTAGGTTGGTAGCAAAGTTAAGTACTCAATCCTATTTAGCCCCCTGAGCCCTGGTGACTTAGTGAACTGCCTTGTGGGCTGCTAACCCTGGAGTCAGCAGGTGGAAATCGCCAGCACCTCCTCAGGAGAAAGATGAGACTGTATTCCTGCAAAGAATTGTAGTCTTAGAAACCCAGAGGGGTAGTTTTACCCTGTCCGAAAGGTCGCTACGAGTCCAAATCAACTCAATGGCAATGATGTTAAAAATACCCTCTGATTAAAACTACTTCTTTCCAGGTTTCACACATCTGTCTGGGGGTTAATTCAACACTCTGCTAGCTGTTTCCCAGTGACTCTCAGCAAACAGCTCGTCAGCTCCTGTCACCATGGATCACTTTCATCCAAAGTCGTTCCTTGGCTTGATCCAAATAGACTGAAATCATGTTCTGCTCTTTGTAATATGAGAAAACATGAATAAATCAATTATAGGTGATTTATATGTGGAAGCTCACAGTAAATCATCAGTTTATTCTTGTCCAATTCCTTGACAGAAAAAAATTATAGAAATATTTTCTTAAAATGAAGTTATGTTAATGGTAGTTATTCAATTTAGTCCTACTGTGCTTTTATTTTCCCCTGTAGTATTCAATAACTACTGGTATGATTTATGGGCATTTTTTTAGCTTATCTGTCTCATCTTAGGAGAATTTAAGGATTATAAAAGCACAGAATGAGGTATTCATCGTGACTACATCTCTATAAGCCCCTCTCGTGTCATTGTGCTGTGCTGTGGTGGCTCGTATGGAACTGTCAAACCAGAAGCTAATGCCAGCAGGATCCGCCATGGTGAACACGTGTCAGCAGAGCTTCTCATTTCAGACAGATGGAGGGGGGGAGCTTCTGGGAGAGGCATCATCTCATCTCACTGCATCAAGTCCATTCTAGCTCGTGGTGACCTTGCAGGATGGAGCGGAACTGCTCCGTGCGTGGCTTTCTGAGGCTGTAACTCTTGACATGAGTAGAAAGCCTCGTGTTTGTCCCATGGGATGGATGGGTATTTGTAACGGATGCTCTTGTGGTGAGCAGCCTAGCATGTGACCCACTGTGCCTCCAGGGCTCGGGAAGATGAGGCCTTCAGCTTGCAAAATACTAAAATCCAACCTTGGAGAAGAGCTACCTCCTAAAAGCAGAGTCGATATTCTTACATGGATGGAACAAAGCTTTCAGAACCTCCACCTAGTAACAAGGCATGACCCAAAATAAGAAGAAACAAGAAACTAGAAACATTCATTAATAACCATACTTTAAAATATATGAAGCATGAATCTAGAAAAGTTGAAAATCATCAAAAATGTAATCTATGATGATCAATATCCTAGGCATTAGTGAGCTGGGATGTGCTGAAAAAAATCATTAATATGACATGCAAGTAAAAAATTTTGAAAGATAATTCAACCATCGTAATAATAATACCTATATAAGGAACTTCCAGAAATTCAAGCTGGATTCAGAAGAGGATGTGGCAGGAGAGGAATAAACAGGAAATCATTGCTGTGTCAGATGTGTCTTGGCTGAGAGCAGAGGACGACAGAAAGATGCTGAATTTTGTCTATTTGCCATGCAAAGGCATCCCACCGTGGGAACCGTAAGAAACTATGGAGCACATGGAGAAGAACGGGCACCCCAGGGTGCTTCTTGGTGCCCCTGCAGAGCCTCTACATGGACCAAGAGGCAGTCATCGAAACAGAAAGGGATACTGCTGGGTTTAGAATCATAAAAGGTGTGTGTCGAAGCTGCATCCTTTCAACATATGTCTTTAACATGTGGAGAAGGAAGCTGGACTGGCTGAGGAAGACGGCAGCACCAGGACTGCAGGAAGACCCTTCGCAACATGCCTCGTGTGCATGATACATGATTCCTTGCTGCAAGTGAAGAGGATTGCGCCACTTGCTGTGAAGACCAGAGACTGAGCCTTCGGTATGCAGTACCACTTAATATCGATGAAAGAAAAGCTCACAGCTGGACATCTAGACAACATCATGATAAATGGTAACAAGATCCAACATTTCAGTTTCCTGGAAGCCACTAAAAATCAACACCCAGGGAGGCCGCAGTTAAGAAACCAAGCAAGGTATTGCATTGGGCAAATCCGCTGCACATGGCCTCCTTACAGTGTTGAAGAGCAAAATATCACTCAGCATTAAGGTGTCCCTGCTCCAAGCCATGATACTTTCAATGACCTCATATGCTTGTGAAAACCAGACAATGAATAAGGAAGACTAGAGAAGAATTGGTTCATCGTTGGGGAAGAATATTGAATATGCCACAGACTTCCAGAAGAACAAATCTAAAAAAAAAAAAAACAACTATTTTTTTTAAATCTAGTCTAGCTAGCAGAGCAATGGCCAGAGGAGCGCAGAGGGTGAGATGTTGTCCCACGCATGGCCCACATGGTATCAGGAAGGACCAGACCTTGGGAAGGACGTCATGCCGATAACCTATAGGGTCCATGCAAAAGAGAACGATCCTCAACCCGATGACCAACGGCTGCAATGACGGACTTGAAAACTCTGGAACCGGGAGGAGGGTGCGGCGGGCACTTCTGGGGCTCAGCGGGCTGCGGTGAGCCGAGCCTAAGCACCTTAATGCATTTAGAAAGCACTGGCCAGGTCCCAATAATGTAAATCAACTCACGCAATCAAATGCCTCTACCTTTAGCTATCGTGGATCTTGAAATTACACTTCTTCTGATGACTCCATCTGTACTAAGTGCAGAATAAGAGCTGGCGTTTCCAACAAACACGGTGAACAAAAATGTCTCATTTACTATCACACTGTCATTTACTGTCACACTGTGGTTATTTTCCATTGATGGTTTATTGTTGTAATTTACCACGAAATGATGGTTATAGTCTAATTTGCATTAGAATAAGGGAAATGAGAACTTTTCATTTGGATATAGAGGCTTACTTCCTATCAAGATCCTCATTAATGCAGTACTTCTCCATATAACAAACATAATTTTAGGTGGTTAAAATACTTTGTAGGTAGTTAAAATAAGCAATTCTATATTTTTCCCACATTAAAAAAAATTGTTTATTGTCTTTCTCCTCAACCTCAACCCCATCATCACTTACTTGTGGAAAATGTTTCAATTCTTATATTTCTTTCACTTTAAGAATTAAATCCAAAACATATATCACCAAGTTCTGTGTAATTTTTTATTATTTTCATAAGACAGCACTATTTTTTAAAGGAGCACTATTAAGTTATTGCTAAGATAGTACAGTCATTCTTGTCTTTTTTAATCTTTAAGAAACTTTCCCTTAAAAAAAGAGGACCTGATGCAAAGGGCTTAAGTGGAGAGCAAATGCTTTGAAAATGATTAGGGCAAAGAATGTACGGATGTGCTTTATACAATTGATGTATGTATATGTATGGATTGTGATAAGAGTTGTTTGAGCCCCTAATAGAATGTAAATAAATAAATAAACAGGCTTTCCCTTAAGGTTTACAATCTGATACCTCAAGAGCAGCAGCTTTCCCCTGAATCACTCTGAATGAGTGACACCCCAGCTTTTGTAGCTGTCTATGATTTCTCACTCCTACACCTTGCACATACGTTCTACTTATTCCAGCTGAACAAATTGTCATGTCCTCAATATGTGAAACAACCCAAGAAACATGTAAAGGAAAAATACTGCAAAACTTTTCCTATGTATTTGTATATTCGATTCTAAAATGTTTTTCTCTTTCAAGACTATAGTTGACCCTTAAACAATGTGGGCGTTAGGGATTCCGGCTCCCCAAGCAATTGAAAATGCACATATAACTTTTGGCTGCCCAAAATCATAACTTCTAACAGCTACTGCTGAGGGCAGGCCCTACTGATAGCACAAACTGGCATTAACACATATTCTGTATGTATTTATATAAGATAAAAGCTGCCTTTTCATTACAGGACAAAAAGACATTTTTTTTCAATGCAAAGTTTTCACGCCTGCTGGCAAAGCACCTTCATCTACTTCCTTTTCTTTCCTTTTTTGCAATCATGCTTATGATGGATCCAGTTCTGTGAAAATGACTGCTGCAGTCCCGATCTCCAGCTCGTATCCGGCTATGCAGCTGTTTCTTGCCATGGCATGAGTTTCGGTGCTTCTTGGGAGCACTGCCAGCACCACTAGTGGCACGTTGCCTGGGTCCCAGGGTGTTATTCAAGGTTCACAGTTTTCTGACAAATGCACAGGGACTGCAAGAAGTCACGTTTTACTTCGATGTCAATTCACTGGGGAGATGAACTTGCCATGCCGAGATGACTAGTGTCACCCAATGGCAGTGCTGTTTGATAAATCCACATCTAATTGGACCCACGCCGTGCAAACCCAGGTGGTTCGAGGATCAACGCTATTCAGTTTGAGTTTCTTTCCATTTCTGAAACTTTTATTTTTTGGAAAATAAAGGCTATATTTTCTCTTCCAAAGAGAATAATTAAAGTTTATATAATTGAGGCTTTGACTATCAGACACATTTATCTTAAAGGAGTTCTAGTAGTGTAGGGAGTAACACATTGAGCTGCTAATCACAAGGGCAGCAGTTCAAAACCACACCTGCTCAATGGGAGAAAGATGGGTTTTCTACTCTCGAAAAGAGTTTCACTCTTAGAAACCCACAAGGGTACCTCTACTCCATCCAGGAGGGTTATTAGGAGTTGGAATAACCTCACTGATGGTGAGAGTGAGATCATTTTAATTAGCAGCAGAGAACTAACCACTGTGCTTTGACTCTAGTTTTATACAAAAAAAAAAAAACCTTCATAAAAGCATGCAAATCAAGGAAGAAAAGTAAAAAGGAGTAGAAAACCTCTTTTTTTTCTCCTGCAATACTCTGGATTAGGGAAATGTTATTACTGTTGGTGATTGCTATTTAAAAGGATTTGGGGGAAAAAAAAGGATTTGGAAAATAGAATCTTACTGCAAAATTTCAGGTAAAATTTTTGTGGAAAAAGCAAAACTACATTAGGCACTTGCTGAGGCTAACATCTCCAACTGGTTAGCAATAAAGTAAACTATATATATAAAATGATGGAAAGGTAACCATACTGCATATTGTTAAAATGAGGGACAGCTAAACAAGAGTGCTTATTCCGAAACCATTCTGTGAAAGATGTATGTTCACCTGTCCTCTGTACTCTGAGCACCAAAATCTTAAATTAAATTTTCTACTGAGTAATCCAAGTTCTGATTCTATGCATAATATTATTTAAAAGAATTCTTTTTACACAGGGTTTTTAAATGAGCCCAAAAAGGTTTGGTTGAGAATTAATGAATCGATACTTTAAAACGAAGCATATGGATGTCAAAACAATTACATTGGAGTATGGTTTTATATTTGTGTATTGAAAGAATTTTAAAGCAAGCAAGGCTTATGGTTTTCTTGTCAAATGAAGATAAATAGCTCTATTTATGGCAACAAGCATGTCAGTCTTAGAGGAAGTGCAGAAGAATGGTGCTTAGAAACAAAGATGGTGAGATTACTACTGCTTACTTTAGACATGTCATCAGAGGGGACAAATCATAGGAAAAGGTCATCATGTTTATAAAGCGGAGGGTTAAAAAAAAGACCCCAATGAGATGAACTGACAGAGTGGCTGTAACAATGGGCTCATGCACGCCAATTGTGAGGATGGCACCAAACCAGGCAACGTTCTGTTCCATGAGTGTGTCAGTCCAAGCTAACATGATACTATCACCAACAGTAATGCCATTTCCCTAATCGTGCAAAACTTCAGATGTAAATAGATGGAGACTCCCTCACCAGTCATTGTCTAGAAAAGCAAGCTAGCTAAGTGACACTGATGGGTAGAGGATAGCAGCCTCAAGGCAGCATCTTCAGATAAACGTCTATAATGGGCAGCATTTATAAATAATTTTTGATAATTTAGTCTCTCATTCTCAATATTAATGTTTCAGATCACTGCAGATCATGAAATTCTTATTGAGGATTTCCAGAAAGGAAGTTGATTTATTCACAAAAATTTCACAGTCAAATTAATGATCTTTTAGGTGTGCTTCTTTCCCCTCCCTCCCACCCCACTATCAAAAAAAAGCGTCTACTACCTTAGAGTTCCACTCTTGGAAACTCACAGAGGCAGTTCTACCTGTCCTGTAGGGTCACTCTGCATTGGAAACAACTTGATAGCAGAGAGAGCTAGAGCGAGAGCGAGTGAGCGAGCGAGCGAGAGCGAGAGCGAGAGAGAGAGAGAGAGAGAGAGAGAGAGAGAGAGAGAGAGAGAATATCCAGAGTATAATAACTAAAAATAACAAATATGTCATCAAATTATTTCCAGGTATTTGATGGAGTGTTTCAGCTTTTGTGTGTTTAGAAATCCCACTGTTTATTATTTTCAACTGTTTTAAACAGAATAATAAACCTGTCTTCTAAACATTTCAAAAATATTCAGATAAGTAATAGAGAACATAAGACGAAAGTTTGAATTATACTGTTAAAATTTTAAATCTGTACCTGTAACATATAGAAAATAACAACACAGGTATATTATCCATGTCCCCATGAATTTAAATTGTAACGTGATTCTCATCATCAAGTACATCAAAACTCATTTTTACCTAATATGTCAGAGTGCTAAAGAAATACACATTGACTCCTTGTTACAAATTGCCATATGCCAAACATTTTCAAATAGGCTGTTTTGACCTACGTCCAACATACATTCATGTACTTCAATCCATTAGGGCTAAACCCCAAAGCACAGTACTGCTGGCCTCGATAGGAAATTTAGAGTTGGGAAAAATTAGTTTCAAATGAAACATTCTTCATTTATGCTGAAGGTATCCAATGGAGTGGAGAGAGAATTTTATTGTCAAATATCAGTAGGCAATATCATATGAAAAGGTCATTAAATTTTTTAACAAGCATGAATTTTTAAAATACTTTTATTGGGGGCTCTTACATCTCTTATGAAAATCCATACATTCATCCAGTGTGTTAAGCACATTTGCACATATGCTGCCATCATCATTTTCAAAGCACTCTCCTCCCACTTGAACCCCTGATATCAGCTCCCCATTTCTTCCCCCTCCCTTCCACGCCCACCCTCCTTCACCATCCCTTGATAAGTTATAGATTATTATTTCAATATCTTACATTGTTCTCTGTTATAGGTTGATCCTTGTGATTGATTCCTGCTTTCTCCCCACCACCCTCCTCTAATCCTACTCGTATCTATTCTCTCGTTGTAGGCCCTGGGGGGGTTATCTAGCCTGGATTCCCTGTGTTGTGGGTTCTTGTCTGTAGCAGTGTGCATGCTTTGGTCTAATCAGTTTTGTAAAGATAAATTGAGGTCATGATAGTGTGATGGGGGGAGAAAGCACACCTAAAAGGTCATTAATTTGACTATGAAAATTTTGTGAATAAATCAACTTCCTTTCTGGAAATCTTCAATAGGAATTTCATTATCTGCGGTGATCTGAAACATTAATATTGAGAATGAGAGACTAAATTATCAAAAATTATTTATAAATGCTGCCCATTATAGATGTTTATCTGAAGATGCTGCCTTGAGGCTGCTATCCTCTACCCATCAGTGTCACTTAGCTAGCTTGTTTTTCTAGACAATGGCTGGTGAGGGAGTCTCTCCATCTATTTACATCTGAATTTTTGCACGTTAAATTATGCTGGGGTGGGGGGATAGGGAGAAGCACTCACATTATTGAAAGGATGCAAAACACTGATTAGCTCATCCTCAAAATGTTTAACAAGATCACAGCAGGAGATTAAGGGAAGTCTAGAGAGAACAA
Organism: Tenrec ecaudatus; assembly: GCF_050624435.1. Lineage (NCBI taxonomy): Eukaryota > Metazoa > Chordata > Mammalia > Afrosoricida > Tenrecidae > Tenrec > Tenrec ecaudatus. Next base: position 104,804,803 of record NC_134530.1, read on the forward strand.
TCAAGCGCTTGCTAAATAGCAAAATTCACCTAGCCTCACAAAATTGCCATTAATGTTCAAAGTTAAAACAACAGCAGTAATTATGACCAGCGCTGTACCTTGATGTAAGGGAATACAACTCCCTAAACTAAACTGTATCGACAGCAGAGTCTTAGAGGAGACCAGTCATTCTGTAAAGGAGCTCAACATTATGTTAATAGCTGCCATGACAAGGTCCGACACTTTCCATATTAGAACTTGGCAGACCTATCCTCCCAGATGGTCACAGTCATTTCCATTTTCACGATACACATTTCCTTCTCCTTCATTACAAGCAGTGGAGTGGAAAAGGTGGACAGTTGTTGGTGTCAGATAGAACTAGGTTCAAATCCTAGCTTTTCACTTACTGATAATAAAAGTCAGATTACATCTTTGTCCTTGAGTTTCCTATTTTTTTTTCAAGGCAGTAATATCCATCTTCAGGAGAATTAAGTATGTGGGAATTGTGATAATTAAATATAATTTAAGCCGAGTATATGACACTGGAAAGATACTAAATAAATGTAAGTTTCTCTCCTAATCTGATATGAGTGAAGCTTTACAGGTGCTAAAGTATATGAGCACAAACTTAAAATTTTATGCAATTCAGTTTGACTTCCAAGCTTATTAATATTGGAAGTGCTATATACACACTTTTTAAACATTCCATTTTTTTATAAGAACATCTCCATCTTTAAATAGCAAACATTCCACTTCAAGCTCTCTGTTCATGACCATGAACTAGGAACATTAGGCAGTAAGGAGATAGTATTGAAATCAACTTTTGAGGCCTTTGAGAACTAGGAGAAAACAGAATATCACAGAACCGGAATTCTAGTGAAGCAGGAGTTATGTCAGTACTAGCTATAATATGAATATGGAGCAGGAGCTATGTCAGTACTAGTTATAATATGAATATGGAGCAGGAGTCATGTCGGTACTAGTTATAATATGAATACACATGTGGTAGCCATCTTGAGTTCACTGGTAATAATTAAAATGCCATGAAATGCTGAAATCATTCTGATGAAATTAAATTATCCATATCTAAAACAAAGGTCAGATTCAGCATCAGTTACAGCAGTTTATGGGTTGGATTTCTTAACATAACTTTAAGCTGTCATAACATAATAGAACTGGCTCAAAACCCCTACACCAGAACAGAAATAAATCGTGCTGCTAAAGGAAGTACCTTCATCATTTCTAGCAGTCCTTCAGGAAGCGCTAGTGCCACAGGAGTTATGCACTTGGCTGCGAACTAAAAGACTAGAAGTTTGAACCGCGAACAGCCACGTGCGAGAAAGCTATGGCAGCCTGCTTCTGTAAAGATTGACAGCCTGGGCAATCCTATGGTGCAGTTCTACTCCGTCTTAGAGGGGTCACCATCAGTCAGAATGGACTCAACAGGAACAGGTTAGCAAATTTTTATTAAAATCCTTGTGAAAATATGTTGAGCTTTTTTTAGATCCTTTTATTGGGGAAATTGAGATTTTTTTTAAACGCTTTCAAACATATATATATATTAGAATGATCTGTGTATTATGTTACCAAATTGGTTTGATACAATGTAGAAATAGCATAAAAGGGGAAAAGTCATTTAAAAGTTCAAACTAAAAATTCATTCCTTTGACTACAGCCAATTAAAAGATGTTAGCATAAACTTAAAGTAGTGGACTTGGTGCTCTGAAAGTAATCAATAACAGCAGTTGATCTTATTTATTCTTCCTCTATGCTGAATGTATAATCTAAGAAACTAGACTACATAAAGAGGAACATCACCAGCACTGGAAAAAGACTAACAACTAACAATATGCTGCAGATGGCACGACCTTACAGGCCAAAAAACAGAACAAGTTTTGAAGCACTTTCTTATGAAAGTAAAGGAATACAGCTTTCACCTGAATACTAGAAAGGAAAAATTCTCACAACTAGACAAGTGAACATCGTGACAAATCGCAAAAAAAAATCGAAGTTGTTAATGATCTCAATCTACTTGGATCCACAATCAATGCTCATGGAAACAGCAAAGATCGAATATATTACATTGGACAAATCTGCATCAAAAGTCCTTGTTAAAATTCTGAAAAACAAAGATGTCATTTGATGGCTAAGGAACACCTGATTCAAAACCAAAAATACAAATTAAAGTCTGGTCATCAAGACTCCTAGGGATACTATAGGACCGGAAACTGTCCCCTTAGGGTTTCTAAGACTGTCATCTGTACTCAAAAGCAAACAAAAAAAACCCACTTTTATCAAGTCAATGCTGACTCATTAGGGACTACCTTTGAGTTTCTGAGATTAAAACTATTCATGAGAGTTTATGAAAGTAGAAAGCCCAATCTTTCAGGTGGTTTTGAACTGCTGACCATGCAGATCACAGCCCAACGTGTAACCACTATACTACCAAGACTCCTTTTCACAGAAGCAGACAACTGCATTTTCCTCCTGCAGAGTTGTCTATGGACTTGAATTGCTGACTTGGCAGCACCACGAGGACTCCTTCAACTGACCCAAGCCTTGATCTCTTCATTCACCTCATCAGCATGAGCAAACTGACCATGACAAAAAGAATGGATACATTTGTATAGTAGTGTTGGTGAAGACCACTGAAGGTGTCGTGGACTGCCAGAGAACAGACGAATCAGTCTCCGAAGTAATGCAACTGGAGTGCTCTTAGAAGCAAGCATGGTAAGGCAACATCTTGTTTATTCTGGACCTCTTGAGGAATTTCCAGTAACTAGTAAATGATGTTATGTTTGATAAACTAGAATGTCAACAAAAATGAGGACAACCATCCATGACATGAACTGTGCAATCATGAGCTCAACAATGCCCTCAAGCCTCAAAAATCTCAGAAATGATAGAGCCAGACAACATTTCATTCTGTCATATGAGGTGGGCGTGCATCAGCGCCAAGTTTATAGCAACAAAACAACCTTTATTTAGTAACATCCCAGACCCTTTACTCAACCCTAACAATTCTATAGTGCAGGGAGTATTAATATTCCTGTATTACTGTTGAGGGGGAGCCTAAAAGATGTTAATTAAAAAATTAGTCAGTGGAAGATCAGTGTTGGAACACCACTTGCCTCTAGAGAACCACCCTATTTGCACTATTTGAACCTTACAATGTTGCATTTTCCAAAGCTTAATGTGGAAGAGAATGATGGACTGCCACAGGTGAAAAATCCTCAGAAGTTCCTCAGAAGATGCACTTGCTTTAGACCCTTCTGAGTAAATTGTTGGATGGGTATATTTGGCAATAACCAAGCAGCATATCCAAATGTTGCTGTCGTTGTCATTGTTAGGTGTCATCAAGTCACTCCAACTCATAGTGACCATATGTATAACAGAATGAAACACTTTCTGATTCTACCCCATCTTCACAATTTATAGTTGATGTTGTATTTTTTTAAAGAGACTATATTAAGATAGAAATAAAGATATTGTTAGTCCCTGGGACTTTTGAGTAATTGCTTAATTCCAAAATCCTAAGAAAGCGGAATCTCTACAGAGTTCCCTGATTCTGTATGGCTGGAAGAAAAAAGAATATAGAAACCTTCAAGTGAACTATAAATCTGTGAAAGTGTACGCAACTGGAAGAGTGTGATGTCACTTATACCAACTGCTATCAGAAAAGGAAGTGGGAGGGAACCTTGAAAGGATGTGGGAAATAAACGCTTAAGATTTAGGGTCTGAAATAGTAACTAATAGGCTACTAAATACTATTTAATAAGGAGTGTGAGGTCGGTCGGGGATGATTTAGCCTTTCCCATTTCTCTGAGATTATTATTTTCTGAATTAATTTTATTCCATACCGACATCCAAGAGAGAAGAAAATTAGAACATGGACTACTCATTATTGGTAGGGCAATTTCTCTGAAATAGTAGCTCATAACTTATTCATGTGTAGCTACACTACCCTATAGCCACAGTAATGAGTGCAGCCTTCTCTGCGTATAGTTAAATATATTTAGCTAGACACAGAGTGCCTGTCCCCACTAATTATCCTAATTTATGGATTGGTGCCTGAAAAAATTGACATGTTTTGTGCTTGGATCAAACAGCAAGACTTCACGTGAAAAATCAGCAGAATAACTGTTGGGAGCACGGCACTAAATCAGCTCCTTAGAAACCCTTGTATGATGGGAGCATTCCAAGATTCCTTCAGCTCGAGGTTCTAGCAATGAAGAACAGATTACTTCCTCTCTTTTTTGTGTGTGTCCTTGGTATGTTTATAAAACGGAGAGATTTGAGGAAAGAGCAATGTGCTTTAGAGAGGCACGCGCGCGCGCACACACTCAGGAGGGTGAGGGGAGTGGGGACCCTGCTTGTCCAGGCACCAGAGGAGATCTCCGCAGAGCTGTAGCCACCTGGAGAAAGCGAACCCCCAGCAGATAAGTAATCCTCCAAAGAGGGGGTTGGGGGACCCTATAAAGAACGCCGTCTTTGCTCTTGGGTTTTCTCAGAGAATTTATGGAGGGGAAGGGTGCGCAGTTGAAGAATACTTAAAATAATCTCGTAGAGGGAGGAGGCAGCTCTCCACCAGGACAGCAGGTGCCAGGGCAGGGGCCTGGCCCTGGGCCGGCCCTGAACCCGCGGAGACCCCTCCTCCTCAGCGGAGTGCTTGCTCTTCGCGGCTGGAATGTGGCTCCACACACGCACACACGCTCGCACGGCATTCCCGGTCACAGGCTCCATCTCCAGGAAGCGGGCAGCCACCTTCCGGTCATCTGCGGTCGGCACCAGGTTGTCCATGAGCATCCAGAAGGGCCTGGCTCTGCGCAGACTGCAGCGCCCGGTGGAACTGGAATAGGGACCACCCGAGAACAGCCCGAGCCATACACGAGGCTGAAGGACCCCCTCTTCCACATCCTGCCTCAGGACCTTGGTGACATCGGCCAGGTACTTCAGGTAACTGGGGTCCAAGCCTCCTTCCAAAGAGCCCAGGCCCACAAGCTCTTTCTGGATGTCCCCAAAAAGGGACAGCACCCGGTCTGGCTCGCTCTTCCAGGCAAGCACTGTCTTACACATTTCAAAAGGGCTCTCCTGTTCGTCTCCAGGAAACGCCTTCAGGCGACCCCACCACTTTCTGCTTGGGAAGGGCAGGCCGAGGCAGCACACCCAGTTACTCATGGTCTGAACGTTGTCCGAGTCCCAGGCTGACCAGCGTACCCACACATCGGAAACAGTCGCAGCGGATGCAGTCAGGGTTTTCGCAGATGAGCAGCGTCTCGCCCAAGCAGGAGATGGAGCGGTAGGACTGGTACCCATCATTGTCGTACAGGAAGAGGGAGTTCAGGAACTTGTTCGTACAGGAAGCGCACATGGCTCCCTCAAGGCGAGGGTGTCCTGTCCAGACCTGGAAGCTCCCACAGCAGATGCAGATGTCTTCTATGTGTCTCTGCTTAACCCTGACTTCATGGGCAATAAGATCTCTGTCAAGTCGGGTCAAAGACATGGCAGCTGGTTGGAGTCCACTGAGATGGCGTCCATGGTCTGGGCCTCCAAGTCCGGGACTGCTAGGATCCTTCCAGATGGAGGGGTTCTTATCTCTTCTTTTGGAAACCGGGCCTGGTGTCTGTGATAAGTGGCTGCGCTCATCAAGTTCATTCAGACTCATGGAGCCAGTGTCCTAGAGGACAGTGCAGAACTGCCCTTGTGAGTCTCCGAGGCTGTCAATGGTCACAGGAGTAGAACGCCCCATCTTTCTTTTGCGGATGAGTGGTGGTTTAGAACTGCTGATCCTGGGGTTAGCAGCCCAACGATTAATGGACTACGCCACCATAAGAGCAGACACTCTCAGGCACTTCAGGCGCCAGGTCCAAGCAGAGAGCCCTGTTTTTTACACATTGTTCCCAGTGAAACCACCTTTAGTAGAAGAAAAAAAATTCCAAATAGTTCCAAAGTTCAACTCTGTATTTCTCATTTTTCAATAGGTTTTTATACGATGCCTTCTAACTCCACTACAGAATACAAATGATTAGAAACACTGACAGGACAAACAGAAGGGGAGAACATCAGAGTTCTTGCCAATAAGCTTTCCAGCTCAATTCTCACTGGCCCAGACGTAAAACTTTCTTCCATTGTAGACTCTCTAGTGTCTTTCTAAGGATGGCCACCAGGGATGTTTTCCCCGGGATGTTTTCCCCTTATCTGTCATGTAAGTATTGGACAGTAAACCAAAAGGTTATTAGATCAAACCCACCAGTCAGTCTGCAAGAGAAATATGAGACTGCTCCTATAAAGATTTACAACCTCAGAAACCCTGTATAGGGACACAAAGAGTCAGAATCAGCAGTGTGTTTTTGGTTTGCGGTTAACATCCTTCTAAGCATCCCTGATGGCACAATGGTTAAGTACTCATCTGCTAACAGAAAGGTTAGTGGTTCAAAACCACCAGTCACTCCATGGGAGGAAAATGGAGCAGTCTGTCTGCATAAATTTCACATCCTTGGAGCCCCTCTGGAGCATTTGACCCTGTCCTCCAGGAACCACATTGATGACTTGGAATCAACTCGATAATACTACGTTTGGTTTGAGTTTGGGTTTGAACTATTCTTCTCACTTTGAGAATTCCTTAAAAATTGACCTCTTTAAAATTTGCCTTGTGTATTAGACAGGATTTTCTAGAGAAACAAAACACTAATAATTTATATATATATATTTAAGTAGATAACATAATAAACAAACAGTTAATTAATCTATGGAGCAGTACAAAAGCCTCAGTGCAACTCGCTTCCGTGAGACAGCTAGTACACTGGCAGTCCTTCAAGTCTTGAGGGCCGCCAGGTAGTCCTCTCTAGAGCAATTCAGGCTATCTAGCCATAGGCAGCAAACAGAGAGTCATATCACCAACAGCCAGCCAGATAACAGGGTCTGACAGTCCCCAGCCCGAGATATACCTTCCAGTAGCGTGGTGAAGCAGGTCTTGCTGGAACCTCAAGTTACAGCAACACAGTTCACGGGTTAGGTGTCCCACAGGTAGTGTAGCTCACAAATGGAGGCACAGAACAAGCAAGGCAGATGATGGTCCGATGATCAAAGAGCAAGAGAGAAAGAGGCGAGGCTCACCGAGCCATTTATTTCTCTGCCCTTCAATTAATCCCACATGTGTTCATTGGCCATGTTGGCACAACAAAACTACCTTTCTCATTGCTTTCCCATTCTCTATATTTCTGCTTTTCCTTTGTTGGCAATTCAGTTTTTCCTCCTTTCCGCCTAAATTAGTCCTCTGATTCCTACTCAGATTTACCACAATGATGGAAATTTTTTAAATCACCTAGTTTTAATAGCCAATTATTTATTTTCACTCTATTCCACACAAGAATGAAACATCCAAGTTACGCTAGTCTCCCTTAAAGATGTTTTGAATTGCCTTTCACAGAAAAATATAGTGGCTTCCATTTGCTTTCCACATAAAATCAAGCTCCTAATTATATGTGTTTATCCAATTCCAACAAACACCTACATGAACATATTCCTACAATTTTATTCACTTTTGTTGCAAAGTTTTGTTTTCAAATATGCTTTATACTTGGGTTGATTTACATGACTTTGTTCTCTTTGACTTATGGATGGAAGGCTTCTCTTCAGATAACCACTCATTTTCCTATCATTCTGCTTGAAGACAGATTGTGCTCAGTCTGTGTTCTCCCATAAGAAAGTTTAGTCCCATCATTGTGTTTTTAAATTCTTTTCCCTGTGAGCCAAGTCACATGCCACCTCCTCCTTATAGACTTCATTGATCACTTATCTGCAAAGAACTTTACATATCTGCTAAGCCCCTGACAAATAAATATTAACCTCATGTAATAAAGTTGAAAACTTTGCTATCTTCCAGTAGGATGCAAAGAGGTAGACTTCATGTAAAATTCATTATTCTGTCTCCACAAATAATAACTAACCCATTGTAACTACTTAATGCAGTATTGGTTAATAGGATTCAAATAACAATAAGCCAAATGCCCAAGGTTATCCATACTTCTATTTGAGATTTCATTAAATGTATAATAAAGATAAAGAAATATATATGTATTTTCATTTACTTCAACAGAAATAAACCCGAAATGTAAGTTCAAATACAAGAATTTATGTGGGTTGTTGGAGAAAGAACACCAATCATTTCCTGCCACATATCACTACTCTGTGGTCACCCCAAATCAGCAGACACTCCTACAAGGGGGGTCAGTGAACCTTAATGGAAGTTCAAGTCCAGAGGCTGGGGAGGGGGCAGACATAGCTATCTCAGGCAAGGTGATTTCACTTCTCTTGGTGAGTCAACTACGTAGGGCCACCTGTCATTTAACATGACTTACATAGACGCCCCTCCAAAGGGAGAATACATCCAGTATTATGCTCCAAATTGGGCACTTTGGACCTAGTTTCTACCCAGCCCTTAGTGACTGAGGTCAGATGCTACAGACAATGGAGATTTTAGACTATGTCATTTCAAGATGCACAGTATCCTTCATAGGCCACACCAGAATGGGGTTTGGAAAGCCCACTGAGCAAGTTGGACTTTACCTGAAACACACTTGCAGTAGATTAAAGGAACTGAAATACTATCTTGGACTTCAGGCGAGAAGCCCTAGTATGAGAAGCAGCAGATAACTGCTATTTCAAGGTGGTGGGTTTGGAAGTCATTGGGCTTTGGTTCAAATCTCTTGCTTTGGGGTGCCCAATAAATAACACCTCAAAGACGACCATATTTTTACTATTTTCATATTCGCTTTGCTTCTTGACGATACGTCTTAGTCCAGCAGGCATAGCTATACCTTTGTGAATAAGTATTTTATTGAAAGTTTTTGCCTATTTCCAACCCTCATTGTGTGCATAAATAGTGTCCAATGACCTAAAAATGTTTTTAAATCATTTTATTGGGTGCTCATATAACTCTTTTTTTTAATCATTTCATTGAGGCTCATACAACTCATTACAATCCACACATACATCACTTGTGTAAAGCACACTTATACATTCATTGCCATCATCATTCTCCAAACTTGCTTTCTGCTTGGGTTCCTGGGATCAGCTCCTCATTTTCCTTTTTCCCCTCCCCCTCCCTCCCCCCTCCCCCCTCCCAAATGAACTCTTGATAATTTATAAATTATTATTTTATCTTATCTTCATACAACTCATCACAATCCATACATACATCCATTATGTCAAGCACATTTGTACATTTGTTGCCATCATCATTCTCAAAACATTTGCTTTCAACTTGAACCCTTGGTATTAGCTCCTTAATCACCTAAAATTTTAACAGGTAAAAGTGGACAGCTAAAAAGCTGTCCCTTACTTGTATATTGTTCTAAACAGTATTTTAAATTCCAACATTGGATAAATTAATGATCCTATGAATAAAAATACCATATGACTCATGAAAATGATTTATAAGACAACCAAATACATTGACAATGATGTCTCTAAAGGGGAATAGGGACACATATAAATCATAGACACCTGCATGGATTTTGAGCTTTCACTTCATTGTAATCCTAATCGAAGAACAATTTGTTGTTATGATGTGCCCCTACTCAATACTTGCCTTCAAGAACAGATCAATGAAGACATGGGTGCGATAGCAAAGTGTTCTAAAAATCAGATGGTGCCAGCCATCAGCAAGAATAATATCTGGGGTTTTCCAGGCTTATCTGAAAACAAGCTGCTATCAAAATAAGATGTCAACTCAGTCTACATGGAAGAATCACATCAGTCTGTGTTATCCAGGGATTGTAAATACATTAAAATCCAAGACCAGGGAAAGGAATGGTAATAAATTCTGAGCACCCATTTTGCAGAAAGCTGTAGATGACAGTGAAAGCACAAAAACCATCGGCAGGAGTCCCACACAGACTCAGCCTCAAGTGAATACCTCTGACTGTTGACCAGGGGTGCGAATTACCTTGCTCTCAAGCAAAGGGCATTGGAAAATGGACTAAAGCAGATATACTGGGGTTGAAATGAACACCTTATCATTTTCCCTCCATTTTGATACATATTACAATTGCTCTAGCTTTTATTGTTTTCTGGTTTCTTTTCTATTGAGGTTTTGCTCTGTTTTGTTCTTCTTGTTGGTTGGGTTGGTAGGAACTCCAGGACAGACAAACCCAGCGTGCAGTAACTAGACTAACAGTTTCTTATGGGTGTGGCAGGGGAGGTTTGGGGGAGGGGAAACGGGAAACTAATAATACTGAGAAGGAGGAAATGTCCTAAAATTTATTGGGGTGATTACTCCTAACCTTTTTAAATATGTTTACATCATTAAATTATATAACATTTATACTCATGTATAAGTTGAGTTTTTTAGCACATCTTTATGCTGTTTTGTGGTGAAATTAGGTGCCTCCTATGAAAATCAATTTGGCGATATCTAAAACAGATGGAAATTGAGCTACCATATGACCCAGCAATCCCCCTACTGGGTGTATACCCAGAAGAGGCAAGAAACAAACCACGGCCAGATATCTGTTTTCCAGTGTTCATTGTGGCACAGTTCACAATTGCAAGGAGTTGGAAATAACCCAAATTTCCATCAATAGATGACGAATGCATTAAAAAACTGTGGTACATACATACAGTGGAGTACTATGCATCGCTTAAAAGCAGTGATGTATGTATAAAACATATCATCACATTGGGAAGAACTAGAGGAAATTTTGCTAAACGAAGTAAGCCAAGCACAAAAGGACAAGTACAACATAAGTCCGCTGGGGTAAGCTTAAAAAAATTCAAAAGGGTTCATAGGGAAAAAGTTACTATATACAAACATTCCTGGGGTGAGGTCCAGGTAGTATGTCAGGGGCCAGACCAAATCCAGGGATACATACGGTAGCCAACTAAAAAAAGGGGGATGGGAGAAAAAGAAATGGATAGCAGGGGAACAGGGCACTAACCCACCCAAGGGGAGGCTTTGGTTATATCTCCACAGGGAAAGAGGGACCAGACTTCAACCCAGTGCTCCAAGATGTGAATGCAATATACCAGCATAGAATAGGGAACCAATAGAGAGGCATGAGGGGCTGGCCCCAATCCCAACTACATGGACACCTACTCCTCCCCCCAGAAGAATTTATTTCAGAGGACAGTACTGAAGCTGCAGCTCAGGGAGAGGGACACGTGTGATCAGAGCACATGGGAGCAAATGAAGGGGGAAGAAGAGAGAGTGGAGCACATCCTGGCCCACCAAGCCTTGAGGACAATATTCCCACTCAGAGCAGCCTATCCACAGAGAAGACCATATGGCTGGCCCCACTATGAGACATGACATCCCTCACCAACCCATAGCCCTACAAGGGGACAACACTATAGACACAGTGTTGGAATTGTGCCCGATCTGATTCCACCACACAGAGGCAAAACACTAATGGCATACAACAGAACAGCAAGGGGAACAGAGCAACAAAGTCCCCAGGGAACACCAAAAATAGACTTTGGGGCCAGGGAATGGTAGCCCATCAGACTCGACCAGAGAGCACTCCTAAAAGCCAACAAAGAGTCCTTGAACTATCTATAGGCTTTTTTTTTTCATTAGTTGTGTTGTTTTTTTCTTTTTTCTGTTGTTGCTTGAAGAGTTTTGCTCTGTCTTCTTTCTGTACATGTTATTATCTCCGCAGGTCTGTCTAAATAAGATAGACTGGATGAACAATCTAGGGGAGGAAACAACAGGACTGACAGTTCCGGGGGGACATGGAAAAGGGGGAGGTGGAGGGAAGAAAGGAAGGAAGTGGTGTTAACAAACCCAGGGATAAGGGAACAACAAATGATCCAAAATCAGTGGTGAGAAGGGTATAGGAGGCCTGATAGGGCTGGATCAAGGGTAATGTAACCGAGAGGAATTGCTGAAACCCAAATGAAGGCTGAGCATAATAATGGGACAAGAGGAAAGTAAAAGGAAATAGAGAAAAGAACTGGGAGGCAAAGGATATTTATAGAGGTCTAAAAAAAGGCATGTACATATGTAAATATATTTATATATGAGGATGGGGAAATAGATATATGTGCAAATATTTATAGGTTTAATATTGAGGTAGCAGCTGGACATTGGGCCTCCACTCAAGTACTCCCTCAATGCAAGAACACTTTGTTCAATTAACTGGCATTCCATTATACTCACCCTCCTGACATGATCGCTGAAGTCCAAGCAAGTGCATAAGCAAATATTGCGAAGAAAGCTGATGATGCCCGGCTATCAAAAGATATAGCATCTGGGGTCTTAAAGGCTTGAAGGTAAACAAGCGGACATCTAGTTGAGAAGCAACAAAGCACACATGGAAGATGCACACCAGCCGTGTGACCACGGGGTGTCAAAGGGATCAGTTATCAGGCATCAAAGAACAAAAAATCATATCATTGTGAATGAGGGGGAGTACAGATTGGAGACCCAAGACCCATCTGTAGGTAACTGGGAATCCCCTTACTGAAGGATCACAGGGAGGAAATGAGCCAGGCAGGGTGCAGTGTATAGCAACAATGAAACATCCAACTTTTCTCTAGTTCCTAAATGCTTCCTTCCCATCCGCTATCATGATTCCAATTCTACCTTACACATCTGGCTAGACCAGAGGATGTACAATGGTACAGATAGGAACTCGAAACACAGGGAGTCCAGGACAGATGAACCCTTCAGGATCAGTCATGAGAGTGGCAATACTGGAAGGGTCAAGGGAGGGTGGGGCATAAAGGGGGAACCGATTACAAGTATCTTCATATAACCTCCTCCCCGGGGGACGGACAACAGAAAAGTGGGTGAAGGGAGACTTTGGATAGTGTAAGATATGACAAAATAATAATAATTTATAAATTATCAAGGGTTCATTGGGAGAGGGGAGCAGAGAGGAAGGGTAAAAAATGAGGAGTTGATACCAAGGGCTCAGGTAGAAGGCAAATGTTTGGGGAATGATGATGGCAACAGATGTACAAATGTGCGTGACACAATGGATGTATATATGAATTGTGATAATAGTTGTACAAGCGCCAAATAAAATGATTATTTTTTTAAAGATTTAAAAAATGTTTCAGAATTTATTTGGGAAATGATCTTAGAAAATATTAGCAGGGAAAGAAAATGTAAAACATGCAATAGAGAAGGACCAATATAGGATGTTCTAGCCAACAAAGATTGCTATAAATTAGAATTGGCTCAATGGCAGTGAGTTTATGCAAGATGTCTTGGGACTCCTGGGTGTTAATTCCACAAGGTAACTCCGGAGCTCATGTAGAACATGCACTTCAGAGGTATATCAGTAAAACATGTACTTCAGAGGTATATCAGTAGAACATGCACTTCAGAGGTACGTCAGGAACTGGAGTGTTGTTAATTCCTATTAGTCATTGTTTGAAGGACATAAGGACAGTGGCATTAATTCTCTTTTAGCTTGCCTCACAGACAGGTAAAGCAAATCCCTGCAGTCATCAAAACCCTCAGTCTACACAGTACAGGTGCTGGCAGTTGAATAGGACATTGGGAAATGGAAAGGGCGAGATGATATAGGTGAAGGTACCAATAGCATCTGATTCACACAATAATCAAAAGAATGGAAAGAGGGCCATGAGGGGACATGTATCTCCAATAAATTTTTAAAAGATAGAGAGAAGATGTAGTGGGGGAGACTGACAAAATACAGAAGAAATGCCAAGAATTCACAAGGAGAAGCCCAGGAGGGAATTATCATCAATCTACCTTGTGGAATCCCATTCCCAGATAGGATCAAGACTCAGAAGCTGTGAGTGAAAAACAGCTGAAGAAGAAAAAAAGATGGCAATCGAGGACCGGGGCACTAATCCACCGAAGGGGAGGGTATTGTTTATGTCTCCACAGCAAGGGGAGATAGTAGACCTCATTCTGGTGCACTAAGCCTTGGGAATGACATTCCTGCTCAGAGCAGCTCATTCACAGAGAACTGCAGGACCAGCCTCAGCTGGAGACATGCAGTCCCCTCCCTAGGTGGCAGCACTAAGGAAGATAGCACTGAAGATACAGCTTGGGGAGAGAGGCTAATCTGACTCGCTCAGATGGGGACAAACCAAGAGGGGAGTGCAACAGAGCAGCAATGGGAGCAAAGCCACCAAGTCCAGATTGTACTTGGCACCTCATCTGAACTGGTTGGGAGATATTCACAAGGGGGCCACTGAAAGGTTAAAGGTGTAATGGGGTGGGGATGGTGGTACAAAACTGCTTCATCTCTGAGTGCAGGAAGAGTAATGGGGTCTTGTAGGTTTGCCCCTCAGTCACAAATGCTAAGGACTAAAAGGGTTTAAGTGCTTTTAGGTAAGCGGATCCTGGGAGATGGAGCCCTGAAAGAAACGGGATTGGACTGACGGATAAGAACAGGGCCTGCTCGCTATTTAACAGAGGGATGCTCATCGACTCTGGGTCAGGACAACAGTTGGACTTGTAACTGTATGATCTCTCTCTGTCTTCTTTTGCTTTTGGTGTTTTTCTATACAAGATAGGTAGGATGAGCAATCCCAAGGAGACAGCAACATGTCCAATGGGTCTGGGGGTCATTGGAGAGGTGGCGGCAGGGGGAGGGGAGCGGTGAGCCAATAAAGACAGTGACAGGGAAATAGGACAGGGATTTAAAATTGATGGTGAGGAGGGTGTAGCACTCCTGGTTTTGTTTGATCAATTGAAATGTATCCAAGAGGATTTACTGACAGGTTAATGATGGGTAAACATGATAGTGGGGCAGGATGAAAGAAAGAGAAGAACAAGGAAGTAAAAATTATATAGAGAGATATGTATGTATGAAAATATATAAAGCTAGGTGTGTTTAACTATGTAGATAGATGATAGGTAGATGATAGATAGATAGATAGATAGATAATTTAACAAGGAAGCAGATGGACTCTGGGCCTTTACTTAAACCTTACCTCAGTACAAGAATAGATGGTTCTAATAATGTGTTCTAATAAGGGATTATGCTCACCTTCCCAACAAGGTTGCTGAGGACAACATGGTGCATAAGCAAATGTGCTGAAGAAAGCTGATGGTGTCTGGCTATTAAAAGATATAATCTGGGTTTTGTTTTTTTCCCCTCCCTCCTCCACTCTCCCTCCCTTATAAACCCTTGATAATTTATAAATTATTTTTTCATGTCTTACACTGACCAATGTATCCCTTCACCCACTTTTCTGTTGTCCGTCCCCCTGGGAGCGGGGTATTTGTAGATCATTGTGATTTGCTTCCACTTCTCCCCCCACCTTACCCTTACCTTCCTGGTATTGCTACTCTCATTATTGGTCCCAAAGGGTTTATCTGTCCTGGATTCCCTGTGTTGCAAGCTCTTATCTGTACCTATGCACATGCTCTGGTCTAGCCAGATTTGTGAGGTAGAATTGGGATCATGGGGCTAAAAGCATTAAAGAACTAGAGGAAAGTTGTATGTTTCATTGGTGCTATACTGCACCCTGACTGACTCATCTCTTCCTTGTGACCCTTCTGTAAGGGGATATTCAGTTGCCTACAGATGGGCTTTGCACTCCACTCTCCACTCCCCTCATTCACATTGATAGGGTTTTTGGTTCTGGGTCTTTGATACCTGATCCCATAGGCACTTCAGGATCACTTCAGGATCAAACAGGCTGGTGTGCTTCTTCATGTGGACTTTGTTGCTTCTCAGCTAGATGGCCGCTTGTTTATCTTCAAGCCTTTAACAAGCATCTAGGTTTGAAGTTAAACTGGCAGACATTTAGCAAGGAAGCAACAAAGCCCACATGGAAGAAGCACACCAGCCTGGGTAATCATGAAGCACCAACAGGAATAGGTGTCAGAAGTTCAGAAACAAGCAATCAAATTGATGTCATAGACAAAGTGGCGACCTCAAACCCACAGGTGTAAGATAATTGGACAGTCCCTCACAGGAGGGCCACAGGGAAGGGATGATATATCCAGGGTCCAATACAGCACTGATGAAACACTTAACTATCCTCTAATTCTTTAATATATCCTCCTCTTACTATTATGGTCTCAGTTTTACTTCATTAATCTTGTTAGGCCTCCATATATTTGTATAATTAAGAGCATTCAATGCATGAAATCCAAAATGGATAAACCCTTCAGAAACAGTAATGGGAGTAATGATTCCCTGAGGGTGCAGGAAGAGAGGGGGCAGAATTGTAGGTGAAAGGATACATTGGATGGTGCAAGATACAGCACAACAGGGGAGGAAATAGTAACAATAATATAATAAGAAGGGTTCCTGGGGTATAGGATGGGGGAGGGAGGGGTAAAGGGCAGCTGATATGAAAGAGTTCAAGAAGAAAGAGCATGTTTTGAAACTGGGTGTTATAATAACTGTAAGAACCCCTAATAACACAATTTTATAAATAAATAAATAATGTTTAAAAACAGAGCTGTAAACAGAGGAAGTAACAAAAAGGTATGTTTCGCAGAGACTTGTTTTTGTACAGCCATTGAGCTAAAAATGATTTTCGCATTTCGAAAAGGCTGTTAAGAAGGGGGGAGGAGAGCGCATACAACAGAAACTGTATGTAGTGCGAAAAACCTAAATTTTTTATCTAGTAGTTAGAGGGGGAAAAAAAAACCTGTTGATCTCCAATTTACACAATAATCAACACACGTATGGTCTCCTCCACAATCCCTGAAAATAAGATGGCCTAAGCCAGGTATTTATCACTGCACAAAAATGTCAGCTATCTTGCCTGATATCTCAAGAAAAAGCCAAGCAGCCCGTATGAGTGTCCATGCCCTTAGTTCAAGCCCTCCTCCATCTGGGAACTAGAGATTCTCAAGCATAATGCTGATGCCCAGTCACAATCCAAAAGGAAGATGCCTGTCAAACAATGTCTCCGACCCAGAACTCTCTGTCAGTTTCACCAGATTCCATAGGCATCTGAGGAAAGACTGTAACGTTATAGAAAGAGACCTAGACTGACAGGAGGGGTGGGGGCGGAGTGACACAAGAAACTGATAATAAGATGTCCATTGGGAACACAAACTGTAAAAAGGAGAGTGAACCGGCCATTAAAAATTCTAATTATATCCCCCCAACTACCATGATCCGAATTCTACCTTGCAGGGCTGGATAGGACAGAGGCTGTACACTGGTACATATGAGGGTTGGAGGTACAGGGAATCCAGGGTGGATGATACCTTCAGGACCAAGGGTGTGAGGGACGATGCTGGGAGAGTGGAGGGTGAGTGGGTTGGAAAGGGGGAACTGATTACAAGGATCCACATGTGACCTCTTCCCTGGGAGAGGGACAGCAGAGAAGGGGGGAAGGGAGACTCCGGATAGGGCAAGATATGACAAAATAACGATGTATAAATTACCAAGGGCACATGAGAGAGGGGGGAAAGGGGAGGGAGGAAAAAAAAAAAAGAGGACCTGATGCAAGGGGCTTAAGTGGAGAGCAAATGCCTTGAGAATGATTGGGGCAGGGAATGTATGGATGTGCTTTATACAATTGATGTATGTATATGTATGGATGGTGATAAGAGTTGTATGAGCCCCTAATAAAATGTAAAAGAAGAAAAGAGAAAAAAATGATTAGGGCAAAGACTGTACAGATGTGCTTTATACAATTGATGTATGTATATGTATGAACTGTGAAAAGAATTGTATCAGCCCCAATAAATTGTTAAAATAAATTTTAAAAATTCTAATTATAAAAGATATTTTGTCAACAGATATTTCAACAGCAAAGCCAGCTCGAGAACAGTGAAGCCATGCATTCAGCCATCTGAAAACAAATAATTGTCAACCAAGGATTCTGTTTCTAGCAAAATGACTTAGTCAATCATGTGTGAAGGTAGAATAAAGATATTTCCGGTTTGCAATGTCTCATTGCTTTCACCTCCTGTGTACTCTGCTTAGGAAGGTTCTTAGAGAAGGTAAACCAGAAAGAAAATATCAAAATAGAGAGCCCCTGTACACGGGAGCATGAACGTTGGTTACAGGACAACAGTTTTGCAATGTCCCTAGAGAAGAGCCGGAATAGACTGCGCCCAGGGGACCGAGTGCTCCTCCAGGGAGGTCAAAAGGAAACCGCATGGGCAGAGAGCTATGAAACAGATGAAGGTATGATGGAGACAGTGTCTAAAGTGATCATTCTTTTGAATATGGAGGTAGGAACATTTTCTACTAAAGATATGGCAGGAAAGTCTTGACATGAGACTCATAGAGAAAGAAATGTCATACTAACACATTATATATGACTCTATAGTAAATATAGAAGCAAATGGTGTTTATTAATGAGAAATGCTGGATGATAGAGGGGGTTAAGAGAAATAGAAGAAAGAACCAGAGTGCTCATGTGCTTGTCTTATCAAGCAGGGAGGAGAGAGGTACTCCCTGTGGCTAAGGGAATGTGAAATGAAGATTTTATTGTGTTTTTGAAGTAAAAAGGAACCTGTACTTTAAACCTGAAAGTAAACAAACTATTGATATAATTAAATGTTGATAAAAGGGGTGGAGAGGTGAAGAGTAGAATAATCGAATTCAATCCTAATCCAACATGGCAACAAAGAAATAGACAATGTCACAGGTAAAATAAATCAAGAAATCATGTGCTACTTGTATATGTTCGAAATACAAAGGAGTCCAGAAATTAGAAACAGATATCAGAATAATCAAAGCCAGAGCAGCCAAACGTAAGTCAGTCCTGACAGTAGGGAGAGGTGTGACAAGGAATGGTAGTTTTTAATTGTAAACTCTTCTATATTGTTGGACTTCTTTCAGCCATGTGAATTAATTACTTCAATAAAATTCAAAGTTTGTCAGTGTATGAATAAGTGTATACAGGAGGTTTCTTAAGAGTTCCTAGAAAATTAAAATTAGAAGATGGTGAAATTTTGCCTGGACATTTTGAACTACATTTCATTCCTGAGATTGTTCCCTCACACAAAATGTAAAACGACAATGCTTAAATGTCAGTGAGAACAATGCAGCCACTACAGGTGCTGGAGGAGGAGACTGACACCCCCTAACAAGCACTACTGCCACAAAATGATGCATATTTTTGACTGTTTGAACAGATGGAAATGGCTCCAATAATTGTCACATAAATTAGCACACGAAGAAGATGAAACAGGGTGTAATTCAAGTAACTGAGCCAAACAAAAACAGCCTCCTCCTCCTCCTTCAATGAACACTTTCTACTGGTTAAAAAAAGCGATGCACAATGTTTTGGCCATGCTGAGGTTCAAATTTAGGACTTGCATCTTCTACCCAGGCAGACTAGTATTTATGGTAAAGGTAATTATACACCCTATGCACTGGCACACCCAATGCATCAGCAAATATAGCAAATATGGCAAATATGACTGTCAGCACAAATCTCAACTCACTTCAGTCTCAGCTGAATAAGCTTCATGAGGTAGCATTTGGGAAAAGATAACAAGCAGAGAAAGCACAAGGCATCAAAGTCAACACCTTGAATTGCTCCTAGGAGTCAATTGTGAAACTACAGGACAGAAACCTACTGTTCTCCCTGTGCCTTATCCAAGGAAGAAATTAGCCTCACTTTTTTCCCCCCTGAGTTGCATTTTCCAAAGGTGTCCCAGGTAGAGTGCATTGCAGCAACCCAATCTTAAAGAACCCCCAGACAGAAGATACACATTGGTATGTTTAGTAAATGAGCTCAGAAATGCAGCTTTGCTCCAGTCAGCCTTACTTAAGCAATGGCCTAAGAGTGAATCGTTATCTGTCACTAAACATGAGACTTTCTTCTGTCTTTGATGCCTGAAATTCGTGCACTTTTAAACACTAGATGACTCTTGATGAAATATTGATAATAATAAATATTCCTCATACTTAACTATAACCCAGCAGTGCCGATGAAGCAAACTGCTTAATAAGATAAAAGCAGAAACTGGTCTGGCCACTTAGACAAAACCCTGGAGCAATAACCCTCAGAGAGCCTTATCTGATGAACCCTCGCTCTTGCCTGCACCTTACCAGCTAACACGCGCCCCTTGAAACAAGCTTAAAACTATCTCTAGTTTCAAAACACCTTTCTCCGAGATAGAGGTGAGACTACCTTCTCTGGGGTCAGGAATCAGCTTATTTCGGCAATGAAAGATAGAGGGGGCAGGGCAGGGGTGATTGATTGTTTGTGAACATTTATATGCAACACGATAGAAATCAAATCCAAAATATCTAAATAAGTATGTAAAGAAATGGGAGTGGTATACAAGCAAAGTGAAGAAGGGAGACTTGGGGTAAAGGACTCTGAAAACTTCATCTGAGAAGGAGAGGTGCTATCATTCATATTCTAGAGAAAACCTTGAACGCATTAAAGATTGACTAATGGTTAAGCTCACTGCCGTTAAGTCAGCACCATCTTGCAGTGACCCTGCGGGCTAGCGCAGAACTATCCCTTACGATTTTCATGGCTGTCAATCTTTGCACAGCAGACGCCTCATCTTTCGCTCCTGGAGTGACCAGTGCATTCAAACTGCTCACCTTTCAGGGGAACGACACTGTGCCACCAGGGCTCCTCTGCCTCAGCTCTAGACCATCGTTAATCAACCTTCTTAAGAGTAAGCCATTCACTGCTTCAATGCAGCATAAGATGAAATGTCCTCAATTAATTCTAGTGTACTAAATGCTTCCATGTCACACGTAAGGACTAAAAATAATGAGATCAGACTTTAACACTCTATGAAGCAAGATAGCATCAAATAAGGAAAAGAAAAACATTAACTTTTTATAATAATGTCCTTATCCTGATGAGATCAACCACAAGTGATAAATGAATTATATTGACTGTACTACATTGTTATTGATTTGTTGAATGTGTTGTTGAATAGTTAATGACATGTCAACCATCTGTTTACAGAGATATATTTCCAGGGATGTCATACCAAAGTATGAAATATTTCCTATCGATGGGAAATGTAAGCCAAACCATAAGGAATTTTTCCAAAATTAACTAATAATAATTTCTTTAATCCCAAATGGTTTAGGAAAGTTTTGTGAAGTATAACACCCAAAAATACTTAAGTATTTTTACTTATATCCTATTACATTTAAGTTATTGTAATTTGTCATACTAAATTATACAATGAAAAATAAAATACAAGTTATCTGAGTCAAATCTGAACAGCAAGATGACTTGATACAAGCATACCTACAGAACTGTTATGTGGTAGTTTAAGACAACTATGAGCACATTGGACAGCATAAAGCGTTGAGGACGCCATGAAGTTTAATTGAAGATCATCGTCTGTGGGCACCTAGGAAACTAGGATGTTGGGTCAATCAACATTCAGGAAGTAATCAAAAATGACAGAAGCTTCTCTGAAGCTAAAACGTTGAAAATATTTTGACTAGGAGGCAGACATATAAAAAGCACCAAGACGTAGTTGGGACCAAGTTTGGATTCTTGTCACAGCTATTTAAAACTATGTGCTGAGGAAGGAAAACTGTTGCCACTACATCTAGACAGATGTGTAAAAGGAACTTTTCAGGGTGAAGGTGATGAGGGAGAGATGTAGAGAAAGGCAGAACACACTTAGGTTTTATAAATGATCCCTTTTTTAAAAAGCAGCTTTCACCTAAAGTGTTACATGGCCTAGTCAGACGGGTGATGAGACTTTTTCACTATAAATTGTTAAGATTTACCATGACCACATACATTTCCAAGTTCCTTAAACTTTAACTTAAACTTTCTGTTGTAATCTGGCTGTCACCTTTCCACTAAAATAAAGGGAAGTTAATCTTCCTGAATAAGAATTTACATGTTTGAAAAATTGTGTTGGCAAAGAATATTGTGTATGACATTCCTTCAGAGAACAAATATCTGGCTTAGAACAAGTCCAGCCAGCATGTTCCTTAGCAGCAAGGATGGTGAGAATTTATCTCCCATACTTTGGGCATGTTATCGGGGTATCAGTCCCTGGAGAAGAACACCCTACTTGGCAGATGGTCAGAAAAGGAGAGGGAGACCCTCAATGAGATAAGATTGACGCCGTGCTTGCAATAATGAGTTCAAACATAGCAGTGCTTGGGAAGATGGTGCACGACGCCACCACGGTGCCCAGGACACAAAGGGGCTTCAACAGTTAGGAGAAATGCTTCATGGTATTTAAAACTATTTGTCCAGGAACTTGTGAAGCCCCTTGGTACATATCCTTAGATCAGAGATTTTTTTCCCCTATTTTGTTCTTCAGTATTTATCTCCAGAGAATCTAGAATAATATCTCAGTGTGCCATATCTAATAAATTTATAAAATAATTGGATTCAATAAGTTAATTAATATAAAATATTTAAAGATGTGTCTGATACTTTAAAAGCATAACAGAATATCACCTATATTTTTCTCAAGGACCCCTAGTGGCACATAGATTATATGTTGAGCTGCTAAAGGAAAAGTGGGAATTTCTAACCCACCACCTGCTTTTTAGGATAAAAATAGGCAATCTACTTCCCTAAAGGTTTACAGCCTCAGAAATTATGGAG
Source organism: Tenrec ecaudatus (assembly GCF_050624435.1). Lineage (NCBI taxonomy): Eukaryota > Metazoa > Chordata > Mammalia > Afrosoricida > Tenrecidae > Tenrec > Tenrec ecaudatus. Next base: position 104,827,255 of record NC_134530.1, read on the forward strand.
CAGTTCTTAAGAGTTTATTGTTTTTCTCTGTTTCCTTTTTTTTTGTTTTTAGTAAGTTTCTTAATATAAAATTCATATATTATAGACTTCCATAGTTAAGTCACTTTTAAAAAGAGTTGCATATACATCATCACAGTCAGTTCTAGTGCTCCCTCATCCTCCCACACTCGTTGTATGCTCCTCAATTTCCCTCACCCTCTCTCCCTCTCCCCACAGCCCCGATAAGTCAGTCCATCAGTTATTGTCTCTATGTATCTGCCCCTGTGCTGCAAAAACTCAGAACCCTAACAGAAACAATAAAAACAAAATGAAGCAGAAAATAATAATAATAATAATGTAAAAATAAAGACTAAGCAATAAAAGGTCATGTAAGTATTTTTAAAAGAGAAGAAATTTCTGTCATGAAACAAGCAAGAAATATTCAAACTTAGTGAAAATTCAGGTTGGGTCAAGAGGGAGACCATGCCACACCGTGGTTCAGTGAACTGTAATGAAGTTTACAATAATCTCTGTCTAAGCATAATGATATGTGAGCTCCTTGCCTGTGGCCAGAATGATCTGCCAGAAGTGTAATCTGACTAAATACTCGGGAGATGGATTGGGGCTCCCACTAATCGCCACAGTTTCTACACATTGGGTGTTCACAATTTAAGTTCTGATAATTTCTCCTTTATCACATTTGGATTTTGCTATTTTAATCTTTGGATCACACAGACTGGTGTGCTTCTTCCATGTGGACTTGGTTTGCCTCACTTAAATGACTGTTTGTTTGAATACAATTCTTCAATACCCCAGAAACTATTCCAATTGATAGATGGGCACCATCTACTTTCTTCATCACAGTTTGTTGTAGCACCCTTCTCTTCAGTGATCACGTCATGAAGGCGAGTATCGAGCAGGGCCAAGTTATAAGATCTAATTGTTCTTGGATTGGGGCTAGAATTAAGTGGGAGCCCAGAACCCATCTGCGTGTCCACAGATTAAGAATGCCTCTGGTTTACATCAGCATTCTTATTATGACAAAACAAAAACCAACAAGAACAACAAAAATAAACAAAATAAGAAAAACATTGTCAATTATCACCCTGGAGTAAAGGTGATTGCATTGAGAACATCAATAATTCATCCAGTGGCATATAATGTATTGTACTGTTGCTATGAGGGGTTATGTGAGTACAGTCCAACTTCCAGCTGGAGTCCGTGAGTTGTTGCTTTGTACAGATTGATTTTAATTGACCGAGCTTTGTTTGCGCTGAGCATGGAATTGGTGCTAGGGGAAACTTTCCTGTAACATTTCTAACAAGAGCAGATCCTTGCCTATCAGATTAACGCCTGTCCTATTTATACAAGGGAGCATTAACATACAAATATATGGTGGTTTGTTGTTTCTTAGTGCTTCCCTTTTGTTTATTCTTTAATATGCATTTAATCTAAAATTAAAACCTTGACCATAAAGCTAACAAAGATATTCCAATACAAGGGCAATCTGTTAACAACTATTAATAACATTTAAATATATATTTATATTCATTTTAAAGACACCCAATATATATATTTTACATAAAGTTAATTGCAACATTTCCTAAAGGTACACAATTGGTATATATTTCTATATTTTTGTTTTCTATAATTTCTTAAGCTTGACAAGCGAGATGAGTTTAACCCATTGCCATCAAATCAGTTCCAGCTCATGGATGCTCTATAGGACAAAGCAGAACTGCTCCTTAGGATTTCTGAGCCTGTAAATCTTTCTGAAAATAGAGTGCCTCGTCTTTCTCCTGCAGAGCACCTGGAAGATTTGAATTGCTGACTTTTCAGTTAGCAGCTCAATGTTGAACCCACTGTGTTACTCATGTTTAGTTAAAGGTATTAATGTAATAACAAAGAATAAGATCTAGCATTTCATTAACTTCTATCACTTTCTTTGCCTCTTTTTAAATTCTACACACGTGGGGGATGGTCAAGAGAAAAGTGGGTGAAGGGAGACATCAGACAGTATAAGATATGACAAAATAATAATAATTTCTAAATTATCAAGGATCATGAGGGTGGGGGAAGCGGGAAGGAAAGGGGGAAATGAGGAGCTGATACCAAGGGCTCAAGTAGAAAGCAAATGTTTTGAGAGTGATGATGGCAACAAATGTGCAAATGTGCTTGACACAATGGCTCTGTGTATGAATTGTGATAAGAGTTGTATGAGCCCCCAATAAAATGATTTTTTTTAATTCTGCACATAACAAGATCATAAGTACTTAACACTATCCAGGTGGTTTGCTGGAACCCAAACACTAGGACTCTCTCATTTAACAACTCTGTGTATCTATAGTACAGTAATATCAAGTGTTTACAATAATTATTCTAAATAATTATTAGAAAACCTTGATATTTACTTAGTCTTAGTGGCATTTTATTATATTATAAATTTTATAAAATCAGTCATTGATTTATGGTATACAAATAATATTTCCAATAAACTCCTTCCTCTACCTAATCAATAAAAAAGATATATTGCCCTATAACTGTTTAGGTTTTAAACAGTACATTAGGTTTCCAAGAAAAATTCATCTATATTGCCAAATCTCATCATTCAAAGCATAAAAACACTAGCACATCAAAATCTACCAAAAGTACTAAAATGGTACACACTATTGTAAACAGTCTAATTAATGATAGCAATATTGATTTAATATTTAGTTCTTTTAGTTTAAATATTCAATATAAATCAAAAGTTTAAATGATAGCTTCCTGAAGGTGGGTGTGTCAATCTAAAAATTTAAATGAGCATGAATTATAATAATTAATCATTAATTATAATCATTTATTTACCAAGGAAAACAGTTAGTTGTCATTAGGAAAATTACATTTGAATGACCACTAAAGGTATATCAAATGAAGGGGAGTGCCCTGACATATCAGCTGAATTTGGATAGATATATAGATATATACACACACACACACACACACACACACACTAGGGAAACAAATCTACAGAAACTTATATATGAGTTTTATATAAAGTTAAGTGTACATTAAGAACGCATCCCAACTCAGTGCTGTCCAAACCCCTAAGTCCAACATTAGCCTATATGTACAACATTGATCTACAAGTCCTCCTCCATCTCACAAAACACATGCAATGACAACGATTGCAAGGGAAAGCCGAATCAGTGAATGTGTAAGCATCTCAGCACTGGCAGGGGTCTCCACATGGCTTCTCCAGCACACAGGGCTGCATCTGGGGAGATCCATGGGGCTTCTCCTCAAGGATGTCTTGCAGGAAGTGAGCCTTGCAAGCTGAAGCAGGGAACTGGCTAAGGCAGCTGCACCCTGGTCCAACCATCACAAAACAAGAGACCCGAGAACTCAAAAGGCGAGGTTCACTGAACCATTTATCTCTGTGCCCTTCAATTAATCTCGCCTGTTTATTGGTCAGGTTGGCACAATAAAATATATGTATATAATGTATGCACACACATATGTATAAACTTAAGTCAGAGGCTATAGTACATGAATAAATCCTGACCTCTAAGCAAAATCTTTCAAAAGTTTTCACTTCCCTACATTATCATATTCTTCTTTGTCATGAGTTCTAAATGGATACCCTTTTTCCATGCACCTAAGCTTTTCTACTAATTGCACCTTCTGTCAGTAGAGAAATATAGAAGGGTTAAGACCTAAGAATACCTCTGGAATGAAAGAAGAAAAAAAATTTTGCATTAGGAAAGATGTGGAGACGACAGGTCATATTAAAGAACAAATCTGAAATGACTCTATAGACTTTCTTTAACAAGATGAAAGTTTTAAGAGGCTAAAAATTCCACTACCTATAATAATAAAAAAAAAATGTGGTGAGCCTATCTCAACCTGCCAGCCAGGAGAGGGAAAAAAAAGGTAATTAAGGAAGGTAACACAAAAGGCCAGCTGTTAAGATGTCAGGTCGAGTTTTTGTATTTTTTTAAATATACCATTTCAGCTAGAAATGAGAATTAAATTCGAATGTATATTGCTACTGGTTGGAAATTGATAGCAATCTACTAAGCATACATCTATTGATATATTGACATTACATAAGCATCTATTGATAAAGTTAAAAGGTAAGATTTTCCCCTATACCAAGTAGCACAGATTACTGACAGCATAGAGTAAAAAGATTAGATGAAGGAACTAGAAAAGTTCATAGGGAAATTCCATTTTTTAAATTCCATTTTCTGTGAACTTTTTGAAGCCCCTTCATATATCTAGTGGCAAAAGATACCAATCTAGGTCTCAAAGGGAAAAAAATAGTGGAAGACATTCCTCTCAGAATATTTATTGGCCATTATAGGGTCTATGAGGCTAGCCAGTGAGGGGCACAGGCGGCAGCATCCTAAACAGAGAATTTCCATGCCCTCCACAAGCACAGGCTGTGCTCTCATCATATGATTGGCTCAAAACTGCGACTCAAGGGTCAGGTGCAATATTTGTATTTCCTTACGCTGTTTCATCGGGGGCCACAGTGCCTTGTCCATGGATAAAAAATAGACTGAGCTCTAGATACTAAGCTTATTAACGAAAAGATCCCAATGCTACAATGGTGAGCCCTAAAGAGAATAGCTATTTAGAACCAATGCACTTAGCATATTATACGAAAAAGAACTTTTCTATAAATAGTAACCTACAAGATGGAATGAATGCCGATGGGAAGGGAAGACATAATTGTGTTTTTCAAATACCTAAGTAGCCATGATTTACAAGTATAAATAAAAAAATGAGAACTTCTCAAAGAACATGCAATTCTTTCTAGGGACATTTCTTAATTTTGACCATTTTAAAATCAGAGAAGCCAAACCCTGAAGGCTAATGATAGCAGCAAAATCCAACATATAAAAATTCAGTGAACTAATTATTTGATTATCAACAGAGTATAACGAGCCATAAGCATTAGTAGACAAAGGTTTCAATAAGAAATTGGAGAAGGAAACCAGCACTTAAACGACAAGATCAAAAATCAAGGGTTCTGTTGTAAATATCCCATAGGATGTCCTCACTTTAAAGACATGCTGAATGAACTGTTCTATATGCAAGCAGCTTGAATCAGTTTGGTGCACTGACATAGAAGAATAAAACATCAACCAGCTAATGCTACTGTTAAGAACAACAATTTAAAATAGCTGTGCAGCGATGGAGTATAACTTCAGATTATAATGGAAATGCTCCTTAATAATACAAAATTTCTATATATATTATGAGGTGCTGTGGGAAAAGTGGACAGTATCCCAGACATAACACTGAGGCCTTACCTGGGTGGGAGAAAGACTGAGGCTTCTACTCCCGTGAACCGTTCACAGGGGGCGCTACGCATCTGCATTGACTCAATGTCAGTGAGTTGAGTATGTGCGAAACCCTTTTGAAATATGATCGATTATTCTTGACCACAAAGGAGCCTGGTGTCACCGTGCACAAGTCTGTAGTTCAACTCTACCAGTTGCTACTCGGGAGACAGATTCGACTTTCTTCTCCCATAAAGATATACAGCCTCAGAAACCCAAAGAGAAGGTTTTATTCTTTGTTATAGGATTGCTATAAGTCATAATTGACTCTCTGGCAGTGAACTAATTCTTGACCACAGTTTATGAGAACAACACAAAAGGATAGAGGGACCCTTTGACACAAAAGGGATAGAGGGACCTACATTTGATTGGTTCTCCTGTACCTTGACTATGGGAAGTCATGCAAATCTATGCCTATGATAAAATTGCATTAAACCAAATACACACACAAGTAAGTGCATGTAAAAATAGTAAAATTTGGATAAGGTCGGAGGATCAGATAAATGTTGGCTTCCTAGTTGTGATATTATGCGAGTTATACAAGATGTTTTCATTGGAGGAACCTTGGTGAAAGGTAGATAGGATCTCCGGTATTATTTCTTAAAACTGCGTGTGAATCTACAGTTAGTTCAACAACAAGCCGAGCCACTCCATCCAAAAAAAGTATAGATTTTTCAAGTTTGAAACTATCCAGGATCTCATTTAGAGGAAGGGTCCTGCGTACAGTAGTTCTCTGCATTGTGGTGAATTCAGAAAGCAGGAACCTCTTCGATCCCTTTCACTGCCTACAATGTATTCGTTGAAGGGCCTGGGTCCTCAATTACTCGTTATTGAATGAGATGTCCTCGCAGCTTCCTTTCTCTCCCATCACAGCGTTCACACACTGTCAGTTCTCTTCTCCGCTACACTTGACAGCAACTCTTTCAAATTTCTTTCCACAATAACAGTTTTGTCATCAGGTATTAAGAAGTTCAGATTTGTCTAAATCAAAGCATTAATCTAATATTAATCCCTCCCGCCAAATCAGAAATGATTGCTGCTGTGTGGAAAGGGGAAAGACTTGGGGAGGCATGGAAAGGACTCTGATCTGGTCTTTGTTGGTTTTTCCTCTCTTTCCTTCCCCTCCCCTTGCCCTTTCCACTTTCTGGATCCTGGGAGACAACCAAGAGAAATAAAAGGGAATCACCCATGCAAGGGGAGGGTATTGTTTATATCTCCACAGGAAAAGAGGGACCAGACTTCAAGCCAGTACTCCAAGATGTGACTGCAACATGCCAGCATGGAGTAGGGAACTGATGGAGCGGTCTGAGGGGTTGGCCCAATCCCATCTACTAAGTGGACACCTGCCCCTCCCCTGAGAGGAATTTATTTCAAAAGACGGCATTGAATCTGTAGCTCCGGGAGAGGGACATATCTGATCAGAGCACACGGGTGCTGACGAAGGGGGAGGTGGAGAGAGTGGAGCACATACTCGCCCGCCAGGCCTTGAGGACGATGATCCCAATTAGAGCACATGGCCAGCCCCACTGACCGATAGCTCTACAGAGGACAACACTAAGACACAGTATGGGAATTGCACCCGATCTGATCCCGCCACACCTAGACAAAATACTAAGGGGGTGCAACAGAACAGCAAGGGAATGGAGCAGCAAGATCCCCAAGGAATGCTGAAGGTGGACTTTGGGACCAGGGCATGGTGCCCCAACAGACTGCACTGGAAAACACTCCTAAAAGCCAACAGATGATCCTTGAACTAACTACAAGCTGTTATTCTTGTTGTGTCTTGTTTTGTTTGTGTCATTGGTTTGTTGTTGTTTTGTTGTATATAGTTGCTTGGTTTTGCCCTGTTTTGTTTTTGTGCATGTTATTATTGCCACAGGTCTGTCTAAATAAGACAGGCTGGATGAACAATCTGGAGGAGAAAACAATGGGACTGATAGTTCTGGGCATCATGGGAGAGGGGGAGCTGGGGGAAAGGAATTGGTGTTAACAAACCCAGGGACAAGAGAACAACAAGTGATCCAAATCGGTGGTGAAGAGGGTGTGGGAGGCCTGGGAGGGCATGATCAAGGGTAATGTAACAAACAGGAACTGCTGAAACCCAAATGAAGACTGAGCACAATAGTAGGACAGGAGGAAAGTTAAGGGAAATAGAGGAAAGAGCTGGGAGGTAAAGGGCATTTATCGAGATCTAGATAAAGACATGTATATATGCAAATATATTTAAATATGAGGATGGGGAAATAGATCTATGTGCATATATTTATACGTTTAGTATTAAGGTAGCAGAAAGACATTGAGCCTCCACTCAAGTACTCCCTCAATGCAAGAATGCTTTCTTCTATTAAATTGGCATTCTATACGATGCTCACCTTCCCAACACAACCACTGAAGACAAAGCGGGTGCATAAGCAAATGTGGCAAAGTAAGCTGATGGTGCCCAGCTATCAAAAGATAGAGCATTTGGGTCTTAAAGGCTTGAAGGTAAACAAGCGGCCATCTAGCTCAGAAGCTACAAAGCCCACATGGAAGCACACCAGCCTGTGCGATCACGAGGTGTCGAAGGGATCAGAGATCAGGCATCATCAGAACAAAAAAATCTTACCATAGTGAATGAGGGTGGGGAGTGCGGAGTGGAGACCCAAAGTCCATTTGTAGGCCGCTGGAGAGCCCCTTGCAGAGGGGTCTTGGGGAGGAGACGAGCCAGACAGGGTGCGATGTAGCAAAGATGAAAAATACAACGTTCTTCTAGTTCCTAAATGCTTCCTCCCCCTGACCCACTATCATGATCCCAATTCTACCTTGCAAGTCTGGCTTGGCCAGAGGATGGACACTGATAAAGATAGGAACCAGAAACACAGGGAATTCAGGGAGGATGATCCCTTCAGGACCAGTGGTATGAGTGGCAATACTGGGAATGTAGAGGGAGGGTGGGTTGGAAAGGGGGACCTGATTATAAGGATCTACATGTGACCTCCTCCCTGGGGGATGGACAACAGAAAAGTGGGTGAAGGGAGACGTTGGACAAGGAAAAATACGACAAAATAATAATTTATAAATTATTAAGGGTTCATGAGGGAGGAGGCAAAAATGAGGAGCTAATGCCAGGGGCTTAAGTGGAGAGCAAATGTTTTGAGAATGATGAGGGCAATGAATGTACAAATGTGCTTACCACAATTTTTGTATGTATGGATTGTGATAAGAGTTGTATGAGTCCCTAATAAAATGATTTAAAAAGGGGGAGATCGTGTTTATAATTAATCTTCTGGCTATCTCTGTCACAGCAGATGTTCAAATACTGAATCTCTTAATGCACATTTGTAGATTCTTGTGAGAACTTCAGCAAGGTCCTATGACCCACATGTTTCCTGCAATGTGCAATTAACTCTTCAGCTGACCTCTTCTGATGGGTACATATTAGTTTCGTCTAAGGACACGGTCACATTTTGTAGGGTTAGCAGCACAGAAAGGCCCATTAGCTTCCACACTTTGCCACTTGCCTATCATTTAAGGGTAACAATTAGCTCAAAGATAGGAACAATCATAAGGATGTTGCAGGACTTGACAGAATTTTGTTCAGTGTTCACTATCAGTCAGAATCAACCCAATGGGACTTAACAACAACAACAACAAAACTTTAATGAACAGTGGTAGTCGTGAGCATCCCCAGACTTGACTTGCAGATGAGAAAGCATTGCGTTCTCTTCCTACTAAAAGAGGAAAAATACCTACTACGGGCTCTCTAAGTCTATAAATTTCCTTCAAATAATTTTAATGATTCCATCTTCTGAATAGAGCAGAGGCAGATAAAAGGATTGGTAGTCTGGCCACCTTTCAGAATTCCTGTGGAGCTATGTCTAGCACCTCTCTTTGAAATGTGGTGTTTAGAGTCTCACATTCTAAGATAAGACAACTCCTTTTCCATATCCTATTCTACATGGAAAGGGACTTTGTAATAAAGCTCCTGAAATAAGAATTTGTCTTTCTAAATTTCCACCCAATTACCTGAAGAAGAAAAATCCAAAATAAAGGGCTTACAGTCTCCATCCCAAGTAGCTCTGTACCTTTCGAATGAACCTGTTCGATTTTTAAGCTGCTCCTGTGTTCTAGCCCCAGGCAGAAAGGGCATAAGACAAAGGTAATTAAAGGGGTGGTGACCACAAGAACAGAACTATCTCCCCTATATTTTTCCTCAATGGAATAAATTGGGTACCTCACTCACCACACTGAAAAACTGGTCCAAGTAGTGTATTACATAAAAATGTAAAATCCATATCATAGTAAAAGTGATAAATATATTCCAAATGAACAATAAATTAAGGTACTGTCAGTTCTAGCAAAATGTCAAATTAGATAAGATAGAGTCTTCGTGTTTGCAAGATGTGACTGACGCTGTCTTGAAAATCCAAAACATAAAATTCAGCAAAAATGCTTTGCTTGCTTTTTGTATTCTGTAAGTAAATGTGATGAGTAGGAAGATAATTAATCCTGAAAATGTACTTAACCAAGCTTCTTTATTTTAATTTTACACATAAATACACATTACATTACAGTGTGAAAGTCTACGATTTAGTCCGAAGACCTAGATTGACATTCACATCCTTGGCCTCAGGACTTGCTAACTGTGGAATTGGAGGTATATCACATAATCTCATGCTGTCTTGCTTCCCTCATTTGCATAACAGCAGTGATAACAACTTTGGAAATTATAGATCACTTTGCAAATATTATCTTTCCCCACACATCTGAGGTGGGTTCCTCCACCCCCCTCCTCCCTAAATAGGTCATGCATATCAAATGTACTGTCATGATTAACAATACAGTCTTTGAAATGAGACTCAGTAATCATTCAATGTCATTCAATAATATTTGCAGAATAAATAAATTAAGCTTTTTAGTTAAACTTTTATCTCCCCAGTAAAATGTCGTCTCCCAAGCTTTCATTTTCATAAATGAAATATACAAATATGAATACATACTTCAGTAGTTCTCAATCATAGTTCATGTCAGAATTCATGTGGTTTCTCATTCAATGGGTGTTTGTACATTTCATTATATTACTTTAAGCTACCCTTTGAAATTTTCTGTTCAGCTCTTTTTCATCATCATTTCCTCCATTTGCTTTAGCTACTCTACATTTTTTAGCAAGTTTCAGCATCTCTTCTTACATCTACTTTGGTTCAATGCCTTTTTGCTTTCCTCGTTTATGATGTTCTTGATGATATCCCACAACTCGTCTGCTCTTTGGGCATTAGTGTTCAGTGCCTCAAGTCTCCTCTTGAGATGATTTCTAAATACAGGTGGGATATGCCCAAGGTCATACTTTGGCTCTTGTGAGTTTGTTTTAATTTTCTTTATCTTCAACTTGAACCTGCATGAGTGAGTGATTATCTAATTCAGTTAGCCCTGGCCTTTGTTCTGACCCATGATATTGCGCTTCCCCATCATCTCTTTCTATAGATGTAGTATTTGATTCCTGGGTCCTTCTGTTGGTGAGGTCTACATGTATGATTATCAAGAGATTTGCAGCAAATAAGACATTTGTCTTGCAAAATGCTATGGTGTCACAGATGTCATTTCTATCACAAAGGTCCTATTTTCCAACTGTTTGTTTCCAACTTTCCCATTCTAATCACCAACTTTATCCATGTATATTTATAGCAAGAAGCTACAGTATGGAAAATCTATGGATAAGTTGTAGTTACATGGCTATTGTTGCTGTTAGGTGCGGTCAAGTTTGGTCTGACTCATAGTGACACTGTGTGCAATAAAGAGAAACGCCGCCCACTCCTGGCTCCCCCTACAAGCTTCCTATGCCTGAGCTCCTCGTTACGGTCACGGTGACAGTCCAGCTCCTTTAGGGTCATCTATGTCACTGCCCCTCTCGTTTACCAAGCATGATGTCCTTCTAGAGGCACTGAGCTCTCCTGACAACAGGGAGCACTCTGGCTGTACTTTGTCCAAGACAGCTTTGTTTGTCCTTTAGGGAATCCACGGTACTTCCAATAGTCTTTGCCAGCACCACAATTCAAGTGCATTGATTCTTCTTCTGTCTTCCTCGTTCAATGTCCAATTTTCACATGCATATAAGACAACCAAAAACACCATGGCTTGAAGTAGGCATATCTTAGTCCTCAAAGTAACATCTTGCTTTTCAACACTCTAAAGAGGTCTTGTGCAGCAGATTTGCCTAACGTAATATGTCCTTTGATCTCTTAACTTCTGCTTCCATGAGCATTGAGTGTAGCTCCAAGAAAGGAAAAAAATCCTTGACAACTACAAGATTTTCTCTATTTTTGATGGTGTTACCTACTGGTCAAGTTGTGAAGATTTTGGTCTTTTCTCCGTGAGTTTTAATCCATACTGCAGGCTATAATCCTTGATCTTCATCAGCAAGTGCTTCAAGTCCCCCTTACTTTCAGCAAGCAAGGTTGTATCATCTGTATATCACAAGTAGTTAGTAAGCCTTCCTCCAATCCTGATGGTGCAGTTTTTACATATATACATAGTGATATATTAGGAGACAGATAACCATTGTACCAACATGGTTGCTTTTTTTTTACATTATGCCTGAATTAAATATTTACTATAAGATCTTGAATGGAAAATAATGAGACAATACCCTTAGCAGCCAAGAGCAAGAAAGACAAACAGCTGTGACCTTCCCTGTTTCTTTGAAGTAAGGTACTGAAGGTAATTCCCAAGATCCTGCTCTTGGAACAATCAACTACAATCAAACAATCTGTGGTATTCCCAAGCTCCTACTCTTATTCTCTCTCTTTGCTCCTATCTTGCTATGGAAAAAATTTTGACCCTCAGGATGTATCAAATTAATTAGATTTCAAGCAAACCAGTGTAAGAAGCAGAAGGCAAACATGGCAAATTCTGGTTACAAATCAGGCAGAGGGGGGGGGAAAGCAAGGGAAAAACAAGAGGCTGACAGACACAAGCTGAAACTGGAAGCAAATCACTTTTAGTATAAGAAGACTCCAGCAATTATAGTGAACTGATAATTGTATGTAATTCTCTCATTCCCCGAAGGATGGAAAGATATTTGCAGCAATTGCTCAACTCCACATAACTGGAACTGAAATAAATATCTGTATCTGTCTGCTCCTAAATTCCAGGGAAAGGAAATGGAGTAGATTCTGGAAAGATGTCTGTGATAGATTGTATGATGGACTAGGATTTTCCCAAGATATAATCTAAATATTCCTTGATGGAATATTTTGCGAGCAGTCAAGCAGTTATGGGAATAATAAAGTGGAGTTCTATGCTCTTATTCTGGTCACCGTGGTGATAAAATTGAAATGAAGTTTTATTGGGGGTGTCATCTATTCTTAATATAAATTGGCTCTAGCTCACTTCTTGCTGGTCTACAGCCTTCATCTGGATCACTGACCCACCAACTCTGGGAGCTATAATCAACCTGTCGTATCCCACTCTACAGCCAGGAGCTGAAATTGCTGATCTTGGATTCATCTGCCTCCCTTTTCACCAGCCCATGGTTTTCCTGCTCTCTGGTTTGTCTTTCTAAGTCCTTGTTCATCAGCTCTAGCAGCTACACAAGTCAAGAAAAGCATCTAACTTAACATCCGACCCACAGATTCCAACCATACTGCAGAAAACCTAAACTGACACAATGTCTTTAAAGTGCATAATTTAGAAAAGATTAAGGGAGCCTGTAATCAGGGATGAAGGGAAGAAAATTTTGAGAACAAAAATTTAGGATTTCCTTCTTAAAATAAGACACCAGATCACTATATCTGCTCCACATTATTTTCTGGCAAAATAAAGATATTTTAATCTGTATTTAAATATATGCTTATTGCTTTCACTTATTTATTATTCATATATATGTATATATTATTCATTTATCTGTGTCCAAATAATTGTGCAGCACAAACAGTGAGATAAAACCATGAAAGGGCATGAAGCTACACTGTGGTAGGAAAGGAAGAGAAGTAAACAGCAATTACAGTACAATTAAATAAATGCTAACCAAGTGGAAACCAAGTTGATATGGGAACATGTGAGTACTGACAAGAGATAGCAGGAAAATTTTCCGTTGAAATTTAAGGCACTAATGAGTAAGCAAAGTTTTACCATGTTTCCTCTACTGTTAACAATTGGACTGGAGGAACCGTACACATGCCAGTACTGATACTCTGTTTAAACCAGCGCCGTAAATGAAAGACCTCCGTTTTCCGTCTGCCTGTTCTCATGGACACCAGGACAAATTCCAGAGAATGTGATGGCAGCATCACTGGACTAAAAGTGAGGTCTGAAGCTTAGCCCTGCTTTACCCACGCACTGACTGTAGAACACCGGAAAGCAAATTTAACTTCTCTTGTCTAAGTTTCCTCATCTTCAAAGAATATTGTGCTCAGCCATTTTAACGGCTCTTCCACTGTAAATATTCTCTGAAAATTTAACTCAAGTACATATCACAGTTTTCTAATTAGAAATTTGATTGGAACTATTAAATTTTTACACTTTTATGTCGATGACTATTTCAAATTACACTTTTCTCAGAATATACAAAGCCCCAGTCCCATGAACTTCACCAAACCTCTCTGAATTCACTGCCACTGACTCAATGCCCTGTGAGTCTCCAATAATGTAACTCTTTATGGGAGTAGACAGCCTCCTCTTTCTCCCATGGAGCACCTGTAATTTTGAATTGCTGCCCTTGTGGCTAGCAGCCCAATATATAATCACTATGCCACCAGAGCTGTTCATCATCTATATTAAAGAAGAGAGATTGAAATCATAAGTAGAAATAAATAAATAACAGCCTTTGAAATTTTCCAAAGTGAAATTCTGAAAGAAAAAAAATAACATTTTGAAAATATTCTAAAAGCGATCTAATCCATATTCAAATGTCATTAGTGTTTCCAAATGAAATGGTAAAAAATAAAGAGGATTTTCCCCATCTTTTATCATAATAGCTGGCTGCCTGTAGAATAGAAAAAGAATATGACCAAAAATTAGAAACATTGTCTTCTCAGTTATAGTACATTATCATTAACATGTTGAAGAACAATGGGTTTCACTTTGAGGACTAAAGCCCACATGATCCTGTGGGGTCTTGGTTTACAACTGCCAGCACCAGCACCATGACAGGCTGTATAAAACCAAAGTCTGGGGCAGGCTTAAGCTCTAATTTCAGATTCCTGGACACTGAGGTAATTCTGTCAGAGAAGGCATCACCTGCCCCAGACTGACCAGTAGGGAGCAGCAACCACCACCCCCAATTGACCAGTCAAGAGAATATGCGCGGAACTACTCACCAACCACCACTGGACAACGCTGATGCCAGAAGTTTTCTCCAATAAATTTAAAGAACAGCAACACTGGACTGCCACCCGCTTCTGTCCCTGGCCCCATAAAAGCCCAGGGAACAAAGAACTCGGGGCTGATTCCCTTTTGGATGCTGGGTCCCGCTGCGCTGGGCAGTGGAGGGAAAAAGGTCCTAGCTCGAGCTAGCAAATAAACGCCTTTTGCCATGTTTACATCTCTACTGGTCGTAATTCTTCCGTGCACCCAAGGTGAGCTCGCATTCCCTTCCCCAATCTAACAATCCAAGTCTAGGTATTTTTATCGCGTCTCGGCCATTTGGCTAAATTCAAGTGTAGTCTAGGTATTTTCAATAGCCTCATTGACATGTGAAAACTGGACACTAAATAAGGAAAAACAAAGAATAATCAATACATTTGAATTATGGTTCTGGTAAAGAATATTGAAAGTACCATGAACTGCAGAAGTACAAGTAGCTGGACCAAATCCAGGGATACTTATTGTAGCCAACTAAAAAGGAGTGAGGAAAAGAAAAGGAAATGGGTAACAGAAGAACAGGGCACTAACCCACCAAAGGAGCATACTGTTCATTTCTCCATAGGAAAAGAGGGACCAGACTGAAACTTCAGCTCAGGAAGAGGGACATGTCTGATCAAGCACAAAGAAGCAAATGAACGGGGAGGAAGAGAGAATAGAGCACATCCTGGCCCACCAAGCCTTGAGGATGATATTCCTGCTCAGAGCAGCCAATGCAAAGAGAGAACCACATGGCCGGCCCCCCTATGAGACACAACATCCCTCACTGATCCATAGCTCTACAGCGGACAACACTGGAGACACAGTGTGGGAATTGTTCCTGATCTGACCCCACCACACCGAGGCAAAACACTAAGGGCATGCAACAGAACAGCAAGGGGAGCAGAGCAACTGAGTCCCCAGGGAACACCAAAAATAGACTTTGGGGCCAGGGTGTGGCACCCCATCAGATTCTACTGGAAAACACTCCTAAAGGCCAACAACCAGTCCTTGAACTATTTACAGGCTTTTCTTTTCTTGTCATTGGTTTTATTGTTGTTTTGTTTTCGTTTATTGCTTTGTTTTGCTCTGTCTTGTTTTTGTGCATGTTATTATCTCTTCAGGTCTATCTAGATAAGATAGGTGGGATAAACAATCTGGAAGATAAAACAATGGAACTGACAGTTCCAGGGGGGACGTGGGAGAGGGAAAGGTGGGGAAAAGAAAGTGGGTGTTAACAAACCAGGGAAAAGGGAACAACAAGTGATCCAAAATCGATGGCGAGAAGGGTGTAGGAGGCCTGGTAGGGCTTGATCAAGGGCAATGTAACTGAGAGAAATCACTGAAACCCAAATGAAGGCTGAACATGATAGTAGGACAAAAGGAAAGTAGAAGGAAATAGAGGAAAGAACTAGGAGGCAAAGGGCATTTATAGAGGTCTAAATACAGGTGTGAACATATGCAAATATATTTATATATGAGGATGGGGTAATAGATCTCATGCATATATTTGGGGGTTTTGTATTAAGGCCTCCACTCAAGTACTCCCTCAATGCAAGAACGCTTTGTTCTGTTAAACTGGCATTTCATGATGCTCACCTTCCCAATATGATCACTGAAGACAAAGTGGGTACATAAGCAAATGTGGTGAAGAAAGCTGATGGTGCCTGGCTATCAAAAGATACAGCATCTGGGGTCTTAAAGGCTTGAAGATAAACAAGTGGCCATACTGAGAAGTAACAGAGCCCACATGGAAAAAGCACATCAGCCTGTGTGACCACAAGGTTTCAATGGGATCAGATATCAGACATCAAAAAAACAAAAAATCATATCATTTTGAATGAGGGGTAGTGCGAAGTGGGGACCCAAAGCCCATCTGTAGGCAACTGGACATCCCCTTACAGAAGGGTCGCGAGGAGGAGACGAGCCAGAAAGTCTAGCAAAAGGAAGGAAGGAAGAAAAATGGGGGGGAATAATCTTTTCATGTACTTCAGAAATAATTCTGGAGTAATGAATTAGATATAAAGGTAACAAACAAGGAAAAGTTATTCATTAGAAACTAATTAAAATTATCCCTACATGACAATGATACATCGCCTACATGGGGGGCGGGGCACCGGGAAGTGAGGAGGGCAGAGAATAATGTCTAAGAGCAGTTTTTAATACTTTGTTCATCCTTTTCCATTCCACTGTCTATATTTTCATGATCAGAATCTTCCTCACCAAGCCACATCAGATTGCAGCATTTCTAAAACATCACAGAGGCCCTGACCCATCCATTATTTATTCTCTCTGGACAATGGAACCAAATTTGTCCTACAAAAACAACAACAACAACTTTTATGTGTTGAACACTTGAAACTTCAAAAATATAAAAATAGTCAATTCCTGATTCTCCAGAAATTGATTTACATTGTAGATTATTCAAGGCACCCTTCCTGCAAGAGGAAGAAAGAACCCCGGCTCTGCATTAGATCTATACGTTCTGGTTCAACGACCTGCTGCTATTGTCGTGTATTGCTGAGTTCAGTCCAACACATAGATAAGACCCAGAGGCTTTCCAGGGCTAAACCTTTCTGGAAGTAGTATGTATAATATTTATAACATGTAACATTTCTCTTGTGAAGCAGCTAGTGGGTTCCAATCCTCTACCTTTTGATTCAAAGCTGACTACCACTCAAACTACTTTTAATGGTCTGCATAACTGCTCTGTTTCATTCACATGCATAATTTTAATGCATGAAATGTTCAAAGAAGTTCAATCCATGCATTTATTCAAAAAATAATTACTGGATACGACTAAGTATTAAGCATAAGAAAGGTTTAGGGGTGTCTATTTTCAAGAAATGTACAGAATAATTTCATACACATTTGAAATTTTACCATCAATATAGGGCAGACTATTAAGCAGAGAGAAAATGAATAATATTTGAAGTATAAACTTTAGGTTCTCCAGCTAAAGGTAGATAGATAATATAGCAACACTATTTTCTGCATTTTTCCTCTTAGAATTCAGCTATTATTACACATCTTATCCACAGAGTAGTTAACGTTCTGAAAATGTATAATGTTTTCTCAAAGTTTAGATTTAGAGTCAAGATGAGCACCAAATCTTCAATCTCTACCATTCCCTGGATATATTACTAACAAATCGACTTTTTCTTACATTGACCATACTTAGCTTTTAGACTCAGAAAGTCATTTGATCTCTTTATCATAAAGAGATACTTAAAAAAGAAAAAGTAAAATTTCAAGTATGTTCAGTAGAGCTTTATAGTTGCAGAAAGGACATGGGAATTTTAGTTTTGTATGTCAGTGTGTTAAAGCAATGCAATTAAATAGGTTGTGCACTGGTGCAGATGGGAGCTGGAGGCGCAGGAAATCCAGGGTGGATGATACCTTCAGGACCAGGGCTGTGAGGGGCGATGCTTGGAAGGTAGAGGGGGAGTGGGTTGGAAAGGGGGAACCAATTACAAGGATCTACATGTGACCTCCTCCCTGGGGGACAGACAACAGAAAAGGGGGTGAAGGGAAACGCCGGATAGGGCAAGATATGACAAAATAATAATTTATAATTATCAAGGGCTCATGAGGGAGAGGGGAGCGGGGAGAGAGGGGGAAAAAGAGGACTTGATGCAAAGGGCTTAAGTGGAGAGCAAATGCTTTTAAAATGATTAGGGCAAAGAATGTACAGATGTGCTTTACACAATTGATGTATGTATATGTATGGATTGTGGTAAGAGTTGTATGAGTCCCTAATAAAATGTTAAAAACAATTTTAAAAAATTTTGAATATTATCAAAAGATTTCTATGGAAATTATAAAGAATATATAAAATACAGAGAAATACATGTGCTTGATTTCTTCAAAAAACATTATCCATCATATTCCAAAATCCTACATTGTCCTAGATTGGCAGGGTAAAAGGATAAATATCAGACCCCAAAGGAATCTGTAGTCTATTATTGAGTATCTACAATAATCTCAAGAGAGGAACTTAGAAAAATGGATGGCAAATCAACAACAGCAGCAGAAATATATTGTGATCGAGCAGATTTCAGCTCATAGGAGCTCTATGTACAGAGGGTCTACCTGCCCCCATAGAATTCTTCAAGGTTGTCACCTGCACAGAAAGCAGTCCAGTGGCACTGTGGGTTAGGAAGCAGGTTGCTAACTGCAAGGTCTGAGGTTGAAACCCACAAACCCTGCTCTGGAAGAGAAATATGACGTTCTCTTCTCTCCTAAAGATTCACACACATAGTCTCAGAAACCCCATGTGGTTCCTTATGAATCAGAATCTAGATGGCAGTGTTTTGGGGGTTTGGAATCTTCACAGCGGCGGACTGTCTTTGCAGAGCAGCTAGTGAATTCAATCATGGACCTCCCAGTTAGCAGCTGAGCACTTTAGCCACAGTGCCAGCAGGAATGGTGAAAAAGCACAAGGGAAATCCTAGGTATCTACCTCAGTAACCCTCTACTGCTGGGGCCCTCCAACTCAGGTCCAGTTCTAGGCACAGTAATTACAGAGCCCAATTTCCTACAGGAAAATTGATCTAAGATGGAAAGAGAAAGATTAGGAACAGTCCTAGAAAAGGGACATCAAAGCACAAATTGGCCTGAAATTATCTGATGGGGCCACCAAAGCAGTGGGAGGCAAAAGAGGACTGGAGTGGCCATTTGGCCCTGCTTAGTTTCCTGAGATCACCTCTGGTTCCATGGAAGCCCTTGGTTACAAGGCTTGAGTTCACACGGGAGAACATAGATAGAAAGTCCTGGCTATCTACTACCAGAATAATCAACCTCGGAAAGCCCTATGAAGCACAGTTCTACTATGACACACATAAGATGACCGTGGGTCAGTTGCAGTGGCAACTGTTTTTTGTTTTGTTTTACTTTCCTGTCAGACTTCTGGTTCCTTTTGCGTTTGGGCAGAGGTAGACTAAAGACCCACAGAGGACTGCGAAAGCAAATAAACATCTAAATTCGACATTTTAAATCACTGTAAGTGTGCCAATATACAATGGGCAAGATGTTATAAGACCAAGGAGGAGGAAGACCTTAATTACATATCTTGGAATAGGGGCTCAGAGAAGATGGGGAGAGCTTCATAGAGAGTGACCTTTGAGGTAAATCTTGGATAAATGAGAATTTTCCAGAGTACAAAACAAACAAACAAAATGACGCGTCACTAAAACAGAGACTCATGAAGGAATGTGAAAGCCACCTAGCATTGGTATCATGCTTAAGGTGCATTGGGGAAAATGGTGAGAGATGAAATTGGACAGGAGTCCCAGGTCACGTCCTAAAGAGTCGGGTATGTCTTACTAAAGAATTTTTATCTTGTCCTATGCAGATAATGTATTACTATATCTTAGGGATATGAAATAGACAATTTTACCTCTTAAGGATATCATACCATGTGAATGAAAAACAAATTGTAAGGAATCTAGGCTGGAAATGAGTAAGCAAATCCGTGCATGATCATAAAGCAAACCAAACCCATTCTTGTCCTTTCCAATTCAAAATTGCCCTATGAATAAAGGTGGGCAGAGTAGAACTGCCCATAGGATTTCCAAGGCTGAAACATCTTTCTCTCGCAACTGGTAGGTTGAATTTCCAGACTTTACATTCCAACCAAAACCAAACTTCCTTCCATCAAGTTGATTCTGACTCACAGCCACCCAACAAGACAAGATAGAACTGTTCCTATTGGTTTCCAAGACTGTAGCGCTTCCCTGGAGTAGAAAGCCTCATCTTTCTCCTTCAGAGTTGCGGGTGGTTTCAACATGCCAAACTTGGGATTAGCAACCCAACTGTAACCCACTATGCTACCAGGGCTCATTGGCAGTTAATATAACTAACCACTTCACAACCAGACCTCCTTAACTAATGCATACCCATTACCAGGGAATTGACTTTGACTCATGCAGCCCAATAGGACAGAGTAGAACTGCCCCATAGGGTTTCCAAAACAGACGTTCATGTATTTCTGCCTCAAAGCAGCTGGTTCCAAATGTCAACCTTTCTATTAGCAGCCTAGTGCTTAGCTACTCCATCACCAGGGCTCCTATGGATCTAATCTGAATTATATCTAGTGCAGTAGATTGAGGATGAATAGAGTGACTTCATCAGATTCAAGGGGGTGTGGAAAGAGGCTGTGAGGAAGACGGCAGAGTCTACAGCAGAGCAGGCTGCCAGTAAATGAAACCACACTATCAGAAGTATACGTGAACACAGACTCAACAGCGACTTGCAAAAGTAAGGAAGGAAAAATAAATGTTGGGGTAAAAGGGTGGGATCATTTATTGCCCAACATTTTTTCATTGTTAAATTGCTTTTACAAGATTGTTTGGGGAGGCGTGGAGGGGGCCAAAAAAGATGGGGCTAGATTGAGGTTTAAATTCCTACTCTACAAATGATTAGTTTAAACTTAAGAACATGGTTTATCCCTTGTGAATTTAGTCTCACCAGCATTATTTGATAATCCATCTTCTTCCAACGAGTAAAGTGACTTATTAAAAAAGCTACAAAGCAAAAAACACAAAAAGTTTATAGTAAGAAATCGTGGTAGGTACCAATAAGCATATGAAAACAAAACAAGAATGAAGTAACATGTATGGCTTAACTTAGAAATCCAGAACATGAGCTCAGACGTTGTTTTGAACTTCTTGGTCAGTGTAAAAACAAAGAGTTTCATGATCCACGATGTCTATTGTTTCAGATAAACCAAAAGGCCCTAACAGTGCAGATGCTGGGTAAAATTGTGATTACCACAAGAAATAGCATTTTTGAACTTAATACAAAGCCAAGCTTCTGCAGGAATGGATATTTATTCAGGAAATCTTTTGCATACGGCCCTCTCATAAAGGTATTAAAGGACATCATCCAACCCCACCCAGCAGTCTTCCTAATGATGACCGAATTGATGTTCTAACTAGGGCAGTTCTCAAGAGTCTGAAAACATACAAAAATCCAGTTTGAAGAAATACAAGATGAAAGAAAGATACTGCCTCACTGGAGAAGACTTAAAGAAGGAAGTGTGGCCCCATGAAAAATGTAAATCATCCAAAGGCATCCAAATCTTTTAATACAATAAAAGCAGCTAGTTAAACAAGTTTTACCCAGGAAAGATCATTTCCTTCCAAGTCAGTTGCAACTCGGGACTCAAGAGGGCTTTCAATAGCTGATTTTCCAGATGACCGGGCTCTTCTTCCAAGGCGCCTCTAAGTAGACTTGATCTTCTAATCTTGCAGTTAGAATCATCTAGTTAAAAGCTCACTGCCCTCCAATGGATTCTGACTCATGGTACCCTATCCATAGGACAGAGCCGAACAGACACTCGGCTTTAGAAGCTGTACATCGTCCCAGAGTAGAAAGTTTCATCATTCGCTCAAAGAGCAACTGGTGATTTCAAACAGCTGACCTTGAGGTTAGCAGCCCAACTCACTTTAATAAATGATTACTTCTAATTATTATTAGAAATACTAATCACTAGAAAGAAAGAAAAAAACAAGAATTCTGATGAAAATGACAGAAACTTGCAATCAATGAAATGAATTGACACAATCCCCAAAACCATGGACTCAAACATAACTAATCATAATAGCACCCAGGCCTAAGCAATGTCTCCTTCTGTTATACACACATTTTCTATGTGTCGGAGCCCAAGCAACTAACAAGTAGCATGTTCTACCTTTTCTCTGCTGCCAGAAACTTGAAAATGATTTGTTTTTCCAAATAAGTAAAATATACTTCTCTTGACCTATGTGAAATTATAAAGAATCTACTAATGTGTTTACTCTTTAGCATATCTAAGAAACAAGGATTTAAAGAGGTGATATTACATAAAAGGTCTTGATTTTAGAGTTCGACCTGTGAATCACATGTCCTTCATTTGTCTCTGTGATGTTTCTATACATTAACAAATAAAAATGTTTGTGTTAAACGTAATAATTATTTGATATGGAGTTTCCATAAAATTTAAAGTAAGAATCTCTTGGAAGTTAAGAATAGGGAGAGGGGTAGATTCCAAGGTTATTCTTTAAAGCTTCAAATCTATTCTATCTCATGTGTCTAAGATACTCCTGGCTATATTTATTTATGACCGGATATATATTTTAACAACATAATGGACCTTCTTTAGTCACTGATACACTTTCACTGAAGTAAAGGTGCTAAATCAGCGGACTCAATGTCATTGTCAAGGGAAAAGAATGTGATGACATTCTTGTGAAGACTATTAACACAGAAAAGCATGCATGTCAGTAAGAGTCCAAAACATCGAAAAAGAAAAGAGTGTGATTCAAAATAAAAGATACTGATAATTCTAGAATATGTAAAGTGTGAACATCCAATAATCAGGTATTATATTTTTGAGGGACTTCTTTAATTTTAAACTTAAACGATGTAGCTTTTGTGTTTTTGTAGATAAGCCTACCATGATAAATGCTTTAGTTAAAATTTAATGATATATTAGCTTTAAATTGTATTTTAACTTTTATCTTAAAACTGAAACAATACAATTAATTACAAACTTTACATGAAAAATGTTTCTCAAATTCTTAAAAGCATTCATTATATGTTAAATTGTATCATTTAAAGTTTTATTTTTCTTGCTGCAGGAAATTTTTTTTAACCATACACCCTTTTTATTGTTAAGGCAAAGAGCTATCAAATGAAAAGCAAAAAATTACAAGGAAAGACAATGTAATTAACTACTAGGAGCATCAAAGGAAGCAAAAGTGGGACTGGGCGCAGATGAATTAGTGGACATGGGAGTTAATGGACAATATGAATTAATGGACAAGGGAAGGACAAGGATGGGGGAAATTTTTCGTTCAACAAGAATTTAAGACTAGTCTTTAATGTTCTTCTAATGGAAAACTCATGTTACTTCCTTAAAGATTATGGTCCAAATTACACTAGAAAATAAGCTGGGTAACTGTTATCTCCTAAAATTAAATATTTATGTGAATCACAAGATTTCTCCCAGGGTTAAAAGAGAACCTACAGATTGGAAACATGTTTGGTAATGACATAACTGGCAAGGGACTAATCTCTAAAATTTCTAAAAAGCTTCAATACCTAACAACACAAAGACAAGCAGTCCAAGTTTAAAATGGGACGAGAACATAGACACTTCACCACAGAAAACATTCAAACCTCCAGCAAACATGGGAAGAAATGCTCAGCAGCTATTAGCCAGTAAAGAGATGCAAATCAAAACCATAATGAGATATTGTTGTGCTCCAGTAATAACATCGAAGTTCAATGAAGACAAAGCAACACATTTTTTAAACATTTTATTAGGGGCTCATACAACTCTTCTCATAATCCATACAAACATCAATTGTGTAAAGCACATCTGTACATTCATTGCCCTCATCATTCTCAAAACATTTGCTCTCCACTTGAGCCCTTAGCATCAGGTCCTCTTTTTTCCCCTCTCTCCCTGCTCCCCTCTCCCTCATGAGCCCTTGATAATTTATAAATTATTATTTTGTCATATCTTGCCGTGTCCGACGACTCCCTTCACCCCATTTTCTGTTGTCCGTCCCCCAGGGAGGAGATCACATGTAGATCCTTGTAATCAATTCCTTCTTTCCAACCCACTCCCCCTCTACCCTCCCAGTATTGCCACTCACACCCCTGGTCCTGAAGGGATCATCCGCCCTGGATTCCCTGTGTTTCCAGTTCCTATCTGTACCAGTGTCCATCCTCTGGTCTAGCCAGATTTGCAAGGTAGAATTTGGATCATGATAGTGTGTGTGGTGGAGGGGGGGGGGGGAGCATTCAGGAACTAGAGGAAAGCTGTATTCTTCATCGGTGCTATATCGCACCTTGACTGACTCATCTCCTCCCCTAGACCCTTCTGCAAGGAGATCTCCAGTGGCTGACAAATGGGCTTTGGGTCTCCACTCTGCACTTCCCCCTTCATTCACTATGGTAAGATTTTTTTTGTTCTGATGATGCCTTATACCTGATCCCTTGGACACGTTGTGATCGCACAGGCTGGTGTGCTTTTTCCATGTGGGCTTTGTTGCTTCTGAGCTAGATGGCCATTTGTTTACCTTCAAGCCTTTAAGACCCCAGATGCTATACCTTTTGATAGCCAGGCACCATCAGCTTCCTTCACCACATTTGCTTATGCACCCGTACAAAACAACAAATTTTGATGAGAGTATGGGAGACTGAACCTCTCAAACACTGGTATGAGACTGTAAAGGTTGATGGGACTGTAAAATGGTACAACCACTCTAGAAAATGATATTGTGCTTCCTTCAAAAGTTGGAAATAGAAATGTTGTTTGATCCAGCGAACCAAAATATATTCCAGAAATAAGAGCCTGGACATGAGTAGATACAAACACCTCCATGCTCACAACTGTACTAGTCACAATCACAAAGAGATGGAAACAAGACAAGTGGCCATCAAGGATGAGAGGATAAATAAACCATAGCATCCTGCAGTTTAGTTTAGTTTAGTTTAGTTTAGAGAGTTTGGGGGGTTTTGACTCTGCTTTCTGTCATTAACTCCTCTTCTCCTGTTCTCTCTTCACCACCACTACCACTGCATTCTAACTACCCTGACATGAACCTTCATATCAATACATCTAGTGTCATTTTTCAACTCTCATCTTATGTAATCTTTCAGCAGCATTTGACCCAACCTTCTTTTAGAGATATTTTTCTTCCATGGTGTACATAAGCTCAATCTCTTGACTCTCTCCACTATTCTCAATCTTCTTTATGGGCTCCTTCTCGCCTCTCTTTCCTCCCCAGAATGAAGTAACTTTATCTCTCTCTCAACCTGCACTCGCCCAATATAAATCATGTTCAGTTCTGGTTTTAAGTATCGCCCATATACTGATGAATCCTAAATGTATGTCTTTAAGCCAGAGTTCTCTCTCAAACTCCAGACTAATCTATCAGAGATTGCTTCATCCACAGGCTTTCAGTAGTATCAGTTAATGGCTAATCCATCCTTTTAGTTGCTCAGGTACAAACTATATAATCATGCATGACTCTTATCTTTCTCACTCTCTACATCCCATTGGTTTAAAAAATCATTTTAGTTCCACCTTCAAAATACATTCACAAACCTTCCATTTTTTGCGTCTTCTACTGCTACCTCTCTAATAGATATCGCTATTATCTCTCAAGTGAATTAATGCAAAATATTCCTTACTGCTGTTCCTGCTTCTATTCTTGTCTTTATGTGTTATGCTTAGCACAGCAACCAAAATGAATCTTTGAAACTCTAAGTAGATCATCTCCCTCCTCTGTTCAAAATCTACAATGTTACCTTATTTCACTCAGGATAAAAGAGTAATCTGGTCCTCCTTCGTCTTTCTGATTTCTATTCCTGTTTCTATCCTCCTCCCTCAGTCTAATCAGCCACCGTGGTCTCCTTTCTCTTCATTGAGCATGCCAACTAGACTTGGGTTTGGCGTGAGCTTTTTTCTCTCTTTCTGCAAAGCTCTCCCTCTGTCGTGAATAACTAGCTCACTCCCATAGTCCATCAACCCCACATTTCCTTTGAAAATTTGTGTTTCATTTTCAAACCTTTTTGTTGCTTTCGTTAGGTGACACTGAGTTGATTCCACCATATTAATATTTATTGATAAGCCCTTCCAACTGTGGTTCAGATTCCCCTTACAATGCTCTAATTTTTCATTTTATCACAGCACTTTTAGATTTTAATATCAATTATGAATTTGCTTATTGGCCTAATTATTCATTCTCTGTCCCCCCTAAAGAGAATTCAAACCTCACAAAAGAGCCATTTTTTTTCCTTTGATGTATCCCAAGCATACTTTAGAATACTGCTTAGCACAGAGTAGATATTCACCATGATATTCATTAAATAAGTGAAAGAATACATGTATGTATGAGTGGAAGTAGACTAATATCCCACCTGTTAATAGAAAGAATGGCAGTCCCCCCCGCCACACACACACACACACCTTTGGTTTTCCTTTACCTTCTTTCTCATTCTTTAGGTTGTACATGAAAGGGTGTAGGAGAAAGGGCTTTTTAATGAGGAATAGCTAAATACAATGGAGAGGTTTTTATTGGACAATTTTAGTTTTTAAAGTGCCTTTAGTGTTTTCAATTTGGGACTGTAAAATCTTGGGCTGTAGGGGGATTTTAAGGGTTTTTTAAATCCTTTGTCTCTCTGGTTTTTCATTTGATTGTACTTTATTTGGAAAGTACCTTTTAAATAAAATTAACCCAAGTGACAAAGCGGATTACCAGAAAAGGAGTAAGAGGAAACAAGCTACTAAAAGGAATTCAAGGAAAATTTTTTTAAAAAAGGAAACAGCAAGTTTTCTTCTAGGGTTTCAGCCCAATTAATTAAAGCAGGAAAGAGACCCAGGTTCAAGGCCAACGCTGAGCTTGTTATACATGCTGTATTAGAGTGTTCTTTTCATTCCCAAAGGAGCCCTGGGGGTTCAGTGGGTTACACACTGGGCTGCTGAAACAAAGGCAAGGTCAGCAGTTTGAACCCACCAGCACTGTACAGAAGCAAGACAAGGCTGTCAGCTCCTGTGAAGATATCCAGTTTCAGAAATGCAAAAGAAGTGCTCTACTCTTCCCTATACGGTTGCTATGAGTCAGAAGGGAATTGACTTGTTGACAGCGAATAGAAGTTTCTTTCTCAGGAACCTGAAATGGCAGATGGGGTACCAGGAAAAACTCTAGTAGTTATAAAAATCTAGCTATATAAATAACTACAACAATTCCTATTGTATTAAGAGTTTTACTATTCTTTATACATATTTACTTCTTCCTTCTATATTTCTGATTTTACCCTGATTTTGTTTTTGTTTTTCAGTAATCTTGTGCCTAGTATTTGCACAGCACTGGGATCCCTCCCTACTTGGGAAGGTAGAGGTCTAAAAATAATAAACTAAAGATCTATTTGTTATCTAATGTTATATTTTAAAATTGCCACCATTTAGTGGATTAAGACAGCAACAAGCATTTACTACCTCTCTTTGTTTCCATGATTCAGAAATTTGGAAGGAATTTGGTTGGACAATTCTGGATCAGGCCTTCTCACAAAGACGTTGGCCAGACATTGGAATTGTGAAGACTTGACTGGCAGATCCACTTGAAAGGTTGACCTCTCAGATGGTTTGCAAGTTGGTTCTGGCTATTACCAGGACCGCAGGGCTCTTGGAGATGTTTGAGAAGTTTTGTTACGTGGTCGCTCCCCACATACAGAGGGAACAAAACCATAAAATCACAGATACCAGAGAGAAAGATGGAAACTACAGTGCCTTCTATGTATGCAGAAGCCTTCTTTACGGTGACAAAAGGTACTCTACTAATCCCACAGGTCAATTCTATTCAGTGTAGGAAGGGAGTACCCAGAGTGTGAATAATAGGAAGTAGGAACCTGGAGGACAATCTTGGAGGGCAGAGCTACCACAATCATTAAGTAACTTGCCATATGCATCACAAAATAATCTTAGTTCACCTCAGATGAATAGTTTTCTAACTATACAACTTCAGAAAGTGAGACATTCTTCCACACTTTCCAGTCTTGCCTCTCCACCTCTCAAGAGGCCTGATGCCGCTATACAATATCACCTTAGCATATGTGAACAGTTAGCCTACTTTTTGTTAGAAAGTATTTTTAATTGTAAAAGTAGATCAAAAACAATAAAACGGTAACACTTCTGGGGAAATTATAAGAAGATATCATCCTGGTGATTTAGCAGGGGGGAAACATGATTTAATTTTTTCTATTAGAATTAATAGACCTTGAAGAAAGTAAGTTGATATTAAAATTTAGGATACATCGCGTAAGCATTCTAATTCTACCTTGTTTTCCGTAAACAAAGGAAAAAGAACCATGGGGCTTGGTTATGCCTCCATCCACAGTATAAAATTTACTCTTAGACTTCAAGGAAGCAGTTAATGTCTTTATGACTTGATTTCCACTTATATAAAATTAGGATAATGTCTAATGTCACCATGTTCGCCCATATAAAGATTAATGTCTGAATATAAATTAATAACTGAGTATGTATACAAACACACACACACACACACACACAACGGCTCTACAGTGAAAGACAAGGAGATCTGCTTCCATAAATATTACAGCCAAGAAAACTCTAAGAGACAATTCTACTCAGTTACATGGAAGTGCTATAAGTCCTAACTAACTCAGTGACACCTAACAACAAAAGCATAGAGAATATGTATTTCCAAATACTAACAAGTGAATTCGTCATAAACATAAATCATTCATGCCTGTCAGCATCCCTTACCTTTTACTCTATCGTTCCTCCAATAACTCTAAAAACATGGAGCCTCCCTTACGACTCTAATAAACTATGACTCTTCCTACTATGAAAAAAGCTGATGTCATAAACACATTCTGTGACAGTATCACTAAGGACCAGATCCCAGCCTTGGTTACACAATTCCTAAGGAGCTACCAGCCTTGCGAGCCTCAAAAGAGAGCCTGAGAATGCAAAGAATGAGAGTAAGGTGAGGAACCATGGCTCCGAAGCTACAAATATTCTTACTGGATCTTTCCTTATTAAGTCTGGGCAAGAGAATACACCATTTAGGGGTGAGAGTAGGCACTAGAACGCTTTAAAAGAAAAAAATGTTTATTTATATAATAACATAAATGGCACCTTCTATTCCAAATGCTTGGGGAAAAGAAAATCATGCATTAGACCCTATCCTCCTCACTCGTACCCCCATGGCAACATCTCCACAGTGAGATCTGAGATCCAAAACAGCATTCCCCTCACGACTAGTTGTCAAAAGGCTGCCTCCTCCAAGAAATGGCAGTTTCTGTCATTAATCCTTTAAGCTATTTTCATCTCTAAGGAAGCGCGTGATGATTAAGTAAAATCAAAGAGAGTTTTCATCTTCTAAAAGCCTGGATGCTCATGCTTCTTTCATTGTTACAAATCCTTCCCAAGAAAAAGATCAATCAAAAGCATAAAAGTACTGATTTAAACTTCCAGTGTGCTTCAATTAGAGCACTTCTCTGAGAACACACTCGTAGAAGCCTTCCCTTCTCAGTGGCATCATTCATTGGATGGCATTGCTTGGGGAGCTTTGGCACCATCACTCCCCTATCTCCACTCTTATTCCATGGACTCCTTCCTGTTATCTAGGAGCCTCCAGCGCCGCCTTCCACATTCCACCTAGGATACCATCAGGTTCCGGACCCTCCTCAGCGCCCTCCCCCCACGTCTACCATTATTACCTTGTCTTTCCAGAGACATTTTACTTCGGGAGATTTACTAGGTGAATGATTATTCTGATTATCTTTACCAAAAATGTTTATTTCATCTCACCTCATTCTCTTCAGATTTATTTGCCTTTTAAGCATAGATTCCTAGAGACTTCACCATCATCTAGGTCTGGGCATTTTGGTGAATTATGACAGGAGGTACCTGAGTATAGCTTGATCTTGGTTAGAAAAGTGAAGTCCTTGGATCACCCACTTGGTTAAAAGAGTTAAAGAAGGAAAGCTTCTCTCTGAAGTCATCCTTAAGGATAAGAAGCCTAACTCCAAACATCTAATGCAAATCCAGGGCTTTCCCACTGCACTTGGATAAACATCTACATTCGTCCCACAGTCAGCAATATATGTCCCTCCCCTACCACACATTGCACTTGAGTTAAATCGGCCTTCCTCTTGTCCTGGCACACCAAGCTGCAATCTGATGCCAGCCTAAGCCCCTGCAATGCTATGTTCCAGTTCTTAGCATTCGGAGTATGCTTCCCTGGTTCTCAGTTCAAATCTCACCGCCTCAGACAGCCTAAGATAATCATACATCATCTTCTATTTAACACATTCTCCTGTTCTGTTTTCTTCTCTGTATGAGTAGCTATGTGGCGTTCTCTTGTTCATGTGTTCACTTATCACTCCCCTTTAGGTCCACACCTAGCATCCTCTTCATATCTGATGGGACATGCCAGTTTTCCTCATGTTGTGCACAGACCTACTATATATTTAGTACTCAAAACATATGAGTTGAATGAATGAATGGATGAATCCAATTATCATTTCACTTGTAAATTTAAACTATTGAATAACAAGCACTTTTATAGTAATGTTAGAAAATAGAAGGGGCAGCTTACTTTTAGTACAACCAATATATTAAAAAGAGTTTACTAATCATTGACAACAGCAACTTTATTTAAAACATTACTAATATTGAATTGATTGAACGTTTGTTTGCCTGATTGACACCTTTTGAAGTGTCACAGATGAATGCCAGTATCCCTTTATAAATATTAACTCATTCGTATGTCATGGTTAAGAAATTACATTTCCCTTTAGCCAGTTTAGAGTCATTCTAGATATGTCTTTTCTACTGCAAGGATCCTAGAAGCCAATGAGCAACTCACCTGCCACAGGCTCTACTGAATGATCTCTGCACACACACAGTGGAGCTAAGCAGAGTCAGCTTGCATTAGAAGATAACCAACACAAAAAGAGTGATTGCTGAACCTATAGCTTATTATCCAGAAAAGCACATCCCAGAAGCATACCCCACCAAAAGAAAAACACAGAAATTTGGATTTCTACCAGGGAGTTGGTCCAGCTGGTTGTACCTTAAATGCAGAAGGCTGCGAACGGTTCAGAAAGTGTGCAATCGGGTGATTGTGTAGAGTTCTCCTCTTAAAGGGCAAAATTAAGGCAAGTCAATGATTCTAATTTCCTGGGTTTGCTTCTGTCATCTATAAAATAGTATAACCAATCTTGTTCGGCAAAGTGGGACTCCGTTGTTTTAAAAAGCAATCTTTCTGAGAAGTATTAAATGACTGATAAAAAAAAGTGGGGGGGGGAATACAAAGAATCTAAGTCAATCAGAGTTCAATAATAATATTCCCCTTTAAGAAAACCTTAATTCTAGAGAATCAATGAAATGTCTTGCAACTCTAAGTCCTAGGAAAGCTTTCAATTAATTCTAGTGAAAGAATTGTTAATACTTAGAGGACCAAACTCTATGAACTGCGATATTTTCAATGATTTTACTATCAAAGTTAGCTTACTGAAGAAAACATGGTGACTGCAACAGCACAAACAACTGCCAGGCTGGCGCCGGACCATCTGGTGCTTCATTGTGCTGTGCGTGTGATCACAGTGGGTCAGGACGAACTTGACAGCACCTACTAACAGCAGCAGCAGGAAAATACACACCATTCTGTCTTGTTACACAAAACCCAAATCTCTCATTTACTGGGAAGAGGAAAGGGGGGTCTGCTTTTGTTTTTTTCATTAAACTTCTTAGATGAGTTTAACTCCACTCGGGTCCCAGTTCATATTTGCACAGTTTGCTAAACAAGTCATATTTAAGCATGTCTCTGTGGTTAGTAGATGGCTGCATATGAGTTCTCTTAGTAATTCCCTTGTCCTCATCTCCAGAGGGAACCTGAAGACAAGGTCCAATCTAAACAGGGGTTTCCAAGAAGACCTGCTGCACCTGTTAAATTCAAGGCAGTGAGGGCAGTGAGCTCAGAAAGCTATGGTGACTTGATAGATTTTCTCAAAGATACAGGATGATAATGGGGACTTATTTTGAAGAAGTTTTCAAAAATCTAAAAATTGCATTGGTGAGAAAAAGACCAGGAAAGTTTCACTGAAATGTTTTATTGCATCACAACAATGTACATGCTTATTTTCTGGGGTAGCAGGGCCTGTCCTGTCAGAACAAGAACTGTATTGGGAAATCTTACCACAGCCACACTATAGTCTTGATCTTGCCCCATTTTTTGTTCCCAAACTCAAAGACCATTTAGAAAGAAAGCAATTTTAGTCACTGAAGGATGCCAAAATTACTGCAAATCTTCAGAAACAGAAGTAGAAAGTCTCATCTTCCTCCCACCAAGTAGCTAGTGGTTTTAACCTGCTGACCTTGAGGAATACAACCCAACTGTAATCCACGATGCCCCAGGAAAGGTGTAGAGAAATTGAAGATGGAAACGCCTCCCAATGTAATATATGTTGAGAAACAATAGCTTCATAATTTTTCATTTAATTTAATTTTTAAAAGTCTTGAGATTTTGTAGCAATACTTTAAAGAATTATCCTCTTACTAGCTAATTTCTCATTAATTTGATCTCAATTGTATCCTTTTGTGCTTCTGCTAAGATTATTCACTTCAATGGTAAGGTTGTCTTCAGCAAGCACAGACTGACTGTTGGTGGACCATTTACAATCTGCAAGGTTTGGGGTGGGTAGGAAAAGTCCTCCTTTCAGCGGATAGCCACTCAGCAGTGCTGAAAGCCAATCCTTTGGTTTCACTCATCATGCTGTATGGCTCTATTTAAAAAAAAGAAAGTGCAGCTAATCCACGCTTTGAACGTGGATCTACACTAATTCTCTGACAGTTTATGGTCCGGAGAGGAGACTGTGATGGACACATTGCTGTTATTTCTTTACTCACTTACCACTATGAGCACGTGTCAATTCATTGAAAAAATCAGAGTTTAGGTTCTCGTGTATTTTGCAGAGGCTGTAATATAGTAAAAGAACTACACTACTATAAAATTGCTACATATATGTTATAGCTTCAAACAAACGGACAAAAATCCCAGTGTTTTGTAGTAATGTCTTCTAAAGGATTAAGGATCATGGTTGGTAACCCTTTCCAATAAGCGTGGATTCTCCAGCGCTATTACAAAGCAAAGGTGAAGCACCAAGATAAAGTTGTGTCCCCCTAGTGACCTCTAGAGTGGAGCTAAGCCCCCACAGCAAGGCTTGGGTGGTAGGGAGCAAGAAGGACGCCAAAGCCAAGCGCGCTACTGGAGATCTATTTGAAATATTCTAGACTCCCTGGGTCCCCATCTCGGATTTTACTGTAACCACGCCCCGCAGGAAGTCTCCGCCTCCGGGGCCATTCCCTTCATTGGGTTGAAATCCAAGTTCAAACACCGCTCCTTCTCCCCTCGCCTTCACCCAGGGTCCAATTTCCCGGCTCGGAGCCTCCCTTGCCCTTACTGGGGTCTCGCCCGCTTCCCCCTCTGCAGTGCTGCGGATAACCAGCCCCTTGGGCTCTGCAGGTCCCCCGGGGGGAGCGCCCGAGCCCCGGGAACCTGCAAGCGGCGACCTCGGAGAGTTGCAGCCGCGGGAGCTGGCGACCAGCGCGCGGCGCCCTTTCCAGTCCTGGGGACGCCCCCGACAGGACGTTGTCCAGGAGGGTCCCTCCGGGGTCTAGCTCAGACTACGCCGCGAAGCCGCTGGTCACCTCCGCGACAAGCTCTCCCTACTCCGTGCCTTCGTTTCCCTCCTCTGAACTTTCCAACTTCGGAAGCCCTAGTTCCAAAGGAGCAACAGGGGGGCGGCTCAGCCAGTCACTGGCCCCTCAATGACCCCAAAGAAACGGCAGCCCGCTGGGACCCGGCCAGTAGTGAGTCTCTGTGGCCATCGGAGAAAAGCCGAGGCAGGCTGCTCCCATCTCCTCCTGAGGATGGAGGCTGGAAAAATGGATGCAGAACTTGTCATCCCAGGAATGAATGGACGGGGTGGGGGTGGGGATGGGTGAAACTCACACTCTTTTACACACACACACACACACACACACACACACACACACACACACACACACACACGGCCTGGTTGCGAGAAGGATGAGTTCTAGATTGCCCAGAGTGAGCGGGAGCCAAGAGTCGCTCGTCTCCCTTCTGCCTGGAGTCGGGCACAGGGTGCAACAGATAGATAGCTACCCCAGCTCTCCGCGCAGAAGGATGGAAAAGAGGACCTCTGCGGGCGTCCCTGGGTTCCCCAAAGAAGACAAACTCCCCTCAGAGTGTCTCTGGAGCAGCCGTGGTGAAGTCTTCCCCCCGCCCGGAGAAGGCAAACTCTTCCCGGGAGGCAGCCTTCCACTTGGCCAAGCCTGGATGTAAACAGGCCAGCCGGAGCGCGGGACCGCGGGCGGGCGGGGGACGGGGAGCAGGCGGGATGGAGACGGACTCACCCTGGACGCTGAGGGGCGTTCGCTTCCTGGCCATCTTCCGCCCGCTTCCCTCCCCCAGGCGCCCCGCGAGCCGCCTCCGGCTGCAGCCCAGCTCCCCGCTCCGGCGAGGCGGCTGGCAGGCTCGCTCCGGCGGCCGCTCGGCGCGGTGCGCGCAGCGAGCTCTTTGTTACTGCGCGGGCATCTGCGAGGCGGCGGCCAGGCTGCGAGCTCGGCTCCGCTCGGCTCGACTCCGGCGGGCGCCGCCGCCCGGCTGCTGTCGGCCGCGGGCGCTGCGGGGCTCTTGCTGGCGCGGCGGTGCCACAGTGGCTGCGGAAGCTGCGGGTGCAGCTGCCGCCGCCGCTCCTGCTGCTGGAGGGGGCAGCGCTGGGTCCCCGGAGCGCCCGCCCCGCGCTGACCTCCCCCCTGCCGCGCACTCCCCCACCCCCAGGGTCCCGTCGGAATCGCCGGTGACGGCGCAGTCCTCGGGCCGCCGCCGCCGGAGCAGGTGGTCGTGGTTGCGGCGACGCCGGGAGACGGCGGCCGTCTGATGCCCGAGAGGAGAGAGCCTGAGTTTTGTGAAATCCTCTCTCTGCCAGCCTGCTCCTGGGCCTCCAGCGCCTCCTCCCCGCCGCAGGACGAAATGAGGGGGCGGGGGGCGGGGGCCGGGGGCTCGCGAAGGGCACCCTTGTCCATAAGGCAACAGAAACTCTGACAAGCAGCTGGAGCCCGGTCATGGGCCCTCGCGCCCGGTGCCCGCCGCGTGTCCTTCGCCTCAGCCTCCGGTGGCCAGCTAGCCTGCATTCCGAGCCTCGCTCGGGAGCGTGGATGCCTCGGCCCCTCCCGAACTGAAAAGAGAAGAGGGGCAAGGGAAAGTGGAGGCTGCCGGGAGTTAGAGACATCGAATTCCAGAGGCAGCCCACCTCCAGACACCTGGAAGAATGACTAGTTCTATAGAGACCTGGCCTCAGAGCAGTTCCCGGGAGCTATAGGAAAGGGGGAAAGTTTACATTATCAGGTGTAGGAATGATTAGAAAGGGAGGAGGGGCGGTTTCTAAATCTGCAGTAGAAACTTTAAGTAGCCCCATTCATTCTTGCTTTGATGGAAGATTTTGCCTTTGAAAAGGGCCCCGGTGTTTGGTTTGGTTTGGTTTTTCCCGTGGAGGAGCTGTCCCTCTCTGGAGTGCTGATATAGGATACGGAAATCCCGTTACCACCAGACAACTGCAAGAACAGGTGAACGTTTATGGCCTGACTGAGATTCTAAGGCACAACTGCATTTTAAAAGGATGGCGAGGAGTAGACACGGGAAGGGCGTGACCACTGTGTGTCACCTCAGAGGAGCCATGCAAAATCGTTTGTTTTTGTTTTTTCCCCTTTATTGGGATTGACGCTTCCCCAAAATCCAATTCCTAAATCACAGCGACTTTAGCCCTTCTCCTTTCCCCTTTCTACATCAAGTACAGTTTTCTAAACCCAATCTGATGATCTCACACCCAGTGGTTGTATTCCAAAGCTTACTAGCCAGAAGTTGCCCCAGAGCCAACAGGGAATGGGAAAAGGAATCCGAGCTTCAAGTTCCGGCGCTGCCACTTCCGCTCCACAGCTGTGAAAATGTGGGCAAATAATTAAACCCCTCCGTGCTTCTGTTTACTGGTCTATAAAATACCATCTCAGAGTTCCTTCCAATAGTAATGAGTGTTGAGATAAGTACTAACAAGGTTGTCACTGCCCACCCCCAACCTTCCTAAATTTAGCTTTATCTAAGGGGTGCCAGTATGTTCCATGCTGGGTTGCTCACCACAAGATCAGTTGGTTCAAATCACCAGCTGTTCTGAGGGAGAGGCTTTCTATTCCTGTGAAGATTTCGTGTTGGAACTCCACAAATGGCAGTTTTACTCTGTCCTATAGTCAAAGGGTCACTATGAGTCAGAATCTACTATGTGGAAGTAGTCTGTTGGACCCACGCCATGGCATTTTCAATTGCCTCATATGCATTTGAAAAAGAGGAAAGCCCTCCAGTTGGCCATTGAATAAGGAGGGCTGATAAAAGAACAGATGCACTGAATTGTGGTTGGTGCAAGAGAAGAATACTGAAAGTACCATGGACTGCTAAAAGGACAGACAGATCTGTATTGAAAGAATACGGCCAGAGTGTTCCTTAGAGACAAGGATGGCAAGACTTTGTCTTACATAGTTTGGACATACTGTCAAGAGAGATCAGTCCCTGTAGAAGGACATCTTGTTTGGTCAAGTCGAGAGTTAGCGAAAAAGAGGAAGGCCCTCCAGGAGATGGATCGATGCAGTGGCTACAACAATGGGCTCAAACTTGGGAACAATTTTGAGGATGGCGCAAACTGGGTGGTGTTTCATTCTGTTGTGCATAAGGGTCAGACCTGACTAGATGGCATGTAACAACAATAGTGCAGTAAATGTATCCAATGTAATTCATCATTTGACTTCTTGACTTATGCTTCCATGAGCATTGATTGTGGATTCAAGCAGAAAGAAATTCTTGACAAATTCAATCTTTTCTCCATTTATCATGATGTTACCGATTGTTCCAATCTGGAGGTTTTGCTTTTATTACATTGAGTTGTAATCCATACTGAAGGCTGTAGTCCTTGGACTATATCAGCAAGTGTTTTAAGTTCTCCCTCATTTCTAGTAAACAAAGTTGTGTTATCCCCATACCAAATGTTGTTCATAAGCCTTCCTCTAATCCTGATACTGCAAGCTTCTTTTACATATTCCAGCTTTTCTCATGATTTGCTTATACAGATTGAATAAGTATGGCAGCAGGATACAACCCTGATTTACACCTTTCCTGATTCTAACCCGTGCAGTATTATTCTCTTGTTCTCTTTGAGCAACTACTCCTGGATCCATGTACAGATTCCACATGAACACACGGAAGTGTCCTAGAAGTCCCAGTCTTCTCAAGTCTATCTATAGTTTGTATGATCCTCAGAGTCAAATGCCTTGGCAGAGTCAATAAAGCACAAGGAGATGTTTTTCCTGGCATTCCTTTATTTCAGTGACGATCTATCTGAAGTCAACAATGATATATCCCTTGGTTCCACATCCTCTTTTGAATTTTGTTTGATTTTTTGGCATCTTCCTGTTGATATACTACTGGAACTGTTGTTGAATGATCTTCAGAAAATTTTTTCTTGCATGTGATATTAATTATATTGTTCAGAAATATCTTCATTCTGTGGGTTGTATTGCTTTGGAATGGGTAGAGATATGACTTTCTTCTAGTCAATTGGTCAAGTAGCTGTCTTCCAAATTTCTGGACATAGGTGAGTGAGTGCTTCCTGTGCTTCCTTGGCATGTTGAAGCATTGGTATTTTGTCTTCTCCTGAATCCTTTTGTGGGCAATTGTCTTCAATTCAGGTTGGGTTTATGCCTTCAGCACCATTGGTTCTTGATCCTATACTACCTCTTGAAGTGTTTCAATGCTGGCGAATTCTTTTCGGTACTATTACTCTGTGTGTTCTTTCCTTATTCTTTTGATGCTTCATGCATCATTCAATATTTTGCCCATAGACTCTTGCAGGATTGCAACTTGAGGCTTGAATTTTCTTCTTGAGTTCTTTCAGTTTAAGATATACTGAGGGTTTTTCTTCCTTTTTGGTTTTCTAACTCTATGCTTTTTTCAGATTTCATTATAATACTTCACTTTGTCTTCTTGAGCTGTCCATTGAAATTTTCTGTTCAACTCGACTTCATCAGTTCTTTCATTTACCTTAGACACTCTACAATCAAAAGCAAGTTTCAGAGTTCTTCTGACATTCACGTTGATCATTTCTGTCTTTTGAGTGACCTTTCCATTCTTGGGAGCCCTGATGGTGTAGTACTTACACACTGGACTGTGATCTGAAAGGTCAACAGTTCAAAGCCACCAATGTTCCTTAAATTCAACCTGGAACTTACATATGAGCAATGGATGATCTGTTCCACAGTCGGCTCCTGGCCTCATTTTCGCCAATGATTTAGAAGTTCTACATTGCCTCTTCCCACAGATGTAGTAAATTTGATTTCTTTGTATTCCATCTGCAGAAGTCCACATGTATAGTCACCATTTTTGTTGCTGAAGAAAGGGTATTTTGAAGAAATCATTGATGCTGCAAATCTAGCATGTTATTTTCAGTTTCCTTTCTATGACCAAGGAAAGGGTAGAAAGTGTCCAACCATTGTGTATAGGGCCGCCAGAAGTAATAAGTGACTGATGGCAGTGAGCTTTTTGAGCCGAGTTCCTTCCTGTTTGTTGCATTCTAATTATCAATAATTATCAATGCACCTTGATTGCATGTTTGATCAATTTTAGACCAAGAATATTCATAAAATTATTCCATTTCTGTGTCGCTGGCTTTAGTGATTAGTGCATACATTTGAATAATAATTGTATTCACAGGATTTCTTTGTGTATACATAGATATTATCACAGACAGCATTATGCTTCAAGTTAGATCTTGAAATGTACTTTCTGACAATGAATGTGAAGCCATTCCCTTGAATTTGTCATTCCCAGCAAAGGAAACCACATGATTGTCTGATTCAAAATGTCCAAGACTAGTCCATTTCAGCTCCCTGATACCTAGTATATCAATCTCTTTATGGTCAATTTCATTTTTGATGACTTCCAATTTGCCTACAATCATACTTCAAGCATTCCAACTTACAATTACTAATAGATGTTTTCAGCTTTTTGCTCCTCTCACTTTGAGTCAAGTTGGTTTATTGACTAGAGGTCCTGAAAGCTTTACTCCATCCATGTCGTTTGGGTCATGAAGTTTTCAGGAGCTACTTCCTCCAAAGTGGACAGCCTGCTTCTTTGTTGTAATCTGTTTTTGGTATGGAAGCTCTGTTGAAACCTATTTACCTTGGGTGACCCTTTTGTTTTTGAAACACCATTGTCATGGTTTCTACCTTCTAGGATCAGAGCAACCTGCAAGCCAACTACAGTACCTTCATAAACATATTTGCTACAAAGGAAATATACGTGTATAACTATCTTTTGTCAAACTTATATATATTCATGGATATGGTTCCACTCTCCTTTCTATATCTGTTCAGCCTGTGTGTCTCTCCATGCAACTACTCATAGGTCACTAGTATTGCAGGATTACATATGTAATAGTATTCACCTCTGTTGATTTTGTCTCTTACACTCCCACCAGTGTCTTCCCCTGTCACCATCGTATTGTATTAACCTTCATCTGAGTGTCTATTGCCTTGTGCTTCACCTGAGTTAGCACACGTCTACTCTCTAGCCAATTAGTACATTGTCCTCCTGGCAACAAGGGCATTTAGGCTCTTCATTTGATGATTATAATCATCATGATAAGGATGGACAATGCTGATGACGACAAGGACAAAAATGACCCTAGTGTCTATTAAAATACACACAATATTACTCTATAACAAATATGTGTGTTCTGCACATGGATATTATTAGCATATTTTATACTGATAACATTTTAATGTATTTTTACATAGCATCATTTGAAGGTCACAGAAACCAGATGAAGAACCCACTGAGGAAACAAAGAAACTGTAGACATGTTAAGATCACAAGCCACCAGGCTCTGAGCTTCCAGGCCAATTTTATTCTAGATAGCCCACTCTAACTAATGGACCTGTTCATAGAATGTAAATAGAATGCATATAAGGATCTGTTAGGCAAAATCAATGACAGGAGCATCATAAACATATCTGACATATTTGTATAAAAGGAAGGACTCAGGGGCACTGAGAGTCACTGACTGCCTGTTGGATAGAAACCTCAGTTTAGATTAAAAATAAAAAGTCAGAAAACCAGATTTTCAGGTGAAATAGCCTTTCTATATTGCATTCCACTTTAAAAAGAAACAATAGTGTTATGCGTCTGCCAGTGAGACACATAACATTTTGGTCCTGAGTCTGTTTATCTGTTTTTATATGGTCCCAGAAAATAAAGACTGAATTGAATTCCTTACATACCCTTAGAATTAGAAATTATAAACAATTTGTGTCAACTAGGAGAGAGATGGGACTTTCTACTCCTATGAGGAGTTACTGTGTCTGAATCCCACCGGGGAAGTTCCACCCTGTCCTATCGGGCCCCTGAGAGTCTTTATCAACTCAATGACAGTGGGTTGGGTTGGGTTTGGTTTGTGTCTACTGGATCATGATTTACAAATATCTTTATAAGTGTTTCTAAATTCCAGCTATTCTTATAGCCATCAGTGAGTATGACTACAGTCATAAAATGATTTTTTTAAACCCCGTGTGCTTAGTAGCTGCTGGTTCCTAGGACATTTAGACATTTCACCTGATGATGACCATGATGATGGCTATCCCTTTGATAAAGGATAGACAGAGATGATGATGACCGTGATGATGGCTATCCCGTTGATAAAGGATAGACAGAGATGATGACGACCGTGATGATGGCTAGCCCTTTGATAAAGGATAGACAGAGATGATGATGACAAGCACAAAAAAAACCTAAGTCTATTTCTCTTATATGAAGGTTGTGAATGAGCCTTTCAAAAAAATCCACGGAACTAAAATTGGAAGCTTAGTTATACATCACATAATAATCCTTCTTGGCTTATTCTAGTCCTGTCATGAGTACCTATAGAGTAAGAGATACAATGAAAGAAAGAACTACATGTTGTTTATGTGGAAGTATCAAATGAACTCAACAGAGGAAATGAACTTATCAAACAGATTATCCTAAAGACCAAAGTGAAAATATAATACATATTATATAAAGCATGATGGTCATTAATTGTATGTTACTTCAATTGAAGTTAAAAGATTGAAAAATATAGCCTTCAGAAGAATATTTTTGACTGAAGTATTTTATATTAGCTATCCATAAATTAAATACTGTACTGTAGGAAAGAAGAAAAACAAAAGTCACTCTGATTTTAAGCATGTTAATATGAAATAACATCAGGAGAATCTAAATGTGCACCACTATTTTTGAAAAATGTTAGTACTTTTCACTATTACCTGTTTAAATAAAAGAATCATTACATTCACCTCAGCTGGAGTTTCATGAGACCCTCCAGTTCTATGACTAGAGAAAGGAAGATACAGAAGGGTGTACAACAACAGCAAGGGGAGCAGAGCAACAAAGTCCCCAGGGAATAGCAAAAATAGACTTTGGGGGCCAGGACATGGCATCCCATCAGACTAGACCAGAAAACATTCCTAAAGTTCAACAAAAAGAACTTGAATTATTTATAAGCTTCTCTCTCTTTTTTGTCATTGTTGTTTTGTTTTCTTTTGTTGCTTTGTTTTCTTCTGTCTTGTTTTATGCATATTATTATCTCTGCAGGTCTATCTAAATAAGATAGGCAGGATAAACAATCTGGAGAAGAAAACACCCGGATGGACACTTCTGGGGGGGGGCATTGGAGAGGGGGAAGCAGGGGAAAGGAAGTGGGTATTAACAAACCCAGGAAAGGGGGAACAACAAGTGATCTGAAATCAATGAAGAAGAGGGTGTAGGTATTAAAAGATAATGCATTTTCCCAAAATTTTGAAGCCCCCTCATATATAAACAACTGAAATTATTCTCTCTGATATCCTCCTTGGTATGCTCAAATACAAAGTGTGCAATCTGACCCCTTTCTAGCTTCGAAGGCTGAGTCCAAAAATGTTCCCAAGCTGTCTGCCATAAACCCCCCCTGCTCCCACTATTGTAATTCCCATCTATAACTCTGTTTCTTGATTCATTCCACCAACTAATTCTATTATATGCGGTAAGTGAGCAATTTTCATGCAAAATAAATAGCAAACGAAATAATTAACTAAATGTTTTCTAAATACTTTTGACAATGGACACAATTCCATTTTCCTTCCATTTCCCTTTCCTGACCATGTCTACTTACTCATCAGTTATTCACCACTTGTTCAACAAGTATTTATTAAGTAATACTAAATGCCAGTCACTGCTATAGATGACTGGTTATACATTAAAGAAATAAGATGATATGGTCCATGCTTTTGTGGTATTTATAGTTTTACAAGGGAGACAGAATTAGCCAAGTAAATAGGCTATTATAAATTGTTAAGAGTTCTATAGGAAAATAGCATGGTGCTATAGGACAGAGTAGTACAGATCATAATTTAAACAAAGTTTCAAGCAGGATTCCTCTGTGGAAGTGATGTGTAAACAAAGAACTGAAGACTAGGTAGTGATTCAGGTAAAAAGTGAGGTGGAGGCTGCTCCGGACAAAGAGCACCAGGCACAGACCCTCCTGAAGGAAATTCAACCTGAACAGTGGTTTCCAAACTCAAAATTGACCTGGCACCTAAGCAATAAAAATAATTTTTCTCACACACCTCCAATTATTAATATTTGTATACTATTACTTTGTATATGTATATATAATAAAATTTGCTGGAAAGTGGATTCTATTTCATTCATTCTAGCAACCCTATAGGACAGAGTAGAACTACTTCATAGGGCTTTTAAAACTCACTTTTTAAAAGTTTTATTGGCATATAATTCACATATCATACAATTAAATAGTTTAACCATATCAAAAAGTTGAACAATCATCCCCACAATCAATTTCAAAACAGTTTCTTCTTTCTTGTATTCACTGTATTAGTTCCCCCACTTCCCTCCAAACCCCTGCCTCACCCTCAGCTACTGTCTCTATAGATTTACCTACTCTGCATCTCATATACAAAAAACATATCCCACATACTAACAAACATAACAAAGTAACAGAGAAAAAACTCAGTCAAATGGACAGCAGAATATATCACAAAGTGGAACAAATCTTAAATGGGTAGAAGGGAGATCAAATGATAAGGCGTTAAATGTTAACCTAGCTGTATCTGC
Organism: Tenrec ecaudatus; assembly: GCF_050624435.1. NCBI lineage: Eukaryota > Metazoa > Chordata > Mammalia > Afrosoricida > Tenrecidae > Tenrec > Tenrec ecaudatus. Next base: position 104,870,675 of record NC_134530.1, read on the forward strand.
AGTAATCCACTTTCCAATGCACTCTACTTGTGAGCACGGCTGTTCACATCCCCGCTCTGGGGTCAGAGGGGATTCACCAGAGGCTTAATCCACATGTATTTTCCTCTGCACTTAAAAAAATGAAACAACTTTAAAATGGATCAAAGGGAGATCAGATTATAAGATATTATATTTTAACTACATGTCTTTACAATGTTCTCTGTCTGATAACAAAGCTATTCCCATCCCTGGACAATGGTCAAAGGGGATTCACCTGAACTTTAATCCAGGTGTGGACACAGCAAATGGATTTGGCACTTCCATAATCATTGGCAGCCTTCTGCAAACCAAGTATGTGTGGGTACCCAGTCCCCACAACTAATCACGGGTTCGGTAGGCACAATTGTATGGTTAAGATAGATATATAAAGATTATAGTATGTATGTTTATATATGTGTATATGTATATATGTATATATATGTGTGTGTATATATATATCATATTAAATGAAGGGGGAAGTGCAGAGTGGAGACCCAAGGCCCAAGTGTCGGCCAATGGAGATCCCCTCATAGAGGGGTGTAGGAGAGGAGATGGGTTAATTAGGGTGTGAGGTAGTACTGATGAAGAACACAGCTTTCCCCCAGATCCTTGATGCTTCCTCTCCTCAACTACCATGATCCAAATTCTACCTTGCAGGGCTGGATAGGACAGAGGCTGTACACTGGTACATATGAGGGCTGGAGACACAGGGAATCCAGGGTGGATGATACCTTCAGGACCAAGGGTGTGAGGGGCGATGCTGGGAGAGTGGAGGGTGAGTGGGTTGGAAAGGGGGAACTGATTACAAGGATCCACATGTGACCTCTTCCCTGGGAGAGGGACAGCAGAGAAGGGGGGAGGGGAGACTCCGGATAGGGCAAGATATGACAAAATAACGATGTATAAATTACCAAGGGCACATGAGGGAGGGGGGAGAGGGGAGGGAGGGGAAAAAAAAAGAGGACCTGATGCAAAGGGCTTAAGTGGAGAGCAAATGCTTTGAGAATGATTGGGGCAGGGAATGTATGGATGTGCTTTATACAATTGATGTATGTATATGTATGGATTGTGATAAGAGTTGTATGATTCCCTAATAAAATGTAAAAAAAGAAAAAAAATTATAGTAAAGTCATAGAGAAATGGGAGAGATAGAATAAAATAAAGAAGTCAGACACATTTTGTGGTAACATGCTATCCTCATGGATGACTTATCTCAACAGCCAGGTCCATGCACAGAGGGCAGGAGAGAATGAGAGTGATTTATTACTAACCAGGCTTATATATCTTTGGGGGCGTGCTTGCCCTCAGATTACAGGTATTTCAGACGTACGTCTGAAAGGGTTAGGGACAAATACTGAAACTTTCCAATTACAACTTATGCAAAAACCTGGAAACAAGGCACATACACTAGCACCAATACAACTGGTACCTAGTTGGTGGTGGTTTCATTTTCCATAAAATAAAGAGTTCTTGGGAAAATGACTCCAAGTTTGGGGCAGGAAAGGTACTAAGTCACCTGAAATATGTGGTTGTACTTGAAAGCAAGGATGTGCTCAAACCAATAAGGTTTTTGTGTTGGGCCAGATTGACTAGAGAAACAAATCCAGTGACATTCATATATGTGTAAAGAAGTGCTCTATACTAAGGAGTAATTGTGTATTAAGAAAGGATCCCTGCCTAGTACAGCACAAGTCCATATGTCCAGTTAATAGTCCATAAGAGCTCTTTAGAGTATTGAAAACCAATAATGTTGTCATGAGGACTAAGGCATGCCTGACCCAACTCATGGTATCTTCCATTGCTTCATATGCGTGTGAAAATTGGACAAAGAATAAGAATGACAGAAGAATTGATACATTTGAATTGTGGTGCTAGAAAAGGACGTTGAAAGTACCTTGGAGTGCCAAAAGGAAAAACACATGTGTTTCTGGAGGAAGTATGGCAAAGTGCTCCTTAGAGGCAAGGATGGTGAGCCTTCAGCCTACACAGTTTGGACATGTTGTCAGGAGAGACCAGACCTGGAGAAGGACATCATGTTTGGTAAAGTAGAGGAACAGCAGAAAGCTTGAAGGCCCTCAAGGGGATGGACGGACACAGTGGCTGCGACAATGGGCTCAGGCATGGGAACAATTGTGAGGATGGTGTGGGGCCGGGCAGTGTTTTGTGTTGTACGTAAAGTTGCGATGGGTCAGAGCCAACTTGATGGCACCTAACAATAATAGCATCTATCTAGTATTCTTGTCACAATATTGAACCTAAATCCAGCAACTAGAAAACAATCAAATAAGCCTCAATATAAAATTCTCTAAGAACTGACATGGATTTTTTTAAGTATCAAGAAAAGGGTCCAGGGGCTTGTTTTAAATACAAAAGCAGACAGAACTAAGAGTCTACATGCACTATAACCTCATCTACCCTTAAACCAAAAGTACTAGATGGTGCCCAACCACCAGTATGTCCTATGCTGGTCAGAGTCACAATAAAAGTACCCTAATAGAATGGGAGACCAATATTATACAGAATACAAATCCTTTAAAAGTTCAGATTTATTGGATCAGTTGAAATGGGGCTACTCCCTGAGGTATTCTTTAAATCTCAACCCAAAATTAACCCTTGTTGACACCTTCTAAATAAATAACAGGTTGATTTATAAATTAAAAATATCCCCTGTGAGTAATGAGCTCATTTAAAAATCATCTGTGTGAGACCAAATGGTCAAAAATTACTCGGAAGCAAAGATGAGAAGCCAAAGGAACAGGAGAACTAGGGTACTGGAAATAGTATAACAGAGCATAATGAATAAGAATCATGACAAATTGTGGAAAATGTGATCAATATCATCAGGTAATTTGTATAGTAATTGTTAAGTTGGAAAAAATTTTCTGTGTAAATGTTTACTTTAAAGACAATTAAATATTATTTTTAAAAGGAAAATCAAGACTAAACAGGCACCAATGCAAATGCAAGGCACCAACCTTAATAGGATCCTGGGTTAGAGTAAGGGAGGATGAACCAAAAGTTAAAGACATTTTTATATCACTGGAAAAGGTTAAATATTAAATTGATATTAGATATAATTCAAGTAATGTGGATTTCTTTAGATTTTATTGGTAGTATTAGGAATATTTGAAGGAGTCCTGTGCACAATGGTAAGTTCTCAGCTGTTAATGGAAAGGTTAGTGAGGCAAATCCACCCAGTGGTTCTAAGGGAAAACCCCCTAGCATCTGCTCCCTTAAAGATTACAGTCTAGAAAACCCTCTCACACAATGATACCCATGGGGTCCCCAAGAGTCAGAATTGTTTCAACAGCACCAAGCAACAATATTGTGGCTGTGTAGTACACTGTCCTTATTCTTAGGATATGACTACTGAAGTATTAGATTCCAAAATCCAAACTCACTGAAGATGCCCTAGTGGCATTGTGGGTTATGTGCTGGCCTATCATCAGCAGTTCAGAGCCAACAGTTGCTCTAAGAGAGAGAAAGACCGTGCTAAGAGGTCCAGTTTTAGAAATTCACAGAGGCCGTTTTACCTGGTCCTGTAAGTTCTCTATGAGAATTATTAGGCATTAAAATATATATACATCAGCAATTTCATATAGTTCAACTCAATGCTTAGAATTAAATGCTACAATGTCTGCAGTATACTTTCAAATAGTTAAACAAAAATTACTAAAAGAAATGAAGAGTGTATGTATGTATATGTGAGTGGATAGATCAATATATGGATGGATAGATGCAGATGATAGATAAAAAATAAAACAATAAACAGATGAATCCTGGTGAAAAGCACATGGACCAGATGTTCATTATAAAATCATTTCAAATTTTTGTTGCCCTGAAAAAATTCAAAATACAGTGCTTGACACAATGGATCTATGAATGGATTGTGATGAGAGTGTACGAGCCCTCAATAAAATGATTTTTTTAATTCAAAATAGAATGTTGAGAAAAATCATTAAAAAGTAAAAATCTTAATCACGCTGAATTAAAACAGTGTATTTAAGACAAACTTGGTCTCTTGAGGGCGTAATCCTTCATCTCTTGGGATTTCTCTCCTTCATTCTTTACCTTCCCTTCCCATCTTTTGAGGGAGGGGCACTGTTGGGTGCAGCCCAGTAGGGGGGTATCTAATCTGCAGGTTTCCTTCTGTCCTGGCACCTTCAAACTACCCACTTTCAGTGTATAACTTACTTCGGTGGCCTCAGAGCATTCATCTCTATGCTTACTCGAACCCACCGGTAACCCTGAGATTGCTGAGTTTCTGCTCTTGGTGTAGGCAATGCATTGTGATTCCTCTGAAGAAGTCCAGCCATCACCTCCTGTTGGCCTGGGTGCCTGCACTGATGCTCAATGACACTGTGTCAACTCTGTGAGATGTAGACATATCCTCTCCACCAACCCCTGCTTTGAGTTGTCCAAATACAGCCACCACTTTGATGTTGCTTTGAGCAGAAGCCTCTGAGCAGACACCCTCTGTTGTGACCTCCTAGCAAATACATTGATACTCATCTGCCTTAGGATCATTCAGAACTCGCTATACCTCTTCAATACCATACACCAGTCATAGGGAAGCAGCTACATTATTCCTAACATGGTACATCACCATTTTATGCTCCTGTGGACACCTGTTAGGGTACAAAGCTTCTCTCAGAGGGCTTCCAACCTGTTACTCCCAAATTCCCCCTCTCAATCCATTGTGGTTGTCTTGTGACATAAAGGACATTTATTCATCTCTCGCTTGTTTCTCATACACATACCTTAATTCCTTCCCCAACATTTCCCATTGCTCATATGGTGGTATTTCTCTTCACTTCCTACCTGCATCATGTCTATGTTATTGATCATTGTAAAACTCTATTTTTAAAGGGGAAATTTGAGGAAAATTTTAAAAGCCAAAAGCTTCTTTTCTCATCAAAAATAAAAAAAAAAAACACAAAACCCTGATTTCAAGCTTATTATCTCACCAAAGACCCAAGAAAGCTGTCTTCAACATTCAGTATTGAACAAAGATTCCTTTTCTTGAGGTAGAGTCTTCCTTCCTTGCATGCCACAGCATGCTTAGGATAAAGCTTTTACGATGGAGTAAATAGTCACTGTTCCATGGTCCATAAATACTATCTTCATCGAATCAGAATATCTGAGTTGTAATCCCCTGTTCTCTACTATATTCGTTGTGACTTTGGGCAATTGTACAGTAAGGAGTAATCGCAACACAGAGTATTCAACAACTATTATATGACAATGATGCTAAACCATCAACAACAGTGGAGATTTTTTTCCTCCTGTCTCAGTTCCCCAAATACTATTTAAAATTCTGTCTAGTTCCTTGTATGAGAAACACAGACCCCTGTTCTTTAAACTGCTGCTATACTTTCTGATAGTTGCAGTGACTTTACTAACTGATACATGAGAGTACCAGTGCAGATAACTTGTAGATATTTTAGGCATAAAGTGGAGAAGGTTCTGTTTAATCGATTGTGCTTTCTTTTCGAAGAGATGATTCTATCTACTTAATCTGGGGAACAGGTTATAGGAAAGAGCATCTGAGAAAAATAGAAATTATTTGGCATGCCCATTGTGGGGAAAAGGAGAAATGGAAAACTAAGGAAATGTTGAAAGAATCCTCATTACTATTGAGGCCCAGAGGATGTTGAAGACAATGGATTTATAATATACTCCAGTTGGAAATTATTTTATTTCATTCTTTCAATGTAGAGGACTACAGAAGTAATTACTTGGGTTGATCTAGTTGTTTGTTTTGCCGGGAAAAATTGAGAGAAGAGTAACAAGGTTTAGGAGTTGAGGTTGACAAGAAACAAGATGAAGTTCTTACTACTCAATCTAACCAGAAGAAAGTGGTAAAAAGAGAAAACTGATCATCTCACTCTTTGGTCAAAATCCCTGCAATGGTTACAGAAGATCTTCCAGGTGGGATGGAAAGAGGGAACTGATCATAAGGATCCACATATATAACCCCCTCCCAGGGGGATGAACAAAGAAAAGCGGGTGAAGGGTGACAGAAGATGATGTAAGATATAAAAATAATAATCTATAATTTATCAAGGGTTCATGGGGGAGGTAGGCGGGGGAGGGAGGGGAAATGAGGAACTAGTATCAAGGGCTCGAGTAGAAAGAAAATCCTTTGAAAATGATGATGGCAACATATGTGCAAATATGCTTGACACAATGGAGGAATGTATGGGTTGTGATGAGAGATGTAAGAACCCCCAATAAAAATATTTAATAATAATAATAAAAGATCTTCCAAATCTTTAACATACCTGCATGATCTGATCCATGACTATTTCCAGCTTTCTCTTGTGCCTCCTTCCTCCTTTCTCTCGACACCGGGCAGTGAATGATTTACCAGGTTTCTTTTAGTCAGTCTCTGTATCGCTCAACAAACCTGTTCCTTCACAGGTCTGGGTAAGAAGGTGGATGGATTCACCTGTGAGTAATTGTTAACACCTTGCTGGGTGGAAAGCGAGCCCTCAGCAGGAAGGAGATGGGGGTTTTCTCTACTAGCAAGAACCAAGAGTGGAGTACAGCTTCTGGAGCCTGAGGTCCCTTGCAGTGAACCTCCACGATCTAGAAAGCAGCAGTGACGCCAGGGCACAGAAGCAGGAGCCAAAGCATGAGACAGCGTGGTGGGCTTCTCCAGCCACCAAGCAGTAAAACGGAGTGCTTTGGGGCAGAGGGCTGTTTGTGAAGCAGAGTGCCCCGGGGTGTTTAATCCAAGGAGCTGAATGCCTGAAGCCACAGTAGGCTCGTCACAATTCCAGAAACATGTCATATATGTTCATACCTTTGCTTTTCACATTTTTCTTCCGCATTAAATGCTCCATTTGACTTCCTATCTTCACCTTTTAATACCCTATTGATTCCTTAAAGTATGACACAAATTGTACTCTCCATAAAACCCGTTTTCCTGCTCAGAATTAATTATTCCTTTTATGCATTACTGAAGCATGACACATTATTTATACCATTATTGTTCATATTTATTTTACTTTATCTCTTTGTAAGATATGGGTACCTAGGTTTCTCCATAAGATTAGGATATCCATTAGGGCTGATATTTTTTCTTGTCATTATAATGGTCATTCAGTGACAAGAAGTAGGGGTGGGCAATTCTATCTTGCAAGTCTGGCTAGACCAGAGGATGTACACTGGTACAGATAGGAACCGGAAACACAGGGAATGCAGGGCGGATGATCCCCTCAGGACCAGTGGTATGAGTGGCGATACTGGGAACATAGAGGGAGGGTGGGTTGGAAAGGGGGACCCGATTACAAGGATCTACATGTGACCTTCTCCATGGGGGACAGACAACAGAATAGTGGGTGAAGGGAGACGTTGGACAGGGCAAGATATGAGAAAATAATAAATTATCAAATGTTCATGAGGGAGTGGGGAGCAGGGAAGAAGGGGAAAAAACGAGGACCTGATGCCAGCGGCTTAGGTGGAGAGCAAATGTTTTGTGAATATTGAGGGCAATGAATGCACAAATGTGCTTTACACAACTGATGTATGTGTGGATTGTGATAAGAGTTATATGAGCCCCTAATAAAAATGATTAAAAATAATAATAATAAAAATAAAAAAGAAGTAGGGGTGGGGGTGGGAATAGGTTGAAAGAGGATCCCCTCAATGTTAAATTACAAAGAAGAAAGGAAATGAGTACTTGCCACATATTTTATAAATATTTCTAAAATCACTGTTTAGAATAAACTTAAATATTTTTCATTTTATAGCTCTGACAGGTTTTCCATTGCATCGAGAATGAAAGTCTTCCTTTAATCTTCAGGAAATTCATTCCATTAAATTTTCTTGAGTGTCTATGATTACTTGTGAGGGAACATATCGTCTATATAATTCAACTCGCTCGGTTTGAACACACAAAAACTGAGGCTCAGAAAGTTGAAATATTTGGGTACATATCTAACAGCTGGTCCATGGCAAAAGAAAGCATGAGAAGTCAGTCCTTGCCTTGCCTCCTAATTTAAAATTTCTGAGTTTTAATGGAAAACTCTGACCAATTTGAGTGTCTGACAAACAGACTAATGGCACCTTAAAAACAAATGTGACAAAAGACCCTGAGTAACAAATTCAAAACTTTAATATATGAAAAGTTTCCTGTCTACTTCAGACCCTCATTCGTTATCTCTGAATCTACAAAATCTTCCTAACTTGTTTCATTGCACTCTGAGTCTTCCTTTTGAAAATCATCTCGCAAATCTACCAGAGCACATGCCAGCTTCCAAACCCAAATGAACGCTTCATTTTATCAGTCACCTACTTAAAACTCTCCTCTGCTCCCTATTGATTATAGAATAGATATTGATTATAGGATAAAAGGCAGGTCTAGATTCAAATCACAGCTATCCTACCACTTTCTTAAAAAAACAAAAACTTTCTAGCAAATAACTTCAACACATGCCCTTTCATTTCTATAATTGAAAAATGAAAATAAGAGAGTTCAAAGTTTAGATATTAGTATTAAGCCAAACCTAAAGATCTCTCTGCCATGAACCTTAATTACATATTTTGCAAATGTGCATAAAATTATAAAGCAACAGGTACATGTCAGTAGCATTCAAACAAGGGGAAAGGTTATGCTACAACTTTTAAATATGTGGGGCCACCGAAGAGCTGAACTGATCTGAGAGCCTTCCAACATCATCCTTCAAATGAGCATTATCCAGAGACAAGTGAACAAAATTCTAAAAATTGAATACTCCTCAACCCAGAAAAGGAAAGAGAAAATATTGAAAGTGTCCTTAGAGAAGAAAAATAATTCTCCAAGGGAAGAAAAGTCTCATCCCAACTACCTTCATGTCCTATATTAAAAAAGAAAGAAACGATTGAGATTCCATTTTGTTATCTTCCATCTGGGGAAAAATGAGGAGGACAGCAGAATAATCATAAACGCTTGGAGTTAATTATCTCCAACAATATATAGTGATTCATTAGAAAAGAAGAAGAAAAGAGAAAATAATTGGGACAAGAGGCTCCGAGGGAACGGAGACTCGGAAGAGCCATACCGGCTGCCTGCAGGGAAATAACCCACACATACAAGTATATCTGACACCAGGGCAAACCCCTGCATTGTGCTTTATCTTTTTTCCCTTAAGGAAGAGGAAAAAGTGGACAGTGAGAGAAAGAAGAAGGGAAATTGCTGCTGGATAGAAATAGGGAATGTTGAAAGGGAAATATAAGGAAAACATAGTAAAACTGAAGTAGAAACTCCAACAAATAAAAAATAAAACCTAGAAAAATTCTAGATTTCTTGATACAGTCTAGACTACATGATACTTTGAGGAAACAATGCAAAGCCTGAGGATTTTTCTCATTGTGATTAAGATAACTAACAGGAAGTAGACAGGATTCACCACAGAAGCATTTAATAAAGTCCCAGGGGAGAGTAGAGTTCTGGTCTTCCAACCAAGGCAATAAACAGTCACGGTTGAGTTCTCTCCTCTTTGAACCCTGAGGCGTGAGGAAGACTAATAGAATTCACTCACATTACACAGCAGCTAGAAGATCCGAGCAGTTCCTCATATTCTGTACAACAAAAATTAAAGAAGCATACCATATGAGCAAAATGAATAAATAAAAGAAGGATACAAATTTTGAAATCCATTCTGGAAATAAGCGGAGTTCCACAAAGAAAAAATCTGTAAACATTTCATGCTATCCAAGTGAATGAGAACTTCAGATCAATTTTAGAAAAGGTAAGGTGATAAAGCAATAGTGCAGTGAAAAAGGAGACTATGAAACTAAGAGAACACTTTACGCCACCACAATACAGAACTCTAAATCAATGTAGAGCCACAATGAACATCTCTGTAAGATATGATTTCAAATTCTGAACTCATTCAAATTTAACATTTCCTCTCTTCCCTGTTAACTATGTGGAATAAGAAGTCAGAATTGCATTTTTTTCCCTAGTTCCATCTTCCCCATTTTTCAGTTACTGTTTGTGATGGCTAGGGGCTGGGAGGGAAGGTATTGGGGCACAGTGTCATGTGGTACAGTTGTAAACCATCTGACTTCCACAGGGCACTTTTCTGGGCTCCGCACAGATTGCACTAACAGCTGTCTCTCTCTTTTATGTCTGGCTACTGGAATTCTGAGGCTCACCCTCACGTTGTGAACCCTTTGTCCTTTTGATTAAGATCACTTCTCCAAAGTTCCTATTAAATCTTCTAACAGCAAGAACTTCAAGTTCCTATCAAATCTTCCAACAATCCTAGGCCCTGCCGTCCACTCTCAAAGTAGCCTTCTGAGTGCTTTGCTGCCTCTCAGGGCACTTCCAGACACAGCATCTTACCTGGAGAATATTCACTGGTAAGATCCTAACTATCTTGGAGACAAAAACCAACTAGTTGAGTGGCCTTCTTGAAAGGACTCAGACTTGATTTGAGAAGCGAGGGATGTGCAGCTCCCATACATTACCTCTTTCGAAATATTATTATTACTGGAGTATTTCTGGTCCAAATTTGAGGATAAGTGAAAAGACCAGTTGGCCTCTCTGCAAGGTTCTTCTAATTTCCATTTGCTCCTGAAGTATTAAATAAAATCATGCTTCTGATTGGAAGACAATAATAAAGAAGAGGTTGTTGGAAAGGGGGAACTGATTACAGGGGTCCACGTGTGACCTCCTCACTGGGAGAGGGACGGCAGAGAAGGGGGGGAGGGAGACTCCAGATAGGGCAAGATATGACAAAATAACGATGTATAAATTACCAAGGGCACATTGGGAGGGGGGAGCGGGGAGGGAGGGGGAAAAGAAAAAGAGGACCTGATGCAAGGGGCTTAAGTGGAGAGCGAATGCTTTGAGAATGATTGGGGCAGGGAATGTATGGATGTGCTTTATACAATTGATGTATGTGTATGTATGGATTGTGATAAGAGTTGCGTGAGTCCCTAATAAAATGTAAAAAAAGAAAAAAAGAATATACAAATGTGCTTTACACAATTGATCTATGAATGGATTGTGATAAGTTGTATGAGCCCTAATAAAACAATTTAAAAAAAGAAAAATAATAATAAAGAAGAGGTCAATGGATGCAATTCCTCACACTCTACTTATATCCCAAAGAAGTTCAGTGGAATTGGCAGCCTGTCAATTGTCCAGGTCAGAGGAGAAAGTAAGTCCACGGCCTTCCATTCCCTTAGCTGTATCAACACAAAGAAGCAACTTAGGAAAAGACAATCATTCTGCTATGCAACAAGCCATGTCATCTGAGCCTTGACATTCTTGCTGTACCAGCACCAGGGTCATGTCCTTGTCTGAGTCTTCTCTGAGGGATATGCCTATTCACTTTCCATTGGTGAACATTTAGGAAATTTCTACCATAAACAAACACGATGTCCCCTCTCCTTCCCCTTTGGTAACAGGTAGTGAAGTGGGTGAGATTCAAAGAACTCTGTTAATGCCTCTCCAAAGAAGTCTCTCTTCATCTCATTTTCTTACATAGACTAGCAGAAGTGAACAGCTAACGCTGCCAGTACTAGTTGTGAACCGTGGTCTGTAATTAAGAGTCCTGCATGAATGATCTAGGAGCGCTCTTTACAAGGACTGGCACCAATTGTTTTGCATCAGTTTTCAGGGGTTTCACTGGGTCACCTGGATATTTATCTACTATAATCTGCCATGTTTTATTCCCGCTGAGGCGATATGACTTCCTTAAAACAGACTGTATAAAGAATCCTGCCTTGCTCAATAGGTTCTCCTTGTGCACTGAATAGTTTAAAATTTTAGTTTTAAGAACAGAGCAACATTTCCCTTCATTTCTGTCCATGCACATATTAACTCCCCTTCAGTATAGAGCAAGGTCTACCTTTTTCTTACTTCACTTCTCGTCCTTTCCTATTAATCACTCCATTGCTATGAACATCGCTAAACCATGGCTGACATGATACTTGGAGAAAAACGAGGCTGTCTGCCCCTGGAAGGATTTTCTAAGCCTGGGGAACCCGAGATAGGGTTTCTATGAGTCCATGAGCAGTGGCATTCACACTTTTATCTTGTCTCTTCCGTGGAGAGGCATCGTCTTTATAGATATTACACTTATTTCTTTAGATATGTTCTTAATAAACATTCAACAAATATTGAAATGAATATCATGTTTGATCAGATTTTCAAAATCATTCTATCTATGTTATTTGAGGAGGGGTGGCATTTTTTAAGCTTGTGCTTTATAGTGAGCTGAAATAATGAATATGGATAAGGATAATCAAAGAATGTTAGAACAAGAGGGGACTTTTGAGATGGCTCTCAATTCCACAGAGTTTACCTTGTTTTAATTTTGCAGCACAATACAAATGCTGCTTCCCTTCACCCTCTGCTGACCATTCTAGTAAATGCACCTGCTTTATTTAATCTTGTTTCTAAAGACTCTGATTTCTGTTTCCTCCAAGATCCTGAAATCGGCCGCGCGCCGGCCGCTCGTCGGCGCTGTCATGGCGGGGCTGCTGAAGAAGACCCCTGGCCTGGTGGGATTGGCGGTATGTGAGACCCCCCAAGAGAGACTAAGAATATTATACACAAAGATCCTTGATGTTCTTGAACACATCCCTAAAAATGCGGCCTATAGAAAGTATACAGAAGAGATTACAAATGAGAAGCTAAATATGGTTAAAATGGAATCTGATGTTAAAAGATTAGAAGCCCAACTTCAGGGTGGACAAATTGAGGAAATGATTTTACAGGTGGAAAAGGAACTAAGTCTGGCAAGGAAAATGATCCAGTGGAAACCGTGGGAGCCTTTAGTGGAAGAGCCCCCTGCCAATCAGTGGAAATGGCCAATATAATCCTCCATGTGTTATTTTACTGTGCTGATGGGAAAATGGTTTAATAAAATATTCAAAAAAAAAAAAGATCCTGAAATCACCTCATCAGTACTTTTTAACATGATATATAGATACACTTTTAACATGATATGTATATACTATTCTTTCTACTCCAGAAAAATTAAAAATTTTATTACAAAAATCCCCAAAACCATTGCCATTGAGTCAATTCCAACTGATCGAGGCCCTCGAGAACAGAGAAGAACTGTCTCTATTGATTTCCCAGACTGTAACTTTATGGAGTAGGAAGCCTCATCTGTCTCCTGAGGAGTGAGTGGTGGTTTTGAACTGCTGGCTTTGAGATTAGCAGCTCAATGCATCACCACTGTGCCCTCGGCAATATTTATCTAGGCATTTGGGCTCTGGAGCTATATTGTCTCTGTTCACAAGTCAGTTCTTCCTACTTTTTAGCTGTGTGATCTTGGGCAACCTAGTAAACATCCTAGCACCCCATACATATTCAGTTTTCTGACCTGAGAATAGGAATAATATTAATAATTAATGATTAATAGGGTCCCACAAGATTATCATGAGCTAAATTAACTAATACCCTATACTTGAAAAGAACTTAGAATAGTGTTTCAAAGACAGTAAACTCTCATTGGTGTAATTTTTACACCAATGGCCCCCCAAAAAACTCTTATTTGCTCATATCGTAGTCCACTTCCCAAGGGACCCTGATGGTACAGTGGGTTAAGCATTGCACGTCTAACTGCAAGGTTGGTGTTTAAAACCCACCAGCAGTTTCTCCAGGAAAAAGATGGAGCTAAAGTAGATGGTGGTGGTGATTGTATAAGTCTTATTGATGTGATTGAACTACTGAGTTATATGATATGTGAATTATATGTTTACACAACTTTAAAAAAATATGAGATGAGGCTGCCTACTCCAATAAAGTGTTGCAGTCTAAGAAACCCTACGGAGTAATTCTATTCTGTCCTCCACCGTCCCTAGGAATTGGAATCCACTTGACTGGAGAGGGTGATGGGTGGAGTAGACATTCCTAAAAGATGCACATACTCTCATTTGTTAAATGCCTGGGACATGGTAATTACTCAGATGTTTGTTAAATGCATTTGTAATATAACGAGTAAGAAGACATGTTCTAGACTCACACTTGAATTCTAATCTAGTTCTGTCATTTCCTAGCTACGAGACTTAATCTTTTTGTACCATTTTTATATACATGAAGGTAATGACAGCTTCTACTTCACTGGCTGTTCTAAGAATTAAATTATTGGATACATGAGAAGCACTTAGAATAAGATGTGGCACACAGTAAATAATCAGTAGCTATGAAATGGTGTTATTTGTAAGTGTTTCCCAAATTACTGTTTATAAAATAATACAAGTAGACATTCAAATTCAACTGATAGATCTGAGTTTGATTCTGGACTGCAGTATTTACCCTGTCCATGAATTTAAACATGGTGTTTAGCCACAGAGACCGAATTCTTGGTGTAGAGTGCAGTAAACACCTCTTCCTTTTCCGGGTCTGTTGTAAGAATTACCCTTAGTCCTCATTTATGGTCTTTATCTGACATTTCATATTTATGACAATCATTGAAAACCTACTATCTGACTAATGTGTCATCAGTGATATATATCTGTCCGTAATGAAGGCCAAATTGTGAGAGTAGACTAGCACTGACTGTGATGGCTAAGGTTATGTGTCAACTTGGCTGGCCGTGATTCTCAGTCAATAGCACTTATATAAGAATATAATTTGGCACATAATGTTATGATGCAATCTAACAGTTGTGACTTAGTGTAGTTTTCTTCTGTTTGTGATCTTATGGGATTATCCTCCATTTTCAAATACTGCTGATGTTTATATAATGCCTTGGTTTGGGGAAACTAACTGTTGATAAGTGAAGAATAAGTATGAATGAAATAGTGTAAAATGATTAATACTGTATCTGAGACAGAGTAACCATTTAAATGAATTGTTAGTTTGTTTTGTAGATATACTTTTTTATTATTAATATCTGTGCTGCTAAGGAATTCAAAATATAAGTGAGAAGTTAATGATACACATATATATACATTTAACTATAATCTATGATAAATGTCATAGAAATAATGAAGTTCAATGTTTTGAAAGTTTAGGCATGCAAGATATCAATGTAGGTTGGACCAATAAAATAATATTTCCAGATATGACAAAATAACGAGGTATAAATTACCAAGGGCACATGAGGGAGGGGGAAAAGGGGAGGGAGGGGAAAAAAAAAAGAGGACCTGATGCAAGGGGCTTAAGTGGAGAGCAGATGCCTTGAGAATGATTGGGGCGGGGAATGTATGGATGTGCTTTATACAATTGATGTATGTATATGTATGGATTGTGGTAAGAGTTGTTTGAGTCCCTAATAAAATGTGAAAGAAGAAAAGAGAAAAAAATGATTAGGGCAAAGACTGTACAGATGTGCTTTATACAATTGATGTATGTATATGTATGAACTGTGAAAAGAATTGTATCAGCCCCAATAAATTGTTAAAATAAAAAAAAACAAAAGAATATTTCCTGGATCAATGTAAGTTGGATCGATTCCAACTCATAGAAAAGACAAAATTTCCCTAAGTGAAAATAGGGAATAAGAGAAGATAAAAGTAAAATAAAAATTACACCAGGCAAGAGGAACAAAAGAACAAAAGCAGAAAGCACAGGTCTACTGGGACAGTAGAGAAAGGACTTCAGGAGATTCACCACAAACTCATTCATCAAATCTCAGTTGAATGGGGTCCTACTTTCTCAACAACCGAGGGAGGTTTCTTCGGGGTATGGCTGATTCCAGGTATGGATTAACAGTATGCAGGAGCTAGGGCAATTCTGCTGGATCTGGATTTGGTATCTGATTCCTGAAACTTCTATTACTCATTTGCCAATCCTAGGTGCCATCAGCAGACTGCTGACCTTGGGCTCATTTGGCCAATTTCACATCTGTTCAGCTCTGCATCCTCCGGTCTGTGGTCTACCTGCTTCCTTTTAATCAGCCCTTGTAGCTACACATGTCAGGAGAAGCCTCCAGCTTACATCTATCCCATGGACTTGAACTGCACGGGACTTACCCACTTTTATAGCCATCTGAGCCACTTCTTGAAATAAAACTCTTTCTGTAAGCATACAAGTGTCATGGACTTTGGTTCTCTAGAGAACTCAGCCTAAAACACCAAGCATGATGCCCTTCTCCAGGAATTGGTCCCACCTCATAATATGCCCAAAGTATCTTAGTTATTTTGCCATCCTCTCTTCTGAAGAGCATTCCGGTTCTACTTCCTCCAATGTAGACTTATTTGTTCTCTGGCTGCTCATGATATATTTATATTCTTCTCAAAAACCATAATTCAAGGCATCAGTTCTTTGGCCTTCCTTATTCATTGTATAGCTTTCCCAGGCACACGAGGGGGTTGAAAATAAACTTGGGCAGGCACACCTTAATCTTCCAAGTGATACCTCTGCTTTTTAACACATTCTGAAAAAACGCAATGCCACAGAATCTATTCCAACGCATAGAGACCCCACGTTACTGGCCCTGCACAGTCTGTAAATCTTTACCAGAAAAGAAATCCTCATCTTTCTGCCTGCAGAGTGGCTAATGGGTTCAAACTGCTGACCTTGCGGTTAGGAGCCCAATGCTTAACCCACTATATCACCGGGGCTCCTTTAACACATTAAAGAGATATTTTGCAGCAGATTTTCCCAATGTTGTATGATTCCTTGACAGCTGCTTCTGTGGGCATTGATTGTGATTTCGATTAAAATAAATCCTTAACAACTTCAATATTTTCTCTATTGTGATGTTGCTTATTGGTCCAATTGTGAGGGTTTTATTTTCTTAGTGATAAGATATAAACCATGCTGAAAGCTGTAGTTTGTGCTCTTCATCACTAAGTGCTTCAAGTCCTCTTGACTTTCAGTGAGTAAGGTTGTGTCACATTTCATAGGATATTAATGAATCTTCCTTCAATCTTCCTCATATAATCCAGCAATATGCATTACTTGTTTAGTATATACATTTAACAAGTATAATGAAAGGATATGACCCTGAAACCCCCCTTTTCTGATAGGAAACCATGCACTATCCCCTCATTCTATTTGTACTCCTACCTCCTGTTCTATACTCAGGTTCTGCATTAGCCCAATTTAAATGTTCAAGAATTCTTATTTTTCACAATTTAATCCATAATTTACTGTGATATATAACATTGGGCACCTTTTCATAGTCAATAAAATACAGATAAACAACTTTCAAATATTCTTTACTTCAAGCTAAGATCCATCTGATGTCAGCAATAAGATCGCTGGTTCCATGACCTCTGTGGAATCGAGTTTGAGTTTCTGACAATGCCCAGCTGACGTACTGCTAGAACCATTTTATATTAATTCATAAAAATAGAGGTATTGGCCTAGACACATATATATATGGCAATACATTGAGGAAGTGGCCAGACTTTGGGCCTCTGCTCAAGCCCTCCCTCAATGTAAGAACACTTTATTGTAACAACCTGGCATTCTGTGACGCTCACCCTCCAGACACGATCACTGAAGACAAAATGGGTGCACCAGCAAATGTGGTGATGAAAGCTCATGGTGCCCACCTATCAAAAGATATTGTGTCTGGTGTCTTAAAGACTGGAAGTTAAACAAGCAGTCATCTAGCATAGAAGCAACAAGCCTACATGGAAGAAGCACACCAGACTGTGATCATGAGGTGTCAACATAAGCAGGTAACAGGCATCAGAAGACCCAAAACAAATAAAACATATTGTTGAGAATGAGGGTGGTGGAACAGAGACCCCCAAACTCATATCTGGATGATAGGACATGTCCCCACAGAAGGGTCACAAGGAAGGGATGAGTCAATCAGGGTTCAGTATAGCACTGATGAAACACACAATATTCCTCTGGTTCCTTGAGGTTACCTCACCCCTTTTTATCATGACCCAGTCCTGCTTTTTAGCTCTGGCTAGACTAGAGAATGTACACTGGTACAGATAAGAGCACATGACATATGGAATCCAGGTCAGATAAGCCCTTCAGGAACAGAAATGGGAGTAGTGATACCAGGGAGGTAGGAGGAAGATAGGGGGAGGAGGGAAGGAAGGAGGAACCAATCACAATAATCGATGCATCAACTGCCCCTACCCCTCAACCCCCAAGAGGACAAACAACAAAAACATGAGTGAATGGAGACAGCGGTAGGCGTAAAATATTAAAATAATAATTTATAATTTATGAAGGGGTCATGAGCGTAGGAGGGTGGAGGAATGGCGGGGGGGGGGAGAAGAGGGGCTGAAACCAAGGGCTCAGACAGTAAATATTGAGAAAATGATGATCGAAACATATGTACAAATATGATTGATACAATTGATGTATGGATTGCAATAAGAGCTGTAAGCCCCCAGTAAAATGATCTTTAAAAAAAGAAAGAAAATGTCACCTATTGAAAATTAATGTTCACTGAGTGTAACTTTCTGAGAAACCTGGAGAGCACTAATAATGAAAGAGCATTGAATTCAATTATTATCAAGATTTACAGTAAAATATTTGCCCCCCCCAATTTTTTTTAATTAAATTATCGACAAATGTTTTGTGGTATTAGTGATACTGCGAGATATTCTTTGCTTTCTATTAAATCGCCTCTCTTTGTAGTATGCATGAATCTCTTCCCATTGCTTGGCGCAGACACGTGAGCCCCTGCAGCATGGCTCCGTGTGCTGAAACGTGTAGAGGCATTCCAAATGCTCCAGTCTTCCTTTCAATATCATCCATTCCTAATCATCTTCTAGCCCCTGAAATAGATGAATCTCAGCTAGTTCTTTTGGGTGCAGTGATTCTGTGGTATTTATTTAGTTCCAATGAATTTCTTTATGTACAACTGTATCATTGTAATGTGCTACTTATACATTTTTTCCGCAGAAAACCCAAGGTATGGTGATATCTCTGTAAATTACAATTGGCAAGTAAACTGAGCTACTTATCGTTATTACATTATTTTGCAGCTTGGAAATCTACATATTAATGTATTCTCTATTCTATGTAGCCGAATGTTGGAATGTAGACTGAAACAGGGATGCATATGTTAATGTGATCACTGGGCTGACAAGCAACAGGAGACTAAAGGCAAATTTGTCAGAATTTCACATGAAATGACAGTTGCAATTTGCTGAGTGGAGATCAATCAAATTTATACACTGTATAAAAAGTAATAATAAAGTGAAATTTTGGGGTACCTTTTCAGAAAATACATATAAAATTTGAAAATTTCTCTCCACAGCTGAAAAATAATCAAGACTTTCTATCGCCAAGAATACAAAATGTACATATCCAACATATATTGTTATAATGATTTTAATAGGACCTGAGCTTATCATTTGGCCAGCCATAAAGCAGCTTAAATTCTTGCACATATCCAAAATAAATTTAATTTAATTTCTGACAGTGCCCTGCCAATATACTGCTACAACTATTTTAAATAATAAAAAGGAATCATAAAAAGAAATCACCATTGAAGTTTTAAAAAGCAAAGATATTACATTGATTATTAAAGTGTACCTGACCTGTGCCATAGTCATTTCAATGGTGTAATATGCATGCAGATATTAGATTATGAAAAAGGAAAACAAGAGTCAATGAATTTAAGTTGTAGTGTTGTCAAGGGAACAAAAAGTGAACTAAATTCATTGAAGAGAAGGGTGTAGAATGTGTAGTGGGGCTTAATTAAGGGCAAAAGACAAGGTAGCAGTGAGGAATTACTAAACCTGAATGAAGGCCAAACATGATGGTGTGACAAGAGGAAAGTAAAAGGAAATCGAGGAAAGAACCAGGAGGCAAAGGACAGGTATAGAGGTCTAAATAAAGGCATGTACACATGTAAATATATTTTTATATAAGGAGATGGGAACAGATCTATGTACTTATATCTATATGATAAGAATTAAGGTTGCAGTTGGAACGTTGGAGCCTGACTCAAGTACTCCCTCAAGACAAGAACACTTTGTTCTAACAATCGGCATACTGTTTTGCTCACCTTCCCGACACGATCTTTGAAGACAACACATTGTATAAGCAAATGTGATGAAGAAAGCTGATGGTGCCTAGCTATCAAAAGATATAGAGTCCAGGGTCTTGAAGGCTTGTAGATAAATAAGCAGCCATCTAGCTGAGAAGCAATAAAGCCTACATGGAAGAAGCACACCAGCCGTGTGATCATGAGGTGTCAATGGGACCAGGTATGGGGCATCTAAGACACAGAACAAAATCACACCCAATGTGAATGGGGGAGGGCATGGAGTAAAAACCCAAAGCTCATCTGCAGACAATTGGACATCCCCTCACAGAAGAGTCACAAGGAAGATATGAGCCAGTCAGGGTGCAGTATAACACCAATGAAACATACAACTTTCCTTTAATTCCTTAATGCTTCCTTCCCCCACTATCATGACCTCAATTCCCTCTTACAAATCAGATTAGACCAGATCATACACACTGCTCCAGATAAGAGCCCCCAAAGACAGGGAATCCAGAATAAATAAACCCCACAGAGTCAACCATGAGAGTAGAGATACCAGAAGCAGGGGAGGAAAGCGGGGGGGAGGGGGGGAAGAAAGGGGAACTCAATCACAAGGATCAACATTTGACCCCCTTCCAAGGGTACAAACAACAGAATAGTGGGTGAAGGGATGAAGGGGGAAAAATGAGGAGCTGGTATCAAGGGCTCAAGTAAAAAGAAGATGCTTTGAAAATGATAGTAGCTTATGTACAAATGTGCTTGACACAACATGATTGTGTGGATTGTGATAAGATATGTAAGAGCCCCCAATAAAAGTATTTCATTTAAAAAGTAAATAAAAATAAACAAATTGTAGTGTTGTCAAAAATATTGTCTATGCTGTTGGTTTCAAGAGGAATAAACATCAAGAAAGAAGACATTTATTACCTTGGGTAAAAGAAATATACAGGGGAAGTAAGCACAATATGTCATGGCAAAGGTAGATACTAGGAGGTACACAAGAATTAAAGGTAACAAAGATAAGTACTGTCATAAAAACAATCCTGTGCTTCCAGGGACCCTGTGTAGAAGCATTCAAAGTGGTTCAGTGTCTGACCTCTAACAAAACTAGGCTGTTCCAAACCCCTGGAAATATAGAATTATTTACCTTCATACAATTATTTACCTAAAGCACTAAACTCTGCCTGTGGTGTGTACACAGGCCAGCTTTGAGGGGTTCATGCTGTGAAACCTAACGTTCTCACGAGGCTGTCCAGAAAACCCATGTCAGCGGGGGCCTCTGGGGGTTCTGGGTGTGTTACATGTGCCCAAGAGAGGCTCCAGCGCGCTTTCCTTATTGAGGAACAGAAAATCATTGTACAGGTGTAGAAGGCACAAGCACAGTCAGAAAACTAACCAAACAGAAGTGAGCTTTTTAAATAATAAACACATTTTTTAAATCCTGCAATAATAGTAATCATCTGCAAGTGGATACATAGACAGACATGCAAGCTGAACAGATATGAGGTGGCAAATGGGACCATGTGCACAATTATGTACAGGTTTGACAAAGTTATTTCTACATATGTATTTATATGTGCAGCACATTTATCCATGTATAATAGAGTGAAAAGCTATGAAAACTTCTTAACAATAAACAACCAAGTAGAGGGAATGAGTCACTGGACTTGGACATTTAGGACCACAGTCTCGGCAAACATCTAAGTCAATTGGCACAACATATCAACCAGGGTCTTAAAAGTAAGTGGCCATCTGAGATGCAACTCCAGGTCTCTTCCGTCCAGAGCAAAGATGAGTGGTAAAAATCAAAAACGAAATGAAACAAAACAAAAAACAAATGGAACACAAGTGAAAATCAGCCTCCACTAGCCCGAGTCTAGAACTTGATGGTGTCTGATGACCACTGACAACTGTAATGAATGGGATGACAATAGGAGGTCCTGTTGGAATGGTGAAACATATTAAACAAAACACAAAATCATAAAATTTTAAAATCCAGGCTTCCTAGATGTGTAAAGCTACCATAGAACTGATCCCCCAAACTCAAAATCATAAAAAATTTTAAACATACAGAAGCCCTGCTAGTCGTATAGACTGGTGAAACCCCTAAGACTGTGGGCCATAGATACCCTAGAGCCGAACTCCCATTAATCAACTTTCAGCCAAATAATAAATATGCCTACAAAGTAAACAATAATACCAGGGATCACACTCCTTAGAATAAATAATTATATGAGATCATAAGGGCAGAATTTGCCTCAAAACAAAGCTCAGAGGACAGAAAAGGGCAGGAAGAAGGACAAGAAATGGGGAATGCAGGGCGGAAGTGTGCTGTTACATTGTGGTGATGACAATCATAGTCACAAAACAAAATGGTATAAATTGTTGAATACATAAGTAGTTTGCTCCATAAATTTTCTCCTGAACCCTAATAAAAAGACGAAAATCAAAACACACATCATTCCTCTAGCTCCTGAATGCTTCCCCGCCATCTCCATCACCACCTGACTACCATGACCCAGTTGTACCTTACAAATCTGGCTAGACCAGAGAACACACATTGGTACAGATAAGAGCTCTGGACACATAGAATCCAGGACTGATAAAACCCTCAGGAACAGTAGTGGGAATAGTGGTATCATGAGGGTAGGGGGATAGAAAGGATGGGGTGGGGGAATGGGGAGAGAGGGGGAACCCATCGCAAGGTTGGCTATATAATCTCCACCCCAAAGGAGATGAATAACAGAATTGTGGGTGAAGGGAGACAATGGACAGTGTAAGATGTGAAATAATAATAATAATATATAACTGATCAAGAATTCACAAGGGGAAGGAGGAGAAAGAGGAGAAGTTTATACCAAGGGCTCAAGTAGAGAATGTTTTGGAAAAGATGTTAACAAATGAACAAATATGCTTGATATAATTCATGTATGGAATGTTATAAGAGCTATAAGAGCCCTCAATCAAAAGAAGGAAAGAAAATGAACAAATTAGCCTCAGAAGAAACACAATCACATTCTAACACTGAGATGGCAAGACTTCAGGTCACTTATTTTGGACACATTATCAGGAGAGATCCTTTACTAGAAAAAGATGAGCTATTTGGTAAATTGGAAGATCAAGGGAAATGAGAGACACCCTTAATGAGATGTTCTGATGTGAAAGCTGTAATAACAAACTCAAACATACCAGTTATCAAGGAGATGGTAAAGGACTGGGTTGCACTTTGTGCTGTTATTCCCAAGGTACAGTGAGTTGAAAACCCGCTCAGTGGCAACTAAGACCTACAGATGGGGAGTGCAAAAAAAAGTCCGTGAAAAGTGAATTAAAATATAATTTTCTTCGAAGCCTTTCATAGCTGTATGTATGTGTGTTTGATTTGTTCTCACACACAAGAATTAAGTCAAAATTACTGCTACAAAGGTCCTAGTTTATATACAAAGTTGTCAAAAGCAGTGTAGAAGACTCTGCATCCTCCCAGCTGGTCTAACGTCAATTTGTTTTGTGGCATCGCTGCTTCCACATTTTCTCATTGTCTGGCCCTGATTTGGAAGTACTTTCCCCTGCATTAAAAACCTGCTCAGACAGATAAGTTTCCTCCTCGATGATTTTCTTAATGGCATCTGGGAATGCATCTGCTGTCTCTTGGTTAGTAGAAGCTGCTTCTCTTTCTTAACATATTTTAAGCCAAACCACTTTCTAAAATGTGTCTTTCTAAATTCATCAGTAGCTGGTATTAAATTCCCTAGCTTTATATAGTTCGTGTTGCTTTTGCTTTTTCTTAGATCACATTAGCATCTATATGTATGCCTTTCTCATAGCAATCTGCAGCCACATAAAAGCTGCATTTATATATAAAAAGTAATTTCATAAAAAGCACAAGGCTTGCTCAACTGCTGGTATAGCTGTACTGACAGCTTCATGTGGGATATAAGAATATTTCTCCCAAGTTGTTTCCCCAAATATATGCCAAACCTAGCTGCTTGCTACACATGGTAAATGAGTCTACACTCTGAGGTCAACAAAAGTGGGTCAGAAGTTATTCTCCCTAAGGGTTACCAGTCATCTAGAGCAATCAGACCATATAGTCTGTCCCAGCCTAAGCAGGGCCACTCCCTTCTAATAAGGATAGTAGTAGATTGTTTCTCTGAAGGAACTGGTTTATCTGTAGAAATTGATTTAGAAATTGGTTTCTCTGAAGAAACTGATTTAGATTAAGAGATTAATCTACACATAAAAACACTACATACAAAAAGCATTCTAGGACAAGTAGCATAATCTAAACATTGATTGGATATTGAATGTAAGAATAATTGCTAATTTTCTTAGGTGTAGTAAAAGCATTATGGTCTTATAGAAAAGTATCCTTATAGGAACTGCATGTGGAAGTGTTTTGTTTTCAATTTGATTTTAAATACGTCTGCCAAAAGCAACAATGAAATATATACATATTGTGCACATAAACCAAACCAAACCTGTCATTAACTGGATTCCAACTCACATTGATGCTATACAATGTTTTAAAGGCTATAAATCATTATGAGAGCAGATAGTCTTATCTTATGCCCAAGGAATGGCTGTACACATATTTAAATACAACAAATATGGAAAACATTAACAATTATCTAAGTGATGGGAAAATGGCTGATTGTTGTGACTTTTTGTAATTTTGTTTTAAACGATACCGAATAAAACAGTGGAAACAAAGGAGACATGGAGACATGCTACTCATCCTTTGAGTACAGATTGTGTCCAAACTCTTGGAAGGCTTGGGGGATTCCAAAACAAATGGAGATCTCCCTTCTCTGAATTTCATTAGTACTTAGATTTTGAATTTAGCATCTAATTAGCATTCTGCCTTGGACCCAGTCTGGATAGATAACAAATTCCCAAACGACTTAGTAGAAGTTTCTTCAAGGGGAGAGCAATTATAGAAAGTGAAAGTTAAACAGCTATATTGGAAGTAGATCACAAGTGGCCTCTACAAGGGGAACGTTTCTAAAGCAACTTACCTCACCTTACCAATTAACCATCACGCAGGTCAACCTCATGTACATGTACGCCAGTGTAACATTGTGCGATCCACAGCATTTTAATCATAGCTCCCTCATCCCTCCCTTCCTTTCTGAAAGATCTTAAAGAAAGATGCCTTTCTTCTGATGTCCTTCTGCGTAGCCCAGAGCCTCCAACCTCAGGGTTAGCTACCAAATAGCTTAACTGTTTACAGCTTTCTGGAATTCCTTAAACAAGTCCTAGCATGATTTAGGAACAAGATGAAAGATCTTGGACTAGGTTGGTAGCAAAGAAATGAAGAGTCCTGGAAAATATGGAAAACATTTACATTCTTGCCTTCTATCCAGCTGTTCTTTACTTTCACGAAAAACCCAAACTCATTGCCATTGAGTTAATTCTGGTTTATAGTGGCCTTATAGGACAAAGCAGAACTGACCATGTGGGTTTCCGAATCTGTAGCATTTTAGAGAAGCAGAAAGCCAGGTCTTTGTCCCAAAATTGGCTGGTGGGTTTAAATTGCTGAATTGGTAGTTAGTAGCCCAACGTGTAACCACTAGACACCAAGGGGCCTTTGCTTTCACAAAAAGGATTGGAAAACGGGACTGCTTTTGAAAAACAACCCCGCTCCAGTGTAACTTTGTAACATCACAGCAACAATCTCAGAATCCAGGTCAATTTGACCAGGTTGTTTCACATAGGCCTTTGCAGGCATGCATGTATTCCCAACATTCGTTTGATGAGCCCGCACCTTTGGACAGGGTCACCTTCACGCGATTTTCAAGGGCTCTTCTCCACCTCCACACGGGGGAGTAATAAACCCGCCCTGGAAATATTCAGAAAGCTCACATCTATCTTTGTTTGCGTTTGGGTATTTTTCTTGCCAAATGTTTAAATTTTCCGGAACATAGAACGTACAGTACTTTGGTTTGAAAACAAAGTCTACTTTGGATTCTTAAAATAGTAACACTTGGACTTGACAGGTTAGTAGGGTAAAGGTGAGGGGCTGTGGCCAGCAGATGGCTCCATTACCAGGCCACGGACAGCTGGGTCAAGGGCAGTTTAACCCGAGTCCCCAGCAGCGCCCTCTCACCCAGCTTCCCGCCCTCCGCCCCACCCAGTGCTTCCAGGGCGCCTCCCAGCAGACACCGCCCCGGGCGCCCTGCCGCCGCGGCCCGCCCTCTCCGCAGGGAGAGGAAAGCTGTCAGTCACAGCCAGCCAGGCGGGACCAGCCAGGTCCCCCAAAGAGCCGCGAGACTCCTCCCAACGTCGCGCCAACAGCATCCCACGCACGGCAACGTGACGGCCCCACCCCCGCCGCAACGTCGCGGGAGGGCGTGACCCCGGCTCCGCCCCCCCCGGTGGGCGGGGCCAGCTGCGAAAGGCACCGGCTCGCTGGCGCAGCCCGACAGTTTCTCAGGTTTCCTGAGGGAGCTGCGGTCTGAGTGCTTGGAGCGGGAGGCGACATGGCACTCTTGCTTAGGCGAAGCTGCGGGGTGAGGCTCAAAGCGGCGCCGTGGCGGTGTTCGGGGAGGGGAGGCGGGTGCTGGGCTGAAAATAAAGGCGCAGGAAGCCGTGGGAAGGAAAAAGCCCGCCTCCGAGCCCCTAGGCCCGCCTTACTCCCACCCTCCTCTGAGAGGCAAAGTCGGGGAGGCTCCAAAAGAAGCGAAAATGCTATAATCTTTTAATTCCTCCACCACCCCCACTGAACATTTTGAAGCCCTCTTGATTCATCCCAGGTCTTCACTTTCCTGTATTCCCCCGCCGCCGCCCCACTATGTTGGCGGTGCCTCCTTTTTCTCTCTTGGCCCTGGAGTTGCCCGACGCTGCACCCAGCGTCCAACTCCTTTCCCGTGGCGAACGCCTGGGCAGTGCGTGGGGCTCACCACCCTGCGAAGTCTTCGTCCCCCCTGGAAGGAGGCGTTCAGTAGAGGTCATCCTGCAGCCTTCCAGAAAGTAGAATTGAGAACGTCTTGAACTTGGGTGCCTGCCGAATCACAGGGTGGAGGAAAGTGAAGCCGCAGGCCTTGTGGGCTATTTCGTATCCTTGATACGCATTTGGTTTTGTGTTATGGGGAGGAAGTTTTCACGCTGCGTATATTAAAATCAAAACAGAAAGAACGCCGCAGGGCTTTCCCAGAAGCTATATATATTCTTAGTTTTGCATCTTACAAGTTGTATTAATAGCTCATTGACTCAGGCTTCACGACCAGCCTGCCATTTAACTGTTACTTAACAATGAGTACCTCCCTGGAGGTGATCCCAAGTGTGGCTTGGGGTAAATGTTAACTGTAAGAATTACAGGCCTACAATATAAAACAACAAATTTTATGCAAAACAATGTACCGCTTAGGGTACAAAATTAATGACATAATTAGACCGCCAGGGAGGTTTTAAGAAAGTTCTCTATCCTTACCCCCAAAGTTGCAGTTTTAGAATTTCGAATAATTCTGCTGAATTGTTGCCGGATTGCTTTCATTGTTATATAAAGTTCGGAAGGAAGAATTTGCTTTTATTATTATTACTTTAACTCTGGCGCCTGGAAAAAGAACTGCTGAGAGAATTCTCAATCACCCAGGGGAAAACCAAACTCAAAAGACCACATAGAGAAAACTTAGCCCTTCGTCTCTCCTTTGACACGCCTATAAAACTAAGACTGGCAATCTCCTAGAAAATATGCACCGTATTCAGCAATGTAATTTTGATTATAGCAAGTTACCCAGTGAGATTAGCCCTATAGTTAAGGTTTATAAAGCTTCCAGAAATGTAATCTAAGATCACAAATATAATATGGAGCCTAGGCTCAAATGAATATTTCTGTGCCATTTCTATTAAGTGAACACCTTATTTAAATGGATAATGTTATAGTGTAATTAGCACTTTGATGTGCATTGTTCCATGGCTATAGTCACCTTTGTATTGTATTTTTGGTGTATGTGGTAGATATTTTCCTAAAATCTTGTGTAATTTGTGTAAACTGATTTTTTATGAATTATTTTAAAGCCACTAAATAATTTCCTGATTAAAATCGCCCAGCAGACTGTTTTACCCGCTTTGTAAGGTTTGATTTTGTGTAAATGTACATTCATAGTAGTGAAGGTTTTTAAAATCTGATTTTAGTGGGTTCCCCACCCCACCTTTATAGATTCTGTTACCCAACTAGGAAGCGAAATTGAAAGAACATTGTGGCAAGGTGGTCGATATACTGGTTCTTGATGGCCAATGTGAGACTTAGAACCCTTAGCTCAATATCTAGGAAACCTGTGGTCTTAAAGAAATTTTACGTGACCTTTCTGAGTTTCTGTTTCTTTGTGTGCAAAATAAGATGACAGAATAGTATCTTAATCCTAGGCTTGTCGTGCATATTCAGTGAATTATTACATAGATTTTGTTGTAAAGAGTTCAGGCTTATTATCTGTGATCAGTAGGCAATTCAAACCAGAAAACACATTAACTTCCAAAATAAGAAGTATAGGCTTAGCTTGTTTGGGGTTTTTTAAAAATCATTTTACAGGAGTCTCTTAGAGCTCTTATAACATTCCATACATCAATTGTATCAAGCATATTTATTTGTACATGTTGCCATCATTTCCAAAATATTTTCTACTTGAGCCCTTGGTATAAGCTCCTCTTATTTCCCCTCCCTCCCCATCCTTCCACCCTAGTGAATCCTTGATGGATTATATATTATTATTATTATTATTCTGCATCTTACACTGTCCATTGTCTCCCATCACCCACATGTGTTATTCCTCCCCTTGGCAGTGGGGGAGGGTATTAAATAACCAACCTTGTAATAGGTTTCCCCTTTCTCCCTCTTCCCCTTCCCCAGCCATTCCCCTATCCCCCATGATATCGCTATTCCCACTACTTTTCATGAGGGGTTTATCTGTCCTGAATTCCATGTGTCCAAAGCTCTTATCTGTACCAATGTGTATTCTCAGGTCTAGCCAGGTTTGTCAGGTGGAAGTGGGTCATGGTAGTTGGGGGAGGAAGCATTCAGGAACTGGAGGAATGGTGTGTGATTGGTGCTGTACTACACCTTGGTTGAATCATCCCTTTCTTAAAACCCTTGTGTGTGTGGGGGGGGGGGGGTATCCAACTGTCTACATATGGACTTTGGGTCTCCACTTCAACCCCCCCCCCTTGTTCTCATAGATATAGTTGTTTGTTTTGGATCTTTTGATATCTGATACCATCCACACCTCTTGATCACACAGGCTGGTGTGCTTCCTCCATGTGGGCTATTTGCTTCCCAACTAGATAGCTGCATGTTTAACTTCAAGCCTACAAGACCCCAGGCACTATATCTTTTGATAGCCCGGCACCATCTGCTCTCTTCACCATCTTTGCTTATGCACCAATTTTGTCTTCACTGATGGTGTTGGGAAAGTGAGTATCAAAAGAGGGCCAAATTATCAGAACAAAATGTTCTTTTGTTAAGGGAGGCCTTGAGTAGAGGCCCAAAGTTCATCTGCTATCTTAATACTTAACATATAAATATATGTACATTGTCCTCTATCCCTTTCATTATAAATTAATATATTTACATATATACTTACCTATAGCTATACCTCTATAAATGACTTTTGAAGAAGTGCTGGTGTCACCTGTCTAGTTACACTTCACAAATACTGCATTTTTTACAATTTGAAGATTTGTGACAACACTGTATTGGTCCCATGTTTTCAGCAACATGCATGTCACATTATGGTAATTCTGTTTTCCATGCCCCACACCTTATAGTCTACCAAAACCTACTACCATCAACTGAATCTCAAACCTATTTAATCTCCTTTTCAGAAAAAAAATTTATGCAGCATACCCAGGCAATTAAAAACTTTTGTAGTGAATATCATAATCCAGGATAAAGTATGGGCATCTGTTTTTGTAGTCCCTGAATCGCTCCAGCACCCTCCAAGAAAGCATTATCACCCGCATTGAGGAACATTGATATAAAGTATTTCTAAGTTTGCAACTCATTATGGGAGCAAATAGTCTCAACTCTCTTCTGCAGAGTTGCTGGGCTTTTGAACTGCACCTCTTGGGTCAACGGACCAGTACATATCCTTCCAGCTGCACCACGAGGGCTCCTTTTAGTTGATAGAATAGGGTAAATAGAACTGTTACCTATACTGGGAAACAAAAACAAAAAATCTGTGTGACTCAATTTAATGAGATTTGCTATATTTTGGTGGTCTGAAACTGAACCTGCAGTATCTCGGAGCTATGTCAGTAGTGAAAATCGTAAAGACAATGGGAGTTTATAATCTCTCTCTTATTTTTTCTAAAATCACAGTATGGCATTTTATTTTGAAAGGACATTTAACAATCTAATTATACTCAGTTGAAGTGTGGTGGTTCTTACAAAGTGGACAGTTTCTTTTCACAGATTCTGAAAAACATGTTCAGTTCTTTATCTTTTAGTATATTATTGAATGACAGATTTAGTATCTAGCTTCTCAGAGTTGCCTAGCAAATTCAAACTCAAAAACTCAAACTCACTGCCATTGAGTTGATTTTGACTCATATTTTGACTACAGGACAGGGTAGAACTTTCCTTGTGGGTTTCTGAGATTGTAACTCTCTAAAGGAATAGAAAGTCTCATCGTTTGTCTTTGAAGCAGCTGGTCGTTTTGAACTGCTGACTTTGTGGTTAGCCACTCATTGCTTAACCACAAATTCACAACTCACTGCCACAGAACTGATGTCAACTCCTAGTGACCCTATAGGACCAGACAGAACTTCCTCTGTGAGTTTCCAAGACTAACTCTTTACGGAAGTGGAAAGCCCATCTCTTTTCCTTGGAGCTGCAGCTGGTTACGAACTGCATCCTAATGCCTAGTCACTGCACAACCAGGACTCCTTGCATAACCATAGTTCCACCAAAATCCCTAGAGGCTTGAATTGTTCAAACTTTTTGTGTCAACCTTGTTCTAGCAGGACCATTGTGATTTTTAATTCGGTGATTTTAACAAATGCCGTGGCTGCTGTGGTGTTCATTAAACTGTCCCAAACATAGAAATGGATTACAAATGTGAACAATATGTACAAAAGCGCTTCAAGTTTGTGGGAAAATTCCTTTTTTGTTGTTGTATTTTTTTCCGTGAACTTTTCAAAGTCCCTTCATATGTATCTAATTGTATTGCTTTGTATATCCCTTTGGAAAATATGAAGATTTTAGTATATTTAAGCATAACAAGATAAGTAGTATATTAGTTTAGAACAGGGTTGAAAAACTTTTGGGGGGGCTTTGTGAACCAGATGGCTTCTGTGGTAAGGACTCTGAAAATAGTCATAGATTATGTGGCATAACTATTACAATGGGGGGTGTAAACTATTTGTACTCTGCTGCTAATTTAAAGATTGGTGGCTTGAAAACCCTCGTCCCCAGTGGTGCCACAGAAGAAAGGCCTGCCAGTTTGCTTCCTTAAAGAAATCCCTTGGAGTAGTTTTACTATGGAGCCCAAGAGGTCGGCTCAAAAGCAACAGTCTTGGTTGGCGTTTTTTTGGTTTTTCATTTTATGTATAAAAACTGGTGGCTACTAGTCAGGGTGCAGTGTAACAACCATAAAACATACAACATACAACTTTCTTCTAATGCTCCCCCCCCCCCACTATCATGATCCCAATTTTACTGTAGTAATCCTCTGGCTAGAGGTACAGATAAGAACTGAAAACACAGGGGATCCAGGACAGATAAACCCCTCAGGACCAAGAATGAAAGAAGCGATGTCAGGAGGGTAAGGTGGGGTAAAAAGGGGGAAGCAATCACAAGGGCCTACATATAAACCCCCTTACTGAACAGAAAAGTGGGTGGAGGGAGATGTTGGACAGTGTAAGACATGACAAAATAATAATTTATAAATTACAATTTATAAATTATCAAGTTGGGAAGGGAGGAGGGAAAATGAGGAGCTGATACCAAGGGCTCAGGTAGAAAGAAAATGTTTTGAGAATGCTGGCAACAAATGTGCTTGACACAGTGGATGTATGTATGGATTGTGATAAGAGTTTTACGAGCCCCCAGTAAAATTTTTTTTTTTTTAAATAGAAAACCAACTGGTCAAAACTTACTCTGAAGATAAGAGAACATGGAAACTGTAATGTGTACTGAAAATGGTGCAACTAGGACAGAATGAACGAGAACAATAACACAATTTATGTAGAAATTGTTAACATGGGAACCTAATTTGCCGTGTAAACGTTTCTTAAACACATTAAAATATTATTACTCAAAGAAAAGGAGAGTTGTATGAGCCCTCAATAAAATGATTTGAAAAACAAACAAATACTGCTGGCTACTATAGCTTGCTGACCTTTGGTTTAAAAGATCCTAAGAGTATTTATAGATAAAAGCAGAAAATATAAAACATAATTTCATATTACCTTTCTTTGTTAGAGTGAAATATTTTAGAAATAAGATCCTCCAAAGAAAAGATTCCCAGAGGCATATCTAGTGTGCCCAAAGAGACAAGGTATCAAAGCCGATAGATCTGTCACCTGTTTTTAACTTATTGTGACTTGGTAACGGTTTACAGCAAACTTGTTTCATGCCATTGATTGCGATCCCCACAATGTAGCATCACTCACCGCACTTTGGCTCCATGTGTCCTATTTCCGTCACTCCTTTCCTAACCCTACCGTCTGAACTTTGCTCTTGGGCAAATGTTACCCTTTTGATTTTGTACAACATTATTTGGGGCAGAATCTGACCTCTGATTTCACAATTGGGAAGCAGAATGAAGCCACATTAGCCCACGGTCATTTTCTATGGCAGGGGTCAGACATGCCTGTGCCCTCTTTTCTCCTTTGCCAGTTCTAACACCAGCCCTCCCCGGCACTCCTTACTTCTTACTTGGGTTCATTAATTCATTGCAGTGGCCACATGGAACTCAAAGATCATATTTAAAATCATGTGATTTGTTAGGGAAGTTAACAGGCTATAATTCAGGAGCAGAAATCTTCCAGGATATAGATTTTTGGTCAGGACAGCAGACAGCCTCTTCTCTGCTGTGACTCCCTACAGGCCTCTCTCTGGGCCTCAGCCCCTTCCTTGTTCTGGCTTCTGTTCTACTTGGATGGACAATATTAAAAAGTCCTTTAATGATGCTGATACATGTCCAAAGAGTACTCCACTCCTTGATAAGTCTCATCTGAAGGATCTCAGCTTTAGCTTCATGGGTCAGCAAACCTAGCTCCCCAGCCATATGCCTAGAGGGTACCCCATTCTGCGAGTGCCTACCTAGAAGCATTCAGTTTTACCCCATGAACCAGGAAGTGTGCCCCCATCCCACACCCCTCTCTCATGCTCTGACTGGTCTGTTGCTTCTGTCAGTCCATGGATTGAGGAGGTTCAATGCACAAGGCTCTTAGGTCCCAAAGGACACAATCCTATTTCTTCTTCCCTGATGGTAGTGAGAGCCTACCTTCCTGCTTCTGAGATGGCTCATTTTATACCCAGCAGTAGGGCTAAACCGACCTAACCCCTTCTTAGAGTTCCATATTTTTATAATTATAATTGATCTTGTTAACAGTCACTCAAAGTTTAAACTTCTACCTTCTCTTACCCCGAACCCATTAGCGAAAAGCTGTTAGGAGTTGCAATGACAATGGCTAGAAGAGCAATATTAAGTAAATCACTGTACCACACCCGAGTGCTATCTTTTTAGAGTTACTATCACCTTATGGACACATCTGCTGTTGGCCTGAAACTTGATCCACGGTACTGAGTTCATTTCTAGATCTAAGGGCCATAATCTCAGGGGTTCCACCAATCCCTTATCCAAACAGAATATCTTTGGGTCTTTTGGATTTTTTTTTCAATTTTGAGTTTTATTCCATATTTTCCTCCCACTTTGGTTGGTAGTGAAAGTTGGGTGCCATCTACTTCATTTAGTGTCAAGGTCATGGGTGCTGAGGTTCCTGTGGCCCATTAGTCCTTTGGACCAATGGTTTTCATGAAGCTTTGGTTTTCTTCACTCTTGGTTTCAGGTGATGGCCATTCACAAACTTTCACTACTCACCAAAGTAGAATGTAGAACATTTTCCTTGTGAAGTATTTTGTGCCAATTGACCTTGATATCCTCCAACTTACAAACTCTTGAACGTAGTGTAGTTTCATCCCACTGTTGTATTTGTCTCAGATCTACAGTTATCATTGTCCTCGGAGCTTGTAGTTGAGATTGCAGAAATGGGTGCCCTGTGGTTCCTGGCATTTTTATCCTGGGAATCCTCATCTCTGTAGTGTGCAGTTACCCACTAATCAGCTTTGTTTTATTTTAACTGCATTTTTCTCTTGTTAATATTTCTTTGCTGATAGATGTTCCATACTTGTTAAATAGTTCTTTAATAAAGAAATCAAAGTAAGGTTTTTAAGTAATGATAACTTTCCAAATTATTCTCAAGTCTGGTCCAATGAATTGCCAAAGTATCTTCTTTGATTCGTGTTTTATTTATCAAATGTGTTTAATCAAACTATTCTCTACAGGTTCTGAGAAGTGTTTCTCGTTTTGACTGGAGATCACAACATACAAAGCCTGCTCCAAAGCGTGAACCAGGATTAGGATATAATTTTGGTATATGCTACATTCTGTCCTTTCATTATAAACTTATATGTATGATGTCTTTGCACTTTTATATATTGTTTTTCTGCAATGTGTTTGCTAAACACACTTAGTAATGTCTGTCCATAAACAGGACTGATAACCTTCCACAAATTATTCACAGTTAGTTAATCACATGCATTCTTCCGGTGACATCCTCTTCTTAGTCATAGCATGTCCATGGATGTTCCTTCCCATTTTCTTAAGTATGTAACCCAAAATGCATGACAACTTACTTATATAAATGGACAGCCTTTAACTTAGACAACTGAATTCAACAATTTGGGTATCTGGTAAAAGGCTAATGTTTACGAGGGGGTGCCCCCCAAAAACCCAGAAAAAAGCTCCTCTAGGCAGAGCTTTCCTAGTACACATTTCCCGCTATGTGAGCCTCTAGCAACTTGTTCTGAGTTTGTGCAGCCAGTGGTGTCGCTCAGAAGGTTCTCTCTGGCCACGGTGAATTTTTTTGTAAAAGCAGCTTGGCTGGAAACTCTTTTTGTGTGTGTGTCAGGTGATTTAAGAGAATAGTGTGCAGCTGTGAAATTTTGTTTCCTCTGGAAAAATGCCACAGAAACTGTTGATGTTGAACACAGATTATAATGACAGTGCTATGGGGAAAACTCAAGTGCACTAGTAGTTTTCTCAGTTCAAAAAATGTCGATTGATGACAAATGCAGTCTATCAACTTCCCAAATGGACGAAATGTCAACAAAATTAGTGCATGTGTACTGGAAGACAGACGACAGACCACTGAAGAGATGCAGGAGTTACCTGGACTATCTTGGAGCTTGGTTCAGCAAATTTCAGTGGATGATTTGGGAATGAGAAGGGTCACGGCGAAATTTGTTCTTCAGGTTCTGACTGACCAGGACAAAGAACATCAAGTGGAAACATGCTTTGAAAGAACACCTCTGACGCCATCCAGACTCTGTTGCCATTACTAGTGATGAGACATGGTGCTATTCTTACAACCTTGAAAGTAAACATTAATCAAACCAGTGGAAGATGCCATGGTCACTTAACAAAAACTTGGCAAGTGAAATCAAAGATCAAGATGATGCTCATTTCTTTTCTTGATGTGAGGGGGAGTGCATTTGGAGTTCATTCCACCAGGTCAGACTGTTAATCAAGTTTTCTATTTAGAGGTTCTGAAAAGATTGTATAACAGTGTGCGACAAAAAAAAAAAAGGCCTGAATTGTGGCAGATGGGTGACTGGTTTTGCCACCATGACCATGCACCTGCTCACGCAGACATTCTAGTGTGCCAGTTAGGGCAAAAAGCAGCATGCCTCTCCTGCCTCATTCACCTGACCTCACTCTGTGTGACTTCTGTTTGTTTCTGTGAATGGAAAAGGCTATGAAAGGACTGCAAGTTGAAGATGTAGAAGAAGTGAAGGAAAAAAAAATCAGGTGGTGTCAGCCATCCAAACAGATGGGTTTGGAAAATGTTTCGAAGAATGGAATTGCAAATTTGGCAAATGTATTAAGTGTAATGGAGAGTTCTTTGAAGGTAATAAGGTTGTTTTGTAAAAAACTTTAAATACATAGCTCTGAAAAAATCTGAGTTTTGGGGGGTACCCCCTCGTACTTTGACTTAAATATATCTGAAATTCTGCCAGATTTCTCAGTCCTAGTGAGCCATGTGGTATCAGAGAAAAGGAGCAAGATTTTTCTTCCCTTTTATCTGAACAGTGAAGGCCACCCCCCAATTTTTAAAAATAATAATCCCTATCTTTGGTATCTTTTTTCCATTCTGCAACATCAAATTTCTAATGTCTTTTCCATTCTCTCTCTCATACCTCCATACAAGTGATTATGACATCCTTGAAGCTATCTTGTTTGTTCTCACTTCTGCTCTTGCTCTTATTATTCTTGCTGAAACTGTCTGTTCTTCTTTTAAATGTTATCTGTCCCCTGGTGTTGGAAGCAACTATCTCAAGTATTTGGAGAAAGGGGCGGGGGGGAATCTATGATCAACTCCTGCCCTCAGTCTAGCCTATTATACTTATTTTGTTAATTTTATTATACCACAACCCCATATTTTATGTGATTGAATCATTTGGATGCCACTTCTAAGCATTATAGCTGAAAATTTAGTCACTATTTTTTGAGACACTCCGTAGCCACTTTTATCAAATGCCTTAATAAAGACTCAAATTATCTGAATTTAAAGGCAGGATAAAATTTCATGTTAGCTATATTAATATTCTTATGTTTCCAAACAAATTTTGTTGCTTTTGATAACTGAATGTGTCCTAACCACCCTAGTTCAGAGACATACCTTGTATGTTCGACTTCAGTATTAGTAAATATTTGATAAAATTAATAACTAGCAATAAGTAAAGACTTCTTTTTACTCTTGGTGATTGAAAAAGACAAACTCAGAGAGGAAAAAAACAAACTTGAGACTTGTAGATTTATATGTGTTGCCTGTTTTTAAAAACTAGAAATGTTATCTACCTCCTTTGACATAAAACTTAAAACCAAACTCACTGCCATTCAGTCAGTTCTGACTCATAGTGACCCTATAGGACAAAGTAGAACTGGCCCATAATTTCCTTATGGGAGTAGAAAGCTTTGTCTTTCTCCCAGGGAGTAGCTGGTGATTTCAAACTGCTGACCTTGTCGTTAGTAGCCCAAAATGTAACCACTATGCTACCAGGGCTCTGCTGACACACATTCATTTATATTGCACTAGTATAGTAAAATTTTGGCATATCTGATGACGTAGTCTTTGGCATTCTGCTTCAATAATTATTGCAAATATAACCTTTTTGTTGTCGTCCTATTTAATGTTCTCAAAATAATTTTTCCTTAGAACTCACTGAGCAGCAAAAAGAATTTCAAGCTACTGCTCGTAAATTTGCCAGAGAGGAAATCATCCCTGTTGCTCCAGAATATGATAAAACTGGGGAGGTAGGTTGATACATTTCTTGGGAGAGTAAAATCTTTTGGAGTTTTTACAAGGTCAGAGAATTCAGCTATCTAGATTTAAATGTTGCGTAACTGGCTTTTTCCCCCCCTCTTTCTTTTAGTACCCTTTCCCCTTGATTAAAAGAGCCTGGGAACTTGGCTTGATTAATACACACATTCCAGAGAGTTGTGGTAAGCTGTCTCACAGTTTTAATTTTAGAATACAAATGAACAGGGGTAATTGTGAATTTTCTATTTTGTTTTTCAAATATTAAGTGGCTTTCTAGGGGAGTGCAGAGTGGAGACCCAAACCCATCTGTAGACAATTAGACATC
The DNA here is from genome assembly GCF_050624435.1 of Tenrec ecaudatus. NCBI lineage: Eukaryota > Metazoa > Chordata > Mammalia > Afrosoricida > Tenrecidae > Tenrec > Tenrec ecaudatus. The sequence continues at coordinate 104,908,430 of NC_134530.1, forward strand.
CCCCTCACAGAAGGGTCCCAAGGAAGAAGATGAGCCAGTCAGGGTGCAGTATAGCACCAGTGAAACACATTATGCCTCTGATTCCTCACCCCCCACTATCATAACCCCAGTCCTGCCTTTTTCAGTTCTGCCCATGCTGGTACAGATAAGAGCTTGCAACACAGGCAATCCAGGACAGATAAACCCTTCAGGACAAATAATGAAAGTAGCGATACCAGAAGGGTAAAAGGGAAGGTAGGGGGAGAAAGGGGAAACCAATCACAATGATTGACATAGAACCCCCTCCCAGGGGGGACGAACAACAGAAAAATGGATGATGGGAGACATGAAAATAATAATAATTTTTAAATTATCAAGGGTTCATGAGGGAGTGAGTGGGGGAGGGGTTTAAAGAGCTGATACCAAGGGCTCAAGTAGAAAGAAAATGTTTTGAAAATGATGATGGCAACATATGTAGAAATGTGCTTGACAGGATGGATGGGTGAATTGTGATAAGAGTTGTAAGAGCCCCCAATAAAATGATATTAATAAATAAATAGATGGCTTTCTGCTCTTTGTCTCCCTGTTCAAACATTAGTATTTACCCCCTTTTAGAAGTTTTGTACTGAGACTTAGAGATGTGTTTCCTTATTTATCACTGTTTACTGACTGTAACATAAACCTTAGCTTTGGTAATGTCACTCCCTAAGATAAAGATGATGTTTTGCATTTTTTAAAATTTATTACTATTTGGGAATTAATACATTTTATCATTCCATGTTCAATCACATCAAGCAGAATTGTGCAATTGTTACCACAGTTTCCAAAATTTCTTTTCCTTCCTGGACTCCTTGACATCATGTCCTCCTGCCTCCCACTTTCCCTGGCACGCTCCCCTCCCCCCAATAAAAACCCACCTTTTTATTCTACTTGTCCCTATAGGTTCATCAGTCCTGAGTTTCATATACAGAAACACAGAAAAACATAACACAACTTCATGAGCATAACCTCCAATGGCATACCACCTCTGAGATACACTGTAAGATGAACAAACAAAACAAAACAAACATACTTTGTTGGTGACTGTTTCCTCTTGATCCTGTCATTTCATTCCTTAGGTCAGAGGGTCAAAGCTTTAGAGCAGAGTTAAAGTTTTACAAAATCAAGTTTAAAACAGAAATATAGTTAAAAAGTAGTAAGCATAGATAATTCTTTTTAATGTTTAACATTTATTTTAGACACGCATATTTTGCTATTGTGCTAGCCATAACACTTTTGTAGTTTCTTGTGTTGATAGTCTTTTTACAAATTTGCCTGGGTTGAATATTGACAGTAATCAAAACGGTGCACCTGTATTTCAGTAAAGTTGTGTATGTTGTAGTAGACTCTTGTAAAGCATTTTAACGTTGTAGGAGGCCTTGGCCTTGGGACTTTTGATGCTTGTTTAATTACTGAAGAACTGGCGTATGGATGTACTGGGATTCAGACGGCCATTGAAGCAAATTCTTTAGGGGTAAGTTAACTTAGAAAAAGTACTACCTAACAACTGTTAACCAAATATAGTTACTACTAGATTAGGTTGGAAGGGAATATATTGATATGAATGTTTATGAAAATTTATTGTGTCTCACTATGGGACCTTTTTTTAAAAATCTTGTTACCTTATATAGAAGTTAAAGATCTTTATAGAAAAATACATGGTATAATGAAAATGTTTTTTCCTCCACTCAGCCTTATGTATAAAAGCTTTTTCGAAACTCAGGTGAGCTCAGGGAGGACAGAAACCTCCCATGGAGCAGAAGGGTAAAAGCTCACTTGATCTTGATTTCAGTACGAATACAGACTGTGAAAGTGGGGCCTCACGATCCTTCTGACCTTTTGGAATTTAAAGAGATCAATTAAAAAATATTTTTAAAAGCTTTCTACATTTTTATTTATAATATTCTATAATGTTTTGGCCTTGTAATCTTTATTACCAGATAATTATCTTTTCCTCTGTGAAATTTTGTCTTTTCCCATTTTTTAAGTATCTTCGTGATTTATTGTCAGTCATGCTCAACATTCATATATTTATTTTTTCTATTTGCTAATAAATTGGTAGCAAATATATAATATTGCAAATTTTATATGCAAATGATATAACAATTGGTAAACCCATTTTCTTTTAAAAGCAGCACAAGATTATTCAGTGACGCCTGGAGTGCTGACTCCAAAGCCCTGTCATTCTGGTCCTGTTGTCTCCAGTACTTCGAGTCCTCTCTGACCTTGAGCAGATACTTTGGCTGCTGTTTCAGTGTGAATTCTTAGATTAGGGCATGGCCCAAAGCCACAGTTCAGGAGAAAGATCGGGATGATTTGTGGCCGCTGTGGCAGTGATGAAATTAGCTAGCAATTTATGAGGCCTACTATTTTTATATACCATGTCACTCACCTTAAATTTAATTCTTTATTGGAACATTTTAGTATGGTAAATTGTTATACATGTTATTACCAATAAGACCTACATAAAATTAGAAATGTTATAAATGTACTTAAATGAACACATTTATTTCCATACGCTTAGCCCTGGATCTTAAAGGCAGAATAAAAGTCAATGCTTTGGACCCATTGGGAAGAAAATATTTCTTCTTTTGTGTTGAATTATAGTATCTCTGAACTTATATACTTACTGAAGTATCTTGCTTTTCTTTAACTTTCTTTGGTAGCAAATGCCTGTAATTATTGCGGGGAATAATGAGCAACAAAAGAAATATTTGGGGAGGATGACTGAGGAGCCACTAATATCTGTGAGTATCTGTAACTGCTGTTTTAGTTCACGTTTAAAGATGGAAGCAGGAATGTTATTTTTCTATTTTATTCTATCTGTATATACTGTGTCATAACAGGTTAAGACAAATTTTAGCAACTGATAATATTAGTTAAAATTATTTTTAAAAATTATGCCCAAGGTGAGTTGTTTGAGTCCCTAATAAAATGTAAAAGAAGAAAAGAGAAAAAAATGATTAGGGCAAAGACTGTACAGATGTGCTTTATACAATTGATGTATGTATATGTATGAACTGTGAAAAGAATTGTATCAGCCCCAATAAATTGTTAAAAAAAAATTATGCCCAAGGTTTTGTTCTAATAAGATGAAAAAAAAGTTAAAAGTTGCTGAGAATATAGTACAAGAAGGAATATACTTAGTACGAGGATGTTCCTAGAACGTGAACATACAGATAATACCGTGACCTTGTTGGAGATCTGTTGTCTATATGTTTGAGGGTTTTATGATGAGTTTTCTGTTCTTTTTCATTGGTCTGAGTGTCTGTCATTATCCCAGTACCATGCTGTTTTGACCACTGTGGCTGTGTAGTAGGTGTTAAAGTTAGGTAAGGTTAGCCCTCCAAATTTGTCCATTTTCTTAAGTAGTTCTCTGCTAATTCTGGGCTTCTTCACTCTCTGAAGAAGATTGTTGGTATTTGAATTCCGATAGCATTAAACTTACATAGTGCCTTGGGTAAGATTGACATCTTTATTATATTGAGCCTTCTGATCCATGAGCATGAGATATTTTTCCATTTGTGGAGGTCACTTTTGGCTTCCTGTAGTAGAGTACTGTAGTTTTTCTTGTATAAGTCTTTTCTTTTTTTGGTTAAATATATCCCTAGATATTTCATTTGTTTTGGCTATTGTGAAGGATACCTGCCTTCCTACTCCTCTTCCATGGTCTTATCCGATGTATATAGCAAACCAGTAGACTTCTGTTTGTCGATCTTGTATTCTAGCACTCTTCCATATTCCTCTATTGCTGCCAGTACTCTTGTGGAGCTTTTGAGATTTTCAATGTATAGCATCATGTCTGCAAATAGCTATAGTTTCACTTCCTCCTCTCCCAATTGGATACCTTTAATGTCCTTCTGCTGCCTTGTGTTGTTATCTAGGACCTCAGGGAGAAGGGGCATCCTTGTCTGGTCCCCTAATTCACTGGGATTGTTTTTGTCTTTTCTCCATTGACTGTGTGATGTTGGCTGTTGGCTTTTCATAAATACCTTGTATTAACTTTAGGAATTTTCCTTCCATTCCTATCTTTTGAAGTGTCTTAAGTAGGAAGTTGTGTTGAATGTTTACAAGTGCATTTTCTGGGTCTATCAATTCTCATGATTCTTAATCCTTTTACCAACGTGGTGAATAATATTGATGGAATTTCAGATGCTGGACTTTCCCTAAATGAATCCCACCTGATCATGATGTATGATAATGTCTTTATATACTTTCATATTCTATTGATCAATATTTTGTTACGGATTTTTGCATCTGTATTCGTTAAAGATATCGGTCTGTGCGTCTCTATTCCTGTGGGATCATTGTCCTGTTTGGGTATCAATTATACTGGCTTCATAGAATGAGTTTGGGAGTTTGCCCTCTTTTTCTATGCTCTGGAATACTTTGTGGAGGATCGGTGCCAGTTCTTCCCTGAATGTTTGGTAGAATTCTCCTGTGAAGCCATCTGGCCTGGGAGCTTTTTACGTTGGTCATTTTATGGTAACCATGTCTAGTTCTTCTTTTGCTAAGGGTCTGTTGAGGTCCTTGACCTCTTTCTTTCTGTGATAGTCTAGGGAAGGATTGTTTTCCAAGTGTTTGTCCATATCTTCCATGTTGTTGAATCCATCAGAAAAGAACCAGCTTTTTGCTGCATTGATTTTTTTTTGCATTGTTCTCATGGCTCATTTAACTCTGCCCTGATTTTTATTATTTATTTTCTATTGGTATTTGAGGGTGTCCAGGTAGACTAGAGAAACAAATCCATAGAAACTCATGTGTATGAGAGAATTTTGTATAAAGGGTATTTGTACATTAAGAAAGAATCCCAACCAAGTCCAGTCCAAGTCTATTAGTCCAATATTCACCCATGTGTCCTGGAACCGAAAGTTTTTTTTTTCACTTTGTTTTAAAAAAAAAATTTCCCCTTTATATAATGGGCTTCTGGGGTGCTCTGTTATCAGGCTGTGCTGTGCTATCCACTGGAGAAGGGGACTGTATTAATGGGGTGGATTTGGGACTGTCTGGAACTGAATTCTCCCCTGGCTGCATTCCTATGGCACTCCAGTCTTTATCCTGCACAGCACTGCCGGTTGTGCTTTGGGGAACACTGTTCTGTCATAAATATCCCAGTGGCTCTTCAATTGCTATAAATTATTATCTAATTATCTATCATCACCCACACTGGCAGGTGTGGAGCTGGGGAGCGGGGAAAGGGGTGGCCAATGTAGTCAATCTGGTCCTGGACTACTGGAGCAGGGAGGATAGCCGAGGGGATCTCAGATGTGAGGTCTTGTGGCTAGCTCTCGAGGCTCTCTGCAAGCCTGTGATTAAGACCACATTTATACAGCAGCCTGGGGAAATTACTGCTCGCTACAGCGCCTATTTTGGGTGCAGGAAGGATGGTGAATGCCATACTGCTGTATCTGGCAAGGGGTTAGCTGAGCCCACTGACAAATGCAGTGAACTTAGAGCATTTTGGTGTGTTTTCGAGTTGCTTCGTGTGTGAAGATCACAGGGGGATCTGAAACAAACTTTAGTATACTGGATCTAGTTTTAGCACCCAGCCTCCCAGTATTGGCCTCCTTACCTCTTAATTTTCTGGTCAGCAGATTCTACCTGGACGCCATCTTGACTCCTCTCACAAACCATCATTTTAATGTTACCCTTATTATGAATTAAGATTCATTGCTAAGGTTTCTTTTTCATTTGGACTATTAAGTACCTTGAAGTCAAGGAAATTTATTTTAAATATTCACAGTCAAACTACCAGTCCTTACTGCTTGTATCTTGTCATTCCTGTTGAAGAACTTTAATGCAGCTCTTCTATTTCTTCTAGATAAGTTTTCACTTCTTACTGTGTTATAAGAAGGAGTCCTGGTAGTGTAGTGGTTGCATATTGGACTGCAATTGGCATGGTATGCAGTTTGAAACCACCAGCAGCTCCGAGGGAGAAAGACTGGGCTTTCTACTCCTATAAACAGTTATAGTCTAGGAAAATCACAGGGGGGTCTCTATGAGTCAGCATTGACTCCATGGTAATGAGTTTGGTTATTGTGATACAAAGATATCTTTAACATCTCTTCTCTTTTATTTCCAAGCTCATTTTCAACCATTCTTGTTTATATAGACACAGAATTTATATGCTAAGGAACTTTCTCCTCTTTGATTGGTGTCATTGTCTGTGCTATTACTTCCACCTAGAATACACATCCCTCTCTCATCTCCCCAAAGAACCTCTCATCCATTTTGAGACTTAATTTAATCCTCATTCTCTCTGGGAAACTTTTCCTGTCCCTCTGAAGCTAAACTGAATTTGTAAGCCCCTTTTGTATGCATCCCTTTCACACAGATATGTAATAAAATGCTTGTATCCATTGTTGCATTGTGAAGATCTGGGGGACACAAGATCTGTCATCACTGTTTCTCTGTCTAATGGGTCATAATCAGGTACCTAGCAGACAGTAAGTGCTTTAATGAATGAGTATATGTAAAGTTACATTTAATTTGGTTGGGTTTATCTAACATTTTAATTTTTGACTTGGCTTTTTGAGAGCCTGCATCTAATTTCATAGTCTTAACTATATTACATTTTACCAGGTTATTTGGTTCTGTAATAATATTTTTAGGTAGTTTAAAATTCTTTAAATACTGTTTTAAAAAATAGAATACTTTTTTCAAAACTTTGTAATTTAACAACTAGCATGTAATATTTTCTCTTGTGTCTATATTTTAAGGCCTATTGTGTAACAGAACCTGGAGCAGGCTCTGATGTAGCTGGTTTAAGTACCAAAGCAGAAAGGAAAGGAGATGAGTATATTATTAATGGTCAGAAGATGTGGATAACTAATGGAGGAAAAGCTAATTGGTATGTTGTTTACCACTTCTCTGTATTACCTTTTTAATTATCTTATATTCAGGGTTTCATTGCTCTTTATTTTTAGATAGTTGCAATTGTAGTACTTAATCGATCTGTATATTGAGTAATAATCTTCAAAGCAGGACTACATGAAAATTTCAGTGTTGCAGGAAGACATAGTAACAAGCTGCTTTATTCAGATGACAAACTTGCTTGATGCAAGCGAGAAGAACTTGAAACATTTGCTGATGGAGATCAAGGACTGTGTCCTTAGTACGCATTAGAGCTCAGTGGGAAAGCACCAGAATCCTCACAGCAGGGCAGATAGAAAACATCATGATAACAAACAGAAAAGATTGAAGTTGTCAAGGATTTCATCTTGCTTGAATCCAAAGTCACTAAGCATGGAGGAAGCTATCAAGAAATGTGTGTCTTTGAAGTCTTGAAGAGTAAGGATACCACTTTGAAGACTGAAGTGCACCTAATCCAATTTTCAGTTGCCTCATATGCATGTGAAAGCTGGACATTGATTGTGTAATATATTGATGCATTTGAATTTTGCTGGTAGTGCAGAATATTGAAAAAACCATTGACTGCCAAGAGAACAAATAAATCTGTGATGGAAGAAGTACTGCCAGAATGTTCCTTAGAAATGAAATGGTCCAGACTCGACCAGAAAACACTCCTAAAGGTCAACAAACAGGCCTGAAACTATTTACAGGTTTTCCTTTTTTTGTTATTGGTTTTTGTTGTTGTTTTCTTTTGTTGCTTTGTTTTGCTCTATCTTGTTTTTGTGCTTATCATTGTCTCTGCATGTCTATCTAGATAAGATAGGTAGGATAAACAATCCAGAGAAGAAAACAACAGGACCAGGACCCACAGTTCTGGGGGACAAGGGAGAGGGTGAGGTGGGGGAAAGGAAGTGAGTGTTAACAAACCCAGGGACAGAGGAACAACAAGTGATCTAAAATTGATGGCAAGGAAAGTGTAGGATGCCTGGTGGGGCTTGATCAATAGCAATGTAACTGAAAGGAATTACTGAAACCCAAATGAAGGCTAAGAAGGATAGTGGGACAAGAAGAAAGTAAAAGGAAATAGAGGAAATAACTAGGAGGCAAAGGGCATTTATAGAGGTCTAAATATAGACATGTACATACGTAAATATATTTATATATAACGATAGGGAAATAGATCTATGTACATATATTTATGGGTTTAGTATTAATATAGCTTACAGAGATTGGGCCTGTATTCAAGTACTCCCTCAATGCAAGAACACTTTATTAACCTGGTATTCCATGATGCTCACCTTCCCGACACAATCGCTGAAGGTGAAGAAAGCTGATGTTGTCCGACTATCAAAAGATATAGCATGTGGGGTCTTAAAGGCTTGATGATAAACAAGCGGCCATCTAGCTCAGAAGCAACAACGTCCACATGGAAGAAGCACACTGGCCTGTGTGATCATGAGGTGTCAATAGGACACAGACATCAAAGACCCAGAAGAAAAAAATACCATTGTGAATGATAGGGAGTGCAGAGTGGAGACCCACAGCCCTTCTGTAGGCAATTGGACATCTCCTTACAGAAGAATTGCAGGCAAGAGACAAGCCAGTCGCAGTACAGTACTGTTGAAACTTACAACTTTCCTCTAGTTCTTTAATGCTTCCTCCTCCCCGTCTATCTTAACCCCAGTTCTATCTTACAAATCTGGTTAGACCAGAGCATGTACATGGGTACAAATAAGAACTGGAAACACAGGGAATCCAGGACAGATAAACCCTTCAGGACCACTATTGAAATTAGAGAAACCAGGAGGGTAAGGGAAAGGTGATGGGGAGAAAAGGGGAACCGATCACAATGATTTACATATAACCCCCTCCCAGGGTCATGGACAACAGAAAAGTGGGTGAAGGAAGACATCGGTCAGTGTAAGACATGAAAAAGCAATAATTATAAATTATCAAGGGTTCATGAGGGAGGTAGGGGTGGGGGATGAGATTGATACCAAGGACTCAAGTAGAAAGAAAAAGTTTTGAAAATGACAATGGCAACAAATACACTTGACACAATGGATGTGTGGATTGTGTTAAGAGTTGTAAGAGTCCCCAATAAAATTATTTTTAAAAAGTGAGATGGTCATCTCACTTAACTTTGGACATGTTTTGTCCTGTTGTACAAAGCGTCTTTGAATCAGAACTGATGTAATTGCACCTGACCACCAATATGTTTGTAGAACTGGAAGATCCATAAGAAATTATGTGGGGAAAAGATTAAGTGAATTTTTAAAAGCCTTTAAAAGCTCTGAACTACTTCAAAATAATTCTTAGAAATTTTATATGTAAAATCCAAGTACCTGCTGATTGAATTTGGTTGATGGCAGCCCTAGCTACCTGCCCTAGTATCTGTAACTTGCCACCACGTACACTCGCACTTCATTGAAACTCTTGGTCTGAGTCTGAGGGACAAAGAAAGCCACTTGTAAGTGCACTCTTTTGTATTGTAAGCAGTGAACAGAAGTGACCTTAACTCCTAGATGAAGACAGAATTTTACTTAGGTAAACTGTGTTATCTGCCATCAAGTTGGTTCCAATCCACAGAGACCCTATGTACAACAGAGCAAAACGCTACCTGGTTCTGTGCCATCCTCAGTTATAGGCCGAGTCCACAGTGGCAGTCACTGACAGTCCGTCTCATCGTGAGTCTTCTTTTTTCTCTGACCGACTGTGATGCCCTTTTCCAGGGACTGGTCTCTTCTAATAACACATCTGAAGAACATGAGATAAAGGCTCACTATCCTCATTTCTAAGGTGCATTCTGGCTGTACCTGGCTAGATAAAGCTTGGGTTAGAATTACAAAAATGCTTCACAGTTTTTCCTCCATTTTTTCATTTCAGAATGTTTCTGGAGGAAAACTAGCAAATATCATTTTTATAAGCAGCTTTCTTTGTTCTCCTGTACCAGATAACTTTGTCTCTTGATTAAAACTAGTTTGGGGGAAAAAATAACTGGTTCCAACATGCACATTCTTTTATTACATTATCTTGACATAAGGAATTTTGACTTACACTTACACTCTTTCTACCAAAAAGTTGAATACCAGAGTAATTCACAAGTATACCTAGTAGGTTGGACTACTTGCTGTGCCATATCCTAGGTATAAAACTTGGGCAAGTTTCTAAGCCTCTCTGATTAGCTACTTCCTCATCTCTAAAAGAGGGGGTAATAATAATTTGGGGTTGTTGAATTTATTAACTAAGAATGCAGTCACCATATGTTATCTGCTGACACTATTATCATAATCCTTTTATGTTGTGCATATTAGGTATTTTTTATTGGCCCGTTCTGATCCAAATCCTAAGACTCCTGCTAGTAAAGCCTTTACTGGATTTATTGTGGAAGCTGATACTCCAGGAATCCATATTGGAAGAAAGGTAAACTTTATGTTTGTGTGTACGTGTGTGTGTGTGTGTGTGTGTGTGTGTGTGTTTTAGTAAATAAGTGTTCAATTATAATTTTACTCTTAAATTTGAAAATTGCTATTCTTGTTTCCTTTATTAAAAGTATTTTGATTGTATTAAGTTGGAATGAAAATAAAGCCATATTTGCTGAAGGTTTTGAGAATAATTATTTCAGGTCATTATTTCAAAGGTAGCCTTTAAGAAAATCATTCTATGGAGAATTCTTATAACACAGTTAAGTTGAAGCTATAATCAAGCTCATATTTTTATGACCGGCCCAATAATAGATCCTAAGTATTTCAAAGGGCTTTTCCACGATTTTTGTTGTTAATAGTTTGTTTTATACTTTTCAGATCCTCACAGCCACCTTTTATGTAGATTAAGTGGCATTTCATCCATTTTATGCATTAAAACATTACAAAGTAAATTGGCTATCCAAAGACATACAACACAACACTCACACAAAAACCTGTGCACATTCACCTGTGCACGTACTGTGCTAGAGAGGCAAAGAACCTCACTGGGATGTGGAAAGTCAAGAAAATTTTGTTTACGAAAAATTCATTTCACATATTTCAAAAGAATTATAGCTAAATGCATTTTTCTGTGTTTAACTATTGCATTTAGAGTAAACGAAAAGGCAAAAGAGTTTTTTTGGGTTTTTATAGTATATTTTATTGGGGCTCATACAACTCTTATCACAATCCACACATACATCAATTGTGTAAAGCACACTTAGACATTCGTTGCCCTCATCATTTGCAAAATTTGCATTCCGCTTGGGTTCCTGGGATCAGCTCCTCTTTTTCCTTTTTACCCTCTCCCTGCTCCCTCCTCCCTCATGAACCCTTAATAATTTATTTTATCTTATCTTACACTGCCCGACTCTCCCTTCGCCCACTTTTCTATTACCCATCCCCCAGAGAGGAGGATATATGTAAATCCTTGTGATCGGTTCCCCCTTTCTAGTCCCCCCTTCCCTCCTGGTGTAGCCACTCTCACCGCTGGTTCTGAGGGGTTCATCTGTCCTAGATTCCCTGTGTTTCCAGTTCCCATCTGTACCGCTGTGCATCCTCTGGTCTAACCAGGTTTGCAAGGTAGAATTGGGATCATGATAGCTGGTGGGAGGAAGCATTTAAGAACTAAAGGAAGGTTGTGAGTTTCATTGTTGCTACACTGAACTGAGTGACTCATCTCCTCCCCACTACCCTTAAGCAAGGGATGTCCAGTTGTCTACAGATGGGCATTGGGTACCTATCACGTGCTCCCCTCAGTCACAATGATATGATTCGCCCCCCCCTGGCCTTTGGTGCTTGAAACCTGGACCCCCTCTGCCCTTCTTGATCACCCATGTTGGTGTGCTGCTTCCATGTGGGCTTTGTTTTTTCTGGGCTAGATGGCCACATGTTTACCTTTACGTCCCCAGATGCTGTATCTCTCAATAGCCAGGCACCATCAGCCTTCTCCTCGCCCCCCCCCACACGTTTGTGTGGGAAAGGTGATCACACAATGATGATTTTTGATCTTTAGTGTCTGCTACCTGATCCCTTCAACACCTCATGTTCACACAGGCTTGTGTGCTTCTTCTCTGTGGGCTTTGTTGCTTCTGAGCTAGATGGCCGCTTGTTTGCCTTCAAGCCTTTAAGACCCCAGATGCTGTATCTTTTGATAGCTGGGCACCATCAGCTTTCTTCACCATGTTTGCTTATGCACATGTCTGTCTTCAGCGATCATGTCGGGAAGGTGGGTATCATGAAATGGCCGTTTAGCTGAGCAAGGTGCTCTTGTATTAAGGGAATGCATGCAAGGAGGACCAATGTCCACCTGCTACCCTATTACTAAACCTATAAATATATGCACATAGGTCTATTTCCCCCATAATCATAAATATATTTACATATGTACATGTCTATATTTAGGCTTCTATGTATGCCCAAGGCAAAAGAGTTTAAAACTTGACAACTACAACAGAAAAATGAAGTCATAAAATAGTCTTATTGAGAGTTAACAAAGAATGATTTAAGATTTTAACTCTTGAGAATAGAAAGAGGATACTCAATTTTAGCACTGTAAAAATCTGTTTTGAAACAAAGATTTTGTTAAAAAAGAAAGCTTGTTTTGGGTGTCTTTTTTAAAAGAAAGCTTATTAATAGCTAAATGATACCTGTGTCTAAAGCAAGGGAGGAATTCTGAGAGAGGTGCTGGATGTTTCCTGTTGAGATGATTCAGCAAATGATTGTAGCGCTTGAAAGTGCTTAGTCATCTAGGCCAAGAAAATTAGAAATCTGGTCACCAACTGGAAGAGATAATATGCCCATTATTTTGTGTTTGTTCATGAACATGTGTATTTATTAGTAACATTTTAAAAATCTATGGTTATAAAGATAGAAAAAAGCATAAGACATACCCCTTTATGAACGTTCATATATACTATTAAATTTTAATGTACTATATTAATGTTATTGAGAATTTATAAAGAATATTGACCAACATAACCATTTCTGTATCTACTGTTAACTCAGTGACACCGATAGTATTCTTCAGATTGCACAGTCACTCTTTCCCAGAGTATTTCCCACTAGCCTAAAATCACTGCCCCTAAGCTTGCTATCTAATCTTGAATTGCTCTTCTTGATTTTATGCGAGAGATAGCTATTAAAAGAGGTAGACATTTATGACTTAAACTATTCTTTGGGGTTTTTTTGGGGGGGTGCCCCTCTACCCCAAGTCTTCAGTTTTAAAAATGACTTCAGGGGATATCTGTGGCTTAGTTTTAAGGTTTAAGCACTTTTAAGTTGTTCTCAGAGCAATAAAGTTGAAGGGTTTATTCTACCTCTGTACCTCCTAAATGTTTAGGATCTGTGAGAATTTTTATTTCTCCTCTGTGTATCCTCCTTTTTGATCATTTATGAATTTTTAATCAAAACCTGCAGTCATGGTAGCCAGGCACCATCCAGTTTTTCTGGTCTGGCGATGGAGGCTGTTGTTCAAGGAGGCAACTAGCGATTTCATTTCTTTCCCTTTTCATCTTCCTGTGCTGCTTCAGTTGAATAGAAACCATTTCTTGTAACTTGGATGAGTGTTGGGTTTTCAAGGGTGTAAACTTGCTTTTGAGACAAGAGTGGACTTGTATCTTTAACATTTTGGCTAGCAACTAAGCACTTAACCCTTTGTACCACGCAGGGACTCCATGTTGCTACCACTAATCTTTCTTATTTTCTTCTTCTGTTTATTCTTTTCTTAGGTCAAAGTTTGCACAGCAAATTAGTTTCCTATTCACAATCCATATATATATTATTCTGTGACATTGATTACCATCTCTAATGCTTCATTTCTTTTATCCTTGCCATCCATCCAGTTTCCCTGCCTGCCCTTGCCTTTTAAGTTTTGCTTTTGTTTAAATGTTAATAGTTAAATCTGTAGTCAGTGTTTAAAGGACACATTTCTCAGGGTTGTTATGGCTTATCTTAGAGATCAATCTATTTGGCTGAGCAGAGACCTGTTGGAGTGGCTTCAATTCCAAGTCAAAACAGTATTTTAGGGCAATTGTCTTGGGAGTTGCTCTGGCCTCTATCAGTTCATTAAGTCTTGGGTGCGGGGATTGGTTTGTTTTTATGAATTGGAATTTTGTTGTACATTTTTCTCTCATTCTTTTTTTTCTCTTTTTACATTTTATTAGGGGCTCATACAACTCTTATCACAATGCATACATATACATACATCAGTTGTATAAAGCACATCTGTACATTCTTTGCCCTAATCATTTTCAAAGCATTTCCCCTCTACTTTAAGGCCTTTACATCAGGTCCTCTTTTTTTCCCCCTCCCTCCCCGCTCCCCCCTCCCTCATGAGCCCTTGATAATTTATAGATTGTTATTTTGTCATATCTTGCCCTATCCGGAGTCTCCCTTCCCCCCCTTCTCTGCCGTCCATCTCCCAGGGAGGAGGTTCCATGTGGATCCTTGTAATCGGTTCCCCCTTTCCCATTTTTCTCTCATTCTAACTGGGTCCTTCTGTTACATTCTTGATGGGAATGGTTGATGCTTGTAACCAAGTACCCTTAGTTCTTCTGGTCTTAGGCTGTGGCATGCGGGGCTAATTTTTTCCATGAGTCTGTTTCTATCACCCAAGTCATATTTCCCAACTACTGGTCTTTCATGTTTATTTCCAAACTTCACATTCCAGTGTCCAGTATTTATCATATATGATCAGTTTTAGAGTGAATAAGTTGGTAGAATTCTTTATTTCCTTCATCATAAGCTTTAGTGATTGGTATATTTGAATAATAGTTTTATTAACTGGACTTCCTTATAGGTATATAGATATCTTATTACAGACAGCACGGTACTTCAAGCTAAACCATAGTGATCAGACTGTTTTGCTAAATGTTGTTCCTAAAAAAAGCCAGCCTTAAAACATAAGGATGTTTGTCTTTATAAATATTTATGTATGTAGACTTTTAGGTTACTTTTAGTTTCAAAGTTTATAAAACATTATTTTAGACCAGGGTAGACAAACCTGTAAGTGTCCAAATGATAAATATTTTAGGCTTTGCTAAACATATGGTCTCTGTCACAACTATCCAATTAAGAATGTTGCAATGTTAGTAGGAATGTTATAAAATTTAAATAAATATGTATAGCTGCGTTCCATTAAAATTTTAAAAACAATTTTTAAAAACAAAAACATGTTTTATTACGGCTTGTCAGCTCCTGTTTTAGACAGTTACAGAAATCACATACATAGAACAAAATGTTTAAAGGTAAAAATGGTGGCTAGCTCAGAAAAGGTTCCTTAAAACAAATGCTTTTCTTGTTAGGAATTAAATATGGGACAACGATGTTCAGATACAAGAGGAATTGTCTTTGAAGACGTGAGAGTGCCTAAAGAAAATGTTTTAATTGGTGAAGGCGCTGGTTTCAAAATTGCAATGGGAGCTTTTGATAAAACCAGACCACCAGTAAGTAATCTGAGCTGATAATCTTTATAAGGTCTTTTATTTATTACATAACAATTATACTATTATGTGCTTGCTATGGTTATATTTTTGTCAATTTCTTTCTAAATGTTTGCTGCATTTGTTAAAAATAGATATTACCTTTCTGGGTGTTTTAGACTTCTTCAGCTCTCTATGTTGACCATGTTTTTGTGAACCATTTAAACAGACAGGAATTTATTATTAATTTCTAGTAAATTTAATCATTTTTGTTGACATGTATTTGTTTCTTTTTCCCACATGCATCAAGACTAATTTTCCTAGTAAACTTTTCCATGTTAACAGAGAATAAAACCATCTTTAAGATTTGAGCCTATAATTTGTAATCCCAGAATGTACACTGGTATAGATAAGAGCTCTCCACACATCGAAGCCAATACAGATACACCCCTCAGTAACAATAATGGGAATAGTGATTCATGAGGGTGGGGGGGAGATAAAGGAAACTGATTACAGTGATTGACATATAATCCTCCCCACCCTACTCTGCGGATGAACAACAGAAACGTGGGTAAAGAGAGACAGCGGATGGTGTAACATATAGAAATAATAATAATTTATAATTTATCAAGGGTTCACGAAGATTGGAAGGTGGGGGAGGGAGGGAAAAATGAGCTGATACCAAGGGCTCAAGTAGAAAGAAAATGTTTTGAAAATAGTGATGGCAACATATGTACAAATGTACTTGATACCATTGATGAATAGATTGCTATAAGAGCTGTAAGAGCCCCCAATATAATGATTTATTTTTAAAAAGATTTGAGCTTATGCACAAATGTTTTCCATTAGCTTTTAATTCATAAATAATATAAATTTAAATGTTTACTTGTACCCACACATTTTCTCATTGCCTTTTAAGTTATTGGCTGTCTTTGTAGCCATGTACTCAATGCTCTAAGGATAACACTAGATGTGGTTTGAAACATGTATGGCTTATGAATTGTTCAAATGCAGGTGGCAGCTGGTGCTGTTGGACTAGCACAGAGAGCGTTGGATGAAGCTACTAAGTATGCCCTGGAGAGGAAAACCTTTGGAAAGCAGCTTGTGGAGGTAATTTAAATACTGCACTTGCTTTGTTCAATTATAAAGACACTTTTTTTCATCCAAATATAGGTGTGTGTCATTTAATGTCTGTTCAAGCAAGATCTGACTGCATAGACATCTATCTGTGGCCCATACGGTTAAACTAGAATTCAGAAATTGTGGTGGAGATGGGACTACAGAGGACACACTCTGCTAAGTGCAGGCATACCTCATGTGATTGTGCTTCACAGACAATGTTTTTTACAAATTGAAGCTTTGTGACAGTGTTTCAACAGCATGTGATCACTAAATGTCTCTGTCAAAGTTTTTAAAATACTATTGCATAATTAATAGACTACAGTCTATTATAAGCATAACTATTGTATACACTGGGAAACAAACAAAAATTATGACAGGCTTTATTCACTTTATTGTAGTGATTTGGAACCAAATTCACAATATCTCTGAGGTATGCCTGCATAAGGATGCTTGCAAAAGTCCCTGGGAAATGGGATTGTACAATGATGACTGTGGCAGAGGACGAGTTCCCCGGCCTCTCTGTGCCTTCCAGTCCTGCTGTCAGGCAGGAACTGCATGGGTACTGCCAGAGTTGCTGAAAGGTGTGCCTCTGGAGCCATGCCCATGGTACCTGGGCTCAAGAACATGGCTTCTCCCACAGTGGTGGCCCAGGCAATCCAGGCTGTGGTGTGGCAAGAACAAGCACACTGGCTGGCTTTAGAGAGAGTGTAAGCAAAGTAGGGCAAGTGGGAGTGGGGCATTGACGACATAGAACAAGCAGTGAAGGAGCCAGTTTCGAACAGTCCCTCAGACAAGTGCAGGTGATGGCAGCTTGGGTCTCAGTGACCACCATGTGCATCTCTTTCTTATTAAAAAAGTTAGTGGAAAAACAGATTTTAAAAAAGATCTTGGTTTTTTTTTCTACAGATTTTTGAACCTCTGTCAATCTTATGATGATTACATAAAATCCAAGTCACACAGTATCCCATTTCACAGAAATGTTAAGTAACACTCCTGTTCTTGGAAATTATTTTAACTACAAATTAAATGTCTGCCCTGTTAACAAGAAAACAATGTGGTATATCTGGATGGGATTCAAGTATAGATTTTCTTTAAACTCTCCCACAAACTACTGATCCCTCAATAACATTCTTAATTATGATGAAGCAAAGAACATCTAGGTTTTACTAAGTGACTGTTGTGTACCTGACACTTCAGTAATCATTTAGAATATATTATCTAATTCTCCAAACCACCCATTTTCTGTAGTACAGGCAATCACCAGGATCTAATTAATTTCTAAGTGTGTTTATAAGTCAAATTTTAAGCCAGTCAGAACTGGTGTGTATGATTGTTATTTTGCTTTATTTTCGTGCAAGACCCTGGTAATGGAGTGAATGTTATTTTAAAGTTCCATGTATTTTATCATCGTTAGAGGTTAGCTTTTGGTTTACTTATCAACTTCTACAGCAGCTTAACCTTCCAGAGGCTGTTTTTTAACTTTTAACTCCCCATCAGGGGAACCTTGTCCCATAGGGATCATAGCCAGTGATGACACGTGTTAACGAGACTCTCTCTCTTTTTTTTTTTAATACTCTTTTTTTAGGATAAAAAAACTGTAGTCTTTGTGTAAAACTTAGAATATTTTTTTAGCATTTGATTGATATTAATGATTTGTTTCCCTCCTGATTACTAAAAAAAAACTGACTGCCTACATTTAAAAAATTAATTTATTGACAGGATTCCATATACCCCCAAACCCTGCTATTTCTGTAAAGTGGGAATTGTGAAAGATCACTCTCTAAGTGACTAGCTGATTCTATGGCCTTAACTACACAAAATACATGTTGGTGACTATCAGAGTATATCTCCCACCCTTGACCTGTTTCTTCCCTGAGTTACATATTTGGATATTTGAATGCCTCTTTAAAATCTTCACTTAATTTCCAATAAGTCTTGCAAACATAACCTCTTTATTGATTACTATTTTCTTCCTTAGCCATTTCATTTACTTTCATAGCTCATTTATACCCAATCTACAGCAATTCTGTTAAAATACAGGGTTAACCTCTGACCCATAGTCAAGGGGTGGGAAGGGCTTTGTTATCAGACAGAAAACCATGGAATGGAAAGTCATGATAGATGTAGTTAGGTTAAAGTGTAATGTCTTATTTGCGCTCCCTGTTGACCCATTTAAAAGTTGTTTCAGTTTAAATGAAATGTTGATTAAACCTCTGGTGAATCTTGTCTGATTATAGACTAGGAATGTGCAGAATGCATTGGAAAGTGGATTATTGCAGATACAATTAGGTTAAAATTAACCACCTTGACTCACTCTCACTCTCTCACTCTCTCTCACTAATTCATTCTCACTCTCTCACTTACCCTCTCACCCTCTCACTCTCTTACTCTCTCACTCTCTTACTCTCACTCACTCTCACTTTCTCTCACTCACTCTCTCACCTTCTCACTCACTCTTTCACTCTCTCACTTAGTCACTCTCTTCCTCTCACTCTCTCATTCACCCTCTCACCTTCTCACTCTCTCACTCACTCCCTCACCCTCTCACTCCTTCACTGTCTCTCACTCACTCTCATTCACTCTCAAAATTAAACACCTTATCATTTGATCTCCCTTTTGACATATTTTAGTTTTTTGACATTCTAGTTTTTAATGTTTGTACTTTTTTTCTGTTGAGGCTTTTCTGTTTCACTTTGCTTTTGTTGTTAGATTTTGTTTTTGTTTTCTTTGGTTTTGTCCATAGAGACAGTAACTGGATTAATGGTTTCTTAGAAGCGTGACAAGGCAGGTTGGGAAGAAATGAGAAGCTAAGAAAACTGAGTGCAAGAAAAAGAAAATATTCTAAAATTGATTGTGGTGATGATTGTACAACTCTTCTTGATGTATGATATGTGGAACATGTGCCAGTAAAACTATTGGAAAATACAGGGTTAAGTAAAAAGTATTGGTACCAAATCATAGAAACCTGTAATAAGCAAAACCATCAGAATGTGAAGCTATTGTTTCTTGACATGTGACCATCTAAGTACATCCACTTCTGAAGTTGATATTTCTTTCTCTAGCCCTTCCATGAAGAATTCTGTGGTCTATGATCTATACCATGTCAAAATGTAGTCTTGGCTTCCTTGAGGGATTAGATAGAGTTCCTTATAATGTTCTTTGAGGTTTAGGAACAATGTAAGTCTGAATTTGCAAAATCAGAGTTGTAGCGTGGATGGGGTAAGAGTTTCCAACAGCATCAACTGAGTATAACCCTTTTACCTTCCACAAATCAATAGGTTCGTTGTCATGATAGGGGGAAAAAATTCCTCAACACGACTTTCCTGACCTTTTTCTCACCTATGCAGTTTCAAATTTCATGTTAAGTTCTTGTGATCATGCAGTGTCCTATGAGGAAATCTCGCTTCTCCCCGCACCCCAGCCCCCAAAGTTGAATTTAACTAGCCTGGCAGATCCCCTCGGAAGCTACCGTTTTCTTTGGGCCACTTTTTTTTAAGACACTTATGAAAGCAAGATAAAATGTTTTCATGAAAGAACAAGTCAACAGCCTCCCACTGATGACAGTGACCTGTTTAAACACATTTGTTTAGAATGTAACCAGATATGTTTGAACTGGAGCTGTAGTGGAAATACAATTTTACTTGCCCTTATATTCAAAAAATTAAGTGAAAAAAAATTGAAATAATCTTGGCTTGGGAAAATAGGCACAATTCATATAAGTAGAAGTAAAAGTGGAAATTGCTCTCCTAGCAGCTATTCCTATAGCAGTTATTCACCTTTATCAGTACATTATTCTATTACTGTAATGTAGAAGTGCCACTGTACCATGATAATTGTAAGGTAATTTAGATGATGTAAAGAATATAAATAAATACACTTCACCTTTGAGCTATGTGGATCCACTGCTTTTGCAGCAAGCTCAAGTGTTGTGAATGTCGGCTTAAAATGCTCTGCTTTGCCATCGTTTCGAGTGAGCAGTTTGTCCAGTAGCTGCTAACCTCCTCTGTCTACCTGGAAAGGTGAACTGCTCCTAGAGATGGTTAGCATCTCACGGCACTGTAAGTGAGTACTTGGAACACTTGAGCTCACCACACTAATACCAGGGGAATCAGATCCACAGGTAAGTGGGCCTATGTAGTTCAAACCTGTGTTTTGCAAGGGCCAGTAATCTTCATCCATAATCTTACTACCTAAAGACAACCAAAGTGAACATTTTGCTCTATATTCTTTTTGCTATGACTATGAAAGAACTTCAAAAATTCTGGAAAAAATGAATTAGAAGGTAATGGAATTTTCCCAGAAACTTTTTAAAGCTCCCTCCTCCCCCCAAGCTGCCCCTTACTGTATATTGTTGTCAGTTGCCATCATCCAGTTCAGTTCAAATTCTTGGTGATTCCATGTGTCGTCATAGAAATATGGTCCCTAGGGTTTTCGCAGTGAAAGAGCTCGGCTGGCCTTTCTTCTAAGGTACCTCGGAGTGGATTCTAACCACCAGCCCTTTGGTCAGTAGCTGAGCATTTAACTGACTGTATAATCTTACTGCAGCTAGATGCCCTCAGAATAGAGGTGCCTCATATCATGGACTTTGCTGTGTTCTTTGTAGATGCAGGTCTTTCTCCTTTGGACCCACTGGGTGGGTCCTGACTGCCAACCTTATAGTTACCAGTTGAATGCTTAATCATTGTACCACCAGGATGCCTTCCTTACCCATTCTCTTTTTTTCCTTTTAATTCTAGCACCAAGCAATATCTTTTATGCTGGCTGAAATGGCAATGAAAGTTGAACTAGCTAGACTGAGTTACCAAAGAGCAGCGTGGGAGGTTGATAACGGCCGTAGAAACACCTACTTTGCTTCTATTGCAAAGGCATTTGCTGGTGATATTGCAAATCAGTTGGCTTCTGATGCTGTACAGATTTTTGGAGGCAATGGATTTAATACTGAGTATCCTGTAGAAAAACTAATGAGAGATGCCAAGATCTACCAGGTAAGGTTGAAAAATGTTTTTAGTTTATTTTTAAGAGAGAAGATATTTGTAACCTCATAGCCACCTTTCAAACTTGGAAATTCTGTAAATGAACTCACCCCAGTGGCTTAGTTTTTAGCTAAGCAGTATAGACATGTTTCTAAGGGAACAATGATCCAAGGGAGAGATACACTCCTTAGAATAATCAAGCATGTGAGATTGAAAGGGCAGCATTTACCCAAGGACAAAGTTGACAAGTGTGTTAGTCTGGGTAGACTAGAGAAACAGATCCACAGACACACTCATGTGTATCAGAGTGAGTTTTATATAAAGGTTAACTGTACATGAAGAAAGAAAGTATCCCAACCCAGTCCAGTCCAAACCCTTAAGTCCGACATTATCCCATATGTCCTACACCAATCTACAAAGTCCTGAAAATCACAGAACACATGCAATGACGCCAAATGCAGAACAATCACAGGCCAGTGGGTAAAAAGTCTTTGAATCCAGTGGTGGTGTAAGCATCTCAGCGCTGGCAGGGCTCTCCAGGCAGCTTCTCCAGTCCCCAGGACTGTATCCGGGGAAGTCCATGTGGCTTCTCCTCAGGGATGTCTCACAGCAAGTGAGCCTTGCCACTAATCCGACCATCAGAAAGCAAGAGAACAGACAACAAGAAAGGTGAGGCTCCCCAAGCCATTTATCTCTCACACTTTAATTAAACTGCCCTTCAATTAATCTCACATGTGTTTATCAGCCAAGTTGGCACAATAAATCTTAGCTATCTCAACAAGGGTAGGGAAGCAGGAAGAATGGAAAGAGGAAGCAGGGGAAGTAAAAGAAGTGACACTGCATTGTGGGCATCACAGTCAATAACATGACACAGTGGGCCTGCATTATTGAATAGAAAACAGATTTGCTCTGTAAACCAGTCAGTTCACAACAAAAGTGAAGAAATAAATCATTTAAAAATACATTCATAAACAAAAGTGAATTTCTGGTTATTGGAGATTTTTTACTACTCGTAAAAATATATAACATAGATGGCTGTGTGTGATAAATTTTTTAAAATAATAAGTACTAACAAGAATATTACTTTTTTAACATAGACCTTAACTTTTTCAGTAGATGACTTAAAGTAAAATAGCCAAACTAAAGGGTGCTGTCATATCCAGTGTTTCTGGATGAGCCATTTTGTTTCCATGTCCGAATTCATTGCAACACATCCTTTGCTCTACTAAAACTATGCTGTTTAAAATGAAACTTTAAATTAGCCAAATCATCTTCATGTCAATAAACTCTCCTGGGAGCCGGAAACCAGTGAGAGGGCAGTGGTACGGATGTCTCTTCTAAAGTCTGTTGCTGGCTTGCAGAACCTTCCAGAAAGGCCACACTCCCCAGTGCCGCTTCCCTGCTGGGCCATGCTTACACATCTGGGCAGTTCCGTGTGCAGCCCCCTCGATTTAAGCACAAGAACACGGAGGACCAGAATCTGTGTCTCTTGCAAAGTTAGAAGTTTTTCTGATGATGCCCTCTTTCTGAAGTGTCTAATATTAAACATTATAATAGCACTATTATTATCAGCTCTTTAACCATTTACACATAGTTAAGGCTAGAAGTAGAAACTGGGGATGTGGGCTAGCTACTGAGAATATCTAAAGGACCCAAAACTAATACATCCTGAATCTTTAGCAGTTCTCTTCTTCAGGTGGCAAGAATTAATAACTCATACCTCAGACCTAAAGATAAGAATAGAAAATGGATAGAAGTGACAACCAGCAAAGAACAGTTCAGAGAAGTTGGATAAATACTTTGATAAGACTTTCTGTAATAGTTTAATCTATAAGGAAACCAGGAATTGGATTCACTGTACACTACAGAGAGTATAGGGAGTTCGAAAATGCAGTGGGCTGATAGTATATTCAAAGATATTGAGTAAATCTATGTAAGTTGCTTAATCTTCTGCATGCATTTTACATACATTTATGTTTTTGTCTTACAGATTTATGAAGGCACTGCACAAATTCAAAGGCTTATTATAGCCCGTGAGCATATTGGCAAGTTTAACAATTAAGGAAATCTCCATAGAAAATGGTGTTCATTTTTGAGTACTAGAACATCATTCACTATTTAAGCTCCAGGGGGAAAAAAGCCTTTAAGATTTTTTTTCCAATGAAAATTTGAAAATCAGTGTTTTTATGCAAACCTATGTAATTCTAGCTTTTAATATTACTTTTGTACTATGATTTAGCTTAAAACTTTTTCTCAAAAAGATTTGTTTCCTATAAAGTATTCATTTGCCTCAGTACCAATATACTTAAAGTAGTACTTGAACAAAAAAAAAAACACCGCAAAACATTGTTTTGTTATTTTGATATTTCAAACTTGAAGTTTCAAGAAATTCCTGTTGTTAGAATATTTTTCCAGTGACAGAAAAGTGACATACAAGTAATGAAAATGTTCAAAATTCTCCATTGGGGAAATTTTACATTCGATTTATTGCTACCAAATTACTTGCCAGTGACATTGTAAATGTAATGATGTTGCTTGCGTAAGAGTTGCTTGCTTTCCTGCAATATGAATAGCATTTGTTTTCAGTCTTAAACAGTAAAAGTTAAAAATTTTATAGTCATAATTTCCCATTATACAACTACCAAGAATTGCCTAAAAATCTTGTTTGATTGTGAGGCCACATTTTATATTCCTTATTTAAAATAAAATAATAAAGCTTGCCTTAAGTGATTTTTATATGACTAATAATATACAGGGAGCCTTTGATCAGCCTTGTACATGTCTCATTTCATGTGCATGTTATGAAAAGAAACTAAGATAAAATTGTCTGTTGAATACTTATCAGTCTATATTCTTTTTTTAACATTTTATGAGGAGCTCATACAACTCTTATCACAATCCATGCATACATCAATTGTGTAAAGCACATCTATACATTCATGAAGGTTTAGTACTTATTTTGATTGGGTGGGGTTACTAGGAAGGAATTTTATGTTGATATGCATAAATTACCCATTCATTTTTATTATTAAAGATGCTCAAAATATAAATATAAATTAAGAACCAAAACTTAAATTGATATCTCATTGTAATTCTAAGCATCAAATCTATTCATAATCTTTTAAATTAAGTTATTAAAAGTAAAACCCTGTACCCAAAAAATGAATTTATTCATGTTCAGTAGTTAAATTGTTTTGATTTTATCTTATTAACTTTTGTATTCATATATTTTATTTCATTCTTGCAATCCCCTTCGATGTAACTTCACTTATTCCACTTCTTCCCAGTGTTGACTGTTTCCATCCTCTTTCCCTAACCTTCTGAACTTTTTCCTTGGATGAATACTGCCTTTTAGGTCTCAAATGGTTATTTATTTTAATGTAAGAGTACCTCATGAGAGTTATAGTTTCCCTTTATAGATGAGCCTACCTTAAAAAATTGATCTATAAGAGTGACTAAGGGCCATAGTCTCAGGGATTCCACTAGTCTCTATCCAACCAATAAGCCTGGTCTTTTTTTATGATTCTGAATTTTTCTTCGTATTTTCCTTCCCCTAGATCCAGGATCTTCTAAGTAGTTGGTAGTGGTAGCCAGGCACTAGCTCTCGTCCTTGTCTGTAGTAAAGGTGACTGATATCTGTGGGGTCCATTGAACTAATTGTTTCCCATCTGTTTGATTTCCATCACTCGTCTTTCCTACTGAAAGAGAGAGGCTAATAGCTGCACCTGAAATCATCACTCATGATCCCATCACTCACTTTTAAGATCCCAGTTGCTATGCACCAAAGTAGAATATAGTATTTGTGCACCATGTTAACAGTACTAACCTTGGTATCACCCGAGACTGCACCCTAAGAACCTAGGCATAACCACTCATTCCCTCAAGGTATTTGGTCACACCTAAGAAGTTTCCATGGCTTTTCCCCAGTCTCTTCTACCACATTCATGAATATATTTGCTGCAAATGTATTTATTCACAAATATAATCTGTCAAATCTATATATACATAAATATTTGTGGGTATACTCCAACTCTGCTCCTCACACTTACTACTGGAGATGAAAGAGTATAGTCTGCAGTATGCATTACAACTCAAATGTTAACCAAAATTCTACAACTGGACTAATAGACTGCATCATGATAAATGAAGAAAAGATTGAAGTTTTCAAGATCTCACGTTACTTATGTCCATGATAAACCCTCATGGAAGCAGCAGTCAAGAAACATTGGGCAAATCTACTGCACATGAACTCTGAAGTGTTAGTTAAAAAGCAAAGATGTCACCTTGATGTCTAAGATGCACCTGAGCCAAGCCATGTTTTCTTCTTGCATTCATGTTGTATATATCTGAAAGCTGCACAATAAAGGAAGACTAGAAAAATTGATATTTGAATTAAGGTTTTGGCAAAGAGTGGTGAAATTATCATGAACTGTCAGTAAAACAAATAAGACTGTCTTGGAAGAAGTACAGCCAGAATGCTTCTCAGAGGCAAGGATGGCAAAATGTATTCTCATGTACATTGGACATCCAACTCAGAGCCACCCGTGAAACAACAGAAAGTAGATTTGCTTCTTTGTGTTTCTGAGGTGATAAATCTTTACAGGTATAAACAATTTCATCTTTCATGGAGGAGACTGGGGTACCAGCCCCCATAATTGAACAAGGGGTGGTTGTGGAATTGTGAGGTAAAATTAAAGAGACATCGGACAAAATAAAGCATGCAACTGCTCACCTCCCACACGGCCATGATCGCAGCAGCCGGGTTCACTCAGAGCGCATATATATCTAATCAAGGCTTATTATACTAGGGGACATGCAAGCTCCCCTAATTACATCACAACAGGAAGGGGTTGCACAATAGGCATATGTGCAATAGGAGGGGGACAAGCTAGGGGTGTGCCCGCAATAGGAAGGGGAGGCAGTAGGGGTATACATGTGACAAGATGGGCAAATGCAAGAATCAAGATGGCAGCCTAACCTGGGTCCTCCATGAGTTGGATTGACAGTCTTGGGGCTTTTCTGCAGGGAGACCATCCATTTTCCATATCAGAAGTCAGTGGGCATTACTTAGGGTGGGACAGACTATAGGATCTGATTGCTCTAGATGGCTGATAATCCTCAGGGAGATAACCTTTAAGCAATTGCCCTCCAAGTGCATGGTCACTGACCATGTGTTGAAGCAAGCAGTAACTTAGGTTTGGCATATGATATGGGGGGATAACCTGGGGAATAACCTTTCTCTTTTGCACAGGAGACTGGTAGAGTTGAACTGCCAACCTTGTGGTTAGCAGCCCAGTGCCACCACTCAGAATTGACCAAGGCATCTAAGCATAGATGTGCATGTGCACTCACAGGGTCAAAGTGTTCAAAAGACTTGATTGCTAAAAATAAAGGGGGTAAAAAAAGGTTAATGTTCAACAGGGCCATAAAATAGAACAAATAATCTTTTCTACGTAGAAACTAGATAAACAGTAATATCTTGGTTATCAAATGGGTCCAAGCTTGGACTTTCCACTACTATTAACAGCAAAGTTTTGAAAAATGTATGCTTGGTGTTCTTAACTTTTTTTGATAGTCAAACGGAAAATCCTAATTGAAAAAAATCTGTACTGGCTGAGAGTAATTTAATGCATTGCATTAACCTCAGACAAAAGGGTGACCCCTTCCATCTATGCACAGCTGTCAATCAAACAACATATATTTGTGTTCCTGCATTAAACATTCTTTATTATGCTTTGTGTGTAAAATATTTTAAAATTTTATTTACTGTATTATGTTTTGACATTTAATGTATCTCTTTATTTTAAGATGTTTAAGGGGGTATTTCCACAACCTAGACCTGTTCACTTTGTGTTAAAGTCCCGGAAAATACCTCCACTCGAGTACTCCCTCAGTGCAAGAATACTTTGTTCTATTAAACTGACATTCCATGATGTTCACCTTTGACACTCGCTGAAGACAAATGGGTGCATAACCAAATGTGAAGAAAGCTGATGGTGCCCGGCTATCAAAAGATATAGCATCTGGGGTCTTAAAGGCTTGAAGGTAAACAAGTGGCCATCTAGCTCAGAAGCAGCAAAGCCCACATGGAAGAAATACACCAGCCTGTGTGATCACGAGGTGCCGAAGGGATCAGTTATCAGGCATCAAAGAACAAAAAATCATCATTGTGTGCTCACATCCCTGACATAATCACTGAAGACAAATGAGTGCATAAGCAAATGTGGCAAAGAAAGCTGATGGTGGCCAGCTATCAAAAGATGTAGCATCTGGGGGCTTAAAGGCTTGAGGTAAACAAGCGGGCATCTAGCTCAGAAGCAACAGACCCCACGTGGAAGAAGCACACCAGCCTGTGTGATCACAAGGTGTCAAATGGATCAGGTATTAGGCATCATCAGAACAAAAAACCATATCATTGTGCATTAGGGGGAGTACTGAGTGGAGACCCAAAGCCCATCTGTAGGCAATTGGACTCTCCTTACGGAAGGGTCCCGGGGAGGAAATGAGCCAGTCAGGGTGCAGTGTAGCAACGATGAAATATACAACTTTCCTCTAGTTCCCACCACCACTATCATGATCCCAATTCCACCTTACAAATCTGGCTAGACCAGAGAATATACACTGGTACAGAAAAGAACTGGAAACACAGGGAATCTAGGGCAGATGATCCCTTCAAGACCAGTGGTGAGAGTGGCGATACCGGGAGGGTGGAGGGAAGGTGGGGTGGAAAGGGGAGACCGATGACAAGGATCTATATATAACCTCCCTGGGGGACAGACAACAGAAAAGTGGGTGCAGGGAGACGTTGGACAGTGTAAGATATAACAAAATATAAATTATTTAGGGGGCAGGGGGAGGGAAGGGAAAAATGAGCTGATGCCAGGGGCTTAAGTGGAAAGCAAATGTTTTGAGAATGATGAGGGCAATGAATGTACAAATGTGTTTTACACAATTGATATATGGATGGATTGTGATGAGTTGTATAAGCCCCTAATAAAATGATTTTTTAAGTCCTGGAAAATGATGTATAAGTGTGGGATACTGAAAGTGTCCCCCACAAAATATGCCAGAATTAGCTGCTTGCTACACATGGTAAGCACTTGGAGGTCAACAAAAGTAGGTCTGAGGTTATCCTCCCTAAGGGTTATGAACCATCTAGAGCAATCACACTATAGTCTGTCCCACCCTAAGCAGGGCCTACTCCCTTTTGATAAGGATAGTAGATTCTTTCTCTGAAGGAGAGCCCAGGGAGGTCAAGCCACCCAAGGGTAGCCAAGGTTACACTACTATGAGTCTAGGGTCCCCTCATCTTACCACATGTACCCCTATTCCCTCCCTTTACTATTGCGTGTACACCTCTAGGTCATCCCCCTCCTATTGCTCATGTTGCCTATGCCACAACCCCTTCCTGTGATGTAGATTATTATATGTAATCAGGGCTTGCATACCCCCCAAAGATTAATAAGCTTTGGTTAGAAATAAAACCTCATGCTCTCTTTCCTGCCCTCTCATCCCCCACCTCCATGTGTTCCACCAAGAGGAGCTAAGGTGAGCATGCTACCATGAAATGTGTCTGATTCCTTTATTTTACTCTCTCCCATTTCTCTATGACTTTACTATAATCTTTATATATCTGAACAATTGCGCCTACCAAACCAGTGATTAGTTGTGGGGGGCTGGCTACCCCCACATATAAGTACATTTTTTGGTCCTCAGAACCAATTATTTGGTTTTCTATTATTTCTTATGAGAAAAATATATTCAGTTCCCAAACTTCAGTGTTCCAACATGATTTTGGAAGGAATGGAGTGCAAAAACCGAGGTACCAACAGTAGAGGTACTTCACAGTGCATTTGCAATGATCGTCTGTTGCTACACTTCTACCAGTACAGTGCCATGCAGCAGCATCAATAGATTACAAGCACAGTGCACACCCCTCGATACAAAGGAATTATTTAATTAAGTATTAACCTAATAACTTCTGGTGGAAGTAGCAGAAAAGAGATCAAAAGGCATATGGCATTGGGCAAATCTGCCCAAGACTGCTTTTAAAGTGTTAAAGAAAGAGAGAGCACTTTGAAGATGAAGGTACACCTGGCCCAAGCCACAATATTGTCAGTTGCCTCAACTTCATGTGAAAGTTGAACAACGAATACGGAAACCTGCAGAAGAATTGGTCCGTTTGAACTGTGGTGCTGGCAAAGAATACCGAATATAAAGTGAGCTGTCAGAAGAACAAGCAAACCTTAGAAGTGCGGGCAGAATGCTCCTTAGAAATGAGGATGCACATGATGGAAGAGACCAATCTGGAAGCAGGCATCACGCTTGCTAAACTAGAAGGTCAGCAAAATGAGGAAGGCTGGATAGAATGACACAGTGGCTGCAACAATAAGCTCAAACATACTAATTTTGTACATGGCATGGGACAGGGCGATGTTTCATAAAGAACCTCAAATTGCATTAAGTGCCGCTGTTTCACTGGTTCTCAACCTTCCTAATGCCGAGACCCTTTAATACAGTTCCTCATGTATGGTGACCATAAAATTATTTTTATTATTTCATAATTAATTTTGCTACTGTTATGAATCTTAATGTAAATATCTGATATGCAGGATGTATTTTCATTGTTACAACTTGAACATAATTAAAACTGATTAACACAAAACCAATATGTAATTATATATTGTGAAATACGTACTTCTAGTGACAAATAAATGAAATTTTGTCTTGAAGCATGGTGTGGCATGGGTAACAGTCTTCACACCAGCTACTCATATGTGGGTGTATCTGCATGTGGGAGGACCCACCTGGAGACAGAGGAGCAGTGTTTCGGTTCCTAAGACCATCAGTAATATGTGTTTTCCGATGGTCTTAGGAGACCCCTGTGAAAGTGTCATTCAACCCCCACAATGGTCACGATCCACAGTTGAGAACCACTGGTATATTCAATTGACCATGTGTAGCAAGCAATGTCTTAGGTTTGGCATATAATATGAGGGGAGACAACCTGGGGGATAACCTTTCTGCATATTTCAAGTACTCCTTACTGTCAGCAAGTAAGGTTGTGATCTGCATATAGTAGGTTTTTAATAAGCCTCCCTCCAATCCTAATATCATATTAATCTTCATATAAGCCAGTTTCACTAATTGTTCACTTAGCATATAGATTGAATGAATATAGTAAAAGGCTACAACCCTGACACCTTTTTCCTGATTTTAAACCATGCAGTAGTCACCTGTTCTGTTCACACAACTGCCTGTTGATTCAAGTACAAGTTCTGCATAAGCACAATAAAGTTTGGAATTCTCATTTTCTCAAAGCTATCCATAGTTTTTTATGATCAAACAGTCACCCCATGATTTGAGGAAGCTGACATTATGGGTATAGCACTGGATTGTATAGCGGTCAGGTGGCAGTACTCCATTTGCATGCCTCATCCCCTATCCTACTTTCCCATTGGCCTTTATTCTTTCATTTTGATTGGTCCTTATTGCAGTATAATGGTTGCTCTTGTAATCCACATCTTGTTTAACTTATCACATGGGATGGTGTTAGTCAGTAGGCTACCTGGCCATGCTTTCTGGAATGGATAATGTGAGGCAATTTGGTATGGGTCATCCATACTTCTAGTTGTCCTTGAATAATCAGGTGAGATAATTCAGGATAGGTAAGTTTGGCCTCATAGCACATCCAGGACTCTAGCTGACCCTGATAGAGACCAAATAGAAATAGAGAAACAAACTTAGCAAAATACTAGGATTGTTATGAAGATTAAATTAATATTTATTAAACCCTCAGAAGAATACCTGGCACATAATAAATGCCATATTCATTTTTTAAATACATAAATATTTTTTAGAAAGTAAAAACCAGAAAAATTCTATTTCTAGAAAGAGAGAAAGTGTTTTAAAAACAAGGGCTAGAGCCTTTCTATATGAGGATAAATCAAACAATGCTAAGAAATCATGGAAACCATGAATAAACATCAAAATCTGATGCTATTATTTCTGACCACATCTTCCATCTAGATCTATGTACTTGTTAAGGTGGTATTTATATTTCTTTTTTTCCCCTCTCTCTTTTTTGTTTTTGTATTTATATTTCTATAACCCTTCCCCAGGACCCCTAGAAGCTTAGTGGGTTACGTAAGATCAGCAGGTCAAAACTTCCATACACTCGAAAGGATGAAGCTGAAGCTTCCTATCCCTGTAAGGAGAGAACCCACACGAGCAGTTCTACTATGTCCTGTAGGGATGGTTTCAGTTGGTATCAACCCAATAGCAGTGAGGTTTCTTGATTGGTTTGTTGTACTTTGTTTTTGGTAATTCTTCTGCCCCAAAGTCTACATCCTTCAATTGACATCAAAAGAGCAGTTTTAAAGTCCTTGGGCTCAATTCATATTACTTTTCAATGTTCTTTGAGTTTGGGGCATAAATATGATCTGAGAGTCAAGATCAGAACTGTAATGGCTAAAGAGGGGTAAAGTGTCCTAAAGACATTCTCGTAGAATAGTACTTGCTACCCTAGAAGAATGAGCAGAAGCATTGTCATGATGGAACAATTTCTCAAGGCAACTTACTTGCCCCCTTTTTTTTTTCAATAAAAGCAGTTTTCAGTTTTTTTAAAACTTCTTCCTGATAAGTGATCTTGTTGTTACTTTGAGAAGATCTACTAAAATTACATCTCTGGAATCCTAAAACATTATTGCCAAAATTTTCTGAGCTAAGTTGTCATAGTTTTCTGAGCAAAACTCTCTACCTCAAATGTAACTGGCCCAGTAGTAAGCCATTGTTTTGATTGAACCTTTTCTTTGAAAGTACCCTAATGAGACGAAACAAGTGTGCTTCTGAAAGAACTTGTCTGTTGCCAACCACATGGTTTGTGTGGAATAATCCCATACCTGGATGGACTGGAACCCCACAGCAATGCTCTCTGACTTATATTTGCAGCCATACAAGGGGGAAGACATTCAAAATCTCATGGAAAATTTTGAATTAAAAGCTAATGGAATTCCCCCCATAAACATTTTGAATTCCTTGCATATGTTTTTATTTATGTTAGGTAAGTTGACATGTTTAACTTTATAGGAAGCTACTACATTTTTTTCCTAAAGTGACTATACCATGTATGAGAATTTAAATGGTTTCACATATTCATGAACATTTTGTTTTGTTTTAAAGAACCCTTTTGTCCTGCTAAATTTAAGTCTTTATTTCTTATATTGTAGTCTTACTTTTTAGGTCTGTGTTTGACACTATGTGTGTTATGTTTTAACAGATTGTCTTACACTGGTACTAAAAAAAAACTAATGTTAGACAGTGTGTAACAGAGCACTACAGAGAATCCACTGGAAATATTGCCAGAATGCTTTTTATTATTTTGTTAGGAGCAAGGGCAGATTTCAGTGAATCGAAATGCACCTGAAAAATGAAGAAGTGGTTCAAGCAAAGGGTCTGTTTGAAAATATCTAGTGATTATGGGCGAATATAACTTTCTATTGCACCAAGAATAAATCCTCGCCCCTTCCCATGACCTGAATATTCCTATGTCACCTGGTTCAGAGCTTCCCACTCACAACACCTGACTAACTCACTAGTGCACTGGGTACCACAGCAGCTGTTTTGTGCTTGAGTAAGCCAGAGTACTAAACTCTTTTAAGGTTGTTTTTTTTTCTGTGTTAAAATGTTTACATTCCTTGTTCCTTTCATCTGGAATTCTATTTTTCCTGGCTGACTCCTCATCTTTCAGATCTCAACGCTCTTATTCTGGGTTCTTTAGAGGAGTAAAAACAAAAAGAGAGAGAGAGAGAGAGAGAGAGAGAGAGAGAGAGAGAGAGAGAGAGAGAGAGAGAGAGAGAGAGAGAGGTTTACTTCAAGGAGATGGCCTACACAATTATGCATAAATGACTCTATTTGTGGGGGATGACAAGTCCAAAATCCCTGGGTCAGGTGGTATGATGGAGGCCCCTGCTGGCTCATGGGATTGCAAGGATTGAGAAATCCAAAATCTGTAGGTCAAGTAGCAAGCCAGATATTTCTGCAGACTTCTGTCCCAAGAACTGATGGTCAGGTGACAAGAAGAAGGTAGGATCAAGAGAGAGAGAATAAACTTTGCCAGAACATACATTTATATACTGGAGGTAGTCTATATCCACAAGGAAATTCCTTTTAACTGATTGGTTGCTTGCATCAGATCACAAGATGAAAGTTAATTATATTATGGAAGAGCACATGCCAAAGCACTGAAAATCTCATTTAGTTAAATTGACAGAGAACATTAGACTTCAGATTAGCTCAAATTCTACAGGTCTCAGAGAGGCACAAGTATTGACCAACCTACCTGAAGGGGTCCTCCCATCCTTCCCACCAAGTCACTTTCTATCTTATTTCCCTATTTATTTCATCTCTCAAGATTACTGTATGAAAATGATTCATAATAAAAAAAAGATTACTGTATGGTGCGACTCTTCTCTATGTATATGTACATGTGTGTTGTATTTACTTGAATGTGATTACCAGGATTTCTCAAATATATGCTCCCTATACAAATTTACTTTAAGGCCTAAGGTGAGTATGCTTCAAAAGCCATGGAATTGTTCATTGCTTCATATACATATGAAAATTGGGCATTGATAAAGAAGAATCCATGCATTTGAATCAAGGTGCTGGCAAAAAAAATATTGAAAGTACCAGGAGCTGCCAAAAGAACCAACAAATCTGTCTTGGAAGCAGTACAGCCAGAATGCTCCTTAGAGGCCATATTTCATCTCATGTGCTTTAGACATGTTTTCAGGAGAGACCAGTCCCTAGAGGAGGACATCATGCTCGGTAAACAGAGAGGCAGAGAAACAGAAGATGACCCTCAACGAATGAGTTGACACAGTGACTACCACAATGAGCTCAAATATTCCAACAGCTGTTGGGGGGCGGGGGGGCGGGGAACAGGATCTGGCAGTGTTTCATTCTGCTGTACACGGTTGCTATGCATTTGGAACTGACTTGACAGCACCTGAGTGTTGTCCGGTGCTGAGTGGTAAACAGTTAACATGCTCCACTGCTAACTTAAAAATTGGACATTCGAGTTCATCTAGATGTACCTCAGAAGAAAGGCCTAGCAATCCACTTCTGAAAATAGGCCACTGAAAACTGTATATAGCAAAAGTCTACTCTAACATGCATAGAGCTACCATGAGTTGGAATCGATTTGAAGACAGCTGGTCACTGGTGTGTGGATTGGTATACAGCAAATTAGGCTCAAATAAAGAGAATATTAAAGAACTAAAATAGTCCTCAAATTTTAATGTGCATTTGGATCACATGGGAAAGTCTTTAAAATGCATAATATTATTTGATAGGTCTAAGGTTGGGACTAGATTCTACATTTCTTGTAAGTTCCTAGGTGATTCTGGTGCTAGTAGACCACAAATTTCTAACAGGATATTTCTGATAGATTTGAAGTGCCTTGGATCTATCACAGAAACACAAAGATAGCAAATACAAAAGAGAAGTGTTTTTATGTGTCAACTTGGCTAGCCTGCCGTACCAGTTGTTTGGTTAAACAATGTAAGGTGCTGGGAAGGTAATTTGTGTATATGATTAACATTTACATTCAGTTATCTATAAGTAAAAAATAGTACCCTCCAGAATGTCGAATCAACTGAAGTTCTTTAGAGCAAAACCAGATTTCTTGGAGAAGAAGGATTCTGACTCTAGACTATAAAAGAGAAATCCTGCAAGAGTTCCCAGATGCCAGCCTACCCCACAAATTGCAAACTTGCCAGACCCCACAATTGCATTCACTAATTTCTTGATGTCAAACGTTCATTCTCTCAGTGTGGGACACTCCTATTGGTCCAATTTCTAGGGAGAACACTGCTTTTAAAAAATGTTAAACTGTAGGAATAACAAAATAAGGGCTTCCTTCACGCGGCGCGGGCTCGGGGAGGCTGTGCAGGCCCGACGCGCCCCGCGGCCGGGAGTCCCTGGGCGCCGAGCACCTGGCTCTGCGGGAGCCCACGCGGCAGGTGGCGGCGGGCGGGACGCTGAGCGGGCCGGGCCTGCTGCGGCGCGCAGTCGCCATGGCGGCCGCGGAGCCGGCGAGCTCGGGCCAGCAGGCTCCGCCGGCGCAGGGGCAGGGGCAGAGCCCGCCGCCGCCCGTGCAGCCCCGCGGCGGCAGCAGCCGGCACGAGAAGAGCCTGGGGCTGCTCACCACCAAGTTCGTGTCGCTGCTGCAGGAGGCCAGGACGGCGTCCTGGATCTCAAAGTGGCTGCAGACACTTTGGCTGTGAGGCAAAAAAAGAATTTATAACATCACCAATGTCTTGGGAGGAATTGACCTGATTGAAAAGAAGTCAAAAAACAGCATCCAATGGAAGGGTATAGGTGCTGGCTGTAATACGAAAGAAGTCATAGATAGATTAAGATATCTTAAAGCTGAAATTGAAGATCTAGAACTGAAGGAAAGGGAACTTGATCAGCAGACGTCGTGGCTACAGCAAAGCACCAAAAACGTGATGGACGACTCCGTGAATAACAGATTTTCCTATGTAACTCATGAAGATATCTGTAACTGCTTTAAGGTGGTACGTTGTTGGCCATTCAAGCACCTTCTGGGACTCAGCTAGAGGTACCTATTCCAGAAATGGGCCAGAACGGACAGAAGAAATACCCGATCAATCTAAAGAGCCTTTCGGGATCCATCCACGTGCTGCTTATCAACAGAGTCCAGTTCCTCCAAGCCTGTGGTTTTTCCTGTTCCTCCACCGGATAACCTCACACAACTTTCTTCTCAGCCCTCAACTCCCGTGACTCCACAGAAACTGGACATCACAGCTCAGGAACTGCCCGAGCTGTCAGTCTCAGAAAGAAGCCCTGGTCTTCAGCAGATGGCAGACACAGACTTAACTTCCGGATCTATTAGTGGAGATATCATTGATGAATTAATGTCTTCTGATGTGTTGTTCCCCCTCCTCCGGCTCTCCCCGACCCCAGCTGATGAGTACAACTTTAAATTAGATGATAATGAAGGTGTCTGTGATCTGTTTGATGTGCAGATACTAAATTATTAGATTCCACGGAAACTTGGGACTGTTATCTACCTCTAACTGTGTAACATGTTAGGCTTCTCAAAAATATTTAAAATAATGAATGTAACACCTGTTCTCTTCACTGATTCTGAATTGTTCTTCCCTAATACTTTCTTTGTTACTTCACAAAACTCAGCCCATGAGGCCAAAGGGCCGTTTGCTTCCGGGGGAAATGATCAACCAAAGCCACCCCAATGAACCCCTGGATCGTTTCTGGGATTTCAACTTTTTTTTCCTCCTCCTTCCAAATCCATCTCTTTTCCTCTTATGAGAGAGAGGGAAGTTAAAAGGAGACTTCAGGTCACGGAAAAACAAACGTGTTTGTCAAGGGCTTGCCACGTGTGTGTCTTAACTCTTTACTGCCACAAACTGCGTTTCTCTGTATCCTTCCACCCTCCCCGACCTTCACTGCCGCTGAGAAAGGGAAGGATCTCAGCTCAGACATGTCACTGTTCCAGTGCACAGATTTTGTGAAGTGCCTTCTGTTTTAGCACTTTAAGTTTTTCACATTTTGTTGACTTCTGACATTCCACTTTCCTCGGTTATAGGAAAGCTCTGTTAAGTAGTTTTTTTTAAATGTGCCAATGCCTGTACATTAACAAGATTAAAAAATAAAGTTGTATAAAACATTTAAAAAATAAGAAAGTCTAATGTGTCAAAAATATGCAGAAAAAGAAAATAAGAGAGTAAGCCTACTGCTTATAGTTTCAGAATCTGGAGCAAGAGTAAAATACATAGGTACACCTAGCACATGCCTTAACATTTCAGAGTTTAGTGCTAAAAAAACAAGCTAATAAATGATGAAATATATCTGTTCTTCTACTTGGGCAACGACACCTTCATGGCAAGCCAGAAATTCAGGTGCATATTTAAACTTAGAGTTCTGTGCTACCAACATTCAGAATGAGCAGTCTGGTCTGTCTCCCTTTTAATCCTATTTATGACTCTTGAATCATGATGGGCTTTATACCCCAGCATGTGAAATCT
Source organism: Tenrec ecaudatus (assembly GCF_050624435.1). Taxonomy (NCBI): domain Eukaryota; kingdom Metazoa; phylum Chordata; class Mammalia; order Afrosoricida; family Tenrecidae; genus Tenrec; species Tenrec ecaudatus. The sequence continues at coordinate 104,945,854 of NC_134530.1, forward strand.
CTACCTAACTATTTTGATCCATATAATCAAATGCCTTTGCATAGTCAATAAAACGCAAGTAAACATCTTTCTATTATACTATGGCAACATCCAAGGTCCATCTGACATTAGCAATATCTCTGTGCCACATTCTCTTCTGAACCCCTTTGGAATTTCTGGCAGCTCCCTATCAATGTACTTCTGTAACTGTTGTTGAATAATCTTCAACAAAATTTTACTTGTATGTGACATTAGTTAAATTAATTTTTGCGTTCTTTTGGGTCACCTGATGGCATAATGGGCTACGAGTTGGGCTGCTAACCACAAGGTCAGCAGTTTGAAACCACAAGTGATTCCACGGGAGAAAGATGAAGCTTTCTACTCCTGTAAATAGTCCGTCTCAGAAACCCACAGAGGAAGTTCTACCATATCCTACAGGGCTGCCATGAATTGGAACTGATTTGGTGATAGTGAGTTTGACTTTTGGAGGGAAAGGGGTCAGCTTTCTTTGGAAAAATTATGTGGTTAGGGATTATGTCAATAGGCACTCCTGGGTAAAGGCAGGGGCGGAGCTCAACCTATCAATTGTGTCACTGCCGGATGACACCTCCTTGGTATCATAAGCCTTTTTGTATAAGACAGAGAAGTCAAGCAGAGTCGAATCTTCTTCGTCCCTTTGCCATCCTCGAGAGCTGGATCTTGCACCTGGTTCCTCTGGCTCCTGTTGTATCTCTTGCGAATCCCAACGGCTATCAGTGGACAACTGACCGTGAATTCCTTTGACTAACTTTGGACCTCTGCATCCTCCAGCCTGTGCCCCCTGCTGTCTTACTTCATCATCCTGCATCATGTTCATTGGCCTTCACAGTCAGGAGAAGCCTAACTTGAACCAGACTGGACTTAACAATTTCAACAACTGTGTAAGACACTTGTTGATATAAATCTCTTTCAGTCTACAACACATACACGTATCTGTGGTTTGGCTTTTCTAGGGAACGCGGCCTAGCATGGGTTACAAATATGGGTCTTTTCTAGTTGTTGGCCAGGTAGCTGTCTTCTAAATTCCTCAGCACAAATGAGCGAGCGTTTCCTCAGTCTGTTGAAACCTTTCTAAGGGCATTGTACCTGGGATTAATATTGAAAGAGATAAAGATTCAGGATTGGTAAAAGAAATCCATAAGTATGAGAAATGCAATAAGTATCTATTAATTATTAGACACATCATCATGAAACTGAACAAAGCTGAAGATTAAGAAAAGATCTAAAGAGCCGTCTAAGAGAAAAAAACGACTGGACTGTAAAGTCACTATTAGACCGACAGCCATCTTCTCCACTAAATAATACCTTTCCAGGTTAGAGGAAAACAAACAGTGGCCAACCTACACTTTTGAACATGTTGCTCAAGTGTGTGGGTGGTTGTGCCTGGGGCAGTGCCCAACCACGTCAGCCACAGCGGACGAGGAGACAAACGAAAGGAGCAGCGTCAGCACTCCTACATAGCTGCTTGCTCCAAATGTGTCTGAAAAAGCGAATGGGCACAGCTACACTTTCCACTTTTAAGGACAGGCTTATTTTTATCGTCTGAAAGGAATGAAGATAGCTTGTTCAATTATAACCATAAAATTTATCTTACAAGGGTATCTTCAGCAGCTGCAAACTTTATCTGAGAGAAGGAAGAAGGCATCGGCTACAGGGAAGTCTACATTCCCACATGTTCGCGAAGGGGCACAATCTGCCACGAGAAAACTTATGTACAGAAGAGAGACAAAATTTAGGGCACAGGGGTCTCTGAAGCACAGATACTCCAGAGCCCAGAGCTTTTAAGGGACAGACTTATATAGTCTTTAGGTCACATAACCAGCACGCCCATGCCAGCACTACACAAAAGGCAATTTACAATTGTTGAGGCATACAGAAAAGTATCAGCTCATTAAGCAGACTGCAAAATAGAGGGGAGGGTAAGGCTTGGAAAAATGAAGCAATATCTTTGCAGGTGCTGCTTTCTCTAGCACCTATCAGGGCAAAGTGTCCATTTATCTCAGACAGAAAAGCAGGCCACAGCTGCGTCAACCAGCTCCAATTCATTTTTCAGTCTCCACTAGTCATAAGGGAAACTTGTTGCACAAGTTTCTGCTAAATCCCCTGACAAACCTCTTTCCCTGGACTACTCCTCCCCTTCGAGGCTTAGTGCCGGAACTGACCACAAAAGAACACCTTATCCCCAATGCGCAACCACGAGCCAGCTTTGGAGAAACAAGTACTATTTAGAATTAGTAAACAAGTACTGTTACTGGTCAGCATAAGTAAAAATTCAAGTGAAATTCCACCTATTGGGTGGGCTACTCAAGATTACATGCAAACCTGCCTTATAGGAGGAATGAAAGCCTTTCGGATTAAACTGATGAGTTATATAAAAATCTGTCTCATCTCATCTCACTGCCATCGAGGTGATGCCAACTGATAGCAGCACCATGGGATGGGAAGGGATTGCCCTATGAAGTTTGGAGACCATGGCTCTTGGCAGGAGTGGAGGGCTGAGTCTTTCTTCCAAGGAGCAGCCAGTGGTTTTGAAAGGCAGCCTCAAAGTTTGCAGCTCAACACGTGACCACTATGCCACCAGGGCTCCTAGTAGAGGCAATGGAGAGATTTACCAATATAGATCTAGAAACATCTGAAAGAAAGTTTTTCTAAATACCCATTTTATAATCACTCTACTGCAGACATTCACAGAAAAATTCAATGTAAAGCTATGGGAACTCCAATTGACCCAAGTGAGCTAACAGCAGCAACCTTGGTGCGCAATGACCAAGATTTAGAGACGGAAAAGAAAGAGAACCAAAAAGCTACAATTACTAGGGCTGTTATTGTGGCTAACAGCAGTTCTAAGTCTTCACAGTGGGAGGCCTCTGCCCCCCCTGCAAGGCCCCAAACCATGAGGGGTCTGTTACAGCATGGGAAGCTGACCATGTTCAGCATGAAGGTTGTAGAGGAGGCCCCCCCAGAAGCAAGGGGCGGGATTAGGGAAGCCTCCCTTCACCAGTTTCCCGTGTAGGACTTCAGGACACCGAGCTGACAGTGCCCCAAGTTGGTTTTGCTGGCAACAGGTTCTCTCGACTGATGGGACCCAGACTCCCTAGTGCCTTCTGGCAACAACACTGACACTAAACTCCAAGAGCTGTGGCCGCATGTGGCCATTGTCAGTAGCCCATGAACTTCCTGTTAGACACGCGGGCTGTGCATTCAATACTATAATCTTTTGGAGGCCTTTTGACTTCCTCCTAACTCCATGTTGTTGGCGTCAACAGGCTGCCAGCTTCTCACACCTCCTCTGTCCTGCCCCTGGGAAGGGTTTCTATTTTCACATCCTATTTTAATGGTTCGTGAATTCCCTGCTTCAATTTTCAGAAGGGATTTCTTATTCAAATTCAGAGCATAAATGACCTTTTCGCCTGTTTCTATAGCTCTTGTAAGAATTAAAGCCTTATAAGATATTATAGCTCTTATAAGCTATACCCCTTAGGCACAATAATGGAAGGAGCATTACCATGAGTGTAGGGCGAAGGTGGGGGTGAAAGGGGGAACCAATCGCAATGATTGATGAAAACTGGCCCCCATCCACCCAGGGTGACGAACAACAGAAACATGGGTGAAGGGAGATAGCAGATGGTGTCAGATATGAAAATAATAATAATTTGTAATTTATCAAGGGTTCATGAGGATGAAAGGGTGGGAAAATGAGCTGATACCAAGGGTTCAAGTGGAATGTTTTGAAACAGATGATGGCAATGATTGTACAAATGTGCTTGACACAATGGATGTATGGATTGTGATACGAGCTGTAAGAGCCCCCAGTAAAATGATCTAAAAAAAAAAAAGAATTAATGTCTCCTCTCATTTGGTCAGAAAAGTATCACCATTTGAGTACAGGTATAGCAAGCCCACAATCCATACAGGCGTTAAGAGACCTGACTGAGATGAGTTATCACACTCCTCCTTAAAAAGAAAAAACATGAGTAGAAAGGCTGAATGGATGTAACCACTCTAGCTGGAGGAGGAGACATCTGCCTCTCTATAGGAAGGAATTCTCTTTAGAAGCAACCCCTAGCTGATGCTTAGTGAAAAGTGATAGTATTTCCACATTCAGTGATTGCTTAGCTTGTAATGTAAATGCTAGCAAAGAATCTATATCTAAAATCACCCAACCAAAGCCAAACTCCTATGCATTTCCTGCCACTTTCACATCCCATACAGTCCACAAACCTCCAGAGAAGTTGAAAAACTTGAATGACATACTAAGAAACACCCCCACAAAGCCAGTTTCAGAAGCACAGCAGACACGGACCACGCCGTTTTATTGCCTTCTGAAACTCAGAGCCCTTCCTGGAAACCCTTTCATGATTAGTCCATTTGAATTGATGCGCACAAGGCCCTTGGCACCTTTTAGAGCACCAACCCAGCATAACCTGTCTCTACCCATGACTTTAGTCCACCCTGTATTTCAAATAGTCTGAAACCTGCTGGGAAAGATAGCCAACTACACCCCACCCTCCCAGCGCCTACACAGAATCCACCGTATGCCCTACTGCCCAGAGATCAGGGCCTATTAAATACTCTCTTTTAAAAAATCCCAAACATAGGTGGATAGGCCCCTTTGAAGTCACCCTTTCCACACCCACGGCTGCAACATTAAAAAGAAAGACATGCTGGTTCCACTTCAGCTTCTTAAAGCAAATACCTAGTTCCTCTCTCCCTTCAGTTGCATTGAAGACCCCACAAACTCTCTTAAGTTAAAATTAACCCAAAAATGACTGACTTTACTGTCTTGCTTGCTTTTCTGGAGAACTGTCATAAGATGTCTAGCCAACGTCTCCTGGGTGCTTATGTGTGGTCTATTAATTTTATTTGCTTGGATCTCCATTCTTAGCCTCGCTTTTTCCTGTGTTACAGTGGAACCCTGGACCTAGATGCTGATCCAGTCTAGAAGGAGCGTTGAGATGCAAAGCAGTTGAGTTCTGAATCAAGTTTTCCCAAAGAAAAAACTAAAAACAGATTAATCCATTCTCAACCACCAAGTTTTTACCCTAACTTTGCCTTTTTATACAAAACATTGCACACAAATTTCAAATTAAATAAATTCAGAGTTAAATAATATAATTTAAGTAATAAACACAACATTTAAAAAGTTTTTAACAACTACAGATGGCCCATGCCTTGAGATTGCTGAGGATCTGGATCTGTGGACAGGGATGTGGAGAGGAGGGATGGAGAGAGAGTCATTGTTTGGAAGGGGAATCCCCTTCCATCAAATTAACTGGTGGCTGCTTTTCAAGAGTTGTTTTCCCCCTTCTTTGCCTTTTTCACTAGGACCTGGCTGGCTTTCTCTGTGGTCTGCTGTTGACATTTGCTTAACTGGTGTCTACAAGGGTTTACTAAATTATAATCAACAATATTGATAACATGGTCAACCAGTTCCTTATCATGATGACTCTTTTAAAAAAAAACTCTTTCTTAGGACCCATGTTTTTTATTTAATAATAACATTACAAAAAGCCACAAAAACTCAGAAAATTATAGCAAAACGTTTGGAACACAGCCACAAATGGTTTAAAGAATGCATACTAACAATGCCAGCTAACGCTGAGTGACCCAAACACTAACTGCTTTTGTTTACAAAAATCACCTGTGTCAAAAAAAAATCACCTGTGTCAGGTTGGATTCCGATGTTTTGTTTGAGCTCTGATGCAAAATTGTCGCTGCATTTTGTGTTGAAATCCGATTATGCCAAGTACTGACGCGGTCCAGTACTGGGGTTCTACTGTATCTCCTTTCACAGTAATACTTACCATATATACTCGTGTATAAGCCAAGTTTTTCAGCACAAAAAATGTGCTGGCTGAAAAACTGGGTTTTTGCGCTGAAAAACTGGTGTTCAGTTTATACATGGGTCAGTGGCATGAATGGATGTCATCTGGTCAAGCCCAACTAACAAAAGGAGGAAATCTCATGAAGCCTGACATAGAGTTAATAGCAAAGTGGGTTCGAGATGCATGGGAAGACATTCCAGAAGACATGGTGCCACGTGCCTTCCAGAAATGTAGTATTAGTAATGCTATGGAAGGCAGTGAAGACTGCACTTTGCATGAAAATGACAGCAGTGATTACAAGGATCCACATGTGACCTCTTCCCTGGGAGAGGGACAGCAGAGAAGGGGGGAAGGGAGATTCCGGATAGGGCAAGATATGACAAAACAACGATGTATAAATTACCAAGGGCATATGAGGGAGGGGGGAAGGGGGAGGGAGGAGGGGAAAAAAAAGAGGACCTGATGCAAGGGGCTTAAGTGGAGAGCAAATGCCTTGAGAATGATTGGGGCAGGGAATGTATGGATGTGCTTTATACAATTGATGTATGTATATGTATGGATTGTGGTAAGAGTTGTATGAGTCCCTAATAAAATGTAAAAGAAGAAAAGAGAAAAAAATGATTAGGGCAAAGACTGTACAGATGTGCTTTATACAATTGATGTATGTATATATATGAACTGTGAAAAGAATTGTATGAGCCCCAATATATTGTTAAAATTAAAAAAAAAAAAAAAAGAAAATGACAGCAGTGATGGCGATGACGGCGATCTCAGTGAGGACAGCGTCTATGATGACCTCACACCAGCTGAAGCTCTGTATTGGAATACGGATGATGATGAGGAATCCAGTTTTGAAGGATTTAAACTCTGTACATTTTAGCTTGGTTGCTGATTGAGCTCAGGGAGTAGTACTCTTAAGGTATCATTGCTGATACCTTATTGTTTTTGTTGAACCTATTTTCCACTTACTGTTCTGGTTTACTAATGTTAAATGACTTGTCCTTTTATTTATGTTTTTTATTTAAAATAAATATTTAAATACATTACCCCACTGATGTCTCAATTTTCAGTAATTTTATTTTCATTTCTTTTGATTATTGAAACTCACCAATAGCTTCTGCATTTTCCACCCTAGGCTTATACTCGTCAATTAATTTTTCTGGTTTCCCAGGTAATAATTAGGTACCTTGGCTTATACTCGGGTCGGCTTATATTCGAGTATATACGGTACTTCCAAAATTGTTACAACATTGATAGTGCCAAAATGTTATTTCTCCAGAAATAACATGGTGCTATACAGTTCATTAGATTTGTAGAATACTCCACAGAAGACCTGCAATATCCATTGATGACAGTAGATGTGACCACTCCCCTAGAAAAACTAAATAAACTGTGACTTCAAGGGTCCTTTGGAACTACACTTCAGAGCAGTTCATCCCTTAAAAAACTTTTCTGCGGGAGATAGACCAGCTGTCCCGCATCAAGCTGCATCTGAACGAGGCATGTGGATGAAAGGAAAAGAAAGAGACATGTACAAAACATGGGATTGGGAGGACAACAGTCTGATGGACTGAAGTACCGAGTGTATTCAAAGCTTTGTTTTTAAACTCTTCTTACAAGGGAATGGTTACAAAGCAAACATTAAAGCATTTGTTTTAAAAAAAAACATTCTGAACTTCTTATCTATGCAAACATTACTTAACGAGGCACACTGTCTACACACTTGAATAATTAAAGCACTATATTCTAAGATAAGCACAATGGCATGCAGGGTCCAAAAGAATCTTAAAGAGATCTTACAGAACTAAGTTCTCTCGCAATGCTTTCAGCTGCAAAGACAACAGAGGCACAGGGGACTCATTAGTCACCCACCATAAACACCTGGACCAGCCAATGGCCTCCTACACTTTTCTTTGTTATTTCTGGCCTAAATCACAGTAGCCCCAATTCCTTTACCTGAGTGGATCATGTGCCCAGCATCTCCCTTCTAAAACTTACAGACTGTAAACACAATCCCACCTGAAATCTTAGCCAATCACCAAAACTGTTTCCAAAAAAGAAAATGCTCTACCATATGGGCCACTGACTGATCAAACCAACTTATTGTCTCAAGCTTCCTTGGACATCAACCTCACTGAAGCCCAGGGCACGTATGTAGGTGGGAAAAGCCACCATTTACCTCATTCTGTCTGCTGATCTCATCACAAAAACAAAAACCATGTCTATCATAACCCCAGAGGATTAGCCACTCTTAAAACATTACGATATACTGGCTAGCCCAAAATTCTACTCAGCCACGTACTCTACTTGACAGAATTGATGGGGTTTGGCTAAGGTCTGCCTCGTTCAAGCGGCACGGCTATCCCCCTTGGACCACGTGTGTGAAAAACACTGACTAGGTAAACGGTATCAAAAAATGCCAGCAAAACTGGCAGCCCGGGTAGACCTGAAAGGACTCTTTCTCTGTGTGAAAAACTGAATTGGCTAGAAACTCATCTCTCTCAACCCAAGCACCATTTCAATTATTTAACAGCCTCACGGTAGCCACAGCCTTCATCTACAGAGAAGTATAGAGGTCATCTCCCTTGGTAGGTCACACTAGATATCTGTGTCTGTCTTGACAAAGAATAAATCTTCTTTCTATGTGATGCCGGTACCTATGTTTGTCTCCCAGTGAATTGGACTGGCCTATGTAGAGTAGTATATCAGGCACCTGATATAGCACTCCTTCCAGTAGAATCTAGTGTGCCCGTCCCACTTGAAACACCATTACCAGCTATCAAGCACAGTGTGATTCCCCTCCTGGTAGGCTTAGGCCTAACTGCACGCATTGGGCTGGGGATACGAGGCATAAGAACCTCCTGTATGTCATGTGAACCTTATCAAGAGAATTAGCAGAAACCCTACCCGGAATCTGAGAAGGAATCCAAACGCTGTAAACCCAGATGGACACCCTCGCAGCAGCAGTCCTGTAAACAGGAGAGGATTAGACCTCTGAAGAGCAGAAAAAGGAGGCATTTGCTTAGCTTTACTATTGCTGCTTTTATATCAAGCCAGGATTTGTTCAAGAATTAATCACAAAACTGAAAAACAGAGCCATAAAACTGCAACAGGTCAACAGCACATAGGGTTTTCTCTTGGGCTCTCAAAAATGGGTACTGCCAAGACCACTTCTACCCACGGGCCTTGACAAAGTCAGCACATGGAGGAGGAGCATTCAAAGAAGGCTCCACCAAGGAAGGTCTCTTTCGGTTACCCTTTGAAATTATTGGCCTGATATCATTATTGATAATTGTAGCTGCTCTCTGGTTCTTGATAATTTTGATCACTTTCCCTTTTAGGAAACAACTAATGTCAACTGAGGAATATTCCCCAGTAGTTGAGGTTACTCTCCTTCCTGTGGCTTTGAAAGATCCATGTTCTGACTACATGCAAAGTGTATTGTATAATAAAACTAGAAACTGGAAACCAGAAACCCCCTTAAGGAATTTATGTTAGATCTTGAGCAGGCCGAGCTATTGCAACCGAAACCCACGGAAATCTCAGAGGCTTGTTTGTGCAAGACTCTAAAAAAGTTTATCATCCTCTTCCCATGGTTTTTCCCCTCCTTATATTGGTTACTGCATAGGGGGTAAAATACGGCATCCCCCTGCAGGAAATAACCCAAAGAGAAATAGAGTTCCTGGCCCTGATTTACCTTATACAGGGGCTTGTAATGAAAATGGCATAAGAATAGTTAACAAAGAAGGTGTACAAGTTCCTTTTAGTAGTTTAAGTTTTATGGAACGGTTAGCAAGAAGAGGGCCTCCGTGATGTCTGAAGTCCACTGATGCAAAGCTACCTATTGTGAGGCAACTTGAAGTCCACTGAAGCAAAGCTACCTATTGTGAGGCAACTCATGCCTTGGTACAGAAAGACTTTTGGGAGTTTAATTTATGGGAACTTAGTGGTAAAGAAAGAACAATAAATGAAAACCCTAGAGGAACAGTCTAAGAAAGAACAGCCAAAGCCTGTGAAGTAAATATTGATAATGAAATGTATTAATGCTTTATTGATTTCATAGTTAGAACAATGCACCCTAGTTAGATGAAGTGTGCTCAGTTATTGTTAGAAGGTTTATGTCTATCACCTTTGTAGTTGAGAAAGTTTTAGTTTCAAGATGTAGTAAATTTTAACCAAGAATTATGTGATTGATGTAACTTGTTACGGTCTTGTGGCCTGAGAATTTTCTGATGCATGATCTCAGGCCATAAGCTTTAAGCCAAGAAAAAGAATATATAAATTGAAGCTTTGCATGAATGAAATTGGAACAGTCACCCGCAACCTTTGAGTCATGTGGTATCTGTCTCCCACTCGCTGATGCCATGGCCCACCTTGAGGGACCCCCAGACCTTGCTGCAGCTGGACTGCGGCAGAGGACCACCCTTCTGAGGCCCTGTAGTAGCAATGCTGTTTTTTACCTGCTTTTGCCCTTGGTATTTTAGGTCTAGTCACAAAGCTGGTGACGCCACAATTCCAGCTCATAATTCAAGATGAAACCCAATACACTCTCCTACTTCAGACCTAGAAGCACAGGTAGCAAGTAGCCCCATGACACCCTAACTCAGTTGGTAGGAAGTTGGCAGATAGACATGGATAATGTACCTTTTCCTTTTATGCTCCCTGTTAACTGGGAATGAGAGGTTAATGACTCACAGAAATGCACTCCCACCTCAATCTTCTAGTATAAACAACAGAAACACTCCCCGAACAAACATCATGTTCAAAATCTCCCACCTGCCTGCAGATGACCCTGACTCCTGGAATTACCCCAGTCCCCAGTCCCCTGCCTACAAATGTGCCTGAAGACTACCCCGTGACTAGTGCTATGAAACCTTGCTAACCTGCACAGAGAGCTCCTTTGGACTCAGGTCTGAGGTCCTTCTCAGGCTTCCTCCAATAAACCCGTCTCTTGCGATTGATGCTCTGTCTTTCCTAGAATTCATAAGTACTCAGAAAAATAAAAGAATTTGCAACTTAAACCCAAAGTGAAAATTACAGAATTAGGAAACAAGTAATTAAAACATACATACTATTTTGAAGACAAGAAAGTCTAAAAGAATTAAAAAATAGACAGTAAATTGTAATACAAAGAAGTCTAAATAAATAGCCACAACACAGACATGTAAATGGGCTGAGGTTACATGACAAAGAGTGTCATAAAATCACTCATCTGCTGTTTGCAAGACAAACTTAAAACATAGCTTCATAAATGTTGCAAGTAACTGACAAAACAAACCCAAAGCCATACCTGGCTAACTATTACCCATGGAAGTCATTGCCATGGGATAGATTACAAATAGTAGTGTTTTTGTCTCATATAGACCTTTTAAGACCAGTCAGGAGAAGGAACTGGATTTGAAAATGAACAAAAGAAAGGAAATCCAAACGTACTTATTGAACACTACGTGACACTGCTGCTATATTAATTACTGGTCATTTCAGATCTCTCGAGTTCAAAGAGCTTAAGATATGTTTAAAAATTATTTTTAAGACATTTTAGAAAATTGGAGGTGATACATCATTTTAGAAAATATTGTGATATATCAAAAAAGCTCTGGTGGCATGGTGGGTTACCAGAATTGACTCCACGGCAGTGAATGTGTGGTTATCTTTGTTGGCGATAGGTGAAAGGCTCCTGGTGTCCCTGTGAGTTAGGGATTGGGCTGCTAAATACAGGTTTTCAGTTTAAACCCACCAGTTGCTCATTTTTATAGTCTAAAGAAACCCCCAAACCAACCATGCAAATTCACTATCAAGCCAATTCTGACTCAGAGCAACCGACCCCACAAGTGAGAGTAAAACTTCACAGTCCAGGCAACTCAGGATCTATTGGATTCTGTTGGTAAAGTCAAGGTGCTCTCCAGCATTGGGGTGCTAATCAAAAGGCATTTGAAACCTCCAGCCACTTTGTAGAAGGAATGAATGGGATGTTGCTGTCCCTAAAAGATTCCTTGCCTCTGAAACCCGGGGGATCTGTTAGTGCTACCGCAGTGCTTCTCAGCCTTCTAATGCCTCCACCCTTTAATCCAGTTCCTCAGGTTGTGGTGACAGCCAGCCATAAATTTATTTTTGTTGCTACATAACTTTAATGTTGCTACTGTTATGAATTGCAATGCAAATATTTGATATGCAGGATGGATTTTCATTGTTACAAGTTGAGCATAATTAAACATAAAGCAGTGATTAATCACGAAACAATATGCAATTATATATGGGGAAATACTTATGTGTTTTCCGATGGTCTTAGGCAACGCCTATGAAAATCCTTCAACCCTCAAAGGGGTCGCGACCCACAGGTTGAGAACCGCGGTTCTACAGTCTCTCATTGGCTCACTGCGTCGGGACCAACTCTCCAGCAGTGGGCGTCACCGACTTGGGCACAGGCAGCGAGGGCACCTATGAGCAGCCTGTGGGGTCCTACAGTTGCAATGGAATTAGTTGTCCTTCAGGCAACAGTGTGGTCAGCTAAGCAAGGGCGTGGAGGGGGCCTGATGTGCGCTTGTGCGCAGGCGCGCGGCGTTTAAGTCTCCCCGGAAATTACCCAGGCTCTCTCTTTCCCTTTTCGGACATGGTGAGTGCGGTTGTGCGTGTGAGCTCTGCGTTTGAGGGAGGCCGTGGAGGTAACGTCGGGCCGTTCAGCCGCCATAGGGCTGTTTATTAAGTTTCGGACAATAGCTGGGCTAAAACATAGGCTTGCCCTTGGAGATTGCGTGAGGCTTGGCTGTGGGAGTATTGCTCAGCGTTTCCGGCTGGCCGCGCGGGCCCAGTTTCCTATTTTATTTCATGTTTTCTTGGTAGAGCGGCCCTTGAAGGATCGAGCAGCCGATTTCTTAATTCTTTAAAGCTAAAAAGACTACTGAAATCACTCGATTCTGTTAAGGTTCTGGTATACAATTTTAATGGTTTTCAGGAAATCTACGATGCAGTCGGCTCGGTGTTTTTCCGTGCATCTAATCACCACGATGTAGATGTTAAATGGAAACGAGTAGAGCAACATGTGCAGTGCCCGCTTGCCTTTTAAAACGCAGGGAAGACTAGGTTGAAGAGGGAAGCTTTGGTGCTGCAGAGAACATGCTTGGAAGTACGTCTAAAACTTTGTGAGGTGAATTAAGAGGGCAGTAAAAGATAGGAGAAACGCAGATACAGATTAGTAATTTTCTTGGTCAATGATGAGTTGGCATGTATTCTGAATCTAAAGTTGATTATTGCTTCTTTAGCTCTAGAATTACTCTGAGACCTGGATGATAAATCTTGACTTAAATGGGACTAAAGTGCTTTAGGGTTTCTATTGACACTATTTGCCACGCAAAAAAGGTGTAAGTAGATACTCTGGAGAAGAACTGGAGAAGATGGACGCTTATGAGATAATGTTTTGTTATATATTTTGAAAGGGCACACCACAAAAGGATGTTGTTATCAAGTCAGATGCACCGAATACTCTGTTGCTGGAGAAACATGCAGATTACATAGTGTCCTATGGCTCAAAGAAAGATGATTATGTATGTATTAATTTACTGTATTTTTCAAAAAAGTGGGCTATATTGTATAGATAACTAGTATTATACCTAAAGTTTCCTAAACTGTTTACTTAAGACATACGTTCTCAGGGTTTCAAAAAGAAGTACATGACATTGGATAGCTAAGACTGAGGCTCTGTAGAGGATTCGCCTTGGTTCTCCCCTGGCTATTTTGGTAGTTAAGGAAATACTTTTAAGGTCAATGATGTGTTGGCATGTATTATCTGAATTTTCTGCTGATGTGTGAATAACACTTAGCTCTAGAATTACACTGAGACCTTAAAGTTACCAGGAGACTAAAAGCGGTTTTCTCTGAAAACAGAAAAATTCATGCTGAGAAGTATTTTTGCCTAACCTATACTGGGTCCCTTCATCACTACCATGGGAAAAGGCTCTCTACTGTAAAGAATTGTTCTTTGCACAAATAAAAAGCAATGTCCTATTTGAGTTGGTATCAACTTAATGGCAGTGAGTAACCAGCCATGCTAACAATTGACTTAGCATCCTAGGGAGAATTTATTGAAGTTCCAGGCTTAAGTCTTTAGGGTATAGCCTTCACCTTTATAGTTAATTGTCCACAGTAGCACAGTTCATGGAGCAAAGGGTGGCCATGGGGGTTCCCCCAAACCCACTGGATGATTAAAGAGGCAAGCCTTGACATTCTCCTAAATTTTATTCACGCTCACTTAGCCTATTTAAACTCTCATTTTGGGGCCAAGAAACTTGCCTGATTGAGACCTTTATAATGGGATACATTGTTAATTGGCAAGAATTTCTAGAGATTTTCATGTCTCCTTAGTTAGAGTTTTTCATAACACTTGTGCTGAAAGCTTTAGTCATTTTGGTTTCCAGGTGGGAGGTATGTAATTGACTAACAGGTAATAAGTTATGTACCAAGTACAGATTAAAACAAGCATGGCATCTGTTAAATATGACATTCGTTTTTTATTTTACTTTTGGCTTTGAGTATAAAACAGCTGCACGAAATGTTAGACATCAGCGCACAAGCTCAGCTAATTTATATATTCTGAAGCGTTTGAAATTGATAGCTAAATTTCAGCTGCAACTTCACTGTTCGTATCATAGAAATAGGTTTGACAATATGGTAACATACTTTGCTTTTAATAAATTTAATTGTGTATTTTAGGAGTACTGTATGTCTGAATACTTAAGAATGAGTGGCATCTATTGGGGTCTGACGGTAATGGATCTCATGGGACAACTCCATCGCATGAACAGAGAAGAAATACTAAAGTTTATTAAGTCATGTCAACATGAATCTGGTGGAATAAGTGCTAGTATTGGACATGACCCACATCTTTTGTATACTCTTAGTGCTGTTCAGGTAAATTAAATGTCAGTCTTGAATCTAGTGTGCTCTGACCTGAAAGTGGGGGATTCTTAACTAGGTATTGGGAATAAAAAGTCAGATTAATATTTCCAAATGAAGCTTAAAACTTACAAGGTCAATGATGTCATGGCATGTATTAACTGAATCTAAAGTTGATGTGTATCATCAAGCTCTAGAATTACACTGAGACCTTGGATGTTATCTCAATCTATAAAAATTACTAGGTGGCGTTCGATGCTTAAAAAGTTTGATATCTTGGAATTTAAGATTTTAAATTAGCTATAGAAAGCAAATGCTTTTCAAGTTGCATTGTAGAAAGTATTCGTGTTTGAGATAATTTAGTTTGTATGCACTTAAAAGGTAGTTGAGCCAGATCAGCAGGACAGGTTTAACTGTTGTGAAGAGAATAACTTTAATGTGTACTGTTTTGTTGCAGATTCTTACTCTGTATGATAGCATTAACGCTATTGATGTAAATAAAGTTGTGGAATATGTTCAGAGTCTACAGAAAGATGATGGTTCTTTTGCTGGAGACATTTGGGGTAATTTTTAAGTTTTTCATCTTTTCAGGTCCCACTAAGCAGCTGGTCTCATGGGAACTAACAGGTCTGCTGGAAGTTCCAGCATGCACTGTGGTAGTTATATCAGCATCAGGAACACTGGAACAGAGGGGGCCAGTCTAAAAGATAAGGTAGGTGAAGTTTTAGTCCCAATATTTTGGTGGCTTTGTGAAGTTTTTTTTTTTAAGGATACTGGAATTGAAAAACTTTACAAACTCGCTGAATATTTCATTGGAGGGAGGGAGTACAATTTTACTTGATAAATGTAGATAATCGCTGCTTTAGGGGCTGTCATGGTACAGGCCGGAGAGACCAGCTGCTTCATGGGATGTGAAAAATCTACTTTTATAAAATAGGGTAAGTTTAATGACAAACTTCACTAGACGGTAGTTCTGATGTAACTTAAATTAGTATGCTCTGTTGGTGACAAATCCATTGTCTAGATATTAGATCATTTGGCTTTTCTCATGAAATAATTAATCTGGAGCAATTGAAAAAACAATAGGATAATCAGTAATTGTACAGATTTTGGTATTTTACTTAGATCAGAAGCTGCTGTGTTTGGGTTTTTTGGGTCTATGATGAGTTGGCATGTATTCTGAAATCAAACTTGATTATTACTATTTTAGCTCTAGAGTTACTCTGAGACCTAAAAATACCTGAATCTTAAATGAAGTTTTAGTTAAGGTGACTGAATATAATATGAGCTTTACTTTGATTTGATCCTTTTAGGAGAAATTGACACAAGATTTTCGTTCTGTGCGGTGGCAACCTTGGCTTTATTGGTAAGTTCCCAATCTTATACTGTGGTGTTTAAATATGGGTGAGTGTGGTGGACTTTAATGGATCTCTTTTCTGTTTGTAGGGGAAGCTGGATGCTATTAATATGGAAAAGGCAATAGAATTTGTTTTGTCATGTATGAACTTTGATGGTGGATTTGGTTGCAGACCAGGGTCTGAATCTCACGCCGGACAGGTAATTACTAATACAAATTAAAATAATAGTTTCTCTTAGAAACTTGCCCCTCTTAGTGGAATTTTCTGGCCAGGCGAACATGAGAAACAGGTCTCTGCTATCTAAGCTAGTAAATAGCACCTGTTTTCTTGATGTGCTAGAGAAATGAAACAGCGTGAACAATTGAGTTAAGGAGCAGAATTTGAACCTGTGAAATAACAGCTATGTTCAAGAATTTAGGCCCAAAATTAACATAAGTAAAATTAAAACCTAGGTGGGATTTCCACTCGAGTCAAGATGCTATAAGAAGGGTAGAGCTGCTCTGGTTTTTGTATCTTTCTCCTTTCTAGCTGCTAGTGGCTTTGAATTGCCAACCTTTAGGTTAGCAAGCCCAATGCCTAACCCATACTGTTTAAGCAGCTAGGTGGTGTGAGATCATCAAATTTTACATGTTTAATTACTAAAATAAAAAATAGTGGGATTTTAATGGTGAAAAATTGAGTTTATACCTGTATACTTTATGTCTGTAATTTTAGATCTATTGTTGCACAGGATTCCTTGCTATTACTAGTCAGTTGCATCAAGTAAACTCTGACTTACTTGGTTGGTGGCTTTGTGAACGGCAGTTGCCATCAGGTGGACTCAATGGAAGGCCAGAGAAGGTATTGTTTGTTATAAGATAAGCTATGTTCTAATAACCTTATGGACTTGAATAACATTCCTTGCCCTGTGTATTTAAAATTAAAGCTTAAATCATTTTTTAATCTAAGATTGTCTTCGTAAAAGTATAGAGCATCTAAGCTAAAATAATTTGTTAAACCAGACTTCTGTTTAAGAAGCACTTAGAGATGTGTGCATGCTGCTTTTGACTTCCTGTAATATTAACTGGGTTTAGGGACATGGCGTTTTGACTACTACAAAAACTGTTTACATTTTCCTCCTATCATTTATGCTGACTTACCCATTTAATGAGACCAGTATCCAAATGTTTTCTTACCTAGAAATTCACAGTGCAGTCTACCTCTCTGGACATGCGCTAGTTTCGATATGTACTAATTTGAGTATTGATCCCAGTAAATCAGTTTCATTCATGAAAAGTACTTCAGTAATAATTACAAACATAGTCAAGGAGTGCTTAGAAAAGCACACAGCAAATGTAAAAACAAACAATGCAGTGGATGTTGCCATACTGACCCATTCAAGCAATCCTTAAATTCTTTGTACTTGTGCACAGTATCAAAACCCCAAATGCCATTTAGTCATATTTTTATAGAGACTGTATTTATAGGATTGTGGTTGAATATACTTTCGTGGTCATCTTTAATTTTAACAATTAATAGATTTTAGCATTGCAAGCTTACCTGAACATTTCTTTTGAGGGAATTCACTTGAAAAAATGTTCCTCACAATGATAAGAATGTAAACATGGAGAGAACAAAAATTGCGACGACTCATGTCTTTTCTTAGTTACCAGATGTCTGCTACTCCTGGTGGGTGTTGGCTTCCCTGAAGATCATCGGAAGGCTTCATTGGATTGACAGAGAGAAGCTGCGTAGTTTCATTTTAGCATGTCAAGATGAGGAAACGGGGGGATTTGCAGACAGACCAGGAGATATGGTAAGTACAGGAATATTCATGCATGTCATAATTTTTGTATTAGCGTTTAGACATGTCTAGATTTAAACATGGCTTACTTTCTAAGCATTTCTTTTGCTTATGTTGGAAATGGTTGAAGCATGAACATAAATTGTGAGGAGACTGGAGGCAATCTCATTAAAGTCAGTTGAGGGGGTGGACTTGGTCAATTGGAACAATGACTTGCACATTTCAGTAAAATTTTACACCAAGGTTTAAAAAAAATAGTGGGCCAGGCATGGCTAGGTATATTCATAGTCATTGTCTTTCTGGTGGATCAGTTTCATTACTGTAATTAATGCTGTAATGGGAATTAGCTTATTGGGGATGCCTAAAATAGATCATACAGGCAACAATGGCATTTACCAGTCAGTAGTAAGGATGTTACCATTTTCTGCTAGTGTATATAAACGGCTTTCCTTTTTTAAAAATAGGTTGATCCTTTTCACACATTATTTGGAATTGCTGGACTATCACTTTTGGGGGACGAACAGATTAAGCCCGTTAATCCCGTTTTTTGTATGCCTGAAGAAGTTCTTCGGAGGATGAATGTTCAGCCTGAACTAGTGAGCTAGAGTCATTAATGGCAAAGATTGTCAGTATACATTGGCCATTTCGCATTTGTTATTTGAGTGATCATCAGACTTTAAAAATGTATGTCATTTGTTAATATTTTATATATGTATTTAATTATGTAATTACTGTAAAATACAGATCTTTTATCTTATATTTAACTCTTGTTTGCTGAAGCACTGTTCTGAGTAGAATTCGCTTTAAGTTCTGCCAACATTAATCATTAGAGATTGAATTTTTATTTTGTAGTATTTTCTTGTAAATCTAATAGTGAACAATTTTAAGAGCTTAAAGCACTTTTGAGTGTCTGATTCTTAATGTGTTCCTTCCATGTACTGCATACACTGGTTTGTGTTATGAATGTTGCCTGTTAACAATGACTCCAGTGAATTATTAAAAGTTGCACGCTATTAAATGGTTGTTGGAGTGAATTATTTAAGTTTCCAAAAGTAATTTGGAAATACTTTAAAGATTTTGATGTGTAGTGGTGGTTACTTCTGAATTGGTCACAAAATAGGTGAATGACATTTTATGGATTGTAATGTGAACTGTACTTAGCCAGTGGCTTTTTAATGTTTCGTCAAAATGTCCACTATTTATCCAAGGAAATTTTGACTTACCTCACCCAATAAGAGGAAATCTTTTGACAGAAATATTGGTAATTGGCAATTTAAGTCTGATTGGGTACATTGTTTGCTAGTAATTAAATGTATTGTCAAATATTTACTCTAATGCATTTTTTAATTTTAAGGATTGGTGATGACTCAGCATAACACCAAACTAAGTCGTTAGGATAATCTTGATTTAACTAGCTGAAAGTGTTTGATCAGACCCAGAAGGCTAGTCCTATTCCTCCATCTCCCAAATTAGCCATTGATTGGCAACTGGTTAGTTTGAGGTATTATCATTGGCATGAGTTCTACCGATGAGTAAATGTGCTGTTCTTAGCTGACTGAGACTAAACAGTTGGGTAAATTTAATAGTGTTTTTAATAGTAAAAAATGTAAACTTAAAGCTAAGGTGGGTCCAGGAAAACATTTATCATCAATTGCAACAGCGCCCCGTCAAAAGTATAAAACTTGTGAGATCTGGACAAGTGATTTCTATTAAGTTCTAGTTAACAGATTTTGTTGTACAGCAAAATATTTACCCATTTTGTGTACTGAGTCTGTATAGCTACAATATTTGGAGTACTTTTCATTCTCATCATCCCTAAGGTGTTGGTAATGCTGACTTGGGGTACCAAAATCACCACCTTGAGTAAATTGATTTCCACTTGACCTTGGAATTACTTGATACATAGGATTTCTCTAGGAGTAGACATCCTCATTATCCCAAGGAGCCAGCTGGGGGGTTTGGTATGACCTGATATCCCAATTTGTAACCCACTGTATTGAGTACTGCTTATATGTGGCACAGAATTAAACTTCTCAAGGATTACTATTTAGTAAAGCCCTGCTAATGTTCTTAAAACTAAGTTAATTTGTGTATGAAAATGATTCTAACAGTTGAAGAAGCTATTTCCTTTGTGTTACAGTTTTGTATATAGCAAGGATTGAGTATTCAATCACACATGGGTTCACTTGTACCCTGTTTGTCCACACAAAACACTGCCAACTGAGTCTTTAACTAGGGGAGTAGAATGCCTAGTCTTTCTCCATCAGAGCAGTGGGTTTCAAACTGCTGAACATGCAGTTACTGCCTAATATGCAACTACTACACCATCAGGGAATTAAGTACTACAGATAGTAAAAACAAGCACTTATATAGGTACTGTGCTTGTTGGTTAGCTTGTCTCCTGAATGTAGGGTTGGGGCACTATGTTACTGTCACTGCTAACAAATTGACGATTCTCAACCTGGGGGTCGAAGGACCTTTTCACAGGGGTCACCAGATTCCCAGCAGCAACATTAATTACAGTTAGGAATTAATGGAAATAATTTTATGGTTGGGGGGGGGTCACTACAACATGAGCTGTATTAAAGGGTAGTGGCCTTATGAAGGTTGAGAACTGCCCCTGTGGGTTTGAGACTGCAAATACATGGGACCAGACTCCTTTGAAGTGACTGGTGGTTTGTAACTGCTGATTTTCCAATTAGTCCAATGTAATAGTCAAAATTGACTCAACAGCACCTAACATCCTACTGTTGGTATGAGGTCAGCTGCTAACCCCAAGGTCAGTGGTTAGAGCCCACCTGTCATTCCCCTGGAGAAAGATGAGATTGCTTCCCTAGATTTTTGAAGTCTTGGAAATCCAAAGAGGCAGTGCCACTGCCCTATAGGGCTGTTTTCTTTTTGGCCTATAGACTGACATCTAGTGGATTCTATGTCAGTCTACATAGGGTTTTCTGAGAAATTACTCTGGAAGCAGCCTGCGTCGTTGAGCCATGAATGTTATTGACAACTGTTTTTCTTTTGAAGGCATTTGGTACGGATTGACCAATGGCTACACGTAAGAAGCTAGTGTATTGTGGGATTTAATGAAATATTTAAGAAAATAGGGCGCTGAGAATAGTGGGGTATTCATTACTGAACCCTGAGAAATTAAGGCCACTATAGGTTTAAGAGGGAAGCCTGGTGGCGGAGAGGTTCTATGTAGGCATTTCCAAATCTTGATGGTTACGGTTGGTGAATTCAAGGAACGGGCAGCCCTCCTGCAGCGGGGGCTTGAGCAGAGCATGCACCTAGGGAAGGGCAGGTTTCTGTGCGCCTGCGCTCTGCGCCTGCGCGCCTCCTCGCTCGCCCGCCTTCTTCATTTCCCCCGGGGCTGCGAGAGGGGACGGCCGGAAGCCCTGGGGCTGTGGAGACTGAGGAAGATGATGAGACCTGGGGTGTCCGCCTCACCTGTGCCGGTGGCTTCTCCCTCTTCAGTAGAGACGTGGCCACGGGGTCCCCGCTACAATTTCGGACTCCAGGAAGCTCTGGAGAGCAGCCCGTCGGCGCAGGCCGGCCCCACGCGCTCCCCGGCCGCCACGTCCGGCGGCGGCGCCGGCGACAGGAGCAGCAGCAGCACGCAGCCTGGTTCCCGGCCGCCGGCAGGCAAGGAGCGGAGCGGGCGGGCGGGCCGCAGGTTCGGGGTGGTGAGGCTACCCCCGAAAGTGCCCTGGTGGCCTGGCTGGGGGCAAGGCTTCGCCCCTCCAGTTGGTTCCATGACAGGGCTGTGAGGAATGGCTGCGTTTGAAGAAGGGAGGGAGTTACATCCGGGAAACCTTCCCTCCGGCCGCATGCCAGAAAACCCTAACAACCGAACTGGGTAGAACTTCCCAAGTGTTTCCCCAGAAGGCCATGACAAATGACAGAATTGGTTCATGCGGTTAGAATAGTGAGCCTCAACTGGACATCCCCTTACAGCAGGGTCACAAGGAAGAGACGAGCCAGGCAGGGTGCAGCGAAACAATGAAGCACACAGCTTTCCTCTAGTTCTTTAGTGCCTCCTCTCCCCATCGTGACCCCAATTCTACCTCACAAATCCGCTAGCCCTGAGCACGTACACTGCTACAGATAGGAGCTCTCGACACACGGATTCCAGGACAGATTAAACCCCTCAGGACAAGTAATGAGTAGCCATGCCAGGAGGGTGCAAGGAGGGAACCGATCACAAGGATCTACATAGAATCCCCTCCCTGGGGGACGGACAACAGAAAAGTGGATGAAGGGAGACAATGGACGTGTAAGATAGGACAAAATAATTTATAAATTATCAAGGGTTAATGAAGGAGGGAAGGTGGGGGAGGGAGGGAAAATGAGCTGATACCAAGGGCTCAAGTAGAAAAATGTTTTGTGAATGATGACAACACATGTACAAATGTGTTTGACACGATGGATGCATGGGTTGTGATAAGAGTTGTACGAGCCCCCAATAAAATGACTTAAGAAAAGTGAGCCTCTTGACTGCTGAACTGAAGCCACCAAGTCCCTTCTAGAGGAGTTTGAGAACAGATCAAGTTGAACATGTCATCTATTGAGGTGAATAATTGGCATAAATTTAGTATTAAAATGTAAATTTTATCAGCTCTTTTTTCTGTCACTCTCCCATGGCAAAATCATTACCATTATATCACAGGGTTGAAACCCAGTGGTTACACAGCAAATGCCAAATCTGGGTTATTTCCATCTCATTTGGCCTTACCTCCAGT
The DNA here is from genome assembly GCF_050624435.1 of Tenrec ecaudatus. NCBI lineage: Eukaryota > Metazoa > Chordata > Mammalia > Afrosoricida > Tenrecidae > Tenrec > Tenrec ecaudatus. Next base: position 104,968,466 of record NC_134530.1, read on the forward strand.
AGTTAGTGTTTTTGACTAATCTTGAACACTCTTGGACTCCCTTGTTTTTCTCCTACCTTCTAGAGAACTGGCATTCATTCCTTACCCCACACCCCCATTTCCCGTTGTTTTTGTTGCTTTTGTTCTTGCACCCCTTTCTATCTGTTCTATATCAGACCATCAATATTTAACATCTAATATTTAGCATCTAAGTTGTATCAAATTCCTGTTTTCCTTCTCCAAGGTTATTTACCATGGCACCAGAGTAGTATGTAAGATACAAATCTTATTGAATGTGCCCTGTGATACTTAAACTGAATCAGTGGCTTTGTAATCAGTAGGCCTATAGGAGCTAAAAAACGCTAGTGGTTACCAGCAAACTAGCTGGATAGCCATGGCTGTGTGGGATCTGTTTGTAATTTTACAGCCTAATTTCCCATCACTTTTTAATATCCACCCTATTTTCTACTCACTGAACTGCTTATTTCTCTACAGTAGCATGCATAATCTTGTTCTCTACAAAATATAATCTTGTTCCTCTATTTAAAAAACAAGCTCATTGCCATGCAGTCAGTTCTGACTCATGGCGAATCTATAGGACAGGGTAGAACTGCCCTGTGGGCTTCCAAGACTGACTACCAGAGTAGAAAGCCTCATTGTTTATCCCTTGTGAGCAGCTTGTGGTTTTGAACTGACCTTGCAGTTAGCAGCCCAACTCAGCAGTACTAGCCACCACGACTTTTGTTCCTTTATAGCAGAAATATCATCTCTCTTTTGATGAAATGCCTTTTCATCTACTTATTTTCATAATTTAAAAAATGCTAATTTAATGAGAATCTACTCTTACATTTTGCATACTATGCATAGAGTAGCTCTGAGACTCACAAAAATTATGCAAAGTAGATTTCATATCCATTTTAAAGGGAACAAAGAGCCATATAAAGTGACATAGTTTTGTTGGGAGTTGGCAATAATAACCTGTGTCGTCAAGGAACATATTGTTATTCAGTATGGAAGACAGACTAAGCAGTTACCAATTGCTGTCAATTGATTCCAACAGATGACTACAACATATGAGGGGGTTCCCCCCCAAAAGGAAAAAATTTCAAAGATAGGTAACTAAATTTTTTTTTACAAAACACCTTATCACCTTCACAGTACTCGCCATGACACTTGATACATTTGTTAAATCTGCAATTCCATTCTTGGAAACATTTGTCATACTCATCTTTTTGGATGACAGCACATCCATCAATATTTTTTTTCCTTCACCTCTTCTGTGCTGTAAAATTGCTGTCCTTTCATGCCCCTCTGCATTCACAGAAACAGGAAGTCCATGGAACAAGATCAGGTGAGTAAGGACCTTGGGGCAAGAGAAGCATGCTGTATTTTGCCAAAAACTGGCACACTGAGATGACTGTGTGAGCAGGTGCATTGTCATGGTGGGAAAACCACTGCTCCATCTGCCACAGATTACATTTTTTTTTTGTCGCACACTGTTGTACAATCTTTTCAGAGCCTCTCAATACAAAGCTTGACTAACAGTCTGACCTGGTGGAATGAACTCCAAATGCATTACAAGTTAACATTTTCGTCCATCCACAAGGTTTATGGACGTCTAGGACGATGCTTTACATCAATCTTGTTCATTGATGTTCTTTGAAGTGAGGAAACCATTTGAGGAAACCATTGAGGAACATTGATGTTCTTTGAAGCGAGGAAACCATTTTGAGTTTTCCCATGGTGTTGTCCTTGTAAGCTGTGATTGACATCACAACAGTTTTCAGCGGCATTTTTCCTGTGCAGCAGGAAACAAAATCTCATATCTGCACATTCTTGTCTTAAATTGTCCATCACAAATAGCAAGGTTTGAGCAAAACTGCTTTTATGAGAAAAATTCACTGTGATCAGAGAAAACCTTCGTAGATGACATCACTGGGTGCACTTGTGCTCTTCCCAGTACAATTATGTTTTGGGAGGGTATCCCCTTGTATGTAAATACAACAAGGAAGCAGATGGACTTTGGGCCATCTTTTAAATCTTACCTAAGCACAAATGGCTCTGTGCAATACTCATCTTGCAGACTCAATCGCTGAAAACAAAATGGGTACATAGACAAATGTGAAGAAAGCTGATGGTGTGAGGCTATTAAAGGATAGAGCGCTTGGGGTCTTAAGGGCTTGCAGTTAAACAAGTGGCCATCTAGCAGGGAAGCAACAAAGCCCACATGGAAGAAGCACATCAGCCTGTGTGATCTTGAGGTGTCGGGAAGAGATATTAGAAATGAAAAAACAATCAAATTAACATGAAGGAGCGAGGATAAGTGAAGACCCCAAACTCACCAATAAGATAATTGGGCAGTCCTTCACAGAAGGACCACATAGAAGGGATGGTAATTCTAGGATGTCATATAGCACTGATGAAACGCATAACTATCCTTTAATTCTTTAGTATTTCCTCCTCTTACTATTATGGTCTTTGTTTTGCCTCATTAGTCTTATTAGACATGTGTACGTTCCTTTGTAGAGTTAAGATTGCCCAGCAGAGCTTTTTCCCTGTTTTGGGGGGACACCCCTTTGTATGTTTCAGAGTTGAGCATGGACTTAAACCTCAACAAATAAGCTTCGAATGATAACTATATTCTGAGTCTTTACAAAATTTGATATACATATATATTTTTTAATCAAAAGGGAAGAAATGTATTGGAGCCCATACAGGAAACCTTAGAGGTGCCCAGCCTACCCTATTGTGTAAGCCTGCCCAGGCAAAGCGCCACACCATTCACTGTACCCCCATGTCCCAGAGAGACTCCTCTTGAGCAGAGCTCCAAAGCCCCAGGACTGGCTGGAGCTGGGGATGAGAATGTGATATATCTTTAAGTAAAGTAGGGGAATGGTAAAAAAAACCCACAGGGGAGCTCCAAGTTGAGTTTGTGTCAAAAACTAAACCAAAGAATGTCAGTTATAAGGAAGGCTGCAGAGCATCCTTAAGAAAAGCTATAGCATGTTGTGTTCAGAGAACTACACACATTTTCCATGGCTGCAGTAGGAGAGTGGTCTGTTGGGAATAAGTGGCGTACCGAAGAAATATCTAGGATGATAAGGTAGTGGTGTAGGGCCACATTTAACCTCTGACAGTACAAAGGGGAAAAAAATGCAACGATTGTCACAAGGCAGAGGTTGTACATAACCTTTACCCTCCATTTTTTACCCCATTCTGACACCAACCATCTCTCCTATGACACACTTCTTGGCTGGGTTTGATAATTGGTTGCAAAGCCTAAACGACTCAGACAACACTCACAATTAGTGGGTTTATTGGGAAAGTTGGTAAGGTACAAACTGTTACTGATAGTTTGATTTCTCTCCGTCTCTGTCTCTCCAGTGCCTCTTAGCCAGGCTAGCAAGCATCCTTTTCTTTGTACTTGGCCTCTCAGCCTTGCAATATCTTGCTTTGCCTTGCTCTGAAAGAGTCAGGAAACCTGCCTCAGGGTCTGGATGGTACAACTCTGCTCTGTCTCATGGCTTCATGCTGCTCCTCTGCCCCCTGCCTGATGTCCTTTATGTGGCTCCTCTGTTTTGTATCATGATTTGGGGGGTGAGTGCTCTGGTGCCTCTGCTGTCTCCACCATTTCAGACACTGATCGATCTCACATGTACTCCACTGGTGGCTCTTCTTGATAGTCGTGAGATTCTCTGTCATCCTCCTTCTAAGATTGCTCACTTACACACTTAGTGGTGTGACAAAACTGATCAACCTCCTCTACTAGTGTACACATCTTGTTTGCATGGTCCCATCCAGTCATTTGGTGGGAGTTATAAAGACAGGGATTAAAGAGCCATTCCAGTAATTTTACTTCACCATAGATGGCAAATAGGTTTTTTCTCTGGCATGCCATTACCAGCTCTCTGACTTTGTTGAATGAATATATAATAATAAGGGAAATTTTAGATGGCAGTGAGTTTGGATTTTGACTGTGCTTTTAAGACTGCAGCTGCTACTCAAATAGAGTAGGATGTACTAGATGTAGTCAATTACCATGGCGATTCTAGTCATAATTCCTTATTTGATGTATTATCAATTCTGGACGCTGTGGTGATAATAAAACCAAAGGCAAACTCAATACCATTGAGTTGATGCCAACTCATAGAGACCCTATAGGACAGCATAGGACTGCCCCCTGTGAGTTTCTGAGAGTGTAACTCTTTACAGAATTAGAAAGCCCCATATTTCTCCCACTATGCTAATAGATTTGATTAAGCTAGGATTAGGTTACAATTTTAGTAGTTAGAGGGTGGGAACATGCTATCCCCCATCACTTTCTGATTTCTTGGGGATATAGGCTTCTGAAAGGCAAACATCACACCTCAAATTCATACCTCTGTGTGTAAGTCAACATAGAAGCAGAGAGAAATCCAGCCCATGAGAAAAATAGGATTTTCTGATCTCTCTCTCAAACGGTGGAGGCTGAGACTACAGGTATCAGAGACTGTAACACAGACCATGGTATAGCAGAGGAGCCAGGCTGAGATCAGAGCCTGAGACAAGGGAACTATGAAATAGAACAGAGGAACAGTGCTAAGACTGATACTGAGAAAAACGGTTGGTATCAGAGTAATGTAAAGAAGGATAGAGGGCAGGGGCATGTCTTCCCCATGTCTCAGGACAATAGGGAAAGTAGAGGAGGTCAGGTATGGCATGGCGGCCCCCATGCTGATTACTCAATGTAGAACTTGATCTTTGTGAACTGTGTTATGCCAGTTGTTGAGCTAGGTATCTTTTGAGATTATGGCTTGAGACTAGAACCAGTGACTCATTCCCTCAAGGTATTTGTTTATGGCTAAGAAGCTTATATCATTTTTCTCTCTGTATGCTCAACCATATTGATGGTTATATTTGCAGCAAAGGTAAATATACCATGCAAATACCCTTTGGCAAATTATATATATGCATATATACCATACAAATATCCTTTGTCAAATTATATATATATATTCATCTATATACTCCCACTACTTAGATACAGTCTTTCAATTATTATAATAAACCTATAAAATAAATATCTTATATCAATAGGTAAGCACATAGATAAGGAATGATTCAAAGTGAATCTAATTTAAAACTCTTTACTATTAATTTTCTTGGCAGGAGATAATTTCAGTGAGAAAGTTGTTCAGTGTTTATCCTTAGAATCATTCAGTATAACAACTCAAAGCTTGAATTTTTTCCTTCAATTCTTTGAGTTTGAGAAATACCGAATCTGTTCTTCCCTGTTTTCTTACCCTAGGCCTTTGTACCTTTCATCATAATACTTTAGTTTGTCAAGCCACCTTTGAAAACTTCTGTTCAGTACTTTTACTTAATCATTTCTACTGTTCACTGTCGCTACTCTTTGTCCAATAGAAAGCTTTCTTTGTATTTTAGTATAAGGTTATTTATCAATAATACTAAATGTATCACAATTTGCTATATTTTTAAAAAGAATGAAGTTTTATTAAAAATAAAGATAACAAATTATAGGTATTAATACATCATTAATTACTTAACATTAAATCTTTAAGAATTGACACTTAAATTTCTAATTTAGATTCATCCTTTGGAAATAGAAGAGCTCATGCAGAAAGCACATTTGCATCAAATTTTACTTTTGTTACAAGCTCATCTTCTACCCGAGACCCTAATCATCTTCAAATAATAAAAACTCCACTGACTTCTGGAAATGCTCAAAGATCAGGTCATAGAAATTGGACACCTCAAGTAGGATATTCAGGTAAATGTACCAGAAGATTGACTTAGGTGGTATTTTGTAACTTAAGGTTTTTTTAAAGTATAAATTATGTGTTTAGATTTATATGAAGTTACTTGTAACTGATAATCTGGGTTATAGAAAGATAAATATATCAATTTACTCATTCATAATTTGGGGCTAAGTTAATGAACCTGTGTAGTTTGTACTATTTGTTAAAAGTGTCTCTCTTATCTATTGAGACATTAAAGCACAAGAAAGAGAAAGCTCTCCTTTTAATATTATTATATCTGTTGTCACCTTGTTCTATTTTAAAACAGTCTTGATCTTCTTGTGTGTTGCCTTTCCATGTTGAGTACTGAGTATCTCATTAAGTTTCTCTCTCTCTCGCTTTTACACACACGCACATATGCACACACAGATAAAAAAATACATTGAGATTGAATGGAATTGTACTTGGAATGAATCAATCGATTACTCTAAGAATGTTTGAAATATTGAGGCATTCTACTGTGAACAATAGCTCTACATTTACTTAAGTCTTGTTTAGTGTTTTTCCATAAAGTTTTATAGTTCTCTATATGGACATTTCATACATTTAGATTAGTTTATTGTTGTGGTACCTTATAACTTTTGTGACTATTAGTGTTTTAAAATACTATATTTCTCAAATGCTTATATCTGGTATATATAAATGCAATAGACTTTTACTGATTGGTTTTTGGTCACTTTGTCATAATATTATTTTTGTTTTTTTTGATCCCAGTTTCTGTTAAGATTAGGCTCAAATATCTAATAATAATAATAATAATAATAATAATAAGCAACTGTATAATATCTCTCTAGTTAGTATATCTTAGATCATCTCATGCTACTTCCTTATTTGTAATCTGTGTTTCAACCATTCTGAACTTTTTCCAGGACCTTAAACATGGTACCTCACTCTCAGGCTTTTGTCTGTGGTATTTCCTCTGCTTTAGAAAACTCTCTCTCTGATTGATAAGTTTAACTATTATTTTGTCTTCAAATATAAGCTTAGAAAAAGTAGTAGTAGCTAAATAGTTAAATATTACTCAGCCACTGAATTTGATTGTACCAGCTCCTCTGTGGGAGAGAGATGTCGTGGTCTGCTTCCGTGATGATGTACAGCCTTGAAAACCCCTTGGAGCAGTTATCCTCTTCTGCAGCACTGCTCTGAGCTGGGATTGATTTGATGTCAATAGATAAGCTTAGCTGTAACTCTTGGAAAATCTCATTTGACCCATGTAAATCTGAGTTAATGTGTTATGTGCTCCCATTTTTCTCTGATTTTTACTGAAATTTCTATTTTAGTTTCTCATTTCTCTGCTGGACTATAAACTCTCTGAAGGCAGAGCTTAGCATCTCAACCCAATCAAAAGATGAAACCACATGGTAAATAAAACAGAGGCACTATCACATAAAGAATTGTTAAACTATTATTATTGGAGAGTGCACTAAGAATATAAGACAACTGTTTATGACACCTTAGGACTGAGAGAAAATACCAAGGAAGGACTGATTTAGGCTCTTCCCCCAAACTCCCCATGGGTTCTGTCCCCAAGGCTGGGGTTTATATCACATTAGAGAGTTGTTAGTGAATTACTATTGAATGGCAAAGCAGGCTGGTTCCTAGATGTCGTGTCATTTATAACACTGTTTACTTTTCCAGCTACTGAGATGCAGTGGCCATATAGAACTCAGAGATAGTATTGATGATTAAAGGGTTTATTAAGGCTGTAGGGCAGGTGAGAAATGCTCAGGATACAGTTGCTCCGTAAGTGCTTGTTATACAGTTCTTTCAGAATTGTTAATCAATGCCCAAAGGGTAAGCCACTTCAACTGCTTGACTCAACACAAAGACATTTAGCATAAGTTTTATGGGTCAGTGAACTCACATCCCTGAATTAAGTGTCCGGAAGCACTGAACTACAATAAATTTCAACTTGAAGTCATTCAGTTCCACCTCTGTGGGCCAGCAAGTCCAAATAGAGTGCCAAAGCACCCCACTCCGCAAGTAAGCCTCCTGCCCCAAAGCACCCAGCTTTTCCTGGCTCTATGGGGTAGGAAGTCCACCACTCTGTCTCATGTTCTGAATCCTGGTTCTGCTGTTGCTCCTCTGCTATCACAGCTGTCTCTGTAGCAAAGAAGTTCACTGCACAGGAATCTCTGGATACCAAGGACACATTTCACCCCTCGCTCTTGCTGTTAGTAAGATTCTTCCCCCATAATTCTCAGATGGCTCATTTTATACCTAGCATGATGGCCATCACAATGTTAATGATTACTCACTGATGAACCCAATCAATGTCCTCAATCTATTAACCCAGATCTATTCAGCAAAAGATCTTTTGATTGTAGTTCCAGATACTTTGGTTAGAGGAGACCCACTAAATAATTCACTGTCCCTGCACCAAATCAGTGCTGGGCTGCAGTTCTAGTGCAAACAGAAAAACAAGCAGTGTGGATGAGGAGCAGGCGGTAGCTGACAGTTGAGTGTGCAGTGGGGATGGTGGTGTCAGTGTCTGCATATCTCCTTGTCAGGAGGATGGTGGCATCAAGAGGATTGTGGGAGACAATCCTGTTGGAAGAAGATGAAAGAGCAGAGGGACTTGGACAGCTGTGCAGGCAGGAGGACTAGTGTGTAGGGTGTTTGTATTGAGAATATGGTGGGAAGGTGATCACTGTGCCACGTTGGCACTTTGAGATTGACGAGGGATATCACATTTTGGGGCGGTAACTGACACAGAGCACAGTTGATGCCATCGCATGCACATTGCTGACTCACAATTTTGTAGCTGGAAAATGCAGTACAGAGCATCATCCTGTAAGGTTATTCTCCCAAGTGTCCTTGTCAGGTAGTTCATATGAACTTTCTGGGCATAATTCTTTATGTGATATAAGTACTAGTTTTTTATGCCTATGGTTATAATCCTATTTTGTAAAGCATTCTCAGGATTCGATGTGATAGATGCTGAGTGTCACCTTACTAGAAGTTGTGAACCAAGTCATCACCCTTTGTTTCTTTGGGGATGTGGTTTACAGAAAGACAAAACCACACCTCCTTCAAAATCATTCCTCTATGTGTAAGAATGAGACATCTCCTGGGACCATCAAGAAGGGCTACCAATGGCATATGTTCAATATCCCTATCTGAAGTACCAGGTAGGCATCTGGTAGACCAGAGGCATCAGAAGCTGTGGCATGGAGCCAGGCTGAGGTCAGAGGCCAAGGCAAAGAGACCATGAGAAAGAACAGTTACATCATGGAGACTATGAGACTGTGAGTCAGAGGAGTGAGTGGGCCTCATAGCCCACAGAGGTAGACACCAAGGGTGGTTGAGAGGCTGAGGACCAGAGAGCGCCTTGGCTGTTGGCAGAAAAGAAGTGTTGCTCTGGGACAATAACTATATCTGTACTGTTTACTGATCTTGACTTGGGGAGAACTGTTAACTTCCCTAATAAACTCTCATAGTTGTGATTTTGTTTGTGAGTTCTGTGTGATCAATTGCAATGAATTATGGAACCCAGTAGAAAAGAAGAATGTCATGGAGAAATGGTTCTTGTCAGAATAAGTAGATAGAGGAAAGAGGTATGTCGTACCCCTGCCTCCTGGCATAGGCCATGGATTGGTGAGAAACTGGATTCTTCTCCTTTGTACCGAGAGGAGGTCCGATGTGGCCTCTGCCATTTCAGTATTCTATTGAGAAAGCTTAGCATCATGCTCACTTAATGTGGGGTACCAGCCCCCACAGTCGAATGAGCCCAAGGGGCGATTATGTAATTGAGTAAATTAAAAGAGACATCTGACAAGATAAGGCATGCATGGGTACACCTGCATGACTGCCATGACTTCAGGAGCCAGGGCTGTGCAGAGAAAGAGAATATATTTCCAACCAAGGCTTATAAACACTAGGGGCGCGCTAGCCTCCCTAATTACAGGTAACCGTATATATAACAGTGGGCTGTATCCTAAACCTAATGGTCCCTGAGTACATTGGGGGAGTAACCTGACACCAGTGCCGGGGCAGGTAAAAAGGGAGTGACTATCTTCAGAGCCTAGAGAGCAATAGCACATGTCTACCTCTAAAGTTAAAGTTGCTAGCTAGATGGCCGTCAGCCATGTATTTGTAAGAGGTAACCTTAAGGTAGCACTATTATGGAGGATATAGTAGGGAACAATATTAATGATGAGAATGCGATTGGCTCTCATCCAACTCACAAGGGTGAAGGCTTTCCTCTACCCCAGAAACCTAGCCTGCCAGGCTTTTTCTTTCTTTTTTCTTCAGGTTTCTTAATATGAAAATAAAGGATTCATCCATATACACTCTCTTCCCATTCTCAGCTTCCCCCATAAAAATGCTTAAAAGAATTTTATTTATTGTTTCAGAGTTTATATTGAAGGATAAATTCAGAGCTGAGGGATAATAAATTATTAATTGGCATAGACTACCCTCCTGACTACTTATTTTCCATATATATCCTATATATATTTGGAAGACCCCTGATGGTGTAGTGGTTATGTGCTAGACGGCGAGCCACATGGCAGTTCGAAATCACCAGCAGCTCTGAGGGAGAAAGACTGGGCTTTCTACTCCTGTAAGCAGTTATAGTTTCAGAAAACCACAGGGGGCGTGCTATGAGTTGGAATCAACTCAATGGCAGTTTTTGGTATATATTTAGTCTTATTAAAGCAACTTTAGATTTGTATCTGACTAATTATATATATTTTTCACAACAAAGAATTCTATACTCATCCCCAAAATGAGAAGACTCAGTTCCAATATTTATCTAACATAAGCTGGATCATCTCAAATTCAATCATAAGCCCACTAAATATTGTGTTGTCTCAAGAATAAATTGTAAAATTAACCTGAAATATCTTATAGAACTACTCTATAGGGAGTGATCTTTGAGAAGCAGTTTGTTAAGAAGCAAAGGCCTCTTGACTACTAGTTGGGCGTTGCTGTTTAAACCCACTGCCAGGGCTCATTCTGACTCTACAGGACAGCCTAGAACTGCCCCTTTGGTTTTCTGAGTCTGTTAATCTTTATGGGAACAGAAAGCCTTTCTGTTTCCTCTCCAACAGAAAACACTGATCTGTCTCAGTGTGACTGGTGAATTCAGCTGTCACTAGGCTACTGGGGCCCCATTAGTATATACAAATAAACACATGTATATAGAGGAAATATGTGAAGCTGCTGTATTCTTTGTTTCAGGACTAGGTCATGAGGACATATCGTAGTTTATATCTAAGGCTTCCTTTAAGTATCTATTCCTTCTCTACCCTCAGCCCTATGTGTAGCTGCTATGGGTTTTTTTGTTTTGTTTTTTAACCTGGTGGAGTGACCTAAGGCATTTCTAAAGGGTCTAAGTACTCAGTCATCCTGCATTTTTGGGGGGATGGGGTGCTTTAATTTTTCGTTATTTTTAACAAGAAAGTAGGAAGAAGGGCTGTAGAAACTCCCTGGGTCAAGAAGAAGGCCGCTTTGTACTATTGTATCTAGCAGCATGATTTCTTTTTGCTTATTGGGACCAATAACTCAAGCCAAGGGAAGGCCCCCAAACCAAACTCAGTGCCATGGAGTCAATTTTGACTCATATCAACCTTACAGGACAGAGTAGAACTGCCTCCTTGGGTTTCTGAGGTTGTAAACCTTTATGGGAATAGACAACCTCATCTTTCCCCTGTGGAGTGACTGGTAGTTTTGAACTTCTTGTGATTTGCAGCCCAGAGCATAACCCATGATGTCATCAGAGCTCCTTAGAAAACTCCTCCCCTGGGTAAGAGGTAAAATTCCCTTGCTTCTTGACCTTTTAAGCGGAGGGTACCAGTGAGGCCCTGCCCTTACCTCCTGCCACCTCTGCCTCCCATCCATCTTGGCTTTGAAGCCAGTTCTGCATTCAACCCACGTTCCACATCTCTTCCTGCTTCCCTCCCCGCCTGACATTTGAGGTGCACATTGTGAGATCATAACAATCTAAGCTTAAACCTACTTCCCAAACTGCCTTCACCCCAGGAGCATACCCCAAAGGGACCTCATTATTCTAAAACAGCCACATTTTGCTTAAACCTGACGTGTGTCTATAACTTTTCCGTGGCCTCCCATCACACAAAACCCCACATGCTTGCTATGGAGGGTCCATGGATTGATCTTGCCCACCTCTTGAACACATCTCTTTTTGTATCTTAACTTCTTTTTTTAACTTTTTATTGTAGATTAGGTAGGGGTTTCCATTTTGGACCATCACGATTTTAAAAAGTCTCAAACATCCCAATTACTTTCTCTGTCTCCTCAGTTTTTACTCTTTCCCTCCTTGTAGAATAATATCTTTCCCTTCGCCCTGGTTAACGCCTATCTTATCTTCTAGCCTATTGCTTTTCCTTACCTCCTTTCCTTTCCAATCCCTGATGATCATCAATATCTGGTTCTTTTGGTCTAAGAAACTTTCAGCTTGATTTTTTTTAATAAGAGGGCTGGGGAACATATTTTTTTCCTGTCAAGAACCATTTGGCTATTTATAACATCATTCCTGTCAAGCAGCGAATGAATGTGATGGCTGGAATTCTCTCTCTCTGGTGAGGCCTATAATGTTAGCTGGAAATGAATAATGATGGTCTTTACATTATTTCTTTTGCCTTTGTGATTGATTAACTTTACGGAGCATAATGTCCTCCAAATTTATCCTTGCCATGAAGTGCTTTACAGTTTCATTGCCTTTCAACACATTTTAAAATACCCCGTATCTTGTTCATAATTGCTGCCACACTGGTCTTTTCCCCTGCTCCTTTTATTTGCTAAATTCTCTCCTCTTTTCAGGCCCTGATGCATGTTATTCACTTGGACTCGCCTTCTCTCCTCACAGACTTTCAGCATGGTCATGCCTTCTTGGTTTTTGGGTACGAGCTTACACTCAGGACAAAGTAGCACCCTTCTCACCATGCTTCATTTTCCCCATAGTACACATCACTCACTCCCTGGCATGGCTGCAGCTTACCTTGATGTAGTCTGCTTTCTCTACTAGAATGTAAGCTCCATGTGGGCAGGAGCTTTTACATTACTTTTGATTCACCACTGTACCCCAGGGGCAGACTGGTGCCTACTGCAGAGGAAATGCCCCCAAAGTGTTCACTGAATAATTGAAGGTTTGCCTATGCTTGTAACGTTGACAACGGTGTCCCTGTCCTGCCACAATCCCCTCCCTACCCCTTTGCAGCTCCATACACGCAACCACAAGGATGAACCTTGAGAATGTTTTGCTAGATAAAATAGGCAAATATGAATTATCTCATTTATATAAACTATCCAGAAAAGGCAAATGAAGAGAGACCAAGTTTATTAATGGCTCCTAGGAGCTGGGGGAGCCCTGGTGGCGTAGTGGTTATGCATGGGGCTGCTAACTGCAGGGCCAGCAATTCAAAACCACCAGCATCGGGAGAAAGATGGGCTTTCTACTCTTACAAGAGTTACAGCCTTGTACAGACAGGATCAGGTATCAAAAGGTCCAAAACAAACAATTATATCAATGCAAATGAGGGGGCTTAAGAGTGGAGACCCAGAGCCAATCTGTAGACAATTGGCTATTCCCCTGCAGAAGGGTTATAAGGAAGGGATGATTCAACCAAGGTGAAGTATAGCACCAACGAATCACACATCATTCTTTTAGTACATGAATGTTTTCTTCCCTGACTACCATGACATAGTACCACCTTAAATATCTTGCTAGACCAGAGAACACACATTGGTACAGATAAGAGCTCTTGACACATGGAGTTCAGTACAAATAAACCCCTCAGGAACAGTAGTGGGGGTAGCAGTGTCATGAGGGTAGGCTGGTAGGGGGATGGTTGGGGGTGGTAGAAAGAGGAAGAAGCGAGGAACCCATCACAAGGTTGGATATATTACCCCCACCCCCAAAAATAACAGAAATATGGGTGATGGGAAACAACAGACAGTATAAGATAAGAAATAATAATAATATATAATCAATCAAGGAGGGGATAAGGTGGGGAAGGGGTGGGGGAAGAGGACCTTATACCAAGGGCTCAAGTAGAAAATGTTTTGGAAATGATATGGCAGCATATGTACAAATATGCTTGATATAATTGATGTATGGAATGTTATAAGAGCTGAAAGAGCCCCTCCCCCCAAAAATGATTAAAAATTAAAAGAAAACTACTCCTCTTTTTTCCCCTGGTTGGTTCAGTAGCATAAATAAGAAGATTAAAATGGCCAGGTGGCTGTCTCATCGTCTCATGCAGTGAGAACATTTTTGTGTCAGTCGTGGAACTATCACTATACCCTCTTGGGGACAAAGATCTCCCAACCAACAGAGCTCAAAGCTACCAGGATAGGAAACAAAAATTCTTCAGGTGGATAAGTAGTGGTCATAAGAGGAGCTACTCCCATTTCGCTCCTCCATTCTGACAGTATTCATTTGACTAGCATCGTTCAATGGCCTCTCATTTAAAGTATACGTACACCCTGTAAGATAGAGCCCCGTGTTTTCGGGTCTTGTCTCCCACTTAGTTTTGTAACTGGGTGTTTAGTAAGACATTTTGCTTAAGCCAGCTACTTGTAGATGATGGAGTACAAGGTAAAACCAGTTGATTCCATGGATGTGAGCCCATTGATACACTTCCTTTGTTGTGAAATGAGTTCCATGGTGGGACACAAGAGAGACTATGAAAATGTCGTGATGGTTAGAAAGGCATTCTGAGTTCACAGACAGTAATTCTGGCAGAATCTTTATGGACACAGGTAGGTCCCTATCTAGAATATATATATTTCTCACTCTGCTATCGAGTTGATTCTAACTGTGACCCTATAGTATAGAGTAGAATGCCCCCTATGCATATCTGAGATTGTGTAATCTTTACTGGAATAGAAAGCTTCTTTTTTTCCTTCAGGGTGCTGGTAATTTCGTCCTTGCAGTTAGCAGCCCAACACATGCCCTACTTCCTCATCTTTGAGAAAGGATTAAAAAGCAAGTTTCTCAAAAACGCACTGCCACTCAGTCAGTGCCAACTCATAGCAACCCTGTATAATAGACATAGTAGAACTGCCCTTGTGAGTTTCCAAGACTATAATGCTTTACAGGTGTAGAAAGCCTTACCTTTCACCCGCGGAGCCACTGATGGTTTAGAACTACTGATCTTGTAGTTAGCAGCCCAAAGCATAACCATTACGTCACCAGGACTACCCACTCCATGGTTTATCAATGTACTCCATTTACCAGCAGGAGGCAGGCTGTTCTGCCTATGAAATGGTGCCATATTGGGAACACAATGTTGGTCTTACCTATTAGCTTGGGTACTTATCAGTGGTGTTAGCCAGCTCTGCCTCAGTAAGGGGAATTCCAAGTTGTTAATCCAAGCCATAGCTTCCCATTCAGCAACATGGACATTTTCTTTCATGGGTCCATTAAAAGAAACACTGGGGAGAGAAATTGATTGATATTCACAGAACACATTATTTTGTCCACATGATTATAAAGTCTCTTCTATAGTGGATACCCTTTGATAGGCCTTGACATGGAACACAAATGTTTTAGAAGTTTTGGTAGGTCTCTTCTGAGAGGTCCATCCACATATCTTTCCCTGAAATTCTATTTCATCAGCTTTCCACTCTTGTTTTTTCCAAGCTTCTGACTATTCAGCTAAACCCTTAGTAAATATCCACGAACAAGTATAAGATTATACTCTGAAAATCTTTTACTTCAGACATGGTGGGCAACCGAATTTACGGTGGCAAGTTTTTCCCAGATGAAAGATAAAAATGAACAATTTAACTAGAGCGATTAGTAGAAAACAGTAATGCTATCAAATATTTCAATAAAAGACAAAAAATAAAACAATAGAAAAAATTATAAAGGAAAGGATTGTTTATATAAAAGTAGAACTCAAAAAGTAGAACTTCCTAGGACAGCAAAAAATAAAGGTCAGCGAATATAAATTATTGTAATTGATTTAAAAAGTTAACATAGATGCATATTAAAAAACATTGAGACCCAATAAAAATGATATAATAGGATATAAACAGACAACTGTCACAAGAGCAGTATAGATAGAAAATTGATATATAAAACGATGTTTGATTTCAATAGTAATTTAACAAATACATATTTGTGCATCAGTCTCTTCAATTGGCAGCAATAATAAAAAAAGTATGTTTTAGAAGGGCATCATGATGAGATTATAGTAAGATTGACTTTTGTGTGAGCTCCCAATAAAGTGATTAAAAAAAATAAGATTGGCTTTTCTCATGCTACTGATGGAAAAAATGAATAAAATTTCTAAGAGAAATTTGAAAATATGTATTAAGTTCCTTAAAAAAGTAGTGATTCCCTTCTGTTTTAGTAATTTGACTCTAAAGGATCATTTTAAGGAACTAGTAAGACATGATAATTAACAGTTTTTGCTCTATAGTGAGATACTCATTGCAATATTAATTATGACAGATTACAGAACAAAACTTTTTAGAAATCTGAGTGTATTTGATGTTCATTGGAAGCTGATGTTTATTTTCTAACTAAAACTAGGAATGTCATACTAAATTGCAGTTTACTAGAATCTAAACAAATTTAGATTCTGACCCAGTGAAAATGTAATTACCATTTATAACACCTGGGTAAAGTTTTGAGATCTAGACCACAATTGGTTTTTAAATGGGTTTATAAGTTGTCTACTGATGCAGTATTAATTGGTAAGTATCTGTCTAGGCATTACAATAAAAGAATATAAGAGAAAAAAAAGAATCTAGGTCAGGGAGGGAGAGAAGAGTGGGGAAGAGATTAATTTTGTGGCTGACAAGGGCCCAAAGATAATTGTGTTCCTTTGAAAGTAAAATTTAACATATTTTGTCTGACCTTTTCTTTTTAACCAAGAACCATATTTTATATATAAACAACTATATTATTTGTAGACCACTTGTATATTTTTATACTTCATTCTCCTAATAACCTTATGAAACAGGTTTTGGTATTTTCAATTTAAAATGAAGAACTAGAAGAAAGGTTAAACAACTTATCTGAACATTTACAGTTTGTCAGATATTGATCTCAAAATCAGCAATGATGCACTGCTTAAGAATACTGACTTGGAACTTGGCTGTTTGTGTGTAAATTCTGGCTCTACAAGGTCCATTCTTGCCTTAGTCATCTTATTAATAAAGAAGGGAAAATAGACTTATTTTTATAAAATTATTGTGCTGATCAACTGAATTAATCCAAGTGAAGAATTTAGAACATTCTTGGTCCATAGGAAAAATTTAATAAATTGGTTACTTTGTTATAATTTCTGTTTATATTTTACCACAAATATCTTGGAGTTTATAATGATATATTTAAAGATACATTCATCTATATTATCCTGTTTGATTCTTTCGGCTACTTTTCAGTTTGACATAGTATTTTAATGCATTTTAAAATTTATTATATTATGAAAAAATTCCTAAATTCAAATAATTTTAAAGTGGCAATATAAGATAGATAACTTACGTTATATGCCCCAAAGTTTAGTGTTCTTATGATTTTATTTCATTAAAATAATATAGTGTGGATTTATTAATTTTAAATTTAAGTTTCAGTGCAATACTTAGAGAATTAAAATTTTCATTTTTGAGGAGAACAAGTTATTCCTGTGGTTATTAATTGATATGTTCTAGATAAGTGATATTTTGAGATTTTATGAGAAAGGACTAGAAAGTATTATGTTTCACTTTTTTTTTTTACATTTTTAACAGCTACATCCTCATCTGCAGTTTCTGCACACTCTCCTTCAGTTATTGTGACTGTTGTAGAAGGGAGAGGACTTGCCAGAGGGGAAATAGGAATGGCAAGCATTGATTTAAAAAACCCACAAATTATATTATCCCAGTTTGCAGACAACACGACATATGCAAAGGTAAATGTTTATATTCCAAGAGAATGGAAAATAGTTCTAGTGTGCAGTATGTGTATTTTTAAATCAGTGCTTTCCTAATTAGTGCACTTTCTGGTAGAATAAAGGTTATTCACCATTGCTCCACTGTAGGTTATTTTAAAGTAAAACAAAGTGGTTTTATATCTGATTTTTAATTTTTAAGGTATATTTTGTCCTAAAACTATCTTTGGCTATTATTTTAACCGTCTTAAAGTTAACTATTTGCACTGCTATCGAGTTGATGCTAACTCGTGGTCACTTTGTAGTATGGAGTAAGACTGCCCCTGCGGATTTCTGAAGCTGTAAATCTTTTTTTTTTTTTTTACATTTTATTAGGGGCTCATACAACTCTTATCACAATCCATACATATACATACATCAATTGTATAAAGCATATCCGTACATTCTCTGTCCTAATCATTTTCAAAGCATTTGCTCTCCACTTAAGCCCTTTGCATCTGGTCCTCTTTAAAGCTGTAAATCTTTAAAGGAGTAAAGATGTCTACTGAGGAGTAGCTATTGCAGTCCACTGCGAGTCCTGGTGGCATAGTGGGTCATGCTTTGGGTTGCTTACTTCAAGGTCAGCAGTTTGAATTTACTGGCTGCTCTGCAGAAAAAGATGAGGCTTTCTTTCTACTCCATAGACAGTTACAGTTTTGGAAATCCACAGGAGCAGTTCTACCCTGTCACTCAATCTCCACCTCACTACCGTCAAGTCGATGAGACTCATAGAGACCTGTAGGACAGGGTAGAAAGAAGTTCCCTTGTCCTTTTGTGCTTTCTGAGACTGCAATTCTTTACAGAGTGGAAGGGAAAGCCCTGTCCATCCTTTCCCTCAGAGCAGCTGGTGGCTTTCCAGCTGCTGGCCTTTGGATCGCAGCCCATCGTGTAACCACTATGCCACCAGGGCCCCTTACAATGTTAGTTTCCGAAATGTCTGTCTTCAAATTAGTAATACCAAGTCTTGTTCCATAGCTAATATATATGATGATTTAACTCCAAACAGTTAAGTCTCCAAAGAACTATTAGAATTTTGTTTTATAGCATTAAGAGAAGCTGACATCTTAGATCAGTCATATTGTAATCTCATTACTTAATGTTTTCACATCTTATCTTGCTTTCCTTTTATGTCACTCATCATTAGTTAGGGGCACTGTCCTATCATCCTGTGAATTTGTGTGCTCTACCTGGTAGAAATCTACTATTTCAATTTTAACAAGTTATTTAACAATAAGACTGATTTTTAAATACTTATATTTTTAATGCTCTTCATTTAGTCCCCAAATCCTCTTGGTAAGTTCCTAGGTCTTCTTTTTCTATCTAGTTACTAATTTTAAAAAATAACTAATTCATTAATAATTTAACTGATAACAGTAGTATATATTAGCTTCATTTCTGCCTATTTCATATTTTCATGTACTATTAAAAGAATAAAAAAGAATGGTTCTTAAAAGTATAAATGTAAGTATTTTTGTACCTAGAGTAGTTCTAGGAAATGTGCTTTATAGGTGAGAATTTTAAGGCGTAAGGCTGATGTTTCTCATTTGTTTATCTGTGCTCTCAGTTTTCAAGTATAGCTAGTCTTGCTATGCTGATGGCATCAGCAGAGTTATGCTCGTGGGCATCTTTATATTTTTCATAAAAATTGATACAATTCTGAGTTGAAGAATATATATTAAAATACATTCTTTTAATGTATTAAAAAATCTTACATGGAAGTATATAGAAGTTATATGAAAGAGTCCAAACGGTTTCTGGAAAAATTCCATTATATTTTAGTTCAATTTTTCCACAAACTTGTATAATCTTGAAAATTTTAAACAAATTTTTGGACTTAAAGCTATTTCAAACTGTTGTGAATAAAATACTGCTTATGTTTATGATAATATCTTATATTTTAATTTGTAGGATATATGTTTAATATATCACCATTAGAACTGTGTTTAAATGAAATATACTCAGATAATTAAAACAGTTGTAATTTTATAGTTATATATTATTTTAAAGTACATATCCATTAAATTTTTTGTGAAAAACATGAAACTTTGTTTTAGAATACTTTCATTGCTTACATTTAAGGAGTTGCTTACTTAAATTATTTCAGGTGATTACTAAGCTCAAAATTTTATCACCTTTGGAAATAATAATGTCAAATACTGCTTGTGTTGTGGGGAATTCGACCAAGTTGTTTACTCTGATTACAGAAAATTTCAAGGTAATTGATTTTTATTCTTAATAGTTACATTCAAGATCTTCTTTATTTAAAACCTATTTTATAATAGCATACGAACAACAATTTTCTTAACTTTGTATTTAGTAACCTAAAGTTATTACTAAGTATAAATCCTAATCAAAGGAACTATATACTATTACAGACAATAAAAATGACAGCAAATATTACCTAAGTTTACACTCTTGATTTACTTTACATAAAAGAAAAATACTCTAAGAAGTTGGGAGAGTTTCACAGAATATACAAGAGGCAGATCTTCAAAGACAGCATACATAAGTCTCCTTAGGTATTAAAACCACCTGCTATTTAGTCAAATCTATCTCATGGAGAATCCATAGGTATCAGAGTAGAACTGTACTTCATATTTCAATGACTGATTTATTAGAAGTAGATCACCATGCTCTCTTCCAAGGTTCCTGGAGTTGAGTCAAGCTTTAATCATTTACGTTAGCAGTCAAATGTGCTAATTATTTGTACCACATATAGACTCTTTCCTTTGGTATATTGTTGGTTGTTGTAAGCCGACCTTCATTTGGCCGCTTGAGTTGTGATGTGCACAACTGCATTGCTATTCATAGGATTTTCATTGGCTTATTGTTGGAATCAGATCTTCAAGGCACAAAACCACTTATCAGCAAGAACTTTTTCTTCAGGGAATTTGATCAGTAGTGGTTCAGCTTTCATTGGTAGTATGTATTATTTCAAAATTAGCTACTACTGTAGCCTTCACCTCTGGACTATGACAAGAAAGTGTGGTAGAATCTTGCCCAGCAAATTTTTGGCTCTCTGTAAAGGCTTTTCTATCATGTAGTTTATCTCTTCTCTCTAGCAAAGCTCTTTGGTTTTTAGAATGGGTCCTATGATTACAAATCAAGTAGGTAGGATTACTATTATAATAATGTCTGAGAAGGGCAAATTATTTCCAGAATGTTATATTTTATTATATTTGTATATGAGACAGTAACCCCCCAAACCAGAATAAAACTCTGCTGGGCGGAGCCTTTGTAGTACGCATTTTTCCTGCTAGGTGACCATCAAGCACCTTGTTCTGAGTTAGTGTACCTAGTGACTGCCACATGGGAAGGTTCTCTCTGATTACAGTGAACTTTTTCGTAAAAGCAGTTGTGCTTGAACCTCGTTTTTTTGTGATGGCTGATTTAAGAGAACAGCGTGCAGCTGTGAAATTTTGTTTCCTGCTCATGAAAATACCGCAGGAACTGTTGTGATAGTGAACACAGCATACAAGGACAGAGTTATGGGGAAAACTCAAGTGTACTAGTGGTTTTCTCATTTCAAAAAAGGCAAAATGTTGATTGATGACAAACCTTATTCTGGATGTTCGGTTTCACAAGGATGAAATGTTGACTTGCAGTGCATTTGGAGTTTGTTCCACCAGGCCAGACTGTTAAGCAAGCTTTTTATTTGGAGGTTCTGAAAAGATTACATAAAAATGCGTGACAAAAATGGCCTGATTTGTGGAAGACAGGGGCTGCTTTTGCCACCACTACAATTCACCTGCTCATGCAGCCATCTTAGTGTGCCAGCTTTTGGCAAAAAAACAGAATGCCTCGCTTGCCCCATACACCTTACTCACCTGACCTCGCTCGATGTGACATCTTTTTATTTCCTTGAATGAAGAGGGACATGAAAGGATAGCAATGTGATGATGGTAGAAGTGGTGAAGAAAAAAATGAGCAAGGTGCTGTTAGCCATCCAAACAAGCGAGTTTGAAAAATGTTTCCAAGAATGGAATCACAAATTTGGCAAATGCCTAAGTGTAATGAAGAGAACTTTGAAGGTAATAAGGTTGTTTTGTAAAAAAAAAAAAAAAAATTAAATACATAGCTCTGGAAAAAAACTATGTTTTTGAGAGGGCACCCCCTCATATTTATCTTTTATATATTTGGAACAAAACTAAGATTTGGGATTAAATGAGTTTTCTTACTATTTTTAATGTAGTCTGTACCTGAAATCATCGAAGAGTTGATGCGGTGGTCTTAGATAGCCTAACTGAGCTCTCTTTCACTCAATTCCAGATGTAAAAATGCCATGGAGATGGTATCTGACTTCTAACTTTCACAGAGATGGAGGAGGGGAGAGTCATATTAGCATCAGCCAAGGCTGATTCCCATGTGGTTCAGGGCAGGCAAACCTCCACCCTCGAATCCATTGGACCAGTTTTGATATCAACTATGTATCCCATGGTACTCTGCATCTCTATGGGTTCACTAATTCATTGCAGTAGCCCCCCCCCAAACTCACAATGCTAAAAATAATAGGGTTTATTAGAGAAGTTAATAGGTTGCAATGTAGGATTAGGAACACTCAGTATAAAGTTCTGCACTCCAGACAACCTCTTCTCAGCTATGTCTCCAGGTAGTTGTGGCATTCAAATAAATTAACAACCAGTTGGCTGTCCTAACAACCATTTTAAGTGTAAAACAATGATATATCAAAATCTAGTTTATTTGATAAGTTATTACTTTTAAAAGAATCATTTTATTGGGGCTTATACAACTCATCACAACCCATACATCCATCCATTGTGTCAAACACATTTGTACATTGGAATGTCTCACTTAACCCACTTCCCTGTTGTCCATCCCCCAGGGAGGAGGTTATATGTAGATCCTTGCAACCGATTCCACCCCAACCCCCCTCCACCCTCCAGTATCACCACTCTTACCACTGGTCCTGAAGGGATCATCTGTCCTGGATTCCCTGTGTTTTCAGTTCCTGTCTGTACCAGTGTACATCCTCTGGTCTAGCTGAATTTGTAAGGTAGAATTGGGATCATGATAGTGAGGGGAAGGAAGCACTTAAGAACTAGAGGAAAGTTGTATGTTTCATCGTTGCTACACTGCACCCTGAGACTGTCTCTCGTTCCCTCCCCATGTCCCTTCTGTAAGGGGATGGCCAGTTGCCTACAGATGGGCTTTGGGTCCCCAATGTGCACTCCCCGTCATTCACAACAATAAGATATTTTGTTCGTTGATGTCTGATACCGGATCCCATCAACACCTCGAGGTCACACAGGCTGGTGTGCCTCTTCCATGTGGGCTTTGTTGCTTCTCAGCTAGATGACCGCTTGTTTACCTTCAAGTCTTTAAGACTCTATATCTTTTGATAGCCGAGCACTATCAGCTTTCTTGACCACATATGCTTATGGATACATTTGTCTTCAGCAATCTTATTGGGAAGGTGGGTACCCACTGATATGATTTTTTGTTCTTTGATGCCAGATACCTGATCCCTTTGACACCTTGTGGTCACAATGTGTTGTTTCTGAGCTAGATGGCCACTATAAGTTATTACTTAAAATAAGAACAATTAACCAAAAATCAAGCCAAACTCACTGCCATCTAGTCAATGCTGACTCACAGTGACCACAAAGGACAGGCTAGAACTTCCACTGTGTGTTTCTGAGAGTTTAACTCTTTACAGGAGTAGAAAGCTCTATCTTTCTCCTGAGGAGCAACTTGTGGTTTTGAATTGCTGGCCTTGGGTATCACAGTCCAATTCGTTATCACTAGGTAACCAATGTTCCCTTAAGAACAATAAGTACACAAAACTAGATTATGTTTTAAGAAAGAGTTGTAAAATACTAATGAAAAATATTAAATAATAACCTGACAAAAGCAATAAAACTGTCATTGAAGATATTCCCATAGTGTTTCTTGCTTGGCGCCCTCACTTGCAATGTTCTTCATGTTTATTGAGCATCATGGGCTGTTAGATTTATTCTTAATCATCTTTTAACCATACGGGTAAGATCCCATTCTTTGAGTAGGACAATAGTCATCATGCTTGCTATATTAGAAAGAGGTGACTTATTTTCTCAGAACATATTATCTTTATCTTTGAAAACCCCCTTCCCTAACTTACAGCAGTTCTGATGATATTTTAGCTCTTTGAACACCTTTAGGAATTGTATAATTCACTCATAATATCTCACGAGAATTTGGGGCATAAGTGAAAGCTGAAATGATAACAGAAAGCATGTCACCTACTGGTTGTTTGACACTTTTTCTCTCTACACTATATATTTATTTATGGAAGTTACAAATGTAAGGACATCAAAATGTAGTATTTAATCAAAAGTATAACATGATGACATGAATAAATAGTTATTACAAACATAGCTCCTATTTTATTACATAAATGGATTGAATGAACGTTACCATAGGTACTTAGAATACGCTGTTGCATGAAGATGAGTATCAGAAAGAGTAAGAAATGTAAATTTGTGATTCCTGCACTAAGAGAAACCTGATTACAAGTGCCATCTTAAAAAATTTGTCAAACTAAACAAAAAAGCAGGTGTCTTTTCTGTTGAACTGGTGCAAACCAGCTGGATCCCACCACTGCCTCCAGGGATGCCTCAAACCCACCGCCATTAAGTTGATTATGACTCCTAACAAGCCTATGGAAAAGGGTAGAACTGACCCTGTGAATTTCTGAAGTTGTAATTCTTTATGAGCCACCTCTTAGTTTTGAACTCCTGGCTTTTTGGTTAGCAGCCCAACATGTAGCCCACTAGGCCATGCAGGCTCATAGGTAGTTGAAAACATCATTTCAAAGTGTCCCTAACTGTGTTATACAAACAGCAGAGAACTGCACACACACACATTTTATATAACGCCCACCAGGAGACAAGTGGTAAGAGGCTAAGATCTCACCAATGTAAATAACCAATTAAATGCAAATAGAGCAGCATCATAGTTATCTTGGAGACAACAACTTCAGTTCACTAGAAGAAAAAGGACAGAAAAGCTCAAACAAATGATCGATACACAGTCATACGATATTTCTAAGGAACAAAAAGACATAGGAACTATCTGATTAGGAATTCAAAAGAATGATATGTGGATTCCTTCACTTGATTGAAAGAAAGATTGAGAAATCTGCAGATGAAATAAAGAAAAACATAGGGAAAATAGGGGAAAAATAGTAAAATTCAGGAAAACACTATAAGAACAACCTGACAAAATAAATGAAAACTTATAAACCATAAAAATGTAATAAGAATCCAAATGATTAATACTAAGATTTCAGAAATAGATATTGCAATGAAAATTCAAAGTGGCAGAATTTAACCAATGGAAGACTGAGGAAAAATAATTTTAAAAAATTTAAAAGACCAATAGAAAAAATACTAAGAAAACCTAAGAATTGCAAAGAATAACTTACACGCAATCACAATTCCAGAACAGGAAGAAACAAAAAAAAATCATAGAAAAAAATTGTTGAAAAATTATAGGAATAAAATTTCCTTAACCTCATGAAAGATGTGAAGATAAGCATTCAAGGAACTAAATGAACCCCAAATAGGATAGGCCTTCTTAAGAAAATCACCATGACATTTCAGAATCAAACTTTCCAAAGAAACGACTGAGACTTGCAAAAACTGAAAATCTGCATCGAAGAGTTGCAGCCATGGCTGTGCGCTACCCTTTGGCCGTGGGCCTTGACAAGGGCCACAAGGTGACCAAGAACGTGAGCAAGCGGAGGCACAGCCGCCACCGCGGGCGCCTCACTAAGCACACCAAGTTCGTGCGGGACATGATCCGGGAGGTGTGCGGCTTCGCACCCTATGAGCGAAGGGCCATGGAGCTGCTCAAGGTCTCCAAGGACAAGCGGGCACTGAAGTTCATCTAGAAGTGGGTGGGTACACATATCCGGGCCAAGAGGAAGAGAGAAGAGCTGAGCAACGTGCTGGCCACCATGAGGAAGGCCGCTGCCAGGAAGGACTGAGTGCCGTGCCCCCCTCTCCCCACCCCCAAAATAAAGTCTTTCCAGAAAAAAAAAATTGAAAATCTATCTACAATGGATAACCAGTATAATTAGCTCAGATTCATCAAGAGAAACTATATAGGCAAGAAGGCAATAGGATGAGATATATATAAAACAAAGAAAATGCCACCCAATAATCATATAACCAGAAAAATTTCCCCTTAATTATGGTGATGAAATTAGGACATTTCCAGATAAATAGAAGTTAAAAGAATTTGTAAAACCAGCCCAACCTAATGAGAAATACTAAGGAGAATTCTCTGAATGGATCACCAACAACAGTAGACAGTGACCTGACATTACCATAATAGGACTGTGTTAGTCTGGGTGGACTAGAGAAACAAATTCATAGACACTCATGTATATAAAAAAGAGCTTTATACACAAGAGCAATCCAATATTGAGAAAACATCCCAGCCCAGTCCAGATCAATTCCATATGTCTGATATTAGCCCATATGTCCAATACCAATCTATAAGTTCCTCTCCAGACTCACACAACACAAGCAATGATGCTGAATTCAGAAAGATCATAGGCCCATGGGTGGAAAGTCTTGTGGATCTAGCAGTAGTGGAAGCATCTCAGCGCTGGTGTGGGTCTCCACCTGGCTCCTCCAGCTCCAGGGCTCTGGCTGTGTCAGCATAGTTCCATCAGGCTCATCAGTAATGTCTCAAGGAGTGAGCCTGTGTCCTGCCTCCAGTGAGTTGTTTATCTCCTACTGTCTCCAAATGAGATCATCAAGTTGTGATTGATTAATAGTCTAAACTCCATCCTTTCACTCTTTTTAAAAAATTATTTTATTGGGGGCTCGTATAACTTATCACAATCCATACGTACATCCATTGTGTCAAGCACATTTGTACATTTGTTATCATCATTTTCAAAACATCTTCTTTCTACTTGAGCCTTTTATATCAGCTACTCATTTTTCCCTCACTCCTCGACACTCCCTCCCTCATGAACCCTTGATAATTCATTTTTTTTTTCATATTTTACACTGACCATGTCTCTCTTCATCCACTTTTCTTTTGTCCATTCCCCTGGGAGAGGGTTATAGGTAAATCATTATGATAGGTTTCCCCTATATCCCCCTACCTTCCCCTTCCCCTCTTGGTATGGTTACTTTCAATATTGGTCCTGAGGGGTTTATCTGTCATGGGTTCCCTGAGTTTCCAGTTCTTATCTGTGCCCATGTACATGTTCTGTTCTAGCCAAATTTGTAAGGTAAAATTGGGATCATGATAGTGTGCGGGGGGAAGTATTAAAACATTAGAGGAAAGTTGTATGTTTCATTGGTGCTATACTGCACCCTGACTGGCTTATCTCCTCCCCATGACCCTTCTGTAAGGGGATGTCCAGTTGCCTACAGATGGGCTTTAGATCTCCATTCCACACTCCCTCAATCACAATATGACTTTTTGTTCTTTAATGCCTGATACCTGATCCTATTGACACCTCGTGATCACATAGACTGGTGTGCTTCTTCCATGTGGGCTTTGTTACTTCTGAGCTAGATAGCCGCTTGTTTTTCTTCAAGCCTTGAAGACCCCAGATGCTATATCTTTTGATAGCTGGGCACCATCAGCTTTCTTCACAACATTTGCTTAAACACCTCTTTTGTCTCCAGTGATTGTGTCGGGAAGGTGAGAATCATGGAATGCCAGTTTAATAGAGCAAAGTGTTCTTGCATTAAGGGAGTACTTGAGTAGAGGCCCAATGTCCATCTGTTACCTTAATGCTGAACCTTTAAATATATGCACATAGATGTATTTTCCCATGGTCATATATAAATATATTTACATATGTACACAGCTGTATTTAGACCTCTATAAAATACCCTTTGCCTCCTAGTTCTTTTCTCTATTTTCTTTTACTTTCTTGTCCCACTGTCATGCTCAGCCTTCATTTGGGTTTCAGTAATTCCTCTTGGTTGCATTGCCCTTGATCCAGTCCCACCAGGCCTCCTACTACCTCCTCGCCATCAATTTTAGATCACTTGTTCTCTTGTCCCTGGGGTTGTTAACACCCACTTCCTTTCCCCCCGCCCTTGAGCCCTTGGTATCAGTTACTCATTTTCCCCTCCCCACCTCCCTCCCTTATGAGCCCTTGATAATTTATAAATTATTATTATTTTCTCATATCTCACACTGTCTGGTGTCTCCCTTCACCCACTTTTCTGTTGTCCATCCCCCAAGGAGGGATTATATGTAGATCTTTGTGATTGCTTCTCCTTTTCTACCTCACCTTTGCTCCACCCTCCCAGTATTGCTATTCTCATCGGTGGTCCTGAGGGGTTCATCTGCCCTGGATTCCCTGTGTTTCCAGTCCTATCTGTACCAGTGTACATCCTCTGGTCTAGCCAGATTTGTAAGGGCTAGAATTGGGATCATGATAGTGGGTGTTGAGGAAGCATTAAAGAGCTAGAGGAAAGTTGTACGTTTAATCGTTGCTACACTGTGTCCTGATGTAGGAGTGTTTTCCAGTCAAGTCTGATAGGGTGCCAAACCCTGGCCCAAAAGTCTATTTTTGGTATTCCCTGGGGACTTTGTTGCTCTGTTCCCTTTGCTGTTCTGTTGCACACCCTTAGTCTTTCACCTTGGTGTGGTACTTATCATTTTCAACTGCATGATAATAGAAAATTTACCTCAATTTTCAGAATTTACTTAATCTGAAATTGGGGTTATTTATATGGCTGTGAAGTTTAGATGAGTTAACGTAAAAATATATTGGTATGTAACAAATTTTAGGTTTCTGGGGTGGTTTACTTCAGTTCTTACTTCTCAACACTGAAAGAATCAACATGGCAGAAGCATTTTTGTAATCCAAGTGTCTTATGAGGGAAAGGGAAATTTCAGGTATCACAGTCTCAGAAGTACAGGATATCTCTGGAAGTGTACATGGCTGCATGGCAGGGCAGTGAGTAATTCTTTACTGGAAATGGCTGTTTCAGGAGATCATGGAAAAACATGTGGAAGGAATACTGGAATGGGGACACAGAATCAGCATACAGAACCAGGAGCAGGAAATCCCAGGAGGCCAAGAGACCTAGTGCCCCAAGTGGGCATGCAGGCCCACACCCTCATGAGGAATCTCACCCTCTGCTTGCAGCATGTACCTGAACAAGAGAGGAGTGGGCGGCCTTCTTTAACCACTCCCATCCCTACTGGCTGGGCAGGCATGGTTGAGAGTATTGGCTAATATCATTGACTGCATTTAGTGCTGCTACCTGTGTGATAGCATGTCACTGGTGCCTGACATTGTGTGTGGGCCCAGGTTGAATTTTCCTATCAGTGTCTGATGGGTGCCTGACTTCCCTGCAACCCCTTTATGTAGCCCGACTAGCAATTGCTTTTTCCTAGGTAGGCATTCAGGAAGACAACTACCCTTTGTCTTTAATCCAGGGACCTGTAAAAATTACCCATGCATGATTTTTTGTTTTGTTTTGGCATCACAACTTTTTTCAAAGTCCATTGTTTTCTCATTACCTTTTCTGTTCATTATTTTAAAGTACATATACCTTTTGTTTACTACTGCATACTTCTTTCTTTCCTCTTTAAAAACCATTCTATTATTTCCTTCTCCCTGTTCTAAAAAAGTTATATCAAGATAGATTTTACAGGTCCCATAGGTGGAATTAATCTTTTCATCTTCCTAACTATCACATAGGGACATACTGTTTTTCAGTCATGATAGACTGTAGACTGAGTAACCGTAGAATGAAGTTTCTAGACAGCAGAAATCTCATATTTGTTTGTTATGATTGTATCTAATATGTTCAGCTCATTTAATGAAAAACTTATTGGCTCTCTCTTGTGTGCCAAATAACTGAACCATGTACTGGAAATTAAAAATTTAATAATACGCTATTTTTCCTTGATAGAGCTCACAGTTTAATTGGATAAACACATGACAGGCTTCAAAAGTTTATGGGAAATGGATTGAAAAGATCATGGATTTTCCCCTGTACTTTTGAAGCCCTCTTGCCTAAATACATATTTATAATTCACTGTGATATGTGCAGTAATATAGGTGTGCATAAAAGTAGTTTAGATTGCTGAGTGATGAAGTGATGAGGGAGGAGAGGGTGATGTCAGGAAAAACTTTCTAGAGGAGTGGAAATTTGAGAAGAATTCTAAAAGTTAAAAACTTTAAAAATGCTCATGTAACAATAGTCTCATAAGAGCTACAGACTGCATTGTTTTGAGAGAATATTATTTTGGTAAGTAATTGAGAAATCCTGTTAACTATAGAAACCATTAAAATAAAATTTAAATTATACTTAAATGGCCTAGCTGCATGTTGAAATGTGTTTAAGAATGAAATTTTGGTCAAGTGTATGCAATTTTAAATTGTGGTTTTTAAATAGAAATCTCTTTTCAGAATGTTCACTTCACTACTATCCAAAGGAAATACTTCAACGAAACAAAAGGATTAGAGTACATTGAGCAGTTATGCATAGCAGAATTCAGTACTGTCTTAATGGAGGTTCAGTCCAAGTAAGTTTTGGCTTACACAAAGTAATAAATCTCTGGTACGAGTTCCATGAAGACAAGATCTTTTATCTTTTGTTCTTGGTTGTATCCTTACTAAAATGCTTGCATCATAATATATGCCCAGCAATTATTGATATAGTAAAACAAATAATTAAACATAAAAATCCCTTTATAACTCTTCACAGATAATGCATGTTCTACCAATGGAAGGTTTGTGGCAACCATGCTTCGAATGAGTCAGCCATTTTCCCAACACCATGTGTTCACTTTATGTCTCTGTGGCACATTTTTGTAGTTCTCCTAATTTTTCAAACACTTTCATTATGCTGTTCAATGCTTAGTGGATTACAGTATAGTATAAATCTAACTATTTTCAATAGTTTTGTTGGCATATAATTCACATCATTCAATTCAATAGTTTAATCACATCAAGAAGGGTTATACAGTTATCACCACCATCAGCTTTAGAACATTTTCTTCATTCTTGTACTTATCATTATCTGCTTCTTATTTACCCTCAACTTCCCTGCCATACCCCAGTTACTGTTTCTATACATATTCCTATCCTGGATTTCATATAAAGAACAACATTAAAAATCCCAAAGTTAACAAAAATAACAAAGTGAAACAGATAAACACTTCAGTTGAAAAGAAAGCAGGTATGGATTGATATAAGAGCTGTAAGAGCCCCCAATAAAATGATTTTTTAAAGAAAAAAAGAAAGCCAATAAATACCATTATAATAAACCTGGAAAAAACTGAAAAAAAAAAAAAAGAAAGCAGGAAACATTAACAACTAGAACAAATTTAAATGGGTCATAAGGGATATGACACTAAATTATAACCTAAATTATGACACTAAAAATTATAACTGCATCTGCAACAACCCACTTTCCAATGTATACATAACTTAAAAAATAATTTTATTGGGGGCTCGTACAACTCTTATCACAATCCATACTGTATACATAACTCTTACGTGTACCAAGAAAGCAAAATTTTGCCTGACTCACGTATTGTGGTATTTGCTCTAATGTGGTGGTCTGAAATTGAACCTACAATATCTCTAAGGCATGCTGGACTTTCCCAGGTTTGTTGTAATCTATTTATTGTATGTTGCTCTCTTGATTTTGGAGAGAAAAATCTCAAATAGCTATCAGAAACTAGCAATGTGAGGCCATAGAACTCAAATGGAGTTAAAGCTGTGTTCATATTACTTTATATCTTTTCCATTACAATAGTGTAAGACAGGTAATGATATTTTTGGAAGAGATATATCTTGAAACATGCTGCATGCATACTGTTTTTGAACCTGATTGAACTGCCCTGGTGTCTCACTTACTCACAGTGGCTATTACTCAACAAGACTGTAGGATGCTTTCTGGTGCATTGGAACCTCTTGATTCTACTTTAAAAATGTCCAGCTCTTTTGGCAGTATTAGAATACTTAGAATGGCATTGAATATTGTCCTCTAACATACGATTTTTTAACATATGATGTTGCCATCATCATTTTCTAAACATTTGCTTTCTATTTGAGCCCTTGGAATCCGCTCCTTAAATCCTCCCTCTAATCTATGATTTATTGGAGTTTAATGTACATTATATTATACATTGTATAATACATTATACAATATATCTAAGCTTCACTAATAAGTACACATTTTCAGAAAATTAATGTTTATTTTTATATTTAAGAGGTTATCTAGTTTTAAAGAATAGGTGCTTTTTTCATGTGTTAAGCTAATATATATATAACTTCTTATAAGACATGTGTTTCCTTTTATAGCAATAATTTCTTTATTCTACAGACTTACAGTAATGATTTATCATTGGTCACCTTACAGGTATTACTGCCTTGCAGCTGTTGCAGCTTTGTTAAAATATATTGAATTTATTCAAAATTCAGTTTATGCACCCAAATCGCTAAAGATTTGTTTCCAGGGTAGTGAACAGACAGCTATGATAGATTCTTCATCAGCCCAGAATCTTGAATTGCTAATTAATAATCAGGACTGTAGGTAAGACCATTCTGTATTTTTTCTTACAAAATAATGCAGTGTATACTTTTGTGTCAATTTTTTCTATTAATAGTTGCTTTAAGTTTTAAAATTTTTTGATGGAAAATATTGATCAAACAATTTGAATCATTGTACTACTGTTACACTGGTTGATTGAATTACCAATATTAGGTTTTTAAAATATTTTTTTGTCCAGAATAATGATTAAATTAAAATAACCAGCTTAAAAGCTTCAAACACAAGGAACTTAAGGGGCTCTGTAATTATTTAAATTAAAACCAACAAAAGCTCAGTCATCAAGCTGATTCTGACTCATAGTGACTGTGCAGATACTTTTACTTTCTCCCATGGAGTAGCTGGTGGATTTTCACCACTGACCTTGTGGTTAACAGTCCAGAACTTAACCCAACAACTCCACCAGGGGTCCTTTAATTATTTGAGAAGATAAAAATAGCTGGTTAACTTGGTCTGTGCTGTACAAGTGCTGTTGTTGTTAGGTGCCATCTAGTCTATCCTGCTTCATAGCAACCCCTACACACAGCAGAAGGAAACACCGCAAGGTCATGTACCATCCTCACAATGGTTCTTGTGTTTGAGTCTGTTGTTAGCCCACTGTGTCAGTCCATCTGCCTGAGGGCCTTCCTCTTTTTCATGCCCCTCCACTTTTCCAAGCGTGATGTCCTTCTCCAGGGCCTGGTCTCTCCTGACAGCATGTCCAGAGTATATAAGACAGTCGTGCCATCCTTACCTCTAAGGAGCATGCTGACTATACTTCTTCCAAGGAACATCTGTTTTTCTTCTGGAAGTCGATGATACTTTCAATATTCTTCAGCAACACCAGCGTTCAAATGTGTTGACTCTTCTTCAGTATTTGTTATCCAATATGCAACTTTCACGTGCATATGAGACAATTCAAAATACCATGGCTTGGATTAGTCTTGCCTTAGTCCTAAAAGTAACATCCTTGTATTTTAACTTCTTTTTTTTTTTACACTCCTGCTCCAACCTAAACTAGTTGCTTTTTATTTTTTAAATTTTTAAAAAACATTTTATTAGGGGCTCGTACAACTCTTATCACAATCTATGCATAAACATACATCAATTGTATAAACCACGTCTGCACATTCCCTGCCCCAATCATTCTCAAAGCATTTGCTCTCCACTTAAGCCCTTGGCATCAGGTCCTCTTTTTTTCCCCTCCCTTCCCCCTACCCCCGTGTTTTAACATTTTAAAGAGGTCTTATGGGGCAAGATTTACCCAATGAAATGCATTCTTTGATCTATTGACTCCTGCTTCCATGTGCATTGATTGTGGATCCAAACAAAATGAAATCCTTGCCAACTTCAATCTTTTCTCTGTTTATCATGATGTTACCTATTGGTCCACTTGTGAGGATCCTGGTCTTCTTTATATTGAATTGTAATCCATACTGCAGACTGCAATTGTTGATCTTCATTAGCAAGTGCTTCAAGTCTTCATCACTTTCAATGTAATTTTCATATTGCTGATTGTTAATAAGCCTTCCTCCAAGGCTAATGATAGATTCTTCATATAATCCAGCTTTTCTGATTATTGGTATAGCATACAGATTGAATAAGTGTGGTGAGAGAATACAACCACAGCAGCCTCTTGATCCATCTGCAAGTTCTGCTGGAGCACAATGAAGTGTTCTAGAATTCCCATTCTTCTCAAGGCTATCCATACTTTGTTATGGGTCCCACAGTTGAATGCCTTTCCATAGTAAATAAAATACAAGTAAACATCTTTCTAGTATTTTCTGCCTTCAGTCAAGATCCCACTGATTTTGACAATGATATCTTCTTTGTTCACATCCTCTCTGGAATCTGACCTGACCATCTGGCAGCTCCCTGTCAATGTACTGCTGCAGCTTTGTTGGATGATCATCAGTAAAATTTGACTTGCATGTGATATCAATGCTATTGTTTTATAACTTGCGCAGAGGCAGTATTATTATCATATAGTAAGTGTATTCATACCAAAAGGTGCATAAAAAGTAGGCTCAAAGCAAAGAGGTAGTTAATTCATCTTAGGTAAGAGGTAAGGGGGATTAATTAGGAAAGGACCTTTAAGGGAGATGATACCTGGGCTGAGTTTTTAACTATCAATAAAAATTATTCAGATGAAAAAGTAGGAAAAGGTGTCCTGACTGAATAACATGAACAAAGCTTACAAGGTTTAAACAGTACCAAATCTGGATCCCTTCTTACCATTTTGAAGGTTACAACCCTATTCCAAAGACATTCTCTGTAGCCTTGACTACCTCACTAGTCTCTTATCTGGCTTTTTCTTACCATCTTGCCTACAATTAGCCTTCTCTTCATAGAAGTTAATGATCCTTTTAATCTAGAAATCAGAGTTTGTTAGTCTTCTGACTTAAATTGTCCAGTCTTTCCCATTTAATTTAGAATTGGATTCAAACTTTTTACTGTGACCTACAAGGACTTCTCTGACATCTTCAGCTGTATCTCCCTTTATTCTTATATCGTTCTTATATTCGTTCATCAACCTTGATTTTCTGGTTTTAGAGTCAGACTTCCTGAGCTTGACTTCCTTGTTATTTACTAGAAAACCTGGAAAAGTAACTTAATTTCTGTTTTTCAGTTCCTTTGGTTATAATATGTATCTAATATGTATAATATGCCCACTTCATACTATAGATGATTAGAATTTAATGTAAAATGCTTAGAACAATGCCTGGTATATATTAAATATTCAGTATATGCTAGCTGTCTTTATCCTCATCATCCTTATGCTGTCACTTTTGCATAGCTGCCTCTTATCATTCAACTTTCAGATCATCTGTCTAATACATAGCCAGGTCTTTCTCAACCAGTTTAACTAGAGCATTCTTGCCGCACTATCTATTCCTGTTCTGTTTTGCGTTTCTGCTCCTGAAATTATTTTCTTTCTTTATATGGTTGTCTGTCAGTTGTCTATCTCTCCTCATTTTCTGTCATATTTATAGAAATGCACTGTTGGTAATGAATTGAGAATATAAGAGCTATGAGGGTAAGAATCATGTTTATGTTATATGTTCAGCACTTACCATAAAACTTGGCATACCATGTTTGTTGTTAGTGCTGTTTAATTAGTTCCAACTCATAGACAATCCATGTACAACAGAATTACACGCATTCTGCACCAGTTCCGCACCATCCTCATACTTGTTGTATTTGACACCCTTGTTGTTGCTATGATGTCAGTTCATATTTTTGAGGATCTTCCTCTTTTTCACTGAGACTGTGCTTTATCCAGGGAGTGACACCTCCTAACAACATGTCCAAAGTATCTGAAAAGAAGTCTTGCTAGGTTCAACTTCAAGGAGCATTTTGGTTGTATTTCTTCCACGACAGATTTGTTTGTTCTTCAGGGAGTCCATGATACTTTCAATATTTTTTTTACCAATACCATAATTCAGATGCATCAGTTCTTCTCCAGGCTTCCTATTCCTTATCCAACTTTCACATGCATATGAGATGATTGAACATATCTCTAAAACACTTTTTTTTTACATTCTTTGCCCTAATCATTTTCTTTTTCTTTTTTTTTTAATACTCTAAAACACTTTAAAGAGGTCTTTTGCACAGCAGATTGGCAGTAAGTTTATGGAATGCTGCTTCCGTGAGTGTTGATTGTGGTTCCAAGCAAAGTGAAATTCTTGCCAACATCAGTGTTTTCTGTTTATCATGATGTTGTTTATTGGTCCAGTTGAGAGAAAACTTTAAGTTTCTGTAAGTAATACTGAAGGCTGAAGCCTTTTATCTAAATCAGCGAGTGCCTCAAGCCTTCTTGCCATTCAGCACTTAAGGTGGTGTCATTGTGGATTGCAAGTTGTTAATGAGCTTTCCTCATTAACATTTCTGAAATTATATTGTCCTTCACATAGTCCAGCTTCTGGATTTATTTGCTCAGCATACAGATTGAACCTTATGGTGGAAGGATACAACTATAACACACATATTTCTTCATTTTAAGCTATGTAATATTTCCTTATTCTGCTTGAATGACAGCCTTTTGGTTCCACATGAGCACAAATAAGCTCTCTAGAATTTCCATTCTTTGCAATGTTATCATTAGTTTGTTGTGATGCACACAATTGAATGCCTTTGCATAATCAATAAAACATAAGCTTTTATTGTCACATACCATATGGGCTCTATAAATATTTTTTAAGTGTTAGAATGAACTAACATTTTTGTATACACCATAACTTAATAAATAGTCCAATGAGGTGAATTCTTATAACACATCATTTCTAATGATCATTTAGAAATTATGAAATTTTCTTTTAATTGCAATTTTTCCCTACTTAAATTATACCAAAATGATTTTTACTAGTCATTTATTTTATCAATGTATACATTTTTTCTTCTAAGAATATACTATTAATATATTACTTTGATTGATGGAATATCATGGGTTAAAATGTTATATCAGTTTTTTAAATTGTAATTAGCTTATGGAAAAGTAATTCAGTGCAAGGAGAAATGGAATCCTTGGTATTCAAAGCTAGATACTTGGGATATTGGTAGAAGTAGAGATTCTCAGGTTTGATCTCAGACCTGAATCTGAACCTGAATTTTAACAAGTTCTCAGATGATCTAAAGTTTAAGCATCTTTGTATAGATTATAGGATTATATAATTAGAAAGTTGAAATGTAATTATTTTGGATTTTCTTTTGTATGTTTAATTAAAATATTCTAACTTATGTTTTCAAAGGAATAATCACACGCTCTTTGGTGTTCTAAATTATACTAAGACTCCTGGAGGAAGTAGAAGACTTCGTTCTAATATATTAGAACCTTTAGTGGATATTGAAACCATTAACATGAGATTAGATTGTGTTCAAGAACTACTTCAAGATGAGGAACTCTTTTTTGGACTTCAGTCAGGTAAATTGATATTGCCTAATTTCAGAACTATAAATGACTAAAAAAAACTAGAAAAGAGACACAGGGTTAAAGGAAGGCAGTTAGTTAGAAAACCAACAGGAAGAAAGTTAGATAACTGATGTTTTCCCCACTTAACGAATAACCACCTGAGAGCTTTCTTTCCCCAAGAGCTTTCATCAAAGTCTATTGTCCCCCATTGGCTCAATGCCTATCTCTAAACCAAGCATTGTCTCCGTAAGAGTGCATCACTCTGACTGCCCAGCCTGTCCCAATGAGCACCACCGAGATTGAAAGTGGACTCAATACCACCCAACCATGTGGAATGAAAATGGAAAGGGTATTCCCTAAGGCAGCGGTTCTCACCCTGTGGATCACAACCTCTTTGGGGGTCTAACGACTATATCACAGGGATCGCCCAATTCATAACAGTAGCAAAATGACAGTGATGTGGTAGCAATGAAGGTGACGTTGTGGCTGGGAGGGGGGGGGTGTCACCAGAACATGAGGAACTGTATGGTGGGGTCGTGGCATTAGGCAGGTTGAGAACCACTGCCCTAAAGGGAAACGAGGGTGCTGGCACCCTCCAAAGTGAGGATGGATGCAAGGCAGACCAAACGACAACTTACCAAGTTCCAGGCGCTGATGTTCAATCCTTGTAACAGTTCATACCTTATAGAAGGCAGAACTTCCCTTCCACCTCGCAAACAAGGAAACCTGAGCTGTGGAGTGTAGCTGTACTTTATTTCAGAGCACAAACTCAAGCTATGAACCCTGAGACACAGGAATGGGAAACCTTCCCTCCCAATCCTTCACAGGCGCTCTTGCTTCCATCTTGGTCTCTGAAGCACAGCCATCTACTCTGTGGGTGGTAGAAAGCAATGTCCCTGGGCTCAATGTCCAGGGTGAACCAAAACGTGCTGGAGCCTGTTGGAGCTGTGGGGAGGTGAAGAACATATGCTTTACTAGAGGAGTAAACAAGTGGCCATCTAATTCAGAAGCAACAAAGCCAAATGGAAGAAGCAACAAAGCCAAATGGAAGAAGCATACCAGCCTGTGCGAACACGAGTTGTTGAAGCTGATCAGGTATCAGGCATCATCAGAACAAAAAATCATATCACTGTGAATAAGGAGGAGTGTGGAATAGAGACCCAAAGCCCATCTGTAGGCAATTAGACATCCCTTACAGAAGGGTCTCATGGAGGAGACCAGTCAGTCAGGTGCAGTGTAGCAACGATGAAACATATAATTTCTAGATCCTAAATGCTTCCCCCGAACCCTCCCCCCCATCATGATTCCAATTCTACCTTACAAATCTGGCTAGACCAGAGGATGTACACTGGTACAGATAGGAACTGGAAGCACAAGTAATCCAGGTCGGATGATCCCTTCAGGACCAGTGGTGAGAGTGGGGATATCGGGAGGGCTGAGGGAAGGTGGGGTAGATAGGGGGAACCGATTACAAGGATCTACACAACCTCCTCCCTGGGGAACGGACAACAGAAAAGTGGGTAAAGGGAGACATTGAACAGTGTAAGATATGAGTAGATAATAATTTATAAATTATCAAGGGTTCATAAGGGAGGAGGGAGGAAGGAGGCAAAAAATGAGGAGCTGATGCCAGGGGCTTAAGTGGAGAGCAAATGTTTTGAGAATGCTGAGGGCAATGAATGTACAAATGTACTTTACACAATTGATGTATGTGTGGATTGTGATAAGAGTTGTATGAGCCCCTAATAAAATGATTAAAAAAAAAGAATACAAAAAAAAGTAAGATCCCAGATGCTATCTCTTTTGATAATGACATACCACCAGCGAACGTAAGTTCGCCCATTTTGCCTTCAGCAATCGCATCTGGAAGGTAAGCATCACAGAATGCCAAGTTATTAGAACAAAGTGCTCTTGCATTGAGGGAGTACTTAAGTAGAGGCTCAGTGTCCGTCTGCTACCTTAATACTTAACCTATAAATATATGCACATAGATCTATTTCCCTATCATTATGTATAAATATATTTTCACATGTTCATGCATGTATTTAGAAGCCCTTTGCCTCCTAGTTCTTTCCT
Source organism: Tenrec ecaudatus (assembly GCF_050624435.1). NCBI lineage: Eukaryota > Metazoa > Chordata > Mammalia > Afrosoricida > Tenrecidae > Tenrec > Tenrec ecaudatus. Next base: position 105,007,650 of record NC_134530.1, read on the forward strand.
CTATTTCCTTTTACTTTCCTCTTGTCCCACTATCATGTTCGGCTTTCATTTGGGTTTCAGTACTTCCTCTCATCAACATTGCCTTTGATCCAACCCCACCAGGCATCCTGTGCCCTCCTTGCCATTGATTTTAGATCACTATTGTTCCCTTGTCCTTGAATTTGTTGACACCTCTCTTCCTTTTCCCCTGCCTTCCCCTCTCCCCTGTCACCCCCAGAACCATGGGTCCATTGTTTTTGTCTGTAGATTGTTTATCCTGCATATCTTATCTAGATAGACATGCAGAGACAATAATAAGCACAAAAACAAGACAGAACAAAACAAAATGACAAAAGAAAACAAAAAACTCAAAACAATAAAAAAATGACCAAAAAAGAAAAGTGTGTAAATATTTCTAGGTCTTTTTGACCTTTCGGAGTGTTTCTGGTTGAGTCTGATGGGGTGCCACGCCCTAGCTCCTAAGTCTATTTGTGGTATTCCCCGGGAACTAATTTGCTTTGCTCCCCTTGCTGCCCTGTTGCATGCCCTTAGTGTTTCACTCCAGTGTGGCAGTGTGGTGTGGTGGGGTCAAATAGGCCACAATTCCTGCACTGTTTGTCCAGTGTTGACCCTTGTAGCACTATGGGTCAGTGAGGGACATCATGTCTTGTGGTGGGCCGTTCCTGTGGTCCTCTCTGCATTGGTTGCTCTGAGCAAGAATATTGTCCTTGGAGCTTGGGGGGCCAGGATGTGTTCCACTCTTTCTCTTTCTCTCTTCATTTGCAGTAGTTGTATTTTAGATGCTGCTTGCAAACTTTTAAGATCCCAGATGAGTCATGCATTCTTTTTTAAAAATATCAAATGCTTATTTTACTATTGTATTTAAAAAATCATTTTATTAGGGGCTCATACAACTGTTATCACAATCCATACATACATCAATTGTGTAAAGCACATTTGTACATTCATTGCCCTTATCATTCTCAAAACATTTGCTCTCCACTTAAGCCCCTGGCATCAGGTCCTCATTTTTTACCCACCCTCCCCACTCCCCTCTCTCTCGTGAACCCTTTATAATTTATAAATTATTATTTTGTCATGTCTTACACTGTCTGACGTCTCCTTTCACCCACTTTTCTGTTGTCTGTCCCCCAGAGAGGAGGTTATCGGTTGTAATCGGTTCCCCCTATCTACCCCACCTTCCCTCGACCCACCGGTATCCCCACTCTCAGTACTTGTCCGGAAGGGATCATCCGTCCTGGATTCCCTGTGTTTCCAGTTCCTATCTGTGTACATCCTCTGGTCTAGCCAGATTTGTAAGGTAGAATTGGCATCATGATAGTGGGCGTGGGGGGGTGGGAGAGGAAGCATTTAGAGGAAAGTTGTATGTTTCCTCGTTGCTACACTGCATCCTGACTGGCTCATCTCCTCCCCGTGACCCTTCCATAAGGGGATGTCTAATTGCCTACAGATGGGCTTTGGATCTCCACTCCGTACTCCCCCTCATTCACAATTCTATGATTTTTTGAGTGATGCATTCTTAAAATATCTTTATGTTAAATAGTTAAAGTAAAACAACAGACAAGTACAAGAAAACCAAATGACAAAAAAAGTTTCAGGTTATTTAATAAGAATTAGAATGATCTAAAATCAAATATATCAAAACACTTCTATCTATCTGGAAAATTAAGACGTGAAAAGTAAACTTTTGAGCCAGGTTTGTTGAAGGCACTTTACATGTATGGCTGGATCATCCACGCTATAATCCTCGAGATTAGATACTATTATTTATGCATAAGAGAATTAAAATATATAGTCAGGAAATATATAGATCTTATTCATGCATAAGAGAATTAAAATGTATAGTCAGGAAATGTTTGGAGTTTACATGGTTAGTGGATGACTTGGTCTGTCGTTTGGAAATTGATGGGAGAGAAGTAATCAGCAAAAAGATGAAACATAACATCCAAAAAAAAAGTCACAGATGTAGTTTTCAGAAGGAAGGGGATAGTCTAACTGTTCAATTTTGAGGAGATTTTGTGAGTAATCAAAACCAAGAAAGGACCATTATACACCATGATTTTATTACTGAACATATAAGAGGAAAAATGAAAAGGAAGTATTAATATTTACATGCAGATTTGTATTTTTCTAAGATAATATTTTGCATAGTTTATATTATCAATTGTATCATAAAGTTTTAAGTTTTCATTTGTTCTTTTTTTGTTTCAGTTATATCAAGATTTCTTGATACAGAACAACTTCTTTCTGTTTTAGTCCAAATTCCAAAGCAAGACACGGTATGGTTTATGTATACATTGTCTTAATGTGATATAATTTTCTTACGGTGATGCACTAACTGGAAAATAAAATGTTTTAGAAAATAATTTCATTATTAGCATCTTGAGCATTTGTATGCTTTTATTTTAAAGGAAACAAAACTATTTTCCCTTATATAGTATCCTATGTGGTGTAGTGGTTATGCTGCTCATTAAAAGGTAAGTAGTTAGAAACCAGCAGCTGCTCCTCAAGAGAAAGACCAGGCTTTCCTCCCATGAAGAATTACAGTGTCAGAAACCCACAGGGATAGTGCTGTCCTGTTATGGAGGGTCACTGTGCATCAGAATTGACTTGATTGCAGTGGGTACCCTCTAGTAAAATAAAAACCAGTACTTAGAAAGTTGAGAAGTTGCTTTATTTTCATTAACTGGATGTTTACTTCATGGGTTGATGTATGGTTTAAAAAACTTGCGTGCAATAATAACTGCTTATTAAATAACTAGTTAAAATTATATTAGAGTGAAAGATTATACATTGTTTTTTAAATTTAAATCATTTTATTGGGGGCCTCTTAAAATCTATAAATCAATTATATTGAGCAAACTTGTACATATGTTGCCATTGTAATTTTCCGAACATTATCTTTCTACTTGAGCCCTTTTATGAGCTCCTCTGTTTTCCCCTCCCTTCATCACTCTCCCACCTTTGTGAAGCCTTGATAAATTATATATTATTATTATTATTATTTCAGATCTAATACCATCTGCAGTGGCCTTCACCCATGTTTCTGTCCTGAGGTGGGGAGTGAGTGTCATCCATCATGTGCCATCAGTTCCCCCTTTCCCCACCTCCCTTTCCCCTCATGGTGGCATGATTCTCATTACTGTTTCTGAGGGGTTTATCTGTCCTGGCTTCTGTGTGTCGGAAGTTCTTATCTGTACCAATGTACATACTCTGATCTAGCAGGATTTGTGAGGTAGAACTGGGTTCATAATAGTGTAAGGGGAGGAAGCATTAAAGAACTAGAGGAATGTCGTGTGGTTCGTCAGTGCTAAACTGCACCTTGGCTGAACCGTGCCTTCCGTGTGACTCTTCCGTGAGGAGATGTCCAGTTGCCTAGGATAGGTTTTGGGTCTTCACTCCAACTTTTGTCCTTCACGTCATTATAATTGTTTGTTTTTGATCTCCTGATACCTGGTCCTGTTGATGCCTCATGATCATGCAGGCTCGTGTGCTTCTTCCATATGGGCTTTGTTGCTTCTCTGCTAGATAGCTGTTTTTAAAACTTCAAGCCTTTAAGATCCCCAGTGCTATATTTTTAATAGCTGGGCACCATCAGCTTTCTTCATTACATTTGCTTATGCACCAAAGATTATGCATTCTTAGGAGTAAACGTTATGTGAATTTTGTTTATTCATCAAATGTACTTTGAAAAATAAAGCAACTTCTTTGAATGTGTCAAATTTAAGTACTTTATGCACATCTTATAAGAAAATAATAGTTTTAATTCTACTATTTAAAGAAAACTGAACAATATTTTGTTTAATATACTTTTGCCCATATATTTAAAAAGGACTATATACTTTCCCATCAGTAAAATAGGCTATTCTATATGATAAATGTTTAAGAATTGTGAAGATATAATCTTAAAATTTATTTATAAAATACAGAAGCTTTGGCTTTTGGATATGGGCATAGAACCAAGTATTTCCTTAAATAATTGAAATACTTTATAATTCAATATGCGAGGGCAAGGAAAAAAGTCTTTCTGTGAAATCATATAAACATTTGTTAAACAAAATATTAAAATATGAAGCTATTTTGATTCAACTTTTGTCTAGTCTATACACTTTTAAAGGCAGAACTTCCATCTCTCAGTTCTTCCCCTAAGAATTCTGTGCTCTGCCATTTATACATATCAAGATGACAGTTTTGGCATCCTCAAGGTACTCAAATCATGGTCTTTTTCTGTATTTCTATTTAGACAGAAATAAAGTCTGAAGGGGCAAGATCAGGGAAGACTACAGGGTAGATGAGATAAGAATTTGCCAATGAAATTCTTGTAGGATAGCCTTTACTACCTTTGAAGAATAACTGTATACATAGTCACCGTACTCTTCCAAGCATGTCTTGCTGTCTTGAATTTAACTGGCATAGCAGATCCCCTGGAAGCCACTGTTTGATTGGAATCTCCTTTTTTTTTAGGTACTCTGAGAGACTAGGACAAGTGTATTAATGAGAGCTCTTGTCTGTAGCCATTTGCTGGTGGTAGGGACACGTTTCAGCCTGTGGATTACATCCACACATAGAATGGAATGGAACTCAGGTAGCAGTAGGCTTTGACTTACCCTCCTATACAAATGAAAAACTTACCTAAATTACCTGGCTTCATACAGTGAGTTTAAATCATTTCTCCCTCCGTTTTCTGGGAGAGTTTTATAGTGTAAGCATTATTTCCTACCTCAGTTGTTGGGTAAATTTATAAGTTCAGCCAGCAGAGTTTTCAGTTTTCTTTCAAAGAAAGTTTGAAACTGTAAATTCAATATCTTAAATAGATATGAGGGTATTGTATAATATGTTTCTTTTTAAAAATGAATCTTGGTAGTTTATATCTTTTAAGAAAAAAATTTCTCTCAGCTTGTCAAATCTATGGGTATAAAATTATCCATAATATTCCCTTATTATTTTTATAATTGTTTTTAGTTCTGTGCCTCTCTCTCATTTCTGATATTAGTAACTTGGATCCTTTCTTTCTTTATAAAATCAGTTTGCCCAGAGGTTTATCAATTTTATTGATCTTTTCACGGAAACATCTCTTGGTGTTATTGATTTTCTTTTCTTCTTGTTTTCTACTTCATTGATTTTTGCCTTTATTGACTTTATATTCTTCTGTTGACTTTGCACTTACTTTGTTCTTTTTCTAGTTTCTGAAAGTAGAAGCTGAGGTCATTCCTTTAGGAATTTTTCTTTAATAAATAGGTATTTAGACTTAGACACTTCTCTCTGAGTAATACACAGATTTTGATATGCTGAGTTTTCTTTTCCATTCAGTTTAGAATGTGTTTTTGAATTCTTTGATGCATGCATTATAGAGAAATATCTTCTTTAGTTTGCATTACTTATGGAGTTTCTGGATAACTTTTTATACTTTCTAATTTAATTCTATAGTGATCTGAGAATATATTGTATAATTTGAATCATTTTAATTTTGTTGACATTTATTTTTATTGCCCAGAGTATGGTCTGTATTTGTGAATGTTTTGTGTGCACGAAGAGAATTCTGCAGTTGTTGAGTGGAATATTCCATAAATATAAGTTCAGCTTAGTTGATAGGGTTTTTAAAGTCATCTATATCTTTATTAGGTGTGGTATGATCTCTTTTAGAAGAATACCAGACTAGAACCAAGGAGTTGGAGATGAATGATGCTCCATATGTCCAACTCTTGATGTTATTCAGTTCCATTTCTCCCCTACTCCTCCCTTGAGTGTATTTGCTCGTCTTCTTGGGTTCTGAGAATCACTGAATCGTCCCACAAAAACTCACAAAACTTTAAATAATTGCTTCATATGATGTTAGGTGCTGTCCAGTCCAAAATATGAAAGTCAAGCAAGGGTGAGCCAAATACAGTCTCCAGAGCCAGAAGTCAAGAGTGCCCCAAAGTCACAGCAGGTCCTCCTGTTTCCACCAAAGCTCAGTCAGGAAATAAGAGTTCTGGCTTTTCAGGTGAGGGGATCGATGTGTGGAATTGCAAGGCAGAACCATTATATATATCCCAGGGAAATAAAGAATGTGGCCTGCTTCATGCCCGATTCTAAGGTACAATCTTAAAGATATTAAGGCAACAAAAAGGGTGGCGTGTTTCACACCTACTAAGGTCAGGTCTTAATCTCATCCTATTGCTGTTTGTTAGCAGAAAATGCCTTTCCAAATGGGACTATAGCCACAGGTGAATAAAGTTCACAATCATAATGTATTACATAGGAATTATGACTAGAAGGGCCATGTTAATTGACTCTAACTCATAATAAACTGTGGTGGTGCTGTGGGTTAAGTATTGTACTACTTAATAAAATGTTGGCAGGTCAAACCTATAAGCCACTCTATAGGAGAAATATGAGGTTATCTGCTTCTCATCGTTATAGGGTTGTTATTAGTTGGAAGTGATTCAGTGGCATAACAAACAAAAACTCACTGCCGCTGAATGGATTCTAATTCAGTGACCCTAGCAAACAGAATAGAGGTGCCCCTTTGTGTTTCTGCGACTGTGAATCTTTACAGGAGCAGAAGCCACGTCTTTCTCCAAAGCAGCGGCTTGTGGGTTTGAATAGCTGACCTTGTGGTTAGCAGTTACGTGGTTTAGTGGCAGTGGATTTTGTATCCTTACTGGCAGGAGGCCTGGTCACACAGTATGTTAATTGTTGGACTGCTAACCAACAAGTAGATAGTTTGAATCAATCAGCCACTCCATGGGAGACAGGTGTGGCAGTCTACGGTAAAGATTGACAGCCTGTGAAGCTTTCTATTCTACCGTAAAAAGTCACTCTGAGTCATAATTCACTCGACCACAGCGGGTTTTTTTTTATTTATTACTTACAACCTTATTGGTTTTTTATTTGTTTCATCAATTATTAAGAAAGGGATATTGACATTTATAAAAATATTATTTTGGGTATATTTAATGGTATCCAATATCTTTGTTCCCTTGTCATACCTTTTTCTGTCTCTTACTGAGAAGTGGATGTTGAAATATTCAACTGTAATTATGGAGTTGCTATTTTCCCTTGCAGTTCTAACAATTTTTTATTTCATGTATTTTGAAGTTCTGTTCTTAGGTATATTGCTAGTCTCTTAGAGTAACATAAGAAAATACTACCCAAGATAGGTGACTTTAAAGAACAGGAATTTATTTTCTCAATTTTCAGGCTCTACATCTGAATTCAAGGCATCATCAGGCCTAAAGAGTTTCCAGGCTCTAGGGAAAGATGTTTCTTCATCTCTTTCAGTTGCTGTAGCCCTTAGTGTTCTTTGACTTGTAGAGGAATCTGGATGTAATCTCTTTGCTTGTGACTGTTTCTTTGCTTGTATTTGTCTTTTATAAGAATCTGTTCAAAAGGGATTAGGATGAGGACTCGTCCCACTCTAGGATTATTACCTTGTTTAATTTAGGACCTGTCACTTCAAATAAAGTTATATTCACAGATACAGAGGTGAGAACTTGAACATATCTTTTGTGGGACACAATTCAATTCAGTGCAGTACATAAGCATTTAAGGCTGCTATGTCTTTTGGTGGATTGAACTCTTCGGTTTCCATCTTCCTGAGAGAAAGACAAAGCTGTCTGTTCCTATCAATATTTAGCCTAATAGACCTGTATTGCGCCATCATTGTCAGAATGGGCAGCAACAATGAGTACATTTTCACAGTTAGGAAGACGGCACAGAATTGGGCAGTGTTTCATTCTGTTGTATATAGGCTAGCTACGAGTGAGAGCCAGTTTGACAGCATTTAACAACAACTCCTCTCTCTATATAGTATCTAATGTTAATATAATCACTTCAGCTGTCTTCATAATTGTTCTTAAGTGCTTTTGAGTCAGTTCTTACTGATAGCCATTCTAGTCTTTGTACAACAGAAGGAAAAACTGCCAGGTTGTGCCCTGTCTTCCTAATCACTGCTGTACGTGAATTTATTGTGGCAGCTGCAGTGTCAGTCAGTCTCTTTTGAGTTGCTGTTAGCAATTTGAGCCCATGTAGATCATTCTTAAAATAGTCTACTGCTCAAGACAGATATTTTTACTAATTAATTTAACCTGTTGTTTGGTTTTAAGGAGACTTCTGAAGATATTTTTAGTTTAAGGATTATCATAGGGCAATAATTTCAGTTTATCCAACCGCCATGGTTCCAGCAGTCTATGGGAATTTGAAATTTTCTTTGGCTTTTCCTTATTTTGAATAGGATTTGTTTATAGAATGATCAATATGAGAGAGCACATTTTGTATAATTTTAATACTTTTGAATTTATTTAGACTTGTTTACCTTGCATATTGCTTTTGCATATTCCATATTTGTTGTTGTTTTTTTTTTCACAAGAGAAAAGCTTGTAGTTAGTTCAGGGATCGTTTGCTGGCCCTTAGGAGCGTTTTCCAGTCCAGTCTGTTGGGGCACCACGCCCTGGCCCCAAAGTCCACTTTCAGCATTCCCTGGGGACCTTGCCACTCCATTCCCTTGCTGTTCCGCTGCACTCCCCCAGTGATTTGCCTGTATCGCCCTTAGTCACTGATTGGCATCATTTCTCATAGTGGGGCCAGCCATGTTGTTCTCTTTGTGGACTGGCTGCTCTACTCAGGAACATCATCCTCACGGCCTGGTGGGCCAGGCTGTGTTCCACTCTCTCCTCCTGCCCCTTCATCTGCTCCCGTGTGCTCTGATCAGATATGTTCATCTCCCGGAGCTGCAGAGTCAATGTCGTCCTTTGGAACAAATTCTTTTTGGGGGAGGGGCAGGAGCATATTCCATATTTGTACTACATCCTCAAACTTTGCTCTATGTTTTAGAGTATATGGAATAAAGTTAAAACTTAATATTCTTATCTAATTCCATCATTTCTGTGTTGAATTTGATCTATTGAGTTTTTTCTTTCGTATACATTGTAGTTTTTTGATGTTGTATACCTGATTTTTAAAAATTATTTGCTGAAACTTCACTTCTATCATGTTGATTATGACTTATAGTGACTCTACACAGGGTTTCTGAGGCTAATATTTTCCTCCTTTTTAATTCATTTTATTGGGGGCTCATACAACTCATCACAATCCATACTTGCATTCATTGTGTCAAGCACATTTGTACATTTGTTGCCCTCATCATTCTCAAAACATTTTCTTTATATTTGAGCCATTGGTATCAACCCTTGATAATTTATAAATTATTATTATTTTGTCATATCTTAAACTGTCCAATGTCTCCATTCACTCACTTTTCTGTTGTCCATCCCCTTGCTCTCCTGATATCACTATTGTCATTATTGGTCCTAGGGGTTTAATCTATCCTGGATTCCCTGTGTTTCCAGTTCTTTTTTTTAAAAACATTTTATTAGGGGCTCATACAACTCTTATCACAATCCATGCATATACATACATCAGTTGTATAAAGCACATCTGTACATTCTTTGCCCTAATCATTTTCTTTCTTTTCGTTTTGTGTTTCCAGTTCTTATCTGTACCAGTGGACATCTTCTGGTCTAGCCTGATTTGTAAGGTAGAATTGGGATCATGATAGTGGGGAAGAAGGATGCATTAAAGAACTAGAGGAAAGTTTTATGTTTCATCGGTGCTACACTGTACCGTGACTGGCATATCTCCTCCCCATAACCCTTCTGTAAGGGGTTGTTCAGTTGCCTACCCATGGGCTTTGGGTCCCCACTCCGCACTCCCCCTCATTCACAATTATAAGATTTTTGTTTTTTGATGCCTGATATCTGATCCCATTGACACCTTGTGATTACACAGGCTGGTATGCTTCTTCCATGAGGGCTTTGTTGCTTTTCCGATAGATAGCTACTTGTTTATTTTCAAGCCTTTAAGACCCTGGATGCTGTATCTTTTGATAGCCAGGCACCATCAGCTTTCTTCACCACATTGGCTTATGTACCCGCATCATGGAATGCCACTTTAATAGAACAAAGTGTTCTTGCCTGAGGGAGGACTTGAGGAGAGACACAATGTCCTCAATAATACTAAACCTATAAATATATGCACATAGATCTATTTCCCTATTGTTATATATAAATATATTTACATATGTATAGGCCTGTGTTTAGACCTCTATAAATGCCCTTTGCCTCCTAGTTCTTTCCTCTATTTCCTTTTACTTTCCTCTGAGGCCAAATTTTTTTTAAAACATTTTGTTAGGGGCTCATACAACTCTTATCACAGTCCATACATATACATACATCATCTGTACATTCTTTGCCCTAATCATTTTCTTTCTTTCTTTTCCCTTTTCTTTTTTTACATTTTATTAGGGACTCATACAACTCTTATCACAATCCATACATATACATACATCAATTGTATAAAGCACATCCATACATTGCCCGCCCCAATCATTCTCAAAGCATTTGCTCTCCACTTAAGCCCTTTGCATCAGGTCCTCTTTTTTTTTCCCCTCCCTCCCCGCTCCCCCCTCCCTCATGTGCCCTTTGTAATTTATACATCGTTATTTTGTCATATCTTGCTCTATCCGGAGTCTCCCTTCCCCCCCTTCTCTGCCGTCCCTCTCCCAGGGAGGAGGTCACATGTGGATCCCCGCAATCAGTTCCCCCTTTCCAACCCTACACTCTCCCAGCATCGCCCCTCACATCCTTGGTCCTGAAGGTATCATCCACCCTGGATTCTCTGTGCCTCCAGCCCTCATATGTACCAGTGTACAACCTCTGCCCTATCCAGCCCTGCAAGGTAGAATTCGGATCATGGTGGTTGGGGGGAGGAAGCATCCAGGATCTGGGGGAAAGCTGTGTTCTTCATCGGTACTACCTTGCACCCTGACTGACCCATCTCCTCTCCTAAACCCCTCTATGAGGGGATCTCCAGTGGCCGACACTTGGGCCTTGGGTCTCCACTCTGCACTTCCCCCTTCATTCAATGTGGTATACATATATATGTGTGTGTGTGTGTGTATATACACACACACACACACATATTCTTTTTTTTTTGCATGATGCCTTATGAGGCCAAATTTTTATGGGACCAGATAACCTTATTTTTCTCCTGTGGAGCAGCTGGTGACTTTGAATTGTTGGCCTTATGGTTAGCAGTCCAGTGCCTAATTCACAGACCCTCCAGAACTCCTGTGTTATATGTCAGCTATTGTAAATATTATCCTATTGAATGGTGGATAGGGTAGAGCTCTGTTGGTGCAGTGGTTAAAAGCTTGGCTGTTAACAGACAGGTTGGTGGTTTAAACCTTTTCGCCAAAACTAAGCAAACAAAAAACCTATAGCCACTCTATGGAGGAAATTTGTGGCAGATTGCTTCTGTAAAGATCTGCAGCCTTACGAATCCTATGATACAGTTCTCTGTTCTACATGGTCACTGTGTATTGTAATCAACTAGACAGTGGGTTTGTTTGTTTTTGTTACTCATTTTTCTTTTGGATGCAGAATATTCTTGTAATATTTTTAATATTTGTTAGCTTTCCTTTAGGATGCAGTTAAGTTACTTAAATAGTTTGATCCCACAGACATTTGAAGTTTAGTTAAGCAGGAATAAATTAGCCTTTTGTTTAGTGCTAATCCATTATTAAAGTGAGTCTCTTCTTAGAATTCTATTTCAAGTTTCATGAATTACTGTGTTCCAGCTCTAAGGGGTAGAAGTATAGTTTGGAGATTTTATATGTTTACATAAGCATATTTGTTTATATTCTTTATCTCGCTGAGTAGATATGTATATACAAAAGTCCTGTGGAAAAATCAATATAGTATTAAATATTCCAATATTAATTCAGTGTTGTCCTCCAAATGAAATGATTACTGAATCTAAATGAACCAAAAGGATCCCTACCAGGTACACACAAAAATCCAGTCTCTGAATATTAGTCTTTGCAGAAAAAGAAAGTAACTTTATTGTGAAGTGCTGAGCAAGAGCCAGCACGACAGTTCCTCAGATCTGAATCCTTCAGTAGCTGAGTTTTAAGTTTTTATATGTGGAGTACAAGAGATGTTATATAACTTTACACATTTATTCAGCAAACTCGGGTTTATGTGTTTTTGTGTAATTAGGGTGTTTATGCTATGCAGAAGTCATGTATTCTGTATTAAAAAATGGCATCCTTAGCTTTCTCTGACTATATAGGTTTGGCAGGCAGAACTAAATGAACCTAGCTCAGGCCAGTCCTAAGAGTTATTTCTCTATAAAATAACCTGGACAGTAGGAAGTCAACAAAATGATTTAGAGGGAGTGAGAAGACCTCTGTTTTCCCCGCAGTTGTTTTGTTTTAGGTGAATAGGAGACACCAGATTGACATAAAATTTCTAGATACCCATTTATTAAGTCTTAGAAGGAACAAAGACACAAACGAACCTTTCAGATAAGGAAGGCCATCTGCATGAGGCCATGTGGAGTCCAAAGATTCACAACTGTTGGACTGTGATCTGCAAGGTCAGCAGTTCGAAACCACCAGCCACTCCTCAGAGTGGGCTTTCTTCTCTCACAAACAGTTACAGTCTCAGAAACTCACAGATGTAGTTCTACCCTGCCCTATAGGGTTGCGTTGAATAGTGATTGCAGTGAGTTTGGGGTTTTTGAGTTTTAGGTATGGCATGGGGGACAAACAAAACTCATTAAAGAATGATTAGCATCAGATCAGTTGATCACAATTGCAGGCAGGACTGTGAAAAATGAAAAGGGATCATGATTGGGATACAAAAACTATTACAGATTAGAAAATTTGTCAACATTGGTTCGGGACCTTTAGACTAAGGTAGTAAGGGTAAGGACTCATGACTGTGGGATCCTAGTGCCCCAATTCCCATCACAGGCACACTGAGGTAAATCCGTGAGGGCTGGCTAGGGAAGTGGTAAGCATCTACTTTCAAATATTCTCTGTCTGGGGGCAAAACTTTCACATTGCTAGGTCAGAAAGAACTGAGAGGAGGCGGAGTCTCTGTGGAGACTCCAAACAGACTTAAGCCTCCCACTGTAAGCTGTAGGCTCCCGTAAACCTAGTGCTCAGAAACTAAGCTTTAATACAGTTTCGAAGTTTAATCGTGGCTTGGTGGGCTTCATGAATATATATGAAGAATTCTTCAGTTTATTTCTGGATATACTGTTGCTAGCCTACATCATTACCTTTTAAAATTTACATTTGTTTAATAGTATTTTAGAGCCAGTAAATGCTTTACTATTTTAAAAGCCTTAGAAATGAATATAAATACAAGAAGCACTGAAATTAGGCTTTATGACCTTTTGCTTTGAATAATATTTTCAAATGGGAAATGTCTTACATAACTACAGTTATTAAATATGGGTTTTACATATGGGTCATATGTGTTACACAGAAAAATGCAATGCAATATTGTTGAATAGGAAATGACACTTCATACTAATAATTAGTATGTAAGAAAAGGCTTTGCTTCTATTTTACTATTAGAAAGAGTAAATTGTCTATCTCTATCAGCCTAGATAATGTGTACCATAATTTTAGTAACTAATGTATCCATGAATATATAATGTGCACACACCGTAGGAAACTAACACACAAAGAGGGTTATGTGGCTTGCCCAAACTCCCCACCCCCAAACAACTATAACATCTGTGCATTAATTGCATAAAGATATTAAATGTCATAAGGTTATACTATTTCAGGGTTTAAGCATCTCAATTTTTATGAGTTGACAGTAGTGTATATTTTGCATTATACCATTCTGGTTAAATTAAAAAAGGAATATGTTGGTCAACTAGCTCTCTTGAGAAATACTTGTAAGTCAGTGTCTGTAATGATTTTGACGATCACATTTTAGAGAAATCTTCTCAGCTAGGATTATAGAATTTCTGTAAACTAAGAATCTGGGTTTGTGTGTGTGTGTGTGTGTACCCAGCAAAGGTAATTTTCAATTAGCTACATAAAGTTTTTAATAGTTAGTGTTACTTTCCATTCTGCTTGATTTGGGAGGAATAGATCATCATTGTACATATTTTCCTAACCAGCAATTGTCTTTTATAGAGATTGTTGCTTGCACTTTATTTATTTATTTATTTATTTTTGGTTGCTTGTATTTTTTAGATGAGATATAATGACCTCTAAGGGACCTTAAACATATATTGAATTTCATACATCATTCATGACTTTCAGTATCCCTTATTGAGTTTCCTTATCACATTCAACCGTTTCTCAATTGTGTTTCCTTTTTTAAAAAAAATCATTTTATTGGGGGCTCATAGCGCTTATCACAATACATACATCCATTGTGTACAATTTGTACATTTGTTGCAATCATAATTTTCAAAACATTTTCTTTCTACTTGAACCTTTGGGCTCCTCATTTTTTCCCTTCCTCCCTTCCCTTCTCCTCCTTCCCTCATGAATCCTTGATAATTTATAAATTGTTATTATTTTTTCATGTCTTATACTGACCAATGTCTCCCTTAACCCACTTTTCTGTTGCCCATCCTCCAGGGAGGGGATTATATGTAGATTATTGTGATCTGGTCCCCTTTCTCCTCTCACCTTCCCCTTCCCCTCCTGGTATTGCTACTCTTATTGTTGGTGCTGAGGGGTTTATTTGTCCTGGATTCCCTTTGTATCCAGATTTTATCTGTACCCATGTATATGCTCTGGAATAGCTAATTTTTAAAATTTCTAAATATGAATTCATTTATGGATACAGACATATCTCTCAGGAATATTGTATAAAATTAATTATTTCATTTCCATCTGTCTTAAGTTTTCATGGCAAGAATCATGCAATTTCAGTGAGCCTTTATCATGACTTTTAAAGTTATTTTAAAATTCTTTTTTTAATAAATCATTTTATTGGGGTTCATACAACTCTTATCACAATCCATACATACATCAATTGAGTAAAGCACCCTTATACATTCGTTGCCCTCTTCATTCTCAAAATTTGCCTTCAACTTGGGTTTCTGGAATCAGCTCATTTTCCTTTTTTCCCCTTCCCCTCCCTCCCCGTTCCCCCCTCCCCCATGAATCCTTAATAGCTTATAAATTATTACTCTATCCTATCTTACACTGCCTGGCGTCTCCCCTCACCCACTTTCCTGTTGCCCATCCCCCAGAGAGGAGGTTGCATGTAGATCCCTGAGATCGGTTCCCCCTTTCTACACCCCCTTCCCTCCCAGTGTCGCCACTTTTACTGCTGGTCCTGAGGGGTTTATCCGTCCTAGATTCCCTGTGTTTCCAGATCCCTACTGCACCGCTGTGCATCCTCTGGCCTAACCAGGTCCGCAAGGTAGAATTGGGATCATGATAATTGGGAGGGGAGGAAGTGTTCAAGAACTAGAGGATGGTTTTGAGTTTCATTGTTGCTACACTGAACTCTGAGTGACACATCTCCTCCCCACTACCCCTCTGCAAGGGATGTCCAGCTGTCTATAGGTCTATAGATGGGCATTGGGCCCCCATCACACACTCCCCTCACGCACAGTGATATGATCCCCCCCCCACCTTTGTTGTTTGAAACCTGGTCCCCTCGGCCCTTCATGATCACACATGTTGATGTGCTGCTTCCATGTGGGCTTTGTTGCTTCTGAGCTAGATGGCCGCTTGTTTACTTTCAAGTCTTTGAGTCCCCAGACGCTATATCTCTCAATAACCGGGCACCATCAGCCTTTTTCACCACACTTACTTATGCACACATTTGTCTTCAGCGTTTGTGTGGGGAAGGTAATCACACAATGATGGTTTTTGTTCTTTGGTGTCTGCTACCTGGTCCCTCAATACCATGTGTCCACTTAGGCTTGTGTGCTTCTTCTCTGTGGGCTTTGTTGCTTCTGAGCTAGATGGCCGCTTGTTTGCCTTCAAGCCTTTAAGACCCCAGATGCTGTATCTTTTGATAGCTGGGCACCATCAGCTTTCTTCACCATGTTTGCTTATGCACATGTCTGTCTTCAGCAATCATGTCGGGAAGGTGGGTATCATGAAGTGGCCATTTAGCTGAGCAAGGTGCTCTTGTATTAAGGGAATGCATGCAAGGAGGACCAATGTCCACCTGCTACCCTACTACTGAATCTATATATATATGCACATAGGTTTATTTCCCCCATAATCATAAATATATTTACATATGTACATGTTTGTATTTAGGCTTCTATATATGCCCTTTGCATCCTACTCCGTTCCTCTATTTCCTTATGTTTTCCTCTTGTCCCAGTACCATGTTCAGCCTTCATTATGGTTACAGTAATTCCTCTCAGTTACCTTGCCCTTGGTCACTCCCTACCAGTCCTCCCATCTCCTCCCTCCACTGGTTTTGAGCCACTCATTTTTCCCTTGTCCCTGGGTTGGCCAACCCCTCCTCCCCCTACCTCCCACACTCTCATGTCCCTCCGGGATTGTTGGCTGGACTAGCCGAATTTTTAAGGTAGAATTGGTATCCTGATAGTGGGGGGCCAGTTGCTGTTTTCTTAATAATTGTCTAGAGATACATTTTAAATTTGACTTTTTTTCTTGTAATGAAAGCACATTACTCACTAATCAAACACATTACTCACTAAATTAGTTACGCTTGTGCTGGTTACATTTCAAGATTTGCTAAAATTTATGAATGGATTGCATACATGTTATGTTGACAGTTATATTATTAGCTTAGACCTCTAAATATTCCCTTTAAGTTTCTAATAATGAAACTTTTGGTTGGGGGATGTGAATTCTTATATTTTCTCTTGAGATCATTGACTTTAGAAATGAAGATTTTATTTTAAAAATTTGACTTTACTGATTATAAGTATTCTCTGAGAATAAAAATTGGATTTTGTGCTTTAATCAGCCTACAAATGTTTTTCACTCTAGCTAATGCTTGTAAACTTAACATTTAAGGTATTGCACTAACAATGTGCTTTCCATTATAAATGTCTTAAGTGCTTTTACTAACATTTAAGAACTTTTGATACTAAACATTTTTTTCTAGTTTCAACCGTTTTTTCTTCACATTGGATAACTTTTGATTATTTTTGAATTGATCTTAGACTACCATAAAAATTCATACAATACATGACTCCTCCTTTCACTCATTAAACAAGTGATTGATTTATCAACCATTAATATTTCAAAAAGTTATAGCCTTGAAAACCTTATGGAAAAGTTCTACTTTGATCACATAAGGCTGCTGTTAGTTGAAATGGGTTTGACAACAACTAGCAGCTACAACAGTGAGTGTTAGGTGATAATATGATATGAATTTCTGATCCCCTCAAATTTATAATGCAGTGTGAAATTTGGATAAGGGGATAGGAATGATCGCATAGTATTCCCAATAACTGTGAGGGGTCTAGATTTTGCCTAACTTGCAAGGTAACAAAACTAGTATGCCACAGTTTCATGGATGTTGGTAGAATGAGTGATGTTCTTGGGTCAGGGACAAAGATCTTTATTACTTATAGCAGTAGCAGTAACCGTATCACCATTGTTTTCACAGCCTCCGTTTCCCATAGGACAGTATAAAGAGGGCCAGGTGACAAGTGCAGTTATATTACAAGATCCAGGAGAAGAATGTCAACTCAAAGAACCAAACTCTTTTATAATGGCTGCTAAGCATACGAAAACGATACCAGAAAGATGATTACCTGCGTTCTATTGACTATGCAAAGACATTCCACTATGTGCATCATAAAAAGTGTGGATAACATTAAGAAGAGTGAGAATTCCAGAACACTTAATTGTATTAATGTAGACCCTATACATAGACCAAGAGCCAGGTTTTAACACTGGAAGATATGAAAATCAGGTAATGTTTGCGTCAAGGTTGTAACCTTTCACTACTTCGTCAGTCTGTATGGTAAACAGATCATCCTGAAGCTGGACTGTATGACGAAGAAGCACATGGCACTAATACTGGAGGAAGATTCATTTACATCCTTCATGTAGGTATGAAAATAGCACAACCTTACTTACTCTAAGGCAGCGGTTCTCAACCTGTGGCTCGCAACCCCTTTGGGGGTTGAACAACCCTTTCACTGGGGTCGCCTCAGACCATTGGAAAACACATTTATGATGGTCTTAGGAATCAAGACACCGCTCCTCTATCTGTCTCCAGGTGGGTCCGCCCACATGTAGATACGCCCACATACAAGTAGCTGGTGTGAAGACTGTTACCCCTGCTACACCATGCTTCAAGGCAAAATTTATTTTTTGTCATTAGAAATAAATATTTCACAATATACAATTATGTATTGTTTTTTGATTCATCACTATGCTTTAATGATGTTCAATTTAAAACAATGAAAATATATCCTGCATATCAGATATTTATATTACAATTCATAACAGTAGCAAAATTACAGGTATGAAGTAGCAATGGAAATAATTTTATGGTTGGAGGGGTCACCACAGCATGAGGAACTGTGTTAAAGAGTCGTGGCATTAAGAAGGTTGAGAACCACTGCTCTAAGGGAAGAGACTTTTCAGCATGTACTGTGAAGATAGAAGACTACCGAAGATCAAGGCCTTCAGTATGGATTACATCTCAGCATAATGAAAACAAATTCTTACAACAGTACCAATAAGCAGCATCACAATAAACAGAGAAAAAAATTGAAGTTTTCAAGGTTTCATATTACTTGGAGGTACAATGAATGGTCATGGAAATCAAATGAAGCATTGCACTGGGCATTTACCATTAAAGAGGTTTTTTTTTTAAGTATTAAAAAACAAAGATAATACTTTGAGGACCAAGTTGCACCTGACCCCCAAAAGGTTATTTTCAGTCACCTAATACACATATAAGAGCTGGAAAATGAATGAAGAAGACTGCAGAAAAATTGGTGTATTTGAATTTTGTTTTTTGTCAAAAAATGCTAAATACAACATGGACTGCAAGAAGAATGAACACATTTTCATAGAAGCAAGGCTCTTTAGTCTTTGAATATGTTTTCAGGAAAGACAGTGTCTGGAGAGGGACACCATAGTTGGTAAAGTAGAAAGCAAAAAAAAGAGGCATACCCTCAATGAGATGGACTGACATAGTGACTACAATGGATTCAAACTTAACAATGATTGTAGCATGGTAGAGGCTCTACAGCAGAAATGACTTGAAGACACCTCACCCCAAAGCATGCCTTTCCACTATTCAGCAGGGAGAGAGCATCTCTATCTTCTAACACTGTCAGCAAATTTACCACTTACTTTGGGAGGAGATACTTTATCTTTTCAAATTGTTGTGAAAAATTGTTCAGAATAAGAACAGTGTTTCTGTTCTGTTCATAAGATATGTAAAAAAATTGCTAAAAACAATGAACCAGTTCTCCACAGTCTTCTCCTTACTTGCTTTGAAAAAACAAGCTGTAGTGAGACTTTGTGTCATTATTTATTTATTTATTAATCATGTTATTAGGGGCTCATACAACTCTTATCACAATCCCTACATACATCAATTGTGTACAGCACATTTGTACATTCATTGCCCTCATCATTCTCAAAATATTTGCTCTCCACTTAAGCCCTGGCATCAGCTCCTCATTTTTTCCCCTCCCTCTCAGCTCCTCCCCCATGAACCCCTGATAATTTAAAAATTATCATTTTTTTCTTTTTTTATAAATTATTTTATTGGGGCTTATAAGACTCTTATCACAATCCATGCAATACACATATCAATTGAGTAAAGCACCCTTATACATCCATTGCACTCATCATTCTCAAAATTCGCCTTCCACTTGGGTTCCTGGAATCAGCTCATTTTCTTTTTTCTCCCCCCCCCCCCAAATTATTTTTTGATATCTTGCACTGTCCAATGTCTCCCTTCACGGTTTTTTCTGTTGTCCATCACCCAGGGAGGAGATTATATGTACATGCATGTAATCGGTTCCCCCTTTCCAACCCACCCTCCCTCCACGCTCCCGGTATTGTCACTCTCAGCAATGGTCCTGAAGGGTTTATCTGCCCTGGATTCCCTGTGCTTCCAGTTCCTATCTGTACCAGTGTACATCCTCTGGCCTAGCCAGATTTGTAAGGTAGAATTGGGATCATGATAGTGGGGTGGGGGAGGAAGCATTTAGGAACTAGAGGAAAGTTGTATGTTTCATCATTGCTACATCGCACCCACACTGGCTTGTGTCCTCCCTGAGACGCTTCTGTCAGGGGATGTCCAGTGGCCTACAAATTGGCTTTGGGTCGCCACCACACACTCCCCTGCCTTATTCACAACGATATGATTTTTTGTTGTAATGATGCCTGATACCTGATCACTTTGACACCTCGTGATCACGCAGACTGGTGTGCTTCTTCCATGTGGGCTTTGTTGCTTCTGAGTTAGATGGCTACCTTTGTGCCTTTAAGACCCCACACGCTGTATCTTTTTTTTTCCACTGCAGCAATTTCTTTTTTTTTTTTTTACATTTGATCAGGCAGACTGGTGTGCTTCTTCCATGTGGGCTTTGTTGCTTCTGAGTTAGATGGCTACTTTTTTGCCTTTTAGCCTTTAAGACCCCACACGCTGTATCTTTTTTTTCACTGCAGCAATTTCTTTTTTTTACATTTTATTAGGGGCTCATACAACTGTTATCACAATCTATACATACATCAATTTTATAAAGCACATATGTACATTCTTTGCCCTAATCATTTTCAAAGCATTTGCTCTCCACTTAAACCCTTTGCATCAGGTCCTCTTTTTTTTCCCCTTGCCTCCCCGTTCCTCACTCCCTCATGAGCCCTTGATAACTTATAGATTGTTATTTTGTCATATCTTGCCCTATCCGGAGCCTCCCTTCCCCCCTTTCTCTGCTGTCCATCTCCCAGGGATGAGGTCACATGTGGATCCTTGTAATCAGTTCCCCCTTTCCAACCCACTCACCCTCCACTGTTCCAGCATCCCCCCTCACACCCCTGGTCCTGAAGGTATCGTCCACTCTGGATTCCCTGTGCCTCCAGCTCCCATATGCACCTGTGTACAACCTCTGCCCTATCTAGTCCTGCAAGGTAGAATTCGGATCATGGTAGTTGGGGGGAGAAACATCCAGGATCTGGAGGAAAGCTGTGTTCTTCATTGATACTACATCACACCCTGGCTGACCCATCTCCTCTCCTAAACCCCTCTGTGAGGGGATCTCCAGTGGCCAACACATGGGACTTGGGTCTCCACTCTGCACTTCCCCCTTTAATCACTATGGTGTGTGTGTGTATATATACTTTTTTTTTTTTTTGCATGATGCCTTATACCTGGTCTCCTTGGCTCCTCGTGATTGCACAGGCTGGTGTGCTTCTTCCATGTGGGCTTTATTGCTTCTGAGCTAGATGGCCGCTTGTTCACCTTCAAGCCTTTAAGACCCCAGACACTATCTCTTTCGATAGCCGGGCACCTTCAGCTTTCTTCACCACATTTGCTTATGCACCCGTTTGTCTTCGGTGATCATATCATGGAGGTGTGCAGCCATTGATATGATTTTTTTGTTCTTTGATGCCTGATAACTGATCCCTTCAGGACCACGCAATCACACAGGCTGGTGCGTTCTTCCATGTGGGCTTTATTGCTTCTGAGCTAGATGGCCGCTTGTTCACCTTCAAGCCTTTTAAGATCCCATTCACTATCTCTTTTGATAGCTGGGCACCATTAGCTTTCTTCACCACATTTACTTGTTCACCCACTTTGGCTTCAGCAGTTGTGTCGGTAGGGTGAGCATTGTAGAGTGCAAATTTAATAAAAGAAAGTATTCATGCATTGAGGGAGTGCTTGAGTAGAGGCCCAAGGTCCCTCCACCACCTTAATACTAAAGTTATAAATATAGACACATAGATCTATTTCCCCATCCTCATATATATTTGCATGTATATGCCTTTGTCCAGACCTCCATAAATGCCCCTTGACTCCTAGCTCTTTCCTCCCTCTCCCTTGACTTTCCTCGTGCCCTACTACCATGCTCCGTCCCCACCTGGGCTACAGCTATACCTCTTCTCTACGCAACCTTACCCTTGATCATTCCCCACCAGGCCTGCCACTCCCCACTCACTACCATTTTGGGTCCCATGTTGTTCCCTTGTCCCTGTGTTTGTTAACAACACTTCCTAACCCCCCTACATCCCCCCCACCCCAATTCCCCCCGAACTGTCGGTCCCATTGTTTTTCCTCCAGATAGTTCATCCAACCTGTCCTATTCAGACAGACCTGTGGAGACACTGACATGCAGCGTATCCATCATGAGTCTCTCTTCCTTTCTTAGGTGTGCTTGCATTGCTATGAACCTTCCTCTGATGGCTGCCTTTGCTGTGTCCCATACGTTTTGGTACGTCGTGTGCTCATTTTCGTTGGTTCCTAGAAATTTCCTGATTTCATCTCTGATCTGCACCAGTTTGCACTCCTTTTGCAGTAGAGAGTTATTCATCCTCCAATAATTTGCCCTTATTTTCTTTGTCTTCCTTTTGTTGATTTCCAGTCTATGGCACAGTGGTCAGAGAGCACACAATGATAGGATTTTTTGTTCTTGATGCCTGATAACTGATCCCTTCGGGACCTCGTGATCACGCAGGCTGGTGTGCTTCCATGAGGGCTTTGTTGCTTCTGAGCTAGTTGGTTGTTTGTTTATCTTTGAGCCTTTAAGACCCCAGATGCTATATCTTTTGATAGCCTGGCATCATGAGCTTTCTTCACCACATTTGCTTATTCACCTGCTTTGTCTTAGCGATTGTGTCAGGAAGGTGAACATCATAGAATGCCAGTTTAATAAAACAAAGTGTTTTCTTTTTGCGGGAGTGCTTGAGTAGAGGCCCAATATCCATCTGCTACCTTAATACTAAACCTACAAATATTTGCACATAGATCTATTTCCCCATTGTCATATATAAATGTATTTACATATGTACATGCCTTTATTTAGATCTCTATAAATGCCCCTTTCCTCCTAGCTCTTTCCTCTATTTCCTTTGACTTTCCTCTTGTCCCACTGTCATGCTCAGTCTTCATTTGGATTTCAGTAATTCCTCTTGGTTATATTATCCTTGATCAGTCCCTACCAGGCCTCCTACACCCTCCTCACCACCGATTTGGATCACTTGTTGTTCCCTCGTCCCTGGGTTTGTTAACACCATTACCTTTCCTTATCTCCCCCTCTCCCATGTTCCCCCCAAACTGCCGGTCAATTGTTTTCTCCTCCAGATTGTTCATCCAGCCTATCTTATTTAGACATACCCGTGGAGACAATAACATATACAGAAACAAGACAGAGCAAAACCAAGCAACAAAATAATACAAAACAATACCAACAAACTAATGACAAAAAAAACACAACAAGATATAAAAGCTTGTAGTTAGTTGAAGGACTGTTTGTTGGCCTTTATGAGTGTTTTACAGTAGAGTCGTTGGGACACCAAACCCTGGCCTCAAAGTTGATTTTTGGTATTCTCTGAGGACTTCGTTGCTCTGTTCCCCTAGCTGTTCTGTTGTACCCTGTCAGTGTTTTGCCTCGGTGTGGTGGGATCAGATAGGGCGAATTCCCACACTGTGTCTCCCTGTAGGGCTATGGATCAGTGAGGGATGCCATGTCTTAAAGTGGGCCGGCCATGTGGTGGTCTCTATGGATTCGCTGCTCTGAGCAGGAATATCGTCCTGAAGGCTTGGAGGGCCAGGATGTGCTCCACTCTCTCTTCCTCCCCCTTCATTTGCTCCCATGTGCTCTGATCAGACATGTCCCTCTCCAGGAGCTGCAGATTCAGATCTGTCCTCTGAAATAAATTCTTCTGAGGGGGGGCAGGTGTCCACGAAGTTGGGATTGGGCTCCCATGTCAGACCGTTCCACTGGTTCCCTACTCCATGCCGGCACATGGCATTCACATCTTGGAGCACTGGGTTGAAGTCTGGTCCCTCTTTCCCTGTGGAGATAGAAACACTACCCTTCCCTTGGGTATGTTAGTGCCCTGTGCCCCTGCTACCCATTGCTTTATATTATTATCATTCCATTCCCCACCTCCTTTTTAGTTGGCTACCATATGTATGCCTTATTTGGTCTGGTCCCTGCCATAATACCTGGTCCTCACCCCAGGAATGTTTGTATACAGTAGCTTTCTCCTTATGCCCCTTTTGCATTTTTTTAAGGTCACCTCAGCAGACTCATGTACTTGCCCTTTTATGTTTGGCTTACTTGGCTTCCCATGATTTCCTCCAGTTCTTCCCTTGCAGCATTGTGCTTCATACGTTCATCACCGCTTTTTAGGGATGCGTAGTACTCCATTGTACCACAGCCTTTTAATCCACTCATCAGTTGATGGAAATTTGGGTTGTTTTTAATTCCTTATCCGAGGGCTTTCTATGAGAATTTTATTGGGAATCCTTACCATATCACTTTACAATTCTGATTTTTCCTTTTCAGACTTCTCTTTGTTTCCCAAACCTAAGAAACATTTAAAAGGAATACAATTTGAGCCTCTCAGGGAAGCTAAAACTGATGATTTGATATGATGTCTGTGGAAGAAATATTACCTTTAGAATTGTACAGTCCTACATGGGGGCTATATGGAGAAACAACAGTGTCTCTCTCTTTTTTTTTAGTAAGCATTTTATTGGAGCCTCTTAACCTTTTATAACAATCCATGCATCAGTTATATCAAGCACATTTGTACATATGTTGCCATCATCATTTCCAAAACACTTTCTTTCTACTTAAGCCCTTGGTATCAGCTGCTCTTCCCCCCCCCCATGCTCTCACCTTTGTGAACCCTTGATAATTTAGAAATAATTTTAATTTTCATACTTTACACCATCTGCTGTCTCACTTCTTCCATGTTTCTGTTGTTCATCCCCTGGAGAGGGGGCAGGGGTTGTACATTGATCATTGTGACCGGTTCCTCCTTTCTCCCTCCACCTTCCCCCTACTCTCATGGTATCGCTACTCTCATTATTGGTTCTGAGGGGTTTATGTTTCCTCAATTCCCTGTGTTTCCAGCTCTTATCTGTACCAGTGTACATGCTCTGGTCTAGCCAGATTTGTAAGATAGAACTGGGGTCATGATAAGGGGGAGGAGGAATCATTAAAGAACTAGAGGAAGTCCGAAGTCTTTTCGGAATTCCTCAGGGATTTTGTAGCGTTGCTTCTTTTACTGCTCTGTTGCAATCCCTTCATGTTACTCCTGGTGTGTGTGTGCGTGGTCAGGGGGTGGTGAGGGCCAGGGCGGGGGGTTTGCGGGGTTGGAGGGTTTGTGTTGACCAGGCACAATTTCTGCACTCTGTCTTCGGTGCTGCCCCATATTGCGAGCAGCATTGCTTTTGATATTTTTAATTATTACAGATTTCTATGATTGTTCAGCAGTACCTTTTTACTTATCCTTATATGGTAGACCAGTAATTTCTAATCATTCTTTAGGCTTGGCTATGTTGATACTTAAAAAATATGTAGAATATAAGTGAGCTCTAAAACATTCTAGAAAAGTTTCCATCATCTTTTAATTTCTCTTTCAAAGAACTTTTGAATTTTTTTCTTATGATAAATATAGAACGTTCAAAAAGCATTCTTGTATTCAATGTTTTTGGTATCCACAGTTGAATTTTTTTCTTTACAGGTTAATGCAGCTGAATCAAAGATAACAAATTTAATATATCTGAAACATACATTGGAACTTGTGGAGCCTTTAAAGGTAAATGCATATATGTTATACAAAATATGTGTAGCATTAGTACTTTTTAAAAACAAACATTTGAAATCTACAGAAAAGTGATAAGAATAGTAAAATAAATCCCCATAATCTTCACTAAGATTAACTAATTTCTAACATTTTGCTACATTGCTCTCTTCTTTCTCTATTCAGAAAACACACATATATCACATATTGTTATCATTATTACTATTACTCAATCAGTTGAGATTAAGTTGCATTACCTAAATGCTGAAGTATATATCTCCTAAGAACAAGGATTTATTTTATATAATTATAGTATAATGATCATATTCAGGGTTTAGAACATTGGTCAAATACTGTTACATGTGGTATAGCCTATGTTCAAATATTCGAATTATCCTAATAATATTTTTTTTCTTTTTTTTAAAATTTTTTTTATTTTAATAATTTATTGGGGCTGATACAATTTTTTTCACAGTTCATACATATACATACATCAATTGTATAAAGCACATCTGTACAGTCTTTGCCCTAATCATTTTTTTCTCTTTTCTTCTTTTACATTTTATTAAGGACTCAAACAACTCTTACCACAATCCATACATATACATACATCAATTGTATAAAGCACATCCATACATTCCCTGCCCCAATCATTCTCAAGGCATTTGCTCTCCACTTAAGCCCCTTGCATCAAGTCCTCTTTCCCCCCCCCCTAATAATATTTTTTAGAACATTTTATTTCATATGATCCAGGTTCCAGTGTAGTACCACACAGTACACTTAATGCCATGTTTCCTTAGATACCATGAAACTGGAAACATTTCTCATCTATTCTTTGTCTTCTCTGATATTGACACATTAAAAATCAGCGTCAATTGTTTTAAAGGACATTCCTCAGTTTGTGTTTGTGGAATTTCTTTCTCATGATTAGATTTACTTATATGTATTTTTGACAGTAATACTCTATGAATATCACTATATATTCTTCTCAGTACATCTTATCAAGAGGGACATGAAATTATTCCTTCATTGTTGGTAATTTTAATTTTGTCAGTTTCTTTGCTGTAAAATCACTCTATTTTATTTTGTAATAAAAAATATCCATGGTAAGATGCCTTAAGCCTGTAAAGATTCTATTCCTTGTCAGACATTTTCAAGGAACCTTGCTGGTACAATGGCGAAGTGCTCAGCTGCTAACCCAAAGGA
Source organism: Tenrec ecaudatus (assembly GCF_050624435.1). NCBI lineage: Eukaryota > Metazoa > Chordata > Mammalia > Afrosoricida > Tenrecidae > Tenrec > Tenrec ecaudatus. Next base: position 105,034,390 of record NC_134530.1, read on the forward strand.
GGGTCACTTGTACCCCCCCTTGGCACCTCAGGAGAAAGACTTGTTGACGTGCTTTCATAAACACTAATCAAAACTCCTTGCTGTTGAATAGATTTCTACTCACTACGACCCTAAAGAACAGAGTAAAACTGTCTCATTGGGTTACCAAGGTTGTAATGTGTACTGAAGCAGACTAATAAGTCTTTCTTCCACTGTGTGGTCAATGACTTTGAACCAACCAGCTTTTAGTTAGATACTGAGCACTTAACTCCTTCTTGCAAAGATTTTGGCATAGAAAGCCCTATGGGATACCAATAGAAATGTTTCAAAACGTTAATGAGGAATTGGAGGCGCTCATTCTTTTATGACAAGAAAATTGGAAGACAGCTACTTGGCCAACTGATTGGAAGAGATTTGTTATTTTACCCATTCCAAAGAAAGGCGAGCCAGCAGAATGCTTAAATTGTTTAACAATATCATTAATATCACATGCAAGCAAATTTTGATGAAGATCATCCAACAATAGATACAGCAGTATGTTGATGGGGAGCTGCCCGAGGTTCAAGACGAATTCAGAAGAGGACATGGAACAAGGGATGTCATTGCTAATATTAGATGGATCTTGGCTGAAAGAAGACAGTTCTAGAAAGATGTTTACTCGTGTTTTATTGACCATGCCAAAGCATCTGACTGTGTGTATCTTAACAAGCTATGGATAGCTGTAAGAAGAATGGGAATCCCAGAACACTTCATTGTGCTCCTTTGGAACTTGTACATGAATCAAAAGACAGTTAGAAGAACAACAAGGGAAAACTGCATGTTTCAAAAGCAGTAAAGGTGTGCATCATGGTTGCATCCTGTCACCATACTCACTCAATATGTGTGTTGAGCAGATAATCAGAGAAGCTGGATTCTATGAAGAAGAGCGTGGCATCAGGAATGGAGTCACTCTTATTACAAACTGCGATATGCAGATGACACACACACAAAGTGAGGAGGACACCAAGTACTTGCTGATAAAGATCAGTGTAGATTATAACTCAATATAGAGAAAAACGGCTTCCTTAAAAATGGGCTGATAGAGTAACATCAAGATAAACAGAGGAAAGATTGAAGTTGTCAAGCAGTTAGTCTTGTTTGGACACACAGTGTTCATGGTAGCAGCAGACAAGAGATCAGAGGACACATTGTGTTGAGTAGATCTGGTGCACAAGACATTTTTAGTGTTGAGATGACAAAATGTTACTTTGAAGACTCAGTTACACCTTAGAAACCCTGGTCTTTTCAATGACCTCATAAACATGGGAAAGCTGAACATTTAATAAAGAAGACTGAAGATAGATTGATATATTTGAACTGTGGTCTTGATGAAGAATATTTTAAGTATTATGGACTGCTAAAAGGACAAATAAATCTATCTTGGAAAAAGTATGGCCAGAGTATTCTTCAGAGACAAGGATGGCTAGACTTTCATTTACTTTGGACATGTTATCTGGAAATACCAGTCCCTGGACAAGGGCAACGTGCTAGGTAAAGTGGAGGGGCAAAGAAAAAGAACACCAGCAAGGAGGTGGATTGACACAATGGCTGCAACAATGGCCTCAGGTATAAAAACAATTGTGAAGCTGGCACAGGACTGGGCGGTGTTTGGTTCTGTTGTGCATGTATAGGGCATCTCTGAGTTGGAACCAACCTGAAAGTCCCTAACAAAAATAATCACTTGTAATTTCCACATGAAATCCCAATTTCTGCTATTCAAGATAGGAGAAATTGCTCTAGTAATAAATACACAAATTACTATTTTATTATATTCTCTATAAAACCCAAAATTTGGAGTTATATGAACCATACTGTAAGCATTTTAAGAACCCACTTCTTTTAATTCAGTACATATTAACAATTATTCTGAAGGAAATTAAAGATAATAGTGAAATAGTTATTACCAATGTTCTCTTTATCTGTCATGCAATAGAGAAATTATTTTTCCTCACCTATATACTAAAACTATTTCTTCTGAGTTTTTAAATGAAAAAATATAGGCAAAAAACACTTGACAAATTATAAAGTAAAACAAGTATAAAATACTACACTTAGATTGTCATAATTTATTATCCTAATTATTTTTATTTTATTCTGTAATAGATTGCACTGAAGAACTGTAGTACACCTTTATTAAGAGCTTACTATGGTTCCTTGGAAGACAAGCGGTATTTATCACTCAAACATTAATAAAATATAAGCTTATACTTTTCTTTCTGGTAACTGATTTTCAGAATTCTAATTGTTCTTATTCTTTTTTGTTTAATTGGGGACTGTACAACTCTTATCACAATTGTTTTATTCTATGGAAAATTACTTTACTTTGGTTACTATAAGCTTTAAACTTCATAAAATCATATTTATGTTTCATTTTATAATTTATTGGTTAGTTTTTAATTTTAATAAATTTTAATTTAATTAGTATTAATTAGTTTTGTTAGTGGAAAATTAGGATAGTATAGAAAATTGAAATCCATGCACAATTAAAATACTTTTTGAAGTTATTCTCCTGGAAAGATTTGCAAGTATAAAAGAGATTTCTCTCTTTTATCATAAAAGTGTTGATATAACCAAGAAAATAGTGTATATGTTTACTAAATATACTCTAAATGTAGAACAGATTAATTATAATACTGTTTTCAGCAATGGCACCATGTTCATGACAAAAAGATTTTGGGGGAACAAGAACTATTTTATTATGTTAAGCAATAAATTGAGGTTAAGTGTAGAAACTATGGTAATTATAAATTTAGTATCCTTTCCCCTACAAAGGTCAGGGACCATATATTATTCTTCTTTGAGTCTAAGCACCCACCCCTGTGTTTGGCACATGATAAGTTGTTAGTACATGATTTTTGAATGGTGACCGTGAAATCAGAATTTTCAAAACAATTCTTCATGAATGTATTTTGTTTTTGATGAATCCTTGTATTAGCAGATATAGAATTTCTTGTGGTAGTCAGAAGCTATTTTAGATTAGTACCAACTGATAAAATGTGCTATTTTCGGTCACTAACTATGACTCTAAAATTCTAAGTAAAAATAGCTGTTTGGCTTTCTATCTCTAATGTTCTTTTTTAGGTTTGGAATTATACTTGAAAAGATTAAAACAGTAATTAATGATGATGCAAGATACATGAAAGGCTGTCTGAATATGAGGACGCAGAAGTGCTATGCAGTGAGGTCTAACATAAATGAATTTCTCGACATAGCTAGAAGAACATATACAGAAATTGTAGATGACATTGCAGGTATTTGATTATCTGAAAACAGACCCTATTAATATATGAGGAAGTTTCTAAATCTACAGGGAAAAATGAATGAAAAGAAAATGGTATTTTCTGTAAACTTTTGGAAGCCGCTTCAAATATTACCACCTAAGGAAAAAATTTAAATGTCTGAAGATTTATAATGTGTCTATTTTCCAAACATAAATAGAGTTAACTTTGTAAAACGAATGAGTTATATGAAAACGTAAGGCTATCAGTAATAAAAGGTTTCAGTGTAGGTATTGTTTTATCTAGAAGAGGTAATAATTTAGCTGATCCAATAATTTCTTTGTTGAACTCCTTCTAAACGTCGGCACTGCTCTCGATATTGAGAATATGTAAGTGAGCAAGACAAAGTCCCTGTCTGCGTGGAAAGCAAGTTACAGTAGGGGAGGTAGACAAAAAGGAAATATTTGTAGTATAATTTACATGGATATAAAATATATGAAGAAAAGAGAGCAGGGCAGAAGTTCATAGACTGGATGTGAAGCTTATGTACGGGATGGAAGGTTTTATTGCGTGGAGTAACTTTAGAAAGGGATCCAGCACACCGGAAATGACATAAGATGGAGTACAGAGCCACAAGGAATCATCCAACGATTTGTGAGGAAACCTGTTAGGATGGGATAGAGAATCCCCTACAGAGCTGTTAGGTGCCATCAAGTCGGTTTCAGCACGAAGCAACCTCATACACAACAAAATGAAACACTGCCCGGTCCTGCACCACCCTCACAGTGGGTCCTCTGCTGCAGCTCATTGTTGCAGCCACGGGGTCACTTCTCCTTGGGGGCTCCCTCTCTTTGCTCCCACTTTAGCAAACATGATGTCCTCCACGGACTGGTCTCTCCTGACATATCCAAAAGTATATAAGACCAAGTTTTGCCTTCCTTGACTCTAAGGAGCCCTCTGGCTATACTTCTCCTAAAACACATCAGTTTGTCTTTTTAGCAGTCCATAGTACTTCCAGTATTCTCCAGCACAATTCAAACGCATTGATTTTTCTTTAATCTTCTTTATTCAATGTCCCATTCTCACATGCATGTAAGACATAGGAAAATTCCATGATTTGAGTCAGGTGCACCTTAATCCTCAGAGTGTCATTCTTGCTTTTCAATACTCTAAAGAGGTCTTGTGCAGCAGATTTACCTAATGTAATGTGCCCTTTGATCTCTTGATGGCTGCATTCGTGAGCATTGATTGTGGATCCAAGCAAGACTAAATCCTTGACAACTACAATCTTTTCTGTTTATCATGATGTTACTCATTGTTCCAGTTGTGAGAATTTTAGTCTTCTTTTTTTAAATTAAAAGATCCTTTTACTGGGGGCTTTTAAAACTCTTATAACAATCCATACATCAATTGTATCAAGTAATAGTACATTTGTTGCCATCATCGTTCTCAGAACATTTGCTTTCTCATACAACTGTCCTCTAGTTCTTAAATGGTTCTTCTCCCTCACCCCCACTATTATGATCCCAATTCTACCTTACAAATCCAGGTAGACAAGAGGATGTACACTAGTACAGATAGGAACTGGAAACACAGAATCCAGGACAGATGATCCCTTCAGGACCAGTGGTGAAAGTGGTGATACTGGAAGGGTGGAGGGAGGGTGTGGTAGAAAGGGGGAACCAATTACAAGGATCTACATATAACCTCCTCCTTGGGGGGTGAACAACAGAGAAGTGGGTTAAAGGAGACGTCAGACAATGTAAGATATGACAAAACAATTGATAAATTATCAAGGGTTCATGGGGGGGGGCGGGGAATGAACTAATACCAAGGGCTCAAGTAGAAAGCAAATGATTTGAGAATGATGAGGGCAACAAATGTACAAAGGTGTTTGACACAATGGATGTTTGTATGGATTGTGATAAGAGTTGTACAAGCCCCCAATAAAATGATTTTAAAAATTTGCTTTTTACTTGAGCCCTTGGTATCAGCTCCTCATTTTACCCCTCCCTACCTGCCCCCTCCCTCATTAACCCTTGATAATTTATAAATTATTATTATTTTGTCATGTTTTACACTGTCCAATGTCTCCCTTCGCCCACTTTTCTGTTGTCCGCCCCCCAGTGAAGGGGTTATATGTAGATCCTTGTAATTGGTTCCCCCTTTCTTCCCCTCTTTCCCTCCACCCTCCTGGTATCACCACTCTCATCATTTGTCCTGAGGGGTTCATCTGTCCTGGATTCCCTGTGTTTCCAGTTCCTAACTGTACCAGTGTACATCCTTTGGTCTAGCTAGATTTGTAAGGTAGAATTGGGATCATGATAGTGGGGGGGGGAAGGAAGCATTTAAAACTAGATGAAAGTTGTATGTTTCATCATTGCTACACTGCACCCTGACTTTCTCCTCCCCACGATCCTTCTGTGTAAGGGGTTTTCCAGTTGCCTACAGATGTGCTTTGGGTCCCTACTCCGCACTCCCCCTCATTCACAGTGATAAGATTTTTTGTTCTTTGATGCCTGATACCTGATCCCAGAGATACCTCATGATCACACAGGCTGGTATGCTTCTTCCATGTGGGCTTTGTTGCTTCTGAGCTAGATGGCTGCTTGTTTATCTTCAAGACTGTAAGACCCTAGATGCTATATCTTTTGATAGCTGGACAGCATCAGCTTTCTTCATTACAATTGCTTATGCATCCATTTGGCTTTAGTGATCATGTCGGGGGAAGGTGAGCATCATGGAATGTCAGTTTAATAGAAAAAGTTTTTGCATTGAGGAAGTACTTGAGTGGAGGCCCAATATCCATCTGCTACCTTAATACTAAACCTAGATATATATGCACATAGATCTATTTCCCCATTGTCATATATAAATACATTTACATATGTATATGCCTATATTTAGACCTCTATAAATGCCCTTTGTCTACTTGTTATTTCCTCTATTTCCTTTTTCTTTTCCTCTTGTCCCACTATCATGCTCAGCCTTCACTTGTGTTTCAGTAATTCCTCTCTGTTACATTGTCCTTGATCAAGCCCTACGAAGTCTCTTACACCCTCCTCGACACTGATCACTTCTTTTTCCCTTGTCCCTGGGTTTGTTAACTCCACTTAATTTCTACAACATCCCCCTCTCCCATGTAATTTTGTTTTCTTGACATTGAGTTGTAATCTCTACTGAAGACTGCAATCATTGATCTTCATCAGTAAGCAAGCAAGATTATGTCATCTACATATTGCAGCTTGTAAATAAGACATCCCCCAATCCTGATGCCACAATCTTCTTCATAGAATCCAGCTTCTCTGATTTATTTGCTCAATATACAGATTGAATAAGTATGGTGAGAGGATATGACCATGATGCACACCTTTCCTGATTTTAAAGCATGCAGTATTTTCTTGTTCATATTGCCCAACTGCCTCTTGATCTGTGTCCAGGTTCCACATGAGGACAAGGAAGGGTTCTGGGATTCCCATTCTCAGTATTATTCATAGTTTGTTATGGTCTGCACAGTCAAATGCCTTGGCATAATTAATGAATGCACAAATAAACATCATTCTTGCTTTGAGCCCAAATCCATCTACTATCAACAATGATATCCCTTGTACTCGGTCCTCTTCTGAATCCAATCTGTACCTCTACAGCTCCTGTCAGTGTACTGCTGCAACTATTGCTGGGTGATATTCAGGAAAATTTTACTTGCACGTGATATTAATGATGTTTTCCTATACTTTAAACATGCTGCTGGATCACCTTTCTTTGGAATGGTACAGATATACGGATCTCTTCCAGTCAGTTGGCCAAGCAGCTATTTTCCAAATTTCCTGGTGTAAAGGAGTATGTGCTTCCAGTGCTCATCAACTTGTTGAAACCTTCCAATCGATCATTCTGAACGTTTTGTTTTTGGCTATTCCTCAGTATACTTTGAACTCCTTCCTTCAGCACCACTGATCCTTGCTCATATGCTACTTCCTGAAACTGTAGAATGTCAGCTGGTTCTTTCTGGTACAGAGACCATATTCTTCCCATCTTCTTTTGACTTTTCCTGTATCATTCAGTATTTTGCCTATAGAATCTTTTAGGATGCAACTCAAGGCTTCAATTTTCTCTCACTTCAGGATTAGTGAGAGATAAGATGCAAAAGGTGCATTGAACATCAGAATTTATTCTTTGTATCTTTTCCCACAGAGGACGAAGAGACCCCATAATCGCTCTCCCCCTTTTTTCTCATTGAATGAAATTGATCAAGTGGTGTAATCTGGTGTGCTGAATGAATTTAAGTGGATGTGTGGAGGCAGAAAGACTAAATGATTGAATGTTGAAAAAGCATTATTTAGCATGAAAGTGATGGGAGAAAAGGGGATTTCAAGAACAGAAGGAAGAGATATTAGGAGTTAATAATTAAATATAGGTGATGGAGGTAAAAGGAAATGTAACTTTAGTGCTAATTGATATTTCTAACCTGAAAATGATGATACCATCAAGAAAAGCAGAAAAATCAGGTGGACAGACTATTTTAAGGCATGAAGATGTTTACCTTTTTTTCAGATAATGTTTAAACTTTGGATGGTTTATCAAGAACTCTGAAATGAATGTGAAGTTGACAATAGATATTTGAATTTAAGAATTTCATTTGAAAAAAAATTTAAAAAATAAGAATTTCATTTGGTGAATGACTTATCCTTTTAAAATATATCATTTTTTAAAATATATATGTAGAGGGGGTTTCTTATTATGAATTAATTATAATAACTCAATAGATTATATATTTTTTTATTTTTAATTTTTTTTAACAATTCATTGGGGCTCATACAATTCTTATCACAGTTCATACATATACATACATCAATTGTATAAAGCTCATTTGTACAGTCTTTGCCCTATTCATTTTTTTCTCCTCTTTTCTTTTTTTACATTTTATTAGGGACTCATACAACTCTTATCACCATCCATACATATACATACATCAATTGTATAAAGCACATCCATACATTCCCTGCCCCAATCATTCTCATGGCATTTGCTCCCCACTTAAGCCCCTTGCATCAGGTCCTCTTTTTTTCCCCCTCCCTCCCCTTTCCCCCCTCCCTCATGTACCCTTGGTAATTTATACATTGTTATTTTGTCATATCTTGCCCTATCCGGAGTCTCCCTTCCCCCCTTTCTCTGCTGTCCATCTCCCAGGGATGAGGTCACATGTGGATCCTTGTAATCATTTCCCCCTTTCCAACCCACTCACCCTCCACTCTCCCACCATCGTCCCTCACACTCTTGGTCCTGAAGGTATCATCCACCCTGGATTCCCTGTACCTCCAGCCCTCATATGTACCAGTGTACAGCCTCTGTCCTATCCAGCCCTGCAAGGTAGAATTCGGATCATGGTAGTTGGGGGGAGGAAGCATCCAGGATCTGGGGGAAAGCTGTGTTCTTCATCGATACTACCTCACACCCTAATTAACCCATCTCCTCTCCTAAACCCCTCTATGAGGGGATCTCCATTGGCCGACATTTGGGCCTTGGGTCTCCACTCTGCACTTCCCCCTTCATTTAATATGGTATATATATACATGTATACATATACATATATACATATACACATATATACACATACATACACACACTTATATCTTTTTTTTTTGCATGATGCCTTATACCTGGTCCCTTGGCACCTCGTGATCGCACTGGCCGGTGTGCTTCTTCCATGTGGGCTTATTTGCTTCTGAGCTAGATGGCCACTTGTTCACCTTCAAGCCTTTAAGACCCCAGACACTATCTCTTTTGATAGCCGGGCATCATCAGCTTTCTTCACCACATTTGCTTATGCACGCATTTGTCTTCAGTGATCCTATCATGGAGGTGTGCAGTCAATGATATGATTTTTTGTTCTTTGATGCCTGGTAACTGATCCCTTTGGGACCACTCGATCACACAGGCTGGTGTGTTCTTCCATGTGGACTTTATTGCTTCTGAGCTAGATGGCCGCTTGCTTATCTTCAAGCCTTTAAGACCCGTCACTATCTCTTTTGATAGCCGGGCACCATCAGCTTTCTTCACCACATTTACTTGTTCATCCACTTTGGCTCCAGCCGTTGTGTCGGGAGAGTGAGCATCATAGAGTTCCAATTTAATAAAAGAAGGTATTCATGCATTGAGGGAGTGTTTGAGTAGAGGCCCAAGGTCCTTCCGCCACCTTAATACTTGACCTATAAATATAGACACATAGATCTATTTCCCCATCCTCCTATATGTATTTGCATGTACATGTCTTTGTCTAGACCTCCATGAATGCCCTTTGACTCCTAGCTCTTTCCTCCATCTCCCTTGACTTTCCTCCTGCCCTACTACCATGCTTCGTCGCCACCTGGGCTAGAGTATACCTCTTCTCTAAGCAACCTTACCCTTGATCATTTCACACCAGGCCTGCCACTCGCCCTTCTCTACCATTTGGGGTCCCATGTTTTTCCCTTGTCCCTGGGTTTAACACCACTTCCTTACCCCCCTACCCCCCCACCCCAAGTCTCCCCGGAACTGTCGGTTCCGTTGTTTTTCCTCCAGATAGTTCATCCAGCCTGTCCTATTCAGACAGACCTGTGGAGACACTAACATGCAGGAAAACAAGACAGAGGAAAACAAAGCAACAGTATGCAACCAGACAACAAAACAACAAAAACAAACCACTGACAAAGAACAGAACAAAACAGTTCACAAGAGAAAAGCTTGTAGTTAGTTCAGGGATTGTTTGCTGGCCCTTAGGAGCATTTTCCAGTCCAGTCTGTTGGGGCACCATGCCCTGGCCCCAAAGTCCACTTTCAGCATTCCCTGGGGACCTTGCCACTCCATTCCCTTGCTGTTCCGCTGCACTCCCCCAGTGATTTGCCTCGGTGTGGTGGGATCAGGTCAGGTGCAATTCCCACACTGTGTCTCCGGTGCTGTCCCCTGTATCGCCCTTAGTCACTGATTGGCATCATTTCTCATAGTGGGGCCAGCCATGTTGTTCTCTCAGATTATATTTTTAAAGTGGAGTACAAAAATACAAAATATTAAAATGGTCTTAATTTTATTTTATTTTGTTGACAATTTTGTAGTTTATTTTCTCTCCAAAATATTTCTCAGAATGACTGTTTTACACTAGAATGCTAATTTTAAAAAGTGTTTACTGTATTTTTAGGCATTAATAATCATCTAGATTTTAAAACTATAATAAAATTTTCCTATTTATGTGAGTAACAGAAAATCGTGTCATGTATTTTTAAAATAAAGAATAAATTTATCCTTAATTATTTTCTTTTTCTTGTGTCTGGTCACTAGGAATGATCACTCAACTTGCAGAAAAATACAATCTTCCTTTAAGGACAAGTTTCAGCTCCGCTAGAGGATTTTTCATCCAGATGAGTACAGATTGTACAAACCGACCCAGTGACCAGCTTCCTTCAGAATTTATTAAGGTACACTGTAGAGTGATTAGAAAATTATTGTTTATAATTTTATAGTAGATTTATATTTTTAAAACAATATTTTACGTTTAAATATTTGAACATTTTGCAAGTTACTTTTCCTTTTACTCCCACCCATTCACTTAACAGTTACATTAAATTAGGAATACCTTAGAAACTCTTAATGAAAAATAGCAAATATAATATTTTGAGAACTTGATATAGGGGATAAAAAGAAAAGGAAGAAGGAAAATCCAAAAGAAATATGGAAAATACTGCACTGTCTCTTGTTTTTTGCAGCTTGAAGGGCATGTTTGCCCAACAGAGTTTTAAATGTTTCAAAGTAAGGAACTATGCCTAAAAATACAATATTTCTAACCCCTTGGGCCATGGAAATACTTGCGATACACACATATGAATGCTTCCACAATGTCTATCCATTTGGAAAAGTCTTACTACAACTAAATTCTTTGGCTGTGCAAATGCAAAGCACTAGTCTACTGAACAAAAGATTTCACCCATAGACACCTTGGAGGACAGGTTTCTTGGTTTTCTAAAAGGTCATAAATCTATTCTGAAATCAATGGGACCAACTCGAGTCAGAATTAGCTGGAAAACAGCTGGCTTATTAAATTGAATCTACTAGGGGATATGTTTTGATTCGAACAGAACCACGAAGTCATTGGATTAAAAACGTTTTTTATTGTATTACCAAATACTAAAGGGTAGAGTATGAGTCCTGGTGTCATAGTGGTTATATCTTGGTTTGCTAACCACAAAGTCAGCAGTTCAAAACCACCAGCCAATCCAAGTGAGAAAAATGAGACTTTCTCTTCCCATAAAATGTTACAGTCTCATCTCATAAATCCACACGGTCAGTTCTACCCTGTCTCATTGGGTTGCTATAAGTCACAATCAACTTGATAGCAATGAGTTTGCTGCGTACAATTTTTAATTAAATGATAAGGAATGTGTTGGGACTCAGTAATGAGGTTAGAGATTGAATGGGCTTCAGGAATGGACAAGCCTCTGGGGTAAGGGTCAGAGATAGAGTAAGGATCATGAGCCCAATTATGCATATTGGTAATACAATATGGTATTGTTCAAAGATACAGTATTTTAACATGACAGATTTAAAGTGTGCCAAAATAGTCATGACATATGAGATAGACTTTACCCCTGGATAGGAGATCTGGTGGAAATGTGGGCCAGGCACTAGACTGCTAACTGCAAAGTTGGTAATTCAAACCCAGCATCCACTCCAGGGGAGAAAGACTAGGCTGTCTGTTCTTGTAAAGATGTACAGTCCTGGAAACCAATTTAAGGGTTGCTATGGCTTAGAATCGAATTGATAGCAGTAAGTGGGTATATTATACCTGGATGTGAACTTCCTTTTGTCTTTCACAGTCACTTATTCAAATTTGTTTTTATGATATTGTATCTCAGAAATTAAAGTGGTTAATATAAATACCTAGATACCTATAGGACTATGCACTTATTTTGACATTTGTTTCTTAAATTTCCTAACAGATTTCTAAAATGAAAAATTCTTACAGCTTTACATCAGCAGATTTAATTAAGATGAATGAAAGATGCCAAGAGTCTTTAAGAGAAATCTATCATATGACTTATATGTAAGAGCATTTGAAGTATTTGAATATTTAATGAAATTAGTTTAATTTGATAAATTTCATTCATGGACTTTTTGCCCAATTTCACACAATTGTAGAATTAAGAATGTTAGCAGAAAAAGAATATTTCTTTCCTTGAAACAGTTCAAGATTTTAAAGTCTATCATTGTAACTAGAGTCACTCACTCTCACAGAAATTTCAGGGCAAATTTAATTGCAGGAATGCCACCATAATTGTTACTTTTGTTGTATGTATTCCACCACGAAAAAGAACTTGGCACATGCATCATAGGCTTATCTTGGACTTCATTCAACTTCTTCTTTTTCTGTGATCTCTAAGCCTGCATCTTTTCTACCTGGATAATTCTATAGCAGGATCATAATAATGCCAGTTGTTATACTGTTCACGAAAAGCAGAAATACAGCTAGAAAGAAGAAATAGAACATTAAGATCTGACGGGCTATGATGTCAAAGAGAAAGATTGGTTTTAAAACTATTTAGAACATCGATCCATGTTTTGAGCACATACTTATATTCTTATAGGGATATTTTTTTCTGTGTTACATTACAGTATTGTAACTAGTGCATAAAAGCTTTAGTAGTTAGGCTGTTTTGTGGGGGTTGGGTGGGGATGGGGAAAAATTAGAAAGAGAAAATACTAATACCTTTTTTGGAGCTTAACATTTTCAAAAACAAAGTTATTCACAAACAGGGTATGTCTAAGTCTAGCAATGGCTTGATTTTAACTATGCAAAACGTTTTTATTGAATATAAGAGTTATTTAAAAAGCTTGATGTTAACATGGTATGTAGCTGGCACCTTAAACACGGACTTTGGTTTCTTCCTATTTAAACTAGGTAATAGAACCTTAGTAGGCTATGACATACAACTGAGTTGTATATGTATTTTACCTTAGATAACTTAATATTGTCTTACAATTACAATTGTGTGTCCTTTTAAAAATGCATTGTTACATATATATATCAAACATGTACTTTCAGGATAGTGTGCAAACTGCTTAGTGAAATTTATGAGCATATTCATTGCTTATATAAGCTATCTGACACTGTGTCGATGCTGGATATGCTTCTGTCATTTGCTCATGCCTGCACTCTTTCTGACTATGGTAAGTTATCTTCTCTAGAATAATCATATTGCGTGCTGAAATCTGTATTCCTTTGGGCACTCTTATATAACAATTATAAATGTTTTAGACTGTTTAGTCGACGTAAGTCTCCTGCTTATGGTCCTAGGCTAACCACAGAAAAAGTAAAATTATCCTTAAATGCATTTTAAAAACCAGACAATTACTCGAGAAATTGGAAAATCAGAAAGAAAAAAATTCCATGCAAGAAATGTGAAAGAAAAACTCTCAAAGCTTTCATTTTAATGAAAATAACAATGCTCCAAACTTGTAAGTTCAAATCTAAAGACGATTAGAAGTGTGCCCAATTTTTTTAGAAGTAGATCATCAGGTCCTCTTCCTAGTCTGTCTTAATCTGGAAGCTCCTGTGATACTTGTCCACCATGGGTGACCTTTCTGATATTTGAAATAACAATGGCATAAGTTCCAGCGTTATAGGAACATAAAAACCACTACAGTGTGACAAATTGACAGATGAATGGTGGGACTAAAGTTAATAGAAAAATGAGTTTTAAATGTGAGCATTTTCTAGACTAACAAGATTCTAAGATTTAAACATTCCAAAATCATGAATTCAGTCATTGATTTTTTGAATTTGAAGTCCATATAGAGACGTTGAATGTTAGCATTAAATAATTTTTTAATATTGAATACTTTGTTAACTTCCTGAAATTTCTTTTTCAACTATAAAAATATCCCAGTGATAAAAATATCCCAGGATACAAATTTATAGTACTAGTATATGATAATTATGGTTGGATAATTTTGCACTTGCTATAATTTTCAGCTAACATCTGCAATAGCATTTCTAAAATATATTGTTACCTTATTATTTATAATCATTAAGTACCTTGCAAGGATGGGTATTTTTCATGTCTCATGGATATGTTAAAATTTTTCAATTGTTATTTTATGGGCCCAAGTCTTTTTTTAAAAAAACATTTTATTAGGGACTCATACAACTCTTATCACAATCCATACATACATCAATTGTGTAAAGCACATCTGTACATTCTTTACCATCATCATTTTCAAAGCATTTGCTCTCCACTTAAGCCCTTTGCATCAGATCCTCTTTTTTCCCCTCCTTCCCTGCTCCCCCCTCCCTCATGAGCCCTTGATAATTTATAAATTATTGTTTTGTCATATCTTTCTCTGTCCGACGTCACCTTCACCCCTGTTTCTGTTGTCCGTCCCCGAGGGAGGGGGTCACATGTGGATCCTTGTAATCGGTTCCCTCTTTCCAACCCACTCACCCTCTACCCTCCCAGTATCGCTCCTCACACCCCTGGTCCTGAAGGTGTCATCCACCCTGAATTCCCTGTGCCTCCAGCTCCTATCTGCACCAGTGTACATCCTCTTTTCTATCCAGACTTGCAAGGTAGAATTCGGATCATGATAGTTGGGGTGGGGGGGGGGGCGGAGGCAGCATTTAGGAACTGGAGGAAAGCTGTAATCTTCATCTGCGCTACATCGCACCCTGACTGACTCATCTCCTCCCCTAGACCCCTCTGTGAGGGCATCTCCAGTGGCCAACAAATGGGCTTTGGGTCTCCACTCTGCACTTCCCCCTTCATTCACTCTGGTAAGATTTTTTTTTTTCTGATGATGATTTCTTATACCTGATCCCTTCGACACCTCGTGATCGCACAGGCTGGTGTGCTTCTTCCATGTGGGCTTTGTTGCTTCTGAGCTAGGTGGCCGCTTGTTTACATTCAAGCCTTTAAGACCCCAGACACTATCTCTTTTGATAGCTAGGCACCATCAGCTTTCTTCACCACATTTGCTTATGCACCCATTTGTCCTCAGCGATCATATCATGGAGGTGTGCACCCAATGATAGGACTTTTTGTTCTTTGATGCCTGATGTGATCACACAGGCTGGTGTGTTCTTTCATGTGGGCTTTGTTGCTTCTGAGCTAGATGGCTGCTTTTTATCTTTAGGCCTTTAAGACCTGAGATGTTATATCTTTTGATAGCCGGGCACCATCAGCTTTCTTCACCACATTTGCTAGTTCACCTGCTTTGTCTTCAGCGGTTGTGTGGGGATGGTGAGCATCATAGAATGCCAATTTAATAAAAGAAAGTATTCATGCATTGAGGGAGTGCTTGAGTAGAGGCCCAAGGTCCTTTCGCCACCTTAATACTAAACCTATAAATATAGGCACATAGATCTATTTTCCCATCCTCATATATATTTGCTTATGTACATGTCTTTGTCTAAACCCTTTGTCTCCTAGCTCTTTTCTCTATTTCCCTTTACTTTACTCCTGTCCCACTGTCATACTCCGTTCCCACCTGGATTATAGCTATACTTCATTATCTTACTCTTGATCATTCCCTACCAGGCTTGCCACACCCACCTCACCACCAATTTGGGTCCCATGTTGTTTCCTTGTCCCTGGGTTTGTTAACACCACTTCTTTACCCCCCACCTCCCCCTATCCCATGACCCCCCTCAACTGTTGGTCCCATTGTTTTTCCTCCAGAGAGTTCATCCAGCCTATCTTATTTAGACAGACCTATGGAGATAATAACATGCACAAAACCAAGACGGAGCAAAACAAAGCAACAGTATACTACAAAACAGCAACAACAAATCACTGACAACAAAACAAAACACATCAAGAAAGAAAAGTTTGTGGTTAGTTCAAGGTTCATTTGTTGGCCTTTAGGAGTGTTTTCCAGTCCAGTCTGTTGGGGCACCACGCCCTGGCCCCAAAGTCCACTTTCAGCATTCCCTGGGGGACCTTTCTGCTCCATTCCCTTGCTGTTCCGCTGCACTCCCCCAATGCTTTGCCTCGGTGTGGTGGGATCAGGTCGGGTGCAATTCCCACACTGTGTCTCCAGTGCTGTCCCCTGCAGGGCCATGGCTCAATGAGGGACGTCATATCTCTTAGTAGGGCTAGCCATGTGGTCCTCTCTGTGGACTGGCTGCTATAATTGGGGTCATCATCCTCAAAGCCTGGTGGGCCAGGATGTGCTCCATTCTCTCCAACTCCCCCTTTATTACTCCCGTGTGGTCTGATCAGATATGTCCCTCTCCCGGAGCTTCAGATTCAGTGTCGTCTTTTGAAACAAATTCTTCGGGGTGGGGCAGGCATCCACTTAATATTTGGTTCTGGGGCCAGCCTCCCAGACCTCTCCATTGGTTCCCTACTCCATGCTGGAGGGTTGCATTCACACCTTCAGGCACTGGGTTGAAGTCTGGTCCCACTTTCCCTGTGGAGATATAAACAATACCCTCCCCTTGGGTGGGTTAGCGCCCCATGCCCCCGCTCCCCTTTTCTTCCTTATATTCATCTTTTTTTTTCCTTCCCCACCTCCTTCCCAGTTGTCTACCATGTGCATCCCTGGATTTGATCTGGTCTCTGCCATACTACACAGCCCTCACTCCAAAGATGTTTGTATACAGTAACTTTTTCCCTATGCCCCTTTTGCATTTTTTTTTTAGTTCTTACCTCAGCGGGCTCATGTTGTACTTGTCCTTTTTTTGCCTGACTTACTTTGCTTAGCATGATTTCCTCCAGTTCTTCCCATGCCGCTATGTGCCTCATACGTTCATCACTGCTTTTTAGTGATGCGTAGTACTCCATTGTATGTATATTCCACAGTTTTCTAATTCAATCATCAGTTGATGGAAATTTGGGTTCCTTCCAACTCCTTGCAATTGTGAACTGTGCCGCAATGAACATTGGAGCACAGAAGTTGGGCCCAAGCTTTTACAACCATTTAGATCTACGTGGGGTCAAGATTGTAGCTTATTGTCACTAAGTGCCGTGATGTCAATTGGTACTTTTGGGAATGAGTAGGAATATTCATTCAGAACACAACAGACTGAAAAGCTGCAAGGTCCTGCATCATACTCACAATTGTGCCTATTTTTGTTGTCGCAATTGTGTCATCTCCTTGGGGACTTTCCTATTTTTCTCTGCCCTATCTACTTTGCAACTAAGATGTCCTCTTCAGGGACTGGTCTCTCCTTACAACATGTCCAAAGTACATGAGACAAAATCTCCCCATTCTTGCCTCTAAGGAGCACTCTGGCCATATTCTTCCCAGACAAATTTCTTCCACCTTTTGCCACTCCATGTTACTTTCAGTATTCTTCAACAGCACCATAATTAAAATGCACCAGTTCAATGCACCTTTCAGTCTTCTTTATTCTTTATCCAACTTTCACATGCAAATGAAGCTATTGAAAATGCCATGACTTTGGGTGAGATGCACCTTAGTCCTCAAAATAACATCCTTGCATTTTGATACTCTGAAGAGGTCTTATGCAGCAGATTTACTAAATACAACTCTTCTTTTAATCTCTTAACTGCTGTTTCCATGAGCATTGCCTGTGGATCCAAACAAGACAAAAATCCTTGACAATTTCACACTTTTCTCCATTTTTCATGATTAATATAGATTAGCTGAAATTTAGCTTAGGGATCAACTAATCTATAGTAGTTTCATTAACTATTAAAAGATTTGATGCTCTTATGTACAAATGTGTTCGACACAAGGAATGTAGTTTTGGATTGTGATAAGAGTTGTAAGAGCCCCCAATAAAATAATTTAAAAATTTTTGATGTTCCTCACTTTTTTTCATTTGGAAAGAACTATCGTACAACCCAAACCTATCAATAATGATTTTATGTTCAAATGATTTTGAAATAGTTAAAATAATTTTCTCGTGTGCTTTGTTGCTATTATTTCAGAAGCATTTGGCAAGATAGTTTTCACTTGTCCTCCCACGCGCTCTTCCTTCTCCCTCTACTGAGAAATTAGTGAGAGACTTGATGATTGTTTGGTTCTATAAATTGATGGTATCTTTGTGTCTGATTTTTCTCTACCCTTTGAGATTTCTATTGAGATATTTCAAGGGCTTGAGCACTAGGTTATACTTGTATTTTGTTTTACTCTATATTCATACCTCATTTTGAAAGCCAAGTATGCCAAATTTGAAGTAATACTGAAGCTGAGGATTAAGTATAAAATATGCAGTTTTATAGTCCTAGTAATCAGTTTTAAAATCAATTATCAGTGGCTAGTATTTTTTTAACCTACACAAATCTGAAAATTTTATGAACTATTTTGTAACTCAGAAAAGCATCAGGGAGCTAAATCTTAGAGCTTCCAGGAATTAAAGAAAAAATGATGGTGAGGAGCATATATCAGTTATAATGTAAGAATAGCCATAAGTTGGAATTGATGATATGTAACAGTACCATTGTGAATGGAATGAAAGAATAGTTTCTCTGTTTGAAATTAGCCTCACTATTAGGGTAAACATTGTACATACAAAACAAAAATTCTTTATAGCTAAATATATTAATATTTCAAAACTCTTGCTATTTTATTGTTTAGTTCGGCCAGAATTTACTGATACTTTGGCAATCAAGCAGGGGTGGCATCCCATTCTTGAAAAAATAAGTATGGAAAAACCTGTTGCCAACAATACCTATATCACAGAAGGGAGTAATTTTTTGATCATAACTGGACCAAATATGAGCGGGAAATCTACATATCTAAAACAGATCGCTCTTTGTCAGATTATGGCCCAAATTGGTAAGTTATAGCTTCACTGTTCTCAATTCAAACTGTTTTGTGCCTGATTTTATAGGTCTAGGTATGTAATTTTAAGAACATGTAGCAGTAGATTATATTATGTAAAAGCATAATAGTATGCCTATTATGTTATAACTTTTCTTATTTGCTATTTATTAAGTACTATTCAGTTTGAATCACACTGTACTAACAATTATGTAGCATATAATAGAAGTAAAAACATGCTTATAAATATTAATGCTGAATAAATTATTAGTATTGAGTTATGTAATCATTTCAGATTCAGAAACAAAGCTATGTTGTAAGAAAAAGAGAAATAAGTAGAGCAAACTACTACCTTTTAAAACTAAGGTGAGTAGGAGGCCTAGTTGGGCTTGATCAAGGACAATGAAACCGAGAGGAATAACTGAAACCCAAATGAAAGTTGAACATGATAGTAGGACAAGAGGAAAGTAAAAGAAATAGAGGAAAGAACTAGGAGGCAAAGGGCATTTATAGAGGTCTAACAGGCATGTACATTGTAAATATATTTATATATGATGATGGGTAAATAGAACTATGTGTATATATTTATAGGTTTAGTATAAAGGTAGCAGATGGACATTGGGTTTCTACTCAAGTACTCCCTCAATTCAAGAACACGTTGTTCTATTAAACTGGCATTCCATGTTGCTCACCTTCCCCTGACCCAATCACTGAAGACAAAGAGGGTGCGTAAGCAAATGTTGTGAAGAAAGCTGATGGTGCCCAGCTATCAAAAGATATAGCTTCTGGGGTCTTAATGGCTTGAAGATAAAGAAGCGGCCATTTAGCTGAGAAGCAACAAAGCCCACAGGGAAGAAGCACACCAGCCTGTGTGATCACGAGGTGTCAAAGGGATCAGGTATTAGGTATCAAAGACCCAGAACAAAAAAATCATATCATTGTGAATGAGGGGGAGGGTTAAGTGGAGACCCTAAGCCCATCTGTAGGCAACTGGACATCCCTTTACAGAAGGGTGGTGGGGAGGAGACAAGCCTGTCAGGGTGCAGTATAACACTAATGAAACATACAACTTTCCTCTAGTTCTTTAATGCTTCCTCCCCTCCCCCCGCCCCCACTGCCAAGACCCGAATTCTACCTTACAAATCCGAACCAGAGCATGTACACACGGGTACAGATAAGAGCTGGAAACACAGAATCCAGGAGAGATAAACAACCCTGTAGGACCAACGAGAGTAGCCATACCAAAAGGGGAAGGGGAAGGTGTGGGGAGAAAGGGGGAACTGATCACATTCAGGGGGACAGACAACAGAAAAGTGGGTGAAGGAGACCAATTAGTGTAAGCCAGGAGAAAATAATAATAACTTATAAATTATCAAGGGTTCATGAGGGAGGGAGGGAGGGAAGGAGAGGAAAATGAGAAGCTGACACCAAGGGCTCAAGTAGAAAGAAAATGTTTTGAAAATATTGATGGCAACAAATGTACAAATGTGCTTGACACATGGATGAATGTGTGGATTGTGATAAGAGTTGTAAGAGTCCCCAATAAAATGATTACAAAAAAGAGTTTCCAATGAAACAATTAAAAAATGATCTTCACTGAGATTACATTTGAGGAATTTTCCTGTATTCATATTTTCGTGAGTGTTTTTTTTTAAAATCAGGAATGGGTTTTGGATTTCCCAAATACCTTTTCTCCATCAATTAATACAATAATCTAGTTCTTTGTTTATTATGTGATTGGATTTTATATTTCTAATGTTTTCATACGCTTTTGCATATGAACCCTTGTATGACTCCCAGTTGGTCATGATTCCTTTTTGATACATTATTGTATTCAATTAGCAAGTATTTTGTTGAGAATTTTTGCATCTATGTTCATGAGAGTAAGCACTGTTTGCATAGTGATTACACATTGGCCTGCTGACCACAAGGTCAGCCAGTCAAAACCACCAACCACTCTCCAGAGAAAGCCAATGATTTCTATACCTGTAAAGAGTTACTTACTGTCTTGGAAACCCACAGGGCAGGGTCAGTTCTACTCTGTTATAAAGCATTGCTTGAGTCAGAATTAACTCGATGGCAGTGAGTTTGAGCGTTTGGTATGTTCATAAGAGGGATATCAGTCTGTAATTTATTTTTTGTAATGCCTTTGCCTGGTTTGGTAGAGTTATGCTTGCTTTATAAATGAATTCAGGAATTTCTCTTCTCTTTATCTACTCTGAAATAATCTGAGTAACTTGGTATTAGCTCTTCTGTAAATGTTTGGTTGAAGAAACACAGTGAGAAAGTGGGATAATTGATGGTACATTGAAGGTATTGTAATAATTTAGTTGAAGCAAATTTGTGTGAATTATTGAATATAAACCTGATGGTTTGCTCTGCAAACCCCCACAATAAAAGCTTTTAAAATAAAAAAAAACAACCAATTTACTTTTTTATTTTTCAGGATCCTATGTCCCAGCAGAATATTCTTCCTTTAGGATTGCTGAACAAATTTTTACAAGAATTAGTACTGATGATGATATTGAAACAAACTCATCAACATTTATGAAGGAAATGAAAGAGGTATCTGAATGATATTTTCCTTACGTTGATAAACTTACTAAATTCATCCACTGATGATCAAGTGTCATGTAAGAAAGTATTCTATTCTAAAACATGGAGCTGTGCTTGTACCTCTCTTGAACAGACAGAGGGCAGTCAAAGACAGCTTTCCAATATCTGTCTCCTGTGGAAATGAATATAAATGTTTTGTCGAAAAGCATGGTTTTAAAAAGCTAATATTATCGAATGATAAAAATACACTTTCATACTCTTATATGGAATATATGAGATATTTATTTTCAGAAATACTATCCTTTTCGATACCCTTTTGCAGAGTATTTTGTTCCCAGTAGGCATGACTTTAAATGAAAAGATCTCAAAAAATATATAATGCTTTTACACTTGATCTTAGCCAAAAGGCCGAGAAGCGATTATATATAATGCTTTTAAGAACATTGTCTTCTTTACCCCTATAGAATTTTTCTTTCTTCGAACAACAGATTTTTTATCATCACTTATTTCCCATCTAATCAGACTTAAACTATGATTGAAGAACTTAAGAAATCAAATATAGTTTTAAGTCTATCTTTAGCTAGAAAATACTGTATATGCAGTAATTCTGTTTTTACCTTTTGAAGAACTCCCTGACAGTTTTTTTTACAGAAGTTCCATAACTTTGTATTTTACAAAATGAGGGTTACAGTTTATCCATATCCTCTCTAACACTTGTTATTTTTTGTTTATTTCTGATAATAGCCACCTAGTGAGGTTGCCCAATGGGAGTTGTCAGGAGGTGCCCAATGAGAGAGAAGCAGCACCTAGATGAGAAACCAAACCAAACTCATTGATATCAAGTTGACCCTGAATCATAAGACCCTATAGGGCAGGACAGAACTGACCTTTTAGGTTTCTGAGACTGTAACTCTTTACAGAAGTAGAAAGCCTGGCCTTTCTCGGGCAGAATAGCTGGTGGATTTGAATTGCTGACCTTGTAGATAGCAGCCCTGCATAACATGATGTCACTAGGGCTCCTAACTATCTTAGTAGGTGTGGAATGATATCTCATTAGGGTTTTTATTTGCATTTCCCGAGTCTCTAATGTAAAGGAGCCCCACAAGGGAGGTCAGTTAACCCTTGGACTGCTAACCAAAAGGTCAGCTATATAAGTCACTCAAAAGAAGAAAGATGTGAAGATATACACCCTTGGAAGTGCTATGAAACAGTTCTACTCAGTTGTGTTGGGTTGCCATGGGTTGGATTGGCTCAACACCATGAATTTGGTTTTAGAATAATGAATGTTCAACATGATGAAACATAATGATGTTTAGCCTTAGTTCATGTGCCAATATATCTTTTCAACTTCTTTGTTCATTTTTGGCTGATCTTATATTTATTTTAATATCTCTCTATATCCAGAAATGAGCCAACTAGATTGCATTGATCAACAAAAGCAATATCTAGTAAAGATTTTTTTAAAATTCAGGAAATAGCACCCAAGTCCATCGATCTTGGTTAAATAAACAAATTTTCAATCTATGATAAACAAAGGCTAAAATTTCCATTGTCAGAAATGCTACTTTACCTGAAGAGCACTGATCTCTGTCTGAAGAATTAAGATTCTATCATGACATAAAAATTACATTACCAATGAAGAACACAGCTTTCCCCCAGATCCTGGATGCTTCCTCCCCACAACTACCATGATCTGAATTCTACCTTGCAGGACTGGATAGGGCAGAGGTTGTACACTGGTGCATATGGGGGCTGGAGGCACAGGGAATCCAGGGTGGACGATACCTTCAGGACCAAGAGTGTGAGGGGCAATGCTGGGAGAGTGTAGGGTGAGTGGGTTGGAAAGGGAGAACTGATTACAAGGATCCACATGTGACCTCCTCCCTGGGAGATGGATCACTGAGAAGGAGGGGAAGGGAGACTCCGGATAGGGCAAGATATGACAAAATAACAATGTATAAATTACCAAGGCCACATGAGGGAGGGGGGAGCAGGGAGGGAGGGGGAAAAAAAGAGGACCTGATGCAAAGGGCCTAAGTGGAGAACAAATGCTTTGAGAATGATTGGGGCAGGGAATGTGCGGATGTGCTTTATACAATTGATGTATGTATATGTATGGATTGTGATAAGAGTTGTATGAGCCCCTAATAAAATGTTTTTGAAAATTACATTATGCCGCACAGTGAGTTTCATAGTTGTTTTACCTTTTATGTGACTAATCTGATGTGGTCACCCTGCATTTTCACATAATACTGATATTCACACAAATTTTCACATAGAGACCTGGTTTTTGGAAACTTACTTACCATGCCAATAAGTGAGAGAGGCTATACTTACGTACTTTGTGGTTTTTCACATGCATGCATATTATTAATTTCATTTATATTGCTTATTCACATTATGAGTCATGATATTTTTAGAAAGAGATGCAATATTCTGCTCATCAGAATTTCTATATAAAATGTATTTCATATTAACTAGATTTCTCCTAATTTTATTTTCTGTGCTAATAGCTGTTTGATTTCAATGAATAATATTAAAATTATATTTTTCAGATAGCATATATTCTACATAATGCTAATGACAAATCACTCATATTAATTGATGAACTTGGTAGAGGTACTAGTACAGAAGAAGGAATTGGAATTTGTTATGCTGTCTGTGAATATCTGCTGACCTTAAAGGTAGTATTTCCTATATTCTTTAATTGTATGATTTTTAGGCCTCTTTTTTGATATAATTAAGAAACCTACTGCCATCAAGTCAATTCTATCATATATGGCCTTATATCATATATGGCCTTATAGAGGACTGCCCCTCTACCAGAGTAGAAAGCCTCCTCTTTCTCACGCAGAGCAGTTGGTCTCAAACTGCTCAATCCTGCGGTTAGCAACTCAAGAGCAACTAGCTTTTTCAATGACTTTAGGAATTAAAAATGTGATAGCCTTTATATTTTGTTACTTTATTTTTGATAGAAACAAAAATGATTCGTATGATAGCCATGATGTAGATACAGAAAGGAGGAAATCCAGAATTCTAGATTATCTAAAAGTGTTCAGTTGACTTTAGTTTGCTCAGTTAAATAGCAAACAATATAGCTATTTAAATAATAGGCTCCATGTGTAATAACATTGATTATGATGTCATAACATAAAATAAAGCACCAGGAATCTTGAATTATTTTATGCAAAATGATCTAACTAAAATCACGTCCTTTTAAATAAGACATTTTCCCCACAAATTAACTGTATTTTCACTAGAAAGAAATGAAATTTTGTTCTGTTCAGATATTTTGTTAAATGTATATAGTAGATGATCACTCAGTTTATCTACCAATAAGAAACTTAAAAATATTTTTTATATTTAAAGAACATTTAAATGACTAATAAGTTTTTGATCATAAGTGAGAGTACATAATGATTTATTATTTCAATAAGAAAAATACTATCTTTAAATGTTACGTGATGAATCATAAAATATCTTTGATCCCTTCCATCTCTTCTCCATTTATCATTATGTTACCTAGTGATCCAGTTGTGAGGATTTTTGTTTTTTTCTACACTGACTTGCATTTTACATAGAAGGCTACAATTCTTTCTTCCCCCCCTCCTCAGAATCTGTTTATTTATTTTTTCATTTTATTGGGGACTCTTAAACAACTCTTGTCACAATTCATACATTGCTTGCATCAGGTGAATTTGTACATATGTTGTCTTCATTTTTTCCTAGACATTTACTTTCTATTGAGCCTTTGGTATCAGCTCCTCCCCCCCATTTCCCCCTCCCCCATAACTGCTTGATAGATTGTACATTGTTACTATTTTCATATCTCACACCGACCGCTGTGTCTCTTCTCCCATGATTTCTGTTGTTCTTCCCCCTGGAGAGGGGTGTATGGTTATGTGTCTATCATTATAATCAGTTCCCCTTTCTCCCTTCCTCTCCCCCTCTTCCCTCTACCCTTCTGGTATCACTATTCCCACCCCTGTTCCTGGATTCTGTATGTCGTGATCTCCCATCTGTTATCTATACCTGTGTACATGTTCCGGTCTAGTCTGAATTGAGAAGCAGCACTGGGGTCATGGTAGTCGGGGGGGGGGGGGGCGTGAGGAAGCCTCAAGGAACCAGAGGAATATAGTGTGTTTCATTGATGCTTTACTGCATCCTGGTTGACTCTTCCCTTCTCTGTGGCCCCTCTGTGAGATTATTCCATTGTCTACAGATGGGCTTTGGATCTCTGCTACAGCCCCCCTCATTCTCAAAAATGTTTTTCTCTGTTTGTTATGTGTCTGCTGATGCCTATTACCCAGGCCCTATGACTTCTCATGATTGCACCAGCAGTGTGTTTCCTCCATGTGCACTTGTTGCTTCTCTGCTATGGTGGCTTGTGTAACTTCAGATCTTTAAGACCCCAGATGCTTTGTCTTTTAATAGCACGATCTGCCTTCTTCACCACATTTGCTTATGTACCTGTTTTGTCTTCATCGATTGTGTTGGGAGGGTGAACATCTCAGACTGCCAATTTGTTAGAACAGCGGTTCTCAACCTGTGGGTCACGACCCCTTTGAGGGGTTGAATGACCCTTTCACAGGGGTCGTCCTATTCATAACAGTAGCAAAATTATAGTTATGAAGTAGCAATGAAAATAATTTTATGATTGGGAATCACTACAATTTGAGGAACTGTATTAAAGAGTTGCAGCATTAGGAAGGTTGAGAACTACTGTGTTAGAACAAAGTGTTCTTGTATTGAGGGAGGGTATGAGCAGAGGCTCTAAGTCCATCCCGTTCCTCAGTATATTGCCATAGGCAATACCTCTATTTTTGTGGATTGAGGTATTTACATATGCACACTGCTACTTTTATACATCTATCCATAGCTGTGCTTCCTAGGTTCTTCCTCTGTTTCCTTTCATCTTCCTCCTGCCCCACCATCACTTTCCCCTTATTTCCAACTCTTGGTACCTCCTCTTAGCTAGTTTGCTGTTGCTCTGGCATCCCCAACCCCCGGATCCCTATCTCTCCTTGTTGTTGACCCCAACACCCCAGTTGTTCCCTTGTCCATGGTGCTGCCTGCTCTCCTCCCTCTTTCCTCAACCCTTTCACCCCCAGGTCTCCCTAGGATCTTTGGTCCCTCTGCTCTCTCCTTGGGCATGTCTCCCATATCTATCCTATAAAGGTAGACACACAGATTATGGCATAGCCCAAATTGATTTAAAAAAAAAAAGAAAGATTGAAAAGATACAAGGAGAAGAAACAAGAAGAAAAAAAAGGGGAAAAAAAGAGAGAAGAAAATATACAAAAAATCCTGGGTCTGTTCACTGACCTTCGTCACTATCCAGGAACTGCCCTTCATGGCTTTGATCCCTTCCCCCACCTTTAGGGTCTCCTCAGGGGCTTTGTAGCTCTGCCTTGCTTTAGCTGCTGGTCTTGTATGCTCCCTTCTCAGTTTACTCTGCTGTGGGGGGTTCAGATCACACTACGTCCCCACCATGTGACCCAATATGACTGTAGCAGTCTCCTCCAGTAAGAGGACAATGTGACACGAGCTGTTGGAAGCCCAGTCTGCTCTGTGTCCCATTAGCTCCCCGCGGAGACGTCATCCTCTGGGCCTGGTGTAAGGCTACAATTCTTGATGTTCATCAGCAAGTGCTTCAAGCCCTTCTCACATTTCAGCAACCAAGTTTGTGTCATCCGCATATCACAACCTGATTCCCTCCAGTCCTGATCCTGAGTTCTTTGTATAAGCCAAATCTCTGATTGTTTCTTCAGTATACAGATGGAATAAGTACGGTGAGTGCACACAACCCTGACGTGTATCTTCTTGATTTTAAACCATGCAGTATGCATTTGTCTGATTGCACAACTGACTCTTGATCCTTGCGCAAGTTCCTAAGAAGCTCAATGTAGTACCCTGGAATTCCCATTCTTCTCAAGGATATCAATAGTTTATTATGATCCACAAAGTCGAATACCTTTGCAGAGTCCACATGTAACCATTGTCCTGGTATTCTCTCCTTTGAGCCAAGACTATCTGACATCAGCAATGATATCCCTTGTTCCACATTTTCTTCTGAATCCAACCTGCGTATCTGACAACTCCTTGTCAATGTACTGCTGCAACCATTGTTGGATTATCTTCAGAAGAATTTTACTTATATGTGATGTCAGTGATATTGTTCTATAATTTGAGCATTCTGTTGGATCACCTTTCTTTGGACTGGGTGCAGATATGAAACTCTTCCACTCAGTTGGCCAAGTAGCTGTCTTCCAAATTTCCCCGCATAGTGCTTCCAGTGCTCCATCAGCATGTTGAAACATTTCAGTTGGTATTCTGTCGATTTCTGGATCACTAATGGATAGCATTACTCTGTGATTCTGAATCTATGTAAGTCAATCAGAGTGTCTCTTATAAATAAGATGCATGTATTATTGTTACAGATAAAACTTAGTATCTATTTCTTCGGTATTCCATAATAACAGCAAATAATTTCAGTAATATTTTAATAGACTTCTAGAATATGATAATATAATAAAAATATTTTCCATTTCCTTTAAGAAAATTA
The DNA here is from genome assembly GCF_050624435.1 of Tenrec ecaudatus. Lineage (NCBI taxonomy): Eukaryota > Metazoa > Chordata > Mammalia > Afrosoricida > Tenrecidae > Tenrec > Tenrec ecaudatus. The sequence goes on from NC_134530.1 coordinate 105,062,503, forward strand.
AAGTTAATTGTTATTTATTTATTTTTTTACATTTTTTAAAATTTTAAAAATTTATTGGGGCTCATACAATTCTTTTCACAGTTCATACATATACATACATCAATTGTATAAAGCACATCTGCACAGTCCTTGCCCTAATCATTTTTTTCTCTTTTCTTCTTTTACATTTTATTAGGGACTCATACAACTCTTACCACCATCCATACATATACATACATCAATTGTATAAAGCACATCCATACATTCCCTGCCCCAATCATTCTCAAGGCATTTGCTCTCCACTCAAGCCCCTTGCATCAGGTCCTCTTTTTTTTTTCCCCTCCCTCCCCATTTCCCCCTCCTCCATATGCCCTTGGTAATTTATACATCGTTATTTTGTCATATCTTGCCCTATCCGGAGTCTCCCTTCCCCCCTTCTCTGCTGTCCCTCTCCCAGGGAAGAGGTCACATGTGGATCCTTGTAATCAGTTCCCCCTTTCCAACCCATTCACCCTCCACTCTCCCAGCATCGTCCCTCACACCCTTGGTCCTGAAGGTATCATCCACCCTGGATTCCCTGTACCTCCAGCCCTCATATGTACCAGTGTACAGCCTCTGTCCTATCCAGCCCTGCAAGGTAGAATTCGGATCATGGTAGTTGGGGGGAGGAAGCATCCAGGATCTGGGGGAAAGCTGTGTTCTTCATCGATACTACCTCACACCCTAATTAACCCATCTCCTCTCCTAAACCCCTCTATGAGGGGATCTCCATTGGCCGACACTTGGGCCTTGGGTCTCCACTCTGCACTTCCCCCTTCATTTAATATGGTATATATATACATGTATACATATACATATATACATATACACATATATACACATACATACACACACTTATATCTTTTTTTTTTTGCATGATGCCTTATACCTGGTCCCTTGGCACCTCGTGATCGCACTGGCCGGTGTGCTTCTTCCATGTGGGCTTATTTGCTTCTGAGCTAGATGGCCACTTGTTCACCTTCAAGCCTTTAAGACCCCAGACACTATCTCTTTTGATAGCCGGGCATCATCAGCTTTCTTCACCACATTTGCTTATGCACCCATTTGTCTTCAGCGATCCTATCATGGAGGTGTGCAGTCAATGATATGATTTTTTGTTCTTTGATGCCTGGTAACTGATCCCTTGGGACCACTCGATCACACAGGCTGGTGTGTTCTTCCATGTGGACTTTGTTGCTTCTGAGCTAGATGGCCACTTGTTTATCTTCAAGCCTTTAAGACCCCAGTCACTATCTCTTTTGATAGCTGGGCACCATCAGCTTTCTTCACCACATTTACTTGTTCACCCACTTTGGCTCCAGCCGTTGTGTCGGGAGAGTGAGCATCATAGAGTTCCAATTTAATAAAAGAAGGTATTCATGCATTGAGGGAGTGTTTGAGTAGAGGCCCAAGGTCCTTCAGTTAATTGTTATTTTTATAGCCCAATATTCTAGTGCAAGTACTGCAATAAATAAGACCCAAAAAATTACTTATTAGACTGAATTGAGTTGAAGTGGAGTTCACAAATTGAGCACAGTCTTTGATTTAAAAATAATTTGTTAGATTTCTAAATATTTTCTTGTCAATTTTAAAGTTTGGTTAATTTTTATACCCTTTTTGAGTTGTGGAGTAGGGAGTTGAAATTCTTCATTTTTCTTTCATACGTAGGTCTTTAAATTTTTATTTTTTAAATACTTTTATTGGGGGCTCTTACATCTCTTATCACAATCCATACATTCATCCAGTGGGTCAAGCACATTTGCACATATGGTGCCATCATCATTTTCAAAGCATTCTCTTCCCACTTGAGCTCCTGATATCAGCTACCCATTTCTTTCCCCTCCCTCCCTCATGAACCCTTGATAAGTTATAGATTATTATTGCCATATCTTATGTTGTCTTCTCTTGCCCCTCGCCACTTTTCTGTTATTCCTCCCCCTGGGGGAGGGGGTTCTAGGTTGATCCTTGTGATCTATTTCTCCTTTCTCCCCCCCACCATCCCCTAATCCTCTTGGTATCTTTACTCTCCTTGTTGGATCTGAAGGGTTTATATATCCTGAATTCCCTGGGCTCTTATCTGTAGCAGTGTGCATGCTCTGCTCTAATCTGATTTGTAAGGTAGAGATGAGGTTATGATAGTGGGGTGACGAAAGCACTAAAGAACTAAAGGAAAGTTATTTGTTTCATCGGTGCTATACTGCACCCTGACTGGCTTATCTCTTTCCCTGACCCCTCTGTGAGGGGATGTCCAATTGTCTACAGATGGGCATTGGGTCTCTACCCCATGCCCCTCCCCTTCACCTTGGGTATGGTTTTGTTCTGGGTCTTAGATGCCTGATACCTGATCCCATCATCACCTCATGATCACACAGGCTGGTGTGCTTCTTCCAAGTAGGCTTTGTTGCTTCTCAGCTAGATGGCTGCTTGTTTATTCTTCACCACATTTGCTTAAGCACCCATTTTGTCTTCAGCAATTGTGTTGGGACGGTGAGCATAAAAGAATGCCAGATTGTTAGAACAAAGTGTTCTTGTGTTAAAGGAGTACTTAAGTTGAGGCCCAATATCCATCTGCAACCTTCTTTTTTTTTAATCATTTCATTAGGGGCTCATACAACTCTTATCACAATCTATACATACATCAATTGTGTAAAGCACATTTGTACATTCATTGCCCTCATCATTCTCAAAACATCTGCTCTCCTCTCAAACCCCTGGCATCAGCTCCTCATTTTCCCCTCCGTCCCCACTCCCCCTTCCTTCGTGAGCAACCTTAATTCTTAACATACAGATATGAGTACATAGTTCTATTCCCCTCTCGCTATATATGTATTTACATATGTACATGCCTGTGTTTAGGCCTCTATAAATGTCCTTTGCCTCCTGTTTTTTCCCTCTATTTTCTTTTACTTTCCTCTAGTTCTACCATCATGTTCAGCCTTCTCTCGGGTTTAGTAATTCCTTGCTGCTCATTGCCCTTGATTAAGCCCCACTAGGTATCCTACGATCTTCCTTCCATTGATTATAGTTCACTTGCTGTTCCCCTTGTCCCATGTTGGTGCCCCCACCACTTCCTTTCTCCCACCTCCCCTTCTCCCATATCCCCCTGGAATAATTGGCCCCATTCTTTTCATCTCAGAATTGTTTATCCCGCCCGCCTGTCTTATCTAGGTAGAGATGCAAATACATTAATAAGTGCAAAAGCCTGGCAAAGGCAATCAAAACCAACAAAACAATAACAACCCAAAACAAAATAACAATTGCAAAAAGAAAGCCATGGACAAACATGGAAAAGCCTGTAAATAGTTCAAGGTCTGTTTTTTGGCCTTTATGAGTGTTTTCCAGTCGAGTCTGATGAGGTGCCACACTCTGTCTCCAAAGTCTAGTTTTGGTATTCCCTGGGGGGCTTCATCACTCTGCTCCCCTGCTGCTCTGCTGCATGCCCACAGTGCCTTGCCGCAGTGTGATGTGGCCAGACTGTGCACCATTATCACACTGTGCCTCCAGTGCTGTCCCACACAGCATCATCGTTCAGTGAGGGACACCGTGTCCCATGGTGTGGCCGGCTGTATAGTCCTTCCTGTGCATTATCTGCTCCGAGCAGGAACATCGTCCTTGGGGTTTGGTGGACCAGGATGCCCTCTCCTAACCTTTCTATCCCTTTTCATTTCTTCCATGTGCTCTAATCCGATGCACCCCTTTCCCCAAGCTGTAGCCCTAATGCTGTCCTCCAAAGTGCATTATTCTGAGGGGGTGGGGGGTATCCATATAGCTGGGTTTGGGGCCAGTCGCTCAGACCTCTCTATTGGTTCTCTGGTACGTGCCCATGTGCTGTATTCACTTCTTGGCGCATTGGGGTTGAAGCCTGGTCTCTCTCTCCCTCTTCTGTGGAGATATAAACAATACCCTCCCCTTATGTGGGTTAGTGCCCTGCTCCCCAACTATCCATGTCTTATTTTTCTTTCCCCCTCTTATTATTTAGTTGGCTGCCGTGTGTATCCCTGGATTGAGTTTGGTCCCTGCCATAGTTCCTGGACCTCACCCCAGGGATGTATGCATATATATAGCTCTTGCCTTCCCTTTCCACATGCTCTTTGTGGTTGGTAACCATTTTGCCAGTCAAATTTTTACTTTTTAGGTTTCTACTGAACATATACTTCATTTCTCACTAGATATGCCTTAAAACAGGGGTATCAAACCCATGGCCCACGGGCCACATGCTGACCACCACCCCCCCCGAGGTAATATTTTGTGGCCCATGATGCTCTGAAATAAAATGAAAATAGAAAAAATTGTTATGAAGAAAGCAGCGCTTAGGGGAGATTGAGGCAATATTGTACTCACAATTTCCTTGTTACATTTTATTTCAGAGCATTGTAGGCCACAAAATATTACCTCGGGGGATGTACACTGGTACAGATAGGAACTGGAAACACAGGGAATCCAATACAGATGATCCCTTCAGGACCAGGGGTGAGAGTGGAGGTATCGGCAAGGTGGGTGGGTTAGAAAGGGGGAACCTATTACAAGGATCTACATATCACCTCCTCCCTGGGGGATGGACAACAGAGAAGTAGGTGAAGGGAGACATTGGACAGTGCAAGATATGACAAAATAATAACTTATAAATTATGAACAGTTCATGAGGGAGTGGGGAGCAGAGAGGGAGGGAGGGTCAAAATGAGGAGCTGATGTGAGGGGCTTATTGTGGAGAGCAAATGTTTTGAGGGTGATGAGGGCAATGAAGGTACAAATGTGCTTTACACAATTGATGTATGTATGGATTGTGATAAGGGTTGTATGAGTCCCTAATAAAATGATTTTTTAAAAATTACCTCAGGGGGCCTCATGTGGCCTGCGGTATACCAGTTTGATGCCCCAGCCTTAAAAAATAACCAATTAGTCAAATTTCTGTTTAGTAACATCTGTGTTGATCATAAATCACTTGGATAATTTGCATAACAATTACATGAAGAACTTATGGAAAATGAAGGTGCTTGAGACCTCATGTTAGAATACCTACTGAGAATATTGGAGGATCAGCACCAAGAATTTGCAACTTGCCAGGGAATTACAAATATTTGAGACTCATTGTCTTAAGCAGTATTCTCAATCCCCCTCCTCCCAACAAGGACCTTAACAAATGAAAATCTCAAAACCAAAGACCAACTGAAATATATTAAATGGGAAACAGTGTCTTCCACAAATGATGTTGGCCAAATTGGATCTCCATTTGCAGAAGAATAAAACAGGACCTGTACTTCACTCGTACGTGAAAACACACTCAAGACAGATTGAAGACTTAAATGTAAACCCTAGAAAATAGGACAAACTTAAGGGTTTTTATACAGGGCATAATCCTACAACCAAACATAACAAAAAATACATATACAACAGAAAGCAAAATATATGACTGGGACCTTCTAAAATTTTCTTTCCACCCATACTCATCTTTTCCTTTTATATTGCCATTTATCTATTGTCTTTAAGTTGATCCTGAATCATAGTGACTATAGGACAGAATATACCCCAAAGATTTCTAAGGCTGGAAATTTTAAAAAATAATAATTTTATTGGGGGCTCTTACAGCTTAACATCAATTGTATCAAACAAATGTGTACATATGTTGCCATCATCATTTTCTAAACATTTACTTTCTGTTTGAGCCCTTCATATCAGCTCCTCCTTTTCCCTCCTTCCCCCACTTGTTACCCTTTGATACATTATAAATTATTATTATTTTCATATCTTACACTTACCATTGTCTCCCTTACCCACGTTTCATTTGATTGTCTCCCTGATGGGGGTGGAGTTGGTTTTGTATTTGATTGTCTCCCTGATGGGGGTGGGGTTGGTTTTGTATCTATCATTGAGATCGGTTTCCCCTTTCTCCTCTCCTTTCCTCTCCTACCTTACCCCTACCCTCCTGATATTGCTACTCCCACTTATGTGCCTGAGGGGTTTATCTGACCTGGATTCCGTGTGTCGTGAGCTCTTAACTGTACCAGTGTACATGCTCTGGTCTAGCCAGAGTTGAAAGGCAGGACTGGGGTTATGATAGTGGGTGGTGGTGGTGGTGAGGAAGCCTCAAAGAACCAGAGGCAATTGTGTATTTCATTGGTGCTGTACAGCACCCTGGTTGACTCATCCCTTCCCTGAGACCTTTCTGTGAGGGGATGTCCAATTGTCTACAGATGGGCATTGGGTCTCCACTCCATGCCCTCCCCCCTGCCACAGTCATCTTGGGTATGGTTTTGTTCTGGGTCTTAGATGCCTGATACCTGATCCCATCATCACCTCATGATCACACAGGCTGGTGTGCTTCTTCCATGTGGGCCTGTTGCTTCTCTGCTAGATGGCTGCTTGTTTACCTTTGAGTAATTAAAACTCCAGATGCAATATCTTTTGATAGCCAGGCACCATCAGCTTTCTTCATCACATTTGCTTATGCACCCATTTTGTATTCAGTGATTGTGTAGGAAGGGTGAGCATCACAGAATGCCAGGTTGTTGGAACGAAATGTTCTTGCATTGAGGGAGGGCTTGAGCAGAGTCCCCAAAGTCTGTCCACTTCCTCCATGTGTTGCCATATAAATGTATGTACATAGGCCAATGCCTGTATTTTTATGAATTAATACATTTACATAAGTGCACACCTATGTTTATATTTTTATCCACAACTTTTACCTTCCTCACCATCACTCTCACCCTTCTTTTGCTTCTTAGTAATTCCTTTCAGCTAGATTGCTGTTGCTCCAACGCCAGCGGATCTCTATGTCCTCCTGGTAGGTGCTTTCGGTTCCCTAGTTGTTCCCCTGCCTATGGCGTTCTTTGCTCACTGTTCTTTTCCCTCACCTCCTCCCCCCAAGCCCCTGAAGAACTGTTAGTTCTGTTGCTTTCTCCTTGGGCTTGTTTCCCACGCCTGTCTTATATAGGTGGGCAAACCAACGATAATGGAGAGAAAACGAAAAGAAAACCAAAGATTGAATAAAAATAGGAAAAATAATAACTAGCAAAAACAAACAAACAACAATACATGACATACATGCCTACATAATTCCAGGTATGTCCGCCGATAAGGTTGTAAGTTTACAGAAGCTGCAGAAACGAATTTTTACAAAGGATAGAAGTATTAAATAGGGAAGAGATCGTTTCTCAACAAATGGTCTTGGCACAATTTTGTTTTCATTTGCAGAAGAATGACTCAGGCCTACACCTCACTCATTTACAAAAAAGTTCTCAAGATGGACTAAAGACCTAAATATAAACCCTAGAACTATAAAAAATCATCAGTTAGAAATAGGGAAAAGCTTATGGGTCCTAATATATGGCATAAGCACACTATCAAACACCATGAAAAAGGCGCATACAGCAGAAGACAAAATAGATGGCTGGAACCTTCTAAAATTAAGACACTTATTTGCATCAATATACTTCATCAAAAGAGTAAAAAGAGAACCATAGACTGGGAGAAAGGTTTTTGCAGTGATGCACAAAACAAAGAACTAATCTCTAAAATCTATAGAAAACTGTAACATCTCAACAAGAAAAAGACAAGTAATCTAACTAAAACATGGGCAAAGGACATGAATGAATATTTCACTCAAGAAGACATCCAGGCAGCCAGCAAACATATGAAGAAACATTCCAGATTACTAGCTATCTTAGGGATGCAAATCAAGATATGACATACCACCGTATACCAGTGCTGACAAAATTAAACAAATGAACATGAACCCGGAAAATAACAAATGTTGGAGAGGATGGGGAGAGACTGGAACCCTCGTGCATTGCTGGTTGGACTGCGAGCATTTGTAACCACTTAGGAAACTGATATGGTGCTATATTAACGAACTGGGAGTAGAAATTTCATATGTCCAGCGATCCTTTGCTGGGTCTATACCTTAAAGAAGTAAGAGGAATCAAATACAGATAAGTGCACATCCATTTTCATCACTGCGCTGTTCACAGTATCAAGAAGATGGAAACAAATGCCCATCGGTGGAATAATGAAGAAATAAACTTTGGAACAGATACAAAAAGCAATATTTTGCGTCACTAAAGAATAAAGGTGAAAGCACAAAGTACCTCACTGTATGGATGGATTTAAAGAATATTATGTTGAGTGGACTTAGTTAATCACAACAGGACAAATATTGTATGAGACCATTGTTATAGAGAGGGAAAGGTTATACATAACAAAGGCAAAAGACAGAAGGGGGAGAAATAGGCTAAAGGGTACACAGGTATTAACTTGGGTGAAGGCTAAGAAAATATTCCAAAAGAGAGAGAAGAACAATGCGGCAGGGGTGTTCCATGCAAACTCTTGGGGGGCAGTTTATAAATAAAATTGAATGCAACATTGATTATCTGAAATTCAAAGCCTCACCTAATTCACAATTAAACATAAATAAAAAACAAAACAAAAAATCAAATAGCATATTGCATTAGGTAAAACTGCTACACAAGAAAGACTTCTGTGTTAAAGAGGAAAAATGTCACGAGAACTAAGGTGCACCTGACCCACGCCATGGTATTTCAATTGCCTAATAGATAATGAAAGCTAAATAATAAGGAAAACCAAATTGATGCATGTGAATTCTGGTTTTAGTTAACAATGTTGAAAGTGCCATGGTCTGCTAGAAGAACAAACAAATCTTTCTTGGAGAAAATACAGCCAGAATGCTCCTTAGAAACAAGGATGGATGGACTGCATCTCCCATCCTTTGAACATGTTACAGAAGAGATTGATCTCTGGAGAAGGAGATTATGCTTGGCAGAGTAAGGGATCATCAAATATGAGGAAGACTTCAATAAAATGGATTGACACAATAACTGCAACTATGTACATAAGCATAACAATAATTAAGGGACTGCTGGAAGGCCCGGCAGCGTTCCCTTCTGTTGCACACCATGCTGCTATGAGTAAGAGCAGGCTCAATGTTAAGTAACAATAGAAGAGTAGATATTGCAGGACCCAAATTCAATGTCTTATGGAAGGTGACATTGTGGAATAAGGGGTAGACAAGAGAGTAAGAGTAGTAGTTAGGTACTACATCGCACCCTGACTGACCCATCTACTCCCCTAAACCCCTCTATGAGGGGATCTCCAGTGGCTGACAAATGGGCCTTGGGTCTTCACTCTGCACTTACCCATTCATTCACTATGGTATATACACACACACACACACACACATATTACATGATGCCTTATACCTGGCTTTTGGCACCTCATGATCGTATAGGCTGGTGTGCTTCTTCCATGTGGGCTTTATTGCTTCTGAGCTAGATGGCCGCTTGTTCACCTTCAAGCCTTTAAGACCCCAGACACTATCTTATTCGATAGCCGGACACCATCAGCTTTCTTCACCACATTTGCTTATGCACCCATTTGTCTTCGGCGATCGTATCATGGAGGTGTGCAGCCAATGATATGATTTTTTGTTCTTTGATGCATGATAACTGATCCCTTCAGGACCACTCGATCACACAGGCTGGTGTGTTCTTTCATGTGGGCTTTGTTGCTTCTGAGCTAGATGGCCGCTTGTTTATCTTCAAGCCTTAAGACCCCAGACACTATCTCTTTTGATAGCTGGGCACCATCAGCTTTCTTCACCACATTTACTTGTTCACCTGCTTTGGCTTCAGCAGTTGTGTCAGGAGGGTGAGCATCGTAGAGTGCCAATTTAATAAAAGAAAGTATTCATGCATTGAGGGAGTGCTTGAGTAGAGGCCCAAGGTCCTTCCGCCACCTTAATACTAAACCTATAAATATAGACACATAGATCTATTTCCTCATCCTCATATATATATTTGCATGTACATGTCTTTGTCTAGACCTCCATAAATGCCCCTTAACTCCTAGCTCTTTCCTCTAGCTTTCCCCCAGATCCTGGAAGCTTCCACCCCCCCCCCCCCCAACTACCATGATCCGAATTCTACCTTGTAGGACTGGATAGGGCAGAGGTTGTACACTGGTGCATATGGGAGCTGGAGGCACAGGGAATCCAGGGTGGACGATACCTTCAGAACCACAGGGGTGTGAGGGGCGATGCTGGGAGAGTGGCAGGTGAGTGGGTTGGAAAGGGGGAACTGATTACAAGGATCTACATGTGACTTCCTCCCTGGGAGACGGACGGCAGAGAAGAGGGGAAGGGAGACTCCGGATAGGGCAAGATATGACAAAATAACAATCTATAAGTTATCAAGGGCTCATGAGGGAGTGAGGAACGGGGAGGTAGGGGGGAAAAAAGAGGACCTGATGCAAAGGGCTTAAGTGGAGAGCAAATGCTTTGAAAATGATTAGGGCAAAGAATGTACAGATGTGCTTTATACAATTGATGTATGTTTATGTATGGATTGTGATGAGTTGTATGAGGCCCTAATAAAGTGTTAAAAAAAAGAGTAGTAGTTAGGTAAAAAGTTGAAGCAATTTTAAGTTTAAATGGATGAGAAAAATCAGATATGAAGGGAGTCAAAGCACAAAGATTCTTAAAAGAGTATGTAGTGCGGCCAGGCGGCCCGATACCGAGACACAGAGCTGTAGCCGCCCGGGAATGGACTGTGTGCTGGCCCCCACAGCTGGGCAGCTGTCTGGCTGAGTCATGGGGCCACGAGTTGCAGGGGGTCTTGCTTTTCCACTTCCAGTGCTCTGTGGCGTTGTGACGGGGGGCCTGAGATCGTGGCCTGTCACAGGGCACCCAGGGCACAGTCGGTGCTGCCAACCAAGAACTGAAGGCTCCATTGGCGGGGAGTTTGTCCTTTTGCTCCAAGTGAAAAGAAACACTGCAGTCGGATGCTGTTACCCGTTTCTGTGGACCCAAAGCAGCCTTCATTCTGTTGGCGTATGTTTAGCCTGTATGTGCCATAATCACTCGTTTGCCCCCTGAAAAGCTCCCCCCAGGACTGCCGCCGTGTGGGGCGGAATGTGAAGAGAGGAATGAGAAAAATACAAAATGCAGTGGGACTGCAACCCAACTCCAAGAGCGATGTTATCACCACTCTCTAAGTGCCTTTGATGAAGCCTGACGCGAATGCTCTCCCCCCTGGTGGGCTAAACGCATCATTTTGATCGCATTTTGATACCAGCTTAGCAGCTCTGGTGTTCTTTGCACTGTACCGTCTCTTCAACGCCTTTGTAATGTTTCCATAAGTTCTGACTATGTATATAATAGCCTGTATTTGGTAGTTTGACTGAAAGAGCTAAGGAGGTTAAGGACCAAGAACTCAGTATAGAAAATATTTGTTTATTTGTACTCCCCAAAAGCAACTACTCGTGAAAAACACATTTTACTTCCCAATGTGTATGTTTGGACAAAAGTTAGTTTTATACTTTAATAAAAAGGAGTACGGTTGCAATCAGTAATGTAACTTGCCATTCGGTGAACTTCGACCCAGCATCGGGTTTTTTTGTTAGTTTTGCTTGTATCTCATTTTTTAAAAAAATTATTTATTTATTAATTTTAATTAGGGGCTCATACAACTCTTATCACAATCCATACATATACATACATCATTTGTATAAAGCACATCTGTACATTCTTTGCCCTAATCATTTCGAAACATTTGCTCTCCACTTAAGCCCTTTGCATCAGGTCCTCTTTTTTCCCCTCCCTCCCCGTTCCCCCCTCCCTCATGATCCCTTGATAATTTATAAATTAAAATTTCATCATATCTTGCCCTATCCGGCTTCTCCCTTCACCCCCTTTTCTGTTGTCCGTCCCCCAGGGAGGAGGTCACATGCAGATTTTAATTTTTATTCCCAACCATAATAGGGAGACGGGCTCATTTTGGAACATTGGCAAATGCAGATACCTATGAGGAAGATAATAAAAATTACTCATCGTTGCCCCCGCCCCCCAAAAAAGAGTACGTAGTGAAAATCTAAACCAATAGAGTCAATAGCACACTGGGAAGAAGTAAGAAATTATACATAAGCTCATAGAGTTCATCTCCAGTGTTTACCTTTTGTATGGGATTTCTGGCACCTTGTGCTCTGCTCTCCCTTGAAATACTTTAGGCGGGGGGTGGGGGGGCGGGGTGGAATATAAGGATGAAAAAAGGAAACTAACATTTATGATACCTAAGTATGAGCCAGGCAAAGAATTAGATGGTCTTTAAAAAATCTCATGATGATGAAGATATAGGAACTCTAGAACAGGGACCAAAAATATAAAAACTAAATACAAATCTTAAACTCTAAAATAAATAAATAAATGAAAATAAAGACCTTTGCAGTTCCAAAAACTAAGATCTAGATGACCCATTTATTCCACTGCTAATAAACCTTAAAATCTGCTGCCACCAAGTCGACTCTGACTCAGAGAGACTTTCTTTAGAATTTCCCAATGTAAATCTTTACCAGCACATCCAGTCTCATCATTGTCCCACTCCAACAAGTGCTGGGTGGGTTTCAACTGCTGACCTTGTGAATAGCCCAATGCCTAACCCAAAGGTCAACAGGGTTTTTGGTAAGGTGGGAAAGCTACCTTTAAAGAAAAGTTTTTAAAACGAGAGAAATATGGTCATGCTTGTGGACTGCCTTTCTAATGAAGTTACCTCAGTAAATAGCTTTATTTCTGGTAAGCTTAATCTTCCTATATCTTTAGATGTATATTTTAAGATTATATTAGATTTTTGGATTTTTCAGTAATGTAGCATACATGTGTTTATTAAAACTTAGCCAACATTTTCTTTGAGTGTAAATTTTCAAAATATTTAAAAATAAATTGATCATTTAGCTTCCAAGTTATGAGTTATATTATGCTATCTCTGTCAAGTGACTTAGAAAATCAAGCCAAGGTTCAATTTTTAAAGAAATAAAATGGAATTTTCGAGTTAGTTTTTAAATGTTCATATTCAGTGTTTATTGTATGTTGCAGGCATTTACACTGTTTGCTACACATTTTCTGGAACTATGCCATATGGGTATTCTGTATCCTAACGTGGAAAACATGCATTTTGAAGTTCAGCATGTGAAGAATACCTCAAGAAATAAAGATGCAATCTTGTACACCTATAAACTTTCTAAGGGAATCACTGAAGAAAAAAATTATGGTATTAGATATAGAAATTATATTTATACTTTTGGACACTACATCTTCTGCTAAGACAAACTTTCTTCTCCACTTAGGTGTCAGCCTAAGCATCTTTCCTGTCATTCTTTGGGGTGCTTCTATGCTCTAAGCTTGTTTTTCATGATATTTTGAACTCAATTTTTACATAGTAACCTTAATTTTATATTGTTATGAGTGATTAACTATCAGAATTATGATGGCATATAAAAGCCCTAGAAAGTCTTATCCCTAAAAACATAATTTAGTCTATATTTATGTTATCTATTAAAGATTATATAGTTCCTACATACTCTTACAGGGTTCTCTATCTTTTCTTGAGGTTAGGTATACTTGATAATAATTACATTTAAATTCTTAAGGAATTGTATTGCTAAACCATATAATGTTCTTAAACTCAATTAGATATGTTCTATTTCAAGCATTATATGAGATGTGTAAAATGTCATGGATTCAGGAAATTTCCAATGCTGTATATCTAAAATTTCCGAAATTCTTTTTATTGATGTGGTTGGTCTTTGTGAGAACAAAAACCCACTTTGATTTGCAATTTGACATGGCAAATCGATTGGATAACATTTTCAACAGCTATTTTATAAGCCTCAATTTCTGTATCTATGAAATGGGGGGTAATTTTCCATTTATGTGGGTTTGTGAAGATTAAATAATCAAATATGAAATGCCTGACATAATACTTTACAATTAGTAACCTCTCACCTTGGTCTTCTGTCTCTAAAGCACTAAATACAAAAATTTTGACACACAATAAAAGCTTATAAGCTGCTTGTCTAATAAAATGCTGTGGAGACAGGGTAATAGCTGTTTTTGAATGTGGATGAGAAGTAGTTGGCTCCCAGCGTCTTGAATGAGGAGTTCCTCTGCTATCTGGCTACGAGACAGAGGAACATTCAGCTATGGGGTATTCTCTGACACTAGACAGTCTCTTCCTTTTCGACTTTCTATTAGCCAACTACATTTCTTGTTACATGTTCAACGTTACTATAATTGCCTCTTTTCCTGTCATGTTTTCTTGCTACTTCAGAGGTGGTAATTCACATTCTAATTTTCCTTAAATGTCTTGGAGAAGTTGTTAAATCTAATAATTGGCAAGTTGTCACCCAAAGCTTTGGGAATCGTAATTGAGTAATTCAGAAATGAGCATTGAGCCATTTTTTAACTTGAGTAATTCAGAAATGCCTATAGAAAGACATTTTAAATCTATGAAGAAAATATTAGCACTGTCTAAAAAAACATTACCAGCAGTAGTTATATTGAAACTTAATTTAAAAATAATTGTAGGATTAAAAGCTGCGGAGGTATCATCACTCCCACCATCAATTGTCTTGGATGCCAGGGAAATCACAACTCAGATTACCAGACAGATTTTGGTAAGAAACTTAATTTTATTTACTTATTTTGAAAATTTTCAATCAGTTGTTTTTCTTTTGCTTTTCAAGAAAAATTTCAAATAAGCCTATACCCCGATGTGTATTACAGCACTATTCACAATAGTTGAAAGGTGAGAATAATCCAAGTGGGAGGGGGATGGAGTTCAGAGGAATAATCTTTTTTTCTTTTAAAATGCTTGAATTGGAGGCTCTTAAATCTCTTATCACGATCCATACATTCATCCAGTGGGTCAAGCACATTTGCACATACGGTGCCATCATCATTTTCAAAGCATTCTCTTCCCACTTGAGCCCCTGATATCAGCTACCCATTTCTTCCCCTCCCCACTCCACCCACGTAACCTTGATAAGTTATAGATTATTATTTCTATATCTTACGTTGCCCTCTGTCACCCCTCACCCACTTTTCTGTTATTCGTCCCCCTGGGAAGGGGTTCTAGATTGATCCTTGTAATCGATTTCCCCTTTTTACCCGCCACCATCCCCATCTCCTGGCATCTCTATACTATCATTGTTGGCCCTGAGGGGTTTATCTATCCTGAATTCCCTATGCTGTGGGCTCCTATCTGGAGCAGTGTGTATGCTCTGGTCTAGCCTGATTTGTAAGGTAGAAATGAGGTCATGATAGTGTGGTGAAGGAAACACCAAAGAACTAGAGGAAAGTTGTATGTTTCATTGGTGCTATACTGTACCCTGACTGGCTCATCTCTTCCCTGTGTCCCCTCTGTGAGGGGATGTCCAATTGTCTGCTCTGTTAGGGTTCTCTAGAGAAACAAAACCAGGACACTAATAATTTTATATATATTTATATAGATAGATAACATAAGAAATAAAAAGTTAATCTATAAAACAGTACAAATGGCTCAGTGCAACTCACTTCCATGAGACAGCTAATACACTGGTAGTCCTTCAAGTCTTGAGGGTTGCCCGGTCGTCCTCTGTAGAGTAAATCAGACTATCTGGCCAGAGGCAGCAAACAGCAAGGCAGGTCACCAACAGTCAGCAAGATGACAGGGTCCGACAGTCCCCAGCTCAAGAGATGTAAATTCCAATAGTGTGGCGAAGCAAGTCTTGATGGAACCTCAAATTACAGCGACACAGTCCACAGGTTAGGTGTCCCACAGGTAGTGTAGCTTGCAAATTGAGGCACAGAACAAGCAAGACAGCTGCACACTGGTCCGATTATCAAAGAGCAAGAGACAAGAAAGACGAGGCTTACTGAGCCATTTTTCTCTTTCTGTCCTTCAGTTAATCCCACATGTGCTCACTGGTCATGTCAGCACAGTAAACCTATCTACAGATGGGCATTGGGTCTCCACTCCATGCCCGTCCCCCACCCATTTACATTGGATATGATTTTATTCTGGGTCTAGATGCTGTTACTCAATCCCATCGACTCCTCATGATCACACAGGCTGGTGTGCTTCTTCCATGTGGGATTTGTTGCTTCTGAGCTACAGAGGGATAATCTTGATAGATTTTCTTAAAGGACACAGGGAAGTCATGGAGGCTTCTTATGAAGAAGCTTTAAGAAAATTGAGAACTGATTTGGTGAGGAAAAGGCTAGGAACGTAATGCCAAGGAATCCCTCCCCACTCCTACCATGCCAATGCACCTGCTCATTTTTTGAGCGTAGCAACGGCTATACCAAGAGAATATCGTTGGGCGCTCTTACTCATTTACTTTGAGAGTTCTACTTCAGGTTTCCTTTTATTCTTCAAATTCAAAGAACATTTTAGAGGAAAACAGTTTGAATTCTTCCCTGATGCCAAAATGCTATTTTGAAGAGATATAAATAGAAAATGTAGAATTCTCCAGGAAAGTATTAGTATTAGGTAAAAGCACTGCCTTCAGAAGTGTTTTGATTTAGATGGAGAATATGTTGAGAAATAATAGCTTCACATTTTAATATTTTTGTTAAATAAAAGTTTCTATAACCTTGCAGCAATATTTTTTCCACTTACTCTGATACTTGCCTCATCTGTTTCTCACTTGTAAACTGGAGCTTAATGTGCTCTTGAAACAAGTTTCTAATATACCAAATGAACAAAATCCGGTGGTTTTCATTTTCGTTTTCATTTTCACTGGCCTCTCTGTGCCACTTGATACAATTCTTCTTTCCTTTCTCTTATTTTAGCTGCTGTGGCATTGTTCTTTTATAGATTTTTTAAAAATTAAAAATAATAGATACCACCTCAGCTTTAATTAAAAATAATAGATACCACCTCAGCTTTAATTAAAAATAATAGATACCACCTCAGCTTTCCAACAGTCTTGTATGGCTCAGAAGTCTTCTTTTTAAAAAAAAAAATCATTTGGGGGCTCATACAATTCTTATCACAATCCATACGTATACATCCACTGTGTCAAGCACATATGTATGTTTGTTGCCATCATTATACTGAAAACATTTGCCTTCTACTTGAGCCCTTAATATTGGTTTCTCATTCTTCTCCCTCCCTCCCCACTCCCCTCACCCTCATGAACCCTTCATAATTCATAAATTGTTATTATTTTGTCATATGTTACACTGTCCGATGTCTCCCCCCGCCCTCTTCTCTGCTGTCTACCACCCAGGGAGGAGGTGATATGTTGATCCTTATAATCGGTTCTCCCTTTCCAACCCACCCTCCCTCCACCATCCTGGTATCGCCACTCGGCACTGGTCCTGAAGGGATCATCTGTCCTGGATTCCCTGTGTTTCCAGTTCCTGTCTGTACCAGGGTACATCCTCTGGTCTAGCCGGGTTTGTAAGGTAGAATTGGGATCATGATGGTAGGGAGGAAGCATTTAAGAACTAGAGGAAAGTTATATGTTTCATCATTGCTACTCTGCACCCTGACTGGCTCATCTCCTCTTTAATATAAATTTTGTACACACTAGAGTTTGTTAACTGTCATTCTATGGTCTTCTTTTTTTGTTTGTTTGTTTTTTAAAATAATTTTATTAGTGGCTCATACAACTCTTATCACAAACCATACATACATCAATTGTGTAAAGCACATTTATACCTTCATTGCCCTCATCATTCTCAAAACATTTTCTCTCCACATTAAGCCTCTGGCATCAGCTCCTCATTCCCCCCCCCTCCCATCTTCTCCCTCTCTCATGGACCGTTGATAATTTATAAGTTATTATTTTGTCATATCTTGCACTGTCTGATATCTTCCTTCACCCACTTTTCTGTTGTCTGTCCCCCAGGGAGGAGGCGATATGTAGATCCTTGTAATAGATAGGTTCCCCCTTCCAACCTACTCTCCCTCCACCCTGCTGGTACCTTCACTCTAACCCCTGGTTCTGAAGGGATCATCTGCCCTGGATTCCCTGTGTTTCCAGTCCCTATCTGTACCAGTGTACATCCTCGGGTCTAGCCAGATTTTTAAGGTAGAATTAGGTTCATGGTGGTAGGGAGGAAGCATAGACTTAAGTTCATGATGGTGGAGGAGGAAGCATTTAGGAACTAGAGGAAAGCTGTATGTTTCATTGTTGCTACACTGCACCCTGACTGGCTCGTCTCCTTCCTGCGATCTATGATCTTCTTTGTTGACTGTCTCAACCTTACATCACACTACTCAACTTCACATAGCGTACATTTCTGCCACACCGATTATAATTTCTTCATTATGACACGAATGTGTTCCATGTTTTCTCACGTGCCTTGCGAAATTTTTGGCTGCAACCAGAATACTCTTTCTTTGACTCTTTTATCCATTAAGATTTCATTAAAATGCTGCAGCCAGCCTTTCTTGATCAGAGCTGGAATTGATTTTACATTTTGTATCTCATTTTTAATGACATGTATTTATTTTTTATCATTTTATTGGGGGCTCATACAACTCTTATCACCATCCATACATATACATCCACTGTGTCAAGCACATTTATACGTTTATTGCCATCATCATTCTCAAAACATTTTCTTTCTACTTGAGCCTTTGATATCAACTTCTCATTTTTTCCCCTCCTTCCCCCACCCTCCCTCCCTCCTGAACCCTTGATAATTTACAACTTATTATTTTGTCATGTCTTACACCGTCCGATGTCTCCATTCACCCAGAGAGGGGGTTATATGTAGATCATCGTGATCGGTTCCTCTTTCTCCCCCACCTTCCTCTTACCCTCCTGGTATCGCTACTGAGGAGTTTATCTGTCCTGGTTTCCCTGTGTTTCCAGCTCTTATCTGCACCAGTATATATCCTCTGGTCTAGCCGGATTTGTAAGGGAGCATTGGGATCACCGATGAAACATACTACTTTCCTCTAGTTCTCTAATGCTTCCTCCTCCCTACCCACTGTCATGATCCCAATTTTGTATCTTTCTTATGATACTTTTTCATAATTACCAAAATTAGTTTCTTTTTGTTACATGCCTTTTCTACTCTAAATCTTTAAGCATCTTAAGTTTTGCTATCTTGTCAGTTAGACATTTTCTTCACCCATAAATAAATAAATACATATGTGCTAAGAGGCTTGGAATATTAATTATAGTGCATATTCAATAACTTTGATGGGTGAATACATGATACATGCACTCTGCCTCATAGAACTGTACTAATGTTTCCAATAGTAAAAGTAGAAAGATAGAGGTATTTCTTCCTATTCAGAAAGAGTTAAAAGGACTATATTTCTGGGAAACTCACAAAGACTTTCCATAAACATAGGATAGAAAATGCTGTGATTCTGCTAGATAGCTCAGTTTAAGAGGTAAGTCCAGAATTTTCCAATTACTTCTGGCCCAGAAGGTCTAATTGTCTGAGGGCCTTTCAAACTATTAGGAGACTGTGATTTTAAAGATTTATTGAGTATCCTTAAGTATAACTTGTTAAGAATTAAGGCACAATTTCAAATAGCTATGGGTTGAAATCAACTTGATAGCAACAAGTTTTGTGTTATTTTCTTTCCCATTGGTGTTTATTTTAAAATGTACTTTACTCCTCAAGCAGTACTTTCCACTGGAGCCTCAGCAGTTTCTACATCTGGACTCTTCAGGGAGCAGTTTATTGATGACCCATTCTGCCCACCACTTTTTTATCTATTGGGGAACTAAAATAGGAGATAGCAGAGTATCACTTCTTGGTGATATTTGAAAATATGACCTATGTAGCAATTCGATCAGTTCTGTTTTCTCATACCCTTTTAATGAGAAAGAGTTTATAGTACATATCTCTGATGGGTTTTCTATTACTCTTTGGTATTATGCTGAGAATTTTACCAGAGAAATTTTTTACTGAAAAAAAGTTAATTTTTAAGGATACAAAGACCTGTCACAAAGTAGTAAATACACATGAGGAATTTCATTCTCCAAAATGATATAAGGGGCATTAAAAAAATGGAACGGAAAAAATGAGATTTTCCATGAATTTTTGAAGATGTCTGGTATGTTTTATTTCTTTTGATATATTCATAGATGAGATTGATTTATCCAAATGAGTTAGTTAACTTTTGAGTTCTATAATTTTATGGGCAGGATTAAACATCACCAAAATAAGATTTACATAAACATTAATATTCATATTTTAATTTTAACCTATTTTTTAATAACAGCAAAACCAAAAGAGTACTCCTGAGATGGAAAGACAGAGGGCTGTGTACCATCTAGCCACTAGGCTTGTTCAAACTGCTCGAAATTCTCAATTGGATCCAGACAGCTTACGAACGTATTTATGTAATCTCAAGAAGAAGTACGAAGCAGATTTGTCCAGGACTGAGCCAGTTCCAGAAAAGACTGAATAATAATAATTTCATCTTGTATTTTTTTTAATTTCATCTTGTATTAATGAAATAATTTACCTTAGCAGGAGAAACCTAGAAATAATTCTTCCCTAAAAGAAAAATAAAATAATGGTATTTTCTAAATTTTATATTGTAATTGGAAATTGCATTGCATATGCCCTAAATATAAATATATGATTCTTGAGAAAATACTATCACAACAAATGAGAAATATATGAAAAATATTTTTTTCATTTTAGAAAAGTATATTACTACTTGTTTTTCATATGTGAACATTTACATTAAATCTTAAATTGTTTATATTTATGAATAATGGTTTAGAATGTTATTGTAAATTCCTTAGATTAAAAGAGGCTTTTTAAAAATCTTGGTTTCTTTATATTTTATTTTCAAGTACTACTACTCTATGACTCAGTCATTTCTTAATTATTCACTCTCTGTAATTGAGTTGATGACTACTCACAGCGCCCCTGCAGGACAGAGTAGAGCGGCCCTGTGTGTTTCTGAGATTCAGTCTATGGAAGTAGAAAGCCTCGCCTTTCCCCATGGTGCGGTGGCGTGGAATTGCTGACCTTGATGTTAGCATCCCGGTGTATAACTCACTGCACTGCCAGGGTTCCATTAATGAGATACTTCCAAAATAGACACACAGGCTGTTTGTAATACAGAGAACAAGGAGTCATCATCAAAAGCACTCTCAAGATTCTAAATATGTAGGAGTTCCATTTTCTACTCACTGACCTCCTCCTTTCTCCCACTTTTCAGTTTGGGGTGGCTTTATTAGGTGGGTAACCAAGGCAGTGTGAAGGTAATATTGATTTGTTTATTTGCCTCAGTTGTTGGTTCACAAAGGACCATTTTAGAGAAATGTTTTTCCACAGTCATGTCACTTATAACTCAATTTCAGAGTTTACCCAAAGGTCATACTTGTTTTGTAAATGGGCAACAGAAAATGGAAGACCATCAGTTGTTCAGCAACTGGAAAGCGTAGCTTCTTCTCAAACACATTTCTTTTACAATTCCATCACAGTAGATGATTTAGTCATATAAGCTCAGCCCAAAAGCCAAGGATAGGGAAATTATTCTTTCCTTGGGCAACTAAATGTTATTAAGTAAGCTTCAGTTTTTAATATAATTGGACCAACTTTTTATTTTTTGACTGCTTAATACTGTATTTTTGTTGATCTTTGCATATTATGCTTTAAAACATTTAAAATTACTATTTTTTATTTCATTAAATTCATCAGCATTTGAAGTTAATATTACTAGCTGGGTATATTTTGAAGTTTTAACTTTAATGACATATCCATCTTTGTACAATTTTAATTTGGTGTTTATAGTTGGTATATATTAAATATAAGACAATTTATATTTCCTATTAAGTTTAGAGAATGTCAAAAACATTTGAATCGTTAACCATTTTTGGTTCCGTCTTTGAAATGAATTATATTTTGGGTGGCTTTAATAGATGGGTAACAAGGCAGAGTATAGGTAATATGTGCTCATTTGCATTCCTAAAAACAATTACCATTTTTTTTGCAATTAGCATGCCCACAACATTACCACACACACACACACACACACACACACACACACACATATATAGCAGGCAGAAATCACAAAACAGCATGCATGTTTCGTGATATTTTAAAAAGTGAATTTTGGCCCCATTCACCCTCATTCTGTAGTCTCCAAATGTTACTTTTGATTGTAATTATAAATGTGTAAAACATGGTCAAGAAGTCCTGCATCTGGTTTGGTTGTTGCGTGTGATGGAAAATCACACTGGGAATACGTGAGTGTTCCGGAGCAGTTCGCCAGCGTGGGGGCTTGCAGCAGATCTGTACTTTATGTCACAGAGGCAGTGGATGGGTAGCAGGGCTCTATGCAGGCTGCCACAGCCTGAGCACAGCAGCCCAGTTAAGGCATCATGTGTGTCCTGTGAAGCCTGGCAACGGGATGGTGTGGGTGAGATGAAGTGCCCCAGCTCTGCCAGGCAGCCGCGGCTGGACACATAAGTTCCTTCTGAGCAAGGGTTGGAGACACCTCTTGCTAGGGGTCACCCAATTTGAGTCTGTATCAGCCAGAGATTCAAGACCAAGCACCAGGCTCCCATCCCCCACCTCCCCAGCTGCAGCGTCTTATTCTTGCCTGTCTGAATAAGCTCTTTGACCTGGGGTGTGTAAACCCATACAGCTCCTAGGCTGAGACCGGCCTTCAGGAGGGCCATTTCTACCATGAACAAGCAATCACTTTGGAGAAAGAGGTTACTTTCTGCACTGGAGAAAGGGGTTTGCTGGCAGGGAAGGACTCCTGCTGGGACAGGGGCTGCCTGCCTAAGGGACTCAAAGGTAGGCTAGTGAACACCTATTACTGGGACCCAACAAGATGAAGTCTTAATATTAAATATATTGTATAGAAAAAAAGAAAAGTTCAAAGCCATCAACATGTAAATAATATTGGTATAGAATACTTAATGAAATTAATTCAAGGGGTGGTCTTCTATACAAAACACACATAAATGTGTATTATGTGTGTAAATGTTTGGCCGATAACTTAAGACTTGTGGCAAATTTCTAGAAAGCTCCAAGGAGGAAAAGGCTCTGGAAAATTGTGTAGGAAGGCAGGAAAGAAGATGTAGGAAGCAATAACAAGGAGAAGTGGGCAGACTGGGAGAAACGCAAGCAAGAAGAGATAGGTGCGAAGGATTAAATACATTTAGCATTACTTCCTTAAAAAATAACTTCTTTTTAGCCCCAATGTTAGATTCTATAAAAATTTTAAGAGTTTTTTCGTTAGAATGTTTGATACAAAAATTCAAGCTAACGGAGTACCACTACTTTTTAATATACAATTGAAATACTGAAATAAAGATATGCTTGTATCTACTCAAAATTGAATTACCTTTTCTTAAATAAAGCTACACATAGTAGAAACATGAAAATATGAAAAAGCAAGTGAAATCAAGATATAACATCTCTCATGGTACAGAAGAACAGAAGTGAAGATGAGGTTGTAAGATCATAGAAAAGCTTATTAAACTAAACTAAACACAAACAAACAAACTCATTGCCATTAAGTCAGTTCTGTCTCATAGCTGACCAACTCCCCTGTGGGTTTCCAAAGCCGGCAGTCTTCATGTGAGTAGAAAGCCCCATCTTTCCGGTGAGGAGTGACGAGAATTTAAATCGATCTTGTGGTTAGCGCCACAAAGCATAACCCACTTCACCACCAGGGCTCCAACCACAAAATACGCAGCAGCCATCGTTTCTTGACGGATCCTCGTCTGTGTCCACACTCTTGTAGGCGGCAGCGCCTTCTCGCTAACACTCTCCTGAAGAATTCTGTGCCCTTCCTTTTACAGCCCAGCACAACATCAGCTTTGCCGCTCAGGAGTGACTCCAATCGTGCTCCTTGTAAATGTCATTTGATTGGAGGTGGAAAGAAGCCTGAGGGGCTAGATCACAGTGGATGAGGTAAGGTAGGACAGCCTGGAATCATAAGCAGGTGCATTGTGATGGCGGGGCCGGTGTGGTGGTGTGGGGTGGGGGGGGGGACGTGGAATCCCTTGACATAACTTTCCTGGTCGTTTTCGCATCAATATAGTGTCAGTTTTCTGTAAACTTCTTCCTAAAGTCTCTCTGATGGTCCTGGGTCCTTATTATCATCACCTGGGAAGAATAATAAAGTGTCCGTAAGTTTCTTAGCTGACCTCGCTTCCTTGAACTGCTCCAGTAGATTCCTTCACAAGCCATCATTTCAATTGCACTTTAATAATAATACTTCAGACACGTGTGCTATGGAGAGAATTTGTTTGCAGTCAGCCACTGATCCCAGAGACATGGTTAAGCACTTCAAGAAACCCAAGCATGCATGAACTAGCACCTACTAGCAACACTGACTTACTCTGATATTGGTTAAGATGTGCTCTATGACTTAGTTCCTCTTAGGATAACATCCTACCTCAGGCAATATTTTTCTTCGGGTCCAGGCAAGGGGTGTAAGGATGAGTGATACGTTTATTATGAAGTTTACATACAGTAACTTTTTTAGTCAAAACTCCCCCACATCCCTTAGAATGCAGTTAGCACCTGTTTTCGTTTCCTATCATTTTATTTTTTGAGAATGTCAAATAAATGAAATCATATAATGTATAACCTTCTGAGATTGACTTCTTTCACTCAATATTTGAGTCTTTTTAATGATCACTTGTATTCCATTGTTACAATGTAGCACGGTTTATCTATCAACTACATCATTGAAGAATATTTAGGCTTTTAGGTGATTTTTTTACAGCATTGAACTACTGCAAACTACTGTGAACATTTTGATACATATTTTTGTGTGAATATGTTTTCATTTATGCACATTAAATAGAAATGACATAACTAAGCAATTTGTTAAGTATATATTTTACATTTTTAAGAAATCTTCCAAATGTTTTCCCAAAGTTGCTGTGCCATTTTGCATTCATACCCTCCGTGTTTGAGAATTCAGATTATATCACATCTTTGTTAGCATTTGGTATTGTCATTTTTTAAAGCCACTGAAGTGGGTATAAAGTGAGTAACGCAGTTAAAAAAAACTGCTCTGATAGTATTTTACCAAGTAGTAATGTTTTATTTATCTGTTTTCCTAAATTATTTTTAGCTTCTTTAACCTACTTTCTCTGATAGTACATTTAAAAATAAACCCTCTAGTCAACATTTTAGAATACATTTTTTAACTTTTGCTACAAAGCAAATGTAATTCAATAAATATTTACTGAATTCCTCTACTATAATCCAGCAACACACTAGCTGGAGTACAAAAGAAAAGATATTTGATTTTGAGGACTGCAGGGGTAGCAGAAAGAAAAGATGACATATATTATATGGGATGTGCACGACAGAGGAATGTTAAGAAAGATAGTGAGAGAAAATGTTCAATTCTTTGTGGGTCAAATAATTTGAGAGTTTGAAGGGTAAAATGTGTCAGGTGTTCAGGAAGGAAAAAGCATTTTATAGAGAATGAGCTGCTTATGCATAAGCACAGATATGTGAAAGTTCACAGTGTGTGTCTGAGAGGGCTTTGTTGAGTCTGTTTCTAGGGAAGCAAATGGACACTGTGAATTGGCAAAATTCGGATAGCCTCCAGATGGCAAGTGGATGGTGGAAATGGCTACCATGTGCCACAATCTACTAAGATGGACCTTAAATCTTTGCTGGGTGTGGGAGATAGACTTATGCCCACAAAGTTCCAAATTAGTGTGGTGGCTTGCCACAGTTTTCTGTTCAAGACAAGGGATTCTTGGGTCAGGACTTATGTCAATACTGTTTGTGTCAACCTCAACTCTCAAAGGGGTGACATGCAGTGGCCCAGGTAGTTGCCCAGAGACTTGTGTCACAGCAGAAGAACCTGGGTTTTGTGAGCTTTAATCTTTTATAGTGAATGAGCTTTAAGCAAACTGCTTTCACAAATATAATCTATATTAATGATGGGGTAGGGGTAGAGACCCAAAGCCCATTTGTAGATAATTGGACATTCCCTCTCAGAAGGGTCTCAAGAAAAGACTGAGACATCCAGGGTGCAGCAAACCACCAATGGAACACACAACATTCCTCTAGTTTCTTAATGCTTCCTCCCTCCCTCCCTTCCCACTATCATGACCCCAGTTCTACCTTACTGACCACAATGACATATAACTCCCCTCCCTCCCCACGGGGACAAATAACAGTAACAAAGACAAAAGGAGACAGCGGGCGGTATAAGATATGAAAATAGTAATTATAATTTATCCATGAGGGTGTGAGGGTGGGGAAGGGAGGGAGAAAAATAGCTGATACTAAGGGCTTAAACAGAAAAAGTATTTTGAAATTAATGATGGCAACGTATGTGCTTGATACAATTGATGTATGGATTGTTATAAGAGGTGTAAGAGCCCCCAGTAAGATGATTTATAACAACAACAAAAAAGAGAACAAACAAATAAAGAAATGCTGCTTTCACCTTTGTCCCAGATGGCGTCTCTGTCCCAGATAGACAGACTGTAAGCAAACCTGTGCTCTGTTCTAGGAGACACTGTTATCTCCCGTCTGTTTACCAGATAAGCACACTTGGATAGCTAGTCCGCAATAAAAGGCAGCTGGTGCCTCCACTCATAGATGTGTGGAAATGTGTGAGACCAATGGAGAATTCTCTCAATGCTCATCTCGGTGTTAAAACAGTTGTGTTGCATAATTATGCATCATTATGGAGAGAAGGAGCTTGTACTCTAGATAATCAAAAGGAAAACAAAAAATGCCTTGAAAACTTTTTTTTAAGTTTATTTCTTTGTAGCCAAAGAATATGTAGGCTTAACTGGTAACATTTTAAATTTCATGTCATTTTGGATAAAATATTTCGTTTAGTTCCTGTATCAAGATGATTGCAATTTGTTCCACATATAGAAAGGTGATGGGTAGAGTCATTATTGATTAAAGTTATTTATTAAACGGTTTATTCATTTAGAGTTTCAAGGCCTCGGGGGCCTCAGGATCTTAGTCTTTGGGGGAGACCAAGGTGAACTAGCATAACATCATCCAAAATGACACGGTTCACCATCTTCCTTCGGGGAGTAACCACTGGAGTACTAGCAGCACCCAAGTAGCCATCTGAGGTGCAACTATGGATCTCATCCTGTCTGGAGGAAAGAAAAGTGATTACAATCTGAGACACATGGAAGTAACTACATGCAAATATCAGTTTCTGCAACCTTGAGACAAGAAGAACTAGATGGTGTTTGGCTGTCACTACTAACGGCTCCGAAAAGGATCACATTAGAAGGTTCCAGATAGAGTCAAAGGAAAAGGGAGCACAACTCAAAATCATAAAGGAGACCAAACTTACTGGTCAGATAAAGACGTGTGAAACCTCTGAGACTATGGCCCGTAGTCACCGTTCAGACCTTTTATTTATTTATTTTTTGGTACGCTTTAAAAAATTATTAGTTGATATTTAATGCATATATCATTCAAAATTTCAATCACATCTAGGAGAATGTACAGTTGCTACCACAATGTTTCCAAAAAGGCCCTTTCTAAATGGACCCTTGACATCATCACCCTTTTATCCCACCTCTACCGCTGTACCCCTTCCCCCCAACCCTTCAGATCTTGTGCTTAGATTTTATGTCAACTGGACACATCCAGGTGAAGGCAAGAGTGGAGCCCAACCTATCACTCAGATTGCAGCCCATTGACATCTCCTTGGGAGTGTGGCTTTCTATAAAGGAGAACATGAGCAGAACCAAGCTTTCTCTTGCTTTTTTACCAACTGCAGGATCCAGATCCAGCATCTGGTTTTTCATGTTGTTTCCTCTACTGATCCCAGGAGCTATCAGCAGACTGCCAAACTCAGATTCATTCAGCTCTGCATCCAGCCTGTGGTCTACCTGCTTCCTGTTCATCAGCCCCTTCAACTGCACAAGAGAAGTCTCGAGCTCACATCTGACCTAGGAACTAGAACTGCGCAGGACTTACTGTGAAGCCATTTCTTGATATAAATCTCTTTCTATGTACACACACATACAGCTGTCACTGGTTTTGTTTCTCTAGAAAACCCAGCTTAACACAGGTCTGAAATTGAGCTCAACCCCATGGCTCAAATTTTGGCTAAGTGGTGGGCTGGTTGACAGGGGGAGCTTGTGAAGAACACCTTAGAATAATTAGCCTTTTGGGATCAGGAAGGCATGGTTCAGAAGGGTTAGGAAGAAAAGGAACAGAAACAGGAAGCAGAGAGAGGAAGCGAAATAAAATGATGAAACATTGAATGAACTGAGACAATGTGTATAAATCTGAATGTAAAATTGATGGTCTGCTCTCTAATTCTGTGATGATCTTCATCCAATTCACAAAAAGTAAAAAACAAAACAAAAAAATCTATTCATTTGGGATGCCATGGGAAATATATTTTCTAGTAAAATGTTCAATAATAAAAATTTTCACAAAGGTAATGCTTTATTATTAAGCCATACAATGGTAAATAGGCTTAAAGAACTCAGCATAAACACACGTATTAACTTTCTAAGTTCAGATAATTCTGAAGACAAGTTGGAATTAAAAGAGAAAATATTCCATTTGGGAGCATATTGTTGGTTAATAGTTGAGCTCTGATGGTCAGTCTACAAAGATGTACTAGTTCACATGGATCTTTGTATCTTGTTGAAGGAATGTAATCCAACCAATTAGAAATAATTGGACGTCTTCCTAAACTCAGCTGTGTCTGAAGAAAAGATAAATATTTTTATAATATTAATCAGTGAGTCAGAATTAACATTCATATTTTACTTAAATACAGAAAATCGATCTTAAATTTGTTTAACATTTATAACTTTTTCACCAGATATTACAGTGACACATAATACATAAAGGATACAAAAATACATAAAGGATGCAAAGCAAATATTTCTTATAACTATAATCTGGGTAAATTTACATTTTTCTATGGCTTATGCAGTTAGGTTTTATCATATTCTCTTTAGTAGTTATCAGCTATGACTATTTTAGCGTTATCTAGTGGACTTTTAAAATAGCAATGTCTGGAATCCAGGACAGATGAACCCATCAGGACCAGTGGTGAGAGTGGCAATACCAGGAGGGTGGAGGGAAGGAGGGGTAAAAGGGGGGAACTTATTACAACGATCTACATATAACCCCCTCCCTGAGGGACAGACAACAGAAAAGTGGGTGAAGGGAGACGTCAGACAGTGTAAGACATGACAAAATAGTAATTTATGTTATCAAGGGTTCATGGTGGGGGGATGGTGTATGGAGAGGGAGGGGGAAATGAGCTGATACCAAGGGCTCAAGTAGAAAGCAACTATTTTGAGAATGATGATGGCAGCAAATGTACAAATGTGCTTGACACAATGGATGTATGTATGGATTGTGATAAGAGTTGTATGTGCCCCCAATAAAATGTTTTTTAAAAATAACAATATCCAGGTTCTATTCTAGAGATTCCCATTCACTGTCATGGGGCTGGAGATGGGATGGCAACTTAAGTCCTAAAATTTCCCCAACTATTGTAAAGTAGAACATCATACAGTGAAGTCACAAAGAGACATACTAGAAGGCCTCCCCTAGTGAAAGATGTCGTTTTAAGTGTGTTAAAGTCCTGTTAAGGAGCCTGAAGGGGTGAGTGCTCACACGTTGGGCTGCTAAATGTAAGGCCAGCACCACCAGTTGCTCCTGGGAGAAAGATGGGGCTTCCTACCCCAGAAAGAGTGAGGGTCTCTGAACCCCTCAGGAGCAGTTCTGCCCTACCCTGTAGGGTCAAGAAGAGTTGGCTTAGAGTCAATGGTAGTATTTTTTTAAAGGTACTTACTAAAAGATTTAACTCTATATGCTAAATGTGATTACGATGGTTGAGGGGTGAAAAGAATTAGGGGATTACAGAAGTATTTTTCTGTATACATCTTTACTGGATGCATACTTTTGTTCTAAATGATATATATATTGAAATATCTCTACTATTTATTCAGCACTGTGTTAGGTGCTTAGAATACTTAGGTATACAAAATTCAGTCTCTGTGCCAACAAAACATACAGGTGAAAACATCTACACACAAATGAAAGTTTCAAAGAATTCATGGAAAAATTCCTTAATCTTTTCATTGCATTTTTCCTTGACCCTTTGAAGTCTTTTCATATATGTGTTCTATGATGGGAGAAACTGCTGGAACTCTGAAGTGGAGCAACTTCAGTGTTCTTGAAGCCAGTGTTTTGGCCGTCCTCATTCTTGTGCAAAGTTATTTTACTCTAGCTTATTAAACTGGCATCAAATGGAACCCAACTATAAATTCATTGCTACTCAGACAATTATTGTGGTGAATTCATTTAATGTTAATACTTTTTTTATTATGGATGTACCTATGAAGAGCATTCATGGAATCAGTGGAGAATTCATGGGTTCTGTAGTAATTGTGCATGTATCTTTTGATTTTTTTGAAGAGTAAATAATAAATGCAGTGGTGTAGTGGGCTATGCTTTGGGTTGCTAAGCACAAGGTCAGAAGTTTGAAATCACCTGTCACTCTGGGAGGAAGCTGTGGCTTTCTACTGCCATCAAGCTGTAGAGTCTCAGGAACCCACAGGGTCAGTTCTACCCTGCCCTATAGGTTCACCATGAGTCAGAGTCGACTCGATAGCAGTGAAGGTGGTGGTTTGATTTAGCACAGTGCCTACGGAGTCCTGGTAGAGCTGTCAGGTAAGCCTTGGACTGATAGCCACAAAACTGGTGGTTTGTATCCACCAGAATCCTCTGAGGGTTTACAAAACCTTAGAAACCCTATAAAAGGTTACTATAAATTAGAGACCTCTCAGTGGTAGAGGATTTGGTTTTGTTTTCTTTCTACTTTGGTCTGCTAGTTTAGGTAGGTAGTGTACTTCTAAAAAAATCTTCATTTTCTTCTAGATTTTCAAATTTGTTGTAGTATAACAGTAGTTTTCTATTAACCTTTTTTTATTTAAGTTGGTTCAATTGCAACATCACCCATTTCATTTATTATTCATGTGATTTGCATCTTCTTTTCCTGTGTTCATTCAATTTGCCTGCTGGAGGCTTGCCTTTTTTAAAAAAAAACCATTTTATTGGGGGCTCTTACAGCTCTTATCACAATTCATCCATCCATTGTGTCAAACACATTTGTACATATGTTGCCATCATCATCTTCAAAACATTTTATTTCTATTTGAGCCCTTGGTATCAGCTCATTTTTCCCTCCCCCTCCCTCCCCATCACCCCATGAATTCTTGATAACTTATAAATGATTATTTTTTCATGCCTTACACTGACCGATGCCTCCCTTCCCCCACTTCTCTGTTGTCTGTCCCCTGGGAGGGGTTTATGTGTAGATCATTGTGATCGGTTCCCCGTCTCCCCCCACACCTTCCCCTTATGGAGGTTTTCCAATTTTATTAGTGCTTTCAAAGAACCAACTTCTTGCCTTTTAAATTTTCTATTGTTTTTGTTTTCTGTTTCAGTTATTTTTACTCTAATATTTATTTCTTCTGGTGACAACCAGTTTATTTTGCCTCTCTTTTTGCTCTGGTTTTGGATTTTATTATTTACAATCCTTGGATCACACAGGCTTGTGTGTTTCTTCCATGTGGATTTAGCTGACTCCTCACTTAGATGGCTGTTTGTTTTAAGATAAGCCTTTAATACCTCAGCTGTTATTCTTTCTGATAACCCAGAACCATCTGGTTTCTTCACCACACTTTGCTAAAGCAAAAGCAGAATGGGGTAAAAATCAAAGGAAAGGGAGGAAAAGAAATAATAATAAGACAAGGAAAGGAAAATAGTGGCAGGACACCTGATATGCCTTAGAACTCTCTTTGCCAGCTAAGGAGCTACCAGGATGGAACACTGCCCTTCGATGGAATTTCTGTTGCCCTATCTATTGTCTGGGCACCAATTCCAGAAGTAGTTCTTGTTGGCTCAGTGGTGACTGAGGTCACGATGTTTGTTCAGGAGGAATTATTTTGTGCCTAGAAGGTAACTGGGTGCAGAGTGGCTGATTATGGACTGACATCCCACTCACCCAGGAGCTGTGAGGCTCCTGACCTTGTGTGTTCTGCTGGTCTGATAAGGGGTAGTTCGTGGGGATGGGGGTGCACCCAGGATCTGATCCATAATTAGAGGGCTCTGACTTCAGGCAGAATAGAAGCAGCATGGAATGTGGTGTCACTTGCTTCTGGGTGAGTGATGGTTTCTGGTCACCGGTGGGTGTGGGGACAATGAAGGATCCTGTGACCAGCCACAGGTATGCCAGCTGATGTTTGGATAGAACGCTGCTTATAAAAGTTCAAAGTAGTCTCAGCATCAGGCTAGCTGACAATTTGCCCTTTGGTGTCCTCTCTGACCACTCTTATTCAGCTTCTTCTCCTATTTAGGCCCATTTAGTGTTCAATGCACATCGCTATCCTTTCCTCTGAAGCTCAGAGTCCCTGGATTATTATCCACATCTGTTTGCTTTGGTGTCTGGTGCCTTGAGTGTAGAGGGTCTGTGTAGTGTGTCTGCCTAGTTTGCCATCTTACTGGAAATCTCCAGTTTGGTTTAGATTCCTATGTATGTGTGTAGTTTTAATTAAGCAGACCTACTTCTTGCTACTACTGGGCATGATACATTTGACAGGAAGAACATGTTCTACATTGTGGTCTGATTTGGGGTTTTCCCCCCACCCACGAAACTTGATTTATTCTAAAAATGTTATTAAGGAGAAGTACTCCAAATCTTAGATGGAGAGAAAATCTTAATTGAACAAATATTTTAAACCCTAATTTAGGCTTTCATAT
Organism: Tenrec ecaudatus; assembly: GCF_050624435.1. NCBI lineage: Eukaryota > Metazoa > Chordata > Mammalia > Afrosoricida > Tenrecidae > Tenrec > Tenrec ecaudatus. Next base: position 105,095,048 of record NC_134530.1, read on the forward strand.
TTGCTTAAATTATATGGGTATTTGTAAGGAGAAAAGCATTTTTTTTCTTGGTATGTATTTATGATGAGAAATTGAATCCGGATTCCGAAATAATAAATTTTGTTAAATATTCCAGTTTGTTCAATTTAAAATTTTGTTTTTGTTTTTAAGAGACATTAAAAGTCTTAAGCACAGATTATGTTATTTGAATGCAATAACAGCATACACATATTTAATAAGTCCTAAAGGAAAATATAAATTTATTTTCTATGTTTCATATTTAGAAATAGCTAAAATTATAAAATTAAAAACTAATATTTTACATCATTTGTTATTTTAATTCATAAATGCTGGTTTTAGCTTCAATTTATAAGGAAAACATTCCTATGACCCTTTCATAAGCCAAAATGGTGTAAATCAAAGAGCAATTATTAATTTATGTGGGAAAACACAACCCACTAAACTATGCCAAATAATGTATAAAACCTAAAATAACACTAAGACATAGCAAAAATGATACAATAAATGCATAGTCTATATCACGGATCGCTGGTGGCACAGTGACATGCATTGGGCTGCTGACTTCAAGATACGCCATTCATGACCACACATTGCGTTGTGAGAGAAAGATGAAACTGCTCGCTCACGATGTACAGTCTCAGAGACCCTGTGTTCCATAGGGTGCCTCTGAGTCGGAACAACTCAATAGAAGCACGTTTGGTTTGGGGAAGGAACTGTGTGATGCAACTCTTTCTCCTTGAAGTGTGACAGGTGTGCTGCCTCTTTAATGGCTCACTGCAAAACAGATGCTGTAAGCTTGTTTCAATTTTCACTTTTTTACATTAAAAAAACCTTCTTTAAGTTTCCGAAAGTAGTACTAATGTGGAACTTTTGTAAAAGTGAAATGACATAAGGCAAACATTCAGAAATCTGAAATACCCGTATACAGTCCATGATTGTCTTAGGATGTAATTCATTGATATTATTAAACTTCATTCTTGACTTCAGAGTTGCATCATAAAATTAATCAATATTCCAGCCAAATCCCCACAAAAAATATTTTGCTTACCTCTATTTCTCTGACTGAAATGACAGAGAGCACTCTAGAACATAGCACTAAGCATGTTTTGGCATCTTCCCGGATGTCTACCAATTCATGATCAACCATTATTCTCACTCTCGAAGGATAGAGCAGTAGTGTTAGCACAATGTTGATAGGGTTTTTTTCTCTCTCTAAGATCCCATATTGCAGGAGTATTTTTAAGATGTTGGATTGTCTGGTCTGAGCTACATAAAGCAGAGGTGTGATGCCGCTTAGTGGGCTTGGGCAGTACACTGGTGTGAAGGTTCTGTGAGTCAACAAAATACAGAGTCACTGAAATTAGGATTAAAAGACATGGTAAACATTTTGTAGTAACACTAATATAAAAATAATACTATTTTGTTAAATATTCAGTGGCTTAAATAATTTTCCGTGAAGTTTTACCTTTATCTTACATAGATTTTTCCATTCTATAAATCTAGATCAACTTGAAGAACAAGAGTTTGGAAAATGCTTACTATACATCTAAACACGCCTTACCTCAAAAACAAAATAGTTGTGTATGAAAAGTGTTTTAATAATAATTCTGCTTTTATAATTTGAGGAACCATACTAATTAGGACCATAGTTATAAAACTATGGAAACTGAAAATGTTTAAATGAAATAGAAGGATATTTTTCTTTTTTGCTGTCATATATTAAACATGACCTTTGAGTTAGGATATGAAATATGAAAGGAATAGGTGCATTTCATTTTTTTTGTAGAAGGGAATTGGTATTCGTGGGATTAAAAAGTATAAAATATCATGAGGACAATATCAAATGCAACATGCATGACTAACTTGCAGACAAGAGAAATAAATGTCTTACTTTTTAAATTGTATGGAATACTTGTATTTGTTTTACTCAATAGACACTCATTTGCTGTTGAATTGGGGTCCATAAATAGAGCATGTGATTTTATAATAGTAGTAACCTTTGATTCAGGCTAATAATCTATGCATCTTTTTTTTCATGATCCTTGTCCCTGGAATACTCTTGACCTATGAAAATACTAAAATAGTTTGTAGAACAGCAAAAATATAAGTTTTAGCATTGGACAATTATACGAGACAAGGCAAGGCATATCCAAGAAAGAGAACTTCAAGATTGCACATGTTTGGCTAAGATGGCCACTACTTATCTGTCAGTTTGTTGAACTGTGTCGACTGTGTGTTGCCATGAGGCTGGAAGCTACGTCTCCGGGATTTGAATACTAGCAGGAGCACCTAAGGCAAAGTGTGCAGCAGAGTTCCTAGACTATGAAAGAACTATACAGAAGGGCAAGAGAGGTCAGATTCTGAGGAATTTGACACTGAAAGCCTAATGAATAGTAGCAAGATGTGTCAGGTTGGAAAGCAGGTTGGAGAAGAGCAGTCTTCTTAAAGTATGAGGTGGATGGAGTAAAGCTTTAAAGATCTTCATTTGCTGATGGGGCTTGACTCAAAATTAAAAGAAATAACTGAAAATATCTATTAATTATTGAAACATGTATAAAACATGAATCTAGGAAGATTTGAAGTCATCAAAATGGAAATGGAACAAATAAGGTTGATATTCTAGGCATTAGTGAGATGCAATGGGCTGACACTCACCATTTGGAATCAGACATCCATGTGGTTTACTATGCAGGGGATTACAAATTTAAGAGTAATGTTATCCCAAGAATTGTAAGAAATAGTATTTCAAGGCCTATCTGGAAGTACAGTGATGTCTGTGATAGGATAATATCTACATGCCTACAAAGAAGTGAAGTAAATATAAAAATTCAAATTTATGCATCAGTCACTAAAGCTAGTGTTATAATAATTGAATAATTCTGCCAACATCTTCAGTCTGAAATTTACCAAACATGCAATCAGGATGCATTGATAAACATTGATGATTGAAATGTGAAACTATAAAGAGCAAGGGGCGATAGGGAAAATGTGGCCTTGGTGATAGTAACAAAGCTGGAGATCAGATGATAAAAATTTGCAAGACCAACAACTTCTTCAAAGCAAATACCTTTTTCCACCAAAATAAATGTGACTGTACATTTGGATCTCACAAGAGTACACAGAAATAAAACTACTATATCTCAGGGAAGAGATGATAGAAAAGTTAATATCAGCAGCTGAAACAAGGCCAAGAACAAACTGTGAAACAGACCACTAGTTGCTCATATTTAAGTTCAGGTTAAAGTTGAAGAAAATTAAAACAAGTCCATGAGAACTAAAATATGACTTGAATCTATCTCACCTGAATTTCGGGAACATCTCAAGAACAGATTTGACACACTGAACAGTAATGACTGAAAACCTGATGGGCTGTGGAATGAAATCAAGGAGATTACACAGGAAGCAAGCAAACGGTCATTCAAAAGACAAGGAAGAAGAAAAATACCACTTTATCCAAGTGGATGCCAGAAGAGACTCTGAAACTTGCTCTTGAATATAATAGATTAGTTCAAGCAAATGGTAGAAATGAAGAAGTAAACGTTGAACAGAACATTTCAAAGGGAAGGTCAAGGACAAAAAGTATTATAAAGAAAATGTAAAAAGGCCTGGAGTTAAAAGCCAAAAGAAAAGTACATACTCAGCACATCTCAAGCTGAAAGAATCAAAGAAAAACCAGGTCTTGATATGAAATATTGAGGGATTCTATGGGCGAATTATGGTCAGCAGTTGGAAAACACCAGCCACTACTGGGTACCCAATTTCAATAAAGATAGGGAGCTGGAAAGGCATATTTTAATGGATATTAGAGGACAAAAGTTTTGGTTCTTGGTATTAGCTTTGAGGAAAAAGTTGCTGGTGCAAATAGTTAAATGCTTTCTAACCAAAAGATCAGTGGATCAAAGCCACCCAACAGCCAAGAAAATCCTCAGGAGTAGTGCTCTGTCACGCGGAGTCACTGTGAGTCAAAAACACCTCGATGGTACCTAAGAACAACAAGCTAGTTGTGTAATCTAGGGCAAGCTGACCTCTCCAGTGCACAATTTTCTCAGATAGTTATCATTTGCTCATTCCTTCAGTGACTTATTTAGTGCTCCCTACATACGTGGTGGTTGTTGTTGTTATGTGCTGAAAGGTTCTGACGTAGAGTGACCCTCTGTACAACAGACCCAACACTGTCTGATCCTATGCCATCCTCACAACTGTTCCTATACCTCAGCTCATTGTTGCAGCCACTGTGTCAATCTACCTACTTGAGATTCTTCCTCTCCTTTACTGACCCTCCGCTTTACCAAGCATGATAGCCTTCTCCAAGGACTGGTGTCTCCTGATAACATATTGGAAATACATAAGATGAAAAGTTCACCATCCTCACTTCTAAGGAACACTCTGACTCTACTTTTTCTAAGACAGATTTGTTTGTCCATCTGGCAATCCATGGTACTTCCAATATTCTTCACCAACATCATAATTAAAATATATCACTTCTTAGGTCTTCCTCGTTCGTTGTCCACTTTTACATGCATATGAAGCAAAGAGGAATATGATGGCTTGGGTCGGCCATGCTTTAGTCCTCAAAGTGACGTCCTTGCTCTTTAACCCTTTAAAGAAGTCTCGTGCAGCAGATTTGCTCAATGTAAATGTCCTTTCATCTCTTGACTGCTGCTTCCATAGGGAACTAGATATTCTTTCTTCATAGTCTGTTCTTACCTGAAAGCACTGCTGAAACACGTTCACTTTAAGTGCACATGATAATATTTCACATACTGGTGACACAAGTGCCAGCAACACAGCAGCATAAAAGCCATTATAGTATGACAAATTGACAGACAAATGGTTGGTGTATTTTATATACAGTGATAAAAGATACAGTCTTTGGTTTCAAGGTACATACAGAATATTTAGGAAAGTAGATAAAATAATTCAGTAAATACAAGGTGTTAAATATACTGTGCTAGTAGTACTTGGGTTACTATAGAAGCACTGAAAGGTCACTTAAGTTTCTTAAACAGTCATTTTCTGTAGATTATCATGGATCTAAAATTTGGACTTATTTTCCAAAAATAAGATTGAAAATAAGGTTTTAGACATAAGCATGAATCATCCAGTCTTCCTTACTAGTTCAATATTAATATGCATATAATGGAATTGAAAATACCATGACTTGGATCAGGGACATATTATTCCATATATATATATATATACTTTTTTTAAAAGTACTGTGCAGCAGAGGTGCCTAATGAAATACATCTTTTGAGTTCTTATCTGCTGCTCCATGAGTGTTGATTATGGAGCCAGGTAAAATGAATTCCTTGGTCGAATTGTGAGGTTATGTATTTTTTCTTTACATAAAGTTGTAATCAGTACAAAAGGCTGCAGTCTTCATGGAGATTGAATAAGTATGGTGAAATTATACAACCCTGACACACCCTGTCCTGTTTATTAACTATAGTATCCTCTTGTTCTGTTCAATAGACTGTCTCTTAATTTATGCACAGCAATTGCATGAGAAAAATTAAATGTTTTGGAGTTCCTATTCTCAATGTTATTGGTAGTTTGTTATAATTCATAGTCTAGTGTTTTGCATAGTTAATATAGTTCTATATAGTTACATAGTTCAATAATTTCTGCATTCCATTTGGTCATCTATGAAATGAACACAAATATGAATCTCTTCAAGTTAAGTGGCTTGGTAGCTGTCTTCTAAATATCTGAATATCTTATTATAGACGAGTGAGTGCTCCTAGTGCTACATCAGTATGTTGAAACATTTAAATTGTGATTTTATCAATTCTGGGAGCTTTGTTTTCCACTAATGCTTTCAGTGTTGCTTTGACTTCCTCCTCAGACAATATTACTCTGCTGCAATTCATAAGATTTTCATTGGCTAACTCCTCAGAAGTGTACAGCCATGAGGTTCTTGACCTCAGGTATCTCCTGGAATGATTGATTGTTGACAAATTCTTTTTGGTACAGTGACTCTATATTCTTTTGCTACTTCCTTCATTGATCAATATTTTGCCCATAGATTCCTTCAATATCACAACTGGAAACAAGTTTTTTTCAGTTGGTGATATGTTGATCTATGTTTTTGGCTTTCTAACTCCTAGTCCCCACCACTGGTCTGTCAGTTGGTCAGACTGTGGTGGCTCGTGTGCTGTTTTGATGCTGGAAGCTACTTCACTGGTATTTCAAATACCAGTAGGGTCACTCAGAGTGAACAGGATTCAGCAGAGCTTCCAGAGTAAGAAGAGACAAAGAAGGACTAGGCTCTCCACTTCGGAGAAAGAAGCCCCTGAATCCATTATGCATAGTTTTGAAACATTGCCAAACACTGAAAGCCTAAACAAAGATGGGCCTCCCCACCCTCCAGGCCCTAGATTGCACTTGAAATGTGACTGAAGTAGAGCTGGTTTATTGGAATGCACTTAACCATGATGACAGGCATCATGTAAAAGCTATGGGAGTGAAGCTCTCAAGCTCTTCGTTTGCTGATGGGGTGTCACTCAACTTAAGGAGAAACAGCTGTAAAAATCTCCTACTGATTGTAACTTGGAATGTGCAAAGTATGAATTTAAGAAAATTGGAAGTGGTAAAAAATGGAACGGCAGGCATAAAGGTTGATATCATAGGCATTAGGGAGTTGAAATGGACTGGTATTGACCATTTTGAATTAGAAAATCATATGGTTTACTGTGCCTGGAATAACAAAATCAAGATTAAGAGTGTGGCATTCATTGTCAGAAAGGATCTGCTAAATCCATCATGAAGTACAGGAATAATCCACCTTTAAGGAAATCCAATCAGTCAACTATTATTCAATAGCCACAGAATAATATTGTCTGAGGAAGAAATTCATGCAACAACCACAAAAGTTAGTGATAAAGAGATTGAAGAATTCTACCAAGGCTTTAGTCAGAAGTTGATTGAACATGCCATCAAGATGCATTGATAGGTGCTGATGATTGGAATGTAAGTTGGAAACACAGAGGAAAGAGTAGTAGTTGGCAAATACAGATTTAGTGATAGAAACAAAGCAGTAGATGGCATGATATAATTGTGCGAAACCAAGGACTTGTTCATAGACAACACTTTTTTTAACACAAAAGATGAATATACACATTTGAAAATGCTTCAAGTGTATGCATAAGGTTTTGTGGGGCTTCTTCCTCCAAAGTGGGGAGCTGAGTCATTTTTTGTCTGTTCTTAGTCGGGAAGCTCACCTGAAAACTGTTCACTGTTGGTGACCGATTTGGCAATTGAAATACTAGTGACGTAGCTTCCAGCATCATAGCAACACACTAGCCATCACAGTATGACAAACTAACAGACAGGTGGTGGGAGCTGCCAGAAGTTCAGGCAGAATTCAGAAGAGGATGTGGACCAAGGGATATCATTGATAATGTCAGATGAATCTTGACAGAGAATGCCAGAAAGATGCTACTTGTGTTTCATTAACTATGCAAGATGTTACTAGTGTTTCATTAACTATGCAAAGACGTTGGACTGTGTGGGCCATAATAAACAGTGGATAACCTCGAGAAGAATGAGAGTTCTAGAACACTTCATTATACTCATTGGGACTTTGGACATGGATCAAGAGGCAGTTGTGCAAACAAGGGCATGGCTTAAAATCAGGAACGATGTGACTCAGACCTATGTATTCTCACCATATTTGTTGAATCTCTATGCTGAGCAGATCATTAGAGAAGTTGGATTATATGAAGAGTGTGGCATCAGAATTGGAGGAAGGCTCATTAACAACCTGCGATATGGAGATAACACAACCTTGCTTGCTGAAAGTGAGAAGAAATTGAAGTTCTTGCTGATGAAGATCAAGGAGTGTAGCCTTCAATGAGGATTATAATTCAATGTAAGGAAGACCAACATCCTCACAATGGGACCAATAGGTATCATTACGATGAGTGGAGAAATGTTTAAAGTTGTCAAGGATGGAAGCAGCAGTCAAAAGAGCAGTCATGGGACTGGGGATGAGGGGGCAGGGAGGTGGTGCTGACCAACCAAGGGACAGGGAAGCAATAAGTGATCCAAAATCAGTAGCAAGGAAGGTGTGAGTGTCCTGGTAGGGAGTCAGCAAGGGTAAGATAAATGGGAGAGAAATTACTGAAACCCAAATGAAGGCTGAGCATGATAGTGGGACAAGAGGAAAGTAAAAGGAAATGGAGGAAAGAACTAGGTGACAAAGGGTATTTATAGAGGTCCAAAGACTGGAATGTACATATGTAAATATATATGTGTGGGGAAACAGATATATGCGTATATATTTAGAGGTTTAGTATTAACGCAGCAGATGGACATTGGGTCTCCACTCAAGCACTTACTCAATGCAAGAACACGTTGTTCTATTAAATTGGCATGCCAGGATGCACACCTTCCCAACATGATTACTGAAGAAAAATGTGTGCATAAGCAAATGTGGTGAAGAAAGCTGACGGTGCCTGGCTATCAAAAGATATAGTGCCTAGGGTCTTAAAAGCTGAAATATAAACAAGTGGCCATCTAGCTGAGAAGCTTCAAAGCCCACATGGAAGAAGCAAATGAGCCTGTCTGACCACAAGGTGCAGAAGGGAGCAGTTATCAGACATCAAAGAGCTAAAAACCATATCAATGGGTGCCCACCTCCCTGATATGATCAATGAAGCCAAACGTGTGATAAGCAAATGTGGTGAAGAAAGCAGATGGTGCCCAGCTATCAAAAGATACAGCGGCCATCTAACTCAGAATCAACAGAGCCCACATAGAAGAAGCACACCAGCCTGGGTGATCACGAGGTGCCAAAGGGACCAGGTATAAGGCATCATCCAATATATATATATATATACCATAGTGAATGAAGGGGGAAGTGCAGAGTGGATACCCAAAGCCCATTCATCGGCCACTGGAGATCCCCTTGCAGAGGGGTTTAGGGAAGGAGATGAATCAGTCAGGTTGCTATGTAGTACCGATGAAGAATATAGCTATCCCCCAAATCCTGGATGCTTCCTCCCCCCAACTTCCATGATCCGAATTCTACCTTGCAGGACTGGATAGGGCAGAGGTTGTACACTGGTGCATATAGGAGCTGGAAGCACAGGGAATCTAGGGTGGCTGATACCTTCAGGACCAGGGGTGTGAGGGGCGATACTGGGAGAGTAGAGGGTGAGTGGGTTGGAAAGGGGGAACCGATTACAAGGATCTACATGTGACCTCCTCCCTGGGAGATGAACAGCAAAGAAGGGGGTGAAGGGAGACTCCGGATGGGGCAAGATATGACAAAATAACAATCTATAAATTATCAAGGGTTCATGAGGGAGGGAGTAATAGGGAGGGGGGGCGTTAAGAGGACCTGATGCAAAGGGCTTAAGTGGAGAGCAAATGCTTTGAAAATGATTAGGACAAAGAATGTACAGATGTGCTTTATACAATTGATGTGTGTATATGTATGGATTGTGATAAGAGTTGTATGAGCCCCTAATAAAATGTTTTAAAAAATTAAAAATAAAAAAGAAATGGGACAGATTCTCCCCCAATGCCCAAAAAACCAAACAAATCTGGCTAGACCAGAGATGTACACTGGTACAGATAGGAACTGGAACACAGGGAATCCAGGGCAGATGATCCCTTCAGGACCAGTGATGAGAGTGGCAATACCGGGAGGGTGGAGCAAAGGTGGGGTGGAAAGGGGGAACCGATTACATGGATCTTCATATAACCTCCTCCCTGGGGGACGGACAACAAAAAAGTGGGTGAGGGGAGACATCGGACGGTACAAGATATGACAAAATAATAATTTACAAATTATCAAGGGCTCATGAGGGAGGGGAAGCAGGGAGGGAGGGGAAAAAATGAGGACCTGATGCCAGGGGCTTAAGTGGAGAGCAAATGTTTTGAGAATGATGAGGCCAATGAATGTACAAATGTGCTTTACACAATTGATGTATGTATGGATTGTGATAAGACTTTGATGAGCCCCAATAAAATGATTAAAAAATAAATAAATAAAAAAGAAAAAGTAAAAAAAGAAAAATGAGCTCCCAGTGAAAGGCGTAGCAGAACCTGCCAGAAGTAGTGGAAGGAGCAGAAACACCAGAGGGGGTGGGGGTGGGGGAAGATACAGCGTCTGGGGTCTTAAAGGCTCAAAGATAAACAAGTGGCCAAATAGCTCAGAAGCAACAAAGCCCACATGGAAGAAACACACCAGCTCGTGTGACCACGAGCTGTCGAAGGGATCAGGTATGAAGCATCAAGGAACAAAAAATCATATCATTGAAAATGTGGGTGAGTGCAGAGTGGAGACTCAAAGCCCAATGGTAGCCAACCGGACACCCCTTGCTGAGAGGTTGTGGGGGAGGAGATGAACCAGGCAGGGTGCAGGGTAGCAACGATGAAACATATAATTTTCCTTTTGTTCTTAAAAACTTCCTCGCCCCCACGATCATGATCCCAATTCTACCTTGCAAATCTGGCTAGACCAGAGGATGTACATTGGTACAGATAGCAACTGGAAACACAGGGAATCCAGGACAGATGACTCCTCCAGAACAAGTGATGAGAGTGGCGATGCCTGGAGGGTGGAGAGAATGTGGGGTAGAAAGGGGAAACTGATTACAGGAATCTGCATATAGCCTCCTTCCAGGGGGAGGGACAGCAGAGAAGATGGCAGGGGGAGACGTCAGACAGTGTAATATATGACAAAATAATAATACATGAATTATGGAAGGGTTCACAGGGTGGGGGGAGTGGGGAGGGAGGGAGAAAATGAGCAGCAGATATTAAGGGCTCAAGTAGAAGGCAAATGTTTTGAGAATGATGATGGCAACAAATGTACATATGTTCTTGACACAATGGATGTATGTATGGATTGTGATAAGAATTGTACGGGCCACCAATAAACTGATTTTAAAAAAAAGAAACCAAGAGGCTTACATAAACAGAATACACCATGGTCATAGAAAGTAAGATTTAAGATTGTGAAAATGTCAATACAACCAAAGTAACCTGTAGATATGCTACAATTTCAACCTTGATTCCAACCTCACTCTATGCTGAGTGGGAAATGTCAAATATTTTAAGAGCTATTATTATAAAAGTCAAGAACAGATTTTCACCCAAGTAGAAATATTCATTGCCCAGGGCCTACGTGGAGAGCAAATTTTATGAGAATGATGAAGGCAATGAATGTACAAATGTGCTTTGCACAATTGATGCATGTATGGATTGTGATAAGAGTTGTATGAGCTCCTAATAAAATTATTTAAAAAAAGAATCTGGTGCACAGGACCTCTTCAGAGTATTGGACAGCAAAGATATTAAATTAAGGACTAAGATGCACCTGACCCAAACCATAATATTCCTGACTGCATCATATGCATGTGCATGTTCAAGTGGGACCGTGAAGAAGAATTGATGCATTTGAATTGTGGTGCTGGAGAAGAATATTGAAGATACCATGGATTGCTGAAAGGACAACTGATCTGTGTTGGAAGAAGTCAGGCAAGAAGTGCTTTGTAGAGGCAGGATGGCTAGATTTTATCTTACATGCTTTGTATATATTATCAGGAGAGACCAGACCTGGAGAAGGACATCATGTTGGGAGAGTGGAAATCGTGAGAAAAGGAAGAAGACCCTCAATGACATGAATTGACACAGCGGCTGTATCAATGGACTCAAACATAGGAACGACTGTGAGGACGGCACAGGACTCTGCAGTGTTTCGTGCTATTGTGAGTGGGGCTGCTATGGGTCAGAGCTGATTTGATAGCCCCTACCAACAACAACCCTTCACAGTCTTTGCACCGCTCCCGATACTGCTTAACTTTGTCTTCTCAATATGCCCTTTGAAATGCTCTGTTAGGCTTGTATACCGAGTTATTCCTTCCATTTGATTTAGCTACCCTACATTCAAGTTAAGTCTCTGTCTCTTCTGACATCCGTTTCGTTCCTCTTTTTCCTGCCTTTTAAATGACTTTTTGCTTTCATCACTGTTAATGTGTAATTCCCAGCACGTCAGCTCTCCACTTGTCTGGTCTTCAGGTATAAGTGTTCAATGCATCAAATTTCTTCCGAATGCTGTGTATTCTATCTGGTGGGGATCATGTATATAGTTCCCACTGATACTGTTGACAAATAGTATTTGCAATAAAGAAGTCATTGGTCTTGAAAAAATGCTTTTTCAAAATTATTTTATTGGGAGTTAATACAGATATCATATCATTCTATAGTTCAGTCACATCAGTCAGTATTGTACCACTGCTACCACAATCAGTTTCAAAACATTTTCTTCCTTCTTGAACTCCTTGACATCAGCTCCCTTTTATGCAACCGCCCCACCACCACCACTGTGTCCCCCAGAAACCCTTATTCTACTTGGTGTCCCTATTTGTTCATCAATCCTGGGATTCACATACTGAAAAATACATAGCAAAAATTCAAGAGGGTGACCCCCAATGACATAACACATATTTGATAAACCCCAATACGAACTAACAAAAACCAAAAAAAGTATAGAAAATGTTGAAAAACAGATCAGGTCTAATGTGCATCAGAGGCAGGATCAGCTGATAAGGTTTTAACCTTATCATTTTGACCTTCTATTGTCATCTCTCCAGTGCTCTCTATATGGTAACCACTTCCCCCATCCTTCTATTGTGGATAGAGGGAAATTACCATAGGCTTATTTCCTATGTAGTTCCCACAAGTGTATCTTGGGCTGCCACTGTCAACCATAGCCTTCTGCAAACTAGATTCTCATAATTTAGGCTCTGATATTATTCTCTCCTTTGACTTTAGATTATCTCATTTACAATCCTTCAGTGACTGATGTTGGTGTGCTTCTTTCATGTGGACTTAGTTGACATGGCTTAGTTAAATGGCTCCTTGTTGGACCTGAAAATTTTTGTCATGTAATATCCAGCTTCATTTCCATCACCAGGGTCACATTTCCCAAGTGCCAGTTTTTTTAACTCTCAATGTCAATCACTAGTAATTATCAATACATCTAGATAGAATGTTTGATCAACACTTGACAAGAGATAGAACTGAAAATGTTCTTCAGACGACGAATAATAACTTTTGAATTGGTCATTGCCAGCATAGCAAACAGTAAGAATCTCCAGTCCATTTCCGTTCACTAAATCCTCAGATACTGATATTTATGTGTTCCATTTCAGTTTTGATGACTTCTAATTGTCCTAGACTCATACTACATACATTTCATGCTGATTATTAGTGGGTGTTTGCAGCTGTTTCTTCTCATGTTGAGTTGTGCTCCATCAATAAATGTAGGTCCTGAAAGCTTTGTTTCATCCACAACATTGAGGTTGACTCTACTTTAAAAAGGCTGTTCTTTCTTAAAGCCCCGCCCCCCGCTACTATCATGATGCCAATTCTACCTTACAAATCCAGCTAGAACAGAGGATCTACAATGGTACAGAGAGGGACTGGAAACCTGGGGAATCCAGGACAGATGATCCCTTCAGGGCCAGTGGTAAGAGTGGCGATACCAGGAAGGTGGTCGAAAGGGGGAACCGGTTATAAGGATCTACCTATAACCCCCTCCCTGAGGGATGGACAACAGAAGAGTGAGTGAAGGGAGACATCAGACAGTGTAAGATATGAGAAAATAGTAATAATTTATAAATTATCAAGGGTTCATTAGGGAGAAGAGAGCAGGGAGGGAGGGGGAAAATGAGGAGCTGACACCAAGGGCTCAAGTAGAAAGCAAATGTTTTGAGAATGATGAGGGCAACAAATGTACAAATGTGCTTGACATACAATGGATGCATGTATGGATTGTGATACGAGTTGTACGAGCCCCAATAAAATGCTTAAAAAAGAAAGAAAGACTAAAAGGTCACAACTTTGGAAACAAACAAAAAAGGCTGTCCTTTGCAGTCATGTTTTGGGTGCTTTTATCCTGACTGGCTCATCTTCCAGTGCTCTATCAGACAGGGATCTGTTGCTATTGATGAGTTCCCTGCACTTACCCCTCAGAAGCGGATTGCCTATTCTTCCTCCAGAGTCTATTTTTAATATCTAAGTCTGCTGAAACCTGTTCACTATGGGTGCCCTTGCTGTTATTTGAAATACTGGTGGAATAGCGTTTAACATCATAAGAACATGGAAGCCACCACAGTGTGACAAACTGACAGATAAATGGGATGAACTAGCCATGTACAGCGGAGATGCTGTGTTTGAAGAGCTGCTTGTGGGCTTTGGAAAGGCTGAGACAGGACCTCTCTGAAGTGGATTGCACGTTTTTAACGACCTACTTGCCACGGGTTCCTTTTCAGCAGTTCTCCCCGAACAGTTTCAAATGACGGGACACCTAATTCATTTGTGAGGCTTCACTGAGCCTTGGCATTCCTTAGCATGGTGATTTTTAAAAGGGTATGTTGTAGTGCAGAGTAACGCATTAGATAAAGCTATCATTTGAAAATATGCATAACTGCCACTGAGAGCATATTGGTATGCCTCTTTAACGGAGACATTTCCAGAACAATAGTACCCAGAACGCTCAGGTTTGTCACAAATCCTTTTACACATCCAAAATTGAATTTTTAAACTATTACTTCTTGATCTTCTTGCCTGTTTATTAGTATTTAATTTCCAAAATCCCACTGCATCCGAATATTTAATATTTCTTCACTTGTAATGTTTTCTTCTCTTTCCTTTCCAATTCTGGGGCAAGTTTTCTCACTTACGATCAGGTGCTCTTTAACTTGCATGATCCTTTACTCTTGTGTAATGTTTCATTGACTCTGGACCCTTGTTCTCATGACACGTTATAAACCTCACACCCTATCATTCAGGAAAATTGACTTAACATTACTAATTTTTTATTTTTTCCTCTTTCATCCTACAAAGGCAGGGATTTTTATCTGTTTAGTTCACTACTCTATCCTCAAGTTCTTTCCACTTAGTGAAAATTAAAATATTTCCTTCATTCAGGTTTTTTCAATCATTTTAAATTGACAATAATGTGCTGATATAACTTGACATTTATTCTGTGATTTCCAGACATAAGAAGATTTTCAGTTTTGTGAAATCATTTAAAAATTTCAAAATATAATGATTTATTCATCATACTATCTCTTAAGAAGATATTTGGCCTAACAGTCCTACAAGACTCAGAATTTAGGGGAGCAATAGGATGAAATACTCCACAAGTGGTCATTGTTAAAAAAATAAAAATGAACAAACAAAAAAGTGATCATTGTTAAGACCTTGAAAAATCAGTTGATTACAATATTAAGACTGGCAATACTTTAAAAGCTATTTTGTAAAATGATGCTCAGAACATAACTAACACTAAAATAGGTTTAAAATAAGATTTGAAAGTCTAATCTGTACTCAAATGACATGATTAATCCTCATGTTTAAAGAGCATGTAACTGTAAACCAAAATTTGCTTTATCTATACTGACAGTTAATTATAACAGTACTTATATGGATGGAGTGAGGCAAGAATCACTTTTTAAATGTGAGGTTAATGAACTGAGCATCTGTATCTGAGAACCTGTTTTATATGCTTATGGAAACAGGGCATAATATTTCCATATAGACATGCAGACAATGAGTCGGTTTTGAAGCTATAATGATTATTTAGAAAATGCTTGTTCTTTTCTGTTTGATTTCTAGCTGTTAATTTCCATAGATGCTTCTCCATATTATTTTTCTTCTCCAGGCTGTCACTACAATTGACTTCCTGGACTTCAACTACTGTTCATCCAATAATTCAACAAATATTTTTTAGAATGTGTACTGTATGTCATGCACCATTTTAGGTGCATCAGTCAACCAAACGAGAGCACTGATATCTTGTTTATATTCTTGTACTATCTTGTTCATATTGTGAAGAATGACAAACAACACACGATCAACAAAGAAACTAAGCAAATTTTACAATGTGTTGGCAAATTAGCTGTACTGTTTAAAAAATGTAGAGCCATATAAAAGGCATAGTAATGTTGAGGATGGGGCGTTTTCCAATTCTAAACAGGACGATAGACGAGAACCTTACTGAAGAGGTAATCTGCATCCAAAACTTCCAGCCTTGAAATCCCACAATGAAGCAGTTCTGCTATGGACAGACAGGTTCACTGAGGCACAATCAAAATGATGGCAAACAACAACAGTAAGGCAACAGGAAGTGATGAAGAAGAGTTAAGGTGTTTGTATGACTGACAGAGTGGGCATAAGTAATAGGAAGGTTTGCGTCAACTTACCTGGGAACCCAGCATAACACACACATCGCATTAAGCCTTGTAAATCCTGTGCAGGAATGTTGCCCTTTACTCTAAATAGAGTAGAGAAACAATGACAGATTTTGAGAAGTGTGACATAATATAACTCTTAAAAATAATTTTTGCTGCTATGTTTAGAATTTGTTGCAAGATAGAAGGAAGGTAACCACTTAGCTTCAACCAGAGGTAGTAGTACAAGTGATTAGATTTAGCATATAGTTTGAAGGAAGAACCAACAGACTTCCTGATAAGTTGATTGTGCCATGTAAGAGAAGAGACTTCGAGAATGATACCAAAGCATTTTCCCGAGAACTAGACAAATGGGTTTTCCATGTACAAAGTGTTAGGGACAGGGAAAGGGGTGGTAGGTAGTGTAGGCTTCAGGAGGAGGCAAAGGAATTCATGTTGAGCGTGAGATTTCTCTGATTACATTCGAGTGAGGTCATCAACTTGGTAGTCAGATGTATAAATCTGTTCTTTGGAAAAGAGATCTGTAGGCAGATTTTTTTTAAAAAGAAAGAAAGAATAATCAGCAATGCAGGTAGTGCTGAAGGTCATAATACCTGGAGGAGAGTAGAGCAGCTGAGACATTGAGTCATTATCAGTCTAGGAAGGGGCAGATCTAATCAAAAGTGTCTGTGCTACAGCGATGTGGAAAACCAAGCAGGCAATGATATGTGCTAATCTTCTTAGAGGAAGATTAAATTCTTAGGAATAGATAGATGATTGCCTAAGAGGGACAAAATTTTGCAAAGTGAGAGGACTTGAGGCCAATCCCAACTCCTAAATTTAGAGTTGATGGTATGAAAGTAATCTCTAAGGGGTATTTTATTGTCACTCCCTTAGAATTTTAGTGGTACTTGGCATTTAGTAGATGTTTGATAATTGTTAGTTTAAAAAGCCTAGATTACCTGTTAGTCAATTAATTTGACAGGACCTACAGTGAAAACAACTTTAGTGTGAAGAAGAGTATAGTGTGATTGACAGAGTAATGAATGAATCTGCCTCGGAAGAAGTACAGCTAGAATGCTTAGAAGTGAGAATGGCAAGATTTCAATTCTCGTGAAAGGGGACTTCAAAAAGGTTATGGAAAGATAGATTGATAGATTATTTCTCCATCAAGGTCTAGGTACTTTTGTAAGCAACTGCACCAACCATTTAGTCCATTCCTAAAGAACCAAATCCTAGGAACTTAACCCTATCAGTGCAATATTTATGTGAAGAAAATTTAACTGTAGAAAAATGAATGCCCTTTCAATATATTTTTAAATATTAGGAAACAAAAAGATGTCCTAGGAGCCAAATCAAGACTGTAAGATGATGCCTAATAATTTTCCAACCAAACGCTAGCCAAATTGCCCTTGTCTGAGGGGAGGAATGAGAAAGAGCATTATTGTGGTAGAGAAGGACTTTTCTAGCATTTTTCTGCTAACACTATGACTGACTTTCTCAAAACACTTTCATAGTAAGCAGATGTTGTTTTTCTTTGGCTCTCTAGCAAGTCAGCAAGCACAATGTCTTCAACATGACTTTCGTTCTTGATCTGTTATGTTTGCTTTGACTGGACCACTTCCACCTCTCGATAGTCATAGCTTTGATAGTGCTTCGTCTTCAGGACCATTTTGGTAAAGTCATATTTCATCTGTTACAATCTCTGGAGAAATTATTTAGGATCTTGGGCCCACATGTTTACATTTTTCACTGAAATCTGTATTCTTTGTGCAGCTAATCTGGGAGTAACACGTGTGGCACCCATCGAGCAGAAAGTTCAACTTTGCTCTCAACTTTAATTTTTCAGTCAGAATGGTGTAAGCTGAGCAGTTGAGATTGCTATTGTGTTGGATAGTGTTCTTCTGTTAACCATGGGTCCTCTTCAATTAGGGCAAGACCAAGATTAATCCTTTCTTCAGAAATGGATATAGATAATCTGCTACAATGGGTTCTCTTCAACATCGTCTCTTCTCTCCTTAACGTAAGTTATCCATTTATGAACTTCTGATTTCTTAGGAGTATGGTCCCCATAAACTGTGTAGAAAGCATCAATGATTTCAACATTTTTACACCCAAGTTTTACCATAAATTTGATGGTCGTTCTTGCCTCAATTTTGTCACAATTGATGTTGCTCTGATAGGGACCCCTTTGGAACTGTTGCCCTATCTCTCTTAGTGCGTCAAATTAGAGCCTGTTCAGACATGTTGTAGCAACTTAGTGCAAATTTGTTTTGATACAAATGCTTTTTGAACTCCATGCACATTTCCATGAACTTTTTTGAAGATGCTTTAGTGCATTGGCTATGTTATATGAAGGGACCAGTTTCTGGAGAAGGATATTATGCTTAATAAAGTATAGGATTAGTCATTAGGAAGAGTGCCCCCAAAGATGGGTTGAGACAGTGGTTTCCCCAATGGGCATCATTAAAACAATGACTGTGAGGAGGGCACAGGACCAGGCCGTGCTTTGTCCTGCTAGAAAGAAAGACACCATGAGTTGGGAACAGCTCCCTGACTTCCAACAACAGCAATAGCAATGAAGATGAAAAATATAGCTACAAAATGCATTGTTCACTATGAGTCTGATGCTGCGAAGCACTTTAGATATTTTAGCATTCTGATTTTTTTTTCTCCACTGTGCAACCCGCTTCAGTGCTGAAGCCCATGGGGTAAAGCCAGGCAATGGTTCGGGGTTACAGTTTGCTTTGGCCTGGGACACTGTGAGAGGCCCATGGGATCGGACCTGCCATAAATCAAATCCATGCATGCATTCTGAATTCTTATAGACTTTAGTGGGTTGGTTTTGTTTGCAATTCTCAGAAGAAAATGACAAGGCTCTGTCAATAAATAATTTTCTTGAAATTTTAAGTAAACTTGCCTTGCAGTTCTCACATAGCACCTCTGTGTTCAGTACCAATGTCACTTTTTTTAACTTACTTTACTGTTTTATAGAAAGTCAATAATGAATTGCAGAGTCACTGAAAATAAAGTACTCCCATTTTCACTACCAAATGTAATGAAAGACAAAAAAAGAGTAACTTGTTTTGAAAAGTGAAGCAAGATAATGATACAAATGTTTAGTGGATAACAACATTGTGAGAGTCTGGGAAAATGGAATAACTATCTAGAAGTTATAGCAGTGTTTCTTTAAAGATGGCTATAGAAGTTAGACCCAGGACAATGTAATTTCAAGAACTACATATAATTAAATTTAGATTATTTAGAAGGAAATTTTTACAGCCTCCTGGGCACATGCCTCAGTGAGATGCAATGACACAGTGGCTGGAACAAAGGAGTGAAACATAGCAACAGTTGTGAGGCTAGTCCAGGACCTGGTAGTATTTTGTTTTGGTGTACGACTATAAGAGTTGTTATGAGTCGGAACTGACTTGACAGAAATTAACAATAGCCCCAGCTGGTCATTAACACACATTATCTTGTTCAATTTTGATGAAAACCCTGCAATTTATTTGCTTTTTATTATAAAAATGAGGACTTTAAGCCTCAGAAAGATTTGTAAATAATTTGTCAAAGCAATATAAGCAGTGAAATAAAGACGTGTCTGAATCTAGTTCTTCACTTTCTATAAAGTCACCCTACCACAAGTGTAAGATACATGAGAGGGAAGATGGGAAGGAATCAAATTGTTAAGGGCTTTTGAATGCAAGTTGAGAAGGTTAGACTTTGTTTGATAGACTGGGGGAAGCTGCTGAAGAAGTCTGAGGCTAGAGATTGAAAAGGGGTAGTGGCGGTGTGGCTTTAGAGAGGAGATGTTGAAAACCAGTATGCTTGCTCGGCAGATTCAGCTTCAAACAACTCTTTTCATCATCTTTCCACTTGCAGTAAAAAATTCTGGACCTGCCATACTCCCTGACGTCTTTCTACAGTGTTGACGATGTTCCCTACCCTTGATCATAGGTTCGATTCCAAGCCACTGCACTTTATGTGCAGTCACCACCGGTGGTCAGTCGAGGCTTCTGTGTTGCTTTGAGGCTGGACAGGTGTCAGCAGAACTTCCAGACTAAAATAGACTAGGAAGAAAGGCTGGCAAGAAAAACCCAATGGATCATAGAAATCGGATCCCCCTGTGCATGGGGTGCCTATGAGGTGGGGCTGACAACTAATAAAAGCACAAATAATCAAACTGGATTGTGTGTGGTGAGAGTAATCAAAGGATGATGCCATAAAAATAGAGAACAAGATGAAGCCAAGTGTTTACTGCAGGAGTCCATGTTAGTAGCACGTGTAGAACAGACAACAAGCAGACATTGTTCTCCACAGCTTAAAGGGACAGAGCTGGAGAATTGGACACAGATTGCAGCTCCCTATGAGAAAAAGTATGAGGGGGGCTCCTGAAAGCTTGTGGAAAAAAAGACAGAAAAGATAACGAAATTTCACAAGCTTTTGGAAGCCCTTACTATCTAACAAAGTTATATAGAATTTGCTTCTTCACTTAATAAAATATAGATTGAGCACATACGATGTAATTCTAGGCACTAAGGATCTAATGGTGAACAAATAATCAAGACTTTTTTTTCTGTCTCAGAGATTATTTTCTAATGGAGTTAGTGAACATCAAAGAAACAAATTGTGATCAGTGCTGTGCAAAGATTAACACAGATACTGTGATGATTATGTAGCTTTTTTAGCCTGGGTGGCTAGAGGCGGCCTCTCTGAAGAAGTGACATTGACACTGTGATCCAGTTGAGAGGCACAAGCGATCCAAATCAAGAGACTCCTCAGGCAGAGAATGGTTCTTATAAAACGTCTAAGGCAGGAAGGAGCTTGGAGATGAGATGTTCAAGAAGCAGGGCGGTCTTTGTGGCTGGAACACAGTGTTTCTAGGAGAATGCTAATTAATATGAGATTCGCTTTCAGAGAGAAATCTAAGGATTTCCGGCCATTGTTGTGTTGTTGTATCTCCACGACAGTGAAATACTTACTATGATTTGAAAGTTCCAAAAAAAATGTTGTGGGAAGTAGAACTGACTTATAATGAGTTTCACTTCCTACATGCGTCTGAATGAACACTTGCTAACTTCAGTGCACACAGCTCTTCCTTTCAGGGATAGGGAAGTGTAATGTGCCGCATGGCATGCCGCCTAAGACGGTTGGTGGCACTCTATATGCTGGGACAGTGCAGTTCTCTTTTGTTGACTTTCTTTACTTTTCTCAATCCTTCCTTTTAAATTCTTTTTATTTTTTCTTCTCTGTTTAGCTCTACTTTTATCTGCCAGGGTGACTTTATGGTGTTACTCAGTTGAGCTAGGAATACTCAGAGTTCAAAATGGATGATTTCTGCTATAGTAAACACAGGTGTACAGTGGTATTTAAAAACATCCAAAGAAGCACTGTTTGGGGTTTCACTTGTGGCCATTACCGGAAACAGTGCATGTATGTGGTGACCGCTGAGGAAAGCCACTCGCCCGAGAGAACAGCGTGGCTTCAGGCAGCATTTACAGTGGTTTCATCGTTAGCTTATTTTTCCTGTCTTCTTTTCCATCAACTAGAGTCTATTATTGTGCCCAATACAGTGCCTGGCACGTGGTAAGAGGTCAGAAAGCCTTTTGTTGAATGAACCCATGCAAATCTGTGCAAATTAGACTGACACCTATAACAGAGTATATTGGAATGAGCACACATTAAGTAACTTTAGAATCTTAATTATGGACTTAGCAAAGAGGCCCTACTGGAGATTTATTTTCATTAGACGGCCAGCAGTACTCATTAGCTACATTGACATGTTCAGACTATGTGAAAACTTTACTTTATACCATATAGAATGTGGCACTTGGCTTTTATTTTGATAAATTCTGAAGAATTTGTAGCTGAAATTCTCAATATTTAGCATGTAAATAGAGAAGATTTAAGTTTAATAGATCTGACTACTTAGAGAAATTTTCTGTTGAATAATTTTATTACAGACTTTTCCATTTTTAAAGGGGTACTTTTCAATTACATTGCAAAAGTCAATTTATACAAATACTATAGATATTCAATAAGTATTCTGAAAAAGAGATCAGTATTACATAAAGTAATATTTTGTCTAGTTAGAGAATTTCAGTTGTCTCACATTAATATATGAACTGTATAGACTAGAACCATTAACACTGGAATAAATGAATGAATAAAAGCATCAACAAAGGAAGGAATAAATAAGTTGATTCCTAGCTACTATGCATATTCATTTTAGAAAATAATAGTAGTATAATTTCCTAAAGAGAAAATTTTCTTTTTTGGTGAAGAACATGATATGAAATTATTACCTCCATATTAATGCCAGGTTACAACTTCTGTCTTGAACATAGTCCTTTGTCTTCTTCAGAAGCAATTCAACAAATTCAGGATTACCTTTTCTGGCAAAAACCCAGTACAGAATTGTATTCACACATATTTCAGTAAATTCAAGATTAAAATTTAGTTCGAAACGGTATCCCGACCTTTCCACAAATGCAATATAATCTGTGAGGAGTATGTCGAACCCGTCCAAGTCGACGTCCCTCAGGATGTTCGCCAGCGTTCTGTAAACCCGAGGTTCGTAGCAGTGATACCCCCACTGGCCCAGAAACTGCAAGGAGGGTCTTTGAACAATTTTGTCAATGAGATTGCAGAATATATTGCTTCTTGGACAAGAAACCTTACAGCACACTTTAGAAGGCTTACTCATTGCTACTTAAGGCAGTGATATAGACAGAAAGTAACAGGAAGTCAGACTGTAATCCTTTGGTCACATATTTTGATAGTGCAGTAGGCTTAACTCCACAAACCTGAAGTGCCTTTAAGCTGTAGCCAGAAAAATTCATGAAGTACTGGATGACATCACAATGGATACTGTCATCACTATAGGTCAGAAACTTGTGTTATTATTATATGTAACTGGAGACATTTGAGAGAAGCACATTGGACAGAAATGGCAGGGGGAGGGCTAAGATATAATACTTTGAACTATTCAAGAATTCGTCCCAAGCTTCTTTAGCAAAGAGTTGCAAAAATCAGATGGTGCCTGGCTATCAGAAAGAATGGCATCTGGGCTTTTAAAGGTTTGTATTAAAACAAGCGGCCATCTAAATTGTCAGTTAAGTCTGCATGGAAGAAGCATGTCAGCCTGTGTGATCCAAAGATTGGAAAAGGGAACTGTATTAGAGCTGATTTCTGACATGGAAAGCTATGGATTGGAGTTAAAGTCAAATATCCATTTGCAAGGTATGTGCATTGAAGAGTGAATTAATACCAATGTGGTTGCTATAAAAGTTAACACATTATTTGTTCTCCCTTTTGATCCATTTTATATCAGTATCTTTCCTCTTGTATTAATTGTTACTGGATCGTCATTTCTTCCGAATCTTCCTGTCATACCCTCAAGAAACTATTAATCCAGTGACTGTCTCTATAGATTTAGCTATCCTGGATTTCATATACAGAAAACATACAAAAACAACAGCAACAAAAATAATAAAGTAAAACAGAGAAAAACCTCACTCGAAGAGAAAACAGAAAACATTAAAAACCAGAAGCAATTCATAATGGGTTAAAAGGGAGATCAAGTGATAAGGTGTTAAGTTTTAATCCAAGGACATCTGCAATAATCCACTTCCCAGGGCCCTCTGCATGATAGCAAAGCTGCTCACATCCTTGGCCCAAGGTCAGAGAGACTTCACCAGAGACTTAATCCACATGTATTCCTTCTTTAATTTTTTAAGACTGAAACAGCATTAAAATGAGTCAAAGGGAGGTCAACTGTTGAAATATTACATTTTCACCTAACCACATCTGCCATAATTGACTTCACAATGTTCTCTGTCCGATAACATGGCTATTCACCTCCCTGGACAAAGATCAGAAGGGATTCACCAAAGGCTCAATCCGTCTGCGGAACCGGCACATGGAGTTTGGTCTTCTGTTGTTGTCCATACTGTCTGCAAAACAGATGTTCACAATTTAAGCTTTGAAACCATTCCCTGCTTCAGATTTGAATCTTATTATTTACAATTCCTGGCTGACAGGCTGCTGTGCTTCTGCCGTGTAGACGTACTTGATACATCAGTTAGAGAGCTGATTGTTTTAAGATAAGCCTTTAAGGTCCCAGACATCATTCCTTTTGACAGCCAGGCATCACTTCATTTCTTTGGCACCTTATGCTGTCTTTAGTGGTCTCTTCATGAGGGCAAGCATCGAACAAAGCCTTGTCCTAAGAACGCATTGTTCTTAGATTGGGGCTGGAGTTAGGCTGGGATTGCCGTTAAGTACAGTGAAGTCATATCCGACCCCTGACGATTGTCCCTGTGCTTGAGCCCACTGTTGCTGCCACTGTGTCAATCCATCTGCTGACAGTCTTCCTCGTTTTGCTGAGCCTCTACTTGGCCAATCAGGATGTCCTATGCCAGGGACTCTTTTTCCTGAGAATATGTTCAAATTATGTAAGACACAGTGTCACCATTCTTGACTGTAAAGAGCACTTCTGGTCATACTTCTTCCAAAATAGAATAGTTTGTCCTTTTAACAGTTCAGGGTACTTTCGATGTGTTGCATCATCAATGATTCAAATGCATTGATTCTTCTTCAATCTTCATTGTTCAATGTCCAACGTTCACGTGCAAATGAGGTGAAAGAAAATACCACAGCTTGGGTGAGGTGCATCTCAGTTCTCAAAGTAGCATCCTTGCTTTTCAACACTCTAAAGAGGTCTTGTTCAGCACACTTACCCAGTGCAATGCTTCTTTTGATCTCTAACGGCTACTTCCATAAGCCATTAATTGTGGATCCAAGCAAGAAAAATCCTTGACAACATCAAACTTCTCCATTTACCATGATGTTCAGGTGTGAAGATTTTAGTCATTTTTACATTGAGTCATAATCTATACTGAAGGGTACAATCCTTGATCTTCTTCAGCAAGGTTTTTTAAAAATCATTTTATTGGGGGCTCGTGCAACTCTTACCATAATCCATCCATTGTGTCAAGCACATTTGTACATTTGTGGCCATCATCATTCTCAAGACATTTGCTTTCCACTTGAGCCCTTGGTATCAGCTCCTCATTTCCCCCCTCCCTCCCTGCCCCTCCCTCATGAACCCTTAATAATTTATAAATTATCATTTTGTCATATCTTTTAAAAATTATTTTATTAGGGGATCATACAACTCTTTTCACAATTCATATATACATCAATTGTGTAAAGCACATTTGTACATTCATTGCCCTCATCATTCTCAAAACATTTGCTCTCTACTTAAGCCCCTGACATCACCTCCTCATTTTCCCTCCTCTCTCTCCACTCCCCCCCACATGAATCCTTGATAATTTACAAATTATTATTTCGTCATATCTTACACTGTCTGGTGTCTCCTTTCACCCACTTTTCTGTTGTCTGTTCCCCAGGGAGGAGGCTATATGTAAATGCTTATAATCAGTTCTCCCTTTCTACCTCACCTTCCCTTCACCCTCCTGGTATCGCCACTCTCACCACTGGTCCTGAAGGTATCATCTGTCCTGGATTCCTTGTGTTTCCAGTTCCTATCTGTAGACCAGAGTACATCTTCTGGTCTAGCCAGATTTTTAATGTAGAATTGGAATCGTAATAGTAGTGCGGTGGCTGGGGCCAAGGGGAAGGGGGGAGGGGAGAAAGCATTTAAAAACCAGAGGAAAGTTGTATGTTTCATCGTTGCTATGCTGCACCCTGACTGGCTTATCTCCTCCTCGCGACCTTTCTATAAAGGGATAACTAGTTGCCTACAGATGGTTTTGGGTCCCCAATTTTCACTCCCCCTCATTCACAATGATATGATTTTTTGTTCTTTAATGCCTGATACCTGAGACCTCATCCCTTGACCCTCCTGATCACACAGGCTGGTGTGCTTCTTCTATGTGGGCTTTGTTGCTTCTGAGCTAGATAGACACTTGTTTACCTTCAAGCTTTTAAGACCCCAGGTGCTATATATTTTGATAGCCGGGCAGCATCAGCTTTCTTCACCACATTTGCTTATGCACCCGCTTTGTCTACAGCGATTGTGTCGGGAAAGTGAGCATCATGGAATGCCAGTTTAATAGAACAAAGTGTTCTTGCATTGAGGGAGTACTTGAGTGGAGGTCCAATGTCCATCTGCTACCTTAATATTAAACCTATAAAGATACGCACATAGATCTATTGCCCCATACTCATATATAAATATATTTACATAAGTACATTCCTTTATTTAGACCTCTATAAATGCCCTTTGCCTCCTAGTTCTTTCCTCTATTTCTTTTCTCTGTCTCACTATCATGCTCAGCCTTCATTTGAGTTTCAGTAATTCCTCTCGGTTACATTGCCTTTGATCAAGCCCCAGGCTCCTACATTCTCCTTGCTATCAATTTGGTATCACTTGTTGTTCCCTTGTCCCTGGGTTTGTTAACACCCACTTCCTTTCCCCGCCTTCCCCTTTCCCATGTCCTCCTGGAACTGTCCGTCCTATTATTTTCTCCAGATTGTTTATCCCTCCTATCTTATCTAGATAGACCTGCAGGGATAATAATATGCACAAAAACAAAACAGAGTAAAAGAAAACAAAACAATAGCAAACCAATGACAACAAAAAGAAATGCCTGTAAATAGTTCAAGGTCTATTTGTTGCCCTTTAGGAGTGTTTTCCAGTTGAATCTGATGGGGTGCCACGCTCTGGCCCCAAAATCTATTTTTGTTACTCCCTCCGGATTTCCTTGCTGTGCTCCCCTTGCTATTCTGTTGCACGCCCTTAATGTTTTGCCTCAATGTGGTGGGGTCAGATTGGACACAATTCCCCCACTGTGTCTCCAGTGTTGTCTCCCATAGGACTATGGGTTAGTGAGGGATGTCATGTTTCATAGTGGGGCCAACCATATGGTCCTCCTTGTGTATTGGTCAGCATGCATTTTTAAAAGATTATTCAAAACCATTTTCACTTTGACTGTAATAACCAGAATATCGGTGTCACATTAGTTGTTAGAAGTTTTTTGTTTTGTTTTTAATTATAGCTAGACATAAAAATTACATTTAGTCCATAAATGTAAAACGTAAAAATCAAATAAAAACTTTTCAGATTGAACAATTGAGCCCCAAGGGAGACATAGGACAGAATAATAATTTATGAATTATCAAGGGTTCATGAGGGAGTGGGGAGCGAGGGGGGGGAATGAGTAGCTGATGCCAGGGGCTTACATGGAGAGCAAATATTTTGAGAATGATGAGAGTAATGAATACACAAATGTGCTTTATATAATTGATGTATGTATGGATTATGATAAGAGTTGTATGAGCCCCCAATAAAATGATTTTTTTAAAATGAACACCATCTAATTTTATTTCTTCAAGAAATAGGCTTCTGATGCAAATCGTGCCTTGAAAAATTTATATATTTTTTAACAAAACTAGCAAATTTAATAGACAATGCACTGATTGACTTAGGAGTAATTGCAAACATTCACTGAGCTCTTGGACATGAAGACAGCACTAGGCGCATGTGTTATATGTACTTTCTTATTTGACCCTTTTAATTCTCTAGTATTATCTTTATTTTATCGCTGAGGAACCCAAGGTTTAGAGAGAGGAAGTCACTTGCCAGAGGTAATAGGACTAATAAGTAGCCATGATTTAAACCAAAGCTGAGTCCACAGTCTAGGTCGTTTGCCCTAGCTCCACAGCCTCCAGATTTGGTATAATTTTACCTTTTATACCACAAAGTATACTTTAGATATCTCCTTTTCATGAGAAAATCTCCGTAAATCTAATAACCCTTGTGTTAGGCTGGGTTGTCTAGAGAAACAAAACCAATTATGTTAAAGCCCAGTCTCCTCAACTATAATATAGAAATAAGTGATCTACTTTCAAATGCGCTCTGTCTGAGGACCAGACTGTCCAGCTCCTGGACATTGGTGGGGAGATTTGATGGGGGCTTAGTCCATGTGGAAGCTTTGCAAATAGAATTTGAGCTTTCATTACCCTCCAAGGCCTTTGAGACATCATTCATCCCTTTATATTAAACAATCTACACATAGATTGGCCTTTATGTACTGTGAGTAACTGTGTTAGTCTGGGTAGACTAGAGAAACAAATTCATAGACATTCATACGTGTATAAGAAAGAGCTTTATGAAGAAAAGAGAAAAAATGATTAGGGCAAAGACTGTACAGATGTGCTTTATACTATTGATGTATGTATATGTATGAACTGTGAAAAGAATTGTATGAGCCCCAATAAATTGTTAAAATAAAATTAAAAAAAAAAAGAAAGAGCTTTATATAAAGAATAATTGTACATTAAGAAAACATCCCAGACAAGTCCAGATCAAGTCCACAAGTCTGATATTAGCCCATATGTCCGATACCAATTGATAAAGTCCTCTTCAGACTCACAAAACACATGCAATGACATCAAGTGAAGGAAGATCACAGGCCAGTGGGTGGATAATCTTGTGGATCCAGTGATGGTGGAAGTATCTGAGCGCTGGTGTGGGTCTCCACGTGGCTTTTTTAGGTCCAGGGCTCTCACTACCTGCAGCATTGCTCCATGTGTCTTGTCAGTGGAGAGTCTCTCAGGGGTGAGCCTGCGTCCTGCCTCCAATGAGCTATTTGTCTCCTTAGTGCCTCCAAATGAGTCATCAAGCTGTCATCTGAATGACAGGCTAAACTCCACCCCTGCACTCTTAAGCCTCACATTGACAACAGATTACGTAATTACCACAGTGGCCAAGTCTATGTTGTTGTTGTGTGTCATCTGAGTGGATTCTAATGATCGTAATCCTGTAGGACAAAGTAGAGCTACCCATAGGGTTTCCTAAACTCTAATGTTTGTAAGAGGAGCTTTATAGTCACCGTGGTTATGTGCTTGGCTGCTAACCGAGAGGTTGGCAGCTTGAATCCAGAAACAGCTCTGTGGTAAACGTTGTGGCAACCTGCTTCCATGAAGATTATAGCCTCGGAAACCCTATGGGGCAGTTATATTCTATCCTTTAGGGTTACTATAGATCAGAATTGAGTTGGTTTCATCTTTATGGAAATGGGAAGAGATCTCATGGTCTTATCTCCCTTGGAGGCTCTATTGGGTTTGAACAGCCAATCATTTCATGAGCTATCCAGGGTTTAGCCACTGCTCCACCAAGGTTCAGCCAGAGTTGGTTAGGTCCCAAAGACCCTCTCTCTATGTTGACTTGCTGCCTGAGATTCCTTCTCAGTTGTTCCTTTAGGTTATAGCATTGAAGGCCTAAATGTTATCAGAAAGAGTATACTTTAAACCATTGTCCTTAATTCTTAAAGTGAATTAATTTGGGCTAGATGCTTAATCCTATATTTAGTCCTAGCTCAGAAAGCATCTACATTTTGATAAGGACACAGCATATCCCAAAAGCCCTAGACCAGTGGTTTTCAACCTTCCTAATGCCGTGACCCTTTATTACAGCTCCTCAGGTTGTGGTGATCCCCCAACCGTAACATCATTTCTATTGCTACGTCATAACTGTCATTTTGCTACTGTTATGAATCAGGAGACCCCTGTGAAAGCGTCACTCAACTCCAAAGGGGTCACAACCCACAGGTTGAGAACTGCTGCCCTACAACAAAGGCTTCAGGATTAAGAAATGGGAAGGGTGTGACAAAATAGCATGGGATCAAAGAGAAGTGACTAAAGGGTGGTACCAAAGACAAACTTGGCCTGAGATCAGTCCTATAGGTCAGTCCTAGCGAGTCATGTGTTTGTATGCGTCCACATCAGCACATGGTAAAGACAAATGTTAATAAGAATAACATAATACTTTATAGTTTATCAGGGGTTCACAAGGGTGGGAGGGCAGGAAAAACGAGGAGCTGACACCAAGTGCTCAAGCAGAATGAAAATGTTTTGGAAATGATGATGGCAATGTGTTTGATACGATTGATGTATGCATTGTTATAAGACTTGTAAAAGCCCCCAATAAAATGATGTACTAATTAAACCCCCCCCTGGTATACTGACAGTGCAATCGGAGTGTTGGTTACTCAAGTATATCAAATGCATGTGCCAATCACTAAAGGTTTGTGTACTGTGTTCCGTGTAAGTTGTTTCCTTAAAAGCACGCGGAATTATTTTTGAGTCATTAATATTTGTACAATTAAATTAAAACAATAAAATAGAGCACCAAAGGAAACAAAAAAGTGAAAAAAAGGAACAACCTTTGGATAGGGTCAATAATAATTCGTGTGTGTGTGTAAAAATTTGTAAAAGTTCTGCCTAGTCTGTGAAGTTTGTATTCATCCTTCCCATAGCCTTTAACATTCAAAAAACTGCCCTATTGTAGTATTGATTTATCTGTTAAAAAGATAAAGAGTAAGGACAGAATCAAAAGAAGAGGAATTAGTTTTACTTTTTTATGTATAGGGAGGAGCTATGTGTATTTCCAAAAGTGGAGTGGGAAGGACATGTACATTGTTGTTGACGTGTTGTTAGATTAGATGTAGTAGGAAAGACAGACAGACTTAATGGCGGGAGACGAGATTATTGGAGGAAACCTGAGACGGACCTCTGACCCAAGTCAAAGACTCTCTCTGTACAGACCAGCGGGATTTTATGGGACTAGTCAAGTGCGGGGAGTCTTCCAGTGCATTTGTGGGTGGGATGTGTGATTTGGCTCATTCTGGGAATCAGGGTCACCGCAGGTGGGTGGGAAATTACTGAACAAACTGTTTCTTCTGGGAGTGGCCTTGCTGCCTGAGCAAGAAATCACAGAACAGGATGCTTCTCCTGGCGGGGAGTCGTGCTCCTCAGTGCTATCCAGTGGGTTACAAATCATAGCCCCTGCGTACAATGGACAGACACACTGCCAGGCCTTGCGCCAGCCTTACCGTGTTCTGTTGGGTCCCGCTGGTGCAGCTCCTATGTCTGTCATTCTGGTTGAGAGCCTTCCTATTCTTCACTGGCCCTCTCCTTTACCAAGAACGATGTCCTTTCCCAGAGGCTGCTCTCTCCTGATAACAGAGCCAAAGCATGTGAGACCACGTCTCACCGTTCTCCCTGGTCAGGACTATAAGGATTACAGGATTTCTTGAATGTATCCGTTCTGTATCCACTTTAAAGTGTCCTTTTGGAAAGAGGCTATGCGGAATTTTTACTGTTCTCTTAATGAAGTGACCCTCAGGGAATAGGCTTATAATTTTTGCTTCCTCAAGATTTTGGCTTGTCAGCCTTGCCTCCGTCTCAAATCTGCATCTACGTCGGCATCCCTTCTTCCTCTGTCCCTGACTTTTTAAGCCTCACTCTCCAAAGTCCCTGTTCTTGAAAGAGGAATGTGAATGGCCTAAGTCGACATTTTAATCAAGGCTATTTGTTGAAGTCATAGGTTCCAGGAAAATAAATGTATATGTGAGTTGTCCTTGGGATTGTGTCTACCCCTCTGGCTAGACAGCTGAAACTAGGGGAGACAGATACCACAAAATATCTAATTATGCCATTGCGGTATGAAATGAGCTCATTGATGGCAATTAATGGATTTAAAGAACAAAAATTGATGGATTTAAAGAACAAAAATTTATTGTTTCACATTACTCAAACCTGGAAGTCTGAGTCAGGGTGCCAACCAGACTATGTTCTGTCTGACTGCTCTAGAGGGAGAGAGTCCCTGGTCTCTTCCAGCTTCTGAACTCCCCAAGCATTTCTTGGCTTTCTTTGGTCTTTAGATGCATTGTTACAGTGGTGTCTATTATCTCCTTTCATAAAACTATTCAAAAGTAATCAGAAATCACCCTACTCTGATAAGACCTTATTCAATTAACTGTTAATATCTTAAAAGAGAATCCCTATTTCTTTGTTTTTAAATTAT
Organism: Tenrec ecaudatus; assembly: GCF_050624435.1. NCBI lineage: Eukaryota > Metazoa > Chordata > Mammalia > Afrosoricida > Tenrecidae > Tenrec > Tenrec ecaudatus. The sequence continues at coordinate 105,127,079 of NC_134530.1, forward strand.
TTTATTGGGGGCTCATACAACTCTTATCACAATCCATCCATCCATCCATTGTGTCAAGCACATTTGTACACGTGTTGCCCTCATCATTCTCAAAACATTGTCTTTCTACTTGAGCCCTTGTTATCAACTCCTTATTTATTTTTCCTCCCATTCCCTACCTTCCTTATCTTGTGAACCTTTGATAATATATAAATTATTATTATTTTTCATGTCTTACACTGACCAATGTCTCCCTTCACCCACTTTTCTTTTGTCCATCCCCATGGGGGGGTTATATGTAGATCATTGTGATTGGTTCCCCCTTTCTCCCCCACCCTCCACCTTCCCCTTACCCTCCTGGTATCACTACTCTGATTATTGGTCATGAGGGTTTTTTCTGTCCTGGAGTCCTTGTGTTTCCAGCTCTTATCTGTATCCATGTACATGCTCTGGCTAGCCGGATTTGTAAAGTAGAATGGGGGTCACGATAGTGGCGGGTGGGGGTGAGCATTAAAGAACTAGAGGAAAGTTGTATTTTTAATCAATGCTATACCCTGATTGTCTCTTCTGTGTGACCCTTCTATAAGGGGATGCCCAATTGTCTACCGATGGGCTTCAGGTCTCCACTCTGCACTCCCCCTCATTCACAATAATATGACTTTTTGGAGAAGCCCTATTTCTAAACAAGGCCACTGCATTAATAGGAACTGATATAAGTAGGAATCCCCACATGCAAAAACACTCAATCCCTCTTTCCCACTTATTCATTATCCTGACATCAGTCACTATGTGACACATCTCTTGGACCTGGGCCACACAGAGATAGAACACGACTGTTCTCTTAGATCTATTGCCCTTGCAGCTTTTCTCTGACCACTAGCCACCAGAGCTGGTGAGGGCTCTGTCCTTTAAAATATCAAACAGGCAAATGCCAGCCTTTCCACTGGCTCACATGGCTGCTGGTAGGTTTGGCAATTTGGTAGAATGACTGACAGATCTCATAGTGACTACTTATATTTAACACATTCAAAAATTCACTGCCAATGAATTCGTTATGACTCATCAAGACCTAAAGGACAGGACAGAACTGACGCTGTGAGTTTCTGAGATTAAAACTCTTTATGGGAATAGAAAGCCTCATTTTTCTTCCTTGGAGCAGCTTGGGGGTTTGAACTGCTGTCTTTGCATTTAGTAGACCAACATATAAGCCACAATCCCACCAAGGCCTCTACTTATACCTACTTCTACTTACAAATATCCATTTACTATCACCATAAAGGACACAGACAAAGAGAAGCATCAGGTGTAATGTGGTAGAGGACCTGGGATGAAACTTCCCATGTTCACATGCATGAGGTATTCTTGCCAATTCAGGATGTTCACTGCTTCTGTGTTCAGAGTCTCTAGTCACAATGAATATGCATAACTGATCAAATCAGTGAATGGCTGATTGTGTCCTTCCCCTTCCCTTACCCGTTCTGAGGTTAGTCTCTAGGATTGCTATGTAGCCCACATTGAAACATTACCCAATCAGCTCTGGTGGTGCACTGGGGAAGTGTTCAGTTGATTGGACCCACCCACTGCCTCGCAGGAGAAAGACCTGTCAATTTGATTCTATAAAGAAACCAGAGCTAAAAGGCCAAATCAACTCCTTTGTCCCACAGTTACATTCACAGATACAGGGAGTAAGGCTTCAACAGATCTTTTTAGGAAAACACAATTTAATTCATAACAGTAACATTAAGATTACTTAGGCATATACTCATACATGAAAGGTCATTAGACCAAAAACTAATGCTTAATCTCTTCAATTTATGTTTAGAAGTTTCCAAATATAAATGCTTTAAAATTATTATGGTGTATATATATATTTGTCATTTTAACGATATATAGGTATGCAATTCGGTGACATTAATTAAATTTGCCATATTGTGCACTCCAGCACTGTATATTTCCAAGTTTTTTGTCATCCCAAACAGAAGCTAAGTACTACTATTTCTTCCTACTCTGCCTCATCCCATAGCCACTCATAACATTTGCATCTATGCATCTGCCTAGTCTATGTATTTAGTCTAAGTGTGATCACACAGTATTTGTGTATTTGACTTCTTTCATGCAGCATAGTGCTTCCAAGGTTCATCTGTGCCATAGAAGATACCAGAATTTATTTGTGCTGGATTCATATATGGATCTATGTAAGAATATAATATTCATGTAAGAATACAAGTAACATTGATCATTTTTCCTATTCAAATACAAGGTAACCTCCCTTACTTCCATGTTTATACCAAACATATTTTTTTCTTTATTCAGTAGCATGGGCACCAGTATGTTAGGGATTTCCAGGTTGAATTGATTGGGATCTAACACCGAACCAATGATCAGTTAGAAGCGGATATAATAGGGAGGGGAACATAATTCTCTAGGTTATTGTAACTTCATTTCTACAGTCTAAGGTTATCAGGAGTCAAAGTTTCTGAGTCATTTTAATAGTCAACACTGAACAGTATAATAGGCAAAGTGGTTAAAATATTTTTTCAATTGAGATATAATTTACTCATAAAAGTTTACTCTTTTTGTATGAGCCCCTAATAAAATGTTTTAAAAAATAGTTTACTCTTCTTAAATGTACAAATCAAAGCTCTTAACTAGAGTTTTATATAAAACCTAGCCATCTTAAATATATTTTTATATTACTCTGATTCAATATTCCCTATAGGAAAAGGATTTGGTATTTATTAGTAATTCATTTGGGGGCATTCCTATACCCAGCAGAGAAAACATTTCCCAAGGTAATTTGAAAGGGCTTCAAAAAATTCACAGAAATTTTTTTTTTGAAAGAAATTTTTCTTTTATTAAATGCTCCACAACATTTTTGAAGCCCTATTGTATATATTTTGCAATGAAACTGAATAACTTGGAGATATTGGCAGTTGGCAAGAGATACTTTGGGACTCAGACCATTATTAGGTTTTTATAGCCTCTATGCTGCTGGGTCAACAACACAATTGATTTTGAGTGTTAAAATGTCTTTTAAAAGCATTATACACCTCCATTTGAATCATCATTTTATCACTCTGTCCCATTGTAATATATGAATCTTCAGTTTGAGCATTACATCATAAAGAGGTGATTGAGAATCCATTTTGTCACGATTAAAAATTTTTAATCCATTTTCAATCTTCTTTTGATTAAGTTTACGATTTGGCTTTTACAATTCATTAAAATCCCCCTTCTCCAAAAAGAAAAGAAAAGAACTTTTCTTATTGAAGTGGTGATGGTCTTATCTCTTTAGACCATAGACATAAAGCCAGAACAATTACTAAAAAAGCCTTTGATTATTAAGAAGTCACAAAGAAACAAAAATCCCTGTCAACTTACAAAGCCTATGTACTTTCAAATAGCTAATTTAATATTTACATAATGTTAAGGCTAGTTGATTTAACAAACACGGTGATTAACTGTTCTCCGGTAGCTTTCATGATTACCAGGTTCTAAAAATTGGAAATTAAATGAAAGGGCAGTAGATGGGGCTAGGCAAACAGCAAAGGAGCCTTCTACTTACAAACCAGAGATGATGTAAACAAGTCTCCAGTTAATAGCAAGTCTAAGCTTGTTTATTATAGAGAAAATAGTATTATATTACACCCTGAAGCTATTTTATCCTGTATATTAACTGAAACTTGTATTTATGAACACAGCCTCTTTTTGGTAAGCAGGCATGTAAATAATTGCTTATTTTTGTGCATTTATAACCTTTGATTATAAAAGTAGTCACTCATATCAAAGTACAGTGGAACAGTAAATTACATGTATTCCTACCATCCAGAGATAAACACAAGCATTTTCATATTCAAGAGATACATTGCTTAATGTGGAACCACATCTCAAATGTCTGCAGTCCCAAAAGGTGGTTGTTTTTGTTGTTGCTTCTCTTGGTTTTTAAGGAAAACAACTGTTCCTCTGTGGGAGGAGGTTGAGGCTATCTAGTCTCAAAAACATTTACAGACTTGCAAAGCCTCGATGGGTTGTTCTGGATCGGAATCTACTCCATAGCAGTAGGCTGGACTTATTAGGTTAATGACTAGATGATTCCGGTTTTCCCTGGTGCATCCCAACCCTCACACCTGTTCCTCCTGGGCCTCCTCTTTCCGCTCCTGGCTTCATTCACCTGCCCAGCAGCCAAGAAGCCAGCCTCCGCCTTTGCAGTGCATCTCTGCCCAGCTCCTTCCTCTAAGTCTGCTGCAGCCTGGCCCCTGCCAGCCTGGCCATTGGAGTTTGCAGGCTTCTGGCTTCAGGGGGCGCTGGCGGCACAGGATCAGAAGCAGCAGCTGCACCAGGCAGCATAAATTCTACTTTTTTTAACTAATCTTTTGATTTCTGCATTTACTTAGTTTCCTTGTTTTTTAAGGAGGCTGCTGACCGATAATTTTTCTTTTCTTTGTTATTCTTTTAGTTCAGTTTAATTATAAAAACTACTTAAAGGTTACAGATACTTTCCATTAACTTTCCCCGAGACTACATTTGACATGTTCATGATTTTACATTTGACATGTACTGGCGGTTTTCTAAACAGCATGTAGAGTCTTTATTTTTTAATTTACACTATTTAGCTGTTAGATTGGGGAAGGGAACACGAGCTCACCTTGGGCACACAGAAGAATTACGACCAGTTGAGATGCAAACACGGCAAAAGGAGTTTATTTGCTAGCTCGAGCTAGGGCTTTTTTCCTTGCACTGCCCAGCGCAGCGGGACCCAGCGTCCAAAAGGGAATCAGCCCCGAGTTCTTTGTTCCCTGGGTTTTTATGGGTCCAGGGATTGGGGGGGGGGCGGTGGGGCGCGGGGAGTCCAGTGTTGCTGTTCTTTAAATTTATTGGAGAAAACTTCTGGCATCAGCGTGGTCCAGTGGTGGTTGGTTAGTAGTTTTGTGCGTATTCCCTTGATTGGTCAATTGGGGGGGGGGGGGTGGTCGCTGCTTCCTACTGGTCAGTCTGGGACAGGTGATGCCCTCTCTGACAGAATTATCTCAGTGTCCAGGAATCTGAAATTAGAGCTTAAGCCTGCCCCAGACTTTGGTTTTATACAGCCTGTCATGGTGCTGGTGCTGGCAGTTGTAAACCAGGACCCCACATAGCCAGTACGGAAAGGTAATATATGTGTTATAAAGAATTTATGGTGAGAAAATATTACTGCTTTAACTTGAAAATGTAAAGTGGATCCACCAATGAGAGGACATTCTCTTTTTGAAAAATATTTTGATAAGATTTTACAGGTTTTTTATTTCTATACTTAAAAAAACTTTTGTCTTGTCTTCCTGACTCCTAATGACCCTATGGGCCTCCGTAGAAGATCATGAAATATAAATTTTTGTTGCCACTCAATTAGTCCATACTAATTATTTTGTATGCCCATTTTTCATCATATTAGTTTATAGGCACACTGAAACACCATATTATGTCCCTGGCGAGATAATGTTATAGGCTTTTAGATTTTTTCAAAGGAAAAAAAATGTTATTTGATAAAGTTAAACCTACTATACTCTTATATGTGTGAATCAATTTTCCTGTTAAGCAATACTAAAATTATTTTCCCTTTTCTAATGTAGACGGAAAGTGATGACTTCACTGAGTTTCCTTATTATTCCGCGTGAAGCTAGCTTTAAGCTCTCTTAAAATGCAACTCAGTGTGATGTGCAGCCTCAGGCAACGGACATTTCAGATTGTGATTCCTTTCACCCCAGAAGCCAGGTCTGCTCTTCCCTGTAGTTGGAGCTCTTTAAATGAAGTTAATTGAAAAGGTCAAAGTCCAACTTGTGACTTCTCTGATTCTTTCATTTACATTGCAAATCATTTAAAGAGAACAAGGAGTGTTTCACTAAAAGATAGTAAAGAAAAGCCAGAGTGAAACATTCATTTGAATTGAGATTTGAATATCTCATCATCATCGCAGCAGAGATGAAAGCCATGGAATGAAATCATTTACAATGGAAATCAAGAAGGTTTTAAGGCAGAGTTTAACTTTGCCAGCACATACTTTCAAGCACTATCAGTCCTGAGAAAGGTGCTTTCCTGTGCTCTGTGCCATGGACGGCAATAAATACCAGCAGTGGAGGTGGACCGTATCTGATCTCCTCTGACTTCTCTATTGCCAAGAGACAAGAGTTAGATATGCCCCCACCCTCCATCCCGAGACAAGGCAAGGGAGCGAAGGGAGCTATTCAGACAGAGGCTATCTATGACAATATTTTGGGACTACGTTTCCCGGGACCCCTTGCTACCCCACCTCCCCTCAGTGGAAGTCCCTGAGAACCTCAGACTCTGGATATGCACTGGAGAGACAAGAAATACCGAGACCAGCCATGCTGGACTGGGAAGGTTTCCTTCCTTCTAGGAGTTTATTAATAAAATTATCTTATAATATGCCATGTCTTCCAAAAGTCAATCTTTCTCTTGGTAAGACAAGTGTTAGGTTTCTCTCTCCGGCCTAAATCTCAGCCTCGGTCCTTTGCTCCACGCAAGAAAGATTTCACGCCGAAGCCGGGCTCGTGATCCAAGTGAATTTAATGAAAGTTCAAAGAAGCATCAGGTTTTACGCGGCACCCATAGGATTCCTTTGACCATGCGGCCTGGCAGAGACTGCTCCGGGACAGGCAAGGATCTCTCCCCTCCCACGAAGACCACCAGACCGCCCAAGCAAGACAAGACAAAAGACCAAGAGCGAGCCTCTCCCTTCTGGTCCCTGCCTTTTAAGGGTTCCCAGGGGAGGTGTGGTGAACGACCCCAGGTTGATTCCATTGGCTGAATTGCAATCACCCGGCCCAGGTGGGCTGCTCCAGGTGTAACGCCCATCTGGGCCCACCTGTGGGAAAATCCAGCTTTTGTCCTTTGCTGGCTCTCCTGGGCATGCGTAAATGGACTTCCCAATTCCCTAGGCTAAGCTACCTAACACAAGGACCTACATTCCGACAACAATCTTTTGTTACCTGTTCAGATAATAACTGTTACTTCCACGCCACTCTGCTTCTATACTCGGTTCAATAATTTCCTGCAAGGGCCACACCGAACTCTCAGACAGTACTCGCAATTAAGGGGGTTGCTTAGGGAAACCAATAGTTACCACCAGTCAGGATCAGCAAGTAGTAAGGACACAGTCTTTGGTCTCAGCCAATAGCCAGGTCTCTCTCCAGTTCCCAGCCTCTCAGCCACATGTAGCCACGTCTTTTTGCAGTCCTTAACCTTGGCCAAGAAGGCAGCCTGCCTGTCGCTTTGTCCCACAGTTCCATAGTGTTAGATTTCTCTCTCCGGCCTAAATCTCAGCCTCGGTCCTTGGCTCCGTGCGAGAAAGATTTCACGCCGAAGCCCGGCTCGTGAACCAAGTGAATTTAATGAAGGTTCAAAGAAGCTTCAGGTTTTACGCGGCACCCATAGGATTCCTTTGACCATGCAGCCTGGCAGAGACTGCTCCGGGACAGGCAAGGATCTCTCCCCTCCCACGAAGACGACCAGACCACCCAAGAAAGACTAGACCAAGAGACCAAGAGCCCCTCTCTCTTCTGGTCCCTGCCTTTTCAAGGGTTCCCGGGGGAGGTGTGGTGAACCACCCCAGGTCGATCCCATTGGCTGAATTGCAATCACCCGGCCCAGGTGGGCTGCTCCAGGTGTAACGCCCATCTGGGCCCACCTGTGGGAAAATCCAGCTTTTGTCCTTTGCTGGCTCTCCTGGGCATGCGTAAATGGACTTCCCAATTCCCTAGGCTGAGCTACCTAACAAAGGTACCCCAGAGCCTGGGCGATGCCGCGGCCCTGGGTGTCTCTGCCCAGGCCTGTGAAGCATCTGATCTCGCTGGCCTCCGCCCCTTCTCACGGAGATCTTGACTGCGCTCACCCAATGTGTCTGGGGGTGTTCCCTCTGCTGCTGCTTCCAAGATGGCTCATCCTCATAGAGAGGGGAGTGGTAACAAAAGCCGACCAGTCCCCTCTGTTAGTGTTACACATGCCCTGTCTACATAGTCCCACTCGGTGGGAGTTACAGACTTGGGTCGCCCCCCAGCAACCCTCCCCCCAAATTTACCACCATCATGTGGATGAAGACTCATAGCAATCCCATCGTACCCCAAGGCATAACCACTACGCCATCAGGGCTCCTGAGGGACTTGGGTAGAAGATCCATATTAAGAAATTTCGCTCTGCCACATCATGGGTTAGGCCGAGGCGCTAACCTCAAGGGTGGTGACAGGAACCCACCACCAGCCGCTCTGAGGGGGAAAAATGAGGCTGTCTGTTCCTGAAGATATTTACAATCTCAGAAATCCCTATACAGCGTCTACTCAATGGCAGTGGGCTTGGCTTTTTGGTTTTGGTTCAGTGCTGAGAAGTGCTAGTTAATTGACACCCAAAATACATTGCTTCCTGGTTTGGGACCCAAGTGTTTAGGAAGTGAGGCCAGTGGCTCAGTATCAAGCAGTCATTCTGTCAGCATCGTGGTTGAAGTGATCCTGCAGACCAAATGTGTCTCCTACCCCATCTCAGCCAAGTGTGCATGCTCTTTAGCGAAGGGTTGTTTCACACAGTGACTGGAGGGACTGGAGGCGTCCCAGTTCTTGTCACACTTGCCAGGAAGTATTCAAGCAAGATACAGGACAAGGTTTGAACTCAAGAAAGTGACTTGACTTAAGGCTTAGTCTCACGCAGTTGGTAGCTGTGCAGATGGACATCTCAGCTAGTCTGGGAGTGCCCGACTGGAAGGTAGCTGCCCGGAAATGAGCGGGAAATCTCCTGAGAGAAGGTCCGCCAGGAGGGATCTCCTGCTCTGCCAGGCAGGGGAAAAAGTCAGCATAAAGATAAAGAGTTGTACAAGCCCCCAATAAAATGATTTCATTATTAAAGAAAAAGAGAAAGAGTTGTACAAGCCCCCAATAAAATAAATTTTTTAAAAAAGGATAGGAGACCTACATTTTTAAATCATTTTCTTAGCTCCTCCCCAGCACAGCTGATTTTTCCTGGCCCCGAGGCAACCCATCCAGCCTTCCCTTTCTTCGTTGGCCTCTGCAGGGGCACCTTGGGCAGCCCTAGTCGGTAGCCCTGTTTAACTTGCCCTTTCCCCTCCTTCCCCCTCACTGGCTTTGCTCTCCAATGCCCTCTTCCTCGACTGCCCCACTTCTGGACCTGCCACGCGTGAACATAAGGTGACACTATCAAAATCCTCACCCACCAGGTGGTTTTATTTTCTACTTTGTATTATTTTCTTTGTACTTTTGTTCTTAGATTATTGGAGTTCTCTCCCACTCAGGACTCCAGTGCCTTCTTCAGGCCAAATCTTAGTTTTATAATTTATATAATTTTATTTCAATCACCTGAATCCTACTTCCTCCCAAAGTTTCCTGTTTCTATTCCTCCTTCTTTCTTACCCTTCTCTCTTTCAGTAAATGCTTTTGACCTTAAAGGGGTGATTAGTGTACCCTAGTAATGGGTTCTGTCCCAGACCTGAGGCTGTCTAAGAAGGGCCATCGTCTTGGGGGTCCGCCCAGACTCTGTCCAACCATTAAGCCTGGTCTCGTCTATAATTTTGAATTCTATTCCACATTCTCCTACCACTATCCCTTGGGACTTTCTAATATTAAAGGGTAATTTACTTTAGATTAAAAAAATCAGTTAGTGCATGTTCTTATCCCGAAGATGTTATACTTTCCTGAGCAGAAAAGAAAGAGTCAATTCATTGGAAATGGAACCCAAACTTGGAAACTTACATGGAAATGTGTTACATGCATATTTCATAATACTTCATGACAGGAAAAAAAGAATGTGAACTATTGGTCATCCTTATTTAGATATGCCTGGCATTCAGAAAAGAAATCTGAGAGATGGGTTTATATTTGAGATATTGGTTTGGGAGAAGATGTACATGATCGTTGAAGCTACACATTTCTAGACCTCCCTTCTAATCCGTGCCTTTTGGTAGCCTCTATAGAATCATCTCTCCTGCTGCTCTTTATCACACAGATGTTCATAGGAGAAGTACAGTCAGTTAGGAAGAAGTTGTCAGTTTGTCGCGATCCCCTGACTAGTTTGGTATTCCCCAGTGCCTTTTTTTTTCTTTCACTTAAACCCATTTCCTACCTTCCTATTTAAGGCTATTTATGTCGTTTGCCCCTTTATTTTTTTGAAGTAACCTTGTTTCAAGCACTTTAAAAAAAATCTTGTCTTTGAATTATCTCTCTTTCTGGCTGTTTCTCCTTAGCATATAACATAGACACTCATGTGTATAAGAAAGAGTTTTACATCCAAAGAGCAATTGAATATTGAGAAAACACCCCAGCCCTGTCCAGATCAAGTCCATAAATCTGATATTAGCCCATATGTCTGATACCAATCCATAAATTCCTCTTCAGATTGACAAAACACATGCCATGACACCAATTGCAGGAAGATCACAGGCCAGTGGGTGGAAAGTCTTGTGGATCCAGTGGTGTACGCATTTCAGTACCGGCAGGGGTCTCCACGCGGTTCTTTCAGCTCCAGGACTCTAGCGTAGATCCATGTGTCTTGTCCGCAGGAATGTCTCACAGGGAGGAACGTGTGTCCTGCCTCCAGTGAGCTACTTATCTCCTTAGCGCTTCCAAATGAGGTCATCAAGCTGCCACCTGAATAACAGGCTAAACTCCACCCTTCACTTTTAAGTCTCAAATTGACAACAGATTATGTAACTACCACATACCTCAACCCTATACTCCCCACCTAATATTAAAAAAATATTCCTATGCCTTCTTCTTTCTTCATCCCTAAATGTGTATTTTATATTTGTGTTTACACTACTTCCTCTTCAACCCACTTCTCAATCAAATGCACTCTTTTTCCTGCTCCATGACTGAAATTTCCCTTGTCAAATTTCATCATACTCTTCGTTGCCAAATTAATGGACTCTTATTTCTTTTTCTCTTATCTGAGGGCGCTTCAAGATGTTCATAGAAAATGTCCATTATAGTTTAATTCCATTTTCTACCAACTTTTGACCCCTAACCCCATATGATCAAATACCTCACTGGAATTTTTTTTTAATTCTCCAAACATCTTCAACCTAATCCCCCCTTAATTTCCATGACATTCATTTCCCAGGGTTGTCTTAAACCTCTGGATGAGTAGCCTTCTTAGGTGGCATTGCTTTCTTTACTCACTTTACATATTTTAATCATTTTATTAGGGCCTCATACAACTCATCACAATCCATACATACATCAATTGTGTAAAGCACATTTGTACATTCATTGCCCTCATCATTCTCAAAACATTTGCTCTCCACCTAAGCCCCTGGCATCAGCTCCTCATTTTTCCCCTCCCTCCCTATTTCCTCCCTCCCTCCCTCAGTGATACCTATGATTAATTTGTCTTTCTCCCCAAACTCTGAATGTTTTCCCTGGTTAGCCTCATCCCTCACATGTCTCCCACCATCACCTACATAGTACCGACCCTCCAGAATGTATGTCTTCAGCCTAAGCTGCTTTTATGAGCTCTAACTTTATGTGTGCAACTCCGTGTTGTACATCACTCTTGATATCTCACAATACTGAGAACACAACTAGTTAAATAGTGAATCCATCAGTTCTTCCTCCTGAAATTTTGTATTATTTTCTTTTGTAGTGACCAAGAGGATCGGGCAGAACTGACCCTGTGAGTTTCCAGAATGCTGAGTCTTTATGGGAGTAAAACATCTAGTCTGCCTCAGACTCGACTCGATGACAGGAAGTTTGATTTGGAGCGTGCTGCTCCGACCCAATCAATCAACTATATGTGAAACCTCAGAGTCATCTGATTCCTTTATTTCCTTCACTTCATATTAATTTGTTCCATTGCATTATACCTCTTGAAAGTGTCTTCCTAATTATGCCTATTTTCTCTTCAGTTTCTGCAGCTTATCCAATCCACATCATTATCAATATTGTTATTAGTCTGATTTTCCAAAATGAAATCTGATTTTCATTCCCTTGAAAATGTTTGTACACACCATCAGAGCTTTTTAGATAAATTTTTCTGTCCTTTAAAAATATTTCATATTTCACTTTATTTCTCAATGGTTTCATTGGCAAATAACTCACATCTTATACAATTCAATAGTTTAAGCGCATCAAGAAGAGTTGTATAATCATGACCACCATCGGTTTTAGAACATTTCCGTCATTCCTGTACTCACTGTTATTAGCCCCACAGTTCCCCACAACTTCCCCTGTCACACCCCCAAGGAACCCTTGATCCAATTACTATAGATTTACCTGTCCTGAATTTCATAGAGAGAGAACATTAAAAAACAAACCAACAGAAAAACTAACAAGAATAACAAAGTAAAACAGATAGAAATATCAATGGAAAAGACAGCAGAAAATATTAAAAATTAGAATAAACTTCAATGAATTAAAAAGGGGATCAAATGATAGGGTGCTACATTTTAGCCTAACTGCATCTGCAACAATAAACTTTTTAATGCATTCTGCATATTAGCAAGGCTATGCACATTCCCTGTCCATGGACAGAGGGACTCACCAGGGGCATAGTCCATGTGTTTCCCCCCCACCCTTTTAAAACTGAAAGCTTTAAAGTGGGCCAAAGGGAGATCAATTGATAATCTCTACACTCCTAACTGCCCTTTGCTGGCCACCTCTCCCATCATTTCATCTTTTAAAACTCCATTCTTGTAATATTTAGAATTGTCCCACATTTTTCTTTTTTAAAATGATAAATTATCTCATAGTTGCATTAAAGTAAGCTGGCTGTGTTTGGTAGATGCAGTAGTACGCATCTACGTACTGAAGTACGCCTTTCTCCGGCTGCTGGGGATGGTTGATAGTTGACAGCCAGCTCTCAGATGAAGCCTTCTTCAAATGCTTAAAATATAAAAAATAAAAACAGCGAACTTACGTAAATCTGAAATCTGTCCTCAGATAAAGGGATCTGCCTTGGCATATCCATGACAGGCACCTGTGACGTCATATTGCATGCCCTATCCAGTCACTGATAGACATCAAAATCAAGAGGCCCGGTCCCCACTCTCCTCTCTGAAAAGCCACCACAGCTGCGGAACTCCCCACAGGATCAAGTGAGGTTCTTGTTGTGACTCTATTGCTGTTTTGCTCCTCTTTCTGTCCAATCCTGCTTCTTTGACCCCTACCATGTGCTTTGATCCCAAGAATATTCTTGTATATATTTACTGTGCATTAATCTCCATCTCCAAGTATACTTCATAGGAATCTGACAGGAGGCAGTAGATGTTCACCTTCCAAAACTGCTATGGTCTCACAGTATATGAGATAAAATGTGGTTAACCAGTTTCTTGCTTTACCCTATGCTGTTAAAACGGAGGGCTGTCTGGAAATAACCTGAATCTGCATCTTGGCCTTTTCTGGTTACAGCACAGGAATCTCTCTCTTTCAAAGACAGCAAAATTATGCGTAGTGGTAAAATAAAGATGCATGTACAGATACAGTGAATAGCATTCTAATTATAACACATGCTTAGTAGTCTAGAATCAAGATCTCATTCTGGTGTCAGGTGATAATAGAACAAGTATTCACTTACGAGGCCTTTGCCAATCTCTCCCCTGTCTAGGAGTTCCAGCCATTTAGTATGCAGCTTACGTGTAAGATAAGATAAAATAATTATTTATAAACTACTAAGGGTGCAGGGGGAAGGGGGTAGCGGGGAGGGAGGAGGAGGGAAAAAAAAGGAAAATGAGCTGATTCCAGGAACCCAAGTGGAAGGCGAACTTTGAGAATGACGAGGTCAACGAATGTGTAAGGGTGCTTTACTCAATTGATGTATGTATGGATTGTTGTATGAGCCCCAATAAAAAGATTTATTAAATTAAAAAAAAAGAAACTCAAAGCAGCCATACCACTACTCTGAAGAGTCTGTAGGAGATATGAGAAAGTAACTTGTGTGTGTAGAAAATAGAAGCTGATCAGACCTCTGCTAGAGCATGTATAATATATTGTATGCTTCTGTTATAACTCTTTTGTCATTTATTCTACTGTGAAATCTTTTATTTAATTAATAGTGTTATATTTTCCAATGCGTTCTTCCTATCCATGATTTCAACAAAGTGCATGCTTTATCTAGTAGTCAAATAAGGAAATTCTATTGCTTAAAGAAATACATGCTAAGCAGCATACATTCTGCACAAATTTTGTGGATCTTACAACTCAAATGGGGCCAGGCCCAGTTACTTGCAAACTGGAAGACACAAATATGCTGAAGAATCAGCAACATTTCTTAAAAAAATTAGTAGTTATTTGAAAAAAAAACTGTGTCCAAAGATGGTGATTTAGCACACATGCTTCAGAATTAGCATTCATATATCACGTGGAAAACATGATATTCTCCTTCAGAAAAAAATTCTTCTAAAGTTATTTATTGTTCTTTTTTTAATTCCAAGATTTATTGTGCAGATCCAGAGAGTGAAACGATAGTTTATTAGTGAGCTGGGATCACAGATATAAATTTAAGAAACTATGAAAGAATTTGTTGGCTCTACTCACAGAACTCGGTAAAGAGTTATATGTGGCAAGTTTTACATTGTTCCCACCAGATGCTTCAAATTAAAATCAGTTAGATTAATTCCAAGGTAAAATTAAAATATAGGTTTTGAAAACTTATTAAGTCAAAGGTAAAATACCTGATACCGTGAATGTTATTAAAAGTTCCATGATAAAATCGTCCATTGAACAGAACATTATTGGATTTCATGATTATAATGCAAAAGCAGATTTTATTATGAAGCACAGTCTTGAGGTAACAGCAATGTTTTTACTAAATTAAGATATGTATAGAGCAGAAATGTAGTTGGAATTGGTTGTAGAACACACACGATGTGTAATTGTATCTAAACAAAGTGCTAGTGTTCTACTACTCTCAATAGCACGTGCAGTGATAAAAACATAGACCTGCATATATACATTGGGTGATTGACTTGCAAATGCTTGTGATAAAGCTCATGTTGAATCACAAACATCTTCAGTAAGCACTTTCTTTCTGTTATTCATCACCAAACAGACTTTAGGAATGAGGAAATATTTTGTAAATTAACCTATATGAACCATTTATGGTATTCAAATTTTGGGTCTGTTTATTCCAAATCAATTTGAAATCTTTAATGAGACTATTCAATGAATGTAGTGCCCAAAACCTCCAGCCTTTGAAGCTTAAAAAAATTCAATTATTGAAAACAAAGCCTGCACTACGGAATATGTTGAGCTCTATCTTCACATGCAAGGACAGTACGGAACAAATTAAATTAGGTCAGGTCGGGTTTGGGCTTTGATTTTCAAATTCTCTAATTCCACTTAAAAAAACCTCAGCTTGAAGGAACTTTTAAAATGAGTTATATTTAGAAGGCTTTGTAGATTTCTAAATGGCGTGAAATATTGAGAAAAATCATAGAAACTTATGTGATTGAAGCAAAGTAGTCTACATGATACCAAAAAGAGAATGCTTGTTGAACTATTTGAGTTAAAACATTTACACACTTGGGGTGGTTGTGAGAATGTGCCTTCTAGCCCTCCAGTTACAGCCTGGGATGCATCTCACCAACCTTCCTTCCTGTCTTTTCTCCAGTGAAGGCTGATGGCTCTCCCAGCCTTCTCCAGATCTTGCCATATTTCCTCTCACAGATGTTTTCTTTTTAAAAAAAATCATTTTATTGGGGGCTCATACAACTCTTACACAATCCATCCATCCATTGTGTCAAGAAAATTTGTACATTTGTTGCCATCATCATTCTCAACACATTTGCTTTCTGCTTGAGCCCTTGGTATCAGCAACTCATTTTCCCCCCTCATTCCTTGCTTTCCCCTCCCTCATGAACCCTAGATAATTTATAAGTTATTATTATTTTGTCATATCTTACACTGTCTGAAGTCTCCCTTCACCCATCCTTCGGTTGTCCATCCCCCAGGGAGGAGGGTATATGTAGATCCTTTTAATCTGCTCCTCCTTTCTACCCCACCTTACCTTCACCCTCCCGGTGTTGCCACTCTCAGCACTGGTCCTGAAGGGATAATCTGTCCTGGATTCCCTATGTTTCCAGTTCCTATCTGTACCAGTTCCTATCTGTACACCCTCTGGTCTAGCCGGATTTGTAAGGTAGAATTGGGATCATGATAGTGGGGGAGGAAGCATTTAGGAACTAGAGGAAAGCTGTATGTTTCATCAGTGCTGTACTGCACCCTGACTGTCTCATCTTCTCCCCGTGACCCTTCTGTAAGGGGGTTTCCAGTTGCCTACAGATGGGTCTTCGAACCCCACTCCGCACTCCCCCTCCTTCACAGTGATATGAGTTTTTGTTCTGGTGATGCCTGATACCTGATTCTTTCGACAACTCTGGAACACACAGGCTGGTGTGCTTCTTGCATGTGGGTTTTGTTGCTTCAAAGCTAGAAGGCCGCTTATTTACCTTCAAGATTTTAAGACCCCAGACACTGTATATTTTGATAGCTGGACACCCTCAGCTTTCTTCACCACATTTTTCTTAATAAAATCCTTCTACACTTAGTCCTGTCTTGGCATCTGCTTTTCAAAGAGCCATGACTTTTATTGATATATTTAAGACCTAATCCCTGGTATCTCTGGATGTGACCATTGAAATGTTGTCAGTTTACAAGAGTCCATATTAGAGCATGATGGATTCTATTCCAATATGATTGGTGTCTTATAAAAAGAGAAGAAACAGACAGAGGCAACCATGGCAAAGAACCTTGTGAAGATGAGCCGGAAGGCTGGGATGATGCGACCACAAATCCAGGAACACCTGGGCTACCAGAACCTGTGGGAAACAAGGGAAGATCTTCCCTCACAGTCTCTAGAGACCTGAACACTGGCTTTGAACTTCTAGCCTCGAGAACTGTGAAAGGCTACACCCTGTTATTTTCACCCGCATAGTTTACTGTATACACTCTAATGGCAACCCTAAAAAATGAATATAGAAACTAACTCAATATTTCATAAAAAGGGAATTGACAATATTCTCTAGCAGAATTTTCTTTTAATGACTGTTTTCGTTTAATATTTTACGGTGATTTGGGTGGAAGTTTACAGAGCACGTGTTGTTTTCTGCTCAGCAGTTTGTATTGCGGCACTGATGGCAAAGCTTAGTGTTCCAGGACGCTGTCCACTTCTCCCTGTGTTTACCAGATCCTTCAAGCCCTCCTTCCTATCCCTTCCTGCCCTCAGGGTCCTATCCTTGGGCAAATGCTGCCCTTTGGGTGTCATTTGGTGGCTTGTCCCAAGGAATGCCTATCTCCTCAGTGCTATTACTCACCTCATAGACCCGACGGTCCTTTAGCTGAGAGTGGAGTCACCCGGGCGAGTTCAGTTCCACGCCTATGGGGGATGAAGGGCCACAGCTCTGGGGAGTCCACTAGTCGCTATCAGACCAGTTAGCCTTGTCTTTTTTATTCTTTTGAATTTTGTTTCACATGTTCTCCCACTCTCTCCAGGGCCTCCTATTGTGATCTCTTTCACAGCCATCAGCAATGGTCTTGAGATACAAAACACATTTTTATATTTTAAATTACTTTTTGTCATTTTAAATGTTTATATTTTAAAATATACTTTTTGATCTTATTGTAGTCTGTAAACAGATAAGGTGAAAGGTAAGGTTGACTGCCCCTGGGAATACAGTCTTAGAAACGCTATCCAGGATCGCTCTAAGTCAGAATCAAGTAGATGGCAGGGAGGGAGCTCGGTCTTTATGTAAACTGAATATTAAACCAGTCAAATGAACACATTATGAATATTATTTAATATCTGTTAAACTCCTGAAGAACAATTACTTTATTTGATTATAGCTTAATTAGTGAAATGAATACATATTTTAAAATTTTCATCAAGCAGATAAGCTGGAATATTAAAAAAACAGGTTTCAGGAAAACTCCTTTAGCACCATGTAGCCCACATTTTCTACAGAGAGGCCTTGAACCTGAGTACTGTGAGCATTGCCGTGCTCAAGTTCTTGCTGCCATGAGGCAGGAACTAGCCATCACATTTCACAAGGGGTGAATCCTGCCCCTGAATAAGCCCTTTGTTCGCTCTAATTTAATGCTAATCAATTTCAAATAGTTCTATTACAACACTGGGCATAAACACATGCATTTTTCCTAACACAACTGATAAATTAAGATAAACAATTTGCTCTCAACTCACATTTGCTTACCTGAGAAACATGGGGTCCCCCCTCTGCCCCTTTGTAGTCACAACACTCCGCATTCCTCCCTTATATAGAAGAGACTCATACGGAACAAATCCACAGGCTTCTAAACACCACGTACCAGCTTTCGACTGGAGGAGACGAAGACAGGGAGAAGTGAGAGTGAGAAATCCACCTTTAAACTGATGTGAATGATTATGAGCAGTCTCCCCATCCCTAGATTTCCCCCAAGTATCCTCTCATTACCAGATCAGTTTGAAATCATGGATCCTGTCACCTAATCAGGTCCAAGGACAGAGGAATAGCCTTTAAACGTTCCTTGTGTACAGTTAAATGCCATCTGGACACTTGTAAATTAAAGGGACTGGTTATCACCACCCCCCTCCAGCCACTGAAAAGTCATTTCACAATCATTCATAGCTAAAGGGGGAAGAGAAGGCACACAGAAGTGACTGGCCCCACAGTAATTCTTAAATTCAGCCGAGCCTATGTTGCCAGCTCTTGGAGCCGCTGTCCGTTCTCCTTCCTGACTTTGGAGTAATTCTTCCTTTTCTGTAGAAGTGGGCTGTCTTAGTAGCTGAGTAAATTCAGCCTGCATCTACTCATAGTAGTTCACAGTAGTATAAAGTTCTCTTGGTCAGTGGCTGACTAAAATGTATGAATAAAAAGAAGCTGACTTGCTTGTTTACTGTAGCAAGAGAGAGCTATGCTGGCTAGGCACAGTCACTCCGAATCGGTCAGACTTCTTATTTTGTAAAGGGCTTTTGGGAAGCATGGAACTCAGGGGTGAATGGGCTTTCAGAAGGACAAGTGAGCTGGTACACCCTGGAGAGGCGTTGGTACTTGGCAGAGATTGTTTGTGAATGCTTGGCTCTCAGAGTGAGTCTGTTCCTAATATGCTACCTTTCAGAAACACGAGAATATTAATGACTGGTTGGCGCTCAGAGGGATTTCCCCTGTTGTATGTTGATCAGCTGAACAGGTCTCGACCGTGCTGGTAATGTATTCAGCCAGTTTCCTTGGGTCTAAATCTATTCTTCCAAGTTCCTCTGATTTCATTGATACGATTCATTTTTAATTTGACTCAGAACATTCGCCACTTAACCAAATGGATAGGAGGCCATCTTGGAATAAAATTTTAATCTAAAGTCTGCTATAATACAAAAGATCAGATTCCTTTAAATCATAGAGTTTGCTCAGTATCAGGCAGATATTTGAAGTTAATAATTTCTAACTCTTGTCATTAGAGGTCCGGGTGGAGGGCTAGGTAGGTGGAGTTCTACAATAGGTCTAGCTAACTGTAGCTCTCCTGTGATGTACCTTTCCTTCACTGAGGAACTCTTTTGTTATTCTGAGCCAGAGAATGTGTGTCTACTCCAGAAAAAGCTCAACGATGTGACTTTCTTCTTTGAATCATTAGTATTTATATGAGTAAGTTCCTAACAATCAAACTATATTGTTTTATAATGGTATTTCTAAGTGGTTGGAATTTTTGAATGAATAATTGTTTTATAAGTTAAGGCATGCGTTGCACACTTACCTGAGACTACGATTCACTGTCTTTGCATTTTGTAATGTGTTAGGTTCCCTACTGGTCAATATAGAAAGAAAAGTCTGCTCACTTCCTGTCCTTCTTTGGTCATATAAAATACTACGTTAGATTCATATTCATGTTACTTATATTAAACTACTCCTATTGAGTTGATTGGGATCCAAGATTTCTGATGCTGGAAATCTTCATGGAATCAGGCAGCCTCCTATTTCTCGGTGGTGGATTTGGACCAACCAACTTCCTAGCAGTGCACCACTTACCTGACAGTGTCACCAAGGCTCCTTTAAGTTATCCATGTCATATCAAAAGGTACATTTTATGCACCTTCTCAAAAGCATTACTTTTTCATTTTGATACTCTATCCTGAAATTTTCAACAACCATTTACATGATGTGAACATTTTTTATTTCAATGCTCTCCATATGTCTAATTATATTTACTTAATCCTCAATTTTGAGTCATTCTTTTCTTTAAAAAAATCATTTTATTGGGAGCTCCTACAACTCTTATCACAATCCACCATCTATCCATTGTGTCAAGTACATTTGTACATTTGTTCCCATCATCATTCTCAAAATGTTTTCTTTCTACTTGAGCCCTTGGTATCAGCTCATTTTTCCCCTACCTCCCAGAGTCCCCCTGCCTCACGAATCCTTGATAATTTATAAATTATTATTATTTTGTCATGTCTTACACTGCCCAATGTTTCCCTTCACCCACTTTTCTGTTGTCTGTCCCTTTGGGAGGGGGTTATATGTAGATCCTTGTGATTGGTTCCCCCTTTTATTTTCATTTTCACCCCTTGAATAATCTTTTAAGTAATTTTTATTTTAGCAATAGAAGTTTAGACAATAGAGCTAAAACTTTTTATTGTTGTTGTTAGTACATCATTGTGTTAGTTTGGGTACTTTAGAGAAACAAATCCACAGAAACTCCTGTATAAGAGAGAGTTTTATATAAAGGTTAAGTGTGCATCAAGAAAACATACCAACCCAGTGCTGCCCAAGTCCACAAGTCCAACATTAACCCATATGTCTGACACCAATCTACAAAGTCCTCCACCATCGCACAAAACAGACACAGACATGCCGACTGAAGGAGGAAAGCCGAGTCAGTGAATGTGTAAACATCTCAGTGCTGTCAGGGGTCTCCACACGGGTGCTCCAGCACCCAGGACTGCATCAGGGTAGGTCTGTGTGGCTTCTCCTCAGGGATGTTGAGATGGTTAGTTTATTGTGCCAGCCTGGCTGATAAACACAAGTGGGATTAATTGAAGGGGGGAGAGATAAATGGCTCAGTGAGCCTCTCCTTTCTTGTTGCTCACTCTTTGATTATCGGTTCAGTGTGCGGCTGTCTTGCTTGTTCTGTGGCTCAATTTGCAAACTTCACTACCTGTGGGATGCCTAGCCTATGGACTGTGTTGCTGTAATTTGAGGTCCCTTTAAGATCACATGATTGGAATGTACATCTTTGGAGCTGGGGCCTGACAGTTGGTGACCTGGCTGACAGTTGGTGACCTGCCTTGCTTTTTGCTGCCTATACTTATATAGCCTAGCTCTCTCTACAGAGGACTAACTGGCGGCTCTCAAGACTAAAAGGACTGCCAGTGTCTCACAACTCTCTCAGGGGAGTGAGTTGCACTGAGCCATTTGCACTGCTTTATAATTTAATTGTTCATTTCTTGTATTATCTATCTATCTATAATTTAACAGTTCATTTCTTGCATTATATATCTATCTTTATAAATATATATACATATATATACATAATTACTAGCAATCTGGTTTTGTCTCTCTAGATAACCCTGTCTAACACAGATGTCTTGCAGGAAGTGAGTCTTGCCAGCTAAAGCTGGCTAAGGCAGCTGCACCCTGGCCTGACCATCAGAGAACAAGAGAACCCAGAACTAGAAAGGCAAGGTCCACTGAGTCTTTTATCTCTCTGCCCTTCAATTAACCCCACATGTGTTTATCGGCCAGGTTGGCACAATAAACTACCTCAATCCACCCCTTGCCAACCTGGCACCTGTACATAATTCTTTATACATGAGTTTCTGTGGATTTGTTTCTCTAGTCTACCCAGACTAACACAGTGACTATCCACACCATCCTAATAAATTTCTATTTTTTTAATTATTAAGTTCTTTGGAGAAAGTGGAACTCCCATTGGCATATGAAGATTGTGAAAGCAAACTTGGAAACTAGTCTCTGTGGGAATATTCAATGTTGAAGTACCTTCCTAGAATGAGGGAATGAAGTTAAGGACTTGCAGATAGAGCTTTCTACTGGAATGTAAGAGGTTCAGAAGGATGGTTTTTCTGAAAAGTCCACGTGTGATAATTTTACCATAAATTTTCTAATTTAACTGAGAATTAAACTGGAATTCCAAAACTCAACCAGAGAGTCACCTAATATGCTTTGTGTGTGTGTGTGTGGCAATAGCATTTTGTTTGTAGCATCAAATCACTTCCTCAATTACCATTCAAATGACTTGGTGCTCAAATTTATATTGAGCATATTAAGACAGAAACCAAATCAGGTTCTCCTCACTCATTGGATTTATCACCAAGTTTTCTGTTTTTAAGTTGACAGAGAAGCATTAAGCATGGTATATATTCATATATATGCTGCAAGCACACTTTGTTCTGCAAGATTTGTAGTACTCTATGAAACCTGCATTGGCATGGCTAAAGCATATGGGTGGTTTCTTCTATCTCATGCAAACCATGTCCAATAATCAAAATTGAAGAATATATTAAAGATTAAGATGTTATTAGTAATCATTCATAACCCAAGAGTATAAATGGCACTTTTTGAAGTCTTGTATTTTTGGACATCAAAAGATGGTGGTCCTTGTTCAATGATGTGTTAAATGTACAGTTTAAACCAGGGTGGGGGTGGCATTAGGTCCACCGAGTCAGTAGCAACCCTACATACAGTAGAACCAACACTGCCCAAGCCTGTGCCATCTTCATAATTGTTATGCTTGAATTCATTATTGGGTTGTATTTTTTCAAAAGAGATTTGGTTGTTCTTCTTGAAACCCAGGATATCTTCAGTATTCTCAACCAACACCATAGTTCAAATGCATACATTTTTCTACTGTCTTTCTTATTCATTGACCCCTTTCACATGCACACTGTGATAGCTGGTCCAAAATGTGAGGAGGTACCACTGCTCATGTTTCATTGGTAAAAGTAACCATGGAATGAAACAGTGTAATTTTTCTTTAGAACTATGTGGCCAGTCACAGGATCCAAGCCAAAATGGTTTATATTGCACAGGTGAAGCACAGGAAAATCATAACTGGCCTGATGTGGCAGTGCTATTTGCGCAACTAGATCTTTCTTATGATGAAAAATAGTATTGTTTCTCATAATAAGTACATGATCAAGTTATGACTGCATTTCTCTTTCTCCACTGTTTCAGAACCTTTTCTAATTCTGTAGGGTAAGAAAGCTGTCTAGATAGAGACTCATCTGAGAACTTGCCAACTTCAAACATTGGGACTAAATGGCCTTTCAAGCTTGATGAAAAGTTTTTCCATCATTAAGAATGCAATCAGAGTTACGTCAAGGAAGAACCAATGCACTTTCTTTATCCTGTGGAACAGACTCAAACTGCGTGTACTGACTGTGTGAGCTGCATCTTCTTCTCTTTCTTTATTAAATACTTTTACTGGGGGTTCTTATGTCTCTTATCACAATCCATGCATTCATCCGGTGTGTCAAGCACATTTGCACATATGCTGCCATCATCATTTTCAAAACATTCTCTTCCCACTTGAGCCCCTGATATCAGTTTCCCATTTCTTTCCCCTCCCTCCCCCTTCTGCCCTCCCTCACAAACCCTTGGTAAGTTATAGATTATTATTTTCATATCTTCCATAGTCCTCCATCACCCCTCACCCACTTTTCCAGTTTGTCCCCCTGAGAGGGGGGTTCTAGGTTGATCCTTGTGATCAATTCCCCCTCTCTCCACCCACCCTCCCCTAACCTTCCTGGCATCTCTACTCTCATTTTTGGCCCTGGAGGGTTTATCTATCCTGGATTCCTTGTTGTTGCAAGCTCTTATCTGTGGCAGTGGGCATGCTCTGGTCTAATCCAATTTGTAAGGTAGAATTGAGGTCATGATAGTGGGGTGAAGGAAGCGTCAAAGAGCTAGAAGAAAGTTGTGTGTTTAATCACACAACTGTACCCCGACTCTCTCTTCTTTTCCCTGTGATCCCTCTGTAGGAGGCCTTTCCATTTTTGTCAGTGGATTTCTTTTTGTTGTTGTTGTTTTGCTGCCATTGCTATTGTTTTCTTGAGCTAGATCTTGACAATTTGTATCAGCATCGGTAGCTGGCATAATGTCTCATTCAGGCCTCTGACTTTCCCTGTCATCCTGTGAGAGAAGCACATTCTGTGCACCGAGAGTAGTCTTTTATCTGTGTACAGCTAGAATATTTCACTATGTGAATGAAGTTGATCCAAATTTATTACTTGTCTTTTCTTATGGACAAAGTTCAATCAACCAGACCTTGAAACAGCATTATTCCCTTGGGATAAGCCTGTCTCAAAGGCATTTGCAAGAAGCACAGCATTAGTACACTCCTCTATGGAACAAAGATCTTACAGAGCATCAAAAAAATCACCTTGCTCTCCATTCATAACAAAACCTTCAAGAGGAGGAATTGCCACACCACTACCATCAGATTTGGGCACATCCAGATAAATAAGGCATTTGTTACACAATCTGTGTACTACATTGTGATCTAGTGATCTAGAGAGCTGACGACTTGAATTGATGATCTGGTCAATAGAGCATTTTTAAGGCAACAAATTTTTTTTTCTTGGTGCCTTGGTTATTAGGCCTGCTCCTGGGGTTATCTGGGCAGGGATTCAGAAAAGCGTACTGGATAGACCGCCTCAGCTCTAGTTCCTTAGATAAGCTGTTCCACTATATTTTCAGCTATGAAGTTTTATTACTGTACTAATTTATCCTCCTCGTTTTAAATAGCAACATTTAGACCCACAATTACAAGATAAGACTAAAAAGGTAAGAAATATTTGAAAAAACTGAAAAAGGTAGATATATAGAAAGTGTCAGGGTAATTTAGAATGTTGAAAACGTAAGAATTTGTAGCAATTTTCATAAATATTTTGAAAATAATTTTTCTTTTTCAAATTATACAGTAAACATTTCAGAGAACATTTTAATTCATAGGAGCCAATGGATAATTCATGTTAAATGTTTCATCAGTGAGGATGACTTCCAGCTTCTTGAAAAGAAAAATTCTAGGTCGGTTTAAAAAAAAAAGAAAATTCTAGAGGGCGGGGGGAATGGCGACCCGATAGGACTCATCCTCTGGAGCTCCTGCTGCCAGACCAGAAAATTGGGAGGTAAGGTGAAGGAAACGGATAGGTGGAGTCCTGAAATTAGAACTAGGGTACCAGGATCTCTCCTGAACCTTTTTGTGTGGGATTTCGACTCATAAAGCAAACCAAGAATTCTCTAAAGTGCTCTAGCTTTGGCGAGCCTGCGGTCACCGGCTGTGCCCTTGTTAGGAGCAAGTATTTCTCCAGACTGACACCCAAGAGGAGACAAAATCCCAGAAACAAGGGGAACCCCACACCGGAGCTCACACCCTGGGGAGTGGTGGTGGCAGGTAACCATAATTTAGAGTAGATTTTTACCTCAGGTAAATCGCAGTGTGGGAGAAAATAGGAGGAAAGTTGGGAGTCCAGGGAGCAAATTTAGTTCAAATTGACCAAGAAGGAAGCAACCCCCCTGGATAAACTGGATTTCCTCCTCTGGGGTTCAGCCTGATAGCCCCCAAGCAGGAGCACATCACAAGCATAATAGCAATAAAAAAGGTGAAATATATATTATTGGTTTAAAACTCAAACCCAAGTCTGGTTGCTCAGCTCCAAGGAGCACATAGGTGGGAGACCTTAACATAAACCAGCATAAGAAGAAACCTAGCTAGGAATTCCAGAACTCAGCTACAGGGCCTCCCAACTTTTTGCATAACAAAGATCCACTGTAGCAAGTGTCAGCTTCAAACACCACAGAGCTACAGTCCAGAGACTGTGGAAGACAATTCAATTTGATTTTATTCAAGCTGGCCAGGGGGATAAAAAAAATCCTCTGATCTATTAAGCACCAGCAGACTCGATAGGACAATAAGCCCCAATTTCTCTCAGCGATCCTACACATAGCTGTGGAGGCCCTGCCTGTCATGGGGCCCTAGACGGGGCTGTGGGAACACCCCAGGCACCCCCTCCCCTGCTGCAGTGCTACACATACAGCACAAGGCAGGTACACCAATGAACTCCAGTACTCAACTGACACCTGGCTACGACTGTGATCTTGCCTTTGAAGTAATCCCACACAGCAGCTGTGGAACCCTACATCAAACGGGTACACCAACCTGCTACCTTGAGGAAGAGTTGGAACTCCTCCTCCAGCCTACGGACAGGTGATCATGTCTCAGTTATCTCCTTACCCACTACTCTCTATTTCTTCTCACTCTATTCACTAGCCCTTCTATTTTTCCTACCACAGTCAGTCTCAACAAGCTCAGGTTTGTGTTGGGGTTTTATTTTCTCTCTTTCTTCTTTACCCCTCTTTTTTCCCTTCTTTTCCCCTCTTTCTTCTCTTCTCTCCCACTCTTTCTTATCATATGCCACTACTGGCTTCCAGGTCACTACCCTCCCCTTAGGGCAAATCAACCCAAATAGCAGGAAGAACTCCAGCCTGCCCTCCGTGGGAGTGCTGTACACTACACAAGGCAGCTGGGACAGTCATCTACACCATGCTGCGCTGCTGAGGAAGCCTCTGCCAGACCTCTAACGCAATCTCGTCAACCAGGGCAATTCTGCCCAGCACCACTGGGTTCCGGCATTAAAAGGGCTCACAACCTGCCATTGTGGGGCAGGGTCTAAACCTCTCTGGCCCCACATTCAAGCAATCAGGGATCACCTATCTCTTTATTCTTTATTTCCTTCTCTATCTCCTCCCTATTTCCCATCAGAGCCAATATTAGGGAACACAGTTGATTTCCCCCCTTCTTTTTCTTTATACTCTTTTCCTTTCTCTCCTCTTTCTGTCTTTGTTCTCTTCGCATCTCTCTCTGCTCCCTCTCATCCCTTTCACATGCCACTGCGGGTTCCCAGACCCTACACTCGGCCTAGGGCAGCGCTGTTCTCCCAGTGGGCAGCCTGACCCCTAAGACAGTGCTGCACACAGGATGTCAGTGCTGCACACAGCACAGCATGGGGCCAGCCATTTAACTATTTTAAAATTCTCCCTCCTTCTCCCTCCTTTCTCTTCTATTTTCCTTTCTTTGTGTTCTTTTTGTGTTTTCTCCTTTTCTCTTCTTCTAGCTCTTTGCTATTTCTTACCACAGCAGATATACTTCTCCTTTTTAGTTGTTTTATTTTCTTTCTTCTTTTTTAAAAACTGTTTTCACTTTTGTTTACTCTCTGCATTTTGGTTGTGTGTGTGCTAGTGGGTGTCAGTTTGCTTGGCATTTTTTCCCCAGTCTGTGTCTTCCTCTTTCTCTCTTTTTCCTCTTCTTGCACTCTCTTTCCTATCACCAGACACTAGCAGCCTCCAGGCTACTCCCCTCAGCCTAGTGCAACTCTGAAGGCCCAACTAGGGGAGCTTCCACCGCATTTATTGGCTTGGCAAGCAGCTGGGGAATTCATGCCAGTCCTCTCCACACACCAAGCAGCAGAGGGTTCTCCCCTACAAAAAGTGGGGGCATCCCCAGCCTAATGCCTGAGGCCCTACAAGTGACTGGGGCAAACACCGGACCACCACTTGTGGGGCTCCATACTACTGCGGGAACATCCACCAAACTTCCAAGGCGATCTTTCTGTCTACGGTAATCCCCCTGCAAGCTACAGAGCTCTACAGCAAAATGGGTTCGCCCGCACACCCTCCTCAGCACTACAGTTGCAGAGAAAAACACCACAGGTCAGCCAAGGTGCTCCAAGAACTGTGAAGCCTACTTAGAAATCGGCCAGGGAAGTGACACCCTCGTGGGCCCACAACAACACAACCAGTGTCACATTGAGAGGAATATAAAACACATACCAAGTAAAGGAATACTGGATGGCTAGGATAAGACTGAAAACTCAGGAAGATATAGCGATAGCCTGCCCCTTCAGTACAGCTACCAGCAGGTAGTTCATAGAAGTGTTCATACGAATCCCCTAAGAGAGAGCCCAGGGCTCTTTGACTCAGGAAGATGGCTCCAGGCTCCTCTAAAACAACATGTAAACAGCAACCAGTTCTAACAATTTCAACGAAAAAGCACGAGAACAAAAGACAATGCCAGAAGAAGTCATGAACCTAATGATGGGCAAAGAAAAAGCACATAATGATCTACCACAAAAAGAAATTTTCAAAATGCTACTTAAAGTCATAAAGGATATGAGGGAAGCAATGCAGAAAAAGATGAAACGATAGAGGAGATAAAGGCAACACACCAAAGGAAAATACATAGAATATATATGCACCTAATGAGAGACCTTCAAAATTCATAAATCAAACACTCCAAAAAATGAAAAAAGAGATCACAGGCTCAACAATTATAGCTGGTGACTTTAATATACCACTCTGGATAAGACAGATCATTGGGAAAG
Organism: Tenrec ecaudatus; assembly: GCF_050624435.1. Lineage (NCBI taxonomy): Eukaryota > Metazoa > Chordata > Mammalia > Afrosoricida > Tenrecidae > Tenrec > Tenrec ecaudatus. The sequence goes on from NC_134530.1 coordinate 105,155,432, forward strand.
AAACTCAACAAGGTGACTGCAGATCTAAATAACACAATTTGATTAATTGACTTCATAGATATTTTCAGAGCTTTCCACCCACATGCAACAAAATTCACATTTTTTCAAGCCCACATGGCACATATTTGAAAATAGACCACATGCTGGGACACAAGTCGAACTTGAGTAAATTCAAGCACATAGAGGTTATGCAGACACCTCTCTCCGATCATTGTGCCATAAAGCTGGAAATTAACAGAAGGACAGTGAAGAAAACAAGGGAAAACGGAGGATGGGCAATTTCCTATTGCAAAAGAAGTGGGTATTGACCCAGATCAGAGATGAAATCAGGAAGTTTTTAGAAACCAATGAGAACGAAAATATAATGTACCAAAACCTGTGGGATACAGCAAAGGCATTTTATCAGAGGAAGGCTGATCGCAATAAATGAACACATTAAAAAAGAAGAGAGACTCTTGGATGATATGCTGACACAAAATTTACACCAATTAGAGCAGAGTCAACAGAAAAAAAAACTACTAATAGCAAGCAGATAGATATAATAAAAATCAAAGCATAGATACAGGAGAGGGAAAACAAGAAAACTATGGAAAAAAATTAATGCCGCTAAAAGTTGGTTCTTTTTAAAGAATTAACAGAATTGATAGACCTCTGGAAAACCTAACCAAAGAAAGGAAGGAACAAACGACATTTGCAAGGATGAGGGATGAAACAGGGGACATTACAACAGACTCCAATGAAATCAAAAGGATAATTACACAGTAATATGAAGGTCTCTATTCTAACGAATTCAACAGTTTGGAAGACATGGACAAATATTTAGAAACACGATCCTTCCCTAGACTATCCCTGATGGATGTCAACATCCTCAACAGCCCCATAGCAATGGAAGAAATAGACAACACAATCAAAGGATTACCAACAAAAAACTCCCAAGCTCTTTCTATGAAGTTAGTATAACTTTGATACCTAAAGCAGGTAAAGATGCCACAAGAATTGAGAACTATAGACCAATATCCCTAATGAACACCGATGCAAAAATTCTTAACAAAATACTGACCAATAGAATACAAAAGCATATTAAAAAATGATTCACCATGACCAAGTGTGATTCATACCAGGGATGGTTCAACATACAAAAGACCATCAGCATTATTCACCACATTGGCAGGAAAAATGACAAGAACTACATGATAATATCGATTGACGCGGTAAAAAACATTTGAGAACGTCCAATACGCATTCCTATTTAAGACACTTAAGAAGATAGGAATAGAAGGAAAAATCCTCAGTATTATATAAACCACATATTAAAAACCAACAGCTAATGTGGTAGTCAATGGAGAAAAGACAAAAACAATTCCACTGAAAAAGGATGCCCCTTGTCCCCACTTCTATTTAACATCGTACTGGAGGTCCCAGCTAACAACATAAGACAAAGGAAAGATATTAAAGATATTCAGCTAGGGAAGGGAGAGGCTAAATTATCATTATTCGCATACAATATGATTCTATATATTGAAGATCCCTTAAATTCCACAAGTGGAGTGTTAGAAGCAATAGAGGTATATGGCAGAGTGACAGGATACAAAATCAACAAACAGGATTCTATTGGACTGTTCTACACATCAGACAAGGTCACAGAAGAGACAATTAAAAAGGTAGTACCCTTTATAATAGCCAAGCTCAAATTGAAATGCCTAGGGATATACTTGACTAAAAAAACAAAAGTTTTGTATGAGGAAAATTATAAAACACTACTTCAAGAAATTAAGAGTGACCTCAACAAATGGAACAATATCCCATGCTTGTGGATTGGCAGACTGAATATAGTAAAGATGTCAGTTCTGCCCAAGGCACTATATAAGTTCAATGCTATCCCAATACGAATACCACCATCCTTCTTCAAAGAATTGGAAAAACAGATGACCAACTTCATATGGAGGGGGAAGAAGCCCAGAATTAGCAGAGAACTCCTCAAGAAGAAGGACAAAGTGGGAGGACTTGCTCTACCTGATTTTAGCACGTACTATACGGCCACGGTAGTCAAAACAGTGCGGTACTGGCATAATGACAGATATATAGACCAATGGAAAAAAGCTGAAGACCCAGAAATAAAAACATCAGCATACAGGCAACTGATCTGTGATAAGGGTCCCAAAAATATTACATGGGAAACAGATGCCATCTTCAATAAATGGTGCTGGAAAAAATGGATATCTATCTGCACAAAAATGAAGCAAGAGTCTTACCTCACTCCATGCACAAGAATTAACTCAAGGTGGATCCTAGACCTTGAGATAAAACCCCAAACAATTAGGACCATTAATGAGGGAACTGGGACAAACCTGAGAACCTTGGCACAGGGAATACATAGGCTATCAGAAACAGGGAAGGATACAAATACAGAGGAGTCACAAATAGACCAGTGGGATATACTGAAGATAGACATCTGTGTACATCGAAAGAATTCACCAAGAGAATAATAAGAGAGTCCACTGACTGGGAAAACATCAGACAAAGGCCTTATTACTAACATCTACAATCCTTTGCAAGCTTACAATAAGAGCAAAAACTAATTGCCTACTGAGGAAGTGGGCTAAGGGCCTAAACAGAAGCCTCACAGAGTCTGAAATCCGAAAGGCCAATAAACATATGAGAAAATGTTCCAGATCACTAACTATAAGATAAATGTAAATCAAAACAACGATGAGATACCGCCTAACACCCTCAAAGATAGCCCAATTCAAAAAATCAGAAAGCAACAAATGTAGGAGGGGCTGTGATGAGATAGGAACTCTCATCCACTGCTGGTGGACCTGTAGGTATGTACAGCCACTATGGAAATCGATTTGGCAATTTCTCAAACGGATGGAACTTGAGGTACCATACGACCCAGCAATCCCCCTACCGGGTATATACCCAGAAGAAGCAAGAAAAAAACCATGGCCAGACATCTGTGCTCCAATGTTCATTGTGGCAGTTCACAATCGCCAGGAGTTGGAAACAACCCAAATTTCCATCAACAGAAGAATGGATTAAAAAACAGTGGTACATACATACAATGGAATACTATGCATCGCTAAAAAGCAGTGATGAACGAACGCATGAAGCATATCACCGCATTGGAAGAACTGGAGGAAATTATGCTAAGTGAAGTAAGCCAAGCTCAAAAGGACAACTATAACATGAGTTCGCTGAACTAAGTTTATATATATATATATATATATATATATGAGAGAACAGAAAGGTAAGTGCAAAAAGGGCACAGGGAAAAAGCTACTGTATACAAACACTCCAGGGGTGAGGTACAGGTAGTATGGCAGGGACCAGACCAAATCCAGGGATACATATGGTAACCAACAAAAAAGGGGGTGGAGGGAGGAAAGGGGAAAGAAAAAAAAAAGATGTGTGATGGAGAAATAGGGCACTGACCCACCCAAGAGGAGGGTATTGATTGTTTCTCCCAGGGAAAGAGGGACCATATATAAAGTCAGTGCCAGATGAATGCAGTGTGCCAGCAAGGAGTGGGGAGCCAGTGAAGGGGCCTGAGGGCGCGGTCTCCATACCAGCTATGTGGACAATTGCCCTTCCCCCCTGAAGAATGTACTTGAGAGGACGGCACTGAAGCTGCAACTAGGGGAGAGGAGCTGGTCTGATCACAGCAAATGGGAACAAATAAAGGGGGAAGAAGAGAGAGTGGAGCACAACCTGGCCCATCAGGCCTGGAGGACGATATCCCCACTCTGACCATCCAATGGACAGAGTGGACAATATGACGGATCCCACTACAAGGTATGCCATCCCTTGATGGCCCAGGACCCTAAGGGGGACAACACTGGAGACTCAGGGTCGGGAATGGCCCAGATTGACTCTATGACACCGAGGCAAACCACTAAAAGCGTGTGGCAGAGCAATTGTAGGAGCAGAGCAGGGAGTTCCTGAGTGAATACAAAGGACAGACTCTGGTGCCAAAGCATTGGACCTGACTGAAGGATATGCCTAGAGATCAAAAATCAGACCTTGATCTATTTACAGGTTCTTTCTTTAAATTTTTTTTTCTTTTAATTAATTTATTCTTCTATTGGTAATTGGTTTCCTTTTTTTGTTGTCATCGCTGTGTTCTCACTCATTGCCTATCTTGTTATGGCTTGATTTTTGGTGCATATTATTATCTCTTACAGATCTATCTAGATAAGATAGACTGGATGAATAATCTGGAGGAGAAAGCAATGGGACCAATGGGTCCAGGGGGACATGGGTGAGGGGGAGGAGGAGGTAAGAAGGTGGTGCTAACCAACCCAGGGACAGGGGAGCAATAAGTGATCCAAAATCAGTAGCAAGGTGGGTGTGAGGCATGGACAAGGTAATCAAGAGAAATTACTGAAACCCAAATGAAGGCTGAGCATGATAGTGGGACAAGAAGAAAGTAAAAGGAAATAGAGGACAGAACTAGGTGACAAAGGATATTTATAGAGGTCTAAAGACTGGAATGTACATATGTAAATATATTTATATAAGAGTGTGAGTAAACATCCATATGCATATATTTATAGGTTTAGTATAAAGGCAGCAGATGGATATTGGGCCTCCATTCAAGCACTTACTCAAAGTAAGAACATGTTGTTCTATTACATTGGCATGCCAGGATGCACACCTTCTCAACATGATTACTGAAGAAAAATGTGTACATATGCAAATGTGGTGAAGAAAGTTGACAGTGCCCGGCTATCAAAAGATATAGCGTCTGGGGTGTTAAAGGCTTGAAGATAAACAAGCGGCCATTTACATGAGAAGCAGCAAAGCCCACATGGAAGAAGCACACCAACCTGTCTGACCACGAGGTGTTGAAGGGACCAGTTATCAGACATCAAAGAACTAAAAATCATATCAATGGTTGCCCATCTCCCTGATACAATCAATGAAGAAAAACGTGTGCATAAGCAAATGTGAAGAAAGCTGATGGTGCCAGGCTATCAAAAGATATTACATCTGGGGTCTTAAAGGCTCAAAGATAAACAAGTGGCCATCTAGTTCAGAAGCAACAAAGCCTACATGGAAGAAACACACCAGCCTGTGTGACCATGAGCTGTTGAAGGGATAAGGTATCAAGCATCAAGGGGAAAAAAATCCTATCAGTGTAAATGTGGGTGAGTGCAGAGTGGAGACTCAAAGCCCATCTGTAGCCAACCAGACACCCCCTTACTGAAGGGTTATGGGGAGGATATAAACCAGCCAGGGTCCAGGGTAGCAACAATGAAACATATAACTTTCCTCCAGTTCTTAAATGCTTCCTCCCCCCCACTATCACGATCTCAATTCTACCTTACCAATCTGGCTAGACCAGAGGATGTACATTGGTACAGATAGCATCTGGAAACACAGGGAATCCAGGACAGATGATCCTTCAGGACCAGTGGTGAAGGTGGCGATGCCTGGAGGGTGGAGGGAATATGGGGTAGAAAGGGGGAACTGATTACAAGAATCTACATATAGCCTCCTCCCTGGGGGAGGGACAGCAGAGAAGAGGGTGGGGGTGGGGGGGAGACATTGGACAGTGTAACATATGACAAAGTAATAATAATTTATGAATTATGAAGTGTTCATGAGATAGGGAGGAGTGGGGAGGGAGGGCGAAAATGAGCAGCCATTATTAATGGCTCAAGTAGAAAGCAAATGTTTTGAGAATGATGGTGGCAACAATGTACATATGTGCTTGACACAATGGATGGATGTATGGATTGTGATAAGAATTATATGAACCCCCAGTAAAATGATATTTAAAAATATAAAAAATAAAATAACATGAATACATTAAAAAAAGAAAATTCTAACTTTTCTTTTAAGAATTTCTGTACACAGGTGGAGAAATTGGTCCATCTTATAATAAATCTGTAACATTTTAATTTTAATATATGTATTTGTAGTCTGATAGGCCCATTTTGGGTGTCAGAATATTCTAATTTAAATTTATTGTGCCAAATTCACTACTAGTCAGTCCATTACAATTTACAGTAATTCTATAGGATGGAATGGAACTTCTCCTGTTGATTTCCGAGGCTGTAAATCTTTATGGGAGCAGTAAGTCTCATCTTTCTCTTACAGAGCAGCTGGTAGGTTTGACCAGCTGACTTTACACATAGCCCACTACACCATCAGGGCTCCTTATTTATTGTACAGTAACTCATTTCTGGTCCCTTTTAAAGATATCTGTAATTGCCGGCTCTTTAGGTTGCAATAAAGGTGAAGTGGTCCTTGGGGAAAATTCCAAGTTCATGTAATTTGCACTGTTCAAATAGATCTTTGCATCAAAGGACACCATGTGAAATATAACTTGACCTGAATATTTAGTACAACACAAACTACTTTCAATACAGGCAGTGTGCATTTTATCTCAGGTTAGCTACACTGCATTAAAATACCTTAATTTTCTATGAGCGGGCAAAGTGAAGAGTGGTATGTGGCATATGTTCCGCATCTCACAATTTAGAGCTGATAGGGGGAAATTGGTACCATTTTTGGAATCCGTAGATCATGTAGCCAAGAAGCAAGTTTAATATTTGAGGCATCAAAATATGTGTTTGCTAGTGTTATCTTTATGTCCTCTGTGATATAACCAGCCTTGCCTCTATGTCAATTTCCACTAGCTTCACTGGAAGGAGATTACTACTACATTTCTAATGATGATTTATACTGATTCAGAAGATTGATCTACTAGTTCCTTCCTATGTCAACAAGCCCTAGAAAATCAAATATCAATAAAACAAACTCACTACCGTCGAGTCAATGCTGACTCATAGTGACCCTCCAAGACAGAGTAGAATTGTTCCTTTGGGTTTCCAAGGCTCTAAGTATTTACAGGAGCAGAAAACCTAGTGGTTTTGAACTGCTGATGTTGCAATTAGCAGTCCAAGATATAACCCATTATCTTAAATTGGCTAATGAATCAGAATGTTTCTCACTGTTAATAATATCTTTACAATCTTATAATAGTACACAAATCATACTATCTTCAGTCCTTTACCATTATATATGATAAATATTAAGGGTATAACAGGTGATCTGGCTGTACTTTAGTAGTTTCTCAGAGTATTTGTGCTTATCTTTCTTGATGCTTAAATGTTATTTCTGTATCGTAACAAATCGCAGATAATATACAGAACCACCACATATTCCTTATGTGAAAGTCCAAGTCTCTGCCTCACATTTGCTGCAACGTTCCCCGGGGGTAGCTGTGCCGATGTGGAACTCTGTGTCTATGTTCACAATGGGAGAACCATGCTAGCAGAGGTGCACCTGCAGGTCCCAGTCTCACACTGAGTATGGCTGAACTGCAGGGTAGGGGAGTAGTGGTTAGGAGTAGAGGAGTGTGGGATGGAGGGGAGAGGAAAGGGGACATCTTCCCCCTGATTAGGGCTTCCAAAGGCCCAGCAAGGCCAGGTCAGGCTACAGGCACTAAGGGGCAGTGCCTTGGACACTTTCAGAGAATTGATGTATTTCTTGTAAATAGATGGAGTAACAAAAGCTTTATGTCTTTTTAAAAATAAGCAAGCAAACAAAATAAAAATAGAAATCAATAATAAACATATCTGCAATTGTAGTCAATACTTTAAGAAGATGAAAGAGTTAAGGCTTCATTAATTTTGAACTTTTGGGGGGCCTACCTAGGTTTGGGTAATTCTCTGTTGTTGTGGGCTTGCATTCAATTTTAAGTGGCCATTCTCTCAGTGATAAAAAGGATTGAATTTCAGCTGCAGAGGGAGCTAGAAAACAGTTATGGACCTAAACCACGAAAGTTTTAGAGTAGTGGATTATAATTCATCTTTGTTCTTGTTCCAGCATTTCAATACATTTTTATTTCTCTGGGAGAGAGCATGTAGTTTTATAATTAAGAGGGGCAAGATAGGACCCCTTGTGTTTCTTGCTGTGGTTGCTGGTTGTCGTTTTCATGCTGGACTGGGATGGAAAAAGCAGGTGTTAATTCAGAAGCACTGAGAAGGCAGCGAGGGCTACTTGCATGCACAAAGACTGGAGAGAGACCTAATCAGCCCTCACATTCCCATCAAACTACTTAATGAATCCCAATTGTCAAAGGTAACCAAGAAAGAGCATGTCTTTTCTTATTTCTTATATGGTTAAGAATTTGTGTTGGAATTGATGATAGGCTTGGTATTTTTCACATAGTGGACACAATTTATATACATAGCATCAGCCTTTATTAGTGGAAAACAAAAACAATGCATTGCAAATGAGTTAAACTTAGCATTATTGTTAATTAAATGTGTAATTTTAAGCAAATCACTTGCAAAGTGCCAGGATTTTCTTTTCCTCTTCTGTAAAGTATATATGATGTTGTTCGTTTTAAATGTTGTATCATATAGTTTTAAATATCCCTCAAGTTCTTCCCTATCATCATTTAATATCTAATCCATATTCACAAACACATTTTCCCAAATATCCCAAAATATGGTTTTAGAGCCTTATTTTTTATCAATGCAATTAGAGTTCACACGTTGTTTTTAATTTTTTGTCTCTGTGGTCTTTGGAGTAGTTCTCCCATTTCTTTCATGATATTGGCTCTGGGATAACCATAGAATATGCCACTGTCATGAATTGGATTGTGCCTCATGCCTCTGCCCTTAAATACCTGTCAACGTGCGGTTTGGCAGTTATGTAATGAAGTAATTTGACAGACAATGTTGGGATCATCACCTGTGCTGTGAGCTGATGTGATGCAACATATGGACTTGGGTCAGAGCCTTGATCTGATATCAGGGGAGTTCTCTTGATCTTACAAGAGATAAAAAAAGAGAGAGAAGGAAGCAGAAAGAGAGAGGGACTTGACTGAGAAGGAAGAGGCAGGAGCTTAGTGCGTCCTGTGGATCTGAGAGCCCAGAACTGAGAACCTCCTAAGCTCAACAAGACCCATGTTGAGCCGGGGGAAAAACGCTGGATCTATAGATGTTGAAAGGAGACAAGGACCTTCCCCCAGAGACAGGGGAGAGAGAACACGTACTCTGGGAGCTGCCACCTTGAATTTGGAATTTCGGCTTCTTACACTGTGAGAGTACAACGTTCTCTGTGTTAAAGCATCTCTTTGTGGGATTCTGTTTTAGCAGCACTAGGTATCTAAGACACCCGTATTCTAGATATGTTCTCATCCTGATGCTCAACTTTTCCCTCTATTAATATTTTCTCTAAACTTTATTAGATCCAATGTAAACTTTTCTCACAAGCTTCCTTTAGCGGTGACAGTGAAGTGATTTTGCACCACGTCGGAAGGTGCAGGATGCTAGATCGATTCACCACCAGTGCTGTAACATGCGACCACTTGTTGAAGTGGCACTTGCCAGATCACCCCATTGTCTCCCCTCCAGCTCTTTAATGTTATCTTCCTTTGTTTTTCAGTGTCCTTACAAGGATATATTATGTTGCTCTTGGGTGTCCTGACTATGCCTTGATCCTAGTGACAGCGGAGAGAGAAATCATCTAGCAATTTTCATGATTTCCTTGGACTAAATTTCTAAATCCTTTAACCTGGTCATCCACCAAATGTGAAACAACACTTGGTTGTCTCATAGTAGACCTACTTTCTTCTTTTTAAAAATCTGACTTTTTATTGTGAATTTGTGAGCAACCCCCCTTTGTTCCAAGCACATAATTATATTTCTTTTTTCCTATGTTCCGGCCATTCCCATTCATTTATCTTCAGTGTATTGTAGCCTTCCTCCAGAATCCCTCAGATGTTTTTTCCTGGTTTATGTTTATCACCACCTGTATGATTTATTCCATACCATTAAAAGCATACTGTTTAAGTTATTTTCTTTTTGCTTATAAGTTCAACTTATGGTACAGACCTTTACAATATGTTTGTTTCAACTGGAAGTAAACGTTTTTCAATATTAGGAATTATGTTGATTGAAAGTTACAATCATTGAAAAAGTTGAAAAGGTTCAAATGTGGGATAAAAATTGTGTAAAGAAAAAATGCTTTATTCATCCATGGTTGTGTTAGGCTGTGCCATCTAGAGAAACACAGCTGGTGACACTCATGCGTAAGAAAGAACGTCCTCTCAAGAAGTCACTTTATATCAAGAAGGCAACTCGAGTCCACAAGCAAGTCCCAGGCTAGTAGGGGCCTCTTCCGACTCATGTAGCTGAAGACCGATGACGCAGAAAGGTGAAGTGTGTGCAGGCTCCTTCCAGGCAAGCAGAGAGGGCCAAAGAGCAGAGAGAGAATGAGGCGCTCCCTTTTCTGGTATATAAAAAGCCCACACCCTCAAGAAAGCATTATGATTAGATAGGACCTGACTGGTAGGTTGGTGTGCACCCTACACTTTCACACAAATTAAAATTGATTTAAAGATCTCACTACCAAATTGGTCATCATTTATTAGATGAAAATGTGAGTCAGCATAAGAATGGATGTAAATGCTGCTCTTTGTAAGGGCAAGGAAACTTCGAGACTAAGTTATCACTCAGCAGTGTTATGAATTTTCCTTTCTAATTTTAGGCTAGATATGATTTTTAGGTGGCATATATTTATGAAATTGGGCAGTTCATTCCAGGTGAAGCTTTTATGGCTATGATTTGCTAGGATATATGAGGGGAATCTAAACGTCACTAAAAAATAAAAATCCATTATTTGTAATCCTATTTTTCCATGAACTTTTCGAAGCCTCTCTGATATACTGCTGTTCATTCATTCCTTCTTAAACTGAGTTGACATTCCTGTGTGTTTAACTCAGATTTTCATAGTGTTGCCATGAGAATGATGGCTTTGGAGCCAGAAGCGCTTGACTTAAGTACTAAGTAACTATTTTAACTTATGTCTTCATCATCAAAAGTAAAAAGAAATCCTACTATGCCTAGCTACTACATAGGTTTATTGTCAAAGAAAATTACATAATGTGAAAAACCCCTTGTAATTTATAATGCTTATTCAGGCATAAGGGATTAGAATTTTATTTTTCAATTTATTAAGGAGATCCATAGACTATTTTAAGGAAACATATCTTTTGGTTGAAAATAGTGTAATATTTTGTGTTCCTTTTTTTCTAAATTAGGGTAGAGGTAATTATTTTCCTCAGGAGCTATGAGGCTATATCTGTAGGGAAAAGACGGAGAATGTACTTGCTTTTGAATTCCTTTCTAGTCCTGTGTCTTGCTTATTCTTTATGTTCCTCCTATTTCTTATAGAGTGTCAATGCTGGATTTTGACCTCAAATACCGCTCAATATATAACTGCAGGAATGTGGATAGGTCCCCCCCCCAAAAAAAAGCTAAATGGCTCTGAATGACAATAACCATTGAAGCAGGAAGAAAGGCCTGCAAGTAAAGAGAAGGAATAAGTGGAGAAGGTGAGCAGAGAAAGAAATCTCCTCTGGTGCCTAGAGCAGCTTGACCTACATTTTTTCCAGGAATGCTGTAATCGCTTCAGAGCTTCCATTGTGCAGCAGAGAAAGTTTCAAGGGGCGAGAGGCTGGGGAAGGTAATATGATGGAGGCTTCTCCGAGAGTCTGTCACACTCATCACTCAAGTCATGTGGAGGTCGAAAGGAGGTGTAGTTTCCACATGTGTGTTCTGTAATGTTTAATTAGCAGGAAACTCTGCCCAGTGGCACAGCGGCCGCTATAACACCCTTAAAATTGGCCAAAGCATAGCAGCAAACACACCCCCTTTCAAAATAGAAAAACTGAGGAAAGGAGAATGACATTTCCCCCACTTTGATGATTTATTCTAATAATATAGTTGATTTAATAACCATAAAATTAAACATATTAATGAAACAAAACAAAAATAAACAAAATGATTGAAGATCAAGTGAGTTGTGGGGTGACCACATGATATCATACACAAAGAAAGCAAAAGGTAATTTAAAAACAGACTCGAAAGAAATGAAAAAGGAAGTTAGAGAGATTCTGAAACTTACTCTTGAATGTACAGTACCTAAAGCAATTTAGTAAAAGAACTGAAATTTTCAAAAGGTATCTTGAAAAGACCCATTAAAATATTATGATGAAAGATTTACAGTCTTGGAGTTGGGAAAACACACAGAATTTCTCAAGTTTGAAGGAACTGAAGGAAAAATTAGGCCTCAAGTTGTAATATTGAAGGATTATATGGGCAAAATATTCAACAATGCTCAAAGTATCACAAGATGATGGAAGGAGAGACATTCCTACAAGAGGGATGCGGTGACCTTACTGGAAGCTCAAGTCAAGATGGGATGGAAGAATATATATATCTTGAGGAAGGTGATTATACTTCTATTGTGGGTAAATGGATGGAACAAACTCCCACTGGGCTGTGTGTGTGTGTGATTCTCAATAACACATCGTACCCAAGGAGGAGAATACACCTGGTATCATGTTCCTAATTGGACACTTTTGACCCAGTTTCTATCCAGTCCTTGGTGACCTAGCCCATGTGCTACAGACTCCTGGGACTTTAAACTTTGTCCTTTTGAGGTAGATGCACCACATCCTTCTTAAGTCAACCCTTTGGATTTGATGTGGAAACCCTACTAAATGAACTGGGATTTACCTTAAACTCACAAGTAGATTTAAGGAACTGACATACTCCCTTGGCCTTAAGGCTGAAACAACCTAGTGTAAGAAGGCACAGATGACTGCTATCCGATGGTTCTGGAATTAGTGGTCATTGGACTTTGGTTACTATCTCATGTTGGGAGGATGGCTAATGAATGGTGGACAACAACTACCATATATGTACTATTTTAATATCTTGCTTACATGTATTAGTCTGGTAGGCATGGTTCCGCCTTTGTGAATGAGTGTTATTGAAAGTTTTGCCCTATCACCACCCCCCACTGTTCATTTAAATAGTGTCCAGTCACTTAAGCATTTAATCTGTACAAGTCAATAATTCGTGTACTGCAGTCTGAAACCTGCCTGTACTTGTACAATGCCTTTTTTCTTGGCGGCACTTTGGAGTTCTATACCATTGGTTAAATTAATGGCACTACCAATAGAATTAACTTATGGCCCAGGGGGATGATTTATAATGCTCTATATAAAATGATAGTGTTTCTAAAGGGAGCCAAAGACATATATAAGCCACAGATATATTAATGGATTTTGAACTCACACTTAATTCTAGCCCTAATTTAAGACCAATTAGTTCTTATGTCATGGCCCTACTTGATACTCACCCTCATGAAGAGATCACTGAAGACTGGGTGCTATAGCAAAGGGTGGTGAAGACATCAGATGGTTCCTGGCTATTGGAAAGGATAACGTCGGGGGCCTTAAAGGCTTGCATTAACACAAGAAGACATAGAAATGAAGCGTCAACTAAGTCCACATGGAGAATTGCTTCATCCTCTGTGATCCAATGATTGTAAATACTAAAATCTAAATCTGAAGGAAGGAATAGTATCAGAGCTTAATTTGTGAACACCTGGTTTTGATTTTTTATTTGTTCAGTAAATCATTTGGTGAGGGGCTTGTACCACAATCCATACATCCATCCATTGTGTCAAGCATATTTGTACATTTGTTGCCATCATCATTCTCAAAACATTTTCTTTCTACTTGAGCCCTTGGTATCAGCTCCTCATTTACCTCCTCCACCCCCCCACAAACCCTTCACACACCCTTGATAATTTATAATTTTTTTCATGTCTTAGACTGTCGGATGTTTCTCTTCACTTGCTTTTCTGTTGTCTGCCCTCTATGGAGGGGGTTATATGTAGATCATTATGATTGGCTCCGTTTTTCTCCCCCACCTTCTCCTTCCCCTCCTGGTATCGCTGCTCTCATTATTGATCTTGAGGGGTTTATCTGTCCTGGATGCTCTGGAACACCCGGTTTGCAGAAGGCTATGGGTGACAGTGGGAGCCTAAAATCCATTTACGGGGACCCCACATGGATTAAGCCTCTGGCCACAGTCCATGAGTGTGAATATCTTGCTATCAGACAGAAGACATTGTAAAGTCAATTATGATCGAAGTAGTTAACTTCTAATACCCTGTCATTTCTTCTTCCCTTTGACCCATTTAAAAGTTGTCGCTGTTTTAATATTTTCCACTCTCTTTTTGATTGAGGTTTTTCCATGTTTTATCTAGTCATTGTTGTTTTTTTCTTTCTTCCTGTTTATGTTTTGCATAATTTCCTTCATATAAACTCAAGGTTAGATAAATCTATAGAAACAATAGCTGAATTGACAATTACCTAGGGACATAGCAGAGCAGGATGGGGGAAATTGAATTTTAGAGAATATTTTCTAAAGTTGATTGTGGTGATGTTTACACAACCCTTCTTAATATGATTAAATTGTATGATTTATAAAGTACATCCCAATAATTGTTTTTAATGCTACAAAGTCAGAGAAACTTTTATTAGGGAAAACAGATGGAATGTATAGACAGAAACACTACCAAAATATAATTGAACAATGTTAAACTGTTTCAAGTGGTGACGTATGATCAAGAATTGATGGCATTGACAAAAGAAGCCAAGATGTTCTGAAGGCAGGGAGGGTGGGGAGTGGGGTGGGAGACAAGGATCCATGAGTTGATGGAATACCAATTGGAATGCTTCCACAAACTATTGCAAAAGTGGGAAGTGCTCAATCAGTCATGCTAAGGCATTTGGAAAGCAGCAACTGGCAAAGACCTATGTTTGAGCTTTTCCAAAAGAAAGGTGATCCCAAATCTGTGAAAATTACTGAACAGTATCATTAATTCACATGCAATTAAGGTTTTACTGAAGATGATGCAAAAGTGATGGCAACAGCACATGGACAGGAATCTGCCAGAAATTCAAGCTGGACTCAGAAGAGCACATTGAATGAGTATTTTATTAGTGATGCCCTATGTCTCTTGACCGAAATATGCTCACATGTGTTTTATTGCACGCGCAAAGGCATCCAACAATGTGGATAATAAGGAATTATGGATAAAATAGCAAGGAGATAGAATTCTAGAACACTTACTGTGCTCATACAGAACCTGTACATGGATGAAGAAGCAGTCCCTTGTTCAGAACAAGAGGATATTGAATAGTTTAAAATCAAGAAAGGTGTGTGTCAAAGTTGTATCCTTTCCCCATACTTATTTAATCTATATGCTCTGAAGATAATCTGAGAAACTGGACTATATGAAGAAGTATGTGAAGACTCCAATGAATGATTTTGATATGCAGATGATGCAATCTTGTTCATTAGACATGTAAAGAACTTGAATCAGTTACTGCTGAAGATCAAAGGTTACCAAACCACAGAGAAACTGGCAGAGCCAAAATTACATAAAAACTTAAATATCACACATCTACCTGGCCAACCAACTGGAGGAAATCCATATTTGTGTCCATTACAAAGAAAGGTGACCCAACAGAATATAGGAAGTATCTAACAATAGCATTAATATTATAAACAAGTTAAAATTTACTGAAGATCATTAAAAAATGGCTGCAGCAGTACATTGACAAGCTACCAGACAATCCAACTGATTTAGAACAGGATGTGGCAAGAAAGATACTATTGCTGATGTCAGATGGATCTTGGCTGAAAGCAGAGAATACCAAAAATCGTTTACTTGTGTTTCATTGACTCTGTAAAGCCATTTGTCTGTGTGGATCACAACAAACTATGGACGGCATTGAGAAGAATGAGAATCCCAGGATACTTCATTGTCCTCACGTGGAATCCATACAAGGACCAAGAAAGCTGACATTCAGAGAGACCAAATAGTTCAAAATTAGGGAAATGTATATCAGAGTTGTATCCTTTTGCCACACTCATTCACTCTACAACCTGAGCAAGTAATCTGAGAGGCTGGACTGCATGAATAAGAATCTGCGTTAGGACTGGAGGAAGGCTCACTAACAACCTGTGACGTGCAGATGACACCACCTTACCTGGTGAAGTTGAAGTGGACTTGAGGCAGTGTGGTAATCATTTCTTTTAGGAGAATTAAACCTGACTAAATCTAAGATGTCGAGGATCAATGATTCCCCCAACTCTTTCATGATGTTATTTAGTTCTAATTTCCCAAATCCTCACTTGAGTATATTCCCTCACATTGCTGGCCTCTGTGAGTCACTACAATGTCCCACAGGAACTCACAAACATTTGAGGAAATGTCTCATGTGGTGGTAAGTGTAGTTCAATCCAACATCCAAAGGTCAGACAGTGGTAAGTCAGATGTTGGGTTGAGAGGACATGGTCCACTCCTGGTTCTTGCCAGTGATGAAATCCTACCCGCTACCTCTCAGAGGGCTCATTTAATATGCAGCAGGGTAGCATTGCAGATAATCCTGTTCAAATTATACACAGGTAAAACCTATCAGTATCTTTCCCCACCTTTAACCGGTCCCATGCAGGGAAACTTCCTTTGGTGGAAGTTACATTGAGTATCAATAGTGCATTAAAATTAACACCTAACCCTTCATCTGCTTAATGACACCTGTGTTAGTCTGGGTAGACTAGAGAAACAAATTCATGGACATACATATGAAAGAGGTTTATATACAATAGCAATTGAATATTGAGAAAACATTCTCAGTACAGAACAAGTCCATAAGTCTGATATTAGCCCATATGTCCCATACCAATCTATAAGGTCTTCTTCAGACTCACGAAACACATGCAATGATGCTGAATGCAGGAAGATCACAGGCCAGTGGGTGGGAAGTCTTCTGGATCCAGTGGTGGTGTAAGCATCTCAGAACTGGCAGGGGTCTCCATGTGGCTTCTCTGTTTCCCGGGCACAGGTTCTATCAGCGTAGTGCCACATCTCTTGTCAGTAGTGCATCTCTAAGGGGGTAAGCGGAGAGAGAATCTGTCTCCTGCCTTCAAGCAGCAAACACCAGAGTTCCCAGAATTCTCAGAAGGCCATGCTCACACAGAGGCCTCATTGGCTATGACCTGATTGACAGACTAGACTCCACCCCTTCACTCTGAATCCTCTCCAGTCCCAAATTGACATCATAATATATGTAACTATCACAACACCCAGACATAATCATCTGTTCTCCACCTCTGGGCTATATCTTATTTATGTTCCGATGACCTGAGGCATCTGGCTGGATATTTTCAGTAGGCATTACCTCTCTACTACTCTTAATCAGCTAGGCTTCTCCCAGGTCACTGCAGAACCAGTGTTTCTCTTCTCAGCTGTAGCACATCATTCCTTACATCCATTACAAGTAATACTAACTACGATAGCCATTAAACAAAGAGTGTGGCCTGATTCATACCCTTTACTAAGGTCAGGTATTAATCTCCTCCTATTCCTGCTCTTTAGCAGATATTGCCTTCTAAAATGGGACTATAGCCACAGGCATATGAAATCAATAATTATATCTCATAAGGGATATGGCTGGAAGAGTCATGTTAATTGAATACAACTCAGGCACTTGCTGTTGCAGATCTAAAGGATACAACCTTTACTATGGGTTACAACTCAATGTAAAGAAAGCAAAAACCCTCACAGCTGGACCAACAAACAGCACGATAATTGGAAAAAATATTAAAGTTGGATCCACAATCAACATTAGTGGAAATAGCAGCCCGGAGATCAAAGGACATATTTCACTGGGAAAATCTGCTGCATAAGACCTCTTCAAAGTAATTAAATAGTAAAGATATAAGTTTGAGAACTAAGGTGCACTTGACCCAAGCTATGGCATTTTTTATGAGCTTTATGTTCATAGGAGAACTGGACAATGAATGCGGAAGACCAGAGAAGAATTCATGCATTTGAATTATGGTATGGGAGAAGAATATTGAAAGTGGTATGGACTCCCAGAAGAACAAATCAATATACCTTGGAGGAAGTACATCAGAAAGCTCCTTAGAGATGAGGATGGCGAGACTTTGTCTCACATAAAGCTCGGTAAAGTAGAAGGTCCGCAAAAACCAGGAAGCCCTTGACCTGAAGAATTGACCTCGTGGCTCCAGCAATGGGGTCGAGCATAGAAGTGTTAGAATGGCATAGGTTGGAACCACTGTGCGGTTCTTTGTATATAGAGAAGACCCAAGGGCACTAGCAACAGCAGCACCTTTCCAGAATTTCTGACCTAGGGTTGTTGTGGCTGTTAGGTGCTGTGGATTTGGTTATATTGTCACTTGAACAAAACTGTCTGGTCCTGCGGCAGCCTCAAAACCATTCTTATGTTGGTGTCCTCTAATTGCCTTTTGCACTTAAAAAAATCATTTTATTAGGGGCTCATACAACTCTTATCGCAATCCATATATACATCAATTGTGTAAAGCACAATTATACATTCATTGCCCTCATCATTCTCAAAACATTTGCTCTCCACTTAAGCCCCTGGCTTCAGCTCCTCATTTTCCCCTCCCTCCATACTCCCCCCTCCCTCCACACTCCCCATCCCTCATGAACCCTTGATAATCTATAAATTATTATTTTGTCATATCTTACACTGTCTGACGTGCCCCTTCACCCACTTTTCTGTTGTCCGTCCTCCCAGGGAGAAGGTTATATGTAAATCTTTGTAATTGGTTCCCCCTTTCCACCCTACCCCCCCTCCACCCTCCTGCACATTTTTTTAATGTATGCCCTTTATTTCATCCAGCAACTCATCTGTTCATGCGCTTGGCTGCTAAGTGAATGGTTGGTGGTTTGAAGTCACTGGTCATTCGGTGGGAGAAAAATGTGCCATCAACTTCTGTGAAGATGAGCGACTGGGTCAAGTCAACATCGGCAGTTCTCTGCAATGAGGCAGAATCAACCTGACCGCAACTGATTTGCTTTTTTTTTCAACTTTGGAGAGAAAATTTGGTCTTTTCAACCCTTTGAGATTTTTCTGACTCTCAACTAAACTCTATGTTTATTGTGGATAGAATGGACTGCTAAAAAGCAACTCTGGTTTGAGATGGGCTAACTTGGACCCTAAATTGCTTCTTACTTAAAACTGTGGTTTGACACGGATAGTGGTCCACCGACTGTTCTTACTGGTGTGAGAGGAGATATGCACAGCAATGTGACACTGCTAAAATATTTTCATTGTATCTTACAAAAGCATGAGCTTACAATTTGTTGAAACTTAACCAAATAAGCAAGTGGCTCTTCCACCTCAATGGGCTGGGCATCCCTGATTTAAGGGGATTTTGGTAAGGGCCACCGCAGGAGCCAATGCACACAAACATCCTGGCAGGTTTTTACAAGAAAATCTACACTTAAAGTTGCAGCTGGCATGTTTGATATCTTAAGATACAATAGGTGACAGGTGAACTGGCAGATTTAATCAGCAGCTGTCCTAATGCATTACAGAGAATGCCAGCTTCCCAGCTGGGGATTTGGTAATCCCTGTACTTTCTTTGACAGAACCAGGTCTACTTTTTAAGGTCTATCATTCGCAACATCTTACTTCCAAGTGACTATTTCCATATTAGTCACAATTCTTGGGTGCAAGCCAGAAAAATAAGTAAACAGGGAGGAGAGGAGAAGGGGAAGAAAACAAACTTGATACTTAAGCATATGTCAGTCCTTCCTGAAGAATTTAGCCCAATTAGTGATTGGGACTATAAAATACTACCAACATTTTAGTCTTAATTCAGGTAAATTTTCTGTCCTTGTCTTTCAAATAGGGCAGTCCAGGATCTGGAAGGTCAGAGAAGGGCCTGGCCTCCTATCTCCGCCGGGTGCCTATGTCCTACATGGAACAAGTAAGGATGGAGTGGGGAGAAGAAGGAGTCTGGTTAGGCAATGGCTTACACCTTGCTGACTGAGGTGAGTCTTTTTTCTGCTGGTGACTTTTGTTTCTCCATCGGAGAGTGGCTCATGTCTGCACCTCATCTCTCCCACTGGATGGCCTAGCAGGCAGGCTCTCAGTCATCTGCTTAGTCTTTGGATGATGTGCCTTGAGGATTTCCTTGGCTCTACAGCGTGGAAACCTTCAGAAGCAGGTATGCTCAGTGCACTTCAGCTCCATGCAGGAGATTAAACCTGATCCTCTCTGGGGTGTTTGACCTCTGGTGAAGTAGGTGGCTCTCTCAGAGAGCCTGATGCCTCTTTTAGCTTCTCCCCAAGGACCACAAAATGCTCTGTTTTCCTTATTTGAGTTGCAGAATACCACACCTGCCTTGCTTCAGCTCTTCAATGAGCCAGCTCTCAGCAATTCCAGACAGAAACAGCCAGCTGCCCCTTGTTCCATAATCACTTTTCTCTTGTTCCAGAATTACCGTCCAACCTTGACAGATGATTCTCCTAGGAATTCTAGTTTTGTTTTGTTTTTTCCCCAGGATGAGCTTTACCTGCACACATGCTTCTTCATTAGTAAAACTGGTAAAATGCAGAAAAGTCTAATTTTCGAACTGTCATCCTCATTCCAATCATCATCTGCCCTCTCCCCATCTCTAGCCCGTCTATTCAGAGAAAGGATTGAATGTTGTTTGACAAATTCTGCTGAAAGACGGTCACATTCTAAACCATGTGGTAGGGAATCTAACATAGATAGACAAGTAAATTTGAAGGGTGAAGAAAGTGTCTTTTGCTCTTTTCACTCTACTGTTTTCACAGGATCATATTACATTATCTTGTTTTAATAAAAGATATTGATGTGGACCACCTAAACTTCTGTTTATGACATGAAGACAACACCCTCACCCCCACCCCTACCTGCCACACACACACACACACAACACACACAAGAAAACAAACAAACCAACACATACAATCTCAGTATCTCTTCTGGCGGTCGCAGCCCCATGACCTACCTATCCTCTGGTTGAGTCATGAAAACCCACTGTAGGTTTCTCACACAGCATTCTGTTTCCATGCATCAGCAAATGCTCACACACATACCCCTCTTTTCCCTTTGTCCTCCCCTTTCTCCTTTTCTCTCCATCACTATGCTCCATTGTCCACCATTAGTCCTTTCCCTACTGACATGGAGCCAACCATTTCTTCCTGGGATTTTAGCTAAACCAGAGGTATTGCAGGCTACTTTCTTCAATAGTCTTGAGAGCGCAAAGCCCAGCATACTCTCTTTTATGTCTATTACCGAGCACAAGCCTGGCACAAAATACGAATATGCTGCATCGTGCAGTTAATTGATGGTATAAAGGAAATTTAGCATATCCAACTTATATATTGCTTTTTTGAAGTCTCCAGTAGCCTCTCTTCTGTTTATACTTTGAGGTTCATTTTGGAAATAGGTCATTTAAAACCATCAATTTCATGTTCTATCTGTATACGCTGATTGCTTACCTTTCACAAGAATACTTCATAGATAGCAATTCAGTTGTCATTTGTATGATGTAGGTTAATGTCACTGGATGGATTGAATAGCTTGAGTGCTATTTTCCCCCTCAAATATCCTTTCTTTCATAAAATATAGCTTTGAAAGATGAAGGCCCTACAATATCTAGATATAAGAACGAGGAAGATCAGAGGTAGTTGTTCTCCACATTACCAGTGCTCTCATGAGCCAACTTTGTCAGCTTTGATCTAATAACTAACCCAAGATGGATCTTGAAATGACCCAATCTGTAATCCTTCAACAAAGGCACATGAAAATGAATGGGAAGGAAGGGTAGTCAGTGCTATGGTCTTGAGTAGGAAAAAAAAAAAGGCTGGGAAATTTGAATTTTATACAAAGGCTGAAATAACTTATATTTGTGAATACTCTAAGGGAGGAAGTATGCACAGTGGCTTGCCTCATTTGGACCTCATGTGATAGGCCCTATGCCTGATGAGGAAAACAAAGAGAGTGATATATACACTGGACTTTTTTTCAATCCATATCTAACTGACTAATGTGCACAGGGTGTAAAACTCAGAACATAATTCAAAATTTTCTGAGTTATCTTGAAAAAAACCCCAAACATATATCACTATGCTTGACAAAGGGTTTTTAGTTAACTTTATTATTAAAGATACCATTGTTAGTTTATTAATGTGAACCTTTTCCCTTTTAGGGTCCTTGATAGTAAGAATATTTGAGCTGAGTTTAAACAAAAATATATTTGATCAATATTAATCTATATTCTTATCTTTGGTTTGTGATATCAAGATAAAAATTTGTTAAGTCACTAAGCAATTAATTTCTCCAACATCTTTTAGAAAAATATTATCTGTAGCAGAGATATGCCTTATTCCTGCTGATACCATTGGAAAATGGCAAGGGCAATCAAAGTAGAAAATAGACAGAGTTGCTACCTTTCCAGATTTTAGTAAGTACTGTCAAATGAAATAATAATCATATTTGATCTTCTTTGCCCTTGAAGTAACTTCTCCTTTTTTCTTTTTGGCTAAAACTCTCCTTGAAAAGCTCATATACCATCAAAAGGAGTGGCAAAGTAAAAATGCAAGTATACTTCTTTATTTTATGCAATAGAAATAAAATTCTGATTTACTATCAAAGATTGGACTATTAGAGTATTTGACACTAATGCCTTGGACATGTTGGCAAGGAGGGCAGTGATAAGATGACACAATATGCTCGACCTTTCAATTTTCAAGTAAAATGTATTCTTCTAAAGACTTGATCCAACAGACTCCCAGCCTCATTTCTAGTACAAGAATCCAGGCAAAACTGTAAAATTAGTTATATTTCCTCTTACTTATACCCCTTTCCCCTTTAGTCTCCTCTCATTCTGCTGAGGGACCAAAAATTCTACTGCATTTTCCTCTTCACATTTTGAGCTCTCAGCAAAAGATGCAATAAAGCCGGTGAGATACAATGGCTTATAAGAATTACCGTGCTCTCTCCACCAAGGCCCGTTATAACTTAAAAGGAGGAAAAGCTTTAATTTTAGACATCAATGGAATGAGGAGGCATTTCTTTACATCAGAGGGTCCTTCCTGGAATTTCCTAAGCCGTAACACGTAGAAAACAGGCTCACTCACTGCCTTTCCTAAACATAAGGCCAACATAGCTTATGTCTCATTTTTTGTCCATAGGATCTCAGAATTCCAGTCATACTAGTTACAATGCTAATCACTCTCAACCATGTAAGGCAAGTATATTACCAGGAGAACGTATCTGTCGACATCCAGTGATCACAGAGATATGTGTAAGCGTGCTTTGTTTGGCATAGATCCTTGTATGTGAGAGCGGGAGCCCCTTTAGCCATCCTTTCTGACTTACCTTTTGAGATGGAGTCAATACATATTGATGTATTATAAATTCCAGCCCTATACCAATGGTTATAACCCCATTGGGGAGGGAATTCTCTCCAGAGGTGGGACATATTGAGTCTCTTGGTTTCCTTGGGGATACGGGCTGCTGAAAGACAAAGAGCATAACTCCAACAAATCCATTCCTCTGTGTATCAGAACCTTCTCGTAAACATACAGAGAAATCCTGGGAATATCAGAAGAGCTCCCAGTGGAACACATCCCAGACCTCTGTCTGGAATGGCAGAGACCAAAACCAGAGGGGCCAGAGGCTTTGGCATGAGGAGCAGTGCAGAAACAAAGAGATTGTAAGGCAGAGCAGTGGTTGGGCTTCCTAGGCCCTGGAGGAAGACGCAGAGGGTCCAGAGAGAGAGACTTAGCTCCTGGCTCAGGAGAGATGCTGCTGTGAACCACCGACTGCATCATTACTGTTCACAATCCTGACTTGTAACTTGGAAATGCCCTAGTAAACATGCTTAGTCATGAGTATTGTCTGTGAGCTCTGTGTGGCAATTGCAACAAAATCCAAACTCAGAGGAGCAGTGTGTCCTGGGGTCACTGGGATCAGACGGGATAAGATGGAGAATAGAGGCACGTCTGTCCTTGAACTTAAAGCAGTCAGCCTTGGATTTGTGTGGAGTTAGGATCTCCTTCTGCACTGTGTAGCCAAAGGAGATCAGGTATGGCCCCCAAGCTATTTTTTCCCCTTTTAGATAGACATATCTTGGTGGAATTCCTTAATTCTGAAGACAATAAAAAACACAAAATTTCAGGCACAAAAAAAAAAGTTCACTACATTGGCACACCAATCGGCCTGGCTTTTGATATCTGATCTGCAATACTCGAAATGGTAGGACAGTATTTACAGACAGCACAGAGAAAAAGACTAACATTAAAAAATTCAGAGAAGATAAAATTCACCTGTTCTGCCACATCTAACGAGAGAGCTTGAGGAAGGACACAAAGCAAACAAAGGAATCGGTATAAAAGGAGTTGAAGAGGAGAAACAACCACTTAGGAATAAGAAAGAAGGCTTAATTGCAAAAAGGACTACAGACGTTGTAGAGAAAACACTATATGCAATATATGGCAATATATTTGAAAATCTAGATGCTATCAATGCTTACCTAGTAAAAGGCAAATGGTCATTTTGGCCTGAGAATTAGTTGTTGTTGCTAGGTGCTGCTGTGAATTCAAACTCATAGCAACCCAATGTGCAGAAGAACAATGGATTAGTCAGTTCTGTGTTATCCTCACAATTATTGCTCTGTTTCAGCCCATTGTCCATCATCGCCGTCCTTTGCCTTTGCAGTTGTTAGTTGCTGCTGAGTCCATTTTAACCATGCTTCATGTGTGTAGAGTAGAATTTCTCCATAAGGTTGTCATGGCTCTGACTTTAGTGGAAGCAGATTTCCAAGCTTCTTTTCAAAGGCAGCTCTGGCTCGAATTGCCAACTTTTCAGCGCTTAACCATATGTATTACTCATTGACTTTACTACTGGTGGTGTTAGCTGCTGTTCAGTCATTTCTGCATCATAACGGCTCTATGTAAACAGAAACACCTTCAGGTCCGGCACAATTCTCTCAATTGTTCTGATGTTTGAGCCCACCATTGCAGCCACTGTGCTAATCCAGTTCGTTGAGGGTTTTCCCTTTTCCACTGCTCCTCTATTTTTACCAAGCTTGGTATCCTTTATCCAGAGGTTTCTCTCTTGTGATAACACATCCAAAGTATATGTGATGAAATGTTCCAATCCTTGCTTCTAAGAGGCATTCTGGCTGTACTTCTTCCTAGACAGATTTGTTTGTTCATGGTACTTCCAATATTCTTTGCCAGCATCACAATTCAAACCCATTGATTCTTCTTCAGTCTTCCTTATTCAACTTCCAAGTTTCACATACATATGAGGTGATTCAGAATACTTCAATTTGGGTAGGCGTCCCTTAGTCCTCAATGTGAAATCCTTGCTCTTTAACACTTTACAGCAGATTTACTCAATGAAACCTGTCAGCTGTTTTCTTGATTGTTGCTTCCGTGAACATTGATTGTGGACCCAAATAATATAAAATCTTCAACAACTTTAATCTTTTCCCTACTTATCCTGATGTTACCGGTTGTTACAGTTGTGAAGATGTTTGTTTTATTTGCATTGAGTTGTAATCCACACTGAAGGCTGCAATTCATTACCTTCATCAAGTGCTTCAGATCCTCTTTACTTACCAGGTGGTGTCCTCTGCAAATTGAAGGTTGTTAAGAAGCCTTCCTCCAATTCTGATGACTCGTTCTTATTCAAATAGCCCAATTTCTCTCATGATTTGCTCAGTTTACAGATTAAATAAGTATGGTGAAAGTCTAGAACCCTGACACACACCATTTTTTATTGTAAACCACACAGTATTCTCCTGTTCTGTTAGAATGATTGCCTCTTGGTTCACATAAGGTTCTACATGAACACAACGAAGCATTCTGGAATTCCCATTCCTCTCAATGTTATCCATATTTGGTATGATTCACAGAATCAAATGCTTTTTGATAAATAAAACAGTACACATTTTTCTGGTATTCCCTACTTGGAGGCAATCTGACATCAGCAATTATATCTGTTGTTCCATGTCCTCTTCTGAATCTGGCTCGAATTGCTGGCAGTCTTCAGATAATGTACTGCTGCTGAATGATTTTCAGTAAAATATTACTTCCATGTGATATGGTGCGTCATGACAATAAGAAAGCCAAGGGAGGTCAGGTATGGCTCCTCAGAGTGTTTATTGCACTTGTCACAGTAAACCATGATTATCTTGTTCAAAATAGCCAATACCAGTAATGCCTAGGATATCGATCCTTATGTGATTCATTTAATATTTTATAGCTTCCAAGGTTCCTAGATTCATACTTTGTATAGTCCAAGCTCCAATTATTTTTTTCTTTTAAATCATTTTATTAGGGGCTCATACAACTCTCATCACAATCCATACATATACATACATCAATTGTGTAAAGCACATCTGTACATTCTTTGCCCTCATCATTTTCAAAGCATTTGCTCTCCCCTTAAGCCCTTTGCATCAGGTCCTCTTCCCGCTCCCTCCCTGCTCCCTCCTCCCTCATGAGCCCTTGATAATTTATAGATTATTATTTTGTCATATCTTGCCCTATCCGGTGTCTCCCTTCACCCCCTTTTCTGTTGTCTGTCCCCCAGGGAGGAGGTCACATGTAGATCCTTGTCATCAGTTCCCCCTTTCCAACCCACTCACCCTCTACTCTCCCAGTATCGCCCCTCACACCCCTGGTCCTGAACAAGCTCCAGTTATTAATAGATGTTTATAGCTGTTTCTTTTTTGAGTCATGCCCCATCAGCCAGTGAAGGTCCCAAAAGAGTTACTCCATCTGTCATCATGGCAGATTCTATTTTAAGGAGGCAGCTCTTCTTCAGTCATATTTTGAGTACTTTCCAACGTGAGGCATTTATCTACTGGCACTATAACATGTCTCACACTGACATATCCCTTAACCCACTTTTCTGTTGTCTGTCCTCCACGAAGGGGGTTTTAATGTAGATCCTTGTGATCGGTTCCACCTTTCTACCTGACCTTCCCATACCCTCCTGGTGTCATTACTTTCATTATTGGTTCTGAGGTGGTTATTTGTCCTGAATTCCATGTGTTTCAGTTCCTATCTGTCCCAGTGTACATACTATAGTTTAGCAGGATTTGTGAGGTAGAATTGGGATCATGCTAGTGTGGGGGTGGGGTTGGGGGAGAGAAGTATTGAATAACTAGAAGAAAGTTGTATGCTTCATCGTTGCTATACTGCACCCTGACTTTCTCATCTCTTCCTGTGACCCTTCTGTAAGGGGGTGTCCAGTTGCCTACACATGGGACTTGGGTCTCCACTCTGCACTCCCCCTCATTCATAATGATATGATTTTTTGTTCTTTGATGCCTGATACCTGATCCCATTGGCACTTCATGATCCAGGCTGGTGTGCTTCTTCCATGTGGCCTTTGTTGCTTCTCAGCTAAATGGCCGCTTGTTTATCTTCAAGCATTTAAGACCCCAGACACTATATTTTTTGATAGCCAGGCACCATCAGCTTTCTTCACCACATTTGCTTATACACCTGGTTTATCTTCAGTGATTGTGTTGGGAGGGTGAGCATCATGGAATGCCAGTTTAATAGACCAAAATATTCTTGCATTGAGGGAGTACTTGAGTGGAGGCCAAATGTCCATCTGCTTCCTTAATATTAAACTTATAAATATATGCACATAGATCTATTTCCCATAACATATAAATATATTTACATATGTACATACCTGGATTTAGACCTCTATAACTGCCCTTTGCCTCCTAGTTCTTTCCTCTATTTCCTTTGACGTTCCTCTTGTCCCACTATCCTGCTCAGCCTTCATTTGGGTTTCAGTAATTCCTCTAGGTTACATTGCTCTTGATCAAGCCCTACTGGGCCTCCTACACCCTCCTCACCATCAATTTTAGGTCACTTATTGTTCTCTTGTCCCAAGGGTTGTTATCACCACTTCCATTCCTCTACCCCCCCCCCTCCCATGTCCCCCTGGAACTGTTCTCTCCTCCAGATTGATTATCCCATCTATCTGATCTAGACAGAACTGCAGAGATAATAATGTGCACTAAAAAACAAGATAGAGCAAAACAAAGCAACAAAAACAAAACTATGGCAAAAGAAGAAAAGCCTGCAAATAGATCAAGGTCTGTTTGTTGACTTTTAGGAGTTTTTTCCAGTAGAGTCTGATGGGGTGTGATGCCCTGGCCCCAGAGTCTGTGTTTGGTATTCTCTTGGGACTTCCTTGCTTTGCTCCCCCTAGCTGTTCTGTTGCACACCCTTAGTGTTTTGCCTCTGTGTGGTGTGGTCAAATAGGGCATAATTCATGCACTGCCTCCAGTACTGTCCCCTGTAGGGCTGTGGGTCAGTGAGGGATGTTGTATCTCATAGTGGGACTGGCCATATGGTCCTCTCTGTGCATTGGCTTCTCTGAGCAGGGATATTGTCCTCAAGGCTTGGTGGGACAGGATTTGCTCTATTCTCTCCTCCTCCCTCTTCATTAGTTCCTGTGTGCTCTCATCAGACATGTCCCTCTCCCTGAGCTGTAGCTTCAGTGCTGTCCTCTGAAGTGAATTCTTCTGGGGGACGGGGCAGCTGTCCAAATAGTTGGGATTGGGGCTGGCCCCTCAGACCTCTCTATTGTTTCCCTGCCTCTTGCCTACATGTTGCATTCACATGCACCGGTTTGAAGTCTGGTCCCTCTTTCCCTGTGGAGAAATAAACAATACCCTCCCCTTTAGTGGGTTAGTGCCCTGTTGCCTCACTACCCATGTCTTTATTTTTCTTCTCCCTTTTCCCCCCTCTTTTTTAGTTGGCTACCATATGTGTCCCTGGATTTGGTCTCGTCCCTGCCATCCTACCTGGACCTCACCCCAGGAATATTTGTATACAATAGCCTTCCCTATGCCCCTTTTGAATTTTTTTTAAAGCTTACTTCAGAGGACACATGTTGTACTTGTCCTTTTGTGCTGGGCTTACTTCACTTAGCATACTTTCCTCCAGTTCTTCCCATGTAGTCATGTGTTTCATGCGTTCATCACTGCTTTTTAGGGACGCATAGTACAGCATTGTATGTATGTACCACAGGTTTTTTTTTTCTTTTTTTACATTTTATTAGGGGGTCATACAACTCTTATCTCAATCCACACATATACATACATCAATTGTATAAAGCACATCCGTACATTATTTGCCCTAATCACTCTCAAAGCATTTGCTCTCCACTGAAGCCCTTTGCATCAGGTCCTCTTTTTTCCCCCCTCCCTCCCCGCTCCCACCTCCCTCATGAGCCCTTGATAATCCACAGATTGTTATTTTGTCATATCTTGCCCTATCCGGAGTCTCCCTTCCCCCCCTTCTCTGCCATCCGTCTCCAAGGGAGGAGGTCACATGTGGATCCTCGTAATCAGTTTCCCCTTTCCAACCCACTCACCCTCCAATCTCCCAGCCTCGCCCCTCACACCCCTGGTCCTGAAGGTATCGTCCACCCTGGAATCCCTGTGCCTCCAGCTCCCATATGAACCAGTGCACAATCTCTGCCCTATCCAGTCCTGCAAGGTAGAATTCAGATCATGGTAGTTGGGGGAGGAAGAATCCAGGATCTGGGGGAAAGCTGCGTTCTTCATCGGTACTACATCGCACCCTGACTGACCCGTCTCCTCTCCTAAACCCCTCTATGAGGGGATCTCCAGTGGTTGACAGTTGGGCCTCGAGTCTCCACTCTGCACTTTTCCCTTAATTTACTATGGTATGTATATACATACATACATGTATATACATATACACATACATACATGCACACACACATATATATATACATATTTTTTTTTGCATGATGCCTTATACCTGGTCCCTTTGGCACCTCGTGATCGCATCGGCTGGTGTGCATCTTCCACATGGGCTTTATTGCTTCTGAGCTAGATGGCCGCTTGTTCACCTTCAAGCCTTTAAGACCCCAGACACTTATCTCTTTCGATAGCCGGGCACCATCAGCTTTCTTCGCCACATTTGCTTATGCACCCATTTGTCTTCGGCAATCATATCATGGAGGTGTGCAGCCAATGATATGAGTTTTTGTTCTTTGATGCCTGATAACTGATCCCTTTAGGACCACGCGATCACACAGGTTGGTGTGTGCTTCCATGTGGGCTTTGTTGCTTCTGAGCTAGATGGCTGCTTATTTATCTTCAAGCCTTTAAGACCCCAGTCATTATCTCTTTTGATAGCCGGGCACCATCAGCTTTCTTCACCACATTTACTTGTTCATCCGCTTTGGCTTCAGCAGTTCTGTCGGGAGAGTCAGCATCATAGAGTTCCAATTTAATAAAAGAAAGTATACATGCATTGAGGGAGTGCTTGAGTAGAGGCCCAGTGTACCACAGTTTTTTAATCCACTCATTAGTTGATGGAAATTTGGGTTGTTTCTAACTCCTTGCAGTTGTGAACTGTGCCGTGATGAACATTGGAGCACAGATGTCTGGCTGTGATTTGTTTCTTGCCTCTTCTGGGTATATGTTCAGTAGGGGGATTGCTGGATCATATTGGTAGCTCTATTTCTCTCTGCTTTAGATATCACCAAATCAATTTCCATAGTGGCTGTACATACCTACATGTCCACCAACAGTGGATGAGAATTCCTCTCTCCCCACAGCCCCTCCAACACTTGTTGCTTTCTGATTTTTTTTAATTGGGTTATCTTTGAGGGTGTTCAGTGGTATCTCATTGTTTGTTTAATTTGCATTTCTCTTATGGCTAATGATCGGGAACATTTTCTCATATGTTTATTGGACATTCAGATTTATGCCCTTGGAAACTTCTGTTCAGGTTCTTTGTTATCTCCACAGTGGGAAATTAGTTTTTTTTTGTGGAAGCTAGCAGAGTATTATAGATATTAGTAACAAGGCCTTTGATGTGTCATTGCTAGAGATGTTTTCCCTGTCTGTGGGCTCTTTTATTACTCTCTTGGTGAATTCTTTCAATGTACACAGGTGTTTATCTTCAGTATATCTCATTTGTCAATTTGTGACTCATCTGTATTTGTGTCCATTCCTGTTTCTGATAGCCCACGTATTCCCTGTGCTGAAGTTCTCAAGTTGGTCCCAATTCCCTCATTAATGGTCCTAATTGTTTGGGGTTTTACTTCGAGGTCTGTGATCCACCTCAACTTTATTGTTGTGCATGGAATGAGATAAGGGTCTTGCGTCAGTTTTTTCAAGTAGATATCCATTTTTTCCAGCACCACTTGTTGAAAAGGATATGTACTTTCCATTTGATATTTTTTCGGCCCTTATCAAAGATCAGTTTTCTGAATGCTGATGCTTTTATTTCTGGGTTTTCAGTTCTTTTCCACTGGTCTATCTGTCATTACACCAATACCATGTGTTTTTGACACTGTGGCTGTATAATATGTGCTAAAATTAGGTAAAGTAAGCCCACCCACTGTGTCCTTCTCCTTGAGAAGTTATCTGCTAATTCGGGGCTTCTTCCCTCTCCATATGAAGTTCGTAATCAACCCCTGCTTTTTTAAATTGCTCTTTGTTTAGTATGCTTTTCTCAAGCCTTTGATTCTCAGCCTATTTTTGTCTGTAGTCTTGAGAGGTGTCTCCTGTAGGCAGCAGATTGATAGGTTGTGCTTTCTAAGCTAGTCTGCTAGCCTCAGCCTTTTAATGCCTGATTTCAGTCCATTGATATTCAGGGTTATTACCTCCATCTGTGGACTCTGTGCTATCATCTTATTCCTTTTGTATTGGATGTTTTCCTACCTCCCTTTCTTATCTCTGGTGTGTGTGTGTGTGTGTGTGTGTGTTTCATTCTTGACATCTTCCCACTCTTAAAGTCAATGCTATCTTGGGGGCTATTTTCTCTTTGTTGCCCTCTGGGTGGGGTTGTTCAATGTGGTGGTCTCTTATTTGTGCTTGCTGAGTGCTGCTCTTTTGTCCTACTGGGCCATCAAAGATCTTTTGTAGGCTGGGCTTCTTTTAAAGTATTATTTGAGTTTTTCCCTGTCTGAGAAGACTTGCTTTTCCATCTATCTTGCTAGATAATTTATTCTTGGGATTGTGTTATTTTCCTTCAATTTTTTGAATATGTTACTCTTCTCTTCTTCATAGTGTTCCCTGATAGGTCTGAGCATGTTCTTATTTGGGAAACTTTATATGTGATTGCTTTTTTTCCCTAGCTGCTCTCATGATTTTTCTCCTTTTCCTCAAAGTTGGATAGTTTAATTATTATGTGCCTTGGTGAGTTTTTCATGGGATTCAATCTAGCTGGTGTTTTTTCAGCCTCCTGAATGGTTGCCTGATTTCCATTCATTAAGCTGGAGAAGTTTTCCTTCAAAAATTCTCTCACGAATGTTGCAGATGACTTCTTTGTTTTGTCTTCCTCTGGTACTCCAATTATTTCGAGGCTCTTCCTCTTCATAGCATCAGACATAGTTCTTAGGTTTTCTTCAGCTTTTCTGATGATCTTATTAGATTTTTGTTCACATTTATTAAAGTCTGCTTGGCTGTCTTCTAGGTCACTGGTGCAGTTCTCTGCCTCCTCCAGTTGGTTGACAAGGTCCATGAGTCTGCTACTGGTTTTTGTTATCTCATCCCTCAGCTCTAGTAGTTCCCTTTGCTGTATGATCTTTATATCCTCTATCATCCTTGTTTTGTATTGTTTCCCTCATATCCTGTCTGACTCCAAGCAGTATTCTGAAATTTTCTTTCTGTGGTAGATCAATGTCTGCTTCTTCTATTCACATTGTTAGGTTTAGGACATCTTCTGTCATTATCATTTGTTCCCCCCCCCCCTTTTTTTTTTCATTGATGTCATTGGGGCTGATTGCTGTTTGTATTTCATTCTTTTAAAGGAGCCTGGTTCCATTTTCCAGGGACTCGAAGAGTACTGGCTCTCTCTGGGAGACTCAAAGGAATGCTTCTTTGAACTACCTGCAGTCAATTGCACTATGGAATTGGCCTACCACTTCTTCCTACTATGGCTTCACTCTTTCCCTAGTTAACCAGTATTCTGTTATTTGGAGGGAAAGTTGCATGGGACGCTGGTTGGGTGGTTGTGGACCCGCGAAGATGGTGCTGTATTGGGTGATTGTAAAAGAAGCCATTATGGTGCAACCCATGGCAGCTTGGGGTATCACAGACAGCTTGTGGGGGGTACCTGTTGCAATGAGAATGCCACAGAAGGCTGGTGGATTTCCTGCTTTGGTGTAGAGTACAGCAAATGGTGGGCGGAATTGCCCTGGTCAGGTAAATCATGCGGATGTTGGGCAGAGGTCCTTGCAGCAGTATGGAGGGTTGGTGAGTTTGGCCTAGATACTTTAGGCCATATGAGGCACTATGGCAGGTGGGCGGAAGTTCCCTCAGTCATGTGGGACCACAGAGGATGGGTAGGAACTCCCCCAGCCACACAGGCAATATTTCCCCAAGAAGAAGGTGGGCAGGATATCCTCTGGTGGAGTGTGGGTGGGCTTTCCCCAGCGTCGGGTTACACTGCAGAGGGTGGAGCTCTCCACACTGAGTGGAGGGCTGGCATAAATGCCCTATGCTAAGGGGTGTTATCTGGAGATTGGCAGTGGCGTGTGAGAGAAAAGAGAAGAGAAAAAGAGAAGAAAAGCTAAGAGTAAGCCTGCTGAGACATTGGGAGGACAGAGAGAAGAGAGGGAAACAAAACTAACAATACAGCTGAGCCCTGAGCCCTGACAGTGAGGCTCGAGTGGTTTAAACCCTGCCCCTAGGCAGCTGAGACTGTGGTGAGAGAGAGAGAAGAGAGAGAAACAAAGGTAAAAATATAGCTGAGTCCCCATCTCTGACCATGGGGCCTGAGGGGTTTAAACCCTGCCCCAAGGTGGCAGCAAGCTGTGGCTGTGTTAAGATAAAGGCCGTGCTCTGGTTCCAAATGATACCACCTCTGGCTGAGACAGTGGTGGAGCTAAGGTTACACCCTATCTGGCTTCCACTGTGGTAAGCCAAAATCCCCCAGCCTCTCAAAACCTAGTGGATCTGTGCCTACTTATCTTTATGATGGTCCTCTTGGGACCCAGCAGTGTGGAATTTCCCTCTTAGTAACCCTCCTACACTGATTTCAGTGGAGTCTCTCTGGTGTGTGTTACTCAGTTGCCATCTTCCCGGAAGTCTCTATTTTCTTTTACTTTCCTCTTGTCGCACTATCATGTTTAGCCTTCACTTGGGTTTCAGTAATTCCTCTCAGTTACATTGCTCTTGATCAAGCCCTACCAGGCCTCCTACACCCTCCTTGCCATTGATTTTAGATCATTTGTTGTTCCCTTGTCCCTGGGTTTGTCGGATGCTCACTCTCTATGCTAGTATCTTCACATAAATCTTATCTCCTGAGTCATATTGGAAACTCCTTTGGGGAACTTGCTGTTTTATTGCTCTTATGTTCTTTGGGTTGCCATCATAATTCTGTGAATCCATCTAAGGATTATGTAAGTATTTATTGAAATGAACTAGTGGAGACCTTATAGGGCAAGGTAGAACTGCCCTGGTGGGTTTCTGAGACTGTAATTCTTTCTTTCATGGAGCAGCTAGTAGTTTTGAACTGCTGACCAGCTCATAACCATGAGTCAAGATCAACTTGGTGATGGTGAATTTTGTTTTTGGTTTGTGTTAGGCTGGGTATACTATAGAAACAAATCCATGGACACACATATGTGTATAAGAAAGAAATTTACATGGCCTCTCCTGTACCCAGGGCTGCATCAGGGTGAGTCCATGCATCTTATCAGCTGCTATGTCTCCCAGGGTATGAACAGAGAGTCTCCCACCTCCAAGGAAGAAATACCGGAATTCCCAGAATCCTTAGGGGAAGCCTATGCCCACTCAGAAGCCTCATTGGCTATGACCTGATTGACAGGCTAGCCTCTACCCCTACACACTTAATCCTTAAATTTACAATTATATAGCTACTGTGTTGTTCATTTATTGAAATGAATTGTTAAAGTTGCACTCTATTTTGTTTTAAGATGGTATCAAGTTGGGCATGTTTCTAGGTGTATAAAACAAAGGTTGTTGTGATTACTGGAGATGGTAAAGAGGAGGAATTAGAATAGGATCCTGGTCACTTAATCAATAAGTTTATCAGCTTTCTATTTCTGGCCTTGCTTATGGAGAAACAGTATAAACTGAGCCGAGAGAAGAGAATTTTGGTTTGGAGAATGATGGGATACTTTTCTATTGAGTGTCCAGGGGCCAATATGCATAGACAAGGAGGATGAAACAATGTGGATATGTAGCAATGAACATTAATACTTTGAAAAAAGGAAAGTGGGGACCACCTCAGTTTTAGAACTCAGAGGAAAACATTGGAGAAATAGTTTCTAGATTTTCATGCCTAATCCTGGCAATCTAGTAACACAACAAGTGAACAATTGACCTACTGACCTGACTTTCTTTCACAGTTAGAGTCTTTGAGCACAGAATTGGTTTGAATAGGTCCTTGTTTTATTTGAGCAGCTTGGTTTTTGTCCCATATTGGAGTTCACTTGTAGGTCAGATAGTGATAAATCAGACAGTTACCCAAACTCTAAAAATGATTGCTGATATAGAAATTGAAAAAAAAAAGTAGATTAGGAAATGCTCTGAAAGCCAACAGTGAGAAATCCTCTGTGTCAGTTTTCAGCTAAGCATGGCTGTGTCTGCTGGCTCCCCAGACAGTTAGTGAAGCTGAGCTATTACCCATGAAGCTTTGTGGTCAGTGTCTATGGAGAAATGAGTTGAAATCTCTGAATGGTTGAGTGAGCAGAAGGGTAGGGTGTCAAAATCTGCATGTCCCAGGATCATCTTCAATGTTCAGTTTTCTCCATTTGACCACACAGGAAATGGGTTGGATATAAATAATTGTTTTAGTGGCGCAAATAAAATATCATAGGCCATATTTCTTGTCTTTTATACTAGATGGAGGTTTTCTGTCTTTTGCATAGTGGATTTCTGAGGGGTTTTTTTTCTCCTCAGTGACTGCTGAAAGCTTAGAATTTCAACAGTCTTCTACTTATCTTTTTTTCTTCACATTTTCAATTTCCTGCTGTGTTTCAAGAGAGTCCTAATATCCTAATCCAGTCACAGTGCAATGATTTTCATTTATAGGATAAAATTGCACCCACAGCTCCAAATTAAACTATCTTTTTAGATGACTAAAAAATTTAACTCTTTGAATAAATGTGTGCATTTACTATAGATGTAATAATTGTGTGTTTGACAAATACAGTTTACAAAGGTCTTATGCACATTTTATTAAGCCATCATTACAATTCTGTGAAGCGGGTATTGACATCTTCCCTGTTTTGCAGATAAGAATTGTTTTAGGGCACAAAAGAAATCCCCATCTCAAACATAATTTAAGGAGAATATTTATTAAATTTCAAACAGGACAAAGACATATTCAGGTGAGGGAGTCTATTAGCATGGAGTCGTAATGGTGACTGGGAATTTGCTGAGATCCAGAGCATGTTGTCTTTAAACAGGACATGGGAGGGCAATAGAACTGCGTAAAAATTGCATGTTGGACTGCAAAAGTGGGAATAGAACCATGGCCTGAACTCATACGAGGGTTACCCATTAAAACAGGAAAAAACTCCACTGGCTAGAGCTTTCGTATTAGACATTTTTTTTCCCACTAGGTGAGAATCAAGCAATTCACTCTGAGTTAGTGCACCCAATGACATCACACTCACTTGGGAAGTTCTCTCTCATCACAGTGATTTTTTTTTTTTTGGTAAAAGAAGTTTCTCTTGAACCTCATTTTTTTGTGATAGTCAATTTTAGAGAACAGCATGTGGCCGTGAAATTTTGTTTGCTGCTCAGGAAAAATGCCACAGAGATGGTTGTGATGTTGAACACAGCTTATAAGGACAATGCTATAGGGGAAAACTCAATGTACAAGTAGTATTCTCTTTTCCAAAAAAGGTCAAATGTTGATTGAAGACAAACCTTGTTCTGACATCTGTCAACTTCCAGAACGATGAGAATGTTGACAAAATTCGTGCACTTGGACCATTGAAGAGATGGGGAAGTTATCTGGACTGTTCCAGAGCTCAGGTCAGTGAATTTCAACAGAAGATTTGGGAAGAAGTGTCGCTGCGAAGTTTGTGCCTTGGGTTCTGACTGACCAGAAAAAAGTGTTGAGTGGAAGCATGTCGTGTTTTTGAAAAGAAAAAAAAATCTCCAAAGTAACCCAGACTTTCCCCCCCCCACAAGGTTATTACTAGAGAGGAGACATATATTCTTACAACCTTAAAAGTAAATATCAATCAAGCCAGTGGAAAACATCATCGTTGCCTTGCCCCCAAAAGCTCATCAAGTAAAATCAAATGTCAAGATGATGCTCATTTGTATTTTTTTCACATAAAAATACTTTTACTGTGGGCTCTTACATCTCTTATCACAATCCATGCATTCCTCCAATGTGTAAAGCACATTTGCACATATGCTGCCATCAACATTTTCAAAGCATTCTCTTTTCACTTGAGCTCCTGATATCAGCTCCCCATTTCTTCCCCCCCCTCTCCCACCCACCCTCCCTCACGAGCCCTTGATAAGTTATAGACTATTAATTCCATGTCTTACATTGTCCTTTGTCTCCCTTCACCCACTTTTCTGTTATTCGTCCCCCTGGGTGGGCGTTCTAGTTTGATCTTTGTGATCAATTCCTCCTTCATTCCCCACTCTCCCTTAATCCTCCTGGTATCTCTACTCTCCTTGTTGGCCCTGAGGAGTTTATCTATCCTGGATTCCCTGTGTTGTGGGCTCTTATCTGTAGCAGTGTGCATGCTCTGGTCTAATCTGATTTGTAAGGTAGAATTGAAGTCATGATAGTGGGGTGAAGGAAGCACCAAAGAGCTAGAGGAAAGTTGTCTGTTTCATCAGTGCTATACTGCACCTTGATTGGCTCATCTCTTCCCAGTGACCCCTCTGTGAGGCGATGTCCAATTGTCTACAGATGGGCATTGGGTCTTCACTCCAAGCTTCCCGCTCCCTACCCCCATTCACCTTGGGTATGGTTTTTATTCTGGGTCTTACATGCCTGATATCTGATCCCTTCGACACCTCACGATCACACAGGCTGGTGTTCTTCTTCCATGTGGGCTTTGTTGCTCCTGCGCTAGATGGCTGTTTGTTTATCTTCAAGGCTTGAAGATGCCAGACGCTATATCTTTTGATTGCCAGGCCCCATCAGCTTTCTTCACCACATTGGTATGCCATTTTGTCTTCAGCAGTCATGTCGGGAAGGTGAGTATCACAGAATGCCAGATTGTTAGAACAAAGTGTTCTTGTGTTAAGGGAGTACTTGAGTTGAGGCCGAATGTCCATCTGCAACCTTAATTCTTAACATAGATCAAGATGATGTCCATTTGTATTCTTGATATGATGGAGATAGTGTGTTTGGAGTTTGTTCAACCAGGTCAGACTGTTAATCTAGCTTCCTATTTAGAGGTTCTGAAAATGTTGCGTAACAGTGTGCAACAAAAACAGCATGATTTGTGGCAGACAAGAGACTGATTTCACCACCATGACAATGCACCTACTCATGCAGCCATCTCAGTGTGCCAGCTTTGGGTAAAACAGCATTCCTCTCTTGCCGCATGCACCTTACTCACCTGACCTTGCTCTGTGAGGCTTCTTTTTGTTTCCTTTAATGAAGAGAGACATGAAAAGACAGCAATTTTACTTCATAGAAGAGGCAAATAATAAATTGAGGGAGGAGCTATCATCAATGGTTGCTTAATCCAAGTGGAGACTCTGCAAATGCATTTTGGATTTTCACTGTCATCCATCGCTGTTGTCTTCTGCAAAGAGGATGTTCAAGATTTAAGGTCAGAAGGGAAAAAAAGTGGCTTGCCCATGATCATACACCAGCAAGAGGTGGAATTGGAATTGACAGCCATTTTTCAGGTTCTAAATCCTATATTTAACCCCCAGCAAGGAAGAAGTCAGTATTGAATCACTTGTCCCTTATTTATTCAAACACTTGTTGACACTGTTGGCCCTTGAGAGAATAGAGAGTGTAGGAGATGCAGTTCCTGCTCTGAACAGCATGCAATCTAATTCAGGGAAGACAGTCAAGTAAACAGGAAAGGATAATCCAGGTTGGCCTGTGCATGTTTTTGTTTTATT
Organism: Tenrec ecaudatus; assembly: GCF_050624435.1. Lineage (NCBI taxonomy): Eukaryota > Metazoa > Chordata > Mammalia > Afrosoricida > Tenrecidae > Tenrec > Tenrec ecaudatus. The sequence goes on from NC_134530.1 coordinate 105,194,248, forward strand.
TTATTTTGTAGTTTGGGGAACTAGTTGGTTTATCACTGGGAGATTCCACTAAAAGCAAGGCAGTTAAACATTCTTTATTATTAGCCTGAGCACTAAGTCCTGAAAAATTGTTAATGTCTTTAAACATTTATTGACTTGAAAGGATTGCAGGAATACTGGAATTAGGCTATGTAACTTAAGAAAAGTGAAAATGTTCAGAAAGTTCTGTCTAAAGGAAACTTTTTTCTGTCTTGAATGATAGGCGTCCCCTGGATGGGGGTTGCTGGAAGGACCTAATGCACTGGGGTAGGAGAAACAATGAAGTATTCAGGTAAAACTTTCTGGAGAAGGGGCTAGATAACAAGATGTAGAATTTGATAATAAAGAATTTGTGGAGCGGTATAGGCAAGCCATTTGAGACTAAGGGAGTAGTGCAAAGACACTAAGACAGGACACGCCATCATTTGGAAGGAAGAAGGTTAAATAAGCCAGTATGACTAAAGAGTCACAGAGAGTTAAGGATGGCCTGAGTAAGCTGGCTTTGACACCATTATAAGAAAATGGAAAATCCCAACTTTTGGGATTTCCCAGCTGGAGAGTGAGGTGACTTGCTGTGTTACTTTTAAAATATTGTTATGGTAGGAGTTTAGAGAATGAATTAGAGAAAAAGCAAGACTAGTTTTTTTAGTCTGGGTTCTTTAGAGAAATGGAATCAATCAACAAATAGATTAAAAAAACTATATATGCCTCTCCATATTTTATACAAAAGCTGAAACGTGTGTATATATGTGTATGTACATATATATTACATCTATCTATCTATCTATCTATCTATCTATCTATCTATCTATCTATCTATCTATCTATCCATTGAGATTTTAAGGAATTAGCTCAATCAACTGTGCTATTATATGAATTGACAAGTCCAAAACTCACAGGTAAGGTTAGCAGGTGGCTATTTGGCAATTTGGGCGGTTTCATGTACAAAACCAATGGCCAAGTGGTGGGTTGAGATTTTCAGCAGGATGCAAAGTTAAAGTCTTGCAGCAGAATCATTCTTCCTTGGGAAATCGGTCGTTGCTTCGAAGACCTTCAACTGATTGATGAGGGCCTTCCACATTATAGATGGTAATCTGCTTGACTCTGGGTAATTCCGCTACATTAAATGGTGGGCACATGGAAATATCTTCATCGCAACACAATGACCAGGAAAACCATTCTAAATCAAGAGAGTCGTTCCAAGACCACTAGTCAAACACTTTAAGAGTATTTGACTAAACCCATGGGTACCACATCCTATCCAGTTTGTCACACAAAATTAACCATGGTAACCAACATAGGAAGGGGAGTGTAGAGATTGCAGTAATAGAAGTGGAGATGGATAATGGTGGCTGGAAGAGATGCTTAGAGTCACATCTATTCCCTGGATAACTGGCGTTTTTGTTGTGGTGAACCAAAGGTTGGCCCACCTAAGCACTGTCTAAAGCTAGCAATGGAGCAACAGGACTCCAAACAATCTCACAACCATAGCATGGTCCCAGGGGTACGCACTTCTTTCAGTTGGCCGACCAGTACCTTGTTAAGTCTTTGAATTGTTTTATAGAACACAGCCTCCAAGCATGCAGAAATTTTGTCCTTGATGGTATTTTCCCCTGCTTAGGCTATGGATACGCAGTAGGCACTCTGACTGGATTTTATTTGATTGAGTTGTAGTTATCTTAAGATTAGACAGATATTGATTCATGTCATGTTCCTTGTCTTGGATTCTCACCTAATCAAAACATTGCCAAAATATCATCTCCTAAATGTGAAATTACTCAGTGAATAAATCATAATGTGAAACTTGCAGGGAAGCCATGTTTTGGAAATGAAATTTAAGTAGGAGAAATTACAAAAAGGATAGGGCAAACAATTACTATTCAGAAAATAATCATTGACAGTCATAGTGCTTGGCAGTGGGGTAGCAATGTGGCAAATGGAAGAGAAATGCAAATTGTGAGCGTTTGCTCAATTTGCCAGGATATCACTTCCTGCTATTTACAAAGATAAAATCTAACCTCCTTAGCAAGACCTACAAGGCCTTTCAGGATCTTTGTCTGCTTGACAGTATGTTCAGGCCCATATTCTTCCCATTTGCAATTCCCTTTTCCTGAGGGGAATATCCTCTTCTTGTTTGCATGAGTCAAATTCCTATTAACTTAGAAATCTTTTCTCAAGCAATACTTCCTCTCTAACAGCTTTTCTACCTACTCCATCTAAACTACTGAATTGTCTAATTTTCTTTCTCTATACTTCAATCGCATCTTGTCTCTGCTTCTATTACAGCACGTGCACATTGTAGGCATATACATTTGCTTGTGTACTTGTTATTGTGTCTCCAAAAAGTACATGTAATAAATTCGAATTCGTCCACTTGTGATATAATATCATCTGAAAAAGAGTTTTGTTCGGGAGGCGGAAAAAAAAAAGAGTTTTGTTCATGAAGCAGCATTAGTGTAGGGTGCATTTCTTTTGAGATATAAGCCAAGCAGATTAGGTACAGAGAAACAAACAGAGTTGGGGAAAGAGATGTCACACCTCAAGAAGATCACTGGGAACCCAGACTAAGGATCTCCCACAAGAGCTGACACACAGAGAAAACCTTCCCTAGAACTGGTGCCCTGAATCTGGACTTCTCAATGTCTGTTTTTTTAAGACTACCCATTGGTGGCTTTTCTCATATAGCCAAACTAGATAAGTAAGACCGCGCCAGTGGAGTTCCTGAATGGATGGGACCGTCATCTTTGTATGCCTCTCCCTAGCGCGCTGGTGAACATTCAGAACACTTGTGGTAGTGGTATAGTTAAGGTGCCAAGGAGTCAGCTCCAACTCATAGTAGCCCTGTGTCCAATAGAATGAGACACTGCCTGGTTCTGAGCCATCTTTACGATTGTTCTTACGTTTGAGCCTATTGTTGCAGCCACTGTGTCAACTCACCTTTCAAGGGACTAGTCTCTCCTGATAACATGTCTAAGGTACATGAGACAAAATCTTGCCATCCTTGCTTCTAAGGATAAAGAATATTATACACTGAGTGTGATTAATGTTTAATACTCTGGATATTTCAAATACCAATTTTATTGTTTTCTATGGGGTTGTCCTTAATTGGAGGCCATCAGGATTTCCACTCAAAAGCCAGATAGAGTCCACTCTTTAATATTAGCGTGCACATTCGCTTCTAAGGAATTGTTAATAATCTTAAACAATTATTGATTTTTAGGAGATTGTAGAATTATGAGTCTGAGATTTATGTAAGTCTAAGGAAAATCAAAATAAACTGTACTCATATATTATCCCCAGACAGATAAAATTAACTAAAGTTGTAGGTTTCAATGATAGGTTATAATAACTTGGATTTTCAGCAAGAAAAAAATTGAGTTTGATATACATGTTCACAGACCTTACTGTGAGAAAGACTAGTATAGTAAATATTTCTTACCATTTTATCCTCTCTGAGTAGGTAATCCTGGAGGATCTTTAACTCAGTTCTTTCTGAAGGTGAATAAACTATCCTTTATCAAGTAACAGACCATTTGTCTTTTTTAATTTTAAATAATTTTATTGGGGGCTCATACAATTCTTATCACTATCCATCCATCCATCCATCCATTGTGTCAAGCTCATATGTACATTTGTTGCCATCATCATTCCCAAAACATTTACCCTCCACTTGAGCCCTTAATATCAGCTGCTCATTTCCCCCTCCCTCCACACTCCCCCCACCTCATGAACCCTTCATCATTCATAAATTATTATCATTTTGTCATATGTTACAAAGTCCGACGTCTGTGTTATAGATTGAGGAGCCCCGGTGGTTATGTGTTGGAATGCTAACCTTGAGGTCAGCAGTTTGAAACTACAAGCCAGTCCACAGAAGAAGGAAGAGGCTTCTACCCCCGTAAAGAGTTACAGTCTCAGAAACCCACGGGGTAGTTTTACCGGGTGGCTATGAGAATCAGCTTGAGTTTGGATTTGGTGGTAGGGACTTAACTTGCCTCTTAAAAGATATGTTGAATTTTTAATCCTCAGTACTTGTGAATCTGACCTTTGTTGGAAACAAGATTGCTGACAATGTCATCAATCGTGTTAACATGATGTCATAGGACAGTGGTTCTAATCTGATATGGTTTGTGCTTATGTAACAAATGAGAAATGATGTAGAGACTGAGAAACTGAGGAAGGATGAGTGGAGTTAACAGAGGACAGAAAAGAGACATATAAACCAGTCTCCAAGGATGAGTGGAGTTAACAGAGGACAGAAAAGCGGCGTAGACCAGCCTCCTTCAAAGTCACAGAAGCATGAACAACACCCTGATCTCAGATGCCCATCTTTTAGAACGGTGAGATAATAACTTTCTGTCCTTAAGTTTACTGGGTTTATTTAATCTTCTCATTAAGGAGCAGGTCTAGCTGAAGCAAAATTTCAGGTTCATTTTAAGATCCCCCCCCCCTAGATATCTCACACTACTCTTGTCCCATGTAGTCCATTCTGAATTGTGATATTTACTTTTAATTTTAGGAGTCGTGTTAAATATTGGTATACTATCTGGATAAACTAGGAGTTCCAGGCTTGGTTATTTAGAGAAACAACACCAGTGATACTCATATGTATAAGGAAGAACCTTTTATCAAGAAATAATATCAAGGAGGTGTCCCAGTTCAGTCCTGCTTGTGTCCATGGCCAGATGTTAGCTAGAGCCTCTTCAGACTCATGTCTTTGCAAGCAGATGCAACAGAAAGTTGAAGTGGGAAGCAGGGAGCTCAAAGGATGATGAGTGTACAATTGCATGGATCCACGGTCAGTGGGAACAGCAGGGCACTGACATCTCCCAGGATCAGCAACCAACTGGGGCCTGCCCCTGGAGGGGCACAGAATCCAAGCAAACAGAGAGGGTGAAGGGCAAGAGAAAGAGAGTTCCCACTAGCTCTCCCATAAAAAGGCTATACCCCCAAGAAGACATCATCAGAAGGTGACCTGATTGATAGGTTGGACTTCATCCACAAATAGGTTCAAGTTGACATAAAGTCTAACCATCACACAGCCTATTCTCTGAGGATCAGAAATCTCAAAATTTTTTATGTTTTAAACAATAGACAATTAGTTCTTGCTAATGCCACATGCCTCGTGTGTGTTCTCAAAGAGACAATGCTCATTGTGGTAATCCAGGAACCAAGGCAGATGAAACTTTATCAATTTATGAGATTTCAATATTAACATGAAGTTTCAAGGTATTGCCTGACAGAGGAAATGAACATGGAGGATCAGGTGCTAGATCTCAAACACATATTTCTGGAAGTGACACATCTTTAAGGTGCACATTGGCTACTGTGATAGTTAGGTTTTGTGTCAACTTGGGCAGACTGGCATTCTCTGTGACTTTGCAGTAAATTCTTTCCCTCAGGTACAATGATGTGGCAGGGGGTGGTGGTGGCCTATTTTGATCGAGATGCTGTGGAGGACAGGTTCCTTTCTTGTCTTTCTTCCCTGCTGGTGTGGATCCTGCATCTGGTCTCTTTGGATGTGTGCCTGTAGACAATGATATTGTCTGCTCTTCCTGGGAACTATCCAAGGACTGCCATGACATCTGATCTAGAGACGCATCTCTGCTCCCACCAACTTCTGATATCCCCCCAGGCAGCTAAATGAATCAGGCAAAGCCTCCAGTGTAATACATAACAAAAAAACTGGATTTGACTGCCCTAGTGGGTACTCGATTATGTGTTGGACTGATTAGCACAAGGTCAGCAGTTCAAAACCACTAGCTTCTCTATGGGAGGAAGATGAGACCTTCTACTCTCATTAAAAGATTACAGTCTCAGAAACCCACAGGGGCAATTTTATTCTGTCCTATATGGTTGCTATGCATAGGAATTGAATCAATAACCATGAGACAACTGTGTAAGCCATTTTTCTTGGTATAAACTTTTCTTTTATATATATATATATATGAGTATGACTAATTTTGCTAATAAAACCCAGCCAAACATATTCAGTTTAACTTCAAGAAAGGTGGGATATATAATCCTCCAGTGTGCTCAGAAGAAAACTAATGAGAAGAAAAATAGCAATACTAGGGAGTACTTGTAATGTTTACTGCATATATATATGTATATATATATACACACACACACTCTGTATATAAATGTACTGAATATATATGTGTGTATCATATATACTCTGTATATGTATGTATATACTATATAGAGAGACAGAAAGAAATAGATAGGAAGTATTTATTTATATATACACACATAAATACCTACATATATATCCTTTAAATTAGCTTTACAGTCTTAAAAAGCAAATATGAACATTTTTTTAAAGCAAACATGGCACTTTGTTGACTAAAGTGTACCTAGCTGAAGCTATGATATTTTCATCACTTCAGTTGTATGTGGAAGAGAAACACTGAAAAAGAGAGACAGAGAATTGGCGCATTCTAATTATGCTGTTGGTAAATATTATTGAATATCCTGTGAGTGTCCAGAAGAAACACAGCTAGGGTTTTCCTTAGAAGCAAAGATGCAAGCCTGGGACTTGCTTCCTTTGGACACCTCATCAGGAAAGGTTAATGGCTGGGAAAGGATTCATGACTAGAAATGCACCAGCTCATCAAAGACAGGAGACTCGTCAATAAACTGGATGAACACAGCAGCAACAGCAATAGACTCACAGGGGTCAGTGATCGTGAAGACCGCACAGCGCCAGGGGACAGTTTGTACTGTCACCCACAAACTTGCCATGAGTAGGAGGTAGCCAGATGGCAACTAACAATGGACAGGTACTCTTTGGGTTCTGTTTCTCTGGGGAAACCTGACGGACGTAATTCACCTCAGAATCATAAGGGTCACAGAATACTCCCTCTACGCATATGCGTTCCATTCCCTGTGTCACGGGACACATTGGGACAACTTCTCACAGGTGAGAGCACTCCAGCAGATTCTGGAAACATTATAGGCAAATCTACTGCGAAGAAAAGGAGCCCTCAGTGGAAAGGCGTTTTTCTGGGAGCCCTCTGGATGCAGAAAGAGTCCATAATAATCAATAATGGTGTCTCATTTCCAGGCACCAATAGAGAAACATCCAATTGACTCCTGCAAAACATCGTAGCTGCTACATGAGGGTCCAGGCGTTGCATTTGCCACCAGGAATCTAAAACTGTATGTGATGTGTAAGACATGACCCTGGTCCTCAAATGATGCCCAACCCAGTGGTGGAAACCTGGACAGGTGAATTGAAACTCCATAGAATGGATTCAATTCTCCTACAGAAGAGCACAAGGTGCAACGTGATCATAAACGAGGGTACGGTGGAAGCTTGCTTAGTGATTAATGTTTATTCTAGATATCACAGTGAGTGAACTGAGCTGATATCAAGGTGTACTTAGTGTATGTTTACTGAAGTCTGTTCATACCTGTTTTGCTCATATCAATATCTTGGGAATTAAGCCATCTAGACTTTTGGTTCCCATCAGATGTGCGTGTGGCCTTTTTTGTTTTACATTTTATAACAGCAAGGTGGCTTGTTATATTTATTTTATTTTGTTTTCTCCTCTCTTTGTTTCTTAAAAACAATATGCAAATGAAAATACTCACCTGGTTTATATAATTGGCATTTGTGCATCCTGATCATGGTTTCACATTCTGTTAGTTCTCCTCCAAGAACCCAGGAGGTAGATTTCTCAACATTACCTATCAATTTTCCCTTCTTTTCATTGAACTGTCGAAATACATATTACTTTAACATGCTGAACTTGACCTTTTCAGAGCAGTCATTTCAAATGCTTGGGACACAAGAAGTAAAAGGGGCTGTAAAAATGTCAGGTCAAAACGATTCCTGATGAAGAAAAAAATCATCTTATGGAAGGGAGGCTATGGCATCTGAATTGTTTTCCAAGTACTGGAGACACTGCGCTCCTCTCTTCAGAGACACTGTCTTCAACAAGCAAACAAGAAAATTTGGAATTGACCTGGCCATTGAAAATAGCTCTCCATCACCTCACCCCACACACAAGAACAAACTCAAGGTGGATTCAAGACCCAGAAGTTTAACCCCAAACCATCAGGACCATCAAGGAGGGAATCAGGACAAACCTAAGATCATTGGTCCAGGGAATTCATAGGCTCACTGCAATAGAGAAGAGTACACACACAAGTGAACTAGAAATCGACAAATGGGATTTAATAAGAATAAAACACCTGTGCACATCAAAAGACTTCACCAACAGGGTGACAAGACAACTCACAGACTGGAAGAGGATTTTTAGTAACAACACATTGGACAAAGGGCTCATTACTAAAATCTGTAACACCCTCATGGCCTGCAAAAAGAGGAAAATAGTTAACCCCCTAAGGAAGTGGACAAAAGAACTGAAAACAACTTTCACTAGGGAGGAGATCCATCTGGCCTACAAGCATGAGAAAGTGTTCCTGGTCAATAGCCATAAGAGAAATGCAAATTAAAACAACCATGAGATACCACCTAACATCCATAAGGCCAGCCCAAATCAGCAAATCAGAGATCAACAAATGTTGGAGGGGCTGTGGTGAAGTAGGAACCCTTCACAACTGCTGGTGGTCATGTAGATTTGTACAGCCACCGTGGAAAGCAATCTGGAGATAATTTAAAAAATGGAAATTGATCTACCTTATGACCCAGTCTTCCATCTACTGGGCATATACCCAGAGGATGTAAGAAATAAAACATGACCAGTCATCTGCACTCCCATGTTTCTTGTGGCACAATTCACAATCACAAAGACTTGGAAACAACCTGTTTCCATCAGTAGACAAGTGGATTAGCAAAACCTGTTACATACACACAATGGAGTACTATGCAGCACTGAAAAGCACGGACGATCACATAAAACACGTCATTTCATGGGAGGAGTTGGAAGGAATCATGTTAAGTGAGGTCAGCCAGTCTCAAAAGGACAGGTATCACATGAGTGCCCTGAGGTGAACACAGTCAGCACGGCAGGAATGGAAGAATAGACACTTATCTCGCAGTAAACGGTGGAAGCATAGGTAGTCTGGGGGTGAGTGGGAGGGCAGACCACACCCTGGCAGGTACATGTGAGTCCAACATAAAGAAGGGGGAAGGGGGAAGGAGGAGACAAATTGGGTGGGGAGAAACTGAGATGATGACATGTGGAGAACAGGACACTAACCCACCCAGGGGGAGAGCATTGGTTGTGTCCCTACAGAATTGGAATGTGCATACAGACCCCACCATGACACGCCAAACCAGGAGGGCAATGTAACACGAGGAGGAATGCATGAAAAGACTGGACTATATGCCCGGCCCCAACCAGAACCAGCCTGATCCCCACCATGGAAGGGTGTGCCACAGAGAATGACAATAGACCCTCTGGTGAGGGAAAGGAACTGACCTTCCATACCCAGAAGGAAGCAGAAGCAAATGAAGGGGGAGGAACGGAGCGGAGCACACACTGGGCCACCAAGCCCTGAGGACAAAATCACCGCTCAGAGCAGTCGATGCACAGAGAGGACCATATGCCCAGCACCACTACGAGATGTGACATCCTGTACTGACCCATAGCCCTACATGGGACAACGCTGGAGACACAGCAAAACATTAAGGGCATGCAATAGAACAGCATGGGGAGCAGAACAAGGTAGTCCGGAGGGAGTATCAAAAATAGACTTTGGGGCCAGGTGTGGCACCCCATCAGACTCAACCAGAAAACATTCCTAAATGTCAACAAACAGACCTTGAACAATTTACAGGCTTTTATTTCTTTTTCCCCCCTTTTTTTCTTCTTCTTTTAGATTTTGTATGTCATTGGCTTTTTGTTGTTGTTGTTACTGCTGCTGTCGTTTTGTTTTTAAGTGTCACTTTGTTTGGCACTGTCGAGATTTTATGTGCATGTTATTATCTCTGCAGGTCTATCTAGATAAGATAGGCGGGATAAACAATCTGGAGGAGAAAACAATGGGACTGATGGTTCTGGGGGGACATGGGAGAGTGGGACATGGGGGAAGGGAAGTGGTGTTAACCAACCCAGGGACAAGGGAACAACAAGTGATTCAAAACTAGTGGCAAGGAGGAGATGGAAGGATTGGTAGGGAGTGATCAAGGACAATGTTACTGAGAGAAATTACTGAAACCCAAATGAAGGCTGAACATGATAGTGGGACAAGAGGAAAGCAAAAGGAAATAGAGGAAAGAACTAGCAGGCAAAGGGCATACACAGAGGCCTAAATACAGGCATGTGTATATGTAAATATATTTATATATGATGAGGGGGAAATAGATCTATATGCATATAGTTATGCTTAGTAGTAAGGTAGCAGATGAACATTGGACCTCCACTCACGTACACCCTCAATACAAGAACACTTTGCTCAATTTAATGGATATTCCATGATACCTACCTTCCAGACATGATCGCTGAAGACAAACGTGTGCATAGGCAAATGTGGTGAAGAAAGCAGATCGTGCCCGGCTATAAAAAGATATAGTGCCTGGGTTCTTAAAGGCTTGAAGGCAGACAAGTGACCATCTATCTAAGAAGCAGCAAAGCCCACACAGAAGTAGACCAGCCTGTGAGATCACGAGGTATTGAAGGGATCAGGTAGCATACATCAAAGAACAAAAATCATCATTGTGTGCTCACCTGCCCCATACAAAAGCTGAACACAAATGTATGCTTAAGTAAGTCTGGTGAAGAAGGCTGATATTGCCCAGTTATCAAGAGATAAAGCATCTGGGTTCTTAAAGGTTTGAAGGTAAACAAGCGGCCACGTAGCCCAGAAGCAACAAAGCCCACATGAAAGAAGCACACCAGCCTGTGTGATCATGAGGAGTCGAAGGGACCAGGTATCAAGCACCAAAGAACCAAAAATCAGATCATCGTGAATGGGGGCTGGGGGTGTGGAGTGGGGCCCAATGCCCATCTCTAGGCAACTGGACATCCCTTTGCAGAGGGGGAGTGAGGAGATGAGTCACTCGGTACAGTGTAGCATTGATGAAACACAAAACTCAACTTTCCTCTAGTTCTTAAATGCTTCCACCACCACCACCCCCACACACACTATCATGATCCCAATTCTACCTTACAAACCTGGTTAGACCAGAGGATGTACAGTGGTACAGATGGGAACTGGAAACACAGGGAATCCAGGACAGATGAACCCCTCAGGACCACTGGTGAGAGTGGTGATACCGGGAGGGTGAGGGAAGGTGGGGTAGAAAGAGGGAACCAATTATAAGGATCTACATATAACCTCCTTCCTGAGGGATAGACAACAGTAAAGTGGGTGAAGGGAGATGTCGGGCAGTGTAGGATATGATAAAATAATAATTTATAAATTATTAAGGGTTCATGAGGGAGGCAGGAGCGGGGAGGAAGGGAAAAAAATGAAAATGAGGAGCTGATTCCAAGAGCTCAAGTGGAAAGCAAATGTTTTGAGAATGCTGAGGGCAACAAATGTACAAATGTGCTTTACACAGTTATTGTATGTATGGATTGTGATAAGAGTTGTATGGGCCCCCAATAAAATGAGTTTTTAAAACAGAAAATAAAATAGCTCTCCATTGAAGAGTGGGGAGAGAGCTCTCTGGAAGCAGGGAGCCTGGGTGAGACCCAGGGCATCCGTGAACAAACTTCCAGAGACTTTGACAATTATCTCAACATTGAGAAAACGTAGCTAAGTGAAGAGTTAAAAACTAATGTGAATTAGAGTCCAACAGTCAGTAAAACAAATGTGACATCAGTACCAAGGAAAAAGCCATCTCCGACCTCTTTTAGCATCCAAGGCTGATTACCACAAGCCAGAGGTCAGACATGCCCCCCCCCTTCATCCTTTTTAACCTTCCTTTGACACCATTGTTCCTTCCATGGCACTCTATTTTCCCTGAGCCCTGCTTTTTTGCTGGGTTTGGTAATTTGTTGCAATGGCTACACAGAACTCACAGAAAATGCTCAGGATTATGGGGTCTGCTAGGGACCTTAATGCTCCAGATAGCGATGTTTAACCAGGAGAGTTTCTTTTCTGCTGTGCCCGCAGGCAGGACTCTCTCTGGCCTTCAGCCTACCAAGCTTTTCAGGGGTGCCAATGAATGCCAACAGAGCATGTCACGCTGCTGTAAGCCTCAACTCAAAGGCACACAGTTCCAGCTCTTTGGGGCAACAAATCGAACCCCTTCCAATGCAAATGAGGGGGTCGGAATGGAGACCCTAAACTCATCTGTAGACAATTGGACATCCCCTCACAGAAGGGTCGCAAGGAAGGGATGCATCAGCCAATGAAATACATTTGACATCACTGAAACACAACAGTTTGACACCAATGAAATACAAAATTTCTCTAGTCCTTTAATGCTTCCTACCCCCACTATCATGACCCCAGTTCTATCTTACAAATCTAGCTAGACCAGAGCACACACACTGATACAGGTAAGATCCCTCAACACACAGAATCCAGGACAGATAAACCCCTCAGGACCAATAATAAGAGTAGCAATACCATGAAGGTAGGGGGAAGGTGAGGGAAGAAATGGGGAACTATTCACAATGATTGATGTACAACCTCCCACCCACAAGAGGGCCGAAGTACAGAAATATGAGTGAAGGGACACAGCAGATGGTATAAAATGTGAAAATAAAAATAATTTATAAATTATCTAGGGTTCACGAGTGTGGGAATATGGCAGGGTGGGGAGGGAGAGATAAAAAGAGGAGCTAATACCAAGGGCTCAAGTAGAAAGAAAATGTTTTGAAAATTATGATGGGAACATATGTACAAATGTGCTTGATACAACTGATGTATGGGTTGTCGTAAGAGCACCCAATAAAATGATTTATTAAAATTAAAAATAATCCAACTGCCTCTATTAAGTGTCCACAGGCACCCCTTTCCACAAACCAACCTCCTTCCTCAAAGCACTTAGTTTTACTTGCTCTGTGGGCTGAGAAGTCCACTTCTCTGTCTCATGCTCTGGCTTCTGTCTCTGCTGGTGTGGCTCCTGTCATATTAACGCAGTCTCCTGGATCAAGGAGGCTCAATGCACAGGAATATCAGGGTCCAAAGGATGTGCTCCACTCCTGACTCTTCTGTCTTGCTGGTAGTAAGATTCTCCATCCCTGCTACCGAGATGGCTCATTTTATACTCAGCAGGGTGTCAATCACAACCAACTCTGTTAACAATCACTCACCACTGAACAATGATCCAATCAGTATCTCCCTCCAGCTTCTTACCCAGGAAAAGTAAGGCTTTGGGGATCAAGGAACAAAGACTATGGCTAGACAAGCCATATGAATTCACTGTCTTGCAAGTACACAGTTAGAAAAAACATAACCTGAGTCTGACCTGTCCTAGGCAGTGTGGCTGCATGTGGCTGTGCAGGCTGCCTTCTGTGTCACAGCACGCTTGAAGGAGCACATCATTTGCCTCATAAGCATCACAAACATGCCTTTGTTTCGACAATCTTCTGGTACATGACAATGAAGTGTCAAATCCATAGAATAGCACCGTTTTCTGAATTGATGCAAGCATCTTGAGAATGGGGCTCCACGTGCGCTTTGTGAAAAAGCCCTGTTTGGTCTAGCCACCAGGCAGCACCCACAGTAATAAAAAGTAATGGCTTCAGATACATTCCTTACCCATCTTTGAATGCTTGAGTCCACTTTACCGAATTACACTATGCATTCACACAAACAAGCCACTGATTGGACATCTCCCACGCCTCCCACAGGGAAGTACCTTTGATTCTGGTACTAGGACAAAATGGAGAATCTTTTCCTTGTGGAGTTTTCATCCCCAAATGAGCTATGAACTGGGGAAGTGGGAATAATAGAGGGTAAAGTGATTTCAATGCTGAAGCAAATATTCAGTCTTTGAAACCAGAAAGATCTTACAAAGTGCAGCTCCAGATGGTGCAGCTTTGGACAAGGTAGCTCTCTTAATCTCGCTCTGTTGGTGGCATTAGCTGCTGTCCATTTTGCCCCAATTTATGTACAATGGAGTGATATGCTGCTTTCCCTGTGCCAATCCAATGGTTGTTAGGAATTAGACCATTGTGATTCATAGGGTGAACACGGATGGATTCTCAGAAGGAGCTCCCCAGAACTTTCTTCTCAGTTCACCTGAGTCTGAAAGGTCCCCCTGAAACCTGGTCAGCATCATAGCAACATGCAAGCCTCCCACGATAGATGGATGGTCTGTTCATGCTGTGATTGGCTGGATAGTAAACCTGAGTCTCCTGACTGGAAAGTGAGACTTCTACTACTGAAGCAATTTCCGCAACACTACTGGACACAGGCATACCTCGTTTTATTGTGCTTCACTTTATGGAATGTTACAGATTTTGATATATATATATATATATATATATATATATATATATATATATATATATTCAAATGGAAGGTTTCTGACAACTGTGAGTCAAGCTAGCCTACCAATATCATTTTCCTACCACATATGCTCATTTCATGACTCTGTGTCACATGTTGGTGATTCTCACAATAATTCATGTCTTTTCATAGTGGTATGACACACTTAAACCACAGCCCAGTGTAAACATACTTTATATGCATTAGGAAGCCAAAAAGTATGTCAATTAGCTTTACTGCAATATTCACTTTATTTCAGTTTTCAGGAACCAAACCTATAGTCTATGATCATGGAAAGGATTAATAATATTTTCTTCACTGAACCTATTAGAAAAATTAAAGATATTCCACAACGATGTTTAAAAGAGAACTAGGACATCGTAGGTGTGATGGATAGATTTTACATCAACTTGATGATTGCTGTGTGTGTGGAGGGGTGGAGTTCAACCTGTCAATCAGGTCAAAGCCTGATGATACCTTCTTGGAGGTGTGGCCTTCTAATAAGAGAGACACTGAGAGCCTCTCTCTCTTGCCCTTCTTCACTGTCCTGTTTGTCAGGATTGCACCTTTGACTCCAAGGTTGGCTGCCCACATGTGGCTTTTCTGCTTTATCTACTGGCAGTTGTGTGAGTTTTAAATGGGTTCTGGGTAGCAATGGAGTCATGGACTTGAGTTGGACCAGGTTGGTTGCTGTAGTGATATAAAATTCTCTCTTGATGCAAGGTTGTAATGTATATGTGAGTGCACTAGTTTTGTTTCTTTAGAAAGCTCATTCTAGCCCACTAGGTATACAGTTGGTGGTAGCAGTGATTATCTGTACTTTTGTAATTGTTATCTAAGTACAGATAGCCCAGACAATCTAATTCTGAATCTTCCATGCCCTGGTCAGCAGGATTCAATGCTTATAGGAGTTCAGAATGCTTATAGGATGGCAGAAGCTTGCAAGAATGCCAAGATTTACTTAGCTTTTTGTGGACATCCATTTTCCACTCTCACACACTCCTCACTATGTAAAATGTGTTCCTTAAACTCCACCGAGGATGTCCTCTGTGGTGGGAAAGAGAATGTACCATCTGGAGCTCGCGCGGGCTCCAGGACCTACGAGGAAAAGGATTTAAGAGGAATTTAGGTCGTTATAATCTGTGTGGGAAATGGATGTTGAAATAAGATTCACCTGAAATGGCAGGGTCATGCTTAGTTATGTTTCCACATGTTCCCTGAGGGGGAAAGTTTTATGGGCAAGAGATTGAATCAGGAGGTTGTTGCAGGTCGGTTCCCAGGAGGTTAACTCTTGGATGGAGATTTGCAAGCAGGGAGTTTATTATAGCTTGCTTTTAGGGTCAAAATCCAAAGGAGAAAAAGGAAACAGAATTGAGCAGAAAGGCAAATTAAACTGTAATGCACTGAAGCAGGGGTCTCAAGAGAACTTACTAAAATGCTGGGGGGTGGGCAGTGTTTAAAAAATAACTGGAACTAGGGAGAAGGGACCGGGCCATAATTCTACACCCCTATCACAGGACCATCATTGAATGTGGGCTGTCCTGGAGGAGGGGAGTGAACTTGGCTCGAAGGAAGAGTATTAGAGCTTAAATGATGAACGTCCAGTTTGTAGAAGGCACTTCAGCTAAAGAAGGTCTGGAAAGCTTTACTTCGTCCACACCAGGAGGTTTCCTCCACACCGAGAAGGCAGCATTCCTAGTCGTGTTTAGAGTTTCTTCCGACCTGAATGGCTCAGCTGTTCAGCCCATATCTGACAATAGTCTGTTACTGTTGATGGCAGCTCCAGTATCTGAGGCTATTTCATTGCTATTGACAAGATTTTCCTTGGCTAATTTCCCAAACCACCACTTGTCTGTCAGGTTTTTGTACTATGGTGGCTTGTGTGTTGCTGGAATATTAGAAACGATGTCATTGCTATTTCACGTGCCTACAGGGTCATCCAAAGAGAGCAGGCTTCAGCAGAGATTTCAGACTAAGGACAGACCATGAAAAAGGAATATGCTGCCCACTTCTGGAAAACCTTATAGATAGCATCAAAGCATTGTCGAATATTGAAACCATCATGAAAAGTAGCAGAACATTGTTAGAGATGGGATCAGAGGACGAGCTCCTCGGGGCAGAAGACACTCAAAATATGACCGAGGAAGTGCTGCTTCCTCAACGAACAGTCAACCATTATGGTGTGAATGGACTAACGCTTGGGAAGTAAAGCCTTCTGGATGCTCATTGGCTGATAGGTTCTGAGGAGAAATGACTGTGAACATCAATCAACAATAAAAACATGGAAGGGATGAAGGAAAAATCTAGGAAATAGGAAGTTGTAAAAATAAAATGGAATGGATAAAAATCAACACTGTAGGCATTAGCAAACTGAAATGAACTGGTATGGACATTTTGAATAAGAAAATCATACAGTTTACTGTGCCAAGAATGACGCAGTCATCATCACAAGGGGCGTTTCCAAGTTCTATCTTGAAGCACAATGTCTGAAGGATAATGTCTTTCTACACACAAGGGAATCATCAGAACAACTAGTATTCAAATTTATGCACCAACCACCAAAGCCAGTGATGGATAAACTGAAGAGTTATCCCCTATCTTCCATTGGAATAGATCAAATATGTGTCAGATGTATTGATTAATTATTAGTTAATGGAATGCAGAGGTTGGAAACAAAGAGGAAGGAATAGTAGTTGGAAAATATGGCCTTGGTGATGGAAACAAAGCCAAATTTTGCAAGACCAACAACTTCTTCATCTCAAATACCCTTTTCCCCCAACAAAACAAATGCAACTATACACATGGACATCTCCAGATGAAATACACATGGACTACATCTGTAGGAAGAGATGGTGGGGAAGCTCAATATCAGCAGCTAAGTGGACCACATCATCGACTGCTCATATTTGAGTTTGGGTTGAAGCTGAAGAAAAATTTAAAAGTCCACACACGCCAAAATATGATATTGTGTCTATATACCTGGATTTCTCAAGAACAAATTTGATGCATTGGACACTAATGACTGAAGACCTGAAGCACTGTGGGATGACATCAAGAATATCATACATGACGAAAGTAAAAGGTCATTAAAAAAACAGGAAAGAAAGAGAAGATCAAAGTGGATGTCAGAAGAGACTCAGAAACTTGCTCTTAATTGAGGGTAGCTAAGGCACATGGAAGAAACAATGAAGTCAAAGATCTGAAGAGAAAATTTCAAAGGCCAGCTCAAAAACACAAGGTAAAATATTATGATGAAATGTGCAAAGATATAGAGTTAGATCAGCATAACTCAAACAGAAAGCACTGAAGAAAACATTCAAGCTTCAAGTTGTAATATTGAAAATTCTATGGATAAAATATCGAATGCTTCAGAAAGCACTAAGAGAAAATGTAAATAACACACAGAGTCACTATACCAAAAATTACTAATTGATATTCAACTATTTTAAGAGGTAGCATAGAAGCAAGAGCTAATGTTTTTGAAGGAAAAGCTCAAGTTGCACTGAAAACATTAGTCAAAAACAAGGCTCCAGAAATTGTTGGACTAACAATTGAAATGTTTAAATAAGCTTGTGAAGCACTGGAAGCACTTACATATCTGAGCCAGAAAAATTGGAAAACAGCTACTTGGCCAACTGATTGGAAGAGATGCATATTTGAACCCTTTCCAAAGAAAGGTGACTCAACAGAAAGCCGCATTCAGACCCTCCTGCTCTACTGCTTCTTGCATGCCATGCCAAGCTTTCCTTTGAGCAGAAAGTCCTTCTGAGGGACTCTGTGCTTCCCCAGCCCTGCTGTTGCCTAGAACATGTCTGGACTTTGCTATAAACAGAGCGTTCATTTGAAACTGTGTAAATGTAAACTTGAGAGAATATTAAGACATCTAGGTCCTGTCTTGGGTTCACCATTGAACAAAAACTTGAGGGCCATCATAGCTACCATCTTTGAAGAGCAATCTGAGGTCCCTTTGGAAGATTGCCCACAGACATGTCTGTCTGCTTTTCTCCACCGATTCAACTATTCCTGCTTTTATTCAAGCACCAGAGTTCAAAATTAACATTTAAAAATGTACCCAATTTTACGTTCGGACTATTTTTTCAATTAGCAGTAAAGTAGACCCAGTATTTGAGCTGATTGCTTACTCTGTATGGTCCAAAGAGATTTGCATGGACTATTTTAGAAATTGATAATTTTAATAACATTATTCAGAAAGATAAGTGCCTTCAAATTTCCAAACAGCTGACTTACAGATAGAATTTTGGAATTTATGCCCTTGATAAGGAGACTATTAAGATGCTTGTAACTAGTATACTCTCTTCTCATGCAGCGTACATGAGAAAAGAGAATATTTATACTCAAAGAATTACAAGGAAATTATGTTTTCTTTCCACTTTCCCATCATTGATTTTCTCTCTCCACCTTCACCTTACAAGTCTCCTCCTTCCCTGAGAGCAAAGGAAAACAAGTTCTTAAGTTTAAGGGGAGATATTCTTTGCAGCTGCAGGTCCAATTCTTTCTTTTACTGCGGACCTTTCCGACGACAGTGGCATCAGCACTCATTGTTTTGACTTCCTCACCTGCTGCTCTCTCCCCAACCTCTGGCAGTCTGATTTCACCTTCACTGATCTGTTGCAACTGCTCTTTGCAAGGTCAAAATGGTCTCATTGACAAATCCTCACATCACTTCTATCCTCTTCAGCATCCCTGCGCACTGTTGAACACTGTGCCCCATTTAAATCTCTTCTTTTGATTTCCCTGACATTGTGCTAATTTCCCCAAGTATCTAAGTATTTCTGATCTTTCCTCTTTAAATGGGGGCATTGTTAGAAAATGTAATATTGTACATACGTATTAAGTGCATGGGGATCAATACAAAGAATATCTGTGCATCCATTACCCAACCTAAGAAATAAAATATGACAGTTGGCCGGCTGGCCCTTGTTTATGTAGCCTTGATGGATTCTCACTCTTTCCCCATCCTTTACCAAAGAGGCAACCAGTGTCTTGAACTGTCAAATGATCACTCTCCTTTCTGCCCTGGATACTGTCACGAGAAATGTTTCTTATGATATTTCCTTAGCCACTTGAGCAGGTTGTGCTATTTACATAGGTTACTGGTTAGAAAATGCTCCGTAAAATTGAAAATGATTGGATGCATGGGGCTTACTTTGCCTATTTTCAGCTTTTTATAAATGGTTATACCATATGCATGCATGTAACGTGTCTGAGTGGTGTGGTGGTTAAGCTCTCAGCTGCTAACTGAAAGGTCAGTGGTTCAAACCTACCAGCCACTCCATGTGAGAACATGTGGAAACACAGACCTGGTTAACTATGATTTTCTAATATTACATTTAATTTTAGTTCCATTTGGGGGCCATATTTCAAAGTGTTCCAAACTTGATTAACCTGAACATCATCTTTAGTACCTCTTAGTTTCCATGGCCTGCTAGTTCTTTCACATGGCATATGTCCACTCCATCTCTTCATTTCCATCCTGACTGTCATAACCCAAATTTTCATTACTGCTTGTGTAGTTTGTTGCAAGAATTTTCTAATTAGCTCTTCTCCCTGTAGTTTCATTCCCCCACTTCATCTTCACATTTTTGATTACTAGCTGAACTAGATAATCCTTTTAAATCACATGTTCATTGCAGCATCTTCAGGTCATGCTGTGGCTTCTTAGTGTATGCATGATAGTCAAATGCTTCCTGTTTTGGACTGGACGTGTCTCTTCATGGTTTCTTGTGGTGTAGTGATTTTTCTTGATACAGCTCTCTAGCCATAGTCATTGTAACAGCCCCCGTGTTCCAAGGGACCGTGAAGATCGTATGTATTTCCCCTTTCCCTCGTGGTTCTGCATAAGAGAAGGTGCGGGAAGAGGCTGTTGGGATTCAGTTGCAAGTGACTGATAACAGGGTTAACTTTGATTACAAAAATTTGGAGCTCTAACACTAGAATTGGTCAGTTTTATCATCCCACCGGGTAGAAAATAAGCCATCTCAGAATGTGAGATGTCACTATCATCAAGCAAAATAGAGGCAAGGGCAGATTGTGTTCTTAAGATTCTAAGGTGCTTCTACCTATAACCTCCTTGATTCAGGAGACAGACAGCTGCGATGCCAGAGAAGTAGTGGAGAAGTGGCCGGACCAGAGGCAGCGGCACCCAGAGCAGAAGACAGAACTTAGGCTTCCGCTCATAGAGTCCAGAAAGCTTCAGTCAGAAGTAGGGTACTTCCAGACATGTAATTGGAAGAGCTAGGTTTGTTAAACCATGCAACTCGAGCTGAGCCCCTTCATGCTGAGGCTCGTGGCAAAGTAGAGTGCCCTTTGGGCATTTACTGGCAGTGCTTTGCCCAGCTGGGCAGAGGTCAAGGGGCTACCAGACTGAGAGGACAAGGACTGGAGAGAGATATATCTGTGGACATGGCTGAGAAGAAGCACTCCTTATGAGAAGAACTATATCTTGAGCATTTCTGATCCTGAGTTGTAATTTAATTTCCCTAATAACCCCCCGAATCATGAGCATGAACTGTGCATTCTGTGTGGCCATTGTAATGACTTAGCAAACCTAGCAGAAAAGTAGAGTGCCGGAGAGGCTGGAGGGTGAAGTCATGTCTTATAGGAAGTGGTCTTGGGCTGATGCTAAATTTGATTCTCCTTCTCCCTTGTGAAGCCATGGGAGATCAGACATGCCACTCATACCATTCTTACAATTCCTGTCGAACCTATCCTCCAGCCACACTATGTGTTGCTCAACATGTCCTGACTGTTGTGTTGGTGCCAGCAAGTCAATTCTGACCCCCAGTGACCCCGTGCACAGCAGAATGAATCACTGCCCGGTCCGGTGCCATCCTCACAATTGTTCCTATGCTTGAGCCCATTGTTGCAACCACTGTGTCCATCCATCTCCTTGATGGCCTTCCTCTTTTTCGCTGCCCCTCTACTTTTCCAAGCAGAGTGGGTGCCCTTCTTGAGGGACTGGTGTCTCTTGACAACATGTCCAAAGTATGGTCTAGCATCCCCAGTGTCTGAACTTCCCTTACATTAGCCTTACTCAAAATCTGGTACCATCATTCCTCGAGCCCAGCATTCCCAGTATCTGTCAGGAATTCAGGTGGATTGGTTCAGGTGATTCTCTTACAGACCCCTCCAGAGTTTCCATTCCCCAGCTCCTCCCATAGAAATGTGAAGTCTAACCCTTTATCCCCATGAGACTCAGAGTGGCTCTGCTTCCCTGAGGAACTCTGTACTTTTCAGGTAACACAAACTTGCATAGACATGATCTCATTTACTCTAAAGCTTTCCTGGAATTCCAAGTATTGTGTGTTTTTTTCTTTCTTTGCGAGTTTGTCTAAACTAATCTTCAACCTCTCACGAGGGAAGAGGAAAGGAGGAGAGAAGCTGCTCTCCCTGTAGCGCTCTCAAAAGTCTCAAGCTCTCAAAAGTCTCAAGTGGGTGATAGATACAAAATAGAAGCATCACAGCTTATGAATTCTCCAGATGAAAGTAATTCTAAACTTCCAGATGCTCTTTCAAGAGGTGAAGACTTGCAAGTCTGGAGGACAGCTCCTGTGGAGTGAAAATGAAGTCTGCCACTTTCCAGGAGCGTTTTATTTGCTCCATATGTTTATACAGTTTTCTTTCCCCATGTTTGTGATTCATGTCTGCCTCAAGCCCCGTCTGTGAGTGGTGCTGGTGAGATGGCTGGCTCAGAGGGCTGCAGGAATGGTGTGAACCGTCGCTGCACTGCCATGATGCAATCCTTGGCACTAGCACTAGGATTGGGATTCAGGCAGCCACGGGGGGCAGGGGCTGGGGGTTGGACAGCACTAGGAACCCTGACTTTTAGTGGAAAATAATTTTAGGCGAGGCCAGGAGATCTTGAAAAGATTGTTAAGAAACTTCTATAACTGGTTTTGGCTAGCCCTGGGTTTGGGTGTACACCTTTCTTGACAATAAAAAGGAGTTTAGCTCATGATCCAGACCAGGGAATGAGGCTTCCCCCCCGGCTTCTTGTTCTGCCTTCCTGCCTCTTACTGAAGTGCTGAGGCTCTCCCAACGCAGTTCATATGCCATACTGGTTGCTTTCCAGTTGACTCTGTCTCACGGCAGCCCACGTGTGACCGGATAGCACTGTGTTTTATCAGGTTTACAGTGGCTGCTTTTGTGAAGGAGATCACCAGGCCTTTCTTCCAAGGCGGTAAGCCAGAGCTGCTGACCCTTTGGGGATTGTGGAACTCATGAAACATTGCACCACCCAGGCACTCCTCGATGTAATTAAAGTTCCCAAATTCTGCTCCAAGTTTCAATTCTCATAATATTGCCCACGTTACAGAAAGGAGAGGCAGCTATTCTAAGCTGCAGCCCACACAGTTTTAGGACACTGAGCCAACTGTGCAACGTGCAGCGAGTCAGAGGGGTGACTGGCATTCCACAGTCACAGGCTTTTTCTTCTGATGGAATCCACAGCGTGTAGCAGACAGGACACCAAGAGACAATATTTCTATTTCACCTCCTGCACCCAAGAGCTATGTGACCTTGAGTAAGTTATTTAACCTCCTTGGGTTCTGCTTCCTGGTAGAGCTTTAATGTCTACCTTATAGAGCTAGAGGAGGGTTGGATGAGGAATAATCTACACAGAACACATAGCAGTGTGTTAGACACAAAGCCCTACTAAAGTATCTGCCATGTAATAGGGAAATTGCCAGGAATTAGTAATAAAAACAGAATTAATACCATGAATGTTTGACTTCTCTTCTGTTGCCCTTTTTACAGTAATTTTGAGTATACTCCAGATTCCATTTCGACCACTGCAATGAAGTGAATATTGCAATGGAGTGATTCATGCATGTTTTCTGGTTTTCCAGTCTATATAAAAGTTATGTTTACCACTGGAGACACAGTGTGGGAATTGCGCCCTATCTGACCCCACCACACCAAGGCAAAACACTAAGAGTGTGCAACAGAACAGCAAGGGGAGCAGAGCAAGGAAGTCCCCAGGGAACACCAAAAATAGACTTTGGGGCCAGGAGTGGCACTCCATCAGACTCAACTGGAAAACACTCCTACAGGTCAACAAACAGACTTTGAACTATTTACAGGCTTTTCTTTTTTTGGCACTGATTTGTTGTTGTTTCATTTTCTTTTGTTGCTTTGTTTTGCTGTCTTGCTTTTGTACATATTATTAACTCTGCAGGTCTCCCTAGATAAGATAGGCGGGATAATCAATTTGGAGGAGAAAACAATGGAACTGATGGTTCCAAGGGGGACATGGGAGAGGGGGAGGTGGGGGAAAGGAAGTGGGTGTTAACAAACCTAGGGACAAGGGAACAACAACTGATCCAAGATTGGTGGCGAGGAGGGTGTAAGAGGCCTGGTGGAGCTTGATCAGGGAAAGGTAACCAAGCGAATTACTGAAACCCAAATGAAGGCTGAGCAGGATAGTGGGGAGAGTGGAGTGTAAAAGGAAATAGAGTAAAGAACTAGGAGGCAAAGGGCACTTATAGAGGTCTAAAACCAGGCATGTACATATGTAAATATATTTATATATGATGATGGGGAAATAGATCTATGTGTGTATATTTATAGGTTTACTATTAAGGTTGCAGATGGACATTGGGCCTCCACGCAAGTACTCCCTCAAAGCAAGAACAGTTTGCATTATTAAACTGGCATTCCATGATGCTCACCTTCCTGACATGATCGCTGAAGACAAAGCAGGTGCATAAGCAAATGTGGTGAAGAAAGCTGATGGTGCCTGGCTATCAAGAGATATAACATCTGGGTCTTAAAAGCTTGATGATAAACAAGCAGCTATCTAGCTGATAAGCAACAAAGCCCACATGGAAGAAGCACACCAGCCTGTGTGATCATGAGGTGTCGATGGTATCAGGCATCAAAGAACAAAAAATCATATCATTGTGAATGAAGGGGAGTGCAGGTGGGTACCGAAGCCCATCTGTAGGCAACTGGACATCCCCTTACAGAGGGTCATGGGGAGGAGACGAGCCAGTCAGAGTGTAGTGTAGAAATGATGAAATATACAACTTTCCTCTAGTTCTTAAATGCTCCCCCCCCCCACTTATCATGACCCCAATTCTACCTTACAAATACGGCTAGACCAGAGAATGTACACTGGTACAGATAGGAACTGGAAACACAGGGAATCCAGGACAGATAAACCCTTCAGGATCAGTGGTGAGAGTAGTGATACTGGGAGGGTGAAGGGTTAGAAATGGGAACTGATTACAAGGATGTACATATAACCTCCTCCCTGGGAGACAGACAACAGAAAAGTGGGTGAAGGGAGATGTTGGACTGTGTAAGACATGGTAAGATAATAATAATTTATAAATTATCAAGGGTTTGGGGGGTGGGGGAGAGGAAAACGAGCTGATACCAAGGGCTCAAGTAAAAGCAAATGTTTTGAGAATGATGATGGCAACAAATGTGCTTGACACAATGGATGTATGCATGGATTGTGGTAAGAGTATACGAACCCCCAATAAAATGATTTTTAAAATGTTTTTGCACTGTGCTGTAGCCTATGTGTGCAATGGCAATATGAAAACATTTAAAGTAATGTAAGAAGCACTTAAATGTGACACGCGAGCACAAGCTGAGCATATGCGGTTGAAAATGGCACTGATAAACTTGATTGACGCAGGTTTGCCAGAAACTTTCCATTGTAAACAACGTGTATCTATGAAGCACCATGAAAACAAAGTTTATTCAAATGTCACACACCTGTAGGTAAGCCAAAAAGTATTGCTATTAGGTTACTAGTTTATATATACATGGGTTTATTCCAAGCAAAATGGGTTTCAACATACCTCTGTCATCAGTGAATGGCTGCAGATGAGTTTTCGCAATAATACATTTTCCTTAGTTTCTTAAGGTACCTTTTGAGCAAAAACTGACTTTGAGGGACTCTATTAAATTCAGGACCTGGTCAATACAAGTTACAGTGACATGCGCAGAAGATTATGGGGACTGCTTTAGAGAAACCAAAGACACTAATCTTGATAGATTTTACTGAAGGACAGAGAATGATCGTAGGAACTTATGAAGAAATTTTAAGAAATTTGAAAATTATGTTGGTGAGAAAAAGCTCAAAAAAGTTTATGCTGAGGAATTTTTTCCAACACAACAATGCACCTCCTTATTCTCAGTGGTTCTCAACCTTCCTAATCTCGTGACTCTATAATACAGTTCCTAATGTTGTAGTGACTGCTCCCCAACCATAAAATTGTTTTCCTTGCTACTTCATAACTGTAATTTTGCTACTGTTATGAATCTGGAGACCCTTTAATGAATTGGGCCACCCTTGTGAAAGGGTCTTTCGACCCCCAAAAGGGTTGCAACCCACAGGTTGAGAACCACTGCTCTATTGCTTCCAACACTCCTCCTGTGGGGATTTTGGGGTTTTCCATATACAAAATTGTATCATCTGAAAATAATGATAGTTTCATCTCTTCTTTCCCCAGATGAATATCTGTGGTGTCTTTCCTTTGCCTTCTGTTAGCTAGGGTTAACAGGACAATGTTAAATCAAAGTAGGGACAAGGGACAACCTTGTCTGGTCCCCTATTTCAGTGAAATTGTTTTCATCTTTTCTACATTGTCTATCATATTGGCTGTTGATTTTTCAGATATAGCTTGTACTACATTGAGGAATTTTCATTCCATTCAGGTATTGTTGAGTGTCTTAAACAGGAACAGGTGTTGGATGTTGTCAAATGCTTTTTCTGCATCTATCGATATTATGATGTGGTTCTTATCCTTTTTCTTGCCAATGTGGTGAATAATATTGATGGACTTTTGGATGTTGGCTCATCCCTGAATACCTGGAAGGAATTCCACTTGGTCACGGTGAATTGTTAATTTTATATACTTTTGTATTCTATTGGTCTGTATTTTTAAAAGGATTTTTGCATTGATGTTCACTAGGTATACTGGTCTGTAGTTCTCATTTCTTGTGGAATCCTTCCCTGCTTTAGGTATCAGTGTTATACTAGTTTCATAAAAAAAGTTAGGCATTTTCTGTCTTTTTCAATGCCTTAGAAGAGTTTGTGAATGCGTGGTAGAATTCTCCTGTGAAGCCGTCTGGCCTGGGGGATATTTTTGTTGGTATTACCTTGATAACCTCATATCTTTCTTCTATTGCTATGGGTAGTTGAGGTTCTTGCCATCCATCTGGGATAGTCCAGGGATGGATTGTTTTCCAAGTATTTGTCCCTCCCTTCAAAGTTGTTGAATTTATTGGAGTACAGACATTCGTAGTTCTGCGTAATTAGCCTTTTAATTTAATTAGAGCCCAACGTAATGTCTCCTGTTTCATTCCAAATCCTGGCTATTGATATTTATTCCTTCCTTTATTTGGTTAGATTTGCCAATGGTTTATTGATTCTGTTCACCAGTTTTCTTTCTGCATTGTTTTCTCTCTCTTGTATCTCCGCACTGACTTTTATTATTTCTTTTCCTTTGCTATTAGTAGGATTGCCCTGTTGACTCCACTCAAATTGCGGAAGGTTTTGTGCAGCATATCAATCCTAAGTCTCTCTTCCTTTCATGCGTGCATTCATCGCGATCAAATTTCCTCCAACTGCTTTTGCCATGTCCCAAAAGTTTGGGTACGTTGTGTTCTCATTCCTGTTGGTTTGGAAAAACTTCCTAATTTGTCTATGATCTGGGCCAGTGCACACTCATTTTGCAGTCGAGAGTTATTCATCCTCCAATAAAAAGTTGTCCTTTTATTGATTTCTAGCCTTATGAATAGTGGTCCAAGAGTGAAGTCTGAGTGAACTCCATGTGCTTACATTTGCACAGGTTTAACTTGTTTTTCAGCATGTGGTCTTTTTTCAAGTATGTGTCATGCGGGCTTGAAAAGAATAAGAATTTTTTTTTTTTTTTGCATTTGGGTGGAGAGCTCTGAAAATGTCTATCAGGTCAAGTCACCTGATTGTAGAGTTTAGTTCTGTAGTTTCCTTATTGAGCTTTGTTCTCTGTGAACTCTCTTTCTTAGATAGTGGTGTGTTAATGTTATCTACTATGATTGCTGAGCCTATGATTTCTTTTTTCATCTTTTGGAGGGTTTGATTGACACATTTTGCAGGTCTCTTGTTGGGCACAAGACCAAATAATAAATAGCATATTTATTATGCTCAATGGTTCTTGATCAACTGATCTCTTATACATTACACAGTGCCCCCTGTTTTCTCTTCTTATGGCTTGCATCTTGAAATTGGTTTTGTCAGAGATTAGGATCGCAATGCCTGCTTTTTAAAATTGCCATTTCCTTGGTGTATTTTACTCCAGCTTTTGATTCTCAGTCTATTTTTCTCTGTGAGCTTGAGATGTTTTTCTTGTAGGCAACAGATCGATGGATTGTGTTTTCTAAGCTAGTCTGCTAGTCTTGGTCTTTTAATAAGCGAGTTCAGTCGATTGATTCAGAGTTATAACATCCATCTTTAGACTCTGTAATGTCATCTTGTACTTTTTGTGTTGGGTTTTTTCTTCCTCCTTATCAGTGCATTTGCATTGTGTGTGTGTAATTCTTGCCTTCTTTTTACCATTGAGCCAAAATTATCTTGGGGGCTGTTTTCAATGAGCTCTAGGTGGAGTCGTTCTATGTGGTGGTCTCCTATTTGTGCTCGGTGAGTGTTGTTCTTACCACACTGGATCGGCAAGGATATATTGTAAAGTTGTGCTTCTTTTCATGTATTCTTTGTGTTTTTACTCGTACGACCAAAACCATTACTTCTCCATCTACCTTGATAGATAATTTGGATGGATAGAGGATTCTTGAGTTTGCATTGTTTTCTTTCAATTTTTGGAAGATGTTACTCCACTCTCTCCTCTTTCAGGACTAAGTATATAATTATTTGGGTACCTTTATAGGTGACCGCCTTATACTCCTTAGCTGTTGTAATGACTTTCTCCTTTTCCTCAAAGTGTATAGTTTAATTATTATATGCCTTGGAGAATTCTTCCTGGGATTAAGTCTAGCTGTTTTCCTCTAGGTTTCTTGAATGGTTGCTTGATTCTTACTCATTAAGCTGGGGAAGTTTTCCTCTAGGAATTCCCTCCCTAATTTTGCCATTCACTTCTTTGCTGTGAACTGTTCCTGTAGTCCAATTATTCTGATGTTGATCCTATTCATAGCATCAAACAATGTCCCCAGGTTTTCTTCAGTTTCTCTGATTACCTTGTTTGACTGTCATCTCCACTTGTTGAAGTCTGCCTGGTTATCTTCTAGGTTGCTGTTCTCTGTTTCTTCTATTCTGTTAGTGAAGTCTATTAACTTATTATTTGCTTAAGTTGTCTCGTCCCTTAACTTTTTCATTCCCCCTTTATCTCCTCTGTTGTTTCATACTCCAAGCAGAATTCTGAATATTTGTTTTTGTAGTAGATCCACTTCTGCTTCTTCTATGCACATCGTGAGTTCTAGAATTTCCTCGAACATTGCATTTTGTTGCTGTATGTCTGTCATTTTGGAGGAGTTTGGCATCATTTTCTTGGGAGTCAAAGAACCCTGGACTCTCTCTTTGGGAGGCTGGAAGGAATGCTTCTGTGGGCTGCCTGTAGCCAACTGTGCTTTTGGTTCAGGCTACCACTTTATCCCACTCTGCTTTCCCTCTCAGCCTAGTCTACCACGAGGGCCAGGAGGGTGGTGCTGTGTAGGCCACTTGGGTAAGAAGCCACAGTAGTTTGGTGGAGAGAATTGAAAGAAGGCCTTGGGGGGTGGATTGAGGCAGGCAGAGGTTGGCAGACCATGGTGCTCATCCAAGGAAGACTGATAGTGTACCTGCAGGTCCAGTGGTGGTCTGATGGGAGCACTGTGGTGTCTGGGGAAGCCTGGTGTGGAAGTCATGGATCTAGGGAAGTCATGTGGAGGAACCACAGGGTCAAGAAATGTCCAGCAGTGGTAAGGGTGGGTGGGGGTGAAGGAGCTGGGGTGGGCCTGTAGAGGCTTCCTGGGTCTGGATACAGCCCGTAGT
The DNA here is from genome assembly GCF_050624435.1 of Tenrec ecaudatus. Taxonomy (NCBI): domain Eukaryota; kingdom Metazoa; phylum Chordata; class Mammalia; order Afrosoricida; family Tenrecidae; genus Tenrec; species Tenrec ecaudatus. Next base: position 105,223,625 of record NC_134530.1, read on the forward strand.
GGGTGGGGTATAGGTCCAGCTTGGGATTATGGGGTCTAGAAGGACCCTAGGAGGAGCTGCAGGGCTGAGCAGCCCTGTGGGGGATCCCAGTGCAGGGGTGTCTCATGTCCAGGGTGGTCCTGCAGTGGGGTCATGGTACTAGGTGAAACCCTACTGGAAGGGCTGTGCACTGTAGGCAAACTGGTTCTGGCCACTCTTTTTCATGCCCCATAGTGGTAGGACCAGTTATTGGCCTGGGCTGTGGCATACAGCTCATGTTGGCATTCCCTTTTTGTTATGTTAAAGCTGTGTTAATTAAACAGCTTTGTGATGGCTTATATTCAAAGTTACACAAAGGAACATATCCTGGGAATGAAAGTGTTTTAAAAGTTTTTTTAAAAGAGGTTGTAGGGTGTCCTGGTATCAGAGCTGTGCTTTCTGTCCCCTGGAGATGGGGACCAGACTGGCCCATTGTGTTTGGGGTCTGCTGGATCTCGATTCTCCTGGCTGTCCTCCTTTCATTTCTAGGTCTCTCATGTACAGCTCCATAGGCTGTGCTCTGGGGATCTGCATTCTGTCTATTTTTCTATATTAAAGTTAGGCTTATGTACCAGGTTTCTGGTGGCTTACATTCAAAGATACACAAAGGAATATGACCTTGACTTTACTGTGTTGTTTTGTTTTAATAATGGGCTTGTAGAATGCCCTGGTATCTCAACTGTGTCGCACTTTCCCCAAGGGAAGGAGGACCATATTAGCCGAGTGGGTTTGGGGCCCACTGGATCTGAATTCTCCTGTCTGCCCACCTGTGTCACTCCTGCCTCTCTCATGCACAGCTCTGCAGACTTTGCTCAGAGGATCAGTGCTCTGTCATGAGTAAGTATACTAAGGGCTCGCCAATTGCAGCAAATTAATGTCAAATTATCTATCATAACCCATTCTGGCAGGCATGGAACTGGGAAGAGTGGGGAAAGAGGATGGCAGATGTAGACAGAGGGCAGATGTAGAAAGAGACAGCCAGATTCCTGGCTAGGGAGGGGAGATGCAAAGCCTGTGAATACAGGAGTGGGGTGGGGAGTGGGGGATAGGGGGAGGTCTCAGAGAGGGGACCTCTGGTGTGAACCCTTGTTGCTGGTGCTCAGAGGCTATCTGAGAGTCTGGGATTGTGACCAGTTTTAGATAGAAGTCTGAGGAAATTACTGCATGCTGCAAGTTTTGCATCTTGGGCAAAGGAAGGGGTGGTGGATTATCCCACTGGACCTGGTGAGGGATTAGTGGAGCCAGTGGGCAGACTTGTGAACTTAGAGCATTTCAGTGAGCTTTCAAATCACTTCAGGGGTGAAAATCGCAGGGGGATGCCTTAACTATAGACCCAAATACACCTGAATTCTATTTCCAGCTCCTGGCTTTCCAATATTGGCCCCCTTGCCTCGTAATTGTCCAATCCAACAATAGGAGCACTGGGCAGGTGATTCTACCTGGATGCCTTCTTGACTCTGCTCCAAGATTTCTACTTAGAAGTTCTGAAAAGACTGCATAACTGTGTGCGGGGTGGGGGGCGGGGGAAAGGATTGTTTTGTGGTAGATGGGGCACTAGTTTTGCCCCCACGATAATGTAACTGTTCATGCAGCTATCTCGGTGTGCCAGTTTGGGGCATAAACTAGCTTCCTTCTCTTGCCCCACACACCTTATGCAACTGACCTTGCTCCGTGCAACATGAAAGAACATGTTTCACGACATTGAAGAGTTGGAGAAAAAAGTGATGGAGGTTCTGTCAGCCAACCAAATAGACAAGTTTCAAAATGTTTCCAAGAATGAAATTGCATGTCTATCTTTACCTGCAATTAGTAGACTTGCACACCGCCTTATATAAGCCTGGGTTAGCAATAGAGGCCGCTCTCCCTGGTCTCTCTGCCCTCTCTCCTTGGCTCCCTATCCTCCCGTTCCCTTTTCCCATTGTCCTCCTTCTCTTCCCCCTCTCTCCACGTGGACCACCAAGCAGGACTGAGATGTCGACGGAGTGACACATACCAGCAGGACTCCGCAGAATCCAGCACAGGAGAGTTGCTTAGAGGGAAATTCAATGCTGCTGGATCGCAGGAGGAGCATCATACAGATAAGTAGGCACAGACACACGGGGTTTTGAGGGGCTGGGGGCTTTTGTCTTACCTCAGTGCAAGCTGGCTGGGGCTTGACCTTAGCCCAGCCACTGTATCTGCTGGAGCAAGGAGCATTTGGAGTCCAGACACTGTATCTGCCGGAGCTGGCATCATTTAGAGGATGTGGTGGCGCTTGGTCTCAATACAGCCACAGTTTTCCACCAGCCTGCCTCAGGGCAGGGACAGGACTTGCAGCTTCACCTACATTGTTGCTTCTGTTTACATCTCTGCTCTCTGTTCCCACACAACCTTGGAAGGCTGTGCAGGGGCGTTTTCATGGCACAGCCACAGCTTGCCGCCGCTACGTCTGAGCAGGAACCAAACCCAAACCCTGGCAGCTCCACGGGCAGGGATCAGGGTTCAGCTATATTGAAGCTTCTGTTTGCATCTCTGCTCTCTGACCCCCCACTTCTTTAAGGGTTGCTCAGAGGCTTTCTTGTGACTCTTCTTGTGGCTCAGCTGTGGCTTGTAGCTGGGGGTTGGGGCAAGGAATAAACCCTTGCAACTCCACAGGCAGGGAGTGGGACTCAGCTACATAGTTGCTTTTGATTCCCACACTTCCCTATATCCCTGCACAATCTAAAAGGTTTTACTTTTTAATTTCCCCCCTCCCTTTTGTCTCTTTCCTGTTCTCTCACACTCCATTGCTGACCTACAAATCACTCCCTTTGCCCTAGGGCATTTACTCCTGTACCACACCCAGCTAGGTGTGCTCCACCTGCATAGCTAGCCCAAGGCCAAGGAAAGGCCAGCTTTTTCTCCAGGGGATACTCTGCCCAACTTCTCACCAGGGATTTCCTGCCTGTTTACCTGGGGGCATAAGGCAGCTCAGCCAACACTTATCAACATTCAAAGAGGTAGCACGAACTTCTGCCCACCTCTGCAACACTGAGGCAGGCAACTCAAAGAAGCATTCCTTTAAATCTCTCAGAGAGAGCCTGGTCCCTCTAAAACAACTCAATGCAAGCATCCATCAGCCCCAAAAACCTCAAAGAAAAATCAGGAAAAACAAAAAGCAGTGGCAGAAGATGTCCTGAACATAAAAACATACATAGAAGAAGCAGACATTGAGCTGCCACACAAAGAAATTCTAAGAATGTTGCTTAGAGTCATACAGGATATGAGGGGAAAATACAGAAAAAGGATGAAACGATAGAGGAGATAAAGGCCATACACCAAGGGGAAATACAGGAGCTTAGGGAGGAGATAACAAAAAAACAGTAGCAGAAACACGGTCCTTGAGAATCGATTGGAGGAATCAGAGAACCGCATCAGTGACTTGGAGGACAGCCAAGCAGACTTTAATAAATGTGGGAAAAAATCTAATAAGATCATCAGAGAACCTGAAGAAAACCCAAGAGCTATGTCTGATGCTATGAAGCAGAACAACATTAGAATTATTCGCTTACTGGAAGAAGACACAGCAAAGAAGTTATCTGCAACAATAGCGAGAGAATTCTTGGAGGAAAACTTTCCCAGCCTAATGAAGGAAAACCAGGCAACCATTCAGGAGGCTGAAAGAACACCAGCAAATTGAACCCCAAGAAGACGTCACCAAGGCACATAATTAATTGTTAAACTATCCAACTTTGAGGAAAAGGAGAAAATCATGAGAGCAACTAGGGAAAAACAAGCAATTGCATATAAAGGTTACCACATAAGAATATGCTCAGACCTATCAGCAGAAACTGAAAAAGAGGAGAAAGTGGAGTAACATATTCCAAAAATTGAAGGAAAACAACCCAAATCCAAGAATACTCTACCCAGCCAAATTATCGATCAAGATCACTAGAGAAGTAAGAATCTTCCCACACAAGGAAAAACTCCAAGAATACGTTAGAACAAATCCAGCCTTAAAAAAGATCCTTGCCGACTCAGTATGGGCAGAACAACACCCACCAAGCATAAATAAGAGATAGTCACATAGAACAACCTTACCCAGAGGGCAACAAAGAGAAAAAAGCCTCCAAGATAGCAATGGCTTAAGGATGGAAAGAAGTCAAGAATGATACACAAACACACACACACAACATACACTAATGAGAAAGAAAGTAGGAAAACTCCCAACACAAAAGGTAGAAGATGACATCACAGAGTCCGCAGATGGAGATAATAACTCTGAATATCAATGGCCTGAACTTGGGCATTAAAAGACTGAGACTAGCAGACTGGCTTAGAAAACACAACCCATCAATCTGCTGCCTACAGGAGACACATCTCAAGGCTACAGATAAAAACAGGCTGAGAATCAAAGGCTGGAGAAGGTCCTACCAAGCAAAGAGCAATACAAAAAAAGCAGGGGTTGCAATCCTAATTTCGGATAAAATTGACCTCAAAGTGCAAACCATAAAAAGAGATAAGGAGGGACACTATATAATGCTCAAGGGAATCGTAGACAATGAACCACTAAGCATTGTAAACATATATTCCCCAAATGAGAGACCAGCTGAATATGTCAAACAAACACTCCAAAAGATTAAGAAAGAAATCACAGACTTGACAATTATAGTGGGTGACTTCAACACACCACTCACTGAGAAAGATAGATCACAGGGAAAGAAACTCAACAAGGAGACTAGAGAGCTAAACTCCACAATTAGACAATTTGACCTGATAGATATTTACAGAGCTTTTCCTCCAAATACAAAAAATTTCACATTCTTTTCAAGTCCCCATGGCACACATTCGAAGATAGACTACATGCTGGGGCATAAGGCAAATCTACATAAATTTAAGCACATGGAAATAATATAGTCCTCTTTTTCTGACCACTGTGCCATAAGGCTGGGATTCAACAAAAGGAAGACAAAGAAAATAAGAGCAATCAATTGGAGGATGAATAACTCTCTACTGAAAAAGGAGTGCATACTGGTGCAGATCAGAAACGAAATTAGGAAATTTCTAGAAGCCAATGAAAATGAGCACACGACGTACCAAAACTTATGGGACACAGCAAAGGTAGTTATCAGAGGAAGTTTCATAGCAATGCATGCACACCTGAGAAAGGAAGAAAGACTCATGATTGTTATGCTGGCACAAAATTTACAAAAACTAGAGCAGAGTCAGCAGGACAATCCTACTAATAGCAAAAGAAAAGAAATTATAAAAATCAGGGCTGAGATCCAGGAGAGGGAAAATAAGAAAACTATGGAAAAAATGAATAATCGCTAAAAGTTGGTTCTTTGAAAGGATAAACAGAATCGATAGACCACTCGCAAACCTAGCCAAAGAAAGGAGGGAACAAATTTAAATAGCAAGAAAAAGGGATGAAATAGGGGTCACTACAACAGACCTAATGAAATCAAAAGTATAGTTACACAGTACTATGAAGGATTGTACTCCAATGAATTCAACAATTTGGAAGACATGGACAAGTTCTTGGAAAAACAATCCCTCCCTAGACTATCCTTGGTGGACATCAAGAATCTCAACAGACCCATAGCAATAGAAGAAATAGAAAAGGTTATCAAGGGATTACCAACAAAAAATCCCCTGGAGCAGATGGCTTCACTGGAGAATTCTACCAAGCATTTAGGGAAGAACTAACACCAATACACAAACTTTTCCAGAACATAGAAAAAGATGGCAAACCCCAAACTCCTTTTATAAAGCTAGTATAACTCTGATACCCAAACCGGGCAAGGATCCCACAAGAATCTAGAACTACAGACCACTATCCCTAATGAACACTGATGCAAAAATCCTTAACAAAATACTAGCCAACAGAATATAAAAGTATATAAAACAAATAATTCACCATGACCAAGTGGGATGACATGAAAAACTATAAGAACCACATAATAATATCGATAGACGCCGAGAAAGCATTCGACAAGATCCAACACCAATTCCTGTTTAAGACACTTGCGAAGATAGGAATGGAAGGAAAGTTTCTCAAGACAATATAAGCTATATATGAAAATAGACAATAGCCAACATTGTAGTCAATGGAGAAAAGACTAACACAATCCCACTGAAAAAGGGGATCAGACAAGGATGCTCCTTGTCCCCACTCCTATTTAATATTGTGCTGGAGGTTTTAGCTAACAGCATAAGTCAAAGAAGAGACATTAAAGGTATTCGTCTGGGGAAGGGAGAGGTGAAATTATCGTTATTTGCAGATGATATGATTTTATATATGGAAAATCCCCAAAGTTCCACAAGGGGAGTAGTAGAAGCAATAGAGGAGTTTGGCAGAGTGGCAGGATACAAGATCAACAAACAGAAGTCCATCGGACTGTTATACATATCGGATAGGCCCATAGAAGAAGAGATAAAAAAAACTGGTACCCTTCACAATAGCCAAATACAAATAGAAATATCTAGGGATATACCTGACTGAAAAAACAAAAGATCTAAACCAGAAAAACTATAGAACACTATTACAAGAAACCAAGAGTGACCTCAACAAATGGAAGAATATTCCATGCTCGTTGATTGGAAGACTCAATATAGTTAAGATGTCAGTTCTACCAAAAGCGCTATATAAGTTTAATGCCATCCTGATACAATTAACCTCATCTTTCTTCAAAAAAATGGAAAAACGGATTACCAACTTCATTTGGAGAGAGAAAAAGCCCAGAATTAGCAGAGAACTCCTCAAGAAGAAGGACACCGTGGGAGGGCTTGCTTTACCTGACTTTGGCACATACTATGCAGCCACAGTTCTCAAAACTGCATGGTATTGGTACAATGACAGATACTCAGACCAATGGAAAAGAACTGAAAACCCAGAAATAAAGTAATCAGCATGAAGACAACTGATCTTTGATAAGGGCCCCAAAAATATCAAATGGGAAGCAGATGCCCTCTTTAACAAGTGGTGCTGGAAAGTATGGATATTTACCAGCAGAAAAATGAAGCAAGACCCTTATCTCACTCCATGCATAAGAATAAACTCAAGGTGGATCACAGACCTTGAAGTTAGGGCCATCAATGAGGGAATTGAGATCAACTTGAGAACTTTGGCACAGGGAATACACAGGCTATCAGAAATAGGGAAGGACATAAACACAGAGGAGGCACAAATTGACAAATGGGATATACTGAAGATAAAACACTTGTGTACATCAAAAGAATTCACCAAGAGAGTAATAAGAGAGTCCACGGACTGGGAAAACATCTTTAGCAATGACACATCAGACAAAGACTTTATTACTAAGATCTACAATACTCTGCTAGCTTCCACAGGTCTGTCTAAATAAGATAGACTGGATGAACTATCTAGAGGAAAAACAATGAGACTGAGAGTTACGGGTGGGCTTGGGAGAGGGGGAGGTGGGGGCTAAGGAAGTGGTGTTAACAAACCCAGGGACAAGGGAACAACATGGGATCCAAATTGGTGGTGAGGTGGGAATGGCAGGCCTGGTAGGGAATGATCAAGGGTAAGGTAACGTAACTAAGAGGTATAGCTGTAACCCAGGTGGGGACGGACCATGATAGTGGGGCAGGTGGAAAGTCAAGGGAAATAGAGGGAAGAGCTGGGAGACAAAGGGAATTTATAGAGGTCTAGACAAAGACATGTTCATATGCAAATATATATATATGAGGATGGGGAAATAGATCTATGTGCCTATATTTATAGGATTAGTATTAAGGTGGCAGAAGGACCTTGGGCCTCTACTCAAGCACTCCTTCAATGCATGAATACTTTCTTCTATTAAATTTGCATTCTATGATGCTCACCCTCCTGACAACCGCTGAAGCCAAAGCAGGTGAACAAGCAAATGTGGTGAAAAAAGCTGATGGTGCCCGTATATCAAAAGAGATAGCATCTGGGGTCTTAAAGGCTTGTAGATAAATAAGCGGCCATCTAGCTCAGAAGCAACAGAGCTCACATGGAAGAACACACCAGCCTGTGTGATCACATGGTTCCGAAGGGATCAGTTATCAGGCATCAAAGACCAAAAAAATCATATAATTGAGTGCACACCTCCACGATACGATCGCCTAGGACAAACGGGTGCATAAGCAAATGTGGCGAAGAAAGCTGATGGTGCCCGGCTATAAAAAGAGATAGTACCTGGGGTCTTAAAGGCTTGAAGGTGAACAAGCGGCCATCTAGCTCAGAAGCAAAAAAGCCCACATGGGAGAAGCACACCAGCCTGTGCTATCACGAGGATTCGAAGGGATCAGGTATAAGGCATCATCGGGGAAAAAAATCTTACCATAGTGAATGAAGGGGCAAGTGCAGAGTGGAGATCCAAAGCCCATTCGTCAGCCACTGGAGATCCCCTCACAGAGGGCTCTAGGGGAGGCGATGAGTCAATCAGGGTGCGATGTAGCGCTGATGAAAAATACAGCTTTCCTCCAGTTCCTAAATGCTTCCTCCTCCCCAAGTACCATGTTCCGAATTCTACCTTGCAAGTCTGGTGAGAGCAGAGGATGTACACTGGTGCAGATAGGAGCTGGAGGCACAGGGAATCCAGGGCGGATGATACCTTCAGGACCAGGGGTGTCAGGGGCGATACTGGGAGGGTAGAGGGTGAGTGGGTTGGAAAGAGGGAACCAATTATAAGGATCTATATGTGACCCCCTCCCTGGGAGACGGACAACAGAAAAGGGGGTGAAGGGAGACACCAGACAGGGCAAGATATGACAAAATAATAATTTATAAAGTATCAAGGGCTCATGAGGGAGGAGGTAGCAGGGAGGGAGGGGGAAAAGAGGACTTGATGCAAAGGGCTTAAGTGGAGAGCAAATGCTTTGAAAGTGATTAGGGAAATAAATGTACAGCTGTGCTTTATATAACTGATGTGTGTATGGATTGTGATAAGAGTTGTATGAGTCCCTAATAAAATGTTAAAAAAAAAAGAATGAAATTGCAGATTTGACAAGTGGATGAAGTGTAATGGAGAGTAATTTGAAGGTGATAAGGTTGTCTTGTAAAAGGAAAAAAATTAAATACATGGGTTTGGGGAAAAATTCTTGAGTTTTTGGGTGTCCCCTCGTAATTGAGATTTCCTTTTTCCCTTCACAAATAACTTTTACAGCTTTCCTATATATCTTCTTCTTGCTGATATGTTGTGCTTGCTTGATGTGGACACCAGATGGCGCCTGGCATCAGAGTTGGAGATACAGTTGTCTGGGGAACAGGGCTCTGTGCCAACTGGAGAGGCAAACATCCCCTGTTGTCACACACCCCTTCCTTAGCCCTGCAGCTAACCCAGAGAGAGAGGATTATATGTTGGTTATACTAACCTTCAAAAATGTTCTTTCCATTTGAAAAGATAATTTTTATTTTTTTAGAGTAAATGGTAAATTTACAAGAAGTCAAACCCTAAACATGGCCCTGTAACATCCAACTAGTAAATAACACAAAATTGATGACATTTCAGTGTTCATCCAAGGCCTTCCGTGTGCAGGACATTTCCAAACGGCCCCATCACTGTGGTAACAGGAAAAGGAAGCAGTAGTTTCTGGGTCTTTTAAAAACGTTTTATTAGGGGCTTATACAACTCTTATCACAATCCATACATACATCAATTGTGTAAAGCACATTTGTACATTCATTGCCTGGATCAGTCTCAAAACATTTGCTCTCCACTTAAGTCCCTAGCATCAGGTCCTCATTTTCCCCGCTCTCTCCCCGCTCCCCCCTCCCTCATGAGCCCTGGATAATTTATAAATTATTATTTTGTTATATCTTGCCCTGTCCGATGACTCCCTTCACCCACTTTTCTTTTGTCGTCTCCCAGGGAGGAGGTCTCATGTAGATCCTTGTAATCAGTTCCCTCTTTCCAGTTCACTCTCCCACTACCCTCCCAGTATCGCCACCCACACCACTAGTCTTGAAGGGATCATCTGCCCTGGGTTCCCTGTGCTTCCAGTTCCTATTTGTACCAGTGTACATCCTCTGGTCTAGCTAGACTTGTAAGGTAGAATTGGGATCATGATAGTGGGAGTGGATGAAGCATTTAGGAACTAGAGGAAAGTTGTATTTTTCATCATTGCTACATCGCACCTTGACTACCGTCTCCTCCTCTAGACCCCTGTGCAAGGGGATCTCCAGTGGCCTACAAATGGGCTTTGGGTCTCCACTCTGCACTCTCCCACTCATTTACTATGGTAAGATTTTTTTTTGTTCTGATGATTCCTGATCCCTGATCTCTTCAACACCTCCTGATTGCACAGCCTGGTGTGCTTCGTCCATGTGGGCTTTGTTGCTTCTGAGCTAGATGGCTGCTTGCTTAGTTTCAAGCCTTCAAGACCTCAGATGCTATACCTTTTGATAGCCGGGTACCATTAGCTCTCTTCACCACATTTGCTTATGCATCCATTTGTCTTCAGCGATCATATTATGGAGGTGTGCACCCAATGAGATAATTTTTTTTTCTTTGATGCCTGATAACTGAGCCCTTTGGCACCTCGTGATCACATAGGCTGGTATGTTCTTCCATGTGGGCTTTGTTATTTCTTAGCTAGATGGTCGCTTGTTTACCCTCAAACTTTTAAGACCCAAGACACTATATCTTTTGATAGCCAGCACCATCAGCTCTCTTCAGCACATTTGCTTATTCACCCACTTTTTCTTCAGTGGATGTTTTGGGAAAGTGAGCATCATGGAATGCCAATTTAATAGAAGACCGTATTCTTGCATTGAGGGAGAACTTGAGTGGAGGCCCAATGTCCTTCTGCTACCTTTATACTAAACCTATAAATATAGGCACATACATCTATTTCCCCATCCTCATATATAAATATATTTGCATATGTACATGTCTTTATCTAGACCTCTATAAATGCCCTTTGCCTCTCAGCTCTTTCCTCTATTTCCCTTGAATTTCCTCCTGTCCCACTATCATATGCAGTCCCCACCTGTGTTTCAGCAATTCCTCTTGGTTACATTACCCTTGATCATGCCTTACCAGGCCTCTACACCCACCCACCAATTTGGATCACTTGTTGTTCCCTTGTCCCTGGGTTTGTTAACACCACTTCCTTTCCCCTCACCTCCCCCTATCCCATGTTCCCCTGGAACTGCTGATCCCGTTGTTTTCTCTTCCAGATTGTTCATCCAGTCTATCTTATTTTGACAGACCTGCGGAGATAATAACATGCACAAAAACAAGACAGAGCAAAACCAAGCAACAATATACAACAAAACAACAACAAAACCCTGACAAAGTACAAAACAAAACACGAGAAAGAAAGGCTTGTAGCTAGTTCAAGGATCGTTTGTTGGCCTTTAGGAGTGTTTTCCAGTCCAGTCTGTTGGGGCACCATGCCCTGGCCCCAAAATCCACCTTCAGCATTCCCTGGGGCCCTTGCTGCTCTATTCCCTTGCTGTTCTGCTGCACTCCCCCAGTGCTTTGCCTCGGTGTGGTGGAATCAGATCCGCCACAATTCCCACACTGTGTCTCCAGTGCTGTCCCCTGCAGGACCATGGGTCAGTGAGAGGCATCATGTGTCATAGTGGGCTGGCCATATGGTCCTCTCTGTGGACTGACTGCTCTAATTGGGGTCATCATCCTCACGGCCTTGTGGGTCAGGATGTGCTCCACTCTCTCCTCCTCCCCCTTCATCTGCTCCCGTGTGCTCTGATCAGTTATGTCCCTCTCCCGGAGCTTCAGATTCAACGCTGTTCTTTGAAATGAATTCTGGCAGGAGGGCCAGGTGTCCACTTAGTAGTTGGGACTAGGGCCAGCCCCCCAGACCTCTCCACTGGTTCCCTACTCCATGCTGGAATTTTGCATTCACACCTTGGGGCACTGGGTTGAAGTCTGGTCCCTCTTTCCCTGTGGAGATATAAACACTACCCTCCCCTGGGGTGGGTCAGTGCCCAGTGCCTCTGCTACCCATTTCTTCCTTATTTCCATCATTTTTTTCCTTCCCCACCTCCTCCCCAGTTGTCTACCATGTGCATCCCTGCATTTGATCTGGTCCCTGCCATACTACATGGTCCTCACCCCAAGAATGCTTGTGTACAGTAGCTTTTCCCTAGAAGCAACAGTTTTAATAGGTTGTTCAGACAGAGAAAGAGACAGAGACTGGCTGGTCACTTTGATAATTTGTGTCAACAAGGAACTGAAACAGGATATATTATCATATTTTTAAAGGCTAAGATGTCATCCATATTAAGCCTCTTTATTATGTTTTAAATGATACTCTATTTTTGTCAATGTTTGTGTTGAGAATATACAGGGAGAACATAATGCAAAGCAATAGCTTTTACATGGGCAATTTGGTCGCGTGGATTCCATTTGTCCAATGGTGCAACAGTTCTCACCTTGCTTTTCAAAGGATTCTTCCCTCGTCAGCATAAACTCATGGACTCGACCGGTTTCTAATTTATATATATGTATATATATTAATCATGTCACTGGGAACTCATGCAGCTCTTATTACAATCCAGGCCTGCATCCATGTGTCAAGCTCACTTGTACATATGTTGTCATCATCATTTTCAAAACATTTTCTTTCTGCTTGAGCCCTTGGTATCAGCTCATTTCCCCCATCCTTCCCTCATGAACTCTTGATAATTTATAAATTACTTTTTTTCCATGTCCACTGACCAATGTCTCCCTTCCCCCACTTTTCTGTTTTCCGTCCCCTAGGGAGTGGGTTATATGGAGATCGTTATGATCAGTTCCCTCTTTCTCCCACTCACCTTCCCCTTAACCTCCTGATATCACTACTCTCATTATTATTCCTCAGGGATTCATCTGTCCTGGATTCCCTGTGTTTCCGGCTCTTATCTGTCTGTACCAGTGTACATGCTCTGGTCCAGCTGGATTTGTAAGGTAGAACTGGGATCATGATAGTTGGGGTGGTGGTGGTGAGGAGGAAGCATTAAAGAACTAGAGGAAAGTTGTATGTTTCATCAGTGCTATACTGCACCCTGACTGGTTCCTCTCTTCTTGGTGACCCTTCTAAAAGGGAATGTACAATTGTCTACAGATAGGCTTTGGGTTCCCACTTCGCACTAAATTGCTGTTGTCAATCTGGAACCCTGGTGGTGTAGTAGTTCTGAGTTGGGATGCTATCTGCAGGTTCAGCAGTTTGAAACCACCAGCCACACTGCAGGAGACAGATGGGGCTTTCTACTCCCCCATAGAGTGACAGTCTCTGAGACTCAGAGGGGCCCTTGTACCCTGTTCTATAGAGTCACTATGAGTCAGCATTAACTCGATAGCAGTGAGTGAGAGTTGTCAATCTGACCTCATGTAAATAGTTCTTAAACAGACAGCATGCTCAAGACAAACCATTTTAGTAGTAAAGCAAAAAGTGTTGTTCAGTTTTAAGAAGATTCCAGGTAATCCCCTTATCATATTGCCACTAAGAAGTAAAATAATCCTGCCTATTAAGCTAGAACATATCATTGCTCATAAGACACAGGTGATTTTAGAGATATTAGAAATGTCAAAAATGGTATGACTTTGAATCAATATAATCTGGTGAATCTGTGAGTTGTATTCAGAACTAGTTTCAGCTTGCTGTTTCAGCTTCCTCCTTAACCTCTCTAGAGCACTTAGGAAATAACCTTGCAAACAGACCAGGGCACAGGGTTTCCACCTAAATGGTTCTTGTCCCCAGTGAGATGACATACAGACTGGCCTCTTCAGGGCTTCTTGGAGAGCAAAATCTGCTCCATTGTAGCTTCTAATCCAGGTGTGTTAGGCTGGGTTCTCTAGAAAAGTAAAATCAATGACACTTACTGTATCTACTTGAGTATAAGCCGACCAGAATATCAGCTGAGGCACTTAATTTAAAAATGTGCTGAAATACTCGGCTTATACATGAATATGTAGAGTATATAAGTATATAAAGAGAGAAGGTTATATCAAGAGAAAACTTGTAGGAGTGGGAAAATCCAGTCCAGTTCAAACTCATGGGTCAGATGTTCAACTGGAGGCTTCTCCTGTGTAGCTGTGGGGTAGCCAGGAAGCAGGAAGACCAGAAGCTGGAAGATGTAAAGTTGAATGAATACAAGGTTGACAGCCCTGATATGGCTCTTGTGGTCAGCAGGCAATATGGAAGGAGGTTGATGAACCAGATGCAGGATTTAGACCCAGCAGAAGTGACAACATTTTCCAAGGAGTCTGCTTAAAAATGGACAGGCCACTTTCCCAAGGATTCTTTCTTCCAGTTGAACCAAGGCACTGTCACCTTGTCACAATCTCTGGCTCCACAGGTAGTTGATTACATCATGTGAGATCTCTTCATAGAAGCAGTTATATTATGTTAGATGGCATTGTGGGGGCTGTTGCCAAGCTACTGAGAACCTTGGCCTGTTCAAGTTGACATAGAACCTATCACGCCAAGGTTTAGCAAAATACGACCTCGAGGCCAAATCCAGTCTGCCACCAATTTTTGTACAGCCCAGAGAAGTTTTTTACAGTGATTAGGAATATTAATTTAGAGTTCCAGATAAACAAAATGTTATCCCTTAGAAAATAATTCCACTCTTCTTATAAGTAGACATGTATTAGAGAACATTCTATTTTGTTTTTATTTTATTTTACTTTTCAAATACTGATGTCAAATAATATTTACTCAATTTCCATCACGGAATTTGTCTCTAAATGACCTTAATTGCTTTCAAAAGTAAAATATACCCGCCAAGTTTTAAGAGTTGCTCAAACTAAATATATTGATTGACTACAATCCCAAAAGAGAACTTTCAGGGGAGTTAGAAATATCTAGAGCAGTGGCCCCATGGCATAGTCTTTTCCTAAAATTTCTTCTAAAGAAACACTCTCTAGCATACACAACACCAATATTTTTTTTATTAAAAGTTCATTATGTTTGAGAGAGAATATTTCTACATACATATTTCTTGTGTTGCAAATATATTTGTGTATAAAGCTTTCTTATACAGCTTTTTGTGTATAAAGCTATATAAGAAAGTTATGAAACTTTCTTAGTCATATGACTAAACATCTTTATGAAATGAGTCAACAAGTTTCAAAGATTGGCACCACTGTCTTGGAGGAAAGCTGATCCAATTGGCAAAACATTGTAAATACAGGCAATTTTTCTACATTCTGCTGAGGTGAGTTGTGATTCAGGGCATAAAAACTATTGAGTCATCATCTAAGATGCAGCTATTGGTCTCTCCCACTGTAGGGGAAAAATGATAAGAAAATAAAAGGAAACAGTTAATCCAAAGCAATAGCAGATCTCATGAATCATAGCCTCCATGGCCCAGAGACAAGAAGACCTAGGTGATACCTAGCAACCCTTACTGACAACTTTCATTGGGACCTCAGAAACTCCTGGATAGAATGAGAGAACGATGTAGAACAAAGTTATAAACCATGAGACGGGCTAGTCTTAATGATCTGGTAGACACTGGTAACACTTCTGAGACAGTGGCACTTAAGTAGCCTTGAAACGTGGAACTAAGCCCACCCCAGTGAGTACTTAGTAGCCAAACAAAAACTAGTCCTATATCATGAAGACTAACACTTGTGACTAATGGATTTCTTAGAAAACCCACCATAGAAACTCGAAAGGGCAGTGTGGGCTCAAAAAGAAGTCCAGAAAGCAGGAAGGGGCAGGAAAGAAGGATGGATAGAAGCTGGCAACCCAAACAGGAGGCAGGAAAAGTGGTGTTATTTTGAAGGAGTTGCAGCTAATACTACAAAAAATATGCATAAATGACTGAATGGAAAACTAATTTATACTATAAGCTTTCACCCAAACTATAATTTTTTTAAGTTAATACTGATGTTTACATTTCATATATTTATAGAGTCACATGAGATTATAACTTGGAAAACAACAAATCCCTTGCTTTAGGTAGAAAAAAAAGAGAGACCAGGGTATGTAAAAGAGTAAGAGTGAAGAAACTCAAATTTAACTCAACAAAAGTTAAACTGAGTGATTTCTATTTGAAAAATTATACTGCCTCAGAATTGATGATCGTGGTAATTTTACATCCCCGTTCCCACCCTCTTTTATTATATGCTATGTTCTTATTGAAGCTTGTATCTGATACATATTGCTCAGATGGAGAAGTTAATGGTGAGAAAGTCAGGCCTTGCTTCTGATGAGAGTGCACATGTGCAAGCGAGCAAAGAGAGAGAATACAATACAGAGTAGCAAAGCAGTGAGCATATGCTTAGGAGTTGGAATTAAAGAAAAGTGGGCTACTTCATCCCATGCCTATTTGTGTAATTTGTCTTGGAATACTGACCACATTGATTTAATTTCTTTCAGCAATTTTCCGTGCTGGGTTTTTAAAAAGATATATTTCTGATCAAAACAGTGGAATTATATACTCAGAGACCTCTACAGATTCACTTTTATTAATTGCCAGATAGGATCTATAGTCAGTGAAATTGGTTTGCTGTGGCTTTAGCTCAGATGGCAATGTTCTTACTAATCTCTAAAATCTCTGCTTTGTGGGCATGGGACCAGGCCGTTTGCCAAGTACTTCCTAGGACCACATGTGTAAGAAATAATTGGAGAATTATCAGTGGAGCTATATAAAAATGTATGATTGTCCCAGGCAGCTTTTTAAAAACATCCTATTATATACACTGAAGGAGATTTGTCTCAAGCTTTCCTTTTCTGGAGTCCTATTTCATGTTTCTGCAAATGGAAATCCATTTTTTCCAGCACCATTTATTGCAAAGATGATCTTGGCCTATTTCGTGTATTTTGACCCTTTGTCAAAAATCACTTGTCTGTAGGTGGATAGATTTCTTTCTGGATTTTGTATTTTGTTACATTGGATTCACATATCTATTTTACTAGTAACAGGCTATTTTGACTTCCATGGCTTGGTCGTAGGTTTTGAATTAGGAAGTAAATGTCTTCTGCTTTGTTCTTAAGTAGTGCTTCCTTACGTAGGGTCTCTTTCCTCTCCAAATAAACTTGGTGATTTATTCTCCCACTTCTTTAAAGTATAATGATGGAACTTGGATCAGGATATTATAATAGGTATAGATTGCTTTGGGTGGCATTGGCATTTTCACAAAGTTAAGCCTTCCTATCCATGAACATTCTTTCATTAATTTACGTCTCTTCTGCTTTCTTATTATAGTGTTTCATAGTTTTCCTTGCATAAGGCATTTGTTTCTCTAGTGAGGTTAATTCATAAATATTTCATTGTATGAGTGGCTATTGCAAATGGTATTTTTTTCTTGATTTCCTTTCAAGAGTGATCTTCATTAGTACACCAGAACCTGATTGTTATTTGTATGTTGATCCTGTTCACTGCCATGATGCTGAACCTTTCAGTCATTTCCAACAATTTTCTCATTGAGGCTTTGGAATTTTCTACATATATAATAATTTCACCTACAAATAGAGTTTTACTTCTTCTTTGTCAATTTGGATGCTTTTGATTTCTTTTTATTGTCTTAATAGCTCTAAGATTGCCTGCACAATATTGAATGAGAATACTGGTAAAATCATCTTTGTCTGGTTTTGATTTGCAAGGGAACTGCTTTGAGTTTCTTCCCATTACATTGGTTTTCCACATATGGCCTATGTTATGTGGAGGACTTTCCGTCCTCTATGTTGCTGAGAGTTTTTATTAGTAATACATGTTAGAGTTTTTCAATGACCTTTTCTGGATCAATTTATATGATCATATAGTTCTTTTCCTTTGCTTTATTTATATAGCACACATGGCAAGAATCCCACTTGATCATTTTATATATATATATTTGGATTTATTGGCTAGGATTTTGTTGAGAAGTCCTGTGGTTTATTAAAATTTTGGATTATTTTCTTTCTTCACTGTTTTCTTCTCTGGGCAGAAAGAGATTAATAGTTACAACTTATATTTGGTGATTTATTTCTTTTAAAATTGGCCAGTGAAAACCTCATAATAACAGTAGACTATTATCTGATAATAGTGCTTCAAGATGAACTTCTGAGGCTTGAGACACTCAAAATACAGGTAGGGAAGACTTGCCTCCTCAAGTAATGTCAATCTTAATGATATGAACTGAATAAAACTTTTGGGACCTTCCTTAGCTGATATGACATTGAAAAAGTGAGAAGAAAGATCTGTACATATCATTAATAATCAGAACATGAAATGTATGAAGTATGACTCTAGGAAAACTGTAAATTGTCAAAAATGAAATGGAACACATGTAGATGACTATCCTAGGCATTTATGACCCGAGGTGGACTGGTCTTGACCATTGCAAATGAGACACTCTTGTGGTTGACAGTGCTGGGAATGACAAATTGAACAGAAATGGCACTGCACTCATCGTCAAAAGGAACATTTCAAAATGAATCCTAAAGCACAAGGCTGCCAGGGATGCAATATTTATAAGCCTCCAAGGAAGAAGAGTTAGTATGACTATTATTCAAAATTATGTAACAACCACTAATGTGAAAGATGAGAAAATGGAAGATTTTAGCCACATTTTCTGCAGTCTGAAATGGGTCAAGCATGCATCCAAGATGCATTGATAATTACTAATGAAGGAAACAAAGAGGGATCAGTAATTGAATACTATGACCTTGGTCATAGAAAGAACACTCAATATCACAGTATATAATATTATAAGACCAAGGAACTATAAAAGGAAAAGTCAAAAATATTGCTAAAAGTATAAAAACTCCTATTAAATAAAATGTCAAAATATGAAGCTATTATTTCTTGATATATCCTCCATCTAAGTCTATACACCTTTTTACATACAACAAACACAGTGTTTATTAAATACTTCTTCAGTTGTCCATAACAGAGTGTGCAACAAATTACAGTAATCTGCAGCCACAAATGGCACACAGAATTTGAAGAAACTATTAGATAGTGTGATTCTTTTCTTTTATAGCTTTAAAAGGGAGAATGAGAAAATAAACATCTCACTAAACTATGCATGGAAAATAACAAAACAGGTAATGCGGTTTGAAATAAATCCAGCATCTAAAAATGTCAATATAAAAACCCAAACAAAAATATACTACGGGAACTTATGTGCTATCAAGAAATCAATAAGGATTACACATATTATTGCGTAAACCAGCACACATAGGTTTATAACAAAATTGAAAATGCAATTAGCTATCGAGTCAAGGGAATAAAAAAATCAGTATTTATTATTTCTGACCTTTGAAGGCGCATTAAGAATGTGTTGTAGTGGAGCTCTATAATTCAGCCCATTTCCCCCCATTTCAGTTCAGGTTGCAAACTCATCGCTGTGAGAAAAGAACAGCAGCAAATTCCAGCAGCAAGCTCCACCTGACTGCTGGACTGCGGTGCTCTGAATTTTAACATTGGACTTCTCTGCACCACCAGCTGCTGCTTCAAGCCCCAGCCACGCTTTAATCTTAGCTGACATCATCAGGGAAGAATGGCCTACATTCATTGCGTTCTCAGCACTGATTTCCAAAGCTAGCATTCCAGGGGACTCAGCAAATTCCTAGACTGTGGCATGGTCTACTCCTTTCTCTTCCTAACACCAGCGTGTTGATGTTCTCACTGGCACAGTGGATGTATTTCTTTTCTTTTTTTAAAAACATCATTCTATTGGGGGCCTTACATCTCTTATCACAATCCATACATATATCCAATTTGTGAAAAAACATCGTATATATGTTGTCATCATCTTTTCAAAACATTTTCTTTCTACTTGAGCCCCTGGCATCAACTTTTCAATTTTCCCCTCCCTTCCCACCCTCCCACCCTATGCCTCTTTGATAATTTATAAATTGTTCTTTCTTTCTTTTTTTTTTCATGGCTTACACTGACTGTTGTCTCATTTCACCCACCTTTCTGCTGTTCGTCCCCCTGGGACGGGGTCCATATGTCTATCATTGTGATCGGTTGTCCCTTACTCCCCCCACCCGCACCCCTTATCCTCCTAGTATTGCTGTTCACCTTATTGATCCCGAGGGATTTATCTGTTCTGGATTTCCTGTGCTTCAAGCTCTTATTTGCTCCAATATACATGTTCTGGTCTAGCCCGATTGATAAGATAGAATTGGGCCCATGGTACTGGGGATGAGGGTGGGGATGGAGGAAGCATTAAAGAACCAGAGAAAGGTTATGTGTTTCATCAGTGCTATACTGCACCCTGACTGACTCCAGTTTTCTTTGTGGCCGTTCTGACAGGGGGTGTCAACTGACTACCAAAGGGCTTTGGGTCTCCAATCTGCTTTCCCCTTCATTCCCACTGATATGCTTGTTATTTGTTTTGTTTTGGGTCTTTGATGCCTTTCTATACTTCATGGTCACACAGGCTGCTGTGCTTCTTCCATGTGGGCTTTGCTGCTTCTCAGCTAGATGGCCTCTTGTTTATCTTTAAGCCTTTAAGACCCCAGATGCTATATCTTTGCCTATGCACCCATTTTATCTTCAGCGATCATGTCAGGGAAGGTGAATATCACAGAGCACTGTGTTAGTAGAACAAATTGTTCTTGCATTGAGGGAGTACTTGAGTGGAGACTCAGTGTCCATCTGATAACATAATACTTTATAAATAACTGTAATATGTTTATTTTTAAAATCGAGTGATTTTTAAAGAAATAATTCAAAGTTTGAGGAAATAATACATTTCTTCCAAATCTCTGACAATTTGATCCTTTCCTTAAAAAAATAATATAGAACAGTTTCAAAGGGCTTACACATCCTAAAGGCCATGCACATACATTACACCATGGGACCTAAATTGATAGCGTCTAATCTAGGCCTGCGATTTGGTAACAGATTAATCTAGGTTTTAATCATGACACTGAAATCCATTAGATATGGAACCATCTCAAAATTCAGTGCCATTGAGTCAATTCTGACTGATAAGAACACTATGGACAAAAGTAGAAATTCCCTAGTAGTATTCTGACACTGTAAATCTTTAAGGCAAGGCAGCCTCATCTTTCTTCTGTAGAGGGGTTTATGTGTTTGAACTGCTGACTCTGTAGGTTAAGAGCCCACTACAGCACCAGGGCTCCTTAGATGTGGGACCATAAATAAGATATGTAGTTTTTATAAGAATCTGTTTCTTTCTCTTTCAATTACAAAGCACATCTCTCTTGAGTAAAGAGAAATGTGTATATGGAAAGTTCTCGAAAATGTTATCATTGGCACACATTGAATTGGTTACTATGAAAGAGGGTTTAATAAAATTTCTCTATGTGAAACTGCTCCAACCTCCCCCCGAAAAAGAATATGGAAAGTATGTACAGAATTGCTGTACAAAGAAAGCTAGTTGACATTGAACATGAGGTAGCATATGAATAAAAGCCAATGGTACCAACATATTGTCCATTTTCACTAAATTTGTCTTACAAGATTTTAATTATGATGTAAATTCTGAAATAGTGTTTAACACAAGAAACAAAAATGATCAAATGTTTGGAAAGAGTATTGAGAATTTATTCCATACTGGTTACCTATCTTCAAAATTGTACTTACAATGGTACTGATGGAAGAAATTCAAGTTGCGCTGAAAGCATTAGCCAGAATCCAGGCTCCAGGAATTGATGGAACACCAACTGAAACGTCTCAACCAGCTGGTGAAGCACTGGAAGGATTCCCTCCTTGGAGTGAGCAAGTCTAGAAGACAACTACTTGGCCAATTGATTGGAAGAGGTCCATATTATACCCCTTCCAAAGAAAGGTGGCCCAACGGAATGTGAAAATTAGAGAACAAAATCATTAATATCACATGCAAGTAAAAAACCCAAAACGCTATTTTTCAAATGATAGATTTAGATTTCATCTTGGTACTGAAGGGATAAACACTATTTTTTTTCTCTTCATTTCCTGGAAAGTTGTAAGTACAATGTTGAAGATAGGTAACCAGTATGGAGTAAATTCCAATACTCTTTCCAATCATTTGATCATTGCTGTTTCTTGTGTTAAACACTATTTCAGAATTTACATTATAATTAAAATTTCGGAAGACAAATTTAGTGAAAATGGATAATATGTTGGTATTTTCTAGCACAAGAACAATGGAAACATCTCCGTTTAATTCCAGCTTGTCATTTTAACAGGAGGATGCTGCAAAGCCAGTGGAGAGGACACAGAAAGATTAGACACATGACAGCTAAACTATTTAGCTCAAGAAATTAATAACTGGTCTTAATACCAAGTGTATTATTACCCAATGCTTCAAAGTATTTCTCTTAGATGTCTTCCGTAAAATTAGTGTGTTATGTTGTGATCACCACTATGGGGAGAAATTACCGCTGTGGGCTGGTTCTTTGCTTTGTGGATTACCCCACTGACAGAAGCTTAGTTTCTTCATGTCTTTCTTTTTGTCCCGCCCCCAACCTTAGTTTCTTCATTTTATTTATTTACATCTTTAAAGTTTTGCTGGCATCTAATCACACGTCATACGGTTTAATCATTCAGTTGTATTGAGAAGAATCATGCAGTCATCACCACAATCAATTTCAGAACATTTTCTTGTATTCATATTGTTAGCTTCCCCTCTTTCCCCAACCTCTCTTGCCCTGCCCCCTGGAATTAAAAAAAAATCATTTTATTGGGGGCTCTTACAACTCTGTTACAAACCAGTCAGCGATTGTATCTCGCATATTCGCACGTGTATTCCTTCATTCTTTTCTAGACGTTTACTTTCCATTGAGCCCTTGGGATCCGCTCCTCTTCCCCTCCCTCCTCCCCCTCCAACCCTCATGGCCCCTTGATGGATTGTAGATGGATAATTATTTCTCCCCTTCTGGTTTCTGTTGTTATTCCCCCTGGATGGTGTGTGTGTGTGTGTGTGTGTGTGTGTGTGTGTGCGTGCATGCGTGCGCGCGTGTTTATGTGCCATTCATTATGATCAGTACTCCACTGCCTCCCCACCTCTACCCTTCTCCTTCCCCGTACTCTTTTGGTATCTCTATTCACATTCCTGTTCCTAGGTACTGTGTGTTGTGAGTTTTATCTCTTTCCTGTATCTATGTACATGCTCCCATCTAGTCTAGATTGGGAAGCTGCACTGAGGTCGCCATAGCGCTGGTGAGGAGGTCTCCAGGGATCAGAGGTATACTGTGTGACCCATTAGAGCTCTACTGCACCCTGATTGACTCATCCCCTCCCTGAGACTCTTCTGTGGGAGGATGTTCCATTGTCCATAGATGGGCTTTGGATCTCCTCCATTCTCACCAATGCATTTTTGTCTGTTTGTTTACTGTTTGTTGTGAATCTTCTGATGCCTGTTGCCCTGTATTGATGATACCTCATGATCACACCAACTGACGTGCTTCCTCCTTGTGGGCTTGTGTTCACTGTTGGATGGCCGCTTGTTTAACTTCAAGCCTTTAAGAACCCAAACACAAGACTCTACGTATAGCCTTTTCCTTGGGGGAGGGACAGCAGGGAAGAAGGCGGGGGGAGATGTCGGACAGTGTAATACATGCCAAAAAATAATAATTTATGAATGCTGAAGGGTTCATGAGGTAGGGGGGAGTAGGGTAGGAGGGGGAAAATGAGCAGCAGATCTTAAGGGCTCAAGCAGAAGGAAAATGTTTTGAAAATGATGATGGCAGCAAATGTACATATGCTTTTGACACAATGGATGTATGTATGGATTGTGATAAGAATTGTACGATCTCTCAGTAAAATGATTAAAGGAAGAAAAAACAAGAACCCAAACACTATATCTTTTAGTAGCTGGACACCATCCTCTGTCTTCACCACATCTGCTTATGCACCCAATTTGTCTAGAGGATTGTGTGGCAGGGTGTGTGTGTGTGTGTGTGACAGAATGCCAATTTGTTAGAACAAAGTGTTCTTATATTGAGGGAAGGTGTGAGCCAAGGCCCAACACCCGTCTGCCGCTTCAGTATATTTCTTTATAAACATATGCACGTAGGCATATGTATTTGCATAAATGCACACCTCTGTTAATCCCTATCTATGTCCTTGCTTCCTAGAGCTTGCCTCTGTTTCCTTTGCCTCCCCCTGGCCGGCCATCACTTTCCCCTTCTTCCACCGTTTAGTGATTCTTCTCCACTAGCTTGGTGTTGCTCTAATACTCACAGGATCTCTACCCTCTCCTAGATGCTGGTTCTGCTTCCCTAGTTGTTCCCCTGTCTGTGATGCCATCTGCTCCCCACACCCTTCTCCCCACCTCCATCTTCCCCCTGTACCTTCCAGGGCCATTGGCCCATTACCTTCTTCCTGGGCTTCCCTCCCATGGTACAACCCATTTAATTAGGGAAACCACCCATGTCCTAATCTGAACAATAAGAAAACATACAGTGGAAGAAAGAACGGGAAAGAAAAAGGTGAGAGACTCTCCCCACTGGTCCTGAGGGAGATCCTGGGGCTGCCCCTCCCCACCTGAAGTCCATTCTTGGGGCTCCTCAGGGGCTCTGTGGCTCAGCTTTACTCCAATTTCTAATCTTTTGTGCTCCGTTCCCACACTGTCTCCCTGCCGTGTGTCCCCATGATTGTCCTCTGTCTCCATATGTACTGGTTAGGGGACAACATGTCTTGAGCTGTTGGTAGTCCCACAGTCCTCTCTGCGCCTTAGCAGCTCCATGCATGGACATCATGCTCTGGGCTTGGTGTGCTTTTTTTGAGTCTATGTGGCTGCCTCTTTCTTTGTCCTTTTTGGTTTGCTTCTGCCTGGCTACGGTAGGTCAGTTCCTTTCCCCCACCAGAAGGTTTAGTGTTGTTTTCTGCAGCACACACTTCCAGCGTGAGGGGGGTAGGGGCTCAGCCTGGTTCTGGATGGGGCCAGCCCTGTAGAACAGTATTTTTATGCATTCCTCCACATGTTACATTGCCCTCCTGGTTTGGTGTGCCATGGTGAGGTCTGTATGCATGTTCTGATTCTGTGGAGACACAACCAATACCCTCCCCCAGCATGGGTTAGTGTCCTGTTACCCCCATGTCAGCATCTTAGTTTCTCTCTACCCCCATTCTCCCTCCTCCTCCCTGCTTTCCCCTTCTTTATGTTGGATTCGCATGTACCTCTCTGGGTTTTGTCTGACCTCCCCCTGACTGCCTGTGCTTCCACCCATATATTGTGAGATAAGTATCTTTTCTTCTATTCCTTCTGTGCTGATTCTATTTTCCTCAGGGGACTCATGTTATACTTGTCCTTTTGAGATTGGCTGACCTTGCTTAACATGATTCCTTCCAACTCTTCCCATGAAATGACATGTTTCATGTGATTGTCTGTGCTTTTTAGTGCTGCATAGTACTCCATTGTGTGTATGTGCCTGAGTTTACTAATCCACTCATCTACTAATGGAAATTAGGCTGTTTCCAACTCTTTGCAATTGTGAATTGCACCACAATAAATATTGAAGTGCAGATGACTGGTCATGTTTTACTTCTTACCTTCTCTGGGTATATGCACTGTAGAGGGATGGCTGGGTCATAGGGTAGATCAATTTCCATTTTCTTTAAGTATCACGAGATTGCTTTCCACAGTGGCTGTACAAATCTACACAACCACAGCAAAGGAGGAGGGTTCCTATTTTACCAGATCCACTCCAACATTTATTGCTCTATGATTTTCTGATTTGGGCTAGCCTTAGGGGTGTTAGATGGTCACTGGTGAACCTAACCAAGGAAAAGAAGGAGCACACATCAATAGCCAGAATGAGGGATGAAACAGGGGTAATTACAACAGACCCCTAGTGAGATTCAAAGGATAATCACAAAGTACTATGAAGGACTGTATGCTAATGAAGTCAGAAATGTGGAAGATATGGATAAATACTTTGGGAAAAAACCCCTGCCTAGATTATCTCAGACAGAGGTCAAGAACCTCAACAAACCCACAGTGAAAGAAGAAATTGAGAGGGTCATCAAGTAGCCACCAACACAAAAAGCCCCAGGCCAGTTTGCTTCACAGCAAATTTCCACCAAGCATTCAGGGAAGAGTTGAAACTGATCCTCCACAAAGTATTCCAGAGCATCGAAAAGGATGGCAAACTCCCAAACTTATTCTTCAAAGCCAGCATAACTTTGATACAAAACAGAGCAAAGATCCCACAGGTATAGAGAATTACTGACCAATATCTCTAATGAACATAGATGCAAAAATCCTTATCAAAATATTGATCAATAGAATATATAAAACATATCATCTACCATGACCAGGTATGCAGGGATGGTTTAACATAAAAAATCATCAATATTATACATCACATTGATAAGAAAAAGTATAAGGTTCACATGATAATATCCATAGACTCAGAAAAAGCATTTGACAACATCCAACACCCATTCCTAATTAAGACACTCACTAAGATAGGAATGGAAGGCAAATTCCTCAAGTTAATGCAAGCTATCTATGAAAAGCTAACAGCCAACATCATAGTCAATGGAGAAAAGACAAAAACAATCCCACTGAAAAAGGGTACAAGACAAGGATGCTCCTTGTCCCAACTTTCATAGAACAAGCTTTTTGCTGTGTTTCATTTATCAAAACATATGGGATACTGTGAAGGCAGTTATCAGAGGCAGCTTGATATTAATAAATGCATATATGGAAAAAGAAGAGAGGCTTATGACTGATATGTTATCACAAAACCTCCAAAAACTAGAACAGACTCAACAGAACAACCCCTCCAATAGCAAAATAAATGAATAATAAAAATCAGTGCAGAATTAAACCAATGGGAAGACAAGAGAACGATGCTCAAGATGTGTCTCTTGCAAGCAACAGATTGTAGGGTAATGTTTTCTAAGCCAGTCCTCAAGCCTTTTTCTTTTAAAGTATGAATTGAGGCCATTGGAATTCAGAGCTATTATCACATTCTGTGGATTCATTGCTGTCATATCATGTCTTGCATTTTGAGTGTTTTCCTATCTCCCTTCATATCAGTGCGCTGTGTTTGTGTGTGCGGCTTCTTTCTTGTCTTCTTTCCCCTGTGAGGCTCTGTTATCCTGGTAATTGTTGCTGGCACGTTGGCTTCTGGATGGAGTTGGGCTATATGGTGGTCTCCTGCTTGTGTTTGGTAGAGATTGATCCTCTGGCCATAGTGAGTCAGCCCGTATTTTCCACATGGTCCGCTGTCTTGCAGCACGTTATTTGAGTTTTTTCTTGTCCTGGAAGACCCTTATCTCCCTATCTATCTCAATGGATAATTTGGCAGGGTAAAGGATTCTAGGGGAGGCATATTTTTCTTTCAGCTTTTGGAAGCTGTTGTTCCACTCTCTCATCCTTTCTCTTTCTCCTCTAAGTTGGATATTTTTAGTGTTGTATGTCTTGGCAAGTTCTTCTTGGGGTCTAGTCTAGCTGGTTTCCTTTTGACTTTCTGTATAAACACCTGGTTCTCACTCATTAGGGTGGGAAATTTTTCTCCCAGAAATTCCTTCGCTATCTTAGCTGTTGACTTGTGTGGTGTGTCCTGCATTGGTAGACCAATTATTTGAATATTATTCCTCTTTATAGCATCTGTCATTGATCTCAGATTATCCTCTGCTTTTTTAATTCCTGACTGTCTTTCTTGCTTGCTGAGCTCTGCTTGAGTGTCTTCGAGATCACTGATACGGTTATTTGCCTACTCAAGCCTAATCATAAATTCTGTAACCTTGTGTGTGGCTTCTGCTACCTCATCCGTTAGCACCTGTATTTCCCTTTGGTGTGTGAACTCCATCCCTTCTATTGTGGACTTCATCTCCTCTATCATTGCATACTTATTCTGTGTTGCTTTCCTCAGCTCCTGCATTACTCCAAGCAGATTTCTGAAGATTTCTTTTTGTGACAGATCCATGTCTGATTCTTCTATGAACGTCATTAACTCTGCTACTGTGTTTTGTCTCTCTGTTTTTATTGTTGAGAGTGATGTGGTCTATTGATGTTTTCTTAATCCTTTTGTAGGCCCCATGTTTCTGGGAGACCAGGGGGCCCTTAGGTCTTTCTCTGTGTTACTGTTAAGGATGCTTTCAGGGGGCTGCCTGTGACCTACTATAGAGGTGGGTCAGATTGCCGTGTAGGCAGAGTTCCTCAATGGTTTAAGTGCCTGGAGTGGGGGCTGGAGGCCATATGTATGCCCCTAGGCTGCTTTGACCTGGCCTGTTAGGCTACACTTAGCAGCCTTTTTTCTTGTTTAATTAAAATTTTGTTTCGTTCCCTCCCATTTTTAAAGATGCCAATAGAAGGCAAAAGGTAGAGGAGACCTCGCTGCCGTGGGAGGTGGTGCTGATCTAGGGCTCCGAAGCCAGGCTATGTGTGGAGAATGTATGTTCTTCAGATCAAGCATGCGCTCCCCCCTTCTTCCTGCTGGCCTGAGTGCTGAGCGGCAGGCAGAAGCGCCCTGTAGAAGCGCAGGGTAGTGGAGAGACTCCTGTGCTGGGAATGGGCCACTGCAGTGGCGCTCTGGCGGTGGGCATGTTGCCCCGGGAGAGGGAGTTCCCAGGGCTGTGGAGCAGATGTCCAGACAGGAAGTAGGTGGAGGGGTTCCAGGCAACAATGGGGGTGGATTGTCCCCAGTTGCATGTCACCTAACCAACCACTGGTTTCTTCACCATGCTTTGCAGAAGTAGTCCTATCTTCAGTGATATCTTCATGAGGTTGAGTATCTACTACGGGCATGTCAAAAGAACTAATTGTTCTTGTACTGGAACTAGAATTGAACTTTGGGGGCAAATAAAATTTGGCTGAATATCATCCAGCAATGGTTGCATACATACATTGACAGATCACTGCTAGAAATTTGGGCTAGCTTCAGAAGAGCATGTGGGCCAATGGATATTATTACTGATGGCAGATGGATTTGAGCTCAAAGCAGAGAATACCAGAAAGATGTTTACTTGTGTTGTACTATGCCAGGGCATTTGGTTGGGTGGATAATAATAAACAATGCCTTGAGAAGAATGGAAATTCCAGAACACTTATTGTGGGAACCTGTGCATGACCAAGAGGAGTTGTGCAAGCAGAACAAGAGCAGGCATGCCACGTGACTCAGTACCAGGAAAGGTGTGTATCCGAGTTGCGCCCTCTCACCATGCTTATTGATCTGTATGCTGAACAAATATCAGCAACCTGGATTATATGAAGAAAGATGTGGCATCAGGGTTAGAGGAAAGCTTATTAACAATCTGTTATATGCAGTTGAAAAAAGTCTTGATTGCTGAAAGCCACAAGGACTTAAAGACCAGGCTCCAGCGTGGATTACAACTCAATGTAAAGAAAACGAAAATCCTCACAACTGATCCAATAGGTAACAGCATGACAAATGGAGGGGGGCGGGGAATGAAGTTTTCCCCCATATTGTCTTGCTTAGACCCATGATCAATGCTCAAGAAGACAGCAATCCAGAGATCAAATGATGAACACTAAGGTGAAACCGATCCAAGCCATGGTATTTTCAATAACCTTATATGCATATACAAATTGAACATGGGAAAAGGAATATCGAGGAAGAAATTATGCATTTGAATTATGGTACTGCTGGAAATATTAAAAGTACCATGAACTTCCAAAAGAACAAACAAATCTCTTAACTAAGTACAATCAGAATGCTCCTTAGAGGCAGGGAAGGCAAGGCCTCCTCTCAAGTACTTTGGGCATGTTGTCAGGAAACACCCTGCCTGGAAAAAGAGAGGGGCAGTGAAAAGGGGAAAGACCTTGGACAAGATGAACTGGCACAGTGGCTGCAACATTAAGATCAACCTAAGAACAATTTTGAGGATGCTGCCAGACTGGGCGGTGTTTTATTCTGTTGTGCAGATGGTCTCTGCGAGATGGAATTAGCTTGACTGCACCTAATGACAACATCAGTCTGCATGCTTAGCAAATCATTAGAAAAGTTCTACTATATGAAGAAACATATGGCCTCAGGACTGAAAGGAGTCTTATTAACAACCTTCGACATGTCAATGACACAGCTTTGCTTGCTGAAAGGCAAGAGGAGTTGAAGCCCCGACGGATGGAGATCAAGGACTGCAACGCGATGTGAAGAAAACCAAATTCCTCCCTCCAACTGACCCCAAGGAAGCATCATGGTAAGTGGAGAAAAGTTTGAAATTGTCAAGGATTTAATTTTACTTGGATCCATAATCAATGGAAGCAGAAGTCAAGAGATTAAATGAAGCATGGCCTTGGGCTCAACTGTTGCACAAGAACTCTTGAAACTGTGGAAGAGCAAAGGTGTTACTTTGAGGATTAAGGCAGACCTGACCCAAGCCATGCGCTTTCAGTGGTCATATTGCATATGAAAGTTCAACAATCAATGCAGAAGACTGCACAAGAATTGATTTCTTTACTTTCTGGTGTTAACATAGACTATTGGAAGTACGGGCTGTAAAAAGGACAAATACATCTGTCTTGAATGCTACTTAGAAGAGAGGAGGCTGAGACATTATCTCACACACTTTGAGCATGTTATCAGGAGAGACCCTTCAATGATAAGGACATTATCTTGCATAAAGTAGAATGTCAATGGGAAGGAGGAAGTCTCTCAAAGAGATGGATTGACACAGTCCTTGCAGCAATGGTCCCAAACATAACAACGAAATTGTTGGTGACGCAAGATTAGGCAATGTTCTGTGCTGTGGTAGATTGGGTTGCTCTGGGTCAGAACTGTCTGGAAGCACCTAACTAGAACAACAGAAGCAACAACAACAACAACAACCACAAACTTCAGTTATCAGACAAAAGTGCCAGTCCATGAGTGGGCTATGTTGGGTATATTACCTTATAATAACCAAAAATATTAGGGAATACAGGAAAGATTCCCTTTTCTGGTCAAAGGAAAGCCTAGAAGGTAGGTAAGTTTTATTCCAAAAATAATTACACATCAATCAACAATCACTGAATGCTGAAGTATATGCTATGGGTGCCACAGTCTTTGATCTTGAGAAGGTTTCAAAACTTTCCGTGAATTGAGAAAGCCCTAGGAACAACTAATTTTTTTAAAGAGACATTTATTTTTGTCATAGGCTTGAATTCACTGCAATAACAGCATTTTAAATCCCAGTGGTTTAACCTTCAAAAAAGTTTCTTAGTTGTGTCACAGGTTGATGCAGGCACCATCCCTCTGGGATCCCAATTAGCCCCCTCTGTGGTACTTCACCCCTCATACAACACGAGGACCCACATTAGCCAGGGAGGAAAACAGCATAGAGATCTCATTAGGTTTAGGATCAGCACTGGTGCTAGGGCACACCACTTTCTCCCATATTTTATTGAGCAGGCCCTAGACACCACTAGGGAACTCGTTCCAAGCTCAGTACAAAATGCACTGGAAAATGTAATCTTCCTGAATGCCCAGGAAAAGCTAACAGGTTGGTAAAGAATAGTAGGCTTCTGCTATAAAGGTATAAACTTCTCTGGGACATAAGGAAAGACACATTATCTCTTCAGTGAGGCATGGATGAAATCGCATCATAAAACATTATGCAGATAAGCTCCAAAGCCTCCCTGATGCAAAGGCCCCCTAGGACCACACACATGCTAGTCAATGAAAAGCACTAATGGAGCACCCACTCTGACACACATGGGGTTGCTTGAATTGAGTTGACTCGAGGGCAGCTGGTCTGCCTTAACAGTGTTGAAAAGCAAGGATGTTACTTTGAGCACTAAGGTGTGCCTGACCCAAGCCATGGTCTTTTCAGTAGCCTTCTATCCATGTAAAAATGGAATATTATAAAGAAAGCCTGGCCTATGACCATTCCACCCTGAATGCACCCGATCTTGTCTGATCTTGGAAAAAGGAAGCCTGAAGAAGAAATGAGGCATCTGAATGATGGTACCGGTGAAAACCTGTTTAAAGTACCATGAACAGCCAAAAGAACAAACAAGTCTATTTGAGAAGTACAACCGGAATGCTCCTTAGAGGCAGGAGGGAGAGACATCCTTTCGTAGTATGTATTTTTTAATTGATGCTTGGTTAAGGGGGCTCATAAAAGTAATGAAGCACTAGCCTTTCCTATGAGGCATTAACCAAACATTGACTTGACTAATGTCCGTGCTCACTTTATATGTTTTGAAGTTAACTATTATTAAGATGTCATTTAAAATTTTCCAAAGGCTAAAAATTGGTCTTAATGGAGAGCTTGTCCGCAATCATGCCTATCAGGCAAAAGTCAATCTCATTCTTTATGGTCTGTTCAAGTATTTGAAAATTATATAGGTTGGTCTTAGAAATCAATTCAGTGTCATTGTGTGAATGGGACTTGGATTGGATTTTCAAAGGAACTATGCCATCTTTCTGCTTAAATTCGTATTAAATCAGTACTCCCAATTCAAAAGATAAGAAATACTGAAAACCAAGTAACCATCAATTTAACACACTTGCAATGGTCAGAATGGGGATGAAAATTTATTCTTCAGTCTCTTTTCTAAGGAGATGATTAACTTTTAGCCAATCAGCAAGTTTGAATTACAGGCCAAAGACATAAGCACGATTACTGTCTTTTGTTGCAAAAGGATTCCTGTGGACATAGCAGTTAAATACTTGTCTGCCAACCAAAAGTTTCATGGTTCAAACCCACCAGTGACTGGGAAAAGGCTGTGTCAGTCTGCTTCAGTAAAGATTACAGCCTTGAAGCCATATGGGCAGTGCTACTCTATCATATCGGGAACCTAGGAGTCAGAATTGACTTGACAACAAAGGGTCTGTTTTGGGTTTGCTTGTTGAAAACAGTGTTTTGGAGAAATAGCATCTCTTCATATTTTTAAGATAATGAATCACATCACATTTAAAGGGAAACTCTGAAAGCATACATTTGATTTATTATGAAAACCCTGTGGTCGTTCATTGAACTGAATATATTTGAAATCATTTTCCGTTTACATTTTGGACTGCAGTTCTAATTCTCTTCTCCCAAAAATGTACTTTTCTGCCAAAATGTACTTATTCCCCTTTGGTCACTACCCTTAGGAAACAAACCTCCGTCTCTACCAAGTTTACAAGACCTTCCTTTCTCGACATCAAAGTCGCTCCATTTGAGTACTGCAATGAATTATGCTGTTTATTCCTCCCTCCAGGGGCTTTCCTGCACATGCTTTCCTATCTTTGAAACAGTCTGTGCTGATGAAATCTTGTCCTAAATTGGAAACATACCTGGTGTGTAATTAACAGGCTCGAAACTCGTGGGAAACCTGTACACAGACCAGGTAGCACTCCTTAGAACAGAAAAGGGGGTTACCGCATTGTTCAAAGTCAGGAAAGGTATGCGTCAGGGTTGTATTCTTTCACCATATTTATTCAATCTGTATGCTGAGCAAATAATCTCAGAAAGTAGCATGGTGGCAGAAGAACGAGTCTTCTCTCAATAGTTTATCCTGCCTTGACGCTGATGTCTCTTCTCCCTCTCATGGACCACAGGTTTCTACGTCACCCTGGTAAACACACCTCACTTGTCTAGTCTATTGTGTTGTCTTACCTCCATCACTCTTACCTCCATCTTAATTTGATGTGCGATGGACAAACCCCTCTCCCTGTAAGAAATTTGTCAAAATATTAAAAATATATCAGTAAGCGTGAGAAAGCAGTACCACCTCTGGTTTCTTTACTAGATCGAATGGTTGTGTAGTCAAGAGAGATACAGGTAATGAGCCTCATTCCTAAGTGTGTCTTTAAGTCAAATTTGTAGGTTAAGTCTGAATAGAGTCATGTGGTTCTTATTAATTCATAGTAAAGGAGAAGACTGAAAGCCTTTTCAAGGGTTTACAAGCTTCATGTGCAGCAAGTGAAAGTGAATTGTGATGAAAAGTTTCTTGGAGTAGAGGTTGATTCAAATGCTTTAAAGTGAGAGCAACTTTATATAACATTAAAGTGTGAGAAGGAGTTGCCTGTAAATCAAAACCCAGGAGTGTTTATAACTGAGAAAATCTTAGGAAAGGCTAGGTGTTTATTTGTTCGCTTGACTATGTAGGAAAAGTATCTTTGTCATATGGTAGCCAACTAAAAAGGAGGATAGGGGGAGGGAAAATAAGAAAAAAGAAAAGGGTAGTGGGGGAACAGGGCACTAACCCACCCAAGGGGCGGGTATTGTTTATATCTCCACAGGGAAAGAAGGACCAGATGTCAACCCAGTGCTCCAAGATGTGAATGCAACATGCCGACATTGAGTAGGGAACAAGTGGAGAGATCTGAGGGGTTGGCCCCAATCCCAACTATGTGGACGCCTGCCCCTCCCCCCAGATGAATTTATTTTAGAGGACAGTAGTGAATCTGCAGCTCCAGGAGAGGGACATGTATGATCAGAGCAAACGGGAGAAAGTGAAGGGGGGAGGAAGAGAGAGTGGAGCACGCCCTGGCCCACCAAGCCTTGAGAAATGATATTCTAGCTCAGAGCAGCCAATCCACAGAGAAGACCACATAGCAGCCCCACTACAAGACATGACATCTTTCACTGACCACTAGCCCAACAGGGGACAACACTGGGGACATAGTGAGGGAATTCTGCCTGATCTAATCCCACCATACCAAGGAAAAACACTAAGGGTGTGCAGCAGAACAGCAAGGGGAACAGAGCAATGAAGTCCCCAGAGAACACCAAAAATAGACTTTGGGGCCACGGCTTGGCATCCCAACAGACTTGACTGGAAAACACACCTAAAGACCAACAAATAGTCCTTGAACTAACTATAAGCTTTCCTTTCTTTTTGTGTTTTGTTTGTTCTTTTGTCATTGGTTTATTGTTATTGTTTTGTTTTCTTTTGCTTGGTATTGCTCTGTCTTGTTTTTGTGCATGTTATTATCTCTGCAGGTCTGTCTAAATAACATAGGCTGGATGAACAATCTGGAGGAGAAAACAATGGGACCGACAGTTCCCAGAGGACATGGGAGAGGGGGAGGCGGGAAGTAGTGGTGTTAACAAACCCAGGGACAAGGGGACAACAAGTGACCCAAGTCGGTGGTGAGGAGGGTATAGGTGGCCTGGTAGGGTGTGGTCAAGGGTAATGTAACCAAGAAAAATTACTGTAACCCAAATGAAGCCTGAACATGATAGTGAGACAAAAGGAAAGTAAAAGTAAAGAGAAGAAAGAGCTAGAAGGCAAAGGGCATTTAGAGAGGTCTAAATAAAGGCATGTACATATGTAAATATATTTATATTTGAGGATGGGAAAATATATCTATGAGCATGTATTTATAGGTTTAGTACTAAGGTAGCAGATGGACATTGGGCCTCCACTCAAGTACTCCCTCAATGGAAGAATACTTTCTTCTATCAAACTGGCTCACCTTCCCAACATAATCGCTGAAGACAAAGCAGATAAATAAGCAAATGTGGTGAAGAAAGATGATGGTGCCTGGCTAACAAGCAGCCATCTAGCTCATAAGCAGCAAAGCCCACATGGAAGAAGCACACCAGTTTGCATAATCACAAGGTACTGAAGGGATCAGTTATCAGTCATCAAAGAACAAAAAAATTATATCATTATGTGCTCACCTCCCTGATATGATTGATAAAGACAAATGGGTGCATAAGCAAATGTGACGAAGAAAGCTGATGGTGCCTGGCTATAAAAAGATAGTCTAGAGTCTTAAAGGCTTGAAGGCAAACAAGTGGCCATCTAGCTCAGAAGCAACAAAGCCCACATGAAAGAAGCACACCAGCCTGTGTGATCATGAGCTGTCGAAGGGATCAGGTATCAGGCATCAAAGAACAAAAAAATCATATCATTGTGAATGAGGGGGAGTGCGGAGTGGAGACCCAAAGTCCATCTGCAGGCAATTGGACATCCCCTATGGAAGGGTCGCAGGGAGGAGAAGAGCCAGCCAAGGTGCAATATACAATGATGAAACATACAACTTTCCTCTAGTTCCTAAATGCTTCCTCCCCCCCCATCACCCCACCCCCACTATCATGATCCCAATTCTCCCTTACAAATCTGGCTAGACCAGAGGATGTACAGTGGTACAGATAGGAAAACTGGAAAAACGGAATCCAGGGAGGATGATCCCTTCAGGACCAGTGGTGCAAGTGGCGATACTGGGAGAGTGGAGGGAGGGCAGTTAGGAAAGGGGGAACCGATTACAAGGATCTACATATAACCTCCTCCGTGGGGGACAGACAACAGAAACGTGGGTGAAGGGAGACATCAGATAGTACAAGATATGAGAAAGTAATAATTTATAAATTATCAAGTGCTCATGAGAGGGGACAGAGGGGAGGGAGGGGAAAAATTGAGGATCTGATGCCAGGGACTTACATGGAGAGCACATGTTATGAGAATGATGAGGGCAATGAATGCACAGATGTGCTGTACACAATTGATGAATGTATGGATTGTGATCAGAGTTGTATGAGCCCCTAGTAAAATGATTTTTTAAAAAGTATCTTTGTAGTCCCAGAAGTAGTGCCTAACATGCTCCAAGGAACACTTCCTAAAAATTGAATTGATGCCTATGAATGTGACCTTGTTTGGAAATAGCGACTTTCTTTGAAGATGTTGTCAATTAGCATGACTAGGGTAGGTCTGACTCCTGTCTGGCTGTTATTGGTGGTTGTCACCCCTAACTCATAACAACATCATTGCACAATGAGAGGCATTGTTATTTGGTGCTACACTATCTCCACAGTCAGTTGCAAATGGGATGGCTGTGCTCCATCGGGCTTGTGTTGACTGATTTGGAGAAGCAGATTGTCAGGATTTTCTTCCTAGTGCATCTTAATCTGGAGCTTCTTTGGAAACCTGTTCAACATCATAGCAGCATGCAAGTCTCCACTGACAGATGGATGATGGATGTATATGAGATACATTGGTGGGGAATAAAACCTAGGTCTCCATCATGCACCTGGAGAATTCCATCACTGAACCAGGTAAAATTATAAGCATGGAATATCTGGGGCCACTAGAAGTTGGGAGAGAGAAAATCTTCCCCCAGCAACTTGATGGAGAACTGCTGACATCCTGAATCAGAGCGACTAGCCTCTGGATTTATGTAGCAATAAATTTCTATTTTTTACAAAACATCCATCTTGTGGTACTTTGTTACAACACCTTAAAACAAATGACTGTATGTTGGATGAATTTTCCCAATAAGACTCAGGAAAATGTTTGCAGAATATTTTAGATTCTAAGATTCTTTGAAGAAGAATACCCACTAAAGTTGCATATAGCACGTAGCTTATGTACACAGTGCACTTCTTAAATCATTTGCATCATCACATAATCCTAATAATTTAAACATAGGTAGCATTCATCCTATGTGAGTATTTGCATATAGTGTACAGTCAATCAATAATTGCTAACTGAGTAAAAGAACAAAACTTGGCAAGTAAGAGAATTGAAATAAAGACTATCCCTTATTTAGTTCTGGAACAAATAGACATTAGAGTTTGGATAAAAGTCCAAGTCTCCCTATTTATTCTCTCTGTATGCACACTTCCAAAGGCGTTTCATCAGCCTAATTGCTCTCAGTGCTGTCTATAAACTGCAGACCCTTAATTTTGTATTGATAGCCTAGTCCTTCCTCCCCAAATAAGACTTTTAACACAAACCTTGCCACTTGACATCTCCAGTTGGACGTCTCATGGATATATTAAATTCAGCAAGTGCAAAATGGTTTTGTTGTCCTGGTCTGGCGTCTGTCTCAAATTGGCCCCGTGTGCCTGGAATGGGGCTTTCTTGCTATTTCTGCCCCTCTTGTTCTGGCAGTCCCCCTTATTCTGGCAGCCCCCCTGCCTTCTGTCATGGCAATTCTTGGGTAGAAGAGAGCGTCTATCTTTCCCCTGTGGCAGGAGACCTCAGGAGTCCCAATCTAGACTAGGACTTTTCCCCAGTGTTCCCTGGAGGCAGAAGCTTTTGTTTCCCCCGACCTCGTCCCTAGCAACAAGAGACCCTTACCTGGACCCTGCAGGCCACAGTTTGCTTCCTTCCAGCAGCAGCTAAGGTTTTGGCTCCTCCTGGCAGGAGGAACCTCAGAAAGGACCAGATTAAGGGTTGTGGTGGTGGTGGTGATGGTGGTTTTCTCGATGGGGCCAATCCTCTCGGCACACTTGCATCACCAAGGGACACTTTTTCTAGTCTCCCACTTGCTTCTAATCTTCCTGATCCTACTCAGCCTGTAGTGACTTGATTAAAATGCTTAA
This sequence comes from Tenrec ecaudatus, assembly GCF_050624435.1. NCBI lineage: Eukaryota > Metazoa > Chordata > Mammalia > Afrosoricida > Tenrecidae > Tenrec > Tenrec ecaudatus. The sequence goes on from NC_134530.1 coordinate 105,261,648, forward strand.
AAGACAAGCACACACACGTACTACATATATATACACACACACACACACACACACACACACACACACACACACATATATATGTATCCATTTAAAACTTTTTATTTTGAATTGGGTGACGGTTTACAGAGTAGATCACGAGTTTTACATTCAATGATTCACACACACTTGTTTCAACTCGTCCTCGCTCTCCTCCCGGTGTGCCGTCAGCTATCCCAGTGCCTCCCTGTGTTTCCTGCTTCTGCTCCTTCTTCCTTCCTAACTTTCTCACCTTCGTTCTTGGGTAAATGCTGCCCTTTCCATCTTACATGGCTGAGCACTCTAACATGGAGTGATTTTAGTTCCCAACCTGAAGTGCGACGGAAAGCCAGTCTCAATGGTGCCACCAGGCTCGATGCAACTAGTAAGCCTGGTCTCTCTTATGGTTTTCAGTTTGGTTTCATGTGGCTCCCCAAGTCCATCCAGGACTTTCCAGTGTGTTAACTTCGGAAGCTGAGCACCATTTAATTCTTCTGGTCTCAGCATTGTGGAGACTGAGGAATGTATGGACTAATTATTGGACCAATTATGTGGACTAATTAATGGGCCAATTATCCACTGGACTAATTATTTCCAGGTATCTTTAAGCTTACATCACTCTTCCTGTCCCTGGATGGGAAGAGAGCCATTGCTGCACCTTAGAGATTTTAAGACCTGAAAATTATTAACATTTCAGTTGATTTGTTCTTATGTAGTTGTATGATGATCAACGCCTTTCCTGAGTCAATCCATACAAGCCACTCTCCTTGAGAGGCCTTCTCTCTCCTTGTAATTTAGGCAGCTCCAGGGCCCTTCCAGCTCAGCTGTCACTGTTGGGGGAGTAGTCACACTCTTTCAGTTATTTAATGACAGGAAAACAAAGACCTGGGCTTTTATTTTTAAAGTCCCCTTTGAGCAGAATTAGCTGGAAATCCTCTTTGAGAATTTCCTTTCATATGGAAAATTGTGTTGAAAGTTTTTCTTCTTTGAAGGTAAATTTGACTTTTTAAATACCTAAAGTAATTTTGAGTTAAGTTTGATGAATAAAATATGGAATCATTCTGGGTAATACTGCTTTCAATAACTAATAATATTACTTTTCATATAATGCAAGAAAGAACTTTAAGAAAGAGTGATAGTAGATGTAGGTGTATTTCCTCTGACTATTGCTTTCATCTCCAACTGCACTCAACTTCGGAGCACCCTGCTGCTGTTGCTGTGTGCTGTCCGGTCAAGCTGCCTCCTGGGAGTCTCATAGGCAGAGTAAAGCTGCCTCCCAGGCTTTGCTAGGCTGTTGTCTTCATGGTCGTAGCTTGCCAGAGCGTTTCTCCTTCAGAACTGCTGATGGGTCCAAACTGATGACCTATCATTCAGAAATCAAGTACTCAACCATTTTGCTACCAGGGAACCTCTGAAGGTGATACCGGTATGAAAAGAAAAAGTGTGTGTAAATCCTTTAAAGGGGGGAGCGCCACCACCCATCATGCGCATGGATACCACCACACCTTCAAACCATTATCACGTTCTGATTTCAGTGAGTTGGGTACATATCTAGATCCCTCTCTGAAGTGTGATGAGGAAGGAAAAACAAACTTGAAGTTGAATATAATCCCTATAAACCTGGAAGCTAGGTAACCTCAAGTAAGTCATTTAACTTCCTTGGGATTAGTTTTCCTGTCTCTAAGAAGATCTATTATTTACTTCATAGGGTTATTTTGAGGCTCTATCAAAATAATGTATGAGAAGTATTTTGTAAAGACCTAAATGTTAGTCGTTAGTAGTGAAATTTTATTATTTTGTTTGTAAGAGAGAGCTATCACTATCAAAATTATAAGCAATGATAAATATTTTTTCAGTATTATATTAGGCTATAAGGCTAATAAACTTATTTTAGTGACCGTTCAATACAAAATAAAGTTTTTTTTTGGTAAAGAAAATATTAGCACACCCATTTTTGCTTAGTCCTATGTCACTGAAAATGTCTATTTCTCCAATTTTGGGGTCAATTTATTGTTCCAAGCATGGGAGCTCTAAGTTCAGATTTTAAAGTGATATTCTATATTTTCTATTTTGGTATTATTTAAAAAAAAATCATTTTATTGGGGGTTCTTACAACTCTTATCACAATCCATACATACATCAGTTGTATAAAGCACATTTATACATTCGCTACCCTCATCATTCTCTAAACATTTGCTCTCCATGTAAGCCCCTGGCATCAACTCCTCATTTTGCCCCTCCCACCCTCGTTCCCCCCTCCTTCACGAACCCTTGATAATTTATAAATTATTATTTTGTCATATCTTGCACTGTCTGACATCTCTCTTCACCTACTTTTCTGTCATCTGTTCCCCAGGGAGGAGGTTAGCTGCAGATCCTTGTAACTGGTTCCTCCTTTCTACCTCACCCTCCCTCCACCCTCTCTCCACCCTCCCAGTATCGTCACTCTCAGCACTGGTCCTGAAGGGATCATCCATCCTGGATTCCCTATGTTTCCAGTTATTATCTGTACCGGTGTACATCCTCTGGTTTAGCTAGATTTGTAAGATAGACTAATTTGTAAGATAGAATTGTGATTATGATAGTGGGGGGTGGGGGTGGGGAAGAATTGAGGAACTAGAGAAAAGTTGTATGTGTCATTGTTGCTACACTGCACCCTGACTGGCTTGTCTCCTCCCCACGACCCTTCCATAAGGGGATGTCCAGTTGCCTAAAGATGGACTTTGGGTCCCCAATCTGCACTCCCCCTCATTCACAATGATATGATATTTTTTGTTCTGATGATGCCTGATACCTGATTCCTTCAATACCTTGTGATCACACAGGCTGGTGTGCTTCTTCCATGTGGGCTTTGTTGTTTTCGAGCTAGATGGCTGCTTGTTTACCTTCAAGCCTTTAAGACCCCAGATGCTATATCTTTTGATAGCCGGGCGCCATCAGTTTTCTTCACCACATTAGCTTATGCACCCGTTTTGTCTTCAGCAATCGTGTCAGGAAGGTGAGTTTCATGGAATGCCTATTTAATAGAACGAAGTATTCTTGCATTGAGGGAGTACTTGAGTGGAGGCCAATGTCCATCTGCTACCTTAATACTAAACCTATAAATATATGCACATAAATCTATTTCCTGATCCTCATATATAAATATATTTACATATGTATATGCCTTTATTTAGACCTCTATAATTGTCCTTTGCCTCCTAGTTCTTTCTTCTATTTCCTTTTACTTTCCTCTTGACCCACTATCGTGCTTTGCCTTCATTTGGGTTACAGTAATTTCTCTCGGTTACATTACCCTTGATCACACCCTACCAGGCCTCCTACATCCTCCTTACCATGATTTGGGTAACTTGTTGTTCCCTTGTCACTGGGTTTGTTAACACCACCACCTTTCCTCCCACCTCTCCCTCTCTCATGTCCCCCTGGAGCTGTTGGTCCCATTGTTTTCTCCTCCAGATTGTTCATCCAGCCTATGTTATTTAGACAGACCTACAGAAATAATAACATGCACACACAAAAAGACAGCAAAACCAAGCAACAAAACAACAACAAAACCACTGACAAAAACAAAACACAACAAGAAAGAAAAGCTTGTAGTTAGTTCAAGGACTGTTTGTTGGCCTTTAGGAGTGTTTTCCGGTCGAGGCTGATGGGGTGCCAGTCCGTTGCTCTGTTCCCTTTGCTGTTCTGTTACACGCCCTTAGTGTTTAGCCTCAGTGTGGTGTGATCAGATCAGTCACAATTCTTTTTTTTTTTCCACAAGAGAAAAGCTTGTAGTTAATTCAGGGATCGTTTGCTGGCCCTTAGGATCGTTTTCCAGTCCAGTCTGTTGGGGCACCACGCTCTGGCCCCAAAGTCCACTTTCAGCATTCTCTGGGGACCTTGCCACTCCATTCCCTTGCTGTTCCATTGCACTCCCCCAGTGCTTTGCCTCGGTGTGGTGGGATCAGGTCAGGTGCAATTCCCACACTGTGTCTCCAGTGCAGTCCCCTGTATCGCCCTGAGTCACTGAGGGGCATCATGTCTCATAGTGGGGCCAGCCATGTTGTTCTCTCTGTGGACTGGCTGCTCAAATCAGGAACATCATCCTCACGGCCTGGTGGGCCAGGCTGTGTTCCACTCTCTCCTCCTGCCCCTTCATCTGCTCCCGTGTGCTCTGATCAGATATGTCCATCTCCCGGAGCTGCAGAGTCAATATCGTCCTTTGGAACAAATTCTTTTTGGGGGAGGGCCAGGAATCCACTTAATTTATGGTGCTGGGGCCAGCCTCCCAGACCTCTCCACTGGTTCCCTACTCCACGCCGGGATATTGCATTCACACCTTGCGGCACTGGGTTGAAGTCTGGTCCCACTTTCCCTGTCACAATTCTTACACTCTGTCTTCAGTGTTGTCCCCTGTAGGTCTGTGGTTCAGTGAGGGATGTCATGTCCCATAGTGGGGCCGGCCATATGGTCTTCCCTGTGGATTGGTTGCTCTCAGAGGGAATATAGTCCTCAAGACTTGGTGGGCCGGGTTGTGGTCCACTCTCTCTTCCTCCCACTTCACTTGCTCCTGTGTGCTCTGATCAGAAATGTCCCTCTCCCTGAGCTGCAGCTTCAGTGCTGTCCTCTGAAATAAATTCTTCTGGGGGGAGGGGCAGCTGTCCACGTAGTTGGGATTGGGGCTGGCAGTGGCATTACGTTTATAAAATGTATATATTACTTTTCTATCCATTTTCATGGACTTGAGAATGCTTTTATTTATCAAATGAGTTTAGAGTATATGGTGATTTTATTTTCTCTTGTATTATAAGCTATTGGAAAATATGATTTTTATTTTAAATGCAAAACTATTTTAAGCCTCACAATAACCCTCTGAAGTAGACAGTGTGATATACTTGTTATGCAGATGAGGACATTGAGGCATGGAAAAATTAGTTTGTCAGGACCCCATAGCTACTCACTGGAGGACGGAATCACAGCTTGCTCCAGAGTCTGCACTCCTCTGCCATGTATACCTGCCCCGGAGTTTCACTACAGCTGAGTACATAATAGTCCAGGTAAAGAGGCAAATGTGGTCGATCGTATAAAATTTTTCTTAGGTTATAGACAATTGCTGTCTACTTCAGTGTGCATTATAAACATGCTAGTACATGGTCACATTGAGCTTTAATCCACAGGGTCGACAGTTCAAAATCACCAGTGGATTGGCGGCAGGTGGGTGGAGGCAGAGGGAAAGACTGGGCTTTCTACTCTATAGTAGCATTCTAGGAAACTCACAGAGGGTCGCTATGCATCAGCATTGACTTGATGGCAGTGTGTGAGCAGATGTTCAAGGAGCACTGGTGGTGAAAATGTTAAATACTTGGCCGTTAACTGAAAGGTTGCCCAGGAAACTCCCCAGGAGAAAGGTCTAACAATCTGCTTCCAAAAAGATTAGAGCCTAGGAAACACTTTGGGGCAGTTCTACCTCGTCACATGGGGTCATTATCAGTCAGAATCAACTGAGAGCTTTTGGTGAATAAAAAGAGACACTTGGAGGTGAGCACTTCCTGACTACATCACGCATGTGGGCAGGTTTGGCCATGAATAACCGTCATTTCTCTGATTCAAGTTGCTAGTGCCCAAACACTTCATGTGCTTCAAATCAGACCTCTCTTTAGGCCAAAGGGGCAGGTACAAAGGGATCATGGTAAGTGTGGTAGGGAGGGATTATGTCAACCTGTTACTCCTGGCTAGGGGTGGAGCCAACCCTATTAATCAAGTTGTAGCTTGATGATACCTCCTTGGGGCATGCATGGCCTTTTGGAAGAGAGAGAGGAAATGTAGGAAGTGATCTCTCTCCTACTTTGCCTTCCCATATACTGGCACTACGCCTGCTTTGAGGGGTAGGCCCATGTGGCCCCCCAACCCTACAGGTGCTGGAGTCCTGCCATGTTGCTACTGACTGTGGATCCATGTGACTCTGCACCCACCTGCCTGTGAGCTTCCTGCATCCCGCCTCACTTTTCTGCCACACCAGCAGGTGGTCACCTAGGTCTGAAGAGGGATTGATGGACTAGCATCAGATTTATGGACTTGCGTTGAGCTTAATGACTTCTTGATATAGAAAGCTCTTTGTTATACATACATTAATGTCATTGGGTGTGTTTCTCTCATGATAGTAAATTAATTGGAAAATAGTTGGCTCTGATGGAAAACATAGAGGAAAGCATGGAGTCCGAATATTTTCATTCGGTGGCGTATTTCAGATTAATATATTACAGGAGAGCATGGGTTGTATCGCTGCACAGTTACAAGAGATATTCACTCCGTTGTCATCCATTTTGAAGTCAATTTGGAAAACTAGTGGCTTGTTCAATGTCAAGCCAACTCCGACATCTGTCACCCATAGATGAAACCAATGCTGCACAGCGATACAGAATGATGTTCTTCTTTTTGGAATTTGCTGTCTCTTCTTGGAAACCATCCCTAGTCCGTATGCTCTTTGGCAAGTTTTGAAAGCGGTAACTTCAGTGAGGGTGCAGAAATTTGGTGACCTCATTCTGAACTAATTTGATAGAAAACAGAATGATCCTGAATGACTGCCATGATCTTGAATAGTGACATTAACTTAAAAAACGAACCAACATAAAGCTCTGTACAAGCCCTGAATAGGTCTCAGGAGCCCTCTCTTCTGTTTTTATTGATTGAGTGAAGGCCCCCACAGCTGAAGGTCCAGGAAAAAGCTCTGCCACCAGGATGGGTCCCTCTGGGAGCTGGCCAACGCTGGCGTATTCATCAGTGTGTTCTTTCATGCAGTGCTATGCTTAATGAAGATATTAACCTTTTCTGAGACAAAAGCCAGAATATGTTTCTTACTTCATTATGACCAAATGCAGAGTTTACTTATGAAGAAAAATGAGAACTTTTGAAAAACTGCTACAATCGAGACAAGTTAAACTGATAATTTACAGATTTGCAGTAGAGTTGCTCATCAACAAGCATTCTTTGGTCTGCAAAGCTGGACAACTGCAGAGTTGAAAATTCCCATGTGACAGTAAGAACAACGCACGGCCCAGAACAGGCTGTGTAGTGGACCCTGTGGTTGATATCCTAACTTCGTTCTTGCCATAATATCCTAGCTGGTACTCTTGGAGAGCTGACCCCCTGCCCCGTCATCCCCCTCCTTTCTGTGGTTACAGGTTCGTAGATGAGCTCTAAAGTCAACTGAAAGCAGTAACATTTAGTGAAGACTTTTCCTTGGCCGAAGTATATTGATGCTCTTGAGACAGTTTCTAGAAATGACTCTCTTTTGCTAGATGGGAAAAAGCTGCATATGAAACTGATTGCTACCAACAGCCAACCTATGCCCACGAGGGGACCAGCCCTAATGGGAAGCCAACTTTGTGGACAGGAGAGCAGAGAGATGGGAAAATGAGTCTTTAATGAATACACTAGGATCTCTAAACTACATTAAAATCTAAATCGTAACTGCCTTTGGGAGAGTGGATGTGGTATAGAAAATCTGTACAAACTTGGGAAAGAGGGTGTCCCAGAATGTTCTCTTTTGCAGAAAACCATTGGCTTAATTCATTGGTAGACTCACTTTATCATTGTTGTGAGGTGAATGATTATAAAAAGTCACTAATATTTAGTACATATTGAACCTGAATATAGGCCAAAAGGCATTTATTCAAGAAGAACACGAGGATACTGCATGGGTTAAAATCAAGAAAGGTGTCTAGCAGAATTGTGTCCTTTCAACATACTTATTCAATTGTAAAGTAAGCAAATAATCCCAGAAGCTAGACTCTATGAAGGAGAACATGGTGTCAGGAATGGAAAATGCCACCTTTAACAGCCTCCCAAATGCAGAAAACACAACCCCCCACCTGTAGGAAGTGAACAGGATTTGAAGCACTTTCTTACTGATGAAGATCAGAGACCACCGCCTTTGATATGGAATGTATCACAACCCACAAAAAAAGCAGAAATTCCCATAACTGGACCAATGAGCAGCATTACAATGAACAGATGTAAGATTGACGTTTTCCAGGATTCTATTTTATTTGCATTTATTTCATGGAAGCAGCAATTAAGACATCAAACAACACATTGAATCGGGCAAAGCTACTTTAAAGGAGATTGTTAAGGCATCAAAAGGCAATAGCACCCTTTTTAAAGCGCCCCTGACTCAAATCATGGCATTTTTAATCACCTGATCAGCATAATGGGTGAAGACTGTGAAGAATTGATACCTTTGAATTATGCCGTTGGTGAAGAACGTGGGATACCCGATAGTCTGCCAGAATGAACAGATCTTGGACGGGAGAAGCACAACCAGAAGACACTTTAGCGGGGAGGATGGAAGGAACATTGTCTCACATATTTTGGACCTGCCCTCAGGGGGATCGATCTCTGGGACATAACAGTGTGTTGTGCAAAGTTTAGGGTTAATGGAAAAGAGGAAGACCCTCAATGAGAAAGATTGACCTGATGGCCACAGCGATGGACTCGTTATAGGAACGGTTGTGAGGTGGGTGGAAGGCCAGGTAGCACTTTATTCTGTTTTACATAAGTTTGCTCGGAGTCAGAACTGGCAGCCAACTACAACAATAATGGGGACTTATTGATATGTGAACTATTTATTGTAACAACTACATTTTTTAATATGAGGTGATCATGCGAGTCCTTGTGGTGTTGTGGTTACAATTTAGGCTGCTAACTGCAAGGTCAGCAGTTCAAAACCACCAGCTGCTCCAAGGAGAAAGATGGGTTTTCTTTGCCCGTGAAGAGTCACAATCTCAGGAACTCACAGGGGGAGCTCTGTCCTGTCCTGTAGGGCCACCATGAGCCGGCTTTCACTCGATGGCAGTGAGTTGAGGGGAAATCTTAGTCATTTGTTTCATATTCTCTCTCATTCTCAATTATTCCCCTCCACATCCCTGTCCTCCCATTGTCAATCCTTCAAAACCTTAGCCTAATTCCAGTAACAGTGTGAATTAGCCTATTTCTTTTTCATTTATTTTTATGTTCATGGCAATTTCCGCAGAGCATCAATCTGGGGCTTTTAAATATTTGTATAAAATGTTGATGGAATTTGAGGGTCTACCTGACCCCAGATCAGAGCTTGTAAATTTTAGTTATGTTTCCAAGATAAAACCACCTGAACTAAGTGTGACCAAAGACCTAGAAATGTCATCAGCAGCAGAGGCAAAGGCAATCATGTTTATTTTTTCCCTTTTCCTTATCCTTTCTTTACCTATCTCACCCCTTATTTATTATAGGTGAAATCATTGAACATAAAATAACCAATGAGGGGTTTTCAAAAGGTTCTTGAAAAATTTCTCCATAAACTTTTTGAAGTACCCTCCCTGCATCTTGGTAAGGGAGGACAGCCAAGACCAGGGGAGGAGATAAATGACTGAGCTCCAGAGTGAGCATCAGGGAAGGAAAGAAAACGCTCTTCCTTCTCCGTATTCCTAGTTGGCTATTTACATCGATGCCTTTTCAGTTTTCATGGGTTTGGATAACTAGAGAATGGCATGTTTACAGTGGTCTCTTTTAAATATTCCTGTGGTTTTGGAATCATTTGTTTTATTTGTGATCGCACGAACGTTAAAGCCTGCACTGTCTCCCTGCATGAACATGCCGACCTGGTCATCAGGTGAAAACCGATCCAGGCTGTGAAAGAGCCAGACGGGAAGTCATTAGTCATGGCTGATGTAGTATCAGATTTTTTCTGGGTCACTCTGCAATGTTGGGAGCATTAACGAAATGGCAGGCAAACTTGTAAGCAGAAAGAAATTCACGTTGACATTTTCCTTCTCAAAGGCAATGGAGTGTGGCGCCAATAATACAAAGAGTTACCATTATAGGCTTTGTAGTCAGAAAGATCTGTTGGAATTGCATTCTTTAATTAATTACTTCAACAAACATTTATGGAGTGCAGAGCTCTTTTCCATGTTTTCCCCCAAAACATGATGCCCATTCTCTTGTTGAGGAGGTGGTCGCCATCGTCCAGGTGAGAACCTACACAAACAACTCTATGCTGCACCAGTTCTTAAAATATTACTTTGAAAGGATGACCAAAGCCATTGCCGCCACATCACTTCGGACTCCTAGCAACCCTTTAAGACCAAGAAGAACCGCCTCGTAGCGTTTGCAATACTGCGAATCTTTATGGAAGCAGGCTGCCTCATCTTCATCCCACGGGCAGCGAATGGGCTGGAATTGCAGCTACCAGCCTATTGTTTAACCAACTGCATCACCAGGGCTGAAAATATCCCCATTTATTTATTTCATGCTCCCTTCCCGTTGCCAGCGGACTTCCTGTAGAACACTACAGGGAAACTGCAGGGACCACAGATGGAGAATATGCTTTTTTCCTGTTTTCTTATTGCAGAACCCCCAATGCTATGTCCAGATAGCAGCAGTTGACTCCAGACTCCAACTTCTTTGGGCATCCTCAGAACCAACCTCGTGGCATATTCTCAGAGGTCTGGACCCCGCCTCTGTGGGACTCTTCCTCTCAATTCTGGTCTTTGATAATTCCAACTCCTTCACAGGTGGTAGCTGCTCAGATGTTGCATATTGATGTTATCTCAAACCCCAAACCAATTCTGGTTCAGACTTCTATCAACCCTTTGGGGTAGAGTAAAACTGTCCTCATGATTCCCAGAGCTCTAAATCATTTTCGTTTTCTAACGTTTTGTTGTGAATTGGGTGAAGATGTAGAGAGCAAATTAATTTCTATTCAACAATTTATACACACTTTCTTTCAAGTCATTGACTGTAGGCCCCACAAGATAATCACACTTATTTCAACTTTCTCCCTATATTTCATGTTTCTGTTCCTCCTCCTTTACTAATGATTTCTACCTCCTCAACTTTGTCTTTGAACAAATGCTGTCCTTTTGATCTCAAATGGCTGATTATTCTGGAGTGTATACTTCTCTAGTGTTATGGCTTACCTTTCAGATCCACATATTGGCAGAAAATTGACCAAACCCTAAAGGGTGGCTAGGATTCATAGTCTCAGGGTCCCACCAGTCTTTTTACAGTAAGCTTGGTGTTCTGTTTATTTTGTAAGACTTTGAGTTTTGTTCTACATGTTTCTCCCACTGTATCCAGAATTGTTTGATGTAATCTCTTTCAGAATAGTTGGCAGTGGGAGCTGGGTACCACCCAGTTTTTCTCGTCTCAGGTCAAGGAAACTGAAATTTATAGTCCATTATTCAATTGGGCTACTTATTTCCTTTTGTCTGATTTTCACTGCCCCGCCCCTCTTCTCTGAATCAAATAAGGAAAAATCAATAGTGCCAAGGTTGTAAATCTTTATAAAAGCAGCTTCCATGTGTTTTCCCCACAGAGTGGATGGTAGGTTTGAACCACTGAATACTGTATCATGAAGCCCTGGCGTTACCTCCAAGGTCCTTCTTTATGCCTACACTACCCTTCATAATTTTGGAAACCAATCTTCTGCAGTGAATTTCCTGTTAAAATGCTGTGTGTGTGTGTGTGTGTGTGTTTGTGTGTGTGTTGGCGTATTTGTGTTCCTTAACTGGATTCTGATTCATACACACATCATGTCCTGATTCACCGTGTGAGTATCCTAAAATATTCAAGATTGTGAGAGTATTCCTGAAATACAATTTGACTGTGAAGCACACGATCTTGGTATATTTGCCATTTTCAATGTTGGCAAAGAACAATTTTAAAATTCTCTTCACTTGTGTGTGGGTTGACTGTTTTGTATGACCTCAAAAAAGATTTGAAATTCTTACATTCACTTTCAACATATAGACATCATCTTTGTGAAAATGGAATATATTCAAGAGTTAATTTTCTTAAAATTTTACTTAGATTGGTATACAAAGGAGTTTTGTGAACTTAAAAAAATGATGAAAATATACATAGCACAAAGTATGCCATCTCAACAATTTCTACATATACAATTTCCCCACAGAGGGAAATCCGTAACATTGGTTGCATTCCAGTATTCAATCATTTTTACTATTCTTTTTCAAATCACTCCAGCACCATTAATGTAAGCTCAATGCTCCTAAATAAAATTCCTCTCTTTCCCCTTCCTCCCATGCTCTCCAGTGGATTCTCATTCACAGTGACACTGTAGGACAGAGAGGAACTTCTCCATAGAGCCAGCAAGGCTGTAATCCTTATGGATGCTGCCCAGCACATCTTTTTCTTGTAGAACAGCCTGTGTCCAAACTGCTGACCTTCCGTTTGGCTGCCATTGCGTTGCTAGGGCTCATTTTGGTTGTTTCTGCAATTCAGGTGGGACGTTCTGAAAGGAGCATAGGTACGTAGTTTTCTGTTGTGTTCCTGCCTTCACTCGGCTTAGTATATTGGTATCACTAGACCATAAGGTAGTTTGGTGTACAACATTTGCAGGAATTTTCAAACTGTTTTCCACCAGCAATGGAAGAGTGTTCCAATTTCTCCACCGCATTGCCAACACCTTCCGTTTTCAGTTTAGTTAGACATTGCTACTTTAGTAAAGATGTGATGCTATGAATTGGAATCAACTTGATGGCCGTGAGCATGGGCATATAGCAGGAGAATGGCTCATAATGTGGAACCTCTTTTCAAGTGTTTATTGGCCACGATCATTCTTTTGGTTCTTTTTAGTAAACTGTCTAAGGCTTTCCTAATTTTTAGATTGAGTTTGAGAGTTTCATGACCTTCTACGAAAAGAAAATTGACTATTATATATACAGTACTTTTTTCGAAGTATTATATATAATACTTAGATATAAGACTCTTGCTCGCTTTCATCAACTTTTCTGCTAATTTATGTTCATTATAACCAGTTTGCATCGGACTGACTCCAACTCCTCAAAATCCCACATGTGTCAGAAGAGAGCTGTGTTTCACGGAGTTTCTGTGGCTTAATTAAATGGCCACATCGTTCTTTCTATGAAATTCTAGGTGGTCTCTAACCTCTCACTGAAGATCTGAGTGCATTATCTCTTTGAACCATTCAGAGACGGACTTCATTTTATTTTTATCATGCCCATAGAAAACGTTTCAGATGGGAGATGTTGGTAGAATTCTTCAGTTTCTCCATCATTAACTTAGTGTTTGGTCATAAATGTGAATAAGAGGTGTATCGACTGGGTTTCCTTCTATGCAGATAAACTATCCAATAACAAATAGCATTATATTTCACAATCACTCTTGAAATGCCCTTTTTGATCATGAATAGGATGCGTTTCCTCTTGAATCTGTCATTCCCAGCATAGTAATCAATAACTGTTTAAAATTTGATTAAAATCTGATTAAAAATCATCAATACCAACAGCTTCTGTCTGAAGCTGATCAAATATGTAATCAAGAGGCATTGATCATTACTGGCTATTGGGAGGCAAAAGTTGGAAACAAAGATGAAGGAAGAGTTGTTGGAAAATATGGACTTGGTGATAGCAACCAAGCTAGAGATTGAATAATAGAATTTTGCAAGACCTATGACTTCTTTATAAGACATATCTTTTTTCAACAACACAAAACTAATTTTATACATGGATTTATCCATTTGGAATAAGAAGTCAAATTGGCTACATCTGTGGGAAGAGATGATAGATAATCTCAAGATCAGAAATTTAAACACAGACAACAGGCAACTGTGGAACAAACCATCAATTCCTTATATGTACATTCATGTTGAAGTTGTAGAAAATTAAAACAAGTCCATGAGAGAAAAAAATACAACCTAGAATATATCCCACTTGAGTTTCAAAAACTTTTTTATCATTGAACCCTGATGACAGAAGACCCATGGAAATACATCAAGAATATCATATATGAAGAAAGCAACGTATCATTAAGAAGATGGGAAAGAAAGAAAATTTTAAAGTGAATGTCAGAAGACAGTCTGGAACTTGTTCTTAATTGTAGAGTAGCTAAGGCAACTAGAAGTAATGAGAAGGTAAGAGGGAGCCCTGGTGGCATTGTGATTATGCACTGGGCTGTGATCCAAAAGGTCAACAGTTCAAAACTACCATCCACTCCATGGGAGAAAAGAATTACAGTCCCATAAAGAGTTATAGCCTTAGAAACTCATCGGGAAGTTGTACCTTGTCTTGTAGGGTCACTATGGGTTTGCAACAACTTGATGGAAGGGAATTCGTTCAATTAAAAGTGCCGAACTGAACATTTCAAAAGGCAACTTGGGAAGTTGAAGTGAAGTATTAGAAGGAAATATGAAAAAACCTAGAGTTAGAAAACCAAAAAGGAGGAGCATGCTTAGTCTAACTTACACTGAAAGAACTGAGGAAAATATTCAATATTCAAGTGCATTATTAAATGATTCTATAGGCAAAATATTAAATGACTCAGGATACATCAATAGAAGAAGGAAAGGATGCACACTAACACAAAGAACTCGCGGACACTCAATCATTTTAAGAGCTAGCATATGATCAGGAACAGATGGTGTTGAATGAAGAAGCCCAAGTTGCATTGAAAGCATTAGCCAATGAGAAGGATCCAGGAATTGGAATGTTTCAGCAAGTTGAGGAAGCTTTGGAGATGTGAAGGGAGACAGGGAATGGTGGAAAATATGAAAATAAATATAATTTATAAATTAGCAAGGGTTCATGAGGGTGGGAGGGTGTGTGATGGAGGGAATAAAAAAGGAACTGACACCAAAGGCTCGAGTAGAAAGAAAATGTTTTGGAAATGATAATGGGAACATATGTACAAATGTGCTTGATACAAATGATGTATAGGTTGTTATAAGAGCTGTAAGACCCCCCAATAAAATGATCTATTAAAATTAGTAATAATAGAAAGAAATTTGAAAGACAGCTACCGGACCATCTAACTGGAAGAGATCCATATTAGTACCTATTTCAAAGTAAGATGACCCAATACAATTTGCAAATCATAAAACAATGTCATTGATATCACATGAAAGTAACATTTTGTTGAAGGTTGTTTAACAAGTTGCAAAAGTACATTGACAGGGAGCTGCCAGAAACTCAGGTGGGACTCAGAAGAGGGCACGGACAAGGGGTATCATTGCTGATGTCAGACAGCTCTTGGCTGAAAGTACGGAATATCAAAAGAATGTTTAATTTTGTTTCACTGACAATGCAAAGCCATTCAACTGTGTGGATCATAACAAACTACGGATAGTCTTGAGAGGGATGGGAATCCCAGTGCTCATGTGCTTCCCTGTGCTCATGTGGAGCCTCTACATGGATCAAGAACAAGGGACTACTGCTTAATTTAAAATCAAGCATGATTTTAAATTTAGGGTTGTGTCTTCTCATCATGCTTATTCGATTTGTATGCTGAGCAAATAACCAAAGACGCTTGATTATATGAAGAAGAATGCAGCATTAGGATTGGTGGAGGTTTATTAACAATCTATAATGGGCAGATTTCACAACCTTGCTTGCTGAAAGTGAGGAGGACTGGAAGCATTTGCTGATGATCAAGGATTGCAGACTTCAGTATAGATTACAACTCCATTCTCCAGATGGAGAAAAGATCGAAGCTGTCAAGGATTTAGTCTTGCTTGGATCCATAATCAATGTTTATGCAATCAGCAATCAAGAGATCAATTGACACATTGCATTAGGTAAATCTGCTGCACAAGACCTATTTAAAGTGTTGAAACCCAAGAATGTTATTTTGAGGACTAAAGTGAAACTGACCTATGCCATGGTATTTTCAATGGCCTCCTATGCATGTGAAAACGGGCATTGGGTAAGGAAGACCAAAGAAGAATCAGTGCGTTTGAATTGCAGTGCTGATCAAGAATATTGAAAGTCGTGTGGGCTTTTCCGAAAGCACCAATGAATCTGTCTGGGAAGAAATATAACCGGGGTTCTCCTTAGAAGCCAGGATGGTGAGACTTCATGTCATACATTGGCCACATTGTCAGCAGAGACCAGTCCCTGGAAAAGTTAATTTAGAGAGGCAGCAGAAAAGAGGAATACCCTCAACAAATTGAATTGATATAGAGGCTTCAAAAATGGGCTTAAACATAAGCATAATGGCCAGGATGATGCAGGACCTGCGATGTTTTGTTCCTTTGTATGGAGAATCACTATAAGTTGAAAGCAGCTAACAACAATGTATACAGCATAGATTAATTCTAATATATGTGGACTTCAGTGTAACGAATGCACTTAACAATACTCATTAATATACCATGTCCATTTTTAAGTCTGTCACTTATTACCTCTTGTTTTAATTTCTAAGTTTGGAATGAAACATTCCCCATATGCAATCTTGTATATAATGTACTGAACTTAGGAAAATGAACTACACTGAAATAAAATCAAAATTTCTATCTAAGCTGTTGACTTGCTTTTGTAATTCTGTATCAGGTGAATAATAATAATAATCAGTATACTTTAACAGTGAAACAACAATGGTTGTCTATATAAATTAATATCAAGTATCTGTCACTCTATCTAACCTCTAGCTCTTTTGAGTCAGAATCCACTCAATGACAGTGAGTTTGGTGAGTTTTTAGTATATTTTATAAAATGAAAGTTTGGCATAAAAATAGAGGTTCATGTTGTTGTTAAGTGCCATTGAGTTGATTCCAATTCATAGCAATGGTAGCAGTTAGAATTTATGTGAACTTGAAGCTGTGTAAAGTGTAGGGATTGAGTCCAATCGATGGATCAGGTCATAGCCCTATGATGCCTCCTGGTGGGTGTGGCTTTTATCTAAAAAAGACAGTGAGGAACTTCGTTTATCCTCTCTGTGTCCCTTCCCTTCCCTGCTTTCTGGGACTCTATCTGTCTCCAGGGGTGGCCCCAAGTGGGCTGCTGACCCTGGGAGCCCATCTGGGAGCTGTTGGCACCCTGCCATGCTTCCTCCAACCTTGGGTCCACGTGACGCTATATCCGCAGGCCTGTGATCTTCCTGCATCCTGCTTCACCTTTCTGTGTCATTGGCCTTTAGTTACATTAAATCTGAAGAGGGCTCCGACTAGCATGGGCCCAAGGACTTGAGTTGGACTAGGCTGGGATACCTTCTTGATATAAAATTACTTCTTCATATAAAGTGTTTTTCTTATACATATATGATTATCACTATGCATATATGGTTGTGTTTCTCCAGAAACCTAGCCTAGCACAGCAACCCTCTGTGCAACAGAAGGAAACCCTACCCTGCCCAGTCCTGTGCCATCTTCACAGTTGTTCGTATGTTCGAGCCCATGGTTGCAGACACTGTGTCAATCCCTTTGATCAAGAATATTTCTCTTTTCGCGGTCCTTCCCCTTCCCCAGATATGATGTCTTCCTCCAGGAACTGATCTCTCTTGATAGCATGCCCAAAGTGTGTGAGGCGAAGTATCTACCTTCAGCCAATATCTACCTGCCATCAACAATGATATCCCTTGTTCCACATCATCTTCTGAATCTGGCCCAAACCTTTGGCAGTTCCCTGTCAATGCACTGCTGCAACCATTGTGGGATGAGGTTCAGGAAAATTTACTTGCATGTGATATCAATGAAATAGTTTTATAACCTTGAGCATTCTCTTGAGTCACCTTTCTTTGAAGTCATCAACTGACAGGCAAGTTCAGGTTCAGTACAGGTTCATAGACAATGGGAATTTAAAAAAATTTCATCCAATTAAGTGCACAAACAATGTGATCTAAGTGAAAGATCTAAAACTTTTAATTCATAATTAATAGTCATTTATAAATTTTCAAAAAGCCTTTATGGTTTCCCAGAAATTAAAAAGTAAACCACTTTAATCACCGAGTAACATGCTCTTTACAAGTTAGACTGTTTCTAATGCTTAGCTTGCATTTGAATTGTCAGATGAAAGGGCATGAAAAATAAGTTTTGATGATAGATCACCATTTGATTTTGACACTGAACTTGAAAGGAGATCAAAAATTGAGGAACGCTGCTGCAATAGAATTCCATTGGTTCACATTGACTGATGCCTCAGCATTTATGTGCACTCAAAGATAAAGGGGAATTGAACTGCTGCTGAATCCTATTTCACTCCAGCATTAATTCGTACTCATTTAAGTTACATGAATTAATTGAGAAAACATATATACTGCACCAAGAGGTGCATTTTTAATAACGTGTTGTCTTCAGTAATTATTTATCAGACTTGGAAATGTAATTATGTTTCTTTCATCAACCATGTACTATGAATCATACAGAATAAAAATTTAGCACTTGGAGATTCATGGCTGCAAAGGAAATACATTTTTTCTTATGAAATAAAAATTCAATTTATATGTTTATGTTGTAGCATAGAAAGATGATTGGATAATCACTAAAATACTTTCATGTATAAAATTATATTACATTAGGAAAAACCGTGAGGGAAGTAGAATGGAAAAACTTTACAAGAAGGAAAAATCTTATGTAAAATGTCCAACAATCAAAGAAGAGCATGCTCATGAAGCTTTTAATCAGATGACAGCAAATCTCAAAACATGTTTAGATTACCTTATATCTATTTAAAAATGATGATGCAGTTGATATATCTAAATACCAATATTTATTTTATACTGGAAATTGTGTCACTGAAAATATTTAAAATGAAAAAATCTAGGTGACAACCTCTGAATATGTAAATTGAGCAATTAGGGTACTATGAGCAACAAACTTTGAAGCAAACTGGTATGTAGAGAACAGCAAGGAGCCAACTGGAAGCATATAATACAAGTTGGTGATATTTTGATCGTTGTAAAACACATCAGCTGCTAGTTCGACAGTTTTCAGTAGTATAGTTCAACGACACCAACTACATCAATCACGTTCTACAACCATCACCAACAGTCCTGTCGAAACATCCATCACCGTACAAAAATGTAGTGTTTCATGAGAAATGATCCCTTTTCCCTCCTGACACCCCTTGGTAACCACATTTAAACTTTGATATCCTCGCATGTACCTATTCTGAGTATTTCATAAAAGCGAGATCAAACACTATTTGTTCTTTTGCAATTGACTTATTTCACTTACCATCACATGCCGTGTACCAGGGTTCTGTTTCTCTTAGGCTGAGTAGTATATTTCATGGTATACTGCCTTTTAAAAAAATTCATTTATCTGTTGAGGGACTTATAGTTTGTTCCTATATGGGCTAACGGACACATAGGTTGTTTGGCTATGCACATGGGTTACATGAGAAGGCTTCAAAACATTTGTGGGGGGGGGGGGCTACCCTTCTGCTTGCACCACTGCTTCCAAGTGAAAACATGATTTTCTAGACCAACGTGAAAGGCTGGCCCTACACAGGTTGTCCTGAATGGGACTTTCCAGGAATGCTCAGGCTACTAAAGTTCATGCCTGAATCTGTAGCCTCTAGACATAACTGCTGTCAATAAAAGCCAGGATTATTCAAGGCAGATAAAAATATTTTTACAATGCACTAGCAGAGGGGGGAAACAAACAGAAACAATGTTGCAAATGTCATTGGAATCTCAATATCAACATATTCTCAGTCGGGCGTAAGAATTCAGAATAGTAGGGCTGCTCCAAGCTTTCAAAAAGCAAACCCTCAACTCTAAAAGACAGAAGCAAAAATGCAAGCAGTGTTGCTTTGTTTTTGCAAATGTGCTTACCAAAGGTGCTGCCAAACCCTTGTTCACAGAACCAACCAGAGTCAGTCATGCTGCTTAAATGAACTGCCAGTGGCGTCTGATTTCATACCACAAAGTGACTGCATCCTTGAAACTGCAGTTAGACAAGATTTTCTACCTTCAGCTTCACACACTTGTGCCCTAAAATTGATTCCAAAGTGCAGCCAGAAAACATACCCATGAAACATGCATTTGATGCCAGCTCAGGCTCCCTATAAAGCAGGACATCTCCGCGCATTTGTATGTGGCCATCGCATCAACAGATATTTGTCCACACAAAAAAGGCTTGACTTTTACAAAGTTAGGGAGGCCGCCTTCACCCAGAGTTTCACCAAGGAGGGGCCTCACAGGTACCGCAATCTGGATCTAGGTGTTGGCTGGGGTTTGTACTCAGAGTTGCTTCTTTACGTTCCTAAAGCAACCTAGACAAGAAGGAAAAACTGAAGGAACAAATACCTAGGTTGAATTTTTTTGTGAGACTAACAACCTCAGAGCCAAAAATTTGGATTTGTACCTGTCCAATTATGTGCTATCTGGAGAAGAGGTTTTTAAAAGTATCATTGTTCATACATTTTACAATGTAGTTGAACATATGGTTGAACATATAGAATTAATTTAATTTTAGCTCCTATCCCACTCCTGGGACAAAATTTGAATAATATATTTCAGTAGATATTTGTCAGTGTTTGTGTTAGACCAAGTTCTCTAGAGAAGCAAAACCAGGGAAAATTACATGGGTTTCCTAAGAGAGAAGTTTATATAACAAGAGATGATTACACAGCTGTAGGAGGGGATCAGACTAGTCCAGTTCAAGTCTACAAAGGCTCTTTTAGAACTGTACAACTGCTGGGGCCGATGGACCAGGAAACAAGAAGACCGATCAGGAAAGCCACATGCTAGTGGATGTCAGCAGATCGATCGGGAATGGTTGAACAAATCCAGGGTCAGCATACTCTGATGGCTGTCCAGGTTGGCAGGGAATGTAGCAGGCTATTGATTATGCCCAGGGTTAGTAAGCTGTTGGCTCAAGAATCAGAGATTGATGCTACAATTGAGGCAGGATCCAGACTAGCAAGAAGTGCAACTCAGTACAGTCAATGTCCACTTAAATATCAAATAGACCCCATTCCCTAGGAAATAGCATCAGGGCTATGATCTTAGTAACTGCCCAGCTCACAGAAGATCCCATAGCATGGCGATAGATGATCACATTATGTTAGGTCACATTGTAGGGGAAGCCTCGGTCACCAAACCACTGGGAATCCTGGCCTAGCCAAGTTGACACAAAAACTAACTTTCATCATGAACTCTTCATTACCCAGCCAACCTTGATTTGCAGCTAAGTGCTTTAACCATGGTACCACCAGAACTTCTGTCTCTATTGAAGGACCAGAAAAGGAAGCATTTTTCAGCCTGGAAAGGGTAAAGACAACTCAGTTTTGTACAGGTATGTATTAATGGCTTTGGAATTATGTAAATCTGAGTGCATATGAATTCCATCCATGTATCTAACCTCTGGTTGGCCCCTCAAACATCATAAAATGGTGTAGAACAAGGAAACGCTTTGCTCTGTTACACATATAAGAGAGGAGATCCAGGGGAACTTGTGACTAAAGCACAGTGGCTGAAATAAACCATCTATCTACTATATTCAGTAATGTTAAAACAAAACCAGCAAAAATGCATGGCCTTTGAGTCCTTTATCTGGTTCGTTACTCTGCATAACTACGGAAATGTTTATTTTCTTCTCTGTGGCCTATCCAGCCGATGTCCAGCATTCACTCCCGAGGGGCTCTTGCTGCAAGCAGGCTCTGCAGCCTTTTGTACTGATGTCTCCAGGAATTGAGTTGGTGTAAGCAAGTTGTTTTTTTTTTTACAACCTGTTCTGGAAAATAGTATCCATATTATTATCCTAGGACCCCAGTCTCAGGGGACAGCTAGGCTGATCGGTGTAAAATAGCTCACAAAGTTCTACATTTTCTTGCGATGAATAGTAACTGTGGTCTTAAAAGGTAGCAAGTAGCCATCTAAGGATCAAGTCTTGGTCTGTCCTGGCCTGAAGTAGAGGTGAGTGAAGAAAGCGAAGGTACACAGAAGCGAACCGCGTGAAGCATGAATGCGCTACTAGCCTTCGTCTCACGGATGCTGAGACCAGAAGGACTAGTGCTCACTCATTACCGAATTCTCTGCAAGGGATCACAATAAAAGGATCTGCACAGTGTGAGATAAAAATGTGGAAATCAAATTGTGAGATAAAAAAGGTGGTAAAACCTAAAAAATTATAAAAGAGTCCAGGTTTACTGGTCTGAGAGAAACCAGTGGGACCCCAGAGACTGTGGCCCTCAGACCAACTGCATTCAACCCCCTGGCTCAATTTACAGATGAACTATAGAGAAGCCTGTAAGGTGAACAGTAACCCCAAGGAGGGATATATTTCAGAGGATGATTTATAATGCTCTCTATCATAAAATGCTAATGACGTCTCTCAAGTAATTGGGACACATGCATAAATGACAGATATATGAATGGATTTGGGACTGGCACTTACTTCTAGCCCCGATCTAAGAATAATTTATTCTTATGAGATGAGCCTGGTTGATGCTCACTATCATGAAGAGATCAATGGAGATTTGAGCGCTACAGCAAAGGGCAGTGAAGAAACCAGAAGTACCAGGCTGTCGGAAAAACTAACATCTGGGGGTCTTAAAGGCTTAAACAAGCCGTTTTTGAAGTGAGACATAAAGTAAGTCCACTTGGAAGAAGCACACCAGCCTGTGTGATCAAATGTATCCCAGCATAAATTGTGAGTATTCCATTTGCAGAAGGCTATGGATGACAGGGGCAGTCCAGAATCCATTCGCAGGGCCCCCACATGGATTGAGCCTTCAGTGACCCCCCTCTGACATAGTCCAGGTGAAAGCCTTGCCATTAGAGAGAGCAGTGTGAAGTTGATGACGACAGGTGTAGCTAGGTTATTATGTAATGCATTACCATTCAATCTTCCTTTGACTCGTGTTAGTTGTTTCAGTTAGGAATTTTCTGCTTTCCTTTGGACTGAGGTTTGCTTTGTCTCACCTAGTCATTGCGATTTGCTTCCTGTTGGGGTTTCTAGACATGAAATCCAGGATCGGTAGCCCTACAGGGAAAGTAACTGGATTGATGATTTCCTACAAAAAAGGCATGGGAATTCGGCGGGAAACGGGGAGCTAGCACCAATGAGTATGAGTATAAGGTGTGCTTAAATTGATTGTGGTGATGATTGCACAAATCTTAATATAATTGAATGGTTACATTTTATGATAGATGAAGTATATGCCAAGGAAACTATTTTTAAGAGCATTTATTTGCCCAATGATAGAGTTAAGAAGGCAGGAAGGGATAAGAATGAAAGTTAAATGAATCAGGGAAACACGGACGAAGTAGGAAGTGCGCTGTTATAGTGTGGGATTGCCAGTCACTGTCATGACACAAAACGTGTATCAATTGATGAGTAGAAAATAAATTTGCTCTGTAAACTTGTACTCAAATTACAATAAAAAGTTAGAAATAAATAGCATACATGGAAAAAACACCGTGTGATTATTGCATATTTTTTGAGCCAACATATATTTCTGCAATGAAGTTTGTAATCAGTCTCATCGGCCTACCTGTGCTAGTGCAGCCCTGAAATACCCCATCTCCCACCATCTTACTACACAAAGAAGCCATCAGAATATTGTGATGTATTGTCTTGAGTTTGTGCTATTACCATTTTCTCTCAGAGTTCCCTCTTCCAACTCTTTGGTTTCACTTTGTGAACTCGTGCTCCCGTCGCAAATATATCTCTTCCATGCCTTAATGAATCCTCTAAATTCTACCTGATCATAATCTGGAAACTTTTCTTGAAGACATACATAAGGTTGCCGTGAGTCAGAGCTGACTTGGCATTTCTCCCTCTAAATATTTCATTAGCTACATCAGAACATTCACATACATCCGTAGGCAGAATGGATTTTACAGTCAGAAGTTCAGAACTATTCAGAATCTGCTTGCAATGCTGCAAAGTAATGGAAATCTTTACAAAGATTCAGCCACTTTGCTCTTATTTAGTCAAGGAAGATCAGATACACCCAGTAACCCTGTCTTCAGGTGACTGTTAAGTGGTAGTGAACCGTATTGCTGGGGTCCACATCGCAATTGCACTTGGCCCCATCCAGAGAATCAATCATGACTCTAGACCCTTGATATTCACTATTAGGACCAGCTCAAGGCTCCACAAGCAAACAGTCTAAGCTTCTCATTTACAGTGATGAGGCCTGAGGTGCTTGAAACTTCTCAGGAAAAAGATATATTATGGACATTGATCACTGCATCAATGAAGAGGAGCACGTAGCTGCAGAGGTCACAACAGTTAATAACCTTCTCCGTTAAGAGGGGAAAAGATAATAAATTAGAGAGTACTTAATATTGGCATCCTTGAAGGTGGTATGAGAATTGATGGGTCCAGAGGTTGGAGGAACTCTTCTGTCATTACTAAGAAACCCCTAAATCCTTAGGCTCTCTTTACAGAGTGTTGTTTCTCCCTCAGATCTTGGCTGTATTCTGGTTCTTCTGTTGCCACTTAGTTTATGTCAATTAATACTGACCTGATTGAAGAAAGTAGAACCACCCCAAGGGGCTTAACAGGCTATCATTTTTATTGGAGATGAGCACTAGAAGAGCAGCTGGCGGGCTTGAACGTCTGTCCTTTTGATTGACAGCCAAATGCTTAATCATTGCACCACCAAGGCTTCTTACTTTAAAAGGTGGCTAGTCTTTAAAATTTATTTTGTTGTTGCAGTTGAGATTATGCACACTAGATCACACAACAGTTTTTACATGTATACATCAGTGACTTTGATTACATTCCTCAAACTTCACAACCATTCCCTCCTGGTCTGAATTGTTCCTCTTCCATTAACAAAAAAATCAGTGACCCTAATTTTTCTATGTAATCTTGGAGTTGCTGCTCTCAATACTTTCAGGGGTTCATCCAGCCTCCATAGCACCAGAAATGATTCATTCTATTAGAATTTGAAATTCTATTCAGCATTTCCCCCTTTTGATCAGAGTTTTTCTATAGAAATTTTGATAAAAATATTAATTAATCTTAGTTGGACACCATCCAACCCTTCTGCACACCATTAGGGGCACGTTTCATTCCCTCCTCCTTTTCTTGAATCTCCGTCGCTCCAGGTGAGAAGAGACAAATCCTTGCTTTTTGATGCTGCTTGCAAGCTTTTCAGACCTCAGGAACTATGCCACAAACGAGGAGAAGAGAAACACTAAACATATTAAAAGAACTATTAGTAACATTCCATGAAACTGTGATTTTAAGCTTCCTAAACAAGGAACCAAATTTCATGAGGTATTTAGTTGTAAATGACATAACCACTCTTGTGCTCATTTTACAGTAAGGAAGCTGAGATTCAGAGAGATGGCCCAAGTAACTTCCCTTGTGAGTGATGGAATTAAAATGTCAAACTCCATTTGGCTTGCTCCAGAGTACATATTCTTTGTACACATTTTTTGTACTACTCATAGAACCACTTGATAAAGGTACTGTGGAAGGATGGTCTGCTTTCTAAATAGTGATGCTATAAAGTGGAGGTGCTGAAGGGATCAGTTATCAGGCATCAAAGAACAAAAGATTCTATCATTACGTGCTCACCTCCATGATACAATCGCTGAAGACAAATGTATGCATAAACAAACGTGGTGAAGAAAGCTGATCGGGCCCAGCTATCAAAAGTTATGGCGTCTTGGGTCTTAAAGGCTTGAAGGTAAACAAGCAGCCATCTAGTTCAGAAGCACATGGAAGAAGCACACCAGCCTGTGTGATCACGAGGTGTTGAAGGGATCAGGTATCAGGCATCATCAGAATAAAAAAATCTTACCATAGTGAATGGTGTAGCGGGGGGGCGCAGTACAGAGTGGAGACCCAAAGCCCATTTGTAGGCCACTGGATATCCCCTTACAGAAGAGTCTCAGGGAGGAGACGAGCCAGTCAGGGTGCGATGTAGTACCAATGAAAAATACAGTTTTCCTCTAGTTCCTAAATGCTTCCTCCCCCTACCCCACCCCACCCCACCCCACTCTCATGATCCCAATCCTCCTTTGCAAGTCTGGCTAGACCAGAGGATGTACACTGGTATAGATAGGAACTGGAAACACAGGGAATCTAGGGAAGATGATCCCTTCAGGACCAGTGGTGTGAATGGCGATACTGGAAGGGTAGAGGAAGGGTGGGTTGGAAAGAGCGAACCGATTACAAGGATCTACATGGGACCACCTCCCTTGGGGATGGACAACAGAAAGGTGGGTGACGGGAGATGTCAGAAAGGGCACGATATGACAAAATAATAATTTCTAAATTATCAAGGGTTCATGAGGGAGTGGGGGGCAGAGAGGGGGTGATAATGAGGAGCTGATGCCAGGGGCTTAACTGGAGAGCAAATGTTTTGAGAATGATGAGGACAATGAATGTACAAATGTGCTTTACACAATTGATGTATGTATGGATTGTGATAAGAGTTGTATGAGCACCTAATAAAATTATTATTTTTTAAAGTATCTGAGTGGTCAGCCCATCCCAGAAAAGGTAACATTTAATCATTCCTTACATTTATAGATCTTTTATGCAGGACAGTCTTAGGTATGGGCACTCAGAAATACAGATGTAAACTGACTGCATATGACTCATTGTAAAAATATGTTATTTGTGGCACAAAGAAAGTGCTGTTCACGTTTTCGTTGGGGTCCTGTTGACAATGATTGTGCTTGACTGATAACTGAAATATTTAACATGTGAAGGTAATTCTGGGGCAATCGTTGCTAGGGTTCTTCTAGCTCACTCACCCAGTGGCAAGACCTGACCATCTGCTCTTATAAAGATTATAGCCTAGAAAACCCCATGGGGCAATTCCACTCTGTCACAATGGGTTTCTATGAGTTGAAAATAGACACAATGCCACCTAACAACAAAAATAAGGGGAAGGAAGACAGAAAAGAACCATCTGTAGACTCCATTTCACGTCATGTTTGCTCAGAACTCATTTTTTTGTTTTGTTGCTTCTATGATTTATGGATTTATTTATATTAAAGAGTATATAAAATACAATTTAATTAAACTTAGGGTCCTGGTGATGTAATGAATATTTGTTTGGCTGCTAACCATAAGGTCAGCAGTTTAAAACCACCAGCCACTCCTTGGGAGAATAATGAGGCTCTCTACTCGCATAAAGAGTTACAGTCTTGGGAACCCACAGAGGCAGCCATGTCCTGTTCTATTGGGTCACTATGAGTCGGCAGTGATTCCTGACAGTGAACTTGAGGTTTTTTTTTAATTTAAATATCTATTTTATTAAAAATAAAAAGCAATGGATTCAAAACTGTTCCAAAAAAATGTGGATACTCTATTAAGAAGCACCATAATATAGTTCCCATACATATTTGCATAGGTGAAATTCAGGCATATTTCAAAGCAAAATTTCTGTGACTTAAGTTAGATTGTATTCTTGATAGATACACACCATTCCTGAAGCTTTTCATCTTTATGGAAGGCCTAAGCCAGCCCAAGGAGCCGTGGTGGCACTGTGGGTTAAGCATTAATCTGCTAACTGAAACGTGGTTGGCTCTTTGAGCCCACCAGGCACTTCAAAGGAGAAAGATGTGACCACCTGCTTTCACAAAGATTTAAAGCCCCGCAAACCTTATGGCACAGTTTCCTTCTACCCTCTAGGACTAAAATGTGTTGAATGTGACTTGATGCCATGGTTTGCTTTAGTTTTAAGGCAACCCACTAATCAGCAGGAAACCAAACCCCTGTCAGTGGTGGCAAGAATGAATTTCATCCAGTTGAACAGATTCAACAGATACTCATTGAACATCTGTTATGAGACTCAAGCTAGGCATGGTGGAGGATACAAAAATAGCTCATTTGGCTCATACATAACGCGTCCTGGTGGTGCAATGGTTAAAGCTGTCCAGTGCATACAGAAAAGTCGATATTGACCCCCACCAGCTGCTCTATGGGAGAAAGATGTGAGAGTCTGTTTCTCTAAAGATGATCGCTTTGGAAGCCGCATGGGTCAGCTCTACTCTGACCTGTAGCGTAACTGTGAGTTGGAATCAACCTGTCAGCAGTGTCTTGAGAATTTGATCTAGTTTATGTCACTTAAGTAGTTTGCAAAACAATTACACATAAAAAGTTAATTCAGAGTAGACATCCTCCTTGGTGAAGGAGAGGATCGATGAAAATAGGAAGACCTTCAGAGAGATGGATGGACACAGCGGTTGCAACAACAGATTCAAGCACGCGATCAACTGCGGGGCTGGTGCAGGCCAGGCAGAGTTTTGCCCGGCTGTACAGAGGGTTGTGATGACTGGATAGCATGCTCTCCATGTGTATTCATGTCGCAACATGTCTTGAGACTTTGTTTCTTATGTTTATCTTTTCACCTGCTGGTGAACATTTCACTTGTTTCCACTTCTTGGCTATTGCGCACAGAGCTGCAGTGAACCCTGGTACATGATTTCATTTGTGAGGAATGAAGGTGTGAACGGAGACGGGGAGGCATTTCAGAAGGGAGGTTGAGCAAGGCAAAATTTTAGGATAGTCAAGGTATGAAAAGTTAAAGCCGAGAGTCCAGGGCAGTGTTTTCTCTTGTGGATTAATTAGTGTAGGTTGGGGGTAAACTGACCAATGGGATAAGGAATTTCCTCTGAACACACCAAACCCAAATTCGCTACCATGGATGCAATGCTGATTTATAGCAAGCTTCTGAGGGTTTCTGAGACTGTCACTGTTGACAGGAGTAGAAAGCCCAGTCTTTGTCCTGCAGAGCGGCTGGTGGTTTGGAAATGATGACCCTTCAAATTAAAGTCTAATGAGCAACCACTACACTGCCCAGGCTTTTCTAGAACATAGATACTAGAATTATTTGATAGAATGAGTCGTTCATGCCCAAGTGATTTCTGCTTCCGCAAATTTGTGGCAGTTTGTGCTGGTAATCACAGGTAGGGTACAACTACCTGAGAATATACATTCATTGTTTTTGCCTAAAGCAAAAGGCTAACAAGGCCCATGTTGAGCAGACTGTCAGTACTGACAAGTTAAATGTTACACTTCACTGAGAATGACACTATTCTACAATACAGTTTGAAGAAAAATCCTTTAAAGCAAGGACACTGGCTCTTTCAGTGTGTTTAATTCTTATAATTTCTCCCATGTGCTAGAAGGTTCATTTATCTTGATTTTGGTGCTGAAGCACCCCCAAAGATTGATAAGCAGAGATACAGAGTTCAAAGCCCCAGCAAATCCTTGATCAATCCTCCAGATTGTGTCTCACTGAAGGTTCTCAGACAAGCGCCAGCTCAGTGACTCTGTCACCAGGGTCATCCTCAAAGGGGATTAACTTTGTATTTCTCCCTTGAAAGTCTGTCTTTAGGTAGCCATGGCATGGGGGGGGGGGGGGGGTTAAAAAAAAGAAAGAATGAAAAAAAGAAAATCTGTTTTTAGGGGACACAAAATTCTTCATTAAAAGTTGGAGCACATTTAGAAATAACAAAATTGTGGTTTACATCAGTAATTCCTCTTGGAGTTTCAGCAAAATTTTCCCATGTGTTCTCCTAAGAATGAATCAATCACAGGTAACATTTCCTTACAAGTATGAAATTTCTCAACACATATTGTCTTTGATTCATTAACAAACAAAAAAACCCTTCTGTGTCTATGGCATCCGCAGTACTCACCACAGATTATAGATGCTCTCGTTAGAGAAGGGGCCACTGGCCAATTGCTCTTCTCTCTTCCTGCTTCCCTCCTACCCAATGGAAGACTCCATTCTTTTTATAATGATTTAAACAGTTTCATTGACACTTATCTTTTAAATTAATTTATTGATTCACATATCGTATAACTCCATGGTTTAAACATCAATTTTGGAACCTTTTCTTCATTCTTAGCTCCCCAATTCCCAATTCCCACCACCCTCTCCTGCCATAGCTTCACCCCAAACCTCCCTGCCATCAAGGCCACGATGTCTCGAGGCAACCTTCCAGGCCAGGGTACACCTTCCCCTTTGAGTTTCCAAGACTGTGACTCTCTCTGGGAGTGGAGAGCCCTGTCTTTCTTCCTATATAACCCTAAGAAACTATCAATCCTGTTACCGTCTCTGTAGATTTATCCAGCTTGGAGTTCACATTAAAAAACAACAACAGAAAAATAAAGAATATTTTTCAATAGCAACAACAAAAATAAGATAAAACAGAAAAGTCTCAGTTGAAAAGAAATCAGAAACTAATAAAAACTAGAACAAATTTAAAATGAGTCAAAAGGGAGAACAAACGATAAGGTGTTAAATCTAACTACATTGGTATTAATCCACTTTGCCATGAAAGCTCCATTTTTGAACTACACACAAAACAATTTGAAAATAACTGAACTAAAGAGACAAAAGAAAGCAAACAGATGATGGGCAGCCCTTCATCCAAATGCTCTATTCTCCTGTGGTGTCGCAGTTCCAAAGGCGACCTTCTCGCCCGCCACGTTATGACACCAATCATGCTGCTATCCTGCAGAATTCTTCCTCCATTAGCTGGCAATTTAAGGTGAGAAAGTACTGCCAAAGTATTGTCTATTGTGTTATTCATAGCAGCAGCAAAATGACAGTGATGAAGTAGCAATGAAAATAATGCTAGGGTTGGGGGGTCCCCACCCTAGGAGGACTGTGTGAGAGACTCGCGGCCTGAGGAAGGCGAACTGCTGCTCCTGTAGCTGCAGGCCTTCCTTGGCTGGCAGTTGCAGAGTCCCACAGCATCCTTCCTTTGTCTCTGTGTTCCTTCTCCTCCTTTATAAAGCATGGCTAGGACTGGATTAGGACTCACCTTATTTCAGCATAAGTTCTTTTAACTGATAGCATCTTTCAATAACCTATTTCTAAACAAGGCCACATTCACAGGTACCTGGGTTAGGACTCCAGCATAAATCATTAGCCACAGTTCATTTAATAACACATGGTGTCCAACATCACGTATAAGATCCACTATCCAACAGCTTAGCCACTTTGCCACACTTTCAATTATGCCAATATTACCTGTGCCAACAAAACGTTGGAAACAGGAGACCCTGTGTCAGATGTCAGAATGACAGGGCCACGAGAATTATCAGAAGACCAGAAAAATCAGGTTTTAAATCATAGGTTCATGGGAAGAATTGTGTCAAAATGTTTTTCCCCCGGAAAAAAATGTGTTCATAACCTAATCATGTATAATTGGAACCTCTCGGTAACTCACACCTTTAGCCAGTGACTATCTTTATATTTTAAGGATTTAAAGTTGAAGTTAATCTCATTTATAATCAACCAGTAACTCCCCATATGTCCTTTGTTCTCTCTATGTATGGATCCATTTCAATACTGTGATTCCTGTCCTATATAAATCCAAATCCTCTTGTCCCATAACTAAGGAGAACAGCAGCCTGAACTTAACTAAGCAAACTTTAACCCCATGGAAAGACTTTAAAGCACTCTCTGAAACCATTTCAACTAAAAAAATTGAATTAATTGCCCTCACTGAATGTAGGGAAATTGCTTCTGGAACATTTGTTAATATTTCTATGAATGCTAAATATTGTTTTGGAATTATAAGTGACTTTTTTGCATGCTGTAGAAACAAATAATTTTTTACCCTCCTCCTCAAAATGCAATAAAAATGGAACTTTAGTAGTGGACTTTCTACATGCTTGATTTTTCTGCTTACAAATTGTCATGATAAAATATAAGTTCATCAACCAAAACTGAGTACCCTATACTGAAAATTTTAGAATGAACAATCTTGCCGATATGGCAGCTGCACAACCTGCCTCTCAAGTTACTTTACGTTTATGATAAATAAAGAACCCCCCAGATTTGTCTACTGATAACTCCAACCTTCATAAATTAACTTTAGAAAACTATTAAAACACCAGCTATTTGCCCCAACAGATGACATTCAGGTACAAACAATGGAGAACTAGGAGCAATATCTTACCAGTAAATTGTAGACTAGGTCTAATAAGAATGCTGCACTAACCAATTTCCTGCTTGCTCCTATAATGCAAACCTTACCTCTAGGTTCCCACCTAGAATGCAATCAAATGACAGAGATTTTAAACAATGTTAGAAGGGGACAATTTCCAAAGCTGCCAAATATGCTACTACCCATTACCCTATTTGCCCTTCACTACAATCCTGGAAGATACTTTAAACTAATGCCGTGACCCTTTAGTACAGTTCCTCATGTTGTGGTGACCCCTCCAACCATAAAATTATTTTCGTTGCTACTTCATAACTGTAATTTTGCTACTGTTATGAATCGGGAGATCCCTGTGAAAGGGTTTTTTGACCCCCCAAAGGGGTCGCGACCCACAGGTTGAGAAGTGCTGCTTTAAAGTCTTACCTGCACGACACCCTTTCCTCTCCAGGCCACACCCAACACCCGATTGGCTGCCATCAAGTAGATTCTCACTCAGAGGGACCCTGTAGGACAGGGTAGCACTGCCCCTGTGGGTTTCCAAGATGGTCACTATTTAGGTGGATAGATAGCCCTGTCTTTCTTCTGCTTAAGGAACAGCTAGATCTTGTTAAAATCCCTCAATTCATCATTTATAAAGATGTATTAGTAATGGTTTTCAGATTTTCACATTGAGTAGAAACCTTCTGGCATTATCGTACTACTACAACCTCTGTAGTAAAGAAACATGAAAATTTCAGATTCACCGGAAGAGCCCCCAAACACTTTGAGTGCTCAGGGAACTCATTTCACTGGTCAAGTAAACCAAGAACTATGTTGAGTTTTCCCCATCTGTCAAAGACAGAATTGTCCCTGTCATCCTGAACTTTCTGGTCCAGTAGAAGGAACGAATGGAATAATAAAAACTCAAATAGCAAAACTTTGTAAGACTACTTTTATTCTAGACTAAGATCCTCCTTTTAGCTATTTTAATTCTGAGGCCCACACCATTTGGATCTCACAAACTTATCCCCTATGAGCTATTACAGGGAGACCAGACCAATGACCCTTTCTTATGTTACCTGAACGGATCCTAACATATTTCAACCTGTATTACTGAAGAACTGCAGACTTTAATCCAGTATTCTAATGGTTAAAGAAGACCCCACCACCAATGATTATGAGAGTGTATTAGGGAAGTTAATAGGTTACCATAAGGCAGGTCCATAAACAATAAGGATATAATCATTGGTCCACAGGAACCCCTCTCCTCAACCAATAACCAAGTTTCTAATTCTCAGCCTCTGAGCCACAGGGTAGGATACAGCCATTGGCTGACAACATCTCTCCTTAGCCAGCAGCCAAGTCTCTCTCCGGTCCTCAGTTTCTCAGCTACATGGCCCCTTGACTTAACTAAGACTTAGATGAACAGAAACCACACTCTCAAAGTTTGCCTGCTTTCCACCAGGAGAATATATATATTGTAAGACACTAAATAAAAGAGACTCATTAGCATTTCCTTGGAAGGAACCATATTGCTTAATTCTCACCAATCCATGTGCAGTCAAAATAGAAGGAATACAATTTTGGATTAGCTTGTCACGAGTTTTAAAAAGACCCCTCTTTGGACTAAGAAGCCCTAGTGGAATAGTGGAATACATATTAGGACACTAGCTACCCGGTCAGCAATTCTAACATACCAGTAGCTCTGAGGGAGAGAGTTGAGACCTCTCTTGCTATAAAGATTTACAGTTTCAAAGCACTGGAAAACCCTGCGTAGGATTACGTTGTGTCTGAATTGAATCAATGCTGGTGGGTTTGTTTTGGTTTGAACTACTCAAACCACGAAAGAATTGAAGTTACATTTAAACACACATGTGGTCAGAAACAGACAACATCTGAGGGAGATGGCTGACCTTGGACCAGGCCTGAAAATTCATCTCTCTCTCTCTTTTTTATCATTTTACCTTTGTTTCAGGGATACCTCTGCTATATTTTCCTAGAATGGGCAGATACTTATACTCATCATTTTAAATGATTTATTTATTGGACATGCAGTGACCTCCCAGCCTCATCAATTGTGCTTTTCCTAATGGATCTGAGTGGTTTGCTTTTGATCTGTGGGTACAAGAACAATGGAGAAATTTTTCAGTACAACAGGGAATCACAATTCTTAGATTTCCCATTGGTGGTGCTGTTGTAGATCCATGTAGTTGGTTCCAACCCACAGTAGTTGTTGTTCAACCCTATGTACGACAGAACGACATACTGTACGGTTCTCTGCCATCTACACGATTGCTTCTCTGCCTGAGCCCATTGATACAGTCACTGTGTCAGTTCATCTCACGGAGGGCCTTCCTCGTTTTTGCCGCCCTTCCACTTTACCAAACATGATGCTCTTCTCCAGGGGCTGGTCTCTCATTACAATACGTCCAAAATACGAATGATGAAGTTTTGATATCCTTGCCTCCAAGAAACTGTCTGGCCTTACTTCTTCCAATACAGATCTGTTTGATCTTTTAGCATTCCATGGTGCTTTCAATATCCTTCTCCAGCAAATGTATCTATTCTTCCATGGTCTTCTTATTCAATGCCCATCTTTCATGTGCATATGATGCAATGGAGAATACCATGACTTGGGCACACCTTAGTCCTCAAAGAAACATCCTTGCTCTTCAATTCTCTAAAGAGGTCTTGTGCAGCAGATTTACCTAATTCACTGTCTTTTGATCTCTTGACTGCTACTTCCATGAGTCTTGTTTGTGGATCTCAGTAAGACATAATCATACATTACTTGGATCCACTATCCACTGGGAGAGGGCTTCTTTGTGGATCCGAACAAAACCAAGGCCATAATTTAACCTCTAGTCTTTGCATAACTCTTACTTTACTAAGTAAAGGCACCCAAGAAGATCTAGCTGAAGAATCTTCCAAACCCACAGATAATAAGTACTCTAAGCATTATAGGTCTGTTTCAACACCCAGGTTTCACCTGGGCAAATTCCAAGAAGCGAGGCTACCTCAGAGTGTTCTACTTTTTGTGAAAATAGCCATACCATATCCAAACTTATGGGAGTGTTTCCAATTTCTGAATATGCACGTTATAAACTTGATTTGTCTGTCACTGACTGGCTATGGCACTCGGCAATCTATTAGGTAGCCCATAACAGCACCATTTAGCTATATGGAACCAACTTTTAGTGCTGTTTCTGCCAAGATGGATAATTATATGGACTCTAGGCCTGCACTAGACGCAAGGACATATGTAACTGAACTTAACCTATAAGCTAATGTAGCCACAGTAAGAGCTCAATGGTATTGCTCAGTGTTTCATTGGCTTTATCAGTCAGTGACAGCATTTGCACTTCATGTTGGATTGGAAATGTTATTGTACAGTTAGAAATATTAACCAAATCTGTAGAAACTATCTTAAATGACACTGGCCAGGCGTGTTAAAAGATCATACCAAATGACAATAATAGACAAAAGTTTTATGCCAAACCAGAATGGCTGGCTCTTGTCATTATGACTATAGTGTAAGCAGTACCTGTGTCATGATGATTTTGTGCTATGTCTATATTACTGGCAAAATTGCTAATATTATATCCTTTATTAATCATATGCAATGTGTAGCATCTCACTTTAATGATCTTGTTACTTCTGTAATTGATTATTATAAGTGAAACGGTTTTCCTCCTGAGAGGGATAGTGGAAAAATTGCTACTTCATTCTGGAATCTTTATATTCTTCGTTGTTTCAGAAATTTTAATTATATAATGCCATTTCATTTTAGCACAATGCCGTTTATCCCTGAAATACTGAACACCATTTGACCCTTTGTTCGATTTAGCGGGTGAGAAATACCTCGCTCCTTGGCTTCGATGAGAAAGAAGTCATGCTGAAGCCTGGTTTGTGATCCAAGTGGGGTTTTATAAAGGACAGAAGGAGTTTCAGGTTTTACACAGACACCCTCAGGGCACATCAGCCGCACAAGTGGAAACCTGCACCAGAGCATATATGGAAACCTGGGCCAGAGCAACCCGCAGCTCCGGTCTGAGGAGCAGCTGGAAACGAGGAGACCTTGGCACAGCTGTGCTGTGCTTCAGTCAGGCCTCACTGAGCTGTGTAGGCACCCCTGGGAGAGAGGGTGGTGGTTTAGTTTCTGGCTTTTCAGCACCACTTTCCCCTCTTCCCCCTATCTCCCCCTCATTGGGAGGCGTGGTCAACGGCACTGGTTGACCCCATTGGCTGAGTTAAGCCCACCTGGCCTAAATGGGGCCAATCCAGGTGTACCGCCCACCTAGGCACCGCCCCTTCCCGGCTGAGAGCCTGAATTTGGAGCGTGCCCTCTAGCCTTGAGCAGCTTCCAACGTCCTGTAAGGGGGCCCTGGGCAAGGAGATGAACAATCCCCTATCCTGCTACCTCAAACCTTCATATGATGTTTTCATAGCTCTCACCAATGGTCGTCTTGTCCGACCTCTGCAGTTATGTCCTCTCTTTTGCCTCCTCAAGTGTCTTTAACTTGACCTCTCCTCTGTCTGACTGAGAAAGATTCCTCAGATGTGGCCTTGCCCATTAAGATATTTGCCACAGAACCTACTGGCCCTCATGATGAAACCTTTTGCCTTGGCAAGGCGAAGAAAATAGTTGCTGTTAACTGAAGTGCTCAATAAAGCAGATAAAATCCTTGCAGAAGAAAGATTACTCCATTATCAGTGATCAGGGCCCCTAGTGAAATGCTTATCAAAAGGGGGAAATGTAAAAAGAAAAGTTTCAAACTGGAGCGATTTTTGTCCTGCATAAGAATGACAAATGGTCAGAATACAGAAGGTAAAGGATGTAAACCATTTGTTCATGGGAAGAAAGTGTCAATATATAAATAACTTGTTATTTACATTATACATATGTATTATCATATATATCTGAACTGGTTAGTGCCATTCATCTAGATCAGTGGTTCTCAACCTGTGTGTCGTGACCCCTTTAGGGGTCGAAAGACCCTTTCACAAGGGTTACCTAATACATCCTGCATTTCAGATATTTACATCATGGTTCATAATAGTAGCAAAATTGCAGTTGTGAGGTAGTACCAAAAGTAATTTTATGACTGCGGTCACCACAACATCAGGAATTGTGTTAAATGGCCATGGCATTAGGAAGGTTGAGAACCACTGGTCTAGATGGTAATTTACTCCTTCCTAGACAATTGATGACCTTTACATTTCGAAAGGCTTCAGGCGGATGCTTCTCTTACCTAAACTCAATCATTAACTCCCTACCTTTCCTTTTTCTTTATGTAGACCCCTCTCTCCACTGGAACCATGGATGCCTTTGTATTTCACTTAACTGCCGCCAAGCTGGAACTGTATTTTTCACCAATAAAAATGCTCTTTCACTGTTCCAGAGAGCATGAGGCTTTTCCTCTTTGACACATGGATACATTTGAAAAGTGAATGACTTCTCTCCATGGAGTAGAGAAATGTAAGGATTTTCTTCACCTTTTAAACTTTAGATTGAAAAAACCACATCCTGCACTTGTGTATTATTGAAAGAGGATCCTTGCTTTTGTGGGACTCAGTTCTGCTCAGTTGTCTACGTTACAAGATTCATTAAGAAAAAAAAAGAAGCTCCCACTATATAGTGAAGGATAATGAAATTTGTTTGTTAGAAGTTTTCCAGAGAGACAATTTCTTAGTTGTTTACTTCCCATTAAAATGGAGATAAATAGATACAATTTGAATGCGAGACTTGTGATTGTGCTTTCCTGAATATAGAGTTGGAGTCTGATGATTAGGAAGCAATTTCTTAAGGTTCCCTTACATTTTTCTGAATTCCAGACCATTTGAAAACAGATGACTAAGCAGGGGCATCACCTCAAATACATTTTGGAAGAAGGTGATATGGATAGAATTTACCAAGAATAAATTGCATTTCATGTGCTTGATTTTTTTAAAGGGGTTACTAGGCCAGGAAGTCAAAAGACTATTATAGATACAATAGGTGTGATTTACAGTCTATTAAGGAAATTTGTAGTCAATGTGGGGAGTGTGATCCTGACCATATCATGATTAGATTGGGCGGGTTGTAACTCAGGACAAACAGTCCACAAAGTGATTAGGTAATAACACCCTGGTGATTGGTTTTTGGGGTAGGATTGATAGTGAACACTTTTCAATAATGGGGAATCCGCTTCTCATTTGGAATAGAGGAAGAAAAGAGTAATTCTTCTTAGTGTCATATTTACAATGCTCCTCAAATGCCTACAGGCCTCGCAGAGCCTCTGCTGGTTCAGAGAAGATGTTCCCGTGGGAGAAAATGCAGACACACAAAAGTCCAGGCAAAGAGAAATCCAAAGTTATAGAATCATGCAATCATTTTGTTCACACGCCAAGTAGAGAATCTGACACGTCCATCAAAAGTAAGTAATATAAATTGTTACTATGATCAAGGGCATGGACAAAGTCTTTTTAAATTTTCCTAATTAATATCAAGGATCTTACTCTGTGTAAACTGATTAATGTTGAAAAACTAGCTCATTGGGAAAAGTAACCATGCCTATAGATACCATAGAAGCAAATGACCGCAAGTGAATGTAACAATACTATTGGCTGAATCTGCTGCAAAAGTCTTATTTAAAGTGTTGATCAGGAAAGATAAAGATTACTATGGATTGTATTGTGTTCCCCACAATAGTTGTTAAATTAAAAAGCCATGCTTCTCAGTATTTTGGGGTAGTCCTCACGTTTTTTAATTTTGTGATGTTTTCATTATGTAACCTTCATTTTAGGATGTGTTGTTATTCCAGACCTCTATATATGTTGAGGCAGAATTAGGTTAAGCTAATGAGAGGTATATGATCTTTGTTATGCTAATGAAGAAATATTAGACAGTATGCCACACCCTTACTCATGTCACAGGCCTGATATGATGTAAGGGAGTTTCTTTGGGGTATGGCCCGAATCTCTTTTTAGCTTTCAAGAGATAAAAGGAGAGAGAAGCACATAGAGAAGGAAGAACCTACTAACCACTGGGAGCAGAGCTAGAAGTAGAACATGCCCAGTTCCATGACACCAGGACACATGGCAATCTCCAAAGGGTCCCAGGCTCACATATGTTGAAAAGAGCTAAGGACTTTCCCACTGAGCCAACACTGAGAGAGAAAAAACAAAACCTTCCCTAGACCATGTCCTGGCTTTCACCTTCTAACCTACTAAACTGAAAGAATGCATTTCTAGTTTATAAAGCCGTCCCTCTGCTTCTGTTATAGCAACACTGGATAACTAAGACAATAATGTCAGTGTACCCAACCCAACCCAAGACATTTTCAATTGTCTGACATGCATGCAAAAACGGGACAATGAATAAATAAGACTAAAGAAGAATTCGTGCATTTGAAATGTAGTACTGGTGAATAGTATTTATTATACCATGAATTGTCAGAAGAAATGACAAAATTACTTTAGAGTAAGCTCTGGTTAGAATGCTCCACAGACATGATACTGACAAGACTTCACCTCACTTATGCTTCACATGTTAACAGGAGGGTCCAACCCACCGAGGACATGACTTTGGCAAAGTAGTTGGTCAGCGACAAAGAGAAAGGCCCTCAGTGACATGGACTGACACGGCGACTGCGACAAGGAGTTGACGTGTAACCATGACGGCGAGGCTGGCAAAGGACTCGGCATCGTTTTACACTCATACCTAGAGCTACAGTGAGTTGCCACCAACTCAGTGTCACCTAACAATAACATAATAGGATATTCTGAATTGGACATTGAGCAAGGAGGACAGAAGAAGAAGCAATGCATTTGAATTATGGTGCCAGTAACGAGTATTGAATTGCCAAATAGAAGTGATGCTGACAAGACTTCACCGTATTTACATTTATCATGCTAACAGGTGGGTCTAAAAGCGGACTGATTGCCAAAAGAACAACACATCCATCTAGGAAGAAGTATAGGAAGACCACGCTTTAGAAGCAAAGATGGTGAGACCTTGTCGCATTTACCTGAGATACGTTAACAGGCGACACCAGTCCTTGGGGAAGTTCATCAGGCTTGGTAGAGAGGCCATGACAAAGAGTAAGGTTTTGGACACGATGCATTGACACGTTGGCTGTAACAATGGGCTCCAACATAAGAAATACTGTGCAGATGGTGTAGGACTGGGCAGGCTCATTCCGTTGTGCACACAAATTGGAACCAACTTGATGCTACCTGACAGCACGCTGAAGTGCACTATCCAGAGAGTATGGTTGATGGATTCATGCTATATGGATAAGGGGTTTCTAGGAACAGGCCCACAAGAATCTGCCACTGGTTTTGTTTTCGTCCATAATTTTATAAATAATTTGGAAAAAGCTAATGTTATGCATAAATTATATTGGCCAGTAATATAAAATATACAAAAATAAGTTGGATAACTGGGTTCAGAATGACAGGGACTACCACATGATTGATAAATATAACATAAAGTTTTATGAAAATACATTCATTACCCAACATCTGTATGTCAACAAACTCTCTTTAAAAGTGTCTGAGGAGATCAGATTGAACATAACTTGAACTAAAAGCATACTTACGATTGTAGCCTATCCACGTTCTTTTGGTGAACAGAATGGGAGTCCCAGTGGCTGGAAAGAAACACTCTGAAGGCGTGGGTTAAATTCAGGGGTGTAATTCTTCCAGGCTGGGAAGAAGCTGAAAATATTTCTATTGGCAATCCATTCTGTTTTAGTTAACTAATGTAAATTAAGGTGTGATCTCAAGAGTGATATAAATTACAAGACATGGAACAAAGAAGAGATGGTTGCAGCCTAGGGAGGTGTAAAGGACTTATAAACTAATAAAAAGAGGAAACTCTTTAGACAGTGGTCAAGATGTGGCCCTGAGTGAAATTCTGTGACAGTGGACAAGGATGTGGCCTGTGGGTAAAACGATACTTTTTGAGGTACGTGCATGAGTAACTACAGGTATAACATGAGCCACTGATATGGTTTGTTGACTGCCAAAACCCATTTGGCTTGCTCTAATTTGTTTCTGTTGAGTTCACTCCACTTGTATTGAACCGTATGTGTTGGGTCACCAGAGTGCTCTATAGGTTTTCCAATTGTTGGTTTTTTAAAAGTAGGTCACCAATTCTTCCTTTTGTAAGCCTCTGGGTGAACTTGGATCTCCAAACTTTTGGTCAGCAACCAAGTGCTTTAACTATGTGCACCACCCCTGGACTCCTGCTCACTCTGCCTCCATAGAAATACAAATAAGCTAATCATCTTACTTAAGAAGCCCATATTTATCAGGTCAAATTTGGAGGATTATAAACAATTCTGGACACCAAAACTCTTGAACATGTTTAGAGAGAGGCAGGTTGAGTGATCAGTAGCTTCTTCAACATGTTCCATGAAGAATTTGTGGGAAAGCAAGGGATAGGTAGCTTGGTTAGAAAAGATTTAGGGGTGGGTGTTAAAATGATCATTTCCAAATATCTGAACAGCTTTCTGTCATGTGAAAGCATGACTAGACTTGGACAAATTAGTGGACACTGAAAAAAGACAAGTTTTAGCTTAACACGTAGAAGAACTTTTAATTATTAATGTTTTCTGAAACTTGATTAGTTTACTTCAAGCCAGAATGTCCAAGTAGAAGCAGAATGAATGGTTAGCAGAATTTGTTACCTGGAGGTTGATTTAAGTCTGTTCTCCTAAGCCATGTGTTTACAAATTCAACATCGCTTATATTACATTGGTCAGTAGTGGAATAATAACAGTATAACAAAAATATTGTATTGGATCATTCATGGTTTTTCCAAGCCCTTTGATGTTTTGAACCACCAAGAAACTGACTGAATTCAATGTACCCTAAGATAGCGGACCATCAATGATCAGAGCAAGTCACAGTGGATACAGTGCAGCATCCAGTAGCTGTGCCTTGACTCAGTTTCTCTTCGTATTTCCTCTTGGAATTTCTTGCACCATCGCCCCCAGCCTTTGAGCCTCTATAGTTTAGTAGTCTTAATTCTTCTTCAAACTCATTTTACCTTTTTCTTTTTGCAGGTTAAATCTAAAAAGATTTGTTTTTATTTGCTTATTTATTAACCTTGTATTTACTTTGTGTTTTCTTTGCTTATTTATTAGCCTTGGCCATTTTTAAAGCCAGGTTGATATTTTTACATAATTATTGGCCTTGTTAATGTCCTAGAAATGAGTTGCATGTGCTATCAGTAGTCTGCCTCTAACTCGATTTTTCACATAAGCCTGGGAATTTTGAGTGGGTAAATTAGAAAAATAAACTATGCTGCAACAGAGTTCTCTTTATTGAATAAAGGAACCAGACTTAGAACAGTGCTTCTAAATTCTGAGTGTATATCATAATCACATGGAGAGCCTTAAAAAATCCAAATTCCTTGGAGTCATCTCTGGGCCTCCTAGGAACAGGGCCTGTGGCATCATATTTGTAATGAGCGCCCGGCTGATTCTTTTGTCACTGGCCTGGCACCAGCTGTGAAACTGCGATTTGCAATCACTAGACAGGTGACCCCTGCGACACAATTCCAACCTGCCATCCGCTGCCCGCTTCCCCTGCCATCTATTAAGATGAGAAACACGCTCTCCTTAGAAGAGTGAAGCAGTAAAATAAGCATTTCAATGCCAACAGCGACAGCTGCCCCCCACCCCCACCCCGTGTAGTGAACTTTTGGTATCAAGCACATATGTATGTTAGAACCATGGACATTTGCAAGATAAGCATCTTTCGTTGAAATAGCCTGCAAATCACAAAATTCTTCACATCACTACATTTTAGCTCTCAAGAACATTGCGTGCATTGGGCTATTTTAAAAGGCAAGGTTATCTCTCGGCCAGTCTGAAATTTAAACAGATTAAGAGCATTCTGAGAGCTGAATGTATATTGGGAACAGGATTTCAATCTATGACTCTTTTCAATCCAGTGACCTTCACACATGCATGATACATTTTGACATTATTGGAAATCTTTAGTTGTGAGAGCTGTGGGTTGAATAGCAAGGGTAAGGCAGGCCAGCCTCAAAGTATGTTTGTTGATTTTGTGATTGATCCCCAGTCTGGGACTTGTATTTATGGATATTAATTTCAGTGCCTTGATTATAAAATTTACTTCAAGGGCTTTTGGATGATGCATATTTCTGATTACAAACTTTTCTGCCCTCTTCTACCCCGCCAATAAATATAAGATCTGCGGTGATTTTTACAGAGACAATTTAAAGCAGGCAAAACTGAACACTTCCTCTCTAAATAGGCATCCATTAAAAAAGCTATCGACAGCAGTGAGATCCTTTCTCAGTCTTGCAGCAAAGCAGCCAAGCTACAGACTGACTGCTGTCGAATCGTGATGAGAGAACTGCCATGAGGGTGGGAGAAACAGCAAGGCCTGATCTCAGAACTGTGCTTGGGAGCTTCCAGCACCATCACAGCGTCTTTGTGATGCATTCCAGACCATCTCGTGTGCACACAGCTTGGTGCAGCAGAACAGAGAGTCTGCCCTCCCCGTAGTGCTTTGTATGTCTGGCAAAACAGATTGAAAACAGCAACCTGAATTCACAAATCAAGCATGAAAAAGCGATCCCTTTAAAGCCTTCTTTGCAGTGGCCTGTTCTACAATGGCCCTCAACATCAAATGAATTTTGTAGCCAGAAAACATTGCACTTTGCAGCGACTGGCCTTGAATTTGGCCCCATTTGCCGTGATTTCTGGCCTTGTGGTGTTTAGGGTAAAGAGTCAAGCCAGAATTACATTTCTTGCCTCCTTTTCTAGAGTAATATGTGCACAAAGTCACACTCCACGGAAGACATTTCTGTAGCTAAGAGAGAGCACTGAAGGTTCGTCCAGGCAACTCAAAGAAGAATGTGGAAAGGCACAAGGAGAAGAAGAAAGGGGTGTCTCGTGGAAATCAGAACTCCTGACTCCCTTAGCCCCCCAAAGAGGGTCAGATCAATGCAGACACATATCTGAACTTCAAGGTCCCGAAATGAAAATCACTGGATTGGAATGTTCTAGGGCCTCCATGCTGCTTCTTCAATGAGAGACCATGATCAGTAGCAACAGTGAGTTCACAGAAAATTTTCCGAAAGCATAGGCAAAATGAAGGGAAGAATATGATTTGTCAGGAAAGAAAAGGAGACACAAAAGGCTCTGGATAGAAAACGATGAGGGTATTGGATACATTGTGTAGTGTGTGGCTTTTACATTCGGTGTAGCAAAACTCTGAAACACTTGAAATGATTATCCATTTTCTAGGAAATCACATTGTATTTTTGGCCTTTTCCACAAATCATGGATTTCTTTAATTTTGATATTAATTGCCTGGACTTCTAGTTGTTACTTTCTGGTATAATTTCTAATTCCATGCCCCCGTTAGTGTTTGCATGATTATGTGTTAGGCTGGGTTTTCTAGAGGAGTGAAACCAATGACACTTATATGTATACAAAAAAAATTATATCAAGAGATGAAATGATAACAAGAAAAACATCCACACAGCCAAAGAGGCGGTAAACACACACCAGCTTACCTTGATGGAGGCTCTTTCTAGCTCACACAGGGATCTTAAGGTCGAGGCTTTGACTCATGTGGCTGCTGGAACTGGGAGAAGCAGGAAGCTGGGGAGACTGTAAGGTAAGGGAGCCAGAGTCACAAGAGTCCAAGGTAGAGAACCCCGTGTGCTGTTGACAACCCCCATGATCAGCGACCAGTCGGTGGCTAGATTCAGCAAGCAGAAAGGAGAAGAACGGCAAGATCGAGGACGCTGCTTGCTGCACTCACTTGTACCTCTATCAAGCACGCCACGCCCTCAGTGAGGTATTAGCAGGCTGCCATGCCAGGCCAGGCCGGGTGGGGACCTCAGAAGGAAGACCCCACTGT
Organism: Tenrec ecaudatus; assembly: GCF_050624435.1. Taxonomy (NCBI): domain Eukaryota; kingdom Metazoa; phylum Chordata; class Mammalia; order Afrosoricida; family Tenrecidae; genus Tenrec; species Tenrec ecaudatus. The sequence continues at coordinate 105,306,129 of NC_134530.1, forward strand.
TAAACTGCAACCCCAAGCCAAGTTGACACCACCCTAACACATAGCGTTTTCTGGGATTCTTCTAGGGCTTTGTCTATGCATTCGTTTATCTGCCTCTCAGTCCTTTGAAGTTACCTAACTACTCTAAGTCTTTTGAATTCCTTATGAAATAGTTTCAATAGCAGTTCTTCATGTGGAAGATTTTCTAGCCCTGTAGCTTGGTTGCTTCTTTGAGAGAGACAGAGAGAGAGAGAGGTGAAATTGTCTATTGTATCAGAGACACAGTGGTATTGTCATAGGAATTTATTAATTGTGTGTTGGTTTACTTCACCTTGCTTTTTGCTTTGGTTCAATATATTCGGGCACTAAGGTGAGTATGCTAGTTGGGTTGCTGCCAGTTTCACAGCGCGGCAGTGCTCACCATCTGTCTCCAGGTGAAGCTGGTAGTGGGTGCGAGTGTGACCGTGAGTCTCTAATTGCTGGCCATGCAGAGTGCAGGCTAGGTGGGTGTTGACCACGGTCTGTGGTGCTTGAATGGGTGGTGGTGATTGGGGTGATTAGTGTGGCTGGCTAGGATTCCTAGGTCCTGACTGGTGGCAAATTTTCGAAAGAGAAAGGGGTGAAAGAGAAGAAAAAACTAAGACACAATAAAAACGGTTCCGTTCTGGGGCAAGTGTTAGCCACCAAAGACATCCGCAGCAGGAGCATCACGCTTTCTTCCTGGGAGGGGGCATCACTGCCTATCCAGGGCGTGGGGTGAGCACTGCTGGTCAGAAGATGTGGCGGTGTGGTGGAAGACAGAGAGCTTGCTCTTTGGCATTAGGGACCATTAGAGGTGGAGGTGGTGGGAGCGGAGTGTCTGGTGATTTTTTTTTTTTAAGAGGAGGTGGAAGAAGAGGAAGAAAAGGTTGGGGGGCACATAGAGGAAAGGCAAAGAACTATGAAAGGAAATCGAAGTAGAGGGAAGAATTCAGAAGAAAGAAAGAAAGAAAGAAAAGAAATGGGCCACAGCACTGGCGTTGGAAGGGGGTGGATGGAGTGGAGAGTGGATCGTATGGTCACAGGAGTTTGTGCGGTGGGCACCAGGGGTGATCACACCTCCGTCTGCGATCAACCATCGGTTTGGATCACTGATGCGGAAGCTGATGAGTCGTGGGTGAGCAGAGCCCGTCATCTGGTTCCTGCCCCAACTGGACTGCTGCTTGCAGTAATTGAAAGTGGCTGCACTGTGTCAGCCAATCGGCAGCTGACCACTCCACGTGCCTCCTCGTTTGCTGTTTTGTTCAGTCTCCGCTCTAATTGGCAGTCAGTCAGTCTACTTCTCGATCTTCCCCGCTGACGCTCCGGGTTCCAGCCTTGTCATTTGTGCTGATTTCATTTGGCTCTTCGGGACTTTGTTGTAGTGGATCTACATAAAACATCTGCCCAGCCCACCCTCGTGGCCACCGTCCCTCAGAAAGTTAAATTAAGCATCAGGACATGTCTAGCTGACTTCTGTCTCTCTGTTGTGAGCTCCCTTCGCTGCGATTCACCCTCTGTTAGAGGGTTACCGCAGTCCCTGGCACAAAGTGCACTCAGTGAAGTGGGAGGAGAGTAAGATTTGCTTTTAAAGTTTTATGTGTTTGTATAAGTTATTTAACTTTTTTGAAGAAGTAGCATAAACGGTGAAAGAGGTGTCACTCCTACTTTTGCCCCGCTATCAAATGGCCTACCCTTCGCTGCCTTTATTTGCTTTCTTTTCTTCCCTGCCTTTAAAACAGTAGGCAGAGTGTTACGGAATGCTTTTCCTGGTGACTCAAGCTAACATAATGTCAATCAGAAATACAATGCAAGTGTCAGGCAGATTGATGTTCTGATGACCATGAACACGTTATCTTTTTTTACTCTTTCTTTCTCTCTCTCTCTCTTTCTTTCTTTCTGAATAGTGTTTAAAAATCTTCCTCTGCTAGATTATCAGCAGTTATTGGAACAACTAGTACATGTAGTCATTACATGATGGGGTGCAATTCTCCTGGTCAGCAGTTCAAAACCACCAGCAGCTTCACTGGTGAAAGACTGGACTTTCTACTCCAGTAAACACTTTCTGTCTTGCAAACCCACCAGAGGTCTCTATGAGTAAGCAGTGACTCAACGGCCGAGAGTTTGGTTTGTACTGTGCTTCTCGTTAGCTTCAGCTCAACATATAGCTCATTCCTCACTTTGTTAAACATGTTTATACAATAGGCATGACTGGGGGGGGAGGTGGGCGGAGAGTTCAGACAGCACTCCCTGACATGGTCAGAGGCAATGGCACCAACATTCCTCTAGGGTCTGTGACATTGGTGGTGGAGTGACTGTAGCAGTGGTGTCACTGGGGTTGGTGTCATGAGTCAGCCAGTGTGGTAACTCGTTGCCTGCCCCTCTGTCGGCGTGTAGGAGAGCTGGCAGTCCTCCTTGGCCAATGGGAGAGGAGGCAGTTGCAGAGGTCTATGGGGCTCAGAGGGGTGGTTCTCAGTCCTGTGGTGGGAGCCAGCTTTTGCCAGGGAAAAGGTGACATCATGAGTTACCACACTGGGTGACACGAAGCTTAGTGTTGTATCAGCCAAGTAAGAGCTGAGTTGTTTTGTATGAGGTAAACCCATGGCCTTTAATTTCCCTTTTCTGAAACATTTCTTCTTTGTTTTCTAGGTTCTTAGTATGTTCTCATAGTTGACGGTTCCAGGAAAGTAACTTCCAAGTCCCATTTGCATATTCATAACTGACCAATCCCTCTCAGAATGGATAGTCTAAGGTGCACCGACTTTGCCTGGAGATGGCATCAGTTTGCCTGGTAGTTGAGGGTTCTGTGCCTAGCCTCCCTAGCCTTTGAGAATTTCACAAATGCCCCTTTTAATCAACCCTACCATTCCAGATTGTTGTTTGAGGCTAATGAATTTGTCACAACTCCTAGAGATACTTGTATCACAGAATGAAACGCTGCCCCGTCCGGTGCCGTGCCAAGAGTGACGTCACTTTGTCCCATTGCAGTGCGGGGGCCCATTGTGGCGCAGTCATGGTGTCATCCAGCTTGTTGAAAGGCTTCCTCTATGTTGTTCACTCTCTACTTCAGTAAGTATGACATGCTTCCCACCTGATGAAGGGTCCATGGAACATTCTGGTGATTCTTCTCCCGAGACACATTTGTTCTTCCTTCCGACCCATCTAAGCAAGCACTACCGCACAAAGGCATCCTTTCTTCTTCCATCTTCTGTTCTTGTCGAGTTTTTGCATGTACATGAGGTGATTGAGAAAGCACTGGCCTGCGTCAACCCCTCTTAGTCATCAAAGTGACATCTTTGCTTTTAAATGAAGAGATAATGTATGATTCTTTCATTATAGTTATTACAGAGAAATCTTAAACACTAAAGGATCCATTTAGTAGGTGTGCATGCTTGCACAGATACCCATGAGAGGCCTCTTTAGAAAGGGTTGCAGCAGGTGGCATTCTGCTTCATGGCTCACTGCCCACTAAGTATTGCCACCATCACAATTTACAACAAGAGAGAGGGGAGTTCTGGGAAGATGGTGTCCATGTAGAATCACCAGCTCTGCACTCCCACTGTTAGACAGGAAATTCAAAAGAAAGGGAGAGAGAAAGGAACCTCATTCTGATGTGCCGATCCTTCAGGGTGATTTCCTGTTCAGAGCAGCTCATTCCCAGAGATGACTGCAGGACCGGCCTCAGCTCGAGACAGGTTTTCTTTCCCCTTGATGACAGAGCTACAGAGGACAGCCCTGAAGGTACAGTTCCGGGAGAGTAGCCGGTCTGACTCACCCACATGGGGGCAAACCCAGTGGGAAGCACAACAAACCAGTGATAGGAGCAAAGCCATGGGGTCCCTAAGAATCCTGATCATAAACTCTGACTTGAGGGTGGGTAGCAGTTAGTACCCCATCTGAACAGGTTGGGAATTACTCATAAGAGGCTCACACTGAAATTCTACAGGCATAACATGGTGGTGGTGGGTGGTGTGAGATAGTTAGGTTTAGTGTGCCATCCTAGCCAAGGGGAACATGTGGGATTAATCAGGTTTCAGTTTGATTGGAGAGTAAAGAGCTAAGTGGCTCTGAAAGGCCCACCCTTCTCTCTCTTGCTCACTGTTGATCAGAGCGAGCTGGAGCATGATTCTGCTTTAGCTAGTCCTCTGCCTCAATCTGTGAGCTACACCACCTGTGGGTCAAGCCAACCTGTGGATAATTTTGCTAGAGCTTGAGGCTCCTTTGAGACCTGCTTCACTAAACTGTTGATGAATGCATCACTTGAGCCTGAGACTAGTGGATTCCATGGCCTTGTATTGCTTGTGCTCAATATCCCATCCAGGCCTGCTTCACTAACCTCCCAAGCTACTGACTGTTGGTGACCCACCCTGCTGTTTGCTGCCTGTTTCAGACTCTGCTTGTCTTTCCCCAGGGAGGACTCAATTGTCTGCTTCCTTGACCTTGGACCTGGCAGCTCACGTAGTTGAAAAACTCCCGGTATATTGACTGTTCCATGGAAGTGAGTTGAACTGAACCCTCTGTACTGTTGTGTTGACTAATTAGCTGTTATATTCCTTCTCGCTGTATAAATATCTATCTATCTCTCTAATTTATCTTAATCCAGGTAGATTAGAGAAAAAATTCATAGAAACTCATATGTGTATAAGAGAGAGTTTTATATAAAGGTTGATTTTACATTAAGAAAGCATCCCAACCCAGTCCAGTTCAAGCCCATAGGTCCAATATTAGCCCATATGTCCAATACCAATCTATAAAGCCCTCTTCAGACTCATGAAATACATGCAGTGACACCAAATTCAGGAAGAACACAGGCCAGTGGGTAGAAAGTCTTTGGATCCAGTAGTGTTGTAAGTATCTCAGCACTGGCAGGGTTCTTCGTGTGCTTCTCTGGCTCCAGAGGTCTGCATCAGGGTAGGTCTACGTGTTTTCTCCTCAGGGATGTCTTGCAGGAAGTGAGCAGTGAGAGAGTCTCTCCTGCCTCCAAGGAGGAAATTCCAGATTTCCCAGAATTCTCAGGAGAAAACCATGCCTACACACAGAAGCCCCATTGACAGACTAGACTCCATCCCTTCACTCTTAATCCTTTCAAGAACCAAATCGACACCAGATTATGTAACCACCACACTATCTATATACTCATGTAAGTGTCCTGGTTTTGTTTCCCTAGAGAACCCTTCCTAGCACAGGGGGACTCTAGTTTGCTCCATCCCTGAAGGCAGCAATAGCAGGGGGGACTTTCACGATGCTTGCCTTTGAGGCACGGATGCTGAACACTAAAAGGGTTAGGTAAGGGGAACCCGGGATATGTAACCCAGAAAGAAGCGAGAACTGCACTCATGGTTCTGATCATGTTCTGATCGCTGGTTAACAGAGAGATATTCATCTGCTCTGTGTCAGGAGTCCTCTCAGACTTGTGACTATCTGTCTGTTTTTGTTTTGGGTTTTTTTTTTTTTTGGTGCTTATCTATGTAAGATAGGCAGAATAGGCAATCTTAAGGAGATAGTGCTTGGACTGATGAGTCCTGGGGGGCATTGGAGGGAAGAAGGTGGGGGGAGGTGAGTGGTGAGCCCACAATGATAGTTATAGGGAAATAGTAAGAGTTCTAAAATTGATGGCGAGGAGGGTATAGCTTTCCTGGCCATGGTTTGATCAATCAAATTTTATCTGGGAGGTGAACGATGGGTGTACTTAATAGTGTTGCCAGAGGAAAAGAAGAAAAAGAGGAAAGAAGGAAAAATGTAAATACATGTATATTTGGTTATATGTATGTATATATATATACACACACAAATTAAACATGGAAGCAGATGGACTTTGAGCCTCTACTATACTCTACCTCAGTTTGTTCTAATAATGTGGCATTGTATGATGCTCACCTTCCTGACACAGTCACTGAAGACAAAATGGGTGCATAAGCAAATGTGATGAAGAAAGCTGAAGGTGCCAGACTATTTAAAGATATAGCATCTGGGGTCTTAAAGGCTTGTTGTTAAACAAGTGACCAACTAGCAGGGAAGCAACAAAGCCTACACTGAAGAAGTGCACCAGCTTACATGATCATGAGGTGTAAACAAGAAAAGGTATCAGAAATTCAAAAACAAGAAAACAAATTGGTGTGAAGTGGTGTGGATGCAGTGGAGACCCTAAACCCACCTATAAGATAATTGGATAGTCCCTCTCAGAAGGAACAAATGGAACGGATGATAAATCCAGGATGCGGTATAGCACTGATGAACTACATAACTATCCTCCAGTTCTTTAATACTTCCTCCCTTTACTATTATGGTTTTCATTTTATTTTTTGCCTCATTAATCATGTCAGAGTTGCAAAAGTTCATTTGTATATTTAAGATCATTTGATACTTCAAAGCCAAGATAGATAACCCTTCAGAAACAGTCACAGGAGTAAGGATTCCCTGAGGGTATGAGAAGAGAAGGGCTGGGGAGAGGATAGCATTGATGGCTATATAACCCCACTCGATGGGACCAAACAAGAGAAATGTATGTGAGTGGGTATCCTGGATGTGTAAGATATGGGGGAAAAGGGTGCCTGGGGGCATGGTTGGGATGGGAAGAGATACAAGGGAGCTGATGATTGAACTATGGAATATTTTATTGCAAGAGCTCCCAATAAAATGATTAAAACACAAAACATAAGAGAACAGTACTATATGACACTTTCTTCCAGTCCTTAAGGGAACTACAACTTTCTTCTCTCTTTCTCCTTAGTTTATACTTAATCATACCATCAAATGTAACTCTTTCCCTCTGTGCTTAGTTCATACAAGAGAACCAGCCAGGCCTGTATAAAGCACTGGTTATTGAGATACACGGTCTGGAGTCTGATGCACCTTTACTCAAATCTTTATTCCAGCATCTGCTAGTCAAATGACCATACTGGTGGTCTACTAGTCTCAGTTTTCTCAAATCTAAAATAAGAATATTATTAGTTTTAGCCTAATAGGATTATTATGAAGATTACATGAGATTATATATGTAAAGAACTTCTTACAATGCCTGCAGCATAGTAAACATACAGTTGATGTTAGCCCTTTTTTATTTGGTTGTTCCTAAGCCTGGGTCCTTAAGACTGGTAATTTCATTAAAGCCTCAGTAGTACCCAAGTCCAGCACAGATGAGCAACCTTTTGACTTGAAGAGTGTGTTAGTCTGGGTAAATTAGGGAAACAAATCCACAGAACCCCATATGTATAAGAGAGTTTTATATAAAAGGGTAAGTGTACATTAAGGAAGCATTCCAATCCAGTGCTGTCCAAGCCCAGAAGTGCAGCATTAGCCCATATGTCCGTCACTAATCTACAAAGTCCTCCTCCATCTCACAAAACACAAGCAATGGTGCTGACTGCAGGAGGAAAGCTGAATCAGTAAACGTGTAAACATCTCAACATTGGCAGGGCTGTCCACATGGCTATTCCAGCACCCAGGGCTGCATCAGGGTAGGTCCATGTGGCTTCTCCTCAGGGATATCTTGCAGGAAGAGAGTCTTGCAAGCTGAAGCAGGGAACTGGCTAAGGCAGCTGCACCCTGGTCTGACTTTCATAGAGCAAGAGACCCAAGTACTAGAAAGGTGATGCTCACTCAGCCATTTATCTCTCTGCCCTTCAATTAACCCCACGTGTGTTTATCAGTCAGGCTGGCACAATAAACCTTCATTATCTCAAAGATCAACTTAGGATATAGAAAATATTTCTGCACCACTTTAATAATTCAAAATGAAAGCATATTTAAATCTCCTGGAAAGAATGCATACTTGTGTAAATTGAATTATTTGAAAGAATATGTGTAACAAAATAGCCACACCATTTTTACTGTTGGGGTAGAGTTTTTTAATCTTTGGTGTTGAAATTTGCTAATAGGCCTGAGAAAGATCATAAACCACGTGCTGTGCATACATGAAACACAACACAAACAGCAGACAAATTACTTAACTGACGGGAATGACCTGGTTTTGGGCATTGTCAATCAGTCAATAGCACATGAAAATACAGTACACACAAGGGGTAGTTATTGCCTCCGTTCTCATTCGCCCCTCACAATTCAATGCACTTTACTTAATAAGAGCCAAACTTTTGTTATTAAAGTGAATCTGAGTGAGGTAGGGGGTCTGCTGACATGCAAGGCTCTGGGGCCGGACTGTTCCTGGACGTCTGCATTATTAGGCAATGCTCCAAAAGAGGGTCAAGTTACGGTAGTGAATCACCCTCATTTGTACAAAGGCAGCTTGAGAGCCTCTCTTCTTCTTGTGCTGTTGCTGTTGCTTTCAAGCCCATTTCTTACCTTCTGCCATTATTTGTGTGTGTGGTCAATCTAAAACATTGACTTCAAACTTCAGACCACACATCAGAACTGCACTTTGGCAGTTGACCCAGAATGCGTGGAGTGAAACTCATATCACTATATTTCTTTAGGCTAAAGAATCAGAGTTCTGGAAATCCTAATTCAATCAGAGCACTTGTGCTTGCTAAGGTGACCTTTGAAACATAAGGCAAATGTCCTTTTTTTTCCAGAGATAGATTACCAAAAAAAAAAAAAAAAAGCCAAACTTACTGTCACCTAATCAATTCCAACTCATAGAGACTCGATAGGAGGGTAAAACTGCCCCTATGAGCTTCACAGCCTGTAATTTTTTTTTACAGGAGTAGAAATCCTCATCTTTTCTCTGTGGAGCAGCTGGGCGTTTCAAACTGTTGACCTTGTGATTAGCAGCCCAATGTATAAGTGATACAGCATTAGAGTGTGTTGTGAATGTGTTATCAAGTTGGTTCGAGATTATCATGTCTTCATGTCCAACAACAAAATGCTGCCCTGTCTTTTATCATCCTCGTAACTGCCATGCTTGAACTCATGGGTGTAGCCATTGTCAGTGCATCTCGAGGAAAGTCTTCCACTTTCTCAATGACCCTCCACCAAGTGTGTTATCCATCTCCAGGAAGTGGTTCCTCCTGAAAACTTGTCCACCCATATGAGAAGAAATCTTGTCATTCTTGCTTCTAAGAAAATTTCCGGCTGTACTTCTTCCAAGAGAAACCCATTCATCCTTCTAGCCAACAATCGTGTATTTAATATTCTTTGCCAATACCATAATTCAAATTTGTCTCTGGCCTTTCTTATTCATTATCCAGGATTTTTTCTGGGTACAGTGTACTCTATTGATGGTACATGACAGGGTCGGGCTCTCTAAGCCCCTCACCTTCTTTCAGGGGGTTCCGATGTTATATTCTCAGTAGGTTAGGGGATTGAATTGGGGACAAAGACTTACCAGCAGCTGAAGACCTCTCTTCCTCCAGTGCTGTTGCTGGGGCTGGTGGTCCAGGGGGGCTCTTACTCCTTGGAGGCCATGTGGACCATGATGTCCACCACCCTGTCACTGTAGCCAAATTCATTGCTATACCCAGAAATGAGCTTGACAAAGTAGTCGTTGAGGGCAATGCCAGCCCCAGCATCAAAAGTGGAAGAGTGGGGTCACTGTTAAAGTCATAGGAGGCAACCTGGTCCTCAGTGTAGCCCAGAATGCCTTTTAGGGGACCTTTGGCAGCCTGCTTCACCACCTTCTTACTGCCATCGTACTTGGCAGCTTTCTCCAGACGGCAGGTGAGATCCACGACGGACACATTGGGGGTGGGGACACGGAAGGCCATGCCAGTCAGTTTTCCATTCAGCTCCGGGATAACCTTGCCCACAGCCTTGGCAGCGCCAGTAGATGAGGGGATGATGTTCTGGGCAGCCCCACGGCCATCGCACCAGAGTTTCCCAGAGGGGCCGTCCATGGTCTTCTGGGTGGCAGTGATGGCATGGACTGTGGTCATGAGTCTATCATGATGCAAAAATTGTCCTGGACGACCTTGGCTGAGGGGCTAAGTAGTTGGTGGTGCAGGAGGCATTGCTGACCATCTTGAGGGAGTTGTCATACTTCTGGTGGTTCACGCCCATCACAAACATGGGGGCATTGGCAGAGGGGCAGAGATGATCACCCTTTTGGCACCACCCTTCAAGTGAGCCCCAGCCATCTCTGTGGTGGTGAAGACACCGGTGGACTCTACGACATACTCAGCACCGGCCCCACCCCACTTGATGTTGACCAGATCTCGCTCCTGGAAGATGGAGATGGGCTTCCCATTGACGATAAGCTTCCCACCCTCAGTCTTGACGGTGCCATTGAACTTGCCGTGGGTGGAATCATACTGCAACATGTAGACCATGTAGTTCAGATCAATGAAGGGGTCACTGATGGCAACAATATCCACTTTTCCAGAATTGAAAGCAGTCCTGGTGACCAGGCGCACAATGTGGCCAAATCCGTTCGCTCCAACCTTCACCATCGTGTCTCGGGGATGCGGCTGGGACTGCACGGGAACGGGAGAGGTGGCTGTCTCACGAGGAGGAGTAGGATACCCATTATCCAGCTTTTATGCGCATAAGAGGTCATTGAGAATATTATGGCTGGAATCGGGCAAAACTTAATTCTCAAGGTAACATCATTGCTTCTTAACATTTGTTAACGGCCATTTGTTGCAGATTTGCATAATGCAAAATGCCACTTGATTTCTTATCTATTACTATTGCTTCTAGGGTCTTTGATTGTGAATCCAAATACAACAAAATCCTTCGTTTTGTCCTTCCAAGAATTTAAGAGAACCCGTCAATCCAAACCTTTATTTGAGGGAGCACTCACCATGGAATAATGAAATACCCAGAGCCCCAATCAGCACCACTGGTCTGTCAGGCGGTGACTTGTGTGTTGCTGTGCTGTTGGGAGCTATCCCCCTGTTTTCGAATGCCAGCAGGGTCACCCAAAGGTTTCAGAGGGACTTCCACACTTAGCACAATGAAGGAGGAGTTGGCCCCCCAGTCAGGAAGCAGCTGCTGACAACCTTATGCTGGTTTCAGAACATTGTCAGATGCTGGAAGCCTAAACAATGAAAGCAGAACATAGTTGGAAATAGTTCCAGAGGATGGGCCCTGGGTCCCAAGGCATTCGGAATATGACTGAAGAGTAGCTCCTGTATCAGTAGAGCCAACTCTGGTGATGGGAATCGGGTACAGTCTGGTGGAGTGGTGCTTCGGTGTCTTCATTTGCTGCTGAGGCATGACTCATGGTAAATAGAAACAGTTTTAAAAGGGTGTAATCATTGGAACTTGGGATTTGCAGAGTATGAATATAGGAAAATAGGAAGTAGTCAGGAGTGAGAACGTATAAAGATCAATGTCCTAGACATTAGTTAGCTGAAATGGACAGTTATTGGCCATGTTGAATTGCAAACAATATGACTTACTATTCCAGGAATAATGTAATCATGAGGCAGGGCTTGGCACTGATTCTCAAGAAAGAACATTGCAAATCAATCATGAAGTACAATGCTGTCTGCGAGACAAGTATAGAGATCCACTTTCAAGGAAATCGAATCAATACAACTATTATCATATATATATATGCAACAAACACAATACTAGTAGTGAAGAAATTGAAGAATTCCACCAGTCCTTCAGTTTGAAGTTGATCAAACATGCAATCAAGATGCATTGATAGTTATTGGTGATTGGAATGCAAAGTTGGAAACAATGAGGAATAGTAGTTGGAAGACATGGACGTATAAATAGAAATGAAGGCTGCAATCACTTGATAGAATTTTGCAAAACCAACGATCTGTTCACAGCAAATGCCTTTTCAACAACACAAAAGGTGACTGTACGCATAAACTTTCCCGAATGGGATACATAGAAAAATCAAACTGACTTCCCATATCTGTCGGCAGAGACACTGGCGAAGTTCATTATCAGCAGCTAAAATCAGGTCAAAGGCCAACTGTGGACAGAGCACTCACCAATCATAAGCAAGTTCAGGATAAAGTGGAAGGCAGTTTCATTCTGTCATGCACAGGGCACTGTGGGTTGGAACCAACTCAGTGGCACCTAACAACATTAACAGCAGCCAAGTCCAATCAGGTTTAATTATGCAGAAAATTCGTAATACCCTAGGGGCTGAATAAACAAATTGAATTCTCTGTGCAGAATTCCTGGGTACTAGAAATAGTTAAGGCTTTGTACTGCTGACCTAAAGGGTTAAATCCATCCAGAGGAACCTCAGAAGAAATGTCTGTCCATCCACTTTATAAAAACCAGAGGCTAATAACCTTATGAAGCAGAGTGTACTCTGACACACCTGATGTCATCGTGAGTCAGAATTAACTTCATGGAAACTGTTTTTGTCTGTCTGTTTGTTTGTTTGTTTTTAAAATTCTGACCAGAATCAGATATTAGAACACTAAAATTGTTCTAATGTACTGATCTAGATTGAAACACTCTCCAGCCCTGCCCACACCCTGTGACTGCCATCCTTGGGGAGGTACATTCCATTTGATGTGATACATTCTGCTTTGTCACACCCTGGCCACTGCCATTGCCTCAACTCACTCATTATTTTTTTTTAAACAAAATGGTTTGTCATCCATGTAGCCTTCAATTTAGGGGCCTTAATTATATCATAAACAACCATGACGTACTATTGAATATCTTCAGTTGGGCACGAATGAGGACAGAGAAAACTTCTTGACAGTCCTAATGAAGCTAGGACTCTGAATTATACATGGCTCAATATTTAACTTTTAAGTGGGGAGCAGATCTCCTTCCTGTAAGAAGAAAACTCTACATCCAGCAAATATTTCCTGAATCCTAGCCTCAGGTCGAGGCGTGCTGTCGGTGCAAATGGTTCCGCCTTCTTCTTGAATGGTTGGTTGGCAGCTTGAACCCACCAGAAACTGTGGGAGAAAGATGTGACAATCTGTGTCCATAAAGTTTAAAACAATAAAAATCTCTGGGACACTTCTATCACATTTAGTCACCAAGACTCAACATGGACCAGATGTCACCCAGCAACAGTCCTACGTCTCAAAGAACAAAACATAATGGGTGCATAAGCCAATGTGGTGAAGAAAGTTGATGGAGCCTGGCTATCAAAAGATATAGCGTCTGGGGTCTTAAAGCCATGAAGATAAGCAAGCAGCCATCTAGCTGAAAAGCAACAGAGTCCACGTGGAAGAAGCACACCAGCCAATGTGATCATGAGGTGTTGATGGGATCAGGTAACAGGCATCCAAGATACAGAACAAAAAATCATATCAATATGAATGAGGGGGAGCACGGAGTGGAGACTCAAAGCCCATCTGTAGACAATTGGACATCCCCTTACAGAGGGGTCACAAGGAAGAGATGAGCCAATCAGGGTGCAGTATAGAACCAGTGAAACATACAACTTTCCTCTAGTTCTTTAAAGCTTCCTCCCCCACTATCATGACCCCAATTCTACCTTACAAATCCGGCTAGACCAGAGCATGTACACGGGTACAGATAAGAGCTAGAAACACAGGGAATCTAGGACAGATAAACCCCTCAAAGTCAATAATGAGAGTAGTAATACCATTAGGGTAGGGGGTAGGTTGGGATGGACAACAGAAAAGTGGGTGAAGTGAGACATCAGTCAGTGTAAGACATGAAATTTTTTTTAATAAATTATCAAGGGTTCATGAGAGAGGAAGGGTGGAGGTGGAGGGGGAAAATGAGGAGCTGATACCAAGGGCTCAAGTAGAAAGAAAATGTTTTGGAAATGATGATCGCAACATACGTACAAATGTACTTGACACAGTGGACGTTTGTATGGATTGTGATTAAGAGTTGCACTAGCCCCCAATAAAATTATTAAAACCAAAAACAAAACATATAAAAAAGACTTGGTTCTTCTTCTGAAAAGACGACTGTGAAGCAACCTTTATTTCAGCGAGTATAAAACGATATAAAAGCCATAGTAACAGGTGATGGACATCAAGCTGTAGGTGCCCCAGCAGGAAAGAGTGATTTTGCCTGGGAGACAAGCACAGTGAGAGAGGGTCAGGGAACGTATCACACAGAAAGCACACTTGCACTTGGACCAGCTTTAAGACTACAGCTCTGTATAGAAGGGGAAGTGCCGGTCTTTCTCCGGCAAAACAGCCGGTATATTTGAACTGCTGACCTTGCCATCAGTATTCTTACTCATAGCCACTGGGCCTCTGGAGCTCCCTGACAGATGTGCTTTGTTTAGAGATGTATTGCAAACCTTGGACGTCTCTCTTAGTTTCCTACGGCAGGGCTGATAGAGAGGAAAGTATAATTGTTCACTTTCCATCTTTGGCCAACTATCTAAATTCTGAACGCTTAATTTTTTTAATGAAAACTTTTTTATTGTGCATTAGGTAGGGGTTTATTTCAGATCATCAGTTTGTATTCAACAGCTTACTGAACCTCCTGAAAGCTTGCCTTGTGTGCCCGCTGTTTAGTGTTCTCGCTCTTGTAGAACATTGCCTTTTCTGTCACCGTAGCCAACACTGGCCTACCCTCCAGCCCATTGCTTCCCTTTACGCTATTCCCTGGACTCCCCTGATGGCCATCAACACCTGCTGCTTTACATGTGAACATTTGTATCTCAAATGTTTCTTTTATAACAGGGCCATCATTCTATATTTGTTCTTTTGTGATTGACTAACTTCATTCAGTGTCATGTCCTCCAAATTTATCCACGTTATGAGATGTTTCACAGTTTCATAATTATTCTTCAGCTATGTATAATAGTCCCTTTGTGCAGTACTAGAATTCATTTATGAATTCTCATACTGACAGGCACTTAGGTTGTTTGTATTGGTTTGCTATTGTAACTGTACTATGATGAACACGGTGTGCATGCACCTATTATGCCCTGTTCTTTATTTCATGTGGGTATGTACCATGTAAACGATTGCCGGGTCATACTGTATTTCTGCTCCTACTTGTTGGAGGGAGCAACATACGACTTTCCACAGTGTTTGGACGGTTTCACAGTCCCACCAATGCTGTCTACGTGTTCCAATCTCTCCACACCCTCTCCAGTGCTTGTTCTTTTCCGATGAAAATAAAATTGCTATCAATGCCAGTGTGGGGTGGTGGCTCATGTTTATTTTAATTTAGCTCTCTTGATTGGCTAGTGATCAGAGCTTTTTTCTGTTTGCTGACTTCTGGATGTCTCTTTTGATGAACTATCCATCCATGTCCTCATCCTGTTCTTAAATTGGATTGCCTTCTTTTTGAAGCTGCAGTTTTCTATAGAGAGATTAGTCCCTTGTCTGATGTATTATGGCCAAACATTTTTTCCCAGTCAGTTGGTCTTTTTTGATGAAGTCTTTTGCTGCACATAAGTGTGTGATCTTTAGTAAATCCTATGTTTTGTCTTCTTCGGTTTGTTTTTATGTTTGATAATGTTTGTGTCATATATTGGGGCTTTAAGTTTGGCCTTATTTTTCATTTATGACCTTTATAGATCTAGGGTTTGTATATTATCCCTTTGATTCATCTTAAATTTGGTTTTGTATATAGAGTTATGTATGGGTCTTTGTTCATTCTTCAGCAAATGGAAATCCAATTTCGCTAGCACTATTTCTTGAAGAAACCATTTCTTTCCATTTAAAGCATTTGATCCATTGTCAAAAATCAGTTGTCTGTAGGTGGTTTACTTCATGTATGCTCTCTATTGTGTTCCATTGGTCTCTGTATCTATCACTGTATTAGTACCACGTTGTTTTGACTGCTGGGCCTGTGTAGTAGATTTTGAGGTTGGGAAGTGAGAGGTCTCCTACTCTGTTCTTTAGTAGTGATTTGGTTTGTCGTGGATCTCGTTCCTCTCCATATAAACTTGGCGATTCATATTTACATTTCTTTAAAGAATGGTGATAGAATTTGGAGCAGAACTGTATTATATATATAGATTTCTTTGAATAATATTAACATTTTCACAAAGTTGTCTTTTATTCATGAACATGAAACATTCTTCCATTTTATGTCATCTCTTGGTTTCTTTTTTTAAAAATCATTTTATTGGGGGCTGATAGAATTCTTATCACAATCCATACATACGTCCATTGTGTCAAGCACATTTGTTGTCATTATCATTCTCAAAACATTTGCCTTCTACTTGAGCCCTTAATATCAGATCCTAATTTTTCCCTCTCCTTCTGCACTCCCCCTCCCTCATGAACCCTTGATAATTTATAAATTATTATTATTTTGTCATATTTTATACTGTCCGATGTCTCCCTAAACCCACTTTTCTGTTATCCATCCCCAAGGGAGGAGGTTATATGTAGATCCTTGTCATTGGTTTCCCCTTTCTACCCCACCCTCGCTCCACCCTCCAGGTATTGCCACTCTCACCACTGGTCCTGAAGGGGTCATCCCTGTGTTTCTAGTTGCTATCTGTACCAATGTGCGTCCTCTGATCTAGCCAGACTTTTAAGAAAGAATTGGGATCATGATAGTGGACGCATTTAAGAAGTAGAGGAAAGTTGTATGTTTCATTGTTGCTACCCTGCAACCTGACTGGCTCATCTCCTCCCCGTGACCTTTCAGTAAGGGGTGTCCAGTTATCTACAGATGGGCTTTGGGTCTCCACTCTGCACCCACCCTCATTTACAATGGTATGGTTTTTTGTTCTTTGATGCCTCATAACTTGTCACTTGTTGCTCCCTTGTCCCTGGGTTGGTCAACACCACCTCCTTATGTCCACCTCCCTCTCTCCCATGTCCCTTGGAACCATCGGTCCTGTTGTTTTCTCCTCCAGACTATTCATCCAGCCTATCTTATCTAGATAGATCTGCAGAGAAAATAATAAAATAATATGCACCCAAAAAAGCAAGGCATAGCAACACAAAGCGACAAAAGAAAATATAATGATAACAACAAAAAAGAAAACCAATGACCCAGAAAAGAATAAATTAATTAAAAAAAAGAAAAGTTTATAAAAAAAATTTTAACGAAACAAAACCTGTAAATAGATCAAGGTCTTATTTTTCGCCTCTGGGTGTGTCCTCCAGTTGAGTCTGATGGGGTGCCATGCTCTGGCCCCAGAGTCTATCCTTTGCACTCCCTTGGGAACTCCCTGCTCTGCTCCACCCCAGTTGCTTTGCCACACGCCTTTTGTGTTTTGCCTGTGTGTGGTGGAGTCAGGCCGGGCCAACCCCGACACTGAGTCTCCACTGCTGTTACCTGAGGGCCATCGATCAGCGAGGGAGGTCGTGTCTCGTAGTGGGATTAGCCATATGGTCCACTGTGTGTACTGGCTGTTGGGAGTGGGGATATGGTCCTCCAGGCCTGGTGAGCCAGAATCTCTTGGTTTCTTGTGGTAGTGTTTTGTCGTTTTCCTGGTATAAGTCTTTTGTTTTCTTTGGTTAGGTAAATTCCTAAGTATTGTATCTTCTGAGTTGCTATTGTAAATGGTACTGTTTTCATGGTTTCCTTTTCCGAGCTCTCTTTGTCAGTACATAGGAGCCAGGTTGAGTTTTGTATGTTTATCTTTACCTAGCCATGTTGCTGAAGTTTCCAATTATTTCTCACAATATTCTTGGTTCTTTGGGATTTTTTAATATATAGAATAACATCATTTTTTCCCTAAACCTGACCCTAACCTTAACCCTAATCCTAACCCTAACCCTAATCTTTATCCTAACCCTCCAGAATAGCATCATTTTCAAAAAAAGAGAGTTGTAATATTTCTTCGCCACTTTGGATAACTGTGATTTCTTTTCGTTGTCTGATAGCTCCAGGGAAGAAACTATGAAAGGCCATCCTCTTCTGAGTTCAGTTTGCAAGAGGAATGCGTTCAGTGTCTCCCCATTAAGTGAGATATTGATCGTTGGTTTGCACATGCGGCCTTTATTATGCTGGGGAATTCCCCTTCTATTCCCTATTTCCTAGAGTTTATCAAGAATGAGTGTTACTCTGTCAAATGCCTTTTATGCATCAATTGATATGTATAGTTTCCCCCCTTTGATTTATTTATACAGTGGATTACTTCCAATGCTTATCTAATGTTCAATCATCGTTGCATACCTGGTATGAATCCCACTTGATCATAATGTATTTGTTTGATCTTTGTTGGATTATATTGGCTAGAATTTTGTTGAGAATTTTTGCAATATGTTCCTAAGGGTTATTAAGCCATAATTTTCTATTTAGGTAGGATCTCGGCCTGGTTTTAGTATCAGGGTTAGACTCAGTTCAGAAAATGAGCTCAGGAGTTTTCTGTCCTTTTCTATATTCGGAAATCGTTTATGTAGAATTGGCTCTTCTGTAAGTGCTTGATAAATTTCTGATCTTTCCAGTGAAGCTCTCTGGTTCTGGGCTTTTGCTGTTGTTGGAAAATTGTAGCTGACTTGCTTATTGCTTCTTTTGTTAGGTCTGTGGAAGTTTTGTGCAGCACTCTGTAATTTCGGTAGGTACTTTTCCCCCTCTAAATTGGTCTATTTCTTCTAGGTTTTCAAATTTGTTGGAGAATATTCCTTCACAGTATTGTTATTAACTTTGTTATTTCAGTTGTGATTTCTTGTGATGCCACCCTTATTATTTCTTGTTTGTGTTATTTGCTTTTTGTTTTCCTTGTTGAGTTTGCCAACTCTGCTAATCCTTTAAAATAACCTATTTATTATTTATTTATTTTTTAAAAATTTTAACAATTTATTAGGGGCTCATTCTTATCACAGTTCATACATATACATACATCAATTGTATAAAGCACATCTGTACAGTCTTTGCCCCAATCATTTTTTTTCCTCTTTTCTTTTTTTACATTTTATTAGGGACTCATACAACTCTTATCACCATCCATACATATACATACATCAATTGTATAAAGCACATCCATACATTCCCTGCCCCAATCATTCTCAAGGCATTTGCTCTCCACTTAAGCCCCTTGCATAAGGTCCTCTTTTTTTCCCCCCTCCCTCCCCTTTCCCCCCTCCCTCATGTGCCCTTGGTAATTTATATCTCGTTATTTTGTCATATCTTGCCCTATCCGGAGTTTTATTATTTATTTTTATGTTTCATTTCTGTTTTATTTATTTTTGTTCTAAACTTTATCATTTCTTTAAAAATTTTTATAATCATTTTATTGGAGGCTCATACAACTCTTATCACAAGTCATGCATACATCAATTGTGTAAAGCACAATCGTACGTTCATTACCCTCATCATTCTCAAAACATTTGCTTTTCTTCAGGTGATTGAAACTTACTTTGCTGCCATTGTTCTAATTCTTGGAGACGTTCACTCAATGTTTTGCTTTTGGCTCTCTCTTATCTTTTATATGTGGATTCATTGCTATAAAATATCCTCTTAGTACTTCTTTTGATTTGCCCCAAAGGTTTGGGTATGTTGTGTTTTTGTTTAATTTGTTTCAAGGATTTTTGAAATTTCAGTTTTTATTTCTTCAATTTTTCATTAACTTTTTGTTTTGTTTTGGATGAAATAAGAGCAAACTGTTATTTATAAGCAAGGTCATATTTACACGTGTAGGATTAGGACTTATTTATTTCATTTTGGAGGATATAATTTGATCTATTACAACAATAATTTGATACATATCTCCAAAACTCCAAACTCACTACCTTCAAGTCAATTTCACTCATAGCTACCCTGTAGGATATAGTAGAACTGCCCCTGTAGTTTTCTGAGACTACAATATTTACAGGAGTAGAAAACCTCATCTTTCTCCCAAGGAGTCGTTTCAAACTGCTGACCTTATGGTGGTTTCAAGCCTTATGACCTTATGGTTGACAGCCCAACTTGTAACCACTACACCCCAGGCTCCTTTGAGTAGAAGTAAAATATATGTACAGAAATTATTGGGCAGGCAAAATTTGGTCTATGATAAGCAAATGTGGTGAAGAAAGCTGATGGTATCAAAAGATATAGTATCTGTGGTTTTAAAGGTTTGAAGATAAACAAGCAGCCATCTAGCTGATAAACAACAAAGCTCACATGGAAGAAGCACACCAGTCTGTATGATCATGAGGTATCGATGGGATCAGGTATCAGGCATCTAAGACCCAGAACAAAATCATACCCAATGTGAATGAGCAGGGGGTGGGGGGGTATGGAGCAAAGACTCAAAGCCCATCTGTAGACAATTGGACATCCCCTCACAGAAGTGTCACAAGGAACAGATGAGCCAGTCAGGGTGCAGTATAATAGCACAGTACAGTGTGAAGCACGCAACTCTCCTCTAGTTCTTTAATGCTTCCTTTCCCCTAATATCATGACCTCAATTCTACCTTACAAATTGGATTAGACCAGAACATGCACACTGCTACAGTAAATAGAGATACCAGGAGGATAAGGGGAAAGTTGGGGGAGAAAGGAGGAATTGTTCACAAGGTTCAACATATAATCCCCTCCCAGGGGGATAAACAACAGAAAAGTAAGTGAAGGGCGACAGAGGACGATGTAAGATATGTAAATAATGAACTATAACTTATCAAGGTTTCATGATGGAGAGAAGGCCAGGGAGGGAGGGGGGAAATGAGCTGATATCAATGGCTCATGTAGGAAGAAAATGCTTTGAAAATGGTGATGATAGCATACTTGTACAAATGTGCTTGACACAATGGATGAATGTATAGATCGTGAGGGAAGATGTAATAGCCCCAAATAAAAGTATTTAATAAATTCATCTATGGAAAAGAGTAAAATAAGTATAAATAAATGATAGTAGTTCATTGATTCACAAAAACCTGGTGCCTCAGATCAAACCTGCCAGCGAAATTAAATTGTATCATACTATAATATAGTGGCAAAAGCACACAAACTGGATTCTGATATGTTCCTTCCTTTATCTTTGGACATGTCTCTTGCAATTTCTATGTATTTCTATTCTCCCCGCCATGATTGGCAATGTTAGCTCTAAATTACTTTTCAAGTCATTTCTTCTATCACAATTTAAACTTGTTTCTTGTGCAATGTGTATTCATGTTTCCTCTACGAAAGCCACTAATTGGTGTTGCCATACATATTAATTTTTAAGCAGAGTGTGTTGTTCAGTATCTATGTATTTGATTTCTCCCCACCCTTTGAATTTCCTATTGTTGATTTCTAATTTTATAGTATTGCGATCTGAGGCAATGGTTTGTAATACCTCAGTGTTCTTTAATTTATTAAGGCCTGCCTTGTGATTCAACAATGGTCTGTTTTAGAGAATGCACCATGTGAACTGGAAAAGCATACGTATTGAGTTGTTGAGTAGAGAGGTCAAGCTGATGAATTGTGCTATTTAGTTCTTCTGTGTCTTATTGAGTTTCTTTCTAGATCTTCCTTGGAAGTAATGTATTGAAGTTTCCACTGTTATTGTAGTTTTATGTATTTCTCTTTTCAACTCTATGTGTTCAAATAATGTATTTTGGTGGCCTTTCATTGGATGCATAGATGTTTCTTATGGTTATGTCTTCCTGATAAACTGTCCTTTAATCATTCTGTAATACTCTTCTTGAACTTTCCTGTGGATTTTGCCTTGAAGTCTGCTTATCAGGGATTTGTAGTTCCACTCCTCCTTTTGTTGATTGCCATTGGCTTTGAATTCTTTTCCTCAACCTTTGACTTTTAGTTTATTTTTGTCTTTATGTCTAAGGAATGTTTCTTGTAAACAACATCATGACCAATTCTGCTTCTGTTACTATCTTCCCTTTCTGCTTGTCCTTTGTACATTTCCAGCAGTTCTTGGACACTTTTCTCTGAGGATTTCCTGCTTGTTCATTTATTGCTGTTGTTGTTGTTGTTAGGTGTTACTGAGTGAACTCTCACAACAGCACAGAACACTGCAAGGTCCTGGGCCATCTTG
Organism: Tenrec ecaudatus; assembly: GCF_050624435.1. Classification (NCBI taxonomy): domain Eukaryota; kingdom Metazoa; phylum Chordata; class Mammalia; order Afrosoricida; family Tenrecidae; genus Tenrec; species Tenrec ecaudatus. Next base: position 105,327,814 of record NC_134530.1, read on the forward strand.
AAAATCCTTCCTATGCACAAGCGCACTGTGGCAATCCATCTTGTCAAGGGTCTTCCTCTTTTACCCCACCCCTTCGCTTTACCAAACATGATGTCCTTCTCCAGGGACTGGTCTCTCCTGATAATATGTCCAACAGATCATGTAATAGGATCTTGTTATTCTTGCCTCTAAGGAACACTCTGGCCTTGCTTCTTCCAATATTGTTTCTTCCGATTTAGATCGGTTTGTCCATGGTACTTCCAATATTCTTTTCCTGCACATTTAATTGTACACTTAATTAATTTAAATTCAGTGTTGTTATTGGTTCATAAATTTATTGCTGTCATTTGCTGTATGTGTGTGTGTGTGCACGCAAGTGATTGGTTTCTTTGCTCCTTGTAATTTTCTGTGCTGAGTCCATTCTTTTTGTGTCTTTTCTAATCATTTTTTGCTATGATTTTACTATGTTGCAGGTCATTATCCTTGTCTTTTTTATTTTATAGGGTTTCCAGTTTCTTTGCTGTTATCTTGTAAATTGGCATTTTCCTCCAAAATTTAAGACAGTCTTGTCTCGCTTGTACACGGCTTCCCTTCTCCTCTATTAGAATGTTAAGTATCTACACAATTCCCTCTGTCACTACAATTGTCTTCACTGTGGAATGATATCTCTGGCTCCATATTTCAATCTCCAAATTTGTTTTCCTCTGACTATTGATGTAGTATTTTGCTTTCTGGATGGTGGTGTCCTCTCTTGCTCTCAGGTTGATGACTGCTGGTATTGTGGCTTTTCTGTCCAAAGAACTCCTATTAGTAACTTTTGTAAGTATGCTCTTGTTTTTACAAATGTTTTGCAGATTCTTTTCATCTCTCCTTATCCTTCTTCTCTCTCATATTTGAGGGATAGTTGGCAGGAAGGAGTTTTGTGTATGTCATTTCATTGTCTCCTGATCTTCATGGTTTCTGCTGAAATATCCAAGCGTATTCTTATTGGTTTCCCTTTGTAAGTAACTTCTTTTATCTCATGCTACTGTCCGGATTCTTTGCTTGTCCTTTATGTTATAAATCTTGATTCTGATATGTCATGATGACTTCTTCTGTGGTCTATTCCTTTTGGGGGTCTTGTAAGCTTCTTGAATGATTATTTTCTTGCTCTCTCATAGTATTAGGAAAGTTTATTTCTAGCAATTCTTGGAATCTTTTCTCTGTGTTTTGTTTCTGCCTGTTCTAGAATGCCAAAGATGTGAAAGTTATTTCTCATGATAGAATCCACATAATTTTTAGGCTTTCTTTGGATATTTTGCTTTTTAAAAATTGTTTTTCTTGTAAGTTTCTCTTCAGTTTGTGTTCAGGGTCACTAACTCAGCCTGCCATTTTGTTCTTCTGAAGTGTTGTCTAATTCTGATACCTTAGTATTAATTCTCTGAACTTCTTATTTCTTTTTTTTGTCAGATTTCTCTTGTAGTGTTTCCCTGAGTTCCTCTGTAGTCTTTCTGTTCTTTTTTTCTCTCTCTTCCTTTTGGTTTTCCTATAGGTCTCTCAATCCTTTAAATTATTTCTAAGCATCATTCCTCTGAGTTCCTTTTCTGGTAGTTTCAATACCTTTCTACTTCAAGATTATCCTGGGCTTTGTTCCTTTTCATTCATTTCTGTAATTCTGTTTTGCTTTTTCATATGAACAAAGATGGACTGTTGTCTCCAAGACATTAAATTGATTATTGCTTTTATTTCTCTTTGTTGATCTGTGGTCATTCTTGGGGCAGTGGCGCTTGTCCACTGGTTGTACCTGTTGGAAGTGTGGGGGTGAATGCACAGCATCAGGACAGTTGACTCTATCTGACTCAATCAATAATAATAAGTCAAACAAAACAAAAACACAAAGGCATACATTAATAAATAGATTGAGCTAACAACTGCACACACACACACACACACACGGTGGAGTCAACAGCCATGTTCCTTCTCAGTGAAGAGTGTGTGCTTGTCACAGGCTCACCTCAGTTGGGGTGCATCTTCGGAATGCCTAAGTGGGGGTTCAGTTTCTCTTTGGTCAACTGAAGTTTGTGAGTAGCTAAGGATGACTTTACATTGGTTGCCCTGTGAGTCTCTGCTTGTGCTTCGTCCAAACCATAAAATATTAAGGGAAATAAAAAACAATAGAAAGTATCAAAATAAAAATATTAGGACTGGCTGTTGCTTTTTCTCAAGAGCCTCTCTCTGAGGCTAATCTCCATTGTTTCCGAGGATTGTGGACACCAGGAATGGTTTTGCTCCTATGTATCAAGCCAAAACCCAAACTAAAGGAGGCGAGGGGGACACAAGAAGGAGGAAACATAGCCCGTCCTGCAGCCACAGAGCTGCTAAGGCCCCAATCTAAAGTTGGGAATCAGAGCCTTAGCTGGAACTTTGCAGGAACAGGGGACATATGGTAAATTGCACTTTCTGTTGTCCCCAAGTCTGATCATGGACCTATGAGCCTGCATCCCCTCTGGGTCCCAGGGTGAATAGAAACCTTGGTATGATCCAGCCTTCCTTGGGTGTGCCTCCCATACTGTGCAATGATCCTGTCCCTCTTCCCACCCTGCCACCACCTTCAGAGAGCACATGCTGACACAGGGTTACGGAGCAGAGTTCAACCATCCTCCCTGTGGGCCAGAGTGAGTCCTGGGCATGCCTCTGTTCATATGTCCGCTCACCTCCCATGTTGAGTGTTCGAGGAACGTTTCCACACTGTGGTAAGGGCTGCCTGGCTCATGATCAGCAAGCTGGGACTTTGCTGCTTCTCTGGTTATCTTTGTGTGGGTTCCGCCTTCAAATTTTCTCTGCCACTATTTACCTCATTTATGTTTTATTCTTCAGACGTTCAAGTTTTCAAGGTTTTCCTCCATATCTGTTTTGTCTGTCTCTTTGCTGAAGATGATTGTATAGTGTGTCTATTGAAGGTACCATCTTTTAATCAGTAAGTTGGTATTTTAAATATATATACATAGTTAAAAGACTGTTAAAGTTTAATTTAAGATACCTTATGGTTTTCAAGTAGTATGGTTTTCAACTTGAGCTGTTCCTAATGAATACTTTGGTTAAATATTGCAATGTTGTCTCTATAGCTACTGTAAATGGTTGATTGACTTGTCAAATTTTGCTAAGTAGATCATCAATTCAGAGTGTGTCACTGAAATCATGCACAACCATGAAAACTACAAATGCAATTTTAGCAACAGGCAACTCACCAGAACTCTTTGCATAAATAAAGAGTTGAGATTATTTTTATAGTTCCCGAGTGATCTAATCATGTGACTTCCCCTGTCATTAAGTATGAGACCACAGTAAACTATACAGAATCTAATCCAGGTGTCCAGTTTATGGGCTAACCCCAATGGAAAATGCTGGGAATATTCAGAGTCGAGTTAATTACCTCTAGAAGCATTATTTCTTCCATTTTCCTCCTCTTGTCTGCAAATGATTTCTTATGAACTGTAAGGAGGTACTTTATTTGCTCTACAAGTCTTTTTTTTTCTGTAGTGTCTTGAGACAGAATAATTCTACGGGCTGTGCTTTGAATAATTTCTGTGAACTCACTTAGCACAGATAGAATTCTTCCCCATCCCACTGAGGAATGGTCTTAAACTCTCTTAGTTACTTCATGCTGCCGTCTTCGATAACAGCACTAGTAAATCTGTAACTCGTGCCTCCGCTGATTATGCCTTATCATAACGAATATATAATTATGATAGCCTATTTGGAGCAAGTTACATTTGCAGCATTTAATATGCACTAGATCCTTTGATCCATAGGATGAATTCATGATATATACCTATATCTAGATACAGATCTAATTTTTATAGGTACTCTTGAAACAACAGTTGAGATGCAATTTTGTGATTTACCTTTGGTTACTAAATTCTCACACTTAGATGCCATCGACTACACTTGGAATCATAGTGATTCCATCTTACAGAGCAAAACTGCACATTGGATTTTCTTGGCTTTAATCCTTATAGAAATGGATCACCAGGTCTTTTTCTTGTTGGCCAGTTGAGTGAATGCAAACTAGTGCGTAGGAAAAGTGGAATTTTTAATCAGAGCCTTCTGTTACTGAAGCACACACACATATATTTAAATCATTTTATTGGGGGCTCTTACAGCTCTTATCACAATCCATACATACATCCATTGTATCAAGCACATTTGTACATATGTTGCCATCATCATTTTCAAAAGTTTTTTCTACTTGAGCCTTTGATATCAGCTCCTCATCTCCCCCTCCCCTCTGAACCCTTGGTAATTTATAACCTACCCACCCCCATGTCTTACACTGACCACTGTCTCCCTTCACCCACTTTCTGTTGTCCACCCCCCTAGGAAGGGATTACATGTAGATCATTGTGATTGGTTTTCCTTTTCTCTCCCAACCTTCCCCTTACCCTCCTGGTATCTCTATTCTTATTATGAGTCCTGAAGGGTTTATCTGTCCTGGATTTCCTGTGTTGTGAGCTCTTACCTGTACCAGTGTGCATGCTCTGGTCTAGTCAGATTTATAAGATAGAATTGAGGTTATGACAGTGGGGGTGAGGAAGCATTAAAGAACTGAAGGAAAGTTGTATGTTTCATTGGTCCTATACTGCACCCTGACTGACTCGTCTCTTCTTTATGACCCTTCTGTAAGGGAATGTCTAATTGTCTAGATATGGGCTTTGGATATCTACTCTGTACCCTCACCACTCATTCACAATGATAGGATTTTTTTTTGTTCTGGGTCTTTGATGCCTGATACCTGATCTCATCGACACCTCATGATCACACAGGCTGGTGTGCTTCTTCCATGTGGGCTTTGTTGCTTCTCAGCTAAATGGCCAACTGTTTATCTTCAAGTGTTTAAGATCCCGGATACTATATCTTTTGATAGCTCAACACCATCAGCTTTCTTCACCACACTTACTTATGCACTCACTTTGTCTTCAGGGTCATGTCAGGAAGGTGAAGATACTGAAGCATATTTTGTAAGACTCATAAAACAATTGGCTAAGTACTCATTCACCGGAACTACTTTAGTTTTATTAAGTATATTAGTTAGGAACATTTATATTCCTAGCAACAGAAAACAATTCATATTATTCTAGTCAAAAATTAGAATTGGGTAGTACATGAGAAAAAATAGAAATGTACTGGTTCAGTTGAGTACAGGAGACTGCAGGGCTGTAGGTGGGGTTAGGCTTACCAGACCTAGGAATGCTTTTCTTCCAAGGCATACCTCTCTCCTTATCTTTTTGCACAATAGCTTTCTTCCTTTCTTTCTTTTTTCAGACAAACTTCCTCCTCATGGTGAGAAACAAAGCTTATAGCAGCATCTCTGTGTGGTTTTAGTCACATGCCAATCTCCGGAGTCATCAACAGTGACCAAAAAAGTGGAGTTCTAACATGTGCAGTTTCCACTCACAACTCCACATGTAATACTTTGACAGACTATGAGGCAAGTGAAAACATGGCTTTAGTTAGGCCCACCTGAGTCCTTAGATGATGTCTTTGCACTTTAAAACTTGATAAGGGCTTTGTCCCGTGGATTTGCCTAATGCCACGTCATTTGACTTCTTGACTGTTACTTGCATGAGTGTGGACTGTGGAGTCAAGTAAAATGAAGTCCTTCACAATGTCAGTCTTCCCACCATTTACATTTATGCTGGCGACTGCACCATTTACTTTGGATGGCCATCCATAAAGAAGGGCACAGTTAGCGATCCTCATTAGTAAGTGCATCCAGTCCTTCCCACTTTCGGCAAGCAAGGTTGTTTCCGGAGTTCATCCCACGTAGGATTCCTTTCTTCGGTTTGAATGACTGCCCCTTGGTGACTCTTGGATGCCTTTCGTATTCTTCTGATGTTCCTGTCTCGTCCCGTCATTTTCTCATTAAATCCTTCAGAATTGCAACCTAAGAGTGTCTTCTTTAGTTCTTTCAGCTTCAGATATTCTGAGTGGGTTCTTTCCTTTTTAGTTTCTAACTCTAGGGTTTTGTACATTATACGACTTTGCTTGATTGAGATGTCCTTGGAAATATTTTGTTCAGCTCTCTCACTGCATCATTCTTTCATTTACTTTAGTTATTTTATGTGCGAGGGAAAGTTTCAGATTGTCTTCAGACATACACTTCGGGCTTTCTTTCTTCTCACCTATTAACTCTTTGCTCTCTTTGCTGATGTTCTTGATGTTGTCCCACAATTTGTCAGGTCTTCTGTCATCAATGTTCCACTGTTCTTCAGAGTTCTCAAAGTTCAGGTGGGATACACTCAAGGTCATGTTCTGGCTCATGTGTAAAATGGTTTCATTTTCTTCAGCTATAACCTGAACTTGCATGCTGTTGGTCTGCTCCACACTCAGTCCCTGGCCTTACTTGGCTGATGGCATTGAGCATCCCCATCATGTCTTCCCACAAAGGTAGTCAATTTAATTCCTGAATATTCTCTCTGGTGAAGTCCAAGTTTACAGTTGTTGTAAAACTGCGTTTTCAATAAAAAGATGTTGGTCTTTCAAAATTCTGTCATGTGATCTAAAGCGTCATTTCCATCACCAAGGCCTTATTTTCCAATGACTTGTTCTTCCAACTTTCACATTCTATTAATAATTATGAATGATCTTGATTGCATGTTTGATCAATTTTTCATTTGTTTATTATGAGACTTAGTATTATAAATTCTAATAGTAGTTCTATTTACTAGACTTCTTTGTAGGTGTATACATACTTTCCTATCAGAGAGAGCATTGCACTTCAAGATGTTGAAGTGTTATTTTTGACGGTGAAGGTAAATCTATCCTTTCCTAATTTGTCATTCCTAACATAGTAAATCATATGATTTCCTGATTTAAAATGGTTAATGCCAGTCCATTTCAGCTCATTATTGCCTAATATTTTAACATTTATGCACCCCACTTTATTTTGTACAACTTCCAATTTTCCTGTATTAAAACTTTGTATATTCCATCTTTTGATTAATGAATGTTTCTTCTCATTTTTAATCTTGCTCCATCAGCAAAAAAAGATCCCCAAAGTCTTCCCTCCATCCATGTTATTACGGTTGACTCTCCTTTGAGGTGGCAGCTCTTCCAGTTGTAGTTTTCAGTGCCTTCAAACCTAAGGGTTCCATCTTCGGGCACTTTATCCGGCTATGTCCCACTACTATTCCTAAGGATTTCAGTGGCTAATCCCTCAGAAGTTGACAGCCTAGTCTTTCTTCCTAGTGTTTTCTTAGTCTGGAAGCGCCACTGAAGCTTCTTCATCATAGATAACCCTGCTGGCGTTTGAAGTGATGGCGGCATAGCTTCCAGCATCAAAGCAACATGCAAACAATGAGAGCATGATGAAACTGAGAGGAGGGGCGGAAGTATTCAACAAAAAACGTCAAACAACATTCTGCTAAACATACAGGAGCACCATGTTGTGTTTTATGAGTTTTAATTTATATATTTGAACTGATAGAAATCCATTCACCACACCCATATTGAATCAGAGTTTATTACTGTCTATGTTCTTACCATATTTCTGTTTTGCATCTAACACACTGGCTGATACTAGATAGTCAACCATTATTGTTGAGAGTATATATATAACTATAGATGATTTGTACTATAATCTCAGTTTCCTTGCAGATGTTTTGTGCTTCTTCATGTTTTACATTAGGAGTCATAAATTAGTTTAATACCTTACAACATATAAAGTATTTGAAGCTCTGACCTTCTAAAATATTATGCTAAAGTGGTAAGAATGTTGTCGTTATCTTGGGGACACATTTTTATATTTAAAATATAAATATAAGTGTAGATTTATATCTTGTATTTATATTATTAAATGAATTTAATGATAACATTATTAAAATAAGAGTAAAACATTATATAATTAAATAATTTTATATTTAAGTTTATCTTGTCATTGAGACGCTCACCCACAGCAGTCAGAGACCCAGCTCTACTACCACCCTTGCATCCCACTAAATAATGCTCTGCCTCCCAAGTTGCGGGTGATATATCTGTAAGTGGGATAAGAGCCAGGCCAGTGGGTCTCACAGGAGAACACTAATCTATCAAAAAAAAAAGTAATTCAAACAAAATCAAATATTTATTGGAGGGTTTTGGAGAATGTACTAGGTATTTGTAACTCCCAGCTACACATGGATACCAAAGAAAGCATAGGGATTGATAGTAAAATGGTTTAAAATCATATTCCAGGCTTTGGGGTCCTTGATACGCTCCTTTAATCTGTTCAAGCTTGTCAAGTATCTTCACTTGGCTTCCCTCAAAGAAGCATTTCTTCTCCAAATATCTTAGAATACAGCAATGGACAACCTTCCAACAGCACATACATTGATGAGATATACCAAGTCTGAAACAAATTCCTTGAAGCCTAAAGCATTTCTTCCTACACATCATAACCCGCTTTGAATTCTTAAAGAGGGTAAACTGTTATTTGAAAGGAGTACATTTTTAAGTTGCTGAAGGTGAAAGCAGAATGTCTGTGAGCTGTTACAGTGTGAACAGGTCATGTGTTTCTCAAAGAAACGTTTGATGGACTGAAGAGACCCGAGGAAGGGCATTGGCACACTGTCTCTAGCCCGGCCTCGCAGACGTTCATCACAGGGTTAGAAGAAACGGATGTGAAATTCACATGGGCATCAGAAGTTTTCTTTTATTGGAAAATGCTTACAGTTTGAGGAGTCCCCCATGATTGAAAACACCAAACTGCGGTTGAGTTAGCAGGCATGTCAATCTGGCATTAGAGACAGTTGAGAAGATTTTACAGTGTATCTACTTGGAACCTTATCACCGGATTTTCTGGGAGCCTTCTTATTTTTGACAGATATTTCATTCAAATTGAGGCCGTTGTTCAAATTACTATCTAAAAGGGACTAGCATCTTCAGGCAAATTGGCAGTATTTTAAAATCCACTTATTTTTGAAGAACATGTGAATTTGAAAAGAAGCATCTATGCAAACGGTTGGATCTGGAAAGGGTGTCTGGGTGGGCTCTGTCTACAGCGTTTGGCAAATACTTAGCTGCCAATCCAAGAAGCTAGTGAATGCTCAGGCCATTCTAAAATACCTATTTAAAGTCTGATTTACTTTTTCAAATTGATCTGGAAACTAAGCAATTCATAATTAGGGGAAGGGATGGAAGGAAAATGAAGGGCAGTGTTTCCAGTGATTCAATTTCATTTTACAGTTAGCAAAAGCTAACCATTAGCCTGCTACATAACATCAAAATGCAATCTGCTTAAGTTAAGCATCCGAGTCAGATCGCAACTAGACTTGAGAGAAGAGAGTCACTCTTTGTGTTAATCAACTCTAATAACCAGCTCCCAATTCATCTTTATGTTTTGGACCATGAATAACCAAAGACCGATGACCTGCTTTTGTGAGTCGAAGCTACAGATCAGAAGTCGATCTGATTGGGTAGGGTCGGTTTTGAGGGGTCAAATCGGATGTTGTAAAAACCTGTAATGAGGGAAGTACAGAGCTGGAGACACTGCCTTTCTCTCTGACACATTCCTTAATGCATAGAAGGGGCTTGAAGAGGACTGACATGGATGTTGGCTGCCTACCCAAGTCAAACCCACTTCCAGCACGTTGATTCCAACTCATAGTGCACAGAGTAGCACTGCTCATTGGGGTTCTCAAGCCATAAATCTTTATGGGATCTGACAGCCCTGAAAGGCTGCTGCTGAGTTTGAACCACTGACCGAAGCAGCCCAATGCTTACCCCACAGCTTCGTAGGGGCTGCTCGTGGGTGGCCTACACTGCAATAGCTCCTCTTTTTCTTTTAGGACCCTGCTTTTGTGTAGGTATTTCTTCCTTCCTGTGGAGTCATGGTGATCCCAATCTGAGATCATTTGATGAGTCTGATTGGTTGAAATGTTAAGATCACCTCCCTTGTATTTTAAAAAGAGAAGTTCTAACAAGATGGCTATGGAATTGTGAGCCCCAAATAGCAGGCAATTAAAGCTTGTTTTTATTATTATGCGAGTCTGCCAGGTGAGTGTTGGAGGAAGGATTCTAAGGAGCAGTTTTTTATTCTTGAGTGAGAATTAGATGAATTTACATTTCTCTTGTTCTTCTGGTGGCACTTGTATCTGGATGTGATGCCTGGAACCACTGCCACTGTTTTGCGACCATCTGAGAGTGCTGACACCGAGGAGGGCGTATGGAGATGAAAGAACCCGAACTCCAGACAACAGTGACTGGCTGAGTCAAGCAATACTCCCCTCTAGACTTCTTCCTTTGTGAGACATTACATTTCCCCATTATTAACAGCCCTGGATTTCTCGTACTGCCAGCCAAATGGACCATAGCTGATAAAACTATCCAAGGAGATTTGGAGCCGTAGTTGATTCAACTGCTGAAATCACTTTTCTAGTGCCAGAAGTCACAATAATGTGGGTTTAGCTATCACAGATCAAAACGGTAGCAGGCAGCTTCGTTGAGAATATGTCATTTTAGAGCAAGAATCTAAGCTTGTCTGTGTGATCCAACAAACAGTGTCACTTACTAAATTGGGCCCGAGTGCCCTTTTTTCCTCAGGAGTGTCTTCAGAATAACCCCAATGCTATAGCTTTAATATACTTTTAAAAGAAAGCTATGTCATGAACTCAAATAATGATGGCTTCTCTGACACATCTCTTTATCCACACAGTAACAAAGCTTTCTAACATTGCCCCTCTCCTGAATCTGTAGTGCAATTATGCTTGTAGGCGATTGTAAATCCAATGGTAGTAAAGAAACAATATACATTTATAGATGTTGTAGAGAAAACAATCAGAAAAATATACTTCCCAGATCCATTTCTATTATACTCAGACCAAAAAGGCACACACATGCATCATATCATGTATATGGAATTCCAGCGTCAGGCAGCATCTCTGACACACCAGTCCAATGCTCATTCCAGAAGATCCTACCAAAAGTTCAATAAAATAAGTTTAAAGCAAGGATGAGGAAGGTAGGCAAGTTAGGAAGTAATTATTTTAATATAATAAACATATCGTGTCTATGTATTGAAGGATTCAAATTGCATTATGCTAAATTTGATAAGCTTGAAAATTAATGAATGTCTTTATTATACAAGTGTATATCATTTAATGTCCATTCTAGAAATTTCTAACCACATATATGTCTGTGGACTGATAATTTTTTTGTTTCTGGTGAGTTTTCTTTTTCTTAAGAGACAAGATCCCTCTTTTAATTATTTCCCCCTAATGATTTTAACAGGAGCCTGGAGGCGTAGTGGTTATGCCGTGGACTGTGAGCGGCATTGTTGGAAACCACTGAAAGCTCCGCAGGAGAAACACTGCGCTCTCTACTCTGGTAAACAGTCACAGGCTAGGAAACCCACGGGGGTTGCCATGATTCAGCATTGACTTGATGGCAATGAGTTTGTTTGGTTTTGGTGGTGTTGTGGATATGTGTTGGGCTGCTATCTGCTAGGTCAATGGTTCAAAACCACTAGTTGCTCTATGGGGAAAAGATGAGACTTTTTGCTCCTGTGAACAGTCACAGTTTTGAAAACTATGGCAGTTTTCTCCATAGGGCCGTTATGTGGCGGCATCGATTCGATGGTGGTAAGTTTGAAGTTTTTTGGAATAATTTTAAAGTCTCCCAAACAGACTCTTAAAGCACTATCCAGGTGTTGGGATAGGGGCAGGGAAGGCTGGCGACCTCGTGCTAGGCACCCCCTCTCAGGATTTGCATAGCAGGCAGTTGGGCTAGGGCATTAGGGTCTGATACACAGGTGGAGAGAACAGCAAGCAGGGCTGAGTTCATTCCGTTTCTTCCCACTTGCATCTTCTTCCTCTGCTCCTAGTGGACAGCAAGCCACATATGCCTGTCCAGCAGCAGATTGTGAGCAGGACCTACAACTATTCACGTCAGAGTACAGACATAAAGACCACTGAACAAAAACAGCAAACAAGAACACATTTCAGGAGACTATATTCAATTTATGCAAAAGATAAAACCATATCAAAGGAGGCTCCTAGGTAGGGATACAAACCCACAGTGAAGATAAACTCATAGTAGCTGCTGTATTCAGGAGAGTTGTGACCTCAGGGTATTAGAAATGGGAATGATTACAGTGAGACATCTATAAGGAACTTTCCACTTCAAAATACATTAGAAACATGTTGTTGCTTAAGTTTAATAAAGAGTATGAGGGTAAGTAAAGAGCTATTGGGGTTCCAGTTGGCACATGCATGGTGGATCCCAAGCAACACACATGTAGCTGTCCAAAGGAGTCATCTCGAAGGACCCAAGACAATCACGGATCACTTTAGCAAGAAGGTTTAAGAAAAGTGAAATTTTCTTTGGTGAGAAAAAGGCCAGGAAGGTTGTACTGAGGAATTTCTTTCCACCATACCCATGCACCTGTTTATGCTTTGAGGATGTCAATACTGTCCTACAAGAATTCTGTTGGGAAACTTTACCAATCCACCCTACAACCTCAGACTTTAAAAAACAAACAAAACTTGCACACATTGAAAAGAGATGTGATAGGAGTGACTTGAGGTGCCAGAATTGCTATTCGGATGTAGTTTAAATAAACTAACCTTTCTGCTCATAAAGGTCAGAGGGACAGAAACGTTGTCCTCAGAAGAGTATAAACCTAGATGGAGGAAATGAGTATGTTGGGAAGAAATATTTTATATTTTCTATTATTTTTATATTATATAAAATAATAATATATATTATGTATATTTTTGCTTTATATTTTACTATTTTGTTTATTAAGGGTCTCTATGGTGTTGTAACAATACTTTTAGTTTACTCTCATAACTTTTATTTTTATAGTTATATTCTTTTCCTGAAACTTTATATGAGAATTAAAACAAACAAAACTCTCAGGTGTTTGCCTCCACTGGGAGACAACGCTAGAACTGCCTGTTTCCCAGCCACGTGATGACACATCCAACCTTGAAGATTCTAGGCTCCCCACCCGTGGAGTTTCTTTCCCAGGCAAAGTGATTTAAAATAATCTTTTCTGCTACTCCGGGCCAATTGCCCTATGCTATCTTGAAATAACCACCTTTCCGCAGCACACCACATACCTCTCCTTCATGGCATTTATTGGGCTGTGTTTACATTGATTTGGGTGATTGTTTTTGCAAGCTCTACAAAAGCAGGAATTATCAGTTTTGCTCGCTATCATGTTCCCAGAATTTAGTAGACTGACTGGCCCAGAATAGGTGTTTGATACATAAAGACTGAATTGGTTGAATAAAATATCATTCTGTCACTTTATCTTTCTCAACACAATCTACTGGCATCAGGATATTCTGACATCCGACACTTTCCCCAGTGGCATGAGGAAATGGTTTCCGGTCTTCCTCTCCTTTCCACGAAATGTCTCTGCTTTATTTTTCTTGATGGTTCTTATCACTACTGGAGAATTTTATTTCTGGTTTTCTTAAACTAAAGTCTAATGCGAGTACAGAGATACTGGGAAACATGAGGGAGGAACTTGGAAGAGTGGTACCATCTAGTGAAGGAGACAGGAAGAAGATCCAATCTGGAGGGAGAAGGGCCAGGAAATGCACACCCCAAATGATCTTCATTCCCTGCCAAAGCCTGAAGGGAAGATTTGAGTGGAAAACTTATTAAATCTCCTGGGAAAAGTGCCTAGCAAGTGAATTTTTGAATACCTTATTACTCCTCCAGCTTCAGGAGCAAAGTGTGGTAGAGTGGTGGAAAGCCAGACTGTGGCGTTAGGAGCCATTCCTACTTCAAGGAGACCTATGTTCAAGTACGCTTTGGTCTTGAAAGCAACCTTAAAATCTGACTCAGGCAGACTTGTTTCTTAAAAATTAAGGGCATTGTTGACATAAGTAAAAATTTATTTAAGGAGGTGTTCAGGGTTGGCCTCCTCTGGGGACTCTGGACCCCTTTCTCCATATTTCCCTCTCCCTAAGAGATCCGTGTGTCTTCGCCTTTCACTGGGCCTCCAGACTCTTCCACTGCTTGCCTTTTGTAAGCACATTGCTCGGGCAGCACCAATGCTCTTCCTTTTCCGGAAGAGTCCTACTTTTGTCAGGCATTTCTATTCCCATCTACCCAGAGCAATCAGGACTTCTGGGTTCTGAGGAGAAATGGTAACCCGCCTAACTCAAATGCTGCAATTCAATTCCTTTTCCTAGAGAGTGGTCAGCGAGAAAGGCTTCGTTCTTGAGGAGTGCTCTTCCTAGTAAAATGAAACGTTCTCTTCCTAATCAAATGATCTCTAGAGAAGAAAATAGCCCTTGTCTTTGTCCAGATATTGTTGTAGCTACCTGTGTTGTATCTATCTGTTACATCGACTGGTGATATCCAGGTCTATAGAGGAGACAATTATGAATATCAAGTTAATGTGCTAAGGTTGGAGAGAGAGAAAGAAGATGGCCACACTCTGATTTTATATGACATTGCTTTGTCCTGAAACTAGCCAACGTCCTTACTTCTCCTCCTCCTCCTCCTCCTCCTCCTCCTCCTCCTCCTCCTCCTCCTCCTCCTCCTCCTCCTTCTTCTTCCTCCTTACCTTCTTCTGTATGAGACCCTGGTCATAAAATAAATCAAGATGAAAGCTCTCTTCATGCCGACAGAACCAGACTTTGATGGTTACCAGAGGTGGGAGAGAACACGAGAGAAGGGGAAGCAATGGGCTAGACAGGTGTTACCACAGGTCAAAGGAAAGACAACGCCCTTAAGAGGAGGGAAGGAAAACAACTTAGTGGTTGGGGGTATGGACAGGAAGTGACCAGGGCAAGTTTTAGGAGGTTTGCTAAGTTGTTGAATACAAAAATGATTATCTGAAATATAACCCCCCACCTAATTCAGAATAAAAAGGTTTTGTTCTTTTTTTTTTAAAGTGGGTCGAACTGGAGATCCCCTCACAGAGGGGTCTAGGAGAGGAGACGGGTCAGTCAGGGTGCGATGTAGTACCAATGAAGAACACAGCTTTCCCCTAGATCCTGGATGCTTCCTCCCCCCAACTACCATGATCCGAATTCTACCTTGCAAGACTGGATAGGGCAGAGGTTGTACACTGGTGCATATGGGAGCTGGAGGCACAGGGAATCCAGGGTGGATGATACCTTCAGGACCAGGGGTGTGAGGGGCGATGCTGGGAGAGTGGAGGGTGAGTGGGTTGGAAAGGGGGAACTGATTACAAGGCTCCACATGTGACCTCCTCCCTGGGAGATGGACGGCAGAGAAGGGGGGGGGGGAGACTCCAGATAGGGCAAGATATGACAAAATAACAATCTATAAATTATCAAGGGCTCATGATGGATAGGAGAGCGGGGAGGGAGGGGGAAAAAAAAGAGGACCTGATGCAGAGGGCTTAAGTGGAGAGCAAATGCTTTGAGGGTGATTAGGGCAAAGAATGTACGGATGTGCTTTATACAATTGATGTATGTATATGTATGGATTGTGATAAGAGTTGTATGAGCCCCTAATAAAATGTTTTTTTAAAAAAGTGGGTCAACTAGCAACATCCCAATAACTGGAGAAAATTTTGAAGTTGTCAAGAATTTCATTTTGCTGAGACCCACAGTCACTAACTATGGAAGCAGCAGGTAGAAAATCATACGACATGTTGCGTTGGCTACTCTTGTCGTAAAATAGCTCTTTAAAGGGTTAAACACCAAATATGTCACTTTGAAGACTAAATTGCCCGTGTTTCAAGCTTTCAGTGACATCATATGTATTCGAATGGTGGGCAAGGAATGAAGAAGACAGAAGAAGTGATAACTTGGACTTACAGTGTTGGAGATGGATATTAAAAATACTATGAACTTCCAGGGTGAGGGAAACCACAGTGGAAGTACAGCAAAAATGCTCCTTAGAAATGAGGATAGCAAAACTTAATCTCATCTACTTCAGCCATGTTATCAAGAAAGACTAATCTCTGTAGAAGGACATCACGCTTGGTCAAGTGTGCTGTAGTTGTTAGGTGTGGTTGAGTCAGTGACGACCCACGGGGACCGGATGCACAAGATAGGGAACACTCCACAGTCCAGCGCCATGCTTACCGTTGGCTCTATGCCTCAGTCCACTGTGGCGACCTGGTGTCAATTCATCTTGTTGAGGGCCTTCCTCTTTTTTGTTCCCCTTCCATTTACCACGGATGATGTCCTTCTCCAGGGACTGGCCTCCTGAGAACATGTCCAAAGTGTGTACCACAAAGTATTGCCATTCTTTCTTCTAAGAGGTATAAGGTATAGAGGGAAAAGGATCCTTCCTAAGAGGAATTGACATGGTCAGCAATGGACTCAAACAGGAGTGCTTACGTGCGGGGTTCCAGAGCACGCAGTGTTTGGGTTCTCTTCTCTGGTACATAGGGTCGCTATGAGCACAGGCAAGAGTGGCAACCAGCCTTGCTATCAGGCAGAGACCATAGTAATCTTGATTATGCTGGATCAAACTCGACTCTTGGTTAGTTGACCACCCTATAGATGCGACCTGAATTGGTTCTGGATGCAAGTAACTCTTACTGGTTCTTTGACAGAAATTTCTTCCCTGGCTTTTTTATTGCTGTTGGGGGTCTTTTCATTGTTTTGCATTATTAGTCTTTTTTGTCTGTATTCATGGTTTAACCCTTACCACCTTAGTACAATTGTGTTTTCTGATGGGTCTCCCAGCTGTGACGCACAGGAAGGGTGGAGACATAATGATAATAACTGATACAAGGGGATGTAGGGAATACAGGGGTGAAGGAGTGGAGATAGGGAGGGAAAGGGGACTTGGGGAGTAGCTAATGAAGATGGGAGTGGGGAGGGAGCACTAGAATGGATAGTTATTGCAGGATGTTCTAAAAATCAACGTGGGATGGTTGTACAATTCTCCTTGATTGAATGATCAAACTATTGATTATATGATATGCAAATAAGTTGTGAATAAACTGGGAAAAATTAAAGAGAGACAAAAAAGAACGAAACTGTTGGCACCTAGCAACACCATGGGCAGGACAGTAAGCAAAGACTCGCAGGCCGTAGACTCTTCACCGTGACCCCTGTGGTTCAATGATTCTGGTGGATGTGATTTGTTGGAAACCCTTAGTATTTTTTTCTGGCCCCATCACTGTTTCTTTCTTGCTGAAAGAGTAAAATTCTCCCAGTATATAAACTGGCAATGTGAGAACCTTGCCAGCTCACACTGCAGCGGAGGCATTGACATGTGACCCTAGCAAGGCTAACAAAACTTGAGATCTACACCTGAGGTATAGGAAGGGATTTTCTTCCTAACAGGAAAAATAAATGGCCCTCTTTTGGAATTTGTTGTACTTTAATACGATGCCTGCAACGCTTGTAGGCATTTTGTTTTGCAACCAGAGAGCGAATGCTGATGATTCCTTGAAAGCTGAGCCCATTTTTAAGGCAGTGCGCCAACTCTGGATCTGCCCAGGTCTGAGTTCCTTGTTATGGGATGCACTAAACGTTCCTTAGCTTATAAGGATGCAAAGTCAGCCATTTTATTCATTGTTGTCCACGCCCTTTCCTATTCTTACAATCTACTCGACTCATTCTGACTGCAGTTTGTACCCTATCTGCTGATGTACAACTTGTTGTCTGTGTTAGTCCTGGTAGACATGCATATGTATGTAAGAAAGAGGTTTATATACAAGAGCAATTGAATATTGAGAAACGTCCCAGCCCATCAAGTCCACAAGTCCAATATTAGCCCATATGTCTGATACCAATCTATAAAGTCCTCTACAAACTCTTGGAACACATGCAATGATGCTGAATATAGGAAGATCATAGGCCAGTGGATTAGAAGTCTTCTGGATCCAGTGGCATTGTAGGCATCTCAGCGTGGGCAGGGGTCTCTGCTTGGCTTCTCCAGCTCCAGAGGTCTAGTTGCATCAACGTAGCTCCATGTGTCTTCTCCAGCTCCCAGGGTGCAGTGCCATGTCTTGTCAGTAAAGCGTCTCTCAGGGAGTGAGCAGAGAGAGAAAAGTGTCTCCTCCTTCCAAGTAGGAAAAGCAGGAGTTCTCAGAATTTTCAGGAGAAGGTCATGCCCATACAGAGACCTCATTGGTTATATCTTGATTGACAGGTCAGACTCCACCCCTTCACTCATAATTCTCTCACATTGACAACAGGTTATGTAACTACCACATTGTCCCAGCGTCTGTTGGCTGGTATTGAAATTCTATGATTCCTGCTTAGTGGTAAAACTATTTGATCTTTGGTTAAACAGTCCACTAACATTGATGGTGTTCTGGCCACTGATGGTGTTTCAGGCACCATGGTAGGCATTGGATATACAGAGATGTATACATTAAAGAGTTTGTCTTTGAGACAATATCATCTTTTGTGAGAGATCCAAACATACAATTAATTCAAAATAATGTGATAAATGCATAATTATGTGTTGGATAATATGAGGTTCCTCCCCTCTACACACAAAACCCCCAAACGTACTGCCATTGAGACCTTGCCAAGTGAGGGAGGGGTGGGATTGTGCCTCTGGGTTTCTGAGACTATAACTCTTCACAGGAGTAGAAAGTCCTACCTTTCTCTGGCACAGTGGCTGATGGTTCTGAATTGCTGACTTTGCAGTTAGCAGCCCAACACGTAACCGCTGTAACCCCACCAGAACTTCTCATATAAGGTCCGATAGCTCTTCAGGGAGGAAGCCAGAACATACTGACCTAGAGGGTCATCCTAACATTAGCTAGTCCCTCCCTGCAGTTTGGAAATGTAGAGACGAACCCTTATCTCATTGGTTAAGGTAGCTCTTGACGCCCCTTTGCACTCCACGTGCCTTGCCCGCATCAATCCCAGGTTCCACTTCACCTGCCTTCATCTCAGCAACTGGCCTCAACTCTCCTTTCGCTGCGTCCTCAGAATTGGCCACGAGGAACAGCCTACTCCTGCAGCGCTTCCTTCCTTCACTCTGTGTCTTTGGCACGGAAGTGTCCTTTTACTCACCTTGGCTAATCTTCGCCTTCCTCTCCGTTATCCTTTCAATACATATTCATTGGCAAACTACTTAGGGCAAAGAAGTGAAAAAGAAGGATTTGGCTTTCAGAGTTGTCATTTATTTACAGTATCTAGCCTCAGTCTGACAGAAATAAATGTTCAGTGGGCCTAATGCTTTTCTTTTAACTTGACCCTTTCTTTTTTTTCTCGCGTGTCTCCAAAGATTATTTAGCACATGAAACCTTGCCCCCAACATGCTCATCTCTCTTGTTTTCCACTAAAATACTTCCTCGATCCAGTTCCTCCCTAAATTCCCGCTCTAGTGACGTTTCTCCTCCCCATTCTGGCACCTGCGCCTTTGCTAATGCCTTCCTCACACGTACCCTGAACTGCGGGCATCCTCTCCAGCCTGGCTCCCTCCTTTCCCTTCACGCTTTCTTTCCTTCTGCTAAGTCGTTTTCTATTCCAATCCATTCTTTAGTCAAAGCAAGTCTTTGACTAGGCTATCCCCTACAGGATTAGCCGTCTTCATTCCACTCTAGCCTCCCAAGGGTAAAATCTTCACCCAAGACTCATTTTCAGAATCTTTCACAGCATGCCCCCAAACATCTTTCCAAATATGTCTAGCTTCTGCCCAAAGTTACATCATGCATCATCTCTCTGGGCATATGCCCTGCCTGTCTAGTTCTCTGCATTTGCTAACCTCATTCTAGAATGGGTTCCTCATTCTAGAAGTTCATTTGCCTTTATTCCCAACTGTTGAAAATGATCACTTCGTTTTCTGTTGCTCATGTGTTAACTAAGAGAAGACCTTAACGGTAGGAAATTCTGGCATACTGGGAGATGATAGAGATCATACCTTAGGAAGAATTTGAGCACCTCTCCTATCGAATGATTTATATATCCACATATAAGGTGACCCAGCTATCGATTTTTCAATCAATCATTGCTATTTGAAGATGTAATAGTTAAGTAAATATAGTAATACATATTTTCAAGGAGTAGTCCACATTCCTCTGTAATTATATAGATAATTAAATATGAAAAATTAGAACTTCTATAGAAAAATTAGAACTTCTATCTTAGGAAAACCTCTATATGTGTGAATATATATATATACCATACTGTTTAAAATATTTTAAATTATTTGAAAGGTTTTACAAATATCTCTCTATATGTATTTATCTATATCTAAATGAGGGGGCTTTTGAAAAGTTTGTGGGCAGTGGAATTAAAAGATAGTGCACTTTCCTGCAGACTTTCTGAAACCCCCTAATAGATCTTTAGGAAGGGCTCTGGTGGTTCAGTGACTTAAGCATTGGAATACTAACCACAAGATTACTCACCAGCTGTTCACACACACACGTGAGCATATATTTATGTAATAAAACATATCATAAAATATTTTTACACTACCTCACTACCTGATTCTTATGTATCTATAGTTGAGTTAGTGAGATTTAATCTTTTCTTATTAGGCATTTTATTAGGTTTTAATAAATGTGCTATTACTTTTAAAAATAAATTATTGTTAGCTTTATATAGTTGTTTAAATCTAAAGAGAAGATTTGTCTTGAAGACAAAGGTACAGAACTCAAGAACAATGAATTTAATGCAGTAGCATTTCTGTGATTTTTACAGCACTTGCTTTTACTTAGAATATTTTCCTGGTTTGATATTTAATAGTAGTCCTCCAGTTCTGTATTGTGTTGTTTTATGCTGAATTGGAGAAGAGTTTGCCTGACGTCTTCCTAAAGCCACATTGAAATAATTTCCTTGTCTGGTGATTATTGTTACTATCATAAAAGTCCTGGGACCTTGCATCACATTTGTTCCATGGGGTAGTGTTATCACATTATCTGGGGGAGCTCCTGTAAGCTTGCATTCATGAGCATAAGGATGGTACATTGATTGTGGAGAATTCCCATATACATAAAGAAGAAATATTTGGGACATATATACCTCCTAAGACAAACACTGCCAAGAATACAAAACCCCAAATCCCTAGATTGCACAAATGTGTAATTATTGGTGAAACTAGGTGGAGTTTCTTTTTTTTTTTTTCGAGTCAGAGCACAGAGCTTAGTCCCCATCACCTGTAGATAATTAGCTGGAATTGCAGGGTGCATCTGGCCCTCCTTTTAGAAATTCATCTCTGCTATGCAGAACAAATAAGGCCTTCTCAGCCTGGCAGCCACCCCCTACTAACCTTCATGAAATAGCAGAAGCACTCACAGCAGTTGGGCTTTGATTAAAAATTAATGGTGATGTGGGCATTGGGAATTAATTATGAGCTGTGAAATCTATGTCTGATATGTTTAAGAAGAAATGAAAACTATGACTGCTCAAAATAGACCATTTCATTGCATGTTGGATGTTTCTTTCATACACACACAAAAGGCTTAATTGGTTCCAATGGCTTATTTTTGCTGTTGCTAACTTGCTTGTGTTGTTCTTCCATGCTTAAAAGTAAATACAGAAACCGTATTTTCCTTCCAAATTATTCTTTCTAATAAAAGTGATAATGCATTCTTAATTTTGCTGGCAATTTGGATACAAGGATGTGTATGCTGCATCGAGAGTCTAGAACAATGGAATGAAATCAAAAGAGGCTTGGTGTTTGCTACTCTGTCACTGTTTGATATTTGTTTCTGTTAATTATCTGAATTACATAAAGCATGTTTAGCATAAAATCGTTACATATGAATGAGCAGATGCTTGGGAAGATATAAAACAATGATCTTGCTTTGGGATTCTTTTCTCCCAGTTTTCATGATTTGGTACTTGGCACATTTCCAAGGTATGTTAGATGCACCACTCCTTTATGTCAGTTTGCCTTACTATGAGGACCTGCCTGTTGCTGGGATGCTTGAAACTATGCCAGTGGTATTTCAAATACCAGCAAGCTCCTTCTTGGTGGGCAGGTTTCAGTGGAGCTTCCACAATAAGATAGGCTAAGAAGAATTTAGCAATCTGTTTCTTTGGGGGTAAGGGGAGCCAGTGAAAACTAGACTAGCTGCAGAACATTATCTGATTTAGTGCTGTAAAATCAGCCCCAGGTTGAAAGGCATTCAAAATATGACTGGGATCGCTTCTCAGACTTTTGGCTAAGATCAAGTGTAAAATGACTGGGGGAGAGCTGCCTCCTGAAAATACAGTTGACCTTAAAAATATGGAGATAGTAAAGGTTGGGGAACTTTCATTTGCTAATGGGGTATAGCTCAGCATGAGAAGAAACCTCTACAAACATCCATTAATAATCAGAAGGTGGAATGTGGAAGTCATAAAAAATGAAAGAGACCATACAAATATAAACAGTCTATGCATTAGTGAGTTCAAATGGACTGGAATTCACCATTTTGAATCAGACAATCATATGGTCTATTTTATCAGATATAATAAATTAAATCGGTATAATATCACATTTATCATAAAAAATAACTTTTCAAGATCTATCCTGAGTTACAAAGCTGTCACGTTATAGGATAATATCCATACATCTACAAGGTATATCAGTTAACATGACCATTATTCAAATTTATGTACCAATCACTAATGAGAAAGATGGAGAAAGTTAAGACTTTTATCAACTTCCACAATCTGAATTAGTTCAAATATCGATCAAAATACAAATGGATAAATGCTGGTGGTTGGAATACAAAAGTTGGAAACAAAGAAGAATCCATTGTTGGATGATATGGACTTGGTGATAGAAATGCCATTTTGGGAAGTGGTGTTAACAAACCCAGGGACAAGTGATCCAAAATCAGTGGTGAGAAGGGTATAGGAGGCCTGGTAGAGCTTGATCAAGGGAAAAGTAACCAAGATGAATTACTAAAACCCAAAGGAAGGCTGAACATGATAGTGGGACAAGAGGAAAGTAAAAAGAAATAGAGGAAGGAACTAGGAGGCAAAGAGCATTTATAGAGGTCTAAATACAGAAATGTACATATGTAATTATATTTATATGTGAGGATGGGGAAATAGATCTATGTGCATACATTTATAGGTTTAGTATTAAGGTAGCAGATGGACATTGGGTCTCCACGAAGTACTCCCTCAATGCAAGAACACTTTGTTCTATTAAACTGGCATTCCATGATGTTCACCTTCCCAACAGGATCGCTGAAGACAAATGGGTGCATAAGCAAATGTGGTGAAGAAAGCTGATGGTGCCTGGCTTTCAAAAGATATAGTGTCTGGGGTCTTAAAGGCTTGAAGGTAAACAAGTGGCCATCTAGCTCAGAAGCATAAACGCCCACATGGAAGAAGCACACCAACCTGTGTGATCACAAGGTGTCAAAGGGATCAGGTATCAGGCATCAAAGAACAAAAAATCAAATCATTATGAATGAGGGGGAGTACAGATTGCGGACCCAAGACCAATCCATAGGCAACTGGCCATCCCCTTACAGAAGGGTCACAGGGAGGAGACGAGCCAGTCAGGGTGCAGGGTACCAATGATGCAACATACAACTTTCCTCTAGTTCTTAAATTCTTCCTGCCTCCCACCTCCTGCCCACTATCATGATCCCAATTCTACCTTACAAATCTGGGTAGATCAGAGGCACTGGTATAGATAGGAACTGGAAACACAGGGAATCCGGGACAGGTGATCCCTTCAGGACCAATGGTGGTATTGGCGATACTGGGAGGGTAGAGGGACAGTGGGGTGGAAAGGAGGAACTGATTACAAGGATCTACGTACAACCTCCTTTCTGGGGGATGGACAACAGAAAAGTAGGTGATGGGAGACATCGGACAGTGTAAGATATGACAAAATAATAATAATGTATTAATTATCAAGGGTTCATGAGGGAGGAGGGAGCAGAGAGGCAGAGGAAAAAATGAGGAACTGATACCAAGGGTTCAAGTAGAAAGCAAATGTTTTGAGAATAATGATGTCAACAAGTATACATTGTGCTTCACACAATGGATGGATGGATGGATTTTGATAAGAGTTGTACGCCCCCCCCAACACAATGATTTTTTAAAAAGAAATACCTTTTGATGTTTAGCAAATACCTTTTTTTCAACAATATGAATGACAATGAAGCTCAGTGGATGAAACACCCAAGATCACATTGATTACATATTTTGAAAGAAATTCTGGGAAGATTCAATTTCGTCAGTCATAAAAATACCTAGGGCTGCCTGTGAACCATCAATTGCTCCTGTGCTAATTCAGGTTAAAGCTGAAGAAAATAAAGCACCTCCATGCGAGCCAAGAGCATCTAGCACATGCATTTGGAGAGCATCTTCATAAGAGACCACACTGGACTTGAACCTTGGGGGGGAGAGGGGGCGTGGTATCAAGTACATGATACCTGAATAAAGCCAAACTCCATTACAAAGACAGGCAGGGAAGAGCAAAGTGGATCTCAGAATAGACTTTGAAGCTCCTCTTGAATGTAGAGTAGCAAAGGCAAATATGGGGAGCGTTTAAAATTTTCATAGAAAATCAAAATGTAAAGATAATGAAATTTTTCTATAAACTTCCTGAGGCTCCTTCATGGGAGAAATGTTAAAGTAAGAGTTGAACAGAAGTTTTCGAAGGGCACCTTGAAAAGGAAAAATAAAGTATTATAATGCAGTGTGCACAAATTGAGTTAGAAAGCCAACAGGAGAGAACACCTTCCGCTTGTATGAAGTGGGGGAGCAGAAGGAAAGCCTCCCGCCTGGAGCTGCGTCTTTGAAGGAGCCACTGGGCAAAATATTGAACGAGGCAGGAAACATCCAAAGAAGATGGATACACAGAGGCACTGTGCTAAAAATAACTGATCAGTGTTCAACCACGTCAGGAGGAGCATGTAATCAAAAACCAATGGGACTGAAAACAGTAGTCCAACCTGCATGGAAGGAATTGGCAAAAACAAGGCTGAACTCTTTCAAGGAGCTGATGAAGCCTTGGAAATATTCATCAAAGCCAAGAAATTTGAAAGACAGGTCCCTGAGTGAAAGAGATCCATATTTGTACCCATTTCATAAAAAGTGGCCTAACAGAGTGCAGAAATCATTGAAAAAGGTCATTAATATTGTTCGGTTTCTGTGGGGATACACCTCGGTTCTTGCTTTGCATCATTGAAAGAATGAATGCATGCGGCAGATGCACTTTTGTAAATCCAAGTGACTTTTAGGAGGGAAAGGAAGGTTTCCAAAAGGTGCATTCTATTTCTGGAAAGCACACAGGCCTAGCACGGACCACACAGGAGTTGATGACTAACGAAGGCCACTTCAGTACAGCGTGGGAAAACCGTGGGAAAGGAATATCAGAACAGGTGGAGACCATGCTTCCAGAAACAAGAGCAGGGCAGCCCCAGAGGCCAGGCCCCACAGGTGGTTGGCTACACGCTGCTCAGGACCAGATTCCCAGGAGAAGGTCCAGCAGCCCACCTGCAGTTAGTTGGCTTTTATCCCCACGGGCTGGGGAGGTGTGGCTAAGGATATTAGCTGAACTTGTTGGCTGAGTTGAAGCACACCTGTGTGATGTCATGTGCCTAGCATTGTGTGTGGGCCCAGGTTTAACTTCACCTGCACCTAGGTGGTCTTAGTCTGGACATGCTCAGTTTTAGTGGCTAAAGTTCAGGTACACCTATGTGATGTAATATTGCTGGTGCCTAAGGTGGGTGAACCAAGGTTGGCTTCCACCTGGGCCGACGTGGCTTGGATCTGAGTGTGCTCAGTTCTGAATTTTCCTATAGGTGTCTAATCGCTATGCCTGCTCTTTTCCCAATCCCTTTATTGTGGCATGGACAGGTGATTTCATTTAACATGGGCATTTGGTGGAAACAACCCCCCTTTTCACCTAATCTAGCAACCTGTCAATATCACATGCAAGTAACTATTTGTTGAAGATAATTTAAAAACAGTTATAGCAGTGCATTAACAGAACGCTATCAGGAATTCAAGCAGACTCAGTAGAGCATATGTAAAAAGGGCCGTCAATTCTAGAGTGAGATGGATCTTGGTTGACACAGAGAATACAAGAAAGCTATTTACTTGTGTTTTATTGATTATGCAAAGGCTTTCAATTGTGTGTTTCATAACAAATTATGAATAACATTGCTAAGAAAGGAATTCTGAGACAATTGGGGTCCTGTGGAACAAGTACATAGACCACGAGGTAGCCCTTTGAACAGAACAAAGGGTTCTACATGGTTTAAAAGCAGGGAGTATGTGAATAAGGGTTGTGTGCTTTCACACAATCGGTATGCTGAGCAAATAATCCACGAACGTTGAAGAAGGGGCATCAGGGTTGGAGGAAACCTCATTAACAGCCTTTGCCATACAGACAGCACAGTGTGCTTTCTGAAAGCAAAGAGAACTCAACCCACTTACTGACGAAGATCGAAGAGTACAAGCTTCAGCACGGCTTTTACTCCAACACGAAGCAAACAAAAATCTTCAAGCATCATCATGATAAGCAGAGAAGAGATTGAAGTTGTCAAGAATTTATTTTTACTGGATCTAAAATCAAAGCAACAGTCAAGAATACGAATGATACAGCGCATTGGGCGAAGCTCCTGCAAAAGAACTTTAAAAAGTATTCAAGAGTAAAGATGTCACTTTGCAGACTAAGGTGCACCTCACTCAAAACATTGTGACTTCAGTTGCCTCTTCAACATACATGGCGACCGTCCCAGTGGACTTTACCCAATGGAACACACAGGAGTGAAATCAGCTGTATTTGTGTTATGGTCAAAGGCAGCTCTTCCGCAATCGTATTTGGGGGGACTCTGACCTGAGGGGCTCATCTAGCACTATCTCTGGTCGTGTTTTGCTGCTACACATAAGGCTTCAGTATGTCTGACAATGTTCTGCTGCTACTCATCAGGTGTCCAGTCGCTAATACTGCAGATGGAGTCAGCCTATTCCATTTTAATAATATGTTCTTAGTCTGGAAGCTCCTCCGAAACCTGTTCACCTGCTGGAATTTGATATGTGAGTGACATGCCTTCCAGGATCACAGCAACACATAAGCCACCATAGTATGACAAAATGAGAGATAAGAGGTGGCTACTAGGTGTATAGTGTTTATTTTTGCAAATGATCTATTTTGGTACTTGCTTTTACTAGATTTTACTATTCCATGGTTTATTTTGTCTAACATAGTTTGGACGTGTTGCCAGGAGAAACCAGGCCCTGGAGAAGGACATCATGCTTCATAAAGTAGAAGAGAAGCAACAAAGAGGAAGACTCTTAATGAGATGAATTAACACAGTGAGGATGGTACAGAATCGGGCAGTGTTTCATTCTGTTGTACATAGGTCCACTGTGGGTTGGAAGTGATTCAATGGAGCCTAACAAGCAGCAATATGGGACCGAAGGTGTTGACAGGCATCATACAATTGGTTCTGATGTGTAGAGACCCGATGTACAAAGAATTGAAACAGTACCTACTTCTCACAATCATCGCCAGGCTGGAGCACATTGTTGCAATGCAGTGGGTCTACCCATCTCTTTGAAGGTTTTCCTCTTTTTAATTGACCCTCTACTTTACAAAACAAAATGCCCTTCTCCAGGAACTGGTCCCTATTGCTGGTGTGTGGTAGTTACCTAATCTGGTGCCAACTTGAGACTATCAAGAATAAATGGATGGAGTTTAGCCTGTCAATCAGGTTGCAGCTTGATGACCTCATTTGGAGGCTGAACAGAGATAAAGAGATCCCTGGAGGTGGGACACACACATTCTTTGCTTGCTATTCCTGATGACAAGACACATGGAGCTGTGTCAGAGCCCTGCAGCTGAAGGAGCCACGTGGAGACCCATGCCAGCACTGAGATGCTTCCACCACCCCTGATCCACAAGACTTTCTACTCACTGGCCTGTTATCTTTCTGCATTCGGTGTCATTGCATGTGTTTCATAATTCTGAAGAGGAATGTATAAATTGGTATTGGATATATGGGATAATATCGGACTTAGGGACTTGATCTGAACTAAGATGGGATACTTTCTGAATATTCAATTTTGATTGTCTATAAAGCTCTTTCTAACACACATACGAGCGTCCTTAAGTTTGTTTCTCTAGTCAGCCCTAACTAACACCTTATGCTACCTTGGGAGGAGGCTACTAGAGAATCAAATCATGAAGATGGAGCATGGATGCTTGTGTGACCTTTGTTTAATGGTAGTTTTTCTTCTTTGGCTAGCCAGAGGTCAGCTATGGCCATACAATTTACTGGGTTGTTTTCTGGAAAGAATATGGGAAGTTAAATTTTGATCACTTTCTTTGGTTGTTGTCTTTGGTCATTCCTGTTTGAAATAATGAAAATGCATATTGTTAATGTATGTTTTGGGTTCAGGGGTAGAAACTTCCCCTTGAATTTCTTAGAGATCATGCTGCTTAAAGAAAATACCTGACTGACGTTACAATGGCTGACCGAAGGCCCCACGGTGGCTTAATGCAGCCAAAGGCCCAAGGCCACACTTCCAACCAATCGAATAATTTAGATAAGGATTAGGATAAGTTAGATATTGATTAAATTTGACTGTTTAGGATCTGATTCTACTTTACTTATACTGATTTTCTGTGCTTATTGCTATTGATATAATGATTGATAAAAATGATTATTGGGAAGTATGAAAATAGAAAACTTGTGAGCCCACTGGTCTTCAGCCATTAAAATGGTAACTTTAACACAGTGCTTAGCCCACTGTGCCACCAAGTATGGTAATATGACACAACCATGACACATATCTCTCTTGATTTGAACCCATCAGTCTTTCTGAAAAACTACCTCTTATTCTACGTCCAGGTGCTGTGAGCATAATTTTTTAAAAATTGAGTAGAGATTTACATTGTGCACTATCATCTCTACATTCCACAGTTCAAATTAGTCATCAACCCCTCCCCACCACTATATTCTATCCCCTTCTAAGCCAATGCCTGTCAACCCTCTAGAAAATTGCTTTGCCTTCTCTCCCTCTCCTCCCTCCTTGGAGCATAGTTATCTCCAGGTCTGTCCGTGTCATGAGGTGCTTTGTGGTTTCATTATTTTTTTAGTCTAATATATACTAGATGCATAGTTTCCCATTGTGTGTATGAACCTTTAGGTACACATTTAGGCTATTTCCAATGTGTTGCTATTGTGCTCCAATGGACATGGGTGTGCATAGGGCTATTGATATTTTGTATAAACACAATTAAGTTATCTGGAATTCCAAATCTTCAAAACCGTAGTTTGTTATGATCTACACAGTCCAATTCCTTTGTACAATGAATAAAACAGAGGTAAACATCTTTCTTGTATTCCTTGCTTTCCGCAAAGCAAGATTCAACTGACATAACAATGATAGCTTTCGTTCCCTGGACGTTCTGCATCCAGCTTGAATTTCTGGCAGTTCTCTGCCAGTGTGCTGCTGGGTAAGGTGCAGTGGGGGAATTGACTGGGAAGAGGCACCAGAATGTCTTTCAAAGTGATTAGAATATTCTCTATCTTTTTTGTTTTGTGGAATTTAAAGAGTTTTTCAGAACTCATTGATGTGTATAATTATTGTTTGTAAACTATGTCTCAATAAAATCGAGTATGAAATTAGATCTGATAGTTCCTAAAATTTATGAGCTTATTTTGTCCTTATTATGAATGATGGTTTAGTATCACATAGATTTCTAGGTTGACTGCTATTTCCCCTCCACACCTAGCCTGTTATCTAGCTACTGCTGCTGAGCATGTCATTAGGTGACTTCTTAATTTGTCTTATTTTCATTTTCCAGTAGCTTTGAAGATTTTTTTGTTAGATGTTCATATTTTCACTAAGATATTTCCAGTTATGGATTTATTTTTATTTCTTGAGATTTTGTGTACTTCATATACCTAATGAGTTATTCATTCTTCAATGTTGAAAATTTCTCAGCTATTTTCTCTTTGAATATTCAGTCTTCGTTACCCTCTCCAATTTTTTTTCCTTCTGTGACTCCTATAATTTATATGTCACATATTCTTACTTTACTCTCCTGGTTTCTTAGCAGACTTTCATATTAATATTTACAAGGCATTTATCTCTTTATGCTACACATATGCTTAATAATTTCCCCAAATATTCTCTTCAAATTTATTTTTCATTTCATTAGTACACTTTTCATCTGTGTTATTTTTGTTTACATACATTTTGTTAAATTAATATAATCTGATAATTAGAATGTCAACTTTATACTCTTTTGAACATGCTCATCTGCTATTTATATTGTCCAGTTCTTCGTGACTTCTGTTTCTAGCTTTAGATCTTTGATCTCCTGAAATAAATAATTTTTAAATCTCTTTCATTTTATTCTGTTCTTCTGGGTCACAGTATGCTAATTTCTACCCCTATAGTTTGTGATTTATTTTTTTAATCTCAGCTCATTTGAAATAGGTTTCGTTGTCCATGTTACTTCTGTGTGGCCTGGGTTATGAAAAGAGCTTTGGTTTGAACCTTCCAGGTCTGTGAGGATTTCATTAGACCTGGACTAATTTTTATAGCAAACTTCTATGATAGATTGTGTTTCCAAAGAGAGCTGGGCCAATGCCTTCTGACCCACATACTCATTTGCAAAGTAATTTTTCCATGAACTCCTAAAGAGGGAGTGTCCATTTCCCCTTTATCCGATTCGGGGCTACTCTGTGACTGACTTAATCAATAGAATGTAACACAAGTGACACCATGTAACTTTTAAGACTAGGTCTTGAGAGATCCAATTTTCAAAATGCACTTATAATACTCCCTCTTGGAAGCCATTTACAAAGTAAACAGCATGACTCCCTGGAGGCTACCACAGTGTCCCCAGCATCGGTATGTGAGCGAAGACTTCCTGAGCCCTGTGCGCCTCGTTGGGGCAGCCATCGCCTGAAAGCAGGGCAGTGAATGAGCCTACGCCTACCTGAGAATAAGGTGAATTTCTGGCTGTGGGATCAATTATTTGAGAACAGCTCTGGGTTCTGAGTGTTACTGTGACCTCTTCCGCCCATGGAATGGGCGATGACAAGCTGCACTGTCCCGTCCACAGTGAAGTAGATACCCACTTCCTTTGAAGTCCGTCTCTCCTTCAGATCTTAGCGTGTCAGATCAGCCCGCCCTAAAGCCGGGAAATGCACCCTCCACTGATTCAGAGTAGCTTACCTCTGCTTTGACCATATCATCAGTGACATCTCCGTCCTGGAGAAGGACATCGTGGCTGGTAAAGGGAAGAATCAAAGGAAAAATGGAAACACTCGGCAGGATGGATCGACACAATGGCTGCGACAGTGGGATCACACACGACAATTGTGAGGGTGGCGCAGGACTGCACAGTGTGTTTTCTGTTGTGCGGTGTCGCCAGGAGTCAGGACAGTCTCAACGGCCCCTAAGCAACAGCAATGGATCCATTCTTTGCTCCTGTGGCCTCTGCTTCTCTTATCCTTAGAAGGAAAAGTGAGTAATTATCTCCTTTCTTAAGCCAGCCCTCTGCTGACAAACATGTGCCCAATTTTCTGTGTTGGCTTTGCATGGAATGCCCGCCTCTTTGGTACTCATATTAAAATCAAACTCATTTTTCAAATCCTGCTAGTCTTCCCTTGTTCGTAGTCTTTCTTGACATCTCAAGCTAGCAGTCCCTCTCAATGCCATCGAATCCCTTACGACTCACAGGAACCTCTGAGGTAGCACCGCCTCCATGGGCTTCAGGAGGTCCAACGCTTCACCAGCGTACAAAGCCTCATCTTTCTCCCTGGACTGTCTGGTGGTTTCAGTTGCGATTAGAAGCCCAATTAGTAGCCCACTATTCCACCAAGATTCCCTGATGTAGGTAGACCATATGGTTTGGGAAAACTTAAAATACTTATTAATCGACATGTTATTGGGGAAAAAATAGCCAATTCTTGGTCGATAGCAGGAGAATCAGACTTTGGGTCACCGCTTGACAACTAACTGTTTACCAGCTAGTTAACGACTTCTTATGAAAGTCAAATGTTAGAACATGAATGAAACTGTCTTGGAATCTTTAAGACATGAATAGAGAATTTAAACTATTATAAATACTACAGATACTTTGGCCCCTACATTTATTACTAACTAAAGAAACAGTTGTCATAAAAAGGGAAAGAAATTTGAAACTGTGTGGTGTTGTTGCATTGATTTTATAAACCTGTATAGATATGTGTCTACATGTTGTAGGAGTTACATAATTTTGTGTCTATTTGACTTCAAGTAGGGGTGGCATCTACCCTGTCAATTATGTCACAGCCTGATGGTACCTCCTTGTGGGTGTGACCTCCTCATAAGGCAGATCCTGGAAACGTGTCTGTCTCTTTCTCTCTCTTCCTTCACTCTCATCCAGTGAGTCTACCTGAGACCTGGGTGAGACCTGGAGACACATCCCCCACCATTGGATCCGCAGGACTTTGCACCCACCTGCATCATTGCTTGCAGCTTCATGAGTCTGAAGAGGGATTATGGCCTAGAATTGGACGTATGGCCTGGTATCTGGCATAGGAACTTGAGTTGGACTGGGCTAGGATGTTTTCCTTATATACAATTACTTTTTTATCTGGGCTTGTACAACTCTTATGAGTGTTTCTGGATTTGTTTCTCTAGTCAGACCAGCCTAACACACATGTGAAGCATGTGGACATGATATTCAGAAAGCAAATACCTAGATCACGTTTATAGAGAAGTAGAGAGCATTTTCCCTTTATAAGAACCTCATTGACTGTGCCATACACATAGATGTGTGTGTACCGGTAACTCTTTGATTGTGAAAAATATTCATGTTAAGATGAAATTTGAGAAAGTGAAGAAGTCGATGCTGCCATTGTTAGTCATGTGATGATCTCCCAGCCTCTGCTTTCTCACAGAGCCAAATTTTGGGAAATGAAATGTCAAAGATATTTTCTCAGTATGGATAAAACGCACTAGAGGCCACTGGGAAAATAAAATAAAATAAAACAAACAAAAAAGAAACCCAGCCAATTGCACTCTGACAGCTCAGAGACGACTGGAGAGGGAATCCTTTTTGCTAACCAGATGTCCCGGCTGGTAGGAGTTCAAGCTAAGTGACAAATGTACGGGCTAGTAGTAGTTCAAGCTAACTGACACATCAAGCAATTTTACTTCTTCACCCCTTCTGGGGTGCTATTAAAGTTTTTGTCACTAGGAAGGAGCCCCAGTTAGCTACAAATTGTTTTCTTCACTGTTTGCCCAGTGAAAACAACGGGTGTGTGTAAGGAGCCTGGCATTCTTCAAAGCACCAGGGCCTCTTTAACGAGAGAGAAGCTGTCAGGGAAGATGGACAATGTACCTTTTGTTAGGGCAACACAGTGCCTTTCAAAATCATATTTGTTTTTACACTCAGTCTATTTTCACACAACCGTGATGCGAAACACAGTGAAGTACAATAATTTGGATCTATCTGCTTACAAAAAATATAACAAATAGTAGTACAGCCTTTTGAAAATCAGAATTTTCAAGGAGAAGGTGAAAAGTTCTCTCTAACTTGGAATTGCACTGGTAAACAACTTGTACTGACCAAAGGGGAGCTACAGCACACATGGACACACTGGAAATGAACAAAGGATAAAAAACACATTCATTCAGAAAGAATTAGATTTTATGAAAGTAGATTCTTTTAGTTTGCTTTTCTATATCCCAGGCATCTGCATTTCTAAGTATATCCATAGAAGAGTAAGTTATATCCACCAGGGGAGCTTTTTAACATCTACAAATTTCCCTGACTCCAGCAACAATACCGACAGTTTGTTGGGTTTTCCCCCAAAATTCCTTGGTGAGGAAAGGCCATCACCAGAGAAATCTTATTTTCTCAGGCTAATATTATTACTTTATTACACAGTGGTATAGTAACTGACGCCTTAAGGAAGCATTTCTTTGCTAAGAGAAGTAACCCCGGCATCAGAAGCGGTTAGTGAGATTCTGCCCAGGCCTCTGGGAATACGGAATGCCTGTTGTGTTATGTTTTTCCAGGGAGGTTTCATAATGTAAATGGCCTGGTCTTGCACCATCTTCACCACTGTTGCTATGACTGAGCCTGCTCTCGTGTCCCCTATGTCAGCCCATCACTTGACCATTTTCTTCCTTTTCAATGACCCTCTACTTTCCCAAAGATGATGCTCTTCTTCCAGGAACTGGTCTTTCCTGATACCATGTCCCAAGTATGTGAGGCGAACTCTGAACATCATTGTTTCTAGGGAGCATCTAGTTGTACTTCTCCTAAGACACAGTTCTCTATAAAGCCCAGTCTCTCTGATGATTTGCTCAGCATACAGATTGAAAAAGTATGGCGAGAGGATACAGCCTTGATACACATCTTTCTGGGCATCAACTGATGAAGTAGTCTCTTGTTTTATTTAAACAACTGCATCTTGGTTCATGTGCAGGCTCAGAATGAGTATCTTGAAGTATTCTGGAATTCTCATTCTTCTCAATGTTACCCATAATTTTCTTTATGAGCCACACCGTAGAATGTCTTTGCCTAGTAACTAGATTGCCTTTCAAAGTAAGTAGACACATACCTTAAGGTAATTTTCATATGAGAGAAAATAATATTTTTGGTACTTCTTTGCAGTTAATTTGAGTGTTGACTTGGATTTCTGTGTTGTTTTATACACCTAGGGACATACCCCATACTATTTTCAATGCTTCTTACTTCCTGTTGAGCCGATTCTGACTCATGGTAATTCCACGTGTGTCAGAGTTGGAGCTGGTATCCACAGGGGTTTCCTAGCTGTCACTTTTTGGAAACAGGTTGCGGAGCCTTTCTTCTGGGTGCTTCTTGGTGAGTTCACACTCGCAAGCTTTTTTATTAGCAACCTAGATCCACACTGTCTGTACCATTCAAAGTTCTTAAGAATCCTCATACAAGTATTGATTACAAATCAAAGAATGAAAAGACACACCCCCTCTCCATAAAGAGCTTATGATTTTTACAATCATAACAGGTAAATAATGATTAAAGACCTAACAAGTATATCATTCAATTGTACAGTTGACCCTTGAATAACTTTAGAATTTGGGGCACTGAGCCAACCCTCACCCCATTCTTTCATGCAATCAAACATCAGACTCCCTCAAAACGTAACTACTAATAGCTCACTGTTCACTGGAAACAAAAAATATCTTGCATGTTATATTGTACTCTATGCAGCACCCATAAAACTACATTTTCAATATAAAATAAAAAGGAATTTTGCAAAAACTGCAAGGTTTTCATCCCTATAGGCACAGCTACAGCAAAACCTTCACCAATTTCCTGCAATAATTTCTCTTGACATGGTGGGAAACCACTGCTGTGGTCCTCGGTCTACAGTGCTTATCAAGCACCTTTTCTGGGAATGTCATGACTTTTTCTTGCATCTTGGAACCACTGTCAGCATCACTAGTTGCAATACATATGGGTCCCACGGTGTCATTCAAGATGCCTATCAAACAGCACCCTGGTAGCTGGTTGCTTACATTGGACCACTTCCATCACAGAAAGGGCACCATTTTGTTTTTGCTAGAATAGACACTTACTCTGGACACTTACTCTTGCTTTCCCTGCATGCATTGCGTCTGAAATCATAAGGCTCACAGGATTCTCAGGGTTTGGCATTCAGACCTAGTAATCTTCCATGATGAGAATGTTACATGTCCACAATGAGATCTGCTGTGAGAGTCAAACAATTGAAAGGCAGTTTTCTGAGAGGTGTGGCCTGCTTCCAATATAAATGGATACTGTGGGAAAGCTAGTTTGCCTCTTTGCTTGATCTAGAACGTGCATTTGGCTCATTGATCTCCCATTCTATAGATTTGAGCCAACAGTCTGCTTTATGGCCTGTCAATCCTGGGAGTCAACAGCAACCAGCTATTTGACCTACCACACCTGTATTCAATCACCTCAGCAGCCACAAGCCATCATCTTCCTGCTGATTTTGTGTTCATGAGCCTCATACTTATGCAAATCAGGAGAAGCCCATATCCTAACACCTTACACACAGGTTTGGAACTCGTCTGCACCTACAAGTGCAGGTGTACAAGCCTTGTGTTCGATACAAACCTCTGTATATACAGACATAAACGCCACGGGTTTTGCTTCTCTAAAGACCCCAGCCTAAGACCCTTGCTCATGGCTATAAAGTCAGTTTTGACCCACAGGGACCTTACTATACAACAGAGTAGTGCTCCATAGGATTTCTGAATCTGTAAATCTTTACAGGGACAGTTAGTTTTCTCTTTCTCCCATGGAGAAGTTGGTAGGTTTGAAATGCCAATCTTTCAGGTAACGGCCCAATGCTTTCCCCTAATGTGCTCCTGGGCTCCTTTTATAGTCTACATGGCTGGAAAATTCTCTAGACAAATCCACCAAAGAAACCCTCTGCAAACCCTTGTGTGTGCACTAAGCGTTTTCCTAGGGAAATCCGTTACTTGCACACTGTTCCTTCTACTCTGTGAAGAGAGGTGCCGCTGACAAACACGAGCATGCCCTTTGTGACCATGGCTGGGCCTTTGCATGAGAGGTCTGGCCCTGGGTACTCTGTAGAAATTCCATCCCAAATTCATTATTTTGATAAATGCCCTGTTTTATGCCAACATTGGCTTGCCTTCAGAATTGGCATGCTTCCTAGAGATCACCCGTCAGCTGCTCACATGCTCAGTGATGTCACTCCACACCCTGGCTGCAGACAAACGATGCCTGGGGAGAGGCGGAAGTTTCCCACTGAAGTGAAGTATGGGGCATGTTTATATATCTCATCACATGCTCTGTACCAAACACGCATCTCAGGGTCTGGTTCACTGAACTCACAGATACCATGGATTCCAGGAAGGGAGCGTGGAGAACTCAAGGGGAATGTGGGACCAGAAGAAACAGCGAGAGGAGAGAATGATGTGCAATGGAAGAGCTTTCACTTGTTGCAAAGGAAATTTCAGGGTTTAACAAAAGGAGAATTTTGGAAAAACTAGAATTGTTAGCTGCAGAAAGTTTCGAAGGCATGTGGTGAAATTTCTTTTGAAAAATAATGACTTCTCCCTTTTCTGAGATGCATTGAGTTAGCAATACTTTGCTTGAATTCAGAGAGCTAATGTCTACTTAAGACTCTATTAAGGTATCTGCCGCAGCCAGGTCTAGGTGATGGCTTTGTATCATTAAGAAATGGATAGTGCGAGATTGCCAAGAAAGGATCCTCCTACCAAGTTCTTTCTTGTTATTTCCTGGGCTCAGGAAGAAAATTCTTGGGTTTGCTGCAAGTAAAAAGGGAAAGAAGTGTAATTTATAAGGAAAAACACAACAACAAAAAGAAGTACAAACACCTTGAATGCTTAACAGAGTGCCAGCGACTAATCAGCTATTCAATCACTATTCTCTTCGTAGCTAAAACCGTATTTAATCTTTGGCTTAGGAAAGTAAGGCATGTGTGTACGTGTGTGTGTGTGTGTGTGTGTGTGTGTGTGTGTGTGTGTAGCAAAAGAAATGGGGGGTGGGAAATAAAGGCTATTGTTGGAGTCGATGAGTAAATATTTCATCTCAAAGCACAGAATGTTCTGATGGAATATATTATCTGTGACTGGAGAATGAATAACAAATATTATGAAGCTGAGTATACTTTAGATTTACTTATTAAAACTTGGTTGTGTTTGTTTTCATAAACTTTGCTTACTAAAAATTATTTGACACAACTGATCTTCATTCAAAAAACGCGACTGAGCACTTTCTGTCTGCTTTTCCAGTGACTGAATTTGTTGAGAGCAGATCCAAGTCACATCAATTGGAATTCATAATTGTTCTTAGATTAAGACTAAGATAAGTGTGATACCAAAGTTTATTCAACTATGGTTTACATATGTCCTTGGTTCATTTTAGAGACATCGTTATCATTTTATGGAAGAACATTATAAATTATCCCTATGGGGAATAAAATAATTTTATTGGTCGTGGTGTGGAGGTCATG
Organism: Tenrec ecaudatus; assembly: GCF_050624435.1. Taxonomy (NCBI): domain Eukaryota; kingdom Metazoa; phylum Chordata; class Mammalia; order Afrosoricida; family Tenrecidae; genus Tenrec; species Tenrec ecaudatus. Next base: position 105,365,618 of record NC_134530.1, read on the forward strand.
AGTTGGGCTGTGATTTGCAAGGTCTTCAGTTCAAAACCATTAGTCACCTCAGGAGAAAGATAGGGCTTTCGACTCCGGGAAAGTGTCACCATTTCAGACTCACAGGGGCACTTATAGCCTATTTCATAGGGTCACTGTCAGTCGGCATCAACCTCATGGCGGTGAGTTTGGCTTATTGATAGTGTCAGCAGGTTAGTCAGTGGTATAGAGTTTAGGACATTGCTGAGAAAAGGAAACTGCACATGTAGAGGCTGCCTTTTAAACCACAGCAGGTGAGTTGTTGACTTGTACAGATTAAAAGCAAAAGTGATTGGACGCTATTTGCATAAACAGTGAGGGCTGGGGATAGCATGAAACTTTCAATGACACTCACTCACAAAGGCCAAGTCATGCCTGCTGGACTAATGCATGTTGTAAAAACAAAAAGCAAAGAGAGCATGAAAATAGTAAATATATGGTAATCTTGGGTCACCGTACACTGGGCACCCTCAAAGGAAGAGCTGTGAACCAAAGTGCAATGACCACTAATTCCATGACATCTGAGGGCAGTCATCTGCTTCTTTTCACACTAGGGTGGGTGTTTCAGCCTTAAGTCCAAGGGAGTGGTATGTCAGTCCCTTCAATTTGCTACAGGTTGCTTTGAGGTAGACACCAGCTCACTTAACAGGGTTTCTAGTGTGGCTTGTGAAGTTAGGCTGGGGAACAAATCCAGTGACACACATCTGTGCAGAACACAGAACTTTAGATCAAGAAGTAATTCCATATCAAGAAGGCATCCCAGCCTGGTAGGACTCAAGTCCATAAGTCGGATACTAGTCCAGAAGTCCCTCCTCAGGCTGGTGATGCAGAAAGGTGAATTGGGAAGCAGGAAGCTCATAAGCCAATGGGTGCAGATATATGAATCCCAGGTCAGTGAGACCCTGGCAGGGCATCAGTAGCTCTCAGAGGCCCACGTGGGACGACCTCTCAAGGCAGGCAGGCAGGCAGGCAGGCAGGCAGAGTTTTAGCAGGCAGGAAGGCAGAAACACACACACACACACACATACACGCACACACACACATGTGGCTTCCTTATGAGAAGACCACACCTGCAAGGAGGCAACGTCAGCCTGCAGCCTGACTAACAGATTGGACTTCACCTGTACACTTTCATCAAAATTCAACTTGATACAAGATTATCTAATTGCCACAGGTATTGTGCACTTCAAAAGGCCAGAGTCTAAAGTCTCAGTGTCTATATCCATTGGAAACTAGGTCAAAGGTGTCCATTTAGGAATCAGGGTTATTGTCCACCTGGGGTATATAGAAGTGATGCTAAGTGTTTCCCCCATGGCAACTTGCCTGACCCGGTTTACCCACCAACAAAGTGTAACTGCGTCCTCTGAGACAAGTAGGTCATCTACCTCTTGAATTTCCAGTGGGGTTCGCAGATCATTCTTGTAGGGGTGTCTGTTGATTTGGGGTGACCATGGAACCATGTTATATGGCAGGAACTGATGGTTCCCCCTGCTCCTCTCATCCTGAGAAACTGATCCCAGCTGAGATGAGCCCTCCTCTGGTGAAGTGGTTTTTAAGATGTTCGCATGAGGAGGGGCATATGGTTTAGAGATGCCAGGCAGGCTCCCACCTCATTGCTTGGGCTACCAAAGAAGATGACACGACCTGAGAATAGAAGCCTACCCTTGACTTGGTATTTCTCCTTATAGTATTGGACTCCTGTAATATTTTCCCCTTTGTGATTGACTAACTTTAATCTGAGAAACTGACTTCACTCGGCATGACGGCTTCCATGTCCATCCATGTCATGAGGTGGTTTGTGGTTACATCACTGTTTTTTGAGGGATGTAAAGTATTCCATTGTGTTTATGTATCAGAATTTCTTTATCCAAGAGAATGCCTTTATTTTGGATTATGCTTTAATGTTTGCATAACTACCATCCTTGAAAGAAAGAAACAAAATTTCTCTCTGGAATAAAGATATGACATATTCACTGTCCATCATAAGATATTTGGAGTCCCTAAGTCAGGTGTTTTCTCCTATAAAGCAACCCATAATGAGTTCATGTATCTGGTCTTGAGTTATTTTGTAGAAATTAGGACTTAAGGAGTGTATGCAAATGCTGGTACTTGACCTTGTGTAATTGCTGAGTTTTAAATGATCCTATGGTTTTTTACTCAGGAGTCTGTGGCTTTTGTCAACATTTTGCCTAAATGAGGTAAGGGACTTGTAGGGTATAATATATTTCCCCAAACTCACTGCACTGTCATCGAGCTGATGCTGACTCATGATGACCCTATGGTCAGGGAGAAGTGCCCCTGTGATTTTCTGAGACTGTAACTCTTTACATGAGTAGAAATCCCCTATCTTCTCCCTCAGAGATACAGGTGGTTTGAAACAGCTGACCTTTCGAATCACAGCCACGACATATCCACTACACCATCAGTGCCCCACAATCTGTTTTAAATGTTCAACAATCTTATTTGACATGTTGCATTTCATACACATAAATAACCGAGTCATGATAATACTTCAGAAGGACACACTTTCCCAAGACCTTTAACTTTCCTATTAAGTTTAAGCAGAAAATCTTCTCTAAGGAAAAAAAGGCTACAGATTAATGTAAATGAAGAAAGAAGTAAAACGAGATGATGGGAAAATAAATAGTGAGCGAAGAACAGGTGAAAGAAATGGGCAGGGTATAGGTTGAAACCAATACCTTGTCTATCAGTCCATCCTATTGTGGTGGCGTGTGTTACTGTGATGCTGGAAGCTATATCACTAGTGTTTCACATGCCAGAAGAGGCAACTCAAGTGAGCAGGTTTCAGCAAAGCCTCCAGACTAAAAAGAGACCATTAAGAAGGACTTGTCCCCTGACATCAGAGGAGGGGGCCTCTGAAACACTACTGCAAAGCTTCGAAGCCTTGTCAGATACTGAGAGCCTGACCAAAGGAAGCAGCATATTGTTGGAGATGCTGCCAGAGGATGGGCCTCTGCCGTGTGAAGGCACTAGAAATGTGACTGAAGGGGAGCTGACTTCTTGGAAGGGAATCGCCCATGGGGATGTGAGTCAGTCAGGCAAAGCCCGTGGGAGTAGTGCCCGGAAGATCTTCAGTTGTAGATGGGCATGACTCAAGGTAAAGAGAAATAGCTGCAATTTTTTTAATGATCAGAACTTGGAACATATGAAGTATGAATTTAGGAAAATTGGAATGGTCAAAAATGAAATGGAATGCATGAAGATCAATATCATAGGCATTAGTGAGCTGAAATGGATTCGTATTGGCCATCTTGAATGAGAAAATCATATGATTTACTACGCTGGGTATAACACAATCAAAAGGAATGACATCATGTTCATCGTCAGAAAGGATCTTGATAAATCCATCACGAAGTTCAATTGTTCGTGATAGGATTACATCTCTCTGCCTTCAAGGAAATTCAATCAATAGAACTATTATCTGAGAAGGTGAGCATCATGGAATGCCAGTTTAATAGAACAAAGTGTTCTTGCCTTGAGAGAGTACTTGAGTGGAGGCCCAATGTCCTTCTGCTACCTTAATACTAAACCTATAAATATATGTACATAGATATTTTCCTCATCATCATATATTTACATATGTACATGCCTGGTTTTAGACCTCTATAAATGCCCTTTGCCTCCTAGTTCTTTCCTCTATTTCCTTTTGCTTTCTTCTTGTGTCACTCTCATGCTCAGCTTTCATTTGGGTTTCAGTTATTCCTCTCAGTTACATAGCCCTTTATCAATCTCTATTAGGCCTCTTACACCTTCTTCAAGACACTCATATATGTATAAGGAAGAGGTTTATATACAATAGCAATTATCCATTAAGAAAACATCCCAACCCAGGCCAGTCCAAGGCCATAAGTTTGATATTAGCCCATATATCTGATACCAATCTGTAAAGTTCTCTTCAGACTCACAAAACACATGTAATGAAGTCAAATGCAGGACAATCACAAGCCAGTGGGTAGAAATTCTTTGGGTCCAGTGGTGTTGTAAACATCTCAGTGCTAGCAGAGGTCTTTCTGTGGTTTCTCCAGCTGCAGAGGTCTGGTCGCATCAGGGCAGGTCCACGTGGCTTTTCCAGCTCAGGGCACTAGGGTAAATCCATGTGTCTTGTCAGGTGCAATGTCTCCCAGGGAAGTCAGCAGAGAGAGGGAGGTGTCTCCTGCCTCCAAGGAGGAAGTACCAGATTGCCCAGAATTTTCAGGAGAAGGCCATGCCCACACCGAAGCCTCATTGGCTATGATCTGATTGACAGACTAGGACTCCACCCCTTCACTTGTAATTCTCTCAAATTGACAATTATATAACTACCACAGGACCCAAAAGGTGATCAGATGTTCCGCTTTTGGTGGGACAGTCCTGATTTTTAACAATTTTTCCAACGTCCCTCGGCATTTTTCAAAAGTCCTGATTTTTAGAAAGAATGCACAACAAGCTAGGGTATACGGTTTTCGGCTGCCATGTGGCTATTTCGCCAGGATATGAGTTTTATCAATGGTGTCCCGCTGGTGTCCCGCTTTACCAATGTTAAAATCTGGTCACCTTATGAACTGAACATCCCCTTACAGAAGGGTCATGGGGAGGAGATGAGCCAGTCAGGGTGCAGTGTAGCAATGATGAAACATACAACTTTCCTCTAATTCTTAAATGCTTCCTTCCCCGGCCCACCCCAGCCCCCACCACCACTATCATGATCCCAATTCTACCTTACAAATCCGGCTAGACCAGAGGATGTACATTAGTACAGATATGAACTGGAAACACAGGGAATCCAGGACAGATGATCCCTTCGGAACTAGTGGTGAGAGGGTGGAGGAAAGGTGGGTAGAAAGGGGTAACTGATTACAAGGATTTGCATCTAACCCCCTCCCTGGGGGACAGACAACAGAAGTGGCTAAAGGGAGATGCCAGACAGTGAAAGATATTACAAAATAATAATAACAACTTATAAATAAATTATTTAATATATTATAAATAATATAAATATAATAATTATTATAAATAATAATTTATAAATTATCAAGGATTCATGAGGGAGGGGGGATTATGACAAGTTGATACCAAGGGCGCAAGTAGAAAGTAAGTGTTTTGAGAATGATGAGGGCAACAAATGTACAAATGTGCTTGACACAATGGGTGGATGTATGGATTATGATAAGAGTTGTATGACCCCCCAATAAAATGATTAAAGAACCCAAACAACCTATTATCCAAATTTATGCACCAACCACAAAAGCTAGTTAATAGTGATGAACAAATTAAAGAATTCTATTAACTACTTAAGTCAGAAATTAATCAAATATGCAATCAAGATACATTGATAGTTATTGATGATTGGAATGCAAAACTTGGACAAAAAGAGGAATGAACAGTAGTTGGAAAATATGGGCTTTGTGGTAGAAATGAAGCTGGAGACTGTGCGATAGAATTTTGTACAACCAATGACTTGTTCATACCAAATACTTTTTTTGACCAGCACAAAAGGCTAGTCAAAAAAAAAGCGTGGACTTCCCCAGATGGAGTACGTAGAAATCAAGTTGACTACATCTGTGGTATTGCCAGAGAAGTGCAATATCAGCAGCTACAACCAGACCAGGAGCAAACTGTAGAGCAGGTCACCAATTGCTCAAAAGCAAGTTCAGGACAAAGCTGAAGAAAATTAAAACAATTCCACAAGAGCCAAAATATGACCTTGTGCTTATCCCACCTGAATTTTGAGGACATCTCAAGAACAAATTTGACTCATTGAACACTGATGACAGAACACCTGATGAGCCATGAGGGGACATCACAACCATCACTCCCGAAAAGGCCATTAAAAAGACAGGAAAGAGATGAAGGGTCAGAGTGGATGTCAGAAGAGCCTCCAAAACTTATTCTTAATTGTAGAGTAGGCAAAGCAGACCGAAGAAATGATGACGTCAAGGGGCTGAAAAGAATATTTCAAAGGACAGCTCAAGAAGATAAAACCAAATATAGCAAAATGTGCAAGGACCTAGAAGCATAAAACCTAGAATTATAAAAAGGGAAGAAGATGCTCCATACATCTGAAACTGAAAGAAACAAAAAAATGAAAGAAATTTTAAAAATCAAGCTTTGAGTTGGAATTTTGAAAGATTCTGTAGGTAAAATATCAAGAGATGATGGGAAGCATTAAGATTCTGTAGGCAAACTTTCAGGAGACAATAGGAAGCATCAGGAGATGATGGGAATCTACACAAAGTCACTGTACCAGAAAGGAAGAGTCAAGGGCACACCCTTTCAGCTAGTAACATATAAGCACAAACCAAAGGTATTAAAGGAGAAGTTCAAACTGCACTGAATGCATTAGCCATAAACGGGGCTCCAGGAGTTGATAGCATACCCAATGAAATGTTTCAGAAAGCTGAAGCAGTCCCGGAAACACGTGCTAGTCTAGGCCAGGATATTTGGAAGACAGGCAATTGGCCAACTGACTGGAAGAGATCCATCTTTGTACTTATTCCAAAGAAAGATGACCCCACATAATTCTCAAACTTTAGAACCATGTCACCGACACCACAGGGTAGTAAAATTCTGTTTAAGATCATCCAACAAAAGTTGCAACAGTACATTGACAGGGAACTGTCAGATGTCCAGGCTGAATTCAGAAAGGGATGTGGAAGAAGGGGTATTATTACTGATATCAGATGGATCTTGGCTGAATGCAGAGAATCCCAGAAAGATATTTACTTGTGTTATCTTTGCTATGCAAACACATTCAACTGTGTGAACTATAACAAACTGTGGATAACCTTGAAAAGAGTGGGAATTCTAGAATACTTCATTGTGTTCATGAGGAACCTGTAAACGAATCAAGGTAGTATGTCAGCAGAACAAAGGTATACTTCAAGATTTAAAATCAGGAAAGGTGTGTGTCAGGGTTGTATCTTCTCACCATACTTGTTCAATATGTATGCTGAGAAAATCATCAGAGAAGCTGGGTTATATGAAGAAGAGTGTGGCATTCAGAATGGAAGAAGGGTGATTAACAACCTGTGATATGCATCCGACAAAACCTTGCTTACTGAAAATGAAGAAGACTTGAAGCACTTGCTGATGCAGACCAAAGATTGTAGCCTTTAGTATGGATTACAACTCAACGTAGAGAAGACCGAAATCCTCAAAACTGGACCAATGAGTAACATGAAAAATGGAGAAAAGTTTGAGGTTGTCAAGAAATTTGTCTTGCTTGGATCCACAGTCAGTGCTCATGGAAGCAGCAGTCAGATCAAAAGATGTATTGCCTTAGGTCAATCTGCTGCACAAGACCTCTTTCAAATATTGAAGAGCAAGGAGGTTACTTTCGGGACTAAGATGCGCCTGACCCAAGCCATGGTATTCTTTATTGTATCATATGCAAGGGAGAGCTGGACATTGAATAAGAATGATGGTAAAAGAATCAATGCATTTGAATTGTGGTGTTGGAGAAGACTATTGAAAGTATCAAAGACTCCTAAAAGGGCAAAACAATCTGTTTTGGAAGACGTACAGCCAGAATGCTCCTTTAGAGGCAAGGATGGCCTCCAGTCCCCGGAGAAGTACATCATGTTTGGTAAAGTGGAAGGGCAAATTAAAAAAGGCAGGCCCTCAACAAGCTGGATTGACACAGTAGCAGCATCAACAGACTCAGGCACAGGGACAATTGTGAGAACAGCACAGGACCTTGCAGTGTTTCGTTCTATGGTACTTAGTGTAGCTATGGGTCAGAACCTACTCAACGACACCTAACGACAGCAACATAGGTTTTTGGGCCTGGTCTGGACCAAGGCAGCCTCTTGTACCAGCTTCTCGAGAAGACAAATGACCTGGCTGAATTTCAAAGCACCTGCCTTCAGTTTTTCACAGAGCTTACCTCCCCAGACAGAACACAGCCCCACTCTCCCTAGCATGTTTCCTAAGAACAACATAATTTACTGACTGGATGTCACCTGGTCTGAAACTTGCAACAGCAGCACAAAGAACCTCCCTTCGCTTACCGTCCCATATGCTACTTCCCTGACCTAACTCGTTGGGTCGAGGAACCCTCCCAGGGGCTTAAGATGCCTCCGTTCCTTTCTCTGCTCTCCCTGTCCTCCTGGGAGTTCTTTCCCTGCCTCAATAAAATCTTTCTCAACTTCACATGCCTGGCTAAACTCTATCTCTGTTCTGCGCCTCCATCTCCAACCTCTCAATAGGTTCAAAACTTGTTTTTATTTAGATGAAAGTAAGTTACAATTGGGGGGAGGCTGTTTTCATAAAATGGCTATATAATAGGCATACTTTTATTGAAAATACAGAATGGCCACATCATAGGGAGAGATTTGGTTTAGTATATTTCATGTATTTGTAAATGGAAAACATTTATTGCACTGTATGAATAGAGCAAGCTGTGAATAACTCATTTAAAATGCAAACTGATGAAGGCAGAAAGAAATCGACATTTTTCTAGTGTTCAAATCATGTACCATGTGTCCTAAATACTGCTGAATTCACCATTTGGAAGACTAATCATATGTGGAACATGCCATTACTTAGTGTATGACTTACTATGTCTTAATTATAACAGTGTCAGTAAAAACTGCAAACCCAGTTACTTAAATATTGGTTACTTTCAAAAGCCAGATCTCTTCATCTACTCAGCAAAATAGATTTATATGTAAGAGTTTGTTCATTTCACTTTAATGAAAAGGAAGAAAAAATAAAGTGGAATGAACTGAAAAAAAACCATAAATCATGAGCCTTCTTTAACTAGAATAAATATTGGATAAACACAAGGCACTGTGACTGATTAAAAAATACTGAACATAGTGATTTAGAAAAAAGACATGAAGAAGAGAAGGCAGCTTCCACTTAGGAGAAAGGCATCACTGATTTCTCAGTCAACTAAGAACGCCCACAGAGGTAATTATGGCCACTACTGTTATTAAACATGCACTGCAGATCCATCTCAATCAAGTAATTACTCTGTTGATGAAAGGACAAGGATGATCAGCTATATGAATGACATATACATATAAGGAGGTCTGAAAAAATCATATATAGAGGAATTAATAAATCATAGATAGAGGAATTAATAAAACATCTAAAACTATTCATCCAAATCTTTACCTGATGTCTAAAACTGGTAGAGCAATCAAATTTTCCATTTTAGAAACTGATGGTAGCTAACATCTCATTTTGCATTCTCATTCATCTCTTCAGTGTGGAATGAATCAAATAAAATTAATCAGCATACAGTGAGAACCCCAGGGGCTGTATTTCCTTGCTAGGAGCACCGAGAGGTGAAACATATAAACTGGGGAAGATGTAACCCAGGGAGCTTTCAGTTTATTTGAGCAGTATGGCAGAATGAAAAAGGCAAAAAGTAAGATTTAGATAGTGGTTTGGGTTAAAATGCTGCTAGATAAGCTAGGTTTAGTGGACAAATTAATTTTGCTAACAATAATAGTTGGGATTTAAGGATTGGGAAACAAGAAGTGAGGGTGGTCTGGAAGGCACCCAGATGATGAAGCCCATGGTGAGCTGCTTAGCTGCTAACGGAAAGGTTGGGGTTCAAACCCAGCAGCTGCTGTCTGAGCTACAGGCCGAGGCAGTCTGCTTCTGAAAGCTCTGGAGGCTTGGAATCCTGTGGAGCAATTAGTGTTACTGGGGCCCAAAGGGTTGCTGACTTAAAGGGATTCCATGACTCGTGGCAACAACAAGATGGTCTAGAGAGGCATCCAAGGGCAAGTGTACTTTGATTCATATCTTGACGAACAGTAACATGTGACTGAGTAGAGAGTACTAAGGTTCAGAGAGGTCTCCAAACTGCTGCCTGATGGTCAGATTCAGGCTATAAATTGTTTTTGCTTAGCCAGGAACCCAAGAGTGGTTTGTGCAGATTTCAATGAATGAAAAAAAAACAATCAAAAGAAAAGTAATACTACACAGCACTGAAAATTATATTAAGTCTAAATTTCTGCATTCGTAACGAATTGGAATACGGTCACTCCCCATCTGCTTACCTCTATAGCTGCTCCCCCCACTTATCTATCAGTGTGTCCTACCGTGGTGGGGCGTGCTCTTGCGATGCTGAAAGCTAAATCACGAGTATTTCAGCTACCAGCAGGGTCACTCTTGGTGAATAGACTTTAGCGGAGCTTCTAGACCAAACAACAGAGTAGGGAGAATTGAGGCACTCAACTTCTGAAAACCCAGCCCCTGAAACCCTCGTGAACAGCAGTGGGACATTGTCCGATGGAGTGCCGAGAGCAGGGCCTTTCAGATCGCAGAGAGGTCACCGTCAAGTGCAGTTTCTGCAGCAGTGGCCTCCGACAGAACCGGGTGGAGACGGCACGTGACCAAGCAGTGTTTCCCTCGGTTGTGTCTAGGGTAGCGTGGATCGGATCTTGATCGATGGCACCTAACGAAAACAACAACGGATGCTTCTGTGCTCCCTGAGGACGAGTGATAGAGACTAAGTATCTCACCAAGCCTAAAATATTCTTGATCTGGAGTGTAAAAACCAAGCCTGTAAGGGAACAATCGACCATAATGGTGGAAAGGAACGTTGTTGTTAGCTGTAATCGAGTCACACTGACTCAGTGTGGACCTGTGCCCATTGTGCCACGCCATGCTCATGTGTGGGATTATACCTTGGTGATCCCTAGGTTTTTCATTGACTGGTGTTTGGAAATTATTGCTCGGCCTTTCTTCCTTGTCTACCTTACTCTGGAAGCTCTACTGAAAGCCTTTCAGGCTCACAGCTACCTGCAACCCTCCGCTGACAGGTGGCTGGTGGCTGCCTAGGAGCTGAATTCAAGAATTCAAGAATTCCATCATTGAACCACCAATGCTCCCAGGGAATCTCCGCAGACCTACACAGAGAGCGAGCTCTGGTGCTTAGACCGCACAGCTGAAGAGGGGGCCATTGAGGATTTTGAATACAGGAAGCAGCCGATTCACAAACTCTCTTTGCTTCTTTAATGTATTACCTCGGCTGGCAAGTGTGTGTGAGGTGAACAAACAAGGCTTTTGGATTTTTAGGTGCCTGTTGCTTTACACTTGCTGCTTTCGAAAAGAATGAAGAGCTGCTCTATAGGAGAGATGCTCCATTTACTCTCAAGTGGTCCATCCTGCCCTCGCACAGGTGTGCTGTGAGCAGTACTCGCATTTTGACAAGGTTGGACGAAAGAACAATACTCTGCATTTGTTGGACATCCAGCACTAAGAGTAGGCTCCATTATTGCATTCTATTAGATTGCATTATGTTCTTCTCCTATCCTTTTTTTTCCTTTTTCTTCTTTTTTTAAAAAAATTAATAAATCTTTTTATTGGGGCTCATACAACTCTTATCACAATCTGTACATACATCAATTGAGCAAAGCACCCTTATACATTCATTGCACTCGTCATTCTCAAAATTCACCTTCCACTTGAGTTCCTGGAATCAGCTCGGTTTCCCCTTTCCCCCCCCTCCTCCCCCTCCCCGCTCCCCCCTTCCCCCTGGTCCCTTGATAGTTTATAAATAATTATTATATCTCATCTTACACTCCCCGGCGTCTCCCCTCACCCACCTCCCCATTGCCCACCTCAGAATATAAAAAGTAGGGGTTGGGGAAAACCCCTAAAAGGGGGCAGTATTGACCCCCTCCAAAAAACCAAATTAGCAACAATCTCAGCTCACTTCAGAGAGTTAGGTAGGGCCAGGCTCATTAGAGAAAATAATTCAGACAAAACAAACTACAGAGTGAGGCCAAGCGTGAGACCCACTCCTGTGGCGGTTTCCATGACACGCATCAAATGGCAATTTCTCCTGTAATATTTTGGGACACAGTGAAACCAAGCCCCCTCAGAGGTGAAATCTAAGATGAGTGTGGAGGAGCACATGCAAAGAACATCACAGAAAAGGGGAAACGAACTCTGGGAAGCATGGTTAAAAAGTACCAGACTCAGTGTATAATGGAGCCTTCAGTGGCCTAGAGAAATCCAATACAAACCAAATTCAGACTACATGCCCGTGCTTCCAGCCATATTTACTTCCAAATGATGCTGACTTTTAAAAAATCTTCAGGTGCAATTCTCTAAGAGAAACAAGTCTGGCTTAAAGGTACATTCTTCCATGTTATGAACACGAGGTAAAGGACTATAATTTCAGGGTTCAAATATTTTAAAATTAAAAACAGATCTTTAATTTTTTTCTCTTTTGAAAAAACAAAAATTTTTTTTTTCTGAGACAACATTGGAACTTCCAGCAGAAAGGGTTAGGTTGTACAGACATTAATGGAGAATGTTATTGAAGGAGGAAATAAATGAGTTTAACAGTTTTAATACAGTTTGAAGTCATCCATAACTCGTCTTGGAGTTCATTCCAGAAAAGTATCAGTATAGGCAGGGGTAATGACAAATTCTGGTTTAGAATTGGGTAAAGGTTTGAAATAGGAGTAAGCTCAAGTCTTAGAAATGCAAAATGGATGACATTTAGGAATAATCGATCACCCAGATGGGGGAGAAATGACGTTTAGCCCCATATTTCAACAGACTCTCATAAATATTCACCTAAAATGGCACAGCTTTCAAAGGACACCGATCTAGATGCAGACACACACATGGACATGGACAGACACAAGCATTAGCAAGTGAAAAAACTCCCTAGGTCAAAATTGTAGCTGTGCAATTGTTTCTGGAAAAAGAACGTGATTTCTTATTCTGGCTCAGAATGCAAAAGCATGACTTTCCCATAACATATTTTCTAATGGATCCCCCAGTCATGGTGTCTTATGGAAGCATAATTTATGTAGTGGATGACAAGAGGTTTATAATATCTGGAACTCATTTAAAGTCTTTAGATGGGAAAAAATTGAGACCCAATTAAAACTTTAATAAATGACTGTACTGAATATAAATATATTAAATTAGTGTGCTTGCAAGATGGAATTAGAGAAGTTATGGGAGTCTGAATTTTAATTCTATTTCAATCAGGAAACTGTTATAACTCTGAGAATTACTTGGTAATGGGGCTGTTTACAATGAAGTAAAACTGAATTTAAATAGCAATATTTAGCCCATGACTTATAACTCATGAAGTCTCAGTCTCAAAGCATGTTGAGATCCCAATGGGGAAAGGTCTGTAAGGAACGAGGAGATAAGCCAATTGTTGCCTAGAAAAACCCTAGGGACTGATGCGTCAATGCAGGCCAGCCTGCGAGGGTCTGGCATGAAGAAATGCAAGAGCTCCATGTGGTAGGTGAGACGCAGCTGTCAGAGTCTGTCAGGGCGTAGCTCTGATGAGCAGAATGTGTTGCCACACCTTGGTTTTGGAGAGAGACCAGGAGTAGATGTACCATGTGTTTTGTTAAAGTCGGACCACAAAGGGGGTGGGAGTGTTAGACATAAGGTGAGTAGGGTACACACCCTAGGTTGTCTAACTATCCAAACCAAAGGCAATCAGCTCAATCTGGATGGAGGTTCTAAGTGGAAGAGACTGGTTTCTCGACACACTGGCCAGCCAACTGTGCTGGTTAAGATGGCAGCTCCAAAAACCAAACCCCAAAAGTCACTGGCATTGAGTGGATACCAACTCATAGGGACCCTAGAGGACAGGGTATAACTGCCCCCTATGAGTATCTGGGACTGTACCTCTTTATGGGAGTAGCAAGCCCCATCTTGCTCCTGAGAAGGCTTATGGTTTTGAACTGCTGACCTTGCAGATTGAAGCCCAACTGTGGCCACTACCAGGGCTCCCAGTCTTATTGCCTGAGTTTACATAGAAGAGCGTGGGATGATAACTAATGTAGATATGCATGATGCCTCCATCTGATTAGTGTAATTAGAACTAGAAGGTGTTGAGTTTCGGGAGTAGCTGGGGAGTCATAGCTCATGGCACGTAATTTGCAAGCTGGAAAGTATGCTTTCTCCATGAGTTAGACTATGCATGCAGTCCTGTAGCTTGGTCAGTTTTAAAACACCAGTAAAATCCTGGGCTCACTTCCCCAACCCCCACAAACCTGGGCATACTTTCAATCCCCAGTAGATTTAAAACCTGTTTTGGTGTCTAGTTCTCTGGTTTTTGTTTGTTTTTTAAATCTTCCCTTTTCAGTAGTGATAAGTAAATATGAGTCTGTACACTTTCTAGAGTTTGTTTTCATGTAGTTGTAAATGTGCCTTTATTCCTGCCTGTCTTTAGGCACAACTTGTGGATGCTGATTAAAGCAATAACCTTCTAGCAAGTATGACACGAGTGTCTCCCAAACCCATGCCTTTAATCAGATGGAGGCAGCATGCATATCTATATTAGAGTTATCATCCCCAGATGCTCTATGAAGGAACAGGATTTGAACTCAGGCAATAAGACCTGGAGCCCTGGAAGTGGTTTCTGTTAGGCTTCAATCTGCAAGGTCAGCAGTTCAAAACCACAAGCCAACTCAGGGACCCTGAAGGACAGAGTAAAACAGCCCCATAGGGTGAAATTCCAAGGCTGAAATTCTTTATGGAAGCAGACTGTCATATATTTTTCCTGTGGCGCTTCCAGTAAGTTCAAATCACCAACATTTGGGTTAGCTGCTATGCATTAGGCCCCTGCACCAGGATGCCATTCATATGCAAAAAACAAAACCAAACTCACTGCTATGGGGTCAGTGCTGACTCATGGGGACTCCAGAGGACCGGGTAGAATGGCTTCTGTGAGTTTGTGAGACTGTCACTTTTAAGGTGTATAGAAAGTCCCATCTTTCTCCTGCAGAGCCTGCTGGTGTTTTTGAACTGTTGACCTTGCAGCTCACAGCCCACCTTGCAAGCCCTATGCCACTAGTGCTCCAGGCAGTATAGAATCCTTGTCTTGAAAATCCACAGGGGCAGTTCTACCCTGTCCTATTGGGTCACTGCGAGTGAGTTTTGAGTTTAGGGAGTAGATTGAGGAAGTTAGTAAAGCCCTCACCAGAGCATGCCCAACTCACCTGTTGTTAAATGCTTCCCCCATTTAGTGTTCACCCACTGAGACACCCGAGGTGAATGGGAATCACCTTATCAATCCTTTCTCACAGGCGATCTTCAGTCAGAGGTCTACCACCCCTTTAGATAAAGATAAGAGCTACCATTTTAAAGGAGCTCAGAGTGCACAGTGAAAGCTCAGGGATGCTGTGCACGTGAATTTTTTTTTTCTTTAACGCTCACATCTAAGCTAAAGACTAAAGAAGGATAAGAACTTGATCAAAGCACCCAGAAAGAAAGTACTCAGCAGGGCTGCTCACTGGGGTAGACCTTCTGGGGAGAGAATGGTGCCCCGAGGCCTGGGCAACCCTCCTGACGCCACACCTGCCCTGCCTCTTGCTGCCTTGTCAGTCTGCCTTTCCTTAGAGCTTCATTCTCATTTCGGTTATGGTCTTGATCAGGTTGGAGGGGGCTTCAAGAAGTTCATGAAAGTTCCATTTTCTTTTAACTCCAATCCTTCGGTAATTTGTGGAAAGCTCATCTTAGCATGCACTTCTGAGCTTCCCAGAGGTTCTGGTGGCACAGTGGGTAAGCACTTGGCTATGAACTACAAGCTCAGTGGTTTGAACTCACCAGGAGCACTGAGGGAGGAGGATATGATGGTTGACTTCCATAAAGATTTATAGCATTGTAACCCCTATGTGGCTGTTCTAATCTGTCCTATAGAGGAAGCCACTCTGGGCCAGGGTGGACTCAAGGGCAGCGAGTTTGGTTTGGGTTCTTATTTTCACTTCACTGGCAGCTGACACACACACACCAAAAACAAACAAACAAAAAAACCCCAAACAAAACAAAAAACAAGCAAACCCACCAAACTCACTGTCGCCAAGGCTGTGTCCACTCATAGAACATGGTAGCACTGCTCCTGTGCGTTTCTGAGACTAATTCTTCATGGAAGTAGAAAGACTCTTCTTTCTCCCCTGAGGGGCAGCTGATGGTTTCAAACTGCAGACCTTGTGGTGAGCAGCCTAACGTGTAGCCACTATGCCACCAGCTCTCCTTCACTGGCAAAGAGAGACTATTTTCTTATCCTTGACAAGTTCGATAGCAGCTTAATATAGAATTTCCCCCCTCTGGTTAGTCGTAGCTCAATAAAGATGTGTTGAATGATTTGGTGAATGGATGGATGATTTTGCTGGCGTGCTAAAGAATCTGAATCAACGCATCAGTTTAGAATACACAGACTGTATCCCGGTTTTTTTATTGAATTGAACTTGAAGGTGGCTGAGGCAGGGCGAAGTGGGAGAGACCAGGATGTGGAATTCCCAGGCAGCATGAACAAGCTTCTTGCAGCAGACCATTCTTCCAGAGTCTCAGCCTCAGCAACCTCATTTCTGCGGTTCCTCCTGCCATTTCAGGATTTGAATGTTCTCAGCAAGAAAATCCCAAATCCCTTGAAATCCTTGTGGTTCATGAATCAATCCCCAGACGCCACAATCATCATCAGCCCTCAGGCCGTTTCCACAAGGCCACAGAGGCAAACTAGCAGGGCTTCTAGCAAGTGAAACCACTTTGGGGTAAATCTTTTTGGATTGTTTTTAAGATTTCTCTGACAGACCAAGTGGTAAAACTTGGTGGATATAACAGAAGATCCTCTCTTCTTGCTTCTGGGGAGTGTGATGTTACCCTCATCATAGAAAGAACACCGCCTTTGCTGGGTGTGTGTGTGTGTGTGTGTGTGTGTGTGTAGCTTAACTGTGAGGAGGGGTCACAGGGAAACATGTTCTCCCAGACTGTGTGCCTTTTGAGGCGAAGGAGTTTTCCTATGTTTTGTTTTAGCATCAGAGGGTTCAGGTTAGATGGTGAAAATGACCTCTGAATTTCTGAATCTAAACCTAGAGATAGATTACCTTGTTACCAACAATGGTCCCTTAAATTCTGAGCTTCTAGCAGAGAAAAGCAAAGTCCAAAGCTTTTGTTCTGAACACAGACACACACACACACAATACACACACACACACAACACACACACACACACACGATTTATATATATATCCCAAACCAAAGAAACCTAACTCTGCCATGGAGTCAATGGCAACTCATAGAAACCTTTTAGGGCAGGGTAGAAGGTCCTGTGTGTTTCCCAGACTGTAACTGTTTACTGGAGTAGAAAGCTTAGGCTTTCCCTGAGCTGGGGAAGGCGGGTTCCATCTACTGACCTTTCTCACTGCACCCCAAGGTGTCACCACTACTCCTCCATAGCGCCTCACATACACATACAATATACCCCCTTCCTCCATAGGTCCTCACATACAATATACCCCTTCCTCCATAGCTCCTCACATACACATACAATATACCCCCTTCCTCCACACCTCCTCATATACACATACAATATACCCTTTCCTCCACAGATCCTCATATACACATACAATATACCCCCTTCCTCCATAGCTCCTCATATACACATACAATATATCCCCTTCCTCCATAGCTCCTCATATACACATACAATATACCCCCTTCCTCCATAGCTCCTCATATACACATACAATATACCCTTTCCTCCACAGATCCTCATATACACATATAATATACCCCCTTCCTCCATAGCTCCTCATATACACATACAATATACCCCCTTCCTCCATAGCTCCTCATATACACATACAATATACCCCCTTCCTCCATAGCTCCTCATATACACATACAATATACCCCTTCCTCCATAGCTCCTCATATACACATACAATATACCCCCTTCCTCCATAGCTCCTCACATACACATACAATATACCCCTTCCTCCATAGCTCCTCATATACACATACAATATACCCCCTTCCTCCATAGCTCCTCATATACACATACAATATACCCCCTTCCTCCATAGCTCCTCATATACACATACAGTATACCCCTTCCTCCATAGCTCCTCATATACACATACAATATACCCCCTTCCTCCATAGCTCCTCATATACACATACAATATACCCTTTCCTCCACAGATCCTCATATACACATACAATATACCCCCTTCCTCCATAGCTCCTCATATACACATACAATATACCCTTTCCTCCACAGATCCTCATATACACATACAATATACCTCTTCCTCCATAGCTCCTCACATACAATATACCCCCTTCCTCCATAGCTCCTCATGTACACATACAACATACTCTCTGGGGGCTGGATAACAAAAAAGGTGTGAATGGAGACACTGGTCAGTATAAGACATGAAAATAATAATTTATAAATTATCAAGGGTTTGTGAGGGATGGAAGATAGGGAAGGGAGAGGGGATATGAGGAGCGGATACCAAGGGCTCAAGTAGAAAGAAAATGTTTTGAAAATGATGATGGCAACAAGTGTACAAATGTGCTTGACACAATGGATGCATGTATGTACTGTGATCAAGTCTATAAATTCAGTAGCCCTTATGTCTGATACTAATCTATAAAGTCTTCTTCAAACTCACGCAGCACATGCAATGACACTGAAAGCAGGAAGATCACAGGCCAGTGGGTGGGAAGTCTTGTGGACTCAATGGCATTGTAAGCATCTCAGTGCTGGCAGGGGTCTCCACGTGGCTTCTCAGACTCCAGAGGTCTGGCTCCATCAGCCACTCACAGGGAGTGAGCAGAGAGAGTGTCCCCTACCTCCAAGGAGGAATACAAGAATTTCCAGAATCCTCAGGGGAAAGCCATGCCCATACAGAGACTTCATTGGCTATGACCTGGTTGTCAGCCTAGACTCCACCCCTTCACTCAGAATCCTCAAAATGACACCAGATTATGTAACTACCACACATATTTGCAGACATAATCTTACATACACATTTTTTCATCAGTAAGTTTGTAGCAGAAAAGAGCCACCCAATATGAGTTAGTAAGCAGAGTATTGCTACAAAATTATAGAAATCCTTACGAAACACAAACATCAGCAATCCTGTTTCCCCGAAAGTAAGACATCCCCTGAAAATAAAACCTTCTTACAGTTTTACGTCTCGCCGAAATATAAGGCACCCCTGAAAATAAGACCTCCCCCAAAATAAGGCCCCGAAGCTATCGTAACTCTGGACTCTGGACCTTAGTGGCAGGCGCTGCCTGCCTGCTGTTGGCCACAGCACAGCCGGAGCAGACAGGAAGTGCAATGTCTTTTTAAAAAAAAATATTTTATTAGTGGCTCATACAGCTCTTATCATAATCCATTCATATACATACATCACTTGTATAAAGCACATCTGTACATTCTTTGCCCTAATCATTTTCTTTTTTTCCCCGTTTTTTTACATTTTATTAGGGGCTCACACAACTCTTACCACAATCCACACATATACATACATCAACTGTATAAAGCACATCCGTACATTCTTTGCCCTAATCGTTCTCAAAGCATTTGCTCTCCACTTAAGCCCTCTACATCAGGTCCTCTTCCCCCCCCCGCTTCCCCCCTCCCTCATAAGCCCTTGATAATCCACAGATTGTTATTTTGTCATATCTTGTCCTATCCGGAGTCTCCCTCCCCCCCCCTTCTCTGCCGCCCATCTCCCAGGGAGGAGGTCACATGTGGATCCTTTTAATCAGTTCCCCCTTTCCAACCCACTCACCTTCCACTCTCCCAGTATCGCCCCTCACACCCTTGGTCCTGAAGGTATCCTCCACCCTGGATTCCCTGTGCCTCCAGCTCCCATATGCATCAGTGTACAATCTCTGCCCTATCCAGTCCTGCAAGGTAGAATTCGGATCATGGTAGTTGGGGGGAGGAAGCATCCAGGATCTGGGGGAAAGCTGTGTTCTTCATTGATACTACCTCACACCCTAATTAACCCATCTCCTCTCCTAAACCCCTCTATGAGGGGATCTCCAGTGGCCGACACTTGGGCCCTGGGTCTCCACACTGCACTTCCCCCTTCATTCACTGTGGTGTGTAGGTATATATACATACACACACATATACACACATGTCTCTTTTAATAAAACAATAAACAATAAATGTGTACTGTATTCTTCTTCATGGAAAAAGAGATATTCCCCGAAAATAAGACCTAGCGCATCTTTGGGAGCAAAAATTAATGTAAGACATTGTTGTTTTCAGGGAAACAGTATTGTTTCTCGACACACCCTCCACGTAGGACTCTGCACTTCAGAAGCCAGGGTGCTCATCTCTCAACATTTCCCTGGAGAATTCAGCTTTCTTTGACTCACACCGGCTCAAAACAGCAGTTTTGACATCCCCCCAAAATGCAAGCCGTGTTCCTTTTAAATGGCCTTTGATTTTGGAAAACAAAAAGAAGCCAGAAAGGACATGGTCAGATTTATAGGGTGAATGGATTAACCTTTCTCAAAGTTTTCACAAGACCGCCCTCCTTCCCCTGGCAGAATGCGCAGGAGCACTGGTGATGGGCTAAAATCCCCCCATGTACCTTCCAAGGCCTTTTCCTTACCAAGGCCGTTTTCAATCTACATACAACTTGTAGTGCGCCCCTGTGACCATCTGCGCTTTTCTATCAATATTCCATCTTTGGAGTCCCTCCCACCCAAGTTGCCATAAGCTTCTGAGTTGACCTCTCTGCGGTGAATTTAACTGACTTGACGGCAGTGAGCTGGAGTCTTTTTGGTTGGTTGGTTCACTGCCTTAGAAGCCACTGCTGTGATGGGATTTTATTGGAAGGCATCCCGGAGCTGGGTCGCATCCACAAGGCGGGTAGTTCTAGGGCACCAGCCTCTCCAGAGGGAGATCAGGAGGCTTTCAACTCCGGTAGAGCTGCAGTCTCAGGAACCCCAAGGCCAGTTCTGCCCTATCCTACAAGGCCAACAGGAGTCGGAAGCAACTCCGTGGCAGTGAGTTTGCGTTGTGTTTTAGCGACAAAGACAAATGTATTACTGAGAAAACTTGTCTGCCGCCATCCACTGATCCCAGAGACGTGTTTAAACACTTTTCCAAAGACGAGTCAATGTGTACACGCTTCAGTGTGGCAGCCCTCTATACACATATAAACATATGTAATTTGCATGTATAGTGCAAGGCTTTCTGACTTCTGACGTGGATAGATATTGGTGCTCCTTTATTGATGGCCAATGACACATTTCAGATAACCCCATCACAGAGGTCTTACCAGGGGGGCGGCTCTGCCCTTAAACAGCCTCAGGGAGAACTTCAGCGGACTTTGATGTCCTGGAAGCCTGTGGAGCGGCGATTCCGAACCCACTGACTTTTTAAAGTGTGACTTGCCGCCAAAGCTTTTCTGATCTGCAGCCGGAGACCCGATCTCGGAGGAAAAAAGGCCTAGTGGAACCAGGGTCTCCGTCGCTGCCGAGCCCGCTCCGTATATGTTGAGCCACAGAACGTGCACGGCGGAGAAGGAAAAGCAGGAGACATTCCGGGGCCGCCGCGGCGGGCGCCCGGGACGGCACGTGACCGGCGAGGGCTGGGGGTGCGCGGGCCGCGCGCCAGGGACCAGGGGGATGGGGGTGGGGTGGGCGGGGCCGCGGCGCGGGGGGCGGGGCTGCGCCGCAAGGCCCGCCGCGCGGTCCCTTATTTGGATCTGCGGGAATGTGGAGCGGTCCTGCCGCGGTCCCAGCCTCCAGCCTGCAGCCGGGCCAGCCGCGAGCCCCGAGCGCCCGCCGCGCGGTGCCGCGAGGGCCAGCCGCGCACCATGGCCTGCAGCCTGAAGGTAAGCACCGGCTCGGTGGACGCGCGGTCGGCGCGCCGCTGGCCGCCCCGAGGCACCGGGTCAAGCGCGGTCCCAGCGCATCTCCATCTCCGTTGTCTCTTGCTGGCATCGCTCTGCTTTTTGTTCCTTGGCCAGATGCATATGGAGGGAGCTTCGGGAACGTGCAGCCGGCACGGCGTCTCTCTCCCGGGTCCTGCCGGCTGGCGCCTGCACGGAAGCAGCGGCAGCCTGTGGGCTCCCGGGGCGAGCCGCGCCGCTGGCCGGATCGCGGGGGTGGAGGGCAGGGGGCGTCGCGCGGGTCCCGCCTCCTGGTGCCGCCGGCATCCTTTGGGGGCCACCAGGAGAGGCAGAGGCTGGGCATGGGATGCTGGTGGGGAGGGTGCGGCTCTGGGTGTGGGGCTCGGGCCAGCGGAGGGGCATCCGAGCATTTGCTAGGCGAAGCCAGAAACTTCTGGAGTTCACAGGTAGTCCCATTGGAACGCGTTCGCACCGAGAGCGCCTAACTCGACGGTCCAGCGAGTCTACTTCGGAAAAGTTCACAGGAGACTGGATGGGTCAGTCCTTTGTAGAGAATCTCCTACCTTCCGCTGCTAAGGTGCTCAGATGGATTGCAGTCACCTCAGCCCCTGTCAGGCCACTCGGCCCCCAGTCTCGGTGACGTTTGTGTTCCCTAGTCTGGGCTTTCTAGGCTTGACTGAGCATCTGTCTGCACTCTGACACCCGTGTGGCCTCCCGTGGGTGTGAGTGCCTCCTTGGCGAACTTTCCATCCCGCAGGGAGAGTTTTTGTTTGTTTTCGTGTTTCTGCGCTCTTATTCCTACACTTGTCTCACCTGACTGACTGCAGGAAGCCAAATCAGTCACAGCTGGAGATGCCTTGGGCCTTGACTGGAGAATGCAAAGGCCCAGGTGTGGGGGAAGGTGCTGCTGTGTGCACGTCAGAGGAAAACGCTGAATGTATGGATGTATGGATGTATGCTTGTATGTATGTGTGTATGTATGCATTTTAAGCTTTTTGGTGAAAGGGTCCTTGTTCCCTTTTAGGATGATTTGAAGCCATCCAGTCCGGTCTCATGTGAGCAGGAATGGACTGGGCAGCATGGGGCTGTTTTGTTTGGGTCAGCTCTCCACTCATGATCGGAATCAACGTCCAACACGCCTTGGTGTTAATAGAGAAATAAGAAACGAAGTAGTTGGGTCCCTTTCCATTCTTTGAGTGTACCCGACATTTTCCTGTGACCTCTCTGAACTTCTGGTTTTCTGGGGCACGACTGGTAACAAAACCAAGAGGAAATCATGCATTGATATTACACAGTGAGGTTTTTGCCTAGAGACTGAGTAGAAGGACTGAAATATAAAGGAGCTATCCCTACTATTGTATTAGACACTGAAAGGGAAAATGAAGAACATGACATTTCTTGGCCATCTTGGGGCTCTCCCCTGCCTCATCCCATGAAAGTTCCAAATGCCTTTAATGTGCATCGCAAGTTACACCTTAGCCTGACCCACCTCTCTGCCCCTGTGCCCAACACTGAGGTCCGCTACTTGAGCCTGCTTATCGGGTTCTCCACCGCGATGCAGAGTGATAGACTACAAAGAGTACTTCGGAGGCAGTTTCAACCTCATTCCATGGTGAACGCTTTCATCTTCACAACAGGCTTCGAACTCAAAGACTTCAGCTTGAATGCTGGCTCTGCCAATTGTTACCTGTGTGGCCTTGGGCAGGTTACTTAAGTGTATCTGAGTTTTAGTTTCCTTAACACAAGGTAAAAGCAATAGCACTTACTTCCACAGGGTTTTTGGTGCTGATTCAGTATGACAGGGCATGTAAATTACTTTGGGGGCATAGACACTTGATATATGTCACTTCTTTTTCTAACCATTATGATTCAGAATTGGCTTGATGGTCATGAGTTTGGGTTTTGAGTTATAAGAGTAATAATAAAACAAGAAAACTAAACCAAACTCACTACCATGGATTGGATTCTGACCCACAGCAACCCTATAGGATAGGTGGAACTGTCCCTGTTGACTTTCTCAGACTGTAACTCTTTACTGGGGTAGGCAGCCCCAGGCCTTCCTTCTCCCGTGGAATGCCTGGTGGTTTTGAACTGCTGATTTTATGATTAGTAGACCAACAGGTAACTTCTACACCACCAGCACTCTCTGACAGCAGTTTTCAGCCTGTGGGTCCCAGTTGCCCGATCCATCACAGTAGCAACATGACAGTGATGAAGTAACAATGAAAATAATGTTATGGTCAGGAGTCACCACAACATGAGGCACTATATTAAAGGGCCGTGGCATTAGGAAGCTTGAGAACCTCTGTCCTATGATAAAAATGAATATCATGTATCATTTCTTATTATGAGAGGGCATCAAAACTGCGAAAAATCCCATCATCTTTTCATTCCATTTTCTCATGAACTTTTTGATGCTTCCTTGCATATCTCCACTTTGACTGCTAACCGTAAGTCCGGCAGTTCCACCCCACAAGCTGCTCCTGGGGAGAAAGATGAGCCATTTTACTCCTTTAAAGCTTTACAGCCTCTGAAACCCACAGACGCAGTTACTACTCCTGCCCTATAGGGTCACGACGAGTCAGAATTGACTTAATGGCAGTGAGTTTGGTTTTGGTTTTTGTTCTTCATATATAGAACTCTGCAAGGTAAATATCATTCTCTCCAACCTTATGAGGCAACTGAGGTTTCAGAGGCTCTTGAGTTTCAGAGATTTGATGATGGCTACAGAGTTAAGGAAAGAGCCATCCTGGGCTCAGACCTAGATCATTCACACTTCCTTATACTTTCAATCTAATTCCCCTTTACTTTCCCACTGGCAACTTTCTAAGATGTCTTAAGACCATCTAGACTCCTTACCACCTTTAGGAAGCAAGGTGCCTTTTCAGTCATGATCTGAATCTCTCATGGGTCTTTTATCCTGTTGTTTGTGAGGCTGCAAGTGGAAGAGGGGGTGGGGGCACAAGTTTCCAGGTCCAGAGATTGAGTTCAGTAGGAGCATGGCCTCTTTCCGTGGGATCTTAGATAGCCACTGCAGCTCACGGCTGCCGTTTACACAAACTGAGCAAAGTGGATTATCACACTGGGTGGTAGTGAGGGCAAAATGATAATGATTTTAAAAAATGAAACATTTTCCATGAAATGTTGACTATAGACTTGGTGTCTGTCACATCACAAGGTGTATAAACCAATGGCCGCCTTCTCTCAAGTGCCTTGTATTATTGTAAAGCATATAAATATAGATAGATAGATAGATAGATAGATAGATAGATAGATAGAGAGTTGCTTTCCTCTGTGGAGTAGTGTCACGTGCATCTGTGGAAGGTGAAAGTGAAGCATGGGGCTTACCAGGGTAATGGAGTTTCCCGCTCCCATTTCAGAGGTAGATTTTGAGGCAGTGTCAACTTGGCTCTGTGGGAGAAAACTTTCACTTTCACAGTTGACTCTTAGAGGTAGATTTTTACTCTCCCTTTTTACATATTGGGAAATAGACGTGCAAGTTGCTCTTTAAAGCATCCTTGTTTCTTGGTTACAGTAGTAACCCTAATAAAATCTCTGACTAGTCACCAAAGCAGCTAATGAAGGTCTTTTGGAGAGAATGGAATCATCCCCTCAAGGCACTGTGTATGGGGTAGGGCCAATTCTGCCCCTGACTCGATGTCAAACCAGAAGCAAGAAAGCCAACAAAACCCCCAGGTAAAAATAATTTGCTATGGGATACATCCCTACCTCATCTTGCATGGACTTTGAATCCACGAAATATTGGAGTTTTAATTCCAGTTACTAGTTGTGTAAACATGAGCAAGGTCCCCAAATGGAGATGACCGCGCATTCGTCGGTGGGTTGTTCTGGGGGTTCAGTGAGAAGATTTGTATCTGTCAGGAGAGGTTTGTTGTAGTGCAGTGAGAGCAGTCTCAAAGTATGGTAGATTCATGTCTCACCGTGCTCCTGGGGACAGTGCATAGTCAACTCAAGGACTACTCCCTTTCTTTTTGAGGTGTCGGGGGTCCAGAGTCCTCCTCTGAATCCCCCGTGTTTAGCGGTCCCTGCAAAGAGGAGCCCAGAGGATATCTTGGAGTATTGTAAATGCCTGTACAGTTTGACCAAACAAACAAACCCAGTGCCATTGAGTTGATTCTGCCCCATAGCAACCCTATGGGGAGAGGGGAGCTGCTCCTTAGAGTTTCCAAGACTGTGAGTCTTGATGGGAATGGACAGCCTTATAGCACCCTATAACAGGGTAGGACAGCTCTTGTGTGTTACCAGGAATGTCACTCTTTATTCAAGTAGAGAGCCTAGTCTTTCCCCCAAGGAACAGCTGGTGGTTTTGAACTGCTGACCTGTGGTTATCAGCCCAACCTGCAACCACTATAACTCCTGAATGGAGCAGTTGGCGACTTTGAATGACTGACCTTGTTGTTTGCATCCCAAACCACAACCCAATGTGAACAAGGGTTTCTTTGAAATGTGGCTGACAAAATCAATCAAACAAACAAAACAATTGCATAGATTTTAAGGTACATTTGTGTGTTCAGTAGTGAAAATAAACATTTAAATTTATATGAGCTATTTGTCTTCTTTTGTAAATGACAACATTTAATTTTTATATAGTAAAGGCTGTTCAGATAGACTTTTATGTTTTCTATATCTAGTCAGCAGGTATTTTCTGAGCATAGAAAAAATCTTTCGTGAAGTGTATTAAGTTTTCCGTGGAAGCAGCATTGAAGTAGACCCTGAGTGGAAAAGGGAACACAAGACATGTGTGAGTCATTTCTGCCGTGGAGAAGCTGACCGTTCGGCTAGGTTGCTAAGGCTTATAAACATGCTGCAGTTGGGCAATATCAGTAGATACATGACAAAAGCCACTGCCACCTTTTCTTCCAGGTGTGCTATGCTCACCTATGAGCACCTCTTGGAGATGCCGTGTGCTTGGTCCAGACCACCACAGTAAAGGGAATAGTGCAGTTAAGTGAGCCACACAAATATTTTGTTTGTTTGTTTCTTAGTGCACATCAGGGCTGCTAACCACAAGGTCAGCAGTTTGAAACCACCAGCTGTCCCGAGGGAGAAAGATCAGGCTTTCTACTCCCCTGAAGAGTGTTGGAACCCCCCAGGGCCAGTTCTGGCCTGTCCTGCAGGACTGTTCTGAGTTGGACCTGAGGCAATGGCAGTGGGTTTGAGTGGATATGAAAGTTATGTTTACACTCTCCTGTAGTCTATGAAATATACAGTAGCATCATGGAAACAAATTGAGGTATGTGGAGAATGACTACAATAGGATACAGCGCCACGAAGCGACCACATGCTCTTGGGGAAAATGGTGCCGATAGACTGGCTTGATGCAGGTTTGCCCCAAGCTTTCAGTTTGTAAGCAGTAAAAATAAAACAATCCCCCTCCCCTTCACCAATCTCCCTCCTACCCTACCACCACCACCACCTCCACCACCTCCACCACCTCCACCACCACCACCACCTCCACCACCACCACCACCACCATCACCACCACCACCTCCACCACCTCCACCACCTCCACCACCTCCACCACCTCCACCACCACCACCACCTCCACCTCCACCACCACCACCACCACCACCACCACCACCACCACCACCACCTCCACCACCACCACCTCCACCTCCACCACCACCACCACCTCCTCCACCTCCACCACCACCACCACCACCACCACCACCACCACCACCACCACCACCACCACCACCACCATCACCACCACCACCTACACCTCCTCCACCTCCACCACCACCACCACCACCACCACCACCTCCACCACCTCCACCTCCACCACCACCACCACCACCACCACCACCACCATCACCACCACCACCACCACCACCACCACCACCACCACCACCACCACCACCACCACCACCACCATCACCCCCACCACCACCACCATCACCACCACCACCATCACCACCACCCCACCCCCACCACCTCCACCAGCACCATCACAATGAATGTAAAGTACAATAAAATGAAGCCAGTAAGGGACTATGCCTCTCATATTTCTCTCGATGTATAGAAAGTTGATTGAACTTGGTGCCTTCTTGTTTGCTCTTTCTTTCCCTGCTCCGGATGTGATTTTTTTTATCACATTCCATAAATTCCATCTCCTGAAAATCTCTCCAGTCTGCCTGGAGTCTATCCTCCCTTCGCAGCCTCATCCTGAGTCTTACATTTGATCTGGGTTTTGAAATAGCCTCCCTCCCGCGTGGCTCCTCCTCGTCTTGCTCATGCCCCACCGTCACTCACAGCATCATTGTGCTGAAGTGTGATGTTGATGGCGCCATTCTCAGGCTCAACTGCCCTCTCTCACCCCGCTGACATAAACCATCTTCTTGACATTCAAGTTCCTTCAGAATCTGGCTCCTGCTCACACCTCTGATCAAGCCACCATCCACCCTACCATGGCCTGCTACTTACAGGTATTCCAGCTGTCAACATGTACCACCTGTGAGCATGGCTTGGGGTTAAAAGCCTGGGCTCCAATGCCAGACCTGTTCCAGCAGGGAGATCACGTAAGCGTGCCTGTGAATTGGAAGTAGGAATGGTGCCTACTCCTTTAAAGTCATGTAGAATGAGTGAGCTAATTTCTCTGGCGTGCAGAAAAGAGAACCTGACATAGAGTCCTTTATAATTAGTAGTGATTGATCCTTGTGCATACTGTTTGCTTGCTTCTCTTTCTTCACCATCAAGAGCTCAGTTCATCTTCCAGGGCCCAATTCAGGGTTCCCTCTGCACGTTTCCTCTGCTTCAGCCGGCATCCTCCATGCTCCCGGGTCTTGGTTCTTGTAGCTGTAGCAGCGGGTACTATCAGTTAGCTGTCGACATGCCCAAGGCCCTTGTTTGACTGGATTCTTAGAAGGCCCTTCTATGAGTAGTGTCCCTTCTTGGCAGATCATTAGCCAATCTTTATTGATCGTTTCTATATAAAAACTGTTCTTATTCCAAATGCACTGGGTTTATTGGGAAGGAAAATAATTAATCTAGGATTTAGGAGTTTGAAAAAAAATACGTAGGGGTATGGGTGTATGTGTTTGGTGGAGGGATTGTTACCCAAATGAGTCAGAGGGGAGGAAAAAGCCTTGTTTTACTCAGTGTGGCTTCCCTAAGGACTCCCCGTACCCCTAGGAAGTGCTCCCTAAATATGTTGAAAGCATAAACGATGTAATTAAAATTTTGATGTGCCAGTTATGAACATGGGCCAAATGTGTCCTTTGTAATCAGCTCAGCTCTTCACAAAGACTGCATGGATGTTTCAGACACAAGTTAGAACATCTCAGTGAGCGCCTCCCATTCTTTCTCAGTTTGGTTTCTTGTGGCCTGTTACCACACATCTGAAAGCTGGAGTCACTTTGAAATCTGGAGGGAGGAGCAAGAGAGAACAGGACAGGACAGGAAGGAAGAAGGGAAGTGGCTTATCTTTTACTTCAATTTTGTTGTTGTTGTTCCCCAGGGTTAATAGAACCAAATGAAAAAGCCTAAGCTAAGACAAAACCCCAACCCACAACCAACCAAATTGTTAGATTTTTAAAGAACTTGAAGAAAAAATAAAAACAGATTCACTAAGACTTCACAAGCACATCGCTGATTAATCTGTTAATCTAAACCAACCCTGGCAATAGGCAAGACCAGGCATTTTTCTAAGAAATCTGCTGTGACATGAGATGCTGAAGTCGCAGACGCTTCTTATCCTCCTTTGCAGTCTTGTAGTAATTGAAGGCAGGTTTTTGCTGTGCTTGGGGGAAAGGGCCAGTTGTGTAGAGACAGTCAGGGTAGATTGATAGCGGAAAAAGTAACACTGGCCAACACATGTTTTTGGTGCCTGAAATGGAGATCTGTCTCTGGGTATATTTGACTGACTGATGAAAAAGAAAAAGCAGCAAATTTCCCCATCAGCTCTAGTTTATGAGATATAGAACATATGCCACGTATACCACGCTCCACTCTGCCCATTAAAAAAAAAACATGAGAGTTTAATGTAATGTTAACTAGTCTGAGAGAGAGGAAATGCATGCTACCTTTATTTAAAGTAGTTTGTGTTGAACTAAATGTTTAGGTCGCATGATATGCTTGGCTCCAAAGATGTATTTGAACAGTTCAAATTACACGAACTTGGCATTTTCCCTAACAATCACTTCACATTGATTAGAATCGAGTAGCAGGCGGCTCCGATTTGTTATCTTAAAAGGGTGCCAGAAATCAGAGTTCCTGTATAATAAATAGGGAGCCCCAATTGTGGAGCAGGTTATGTATTTGATTGCGAATCCCAAGGTCAGCTCTTCAAGCTGCTCTGCAAAAGAACGATGAGACATTCTGCTCCCACCAAGGTTCAGCCTCAGAACCCCACGGGAGAAGTTTCCCTCTGTCCTGCAGGATCGCTGTAAACTAATGGACTGGTAATGAGTTCGGCACAATAGATAGAGATTCAAATGTTCTGAAACCCAAAATGGGTCTGACAGAGTTCAAACTCCTTTATTCAAATTGGAATGTCCCTATCTTGTTATAGGATGGCATAACTTCTCTACCTGTGCGCAGAAACCCTTCAGAGTTAAATATATTTTTTTAATCAAGGAACTTGGAGTCAGCCAAACCCCTGAAACATTGAACATGAATTATCCATTGTTTTCCATATATTAAAATGTGTTCTGTAGTGCTTACTGCATAATTTTAAGAAGAAAAATTTGGATTTTCAAAATAATTAAGGAAATTGCAATGAAACCTTACATGTTCAGTGCTCTTAAGTTGTCCTCACAACTTCCATAGAGGTGTCTTTTCAGTTTTCTGTGTCCTGGCTTTGCAGGGCCCAGCTTCTTCAGTGTCTGTGTAGACTGCAGAGTCTCCCCTCCAAACAGACAAACCTCTGCCCTCTCACCGGTTCTATCTCACAGCGACCTCATAGGACAGAGCAGAACTGCCTCCTTGGCTTTCAAACCTTCAAATGTTTCAAAGGCTTCAGAGTGACTTGTGAGCTCAAACCACTGAGCGTATGACTGGCAGATCAATGTGTATGTAGCTAGCTAGCTACCATGGGTCCATACATAGCTTCTCTTGGAAGCTCTTCAGACCTAATTATTTTCCAAACATTTCTTACCTTTTTTTTGTCTTATCCTCTAACTTGTGGGTTAGAATTCTTCTCCTATTTAAAACTCAGATTATCCATTAATAAATTAGTTTGACCTAACAACTGAAAATATAGTGCAACAGCGTATCTAAAAGAACTAGAGCTCTTGGCGTCTAGCCACTGCAGTTTCTGCACCGGCACCCCCAACACACCAGGAACAGGCCTCAAGCCAGGCACCGAGGGAGAAGTGTTCGCTTTGTTTTGGGGTGGTGTAATAGTTGCTCCTTATGAACACCCCAGTGCTTCTGCTGTGTCCGCACTAAGTGCTTCACACACTTCACCTCAAAGACAGGTTTATGGCAAATAAGATCCCAGAGTCCGGAGAAACTAGAGGCATGCGCCAGGCCCCCTGGCTGGTCCATGCTGGAGGTCAGGTCCACGTGAGTAGCGCGTTTTTCATCTTCGATGCCAACTGAGCGGATCCTCGGAGGAACTTGCTGTTTATTTCACCATTTTCTGTCCCTGGGAACTCCTAGTTTAGACCACTTCCTAACACCCTCCTAGTTGGACCACTTTTGGCTGTGCTGGGTTTATTTGTTCCTTCCTCAGATGGTTCCTTTGTGACAGGAAATGCTCTGTGAACTGGAGGTGCTTCAAAAAACCCTGGAGATTAGAAGGTTCCACATTTGCCTTTGAGACTGAGTAGCCCTTTGATCCTGGACAAACGTCTAATCTGCTCCCTCACAGCCCCCCCCCCCCCCCCCTGTTCTCTTCCTCCTGGTGAGGCTGGAAATCACAGTCTCCCATTACACTCTCAGGGTGGGGATGAAGGCGTGGGGGTGGAGATGAGGGGGAGATGAGATGGTACAGAGTTAGCATTTACCCTGAAAGGTTCTAGGCGGAACGTTTCCGATGCTTGTATTTGGAATCGAATTTTCATTTTCTTAATGAGGGTCACCAATTGTAGACGCTTCAGGCTCCTACCCCTCAGGTAGTCCTGGAGACTAGCATGCTTGCGGATACCCTTTTCAAGTCAGACTATCATGCTCACCTGTGAGAGGCTACAGCAAACTCTTCATCATCATGATAACACCTTGAACTGCGGAAACTATCCTGGGGACAGGGAGCAGAAAGCAGGGATTTCGATCTCTTGGAACCAGAGGCAGCACGTTACATTTTGGTAGATCACTGTGGAAAGTTACGATATCTCCTCCCCAGGGGGAACATTTCTATCTTTTTGTGAAAAGTTAACGTACATTTTACACCCAAGGGCTAAGAATTGAGGGATCACCCCCCCACCCCCACCCCGCCTCCAGCCGCTCCCTTTCCTGGCTTTAGGAAAAAGATGCAGGAAGGCATTTTTCCATTTGGGGAGCCCAGATTAAGGAGTGCAAGCAGGATCCCATTGCAGTTAGCTGCTGCTTATTAGAGGGTCTTCAGTTCTGGCTTATCCAGACCCTGTTTGTCTCCTGCCTTTCTGAGGTGCCCCTTTTACTCAACTCAAGGCCAATTAGCACCTCCATCTGAGCAGAGAGGGAAGAGGAGCTAACTCTCAAATCCGTTCATTCCTTGATTCTTTACCAGCTTTGTAAAGGTTTGCCAGCGGGAAGGGGGCTACAGGAAAGGTTCAAACGGGGTGAAGAGATGATCAGTATATATTTTTTTCCATTGATGTTTTCTCTCCTCAAAGATTGAGAGTAGGCACTGGTTTTGGTTTTAAATGCATTTAAAAATCACTAAATCAGACTTTGACCCAGGGCATCAAGAGTCTTAAATCACCCTTCCGGGTGGGTAACATTTTCTGAGACCCCTCACTCTCCATCCCATATCTCCCGCCCTCTCTTTCACTTCCTGTATGATGTGGGAAGGTGGGGGTGGGGCGATGTCCAACATCTGGTCCTTGGGAAACTGGGGGAAAATGAACTCCTAAAGAAATTGCTCAGGGGTCAGGCAAAGAGGGGCCTCTTTCTTTCGAGTGTTCCTGTAAAATTACCTAATAAATGTCACTATACACACCCAGATTCATGCAGTCATACCTTCACATTTATTCAGCTTTGAAAACTCTTACTCATAAAAATCCTTTCTGGAAAGGACCTTTCTCTAATTCCAAAGGCAGTTTTGTTTTGAAGAGAATGTCTTAGCTGTGCATTTACCACATATAAAATTCACTACTCAGTTATAAAAATGATATTTTCATCTGGCTACAGGAAGATGGTGATTTCACGGGAACTGGGAGTAAAATATGTTGATGGTCTGGGTGGGAGGAGTCGTGACCTGGGATGAACATGTGCACAGGGAGCTCATCTTTGATTTTAAGAGTGACAATGAGCAAATACGACTGACTGCTGTGAGATAATTCTTGAGAGAAGTATATATATACTTGTAGTGATTCTTAGCATCTTTGGTGTGTATTTCACCCCAACAATAGGCTGGACTAAAAAAAGAGTGAGCGAGCAAGAGAGAGAGAGAGAGAGAGAGAGAGAGAGAGAGAGATGAAAATGTATTTCTGTATTTATAATCTTTACCTTAGCATTTGGTCTTTGTCATTGGCTATGCGAATGAGATAACCCTCCAGTAGAGTCTCCCCGTGAGGGACCTCAGGGGAGAGGGGCTGGAGTTTGAATGAGACCTCATGTCCTGTCCAATACCATTCACTACTGTTGAGAAAACTGACTCATCACAGCTCTGGACAGAGTAGAATTGCCCTTGTGGGTTTCCGAGATGGTGAATCTTACAAAGTAGAAAGCCTCATCTTTCTCCTGCTTACCCTGTGCTTAGCAGCACATTTCATTCTGCCACCAGGACTCCTACCCTCCAGTCCTTACGTGGTAGAAATGGCTAACACACTTGGCTGTTAACCAAAAGGCTGGAGGTTCAAGTCCATCCAGACACATGTCAGAAGAAAGGCCTGATGGTCTATTTTTGAAAAATTAGTTCTTAAAAGGCCTGGGGAGCTCAGTTCCACTGCAATACGCATCAGGTCTCCGTGCATCAGGTTTGATGCCACAGCAAGGGGGTTGATGGTGTTCACTGTCATCGAGCCGATTCTACCGCATGGTGACGCTGTGCACAACAGCACAAAGCACTGCCCTGCGCCATCCTCACAATTGTTCCTATCCCGAACCCATTGATGTAGCCACTGTGTCAATCCATCTCCAGGAAGGCCTTCCTCATTTTCACTGTCCCTCCACTTACCAAGCGGGATGCCCTTCTTCAGGGGCTGGTCTCCAGGGCAACATGTCCAAAATAGGTGAGACCCAGTCTTGCCTTAAGGAGCACTCTGGCCACACTTCTTCCAACCCAGATAAGTTTGTTTTTTCGGCAGTCCATGGTACGTTTAATCCACTGTAGCACAATAATTTGAATGCATTGATTCTTCTTCAGTCTTCCAATCAATGTCCAACTGTCCGTGCACATGAGGCAATTGAGAATACCATGGCTTAGGTCAGGAGCACCTTAGTCCTCAAAGTAACATCCCTGGTTTTATTGATACCTCCCCACGCCTAATAAAAGCTCTGGGCCTGGAAGTTCCATAGACTTCCTGGTTGGTGCGCAGTCTTAATGCATGTGTGAGGATAGCAATCACCTTTGCAGACAATGGAAGCTCTGTACTGGGAATTCCCCCAGACTCTACCCTGTTTCTTTATTTAAATACCTTTGCTATAATAATGAGATGGCCCGGTGGTGGAGTGATTGTGACACATTGGCCTGCAGTCCTCATGGCTGTAGTTTGAAACCACCAGCCGCTTCCTGTGGGAAAGATGGGGCTTTCTTTTCCTGTAAGCAGTTGGAGTGTTGGAAACCTATTGGGGGGTCGCTAGGAGTTGGCATAGACTCCATGGCAGTGTGTGCTATATTAAAAGGTACCCTGGTGGTGCAGTGCTTAAAGTGCTCACCTGCTAACCCCAAAGCTGGTGATTTGAAGCTGCCAGGAAGACATATGCAAGAGAGAGATGTAGCAGTCTGATTTCATAAAGATTTGCAGCCCAGGAATCCAGAGGGGCAGTTCTGCTCTGTCCTAAAGGGTCAAGCACTATGAGTCAGAACAGACTCAGTGGCAGTGTTTTGTTTTCAAGAAGGAGGTTGGGGGAAAGAGGGAACACACCTATTGACCAGACTTAATCCTCTGAGGAGCCCTCGCAGCCTAAACCTGACCCTAGGTTTCTCCATGTCCAGGGGTAAATTCTCCTGCAGGGGTGCTGTGCTGTGGGGTGTGCAGGTTAGCACTTTGGACTCAGTGTAGTAGTGTGAACTCCTGGGGGCAGTTAGGTCAGAGACAGACATTGTACATGTTTATTGGAGTTGTCCCATTGCTCCAGGAGGGAGATACACATCTGGGAGCAATTTAGGTATCCAGAGTAAACCACACATCTGCTTTCAAGTCCAGAGAGTAATTGGAGTTCCTTTGTGGAGATTTGTTAGCTTTTAGCTGCTTATTTTTGTGTTCAGACATTCAGCAACCTGCTAACAAATGTGTGTCCAGTAGTATTTAGAGCTAAAAAGTTTGCCAGCCTCCAGTTCTGTTGTGATCACACTGTTAGGTGGCCTATCTGCCCTCCTGCTCCCTGACTTTCCGTGGGGCCATGCTCACATTGTCCCGCGAGATGAGTGTTCCACTGTAATAGTGATAATCAGTCCGTCTGACTCAGGGTGACGCCCTGGGTAGCAGAGCAGCACTGCTCTCCTTTGGCTCTCAGTGGCTGTGGCCTCTCCCCCATAGATCACCAGGCTCCCCTTCTGCGGGACCCCGGAATGCATTCGACCAGCTTGCTTTTCTGGTGGTAGATGAGTGCTTAGCCATGGGCACCACCCAGGGACGCCCATGGTAACGGCAGAGGGTGCCATTTCTTGAGTTCTTCCCTCTGGGCAGACCGGTGTCCAGGGTTTTACAGATATCTATTATCTCACCAGAAGCCTTCAAGGTGGGCAGGGTGAATGTCATCGGACAGATGAAGAAGCTCTGGTTCATACACCTTTACCAGTGTGAGAGCCCCAGACCAGAGTCAGAAATGACCCCCTGCGGGCCAAACCCAGCCGACTGCTGATGGATGGATGGATGGTCTGAGAGCAACCATGGTGCTTTCTTACTCAAATAGTTGAAGGAAAGTCAAATGAACAGTAAAAGTTGGTGAAATTCAAATTTTCGGGTCTAAAGATTAAAGTGCTATTGGAATGCAGACACACTATTTTTGCTTTTGATGTAGACTGAATTATGTTCCCCCAAAATGTGTTATAAATCCTAACCTAACTGCAAGGTCAGCCGTTTGAAAGCATCAGCCACTCTGTGGGAGAATGATGAGGCTTTCTACTCCCATAGAGTTGCAGTCTCTGAAGCCTACAGGTCTATTCTGTCCAACAGGGTTCCTATGAGTGGCCATGAACTCGATGGCAGTGAGTTTGCATTTTTTGCGTTGGTGCCTATGGTTGTAATCCAATTTGGGAATGGGTTATCTTTGCTATGTTAATGAGTATGATTAGTGTAGGAAGTACTTTGGGATCCTGGAGCCCAGGTGGCAGTAGTTACACATTGGGCTGCTAACCACAAGGTTAGCAGTTCAAAGCCAACAGCTGCTCCACGAGAGAAAGATGAGACTCGCTACTCCTGTAAAGTACTACAGTCTTGGAAATCCACAGGGGCAGTTCTACCCTGTCCTGGAAGGTCACTGTGAGTTGGAATTGCCACAATGGCAGTGAGTTTGGTGTGTGTGTGTGCGTGTACTTTGTGTCAATATATTTTGGTGATATAAAAGAGATTAAACATGTAAGCAGATTAGAAATTGGGAAGAAGAGGTCAAGCCACATGGCACTTGCTCCGGAAAGAATCTGAATGGTCAGGGATATTTCTCCAGAGAAGACACAGCGAAAACCTTTCCCTAGAACCTGCATTCAGAATTTGGACTTCTGGCCTCCAAACTTTAGGAGCCCTGGTGGCAGGGTTGGCCATGGGTTGGGTTGCTAACATCAAGGTCAGCAGTTTGAAACCACTGTTGTCTCCATGGGAGAAAGATGAAGTTAGTAGTCCTTTGCAGAGTTCAGTCTCAGGACCCAAGCGGGCAGTTCCACTCCGTACTCTAGGGTTGGTGTGAGTGAGAATTGACTCGATGCCTTGAGTAGGGTGGCATATCCTCTACGGTGTGAGGAAATGCATTTGTGTGGGTGAAGTCTGTGGCATTTATGTTACAGCAGCACTAGGTAATACAGACAGCGGTTCTCATGCGACAACAGCTGCTGAGTGGAGAAGTTGAAACATGGGCTGTGTGGCCTGCCCAGCCTAGCATATAAAAGCCCTGTGGTCTGGGGCAGAGCTGGTTCTCCAGCACATGGTCGGCACTAGCCAGGGTGCCCACCACCACTCATGAAAGGCAGGCTTCCTGAGCATGAACCCAAACTCTCTATAAGGAAGAAGAAACTGAAGCGTAGAGAGCATCGGTAACTCCCCAAAGTCATGCAGCAGGACTAGGATTCAGACTCAAAGTCTGATCCTAAAGCCTGTGCCCCTAGCGGATAGGCTCACCTTACTGACCTTGACCTGGAGGGACTCCCCCCGCCCCGCCCCCCGAAGGGCTCATTACACTAGAAATTGCCAGGTTAATACATACCCTGCCCCACCTCCACTCCCATCCTTGGAGTTGGATTCAACATGATCTCAGTGAGTTTTGGGGTTTGGGCCCAGGAGTCTGCATCTCTAACAAGCTTCCACATGATATTAATGATGCCCATCCTGGACCACACTTGGAGTAAAAACAAAACCAAAGATGCTAATTGATTCAGACTCCTGGCCACCCAATGCGTGTCAGGTGGAAATTCACTCTCTAGGACTATGAAAGGCTGGTATTTCAGAATTAATTCACCAGGATTTTCTTCCGGGGAACCCTGGTGGTGTAGAGGCCACGTGTTGTCCTGCTAACTACAAGGTCAGCAGTTTGAAGCTACCAGCTGCTCATTGGGAGAAAGATAAGATTTCCTACTCCTATAAAGATTTCCAGTCTCAGAAACTCACAGGGGCAATTCTACCGTGTGTCTTAGAGGGCCGCTATGAATGGCCACTGACTCGATGACAGTGAGTTTGGTCTGGTTTCTGGTTCTTCTGAGGAATCTCTGGTGGACTGGAGATGCCCTATAGCTAGCAGCAGAGCGTGCTGTTTGTAGCAGCCCAGGCCTCCACACTTTGAATACCCATCACTATAGGGTTTCTGACTCTGTCAGTCTTTACAGGAACTCATAGCCTCATCTTTCTCTAGTGGAGCAGCTGGTGGATTTGAACTGTCCATTATCAGCTGAAAGTTTACCTGACGGCACCACCAGGCCTCCTAATGCTTTCATTAAAAATCCCTACTATACTAGCCCCGCTCAAGACATAGTTTCTAAATTGTAGAAGTGGAAGAGCAGGGATTCAAACCCATGTCTTTCCTGGAAGAAACTGACTACATATTTAAGGCCACTTAGAAGCTTGTCCGGTAATTTTAATTAATTTCCCAGGAATTACGGTGGTTTGATGCTGCCTCCCCATTTGCATGAAACCCCATTTTCTGCTATCCCCGGGCTCTGGCTGCCGGGCATGCTGAACAGTGTCTGCCACTGTGCCCGGCTCAGCCAGAGACAGGCATATTAGCCCCTCCAGAGGGGCGGCAGTCGTGCGTTTCTGGATAATCGGTCTATGATGATTTATAGACCCAGGGATTTAGTCCCTGCTGATTGCGTGTCAAATTGCCTCTCAGTCTGTGCTCCCCGGTTTCTCTGCGGCATAGCAAAGAGAATCAGGGCATGGGAACAGCCTCTGCAGCCACACTGCTCAGGAAACGTCATGCACTTGAGAGCGAGCCCACTGTCTTAATTGCTGGTTTCGTTAACCTCACATTAGAAAAGTCATTACTGAAGGATGAGGAAGAGGGAGAATGGAGTCTGGCGAAAGATGCTAGCTCTCTTTTCCATGCTTATGATTCCTAGTCTTGTTTGGGATTTAATAAGTAACAGAAAAGCATTGGAAGCACTGATTTGATCTCTGGTAGAGGCTCACACTGTCATACATTTATGACGTCCCCCTTCTGCGTTTTCCAAGCTCTCCTTCTGTATCTCTAGCTCTCCTGAAAGCTCATTCTTCTGATTTCTTCCCTTTCTTCTCTCCGACACAGGTGTTATAGGGCTCATGTGCCAATATGGCCACAGAGCCATAATATCGGCCCTAAAGAAGCGAAGCTCTGGAGCACACTGTGAGCAGCTCGATAAAGCCTTCTTGACACCCAAAGTAGAAACTACTCCATTAGCAATTCTTCCCTGGGAAACGGGAACCATTCCCATGTGTGGTCTAAAATCCCTGGCGTTCCTAACACCCTGGACGTCACCCCTCCCACTGTGACCACAGCCGCAAGGTTGACTTTGTTCCTACTCGTTGCTCTTTCACTGCTGGCCTGCTGGACCCGGTCTTCCTTCTGTCCTTTCTGATTCTGGGAGGATATTCATTCTTCAGAAGCAACTAGCACTGTGAAGCTTTGCTGCCTTATTTATTTTCCCTTCATTCTTTTAGCCGGGATTCAGAGAACCTGTCCTTCCTGTTCGGGGTTTGGTTGCCTGGTTAGTTTTCCCTCCGTTGGTTTGATGTTTATTTACTTCTTGCCATGCTGTTGAATCTGAGCCAAGATGTCTGCATGTGAATTCTACCATGTTGGTAAATTAAGGTACTCCCCACCATCATCTTTATCAGCAATCTTAAAATATTGCATATAGATATGATACCTAAATGTATTACATCTAGATTTCTGCACTAAAACAACCACTATTTCTTCTTTCAGATTTGTATAGATCGAAGGGGTCGGAGTTGGGCCATTTTTCTTTCTCTTAGCCTCAGCAAATAGAAGCATGTGAAGAGGAAGTTGATTCATCAACACTTAGAGAAAATCCAAGTATTTTAGATGGAATGGAGAGAAGAGACACAATTCCTTCTAAGGACATTTACATTCTGTGTGGATAATACTAACTGGGAAATAGTTGACTGAGTGTTTATGTGTATTGTGATGGGCTTTTACGTATTTGCATGACCTCATCTAGTTCTTGTAAGTGCCTAACAAAGCACACGCACCGGTTTGACAAATGGACTGCATCTGTGTCAGAGTAGAACAGTGCTCTGTAGTTTTCACTGGCAGGTTGTCAGACCTTTCTTTCTTTCTTCTTTTTTTTGAAAAATCATTTTATTGGGGGCTCATACGACTCCCATCACCATCCATCCATCCATCCATCCATCCATCCATCCATCCATCCATCCATCCATCCATCCATTGTATCAAGTGCTTCTGTACATGTTTCCCTCATCATTTTCAAAACATTTGCTTTCCACCTCAGCCCCTGGTATCAGCTCCTCATTTTCCCCCTTCCTCCCTGGTGTCCTCTCCCCCACAAACTCTTGATAATTTTAAAATTATTATTATTTTGTCATATCTTACACCTTCCAACATCTCCCTTTACCCACTTCTCCATTTTCTCTCCACCAGGGAGGAGGTTATATGTAGATCCTTGTAATCTGTACCCTCTTTCTCCCTCACCTTCCCTTCACCGTCCTGGTATCACCAGTCTCACCACTGGCCCTGAAGGGATCATCTGTCCTGGATTCCCTGTGTTTCCAGTTCCTATCTGTATCTGTGTACATCCTCCAGTCCAGTATGAGTAAGGCAGTCTGTATGAGTAAGGCAGTCTGAGATGTTCACCTTCCTGGCATGATCGCTAAAGACAACGGGTGCACAAGCAAATGTGGTGAAGAAAGTTAATGGTGCCTGACTATCAAAAGATACAGCATCTGTGGTCTTAAAGGCTTAAAGATACACAGGTGATCATTTAGCTGAGAAACAACAAAGTCTACATGGAAGAAGCACACCAGCCTGTGAGATCACAAGTTGGTGAAGGGATTAGATATCAGGCATCAAAGACAAAAAAAAAAAAGATCATAGCATTGTGAATGAGGGGGAGCGTGGAGTGGGGACCCAAGGCCTATCTGTGGACAATTGGACATCCCCTTGCAGAAGACCTGCGGGGAGGAGACGAGTCAGTCAGGGAGTAGTGTAGCAACAATGAATGGACTGGAGCCGCTCCACAGGTTTGCTGGCTGGCTGGTTTATAGGAGCAGATTGCCCCACTTTTCTTTCGCAGCACTGCTGAGTTTGTGTGAATCGCTAAAAGGCACTGCTAGTCTAGTGCCAACACTCTGTGCCATTCAGACCCTTATAAGCACATGGGTATGCACCGTGACAAGTTCTCCTCTGTAGCTGAGGGAGCTGAGATTTAGAGAGACTAAGCAATTTTGTTAACGGTAAAATGGGGTCTAGGATTTGAATCCAGGAGTTTATTAAGCGTGGGCAAAATTATTTGTCAATTGACAGTGGGCTCTTCTCTGATAAGAATCATAAAGACTGAGGTAACATCCATTGATAGTTCCTGAGCATTCACTATATGGGATCATTCTGGTATTGTATGGCATTTACTATTCAGATATTGCTTATTGTATGGATCCACTGAGTTTAAGGTATCCATGTGCTAGGACCCACTATCTTAATTGCAGCTTCAAATAACCTATCAGAAAAACACAATGATTATATCTCATTTACATGCAAGGAAACTGGAAGGCTTAGCGAATACTTCTTGACGTAGATTATTTGCCCAAGGCCCTATGGCTAGTGAGCAGTGAGCTTGTGTGCAGAAATGGTACAGGGGCTACATCTTACCTTCTCTGCCTACCCAGGGGAGAAGGAGACTCTAACTCCACATAAGCTCAAGACAGAGGTCAGACATGTTCTCCATCTTTCATGACCCTAGTCTGACACAGCCATCCTTCCAGCTGCACTCTGCTTTTCTGCTGGGCTCAACAATTTGTTGCAGTGGCCACACAGAACACATAACAACACTCACTTCTGTTTTTGTTGTTGTTTGGGGAGGTGAACGTGTTACCTCCACAAGTCAGGATGCGTTTGCTGGTCCACAACAGCGCCTCTCCTCAGCCAGCTGCCACATCTCTCCTCAGCCACTCAGTCCTGTGGCTTGTGGGTCTCAGCCCCCAGTGCCCTGGAAACCTGCCTGTTGCGCCTCCCCCCCCCCCCCCCCACTGTCTCACCGCCGCCTCAGCAGCTTGGCCCCTCTGCTCTGTCTTGGTGTGGCTCCTTTGCAGCTGCCTAGTTTGGGGGGTGGGGTGCCTCTGCTCTGGACCTCTGCTACATCAGATGGCAGGGATCTTGAAAGTGCTCTGCTGGCGGGTCTTCCTCCTGGATGGTTCTGGGATTTCTTTCTGAGATGTGGTCAACTAATGTGGCCCTTTTACCGATAGTTCCCTGTGTGTTGTATTATAATTCTGGAATCTATGCCTGTGGCTATAGTCCCATTTTCAGAGGCCATTCTCTGCTACTGGATTAAGGCGGGATTTACCTTTAGACTCTACTTCACTTGAGGGTGTGACTTAAGTCGCCACTCTTTGTTACTTTGGAGGTACGCTCTGCTAGAAGACAACAACCACACTGCCGTTGAAGGTAGTGCTCTGTGTAGAGGAGAAACAGAGAGAAAGCCCAGGGTCTTTGGAAGAGCACATTTCACATCTCCGCCTGAAGAGATGGAGGCTAGGCCAGAAGCACCAGAAACTGTGGCACGGAGACTATGGGACAGGCAAGAGGAGCAGCGCCGAGGTCATGGGGCTGTAAGACAGAGCCACAGGCAGGCTTCCTGGTCCATGAAGGCCAAGTCCAAGGGAAGCAGCAGCCAATCCCCTCTATTGGTGTTTCACACACCCAGTTTGCATAGTCCCACCCACTCATTTGGTGGGAGTTAGAAACATGGATCGAAAAGCCATATGAAGAAACTTCATTTGACTACATTGTGTAATTATATCATTATTATGTTATTATCATCATTAATTAACCTTTCGTGGTAGCAGTAGGGCTGTTCTAAGCACATTCCTTTTATTTAAACACTAAGCCCCATTTTACAGAACATGAAATCAAAGCATAGAGTAGTTATGGACACAAAACTCTTTTGTGGCAATTGTGAGATTTGCATTCAGCCAGTTTAGCTCTGGAATCTGCGCACACATCAACCACATCACAGGGTCACACACTTTTTTCCTTCCTCATTGGTGGTCCACCTCCTTAGTGCTGAGTAGCACTTAAATCCATTCCACTATCAAATGAACTCACTTATGGGAACTTGTGGGGGGAAAAAATGATGGCTTGATTTTTAAATGGAGATACGCTGAATTTTAAAAGTACATCGTTTCCCAAGGTTTTTCTTTAATGTCTTTGAGGAATGTCAGAATCGGATTGCAGTTTGGAAGAGCCACTTAGGTCAAGCCAGAATTAATTTCTTTACAGAAATTGGATTTGAGCATGAGCTCATCATTCTGTCTATGTGGGCAATGCCAGGCTCTCTTCCCATCTGACTGGGCTCTCTCTGCTTCCCTCTTCGTTCACAGCAGGCAGCTAGCGTGATCTTTTAAAAAAGTGAACCAGACCATGACAGTTCCCTTCTGTAATCTTTGTGGTGGCTTTCCATTTCTTTTGAGAGAATTCTAAACTCAATTCCCGGGTTATTCTTGTGAAATTATCTTTCATACTTTCTTCCACTGCTGTTGTTCCAATCAGTTCCAGTACCGCCAAGTTACTTGGCTCCTTTCTGACTGGTTCCTCCATCTGCCTGCCCTACCTTTTCCCTAGGATTTTCCCAAGCTTATTTCTTCTCATCTCCTAAGTACCAACCCAATGACTACTGCCCCAGGAAAACCTTTTCTGACTTCACCACTGACATAGAAATTCTTGTCAATGTCCCCTATTGTACGTCCATGTTTACGATGTCTACGTTACTGTCTTAATATATAATATATATTTATACACCCGTCCAGAGATTGAAAAGAGAGAGTCAGGTCTCTTTTGCTTACCACTGGTTACCTACCCTTCTAGCTCAGTGCGATAAACAAATACATGAATTGCTGAGTAGTATGTGAATTTTTATAATTTGGATAATAACAGGGAAGAGATAATCTTTTCAAATAAGGGAAGACCAGTAGGTCTTGTCACGGAGTGTGGAAAAATTGGTTTTCCACTTGCAAAAGACTGAAACAGGACCCATACCTCACACTATTTACAAAATTGAACCCAAGGTGAATTAAAGAACTGAGTATAAACCCTAGCTTAGAACTACAATGAGCACCAATGAAAAATTAGGAACAAAATTAAGGTCACTAATACAAGACATGAGGACACTACCAGACATACCAAATTAATGAAAAACGCCTCCATGCCGAAGACAAATAGGGAACTGGGACCTCCTAAAAATACAACATTAGCATCTGGGGTCTTAAAGGCTTGAAGGCCATCTAGTTCAGAAGCAAC
Organism: Tenrec ecaudatus; assembly: GCF_050624435.1. Lineage (NCBI taxonomy): Eukaryota > Metazoa > Chordata > Mammalia > Afrosoricida > Tenrecidae > Tenrec > Tenrec ecaudatus. The sequence goes on from NC_134530.1 coordinate 105,409,696, forward strand.
AAAGCCCACATAGAAGAAGCACGCCAGCCTGTGCGGTCACGAGGTGTCAAAGTGATCAGGTATCAGGCATCATCAGAACAAAAAAATCTTATCATTGTGAATGGTGGGGGGGGGAGTGTGGAGTGGAGACCCAAAGCCCATCTGTAGGTCACTGGACATTCCCTTACAGAAGGGTCTCGGGGAGGAGACAAGCCAGTCAGGGTGAGATATAGCGACGATAAAATGTACAACTTTCCTCTAGTTCCTGATTGCTTGTTATCCCCCCCACCCCCACTATCATGATCCCAATTCCGCCTTACAAATCTGGCTAGGCCAGAGGATGTACACTGATACAGATAGGAATTGGAAACACAGGGAATCGAGGGCAGATGATCCTTTTAGGACCAGTGGTCAGAGTGGCGATACCGGGAGGGTGGGTTGGAAATGGGGGAACCGATGACAAGGATCTACATATAACCTGCTGCCTGGGGGATGGACAACAGAAAAGTGGGTGAGGGGAGACGTCAGACAGTGTAAGATATGACAAAATGATAATTTATAAATTATCAAGGTTTCATGGAGGAGAGGGGAGTGGGGATGGAGGGGGAAAATGAGGAGCTGATGCCAGGGGCTTAGGTGGAGAGCAAATGTTTTGAGAATGATGAGGGCAATGAACGTATGAATGTGCTTTACACAATTGATGTATGTATGGATTGTGATAAGAGTTGTATGAACCCCTAATAAAATGATTTAAAAACACGACCTTTATATACATAAAAAATTTCATTAAAAGAGTGAAAGGGGGAACCCACAGATTGTGAACTTTTCTTGGGAAATTATACATTGGATAAAAGGCTAATCTGAAAAAAAGCAACCTATAGAAAACTGTAACATCTTAAGAAGAAAAACAAATAATTCAATAAAAAATAGGCAGAAGACACGAGTCAAAAATTCACTAAAGATGACATCTAGGTGGAATGCTCATGTTCCTTAGCTATAATATAAATGGAAATAAAACTGATAAGATACCACCTCACACCAACACTGATTGCAAATTTGAAAACCCAAAAGAAACTAACAAGTGCTGTGGAGGATGTGGACAGAGCACTCAGCCACTGCTGGTGAGCTACAGAATTGCACACCCGTGCAAATAGACTTGCCATATGCTTTTGTCTTCTCTCTACTTGGTAGCTCAAACTCTAAACTCACTGCCGGTGAGTCGATGCCAATTCTTAACAACCACATAGGACCTTGTAGAACTGCCCTGTAGGTTTCCCAAACTGCAGCTTGTTAAGGGAGTAGAAAACCTCCTCCTTCTCTTGGGGAGAGGCTGGTGACTTTGAACTTCTGACTCTGACGTTAGCTTCCCAATACCCAACCCCCAGGACTCCTTCTACTTGGCGTATATCCCCAAATAAAGAATAAAATACGGACAGATATATGCACACTCATGTTTGCTGTCACGTTTTCTAAATCCCACCCGTAGAGGAAGGAATCAATAAAAAAAAAAACTCTGGTAGGTACACACAATGGAATTTTATGTATCTCTAAAAATCAATAATAATACTGTGAAACGCCTTAGTACATGGATGAATTTGGAAGATATTGTGCTCAGAAAAATAAATCAAACTCATAAAGAAGAAGACTTCATGGCACCATTATTATAAAGGTCCCCCCCCTGCCCTCCCGCCCTGGAGAGTGGTTTTCTCCCTGAAGCAGCTGACTTTGAGGGAATGCTCTGGTGACAAGGGAGTGGGAGGCACAGGGAAAGGGCAGTGGGGGAGAGTGTGACTGGGATAGGGCCACCCTGTGCAGCTGCGTCTTGTATGTTTTCCTGGTGTGGGTTACCTCCCACAAATGAAGGTTGCAGGGTGGGGTGCAGGTGGGGGGAGGGCTAAGCCAGGAACACATTCCAGTTTCCTTCCCCATCGGATCTACACAGAATCCGAGTGGTTACAAAAGGAGGACAAGTCACACTGAAACGGACTTCAATGCTTTTGTAGCATGGGGGTTAGTTTTAAACAAAACAAAGACAAAAATACTTTTAACTCCTCTGTCCTTTTCTAGAAAAAATATCACTCCGGACCTTTGAAACTCACTAAGCCTTGACAGACCCTGAAAGGAGCTTATGCAGAATAATTTTGTGCTGAGTTAGATTGAAGGTCAAACAGATCACAACAAGGAAATCTAAGACCTTTTCTTGGATCACAGATGCTTGAAACTAGATTTTCCTTAGGCAGACAGTTCATTTAACTTGCTTAGCTAAATTCAGACCTGCAAAATGAGTTTCCTTGACTAACAGATACTTGGGTAGAATCTTGATAAAGACTGCGCATTATCAAGCTCACTAGTTGGGATGGATTTATCTTCTGGTCTGAACACACCACCTGCTTTTTGCTCCCTGGGAATCAGTTCTTTCTTTTCTTTTTGACAAAAAATCATAGTCTATTTAAAATATTTAAATTTCACAAGGCTTTTATCTGAGCAATATAATTATGCTTTCAGATGATGGTTACAAGCTTATTTTAAAACAATAGGTAGTTCAGAGGGCACTTTGGTAGTAGGTGTAGTCATTTTATCTTTTAATCATTTTATTGGGGGCTCTTACAGCTCTCATAACAATCCAGAAAATCATCAAAGTCCATTGTGTCAAGCACATTTGTTGCCATCATCCCTTTCAAAACATTTTTCTTTCTACTTGAGCCCTTGGCATCAGCTCCTCTCTCCCCTCCCCCTCCTCTCTAGTGAACCTTTGATAATTTATACTTTTTTTCCCTTAATGTCTTATACCAACCGTTGTCTCCCTTTATCTATGTTTCTGTTGTTCATCCCCCTGTGGTGGGGCATTATATCGATCATTGTGATCTGTTCACCCTTTCTTTCCCTACCTTCTCTCTACCCTCCTGGTATGGCTACTCCCATTATTGGGTTTTATCTGTTTTGGATTCCCTCTTATCTGTACCATTGTACACGCTCTGGTCTAACTAGATTTGTAAGGTAGAATTGGGGTCTTGATAATGGGGGGAGGGGAAGCATTAAAGAACTAGAAGAAAGTTTTATGTTTTGTTGGTGCTATACTGCACCCTGACTGGCTCATCTCTTCCTGTGACCCTTCTGAAAGGGGATGTGCAGTTGTCTATAGATGGGCTTTGGGTCTCCACTCCACCCTCCCCCTCATTCACATCAATATGATTTTGTTCTGGGTCTTTTATGCCTGATACCTGAACCCATCGACACTTCATGATTGTTGCTTCTCAGTTAGATGGCAGCTTGTTCATCTAGAGCTGGGCACCATCAGCTTTCTTCATCACAATTGCTTGCACCCATTTTGTCTTCACTGATTGTGTTGAAAAGGTGAGCATCACAGAATGCCAGGTTATTAGAACAAAGTGTAGAGGCCCAATGTTTATCTGCTGCCTTAATATTTAACCTATACAGCTATGCATATAGATTTATTTCCCTATCAGTACATATAAATACATTTACATATGTACATGCCTCTATTTAGAACTCTATAAATGCCCTTTGCCTCTTCGTTATTTTCTCTATTTCCTTTTACTCTCTTCTTGCTTGTCCCACTATCATGTTCGACCTTCATTCAGCTTTCATTAATTCCTCTTGGTTACATTGCACTTGATCAAGCCCCACCAGGTATTCTACGCCCTCCTCGCCATCTATTTTATATCACTTGGTGTTCCCTTGTTCCTGGTTTGTTGGCGTCTCCCCTCCTTCCCCCCCCCCCCACCTCACCCTTTCCCATGTCTCAGAAATGTCTGTCCCATTGTTTTCCCCTATGGATTGTTTATCCCACCTATCTTATCTAGATAGATATGCAAAAACAATAAAAACACAAAAACAAAACAAAGCAAAATAAAACTGCAACAACAAAAAAATCAAAGCAATAACCTAAAAAAAGAAAAACCTATAAATAGCTCCAGGTCTGTTTGTTGACAGAATGTTTTCTGGTAGAGTCTGATGAGGTGCCACACCCTGCCCCTGAAGTCTATTTTTGGGGTTCCTCGGGGATTTCACTGCTTCGTTCCCCCATACTGCTCTGTTGCACTCCCTTAATGTTTTGCTTCGGTGTGGTGGGGTCAGATCGGGCACAATTCTTGCACTATGTCCCCAGTGTTGACCACTGTAGTGTTATGGGTCAGTGAGAGACATCATGTCTGCTGATGGGGCCAGCCCTGTGGTCTTCTCTGTGCATTGGCTGCTCTGATTAGGAATATTGTTCTCGGGGCTTGGTGGGCCAGGATGTGAGGAATCAGTTCTTGACACAACAGCCAAAACAAAAATTTTAAGAATGTATATAAGATTATTACCTTCCTTTGAATAACTGGTCAACAGCTTCCTTTTTCATTTGGAAAAAATCACAACCTGTTTATCATGACTCAAAAAGCCTATTGACCTGTCTTCTCCTCTAGCCTCCTCTAAAGCACTGTACCTCTTATACACGCAGTTCAACTTCCCTGGGTTTTCTTCATGCCCTGAATCTAAAAGATGACACATATGGTGGGATGGTGAGTAGTTCTCTGTGCCTATAAGTACCGTATATACTTGAATATAAGCCGACCTGAGTATAAGCCGAGGTACCCAATATTACCTGGGAAACCAGAAAAACTGATTTACTCGAGTATAAGCCTAGGGTGGAAAATGCAGAAACTATTGGTGAGTTTTAATAATCAAAACAAATAAAAATAAAATTACTAAAAATTGAGACATCAGTGGGGTAATGTATTTAAATATTTATTTAAAATAAAAAACATAAACAAAAGGACAACAAGTCATTTGACATTAGTAAACCAGTACAGTAAGTGGGAAATAGGTTCAACAAAAACAATAAGGTATCAACAATGATACCTTAAGAGTACTATTCCCTGAGCTCAATCAGCAACCAAGCTAAAATGTACAGAGTTTAAATCCTTCAAAACTGGATTCCTCATCATCATCTGTATCCCAATGCAGAGCTTCAGCTGGTGTGAGGTCATCATAGACGCTGTCCTCACCACCACTGCTGTCATTTTCATGCAAAGCGCAGTCTTCACTGCCATCCATAGCATTACTAATGCTACATTTCTGGAAGGGACGTCGCACCATGTCTTCTGGAATGTCTTCCCATGCATCTCGAACCCACTTTGCTATTAACTATGTCAGGCTTCATGAGATTTCCTCCGTTTGTTAGTCGGGCTTGACCAGATGACATCCATTCATGCCACATCCTTTGCACAGGGTCTTTAAAAGGTTTATTCAAAGATACACATTGTAGGACAGCTCTGATTGGTTAGAAGTGAACAAACAAACATTCAAAGCCCTGCAGTGTCAGCGGGACTTTGAATGAGCAGCGGAGAAACCGCCATCACCCTCGAGATAACGGGCGCTCATCCCGTTACCTGGGTGGGGGGCGGGCAGTGAGATGTTACACCTCACTGGGGTACCACTGACCCATATATAAGCTGAACCCCAGTTTTCAGCACATTTTTTTGTGCTAAAAAACTTGGCTTATACACGAGTATATACGGTAGGTGGTACTTAAAGTTGGCGGGATATGAGGTAAGCTAAGGAGTTTTACCTTGACTGTAAATTATGGTATACATTTGAAATTTTTTAACCCCAAGATGAAACATGGTTGAGTCAGTGAGCTATGGAATAGAATTTTCTATTGCCTTATCTATCTATCTATCTATCTATCTATCTATCTATCTAGCTATCTATCTATCTATCTATCTATCTATCTATCTATCTATCTATCTATCTATCTATCTATTAGCATATCCAAAGACTGAATTGGCTAGTCTTTGCCCTTTGTGTATTGACATTTTCTTATGGCAGCATTATTGCTTGTATGGATGACATTCCTTTCACCATACTGTCGTTGAAACATAGCCATGGCATTGGATCTTTCATGGTGTGATGCAACCAGTCTCATTTAAGGCACATGTTCCTTGAAACCACACACTGTATAAGAGAAGTATATCATCTATAAAGTCTATCACATAATGATAAATATATCCATCAATCTGAGAAGTGTATCATTTATAAAGTCTATTACATAATGATACATATATCTGTCAATCTATTTGACAGTACTGACAGCAATAAAGTATTCTTGGCAAATGTCTTTCTTGAGCTAGGCTCTCTAAAGAAGCAAAACCAGTGATATATAGTGCGTTAGTATGGGTAGACTAGAGGAACAAATTAATATACAGTGATGTGTGTATAGAAAAGAGCTTTATGTAAGGAATAATTGTACATTAAGAAAGCATCCCAATCGATTCCAGATCAAGTCAATAAGTCCGATATTAGCCCATATGTCTGATACCACTCTCTATATTCTTCAGATTCAAGAATCACATGCAAAGACACTGAAAGCAGGAAGATCACAGGCCAGTGGAAAGTCTTGTGGATTCAGTTGCAGTGGAAGCATCTCCATGCTGGCAGGGGTCTCCAGGTAGCTCCTTTAGCTCCAGGGCTCTAGCATAGCTCCTTATGTCTTGTCCACAGAAATGTCTCTCAGGGAGTGAGTTCTTGTCCTGCTTCCAGCAAGCTATTTATCTCCCAGCACCTCCAAATGAAGTCATCAAGCTGCGACCTGATTAACAGACTAAACATTTCTCCACTCTTGAAAGTCTCAAATTGACGACAGATTATGTCACAACCAGATATAGATATATAATGTATACATGTATATATATATATGAATTTATAATTTTGCATCAAAGATACGACTCACATGGTTGTAGAAGCTGGCAAGTGTGAGTCCAGGAAGTTTCTAAGTCCATGGTTGGATGTTAGGGTAGATTCTTCTCCAGACACTTGTAGCTGTGGGGGCTGAAGATTGGTGGAAAGACAACAGGCTGCAGAGGAAGCTGAATCCAAGACCAGTAGGTTAGATGGCAGTTCACTGATGCCTGCCAGACTCATCGGGCAACACAGCAAACTCATATATACAGACCTGGAAGTCCAGGAGCCAGATGCAGCATCTAGACTCAGCAAAAAGTAAGCAAACTTCCGCACAGCATCCACATATGTAGGAAGTAGGCCACATCCCTGAGGCAACCTTCTTTCAATTGTAGCAGGGCTGTGACCTGAGTAAAGGAATTCTATTCCACCCTAATCATTTTACAGCTGCTTGGCTGCTCAGATGTATCACAAGATAGAGTTGGTTATATTATGTTAGGTCATGCCATGGGGGGTTACTAGGTTTTAACTGCCAAACCACTGAGATTCCTGGCCATGCAAAGTTAACACAAAACCGAATTATCATAACAAATAAATTATTATGTTTCATTTATTCAATGCAATTGAGACTGTAAAGGCTTGAAAGATATTTCTAATTTTAGGAGGCCTGTGAAAAAATGCAACTCAATAACTTTATTTCCTGTGATAGTTAGACATTGTGGCAACTTGCCTGGGCCAGATTCTTTCTGTTACAGATGAAAAGTGAATGATATGATATGAAATAGGTATGTGTGTGTGTGTGTGTGTATAAAAGGTACCCCTAGCTTGTTTCCCTCCTTCCCCATCTGCTCCTGGGGGTGAGGGTAGGGTGGGATGGGGTAGGATCCTTAAAAAAGATGGTTTGACTGGCTCGTCTCCTCCCTGAGACCATTCTGTAAGGTGTTGTACAGTTGCCAACAAATGGGCTTTGGGTCTCCACCTCCGCACTCCCCCCCCCCCATTCACAATGATAGGATTTTTTGTTCTGATGATGCCTGATACGTGATCCCTTCAACACCTCGTGATCACACAGGCTGGTGTGCTTCTTCCATGTGGGCTTTGTTGCTTCTGAGCTAGATGGCTGTTTGTTTACCTTCAACCCTTTAAGACCCCAGACACTATATCTTTTGATAGCCTGGTACCATCAGCTTTCTTCGCCACATTTGCTTATGTACCCATTTGTTTTCAGCGATCGTATCAGGGAAGTGAGCACACAGTGATATGATTTTTTGCTCTTTGATGCCTGATAACTGATCTCTTTGGCACCTCATGATCACACAGGCTTCTTCAATGTGGGCTTTGCTTATGCACCCACTTTGTCTTCAGTGATCCTGTTGGGAAGGTGAACATCATGGAATGCCAGTTTAATAGAACAAAGTGTTCTTGCAATGAGGGAGTACTTGAGTGGAGGCCCAATGTCCATCTGCTACCTTAATACTAGACCTATAAATATGTGCACATAGATATATTTCCCCATCCTCATGTATAAATATATTTACATATATATATGCCTTTATTTAGACCTGCATAAATGCCCTTTGCCTCCTAGCTCTCTCCTCTATTTCCTTTGACTTTCTTTTTGTCCCACTATCATGCTCAGTCTTCCTTTGGATTTCAGTAATTCCTCTTGGTTACATAACCCTTGATCATGCCCTACCAGGCCTCCTACACCTTCCTCACCACCGATTTGGATTACTTGTTCCCATTTCCCTGTGTTTGTTAACACCACTAACTTTACCCCCCCCCTCCTGTCCCTCTCCCATGTCCTCCTGGAACTGTTGGTTCCATTGTTTTTCTCCTCCAGATAGTTCATCCAGCCTTTGTTATTTAGACAGACCTGAAGAGATTATATTAGGCAGTTCTGTCTCAGGGAGGAGATGAGCCAGTGTACGATGTAGCAACGATGAATCATACAACTTTCCTCTAGTTCCTAAATGCTTTCCCCCTGTCCCCTCCACTATCATGATCCCAATTCTACCTCACAAATCTGGTTAGACCAGAGGATGCACACTGGTAAACATAGGAACTGGAAACACAGGGAATCTAGGGAAGATGATCCCTTCAGGACCAGTGGTATGAGTGGCGATACTGGGAGGGTGGGTTGGAAATAGGGAACCAATTACAAGGATCTACATATAACTTCCTCCATGGCGGATGGACAACAGAAAAGTAGGTGAAGGGAAATGTCGGATAGGGCAAGATATGACAAAATCATAATTTGTAAATTATCAAGGGTTCATGAGGGAGGGGCAGTGGGGAGGGAGGGGAAAATGAGTTGCTGATACAGGGGCTTAGGTAGAGATCAAATGTTTTGAGAATGCTGAGGGCAATGAATGTGCAAATGTGCTTTCCACAATTGATGTATGTATGGACTGTGAAAATAGGTGTACGAACCCCTAATAAAATGATTTTTTAAAACCATATGATTCAGAAAAAGAAATGGAAGTGGAATCTATAAATTAAATATGTTTGGTCTTTATTGGAATCTTGTTTTGAAAACAAATATATAATTTTAAAAAGATGGTTTGAATCTTCAATGTTGAATTATTTGTTTGAGCTGTGTTCATTGGGCCAAGTCTCTGATACAAAACTTTCCAGATAGATTTGCAGAAGAGCCACAGGGGCGATATTAATATATGACAAAAGTTGCATGCCCTTGCCATAAATATTAAAGGAAATAAAGTGGAAATAAAGGAATGTACGCTCCCATCCATATGAAACAAAGGAAATACCTCAGCACTGCCTACTTACACACCAACGTCATGTTCTGGGGACTGTGGTTTTTGTTATGTGCCATTGAGTTGCCTCGGAATCACAGTGACCCTATGCAGGACAGAGTGAGCACTCCTGCGTCCTGTGCCATCCCAGTTGTTCTTGGGCTTGACCTCATCAGTGCAGCCACTGTGTCAATCCATTTTGTGAAGGTCGTCCTCCTTTTCACTGGGCCTCCATTTACCAAGCATGATGTCCTTCTCCAGGGACCAGTCTCCCCAGACAACATGCCCGAAGCATGTGAGGTGAAGTCTTGCCATTCTTGCCTCTAATGAACATTCATACTTCTTCCAAGACAGATCTGTTTGTTCTTTTGGCCGTCCATGGTACTGTCAATGTTTTTGGCCACACCAGAGTCCAGAGGATTGATTCTATGTTGCTCTGTCTTATTCAATGTCCAACTTTCATATGCATAAGGTGATTGAAAATACCATGGCTTGGGTCAAGTGTTCCTTAGATTTCAAAACAACACCTGTGCTTTCCAACACTTTAAAGAGATCTTGTGCAGCAGATTTATGCAATGCAGTGTCAGTGGACTGGCGACATGTAATTACCGCATGCAGTTTTATGGACCATTATATGAGAAGCTGCTTTTTAGTTTTCATGGATTGTAGCAAAGGGAAATATAGAAAGAGAGAAGATGATTTCCATCACTTGGGCAAATTTGTTTTCCATGATCTCTGGCTGATGGGCTTTCAGCCTCTCAGGATCTGCCCCTCAATATTTCTCCACTGCTTACTGTGAAGATGCAAAGACCAAGGGCTACCCTTCTCTATTGTGGAGGAGAGAGCAGGGAGATCACCTTGTCACCAGGGTGTGGCCGGGCCTCTAAAAGAGGTCAGTGTTTGGGAAGACAGCTGGCCAAATTACGAGGAAGCTGGGGAACTTGGGAGCATTATCCAGGTGAGGAAAGGGGCATGAGTTTCTTAGAGAGAAGAGACAGCATGGAGGTGGTCCTGCCATGAGCATGAGCGTCATCCCCAGAGCAGGGCTGTGTGAGCTGACATATGTGGATCTGGGGTTGTGGTTGTCATGATGTTGTAAAGGTACAGAGGCATGCATTTTATGTGCCAAATTAAAGAATATGGATTTCTGCCCCAAGATATTAGGGATGATGATAATAACAACCCCCAACCAAACCTGTGATTCATTGTGATCCTGTTAGACACAGGAGAATTGCCCCTGTGAGTTTCCGAGGATACAAATCGTTAAGGGAGCAAGAAACATCATCTTTCTTTCTCTGGAGCAGCTGGTGGGTTCGAACTGCCAACCTTTCATTTAGCAATCCAATAGGAAACCTATCAAAGGCTTTCCTTGTGCTTAGCACAGTTTGTCCTGTCCTTTCCCAATGGCTCAATGAGTTTAGGGTACTAACTTCATTTGCCAGGAAGAAAAGCCAAAAGCACAGAGACCTTTATTAAGTTGCCCTATGCCACACAGCCAAAACGTTTCAGATCCAAGTTTATGACCTCTAGAAGTCTGGCTTCAGAATCTCTGCTGCTGACCGTAGTATTATATGTGCATTCCTTCCAGTGACTGACCCCAGTTTCCGCAGAGAAGACCCCAGCTGCTGGCAAACTCATGGGGGCGAGAGCAGCAGTGTGCTCCATAAGGTTTTCTGTGTCAGACCTTTTTCCCAAGGTGCCACTGGGTGGGAGCCAGCCTCCAGCTGTTTGGATAGCTGCTGAATGCTTAACTGTTTGCATGACTCCTGGACCCCTTCATCCAGTGAAACAGGGGGCAGACACATATCATTAACATTTCAAAAGGCTGTGTTGCTGGAGCCTGGCTATTGGATGCACGGGAGTCAGCGAGGCGGGTTTCTTCAAGAGTGTCTGCTCTGTCTGTTTTGTCGTGGAAGGCCATTGCAGTCATCTCTGTCAACGATTCTTCCCTCCCTCCCTCCCTCATTGCTCGACTTCATGCTCATCATCTTCACTCCTCAAGTTAACTCGCGTCTTCTTCCTTTTGCTACTACTCAGCAAGTTCGTGTATATGTCCGGGAGGCACGTGAGCACCCGTGTACTTGTGAGAGAGACGTAATGCGCACACTCCATTATTAGGATTGAAGTGATCCTAGTAAACACAGGGTCTAGAGCCAGGATTTGAACTGTGGTCCTCCATCTGCTGATTGTGGCCCCTGTGTTGGGGGACCCGGGTCATATACTTCTTTGAGTCTCAGCTCCCCCATCTCTACACACTGAAATCAGATGATATACTTTGTTAATATTGTTCATTAGTTATATTGTCTCAAGTGCAAGAAATTCGAAGGACCATTTGTACTGTTCTTTTGTAATCCTGTATCATTCATGGCTACTCTTTAATGGGTTAACTTGTTTCAGAGTTGAGGAGAGATGTAGGCAGCCTGCGGATAAATAGTTGCCTTTTAGAAAGGCAGCAGGATATTTTGTTAATAGGAACGAAGTGGCTGGGGGTGTAACCCTTTTATCTCGGTGATGTCTGTGCCTGGACTGGGGTCGGCCTGACGACTGTTCACTAGGTGTGATTTTGATTGTACGGCTTATGCTCCCAGAGCTTCAGCCTCTGCTGGGAAAATGAAGGTAAAGCTGCCTATTCTCAAGGACGGTTGTGAGGAAAATAAAATGGGAGAGTATATGTAATGTGCTTGGCATATAGGTAATGAATAATAAATGATAATGATTATTAATCTATTCCTGATGAGAACGGGAGTTGTGTCATGTCATGCCTGTGTGTTACAGAAGGGGAAAAACACAATAGAGATCTTTATGGTTCCTTTCCTCTCCCTCTGATACTTCTGATACTGCCCCCTTCTCCAGTCTTTTTCTCGCCTTGAGGCCAAATGAAATGAGATGTCTTGTAAACACAGGACTGCCTTTGCCACAGAGCCCTCAGACACGACCTTCGAACACTCAGATATAATGAATCAAAACACCAATGGCTGAGAGTCCTTGGTTGAATTTTTAACTTCTCAGGAACTTGCAGCCCTCCCTGGCGTGCATGCGAGCTACCAACTCTGGTAATTCATTCCAGGTAGAATGGAGAAGCAGGCACTGCTGGTGAGCATGGCCACCTAGCGGATGCTTACTTACCCATGGTCATGACGATGGGGCTGTCACCACCACCTGATGCAGCTAGAAGCATGTCTAGAATGGTGGAAATGGAAAGAAACCATTTTCTCTGTTTTCTTTTAAATGGCACCTACCGTATATACTCGAGTGTAAGCCTACCTGAATATCAGCCAGGGGCACCTCCTTTTACCACACAAACTGCACTAAAAATGTGCTGAAAATTCAGCTTATACTTGCGTATATATGGTACTTTGTCTTCAGAGAGATTTGGTAAAGCTTTACACGGACTTCTGGCTCAGTGTACAAGACCTGGAAGCCTCTTACAGGAAAACCAAACCAAACCAGTGCTGGTGCTTGCCAGGCCCTGTGTCATTTCAGCAGCTGGTTGCATTTCCTTTACTGTTTGGGGGATTGGAAACTAGTCTCTGAAGGGCATTTCTCTTAATGACTTGCAATATTAATATGGAAAGCTTGCTTGCTGGACAACACAGTGAGTAACTGCCCCCCCACCCCCATCTCTAATTCGTTATGATAGGGGCTCTGGTGGCACAGTGGTGACACACTGGGCTGCGAAGCCCAAGGTTACTCACAGCAGGAGCATGTCTGCCCTGACCTGTAGGGTTGCTGTCAGAATCAACCCAATGGCAGTGAGTTTGGTTTCATTTAATTGGTTCTCAGGTTCTTTACGCCCAGAGTGACCACAGCCCTAAAAAACCCCCAAACCTGTCATTTATTGTAATATCATAATGTATGTTTAAAAAGTGTACAAAACAATGACAGAGATGGTCTAGTGATTTATCACAGTTAATATTTATGCTTTCCCTGTCTATGTGAAGAAGAATGCTGTCTCAGGGTTGGAGAAAGCCTTAGTAGCAACCTGTGATGTGCAAATGACTCAACCTTACTTGTTGAAATGAAGAGGATTTAAGCACCTGCCGATGAAGAGCAGAGATTGCAGCTTAGCAAGGATTACACCTCAATTTAATGATGTCCCAAATCCGAACAACTGGACCAACAGGTAACAAATGGAGAGAAGACTGATGTTGTCAAGGATTTTGTCTTGCTTTTTTCTCATTCTCTTGTTCAAAATACCATCCATACTCATGGAAGAAGAAGTCAGGCGATCAAAGAACACATTGCATTTGCTAAGTGTGCTGCACGAGATCTCCTTAGAGTCTTGAAAAAGCAAGGCTGCTACCTTGAGGATAAAGGTGTGCCTAACACAAGCAAAGGTATTTTCAGTTGGCCCATATGCATGTGAAAGTTGGACATTGAATAAGGAAGACAGAAGGAAAATCACCGTGTTTGAATTAAGGTGTTGGCTAAGAATATTGAAACCACCTGGACACCTGGAAGAAGTAAAGTCAGACTGCTGCATTGAGACAAGGATGGTGAGATGTTTGACATGTTAGTAGGAGAGATCAGTTCCTGGAGAAGAACATGAGGCTTGGTAAAGTGGAGGGCAGTGAAAAAAAGAAAGATCCTTGACAAGATGGATTGACGCATGCATGCGACAATGGACTCAAGCCGAAGAGCAATTGAGGATGGCGCAGGGCAGGGCAGTGTCTGCTTCTGTTGTATGTAGGTTAGGTCACTATGAGTAGGCACGGCTTGATGGCACCTGACAGCAGCAACAATACGTGAGCATTGCAGACATCCTGTCATTATTGTTGGCTACCAGCTTGCACAAAGGATGAAATGCTGCCTGTCCTCCTCTATCTTGTGTCCTCCTTATAATCTCTTGGGAATGTGACTTTTGAGATCTATAGGCTTTTCTTTGGCCGATGTCCAGAAGTTGTTAACAGAGATGTTCTTTCCAGTCCACGTTATTCTGGAAGCTCTGCCGAGAGAGGACCATTGTAGCAGTAAGCAAACTTCTGCTGATGGATGGTGTCTGTGCCCGAGGGGCTGGGCCAGAATTAACTGTGTGTGGGCTACGGCACAGAAATTGCGAATGCTGCCACGACTCTCCACTGCCTTCAGACGCCTGGCTCCCTGGAACAGTGGCCTTCTCACTCCTTTCAATGAGATCGCTGTTCTGACTTTGTAAGGAAAATGAAAGAGGTTACGAGAAGTTTTGTCACCTAACCAAACATCTTTGTCTCATCTTTGAACGTCGTATTCATGGAATCATTCAGTGTGCTTCAATCAGGAATCAACTCAGGAATCAATATTCGGGAATCAATCCGTATAGTGTTCATCTCCGTGCAACTTCCATTCCATTCCATTTTGGGAGGGTCCCCCATGTCGTGGGGTACAGATGCTCCTCTTGTTCCTGACATTGTTCCCTCTTCATTCTCTTGTTCAAAAGATTGATCAGTTTTTATTGGCGTCTTCAGTACTTCTTGTTGTGTGGTTTGCTTCTACAGACTTCAAAACCCCAAATGTTGTTGTTGTTCTTATTTTGCACTATCCATGTTCATTTTGATTTGCTTATATGCTTATTCCTTTGCTCTTATATACTTTGTTCTTTTTCAATATTAAACTTGTTGAGGAGCAATTTATACACAACCCATTTACCTCTTTTATGAGTATAAGTCGATGAGTTCTGATGACTTTATACAGTCATGAAACCACCACTACAATCAAAACCTAGACCATTTCTATCACCCCTAAGGGTTTTTGTGTGTCTTCAGTGGTGAGTTCACTTCCTGTAATCTTCTTCCGGAGGAAGGATGTGACCGCCTGCTCTTAGAGACTTACAGCCTTGGAAACTCTAGGGCAGCCCTGCTCTGCCTACAGGGTCCCTCTGGGTTGGAATCTCCACAATCACAAAGGACCCTTATCTCTTCAGGGCACTGACAGTTCTGTTCCTTATTTTGACCCTTTTAAGAATGTCACATAGTTGGAATTATGCAGAATGTGCTTTTTGTTGGTTTGATTCCTTAGCATACGCTTTTGAGAGCCATACTTCTTGCTGCCTGTATCTGTAGTTCATACTTATTTTACATTCAGCCGTTGGGGAAACCTGGAGTGTTGACAGGCTCCTGATATTGTGAACACGGCTGCACTGAACATCTGCAAGCAGGTCTCTATCCGGATCTCCGTTTCTTCTAGCATCTTTTTGGCCTGAGGAATACCTTTTAGCCTTCCTCTTTTATAGGTCTTTTGCTAACAGGCTCTCTCACTTTCTGTTTGCCTGGAATGTCTTTACTTTGCTCTCACTCTTAGGGATGTTTTTCTCTAAGCAGAGAATTCTAAACTCTCTGTATCCCCTCACCTCCCCCACTCTCTCCTCCCCAGCCAACACTTTAAAGATAATCTGTTCACCTGCATCTTTGTTTTTCTTGATAAATTAAGTTCATGGAAAGTCTACTTTTGGTTCCTCCCTGACCTGCTGCTTTGGCTAATTGTGTTTTTCTTTTTGTGTTTTTCAGTAGTTTTACAATAACATGCCTTTTGGATTTGTGGTTCTAGGGCTTGTTATTTAGACTTTTTCTAAGTCTTGATAGCTCCCTTCTGTTTTGAAATGGCCTCAGCCATTATCTTGTCAGACATTCTTTCCTTCCCTCCTGGGCCTGTATCTGCACACGAATATGTGTGGTAGCATCTCACTGCATCCGGTGATATGTCTTATCCTAAAACTCTCCATCCTGTTTCCTGTAATTTTTGATGGTTTTATATTTTTTCTGACATCTAACTATGTCTGTTTTTCTAGAGTTAATGCCACTGATTTAACTATTGAATGGAGTCACTATTATTTAAAAACATATTTTAGTTCGAGACTTTGGTTCTTTTTTGAGGAGTAATTTATACACATTATACACATTTGTGCCCCATCGATATTAGTGTCCTAGGATTTCTGTAACCAACTGTGTGACCCAGCACAATGGAAGGCCGAACTTTGAAGTCAAGGTGCCAGCAGAACTACACACACTCTGGAGGTTCTAGGGGAGAGTTTGTTCATTGCCCCTTCCAGCTTCTCCTGGCTGCCAGCCTGCTTCTTCTGTTTGGGGCTGCGTGTCTCTCTCTGCACCATCATGCATTGTCTTCTCTTCTGTGTGTCTGTCTCAAAAGTCCTCTGCTCCTTGTCTTAGAAGGATAGAGGCGGTCATCTTTAGGGCCCATCTAGGGCTCCTCAGTTAGAATCCTTAATTACATTTGGGGCCAAATAAAATGCTGTTCATTCCTGTAACATCTTATTAATCTAGTTCTAGGATGGCATAATGGTTATGCATTGGACTGTGACCCACAAGGTCAGCAGTTCAAAACCACCAGCTTCTCTGGATCAACACAGGACTCCCAGCCTCTGCATGAGAGAAAGATGAGCTCATACTCCCATAAAGCATTACAGAAGCCCACAGGAGTAGTTCTACCCTGCCCTACAGATCCACCATGTGTCAGAAATGACTGGATGGTAGTGAGTTGTTTTTTTCCCCCCACATAGTAAGACTATCTATAGCCCCGTGGATCTGTTTCTTCTAGTTTTTGTGTTCATTTTCTAAATCCTTGTTTTTAAATCGTGTTTTTGTGTTCAATCTTGTGTAAGACATTATATTTGTACAGTTGTTTTCAGAAAATTAAAGTCAAGGTTGAGATTATCCAATTCTAGAATGGATTTATGTTTGTTTCTGGGTTTGGAACACTTGTACTCTGGAAACAGAGATTGACATGGTTTAAAATCGAACCCTAATCCCCTGCAAAGACCTGTTGACTTTCTGTTTCTCTTCCCACTAGGGTGCAACTCTCGATGAATGGCAGCTTAGTTGGCCAGTGCTATAGTAATAGAAATATCGCACAGGTGGCGGCGGAAACCATCTTAAATATTTTCTTCTTACAGCATACGAGAAGTCCAGAGTCAGGAGCTGAGCCAAAGGAGAGAATAGGCTTTCGGTTGTGTTCTGAGAAGCTTCTAGAATCCAGCTTTCCTGAGTTCCTTGGTGATTTCACGTGACATATGTCTTCTCCCCTTTGGGCTTCTTTGCATAGTCCTCAGAGGTGATGAGGTGAAGGACACACCCATATACCGTGTCTCCAAACAGGCTTGTGTCCACAGGTATTGAGGATGAGGATTTGGAAAGGACACAATTCAATCCACATGACACCCCCTCCCCCTCCCAAATGAGCGGATCTGATCCTTCTGCCTAAATCCCCTGCAAGCCTTGGATACAAATGGATAGTTATCTAGCTATTCCAAACATTCGCAGCAGAGAAGCATGTCTAAAATGCTGTGGCTTTTTCACTGGCCTTTTAAAAAATAATCTCTGAGCTTCTGGAGTTTTTAAGCACTGAAAATATAAACATGTCTGTCTTTTGTACTTGTTGTAGGTAGTTAGGAAGTTTTGTCCACTATTAAAAGGTGGCTATTTTCAGAAGCAAAGAAGTCTCTGAAGATTGTCCTATCTACCTATCTTGAGTTTTTATTAGGAAGACCATCAAACATTGAAAAATACATGACTACTGCGCCCCCTCCACTATTATCACCTTGATTCAGCCATTAACTAAATTTCAGCACAATTGCCTGAATGTTATCAGGGCAAATCAGAAGAGAAAGTTAAAAAACAGGGTAATATTCAACTCACAGTCATCACTCACCGTGTCCAGTATCATCAGGGAGGCCGTCTTCTGCCTTGGTCACCACCGTGTTCTCAGTTCCTAGCACGGCTAGTTCCTAACTTCGTGCATAGTGCATGCTCTGCTGGTGACTGCTGAATTTTGATGCATTCTTTCTTGGACCATAGACTGTTGGTGCAGCCAGAGGTCTAGCTTGGCATAGTAGGCCTCCGTTTACAAATGAAGGAGCCAGGGCGAGAGGTTGGAGGAGGCTCGTGGAAGGTCATACAGGTGTGTATTAATAGAGTTAGATGAGGTCTCAGCTTGGGGTCTTTCCCCTTCCCCACAAGTCTTCACTTTGCTAGCTTGTTGAATCACCATTTTTTTCTTCTCTTTTGATAACACTGAAGTTTAAGAGCATTTTATTACAAGTGCAATGATATAATGTGGCATTAAGACACGACAAGGCAAGTTTTATTGGCCATTACTACTTGCCTCAAGTGAGTGGTGAAGCCTTTGACCATCCCAGGCATCTATTAATAGCCCTATAAAATATACCCTGGATTGCTAGTGCTATTATCATCTGACTATTACATTTCCTAAAATTATTGTACAAATACCACTTTAAACAATTTTCTTTCTTTCTTTTACCCGAGAAGATTAGCTTTCTTTTATGAGGGGCAATTCTTCACCCGTTAGAGAAAATAGAGCTGTCAGGCAATGAAAAGAATATGAGTGTTAGGGCCAGACTGATCTGTGTTCAGATGTTTGTGCTGCTGCTCGCTGGAGCTGGGGCTTAGGCAAGTTGCAGAACCTTTCTGAACCTCGTTTTCCCCTCTGTCAAATAACACAGCTGTACTCAACTTAATGCATATATGCACATAGTGCTTCGTCCATAGGAGCCAGTGAAACATATTTGTTATTGCTTTGGTGGTGGTGATGGAGAAAGCAGATGGGGGTTCTCTCCTCTCCTTATTGATTCTTTTGTTTGTAAGATTGAAAAATTCAGTACATGGCTAAGGACACCAACATGAACTTTACTGAAAATTCTTCCTTTTTTATTATAACTTTTAGTGCAATGGAGGGCTTTACCTGAGAGTATTGCAAAATAAAAAGAGATCCCAAATCCAACGAATGTGACCTGTACACTAACATCTCAGTGTTTTAGGAAACAGCACAGGTAGTCCCACAGAGGATACAAATGTCAAAGTGGTTTATACAATTTCCCAACATTTAGCAATATCAGTGTTCAAGAATATAACTAAAATTAGTGTCCTTTAGTGTCTTTTAAAAATAGTTTTATTGAGATATAAGTAACATACCATACACTTCCATGGTGTAGTCCTATTCAGAAGGGTTATACAATCATGAGCAGAACTTTGGAACAGTTTCTTTCTTCTTGTACTCATTTCCCCCCATCCTCCCTCACGTGCCCCTAGGTAATTACTAATCCCGTTACTGTCTCCACGGATCCGTGCATCCTGACTTTCCTGCCCAGAGAAATAGGCAAAATAAAGATAAAGAACAGAAAAGAGCCATGCAACACTGACCATATAAACCAGAGAAAAATCTCAGTAGAAAAGAACGAAGAAAATATTTTAAAACCAGAATAAATGTAAGATGGGTTCAAAGAGATCTAATGACAAGCGATTCCATCCCAGCCTAACTACTGCTGCTAAAACCCACGGTACAATGCTCTTTGCCTGAGGCTCTCCACGTCCTAGACAATGGCCGGTGAGCGTTCACAGGAGACTCAATCCTTAAGGGACCTGTACGTGGACTTAGAGCTTCCACTGTTGTCCATAATGCTCTGCAAACCAAGTGTTTAGACATGAAAGTTAGTTTTAAGGTATTTTATAATACTGGTTGAGCATGAATAAAAATTTTAAAAGGAAAAGAAAAAACAACTCTACGCACACATATGAATTCAGTACTGATCCAAATCTTTTCTATTCCTATTCTTATTAATTAATTGGCACTTAAAATGACTACATTTTAATTAATAAAGTATCCAAAGTAAAGATTATTCTGCTTAACATAGTAGTTTAAATTTTATTTATTTATTTGGGGATCCTATAACTTTTATTACAATCCATACATCGATTAGTATTTTATGTTTTAAAATGATCATTTTAATAGCAATATGCTTACAGTGACTAAATTCTGCACATTATCACAAGCCCTCAGGAAAATGTGTTTAAATGGAAAAAAACTAGTTGATGAATTAAAATTTTTACTACTGGAAGAGCTAATGTCAATTGAATATACGCTATATTCCAGCTATGTGTTTTATGTTTAAAATTTCCTCATTTATGTATATCGTAACATTAAATCCTCAAATTCTTAAGCAGATGCTCAGTTATAGAAAAGTAAATGAGGAAGATCTAGTCCTTGAACCTAGTCAGATTCCTGGGTCCAAATCTGAGCCTTACCCACCCTGCTACACTGCATCTGGACTTTCTGAGCTCACAGTGATGCTGGCAACCACATTGGCAAGAAGACATGGGATGGAGGGAAGTAGGAGAGGAAAATGTCACCGTTATAGATGGCTGTGCTAGGCCAGTTTGACTAGAGAAACAAATCCAGAGACACTTGTACATGTATAGGAAAGTGCTTTCTATCAAGGAGTAATTGTGCATCAATGAAACATCCCAACCCAGTCCACCTTATGTCCATAAGTCTAATACTAGTCCCTAAGGCCCTCTTCATACTCATGCGGCCCCATGCAATGATGCAGAATGCAAAAGTATTACAGGCCAGTGGGTGCAAAGTCTGGTGGATCCAGTGGTGGTGGAAGCATTACAGGTCTCAGGTATGTCTTGGTGTGGCTTATTAATGGGAAGGTGAAGAGAGAGAGAGAGAGAGAGAGAGAGAGAGAGAGAGAGAGAGAGAGAGAGAGAGAGAGAGAAAGAAGAAGAAGGAGGAGGAGGAGGAGGAGGAGGAGGAGGAGGAGGAGGAAGAAGAAGAAGAAGAAAGGAAAGGAAAGGAAAGGAGAGGAGAGGGAGGAAGAAGGAGGGAGAATGTTCCTAGGGACTTTCTTATGAGAAGGCCATGCCCACAATGAGGTACCATTGGCCTGTGATCTGATTGACAGACTAGACTCCACCCCTACACTACTATATATCACATTGACCAGATAGTGTTACAACTACCACAGTAGCATTTTCTAGTTTGCGACCAGGCTAATGGAAGGCTTGGTTGGAAGACTCCTAATTTTGAAGGTGACAATGGTGAAGCAAGTGACTCATATGAAATGAAAGGAGACTATTGAACCTATTTAAGGGGGAAAAAATTCCCCAAACATCTTAACTATCCCCTTCCTACGTTTAAAATCAAATGCAAATTGTTCTAATGATTATGTTTGCAGATCCTCCCAATGTTATCTGCCTGGCAGCCTTGCAGGAACACCGTTGGGTGGCAGACATGTTTCCACCTGCAGCGCCTCCTTTTCTAGCAGCACTGAGGGCACCCCGGCGGGTCCAGCCGTCTCCCAGTGCTGCAGCAGCCCGCTAGGAAGGAACGGTTCTACGCCCAGCTCTGACGGGTGGCCCTGACTGGCGTGAGTCCATCTTCATAATGCCGTTTCTCACGAGGACAGTGAGGTGGGCAGCTCTAGCTCAAGGTTTACTTCCTATAAGACAAGCTTCTTATCTCGGCGGATGGGTTCATTCCTAGACTTGTGGTCCACTTGGAAGCCCAGGTCTTTGGTGTGGCAGCTAGTGAAACAGAAGAGGTCTCATGTTCAGAATGGTCCAGAGTCCTCAAGGAAGGGCTGCAACCCTTACGGCTGTTTTACTCCCACGGAAGAATCCAGCTGCCCGAGGAAGCAGGCCCAGCAGGAAGGCAGAGTTGAAAGCACTGTGTAGAAACTGAGTAGGAGCCCTAATTAAACCATCCCGGAAGTGCGTATGACTGGATTTTTTTGTTTGTTTCTTGGACCGATAGCTTTCTCTTATTGTATGCATTTAAACTGAGCCTCCTGCTTTAAGAGTTGAATTAATTCAAACTGATATGATTATATGGCACACATGTTTTATGACTGGGATTTTTCACTAATGGAGAGTGAACTCCCCATGGCTAGTTACAATAAGAAAGTTTAACTATGAAGGTGAAACTGGCTGGCAGGAAGCAATGTTGTCCGTATTCTTGAGGGCCCTTGTCACCCCTTCAGATGCCATATAGCAGGATCCTCTGAGTGTCCTATTGTAGACCTCTGTACGCCTGCAGCCCTGGGCTGTGTTGCCGTCCACCCACTTCTGTCACTTTCCTGTCTATAAATTGGAGACAATAGTATAAGTTGCCGTGCCGCCCTCATTTGGGAGCTGTGAGGACTCACTAAGCTGATTTCTGTAACGTGTCTAGCACAGTGCCCATCACATGCGTAGTGAGTGCAGATTGCTGCTCTTGTTGTCAATATTACTGCTATTATTCTGGTCCACAGCCAGCATTTCTTGGTTTCTTGCGATTAGTGTGCGAGTGACAGACACAAAGCAACTCTTTGCATCGACTTTCCTACTCTTAAGCTTCTTGAAAGGTGAACCCGCTGAGGGAGTCCAGGGCTGTTTGACCTGCAAGGTGCACGTGTGCTTGGGTTGGTGCTGGCTTGGGTTGGTGTGACGCTTGTCAGTGGCCTTCAGAGCTCCTTCAGTGTAGGGACTGATGGTGCGCCACTGACAGAGTGCTGGAACTGCCATGCTATTTGATGGAATGAAGTGGAACAGCAGAGACAAAATAACTTTTGTTTTGAATCAGGCAGATCTAAAAATCTCTTCTTCAAATATGGAGCGGGTTAAGTCTGGGGTGGATGAGCGTGGGATTTGTTCTCTAAACCAGCGTGAAGGACGGAAATCATTTTTGCTGAAATATAGAAATAAATATGATAGGGACACCTCCCCAGTTCTTTTCTCCCTGAGGCCCACACCACTGGCATAGGAACTGTGTGTGTGGCAACATTCTCTCTGCAAAGGGAGCACGGAGTTGCATTTCTCTTTGCCCAAGACTTGTTTGCTCTAAAGCTCCTGCAGGCAATTCCTTGTTATCTCTGAGACTTTAACACCCGTTTTCCTCTTTCTGGGAGCCAGAGGAATTGTCACCACGTGCTTCCCAGTCACGAGTTCATGGAAAGAAACGCGGCTTCACAGAGTCTTCATTTAGGATTTGGATGGTTGTGGGGTTTACCCCTGTAGTACATGTGACTTCTCCAAGTTTGAAGAGACTTTTCCTGACTGATTTCTTCCTAGGTCCACTTTCCTCACTCACCCCTTTGAATGCTATGACTAAGGAGAATCAAATTAATCATATACACAATATTTTAAACACATTCTCATCTTATTTCACAATCACCTAGTGAGCTCTGCCCTGCTTTTTTTTTTTTTTTTAGAATTCTATTATTTTTAATTTAATTTTTTTTAACAATTTATTGGGGCTGATACAATTCTTTTCACAGTTCATACATATACATACATCAATTGTATAAAGCACATCTGTACAGTCTTTGCCCTAATCATTTTTTTCTCTTTTCTTCTTTTACATTTTATTAGGGACTCAAACAACTCTTACCACAATCCATACATATACATACATCAATTGTATAAAGCACATCCATACATTCCCTGCCCCAATCATTCTCAAGGCATTTGCTCTCCACTTAAGCCCCTTGCATCAGGTCCTCTTCCCCCCCCCTCCCTCCCCATTCCCCCCTCCCTCATATGCCCTTGGTAATTTATACATCGTTATTTTGTCATATCTTGCCCTATCCGGAGTCTCCCTTCCCCCCTTCTCTGTTGTCCCTCTCCCAGGGAAGAGGTCACATGTGGATCCTTGTAATCAGTTCCCCCTTTCCAACCCACTCACCCTCCACTCTCCCAGCATCATCCCTCACACCCTTGGTCCTGAAGGTATCATCCACCCTGGATCTGCCCTGCTTTTATCTTCATTTCAAAGAAGGGGAAGCACTGAGGATTAAAGACCTTTCCCAAGGTCACAACTTTGGCAAGAAAAAATCCAAATAGGGTTCAGAGCAATCCCATAGAGGGCATCTGAGATTGCAAATCTCCACGGGAGCAAAGAGCCCCCTTTTCTCCCTTGGAGCAGCTGCTGGGTTTGAACTCCCATCTGGTGGCTAACAGCTCAGTGCCTAATCCCCAGGTCACAAATTCAGATTGGTCGGGAAGAGCCTTGGGCAGAATCACTAGTCTACTCTCTCTTCATACCATGATTATCTCCTTTCTTTTAAATGTGCTTGTATGTGACATTCTTGTCTGCTTCCTTATAATTCTCAGTGTGCAGGGGCTGCATTCCTGTGCTCTCAGCTCCTCCTTCTCAATGAGCATGCATGCACCCTTTAGTGACCAACTCTTTCCTTTCCCCTGCTACAGCACCGCATGTTCAAAAGTGGCTCTGTAAGCCAGGCTCCCATGCGCATACTCTTGGGAAGACATGGTGTGGTGAGGAGTGAGAGTGTCTGTGGCAGATCTAAGCTATTTCCCCTCTTATTTTTTCCCTCTTCATCTGTACTGTACTGTCTTGATCTGTTTCTACTCCTGTGTGCTTTGCCATTTTTCTCAGAGCCCACAGACCTCAGCCTTCTACCTGGACACATTTGCAAGAACTTTTAGGCTAAAGATTACTAATCATTCAATTAATTTTCCAAAATATGAGAATCAGCTTTGATTTTAGTTACATAGTGGGGGTTTCTGATTTGGATTTGGTTAAAGCTACAGGGGAAAGATAGGGCTAACTCTGAGGTACAAGTCACCTTACTTAAGTGCTTCCAAAAAGAATCTGATCCCAGAAAGTCAAGATTGGTACTGGTCCGAGGTCTCACTCCTTATAAACCCAGTTACAGGCATTTGCTTCTAGTTCCTAAATTTTGTGGAGTTTGCAACCCTTTTATTGACATCTCTGGAGTCTATTTTCATAAAAACACATGGAATACACCGCACAGTTTTGTCTTCAATCTGAAGGCATTCATAAGCCCTCAGAGGCCATCCTAGACTCCCCCGTAAGGAACCTCAGCTTCAGGACTCACCACTTCCTGGCTTAATATCATTCTTCCCTCTAAATGAAGACCTTGTCTGCCACAAACAAACAGTAGAAATAGAAACTCAGCCTAGATCCACGTACAGAATTGTGCTCAGTCATGTCCTGTTTGTTCGTCACTGAACCTTTGTGAGGTAATGCCTTAGTTCTTAGTCACCTCCCCCACCCCCCAAAATTATGGTTTTAAAGAACAATTTATTACCCCATAGTTATGGCGACTAGAAGTCCAAATCAGGGCCATAGCCATGTTGATTCATTCTATTAGCCTTACTCCCTGCATCTGCTGGCAATCTTCGGTGCTCCTTTACCTCTGGATGGGACTTTCCATGCTGTCAACCTTGTCTGCTGTGTGTGCATCTTTCTAATCCCCTCTCTTTGTACGATACCACTCAGAAGCGATTAGGTTTAGAACCCACTCTACTGTGGTTTGACCTCATTAACTTAACAAAAGCTCCGTTTCTAAACAGAGCCCTATTTCTAGGTATAGGGGTGCGTACGTCAGCATACATCTTTAGGGGGGATGCAACTATATTTATAACAGATGAGGACAAAAAGAATCAAAGTGACTGTGAAAAATCTGTGTAAAATACGTGAAAGGCAGAACTTGTATAAGGTGAAAGTCGCCAGAGAAGAAAAATTCAAATGTTTTTCCACTAAAATGAGAAAATGCTAAGATTGCACCGTGAAAGGTGGAAAATTTGTGAGACCCAGAAAAACAAGGCAATCTCATCAAGTTTTAGCTGTAACACATTTTGCTGTTTTTATGAATGAAAATAATAATAATAATAGTGATAAAAGATGTCCTTAGGAAAGGCTCCATTTTTCACTGGAGCCTTCTGATTCCTGTTGTGAAAGATCTCCAAGCTATTATATAGGGATTTAAGTCCCCTGACTGAAACGCACATGTAGCAGGGAGAAAGAGAACCTGCAGTAGTGGTTATGTGGGGTGGGCTCGGTGTTTGCAAAGTCTCAGTCACTCCGAAGGAAGAAACATCATGAGTCCCTAAGTCTGTGGACTCGAGTGTCTGTGTGTCTGGGAGTCGGATGTCAGAAGAAAGTGAAAATTTTCATGTCGCAAACAAAGGAGCACTTTCCTTTGGGCTTCCTTAACCTACACCAGCCCGACAGCTAATCGGAAAGCTTCCACCCTGGGAGGGTTTTTATCGACTCTGTTTTCATGCTATTTAATTTGATGATGTCGAGTTTCTCTGACAGGACTGGTGCAGCCTTCTGTACTCCGGGAGGAATGGAACACAACAGAGCCCTAGAAACAGGAGAAGGAGAGGCCAGCTACCTGGGCCTCATTTGCCCTTACAGGTTACACTGCCATCAGCATGAACCTTCGCTGGCAGCTTGGAGAAGGAAGAGTGGGTAGAGATTTTTGCTGACTATCTTCCTGCGTTACCCTCTCAATTCCTCCTCTCCATTCAAAGGAACAGGAGAATTCTTGAATTAAGGTCGCAGTTTGTTTCCACACAGTGGTGGGAAGACCTGTAGGTGTTTGTCATTTGCTTTCAAGGCCTGAGGTACAATTGGTTGAAGGGCTGCATTGTCTAGCTTTCCAGAGTGATTCTGGAGTGTTCCATGCAACAGAGAGGGAGCCAAGTCCTGTCTTCCCGTTCCAGCGTTATGCGTGGCTCCAGTCCATGGGGCACGTTGTCCTTGGCGGTGCCTCCCTGGCCTGCCTGATGAGGCATTTGCAGACCCTCCTTTGCTCCCACGCCCAGCTGGTAGAGAGAGGCTGGGGCAGCATGTGCATTGCTTGCTCACAGCGTCGCCTGCCTGCCAGGGCATCAAGCAGGCTCTGAATTTCAGATGCGCTTTGGGTGAAGTCATTCTTCCTGCAGACTGAGAGGGGGATTGCTCCCGACCTGTAGGCACTGTTGCCCGAGAAGGCTGTGCACCTCTAGCTGGGAGTGTGCACTTTCAAGCGCAGGTTTAGGGTGGGATCATGGTACTCTGACTTCTGTGGTTTCTTCTACTGATGCACTACCAAGGTGATTTCCTTGGGGGGAAAGTGGCTGGAATTTGAAAATGGATTATTGTACATTTCTTTATATTATATTAATCTACAAGGCAGCTCTGAGCATGTCAGGCCATGAGGTGAAAATTCTCATTGAATTGCAGGTTTCTTGTTTGTTGTTAGATGCCTGGGTGGAAACCAGCATGGCGTTCTTTATCTATGCGTCTTCTACGCAAAGCATCTCCTTCAGTTGGCCATCTACTCCTAATGGCTCACTGTGGCATTTCTCACAAACATAGGCAGTACTGGCTGTGTTTCCAGCACCCTCTTCTTCTCCACATCCCTTCCCACCTCAAGCCTGGAATCTTGCTCTCAGGAACAATGTATTCTCATGCATCTGCACCTTCTATATCTTCATAAGAATGTACACTTGGATATTGTTCCTCTCAGGAATGTTTGAATGTTATCACTTACAGGAAATAAAAAGCCTTGGCCTCCTTTATAAAGTAGGTATAAACTCTGTCTGTTTATTATTTGAGAAGTAAACTTACACCTTTCTGCTTTGCCTGTTTGAGAATGGTCTGGATTCATGACGGAGCATAGGGAGGTGCGTGAACAAGCCAATCAACGGCACCGTCCTGGGGTAGATAGGAACCTGGAAAAATTCAGGCTTGCCACTAATTTGCGCTGCGGCTTTTGGAAAATAACTGCACTTTAGCTGTAAACCAAGGAGGTCATGTTACACGGGTCTCTCTCTGTGTGCCTTTGTGGACCCGAGAGTCCAAGAATGAAGGAGCATGTCTGTGTAGACAAATTGCATGTATCTACACCTGCCTTAGTGATAGCTGCCTCATCATGGGCCAGAGTCTCTATTTACAAACAAACAAACAAAACAAAACAAAAACCAAACCCACTGCCTTCCAGTTGATACCAACTCTAACCTTCCCTGAAGGACAGGCCAGGACTGCCCAGCGTGCCTCTGAACCTATAGTTGTTTCGGGAGGGGAAAGCCCTGCCTTTCTCCCTGGGAGCAGCTGGGAGTTTCCGTTGCTTACCTTCTGGATCACAGCCCGCGCTCCGCCCCCAGGCCTCTTGACTTACAAGCCCAATGTAAAAGCAGACATGGTCATCTTAACAGGCTGTGCTCCCTGTGCTGGTGGGAAATGCCATGTCAAGCCACCGGGAGTAAATGGGGAAGCCCTGGTGCTCGTGACGATGTTGTTAGGTGCCATCGAGTCGGCTCTACCCCATAGCGAAGCTCTGCCCAACAGAGCATGGCGAAAGATACAACAATGACATGCACCTTTCCTGATGTCAAACCATCCAGTATCCCTTGTTCTGTTTCCACAACTGCATCTTGATACATGTACAAGTTCCAAACGAGCCCATGAAATGTTCTGGCATTCCCATTCTTCTCAAAGTTATCCATAGTTAACATCCACATAGTCAAATCCTTGGCCTGTGAATAAAACAGTAAATGCTTTTGTGGTACTCCCTGATTTCAGCCAAGATACAGTCGACACCTGCCATGATACCCTTTGTTCCACGTCCTCTTCTCATTCTGCCTGAAACTTTGGCACCACCGTGGGTCTTCGGTTTGAGCCCATTGCTGCAGCCATGTGGTCGAGGGCTGTCCTCTACTTTGCTGCCCCTCTGCTTTACTGAGCAGGATGGCCTTCTCCAGAGACTGCTGTCTCCTAAGTCCATGAGACAAGGTCTTGCCATTTTTGTCTCTAGGGAGCATTCTCGTTCTACTTCTTTGAAGACCGCGGAGGATGTTAGTGCCTGAGAAGTCAAGATGCAGTTATCTTTTTCTGTGGCGTCCTTGAGTGGTGCCAAGAGTTACCCAGACTGGTGGCTTGAACCCATCCATCCAGACAGCGGTCAAAAGAAACGTCTGGCAATCTGTCTCTGAAAACTGGCAGCCTTGAAAGCTCAGCGGGTGCAGTTCTGCACAGGCGTCACCACGCGCTGGCATTGACTCCCATCAGCTATTAAACTGGCCAACCTTTCCTACTTGAGAAAGTGAAAGGGCTTTGTATTTTGTTTGACCTTGAGCATACATGGAGAAGAGATCAATAGAGCAGAGACTAGAGCTAAGAGAGAGAGTCAGAAAGGTCACAAAAGACTGTATCCTAAAGAGCCAACGAGGCAGTCATAGAAAAAATGACAAGCTGTAATGCCTAATGTGGGACTTTATATTAGTCAGCTGTGCTATCTGGTGCTGTGATGATCTAGCATCCTTTACTTACAAATGGTGTGCGGCTGGATTAGTTTATATAAAGTGATGTAGTGATTGAGAGCTATTGTCTAGATAAAAGTAAAATAGAACAGAGATAGTAAGTGTGGAACTAAAATTCATAGACCAGTAGTTCTCAACCTGTGGGTCGCGACCCATTTGGGGGTCGAATGACCCTTTCATAGGGGTCACCAATTTATAACAGTAGCAAAATTACAGTTATGAAATAGCAACAAAAATATTTTTATGGCTGGGGGTCACCACAATATGAGGACCATGGCATGAGGAAGGTTGAGAACCACTGCTACAGACCATTCTACAGACAGAGGTAAGAACTGTGGTGGGCTACAGTGCTTGGCTGTTAACCACACGGCGCCTATTGGAACACACCAGCTTGCTCTGTGGAGAATGACATGACACTCTGCTTTTGTACAGATCCGCAGACTTGGAAACCCCATGGGGCAGCTCTGATGTTAGGACTGCATTATGTCAGAGTCAGCTCAACAACAATGGGAATGGTTAGGAAGAGGTGACCATGGAAACACAGTCATGCCTAACAATTGGTGGGTAATACAGAGTGATTTGTATTTCTATTAGGGATGGATTTTTTAAGTGTCCATATCCAATCTAATCAACAGAGCAGGGCAAGTAGGGAAGCATCCAAATGGCACTGTTACAGGTGTTTAAAATTTTTTTAATTAAAATTTTTTTTAATTTTTTAGCATTGTTACAGGTGTTTTGTCCATAAATCTATAGCTCCTAGGTGAATTAGTATTGAATGAAGAGCTTTGAGAGATTCCTCAGACCCTAAGAGGAGGGAAGAGAATCTGGAATGTTCTCCTGCCATTTTGATGGTGCATTTGTATGACATGATCGCTCCTTCCAGCTCTCAACAGTGATTCCCTTGGACCAAGGAAGGACTGACTGTAAAGAGGCAGCTGGAAAACACAATTCCTTGGTTTCATCTGGGTCTGATTAGCTCAGTGATGGCTGTCTTGTCCTCCATTGCTTCCCAGAATTTCTAGGGAAATTCCGAGGCAAGTAACTCCTTTGTGAGGGGAAGCTCGCTTTGGGCTGAGAAATGAACTCAATATGCTAAAGCAGTATCCGTGAGCTGATCCCAAGTGGGCAAAAAGTGTATCTATATTTAACAGCTGTCTGAAACAGAGAGAAATCGTGAGCACCAGATATTAACTAGAGCATGGGGCCTGGTGACAGTTTTCTTAGCATTTATTCTGTGTTTTTTCTTTGTAGCATTTAAAAAAACTGAAATAATTGTTTATATGGCTGATTATCAATTTCTTCCCTAGATCTTTACCAGGGAGACTGTCCTACACCAAACCCAGGGTAGCGTAGTTCCGTTTCTCAGCCACAGCACTGACAGAAACTACAGCCATCTGACCTGATGTCGTCCCAATGTAGGGTGAGCCATGTGTGTCAGAGTGGCACTGTGCTCCGCTGGGCTTCCAAAGGGGGGTTTGGGAAGTCGGTCAATAGGCCTTTCTTCCAAGGAGCCCTTGGGTGGCTAGAACTTTCAGCCTTTAAGTTAGGGATTGAGTGTGTTAGCTGATGGCTTCATTCACCCAGGGATTTCGGTTGATATCATAACTCATAATTATTTTATTTTTTCTGATTTTCTCTCTTTTTTTAGAAGAACATTATTACAATGAACATTATTTTTCTTTATGCACACTGCTACCGATAAGAGCCCGAAACATGGGGAATCCAGGATAGATAAACCCCTCAGTGCCCACAGGAAAGTAGAGATACCAGGAGGATTAGGGGAAGATGGAGGGAGAAAGGGAGAAATGATCACAGGGATCAATCTAGAATTCCCTCCCAGGGGGACAAAATACGGAAAAGTGGGTGAGGAGTGACGTAGGATGATGTAAGATATGGGAAAAATAATCTGTAACTTATCAAGGGTTCATGAGGGAGGGAGGGGGAAGAAAGGGGGAGCTGATATCAGGGGCTCAAGTGGGAAGAGAATGCTTTGAAAACGATGATGGTGGCATATGTGTAAATGTGCTTGACACATTGGACGAATGTATGGATTATGATAAGAGATGTAAGAGCCCCAATAAAAGTATTTAAAAGCAAACAAACAAACTAACAAAAAGATGAATGTTACTGAAATGAAGGGTGCATGATGAAGGACTCTCTGTTCTTTATTTTAAAAATTGTGTACTTGCAGAGGAAATTTACCGGGAACAAATCAGCAAAGAAGGATCCGTTTGAAGAGCATGTTTAAATGTCCCCCCACCCCCCACCCTTATAGCTTGACTACTGGCAGAGCGATTCCAAAGAGAGTGTAGTGTGTCAAGAAGGAACAGAGTCATGCCCACGCAGCAAAGTAATTGACATGGCAGTTTTGTCTTTGTGGACCAGAAGGGCACAGTTTATATTTGGTTCCCTGCCCTTCAGAATTGGTGTTTTGCTTTGTCTTTGAGGAAAACTAAGTGAGCTGGCTGGAATAGGAGTACCTCTCATCTCGATTATGCCCGAGGATGTGTGATTGAGTGAAAGGCCTCCCTCAGACTCTGGTTCACACATGCATAAGCTTGGTTTCAACGAAACAGGTTTAAGCATGTCTCAGTGATCAGTGGATGGCTGCAGACAAGTTCTCCCAGTAAGTCACTTGCGCGAGTCTTGTTAGAATGCCTTTAAAAATCAGACCCAGACAAAACAACGGCTTCTGAGGGGATCTGCTGGGCAAGTTAAATTCAAGGCCGAGAGCTCAGCTTGCAGGGCTTTGGCAATTGCTTTTTGGGAGTCCAAATGGATAATTTGATTTATTTTCTCAAAGGACATAGGGCTTACGATGAAGGAGTTGCGAGAAAATTGCAAGCTGCACTGGTGAGAAAAAGGATGGAAAAGTGGTGCCAAGGGGTTTTTATTTCAATGTACCTGCCAATTCTTTGACCATAGCCAGGGCTGTCTTAAGAGTATTTCATTTGGTCTACCTTACAAACCTGCCTAGACCAGCGGACGTACACTGGTACAGATAGGAACTGGAAACACAGGGAATCCAGGGTGGATGATCCCTTCAGGACCAGTGCTGAGAGTGGTGATACCAGGAGGGTGGGGTAGAAAGGAGGAACCGATTATAAGGATCTACATATAACCTCCTCCCTAGGAGACAGACAACAGAAAAGTGGGTAAAGGGAGACGCTGAACAGTGTAAGATATGAAATAATAATAATTTGATAATTTATAAATTATCAAGGGTTCATGACAGAGAGGGAGTGTGGAGGGAGGGGGAAAATGAGAAGCTGATACTAGAGGCTTAAATGGAGAGCAAATGTTTTGAGAATGATGAGGGTAACGAATGTACAAATGTGCTTTATACAATTGATGTAGGTATGGATTGTGATAAGAGTTGTATGAGCCTCTAATAAAATGATTTAAAAAAATAATAAAATAATTTTTTTAAGAGAATTTCATTGGGAAACCTTTACCACATTTATCCCACACTGGATTTTGCTCTTTCAGATTTATTTTGTTCTCCAAATTCAAAATTAAAAAAACATAAGCAACATTTAAAAGGTGCACAATTTGGGTTCCCTGAGGACGCCAGACTCCCATGCTAAAGGGCAGGAGAGGAAAGGGTGGGAAAAGGTCAGAGCGCTGAAATCTCCATCTCCAGGTATGTATAGCCTACCTAGAGGATTGGGCGAGAAACCTTAGCTTCACAATTTGATATTTTGGCTTAATAATGGTTTCTGTGATTTGTAACATAACACTTTGACTTGTCCAATTATTTTCAGGCATTTTATGGTAGAAATATGGCCTTTGGGATGTCAGATTGTTTTGGTATACTTGTACACTAAGACTCTCGACAGCTTCCACCACGATTTGTGTCTGATTTGGGGTAATGATAAATTTTAGAATGTGAGCTAGAAGAGGAAAAAAGTAAACTTACTACATGTGCTTACTGATGAAGATCAAAGACTAATGTCTACAGCAGGTGTCCTCAAACTACGGCCCGCAGGCCACATGCGGCCAGCGGAGGACATTTATCTGGCTCGCTGGGTGTTTTTGCCCCATTTGTTTTTTTACTTCAAAATAAGATATGTGCAGTGTGCATAGGAATTTATTCATCATATCTTTTTAAACTATAGTCTGGCCCTCCAACGGGTCTGAGGGACAGTGAACTGGCCTCCTGGTTAAAAAATTTGAGAACCCATGGTTACAGTATGTATTGCACCTTAACTTAAAGAAAACGAAAATCCTCCTATGCAGACCAGTAAAATTACAATTCATGGAGGAAATTGTGAAATTGTCAAGGATTTCATTTTCTTGGGTCCACAATCATTGCCTTTGGAAGTAACAGGACAACAAACAAACAGAGACATATGTCATTGGGCACATCTGTTGCAAAAGATCTCTTTAAAGTGTTAAAAAATTAAAGATGACATTTTCAGGACTAAGGTGTACCTGACTAAAACCCTGACATTTTCAATGACCTCTTATGTACGTGAAAGCCAGATGATGAATGTGGAAGGAGGCAGGATTGTGGTGTTGAAGAAGATGAAATACAGCACGGAGTGACAGAAGAACAACTAGTGTGTCTTGGAAAAAGAACAACTGGAAAGCTCTTTAGAAACGTGAATGGGTAGACATGGTCTCTTCCTTCTACTGTGGATATGTTATCAGGAGGGCAGAGGGACCAGTCCCTGCAGAAGGACATAATATTTGGTAAAACATGATCGGCAAAAAAGAAGCTCCTCAAAGAGATGGATTGCTCAGTGCAGACTGGCTGCACTGAGGGGCTTAAACACGACGGTAAGGCGGGCCAGGTCTGGTTACTTTTGTTCTGCTGTACATGGGGCTATTATGAATTGGAAATTAGGCACCTAGCAACAGCAACAACAACCATATGAACTCTTATTCCGAAGTCACAAAAAACCACGAAAGGCGTCATTGATATTTAGCTGTGGATCTTAAGTATGTAATGATTTTTTGGTAAACTATCTTTTGATTTTAGCTTAAAAATAACCTGGATGATTTGAGGCTTCTGGTTTTCAAATGAGTGCATAAGAGGCTATTTTTAGAACAGCACTGGGGGTGGGAACATGGACTTGGCTTCTTAGAGTGCAGGGCTCCTACTACTTGATGGACCACAGTCTGACTTTGTTTTCAGGGTTGCCTTGGTGTAACAAAGGCTCCCTTATGCCTTTGGCGTTGGGCTTGCCAGCTACCACCTGCCAATTGGTTCCTGTCTGTTTCAGTGTTCTGAGTACAGAAATGAGGTGTGAGAAATACTTTATTCAATTGCAGGCCACTCTTACCTTTTTTGGATAACATTGCATTTGGAAGTTGAGAATTTGGCCTAGTTCGCTTCAAGATGTGTGTGTGTGTGTGTTCGGAGAATTTGCTATTGCTGAACATTGTACTATTATATACAGACAGCAGAAACCATTTTAGCTCTCATTAAGCTTATAGAATGGTGTGCTAGAAAAACACAGACTCAAGAGTTTCACAGTCCTTTAAATGCAGTTGAGGTCAGTGCGGTGGCTGGGGACTCACAGTGTCATGAGGGACTCTGAGTAGTAAAAGGCAGGCGTGGTTTGATGGCCAGTGTGGGGACCTGCTGTAAAGGCCCTGCAGTGAAGTGGAGCCTCTATGAAAGGGGATGCAGGGAACAGAGGCGGTGAGAGCGCCCAGAACTGAGTAGAGCGGTAGATGTGCTGGCTCATGGGGACTAACTGACCACATTGACCTAGCAGTTTTCCAGACATTTAAGAAAAGTGGAAGGATATGTAGAGGATCTCTATTATTTTGTCCGTTGCTTACCTATCTCTCTTATCACTCCCTCTCCTTTTTAGGAAGGGTTTCTCTATTACCATGGTAACCATGGCCGTCAGGCTTCCAAGTATCCCAGTTACAGTGTGTTGGTCGCAGGATTTTCTCATTTGATTCCTTGTATGTTGGAATTGAAATTGAGAAAGTGAAGTTGGCTTCTCAGACGGTGGCTGAGACAGAGAACTTGAAAATGGAAGCGTTTGGGAAGCCATGTTCTGTCAAGGGGCCAGAGAAACAGATGGAGACTGAAGTAAGTCCAGTCTCGGCTGGTTCTCCACAATGCCTGCAGGCCTTCCCGATGGCCCTGGCTTGTGCACACCCCTCTGAGTTCCATCGTGAAACAGTCTTCTTCTCCAAAAAGGGCTCCTCACTTACTCAGTTTTTTTTTTAATTGGCCAGAGTTACTTTCTCTTACTAAATGTAAGATTTTCTTCCTGTGTGTACAGATAGTTGTAGATGTGTGTTGTAATTCTGCTGTAGGCTCATTGTGTAAATTGGAAGTGGGTTCCAAAGCTGACTAGTTTATGGAAAGCTTAGCATCCCGTTGTGTAGCTGAACAGAAGAACAGGGCTGGTTACATGCGTCTAACACGCCAAGAATGGAAGTGTGATGGAGGGGAACATTGTTGCTGCATACGCAAAAACACTTGAGCAAGATCATTTATTGCTTTGAGTGTCAAAAGTGAGTAAGAAACGGACTTGTACTTGGACTCTCCAATCTGAGTCATTACAACCTACTCATGTCTTCTTTCTTTCTGAAGGTGACGCAAACAGCGGTAGGATTAGCATAACTCTACAATGTGGTTTATTTGTCCGTGTTACCCACTGCATTTTCCTCCCTCAGTCTCTGCAGCCTGATCCCCTCTAGGACGCAGGCAGCTTTGTGACAGTCGGGCATGCTGGCCGGGCCTCTGGGCCTGCGGATTTGAACCAACTGTCCCTGCCTGCCCCTGCGAGCTTCCAGACCTGCTCGCCTAATGCTGGCAAATTAAAGACAATTCCACATTGTGTTGTGATAATCAAGTAGTCTGGTTACCTAGATACCAGGCTAATTGGGAAGCAGTGTTGTATCCTGGTAAGATAATGGTAAGCAGGCTTTGTGGATCCAAGCCTGCGTGGAAATTTCACCTCTGCTGTTTACAAGATGGGTGACTAAAAGCAAGTTACTTGATCTTTCTGCATCTCAGCTTTCTCGTGTGTAAGTTGGAATAATAATGCTACCAGTTTCCTAGGAAGAGAGAGTGAAATTACATGATTAAGGCCCAAAAGGCGAGAAAGCAGCCCACACACTGCCATGGCATCCGTGCTGACTCATGCTGCACACAGTAGGTGTCTGATCACGAGGAATCACTCTGGTTATTGCTATCTAAGTCAGCTGCGACACTGTCCGGGATTTCATCAGTTGCCCTCAAACCTGCATCTCCATTTACAAGACATTTCAGCGAGTTACGCCTCCTCTGCCATAGCTGGCTGTGTGGTGGCAGCAGGTCAAGGGTGTGACTTAGACCAAAGGCACTCCATGGCAGAGGGCGCCTGGATTGCTGGGGCCTGTCTGCCAGTCCAGTGCTGTACTCTCTCGTGCACCTGTGTCACGTGCAGCAGGCCAGTGTGAAGTGGCTGCCACGATAACGGGAATCACTCGTCTGCCACATCCAGGCGTACAGAGGAAACGCGACATGAGCAAAAGACACAGCTAGAGACGCTCACAGGCCTCCAGACTCATGAATAAACCTGTAACTATGGAAATGCTTATGCGCCTCTTTCTTGTCTCCCAAGTCATCTTTCTATCAGGAATTAGGTTTCCTGTGAAAATTCACACAAGCGAAATGACATTTAGTGAAGTACTATTTGCTTGCCATTCTCCCCCCATCCCCCCCCACCCCCAAGGAATTTTATTTTGGTATTACTTCATAGGCAGTAATGCACTGAAGGACAGGAAGGACACGGTCAGTCTTTGATTTCCTAGGAAGATGCCGGACACTTGGGGAAGGACCATGGGAACACTCAACCACCGGCCACTTATTCGGAGGATCTAACGTTTTACGGCAGTGAAGTTTTACATGAGACCAGAGATTTCTGGACCTCTTGCATGGCGCCCGGACCGCTGAAACACGGTTGTACGATCCTTTCCTGGGAAATAGCTACTCTGGTCAGGTCACTGTGTGTGCTCACGTCACATCTGTGGGCCAGACTGTGCCCAAGCAGCAAAACCCTTAAGAACAAAGAGCGAGGGTGTCCAGGGAATTTGGAAATTAACTCGTGTGAGGGATGGTGAGGGAGATGGGCATATTTGTTCTAGAATAAAGTTGAAGAGATGAGAGTGCGCTTAGCTATTTAAGGTTGTCAAGCGGGAGGAGGGATTTTGTCTGTGTTGATGTGGAGGCATATTTGCTTATATTAAAAATATATCGATTTGGAAATAATGGTGATGGTGGCATAACCTGAATGCCACCCATGTCGCTGAATCGTGCTTGCAGGGCACGGCCATTGCTTTGCTGCCCATATTTTTCTCAGAGTAAACAAGAATGAAGGTGAAGCTGAACAACAACCGTAACTATAACAACAGTGCTAGGCAGACAGTTCTTGAGCCCTGCCTTTTACAAGTACCGAGCACTGGGTTACGTGCTTTCTAGGGCCTATCATCTCTGTTTGATAGATGGTGAAACTGGGCTTGGGAACGGACTCCAGGGGACATTCACCTTAAACAGCAGAGCTATTTGGACTCAGAGTCTCGTGACAAACAGATACCTCGCTCACAGGGGACTAAGCGATTGCAGAACCGATGGCATTCGTGACCATGGGCCTGCCTTTTCTGTTCTCTACTGAGGCTGCACAGCCTGGGGCCTGGCCTTGGCTGGTGTTCAGCAAAGGACTGTGCACTGAATGAACAGATGGATCCTGCATTTGCTAGGAGGTTGGACTTTTTTACTGGACTCTGAGGTCCGTTCACCCTCAGTAGTCTTTTAGCAGGAAATAAAATATACATCCACGTTATTGGGTGTGGGATAGGAGATCGTCACAGTTAAACAAAGTCTTGTAAGACCCTGGGTGAATGAAGGG
This sequence comes from Tenrec ecaudatus, assembly GCF_050624435.1. NCBI lineage: Eukaryota > Metazoa > Chordata > Mammalia > Afrosoricida > Tenrecidae > Tenrec > Tenrec ecaudatus. Next base: position 105,447,817 of record NC_134530.1, read on the forward strand.
GAAGAACCGCAGGCGCTGAGAATGCGAGGCCTGAGCTCTTCCTCGCCACTCGATTAATTGAGCGTGCCAAAGCGGACCTGGTGCTTCTTTGACAAGTGTGGCCATTTATTGCCTTCAGTACTGCTCTGTGCATTCTGTGGAGCTTGATAGGATATGATGTGCTTTGGGGAGCCTGAAGATTTTAAATGACTCACATTGCCTTTGGCTGAGAGGCCAATTAATAGAAATAATAAATGCCATTTATGAATGGCCCACTTTGAACGTGTGCATTAAATGTCTTTGATCCTGGAGTTGGAAGAAGACATCAGCTCAATTTTACAGAAGAAACAGGAAATTAAGGGACTTTCCCAAGATCACCTGAAGATTATAATCTCTCTCTGCATTAAAGGTAGGGTGGGGGGTGGCCGTATATTGTCTACCCCACCATCATCTAGACCCCAAACTGAGGTGTCACCCTCCGTTCTTTCATCCAGAACATCAACAGGCCCTTTGAGGCCTCTGCTGTCAGGAGAGCCGCCCCCTCATTCGCCCGGAGTATGCTGAGCTTCTCATCCCATCCCCTGGCGCCCAGCTCTTGCTTCCCTGTTATCCCCCTCCACCTAACAGGTGGAGGGTCCAGAAATATAGGAATGCCAGTGACTTCCATCTTCTCTCCCTGCCTTGTGCACCCGGCTCCCGCCACACCTGCCTTCATCACTCCTTGCAGGGCTCTGCTCATGGCTTCCCTCTCCAGAGTGGCTGTCCTTGCCGCGCCCAGACGCGGGTCGTTTGCCCCGCTTTATTTTCTGTCTACGCACTTGGCGCTGCTGTGTGTTGCTTGTATGCCTATTGCCTGCCTTCATCGTGAGAACATAGCCATTGAGAGCAGATAATTGGCATGTTTTCAGGGCCTGAAGTGGTGCCTCAGTAAATATATAAGTGATAGGTAAGTCTTCTGTTTGGGTTGGAATGTGTTAGCTCCTCACTCATGTCCTCTTCACAGGTGGCTCAGGGAAATGAAGACATGGTTTTGTAACATCAGCAAGGGCTCTGTTATTTATTTGTTTATTTTTCTTGGAGACTCTCCCCGGTATCGGTCAGCATGAGTGGGAGGTGTCTCAGAGGACTGGTGGATGGCTCCATCTTTGCCTGCCTGTGGTGACTGCCCCCTCCCCGGCATGCTCAGAGGCACTGGACTGTTCACTGGGAACTCTTTCTCACTGACTTCTCATGGTGAACTGCGTGACTCCTTGAACGCCTCCTTCCCTAGCCAGGCCCCACTGGCAATTATGAGCACACATCTCGTTACCGGGTCATAGAAGCCAGGCACCCTGGACCTGGCGTTTTCCCACCCTGGAGTTGCTCCCCCACTTACCACAGCTTTGCAGGTGAATTTCACACGGGGGTGATTGTACTTAAGGTCTTCATTGACACCAAAACACTCCACCAAGCATCCTGGCTATGTGTCTGGGGGCACAACACGGAATTCTGAGCTCTGGGAACTGTTGGCATCATTTCCAGTTAGTCACCAGCCATTTGTGCTTCCACCATGGACAGAGGATGGAGGTGAGCCCTGGAGATGCCAGAGGAAACAGCTGCAGTCCATGGACCAGTCATATTGGCGTCATGTGGACATGCATTAGAAATGCAGAATCTCAGGTCTCAGCTCAGATCCACTGAGTCAAAATGTCAGCTTTCCCCAGATCCCACCTGCCTGTTCTTGGTTGAGAAGTACCGCTGCTGGGAGGGCGACAAACTGAAAGACAGCCCGGCACTGTTTGCAGGGAAGGCAGTAAGATCAGGAGCTGAGAAGCCCCAGCTGTCCAGGGAAGGCATCAGATCTGACTGCGTGTGCGTGCGTGCGTGCATGTGTGTGTGTGTGTGTGTGTGTGTGTAGCGGGTTAGGGTTGGTGCAGGGGCATCAATCAGGGGAAGCTGGAAGAACAAGCTCACAACAGAGCTGAACTTTGAAGGGAGGAGTAGGAGGTTCAGAACAGTCTTTGTGATCACATATTGAACCTTCAAGAATAATGTAATTAGCAGTATTTATATATTTCTCAGAGTATCCAAACTCTACTCATTTTAACATCTAACAGATTTAGCGTAATGCATTAACCCGTTTTAATTCTCATGTGGCTCTGTGAGGCAGGAATAGTTATTAATCCCATTTTTCAGGTAAAGGACCTCGTTCACAGAGGTCAAGTAATTAGCTAAGTTCACACAGGTAGCAAATGTGAGCAAAGGGGTCTGCGTTCAAAGCCTGGTCGTTAAACTAGAGTGACTAGTCTGTCTCTCTCCCTTGGGCCTGTTAGGAGAGGTGAGTGTTAGATGGATTCATAGACATGTAGGTGAAGGAGGTCTGGTGTTTGTGTAAGGAAGGGCTGTGTACGTCGTATGTGTGTGAGTGGGAGTGAGAGACAGTGTCCAGCAGTGTTAGCAAAGCATACAGTAGGAGATGGGGAAGATAAGAAGATATAGGAGAAGGTGCTAGAAAGATAGGCAGAAGTCTGCTTCCATCTCATAGGCTTCCAAAAAACCAACTCACTGCCATTGAGTCAAAATGACTCATGACAACCCTATAGGGCAGTGTAGAAGTGCCCCGGTGGGTAGAAGGCCTCATTTTTCTCCCAAGGAGCAGCTGGTGGTTTTGAACTGCTGACCTCACAGTTAGCAGCCCAATGGGTAACCACTAAGACATACATCATTTTCTGTAGGCTTAGATATTAATATCTCAGCTTTCTTTTTCAGGATGAGTTTCTAACAAATGTGGGGGCATATGAGTAGAAAAGAGATGCTCTTGGCTTCAGGTGTAGCTATGAGGCTTCAGAAGCTAAGGAAGAGAGGCAACCCATCTCTGAGCTCCTGACCGATGGCGGTGCAGTGGTTACAAGTTGGGCGGTGATCCCCATCATTGATGCTTTGTAACCACCGGCAGCTCCACTGGTGAAAGACCGGCCTTTCTTCTCCAGTGCACAGTTACGGTCTGGGAAAGCCCCCGGGGTCGGGATGGGCCAGCATCGCCTTGATGGCAGTGGTGGGTATTGTTCCTGGGCAATGGGCAGTTGCATTCATTTCCTGTCTGCCCTTTCTCCTTGGGGAGCGTGCCTTGCTATTGATGGGATGGAGGTGGAGACCTGAGAAACGAGGCCTGTTAACGCCCCCGGGATGAGAAGATCATGTCCACCCTTTCAAGGTGACGGGAAGAGAGGGCTTAAAGGTATGAGGCGCTCCAGATAGAAATCTGCTCAGTGGTGTTGGCAGGGCCCTGGAGGGGCTCCGAGCCTGTCTCTGTGCATTGCAGTCTTTTCACTCTTGACCTTGTATAACGTAGCATGTCCCTTGCAGGGGACTAAAAAGTCGCTTGACTTCTCCTAACAGGGACACCTTGCTGTCTGTGCTCTGATCTCCACTCAGCAGCTGTCATCTGCTGGACTGTGCAGCCATGCGCACGGCATCAGCCTGTCCTCAACTCTTTCCCTTTTGTGGCAGTATTTTTTTAATACTCTCTAATTATCCCAGTTCTCTGTTATCTGAATTTAATATTCTACCTGCCACGCAGATCTTCAGAGTGCTCCCATGAATCATATCCTGTTTCCAGGGTTTCGTTTGTTTAAATACAATTTAGGGAAGGGTAAAGTGCATCTAGACTGGACTCTGTTTCCTTCTGTCATACATGGGGTTGCTATGAGCCCAATCTGCCTCACTGGCCCCTAACAATGACTGCCACCCTAACACAATGTAACCAAACACCCATCGCCACTCTCCGGATGGTAGCCCCAAGCTCTGTGGGGCCACTGCGCTCTGGAGTATGGCTCTACGCCAAGCCGTTGCTGGAAGAACACTCTGCGGCTGTGCGGTCCAGCCAGCCCTGGCTCGTAGCGATCCTGCAACAACGGGATGAGACCCTGTGGGTCCAGTGCCGTCCTCACAGCCCCTGCTGCGCTCCAGCCCACCATGGCAGTGCACCTCTGGGAGGGTCTTCCTCCTTTCACTGACCCCTGCTTCACCAAGCCCAAGTCCTTCTCCAGGGAGGAGTCCCCCCTAAGACCACATCCCAAGTAACAGCAGAGAAAGAAACCTCGCCATCCTCACTTCTAAGGAGCATGTTAGATGCACTTTTCCCAACACAGACTTGTTTGTCCTTCTTGCACAAGCAACCCACCCAAGCTCACTGCCATTCAGTCCATTTGACCCCCAGTGACCCTGTTGGATAGCGGAGAACTGCCTCCCTGGTTTTCCAAGACTGTTGTTCTTTATGGCAGGGGAAAGCCGTATCTGTCTCTTTCAAAGTGACTGGTGGTTTCTAACTTCCAGACAGCACACAGTGTCTGAGAGTGCAGAGGGCCTCAGTGTGAAGAATAGGGCACTGCCGGTCGGCAGACAAGCAAGATCATCAACCCCCTCTAGGCTTGATTAAAATGCGTACTGCTGTGACTATCCTGTGATAGCCATTCTGTCATCTTTAGCTTATGCTTGTGGATATTAGGGTGCATTTCAGAGGTGTTTTTCGGTAAATGGTAACCCAGAGACATGGAGTCTAGAGGGAAAGAAACCATAAGAAGGATGGGGGGGCATTTTGGCGATATCAAGGGGTAGGAAGAGAAGAGGGAAATGACATCAAGAAGCCCAGCAAGGAAAAGTATGTCTGGAGCCTGATTATGGAAGCAATTGTACAATTATGTTTGACATAGTTGAACTATGGAATGATATGAAATATGTATTAGTTCCCAAGTTACAGAAAATTAAAAAACAGAAACAAAACCAAACATCGATCCAGGAATGAGTTCTGGGCTTGCACGAAAGCCCAGCTCCAACTTCAGGACATTTAGTTCGTATATCTTGGCACTGCTCCAGGAATGGTCACTGAAGAGAAGGGTGCTGCAGCAAAGTGTGCTGAAGAAAGTAGATGGTGCCCAGCTACCAATCGAAATAGTTGCTGGGGTCTAAAAGGCTTGTGTTCAAACAAGCAATCATCGAATCGAGGAATCAACCAATTCCACATAGAAGAAGCACACCAGCTAGTGTGATCCAAAAATGACCTTACAAAATTCAAATATGGCGAAGAGAAAAGTATCAGAGCTAAAATTAAAAACACCCAATTTGCAGAAAGCTACAGAGGACCATGGGAGCCCAAAACCCATCTGCAGAGTATCTAGTCAGACCAAGCTGCTGGCAGATCTGCTCCAGCCAAAGGCAAGCATCCTGACCAGCCTTACCATCCGGCAGAGACCACTGCAATCTTGATTATGCTGGATCGAACTCGGCATCAGGCCAGGTGTCCTCCCTATAGATCTGACATGAATTGGAACTGGGTACAAGCATCTCTTAGTTTTCTTATGACCGAAATTTCTTCCCTGCTTGGCTTCTCGAATGCTGGTGGGTGTCTTCTCCCTCTTACACATCATTTGTATATTTGCCTTTATGTTAATATGATCTTATCCTTACCACTTTAGTGAGATTTGACTTTCATTGTTTTCTGTTGGAAAGCACGGGAGGAATGGCTGTGTAATGATAATAACTGATACAAGATGTTGTAAGGAATGCAGGAGGCGGGGGATGAGCGAAAGGGAGGGTTAGGGGATTTTGGGAGTAAACAGTGAAACTGGGGTAAGAGGTAGTAGGGAGAGCGCTATAACTGATCATGTTTGCACAATTCAGTTTAAAGATGATATGACCATGGGGAGGGGAGAGAGCCCTAAGACAGATGTGGTGGTGATTGTACAGTGGCCCTTCATGTGAGTGGATGATTGAACGTTGCGACAATGGGCAGGAAGTGGACTTTGTGGTCATCGGCTCCCTACCAGTGGGTGGGGTCCAAACAGAGGTGTCAGTTTAAGATAGAACACAGGCTTGACCACTCAGAATAGTGGTAACTATAGTGCTGGACAGGGGCCTGCATCATCGAACTGTCCTTCTGTAGCTGCTTGGTCACAGAGAGACTTGGTCTCAGCAAACATTTACCAACAGCCATTATTGCAAAGGTGCTGAAAGAGCTGGTAAGGGAAAGAGATTGAAATGAATGATACGTGTGTGTGTGTGTGTGTGTGTGTGTGTGTGTGTGTGTATGGGATAGATTACAATTGAAATGTCCACGAGTCAAGATTTTCATGGGAGCCCTGTTCCTTTCTGGTTGTGCAGCATTTGCCTGAGGCGCCAGGAAACACTTAACAGTGACCAACGTCACAGTTTTGAGATGGTTACACTGACAGTGTGGGGCACACTCAGTGGGCTATGTTTCTCTGTAGACAGCCATTGTGACTTAGTAGTTGTGACTTACATGTGTGAAATAAGTTACATCCAAATCTGCCAAGCCATTTCTTGTCCAGTGCCATCCTGCTGCCTCCCCCTGACCCTTCCTCTGCTGGAAGGCACAGGTGGCATCTCATGACCCTTTAGATGATGTTTGCCCTGGATCTGTGCTGTGTCCCCACCAGACTATTAATGACTTTGGTAAAGGATGGGGATCTGAAAATGTTTAGGTACAGATATGGGGGTGGGGGGAACTGCTGACAGCCTGTAATTAGAATATGAATGGTGGTTTGAGACTCAAATTCACCTTGAACCCATTGCAACTTAGAGCGTGAAATTCTGTGGTCCATCTGGAAAGAGCCATAAAGCTTCCTTTGCTATCTTATGTTAGTACCTAGCACACACGCTGGAGATCCGAGTCAGGTTTCTCTGTACAACAAGGCATGTGTTTTCCATCAGCAGACTGCAGGCGCTTTTATAGCTTGGTTCGACCTTTTTGTTGTTGATGGTTTCTGGCATCTTCTCAGCTTTAGTGTATTTGGGGATTATACCTTTTGGATTTCTCTGTCTTCTCTGTGACACCAGAATCTAGGATCTATTTCATCCCAATACAATTTTAAATACCAATCAATGACATGCCACTTACGCCCAGTCTAAGGTATTCGCTGACATCTCCTGCTTTTATTACCAGATTATATGTTAGAATCCTATTTAGATAAATAGAGCCAATTGAGGGGGCCCTGCTGAAAGCCATATTGACTTTGTGTAAATCTTCCTGCTGGTGTTGCAGACAACCAGGTCCCCTGGGGTTCTGTCTGGAAATCGTATTGGATCTGTAGGACTTAATATATAACTCCCCCAAATAGTGTGGGGCCTCATTTCTTTGTCGTGAAAGATATTTTCAGAGGTCTGTCTCAAGAGCCCTGCTGATAAGGAAGTTACTTCTAACATTTCAAGAGAAACAGCGCACAAAAAAGCCTTCTATTTTTATTACACTTTTCCTCTGTGCCATTCCATCTCTTCAGTGCTTTCAAAACCTCCACTCCCTTACTTCTCTTTCTCTTTTGCTTTCACTCGCTCATTACCCTTAGTGTTTTGTTTCAAACGGAATTAAGTAAAACTGTGGACCGTGTTAAGTGATGCCCTTAAGGGAAAAGTGGGAAAAAATCTGTCTTTTTTCTTCTTTTTCTTTCATTTCAGTGAAGAATGAGTGCCAATTGTTAGAGAAATGAATGAATACATTTCATTACCAAAGACATTTTTTCCTCCTTAAATAAAGCAAGCAAGGAGCTCTGGTGATGCCATGGGTTTGGCCTTGGGCTGAAAACCAAAAGGTTGGCAGTTCAGAACCACCAAATACTCCAAGGGAGACAATGAAGCTGCTGCTCCATTAGAGATGGCAGTCTTGGAAACCGTGTGCGGGCACTTCTGCAGTGTCTTCTAGGGCCATTCATTGGGTGTTGGAATGGGTAAATCAAGTGAGCAGCCTCTTTGCTCCTAGAAAGGATGCTCTCCTGTTACTGTTGCTTGGGTAAGCAGCTTGTGGCAGAAGAAACAGTGGACTTTGGACTGCCCTGCATTTCCATGAATCTGCCTGTTGATAATATCTACCTCGCTGTATTGTTTTAAGAATCAAAGAGGATTGCAATATAACTCACATCTAGTGAACATGCAAATGGTACTTGTACCGTTTAGATGAAATTGTAACAATTTCAACTGGAAAGGGGTCTTTGATTTGTCTCAGCTTTCTTGACTCTAGCAAGGGTGTGACCTTCATGCCTTCTCTACATTAGATCCTGAACTTTCAAAACCTTTCCAAGAACTTCTGAAAATGATTTTTATAAGGGTCAAAGTTTCTCAGTGACGTGGGGGATGATCTTAACATGGAACTGTTGGGGTGGAACTTGAATTCTGGACTCGTATTTACGTGTTTTGTGTATGTGCTCACTGAACTATGTACCATGTATGTTTCCAAAGTGTGTGCTGAGATCAAAGGTGTGGGTGACTTTGTAGACGAAGAAGCCGGTGTCTCAGGAGCCCAAGCAGCATGGAGATAACACAAAACCAAACTAACTGCCATTGAGCTGATCCCGACTCGGACCCTCGAGGACAGGGGAGAACGACTCTTTGGGGTTCTAAGGCGGCAACTCTCTATGGGAGTAGTACCCCTGCATTTCTCCCATGGAGCAGATGCGGTTTCTGTTGCTGACCTTGAGGTTAGCAGCCTTACTGGTAACCTCGGCACCACCGGGGTTCCCTGAGCTGCGTGTGGAGGTGTTGGGTTTTGACTGTCCTTGGGGCTATTCATCAACCGCAAATGCCACGATGGGGACTCAGCTTAAGTGGTATTTTTATTGGCATTCGTATGATACTGTGTCTGCTTTGACTGAAAATTATGCATTTCCTGCTCTCCTCTAGCAGATGGTGGTGAGGGTGTGTGCTAACTAACGGGAGCACAGCGCGAGCTATGGTATGTGTTATTCCACGCACAGACCTTGTTGCAAACCTGAAATGGGAATTAAAGCACAGCTCGGTATTTTTAATGACTTTATGAGAAATTTTATGTGTTAAAGCTTTCCTACATTTTACTGTGCCGTGAAATAATAAACACTTAGTAAGTGCTGATGGCATATACTGTGCTAATTAAATATGCTAACTTGACTGTTTCACCATGGTTGGGAGGAACGTCTTGGTACTGAACTATCTTGAGTACCAGTGAAGGACTGGAATCAAGAGCACGCAAAGGCAAGTGCAATGAGCAGATGGCAAGCCTTGCTTTTTGAAAGTAAAGAGGATTTTAAGCACTTCCTGATGGAGATCAAGCACTACAGCCGTCAGTGAAAGTAAAAATCCTTACAACTGGATCAATAAGCCATATGTGAAAAGTGGAGAAAATATTGACCTTGTCAAGGAATTAATTGTGTTGGTATCCAAAATCAGCATCCAGATAAGCAATAGTTAAGAAATCTTGCATTGGGCAAATCTGGTGCAAAAGATCTCCTTAAAGTATTAAACAAAAATGTCACTTGGGGGCTCCAATCCACGGTGTTTTCTAAGGCCTCCTATGCATACAAAAGTTAGGCAATGAATAAGGGAGATAAAATAATTGATGCCTTTGAATTGTCGTGTTTGCAAACGATATTGAATAGACCACGTGTCTTGAAAAATAGTTCAGCCAGAATGCTCAGTCGGAGCAAGGATGGTGAGACTTCGTCTCCTGAACTTGACCAGTTGCTGAAAAGGAGGCCGAATGCCATCATGCTTATAAGCTGGTCAGCTCACTCTAAGGTCAGCAGTTGGAAACCACCAGGGGCTCTGAGGGAGAAAGAGCATGCTTCTACTCCATAGAGTGATGTCTCTGCCGTAGACTGAAGAATAAGAGACTGCCGTTGAACTCCCAGGAGCGTTTTACTCTGAGATGAGGATGGTCACGAGATGGCCCCGAGATCGGCCCCAACGCCATCTCTTTAGAGGACGAGACGTTCAGGGAAGTTCTGCCTCAGCACGGCAGGTTGCCAGGTCACAGACAGGGCTTGCCTGTTCTTCTGCTCAGTTTCCAGGTGTCCCTTCCTGTCTTCCGCACTAAGCCTCTATTGTTAGAGGCAACTGTCTCGAAAGGTGGCTGCCCTCGTCCTTTGTTTATGTCTCCCGGCTTGGAGATTCAGCTGGTGTGTCCTGCTGTAACCAGTACTCTTTCCTCTCCACGCTGTGCTATCGAAACCATTCTATGTCCCCTGTCTCCTTGCACCCACATTGCTGTTACTTGTCCCCTTGGGGCGGGGACACTACATATCCAACCTTGTGATGGGTTCCTCCTTTCTTCCTGAAATAATAATAGCAATATAGGATTACTCAATGATTCATGAGTGTGGGACAGTGAGGGAGGGAGGGAGGGAGGGAGGGAGGAGAAAAAAGAGATGCTTATACCAAGGCTCAAGTACGAAATATTTTGGAAATGATGGCAACATGTGCACAAATATACTAGATACAATTGATGTACAGGATGTTATAAGAGCTGTAGAGCCTCCAATAAAATGATTAAAAAAACATAAAACAGAAAAACTATTCTATGTTCCACATAATGGTCAGTTCCAGGAGTACTTCAAGAATAATAGCCACTGTTAATAAAGTTATGAAGCTTTGTCATTATGAAAGTAATGTTTTCTGCTTAAAATAAAATTTGGCAAGAAGAAGAAAAGATTACTGATTACCTTTCCACATAAAGGGAAGATGGCTGGGATCCTAGTGCATTTTCTCTGTCTGTTTGGCTTGTTTTCTTGACTGCACAAAGCTGTGTTCAGATGTATTTATTTTGCCTTTTTAACTTCATGTATTAGCATTTCCTACATTTTCTCATGATTTATTTAAAAAGTAAACTAAATATTGAATATCTAATGATAAGCAGAAATAGATTGGATAGTTTTGTTGCTTTTTTATTTTGTTTTGCTTGTGTACATTGTAGAATGCTTTTCTGTTGGAAATTGTGCTTGTTTTTTAAAAATTTTTGTTGTGGTACATATATAGAACTTAAAATTTGCCACTTTACCCATTTTCAAATGCACAATATAGTGGCATTAACGATACATGCAATATTGTGCCAAAAATAGCATTTAAAGAGAATGTGATTTTCCCATTACTTTTGAAGTCTTACATATTTCCAGAGCTCTCAGAATTGGGCATTTCCATGTGAACTAACTCATTTACCTGAGGGACTTGGTGAGGTGGGCAATCCTTTCCTGGTTTTGCGGTTGAAGAAACTTGCCAGATCAAAAGGTTTCTTTAATAAGGGCAGGTGTAAACATTCATCTGACTTTGGGCTGACTTCAGGTACCTGTGTCCTTTTTTGCTTCTTGCAACAGTTTTTTTTGCAAGTAATTTGCATATCATACAATTCAATAGTTCAATCATATGAAGGAGAATTATATACTTACCCCCACATCAATTTTAGAGCATTCCCCTTATCATGTTTCCATCACCTTTAAGGTGACTGATGCAATCACAATTGGCTCTATGCTCCCTCCTATCTTCCTATTTACTCCCTAAATTCCCTTTCCCTCCCTATCACCCACCTCCACATCCCTGACTTCCCTGTATCCCTCTGTATCAGTTATTATCATTGTGTATCCACTTCTCATGTTCTTCATAGCTGGGAGACCCACTAGAAAACAATAAAAACAGAATCACTCTAAGGTGGTAAGGTTAAACCCATAATACCATACAGACAAAAATACAAATAATGCATCAGAATGGACAGACCCCGCAACAACATTCAAAGAGCCACGGAAGAAATTTCTGTCACAGAACCAGTTGGTCCTTTTGACTATGCATCTTAGGACTATCAAATATCTCATCTAATTATACTGCATTGTGAACAGAACATCAGATGAGGGGCTGGGTGTTTATTGCGTGCGTGTGGGGGAACTACCTGTCCCATGATACAGAATTCCTCCTTTCACAATACAGAAAGCACGACAGAGCTTGACTCAGAGGCAGGCTCTCTGAACGGAGTGCAACCCAGTACAAAGGCCCACATTTCGAAGGGCAACGTCTTCCTTGCCGGCCTACGATTCTGCCCCTGACCTCTGCTCCAATTTTGACACACCTCATTGGTTACACGTCACGTGTGTTCCCAATCTGTTGAGCAAAAGGAACCCCGTGACAGTGCTTTTGAAAGACGCTGTCCTTACACTGTGCTCCTGCATGTGCGAGGCGATGGCATAGCCCAGGCTCGTCTGCTCTGGCGCCAGTAAAGACCTCGGCCCTTGGGTGGGGCACACGCCCTTTTGAGCTCAGGGTTTTGATGGTCGCTCCTGTGTAATCTTCCAGAATGGCCTGCACACCAACCACCTCTAGCAGCCTCATGGCGGGGTTTTAACACAGGTACTTTATTTTAAAGTTTGCACCCTTCATTGTGAATTGGTAATAAAAAGAGACAGCTACAGGCCATTTGTAAATGCACTTCCAGAAACAAAATTCAGACGATTTACTAAATGGCAGGAACCTGGTCAATAGCTATTCTGAATGCATTTACTTCTGTCGAGAGGCAAACTTTCTCTAAAAGGGCTTGGCTGTCAATAGACTCTTTGTTCCTTGAAGAACAGCATACAAATAAATGCATTTATAGAATGTGCTAATGTGTGAGAGTTTTGACGTTCATGCTAATTTTTCAGTCTGTAATATATCTTCTAGACATCTTTGACTCTATTTTAATCTCATTAAGTGGTGTCGTCTGTGACTTAGAGGAGCAGTGGTGGTGTGGTGGTTAAAGATTTTGCTGGTAACCGACAGGTTGGTGGTTCAAACCCATGAGCTGCTCTGTGGGAGAACGAGGTGGCAGTGTGCTCCCGTAACGGTTGATCGCCTTCTCTGAGCAGGATCACAGCACCAGGCCCTGGACAGCAAAGGAGAAGAACAGTTTCAGAGCAGAATTCAGAACGATGAGAATGAGGAGACTTACTGGTCTGATAAAGACGGGTGGTGTGCCTGAACCTGTGGCCCTTCAACACCTTCGAAGCTTGGAACTGGGACACGGGACCACTCCTGGGACAGGCTCTCAGCCAAACATGAGGCAGGCCTATAAATAATGACCCCAGGGTTAAATGTCCTTCTCAGCACAATCAACCAGAGGAGACCCAAAGGGCAGCATTTGCTCAAAGCAGCAGGAAAGAAAGAGGTGAATGGGAACTGGGTGTCTGGGGAGGAGGTGGGAAGAGTGCTGTTACATTGAGGGGACTGCAGCGGATATCACTAAGCAAATAATGTGTAAATTGTTGAGTGGAAAGCTCATTTGCTTTGTAATCATTCATCTAACCTACTATAAATTTTCAAAAAACAGATTTATAGCCTTGGAAACTCTATTTGGTTTGACAAGGTCTTTGTGAGTTGGAATCGACTTGATGATCATGGATTTTAGATGTCTGTGTTTCTGTGTCGGGATCTCTAAGCTAATTCTGTTTCACTTGGTATCTATAGACTAAGAACATCCTTAATGGGATTGCCCAAGAAAACATGTGTATGTGTGTCAGTATGTGTATGAAATGTTCAGTGTAGATGAGTCAGCCCATGGAGATGCCTTTAATAATAGCTTTCTTGGTTGGTTAAGTATTAGAGGCAGGATGGCTTCTGACTCCCCAATTATGTGGTCTCGTTACCGCATGCCGATTCCAGGAACCTTATTGTTGCTTAGCAAAGATCAGAAGTATTTGGAAGTTTGTTCATTTCATTCCCTTGGTCAGGATGCTTTGGGAATGCCGTCTTTGTCTATAATCCCTTGACCTCTTTCTCAGTGTAAGGGGCTCAGAAATAGCAAGTGTTCTGCAAATCCTTGGAATCATGCCCACCATCATTGATCCAGTGCCAGAGTCAGTCAGACGTGGTGCAGCTGATCTGGAGAACTGACGTACTGGGGTTCTTGCCTACAGCGGAGGATTGCTGGCAGTTGCGAAGGACGTTCTCCGACGTACTCCAAGTAAACATGCTCCACATGGAAGGTGTGTTTGTGGGAACATGTTTCTGAGTGTCGGCGGATGGAAGTGATGATGGTTAAACAGCCTGAAAGAGGTAGCGATATGGTCCAAACAAAGGCAAAAAAAAATTCGGAACATTGTATTCAAAGTAGAAATCACCCATCACTTATTTTCATCAGCTCAAAGGTGATTTTGATTTAATAATCTGTAGGCTTTAGATGAAGTTTTTAGTAGTTGAGCAAAACTGCTTTCCTTTCTCTTAAACTGTGGTCACCCTCCACCCCTGCACCCCAGAATCATCACCAACCATGGATGACCAACGGAGGTCATCCTCCACCCCTGCATCCTACATCACTGCCAACCAACGTGCTTTCATGATAGTGGATTGATATCAAGATGGTGACCAGAAGTACAGAAGAGACTGGAGACCTTCTGAGACGTCAGTGTGATTTCTGGTTCAGCAGGAATTATCCATCTGAATCTGCATCTCTCTCTCTTTTTAAAATCATTTTATCAGAGGCTCTGACAGGTCTTATAACATTCCATAAATCATGTTGCATCAAGCATATTTGTACATATGGTGCCATCATTATTTACAAAACATTTTCTACTTGAGTCCTTGGTATAAGCTCATTTTTCCCCTCTCTCTCCAACCCTCCCACCCTTGTGAATCCTTGATCAATTATATATTATTATTTCATATCTTACACTGTCTGTTGCCTCCCTTCACCCATATTTCTGTTATTCGTCCCCTTTGGCAGGGGGCTATGTATCCAACATTGTGATAGGTTTCCCCTTTCTCCCCCTTCCCATTCCCTGACCATCCCCCTACCCTCATGATATTGCTAATTCCAGTACTGTTCCTGAAGGGTTTATCTGTCCTGAATTCCATGTGTCCAGAACTCTTATCTATACCAATGTGTGTTTTCCAGTCTAGCCAGATTTGTAAGGCAGAACTGGGTCATGGTAGTCGAGTGGAGGAAACCTCAGGAACTTGAGGAGTGATGTGTGATTCGTCGGTGCTGTACCACCCTTTGGTTGAGTCATCCCTTCCTTAGAACCCTTCTGTGGGGAATATCCAGTTGTGTACAGATGGACTTTGTGTCTCCCCTCCAATCCGCCTCGCTCGCATTGTTTGTGTTTGATCTTTGGAGAGCGTTTAATTCACCTCTTGTGCTTCTGAGGAGCCTTCTCAAATCCTTGCCCCAGACATTCCTGGTGAAACCACTGGCATGGCCCAAGGGATGGAGGACTCTTACTCTTTTTTTATATTTTAATCATTTTATCGTGGTCTCGTACAATTCTTATCACAATCCATACATACATCCATTGTGTCAACAACATCTGTATATTTGTTGCCCTCATCATTCTCGAAACATTTGCTTTCCACTTGAGCCCCTAATATCAGTTCCTCATTTCCCCCCTCCCTCCCCGCTTCCTCCTCCCTCCTCTGTCATGTACCCTCCATAATTCATAAATTATTATTATTTTGCCATATCTTACACTGTCCGATGTCTCCCTTCACCCACTTATCTGTTGTCCATCCCCCAGGGAGGAGGTTATATGTAGATCCTTGTAATTGGTTTCCCCTTTCCACCACACCTTCCCTCCACCCTCCAGGTATCGCCACTCTCACCACTGGTCCTGAAGGGGTCATCTGTCCTGGATTCCCTGTGTTTCCAGTTCCTATCTGTACCACTGTACATCCTCTGGTCTAGCCAGAGTTGTAGTGTAGAATTGGGATCATGCTAGTGAAGGGAGGAAGCATTTAAGTACTAGAGAAAAGTTGCATGTTTCATCGTTGCTACTTTGTCCCCGACTGGCTCCTCTCCTCCCTGCAACCCTTCAGTAAGGGGTGTCCAGTTGCCTACAGATGAGCTTGGGTCTCCACTGTGCACTCACCCTTATTTACAATGATATGATTTTTTTGTTCTTTGATGCCTGATACCTGATCCCTTCGACACCTCGTGGTCACACAGACTGGTGTGTTTCAACCATGTGGGCTTTGATTCTTCTGAGCTAGATGGCTGCTTGCTTACCTGCAAACCTTTAAGACCCCAGATGCTATATCTTTTGATAGCTGAACACCATCAGCTTTCTTCACCACATTTGCTTATGTACACATTTGTCTTCAGCAATCGTGTCAGGAAGGTGTGCATCATGGAATGCCAATTTAATAGAACAATGTGTCTTGCATTGAGGGAGTACTTGACTGGAGGTCCAATAGGACTCTTACTCTTAATGTTGCTGCAGCATGCTAAGCAGCAGCCTTGGCTCAAGTGTCGAAAAATTCTAGTCTGTAAGTTATGCAGACATGTAATTGAGTGCTATGTACATTCATTTTAACATATGCCACACATTATAGAGGATCCTGGGGATATGGAGAGAAAACATGGTTTTTACTCTCAATGATCTTATAGTCCAGTGATGAAGTCCGTATACATAGAAGGTCAAATATATTAGTGGAAAATAAGGTCTGCTTTTTTAAAACAAGAAATAAGGTGAAATCAGTTTTTTGGAGGGCATGTGGATGGAAGAGCTAAGATTCTTTAGAGAGACAGGCTCACTTAATGCCTTAATGAGGCATCAGAGAAGCGTGTCCCAGGGGTGATGTGCACAGGTGCAAGCTTCTTCCTGAGGACATAGGGCAGGGCACCTCCAGAGGACAATATTGAGATTGCCACCCTCATTACTGTGGTGTTGAAAACCAGGAAGGGAAAACCAATGCAGAGCTCAAAACCAGTATTTGAAGGAGGTGGCAGCAGCCAGCGGGGGCAGCACCTGACCGGGACTGCCCTGCTTCCTTGTCGCAGACTTATTCCTGAGCACTTCCTGTGCCCCTCCTCAGTTACTGCATGCAAATGCAAGCAGCCCTCCAGTGTTTGTATAAGTTCTCTCTACAGTGCTGAGGAGGGAAGCCTCCTGAGTGTCTGTCTGCTTGGGAAGCCATTGCTTCCCACTTGTGTCCGCAGCTTTCCATTGGTTCAGTGGAACGTCCGTACAACACATTCTCTCTCAAGGAGACCCTGTACATGACCTGTGGGACAGGTGACGTCCCCAGCTGCACGTCTTGTAAAGGCAGCCCAAGTAATTTTGCTAAGAGCCTAATTTGCATTCTCTTGCCCATGATTATAAGGTACAGCTTTAGAAAGATGCGTCTGTGTGAGAGAGAGAAAAGGAGAGAGAGAGAGAGAGAGAGAGGGTGGGGACCTCAAAATGCTAGTGGAATAATGGAATTAAGAGATAATGGATTTTTCCCACCAACTTTTTGATTTATTATGTCAATTTTAAATTCTTTTGAGGCTCTCTAATATACATATGCATATAAACACATATGCATGTGCATACACATACAAGTCCACATATACCACTCTCACACACATGTAGACTCAAACACACACACGAATACACCTACATATACAAGCATGCATGTGTACATACATAAATATATACATATGCATATCCTCCCTCACACTCTCTCTTAGCACTAGGGCACACAACTATGAATTGTGTCTTCCACAAGTATGTGCTATAAATTCTCATCCGGTATTTGTGGTTATCATTCCCCTTGGGAATGGCTTGTCTTTGTGATGTGAATGAGACACAATTAGTGCCAGGTGTATTTTAATTCATTCTCTTTTAAGAAATAAAAATTAGCTAGAGAGGCAAAGATTTGGGAGAAGAGAGTTATCAAGGCATATACAGACAAGTTGCCCACAGACAAGGACCATCCTTCAGAGCTGACATAGAGTGAAAGCCTTCCCTGGAGGGGCGACCCTGAATTTGGAGTTTTAGTCTCCTAAAGTACAAGGAAATAAATTTGTGCTTGCTAAAACCACCACTTTTGTGGCACTCCTGTATAGCCACCTGGGATAACTAAGAAATAGAGTATACTTTTTCCTGGAGGATATGCCAGTTGGATGATTACTTGCACCACTGATGTCCAATGGTAACCTCATGGTTTTCAGTGGCTGATTTGTTCTTTCATTTGAAAATGCTTCTTTTACTCCACAGTTGATCAGCAAGGTGCAGTGGATCCTCTTTTGGAAGTAGATTGCTTGGCCTTTCTTCCGGGGCATCTTTATGGATTTGAACTCCAACCTTTCAGTTATTGCCGTGACCATTGACATGACCCAGATTCTCTTCCTCAGTTACACTGACTTGTTTTCGTTTTAGACATGATTCTTGGTGTTCATATATGTAGGAACAAGGCTCAGTGTCCTTAAACAGCGACAGCTCTGTTCTTTTTATAAAAAATCATTTTATTGCAGGCTCATTCATACAGCTTATATCACAATCCATACATCCACCCATTCCATTGTGTCAAGCACATTTGTACATTTGTTGCCATCATCATTTTGAAAACATTTTCTTTTTACTTGAGCCCTTGGTATCAGCTCCTATGTTTTTTCTTTCCATCCCCATTCTCCCTTCCTCAGGAACCCTTGATTGTTTATAAATCATTATTTTTTCCTGTCTTATACTGACCGATGTCTCCCTTCACCCACTTTTCTGTTGTCTACACCCCAGGGAGGGGGTTATATGTAGATCCTGGTGATCAGTTCCCCCTTACTCCTCCCACCTTTCCTTTACCCTCCCAGGTATCACTCCTCTCATTATTGGTCCTGAGGGGTTTATCTGTCCTGGATTCCCTGTGTTTCTATCTCTTATCCATACCCATGTACATGATCTGGTCTAGATGGATTTGTATGGTAGAATTGGGATCATGAAAGTGGGGCAGGAGGGAAGCATAAAAGAACTAGAGGAAAGGTGTATGTTTCGTCAGTGCTATACTGCACCCTGGCTATACCGACTAGCTGGCTCATCTCTTCTTGTGACCCTTCTGTAAGGGGAAGTCCAATTGTCTACAGATGGGCTTTGGGCCTCCACTCTTCACTCCCCCTCATTCACATTGATATGATTTTTTGTTCTGGGTCTTTGATGCCTGATTCAATACCTCATGATCACACAGTCTGGTGTTCATAACTCTATTATTAAAGCTGTATCCGCGTGACATAAATTCTGAGCGAGAGACTCACAGAGAGAGGGAAAGAGGTAGATAGAAATTTCTAAGTAATTCATACTCTTCCTACATTTAGTCCCCGTCTCGTGCCAGGTTTCTAGGCATGAGGTGCATTCATCAGTGGAGCACATGCACAGCTCACGGCTAGGGCTTGAGTTCTACTGCTGGTTTGGCCATGAATCAGCCGGCAAGTCACTTCCCTATGTTTGGCCCCAGACTCCTCACCTGTAAAATAAGGAATGGCTGTAAATTCATGGTCGTCTCCTTCCCAGTGACTGAAGAAGCAGAAAGCTGATTAAGATGGGAAGAGTACACCAGTCTGATCAGAACCCTTAGCTATCCTGAAGGACAAAATCAATCCCAATACCCAAGTGACAGAATTGTTTTACATCCCACTTCTTTGCTAAATGTTCACATTAGATTTATCTCGTCTGTCACTGGTCTACTCACATTATCTCTTCATGAAATCTAGGCTGCTGGACGAGAAACTTGCCAAATTTGGGTTTCTGACTATATTAGCAGAAGCTTCTGCCTGTATATTCGCTCAAGTCTTACTGATTCTGATGGGGAAAGAGATTAACCCAATGCTCTTTGAAAGAAAATAGCAAGATCTCCTGAGCAGAGAGCAGTTTTGTGTCCAGCCTGTTTGGCATTCAGAAATATTTCATTGACATGGCATAGATTCATGCCCATATTATTTTTGGCTGCCCTAGCAGTGCCTCTGAAGGAAGGCAGGCCTTTCTTTTGGCAGTTAGGGGGCAAAAGAAGGGGCATAGAGCCTAGTGGGAAATTGACCAGTCCCAGCTGCCCTTGGTATCCAGGTGGCATAATGATTGCGATGTGGGCTGTTAACTGCAAGTTCAGCAGTTGGAAACCACCATCTGCTCCTTGGGAGGAAGATGAGGCTTTTCTACTCCCGTAAAGAGTGACAGTCTGGGAAATGCACAGCGGCAGTCATGCCCTGTCCTCCCAGGCTCGCCATGACCTGGTGACAGTGCCACTTTTTGTCTTGTTTTGAGCTGCAGCTGGTAGCCAGACGGCCCAATCTCTTTTATCCTCATGCCTAGTCGCCTCGGAGCTTTGCATTTACTTTCGGATCCTTCATCAAATTCCACGGAAATTGCTGATTTGTTTCTGTCTCTCCTTTTGAACTTCAAGAACTCTGAGCACACGGGCTTCCTCTTATTTCTTTTTGTATAGTTGGTAACTTACCTATAGTTGGCATTCAGTATTTCTTTTTCTTTGTGGTGGTTGTTGAACTTTTTACCCCGAGAACGCTGTTTTTCCAGGCATTATCTTTTTTTATTTGTGAACATTTTGTTGGGCTTTGGGTGAAAGTTTACAGAGCAAACATTTCCCCCTTCACCCCTGTATGATCATTTTGTCCTGTGAGATGCACTACAGAGCCCTCAGTGTAAGAGCACGCTTTGCACTTCTTCCCTGGCTCTTCTGTTTCCCATCACTCAGCTGCCCGTTCCCTTGTTTTTGACTAATGCTGCCCTTTGGTCATATATCCTTGGTTATTCTGAGATGCATGTTCCTTGTAGGCATCACTATTTACTTTAGAGCTTGTCTATTCTTTGGGTGAATGGTCACACATTTTCATGAAATAATAAATTGCTTGAGTTGATTTGGACCAGTGTTTCCCAAAGTGGGCAATATCTCCCACTAGGGGGTGGAGTGGGGCTGGGGGTTCTGGTTTGATCGAGAGGATAGCAAACTCAGGTACACATACTTCTTTATCCTGGATTATGGGTTGTAGTACAACATTTTTTAATTGCCAGGGGACACTGAGATTTTTTTTGTCTGTTTGCTTCTTGAAAGGGGGGCAGTCGATCAAATAGGTTTGGGAACCTGCAAGAATGGGCGGAGAGCACCTCTGGGGTCAGTATGCTTGGTGTTCATGCCTCATACTTGGCTGTCTCTGGCAGGTCTGTCTACTAAGTTACCAATCTGAGTTTATGTCTCAGTTGTGGCACGTTTTTATTTAGCCAATATGGTCTATTTCCGAATGCTGAATTGAGACACCTGGCGGGGGTTCTGAAATGAGAACAAGTTCTAGGAGGTGTCCACATCTCTGGATTAGAGAGGGTTTCCTTGTCTGTAATCCAGGGAAGACTGGGTTTAGAGAGTCTAATATTCCTTCTGGTCAACTCCTGAAGCCAAGGGCACTGCTCCACGGCCCACGTGATGACCTGAGACCTTGAATCCTTTGGACTTCCTAAGAAACCAGGTCTGAGAAGGGGTCAGTCTCTGACAACAGATGGCTGTTATTTTTTTAATTAAAAAATATGAAGGACTAAAGTTTACTTTTCATGCCTAGGGTCGACAAGTTTATGCAGTAGGTTTCCAAGGGCACACTGGAACTAGGGTTCCAGTTTATAATGCATGGGTTTATTCCAAACAAAACATGTTTACACATGTCTCTTCAATCAGTAGACTATAGACAAGTTCTCTTGGTAAAACACATGTCATAAGTCTTGTTTAAGTTCCTTAAAACAGGACAGCAATACTGAATCCTACCTCCAGCTTAAGAACAATTAGATCTTATGTCATGACCTGGCTCAATAGTCCCCTTCATGAAATGATCACTGAAGAGAAGGGTGCTACAGCAAAGTGTGCTGAAGAAAGGAGATGGTGTCCAGCTATCAATTGGACTGGAATCTTAAAGACTAGTCTTCACACAAGCAGCCACGTAAGCGAGGAGTCAACTAAATCCACACCGAAGAAGCACACCAGCTTGTGTGATCCAAAGATGTCAATTACAAAATTCGAATATGGTGAAGAAACAAATATCAGAGCTACCATTATGAGCTCACAATTAGTAGAAGGCTGTGGAGGACAGTGGGGGCCCCAAACTCACCTGCAGAGAATCTGGTTAGACTGAGCTGCTGGCAGATCTGCACTCGCTAAAGGAGAGTTGTGTCAGAGTCATATCTTTGTTGGGACAGAAGTCAAGCATGAGTGAATTTGTTTGTACATTTGTTGTAACAAAGAGATGTTTGCACACAATTATTAGTGGTCACGGAATCTTCTCGGGATCGTGGAGACTGCATACATAGGAGAATTATACAGTCCCTGAGTCTGAGCCACCGGCAGACGCTCTCCATAGGGTTTTCACTGGCTGATGGTTGGAAGGAGATGAGCGGGTCTCTCTTCTTAGTCTGCCTTCACCTGGAAGCTCTGATGAAAGCTGCCCACCGTGGGTGGTCCTGCTGACAAATGGAGACTGGTGACCCAGCTTTCAGCCCCATAGCGTCACTCAAGCCCCAGCAGCCTGAGAAACAGACACATCCCGTAGGAGTTTGCCCCGCTTTCCCGTGACAGCGTAGACGAGAGCGGGTGTCTAGAATGGCAGGTGGCCTTGCTCTGGGGACACTGGCCTCTTTCATCTTGTTGCCCTGTCCTCTTCATGTTCATGGGGTCACACGTGACTCACCCCTGCAGCCAGAGGGTGAAAGGCAGCGTCCTTTCAATGATGAGGCATGGAATTACATGATGTATTTCTAATCATATGCCACCACCCGTAATTTAGATGCAGGGCTGCACCTACCGCTAAGGAGGAGTCCTTGGAAGGTGCAAAGTGGTACTGTGCTTGGTTGTTCACCAAAAGGTTGGTGGTTCGAGTCCGTTTAGAGGCCTCTCGGAAGAAGGGCCTGCCCCTCTGCTTCTGAAAGATGAGTCATTGGGAACTGCATGGAGCAGAGTTCAACTCAGCCCCCCGTGGGGTCTCCATGCATCAGATTGACCCGATGCCACCTGGTTTGCGGCTGCAAGGAGGACGCAGGGGCAGCGTAGCTCTGAGCTGGGTGGAGGGGGAGGATGGTTGCTGTGAGAAGGGCTGTTAGGGACCAGCGAGCCCGTATCTGCCTCCACCAGATGAGTAAGATGGAAATAAAATGGGCTTAAATACCTTATCGAAGACGTTTTAGTCATTTTAAAGACAAGAATATCATCTTTCCAATCTTTTCGGCCAGCAAGGAGCCTCCAGTCCAATGGGCAGAGGTTCGGCACCACTTTTCCCTGGGACTTTACACGGGCTGCGCTGCGGCAGTCTGCCATGGGGCCAGTTTGCACGGGGGATTGGAGCTGGGGCACACTGTGTCTTTTGTTTTGTTGACTGTTCTGCTTAAAACTGTTGGCCTGTCGCCAGAGCTGGGACAGGGCACAGGAGGGACTGCTTTCACATCACCAGGAAATTAGATGCCCAAACCAGGGATACGGTAATTTTATTTCAAATGAATGTTAGGGAAATTGAATTTATCCTGTTTACCCCTATGGCTGACTTTCTGGGCTACGAGGGGACCATGTCTCATGAAATGGATCTTGGCAGTGGAGAGTTTAAAACTAGCTGATTTATTTAAAAAGCACTCTCCTTACCACGAAATTGTCTTCTGTCCTTCAAGGGGAGACTTTTTTTTTTCACAGTGATTATAGATTGTTCAGTTCCTCTCGAGTTGTTTGACAGCCCCATTAGCAAACTCATTCATCAAAGCCTTGTTAGGGATCACAAAGACGCGTTCTCCCAGGGCCCAGTGTGAGAGGCGTACAAAGCTAGGTGTGCACACACGGGCCTGTGTGACCGCATGTATATTTGATCATGGGACGTTCCGGGACTGTGTCAATATAAACAGACGCACCTTGCCTGTTTTATCTTTTGTTCTCTTCAGTGGTTTTATCCTGGAAGGTCGTATCCTGGAAGATGACTTCAAACACGAAAAAAAATCAAGTGGAGGCTTCCTTTGAATATACCATCAAACACTGGTTTTCTTCTCTCCTCTTCATGCTGGCGTCTCCATAAACATTTTCGATAGAATTCAATAAGTAACCCTTCAGCCCACTCTCATGCTGAGCTGAGAGAACATGGTTAATAGCAGGATCGAGTCTTCACTTGAAAAGAGATGCAGATTTTCCTTTCCTACCAGAGCTTGTGGGGATAATTGCCGTGTGGACTAAGGCGCTGTGCACAACCTTGAGATGCAGACTGTGATTTGACCCCATGTCCAGGGGGTGGGCTTACGGGGGCTTCGCTGCTGAGACACAGTCTAGGGCCCCACGGCCAGACTGCCTGCGTTTAAACCTGGTTGGCTACATCCTGACAGGTTCACTTTGGGCGGATCCCTAACCTTTCTGGGCCTCAGTTTCCTCAGGTGTAAAATGGTGTAAGCACCACCTCTCCCTATGACTAAGGACATACGAGGAAAGTGCTTAGAACCATGTTCAGCTTATGGAAGCACGCAGGACATGAGCCAGGTCTGGCCGAGCCCAGAGCCCCCGCTTTTCCCGCCAGCGCCTCGGGAGATATGTGTGCTTGCGGAAAGCAGCAGGCCCTTGGACAGGTCGGGAGCAGCCATGTGCTGCGTGGCTTCAATGAGAGAGAGCAGGCCACGAACACGGTCCCCAATGTCTGCGCAGAGGCCAAGGAGAGAGAAGGGGTGGAATGAGTTATCCCAACGACATATAGCTTTCCTCATAAGATATTAACAAATAAAACAGATGATAACCAGTTGTAGTCCAGGACTTAGGATGCCTGGTGCCAAAGTGGTGAAGGACTTCCCTGCTAACTGGCGGGCCTGTTAATGTTTTGGGGGAGACAGGTGTAGCAGGCAGCTTCCATTAAGGTTTCAGCCTTGGCAAACCAATAGGGCGGGTCTACTCTGCTTTTTAAAAATGTAGGGGTTGCTATGAGCTGGGAATCGACAAAGAAAGAGAAAAACATACACTGACAAATCCCCATCTTGATAGAGCCATAAGTCCAAAAGGATTGTCAACCTTTGCTGGTTCCTAGTGCTCATCGCTTCATGGAAAGCAGTCACTGTCCCTCCCGCTTTGCTTAAGCAAACTAGTGCGTGGCTTCTGGTGTATAGGTCTGTGGGTTTTTGTTTGTTTTTTAAATTGGTATTGATGCGGTGTGTGTTGATCACTTTTTCAGACATTGGTTTGCCATGTTGGAACCACTAAAGCTTCAGGGTCACATCAGCAAGTGTACTTTAGTGGAAAGAACACCTCATGTGGAGTCAGGGGACGTCCTGGGCTCGGTGACTAGGTAGGTGGCCTGGGAATGCTCTGAGTTTCTAGTTTTCAGCTTTGTCAGAATGAGCCTGGGCCAAGAATCAGCCTGCGCCTAACAATCAGCTGTACCTTCTTAAAAAGCCCACATCCTGATGTTTTCAACCCAGCCTAACGTAAGCATCTCCCTTTTTAATTCTTAGCAGCCCAGAATAGAAAACCTCCCCCCTACCTCTCATCACTAGCCCCAGGCCGCCTTCATTTTTGGTCTATTGTGCTTGCACATATAATTTAAGAAACGGAACTTGCCAAATCTTGCGCAACAGAAGGGGCAGCAATATCCATCTTTGGGCTTTGGCAGAAATCCCTGGGAAAGCTAAAAAAAAAAAAACCCCAAAACCCCAACGCTCCGGCTCACTTACCTTTTACCCAGCTGAATTCACTAAGCTGCTCCAGCTTCAGCATCAGCCCAGAATGTGGGTTGGTACAAGCAGCATGGGACTCACCGGAGGGTTTGTAAGAAATCTAAAATCCCATGCCCCACCCAAGAAGTCGCACCATTCCACTGTGTTTCCCAGGCGCGTAACAGTTTAAGAAGTGCTGGCTTCTTTAATACCTCCGGGTCAAAATGCTCTTCACCTGCGTTGCGTTTGGAAAGTTGTGGCGCTAATTGGTGACTTGAAAAATCGCTCTGATTGAGGGCTGCAGAGCTGCTTAAATGCTAGATCTAGCCGCGTGGACGCTGTTGCAGAGACACCAAGGAAGGGATGGTGTCTATGAACTGGAAGGTATATTCTATATGCGCTGCAAAATTAGATAAATACGATTTTCCCATGAGGGTTTAATAGCGTCTTTAAGGCTTTGCCATATGCAAGTCATCTTTTGCCTCTTCAATGGTTCTTCCTGAATAGTGGAATCAGAGAAGAAATGTTTATGTTGTGCTAAACTTTTTAAAGTAGACTTACAGGCGCTTCACTTACATTGTGCTTTTAGGTCGGAGGATGGTGCTGAGACTCTGGGCCTGTGCTGGGACTCTAAAGCAACGTGTCAACTGATTATAAATGGCTTGCTCGCTCTCTGCTTGTTTAAAACGTGCTGCCATTGAAAGGGTGTAAAGGCAATTAAACAAATACAGACAGCCCGATAAGCAGAACGGCAAAGAGGTGCTTGGATTACAGATCGCTGTGAGCGGGCAAGGTGGTCTTTGCAAGATGACTGATTTAAGCTGCTCCTTACATCTCTCGCCTGATAGACACGGTTTCATTCTAAACAACACTTTCCTCTTTTTCTGCTCCGGCCACCTGTCCCCTCCCTTTGGTTTTGATTGCTGGGCTGAGCTAGGAAGCTGCCTGTCTAAGGCCTTACCGCCTCTCTCTGTAGCAAAGGGAGATGATCCGTTGCTTAATTCCTTGTGTTTATTGCTGTCAG
Source organism: Tenrec ecaudatus (assembly GCF_050624435.1). NCBI lineage: Eukaryota > Metazoa > Chordata > Mammalia > Afrosoricida > Tenrecidae > Tenrec > Tenrec ecaudatus. The sequence continues at coordinate 105,473,971 of NC_134530.1, forward strand.
GGGGAGGAGGCATGCAGAAGTGAGTTAGCATTCAGTTCACTTTGGGCTCAGCTTTTGATTGAGATGTTTTCGAGGATTCCGTGTTAGTGGCATCTTTCTGTCCTTTCTGACTTTGATAGCCCTCTCCCCCTCCCTCCTTTCTCTCCTCACCCCCTCCCTCCCTCTCTATACCTGTCCACCATGCCAATCAAGTGGTTGCCAAGGCCCATCATTCCGTTTCTACTCTGCTGAGAAAATCCGTCCTCTCTTTCCAATTTACAAGATTTTATTACTTTCCCTCTGGATCAGCATTTCATAACGTTTGTCCTGCCAGGTCTTAATAGGTATCCTCACCCCCTGCTTCATCAGTTGCCATCCATTTGCGACTTGCAGCGACCCCGTGTGTGCAGAGTGGAAACACTTAATTGAGCTTTGAAAGCCGTGACCCCCCCTACCACTGAAGCAATTGATGGGCCGGGGAAGAGTGAGCAGGGAAGTTCGACACTGTTCAGTTTGTTGGCTCCCCTGCCGGACACCGTGGAGCTTTTCCGATACTGCGATGAAGGGGTTAACCCAGCTTTGTGCCCTGTCCCTGAGTGCATGTCTTGGCGGAACCAACTCAAATATTGAGGCAAATGCACTTGCTACTCTGCTTAATTTTTAGAAGTGGACCACCTCTCCTCCCTTCTCTCTCTAGTCTTAGTCAGGAAGCACCGCTGGACCGTGGGCACCAGGGTGGTTTTGAAGTACCGGTGTAGCTTCAGCAGTTACAGTAACGCATGCACCAGCAGCACAGTGCACACACGACAGAGGGCTGGGCTCCCTGGTCGATCTCTTCTCTTCCTATGTGTGGTCTTTTGTCTTGGAAGTCCCTGGGTGGTGTGAAAGGTTTCTGCCCTTGGCTGCTAACTAGAAGCTTGAAGGTTCAAATCCTCTTAGAGGCCCTTTGGTATAAGGGCCGGGTTATCTATTTATATTCAAAGCAACACAAAAAAACCAGCCACCCAAACCCTGTTGAAGCCCCTCAATGGTAGCTTGTTTGCATTATCAGCAGGTACATTCTACATGGGTGCTTCAAAAAGTGTACGGACAAATTCCATTGTTTTCCAATTCCATGTTTCGACAAACTTGGAAGCCCACGTATGCTTTGTAGTATCAACAGAGCAGAGATAACAGAGTGTTCGTGTTGGCCTCTCACATCACGGCATGAATGTGCTTTGCAAATATATAAACGACGGGAGCAAGCCCAACATTGTGCTTAGAATCACCAGTAGTATAACACCATTTGTGCCTCGATCTGCACACAGACACCGCAGGGATATCCCAAATGGATCTGTCTGCTTCCTAAGCTGTAAAACGGGCCCACACCACTCTGACTTTCAGTGGAGAAATGCTGAAGATGAAGCTACACCCAAAGGTAGCTTACCCCCAGGTGCCTGCAAATCAGACCTTTAGGAGGAATTCTTCATATGCTGAGGAGCTGTCACTGTGAATTTTTGTTTCCCCAAACTCTCTTTTCTCTGAAAGACCTAAAAAACAAACGTAACAAAAGCAAAAAAAAACCCCCAAGCCAAACCCAACCAAAAACCTGCTAATCCCAGCCAGAATCGTTCAGTGACTCCTGGAAGGGCTGCGAAGCATTTTCGGCTTGAGAATTCTGTTTTATTTGAGGCATTTATCTCCATGTTTGATTTGTTTTTCCCTATTGGGGACCCAGGTTCCACTTTAAGGCAAATAGGTTTGAATTTTTTATTCCAATGTTTCTTAATCCAACACCCCTGGCGCCCCCCCCCCACCCCCACAGTTCTGTCCTTCTCCCTCCCTTCACGGGCACTCAGGCATGTACCACAAGGCGTCAACTGCAATGCTCTGTGGCACAGCGTCCTGTTCGGGCGACTACCCAGGCTCCTGGAGATATTGATGCTGCTTCGCCTCCGGGCCCCAGGGGAGCGGGTCGGTCTCCCTCTCCCATGATGGGCCGCATCCTCTGTCTCCTAAATGCCTGAGCCCTCGGCCTCTTCCAGTGCACCTTTCTGATAAAGCTGTTCCATTTGCTCACAGAGTGAGTTCCATATTTTTCCTGCTCCAGCGAGATTAAACAAATGAGGGAACATACTATGCATTTGGGAGGCGAGGTAGCAAAGCCTTGATTCTTACCTGTGGTCGAGTTGATTCCCTTTTCTAAACCTCAGTTCTTTCATCTGCAAAATGGGAATAAACAGACCTGCCTCAACTCTGTTGCAGAAGTCATATAAAATAGTTCATGGAAAACTTGGCGCAGTGTCTGATACCTGCTTATAAGAACGAAGACAGTTGCCATCGAATGGATTCTGATTCTCAACAAGCAGTGTGTGTCTGAGTAGGACTGGGTCCTTCGAGGTTGAATGGCTGGTTTTTCAGAGGTGGGTGGCTAGATTTCAGAGGCACCTCAGGGTGGACTTGAACCACCCACCTCTTGCTAAGCAGCTTCCAGTTTTCACTCTTTGAGTCCCCAGGGGTTCCTGATGCCTGTTACACATTCCTCCAAGGACGATAGTATCCCTGATGATTCTGTCTTTCTGGCCTGTGGGGCCCTACAGGCCTCAGGACTTTCTTCTCAGTGTACTGCACACAGAATTTAATCAAATAATTTTTGTTTGGAAGACAAATATGCAGGAGATTGCATTAATAGGCGTTTAACGACTCAAAGTGAGCGACAGCTCGTGGCAGGCATTAGAAGAGAAGACCCGTGCGTACATGAAGGGCTTCCTCTGCCGTGTGGTACAAGGAGCGCCTCCCCACAGAGTGCGGCTTTCCTCTTCGTCTCTATCGGGGAGCTTCAGGACGCATTCGCTCTGCCGCGGGCCTTTTCCAGAACAATACAGCCAGCTTCTTCAGCACACAGGGCTTCATTAGGGCACAGGGGCAGTCGGAGACTGCACCCCTTAGGAGCCCGTGGGAGAGGCAAACGGGGATGCTCCGCTGCTCGCCTGCAGGTTAGAGGAACAAGTCCGCTCAGAGGCCCACTGGGAGAAAGGCCCAGCAATTCAAGTTCAGAGAAACCCGCTGTGGAGCCCCTTCTGCTCTGACACAGGGCTAGACTCAGGTGGACGGCCGCTGAGACTGGGCGGGCAGTGTGGTGGTGGAAAGCGGTCCGCCTATGATCCCTCATCAGACGCACACACCGGCCACAGCATTTCACGGTGGCCACAGCTGGGCCTGCGCCTTTCTGGACTGCCTGTCCTGTCTCTGCAGCAGGAGGGATGTGGGCAGGATTACCTCTACAACCTTGTAGTGGGCTTCAGGACCCACACCCCCTCTACGCGCCGCTGCAAGAGTCTCTCGGGGCTTCCTTTAAGGGCATCTCCAGCCTTGGCCGCTGTTTCTGCTGCGCTATCTTTTAGGATGAGTGCTTGGATGGGAAAAGTCCCATTGGACTCTGCACCCCCCATCTGACCTTTCCTCCTTGGTTTCTGCTTACTCTGCCCTTTTGAGGTGCCCTGAACGTGTGACGATGATAAATCAGGTTACCAGTTCCTTTTGCCTTGTTGAATCGCCGAGTGTGGCAGCCTGGATGGACCCTGAAGACCACCAACCCCAGCACACCGCCATCAAGCCAATCCAGATCCCGCAAGCCCATATAGGGATTCCAAAATGCTACCTCGTTATGGGAGCAGAGCGCATCATCTTTCTCAGCTGAAACCACTCACCTTGCGGTTATCAGCCCCAAGCCTAACCCACAGTGCCACCAAGTCTCCTGACACCAGTGTGTCCACCATTCACATGTTCTACCTCGGGATGTCTTTGACGTTTCTGCACATTCACCTTTCATCAGCTCCTCCCCTCATTGGATGTCCCCTGGGAGCGCCTGTTTACTGAGCCTTCCCTGGGAAGCCGTGTTTCTAGGCAGTGATGACAGGCTCCTTCTGAGCATGACTTGTGCTTGCAGGATGCTGTGTACCTTTGCCACATATGTGACCCTAAGCCATGCACACTCTACGTGGTGCCCCCTGTGTTTTATCTGGACTGTGGCAGGGACAGCATTGCAGATGTAGGTGCACAGATTTCTCCAGCAATGATCTTTTGGCATCCTGCCTGCACCAGCAGCCTGGAAACAGAAGGTGGTGATTTCAGAAAGCACTGGCTGAAACTGAGCCAGTTTTTCTGAGGCAGGGTGGTCTGGGCCCTAGTGGAGCTGGAGGTTTGGCACAGGTATTGTAAGTCCGGCGGCAGGCCTGACATTTCACCTCCTTGGACCCTGAAAAGATGAGATTGGCTTCTGTATCTTCCAGCCAAGGTTCCTCTCCTGTCTGCGGCATGGCCAGCCATTCCTAGTATTTGAATATCTTTCTAAGAGGCACCGGCTGCTTAGTGGTACACTTCTTGCCTTCCACACGGAGATGCAGGGCTCATTCCTGGCCAGTACACCTCATGAGCAGCCACCACTGTCTGTCAGTCGAAGCTTATGTGGGGCTTTAATGCTCGGCAGGTGTCAGCCAAGCTTCCAGACTGAGCCAGACTCGGAAGAAAGACCTAGTGGTCTACCTCCACCAAATGACCCACCCCCTCATGAAAACCCGATGGGGCGCAGTGTAGTGCGCATGGGTGGTTGGAAGCCGGTCCAGCCGGCAGCAGCTCTTGATAGCATCATAGAAGGAGTTCTGGGTGGGGGGTGGTGGGGGGCGTTGAAGATGGCCCCGCAGTTCTGATGGGGTGGACCGGAGATGTGTTTAAGTTAGCCTCCTCTGTCTTTACTCGTGTCTCGGTGGGGATATCGGGACCACAGAGAAACCATCAAGGTGTTTTCATACATTAAGGAAGAGATAGTAAAGACAAGCTATCACTTTTAGAAATCTGTACTAGTGTCAGCCCTGGAGAAAAATGGCCAGCTTTCTACCCCAGAAAGATGACTGGGAAAGATACGAACAGGCCCTGGGAAACAGAGTCCCTGGATCCCTTGTCTTCATTTGGGTTCCTATAGAACAGTGGTTCTCAACCTTCCTAAAGCCATGACCCTTTACTATAGTTCCTCATGTTGTGGGGGCCCACAATCATAAAATTATTTCCGTTGCTACTTCATAGCTGTAATTTTGCTGCTGTTATGAATTGAGTGACCCCTGTGAAAGGGTCATTTGACCCCCAAAGGGGTCGAGACCCACAGGCTGAGAAGCACTGCTCTAGAAGCAGGCCTAAGGGAAGGGTTCCAGTGTGAGCAACTTAGACAATGGGGGCTGGTCCAAGGAGAGAGGGAAGAGACAGATGGTCCATGCGGACACCAGGAGCTCAGCCCCCGTGCGGAGCCTGGGAAAGGGTGTAGTGCAGGTGCAGGGAGTTGGCACACCTGCGAGCTCAAGGATCTCTTCCCCAAAGGAGGCCCAGGCCCAGAGATGCAGGTGCTGGGAACTGGAGCACGGGCTGTGGACGCAGACACTCGCCCTGCTCTTAGGGGCTGTCGAGTCAATTCCCACTCATAGCAACCCACTGCGACAGAGTAGAACTGTCTCATAATTTTAAAAAAAACCAACAAGTTTTTATTGTGAAATAGGTGGGGATTTCCATTTAAGGTCGTCATTTTTATTCAACAATTTAAGGTATTTATCCACTCTTCTAATAGCTTGCACTACCCTTCCTTTGACTTTTGTGCTTCCTTTTTTGTAGCACTATCTTTCCCGTCACTCAAGCTAACCCCTCTCTACCATCTGGCCCATCGCTTCACGTTCCCTCTCTTCCCCTCACTCCTTGGGTAACTGGGTTGGACTGCGTTGTCCAGAGAAACTAGACCAGCGACACTCATAGGTGTCTAAGAAAGAACTTATATCAAGAAGCCACCCCAGCCAAGTCCAACTCAAGTCCATGGGTTCAAGACAAGTCTGAACCCTCTGCAGACTCATGTAGTAAAAGGCTGATGATGCATGCAGCAAGGTGAAATGGGATGCAGGAAGATCACAAGCCTGTGGGGGCAAAGCCATGTGGGTCCAAGGTCTTGGCAGAGTGCCAACAGTGCTCAGGGTTGGGCGGCCCTGGAGGCAGATAACATCTCAACAAAGAGGAAGACAAAAGGCCAGAGAGACAAGTTCTCACTCTGTCTTATAGAAAAGGTCACACCCCCAAGAAGCCATCATGTGACTGTGACCTGATTGATAGGCTGGACTCCGCCCCTATACTTTCACACAGGTGCAAGTTGACATAATCTCTAACTGCCACCATACCGTCGACGTCTGTGTCCGATGGTATGAAGACTCTCATCTTGATTTTTTCTTTATTATAGTGATTTCCTACACTTTTGGTCCTTTTGTAACTGTGTAATTTCACTTAGCATAATGTCCTCCCAGTCCATCCATGCTGTTGGTCCATCCTTGTTTTCCAGGGAGGCACAATATTCCATTTTGAGTATCCACTAATGATTGATAGACTATAATCTCGAAAGAGATGTCATTTTGAGGACTCAGATGCACCTGACCCAAACCCTGGCCTTTCCCGTCACATTACATGCATCTGAAAGCCAGGCACTAAATACCGAAGGAAGGCCGAGGCAGAATGGATGCACTTGAATTATGATGCTGGTGAGGAATCTTGAATGCACTATGGGTTCCCAGAGGAGTGAACAAATCTGTCTTGGACGAAGTACAGCAGGAATCTCCTTGGAAGGCAGGATGGTGAGACTTTGTCTCATCTGATGTGCACATGTCCCAAGAGGGTCCAGCAGGACATGGACTAAATTGTGCTCCCAAAACTATATGTCAACTTGACTGCGCTATGATTCTCTGTGGTTTGGAGGTTATGTAATTGGAAGTTATCAAATGATGTAATAATTCCTCATTCATGATGTGATGTTAAGTTATGTGATCAGCCAATCATTTCTAAGGGGCTTATGGTGGGATGCATCCCTCTGAATTCATAGCCCTGTAGGGGAATTTCCTTTGGGGGTAGCCTGCCTGACCTTTTGTCTTATAAAATAAAAGGAGGGAGAAGCAAACAGGACAGGAGGCACCTACTACTATCAAGAAAGAAGACCCAGGAGTGGAGCGTATCCTTTGGACCCAGAGTCGCTGTGCTGGGAATCTGGGGAAGATGGATGTCCAGACACATGGAACCTACGGGGAACCTTGGGTCAATGCTTGCTGAAAGGAGACAAGCACCTTCCTCTGAAACTGCGAAGCGACTTGGAAAGAAAGGCTCTGTAGAGCTACTTCCCGGGATTGGGACATCGAGCTCCCTCAACCGGTGGGAACAGATTTCTGTCTGTGACCGCCACCCCGCACTTGTGGCATGTCTGACAGTGGTGCTTGCTGACTAAGATGGACACCGCTTGATAAAGCAGAGAAGAGCAGTGAAAATGAGGATGGCCCTCCCTGCCCTCAAATACAGTGTGGTGGTGAGGAGGGTGCTGACCTGCTGGCGTTGAGTTGTACACGGGTCACACTGAGTCGGTGCCGACTCAAGGGCATTTCATAATAAATAGCAACCTTTATCTTTTTTTCCTAATCCTTTTATCGGGAGCTCTTGCAGATATGATAACAATCCATCAATCAATTATGTCAAACAAACTCGTACATACGTTGCCATCATCATTTTCGGAACATTAGTCTTTCTACTTGAGCCCCTTTATCAGCTCCTCTTTTTCCCTTTCCTCGCCCACCCTTCCACCCTCATGAACCCCTGAAAAATTATACATTATACATTATATATTATATATACATATTCATATTGGATACCATCCACCGTATCCCTTCACCCACATTTGTGTTATTCATCTCCTGGGGGGGTATGCATCCATTATTGCTATTGATCCCCCCTTTCTCTCCCTCTCCCTCTCCTCTTGGTTTCAACATTCCCATTACTGTCTCTGAGGGGTGTATCTATCCTGTCTTCCATGTGTTGAAAGCTCTTATCTGCACCCATGTACATACGCCAGTCTACCAGGATCTGTGAGGTAGGACTGGGGTCATGATAGTGGGGGAAGGAAGCATTGAAGAACCAGAAAAAAATTGTGGTTTTTGTCAGTGCTAGGCTGAACCCTGAACAGCCTCCAACTGTATGGGAGCAGACCACCAAACAATCCTCCCACGTAGTTGCAGGTAGGTTTGAACTGCAAACCTTTTGGTCAACAACCGAGTGCTTAACTCTTGGGCCCCCAGGACTCTGCCCTGTGCTAATGGAGCTGGAAAACATGCAGAGACCCCCCACCCCTGGGGGAAGCCCCTGCTACCTCCCTTTCCCCATTTTCACCTTCCAGAGGACCCTGCAAGGAAGCCCGCATATCGCATCTGAGGCTGAGGGAAGCCACGGAGGCCCTAGGTGACCGAGCCGTTCTCTGAGCCAGACAGGGAGCCCGGCTTCCGGACTTACTGCAGTGCACTTCTCACCGACCCCTCACTGCAGAGACGTGCCCTTCTGGCTGAGGAGGGATTTTGTACCGATGAAGGGAATACTACTCCCTTCCCACCACAGATTCTCTGCCTCTCTCTGAGGGAAAAACTTGTCAAAAGGATTAAATCCTCTTTGAGAGCTGAAGCAAGAACAAAACATGGCTGAGTGAGTAAATACAGTCTCCCCAGAAGATCATATTTTGGAAGGTATTTATTATTCATGCCTCTTTGTCATTGTCATGTCTTAAGTGTTTGCTTGGGCTTCTAGCTCTTTGTTTTTCCAAGGACACTGCTGAGCATTCTAGAAGAACCGGGCAGCTGCACCTCGCAATGACTCATGAGTGCCCCGCTTATATAAGAAACAGGACAGCCAGATCAGGTCCAGCACTGGTGAGCTTTTAGCCACTCAAGTCAGGTTTATCCCTGTGATGTGTGTCGTCACTCAGATGCACTGTTTAGGAACCACTTCCCGCGCATCCCTCCAGCGTGGGTAGAGGGGGATCCTCAGAGGCTTACTTCCTATGTCCTTCCCGCCAGTGGGTCTTGGGCTCCCACCGTCATCCACAGCCTTCTGCAAACCAGATGCTCACAATTTAGGCTTTGATACTCTTGCCTCCTTCAACTTTAGATGCTATGATTTACAATCTCAGTGACGGAGGATGATGTGCTTCTTCCATGCGGACTTAGTTGACACCTCACTTAGCTGGCTGCTTGTTTTCAACATTTTATGCAATTTTTTGTTCATATTAGGGTTTATCTCATATGTGTTATGTCATTGGGGTCACCTGCTTGAATTTGTGTCACATGTTTTTCTGTTTTTCAGTATATGAAACCTAGGATTGATGAACCTATAGGGATAGCAAGTAGAATAAGGGTCTTGGGAGGTGGGTGCATAAAAGGGGGAGGGGATAAAATGGACACGATGTCAAGGAGTCCAGGAAGGAAAATAATGTTCGGAAGCTGATTGTGGGAGCAATTGCACAACACTGCTTGACGTGATTGAACTATGGAGTGATGTTTGTATTAACTTCAAATCACAAAAATGAAATAAAACATTTTAAAGAGAAGCAGAGGAAATATTTATCACACCAAAAAGGGCTGTAAGCACCTCCCATCAGGTGGGTGAGAACCTGTGCACATCATCTTTCTGTGAGTTTCTTCTGATGTAAGAGATACAGTCTTGTTCACAAAACATCTTGGTAGGTAAAGATGGACACCTTCCCAGGTTCTGAGAAGTCCAGGAGCCTTCTGTAGTCTGAGAGGGAAGAGTCAACGTGAGCCCAGGGCTTCGCTTTAGCTGAAGCAGCACCAAGGACTCAACTAAAGACAGTGTGGCCCTAGGTCTCCTGGCAGAAACCAAAGCTCCAGACAGACTGTATACATTCTAGTTGGAAACAAAACACCCTTAGATGACTTTGGACCCATGAGACTACCTTGAAGCATGACAGTCATTCTGAGCTTTGGACAGAGGTTCTGATTATGGATGGGGTCAGCCATCAACCAGTTCCTCTGGAAAAAGAGATGGGACTTTTCCATCAACACCTCGATTCTAACCTGCTGATATCAAGTTGATTCTGACCCATAGCAGCCCTCTAGATAAAACAGACTAGAGCTGCTTCCTAGGGTGGTCATGACCATGGTCTTTATGGAAGCAGGCTGACACATTTTTCCCCAGTGGAGGGGTTGATGGGCTCACAGTGCCAGCCTTTCTGTTTCCACCTGCAGCACCAGGGCCCCATAAGTCTCTGGGTGTCACAAAGAGCCCGTGCTTCGCTCACAGGAGGCTGGTAATTGGAACCCACCCAGGGGTGCCACACAAGAAAGGCCTGGTGATCTGCTTCCCTCTAGAGGGCAGCGCAGTGACGCTCGGTACCACCGTGAGTCAGAATTGAGTCAAAAGCAAAGCACTGGTGTTTTGCTGAGTGATTGAGGTGTTTGTTTATTCTCCTGTTTCTCCACACACAGTGTAAGCTGGGGTCTTCATATTGGATGAAGTATTCTCAGTCTTCCTTTAGATGCCCAGAGAGAATTATGCAAACAACCTCGGTGGCACAATGGTTATGCGTTCGGCTGCTTACCGAGAGGTCGGCAGTTCAAATCCACACAGGAGACAAAATCTGGTGATGTGCTCCTGTCAAAATTTACAGCCTGGGAAGCTCTGTCAGGCCCATTTGGTTCTTCTCTCTCATCACCTCTATTGAGTGGATTCCAACTCAGCGACCCTCTAAGGCAGGGTAGAAGTGCCCCTGGAGTAGAAAGCCTCATCTCTCCCCCATCCTCCAGCCTCAGGGTTGCTAGGCGTCTCAGTCCGCTTCATAGTGCTCAGAATCCCTGGGCAGTGCGAACAGGTAGCATGCTCAGCTGCAGATGGGAAGGGGAGGTCCCGCTCTACCAGGGGCGCTTCCTCAAAGCAGCTGGGGGATCCTGTGGAGCAGACCGACTTTGCACAGGAGCTGCGTGCCTTAGAATGGATGCAGCACTGACGGTTTCTATTGGAGGAAAAAAAGTAAAGGGACGCACAGCTGATAAGGTTTAAGGTTCCCAGAAAGGTTGCCTCATTTTACATTCCTCTGAGTCTTGGCTTCTGGCTTTGCATTGTTGAGATGTCTTCCAGCCATGGGTGTGTCTTGATTTCATTTTGTCCATCTGATAGGTGATAAATGATGTAACCTGGTAGATTTCATTTACTTTTCTTTGAGTACGGCGGTGACTACTTTAGCTTGAGGCTGCTGCCTGTTGATGTGTCCTGTGATGTCATGCGAGGAAGCGGTTGACACTGTGTTCTTAATTGCCACCACAATAACCTAAACCACGCCAGATGTGTCTTGGCTTTCCTGGGTCCCAGGAAACCGGCAGACTGCCTGGAATGACATGTACCCTGAGACCTGCACCCCACCTCCCAACCCCCCAGGACTCACCTGTGCATGCAACTCAGACCCAAGGGCTGCATCCAGCCAGCAATCCCATATCTGGAAGTGGGATTTCAGACACGTTCCCACTTCATCTCAATAAAACATTGAACGAGTTCTGGGGAAAAGTGTCCCATTCTGATTGTGTTTTGTTGTAGATATAAATTCTCCTGTGTCGCTGATTCTTAACCAAAATTTTTTTTTAAAGATCATGTTACTGGGGTCTCTTACAACGATTCAACAACTGAGGTTTTTTTTTTTTTTTTTTCAGACAATACACATGACTTTGTTTGAAGCGCTTAGTTTGTTTGCTCCCACTTTGGCTGAGACAGGGGGCAGTTGGTCTGTGTCAACCCATCCCGGACTCCCACCCTCTCCTTCCCCCCTGGGTGTTATTGCTCAGCAGGCTGCAGTACCCAAGAGAGGGTCTGCTGGAATCAGGCTGTCGTCTTCTTCTGGTCTAAAGGTGGCCCTTTGGAGAGGGGCCACTTGGTCACGTTGGGCTTCTCTGCAGACCTCTGCTCTTTTCCTGCTGGCTCCGTGGGTTGACCCTGTCTCTCTCAGTGGTGATTAGAGGGCAGTCTGGTAGGCAGGATGCCTGCTTTGTGCTAAAACACATAAACCCCGGCTCGCATGGAGAGAAACGAAAAGAACCTGGCCCATTGCCTCAGAAAATGGGCTCTGTATGCCCCTCAGGAATTGGCTTGCACTTGTCGGAGGGGACAGTTCTCCCAGAACATCACCATGATTGAGAAGGAAGAAGACTGCAGGAACCAGCTCCATGAATTGACCCTGCCTCAGCCAACTTCTACTCCCACAAAGAGTTCCAGTCTCTGAAACCCACAGGGGCAGTTCTACCTTGTCCCATAGGGTTGCTATGAGCCAGATTCCAGTGGATGGCAGTGAGTGAGCGGCCCACTTCATGTGGTATTCCTCGAGTACACTCTGCATGCAGAGCCCCTTCACTACCACAAGAGGGCACTCTCGTCGCTTGGAAAGCTGTAGAACCCTGGAATCACTTGGGTTGTTTCTTACTGGAAGTCTCCAGGAACGCACTGTGACATTGGATCTCAGCTTCCATTTGCGAGGTGTGTTATGAACCCAGTGACACTCCCCAGCCCAGTGTGTGGGAGGGATTCATGTGTGGAAACAGTTGTAAATGAAGTGCTAAACCTGCTGCTGTTGAGTTGACTCTCAGTCATAGTGAACGTCTAGGTCAGAGTAGCTGCCCCATAGGGTTTCTTTCTAAGGCTGTACGTCTATACGGGAGCAATCTGTCTCGTGTTTCTCCCACAGAACACTTGAAAGGTGGGGCTTACCAACTCTGCCAGCAGCAGGCCTTTCAACAGTGAGCACAGGCTCCACCATGTGCGTTTCATTGAGGCTGTGAGGGCATCTACCTCCTTTCAGCAGGCTCTGCCTAGAGGAGGCAACAGTTCTTGTGGCTGCAGCAGGCCGGTGCTGAGGGCTGGAGGGAGACGGCACTCGAGCTTCAGCTTCTGTGGGCTCATCCTGCTGCTTTGGGGGAGAGATGAATAGTGCCCTTGGCTGGAGTCCATCAGCCCGACAGCAGGTTGTTCATATGGAGAGGGTTTAAGACGTCCAGAAAGCCGTATTTCACTCATTCAATATGCGAGGGAGTACTACCATTGAACAAAACCACAGCTCTGACTCCTGGGCTTTCTAGGTCGTCAGGCAGCCACCGTGTGGTGTCAGTTCCTTCTGATTAAAAAGCATCTCTCTGTTGGAATCTCTCTATTTTCGTCCATCTTGGTTTACCAGCTCTCTTGGTTCCCTTGCCGTGGAGGATATGTGAGGTCAACCTGCCCCTGATGTGCCAGAAAGGAGTTGTCCATCGCTCGCTAAAAGTCGCCAGCCATGGTCCATGAAGCAGCTGGCCGTGCCGTCTGTTGGGAGCGCAGGCCTGGGCAGTGACGGTTGTGGGGACCAGCACAGTGACAGCTAGTTTTCTGGGCCTGTGAACCTAAATGACCTAAATCCCCCACAGGAAGGATATAATGTCACGTAGCAAACCTTTTCCTTTCTGGGTCCATGAAAAGCACCATCTTGAACAACCAAAACTCCCTGCCATCGAGTCGATTCTGACTTAGGGACCCGACAGAACAGAGGAGAAAGCCCCTGGAAGTTTCCCAGGCTGTAAGCCTTCCCAGGAGCAGAAAGCGACATCTTCCCCTTGGATCAGCGGGTAGGTTTGAACTGCAGGCCTTATGGTTAGCAACTCAAGGTGTAACCCACTAAGTCACCATCATCTTTACTAGTTAGTAATGTTATGGCAGCCTTCTCTGTCCTGGTGGTGTCGCAGTTCCTCACCAGAAACTCCCTGCAGAAGGGCGTCATGCGTGGTACAGTAGACGGCCGGCAGAAAGAGGAGCTGGATGGACGTAGTGGCTGCAACAATGAATTCAAGCAGAAGGCTGTGAGGCTGCTGGTACAGGACCAGGCGGAATGGCATCGAACCACAAAGAACAATAATATATTTCTACAAACTTTTAGAAATCCCTTTGTGTGTTCCAGGCAGACCTTCTTTTTTGTTTGTCTGTTTGTTTCGGTAAACGTCACTTTTCAGAACACTTAGATTTACAGAAATTTCAAAGATCAGAGAATCCAGGAGCCAAACCTTCATTTTTCTCTATTATCAACAGCTTACTCCCGTGGGGTACATCTGTCATCATGAACGAAGCAGTACTGATACATTGTTATGAACCAAAGTGCCTGCATTTTTCTCATGTTCTGAATTTTCAGTCAGTACCTCTCTTCTTTCCCAGGCCCGTCTAGGATGTCACGTTGCACTTTGTCATCCTGCCGCCGGAGGCTGCTCCTGACAGTGGCAGTTTCGGTTGGCTGTGCCTGTTTTGAGGAGTTCTGGTCAGATCTTTGGTAGCATGCCCCTCTATTGCCTCTGTTCTCAACCTTCTTCATGCCACGACCCTTTAAGATAGTTCCTCATGTTGCGATGACCCCCCGAACCATAACATTATTTTTGTTGCTACTTCAGAACTGGCATTTTGCTACTGTTATGAATTGGGCGAACCCTGTGAAAGGGTCGTTCGACCCCCAGGTTGAGAACCCAAGCTCACTTGTAATGTCTCGGCTGCTTCTCAGGAGGAGAAGCCCGCAGAAGTAGCTTGGCATGCTCCTCCCACCGCGTCCAGGCTGCTGGCGATCTGCAGGACTTACACTGTGGATGCTGACCTTCATCACCTGGTCAAGGCCATGACTGTGGGCTTCTCCCCCATCGATATACTACCCCTCCACCTCCAAACCATGCTCTTGGAAGAAAGTCAGTCTGTGCAGCCTGAGCTAAGGAGTAGGGCATTGTGCTTGACCTCTTTTAGAAAACATACTGTTTTACTGTGGTTGGGCTTCCGTCTTAACAGCTTCTACTCACATTGTTCAGAGACACCGGCCCCCTTTCTCACAAGAGGCCAGCACCCCCCTGAGTTTCATTCCAGTGGTTCTGGATGTGGCCTCTGAGGCCGGGCACCTGCATCAATACTTTGACTGCTTCTGTGTGGGCAGTGTGTATCTTCTCCCCTGCACATTGATCTGTCCGTTCATCGTGGATTGCTATCGGATTGCGCTCACAGAGATGCATTTTCTACGTAGGGTTGTATTCCAGGACGGCTTTCTTTTGGGACGCGGGGTTGCCCTGAATTGAGGGCTGGCTAACTCCCTGGCAGCTACACCCACGCATCAATGAGAGACCGTGCTCCTGCGCACTGCCCTGGCCTTTACCTGCACACACTCCATTTCCAAGGTGACGCAGGTCATCAGCTCTCTCCCGCTGCTCGGCACTGAGATGGTCTTGTCTGTTTGTAATTGAGTTCGTTTGTGACAGGCGGCATTCCATCCTGAGATTCCTCCCATCTTCTGAAGGACCGTGGAAACATTGTCAGGTTCACGGTGCTGTACATTTTGGTGGATTTTCAAATGGTGGACCAGATGCCATGTTTCCTGAAAGAATCTGGAATCGTTTCACTGCCCTGACATTTCCTTTCTGTTTCACATACGCAATGCTCCTCTGCCTCTCTTTCCCCCAAACCTCACAACCAATTGCTAACTGTCTCTATTGTTTGGGCCTTTTCAAATTCTCCTATAATTGGAATCGATATTGGGGCTGTCATATAATGAGAACAGTGCACTATGTCATTTTCCAGATTGGCTCATTTTACTGAGAAATAGGTATTTAACATGTATCCATGTCTTTTTGAGTCTTGATGCTTGATTTCCTTTTCTGATGGGATAGCATTCCATGATGGGGATGGAATAGCATTCCATGATGGGGATGGAATAGTATTCCGTGATGGGGATGGAATAGCATTCAGTGATGGGGATGGAATAGCATTCCGTGATGGGGATGGAGTAGCATTCCGTGATGGGGATGGAATAGCATTCCATGATGGGGATGGAATATTATTCCATGATGGGGATGTGCTAGCACTTGCTTATCTGATCCTTCTTTGAAGGCCATTGTTGTTGTTTCCAGTTTTGGCAATTATGGGTCAAACTGTTATAAAGTTAGAGACGTCTGCATGGACATACATTTTTGAAGCGGTATGTAAATACCCAGGAACACAATTGCTGTATAAGATGGTGAGACAAAGTGTAGCTTTTTAGAAATTATCAAACTCATAGAAGGTTCACAAAGAAGGGAAGAGCCAGCCAGGGTGAAGTTCAGCCCCCCCCCCCGCCCCAAAAAAAGCAACATTCCTCTAGTTCTTTAATGCTTCCACCCACCACTGTCATGACCCCAGTTGTGTCTTAAAAATCTGGCTAGACAGGAACATATGCTGGTCCAGATAAGACTTCACAACACAGGCAATCGAGGATAGACGAACCCCTCAGGACCTATAATGGGAGTAGCGATACCAGGAGGGTAGGAGGCAGATGGGGGAAGAAAGGGAGAACCGATCACAATGATCAATGTATAACCCCCCTAAAAAAATTACCAAACTGCCTTTCATAATGACGAAACCATTTTTCTTTCCCACCAGCAGTGAATTAGAGATCCTATTGCTCCAAAGTCCCGCCAGCGCGCTTGGTGCAGCCTCTGTTGAGGGTGGGAGCCACGCCAGTCGAGGTGTAGTAGCAGTTCACTGTTGTTTTTACATCATTTCCTAATGATCAATAAAGGAACCCGGTGGCTCTGCGGAGAAGCCTGGGGCTGCTAACTGCAAAGTTGGGGTTTCAAAGCCACCAGCCACCCTGAGGTGCAAGGTGAGGCTTTCTGATCCCCAAAGATTCATAGTCTCTGGACCCTATCTAGAGCTGCTATGGCCAGAATCAGCTCAGTGGCAGAAAACTTGGTGGGGGTGTCATTTTTGTTACTGATAAAAAGTCTTGAGCATCTTTTGATATTTCATCTGCATATATTCTTAGGGGAGATGTTAATCATGGTTATTTTTGGTCCAGTTTCAGATGTTTTTTGCTTGTTTGCTTGTGTTTGAGTTTTAAAAGTTCTCTGTGTCTGTTGGATGCAAGTCCTTTGTGAGATACATGTTTTATAAAATTCTTTCAAAAGTCTGTGGTTTGCTTTTCATTTCTGAGCCCACTGCAGAGTTTCTCATTTTGATCAAGTCAAATGATTTTTTCTCTCGTAGGGTTGTATCTAAAGACTTGTTTCCACACCGCAGGTCATGTAGGTCTATAGTGCATTTTTACTTAATCGCTGTGTCCAGTAAGAGGTCTGTGTTAGGCTCGTTCTTTCTTATCCGTTTCTCTCTTTATTCTGCACATGGATGTCCAGTTGTTCCAGCACCAGTGGTTGACATGTCCATTCTTTCCCCATCGAATTGCTGTTGTTTATTTGTGCACTTCTATTTCTGGACTAGCTAGTCTGTCTTATTGGTGCCTGGGTTGGCTCTTTAAACAACACTGCATGATCTTGATCACTAGATCTTTGTTCTGAATTTTTAAATCAGGTAATGTGTTTCCTCCAAATTTGCCCTTCATTTTTTAATATCATTTTATTGGGGGCTCATACAACTCTTATCACAATCCATCCATCCATCCATCCATTGTGTCAAACACATTTGTACATTTGTTGCCATCATCATTCTCAAAACAATTACTTTCTTCCTGAGCCCTTGCTATCTGCTCCTTATTTCCCCCCCTCCCTTCCTGCTCCCCATCCCTCATGAACCCTTGATAATTTATACATTATTATTATTTTGTCATATCTTACACTGCCCAATGTCTCCCTTCTGCCATTCACTCTTGTGTTGTCAACCCTACACATAAAGAGCCCTGCTTATACACAGAGCTGCTAGCCACAAGGTCAGAGATTAAAATCCACTAGCCTCACAGGGGGAGATAGATGAGACTACACACCCCTGGAAAGATTTGTAGCCTCTGGAATGCAAAGGCGCACTTCTCCTCTATCTTCCAGGGTCCCGTTGAGCCAGAATAAACTCCTTAGCAGGGGTTTTGGTGTTTTGGTTATTCCTAGCTCTGTTCCAGGCATGGCTTTAAGTCCTTTACTTGTGTGAACTCACTCAATTCTTACATCAACTGATAAAGTCAAATAATGCAAACAGCGGATTCAAAGTTACATAGCCAATAAAACCCAAACCAAAGTCACTGCCATCGACTCAACTCTGAGGCACAGGGGCCCTATCGAGCAGGGTAGAACTGCTCTGTGGGTGTCTGAGGCTGAAACGGTTTCCAGGAGTAGGAAGCCATAGCCAATGAAGGCAGAACTCAAATCCTGGCAGTGTGATTCTCTGTCCCGCCAGCAGAGGGCCTCTTAAGATAATAAAGATGGAATGCTTTATGGACAACTTCGTGACTGAAAACCTTCATAGTATGATGTCCTGGGCCTATGTCACTGGACATGGGAGCATATGAACAATTGTGAGGATGGCACCCGACTGGGGGCTGTTTTATTCTGTGTACATAATGTCGCTGTGAGTTGGAACCAACTCAAGAACACCCAACAAGAACATTTCACTGGAAAACTGTCAGTGAGTGGGGAGTTTCAGAGTTCTGCTTTTACTAGGGAAGAAGCGGGTTGACACCCAGCTTCACACATTACCAGCCGCAAGACTTTAGACAAGTCCTTCAACCTTTTTAGGGACAGAGCCTTCAGCGCAAATAAATAGGAAGGTTGTTGACACTTTTTAGTGTAGTTTGTTGGCTTACAGGGAGTGTCTGGGTGATGCCAATGGGAATGCGCTTGGCAGCTCCCCCAATGGTTGGAAGTTCAAGCACCCAGAGGAACGACAGAGGATAGGGCTGGAGTCCACTTCTGAAAACTCAGCCATGAAAAACGATCGGCAGCATGTTCCACTCCGCCCCATGTGGGAACTGGACTGAACAGCAGTGGGCTGGGGTTGCTTCACACAGCGTTGTCTCCTCCTTCTTTGCTGCTCTGAGGGTGTCTGCGCAGTGGCATGCCGCTCCCGGGGCCATTGATTGACTTAGGTCAGTTGACCTCTGTTACCTTGGCTTTTGAAACCATGAGAGAGCCTCCTTGGCACTGAGGCCCCTGCCTGTCAGTGGTGTGAAGACAGTGTTCATCCCTGTGGGTGTTGCCTAGGTTCCGGGGAGCTTCTGTTCTCTGCCCAGCCAGTGCTGGGAGCTTAGAGTTTAGGCCCTGTGGGATTATAAAGAGACTTTTCCCCAGCTTTGTCTCCCCCAAAGACCCGCCAAACATTAGAGGCTATTTGCCAGCATATGGTTGGAGGTCAGATGCTTAGAACTATCCTCCCTGAAGGCACTGAGCCACTGTCTGGTCCCACCACAGGTTGGGCCTACTCCCTACTGTTAAGGACAATGGGCTACTTCTCCCTAAAGGTGTGTGACCATTAGCCTGGTCCCTGTAGGTGGGGTTTATACCTTACTGACAATGGTTTCTATGGAGATCCAGAGAACAGGTCAAACTTGCTCAGTGACATCCAAAGTTAGGCTGCCCTCCTGAATCTAGAATCCACCCATCCTGTCACATGTATACCCCAATCCCTCCTCTTCCTATTGCCTGTATGTCCCTGGATTATTCCCCTCTCATTGCTATATTACCTTTAGTGCAAACACTTCCTGTGGTTAGCAATAAAGATACCCCTTGGCCTCTCATCAGCCCCCTCTTATCTCCGGTCCTCGCTCCCCTGTTCCCTTTCCCCTAGTCCACCTTACCCTCCCCTTCTCTCCTGCCCTCCGGTCTCCCATCTCCACGTGGACCACCAAGCGGGGCTGAGGTGAGCATGCTACTATCAAATGTGCCTGACTCCATTATTTCAATCTCTCTTTTATCTCTCATGCGCTCGATGACTTTATTATAATCTTTATCTATCTCAGCCATACAATTGCGCCTGTCAAACCTGCAATTAGTTGTGGGGGGGCTGGCCTCTCCCCCACAGGGGCCAAATCCCCTTCTATGAGCAGCTCCACAACAACTCCTCCTCCTCCGCTTCCTCCTCCGCCTTTTCTTCCCAGTTAGGCAGCCAGAATCTGTCCCACTGGCTTATACAACCCTTAATTACTTCAAGGGATGATAGCAGCTACCACATTGGCTATGAGGATTAAATGAGATAACGTGAACAGCCCTTTGCGCAGTGCCTTGTCAGGGAGTAAATACCTGGTAATTGGTGCCTCTAGCTTTCGCCGGTTCATAGCTCTTGATAGTTGGCTAGTGTTTGAAAACCCCAACAACACACATCTGTGTCTTTGACTTGTTTCTTGAACCCCCTGGAAGTGGAGTGCATACTCAGTGGACGAGGAAATGTTGGTGTTTAGGGGTTCGCCTACGGTCACAAAGCTGGCGAGTGGCTGAGCAGGCGCCCAGGCAAGGCCTCGTGCTGGACAGCCAATGTTGTCTCCGCTGCACCAGGATCCCACAGATGGGGGGTGCGACACCACTGCCCCTTAGAGCTCACCCTTGGGAACAGCTCCCTTTCCATGTCAAAGCACTTTTCTAGGGAACCGAGGGCTAGAGGATGAGGACTCTCTCTGTCAGCCTGGTGAGTTTCATGCAGAGTGTGGTCCTGAAGTCCCTTTCCGAATGGCCTCTGGACCATGGACAGCGCCTGCTGTTAGCCTCTTTCTGGCTTTAGCCAGCGTCATTGTTGTCGTCTGTGTCCGCCAGTGTAGAGCTACCCCAGAAAGTTTTGCTTCATAATCTTTATGGAAGCAGCTCACCTGCTGGTCTTTCCCCTGTCAAGTTATTGAGTGGGTTTGAACCGCCAGCTTGTCAGCAAACAGCTGAACACGCCATCATTATGCCAGCAGAGCACCTTGTGCTGGGGATAGAAGTGCAAAGATGAATCTCACTCTTCCCTTTCCTTTCCAAAGCTCCAGTGCAAGGGGCCTTCACAAGTGTGGAGGGAAGCTCCTTTATCTTTTCATTCCACTTTGCCATGAACTTCCTGTGAACTTTTTCAAGACCTTCATCTTGTTTCCAAACATGAAAATCATGACATATAAAGCCATATCATACAAGAGAGATGAAAGTAACTATGTTATGACATAATTATTTATTGAATGCTTACTATGCTCCAGGTGCTATGATAATTGCTTTGCATGGTTTAGCTGATTTAATCTTCTCAACAGCCCAATGATGGGATTACTGTAATTGTTGTCACTTTGGAGATGGGAAGGCAGGGCACAGAAATGCTACATAATTTCTCAAAGCTATGCAAATGAGAGTTATAAAGTGAAGTTAGTCACAATAGCACCAAACTAACTCCAGTTAAGGTCTGAATATGTTGTTCCTTCAATGAAAGTTCCTGATCCTAGAGGTTTCTAAATTCAGACTTAGAAACCCACAGGGGCAGTCCTACTCTGTCCCATAGGGTCTGTATATGTTGGCATTGACTCTATGGCAGTGAGTTTTAAGAGTATTATGTAAACTGCTTATTGAAGAATGAGTAGGAGTGTATAGCTGACAAGAAGGGAACAATATAATAGTTCAAATAGAGGACACTGTGTGAGTTTCAACACAGGTAGAAAATGTAGATACTGAGTTTAAGGTATGACCAATAATCACAGGGGTTACAGTCTAGCTTGAGGAACATCAGGGTGGCTTAAAGCCACGGGGACCTACTAGAAGGTTCTGAAATGGATTAGATGAGACTGTGAGCCTGTGGATAGGACAGTGAAAGTGTCTATTTCAAATGGCTATGAGGAGTTGGTGCTTGATAGAATGAGAAAAAGAGCTCTTCACTATTGGGCCCTATTTAGATGCCTGTTGATATAGAAAATACTCACTTTATTGCTCTTCAACAACACTGCACAAAGTAGCCAGATGGTTCATTGTTTGCTACCATTTGGGCCAAGGTAAGGAAACTGGGCTAAAATGTGAACCGATGCACCACGTCATTCATTGGGAGAGACTTGTCTCTCTCATATACGCGTACCAGAAATCAACTGAAGTTGATTTTAGTGTGCTTAGTGACCAAGGGGATTTATATTCTGTCATAACTTCCTTATCTTCTCGAAGAGGGATGCAAAAGTTTGTGGAATCTCAACTTATATTGCATTATAAGTTAGGATATTAGCCATCTGCTTATCCTAATATTTTCAAGATTCAAACACAAACATGAAAGCAAGACCCACAATCTCACTTATCCTTACACTGGGGCTACACCACATTGTTTGGGTATTCTTTGCTCATTTTTGCCATCTGGTCCGAAAGAAGAGGTCTAGAATTATGTGCTTGCCAAAGTTAGGAGATCCTTCACTATATTGCCTGATACTTATATTGCCCTGGACATAGGCCTGCTGGTTCCTGTTAGTGACCCTTCCCTGAACTGCTTTTCTTGGTCATGGAATGACTTTGTCACATCAGCTGGGCTCGTCAACAACCTTTGTCTTTTAGTGAAGACTTCCTGGCTGGAATACTTTGAAAATGTTTATTTCTTATGTCAAGAGTCGATAGTGACCCTTGCGCAAAAGAGCAACCATTGCCCGCTCCTGCGTCATCCTCACCATTCTTCCTCTCTCTGAGCCACAGTGCCCATCCATGGGGTGAGGGCCTTCCTCTTGTTCACTACTCCTCTGCTTCACCAAGCGTGATGTCCATCTCCAAGGACAGCATGGCTTTGATTACTTGGTTTGGTGGTTTAGGATCATAGGTGCATGAGATATTCCAATCAATTGGCCTAGTAACATGTTCACGGTTCTGTTCTGCGTTTTAATTCATTGCACATTTGTCTGGGATCTTAAAACTTGCAAGTGGCAATCCAAAGCTCAGTAATTCAGCTTTCTTCACCTGGATAAACAGAGGAAGGGACAGAAGGAGGATCTGGGCTGTGGGAGCCTAATTGCTTCCCTGACAAACCGCTTCCCTCGCGCTGAGCTCAGACGAACTGCCCGGATCTCATTGCTAACATTTTGATCAAGGATTGTGGAGAAGAATCCTAATCAGAAGTGAGCAAATTCAGAAAAGACTTAGTTTTTCATCAACTCCACACTTCCATTCCCGGACTTTTAAGTTAGGTGAACCTCTGAACTATCGCACTGAAATAATCTTTAAACCTCAAACTAAAAATATCTCCAAGCGTTTCTTCAAAAGAAGCAATAATTTAACTACACCAGTAAGCTATCTTCTTTAAAAACTATTTATGTGGGATCCAAGTGAGGACAGCAACTCAGAAGATCAGATGAGAAACCACTAGCAAGATGTAAGAAGACTGTGTATGTTACTAGGAGAGGAGCAGGTCCAGGAGACTGAGCATGTTTATACAGCTCAAAGAATGTGAGTCAGTGTCATCGCGAAATGTGCATGTTCTCAGCAACAGTAAGTAAATGAATACGTTATACAGACCCAAAAGGATTCTTCTTCTTCTTATACAGGCAATCTACGTATCAAAGAATTCTCTTTTCATTTGAAATTTTGCAACCTTACATAACCAATTATCCTTGATTAATGATGGATTCCTTCTCTATAGAGAAGAGCTACTAACCCCTTCCCGCCTTCTAGGATTGTGAAGATGTCAGTCTTTTCCATCTGCAGCTTTCCTTGTTTCTGGTGCGCAGGCATCATAGCGCTCTCACCGGTGAGCAAATGGAAAATTTACTTCTATAGAGATCCCGGAACTTGCGTGGTCTTTTGCCCACTTTTCAGGAAAAATTTAAAAAAATTACTCCTTGCTCCCCTGCCCCTGGCAATTACAAACTTCTGTATTATCTGTAGCACACAGTTCAGGGAAAAGTGTAGGTGTCTGTGCTTTGGCTCCCTGGGTCATTCCAGAGCCCCCCGGGGATGGCATCGCCCATTTTGTCATGTACTGCTGTGTCTCCTACCTGAGCATAAAGCACCACCCAGAGCATCACCTGGAACCCGCGGGGCTGTGAGCTGCCACCGCCAAGGAGATTCAGACTCGCGGGACTTTATGCAGCCCTCGAGGAAATGCCGCCCAGTCTCGTGCTGTCCTCTTGATCGCCGGCACGGTCGAACCATCGTGTGCCTGTTTTGTCAGTTTGTCTCTCACCAGAGGTCTTCTTCCCTGTTGTTGGCCCTCTCTTTCACCAAACATCATGCCTTGCTCAATGTGGACCCAAAGTAAGTATTCGGTTGTGATTTGGGAGGTTTTCAGTGGCCAACTTGGGGAAGTGGATCACTAGACATTGCTTCCTGAATTACTTTACTCTAGAAACTCTGCTAAACCCTCCCCACCCTGGGCCACCCTGGTGGGAATTGAAATCTAGTGGCGGTTTCCAGCATCAAGCCGCTACAGGACACTCTGACAGATGGGTTCCTGAAGGATGTCACTGAGTGGTTTAAACAGCAGTAAAGTGTCCTTAAGGATCCCCAGCCCTTAATGATTCTTTGTGACTTGTAGAATTTCCATCTTTTTCCAAGGCCATGGATCTAGTGAGCAGCAGAGCTGGGACCGGCCTCAAGATGTCCTGGTCCTCGATCACACTGCCCCTCTGCTTGCCTCCCAGCCCCACTGCCCCCAGTCCTTCATCGGGGCTGCAGTCTCCCCGATGCTGTGGGTCTTCGGAACTCAGGAGGATTTTTTCTTGCTGCTAATGACCATAGCAGAAAGACACTTTACATACGGTGTTGAGATCTAAATTTATAGTGCAGATGGGCTGACGCTGATGTTCTAAAGTGCATGTTGGGGAAGATAATTCCCAATCTCCTGAGGAAAGAGGTGTCAAATTCAATTTCACCGAGGAGCTGATCCGGAATTTGCCTCTTTCAACTCTGGCTTGCCCTAGCAATGAGCCACGTAATTTACCTCCAAGGCCCCCCCTTGATTTGGGCACAATCTGTATACTTGCCAGCCTAACACGTTGCCTGATGCTGGATCTGTGCTGTTCCCTGGGCCTGTCTTTTCTCAATGCTGCTTAATTCTAATGACAACCAATAATGTGCAAGTGAAGTATCCATCAGATTTTGATTAAACTAAAGAAAGCAAAACAAAAAAAACTTATTTAACTGAAAATCAGGGTTTGTCAGAAATAGGTATTCAGAAGGCGCATTCTCCCCATCAGCATCCTCACAGTGACTGCCTGCAGGAGGAGGCAGCTGTCACAAAGGAGCACTTCTGCACAGAAATGAAGCTCTGACACTTGTTACAATATGGATGCTCCCCCAAGGCAGCTGCTCCCTGAAGGACAGACACTGTATGTTAGGATCTCACATGCTTGGGTTAAGTGTGCACAGTATATGCAGACCAACGCTTCTGGATCATCACTGGAGGTGGGAGGGCAGGAACGCAAAGGGTCTTGATTTGGGAGCACTGCATTTGTTCATGGCGTGGAGGGCTTTAGAAATGGAGAGTGGTGGTCGCTTAAGATGACGGTAACCAATGCCATTGCATTGTGGATGGAAAAAGTGTTGAATTGGGAAATATATAATTTTCCTACCACAAAACAGTTTTTTTTTAAGTACTGTTAAATCCAGCATGAGTGTGTGCTTGTTCGTGTTTACACGTCACCACACTGGTTTTGCTGCTCCTTAGCTATGTGGGCACTCATGCTATGTAACCTCACCGAGTCCACTTCAGAGTAGAGAGAGTGGATTCTAACCTATGGAAATGATTGTGAGAGGAAGTGAGAGAATTCATGTGGAAGAGCTCAGCTCGGTATATGTGGCAATAAAACAAAAACATAATTCTTATAGCCATCCTACATGGTGCTCTGTAAATCTCCACGGGAGCAGATCGCCTCAGCCAGCTCCTGAGGAATGGCTGGTGGGTTGAGTGGCTGGTGAACTGCAGTTAGCAGCTCAGGGCCCAGCCCACAGCACCAGCAGGACTCCTTCAGCCTCTGGCAGGCACTCGAGAGAGGTTCAGGTTGAATCAGTTGCACATGCAGCCAGGGCAGACTCTTCTCTGTATCCTGCAATGGCATGGACATTCCTGCCTCCATTCCTTGGTGCATTAGCAGGGAGGAGAGCATGACCTGAGACTAATAACATGGCCTTCAGTATCAGTTCCACCTGCCTGCAGTTCTGACTGCTCTGTTGTTTGGATTGTTGGCCTTGTGGAGCTGAGAGAAGGCAAGCAGGAGCCTGGTAGGTGCTCAGGAAATGGCAGCTCTCCTGATTCTAGAGGGCCTCTCAAACTCCTGTATCATTACCTATGCTGTTGGGCCTCTTATGTCTAAAGCGGCCCCTCTTTAACAAAGCTTCCATCGACCAACTCAGAACAGACTCCGCTGTAAATACCCCTAGCACTTCAGTCTTCATTTTAACTCAAAATATATGCTGATTTTTGTTGTTTTCAAGTTTTGCATATCTTCCTTGAATCATCAAATAGGTTGAAAATCTCAGGCCCATATTTTGTATTGTCTGGATCTTCAGCACTATGCTGAGCTTAAAGATGATTAATCAATAGTTACAGCTTGAAATTTAAATCCAGTCTAAATTATAGAGTTAAAAAAATACTCACTGCCTTCAAAAGTTGGAACCTTTTAAAAACAGACTAGAACTGCCCCCATGAGTTTCTGCGACGATTGAACTCCTTATGAGATTAGAAAGCCTTGCCTTTCTCTCATGGAGTGATTGGTGGTTTTGAACTGCACACCTTCCGGTTAGTAGCCCCATGCCTAACCACTACACCACCAGGGCTCCTAAGTTATAGTGTACTCTGGGCAACGCCTTCACTGTGTATGATTTGGAAAAATCACATTTCTTGAGCCTCATTTTCCTTGAATCACAAATGAGGATAATGCCATAGAACATTGACAGTACAACTTATTTCCCCCCTCCCACATGTTCACATCTCTGAAACTTGGCTGTGTCTTAATAATGACTGGCAAGTTATATTTCATTGACTGTTTTTTCTTTCTTGGTGGTACATGAAATAATGATGTGTTTTATATTTGATGAAATAGAGTAACTTTTACTTTTTAGAGTTGTGGAAATTAGAGAAAATGTACACAATTCAACTGGTATTTACCTGATGTAGCCATAACAGTTAAAAGATAATTGCAGCCCGTAAAAACCAGTCCCTTGGCTCAGTGCAAGCTCTGCGAACTGCCAGAGTTAAGAACCCTTATGACCCATGCTTAGTAAAGCATGCCTAAGCTCCCGGCCACGCACCCACAAAACACTCTCCAGATGTGCTTTGTCCATATTTTCTCATTGTCCAGGCTCATGGAAGAATGCTCAGGGTGTTTCGATCTCTATGAAGGGTCCCCCAAGTTGCAGTTGTCTCCTTTATAGCCAACATCTAAGCCCAAAGAGACTTGAGACAAAAGAGTTGGCATATGGTGAAGCAAAATACCACTATTCTCAGTTGTACCCACTGACCTGCTGCTACGGTGCCCCATCATCCCCTACACTCCAGGGGCACACTGATAGCTTGGCACTGAGGAGCAGAGGGATTTCGCTCTTTCCAAGGAAAAAGATGAAGCAAAGGGTTCTATGCTACACATGAGACTTCGAAAGCAGGGAGTTCCATTTGTAGTCCAGCCCGATCGCAGACTTAGGAGCGGAGTCGCAGCCGATGGAGAGCAGTGGTTCCTGATAGGAGCTGCTAAAGACAGCCATGCCGCTTCAAAGAACAGAGGAGCAAGCACAAAAGAAGATGGAAACTACTGTTTTTCCTGTAAGCCTCCTATAGGGGAACTCTTATAGGAAAGACACTGGCAGTTCAGTGGCAGCGATGTTGCCATCCAAGGAGGGGCCAGGTGATCCCTGGCCTATGACCTCTGTCTGTGGAAAGTGACTCGTTGCTGTGAGGCGGAGTCAGTTTCAGCAGAGAGCTTCAGCCTGAACCACAGGAGGAAAGGTCTGAAGATCTCCTTCTGAAAATCAGCCAGTCACAACCCAGCACTCGTCACGACTCATTGTGTGGACCGCACGGGAAGGGTGGCCTTTTGTTTGGTTGTGTCGGGTTCACCTTGAGCTGGGGTCTTACTCGATGACTGCTGACAACAACATTCCTTGTGGTCGACAGGTAAAGACAAGCATTGATGCTTGCTTGGCATCCCTAAAGGAGCCTCGGTGGCACAGTGCTTACAAGCTGGGCTGCTAACCACAAGATTAGCAGTTTGAAACCACCAGTTGCTCCAAGGGATAAGCATGGGCTTTCTAGTCCTGTAAACTGCAGTCTTGAAAACTCACAGGGGCAGTTCTACCTTGTCCTATAGGGTCACTACCAGCTTGCAATGGGTTTGGTTTGGGTTTGGAGGGTTCCTAAAGGGCTCCTGGTAGTACTGGACTGCGAAGGGCAAGGTCACCGTTTCACACTCTCCAGCCACTCCACCAGCTTGCAGGGGAGAGAGGAGAAATCTGCTTCTGGAAAGATTTCCCAAACCTCAGAGCCCCAATCACTGTGAGTCAGAATTGACTCCATAGCAGAGGGTTTGGGATAGCGTTCCTAACAATTGCTTGTAGGTAGGGATTCGTAATTCAGTTATCCTTGGCTCTCTTATGCAATTCGCAAATCTGATGGATTTTTTAGGGTTAAGACAGCAACAATTTTATCTATGATATGTAAATTGTGAAGTTAAAATTGAGCTCACAATGATAGGGTCTGGCAAGTTCAGGAAAGACTATTTTAATCTTAGCAATGAAAAAACAATAGGAATAAATACGTGATATAATGTTAGTCAATGCCAGCGCTGATTTTGTGGAATCAGTTGGAAAGATTGCTTTTATTTAAAAAAAATCATTTTATTAGGGACTTGTACAACTCTTATCACAATCCATACATCCATCCATTGTGTCAAACACATTTGCATATATTTGTACATTCTCAAAACATTTGCTTTCCACTTGAGCCCTTGGTATCAGTTCCTCGTTTTCTCTCTTCCTCCCCACTTCCTCTTCCCTCATGAACCCTTGATAATTTATAAATTATAATTTTGTCATATCTTACACTGTCCAATGTCTCCATTCACCCAGTTTTCTGTTGTGCATCCCCCAGGGAGGAGGTTATATGTAGATCCCTGTAATAGGTTCTCCCTATCCACCCCACCTTCCCTCCACCCTCACCATTGGTCCTGAAGGGATCATCTGTCCTGGATCCCCTGTGTTTCCAGTTCCTATCTGTACCAGTGAACATCCTCTGGTCTAGTCAGATTTGTAAGGTAGAATTGGTATTATGATAGTGGGGGGGGGAGGGGAAGAAGCATTTAAGAACTAGAGAAAAGTTGTATGTTTCATCATTGCTACACTGCACCCTGACTGGCTCGTCTCCTCCCCATGACCCTTCTGTAAGGGGATGTCCACTTGCCTACAGATGGGCTTTGGGTCTCCACTCTGAACTCCCCTTCATTTACAATGATATGATGTTTTGTTCTTTGATGCCTGATAACTGGTCCCTTCGGCACCTCATGGGTCACACAGGCTGGTGTGCTTCTTCCATGTGGGCTTTGTTGCTTCTGAGATAGATGGCTGCTTGTTTACCTGCAAGCCTTTAAGGCTCCAGATGCTATATCTTTTGATAGCTGGGCACAATCAGCCTTTCTTCACCACATTTGCTTATGCACACATTTGTCTTCAGCGTCCATGTTGGGAACATGTGCATCATGGAATGCCAATTTAATAGAACAAAGTGTTCTTGCATTGAGTAAGTACTTGAGTGGAGGTCCAATGTCCATCTGCTGCCTGAATACTAAACCTATAAATATATGCATGTAAACCTATTTCCTCACCATCCTATATAAATATATTTACATATGTACATGCCTATATTTAAACCTATATAAATGCCCTTTGTCTCCTAGTTCTTTCCCCTATTTCCTTTTACTTTCCTCTTGTCCCATTATCATGCTCTGCCTTCATTTGGGTTTCGGTAATTTATCTCGGTTATATTGCCCTTGCTCACTCCCTACAAGGCCTCACACACCCTCCTTGTCACTAATTTTGGATCTAGTGTGATTCCCTTGTCCCTGTGTTGATCAGCACCACCTCCTTTCCCCCTTCTCCCCCTCTCCCATGTCCCCCCGGAACCATCGGTCCTGTTGTTTCCTCCTTCCAACTCTTCATCCAGCCTATCTTATCTAGCTAGACCTGCAGAGATAATAAGCATGCACCAAAACACAAGGCACAGCAAGAAAAAGTGACAAAAGAGAACACAGCAATGACAACAACAAAGACAACCAGGAAAAGAATAAATAAATTTTAAAAATAATAATAAAGAAAAAGGAAACCTGTAAATAGATCAAGGTCTGATTTTTTTACCTCTAGGGGTGTCCTCCAGTCAAGCCTGATGGGGTACCATACTCTGGCCCCAAAGTCTATCCTTTGCTCTCCCTCGGGAACTCCCTGCTCTGCTCCCCATTGTTGCTCTGCTGCACCCCCTTAGTATTTTGCCTTGTTGTGGTAGGGTCAGACCGGGCTAATCCTGAACCCGAGTCTCCAGTGTTGTCCCTGGTAGGGCTTTGGGTCAGCAAGGGACGTCATGTCTCATAGTGGGATCAGCCATGATCCACTCTGTGCATTGGCTGTTCTGAGCTGGGATATCGTCCTCCAGGCTTGTTGGGCCAGGATGTGCTCCACTCTCTATTCCTCCAGCTTCATTTGCTCCCATCTGATCTGATCAGGCATGTCCCTCTCCCCTGGCTGCAGCTTCAGTGCCATCCTCTACAGTAAACTCTTCTGTGAGGAGGGGCAGTTGTCCATGTAGCTGGGATTAGGGCGGAACCCTCAGGCCCCTCCACTGTCTGCTCCCTCTTTCCCTGTGGAGATACAAACAAACCCTCCCCTTGGGTTGGTCAGTGCTCTATTCCTCTGCCACATATCTCTATCTTTTTTTCCTTCCCCCCCTTTTAGTTGACTACCATATGCACCCCTGGATTTGGTCTAGTGGAAAGATTATTTTTTCATTGAAACATCTGGGCATGTATCCAGAAATCTTTGTGGGGAAAAAATTCAGATAGTAGTACTAAACTGCATTGTTGGAAAAGGGGGACACAGGTTTTTGAAAGGGAAATATTTCTAAACTCTGTATGACTCATTAACCCCCTGGTTCGTGACTGGCTGGTTAATTTCCACACTGGCCAGGCACTTGGAGCAGGAAGAGCAATTGATGGTTCTAAGAATGAGCCCTGAATGCGGCTTTCCCTGGACGTGGTGTGGGCTGTGTTTCTGTATCAGACAAGCTAGTTAAATACATAAATGGAGCTCTGATACACTCCGAACTGCGAGTAAGTATTGGGGCGGGGGCGCTGGTCAAAGGCAGGCAAACCACAGCAGCTCATTTCCTTGTATTGATTTCAGCACAAAGCATTGCTAAGGCAGCTTAGAAATTAAAATCCTTGATTCACAGAGGAACAAATAGTCTGGTGAGATCTGAGAAGAAGTGATCTGGTCTCTCAGGAGTAAATAATATGAATTTTTAAACATCCCCCAAGAATAATTTACATGTTTTCATGTGTTTTAAAGTACACAGTATTTCTTACAGTAGGAAACAGCCCAATGTTTTAGGAAAAATGTAAAGGTGGAATGGCATATTGGTAGGGTTGTGATTTTAAGGGATCTATATTTCCTTTGTTTGTTCTTAAAAATGATTCAAGGAGGACCTAATTTCATGTTTTCATTTCTTTGACATCTTTGTGAAGCTGAATACTGCAGAGGTGTTACTTTAGTGCAAACTAGAAAGCAAAGCCTTATTTTCACCCAGAGTGTGGTTTGATCAATTTAATTTCTTCCGAACACCCAGCTGCTCTGGACCGTGCTTGGGGAGATAGCTCTGGACCGGAGCAGAACCTAGTTGGAAAAGGGATGAATTGAGGGTAGGATGGGGAGGCCATTGGCCTCAGAAAAGACTATCCAGATGGGGAGGAAGAGGGACAGAACAAGAAGCAAAGAAAGTAAAGTAGTTTTTCTTCTTAGGCTAAGTCCAGGCTTTACCATGAAAAAGAAGAGATAAAACTTGACCCCTGGAAGCTGCAGCTGCTTGTCCTGTGCTCTCACTGCATGTGGATGAAATCATTTTGGTGTGCGCTTAATTTAAAAAACTCAGAACCTATGCCCAATTTTAGCACCGCTTCCTCTGGAAAACGATGTTCCAAGTTACTGATGTTGGGGGATAAGTTACTGGTGGTTTGGGGGACTGCTTCTTCCATTTTTCCAATTTGAATATTAACCAATCTGAGCTCTGCCTTTTTCTCCTCCTCGCCCCCTTGGGTAACTTGATTCCCCAATTATGAATAATGATTATTTAATGTCTGTTAATTCTATCACAGTTTAGGGTGAATTCTAATTAGCCATCTCTCTAAGATGTGTGGTTTGTGGCTTGAAAAGTTTTCAATGCCTTCCCTCCCTCAAACTAATGACTCAGAACCGAGAAAGACTGACACAGAGCTTCATCTTGTGCCGGGGCTGCAAATGCTCCACAGGGCGCCCTCGCCTTCCTGCTAGTTGGCCGGTCCCCGAAGACAGAAAGCCCAGCACCCATCAAACTTGACTTCATAAGTGCTCCCCTTTGGGAAGTTATGAGCACTGTTCTCCCCCCACCCAATGGAGTTTGAGGGGACTCATTTTTTTCCTTAGTGCTTTCAAGGGATTAAAATATGGTTTTCCTAATTAACGGTGGGATATTATTCAGGAAGCATCTGTAAGGAAAGATGTCTGGGACTTCCGATCCCAAGGGAAGAGATTCACCGTTCACTCCTTATCAGCACCAGGAGGGAGGAGGGATGGTTTCCTGGAACACCAACCATAGCTTGTCTTTTCTGAGCATTAGCTTCAAATTGGGCTGAAAGATGAGTTAAGTGTAAAAGAAGTACGTTCTGCTTTTTTGTTGCGTGTGTAAGAGTTTAACCTCCCAGTGTTTCGAGACGGGAATGTCCACTGAGCCGACTTCTCTGGTGAAGCAATACCTGGGACGGTCCTTCGGAGAGCTTTGCGATCGTGTGCTTACTGGAAGCCACCTGGAGAGAACAGAGTCTGTGTTTGGACCCAGGATGTCTGTGTTTGGGAAGGAGTGGAAAATATTCTCTTTCTCACGGTGCATTCTCATCATCGGCATTCTTCACTTTCGCGTGTGGGAGGATCATCTGTTGGCTCTCAGTTAATTGGGTTCAAACGTGTCTGCATTTTGGCTCAGTTTGAAGCGATCATCTGCGCAGAGTTGCGTGTCATCCGAACCGTTCTGGGGTCACTGGGCCGGGCCAGGGCGTGCAAGTGCTGCTGTATCTTCACACGCATGCTTCTCGGGGCCAGTGTGCTTTTGTGGTCCGAGAGCAGCTAGAGTTTTTTGAAGGTCAGCTATGGTGCAGAGGGGCGAAGGAATATTAAAATGCATTTAATAAATAAGCTGTCAGATGGTTCCCTGAGATACCGGATGCAGCCGGACGTCTTTTCCACTCCCCCGTCAGATGGCCGCGTCCTGAGGGAGCGGGAGCTGAGAGAGGGGCTCTGCTGGCATCTACTAACAGGCCTTCAGTCATCCTTTCCCACCCAGGGTTGCTCCACAGATTGCATTGCTCTTGAGTGACGGGGCAATTTCCTCCCAGAATCTGGTCCTTCCCTGGGAGAGGGCGAGCAGGAAGAGTCACCCGCCAGGGGAACTGTTGGAGAATAAAAAGAAAATTACAGATTTCCACCGAGGACGGCCTGCCCCCTCCTGGCAGTTGGCCTGGGGTTCGGTCTTTGCCGGGCGCCACCAGGGCATGGCCCACTAAGCCTGCCGAGTGCTCTGAGACAGGTTTGAGCTGTGTGCCCATTACCGCCTGTGCCTCCAGGCACAGATAGAGGAAGCTTAAACATGCGTGGCCAAAGCAAACGGCCCACGAGAATACGCAGGAGAAAGCAGTGGAAACTTCTCTGGACTCTCACCAGAGATCGCCATCGTAGAAAGGAAAGTCCACGACTGCACTTTGGAGACAGAAGCCATAGGGCTTCACCAGACCCAAGGGGACGAGTAATTTCTCAGGGAAGTATTCTGCTTGGCTTGCTCCAAATGTGTGTGTGTGCGCACGCGCAAGTGCGGGTGTGCGACAGATGAAACTGTCAGTGGAGGCTAGATCCCCTCAGGGGCCTATTGGTACCGAGAGAAAGGGCACAGCCCCTTGTTCCAGTGACATGGGGTAGTGGTTCTTTCTGAGGGGGATTATTGGAAACCTGTGGGTGGCTTCCAAACCTGACTGCCTTTCTGCCCTGTAGACCTCATTCCTTCGTCTCCTGTGGGCCTTTCTGGTTCCACTTGCCTTCGAGTCAGTTCCGGCTCATGGTGACCCCATGCTCGACCTGGTAGAATTCTGCTTCTTCAGGTATTCAGTGACTGAGTTTTCCAAAGTAGAAGTAGACAGCTTAGCATGCTCTTGAACTACTGACCTTCTGTTAGCAGCGGCGTTTGTAAACTGTCGCACTACCCGGGGACTCTGATGTGGAGCTACAAACTTGCATTTCTAAAAGACTTCCTGACACACAGCTGGGTCTAGAAACTACTGGTCTGGATCAATAGTTTTAATTAAAATGAGAGCTGGAGCAGGAGGGAGGAAGATGGACAAAGAAAGGGGTAACCAAGCCCCACGAACTTTTGTTCAGTTAAGATCAACTGAGGAAGACAAATAGGTAAATCAATTTGAACTTGCTCTGTGCTGACTAAACTGGAGGTGGGAGAACTTTCTTTGCTTCCAAGGACCTTGAGAGGGAAGATCATGTCAAGCAACAACAGAATAAAGTCACACCTGTTGGCCTTGGCTTGCTTTCAATTCCCTCGCTTCCCTTCTGGCTGTGGCCGTCTTCAGCCTCCCTGGGCCGTTTCCATCTCTGTCCGTCAGCTGCTCACGTGCTGGTTTTGCCCTTCCAGCTGTGTCTCTGTCTCTGTTGTCCTTTCTTTGCTTTGCTTGGAGGTCCCAGGACCTCAGCTTTCCATGTGAATCCCCACACAGGCCCCACTGGGAATGCCTCTGCTGGTGGGCGCTCCAGAATGGGCGCTCCATGTTCGAGGTGGAGTGTGGACGAGTTCTCATCCATGTCTCTTTGGCATGAAGCTGAGTGCTCTGGAGAAAGCGTGGACTTGAGGCTCCGGGGAATTATTCTGCAGGCTTTTTCTCAGTAGATGGCACCGTCATCATGAGTTCATGAGGTTAAACGCTTGGAATCATTCTTAACTCTTTCCTGTCATTCACATTTACGTGTATCTGGAAAAAAATTTACATGTACGTGTGTGTGTGTGTGTGTGTGTGTGTTTCAAGAAGCCATCTTTTTCTTAGCCCCTCCACAATGACCATCTTGGCTGAAGACATCGTCATCTGTTGCCTGGATTATTGCTGTCGTCTCCTCACCTATCTCCAAGCTCTGCCCTTTCCCTTAACTGCCCTCCCAACACAGTGGTCTTCTTCAACCATGAAGGGAAATCCCACCATCACGAAGCTCATGCCCATTTCTTCGTTGCTCCGAACTGGTTCTCAGAGTTCCAGACGTTACAGTGGACGCCAAGGCCTTCCAGATATGGCACCCCAGCCCCATCGCTCTGGTCTTCTCACCGCTAGCCAGTGGATGATGACTCATCGCAACCCTGGAGGACAGGGCAGACCCTGCCCCAAGAGACTCTGAGACTAACCCTTGATGGGAGTAGAAAGCCCCATCTTTGTCCTGAGGAGGGACTCGGGGTGTGGAACTGCTGACCTTGCACACGGGAGCCCAACCCGATTGTCCCTTGCTCACTCCACTCAGCTTTTCCCCCTTGCTTTTTCTCGTTTTGCCGAGCACGCTCCTGCTTCTGAGCAGGCCACTCACTCTTTCTTCTGCCCAAAGGCCTGCTTGTTTTTGTTTTACCTAAATGAAATATTCGTGTGGCTCCCTCTGTTTCCTTTGCATCTCATCCAATTTGCCTTACTGGAGAGTAGATTCTGTGCCAGCATGCAGGAAAACGGAGCACTTCCGGTCACTGCACAGTAAAGGTTTCGGATGAAAGCGACCCGCGTGCGTCATGTCAGAGCATGGCTCTGCTCCGTGGGGCATACAAGGCTGAGCGGGGGATGTGGGCCTTGTCCCAAGGGGCCTCTCGATCGACTTGAACCTCCAGCTTCTCAGTTAGCAGCCAAGCAAGTGGATGTTTGCCCTCCTCAGGGGCTCAGCTTTTTCTTACCTTGATTTCTTTTAATTAGAGCATTTTCATCATCTGGCTTTCTATTTATTCAATTTGTTCATTTTTTTGTCAGTAGGTGATAAACACTTCAGTCTAATGAGGCAGGACCTCTCTTCCATTCCCTGCAGCTCTCCAATGTCTAGAAACATATCCTGTGCCCAGTAAGTGTTCAGAAAGTATTTCCTGAATGGATATATTATTATTTGTTAAATCATATTTTATTGTGTTTTGTGTGAAAGTTTGCATTGCAGATCAGGCTCCCATTTAACAAGCTGTATATAAATTACCCTGTGACGTTGGTTATATTTTTTCCCAATGCGTCTTCCTGCATCTCATTATTTCTATTCCATTAGGAGAGAGTTCCTCCCCTTTTTCCTTCTGATCAGTCCCCCCCCTCCTCCCCGAGGGTACTTGCTGACCACTTAGCCTCACAGAGTTAATTACTGGAGTGAGCGCAGTGGTCTATTTTGTCAGTCAGTCTAGTATTTGAATGAGCAGTGACCACTGGGAGAGGCGCCATTTTGAAGGTCAGCGCATCTAGAATAATTGTTTCAGGGCTTCATTGCATTGCCTTCAGGGCGGAGTCTGGCTTTTTTAGGAACTTGAGTTTTGTCCTTCAGCGTTCTCCCAGTGGAGGATCTGCTGTTACTTCCTGTCAGCAGGGTCACCAGAGGTACTTGGCCGTCCTCTAGTTCTTCTGATCTCCTGCTGGGGAGAGTCGTGCTCTGTGCCTGTTCTCCGTCCTGTGGGGAAGTTTCCCCTTTGAGTCTTCTGCTTTCCTTCCTTCTTTTTGGTTCCCGACTAGTACAGACCACTCGTCGTCTCTTGAATGCACGTATTATTAATGGATCTGGATTTGAAATCCAGGCTTGTCACTTGTGCTTCTGTGTCCACGCGTCCTCATTTATGCAGATTGCAGCTCCCGTGTCTGGCTCCCTACAGCAGTGCTAGATCATGGTTGCACTCACGGAGCTGTTACTGCTCCTGTTGTTGCTAGGTTGACTGAGCTTTGATTGAAGCTCAAGGTGTATTCAGGCCTGGGTCGGAATTCAGGGAAGTGAAATAAGGACACTACCTCTTCTTCCATGTGACTTCTCTAGAAGGGAACTTGTGGCCGCCTTCATTCTACTTCTCCTCCAAGAGGGAAGGTTGTGATAGCCGTGGGTGGCCGCACGAGCAGTCTCTGAATAGTGAGGACTCAGGCAGTATGAAATCTCCCACCTCTCCTAAGCAATTCTTCTAAGTTAAGTACAGCTGCAGAACAGATGGGCTGTCTTATTCCCTCATGTATATTGGGTTTGTGAAATTCCCTCTTTCCTTCATTTGATCCACCGGCAATATTTGTTGTGTTTCTATCATCCTGAGTGAAGGTGGTGATATCGGCATTAGCCAGCCATCTCTAATAGTAGAATTCAGAATTTACTATAAGTATCTATAAATCATCTCATACAGGAAAAAAAAAGAAGATTGTAAATCGGAGACTAGCTGGAAGCAGACTTACATGATTATTTTAATACTATGACAGGACACAAACCCACAGAAATATGAATTAAGCTGCTTGTTTCTCACACAAGGGTATTGCTACAGACCTATAGATACCTTTATTAAACATGGCCGTCAGAATGCGAAGCTGTTACTGCTCAAATCCTCTATCTGACATCAATGGGTCCTCTGTCTAGGTCTATGAACTTCTCTTTCTATTGCTTTTTCTATTGCTTTAACCCTTCCTCCGAAGAACATGGCCCTTTTTAATTTACACCGCATCAAAATGGCAGTTTTAGAATTCGTAAGACACTCAAATCATGTTATTTTCAAATGCTCTTTGAGTTTGAGGACCAATAGAAACCTGAAGAAGCAAGACCGGGACTGTCGTTTGGCTGTGGTACGGCTTCCCAATGAACCCTGGCTTCACTGGGAGAATGAGTAGCGACATTGTTGTGATGGAAAACAATTTCTCAGTGTAACTTTTCTGATCTGTTTGCTCCTTACTGCGGTTTTCCGTTTTCTAAAACTTTTTCATAAAAAGCCCCTGAGATCCACCAGTGTATTTTGAGAAAATCTATTAGGTGTATGGCATTCCTCCGAATGGCCGCCATGACTTCCAAGTTGACCGCTCTGCCTTGAATTTAACTGTCCCAGCAGATGTCCTCTGAAGCATTTTTGATTCGACCTTGATCTCTAGATCAAACAGTTTTGATTCGACCTTGATCTCTAGATCAAACAGTTTTGGTTCGACCTTGATCTCTAGATCAAACTGGCGAATTCAGAACTTGTTTCCAGTTACAATTCGTTCCATAAACACATTTCTTTAGCTCTGAGAGTGCAATAGGTGGGAAAAGCCAGCCCTTTGAGCTAGCTGACCTTGGCCCCACACTTCAGCAGCCATCAAATGGAAAGCTAGACGAGGCCACGACGTTTGCTTAAAATGGAAAGTGTTGGACAATGTGAAGTCCTAAGTTCAGTAGCTATCAAATCAGTGATGATTCTGTTGTCTTCTCCCATCCCTCTATGAACTTCAGCCACAGTTTCTGATTTGTCAGAACTGAAAGTCTTCCCATATTGGCTCATCTGTGCAGTTTTCATAACTTTTCTTAAAATACTTGATCCATCTAAAGACTGTTGCTTTATGTCGGATATCACTCCATGAACTTATTGCCAAGTTCAGTGGTTTAGGAAGACATCTGATTGAGTTGTTTTGTTTTATATTAACTTCGACTTCAAAAAAATCAATCTTTATAGAAAGCACCTTTTAAAAATCATTTTATTGAGGGCTCATACTGCTCTTACCACCATCCATCCATCCATCCATCCATCCATCCATCCATCCATCCATCCATCCATCCATGAATTGTGTCAAGCACATTTGTACATTTGTTTCCCTCATCATTAGGAAGCACCTTAATGAGATGAAGTTAAACACATTACTGAGAGATGGTGTCTGAAGTCCTACCCTGATCACAGACGACGTGTTTAAGCATGTTTGTCTGGAAGAAACTCATGCATGGATAAACTGCAATTCTGCTAGCTATACTTTTTGATTCACCCACATATCTACCAGGGTGTTGAATCTCCTTTATGATGCGGTCAAGTATCCCGTCACTTTGTGTTATCAACAAACTTTTCTGATAACTTGTCAGAGTCTAGTATCAAACCCCCTCTGCCTATTTGTTCTTTCTGCTCTCTCTATGTAACACAGAAGGGAAACAAGAATGTCACATTTCTAGTAGTGGGTTTTGCTTATTATTTACAGTATTGGTGATCCTTGGAAATTGTTCCAAATTTTTCCTCCAAAGATAAATCACACCACTTGATTATTAGCAATAATTTGTCCACTTAGCACCCAAATATGGAGTGTGTTATTGGTGTAATTTGCAGCTACTTTTAAGAGAGAATTAAAGAATAAAATAATGCTTAAAATTTTTTTCTTTTACACATAAGCCTAGATGTAGTCCTTTTTTTCCCACCTCCACCCCCCACCATAAAATTAATGTCTGCATTTTTTCATGCACCTACTAAATCCTTCAGTGTTAGTCATAAAACTGCTCATAACAATGACTTAATTGTACTTTCTTTTCTTTTTAAAGTTATGCTTATCGACTTTCATTTTATGCTATTGTGCTTGAAGTGTACACTGGACATAGATATATATATTCATATGTTCATATATTCTCTCCACACAGTATAGCATATGCTACTCTAATATTTTGGCATTTATTTTCCTTTTATTACTCAATGGATTGCTGATTACAACACAAGCTGTGATGTTCATGGAGAATTGAAGATAACTCTGACTTAAAATGTGCACTGTTGCTTTTG
Source organism: Tenrec ecaudatus (assembly GCF_050624435.1). NCBI lineage: Eukaryota > Metazoa > Chordata > Mammalia > Afrosoricida > Tenrecidae > Tenrec > Tenrec ecaudatus. The sequence goes on from NC_134530.1 coordinate 105,513,484, forward strand.
TTAGGCGACATCAAGCAGGCTTCAACTTAAGGTCTCCTGGGTGCAATAGGACCAAATGTGGCAGGGTCTAGAAGGAAAGGGAGCTATTTCGGAAAATGAATAAACAAGGCTTTCACTCCCTAGAAACAAAGTAACATTCTGGAGAGATGGTGAGAACAGAACACTCGATCTCTTGGTTGATGCTTTCAGCCTGCATGGCATTTGAGGAACATGAATTTATTACACAGCTCTTCATTTTAACGGGAGAGTTGTAATACCCTCATAATTTTTTCACTTCTCATTAGTTTTTACAACCTATGAATTACCTAAAACAACTTCAGTCATTTGAATCTTGACTTGCCACTTATTTTGCTATGTGCAGAATTGTCATGTGAGAAATAGTCTGTGTTTATGGTATCGGTGTCTAAGGCTAGACATTAGGACACTTATGGAGATGCACATGCTGTTGTGTAGAATGCAGTTCTGCGTGGGGCTGTGCTCACTGTGTGGTTATTGAAGAATAGAAAGGAATGACAGTGAAGGCATAGTCACTATCAATCTTATGGTAACATAATGAGAATTTAAGAGACCTTTTTTGTTTTGTACATTGGTTTAATTCCATTCGTTTTGAACTCAACTACAGAAGCTTTTGTACAATTTGTTTTAAGCTTATTTCTCCAGTTCATTTGTTTATTGATATATTAGCACATTATTATTTACTTAAGGAAATAGTTCTGTAAGACTTCACACCACAATTGACTCTTTTTGTTTGTTATTCTCCCTACTAAATTGCAGAAATATATACACACACACAATGTTGAATTTTAATATAGTATGTGTGGTATTGAAAAATGACCACATTTCATTTTATATGTTCCTCCTGATTTATAGAGGAAGCCAGGTGGTGTCATGTGCTACATATTGAGGGTTACCACCAGTCAGTTCAAAACTACTGTCCACTCTGTAGATGAGAGATGAGGCTTTCTACTCTTGTCGAGTTTGGGAGTCTTGCAACCGTCCCACAGGGGCAGTTCTCTCTTTCTTATAGGCTCCCTGTGAGTTAGGATTGACTCAATGGCAGTGAGATTTTTGTTTTACTGAATTGTATATATTTAATCTCTCTTTCATGGGTGTCCCTGATACTTCTCTTCCCTGTCTCTTCGTTAAGTGCCCCCCCACCCCATTCAGAGAACCCATTTTTATGACTTCATGTCTTCTATGGTGCTTTTTTATAGTTTACTAATAGCCATTAACTGTGTTATGGGATCAACTGTTATCAGAGGCAAAAGTGCATTGACAGGGGCATTTCTTGGTGAGAATTTCTTCTACTTCTTTATGGATAACCTATCTTGTCCAGATTCCCAGAACACAGTTAGGAAATGTCTGGGCATGTGAGAGGGCGCCAGTCACGTAGTGTTTTCCTAGAGCTAGGATTCGAAGTACAAAGACGAGCGCTGCCTCTTCGACAATGGTCACTGGGCGCAAACCGTGTAATGCGTACGATTGGTATGAAGTGACGCTGTTCAGAATGGGGTTTGACATCACGGGAGAATTTGGCGTCTTTCTGAGGGTGCTTTGTCATACAAAATTTTGTTGGCTTGGCTTGGGGATCTCATTTAGATTTGACTGTCAGTAGGGAAGATTACGTATAGTTTTGATAGCCTTCTTTTCAGTTCCAGGTTTTGCAGGTGAAAATTTGCCCACATTTTTCGTTGCTCTCCAGTTGAGTACATCCATGCTCTTGGGTCTGAAAAATCACATAATGATAACAGCAGCTACTACTTGTTGCCTACAAAGTGTCCTTCCCCCCTTAAGTGAATTGCCTACAGCACTTCTTTAACCCTCACCACAACCCCAGGGGCTACCCGCTCCTATCACCTCCACTTTCCAGATGGCAGAAGAGAGGACCAGAGAAGCAGTCCCTTGCCCCCAGATCTGGCCAGTTCGTAGGAAGTCTGAGACTCAAATTCAGGACTGGCAAGATTTCTAACCTATAAAAGTAAACCCGTTGTAATTGAGCTGACTCTGACTCCTGGTGACCATATGAGTTATAGATTAGAATGGAGGTGCATTGGGTTACTTGACTGTAATCTTACCTGAAGCTAATTGCCAGGCCTTTCTCCCATAGCTCTGCTGGGTGAACTTGAACTGCCGAGAGTGTAAAATTAGCACGTGAGCACAGATGTGCTTGCCCCAGCTGGGGATGGTGTGGAACTTCCTAGCCATGCCAAGTTTGTCTTGTGCTTTTTCTTAGCTTGATGCCCGACTTTCTAGGTTTCATCCTAAAGATCCTAATTGAGCCTTCCCTGTGGTCAGCATTGGGAAAGGAGAAATGCCCCTGACCTGGATCTTGATAGGAGAACTCACAGGCCAATAGAGGAGAACACACACATAAACCAATTGTAAAAATAGTTTTAAAGAGTTTTATTGACATGTGGCTTACAAATCATATGATTTAATAGCTTAGTCGTATTAAGAAGGGCTGTACAATGATCGCCACAATTTTAGAACATTTTGTTCTTTTTTGCAGTCATTGGTGTCAGCTCCCAGTCCCCCTTACCACACCGCTAAGAAAGCAGTTCAGTTAATGTCTCTAGAGATTTACCTACCCTGCCTTTCATATCCAAAGAAACTTGCAAAAACAAAACAAAAAACCCAACAATAATAACAAAGTATAGAAAAACTGCAATCAAAAAGAAAGCAGAAAATATTAAAAACAAGAACAAATTTAATATGGATCAAAAGGGAGATCAAATGATAAGGTGTTAAATTTTAATCTAAGTGCACCTGCAATCATCTACTTTCCAGTGCAGTGCATGCTCTTCCCATCCCTGACCTGTGGCCAAAGGGGAGTCACTGGACGCTTAATCCATCTGTAGTTCCCCTTCCCTTTGTTGTTGTTGTTGTTGTTAACGAAACAACTTTAAAATAGGTCAAAAGGGAGATCAAATGATAAAACAATACATTTGAACTTAACTACGTCAGCTAGGATGGCAGGATGGCAAGACTTCATTGGACATGTTTTGGACATGAGTCAGGAAAGAGCGGTCCCTGCGAGGGCATCATGCTGGGTAAAGCAGAGGGCAGTGAGACAGAGGAGGCCTCGAGGACCTGCATTGGTACTGGGGCAGCAACCGTGGGCTTGAGTGGAGGACACTGTTGTGAAGACGGCACAAGGACATGCAGTGTTTTCTTCCATTGTGCACAGGGTCACTATGAGTCAGCACAGATTCAGTAGCATGTCGTAACAATAACACGTTGACTTTACAATGCTTTCTGTCTGATAATAAGATTACTCACATCCCTCGACTAAAGTCAGAGGGCATTCACCGGCGGCTTAATTCATATGTGGACCTTGCACACGGATTCTTTTTCGTTAATGGATTTTGAGGCTCCACTTTAATTCATAGGCAAGTGTTCCAAATGTAAGCTCCGATACCACTCCCTCTGTTGTATTTGCATTTTAATATTTACAATCCTTGGATCACATAGGATGGTATGTTCCTTACATGTGGATTTTGTTGACACCTCACTTATATGGCTGCTTGTTTGAAGACATGCCTTTAAGACCTCAGATACAATTGTTTTTGACAGCCGGACACCATGTAGTTTCTTTGCCACCCTTTGCTATAAGACCCATCTCCCCAGTGATGTCTTCATGACAGCAAGCATCAAGCAGGGTCATGTAATAAAAGTATTTGTTCTAAAATTGGATCTAGAATTAAGTGAGAGAGCCAAATCACAGAAACCATTTTAATGTAACAAAACGGAGGACCAATAGAATATGATAGTCTATTGTCTACATGAGACGTTTTTTGGTTTCTTGTGTTCGTTCAGCTATCAACCACTTAAAGCCTTTCCAGGAGCATAGTAGACCCTCAGTAAATCTTTAAGTGGATGTCTGAACTTTTCAGGGAGACTGTCGTGGAGGGAGCATGTTTAGTTCCATCGAGGGTCTTCATTTATACTCTCACGCTGAACCCTACTTCTGGCTCCTGCCCTCTAGACTTTGCCTACAAGCTCCTGGCCTACCCTGCTGCTCTGAGCACTCATCTACGAATACTTACGGGGCGCACACAGTGTTCCAGGCACCGTGTCCATAGTAGAATAGAGAGACTATAGGCAAGATAGCATCTGAGGTAGTTAAGGTTTATAGTGCCAACCTGGCCCATAAATATGGAGCCTCCCCTTTCTAGTTCTCGGGTCTCTTGCTTTCTGATGATTGGACCAGGGAGCAGCTGCCCTCGCCAGTTCCCTGCTTCAGCTGGCAAGGCTCACTTCCTGCAAGACATACCTGAGGAGAAGCCACATGGACCTATCCCGATGCAGCCCTGGGTGCTGGAGCAGCCGTGTGGAGACCCCTGCCAGTGCTGAGATGCTTACATGTTCACTGATTAGGCTTTCCTCCTGCAGTCTGCACCATAGTGTGTGTTTTGTGAGATGGAGGAGGACTTTGTGGATTGGTGTTGGACATATGGGCTAATGTTGGACTTATGGGCTTGGACAGCACTGGGTTGGCATGCTTTCTTAATGTACACTTACCCTTTATATAAAACTCTCTCTTATACATATGCATTTCTGTGGATTTGTTTCCCTAGTCTACCCGGACTAACGCATTATATCATCTATAATCTACTTTGTGCTCCTTCGTGACATTCTGGATTCAACTCAGCCTCTCACCCTCACACATGCTCCCTGCTGCTTGTCATCTCTGTGTTATCAGAATGAAGATTGTTCCTGGTCACCAAATGACTTTGTGGGCTCACAGAGTACAGAAAGACCTTCTGCTACAGATCCTAATACACAATGTGCTTCTATTTTCATATGAGACTTTGCATTGTGGAAAGAAGTCACCAAATCACATTAATACATTGAACATTGGGAAGAGAAAGAACTTGGACATTGATGAACGCCCTCTATGTTCTGGACCTCTTACTCCTTCCAAATTCATTTAACTCTTGTAGCAACCCTGAACAGAAAGTGGTATTTTCTTTGTTTTTCCAGATGGGACCTAGCAAGGAAGTGGGGTGGGAAGCCTCATGGAGCTAGGGGACTGTACAGCTGGGATGAGAGACACAGGCAGGGGTCCCCACAGACCCACTTGTCTGGGAAGGCGTATCAGCTCTAGACCACCAGAAAGCCCAAGGAGAGGGCTGGAGTGTGAGCTGTGTGGTGGTGCTGATTGATATCAGTTTTCTAGAAATTGCACATGTGAACTCATTACTGCGGTCATCTGCTTTCTGCAATCGCAAGGGGTGGAGGGGGCTCTTTTCATGTTCCTCTGTCGATTTAGGAGCTCGTACATGGAACCGCCTCTCCGCAACACTCTTTAGGGGTCCCCAAGGAGTCACGATCGAAATCACAATTATTTAGGTTCTAAATTACCCTTGTCCAGTTTTAAGCGGATGAGCAGAATTTTTACCCTCAAAACAATGATGCCTCAGGCTTACTGCTGCAATAATATCACATTTAGTTTCCAAGGAAACTACAGATCCATCCCTGCCACCACCACCACCACCACCACCACCACCACCACCACCACCACCACCACCCCAACCAGTTTCCGAAGCCTGAGTTTTTTTAGAACTCAAAATGTGCCATCGCAACCTCCTGTTATTGTTAAAGGTTCATTTCCAGCACCAGTCCCTAAGAAAGTATTGGGTGTGTCTTCTTCATATTGTGGATGCTTTTCTGCAGAACAATCGTGCAGTCTAAGCGGCACGGAAACAAATTACTGCCTTCATTATGACACACAATAGAAGCATGTCTCACACGTCAGAGTCACCGCTTCTTTATCCAAACTCTCTGGCGTTTTCCACCGCATAGTTCTATGGTTGCTTACTTGATATTCCATCCTGCGGCCAGGGAATAAAGTAAAGGTTCAGACGATGATATAGCTGTGCATTTTACCCTCAGTGTATGTGCATTCCCGCTAACTAATTAAGTTGACTCACTACATTTGTAACCTCTTCATAAATTAATTACTGAATCTGAGTATCACTTTTCTATGCATTATATTACTGGCGACCAAAAATATCCTGGGGCATTGTATAAACCGCTGAATTCATGTTTACTACAATCATGTTTACGACAGAAGGCAATGAGATATTTGAATACTCCATAGTACTCAGAGGAGTCATGTTGGCATAGTAGTTACATGTTGCCCTGCAGTCCTCAAGGTCAGCAGTTCAACACCACCAATAGCTCTGTGGAAGAAAGACTGGGCTTTTTATTCCCATTAAGAATTATGTCTTGGAATCCACAAGGACAGTTCTACTGTGTCCTTTGAGATTGCTATGGGTAGGCATCGACTTGATGGCAGTGAGTTTTGTTTGTTTTATATAGTACTCAGGATAGTCCTGTGTTGTATAGATGATACTCAGATAGGATAATCCTGTTTTATATAGACGGTACTCAAATAGGATAATCCTGTTTCATACATATAAGACTCAAGCTAGGACAGTCCTGCTGTGGATTTCTAGTACTCTGTCAGGATAGTCTTGTTAGAATGCCGAGGGAGACAGTAGAAGTGGCCACACTGTGCCAAAGGATGTCACCACACACAGAATTTGCTCCTTCGGTATATGAGCTATGTAGATCCGATGCATTCTCCTTTGACTCTTCAATTGACTACTTCCTGGCTGCCCCCACCCACACCTACCTCCTCAGAAAACAGCAGTAGTCAGCCACAGATTGCATTTCTAGACACCCGCCCCGCTGGGTCTCCAGCAACTAACTCCGCTTACTGCGTCTGTCCTAGATGTTGCTCTGCGCCACCCTGGCTGTCTGGGTTGTGATTTAAAGAAAATCCCCCCAAACCACTCCCATTGAGTTGATTCCAACTCATGGTGACCCCGTGGGACAGAGTATAGCTGTGATGTAGCTGGAACTTTAGGTTTCCAGTGTTGTACTCTATGATCCTACATCTACCAAGAAAATATACATTGTGTGGCCGTCTCTCTGCAGACACGTTCCTCAATTCTTTTCTTAACTTCCAGTGACTTGTGTCCTTCGCTTGTGTCTCTCACCATCACCCTGTGATAAGTCCACAGTTTCCAAACTCCAGAGACCTGCTGGGGGTCATTAAGACTTTTTGCCTCTTTTATATCCATTGGGGCAAGCAGTCATCTCAGGCTTCTTGTTAACCCTCTCTTTGAGCTGATAGACAATAGCATGAAATATAGGTAGCTCACATTTTATTCCACTGTCCACCAGGGTCACTGTGATGGGCAAATCCATACTTTTGTGATCATAGACCAATCTCCGTTTTGATGATCACGACAATGATGCATCAGAGATTAAAAATTTTAAATTACCAAAAAGGAAATCTAGTTTAATAATTCTAGAGTGTGGAATATTCTAAGGAGGAATGATGGTTTATTTTTCAACTAGGTTTCCCCACAACCCTCTGTCATCTGAAGGTCATGGTGAAGGCAGGGTCAAGGAAGCGGAGAATGACAAGGGCTGGGGGCAGAAGTAGGCGGGGTCAGACCTGGGGAGATCAAGGGCGTGGTGGTCCTTCGTGCTCAGCACTTTGAATGTCTTTGTGGCTGTAGGAAGGTACACCAAGGCGATTTTGGAAGGGCACTTCAGGAAGGATGAGTTTCTAGTTCTTGGGTCATAGTAGATTCTGAATTCTGAGAGCTCTGTGTAGCAAGCTAAAGGCAAGCTTATTGGAGGGATCTTCTTTTCTTCATGAGAACTTTTTTATTTTTTAATAAATCATTTGATTGGGGATTTTGTAGTTCTTATAACTATCCATGCATTAATTGTGTCAAGCACATTTGTACATATGTTGCCATCATCATTTCCCAAACATTTCCTTTCTACCTGAGCCCTTGGTGTCAGCTCCTCTTTCCCCCCTTTCTCCCACACCTTCCTACCCTCATTAACCCGTGATAAATGATAAATTACTGTTATTTGCATATTCTACACCTTCCACTGTCTCCCTCCATCCACGTTTCTGTTGTTCGTCCCTGGGGCCAGGAGTGTTGAGGGGTTTGGTATGTTAATCATCGCGATCGGTTCCACCTTCCATGAGAACCGTCTGACTTTGGGCCGAAAGTGTAAGGGTCTCCTTGTAAGACACCGTATTGTGTCTCATTGGTCGTCAATGCAACAGAATCAGTGGAGTGTACAGCACCGGTGGCATTTCTCCAGCACAGTACTTCACGGTAACCTGTTCAGCAGTGACAGAGGGAGTGGACAAACGCTCGCCACCCAGGCTCTGATGGGCTGGAGGGCCGAGTGGGAGGCAGGACCAGAGGCAATAGGCAGGGATTTTACATGACTCCAAGCTGTTAGAATCGCAGACAAGACGCCAGCCTTCCAGCTTAGTAACTTCTTGCCGCCGTGCAATGGTTGGGTTTTCCTTCTCTGCCAATTTCGGCACAGATGGCTGCACCCTACTTGCCTTGGAAAAAGAATTTCCGAAGAGTCTTGCTCTCACAGAACATTTGTGCGGTGTCGAGGGAAAAGGTAAGGAGAGACACTTTAATATTTTATCACTTCGACACCCAGCGTCTGAGTTCCCTTCTGTTGTGTCTGCCAACAGGAAGTCATCGCGGCTTTGCATCCTTCTCTTGGCTCCTTCGTGCTGAGGCCCGCGCTTCAGATGAAGATGTTTTGTGTCTGAAGCCAGGTGGCTGAAATACACTGCTTGAACGGAAATAGTCGTAGCTGTGACTCATTTGTCAAAGTGTTGCACTGTGTCTGCTCTTTGATCAGGAAAAATCACTTAACAGTGAAACTGGCATCTGCATTCACAGACTCCCCTGTGTCCTTGCTCTCACCTACTGGCCTTTATTTCTCTGAAGAGTCCGACCTTATGAATTAAATTCTTTCTGATTGTAATGTTAGTCAGGCGAATTGTGAAACTGGGGACTTTTTGTTTATTGATCCTTTTATCTAGAGCTTTTTTTGCCTGTAAAGGTCATTTTTCAATTTCCCCAGAAGGTAATTCTACGTCTTTTAGTAATTCTCAATAAATACTAAGCTCAGGACATTCATGTCAGTGCTTGTAGAAAAACTGGAAATAAAATTCTGTGCTAGCTTCCAAAATAAGTTCACAAATGGTAGAAAAACTATCTTAAGAGTGCAATTAGGTGCTTTTTGAATCCTCTGTAGTGTCCGCACACAAAAAGGACCGATTTCTTCTCTCACAGAGGACTTCTCTGCATCATTAGGGTGGAGCCATCTGAAATCCTAGGTTCCCCCAGGCTGTTAGCTTTCCCCTTGTTTCCTCCACCAAACCCACTATCTTGAGTCTATTCTGACTTACAGTGACCCTATGGGCCAGAGCAGAACTGCTCCATGGGGTTTCCAAGGCTGTAGATCTTTATACTAGCAGACGGCAGCCTCTTTCTCTGGAGGATGAGCTGTTGGATTTGACCCTCTGACCTTTCAGATACTGGCTCAATGCTGAACCCATTAAGCCACAGGTCTCCTTATGCCCTCTGTCAGCACACTCATTACCCCACATTGTTTCACTCCTAGTTATAGATTTATTTGAATGATTATTCGTTTAATCTTAATCACCCCCCCACACATACCCACCCCGCACACGCACCAAGAAGCACATCTCCCTGCTCTCATCGCAGAAGCAGCCTTGGTAGCTGTTGCTACTGGCCGTCATGGAGTCAGCTCTGTGAATCACGGTGACTGGTGGCCCCATGCTCAGTGGAATGATTTTCACATTGACATCCACAGAGTGTTCACTGTCTGGTTTTCAGAAGTAGATTTTCTTTTTGCTGGTCTTAGTCTGGAAGCTCAGCTCTACCCACCTGAGCATCATAGGTTACGGTGATGAGTGGCGACTGAACGTGGGCTCTCATATGGAGATAGAAAATTCTCCCACAGACCCACCATTGCCTCGCAGACCTCTGCTTGTTCCGATTCATAGCAGCACTGCAACGGAAAGATGCACTGCCCGGTCCTGTGGCATCCTCACCATTGTTGTGTCTGAGCGCATTGCTGCAGGCACTGTGTCAATCCATCAAAGCGAGGGCCTTTCTCTCCTTTTTATGTCCCTCTACTTCAACAAGCATGATGTCCTTCTCCAGGGGCTGCTCTTTCCTAACCCCATGCCCAGTGCTCTTCACTGATGTTGCTGTTGGTTGCTTTAGCATTGGTTCCAGCTCCTGGCCACCTCAGGTGTGCAGAATAGGACTACTCCTGTTTGATGGGTGGACAGAATGGAAGGTGCACATGAGGGGAGGGTCTTCCTCCTCTGGCTGCAATCTGGTAGTAGAAGCATATACCATTGATTGTCAGTGGTGTGTTGGACCAGTTGCAGGTCTCACACTGTCAGAAGGCTCGTCGCACCAACCGGGAGCTTCCGGTAGCAGGTTGACAGAACAAGAGTGCGTATTGTGGGGTTTGGTGGGAACATGGCAAGACCCTTGTTGCAGGTTCAGTCGTGTGGAAGTGCATGTTGCAGGGAGCTATAGACACAGGCACAAGCCTCCAGTTGTAGGTCTCATGGTAGGAGATGCCCTGCCATGGGGTGAGTGTCATCAGACAAGAGCCTCTAGTCAGAGGACAGCACATGGTCTCCTTGGTGGGGTTTCTAGCCCCACTCCTTATATCCATTCTGCCAGTGCCACCCACTCAGATGGTCAGGGACCACTGCTGGCCAGTACTCCGGTTTCTATTTTCTGACTCCTTCTCAGCTTTGTGGCCGCTTGGGTCTCTAGGACCTGTACCTTCCGCCTTGGATGAAGTTCACATTCTCCTCATCCTGCTTTGTTGTTGGCTTCTCTACATTGCATCTCTGTCTTTGGGGGTGGGGGAGTAAGTTGCTTTCCTGTTCGCCACATCTGCGGTCTGCTCGATTTGCTTCAATATGGCCGTACTGCGCTGAGCTGGCTGGTGAGGCACCTGCAGTACTTGTGTCTCCATGTTGATTGGTTCATTCCGTTTTTCCTTTCGTTCAGCATTGGATGTAATTCTTCACCTTTCCGTTCATTGTTCCCAGATTGTCATCTGTATCTAGTTCATTCGGTTTCTCAGTTCTTTGCTTTAGGGGGGTGGTATGGTGTGTGTTACTAAGCCACCATATTGGACAATCTCTAGATTTAATGTCTATTTTAATAGCAAACAGCTGGATTCCCATATCTCTCCTGCACTCAATCTGTTGAAGTATGCTGTAGTAGTAGGGGAAAAAAAACCCGGCCATATATATATATATATATATATATATATATGTGTGTGTGTGTGTGTGTGTGTGTGTGTGTAACTGGAAAGGGAGGAGTATTTGAATAACATTTTTAGGTAATTGTGGATACGTAATTCACTTAATCACTACAGCAAAACTCGAAGTGGTGGTTTAAAATTAGTTGTATGGTAGAGTCACAAACTGAATCCAAGCATGTCCAATGTCCAATTATATTAAAATCCATTGGTATGGCTTATACTTGGAATTAATTTTTTTCCCTTAGGCTTGTGTAAAAATTCTACTGTGAAAATACTGATTCACAGGATTAGTGCTGATCTTTCAAAGGTCAACACATTCCTTTATAGAATATCCAAAAATCATGTTCCCTACTACCACCACTCAAATATTTAGTCAGAAAAGCCTTTTAGTACTGGGAAACTGTCAAGGTAATGGTAGCAGGTACACATTTTATGCAATTGAAATTTCGATCGAAAGCTATGTTTTTATCATTGGCAAGAAATACTGTCAGTTGTTTTTCTTGACGGACTCATTTTGTTCATTTTCAAGAAAATGCCCTCCAAATATCTAAGTCTAAATAACCATACTTTGTTAGTCTTGCTTTCAAATAAAATGTGTGCTCAATGGAAAAGCAGCTAGTTCAGGTGTTTGTCTTTGAGACAATCATTGGACTGAGGAATGCAGAAGAGTTCTATGCATTCTTCTCATCTCGTCACTCATAATATAAAAGAGATATGTGCTTTCCCTAGGTGCCATAGAAGTCATTCCAATGTTTGTAGACCCCTGTTCCTCTTCAAAATTGGTCCCGGAGCCATGGTTTACCTCCTCTGACTTTACAGGGAAGGAAAATCAAACTTAACATTAGCTCAGAGCCAATTTCTATGGGGCAGAGGTCAGGCGTGCCCCCACTCTCTAATTTTCTTTACCATTTCTGACACCAACCACCTCTCCTGTGGCACTCAATTGTCCTGCTGATTCAATAATTATTTGTAATGGGCACACCGTACTCCCAGACAAGACCCATGATTGTGGAGTCTGTGAGGGACATTAACACGGTACAGTTCAGGAAAGGCATGCTCAGGGACACGTCTTTGCTCAGCATCACTCTACTCAGCTTCGCCTACACGGACCCTACTCACTGCTCCCTGGCACCTCAGCCACATGGCCTCTAGGCTTCTACCGAGTTTGGGGTTGTGTTATAAACCTCCTTTAATACTCCAAGGGCCCTGACCTCTACCATAAGCCTCAATTCTGAAGGCCCTTAGCCCTAGCCTGTGGTTCACCAAATCTAGCTCTCCTGATTAAGTGATTGGTGACACCCCATTCTACAAGGGAGTCTCCTGCCCAGTGGCACTCAACTTGACTTTATGGACTGGGAAGCTCACTGCTTTGTCTTGTGCTCTGGGTCTTGGTTCTGGTGCTGGTGTGCCTCTGCCACTCCTCTGGTTTGAAGACTCCATCTCCCAGCTTGAAGGAGGTCCAGTGCCCAAGAATCTCAGGGTTCAGAGGACATGCTCTACTCCTGAATCTTCTTTCTCAATGCTAGTGAAATCCCCCCATTCCTGCTTCTGAGATGGCTCATTTTCTATCCGGTGGGATGCCAGAATTGAAGCAGTCCCATGTTTGAATCACAAATTTTTACAGTCACAATGAATCCTGTTAACCAACACTCACAACTGAATAATATAGCTCTGTCAGCATCTTCACCCCTCTTCTTTTACCCAAATCCATGAACAAAGAGAAGAAGCCCATCTTCATGGTCCCACTCCGTCAGCTAGAAGAATCCAATCTTCATGGTCCCACTCCGTCAGCTGGTTAACCAGTTTGTGGCTAGAAGAGCTTTCGCAGGCAACGCACTGAACCACAGAGTATCAGAGTTCCGCCGTGTTGCCTGGCGTTTTTGATGTTGGGTATTTTGAAAGTAGATCTGGAGGCCTTTCTTCCAAAGTACTGCTGGGTGAACTTGGACCGTTAAGTAATTAGCATCTAAGCACATTAGCTGTTTACATCACTCAAGATAATCATTCTTCTCCAGGAAGAATAGTTTTTCATTGAAACTGGCATTTATTTCATTGTGAGTGAACGGTGAGGAAAAACTACTAGTACAATTTGGTGACACCCCCTTAATTCAGACTAATGAGTTACCGCTTCTGCTTATCATTGTTTTTCTCTCTTTTTTAAAAAAAAATCATTTTATTGGAGGCTCATACAACTCTTATCACAATCCATCCATCCATCCATCCATTGCATCAAGCACATTTGTACATTTGTTGCATCATCATTCTCAAAACATTTGTCCTTGGTGTCAGCTCATTTTCCCCTCCCTCCCCGCTCCCCTCCCCCATGAACCCTTGAAAATTTATAAATTATTATTATTTTGTCATATCTTACATCATCTGGTGTCTCCCTTCACCCACTTCCCCACTGTCCGTCCACCAAGGAGGAGGTTATATGTAGATCCTTGTAATCTGTTCCCCCTTTCTATCTCCCCTCCCGTCCACCCCTGGGTATCACCACTCTCACCACTGGTCCTGAGGGGTTCAGCTGTCCTGGATTCCCTGTGTTTCCAGTTCCTATCTGTACCAGTGAACATCCTCCGGTCCAGCTGGATTTGTAAGGTAGAATTTGGATCATGATAATGGGGGGAAGTTAAACTTTCAAGACCTGGAGGAAATTTGTATGTTTCATCGTTGCTACACTTTCCCACAGATGGGCCCTGGGTCCCCACTCCACACTCCCCCTCATTCACAATGCTATGATTTTTTTTGTTGTTTTTCTATCGTTAGTGCCAGTGTCAACATAGGGAAAAGGGCAAAGAGCCTCTCAATATGATTATAAACCATTTTTGAGCTTATGGACTTCATGAGATTCTCAGCCTCCGCCACTCCACCCCCGGCCCCAGCCCCTGGACCTCTCTGCAGACTGCCTGCTCGGAACTGGGCGAGGGGTGCTGCATGGAGGCAAGGAAGTGCTCCGTGACATCATCACTCGGGTCGGTGTCACCCTCCCTCAGGGACCTCCTTCCATAGTAGGTCATGTGCAATCCTTAGTTATAGGTACTGTCAATCCTAATCAGAAAATACTATGTGGCAAATGTAGTTGTCATTTATGCTGTGCCCTTTTCTCTCCCATTCACACCAGTTCTTTGATGCCCTTGGATAAAAAGTGATGTCTGTATTCATCCTGTTTTGTTATTATTCAGCTTTGCTCAAAAACTGATATTTTTCTTTCCCTTTCTGAACAATAACTGGAGATCATAACTGATTCACTAGTTATGTTTTCTCTAGCACTCATTGTTTTGCTGAGCCTTATGGTGGTTAAAGATATATGGATGGGTTTTGGAGATTCACATTAGTAAATGTGCCAACAATTTAAATTTAACCAGCTAAATGTTTACTAGTACATAACAGCCTTTGAATCCCAAATGCTTGATTATCCTCAGGTGTGAGTACCTCACTAATGCTCTAGAACTGCCTATGGTTTGAAATTTGAGCCATGGTCTGCAGTTCATTTCCAGACGTACAGCGTAACTGAGATCATAGTCTCATAGGTCCCATAAGCCTGTGTGGCCAGTTAACTTGGCCACTTTTCTGATTTTGAATTTTATTCCACAGTTTTCTTCTACTCCGCCCAGGACTTTTAATTATGATCCCTTTCAGAGTTGGTTGTGGTAGCAGGGCACCATTTACACCTTCTAGTCTCTGGGTCACGAAACTGATGTTCAAGTTGATCCACTGGACTGATTGTTTCCATGTGTCTTCAACTTTCCTCACTGTTCTGTCTCCTGGACATGCCGGGAACAGTAGCAGTGCCTACCATGGCTGCTCATGAGCTTTTATGAACCAGTTCCTACTCACATGATATCCTAAGAAGTTTAAGTTGTCTGGTCCCTTGGGTTTAGGCATAGACCATCATGATAAAACAGGAATGGTAGGGAGGTAGAAAGGCTATGGAGGGTCCTCTGTGGCTTGCTATAGATTAGAATTTCTCAACTTCAGCGTATTGACATTGTGGGCTACATAATTCTTTGTTGAAGGGGAGATTGAGTTGTTCTGTTTGGCAACAGCTCAGGCTTCGGTAGATGCCAGTAGCACCCTTTCTGGGGGTAAGCAAAACTGTTTCCAGACACTGTGAAATGTTTCTTGAGGGACAAAATCACTCCTAATTAGGAACCACTGTTAGAGTTTTGTGTTTATGTACCGAACAGTTGCAGGTTGTTCAGATGAATAACAAAACTGAATTACAACCACAGTGGCAGCTGTATGGACACTGAGTGAGGAGTCCGCAGAGGTGGGGAGATGCGTTAGGATGCTTTGAGTGGACAGGACTGAAAGGGCGGAGAGAAGTGTATAGACTTGAGGTACATTTAGCAGATATAATTGACTGTTTTTGTGGATGTGAAGAAAAAAGAATAATGATGGATTATTTTGGGGTTTGAGGTATCATTCCTGAGGAAGTTGGGTGCTATTTGCTGAAGAAGGGGGTCCACAGGAAAGAATAAGTTTTTTGGGGGGGATTAGCAGATTACTTGCATTTTAGATATTTTGAATTTGATGTGCTAACCACAAGGTCAGCATGTATGGCTGTCTGTTGGTTTTGTGAGAATCAGATGGAGACTTTAATCTGGTGGCAGACTCTGGAAATCAGTTGATTGATCTAAGCCGATCAGATAACAGATGAAGCTGAAGCTCTGAGCCAGACAGAGCAAGAATGCACACATGGGGAGAGCAGGGAGGTAGAGGCAGGGCCTGCCTTCCACGAGGCAGGGCTCGGAGACCAGGAAGGTTTCTTAAAGGGGAGTATTTGGATGAGGCAAACCAGGATGTGACAACCCCAGGAATATTTAGAACAGGAGCAACCTTTTTAGCCATGCTTCAAAGCTCTTCTCTAAGTGTGCTAAGTTTCACGTGGTCCTAGAATCTCCCTGGGAACCATTCTAAGCAACTAGATCTCCGAGAGACGGAGAGTGTGACCAGTTACTGAGATGGCCGCATTTGTCACGGGGACAACTCAGGCAGAAGCTCTGACTCACCAAATCTGGAGTTGAAGACAGATGCTGGGCCTCCTCAGCATTGATGCTGGACCAGACTGCTGATTTATGTAGGGAGCTTTATCATGGAGACAAATCTCCCAGCCAGAGAGTTCATGATATGTAGGTAAAGAAAATTCCTTTCTAGTTGATGAGAAATATATTAAAAGCCAATTTTGATGAAAAAGTAATAACCTTAATTTAGAGTTTGTATAGCTATCACGGAAGTGTGATGATGTCATATTGCCAAGTCTCCAGCATCAATGTTGTACAATATTGTATCATTTTTTTTCTGAATAGTTTGTGCTCCAGATACCTGACCTTTGAGGGTACTAATGTATTATTTACATGAAACTAAGATGCAGTGCATTCTAAATGGCTGTGATTTATCATGAGTATTTTAGAATCGGGTCCTGTGGCCATATGCTAATAAGACTCCAAGGAAATTCTGTGCTGCTCACTTGGATTTCATGCTTAGAAAATTCAGCAATAGTTTCAATGCTCTATTAATTAAAATGAGATGCTTCATAACTTTTACCCATAATATGGATTGCATTTGCTAGCTTATATTTGAATTAAAAACCGTGGAAGCTTTACATTTTCTGGTCTAGCTACCTGCGTTTTCCTAATTTATGTGTCCCACTTGTCCTGAAGGAGTTCGGAAGGTGAGATTTACAGCCAGCCCAACTGGGAAAGTTAAGACTCTTGATTAAAATGAAAGCTTGTTTGTGTATTCAAATGGAAAACTGTGGCTAGACAAAAATAAAATTAGTTTTAAATGTGTAGTTGGCAGTCTCCCTAGCTTGCTGCAGTTGTCCCTTTCCTCCTCGTTCCACCCTGTCCCCTTGATCATCCACACGGTATCTACAGAAGCCACCATTTTTGTTTTACCAGCCTTCTGGCAGTGGGCTTCTGCACCAAGCTATGTAAAGGAGACCTGTAGCTGGGCTTTCGTGATTGGTTCTACCAGATCGCAGCATGTCTCCTATGTGTGCGTGGCCATGTCCTGCTCTGAGAAGGCAGTCTGGCAGAAGTGGAAGAATGAGGAGAGGGAGACAGATGAGCCGCACACTGCAAGGCCTCTTTGGGGCATCTTGGTCCCCGGTCCAGCTGGTTTCAAGATCCCTCTTTTGCAAGTTCTCCAGGCCTGTGAGAGACTGAAAGCCTTCTAATACTTTGCATTTTTGCTTACGCCACAGCAGGGGGATGAGATATATGTCTACTTTCCGCTTAAATGTTGGTTACCATATTTGGTGTACAGCCTTAAAACAAGTTCCTACTGCGGTGACTTACATGTTACTGGAAACTAGTCCATGGATATTTTAAATCCCAGCAGCAGCATCCATAGTGGGCACAAAGCTTCAAAACTAAAAATGGCCTAGCATCTACTTCAAAAAATTAGAACATGAAAACCTTAGTGATGACAACTGAATAGTGACTAGTTTGAAAACATTATCAGAAAGGATGAATTCTGGAGGATGTAACTGGAGCAATGATGACTATATAACCCCACTCGAGAGGAGCGAATAACAGAATTGCAGGTGAATGGATACACTGGATAGAGTAAGGCACAACAAAATAGAATTATACATATATCAATAATAAGGGTTGGTGGGTAGAGGGGAGGGAGGGCATAAAGGGGTGTGGATATCAAGGAATTCAAGAAGAAGGAGCATGTTTGGAAACTGCTTATACTAACAAGTATATAATACTGTTTGATGCGACTGAACTATGGAATGTTATGATATCTGTAAGAGCTCCCAATAAAATGATTTTAAAAAGAAAAGCAAAAACAACAATAAAACAAGCTCCTATATGAGTTGAATGTTATTTGATCACCTTAGGTTATTCTAGTCTTTATATGTGTTGACATTTCCTGAGAAGAGTATCAATAAGGGTAAGAAAGATAACAACTCAAGCAGGATTGGACTAGGTTCTAAAACAATGTGTGTGTGTGTACGTGTGTGTGTGTGTGTGTGCGTGTCCATTCCAGCCTTTCCAGAAGGGTGCAGTCTCCCACCATAAAAAGACAATATGCCTCAGTGGTGACTGGACACTCCCTTGGAATGAAAGATCCCCCGCCCCCCCTCCCTGCCATGCCTTTCAAGGAGGCTCTCTCATTTCCGTCCTGTCCTTCCCCTCACGCTCTCTAATCATGCCGCCTCGATGTGGCTGGGAATACGAAAGAACTTTGCACCTTTTGGTGTCTTAGCCAAGATTATGTAGAGAAAGACCCAGTGATTATACACACACAAGCACATTTGCATACATAAACTTAGAGAGAAAGAGTTGATTTGCTTGACATAAGTACTTCAAGGAACTGGTTCACATGATTGTAAGGGGCTGGCAAGTCTTAGCATCAATATGTCAAATGATGAAGCAAAGAAAAAGAGTATTCTAGCAAAATATCTATTTATGATCCAGAGGTAGGAACACCTAAGAAAACGTCATTTTTGCTTTCAAGCTCTTCGACTAATTGAGGCTGTCCCACATTATGGAAGGTACTCTACTTGAGATCAACTTATTTAATTACATGCAATTATTCGATAACAGCAACCAATGTTGTTCCAAATTGGCCTAGCTAATATGACACATAAAATGAATCATCACGTTTAGATTTTGAAGACTGTTCATAATAAGTGCCCTCATTTTGTTCCTCTGTCTTTAGGATGGTTATGAAAAACAAAGTTGCAACTCAACATAGCCTAGGTACGAAAGAACTGGAGAGAGAATGTACACTTATTTTTATTGAATTTTTCTTTATTTCTTTATGTTTGAGATGAACTTGTGTGTCACTGAAGACCCCAAGTCCATTTCAGTTTTGCTTTTCCTCTTCTTTTTTTAAGCCACTCAAACCATGGTGCAGATTTCAGGACTGAGGTATCTGGAGGGATTTTGTTGTTTTGTTTTTAAAGAAACAATATATATATATATACATATACATCATAGCCTCTCTTAAGGAATGTGATTAACAATATCCTGTTAGCCCTCCATTGTTTTCTGTCCCCTCTCATCCCTCCCCTCTCCCTAAATTGTGAATATTTAAAATTTGAATTTTAAATAAGTGATGATATTAGAATGGGTTTTATTTTATATGAGGCTTTTTTATTATTACTGTTGAAATAAGCTCACAGCCACCATGTGCGTTCTGACTCAAACTGTGTCCTGGTTGCAGAGTAGGTAAGGTTACACGTCTCACTGCTAGCTCAAAGGTCAACAGTTCGAAATGACCAGCCTTTCCAGGGGTAAAGGAGATTTTCTCCCCCCGGAAGGCTGCATTGGGTAAATCTGCTGCACAAGATCTCTTTAGTGGATTGAAAAGCAATGATGTTACTTTGAGAACTAAAGTGTGTCTGACCCAAGCCATGGTATTTTAATTGTCTCATATGCGTTTGAAAGTTGGTCATTGAATAGGGAAGGCTGAAGAAGAATCGACGTATTTGAATTGTGGTGCCGGCGAAGAATGTTGATCACACCATCAACAGCTACAAGGGCCATCACCTCTGTCTAGGAGAGATTGCTCCGTAGAGTGAAGGATGGCAAGGTGTACTGTGGACATGTTGTTGGGAGAGACCATTCCCTGAAGAAAGACCTATTATGAGAGGTCTATTAGAGGGGCAACAAAAGAGAGAAAGGCCCTCCACAAGATGGATTCCCACAGGGGCTGCAGCAATGGGCTCAGGCATAGGAACAAATGTGAGGCTGGCACAGGACAGGGCAGTGTTTCGTTCTGTTGGGTATAGGGTCATATGGGTCAGGACAAACTTGATGGCACCTGGCAATAAGAACAACAAAGAGTTACAGTCTCGGAAACACATAGGGGCAGTTCTACGTGAATGAACTATGAGTCAGAATCAATTCATGACAGTGGGTTTGCGATTGTTTGAAGATGAAGTTTAAAGTTAGATTTATTGTGATTTGAGTTGTTATAATTAGAAACAAAGGAGCTCAATGGCTGTACTTACCTACCTGTCCTTATTTACTCATTAGGTTTCGTGTATATGTAAAAGCACAAAGAAACAGGTCATTTATTTGTATTATGATCTAGGAATCCTACATGTTTGCTTTGAGGGAAACAAATGTACAAAAGTGCTTGACATAATGGATAGATGTATGGATTGTGATAAGAGTTGTATGAGCCCCCAATAAAATTATTTAAAAACATTTAGACAACTGAGAGGTGAGTACATCAATTTCAGTTATTGTATAATTTTAGATTTATTGATATCAGATTGATCTGTGAGTCCCAAGTGGCTTTTCCATATCAGCTATGTGCATATTAGGAAACTCACTATAAGGAAACCATATTATAGTGATTTTTACCATTCTGCTTCATTTAATTCTAGTTATGGACTTTATAATTCTAAATTACCATCTTTCAAAACTCGTCGGTAGTCTGACTGTGAATTTGCAGTTTATTCACTGCTATCAGTGTCCATATGAGGGAGAGCATCTAGAGCAATGTGTCATAGATAGGAGAATCTGGAAATCATTCTAATTCTGAGTGAGCTCTATTTCCTAGTCTGCCCTTGGAATGTAAAAGAAAAGGATGCAAACAAAACAAACACAATCAATCCCAAACCTGTTTCTCATTCCTGGTGACCCATTCCATGGGGTTTTCTGGGCAGTGATCTCCATGGAAGCATATCCCCAAACCTTTCTTTCACAGGAGCACTAGCCAAGTTGGGACCACCCATCTTTAAGTTAGCAGACAAGCGTGAACTGTTTGTGCTTCCCAGCTTCTAAAGTTTGTAAACACAATGGTAAAAAGTCAGACTCTGCCACTTGCTGGCTTTGTGATCTTTCACAAGATATTTCACTAATGAGGTTTCTGATCTCCATGCATTCGTTTATTCATTCAGTAGATTGGGGACACAGTGGTGAACCAGTCAAGAGTCCATTTTGTTGCATCCCAGCTACGACTTCTAAAACATTCATGCCCATCAACATTAGCTGCAGAGCAGGTCAGTGATCCTCAACCTCAGTTTTCTGAGTGTGTTTGGCTGAGGTGAAGCCTGAGGATTTGCATTTCTAACCAGTTGGAAGATGGTGTGAATTTGTGGGTCTCAGAGCCACATTTTGTGAGTCATGGTCTACAGCTTATAAAAATGAAGCAAAGTTGTTTGTTTTCAAGTCCTGTAAAGGAGAGGGCACTGATGTTTGATCTTCTGAAGGAAGAACTGGGAACAAGTGGGAGGAGCAGGAGTTGAGGCCTAGGGAGTGTGTTTCAGATAAACACTTTGGAAGAACAAGAACAAGTGGAGCATCTTCCTACTCTCTCCATTTTAGGGGAAAAAAGCCTTTCTATGTGAATTGGTGAAGGTTTGAAGAGCAGATCAATTTTCCATTCAACACTTTATACACATTTTATTCTGTGCTATTGGTTGCAATCCCCACAATGCAACATCACATCATCTTTGTAGACTGTGTTTTGCATGAGACTATAATCCTGAACCCCTCAGGTCCAATGACTCATTCCCCAGAGCTGATTGCTATGTCTAAGAAGTTTCCATAACTTTGCCCTCTATTTGCTTTACCCCTTCCCTGGGTATATTTCAGCATAGGTAAATGCACAAAGAAATATTTTGTCAAATTCTCTATCTATCTATCTATCTATCTATCTATCTATCTATCTATCTATCTATCGAATAGCCTCACTCTTCATCCCACGCCCATTCAGCCTGTGTGTATTTTCATTTTTTTAAGTTCTGTTTATCCACAACTTTCTGTATTATACTGAGCTTAGCTCAGTTGCTGAGAACTAAAACGACAGTGGGGGCTGAGTAATATTCTGGCCTGCCATCAGTTGTCTCTGATTTGATTTTTGGTGGAGACACCTCATGTGCATCCACTCCCCATCTGTCGGTCCAGACTTGTGTGCTGCTGATTCTGTGCAGGTTTCAGCAGAGCTTCCAGACTAAAGTGGACTAGGAAGAATGGCCTAGTGATCTAAGTCTGAAAATCAGCCAGTGGAAACTTGGAAATGGGTTTGGAATTGATGCGGTGTTGGGTAGTATTTTGTAGAAGTGTGCATAGGACTGCCTCTGTGGCAGCTAATAACAATTGTGGATTCAGGAGTCGGGGGCGGTGAGATACATCTATTCTAGTGGATAGGGAGGGGCCAGTGAAGGGTTATGTTAAGGATTTTGCCCTTTAACTGAAAAATACTGGGAAAGCATTATAATGGGAGGCAAGATCTGGTATGGGGTAGGAAGCAGTGTTGTAAAAGAAAATTTTAAGATTTTCTGGCTGCTGTCTTGAGAATATAAATGTTGCGGGAGAAATGAGATGATGTCAATAGTTCAGGTGAAAATTTACAGCAGCTTTTACAATAGGGTTAATAATACATAAGGTTGTGAGGATGAAGAAATAAATAATGCACATTAAATACTTAGCACGGGCACACAGTACGTACTCCGATTTGGGCAACGTTAGCTACTAATATAACTAATGAGAACAAACACTTTGAGTTCAAAATGTCATCAAAGACAAAAACAGCACAATGCCAATTTTTCTTGGATTTTTAAGACTTCTCTTGCTCTGGCCCAGCTATATACGGTAGCCTTTGAGGTTGTGGAAGTCTGCCAATAAAAAACAAACAAACAAACAAATACCCAGATTCTTAAATCCTTATGTTATAACTAATGACCCGAAAGCAAGAGGCTTTATCACTGATAAAGTTGCAAGCCCCATGTCTAGGTGGCCGCACACGGCCAGTTGGCCTTGGTCACCACCGCAGGCTCTTGTACACTGACTGCACAGGCTTAGGAAGCCAGGGCGTGCGTGAAGGGAGAAAATGGCTGTTGAGAACATAGGGGACAAACACCAGAATTTCTATGAAGCTGCTTCATTGAAAGTACAGCTGGGTGAGAAGGGCAGACAATGCAGAGAAATGCAAGACCTTGGCAGGAAAGACTAGAGCAGCGCTCTGAGGTGTTACCATTTGGAATTCTAGCAGGGGTCGGGAAGGATGTGTCCTTGGGAGCAGCACGGTGGCCATTACAGGTTTATAATTACTAATAACCTCCATGTACACAGTGCTGGGCCTGGGCAAAGTATATTGGCAAATGCATTCGTAAAATTTAACTATCCCAAAGCCTCTGGGAGCATGATGTGGTAAAGTCACGGAATTCCCATTAAAGCAGAAGTAATGAACTGATTTGGAAATACTTCAGGGAAAGGTGACCGGGTGTCAGAGATGCCTATAAAGGACACAGGGGGCAAATCTGGGGCATTTCCTGGCTACACTTGGAAGGGAGACACACAGAGAGACAAAGCCACACTCAAAGACAATGCCCTTCCCTAACTAAAATGGGAGGGAGGAGGGTCATTGAAGAAGGGGATCCTTGAATGGGGTGCAGGTAGAGCATGTGTGTA
Organism: Tenrec ecaudatus; assembly: GCF_050624435.1. NCBI lineage: Eukaryota > Metazoa > Chordata > Mammalia > Afrosoricida > Tenrecidae > Tenrec > Tenrec ecaudatus. Next base: position 105,537,042 of record NC_134530.1, read on the forward strand.
TGTGTGTGTGAGTGTGTTGTATACAATTCAACACAGCCTTCTGAAAGGACTTCACAGGGGACACGTGTGAATGTAAGTCACAAAGTACTGCTATTAGGGATCCAGTATATATATATATATATATATATATATATATATATATATATATATATATATATATGTTTATGCTGAACACGTGTGTTTCAACATATCTCCATTATCAGTGATTGACTTCAAACAAGTTCTCTCAGTCATTTACTTGTCTTCGTCTCCTCAAGGTGCCTTTTAAAAGAGGTCCAATCAACACACTGGATTCCCAGGAGCGCAGCCAGGCCAGTTACATTCTAGGCAGAGATCTATCGGAGGAGGTTATGACAACTGTTTTGTTTTGTTTTTAATTTCAGAGGTGTAATGTTGTTGGGTGGAGATGACTGAAAGTGAAATGTTGAAGTACGCATGACTAGTTCTAACTTCCCTTAGGCCCATGTGTGATTTCTACATGAGCTCGCTGCTTGCGCTGCATGCTCCTCCTGGCTGCTTGCGCTGCATGCTCCTCCTGGCTGCTTGCGCTGCATGCTCCTCCTGGCTGCTTGCGCTGCATGCTCCTCCTGGCTGCTTGCGCTGCATGCTCCTCCTGGCTAGATCGCCTGGATAGGCTGACACCTTTCTCACTGTAATGCTCTTCTTTGTCTGCTGCAACCTTGTCACCTTAGTTTTTTGTTTGATATCAACATTGGAAAAACTAACAACAAAGGGATAATCTTGAAGTATCTTCTTGAAGGTTTTAAGGGGAGCATGAGGGAAAGTTCCACTGGGATTTTTTCTTTGTTTTTTTTCGTATTACAATCCTACACCTACTCATTCTTCAAGGATAGCAAGGTCTGTCCTGTGAGCTTTCACTGGGAAACGTTACCCCATCCATTGTGCAACACTGATCTTTCCCCGGAAGTCTTTTATTTTTTGGGTTCCCCAAACTCAAAAAACATTGAAAAGGAGCATGATTCAAGCCCCTCCCTGCTCCCAGAACCACTGTGTTGGTGTAGTGTGAATCAAAACTGCAGGATTTTTTTTTGGGGGGGGGGCGGGGCTGAGGTTAGAAAGAGGAAACATAATCATCGGAAGTACATAGACCTAGATGGAGGAAATGTCAAGAAGCAGTAGCTTCACATTACGGTAGTTTTGTTTGGTGAAGATTGCTGTGCTTCTGCTGGAGTGCTTTTCCATGTACTGGTCTAAGCATATGAATAAGGCTCCAAGCATTCTTCTCCTAAAGCTGAACATCAGACAAGCGTGGAAGGTGCCTGTGTCCCAATCCTGGGGAGGCCCCATTTGTCTTTTCTCAGGACACCTGGTGATGGGCACTTATGAATATGTGTGCACACTTATTGAAAAAGGAAGTATGGTCATGCAAAGCCTCGAGTGAGAGATTTGTTGTGGCGAAGAATTTATAACCAGAGACTGCCTGTAGTATGCTAATGGAGCTAAGTCTTAGATGCTGAAAGATTTTTTTCTGTGACACCTCAACCTAAATTCTGCAAAACAAATAAATAGCACACAAACACAGTCACGGCATGTATGCGCAGCCTTATAACATTACGTCTTGAAATCCTGGTTGGTTAGCTGCAGTTCGAGCTGCCCTTTCCAGCCCTCAGTGTGAACGATGGAAATCGGAATGGTCTGCAGTGTTTCTTCACTGGGAAGCCAGTAGGCCCAGGCATCCTTTCACCTGCAGCTTTACGGGGCTCCACGCACGGTCACCTGTCGCGTGCAGGTAAACACGATTGGTTCTGATTACTTTGTGGCAAGTTATGGAATGCCAGTTTAGAATATTTTCAAGGATAATGTCTTGCTACATGTCAAGTTAGTGAGTGCCCACATGGGTCTGTGTGCGGGGGCTGGTTCAAGGGTCCAGGTCGAAGAAATGTAGGATGGGTTTGAGCCGTAGACTTGCAGCAATTGCCTGGGGCAGTTGTGGAAAACCACGAAGAGCCAGTCAGCACTCATTTCAATGACACTCACACCAGTTGAGGGGGAAGGCTGCCCCTGATCAGCGAAGGACATACATAGATCAGCCAATCAACCCAAGCAAAACCGTCTCACGCACATCAGTGTGGGACACCTTTAGAAACAATGGAAGCCGAATCTCTGGTGATGCCATGCATGTACCGTTATTTCACAGAGCACCTCTGGCGATCCCACTGTGTCGTCACACGTGAGCACCAGACCAACCCTTCTCTAGGGAGTGCTTGAAATCCAACAGCACGTGAATACAAACCTCTATGCAGGGGGCTGGAGTTTAGAGATTGACAAGCTTGCCAGGCGATTCTGATATAAGGTCAGGATTTAGAACCAACTGCATGGGCCCTGCCCTCTAAAACATGATAATGGAACTAAGGCAATGGTGGAGCACACATATGAGAAGGTCTGCTGAAATGCTGAATACTGCCTGAAGGATACGTGATAAGAAAATGTAAATCACGAATGGATAATTTAATGGATGCATAAAATGGTTTGTATTTAGTATGCCAATTGAGATGGAATTTGTTTTACAGTGTAGAAAAATCTAAGAATCACTTTTTAGAAATGATCAGAAATACTTCCCCACTTTTACATAGTCATCCTTTACTCTGCATCATAGGTTGTCACTTGCTCCACCAGAGTGGCCGTCAATTCTCAAATGCAGGAGCTGGAACTGGGAACCGGGGGTGGACTCTGGTCTCTCTAAGTGAAACCCAGTGTCTGCTTGTGAAGGGGTGTCGTGCGGGATGGCGGGATGGGGTGTGGTGGGAGGGTTCTAATGGTGGAAGGAGTCCCTTCTGCTCCATCCTGGAGCATCCAGGAGGGGACCCGTGAGGGGGAGGGTGTTAGCCCGGATGTCCAGGAGCAGTGCTTCTCCAATTTGTACTACTCGGAAAATTCCAGATGGCAGGACCTGTGTCTTAATGTCAAAATCATGTATGACATCTCTTTCTAAGAGGCGAAGGGGAACTGTACTTGATTTACGGTTTATGTCCATTGATTTATGTCCATTTACGGCTTCCTCCCCTCACATTCCCATAACCCGTAGACAACTATTACTGGCATGCTCTGTTGTACGACTGAGCGATGGCCAGGGGGGTTTCTTTGGATTTCCATCGTACTTTATCAACGTATGAAAACAGTACGTCAGTACTGTTTTAGTTACCCAGTGCTTTTAATAATAGGAATACCACAAAAGGGTGGCTTTGATGAAAAGAACTTTATTTTCTCATCACTGGGGAGGACAGGGTGCCAGCTCTCAGGAAAGTCTCTCCCCATTAGTTCTGGAATGCATTGCTTGCCTCTTCTGAGCTTCTGCTTCAGGACGATCTTCCCGTGGCTTCTCATCTCTCCTCCCCACACCTCTGCTACTCATTTGATTGTTTAACCTCCTTAATATCACAAAAAGATTGACTTCAGGCATTCATTACACTAATCTTGTCCCATTCCTAAATGGGAATTCATCGCAGGCCTAGAAGTTAGAATTTACAACCCATATTTTTGAGAGACCCAATGCAAGCTACAATATTTTCTTCCATCCGAAGGTTCTTCTGCATCATAGCTGATGTGACATGTGCAAATCCACTTAGGACGATGCTGGGCACATAGTGCTCTCAGTAAATGGTAGTAGTTCTGTTTTTACACACGAATGCTAATACTCTATCCACAACATGAATAGTCTGGACAGTGAGGCACGGAGGACAGGCAAGAGCTCGTCTTGTGGTGTAGTGTCATCTAGTGTAGTGCTTGAACCGGAATCAGCACTCACCAGATGTGCGCAGGATGAAGCATGAAGGACTGGCGTAGAACTGATTTGGCTCCCAGCAAATCAAGTGATGGCTTGAAGTGTATTCAATCATTATTTAAAGTGAAGAACGCCACACTTTCCCAATGCTCTGCAGGTCAGCACTGTGGAGGACAGCCACCATAGAAGACAGGGCCACCCCACCCTCAGTTGTGCCCATCCTCCTCCTTCGCCTTTTCTTTAGGGCAGTCCCATACCCTGCCTGCCTCCTCCTCTGGGGTTTCCAAAGCACGGCTCAGTCTCCAATTCTCTGTGGCCTGTGGACAAATGACCTCCGGTGGGCATGATAACAGGGTTGAAAGGAAGGCAAAATCCTGGTAACACACCTGAGCCCCATTTCAAAGGAATGCCTTGTTCAGTTCTCGCTGTTCTCTCGGAGGGAACGTCGGGCCGGTGTGCATTTCTGAATGGGATGCTTGCTGCTACTTTTATGTTTTAAAGGAGAGAAATCTACAATGGGGTAGAGAAATAATGAAAGTGTGTATAATTTTTTTCTCCCAAAGAAACCAAAGGCATTTCCACAGCTATATTATCCGATGCTGCCGTTTTTATGCTTCAAAGATTGGAGAATGAATACCTGGCAGTAAGCACCGAATCTGTGTGTGGTGACTGACAGATTAAGCACTAGGGACGTTAAAGGAGAGTATACAGTGAATGTATTATTATTTTCCATCTTGGAGTTGAGGGAAGTTACCTGTATGTTTCTCACCACAGCCTGGACCATTACATCCTCCCAATTTTGTTCTGACATTACTCCTGTCTTTAGAACACCATCCATTTGTTCCAGTGCTACATTCCGGGGATGACGCGGTGCTGGCTACTGGGATGGGTGTAAGAAAATGGGAGACATTTGGGGCCCTTGAAGCTGGTATTTCACGAATTTTAAAAAGATGGGACCATAAAGCCATCCTTTGTGATGAAGTTTTGTGAGGCCGCAGTGGAAGGATCCTTTGAAGCAGGGCAGGGCAGAGCATATAGGTGTCTTTGTAGACGAGGGTAATCAGACTTCTCCTGCTGTCAGTCCGAGACGGCGGAGGGATGGCTGCTTGCAGTTCCCGTCTCTGCTGTGGAAGGCAATAGGAGCAGCGGAAAGAGGTAATCCTTGAAGCTATTTTGGGATTCAAGGCTTGACCCTGCTGCTTCCTATTAGGCAGATGACTTAAGGTTGCTGAGAGAAATTAAACACATCTCTATCTTGCAAAGCTGTGTACAGTTTAGCATAAGTACAGCATTTTTCAAAGAAGGCATTCAATAGAGGGGATGGTCATTAACCAAAATCTTAAGAGAAAAGAACATTTCATGTGGGGCCTGTAAACTGGAGTTTATGGGGCAACCTCCAGAACAACACAAAACAAAACCCCTATTTACCTCATTCCGGCTAAGTTTTATATGACAGATTTTAAAACACTCAAGCTCACTACCTTCATGTCAATTCTGACTCATAGTGACCCTCCTGACCAGAGCGGAACTGGGTTTGCTCTGGGTTGCTGAGGCTGTAAATGTTTTAGGGAGCCGAAAGCCTCATCTTTCTCCCTCAGAGTGACTTGTGGATTCGAACTGCTAACCTTGAGATAATCAGCCCAACCTGTAAATCACTGTGCCACCACGGTGTAATTCCTCCGAATGGGCATTGAATTGTGTGGGGGAGGTCCTTGATTTTCTTGGGGAGGCCCCTTCAGAGAGTGTAAGAGATTTCTGAAGAATTAGGAAAGACACCTCAGATGGCTTCCTTTCATAGATTAAGGAAACGTCGTCAATCCAAGCCAGTGGTAGTCACACACCATCAAGTCTCCCTGAAGACTGAATTAGCCAGTCACAAGCTAGCCTTGTTCAACCTCGTTGGGGGAAGTATTGATTTCCCTGTGCATTAGCAGGAGAATTGTTAGCCCACACAAGAATTGGGACTATGGAATCCTTGAATGATGATCCTTTATATTTTGAAGTTTGGATTTCTGTACATATCCGTTACTGCAAGTAGTAACTGGCAACAACTTTACAGCATGCTTGTGCAGAAATTGTGTTGAATATTTTGTACTATTTATCTTGTTTACATCTCCAAAAGCACTGGTGGCATATGAGCTTATGTGCTGAGTTGCTAACTTCAAGGTCAGCAGTTCAAATCCATTACCTTCCCTGGATAAAAGATCAGGCTTTACAGGAAACCCAGTGGGGAAGTTCTACTCTGTCCTAAGGGGTTGGCTTTGAGGCAAAATGGATCAGATGGCTGGGAATTGGGATTATTTCTTAAAAACAGTTCTGTAAGGTAGATATATGCCTTATCTTGCATTCAGTGTTTTATTTCTCACTTCCCGTGTGGAAGCTTGGAGTTACATTTCCAGTCAATGTAACTTTTTATATACCTGGCACTCACCTAGCAGTGATGGATCGCTGGTGCTAGAGTGCTGAGAAGGTTTAGGCAGAGGTTCTAGAGTAAGAAAGGCTAGGGAGAAATGCCTGGTGATCTCCTTCTGAAAATCAGCCAGTGAGAACTTTGGGAATCACAGCGGTCCACCTTTTAACCAATCTTGGGGAAGGCACGGGCAGTCCTTTGTTGTGCTGTTCCTGAGTGCATCCTGAGTCGGAGCTGATGCCTCTGTAGCGAACAGCAACGTTGGGGGAACCTGACAGGCACAGCCAGCCAGAGAGCAGTGAAAGTTGTATTAGAACTCTGCCAAGTTGGCTCCAGAGGCTGTGCTTCTTAGCCTGACGCCGAGAGCACCTGCTAGCCCATCCCACCCACAGAGCTTGGGCTGCACCACCTACCCATCTGCTCCCCTGCTCCGGAGTGTACGCGTTTAGCGTCACTTTAAAGGGAGTACAGCTAGGATGGTTATTTTCAAATATCAAATTCATGCTAAATGAATGTTAAAATTATCTTCTCTTCAGTATCAATTCCCTACAGCATGTGTTCTTTATTGGCTGTTACATTCTTTCAGTTAGTGTTCCAGTATACCTGTCATGCAAAATGACCTTGGACTTTACAAAACGTTCCTTAGACTGGACCTGGAGGAGCCTTGCCTGAACCCTGCCCTGTGTCTTAGCTTTAGCTTCCTTCCCTGGCACCCCACTCCATGGGATGACGTGTCTACCATGCCACTTGGTTTGCCCAGAGGGCTGTGATGTCTACAGGCCCTATAGAGCACAGGGCCCCAGGTTTCAAGAACTTCCCACCTCAGCAGACCCTGAACTTATTTCAGAGCCTAGTGAGATCTTTTCCTTGGATTCACCTTCCTGAAGGCTGATCTTGGAACACCTAGACCTGAGGGATATCAAGATAGCTATTGGGATGAGTGCAGACTGGGAGCCGGGATTGGGAATGATGCCCCACCCCCCAATACATATATATTCACCTATAAACTGGGTTTTTCAGCACATTTTTAATGCAGTTTTGGTGGTAAAATTAGGTGCCTCAGCTGATATTCGGGTCGGCTTATACTCAAGTATATATGGTATATCCTTGGAAGAAATGGACAACTGTCTAATGTCAAATGATTTATATTATACAAAGGTTATATTTCCTATATAAAAATCTGTTAGGTTAATCAGGTGACCCTTTAGTCAGAATATGTGAGTCTTTCTTCATCCAGTGAACATTTACTGAGTACCTATTACGTGGCAGGTACTCTGCTATGTGCTAGGGAAAAGGGAACCATGTAAGTCACGATGTGTGTCACATCAGGGTGTATGCTGTGGAGAGAAAGAAAACAGAAAGGGCAACAAGAACTCTTAAGGAACAAGAATTGCACTTTGATTTAAAGAAATCAGAGACAGAGTTTCTGAGAAGAGAAATCTGAAGAAAGTGAAAGAATCGGCTATATGGGGTCTGGTATTCTGGGTAGAGCGAGCAAATGGAAAAGTTGTGATGGAAATAGCACTCTGATGGTAGTGGTAGCCCATTTATCATGGTGTCAAACAAGGTCTGTCTCTGTTGTCCCAGATGCAGGGCCTTTTCCCAGTTTCCATTACCTGTTACCATCTCTGGCCAACCTGACTTCCAGGTTTTGTCCTCTGTCCTGTCCAGCCTGTGTGTTTTATGCTGTTCAGTTACTGCATATTTGTACTTAAAATTCCATCACGAATTCTTCTGAGCCTCCCCCAAAAGCACCAAGCTTTCCTCCTTCCACCTTCTGCGGCTGCTTTCCAGCCTAGATTGCCAATGCTTTTGAGTAGACATGGCATGTTTTCCCAACTAGATTACATTCTTCAGGTGTCTGTGCCATGCCTGGCTCCATTGGCAGGGCAGACACACATGAGTAGTGAGAACCCAAGCTCAGTCAATGGTTAAGAGCATATGCTTTTGGCTACTTCTGTGGCATGGGCAATAATCAAATAATTTAACTGTAAAGTTAAAGAAGCCTTGATTGTGTGGGGGGCATAGGACCAGAAGTTCAAAACCGGGCAACCTGAGTGCAGATATTAGATATACCGTATGCCTCTACCATTAACATTGCATTTGAAATAATATGCATCATAAATACTTTTCACATGCAGAGGTCTCTACTTGGGATTAGCCTGTGCTCTAGAGGGTCTCCCCTTGCCCCTGCCCCTGCCCCATGTTTCTCTGGAGACGATCGACACAGAGAAGCATTTTAGAGGCTCCCTCTCCATCCCACCGCCCCCCGCTCTCATTTTTCATATTTCTTCCTGGCCCAGTTCTGAGTCTCTTTGGTTTCCAGAAACCTTGCTTCATCTTTAGAAATAAATTTATCTTTTATAGTTTTCCAAGCTTTTGTGTTCAGTGGTTCATTTTGCTTAGTAATACCGAAGCTTTTCATTATTTGATCCTGCTATTCTATCCTCCGATAGTCCTTCGAGTTTGCCAACCTGGTATTCTGACATTCACGTGGTAAATTGCTAAGTCGCTTTGTCTTGAGGGCAGGCTCATGATGCTACGCTCATTGTAACGGCTGCTTCCACCTGGTGTCTATTGCACTTGGAGGGCTTCTGAAAGCCACTCCATTTGTACTTTGATAAAAGCGTGGATTTCTGTCTTTTCTTTTCTTTTAAACCATCTTATATCACAAGGCTTCAAGAGCCTTGCCTTTTACTTCAGAGCATCTCATATTGTTGTGCAGATTATACCCTGAGCTAGGCTGCTGAGGGGCCAAGCCAAGCCTGAATGCCAGCCTCTGCTTCCCTTGCCCACCTTGCACCAGGAACTCACAGGGAGACCCTTTACCTGTGAAGAAATGGCATGAGGCACAATCTGACCTTCTCGGGTTTCATCAGGGGGGAGGAGAATCCATTCCTTGTTGACCAAAGATGAGGCAGAGGCCCTCCACCTTCCACTCTTCTCTACCCTATCCTGACACACATCCCTGCCACCACACTGTACAGAATTACAGACTAGAACCATCGTTATGGGCATTATGGGAATGCTAAGTGGTTACAAATGTTAAAAACACAGTTCTTTTTATCTGTAGCACCTCTTTTCAGCCATACTGGCACCCACAGCTCTCTCTGATCCTTGTCCTCTCAGCCACCTGACCTTGTCCTCTGTCCATTCTGCCTCATGGACTCCTTGGCTCTGTTGATGGCGTTGTGCTACAGCAGCCACTGCCTGTACCACAGTAGGCAGGAATCTCCACAGGTATCTGTTCTTCCTTGATGGCCATGTGAGATGTAGTCAATTAATATGTCCCTTGTAGCCATGGTCCCCTCCTGTGATGCATTATAAATGCTAGCTTCTATGCCAATGGTTATAATACCATATCGAGGGAGTTCTCTGCTATTCAAGACAGAATTAAGTTAAAATTAATTCACCACCTTAGTAGAAGGTGAAGTCACCATCTATGAAAAAGAATTGGCTTGATATCAATGAATTTGAGTCTTTTGATGATCTGACAAAAGAAAACCCACACCTCCGTCAAAGCCATTCTTCTGAATAAGCATCACCTGGGACACTCAGAGAAATCCCAGGACCATTGGAAAAAAGCTATTAGTGGACCCATTCGCGCTCTCACTCGGGGTGCTGGAGGATCAAACCAGAGGCACCAGAGACTATGACTCAGAGACAATGGCACAGAGCCAAGGACTCATGCTGAGACCAGAGGTCTAGGCAAGGAGATCCATGAGACAGAACAGAGAAGCAGCCTGAGCCTCTGAGGCAGGGCAGCAGGATGACTACCTGGCTCATGGAGGCAACAGCCCAATGAGCCTGTGGCTCAGAAGTGAGGGCTGGAGAGGGACTTGTCTACCGGCTGAGGAGAAATGGTACTGTCTGCCAGTGACTGTATCCTTTCTGTTTACTGATCCTGGTTTGTGATCACCTTTTAGTTTCCCTAATAAAACTCTTTAATCATGATTATCATCTGTGAATTCTGTGTGGCCGTCACAATGAATCATCAGACCCAGCATAGAAGTCTAGTGCCGTGGGAGAAACCATTGGTTTCAGAAACATAAAGAAGGATGTCCGGTGGAGAGATGTCAGACCTCTGGCATGTCGCCATAGGGAAGCCAGAAAAGGTCAAATATAGGCCCAGAGCCATTTTTTACACCATGGACTCCTCCATTCCTGCTTCTGTGATGGCTCACTTGTATACCCAGCAGAATGGCAAAAACTGGCCTCTCTCTAATCCTCTCTATCTTATCTGCATGCTCCTGCTAGGTGGGAGTTAGAAAGGTAATGGATAGAGACCCTTAGCAAGCAATTCCACTTCACAGCAGCCTAATTCACACAGAGGTGACATGTGTTCTAGCAGTTGCCCTACTTAAACTTAGTTGGTTATCTTACAGGAGCATGTGGAGGAAGAGGAGGTGGGATTTCACTTTGGGCAGCAGTTCTCAACCTTCCTAATACCATGACCCTTTAATGCAGTTCCTCATGTGGTGGTGACCCCCAACCATAATATTATTTTCTTTGCTACTTCATAACTGTAATTTTGCTACTGTTATGACTTGGGCGACGCTTATGTAAGGGTCGTTTGACTCCCAAAGGGGCCGTGACCCACATGTTGAGAACTGCTGACTTAGGGAATTGAGATCTGCTTGCTGTTGGTGTAGGGTCATCATGAGTCATCATTGACTGGATGGCAGTGAGTTTGGTTCGGTTGTCATTGTTATAATTAGCTGCAATCAAGTGAGCTTTCAATTCATTGCAACTCCATTCACAACAGAATGAAATGTTGTCCTGCCTTTTGCCATCTGTGTTAATCTGGGTACTTCAGAGATTCAAATCCACAGAAACTTATGTATAAGAGAGAGTTTTATATAAAGGTTAAGTGCACATCAAGAAAACATCCCAACCCAGTGCTGCCCAAGCCCACAAGTCCAACATTAACTCATTAGCCCATATGTCTGACATCAATCCACAAAGTCCTCCTCCATCTCACAAAACACAAACTATGGTGTCGACTGCAGGAGGAAGGCTGAATCAGTAAACATGTAAGCATCTCAGCTATGGTAGAGGTCTCCACACGGCTGCACCAGCACCCAGGGCTGCATCAGGGTAGGTCCATGTGGCTTCTCCTTGGGAATGTCTTGCAGGAAGTCAGCCTTGCCAGCGGAAGCAGGAACCTGGCTAAGGCAGCTGCACCTGGTCCAACCATCACAAAGCAAGAGACCCAAGAACTAGAAAGGTGAAGCTCACCAAGCCTTTTATCTCTCCACCCTTCAATTAACCCCACATGTATTTATTGGCCGGGTTGGCACAATAAATTTTAATTATCTCACCATCCTTTCATAGGTTGTGGATTGAACCATTCCGTGGGTATTTACTGGCTGATTTTCAAAAGTATATTGCAGAGCCTGGAGGTAGATCTCCAGGCCTTTCTTCCTAGGCTATCTTTATGTGGAAGCTTCCCTGAAACTTGTTCAGCATCATAGTGTCACACAAGCCTCCAATGATAGATGGGTGTCAACGGTGCATCTGGTGCATATACTAGATTTCAATCCAGATTTCTCACCTGGAAATCAAGCATTTTACCACTGACCAACCAGTAAACCACCTCACCAAAATCTGCTTGAATTCGAAAACGAAACGCACTGCTTCTGAGTTGGTTTCTATGCAGAGTGAATACTATTAGGACAGTAGAACTGTCCTGTAAGGTTTCCGAGAATATGTCTTTCGCAAGCATGCGGCCACATTTTTCTTTCTCCTGTGGAGGACTGGTGTGTTTAATTGGCAACCTTTTGGTGAGCAGTGAACACTTCAGCTGCAGCATGACTAGGGCTCCCTAAGATCTGCTCACCTGGAATCTCCCCCCAAGATGAAGTCATGAGAGTCCCAAACCAAATTGTTTGAAAGTTGGTGAAGAACCAACTCTCATTTGCCAGCATTTAACATGCTGAGAATGACTTATTATTATTTATTATCAATTATTCTTTGTTTTGTTGGGCACATCTTGTTAGAGCTGTAGACCTGACTTCAGTCTGTGTAGCCCCTGGCTCACCCAGGTCTGCTGAGTCCTGCTTTCGCTGGAGTATTACCCTGGGGCGGCTTTCAGTCAGGACAGGTGCCCCTGAAGTTACATTCCAGCAACTTGAGATCAAGGTCACCTTGTCCCCGGAGGCTCTGAGGCACAGCCTGCGTTTTCTACTTTGGACAATGCCAAGAGCTGCCCATTTGTAATCAGTACTGCATTATTTTTTGTTTTGCTTTTAGCAGCTATTCAAAGGGTTGGAAGTTTGAATCCACTCAGAGGTGCCTCAAGAGAAAAAAATCAGTGATTGACAACCACCGTATGAGCAAAGTTCTAGTCTAACATGCAAGGTGCGACCCTAAGTCAGGACAAACTCCACAGCCAGTTAAAAAACAAACATAAAACCCTAGAGACACAACCTGAATTTCTACTGGGTGCGACTCTCTCCTAGTCCTTTCATGACAGAAGTTTCTTCCCTGGCCTTTTGAATGTTGATGGGGGTCTTCTCCCTCTTACACATTATGTGTACTTTTGTCTTTATGCTAATACGACCTTATTCTTACTATCTTAGTGCCATTTGTTTTTCATTGATTTCTCTTGGGTTTCCCTGCTGTGAAGTGCAGGAGGAGTGGATATGTAATGATAATAACTGATACAAGGAGTTATAGGGATGGAATGCAGGGTGTTGGGGATGAGTGACAGGGAGAAAAGGGGAGTTTACGAAGTCAATAATGAAGGTGGGAGCGGGGAGGGAGCTCTAGAACTGGTCATGATTGCACACCTCAAGTTTAAAGGCGATTCAGCCATGGGGAGGGGGAGAGGCTCTAAGATAGATGTGATGGTGATTGTACATCTCCCCTTACCATGATGGAATGATTGAACTATCAATTGTATGCTATGTCAATTTTGTGCCAATAAAACTGTTGGCAAAACTTTTTTTTAATAAAAAGGAATTTACATTTTCTAGAATGCAAATGATGTGGTAGTTTGGCAACTTTTGTTGCCACCTTAGAGCAATCTGTTTCTGAGGCCTGCCTGTGCCTTCTTGTGTGCTGCTTCCTTCCCCGCCCCCCTTCGACTTAAGTGACATACTAATACCTTTCTCTGATGTGTAAACAACCACACTGAGCGTACACGTACCCAATGTTTCCTGATGGACTGGTATGTTAGTCTGGGTAAACTAGGGGAACAAATCCACAGAAACTCATATACGTATGAGAGACAGTTTTATATAAAGGGTAAGTGTGCATTAAGAAAGCATTCCAACCCAGTGCTGCCCAAGCCCATAAGTCCAACATTAGCCCGTATACCAGACACCAATCTACAAAGTCCTCCTCCATCTCACAAAACACACACAATGACACCGACTGCAGGAGGAAAGCCAAATCAGTGAGCGTGTAAGCATCTTAGCGCTGGCAGGGTTCTATACTCGGCTGCTCCAGCACCCAGGGCTGCATCGGGGTAGGTCCATGTGGCTTCTTCTCAGGGATGTCTCACAGGAAGTGAGCCTTGCCAGCTAAAGCAGGGAACTAGCTAAGGCAGCTGCACCCTGGTCAGACCATCAGAAAGCTAGAGACCTGAGGACTCAAAAGGCGAGGCTCACTGAGCTATTTATCCCTCTGCCCTTCAATTAACCCCACATGTGTTTACCTGCCAGGTTGGCACAATCAACTTTAACTATCTCAACTGCTATCTATATTGAATAGAGTTTGTTATCTATTAGTCTGGGCACCTGCACTCACTAATCTGAGCCTCTCTGTGCAGACTCTCTCGTTTGAGTATATGCAGTAAATATTAAAACAGCTTGTCAGTTATACCTTCACTGCCCATTTAGGCTCAAGCAAGCATGTCAAACACTTCTCTTCCGCTCTCTGAAAAAACACTCCATTTAGCAATAATTGCAGTTTAGATCTTGCCTCTTAGACAGTTTCCTAATTGTTATAGCGAAAAATCTAAGCCTCAATTTTGGAAAAATTTAAATAAGTGAAATACTTCCAGATAAACTCTTGGTTCAATTCAAATAGGTGTTGTCTGGACCTCACTTGTCCCCTAGGCAGCTTTCTCAAAGGGCTCTGGCAGGCCGGGGCCTCACGCCTACACTTTCCAGTAATCATGTTGTTTTAATCAAGAACCTCATTTTGGCAGCTTTGTTTTTTGGTCCTTTGAAAAAGTACTTCCTGGTGGTTTGGAATTTAAATTTCTTGGCGCTACTTCATGAAAAGGAGGCTGAGGCTTTAATTTACTGGGGAAAGCACCCAAGTTGAGTCTATATTAATGAACAATTTTACTAATGATGATAATGAGGATGATTTGATTATCAATCCGGAACCTCTAAATATTTGGGCATCATCAGGACTTATTTCCCCTTCTTCCACGCAGTGTTGAAGAACAACTGCCTTCCCACCCCCTTTCTGGAGTAAAATGCTTTCCATGTGAAGAGGCTACTTTTCAGACCACAACTGAGACATTTTGAAATGCAGGTGCGGGATAAAAAAATGCAAATTCCTAGGGAATTAATCATGAAATGTATCAGAGTTGTTATAAGGAAGCTCGTCAGGCTAATGAAACGTGGGCACGAATTTGCTATTCGTGCTATTTCATTAGTTACCAGCTGGCCCAGATAGTGGCTATGAGTGATCCTGGGGGGTTAGCACTTAGGCAGGAAGAAAGAAAGCGGCTCAGGGGTAGACAGTTAACCAAGCAAGTCTGGGCTATTCTGTACTTGGCCGTGTTGGTCAGGGCAGGCCCACCTCGTTTTCTGGCACTGCGCTTGATTGGGCACCGCAGACACTCTGTTCTACACATTGCAGACTTGCTACAAGTCCCCCTTGAGCAAGTCGGCTGGCACCATGATCCCAACAGCGTGTGCTCCCTTCAAATCGCTGGGTTACATTTGGATAGTTCTCACAATAGTTCATCCTTCTTCATAACACTGCTGCACATTGCATAGACTACAGTATTGTGTAAATATTAACATTACTGTGCCTTGGGAAACCCAACATTTGGTGTAGTTTGTTGTACTCAGATAATCTCTTTATCCAAGGAAGGAAGCTTTAGAGCAGTGGTTCTCAACCTTTCTAATGCAGAGACCCTTTCAGACAGTTCCTCATGTTGTGGTGACTGCCCCCCAACCATACAATTATTTTCATTGCTATGTCATAACTGTAATTTTGCTATTCGTATGAATCAGACAACCCCTATGAAAGGGTCGTTCGACCCACAGGTTGAGAATCGCTGCTTTAGACGGATGTGATGGTGTTGTGATTTCGAGTGGGACTGCCAACCACGAGGTCAGGTATTTGAAATCACCAAGAGCTCCTCGGGAGAAGGATGCAGCGTTCTACTCTGGAAGAGTTCCAGCCTTGGAAGTCCACAGGGGCAGTCCTCCCTGTGCTGTAGGGGTCACTAGGAGTCCACTGGGGCAGTGAGTTTGGACTTTGAGGGAAAGGTTTGCTGCCAATAGTGCTTTATTGAAGATGGAAGGATTGTCAGGCTCTGAAGATCTACAGAGCCCCAACATCTATTTTTGTGGCCTTACAGGTCCTTAAGCCCTGGTGGTGTAGTAGGTTGCAAGATGGGCCGCTAACCTCAAGGTCAGCAGTTTGATCCCATCAGCTGTTCTTTTAGAGAAAGATGAAACGTTCTGCTCCCATAAGGAAACCCCAAAGGAGCAGTTCTACTCTGTCATGTAGGGTTGCTCTAACTCAGAATTGATTCATTGGCAGCAAGAATTTGTCATTGTTGTTGTTTTGAGAGAAACTTTACTAGTTGGCCGAGATGGTTCAGGGTAGAATTCCTTACTTCCATTATGGAAACCCGGGTCTAATTCGGCTCGTGCACCTCAGGCCTACCTATGACTACCAGTCGGCCATTCCTGGGGACTTGTGTGGGAGCAAGGCCTGCTGATCTACTTCTGAAACACAGATCATGAAAACCCTGTGTCTCAGTGCTTTGATCTGCAACTGATTATGGGACGAGACAGTGCCTTGTGCACTTGTGAGTGTGGCTGCCTTGAATCAGGAGCCAATGTATTGGCAGCAACAATGGCAGTAAACTGCCTGGGGGCCGTAGTCGACCTCCTCTGGCCACGAGGCAGGGTTCACATACATGCCCCCATGCTCCGTCCTTCTTTACCAAGTATTCTGAGACCAGCCATTCCTTCCACAGCACTCTGCTTCTGTGTTAGGTTTGATCATTTATTGCAATAGTGACACAGAACTTGCAGATGACACTCACACTTGTGGAGGGTTACCAGGGAAGCCAAGAAACCAAACCAAACCCACTCGCATCCAGTCAATACTGACTCTCAGTGACTCTCTGTGGGTTTTCCAGACTGACTATTTATGGGAGCAGAAAGCCCAGTCTTTCTCCTTCAGAGCTGCTGGAGGTTTCAAACTGCCAACCATATGAATCGCAGCCCACTGTATAGCCACTATCCCACCAGGGATCCTCCCTGGAAGTTAATAGGTTGCCCGAATCCATAAACAGTTATGATACCGTCCTCGGTCGCCTCAGCCAGTAGCCCAGTCTCTCTCCTGTACTCAGCCTCTCAACGACGTGGTCCCTTGAGCTCTGCTTTCCTGGACCAAGAAGGCAGCCTGCTATTGCTTTATCCCACAGTTCCCTAGTCTTGGGCTGGATGAGGGGAAGGCATCCCATATTCTGTGTGAGTCTACAGTCGTAGAAACCACAGGTCAGTTCTGCCCTGTCCTATAGGAACACTCCGAGTCATCATCGACTCAAAGGCAATGAGTGGTCTTACTGGTGTTTGAAACTCTATCCATGCTCTCCGTTTGAACTTCTCTGCTCTGTGTCTTCTAATAATCGAACGTAAGCCCCATGTGGGCCAGCAAGTATTTATAATGTGTGCACTGCTGTCCCCCCAAATAGCAAAATAGTCTCGGACTTTCCCAGGTGCTCAAGAAAGACTTGCTGTTGAGTCTATCTATCTCCCAATTGATCTCATTCAATTAATCGCAACACTGTTGTCTCAGATTCCCTACCGCCCCCCACTCTGCCCCCTGCCCGCCTATAAAAGCTTCCTGGGAAGGAGGTCAACTAGGTTGACTCTTTCCAGGGTGAATCTATTCCTATGTCACAGAGTGAACACTTTCAACCTTCCCCCGCCCTCTCTCTTTTTCAGGTTTCAAATGAGAACTGTATTCTAAAGAGAAAACTTTATTTACTTACTGATTAGCAGTTTCCAGGCAGGCTCTGAGTAAAATCCAATGAGGAAAGGAAATCCAGAACTTTACTGCAGTGTAATTTGTTTCTTCTGAGCCACTTTGTGTACAGGAAAGGTCAATAATGCACCGGAAAGCTACGTTTAAGTTCTTTGATGTGTAAAAATTAGTGCTTCGTCATCAATTACAATTGCAGGAGGACAAAACCCTGGCACATTAAGTTGCTCCTGCTACATAAATTACAAATCTTGTTAGGAAAAAAAGCATCAGCACCATCCCTGGTTATTTTTTAAAATGCCAACCGTGATAAACAGGCAGCCTTGGGCATATATTAAAATCCTTGAATCAGACTAAAATAAATTCAGCCTTTTAAGATAACACCTCATTTTCATTTCACACATGATTAAATGTATCAATTCAGAGGTCTGTTACGATATACCTTTTTGAAATCATAATAGGACTCTTTAACCCTCTGTAGAAGAAAAATGCAAACCTTTCTCCATTTCTTTAATAGTTTTCTTTTATTGACAAAAATTTAAGAGGTTCTTAGTTATCTTGCTTTGTTTTCTATAGTGACTTTTCTCAAGGAGAATGGAAAATTTAATTGTGATCTTAAATCTATTTCAGTCTTCAAAATAGATTTTTCTTTTTATCCTGGTCCAAGAGGAGTTGAACAAGCTTTGTGAGTCAAATCTTGTATCTCTCATATGATAAGCTAGTCTGAATCATTGCTCAATACTTAGCGAAATATTTCTTGTAGCTGGTAGAGCACCTGAATAATTTAGCCTTGGCGTAAATAGTGCCTCCCCGCCCCTTTGTGGGTGATTGCTTCACAGCTTTCTTATGACTTGAACTTCTATAGAAATATTAGTGCTGTGTTTTAGTGTACCCACTTGCTTGCGCACACATACAGAGAGAGAGAGAGAGAGAGAGAGAGAGAGAGAGAGAGAGAGAGAATCCTTGTAGAATATCTGTAGTCTGACAGCAGAATCTTCCCTCAAGAAACCTATGGCTTTGCTCTCACCAATTAGCTAATTCACTAATTGGACGAGGCCAATGTCAGATTACCCAATGCACAAGGTAAGTATGGGCTTACTTGTGTTTACTCGATAATATGCAGTGAACAATTTCACTGTTTTGTTTTTCCTCTGTGTCTCTAAGTATCGCTGGCATGTGTGTCTCTCTCCCTACTCCATTAACACCTTCCTGAGAATCAGCATCTCTCTCAAACGTACCTTCTCTGACAGGGAGGGTACCCAATAAACAAGGGTGCACTGGTGCTTGATTACTAAGCTTCAGTAAACAGCTGCACATGGTTTCCTCCACATCAAAGTTGTGGTTGGGAGAGAAAGTGACAGCCTCCATTCTGCGGAGGTGAGTCTTTGTCATGATTTTACTACAGATTAGTAAGTAAGTCAAGCAACCAGGTTTCCCTTGTTCATTGAGCAATCCACCTTGGATGAGGACCCCCCTCACTCTGGAAGGTAATGTGCTTTATTGAAGGCCTATAGATTTAAATGTTAATCATCCCCAAATCTCTCACAGCAACATCTAGTCTAGTGTATAACCAAACAATTGGCACCATAACCTAGCCAAGTTAACACACAAAATCATCACACTCTCCAAACATAGACTTGAAGAGACTTTAAGTTGGGACTGGATAAGGTTCTGATCATGGGAGCTGGCCCCCAAGACCCCCTTCATTTGAGGGGAGCAGCCCTTAGGCCTTCATAGAAGGAGGCAGCCTCCTGTCCTTTTCAGGGGACTCAGGCTTGAATCCCAGCATCTCTGTTCTAACAGGCATCTTTGAGTGGAAATGAAGTCAGCCTTCTGCATGATTGGGGCTTGAGTCTCTCCTCTCCTTTCCTCTCCTCCATTTCTTACCCCTCCCAGTTCATATATTCTTATTCTTATTCACGAAGTAGGATATTGAGACTTAAGCGCAAAGACTTTAAGAAGACCTGTGTTTGAAACATAACTCTGTCATTTCCTAATACTATTGTCGTATTTGCTATTATTACTAGCAGTATCCTTGTTGCTGTTCATGTTAATATGAACAGCAATGATCTCTGCTAGTTACATTCATTAGTCACCCTCCATATCAGGCGTTTTGCAGTTACTCTTCATAAATATCCCTTGAGGTAGGTAATGCTCTTATTCCCATTTTCTAGCAAAGAAAACTTGCCTTGCCCACACTATGTGGCCCAAGGTCATAAAGGAAGTCAGTAATGGAGCTAAAATTAACTTTTTGATTTGATCTGAGACTTGGCTCCTACTCAGCAAGATGGGGAGGGGAGGAGATGGTTGGGATGATTCAGTGAGATGAAATATTGAACATTTTCAGTCAGTTTTTGGCACATACCGAACACAAGTTGGCTGTTCCTGCTCTGACTTCAGCTGTCTGTGGTTGTGTCCGAATCATCAGTTTTCCTTTCTTCTGTCTTCATCACTCTTTCCCAGCCCTTCATTTCAGTTTGGGCCTGTATCCTCCTCCTTACACTAGAAGCCCTAAGGAAGCTTGGCGTACTGAGGATCATGACATGCTTTCAGGAGAGACCAGTCCTAGCACAGAGCATCGTGCTTGGCAAAGTAGAGGGGCAGCACAATAGAAGATGGATTGATGCCGTGGCTGCAACAGGGGGCTCAAGCATAACAATTCTGAGGATGGGCAGCATCGCCACTGTTTTGCTCTGTTGTGCATCGGGTTGGAACCAACATGGTAGCACCTAAGACTAACAGCCTGTGATCTAATGGCAAAGGCAGAGTGGCACCAATGCAAGCCATCGTTTGTGGATGTGCAGACCTCCTGGTGCTTTCTCCTAGGATGGCATGGCAGGCGCCGGAGGCCACGTGGGTCCTCCAGACTAATCTTTCCCTTCACACAGAAGTCAGCTGTCTTTAGCAGCATGACTGAATCCCCGGATAATACAAACTATTAAGATGCTTGACTAATGAGCCCCCAAAAGGTTTTTCAGTCTACCTAGATGCACTTCAGAAGAAACCTCTGACACTGTATTTGTGTGCACCGTATGGAGCACACTTCTATGCTAACGCTCATGAGGTCACCTTGCAGTGGGGTTGGCACCATGTTAACTGGTATAGAAGCACTGTGCCAGGCATTTCCCAATGGTGAGGGGCCCCGAAGAATGAAAGGGAGGTTCAACTTGGACCTCCTCTGGTTAGATAGGTGCTGCCAGCTGTGGGGGTGGATATGGTGAGTGTTTCATATGATGTATAAAGTGACATTTTTTATAGGTGTGATTTTTCCACCCACCATTGAGGAGAATTCTGTGTAGAGAATATCCTACTTGACATGTACACGTAGCCTCCTCTAGCCCCAGCGGAGTTCTCATATTCAAGGAGTCAAGGGTGGAGTGCTGTGTTTCTAGAGGTCTGGAGAGTGGTATTGTCTTCCTAAACCACCAGCCCTTGAGCCACCCTGTGCTTTAGGCTGCCTGCTCCCAGGACTGAGTCATTCCTGAGCTCACTCGTGGTTATCCAGAAACTGCCTGTCAGTGCAAGAATGGGATATTTGCAAATGCCAGTTTTGTGTGTAAATCTACAATGGCAACTGTACTAGAGTGGAAATAATTTTCCCCATTGATTACTATATATATTAGGGTTCTCTGGTTCAAATGTCATGGAAGCTCAACTAAAAATCCGGTATGTTTTGTTGGCCGCGTGAAGGCACAGGAAACACTTCAGTTTTTGCCCTGCAACTGCATAGTATGGTCATAGGTAACTGTTGAAGAGCTACCTTCCCTAGAAAAAGGAGTCTCTTTAAAAGAGAACCAAGTTGCATATGAATGTATCTTTAAGGACATTGTGGAAATAATTCCATTACCTTTTAATTCTATTTTGCTATGAACTTTTTGCAACCTCTCTGTATATTTTTGTTATTTGTAGTTGTTATGCAAAACCCTGCACATTACACAAAGGGAAAACCCTGGTGGTGTCAGGAGTCCTGGTGGCAAAGTGGGTTGTGTGTGCGAAGCACAAGGGCAGCAGTTCAAAACCACTTGCTGTACCACAGGAGAAAGATGAGGTGTTGTACTCCCACAAAAACTGATAGTGTTGGAAGGCCACGGGAGCAGTTCTACTCTGTCCTATGGAGTCGACTCGATAGACAGTCACCATGAGTTGGGATTGACAACAGCAGGATTTTTCCTTTTTTAAAAAAAGAGCGTTTTACCCACTTGGTCATCCGAAGGTATCTCATGCTTACATGCATGATTTATGGACATTCTTCACCACGCTTCATCAACCTTCATTCTGCTTGCTGTTATTGTTAGATGCCATCAAGACTGTGCACAACAGAAGGAAACATTGTATTGTCTCGTGCTGTCCTCACAATTGTGCCTGTGACCTAGGCCATTGTTACAGCCACTATGCCACTCCATTTTATGGAGGGGCTTCCTCTTTTTCCAGGCCCCTCCACTTTACCAATCATGCTGTCCTTCCCCAGGGACTGGTCTCCCCTGACATCATGTCCAAAATATGTAAGGCAGTCTTACCATCCTTGCCTCTTAGAAGCATCCTGGTGGTATTCTCTCCAAGACAGATTGGCTTGGCCTTCCATGTCGCAAACATGTATGTCTGTGCCACTATATCATTAGGGAGGCAGCAGTACTTCAGGGACACCCTGGGAGGCACAGGTTGGATTCACAGCCAATATATCTCGTACATGGCCACCACCCACCTATCTGTCAGTGCAGGCTTTTGTGTTACTGTGATGATGAACAGGTTTGGGCAGAGCTTTCCGACTAAGACAGGCTAGGAAGAAAGGCCTAACTTTCTCGTTCTGAAAATTAGCCTGGAAACTTACTTGGTGTGAGTCGTCTTTGTAATTCCCATTCAGTGGCTGGGTAGGAGCCTGAAACAATGATGTAGAAGGCGCTAACTTGGGGACTGGCCAGCTTTGCCATTCTGGGTGTAAAGCCGGCCATCTCAAAAGCAGGAACAGGAATCCCACAACCATCAAGAGAGAAGAGTCACCAATGCGAACGAGCAGGATTCCTGAAGCCACAGCAAGTCAAGCTTCCGGGGAGGAGGCAGGTTTGCAGCAGGAGGCTGGTTTGTAGAGCGTGGTCTCCTGCAGGCATCTCCCGGTGCTAAAGGAGTTCTGTAACACTTGCCCAAACAGGATAGAGGTCAAGGGACACAAGACTGAGAGGCTGAGGACCAGGGAGAGTCATGCCTGCCAGTACGGTTGAGAAGAGGTCCTGCTGCATCTTTGGTGTTTGCTGAACCTGAGTTGTGGTTAACTGTTAATTTCCCTAATAACCCCCCCCCCCCCATAATTGTACTTTCTGTATGTTCCGTGTGGCCATTTCGATGGGTAATTGATTGTAGCAGAGAAGCAGTATCAGACTACGATAAAGAAGAATGGAAGGTGGAGGCACGTCTAATCTCGGCCTGAGAGCAATGGGCGGAGGTGAAGCTGGATTCTCCTGTTTTCTTGTGTAAGCTGGAGGAGGTCAGACATGGCTTCCACCTCATTTCTGGTGGATAATCTGCAGTTGATCATGGGAATGGTGCAGGGCTCGGCAGCAATTTGTTCTGATGTGCTTGAGGTCATCAGGAGTCAGCGGCCAACAGGGCAGCAGCTCACAACACCTGTGTATTAGCCAGGTGATGGGACTAGTCAGGTAATTACGATATAGAGGCACACATGGTAGTGTGACCTAATGCTGATTTGGAGGAGGGGGTTGTGCCTTCCTCCTGGGAGAGGTAGTGTTTTACCCAGGTCTTGAAGAATTCTTGAGAGTTAACGTTGTGCAACTATGGGGGTGAAATGAGATTTGGACCATGAGAATTGCTACGCAGATGCTTGGAGTTGTTGCAAATCACAGTGTAAATGTGGTGTCCTTCCAAGAGGAAGAGAGCAAGAGCCTCAGATTGTTTTGAGCCTGTGATGTCGGCTGTTCCAAAGATCTGACAAAAGCTGCCTGCTGCGAGCCTTGCGGCTTTGACATGAGCATTCTTCCGAGAAGTCCGAAGGTAGCACTGCCATCCAGACCGTTCCTGCCTTTAGCTGAGGCACAAGCCTGTGGAGTGGCTTGCTCCCATCCAGTGTCCAGCTTGGCTCTGGAGCAATTGGTTGCAGATGACGACAGATCAAGGTTGTGCTAGGAGTGAGGAAAGACCACCTTGAAAATGGGAGATTCTAGGACTGAGCCTGGTGGTGAATCGAAACAATGAAGGAAAAGCAAGGACAGAGAAACCCTTCATTCTGTCACTTTTAGTAAAGAAAAGTAAGTTTATTCAGTTCCCCAGATACCTTACAGTCCGTAAAGTCAGTGCATTGAAGAGCCCTCCACTCCGAAGTCCAAAGGTCAGAGTTCTAATTTCCTAACATGGGACCACTTACTCAGTCAACTGTCAAGAGCCTCTTCTTATCATATGCTGTCAGCATGGCATTGATTTGGTTGACCTCGAGGCTGTTATTAGAGGTTGTTTTTGTTCCATTGAGTCAGTTTTCAATTCGCAATGACTCCCTGTGACCAATGAGAATTGCCCTACAAGGTTTTCTCTGCTTTCCTATAGTCTGCAGGCTGACTGAAGCAGATCACTGGTTTTTCCTCCTAAAGTTTGGACTGCCAGCTGTTCAGTTAGCAACCAAGTGCTTCATCGTTTATGCCAGGATTCCTTTATGTGAGGGAGCCTAAAGCCGTAACATTGGCTCCACTTCATGGTGACTCTGAGTCAGAGTGGAATTTCTCCACAGGACTTCCAAGGCTGTGATCTGCATGGAAACAAACTGCTACATCTTTCTAGTGATTTGAACCCCCGATCTTTCATTTAGTGTCTGATTGTGTCATCATCACACCACTCTTTAGAGATTAAGCCAAAAACTAAAACCAAACCTCTTGTCATTGAATTGATGCTTATTTGTAGCTTCAAAATAAGACAGACGAGGATAGCATTCAAACCCACCATCCTCTGTTGGGGAGAAAGATGCGGCATTCTAGCCCTGGAAATAGTGACCATCGTGATAACCCACAGGGGCGCTTCTGCCCTGACCTATAGGGTTGCTACTGACTTGAGTTCAAGGCTTCCAATTTGAGCTGGTGGCTTCAAACTGCAAAACCTTTGATTGGCAGCCACGGGTTTAGCCGCTGCACGACTAGGGTCCTTAGAGTTGTCATCTGTGAACTCCACCACATCCTATCACTTTGAATCACAGACTGCAAACCTTTCTGGGAGCAGACGTCATCTTTCTCCTTTGGAGAAGCTCAGAATGGTTTGAACCGCCCACTTTGTGGTTCGCAGCCCAATGCCATAGGTTTGATACAATGTCATGGGCTAAAATACAAAAATAATCAACTGTGACTCTCATCAGGAGGAAGCATCTTTTGGGGCTTCATAGCTTTGTTTGCCCAATGCTTCCCTGAGTTTTGTTTCTATCTTTCAAGTCATCTCTCATCGATCACTCAAAGTCACAGCAAATCATGTTTGTGCAAAGGAACCTCCTTGCCTGAGTGATTCAGCAACAGGGATCTGTTATCCTTTATTTGCCTGCTCTTGTCCCTCCTTTCCATTTCATGTGGTTAACAATACAAAATGGAAGCAAAAAATAGTATCAGGTGCATTTCTTGTCATACTTGAATGTAACTTTGAGAAGACTAACTTTGTTTTTGCTTATTCCTATGAAGAGTAATGGGCTTCTCCCTGTTTATACATTTCTTTCACTGCACGGAGTCCGGTTTGAGTCATGGTGACTCTAGCACTGGGTAGGACGGCTGCTATGGGTTTCTGAGGCTGTAACTTTTTATGGAAGTAGAAAGTCTCATTGTTCTCCAGCGGAGCAAGCAGCCGGTGGTTTTAAACTGCTGACCTCACAGTTAGGAGCCCAACCAACCATGTCTACAGTATCGTACAAACATTACCAACTGCTTTGACTCAAGAATGCACAGGCTCTGCTACATTTCCCTGTTCAGTGTCTGGCTTCAGTTTTGACTGGGTTGCTAGACTGAACATGTGCTTTTGATTCTGTGATGTGAGTGATGAGTACCAGTTGCTGGTGAGTAGATCCCAACTTATGACGATCACATGTGTGTCCAGGGAGAACTACATGCCTGGGTTTTCACTGGCTGTGACCTTTTGGAAGCAGATTGCCAGATGTATCTTCTGAAGTACCTCGAGATGGGTTTGACCTTTCAGCTTGCAGCACCTGCAGACTCCTGAGGGATAGGTAGAGGATTGATTTCCTCTTCATGGGTAGCCACTCTCTAAAAAGAAAAAAGGATCCTGAAATTTTCCTTTCATTCATGCTCTGTTCTTCATTTAGGACCCTAGAGAAACTCTATTTTTAAGTGTTAAAAATGAGACCATTGAAATATGCTTCTGGAATTATCCAGCTCAGGTCAGAGATTATATAAATCTAGTTCTACTGCTTTGCAGTTGGTCAGTGCCTTCATCAACAACCTGTGCAGTGTCCTTCTGGAATATTTTAATATTCTGCCTTCTGATGATACTAATCCATCCTTCCAATCTCTCCTGCTTTCTGCTGCCAAGGGGATTTATTCAAAAGAATTTGATTATACCAATTTTCCTGGATAAAAATTTTCTATGTTCACCATTGCCCCTAGCAAAAAATTATTCAATTGGGGTCCATGATTACATCAGGGAATTGGCAAAATCTCTGATTATATATGAGAATTGTATCTTTTCAGGATCCTGGGCTTTGGTCAGAATCACAAAGGTGTCCTTGAACTCCTATATAGACCATTCTTATGATTTAGGGAAAAACATACTTGTCCTGTCTTCCAGATAGCCACTACCTAGCACATGGTGTTTGCATCACAGTGACCTGGTCTGCATTCCCTGACCTCTGTTCTTCTACACTTCACTGCCTTTGAGCCAGTGATTTACCTGCTTCTAATGCCTTTTCCAGGGAGCTCTGCTGGGGTTGTTGGGTCAGTGATAGTCTGCTAATTGCAAAGTCGGTAGTTCAAACCTGCCAGCTGTTCCATGGGGTGGGGGTGGGGTGGGGGATGAGACAGTTTGGGTCCTGTAACGATTCACAGTCTTGGGAATCCAAAGGGGCGATTCTACTTTGTTCTACAGGTTAAGTATGAGTTTGAGTTAGCTTAAAGGGTCAGAAATACACTAATTTCTCCCCTCACAGAAGATGTAATGACCTTAGACAATGTGCCCTGCTTTTCCTGATATCTATCTGCATTAAAGTAGAAATTACTTGACTATGATATAGAGTTAATGCATCATATGACACAAGCTAGGGGGTAAAAGTGGGAAGGGAATGAGGAGAACCCTGCTTGCTGAGTTTCTATTGCATCTTCTACTTTTACTCCAAGGCTTTCCTGTCATCACAGAAGATTTTGACCAAAGTTTCTATATTATAATCCTGATCAAACTGGGGAAAATGCAGAATTGTAAACTCCCACGAACTACAGACTTCCTGGAGACGTGGAATCTTGTATAAAACTATTGTCCAGAGAAAATCTTTCCAATACAAACCAAAAATACTTTCTGAAGTCTTCTTAAAATCCATACAATAGTTAGGGTCAACTGATTTTTCATAAGTCTGCCTTTAGTATTATCATCGTTTAAGAATTATCTATATGAGATCAGGACATGGACTGAATGATATATATCATTGCTGATATCAATTAGAAGGATCATGGTTGAAACTAAGGAATATCAGAAAGACATTTCTCTATGCTTTCTTGACTATGCTAAGGAATTTGACTCAGTAGATAATAGCAAAGTATGCATACCATTGCAAAGAATTGGAATTCTAAACATTTCTTTGTGTTCATGCAGAATCTGTATGTAGACCAAGAGGCTTTATTTGTTGTTCAATAAAACAATGGGATGTGGAATAGTTTAAAATCAAGAAAGATGTTGATCAGGGTTGTACCTATTCACTATATTTATTTCATCAGTGTGCTGAGCAAATAAACAGGGAAACGGAACTTCTCATAGACGGAGAGTAAGACATCATCGGAATTGGGGGAAGGCGCATGAACAATTTGTGACATACAGATGACGTAACCTTACTTGTGGAAAATGAAGAGGATTTGAAGCACTTACTGAGGAAAATAAAAGACAATATGGGTTAATCCTCGGCATAAATTGGTGAAGAACATTGAATATACCACAGGCCACTAGAAGAATAAACAAATCTGACTTGAGAGACATAGAACAAGAAAGCTCCTTAGAAGTGAGGATGGTCAGACTTCATTCTCCCAAACTTTGGACATGTTGTCAGGAGGGACCATCCTTGGAGTAGGACATCATGCTTGGACGATTAGAGGGGCAGCAAAAAGAGGAAGATCATTGACACAGGGTCCATGCTGGGCTCACCCATAGCTATGGTTTCTGTGATTACTCAAGATTGGACCGCATTTTGTGCTACTGTACACAGAATCACTATGAGTGGCAACTGATTTGAAGGCATCTACAATATATGGTATCAAACTGACGACAGCGATTCAGGATCCACCGGGGAGAATGAGTTTATGCTAGTGGGGAAGCTTCAGAGAGGAGAGAATGATTGCACAGTTTGAATGCAGTCTATGCTATTGGATTGTACATGGAACAATTATTGTACTAGTGCATCTTGTTCAGTAACATTGAATATATTATCAACAATAACAATATAAAAATTATATATATATATATATATATATATATATATATATATATATATATATATATGGCTGTGCTCCAAGATCACTTCTTTGGAGATATTTTCTTTCCTTTGTCAAGTACAAACTCTTACTTTCTCATCATTTTCCATGTAACACCACATCTTCCCACAGAATTGAGGACAAGAAATGTATTTCATTCATACTTGCATTTCTCAATTAGAGCGAGGTGCCTGGCCAGAGGAAATGCTCCTGGGTTACTGACAGTGTTGACGGAATGGGAGAAAAGATAGAAGGCGTGTTTCCAGTTTACATGGAGGTCAGACAGCCTTGCTGGCATCCACAGTGCCAGAATCAACGTCGCCTTCTTGAAGGCGCACATGGTTTGTGCAATCGGAACATCAAATTGCCTGTTCTCTGGATGAGCTAGCTGAATCTCATATATTAAATAATAGTGTATGGATTCTTTGCTCAACCCGCACACGTTGTAACAAATATCTATAAGTTGTACGCAACAAGAGGTTTCTGGAGCTGGCGATTGATTTTGGCAGATCCAAACTTCTTAGTAAATCTCCAAGGGACTAAGGAAGGCTTCAGTAAATCAGCCTGATGAGAAGTTCTGCACGACAAGAGAGCCTTTGTCTTGTAATAAAATGCAACATTTTCCCACCAAGGAACGTTGACAGAGAAGGTGGCTTCCCTCTGGAAAGAGGGTTTCCTCTGCAGGTAGGGTCTCCTGGAGATTTAGTTGAGACTGTGGTGACAGCTAGGAATGCGGGAGGTCTGCCAAGGTTTCTTTCCAATGACACGGGCGGTATGATAGGACGGGGAGCTACCTAGACAAATGGCGGCTTTCAGGTTTATGGGCTTGGAACAGAGTTTGGGCAGTGACCAATACAGTGATACGTGTAAAACTTGACTGACGGAGAACATGTACCCTTTTTTCTCTACTGAGAGAGCATGCAGCCACATGCTCATCTACAAGGCAAAACCATTTCAAAGTACATTTGATACAAAATCCATTATGCCAGCAGCTTTTCAAAAGGCTTCTGACTTTCCTGGAATGGAATGGAATCTGGTGTTTGAATGTCATGCCTTCTAGTCAGATGCACCCCTCCCCAGACCCCTCCTCACATGTGAGTGGAAGACACTGCATGCATAGAAAACCATTATGTTGATGTAAGGGTTGGTCCTCTGTGAAGACCATCCTGCATTTTGTAAGTGATGTGTGTACATATTAGTGTGAATGGTATGCAGCAATTTGCTTTCCTGAGATTGACCATTGATGGGGGAGGAGAAGAGAGCCTGGCAAAGCCATGGGAGTTAGGGAAACAGTCCCCTTGATGAAGGGAAAGAAGCCCCTTTAAGCTACCCCTAACAGTAGCGAAAACTACTAAAGTCAGTGTTGCCATACCGCTGCTTATTCTGGAGACTTCATCGTTTCTAGTGTGCCATAGACAGCCTTGCATGGATTTAGAAGGCATAGTTCATCCTTAATGGCACACTGGTTAAGGCACTTGCTCTGTTAACGATGCAGCCTTAGAAGCCCCATGGGAGTCTCCCCTATCCTGCTGGGTCACGATGAGTCAGACTTGGCGGTGAGCGGTTAATGCGCTCTCATTTTGTAAGGAAGTCATATTGCTGAGATCATAGCTTGTAGGGAAATAGTTTGCTAATAAGTTGCACGCATCATCCATGAATTGCACAATGGATGGGAAATGATGACAAGTTGAAATGAGAGGGTAATGAGTGTTGTACAGGAACTAGCGATTTACGCTCTTAGCCTCTTTTTGGCGCCTATATTTTCTTTCTTTACTCATTTTAGGACTCCCGCCATTACTTGCTGCCCTTATAGCCGCTTACTCCACCCACCCACACACCCCTCACCTCACACTACCAACTGTTTGCCCTTCGCGTGATTTTTGTATGTAATCCTCATGAAGGTTAATAAAGTCTTCTCTCTCCATGCGGTATGAAAGCATGACCGATGACTTTATTGGTGCAAATATATTACAGCTGCTTTGACATTTATGTTTTCAGTTCTGATAGATGAATGGTTCCAATGAAAGTAAATCAATGGCACCAGACTCTGGGCATAAAACACCATGCTCTGGGTTTCTTCTTGTCTGGCAGACAGTGGAGGGTTTGAAATATTGAAACTTGACTAAGACTGTGTGTTTCCCTTGGTTTGTCTCCTGCAGCGCGGCTCGAATCTCTGTCTTCACACGCATTTGGCAGCAGCCTCCGCGCGGGACGGCCGCAGTGCGGTCCCTGCTGCACTCCACGGAGCCCCCGTGCTTCTCGCGGTCCAGTGGGAATGGCTTCCGACTGGAAATCGCTCTCGGTTAAGAAGAATCACAAATGCATTTTTCAGAATCTGCTGAGAGTTAGCAAACTGGATTTTAATATACTTCCAACGGTTGGAAACACCCAGGAGTTTCGTTTTCTGTGCCGCATCTAACTGATTTTTGTGGTAAAAAGAGAGAAAGGTTGCCCGAGCAGGCAGAAATTTAGGCATTTGTTTTCAAGAGTGAACTGAATTCAGAAGTGAAGTCATGAGCAGGTACAGCTGTAAATCAAGAACGGCACTGCAAACTGAGGTAGATTCAAGAAACGACAGAAAGGAAAAGGAGTGGTTAACTAGTCAACTCAGGTTCATGGTGACCATGTGTATGCCCGAGTAGAAATGGGCACCGAGCGTTTTTCATGGCCGTGCATTTTCAAGTAGATCACGAAACCTTTGTTTAAGGTACCTCTGAGTGGGCTCAACCACCCAGCCTTCACCCAGCTCCTTTGTGCTTTATCCCCCTGGGGACTGCAAATGTAGGAAGTGGTCCTTTTGTGTTTGTAATTCCTCTGTCCTGGCATGCCCTGCTGTACTTTCTCTTCCACCTTTGCATTCGAGGGTGCTCAGGCCCTGACAAAGTCAAAGGCATGGCAGTTATAAACAACCAGTGGGGTGGTTGTGAAAAAAGCACACAAGCAGTAGGATCGGCTCAAACACAGAGAGGATTTGTGGGGATGGTGCAGGGCTGGGCGGTGTTTTTCTCCGTGTTCCGTCAGGTCTCTGTGGTCAGAACCAACTCAGCGCCTCCTGACAACGACCTTGTGCTGATGCTACGTCTGACTGTCAGCCCTCTCTGATCCCTCCTGGAACCATTCGTCGTCGTCTTATTTCAGGTCTCTGAGTACTTCTTGGAATAATCAACCAGTTAGTACCAAAAGGGCAGCATTTGCCCAAGGATTCAACTCAAAGCCATGGAAGCAGGAAAGCCAGGCAAGAGTGGGATGAATACATTGAG
Source organism: Tenrec ecaudatus (assembly GCF_050624435.1). NCBI lineage: Eukaryota > Metazoa > Chordata > Mammalia > Afrosoricida > Tenrecidae > Tenrec > Tenrec ecaudatus. The sequence continues at coordinate 105,568,302 of NC_134530.1, forward strand.
GCAACAGAACTGAACGCGATCAAACAAAAGCTGTGTGAATTCTGAACACAATTCCCAACCAAAAAGTTATTATTTTAAAAAGGTCTGCCCCTCCTGTGGCATTTATCACGTTGGCTTAAAGCCATGCGTTTGCCCAATTTAATTTCCCACAAAACAGTGCAGTCTTTGAGAGCAGGGACCATATTTACCCGTCAACGTATCTACAACACCAATGTCCAGCAGTTTGCCACTTAGTAAATATCTGCACAATAAATTAAAAGTGTAGAGGGTATTTAGGATTCCAAGATAAATGAAATATATCATGATGTATTGCACCTATCAATAGTTACGTTTCACTTACTGAAATGACATTAGCAGGACTTTGTTCTGTTTCACTGACATTGGTCGGGTTAGTTTTGAGTTCTAGTCTTTAAAACCCTGTCCTCCCGGAGGGTGGCTAGGACTTGGAATCCACTGAATTGCAGTGAGTTTTGTTTTGTGGGTCTCCTTGTGTGGTTCTGACTTGTAGTAAATACGTTGGTTCTTACTTGTTGGTTCCTCAAGTTGGTTATTTCTTGTAGCAAGTCCATATCCAGCAGGACCCCAGGACTCAACCGAATCAGGGCTCGACATAGTCGGATTTCGACATGAAATGACGAGAAAACTTTGCATCTGAGCTTGAATAAAACATCAGAATCTGACCCGGCACACCCGATTTGTGTAAACAAGCAGTTTGTGATTCCGTCACTCGGCCTTAGTTGGCGTTGTTCGTACACATTGTTTAAACCTTTTGAGGCTGTGTTCCAAGTGTTTTGCTATAATTTTCTTAGTTTTTGTGGCTTCATGGGTCCTAAGAAAGTACTTTCTGAAAAGAATCATCATGATAAGGAGCTGGTTAACTGTGTTGTCGATATTGCTGATGATAATTTAGTAAACTCTTTTAGAAAATAGTTAAGGAAACGCCAGACCACATTAGACAGAGTTAGGTTTTTGTTTTTGTTTGTTTGTTTGTTTTTTAAGAGAAAGTCAGCCAGGTCCTGTGTAAAAGGCAAAGAAGGTTAAAACAACAAACAAACAAACAAAACCTCCTGTAAAGCAGCTACCAGTTGATTTTATGGAAGGCCATTCCTCTTCCAAACAATGACTCTCTCCATAGCTCCTCTCCCCATCCGTGTCCACAGACCCAGATCCTCAGCAATCTCAAGGTGTGGGCCAGCCTGTCGTTGTCAAAAACCTTTTAAATGTTTCTTAATCAAACTATATTATGTAACTCTCAACTCATTTATTTTGAAATTTCTGTGTAATGTTTTGTATAAAAGGTAAGGTTAGGGTAAAAACTTGATTGATAATGGATTAATCCGTTTTCGGTTATTTCTTATGGGAAACATTCATGTGGCGCTCGGCTGCAGTGCATCTGGATGCTCCTTCTAGAATGGTCCAGAGGGTTCTCCTGCCCAACACAGAAAACACTGTGCTGTTTGCACAATCCGTGCTCTGAGCCTGTTGTAGCCACTATGTCAACCCATCTCATTGAAGATGTCCCTCTTTTCTCTTTCTCACTAGCCCTCTGCTTTGTTAAACATGATGATCTTCTCCACATATTTATTGGTCCCTCTGGAAAACATGTGAAAGAAAGTATATGAGACAATGTCTCATCATTTTCACTCCTATCAATCATTCTGGCGATGCTTTTTCCAAGAGAGATTTCATTCTTTACCTGGCAGTCTATGGTATATTCGGTATCCTTCCTCAATGCCATCATTCAAAGGCATCAATTTTTCTTCAGTCTTCCTTATTCATGCCCAGCCTTTGCATCCATCTGAGGCAACTGAAGATACCATGACTAGGGACAGGTGTGCGGTGGTCTTCACAGTGACTGCTTTGCCCTTTCATGCTTTAAAGAGGCCTTTGGAGCAGATTTGCCAACGTGTCACTTGCCTTCTTGTCTACTGTTTCCATCGACGTTGTTCTACTCAGGACAACTTTAGTATTCTCTTTATTTGCATGGTTTATAGTTCAGTTGTGAGGGGTGTTGTTCTCTTGAGGTAAGATGTAGTCCACACTGAAGGCTGTAGCCTTTGGTCTTCATCAGTCAGTGCTTCAAGTTCTCTTTGTTCTCAAACAAGTCAGATCGTGTCGCCTGCGTATTATAGATGACTAAGTGAGTCGTATTCCAATCCCGATGCCACATTCTTCTTCATGTAGGCCAGCTTCTCGGATGATTTGCTCCGCAGACAGATGAAATAAGTTTGGTGAGGAGATTCAGCCCCAATACACATCTTTCTTGACTTAAAACCAGGCGGTATTCATTTGTTCTATTTGAACAGCTGCGTCTTGGTCTATACAGTTTCTCATGAGTATAATTAAGTGTTCTAGAATTCCCATTTTTCTCAGTGTTATTCATAGTTTGCTATGATTTGCACAATTGAATAACTTTGCATAGATAATAAAACACAAATAACCATTTTTCTGGTAGTCTCTGCTTTCATCCAAGTTCAAGATGATGTTAGCAATGATTTCCCTTCTTCTCCCTGCACTTCTGAATTCAGCTTGAATTTCTGGTACCTTTAGGAATGGAAATATCAAACTTTTTTGCCGCTTTAAAAAAATTAATGTTGTTAGTAGTCATTACCTACCAATTTACTACATATTGTTCCTGTCATCTGCTCTTATGTGATCACATAGTGTAAATTCAAAGTGCTCCAAGAGTTTTTGCAGCTGTGACTATGTCTACAGCAGCTTTGGAAAATATTGCACTAGCTTCTTTGTAAGGGATATGGTTTCTAGAATCCTGCTGCGAGGGGTGGGGGTGGCAGTGTCTGAATCCTAAACTATCTAACTCTTACAAATGCTCATTCATGGAACATTTAATTCCATTACTTTGTTAACAAACTTTGCTTCCGGAGGTAAGCAGCAATCAGCTACAATTATGCTTCAGGCCCAAGTGAATTGAGGCCAGGGTGTCAAGGCACAAAGATGCCTATTGTAACAAAATGCATCACACTGGAGTGAAAGAAAATTATCTATGAAAACCTTAGGAGAGACAATGGCACGGAGAGTTATATACGACTTAGGGATTTTTGAAAGGACAGTAGAGTTTAGCAGGGCATGTTTTAAGCAAAGCCCCACAGTTACAGTAGCACTGTGCTATAAATCACGGTTGCTGTCAGGACCGGCTCTCCTACTACGCGCTAGCCTGCTCTCCCACACGCACTCTCACCGTTTTCCCTGGGATTTGTATTGCTCACATGTGCTTCTTTTCCGGGCACACGAACATGATCAGGTGAATTCAGATGTGCCGCACTGGTTCTTGAACGAAAAGTCTGCTTGGTGCAAAGACCTCGGGCTGCCTTCCGGAGGATTTGCTGTTCTGCTTCTCCATCTGGCCGAAGCCACCGTGTCTCCTTGTGTAGTCTGCGCGCTGGGGCAGGTGTAGCAGCGCATTTGGGAAAATCTAGTCGGAAACATGTGTCTCAGCTCTAAAGGAACGATTTGGTCAGGAACAATTCGGTCAGTCTTGCAAATTATTTTTTTCAAATTGTCCATTCTTGAGACACTTCATTTGGTTTCCTTCCAGGAAAAAGGTTAGGCCTGTCCGTGAGATGTGCTTTCTCTGGTCAGAAAACCAAGTGTGTAACCTTGTTTATTTAGCAGAGAGAACATTTAGGTTCAGGTTACTTGCCGTGTCTTCATTTGTGAGTTTGAAAGGAAGAAACATCAATGCTGGATTCTGCCTGGAGAGGCGCTTGCCCACTGGGAAGTGATGGTCATCTTCGAGGGAGAGATGCCCATAGATGCCTGATCCGAGATGAGGGCAGCTCTGGAAAGAGGGAAAGAGCTCTTCAATTGGACTCACCAGGCCAATGCTCACAGCACTCTCTCTGGTTTCCCGGAGGCCTTGGTTGAACACCTTTTATTCCCCGGTCTCTGTGGGTGGGCACTTCCATGTGGTTGTTGTTCCTTCAGGCCAATTAGCATTTCCTAGCTGTGGAGCCACCGTGGCTGACCTGCGAGATGCTCCCGTGTCCTGAGTTGCAGTCTCATGTCTGCAAAGGGCAGAGCAGTAAAGCACATTATGAAATGTCAATGTATGCATTAGGGTTACTGCCCAGCAGTGCACCCCATTCTCATGGCACTGAGGAAAGAGGAACAGAGCCTTGCAGAAAAGATCAGTCCTCCCCCTGCCTCTCCCCACTCCCCCATGGTAGTATGAAGGAAAACCTTTTCAGCGATTATCCCTCCAAAGATTTGAAAATAGGTGATTTGAGCTTTACCAGGTCACTGAAGGACCAGTACTTGCTTATGGATGAGATGGCTTGGGTGTGTTATCTGCCTCATATTCTGTTGGCACTGACAATAGCCCCGAGGGCACCTGGACTGAGGAACAAAGGCATCTTGTTCCTTTTTCTAGCACCGACTCAATGACATTTCAGCAAGGACCTCTCCCAAAGCCTTAAGGAGTCCTAGAAACATTAAGGGGAAAAATGGGTGCAGTGGCCTAAGAATAGCCTGGAATCATTTCACACCTTATTTTGTGATTACATTTGGTTTCTTATGCATTGAGTTAATTATCGGGACTCACTCTGGTATTGCTAAATGTGAAAATTGCAATGATGGTGCTTTTTCAGGATGAACAAAAAGATGCAGAAAGAGTGAAACATCATTCGTGGTGAAAGATCTACATTGTTTTCAAACAATCCTCTATTATTTGAGATTCGAGCATCCTATTTTTCCCTAACAATCTACTCTTATGCAGTTGTGACTAGGTAACTTGAGTGAATTTGATCAGTTTATGGCAAAAGCGTGAGGTCCCCGTTCTGTTAAATTGCACATGGCAGTGCTTGGTTTGCACGTTAAGGCATCAGCTGTGAGATGTGTTGTTGTGAGGTGCCATTGGTTCAGATCCCACTAACAACGACCCGATGGACAACAGCATGGGGAGCTGTCCCCAGAATAGACCCCTGTTAATAATAGACGCCATTGCCCTCTTTATGACCAGAAACTACATCGGAAGTTATGAGAAGCTAGTCCCCGAATTGCAAGAGCCTTTTCGGAATTCTGATAATCATAAAAATGTACTTTGTTGGAAACTGTGACCACAAAAACCAACAACTAGCCACCTTTGAGGTTAGCTATGTTGTAGACATGCTTTTTGGGACTTTACTCCTGTTGCCTTAGGCGATCATTTATTTGCAGAGATCCCTGTAATAATTCCATCACCTGATCACATGTCCAAAGTATGTGAGACAACGTCTCACCAATCCTCGCTTCTGAGGCACATTCTGGGACTGTGTTTCTTCCAATGCAGATTTGCTTGTTTGTGGGATACAAAAAGGCTTTTCCCCAGCTTTTCTCCCCCAAGTATATGTCAGACTTAGGACACTGCTTGCTACTGATGATAAATGATGGTCAAGCTACTCTCCTTGAAGGCATCAGCCATTCAGAGCAATCAGACTACTGTCTGGTCCACCTTAGGTGGGACTCACACCCTACTGATAAAGATAGTGATTGTTTCCATGGAGAGCCAGAGAAGTGGTCAAACCGGCTCAGTGACATCCAAGGTTAGGCTGCCATCCTGAATCTGGGATCCGCCCATCTTGTCACATGTGTACCCTTAATCCCTCCTCTTCCTGTAGCATTTACACCCCTAGATTGTCCCCCTCTCATTACTGTATTAATGAGACGCATGTGACGCATGTCTTTACCTATAATCAGGGGGTTTGCATTGCATGCCCCAAAAGATATAGAAGCCTTGGTTAGAAATAAATCACTCTCTCCTCCCCTCTTTGCCATTCAGGACGTGACCATGCTACCATGAAATGTGTCTGACTCCTTCATTTAACTCTCTCTCCTGTTCTCTATGACTTCACTGTAACCTTTATATATCATAACTGTACAACTGTGATGATTGGACCCATTATATAGTTTTGAGGGGCTGGCTTCCCCCATACTTGTTCTTCTGGCAGTCCAGAGTTCTTTCAGTATTATTGTGAACACCATGATTCAAATCCATCAATTATGCTCCAGCGATGGGAAAGGTGAGGGAAAGCATTGCGTTTCTGTTTATGGGATGGAAATCTTGCGAACGGATATTGGTGATGGTTGCACATGGCTGATGTGATCGTGTCATTAAAGGTTACATGTAAAATTTTGAATCAACAGGAGTTGCTTTAGATGTATTTTTATAATTTAAAGAAATGAAAAAAGGAAAAGATAAGATTATGAGAAAAAAGGAAGCATGTTCAAAATTGCTTTACTCATAGCCAGGGACAGGAAGACTCATTCTCCAAACCAAACACGCCGCCATCGAGTCAATGCCAACTCACAGTGACCCGATAGTTTGGGTAGAATTGTGCATGTGAGTCCCTGAGACTGTAACTTGGAATAGAAAGCCTGTTACCGGAGTAGGAAGCCCAGTCTTTTTCTTGTTTTTTTTTTTCTAGCTGAGTGGCTGCTGGTTTCTGAATGCTGACCAAGTAATGAGCAGCCCACTATTGAGGAGAGGAGTCTTGATGGAGCAGAAGCAACGGTTCGAAACCATCAGCTACTCTATATATAGATGTGATAGTATAATGTTCTAAAGGTCACAGTCTTGAAATCCCTATGGGGCAGTTCTATTCTGTTTACAGAGTCACTGAGAGTTTTAATTGATCAAAAATTTGAATTTGCTTTAATTTTGAGAAGATGTCTGTGACCACTATAATTCAAGGGAATATGTCTTGCCAAAGTTTACAGTTTTTGTGCGCCAGTGGTGGCCTCTGAGCTTATTTCTGTGTTGTTCGTGGCATTTAACCTGTGTGGTTGGAGGCGTATTGGGTGATCCACAGGGAGGACTGTTCTGAGTCTACAAGACCACTCTAGGTCTGCTGCGCACAGTTGGGCCAGTGGGCCTGAAGACACTCTTTGCATCAGGAGGCGTGAATGGGTTTTGAGCACCAGCTCACATTCCACTGGCTGGACCCACCCTGTGCTGTGCCCTGGCCATCCGGCAGGGAGGAGCCTTTTTCTAGTTAGATGAGGCTCCGTTGTGCAGCTGTTCTGTCCAGAGGAGCTTATTTTCCTAATGCCGCCTCTGTGCCTCTCTGGAGGCCACTCTTCCCTGGCAGAGCAGGGCAGCAATGACGCTGTAAACTGCTGCAGTGTCTTCTCCTCCTTTCAGAGAGCGGAGCTCCTGCCCCTGCCCAGCAGGAGGAGCTATATCACCAGGGCTTTCTTCTGTGAGGCCCCTAGGCGGGTTTGAATGGCCAACCTCTAGGTTAGGAACTGAGGGCAAACCATTTGTTAGTAATTGAGTGCAAACCAGGGACCTCAATTACATGCCAATTGTTACATATTTCCAGTAGAGATCTCCTTGTAGCCACCTATTGTGCTAAGAACACACATATCATTTGGTTCAGAGCCCTCTTTGGCATTCCATAATGGATTCAGTTGTATGCCCCCCCCCCCCCAATCTTGTGGAAGTTTTAACCCCTTGTATCTATGACCATGGCTTTTGGGGGAAGTAGAGTCTTTGAAGATGTTCTCAGTTAACCGGGGGTCATACTGAAGTAGTATGCATCCAAATCCTGTTTTGGTGGCCTCCTTATGAAAGAGGAGAGGGCAGATGGAAATGGACAATGGGCTTGTGAAGATGCCTCAGTCCGCCAAGGAGAGCCTGGGGCTCCCAGACGCTGGGGGACAGCATAAAGACTTTTCCCTCCAGCCTTCAGAGGATCCAGGGCTCTGTAGTCACAGGGGGCTGGACTCAGCCTGGAGACCATAGAGGCAACAAACGTTTGTTCTTTAAAGCCGTCCGGTTTGTGGTACTGTTTGTGATCTTTAGGGGACTAGATCGCTCCGTCTTTTCACCTGCACAGGAGACGGTGAGTTTGAACCACAGACTTTGGGTTTGCACGGGCCATCGAGCCACCGGAGTTCCCGCTTGTGTGCAGGGAAGCTGACTGACTCGTGGAGAGCGATTAGGCAGGGAAGAGCTACCACCATAGGGTTTCCCGGTGAATCCCAGGCCTGTGCTCCTGTGGAGCGTCTGGTGGGTCTGAGTCATTGACCATTTAGGTTAGGGAGCGGCCCAAGGATTAACCATTGCATTGCTGCGTCTCCTCCTCGGAAACTTCAAAACACACAGACCCAATCTGTTGCTTCTCGTTTGTTCGACTTGGGGTCATCCTGTGGGAGGGAGTAGAGCCCCTGTAAGGTTTCCAAGTCTCTGATCTCAACAGAAGCCGACTGCCACATATTTCTTTCTCGGATCAGCTGATGGTTTCACACTGCTGACCTTTCAGTGACACCTGAAGGCCTAACCATCATACCACCAAACCGCAAACCCCGACCCACCCCATGGAGAAGCATTTCTGACTCACAGCGATTCTGTGTAGGGCTTCTGGGACTGTAGATCCTTTCAGTAGCCGACAGCCATGTCTCTCTGCCTCAGAACAGCGGGTGACTTTGAACCGACAACTTTTCAGTTAGCAACCAGAAGCGTAACCCTGTGGAGTGCCACCGAACTCACTCACTGCCGTGGAGTTGCCTCTGACTCCCAGCGGCCCCAGAGGACAAAGTGGCACCACTCGCGTGGGTTTCGGAGCCTGTCAGCGTCCTGCTCTCTCTGCATGCAGTGGCTGGCGAACTGGAATGGCTGGCCTTTGGGTTAGTTCCCCAGCGTCATCCACTGTGTCACCAGGGCCCCTGAAAATGCTGCGTGGGGTGGGGGTTGAGGGGCGTGCAGTGCAAAAGACAAACATTCGGAGAAACCCTGCCAACTACTACTATCGTGCGCATTGAACACACGAGGAAAATGGGGGACCCACAACACCTGCCATGAAGTGGACTCCGACTCATAGCAACTGTCCGGAACAGAGTGGAACTGCCCCTCCGGCTCCCCAGTCTCATCGTTCTCCCTTAGAGCAGTTCAGTTCCTAAGCTACATGCCCTGCGACATGGCGACCTCGTTGATCTCAGAACTGGAAATCAGTCCAGGGACAGCTCTGCCCCCAGGGCAAGCCGGGTTATCCCAACGCTGTGCTCGGCACCCGGCGTCCTCTTGCTCTGCAGCCGCTTTTCATGCGGGGTGGGGCTCTCCGGCACCTCCCAAATCTGCCCCTCGTAGGGTACGAAGCCCTCACTGTGGAAAGTTCCAGGAGCAATTCCTACTCGGGCCAAGGCTTGAGTATTTGCATTTTAAGGTTCCTGCCAGGAAGTTCCCAAAGGATTGGCTCTCTGCAGTGGCGTTTCAGGGTCTTATAGGGTCGCTGTGAGTCGGAATTGATTTGATGGCAGTGGGTTTCGTTTGGTTTCCAGGCCTGTGGGAAGCAATTTAGACCTGTGTGCTTTGCAGGCCCGTGCACAGGGCAGCAGATCTGCAAGCCTGCAAGTTATGTGTTTCCATCTGACCCTCCTGACTAGAGTCCCCTGCTGTTACTTTATAAACTAGATCTCCACTCCAGTTTCTCCGTGCAGCAACTGCAGGGAAATTCAATCTTGAAAACACATTTTCTAGTAAACATAGGCGGCTGTGAAAAACACTCTGTGGTTGCTTTGAAGGAATGGACTAGACAGCCTGGGCTTTTTAACCAGGGTTTCTGGGATCAATTTATCAGCAGTGAGTGGATTCCTTTTTCTTCTTCCCAAAGGGCCCATGGAAGATAAAGAATATAAGCAATAAAACAAATCAGTCAAATTTACATTTAAATGCTTCCTTTCCAAGAGCACCTGGAGGAGGGCCCTCCCTCTAGATAATCAGGTGCAAAGCAACACAACCACACAAAAGCACACTCCTTGCTGTGGAGTCTGCTCTGACTCCTGAGTGGCCCTATGGACAGGGTAGAACTGTGCCTTTGGGCTTTTTCAGGCTGTCCATCCTTATTCTACTGATGGAAGGCCTGGCCTGTTTTCCTTGAATCAGCTGATGAATTCGAACTGCTGACCACGTGGTTAGCTGCCCATATGCAACCTACTACCCCACCAGGTCTCCAGATATGAATGCATATCCCAAATGCACCCATCTCTGGTCAGAGGCAATCGGAGTGTGCATCAGTTCTCCACAGAGATGCCAGCAGTGAGCGCTGAGGTCATAGCACCTGGCACAGGTGTCCCTCACTCGTGGCCTCTGGTTCTCAGGGAAAGCAGGAACTATTCAGAGTCAGTGTCCAAAAGGGAAAAGTGATCACCTCCTCACCGTTTCAATGCCAATCACATGCGAGTTTGAAGCGCAGAAACTTGCCTTTGGGTTAGTAAGATAAAAAGTAGTAAGTAAATGTCTTTCCATTGGAAAAATTTCCTGGGCCCCAGCTTCCCCAGTGCTAAAATAAAAATCATAAGAATGCCCACCACAAAGGGTGTCATGTGGATTAGATGAGGGGTCGCTTTTATTTGATTACTAAGTAGACATCTTAAAGGATAATGATATAAATGATTCTCATGACTAGTTGAGGACCTACTATGTGTTAGGCACGGTATTGTCTGCCTTAGACAGCCTTTCCTTCTAATCTCCATGGAAACCTTCCAGGTACCTTCTTTATGTGTAAGGCCCTTGGTTTACCACGGTTTGAGGGTCAGTTGAAGCCTAGAGGGGAAGAGATGATCTTCTTATGGCTAAAGCCTCACTGCTGGTTTACAATTGATCTATAATCTCAACTGGATTATGAAACTCTTAGAACTAGGGAGAAAAAATGGAAAATACATGTCTCTTTAGGATTTGTACATAAATGCAATTTTCTGTTTAATAGACAGTTTGCTTAAACAAGGCTCAGTCATAGTTTTTAGGAAGCTCAGCTGTTGCCTTGCAGATTCATAAACCCAGCTAATTAAACAGGCATAAAATAGTCATTTTGATCTTGTCAATGATTGTTGAAATAGTGGCAGGCTCCTGACTTAGTGAATGTTCAGTGAACAGAATCCCCGGTACCTTGTTAGGCATACCCCAAAATTAAAGCCTGGCTTTTGCATTCAGAAGGCTTGCATCTCAGTTGGGGAAGGTTTTGAGAGAAGCCATCACTGGTATAGAGGTGTGGATGGGGCTGAGCTTGGTGGGGACTGGGAATGCACGAAGTCAGAGCCAGGTTAGGTGTCGGGAGAGAAGGACAAACGGCCTTACCTGGAGTTGGTGATTCACTTCAGGCAGTCAGTCTTCCTCTGAGAAGAAGAGATTTTCCGTGTTAGTGGGAGGAGGTTGACACAGCTGAAATACCTGATCTGGACTTTCTTATGTCAATCCACGCCTGGTTTTCTAGAAGAATGGTGGAAGTTAATTGGGTATCCTAGGCTAACAATTCACAAGACAATCACCATAGTCTGAGGAAAGAAAACCAGTTGTAGTGTTTTAGGACCTTTTCCCATGAGCATGCAGAACTTTCCCCACGAGAATGCAGAATAAAATGGAAAGAAGTTACAGTTTCTCATCCACCCATTTGGTAGAATTCTTGCCTTCCCTGTGAAGACCCATGCTTGGCACATCGTTCATGCACTGCCGCCACCCGTCCTCTGTGGCAGCTTGTGTGTCCCTGTCAATCTGAGCAGGTGTCTGTATAGTGCTTACTTCCAGCTTTCTGATCCACAGTGGCTCATGGGACTGGCATAGAACTGGGCAACATTTCATTCCACTGGGCATGAGGTGGTTCTCTTGCAGGACTGACTCAAAGGCAGTTAGCAATAACATAGTCAGATGGGGGAAGGTACATACTCAATATTTTCCACCAACCCTTTCTGTAAATGAAACATTTCCTGCTTTTGGATGACTTATGTTGGGGTTGATTAATGATAATGGAATAATGGAATAATATTACTTTGCATTTATAAGATGCTTTTAACTTTTCAAAGTGCTTTCCCATATTATTTCTTCTGGCAGACTGTCATACGGACTTGGCATGGATGGGGCTGGGTCACGACCAGGACTGGCCTGGGCTCTGGGAGCTTGGCCTCTCTGCCACTGCTCTGAGGGCGGCCGTCTTCCCTGCCTAGACTCTCTGAGTCTTCCTCTCCATTCCCGCACTGTGCTTTCTCTGTGCTGGCCTCCCTTGCCGTTGCCTTGCACTTCTCCACGTATCATGCTGTGCTCTTCGGAGCAAAACTATTACAGACATCTAATAAATAATAAATTTCATTGCTTAGATCAATAAACTGCATGATAAGAAGAGGCCATTATGGAGCATGAAAAATGCACAAGAGGATGCTCACAGCATGAGTCAACCTTCAGCCAGGGGAAGCTGCGTTTCCTGAAACTCCAAAGGCCAGACAGGGGCATTCTGAAGCCTTCATTTGTTATGTCCATAGACGTTTTGTTGAGTGTCTGTTGCCTGCAAAGCCCAGTGCTGGCAATTGCACATGTAGAGACACATCCTGTAGCCAGGAGCTCAGCATGCTTGACTGCGAGATGGATGACGGATCCGTCGCTCATTGCAATGCAGTGCCATCCCCTCTGGAGACAGAGTTCGGAGAGCTCGGTGGGAGAGGAAACAACTATGCAGAGGAAGGCGAGAGAGAGAGGTTCTCCTTAAAGAAGACCAATGAGCTTCAACCGTGAAGCATGGACAGGGTTTTTTTTCTTTTCTCAAGTTGGTTTGTTAAAGTAGGTGTGACATAGAATGGTTTCTCTGGGTAGGATATAGCAAGTGAAATAGTGACAGCTTGTACACATATTGGCATGTCTAGGGATTTTTTTTTTTGCTCAGACTTCTTATCAAGGCATTTAGAATCTCTCTCAATCTCGCATAAGTTATGTCACCAGCCTTACCTTCCACTAAGCCTACTCCAAGACCTTGACGATGTACTGTTTGAAAACTATAGGAAGCCCAGTCAGCAAAACGCAGTAAAATGATTCTTTGGGTCCAGTGTTCTTGGTCCTGGGGGAGCCTTCTGCTCATGTGACCTTATCCAGGCACCCTAGCAGGGAGAGTCTGACGGGAACTGGCCAGGGAGGGCAGCGACACACAAAGCGACCTTTACTTCAATGATACTCTTCCTTCTAATGAGGAATTTTTAACCCCAATCAGCATCCTTGAACCTAACCAATATCAAGACAGTAACCAGTTTCCACAGGAGGTAGGGGGACAAGGGGAAGGCAGCCTTGGATTCTCCTAGTTAAAAAAACTCAACTCCAACCACAGATTTGTTATGAAATCTAAAGAAGGAAGCCATTTATTTTTGTGTCTCCCTGCTTCTTTTACTGGCCCATGCATCTCTTTTTCTTCTTTGTGATGATGCCGTTAGCTGCCATTGCAGTAGCTCCAGTGAATCACTGCTCTGCCTGGTCCTGCACCATCCACAGGATCGGTTGTGGATCAGACCATTGTGAGCCAAGGGTTTTCATGAACTGATTTTTGGAAAGAGATCGCCAGGTCTTTCTTCCTAATCAGTTTAAGCTCAGAAGTTCTACTGAAGCCTGTTATGCAGACCAACATCGAAGCCTCCACTGGCAGATATCTGGTGGCCACACATGAAGTCCGTTGGCTGTGAATCAAATTCAAGTCTCCGATCTAAACCCACTGTTCTCCAGTTGCTTTTGAGCCATAGCCACCCTGGAGGACCGAGTAGGACTGCCCATACAATTCTCAAGGCAGTAAATCGTCATGGAAGCAGTGACTCTCTGACCTTGCTGTTAGCAGCTGAGTGCTTTACACACTGCACCACCAGGGCTTATTCATTTCTAAAATATGCCACTGAGTTATACTGAAAATCAATGGGGATAATGACTGTCCTCATTTGTAATTGTAGTGTCCAGGAGAGTCCCACCGTCTGTCACTGTGGAGCCCTGCAATATGGTCAGTGTGAGTGGCAATGTGCTGTTAAGATGTCGCAGACTCAGTAGGAGAAGAGAATGCCCTTTCCTTTTTTTCATATTGCTTATACGATGAAATGATCATTTTTAAGATATATTGGATTGAATGAGCTATATAAGAAAAAATCTCTTGCTTCCTCTTTTGAGAAACCTATCAGAACATATCTGCATGATCAAACCTTTTGAACCTGCTGTCTCCCCACACCTGTAGTTATAACAGCGAGTCTCGCCTGGATCTAATCTAAGGAAGCTGAAAGCAATTAGTGTCTCTGGAATTCAGGAAATCGGTGTCCATCTAGCAATCCCTACTTAAAGGCCCTTGCTTAGCTGATGCTTTCTTTAATCAAATCACTGCTCCTGTGCGTCTTGGGGGAGGTAAAACCAAACAGTCACTAGCTTATACTCAGCTGTGCTTTTTTCCTTTGTTTTGATAGAATCTGATCCATGATTTTGGCTGTTTTACATAAAGAATGTTTTTCACGAGTGCTCTCTTGGAATCAGATGCTCATTTCCTCTCCTCCCTCTGGTCCTCCTCCTTTTTATCTCTGTCCGCATCTCCATCTTCTTTCCCTTTCTCTCTCTTCTGGGTATTCTCTGGTTTGCCTCTTTGCTCCCTTTGTTTGTTCAGAAAGACAGAAAAGAAACTGTCCCCTTTGTGGCCACCTAGAAACCAGAAGTCACTGAAGATCCATTTTCCTATGCACTAATAAATTTCTTCCCAGTGTACTCATTTACCTTCTGTTCATATGGCTCCCAAGATTCTCCTGAAACCAGTGTTTCTTGCCCACCTGCTGGATGGTAACTGCTAATGTTCCCTCTCTGGAGGCGGTGACCTCTTTGCCCACGGGCACGCGCTGCGAGAGGAGGGTACGTGCTCACTCGTTCCTTTCTCTCTCCCCCTCCCTCACTCCCGTGCTCTCTCGTGTTTTCTTACCTCTCTTACTTCAAAATATTACCTTTAGAAAGATACAACACAATTAAAATCCAAGGATTTTTCGTATACTCACAGAACTGATTGTACAACCATCACCCCCGTCTTATTAAGAACATGTTTGTCAACTCCAAAAGCTGTGTGCTAGTAGCCACTCCTTATTTTCCTGCTCCACGCTCCTGGCAGCCACTAATCTACCAAAGTCTTTATGGATTTGCTTATTTGGATATTTTATATAAATAGAATCATATAAAATATGGCCTTTTGTGATTGTTTTCCTGCTCAGTACAATTTGTTCTGATAGTCATCGACTTATAGTATATATCAAGAATGTATTCTTTTTTATTGCTAATTGATATCACATTGCATGAATATACTATATTTTATTTCCCTATTCATCAGTTATTTCCACTTTTGTGGTATTACAAGTAATGTTTTCTTAGAACATTCTTGTCCAAATTTTTGTGTAGACATATGCCTTCAATTCTGCTAGGAGTTTCAACATACCTAGTGTTTTAGGGGAAATATATAGTGACCCATTTATTAAGTCTTAAACAGAACAAAACAAGACAAAGATGAAAATGAACCATCTGGATGAGGAAGACTATTGTTACCACGGATAAGAGTTCATGTCCTGCAGCAGCAGAACCAAATCACTAACTCCGAGTCTGAGAGAAAAGGAGAAATCTATTAGAAGGGGACACCAGTAGAGAATCAGACAGCAGCTGCAGGGCGTTCTGATAGAACCCTCTTTACAGCCACAATCCATAGGGATTCTATATGTTTTGCTTTGGGATTTACTCTCTGGGGGAGTCTCATACAGATCATTTACATTCATTCAGGCTTCAGGATAATCCTGAAAAAGCAAACAGAGCAATAGGTTTTTAAGTGTTAGTCTCAGGATGTCTCTGATGCCTAGCCAGAGAGCAGGATTAGCCTTTTGGTCCCTAACCAAATAAGAGAGTATTCTCAGAGTTATTTGGCCCTTCCAGGTGACTTCTGCACCCCACCTGTGTGCCTCTGAGCCATGTATCTATCTAGTTGTAACAATTCCACAGCGACTGAGATGAGCAGCAAAGCAGCCAGGAGCTGACTACAAACAGGCAGTAGATTTAGTGGACACCGCCCATATGGGGCCATAATGGCATCCAAAGGATTCATGGTCATGCCGTCAACTTATAAAGCATGGAAAATACAGGGAATTCACCACGGACTCATGATTGGTGGCAGGTCAATGAACCACAGTCTCAGAGGTGTCCCCCAAACTGGGGAAGGGACCATGATTAGGATACTCACACCATTGGTGATTAGAAAAGCTTGTAAGATTGGTTCAGGGCCTTCTGACGACCTTGGTCAGGGTATCCTTCCCCAATGTTAATTAAGAGCATTCTCAGGCAAGTTCTTTTTTTTTTTTTTGACATACAACTCCAGATTTTATTTTTATTTCTCTATTTTTAATACTAATAAATCAGTTTATTGGGGCTCTTACAGCTCTTACGACAATCTATACATCAATTGTATTGAGCACATTTCTACATATGTTGCCATCAACATTTCCAAAACATTTTCTTTCTACTTGAGCCCTTGGTATCAGCTCCTCCTTTTTTCCCCTCCTTCCTCTCAGGAACTCTTGATAATTTAGAAAGTATTTATTTTAATATATTTTTGAATCATTTTATTGGGGGCTCAAACAACGCTTTTTAAAAAAAACATTTTAATAGGGACTCATACAACTCTTATCGCAATCCATACATACATCAATTGTGTAAAGCACATCTGTACATTCTTTGCCCTCATCATTTTCAAAGCATTTGCTCTCCACTTAAGCCCTTTGCATCAGGTCCTCTTTTTTCCCCTTCCCTCCCCGCTCCCCCTTCCCTCATGAGCCCTTGATAATTTATAAATTATTATTTTGTCAAATCTCCCAGGCAAGTTCGTGAGGCAATCCCCTTTGGTCTGGCCAGGGGAGTCCTAATAAACCGCATTCTGCCTGAGGGCAAACTTCTTACATTACCTGTCAGTTATTTGGAAGAACTCACTAGAGGCAGCCTCTCAAAATGGACTCAGGGCTTCTACTGTTAACAGAAGCTTTCTTCACATTTAGCACTTAATGCTTTAATACAATTCTAGTAGCGGAGTGTTGCCTTGTGTGGCAGCTCAATGTTTAACTTTTGGAAGTGATGCCATCCTATTTTCTAAAGCAGCTGCACCATTTTTATAATCCCATCTGCAATGTAGGAGAATTCCAATTTCCCCACATCTTCGTCAACACTTGGTTTTGTCTGTATTTTGTGTTTTTAATTTTAACTTTCCTGGTGTGTATTGGAGAAGCGGCTGTATAGAACAAATGGCTAAATAATCAGTTTACTGATTGAAAGTTTGGTGGTTCCAACCCCTGAAAGATCTGGCAATGTGCTTCTACAAATTCACAGCTTTGAAAACCCAAAGAGAGTAGTTCTAGTCTCGTACACAATGGGGTCCCTTAGAGTTGTGTATATGAAACGGTTTTCTCATTGTGGGGTTGATTTACATATTTGTAATAATTAATGATGTTGAATGCCCTTTTATGTGCTTATCGTTCATTTGTGTATTTTTGGAGAAGTGTGTATTAAAATCTTTTTACCCTTTTTCTAATGTGGTAATTTTTAAATTGCTAGGAGTTCTTCATTTACTTTAGATACATACATTCTAGATAAAAGAATGAAATGGGTGAAAGGGGTATGGAAATGTTTCCCTCCACTCTGGGGTTTTTCTTGTCCTTTTCTTGATGTCCTTTGAAAAGACAATTTTTCATTGTGATGAAGCCCACATTACCAATTTTTTTCCCTTTTGTTGCTTGTGCTTTAGGGGCCATATCTTAGAAACCATTGTTGAAGCCACCTACGTTTCTTCCAGGTCTTTAAAAGTAGAGCTATGCAAAGGAAGGTGGTTTGTAATTTCTAATCTGCCCTTGGCAGGTCTCAATGGCTTCCAGACTACGTTTTGAGCATGCTATTAAAGAATTTCTTCAGTCTTATTTCAATAACTAGCTGACGGAGTGAGGAGGGCCCAGCTGCTAGGCTTTTGGCCACCGCAGCACTCGCTTTAATCAGACAATTCTCACCCCTCTAGTCTTTCTTGCTAATGGCTTTGTAAGGGAGAACCACCAGCCAAGTGAATTAGACTATGGCAAGTCCCTTCCTGCTCACTCTGGACTGTCTGTTAATCATGGGAAATAAGCCGAGGTCTTCAGCCAGGAGGGAGCCTGAATGTCATTTACAGAGGTGAGAGAGAAAGAGCTCCCAAGGACTCTTCCCAGGACTGTCTGGAAAAGAGACTTACCTCTATTCCTTCTCAGGCTCCTTCGGGTCAGCGTGCTTGCCAATGCCTGCCACACGACGGTGGGTCACACAGGGGGTCTGCCAAGGGGTCTGTCCTTGGTAGCTTCTACTCCTCAGAAGAAATAGCACAATAGGCCTAGGAACGGAGTTGAGAGAATTTGCTAATAATGTAAGATACACTGCATACATTTCTAACAGGACATTCTGACTTTGTCCACCACTCAAAGTGCTCTCTCAAAGAACAGTCAAGATCACCAAAAACCTACTGTCTGTCAGAGCCTTGACCTTCCAGCATGTCTGTCTTACAGCCTTGACCTTCCATCATGACTCCAACCTTAGATTTTACCTGCCAACCACTCACCCTTACATAAAAGCCTAGAAATACAAATTTCACAGTTCTTTATGCGAATTTTCCTCCTACCCTAATAAATCTATTGTCCTCCTTCAATCATGGCAAAAAACACCCACCTCAAATTCTCCCGTCTTCACTTAAACACCATGAATTCTAGCTTATCTTTCCTCCTGTCCTGTCCTGCTGCCTTAGTTCATATTCTGATAACCTCTTTCCTGAATACTACAATATAAACTTTATCCATACCCAATTCACCCTCTAATCCATTGTCTACCTTTCTATCAACATCGTTTTTCTAAACCATGAACTTCATCTGAGTAGTTTTTTCATTCAGACATCTTCAGTCTGAACTTCATGACTGAGAAAGAAGGCTCAGCACTCTGTGCAGCCTCTTTCCTCAGCCTGGCACTTTGAGTCTCCGTCTACCCAGGTGGGAAGTGGGGAGGTCACCTCTGGCGTTGTGTCTCAGCAAATCGATGGCACCTGGAGATGGCAGCTGTCTTCTCTGAGCCTCATCCTAATCACACATATATCTCACTCTGACTTCACCAGCCATGTCTTTGTCTATATTTGCCTACTTCCTGGAATGCCTGTTGTCTTTTTCCTTTTCTATGCCCCTCCCCCCCCTTTCTCTCTGCTTGGTAAACTGTTACTCATTCTTTAAATTCCTGACATGCAGTTAACTCTAGAAAGTCTTTCCTGTTATTCAGGCTGTTTTTCATAGACTTTTGTTATGCATCTTATCACCTGTATATAAAGTTCACATGTTTTCATTACAATTCCTCATCTTTGCCCATTCAAATCCATTCCACAACCATTTGCTCATTTTTCTCTCTCTCTCAAGTCTCTCTGTGCCCCCAAATCCCACCCATAAGCCTCTGAGTTCTTCACTCAGCAATGGCTGTCTGGCCTGAAAGAAGTGATGGTGGTGTAGTGGGTTATATGTTGGGGTGGCACCCACAAGTTCAGCAGTTCAAAATCATTAGCCTCCTTGAGGTAAAAAGATGAAGCTTGTACTTCCTTGAAAACGTCCATTCTCAGAAACCCACAGGGGGGGCTCTACTCTGTCCTCCATGGTCCCATGACTCAGTGGACGCTGTGGCTGTGAGGTGGGGTTTTCATTCCATCTTGTCTGAGAAGTACCTGGGTTGACATTTTGGTTGCAAACAAGAAAGACGGAGGTTCTACTCGATCTAAAGGCACCTGAGAGGAAAGGGCTAATTATCTACTTCCATAAATCCACCATTGACACCCTAGAAAGTACAACTCTACTTTAGCACCCAAAGGGTCACCCTGACTTGAAGGCAATTAGCATGGTGCCTCACTCCAAGGAGATGCCCAGTGAAGGTCATAATGAAGAAATGCACTGGACCACATTAATTAAGACATCTTACCCATGTATGCACAAAAGTCCTCGGGTTTCAAATTAGCTCACCATGTGGCTTAAAGGTTATTCAGAAGCTGATTTTGTTTTGGAGATTGGGGAGACCTAGTAGGGGAAGGAAAAACACAACTCAGAAACAGGAAAACCAAATCGGTGTGGGGGGGTGTGTGTGTGAGAGTTTTGAGTTGTATGGAATGTCCCGAGGGTCAGGGTTCACAGCCAGAGGCCCCAGCTGGCGCTGTGTGGGGCCCAGCAGCTTCTGCAGTGCTGCAGCTTGTCCTTCTGCGGGTGGCTGGTAACGCGCTGGTGGCACTGCAGGCTCATGATTGTAAGAACCTTTGGAGTGTGTAGGGATTTGTGACTTCGCCTGTAGGTCCCAACTTCTTTGAGCACCGATGTCCTTCTCCACTGTGATACAAAACTCCTTGAGAGTGGTGTAGAAATGAGTAGGACCAGTGTGTGCTATTTAGCTCAATCCTTGTCAAATACTTGGTCAAAATGAGTGAGCTATTTCTTTCTTGTGTTTGAAAGTGGACATGTATGTTATATAACTAGTCAGAAGAAAAATCGAAGCGATATTTCTAATATAGCTGACCAGGTCTCTGTGACTAGCTGCCTCTCTTACTTTGTGGGCTGGCCCAGGCTCTCGCTCCTGAGCACCACTGACTCTGAGAGAGAGAGACTATGAAAGCTAGCAAGCAAAAATTGCACAAAGTGAAATTCTTCCTAGAATTTATCCTTGGGGTATATAAATAGCAACGTCCAAGGCTATAAAAAAAGCTGAGAAATGCTGTTATTGCATTTAAGAGTTTCCTTTCTGTGATATTCAGGCATTTTGATTTAATTGGTAAGCTGTTCCGGGAGAGCGTTTAATTTGAATGAGGTTTGGGCAGTGGAGGATCGTAAGGCAATCTCTCCCGGACCAGTGACTGCTGAGGAGGCCTACCTGAGGGCCTCCTGTCAGAAATAAAACCACTGTCTGTTGTCACAAGCCTATCGATCAAATTCTCTCTTTGTTGGTAGGCCTCTGGGGGTGGGGGTTAGAGCAAGTGAGATTTGACGGCTTCCGGATCGTGCTGTGTACTTCGTGCATTGGATGTGCTTGAGCCGTCTGTGCTGGAATATTCTCAGTATTTCTGTAGTACCAAAAATACAGATGTACGTTTCCCAAAGAATGAGAAACTGAAGGAAATCCAGTGTGGAGAAAAGTGGAATTTTGCCTTAAAATAAATATCCCAAATCCTTTAGATCCCAACTTAAACATTCTTCTGCCTCATCCTTCCATCAGTAAGTTCAGGCGGGAGGGGGGGCGCCCAATAATATCCCCGATTCCCTTTTTGAAGGTGGAAGTGGAGATCAGTGTTTGCTGAGTTTCCCCACAGTCCTGAGCCACAACATCACAACATCACTGATGCCCTGTGACTTGTTCGAAGATGGAGGAGCTCATTTAAAATGGGAAGCCTTGCACTATTAAAGCTTCACCTGAAGCTGAACTGACAGAGAATCAAAGCTTTCTGAGAGCATGACAGAGAGAGATTGATTATGCCAACACTCGATGTCTTGAGAATGTTGGAAGCATCGGACTTCTTTATTGTATTCCACGACGGTGCTAGAACGTGGTGGAATTACAGAGTCCTTTCACCGTTTCTCATCTGAGATGGGCTCAGCTAGAACATACTCTTTGTAGCAAGAGCTCAATGCCTTTACAGTGACCCTGATGGTCAAGGTGATACCCAGTTAGATGCTTACCTGGCCCCTGTGCGACCCTTCTAGCACAGAGAATCTTTGCAGGTGGCTCTGACTTTGTTCACTTCCAGTATTCCATCTGAGGGCCTGGGCTTCTGGGGTCCAATCAGTTCCTTGTGCTCTGACTTGCTTCTTCCGTGGGGATTCTGTAGAGGGCAGTGTGCAACGCACGGATTTGGGGATCTTACCTCCCTCAGTGGCTGGTCAGTAGTGCAGAGGGAAAGGATGGTAGATGAGCTCGAAGCTCCCTGTGCAGGCAGTAGTGACCCGGAAGGAGCTCTGAGTATGGGTTTGGCTGTGTTCGTTTTCTCTGTGACCTTGGCAAAAACGTTTCTCTCCGCGTTTGCACGTGGAATCGTGAACATGGTGGCAGGAAAACTTGGAACCGCAAAATGCTATCCAAACGCAAACTTACTGTGAACAAGCCGATTCCAGCGCACATCAATCCAATTGGACAACACAGAGCTGCCCGGTGAGGTGTGAAGCCGGCTCTCTGATGGAGTAGAAAGCTTCATCTGTGGCCAGCAGCCCAGTGCATAACCACGATGCCACCGGGCTCCTCATGAGGTGCTAAAGAGAGGCTAAAATATATTACTTAGTGCATGGCTAGCCTCAATATTTCTATGCAGAAGTGAATCTGAGAAGATGGCATTCCAAGGCGACAAGAAGGAAACAAACGTTAAGCTGAATATTAGTGTGGCCACTGTAATTAAAGAAGCTGCTATAGAATTAGGGACTCATTCTTCATCAGGATGGCATAATTGTCTCGTGCCAAGTTTTTATTCTTCTCTCCCCATTCAGTTTGTTAGAAGTCTTTCTTTTTTGATGACAGAAAATGACAATTATCTTCGTCTTGTTTTGTTTCCACTTTGGGTACGTAGTGGGCAGAGTTTGCATTGGGAGGAGATGTAAAGGGCTGAGTGAACCTTTTCTGGTGTGATGTAGGGGAGAGATTACCAACTGCAAGAAGGCACTGGCGGCTCTTTGAGAAAAGCTTGCACCAGGCCTGGGGTGGAGTCCCAGCCAGCATTCCTTATGAGCAGCCGCTGCCTGCTTCTCAGTAGAGGCTTATGTGTTACTATGTGACTAAACAGTTATCAGTAGAGTTTCCAGACTAACTGGGACTAGGAAGAAAGGCCCAAGCACATGTAGAAAATCTGCCGTTGAAATCCCTATGGATCACAATGTGTATGAGTTCCTGGGAGTTGGGGAGGTGATCGGATGGCAGCTGAAAACACAACAGCAACAACAACAGCCCTCTACGCAGGCTTAGTTTTAGGACGGTTTCATAAACATTGGAAGCCTTGTTGTTAGTGACTTTCTGACATGAAAACACTCCTGAATTTTATATCTGGCTGTGTTGACCTATGATGGTACATACTCTCCAGGGTCAATTTTGCCCTCCCTCCTCTCCACGCGGTCGTTTGTGCTTTGGAGGAATACAAGCCATTGTTTCAACAGGGTTAGCTCGGACAGTGAAGCGCTAGATCTAGAAAAAGCGGTGCTCATTGAGGTCATCTAGCTGCACATCTGCAGATCTAGGGGCCGCATCTGTTCTCTGTGTTGCCTGTGCCACCAGACATTTCCACTGGTGCAGATAAAAAAGAGCCAATGAAATGCCTGTCTGAAGAGAGAGAAAATGAGATTAGTGTCCGAATCTCGTGGCGGGTGCAAAGTGGCTGAAGAAGGCTGACTTTAGCCTCCGCCTGGGTTTGCCGTGACTATACAATTTAAAGTTAATGACCTTTAACTAGCTCTCGAGTGCAATGTGCTTCTGTCCTGGTTGCTCCTTATTGTCCGATCCCCTACCTGTTTTACTCCTTGGTTGGCTGCTTGGTGCCCGAATGCATTGAATTCTAGACCCCTTGTTAGAGATTGGCTGCGTGCGTATGCTAAGGACTTAGTCTTCTTCTCTGGCGTGGCAGGAAAAGATATCAATTCTAGGACAATAATTGGAAACTAAAAAAAAATACCCCAAACCCACCTCGTTGCCCTGGAGGCCATTTCCGTTCTGAGTGACCCCCTCCAGGGCTGCCGAGACGGTCAGTCTTTACGAGGGCAGGTAGCCTCACCCTGCCAGAGCTAGCTGGGGGGTTGGACCCACTGACCCTGGGGTTCAGTCCAATGCTTACCCAACAACCACCAGGACAGCTAAGGGTAGAAAGTAAAAAGGATAAAAGCAAAAAGCAATATAAAAGGCAGGAAAATAAAATCAATATCAAATGCATTTATCAGTTCAAGGGTCTCTACTAAGGAAACGGGAAGGCAAACACATAGAGCTACAGGACAAAAATGAAAGAAAGCATTTTTGTTAAAAAGATACTGGTTAAACAATAGCACAAAAACGCTCATCTGGAATTATGAAACGCTCTCAAGAGTCACACTTGCTGCCTTTGTCAATACTGACTCACAGTGACCCTCTAGATCAGGGCAAAACGGCCCCTGTGCCTTCTAAGACTGCAAGTCCTTAGGGGAGCAGACACCCTCATCTTTTCCCCGCTGAGCAGCTGGTGGTTTCAAACTGCTGACCCTGCAGTTAGCAGTACAACACATACATAGCCTATTCTGCCGCCACGGATTCGTAAAAAGCTAAAAGAGATCCAAATATAACTTGGCAAAATTGAAACCCTAATATTTTACAAAGAAAACTTTAAGGTACTTTATAATAGTGTGTGTGTGTGTCCATGTATGCATGTATTTCTACTCTGTGCACACGTGCACTCTTTGACTCTTTTACAAAGTTTCAAATAACCCTGATGATTTCAAAAAGGAAAGACAGTGGTTATAGCCTTCTCTCCTTTCCCTTTCCCTTCCTTGGAATAAAAACCAAAACACCAAACTCACTGCCATACAGTGCACTCTGATTCACAGCTGCCCGAGAACACAGGGCAGCCCTGCCCCTGTGAATTTCTGAGAATGTCACTCTTTCTGGGAGTAAAAAGAAAGCCTCATCATTCTCCCTTCTTTGGAATAAAATCCCCAAATCAAGCTCACTGTCCCAAGTTGATGCCGACCTCTAGCAGCCCTGTGGGACAGTGAGGAGCTGCTTCCTTGAGTTTCTGAGATGACAAGTCCCTACCGCAGGACAAAGCCTCCTCTTTTCCCCGTGGGCCAGCTGGTGGTTTTGAACGGAGCTGCCTTTCACTTAGCGGCACGGCACCCAAGCACTCTGCCATCAGGGCTCCCTGCTCTTTGGAATACTTGCAATTAACTGGACTGCAAATCTACTCACTTTTAAAGATTGTCCTCCTTTTTCAAGAAACTTCTCAGGTAGGAGGAGGTCTGGTATTTGTATTATTCCTTGGAATCATTACATAAAGACACTGAACTATTAAGGTGGCAAGAGACCCCATTGTGTTTGTTGAAAGTTGTTGTTACGTTCCAACTCATAGGGACCCTGTGTACAACAGGACACACTCCCTGATCCTCTGTCATGATCACCATTGTGTTTATGTTTGAGCCACTGAGGCAGACGCTGTGTCCATCCATCGTGTTGAAGGTCTCCCCCCCGTCTTCGCTGAAAGTAGCCATGGAAATATGGGCTAGTTCTTGAACAAGGTGCTTTCCACCTGTGGAGCTGTCCGTTCAAGTGGCGTCATGAATGGCATCCTGCTGTTTTCATGAGTTTCAATTGTATCATCTGAAAATAAAATATAAGCCCATTTAAAAAATGAGAATTTGGGGGAGGTGTGGATAGTTAGGTCAGGGCGTGTGTCTGTGAGTGTGCTTTTAGTAAGAAATGCCCCTATCTTCTCTGCTAGTATTTATTATGGGTTCACAGGATGACAGAAGAAGTCTCTGAGGAAATAACTCAGAGACTATAAAACTTGGAGCATATAATATTACTTGCGACTTCTTTCTGTCTTTTTTAATCGCTGGGAACTTGAGAAAGCAAGTGCTGTGTAAGTTATAAAGGGACACAGTACAGAGTGATTGCATAGGGATGGGAAAGTACCACAGCCACAAAGTTAGAATCAGAGTGATCGGAAGCATTCACAATGCTCTCAATATCCTGTCCACGTGCAAGGCTACTGATTATACTTCTGAAGACACTTACAGAACCAGATGTCTGGCTGGCACTTGGTTTTGATGAATCTCCAAATCTTAGCAATGAGACAATTTGACAGTTATCAGGAAGCAGCTACTTATGAGTGAGCCTGAGAATTTTCTTTGCTGTTGGAAGTATAAAACTCTCACAGGGAGGCAGTGCACCCTGGACCATTCTTAGAAAGAAGGCCTGGGAGAAATGTGGTATGAACAGCACATTTTTAAAATGGGCTTTTTGATTAAACATTGGAAGGCGTTTTAATACCTATAGGGCACAGATTTTATAGTCACTAACCAAAATGTCTTGGTAGGTCTGAATTTATAGAATTTCATTTTATTGGAAAAGCATTCTGAAGAATTCATACCATGATACCGATGATGCTTATAATAGTGACTCTAAAGCCTGAGTGTACATCAGACCAATTTGGTGGCACCTGCGAAGAGCCCGTGACCAGGTCGTGGACCTGCAGATTATAGTTCAGTAAATCTGGATGGCGCCCGGCACCCTCATCTTCACTGCGCTCCACGGGCAGTTCTGGACCATGGTCGTGTTTGCTGTTTTGGAGAGAAGCTTCTTTATTCCATGGAATTGTTAGGCTTTTTTTCCCCTTTCTTATCTTCTCAGTGACTATTTTAGTACATCTGTCCATCATTGACTCTTTCATCGTCCCCCTTTTTGTCTGTCCTTTGCTCTTTGGCCTTAACGCACTGTTCCCTAATGAAGGCGGGTAGCGGCTAAAATAGACCGAGAGTCACAGTTGATAGAAGCAGAGAACGATTGGCAGGTTATTCTGCTGAATGATATTGGGGAGGGTGGAGGTGGAGGAGGTGGGGTAGTATGGGCGAAGCCTAATGAAGTTAGTTTATTTTGGACCAGTGTCTTTGTCCTCTTGGTTGTTTTTCATTCCTTCGCATGGAATCTCATGCAGATGAAAGTGAGGCTGTGCAGCTGGAGGCCCTGGCCATTCAGCCTCCATCTGGCAGCTGCCCTGGTATCTGATCCCCCCCCCTCCGAGAGTATGAACCTGTAACTGCTGTGGCAGACATACATTTGTGTCCCACTTCGAAACAACAAGCATCTTGCAGTGGGTTTTCATGTTTAAACAGTCCCGTATAACTGATACATCCTGAAACCAAAATTGGCCTTAATGAAAATGATTCACATATAACAAAGTTTTACTGCCATAAACCTGTCTCCAATTTTTATATTGCAATTCAATTGTAAAATAAGAAAAGGAGCTGTGTTGGATTTTTTCCCCCGGAAGACATCCACTCAATAAATGTTTATTAAGCCCATACTAGCTATGGCATGATTCGTTTCATAAAATGCAGCACATGTCCTAACCAAACGGCATAATCCTTACACTGGAAGGCCAGACGTCCTCATCCACCACTGCTTCCTCTGGCCCTTGCCGCTTCAGCTCTTGAAAGGAATGGGCACGTTCAACACAAATGGGTTTCTATCTCGGTGATCATTCCAGAGGCGTCAGGCCTTCAGATTTTGCTGGAGAAGGAAATCAATTTTGCTGTCACTTGAAGGCTCCCCTGGGATTAAGCAATATTGGAAGAAGCAATGTAATATAATGTCTACTTTCAGGGGTTTGGATTTTTCTTAAAAAGTAAATGATCTTTGACTTAATTCAATGTCTTCGTAGTGTTTTTTTGTAAAGTCATGCATCACATATGTCCGTGATGCAGTCTGGGAAGTCAGATGCTCCATGACTTGGACACCGTGTGAACGCCCTAGCATATCATAGTCTGGTCCTGCTTTCACTTCAAGCATTTTTTCACCCATGCTTCCTGCCTTAGCAGTGATCTTCGAGGTGCTGAGACAGACTCAATTTTGGGTTTGATCCTCCACCTACACCATTAGCATTTTCTTTGCATCTCATACAAGTCCCCTCTGGCATTTTCATTTGTCTTACAGTGGAGCAAATCCTTGTGAACCTTTTCCCTGTTTATGAGGGTCATCGAGATTGTTGAGTGGACAGGACTAACATGTGAGCAATAGCATCCACCGATTGTCTACCTTCTTGTTTAGTAACCTTTTGTTTCACTTTCAGATCGATACCTTTCTTCAGCCTCTTGCTGTTGACTCACAAGCACTGAGTTTGCTGGGTTTGGGAGCCACGGTCACAATAATGTTTTCAAAACAAAATTAAACAGAGAGAGAACACTACCACATCCGGGGCATGTGCTCTACATAAGATCCAGCTGCTTCTGAAGCGAGCATACGCTATGACATGGCAAATTTTCAAGACAGGAAAGTAGAGGAGAGTATGTACATAGGAATTCACATAGGCATTCATCTGTCAAGATCTAGAAGCGAACTTCAAAAAGTTCATGGAAAATGAAATGAAAAGTTAAAAGAATTTTCCCATAAACTTTTTGAAATATTTTAAAAATGTTTTACAGGTTATATATAAACTGTACCATATGCCTGGCAGTGAAGTTGTTTTGGATACATGAGACACAAGATACACATGTTGTGTACTAGATACACATGTTTGCTACACACTGTTCTCTGTTTGGGAGCTCTGAACTCTGACACGATGTCAGGAGGAACCCTGGTGGCTTGTGTCCACCTCTCTTTGGGTTGCCAATCATGACATCACCAGCTTAGAGGCACCAGCCAGCTGCTTCACAGGAGAAGGATGAGGCTTCCTGCTCCGGTACAAATGCACAGGACCAGAAACTCTAAGAGGCGGTTCTACCCCATCCTTAGAGTGTTTCTGTGCGTCTGCGTCTACCCGATGGCAGTAAGTACTTTTGAGTTATTATGGCGTAAGACCACGGGTGTACATGTGGTAGACATGCCCCCCACCCCAAGGGATGTCACGTGGTGCACGGCTGTAGATGAGGTGTTGCAAGAAGGTTAGTTAGTTCAATTCTAACTCAAAGGTTGGCTGTTTGAACCTACCCAGCAGCACCATAGAAGAAAGTCCTGCAGATCTGCTGCTGTAAAGATTTAGCTCAGAACAAGCTTATGGAACAATTCTCCTCCGAAGCATGTGGAGCTGCCATTAGTCAGATATGACAGCAGTGAGGTGGGTTTTTTTTGTTTGTTTTAATTTGAGGGGAGTGGGTAATAGGACTGGATGTGCTTAGCATTGGGTGACTTCAGCACTCAATGGCCAGGCAGTCTGCTTGGAAGAAGGGTCTAGTATTACACACCCATGGAGATGAAGGAACTGAAATCACCAGGTTACATGGCAGACCAGGAAACACAGCACGTCTTTTGGAATGTGCTTCTGACCTTCAAAGAAACCCTGTTAGCAACAACAGTAACAACGGCAAATGAGGCTTTCTACTGTGGTACAAGTTTACAGCCAGTGAAAAGCAAAGAGGGAGTTCTACTCAGTGGTGGGTCGTCTGGTCATTATGCATCAGAATTGACTTGATGACAGTTGGTCTTGGTTTTTGTTTGTGACCCTTAAAATTTCCTCCCTCTAAAACGTTCTGGTGAAGGGAGGGCATTGAAAAAATTCCAAGCACGTTGAAATGTGGTAAGAGTGACTTGTTCTTGTGACAAGATTTATATTCTCCCTGCCTTTTCCTCATTTAGGAAAATAAAAGATGCATGTTCCAAAAGAATACAGAGTTATGATGCTCAGCTGAAATGGTCATGACTCCTTAGATGAAGAAATTAAATATGTAGGTGAGGCACATCAGAGTGAAATGTTCTGGGTTACCTTGTGGTTACAAAAATCAAATGAAGCAATGGGAACTCCTAATACCAGAAAAAACAATGGTCTGATCAAATGGACAAAAGACTTTAGAAACCTAATGTAAGGCATTGAATTCCTAAACACATGGACTTTGAGAATAGATCTTGGATCAGCAAGCATTAGCAGGATCTCATTTGAGTTATCTAAACTATCTGTCTCTATGGTAATATTTATCATATGGATTCTTGGGTGGGGGAAGAGAAACACTTAGCTTAATGACTGGAACCTAGAAAATGACCAATACATTTTAACTGTTATCACTACCACCACCAGCACCAGCACCAGCACCAGCACCAGCACCAACCACCACCTTCACTTCCACCACCATCATTCTTGAATAAAAATATAGTTGTGGGTAAGCCCATCATTTACTACCAGCGTCTCTCTCTTCCGGTCCCTGAGTATTGCGAAGAGTTTGCACTCAGATATTAATCTACACTGTTTGACCGTAAATAGCTCAGGTGTGGAAGAAAGTCCTGGTGTCTGTTTCCATAAAAAATGCTGCCAAGAAGACACCACGGAGCAGCTGTACTCCGAGAACGGATTTGATAGAGTTGGACGGCAACAGTGAAGTGTAGCCCGACAACAAGAGCGCGCAGTGGGTCCATTGCGAATGAACAGCATCTAGAGACCTTAGGTGCCCATGACCTACAGCAGGGGCTCTCAACCTTCCAATGCTGGAGCCCTTTGATACAGTCCTCATGTGGTGGTGACCCCAACTGTAAAATTATTTTCATTGCTACTTCATAACTGTAACTTTGCTACTGTTATGAATCATCATGTACATATCTGATATGCAGGATGCATTTTCATTTTTGCAAATCGAACTTAATGAAAGCATAGTGATGAATCACAAAAACAATATGTAATTATCTATTGTGAAATTTTTGTTTCTAATGACAAGTAAATGAAATTTTGTCTTGAGGCATGGTATAGCATGGGTAACAGTCTTCACACCAGGTACTTGTATGCGGACGAACCCGCCTGGAGACAGAGAGGAACGGTGTCTTGGTTCCTAAGACCATCAGAAATAAGTGTTTTCCAGTGGTCATAGGCAACCCTCGTGAAAGGGTTGTTTGACCCCCAAAGGGTCGTGACCCCCCCTATTGGAAACATGGGATGACCTGGCATGAGTTGCAATCAACTTGAGGCTATTTGCTTGGCTGTTTTAGGTGAAAATGGATTTCGTTTTTGCAGTAGCATGCTCACTATGGGTGGGTTTGTGTTATTTGCTCGGGTTTACAAAACAGGCTTTTCCAGAACACGAGGAAACACCCTTCAAAAGTATCATGGTGTCCCTGTGGGTTTATCTATCTTGGGTTTCATATGCGGAAAGAGGGAGACCTCTGAGGACATAACACCTCTGAGATCCACCCTAATACGAATAAACAGAAACAAAACAAAGCAGCCATAAATACAGAAACCAAAAGGGAGACAATGTCGAGGAGTCCGTGAAGAAAACGAATGTTTGGTAACCGACTATGGTATTAATTGTTCAATTCTGCTGGATGTGATTGAACTATGGAATGATGTGATATATGTATTAACTCCCAATTAATAATACATTAAAAAATAAAAATAATTTCAAAAACAAAACGAATTGTATTCAATTGTATAGCTGCTTGAGGGTAAATGGAGAGGCAGCTCTCTGTCTCCTTGCCTCTGTCTTTATCGGACAAAGGTGTGGAATAGCCGGGCCATGTCCTGCGAGCTCATTAACTCACCTGCTTCACAGCTACAGCGCCTAAAGACCTCTGGGTGATCCGTGACTGTGGCAAGCAGGACACCTGGGAAACCCGGCCTTGCATTTGGAATAGTTCAGGTTTGAAAATGCAGGAGGGAAGCAAGCCAGGCAGTTAGAGAGCACCATGTGGCTGCCTAATCAAAAAATGTTGAAATGGAGTGATGTTGGAATAGGAAATCAAATGTCATTTATTCACCGGCCCACGCTTTCACAAGTACCTTCCTGGAAGCTGGAGCGCGTTCTTCAGTGTGGTGGCCTTTTAAATGTCACTCTGCAGAAGGATTTCTGTTTTCAGTGAACGCTGAGTTTTAAGGCAATTAGAGAGCAGTTAAAGGAATGTTGTTGCTGTGTATCGCTGTCCACTCTGACTACTTTCCACCCTGTGGCACAGGTTAGCTCCATCCCACGCGGTTGCCTGGACTCGGTTCTTTAGGAGAGCAGATTCCCAGGACGTTGCTCCCTTCGAGCTGCGGACCTTGCCAGTAGCAGCTCAACGCTGAACCAGTGTAGCACCTGGCCTTCTTAAAGTAGTACCAAATCTAAACCCGCCGCCATGATGGTGGTTTTCTCGAGTGTCAGTATTCTGAATCGTGATGGGACCAGGCGGCCTCTTCTTTCTCTTGCAGGGCAGCTCTTGGGTTTGAAGCAGCCACCAACCTTTTGGTTAGCAGTCTGGTCCTTCCCCACAGGACCATGTGGGAACCTTCATTAAAGTCCGAGCCTCTGTCTAAAACATCTTGACACAGAGTTGTTAGCTGCTGTTGAGTCAGCCCTCAAGATGCAAGGTACGGGAGAACTGTATTGTGCGACTCCGGGGTTTCAGAAGCTGATGTTCTTACAGGAGATCTCCAGGCCTTTCATGTTAGTCCATCTTAATCTGCCGAAATCTGTACAGTGTTATAGCAACATACTAGCATCCTGAGTATACTGAGTGATGTATATGCTTGAGGTCCACTGGTGGGGATTAAAGGTTGGGTCTCCTGTGTGGAAGGCGAGCATTCTGACACTGAGCTATCGCTGTCCCCCTTTCAGTGAGTTACTTCTCTCGAAACATCAAGGAAGTAGGATTTAGGAATAAGTGATTTGCCCAATCCACCTAGTTAGTAGGAATGAGATATGAACTTGGAACAGTGAATTCAAAACATGTGTTTGTATCTATGTCATTATTTTTCATTTATGTTTCATAGAGTATGGTTTCTACTAAAAGGACATTTTAGTTTGAAAAAAAATCAAAATAGGCCTAAAGAAATGTAAATATTAGACTCAGATTAAATTTAATATGCTACCCTCTTTCTCCTTTCACTTGGATTTATTTTTTTAATCTGTGTTTTTAAGGGAGTCTTTAAAAAATTTTAGCAATATGCCATGAACATTCATCCAACTCAACACATATGTTTCCTTTTTTAATGACTGCATAATTAGTTTGCATATGCTAGAATTTATTCAACCAGTTCTTTTATTGGTTTGGAATACATCTTAATTCATTTGATCATTCTTTGATTGGTGGCCATTCAAGTTATTTTCAGTTTTGTGTCAATTTGTTACATTTCCCATCCGAGAGCTGTGGTTGTCTGCCTCTCAAATTCTATGTGATAAAGAGGAAGACTGGTGCCTCATACAAAGGCAACGGTGGAGAGCTCGGAGGTCAAGTCAGTCAGACCCTAGCTGAAGTCCTGGCCCCATCACCCATTGGCACTGTGTCCCTAGACAAGCCACCCATCCTCTCTCTCAGTTTCCTCATAAGAGAAATCAAGGACCAACAACAGAATGTGTTCAAAGGGCTTAGTATGCAGTTGGTATGGAGCAGAGCTGAACGACAGGAGCAGCTGCCATGGCTGTTACCCTACAGAAACTTCCTCTAACTGGGCCTTAAGTTTGGGCTCTTGGAAGGCAGGGATATATCACTCATATTTGTCACACGTAACAAACACTCCATATATATATATATATATATATATATATATATATATATATATATATATATATATATATATATATATATATCAGAGAAGATTGAGCAGTCACTACTGTCACGGTTTAGGCAATATTTGCCCCAGTCCTCGTCTGCCTTGACTCTAGCAAGGAGAGCTGCGCATCTCGAGAACACGTGGCATCCTGAGTCTGTGCTGGTCTAAATAGTCTGACCAACGACCCGGTTTCTCCCAAGGGAAGGAAGGAGACAAGCGTGACGTTTTGAGAGATCTTTCCTCATTGTGTTTGTTTTTCCAAACTGTGTTTTTGGCCCCAGTGTCTGAGCTCTCATCTAGCTAGCCCTGTTGCTGTCAGTATGATGATGTGGTGCTAGGTACTGTGTATTGAACAGTGAGTATGTTGTAGAATAATGTGCCCAGCACCTTTTATGGATTACCCCGAGTCAGCACAACAATCCACTGAGAAAGACACTCTCATTATCCCCATTTGACATTTGAGAAGGCGTAGGCTCATGGATAGGATTTAAATTCTCCCAGATGGTAGAACTCTAACTCTAACCTGGTTCTTCGGGACACTAAGGCCACCATATGCAATTCCGTAATATGCTGCTGTGTCTGTATTTTAGTGGACTCCATTTTTATGAAAACACGTGGGAACTGAGAAAATTAACCATAATCTTAGGGTATTAGAAAATGGATCTATCGAGGGGCATAGGTAAGATTATTGCTTTGTCAATCATGATGGACCTTCTTTGATACTGATATTTGGATCATCCTCATAACTTATTAATAATAAGTATTAATGAATCAATAAGTGTTTGCCCTGATGGAGTTGTGGTTACATGTGGAGCTATTAACCTCAAGTCCAGCAGTTCAGAACCACCAGCCACTCTTTGCGAGAAAGACTAGACATTCAATTCCCGTAAAGAGGTAGAACTCAGAAACCCATAGGGGCAGTTCTACTCTGTCCCATATGCTCACCATGAGTCAGAGTTGACTTGATGACAGTGAGTTTGGTTTTAGTAAGTGTTATGATAGAATTAATATTCAAAATAATAGACTGGCTACTATGTATAGGATGAGATTTTCTTGTGGTTGTTAGCTGCTGTGGTCTTGCCCTGGGTCTCATGCACAGAGGGGTGAAATGTTGTCTTTTCTTGCACCATTCCCATGATTGGTTGTGATCTTAGAGTTTTTATTGGCTGATTTTTTTTAAGCAAATTGCAAAAACTCTCTTCCAAGTTCCTTTAGTCTGGAATTTTTACTGAAATCTGTTCAGCATCATAGCAATATGCAAATCACCACTGACAGGTGGATAGTGGTCGTTTATGACTGTGGTGCTTATGGCCGCAAGAATTCTACCAGTGAACCACAGAGTAGAGACAGTAAAAGTTGGAACCAACAAAGGTAGCTCAGAGGCCCTGCTAGTTAGTAGGCATGAAGTAGGGAGGTCTTAGACAAGGGAGATGGCGGTGGCCCCAAATCAAAATAGAACCACAAAAAGCTGCTGTTCGCGGCTGTTGAGTTGGCCCCAACTCATGGTAGCCTCATGCTTCATGGGATCAGGTAGCTGCGAACCAGGGGTTTCCTCTGGCTGATCTTCAGAAATAGATTGCCGGGCCTTTCTTTGTGGTCTGGAAGCTCCGCGGCCACCTGTTCAG
Organism: Tenrec ecaudatus; assembly: GCF_050624435.1. Classification (NCBI taxonomy): domain Eukaryota; kingdom Metazoa; phylum Chordata; class Mammalia; order Afrosoricida; family Tenrecidae; genus Tenrec; species Tenrec ecaudatus. The sequence goes on from NC_134530.1 coordinate 105,602,896, forward strand.
CATTCCACCAACACATGAGCCCCCACCACCAAGAGAAGAATAGTGGCCGTACTTGAGGTACATTAGCTGGGAAGTGAACCTGGGCCTGTTACAGGAACCTCAGTGGCCTCAATGATACATCATGCGTAAAAGGAGTGGTAATTAGCTCTTCATCCAGGAGTTTGTGGGGAGCACATTGTATCACCCTTTCTGGATGTAATCTAATGGTGGAGATTGAAAATGTGCCCAACCTTTACCTGTTTCCTCTTTCAAAACTTGTGGACCCGTTTTCAGGTGGGATGTCCCAACTTCTTAGGGCGCTGCTTCACATTTGTTATGTGCTAGTGAAGCAGCACTTCTTCTCCTCTGCGCCTCATTTGAGGTGGGGATACGCGGTGGCTTGGAGGCCCTGCGAGTAGGACATTCTCTAAGGGGTCTTCCGGCAAGACACTTACCTGAAAAGAGACCTCCTCTTCGATCGCCGACTTTCACAGCCCTCCTCCACAATTTCATGAGGGTGAAAAATGGGTATTTTCAGGTTACCTTCTCGGCCTCATGAGAACAAAGTTGGCAGAACACCATCGGTGTGATGGCTCGTGTCCTCTGCTACTTTGAAATTTGTAACCTCAGTCAGGTTATTGAATCTCTCCAGTCCTAGTTTTCTTACATTCACATGAGATTTTCCTCATACAATACTCATAATAATAATAAAAAATCCCCACCCCCCCAAACAAACCAAACTCGCTGCCATGGAGTTGATGCTGACTCATACTATCTAATAATACCATCATGTGTCATCTATAAATCCGAATTATTTTTCATTTAATATCCTTTTCCCAAGGCTATTGCTTGTCAAATGTCCATCTCACGGGCTCTCTGTGACCTCTCATCACCTCATCTCTTCTGCACTCTCTTTTCTTTATTGTGGCTCCTGGGAAACGGTCATTTGTCAGGAAGCATAGTGACTATGGAGTCAAGCTCTGAGAACCTGACAAAATATTCATGCTCCATCAGAGGGCAGACCATTCTGGAATGGGATTGGTTTTGTTTCTCCAGTTCAGTGTCTCACTCCTTCAGGGCGTGCTGGTAAACACACCTTGCCCCTCTGAGCACCATGTTTCTCTAGTTTCCTTGTAGGGGGCTGACACGTTATTTCTTTTGTGTTGGTATCACTCATTAAACCAAGGTCAGTCAGAGTTACCCATCCTCTGGACCTGGAAAGCATTCTTTTTTCCACCTTTTATCTGTTGATTAGCTTTTGTGCCTGAGTGGCATCTTGCAATGACATTTGGTCAAAGGAAGAAGAAGGTGTGAAGTAGAACTGCAACTGAGAGTCATTGGATGGGCCAATCACGTGAATTGAAGTGATTGGTATCCAAGTAGCTGAAGAAAGGGGAAAAGAAAAAGTTGCTAAAAATTCTGTGTCAGATGCACCAGCCTCTCTCCGTTGGACTGTTACTTTATAGGAAACCCGGAAACCATCTATATTCATAGGGCTAGGAAGAGGCAAAGGGATTACCTCTATCCCTCTCATTTTTCAGATGAGGAAACTTCTTAGCAAGCAGGTGATGGTCTGAAATTCTGTTACTAAGAACTAGCAAGGAAGGGGCCAGGAGAGAGTTGGGGGTCAGCTCTAGGCAGCTATATCAGCATAATAATAGTCACTTTTATTTTTCTTCATACTGTACTGCATTCACTCGTAGGAAGGAACCGATCTGCCTATAAATATAGCCATCCAATTATCTACATCGGTGTGAGTGGTTTAAACCATTAAGACTCAGGAAAATAGTTCGGTTCACCAAGCATGTCTGCCGCATTCACTTAAGGAGATTCTTTTCTGAATGGGAATGGTAGTAACCACTGCCTTCTTGCAATAGCCCTTTAGAAACAATAACGGTGCTTCCAACAGCTCTTTCTGTGAGTTGTGCAGAGCACCCTCAGGGTTCCCTTGCTTAAGTCCATCCTCTAACTGGAATACGGAACAGTGTACAATGCAGTGGCTGGCTGGCTGGCTGGCTGGCTGGCTGGCTGGCTGGCTGGCTGGCTGGCTGGCTGGGTGGCTGGCTGGCTGGCTGGGTGGGTGGGTGGTGAAGAATAGTGCGAGGAGCTCCTGGAATCCAAACGTCAGGCCTGGTTTTGTTTAGAGACCGTCCTTCTTCATCACAGTAGAATAACGACTGATGGGTCCCCAGCTGTTTCTTTTCCCTGAGCCAGTAGATCCTCCACAAGTCCCTGTGAAATGGAGAGCAGCAGAGATTGTAGCCATTAGAAGGATGATTCAAACAAGAAGTCCTGTCGGCCCTAAAAACCTTCAATTGATTAGTGGTGGAACTCTGCCCTTAAGCCTCTAGACTGTAATTTTTCCGACTAGACGATCTTATCCAGAGATATATTTTCCTAGCTACCTCTGTGCTGCTGCTTTTATGGGATGATCTTTATCTCTTTGTATTGTAAAACGTGAAATCACCTAGTCATTATACAAACTCCGTTAATTCTTTCAGGAATATCAAGAGAGCCTTTAAAGCGTCCATGAGCTAGAACTTAATGGCATCTTGCTAGAGTGCTTCCACTGATGATATTGACTGAGGGAGAGAAGTGTTATCTTAATTATCACCTCTGTAAGTTGCTAAGGGTCAGAGGCCCACAAATTGGCTTTGCTCTAGGTGTGATTTGCAAGCGGAATGAGTTCATGGCAACTGAGACCCTGGCTTTAAAACTCAGCTCTTTGAGAATCGAAAGCTGCCCGTATTCTGAAAATCCTCCCCAGATAGGATTTCTTACAGAAATATTGGCAGAAACGCTAATGACTGGCTGCTTTGATATAACCATGTAGTCACTCTCTGATAGCAAAGAGTCCAGCTTCCCAGCTCCTGCCATACGGGAGGAGGCAACAAGTACTTGGTGATCCGGGACCGGCTGACGCAGTGGGAAAAAATACTTTATAATCTCAAATTGATTTGTCCGGGAAGAGCCCATTCCCTGCAGAACGCAAAGCTCTCTGTTTATGCAGGAAAGAAAATGGTAGGCCCGTCCCCACTGCCGCTTGGAATTCCATTATTGATGTGATGAGCTCATTGTTTCTCATTTTGATACAGATAAGATATTGAACTGAAGAAAATACTCAGAATATATCTTTCTCCGCTAATAAACCCAGGAGTGGTGTCGGTGGTGCTGTTTGTTAATTCAAGATTTGTTTTGCCTTGTCCGATGGATGGGCCATTAATTTCACTCGGGCCACACAAAGCTCTCTATCAGCGATGTGCAGAAATAGAGGTAGGATTGCGGACTAGTTGCCAGAATTTGTCTTGATGGTGCTTGATGCAGATTTAAGAGAGAGAAACAGCAAAAGCCATAAATTGTGCTGGGCTGCAGGAGCCAGGAGGACAGTGACCGCCGCTGAGAGCAGCACTCTTTGCTTTCCTCACCCAGCCTGCCTGTCACAGTGTCTCCCCGCATCCCCCCCCCCCCCCCCCCACCAAACAGCGCAGCCATGTACCATGCACGGCTGATCCTGAGTTGCAGAGAGAAAGCTGAGGTACTTATGCACTAAACTAGAAAGACATTTCATTTTCAACTAACTCGGTGTTCCGCACAGTTTAACAATACCTAAATAAGGGAAACACCAAAATGGAAATTAAGGGTTAAATGCATTTGACCTCCATTTCTCTTGTTATGCCCTGGCTGGATTGGCTTTTGAGTCCCGGGCGGTGCCAATGGTTGGGGCACTCACTTGCTGAGTCCACCAAGAGCACCTCAGAAGAGAAACCTGGCAGTCTGCTTCTGAAACGTCAGCTCTTGAAAACCTTCCAGAACCTAGTCTATGGGGTCATTGTGAGTCTGAGTCACCTTGGCTACAGTTAGTCATCCGTGTTTTCTGCTGAGCCTCTCAAGCATTTTGATTAATCATGACGTGCTTGTCTTTCAAGGTACACCAAAAGGGCCTCTGACCCTTAGTCCTTGTTGACGATCCTCTGCTTCCAAGGATCACCCGGAATTCTTCTACCCCAAAGCACCCACTTGGGCCCTGTAGGCTCACCTGTTTCATTTTTAATTACTTCACAAGGTTTAATGTTACTGCTGCTGAAAGATGTCTTTCAGGAAAGAGAAAGCACTTGACTTAGTTCTGGCCTCGAGACCTAATGACCATTGTTGTGGAGACCAGGTTGGCTGTCCCTCCCAGCGAGCTGTACAGCATTGTGTGGACAAGGGCCCTATTCCTGGCTTCACACAATAGTTCCTTCCCTTCCCTGCCCACTTCCTGCTGGAGGTCTTTTCTAAGTCCTTGCCAGGCCTTTTAAGGAGCAGGCAAAGCATGGTGAAACCTATGCCAACCAGAACTTGGGGGCTGCCTTGTTTTTCTGGGTCTCGGAGAAAGAAAAAACGTTTCCTGACTTTGACAGGGTGCAATCTGACCGTTTTTCTGTTGTTCATTTGAGTGGAAAGGGCTTCTCTGACAGATGTCTACTTTACTCAGCTTCCAACTTGTGCAGCTTTGCTGTATTAGATGATCTTCCCCATCCTGATTCAGTCGTCACCAACTCAGATGCATGCAGGCACCAAGCAGGAAATGACTGAAGGCAGGAGAGCTTCCCACGCTGGTGGCCACATTGGAAGGAGGGTATGTTGTTGTCCAAGCTGATTTTTTTCCCAAGACACGTTGGGAATCTAGACTTATATAAATGTCACAGTTTTAAAGCCTAGGCAGCTGATGGGTGGAGGCACAGGCAACCGCTCAACATGCAGTCTGTGGTGACACTCCCTCCTGAAGAACGAAGCTGCCTTTCAGTCTGTGCCCACTGGTTTGCATGGTCTGCTTTAAACCTTTATTTGGTAACTACCCAGTTATTACAGGATTGACTATCCTACCGTGCCCCTCTTGGTGCAAGGCTGTGGGTATCTGATGACTTGCCAAGCGCTGTTTGCCGATCAGTAAAAGCTGTTGAGGGATTCTGCGAGGAATAGAGCCTTGTTCAGTGAAGAAGCGAGGCTGTGCCACGTCCACTATGAGGACCATCCCTGGATGTTCCTCCAATCCAAGACTTTGCCGGAAGCCAATTGTTCTCACCCGAAGATCACTGCTCTACAGGGCTGGGACTTGCCAGAGGCCCAGAGAGCATGTGTCCCTGAAACATCGCGAGGTACAGCATCTCTCTCACCTCTGTGTTCGACAGCAAGTTAGGGTCATTTCCCTGCTGTGTGGTTTTTATCTATCTGGATAAGTGAGTCCGGGGCTTTATACCAAAGCTTTCCAAATGTTAGTTCTGGAGAAAGCTCTTGGGCTGGTATCTGATTTTAAGAGGGAAAGGCATTTGCTTATTTTCCACAAAGTTAAACTTTTAAAACTTCTTTTGAAATTGTTCATGTATTATTTCATGTGAGGATCTCGACACATTCCTTTGGAATAGAGTGAATTTACTTGACAAAAAGACGGTGACCTTCTCGGATCTATTTCCCACATCTCTCTTTATACATTTTTCTGAGACTGTATTGGTCTGGGAATCTCAGTCTATGGTCAGACTTGAGCATCACCCTCAGCTGATGACAGCTGGAGGGAGGAGGGAAGCCTGAAGGGGGCCAGGGCATCAGAGGACGGAGGAGCACGCTACTTCTCCGGGAGTGGCCACCTTTGGAAGTGGAGCAAGTTCTCAAAGAGCCCATTCTTGCAAGAGAATTGTCTGAAAGCTATTGTAAGTAGCTTACATTTGGGGGGTATTTGGCCTTTCCTAGTTTATGAAAGAGAAAGTATTACTCGAGAAACAAAAAAGCGTCTTGTCAGCAGGTCTAAATTGAGCAAACAATCCTGGAGTTCTCAGAGGACTGATGGCCTTAAAGAACCTGGATACTGCTATGTAGCTCTGACCTGGTTCATGAGCATCACCAGACCTGCCTCTTTGGGGATCGGCTGCTGCCTTGTTTATTTTATAAATTGATCCTTCTATTGATTCCTTAGTTGATGGCTGCGGAAAAGAAATCTTTTTCTGCTTTTAACTCACCTGCTCATCCCATAAATGTCTTCCTGGCCCTCATGTGTCTGACACGTGACTTTATTCTTTGAGAATGCTTTTGCCGGCTGTGGCGTGGGTACAAGGTGGTCTGCTGTAATAAGAGAGGTTAGACAAGAGGACCTTATCTCTATGTTGGCGTATGTCAACTGACTGATGTTACTTTTTGAAATCAGAAAAAAAACACACCAAACTTTATTTTGGGACATTGGGAGAAGGGAGGGAACTAGAGATAGGTAGAGCGAGAACATATAGATAAAGCACGGTGCCAGGTTTGGTTGTAGGTGCTGGGGCTATAGTAATCACTCAGCAAAACAAAGCCAAGCACGCTGGGTTTAGTGTTCTTACAGTTTAATGGGCACAAAACAGACAACAGCAACACCAAACAGAAAAACAAAGAAAGAAATAACCCATAAGTGCGATACCTAGAAAATGAGGCATGGAAAGGTCAAAGGGGAAAGGGGAGAAGAGGGAGGTCACCAGGAGGAACATGAGCGAAATACCTACCATCTGTCATTTTGTGTGTTGCTGTGATGTTGGAAGCTGTGCCAGTGGCATTTCAATGCCTGCAGGGTCGCTCATGGTGCACGGGTCTCAGTGGAGTCTCCTAATTCAGACCAAGAAGAAAGGCTTGGGTACCTACCTATGAAAACAAGAATGAAACCATTTATGGGTGAAACCTTCTGAGTTGGACACAAAAAAACATTGTCTACTTTGCCAGGGACAGCTCACCCAGAGGAAGCAGTCACTGGAGGGCAATGCCAGGCTTAGTGATGCAGAGGGGCAGGGAGGGGCAGGAAGATTCTCGGGCAGGTGGTGAGATGGACAGGCACAAGCTCCCCAAGGAAGGACTCCCGGAGGGCGTGGGGCTGGTGAAGAACCAGGCAATGTCCCAGAGGTAGAGGAAGAAGTGGAGAAGGGGGAAGATGGTGAGGGAAGCAATCTGGCAGAGACTGTCACTCAAAGGGGAGACGAACTCATGTTTCCCTCACATACTCTCTAGCACACAGGAAGATGCAGGGCAGATAAGACACCTTTCCTTATCAGTGGAAGACATCAGAGAGAGTGAAAAGGCTGGGTAGAAAAAAACAAAGTAGTCATACTACATGGGCACAGCATGGAGTCTGGAGTGTGGGAATGCACATACCTGGGATGGAGATCCGCTGAAGGCCCCCAGGAAGCCAGCCAGTGGAGGGAGGCCCACCACTAGTGGATGACAGACACCTAAGGACAATAAAGTCACTCCATGTTTTATGATGTTTTCTATTTAAATTATAATGTATGTAAATTTTATTTATAGTGTTTGATCAAATGCAAAAATAAAACTTACTCTTCTCCCCTGATAACAAACTTTTCCAACATTTCGAATTGAATGATATTTTCCTTGTGATATCTTCCCTATCAAGGAATCCAAATTATATTTTATACCAGAATGTGTTTTGTGAGGGAGGAAAATACCAAGTGCTCAAGTAGAAAGAAATTGTTTTGAAAAGGAAGATGGCAGTATATGTACAAATGTGCTTGGCAAAATGGATGTATGGATTGTTATGAGCGCTGTAAGAGCCGCCAATAAAGTTATGTTTTAGAAAAAGTTAGTCTTGGAACCTCAACAAGAAGACCTTATGAGTCAGCATTGTCTGTGGCAGTGAGTTTTTATTTGTTTGTTTGTTTTAGATTGCTTATCTATTAAATGAAGGGGCTTGACTCTTAGATGGTGTGGCTTTGAAGTTCACACACAAATTCTGCAGATATTTTTAGTTTGGTTTGCATTTGATTTTAGTGTTTAAAACAGGGTATTTCAGTCTGTTCTCTATGCAGCTGGTTTCACTCATTTATTACCTACCTGCTCCAGAAAAGGTCTAAATTATTTCTAAAGTACCTCCTAGTTTTATAAATTTGCTCTCTTGGTCAAAATTCCTACTGTTCCTACCATCAACTTAAATCCAGAATCTGACCACATCCCACCACCTCCACAGGGACAGCTCTACTGCAGACCACTGGCATCTCTCACTGGGATGACTGCACTGGCCTCCTGGCAGGTCTCCATGCAGCCAGGCTGGCTTCTCTGTGGTCTCTTTTCAGAAGTAGCCAGAGCAATCTGTTTAACATATAAGAACAGTCTTCCCACAAAGGTCAATGATCAGAGAATATACATTTACCATAGTGTTTAAGATGATAGATAGATAGATAGATAGATGATAGATAGGTGTGTGTGTGTGTGTGTGAGAGAGAGAGAGAGAGAGAGAGAGAGAGAGAGAGAGAGAGAGAGAGAGAGAGAGAGAGAGAGAGAGAGAATAGGCAGAGACTCGGTGGCAGTGCATTTGTGTTTTTTGCGTGTCAGCTTCACAATAGTTAATGCTTGAGTCCGTTGTTACAGCCACTGTGTAAACCCATTTTGTCAAGGGCCACCCTCGTTTTCCCTGTCACTCTACCAAGCATAATGTGCTTTTCAACCACTGATTCCTTCCTATAATATATCCGCAGTATGTGGGATGAAATCTCCCATCTTACTTCTCAAGAGTATCCTGGTTCACTTCCTCCAAAACGAATTCCTTCCGTATTCTTCACCAACACCATAGTGCAGATGCATTAATTATTGCCCCGTCTTCTTTACTCATTGTCCAACTCTCACATCCCTCTGAGGCCTCGGAACCATATCATGGCTTTGGCGATGAGCACATTAATCCCCACAGTGACATCTCTGCTTTTCAAACTTCAAAGAGTTCTGCCAAGTTGCCTAATGCAATGCATTCTTTGATTTCCTGACTGTTGTTTCCAAGAGCATGGATTATTGATCCAAGTAACGTGAAATCCTTGCCAGTTTCCCTCTTTTCTCTTTTATCGTGCTGTTGTGTGTTGGCTGTGAGGGTTTGGGTTTTCTTGATATTGACTTGTAATCCATACTGAAGGTGGTGGATGTTGTTCAGTGCTAAATCTTAAAGTCAGACAGGAGCGATCCAGTTGCTGGGTCCAGAGATACACTGCACTCCTGCCTCGTGCTGGTGACACAGTGAGAGCCCTGATTCTCACAGGGCTTATTGTATGCCCAGCTGGATGGCATGGCAAGGAACCCTATGCACAATTATTCACAGGTGAATCCTATCAGTATTCCCCCACCTTCTTAGCAGAACCATGCAGGGAAAGGTTGTTTTGTGTGAGTTACATTGGATATCATTACTAAAAACAAATGAACACATAACTCTTTCTCTCTTCAATGATATCTAATGATAATAAACTATTCTTCACCCCTGAACTCTATCTTATGCATGCACATGTGGCCAGGATATTTTCAGTAGGCCTTGGCCACCTACTCATCTTAACCAGCTATGGTGTTTCCCAAGTCAATCCAGAAGTAGCTTTTCTCCTCGCAGCTCTAGCCTATCAGTCCTTATCCCCATTACCAGTAACAGTGACTGAGATAACCATTACGCAAAGTGTGGCCTGATCCACACCATCTACTAAATCCAAAACCAAACTCACTGCCTTTGAGTTGAGGCTGACTCCTAGTGACCCTGTAGGACAAGATAGCATTGCCCCCTGGGAGTTTCTGAGACTGTAGAAGGCCGGGTCTCCCTCCCCTAGAGCAGCTGGTGGTTTCAAACTGTCCACCATGTGGATCATAGCTCGAAGCATAATCACCATACCACTCCTGGAGCCCTTCTCACCCTCTAGTAAGATCACACCTTAATCTCTTTCTAGCCCTGTTCCTTCGCAGATATTGCCCTCAGAAGAGGACTGTAGCCACAGGTGTACAAAGCCCAGCATTATAATAGGTCCCATAAGAGATTGTGGCTGGTAGGGCTATACTAATTGACTACCAGTCAGACACAGCCCTGACACACACCTTTCCTCATTTTAAACCACTCAGGATCCCCCCCTTCTTTTCCTCTATCCCCCTACAGCTTCCGCATGTGCATAATTAAGAGTTCTAGAATTCCCATTATTTTCATTGTTATCCATAGTTTAAGATCTGCCCAGTTGGATGCCTTTCATAGGCAATAAAACACCAGTAAATATTTTTCTGGGAGATCCATCTGATATCATCCAGGAAATGGTATTCTGAAGCTAGCTTGAATCTCCCTGTTGATGTTCTGTGGCAACCTTTTGGTGCAGCACAAGCACAGTTTTACTTATGTGGGTTATTCATAATAGTGTTTAACGATTTCCACATTTTATTGGTCACCTTTCCTTTGAATGGGTTATCTGCCAGTTTGTCAGTTAACTGTCTTCCAAATTTAGTGCTGATTTATTTTCTCTGAATAAGGAGGGATTTGAGAGTTTATAAAAAAGAATAGGAAGAAATAGATATTTATGGATTGAAATACAACTCAGAGAAATAGTCACAGTAAATATTTGATAGAAGACTAATTATCTATATGTCACAACTTTTTATCTATTATGAAGAAGTCCCACGAAACACCAGTAGATAATGAAGGTGAGTGGAAGAACTCAATTTGCAAAAAGGAAATACAAATAGAAAATAAGCTTACTAGAAAAACCTCAATTCACAAAAACGAAATACAAATAGAAAAATAAGCTTACTGGAAAAATAGCTTTCCTATAAAGTATAGAAAATGCACATAAATTCAAATGAAATACTCACTTTTGTTTGTCAAATTGTTCGAGGTTGTAGTTCAGTAATAATTTCTTTTGTCAGTATTAAAACCAGACTAGTTCCAAGGAATTGGAGATTGAAGAGTCCCAACTGTTTAACTCTTCCAAGATGCTGTTTTGCTCCATTTTTCTCGAGCATATTCCTGTGTGTCTGAGTTCAGTGGTTCGCTGCAATGTCCTGCAGACTTTCATGAAATGGTGAGGAAACGTCTCCTGAGGGTGCTGCTCGGCCCACAATCTGAGGGTAGGGGAGACTTGAGCCAAATACAGGTTTCAGAACCTGAAGCCAAAGAAACCCAAATGCCACAGCAGGACTTGTTTCTACCCCCACTCATTCAGGAAAGTAGTGGGCTCGCTTTCTAAATGAGACAATGTGATGTGTGTGGAGAATTGTATGGTGGCATTATTGTATAGCCGAGGAAAATAAAGAGTAGGGACTGGTTCAGCCCCAATATTAAACCCATTCCTGCCCTTCATTCAATGTCAACTCAGAGTGACCCCATAGGACAGAGTAGAACTGTCCCCGTGGATTTCCAAGCCTATAACTCTCTATGAGAGTTGAAAGTTCCATCTTCCTCCTGAAGAGCAATTGGTGGTTTCAATCTGCTAACCTTGTGGTTACTAGCTCAACACACAGCCACTATGTCATGAAGGTTCCTTACCCAGTCCTAAAAGGAGGTCTTAAAGATGCACTCAAGGAAACAAAGGATGTGACCCGGCCAACACCCTCCACCAAGGTCAGGTCTCAGTCCCACCCCACTCGTCCCCATCAGCAAAGTAGAGAATGCCCTCCAAAAAGGAACTAGAGGCACAGGTGTATAGCTGTCACACATCATCTCAGAAACGCTGGCTAGAAGGCCATCTTAATTGGTCATAGCTCTTTTGTACAATGTTTTAACACAGAGCTAGCAGATTAAGACAGGCTCTTTTAGACATTTCTGATATAAATGTTCACTGATATATGTAATAGTAAAAATTACAGGAATAGTAGTAGCATATATGAAAACTATTTCTGAGAGGGTTGCAGTTGATACCTGCACAGGTGTCTTCCAAATAAGACATGTTTCAACCTGTGTCAGGTATAAGTGGATCGCTGCTGACAAGTTCTCTGAATAATAGAGTTGGCTTATTCTCAGTAGGGTTCCTTCAAAACAATACCTTGGGGCCATATTAAAAATCAGTGTTGAGATTATGGATAAGATAGACTCTTTAACCAAAAAGTGGACAGCTTCCTAAATCACTAAAGGTTTGCAACACGTTTACAGGAATATTGCCCCACAAAACAATACATAGTTTTTATAGAACACACATTTTAGTGAAAGCCATGACAACTTAAAAGATGAGCCAAGAGTGGGAAGACCTCTACCTCTATGAAGAAATTTTGACTGAAGTCCAGACACGGGTGGAAGAAGATCATAGAGTTACCATTGATGTGATCGCTACTGAAGTGGGATCATGAAGAGCTAGGCATTTCCGACTGTGAGTGAGAATCTTGGTCTAATGGGTACCAAAACCATTGCATGAACGTCAGCTAGCTCAGAGGGTTGATCTTCCTGTTCTTTTAAATCACATTACAGCTCATGACGTTGAATTATAGAGAAAACTGCAACTAGAGACAGGTCTTATATTTCCCAATGTGATCTTGGGAGCAAGTTCTGAACAAAGCAGTGGTTTGGGAGGGGATCCCCTGGGCCAGTTAAATTCAGACAAAGAGAGGAGCTCAGGTGATGACCACTCCCACCTGCCCGCTCTCCCTAAATTCCAAAGGGCTAATCTTTTTAGCTATTATTGAAGGGCAAAGGACAACCACAGGGGTTCTTTTGTTTGTTCTTACATTGAAAGCCGCACAGGTGATAAAAAGGCCAAGAAAGTTGTGATGAGGCATTTCTGGCCAAGGAGGCAATGCTGCTGCTCCTTGGTTGAGGAAAGTCAGTTCTGGTGTAGGAGAATCTCCTTGGGACACCTTATCCACAGTTCTTACCCCTTCAGACACTTCTTTCTTTTCAAAACTCAAAGAACATTCAAAAGGGGCATAATTTGAGTCCCCAGAGGGTGTCCACGGTACTGCTTTGACTTGATGGAAATTGAACACCTTAGAATTCTTTGGAGGGAGGGTTGGAGAGCTGGAAACACTGCTTTCCAAAGTGTACAGACCTGGATGGAGGAAATGCCAATGAATAACCGTTTCTCACTGTCATATTTCTGTTTCATAAAAAGGTCTGTGCTCTTGTGGCAATACTTTTTCACTTACCATCATATGGAAGGCAATATGTCAATGTGTATTGAGAGTAAAATGTTTATAATATTTGATCCCTAATTAGGGATTTGGGTCTGAAATGGAAATCTTAAATTTCGGAGAAATGTATCCCATGGCTTGATTATTAATAATCAAGCTAGGATACCATATAAATATCTACTCTAAAAAGGGGTGCATGAATTTCGGTACAGTCATGTGATAGAATGTTGTCTTGACACGCCACTGTCCTCTCATCACACACATGCTCTTTGTGCCATTCTTGTCCTCTGTGTTCTCTGGAGGTTTCTCCTTGTTCTCTGGGCATACCCGAAGCCAGTGGCAGCCCACTGCTTTATTCTGTGAGGACATGTCTTATGGCCCTGAGATGTCAATCTCATGTATCATAGACATTTTGGAGCACATATAAAACTAAAAGGAAGCAAAAAGATGAGCCCTGATCATATCAAAAGTCTGATGGTGTCAATATTTAATACGTTCTTTCCTGGTCTTCTAAAATATGCAAATTTACTTAATTGCTGTTTCTCGATATTGAAAAGTTTCTCCAAGCTCTGCATAGATTGCATCTCTTTATATCTAGATGTAGATGTGTATCTTCGTGTCCTGGAGCCTTGGTAGCAGAGTGGATACATGTTGGGCTGCTACCTTCAAGGTCAGTCTGTAGGAGAGCGGTGGGACTTTCTACTCCCATAAAGAATAACACTCTTTGAAACCCCACGGGCAGTACTACCCTGCCCTATAGGGTTGCCATAAGTTGGAATGGACTCGTTGGCAGTGGTTTTTCGGAACAAGCATTTATTCTATGAGAGTTGAGTGGGCTGGGCATCCCTATTCAGTACACCGACTCGGAAGCAAGGCTCGCTTTCTGACAGCTCTGAGGGAAGAGCCTTGTGGCACCTTCCTCACCTGCCATTCGTTGGCCTTGGCAATCTGCCTGTGGTGATCCTCCACAGGTCTGGGGGTCAGCATATCAACATATATTGGAGGGACATGATTCAATCCATAGCAACTTGTGTACATGTGTGCAAGAATGTATGTGCTGTATATACATGCTTATGTCCCAATTTTTTAACAATAATATACAGAGAAGATATTCAACTCATTTTAAATACTTAGAGCTCTTATAAGAATTATGATTTATCCAAAGCCATGTAAAATCACACCGGTAGTGTGGAGTGAAATTAAAAGACCCAGCTGTGGAATCGGGCTGTGGAACTGCTTTTACAAAAGGGTGGCTGAATGCAAGCATGGGACAGTTTTTCATGAGACTGCCCCTACCTCTCTGAAGCTCCCATCACTGAGGCCATTCACTTTGCTCAACGGATTTCTGATCAGCCTTCCCTCTCAGTCTTCATCATGCCACATCAAGAATCCACAAGTCAGCAATTCAGGAACCTTGAATGGAACACGAGTTAAAGTGCTTTCTGGGGCCCCAAACTTTTTAATCAATAAAAGTACATCAGTAGTTCTGTAGTCTGCATTTATTAAATTCTGATATTAATAAAAAGGCAAACCCTCCTCTCTGTTTAATTTCTGATCCCTGAAGCAAGCAGTAACTGCAAGCATAGCATGTTAAGGCAGTGGGGGTAGAAAGGGAGTGCTTTTTCAGGGTGCTCTCCAATGACTTAGCAGTTACTGCCACAGGTTTTCAACAAGTTTGTTACTGTGACAGCAGAGACACTCAAATTTGGGGAGGTTGAACTTCATCTTGTGGTGAATTCAAATCTGGCAGAAGGCCATTGCTTCGTTAAGAGATGAAACAACGTCACTCCAAGAGCATAGTAAATGGAACTCAGAGTTTCCTTTGTGTACTGAGTGATGGAATAATATTATGGCATCTTTGGTAGGCATCAGAAAAAATGATCTATGCTGTGCTATACTGGAGACAGCAATTTTCAAAGCATGCTCAGTGTAATCCCATTGTCTTGCAATAGAAATAGAGGTTCCTCTGGAAATATTCGTCTGTATTTAAATTAGTGAAAGCTTCAGTACAAGATTTCTCAGATTCTTTAATATGCTAAAGTATATTGTGAATCAACAAGAATCTGTTATGCTATTTTATAAAACTATATGAAAGCTGAAATTCCCCCACCACTAAGAGAGAATTTTCCAGCATCTACCTTGGAGATGCTATGTTGGACCGTTGCCTGTAGAGTGGATTTGAATCTTGGCCTACAAAGTCAGGTTTGCAAGGATTAGATAGTAGTAGGTTGGTGGATGGGTAGCATGGATTGGTTCCAACTCATGGTGACCTTGTTTGCAACAAAATGAAACTTTGTCTGGTTCTCACTTTCTCATGGTTGCTGGAATGTTCAAGTCTATCACTGTTGCTCTTGTGCCAACCAAACTTACCAAGAGTTTCCCTTGCTCTTGCTAGCCTCTGCTTCTCTGAACCTGATGTCTTCCTTCAGTGATTGATCTCTTCTGATGATGTGTACTAAGTAAGTCGGACAATGCCCTATTGTGAATCATAAGGTTTTCACTCTCTATCTCTGGAAATAGATCACTACATCTTGCTTCCTAGTCTATATTAGTCTAGAATCTCTGCTAAGTTCTGCCCACCCCAAGTGTGATAGGTAGCTTTATTGTGCCAATTTGGCCAATAGGAACATGTGGGATTAATCAGGTCACAGTTGGATTGGAGGGCAAAGAGATAATGGCTAAGCGAGCCCCACCTCTCTCTATTGCTCTCTGGTGAGCAGACCAGTGTGCTGTCACCTTGGCTAGTTCTTTGCCTCAACTTTGGAGCTATACTACCTGTGGGACACCCAACCTGTGGATAGTGTCACTAGAGCTTGAGGTTCCTTCAAGATCTGCTTTGCCATGCCTGATGGTGTCTCATCCCTTGAGCTTGGGACTGTTGGGTCCTGTTCTTTGGCTTACTGTTGGTGATCCACCCTGCTGTTTACTGCCTGTGGCCAGACTGATTGCATTGCTTTACAGAAGACTCAGCTGTCTGCTTCCTTGATCTTGGACCCTGAAGCCCTCGTGAGTTGAAGGACTTCCAGTATATTAACTGTTCCATTGAAGTAAGTTGAACTGAGCCCTCTATACTGCTGTGTGGACTAATTAGCTGTTATATTCCTTTGTGCTGTGTGTTTGTGTGTGTGTGTGTGTATATCATCATAAGTTCCCTGGTTTTGTTTCTCTAGAGAACGCTAACATACTAGCTGACCTTGTAGTTATTACAAAATCTGTCAACAAACACTGTTGGCAAAAATTTCATTATGGTAACATGCGAGTCATCATAGTATGACAAACTGACAGATCATCAATGCAAGAAACAGGACAAGAAATGTAACTTGGGCCTTTCTTAAGATTTTGCCCCTTGCCTGCCCCCCACCTGCTAATGCTATGCCAAAGTCTTGTGTATTGCTCCTTTGCTCACACTTGACCTAGACAGCCCCTTTTCCTAGACAGTTCCCAGGATCCATCCTAAGGTCTTTCCTCAGGATGCTTCAAGGACAAAAGATGCCCTGCTGCTGGAAGTAGATGTGCAGTTCCTTCTTCCCCAACCCTACCTTCCTTTCTCCTGACTCTCTCTCTGTTCCAACTTTCAAAAATCTCTCCCCACACACCTTCTTGAGTACATTAGGCTTTTCTGTGTTCTTATTCTTTTAAAATTGATGATTTTCTTAGTGTCTAAGAAAATTGTCACACACCCCTCAATATTTATGTGTTTTAAATTAAAAAATCACCTGATTGTATGTTAAAATATCCCTCAGTGTGAGCTTAAAACTTGTTTAATCTTTTCAATCAATAGTCTCTTTGTGCTCCCAGTTTCGTGACTCTGTGTTCTGTTGGCTGTGACATCAGATTCATCTTGAGATGGATTTCTTCATGGAAGGAGTTGGCTACAGTGGTCCTGGCTTCCTATTTTCATGTCATTTCTTCCAGAAGATGAGAGACAGGGTTGGCTCACAACAGCCATCCAATCTCTCCCAACACTTTACTGGATCCATCAGTGGCTCTGCTGAAGAAAAGGTCTTTAGGGATTTTAGCTCGGGAAACCCTACAGGGCAGTTTTCCTCTTGCCTGCGGGGTTTCAGTGATTCTGAATAGACAGTAAACAACAACATTGTTTCTAATATTTTGATGACAAGGAAGCCTCAGTTTAAAGAAGCTAAGTAACTGGCTTAAAGTGAAACAGCTGGTTTGTTTATGGCAAAGCCAGGATTAAAAATCGAATGAATTTAGTTTCAAAATGAATCCTTTCATCACCCTGAGGTTTCCCTCAGGCAAGAAGAGCTTCAGGATTTTCAAAGCATTGAGCACAATGACCAGAATGGATAATCCATTCTTTAGTCCAATTATGTTACTCCCTGCCATGCCAGCCCTCAAAATCAGCCGAGGTGTGAGACCAATTTCTGCATCTCCTCTTGTCGCTGTCACTGGCTAGGCAGGCCCTCCAGTCCACAGGGAAGAGATTTGTGCACACCTGAGGTAGCAGATAGCAGAAATTGCCAGCACGCTTTGCCTAGTCTTCATTTCGATGCACACAGCTGGGCTGGGGAACTGACACTGTAAAAGTCGCAGAGGCTGTGTGTGGCCCTTTCAGTATTTTCTTAAATAGTCAGTGATGGAAAACTCTGATACCAAGTCCTGTGTAGGCTTATGACTGCAAAGTCCCCTCTGTGGAGTTGACTGGAAATGATTCTCTGCTGACTATGGCCTGAATGGCTGAGCCCAGTGTTCTTTGCTGAGAAAATTACTGCAAGTCATCACGCCATCTGTGATCCTCCTGGGTGGAATTGTCTGCTGGAAGACACAGTTGTTATCAATCAACCTGCATTCTCACACGGGGCTGCAGAGTGGGGGGGGTGTAGTTTCTGAAGAAATAGGAGCTTTCTGTGAGGAAGATAGATTAGGAACCTTGATGGGTTGTCAGAGAGGGGCTGTCAGCCACAAACAATCATGTGTGTACAGCTCTTGACTCAGCATTGCGATGGCTTGAGCTTTGGGTCAGCACTCTCCAACTGAGGCAGAACCGGCATTCATGAAGGCCATTTTCCCATGCATTCTCCTCACTTTTAGGACCAGGCACAAGCATGAGTCCTGCACCAGGCATGTTGGTACTGTGGAGCCTTGCCTGGGTTTCCTCACATTTCAAAAAGGAGAAATGAAGGAGGACTTAGGTAACTCACAGGACAGCTCTACCCTGCCCTGTAGGGTTGCTATGAGCTGGCAATGACTCAATGGCAATGAGTTTGATTTTTATTTTGAAGGGACACTGAGGAGCCCTGGTGGTGTAATGGCTACACATGGGGCTGCTGCTAACCACAAGGTCAGCAGTCAGAAACCACCAGCCAGCTCTGTGAGATAAAGATGAGACTATTCTCTGCAAGATTTAGTCTCAGAAACTTACGGAGGCAGTCTGTATGGCCGCTTACAGTAAGAAGTGATACAGTAGCAGGGAGTTCCAGGTGTTTCCTTCCATCAGAAGACACTGGCCTTTTCTTAATGGTGAGAGTGGAACAACATTATGAACATGTTTTCGTTAGCCTGGGTTGACTAGAGAAATAAACCCAGAGACACTCATACGTGTATAAGAGAGAGCTTTATATTAAGAAAATATCCTTGCCCAGTCCAGATCAAATCCATATGTCCGATATTAGCCCATTATTTCCGACACTAGTCCATAAATTCCTCTTTAGACTCACACAGCCATGCAATGATGCCAAATGAAGGAAGTTCACAGGCCAGTGGGTGGAAAGTCTTGTAGATCAGTGGCATGGAAGCATCTCAGCACTGGTGTGGGTCTCCACATAGCTCCTCCAGCTCCAGGACTCTGGCTCCACCAGTGTGTCCATGTGGCATGTCAACAGGAATGTGAAGCAGAGAGTGTATCCCAGGGAGGAAGACAGGAGTTCCCAGAATCCTCAGGAGAAGGCCATGCCTACACAAAGGCCCCATTAGCTGTTACCTGATTGACAGAATAGACTCCATCCCATTCACTCAAGTTAACAGGAGTATATATAACTTTCACAATAATTAATGCCATTGAATTGTACATGTAAATATTGTCAAAATGGCAGTGTTTGCTACATATATTTGCCTCACTTAAAAATGTTTTGGAAGAAATTCTATAAAGCTTAATATAAATTCTCTTTATAGATGCAATTTGAAAAACAGGGTAGAGATATAGGTTACTTAATTGAAACATGCCCTTACCAGAAATGTCTTTAAGAAAGGAAGTGCTCATTCACTCTTCTTTCTTGCCTCTCGCTTGACCTTCCTTTTCTGGTTGACCCCTTTCTTCTTCTGTCGTCTTTACTTCTTTCTCTCGGATTTTCTTTTCTGGTTGTGCCCCCTCCCTCTCCACTTCTCCGAGTCCCCTCTGCGCCTTAGTCTTTTCTGATCACTGTTCTCCTGTTCCTTCTCTCCCCTTCCATCCTGCTCTTGCTGTGCTCTGCCTCATGATCGCCAAAGTAGAGTGGGGACACAGTTCGGAGCTCTTATTATATTTAGTTTATTTCATCACCTTCTCCTGTGGGTTTGTTTTTAGTTTATTGGGGCATGTTCTTAAAAATACATTGCTAATGGGGTGATGCATCTGCATTATGGGGTTAGAGAAGAATACTGAAAACACCTTGGTTTACTCGAAGAACAAACAAAACTATCTTGAAAGAAATAGGGCAAGAATGTTCTTTGGAAATAAAGACAGCAAGACGCTGTCCCACATACTTTGGACATGGTATCAGAAGGGACCAGTCAACGGAAAAGGACACCATGCTTGATAGAGGGGAGGTGCCATGCAAAAGAAGACGCTCCACATGATTGACAGTGGCTGCAACAGTAGATGCAAGCCTAACAGCCACTGCGATGGCGGTGCAAGACTGGCTGTATTTGACACTTTCACACATGGGTGACTGAGTCAGAGCGCAATCTCCATGGCACCGACCGACAGCGATGGTGCAAGAGATACCAGGGGCTGCTGCTCTTAAATGTCTCCGTTTTCATATAAAACCATTATAGCAGTTCTGGTTTGGACTGATGACTTGTATTTCTGGTATGGATCTTTTGAAAGTATTTGTTATTTTGACAGAAGCAATTACCACATTTTTACCTAAAACACCCATGCATAGCTGCACACATGCACATTGTGCGTGTTCTGTCTCACTCTTTGCTTCTAGCCGACTTTCCCTCTAGGCTACACAATCCATTGCAACGGCTCAAACTCATAGTCATTGTTCACAATTACAAGATGTATTGTGGAAGTTAACGATTACAGTGCAGATGAGAAATTATCAGGTTTCAGTTGTTCTCCAGGACACATTGCAAAGTGCT
This sequence comes from Tenrec ecaudatus, assembly GCF_050624435.1. Taxonomy (NCBI): domain Eukaryota; kingdom Metazoa; phylum Chordata; class Mammalia; order Afrosoricida; family Tenrecidae; genus Tenrec; species Tenrec ecaudatus. The sequence goes on from NC_134530.1 coordinate 105,623,032, forward strand.
TTCAGGGCTGCTAATAAATGCCCAAAGGGTATGCCACTCTGCTGTAAGCTTCAGCTGTAAGCTCTCTCTCTGCTCAAGCTCTGTGTCTCAGCAAGCCCAATTCTCCCAATTAAGTGCCCAGAGGCAGCCACTCCATAAGCCGCCACCCCCTTGGGCGAAAGCACTCAGTTTTACTCCTTCTGTGGCCTGCAAAGTCCATCACTCTGCCACATATGATGACTACTGGTTCTGCTGCTGCTCTTCTGCCACTCCTCAGATAGCAGTGCTATGCTCCAGAGCCGTGGTTCGCCACCTTCCCAATGCGGGCCCTGCAATATAGTTCCTCCTGTTGTGGTGACACCCCAGCCATAAAATTATTTTCGTTGCTACTTCATAACTGTATTTTGCTACTCTTATGAATTGGGAAACCCCTGTGAAAGGGTCGTTCAATGCCCAAAGGGGTCGTGACCCACAGGTTGAGAACCTCTGTTCTAGATACTGGAGCCTCACTTCTCAGGGATCTGAGTCCAGGGGACATGCTCCATCCCTGTTTCTCTTGGCAGTGAAATTCCATGCACCCTAATGCTTCTTAGAGGAGGGTGGGTGGAATCTTAGAGCCTCATTTTAGAGCCAGCAGGATAACACTCATAATGAATCCTGTTAGCAATTGCAGCAGGTGAATCCCATATGTCTTTTCACACCTTCTTACCCAGGCGCATGCAGGAAAAGGTAGTTAGTGGGCGTTCTAGAGACTAGCTAGAAGGGCCACATTAAATTAGTCACTGCCCTTGCAGTGTGCATGGTGCCCCAAAGAATTTAATAATTGTATAATAGCTTGCAATAAAGCATATGGAGCGTGCTATTTGAGTAAAATCCAGAACTCTTCTCAGTCAGGAGGGAAGGTGATGGTCATTTTTTCCCATGCCTCTTGTTGTTGCTCCCGGAGGCCGAAGGTGGAGTGGAATGCACCGAAGCTAGCACCAGGGGCTTGTCGGAGTTACAAAGGGCACTTGTCGGTGTTCCATGGAATACCGGGCGTGGCAGTTAGCATGATGAATGGCAGCTACGATTCTGTCGTTTCTATCATGTTCATGGTGTGAGGCAGAGAACATGGATTTGGACGCAGCTCTGCATTTCAGTGCCAACTCTGTCCCTTACTTGGTATGTCACCTTTGGCAAGTTACCTTATTCTATTTGATCCTGTTTCTTTTCCATGAAAGGAGACTAATAAAACCTATCCATGAAGTCGGTCCCAGAGGCACACATATGAAATCACTTAGCCCAGACTAGTGCTCACAGACAGTTTCCTTTCCCACTAACCCACGTCCATTGCTCAGGCCTGATGGTTTATGTTGGTTTATCAGCCAAACAAACACTTATTTAACACCTCCTAGGGCCATGTATTGTTCTAGGCATGATCCTGATGCATACTCACATAGCAACTTTTTGAGAACTGACTGTTTTGACCCTACTTTACAGAGATAGAAACAAAAGCATGAAGAAGTTGAAGTAACTTGCCCAAAGCCATGTGGGTAGGAAGGCGCAGTGCTACTAAATGATATTCGCCTGGCAGCACCTTCAGATGAGTTTTCTTTTTACCCCTTTAATTGAGGATATTATTGCCCTGAGATATTGCCTTGAAATCAATATAGATTTTTTTCCCTCTTGAGTCTGCACATTTTCTCTCTTAGGGGCCCTAGGAAAAAACAACATTAAGCAAAAGCACACTTAATTATGAGCTCATTTCTGTGCTAATGTGGTAAAGGAGTGAATAAGTGCTATAAAATGCATTCTCATTTGGTTCCAGTCTCAGGGAACGTAGCCTTGCCAGGGTGGCTGCTCTGGGGCAGTGCCTGGGACTAGAGGCAGCTGCAGGGAAAGGCCTTGGCTGCCCAGGCACCAGAGTCTGCCTTCCCTCTGCTGCAGGGAGCATCTGGTGTTCAAGGGCCACAGATGGGGATTAAAGTGGGGCCAAGGAGCGGCGCACCCAGTAAGCAAGGTAAGCACTGGCTTGCTTTGCTTGCTTTGTAATGTGCAGTGAGCAGTTTCACATGAAGTGGTGAAAACATGTAAAGCTGCTCCCTGCTATTAGTAAGTAAGCCTGTGCTTACCTTGCTTACTGGGTAAATCCCACACTGGGGAGCATCGTCCCTGGGAAAAGGGTCAGAAAACAAAATCTGGTCAGTAGACAGGGCCCCTCTGTCTCATCAGAATGCTGCAGCCAGCTCCTGAGAATGGTGACAAACGTGGCTGTGGTCTGGGTTCAGTCAACATCTTGTTCTCATTTTCAAATGCTTGGTCCTTGGGAAAGCCCCCAACCCCACCTTCAAGAAGACCTCGCAGAGTCCTAAGAATGGCGATCACTGACTGCTGAGAAATTTCTTCCATTGCTAGTGTTGTCTAAGGGACACTCTGGGACTCTATCATAACTGCACATTTTATACAATAGTGACGGGACTATTACAACAGACTGTTGTTTTGCTGAAAGATCAACATTTTGGAATTTTCAATTAATGCTATAATGTTATTGGCATGTTACTAATTTTTGTATAACTTATTATCCATATAATAAGACATTGTATGATTGGGATCTGATTAGGAAACATTTAAAAATAAGTAATTTTTTTTAAAAAGGCTGTTAGCGCGTTGTTAGAATCTACAGTACAGAAAGGGAGGCAGAAAAGGAGCACTCAGAGTGTGTGTGGGGGGCGGGGGGTGGGGGCGGTGTGCCAGGTGCTGTGGAGCCCTGCTGGCACCCTTCAGCGGCTCCACATGAGAAAGCTGAGGTCATCTGCCCTTATGATAGTGCCATCCTTGGAAAGCATGTGAGTCAGAATTGACTCTTTGACGAAGGTCTAGTGTTTGTGTGTGTGCAAGGTGTTCGTTTACCCAACTCAATGTGCAGAAAGATCTTCTGACCGCATGGGAAAGGTAGGAAAGTTCAAAGGAACGAGTACAATACATGGGACATAGAAATGAAAAAGGTAGAATGCATCTAAGTTTATTTAATTTCAAAATTCATGCTCTCAACCGAACTAAAGGGATTATAAGCAATTACTAGACAAAAATTATTACCTTGTATATGTTTCTGATCTCTCCCCTCATTTTTCCCACTAAAGGAGTTCTTGCTTCCCTTGTTCAGTTCCTCTCCTTTGTTCTGCTTTGATGGAATGATTATATGAAGCTTTTGTGACACATGGCAGGAAGAGAAAAAGAGAGAGCAAGCATAAATGAGCTTAGAAGCAGACTTATACATGTATGTGTAATCTATAATGGAAGAAGCTTCAGTGACACAAGTTAGGAATTCAGCTATGAAACCGAAGGTTGGCAGTTTGAACACACCCAGTAAGAAGACTTGGCATGCTACCTCCAAAAAGATTACTTACAGCCAAGAAAACCCTGGGGCAGTTTGACTCTGCCCCCTGGTATCAGGGAGCAGGAAGAGGTACAATGAGGGATAACAAGGATTCAGAAGAGGTACAATGAGGGATAACAAGGCTGACATTTTTTGGATCTTAGTTGAAAACAGAATTAATAAAATGCTTACTTGTCTTTTATTGACTCTGCAAATGCATTTAACTGCATGGATCATAACAAATTGTGGGTAACATTGAAAATACTGAGAATTCCAGAAAAACGTATTGTGCTCATGTGGAACCTTGACAGGTACAAAAGGCGGTCAGCTGGAGAATGTAGGGGATGCTCCTAGTTTTTAATCAGGAAAGATTTGTGCCAGGGCTGCGTTCTTTTCCAATACCTCTTGTATGCAGAGCAAACACTGAGAAGATTGACTCCGTGAAGAAGAATGTGTTCAGATTGTGGTGTCTTGTATAGGCTCTGGCTCAGAGCAGCAGGTGGCGTGCACGGCAGAATTCCCCAAGGCGCGGGCCTGTGCTCTCCTCGCCTTTGTTCCTCTGCCGGAGCTCAGCAAGGTGGCTGTGGGATCAATCCACCTTCCTCTTTTGCGCTGCCCTCCCACTTTATCAGATATCATGCCTTTCTCCAGGGACTGGTCTGTCCTGACAGGACGTGCAAGTATGTAAGAGGAAGTCTCACCCACCTCCCCCCTGAGGAGCTCTGTGGGTGGACTTCATCCAACACAAGTGTGTTTGTCCTTTTGGAAGCCCACGGTATTTTCAATATTTTTTGCCAGTACAACATTTAAAATACATGGGCACAATTCTTCTGTCTTCCTTATTCGCTGTCCAACAGTCACACGAATATGAGGGTCTGGATTGTAGGAAGACTCACTAGAAACCTGCAGTATACATGTAAAACCACTTTCCTGGCCCCAAATGCAGAGGACTTGAAGTGTTTACTGGTGAAGGTCAGAGACTACAGCCTTCAGTGTAGGTTGCACCTCACAGTAAATAAAATCCTCACATTTGGACCCATAAGCAATATCTTGATGAACTGAGAAAATAATGACGTTGTCAAGAATTTCCTTTTACCTGGATCCACAACTCATGCCCGTGGTGGAAATTCAAGCAGTCAGAGAATCTAAAGGTTGATCGCACTGGGCAAATCTGCTGCAAAAGATTGCTTTAATGTATTAGAAAGCAAACAACGTCACTTTATGGACTAAGACGTGCCGTGATATTTCAGTGTTCATAGGAAAGCTAGGCGTGAAGAAGGCAAATTGAAGAAGAAGCCATGCATTTTAGTTATGGTGTTGGTGAGGAATCCCCATGCCACAGCCCAGGCTTTGTGTCCCTGCTGTACACACAGTCGCTGAGATTTGGCACTGACCTGCCAGCACTGAATGGCCAAGGCAAAGGAGGCTCTTGTATCGATTTTACATACTTCACAGTTTGTTGTGAAGGGCTTCCCATGTCAAGACTTGAGTCTGCAGTAACCCTTTTAAATTAAATTAATTTTACTTTGTATTTTTATGTAGAAATCGTGCTTTCCGATAATAACGCATGCAGCCCGGTTGGCACAGCTGTGTAGTTCCTAGTCTTGCTCCTTTTGCTCGTCCGTCTAACTTTCGGTTTGAACTGTTAACCCCAAACCACGTGTCCTTGTTTTAAAAGGGCTACAAAGCTCCAGCCTTCTTTTGTAGGGAGGATGAAAGAAAGGTCATCTTTCAGCCTAATTTTTAAATTGCCAATATCTTGTTGGTGTCCTCCAGTGTGAGCTTCTTGGAACAAATGTCATAAATCCATCCAAGAAATAATATGTGGCGTCCTTCCTTCAGCTGTTGTGACTCAGATTCTCTGGAAATCCACAGGTTGCGCTGAATTTAAAGCCTTCCTCCAGTCGTGCAGAAGGGGACCTTTGTGAAGATGGTAGTGGGAATCTGATTTCGCCATTTGTCCTTCCTATGCCCTTGCTTGTTGGAAGATTAGAGTTTTGTGATTGGTTTAAAACAATAGAAATGGCAAAGAACTGAGTTAGATATGCATATGATAGGGAAGGGACAGAGATTGATGCTTTAAAGTATTGCCATTATTAGATTTATAATTTTAAGTTTTCCTCTGGTTTTGGAAACAGTGAATTGTTGACAGGGCTCTAACATTAGAAAAAATTAGAAGATAGATATATGTCAATAACATTAAAATGTCAAAGAAAGAAATCCACTGGCAAATAATAAGGAGAGGGTATCTATGGAAACAAAATCTGGCAGAAAGAAAGGGTTTGGGGCCAGAAATGTTCATAAAATCCTTCCGAAAATGAAAAAAATGTTTTTGGAGAAAACATTGAATACTTTTTTTATTCTATTGGGGTCAAGATAAATAGAAACTAAAAAATGATTGAAACAGGTGGAATTTAGTTGTTTTTCAAAACTGTAACAAGCAAAAAGGGGATTCGTATTGTGTGTGTCCAATTAGCAACATTAAGATAAATTTAATGTGGCTGGCTTCCTGGGATTTGTGCCTTCAATTTACAAGTTTTGCTGATAAAGAAGGAAATCAATTTCATTTTATTCTGTTTCCCAGGGAGTTAGCAAAAAGCATAGGGATTTGGCAGAGGAGACTTTTTAATTAGGACTATTATAGAAACAAGCTAAAGAACCAACTATCAAACCTAAAAACTCTCTTGAGAGTAGAATGCGGATAATGGGTGGGTTTGGGGAGGCAAAAGTTGTCATGGGTTCGCATGGAAGATTTCTTAGTCTTCACTGGCCAGGGCGATCAAGTGGAGTTGCTACTGACCTTCTTTGCCATGAATGAGATGTCAAGGTTTCCTCAGAGAAACACTGTGGGTATAAGTCCTGTCACAGTGGAGTGCTATGATCCTCCAGTGTATTCTCTCAGTAAGAATGTCCAGAAACCAGGCAAGGTAAGGAATATTTGAGTCCTGCCTGGGTATCAGTTACTTCCCTAGAGAGATAATCTAGTGAAGTTGACCTCAGCGCGTAGAGAATGCCTGCTTTATGCCACCTAGAACTAAAGAAGGCAAGAAAACACACACTATTTCTATTGTGACGATCCAACCAGAAACTTAGATCTTACCATTACACCACGAGGAACAGGCAGATGTTACCAGCCTAGGCAGGATCTCTGGCTAACTGACAGGTGGGCAGTTGAGAAAGATGAGACTGTCTACCACTGTAAAGATTTACCATCTTCGAACTCCTCTGGAGGGATGTCACGGGTCAGAACTGACTCAGTGACTCTGGGTGAGGGCTCGACGAGACGCAGCAACAAGGAGCGGTGGTGACACAGTAGTTATGCACTCAGCCGCTAACTGAAAGGTTTACAGTTGGAACCCGTGGGCGAGTGACTGCGGTAGAAAGACCTGGCAACTTGCTCCTATAAAGGTGGAAGCCTAGAACAGACTGTGGCGCAGTGACTCTCTGACACGTGGGATCAGTGTGAGTTTGCATCGACTCAAAGATACATACCCCCACCAACCATGTCAGAACTGTCCTCTGCATCCCTCTCCCAGAAGAGAAAGGGGGACATTTGGAACCTGAAGACAAGACCTTGCCACTTAGTTGAAAGACACATAGTTCCTTTTCAGCTTATTGACTTTGGAAAATTGGGGTGGGGGGTTGTTTATGGACAAGATACACACGATTTAAAATGACCTATAAGAAACCACAGTGAAATGAAATAATTTACACTGAAAAGATATGTACTTCAATCTGCTCTGAATTCTGGTCTTCTAATCGTGTCAGCAATGGCTGTAGGAAGAAATCAATAATAAAAAAAATAATAGAAGAGACATTATTAAACTAGAAAAAGTCTGGCCTCCCCACCTTCCAAGGTCAGAGAATCAAGTCAGTGGGTACTTGGGAGAACAAGCAGTAACCTTCGGGAAGAAGTGTGCTTGCCTGTCTTCGGTACCCGAAAGTGTTGCAGGTGAAGCAATTTCTCATTTTTCACAAAGGATTGCAGTAACGTCTGTTTGCAAATTCAGTCATAGATGCTGTCCAACATTGTTATGGGGATAATATGCTTAATTAAGAGAATAAGGGCATTTGCGATTATTGATAGGTGGGCTCTTTGTCAGTTGTAGGTTTTATGCTACCGTCTGTTGACAGTGGCAGAGAATGGGATGGCGTGTAAACCCATCAGAAATGAAGTGATATGGTCACAGTAAACTGGTGATTAACTGGCCTGCCCCCCAAGCCGGGAGCAGTTACTTGGCATTCGTTGGAGTACTTGTGAGAAGCTCGTCGGTTTGGAAGATAAACAGTTTATTTAGGATCATCTGGTAGCATTCGGGTAATTGAGAAGGGACTCCGGCTTCAACACCCCAGAAACAGGTATTCGAAAGCTGAGTATACATGAGAGACATACACATTATTTTTAGAGGTTAAATATTGTTGCAAGTTAGTCCATTTATTTGTTCTATTTCCACATTATAGACATATAAACAGCATCTGCTAGTTTCTTCTTTCCTGATGACGTGCTTTTTTGCCAACAATAGTAGGACTAATCGCAATTACAGCGGTAACCAGCAAAAATATCAAGTGTTTGCCACATATCCGCTCCTCTTCTCTGTGCACCTATTGGCTTTGAGTTGTTCTTGCTCATGGTAGCCGTGTCGGACAGAGCGGAACCGCCCACATTGTGTCTTTGCTATCGTATGTTCTGGGCTGGCGCAAGAAGCTGTATACATATGTGCTAGGAGGGCCCATGAAAACAAGATGTGTTTTGTCCTTTGATTTGTATTCCTATAACCCACGCTCACAGAGCCTCATGGTATTTGCCCTCCAGCGTGTTACCTTTAATCTCAACCTTTATTTGCTACAAACAGGACCAAAAGGTGACAGTTTTATTTGGTAGAAACTCTAATGTTTCCTTTCTCAGAGGCAAAATATTTTGCTTGACCATTTGGGCTACATTTCTTTCTGAGAGGGCGCCAAGGGCAGGGGTCTTGAGGACATGCTGCAATCAGACTGTCCGCGCCTCAGTGGCCGTTTCGGCCTTTATTAACAGTGGAGTCTTTGCTGCGTCGCTCTTGTCAGATACCATCGAGCTGGCTCATGGCCGTAGCGACCCTCTGCCCCACAGAAGGAGACTCCGCGCAGTCCTGCGTCAGCCTAGTGATTGTCCCTGGGCCAAGGCCATCATAGTAACCACTGGGTCACTCCACCTCGTCCGGATCGCTCATCATTTCGCTGCCTCCGCTTTACCAAGCATGGCGTACACCTTCAGAGACAGTTCTCTCCTGACAATATGTCCAGATTAAGACAAAGTCTCATCATCCTTGCCTCCAAGGAGCACTCTGGCTCGATTTCTTCCAAGATAGTTCATGGTACTTTCAATATTCTCCTCCAGCACCGCAATTCAAATGCATCAATTCTTCTTTTTCTTATTCAGTGTCCAACTTTCACACGCACTTAAGCCAATGGGAAATACCATGACTCGGGTCAGGCGCACCTTCGTCCTCAGAGTCACATACTTGGTCTTCAATAATCTAGAGAGGTTGTGTGCAGCACATTTACTTAACATGGTGTGTCATTTGGTCTCTCGACCGCTGCTTCTATGAGCATGGCTTGTGGATCCAAGCAAGCCCAATCCTAGACTACTTCAACCTTTTCTTCAAGTATCATGCCACCTATCGGTCCTGAAAAAGTGGGCTGTCAACCAGCTCCTTTTGGTACAGTGACTCTGTGTATTCTTTCCGCATTCCATTTCCATTGCTGCTCTCGGCATCATTCAATATTGTACCTGTAGAATCTTTCAAGATTGCAACTCAAGACTTGTGTTTTTCTTGAATTCTTTCCATTTCAGAAATGCCCAATGTGTTCTTCCCTTTGGGTTTTCTAACTCTAAGTCTTTGCACCTTTCATTGTAATATTTGGCATTTTTTCTCAAGCTGCCCTTCCACATTTGCTGTTCGGCCTTTTGACTTTGTTTCATCCATTTGCTTTAGCTGCTCTATGATTAAGAGCAAGTTTCAAAGTCTCTTCTGACATCCATTCTGATTTTTGCTTTCTTACCTGTCTTTTTAATGACCTGTTGCTTTCTTCATGAATGATGGTCTGGATGTCCCCCCACAGCTCACACTGACAGCCCAGTGGCGGGGGACCTGCGATGGTACCTACTTTCTCATGCCTTACATTTCTCATCTGCTTTAAGATTATATATGTTAATTCATGCCCAGTCCTTAAACAGCACCTGACACAAAGTAAGAATCATGCATTCTTAATGAGTGTGTTATCACTCCAAAGGGAGGGGTGGGGATGGGGGAGATTAAAATTGGACAAGAAGAAAGGCAATTAAGAAAAAAATCTACAAAGGCTTCTTTGGGGTGCAGAATGGCAAGAAAGTATCGCTGGTTCATTGGTAGAACTTATACCTTCCACGCAGGAGACCCAGCTGGGTCTCCTAAACCATCTGTTAGTAAAGAAAGGTCTGACAATCTACACCCAAAAATCAGCCCAAGACAATCCTATGCGCCATAAGGGTCTGAATCTGTTGTTCTCTCAGTGAGTTGGGGGCTGGCTCAATAGCAGAGAGCAATAACAACAAAACTCACCAACTGATTTCAAGTCCATTCTCATCCATTCTAGCAGCCCTTTAGGACAGACTCAAACCTCCCTCGAGGGTTTCTAAAGTGGGGGTCACAGCTACCCCTTACAGAGTAGCGGGTGGATTTTGAACCACCCTCCATTTGGTTAGCAGGGGAGTGCTTTAACTAGCGTGCAACCATGACTTCTTACCGATAACATGAGGTAGAGGAGACAAAAAAAGACTGACTTTAATTGATCCCATTAATCCTGTTGAAGAACTGATAGAATCAAAGAGGTATAGATTCACATGAGGCCTAATCAATAGCCATTTACCAAGGGTCATATGCATAGTGAGGGAGCCAAGGAAACCAATCCCCTCTTGAGCAGGCTGCTCTCTCAGAGCCAGGAGAGATGGTGAGTGGTGGGTGATGCAGTGAACTGCTAAACACCAGGCCAGTGTTAGAACCTTCCAGCCACTCCAAGGGGAGATGGCGGGTTGAGTGCTCTTGTGGAGACATACAGGCTTCTGAGGCCCCGAGACCAGAAGAACTAGATGGGTTTCCAGCTACCACTACTAACTGCACTGCAAAGGATCACATTAAGGAGTCTTGCATAGAACTGGAGAACAATGTAGAACAAACTCAAACTCACACGAGACCAAGTTTACTGTCCAGATAGAGTCGAGGGCAGCAGTTCTCAACCTGTGAGTCTTGACCCCTTTGGGGGTCAAATGACCCTTTCACAGGGTGTTTTCTGGTGGTCTTAGGAATCGAGACACCATTCTATCTATCTCCAGGTGGGCCTGCCCACATGCAGATGTGCCCACATACCCAGCATGAAGACTGTTACCCAAGCTACACCATACTTCAAGAAAAAGTTTAATTTATTTGTCATTAGAAATAAATATTTCACAATATATAATTATATGTTGTTTTTGTGGTTCATCAATATGCTCTGATTATGTTCAATTTACAACAATAAAAATACACCCTGTATATCATATATTTACATGATGATTCATAACAGTAGCAAATTTACAGTTATGAAGTAGCAATGAAAGTAATTTTATGGTTGTGGGGCACCACAGCATGAGGAACTATATTAAAGGGTCGCAGCATTAGGAAAGTTGAGAACCACTTACTTGCCCTTCAGGTTTGAAACCAAACTCACTGCCGTGGTTAAATATTCAACCCAACAATAGACAGGTCTAAAAGGGAAAATAACCCTAGTGTGATGTACACATTTTAGAATAACCAATCCCTGGAAATGAAAAGGGCAGCATTTACCCAAGGACAAAGTTGAGAAGAGTTAGGAGAAAAGGACAAATGGAAACAGGAAATGTGGGGAAGGAGTGGTATCTATCTTGAGCAAATTACAGTCCATGGCATGAAATGAAATGTGCATGAACTGTTGAATATGAAACTGATGCTCTGTTCTGAAAACCGCCACATAATTTACAATAAAAGTGAAGCAACAACCAGAGAACAGACTTTTTTAAATGCTGTCTCTCTGGTTCATGAGCATGTGTCCACACCTGCTTTTTGCACGAGGAATTATTGGGTGTAACCAGGGAAACTAAGGCCGAGGGAGCTGACACTGGAAGGGACTGGCAGTTATCTTATCACAAACCAGGTTTGGGTTCTTTGTTCCAAACTCAAGTTTAATGGTTTTCCATGCTTACCGTTCCACAGTTGCTTCACCAACTTTCCCCAGACCTGAGACACTGGCCTTTGGTGACCTATTTCCTAGGCTGCCCAAACTTTGCTGCTGCTTGTCTCCCTTTAGCGGGTAGATCTAGCGCTCTGTGTCCAGTAAAGGAAGATGGCTTTCAGGAAATGGACAGCTGTGTATTCATTAACATGGGCAAGGAGAGGTTGTCCAGATGTCTGGCATGACCAATTCTCCAAGCTGCTGATACCAAATGGACACCAAATGTCACCCCTAGCTGACATTTGAAAGTTCCAACAGAAATATCAAAAGGAAGTAATGTTTAAGGTAGCTGGTTCTAAAGCAAAGAGCCCGCAAATCCACTTGTTTTAGAGCAGGAAAGGAAGATATGCATGTTCTAAGCAGCCAGCACACTTAAACATCACAGGAGCTCCTGTTGCCTATCAGATGTTTACATCCCAGAAAGCCCTGAGCGACTTTAGGATGAGCATTCTTCAATATTTTACAACAGCACATCGAAAGAGTTCCTCGCCTAATTAAAATCCTCCCAGTCATTCCAGGGAAGAGCTGCTCATTGGGTTGGATCGGCCTTTTCTTGCTTGGTTGTTTGAGGCTGTAGTATCGGGGGGCAGAGTACCCCCTTCCAGTAGCTCCTCCAGCTGAGGGGGCATGCCTGCAGTTCTGTCACAGGGGATTCCACCAGAGCAGGCCCTGGCAGAGAGCATGGAGCCCAGCAAGTTCAACGTGGCTTTTTTTTGGTCCCTGCCCAACCCGGACACTCCCCTGGACCCAATTAGCAGATTGGAAATAGCATCCAAGTGTGTTAAAACCATGAAGTTAAAGAGAAATAACAGACATGAAAGAATCAAGTGGGAAAAGAGCATTTTGGATACTGCCGGAGCAAGTTCCTTGTCAGAGAGCTAACGAGCCGGAACCAAGTAAGTAGCTACTCCTTAAGCCTCTTTTTACAACGCTGCTGGGGTTCGTTAGCTTGGGAGAATGCACAGAAACTTCCAAAGAAAGAAAGGAAGAAAGGAAAGAAAATGAAATCGTGAGATTTTGAGTGTTTGCAGGTTCAATTTGTTTAATGCAATTTTTAGAGGTTTAATAGTAATGGGGGCATCGTTAATTTCAGCATCGACAAGAAAATGGAAAATGATCTGCTGATTAGTGACACGCAATTCGTTCCTTTAACATGTTCAATTATGTGTGGATGTCACATTACATAACACTGATAATGATTCAACCTGAAGATGAAATAAGGTAGGATAGATCGTGTGTTCTTCCCTTGACTAGTGGACAGTTCATCTCATTAATCTCTCTCGGGTGTGCAGCCTTAAATTGAATAAGCACTGTTATTGAGGGAGATTTATAACCCAAAGACTTCGCTGGCTCACTAAGAAAATCGTACAGTACTATTGTGGAAACCCTTGAAGCTAATCCTTGAGATTTGGATTCATTGTGGCTTGTCATAAGATAGCTCCTGAACCGGTAATGAGTGGTGAGCCCTCTTAGGAACTTAGTACTGTGACAGGACCACTGAAAATAGGCAGTTGATATCCCACTGGAAGGTAAAGCCTTCTCAGCCCAGCTTAAGATTCTTTTTGAAAGCAATGGTGGCCTAAGTGTAAGGGAGTCGATTCATTGATAGTCTTGCCTTCTGAGGGGTGTTCTTGACACACCAGTGTTTTCTCGCTATCCAGAGTGGACTGTCACAGCGTGGTACCAAGTAGCCCCTTACTTGGTATTTGTTGAAAGAGTGAATGGAAGAAAATAAATTCTTTCTTCATTAAAATCCTTCCTGGGGCTGAAGATCTAACAATTGGTATATAAGTACCGTTGATATTGACTTACTTTATGCATTTTTTAAAGGAAGTGTCTGCTACCGTTTGGGGCCATAACGTAAATGTTGAAAAGGAATTGAACAACTCAGTCAATCTAGGATGTCCCACTAAGTCATCAATAAGCTGGTGCTTTTGCTGAAGATCATCCAACAATGCTTGCAGCAGGACATTGGCAGGAGCTACCGGAAGTTCAGATGGGATTCAGAAGATGCGGAACAATTAATATTATTGCTGATGTCAGGTGGATCTTGGCTGAAAGCAGAGAATATCGAGGGAATTTTGCTTGTATTTATTGGTTATGCAAAGGCATGGGGCTGGGTGGATGATAACAAGCGACGAATAGTCTTGACAAGAAGGGGAACTCCAATACGTTTCATCGTCCTCTTTCGGTACTTGTACGTGGATCCCGAGGCAGTTGTGTGAACAGAACAGGGGAATGATGCATGATTTAAACTCAGGAAAGGTGTGTCAGGATTTTATCCCCTCACCATACTTATTCACTTGTATGCTTCCAAAATATATGTAGAAGAATGCGACGTCAGAATGGGAGGATGACTGATTAACCACCTGAACTATGCAGATGACAACCTTGCTTACTCAAAGTGAGGGAAGATTTGAAACACCTATTGATGAAGATCAAGGATTGAAGCCTTCAGTATGGATTACAACTCAATGTATAGAAGACCCAAATCCTCACAACTGGTCCATAGGTAGCATCATGATAAATAGAGAAAATATTGACATTGTCAAGGATTTTGCCTTGCATGGATCCACAATCCATGCTCATGGAAGCAGCAGTCAAGAGATCAAATGCTGCATTGTCTTATGTAAATGTTCTGGACAGATCTCTTCAGAGTATTGAAAAGCAAGGATGTGACTTTGAGGAATAAATATAGGGACCCAAACCATGATAATTTCCATTGCTCATATGCACGTGAAAGTTGGACATTGACTAAAGAGACTGAAGAAGAATCGATGCATTTGAATTGAGCAAAGAACACTAAAAGTGACATGACTGTCAAAAGAACAAACAAATCTTAGATGAAGTCCAGCCAGAATGCGCCATAGAGGCAAGGATATCATGAGACTTGGTGTCAAGTACTCTGGACATGTTGTAGGAGAGACCACATCCCAGGAGAAGGACATCATGGTTGGTGAGGTAGAGAGGCATCGTAAAAGGAAATCCACTGACAAGATGGGTTGACACAGTGGCTGCAACAATGGTCTCAGACCTAAGAAAATTGTGAGAGTGGTGCTGGGCCAGGCAGTGTTTCTTTCCGTTATACATGGGACCACTAGGGGCCAGACCTGACTCGATGGAGCATGACCACAGCAATAAGACAGCATCTTCTCTTGGAAAGTTCCTGTCCTCTTGATGAAGTCTGTTTACTAATAGACTCAAGTTCTTTGAGCTCTGTCTTTGTAGCTTTCTCTCTTGATTATGTCTGGCACCTATTAGAAATACTATAAACACTTTCTGACATATAAAAAGTGTTTACATGAAGTAAAAACCCATGTTACTGAACTACGTCTTGGTGGACCTACTTCTGTCTTTTCCACAAAAGGAGCACAATTATTCCCTCTTCCATTGGAATGTTTTGATGGTAGTTGCAGGCTAACCCTTTGTCCCTCAATTAACTGTTATGTTACACCAAAGAAATATTTCCACTATCCTTTTTACTGGAGTATTGAACTTCTGTTGTTCTTGTTTGTTTGTTTTTTTAAAAAAGTGAGCATGTGATTATTCCCATTTATCATTGCACACTTTAACCATACTGGTTTTTACTCACTTTTATATCGTATTGAGGTTTTTAAAAATTCCAAATCTGTCAGTAATGTTAATGCCATTGTGTTGTATCTTTTACCGATTTGATCAGCAAAGTTGGAACTTGAAAGCTGCGGCTAGTTTGATAGATCACTCAAGGGACCTGTTGTTCCCCAAGGGTGGTGCGAATCTATTGGCTAGCTCTCTTGTGTCATCTTCAGGAGTATGTTAATTTCTCTGTAGTGTTAGACAAGAGTTTAGAAAATATTCAATCTATTGTCCTCTCTATCTGTTTACATATGAAGAAACAGCCATGGCGACATGGCTGGTTAGTAGACAATCCTCTTAAAGCCAAGTCCAAAGGGCACTCAAGGCAGAAGTCATTCTCGAATGCAGCCCAGCTCTCAGTTTCATCATATGCCCAAGGCCAGTGCCCCGACACTGAGAGGTCTTCTTGAAAGCTCCTGTTGTGGATGGCTCCCTATTCTTTTATTTGAAGATCACAGTCTACTGATAATTTAAAGATAAAGCAAAGTGGTGACTTTTTCCTCTTCCTTTTTTCTAAGAACATCAGAAAAATCTCTTCTATTTCTAAATATACAATTTTAAAAGCAAGTATTGTGCTATTGCCTAACAACTGGTAGAAGTAACAGTGAGGATGTATGTGTGCATGGTGTAAGAGAGGTAAATGTGAGGGGAGTACGTGCATATGTACGAAGGAAGTGTGTTGTGTGAGTGTGTGTGTGTGTGTGTGAAGAGGTAGATGTGTGTACATGTGTGTGCACACATGTTGAGGCGGGTATTCATTTTCTTTATACCATAATGGAGAAACAGGTGGTTTTATATATAATAAAAACCTTTCACATACGGGTAAACTGGTCTTCTGTGCAAAGCCAGGGGGGAATGCAGTCTTGCTTTGTGCTCATGTAGTCCCTCCTTTTGATGAGGGGCTGTACTTTTCTTCAATGAAAAGAAAATAGCTCTTTGTGCTTGCTGGCTAAATAACTATTGTTCAGTCGCAAGTCTCATTGTTTCCATTATTCAGTATTTAAATACACGTAATGTCTTTGCTGCCATTAGTCAGTAGTTTCCAAGAGCTGTCTTTCTTAAGCTCTCTGATACTCAGGAGGGAGGGAAGTCTTTCCAAGAGGTGTGTTTTATTACTTGTTACAGTAGAACCAATCCATACAGTTTGCAGAGTTACAAAACACTGGGAAAAGGTGTTCCTCAGACTTTTCTCTGAACGTCATGTTAGTGTGAGACTATGTCTCTTTAAAGAAACTCTTTAAAATCTTTTGTTTCATCAAAATTGTTTGTGAAGAAAACATGAACTTCAGTATTGTTTAACTGCAGTCCAACCGAGGACTATCATATTGCACTTCTAATCAAAAAATAAATTGAACACAGTGGCAGGCTTACAGAAAGGGAGAGAATTTGATTTGATTAGATTAGCTTTAACCTGCCTAGAATAAAACTGTCTGCCTTTCCTGTTATTTGTCAATGTTTATAGCGGCTTTCTCTACAATGCTTTCACTGTTATTTCCAGGTGGTAAAAGGCAGTCAAGCAAAAAAGACACTCATAAATGTCAGAAAAGAGTAAGGTTTTTGCACTTCAAGGGCTCTGAAGGTCAAGTTCAACCCACTTAAGGGAAGCAGACTGATGGGCATGTGGTAGCATATTGTTAAACTGGGGTATTTAGGCGTATAATTTATGTGATGCTAATGTACTTGTCTATCACTTGAAGAAAGCAGAGGCAGAATGCCTTGGAAAAATGATTTTTATTTTATATATTTTGCTTACCTGTTAAAGGCAAAATAATTCAAATTTCCACAATTTCTGATGCGGAAGGGAAGAAGCTCAACTTGTGTTGAGCGATGTCATTCTCTCCTGGCTCCTCCCGTTGTGTCCTTTTCTTCCTGGCACCTGCTCAGCCCAGTCTCTGCCATGTCCTGGGAAACTCTGGGCAGCACTTCCACAAACCATTGAGTTCCCTCCCGCCGCTGGAAACCTTTATTGAAATGTCTTGATTTTCTTTAGAAGAATTTTTTTTACCCTCCACCTGGGAGCCTCAGCAATGAATAGTTTAAAGCTACTGAAAATAGGCATGTTCTTTCATATCACAAAGAGCTTTTTGAAGATTTTTCAAACAAAAGAGAGCCAAAGGTTGTACTTCAGGTTGCTACTAATTTGGCCCTGTGTAGTTTAAAACCCTTGGGATGGTCTACCAAGTTTTTTTCTTTTTAATTTGGATATGTTGGAGCTGAATCCTATTAATTTGGGTAAGAAGCCGCACACCCGTGTGTGTGTGTGTGTGTGTGTGTGTGTGTGTGAAGGGGGAGGAGGGACAAGAAGACACCCAAAGTTGATTCCTATGAGGCAGAAGTTGGACATGTCTCTACGCTTGACCTGTTCACCATATGTTCCAGACAGCATTTTGCTTCTCTGCTGGTTTTGATAAATTGTTGCAATAGACACACACAGAACTTACAGAAAATAATTACATTATTGGGTTTCCTAGGAATGCAACAGGTTACAATGCATGACCAGGGGGGACTCGGATAACATTTCTTCTATTCGGACAGACTCTTCCTAGCAGTTCCTGCAGGCACCCCTCTCTCTGGCCCTCAGCTTCTCCAACCAGTAACCTGGTGGCCTCTTTTCTGCTTGGAGAAGTGACACAAAACTCTTTCCGTTCTGTCTCTAAGTTCCCGGAATGATCCACTCGCCAGGTCACCTTGGTTTGAAGACACTGAGCTCTTTCCCCAGGGGCCAGCAGGTACAGTCCCACCAGTGCACAGGTGTGCCCTGCTTTGCCAGCAAACCTGCCCAAAGGTGCTGCTCGTGGGTTTGTGCCATCTTGTGCCAGTCTCCTGAGTCTGCTACTATTCTTGCTGGACCGCTGCTTCCCACCGTCTCACAAAGCTTTCCCATGGCACCTTCACAGATTTCATGGAAAAATTCCCCTATCTTTTCATTTCATTTTTCTGTGAACTTTAAAAAAATTCTCTCTGGTTTCTGCTTTGGTGCTGAGGAGATTCAGCACGAGATCTTGGGCCCCAAGGCAGGCTGCACTCTTGGTTCTTCTTTCTTAATGGAGTTTGATTCCTCTTTCCTGCCATTGGAATGGCTCAAAGTCTAATAGATGGCCATACTGACCAATCCCTGTGCTAAGGTTCCATACATCTTATTTGCATAACCCCTACCCCAAAGGATGCCACGCACACTAACTACATTATTACCAAGCTATCCAGACCCCTGTGGGACCATGTAAGATTTCATTTTTGCATAGCCATACCACATCTTTTGGTGGGAGTTATAAAACTGTAGCTAGAAAGGTCACCTCAAGTAATTCATGGCACAGAAATGTGCACATGCACGCATGTCCCCGCTTCTGTTAAACTGAGTCCCCATAGATATAAATTGGTTCCCACAGATTTAGAATGAACAGGGAGAGATAGGGAATAGGGAATGTCACAGACAGGTGGTGGAAGGTGCATTATATACGTGCACTATCTTCAAACTTGCCTGTACCTCTGAGACATGAGAGGTTACTTTCCTTGTTTCCCAGATGAGAAGGTAAGCAGTGCATCAGCCAAACTCCTGTCTCCCTAGCCCCAGGGTTAGCTCCCGAGAACTTGGGAGAGGAGCATGGAAACCTAGAGGTAGACATGTTTTGCTTGGGAAGTGCCTATGTGTGCTTGTGTGTGTACATGGGCGGGAGGGAGAAAACACGTCTTTGTATAATAAAATGATCCAAGAAGTATAATTAACATTTAATGATAAATGTTCTGGTGCTTTCTTGTCTCTGTAGGGAAAAAAAGTTTTGGGGGTCATTCCACTTAGATCTTGACTTATTGTATTTGTTTTCTGAACTAATTTTTTCTACTGACCCTTCACTTGTACTCCCTGCCAGTTTCCATTCTCTAACTTCTGATTGCCTTCCATATACAGAAAACCTTTGACCCTTGAATTCCAGATCATGCTTTGTTTAGAAACCTAAAATGTTTGAGTATTTGGTTAAGCAATAATCCATGTCATCAACAAATGTTTGCCTGAGCACCATGGGCACACCAGCTGTTATACTAATGTCCTCTTTGTGGTGGCACAGCCTCTCCATACATGCTGGTGACTTGTGCAAATGAGCAAATCCCTTTTATTCTCATTTTCCTTGTTACAAAATGAATATATTTTTTAAATGGCCTATTAAGGAAATCTCCCGGAGTAGGGAATACCAGTCTCTGGCAGCATTTGTGTCAGGCTCTCGCGTTTGTGAAAGATGGACTTTTTATAGGTTTTACCCAACTTCAACCTCTGACTCCTGTGAGGAAGGGGCTCGTATCATCTTTTCATTTAGGGCAGAGCCATCTGGAGAGAGGGACTACTCTGTGCAATAGGGAGTAGAGACTAGAATTCAGTTTTGCAATCTCCAAATCGCTAGTTCTTGACACTACCTTGCCTCTTGAAAAGGATTAAAATAAAACATCCAGAAATAACAGGGCAGCTAGCTTTCTACATTCAGTGACAATTGTTTCTCCTGTAAAGAACTGACGCTAATTGTACTCGTTAGATTTATTGGTTTACCAACACTTCCTCAGCACTTTGTATGCGCTAAACGATGAGTATCCACAGCCAGGTATGATATGATGTTCCCCTGAAGGCATTAGACAGACCTAGAACTAAAAAAATACAGGCTTTGTGAGATAAGACATTCTCAAGGTATAGCAGAAAAGTCACTGGCTTTTCTACAACCCTGGTTTGAATCTTGATGTCACTGCTTATTATCTGTTAGGAAAATGATTTCATTCCTTTGACCAATGATTTCCTCATTCCTGTGAAATGAGAGATGTGGTATTTACTCAACGTATGGTTGTAAAGGGTGTAGGTTTTGTGTGTGAAGAGCCCAGCACAACTCCAGACAAGAGTAGGTGCTCAGAACTGGTACTATAGTTATGCGTGACCAAAGCAAAATATGTGTGCGTGTGTATCTATATTTACAGCTGTGGATTCCCTAAGGGACATTGATTGCATAATGATTATGCTCTCAGCTCCTAACAGTTCAAAACCACCAGCCACTCTGAGTGACAAACAGCTGGACATTTGCTCTTATCAAGATTATAGCCTAGGAAACACCGTGGGGGCAGTTCTACATTTTCTGGTGGGCTCATTGTGGGTCTGAATTGACTCATTGGCACATGGTCACAATGCTAGACTCCCCAAGAATGCAGAGAGTAACTTTCTGGTGAGACAGGGTAAAGAGTGAAAAAGAGTAGAGGGTGATTTTAGAGTCTAAAGAAAGGCTTGATTTGATTTGCGGTGGTTTTTCTTATCCCACTTGAAACTGGAATTGTAAGTAGAAGAAACTATTCTAATGTTCGAAACCATCAAAAGGATGACATTTCTCAAGAACCACAAGAAGCGGCCTGTGACTAAGACACAGCGTGTGGGCCTGGGAGGTTGGGGGATGAGGCTGGATGATCAGTCAGGAGTTGGGTCATAATGGAGTGTTTACATCATTCTCTGGTGACCAGTGATTACGTCTTGGGTTGCTAACTGCAAGATGGATAGTTCAAAACCACCCACTGCTCTGCTAGTGAAACATGAGGCTTTCTACTCACCAAACAGAGTTCTGGGAACCAACAGAGGCAGTTCTACCCTGTCCTATGGGGTCTTTATAAACCAGAATTGATTTAATGTCAGTGAGTGAATTGAGTTACATTATTCCAATCCACCTGGATTTTATCTTATGGTACAGACAGTATATTCTTATGTAAATATAAATGAAAGGCTGGGAATGAAAAGGGTTGAAAGAACATATTTTGGTTGTCAAGTTCCTGATTGTATGTAAAGAAGAGGAATTTCTAAAAATTTACCTGAAAAGCTCAGAAATTATAAGCATTGACCAAGAATCCTCACAAATGATCAATAATAGAAAGCTACAGCTTTATGTCGGAAATGTGATGAGCTGCAAAGCATTAGTTGTAAATGGAATGGAAACCCTTTGAAGCTCCCCCATAGGGCATGAGCAAGCTTCAGAAACCAAAGCCCACAATTTGCATACAGAGCCCAAATATCTCAGGCCAAGGCACTCTGGGTCAAGTTTTGTCCACGACGTGGAAATTCTGAAGCAGCAGCAGTAGGACCCAAAGTGTGTGATCTCCAGGTGGAACACTTACAGTTTTAGCCTGGCAGGCAGCATAAATGTTGACACTGTCTTGCATCCTGTGTGGGGCCCTTTCTCATGGGAGTGGTATCTGGCTTCCCTTAGCAGGAAAAGAATTATTTGTTTTCTTAAGCTTCTCTTTATGTCCTGGAGACAGATTCTAAAAGCTCCTAAACTATTTTGATTTTGAATTCTCACAAAAGTATTTTTTTTCTTTCATAGTAATTCAATATAAAAGGCAATAAAATTGATATATTCAGAAGTATTCAGGACCCGCTATCAGCACCACATGGGAATAAACTATCTTGCCACTTGCCCGTCCCATGGGGGAAAGAATCACAATTCACATATAGAACATAGTGTGCATGTTTGCCTCCATTTTGCTTGTATTGGCTGCTCTGCTAAAAGGCAGATTTTTTTTCTTTGGCAGATAAAAGCTGCCCTATCTTGCTGAACTGCTCATATATTTTGCTCTTGAAGTAAAAGCTTTGTCAAAATCAGGAGCAAAGCCTGATTTGCAAAATATCATCTAAAAATAACAAAACACATGAAAATGTCAAAATATGCTAAGAATATGGGCCAACTTTAAGCTTTAGAAAATTACCTAACAGATTCAGCAAAGGATGTTTTTAAGGGAATATGAAACATGTATTCTCTAATTCTTGTGAATTAGAGGTTAAGTTCTGCAGAAGACATGGGGCAGTGTGTGTGTGTGTGTGTGTAGCTGGCTTTTCTCTTCTTACTGTATTAGGGTGATGCATCTGAGATGAAAGCAGGTGAGCCACATGGATTTGGATCAGGTTTACTGCACAAACGTTCCCTCAATATCCCACGCTTCTAGGAATTTTTACCTGAGGCTTCGGGGTTGGATGGCTTTTGCCAGTGGGAAGAGATTGCAGACAAGATAGACATGGCTTCGGCTTTCCAAGATCTCATAGTCTAATGGGAAGGGAATGAAGCAAATGGATGTGGTTCAGGAACCCTTGGATGGCATGAAAGGTTGGAGGTTCGGATCCACTCAGAGGCGCCTCAGGGGGCTGATCTGGAGATTTGCCTGCAAAAGGTCACAGCTTAGGGCCTCTGGAGTATACTTCCACTCTGTACCCTTGGGGTTTCCAGAATTCATTCCTCAGCTGTTAACAAATTCATTGGGAGAAGTCTGCCTCACTTTCGATGCAGAAGATCTGCATTTGATTTTTGGACTGTGAACGTCATGTGCAGCCACCGCCTATCTCTCGATGGAAGCTTGTGTGTTGCAGTGATGTTGAATAGGTTTTAGCAGAGCTTCACTAGAAAGGTCTGGCTGTATGCTATCGAAATTCAACCCCATGGATGGCACTCTGAGTCATGGGTGACTCAACAGCAAACAATTCTGACAACAAGGAAGTCATCCAATTGAGTCAAGAGGTATACACAGGGGGTCCATGGGTGAAAATCGGGCCATCCTTTCTTCTAAGGAACATTCAAGTTGTATTTCTTTGGAGGCTAATTTGTTTATTGTTCTGGCAAACACAAAAACAAGAAACAAAACAAACTTCTTGCCTTTGAATTGATTATGACTGCTATAGGTCAGGATATAGCTGTCCTTGTGAGTTTACAAGACTGTAACTTCTTTTTAAAAATATTTTACTAGGGACTCATACAACCCTTCCATACATACATCAATTGTGTAAAGCACATTTGTACATTCTTTGCCCTAATCATTTTCAAAGCATTTGCTCGCCACTTAAGCCCTTTGCATCAGGTCCTCTTTTTTCCCCCTCCCTCCCCACTCCCCCTCTCTCATGAGCCTTTGATAATTTATAAATTTTGTCATATCTTGCCCTGTCCGATGTCTCCCTTCACCCCCTTTTCTGTTGTCGGTCTCCCAGAGAGGAAGTCACATGTAGATCCTTGTAATCAGTTCCCTCTTTCCAACCCACTCACCCTCTACTCTCCCAGTATTGCCCCTCACACCCCTGTTCCTGAAGGGATCATCCGCTCTGGATTCCCTGTGCCTCCAGCTCCTATCTGCACCAGTGTCCATCCTCTGCTCCATCCAGACTTACACGGTAGAATTCCGATCATGGTAGTTGGGGGGTGGGGGTGGAGAGGAAGCATTTAGGAACTAGAGGAAAGCTGTATTCTTCATTGGTGCTACATAACACCCTGACTGACTCATCTCCTCCCCTAGAACCCTCAGCAAGGGGATCTCCAGTGGCCGACAAATGGGCCTTGGGTCTCTACTCTGCACTTCCCCCTTTCATTCACTATGGTAAGATTTTTTTTCCTGATGATCCCTTCAATACCTCGTGATTGCACAGGCTGTTGTGCTTCTTCCATGCGGGCTTTGTTGCTTCTGAGCTAGATGGCCGATTGTTTATCTTCAAGCCTTTAAGACCCTAGACGCTATATATTTTGATAGCCGGGTACCATCAGCTTTCTTCACTACATTTGCTTGTTCACCTGCTTTGGCTTCAGCAGTTGTGTAGGGAGGGTGAGCATCATAGAATGCCAATTTAATAGAAGAAAGTATTCATGCATTGAGGGAGTGCTTGAGTAGAGGCCAAAGGTCCTTCTGCCACCTTAATACTTAATAAATATAGGCACATAGATCTATTTCCCCATCCTCATATATATATTTGCATATGTACATGTCTTTGTCTAGACCTCTATAAATGCCCTTTGCCTCCTAGCTCTTTCCTCTATTTCCCTTGAATTTTCTCCTGTCCCACTATCATGCTCCTCCCCACCTGGGTTTCAGCTATACCTCTTCGTTAACTTATCCTTGATCATTCCCTACCAGGCCTGCCACACCCACCTCGCCACCAATGTGGATCCCTTGTTCTTCCCTTGTCCCTGGGTTGTTAACACCACTTCCTTACACCCCACCTTCCCCTATCCCATGTCCTCCCAGAACTGTTGGTCCCATTGTTTTTCCTCCAGATAGTTCATCCAGCCTATCTTATTTAGACAGGCCTGACAAGACTGTAACTTCTATGGGAATAGAAAGTCTCCTCTTTCTCCCTCAGTTCAAGACACAGTGAGTATTCTTCACCGACACCACAATTTGAATGTATTGTTATCCCTTACCAATTGAGTCTGTTTTCTAAATTTGGAGAAAAAGTATTTTCTCTCTTCACAACTACATATTGCTAAATTCTTCTCTCCGAAACTGCTTCTGTGTATATTTTCATGATAATATCTACTGAACCAATATGAATATTTGGTTTATAGAATCAACAAATAATATTTAGAAAAAAATCAACTTTATGCATTCATATGTAATATTCAAAACCAGATTCTCCCCTGAAATATGCATAGAAATGAAAAATTTCAGACTTTCTTTGCTTGGAGTAGCACAATTTCTGATAACATTGCGTGTTCTCAACAAAGTAACTCAATGGATCTTTAAAATTCCCATTGTGAGGGTCAGGGCTTGAGCAAGTATGTTAACTCATCATGCCCATGTAGGAGGAGGTTTCAAAGATTTCATGGAAATTTTAAATTATATTTTAATCCCATTTTTTGCACTTTTTAAAGACCTCTTGTCTGTATAGGAGGCTGAACTTGTTCCTATTCTGTACAACTGGGTGGAAACCTATGGAATCTAGCTTCCAGCCGTAGGTTAAAAAAGGAAATAATCTCTCTGGGAAACTGTCTCTCAGCAGGTGCAAAATAGCTGCAATCAGGTAGGCCCGTGGTAAGTGGCAGCTGCTATCTGAGGAGTTGAAAGATCACAAATTCTCACCCCATTTCGATTTCAATTATGTAGACACCAGCTTCAATTTGCAAGTGTCTGCAGGCATGCCTAACTCAGACATGAGCTGAGGGCTTCGACCCAGAGTGGGAGCTGTGCACACTGCTATGCTACAAATCTTTTCTATGGTGACACCACTCTGACCAATCAACGCCATCAGCCACCATTATGGAGTCATTGAACTTGGGAGGCAGCAGGGATCCTAGGAAGCATTCCCTTATACACATGAAGAATGGGAAGCCTACAGAGGTTAATGGACTTACCCACGGTTATCCAGGCTTTAGTTTTGTCAAGGGGTAGCCTCCGGCCTCAGCTGCTCTTGTTCGGTGCTAGGGTGAGATATTTGTAACGAAATACCACACCCTGGGTGCTTTGAATGCCCACAGGTCTGGAGGCTTTAAGACCAATTCAACAGGTTCACCAAGCCAGTGCACATCCCAAGTATTTAAGGGAAGACCCTTTCTTGTCTTTCCCCATTTCTGGCCCCCCAGACATTCTTTAGCTGGTTGATGCCTTCTTAAAGCTGTTCTTCCTCTTTTATAGGTTTATTGGGTGTGTGCTAGTGGCCTCATCTTAACTGATAACGTTTTAAAGACCCCAGTTCTAAACAAGGTCACACCCTGGTTTTAGAGGTTAGGGTGGAAACATCATTTGCGTGGGCACATACAGTTCAATCCAAAGTATGTGAGAGATTCACGTGCTCTCATTGAGTCGTATCCGAACTGCCTAGAGAATAATATACCAAGGATTCTGAACTTGCATCCTGACTTGGTGAAATAGCGCTGTGACTGATTAACAATGTCTCTGGGGAGAATGACGCATCATGTGCTATGTAGTGGCTGAATTTCATCAAACGTGGGGTGCTTGGTGGACATTAGATGATGACTTTGTGAAGTAAAATATGCTCCATAACCAAGGGCTGTAGGGTCTTCCAGGAGCAAGAGCGTCACGGAGGAGGTAACATTTGGGTTTGGCCTTGGAGAAGAAGTGACTGGTTGAGGAAGGAAAGAAGAGGGCATTTTGTAAAGAAGGAGTAGCTGGTGCAGGCACGCTGGTGGCGGAAATCCTGGTGATAACAGTGAGATGAGGAAGTGTGCGATGCACTGGCTGCCTGCTCTATGCTGTGCTTTAGGCCGGGGTCTTTGCATTTTATCTCCTTCTTTAATCCTCAGAACCACATAAAGCCGCATGATTTTACAGACCAGGTGTCAAAGATGAAGAAAATTAAGATGAACTAAGTACATCTAGGCTTGACATTCTGATCTCTGGGACTGGAAGCATCTTCAGTGGTAACGTCTCAGAGGCACCAGTAGACAAGAAAGCGTAAGTTATGAGAAAATGTGGAATAGGGAAGGATAGATGGCTAGTTTGGATTTAGACTATTGAATTTGAGTGACCTCAGAAACATTCAGATAGAGATGTCTAGTAGGTCCTGGGAAGTACAACTTTGATCGATATGGTGACCTGGTGATGGGAAAAAAACCATGCCAAAGACCCATTGCTAACTGATTGTGCTTCTAGACTGCTGCTTACCAGTGGAGATCTTCTCCCATGTTATTCTAGCACCGGAGGCTAGAAGCAATAAGGTAATATGCTTTATGTTGCATGAGCAATTCAAATTACTGCCAATACAATATTAAATCCAGAATTGATAGGAAGACTGTCTTACTTAGAAATTCAAGTGTTCTTGGCACAATACTATTTATGATCACCATGAGACCTGTGCTCTGGCAAAAGTCTGCTTAGATTTCAGAAAAAGGCTCTTTAATATTTATGTGTTATGTTACTAGGGCTCAACTCTGACCTACGAAAGGATAGCAAATGTTCCTTAGAGAGATGCTGGGCGGTACATTAGCTGATAACTATGCACGGGGGGATAGGGTGCAGTATGTTTGTGTGACGGATGATCTAAGTAATGTTTAAATAGTGAAAAGGTGTGAATAGTCCAAACAAGAAGTAAAATTGTGAATTCCAATGTCCTGTACATGACGTTACTGCTCTGTCATCCTGTTGTTGTTGTTGTTGTTTAAACTCCTTGGGGTAGAGGGGAGGGACAGGTGTTAAATAGTGCCCAGGCACCATTTCAGATTCTCTTGATTCCCTAGAGGTATAGATGATAAGGATGAAGATAATGACAATAAGGGCAATACCACCTAATTTCACTGATTTTTTAAAAAATAGTATTTTATTGTTTTTCGGTGCAGGTTTATACAGCCATTTATTTCCCATTCAACAGTGTCTGCGCAAGTTGATCGGCGACTGCGCTCACAGTTTTCATAAGGCATAAAGGTCTCAGGATTTCCTTTCTAGTTGTTCCATTGCCATAATTTAGCTTCTCTCGTCCTTAGCATGCCCCTCTTACTTTAAAATAAATATCGACTGCTTGGTCTTATACGGAACTTTTTAAAAAGAATACAGCCCTCAGGGCTGATTTTGTTTATATTTGAACCAGTCGGTTATTCAGCTATACTGTGATGCCAGGGACTGCTTTGGGGTCAAGGTTAAACAGTATACAATAGTCTCAGGGAGTGTTCCAGTCTCAACTGCGTCCAGTAAGTCTTTTTCATTTGATTGTTTTGTGTTTTGTTTGTTTGTTTGTCGTAGGGATTTTGACATTCCGTTTCACATTTTTATCCCACCTATTGTGGCTCTGATCAAAATGGTCATTAGTAGTAGGCAGGTACTGTCTGGTCCTTCTGGTCCCAGAGTCGATGAGACAGTGGTTTTTGGAGTGTGGACTATTGGTCCGATAGACTAGTTTCTTCTTTGGGTTTATTGTTTCCTTCTTTCTCCCTTCCTCTGGAGGCACAGAGATCAATAGCTGTATCTTAGAGTGCAGTCCCACTCACTGCAATCAGGTCGATTGTGATTCATAGGACCCTCAGAGGGCAAAGTAAGGTGCCCTGCTGAGTTTCCAAGACCACAACTCTTTATGGAACAGAATGTCTCATCCTTTCCTCAAGGAACAGATGGTGGTTTCAAACTGCTAACCTTTTAGATTATAATAAATAGTCCTCCCTTTATTCAGGGAGTTTATATTCCAAGCAAGAATCAAAGAGATACCTGAAACTATGGCTACAACATTCATTTTATACACACACACACACACACACACACACACACACACACACACACAGGCCGGATACCTTGGGTTCCCTGGATGGGCAGCATTGACCTTTATAATGACAGAGGGTGTGGTCAATTGTGTTTCCAGGCTCTCACTCATAGAGAAGGCAGGCCCTGGCTCCAGGGCTGAGTTTTCATCATGGTACTTGTAGTAACACGTGGTTCAGATCATTTGGGACAGAAGTTGACCACCAGTAACTGAAACCTTGGATCAGCGGGCACTACTATATTACACAGATTTTTAGATTTCCCCCACTTTTTTCTGTGTCTCAGAGTGGTATGCATTGCACCCGGTAGCACAGAGAAGTTATCTACCAGCCTTCTTCCTGAGACGATCTCTGTTATTTCAGCTCGTAACCTGGGGATACTATCAACCTGAGACCCTTTAAAATATTGGCTGGGATGTTTTGAGTCATATTGGTAGTATGAACTCTAATCAAAACCTGCATGAGTGCTTGCACTTCCAATTCTATGGAGACATTCTTTTCCCCTCATGTCTATGCATGGCAGCCTTATTTCTAGAATACTCCACTCAGAGATGTAGCCTTTTGGTGTCCTGGGTTTATGCTGAGGTGTCTTACTAGGCTTCTTTCTTGGGGACTGTAAAGGAGTGTGCTGTGACTCACAATCGATCATGAGTAGGACGTGATGAACTACTGTACATGTTCCCTTCTATGGAACACTCTCCCCCAGCCAATAGTCCTGCAAGGGCACTGGATAGCCAAGTCAAAATCAAGCCGCTGTCTTCATGTTGGTGTGGACTCGTAGTGACCCTACATGGCACAGTAGATCTGCTATATAGGATCTCCTTGGCCATAACCCTACAGAGACAAACTACTTTGCTTCTATTGGAGTGACTGGTGGACTTGAACCAAGTCATTCCTAGCCATTCTATTAAACCAGAAAGACCAAGTCTGTTGTAGAGTCAGCCCTGCCTCTAGAAGACCCAATGTGTGCTGGAAGAGATCTGTGCTTGACTGAGTTGTCAATGGCTGATTTGGGGAATTGATTCACCAGCCTTTTCTTCTAAGGCACCTCTGAGTGGATTTCAATCTCCAATGTTTCAGATAGCATCCAAACATCTACACATTTGCATCACCCAGGGATTCCAGCAAGCATATTATTCCCCGCCCCCACCCCCACCCCCGAGTTCAGATGAGCAAACAGAGCCATAAAAAATAAGCAATTTTCTCAGGGTGGCTCATATCCTATGCTGGCCCATGTAATGGAATGTAACTGCGCCGGTGCACAGCGTAGATTACTGTGAGGATGCATGTCCTCCCTGTAAAAGTCCTTGGCACCCTGTCTGAAAATGGATGAGCACATAACAAATGACCACACATTCTCTTCCCCCAGAAAATGAGCATTGCCCTTCTTGGAAGGACAAAATATCTTTTTGTTATCCATTTCTCCTATCATGATGTGGGATTCTATGTTAAGTGGTATCATCCTCAGACAAGAGTGGACTTTCTAACAAAAGAACTCCCATAAATCTTTTCATGATTTGCCACCTAAAGGATGTCACTCAGCAGTTTTAGTACCATTCAGATTTACAGGTTCATCTATTACGAGAACTCCAAAGCAATTCTCAGTAAAAAGTTCAGTTTAACAAACGTTCAGGGTCTTCTCACTTCACTTTATATTTCTCACCCGAATCCTCCCCCAGCTCTCCAGGATACCCATATCAAACACACATAGACATCAGCATAAGGGGAAATGTAATACATTGTGAGAGACCCTCCGCTTTTACCTCTACTGGTAAATAATCTTTTGTAATGATCCTAACCTGAAATTTTTACCACTTAGCAGAGAAATTTTTAGTTTTGCTTTTATTCTTTCCTTTTCACTTAAAAGCATTTTGCACACATATTCTCTGTCTCAGTGCAATGGGTTGGCATGGGCTGGAGCACAGTGACGTTGGCGTTTAGTTTTAGTGTCTTGTCAGTTCCAGATACTGTAGCGTGCTACCCGTGTGAGAGAGCTAAGAGAGATGTTTCTTAGAGGTTGTTCATGTTTTCAAGGAATTCTCAAAGACAAAACCTAAGAAGGGTTTTATTTCTTTCCGATTTCTCTCTTCCTCCATCACCATTCTACTGAACCCAGCCCCGCCCACTGTTGTCCTAGAACTGGGAATCAGAGCGGAATAAGAAGGAATTCTAGAAGGAAAAGCATTTGAACTTGTATTTGAGCCGGTGGTTACATGGATGGTAGGACATAGCAGGGAGTGCGGGGCAGCAGAAATGGGGCAGAACAAAGCTTTTGGTGAATAATGATAAGTCTGGCTTGCAATGTGGAGGGTTGGGAGGTCGATTGCAACCAGCTGCCTTCCATCCTTCCTTCCCTAGTTCGAGAACCAGGAGAGGTGATAGATGTCGGTGTGTTTGAGACGAGAAGACCAATGGAGCACAGTGAAAGATTACGTAGATACACAGGAAAATAAGAAGTCAGAGGTGGTGTGATCCTCATACTGCTGTCTGCCTCGCCTTTCTGTTTTGCTAACTCTGTGACACCCTCCTCACGGACATCGGGGCCACCAGGATTCTTCTTATGCTTCACTTCTGTGTTGCCACTACTTTGAACTTGAACATTTTAAAAACTCATCTATTGAAGAGTGCAAAGAGGCAAGGCAGACCCTTTAGCCGAAAGCAGATAAGTCCAGTCAAGAGTTAAAGTGGTTGAGAATAAGGAAGAAGACCTGCTCTGTTTCCTTCATTCCGAGTTCACTGGGACTTTTCTTCCCTTGATAGAACGCTCCAGCTGAGCGAGAGGAGCAGGTGAGTATATTTCTTCCCATCAAATCTACCCTTTAATGAGGAGAACATGTATCTTCAATGGCATCTGCCCTGTCTCACCATTGAACCTGCCCTGTGATTAAGTGTTTAAGTGTCCATCTGTCCAGCCCCAGAGGGACTGCTCTCTAGGCCCGCTATCGCACACATTCGCTGTCATTCTTCAACTCTAATCTGAGCTTCTGAACAAGGTTGATGCCTTGTTGCTGCTATTGGAAAGGTTATGTGTGGAAGCAAAAGACAAAGATGAGGAGGCAAAAGGAAATAAAGCTGATTTTATGTGACGCTACCAAATGAAATAGACTCAGCGCGTCTAGCTGTGGTTGTTTTCATTGGAAACTATAGCAGTTTAAACATGAACCGGGCCAGGGAAACCAAATCCACCCCCTCGAATAAGGTAAACGTGCAGGCACGCTACACACTCATTCAGGTTTTCATTATGTTTTAAAAACAGGTCTTAGAAAATTCAGGGTGACCCCTTATCCTGCTCTCTGACAAACTCGTAGCGCTTGTGTTAACTTGAACTTGTAGGTTTGGCAGTTTTATAGCTTTGAGGGAAATCTCCCGGAGCAGGGGTGGGAGCAAGAAAATTTGGGCCACCTGTGATTTGTCTTATGCACTCGCTTTTTCACAGAATAATTTAAGACAATGATACCCATGAGAACACTATTGCCTTAGTTTTTGTTTGTTGGATTTATACTTACTGGCATACAGCCATATCCCAGCTGGTCTATGTGAAATGGGCTCCAAATCCTTCGCCCTCCCTGCCCACAGCCCTAGTCTCTTTGTTATGTGGCGGTCAGTGATGCCAGGCCTTGCTTTTCCTGCCACCCTCCTTTCATCCAGGGCTCCACTGGTCTTTTCCCTCTTTGAGTATCTTGAGGCTAGTGCCCACTAAGGCCGTCTGCTGCTATTGTCTTCGATGCAGAGCACAGCGCTGACAATTTGTATTCCTCTCTTCGCTGGTCACAGTGAGGGGCAGGAGGAGTTGCAGGTTATGGGGCGAAAGGGCAGGCAAAAGCTACAGGTCAGGAGGAGGCTGTCCCAAGGTCAAGTGCCGCAGAGATTTTGAGAGCCAGAATAGATAAGGACATGTTGATCTTTCATTCTGCGCTCTGCTCTTAGGGCGCGAGGTGAACCTGGCGTCGTGACGAAGAAGCTGGAAGGAAGCAGCCACCGGAGTGGTGGAGGGAATTGGCCAGCCAGCTACACTCTCTCCTGAGAGGATAACACAGTCACTGTCCCCCAAAACATGGAGGGAGGGCCATGACAAGGGGGCCCTCAGGATGTGTTCCTTGATGAGCCCCCCTGGGACAGAAACCCCCGTATCAGAATGATGAACCTGGCAAGGGGAGGCAGGCATCACCAGTCTAGCCTAGGGCTACCAGAAGGGCGGTGACTGCTGCCCCCTGGCTGAGCCCTAGGAGTCAGTCAAAAGTCCCCTGATGGCCAAAGCTGTGTCACCGTTTCCTGCATACCTACCCACCATGACCTCCTCCACTGCTGAGAGCGACTGCTGCCTCTTAGCAGCGCCAACCTTTAAGCTGCTCCTCTGGACCGCAGGGTCTCAAATCTTGCCTCGCACCCACAGGGCCCGCAGCCTCAGGGACCATGTGAGGCCCACTGAGACATAGGAGCTCAGTCATCCCTTCTCAGTGAGGCCCCCAGACACGGGGTGCAAGGTCAGCCGCTTCAGAAGCACCACGTCCTCCACATTCTCAAGGTAGTTCGCTATATTGAAGATACGCTATCACTTGTAAACCAGAGCTTTGTGTTGTTTTATTTTTAACAAAGCTAGCAACGTCTTACTGAGTACTCAGGTGAGTCTTCAGTGAACCGAAGGATCCTGGAATTGTGGTGTGACAAGAGAGGCCCTGCTATTGTACCATGTCTATTCCGACAGCCTGTCTGCTGTCGGACTTCGAACCATTGACTAACAAAGGTAGCGGTGCTCAACCTGTGGGTCGTGACCCCTTCGGGGAGTGAATGACCCTTTCACAGGGTCGTCCAATTCACAACAGTAGCAAAATGACAGTTATGAAGTAGCAATGAAAATAATTTTATGGTTGGGGGTCACCATCACATAAGAAACTAAAAGGGTCACAGTGTTAGGAGGCTTAAGAACCACTGAACAAAGGAAACCTAACCTTCCCTTGTGGAAATGGAGGGGCAATTGCTTTATCTTCTTGAGTGTTGGCCCATGGCATTTTGTGGTTATCTTATTTGTACTGGGAATAAAGCCAGGTTTAGGCAAACGGAATTTAAATATCGTGCAAATTACTGATTTTGAAGTAAATTCAATTACTACACCTCAGGTGAAACTTTTAATTTTCCTTATATTAGGTATTGTTTCTTGACCAATCGCCTTGCACAATTTTCTTAGGGCTGGTACAAATTTCTAAAATTCCTAAGCCACTTTATGTGTGTTCTATCCGTTTACCATAACACCTCAAAACTCAGTTTTTAAAATCAAAGCTGATCCCGTCTACCCACATATAGACCTCTTCTTTTGCATCTACCGTGAAGAAGAGGCCCCTTAGCATAGTCTGTAATATCTTCCCTGGTTGAATTCCTTCCAGCCTATTTAGTTCTGTTCCCTCCATCCTCTCCAATGTCTGCTGTAAAATTTAGTTTCTTCTACCTTCTTGAATCATCTTAATCAGGCTCCTGGATTCTGACATGGCTGCTCATTCCCCCATGTTGACCTTGCTTGACTTTCACTATAATGATTATAACCAACTGGTGGCATACTGGTTACCCATTGGGCAGCTAATAGCAAGGTCAGCAGTTCAAAAGCACCAGTCGCTCCACAGAGAATGACAGGGCTTTCTACTCCCCAAAAGAGTCCCAGTGTCAGAAACTCACCTGGGCAGGTCTGCCCTGTCCTGTAGGGTGTCTCTGAGTCAGCACCAACTGTACGCAGTCAGGTGTTTTATTTGTGCTTCCTAGGGCCGGCTGTCCATTAAAAGCTCAGGTACAAGGGAGTCGTTTGGGCTTCCAAAAGTTCCTGGAAAATTCTATTATCTTCTAATCTCATTTTTCCATTAACTTTTTGATGCCCTCTCCTATTTCTTGACCCACCCAGGGTTTCCCACCTACTTTTGATCCTCTTTCCTTTGCTCCTCTTTGAGATATGACTGTATTCCCCACAGTTTGCTTTAGCAGAACAAGCAGAAGCCACGCAGGCTGTCGATTCAATAGATATATTAAATGAAGATTTTAGCTTTCTACTCTGAGCTTGGCTTATTTGTCCTTGTACAAATGGGAAGAGCCTTTATTGCATTCAAGTTCAGGGTGAGCCAGTTTTGGTACATGGCCAATGACACAGGGTAAAATTATATTGATAACACAACTGATTAAAGGGGAGAAAAATTAGGATATGATAAGATCACAAATAAGCAATGATAAAACTCATTAATATGTGGGGTGATTGAACACTGATATAAATAACTGACACTGTATTTATTATTTGGGTAAATAATATTTGTATTTATTATCGGGTAAATGACAAACATGTGTGATATCTTACCTTATAAATAACCATCAAATAGGAACCATCCACTAAGTAGAGCATACACTTTATTCTATTGGTTATCCTTTATGAAAAAAATAAGAACAATCTAGTGACTAGCTAGTTAAAGGCCAATTCAATTGTAGAAAGAATAAACGCATACAAATATTAACATAGTTAGCAAATGTGGCAGTCCCAACTCTGTGCCATTGTGTTCTTTTCTGAAATCATGAATCCTCAATAGGTTTTGTTTTGAAATAGGTATCCCAACCACAAAGTCTGATAAATGATTTTCTAACTCTAAAAAGCGAGCGGCTGGAATTGCCACATTTTTGATGCATATTCTTTGCAGTACAGAGGGGAATAGATTCTAAATGTCTCGGCTGTTAAAGGCCCCTTCAGACTTGCCCAAAATGAAGAACCAAGAAGGAAAAAGCTTTCCCTAAAGCAATTCATCAGATCTATCTGGGCTCAGTGACATTCTTTCTCTGAATGGGTACGGGTGAGCTGCACTGAGTAGTTCAAGAGTTTGCAGCTGCTTGGAATATTTGCGGAAAAGATATTGCTTTTTCTAAACATGCCTGCACGTGGGCTAGTCAATTCTCTACAACAGGCAAATATCTTCCCATGGATCAGACAGGAATTATATCATAATAATAAGATCAAGGATTGCATCCTTCGATGTGAATTACAATGGAATGCAAAGAAAACCAAAATCCTGAAAACTAGATCAGGAGGAAGCCTCATGATCAAAAGCGAGAAGATTGACATTTTCAAGGATTCATCCTGCTTGGAGCCCCAATCAATGCTCATGAAAGCAGCAGTCAAGAGGTCAGGTGCATTGCATTGGGTAAATCTGCTGCACAAGAACTTTCAGTGTTGAAAAGCAAGGGGGTTACTTTGAAGACTAAGATGTGCATGACCCCAAAGTCGTGATAGTTCCAATTGTCTCACATGCACGTGAAAGTTGGACATTTTCCAGGACCCCATTTGAATACCACTGCCTCAGGAAAGTTGGATATGAATAAGGAAGTCTAAGGAAGAACTGATTCATTTCCAGTACCAGGGCTGGTGAAGAATATTGGAAGTCCCATGAATGGCCAAAAGAACAAACGGATTTGACTTGGGAGCAGTACAACCAGAATGCTCTGTAATCGTGAGGTTGATACAAGACTTTGTTTCATGTACTGTGAGCATGTTGTCAGGAGAGACCAATCCCTGGTGAAAGATGTCATGCTTTCTAAAGTAGAGGGGCAGTAGAGGAAGACCCCGGATGGGATGGATTGACACAGTGGCTGCAGCAATGGGCTCAGACACAAGAACAGTGGTGAAGATGGAACAGGGCTGGGCAGTGTTTCATTCTGTTGTGCACAGGATCAACAGAATGAGTTGGAATCAACCCGAAGGCATTCAAGGACAACACTTCTTAAATGCTCACTATGTGCCTGCACTGAGATTATTTAATGTCTCATTTAATGCCAACACTGATCTGAAGCAAGTGAGTTTTTACTAAAAGTATGTCTGTTTTCTACTCATTGAACAATGTGTTGAACCAAGTCTCATATAATATAAACATGACAAGTACTTAGGGCTGTTTTCTTCAACCGAATTGGTTGTTAAATCTAACAGATGAGGGGACAGCAAGCATCCTCTTGATCATCTGAGTGTTTCACTAAGTGTAGCAGCGAGCACGTTTATAAACACATTGTTAGGCATAAAGTATGTGTTCACAAGTACAGTCCTCTCATTTCCTGAGTGTTGATGGACTCAAAGCAGTTACTGAACAAGCAACAGATGGAACAAATGTATTCTTGGGAAAAGTTAGATAATTTGGAAATGAGGTTTTGTGATCTGTTAAGAGGCAATTTCAAGTACATTTTCACTTGATCAGAAAAGGATGAATAGTTTAAAGTGATAAGACACAGCACTTTCATGCATTTATTCTTTTGTTGTTTTAATATAAGGTAGATGAGACAGATCGTGTACGTGGTTTATTATTTGCATATGACTTAAACCCTGTCTCCACTCCTACACCCGGCCCCATTTTCTTCTACCCACTCTTATTCCCAAAGGATTGAACCAATCATGCTGTTCCAAACTTTATTCCTCAGAAAATGCCGATCCTTTTGTCTGAAATGCCTTTCCTACGTTCTCATTTTTCAAGACTCTATTTGAATACCCTGTCCTCGGGAAAACATTTCTGAATTCTCTTTCCCAATATACCCGTTCTGGGTCTCTGTGAGTTTGAGCTGATTCGATGGCACCTAGCACCAACAACAATGAATCTCTATTCCTTGTCTGTGTTCCTACACTGCCCTGTGCATGTCTTCGTTTCTCTTGTGGTGTATGATGTTACACTCTTCTATTTACTTGTCAGGTGCACGTGAACTCTTTGGGGGCCTGGCTTTGTCTTTTGAGGTTTTATTTTTTATTTTCAGCTCAGGAGCCATGGTGGCATAGTGGGTTATATGTTAACCACAGGTCAGTAGTTTGAAACCACCAGCTGCTCCATGGGAGAAAGGTCAGGCTTTCTATTCCTGTAAAGAATTACTGTCCTGGAAACCCCAGGGGAAGTGTTCTGCCCTCTCCTATAGAGTTGGAATTGACTTGATGGCAGTGAGTTAGGTTTTGAGAATGTATATATCTAGAACACAGACTCAGGGTGTATGATTCTATGAAACAAATCCTCGTATTACTGTCGTGTACTGTGCAGCGTCTAGGAGTTTGTGGAACACTGAACTAAAAGGTAATGCCATTTTTCCATGACCTTTTTTGAAGTCCCCTTGTACTGTCAGTCCTTTGCTGTCTTCTCCAGCTCTCATGCCCTAGGTGCGCACACACACACACCCTTCTCCATGCATTAAGATGAGTGTAACTTGTAACGGAGCTTTCCACTGTTTCCGTTACAGCTGTTGAGACACACGGTTGTTATAAACTTGTCATGTTTATATCCAGTACAAGTGACTCAGAGAATGGATGTTTGTGTGGGGTTCTCTTTGCCTTGCTCCCTGGAGCTCCAATTGTGCTGCCCTTTCGGGTGCATTTCCATAGTGAGCATTATGAGAGCATTTTCACGCTGAAAAATAATATTGGAATAAGAAGTAAAGGAGAGAATCAGGGCCAATAATGTATGAGAAATTGGCTCAAAGCCTGAGCTATGAAGGGAACACCTCTACCCACTGAGGGATAAAATTCCAGGCAGAGCGCAGAGGATTCCAGTCTGGCTTCTGCATGTTTTGCCCCCTTTGCTTTTTCTGAACTCATTCCATGGCTCTCTTTGATAGAACAAGAAAGGCAGGCATGGATTACCAGGGAGTAGGCTTTTACAACTACGATTGCATCCCCTTTTGAAGCTTCTCCCATCGTGGTTGACTCATTTTCTCTCATGCATGCATTATGCATGTATTGCTACTTGTGGTCAGGATTCAGAAAGGCCCTCTGTGCTTTTGTTCCCAGACCCCCGGCAATCCAGTGTAGTGCCATAACCAAAGGCCCAGAGACGCATGCTGGGCTCTGGAACAGACAAAGGCACACATCCCATCTGGGTCTGCTTCTAAGCAAATTGGTCTTTTGCAACAAGCTACTGGATGGCTATAAAAAAAAAAAAAAAAACCTTCTCACCTGTTTACTTAATGGGTGACTGCCCTCTTTGCTTTTATTTAGCCATCTGTTCTGGTCTATGTCTCTCTGAACTTGTAAGATCTATCACTTCATTTCAGCTGTTACATTGACACATTGCAATGTCATGGACGTAATGATTCCACAGAGGAGTAAATTAAGTGGTTTTTCATGATTAGAAGGTTAAATGAGGTAAGGCTAGGGCAGTCAGTGGTGAGCTAAGGGCTTTTGAGGAGGCAGAGCTTATGGGACTTTCAGGTGATTGGAAAATTAAGGTGGCAAGACAGAGAGATGGGGATACAAATTATGGGAACTGAGCAAGAGGGAAGACATCCTTGGGGAATCGCAGACCTTTGGGGTCTTGTTCTGCTCCGAGTCAAAGGCAGAGAGCCTGGTTTCAGGGAGAATACAGGTGCTGGTTTGGGCCTTACCTGCCCACCATCATAACTCGTGTGAAGAGCAAAAAAATGCTTCTTCACTGAGCAAGTCGGCTGCTGTTAGAAGAAAAAAACAAGTTTGATCATTATTAGAAAGTTATTTGACTCTTTCAACTTTTCTTTAATTTCCAGGGTCAATCCCAAGTTCATGAGTGAATGATGACTCTGTTCTGTTTCAGAGCTCAACCACCAGGCCTGCTCTTTCTTCCTGCTCCAGACTCTGCCTTCCATCTGATGCTTCACTACTCCCCTGGTTAACCCTCCAGTCCCCAAATTAACATATGGAAAGTCAAGGTCCTTTCTGCTCTATTCTCTCTTTAAAACAGTTGGATTGCTTGTTTTCTCTTAAGTGGAATAAGGGTTGGGGAGTAGGAGGAAAAGGAGGCGGTGGCTGGGGAGGACATAATGATGTCCAGGGGTCTGTGTAGAAAAAGCACGTTTGGAAATGGATTATGGGAGCAAATGAACAATTTTGCTGGACATGATTGAACTATGGAATGATTTGATAGACATATTAACCCTAACGAATAAAAAATCCAGTTCATTGACATATAATCCACATACCATACAATTGAGTGGGTTAAATATGTTAAAGAATTGTGCAGTTTTCGAGCATTTTTTCATGCTTGTACCCATTATTATTAGCTCCCCATTACTGTCCTAATCCCCTCCCAGACCCTCAAGATTTACCTATCTAGTACCGTATCCTGACATTACCATCTATTGCCATAACCCTAACTAGTTACCTAATCTGGATTTCATATAAAAAAAACACATACCTAAAAAGACAACAAAGACAATAACAACACCAACGAAACAAAAACCAGACAAACCTCACTCAGTCCAAAAGAAAGTAGAAGTTAATAGATAGTAGAACAAAGTTTAAAAGAGTCAAAAGGGAAAACGAATGATAACATGTTCAATTTCCACCTCACTCTATCTGGAGCCCTGGTTATGTGTTGGGCTCAAACTTCAAGGTTGGACATCACTGGCACTCTACGGAAGAAGACCTTCTCAGAAACCTCCTGCGGTGGTTCCACCTTGTCCTGTAGGGTCACTGTCAGTCAGAATGGATATGATGGTTGTAAGTTGTCCTTGTTTGTTTACATATGTAGCAATCCATCTTCCAATGCACTCATCTGAGGGCAAGACTATTCGCATCCCCATGCAAATGAAGTTCACCACGTTGAGCGCCCTCAGACCTTGACCACATACGCGAATACTTCCTGTTCTAAAATCAATCTTTGCGGTGAACCTTCTGGCTTCTCCTGATATGACCAGCTCAGGAGTTTCCGGATTTGCTGCCCGTTCCTTCTATTCAAACAGTAGCCATCTTCTGCTCTTTCACAATTGAATGTATCGTGTCGTTTTCATATCCTCTGCCCTGTGACTGCCTGAGTTGCCATCCCCTATTACCTCTGTCCTAGCCAATTTTAATATCCCCTTAACTAGTGTGGGTCTGCTTTTAGTCTCTCCTCATCCTGATGTGCTTATAAGTCATAACTGTTGTCTTTAAAAAGAACGAAGTAAGCAAATCAACAGACAATTTTCTTTATTTCAAAATTCAATTCAGAGTTCTCAGAGTGGCATCCCAGGCAGACCGTCCACAATAAAGGCATTAACTGTGTGTCTAGGTTGTTGTTCCGTCCCCGCTCCAATGGAATACTTTGAATAACCTCATATTTCCCGCATCCTTGAAAACTGCCTGCAAAGCTCTGTTCACCCAAATCTATTGATAAGTCATGCATTTTGTCAAGTTCAATCTCAAATCATTCTGCTTCACTCTGCCAAGCCAATATAGTTTTTACTTTTGTTTCACAGTAGCACATTCTAAGGGAAAGCTGTTATACTTCTTGACACCAAGTTCTTCTTCCTCTTGTAACCTTTTTGAATCTTATTTTGGCAAAACCTGCAAAACCTGCAATACTACCCAGTTGATTCTGACTCATAGTGACCTATACAGGCTTTCTGGGACTATGAATCTGTAGGCAAAAGCAGCCAGCCTCATCTTTCTCCCACCAGCAGCTGCCCTCACCGTTAGGAGGCCAACCTTATGTCTACAGGGCCATCAGACCTCCTCGTCCTGCATTCTTGTTTGTGGTTAGGTGCTATCTGCTTAGCTCTCACGCATAGCAACCCTGTGTGCGCAGAATGGAACAGTGCACCATCCTCACGATTGTTCAGAACCTCTAGCGGCTCTCTGTCAATGTATTTTAACAACCATCGTTGGATGTTCTTCAACAAAATGTTACTTGAACGTGCTATCAGTGAGATTGTTCTATGATTTGTGCATTATTTGGGGTTACCTTTTGTGGGAGAAGTTAGCTGACCAAGAAGTTGTCTTCCAAATTGCCTGGCATAGATGAGTGCTTCCAGTCCTTCCTTAGCTTGTTGACACATTTCTATTGGTTTCCCTCAGTTCCTGGAACCTTGTTTTGGCTAATGCGCTCAGTGCAGCGTGGACTTCTTCCTTCAGCGTCACGTGTTCTTGCTCACGTGCTCCCTCCTGGAGTGGCTGAATGTTGGCCTTTTTGCTACAGTGGCTCTGTGTATTCCTTTTATCTTTTCTTCATGCTTCCTGGATCGGTTAATATTTTTCCATAGAGTCTTTCAAAATTGTCGCTCAAGGCTTGAAATTTCCTGTACTTTTAAAAGTTTCACGTAATAGTGAGTGTGTCCTACCTTGTTCATTCGCTAACTCTTCTCCTGCAGCACTGGCAAAATGTGTTGCCCCTCGGGAGTGCTAGATGAAGAAACAGTGGAATCATAGGACTGTCATCATGCCTACACAATTTGAAAGATCCATCACTCCATGCTAGTTCATTCATTCATGTTGAGGTCCTGCAATGTTATGAGGACCTGTGTTACAGAGAACAGCGTGGCACAGTTTGTCCCAGTACGGCCAGAACTCACACTCATATGGAGAAAATGCTACACAGACCATTGCCCAGTGAGAAGAGTAAGAGGTAGAAATAAATACCTTCAAGGCTCATCCTGGCCTGGGAGTGGCAGGGGTGAGGGTGAGGAGGGGCCCGAGTCGACTGGGAGGGTTTCAGAAAGTTGGAAATGCCTGACTTGGGTTTTAAAAATTGAATAGGAATTTGTAGCAGAATAGGGAGTTAGAAAGAAGAATAGACAAGAATGATAATCCATGAAAGCTACTTCGCTTACCCGCAGTGGCCCAACACACTTCAGGCAGCTTGGTCAGCAAAAGAGCATTTTCTGTCTGTTTAAGTGAAACAGCCCAAATGACAGAATCCTTTGATCCCTTGGAAAGGACAGAGAGGGGACGAAAGGAAGCTCCCTGCAGGACTGCTGTTGGTTGAAAGCCATGTATTCTTTTTGAATGGTTTGCAGAGAAAATCTGTGATTGCAGTGAGCTCCATAGCAGCGCTCCTCCTCCTGCTCATCGTGCGCCTGGCGAGCGAAGTGAGTTTCCCGTTGCTGCTAAACTGCTTTGGACAGCCGGATGCAAAATGGAGCCCACTCGCCTACACGTCCGGGCGGCCCCTGCGGACGCACTACGGATACATAAATGTGAGGACACAAGAGGTAAGACCTCAGCCAGTTACCTAGGATTGGGAGGGTATCCATGGTAACAGCTTTTCTTTAGGAGCAAGATGGCTTCCCACTCACCCAAATCACCCTCTCTGCCAGAGGGAGCTTCCTTGGGTCCCTTTGTTTTCTCATGCTCAAATATTAACGGACTCACGTCTAAAACCTGGTACCCTGACATCACATCGTCTGCCTCAGTGGGCTCATGTGGAGTTGAGGAAGCAATTACTTGTTTTCCTGGTGGCTTTTGGCTGGCATTACAATGTATGCCTTTCCGTTGAGAAACTCTGATCAGCAGTTACCCGCTGGAGAACCGACTGGCTCTCTTTCTGGAGGTCAACTAGTTGGGGACAGCTCTTTACAGAACTTCAGAAAAGCATTTAAACTCTTTAAAACTCTGTAATCCGTAGACCTGGAGCTAGAAAAGGCCACGCTGATTTTAAAATTCCGAGTGGCTGCAGAGATAATGGGATTTAAAGAGTTTCCAAATGTAAAAGGGTTGCAATCATTTAAATCCTGTAATCACTGGACCTTGGAATCTTTGCGGCAACTGGTGGCAGCGGTAGACGGCGGGATGTTGACTGTAAATCCTCACTGTGCTCACGCGCTTATAAGCGAGGTTTGCACCGTGAAGCGAAATAGAAATAAAGAACCTCTCAAAACATGTGCAATGTCCCGAAGTAGTGAATAAAATTGGGTGCATTGTTTGTTTGAATTGAGTGATATCAATGTGCAGATAATATTCATAGATAGAAAGCCCAAGCTTGCTCAAAGTGGTTGGTGATAGAGGCGCATGCTCCCAGGCTGGCTTTGATTACTGGGAAGAGTTTTGGATCAGATCCCAAATAAAGGTCACTTTTGGAAAGCTAAGAGAAAGAGGAGTCACATGCAGACTGCTACTTTTGTCTTGAGAGTTATTCTTAGCGCCCTGCTAAGGATGTTGAAAGCTGGCTTAGTCCGCCCCTTTTGTACATAATATCTCACCTGAGTCACCACGTCTTGTTAATGTGATTCTTTGAAAATTGTTTCTATATCTGCAGGATTTATAGGCTTTTTATTACACTATTATAGCTGGGGGGAAAAAAGCATCATTAATAGCCTCTAAATTCTTAGGAAATGTCTTTGATGTTTGTTCTTTAATTGGTTCTAAATTATTTCATTAAAAGTGTTCAATGCATAAATTTATTGAGTGTCCTAATAAATTGATTATTTATATAAAAATATAACTCTTAGGGAATAGTTGGTGCTTATATTTCTCTTTCTCATTTAGTGTTCTATACCTTTACTGGATCGTGTTAATTATTTTATACGTGCCTGTCACAGGGCTCGAAGCCCTGGTGGCGGAGTGGTTAAGAGTTGGGCTGCTAACTTCCGGGTCAGCAGTTCAAAACCACCAGCTGCTTCATGGCAGGAAGGTGAAGCTTTTGATTCCCGTGAAGAGATACTGTCTCAGAAACTCACAGGGACCGTTCTACCCTGTCCATTAAGGTTGCTGTGAGTCCGATTGATTTGACAGTGAGTGCTTTGGGGGTTTTGGGTGGAGGGGATGTTGCTGCCAGTTAAAAATAAGACAATGTGACTCAAGTGCCCCACAAATTACTTTCTTGAAGGAATTGAACTAAAATGAAGGCCAAACGTCTGTGTTTTGTTTAGTTTTGTTTTTAATGTGAGTGAGTTGGATTGGAAGGCCATGGTGGTACCGTGGTTAGGCATTTACGTTCTAACTGAGTCGTTGGTGGGTTGCAACTACCTAGCGTGTCCATGGGGCAAAGCCCTAGTGATCTGCTCTTGTGTGCATTGATGCCTAGACAGCCCCCTGGGCAGTTCTGCTCGG
The DNA here is from genome assembly GCF_050624435.1 of Tenrec ecaudatus. NCBI lineage: Eukaryota > Metazoa > Chordata > Mammalia > Afrosoricida > Tenrecidae > Tenrec > Tenrec ecaudatus. Next base: position 105,666,968 of record NC_134530.1, read on the forward strand.
TCACACAGCGCTACCAGTAATTCAAAATTGACTCAACAGCACGTAACAAGAATAAAACAACAAGTTAAAAATTGACCTAGGCCTGCAGTTATTTAACTATTCATATTAACTAAGCTGCCTTTGAAATTCTTTGGGTACAGCATTTACCATGGTGGTTTCACCAATGGTATGAGTTTGCACTTGCAAGCGTCAGTTCTTGGAAGGAAGGATGCTTGCTGGAGAGGGTTTCATCGTGAGGCACGTAGTCCCAGGTCTCATACTTATTACTTGCATATTTGCTCTTGAGAAAATGTCAACCTCTTTCTAATATCAGTTTTTCTTAATTGTAAACTAGATATAGCAATGTCAACTGCTGTACCTAAGAGGATTAAATAGGAGAAAAACCAAGAGGCTCCGAGACCCAAACTGATGCCCTCTGAATGAGTCTCTGTCTCTCCCTCAACTGTAGTTCACAGCTTCAACTTGCAGTGTTCCGTATGTCACACCACCAAACCAAAGTCCACAACGCCAGATTTTGTGTTCAGAGCTTTCTGGGAAAAGGGAGCCCCGTCCTTCTCCTGCTGAGCAGCTGGCATGCTTCAGCTGTCAGTCATGAAGATAGCAGCCCAATGCCCATCCTACAACGCCCCTGGACATAGATTATAAAACAAAAAAGCAAGGATATTGTCATCATGTGAGTTACAATATCAGTTACCCCAGAGGCTGGGGGATTTGTGATTGGGGATTGTCTCTGAGCTATCCCCACCAACCATATCTCTCGTCCAACTGGACGTTATGTGCATGTTCATCCTTATTCTTAAATGGCTGTCAGTTGTCTTCACCAAATAATTTCTAATCCTTCCTAAATATGGTTATGGTTGCATTAAATAAGATATTCCACACCCAAAAAAAAAAGCCATCAGCGCTCACGTCATGTAGCTAAAATGGTAAGTGGTAGTCTTGGTACTCTGAGAAAATAGTCAAAGGAAAAAATGAAAAGAAAACCAGTTGCTTTATGTTCATCTGTAAGTCATGGAGACCCCAAGTGTAACAAGACTCGAATTATATGTCATAGGATTTTCAGTGGCTCATTTTTCAAAAAGTAGGTTGCCAGAGTTATCTTCAGAGGTCCCTCTGAGTGGAACTGAGCCTCCAGCTTTTTGGTTAGCTGTCAAGTATGTTCATCATTTCATCACCCATAAACCCCCAAATCAAGCCTGTTGGCGTTAATTCAATCCCAACTCCTATTAACCCTGTAGCGAGGAGTGACCTACCTGCCGGGTTTCCAAGGCCGGGGTTTGATGGGAGCGAATCACCAGGTTTTCCGCCTGTGCCGGAGCTGCTGGATTTCTATCACTAACTTTCCCTGATCAAGCAAATGCTTCACCTCAGCCGCGTCCGGGCTCCTTTGTACCACCTGTCCTAGACTTCACACCAAAGGTAGGTGTCCGCCTACCCCTTCACTCTTTGGGAACACGGAGAAGGTCCAAAGCTATGCGCTGCTCCGAGTGCTCAACAAGCTCGTCTGCTTCTCTCCAGATCTTGGAGTGTGAGACCAGGTTGTCTAAAGAACCAAATCCAGTGACACTCGTCTAGGGACAAGGACACAAAATGCAACTTTGTATCACGAAGGTACCCCAGCCCCGTCCAACCCAAGTCCATAGGTTCAATGTTAGCTGAGGACCTCTTCAGACTCACTTAGCTGACGCTGAAAGGTGAAGTGGGAATCAGGGAAATCACAGGCCAGTGAGTACAGTCATGTGGGTCCAAGGTCATTAGAAACATGGTAGGGAGTCCACAGCTCTCAGGTTCATGCACCCCACATGCGGCCACATATGGAGGCAGACACAGCGTCTCAGTGAAGTTCCATACAGGAGCAAGATGAAGTGGCAGAGAGAGGTCATCTCTATTCATCTTGCTCTCTAACAAAAGGTTTATGGCATCAAGGAGGTGTCATCAGGCTGCGACTTGAATGACAGAGTTGACTCCACCCCTAGTCGAGAATGTCTCATTGCCATAATTCCTAACATCACACAGGGCTCCTGCATTTATCTCAGAAGTTCCTTTCTCCCAGAATGCACACACTTTTAAGAAACCACAAGGCCTCTTAGAATGTTCTTCTTTTTTTAACAAGCAGATGTGCCGGCAGTAATTTCCAGACCTAGAAAATCTGAAAGTCATGGTTGGTGATGGCTTTAATGCCCAGTGTTTTAGTTGGGCCAGACATTGCTGTGGCTGGACAAGAATTTCAAGAGCTGAAATGCGTACAAGACGAAATGTCTCTATACTGCCATCTACTAGGAAGGAGGGAATTAGGTTGAAGATTTAATGGTTGCTGTGAGGAAATCTGGGTTTCTTAGAAGCAAAATGTGATTCTCTGACTTGTTTTAGAAGGAAGTGTATACTTTGGTCCCTTTGGATTGGAGCAAGTAAAGTACAGGTGGTCTCATGAGTCTGTGGAAGTCTGGATCAAGACCTCACCTAGAGCACATTATACCCAGTTCAAATTCTGCTTCATTTGATCCTTTCATCTACTTTTCGAATTAAATGTTCCCAGGGCGAGTATGAAAACTAAAAGCACAAACAACATAACAAAGTCACACACCTGGGATTGCGCATATTTAAGATTATTTGTGTCTTTTTTTTCCTGGTCCAGATTCATCAAAAAGAATGTGTGGCCAAACTGTAAGGACTCTTGTATTAAAGGCAAGAATTGCAATCCCCTTCTTCCCGTGAAAATGACACCCTAACTGGAAATGAATTGCTTTCTATCCTTTACTCAGCCCTGCCATCCCTTTTGTAACTGCTGCAGGCTGGACTGCTAACCATGAGGTCAGCAGTTCTAAACCTCCAGCCATTCCATGGGAGAAAGATAAAGCTTTCTACTCCCATAAAGAGTAACGGTTTTGGAAACCCAAAGGCACCGTTTTACCCTGCCCTCTAGGGTTGCCCTCAGTCAGAATTGACTTGATGGCAGTGAGTTTGGGTTTTGAGTTTGGTGCCAGGGAAGGCCAGGCAAGTTGTGCCATTTTCTTTTTGGGGAAGCAGAATAGGAAAAGGGGTTCCAAGTTACAAAGCCATAGAACTTCTCATCAGCCTGGGTGATGTAACTCACCTAGTGACCAAAAGGTTTGAGAGTCAAGGTTTCTCAGAGGTGCCTGGGGAAAAAGGACCAAGGGATCCTATTCTAAGATAGCAGACATTGAAAATCCTGTAATCATTTGCTGATGGAGCAAAACTCAAGTTAAGAGGAAACAGTTGCAAAAAAATCTACTAATTGTCTGAACTTGGAGTGAATGCAGTATGAATCTAGGAAAATTGGGCATCGTCAAAAATGAAGTGGAATGCATAAAGGTCAATATCTTAAACAGTAGTCAGCTGGGATGAACTGGGATTGGCCACTGTGAATGATGAGATCATATGGCTTTCTATGACAGGAATGACAGAACCAAGAGGAATACCACTGCAGTAGTTGTCAGAATTTCAAGATCCATTCTGAAGTACAATTGTGCCTGCGATATGATTCTACCTATCCGCCTTCAAGGAAATCCAATCAATATGACTATTATTCAACTTCTGTCCAATCATGGAAGCTAGTGGTGAGGAAATTGAAGAATTTTATCAATGTATTCAAACATGCATCAATTGACCAAACATGCAACAAGATGCGTTGATGATTATTGGTGATCTGAGGGCAAACGTTGGAAACAAAGAGGAAAGACTACTAGCTGAGAATTGTTGTCTTGGTGATAGAAACACAACTGGAGACCATGTGATAGAGTTTTGCAAGACTAATGACTTGTTCATAGCAAATATCTTTTTCAAAAATGGAAAGGCAGCTGTACACAGGTTCTTCTCCAGGTGGAATAAACAGAAATTAAATTGACTACATCTCTGGGAAGAGGTGATGGAGAAATTCAATATTGTCAACTACAATGAGATCAGGGCTAACTGTGGAACAGACCATCAGTTGCTCATATGTAAGGTCAAGCTAAAGCTGAAGAAATGAAAACAAGTGCAAGAGAACCAAGAGACAACCTTGTGTCTATGCACATGAATTTCTAGAACATCTCAAGAACAGATCTGATGCCTTGAATGGAATGACAGAAGACCTGAGAGCTGTTGGAGGCTATCAAGAACGTCAATCACGAAAGAAAGCAAAGGTCACTCAAAAGACAGGATGTGAAACAAGGGCCATCATAGCTGATGTCAGATGGATCTTGCCTCAATGAAGATAATTTCTTTGAAAAGAATGGGAACTCCAGAACACTTGATTGTGCTCACGGGGAACATGTACATGGATCAAAAGACAGTTGTGTGAACAGAACAAGGGAATACTGCGTGGTTGAAATGAAGTAAAGGTGTGAGACAGTGTTGTCTCCTCTCACTATAATTATCCAATCTCTATACTGAGAAAATCATCAGAGAAGCTGGCTTCTATGAAGAAGAAGGTAGTATTAAGATTGGAAGAAGGCTTAATAACAACCCAAAATATTGCTTTCTGAAAGTAAGGAGACACTTGAAGCCCTTGCTGATGAAGATCAAGAATTGCAGCCTTCAGTATGGAATACAGCTCAAAATAAAGAAGACGAAAATGCTTCTAAGCAGACCAATCAGTAACATGTTACATGGAGAAACATTTGAAGTTGTCAAGGGTTTTTCTTGCTTGGATCTATAAGCAATGCTCATGGAAGCAGCAGCCAAGTGATTAAAAGACACCTTGCACTGGGTAAAGCTGTTGTACAGGATCTCGTTAAAGTGTTGAAAAGCAAGGAGAACACCTGGAGGACTAGGTTATGCCTGACCCAAGCCATGATATTTTCAATAGCCTCCTGTGCATGTGAAAATCAGACCTTGAATGAGGAAGACTGAAGAAGAACGGATGCATTTGAACTGTGGTGTTGGCATAGAATATTAAAAGGACCACAGACTGCCAAAAGAACAAACAAATCTGTCCTGAAGAAGTACAGCCGATCGCAATGATTGACACATAACCATACAGCCCTCCACAGGGGCAAGAGCAACAGAAACCACGGGGGAAGGGAGACAGCGGTCAGTGTGAGAGATGCAAATGATAACACTGTACAACCTTGCAGGGGGCTACGAGGGTGGGGAGGAGGAGGGGAAAGAGCTGATCCCAAGGGCTCAATGGACAGTGAATGTCCAGAAAAGAATGAGGGCAGCATAGGAGCAAACATGCCTGGTTCCATTGAGGTATGGATTGTGGTAAGAGTCGTACGAGCCCACAATAAAATGATTTAAAAAATACCAGCACGCACTATGGCATGGCAATAAAAAGCATTAACTTTTAAGACGAAGAAGAAGAAGAAGGACAGCCAGAGTGGTCCCTAGAGGCAAGGATGGCAAGACTGCATCTGACGTACGTTGGACATCACATCGGGAGAGACCTGTCCCTGGAGAATGGTGAAATGTTTGGTGAAGCAGAGGGGCAGGGAAAGAAAGGAAGGCCTTCAGGAAGCGCATTCACCCAGGGCTGCAACAAGGAGCACAGACACAGAAACGATTGTACGTCGTAGGACCTCACAGTGTTTCATTCTGCTGTGCATGGGGTCCCTGTGCGTCTGAACTAACTCGGTGGCCCCTAACACGAACGACCGCCCTCGGACACACAGGAGGTCACCGCGAGTCAGAATGGAGCACGTACTAACGGGCTGGTTTTGTTAATTGACATTGACAACAATTGTGAGGCAGCACCAAAAGCCATTAAAATTTTCCCACCAACCCTGTTTCCTTCCAAAGACCACGCAAATCATTTAGATGAAAGAGCAACCAAGTGACTCATGGTTGCCCTAATAGGTCAGTAATACGATCCCCATTTTAATGGGACCGAAACGAATTTTAAATGAATTAAAGTCATTAATTAATCACTTTAAACTAATTAACTGTAATGGGTAAAAAACAAAAATACACTCATTGCCACGGAATTGTTTCCGACTCATAGAGGCTCTCTGGACTGAATAAAACGGCCTCTTAGGTTTTCTCAGGCTTTAAATCTTTAGCGCCTCACTCACTGCCATCCAGCCAACGCTGACACACAGTGACACTACAGGACAGGGTGGAACTGCTCCTGTGAGCTCCTGAGACTGTCACTCTGTAGGAAGAGGTAACCCTGTTTTCCTCCTTTAACTCTTTACAGAAGCAACCAGGCGTTCAAGCATAAGAACAGGTTTGAAGATGGCACAAGACCAGGCAGGCAGTGCGTAGAACTCCTCCACACGGGGTCGCTGTGAGTGGGAACCGACTTCATGGCAGCTAACAACAGAAGAAGAGATTAACACACCATTCTCCGGAGGAGTGATTGGTGGGTTTGAACTGCTAATTTTACGATTAGCAGCCCAACTGTTACCAATTACACCATCAGGGCTTTCTTTCCATGGATACACTCTGCCATAGAGTTAATGCCTACTCATAGCAACCTTAGAGGACAATGTAGAACTGCCCCTGTGGGTTCCAAGAGTGCAGCTCTTTATGGGAGTAGAACATCTCATCGTTCTTCCATAGAGGGGCTAGTGGTAATTGCTGACCTTGAGATTGCAGCCCAACTCATAACCACTACTCCACCAGGGCTCCTAATATGATGGATAGAGCAGGTGTGAAAGACCGAAGTGCCCTTGGTAGAGGGCAACCATTGTTTCTGCCTATTGAGAGAGCATGGCAGACTTCTAGAGAATGGGAGTTGGTTCTGATTTATAGTGACTCTGTATAGGCTATAGATCTTTAGATGTTTACAGAGGATAGAGCCTCTTCTTTCTCTCATGGAATGGCTGGTGAAGTCAAATTGTGGGTCCTATGGTTAGCAGTTAAACACTTACTTGAGAGTGCCTCCAGGGCCCCTGGGAGAGGGAGAAGGGAATCTGTTTTCAGACCATAGCATCAGTCACTGGGTTGTTTTTATTGTGGGGTAACCTAGTGTGAAGACATTGCTCAGAGCAAGCAACCAGCAACTTACTTGATGACACGGTTGGGGCTGCAAATCAATGGGATGCCGTGGTCAGATATTCCAGGTGATCAGTGGAGGACAGCGAGTTCTTTCTCAGATCTGATAGGAGAACTGCCGCATGCTGGAGTGCTTGCTGAGGATTTCTGGTATTTGGGGGAACAGTGCCCTTTGAGATGGTGCCTAATGCAGCAGCGCGGAATTTCTAGAACACAGCAGCAATCAAGTTGTAGGGCTGCATATTGATTTGCCTAACAGTTTAATGAGGCCGAAATATGCTGCTTAAAAAAAATGAGAATGCTTTAAAGTTTCAAGTAGACTAAATAAGAATACTTAGGATCAATGGCTGTGACAGACAGGCCTTACTAGCCTAATTAAAGATGTGCATAACATATTGATATTGCAGTAGAATTTCCCAAATTGTGGTTATAGCAACAATTAAGGAATAGAGCTGACTTTCTTAGCAATAAAAACACACACTCCACTTATTCAAATAAATATTCACATGTAACTAAAGCTGACATGAATAGGTCTATTCTGAAATATGTGCTTTGGCATTTGCATAAATATGTTGACAGCAATTATATGCAAATACGGGTTATAGAAATCAGTCTGTTGTTAATTAAATTACAAATATTCACAATTGTGTAATCCTAAAAGAAATAAATGTTAGCTATTAAATTGTTATAACCAAAAAACCCAAACTCACTGCCATTGAGTTGATGCTGCCACATCCTAGAGGACAGAGTAACTAGAACTGCTCTTGTGGATTTCTGAGACTGTAACTCTTTACTGGAGTAGACAACCTCATCTTTCTCACACAGCATGTCTGGTGGTTTCAAAAAGATAATCTTACACCTAACCACCAAGTCACCGGGGCTCCTCAAATTGTTATAAAGGATCCAGTCTGCATGATCATGAGGTGTTAAAGGGATCAGTTATCAGGTATCAAAGAACAAAAAATAATATCACTGTGTACTCACCTCCCTGATACAATCGCTGAAGACAAATGGGTACATAAGCAAATGTGGTGAAGAAAGCTGATGGCACCCGGCTATCAAAAGATATAGCGTCTGGGGTCTTAAAGGCTTGAAGGTGAACAAGCGGCCATCTAGCTCAGAAGCAACAATGCCCACATGGAAGAAGCACACCAGCCTGTGCAATCATGAGGTGTCGAAGGGATCAGGTATCAGGCATCATCAGAACACAAAATCATATCATTGTGAATGAGGGGGAGTGCGGGTGGAGACCCAAAGCCCATCTGTAGGCAACTGAACAACTCCTTAAGGAAGGATCGCTGGGAGGAAAGGAGCCAGTTAGGGTGCAATGGAACAATGATGAAACACAACTCTCCTCTAGTTCCTAAATGCTTCCTCAACACCCTCCCACCCCCACTATCACGATCCCAATTCTACCTTACAAATCTGGCTAGACCAGAGGATGTACACTGGTACAGATAGGAACTGGAAACACAGGGAATTCAGGACGATGACCCCTTCAGGATCAGTGGTGAGAGTGGCAATACTGGGAAGGTGGAGGGAGGGTGGGTTGAAAAGGGGGGACTGATTATAAGGATCTTCATTAACCTCCTCCCTGTGGGATGGACAACAGAAAAGTGGGTGAAGGTAAACATCAGACAGTGCAAGATATGACAAAATAATAATTTATAAATTATCAAGGGTTCATGAGGGAGCGGGGAGTGGGGAAGGAGGGGGGAAATGAGGAGCTGATGCCAGGGGCTTAAGTGGAGTGCAAATGTTTTGAGAATGATGAGGGCAATGATTGTACAAATGTGCTTTACACAATTGATGTATGAATGGATTTTGATAAGAGTTGTATGAGCCCCTAATAAAATGATTTTTTAAAGCCACATAAACCCCCCCAAAATAATTAACAAATAATGCAGATTGCTTATTTGACACATACATATTTGGTTTATTGTTTCCAGCTAAGGATAAGTGAGTATTTTCCATGTAGGAGTATATATATTTGTAGAGTGGAGATATAACACCCAATCAATGACTATATCTTGCGATCTAATATCTATGATTGACTACCAAATGAGCGAGACTGTGTTGGAACCAATACGACTGTGTTGCAACAATCCGGGGAAGCTTTCCTGGGAAAAGTGAGATGTGCCTAAGTGAAATATTTGTATGCAATAAAGGAAGAAAAGAAAGTGAAGTTGAGGGAAAGAGAAGTAGCAAGTATCAGAAAAGACCTTGCCAACTTCTCTCCACCTCCTGTGGGTTCCAGGAGGCCAAAGGCATTACAAAAGGCTCAATGCACTCCTAATACATATTTAGGGAATCGACAAGGGCCTCACATTCTGGAGAGCCATGGTTTTCTACCTCCCTTGGGACACACAACCTCTGCGAATTCTGTGACTCCTCTGTTTGTTTGACTGGTTACCTCATCCTGAGGCGCCCTTGTCTTGACACTGCTACCTAGAGAACTACTTGGAGGCCACTTCTGTTGCTGTTTCCCTGGCTTCCATGTACCCCAGACATGAACACAACATCTTATCCCCCAAAAGTTCCCCAAACACTGCCTCAGGCTTGTTTCCAATTCCAGACAAGGAAAACAGACACACGTGCTAAAAATCAATAAGTTAGTCTGGCTAGAATTGAACAGACTCTGTGGAGTAAAGGAGAAGGTCTGTTGGCACAATGCTCAAAGGGCTCAGATGGTAAAGAAACATTGGTAGTTCTAATCTGCCAGCAACCAGAAGGAAACAGGTGTGGCAGTCTGCTTTCAGAAAGATTTACAGCTTTGGAAACCCTGTGGGCAGTCCTATAAGGTATCTCTGAGTTAGCACACCACGGCAGCAGATTTGATTTGGCTTGACAGGATATAGAAGATAGGGCAAATTTTAGTCATTGTAATGATGAAATTATGATTTAGGAATATGACCTGGATCCCTAGAAGAAAAAGATACATTCATACTTGCAAAATGATATGTATGTGCAATATGTGTAGCCATTCATTTTCATAAACCAATATATAATACATAGATGATATGCACACATGCACTCACATATAATATGTAGCTGCACACCTGCTGGTAGAAAAATGTACACCTTCTTAGATACAAACATACATAGAATAGACAGGTATGTTGTTGTTTTTAGGTGCCACAGAGTCTGCTCTGGCTCATAGCGACCCTATGCACAACAGAACAAAACACTGCACTGTCCTTGTGCCAGCCTCACAACTGTTCCCCTCCCTGAACCCATTGAAGCAGCTATGTGTCAGTCCGACTCACTGAGGGCTTTCCTCGTTTTCTATGCCCTTCCATCTTAACGAACATGATGTCCTTCTCCAGGGACTGGACTTTCCTACCAACATGTCCGAAGTATACTGGAGAACTTATCACAATCCTCGTCTCTAAGGAGCACTCTAAATGTACTTCTTCCGAGACAAACCAGTTTGTCCGGTTAGCAGTCCATGGCACTTCAATATCTTCCATTTTTCTTCCATGTGCTTTAGCTACCTGACAATTAAGTGCAAGTTTCAGAGTCTCCTCTGACATCCACTTTGATCTTTTCTTACTTTCCTGTCTTTTTAAATCGCCTTTTGATTTCTTCATGAATGATGGTCTTGATGCCCTCCCACAGCTTATCAGGTCTTCTATCACTGGTGTTCAATGAGGAAATTCATGTGGGATATAGCCTCAAGGTCATTTTTTTGTGTGTGAACTTGTTTTAATTTTCTTCAACTTCAGCCTGAATTTACTAATGAGCAATTGATGGTCTGTTCCACAATGGGCCCATAATCAGTAATGCCTAGGATACCAATATGTATGTGTTCCATTACACTTGGACCACTTCTAATTTTCCTAACTTTTTACTTTGCATATTTCAAGTTCCAGTATTTAGAATATATTTGCAGCTGTTTCTCCTGACCTTGAGTCATGCCCATCAACAACTGAAGATACTGATGGCTCTACGAACACAGGTGTTGTCCAACTCATGTCAAGATGTCGGCTTCTATTCATGCACATTTGAGGGCAGTAGGATCTGAGTTGCCCATCCTCTGGAAGTACAGGGTATGTTATATACTAAAATAACTAATACATGTAATCATACACATACATCGACTCTTAGGTATATTCTCTATCTCCCCTTTCCTGTTTGGCCACATGACTAAGATAGTATATAATGTTGTTTGTTGGACAGTTAAGTAATTGGTCAAGAGACGGTCACATGACCCAACATGAGCCAATCTGAATCTTCCCCACTTTCTCGCATGCCTAAAGCTGTGGGAAGGAATTCTGGTGCCACACTAATTAAGTGAACTGAAATTTAGTAGTTTGAGCCCACTGCGGCTCTGTGGGAGAAATAGAAATCACTCTATTTACAAAGTCTTTTATAAAGACTTTGGGTCATGGAAACCTCATGGTGGTATAGTGGATATGTGATGGGGTGCTCACAGCAAGATCATCAGAAACCCATAGGGACAGTCGAATTCACAATTCTCTGTTCACTAATATTGCCATGAGTCAGAATTGACTCAGTGGAAACTGTATTTTGTTTGTTTGCTCATTAAAGCTGGTGGGACAGACATCCCTTTCTTTGGTTGTAGAGCTGTTGAGATGTGATTGCTGGGCTTCGTGATTATGTTTCCTGGAGATCAAGACTTAGACACCAAGAAAGCAGAAACAAATGATGGAGCAATAGCAAGAACCTTAGATACTAGTTCCCGAGCCTATCAGCCGTTAAGTCATTCTTCCCTTCTGCCCCTACAGATTGGTTTTACAAGCCATGAAATCATGTTTGGTTTTCCTTACGCTAGTTTGAGTTGTGTTTTGTCACTTCTAATCAAAATGGTAACTCATTTTTAACCCAGGTGTTCCCTAAAGGACTAAGGGACCAAAGAGAAGCGATCTTTCCAAATCTATACTTTCAAATTTGCTGGAAGTCTGAACCTGAGAAATCATAGTCCCCTCAGGTGTTCCCAAGAAGAGATGCTTGCTGTATAGCCTTTCAGCTTGAGGACATATCATTGGGCATATTGCTAGAGTAAACCAGTACACCTGTTGTTGGACATATTGCTATAGTCCACCCATGCACGCTTTGGAGAGAAAAAAGTGAAAGTCACACTTTCCTAAGGCCCGAAAGCCAGAATATGGCTGGACGGATTTCTTGTCTTACTCACCTGATAAATCCCTTAGTTTCATTATCATTGTTCTGATTAAATTTTACAATGATGCTGTAAGACAGCCTCCTTGAAAACAGATTGATTTTCACTTTAAAAATCATATCTGTTATTGATGAAACATCCGTTATTATCATATTTTTAATGTAGTAATTGGTTCCCTCAGAAGATATCAGGGAATTTTATTCATTACAAAACCCTAGGTAGAACAAACAAGAAAAAAAGGAAAGCCCACTCGCCAGCTGTCCGGTGAACACACTTGAAAAGGGCCTATTCGAAATTCAAATATAAAATTCCCTCATTGGTAATAAACAAAGGAAAACAAAACGATGCACTTATTAATAGGAAATTTGCTTTGATGGCTCAAATAGGTGTTAGCATTAGATACTGATGATAGGGATGTTCGCTCAGGGTTTCTCAAGTTCTACTTACTAGCCTGTTCTCAAAAGGCGTTTCACTACATGGAACTTTTATTGTGAATGTTAGTTAATCTCCAAATATTTAATTAGTGCTTACTCTGTTCTGGACAGTGTGCTTAGGATCAGCATACTTACATACGTACATCAATCGAAGCATTAAAATTCCAAGAAGCCAAAATGGTCTCAGTTATAATCCTGAACACAAATACCGCTTTGAAGGTACTGGCGTGTCAGTGTGTGAACTCAGTAACCATCTTATACGACAGACACATTTTGTTGCCGTTCAGAAAAGTGAATATTGAAGCAGTTTCCATTAAGCAACGGTATTTGGTATTCCTTGGGCTTTATTCCCACTCATGGATTACCCATGGAATCGCAGGGTTTCCAAGGTTGTAATCTTTATGGAAGCTGACTGCCATCGTTTTCTCCCACCAACCTTTTGGTTAAGAGCACAGTGTTCAACCACTGCCGCCACCAAGCTGTGGCTCCTTAACTCAGCTCTTGGCTGCTAACTGAAACATGAGGGTTTCCAACTCACTAGTGGCTTTGTGAGCGTGAGACTGGACTGTGCCTACAAAGATTACCATCTTCACAACCTTTGGGGGAATCTACTGTCAGGTAGGGTCGCTGTGAGACATGAGTTGGAATAGACTGGATCGTACACAACAACAACCCAACAGATGGCATCAAATTGTGATGTGTCAGTCTTCCGAGTAGCCTAATGGATGTTTTTTTCATCATTAAAAATGACTCAAAAATAACTATTTACTTCTATGCACTGTTGTCCTGAAGCCTTAGGATATGGTTTATCTGGTTGATCAGGTACTCTAGCACTTAAAAACCAAAACAAAAATACCCTTCCAAGTAATAAATAAATAGGTTGTTGGTTTAAAAAGAAAAGGCAATCCAAGTTCTGATTTGGCAACATGATGGTGTAAGACAGCCTGACAACTCTCCTGCTATAAACACTAAATTGTGCTAACTATGATTCTTAATTTAATGGCTGGCTGACCTGGTCAGAAGGAAAGAAATCATCAGATACTAGAGGAATGAGGAGAGCTGAGCAAGAAAGGTGAGATATTAACAGTATCTGTAACTGAGGCCGATGGGTAGAATTCACACCATGCCATAGAAGGCAAGACCAGAGAAAACAGGAGCTAGGAAATAGAACCACACACACACACACATACACACACACACACACACAACTGAGGCTCCTGAATTTCCATTGTAGAAAAAGATAAATACCAAGACTGATCAAAGAAGGAGACAGAATGCTTATTTTCTATCATTGATCTTTGGATAAGCAAAATTATCTCTGAAAGGTCAAAATAACTAGACCATTTCCTTTGTGGTATTAGAGTTTAAATTTTCCTACATATTCTAGCAGTACTGTAAGCTGAGGAATTAATCAAAAGTTGGTCCCTGCCACTGAAAAATCTTAAGGTTCTTTCTTATCTCGCAAAAGGGAGTCTTGAAATGCACCATAAAAATTGTATAACATGCCCAAGGAAACTACTGTGAACATTCTTGTTTTGCTACAAAATATATTACTGTGCTTAATTGCAGTGTAGTTCCCCATAATTCACTGCTCGTGTCTCTTCATATAGAGATTTACTTCATTATGTTTCACAAATTCAAGAATTGAATTCTGTAATTCACTTGGTCTACAGGATTTTGTGTTAGGGATTATGTACCTATATCAGATAAAGTCCATAAAAATAAATGTATACAAAATGAATAAAGAATGAGGGCAATGAGTCAACAACCTGGAAAGCAAAGTTTTAACAAAATAAAGATCAGGTAAATTTGAAAAAATAAAATATAATACTATGTTGTTGGGTGCCATTCAGTCAATTCTGATTCATAGCAAGCAAACCCAGGTACAACAGAATTATGCCTTCCTCATTATTTGTATGTGTATATATATATGCATGTATGTGTGTTATATATATGTTAAATATATATACATATATACACATCCCCCAATGGGAAAACACTCTGCTGGGCAGTTTGTGTAGTATGCATTTTCCCAGCAGGGGAGCATCCAGCAACTTACTATGGGTTAGTGTACTCAGTGCCATCACCTGGGAAGGTTCTCTCTGGTCACAATGAATTTTACATTACAGCAATTTCTCTAGAACATCATTTTTTGTGATGACTGATTTGAAAACACAGTGTGTGACTGTGAAATATTGTTTCCTCCTTTGGAAAAATGCTGCAGAAACTCTTGATGTTGAACACAGTTTCAAGGACAGCACTATAGGAAAAATTCAAGTGTACGAGTTGTTTTCTCGTTTCAAAAACGGTGACATCGATTGATGACAAACCTCATTCTGGATGTTTGTCAAACTCCTGAATGGAAAAAAGTGTCAACAAAATTTTAATTGTGCTGAAAGGCCGACAGCGAATCATGGAAGAGATGGGGAAGTTAGCTGGACTACCTTGGAGCTCGGTTTAGTGGCTTTTAATGGAAGATTTGGAAATAAGAAGGGTCACTGCAAAATTTCTGCCTCGGATTCTGAGTGACCAAGGAAAAAGAGTGCCAGGTGGAAACATGCCAGGCTTGGAAAGAGCAGCTTTTTTCCCAAGGTCATTACTGCTGACAAGACACAGTGCTAATATGAGCACGAAAGCAAACATCAATCAAGCCAGTGGAAGATGCCATTCTCACCCCACCCAAAAAAAGCTCCTCAAGTGAAATTAAAAATCAAAACAATGCCCCCATTTTTTATTAATACTAAGGGGATAGTGCATTTGAAGTTCCTTCTACCAGGTCAGACTGTTAATCAGGCTTTCTACTTAGAATTTTTGAAAAGATTGCATAACAATGTGCGATAACAAGGTATGATTTGTCGCAGACAGGGGACTGTTTTTGCCACCACAACAGTGCACCTGCTCACGTGGCCATGTCAGTCCCCCAGTTTTTGGCAAAAAAAAAAACCCAAAAAACAACACAACAAACCAGCATGACTCTCTTGCTCTGTGCACCTTACTTACCTGACCTTGCTCCACGACTTATTTTTGTTTCCTCAAATGCAGAGGGACATGAAAGGACAGAAATTTGAGGACATAGAAGAGGTGAAGGAAAAAAATGAGGGAGGTGCTGCCAGCCATTCAAACAGATGAGTTTGAAAAATGATTCCAAGAAAGGAATGGCAGAGTTGACAAATGTATTAAGTGTAATGGAGAGTACTTTGAAAGTGATAAGTTTTGTGTGTGTTTTTTTGTAAAAAAAAGAGAAATATATGGCTTTGAAAAACAATTCCATTTAGTGGGGAGTACCCCCTCGTATATAGCTTAAGATTTAAAATGCACTAAAATCCCCTCCATGATTGGATTGAAGGGTAGTTAAAGTGCTGTGCTGAGTGCTCATAACACTATCTTTTTAGACCTTACAGAGGGCATACTTCTTGTCCAGTTCTCTTCCAGTCTAATGCTTCAAGACGCCTCCAAATTGTCAAGTATATACCGGTGACTTTCATTGCCCTATGTGGACAAGACAAAGGTGCTAAATTGGGCTAGGGGACAAATGCCATTTAATGTTTTCATAGATGATTTATTAATTCATTACATCAAAATGCCTATCAAATAAGATTTGTTTGATACTCTGAATGCTCCATATGATGGGCACTCTGCTAGACTTGGGAACTCTCATAAATAATACAGGTCATCCTGGGTTATAAAAGAGATCAGTTCCTAAGAGCATCCCTGAGTCAAATTATTGGTAAATAGGCACTTGTGCGTACAGTCTTATTTAACCTTACTGCAGTGCAAGAAGGCAGCTCTAGGGGTCAAGCGCTCTCTTATTGTTCATTCTCTTTCTCTCCATCGACCACCAAAGAATACATCTTTTCATGTGAAAACCTTGTCTTGAATTTTTACAACAGTGGTCCCTTACAATATTTGTGATTGTCTGATTTCTCTCAGCATAATGTCGTCCTCTATGCCCATCCATTCTTATTCAGCGGTTGGTAGTATTCCAGGGTTATATTATTGGTAGCATAATGGTTATACATTGGGCTGCTAACTGCAAGGTCAGGGAGAAAAACGAGGCTTTCTACTCCTGTAAAGAGTTACAGTCTTAGAAATTCACAGCGGCATTTCTACTCTGTCTTGTCAGGTCACTGTGAGTCAGGATCGACTCAATGGCAAAGTCTGTTTGCTTGGAGTATTCCATTGTGCATATGTCCATCCTTCTATTGACGGGCATTTCTATTCTTTTAATTTTTTCTATTGTGAATAGTGCTGTGATAAACATGGGTGTTTATATATAGTCATAAAAAGACAGGAAAAATGAACACCTTGGATGTCAGAAAAGACTTGGAATGTTCACTTATTCATAGAATAACTCAAGGAAAATGCAAGAAGTTATGACATCAAGGAATTGAATAGAAAAAATTTTAAAGGGCAACTCAAGAAATCAAAGTACAATATTATATTGAAATATACCAAGACCTAGAGTTTGAAAAGCAAAAGGGAAGAACACATTCAGCATATCTTAAAGGGAAAGAACTAGAGAAACAGCTCAAACCTTGACTTGCAATATTGAAAGAGTCTGTGGGCAGCATATTGAGTGATGCAGAAAATATCAAAAGAAGATGGAAAGAATATAGCGTCATGGTACCAAAAAGAACTTGTTGACATTTCACCATCTCAGGTGGTAGCATATGAGCAAGAACCAATGTTACTAAAGAAAAAAGTTCAAGCTGCAATGAAAGCATTGGGGGGGGGGGGAGAGGGGAGGGAACAACCTCCAGGCATTGATGGAATACTAATTGAAATGTTTCAACATGCTGAAGAAGCACTGGAAGCACTTACCCATCTGTGCTAGGAAATTTGGAAGACTGGCCAGCTGACTGGAAGAGATCCATATTGGTACCAATTCCTAAGAATGGTGATCCAACAGAATGCTGAAATTTTAGAACAATACATTGATATCACATGCAAGTAAAATTTTGCTGATGATCATCCAGCAATGGTTGCAGCAATATATTGAGAGATGTTCAAGCTGGATTCAGAAGAGGATGGGGAAACGGCATATCATTGCTGATGTCAGATGGATCTAGGCTGAAAACAGAGAATCCCAAAAATACGCTTTCACTGTGTGAACCATAGCCAACTACCGACCGTGAGATCAGAACAAGGGGATATTGCATGGTTTTAAATCAAGAAATATGTATGCCAGGACTGTTTCCTTTCACCACACTTATTCTCTCTGTATACTGAGCAAAATTATCAAAGAAGCTGGATTGTATGAAGAAGAATGTGGCATCAGGATTGGGAGAAGTGTTATTAACAACCTGGGGTAGGGAGATGGCACAACCTTGCTTGTTGAAAGTGAGGAGGACTTGAGGCACTTGCTTATGAAGATGAAGGAGTATAGTCTTTGATGTGGAGTGCAGCTCGATTTGAAGAAGACCAGAATCCTCACAACTGGACTAATAGGCAACACCATGATAAACAGAGAAAAGATTTAAGTTGTCGAAGATTTCATCTTGTGTGGCTCCGCAGTCAATGGACTCAACGTGAATTGGGTTCAGCAGTACCTCCCGATTAAGGACAGAATGTGATGAAGGAATAGGGTGTCCATTTCTGAGGAACTATTTGCTGAAAACCTCCCGAATATCAAGGGAACCTTGTCAGATTCTTATAAGCTCATGAATTGCAGAGGGACATGGTCAGAGAAGTGCCAGAAAATGAGGCCTTGGGCTGAAAGGTACTCCGAATAAGACGGCGGAAGAGCTGCCTCCTCAAGGTGAAGTTTACCACCATGGTGGGCATGGAAGAAACCCTTTGGGATGATAATTTGTTGATGGAGCATTACTTAAAATGAAAAGAAGCAGATGTGAACCTCTATTAATAATTAGAACTTGGAATCTACAAAATAGGAATCTAAGAAAATTGGAAGTTGTGGAATACGAAATGCATAAAGATCCTAGTCATTAGTGAGCTGAAATGGACTGGTATGATGCTGATTTCTTGTGCCAGGAATGGAAAATCAAGAGGAATGCTGTCATATTCATCAACAAAAGGAACCTTTCAAGATCTATCTTGCAGTATGGTGTTGTCTGTGATAGGATAAACTATATATCATACAGGGAAAATGAGTTAATAAACGATCTTTCAAATTTACAAACTAATAACAAAAGCGAGTGTGTTAGTCTGGGTACTTTAGAGAAATAATTCACAGAAACTCGTGTATAAGAGAGAGTTTTATATAAAGGTTAAGTGCACATCAAGAAGCCATCCCAACCCAGTGTTGCCCAAGCCCACAAGCCCAACATTAACCCATTAACCCATATGTCCAATTGCAATCCACGAAGTTCTCCTCCATCTCACAAAACAGATGCAATGATGCTGACTGCAGGAGGAAAGCTGTGTCAGTGAATGTGTAAACATCTCAGCGCTGGCAGGGGCTCCACACAGCTGCTCCAGCACCCAGGGCTGCATCGGGGTAGGTCCATGTGGCTTCTCCTCAGGGATGTCTTGCAGGAAGTGAGCCTTGCCAGCTGAAGCAGGAACTGGCTAAGGCAGCTGTATCCTGGTCTGACCATCACAAAGCAAGTGACCAGAGAACTAGAAAGGCTAGGCTCACTGAGCCATTTATCTCTCTACCCTTCAATTAACCCCACATGTGTTTATTGGTCAGGTTTGCACAATAAACTACCTCAGCAAGTGATAAAAAATGATAGAATTCTACCAACTTGTCTTAAATTGATAAAGCATGCAATCAATATGCATTAATAATTACCGATGATTGGAATACAAAAGTTGGAAACAAAGTGAATTCTTCTAAATATTTGTTTTCCTGAATTTTTGTCAGGAACTTAGTCAATCTTTCTCTAACCCATTGTAAATTCCTATTTAATATTTTTTTTATTCCTTATCAGGTAGTTCCTATGCCATTTCTTCCTCTGAGAGGTTTTATGATCCTGTGCTTTGATCAGTTGTTTGAGTCTGTCTGTCTTGTTTCTTTGTGTAAACTGAATTGCCTGTTGCCTTTGAGACATTGCAGTAGTTTCTGTGTTTGATTGGGGATTGTATGGTGGTGTGTTCTTAGCCACTTGCCACCTGCATCCTGGTCTGTATGATAGAGAATGGAATGTGTTCATTCACTGTTGGTGGACTGCAGTTGGCCGTCACCATTGTCATTGATCAGAAATAAGTAATGCTCACTGCCTAGTGCGTGAGGCTGCAGGAGAACCAGCATCGGCATGGTTGATGTCTCATCCTGACTGGGACAAGTGGGGAGAAGAAGAAAAAGAAAACTAAAAAGAAACAAACACAGAATATGAGAATAATACAGAAAAAAAAGCAGAGGAAAATGAGCAAACACCAGTAAGAAATAAGAACATAGGAGCTAAAGAGAAAAAAGAAAGTAAAATAAATAGAAGGAACGAGAGAAAGAAGAAAGAAAATAGTTGTTAAAACAATTGGATTCCTTCTTATTATGGTAGAAAACAAAATAAGAAAACAATTCCATATTCAGTGATCAGACATTAAAGGCTCCCACTTTAAGATTTTGCGCTAGTGATTTCCAGCAAAATGGTGGACATGACACCCAGACCCTTTATAGCCAAGATACAAAAGTCCAAAATAAAACAAATACAAATGATGTGGTGGAGTGAAATTTTTTAATATGGCTCTTCTATCCATCTCTCTATAACTCCCACCAAATGAATTGTTTTGACAACTATTTTCTAAAGTCATATTGTTTTATGTTTAATGTTACTAGTTGACTACTAAGTAACTACTGAAATGACTATTTTATTTCCTCATGAAGCTTAATGATTGGCATGACCTTATTTTGAACCACTTTTGCCAATTAAGTGACTTTCTTTTTGTGTTTCTTTCTTTTAATGATTGCTGAATTTGAAAAATTCTTAGTAATACTCTGGATGGTCTAAATAGTTACGCCTTGGTATAGTCGAATAAATTGAGAGCAAGTCCAATCACAAAATTTGCTCAAATTCACACTTGCTCCGAGTGACAAGGCTGAATCTCCTACCCAAGTTTGAGTCATGGTCAAATGCAGAAAGAGAGAATCTGACATGCTGACACTTTATTCTCTACTTTATGACCTTACCTTAGGATTCAACTGCTTATAAATCTGGTCTGTGATTTAGACTTGGTTGCTCTGTTTAGTTTGGGACTTCAGAGTTGGTGAGGATGAGCTAAGGACTGCTGTCCATTGGCTGTCCTATTGTGGTGCAAATCCCGGCTGTAATCAAGAAAAAGAAAGTTCTCCTGGCTTGTCACATTCCTACTTGTAGACATAACAACCACACCACCACCACCCTGGCCCTCTTGCTGATGATTTGACCTCATACTTCTCTCCCTACATTTTTCAAAAGAAACAAGAGCTGTTTTGTGAGCTGCTTAAGTCCCATTTCTAACACAGTGTGGCCCGTAGCCACGTTTCACCCATTGCTCTCCTGGACCTTTTATCTTTGTGTTTTGAAACAATATGCCCCTAGAGATGGGATATGTTCAGAATAGCCTCATAGGGTGAAAATGTTGACCTTCCCAAATTACCAAACTGGTGAGATAGAGTAGTATCATCTCTTTATTTCAAATTAGGTGGAAATTAACATTGTTCGTTAGAAATTGAGGATAAAAACAAGGCAACGTTTTAGGTGCTGAGCTGTATGCCAAATTGCCCTTGTGTTTCTATCTGGAGCATCTACTTCAAAGAGAGAGATTTGCCTTTGAAATCCGTGGCAGTCATGAAGAGGAGCTGACTTCAATGTTGCCCTCATCATCCACAGAAATTATTTAATTTTTAGTGCCTGGGTTTGTGGCCAAGTTGTTTATTTGCTTCTCCAAACCAGCATGATCATTATATTTCTCCTTTTCATTGTGTAACCCTCTCTCACTCTGTTCCTATCATCCTCTCTTAGAGGCTGTGAAAGGAATGAGGTCATTCATCTCTTCAGTGAGTGCTGTGCCTGTTTAACCATTTGTATGCTGATAAAAACACAGGCAACATGGCAAGAGAGTAAAACTCACTCTCTGAGCCACCTTGACATGTTCTTGCTAGTGGGAAGCTTTCTCTTTGTCTTTTCTTTTTTGGCTTTTAGCATAGGAGAATGCATCTTAAATTCTTGGGGCTACATAATCATGCCCATGAGCCTTCTCTTTTCTGTGCATCTTGCACTCATAACTCGTTTTCTCTGTAAGTCAGGATAAGCATGCAGAAAGCCAATTAGGAGATTGCACAGACAATTCCCTCTTTAACTGTGTCTCCTAGCTATATGATATAACTTCTGGGGGAAAAAAAGGAAAAGTTATAATATGCATTAATTTTGGCCTTTCCATTTCTAACTGCCGTGCCTTCGTGAATCTTGCGAACCTCCATCTCGTATCGCTGTATGTTGAAAATCTACCTGTTCTTCAAGGTACAGCTCACTTCTTCCCTGTGAAGACTAATAGACCATGACTCTTTCCTGTGAAACATGCCTCCTTCCTACATTTCTTCCATGGCGTCTTTTATTCCGTGCATTATATTATTGTAATTAATTAGAACAGTTATATAGTGTTTTGTGCTTTATCAAGTTTATAGACATATTATTCCATTTAATACATAGTCCTGTGAACTTGATTATCTCCTCCGGTTTTAGTTGAGAACATTAACCCAATGAAACACAGAGGTTAAGTAATTTATAAAATGATTCAGAGCTGATCTTCTCTTCTGACATCAAGTGATATATTTTTTGCCAATGATCTGCTATTGATCTCTCATCGTCATTTTAGTGTTAGTTAAGGATTATCTGAAACACCTCTACCCAGCAGTTGATTTACAAGTAGTAGTGGTAGTGGTAGTAATAATAGCAGTAGTAGCAGTATCAGTAGTAGTGAGATCTAATAGCTCCACAATATAGTCCTCAAAATAACTTTATTTAATAGGTAGGGATCATTATTTTACTATCACAGATTAAGATATCAAGGAATAGAGAAGTTAAGTGATTTTCTCAAAATTAGGAAACTAACCATGGGCAATCAGCATCGCAGTCTTTCCAGATCACAGATTCTGCACCTGGTCAGTGAGCCAATAAAAATACTGCAAGCACTCACAATTACCAGAAGCTTCCCTTCAGCCATCATTGCTACAAGAAAATTGAACCCCACTTCCTTCTCCGTTCCAAACATTAGATGAGTACTGGGAGAGTTAAGATTTTTTGTCAACTTGCCCATGCCAGGATCTCAAGTTTTGGTAGTCTTTCATGATGAGATCACTGAATGGAGACGGCTGCTTCTATAAGAAGATGCTGGGGAATAGTTTGCATTGCTTTTTGCTGGCTCTGGATCCTGTATCTGACTTGTTAACCTTGACTGTTTTGGGCTTGAGCCAATGGACTGCTGTATTGTGTGTCAAACCTGGAAGTAGTCAGCAGCTGCTAGCTTCATCTGCTGACCACGCATTCATTCACCTCTACAGCCACAAAGCCTGTGTTACCTTTGTGCATATCTTGGGTTTTCAGCCCCAACACCTACATGAGTCAGGAGATGCCTCCAAACTGACATCTGACCAAAAGATTGGAACATGCTTGGACTTTGAGCTTAACCACTTCTTCAACTCTATGAGTACATTTCGTGATAAAAATCAATCTCTCTCTCTGTAGTTATTTCTCCATCTATATCACTGTTTTGCTTCGCTAAAGAACCCAGCCTAAGGCAAGTATATTCCATCAGCATATTGATTCTCAACCTTCCTAATGCCACCACCCTTTAATACAGTTCCTCATATTGTGGTGACCCCTCAACCATAAGATTATTGTGGTTGCTTCTTCATAACTGTAACTTTGCTACTGTTATTAACCGGCAACCCTGTGAAAAGGTCGTCTGACCTCGAAAGGGGTTGTGACCCACAGGTTGAAAACCACTGAAGCAGAACCTAAATGGGATCTAGGGACTTTGGGGGCAAGTATCTTGGAAATGGTTTTTAGTTTTGTAGCCCTGGCTGTAGGGAAAGAGCATAAAGAGGTGAAAGTGAACACTGAATACTAACAGATGGTATTGAAGGTTATGATGCTATGAGAATGATGTGAGCCTGCAGTACTGGCCATTCCTTTTGAACAAGTCCATTCTGAGATGTTGTTAATGTTACTGTTGTTAACTGTCCAATCTGACTCATGTTACCCCGCAGCATATGAGAATCAGATCCAAAGGGCTGTGGTCGGTAAGGTTGTCATTGGCTTACTTTTTTGAAGTAGAATGGCTTCCTTTCTAGTCTGTCATAGTCTAGTAGCTCCGCTGAAGCTTGATTGGCACCTTGGAAACAGTGGCTGCACTTGAGATGCATTGCCCAGCAATTCAGCCTATGTCTCCCTCATGGGATGTGAGAATTCTACCACTGATCATTCAGGTAAATGGTGGCATCACCCAGCCACTCTGTGGAACTGACCACTCCCATAGTTTGATGTTTTAATGAAATATTGTTAGTGAGTACTGACATAAAGGGCTGAGAAAGGAGAGGGAATGTTTTCTTTGACTTATGAGAAGCTCATGCTACCTTATTGAAAAAATTAATCAGGCAAACAAATGCCCAGAGGGCTCTGTCCAGAAGTGTTTCTGTTTGCAGTCATTCAGTGGCTGTGCAGCCATCCAAATACGTCCTTAATCCTCCAGCTTTCTAAGTCATGATCGACGGGAACCTTTGCTCCCCTTTTCCTGTTCAAATGTTACTTCATTAGCATTACATCTTGTCCTTAGCCATCATTTCCCGAGTGTTCTGCAACGAATCTATTTAAACGCTGGCTAGATTGCCATCACTTCTTGATCTCAGCAGTCATTCATATCACCAATTACATTCAGGCTCCTGTTCTAGGTATCGTACTAATATAGGAATGTTCTGATATAGTTTCTTCACCATAACCTCTTAGCAGAGTTGGTTCTGATGAGAATGTGTCTCCGTTCGGCCTTTGTTTGAAAAACACATCAAAACTCGTTTCTTGGGGGAGTAAATGTAAATGTGCTCAGTACAGATTTATTTACCAAGAAGAGTAGTGATTTTTTTAAAACATCTTATTAGGGACTCATACAACTCTTATCACAATCACAATTGTGTAAAGCACATCTGTACATTCTTTGCCCTCATCATTTTCAAAGCATTTGCTCTCCACTTAAGCCCTTTGCATCAGGTTCTCTATTTTTCCCACTCCCTCATGAACTCTTGATAATTTATAAATTATTATTTTGTCATATCTTGCCCTGTC
Organism: Tenrec ecaudatus; assembly: GCF_050624435.1. Classification (NCBI taxonomy): domain Eukaryota; kingdom Metazoa; phylum Chordata; class Mammalia; order Afrosoricida; family Tenrecidae; genus Tenrec; species Tenrec ecaudatus. Next base: position 105,691,699 of record NC_134530.1, read on the forward strand.
CGACGTCTCCCTTCACCCCCTTTTCTATTGTCTGTCCCCCATGGAGGAGGTCACATGTAGCTCCTTGTAATCAGTTCCCTCTTTCCAACCCACTCACCCTCTACCCTCCCAGTATAGCCCCTTACATCCCTGGTCCTGGAGGTATCATCCACCCTGGATTCCCTGTGCCTCCAGCTCCTATCTGCACCAGTGTACATCCTCTGCTCTATCCAGACTTGCAAGGTAGAATTCAGATCATGATAGTTGGGGGAGGGAAGGGAACATTTAAGAACTGGAGGAAAGCTGTATTCTTCATCGGTGCTATGTCGCACCCTGACTGACTCAACTCCTCCCCTAGACCCTTCTGCATGGAAATCTCCAGTGGCCGACAAATGGGCTTTGGGTCTCCACTCTGCACTTCCCCCTTCATTTACTATGGTAAGATTTTTGTTGTTGTTGTTCTTTGATGCCTGATACCTGATCCCTTCAAAACCTTGTGGTCACACAGGCTGGTGTGCTTCTTCCATGTGGGCTTTGTTGTTTCTGCTCTAGATGGCCGCTTTTTCACCTTCAAGCCTTTAAGACCCCAGACACTATCGAAGAGTAGTGATTTTAAAATGACTCGTAATCAGCCAGGGGAGTCCTGGTTGTGTAGTGGTTACACACCGGGCTGTGATCCGGGTGGTCGGCAGTTTGAAACCACCAGAAGAGACTAGGCTTTCTTGGAAAACCAGAGGGGATCAGTATGTATCAGCCTGGACTAGATGGCAATGAGTTTGTTTTGTTTTGAATAATCATCTTACTCGTCAGTGTATTTTGTCTTCTCTGATTCCTCCTCTTTGTTTTTATGAAGAAGACCTGTCCAGAAGAGCTCAGTATTTTTTTCTTTCTCAAGTGTTCATCAGGAAGTTTCCCAAGAGCCTGGTTGAAACACAGAGATTTCAGTCCGTAGCATTTTGTTACTGACTCAGATTTGTTGAAGTCATTCGTGATGAACATGTTCTTGCAGTGACATTGTTTTCACCCGGGGTTAATTTTGCGGAAGTCTGTCGTATGAGCAGGGGTCTTCTCGGTAGAAGTGTTTTCACGGAAACTTGCCAGAGTGAATGACACTGGACTCCCAAAGGGGAAAGCAAGGCATTTGGTTCAGACATCTTATGGGAGTTGAACCTGCTAGACTGTTCTCCTGGGGGGAGGGGGAGGGGAATTCATCACGTATCTGACAAAACTAGTGGCTGCATGTCATGATACGTCTTCATTGAAACTGAGAGATTTTATTTTATTTTTTTATCCAGTTACTTCCTTTTGCTCACCTTGTAATTAATGAGACAGAGATGGCAGCACAGTCAAACTGGACCTCAGCAAGTTTTGGAACCAGTTTTCCTGCTTGTTTCCCTCGAGATAGGATGCTTCACTCCTTTGAACTCTGTAGGTTTCTTTCTCTAGAGCAGGCTACTGTCTCTTGCTTAGGAAGAAATGAAGCCATGGTGCGTTAAGTTTTCACCATGTGTCGGCTCTGCTGTTTCGAGCCTAATGGCTTTTCTTGGTGTAGTTTGTCATTTACGGGGATAGAGCCTGTGTTGTGAATTAATTCAAAGTAGTCATTGTGTTAATCTGGGTAGTTGGCACATGTACATAACTCTTTACCCTCACAATTGCAATTAAGTAACACCTACACCTTAATCCTATAATCCTGTGAATATGTTCCCCCACCTATGAAAGTTTGTAAGCCAACCACTTCATGCCTTTATCCCCCCAATTTTGGATATCCAATTTCTATACTGCCCACTTACATCAACCCAGTGTTCTGAGGAGACAATCATATTATGTGACACGAAGAGTCTTCATTCCATTTGGTACCAATCTGCATCCATAAGCAAAGTCAAATCTGGGCAGGCCATCCATAAAATCAGCAACAATATGCACCAGTTCACAGACTCAAAAGTCTCCCTCTGGTCAGGTTGTGCTCAACTCAATATGGGCTGTCTCACTCAACCTCCACAGCAGTGTGCCCATCAGTCGCCTTGCCTTTAGACCATGGGCTCTCACCAATATTCAACAAGCCTAGTCCCCTCGTGCTAGGTCATGAACTTTAGACCAGTCAACCTGCTCTCGTTTTCTCCTCTTTTTCCTGTAAACCAAGTCCACAGGTGTCAGTGGCCAAACTCAACTCTTTATTGATGCATTTCTCCAAAGCACTGGGTGGGGCACATCTTTTCAGAGCTTTCTTTGCTGGTGTCTCCTAAACCCATCTAAAAATCAAATTTTAATGGCTGAAAGCAAGTAGGCTTACAAAATTTCCATATTTTCCCCAGAAAACAACCAAGTAAACAGGGTGACTTTATCTGACCTCTGGCTAGACAAAGAAGAAAAAAACACCATGAGGGAGAGGTCAAACAAACCTCTACTCTCCATCTTATGATTTCTCTAATACCCCATTCTCAAGGTACTATAATGTGTCAGTCTGGGCACTTTAGAGAAACAAATCCACAGAAACTCATGTATAAGAGAGAGTTTTAGATAAAGGTTAAGTGCACATCATAAGAAAACATCCCAACCCAGTGCTGCCCAAACCCACAAGTCCGCCATTAACCTGTATGTCAAACACCAATCCACAAAGTCCTCCTCCATCTCACAAAACAGATGGAATGATGCAGGTTGCAGGAGAAAAGTCCAGTCAGTGAATGTGTAAGCATCTCAGCACTGGCAGGGGTCCCCACACGTGTGCTCTAGCACCCAGGGCTGCATCAGGGTAGGTCCCTATGGCTTCTGCTCAGGGGGAGTGAGCCTTGCAGGAAGTGAGCCTTGCCAGCTGAAGCAGGGAACTGGCTAAGGCAGCTGCAATGTGGTCTGACCATCGGAAAGCAAGAGACCTGAGAACTAGAAAGGCGAGATCACAGCCATTTATCCCTCCATCCTTCAATTAACCCCACCATGAACATTGGCCAGTTTGGCACAATAAACTACCTCAGACTTTTAGGTGGCACATTTGGTCAATAGGCTCAAATATCTGCCCACTCCTGTAGGCTCCGCTTGTATTGCACTACCTTTCCAAGCTTTGGCCATTTTGACTCACTTCAGATTCTCAAATCTACTGTTATGAGTGTTCACATGCATGTCTTTCCTTTTGTATGATAAGCTCGTCTTCCTCACTTTCTGGTCCTATTTGTGTCCCATGTCTCTTGCTGTGCTCATGTGCTCCTTTTGAGGACTGTTTCCATCAGAGCACATGTAACAATTTATTGCCATTTTTGGTGTGCACAGCTGGCTTCCTGTGTAAAACCAAGCTCCTCAAATGTGAAACTGTCTCTGCATTTCAAGTTCCTCCCATTTCCTCCCAGCCAGGAGTGGAGCCTCCACCCAGGGAGAAGCATATCCAAAAATATTTTCCAATGTGAATTTCAATATAGGATTTATTTTAGCCCTAAAAAATGAGATCAGTTTTGTCCAGAGATGTGGGCAAGAATACTCAGCAAGATGTGGGTTTCTTAGGAATCACAGTGAGTAGGAACAAAGAATAGAACATACATCAAATTCAACATATGTAACAACTTTCGGGACATTAAAACTTGAATGAACTATCTTATTCAATTGTGAAGAATCAATGGCAGGGGATATTTATACCCAAGACTCACAGGGATGATATAACCTACTTATTTCCATATTGATTTGAAATAGGTGCTTGCCAAGACACTTCTAACCCTGAAATCATTTTTTAATTTCTACAATTCAATTAGATATCTAATGTATTCCTCACAATTGCCAATTATGGTTTGGATATTCATTAATTAGTTACAACCTTCCTTTTTTATTACTTAAAAACAAACAAAATTTATCTGCCTCAATTCCCAGTGAATCTGCCTTTTTTTATCCATGCTTTCTTTTATTTTTTATTGGTGTCCTGAAATATCTAAGATTTTTAAAATATATGTCAACTTTAAGTCAACAAATACTTGATTAATGGGTCAGATCTGGTGGGGGATAAAAATATATGACAATGTTTACAGGACCTAACATTGAGTGCTTACTAATATTTTACATATATGGACTCATTTCTCTTTTTTTCACACTTTTCCTGATTTTATTTATTTATTTCCAGACAGTTTCTTTCTTTTTTAAAAAAATCATTTTATTGTGGACTTGTACAATTCTTATTGCAATCCATACATATATACATTGTGTCAAGCACATTTGTACATTTGTTGCCATAATCATTCTCAAAACATTTGCTTTCTACTTGAGCCCTTGGTATCAGGTCCTCATTTTCCCCCCTCCCTCTTTGCTCCACCCTCCCTCATGAATCCTTGATAATTTATAAATTATTATTTTGTCATATCTTACACTGTCCAATGTCTCCCTGCACTCACTGTTCTGTTGTCCATCCCTCAGGGAGGAGGTTTTATGTAGATCTTTGTAATCAGTTCCCCCTTTCTATGGCACTTTCCCTCCTCCCTCCAGGTATCACCACTCTCACCACTGGTCCTGAAGGGATCATCTGTCCTCAATTCCCTGTGTTTCCAGTTCCTATCTGTACCAATGTACATCTGATCTAGCCAGATTTGTAAGGTAGAATTGGGATCATGATAGTGGAGGGGAGGAAGCATTTAAAAACTAGAAGAAAGTTATATGTTTCATCGTTGCTACACTGCACCCTGACTGGCTCATCTCTTCCCCTACAACCCTTTGTATCCCTAATTGTCACTAGGACTTGTTTGAGGGATGACCATAATGTGGTACTACGCTTCAAATGGGTTTGTTCTGATTTGACCCACTGCTGAGAATTTGCATTGTGACCCAGCTACCCTGAATCCATATCTGTATTTTAACCAGATCTCTAATGATATTGTCAAAGGGTATCGATAAGAATCACCAGAAGAGCTTGTTGAAATACTGAGTCTGCCTCGCTATCTCTGTAGTGTAAATTGCAAATTCTCAGCAATGCGTTGAGCTGGGTTGAACTGATTGGAGACCTGTGGTAAAGTCCTTCTCTCCACCTTGCCTGAACCAACACCTTCTATGTTGTTGTTGTTGGTTGTGCCACCAAGTGGTGGTGCCATCAAGTCGGTTTGAGCTCATAGTGACCCTGAGCACAAATGAAGGTAACCCTGCCCCGTCCTGTTTGAGCCCATGGTCGCAGCTCCGGTCTCGGTCCATTTCCTTGTGGAAGTTCCTCTTTGCTGCCTCTGTACTGTCCCCATGAGGCACATTTCCAGGGACCGGTCTCTCCTGGTAGCATGTCCAGAGGAGCAGGTGAGATGATGCCTCAATGCCCTTGCTTTTGATGAGCATTCTGGCTTTTTAGTCCCTCTATGAGTGTACCTAACTACCTTCAAAACTTAGTATGCATTTGAGTTCTTTGGTCTTCGGGGCGAGGGAAAACACCAATGACTGGGCCTCCGCCTCAAGGTTTCGGATTCAGTGGGTTTGAAATGGGTTTCAAGAATTCGTCGAACACCGCCCCAGGTAATGCACCTTGCCTCGTTGGACAATACACTTGAGAACTACAGATTTAGAGGCGGGGCTGGGTCACAGCTCTCAGTAGTTTTAGAAAGATAACCAGGTGATTTGAATGCACATCCAGGTGTTACACATATTCCTGGTGTTACTGCGAGTCTTTGAAAATGCTCGGGTTGAGACCATGCCATCCTGGTGAGGTTTGGGTGCTTGCTTTGCTTATCCAGTCCCAACCACCCTCTGCTGGTGTCATTACTTGATAAAATGCCTGGGTCGGGAGACTTAGAGGATCATTTAGGATTAGAACTTTTCCTGAGCTCTACCTTATTAAAGAGTAAGCAAGTAATTAAATGCTGCTTTTGATACTTCCATTCCCAGTGATATTTTCCAATGACTATATATTGCCCAGCATATAATAGATACTCAAGGAATGTTGGACACATGAATGTGTGAATATTCTTCGCAATTAAAAATATATAAATAATTCTACCAGGCTAGGTTGACTGGCCACATATCTAACTATACAGGAAGAAGAATAACTTATTTCTCATAAAATTAATAATTCTATTGATCCAAAAGTGTCATATAGAATTGTTTTTCTCTTCTTACTTGCTGTTTTCAATTTTTCAAATTTGGGCTCAGCCAGAGGCACCGCAGCTGAACAGGCTGCATGGATTTTAATAAGAACTCCTATTTCTGGGAAGGATAATAAGCGATTCTGGAGGGCAGGGTCACTCTCTCAAAGCCTGCCTGACAGGAGGCAAAGATTAAAATGCTCCGGCAGGCTGAGAGGAAGCTGCAGCATCTTGCTGTGGATTTCCTGAGTGCCATTAGAACGAAGAAGAACACGGGGTAGATTGCATTTCCATGCAATAAAGCAAGGGATAACTCCATTGTCTTGCTTTTTCTTTTCTTTTTTATTATTCAAATTTTTTGTTGGAAAAATAAAACTTTGATCCAAAACATGTCAGTGCTACCTAACAACTGACGTATACATTGAATGCCATCTATCTGAAAGCACAGGATAGTTACTCGTTTCCCTAATGATTGTTATGGACTGTGCTGAAATGTGTAAGTGAATCCCACTGCCATGGTGTAGCAGTTTTCATTCCAAGTAGAAGTTGTTATTGGTGGTTTATACAAGGACGTCTCGTTCGATCCCACTTGATGCCACTAATGGAATCTCACCAAATATAATAGTTGGCAGTTCAAAAGCTGTCGTATTCTTCTTGGCTCTTCATTAGAAATGTGTGAGATAATCACAGTCTATTAGCCCCAATCTATAGATGACCTAGCTAAGTCATTAAACATTTAAGTGACTTGTCGAAAATAAAACAGCTGATAAACGGTAAGGTCTGTGACCACATCTTAGGTTGTCTGGCCCCTGGTTCAAAGCCATTTCGATCCACAACTCTCCACAACCCCTCTGGGAGGAGGAGTCCTCGTCATTGCCACTTGCCTGATGAGAAAACTATGAGGCAGCGGTAAGGCAAGTGAAAGGAAGGTGAAGGTCAAAGATTAGTGTGAGCTGAATCTAGAAGCTGGATCTCATGTAAGCAGAGATCCCTCCCACCCTCCACCTCACCCAAAGGATTTATTAATGATTCCTTGCCGCCAGCCTGTTTGGTTTGTGGTTTGTGTGTGAACAGTGGCTGCATTAACAAGTAGCCAGAGCTTCCTCCAGATGAGCTAATGCTGCCTCCCGAGTGGAGACAGGCAGGGCCCACTTCCCAGACCAAAGAGGACATCTGCATTCTCCTCTCAGCCCCAATTATTCAAATGTGCACAGCTTCTGCTGGAGGGATGCTGGCTCTGGGCATGAAGGCCAGGCTCTCATCTCCCAGCGCCCCTTTCATCCTGTTGCCTTAACAGAGGCAAGGCTGAAAGCTCCTCGGAGAGGAAAGCAAGCAGAAGAGCGTCTTCTTCGGGTGGTGTGCCACTATTCCCACATTCCTCAAGCACTTGCTGGCTGCTGTGTCAGCAACTGGATGCCCGCCCGCGCTCTGCAGGACTCTAGCATCTGGAGCCTGCTGGCCCAGAGGCAAGAGGGCTGCCAGATGTGCGTGCTAACAAATGGCAGGAGCTACTGTGCAATTACAGGGACACAGAAATAGTCGGGAACTTAAGTCACCCACTGGGGTTGCATCCAGGGTAACTGAGGCAGCAGACAGATTTCTCTTTGTGTGTGAAGGGAAATTGTGGGCCAGACATGTTCATTCGGCTAGGCACTCTGTGTAGCGAGGCCTTCTTGAACTAAGGGTTGAGGGGAGTCCCTGGGTGGCACAACTATGAATCGAGAGCTTGGGAACTTGGACACACCCAGAGGTGCCTTCTAAGAAAGGCCTGAAAATCTGTTTCTGAAAGACCGCGACCTTGACAATTCTAAGGAGTTTTATTTTACTTTGCAGTATATGGGGTCACCATGAGGCAGATCAAAGAACTCAAGTACGTATTAAAATGTGAAGGTAATTGGGTAGGCTTATAGAAGGAGCAGGATTGACTTGAAGGCAACTGGTTGGACTTAAGGGGTGATGCACACTGCTAATGTACTCGGCCACGAATCAAAATGTTGGAGGGTTGCGTTCACTCAGAGGCCCATTAAGGCATCCTGGTGGCACGATGTGTTAGATGCCGGGTTGCTGACCTCACGATCAGCAGCTCAAACCCACCCACTGCTCCTTGGGAGGATACATCTGCCTATGCCTGTTTAGATGTATACAGAAACCCTGTATAGGGCCGTTAGCAGCTTTAACCGATTCAATGGCAGTGGAAGAGGCATGCGTCCTTGGTAAACCTTGGTAAACACGGAGAAGCTGGGGGAGAATCTCACATGGTTTGTGAGCTATGTAGAAGCATGTGACGCGTCCTCTGTCATGTCTGCTGTTGCTGAAGTCTAACGAAAAGCTGCCCCATGGGTACCGAGAACACTAACCCACCTGTCTTTTGTGGGCCCTTGTAGATAAAAGACTGTGTAAGGTGGTCCAAGCCCGGACTAGAACTCAGCAGTTGCATGAGCACATTTGATAGGCCTTTTCCTGGCCGCTTTATTACCTTGTGGCCCTCCGTGGAGCACTTTCCCTGTTGCACCTGACAGTCAGAGACGCCAGCAGCTGCCGGGAGTCGGGGAATCACACAGGTAATGGAGGAGTGGTGTACTGAAAGTGATGTTGAGCTATTAACATTTTTATGGGTGGACTGCTATGCAAAACTGAGGGAAAATAGTGCTCTTCGAGGATTAATATATTTAACAAAAAGTATGCCAGGCAAGGAGAATTTTGCTGATAAATATAATTTGGCTGTTCTTTCTCTAGTAATGGAGACTTGAAATTACAGGAATCAATGTGGATGTGAAAGCCATTGTCATTTGGTGAATTATGACTTTGCCAGCAGTGTGCGCAACCAGAATCCAGCACTCTAACTGACAGGCACCTAAATGCACATCGAGACAAAGGCTTCGAACAGCCCAGCCCCTTTGACACTTGACTGCAGCAGCCGGACTTTCCAGCCCGCTGCCTGGGGCTGTGGTGTTGAGCATCCCTAGTTCTGCATTGAGTGGGGCTTTCAACTGGAATGATTTTGCCCCACAAAGGATATTTATCACAACTGGTAGAGGTGCTACTGGAGCCTAGCAGCTAGAGGCCAGGGAAAATGCTGCCTGTAGTACAAGACACCCCCCCCCACACCCACCCCACTGCACCACCACTACCACCACCACCCCCTGCACCACCATCACTCCCCCCTGTACCACCACCACCACTACCACCACACACACATAAACACTGTAGAATGACCTAGATCCAAATGCTGAGTTTGAGATTCTGTGATTCTGACCTCCCCCAAAATAGGGCCAACTTCATGTTCTGCTTGCTGATCTCACTGCCAGTGAGTCAGTGCTAACTCAGTGACCCTATAGGGTAGAATAGAAATGTCCGTTTTTTTGGTTTTGCTTTTGAATGTTTGAAATGAACTTGTATGTCTTTAAAGATTCCAAATCCACTTCAGTCTTACTTCTTTTTTAGCCACTCAGACTGATATTTAGATCTAGGGGGTAAGGAATCTGGAGGCCTCCTCACCTCCCCCCCTTGCAGGAAGCAAACTTAATTAATTAATTAATTTTCATGTTAAGCCTTCCAATTTTTTGCCCCTCTCTCCTTTAGGCTTTGAGGCTATCATCTACTAGAGTAGAAAGCCTTCTCTTTGTCCTGCAGAGTGACTGGTGGCTTGGAATGACGGATCTTATGCTTAGCAGGTAACTGGGTAACCGACTACACCACTAGGGCACGCTCTGCTTGCTGTTTGCTGCTACAAAGAATTAGGTCTATGGGGATCGCAGACATTTAGGGTTACCTTCTAGGATCTCAACACAGGATGGAATGAAGATGACTATATAGTAGGGGAGGTGGGAGTGAAGGTCTCAAGCCAGTTCCCCCTGGCTGGAGAAATAGGATGCTGTCAGTAGTGGCAATGCCATCCGTGCCACCCTCTGCTCGCCTTCCCATACTTCAGATGAACCAACCATTGGCGTGGACAGTCTAACTTCCTGCTACAGTCTCACGTCTGCCTGTGAAGTGACCACGTGTTGTAGACTGAATAATGGCCTCCAGATGTGTTTCTGTCACCAGGCCCAGAACCTTCACAGGTCACTCATCTTCTGTGGCAAAAGAGACTTGCAGATGTGATTAAATGAAGGATTATGAGATGGAAAGAACTCTTGGAATCTCTAGGTATGTCCAGTGCAATAACAAGGGGGCCTATAAGTCAGAGAGACTTTGGAGGGCCTGAGCAAGAGCGGTTTGAATGTGCTGTTCTGCCAGCTAGGAAGATGAGGCAACCAAGGGACTAGACACTGATGAGGCACTAGACAGAGTGAGCACGCCGATGATCTCTTAGAGCCCACGGGAGGCACACGGGCCAACTGATACCTTGAATTTTGCCCAGCAAGATCTATCCTGGACTTCTGACCTCTAGAACTCAAAGATAATTAATGTGTTGCTTTTATACTTATGGAAATTGGTAGAGCAGCCACACAAGCCCAAACCAACCCCAGTGGCATTGGGCCCTATGGACTCTGCAGACTCGAGCTGAACTGTTCCGTAGCGTTTCTGAGATGGTCGATCTTTGGGGAGCAGACATTCCCATAATTCTCCCATGGAACTACTGGTAGAGTTAGATTAATGCTTAGCTCACTGTGCCACTAAGGTTCCTTAGAGCAGCCTTAGGAAACTAATAACTAAGTCATTTTTTTCTTTGAATACCTCGGTTCCCTAAAAAAGGGTCAATCATTCATTCACTATTTATTCAGTCAACTTATTGAATGCCTACTCTGTGCTACTAAGTTGCCCTGGTAGTGTGGAGGGTTGTGCGTTGGGCTGCACACCGAAAAGTCAGAGACAGACCCGTGTCTGTCAGTGGAGGCTTCCCTGCTGCTGGGGTGCGGAACAGACTGCAGCGAAGCTTCCAGACTAAGACAAACTATGAAGGAAGGCCAGGAATCTACTGCCCCAAGCGCAGCCAGTGACAACTCTTTGAGTCATATTAGTCAGATCAGCAATTGATTCTGGGATGGCACAGGACCAGGCAGGGTTTGATTTCATTGTACCTGAGACTGCCAAGTGTTAGGGTAACTTGATGCCAGCAAACAGCGATGTGCCAGACACTGTTCTAGGCACCTGCGAGTAAGCCGTGAGCAACACAGACCAAAGCCTGGCTCCCATGTAGCTGGTAATCTAGTGACAAGAAGCCACTAAATTACATGAATAGACGACTAATATGTAAATGAAGTCAGGAGAGCTAGAGGCATTCAGGGCGTCTGTGATCCAGTCCCTGCAGCAGAAAGCAGAATGGAGAGAGGGAGAAAACTATGCACGTGTCTGAAGGAAGAGGACTCTAGAGAGAGGGAACTACAAGGTCGCATGTCCTGAGCTAGGAGTTTGCTTCAGACCGTCAAAGAACAGAGAGAGGCCCAGTGTGGATAATGACAAACATTACCTAACAAGGCTCTGAGAATTCTGGGCAACATATATGCAACCCCTTGGGGAACTTCAAAGCTCTATTCAAATATTAGGGTTTATCATGGCTGTGTTCCCTTAGGGTGTATTTGAGGGTCTGCATGGGAGCATAGAGGTGGCCTTCATTTTCAGTCTATAAAAACAGCAGAGAGGAAACAGTTGTTGATTCTAGGCCCTGACAACTGAACGGAGGCCCAGGCTAAGCGTATTTTCCCAACATGGAGTTGATAGTGAATCCAGGTATAACTTTCTGATTGGAACGCTTCTAGGATCTGGGGGGTGAGGAGGATGCTAGAATGGATAGGAGGGCTTTGCTGTTGTGGCCAGCCTTGTCTCTTGCACATCACTGGTCCAAAGAGATGCTTTCCATAAGCCAATTGGGGCACCCGAGCTGTCAACATGTCAACAGAGGTACAAGGCCATCTTGGGAGGGAAATCATGGATGAATTTAAAGACCTCAGTGCCTGCCTGGCAAGGACCCAGATAGAAGCAGCTAGAGAAGTCTCTGGCAGCCGACCCCTGCCAGCAGCTAATCCCCCAGGAGGAGGCAAGCTCTGCCAAGGAGTGAAATTGAAATATTTGAAATATAATCCACACACTTCTTTTTCCCAAGCAGGTGTTGAAATAAGTCTAGTTTTTAGGAAAGGCTGTGAAAATGAAAATACTGAAATGTTCCGTATGGATTTGTGTTTGGGAGCAAGACTTTTCTTGGAAGCTAAGGTGGAGATTGGCAGAGTCAAAGAGGGAGACACCCAGAAGCGTCTCAGGAACTCCAGCTGGCGTGTGTACAAACCTAATGACACTTTAGGCTTAAGGAGCTTGGAAAGTACATTTTTTAAATCCAATCTCATGGTGAACAAGGCGAGGTCACAGAGGATGTGTGTGTGTGTGTGTGTGTGTGTTGCGTCTTGCTTTGTGATTATGGCAGGTCAGCCATTACATTGAACATTATATCCTTGTTTCCTTTTTCTGACATGAGTTTCTCTAAGCTGCCTTTCCCTACTCTTTGGTACTTGACTAAAAAAAACTCAAAATGCACTATCATTCAGTCAATGCTGACTCATAGTGACCCCGGTGTTTATGGGAGTAGAAAGCCCAGTCGTGGTTTTGAACAGCTGGCCTTGCAGATCGCAGCCCCATGTGTGACCGGCACACCTCCGAGGAATGGGATATCTTCAGAACAAAACGATTAATGTGTGAGCGTTCTGGTGCGAGTGGAGAAGCATTCTCCTCTCAGATCCTTAGTAACGAAAGTAAAATGGACACCCTCAGCCATGCCACTCTTTCAAAGGAAGGACATCGTTCCTGACACCTTTACTTTTATATCAGGTTCCTCTACTTTCTGGAGGGACCATAAGACGACAATGAAAAGAAAGCCAAACAAGATGAAACTCCGAACCAAGAACACTGAAGCAAAACCCCAAAGAGGGACAGGCTGGGATTTGCCCTGGGTTGTGTGGAAGGCGAATCTACATCTTAGAGAGCCTGCGGAAGCCATCCACACCAGAAAGAAACCCGCACACAGCCAGAATGAACAGCCAGAAAAACTGTGAGCAAGCTTGGTCTGTCAGATACTGCTTCACAGGTAGCTCCTGCTGTCCTCAAGGTCAGAGCAGATTCCTATCCTGTGTCTCCCTTCGTCCATCAACATCTAAAGCAAAACCCCACAGAGTACAGAGGAGAAAGCAGGGCCAAGCAGCCTTCCCCCCTCGGAAGTGCTTTGGTATTCTTGCCTTTCATTTTCTTAAAGCACTTATAGGGAGTGAATGCCATCGAACGGCAGGAGTGCCTTGCCTTATGCGATGAATGTGCTAGTGAAAATTAATTGTAAAACAAGTTTTTACAGTGGTCTTAAGTCAATCTGCAAGAATTGGTTCAAGTGGCATATTCATTCACTTCATGAAAGAGTTGCGCATCGACGAGATGTCAGCCATTGAACTAAGCACGGGACACGGGGCAGTGTTGCAACATGACTCAATTCCAGGGGTCCTGGAACTCGTAATGCAAATGGGGTGTGGACTCAGATGTCAGTAAACAAATAGATATTTCGATTACCAATCAAAAACTCTGTGGAAGTACCCAGTATGACGGTATGCTAGAGAATGAGGCGATGAAGGCACCTACTTTACACAGCATGGTCACGGGAGCCCACCCCGAGATAAACTTGAGACCTCATGAGAAGAAGCCACATAGCTTGTTGCTGACCAACAAGAAACAGTTTCTCCCTTGAGGCTGAGCGGGAAGCTGTAACACCTGTGTTTACAAAGGGAGATTTCTAGTCCCAAGAACTACTCTCACCTGTCAGCTTCTGAGGAAGCCTTTGACCCCACCTGCTGAGGGCATATGGTACTCCCTTTCCCCACATTGTTTTCTCCCCCAAAAAGCATTCTTGCTTTCATGTTCATTCCCATTGATAGCAATGTCACAGATGTTACCAAGTACAACTGTATTTCACAGGGTTTCCAGTGGCTAACAGATCATTGGCCCTTTTTTCGGAGGTGCCTCTGGGTAGGCTTAAACTGTCAACCTTATGGTTAGTAGCTAAGTGCCTAACCATGTGCACCACCCAGACTCCCTCTCTCTGCCCTATCTCTTCCTAATGGTTGACGTACTTTAAATGTTTCCTATTTATCTAGCTTTCAGTCTGCCTTCTCCGCTGGACTCTGATCTCCGTGATGATCGGGAGTTTTGTGTGTTATTTATGATGACTTGGGCTCCGGGCCTGGAATAGTAACTCTACTATTAATATGCAATAGTGTAATAATAATCACACTGTTTAATAATATGCAATATTATGCAATATATTATACTGGATAATATGCAATATTATGCCATAGTACATAATAGGTGTTCCAAAACTACAGTTCCATTCTATAAAGTTATTTCTCTCTGCCCCTGGAGAGGACTGTGCTATATAGGAACAATCAAGACTTTTGAGAACCGCCAGATGTGAATTCAAAGCATTGTTCCAGCTTGTATTACCTGTGAGATTTCATACGTGTCCTTTGAAAATCATGATACGCTCTAACTACTAGGGTGGCTGTGAGAACATACATACAGAATCCAGCTCTGTAAATATGAACCCCACCACTCCTTTGTCAGTTTGTCATTGTGTGGTTTCTTGCATGTTGCTGTGATATTGGAAGATATTCCACTGGCATTTCAGATACCAATGGAATCAACCAATGTGGACCGGTTTCCATGGAGTTTCCACACCAAGCTAGACTATGAAATAGGACTTGAAGATCTACTTCTAACCAACAACAACAACAAAGATCAAAAAATAGGCCTCATGTATAATAGTAGAATATTGTCTGATAGAGCGCTAGAGGAAAGTCCTTTGAGTTGGAAACTACTCAAAATATGACTTGGAAGAGCTCCCTCCTAAACGAGAGCTGATCTTATGGATGTGTGTACTTAGAAACACTTTCAGGACCATCAGAAAGCACATTGGCGAACATTCATTAATAATCAGACATAGAATGTGTGAATTTAGATAAAGTAGAAGTCATCACAAATGAAATACTATTCATAAAGATTGATACGTTGGGCATTAGTAAGCAAATGGACTGCTATTAGCCATTTTGAATCAGATAATCATATAACTTACTAAGCCAGCAAAGAGTTCAAGAAGAAAGAAAATGTTTAAACTGATGGTGGCAGCAATGGTAAAATGATGTTTGATCTAACCAAATTATGGATTGTTGTAATATCTGTAAGAGCTCCCAATAAAATAATTAATTGTAAAAGCAAAAAGAATCGGTTCACATTCAACCATTTCAGGAGGTAGCCCGTGATCAAGCGCTAATGATACTGAAGGAAGAAGTTCGTGCGGCGCTACAGGCACTAGTGAAAAGCAAGTCTCCAGGAATGGACAGAACGCCAACTGAAAGGCCTCAACAAGCTGAGGAAGCACCGGGAAAACTCACTTGGCCATGTCAAGAGATCTGGAAGATAGGTATTTGGCCAAATGACTGCCAGAGACCCATACTTGTACCCATTCCAAAGAAAGGTGACCTAATACAATGTGGAAATGATCAAATAAGATCATTAATATCACATGAAATTTAAACTCTGCTGAAGGTAATTTCAAAATGGATGCACCAGTGAATCAACAGTGAGCTGCTGGAAATTCTAAGCAGACTCTAAAGACATGGAATAAGGGAGATACCCTTCCAGAAGCAGATAGAGCTTGGCTGAGCTGAAAGCAGAGAACACAGAAAAAGCGTTGCATGTGTTTTGATGACTATTTGACTTTGTGGGTCATGACAAAGTATGGGTAGTACCGTGAGGAATGGGAATTCCAGAACGCTTACTTATGCTCAGGTGGAACCTGTCCGTGGACTGAGAGGCAGTCATTGGAAGAGAACATGGGGATACTAAAGGCTCCAAACCACAACAGATGTGTGTCATGGTTGACTCCCTGAGCAAATCATCCAAGAAATGGGATTGCATGAAAAAGAACAAGAATGCAAAGTCAGGATGGCGGAAAGCCTCACTAATAACGTTAGCGTGACGAGGGTGTAAACGACATCCAAATTCTCACACTTGGACGACAGCATAAAATAGAGAAAAGATTGAAGTTTCAAGGATTTCATTATTCTTGAGTCACTGTCAGTGTTCACTGAAGTAACCGTCAAGATATCAAACCAGAGATTCCAAGGGGCAGTTTTTTTTTGAACAACGCCTATTTAAAGTGTTAAAAAGCAAAGATGCCACATGAGGGCTAATGTGTACTTTGTCCAAGCCATTACATTGCCTCATTTGCATGTAAAATCTGGACAATGAATAAGGAAGACCTGGAAGCGATACATTGAATTTTAATTATTGTACTAATGAAGCAGTCCTTGAACTAACTACAAGCCTTTCTTTCTTGTTGTATTTGGTTTTGTTTTTTGTCATTGGTTTGTTGTATATTGTTGCTTGGTTTTGCTCTGTCTTGTTTTTGTGCATGTTATTATCTCCACAGGTCTATCTAAATAAGATAGGCTAGATGAACAATCTGGAGGAGAAAACAACGGGACCGATAGTTCTGGGGGGACATGGGAGAGGGGGAGGTGGGGAAAAGGTAGTGGTGTTAACAAACCCAGGGACAAGGAAACAAAAAGTGATCCAAATTGGTGGTGAGGTGGGTGTAGGAGGTCTGGTAGGATGTGATCAAGGGTAATGTAACCATGATTAATTACTGAATCCCAAATGAAGCCTGAGCATGATAGTGGGACAAGAGGAAAGTAAAAGGAAATAGAAGAAAGAGCTAGGAGGTAAAGGGCATTTAGAGAGGTCTAAATAAAGGCATGCACATATGTAAATATATTTATATATGAGAATAGGAAAATAGATCTATGTGCACATATTTATAGGTTTAGTATTAAGGTAGCAGAAGGGCATTGGGCCTCCATTCAAGTAGTCCCTCAATACAAAATATTTTGTTGTATTAAACTGGCATTCCATGATGCTCAGCTTCCTGACAGGATCACTGAAGACAAAGCGGATGCATAAGCAAATGTGGTGAAGAAAGCTGATGGAGCCCTGCTATCAAACGATATAGCATCTTTAAAGAATTGAAGGTAAATAAGCTCAGAAACAACGAAGCCCACATGGAAGGAGCACACCAGCCTGTCACGAGGTGCTGAAGGGATCAGTTATCAGGCATCAAAGAACAAAAAAGTCATATCATTGTGTGCTGACCTCCCTGATATGATCCCTAAAGACAAATGGGTGCATAAGCAAATGCGGTGAAGAAAGCTGATGGTCCCTGGCTATCAAAAGATATAACATCTGCGATCTTAACGGCTTGAAGGTAAACCAGCAGCCATCTGGCTCAGAAGCAACAAAGCCCACATGGAAGTAGCTCATCAGCCTGTGTGATCATGAGGTATTGAAGCGATCAGGTTTCAAGTATCATCAGAAGAAAAATCATAGTGAATGAGAAGGAGAGTGCGGAGTGGAGACCCAAAGCCCATTTGTAGGCCCCTGGACATGCCCTTACAAAAGGGTCTCTGGGAGGAGACAAGCCAGTCAGGGTGTGACTTAGCAACGATAAAACATACAACTTTCTTCTAGTTCCTAAATGCTTCCTCCTCCCCCACTATCATGATCCCAATTCTACCTTTCAAATCTGGCTAGACCAGAAGATGTATACTAGTACAGATAGGAACTGGAAACACAGGGAATGCAAGGAGAATGATCCCGTCAGGACTAGTGGTGTGAGTGTCGATACTGGGAGGGTGGAAGGAGGGTGGGCTGGAAAGAGGGAACTGATTACAAGGATCTCCATGTGACCTCCTCCCTGTGGGATGGACAACAGAAGAGTGAGTGAGGAGAGATGTCGGACAGGGAAAGATATGACAAAATAATAATTTATAAATTATCAAGGACTCATAGGGGGAGACCGGAGAGAGAGGGGGGAAATGAGGAGCTGATGCCAGAGGCTTAGGTGGAGAGCAAATGTTTTGAGAATGATGAGGGCAATGAATGTACAAACGTGCTTTACACAATTGATGTATGTATGGATTGTGATGAGTTCTATGAGCCCCTAATAAAATGATAAAAAAAGAAAATACCATGGATCTCCATAAAAATAACTGCATCTCTCTAGGGGAAAGTGCAATCAGAATTTCCTTATAAGCTAGGAAGTGGAGCCTTCCTCTAACATACTTTGCACATTTTATAATTAGGGACCAGTCCATGAAGAAGGTCTTTGTGCTTGGTAAATTGAAGATCAGTGAAAAATAGGGAGACTCTTAACAAGCTGTACTTTTGGGTTCAAGTATAACAGTGAATAAGGAAGACCATAGAAGACCCTGGAAGAACAGATGCGTTTGAATCATGGTGCTGGAGAAGAAGATTGAAAGTACTACCATGAACTGCTGAATGGACAAACAGAACTATATGGGAAGGAGTAAGGCCAGAGTGCTCCTCAGAAGAAATGAACACAAGACTTCGTCTTAAATACTTCAGACATATTGTCAAGAGGGACCAGCTCTGGAGAAGGACATCACGTTTGGTAACGTGGAGAGGTGTCGAAAAAGAGGAACACTCTCATCAAGCTGGCTTGACACGGCAACAGCATCCATGGGCTCAGGCAGAGGAACAGTTGTAAGGATGGTGCAGGGCCAAGGAGTGTTTCGTTCTGTGGTTGATCTGGTTACCAAGAGTCGTAACTAACTCGATGGCACCTAACAGCAACAGCATCGTTATTAATACCACACGTAAGTAAAATGTTGCTGAAGATGATTTCATCCTGGTGCAAAAAGGAAGTGAAACAAGGGATGTCCTGGATGATGCCAGATGGAGATTGCTGAATAATGAGAATACCAGAAAAGCATGTTTCATTAACTATGCAAACTATTAACTATTTCATTAACTATTTCAACTGTATGAATCATTACAAATTATGGATCACATTTCTAATAATGGGAATTCAAGACAACTTTATGTTGCTTATATTGCTCATGTGCAACGTGTACCTAGACTTAGAGGCAAGCCTGTGGATAGAGGAAGACATTCACTGCGATTGACTGGTACCTTGGCTTCCACAATGAATTCAAACATAGCAATGCTTGTGAAAGCGTACAGCAGGAATGGGCAGTGTTTGTTTCTGTTGTAGATCGAGTTGGTATGTGTCAGAACTGACTTGATAGCACATAACAACAGGCTGAGAAATGCTCCGCCAAACCAAACTCCCTGCCGTCTGCTTATGCTGACTCCTGGCTACTCTACCAGACAGATTAGAACTGCCCCTGTGTTTCCAATGGGAGTTGAAAGACTTCTCTCTCTCCCTTGGAGCTGGCTGGTAGTTTTCAACTGTTGACCTTGATGTTAGCAGCCCAACTCAGAACCTCTACACTAACAGGCTCCTTCTACTTCCTCAATATTTTCTCTATCTAACCTCATCTTCCTATCTATGTACCTGTCTACCTATCTATGTGCTTATCTGTCAGTTTAGCTTATTTTAATTTAAATCAATTTTGTTGCCTTTCTGATTCCTTTATCCTCAGCTTTGATACACCTTTAATTTTTTAAAATAATTTTATTGGGGGCTCATACAACTCTTATCACAATCCATACATACATCAATTGTATAAAGCACATTTGTACATTTGTTACCCTCATCATTCTTGAAACATTTGCTCTCCACATAAGCCCCTGGTATCAGCTCATTTTTTCCTCCTACTTCCCCGCTCCCCACTCCTGAACTGTAAATTCTTTTTTTTAAAACATTTCATTAGGGGCTCATATAACTCTTATCACAATCCATACATATACATACATCAATTGTATAAAGCACATCTGTACATTCTATGCCCTAATCATTTCAAAGCATTTGCTTTCCACTTAAACCCTTTGTATCAGGTCCTCTTTTTCCCCCCCCTCCCTCCCCACTCCCTTCTCCCTCATGAGCCCTTGATAATTTATAGATTGTTATTTTGTCATCTCTTGCCCTATCTGGAGTCTCCCTTTAATTTTTAAACCCCTCAATGAATTTGTATGAAAACAATGTTCTAATATTTTAAACCTTGTCATACATATGTGTGTAGATATATTATAATACGATACAATATAAAATTTAAATTTCCTTGGTGATCCTTACCAGCTAGCTGGTTCTATGCTTATATTCTTAAAAAAATGTTTTATTTAATTGTTGGTGGAGAAATCCATTCCGCAGTTTCTACAAGTATAAACCGGTAATGTTGATTACTTTCTTCCAGTGGACGCTCAGCCATTCTCACCCTCCGTTCCTTAATGGTACCTTCTGCATTCACGTAACCTTCCCCCCTGAAGTTCCCATTTATCTTGTAAGTTGCTGTTGTCAATTTGAGTCTATATACATCGATCTTAAAATAACAATGCTTCAAGTAGAAAATTTTTTTTTGAAAATGTTGACCACATGTGTACAAGTGAGCTCAGTACAATTGAATGATGAATTCTCATGAGAATTGTAAGAGCCTCCCAATAAAATGATTAAAAATAATAATAATAAAATTTTAAATAAAATAACAATACTCAAGGCAAACCTTTGTTCCTTGTTAAGCTTACTATTGCTTGCGTTTAAATGGGTGTTTTCCGGGTTTTAGGTTTAAAACTTATTTCACAACAATAGTTTCAAAGGTTCATCCAGCCTGCATGGCTCCAAAAAGTTTGGAGTTATTGAGAATATGATATTATGTTCTGTCTTTTCTTCTATAAAATCTACAATCAGAATATCCAGTCTTGGTAGTAGGGCACCAGCCAGGTCTTCTGGGCCGCCTGTAGAAGAGACAGTTATTCATAGAGGCAATTCAAAATTCGCTACAGATTCTATTGTACATGGAGACCAATTGCTCTGCCTCAGGTGGTGTTTTCCCTCTCTCTGCTGATAACGATTGATAATAGAGTTTATTGTCCGTGGTTGCCAGCTATGAGAGGAGTATATCATGGTGACTATGAGACCAGGCCTGCAATAAGACTGGTTGCATTCCCATTCTGTCCCTGTCTGTTATTAATTAGCTCTGGGATCTTGGGCAAATTGCTTTTCCATACCAATGAAACACGACCTTATTAAAACCCATTATGTTAAAGAGTCGATTTTGACCCATAGAGCCTCCTTAAAGCAAGGTAGGACGGCCTCTTGGGGTTTTCAAGGCTATATATCTTCCAGAAGCAGACTGACAAGCTTTCCTTTGTACTATGTGCCAGCAGGGCTCCCATCTCAGAAAGCATTTTGAGGAATAAATGGTGTAATTTCTCTATATCTATAGATATGATGCTTCGCATATATAGAAAAAAATCCACTATTGTTGAGTTGGTTCTGACAGAGAAAGTGTTCAAGGAGTATTTGTTATTATTGCTTGTGCTTGATTTTCCATCTAGGAGCTTAGTAGACCTTGAAAATCTACTGATAATATTTGATTTTAATAATCTCTCTGCAAACTCTGGAAGTAATTAGATAATAAGACGTGGCTTTCTTTTTATTTTTCCTAGAACCACAACTAGGTCTGAAAATAAGTGCTTATCATGAAATGTTTACTCCTGAAATGTCCTAGAAATTAAAATAGTGTATGCTGCATAGATCTGGATATGTGGGCTTGGTTATTTATTTCATAATGTTCTATGCTGTGTTGCAGATAGAGATCAATGATCATTTATTAGTGACTTTTAATCTATAAAAGAAGTCCTGGCAC
Organism: Tenrec ecaudatus; assembly: GCF_050624435.1. Lineage (NCBI taxonomy): Eukaryota > Metazoa > Chordata > Mammalia > Afrosoricida > Tenrecidae > Tenrec > Tenrec ecaudatus. The sequence goes on from NC_134530.1 coordinate 105,713,303, forward strand.
TTAGTGAGTTCTACATTGGGCTGCTAACTACAAGGTTGTCAGTTCAAATCCATCAGGTCCTCTGAAGATGAAAGGTGAGACTTCTCCACTCATAAAGAATTCCACCATCTGAAATCCAAAGGCTCGACTCTGTCCTATAACGTTTCCATGAGTCAGAATTGACTTCAAAGCAGCAGTTTGTTTTTGTTTGTTTGTTGGTCAAATCTGTAAGGGGCTGTGATTACACAGTGGTTAAGTGCTTGCTTGGTTAGCCTAAATGTTGGTGGTTCAAATCCACGACCCACGCCTCAGGAAAAAGAAGGGGCCATTGAGTTCCTTAAAGATTTACAGCCGTAGATTCCCTTTGGGGCAGTTCTACTTTGTCCTGTAGCATTGATAGTAATTGGAATAGACTTAATAGCAGTGGGTTTAGATGCTTTTGTTCAGTCTAGTCTGTCATTTAATTGCCTTGTGTCCTTCTTGGACCATGTTGATCCAAGTCTGAGAGTGTAATTTAGTGTAAGACCACCTGTGGTTTCGGTACATTTCAGAATGTGGAAGTGTCTTTCCCAGCAACTTGCCCATTCTGGTTTTCTTTGCATGTGAGAGTAGATGTGGAACAGTCAGCTGAGCAGGGTTGGCAAGCTTTCAGGAGCGCTATGCCAAGGCTCCATTTATTCACTCTAATTTAAGGTTTGCCATGCCAGGATGAAGCTCCTCGCCTCCAAATCGCTGGAGACAGAGCACTTCCAAGACCGAATGAGGCTACAGAAATTGAAATTTTCATCGGGTGATTGATTTCTTAATGTTATTCATTTTTCTTTTTCTTTCCTGAAAAATAAGAACTTTGAAAATGCTAATGCCAATCTCATGCAATCCAGTCCAGGTAATCATATATGTGGTGAGATGGTTGGAGGAGAAGGTTGGAGTTCTCAAATTTCTTAAAGCTTTTTGTGCATCTTTTGTTCATTCATGCATACCTACAGATATGCGGCATGCATTCATTTAGTAATCATTATTTAAATTAGTATTGAGTCCTTGACTATGTGCCTGGCACACTGTGATCAGGGTCCTGTGCATATATACTTCATTCTTTTGAAGCGTAAGTAAGAAGTTCATTTACAGCATCTAGCATAGTGCCTAAGAAGACCTGGTGGCAATGTCTGGTAAGCATCGGTCTGCTAACAGCAAGGTCACTCGTTCAAGCCCAGGAGCTGCTCTGTGGGAGGAAGGTGAGGCTATCTGCTTCAGTAAGACTTGCAAAGCCTCCAGAAGCCTGGACAGGGTTGTTAGGAGTCACAATAGGCTCTATGGCAGTGGGCAGCATAGTGCCTGGCTTGAGGTAGGGATGATGAAAGCTGTTCCTTTTCATCTTCTCTTTAAGAGTTTTTCAAATGTAACGGTGCCCAGAGTGAAGGCAGTAGCGGAGTACACAGCTGAAATAAAGTAGCAATTCCCCACACCACCACTATCCTCTCTTACTCCTGGTCCGTAGAGCTTTAAAACCCATCCCTGTCAAGTAGATCACACACCGTACTCAAGACCCCAACCCTCTGCCTCAATGTAGAAACACACGGTGGCCCAGCATAGGTTGTCCAAGGCTGGGAACCTTTAAGGCAGCTACCATCCTCGTCTCTCTCTTGCAGAATGCCCCGTGAGCTTAACTCAGTCATTGGAAACCCTCTGAACACATTCTCCTCTGGTGCACGCAGCACTGTCAGGGGTCAAATCAACTTGCGGGTGACTGAACCGAGCGGTTCTGTCCTTAGCGGCTCTTCTCATGGCCATCCATGTGAAAGAGACTAATGAGTTGTACAGGCCTGTTCTGACTTCAGATCATTGTTGTACTTGTCATTTGGAGCTCCTACTAATGCAAAAGATGTACCTTCTGGCACCATACTAGACAATATTGGGTCACGATCCACCGACTCCCCTTGACTACTTTTCAGAAAGAGGCCCTGAAGCCTCCCCCTCTATAGCTGTACCTCTGCATGCTCCCATCGCAAAATGAGCGTGAGACTCAGAGAAGACTAAAAGGAGCTCTGGTTTTATCTTCAGTGACATCTTCCACTGTCAGAAGGGTCACGCATGGTGGACAGTAGGTCTCGGTGGCCCTTCCAGACTAAGACAGACAAGGAAAAGCCTTCATCAACTTTAAATATTATGTGTCGACGCTCTTCATAAAAGGAGCATCTAACACATTCCCCCTGCTTTTCTCTCCTTGCTTTCCTGATGTTCATAGTGGTGGTGGTGGTGGTACTGAGGCCCTTCTGCTGGTCTTCTTGGCTTCTTAAAATAATAAACTTAGGCATAAATCTTTCATTTCACCCCCTTTAGGCAGCACCTCTTGTGTATCCACCAAGGAAGATGAAGATATTAAATATATACACTGTCAAAGCGGCTAATGTTCTATTCTATCGCTGTATTTAACATACCCACATTTTACATATAGGGTGATTATAGAAGTTAAAAAACCAAGAACCATGATTTATAGTATAATACTCATTAACACATTTTTAAAAACCTTTTAAATGGGTTATGTATTAAAATATTATTGGTTTACATCATTAAACTTCATGAAGTTGGTAACTATTTGGTGCTCACAAAAGAGACCATCATTACGCTCACAAAATACATAGTGCACCATTTGGGATTAACAGGTTGTGGTATCTGTGTTATATTCTCAAATTGTTTAGCAGTTATCTGTACATCTTGACTAGGTCCATGAATAGATGGAGAAAGATGAAGTCAATGTGGCAAAATGTAAACAGCTGGTGAATCTGCATACAGGATGTTCTTTCACGTGTGTAACTTTCCCTTCATTTCTCTTTCCAAATAAAAATGTGAAGTCAAAAAGTCCTCATTCATTTCAAGGGCCAGAATTTGAATACCTTTAATGTGGGTGATTGTAATCATTATTAACATCTCCTTCACAAGAACTAGCAAATATTGAGTTTAAAATGAACATCTGAGATCTCATTTTTAATAGGTAAAATACTGGAGGAGTAATAAAATAAAGAAAAAGTACATAAAATGTCATTTGAGTGACACATTTTAAAAGCATAGTTTTGAACTGAATTTCTCCAGCTCAACTTCAATTAACAGGCTAATAATAAAAGATGTGTCTATAAGAAAAGTAAAGGTGTGAATCATGCCTTAGAACTTCAAGACCAAGGCAGATCAAAAATAAATTTATCTTCTACCTTCTTAGATAAGATTTTTATTTTTATTTTTACCAAATTGATGACATGGATTAAAATAATGGTAATGAGTGAAAAGAATTACTTTATCTCATCAAAACATGAAATATTAGTATTGCAAAGCCCTTTAGAACTTGCACAAATATCAGGCCTGACAGTTGTGAACTAAGTACTAGGTTCCTGAAGCTTTCCTAAACGTGATTATTCTGATATGTGAGTGTACTATTTAAACCCTACATCTCAATTTTCTGACACATTTTTTATTTTTATAGTGCTGAGGATTTGCAGCTTCACTTTTTTCCTGACCCCTTGCTCACATGACTAAGAAAAGTGTTAAACCAAGTACAGAAGTTCAGAGTGTAACTTAGTGCTGAGAAATTAGGCAGGTTTTGTCCCGGATCTTGCATGCTAATCACAGGCCTTGATAGATTGACTTGCTAGGACTTTTAGATATGCCTGTGTATATTCATGGTGGGGGGAGGGGGCTTCTGCTATAGTCTTCCTTTGTGTGCTAGCTTTGACAAGGTTTTTCAAGCTTTATACAATGTGTGGGTGATTTTCCATCTTTTTAGTCAGCTTGAGAACAGATTAAGTAGCATAGTCATTTGTATTTGAAGATTTCAAAACTTTCTGGGAAGAAATCTATGGGCCTAAATTATTTTTAAAACTATTTGTTTGACAGTTATTTAAAGTTCTTTATAATTATTCCTCTACCATATTTGTCACGTATGAGGATAAGTCAAAAAGTGTTATTGCTACTAGGGTGCACGCACACACTGCTTTATTACAAACAAAGTATTTTTAAACATGTCTCTGCGATCAGCGGACCTGGTTGTTGTTGTTGTTAAGTGCTGTTGAATTGGCTCCCACCCATAGAGCCTGCACACAACCAAACAAAACATTTCCTGGTCCGAGTCCATTGTTGCTGCCACTGAAGCGATCCATCTCATTGAGGGCCTTCTGCTTTTTTGCTCCCCTCCACTTTACTAAGCATGGTGATGTCCTTCTTCAGGGTGGTGTGTCTCCTGATAATATTTCCAATGTATGCAAGATGAAGTCTTGCCATCCATGCCTCAAAGGTGCACTCTTCTGAGACAGAGCCATTTGTCCTTTGAGCAAACCACTCTGCTTTCAATATTCTTGACCAGCACCACATTTCAGATATATCAGTTCTTCTTCAGTCTTCCTTATTCAATGTCCAACTTCTACCTGCGTATAAGGCAGACAGTGGATGGCTATAGACAAATTTTCTCAGTAATATACTTATTACCTTCGGGTGACTTACAAAAAACGCAATCAAAACAGTGACTTCTTAGAAGATTTTTCTCAAAACCAAAACAAAACTAAAAACCAATCCCTGCCATTGAATCAACTCTGACTCATAGGGAATCTTCTGTTGGTGGTGGTGTTAGGTGCTGTCGAGTCAAATCCAGGTCACAGTGACCCTATTTACACCAGAACGAAACACCACTCTGTCCTGTGCCTGCTCACAAAACCCAAGGTCATAAGGCTAGCTCAGAATTCTGTGAATATTTTTGGATTTTAGTAGGGGTAATCTTGATAGACTTTCTCAAAGGCACATCATGTACCCTGGGACTATTAATGAAGTTTAAAAAAAATTGAAAGTTGTATTGGCAAGCAAAGTGAAGAAAGTTGTGTTAAATAATGCTCTCTCCTAACCTCCCACCATGTCAATACATCTGCTCATTCTTCCAGGGTAGCAATTCCTATGACATTTCATTGGGAGACCTTACCCTACACCATAGTCTTGATCTGGACTTCTCTATTTCCCAAACTCCAAATCCTTGGAGGATGCCAAAACAGTTTTGGGAAGTAGTACAAGTCAAACAGCAAAGAATTCTTTAGGGAAGAGTTACAGAGATGGAAACATTAGCTTCAGAAGTATGAGTAGGTGCCTGGAACTATCTATTGTGGGTTTTTTTTTTCTTGTTTTCTGTTTTGTTTTTCTTTCACCCTGTGTCTATCAGAAAACAATTGGACTGGCTGTGCTGACAGGGGAGAGGAAGGGATGGAGAGGAGGAGTGGGGATCCAGCAAACTCAGGGATAAGGGAACAACAAGAGATCTAAAATTGATGGTGAGGGTGTATAATGCCTGGTGGGGTTTAATCAAGTACAATGTATCCAAGAGGAATTACTGAGAGCTGAATGGAGGGTGAACATGATAGTGGGATAGGAGGAAGGTGAAAGGAAATAGAGGAAAGAAATAGGAGGTAAAAGCTATTTATACAGGTATAACTATAGGCATGTATATATGTAAATATACTAATTTATAATGCAAGGGAGACCAATGTACATATATTTATATGTTAAATATTAAGATAGCAGACAGACTTTGGACCTCCACTCAAGGTTTCCATTAACACAAGAATACTTTTTTCTAATAACTTGGCACTCTTTGATAGTCACCTTTCCAACATGATCTTTGAAAATAAAATGGGTGCATATGTAAATGTGGTGAAGAGAACAGCTGGTGTCTGGCTATTGAAAGCTGTAGCATCTAGAGTCTTAAAGGCTTAAAGTTAAACAAGCAGACATCTAGCAGGGAAGCAAATAAGCCCACATGGAAGAAGCACACCAGCTTGTGTGATCATGAGATGTTGGTGGGATCAGATATCAGGTATCAAAAGATCTGAAACAAACAACTATATTGAGGCAAATGAGGGGGTTTGAAGTGGAGGCCCAAGGTGGATCTGTAGACAATTGAACATCCCCCCACAGAAAGGCTATAAGGAAAGGATGATTCAACCAAGGTGCAGTGTATCACCGACAAAACACACATCATTCCTCAAATTCCCAAATAGTTCTTCCCCCCACTACCATGACCCAGTTCTACCTTACAAATCTGGCTAGACCAGAGAACATACATTGGCATAGATAAGAGCTCTTGACACATGGAATTAAGGACAGACAAACCCCTCAGGAACAGTAGTGGGAGTAATGATATTATGAGGGTAGGGGGATGGTCTGAGAGGGGAAAGGGGGGAAAGGGGAAACCCATCACAAGGTTAGCTATATAGCCCCCCCAACGGGGATGAATAACAGAAATGGGGTGAAGGGAGACAATGGACAGTGTAAGATATGAAATAATAATAATATATAATTTATCAAGGATTCATGAGAGTAGGAGGAAAGGGGAGGGAGGGGGAAAAAAGAGGAGCTTATACCAAGGGCACAAGTAGACCATATTTGGAAATGATGATGGCAAAAATGTACAAATATGCTGGATACAATTGATGTATGGAATGTTATAAGAGCTGTAAGAGTCCCCAATAAAAAGATTTTTAAAAACCACCAGAATGTTTTTAAGCTATGTATTAAATTTTTTCCTAAACAACCTCCATTACACTTAATACAGTTGTCAAATCTTGGATTCCAGTTTTGGAACATTTTGCAAACTCACCTGTTTGGACGGCTGACAGCACCTCTCTTATTTGGTTTTTTGGTCACCTCTTCAATGTGGTTAAATTGCTGTCCTTTCATGTCCCTCTTCATTTGTGGAAACAAAGGTAAGTCTCACAGAGTGAGGTCAGGTGAGTCAGGTGCACGGGGCAAGAGACATTGCTGTTTTTTGCCCAAAACTGGCACACTGAGATGACTGCATGAACAGGTGCATTGTCATGGTGGCAAAACCAACCCCCGACTACCACAAATTAGGCCTGCTTTGTCTCCCATTGTTAAGCAATCTTTTCAGAACTTATAAATAGAAAGCTTGATTAATAGTCTGACCGATGGAACAAACTCCAAATGCAGTCTGAGTCAACATTTTGTCCCTTAGGGAAGCTGACGGATGTGCAGACAAAGGTTTGACAATTGGCATTTCACCTTCTTTTGAAACAAGAAAGCCACTCATACCCTTGAGATTCTCCCATAGCTCTGTCCTTGTAGGCTGCGTTCAACATTACAATAGTTTCTGTGGTATTTTTTCCAAGCAGAAAATTTCACAGGCACACACTGCTCTCTTAAAAGGGCCATCACAAAAAATGAGGTTCAAGTGAAATTGCTTTTATGAAAAAATTCAGTGACCAGAGAGAACCTTCCCGCGGACACCACTGGGTGCACCAACTCAGAGTGAGTTGCTAGATGCTCACCTAACAGGGGGGATGCATACTAGGAACGCTCTGCACCACCCAACACACTTCCAGTGTTGTTGGTGTACCCCTCCTATGGAGACTGATGTAAGGGATGTGCTCAGAAGTAATTTCGTATCCCAATATTTTTATTTCATACAATGCTTTTAGATTCCCCTTCATATAATATGCCCACCTAAATAAGTGCACTTATATAATGCACATAGCCTACATAGAGGTAGAGTTATTTGCTAATAACCATATATGATTTACTATTGCCATCAAATATACTATTTGTATACTACTTACATCAGGCATACTATTTAAATCAAAATGTATTATATGTTATTAAGCTCCTGTGTCAACTTTTTAAAAATTATACATTCGTAGAAAGTTATCTATTTACCTATATTTTCAAATCTCTTCGTATAAAGTAGTTTATATGAGGGGGCTTCAAAAAGCTCATGGAAATTTTGCATTGTCTTTGAATTTATTTCCCAAAAACTTTTTGAAGCTCTTTCATGTGATAGAGTTTAAATCTCTTGCATCCAAATGTTTATAATTTATTTGCGCTATGTATTATATTTTTCATGTTTTCTTATTATTCATGAATCAGTTCATGGTTTTATTTATTGCACACACGGTGGGGTTGGAAAGAACTGGAATGGATTTGTTGGTGGGGACTTTTTTGTTTTTTTGGTTTTGTCAAAACAGTTTGTTGTTTCAATACTGAAATTTTTAGCAACTTCAGTGTTGTTGATCCTGCTGTCCTGTGCATATCCTTGGAAGACTTCCCCTCTTAGCAGCATCTGACCTCCTTGACTCTATCAGTCTTATTCATTGGGTTATGTAACTCAATTAAGAAAAAGAGAAATGTGTCCACCTCTCCTGGCTTTTCTTGTGTATCCTCAGCTTCATTTGCTGACTCTTCCACTTTCCACTGCTGTCTTAATTGCTAGACCCTGAATCTTATTTATCTAGCTGGGGCATTGCTTTCTGTGTTTTATTCTTAGGAACCTCAGCTAACGTCACTGCTTTGAAACTGCCTGTGTTGCTTGGCACCTCCAACACTGACCCCTCCCCACTGCTATCATTTCAGCACCATGAAAGAAGAGATCTTGTCTATTTTAATAGTTCTATTATATTAGAGAAGAATCTGGCCTACAGGATGTGTTGGTGTCAATATTTTATGAAATTGACTTTCAGCTGAGTTCTCTAAAACTCAAATGATGAATTTTAAAGCATTAATTTCTGAGCTTTTACTGTCATTGAAGTCTTTTGATTGGCTGATGGACTGAAAATCAAGCAATCCATTGGGTTGTATGTGCATGAAACTGTATGGAACTTGGTGGAGTGTGTGCCTTTGTAGGTGCCTTGGTGCCACAATGGTTGGCATGAGGTTGGCAGTTTGCACTCCTCGATGGCACCACCAAAGAGACTTTAGCAATGTGCTTCCATTAAACGGTTGTCATTGAGACTTTATGAAGCAGTTCTATTATGGAGCACACTTTGAGCCAGAATTGACGTGATGGCAACAGGCTGGATTTGGTTTGGTGCCTTGTAAATGTGGTAATAATTTATTATGCAAGAGTTAATATCAAACTAGTGTCAAGGTGTTGGAGGTTGAAGAAGTCCCAAAGGTCTAAATTTTCCAAGATTCTAGTCTGCTCCATGTCCCTCTCCTCTCTAACTCCCCCCCCCCTCACCCTCAACACACACTGCTCTTGACTATATTTCCTCATGAGTTTGGGTCCTGAGAATTGCTACAGTGTTCCATGGAAACTCACAAAAGTTTGAGGAAATGCTTCATGTAGTGTTGAGTGCTGTTTAATCCAAATTCTCAAAGTCAGGAAGGGAAAACCAGATACTTGGACCAGTATACTCACCTACTCCTAGTTCTTGCCTGTGATAATATCACACCCCCTGATTCTCAGAGAGCTCATTTTATTTTATTTTTTTACATTTTATTAGGGGCTCATACAACTCTTATCACAATCCAAACATATACATACATCAATTATATAAAGCACATCCGTACATTCTTTGCCCTAATCATTTTCATTAGTATATAATTTTTTTGAGCTCATTTTATTTTTTATGTTTTTTAAAAATCATTTTATTAGGGGCTCATACAACTCTTATCACAATCCATACATACATCAATTATGTAAAGCCCCTCCCTGCTCCCCCTCCCTCATGAATCCCCCTCCCTCATGATAATTTACAAATTATTATTTTGTCATATCCTGCACTGTCCGACATCTCCCTTCACCCACTTTTCTGTTGTCTATCCCCCAGGGAGGATGTTATATGTACATCCTTGTAATTGTTGCCCCTTTCCAACCCACCCTCCCTCCACTCACACCACTGGTCCTGAAGGGATCATCCACCCTGGATTCCCTGTATTTCCAGTTCCTATCTCTACCAGTGTACATCCTCAGGTCTAGTCAGATTTGTAAAGTAGAATTGGGATCATAATAGTGCGGGGTCGGCGGGTGAGGAAACATTTAGGAACTAGAGGAAAGTTGTGTTTCATTATTGCTACATCGCACCCTGACTGGCTCCTCTTCTCCCCAAGACCTTTCTGTAAGGGGATGTCCAGCAACCTAAAAAAGGGTTTTGGGTCTCCACTCCGCACCCACCCACCCTCATTCACAATGATATGATTTTTTGTTCTGATGATGCTTGATACCTGATCCATTTGAGACCTCGTGATCACACAGTCTGACGTGCTTCTTCCATGTGCGCGTTGTTGCTTCCAAGTTAGATGGCCGCTTGTTTACCTTCAAACCTTTAAGACCCAAGACACTATGTCTTTTGATGGCCAGGAACCATCAGCTTTCTTTGCCATATTTGCTTATGCACCCATTTGTCTTCAGCGATTGTATCAGGGAGGTTAGCACACAATGATATGATTTTTTGTTCTTTGATGCCTGATAACTGATCCCTTCAGCACCTCATGATCACGCAGGCTGGTGTGCTTCTTCCATGAGAGCTCATTTTATACACAGCAAGATGGCATTGCAAGGAATCCTATTCATAATTACTCATAGACAAATCCTATAAGTATCTTCCACCACATCCTTATCGGATTCATGCAGGGAAAAGTTGTTTGGTGGGGGTTACAGTATCAACTTTACAATCAAATTAATGTATAAGCCTTCATTCAAATATCATAATCTAAACTACACTCCTGGGCTGTATGCATATATGACCTGTGTCCCTTGGCAGGATGGTTTCAGAGGTAGTCAACTCCTACTAATCTTCATCAGGCAGCCCTTGTCCCAGACCACTTCAGGTGCAGCTTTTCTCCTCTCAACTGTAGCATATCTTACTTTACATCCATTACGAGTAACCAAGATAACCGTTAAACAAAGAGTGTGGCCCAATTCTCACCCTCTGCTCGGGTCAGATCTTAATCTCATCCTATTCTTGCAGATAATCCTTGCCAAAATATGACTACAGCCACAGGTGTATGACATAAAGAAAAATAATATATGACATCAAGTATTATGGCTTGAAGGGTCTTATTGAGTTAAACCAGTGTTTATATACTAGAGTCGTATCTTTTTTAAATTTCCTTTCGAATGGTTAGGTATGAACTTTCAATATTACTTCAGAACTTCTAAAAATGTTTTCAGAGAAATCTCTACTGTGGAGCCCTGATAGTGCAGTGGGTTACACTTGGGCTGCTAACAATAAAGTCACTGCAAGGGAGGAAGATGAAGCTTTCTACTCTCATAAAGAGTCACAGTCTCAGAATTCCCTAGATAATGGTTCTACTTCTCTGTTTTATATGGTTTTTATAGGGTTTAAGTAAGTTGGAATCAGCTGGATGACTGTGAGATTTATACTAATCTATATTGGACGTGCTGGTTTTTAGATACTAGTGACATAGCTTCTAGAATTACACAAAACACAGAAACCTTGAGTGTCAATACTGAAAGATTATACGGGCAATATATTGAGCCATGCGGGAAGCATCAACAGAAGATGGAAAGAAAATAGAGGGTCACTGTACCCAAAAGAACTAGGTGAGATTTCACCATTTCAGGAAGTCATGTATGGACAAGGACCAATGGTATGGCAGGAAGATGTCCAAACTTCACTGAAGGTATTGTCCAAAAGAAAGATTCCAGGAATGGATGAAATACCAACTGAGGCTCAAGTAGAAAGAAAATGTCTTGAAAATGATGATGGCTACAAATGTCCTTGACACAATGGATGGATGGATGGATGGATGGATGGATGGATGGATGGATGGATGGATGGATTGTATGAGCCCCCAATAAAATGATTTTTGGAAAAATCAATTGAAGTGTTTCAAGAAGCCAATGAAGCACTAAAAGACTTCACTCATTTCTGCTAGGAAATTTGGGAGAGCTATTTGGCTAACTGACTGTACGAGATCCATAATTGTTCCCATTCCAAAGAAAGGTGACCCAACAGGATGTGAAGGTTATAGATCATGTCAATTACATTGATGACATGTATAAGTAAATTTTTGCTGAAGATCATCCAACAATAATTGAAGCAGTACATTGACACAGGCCTGTCAGAAACTTAGGCCACATTCACAAGAGGACTTGGAACAAGATGTTTTATTGCTGACGTCAGCTGTACCTTGGCTGAACGCAGAGAATACAGACAGAGGTTTACTTTTGTTTACATGTGTTTTACTGACTATTCAAAGACATTCTGCTGTGTGGACCGGTTAACAAACTCTAAGTGGTCTTTTCTTGCTTTTTAATCATTTTATTGGGGCTCATACAACTTTTATCACAATATATACATACATACATTGTGTCAAACACACTTATTTCCATCATCATTTTCAAAACATTTTCTTTCTACTTGAGCCCTTAGAATCAGCTTCGCATTTTTTCTTCTCCCTCCCCCAGCCTCCCTCCCTCATGAACCCTTGCTAATTTATAAATTATTATGTTTTCATGTCTTACACTGACCAATGTTTCCCTTCACCCACTTTTCTGTTGTCCGTCCCAAAGGGAGGGGATTATATGTAGATCACTGTGTTTGGTTCCCCCTTTCTACTGCACCTTACCCTTACCCTCGTGGTATCTCCACTCTCATTGTTGGTCCTGAGGGATTTTTCTGACCTGGATTACCTGTGTTTCCAGCTCTTATCTGTACCCATGCACATGCTCTGGTCTAGCCAGATATGTAAGGTAGAATTGGTATCATAATAGTGGGGGGTTGGGGGGAGGAAGAATTAAAAACCTACAGGAAAGGTGTATGTTTCATCAGTGCTATACTGCACACCGAATGGCTCATCTCTTCTTTGTGACTCCTCTATAAGGGATGTCCAATTGTCTACAGATTGGCTTTGGGACTCTGGATAGTCTAGAAAAATGAAAATTCCAGAACACTTCATTTTGCTCATATGGAACCTCTACAAGGATCAAGAGGCAATTGTGCAAACAGAACCAGGGAATAATGAATGATTTAAACACAAGAAAGATGTGTATCAAGGTTACATACTTTCACCATAGTTATGAAATCTGTATGAGCAGCAAATTTTCAGAGAAGCTGGCTTATCTGAAGAAGAATGAGGCATCAGGATTGTAGAAAGGCTTACTAACAACTGTAATGTGCAGATGGTACAGTCTTGCTTGCTGACAGTGAAGAGGACTTGAAGCACTTTCTGATGAAAATCAGGGATTGCTTCCTTCAGTGTGTTTTGCAACTCAAAGTAAAGAAAATACAAATCCTCACAAGTGGACCAGTAGGCAACAGCCTGATAAATTGAGAAGAGATTAAAGTTTTCAAGAATTTCATCTTTCTTGGATCCATGGTCACTGGTCATAGAAGAAGCAGTCAAGAGATCGAATGATACATCGCATTGAGTAAATGCTGTACAAAACCTCTTTAAAAATCTTGAAGAGCAATGAGTTTATTTTGAAGATTTAGTTTGACCTTATCCTAGCCATAATGGTATTTTCGTTTGCCTCATATACATTTAAAAATGGGATGCTGAGTAAAGAAAGCAGACGAAGAATTGATGCTTTTGAATTATGCTGCTCGTGAAGATGCTTGAAAGTACCATGGACTGCCAAAAGAACACCACAACCAAATCTGTCTTGGAAGAAGTACAACCAGAAAGCTACTTAGAAGCAAGGATGTCGAGACTTAGTCTCCTGAACTTTGGACATGGTGTCAGGAGAGACCAGTCCCTGGAGAAGGACATCATGCTTAGTAAAGCAGAGGGGCAGTGAAAACTAAGAAGATCCTTGACTGGGTGGGTTGACACAGCAGCTGCAACAATGGGCCCCAATATAAGAAAATTATGAGGATGGTGCAGAACCCAGCCATGCATATTGAGTAATCAGATGGATGATGTGCCTCTTACCTTTCGGTTGTTTTTCCACTTAACAAAAATAAGTACTTTAAATATGCCTTTATTTAAATAAGCAGGAAATGTTTAAATGGCAAATGCTAAATCATTTCAAATTCGGTTGGGAGGTTGAATTGCTAGAACAAAACTGAATTTAGGTAGTATGTATTAATTTAATGCACTGAGCAGGCCATCTCAATGATTAGAATTGCCTATGTTTTAGTTTACACAACAATACTATGGGTTCATTTTTGCTTAATCTCACTCTGATTTGAGTTGATATAAAAAAAATCCTTTCCCTTCTAATTTCTTATCTCAGTGGACATGCCATGATGTAGAATTTTAAACAAATGACCCATGAACATACTTCCGGGAGACTTTTAACCAGTGATTAGTCTCTAAAAAACATTCCTCCCCCCTTTTTCTTTCCCTTTCACTTAACTGGAAAATATCTGTTGAAGGAGCTTCAAAATGTTCATATAAAAATGGAATAAAAGGATAATGAAAATTTCCACACACTTTTGAAGTCCCCTCAAATACAGCCCTCCCCCTCCCCACAGAAGAATTTTCTTCAGAGGACAGCATTGAAACTACAGCTCAGGGAGAGGGACATATACAATCAGAGCACACAGGAGCAAATGAGAGTGGAGAAAGAGAGAGTGGAACACATCCTGACCCATCAAGCCCTGAGGATGATATTCCTGCTCAAAGCAGCCAAAGCAGAGAGAGGACCATATGGCCGGTACCACTATGAGACACAACACTCCTCCTTGATCCACAGCTCTATGGGGGACAACACTGGAGACACAGTGTGGGAATTGTGCCCAATCCAATCCTACTACACTGAGGCAAAACACTAAGGGCGTGCAACAGAGCTGCAAGGGAAACAGAACAACGAAGTCCCCAGGAAATACCAAAAAATAGACTTTGGGGCCAGGGCATGACACCCCATCAGACTCAACCAGAAAACATTCCTAAAGGTCAACAAACAGACCTTGAACTAGTTACAAGCTTTTCATTTTTTGTCATTGTTTTGTTTTCTCTTATTGCTTTATTTTGTTCTGTCTTGTTTTTTGTGTGCAGGTCTATCGAGATAAGATAGACAGGATAATCATTCTGGAGGAGAAAACACTGGACTTACAGTTCTGGGGGGAAATGGGAGAGGGAGAGACAGGGGAAAAGAAGTGGGTATTAACAACCCCCGGGACAAGGGAACAACAAGTGATCCAAAACCGATGGCGAGGAGGGTGTAGGAGCTCTGAGCTTGATCAAGGGCAATATAAATGAGAGGAATTACTGAAACCCAAATGAAGGCTGAACATGATTGTGGGACAAGAGGTTAAGTAAAAGGAAATAGAGGAAGGAACTAGGAGGCCAAGGGAATTTATAGAGGTCTAAATACAGGCATGTACATAGGTAAATATATTTATATTTAATGATGGGGAAATAGATCTATGTGCATATATTTATAGGTTTAGTATTAAGGTAGTAGATGAACATTGGGCCTCTACTCAAGTACTCCCTCAACACAAGAACACTTTGTTCAATTAACCTGGAATTCCATGATAATCAACTTTTTGACACCATCACTGAAGGTAAATTGGGTGCATAAGCAAATGTGCTGAGGAAAACTTAAGGTGCCCATCTATCAAAAGATACAGTGTCTGGGATCTTCAAGGCTTGAAGATAAACAAGCGGCCATCGAGCTGAGAAGCAACAAAGCCCACATGGAAGAAGCACACCAGCCTGGATGATCACGAGGTGTTCATAGGATCAGGTGTCAGGCATCAAAAAACAAAAAATCATGTCATTGTGAATGAAGGGGAGTGTGGGGTGGGGATCCAAAGCCCATCTGTAGGCAACTGGACATCCCCTTACAGAAGGGTTGCAGAGAAGCAATGAGCCAGTCAGGGTGCAGTATAGCACCAGTGCAACATACAACTTTCCTGTAGTTCTTTAATGCTGCCTCCCCCTGACTATCATGAACCCCAATCTACCTTACAAATCCGGCTAGACAAGAGGATGTACACTGGTACAGATCAGAGCTGTAAACACAGGAAATCCAGGACAGATAACCCCCTCAGGAAAGGGAGAACTGATAGCAGTGATGTTCATATAACTCTCCCAGTGCATTGGACAACAGAAAAGTGGGTAAAGGGAGACATCACACAGTGTAAGACATGAAAAAGTAATAATTTTAAATTATCAAGGGCTCATGAGGGAGGGTGGTGGTGGGGGAGGGGGACAATGAGGCGCTGATATCAAGGGTTCAAATAGAAAGCAAATGTTTTGAGAATGATGATGGCAACAAATGTACAAATATGCTTGATACGATAGATGTATGTATAGATTATCATAAGAGTTTTATGAGTCCCCAATAAAATTATTAAAAATAATAAAAAGGTGAAATGTCAATTGATGACAAACCTCATTCTGGGCTTCCATCCTCTTCCCGAACAGATGAAAATGTCCACTTGTAGTGCTGTTGGAGTTTGTTCTACCAGGTCAGACTGTTAATCAAACTTTCTATGTTGATGTTCTGGAAAGGTTGCATAACAGTGTGAGACAAAGCTGGCCTGATTTTTGGCAGATGGGGGACTGGCTTTGCCCCTGTGACAATGTACTTGCTCATGCAGCCATCTCAGTGCACCAGTTTTTAACAAAAAGCAGCATGCCTCTCTTGCGCACACCTCACTCACCTGCCCTCACTCAGTGCAGCTTCTCTGTTTCTGTGAATGCAGAGGGACATGAAGGACAGCGATGGGACCACATAGAAGAGATGAAGGGAAACAACAAGGGAGGTGCTGTCAGACATTCATGAAGAGACGCATTTGAAAAGGGTTTTCAAGAATAGAATCACAGATTTGACAAATGTATTAGCGTAATGGAGAGTACTTTGAAGGTGACAGGTGGTTTGTAAAAAAATATGGAATATCTTGCTTTGGGGAAAAAATCCGGTTTTTTGGTACCTTTCTTATTTATAGTAAGGTAATAGATATTATGCATATACTTACTAAAGATGTTTTCCATTTGTGCATAATTCCTTTCAGTCCCTTTTCTGCTATAGTCTCCTTTGCCCTTTGCTTTGAGAAAGAATGCTTTGTGGATTGGCTTTGTGATAACAAGGATAAATCTGTGGGCCTGGCTCATTTCCTTTTATAGAGTACCATCTTGTCTCCCTACCAAGAAAAGTTTGTTCTGGATTTTAATTGGTTTGCAACATGTTACACTGGAAGAATTATAAAATGTAGACTCTTTAATCTGTATTTGGCCCACTCAGAATCAGAAACATAACTTCTGCCCAGAATCAGAAACATAGCTTCTGCCATAGTCAGGGAGGAAACTGTGTATGCTCCATGGAGTCAGTGGTGATTCACATTCTATCATCACCACATAGGCTTTCCAAGTTCAGAGTGCTGTATCATTCAATCACTCTTTTAAACTACACGATTATTTTTGGCTCTTTGCATTGGCACGTACCACTTCCTGTTACTAATCTGCATGAACCATTCATCAACTCCCAGGGTTTAATCTATCAAAGTCAGAATGTCTTTGTATGACCTCCCTGTTTCTCCTTCCATATGGTATTAGTCTCCTATGTGTGTACTGTTGGCTGAAAATGGCTATTTGGGTTTATCAAATTTCTCCTTATTTTCAAAATAGGTTTATTCTGGATCAGAGGATTATTTCATTGGGATGATGATTACATTGTTCATTAGTTTCTAGAGCCTAACATTAATCTCTAAATTCACTTGTATTCCAAGTTCTTGTCTTGTCAGTTCTCCTATTCAGCCACTCTCAAACTGCAAATCTTCTTTGGTTTCTTCTAATCTCCATTTCCAAAAATTCGTTGAATTTCCATATTCTTCAGATTTCACCTGCTTGATACAATTTGCACCCAATGTCATTTTTGCTTCCTGAACTCATGATGTTACCTGGTGCCTTTCAAGAATTGATGTAATCAATTTAGGATGCAATTGGTGGGATGCAGATATAAAGTCTGAAACTAAGTAATTCATCTGACAACCAAGTGCTGCAATCTGCCTGGGCCTGTTCCCTGCCCTTGGGATATAACCGTGAGTTATGAGTAAGCACTCCCCCAGCCCCCATGCCAAGTGGGACCAAAAGACCAACCAAGAAAATGGCTTTTCCTCACGGAGTGTATATTAGAGCATAGGGATAGAAGAAATAGACAAAATGTAACATAAACAAGAAAAATTTAATATGTAGGTTGTGTTAAGGGCAATGGATAAAAGTAAACTATTGGAGGTGAATCAAGAGAACTGGAGGTTAGGTAGGGAAGGTATTGATCTGCAGTAGATGATGGAAATGATAATGAAAACTAAGCTACATCTAATAGAGGATATGGACAAAAGGAGCAAGCTGGAGAGGCCATGCTAATTTTATCAATGCAGTTTCCTGGATCTGATAGCAAACTTGGAAATGATCAATGAACAAGGGATGATTATAATGCCAACAAAATTTCAATAGATGTCGTTATTCACCCTCTCTCTGAGTGATCCCTCTTCAAATTTTCATATTGTTTTCCTTATATTTCAGTGGTACAGAGGCCCCACTTACTTCCTCGTTACATATTAAACTCTCTAAGAGAAAAGACTATACTTTGTTAATTTTGCCAGTACATGGAGTCTAACACTGAGTTGTGTACATAATCATTTGATAACTGTGCCCTGATGAAAATGAATAAATTCAAGCTCCAGTTTCAAATATCCTGTGCAACAGCTATTTATTTCAATAGCCTAACAATGAATTCACTTGTCTACTTTCTTAATGAAAATGCAGATTACAGAGATAAAATATTTCCATTAACTAATCAATATTTCCCTTATCAATTATCCATGCTAGATTATGTTATACATTAATTAATTCCATGTTCCACAGTATAGGGTGTGCTGTGCAAAGCTATGATTGCTTGTGTTCATACATAATAAATAAGTTGAGACATTTGCATGATTACATATCTTTGTGATTAAGTGATTGTCAAGTGTACATCTTAAATTTAAAACTTCACTGGGCTGCTGGAAGCAGAGACTCAATATTCAGGAAAAATTGAATTTTTCTTTCATTTACTCCTGTTCCTTTAATCATACCCAAATAGCAAATTGTGTGTCCATCAAAAAGAACTAGAGGCTAATTGAAGAACTGGTGGCAAGGGTTGCCTGGTAATCATATTTATCCTTAAAGAACAAAGCATAAATGGAAATAAATCTAAAATATGCCTTTGTGGATTTTTTTCAACTTAAGTGTATTTGAGAATACAAAGGTACAACTTAATGTTCATTTTTCAATGTTTCCTCTTGAAAATGAGAGAAGGGTATTTTAAAACACCTGAAAATTCCTGAAGCTCCTTGTCGCTTAAACCTTAGTTATTCTAGATTGTATTTCCCTAATAAAAATGACACCACTTGTCTGTCAGTTTGTTGTACTGTAGCTGCTTGTCATGATGCTAGAACCTATGTCACTGGGATTTCAAATACCACTAGAGTCACCCAAAATGAACAGGTTTCAGCAGCGCTTTCAGGCTAACAACACACTACTGAAAGGGGATAGGCCGTACACGTCTGAGGAAGTAGCCGCTGGAAACCTTAGTAATAGCAGCAGGACATTGTCAGCTACTGAAACTGCATGACAGTGTTCTGCTGCAATTCATGAATCTCCTGGGTAGTCAAAATGACCGAGGAAGTGTTGCCTTCTCAAAGTAGGATTGACCATAATGATGTTGATGCGGTAAAACCTTTGGGACCTTCATTTGCTTCTGGGGCATACATCAAAATGAAAAGAAACAGCTGTAAACATCTATTAATAGTTGGAATTTAGAATATACAAAGTATGAATCGAGGAAAATTGGAAGTTATCAAAAATGAAATGAAGATAAAGTTCACATGGTAGAATTTTGCAAGACCAAATGACTTCTTCCTCACAAATACCTTTTGTCAAAACCACACCTGACTACTATGCCAATGGACTCCTACAGAAAGAAGACATAGACATTATTTTGACTACATCTGTGGAAAAAGGAAATGAAGAAACTCAGTGTAAATAGTTAAAACTAAGCCAGGATCCAACTGTGAAACAGATAATCAATTATTTATATGTAATTTCAGGTTGAAGTTGAAGAAAATTAAAACAAGTCCATGAGAGTTAAAAAACAACCTTGCATATATCTCACTTGAATTTTGTGAACATCTCAAAACTAGATTTGACTCCTTAAACACTAGTGACAGAAGACCCATTAAGTCTTGGGAAGACATTAAGAACATCCTAAGAAAAGATCAAAGCAGATACTAGAGGAGATGCCAAAACTCTCTTTTAATCATAGAGTAGCTAAGAAAAATGGAATGATGAAGCAAAGAAGCTGAAGAGAAAATTGCAAAGTTTAGCTCGAGAAGACTAAGTAAAGTCTTAAAAGGAAATATGCAAAGATATATGGGCAAATACTGAATGATGCAGGGTGCATTCAAAGATGGAAAGTATATATAGAGTCACTGTACCAAGATGAACCAGTTGACATTTCACTATTTATGGAGGCAGCCTATGAACAAGAACCAATGGTGCTGAAGGGTGAAGTCCAGGCAACAGCAATCTAATTAACCAAAACCACGGATCTCTTAATGGACAAACTACCAAATGAAATGTTTCAACAAGCTGATGAAGCACTGAAAGAATTTACTAGTCTATGCTGAGAAAATTGGAAGATGGGTACTTGACCAACTGACTGGAAGAGATCCCATTCCAAAGAAGGGTAGCCCAACAGAATGTGCAACATATTCAATTATATCACTGATACATATGCAAATAAAATTTTGCTGAAGATCATCCAACAATAGTTGCAGCAGTGCATTGACAGGGAGCTACATAAAAATTAATGCAAGATTCAGAAGAGGACGTGAAACAAGGAGTTATCGTTGCTCATATCAGATTAAGCTTGGCTGAAAGCAGAGAATACAAGAAAGATGTTTACTTGTTTTATTGATTATACAAAGTTTGTGTCGATCATGAAAAAACTATAGATAGCTTTGAGATGAGTGGAAATTCCAGGACATTACCTTGTGCTCATGCAAAATCCATGCACAGACCAAGATGCAGTTGTGCAAATAGAACAGGGAATATTGCATGCTTTAAAAATCAAGAAAGATGTGTGTCAGGGTGGAAGCCCCTCATAATACTTATTCAATGAGTCTACTGAGTAAATAACCAAAGAAACTGGACTATCTGAAGAAGAACATGGCATCATGATTGGAAGAAGTCTTATCAACTACCTGTAGAATGCAGATGACATAACATTGCTTGCTGAAAGTGCGGAGAACTTAAAGTTCCTACTGAGATGATTAAGGATTCCAGCCTTCAGTTTAGATTCCAGCGCAAGGTAAAGAAAGCAATAATTTTCACACCTAGACCAACAGTCACAGTCTGATAAACATCGAAAAGACGGAAGTTGCGAAGGAGTTTGCCTTGCTTAGATCCACCATCAATGCTGTGGATGTAGCAGTCCAGGGATTGGTCAAGCAATGAGTAATTTGCTACACAAAATCTCTCTAAAGAGTTGAAAAGTATGATTGTTACCTTGAGGACTAAGGAGCACCTGACTCCATACATGGTATTTTGGACTGCCTCATATACATGTGAAAATTGGACATTGAATGAATCAATGCACTGGAATTATTGGGTTTGTGAAGACAATTGAAAGTACTATGGACGGCCAAAAGAACAAACAAATCTGTCTTGGAAGAAGTACAATTAAAGCCCCTTAGAAGCAAGGATGGAGAGACTTTGTCACTTGGACTTTGGACATGTTGCCAAGAGACTAGTCCCTGCAAAATGACAACATGCTTGGAAAAGTAGAGGGGCAGCGGAAAAGAAGGTCCTAGACAAGATGGGCTGACACAGTGATTGCTAAAATGGGCTTGAAATAACAATGATAAGCATCAGGTAGGACCAGGTAGTCTTTAGTTTTGTTGTACTTTGGGTCACCATGAATTAGAATCAGCTCATGTTTGTTGTCTTAATAGCAACAATAAAAAAGATACCAACTATTTCTTTAGACAAAATAGCAATGTAGGTGTCAGTTCACAGAACTTTTAACACTGAAAACAGGCATTGCTCTTTGGGAAGGAAGGGGAAAAAGCTATGGGAATGAATATGAGGTCCACCCTGGGAGACCAAGGAGATACTAAACAGAATTGTTAAGACAGACCCATCTCTTGAAAAATATCGAGTTCCTTTCCATTTGTCTCAAAGATAATGCTATTACTTTTGCTTTCGCACAGCTCTGAGTAGCATTTTCTGTGATATCTTAGGCAATCCTATGACATAAATGAACTCTAGTCTGTGTCAATGAAAATCAATGAATTGTCAATTAATTAAGGTCTTTTAAAAGATGGATTCAGAAGGGCATTGGGTACATATGTAAAATTAAGTCTTGAAATTCTTTTCAAAAATGAAAAACAGTCTCTCATTTTTTCACATTCAGAAAATTGATAAACTAAGAAAGCCATTTATTCTGCCTCCAATTTTCTGAAGATTAGGTTCATTAGTTTAATGGATGGTTGTAGCTCCTATGTGAACGATATGGATGTGTACGCAGCTACGTATAATCTTCCTCTTTCACTCTCTCTTCTGTCTATGTTGTACTCGCTCCAGTTCTTATCTTCCACTCGACCCTTGGCAATTTATATGTGTTCAGTTTTGTCAGCAATGGAAAAGAGAGGAAAAAAACACAACTATTCCTTTGCCTCTTCACACGGAGGCCTTCCCTTGCCAATTTAAATGGCTTTTTTAAAAAGTGAACTTGAACTCTTTGTCTTTTTAAAAAAAATCATTTTATCGGGGGCTTTTACAGCTCGTAACAGTCCATACATCAATTGTATCAATCACATTTTTGCATATATTACCATCTTCATTTTCAAAGCTTTGTCTTTGAAGCTGAGTTATAATACATTTCAGACTTCCTTACTCTTATATCATGTTTCCTTTATAGATCTATCTGTGCATAGAATATTCACTTTCTAGCCCAGCTTAATTTGATCTAACGCACTTTTTTTTCCAAAGCAGTTGATTACTCTGTGAATAGAAGCTTATGATGTCCTCTTAGAAAGCCGCTCCGACTGACCCTCCTAAAGTCCGTCTTTTACAAATTTTTGGTTCTTATTTAGCTCTGAAAAGAAATGATGTACTATTTGTGTCATTACAAATTTGAAAGTAGGTTTAAAGCAGGAAAATTTTGCACACTCGAGCCTAGTTGATCTCTGAATTGGTTGGGAAAACACTTTTAAAATATTGCGTTATGTCCTTTGTACCGAGAGAATCAAATGATGGAAAAAATAATCAATATAAAGCTATGGGATATGGACTGACTGTCAGTGCACCAAGATCTTTCTTTGGTGGTCTTCAATGAGAAGAAGGCCCTTCACTGAGGAGAAGGCCCTTCACTGAGGAGAAGGCCCTTCACTGAGGAGAAGGCCCTTCACTGAGGAGAAGGCCCTTCTAGCTCCTCCTGTTTGATGTGAGCTCTTTTTTGTGACTGTGGATATAAAAAGAGTTAAACAGAAATTTCCCAACTAACAGGTTTCAAGAGATCTCTGATCCCATCACTTGAAGTCAGTCAAAAACTCATTCTTTTCTGCTGTGTAAAAATTGCCCCTGTCTTCCTGGCTTGGCAGGAAACAAAAGTGCCCCAAACAGAAAACCATAGCACCAGCTATATGGTATCATGAGATTGGGAAGACAGGACTTCTCAGGGAAAGCTGGAGTAAGTAACTTTCTGAATAAACAGAGCTGATGAAGTCTCTATTTTGCAAATTGTATACTCAGGCATAAGAAAGGTGAGATGAAGAGATCTCTGTTATAAATATTATAAATTCTGGCATATGGAAGAGACCATTCTATGAGATCAGTATTAGAAAACTATAGTAAAGAATCCCGAGGCAGAGAATTAGCAGGATTTTAAAACTGGATATTTTAAGAAAGGTAGAACAAGGAGGAAACTATACCACAAAAGGGACACCTGACTAATTCCTCAGTGTGGAGGACATGGAGGTTAGTATGAGAAACAAATGCCTCATTGTTCATGTAAGTGTGCTTCTTATCTCTATAATAAATTCACAGAAACATTCTCATTCCACTGCATGCATCTAGTCATTATTAACCCCTCCCTCTTTTCATGTGCACATTAAATGAATACACATCGAGGGCCCATAAATGTCTCAGACACTGACCTACAGCTTTGAAAGCACACAGCCCTGCCCTCGAAGATCTTATAGGAATGAGGTGAATAGGCAATTGAAGAAAGGATATGCTATGGTTAAAATAGCACACATGGGGCCAGTTACAGCCCTACTGGTGTAGAGGGTTATGAGTTCGACTACTAACCATCATGCAGCCATCCAAACTGCCAGCTGCCTCATGGGAGAAACGGGAGGCTTTCTGCCCCAGGAAAGATTGGGCGGCACTATGCAAATAGGGTGTGTGTCACACTAATAGGGGGGATTGGTCAGTTTTCATTACTAAACCCCTGATTAAAAGGATAAGCCATCTTTGAAGAGAATTGACAAACCCCAAGGACCTGGGAAGAGCATGTTCAAGACCTCTGCCGGAAGTGGTCTCTACGGAGATCAAACGCATCACCGATGTTGACCCTGAGACTCTGAGGAGCTGAGAGGGGTAACTTCCTCTCATCTGGCCCCGGCCTCTGGCACTGTGAGACATAGTGACAGGCATGCTGCCTTCCTGGTCTACAGAGGCAATGGCTACGGGATTACGTGGCTGAGAGACTAAGGACTAAAACATGGCTGCTGGCTGAGAAGACCAAAACGGTATCCTTACTGCTTGCTGATTCTCACTGGAGGACACCTATTGACTTCCCTAATAAACCTCCTTAACTGTGAGTATCGTCCATGAATTCTGTGTGTCCATGGAAACAAATGATCACCTGGCCTTGATGTAGATGTGGGTGACAGTTGGTGTGAGAGCAAGTACAGAAGGATGGGCCAAAGATGCTTCTCTGACGCCTGCCTCGTGACAAAACTGAGGAGATCCGCTATGTTACCCTGCATTACCCTTGATTACATCGCCCTCCCAGAGAGTCCTATGAAATATATCTGATAAGAAGAATCACCCTGTGCAGACATAACAACCAGGCCATTATAACAGCTCCGCCTGTCATAGTAGTGTATCGGGTACAGGTTGGACTGTGAACTGTAAGGGGAGCAGTTGGAGCCCACCAGCCACTCCATGGGAGAAAGCTGAGGCTCTCAGAGACCAGGAAGATGTGCGGTATTGCAAACCCACAGAGGCAGTGCTGACTGTCCCGTAGAGTTGCTGTGAAGTTGGATCCATCTGAAGTTAGCCCATCTGGTGGCAGTGCATTTGGTTAGGTTTGGTTTTCATAGTGCCGCAGGGGCCAATACTATAGGACAGATGTGAAAAGAGGGCCACCAATTCATTCCATGTGCTTCATACTAATGCACGGTCTAACCCAGAGTGCTGCTGGATGGCAGACACTGGGGATTGCACCCACTTTCCCACTTGCCTTCTGTGCTCTAGTCCAGAGGATGATGAGTTTTTGTTGTTGTTCTGTAAAGAACAAGATAGGAGATAATCATCTTGATGAGTCATATAGTATATGTCACACTATTCAACTCAGATATTTTAGCATGGATTAAACTAATGATGGTAAGTAGGCAAATAAGCATGTCTGTTATGATAAAGCTTGATTTACAAAAATGGGACAAGCCCTTGTTTCCTGACCCCTGCTCAGGCTTATAAACAACAGTCCTCGGAGACACAGTATCCGGACTCTTGCACTTTCTCTTTCCAGGACTTGGGGTGCACTTTCCTCAACTCTCTTGCCTACCTAATCAGTGCCAGTCTTAGATCTCTGCAGGCATCATTTCTTCAAGACGTCATTACTGTCCCCCACAAATCTGACTTTAAGCCCCCTGTGCTCACACAGTAGTGCGGGCCTGCCCTGCGGAGCACAGCCTCTGCTTTATGGCTGCTTCCAAATTGTGAGCTTCAGAGGGTGTAATCCTGTGTGCATTTTCTCCCTATGCACCTTGCCTGGAACCTACCCAAGCCACACTGCCCATGAAGTAGATTCTGATTTGTGTGTCAGAGTAGAACTATGCCAGTGACAGGTTCTCCTCGATACAGATCAGCCAGACTGTTCTGCGAGGCCTCTGGTGACTTTGAACCATCAACTTTCCAGTTAGCAGTCAAGCATGATGAGTGTTCACACCACCCAGGGACTCCACCTGGGGCATATGTGGTGTTTAATAAACATGTGTTTAACGCTTAATGAATGAAATGATTTACCTGCGCTGAGTTTATTAGGGTCCAAAGTCTAGCAGGTAACATTTACTTCTGGGTTTATAGCTTATGAGACATATTGTAACTAAGACGTCAGGATACCTTTGCTAAAGCAGCAAGCAGAGGAACTCTCGATAGTCTGTCCCCCTCACCAGCTACCTGGATGACAGAGGTTATGTGGGTGTATGCTTTTCCTAGGGTCTCTGTCATGATGTGCTGCAAACTGGGTGGCTTAAAACTGCGGAAGCGAATCATCTCACAGTTCTAGGGGCTACGAGTTGAATTAAAGGTGCTAACAGGCCACGGGCCTTCCTTACCTCTTCCTACCTTTGGTTGGTTCCTGGCAATCTGTGGAATTCCTTGGCTTAGGGTGCACCATTGTACTCTCTGCATCCATTTTTACACAACCATCTGACCCCTGAGACTCTCTGTCGGGGGCTTCTGTCTTTTTCTTATAGACACCACTCACATTGGTTCGGCCCTACCCTTCTCCAGGATGCTAGCTGATCCTACCCTTCTCCGGGATGCTAGCTGATCCTACCCTTCTCCGGGATGCTAGCTGATCCTACCCTTCTCATGCTAGCTAATATCCTCTTCAAAGTCCCTTTTCCAAACAAGGGCACATTCTCAGCTCTTGATGTTTGGAACTTCAACATATCTTTTGGGAGGATACAATTTGATTTGTTACAGGGATAACTCTCACTAAAAAGCCCTGCCCCCTTTGGGCCTTTCTGCTGTTCTGGGCTGGCTCTTATCAGTGCTTAATGAGCTAGATCACATACCTCTCTGCCCTCATTCTTTGATCATAGTGCTATCTGTTTAATATCAATTAAATAGTGCTATCTGTTTAATATCAATTTTAGTGATGTCTATCTATCATCTATCTATTATCTGTCTATAGCTCATTATTTCCCTAGAACACTACATAATCACATGAGACAAGCCTAGACGTTGAATCTGCTGTAATCAGAATAATTCTCCCCTCCTCAAAATGCAAGGTTTGCTATTAGGTCCAAATCCTCAGTTCGAGCTCTTAAAAAGAATTATTTCCCAAGAAGCTCTTCCATCCTTCACAGATACACACTTTGAGGGCCCTGCCCCCAAATTTGTCAACATTCCCAGATGACACTTTGAATGCTAGCCAGAGCAAGCTGGGGCCTAGCCCACGAAAAATGTCGGGATTTTTTTTTCTCTTCCACTTGCAGGCAGAAAAACTAACAACAACTAATAACAAATTATCCTGTGTACCGAGCATTGACTGTGTGTAAGTGATTTTCAGCTGGTTGTACCCCCCTGGCAATCCCATTCCATTATCATTCTTCCCGGGAAGAAACGCAGGCACAGAGAGGTTGTTCACATTGCCAGAGTCGCACAGCTAGACAGTGTGGGGTTGGACGTGGAACCCAGTGAGCTGTCACTTTGCTCTTCCAGCCTCCACTCTAACAGCTCCTTTCTCAGAATCTCAGCAAGTAGAAAGGAGAGAGAAATGGGTAGGAAGAGTGCAGGATTTGCAGGAGAGGGTGAGAATGGAATAATATCAGAAGCTACATTCCCTATGAAGCAGTGGCCGTTATAGAGAAAACCCATTGCTTTGGAAGAGATTCTGATTCATGGTGACTGTGAGGGCGAGTTGAACTGCTTGCTCTCTGGGCTTACAAGGCTGATATGGACACTGAAGGTGACTGCTGACTTTTTGCTTAGCAACCCACATAGCTACTTGCCCACATGCCAGCTGTGGTGGCACCCAGTGCCAGCGAGCCAATTCCAATACAGAGCGAGCCTGGAGGAGAGGGTGGTTTCTAGGACAGGGTAGAACTGGCCCATTGGGTTTCCCAGATTTTAAATCTTTACAGGCACAGAATAAGCTTCACCTTATTCCTGAGGAGCAGCTGGTGGTTTTCAGTCACTGACCTTGTCCTTCAATGCCTACCTACCCCCCTCTACCACCATGCTACCTTGCCAGCTGTGTAGTAATAGAAAGTCCCTAAACCAGGATATTCGGAGCTTTGCAAATCAGGAAGGAAATGAAAATATCCTTGAATGACTATCTTATTTTCTCTCTTCAAAGAGCTAGCTAGAAACAATGAAAGGATGTGCCTATTTACTAAGTGTTTTTCACAGTTTGACTCTGAAGTAGGGTTTTAGCTACAAATAGAGTTTTTTTCTAAAATTAAAGTCAATTTGTGAAAGAACATATAGGGCATGTAGTGCCTCTGGCTGCTCCCCCGTGAAGAGCGGCAGGGACGAATCGGGGGGGGAGGGGTGCCAGATGACTGACCTTGCATCAGTGTGCCCTTCCTCTCTGGAGTGGGGACACATCGGAAATGGTTCTCACTACTGCATCTGGTAAACAAGGATCAGAAATTAGTAGTGATAAGTTTAATGGACTCACTTCTGACACTGGAACTGACTATTATTGAGATAGACTATTTCGATCTCAATTGCTTTGGAAAAGGTCTCTTGATTCCAGACTAGACTGAATTCGCATCAACAAATAACATACTCACCTTGCGAATTTAAAATCTACCTGTTCTTATCTAAACTTTGCTTCTTCATATTTGCACATTTCGTGATTAATTTTTATTGGAAGGGGCAATTGCTTTTGTAGGTGTTTCCCCAGACTAAATGTTCTCTTTCTGGACCAAAGACATGGTTTCTTTATAAATGCTTAGTCATGACCATTTTTAACAATCATTTTATTGGGGGCTCTTACAACTCTTGTTACAATCCGTACATCAATTGTATCCGATGTATTCGTACATATACTCTATCATTCTTTTCTATACATTTACTTTCCATTGAGCCCTTGGGATCAGCTTCTCTTTTTGCCCTCCTTCCTCCCCGTCACCATCACTGCCCGTTGCCCCCGCCCCCCCCTTCCCCCCATGGCCTTTGTCTCCCTTCCCTTCTGGTTTCTGTTGTTCTTCCCCTGAATGGGTGTGTGTGTTTATGTGTCATTCACTGTGACCGGTGCCTCCCCCACTTCCCCCTACCCTTTTGGTATCTCTTTTCCCTGTTCCTGGGTTCCATGCGTTGTGAGTTTTATCTCTTGGCTATGCCTCTGTACATGCTCCCGTCCAGTCTAGATTGGGAAGCGGCACTGGGGTCATGTTAGTGAGGTGTGAGGAGGCCTCAAGGGATCGGAAGTATATTGTGTGACCCAGTAGTGCTCTACTGCACCCTGTTTGACTCAACCCCTCCCAGCGACCCCTCTGTGGGGGGAGTTCCATTGTCCATAGATGGGCTTTGGGTCTCCACTCCAACCCCCTCCATTCTCACTAATGAATTTTTGTTTCCTTAGTGTTTGTTGTGAATCTTCTGATGCCCGTTGCCCAGTCTTGATGACACCTCACGATCACACCAGCTGGTGTGCTTCTTCCATGTGGGCTTGTTGCTTCACTGTTGGATGGCTGTTTGTTTAAATTCAAGCCTTTAAGATCCCAGACACTATATCTTTTAATAGCTAGGCACCCTCCTCTGCCTTCACCACATCTGCTTATGCACCCATTTTGTCTTCAGAGATCGTGTGTGGGGCGTGGGGGTGGGGGTGGTGAACATTACAGGATGCCAATTTGTTAGAACAAAGTGTTCTTGTATCGAGGGAAGGTATGAGACAAGGCCCAAGGCCCATCTGCAGCTTCTGTGTATTGCCTTATAAATATATGTACGTAGGCCCCTACCACTATTGTTAGAGATTAATGTATTTACATAAGTGGACACCTCTGTTACTCTTCCTATCTGTTTTTACTTCCTAGAGCTTGCCTCTGTTTCCTTTGCCTCCTCCTTCCCAGCCATCACTTTCCCGCTTCTTCCACCTCTTAGTGCTTCCTCTCCACTAACTTGGTGTTGCTCTAATTCTCACAGGGTCTCCAACCTCTCCTAGATGCTGGTTCTGCATCCCTCATTGTCCCCCTGTCCATGACGCCATCTGCTCACCACACCCTTTTCCCCACCTCATTCTTCCCTCTGTACTTTCTGGGGCCATTGGTCCCATTACCTTCTCCCCAGCTTCCCTCTCATGGTCCAACCCATTTAATTAGGCAAACCACCCATGTACTAGTCTAAACAATAAGAAAACATAATGTAGAAGAAAGAAAAGGAAAAAGAAAATGACGAGAGAAAAAGAGGAAAAGAAAAGGGGCAAAAAACAACCCTACATAAGTCCAGGTCTGTTTGCTAGTTCCCATGAGACCCTCCCCCCTGGTCCCGAGGGTGATCAGGGGACTGCCCCTCCTTGCTGAAAGTTCATTCTTGGGGCTCCTCAAGAGCTCTGTGGCTTAGCTTTACTCCAATTGCTGTTCTGCTGTGCTTCATTCCCACACTGTCTCCCTGCTGTGTGTCCCCATTATTGTCTCCTATCTCCATATGCTTCAGTTAGGGGACAACATGTCGTGAGCTGTTGGCAGTCCCACAGTCCTCTCTGTGTCCCGGCAGCTCCGTGCAGGGACCTCACCCTCTGGGCTTGGTGTACCTATATGGAGTCTAGGCCGACTGCCTCTTTCTCTTGTTCCTTCTTGGTTTGCTTCCATCTGGGTATGGTAGTTCGTTTCCTTCCCCCACCAGAAGATCTAGTGTCATTCTCTGCAACACATACTTCCAGGTGGGGGTCAGGCTGGCTCTGGTTGGGGCCAGCCCTGTAGTCAAATTTTTCGTGCATTCCTCTACGTGTTACATTGCCCTCCTGGTTTGGTGAGCCATGGTGGCGTCTGTATGCATGTTCCAATTCTCTGGAGACAACCAATACCCTCCCCCAGCGTAGGTTAGTGCCCTGTTCCCCCATGTCATCACCTCAGTTTTTCCCCACTCCCATTCTCCATCCTCCGTCCCCCTTTCCCCTTCTTTGTGTTGGATTCACATGTAGCTCCCAGGGTTTGGTCTGACCTCCCCCCGAGCACCTATGTTTCCACCCGTATATTGTGAGATATGTGTTTTTTCTTCTATTCCTGCTGTGCTGATTGTACTTACCTCAGGGGACTCATGTTATACTTGTCTTTTTGAGATTGGCTTACCTGCTTAACATAATTCCTTCCAACTCTTCCTATGAAACAATGTGTTTCGTGTGATCATAGTGCTTTTTAGTGCTGCATAGCACTCCATTGTGTACATGTGCCAGAGTTTACTAATCCACTCATCTATCGATGGAAATTTAGGTTGTGTCCAAATCTTTGCGATTGTGAATTGCACCACAATAAACATTGGAGTGCAGATGACTGGTCATGATTTATTTCTTACCTCCTCTGGGTATATGCCCAGTAGAGGGATGGCTGGGTCATAAGGTAGATCAATTTCCATTTTCTTTTAAGTATCGCCAGATTGCTTTCCACAGTAGCTGTACAAATCTACACAACCACCAGCAGTGGAGGAGGGTTCCTACTTCACCACAGCCCCTCCAACATTAGTTGGCCTCTGGTTGTCTGATTTGGGCTAGCCTCAGGGATGTTAGATTGTATCTCATGGGTGTTTTAATTTGCATTTCTCTTATGGCTAATGAACGGGAACACTTTCTCATATGTTTGTTGGTCATAGAGTCTCTTCCCTAGTGAAATTTCTTTTCAGTTCTTTCGCCCACTTCCTTAGAGGTTAACTGTTCTCCTCATTTTTGCAGCCATGAGGGTGCTGTAGATTTTAGTAATAAGCCCTTTGTCTGATGTGTCATTACTAAAAATCCTCTCCCAGTATGTGGGTTGCCTTGTTATCCTCTTGGTTTACCCTTCCCTAATGCAGGGAGCCTATGAATTCCCTGGACCAATGATTGTAGGTTTGTCCCGAGTCCTTCCTTGATGGTTCTAATGGTTTGGGGTTTTACTTCTAGGTTTGTGATCCACCTTGAGTTTGTTCTTGTGCATGGGGTAAGATAAACATCTTGTTTCATTTGTCTACATGTGGATATCCATTGTTTCTTGCACCACTTGTTAGAAAGGGCATCTGCTTTCCACTTGATGGCTTTGGGACCCTTGTTGAAGATCAGTTGTCTATATGCTGATTGTTTACTTCTGGACTTTCTAGTTTTTCCCACTGGTCTGAGTATCTGTCATTATGTAAGTACCACACTGCTTTACCACTGTGGCTATGTAGTAGGTGTTAAAATCAAGTAAAGTGAGACCTCTGACTTTGTTCTTCTTGAGTTCTCTGCTAATTCTGGGCCTCTTCCTTCTCCGAATGAAACTGGTGGTCAGTTTTTTCCAATTATTTGAAGAAGGTTTTTGGTATTTGAATTGGAATAGTGTTAAACTTATAAAGTGCTTAGGATAAGATTGACATCTTTACTATATTGAGCCTTCCAATCCACGAGCATGGAGGTCATTTTTTTATTTCCTGTAGTAGGGTTCTTGGAATTTTCCTTGTATAGGTCTTAGTTTAGTTTTGGTTTTTGTTAAGTGTAATCATAGGTATTTCACTTTGTTTTTGGCTACTATGAAGGATACTGCCTTCTTGATCTCCTCTTCTATGGTCTTGTCTGATGTATATAGCAAACCTATCGGTTTCTGTTTGTTGATCTTATATTCTGCCACTATTCCATATTCCTCTATTGCTGTAAGTAAGTACTCCCGTTGTGGAGCTTTTGGGTTTTTCACTGTACAGAATCATGTCGTCTGCAAACAGCAATAGTTTCACCTCCTCCTCTCCCATTTGGATATCTTCAATGTCCTTCTGCTGTCTTCTGTTGTTAGGTAGGACCTCCAATATGATATTGAATACAAGGGGGGGACAAGGGGAATCCTTCTTTTGTACCCATTTTCAGTGGATTGTTTTTGTCTTTTCTCCATTGGCTATGATGTTAGCTGTTGGCTTTTCATAGATAGCTTATATTAGCTTGATAATTTACCCTCCATTCCTATCTTCATGAGTGTCTAAATTAGGAATGGGTATTGAATTTTGTCACATGCTTTTTCTGCATCCATGGATATTATCATATGACTTTTATCCCTTTCCTTCTTGATGTAGTAAATAATATTGATGGTTTTTCAGATGTTGAACCATCCCTATATCCCTGGGATGAATCGTACCAGTTCGTGGTGGATGATATGTTTTATATACATTTGTAATCTATTGGCCAATATTTTGTTAAGGATTTTTTTTCATCTATGTTCATTAGAGGTATCAGTCTGTAGTACTGTATGCCTGTAGGGTCTTTGCCCTGTTTGGGTATCAAAGTTATACTTGCTTCATATAATGAGTTTGGGAGTTTGCCATCCTTTTCTATACTCTGGAATACATTGTGGAGGATCAGTGTCAACTCCTCCCTCAATGCTTGGTAGAATTCCATTGGCCTGGGATTTTGTTGTTGTTGTTGTTGTTGGTAGCTTCTCGATACCCCTCTCTGTTTCCTCTTTCGCTATGGGTTTGTTGAAGTTCTTGACCTCTGTTGGAGATAATCTAGGGAGGGACTATTTTTCCAAGTATTTATCCATATCGTCCACATTTCTGATTCATTAGAATACAGCTAGTCATAGTACTTTGTGATTATCCTTTTAATCTTATTGGGGTCTGTTGTAATTGCCCCTGTGTCATCCCTCATCCTGGCTATTAATGTTTTCCCCTTCCTTTCCTTGGTTAGGTTCACCAGTGAACTGTCAATTCTGTTGATCCTTTCATAGAACCAGCTTTTTGCTGCATTAACCTTTTGCATCGTTCTCTTGTCTTCCTACTGGTTTAACTCTGCCCGGATTTTTATTATTTCTCTTGTTTTGCTATTGGAGGGGTTGTTCTGTTGACTCTGTTCTAGTTGTTGGAGGTTTATGATAATGTATCAGTCATAAGCCTCTCTTCTTTTTTCATCTATGCATTTATTGATATCAAGTTACCTCTGATAACTGCCTTTGTAGTATCCCATATATTTTGATACGTCATAGTCTCATTCTCATTAGTTTCTAGAAACTTCCTAACCACCTCTCTAATCTGGGCCTGTACCCATTCATGTCGCAGATCGTTGTTCATCCTCCAATTGTTTGCCTTTGCTTTTCTGGTTGTCTGTTTATTAATCTCCAGCTTTATGGAATGGTGATCCTAGAGAGACGTATGAATAATCTCTATGTATTTGAATTTACTCAGGCTTACCTTGTGTCTCTGTATGTGGTCTATTCTTGCAAATGAGCCATGTAGGCTTGAGAAGAATGTGATTTTATTTTTGCATTTGGATAGAAAACTATAAATGTCTATCAGGCCCAGTTGCCTAATCGCATTGTGTAACTCTATAGCCTCTTCGCTGAGCTTCTTTACCTGTGATCTGTCTTTTACTGATAGTGGAGTATTGCCTACTAAGTTACCTACTAAGATTGTTGAATCTGAGCAGTATATCATGCCTCTCCTTGTCTCTTTTTATGATTTGAACCTTGAGGTCCATTTTGTTAGATATAAAGTTGCCATTTGCCCGCTATACGTTCCGACAGACTTTTATTCTTTGTTTATTTTTGTCTGTGTGCTTTAAGATGTGTCGCTTTCAGGGAACAGATTTTCGGATTATGTTTTCTGAGCTAGTTGTCAAGTCTTTTCCTTTTATATGTGAATTGAGGCCATTGGATTTCAGATTTATTATCACAATCTGTGGATTCATTGCTGTCATATCATGTCAGGTGTTTGGGGTGTTTTCCTATCTCCCTTCATATCAGTGGTCTGTGTTTGTGTGGGTCTTCTTTCTTGTCTTCTTTTCTCTGAGGCCCCGTTATCTTTGTAATTGTTGTGGGCATGTTGGCTTCTAATAGATAATTTGGCAGAGTAAAGGATTCTTGGGCAAGAGTTTTTTCGTTCAGCTTTTGGAAGCTGTTGCTCTACTCTCTCCTCCTCTTCATGGTGTCTGCTGATAGGTTTGAGCAGATTCTTACCTGAGCTCCTTTGTATGTGACTATCTTCTTTTCTCTTGCTGCTCTTAAAATTTTCTCTTTTATCTCAAAGTTGGATAATTTACTATTATGTCTTGGTGAATTCTTCTTGGGGTTTAGTCTAGTTGGTTTCCTCTCTGCTATTAAGGTGGGAAAGTTTTCTTGCAGAAATTCCTTCACTACCTTGGCTATTAACTAGAGTGGCATGTCCTGCTCTGGTAGACCAATTATTTGAATATTATTCCTCTTCTTAGCATCTGTCATCGATCTCAGGATATTCTCTACTTCTTTAATTTTTCTATCTGACTGTCTTTCTCGCTTGTTGAGGTCTGTTTGATTGTCTTCTAAATCACTTATATGTTCTCTGCCTCCTTGAGTCTAATAATACATTCTGTGACCTTGTGTGTGTCTTCTGCTACCTCATTCGTTAGCACCTGTATTTCCTTTTCGTGCATTGACTTCATCCCCTTTATTGTGGACTTCATCTCCCTTATCATTGCATCCTTATTCTGCATTGCTTCCTTCAGCTCCTGTATTACTCCAGGCAGACTTCTGAAGATTTCTTTCTGTGGCAGATACGTGTCTGATTCCTCAAAAGCCTCCTTAACTCTGCTACTGTGTTTTGTCTCTCTGGGTTTTTTTTGAGGGTGATGTGGTCTGTTGATTTTTCCTCAATTCCTTTGTAGGCCCCATGTTTCTGGGAGACCAGGGGGCCCTTATGTCTTTCTCTGTGTTACTGTTAAGGATGCTTTCAGGGGGCTGCCTGTGACTTCCTATAGAGTTGGGTCAGACTGCCGTGTAGGCAGTGTTTCTGGGTGGTTCAGTGGCTAACAGTGGTGAGAAGTTTCAGTAATTGGAGTAGGGGCTAGAGCCTATAGGTATGCCCCTGGGCTTCTTTGACCTGTTCTGTCAGGCCATCCTTACAGCTTTTTTTCTTCTTTAGTTATTTTCTATAAGTCTCCCTTTTAGTTTTTAAATATGCCTAAAAGAAAACAAAGGTGGAGGAGGCCCCACTGCCATGGAAGATGGTGCTGAACTAGGGCTATGAAGCTTGGCTATTTGTGGGGAATGTATGCTCTTCAGATGAAGCATGCACTCCTCCTTGCCTCACTCCTCCCTACCTCCCTGCGGCCCTGAAGTGCTAAGCCGGTAGGCAGAGCCTGTGCTGGTGGGATGCGCAGGAGAGAAGCAAGCCTCCTGTGCCAGCAGGAATGGGCTGGGGCAGCAAGGACCACAGGGCACCACAGTGGTGTGGATCTGGGAGCAGGCAGAAATGGCTCCAGTGGTAAGCGCATGGCAGTGGAGAGTCTCCTGCATGGCCTGATTAGGCTGGCACAGCAAGGTGGAGGCAGGGCCGCCAGCGGCCTGGGGTCCCAGGCAACAATGGGGGTGGATCGCCCCCAGTCTCAGGTTACTTAACCAGCTACAGGTAGACTGTATGTAAGTTTCCAGGGCCCTGGGTGAGTGGAAGGAGAGACTTGAGCCTAGGTCAGATCAGTGCAATATGGGTAGAGGGGAACTATGGGGATGTGAGACTTCTCTCCACATGGAGCACCACGAGTGGGCACTTGCTTCAGGCTGTCCCACCATAGCTGTATGTGTCTCAGCAGGCAGCCGAGCAACTCCTGACATGGAGACCAGGTATGGGGGGTTAGGGGGTGGGAATCGCTGCCCGTGGCAGCAGTGGTGGCACATTGGGGCAGCTCTGCCAGATGAATTGAGATGACCCGAGGATCAGATCGCAAATCCCAGGGTCTCCGGCTGAGGGCAGGGGCGTGCGGTGGAGGGGTGTTGTCCCAGGGGCTCTCCCACTCACCAGAATCCTTCCACTAGGCACCTGGTCACTAGACCCACTGTGCACAAAAGCCCACAGTATGTTCCGCTCACCTGGGCGCCATCTTGAACAGTCTCTGTCCATTAACATAGCTTTTACAAGGTCACCAAAAGTGATTTGTTCAGGTACCCGAAATCAATATGGCACTAAATTGAGAAACCAGTTTCCCTGCTCTCTATTTTTAAGGGTATTGTGGATGAGATGAGCCATTGCTTTTTTGTTCC
Source organism: Tenrec ecaudatus (assembly GCF_050624435.1). NCBI lineage: Eukaryota > Metazoa > Chordata > Mammalia > Afrosoricida > Tenrecidae > Tenrec > Tenrec ecaudatus. The sequence goes on from NC_134530.1 coordinate 105,750,127, forward strand.
CAAGCACCGCTTTATAAAGAGAATCAGAAATGCTTTCAAAACTTATTTTCCCACAGGTAAAAGCCAATTTTTGATACTATGCAATGAATGGACCCAGCTCCCTATTTACCTATCTGTTTACCTCTTCACATCCAACCATCCAGCTCTCCATTTATCAACCCACTCATTCTCTTTAAAACATTTAAAAATGTATTTTAATATATTTCTCTTATAACTTATTGTCATCTTTTCTATATAACTTACTATTTTGTTGCTAGGTCATGTAAATTCCATTAAACTAGACATTTTTGTACTTATTTTTCATGGTGTATTCCCAGCAGCTAGGAAAGTACCTGGCAACAAGTGAAGCATAAATAAGTGAGGAAATAATGATGAGAAAATTTTAATTAGATAAATGTTGATTTAGCTCCCACTATTTTTCAAAGGGGTTGGAGGCCTGGTAGGGTAATGTTTACACATTGGGCTGCTAACCCCAAATTCAGAAGTTCAGAAGCACAGATGTCCTTTGGAAGAAAAATGAGTCTTGCTACTCCCATAAAGAGTGAAAGTCTCTGAATCCCACAGGAGCAGGTCTACTCTATCCTGTAGGATCACTGTGAGTTAGAACAGTGGTTCTCAACCTGTGGGTCATGACCCGCTTGGGGACCAAATGACCCTTTCACAGGGGTTGCCCGATTCATAACAGTAGCAAAATTATAGTTATGAAGTAGCAACAAAAATAATTTTATGGTTTCATAGTCACCACATGAGCTGTATTAAAGGGTATGACATTAGGAAGGTTGAGAACTACTGAGTTAGAGCTTGGCATGAGTTTGGCTTTAGGACTCTTCGAAGAGCACCTGGTGATGCAATGGTTAGTGGCTTAGCTGCTAACTGACGAGTCAGTGGCTTGAACCCAATGATCACTCCAAGGGAGGAAGATATGAGTCTCCTTCCATACTGATTTCCATCTTGGAAACCCTCTGGGGCAGTTTTACTCTGTTCTAAAGGGTTGCTATGACCAGAAATGGCTTGGTTTTAATGTTGTATTTTTCAAAGCATTGGACTGAGTGCTAAAAGGTATCTATGATGAAACAAAGTACGAATTCCACTGTCAAGAAGATCCCAAGCTAATAAAGCCATCATCAGGTCATATCCATTTAATACTATCCCTATAAACAGGGTAAAAGGGGTTATTTCCATATGACATTTGTAGCAGAAATAACTATGGGTCTGAAGGAGAAATACTGGTAGCTGAGAGAAAGGTTTCATTGAGGAAGTGACTCATATATTGAAGATGGAGTTGTTCTTAGGTGCCTTTGAGTCAGTTCCAACCTATAATGACCTTCTTCAAAACAGAACGAAACATATCCAGTCCTGCACCATCTTCACAATTGTTCTTAAGCTTGAGCCCACTGTTGTAATGATGGGGTCAGTCCATCTCCTTGTGGGTCTTCCTCTTTTGTGCTGCCCCTCCACCTTACAAGCATGATGTCCTTCTCCAGGGACTGGTCCTTCCTGACACATGTCCAAAGTACATAAGAAAAGAATGTCCCAAATCTTGCCATCCTTGCTGCTGAGGAACATTCTGGCTTTTCTTTTTTCCAAGACGGCTAGGTTTATCCTTTTAGCAGTCCACGACTTCCAATATCCTTCTCTGGAAACACAACTCAAATGCCTCAATTTTTCAATCTTCTTTATTCAGTGTCTAGCTTTCATATGCATACGAAGCATAGATTGCGGGAAGAAAGAGTAGGGTTTAAAAGTTGCAGGTTATGGTACAGGAACATGGACGCGGTGTAGAGAACAGCAGCAGGAGGAATAAGCAGGTAGCGGTGCGAGAAACAGGGTGCAGATGGGAGTGAACGAATGTACATGTTTGTCTTCCAACCACACGACCTGGGTGTGAATTTTGGTCAGCGGATTTCATGTGAAGCCAACACCAATTTTTCGGGGAATGATGTCGAACAAGTTGCAGCGATGCTTCAAAACTAAGGTAGACTAGAAGGGAAAACTTGCTTATAGACTTTAGGAAATCAGCAAATGAAAACCCTGTGCATATAATAGTTCAATGCACAGTTGATCATGGGGCGATGCCAGGTTGTACATGAGGTTGTCATGTATCAGGGGGGACGTTGAAGATGTAAACCTAGTGAAGGGAAATCTTTTGGCGAAGAGTAATTAGATCAGTTTGTGGAAAAGTTTGATTTTGCATGTTGGCACTGGTGACATTCAAATTCCCTTTGTCTGGTGTTTGAACACCTCCCTGTCTCCTCTAAGACTTTTGAGTGGGATTATTTTGCCAGAATATGGCAGGGATCTTGTGTGAAATGCGCATTTTATCTTTGATCTTCATTTTGTAGGTCAACAAGATCAGTTCCTTGGCAGTAATTATAGGACTCACAAGGATCCTGTTCTTGAATAATTTATCTAGTGGATTACCCACCCACCCCCAGATTAAGCACCCCTCTATTTCTTTTGCTCTTCAGTGGGGGGGGAGTTATGAATTATCCCAAATTCCTTGAGATAGCTTTAAAGTTAGTTTAGAGTATGATTTTTCTACCCTAACAAATGTTTAGCTTCTAGCTCTTGTTCCGCATAATAATAGATATTATTTTCTATCCAAGCCCCATTTTGGGAGGACACTGTAAAGTACATTGTCGTGGCATGTGAGATGGCCGAGTGTGTCCTTGACCCATATATGTATTTTGGCACCCAGCAGTGATGGCAGGGGCAGCAAAGAATGACGAGCCCTGCATGGGCTACCTGTGCGGAAGTCCCTGCTCCTGTACTCCTTGCCTAACTCATTTCACTTTGGAAGTTGTAAAGGGAGCATTTTCAACTTTGGATCTTTTTAGTAGAATTGCTTATCCTTCACCCCCATCTTCAACTCCTCTCCTCCAAATTCTTCCGCACTTCTGTCATTGCCGCTACTGTTCTTTGTCTCCTGGTACCCAGCTTGGAAACATCAAGAGGAATTCTGTTGAGGTTGTTGCTCTGTGCCAGTGGTTCTCCACCTTCCTAATGCTGCGACCCTTTAATACAGTTCATACAGTTCCTCACCCCACCATAAATTATTTTTGTTGCTATTTTGTAATTGTAATTTTGATGCAAATTTTGCTATGATTTTGTTATGAATTGGTGACTCCCGTGAAACGGTCATTTGACCCCCAAAGGGTTGCGACCCACAGCTTGAGAACCACTGAATGCAGTTAGCAGCTTCATTTTATTTTTAAAAATTTGTATTGGTGTATATTCCACATATAATGCAATTTAAGCATTTAAATCATATTGAGAAGATTGTTCAGTCGTTACCGCAATCAATGTCAGAACATTTTAATCTTGTACTCCTTGTTGTTAGATCACTCAATTCATAATAGTAGCAAAATGACAGTTATGAAGTAGCAATGAAATAATTTTATGGTTGGGGTCACCACAACATGAGAACTGTATGAAGGATCATGACATTAGGAAGGGTGAGAATCACTACTCTAGATCTAGCTATCCTGAATGTCATATACAGAAAATCACATGAAACACAAACAGGGTTTATTTTTTTAAGTTTAAAAAATTGGCTTAAGTTGGAGCTGAAGGACAGAGCATGTCTTCGTTCTATCAGTTCATCTTCTCTCATCATCACCTCCCGTTTCTTGAATGATTTGGGAGGTGGGAATATTATCACTCGAATGCTGATCAGGGGGACAGTGATCAGAGTCTAGCTCTCACATACATGTACCAAACGTTTCTCCTCACCAAAGTGGTTTTCACAATGATCTCCCTGGTCATACCAGCCGGACATGCATGGTTCTATAGTACTTAAAATTTTACCAACATTAACACTGTACATGTGCCCTACTCGCTGGGCCCAGCATGGTGATATCGAAGACATGAGTTGGAGGAGATCAGATTTGTGGTATTGCAAACGTGGGTTCAAAGTATGACTTTACCACTTACTGGCCAGCCTGGGTCATGTCACTGGGGCTCCTGGGGTCTGTCTACTTAACTGTAAAATGAAGGTGATACTAACTTTTTTTCCAGGGTTATTGTAAGGAGTAAGTAAGATATTACATATGTCATATAGCATGGTAGAAAGATTCTTGAAGATAATAGTTTGATCTTATACACCCATGAAAATGGGACTATTTCTGGTGAGTGTGTAGGTGGCGGATAAGGTGTGAGCACTGCATTGTGAAACCTTTCTTAGCTTTATGCCCGTCATTTGATAGATTTCCTTTTGTATCCTATGTCCTGACAATGTGGAAGGTGAGTAATACAGGAATCTGTTGCAGACAAATCATTAATGCTGCTGGACTGCAGCCCACTCTTAGCGACTCCTCGAGGCTTTACAGGACAAAGTAGAATGTTCTAAAGGGGTTCCTAGGGTTGAATCTTGATGGAAGCTTACTGCAAGGGTCTCTGTGTTCCAAAACTGATGCCATGGCTCCGGTTTGTTGTATTTGAGACAGTGGGTAGCCATTTGTAAGGAAATAATCTAGGAGCCCTGGAGGCACTGTCAGATAAACTGCTAACTGCAAGCTCAGCAGTTCACACTCAGCAGCCTCTTGGAGGAAGAAAGAAGAGGCTGTCTGCTACATTAAAGATTTACAGCCTCAAAAGCCCTGCATAGGGTCACCAAGAGTTCAAATTAACTCATTGACAGTGGGGCTTAGCTGAACATTTGCTTTGCTTTCCAGAATTAAGTGAAGCAAAACAAAATATTGGTTTGGGAACAAAAGAAAATCTCCTTCAAGAGACAGGGTCGTATAGGTGTTTTTATTCCCTAAAAGTATTCTAGAGTCAGAAAACGTACCCCTAACTCCCTCCACTTCCCAGCATTCTTTTCTTCTCATGTCTAGAGAAGGTGACATCCGGATATAAAGGGATGCTCCAGAGAGTCCGATCGCCTGTCCTCATGGACCACAGCCACGTTTCTAAGTTATTCTCCCCATGATTTGTGTAGCCCTTACTTTGATGCCTGCTAGTTAGAGAGAAGGAAAGCCCACAAGTTTTGCAATGAGCCAAGGTAAAAGAGAACCTTTTGTCAAGGTAATAATAACACTTAGCACTTCTATAGGGCTTTTAATCTTCAAAGGACTTTTCAAACATTAGCTAATTAAGAAGTCTGCTCCATGTGCAGCAGCTGTTGAAAAAATAAATGTGATGCTTGGGTGTATTAAAACAGGGAACAAAAAACATGAGGACAGCCTATATGAAGCAGCTGTAGCGCTCTGTCTAATTCGTTTGCATCACCTGGTGGAATAGACCAGGCTTTCAAATAGTCCTGCAGTGCAGAGTAATCATGATTAGGGATCAGGCAAAGCTCTCCTGTAATGGAATAGTGCAGGGGCTGCAGAATATTTACTTAAAGAGGAAAATCCAGAGAAAAGTTTTATCACATGCTTTTATTAAACTTTCATGTAATTAGAGGCACTGAAACACTCACGAACCACATCTGACATGTAGACACAACTACTCACGAACCACATCTGACATGTAGACACGACTACTCACGAACCACATCTGACATGTAGACACAACTACTCCAAGAAGAATCCATTGGCAATAACATGCATTCTTATTGATTCATTCACTCCACTCATTCACATTCATGCAGCAGATATGTCTTTTGAGCACTCACTAGACACTGGAGGCATGCATTTAAAAATTATATGGGGTAATTTCAAAACGATTATGGATTTCCATATGACATGTCATTTACCTAGTGTACATATTGAAAATCATTGAATCACAATGAAATAGGAGCATGTAGGGTTGTTTTTTTTAATGCAGTTAATCTTGCACTTTTTCAGGGAGATTTCTACTTCAGAAAAACAAACACACAGACAAACAAAACAGGAGGCTCCATTCTAGACCAGTTATTAGTGAGCCTTAAAGGAGAGAAGGAAGAGCTATAATAGAAAACTGACTTGATTAGCTAAGCGAGTCACCAGGAATCTTTGTTGCCTGACTGACCCTTATTTTCACAAACCATCAGGTACAGCCTGGAGGTTTCAAAACAATAAAGAGTACTTCAATGATTGAGGGAATTCAAAGAGTTACCTCTCAGCAGTGAGGGAAATTACCTAAAGCTACATTGTGGGCCTACAAAAAGCTCTGAGCTCCTTTATGGCTAACAGATGTCTGTGTATCTGTTTTGGGGTACATTCTACAGTGGTCAGTGACTTTTGTGAGTCTTCCTATGCAGAGAAGTCTGGCAATATGGGCTTTCATTTCCTTTTTCATCAATATATCTTAATCTAATCGAATATGCATGCATGCACACGCACACATGCAAACACACATGGAATTCAACCAACAGTTTTCTTCACTGGCTCCTTGACAGAAATGCACTAACGGGTCAGTGCAACAGCGGAGCCATGACTTTGATGACAAAAGCAAAATAAATGAACACCCCAAAGTGCTGTTTAGTGTGGTTCTGTACACATGACATTAGGGCCTCCTGTCCTTTTTCTCTTTCTTCATAGCAACAGTCGCTGACCTAAACCCACTATCCTCTTTTAACTACATGTGTGAGGATGCACGTCAAGGCAAAGAGAAAAAGTAAAACAAAACTGGAGGCCTAACTAAAGTGATAAATCTACTGCAAAACACAAATTAAATGTGCTATTATTCTCTGAACATGGAAGAGTGCAGAAGAATTGATGGACTTGAATTATGGGGTTGGTGAGAATATTGAAAGTGCTGTGGACTGCCAAGAGAACAAATCATTCTGTCTTGGACAAAGGATGGACTAACTACTCCTGGGAAGTGAGAGCGGCAAGGCGCTGTCTCCTACACTTTGCACTTGATCTCAAGAGAGACCATTCCCTGGAGCAGGATGTCGTGCTTGGTAGAGAAGAAGGTCAATGGAAACGAGGAAGATCTTGAATGGGGTAAATTGACACAGTGACTTCAGTCATGGACTCCGACATGATAATGTTGGTGAGAGCCTTGTTTTATGTCCTGCTGGATTGGAACCAACTCGAAGGTGCTTAACATTAAAAACAGAAAAATAACCGCGTTTGTGATAAAAGATCATTTCCTTTAGGTTTCTCACCTCATGTCCTGACCCTGACCCTGAGGACCTTAGTATTTTAGAGCAGTTTGGACCTGAGTAACAGAGAGCAAAAAGAAGTTGGATATGGAGTCGCAGGTTCTCGATCGGGAAGACGAGAGGAGGTGTCCGAGCTGGATGCATGACCCCTGACCCAAAGAGCTAGGACTGGTCTTTTTTCATCTTTCCTTGATTCTTTTTGAAGGGCCATTGGATAAAATCTCTACTGAGAGATGTTGCATTTCACACAGAGCATATGTAAATGCCTCTTGGGTTGCTGTTTCCACTGGTTTCGTCGGACGAAGGCCTGTCCAGATCTTTCGGATGGCACTTGCATAATCCGAGTGGGCAGCGTAGGTTCCTCTAATGAAGTAGAGCGTCTGTGGACCAGCTTCTCTTCTATGCATCCCCTGCTTGACACCAAGTGTCATGGTCCCATTTTCAGATCAGCAACAACATGATCATCAGCCCTACACACATTTGCCCATCCTCCTGTCCGTTTTCATGGCTCTCGGTCCTTTGTTTATATAGTCTTAATGTAGTGTGACTCTCCGTTCATTTTCTTTCCAGGGCTTCTCTCCCACCCAAACTCCCATCCCTTATCCATACTGCCAGTATCCTAACCTCATGTCGCTCTTCACCGGACCCTGCTAAATCCCCCATCAGGAATTTTACTCCCAGATCGCCAGCTTGGCCCCATAGTCCATTCTGCTGAGCAAACTGCAAAAAGATTCAGACTGAGGGCAGTTTACAGTCAACAAGAACTCACAACCTCGCGGCTGGTGGTGCCATCTGTGCCTGTCCAACTGTGGCCAAGTCTTTTCCATGGTGGAGGAAGACAGAGGATCTGGTAATGGCTTTGAGTTGGAGTTACTGAGGATTGAGTCTGCCCTGGAGGAGGACGAGGAGAGCTAGTAGCAGCTCGTTCCCTCTGTAATGTGTGGCTCATCTCCCGGAAAAGCAGACTGCTCCTGGCGAATGGTCAAATTTGGCATCAGAGATTTTCAAGTCGCCCCCCTGTGTGTGCCCTGTCTCCACTAGCCCATCTGCAGGAATTGCTTTGTGCCAGGTGCCTGGCATGGCACGGAGACAGGGGTAGAGGCAGGAAAGGGATTTTTTCAAGAAACTTCTGAAGAGAATTTTCTAGGCTTTGGGGATGCAGAAATAGGATATATGATAGAGTGGCAGCAGAGGGGGAACGTGTGTGTGTGTGTGTGTGTGTGTGTGTTCATTCTCTGGCTCCTCCTTTGGCAGGGAAAATGTGGTCTGTGAAGAAGGAAAATAGTAAAGAAAAAAAGGCAGTTAAGAAAAACAAAGCCGAGGAGGTGAGGGGTGAAGAGTTATGTTACACTGGCCACAGAGAAGGGTTGGAGAGGAGGGAAAGGTTCTGGGAGGAGAGGACAAGCATAGAAGGTACCTAGAGATGTGTTCTTCAAATGGTCAAGAAGTGTACCTAGCAAACCTTCCAAGGAGTGCAATGTGTTGAATCTCGTCACTAAATCAGGCACTTCACATCAACACCTCACTGGACGGCAATGGGAAACCCAAACTGCCTGACAGCCAAGTGTCGGCCAGGATATGCAGGGGTTAGAATTCTTTTACATTTTTTACATTGCTGGTGTGATTATAAGTAGTACAAGTATACGTAGAGGTAGAGAATTTATCATTATCTACTGAAATTGAGCATGTGCATACCCTATAACTGAACACGTCTGCTGCTGGATATGTACTCAATCTGTATGAATACATACGAGCACTGGAATTATGCTTATATCATCATAGCCACATTTAGAAATAATAAAAATGTCCCACAACCATCAAATCCATAAATTGTGGCATATTTCTATCATAAAATGCTACATGGCAGCTTTTCATTGGAATAAAATATTAGTATATTCAAAATATGACTGTATCTCACAAAGAGAATAGCAATAGAAATAATATGTAAAATGCTGCATTCTATATGGTTCAATTGAAGTAAATTTCAAAGCAGACTAAGCTAATCTAGGCATAGGATGGTGTTTGTCTTTGGGGAGTAGGGATAGGGCTGAGATCAGGAAAATGCATGAGAGTTATCTGAGACTCTCCTTACACTTTTATTTTATGACTTTTGGTTGGAGTTACATACTCATGTTCAATGTGAAACAATCCAGTCATCTGCACATTCATAATTTGTGACTCTCTAAATGTGTATTTGAATTAGAAAGTCTATTAAAAATGAGAAGGAAAGGTTATGAATTAAACTTTTAAAAGTTTATTTGAGATCAAAAAATATGGTAATTTGAGATCTGAGACTGGAATTGTCTTAGTTTGATTCATTTGTCAGACTCTATTCCTATGAATATTATATTGTGCTCAAGTATTACCCTGAAGGAGCTAGAGAGGTTACCTTTATAAACAACAACATGTTCAGCTGTTCATTTTCCACCTTCCTAGCGCTCTGAAGCTACATCTTTCTCTGCATAGTTCCGTTCATGACGGCTTTTAGACTGTGCTGAGCCCGAGCTCATGCTGAATGGCTGAGGGAACTCCGGTGCTGTGTCTGGTGCTTATGTATCCTGGCTAAGAAACAGGCATAATATTTGGGGGCATGATGGGTATTTGGCATCTTATGGAAGAAATATAATAACTGGGACACTGGAGGGTGCTGAAAAGGTGGGAGGATATATAAAAATCAAGTGAACGTTTTATTGAGCTATACTAGGCCTAAAGGGATAAAATGTTAGGTAAAGTTTTCCAAATGAGGTGAGGATCTATAGACCATTCATGTTTCAGGACGACTTTCTTCTACAAACTTGTCGTCGCCAGAAAGGGCAACTATGGCATTCATTTTCACACAGGGTTTTTCAGATCTTTCAACTTGTAAAACTGTGTCATTGAGAGTGCTATACCATGTCAGTCTTTCCAGCTATCTGTCTGTTGCAAGGAAGGCTGCGAGGAAAGTGAGCAGACAGGCAGTGTGGGGTCCTCGGTAAAGCCTGTGTATAAGGTTTGTAAGCTTTCAACATACTAATTCCATCTGTCTGCTGAGGACGCAGTGCAGTAGCCTGGACTGTGTAGAGGCCACAGCATCAGGATTGGAGGAAGGCTTAGCAACCCTTTGATGGACAGATAATACAACTTTATTTGCTGAAAGAAATGAGAACTTCAAGCACTTGCTGATGAAGACCAAGGACTGCAGCCTTCAGTATAAATTACCTGCAATCCTCACAACTGACCCAATAGGGAAAATCATGATAGATTTTATAAAAGGTTGACGTTGTCAAAAATTTCATTTTGGTGGAATCTGCAATTAATGTTCATGAAAGACAGAGTAAAGGGTATATTGCATTGGGCACAAGGTCTATTTAAAAGAGGGAGGGTGCTATTTCGTGGACAAAGGTGCATCTGACCCACTGCCATTGAATAGATTTCAACTTTAGAGATCCAAGCCATGACAATTTTAATTGCCTTGTCTGCACATGATCGTTGGGCAATGAATAAGGCAGACCAAAGCATTGGTGCATTTCAATGATGGTGTTGGCAGAGAATATGAAGGTATCACGGGCTGCCAGGAAAGCAAACACATCTGTCTTGGGAAGGACAGTCCGCGAGCTCCTCACGTACTTTGGACATGCTGTCAGGGGAGACAAGTCCTTGGAAAAGGACATCATTCTTGCTAAAGGAGAGCAGCAGCACAGCAGAGCAAACCCTCAAAGAGATGCGTTGACCTAGTGGTTGCAACATGGGATCCACCAAGGACAAATGTGAGGATGGTACAGGATGGACGGCGCTTCATTCTGCTCTACAGAGGATCGCTGTAATGGAACTTACTCAAAAGCACGCACAGCAACATGCATGAAGTATTACTTTGGGAAAAAAAGTTTTGGCGGCTAAAAATAGACAACCTCTCCTTTAGAGAACTGCTTGTGTATTGACAAATGGGTGGAAGGCACAGCGAACGTCCAGCACTAGGTGAGCAAGCCTAGCATTTGTGAGGATCGCCCAAAAACAGCCATGTCGCTGCAAGTCAGAGAGACTTTATGGTACGTAACACCACCACCACCAACTAAAGACAGCATCTCAGCGCTTAATGCCAGGGCTTAACTGTTGGAGTGAACAGCACTTAGAGTTGGGAACATGGAGTTAACACTACCAGGAAAATTATATAATCATAATATCTAATAATTTTAATATGAAACATTTATGGGACATTTCTTTTTTTTATTTTAACAATTTATTGGGGCTGATACAATTCTTTTCACAGTTCATACATATACATACATCAATTGTATAAAGCACATCTGTACAGTCTTTGCCCTAATCATTTTTTTCTCTTTTCTTCTTTTACATTTTATTAGGGACTCAAACAACTCTTACCACATTCCATACATATACATACATCAATTGTATAAAGCACATCCATACATTCCCTGCCCCAATCATTCTCAAGGCATTTGCTCTCCACTTAAGCCCCTTGCATCAGGTCCTCTTTTTTTTGTCCCCCCTCCCTCCCCATCCTCCCCTCCCTCATATGCCCTTGGTAATTTATACATCGTTATTTTGTCATATCTTGCCCTATCCGGAGTCTCCCTTCCCCCCTTCTCTGCTGTCCCTCTCCCAGGGAAGAGGTCACATGTGGATCCTTGTAATCAGTTCCCCCTTTCCAACCCACTCACCCTCCACTCTCCCAGCATTGTCCCTCACACCCTTGGTCCTGAAGGTATCATCCACCCTGGATTCCCTGTACCTCCAACCCTCATATGTACCAGTGTACAGCCTCTGTCCTATCCAGCCCTGCAAGGTAGAATTCGGATCATGGTAGTTGGGGGGAGGAAGCATCCAGGATCTGGGGGAAAGCTATGTTCTTCATCGATACTACCTCACACCCTAATTAACCCATCTCCTCTCCTAAACCCCTCTATGAGGGGATCTCTATTGGCTGACACTTGGGCCTTGGGTCTCCACTCTGCACTTCCCCCTTCATTTAATATGATATATATATACATATATACACATACATATATACATATACACATATATACACATACATACACACACTTATATCTTTTTTTTTTTGCATGATGCTTATAACTGGTCCCTTGGGCACCTCGTGATCGCACTGGCCGGTGTGCTTCTTCCATGTGGGCTTATTTGCTTCTGAGCTAGATGGCCGTTTGTTCACCTTCAAGCCTTTAAGACCCCAGACACTATCTCTTTTGATAGCCGGCACCATCAGCTTTCTTCACCACATTTGCTTATGCACCCATTTGTCTTCAGCGATCCTATCATGGAGGTGTGCAGTCAATGATATGATTTTTTGTTCTTTGATGCCTGATAACTGATCCCTTTGGGACCACTCGATCACACAGGCTGGTGTGTTCTTCCATGTGGACTTTGTTGCTTCTGAGCTAGATGGCCGCTTGTTTATCTTCAAGCCTTTAAGACCCCAGTCACTATCTCTTTTGATAGCCGGGCACCATCAGCTTTCTTCACCACATTTACTTGTTCACCCACTTTGGCTCCAGCCGTTGTGTCGGGAGAGTGAGCATCATAGAGTTCCAATTTAATAAAAGAAGGTATTCATGCATTGAGGGAGTGTTTGAGTAGAGGCCCAAGGTCCTTCCGCCACCTTAATACTTGACCTATAAATATAGACACATAGATCTATTTCCCCATCCTGCTATATATATTTGCATGTACATGTCTTTGTCTAGACCTCCATGAATGCCCTTTGACTCCTAGCTCTTTCCTCCATCTCCCTTGACCTTCCTCCTGCCCTACTACCATGCTTCATCGCCACCTGGGCTAGAGTATACCTCTTCTCTAAGCAACCTTACCCTTGATCATTTCCCACCAGGCCTGCCACTCCCCCTTCTCTACCATTTGGGGTCCCATGTTTTTCCCTTGTCCCTGGGTTTGTTAACACCACTTCCTTACCCCCCCTACCCCCCCACCCCAAGTCCCCCCGGAACTGTCGGTCCCGTTGTTTTTCCTCCAGATAGTTCATCCAGCCTGTCCTATTCAGACAGACCTGTGGAGTCACTAACATGCACGAAAACTAGACAGAGGAAAACAAAGCAACAGTATACAACCAGACAACAAAACAACAAAAACAAACCACTGAACAAGAACAGAACAAAACAGTTCACAAGAGAAAAGCTTGTAGTTAGTTCAGGGATCGTTTGCTGGCCCTTGGGAGCGTTTTCCAGTCCAGTCTGTTGGGGCACCACGCCCTGGCCCCAAAGTCCACTTTCAGCATTCCCTGGGGACCTTGCCACTCCATTCCCTTGCTGTTCCGCTGCACTCCCCCAGTGATTTGCCTCGGTGTGGTGGGATCAGGTCAGGTGCAATTCCCACACTGTGTCTCCGGTGCTGTCCCCTGTATCGCCCTTCGTCACTGAGGGGCATCATGTCTCATAGTAGGGCCAGCCATGTTGTTCTCTCTGTGGACTGGCTGCTCTTATTATTAAGTTCTGTTAGATCTCTTAAATACATTGTTTAGTCCTCACAATTGCCCATCACTTAGCAGTGGTTCTCAACCTGTGGGTCACAACCCCATTGGGGACCGAAAGACCCTATCACAGGGATCATCTGATTCATAACAGTAGAAAAATTATAGTTATGAAGTAGCAATGAGAATAATTTTATGGTTAGGGGGTCATCACAACAGGAGGAACTGTATGAAAGGGTCGCGGCATTAGCAAGAGTGAAAACCACTGGCTTACAGCCATGACCAAGTAGCTGGGATTAGACTAACCCTCTTGCCAAAAAGTGGTTAAATTAATGTTTGAAGGCATCAAAATATTTTACTAACGGAGTTGCCATTGGCATGGTCAAGATCACTGAGTAGAGGAAACGTATTGAGGTGAGTGGCTTCCGTGTGTGAAGCATTTACTAATACATAGGATGGGGCATAGCGGATGAGCAGCAGCTTGTGCCTTAGACTCTATAGAAACTGCATGGTCAGAGTGATGAGGGGCCAGGGTCCTGGAGAAACACAGAGCTCCGCACTTGGCATTCAGTTTTCCCTGAAGCAGTTGTGCACTTCTCAACTCTACACAATGCTGGATCCATACTGTAGTTTGGGGATGGACATTCTAAGGAAGAATTAGGCAATTTGACAGAGACCTTAGGAATCTTGAGGAAACGTGGTGGTATGGTGGTTATGTGTTGGGTTGCAATCTGCATGGTCGACGGTTAGAAACCGCCAGCAGCTCCAAGGGAGAAATACTGGACTTTCTACTCCCACAAATAATTAAATGTCTGGGAAACTCCCAGGGGGGAGGGTCACTGTGAGTCAGCATTGACTCTATGGCAGTGAGTGAGTTAGGACTCTTGGTGGCACAGTGGTTAAGTATCTGGCTGTTTACAGAAAGATCACCTGCTGAGACCCACCAGCACCTCTGTGGGAGAAGGGTGTAACAGTCTGCTTCTACAAAGATTAAAGCCTTGAAATCACGATGGGGCCTCTTCTATGCTACCCAACAGGATCACTGTCAGTCAGAAGTGACTTCACAGTGGTCGGCTGGAAAATACATAAATTGTACTTCAGAACTCCCTAAGGAGGAAGTACCCTGATCAATATGGAGTCCAAAAGGACAAGACTCCAACCATAAGGGAGAACTGGAAAGAGACCACTCCCAACTGGATCAAGGTCATTTGTCTATGCGCAGTCATCTGGAAGGAAACAAAATCCTCCCCATGGGGAGGATTGGCAAATGGTATGGAGATCACCTCTGACCTCCACCTCTCAAGGCCAATTGTTACAAAGCAGAGATCAGACACGCCTCCATCTTCCAGCCCTTGCGTGCTTATTCTGTCACCAACTGCTCCTTCCATGTCCCTCTACTATCCTTGTGTTCTATATTTCTGCTGGGTCCTATAATTCATTGCAGTTACCATACAGAACACACGGGCAGTTCTCACGACTGTGGGGTTTATTAACAAAGTTAATAGGTTGTAATTCAGGACACAAGTTTCCAATCGGGACAGTCTCTGTCATATCCACAGGCAAGCCATTCTCTGGCCCTCCTCCTTTCAGCCTGGCTTCTGCCCTACTCATGCAATGTTACAAAGATTTTTTTCCCCTTCTCTGGCTGCCAATAAATACCCAAAGGACATGCTACTCTACCAAAAGCTTCAACTCAAAGGCACTCAGCTCTAGATCTATTGGTCAGCAAACCCAGCATCCCAGTTAAGTGCCCAGATGCACCCTACACCTCATATCAGCCTCCCGCTTAAAAGAATTCCACTTTGCTTGTTCTGTGGACTGCAAAAGCCCACCCTTCTCCGCATTCGCTTCTTTCTAGTTCTTCCATTGCTAGCTTGTCTGGTGCTCAAGGTGTCTCTTGGATCAAGGAGCTTGATCGGGAGATCTTGGAATCCAAATGGCCACTCCATTCCTGACTCTTCGCTCCTGCTTGCAGTGAGATCCCACCATCTGGCTCTCCCTATGCTCAGCAGGATAGCAATTAGGCACAGCTGGACGAATAGAGAATGCAATCCGTGTAATCCCTCACTTTCTTATCCATACCCATTAGGAGTCATTTGAGGGGAATAATAATAACTATAGAGGGTCTGTAAATAATGTACAGCATTGAAGGAGCTAAATATTGTTTTAGTGTCAGTGCCTACGAGTCAATACAAAATTACCAGACTTGTTAGGGAGCAGAACCAAAAAACTTAATTTAAAAAAAAAAGCAAGAAACATGAAATGAAATTTCACCATCCTTGTTGCTGAGGAGTATCCTGTTGTATTTTACTTTCTCCAAGACAGATTTAGACAGAACTGTAAGAGACCTAAGAAACTTTGGTGCAACAGTGGTTAAGTCAACTCCATCAGCTTTCCATGGAAGAAAGCTATGAAAAACCCAAAATCATAATGGCAAACTAGGCAATTCGACAGGAATATTTCATAATTATAAAAAGCATGTGCTTAATAACAAAATGTTTAAATCAAAAGGCGGCAAAACCGAAATGCTCTGTGCACAGCCTTACAGTCGTGGTTGTAACTGCCAGCATTAGCAAGCGCAAGCCTGACTAATGATACAGATGATTTGAGCCACACTCTGCACGCAAAAGCTGCAGAATACACATTTTTATGTAAATAGAAGACATTGAGCAAAATTGATTACATACTGGTCAATAAAGTAAGTCCTCCAAAATTTGCTAGATTGAAATCACATAGAGTATTTCCTCTGATCATAGTGGAATTGAGCTTTAAATCAATAATAGAACGATAAAGAGAACAGCCACATATCCCAAAATCAGTAATTTCATTCCGAGGTACCTAACTCAAATGGATCCATTTGGTATGAAGGAAAATACATAATAATGTTCATAAAACTAACCCTTATAATAGTTCAAATGAAAAATAATCCTGTGCCCATAAACATAAAATTGTATGTGATATATTCATATCATAGAATAATGAGTGAATTGCTGCAGCACCCGAAATGGATGAGTCTTGAAAATATAAATATGAACACAAAAGTCAGCCATAACGAATGCATTCTGTATGTTTCCAATTACGAATTTAACAGCAGGTAAAAGTAAGCTACAGTAGGGGAAGTCAGAACAGCGTGTTATTTCATTTTGTTTGGCTAGGAGGATGCCGGCGAGGGGACTAGGATGACTTCTAGTGAGCTTTAATTTCCCATATCCTGATCTGAGTTGCAGTTACATGAATGTCCTCACTTTCTAACATTCATGGAGCTGCAGGTATGCAATTTGAACACTCCATTGTGCACATACAATTCTTTAAAATGTGCACTAAAAATATCCGTAGATTGAAAAAGTGCACAAATGCTTTTTAGGTAAAGAGAGATAGGCAGGCACTAGAGGTAAGGAGACGTTTTCTCCACCAGTTCTACATCTTCATGAGCTTGCTTTGAAGGTGGTACAATTCTTGTCTAGTCCTTATTATGGGCATAAATAAGAGTCTTCTTTAGTGGTCCCCGATCTGTTCTCCCCACCTAGATTTTAGGCGTACTGAAAACAGAGCACGCTGGTTGTCTCAGCCTAAATATTTGTGCAAGTTAGTTAAACTCAGTGGCTTTTATCTCAGCTTGTTCAATGTAAAATAGAGATAGCAGCAATACCCACCTCAAGGGGCGGATTTGAATGAACCCAGACAATAACTGCTTAAAACAGGGACTGGCACAAAAGCCGGTATTCCATAAATGTTTGTGATTATTACGCTAATTTTCTGGGGGATTGGGCCCTTATTTATACCTTCTCCTCACTTATTGACTCTCTCATTATATGGCATTTCACATTTATGGCAATAGTAAAAACTTTCCCATTCAACTATTGTATTCACTAACAGAATCTCTCTGACAGTAATGAACAGCAAGGTTTGAGGCCAGAGTAACTCTGTAATTGTTAAGGTTATGTGTCAGCTTGCCTCGGCCTTAATACTCAGTGGTTGAGCAATTATGTAATGATGGAATCGGCAGTTATGTAATAGCGTGATTTGGCAGTTATGACATAATACAGTTTTCCTCCAGTTTGTCATTTGATATGGTCATCCTCCATTGTCCTGTAATGCCAATTTTAGCACAACAGCCAGGTATTCGGAACCTAACCAGGTCTATCTGTGGGAATGGGTGCATGTATTTTAAATCCTTGTAGAATCTAGAACCATACTGAAAAATCAAGATGAGCCTTCTGGAAAGCTGGAAAAAGAGAGATTTTTTTAACGCATTGTTTTCTGTTCTGGACAAAGATGAGCTTAAACTGCTGAAAAAGTTGGCTCATAAATAAGGAGCTTCAATAGATCTGCATCAATGCATGTAAGCACTAAACATAAGCTTAGGAGACTGTTTTCTCAACTCTGGCAGGACTCTAGGAATCTGGAGCATCACCAGCAGGTTAGCACTCAGCTAACGAAACAACACGTGCAGCACCTTCCCCTTCTCTGTCACCTTGATTCCACTGTGCACTTCATTCGTAGCTACGCTCATTGGGAACTACTGGCAAGGAGGTGTGTGTGTATCATTTTCTGCAAATGCGTGATCTCTCCTGACTCTGAAAAGAATGTTTGTGGATTAAGTTGAATTGTGCTGCCTTGCATTAAAATGAATCCTAAGAGAAGGATGAGAAGTAGAATAGAATAGCGTCATGTGCAGCTTGTAGGCTTAACTAGATAGATCTGAATTTTACTTATGGCTGTAGTAGTTACCAGATAGTTAATTTACACAAGACACTGAAGCTCTGTTTCCTCGTCTGCAAAGTGTGAGTAGCAATACTAAGAACTCCACAGACAAATATTAAATAAGGTAGGTGCCTCATGCACATGCCCACTGTACTCTGAAGATTATAGCTGTTACTAGTATTGTGGATATGTTTTTTGTATGTTTGTTTGTTTTCTACTTATTTATTCCAGAAAATGAAGCCAGGCTAAACTAAACTATCAGAATTTTCTCTAAACGTTTAAAATATAATCTTCCCAATTAAAAAAAAAACAACTTTGATTTAATTTCCCTGACAACCTTTGAGTTGCTTGCTTAGGTTCTATTATCTTCAGTTGTCGCATGAGACAATAATACAATTAGATAGAGCAATGTACCTGAAAATCTCTTAATTATTGGTGTCCGAACTGAATTTAGAATCCAGAACTCCAGCAAGGCAGCCCCTTTCATCTTGCTTGCTTAGTTTATATAATCAGTTAATCAGTGAAAGAGCATATATCACCTCCATGTCCAAGACTCATGAAAGAGAAGTAACTGCCTAAATTACTAGACCCTGAAACCTTTTCAACCCACCCACTGCATCCAGTCTATTCTAACTCTTAGTGACCCTACAGGTTAGCGTCGCATAGTTCAAAAGGCCTCTGCGGTCATAAATCATTATAGAAGTGCGTAGCCTCCTGGAGTAGATTTTGCGTGTGAACCCTCACATGTGTGGTTAGCAGCCCAGTCCGTAATCCATTGCACCATCTGACTCTTTCAGGTCCTTCCAGATGTGGTATACAGATGATGGACATAGGTCAAGGGGGAGAGGGGGCTTAAAAGCATTTATTGACTCAAAGCTTTACTTAATGATGCTCTCTCTCTCTTTGTTTACCCAGTTTACTTGCTCTCTCAACCTAACCCCAGCTTAACCTTTCACCTTTCAGCTTCTCCTCACTCAGGTGGGCTTTGTCAGGTCGTCAGCCCATGTGACTGCACATTTGATGGTTTTTAGGTTTGTTGCTCCTTATTTAAAATCACTGGTTGGCACTGAGCAGTGATTATTTTCCCACCGAGGGCTCGATGTTTCTCTGAGAAAACTTGAGGCGCGTGTCAGTCCCTTTCATTTTTCTCAGTGTCTGGGTCAGGACTGTGGGGATGTTCCAGCTGTAGTGGTGGATCTGCTCCAGAAAGACGTGACTTTGAGGACTGAGGTGCCCCTGGTTGGAAATGCTCAAAAACCTCACTTCCTCTGCGTCAATTCCGATACATAGCAACCCCTTAGAACAGTAGAACTGCCCTTGCAGGTTTCCACGACCGCGCCCCTTTTCAAAAGCAGAAAGCCTCGTCTTTCTCCTTTTAATTAGCTGGAGGCTTCACACGGCTGACCTCCTGCTTAGCAGCCCAGTGCACAACCCACTGTGCCACCAGGGCTCCGCCCCTAATTAAAACCATGACATTTTCAACTGTTCACATGCATGCAGAAACAAGAAAATGAATAAGGAAGTCCTGTTAAGCATAGAAACATTTATAGTATGATGTTGGAAAGAATATTAAATATACCATCAGGGCTGTTTATATACCACTCATAAATGTATCTTACTAGATACCTTTCTAACAACAGTCAAAAGTGTCTTGGCAAGCAAGGATGGTAAGACTCTCGTGCCTTGGGCACAGTGTCAGAAGGATCCTGTTCCTGGAGAAGAAAGTTGTGCTTGGTAAAGGGGAAGGTCAATGGAAAAGAGGAAGACCTTCGAAGAGAGGGGTGGACACAGTGTCTCCAACATGGCTGTGATGGTGAGGGTGGGAGGAGAGCCCTTGTGCACAGGATCACTGCGAGGCAGAGCCCTACCGGATGGCATCTAACAGCAACAACGCCTGCACACATACGCACTGTGAGGCAGAGACTTTGTTTCCACCATGAACCCCCAAGGCACGAGCCCGGCTGGCACAAAATAGGTGCTCATCAAATATTCATTACATTATTGAATAATATTTTGATTCAGAATTTTTTGACATTTTACTAAATTTTACATCTTTTTTGGGTTTTCCATAGATTAATAATTTAGTTTAGATTAAGTTTAGATTGGTTTGTTTGTTTTGCTTATTTTTGTTTAAGGTAGCTTGGGAAAACCTGAGGAATTACTTCATGTTCTAACTGGGTTTAAAACCTATTAACTTCTCAGTAGAATTTCCTGCCTAAGTGTTTTATAAACTTACTCAGTTCTCAGGAGAGTTTCTTGCCCAAGTGTCTCTAACTGCAAATGCACCTGTTTTTTGAAGATTGGATTTTGGAGGCATTGAGTAGTTATCATTTTGTTTTAATAATTAAAATTGCACCAGGTAATTTAGGAAAGCTTTGTTTTCTGTTGACTAGGCTCATAGGATATTCTTACAGTTGGGTTTTTGAGCATAAATGCGATATTCTGTTCTCTTTGTTATCTCATACACTATAGCATTTGTTACTGTTAATTGTATCTGGAATTCCCTGGAAGGACATTCAGCAATAGCAGGTTTGTGTGTGAAACCAACTGAAGCCACAACAAAGCAGTGAGGAGCCAGCCAGCCGTGGGCCTCGTAGTTAGCCTCTAGCGGACTCTGGACCTTAAATCCTGAATTTCCTTGGACTTCGTGGCCTGCCTAATGCTCTAAGAGGGAGCAGGGGAGCTCCCCGCTGCTTCCCTTCTGTGTCAAGGCAGCCAGAGAGGCTTTTAATCCATTCTATTTGAAACAGTTGCAAGCAAAGAACAAAATGTCATGGGAATATCCAGATTTGGCCAGATAACAACCCTGCTCTTTCTGCGCCACTTATAAATCCATAGGAGGACGCGGGAAGTGCTCTTTGGATGGCCAGCGCTCCGTGCACCATCGTCAGATGCTGGGCCCTTTTCAAATGGACGCCGGAGAAAAATGAAACCCCACTACTTGTTTTGCCCATTAGATAGCATTATCTCCATGGAACACCAATTCATATCTCTCTGTGCTGTGTGTGGTTCTCACATATGGGATTTTAATAACCTCCATGCTGTGCTATGAATTTATAAGCAGGGCCGATAGAGGGAAAACACCACAGGACTTTATTTTTTCCTTATTACTCTTTTGCAAACCAGGGTCTGCCTCGTTCTGGAAGGCTCTTCTTACAACACTGGCAATATCTGGGCCAGAGGTGTGGTTGTTGCTATGGAGAGGAAAAGCCGTCCACGGCTCTTTATTTGCTCAGGACATTTTTCTGGCCTCCTGCTCCCGGTCCCGGCCTGCCTTTAGCTACCTCCACCATCACCGGTGGCAGTGGCTGGCAGCTTCAGCGAACTGATTGCCCCCACGTAGGCTCTGGTAGCTCCGGAGTACACCCAACAGTCTGAGAGTTTTCCCCGCACATACTTGTGTATGTTGTCACACACCCCCCCCTCACCCCCCCATCTGCAGTCCTCGAGACCCATTCCCTGTGGCAGTTAAGCAGGCGGACTCTGTGGTCAGCTAACCCTAGGGAAAGGCTGGCCTCTGCCTCCGGACCTTGAGAAATGATCTGAATTTTGCTAACTCCTGTGCGAAATGACAATCATACTGTCTCCGCCCTAAGAGTGGCGTAGTGGTTAATCGGGGTGCTCTGGGCAGTATCTCACAGTCTTTAACAGCATTAGTGTTCCATAAACGAAAGTTCCCATCCTGTTCTTAAGGAACCTGGTGGAGCGGTAGGCCTGCTCACTGAAAGCTTGGCATTTTCAACTGACCTGGTGTCTCTCCGTGTGAAACACCTGGCCAGCGGCCCCCATAGAGATTGCAGACAAAACACCAACACAAAGCAAAGCCTGGGGCAGGTGGGTTACCTAAGAGTCCGAATCCACTTGATGGTAATCGAACACAACCACAACACATGGGTTACGATTCATCCAAGGGTCTTTTCTGAATGCTCTCTTAGGTGTCAGTCTCTGTTTGAGGTGCTAGAATTACACTGCGAACAAAACCAATTTGCTGATGTTATGATATTTATAAATGACTTATAATTATCTTTAAAAGTACAATTGAACGTCAAAACTTGTACTCATTTCTAACAACAGAGAATCTCCCTTTCCCTTTACTCCCCCATTAAGTAAGCAATTTAAAAATATTTTCATAATTTCTTATGTAAATGAATAATATTGCTACTTTATTCCCTTGTCCCCTGGCTCTAAAAATCTACCTTCCCTTCTTGAGCTGTGCGCATTTGGACTGGCTTCTCAAACCAAACCCTGTGATCCCAGCTTCTCCTTCCCTCCTTGCACCCAACTATTATGACCTTTTAATTATAAATTCAAATCTGTTGTAGAGTCTGTCCCTCTAACTAAGTAGCTGAAATTTTATATTAAGCCTCATGGATATTAAAGTAAATTGCAGGTTAGACGCCCTTTTTTTTTTTTTTCAAGTTTAGTAACAAAAAGAACTGGAAAGCTAAATCCTCACCTGTCCTAGGACAGCTGGTCCAGCAGAGGCCACTGCCTAGGTTGTGTCCCCACAGACAGGTAGGATGTGTTAGGCAGTGACTACACTGACAGTTGCCATCTGAAGACATTGGTAAGGTGTATATCCCTCCAGTGATGCCAGAGGCCCCCAAATTCTTGATGGCTCTTCAGAACTGGCTGCGCTTTAAAACATGAGGACCTATACCCTGAAAATAAAAAACTTCTGTGTGTATAAAATGGGACCCTATTTAGCACCCTATTTGTTGGCAAATGTGTCAAAATCAGTCTATAGATACACATCACATTGACTTTTGTAGCCAGTGTGATATTGGCAGTGTATCTGAATCTACTTTTATACACTAAAGACTATTCATTGAGCACCTGCTTTAAGTCATGTACCTTGTTTATGCTGTTGTTACAGTGACAGCCAAACTATTCTCCTTTCCCAAGAAACATTTTCATAAGTGTCTTGAGGGATGCAACACTGTGTGTTATGGATGGGCCCAAAGGGGAGAGTTTACTCGCAGTTTGGTTGGGAGGTTGAAGTGAGTACTCTTTGCGAAGCTGGAGTTGTAGTTGCATCCTGTATGGTGAGATTCAGCCATCGTCACATCCCTGCACTCCACTTCTCTGCTGGGCTTGCTAGCTGTTGCAATGGCCACAGAAATGAGACTCCATTATGTGGATTTATTAGGGCAGTTAGCAGGTTATGAATTGGGATAAGACATGTTAGGGCGAGAGAGTTCTTTTGTCTGTCAAGCAAGTTTCCCCACCAGCCCTGTGACTCCAGGACCTCTGCCCTGCTTGGGCAAGGGTACCAAAAGGCATTCACCACAACTGATGCCCACAGGTCCTCAGCTTTCCTTGACGCGGGAGCTGAGAAAGCCCACAGCTCTGTCTCATGATCTCTGCTGCCATCACATCTTCACCCAGGGGCCTCTTGTGGCTTTTCTGTTTGTAGCACATCAGTTCCCGCACCTGGAATTGTATACCCAGTGGAATGACAAGAGTAAGCCATCCCCTCTATTGAGCGTCACACAGTCTGTTTGCAAGACTCCACCCAATCTTAGGTGGGAATGACAAAGCCTATGGGTAGACGAGCAACACCAAACTACGCTCACTTTACCACCCCCATGTGCATGGGTGTACACCCCAAAATCATTGTTCATTTGTTTGCTTGATGTGACTGGGATACTGCATTTGGCATTTGTTCCACTAGGTCAGACTATTAATCAAGCTTTCAATTTACAGGTTCAGAAACGATAGCATTACAGTGTGAGACCAAATGAGCCTGACTTGTGGCAGACAGGTGACTGGGTTTGTCACCACCACAATGCACCTACTCATCCAGCCATCTCAGGGAGCCAGTTTTTGGCACACACACACACACACAAAAGAAACAAAAGCATGCCTCTCTTGTCCCAGGCACCTTATCTACGTGACCTCACTCCATGCGACTTCTTTTTTTTCTGCGAATGAAGAAGGACATGAAACGACAGCTACTTGACTATGTAGAAGAGATGACAAAACAAAACAGGGAGGTGCTATCAGCCATCCAGATGAGTTTGAAAAAAATATTTCCAAGAATGGAATTGCAGATTGGACAAAAGCTGTAAGTGTACTGGAGAGTACTTTGAAGGTGATAAGCTGGCCTGGTTAAAATAAATAAACAAACAAACAAACGCGTAGTTTGGGGGGCGGGAATGGGGAGGATTCTGGTTTTGTGTATGCGTGTCCCATTGTAAATCAGAATGGAACTGTGCTCCATAGAGTTTACAATGCCTATTTTTGGCATTATGCCGCTGCCTCTGGGTGGACTCAAATTTAAATCATTTAGTTAGGAGGTGAGCACCTTAATCGTTGGCACCACCCGAGATTCAGTATTTTGTGAAGGTACCGGCAAAAATTGGATGGCAAAGCATTCTAGAAAAAAGGGAACAGTATTCCAAGTCTCTGAGACTAGGGTTAAAACATTGGCATTTTCGGGAAATGGAAATTCATTGTGCTGGTGGATGATGGCTGAGTGGGCCAGAGTCCAGAGTGCCTTAAGCCCCGTGAGGGAAGGCAGTTTATTCTATGTGCGGTGAGGCTCGTGCTAATTTTTCCATGAACGCAACTAACACAGCAGTTTCCTTAAAGTTTCTTCTTCCATCGAGTGCTTAGGGTTTTGATTCAGTTCATTTACACCACCTATATGCCTTGTGCGGCTAGGAGCTGTGGATTCCACAGCTTAAGATCTCCACATTTATTTTAAATGCTAATGATCCTAAATATGTTTTTAATTGGACACTGTGTATCTTAGATACACTTCATTGCATTTAACCTTTGAGATCACTTTTAATTCATCCTCTGAATAAAAGTTTTCTATTGAGAAGGTACAATTCACATCAACAACATTTTAATGACATTCTTTTGAAAGATTTTTGCATTAGACACAAAGACACTTTTTCTTACAGTGTCATGCTTTTAAGAAAATAATGTAAATGGCACACATTGTGATATACATGTTTTCTGAATCATTTGGGCTCTGCCTTGTGGTGTGGTGGGCTATGCTTGGGCTGCTAACTGAAAAGTCAGTGGCTCAAACCCACCTGCCGCTCTGCAAGTGAAAGATGAGACTTTCCATTCCGGTTAGGAGTGCTCTGCAGGTACAGGGACACACAGGCGCAGTTCTACCCTGTCATGTAGGGTGGACATGAGTTGGAATCCACTCAATGGCCGTGAGAGACACTCAACTCTCACTTTTAGCTAATATTTATTAAGAATGTTAGAACTAATTTTTTGCAATATCCAGCTATTTAAAGCAGCTTAATATTTGTTTTCTCCCCTACAAATGATTTGATACCGTTTCCTATCATGGTACCATACTGACCTTTATCTAGCACATACTCACACAATCTTAGTTCTGTGTACGATTCATATTTTAAAGGGTTATGCTAGATTTCTCTGTGCTTATTTATAGAAGTGATTTCTGTTGATTTAGGGACCCCTGGTGCCATAGTGGTAATATGCTGCTAACCTCAAGGTCAGCAGTTCGAATGCACTAGTTGTTCTGCGGGAGAAAGATGAAGCTTTCTATTCTTGGAAACCCACAGGGGCAGTTCCTTGTCCTATAGGGCCACTTATGAGTTGGAATCAATGCAATAGAAATGAGTCTGGTTTTGGGTTACTTGTGAGGATTTTGTTTGTTTTGGTTTGCTTTGGGGATGATTTATTTATTTTGATAGAGCCACCTCTTCATTGAGTATACATAGATTTGGGATTAGTGGTTCAATACAAATAGATGCTTATAATTCTATCTTTACCTGTATCTGTTGTTGCCTTTGTTCCTGGTGTTTTCTTTGTTCTCAAGTATTTGAAGTGAGTTTGCTGAATTAAATCCGTGTCACGGAGAAGGGCTTTTGTGTTATTATTGGTAAAGTTGCTTTCATCTTCCATCTACTTTACTGTATTAACATGCCAACTCCCTGGATCCCTGATGTTCTCAGGTGACAAGGGTGACGTTTACTGAAAACTCTGCTCCTGGTTATCATCCTTTTAGCTAATGGAGCATATATTGAGTTTTGCATAGAAACTGGTTCCCTCCCATAGGCTTTTGGCACCAAACACGATGTGTTGCTTGGTGGCTCTGGCAGCCTCGGAGGAGGCTTGCTGCTGGGAACTGAACGCACAGAGCTTGCCAGCCCCAAACCACTGTGTGCCTCACAGCGCTCAGTGCCAGGCGACTGTGCCAAGGAAACAGAAACCTTTCTAGAAAGTAAACTGTTTTCTCTTGGCCTTTTCCTCCAAGAAGACGAGGAGAGCTTTAGCCTGGAAGTTGTTTTGTAGTTAGAGGGTTCTTCAGGAGCTGACATCAGAAGTTTAACACTATATCATCGTGCATAAAACAAAATAGCAAATTAGAGACTATGAAGGCTCTAAAAATCACTTTGCTCTCAGTTATCGAAAGGGTTTAATTTACAAAAAAAAGTGACGCACGTAATTTCTGTTGTGGTGGCCGTCGCTGAAATCCTTGTGCGCACTGTTCCATGTGTGAGTGGGGGCGAAGTGCTGTGAGGGAGTGGCAGAGGAGAGAGAATACTTATAAAGAAATGAGTCTGGATTTTTTTTGGAAATAAAAGGCCTCCTGATCGACTTCTAAAAAAGTCAGTTATTGGACCTCCTCTCATACACCTGGGGTCACCAGGAATTGAGCTTGCCTCGATGGCCACCAGTACATGATGATATCCCCAAAGGGCAGATTGGCCAGCCAAACAAAACTTCTCACCAACTGGAGATCATTAGAAATGCCTTGGGAATATTCCTATTCCGTTGCCCATGACATGAGGATTTGCTGTAGTCACATATCCATATTTTCTTCCCAAGACTCTCAGTTTATTTTTGACTTGGCTCTTTAGCTCTCAGAAATATTAACAATTTGGCTGTGTCCCACTTTGTTGTGAATGGCTGTTCTGTGTGTTGTGTAATCTTTGGCAGTATCCCTGGCCGAGACCCACTACATGCCAGAAGTACCTCCCAATTGTGACAACCACAGATGTGTTCAGATAACATCAAGGGCACCCTGAAGGCCAAATTATTCTTAGTTGATAACCACTGATTTGGACCCAGAAAGTTGGACATATACTGATATAAATCACTATGTTAAGTTCGTTTTTGATTTTTTAAATCTATTTTTAAAGACTGGATTATCCCACTTTGTCTCATTATTCTAACATTCAAATTCAAATTCAAAAGCTGATTCCCAATGCTAGCAAAGTCTGAATAGATAGAAAGTAAACATCTTCCTTTTTATTAGATAAGAAGTCCAGCCATGAAAATCCCTGGATTTAAAGAGCTTGTTAAGATGTATTATGTCAGATGAAAAGTGCTATTTTAATATCTCATTGTTATTCTTAGCATGGACCTTTTATTTTAGAAAAATGAATAATTAGCATTTTGGCTTATCACTTTCTCCCCATGAATACAAATAATTTGATAGACAGACAACCAAGAGAGACTTCATTAAATAATGGGTCTAATCAGCCTGGGACTAAAGCAAATTAGAGGTTAGACTTTCAGTCTGAGAATTTGGGTCTGCTGGCAATGTCATCTCATTCTCCCAGGATGTTCTTGTTGCTCAACCTAAAGTGGCAGTCAAAAACCACAGCACAGGTCAATGGACCTGAAATAAAAACCCAAACTCTGCTGGGAAGTCACAGGCTACACTGTTATTTAACTTGCAGCAACTCGATCATTGTGAGACCGCATTCACAGCAAAGCTACAAACTCTATGGTGTTTGGACTTGGCGTTAGTTACGAGATAATGGCCTTTTACTAATATGAACATATTAGAAAGTTTTCTAGAATAACCTCATCTTGGGATCACGCACACACACACATTTTAGATAGATAGGTAGATAGAAACATACACACACCCCTATTATACACTAAATACTCTATATTTAATTAAGTGGGTCAGTGGGGATTTACATATGAGATCACCACTTCTGCAGTAACAACATAAATGACTTACCAAATCCCCCACTGGCTTGCCCTGCTTCCTGGTTGCCCTGCCAGCCTCTGCCTCCCCCTAGTAGGATGTCATCTTCCTCTTCACTCAAGTTGACACCTGTTTACCATCCAGTCTTTCACTCCCTCTTTCCTCTCTTACCCATCCTCTCCTGGAGACCATCAAAGTCTATTTCTTTTGCTATTAAAACCTTTATCTTGATTTGTGTTCCCATAACAGTGGAACTACTGGTCTCATCTGATAGGTATCTTTTGTGGTTGATTACCTTGACTCAGCAAAATGCCCTCCAAGTCCATCCACATCATGAAGTGACTCACAGTTTCACCATTGTGTGTATGTACGGATGTTTATGTAGCCATTCTGCCACAGATGGGCATTTACATGATTTCTATCTTCTTGCAATTTGAATGGTGCCCTGATGAGCATGGGTGTGCTGGATTGTTTATTTCCTGAGGGTATTTACCAAGTGAAGGATCGGTTTGCCGGGTCATAGAATACTTTAATTCCAATTGTTTGAAGAAGCACCGTACCTTTGAACACAGCTGTTGTCTGTCCTACAGTCCTCCCAGTAGTGAGTGCACAAGGGTTCCAGTCTCTCTACACCTCTCCACCATTTGTTCTTTTCTTTCTTTCTTTTTTTTTAACTTTGAATCAGTGCTAGGGTAAGGTGGCATCGCATCATTGTTTTGATTTGCATTTTCCAATGGCTAGTGATTGTGAGTGAACATCTCCTCTTGTTGCCCTCTGGGGTGTCTCCTTTAGTGAACTGTTTATTCACGTTGTCTGCAGATTAGTTGTCTTTTTCTTATGGAGATGTTGACGTTTTCCATAGATTTTAGTGATTAGTCCCTTGAACATATATATCTATATATAGATATATTTCCCAAAAAATTCCACCCACCCCCACTGCCCAGTCTTTTGCCACTCCTGTCACTCAGAGGAGGCAGATAACCATTTAGTGGAATTTTCTGGGCCTTGTCGGCCTTTTGAAGCCCATTCTACAGGAGAGAGTGATAGTTACCCATTTCCTCAATGGGTAGTAGGAGAGTCTAAGTCTGAGAATTTTTTCTCATTCTGAGATGGAGGAGTGCTTGCATTCACAATACCTGCGCTCCAGTCATGATCCAGCCCACTCGGTAGCCTTTGTTCTGTGTTCTCTCTGTACAGGTTTCTTGACATTTGTACTTCCGGAAGTTTTCTAAGTAGTTCTTTTTCCTGCCAAGCAAGCTACCTTATGTGGGGATGAAGATAACAAATATATGAAGCTTTCTGGAAAAAACGTTTAATTTTATTCCTAGAATCTAGGAACAATTAGCAAAGAGCTACAGCCAAACTAAGTCAGAATAGAAGCCCTGGAGGGAAACTTCATGTGATACAAATGGAAAACAAAAATGTACGTCTATGTGCGTCTGCCTCTTCTCTCTGACTTTGAATCCGCTAGATGGCTATGAATAACCTAAGACCGATATACTTGGTAACTAAAGTGTCTTCACTGTGCTGAGTGAGTGTCCTTATAAGTAGAGGAACCAGAGCAAATTACAATTTGCTTTGAAAAGAAATTTAAAAGTCTAGGTGTGCTGCTCGGGCAACGGGAAAATTTGGGAGGGGAGACCCCTAATCCATATCCCAGAGACACCTGTGGTGAACTTTACCTTGCTCGCCAATGCTCTGTTGCGTGGTGTGTTCATTTCCTTGGAGATACACACACACACACACACACGCACACACAAAGTAGGTACTTCACCCTTGGTGGCTGAAACAATAGTCATTTATTTTCCCACGGTGCTAGAGGCTGAAATCAAGGTGACTAAAGTCCTGTGCTTCCTCTGAGAGCCCGGGGAGAAGTTCTCCCTCCCTCATCATAGTTTCAGTGGTACTTCTAGGCTTGGAGGTCCAGCCTTCCATCGCTCTCTCCATTGTCATATGACATTATCCCCCACGCAGCTGGCTCTTTTCCTCTTCTTACAAGGACACCTGTCATACCGAGAAATTGAAGCAGAAGCACACAGCTCCAAACTGACAAGACCAGAAGTCACTCCCATGGAGTCTATTCTGAATCAAGGCAACCCTACAGGAAGGGACAGTAACTCTTTAGGGGAGTAGAAAGCCCACCTTTCTCCTGAAGCCCACTGATGGTTTCAAACTGCTGACCTTATGATTAGCAGTCCAATGCCTAACCACTACAAATGGCCAGAGAGAGATTTAAATGAAATCCTGAAGATAAAGTCATTGCTTTTTTTTTTAATTTGGCTCTTTCCTCCACATGCCCCTTGTTCCCACAAAATGCCCTGTATTTAACCATATGGTATTCAAGGAATATTTATTACGGTGATCAATATTGCTAATAAAGCGAATACATAATTCATTAGCTTGGTAATTAGACTATATTTCTCATATGTGGTTACCAATATAGATGCAGATGTGAGTCTGGCACTATGATGATGTATGTCTTGGGTGGCAGCCAACAAGCCAGGTTCAGATTGGCTTCTGTTTTTTTCTTCTTCATGGGTGTTACCTGTTTGCATAACCTGTTTGCAAAACTGCCTTGAAGGTTGTTGTCACGGTGGGTAAGGAAGATAGACGAATCAATACATTTCAGCTGTGATGTTGTCAAAGAATAGGGAGCGCACGGTGACTGCCAAAAGAACGAGCAAAACCGCTGTAGAAGAAATGGAACTAGAAAGTTTCTTGAAGGATGACAGGACGTTGACGCCTTTGCTTTGGAAGGAACAATCACTAGAAAACTAGTGTAATTGGGGAGGAAGTTGGCCACATTTTGTTCCGTGTGCATGCAGCTGCCATGAGCCACAGCCAACTTGAGGGCTGCTACCAACAAGCGCTCAGAGCCCTGTCACAGAGCTGGTTACACACTGGCTGCTAGCCCCGAGGTCGGCAGTTTGACAGCACCAGTCATTCTTCTGAAGAAAGATGAGACTTTCCACTACTGTGAAGAGGTACAGTCCTGGATGCTTCCAGGGGCAAGTCTACACCGTCCTCCAGAGTTGCTGTGAATTGGAATTTACTTAAATGTGATGAGAGTTTGAGCTATAGCAGCAGCAAGAGTCGACATCATTCCTCTTTCGCTGAGGAGCCTGTTGCCCTGTGGGTTGAGAGCTGGGCTGCCAGCCACAAGGTCAGAAGTTAGAACCTCCAGGTGCTCCAAAAGAGACACAAAGATTCACAGCCTCAGAAACCCATGGAGCAGTTCTACTCTGCCCCCTAGGGTCGCTGTGAATCAGAATCCACTTGACGGCAGTGAGTTTGGTTCAACTTATTATTATGCCCCCTGATCTGGTTTTGACCTAAAATCTATTTTTATGGGGTTGCGATGGTTTGGAAATAACTACATGGCAGTGAGTTAGTTAGTTTGTTTTGGTAACTACATGGATTTATCACAGTGTTCTGTGCTTAATAGTTGCTAGTATTGATGTTTATTGACATTATCCCATTAAGATTCCTATACTGTGGTTTAGGAATTTGGTATTTTAGAGGAGACATCAAGAAATCCCCCTAAATTTGAAATCTTCTCTTAAAATTATGCTGACTGTGTGCATCATAGTTTTTAATAAAGCCTTTTGATTCACTCTTCTTCTGAATAATTGTGTTTTTGTGTTTTGAAGACAGAGGAAGATCTTCAGTTTGCCGACTCTATTCTTAGATGCTGGAAGGGCGACACTTTTCTATTTTAGCTAATTGCTATGCTTTTCATGGTCAAGGGAGTGAACATTGTAGAAGGGCCCTTCACTTCATTGTGACATTAACAATACCATGGGCTCAATACTGTCATTTGCTGGGTCAATAACCCATGGCATCTAGAAGATTTAAAGTCATTTTAAAATAATTATTCAAACAAGAAAGGGATTTCAAACAATAATTAGCATAGCAGTAACAACATGGGAGACTCCAAAGCAAGTGCAAATGTTATGTTTGAATCTTAATATCTGATGTCTGTAACTCAGAGTGCCCAATACTAGATCACAAGATCTTAGACTTCACACCTCAGCAAGCATCTCACCTGGGTGTAGAAACTTATGATTTAGGGTTTACGTTCTATTTCATTTATTTCTTAAAAAAACTTGTAATAAAATCGGGGTATCTACACCCCACAGCAGCTCATTCTTTTTTTTTTAAGTGCGGTTTATTTATTTATTTTTGTTTACATTTTATTAGGGGCTCATACAACTCTTATCATAATCCATACATATACATACATCAATTGTATAAAGCACATCCGTACATTCTTTGCCCTAATCATTTTCAAAGCATTTGCTCTCCACTTAAGCCCTTTGCATCAGGTCCTCTTTATTTTTTCCTACCCTTCCCTGCTCCCCCTTCCCTCATGAGCCCTTGGTAATATATAGATTGTTATTTTGTCATATCTTGCCCTATCCGGAGTCTCCCTTCCCCCCCTTCTCTGCCGTCCATCTCCCAGGGAGGAGGTCACATGTGGATCCTTGTAATCAGTTCCCCTTTTCCAACCCACTCGCCCTCTACTCTCCCAGCATCGCCCCTCACACCCCTGGTCCTGAAGGTATCATCCACCCTGGATTCCCTGTGCCTCCAGCTCCCATATGCACCAGTGTACAACCTCTGCTCTATCCAGTCCTGCAAGGTAGAATTCGGATCATGGTAGTTGGGAGGAGGAAGCATCCAGGATCTGGGGGAAAGCTGTGTTCTTCATCGGTACTACATCGCACCCTGACTGACTCATCTCCTCTCCTAAACCCCTCTATGAGGGGATCTCCAGTGGCCGACAGATGGGCCTTGGGTCTCCATTCTGAACTTCCCTCTTCATTCACTATGGTATACACACACACACATATATATACACACACATATATATACACATATATATACATACACACATACTAGCAGCTCATTCTTATAAGGCACGTACCTTTCTTAGAGCATTCCCACCTTTCCTATTCTGTTTCCCACCTCCCCCAAAGCATTTTGGGTTTTGGCACTTTTTGTAGACTTTATTTCTTTCCATTGCATTTTTTTTTTGTTGGTAGTGTATTGTTGTTGATTTTATGTACCCACTTTGCAGTGGGCCACCATTTGTTACTCTAAAATTAGGGATAATCATTTTTTACTGCTTGATCATGTTTAAGAAGGCGATCTCTCATTTATGATCTGATTATTAGCTGGTAATAATTTCTTCTCCTCTCCTGACCCCACACCAGGATTCTGATACTGCATTGAAAAGCACTTCCAGAATAATGCTAACCCATAAAGGTGTAAGTAGACATGTGTATCTTACTCCCAGCCTTGACAAGAATTTGACTACTTCAGCATTTTCAAACTTCCCCAAAACATTATTACCATTACACCACAAGATACTAATCAGTTTCCTATATGGATAATAAGAGAGTGTGAAATTTCTGAATAATTCTCAGAAATTCTGCATTTATCAAAATGAGAGAGATTTCTTAGGGAATGACCTTTTCTAGCCTTTAATATTTGCCATTCATTGGCCATACCCAAAGGGTATAGAATGTATGAAACTTTGCCCACCAGATATATTCAAAGAAAACTGTGTTTGAAGAGTACTCACTAACATTCATATACAACAATATTTCCATAGTTCACTGGCAGGTCACTGCTATGTACAATGTTGGAATTGGTTGTCGATAGATTGTCTTTTTCATGTTAGAAAGTATATCCTAACTTACTAAAAGTGTTATATCAACGCCACCTTCCACCATGTGTTCCTTGGTATCTGGCTTTTGTCCAATGCACTGCTTTCAAGATGCACCTCTGTTGCTCATTTATTTTCATTGCTCGATAGTATTCCTTTACAGAATGTGTTGATAAAAATTTGTTATTTACAATTTGAAGGTGTTATAAACAATGCTTATATAATTACTATATTTTTATGTATGTGCATGTTAATATAGTTCTGAAAATTGTCACCTCCTCGCATTCCTGTTGCTTATTCCTGACTGTACACTTTATAATCATGGGCATGTTATTGTGAAAAAATAATGTTATTCTTCTACATGTACCCTGCTACAGATAATAATGAATTTTTCTACTTCATATAACTGAGAATAAAATTCCTAGGCAATATGGTGCATGCCTGTTTATCTAAACAATTTTACAGCTTGTATATTTCAATCACAAATATTTATCAGTATATCTTGATTGCATGTTTGATCAATTTCAGACTGCAGAAGTTGGTAACAATCTTCTATTTATTCATCAGTGGTTGATGTCTAAGTTTGAACAATATTTGTGTTAACTGGCCATCTATCGGCTATGATTCTGTCACTGGCAGTGTTATATTTTAGGGTAGGTTGTGCAATGTTCTTTTTGGCAATGAATGAGATATCGTTCCTCTGCAACTTCTAGTGGGATAAGAGGAAAGTCAAAGGAAATAGAGGAAAGAACTAGGAGGAAAAGGGCATTTATAGAGATCTAAATACAGGCATGTACATATGTAAATATATTTATATATGACAATGGGGAAATAGATCTATGGACATATATGTGTAGGTTTAGTCTTAAGGTAGAAGATGGACATTGGGTACTCCCTCAATGCAAGAACACTTTGTTCTATTAACCTGGTATTCCATGATACTCACCTTCCCAACATGATCACTGAAGACAAAGCTGGTGCATAAGCAAATGTGGCAAAGAAAACTGATGGTGTTCAGCTATCAAAAGATAACATCTGGAGCCTTAAAAGCTTAAAGATAAACAAGTGACCATATAGGTCAGAAATAAAGCTCACATGGAAGAAGCATACCAGCCTGTATGATCATGAGGTGCTGATAGGATCAGGTATCAGGCAACAAAGAACAAAAAAATCATTTTATGGTGCATGAGGGGGAATGCAGAGCAGGTACCCAAAGCCCATCTGCAGGCAACTGGACATCCCCTTACAGAAGGGTCGCGGGGAGAAGACAAGCCAGTCAGGGTGCAGTATAGCACCGATGAAACATACGGCTTTCCTCCAGTTCTTTAATGCTTCCCCCCCCACCTATCATGATCCCAATTCTACCTTACAAATCTGGCTAGACGAGAGGATGTACACTGGTACAGACAGGAACTGGAAACACAGGGAATCCAGGACAGATGAACCCCTCAGGACCAATATTGAGAGTAGAGATACCAAGAGGGTAAGGGGATGGTGGGGGGAGAAAGTGGGAACCGATCACAATGATCTATCTATAACCCTTCCCAGGGGCATGAACAACAGAAAAGTAGGTGAAAGGAGACACCAGTCAATGTAAGCCATGAAAAAATAATAATTTATAAATAATCAAGGGTTGATGAGGGAGGGAGGATGGGAGGGGTGAGGGAAAATAAGAAGCTGAAACCAAGAGCTCAAACAGAAAGAAAATATTTTGAAAATGATGATGGCAACAAATGTACAAACATTCTTGACACAATGGTTGGATGTATGGATTGTGATAAGAGTTGTATAATCCCCCAATAAAATGATTACTTTTTTAAAAAAAGAATAGTATCCTTTCCCCATAATTACTTGATATATATGCCAAGGACATATTCTGAGAAAGTGAACTATATTTGTATGAAGACTAGGAGAGACCGGAGGATTAGGGGAAGACTCATGAACAATGTTTGATATGCCAATGACACAATCTTGCTTGCTGAAAATAAAGAGAACTGGAAACACTGATGAACATCAAAGAGTACAGTTTTCCATATGGATCACACCGCTACATAAAGAAATCAAAAATACAACTGGAACAAGATGCAGATTCATAACAAATGGAAAATACATGGATGTCAAGGATTTCAATTTACTCAGATCCATGATCAACATTCACTTAAAGCAACATCCAGGAAATCAAACGGCATATTGCATTAGACCAACTTTCTGCAAAAGACTTCTTTAAAGTGTGAACACAACACCTGCGCCACTTTGAAGATGAAGGTGCTTCTAACCCCAGTCACGGTATTTTCAATTGCTTCAGATATGTTGGGAAGCTGGAAAATGAACAAGGAAGACTGAAGAAGAAATGATGCTTCTGAATTATGGAGTTGACATAGATGATTAAATATTCCGTGGACTTCCCAATGAACGATCCAATCGGGCATGAATAAGTCTGGGCAGCATGCTCAAGCATAGCAGGGACGATGATGGAAAGGCTTTGTTTCACACCCTTTGCTCACGTTGTCAGGGAAGACCAGTGCTGGACGAGGCCCGCACACTTCACAGAGGGGAGCATCAGGAAAAATTGATCCTCCATAAGACGGTGGGCACAGAGGCTGCAATAATGGGCTCAAGCAAGACAAGGATCATGAGAACGGTGTAGGGCGCTCAAGGGTTTCATGTTGTGGACAGAGGGTTTCTAAGAGTCAGAACCAAATTGGGAGCACCTACCACAACAGCACAGGGCGAGGCACAGAATACTCCCACCTTGTTTCCTTAATGTGTTAAGGGGGGTCCTAGATTTTCCCCACTATGAAACTTCCCGTTGCTACATATTCTTTTGAACAGTGGGTATTATCAAACATTTTCTTTTCAGGCAACCTGCTAGATGTGCAGTGGCATCTCATTGGGGTTTTAATTAACATTTTCCTGAATACTAATGACCAACACCTTTTCTTATGCTTATTTGCCATTTGGATTGTCACTTTCATGTCATGACTAATGCTTTGTCCATTGCCTTTGGCTCTGGCTGTCTTTTGTACTGTCTTGTAGGAATATGTTCAGTATTTTATACATTAATGCTTCCTCAGATACATGCATACGTATTTATTCCTTCTTTCTGTCTTTCAATCTTTTAACGTCTTTTGAAGGACATATATTCTCAATTTTAATATAATTAATTATAGCATTTTTCTCTTACTATTAATGCTTTTGTATCTTATTATTTTTTCTTTGTAACATTCAAACATATTATGTTTCCTTTTTGCTAAGTTTAATGTCATGTCTTTCAAACAGGTTTCTGACTCACTTGGGAATGATTTTTGTATGTTATAAATGAGGATCCAGTTCTTATTTTTTCACATGAGATTATCCAGTTCTTTCAGCTCCACTTTTTATAAAGGCTGTTTTTTCCCTCCATGATCGTTGGCATATCTGTCAAAAATTGAGTTTTGGGGGGCTCTTTAGTATATTCCAAAAGTTTAGTAGTCTTATACCAGTTGCATTTTTGCAAGAGTTTTAGATCAGTTTGTAAAACTGGACCAAAGAATACCTGTAGTCAATTGGGGTTTTGATTGGGATTGACCTCTGACAGATCAATTTGAGGAGAATTCACATCTTTATATCTTTTTAAATCCAGGTTATACCTATTTCTTTATGTTGATATATATTTTTTAACTTTTGAAATTTATTTTGTTGCTGTTGAGAATATGCACAACAAAATGAGCACTGATTCAACAATTTCTACACATTCAGTTGAATCGTAAGGAGTATAATCTTACGCTGTGCAACTATTCATACCCTCTTGTTCCTCTTTGTTCCTCTCTCATTAATATGCAATCTGCTCCCCAACAGTCCTATCTAAAATTAAAAATTGCTCTTATGAATTTGTTTTTTAAATTAATCATTTTATTGGGGGACTCTTTCAAATCTTATAACAATCCATCACTCAATAGTATTAAGCACATTTGTCATAGTTTGTCATCAACATTTCCAAAGCAATTTCTTTCTACTGATATGAAATTGATCCCATTAGATAGTGCCTGAAAGAGCATCGTGGTCAAGGTAGACTTTTTTTTTTACTAGCTCAGCTAAACTACTATTTAATTTTAAGAAGACTCCATGGATTATTTTTAGTTTACAGTTGAAAGATATCTCAACAATAGTTTCTATATTTTCAGAAAATTTGGAGTCCACGAGAATTTGAAATTCTATTCTTTGCCTCTCCCTTTTAATCAGGATTCTTCTTTGGAACCATTGATCAAAATGATCATGACAGTCATGTCCTGTCAAAGAAGGCAGTAGTTCGTGGAGGCCATTAGCCACACATACCAAACTTCTCTTCCACTCATGACTCTTCTATTCCTCTAGGTCAGGGTGTCAAACTGGTGGCCCCCGAGGTAATTTTTTGTGGCCCACAATGCTCTGAAATAAAATGTAAGGAGGGAATTGTGTGTATAGTATTGCCTCGATCTCCCCTAGGCGCTATTTTCTTCATAACAATTTTTTCTATTTTCATTTTATTTCAGAGCATTGTGGGCCAAAAAAACATTACCTCGGAGGCCGCGGGCCACCAGATTGACACCCCTTGCTGGAGGTCAAGGTTCCCCAGCTTGGGCAATACCGCCCACTAGGGGGGCAATGGAATGAGCCATGGTGCCTACAACTGCTGCATACCTATACTTTATGGGATTTCGTGCAAAAATGATGGTTTATAGTACAAAAGTTTTCATTGCAAGGGGATGCAGTAATTTCTTGCTAAAAGGGGCAGTAGGCTAAATGAAGCTGAAAACCTGAGTCCAGCTTATTACTTAAAACATGAAGGCACAATGAAGAGAATGGCTGTTCCTCAGATGGCAGCTAGCAGGCGCTGCGTATCAAACCGGAAGTAGAACAGAAGCACGAAACACAGTAGTGAGCCAGTTAACTGGGACATCCCATGAAACCATGACCTTAAACTTCCAAACCAAGAAGCCAAATAGCATTAGGTGGTTGGTTCTCCATACGCAGCGTTAGCAGCTATTTTCATTGTTGTTGTCGTTGCTAATCTTTTTATCACACAACTTTTGCCAGTTCAACTTTTTGACTATGTTTATAATACTCATGTGTATTTCTATCATCACGAACCCCTGCTGCTGTATATACAAGGGTACTTCCAAAGGTTTGTGGGGAAATTCCCTTATCTTTTCATTCAAATGTTCCATAAATATTTTGAAAACCCCTGTATATGGGTTTATGTGAAATTTTTTAATCTCTTAAGAATTATAATAAAAATATTATTATTTTGATGTATTGTTTCATATGAACAATGTTCATTTAAGCTTACCCCCAACCATTCCTCCATAAAGAGGAGCTAACCATAAAGTCTGCAGTTCAAAACCACCGGTTGCTCCATAGGAGAAAGATGAGGTTTTCTACTCCCATAAATAGTTACAGTCTCAGAAACAGAATCCTAGAGTCACTATGAGTTGGAATAGACTTGATGGCAGTGAGTTGTTTTTGCTGTTTTAATTCTTCAGTAAAACCTCTTGTTTCCTGCCTCTCTCATCTTCTCACTGGGATAATTTCATTTTTGCCAGAAGAATGCCCTTTAGAAATTTCTTGTAGCATGTATCTCATGATGAGAAATGTTCTGAGTACTTGCTCCTCTGAATATGTTTTTATTTCAGATTCCTTCCTAAAGGACATTTCTCATCAGGATGGAATTTCTCATTGTAAATTATGTTGATAAACATTATGAACATATCACTCTACTCTCTTGTGATTTCCATTGTTTCTCTTGAGAGATACGTTACAAAGTTGGTGACCTATGTTATAGGCTTTCATTTTTTAAAGATACTGAAAGTGACTCTTTTGTACTTTGATGCATTCATTTCCCAATCCAGAAAAATAGAAAAATGACAGATTTCTTTTGTGAAGCCTGACCCCAGTCAGAATCATAGACTCTGTTGTGCAAAACTTTCCTTACTCCATCTTCCTGCTTATTCCTACACTAGGACTATTTTTAGGATTTGAAATATAAGCATCTATCTTATTTTATCACTGCATGCTTTTGCTCTCTTCTTTGTTTTGCAAAATCTCCTGTTTGTTTTTGTCCTCCTGGGGTTGATAATGCTATGTATGGACTTATTTATTATTTGCCTAGAATCACTGTACCATTTGAATTTATAAATTTACGTCTTTATTAAGTTCCTAGTTATTCTTAGTCCTTGTCTCTGTCGATCCTCTTTCTCCTTTTGGCTTCTGGGACCGCAAGTAAGTGAATGGCAAACTAGCCTCATTGGATTCTCTGTGTCCGCATGCTACCTTAAAAAATCTTTTTGAAATTAATGTTTTATCCCGAAGGTTGCTTTTCTCTTCTAGTTGACTATTTTTTTTTGCTTTGTCTGTTCTGTGTTGTCTATTATTGAGTTACTTATTTGATGTACTATGTTGTTAATAGAATTTATTATTTTTATTATTAATCATTTTATTGGGGTGCTCTTACAAAATCGATGACAACCCATCATTCAGTTGTATTAAGCACAGTTATACGTAAGTTGTCATCAACATTTCCAAAACATCTTCTTTCTACTGGAGCCCTTGGTATCAACTCATTTTTTTCCTCTCCTTCCCCCACCCACCCTCCCATCTTCATTATTATTATTTCGTGTCTTACACTTTCCTTGTCTCCCTGCACCCACAATACTGTTATATTTGCCCCTAATGGGGAGCTATATATCCAATCTTATAATGGATTCCCCCTACCTCCCCATGCCCCCACCCCCATCCCACCCTCATGATATCCATACTCCCACTACTGTTCCTGAGGGTTTCCTCTGTCCTGATTTCCATACGCCGTGAGCTCTTATCTGTACCAATGTGTGTCATTCCTAGAATTTCTGCGACTCTTTTTCGCATCTGCTCAATTGTTTTTTAGTTTTCTGTCCCAAGCACAAAATGTAAAGCTTGCCTCGAACACTTTCAACACAGCTCTCTTTGAAGTCCCCAGAGAGCTATTTCTGCTGGTTATAATGGCGTCTACTTTCTTTATATCTGGGATTCTTGGATAACGCAATAGGCATTGTTTTTGGCAATTTCTTTGTAGCAGAAATTTGAGTCTGATGTTGTTAGGTGACATCGAGTTGGTTCCAACTCATAGCAATCGTAGGGCCAGCACAACAAAACTCCCCCTGGTCCTCGGCCGTCCACACAATTGCTCTGTGTTTGAGTTCACTGCGGCAGTCACCATATCAATCAATCTTGTCAAAGGCTTTATGCTTTTTGCTCCTGCCCCTCTACTTTACCAAGCATGATGTCCTGCTCTGGGCACTGGTCTCTCCTGACAACATGTCTACAAGACGGGAGCTAAAGTTTCACCATCCTTACCTGTAAGGTGCATCTGGCCATACTTCTTCAGAGACAGAGTTGTTGTACAATTGGTAGTCCGTGGCACTTTCAAGGTCCGAGTCTGGCCATAAAATATCTTCCCCCAGAGGAGATTGTTAATTGATTTATTTTTCTAGGGGGCTACGATTATTAGCAGTTAAAAACCATTGGCTGCGATTTCTATCATTGACGTTTCAGAGCTATTGTATCACTATCAAGTTGGTGGGCAGATTCTGCTAAATTTATTTGTGTCCAGTTTAAATGAACTGTCAGGAGATATCTTAGAAATCCTAGTCCAAGTTCAAATAGGATATTGGTGTACTCTTGTTGGGCGCCAGGTTCTGATTTATTTTCTCTTACCTTTCCAGATACAAAGTTCAGCCACCCCCCACCCACCCCCTAACCCCCCGAGCTACAAGTGCTCCTAAGGCAGAAGAAGCCCCTAGCCTTGGATCTAAGGAGTCCTAGCAGTGCAGTGGTAAAGCACTTGGCCTCTAATGGGAAGTTTGACAGGTCTATTCCACCCAGAGACTCCGCAGAAGAGGGACCTGAAGATCTGCTCCCATAGCAATCACAGACAAGAACACCGATGGAGACGTTCGACTCTGTCGCAGGAAGCCATTGTGCTACGAAATGGACTCAGTGGCAGCCAATAACAGATATCACCTCGCCGTGGGCCAAATATCATAGGGCGTATAACTGCTCACTGTCTTGTGAAGGCGTTGATGATTTAGAGGAGATGATTTTTCTATGTTCTCCAGTTCTTTTAGTTATTGTCCTTGGGAAAGTTGATCTGAATTGCAGAAGTTAATATTCTTGAAACAGAATTTCTCAGGCTACTTGTTGTTAGGTGCCTACGAGTTGTCTCCAACGCATAG
Organism: Tenrec ecaudatus; assembly: GCF_050624435.1. NCBI lineage: Eukaryota > Metazoa > Chordata > Mammalia > Afrosoricida > Tenrecidae > Tenrec > Tenrec ecaudatus. Next base: position 105,792,130 of record NC_134530.1, read on the forward strand.
CAACTGTATGTACAACACAAACACTTCCTGGTCCTGCCCCAGTTCACAGTTGTTACTGCTTGAGGACATTGTTGAACGGCCACTGTGTCTACCCAGCTAGGCAAGGGGCTTCTTCTTTTCTGTTGACTCTGTATCTTACCAATCGTTGCTGCCATTTTCCAGGGACTGGTCTCTCTTGATCACATATCCAAAGTATATGAGACGAAGTCTTGTCATCCTTATTTCCAAGCAGCATTCTTGCTATCCTTCTTTCAAGACTTGCTTGTTTGTTCTTCAGGCTGTCGGTGGTACTTTCTGTGTTCTTCCCCAACCCCATAATTCAAATTAAGCAATTCAACTATGGTCGAACTTTCACCAGCATTGGAAGCAATGGAAAATGCATGGCTTGCCCCGGCACACCTTAGTCCTCCAGGTGATCAGTTGGTTCTTTAACAATGTGATAGGTCCTTTAATTACTAGACTGCTACTTCTATGAGCATTGATTGTGCATTCCAGTAAAACGAAATTCTCGACAACGTCCACCTTTTCTATATCTATCATTATGTTGTCTACTGGTTCAGTTGTAAGATATTTGTTTTCATTACGTGGGGTTCAAGCCACACTGGAAGCTGCAGTGCGATCTCTGTTAGTAAGTGCTTCAACTCCTCTCTCTTTGCAGAAAGCAAGGTCTCTCGTCTGCATATTGCAAGTACAGTGAGGTCCTGGTTGTTTAACTCAGTTTGTTCCAAGTACACGTGTCTGAACACTGACAGTACGAGAACTGAGCATATTTCCCATAAGAAATCCTGGAAACCCAAATGATTGATCCTGAGGCCCCAGGATGACACTTTAAAGTTCATGTTGCAGGCCTTCTTGCACACCACTGTCCCAGATATGCTATCGCCTGTGTGCTGTTCTGATTTGTCCAAATGGACAGTAACTTTTCAACCTCTTTGATGAACTGGATTCTTTGTTTTGTGGGTAACGATTTTACACTTTTTGCTACATTTGCCACTTTAATCACATTTTTGCTTTCTTAACGTTGATAATTTTTAAAATCGAGTTAGCCATGTTTTATTCAGCTGCCAAGTCAGACAAGCAGTGATTCAAAGTTCATAGTGATTTCTATCTTGAAGTTTCTTGTGGTTCTCCCCAGTTTTCCTCTTAGCTTTACTGCTGGCTTAGCCGCTCTCGCTAGAGCCTCGGTTATGACATTTTATGCAAATACAGCGTGGACAAGCACAATGATGAGAGTTTGGCACACTCACAAAGGACGGTGTGTCACTTGAACAAGAAGAGTGCTTCGACTGCAGCATCACCCCTTTGCCTGTGACAAGCTGTGACTCATGCCTCACTCTTGGTTCATAGAAGTTTTTTTTCAAGTCGGGTTTAGAGTAAGACTATCGAGCAATGTTAAGAACAGAGTGCCTTCCTATAAATTATCAAGGGTTCATGAGAGAAGGGGGTGGGAAACGTGGGAAATGAGCTGATACCAACGACTCAAGTAGGCAGAAAATGTTTTGAAAATGATGATGGCAATGTATGTGCAAATATGCTGGACACAATGGATGCATGTTTGCTTTGAGATAACAACTATAAGAGCCCCCAATAAATGATTAAACAACAACAATAACAATAACAAAAGTGAACACTGAGTAGATTTTTTTTGAACTTTGCTGTTTGTTTCGATAATTGGAAAGTTGAGCTTGGAGCCTTTTGAAAACCAAGGTATCACTGGAACGGATGAGGTTTCTTCCAGTCCTGATACCCTGTTCTTCCTCACACAGCTCAGCTTCTCAGGTGGTTTGTTCAGCATCCAATAAGTAGAGTAAAGCAAACAGCCTTAAGACGCACCTTTCCCAGTTTTAAACCATGAAGCCATTCAAACAGAAAGAGAACCCCTGGTTCTGCTGGAACGACTGCTTCTTGCTGGCAGTACAGATTCCACATGAGCAAAATGAAGTGTTCTGGAACCCCATTCCTCTCAATGTGGTCCATAATTTGTTGTGCTCTTCACAGTGAAATGCTTTCGCATAGTCAAGAAAGTAAACCTCTTTCTGGGATTCTCTGCTTTCAACCAAGATCCATCTGATGGGTGCCCTCGATGATATCCCCTCCACATCTGAAGCTGGCTTCACTCTCCGACAGCTCCCTCTCAATGGACAGCTGCAGCCAATTGTTAATCATCTCCGGTGAAATTTTGTTTGCATGTGCTATGAATGATAATGGTCCATAATTTTCATATTCTACTGATTCACCTTTCTTTGAAATGGGTACAAATCTGGATGTCTTCCAGCTGATTGGTCACCTTTGATCTTTTGTGGCATATACTAGTGAGTGCTTCCAGTATTATATAGGTATGAAAATAGTAGCCAGGTGGCAGTGAGGTTGAGGGTCAGCGGGGAGCATATCTAACCTCCTCTGGCTATACAAGGGAGAAGGAGAATCCATGTCAACATCTGCCCAAGGCAAAGTGCCACAAGGCAGAGGTCAGGCATGCCTCCACCCTGCATATTTCTTTACTCATTCTTACACTAACCATTCCTCCCACAGCACTCTTTTCTGCTGGGTTTGGTAACCTTTTGCAGTGGTCACACAGAACCCATAGACAGTACTCACTTTAATGGAAGTTTATTCGAGAGGTTCATAGTTTCCCGTAAGCCAGGATCAGGCAACATTAAGAATAGTCTTTTCATTGGACCTCCATTCCAGTACTCCCTCAATGCAAGAACACTTTGTTCTATTAAATTGGCATTCCATGATCCTAACCTTCCTGACACGATGACTGCAGACAAATGGGTGCGTAAGTAAATGTGGTGAAGAAAGCTGATGGTTCCCAGCTATCAAAAGATGTAGCATGTGGGGTCTTAAAGGCTTGCAGGTAAACAAGCAGCCATCTATCTTAGAAGCAACAAAGCCCACATGGAGGAAGCACACCAGCCTGTGTGACCATGAGTTGTCGAAGTGATCAGGTATTAGGCATCAAAGAACAAAAAAAAATCATATCATTGTGAATGAGGGGGAGTGCAGAGTAGAGACCCAAAGCCCGTCTGTAGGCAAATGGACTCCACCTTACTGAAGGGTTGCGGGGAGAAAACAAGCCAGTCAGGCTGCAGGGTAGCAATGATGTAACATATAACTTTCCTCTAGTTCCTAAATGCTTCCTTGCCCTCGCCCACTATCATGATCCCAATTCTACCTTTCAGAGAAAAAGGCCTCTATCAGAGTAGAAAGCCTCATCTTTATTCTTTGGAGTGGCTGGTAGTTTTTATTTATTTTTATTTTTTAAACACTTTATTAGGGGCTCATACAACTCTTATCACAATCCATACATATATATATACATCAATTGTATAAAGCACATTGCATATTCCCTGCCCCAATCATTCTAACGTCTGGGGTCTTAAAGGCTTGAAGGTAAACAAGCGGCCATGTAGCTCAAAAGCAACAAAGCCCACATGGAAGAAGCACACCAGCCTGTGCGATCATGAGGTGTCTAAGGGATCAGGTATCAAGCATCAAGGAACAAAAAATCATATCATAGTGAATGAGGAGGAGTGGGAAGTGGGGACTCAAAGTCCATCTGTAGGAACTGGACATCCCCTTGTGGAAAAGTCATGGGCAGGGGACAAGCCAGTTAGGGTGCACTGTAGCAATGATGTAACATACAACTTTCCTCGAGTTCCTAAATGCTTCCTTGCCCCCGCCCACTATCATGATCCCAATTCTACCTTACAAATATGACTAGACCAGAGAATGTACACAGGTACAGATAGGACTGGAAACACAGGGAATCCAGGATGAATGATCCCTTCAGGACCACAGGTGAGAGTAGATATACCAGGAGGGGGGAGGGAGGGTGTGGTAGAGAGGGGAACCGATTATAAGGATCTACGTATAACCTCCTCCCTGGTGGATGGACAACAGAAAATTAAGTGAAGGGAGACATGGGACACTATAAGATATGACAAAATAATAATTTATAAATTATCAAGGGTTCATGAAGGAGTGGGGAGCGGGGAACGAGGGGCAAACATGAGGAGCTGATGCCAGGGACTTAGGTGGCGAGCAAATGCTTTGAGAATGATGAGGGTAACGAATGTGCAAATTTGTTATACAACTGATGTATGTATAGATTGTGATAAGAGTTGTATGAGCCTGGAATGAAATGATTTAAAAATGCAATATAGTCTTTTGCTGATATCCGCCAACCTCTCGGTCATGCGCTCCTTTAGTTCCCAATCTCCAGGAACCAGAAAGCTCTCCCCATGCTGCTCTGACTCATAGTCACCTCGTTCAGGCACTGCCCGTCTGCTCTGTCTTGTGACCCCCCTTGCCTTGGCCTCTGGTCTCAGGGTGGCATGGCCTGTGTCACCTCCACCACTCCTTTCGAGCAAGGGCATATCTCAAACCTGCTCTGCTCGTGTTTGTCCTTCATGGCTCCAAGAATTCCTTCTCGTCCTGATTCTGAGATGCCTCAGATGGGGGTATGTTTGTTCTTTCTAGTAGGCCCCTGGTCTGCTAAAAACAAAAGGTGGTGACTTGGTTCACCACCTTAATCCTATCCATCAGCATAGCACACAGCACCCTGAAAATAGTGGTACAACCACAGACCTGGAGGCTAGATTTTGCAATACATTACAAGAAGGATTGTGTCTAGAAGGGCCTTATCAATTGACTACATCTCAATCAGCCTAGCATATTCTTAAAAACAATCATCAATTTGGATCTCTCTCTTGTGCTTTGGTTTTGCATTTCCAGACTCAGAACAAATGATTTATACTACAGACTGCTTTTGCGAAGCTTGGCCCCGTTGGTATTATAGATCCATATCTCAAAGTACAGAATTTATATTTTTCTCCGTAGTCTTAAATATGCTTAATTTTAGGATATGTCAAATAAACATGCCTCTTTGTCTCCAGTAAATGTCTGTAATCCCACTAAGACTTCAGTGCATTCTACCTCTTCCACTTACTGTTTTTGCCACTGTTCCCACCTACGTTCAGCTTGCAATAATCATTAATCAAGGTGGCTAACTTCTTTCTGTATTCTTGTTCTTTGCTCTTGAATCTTATAGAAGAAAATTCGTAGCTTTATCATACATTGATCCTTTCTAAATTCCACCTGAGCTACCATTGACAACCATCTGATTCTTATCCAGATATCTTGCTCCAAATAATTCTACCTCTGTGTTATGCCTGTCTTTTGAAACCCCCTCAGTCTTACCTTCCCAAGAACATCCTCTCTCTATAACCGATTGGCAGCTTACTTTATGGAATTCTAAGGGATTCTGGGGTGAACTATAGATTGTAGCTCTTTCTTTTAAGATCACCATTCTCCCCACCTCTACATAATATTTCTTTCTGTTTCAGAAGACTTCTTTAAAGGCTACTTGTCCAAATATACTATTGAACACATTGATTCCTATTTTCCCTGGGGTCCCACACTATCAATAGCCCCTCTCTTAGAGTCTTAATCACTCCATCATCATCCTGATGTTAGTTATATAGTGAGATTGTACCAGAAATATCACAAGTGAAGGCTTTAACTAAAAGACATGTATTCTCTCACAGTCTAGGAAGCTGGAACCTGAATCCAAAGGGCCAGCTCTTGGGGAAGGCTTTCTCGATTGGCCCCCTGTTTAGGAAGATGTCCCTCATCTCCTTTCTGGAATTGCTTCAAGATCTCCCCAAACTTAGTCATCAGTCTTCCTCTGAATCTAGGAGATTCCCAGTGCAGGGACCTGGGTCAAAGGACATGCTCCAGTCAGGGCAGTGATGAAATTAAAGGTGTTTCCACCCACCCTTCATACTTTTACAAATGATTGGGCTGTCACATGGGAACACATCATGGGATAGCATAACACAAGTGCCAAATGATGTCATCGCATAGCTGCCAAACCACTGAGGCTGGTGGCCTAACCATATTAACACATATCTTGGGGGTACACACTGACATATATGACCAACCCATTCCTTTCAAAATTCAAATCTACTAAAATATATCTCTCAAGCAAAAGTAAAACCCTGTATCAAGTAATAGTGAGTGAATATTCAAGTACCTACTAGCCTTATATTCAGTGAAAAAATTCATGTTAGAAGAGAATTTATGTGGTAGTATAATTTGTATAATTCAACAGAAAATTCAAGTCAGAATAACAAACCCCTGGTGCTTTATAACTATCAATAACTTTGTGGGGAATAGAAGTTCTTGTGGGTGATATAACTGTCAGGCTTTGAGCATTATCTCTGTTTTCTCTTCAAAACATATGAGTTCCAAGATTAATTTCATGTATAAGTGCTTCTTGCCAATCCCAGTAGCATTTCAAAAAGCTAGAAGAATTTCCTGATCTAGCCCCTTTTCATGCTAGGACTCCAAGACCCCAATTTGCTGTTTATTTTTGCCCATTGAGTCAAGATTAGAACCTTTTATAGTTCTTAATTTCTCAAGGACAATGTTTCTCAAATCTGTATGCCCACTGGCATCAAATATGGAATTTTGAAAACAAAAGTTCTATGTGTGGGCATAGGATTTGTTTTATTAATGTAGTCGAGGTTGGGGTCTAGGCATTTTATTTTTTTAAAGCTCTCCCATAATTAATATGTAGCCACCGAGAACCCTCAAAGAGTGTAGCTTACGAAAGAACTACTACTAAAGCCTGACTCGATTTTCTCTCTCCCAAGACATGTCTAGATGGTCTGCTAGCAATGCCTCTGTGGCTCATCTTCCCAAAACGAGGAGAAAATAAGCCAGAGGTAAAGTTCATTCCAAAATTAGCCAATTATTTTTACCTTAACAATGATAGTGAAATATAAATTATTTCCAATTTTTAAGTTCATAGGAAAAAAACTTCTTGGTTTCAGTGGACTTTTCTTTGCACCCCACTGCCAAGGACAATCCAGGTAAGCTGCTTTTCTTGGCAAGACTGGCTGCATGCTTATACAGCTCCATTTTCCTTGAAGAACATCCAAATAAAGGGGACACATCATCTATAACAACTGAGAAGCACAGCTTTATGTTACCTGTTTTAGAATTATTTCTTGACATTAACATTTTTATGCACCCCTACATTAAGTTTTATGTTTGGATGTAATGCCACTAGGTAGGAACGAAGGCAAATGCCACAGCCCAAATCCACAGAGAGTGAGAGCCAAACTGTGGGTTATCAAATCTGTCTTTTTATGTGCTGTTACTCATAGTCTGTGATTTATATACTGCTTTTGAAAGCCGCATTAACTGGGAAATGCTGGCTTGTGGAGGGGCAAAGAAGTACCTTCACAGGCTGTCTTGGCTGAGCTGTGCTGATTTCGCTCTAGCAGAGTCTTAGCCTTTCTTGGCTCACAGTTAGAGGTCTGCTGAAAGTGACTCAGTGTGGATGAAAGCAGCTTGCTTAATCATTCCTGAAACATGGGAAAAAATTAAAATACATTTTTTTCTTTGTGAAGCAATAAAAACAATGCCAGACTGTTAATGCCTCTTTTGTACCTTTCATTTGAAAGACCTCAAAAGAACATCAGAGAATAAAGGCAAAATCTATTCCCCAATGGCATCATTATACATGCTGAAGTCTCGGAAAGCAAAGCTCTAAAGACGTTCAGGAAGAGTAGAGGAACAAATGAGAGTAAGCTAAGAATGTACCTCTGGAGTTTGGTTCAGCCTGCCTTGCTCAAGTCCATTCAAATTGGATGATGAAAAGCAAGTATCTCATTTGTTCTAACATTAGAGACTCAGTGAGTGCTGACGTGCTAATTGTCCTGAAAAACATTTAAGGTACAAGAGTGCTTGTCTCCACCTTTTTTCCCCCCAAGAGAATTGTATTCTTCAGGTTGGAATAAAGTAAACATTATGGTAGTGTAAAACAATATTTTTAATAATTTAGGTGCATTCAATTCAAATGTAATTTTCATTCTGAAATATTCACTGAAGCTCTAGCTTTTATTTAGAGTTTAAACAAGTTGCTTTTAGACTTCAAGACATCAAATAGAAATTCATTTTCTGTGTGGGATGGAATTTGGGAGCATGGATTAGCATTACCCAGTGCTATTATGTTTCATCTCTGGTTGTTTGTGCTTGCTTCTAGGGTGTAGAATTAGCAGCTCTGGTTACATTTTACTTGGGTTTTTGGTGACCTTTTCTAATCCTGACTGTTTCATAATTTAATGTCTTGACCTTCGGTTTCCATAGAACCACCTTAGTGATAAATGCAGAGATTTAATAACTAGCACTGGTTGACAGCTGACCTTTTGTACAGAGCCCTTTCTCTTTGCTGGGGAAGCACACTGTTTTGCAAGTTTTAATTCACAGATTTTAATTATCTGTTCTATTGTCTATACATAAGCTTATCCAGGGAAAACCTAAAGGTTAAATATTTCATTCTTCCCACTGATTAAAATGTAAAATGTTTGGCAGTTGTCCCAATACACCATTCCAAAAGGATATGATAATTTTTTAGATGCGTACCCTAAGAATAGAGTAAGGGGATGTTTTCCCAGGGGTCCTCAGGAGCAGGATAAAAAGCATGGCCAAGGAGTGTGAGCTATACCCATGAGAGAGAATTGGTTTGTAAATTCATGACCGAGAAACAGAATGGTTCTTCAAATAATATATGCTCTACTTAAAAGCAGCTCTACCTCAGTGAGAGGCAAAACTTGCTCATCAGGCTGAACAACTTGCTCTTTTTGGTTTTCTTTTTAATGAAAAAATATTTATTTCTGAAGTATATATAAAGAATATACATTAGTTAAACAGGCAAATTAAGGCTCATAATAAAATGTCACAGATACAAAAGGATAAAAATGCTCATATTCTCCTACTGTGTACCTTCCCTCCACAGTCTCAGCAAACAAAGATATTTCTCTATTGCCCATGTTTGTGTGCCTATCAGATGTCATGCCACAAAGGCTGGACTGGAAAATGATCTATAGTGTGAGCATAGTAGCCCAGGCTGCCCATCTACTGGAGTCTCTAAGTATGTGAATCTTCTGAAGATTCTTAAACATTAGACTGTCCTGGCAGCATCCAGATAACGGCTTCTCAAAGACTGTAAACCAGTCCATGAGAGTTTCTAAAGGAGCTCACCCCAGGAAGACTTTCCAGCAGGGACTGGGTGGCATTCCTCCTCCTTTGTGGAGATTGACTTGGCAGTGACATCATCGGCCACGGTCTTTCTCACCCTGAGAAAGGACAGTGATATTTCATTGGTTAAAGAAACCAACTCACTGCTGACGTGAAAGGAACAGTTTGAAAACAAATTGAAAGCATTTCTAAAACTAATAAAAATTAACCATGATTGGTTTATCTTGGTATAATGTCAGCCATATATTTGAAATGAATTTCTCACAAAATATTATGCGGAATTGCCAGAAAGGAGGGTGATGCTGTTCACCTCCCAATTCTTTTGCAGACTGTCATCAGCTGAGACTATTTTTCCTGGTGAAGTAAATTTTGACCACTAGCATACTTAAAAGCATTAAATTACCATTCAAGTACATAATTTCTATGTAGAATGTAGAGAACTTGAGGTATTTGCATATATACATATTAGAAATAGTCTGTCCGTGGTTATGATTTCTTTAGTATTTAACTGCATTATTATTATTTCTGTTTCTTTTGTATGTTATGTCACCCTGTTAATCTCTGATTCTAGATATTTTCATCTTTTTTCTTTTTGTTTGTTAACATTGTCAATGGTTTGTCAATTTTCTTAATGCTTTCAAAAAACCACATCCTACCTTTTCATTTTCCCATTATTTTTCTGCTTTCCAATTCATTTATTTCTGCTGTTCTCTCTATGATTTGTTTTTTCATATGTTTGAGGGTTTATGTTGTTTCCCTTGTTCTAGTTGTTGGAGGTATTGTCTTAAGGTATTGATTTGGGGTTTCTCCTCTTTTCTCATGTGTGCCTTCATTGCTAAAAATGTTCCTTTGATAACTGCCATTGCTCTTTTCCTAAAGGTTCTGGTGTTGTAGGTTACAGCTGTTTGTTTCAAAGAATTTCTTAAAGCATTCCATATTTAATCTATTACCAAGACATTTTTAAGTAGTATGTTGCTCAGTCTTCATGTGTCTTATGTCCTCTTCTTTCTATTGTTGATTTCCAGTTTTATAGCATTGTGATCTGAGAAAGCAGATGGTAGGATCACAGGATTTTTGAATTTATTGATGCTTGCCTTGTGGCATGTGATCTGTTCTAGAATATGTACCATGTGTACTGGAGAGGAATGTATACTGTATTGCTATTGGGTGGAGTGCTTTATATATGTCTAGGAAGTCAAGCTAGTTAATTGTATTGTTAACTCTTCTGTTTCTTAATTGAGTTTCATTCCTTATAATCTGTCTTTACATGACAGTGATGTCTTCTACTCTTGTTGCCAAACTGTTTACTTCCAATTTTCAACTCTGTAAGAATTTGATTGATGCATTTCAAAGGTCTTTCACTGGGTGTATATAGTTTTTTAAGGGTATATGTTCCTGGTGCATAGTTCCTTTAATCATTATGTAATACCCATTCTTGTCTCAGATTATGAAGTTAATTTTATCAAAGATTAACATTGCTACACCTCCCTTTTTATGGTTGCTATTAATGTGATTGCTGTTGCTATTTTTCACCATCCTTTGATTGTTGGTCTATCTTTATCTATGAGTTTAAGGGATATCTCTTGTAGGGACCATATAGATGGGTCCTTTCCCCCCAGTCCATTATGATTCTTTCTGTCTTTTGATGGGTGCATTTAATTCACTGACATGCATTGTCATTACTGATATATGTTGTTGCTGTCATTTTTTTTTGTATTTGTGTTTGGTTTCTTTTTTCTTTTCTTGTAGTTTTATTGGTGTCTTTGTTTCTCTATTTCTATGTGATTTTTGTTTTCCTTTTTGTTATTTTTGCTTTGTTTTCTTTTATCATAGTGATTTCTGGGTGGTGTTGTCCTATGTGATGCTCTCAAATTTGTCTTCTGTTATTGATTATTTGCATATTGTGATCCAGTTTAGATTTTTGGCAATATTAGGCTTGCTTTTACAAATTCATTTAGTTTTTTCCTTGCCTGTAAATACCTTTATTTTTCCTTCAAATTTGAGGGGTAATTTTGCTGGATACAGGATTCCTGGTTGGCAGTATTTTTCTTTCAGAATTTTATATCTATCACTCCATTGTCTTCTTGCCTGCATCATTTCTACTGAGAAGTCTGAGCTTATCCTCATGATTTTTCCTCATAACTGTTCTTTTTGTTTTTTTTCCTAGACTCCCCCAGGATACCTTCTTTTGCCTCGAAACCTGAGAGTTGGACTATGATGTATCATGATGTTTTTATTTGCAGCTCTATCTTATTTGGGATTCTCTCCTCTTGAATATTGTGATGACGGGGAAATTTTATTCTATGATTTTTTTGGTATTGTTTTCTCTGCAGATTTTTCTTTTTTGTTGTTCCAGGATCCTGATGAGAGTTAGATTGATTCTCTTGACAGTGTCTCACATCACTCTTAGTCTTTCTTCTGATTCTTTTTTTATAAAGTTTACTGTTTCGCCCATTAATTACAGTCAAAGTGATTTTCTTCAAGCTACTTGATTCAATTTTCCTCCTCTTCCATTCTATTCTTCAGGTATTTTACTATGTTACCTAATTTTGTGATTTCACTGTTTGTATTTTGGGATTCCTTTGGTTCATGGATTTTAGTTTTTCAGTTTCTTCTGTTCGCATGAGTATTCCCCACATCTCGTGAAAGGTCATAAATGTAATTCTTCTGAATTATGTTTCCATTAGTTCTATGGCCTCCTCACCAGAGTTCTTGATTGGGTTTGGGTAGGTGCTTTTCAGTTGTTAGTACTGGATTTTCTTGATGTGTGTGTGTGTGTGTGTGTGTGTGTGTGTGTGTGTGTGTGTTCTGTAGTTGACAGCTTTTCCCTAGGAATCATGGTGCAACTCTGAGTGGTATGTGAGCTGCTGGGTCATCTTAAGGTGGTTGGCTCTGCTTAGTGACACAAGAGATGTTTAATAGGAGCTGGAAAATATGTGATGGTGAGATGGAGAAAAGGGGCAAGAGAAGAGTAATTGGGGAAAGTAGGAGGGAAAGAGCAAGTATCAAATAAAAGTTATGATGGCAATAACAAGTGGATCTATGGATAGGCAAAACATGTAAAGATACAGGAAAATGTATTTTGTGAGGGCTGATCAGAATTAATAAGTGGAGAAAAAGACAACGATCAGAAGTGACACTGGATGCATGTGCAGAGATACAGGGACAAAGGAACAAAAGACTCCGTATGGTCTGCTAGTGGTTGTTCATGTCTTTTGCTATGGAAATGCGAATGAAGATGTGTCTGTGTACCCACAGGGGAGGGGGCAACCTTGTTTGGGTGAGGATGCCAGGATCTAAAGAACATCCTGTTTTTGCCTTGGGGGAATGGGCATTCTGGCAAGGTCGGGAGGGCAGTCACACCAGAAGTGTCCAATGGTAGAGGAAGTGCTAGGGAACTCCACATATGTAATGGAACCATTACAACAAAACCTCAGTACAAAAATCAGAGAAGTAAAATGAAGTAAACAGTAAAGTTGCTGAGTCCAGGTTCCTCCTCTTTTGTTGTATTGTTTTGTCTACACCTATGCTGCATCAGGGAGGTAGGAAAATTGGGGTAGGACACTAGAGCACAAAACAGGAAAGGAGGAAGGGAGAAAGTGAAAAGTTAAGCTTAGGAATTATTTACCCGGCTATCCACAAAGTTAGCTGTCTCCCAGAGGCCAGTGAGACAGGAGGTTTCACTGGTTGGATTTCTCAGGGCTGAGAAAATGCTTACAGGAGAGGCTTATGTTGCTGGTTATTGGTGTGGGTAAGTCTATCAGCATGTGTTGCTGCTCTCTCACTTTAGGTAACTTCAGTCTACTTAGTTTTTGAGATGAATTTCTCAACTTCCAGGAAGTGTAGCTTGTTCAGTACTTGTTAACTGGGCCTCCGTCTTCTTCCGATCTGTATTCCTTTATTTCTTACTTCTTAATACTGATTTGACCACTCACATAAAAGATTGCGTGTAAAAGATAACAAATGCTCCTCTTTTTAACCTGAAAGATGTTTAGTGTCTAGTGGAAATGCTTACCTCAACTTATTTAACTTTGTAATGGAAATTAAAAGCAACTAAATGGAAGGATTTATTCTAATAACTAAAGTATATAACAAAGTTCTGGAAACTAGACTTGCATAATAATAAGTGTCAAACACATGCACATCAGTAAATATACATCTATGCCTCCATGACCCCATTGTTCTCCTTCCTTCCTTGGTGCCCCACCGACATATAAAGTCCATTCTGTCTTGTAAGGAGACAAATATCAAGATTCACCTTAGCAGTAAAAGGTCTTGTTTTTCAAAGAAAACTTGGAGTTTCTTAAATGTCATATGAATTGTCCCTAGATAGTGGTAGACCTCTCACACACCCAGAGTGATCTGCCTCCAAACCCACTACCATCGAGTTTCCTTTCACTCATAGCAACCCAAATGGCATTTCTGATCATGTAAATCAGTGGTTCTCAATCTTCCCAATGCTGCGACCCTTTAATACAGTCCTTATGTTGTAGTGACCCCCCAACCATAAACTTATTTTTGATGCTTACTTCATAAATGTAATTTTGCTACTGTTAGGAACCAGGAAACCCCTGTGAAAGGGTCTTTCCACCCCCAAAGGGGTTATGACCCACAAGTTGAGAATCACTGCTGTAAATCTTTATGTAGACAGGCTCATCTTATTCCCAGCAACTGCAGTTGGGATTGAACCACCGACCTTTTAATTAGCTGCCCATCACTTACCTGACAGCACCACTGGGGCTCCTTCAGACCAGGGTAAACCCAAAACGAAACTTGCTGTCATCAAATTAATTCCAACTCATAGTGACCCTATAGGACAAAGTCAAACGCCTATGGGTTTCCAAGACCGTCAACTCTTTAATGAAACCAAAAATCTAATGTTTCTCTAGTCGAGAGACTGGTGGTTTCGAACTGCCTACCTTGTTTTTAGTAGTTCAAGATTTAATCCACTACACCAGCTGGGTATTGTGAGGTTAAGAACTGAGAGTGATCACACAGCTCAATTTGAAGGCCATGTGACTATAGGGGGAGGGGAGAGGCGCTAAGATAGATGTGTTGGTGATGGTACAACTCCCCTTGATGTGATTGAATGATTGAACTGTTCAATTGTATGATATGTGAATTATGTGCCAATAAAACTGTTGGAAAAAAATGCGCTGAGTAGAACTTTAGTACTATTGTACTTTTGGCAGTGCTTTCCCCAGAGTAGATGCTAAATTAAAATAGAGTTGGTTGTTTAGTAGATATCACTGGATTTTTAATTTTCTTCAAGCTGTTTATAGTAGATATAACTGGATTTTTAACTCTCTTCAAGCTGTTTATCATAAAATTTTCTGGTGTAAAGTGAACATACTTTCTCAGAAAGAGAAAATACTCAAATCAAGCATAGCTTCATTGCAGTATTCATCAGTACATTAGGATCCAAGTAAGAGGGGTGCTTGACATTTGGGCTTTCTTTAAATGGGACATACTTGCCCAGACAAAGCAACAGAATATCTTTGATGTTATCTGAGTTATAGACAAAGCCCACATCTAAGCAAAAGAGGGGCTCAATGATATTTTCAGTGCATAAGAGACAATAATCGGGGGACAACACTATAGAAACAGTGCAGGAATTGTGCCCGATCTGACCCAAGCACACTGGGGTGAAACACTCCGGGCGTGCAACAGAGAAGGCAATCCAGGGACAAGGGAATAAGAAATGACCTAAAATTGATGGTGAGGAAGGTATAGAATGCCTGGTGGGACTTGATCAAGGGTAATGTGGCCAAGAGGAATTTCTGAAACCTGAATGAAGGCTGAACCTGATACTGGGACAAGAGGAAAGTAAAATGAAATGGAGGAAAGAATTAGGAGGAAAAGGATATATAGAGAGGTCTAAATGTACATATGTAAATATATTTATATTTAACTGTACGGAAATAGATCTATGTACATATATTTATATGTTAAGTATTAAGGTAGCAAAGGGACTTTGGACCTCTACTCAAGTACTCCCTCAATGCAAGAACATTTTCTTCTAATAACTTGGCATTCTGTGATGCTCACCTTCCTGACACTGAACACTGAAGACAAAATGGGTGCATAAGCAAATGTGGTGAAGAAAGCTGATGGTGCATAGCTATCCAACGATATAGCATTTGGGGTCTTGAAGGCTTGAAGATAAACAAGCGGCCACCTAGCTGAGAAGTAAATAAGCCCACATGGAAGAAGCACACCACCCTGTGTCATCATAAAGTGTTGATGGAATTAGGTATCAGGCATCAAAGACTCAGAACAAAAAAATCATATCTTTGTGAATGTGGGGAATGGAGACCTGAAGCCCATCTGTAGACAAATGGACATCTCTTTACAGAAGGGTCACAAAGAAGAGATGAGCCAGTCAGGGTGCAGTGTAACACCGATGAAACAGACAACTTTCCTCTAGTTCTTGAATGCTTCCTCACCCCCATCCCCACTCTCATCACACCAATTCTACCTTACAAATATGGCTAGACCAGAGGGAATCAGAACAGATAAACACCTCAGGACCAATAATGAGAAGTAGTGGTACCAGGAGGGTGAGGGGAAGGTCAGGGTGAAAGGGGAACCAATCACAGTGATTTACATATAAGCCCCACTCAGGAAAATTGGGAGAATGGAAACTTTAGTTAAGAGATGAAAAAAATATATATAAATTATCAAGGGTTCATGAGGGAGTGGGGGGGGGGGGAACACCAAGAGCTCAAGTAGAAAGAATGTTTTGAAAATGATGATGGTAACATATATACAAATATGCTTGACATGTTGATGGATGCATGGATTGTGATAAGCATTGTCAAAGCCCCCAATAAAATTATTTTTTAAGAAAGACAAAAAGCAAGAGGTCACGTTCATTTGTAATGCAGAGGAACAAAGTGACAAATCAACCAAAAAGGAGAATTCAAAATTATATAGTGTTTGATAAAGTGGAATGAGACAAATCTTATCAAAGGTCTCAGAAAATCCAGGGCTACAATCTAGAAAGAGTAACTGCTTCCTGGGGCAGAGCTGAGAGAGTGGATACATACAGAATCCATTTCCAAGCAAGGCCTTGATATCAACTAATATAATCAAGTCCAAGCAACAGCAGTACATTTTAACAAAGACAGGTGAGATCAAAAGATGCAGTGGCAAAGCTAATAAAATGAACGGAGATAAATAGATAAGAGTAGCTCTTAGGTCAAACATGTGTCTAGATATTTCTTATTTGCATCATGGCTTACTGCTGCGTGAAGGTGCCTTCGGAGGTATAAATGAATCCCGGGGCTTTAACAAGTTGGTCATGTTACCTGAAGCTCCTGGTGGTGGTGAGGGAGATTTCATTCACCTGGCCATGCACTCCCACTCTGCTTTAAAGGCCGCTCTGAAGCCAATTGGTAAAGACTTGTAAATAATCAAAGAATGTACAGATGTGCTTTATACAATTGATGTATGTATATGTATGGATTGTGATAAGAGTTGTATGAACCCCTAATAAAATGTTTTAAAAAAATCACTTTCGATCGTGATAACTCACTCACAAAGTCAAAAACCTAGGCAGTGTTGTGACAAATGGAACTCTCTGACAACTCAGGTCTTAGTAACTGTAGGACCAAATGAACAGTAAAAGAATGGGACGATTTAGAAATCATAATCTTTCCATACAACCATTGCATTCTTAGCACTATCTGCAATTACTGTATTTTTGCAAATAATAAGTCTGAGTTAATATTATATACATGTATGTTAGGTACATAGGCAAATAATACCAAGGGGGTTTCACAGTTAGAAGAAAACATGTAAGGATCATGCTCTTAGCTTAAAATTGGCACACATTTGTCACATAAGAAGCTGCTCTGAGCGTTTGCCCTCAAAGTGTTAGTCATCCGCTGACCTCAGGAAAGGCACAGCTGCAGCACTGCGGCCTGTTGTCATGCAGCAGATTGTGATGTCTTAATTGATCCCTTTCAGAGGTTACACGTGTCAAGTGCAACCAGTATGCTGATTCTTAGTAGTTAAATTAAGCCTTGTTCTGGCAGAACCGGCTAATTCACAGTAAAGACTGGGAAGTCCAGTGCAAATTGCTGCATCTTTTAGATTAGAACACATTTGAGGTTATTGCATTGATTGATTGTTCTTCTTTATTTTTGAAATGTGGAGGCCATACCCAACCCTTGGAGCAATGGTGGACTGTAACCTCCCTGCACCACAGGCCACAAGGGGATAAGTTAGAATGTGCCACATGAAACACACAATTTCAGTCAGGCATTGATTTGCATGACTCTGAGTTTGGTGGCCTTATTTGCATGTAATGGATGTCTGGCTCTGCTGAAAACTGCCTGGCAGGGAGAACACTACTTTCTTTCCAGAATTTCAAACCAGTTTTTTTTCCCAGTTTAGTCATGACCAGAGAAGCGAAACCATGTTGGACCTAAATTGGTAAGTGAAAATAATTGTGGCTTGATCCCCTGGTAGAAACTTAATCCCCCTCCTCGAATTAAGGGCAAGGGGGCACGTTGCATAGCAACCAATTATCCTGAGTGGCAGTCAGAAGCAACCATGCTCAACTCCAGGGTGGCAGCTGAATTCGTAGCTTTGGATGGGTATTGTGCTCCAGCATCTTGGCAACAATGCCAGCTCCTGCCCAGCCTCACTGGACCCCTCCAAGTCTCCCATGCTGGAGCTTTAGCCCCAAGGTTGCTTGTTCTGATTATCAATCCATTACATTTGCATCTTATAAATCCTGTCTGGTCTAATTTCGCTGTGTAGGCTGTGACTGAACCAGTTCCAATGGGCTCATAGTTCTGCTTCTTTCTTATCCCCAAGAGAACGCAGGCTTCCAGATGGGCTAGAAGAAGAGCTTGACCCCAAGAGACACTTTCTTGTGCCTCCATTGGATCACTGGTGAAGTCTCTACTATGACATGGATTTTTAAAAACCCAGTTCCAAATGCTCTAACACACTCTCCACCTTGAGCAGACCTCGTCTAAACTGAGGCCCACGTAGTCGGCTGTCCATCTTAGTTCAAGAGCATCACTACAGCAACAACAATGGGCAGCCTCCTCGACCGCAACGTTCGGAAGCCCCTGCCAAGTAGAGTGTTTGGAGTCCTTTGCCAGCCTAGCATATTTTACAGGCGCATGATAAAAATTGATTCAAAGAAGTATAGTTTTAGTAACTTAATCTTTAGCAAAAAAGCATTCATAACCATTAACATTCATAATACAAGGATTTTCCTTAGAGTGTTTTCATAATTGAAAAATAGGACAATAGCTAAATGCCCAATTGTAGACAAATAGGTACTATATGGTCTACCCACATAGTGGAATAGAGTATTGTGCAGACATTAAAAAGACCTCGAAAGCCTATTTATTGTCATGAGAAAAGGTTAATGATATGCAGTTAAACCAAAATTGAAGACTGCCAAATGGCATGGCTGGTATGTTCCCAGCCTGATGGAAACCTTGAGAGGAGAATAAATACAACAAAATATTTGCAATGATGAAAATATGGAAAAATATTTCATTATCTATTTTTTAACTCTTAAAATGTCCACAATGCATCTGAATTACTTAGATAATCTGGGGGATGGTGTTAAAGCAGGTTGGGCATCTTGTATTTCACAGGTCTGCAGAGGGGGCTCCTGACCTTGTTTCTCATGGTCCTAGCTCCACTTCAGTTAAAGGCCTTTCCAGTCTTCCAATTGCTTACGCTGAAAACCTGCAGTCCCCTTTCTGTCACACCCCACATGTAATCTTCCGGGCCATCCAGGTGTCTGTACTGGTAGAATATACTCAGAATGTCACCAACTTCTCCCTCCATCTGCTGCTGCTCATGCTGGTCCAAAGCCCCATCCTGTCTTGCCAGGAATATCGCAGTAGCTTCCTCCCTGTTTCTACCTTGAGCTCCTTGGGTCAGGAGCTCTGATAAGACTGTGGCTTAGAGAGTGGACTGACTGTAATGTCAGTCGTTCAAACCCTCCAGTCACTCCCAGTATGTCTGCTTCCACAAAGATTTACAGTTTCTGATGCCCTAAGTAACAGGTCTACTCTGTCCTCTAGAGTTACCATGGGTCGGAATGTCAGTTATTTACACTGAAGTTAAAACTATTACAATATAAACCAGATCAGCCTCTCCTCTCTCCGAGCCCTCTTATAGCTCCCATCTCACTCAGGAAAACAATAATAAGAATCAGAAGACCTTCACCGATGGCTCTATTGCCGTCTCTCTGGCCCATGTCTAGCACCTGTCCGCACTAGTCTCTCTGTTGCTTCTCCTCCACCTCAGGCCATTCGCATTTCAAGTTGCTCTTCCTCTTCCAGGAACATTCTTTCCCCAAATGGCCACATGCCCCACCCTCTCACAGTCCACAAGTCTTTCCTCAAGTATCATTTTCTCAGCGAGGCTTTCCCTGAGCACCCCACCCATGCCACCCACCTGCACACACGTTTCCTAACCTCCTTTCCTGCCTTAATTTTACACATTCTCCCTATAGCCATGTAACAGGCCACCCACTGTACTGATGCACGTCCTGTCCCTTTCTTGCTGCCTATGGAGGCAGGAGTTTTTCTTTTCAAGCTGAACCCTAACTTCTGGAACAGTATTTCAGTTTTTATAGCAGTTTCAATGAGCACTTTGAGGACCTCCCATCAATGCTGAAGACGGTTCTTGGTTCTCTGATGATTGTCTAGGCGACCTTTCTGTGGCACTTTACTTCTCAGTTCACCGGCGACATTGTCAGCTGGTCTAGACTGAAACCGTCAGTATGTGCTTAGTCTGGTTACATCTGCGCTGTTCTTCTCTCCCCATCAAAGTCAATGATTCCAAATGAATAAAAAAATTCCATTTTCTCCATATATTAGATTAAGTGCTACTAATTAAGGCTACAAATAAGTTATTTTAATTCAATTACTTTCATTGTGTACTTTAGCTATTATAGATTGAGCTCCTAGATTATTCAAGGGACTACTGGGGGGTGGGAATAAGACCAAGAAGACAGACATTGACTCTGCTCTTAGAAAGTTTACTGTCGGTGTTAGGCTGGGATGTCTAGAGAAACCAAATGTGTGACCCTCAGATGTGGCTACGAAGGAGCTTTCTATTAAGAAGTAATTTTATACCAAGAAGACCTCCTAGCCCAGTGTAGCTTAAGTCCCTGGAGCTAATGCTAGTCAGGAGCCCTCTCCAGTAGCTGCAGGCCAATGGCACAGAAAGGTGAAGCAGGATGCAGGAAGGTCATAGGGCATGGATGCAGAGTCACGTAGATCCAAGGGCAATGGAAGCATAGCAGAGGGTGCAGGCAGCTCTCAGGTTGGATGGCCCACATGAGGTCTCTCCTGGAGGGAGACAGCCACACTGTCTAATGGTCAAATATAATTAAGCAATAAATGAAGGCACATCACAGAAAGTAAAATAAGGACGAAACCCACCCAGTTGGTGAGAGGAGGCACTGATGGATAAGCATAGTATAAATCCAGAGTCAGATGTGAGATAAAAATGTAGACTCTCACAGAAGGAAGATGAGAAAGATAGATATCAATAAAACACATTGCTTCCTTGATCACTGTTTAAAAGATAGGGTGACTTTGCTTTGTGTGGGCAGCAAGGACCCAAAGTAACTCATCTGGTTTGCTTGTGAGAGAAATGGGAGAGTAATGGTAAGAGCAGTAGCCTGAGAGGTAGAAGGTCTGGGATGGAATCTACCACTACAGCTTTATTATCTCAGCAAGTACTGAGATCTATGGAGCTCCATTACCTCATTAGTCAATGAAAGAAAGATGGTGCACTGGACTAGCTATAGAGACTGTCCACATACACTCTTTTCCTGGTGACTGAAGTGTGTAAGTGCATAATCATTAACTCCAGGGTTGGCGGCTCATATCCACTAGCCGTGCCTGGGGAGATTTATAGCCTTGGGAATGCTATGGTGCAGTTCTACGCTGTTTTACGGGATTGCTGTGAGTCATAATCAACTCCATTGTGGAGATTTGTTTTAGTTTATCATTCCTCCTCCATCTAGCTTAAACATAGGCACAAAGAGCAGTTAGGAAGGTAACCCAAGTGGGCATGTCTTTGTAATAGTTCCCTAATTTGGGGATTAAGTAGGACTGGGTTTTGCAAAGATTCCTTATTATTTGCTGAATACTTCAACTATGATATAGCCGTTCACACATAGAAACAGAATGGAGAGATGATGATTGGATATGGCCTTTTACTTTTCTGCCTAAGTCACTGATGTTAAGAGAGAGATAAAATCTTTCCATATTTTCTCATTTCATTTGAAATTACATTGCTGAATGAAAAATGGCTATTTTCCATTTAATTTAAACTCACACATGGAAATAGGTATTAAATGATTGTAACAGTATGTGTTTACTTTTTAGATGAGAGCACACCCTAGCTTGGTAACGTATGACAATGTCTATAAGATTACGTATGGTTTTCAGAGACATGACTGGGCTTATAAATTACCTACAATTTGTTTTTCCTGGAGAAGTTTGTGTGATTAGTTGGAATTCACATATTCTAATGCCCTGCCTTCTTTCTCTGTCTTTCAGCCTTTGCGACTGGACTGTGACCTCTGTGCCATAGTGTCAAACTCAGGCCAGATGGCTGGCCAGAAGGTGGGCAACGAGATAGACCGATCCTCCTGCATTTGGAGAATGAACAATGCCCCCACTCGGGGCTATGAAGAAGACGTGGGGCACACGACAATGATTCGAGTTGTGTCCCATACCAGCGTTCCCCTTTTGCTAAAAAACCCCGATTATTTTTTCAAGGAAGCAAATACTACTATTTACGTTATTTGGGGCCCTTTCCGTAATATGAGGAAAGATGGCAATGGCGTTGTTTACAACATGTTGAAAAAGACGGTAGACATCTACCCGAATGCCCAAATTTATGTGACCACAGAGAAGCGCATGAGCTACTGTGATGGCGTTTTTAAGAAGGAAACTGGGAAAGACAGGTGAGTCTTCTTTGAAGCAACCTTCTTGTCTTTTATGATAAGCCTTTCCTGAGTCCTTTTGCCAGCTATCAAATGAACAGAGCAACTTTTCAAATTGATTGCTGTATGTTTTTGACTGTTATGATTGCTTGACGAGCCAGCAGCGAGGCCTCATTTATTCCTCCTACACTACCTTCTGCTCTCCTTCCTTTTTGATTGACTTGAGACTTCAAAAACACTGGATGCTTCCCAAGAAATCTTCAAATCTTTTCTTATTTAGCTCAATTTGCTATTGATTAAGAAGGGTTTTTTATGAAAGTAGAAGCCCACACATTTCTGTTTTGAAGCATAGAAATGTTGCAGAACTTTAGGATTTATGCACCGACCTAAATTCTCCTGGACATTGTGGTTCAGTTTTACCTGAGGCCACGAAGAGCGCTACCTACGGGTTGTATCGGACTCAGAAAGTAGCAGAATGAAGTCATTCCTCACTTAAAATCACTAATACTGGGATTTTAAAAAAGAAATCAAATACCATTCACTCAATTATTAGAACACCTGTCTGCACTTTTCTATTTTTCTCATTTCATTACGTACATTTTTTTCACAGCATTTTGTAAACACTTCCTCCTGCATTCTTTTCGTTAGCCCTGCTTGCCTCATTCTCCGCCCCTGTGGTTTCTGCTTCTCTCTCTTCTCATTCCCTGTATTCACTGTCTTTTTCCTCCCTTCCTTTTGAGGAAGGTAAACAGGCTAAGGGAGAGCAGTGGATTGCTAATTGATCAACATTGGTTCATGTAGCTAGCGCCCATCAAGAACTACAGAAGGGAGATCTGGAAACCAATGACTACAGTGTTAAATTGTCTGTAAATTTTACTATCTGTGCAGTGCCATGAATACACTGAATATTGGCTGTAATTCCAATATTAACTTTCTGACTTCCTCAGAATACATATGCTTCACTATTTCATATTTTTAAATCAACAGTTTTAATTATATTGGGAGGCATCCTTGCTGTGTGTGGGGGTTGTGTGTGTGCACAACTTCTAATATCGGTGTAATTTTAATACTAATAATTATTTTTAAATCTTATGTGGATAGCTCAGATACTGAAAGCTTGAGTTAATTTTAATCTATTGTTTGCTACTTCTGAGACCAACAATGCACAACTTCATATGAGTGCAAGAGAGAAACAGCCATTTCTACTGGACTCCTGTTGGCGTTAAAAAGAAGAAGCCCACAGATTTTATTTAAATCAATATAGTATAAACTATTTAAAAGTCATTGGCGGTAAAAGGGTTAGGTGTGGTGCTTTAATGAAATCCTCTCTTTTGTGGCATTATTCTATGTAAATATAACCATCTCCATGGGCTTCCGTCACAATTCATTTTTCACTAGCCTAAAGCAATGCAATTAATTAGATAGATTTGATTTTTCACTGGTCCTGGTTAACCCTCAGGGCACCCCTAAGACATAACCATAAGCCCTAGTATCATTTGGGGTTATCAGAGAAGAGCTTAGCATGCTGCTCGTTCCAGTGTGTTTGGTCTTTGCTGTGAGCTTACAGTGAGACAAAACTGTCACCAATAGGTGGCTTGTATAACAAGAACTGGGAAAGAATAGCGTTGCGGGATTTTGTGTTCCACTGGCTGAGATAGCAATATATAAACAGGAAGGCTGTTTATAAAATTGGACATAAATGCTTGCTCGGTAGAATTAGTTAGTTGGTATTATCAATAGGTGGTGCTTGTTCTTCTGTCCGTTAGCATCAATTTGGACTCGTATGGACTCAATTGACAGAGCAGAAGTGCGCTTGTCCTATTTCCTACACTGGAATCTCTATGGTGACACATCTCCAGGTCTTTTCTCCCTTAGAGCAGCTGTTGGATTTGAATCAGTTTAGTTTGCAGCTGCATACTTAAGCATTGCCCATTGTAGTACTAAGGCAAATAAATAATAATACTTTTATGTGTTGTATGTATGCATGAAGCTTTCTTGCTGTAATCTGTATTGTGTGTTTTCCTTTCTTATCTGTTGTTTATGGAGTCTTGAAATTAGACAGGAGATGCCTGTGTTAGTGTTTTAGCAATAGGTAGGTGGAATGTTATAGGTGGTGTCTGATTGGATGACAAAAGATTGACCAAAATGACCCCTGAGGCTTTGATTTCTACTGTAATTTAAATCTATAGTCTCACGTTAGTTCTGCAGATTTTATTGTCTCAAGATTTCTTGTAGTTATCTGACATTCATTGCTAAATTTTAAACAAGAATAAAAAATATATATATGAAGGAAAATCTCAAATATAAAGCAGAGAGGATAATGATGAAATGAATCTCTATATAGCTATCACTCAGCGTGAGTAGTCACTAACTTGTGGCCAATCTTGTTTCGTTCCCTACCCCAATTCTCCTTCCCTATGGATTATTTTGAAGCAAATCTCAGACACCATTTCATTTATTCTGTGAATATGGCAACAAAGGTCTCTAAAATAAGGCTTAAAATTAAAATATCATTGTCCTACATCTTAAAATAAGCAATAATTCCTTTATATATCTAGCCCATTTAAAATTTTCTCTAATTATCTCATATGTTTTGATCACTTTGTTTAAATCAGGATAAGCCTAAATTCTGCCCATTACTCAAGTGTTCAAACCAGGGGTTCACAGAAGGAGCATACGCTACAATCCACTGCGATGTCTCTGTCGGTCTTGGTTTGTAGGGTAACTTCTTGTGCATACTCTTGTTGCTGAAGTCACTCATCATTTGTTCTGTACAGTTTCTCACAATCTGAATTTTGTTGCTAGCATGTTGCTCTCATAGTATTTTCTTTGACATCTTTCTATTTTAAAGTTTGAGTGGATTCAAGTCCACATTTTTTGCCAGGACTATTTATTATGTATAACAGATTGAAACACCGCCTCGCTCTTGTGCATCTCACAATCTGTGCTGCGTTCCAGTCCATTGTTGGCGTCATTGTATTAATCCATCCTACTGAAGGTCGTCCTCTTTTTCGCTGACCTGCTGCTTAACCAAGTGTCATGGCTCTCTTCTGATCTCTCCTGGTAACATGTCCAAAGTACATGCGACAAAGTCTCACCATCTTTGCTTCCAAGAAGCATTCTTGGTCTATTTCTTCCCAGAGAGATTTGTTTGCTCTTCTGGCAGTCTATGGTACTTTCGATATTCTTCCCCAGCACCCACAAATCAAATGCAGTGATTCTACTTCAGTCTTCTTTATTCAAAATCCAGCTTTCACATTAATATTAGGCAATTATTAATACCATGGCTTGGCTTAGGCACATCTTTGTCCTCAGAATGACATCTTTGCTCGTTAGCAATTTAAAAAGTTATTTTCCAATATATTTTCCCAAAGCAATAGTAGTTTGCTTCCATGTTCATTCTGTCTATAATGTTCATTATGATGTTATAATGGCTATAAAACCAGAAATGTGTGTTGGTTTTATTGGGCTCCTGTGCCCTGTACTGACTTTACATGTCCTATGCCATGTGTAAGCTAGGAAAGGAAAAGCTAAGAGGACCCAACAATGACAAAATTAAAATAATGATACTTTGAGCACAACCTTCTTCCTTTCCAGTCTCATATAGTAAAGTAATTGGGAAAGCAACATTCAATAATGACATAATTAACATTCAATTGGGCATGCAGTTGCTTTGCTAGCTTTTGGGGTTACAGAAATGAATAAGACATATTCCTTGTTTTTAGAATGTCAGAGTCTATTAGGAAAGACCAGAACCAAGAAGGGCCTATAATGTGTGCTAAATGTTCTAATTAATAGTGTTTAAAAAAAAAAAGGCGTGAAGCTGGAATGACAGAGCAATTGAAACTAAGCCTGAAAATTCCGTGTTATTCCCAGAAAATTCAAGAACAAACTACCTACCTTCTCTTCAAATATTCCTGGTAGCTAGCCATCACTTAAGGTGGATATAGTAAAATAGCTGCTAACTCAAACATGTTGCCTATTTCTTCAGATAGGTATGCTTTATCGTGGATATTCATTTTCCAAACTATTTTTAAATAAAAAATTTATATGTGACTTGTGGAAATTTCTTTCTTCACTTTTTAGGTTTTTACTGAAATGATGTTCCTTTTAGTCTGAGTACTTTTCCTTGATTTTTTAATGTTAATGGTATATTTGTACAATGTTTTTCCTTTTGTGGTTGACTTACTTCACTCAGCGTAATGTCTTCCAGGTGTAGCCATGCTTTGTTTCACAGATCCACCTTTAATCTTGACCATTGCATAGTATTTCTTTGAAGAGTCCTCATGGCACTGTCAGGTAAATGTTGGAATGCTAACCACATGGTCAGGGGTTCAAATCCACCAGCTGGAGAGGAAAATGAGGTTTGCCGAGTCTCAGAAATCCTATAGAGAATCACTATGAGTGGTGAGCAACTTGATGACAATGGATTTAGCTTTTAGTTTATTTCCCATTGTGTGTAATTCATAGACTGTTTATCCACTCTGACTATCTAGTCGATTATTGTGGATCCCAAATAAAATGAGATCCTTAATTAATAGCAACCCTTTCTCTGTTTATCACGAAGTTGCATATTGGTCCAGTTGTGAAGATTTTTGTGTTCTTCATGTTGAGGTCTGATCTGTTTTGAAGGTTCTAGTATTTGATCGTTATCAGTAATTACTTCAAGTCTTCACTTTCAACAAGCAGGGGTTTGTCATGTGTGTATTAAAAATAGTTTGAGTCTTCCTTTAGTTCTGATGACATGTAGTGCTGCTTCTGAGATTATTTGCTCAGCATCCATATTAAAATAAACTTTTTTATTGTGAATTGGGCGAACACTTTTACAAACACCAAGTTTTCATTCAACCATTCCTACAGTCAGTATACCAATTGAGTAAGCCTGGTGAAAGGATATAACCCTGATATATATACATATATATCCTGGCTTTAAACTATCAATAACCTCCTGTTCTATTGAAACAACTGCCTCTTGACCTATGGACAAATTCCAGGTGAACACAATCAAGTGTTCTGGAATTCCCATTATTTGAAATCTTATCCATAATGTGTTATGATTTACACTAGTGTCTCCACATAGTAAAACACAAGGAAAAGACCTTTTGACAGTCTCTGTATTTCTCCTTCAATTTAAAAAAAAATATTGCAACAACTTTAAAATGTGTCAAAGGGAGATCAAATTATACGATAGTACATTTTGACCTAATTATGTCTTCCATAGTCAACTTTACAATGCTCTCTGTCCGTTAACCAAGTTATTCATACCCCTCAACTGTGATCAGAGGGCTTCACCAGGGTCTCAATCCATGTGTGGACCTGCAAGTGGATTTTGGGCTTCCACTGTCATCCAGAACTTTCTGAAAACCAGGTTCACAATTTAAACTCTGACACTATTCCCTCCTTTAAATTTGCATTACATTGTTTAAAATTCTTAGATTACATAGGCTATGTGGATTTAGTTGAATATTCTCTTAGATGGTTTCTTGTTTGAAAACAAAACTTTGAGGACCCAAACACTATTCTTTTTGATAACAGGGCACCATCTAGTTTCTTCAGCACACTTTTGTTATTCTTATTCTAACACAGATTTTGGAGAGACCATTTAAACCACAATAGGTAGACATAGTACTATGGACAAAAGTGAACTAGAGAATGAGGAATAGAGTGATCTTTGAGGGAGAGTTAGTATTTTGTGTAGAGTGAGCAGAGAAAATCCTCTGATTTGGTTTTGTTTGAACTCTATGCATTCTTTTGCCTCTTGGTTTTTGTACAGGTTTTACATAGTGCAGTTAAGTGTTCTAGAATTCCCAGTTCTCACAGTGTTATTGCAAGGCTATCCATAGTTGGTTATGATCCAGACAGTCAAATGCCTTTGCACTGTCACTAAAACACAAGCATCTTTCTGGTCCTTTCTGCTTTCAACCAAAATTCACCTGATGTCAGCAATCATACCCCTCCTGCTCTCTTCTGAACCTGGCTTGAATGTATAACTAGTATTAATAATTAATAGTCATTGATTATATCTGATAGCACAGTGGGCAGTACAAAATGGTGACATTTTATCATTTCGTTTTTACTTATGAGTCAACTTTCTCTTGCAAAAATTTGGTTTACCATTAGGGACATGGAAGTTACAGAATCTGTTGTCAATTTGAGACTTAAGAGTGAAGGGGTGGAGTTTAGCCTGTCAATCAGGTCACAGCTTGATGATCTCCTTTGGAGGTGCTAAGGAGATAAATAGCTCTCTGGAGGTGGGACACACACACTCCCTGTGAGACATTCCTGTTGAGAAGACACATGGAGCTATGCTAGAGCTCTGGAGCTGAAGGAGTCATGTGGAGACTCGTGCCAGTGCTGAGATGCTTCCACTGCCACTGGATCCCCAAGACTTTCCACCCACTGGCTTGTAATATTCCTGCAATCAGGGTCATTGCATTGTTTTGTGAGTCTGAAGAGGAATTTACAGATTGATATCAGATATATGGGCTAATATTGGACTTCTAGACTTGATATGGACTGGCCTGGGATGTTTTCTCAATATTCAATTGCTCTTGTATATAAAGCTCTTTCCTGTAAACATATGAGTGTCTCTGATTTCTGGATTTGTTTCTTTAGTCGACCCATAATTTAGTGGTAATCCTTGGACTTCATTCACCAATTTTTGGCCATGAATTGACTCACTAGTGTTCTCTAAAGGTAACCAATATATTTATTATTGTTAATTCTTTTTAAAATATTAGCTATAAATCTTTAAAGGAGATCTGATGGTATGGGCTAAGTGTTGAGCTGCTAACTCTAAAATCAGTGATTCAAACTTACCAGTTGCTTGACGAGAGAATGATAAGGTTTGTGGCTTCTGTCAAGATTTAAAGTCTCAGAAACTCAAAGGGTTATTACTCCTCTGCCCCATAGGCTGAGTGTGAGTTCAAACTGCCTTGATGGCAGTGTGAATGATACCATCCGAAACACATTTGAAGTGTTTCACTTATTAAATTATTTATCTTGTTGAAAACGAAAATCCCTAATGACTTAGTTACCTTAGTTATCAGTAGTATCTTTTCTCTTCCTCCATGCACTAGGTTTAGAACACTCTTACAAGTATACATGCACGAGCAATGCCCGCCCTCCCCAAATAGACAACCAAAGGGGGAACACCTGACTGGGAACGTGTGTGTGGACATGCACGTACCACAAGCACATCGCTTTGTAACTGGAGTGGGCCATTTCTTACCTTTCCTCCATGTCTGGAAATGAGCACTCGACTCCCAGCTATTTAGTGTGACAAAATCTAATTTGGACTCTCATCTGAGATGCCTCCTGTAGAAGCTGGGACGATCTGTAGCACTTCCACCTGAGCTGCGCTGGACATCTGACTTTAAGTGACATCATGTGTTAGAGACGGTGCCATGGGGCTTTCTTGGCTGAAATCTTTCTACTTTATTAGAAATATAGGAAGCGATCAGATGGCATTACATAAAACCCAACACTAGGACTCTGAGAGGTACCACTAAATGTGTTAACATTACACTGCCTTAACTTTTACAGCAGATTCATAATTTTCTTAACTGCTCTCAGCAGAAATGCAATTAAATTATTACTCTTAATTATGGACCAGTTGTCCTGTTTGAGGCTGTGAGAATCCCTTTAAATTGGTTTGAGTTATTTTGACATGTCCTCAGGACTCCTTGACAAATTTTCCCCCTAATATTACAAAATGTTTTAGGCTCATGGATATACCCTGAATCAAATATTTATCTAGTGAACCCTGACTCCATAGAGCAGGAAACAGCATGTCATCTTGACCCTCTGCGTACCTATTGGTTTTGTTAGGCTACTCTTTTATATATATATATATATATAAACCTTCTCAGGAAACAGAGCTTTATGTAGTCAGTATATGTTGTATATCTTATTAAATGGTAAAAATCATTAGGAATTCAAGCTGATACTCTAAATTCAAATCCTACAGGTGCTACTGGTTTCTATTTTACCTCATGTGTCTTTATAGTTTTCCCCTCTCTCTATAATACCAAGAATCACAGGCCCCGAAAACACCACAGTAAATTTTCATCTGCTTTATACCACATTATACACACACCAATCATTGAGTCAGAATAAGAGCAAACCAGTAATATGATTAATGTAAGAATTTAAATAATATTTTACATTTGTCTTTAATGCCCAGTATTTGTGTAGTAATGATAATAAAAAAATCTGTGTTGATTATATCCCAGCAAAAGATTTTAATGCCTTTTCCTCTGCTATAAATAGGAAAAAGAAAGCCGGACAACTTAGTAATGCTGAGGGAGTGGGCAAGAACCAATGTTCACTGAATTTTACTTTTGTTGGAAAGCCTTTTTGGTTGGTTTGCCGATAATTATTGAAACTCTTTAGTATGCACTCATTTCCATTCCCAAGTGTTTAATGGGGAGATCATGTCACCACTATGATACATAATTAATAGAATTTTTAAAAATATGTCATTGGAAATTAAAGTGATACATGATAGGCAAATGATTAAATGTAGTTCCTCAAAGAAAGTCTGTTGTCTCAGCTTGCTTTATATCTTCAAATAGTCAAATTCCTCTTCAAAATTCCCCTTGATAATTTTAAGATGAGCACTTATTCCTTTTTCAAGAGAGTTTATCTTTAGTCCAAGAGAGTCCCCATCGAAGTGGTAGAAGTATGCTCATTGCTAAATTTCATAAGATGAGTTTCCGGCCAGCTCCTAAGCATATTGGAGAACCTTTTCAAACCAAATGAAATTTAATTTGCTTTCTTATCAGTTACTGACTAACATTATTTGCTTGTTAATTAGAAAAGTTGTCCTTGTGAGAAGGGCTGGAAGAGCAAAAAGAAAGAGCCGCTTGCCTTCTTTGTCTCCTGGGCCTGGTTTGCTGTGGAGCGCCAGGTGCTTGGCCGGTGGCTGATCGCAGATCTTCACCTACCAAATATATTTCTGGGAAACGAGAATTGTGAATTTTATAGCAACTTCATGCCTTCCAGAAAACTTGGGCTTTAGCAAGCATCTATTCCAACCGATCTATACAAAATGAATCTTTTCTTTTGGAGTGATTGATATGTATCAGTAGTATTCCCCTGCTGACACTTACACATGTGCATTCATGCATCTTAACACTGAAGTCTGCAAGTATTGATTTGGTACCATACTCAGAAATGTAAAGAAGGAGATTGTGTGCCTAGCCATGTATACATGCATACGGCATGTTAACTCTCCTGGAGAAGCGATGTGAGCTAGTCCACCCACTACCTCCAGGCAAGTGGGCAACTGTAACTTGTATTCCTCTTTGGAACTATGTCTCAAGTGCGGTACATTATTTAATTAGGTAAGAATTGAGAAAGCTATAGTCCTATTTAAAAAGAGCAATGCTAATTCTGGGTTCATAAAGGGCCCTGAGCTGCCCTAAATAGGTCTTAATTAGCTAGCACCCATGTAGCTCCGCCTTTGGCGATGATGAAATTAATGAAAACTAGCAGCAAATAGATCAATGTTTCAAGAGGTTACCGCCTCAGGTGGAGGGGACGAGAAGAGAGGGAGCTACATTTAAGGATGGTTTAGGACACAGAATGCACGAAAGACACTTTCAGGAAACCCCAACAAAATGAGAAATTGATTCGTCATTATCAAGATCTCTACATGTGCACGCCTACCATTCCCGCCCTTCAGTGGAGACAAAGAAGCCAGCAAGCAGGCATCCCTCACTGCCTTCTGGGGGACAGGTTTCTAATCTGGCATGGGTTTACGTGCAGCTCAGTGTTCACTACTTCACTTTGAGCATTTTGAAAGATTTTTGTTCCCCCTCTTGATCGACTTTCCAGATTAAATGGACTCCGATCCTTGCATTTCCAAACCTTTAGTAGATGCTGGAGCGTGAGGGGCTGCAAGCATTCTCACCTAAACGTGTAGGGTCTCTCTGAGGGTCCCCATCGGTCAGGACAACATAAGGTGATCTGTCTCAACAAATGTGGAACGTGCAGGGCCACATGGGGCCACAAAGCAAAAACAAACAGCAAAAGGGAAACCACGATGAGCTTTGAGGATCAGCCGCAGGGACAAGAAGCGCCACGGGGCAAGGACATGTTGGGACATGTTGTCAGGAGAGACCAGTCCCTTGAGAAAGACAATGGTGCTTGGTAGAAGGGCAGCGAAAGAGAGGCTGGCCCTCAACAAGGTGGAATGACACAAGGGGCTAAAGCGTGGGAACAATTGTAAGGATGGTCTACGATGGGTCGGACCTAGACACATACTTTTGTGTAGAGGATCACTGCGAGTAGGAACTGAATCTCACAACAAAACCTTGACAGACAAAAACGTGCATAATTCACCCAGGGAAGTGCCTTTGCTGTTCCTGGATTCCAACGTTGTTTCTAGCTCAGAGCAGGTACAGTAAAGTCTGTGAAAGGCAGAAACCTTTCACAGAGAAGAAAAACCCTAATACTTGTTTTTCACTAAGTGCATAGGAAAGTGCTAGATCTGCCCCGTCAAAAGCAGAACAATTGGGAAAACTAGAAAAAGAAACTGAGATTTCACTGTATCTTCTCATCTCAGGAAAACCTGAACCGAGAGGAAAGAGGCTACAGAATAATTATTGGATTGAAAGATGGGATGCGGTGTTATAGGCATTATTTTCCATCCCCCCTTTCTTCTTGAATGCAGTCTTTGCAAATATAGCTTCTAAGTACTTTGTCAGAAGCAAGGTTGACCTACCTCTGTTAAAATGAATTAATGCTCCTATACGAGGTGATGAATTTGGCAGGAACAGTAAGTTTGCGCAGCAGTCGTGGTAGACCTGTAGTAATCCCGAGTCAAACAGTAGAATTCAGTATCTGGGACTGTGTGTTCATGGCAACACGCATAGGGAAACAGGGGACTTCCACTTCCCTATAATTCGTGATGACAACTACTGACCTACATTCGGCCACTCTGTAATACCAGTGTTCTGAATATTTAAAAGTTTAATAAAAAGATGGATAGGTATATATATATATATTTTAAATATTTTATTAGGGGCTCATACAACTCTTATCACATCCATACATATAGATAGATCAATTGTATAAAGCACATATAGATACATCAATTGTATAAAGCACATCTGTACATTCTTTGCCCTAATCATTTTCAAAGCATTTGCTCTCCACTTAAGCCCTCTGCATCAGGTCCTCATTTTTCCCCCTCCCTCCCCGCGCCCCCCTCCCTCATGAGCCCTTGATAATTTATAGATTATTATTTTGTCATATCTTGCCCTATCAGGCGTCTCCCTTCACCCACTTCTCTGTTGTCCGTCCACTAGGGAGGAGGTCACATGTAGATCCTTGTAATCAGTTACCCCTTTCCAACTCACTCATCCTCTATTCTCCCAGTATCGCCCATCACACCCCTGGTCCTGAAGGTATCATCCACCCTGGATTCCCTGTGCCTCCAGCTCCTATCTGCACCAGTGTACAACCTCTGCTCTATCCAGTCTTGCAAGGTAGAATTCAGATAATGGTAGTTGGGGGGCGGGGGAAGCATCCAGTATCTGGGGGAAAGCTATATTTTTCATCAGTACTACATCGCACCCTGACTGACTCATCTCCTCCCCTAAACCCCTCTGTGAGGGGGGGGGTCTCCAGTGGCGGACAAATGGGCTTTGGGTCTCCACTCTGCACTTCCCCCTTCATTCACTATGGTATTTTTTTTTATGATGCCTGATCCCTGATCCCTTTGGCACCTCATGATCGCACAGGCTGGTGTGCTTCTTCCATGTGGGCTTTGTTGCTTCTGAGCTAGGTGGCCGCTTGTTCATCTTCAAGCCTTTAAGACCCCAGACACTACCTCTTTTGATAGCCGGGCACCATCAGCTTTCTTCGCCACATTTGCTTATGCACCCGTTTGCCCTCAGCGATCGTATCATGCAGGTGTGCACCCAATGATATGATTTTTTGTTCTTTGATGCCTGATAACTGATCCCTTCGGGACCATGTGATCACACCGGCTGGTGTGTTCTTCCATGTGGGCTTTGTTGCTTATGAGAATAATGAAAAGAGAGGAGTTTGTGATCAATTGAGGTATCAGTACCAACCTCTCTTGTGTTTAAAAAGAAGAAAAACACACAAAATGGGTGAAAGTGACATGAGTATTTGACTAGATGGCTTAGTTTATAGTATTAGCATGAACGAAACATCTAGAATTTGGTGACGATATTTTAAAAGGAAAGTGCTGTGCGGACCACGGGTGGTTGTAAAAATCAAGGCTTGTAGCTAATCTCCTGAGGGAAATAGGGTCCACCTAGTATATGAGGGATACCCAAAGGAACTGGATTCCCCCCGCCCCCAAAGCTATGTATTCTTTTGTTTTTTAATGGGTTTATCACCTTCCAAGGACTCTCTATTACACTAATCCATTTGTCAAATGTGTGATTCCATTCTTGGAATCATTTTTAAAACTCATCTATTCATGGATGCCTGACTGACAACACTTCCCTTGTTTGTTGTTGTTTTGTTTTTAATTTTTTAATTAAAATATCGTATTAGGGGTTCTTACAGCTCTTATAACAATTCATATATAAATTGTTTCGAGCATATTTTTACATATGCTGCTGTGTTAGTCTGGGTACATTAGAGAAACAAATCCACAAAAACTCATGTAAGAGAGTTTTATATAAAGGGTAAGTGCACATCAAGAAAACATCCCAACCCAGTGCTGCCCAAATTCACAAGTCCAACATTAACCCGTATATCCAACACCAATCCACAAAGTCCTCCTCCAACTCACAAAACAGTCGCAATGACGTGGACTGCAGGAGGAAAGCCGAGTCAGTGAGCATGTAAGCATCTCAGTGCTGGCAGGGGTCTCCACACGGCTGATCCAGCACCCAGGGCTGCATCAGGGTAGGTCCATGTGGCTTCTCCTCAGGGATGTCTTGCAGGAAGTCAGCCTTGCCAGGTGAAGCAGGGAACCGGCTAAGGCACCCTGGTTTAACCATTAGAGAGCAAGAGACCCTAGAACTAGAAAGGTGAGGCTCACTGCGTCATTTGTCCCTATGCCCTTCAATTAATCCCACGTGTGTTTATCGTTCAAGTTGCCTCAATAAACTTACTACCTCAGTTGCCATCATTATTTTCTAAATATTTACTTTCTATTTGAGCCCTTGGTATCAGCTCCCTTTCCTCCCCCCTCCTTTCCCCCTCCCACCCTCATGATCCCTTGATAAATCATAAATTATTATTATTTTCATATGTTACACCAACCACTGTCTCCCTTCACCCACATTTTCCATTGTTCATCCAGTTGTGTACATATGTAAATACATTCATTCATAAAAATAGAGGTATTGGCCTATGTACATATATTTATATGGCAATACACTGAGATAGTGGACAGACTTTGGATCTCTGCTCAGCCCTGCCTCAACACAAGAACACTTTGTTCTAAGGACCTGGCATTCTGTGATGCTCACCCTCTTGGCACAATTGCCAAAGACAAAATGGATGCATAAGCAAATGTGGTGAAGAGAGCGGATGGTGCCCAGTTACCTCTGTCATTTTTTTCACTTTTTCTATGTGGTCAAATCACTGTCCTTTCATGTCCCTTTTTATTCACGGAATCAGAAAGAAGTGTAATGGAGTGAGGTCAGGTGAGTGAAGTGTGGGGGGCAATAAAGGCATGCTGTTTTTTCCAAAACAAACAAACAAAAAAACTGGCACACTGAGATGGCTTCATGTGCAGGTACATTGTCCTGGTAGCAAAGCCGGTCGCCCATCTGCCAAAATTCAGGCATTTTTGTAGCCCACTATCTTTTCAGAATCTCTAAATAGAAAGCTTGATTAACAGTCTGAGCAGGTGGAATGATCTCCAAATGCACTGCAGAGTTGGCATTTTCCTGTGTTCAGGAAGTTGATGGGCATCAGAATGAAGTTTGGCCATCGACATTAGACCTTTTCTGAAATGAGAAAACCACAACTGCTTTAGTTTTCCCATAGCACTGTCCTTATAAGCTGTGTTCAACATCACAGTAGTTTCTGCAGCATTTTTCCTGAGCAGGAAACAAAATTTCATAGCCACGTACTTTACTCTTAAATTTGCCATAAAAAAAACAAGCTTAGAGCAAAACTGCTTTTACGAAAATATTCACTGTGACCAGAGAGAACCTTCCCAGGCAATGCCACTGTGTATGCTAACTCAGAGTAAGTTGCTGGATACTCGCCTGGTGAGGAGAAAATGCATACTACAAAAGCTCTGCCCTTCCCAGCACAACTCTGGTTTGGGGTTTGTTTTTTTTGGGGGGAGAGGGGATGGGGAGGTACCTGCTGGTATGATAGCGCTCCCTGGTAGGAGCCTGGTGATATAATGGTTACGTGCTAAACTGCTAACCTCTAGGCCAGCAGTCAAAATCACCAGCTGCTGTTCCTTTGGTGAAAGATGAGGCTTTCTATTCCAGAAATAGTTACAGTCTTGGAAACCCACAGGGGCAGCTCCACCCTGCCCTCTAGGGTCACTATCAGTCAGAAGTGACTGAAGAGCAGTGAGTATGAGTTTAAGGCCAGAGGTACGCGCTCCACAGAAGGGCCAGAAATGTGGCCCCATTACTTTGTATGGAAAGAAAGGTCTTTTGAGCCCCAATAAACATCCTTAACATTCCCCTCAAAGTAAAGCTTCCAGAAACTGAAAATTGCAGGAAAGCCAAATAAAATTAGGTTATACATTAGAAGGCTTATTAGAATGGACTGCACTTTAAAATTTTATAAGGACATTCAATATTTCTTTCGAAGTCTTGAGATTTGTCATTTCACTTGATTTATTCAGATTTATTTGTATAATTTAGATATCTCTTCTCCTTTGATAAAAAATCTTTTCTTTTTAAGGCTAGGTACAAAACAATAGTTATCTTGATTTTAATTTATCAAATTCAGATTTAAATTAAAGTAATTAACAATGGTTATGCCCTTGTGCTTAAAAAAAAGAGCTTGGGCAACCTTGTCCGTAATTCTTGCATGCTTTGACTCTTTTTAAAGCAGAGTTGGTTGTTTCAAGGTTACTTTTCCTTAATGAAAGTATGCACAACGAAACATATTTAACATTTTAAATATACAGTGCTTTGTAATGGTTCTGTTTCACACCATGTCACCATTCTAGCGGCCTTGGTGGCATAGTGGGTATGTGTTGGATTGCTAGCCACAAGGTCAGCAGTTCAAAACTGCCAACTTCTCCTTGAGAGAAAGAGAGTTGTAGTCTTCCAAATCCACAAGAACAGTTCTTCCCTGCCCTTTAGGGCTCCTGTGAGTTGGAATCGAGTCAATGGCAGTAAGTTTTCTTTTTCATGGTCACCTGTCTAGATTGTTTGACCCACGTTCACTTAGACTGCCTCTAACCTGCTAAAGGTCATTCTACAAAGGAGCGCAGTGCTCAAGGCCGACATTCCTTAGTAAATTAGCTAACGTTTTCTTTAGGTTTATGACCCTTTACTGGTATAGTTTCAGCTCAAGGCTTAAACGCTGTTTCTAGGCAACAGTTTGGTGGCTTTCTCCACCCCGCCACCCCCGCCCCCATGGCATCCAGAAAGCCTGGTTGTCATTAAGAACCTGAAGTGCTGTTTCACATTTTTTCCATCTTTTTTGACCAGGATCCAACGTTGATCAAAAAGTTCTGCAATAGTCATGCAGTGGCATCCGTTTCTCCGAGTCTCTGGGCCAAGTCCGCGGCAGTAGTTAGAACAGCGGCCCATTTCTTTCTAGGATTCCTGTCTCCTTCTTCCTCTATTTCCCCACGCAAATAAACACCAGCTATTGTGCTTTAGATGGATCCTCGCAAGCTTTTAAGGCCTCTGAACTAGGTGATAGAATAAAAACCGTAAACAGCAATATTAACCGAATTCACTCCGTACGGCTTATGTTTTATGGTATTTTGTATCCTGTATTATGTACTGTTGGACTATTAGGTCTTTTAGTGCCTGGTAAACCATTTCACCACATCTTCCACAGTGTCTGAGATGCTGTGGGTGTTCGGCAAAGTTTTGTTGAATTGAGCTTTTGTTTCTGTGGAAACAAAAAAAAGAGACTTCTGGCAAGATATATTTCTGACCTTTTACATGGACTTTCCTCCTTAATTATTTTTCTTACCAAAAGGTGGGTCCTTTGATTAGTACAGTACGTTTCAAACTTCAGTCACCTGGAGATCTTGTTAATATGCAGATGCTAAGTAAGTAGATTTCCAGTGGGTCTTAAAAATTTGCATTTTAACAAGTTCCCTGATCAAAGCAATTATATTAGTGTACAGACAACATTTTGAATAACTCTATTCTAGATTACTTTGAATGAAGGGGCAAGATAACATTTAATTGTTCCATAAACTAGAGAAGTACATAAATCAAGAACAGCTACTTCCCAAGTAGCCTTGGTAATCTCCTTGTAATTGGATCCCAGCTTTGAGACCTGCCCTACGCCTGATTCAATTAATCAAAAGACCCAGAAGTCTTAAGACCATCCCCTGTCAGTAAAGGGATTATTTATCAGAGTTTGTTGAGTTTATTTGTTCATTTTCCTCTTTGGACAGTTCTTAAATATCCACTTTATCCTCATGCCTAACAGAGTGGTCGCATGTCACGAAAAGGTCATGTAAATGTGGTGTTTCACTCGACCTCTTTCAGCTAACTGGCCCGTGGGTGTTTCCAGTTTTATTGCATCGACCTCAGTGATAACGCATTCTCATCTTTCTTCTGTCATTAGCACTAGGACTGCTCTCATTTGAGCCTGCAGTCCCTCTTACCCAGGTAACTGTCTACCGAGTCCTGCTTCCGTGCCTTTGGGATTGTTCCCTCTGTCTTGGAGTTCACTTCCTTCCATCGCCACAAACACAAATGCAACCCACTGGAGGGACAAATTCTATTATCTTTTCATTCCGTTTGCCCATCAACTTTTGGTGCGCCCCCTCCTACTTCATGACCAAATCTAATGCTGCAGCTTCATAAAGTCTTCTGTGGTTTTCCTAATTATAAATGATATTCTCTTCTCTGTGAACTCATAGCACATTGGATTTGTTTCAATAGAAGCCCTCCCATTCTATCAAGCACTAGTCCTGTTTATTTCTAGCCTCTGTAAGTAGTCAAAAGACTCTTTGTGGGAATGTCAGCGTATTTCTTTCCCCAAACGCCTGATATAATACTGAACCCACTATGTATTCAATAAACATTTGAAGGACGAGGGAAACTATGAGTTAAATAATACCAGGTGGTTTTCTGAATTTAAAGTTTCCTTGGCTATTTGCTGAAATGCTTCTGAATTTCAAAATATGTTATTCAGTATACAGTGGTCACAGTAATGCCATACGAAGCAAGTTCCACCTAATTTGGGGTCTTGATAGAAAATTTTCCACATTTTCACTCATAGAGACCACTCTTGCTCTATGTTACCCAAAGGTTGGCAAATCTATTCCCTTCTCTGGGGTTTGAGTGACTTGGCACTAGGTTTTTAATAAGTCCCTGACAGAGCCATTTCTCAAATACAGGTTTCCATTTTAGCTTCACTTAATGGCAAAACAGGTTCCAAGACTTCACTCACAATTCTGTTAACTGTCAGATGCTTGGTGAGAAACAAACCCAAGTCCAAGTCCCCACGTCTGAGGTCAACTCCTGTGCCTTATGAGGCAAATACAACAGCCGCCTCTGAGGGTGGGCACCAAAGACCCAGGAGACCAGTGAAAGCTGCAGCACAGGATCTGAGGGTCACTACTCAGCCTTCGTCTCCCGGAAACCATGTCCTGCTCTGGTAGTGAAGACAGTAACTGCATGATGAGAATACCTTTAAATAACTTTATGATGGACATGAGTGAGAGAAAGGGGGGGGGGGGGTGGATAGGTAGCAATGCCATGTTCAACGCATTATATAACTGGTTGATGAATTAGTAATAAGATTTCTAGGAAAAGTAGTGAAAGCATTTTGATTTCATGCATGTTATGGGGAGCTTAGAACCTTAAACTTTACTTCCCTTAAAGTAAAAGCAAAAGTTTTTTTTGCAACAGCTTGTAATGACTTACTGGATGATCTGATCTGCTGTTTGCTCCACAACCTTCATTTGCAAACCTTCCCCAAGCTTTGAGGAGCACTTCCTAGCTGCTCCTCAAAGCAGGGGCCATTCTTATTATCTGGTCCTTTGCACTAGCTCTCTGTGAGAATGCCTTTACTCTTTTATATTGCACGGAGCGTTCTATGTCTCCTTCAGTCTTTGACTCGTTTGTCACCCACTCGTGAGTCTATCATGACATTCTCTTTAAAATGGAAGTCTCCACCTCACATGCTATTGTTTATTGGAATGTGTCCTACAAGACGATATGTTAAGTTCTCCCCACACAAAGTTGTGCAGCTGGATAAAGGGTCTTCGAAGATGTTATCCGTTACCCTAGAGTCAGTACCATGAGAGCGCTGTCTACCATCTGAGCTGGCTTCTTGGACAAGGGAATGAGACGCAGCGGGAAGATGGCGGAGCTGTGCTGAAGCTAAGAGGCAAGGCATTTCGGTGGCTTCCAGAAGCAGAGAGAGACAAAGACCTTACCGCTAGGACTTTCAGAGATGACATGGTTCTGCTGGTACGCTGAACGGCGAGATACATTTGTGTGTGATTCCAAGAACCTCCTTTATGTACGCTCCTACAACGACCTGCAGAAACGAGTCCACACGTTCACTCACACTCACTGGTGCCCTAACTCGCTGCTATGGAGTGCATCCTGACTCTAGGACAGAGTCCCTGTGGATTTCCGAGACTGTAAATCTTCCTGGGAGTACAAACCCTCCTCTGTCCCCCAAGACATATGCTAGCATTTCCAAATGCCTTTATCTTCGTCTACTTTATTTTCATGTTGTGATTTACCTTTGAACATTCTATACAATATATGATTATTATGTTTATTGTCTATCTCCTTTCACTGTTTTCATAATCAAAGAGATGATCATTCCATGCAAGAAACTTGTCTGACTACTTTTTACTCTATAATGGTTTAAACAGGCAATTTCAACTTATGGTGAAGCCATGTGTATAAGAGTAGAACAGTATTCCATGAAGTTTTCCAGAGCTGGTTTTTCAGAAGTAGATCACAGACTTCTGCCAAGATACCTCTGGGTAGACTTAAATCTTCAACTTTTTAGTTAGCAGTCACACATATTAACTGTTCATCTCATCAGTTTGAGGTATAAGGCAGAATCCAAGAATTTGCATTTCTAACAAATATAGCAACCACACTTTGAGAACTACTATAGTTGAGAAAAATTCTAAGATAATAAGGTAGTGTGTCCAGTTATTTCAGAAACATTTGGTCCTGTAATCGTTTGCTATTTTTGTTGTATGTGAACATTTAAAACTATCTTTATTATGATATTTTTAATGGCGTGGAATTGTTTGACTTCCTGTGGAAATCCTGCTGCAGTGTGTCACCGTAGTCTTCACTTTGTAAAGGTCTCGCTCCTCTGGAATCACACAGATGGTGCTGCTCATTGTCTCCTGAGAAAGCGGGGTGTTATCATTGGAGGCAGAAAGACCAATCATTCTGTCCTGACTTCTGAATCAACATTTGGGTGTCCATTCAACATACTCTTTGCTTCACAATGTTGCTCATTAGGCATTTATTACCCTGACAACATATGAACTAGTCATCATCCTCTGCCATGTATTTCTTTCACATTATATTCAGATTTGCCCTCTTTGACAGGTGCCACCACCGCAGCACCGCCTCCGCCAAGATGTCGTTCCTCTTTGGTCTTAGTTCTCTGTGGGAGGTGGTTACCTAAGAAGTATGACCACACATAACGTTAACATCTGGGTGATATGTCATTCCAATCTTACAAATGTATAGCTCGGGCTTTTCTTTCAGAGCTTCTCACTATAGGAGTTGGAATTGCTTATTTACGAGAAGTGAAGAAACTTGAGAATAATCAGCAAACCAGAATTAAAGCGTTTTATTCTTTCATTGTATGAAGAAAGCATATACATTAATGTGTGTGTGTGCGCTGCTCAGTAAGACAGTGGTAAACTGGATGGTAATCTTTCCCAGAAACATGTTGAATACATGAAGTTGAAAATTGATAAGAATTTAAGATCTGATCAAGATTAGAATCATAGCCGACATAGTCAGTTGCAGCAACAAAAAACTATTTTTAAATGTATATTTTTACTAAGGAAAGATGAGAGTTATTCATGGGTAATTATTGCAAGGGAACTATTGCAGATATGTAACATTAACCTCGTGATATGACCGAGTCATTTATTCTCCCAAGAATGTTTCTCTATGGAGCTGTAATCTTGAATGTAAGAACGTTTCTTGAACTTTTGTTGGTTGGAGTAAAGGAGAGAGATAAGAGAATCTGGTCGTTGTTATTTCTGGGCGAGGTTATCAATCTATCCTTTTATATTTAAAAAATTAAAATATAAGATGTAGTACTTACATGACTTTCTTCTGATGTTTGATGAAATAGTACTTCATTAAAAAGATGTACATTGCTTATGCAATTAAGAAATCATCAATTGCTTAGTGATGCCACCTCCATGTAAGGCACACTTCATTACTGATTTTCTCAACTCTGTTGTATGCCATGGCAACGTCACTTGTGTCAGAGTAACGTTCGCTCCACAGGGCTTTCAGTGGCTGCATTTTTAAAATTAGAGCACCAGCCCTTTCTTCAAAGGCAACACTGGGTAGATGAAATCTTCCAATCTTTGCTTCCCAAATCGATCCTGTTATCCCATTTGTACTACCCGGACACTTCATTTAGAGTAATCCATTTTCCAAAGGTATGTTCAAGCTTACGCGAGTAACGAGCACCTTGTCCACCACTTGTCTGTCAGTTAGTCTTAGGATGGTGGCTTGTGTGCTCTCTTACTGTGTTGGCTTATGTGCTGGCTTGTGTGGAGTCCTGTGTCACTGGTACCTCAAATGCCAGCAAGGTCGCCCGGAGTGAAAAGGGTTCCGTGGGGATTCCAGAGTAAGAAAGATCACGAAGAAAACCCACATTTTAGGAATGAGCCACGGAGAACCCTATGGATGTCATGGAAACACTGCTAGAAATGGTACCAGAAGATGAGCTCCTCAGATCAAAGGCACTCAAAGCATGATGGAGAAAGGGCTGCCTTTCACTCCATCAAAATGTTGTCAATGGCGTAAAGCCTTTAGGACCTCCATTTGTTGACGAGGCAGGACTCAAAAGGATCATAAAGAGCTGCAAACATCAATCAATAATTAGAACTTGGAATGTACAAACTATGAATCTAGTTAAATTAGAAGTTGTTAAAGCAAAATTGGATGTAAAAAGATTGGTATTCTAGGCAGTGGTGAGTGGAAATTGCCTGGCATAGGCCATTTTGAGTCAGAAAATCATATGGTTTACTCCATCTGGAATGACACAATCAAGAGAATGCATTCTCGGTCAAAAAGGACATTTCAAAGTCCATCTGGGAGAGCTGTACTATGATAAGACAACGTCCATCCGCATACAAGGAAATCCAATCAATAACAACTGTTATTGAAATGTAGGCACCAACCATTAAAAGTAGTGATGCAGAAATTGAAGACTCCTACCAAGAACTTCAGTCTGCAATTGATAACAGATGCAAATTATCGATAATTATTGGTGATTGGAATGCAAAAATTGGAAACAAAGAGGAAGGAACATACTTAAACCCATGGCCTTGGTGCTAGACCCCATGCTCGAGGTCACATGACAAAATCTTACAACGCTTATGACTTCTTTTCTTTTTTTCCATTTTATTAGGGGCTCATACAACTCTTATCACAATCTATACATATACATACATCAATTGTATAAAGCACATCCGTACATTCTTTGCCCTAATCATTTTCAAAGCATTTGCTCTCCACTTAAGCCCTGTGCATCAGGTCCTCTTTTTTTTTTCCCCTCCCAACCCGCTCCCCCTTTTCCCCCCATGAGCCCTTGATAATTTATAGATTGTTATTTTGTCATATCTTGCCCTATCCGGAGTCTTCCTTTCCCGCCTTCTCTGCCGTCCGTCTCCTGGGGAGAAGGTCACATGTGGATCCCTGTAATCAGTTCCCCTTTTCCAATCCATTCACCCTCTACTCTCCCAGGATCGC
This sequence comes from Tenrec ecaudatus, assembly GCF_050624435.1. NCBI lineage: Eukaryota > Metazoa > Chordata > Mammalia > Afrosoricida > Tenrecidae > Tenrec > Tenrec ecaudatus. The sequence goes on from NC_134530.1 coordinate 105,836,227, forward strand.
CCCTCACACCCCAGGTCCTGAAGGCATCATCCACCCCGGACTCCCCATGCCTCCAGCTCCCACATGCACCAGTGCACAACCTCCGTCCTATCCAGTCCCGCAAGGTAGAATTCGGATCATGGTAGTTGGGGGGAGGAAGCATCCAGGATCTCGGGGAAAGTTGTGTTCTTCATCGGTACTACATCGCACCCTGACTGACCTATCTCCTCTCCTAAACCCCTCTGTGAGGGGATCTCCAGTGGCTGACAAATGGGCTTTGGGTATCCACTCTGCACTTCCCCCTTCATTCACTATGGTATGTGTATGTGTGTGTATATATATATATATATATATATATATATATATATATATATGTGTATATATATGTATATGTATGTATATATATATTTGCATGATGCCTTATACCTGGTCCCTTTGGCATCTCGTGATCGCACAGGCTGGTGTGCTTCTTCCATGTGGGCTTTATTGCTTCTGAGCTAGATGGCCTCATGTTCACCTTCAAGCCTTTAAGACGCCAGACACTATCTCTTTCGATAGCCGGGCACCATCAGCTTTCTTTGCCACATTTGTTTATGCACCTGTTTGTCTTCGGCGATCGTCTCATGGAGGTGTGCAGCCAATGATATGATTTTTTTTGTTCTTTGATGCCTGATAACTGATCCCTTTGGGACCACGTGATCACGCAGGCTGGTGTGTTCTTCCATGTGGGCTTTGTTACTTATGAGCTAGATGGCCGCTTGTTTATCTTCAAGCTTTTAAGACCCCAGACACTATCTCCTTTGATAGCCGGGCACCATCAGCTTTATTCACCACATTTACTTGTTCACCCGCTTTGGCTTCAGCAGTTGTGTCGGGAGGGTGAGCATCGTAGAGTGCCAATTTAATAAAAAAAAGTATTCATGCATTGAGGGAGTGCTTGAGTAGAGGCCCAAGGTCCTTCTGCCACCTTAATACCAAACCTATAAACATAGACACATAGATCTACTTCCCCATCCTCATATATATATTTGCATGTACATGTCTTTGTCTAGACCTCTATAAATTCCCTTTGACTCCTAGCTCTTTCCTCCATCTCCCTTGACTTTCCTCCTGCCCTACAACCATGCTCCGTCCCCACCCGGGTTGAAGCTATACCTCTTCTTTACGTAACCTTACCCTTGATCATTCCCTACCAGGCCTGCTACTCCCCCCTCACTACCATTTTGGGTCCCATGTTGTTCCCTTGTCCCTGTGTTTGTTAACACCACTTCCTTACCCCCCCACTTCCCCCTATCCCAAGTCCCCCCGGAACTGTCGGCCCCGTTGTTTTTCCTCTAGATAGTTCATCCAGCCTGTCCTATTCAGACAGACCTGTGGAGACACTAACATGCACGAAAACAAGACACAGGAAAACAAAGCAACAGTATACAACCAGACAACAAAACAACAACAGCAGACCACTGACAAAGAACAAAACAAAACACATCAAGAATGAAAAGATTCTAGTTAGTTCAGGGATCGTTTGCTGGCCCTTAGGAGCGTTTTCCAGTCCAGTCTGTTGGGGCACCACGCCCTGGCCCCAAAGTCCACTTTCAGAATTCCCTGGGGACCTTGCCACTCCATTCCCTTGCTGTTCCGCTGCACTCCCCCAGTGATTTGCCTCGGTGTGGTGGGATCAGGTCAGGTGCAATTCCCACACTGTGTCTCCGGTGCTGTCCCCTGTATTGCCCTTGGTCACTGAGGGGCATCATGTCTCATAGTGGGGCCAGCCATATTGTTCTCTCTGTGAACTGGCTGTTCTAATAAGGAACATCATCCTCACGGCTTGGTGGACCAGGCTATGCTCCACTCTCTCCTCCTCCCCTTTCATCTGCTCCTGTGTGCTCTGATCAGATATGTCCATCTCCCGGAGCTGCAGAATCAATGTCATCCTTTGAAACAAATTCTTCTCGAGGGAGGGGCAGGAATCCACTTAATTTTTGGTGCTGGTGCCAGCCTCCCAGACCTCTCCACTGGTTCCCTACTCCACGCCGGGACATTGCATTCACACCTTGCAGCACTGGGTTGAAGTCTGGTCTCACTTTCCCTGCGGAGATATAAACAATACCCCCTCCTTGGGTGGGTTAGTGCCCCATGCCCCCACTCCCTTTTTCTTCCTTATATTCATCCTTTTATTTTCCTTTCCCCACCTCCTCCACCATTGTCTACCCTGTGCATCCCTGGTTTTGATCTGGTCTCTGCCATACTACACAGTCTTCACCCCAAAAATGTTTGTATACAGTAGCTTTTCCCCCTATGCCACTTTTGCAATTTTTTAAAATACTTACCTCAGCGGGCTCATGCTGTACTTGTCCTTTTGTACCTGACTTACTTTGCTTAGCATGATTTCCTCCAGTTCTTCCCATGCCGCTATGTGCCTCATACGTTTTTGAATCTGTCAATTTCTAACAAATACAATTGGGTTTATTTAGGAATCTGTTAAATTTGTTTCTGTTAGGGGTATATATTTTCCTTATGCTCAGTAGTGAATATAATTCATTTTTCCTTTATCATTACTTCACTCATAACTCATCTGATAGCTTTCCATCCCACCCTAATCAGAAGAGAAGATTCTTCCAAACAGTAGACCATTTAAAAGTCTGTCACTTGGCAAGAGATACATAAAATATGTTAAAAACAGACACGACTGGATTACTGGTTCATCACATTTCCTAAGCAGGTGGATCTTGGTGGGCAGAGAGCTTGCTTCTGGTGTTTTTGCTGCCAAGCACATTGTGGGTGCTCAATAAATATTAAATAAGAAGAAGAATTTCCTAATTAAGATGAACATTTTTTCTCGATTAAGCAGATGGTGCTCAATAGGAGTAGCCCATTATTTACAAGTGTGACACAAGGTGCTGGCAATTGTCTACGAGATGTGGCTCTCACTTCATTTACTGATTATGTGCTAAAGCGCACTTTTGTGACAAGCAGCTAGATCAACATTAGTTAATGTTTGTGATAAAATGATGCACAGGGATAGACTGTGCATCTATCTATCTATAATTCTGCTCTTTTGATGATCAATATGCTTGCTATGCTTGCTATGTGTTTTAGGATAAGTTTTGCCTAATTCATATATATTTTACTTTATCTCACAGACTCACCATTTTATTTCAACCAGTATCATTGCCTGCCTTGTAGAGACATTTTCCTTTTAAGTTCTTTGACTGTCTCTTCCTGCTTACCAAAGGGAAATATGAACACCTCCATGATGTTTGCAATGTTCATATTAGTAGCTGAAACCTTGGTAGAATTAAGGAGATTAATTAAGCATTCCCAAAATACACATCATTTTATGAATTTGCAGATCACCCCAGTGAAAATAACAGCCTAATTTTGCCAAGCCATGTAAATTACAGTGAGAGGGATGATGAGGGGAGGCAATTCTCAGTTCTTTGAAGAAGTTAATTTTGTTGTCAGCACATCCACATTTCCAGAAATCACAAACCACAGGCAGAAGTTCTAGCACAAGTGAGATGTGGTGATCAGATACCATTTCTATTTCAAATGTCTGCCTTCTATATAGGGTTATGCAAATAGAGACTTTTCATGAATATAAAACTAGCAGCCTCTAATAGGAGCTAAGCACACAGCTGCCTTGCTTTCTCATAAGAGAGAGCAAACATACTATTTACTAACATATGCCACACATGCCCACCCACATACACTTGCTCTAAGCAATTCTAGTTAGGCAGAGTAGTTTTATTGATTTGGTTTTTTGAGAGAGGCTGTCCATACACAGTGTAGCTCGCCCCAGTTTTTTCAAAGATTTCATTCATTCTTTGAAGACATATGCATATTCCCCGAGTGCTTGCTAACTAGGTGCCAGATATTGTCCTGGATATGAATCTGCTGGTGTCTGAAACACATTTCCTGGTTTTAGTGGTAACTCACAGGATGAACTGGCATGTGTTGGCAGGTTCTTTGCATGCGGTCTCACCCCATCTACAATAGTTATAAATCATGCTCATCAGAGTGTCAGTAGGTTGAAAGTGAAAACAATTGAGAAATCCTGTCAGTGCTGAACATACCACAGAGTGAGCTAAAAATATGTTGACCACAAGGATGTGCATCGGACCAAGAAGTGTTCGTGAAGCTGCAAAGCTGAGTGCGGTGCCAAAGTGCAGTCATTGTCAGATAAAGCGTGGCCTGGCGATTTCACTTGCATACCCCACAGGGCCTGCTAAGAGATCAAGACCATGTGCATTTTCTGTAACTGTGCAATCTGCCCAAAAGATGAGATCATAAATATGTTAGCCTAAGTCAAGTTTATGATAACATGGGAGATGGATCATCTTCCTGTTTTGAAAGGCATGTTCTATAACTCAGTGTTTCTGGAATCCCCCCTAGATAGCTTCATGACTTTCTTTCTTAATTACTCTAGGTCTTGGTTCTAATATACCATTGAGAGTCATTCCATGACAATCAACCCCCACTCCACCTACCCTATCCCATTAACCATACTGTATTTTCCTTTCTCACTTGAAATATCATGAGTTTGCTCTTGGCTCTTTTCATTACTAGATTAAATACTGTGAGAGCAAACTGTGTCTGCCTCAGCCCTATAGCTCTAATTTCTTCTGCAGCCCCTGGTACAGAGGTTACGCTCACTGCCGTTATTCAGTGGCTGATGCTAGGTTGGCTGGGGTTGCTCATTCATCATGAGGCAACATTGGTCAATGTCATGGTTCATTTTATGGGTCTGCTTGGCTAGGTTATGATATCCAAGCATTTAGACAATCTAAATGCAGTTATGAAATATTTACTCTTAAGTTAGATGACCTTCAGTAATACAGATTACCCTCCACATAGTAGGTGTGCCTCATCCTATCAGGTGTAGGTCTTAAGATCACAAAGAATGTGCTTTATACAATTGATGTATGTATATGTATGAACTGTGAAAAGAATTGTATCAGCCCCAATAAATTGTTAAAATAAAAAAATTTAAAAAAAAAAAAGAAAGTTCGCTTAACGTAGTATTCTGCTTCTGGACAATAAATAGACATCTTGAAAGAATTCCTCCCTCTACCTACTACTGCCTGTTCATGATATAAAATATTGGAATTTATATAAAAAGCTGAGAAAATGACAGAATTTCCAGTCTGTGACATGGTTTACAAATTTGGCCTTCCCCGTCTCCACAATCATGTAAGACAATGCTACAGAAGCTCAATCTCTCTCTCTTCTCCATATATAGAGTTCCATTTCTCTAGAGAACTTTAAGACAAGAATTCTTAATGTTGGATGAAAATAAAGGAGTCCTTTCCCACTGTGACATATTTTTCCCATGAGTATTTCATTAAACTATGTATTCCCTGTGAGGTTTATGCTTTGAATAATATAATCATCAAAATAAGTAAAATGTCTACATTTGTTAAGCAATATTTCATTCACTTCTTCATTTTTGTAAATCCAAGATATATAACAATCAGATTTTAAAAGAAGATATGTCAATAAGGCTATTTGTTGGGTAAATGAAGGATTCTTATTTGACTATTCGAAATTCTGTAATCTTGAGAATTTCTACAGGTCAACTTTGGCCCCTTAGGTTTCCAGAAGAGCCCTGGGGGTGCTACGGGTTTGGCTTTGGGCTGGTCACCGCAGGTTAATGGTTCAAACCCACCAGCTGCTCCACCAGGGAAAGAAGCTGTCTGCTTCAGGACAGAGTTCCCGTGTGGGAACCTAACGGCGCAGCTGGGCTGCACCTGCAGGGCCACTCGGAAGGGAAATGATTCACGGGCACCGGGGCTGTTTTTGTGGTGAGGAGGCCAGAGAGCTCAGAAAAGAAACTGCACCAGGAGTTGCCGACACTCATTTAATGGGTTAGGAAACCTACAGCGGAGGCAGCTTTAGCGCTTTCCTGGAGGCTACCTCACAGCTTCCTTTCAGGGAGGGACACTGGGGAATATTAAAATATTTAATTTTAGCAATTTGCATAATATAAGCTATGAGGAACTTTGAAATGTTGGATTTAAATCTAACTAGTTCATTAATTTTTCTACAAACACAGTAGCATATGGCTCCAGGGGTTCAGTGACAACTGGAAGAGCTCAAGTGTAATTGAGGAAGACAGGTCCGTCCATAAGGAAACCCTGCAGGAGGCACGATCCTGCCTTCTCACGGGGCCTTGGCGTAAAGGATTGCAATTAGTCAAGGCCAGTCATTTAGTAGGCCACATTGTGAAACCTATTGAGTGTGTCTGGACACCTCTAAAGACCCCAGACCACTGTGTCCAACAACAGCCTTGACCCTCACATACAGAATAGCAAGGATGCCTACTGGCTCTCAGAGGTGGAGATTGAAAGCAAGTTCCCATTAGGTGGCATCGCTCCTATCATTGTTGTCCTTAGTGCTGTCATCTTACAGGACCCACACTCAGCTCCTGGTTGCCATGATCACTCTTCTGGTTCATTGTTCTTTTCCTTTATTCCAACCAACTTCTTCAGCTCTTCATCTTCTTTGAGAATGAATCATAAAGTTCATCGGAATTTTACTTCCTTATTCAACCTTGAAATTAAACAATTCAGAAAATTTCTCGCAATGACTTAGGGGGCTGTTAATTTAATTCTCTGAATGGTGAAAACTACTTATGACATTTTTCAAAGAATGGGCTATTAAATATTTTATATCATGGAAATAGTCCTAGAAAAGAGCTGGAGAGATTAAAGTCCATAAAAATGAAGGAAAACATATTTGAAGGAGCCTTGTAAACTAGAATTTTTTATTAAGAACTGTAATTTGAAGGAACTTAGAGAATTTTGGGTAAAAATTGACTGAAAGGTAATGCAGTTTTTCCGAGAAGTTTTTGAATCTCCCTCATATTAATTTTTCCTCCATCTTGAAATTCCTCAGGCGTGGTTATGGTTTTATTTGTCTTCCATGTCACTTCACAATGCGTCCTGTGGCCTCGTATCAGTTTCAGTGCGACGATCATCATTATAGTAAAATGGAGGAATTAATAACTGGTCTCTATGGACAGATTGTAGTAGAAAACCTTATAAATAATCGGTCACTAATAGGAAAATTGAAAATATGTTCTGTATTATAATGGTCATAATGCAATCATTAAATTATAATTATGTGACCATGAAAGATCTCATTATGCATTAGTTTATCTTTACATAATGTTAATAGCTAATGAAAGTTTGATGATTACCTCTAATTAAGTGTAACAGCATTTCTGAGAATGGGCTATACTTTGTTCAGAATGGTGTGTGTGGCTACATCCGTGAAACTGAGGTCCCGCTCTATGAGGAGTTTTGAAATGTTACCATTAGTTTGATGAGAAGTCATAACTTAATACCTTCTTTGTTAAATGAACTGGAAACGTGAATTCTTACCTAGGGTAGCTTTATAAGAAGGTCAGCTGTATCTTTGCTACAATTATTAATCCCATTTACTCATCCCCTCCCTCAAATCCGGGTCTGTGTGTGTATTATTGAGCCCTGGTGGAGTAGTGTATGCTCTCTGGGAGCAAGTTCCAGTCTAAGGACCTCATAGGGGCAAATCCACATTGTCCTGTAGGGGCACAGTCAGAATGGACTCAATGGCTGTGCATTTGATTTGGTTCATTTGGTGTATATATTTAGTCATCGTTGCTTTTTGCTTAAAAGTAGACTTGTGCTATGTTCTCATTCATAGACATTTCATCCACATTTGGGTTATAATCACGGGTGAGAGCAGGCTTTGACTCATCAGCATAAAGTACAGTACAGGATGCTAGTGTGCTGTAGGCCTAGAATTAACAATCTGTGCTTCAATGTGTAAAATGAGAGTGATGTTATCTTCCTTTGTGACCCTTATTAGAAACAAATTAAATAATATTTACGGATTTCATATAGAGGGCCTGGTACATGATGAGCCGTAATAAATATTACCCACTATTATGAAGTATTTTATATTTAAAAACCATATGAAGAGAATAATTGAAGCTAGTGTCACTTTTCTCCAAGGACACATTATTGACCTTCAGGTAATCATTTAGAGCTTGAATTTTCCTCAAGGAAAAAAGAATGTAGAAACATGTAATGGGCTTATTTTTTTTCAGAAAAAAAGGTAAAATTTAAAAATATTATGCTGATTAAAATAAGCTAACCACAAAGGAGCAAGACATGTATGATCTCATTTATGTAAAATAAGAAAGCATTGTGGTGAGTCAAAAAGTATTGCTATAGAATCATAGAAATTTTTATTAAACAAAAATATCAAATCGTGATGCTATTGCTTCCCAATGTATATCATCCATCTAAAAACAAACCCAAAGTCCCTGTCATCAATCGATCTCCTGTGGGCTTCAGAGACTCTCGCTGTTTACTAGAGTAGAAGGCCCCATCTTTCCTCTGCAGGGCTGCTGGTGGGTTTGAACTGCCTACCATGCAGAGCCAAGCCCAACACATAACCTCTATGCCACCAAGCCTTCTGTGTCCTCTATCTAGAGATATAGAGTTCTGAAGGTGCTGTGTCCATCTCGAACTCTTCCCCCAAAGAACCCCACAGTCTTCAATGTACGCCACCTCAGAACAGCAGTGTGGGCATTGTAGAGAGATGCCAATCATGTTCCTTTGAGCTTTGGGACCAGGACAGAATCTGAAGAGATGTGACCAGGGCAGCCGGATGCGTGGAATAAGGCTTCTCACTGAAGGTCTCCCAGGACAGCCCTGGCTGGCCTTGAAGACAGAGAAGTTGCGTCGTCATGTTGGAAAACAATTACTCTGTGCAACACTCCTGACCGTTTTCTCACCAATTCAGTTTTCAGATTTTAGAAATGCGGTCACAACCATCCCCTTGATTGTTCTGTGTCTTTTGAGAAAATCTATCAAGATTATCCCTTTTGAACCTAAAAAGACATCACTATAATCTTTTAAGTTGACCTCTCTGTATTTAACTGACTTAGCAGATCACTCTGAAGTTGGTCTTCTGGTGTACACACACACACACACACACACCTCCATCCCTCTGCTGCTTTTTTTTTTAAAGGAAGCCTAAGGCAAGTAGATGTGGAGACTTCGAAATGTGTGCAGAAAAATGGAATTACAAATAGTGGATAAGTGAACTGGGCTGTACCTCAAATTTACCTGTAGCCCTTGACCTTAACAGCTGAAACTCCCGAGGGTGAAAGAAGATGACTGCTAGCCTAAGGGTGTAGAACGGGCAGATGTTGGTCTTTGGTCGAGATTTCTTGCCTGGAAGGTGCCCCATGTATTATGCCCCCTAAACTCCCATATACTTATTATTTGGATGCCCTCCTTGCTTTACTGTGACCTGTATGAATCTGGTAGGCATGGTTTTGCTATTGTGAATGAATATTATTGGAAGATTTTCCCTACCACCAACCACAATTTGATCTCCTTTATTTAAATTTGTTCTAGTTTTTAAAAAATATTTTCTGCTTTCTTTCCGTGGAGGTTTTTATCTGTTTTACTTTGTTACTGTTGTTATTTTTTAAATGTTGTCCGTATATGAAATTCAGGAGAGGTAAATCTATAGAAGCAGTAACTGGATGGGTGGTTCCTTGGGGCCATGCCAGGGGAAGTTTGGGGGAAATGGAGATATAATAACGGAGTACAACAATGAATAAAATGTTCCAAAACTGATTGTGATGGTAATTGTGCAACTCTTCTTGATGTAATCGAACTATTGAACTGTATGATATGTGGATTATATGCCAATAAAACTCTTGGGAAAAATCCTTGAATTTTTCCAAGAAATTTTTGGAAGCCCCTGTATTGCTGAAAGGCTTTGTTTGCAGCCATTCGCTGGTGACAGAGATGAGTGCAGACACCGGTTTGTTTGGAGTCGATTGGTGCACACATGAACTGGAACCCTGGTAGAAGCCTTCTTCTCCTCCCATTGTACAGAGACCCCCAAGGGGTTAATGGTTCTAAGGAATGGGGGGAGTAGGAAAGAGGAACTTGTTTTTGTATAGGGGACATTGAGTTTATGTTAACGATGGTAGAATAATCATCCAAAGGACAGCAATAACATTGTACAACATGAATGTAATCGGTACCACTGAATTATACCCGTACATGTAGAAATTATTGAACTGGGAAATGCTTTGTTCTGCATATTTTTTAATCACAATTTTTAACAAAGAAAAACAACCATTCCTTGTATATACTGAAAGAACCCAGGCTTCCACGTGTCCTCCAGAATGGAATTTCCATCATCCTTTGCTCTGGAAGGCATTGACCAAGTCCTCAGGATTTCCAGCTGCTCAAGTTTCACTTTCACGAAGGACTGTGGCGTTCCTCCCAGACGGGTCTGCCGCTACGCCTTGGCTGTCAGCACCAGGAAGTGCAGATTGCTAAGAAAAGCCAAATAGAAATGGACAGACCAGTCAGTTTCTTCCCTCGTTCCAAGAAACTGTTGAACTGACTTTATTTTCTCCTGTTCCTTTTTATGTGCTCAGTACAATTTAAACATTCTCTCCATCAGAGGAAATATCCACGCCCGTGATGTCCACTAGCACCATCGTAGATGATTCCCATCTCCATCTCACGAGAACTGGTCTGCTGAGACACACACAGGGTCTCCATGAGTAGGAATCTATTCAATAACAGCTGTTTGGTTTCAATGACACATACTCTCTAACCTGATCAAATGGTGTTTCTTCTCATTATCCCATAATAAACATCCTGAGCTTTCTCTGGTCCCGAATCGCTCTGTGCCCCTAGCTGAAATGCCCTTCCTTTCCCATTCTCGCCATGAAAGGTCTCTACTCTTTCATGCAGCTGTTCTCACCCCCATTTATTTCTCCCTCCTATGGCGTCTGCAAAGGTCTATTTTGTCCCTACTTGAACCTGGAGCTTTGCAGGTCCTAATTGCTTACCTTTCATGGACTGAGCTGGCTGGTAGACAAGAGCAGCAACTAGAAGCTCCTCAAAGTTGTTAGACGGCTGTTCAGAGGCCTGATATATATTAGGTCTTCAACAAATATTTGTTGATGAGGATGTGAATTTTGCAAACACTCAAATACCATACCCCAGCGCCCCTTGCAGCTACTGGAGTCTTTGTAAACCTGATTTCATGTTTAGAAGTAATGTTTTCTGAACCTCCTCCTTGTAGAAATCTTGTAAACTGTCTGGGCAGAATCAAGCTGGAATAGCTGTCAAATAGCCTGGAGAAGCTTCCGATGGTGCCGATCTTGCTGGCCCGGCAGCACAGTATGTAAAAGATGTGAGATTAGGCTGTACAGAGTTCAAGATTCAAGTAGGAAAACAAAAGATCCTTGCAGACTTCGTAGGCCAGCCCTGATTTCACAAATCTTCTCTGGAGGCAAGTGTCATGTTTGCTGAGAGCCGGTGGGAGAGGACAGATACACCGGATCAGTACCAGAGTCCTGGCAATCCTCGCTTTCTGAGAGAGCAACCCTCTCAAGTCCTCACTCTTAGATAGGGACTTTCTAATCATCCTTTGTTCCTTCTGTAAGCAGATATTGGCTCACCTGTAGCTGACACTGCTTAACACCCCCAGAAACAGTGCCAGTGACAGGGCATTGGGAATTCTTGCCTCTGTTCCGTCACTAACTCCAGCTAAGTCCCCTGGCCCAGCCTCACTGCCTTATGTCCTTCCCTCTGACGTGGCAGAAGAGGGCCAGCATGACACTTCAATGACATAGTTTTTCTCTTTCGTGTTTCTTTCAAATCAGAGGCTATTTAAATGTATAGCACATTTTGATACATAAAACAAAAAACATGCGCACCTGATATTTCATAGCTCCCCATAGCACTGAGACAAATCTACTCTAAGTATGTCCTGTTAGCCCATCTTTGTCTTCATCTCTGTCTCTTGTTCTTTTGTGTCTCACTTGCTCTCTCTTTGTTCTCGCCTCTATTTTCTCTCCCTCTCTCCCCAACTTTTCATCTAATGAGTTTTCCCTAGAAATCCTGTGTGCCCTGGGAGCTCATCTCTATGGAGAAAGTGCGCCCCAAGAAGCAGACTCCCTTTTAAATATATTATTGGGTCCCCGAAAGGCCCGCTGGCTGCCTTAGGTAGCTCAGTTGCCCGCAGGGATTTATTATTTTTCTTTCTCAGTGCTGTGATCTAACTTTTCTTAGATACAGATGGAATGAATGTAAGTGGAAATCTTTTTCATTCATTTGTACCAGCTAAAAGGGTTGTTAGTGATGAAAGGAAATGGGCAGTTCAGACGTGTCTCCTGCCGGTCTTTCCTGTTGAACTATGCGGGCCATCTTCCTTCCTGCTGTGTGGCTTTTATGTCCTGAAAATGACCTTTCGCCCTCCCTGCTGTCTTCTGCCTCTTCGTGAGCTCTTTTCCCTCCTTTCTCCTTCCAGAGCAGTTCCCTCTGTTCCCTCTCTTTCCTCCTTTGCTCTTTGTCAGAGCTCTTGCCTCTACCACATAGGCATTCCTTGCCTGGCCTTTCAGAGCCGGCTGATTGGCTCACTGTCACCTCTCCCTCCCTTGAAGGCTTCGTCTCTCCCGTGTATGTTCTTGATTTCCAGTGATGCTCTTCATTTCCCTGAGATTTTAATTTTCCCCTAAGCTACTATATGTATGTATGTATGTATGTATATATATAGATATAGATATAGATATAGATATAAAGTAGTACTTTAAAAAAAGTTTTGTACCTCATTTTTATTACTGATCTTTTTTTCTGTTATGTGATGTGGGTATATAGTATGCCTTAAGTTTAACATGATAGTTACTAGACTGGATCATGGGGTTATGCATGCATGATTTTTAGTTTCTTTGTTTTCATATCCTGTATTTTCTGAGAGAAAGTGTGTGTGTGTGAGACAACGAGAGAGAGAGAGAGAGAGAGAGAGAGAGAGAGAGAGAGAGAGAGAGAGAGAGAGAGCGAGAGAGCTGATGTTTATAGTTAGGGAAAAAACAAACTTCCATTTGGATAAGGAAAAAACTCTGAATTTATTGGCGTTAGGTCTTGCTTTTAGCTCTCCATCAAGCTTCCTTTTCCTGGTCCGTCTCCACCACCAAGTGTCACTACCATGCTTGACCGAGCCTGAGATGGACAGCGGTCTTTGGGGATTGTGAAAGTGATGTGATGGTTAGCAGGAGCCTACAAAACTGCAAGTCATGGGTCACTTCTGTCGATTCCCCAAGGCAAGAAGTGCAGGGAAACTGCGCTGACTCCTGGCAATCCAAGACCATTCGTCCAATGTGACAATTATTTTTGATAGTTGCTGACGCCCTCAGCTAGGAAAGACTGCGTATGGAGAATTGTTCACTATAGTGACATACACCGCGCTGATCGGAAAGGGAGTTTTTGTTTTGTCTATTCATTCATTTCTGTATTTTAGCATTCTTGTTGATTGCAGCCTGCTCATTAAGTTTCACAATGAAGGTTGCTATTTGATAACTCTTCATAGATAACAAAATCGAAAATGAACGATGGCATTTACCCAAAACTAAGGTGCCGGGGTCCTGGATGAAATCCAGGTCCCAGAGTTCCTTCCAGCTGGCGGGATTGTTAGTCTGGGTCAGCTTCTTTCTGGAGCGGCAACACTCCAAGGCAGAGCTAACAAACTCTGATCCAAGAGCAGGCCCAGTCTCACGTGCGCCTGTAAACCTTTGGCTGCTCATTGAACGCATGTGAGCATGCACGCGTGGAGTGTTTATGATTATAAACTGTCAGGTTCCAACCATGTTGCTCCATTAAACTGTTCTTTAAATATCAACTACCTTCTGTGGTCTAACTCACATACAGTTTGACATAGCAGCATTTCCATTTAGTCATGCAGCAACCACGTATGTAGATATTTACTATGTACTAGGTGTCCTGTAGCAATTATTAAGAAGTGAAATTTCCTTTAAAGAGACTCATGCATTGGGGAAGTTTGAGTTAACAAATGCAAGAAAGTGTTGTAGAAGATGTAACTATTTACATAGTACATTTAGAGGAAGAAGCTAATGTTAAAAGGTTACATTAAACCAATTTTTAATGTTCAGATAAGAAAATTGTATTGAATTCACTGCTATGAACTATTACTAGAAGATGAATTTATAGCCATTCATATTTTAGTAACTTATACTTATTACTCTTAGTCACTTAGTTTATTAGAATCTCAGTTTCTATATCTCTGAAGTTGCTTTGGTAATTCATATATTTAATATTAAAAATATATTTAGGTTAGGGTTATTAACAAATTGACATCAATGAATTGATTGGCCATATAAAGACTATGAATATAATATCAATTTGAACATATATTGAATACAGAGAGTTGGAACTATTATTATTAGTGATTACTATTTGGATAAAATGAACCATTAAGTACATAGATACATACATACTGTAAAAGAAAAATTTGAGAAGCAAATATGTATATGGGGTCAATGGGTGATAATGATCCATTATTATTTCTCAATATGAGGAAAGCTTTTATTCAGTTGCTAGAGCAGAGGTTAAAAGGAAGTTTTAGTGGGTGAATATTCTCATGTTTGAATGATCGATCATACAGTATGAGTGTTCTGAATCCTGGGTAAACAAATGAATAAATCTGAAAGTGTGACGTTTGTATGCTGAGACCCTCGGAATACTCTCCATGAATAATAATACTTGGCCAAGGCTATAAAGGACTTAACTGTAATTCCCCTACAATTAATGTTGTGTTTTTTCCTCCCTGAGTAAGTAGCTTCCATAGAGTTAGCTCAGATTTCACTGAAGTTTAAAAAACATGTGAGTGTTATGTGATCTTGGTGGTGTTGTTATTTTCAAGCGAGGGCAAAATATCTACAAATCACATAAAGTATCATTCAACGACAAACCTATCGGCTTAGGTTTTACCCTTTCCCAAAATTTCTCATATGAAATGAAACTAAAATCCCTTCCTTTGTTTTTAAAACTCCTTTGAGTCACATTTGCAATGTAAGCTCTTGCTCTTTTGCATGAAATCATTTGACTGCAAAAAGTATACATTTTCTCTGTCAATACAAAATTTTCAAAGCCCACTTAAACTCAGATTTCTAAAAAGCAAATAAGACCACGTTCTAAAATAGATGAAAGGACAGCTAGGTGAGGATGGCAGTCCATCCCAAAGAGCCTGGAAGTCAGTCAGAAGACCACCTTGCGACACTGTTAGTAAGTAAGGCATTGGGCTGTGAATTTAAGGGGAAAAGTATGTTGCTTTCTTTTGCAATGATTGAGGTATTGTGATTCATGATACTATAATTAAATTCGGGCAATATGACCTTAGTAAAGCAAGGTAAACTTTTTATATTTTCTATATTATAACTGTTTATGATGCATCATCAATTTCATTAAATATTGGAAATAAACTCTTAACCTAAAATCTTTCTCACTGCCATCAAGTCGAGGCTGACTCAGCAACCGTGTGTGGGCTTCTGAGAATGAAACAGTTTATGGAATAGAAAGCCTAGTCTTTCTCCTGAGGAGCTGCTGGTGATTTTGTACTGCACATCATGTGGATGATAGCCCAATGTGTGTATCCACTCCATCACCCATAAATTGGAGAGAAAAATGCACTTGAAGATTTCATATCATGTAAGAAGGACATTATACTTGGTAAAGTAGGGGGCAGTGAGAAAGATGAAGGCCTTCAACATGATGGATTCACACCGGGCTGCAACAGTGAGCTCAAGGGAAGGAACAATCCTGCGGCTGGGGCAGGATGGGGCAGGGTTTCCTTTGTTGTGCCTTGGGTCAGTGTGGTTTGGAACCTAGTTGATGATAGCTAGCAATAACAACACTCACACATTCATATAGAATTTAATTTCAACTTTGTAAAAACTTCGTGTAGAAAAATCTTACTCCAGTCTCTGGGGGTAAAGGGATTGCGGCTTAGAGACTTTATATAGAATAGAAAGGATTTTTTCTAAAATGAGATCTACGTATTTGGGGATTTATTTTTAGTAGTGCCCTAGTTTGAAAATGGAAACAATTCCTGATGATAGTTACGTCCCTCCTACCCTTCAGAAGGTGGCCAGTTTGAAAAGCTCTCAGCCTAGCAAGCCAACGACGCCGTTCTCCTGCTGCGTCACACAGGCTTCTTCTAAGTTGAGAATCAACTCAGCAACATTGGACGACAACCATACTTGGTATATAATAGTTTCTCAATAAATATTTATTTTCAAGATAAGTGTCAAAATTAAGAGATCTGAACATCTAAGATGTGACAAAGGCTTAATCCAAATTTATTTTAATCAACAATCATTTATCTTTTTATTCTTTTGATTCAAACTTTAATGTTATCTAATTTTTCAAATATTGTTGACTTGGGGTCTCAAGTACTACAAAGGTTAAGTCCTCAGCTTCTAACCAAATGGTTGGTGGTTCAAACCCACTCAAAGGCACTTTGAAAGAAAGGCATGGATATCTATATATAAATGATCATGGTTACTGACAGTCCTAAAAGCACAGTTGTACAAAGACCTTCATGGGGACATATTCACGATTTGTCATAATCGACTTGACATCAGCAAGATGTTTTACTGTCCATTTAGATAGGCCTAATGTTCTTCTCTAAATAACCCAGGAATCAATAATTCAGCAGCTACCAAGCAACATATTTGGACTCTCTGCTAAACCATTTATATGCAGTTGAGTCCTGTAGACCTACTGCATTTCTGCCTAACTTCCTGCTACAACTCACAACTATAAGCAATGCCTCTCTCTCCCCTTCTTGCTTCCGCATTTGTTTGTTTTCAAAAAAATAATGCTTTTATTTCCTCATGATTTTTTGCTGTGACTATTTTTCCTGCTACTTGTACCTTCCAATCCAATATTGCATGCTTTAAAGCAGGAAGGCTGTATGTCAAGGAAATATCATCTCACCATACGTCTTTAATCTGAATGCTCAGCAAATCATCCGAGAAGGTGGACTGTATGTGGAAAGTGGCATCAGGATTGGAGGCTTATGAATGACTGGCGATGCTCAGATGACACACCCTTGCTTGCTGACAGTGAAGAAGTCTTGAGGCGCTTGCTGATGAAGACCGAGGATCACAGCCTTCAGTGTGGATTGCAATTCCATGCAAAGAAAATCCAAACCTACACAACGTAACCAGTAGGTAACGTCATGATTAATGGAGAAAAGATGGAAGTTGTCAGGGATTTCGTTTTTCTTGGATCCACAATCAGTATACATGAAACAGCATTCAAGAGATCTAAGAGCACATTGCTTAAAGGCAATTGTGTTACTTTGAGCACTTAAGTGTGACTGACTGAAGCCATAGTAGATTAAACCATCTCATATATATGGGAAGGCTGGCCATTAAATAAGGAAGACCTAAGAAATATCGATGCATTTGAACTATGGTGCCAGCAAGGGTTATTTATTGAACGTACCATGGATTGCCCAACCAACAAACATAGTTGTCTTAGAAGAAGTACTGCAGGGTGCTCCTTAGAGTCAAGGATTGAGATTCTTTGTCTCAGGGGACATGTTCTCAGGAGAAGCAATCTCTGGAGGATGACATCACGCCTGGTAAAATGGGGGGGGGGGGCTGAGAGAGGGGAAAGCACCCTAGGAGATGGAATGGCGCAGCGGTTGCAACAATGGGCTCTGATATAAGAACAATTATGAAGCCGGAGCAGGACCGAGCAGTGTTTGTTCTCAGTACATAGGTTTGCTACGAGTCGCAAACAACTTAAGGGTCTCCACATAATTTCCATTGAGTCTCACCTACGGCACATCTCTACCTTGGGCCAATCTGGTGCTTCCTGAGGCCGGGAAGTGGTACCTTCTCCAGGAACACCCCCTGTTATGTCGCCTCTATGCATAGCAGCTGCCTCCCTCTTCTTGCCTCTTACACTTCCCAATTACTGGCCAGATGATTGTGTGGAATACTGTTAGAGTTAGTCTTCCTGATCCACTAGAATGTGCACTTTCAAGACAGCTTTATTCCTCGAGACTTCAGTGACATCATACTCAATAAATATTAATTTGTAAATCAAAAAGTGGTGGCACGAGGAGCTAACTATTAACCTTTTCTGTGGAATAAACACCCAGTTGCGTCACATTAGGAAACTTTATGACATAGTGGTGAACCTCTGGAACTGAAAGGTTGGAGGGTTCCATGGGGGAAAGATTGGCAGTCTGCTTCTATGAAGACTTATAACCATGCAAAACCCTGTGGGGCACATTGACGCTGTCTCGTAGGGTCACCATAGCATCGCCATGCGTTAGTGGCTACTTGGCAGCAATGCTTTCAGTTTGGGTTTTATTTTTATTTTTTTCTCATCACAATAGATTTTTCTTGAGGACTGAATTAGAAGCCGAGAGAGTGTTTGGGATGAGGTCAGTTTTCCCTAGTAAAATGGGGTCTCTTTCCCTAATCTGCTCATCAAGACGGGTACCGTTGGACGGAAAGCATGGGATATCCCAGAGGGGGACGAGGCAGTCCAGGCGGAGTGGTGTAGTAGAGTCAGAGGTCCTGTCAGGACTGAACGGAACTGTTTTCAGGGGCCTCTTCACTCTCCCTAATATGGATGGCTTAAAATAAAACCTAATGTAGAGAAATCATTTTTAAGCTTTGTTTAAAAGGGTCTGGGATTTGAAAAGCTAAGTTTTATGTTTTTAATCTCCTTTTATATACTTCAGTAACTCCTTAGGATTTAGAAGGCAGTAAGGCATTTGGTTATTGCAGTAAGTTGGAGCCCGTATTTTTACAAAAGCGTATTATCCTTAAACCTGTGCATACACTTTCAGCCATCCATTTCCATTCCTCTCCAGCTGCAGTCTTGTTTGCAGCCATTGAACACTCCAGCAACATACACGATATTGGGGACAGTGGTAGAGAGCATTGTTACATTTTTCTTATTTGGATTCCTGTGGTCAGTAAACATCAATAGAGCCCAAACGGAATAGAGTGTCACCTATTGCTGTTGAATGCATTTGAACTCATGACAATCCCTTACTGATTCAGTGGTAGAAGGCCTGCCTTTCTGTGGAAGACCAGAGTTTGATTCCTGGGCAGTGTACCTCATATGAACTCACGGCCTAATTGTTAGGGAAGGCGTGTGTGGTGCTGTGGTGCTTGTGTTAGCCCAGGGTCACTAGGAACTAATCCAGGAACACTGATGTATGTGTCTATCAGAGAGCAATTGCATATTGAGAAAAACATCCCAGCCTAGTCCAGGTCAAGTCCATATGTCCTATACTAGTCAATAATTCCTCTTCAGGCTTACACACCACATGCAATGATGCTGAGTGCAGGAAGATCACAGGCAAATGGGTGAAAAGTTTTGTGGATCCAGTGGTAGTGGAAGCATCTGAGCACTCGTGAGGGTCTCCATGTGACTCCTCAACAGGAAGGTGAAACAGAGAGAGAGTGTGGCCCTCCTTCAAGGTGAAAGAGAAGTTCCCAGAATCCTCATGAGAAGGTCACACCCACTAGGAGGTATTATCCAGCTGTGAGCCGATTGACCTTCTAAATTCCACCCCTTCACTCTATTTATCAAGTTGGCATGAAACTATGTAATTACCAAAATGCTGAACAAGTTTCAGCAGACTTTTCAAACTAAGAGGGGCTGGTAGGATCTACTTCAAAAGTTCACCCATAACATCCTATAGAATACAATGGTCCAATCTGCAACCAATCGTGATGATTTAGACAATGTATTTATTTTAATTGTGATCATCAAGAGCCGGGGGGCATTTCAATGGCAGTTAACATCAAGAATATATAAGGTATATCACTGGGCAATGAGGATTCAAAGGTAAAGGAGACAAAGACTTAGTAGATATCTGACATTTCCCTAGCTCCAAAATGAAGTCTTTAAAAAAAAATTCCTAATCCAAAGAGAATTTGAATTGATTGCTATGTGGCTTTTTCTTTCCATTTGTGTGACTTTGGGCTATATGTCACTTCCTGGTGCTTCAGGCGACTCTTTGTACATACAGATATTAATGATACCTATCTCATAGTATTGTAGTGGAGATGAAATGATATGTCAGGAATGCTTCGAACAGATGCTGGTAAATAGTATGTGACAATAAAGTATAACCAGGATTAGGTTAACAAAATGGATTGTGGATTTGTTTTTAGAAGGATCAATGGCAAAGAACTAACAGCATGAGTCAAAACACAAAGTCATGAAAGGCATAAAGTGTCAGTGGAATTTTCTGATAATAAAAGAGACGGAGGAGATGTCTTATAAAATCAGTTAGGTACCAGATGAGAAAGGGGATTATATTCCTGACCAAAAAATTCCTGACTCTAATATTTATATTTTCAACAAGTGAACTTTGTGTCTGTGCATTATAAGGGATGTGTGTGTGTCTGTGTATCTGTTTCTGTGTGTCTTATAAAGGGTTGTGGCAGAGGTGTCCGATTGGGAACTCTATTATAACAGTCTGTTATACACGATGGGAACAGGAGGGGGATCCATGTTGTCCAGGAAAGGAAAACAAGAGCCAGGGTTTAAATTCAAATAACTTACTAAGGATAAAACACCCTCTACAGATTTACCCTTTTCTTTTTACTAGAAAATAGAATGGCTTTTGGTAGAATCCTATTGTTTTTGATCAAATCCTTGTCCTAGAATTTTACCTTTAAGCCACCGAGGAACGTTGTAAACTGTAATTGATTAATCTTGTGCCTCACTATTTAAAGTAAATGGAATTTTTAAACTTGTTTTTATCATGGTTGTCTCTGTTTGGAAGTAATTTGGCAGACAAAACAAGGTGACAGACAGACTTCTTGCAGGAAGAACTAAATAAAAGGAAAAGCAGGAGTCAACATAGGAATTAAGGTTCAAATAAATATGGGAGAACATGAGTCTGTTCAAGCCAAAATACCGAAAGCAGGGTATAGCTAGTATAAAAATTATTATTTCAATGGTAATCAATGACATTTATTGAACTCTTCTATATCTTAGGTTAATAGCCTTTGTATTACACACATTATCTCATTCAGTTGTCCAACAAGTCTGTTAGGGAGGTACAGTATCCCTGCTTTACTGCTAAGAAAAGTGAGTCTCAGAAACAGTGTGTGCTTGCCTAGGCGAGTAGGAGTAATCCTTACAGGGCTAAATGTTCCAGGCAGAGTCTGACCCCAGATCTGATTCCAGAGCCCTCTGACCTAGCTAACTATACTGAGTGCACCCAGAAACTATTAGGAGCGAAAACTATGGGAAATGCTCACCAATGTCACATGGAGACAAGGACCATGCACTTGTTGCTCTGGGATCAGTCCCAGCACTCGATGACCCTGCGTATTACAGAGTGACGCTGCTCGATGGGGCTTTTGCTCTTTATTTCTTTAACTAGGGTAAACTGTTCTTTAGTTTTATAGCTTGAGTTCAAGGTTTAAAGATGATTGCTGGGCATTACATTTAGAGATTCCCTCAGTCTCAGTGGATCCAGTAAGTCTGGTTTCCATATGAATATGAAATGAACCCCCATTGGGTTTCCTTGGCAGTAATCTTTATGGAACATTTCCAGACCTCCCGGCTACAGTACCACTGGTTGGATTTGAACTGCAAAGCTTCAGTTTCACAGTCCAAGCAAACTGTTTGTGCCACCGGGTGACCTGTGTTCCATCTAACCTGGTTCCTCTGGTTAAAGTTGCTGAGGGCACACTTCAGAAGGAAGTGCCAACCTCAGCCTCCAAACTACCCTCATTTCTCTGAGAACCCTTTGGCACTCTCTCACCCGTTAACTCACCAGAGTTTTTTGTGAGCCCGTGTGTGTTCTTCCAGTCTAGTGTGACAAGTACTAATGTATAGGTGCAAAGCGTGAACAGTGTCACAGCAGAAAACATGTCCGAGTTGGGCATAAAAACAGGGATCTCTAATTGTGTGTCCCCGGTTAAATACAGTTTGGCTCTGTTAGCGTTTCCCTCTCAGAAAATGAGTCTTGTCCACTCACCTGTCATCAGCTAATGATTAGTCAACTCTTAATGTGTCACCTGAGATTTATGTACAGAAATAGTTCATCCCAGACTGGTTGCTTTCTTCTACCCTGGAGTGGTACAAATGACAAAGTGCTTGAAAACTAACCAAAAGGTTAGCGGATCAAGCTCACCCAGTGGCAACTTGGAAGCCAGCCCTAGCCATCTGCTTCCAAAAGGTCACAGCCTTGACAGCCCTTTGGTGCAAGCAGGTCAGCGTTACACACAGTTGCCATGCGTGGGAGTCCACTTGACGGCAATAGGGAACAACTGAAGCTGCGATTCTCTCCTCAGTCAGTTGATGTGTATTTATAGGCTGGACTCTCATTTTCACATTTCTTTAAATAAAACACGAATGTAAGCCTGATACTTCCCAAATAATCAAGCATCACCCAAATAATGAATTTTCTGATTTACTACAGTTTGGGAATATTCACATCGGTTTGCTTCCATTAGTCAGCATGGCATTGCATGACCATGCTGGGTTATTTCATATACGTCCAGGAGACAATCTATCTGCACTGTGACACAATTCATTTCAGTGGAAGCGAGTCATGGTGGCCGTGGGGAAAAGTCATAGTACCTTTCTTGTACCAGGAACACATTCCTGTTTGGTTCCATCTCACCGCAACAGCGGCTCTGCTCGCTCATGAGGTCCCCTGACGGTCTCTCACCACTGGAGGACCAATCTGGCATTTGTTCCAAACCACTGAACAGTGTCTGACTTGATGGACACTTGAACACTGTCTCCTTTCACAGCCCACTTTTGACCTCCAGCCGTAGAACGTAACTGCCGAGATGATTATGTACACATGTACTTTTAATGGAACTTAAGACTCAAGGATTTGAGCAGAAGCAACTTGGCTGTTTCCATCAGACTCCGGCTGAGTTGATACCGCCCACCCCCGCCTTTTTTTTCCAACATAGGCCTGGTGATGAAGATTAGACTGTGTGCCAGATTCCTGTGTTGAAGATCTTTTCTTTGTACGCTCTAAATTACTGTCTATAATTTCCTACTGTAGTACTACATCTATAGTTTAACAGTTATTACTACTCAGCATTTCTCTTCTGTGCAATCTACCTTTTTTATATGTAAGCTTGAAAGCACCAACTCGGTATTATTCCTATACATTTACTCATGTATCTTTTACTTACAGAATCCAAATACCTTGGCCAAAGCAAGGTCAAAGGCAAAACTCTTTAAGCTTAGCCTTAAAGCAAAATACTGCCAGTTCATTTGGTCTAGATTTGGGATGCCATGTCTACTTACTACTAGTTACATATGCAGAGTGCACGGAAAAACTTCCTTTCAAAAGTGCCAAGGCAGCAGGATACTCCTGGCTCGCTACACCTTCCCTTTCCTACCCCAATCCTCCATAAAACCGTTCCCCAGAGGATCTCACTTTCTATGCTCAGGAGCTTTGGGTAGACTGGGAAGTAGGCTCTGATGTAGCTTTCTTGGAGTGATCAAGTTAGAAGGCTGCAGTCTGGGACGTTGTAACAATTAGCTGGTGGGTTTTGGAAAACAAAGCCTTCTCCAGAGGGCATTGGGTAGGATCCTCCTGCTTTTCCGCAGCTCCTCCGGTATACCTTTCCATAGCCGTGAGGGTGGCTCCTGCTGTCCGGTACTGCTGAGTCTGTTCTGACTCAGAGTGACCCTAAGTCCCGCAGAACTTGGCCCCGGCTCCATCCGCACAATCACTGCTGTGTGAGCCTATTTACAATATGCTTTCTTTTTTTTTTTTGTTTTGTTTCGGCATGCTTTAATTTTGAGCTCGTGGAACATAAAAGAAGTTTGAAGGGGTAATACCAAGAATATAGGGTACATAATGTGAGGTTTCAAAATGAAATTTTCATAGGGCAGCCCTTGTTACCCTCACGCAGTGAGAGATTTCTAAGTCTCATAGAATCTAAAAATTTCATGTAGATTTTGCTTCTTGCTCCATAATGTAGATATCTGCTTTAATGTAAATGTAATGTTTTAAGATTGCTTATCATGGAGTGAAATTGACAAGTCAGATGATGTATTATTTTTAGTACACAATTCTTGGGATTTATATGTCTCCCAGCATGTGGGTTAATGTCCCTGGGTTGCACATTACCCCCTTTTAAGTTGTACAAGGGAACTCTAAGCTATAAGCTATGAGAAATTTTATTTTTTCCATTTCCTTATTTGTAAAATAAGAATGAAGATCGGCTGACAAATTGAAATAGTGTCCATAGA
Source organism: Tenrec ecaudatus (assembly GCF_050624435.1). NCBI lineage: Eukaryota > Metazoa > Chordata > Mammalia > Afrosoricida > Tenrecidae > Tenrec > Tenrec ecaudatus. The sequence continues at coordinate 105,860,310 of NC_134530.1, forward strand.
CAATAAAACGAAGCTCTCTAATAGAGAAATAATGGAATGAAATGGAATTGTTTGTGGGATCCTGAAGGGAGTTGCCTATTAAAAGTGTGTAAACATGCTTCCTCCATATTGTCATATGGAACAATAAAAACGACCAGGGGAGTGAATAAGAAAGTCAGCAGTGTCTCCGTGTTGCAAAGGAAAAGCGTGGGGACACAGGGAGCAGGAAATGTAGCCGATGCTTGTTTAGGAAAAGAGTTGGGATAACATGCCTTGACATCTTTACACAAAGAAGCAGCGCCTATATGTGAGGACATAGCCAAACTGAATCATATGAAGAAGCATGTGGTATCAGGATTGGAGGAAAGCCTATTAATCTGTGATGTGCAGATGACACAACCTTGCTAGCTGAAACAGAGGAGGAGAAATTGAAGGAAATGCTGATGAAGACCAAGAATTACAGCCTTCAGTATGGATTACAACTCAATGTAAAGAAGATTAAAATCTTCACAACTGGACCAATAGGTAACTTGCAATCAACAGAGAAAAGATTGAAGTTATCAATGATTTTATCTTGCTTGGATCCACAACCAATACTCATGGAAGCAGCAGTCAAGAGATCAAATGATAAACTGCACCGGATAAATCTGCTACACAAAATCTCTTTTAAACATTGAAAAAGAATGAGCTTACTTTGGGGATTGAGGTGCATCTGACCCAAGCCACGGTATTTTCAATCCCTTCATATGTGTGTGACAGTGGGACACTGAATACAGAATATACAAAGAATTGATGTACTTGAATTATGATGCTGGGGGAAATATTGAAAGTACCATGGACTGTCAAGAGAACAAGCAAATCTGTCTTGAAAGCAGTACAAGAAGAATGCTCCTTAGAGGCCAGGATGGTGAGACTTCATCTAACATACTTTGGACATGTTGTTGGGAAAGACCAGCCCTGGAGAGGGACATCGTGCTTGGTAATGCAGAGGGAGCAAAAAAGAGGAAGGCTCTCAAGGAGCTAGATTGACACAGGGGCTGCAATCATGGACTCCAACATACAACATTTGTGAGAATGGTGCAGGAGCAGGGGATGCTTCAGGCCGTTGTAAACAGTGTCAGTATGAGTCCGAACGAACTTTTTGGCACCAGATTATTTAGTGATTAAGCACTGGGCTGCTAACAAGATCAGTAGCGCAAAACCATTAGTTGCTCCTGCGGAGGTTTGCTGACTATTCCTATCAAGAGTTTCCATCTTGGAAACCCACCTGGGCAGTTCTATTCCGTCCTATAGGTTCACTGAGTCAACAGCAACTCTATGGAAGTGAGTTTTGCTTTAAAACAATAAAACATGAACCCTACCGAATATATATAAAACCTATCACATTATCTATGTATCCACACTGGAAAAATAGTGTTCCATATTTATGATTTTAAATTGGAAAATCTGATGAGTTTAATAAGGTGTTTTGTCAATGATAGACTACTGAACTGTTCTCAGATTTTTCCCCTACCCTCACATCTATCAGTCACTCACTCCTAGACATAAACACCCAATTTACATGAAAGCCGTGTTCATGCTCTGCACACATGGTTTTGAGAAATTTCCAGAATCCCTTTAAACATAGTGAAGATTAATTTTAAAGATTAATGTGTAGAGTTAAAAATATCCTAAGCTTTTGATTCAACACCAATCGAGATTAAGGTTATGAGCATTCACAAGCGATTTAATCAGTTGGTTGGTCTTGCGTAAACTCTCTCTTACTGGTTCTGTTATTCTAAAGAGCTCTAAGATAACTGTATAAGTATGACCTCTATATATTTTTAATTGCCACACTGTTTTAAGCCTAAATATTTATAAAAATGGAAGCTACGAGTCAGACATTTTTTTAGAAATACCACAACTTAGAAAGGCCTCAAGGATCAATTTTGCTAAAGTCTTTACCCACTCTTCACTTAGAGATCTTCTTTCCCATTTCTCTCTCTTTCTCTGATCATTGATCCTCTGGCTCCACCTGTCAAGCAACAAAGCAACCTTTGATTCCAGAAAATAAGTGAAGTACCGTGGCACGGAGCCTCCCATGGCATCTGAAAGGTCTCATCACTCTGGGTTTGCAGGAGTCAGCATTGCCATTAAAGACAATTGCTAAACAGCTCTGACTTCATTATTCTTCATTGGCATTAACAATTGCTCTAAGCAGTAACAAGATTATAACCCAAACCGGCAGCCTCTTATCTATCATTTATTTGATTTAATACATAGAGATGGATCTCTTTTAGAGAGCATTTGCTTTTCTTCCAAATCACTCTCAATGGAAACATTTACCCTAATGATGTGGATGAATTCCTTTTTGAATTATGTGGCAAGGTAGGAGACCCAGCCTTTCTGAGTTTACTTAAGCAGTTTGGGTCAATGGGCAGAGGAAGGATGATGAATGATTTGAACAGTGGTTGATGGCTTTGGGTGGGATGAGAAGGAGTAATGTTTGGAATGCCTTATTTGTTTGACGTGAGTTTATGGTATAAAATAATCCAATGCCTTATTTTTTTGAAGTGAGTTTATGGTATAAAATAATCCAATTCAGAAAAAGCTGGAGGCAGAAATTGAATCCTGGGCATCAAAATTGGTCATTGTCTTATTTAATCTGGCTCTGCTTTATTCTTCTTACCTATAAAAGTGTTCTTTGTGGCAATCTCTATCTGTGGGTAGTTCATACGCTCTGTAGCATCCTCTAACTATGCAAAACACATAGCGATCAGCGAACAGTTATTATTTGAATCTTAGTACAGCTCTAATAAGCTGTGTTTTATATTTAAGTAGCTTCTCGCCTGGTGGTTGCCCTTGGCAGACTTTGGAGTTTGATATCTCTTCACTCCTTAGTTTATATTTCATCTCTAAGTAATTATACTCTGTGCCCCTAAGCCTCAAAATCATCAAAATATTTAAAAACACACAATTAAACACTTCAGATGGCAGCATTAAAACTTCAGGGAAAGACATTCACATCAGAACAATGATGCCTCAAGTGGGAGCCTTTAGTCAGCTTCCTTCTTCTCTGAAAGACTCCAGGCGGAGGTTTCTGTACAGCGCGGGACATGCTGCCCTGCTTGTAAAAGCTCAGGGTGACCCGGACTCTAACAGTCTAATAATTTGGGATAACATTGTCAAGGGAGAGTCTGCCCTCAACGCTAACGAGAGAAAGCAATGATGATCTTGTGGTTGACAGCGGTGGATATGATAGCAGTGATCATGAGTGGATCCCTAGAACTACGTAGTTTGCTCACGATCCACATCAGCCCACTCGATCCTTACCACGACCCCACCAGGGAAAAGTTACAATCCTTTCATCTTACAGTTTAAACTACTGTGGCCCAGGAGGTCGTGCAGGGTCCTTCGGCTCGTGAAAGATGGAATAAGGATTGTGTTACCGTGAGTAGAGATTTGAAAAAGTAAGCTGAGCAGGTTCTTGAAGGTTGTCGCTGTTACTTACTGTTGACTTGACTTCTACTCGTCTGAACTTCTGTATAGCAGAATAATGGAAAGGTTCTGCGCATTTTCACCGTTTGCTGGTGTGAGTCTGCTGTAGTGGCCATTGCGTCAGTCGTTCTCATGGAAGATTTCCCTCTTTTTCATTGGCCTTTGACTTTACCAAATATGATGACCACTTCTAGCCATTGGACTTTACTCATAATTGGTCAAAATAAGAGATTAAAAAATGTCCCATCCTTGGGTCTAAGAAGCAGTCTGGTTGTATTTTTTTCTAATACTTGAATATTATTGTCATTTATTGCTGTCAAGTGGATTCTGAGTGGATGACTGCCACATAAGATTTTAAAGATAATTTTACCAGCAGAATATGAAAATTCTAATTAAACTACTAATTGGCATTCTACCACTCAGGAGCGAGCATACGAACAAGAAACAATGAAGAAGTTCAAGCAGCACTGAAAGCGTTAGCCAAAAATAAGACCCCAGGAATTGATGCAACATCAATTGAAATGTTCCAACAAGCTGATGAAGCACTAAAACCACTCACTCATCTATGTCAGGAAATTTGGAAGACCACTACTTGGACAACTGACTAGAAGAGATCCATTTTTGTACCCATTCCAAAGAAAGGAGGCCCACCAGAATGCTCAGCCTTTAGAACAATATCTCTAAAATTACATGCAAGTAATATTTTGCTGATGATCATCCAATGCTTGCAGCAGTACATTGACTGGGAGCTGCCAGAGGTTCAGGCCAGATTTGGAAGAAGATGTGAAACAAGTAATATCATAACTGTGGTCAGCTGGATCTTGGCTAAAAGAAGAGAAAACCAGAAATATGTTTACTAGCGTTTTATTGACTATGCCAAGGTATTCAATTATATAGATCATAACAATATATGGATAACCTTGAGAAGAATGGGAAGTCCCTAACATTTGATTGTGCTCATGTAGAACTTGTACATGGATCAAGAGGCAGTGGTACGAACGCAACGAGAGAATACAGCATGATTTAAAATGAGGAAAGGTGTTTGTCAGGGTTGTGTCCTCTCACCATACTCATTCAATCTGTATCCTGAGTAAATAATCAGAGAAGCTAGCTTATATGAAGAAGAATTTAGCATCAGAATTGGAGGAAGACACAGGGAATCCAGGACAGATGACTCCTTCAGGACCAGTGGTGAGAGTGGTCATGCCTGGAGAGTGTAGAGAATGTGGGGTAGAAAGGGGGAATCTACGTATAACCTTCTCCCTGGGGGATGGACAGCAGAGAAGAAGGCTGGGGGAGACATCGGACAGTGTAATATATGACAAAATAATAATAATTTATGAATGATGAAGGGTGCATGAGGTAGGGGGAGTGGGGAAGGGGGGAAAACGAACAGCAGATATTAAGGGTTCAAGTAGAAGGCAAATGTTTTCAGAATGATGATGGCAACAAATATACATATGTTCTTGACATAATGGATGGATGGATTGTGATGAGAATTGTATGAGCCCCCAATAAAATGATTTAAAAAAATAATTGGAGGAAGACTTATTAACAACCTGCAATATCAGATAACACACCCTAGCTTGCTGAAAGTGACATGCCCAACCCCCTCAGAAGGCACGATTCTGACTGGACCTCTGGTTCTGTTTTTTGAAGTTTCCCCAAGGAGACTAACAGAAATATGCTCAAATCAAAGCAGTGGTTTCTGTTAAATTCAGTTTAATTGAAAGCACAGAGGCCATCCCTCAAGGAAGGTCATGGTGACATCGTGCTTGGTAAAGTAGAGAGGCAGCGAACGAGAGGACGGCCCAACAAGACGGATTGACACCGTGGCTAAATCAATGAGCGCAAACCCAATAACAATTGTGAGGATGGCGCAGAACCAGCTCTGTTTCATTCGGTCATAGACAGAGTCACTATGAATCTGACACAGATTGACGTCACCTAACAGCGGCATCAACATCAACAAGGAGACCAAGACAAGTGTATTGCTGAAAGAGCATGTCTGTAGCCATCCCCTGATTGATTGATGTATCCATCCCCTGATTGATTGATGTATCCATCCCCTGATTGATTGATGTAGCCATCCCCTGATTGATGTAACCATCTCCTGATTGATGTAGCCATCCCCTGATTGAAACAACGTGTTTGCCCAGGCTGTGTTTGGAATAAACCAGTATATGAGCTGGATCCCTGGTAGCAATGCTTTTGTATGTTGCTCAGCATAACCTGTCATTTAAAAGAATAGAGCCTCCTTGTTACCATCCTTAAATATTGCTGTTATCCTCGGGTTTCGAGAAGGTGGCCTTTCCAAAGGCCTATATTCCAAAGCACTTCTAGTGGGTCCTAAGCTATCGATCTTTCCACCAGTAGTTGAACACTTAAGCAGTTGTGCTACTAAGGAAACACACACACACACACACACACACACACACACACACACACACACACACACACACACACCCTCTACTACTGAATCAATTCCAACTCTTAGTGAGCAAGTGATCCAATCCTTTATGCTTTTATTCCTGCCTCTAACATAACATGCTCTCAATAACCTTCCCTTACCTCCCCAATCGGTCTGACCATGTGGCTTCCTGTTTCCTTCGCATCCTTTAGGTGGGTCCAGAGCAGCTCTGGCCGTCAATAAAGTCATTATTCCTGTACTTGTGTTCATTTTAGCAGGCCAAAGTGCTTGAGATCATAGATGCTTTCCTTTATTTCTCTATCTCAGGACACAATACAGAGCAGGGACCCACATTGGTGTGATAGATAGTTCCATGAATGAGAAAATGTGTGTGTGTGTGTGTGTGTGAATAACATGTTTTCAAGGGAAATGTAGTCTGTTGCTGCTCCCGTCATTCCCTTAGGTCTCTGGATAACTTGCTCTTTTCCCCTTTAGTGTTTAGATGCTCATCATTCCTTTTTAGACGGCTCTGTGCGTTCTTATTTTTTATAATTAGCAACCGATTAGCAAGTGAGGCAAATAAAGCCTTCTAAAACTGTCGTTCTCTATCAGCAATGGGGTTAATTTAGTGGGGACAGGCAGCCTTAAGAAAAAGAACGGAGGAGCAGGGTAGAGAGGAATGAAACAATGGCTTTCAGCACACCTGGAGAGGAGAGCGCCGTGTTGTGTCAGACAGCTACATAAATGATCACTGTGGCCGTCGTGCAGTTACCATTGACTTGGCTCCATCCCATGTTCAGCAGCACCTTACTCTGCCCATCCGGACCATCTTCATAACCCTGGTGTGTTTGGGTCCATTCCTGTGACTGTGTGACAGTCCACCCCCCTGAGGGCTTTCCTCATTGTCACCGGCCTTCTCTTCTACCAGTTATGTTGTCCTTTTCTATCAATTGACCTTCCTCGATAACTCGTCCAAAGTAGGTTAATGGAAGACTCACTATCTTCACTACCAACGAACATTTGGTTTATGTCTTCTAAGACTAATTTGGTTTATGTCTTCTAAAACTAATTTGTCTATTCTCTGGTAGTCTATATCTTAAAATGTGTCTTAAGAAAGACTTCTACACGAGATTGCTTACTTAGGGTAATGCATTTGCAAATGACCACTACCCACACTGGAAATGTATTCTGCATTGTTGCCTGATACACATCTGAACGTGTCCTAGGTTGCTATGTGAAATGCGAGGCTACGTAAAAAGTACTGACGCACAAATTTTAAAAGCCTTGATTAATCAAAAGCATAAAATGTGAAGCCACTACTTCCTAACATATTCTCTGTCTAAATCTATGCGTTTCTGAAATAGATTTTCCATCTCTAACTCTGCCATAATGAATTCTCCATTCTTTAATCTACACCATGTCAAAATGGTAGTCTTGGCATCCATAACGAAATCAAATAGAGTTCCATTTCTATGTTCTTTGAGTTTGAAAGTGAAAAAAGGAGGCGTCTGAAGGGGCAAGGTCCTGGTCGTAAAATGGATGGGATGAAGTTTCCCAAGGAACTTTTTGTGGGACAGCCCTTTCTACTTTCAAAGAATGAACAGGGCAGCATTGTCATGATGAATAAAGAAGAATAAATCCTTCGTATAACTCTCCTGGCCCTTTTCTCACCAACGCAAGTTAGCAAGTTTCTTCAGCCTTCTTGTTGAAAGCCCCTATAATCATCCTGAACCCTCTGAGAAACTCTCTCAGGGCTACTTTTTGGAAGCCCTCAAACTAGTCACCATCGCCGTCTGTGCTGCCCTTCCTGCGCTGAATGACATTGGCCTGCAGACCGCCGTGTGGATTGGACTTGTCCGTTTGGGAAGGCATCCTCAAGAGAGTAAGACAAGTGGTTCACGGAGAAAATGTGTTTGTCATTCTACCTTGATTGAAGAGATGTGATTGAACAAGTTTCATATGGAAAAAACTCTTTCAGGTATAAACTTAAACCCCAGTTGCAATATGTCTACACTGATCCTTATATATTACCTATTGTTTGAAATGAACTGTCCAGTAATGTTCTAACATTCCAATATGTTACTTGTGGTCAAAATCCACTTGCTCTGATGGACAGTTTGTAAAGTCTCATACATAGTCGGCACCCTGGGCAGAAGTATGACCAGCGTTGAACAATGTAACCTTAGTGCAGCTGTTCCAACATCATCTCATCCAAAGTACAAGTGCTTCAGGGAATGGAGACAGGAGAAAAAGAAACCAGATTTTATTTTTTAACGTAAGAATGAGAACTCAATTCTGAAATTCACTAAATTATTTTACTTCACTCATTTCTTTAAATATGCTTCTCAAAGTGTTAAATTAAAAAGCACTACTGTTCTAGGTATGTTGTGGATGCTCTCTTTGTAAGAGTCAGTGAGATTAATACAAGATTTAAGCTTTTACTTGCCTTGAAGGAGCCCGACTTTCCTGGGGAATTCCTTCAGGTGCAGAACCCCGTCCTACACAGCTCAAGGAGATAAGACAGTTTTGACTTCACATGCCAAACTTTTGTCTCTTGTCACATTTTGCTGTGACTCTGCAGTGCGAAACAGGAGTAGCAAATTAAAAACACTCTTAGAAAATCCAAGACTGAACAAATGCCCATGGAATACTGCCCTCCTGCTTGTGCTGTTTTTCCTGTCCCTCCGGTTGTGTCCTTTCTCTGTGCGTGACGACAGTTGCTGCTCAGGACAACGACGAGGCTGTCTTCTCCTGTACAGACTACAGTCTTGGAAACCACAGGGCAGTCCCACTGTCCTATAGCCAATCGACTGGATGGCTATGAGAGGTTTGTGAGTGGGCTGGAGTACCTCCATCCGTCCTCCTCCACCAATGCTGCATCCTAGACCTTGCTCCTCTGCAAGGCTGACATATGACCTGCTGCTTTCAGCAGAGCTTCCAAATGAAGAACAATTAGAAAGCAAGCCTTGGGAATCTATCTGAAAACCAGCTAATGAAGCTCCATGGATCACAGCTGTCTGATATGAAGGGTTGCTTTATATAGGAACCAACACAAAAGTAGCTAAAAAACAAACAACACTCTATAGACAAAGGGCTAACAACAGAGCTGTTTCCATGTCGGGGTTCCTATTTAGCTCCCTTGCCCTGAGCCCCGTGGTCTCCCGCCTAGGGGCTGCGCCACCTGGAAGGTTTCTCCCAACCTTGGCCGTGCCTTTACAGATGACCCCTTTGCTGTTGGATGCCTTCACTGCACACCACTTTTAGTTTTGGTTTTTAACTCTTTTTGTTTTTCTTTTAGGACCCTGTAATGCTCCTGACTCGTGTCTTGACTGGTTTTCTGTCACACACAGTTGAAACAATTTCATAAGACTTATTTAATTTTATATAGCTCCCAGGAGACCATTTTATTAATCAATACGGAAGGATATCTGAAACCACAACTTCTAGTTCCCGCAACTGTTTTGTCTCTATCTATTTGATGGGCAAAGAGCACAGTTAATAGTTGCTATCATGGGTGATGCTGGTCATGGCCCCTGAAGGATTCGGTTGGCGTTGTTAGTTACTCAGTTCATTGGGCTTTGCGGTCAACCCAGTGGTCTGTATCTTGGGATGAAGAATCTGTATCTTTGGATGAAGTATAAGGAAACTCACTACCTTGTTAAAAAAAAAAATTAACGCCAGCCTTAGCTTTGTGAATCATTTTTGAGTTTTATAATTTTTTTTTTTTCGCAAAACAGGTCTGGTGTTGTAATGGTCACAGATTCTAAAATTGGTGGTTAGAACAAGTGAGTCTGAGAAAGCAAGATTGGCGATGGGCTTCTGTACAGATTCTAGCCAAGAACCCCCTGGGGAGCTGTTTCACTGGGTCTCTTGGTGTCACTGTCAGCCGAAATCAGTTCAGTGGCGCCCAACAACGGCCTGTTCTCAGGGGAGATGCAGCCAAAGCCATAGCGTAGTCAGAGGCTGCTACTCATGGCCTGTTGTGTACCAAGACCTTGGACCGGATGAGGATTGTACTAGAGCTTTAAGTTAGATCGTCATCTGGTTATCAGAGTAACTCAGAAACATCCCTTAGTTCAGTTCTAGAGATGAGGAAGCTGAGACTTGAAGAGGATCCTAGCTCTTCCAGGGTTGCCCTGGTCACGTTCAGATGTAAGATTTGAATATATCTCCACTAACTCAGGTGCTCTTTCCACTATTTTATCACCCAAAGGTGTACCCCTACACACACACACACACACACACACACACACACACACACACACACACACACCCTTTTGTCATCACCTATACCATCAAAGCTTTAAACATTTTCTTCTTTTTTTTTAAGTCAGATGTTACATAAATTGCAGCAGGGGAGGAGTATAATGTGAGATTCTTCTTTCCCTCAGTGGTAAAGTAGCAGCAGGCATAAATCCAAGCAAGACAAGATGGAAGAGGAGTAAATTAACTAGAAGTGGCCTGGGGACTCCACCCCTACCCCATGAATAGCAAAACAAAAGTGGGATATTCTGTGTTTTCGTTATTGAGTCGTTTGCCCTAAGGCCCAGTGAAATTGTTCCCTCTTGATTTCTGGCATTTGGTCCGGTTTCAATGGAGAGGCAAGGTTTGACCATTGACCAACTGAGTGACTGCTAGATCGTTTCAGCACAAACTGTACCTGCCTCCGGGAAGCAGCTTTCCAAACGTGTCCACACTGGGTGAAGTCTAGAAGAAAGAAAGCCAAGGAGCCGGTCTGAAAACCAACCATGCCTTCTCAGCGTGAAGTTAGAATGCTTTGCCTTTTCTGAGAAAGCCGGTTATAAATTTAATTTATGAAAATAATTCCACAGGCCGAAAGCAGCCATTGATTCTTCATTCTGGTTCCTTGGGAAGTCCTTGCTGTATTTGATACGGGGAACTTCAAATCGTCTCCTTTTATCATTTAAATATCATACCAGTTGTATAGGGAAAATGGGTAAATGGTGACAAATTTGCTGGGAAAATATTTAGGATTTTAGCAGCAGAGTATTTTTCAATTTTTTTGTTAGGGAAAAAATAACTTCGTTGACAGATTTTCCCTCTAGGTGAGATTTTACATTTTCCCCCTAATCTTTGTTTTTCTCCCCCTACCCCCCCCCAAAAAAAATGTTTCCTTGCTTCTTTGTGAATGGGAAAGGGTAAATCATGATGCTCCGGGTACGTGGTCTTTCTTAACCTCTGGAATGATTTTCTTTAACATAGTTGTTGGAAAGTTGGCTGTTACCTGCCAGAAATTAAAAGAACCAATTTTTCATCACTTGTTAAATAAACATTGAGAAATCAGCATTCTATAAGGACCATTAGCTTATGTATCACTGTAAAACGTTTTATGACTCTTGGTATAAAGGATGTTCATATAAAAATAAATTGTGTTGTAACAAACATTTCTCCCTGTCATAGTTTATAATGGCCTTAATCTAAAATAAATCTAGGTCAAATATTGTTACTCTCCTGAGAAACTGACCTTCAGTTTCACGTAGTTGGGCTAAACCATTGCGATGATGACACCGTTTCAGAGATAAGAGCTATGAACTCATATCAACTCCTCAGATCATCTTTTATTTAGAAGAGGAGAGATGTCTCAATGAACTGAAAGTGCTCTTGAGTGACCCGTTTTATTGATGTATCTATTTATTCTGTCTACCTGTTCAGACAAGTACCAAGAAGAACCTTACACACAGTTTCCCAGGATTCTTGTTATAGCAACTGGGGACATACAGATTAAAAACCATGAGCAGGTAGTATTTTACATCTGCCAAGTTAGAAAGCATTTTTAAAGTGTAATACTACTCATGCAATATTGGTGAAGCCGCTGACCTCATGTAAACTGTTAGTAAGAAGGCGCTTACCTTGGGAAGTGTTTGGCAATACACCAATACTACCATTGCATCACATGGATTCCAGTTCATATTGACCTTCCAAAAACACCAGTATCAGCAAGTCAGTTCTGTCTCTGAGCGACCCGATAGAATAGAGTGAACTGCCCTTGTGGTTTCCAATACGGGATTAGAAAGCCTCATCTTTCTCTGGTGGAGTAACTAGTGGGTTCAAACTGCTCACCTTGCAGTTTAGCAGCCCCACATCTAACCCACTAAGCCCCCTAAGCTCCTTCATAGCAACCTGAGAAATCTCCATATCCTTTGATCTTAGAATAATACTTTTGGGAATTTGGCCTAAGGAAATAATTGAAAAGATAAAAAAGATGAGATGCTTATCATAGACATATTTTTAGTAAACAGCTAGAAATAACTTAAATAGTCATCAATGGATATTAATTGATTTTGTTAATCTGGTTCAGGTTACATAAATGAGGTATAATTAATCATATGTAAAATTTTATGCTATGAGGCTTAGTGAAATAGTACTGATTACAAGCATTTAAAAATTATTGCCTGCATACCAAGAAAGGGCATTTTTGTGGAAATATGTCTATACTCTGCATTTAAATTTCATTTTATTGATAGCAGTACAAATTTCAATCTTTTGTTTTATTGGAATTTTTGCAGAATGTTGCAGTTGTTTAAGTATGAACCTCTGAGACTCCAAAGTATCAAGGATTAGGAAAATTAATATTTAGATGATTTAATTTAAGCAAAAAGAAATCAAATAGATGTGCAAAAGAATACTTTTCCAAAACAATCAAATGTCCAAATTTTGCTCTGTTAAATTTTTCTATATTGCATGTGGATTGAGAAAGTCTAATCAGACAATGTAAACGAATGTCATTTTCTTTAAAATATTCAAACCTCATATTTTATGAGATTTTCACAGCTAACTACTGAAATGTCCTCATACACAGGAATGGGATAAATAGGAAATGTGGAGGGAACTTTACCCCAGAAACTAGGACAGAAAAATTAAAATGAGAGTAGATGATCTATCCTTGTCCGGCTTGCATCACACACACAAACATATCTCAGGGGGGAAAAGAAAAGAAGAAAAAATTCGATTGGAAACTGTCTAAATACCTGAACAATAGAGGGTTACTGAAGTAAAGCATACAACACTCCTGTGATGGACTCTGAAATAGACATTGAAAGGGAAGTTGAAAATATATATTAATAAAAATGGCTGCAATTTTTAATTATGTGGAAAATTAGGATATGAAACTATGAATAGCATGTGATTCCAAGTTTTATACCCCTCCTCATAGGACACATAATTTAAAGATACATATAAACTTGTCCACTGTAGTTGTCCGAAAATTAGAATACCAAGCAGTTACGTTTTTGTCTATTCATATTTCTGTTCTCCGGTTTGTTTGTTTTTGCTCACATGCAGGTGCTCTACTAAAATAATCTGGATAAGGTTCTGTGCAACAATTACTTCTTAAATTGAATTTAAGGCAGCACCAGATAAGGGATGATTAAATTATAGCCTAAAGTCTTTATGGGAAAAGGGAGCACTATAAACTGAAGTAGAATGAAAATTTTAATTGCATCTATTGAATAAAAGTCTACAGGTGCCTAAGTAAAGTATGATAATTAAGAGATGCATGGTTTATATTGAAATGCCAGATAATGATATTTATCTATTTTCAGTTATTCCTGGCAAAACTCTCATATTCTTTTTATTCCTCTAAATTAAAAGATACAAAATCATGGTATTACACATACCAAAGATCAACTCTTCTTCTCTCCTTCCTGCTTTGAAAATTTCTGTGCAGATTTTTTACTTCATCTCTTTGCATTTCTCTAGCTATACTCAAAATCAAGTTTCGGAGTCTCTTCTGACATCCACTTTGGCTCTCTGTCCTGTGTTTTTATTGACCATTTACTTTCTTTTCATGATGCTCTTGTTAGAGAGCTCTGGTGGCATAGTTGATTGTATTAACAGGACTTTTTAGGCATATAAATATTATCTGATCACATCGGCATTATACTCCGAGATTGATCTTGAAATATTATTTTGACAAGACTGCCACCCTGTTTCTTGTGAATTAGTTGTGCTTGGCGTAGTAAACCTAATTTGGAATAACCAGCACGAGTCCGTTGCGGCTCACTAATACCTGGAATATAAATATTTATGCGTTCCATTTCATTTTGATGACTTCCGGTTTACCTAGACTTATCAATACTTCATGCCTTCAGACTCGTGGGAGTTTCTCATCTATGTAATTGAAAAATACCCCCCAAAAAACTATAGAAATTTCTCTTGAACTTTTTTAGTGTTTTCAAATAAATATTGTTAAGTTGGGGGAGAAAGGGAAGAAAGGAGAGATATGACTGGTGTCACGCAATGAAAAAGCATCAGTCTTAGGTCCCTGCTGCCGCTAATTTTCCCACAGTTAGTATAAAAGAGGAAGCGTCACAGAAGTGTAACATATGACCAGATTATTAGTTCAGTAGTAAAAGAATCTTACTGTGTCAGGTCCAAATTATTGCCTCTTTTTCTTTTATATTCACCTGGCTGATCAGAATGGACGCTACAAGACATAACAACAACATGTATTACAAGCCAAGAGAGGGTTTTGCCCTAATAAAACATTGTTGTTGAAAGACATATCTATCCCTGCCTATTTATTGCTACCCTTAAACACAACACACCTCCTCCTGTTTCCTTTTTCATTCCCCTCGTCATTCATATTTTGTTGTTTTCTTGTGGATTTCAGAGACGATAGCTAATAGTACAATACATCAGATTGCCCCGGGACCCAACACAGAGTCTGTCATAGTGTCAGCTCTCAGTAAATGCTGAATAAATTCAATTCAGAACCCTCGGGAAGAAAGCCACAAATTTATCAAATAATTCACAAAGAGACATATCTCTGGCAGCTAATCCAGTTAGCCGTATTAAGGTAAGCTGAATCCAGAGCATGCTTCAAATCATATCTCTTCTTGCTAAGTTTTGTTTCATGGTTGGAACACTTGTTTCTCAGTATGTTGATCAAATGTGACTTGAACCAGGGAGATTCACAATAAATAAAACCAGGAGGCTTATGAATGATGTATAAAGCCCACCAATTTAATGATAGGTAAGGCAAAGGCAAGAAGCTACTTTATTTCAGAACGGCCAACGCCTGGCAGTATAATGCAGCCATGGGAATATTGAGTGCCTGTGACTAGTTTGTAGCATGCTCTTTGAATGAAACGTGTTTAAAATGTTCTGACAGGTAGTTGATTTTTTTTTTTATTATTAATGGCGCTATTGTTTGAGGTGAGTCCAAATGAAAATGGTCCCTCTTCCTCCTCCGGCATTTGCCCAGTGAGAATTATATCAGGCAGCTGAGTGATATTTCCAATATTAAGCACTTTTTAGTAGCAGTGAAATAATACTTTTTAAAAAACCATTCTTCTTCATGACTTGCTTTCTCTGTAGTCTAGATTCAGTAATAAATTAAGCAAATGAAAATGATGTTTTGGGTTGCTACTGTGTCTAACAATGTGATTCTCTGACTCACTCACTACAAACATATCGTAATATTATTGGGTGGAAATTGGAGCTCATGGGTCAAAAAGTCCTAAGTGAGGCCAATTGCTTCTTGGCATCTGGAATTGGAATGACACGGTAAATTGACTAGTCAAAGCTTAGTGTCCTCTCCCACTAGGTCGATTCTATTTCTGCATATATAAACCAACATCCCTTGTTCTGTTTATCCACTCAATATAGACACATAAAAAGCTCTACTTGTATCAGTTGTGATCATTTTCAGCTGAACGAAGAAAGCTCTAAATGAAAATGAATTAAGCAAAAACGGAGGTTATTATCTCACAAACTAAAAATATGCATTCTTCTTTGTTGCTCTATTTACAACCGATTTTCTCTCACAACCCCCACCCAAATCTAACAAGACTTGACTTTCCCAGCAGTTTATTCAAAAGCACCAAACCTCACCTCTTTATACAAACAGGGCCTCATGTCCAAGAGGGAATCACTGAGGCCAAGGAAGGACTAGAGTCCTTAATTCTCTCCTGGAGTTAGGATCAGTGGCCCACAAACCTCCTGGGGCAGGGGTGATTTGCAGGTAAATGAGGGTGGAGGTTAACCATGCTCACGAGAGGCCCGATAGAAATGGCCGCTACAAGGAGGGACGTGGGTTGTTCTCTTTTTCCTCTCAGAATTTCATCCACCAATCTATCTTAATGCCATGTTACCAACTTCAGCTTAAAGAAAACTGCTCAATATGCCTTACCTAGATTCAAAATGTCGCTTGTCCCGCATTACCTTTTAGTTAACACACTGACTTCATGGCAACCACCCGGATGGCCCACCTCCCACTCTGGGCAAAAGCAAGTGCTCATCGATCTTTGGGGTGCTCCTGCCCCGATAGCTTTGCCGGGAATGTCTGTCTTGACCCATCACTGGTGCTCAGTGTTTTGAAGGGCCAAGTTGAATACCATATCCATGAAATACCCACTAGTTTCCCCTATTTAATCTCCATACTGCTTTGCATAAATTTGTCTCACGTAACTTCCTGTTTACTGTATTATCAATTACAAAATTGTAATTAGCTATATTTTTTGTTGTATGTTTACTGTGAGCGTAGTCCTGTTTTAGGTATTCAATAATTATGTTTTTCTACGCTGTATTATTGTTCACAGCATTCTTGCTTTTTTCTTTTTAGCCAATTAAGATCCTTGAAATTAAGATGCTTAAAAGGGGTGGCTTATCCATAGTTGGCAATGGGCAAATGTCTCCTGAATTTTCATTAATGTTTTCCATTTATTGAGAATCAACTTTTATGATCCAATTTTACTTCAGATTCCTCTCAGCAGAATATGGTGATGTGAAAATCATTGACATCTATCAAGTGTTTGTTTACTCCCTGACTGTTTAAGTGAGATAGACAATAAAAATATCTAAATAGTTTAGGATGAACTTCCCCTCTTTTGTTTTACTATCCTAGATCTTCTGACATCATTTTCTTATTTTGTTCTTTTCTGACATTATCTTAAAACTCAGTTTGTAATTGGACTTCTCAATGTGTCTTTTAAAAGGATGTCTAAATTCTGTGTAAAAACTTTAGGGGAAAACATTAGTGACTTTTCTCAGTAATTCCACATGCCCAGCTGTTGACCCATTGTTAGCAGACTGAATTTCACACCGTTCTTCTGCCAGCGAAGGGCTGCGCAGGCCTATTAGTAAATAAAAGTATTCAGTGATCCCAGCAAGTTCCATGCTTGGTGTCAGAAGTATCAGGTCATTCAGAAATACCATTGATCATTTGCTTTCATTTGTGTGTTTGTGATTTCAATTGACTAACGTCTCAGGTGTATACATGTATACATTGAGTCTAAACACTTGAGGCCTAGATGGATGGGAGTAAAAATTCATTATCTTGGTCTCAATCATACTGCATAAGGACGAGGTTTCTCGTGCAGTTTTCCTTCCCTGGACAAGAGTCAGCTCTCCCCGCTCTTTCGTTTTGGTTCATTTCCTTTCAGGTTCGGTTTCCCGGTATCTTCCTCCTCATGATGAATGTGTCACTGAAATGAAATGGTTGCCAGTGGAAGTTCATTGAAATGGACAATAGAATGACCTTAGCGATCTGTGTGAGAATTGTTCCGAGTGTTTCAGACTGCAGTGGATTGACTAGTATAAACAATTGAGTCGTTAAAGTCTGGTGAGCGCATGGTGCCTAATGCTTCAGAGTAACACCATCCAAATTCACACCCAAACCCTGCCATTCACTAGCTATTGCCTGACAAGTTACTAAATCTCTCTATCCCTCAATCTCACATTTATAAAATGGGACTAAGTAGAACATTTTAGAGGTTTTTGTGTGGAGTAAATGAATTCAAATGGGCAAGTCACTTAGAAGAGTGACTCAGTAAATGTATGGATTAGGTGGGTCTCAGTCAGTAGTTAGAGTTGACAGTTGCTGTCAGGTCAGACTCACTTCTTGGCAACTGTATGCACAACAGCAGGAAGAACATACACAATTCAGTGTCGTGTTAGCTGTTTGATGATACACGAAGACAGTAAATCAAGACGACTTGTGAAGATTGGCTATGAAAATTGTCAAATATGGTGCAGGGATTAAGGAGTTTGCCCTCACTCGCTCACATAGGTGAAAGAGGAATATTTTATATGCTGGAGGGAAGGAAATGGTTCTTAGAGAGTGACACGTTGAAGCTGTAGGGAAGAGAAAGTGAGTGAGGAGATAACTAGGAAAGGGATGGACGGACGGACGGACGGATGGATGGATGAACTTTCATAGAAGGTGCTTCGTTTTTCTAAGATTGAGGGTGTGATGGAGGTGATAATGGAGGAACATATAAAAGATGCCAATCTATGAGTGGGGAGGAGAAATGGAAACATTCAAGACTTATTTCTTGCTTTCTTGGTCAAGAGAAACAAGCTGATCTGCTGGAAAAGAAGAGGTCAAAGGGAAGACAGAAATGAGAAACAGGGAAAGACTGATGCAGGAAGAAATTAAGAAGTCACGGAGAAGTAACTCCTGTGGACACTATTGCTCTTGCTAGATGGACAGTCTAACAAAGGCTGTGAGAAGTCAGAAATTGTGCTCACTAAGTGAGGCAGTGGTGTCTGAAATTAGACCATTTGAACATATTTTGGGGGTCTACATTATAAAGTTAAAATTTTGTTGATTTTTCACCTGGAAAAAATAATTTATTGGTCTCATATTTTGATTGATTGAATCACTTTTCATTTTCCTATAAATTTGCTATTAGAAAAGTAAGGAGCCCTGTTTGCACAGTGGGTTAAGCATGAGGCTGCTAACCTCAGAGTCAGGAGTTCAAATCCACCAGCCACGCTTGGAAACCCTAAGGAGTGGTTCTACTCTGTCCTATAGAATCACTATAAGTAAGAGTCAACTGCATCAACTGCAGAGTAGTGGTTTTCTTTCAGCATAATGAGAGGTAGAATTTTAGAGTTGGAAGATTTAAATGTTATCTTTATACCACCCAGTTCATCCTGGAACTTACCTATAAATGTAAAATTAACCTTTTTAAATTTGATTTGTGAATAGATTGGATTCCATTTGTGTAGGATCTTTGAAGTATGAATTATATCTTCATGTGGGTGTTCTGGTGGAAGAAATGATGTATTTCTCAAAATGCTCCCACCACCCCACCCTGCATGCCATTTACAATCTCATTTTGCAATGGTTCTCATCAATGTATAGAATATTTTTCTCCTTTTGGATCTGATCTAACCTTGTGGTTTCATTGGATAAATATTGCACCATATATATCCTGTGCAAAGACCTTGAGGGATATTGTTGTTCCTATGAAGGGGCTCCAGAAAGTTTATGAGAAATGTCTCTCGCTTTCAGTTTCATTTCCATGAATTTTTAAAGCCTCCTTCAATGATCTCCCTGTTGGAACCTTAAGCTACCATATTTATAAACCACTGGGGAGGTAGGCTAGGTAGACAGAAGCCTTATGTGATCCAAGATCACAAGGAGAAATAGACTCAGGCGATTACCAGCTGGATCAACTAATCTCTTGGGATTAGTTGCACTGAATAGATTACTGATTCCCGTAGTTGCACTAATCAAACACCCGCTTCCTCCAGCCCCAAGTGGAGTCTTCCCAGCCAACACGATCTAGAGTAGAAGCGCCTTCACCAGTGAACTGTGTTGCAGAATCTGGAGCAAATACATTGTGGCCATGGTTTGAACCCACTCAGTCTTGAGACACTTCGTACACTGTTAAAACACATGGAGGGTGAGAGTCTTGAGAGGGGGAGACAAATTAAAAGACCACAATCACCCAGGCTGCACCAGGTGGTGGGCCAGTGAGCCTGGAAATAACTTTAGGAGAGGATGTGAGAAAACAGGTGAGGTTCAGTATGACCCGGTGATTGCGTGAGGAGGCAAAGGTAAGAGAGAAACCAAATATTGTTATAAAACTCTGTTTCTGGCAATAATGTTACTGTGGCTAAAACCATGGTCTAGTTAAAGTGGATTTTTGAAGACGGTAACTCTAGTTTATCATTATTAGATTTTAATGTCAAAACCTAAAGTCCATGTGAAAATGCTCCATTAGCAGCGGCAAAGCCAAGGACAGAGTTGGGGCTGCTAGAGGTCTTAAACAAAAAGCAGCCCTGCTTTCCTTTGGTTCCTGCCTGAAGGGTACTTTTGAACTCTTTTCTCCTGCCCTCAGCAGCAAAGGTGGAGACATCCAGCCAAGGCAGACTGGAAAGGACACAGGCAGCGAAAGCCACGTGATGCCCTGTGGGACTGTACCTTATTTTAGCGACTCCTCTCGGGAGGCTTCTTCGGCTAAGGAAAAATAAGGAAAGCAACGTACACACTCATGCGGTGTGAGCAACGATGCTGGAAGGCCCTGCCTTTAAACAGCGCCAAATGAGAGCAAAAAGCCCAACCTTAGCTTTGTAAATCACAATGGAAGGATAAGAGATGCTTTCCTTTTATGGATTTTCAGTCTTCAGAAAGCAGGATGCGTGTGAAGCAGCAGTGCTTGTGCTTGAGTGTGCAGAGGGAGGACGGTCACAATGCTGAGGCGGCAAGGTTCCACCGCACAGGCCAGGTTATACCATCCCACTCCCACGTTGTCCGCCATTTGCAAAAGCTGGAGAAGATAAAATAAAATTTTAAGGGAGGTGGATTAGTGTGCCCTCTACCCCCCAAGGCCACTGAGCTAATTCCAACTCATAGTAACCCAGTAGGACACAGTAGATCTGGTCCATAGTGTTTACAAAGCTACAATCACTACAAAAATAGACGAGCAGGCCTTTTCTGGCATGACTCTAATGATGAATTCAAACTCCTACACTTTGGACCAGCCTCCAAAGATGTACGCTTTGCACCATCAGGGAAGGCTCCTTCCAACATACATCCTCCACAAAAAACTAAATCCAATGTCATGCTAATTGCCCCACAGGGTTTCTAAGGCTGCGTGTGTGTGTGTGTGTGTGTTTGTGTGTGTGTACAGGTGTGTGTTTTTTTGTAAGTAAATGAGATGATGTACGCAAAGCACTTAGCCTGGCAACTAGTAAAGCAGACTGAGTAGTAAATTCAATCCCTAAACAAAGTCTGGGGTGGGGCGAATGGTGACGTACTCAACTATTAACCAAAAGGTTGACAGTTTGAGAGTACTAGAAGCACCTCAGAAGAAAGGCCTAGTGATATTTCTTAGAAAAATCATTGTTTTTAAGTGCCCTCTAGCCAGTTCTGACCCATGGTGACATTTGAACAATGGAACAAAACACTGCCCAGACCTACACTACAATTGTTCCTATGCTTGATTGAGGCCATGGTTGCAGCTACTGTGTCAATCCATCTCCCTGGGGGCTTCCTCCTTGTCACTGCCCCTCCACTTTACCTAACCTGATGGCCTTATCTATGGACTGGTTTCTCCTGATAACACGTCCAAATATGTAAGACGAAGTCTTGCCATCCTTGTCTCTAAGGAGCACTCTGGTCGTAAGATGGGTTTGTCCTTTGAGAAGTCTACAGTACGTTCAATATCCTTCTCCAGCACCACAATTCAAACGCCTCATTCTTTAGTCTTCTTTATTCAGTGCCAACTTCTACATGCCCATGTGGCAAATGAAAATACCATGGCTTGGTTTGGATGTCACTTAGACCTCAAAGTACCATCCTTGCTTTTCAACACTCTAAAGCGTCTTGTGCAGCAGCTTTACCTAATACGACGTGTCCTTTTGATCTCTTGACACTGCTTCCATGAGCATTGATTATGGATTCTAGCAAAATGAAATCCTTCACCATTTCAACTTTTATCCATTTATCATGATTTACCATTTAGAAAAGTTATCCACGGAAACTCCATGGAGTCCAATCCTATTCTGACACACATGCGATCATCATGAGTCAGAATCAACTGGAAAACAACTAGGATGGAATATGTGGTGTGGGATAGCCACTCACTGCCATCGACTAGATTCTGACCCAGAACAACTCGGGAGGACAGGGAAGAACCGCCCTGTGAGTATCTGACACTGTAATTCTTTACAGGAGTAGAAAGCCTCATCTTTTCTCCAGAGGAGCACCTGATAGTTTCAAACTGCTGTCCTTGTGAGATCCAATGATATAGCCACTTGAGTAGTACTAATTTGGACCTTTTCCATATTTGGCTTATCATTGTGTCTGCTTAAGGAAAGGGGTCCCTAGTGCATTTTAGTCAATTACTTAAATGCAGTATAAGTTTATCATATTTGATATGATATAATACAAGGGGAACCAATGATAGGGCTTTGTTTCCATTTCTCTATAAACGTTTGAAGTCCTTCATACAATACAATAAAGGACAGTGGTGGGTCAGTAATAGAATCCTCACTGTACCTGTTGAAGACCCAAGTGTGATTCTTGTCACTCATCTGTTGTTGGAAGCTTCTGGGTTGCTAGCATGCTGAAGAGATTGCAGTAGTTTCCCCAGGTAGTTGGACTAAGACATGCCCGGCAATCCACTGCCAAGTAGCAGCCAGTGTAAACGCTATGAATCACAACAGCCCAATCCCTTTGTTTTCATTGTTCCCATGAATCAGGGCTAACGGATGGCAGCTAGTAACAATCACAATACAAGAGAAGCCAGTCATTTTACAATTGATAATTGTCATTAGGACTTTTTCCCCAGGGGACACATTGTACTGTTTTAGAGGCAAAATTGTAAACCCCCCGAAAGCCAAAAGGGGCATACTGGTTTCTCCTTATGTCAATGGTCATAATTCAGAATGTAAGAAAGTAGAGAGGGTTCTCAGGCAGAAGTTGGCAGACATTGTCTGTAAACGACAAGATAATAAGTATTTTAGGCTTGCATGCCACATCTGAATCGCCTTCCTTGTTATATATTTTATAACTCTTTAGAAGTGTAAGAACCAGTCTTTACTTCTATGGAAACAGGCTGTGGGCCGAATTTAGCTACAGGCTCTGGGGGTCCTGTCAGGTGAGTGTTGGGCTGCAAAGCCACCAGCCACCCCTCGGGAGAAAGATGATCAGGATCTATGGCCTCTGAAACCCTTCTCAGAGGAGTCTCTCTGAGTCAGAACCAGCTTTCTGGCAATGGATAGTTCATTCTGTAGATGAATTTATATTGCTTATTACTGGGAAACTTATGCTAATAAGAATTGAAAAAAAGATAAGAAAATGCATTGAGTAGATAATATTGAAACAATTCTTTCTGTTGACTTTAAATAAGACCACTGACTAATTTTGCAGATGGGATAGGGCCATTGTCTCTGACATGCAATGAGTTTAGCTATGGTTTCGAGTGTTAGGAAGCATTCAACACATTAGTTCTCCACAATATCCTTATGCTGTGCACACATTTCTTTTTTCCCCCCAGAGGCACAATTTGGACACAAGGGCTAATGCCATTGGGCATCAACTACCATTAAAATCTGAAACTGAAATCACACTTCCCTTTACAGAAATTAATGACTGGTCAGCCCCAGACCATCACCCATTCTCTGCTCCACTTGTATTGTATACATGTAATGTGAATATCCCTTCATATTGACCAGTTTTAGGACACTTTTCTATTACCTGTTAGGAGGGAAATACTTGCCAGTGATTCATGGTCACCCCTTTTTTGTCTTCTTCAGGCCCCGCCCTGACCTTACACACATGATTTGGGTGAGCCTGACCATTTTTTGTTAAAAGAATTTCCCAATCCTGACTTTGACTATGTGCTCACCTTACTGAGAACACAAAATCAGGGGAAGGGCACCTTGCCTGAGCTCCTGGCCCCATGTGCTAATGCATTCCTCTGTACCCAAACTGGACTGGAGACTTCCTTTTGGTTAGTTGATCATGGTACAACCTAGAACCTGTGTCAAAATAGAACCAGTCCCATCCTATGTTCCTCTCATGCTAACCCCTCACTGGAACCTGACCTTTGGCCCCTGACTAATCCAATAGTGAGGGAAGGTAGGCTCCAAAGCTGCGCTTAGTCATGGAAGGGAAGCAGCTCAAGGGCACGGGCACCTTGGCACATTTCTCTCGGTGCCTGAGAGAGTTGGCCTAGTCTGAATCTCACAGCTCTCGCAGGGCATGTTCTTCCAGGCCTTCTCAGGGCAAGGGCGACCCCAGGGGAGCACCCTCCAGTCCTCACTTACTCAGGCATTCACCCAACACAGTCTCACCCTTGACTTCACATCTTGTTCTAGGGTAATGCTTGTAAAGGAAATGACTCTTCCACAGGCTTGTCCCTTGGTCACTTTTAATCAGCATGTGCAGTCGGTGACACTATGACCTAGAAGAAAAGCGAAACAACCCATAGCACGCTCTTGTTTGGAAGCTGTAGCTTAAAGGTAACAGCGGAAGACATGCCTTTTGCCTTCAGACCTATTTCTTGCCTCCCGGGATTTGTGGGGAACAGGAGCACTCCACTGTGTTTCCTCTGTTAACCTGGTCGGGTCTCTAACCATGGACTGATTTCCTTTAGCCGGCTTTCCAATCTGTAAAGTTAAGTCTCAGCCTGTTTGGGCCGAAGGCTGTTGTCCTCCATGGCGTCAGGCCGTTCTTCATTCACTTTAAAGTTGCCATCTTTTTGAGGTCAGATAGGTCAACAGCTATCTTGTTTGGGGACCGGGAAGATACTTCACTGGATGGAGGCCACCTGGCCTGACATTTCGCAGCCCACCCCCACTTTCCTTCCTACCATTTCTACTGGTTTGTGTTGTGAGGAAGTTCTGTTGACTCCCCGGCTGAACCAACTGCTGTGTTGTGCTTGGTGTGTTCAGGCTTTTCTGTTCTGATTGATGTAATTTAGGTAATTTCTGATTATTTAGTGAAGTTAAGTTCTCTGCCACACAGCTCTAGTGTCTCTACCTCCAAAATGACACCTTTATGTTTTTGTTTTCTGTTGGAAAATCAAGATCCCCCAAGTCATGTGCATGTAGATTCCTCCCTATGCTGATCAACCCTCTTCTCCAGGGTAAAACCTCCTCTCCTAATTCATGACACCCTACCGGAAGAGTTCCGCCAGACTGAATATGGGGTTCTGGGGGGCAACAGAGCTAGAATCCTGAGCACTCCGAAGGTGAAGCACATCTGACCTTGCAGCGTCTTTGTATCTCTAGAAGATTTTGCTTCAGGGAGGGGTCTAGGGGAGGAGATGAGTCAGTCAGGATGCCATGTAGCACCGATGAAGAATTCAGCTTTCCTTCAGTTCCTAAATGCTTCCTCCCCCCAACTACCATGATCCAAATTCTACCTTGCAAGTCTGGATAGAGCAGAGGATGTACACTGGTGCAGATGGGAGCTGGAGGCACAGGGAATCCAGCCAGGGTGGATGATACCTTCAGGGCCAGGGGTGTGAGGGGCGATACTGGGAGGGTAGAGGGTGAGTGGATTGGAAAGAGGGAACCGATTATAAGGATCTACATGTGACCTCCTCCCTGGGGGACAGACAACAGAAAAGGGGGTGAAAGGAGATGTCAGACAGGGAAAGATATGACAAAATAATAATTTATAAATTAACAAGGGCTCATGAGGGAGGAGGGAGCGGGGAGGGAGGGGGGAAAAAGAGGACCTGATGCCAAGGGCTTAAGTGGAGAGCAAATGCTTTGAAAATGATGAGGGCAAAGAATG
The DNA here is from genome assembly GCF_050624435.1 of Tenrec ecaudatus. Taxonomy (NCBI): domain Eukaryota; kingdom Metazoa; phylum Chordata; class Mammalia; order Afrosoricida; family Tenrecidae; genus Tenrec; species Tenrec ecaudatus. The sequence continues at coordinate 105,885,680 of NC_134530.1, forward strand.
TACTCATGTGCATTACACAATTGATGTATGTATGGATTGTGATAAGAGTTGTATGAGTCCCTAATAAAATGTTTAAAAAAATAAAATAAGTAGGAAAAAAAAAAGATGTTGCTGCAGGAAGGAAACCATGGAGGCTAATTGGCGTGTAGAGGCAACTGCCCCCCCCCTTTCCTCAGAGTTCCCATCGCTGGACCATTGACCAAAGGTTTTCCCTTGGCAATTGAAGGTGCCCTGGAGTATGTGGGTGCTAACCCTTATTCCCCCGATTTACCCCTTTGACTGGGTAAATGCACCTGTTTTTTAAAGAAATCACTTTCTTTTGGTTGTTGTTCAGATAACACGTGACCTAAGCAGTGAAGCTGTCATCAGCTGCTGCTTGAAAAAACCAGCAAAACTGACAGCTCCCACATCTATAGACAATGGCGTCATACTAACAAAGGGGAATAATAAAGATAGATGTGTTTTTTCTTCGCTGGTCCTGTTGTGACATCAATTTGTATTAAATGAGGAGGGTGAGAACTTAGAGGCTTTGCTGTTCATTATGCTGCAAATTACCCTAACTTTTCAACTATTGAACTGAAAGAGATTTGCATAAGAGTTACCACTATCAATGTCATTTGGAATTCACTTTACCTAGAAAAATTAGAATCTCAAATGATAACAGGTAAGACTGCATTACAAGTTCTGCATTACTGGGTGGGGGAAAGAGGAAAACAATCTCCGATTTTACAACTGAATCTTGAGCATGAACCTGTGCATGAAGCGTTCAGTAGTGTTTCACCTGCGGCTGCCTGGAACAGTACCCAAGAATTAGTACATGTGGATCTGTAGATGTAAGTAGATATAAGTAGAAATTGAAGTTGAATAAAATTCAGGAATTGACGGGCGTTGTTGTTGTTGTTGTGAGGTGTCCTTGAACTGGTTCTAACTCAGCAATCCTATGCACACCAGGGCAGAACACGCCTGGTCCTGCCTGCTCCAGCCTCACAGCTGTCACTGTGTGTCAGCCCGTGTTGCAGCCGCTGGTTCAGCCAATCCCCTTGCGGGCCTTCCTCTTTGTGCGTACTCTGCATACCAATCATGACGCCCTTTTCAGGGACTGTTCTCTCTGGATAACAAGGCTGAAGTATACGGAACACAATCTGGCCAACCCATCATCTCGACGAAGAAGCATTCTATTTGCCCATTCTCCTGGCAGCCTATGGTATAGTCAACAAGTCTTCATTATTCATATCAGTCCTTCATTATTCATATCAGTTCTTCGTTATCCACCTTTCACATCCCTATAAGGCAATCGAGAATACCATAACTTGGCCCAGGTGTATCTTCGTCCCCCAAATGACATCTTTGGCGTCTTAAACTTTAAAGAGGTTTTGTTAGGGAAGACTGGTAGCATAGCGGAGTGCATGTTAGGCTGTTAGCAGCAGTTCAAATTCACCAGTCCATCTGCAGAAGAAAGAGGAGACTTTCTACCTTCATAGAGATCCACAGCATAAGAAAGCAGAGGGACAATTCCACCCTGACCAACAGCACTGCTACGAATCAGAATCCCCTGACAGTGAGTGTGCTTTGGTTTGCATCAGACTTACCTAACACAATAGGTAGTTTGATTTCTTCACTGCTGTTTCATGGTCATTGTTAGATTTGCAGAATACCAAAACATCACTTAGTCCATTCCCTGGGGCTCTAAAGTACTTCTAGGAAGAAAAAAAGAGAAAGAAATAACAATAAAGCAGTAAAAAATCCTTCAGTAATCAACTTTACTACATTCCTGCCCTACCCAACCTCAAATACTAGTTTTCCACATGCTTTAGTATATTTTTATGAATCTAAAAACCAAAACCAAATATATTGCCATGGAGTTAATTCTGACTTATAGCAACCCTATATAGGAGTAAGTGATTATGAGAGCAGACAGCCTCACTTTTCTCCCTTGGAGTTGCTGGTGAGTTTGAACTGCCACCCTTGCAGGCAGCAGTCCCACACTTCCCTGAGGTACCACTAGGGCTCCTATTGTGTCTGCAGACCTCTCAAAAGAACTTGTTTGTTAGAACTGATGGAAGTAATTAGACAGGTAACCATTACGCTTTTCCTTATTCTATAAATATTATATATATCATAATAATAATATCAACCACCAACAAACACTATTTATTGAATGTTTAAGTTTGTAAATAGATTTAAATGCATTGTTCTATTATTTATCCAATAATATGATCCATGGAAAAATAGACATTTAGAGAAGATGAATAAATTACCTGTTTCAGGGTTTATAAGGGACACAGCTGGATTGGAGACTCGGACTGCTTGCTTTACGTCCTCCCTGATGACGCTCCAGACACAGCATCCTGGTACAACAACCGTGTGTCTATGGAAAAGCACTGGTTAAGTCCCCTTCAAGCTATCTGACCTCCAAGTTAATTATTTCTAATTTCTAATGTTTCATCCTCATGTCATGTTCTTGTGTTAGTCACTCACAGAGATTACGTAGTGTGCTATTTATTATAAATGGACACACATCAAGCATGTAAAACTGCATTGATATCAAAGGAAATTAAGGTAGTGGAAATTTCCTGATGATTAAACACTAGAATAAGTTTCCAGGAAGAATAGCAGGATTTTCTTTTCTGAAAATCAGTAAGAACAGCACAAGCAGGATTTCAACAAATTCAAGCCTGGACCCCAATTTACTGCTCTGTGACCTCAATAGAGCAGACGTGGCCATCTCCCTGCAGTCTTCCCCAGCCCGAGCAGCCCACAAGTGTGTCACTGTATGTAGAGACTGGACGTGATCACCTTTCAAGGTCCTTTTTAGACTTCCATTGTGATGCTTGAATAATTCCTGAGTCACTTTGGTTCAGCTTCACATTGAGTTTCTTTCAAATGGAGATCTCATAAGAGCTATTATTAGCAGAATCCCAAATGTACAATGTACAGAATTAAGTACAACCGTGCATTTAGGCTTTCAGCCATCAGAGTTCCTCAGTGCTATGTGTTCATTCCCCGATTTGATTAAGGTTAAACAAGGCAGTATTTCTTCATTGGGTAACATTTTGAAGTCCATTGTGTATTTTGACAGATGGGATCTTATAAATGCATTAGGCATGCTTATTTTAATATCTAAGCATATGCAAAAGTTCTCAAAACATTTTACATGCAGATGTCAGGGCTTCACAAGGGCCCATAATAGAAATCCATATTCTGGGACTTCAAAGCCTTAGTCTCAACAACTAATCACTTGGCTATTTTCAAATCAAATTTCTTCAAACAAATCAAAGGCATTTGTCCTACCCAAGAACCAAATTCTGTGGCAAGTTTGACATTTTAAAATCAAGCTGCTTAGTGAGATATTCATGTGCTGTAAAAGGCACCCTGAATTTCTTTCAAGGGATGTGAAGTACCTTTTTTCATGCTCCAATGATTCAGAAATTTGTCGAAGAAAATTTTATCAAGTTTTGTTCACACACGCGGGCGCACAAAACTCACCTTTGCAGTCAGAGCCAGCATTGGCGGTTCAGGCCCGAGCGAGCTTTCATTTCCTAACAGGTTCTGAGCGCTGGGATTTGACTCTCTTTTGAGCCATGATCACGGCGTTGCTGCTGAATGAACAGTAACGCCGATCAAGAGGAGGGAACGGGGAGCGGTTCCCCATACCAATATTAAGGGGCTTCACGAAGCAGGGATGTTTTAAACGTCACTGCATCTGTGGAGGAAGCAGTGTGGAAACGAACGTTAATAAGGAGCTCACTTTTATCCAAGGCTTTCTTTACATGGATTTTTCCTTTAATTCACCCACAACCCTCTAGGAAGCTGGTTTTGTGGTGGTGGTGTTTTAAGTGCAACATGTTTATACAGCAGGAAAATGGAGGCCCAGAAAAGTTGAATAAGTTCACCAGCGTCACCCAGTCCACAGTTGTTTAGGGCTCATTCCCAATCCCTATTTGTTGGCTTGTTTTAAACCAGTTCTAAAATAATCATTAGTCAATTGCTATTTTTAACAAAAATATGTAATTCCATGTCATTTTTTTTGGGGGGGAAACCAGCCCTCACACCATCACAGGTCTGGTAGGCACAATTCTATGGTTATGATATATACGGATTAGAGTAAAGTCATAGAGAAGAAGAGAGATAGAAGAGGAGGGAAAATAAAGGAGTTGGATACATTTCATGGTCGCATGCTCACCTCCTGGACAGCCCTGACCACACCAGCCAGGTCCACGCACAGCACGGGCAGGGGAGAGGGGAAGAGAGGGCGATTTTTTTTAACCAATGCTTATATATCTTTTGGGGGCGTGCAAGCCCCCGGATTACAGTTAAAGATATAGGTCATAGGAAAGGGTTGTACTATTGATTTTTCTTGCCTTTGTTGATAATATACACAGCATAATATATACCAATATAACAGTTTCTACGTGCTCGATTCAGTGACACTGTTGACATCCCTACAATTGTACAACTAACGTCACTGCCTTTCTGATTGCTCACCGTGGACATGAACTCAGGATTCCCTGTGGGGTCTCTCATCTTTGGAGCTGCTGCTGTCTTGATGTGAAGGGCTTGGGTGGAGAGCAGATGCTTTGAGAATGATGAGGGCCCAGAATGTACGGATGAGCTTTACACAATTGATGTATGTGTGGATTGTGGTAAGAGTTGTATGAGTCCCTAATAAAACATTTTTTTTTAAAAAGAGGCAATGCTCCAGGAAGACATTCTTGAGTTGGTTACCTAAACGGTGGCTTAGTTTTAAGATGACTTCAGGGGATATACTCAGGGGTACCAAAAAAAACCCAAAAAACCCCCACCCAGAATTGTGCTAGGTCAAGTGGAGCTTTCACAGGATGCTTTCTTCCCCACTAGGCAAGCATCCAGCAACTCGTTCTGAGTTAGTGCACCCAGTGGTGTTGCCTGGGAAGCTTCTCTCTGGTACAATGAATTTTTGTGTGTGTGAAATCAGTTTCACACAAACCTTGTTTTTTGTGATGGCTGATTTAAGAGAGCATTGTGTAGCTGTAAAATTTCATTTCCTGCCCTGCAAAAATGCTGCAGAAACTGTTGTAATGTTGAACCCATTTTACAAGGACAATGCTTTGGGAAAAACTCAAATGTATGAGTGGTTTTCTTATTACAAAAAAAAGTGCAATATTGATTTATGACAAACCTTCTCTGGACATCCATCAACTTCCAGAAGGACAAAAATATTGACTTATAGTGCATTTGGAGTTCATTCCACCAGGTCAGATTGTTAATCAAGCGTTTTGTTTAGAGGTTCTGAGAAGATTGAATAAATGTGTTTCACAAAGCCATCCTGATTTGTAGCAGATGATGGGGGACTTGTTTTGCCACCACGACAACACATCTGCTCATGCAGCCATGTCAGTCCACCAGTTGTTTTTTTTTGCAAAAAAAAGTAGCATTCCTCTCTTGCTCCATGCACCTTCCTCCCCTAACCTCACTCCATGGAACTTTTTTCTGTTTCCTCAAATGAAGGGAGGCATGAAAGGACAGCAATTTGAAGATGTAAAAGAGGTGAAGAAAAACACAAGAGAGGTGCTGTCAGCAATCCAAACAGATGAGTTTGAAAACTGTTTTCAAGAATGGAATAGCAGATTTGACAAATGTATTTTAGCTTAAGGTTTGAAGATTATTAACTCAAGAATGCTGTTTCAGGGTTCATCTAGCCTGCAGGCTTCTAGAAAGTGATTACATGAAAATTTTATATTCTATTCGGCATTTCCCCCCTTTTGACCAAGATTCTTCTATAGAGTCTGATCAAAATGCTCAGTAATGATAGCTGATTCTGCTAGTCTCAAGGGAAAGGAGGAAGTTGTTGATGGAGGTAATTAGCCACACATCCATATCCTCCTCCTAACAAGGAAGCTGTAGGGGATGATGGAGCCAAGATAAATAAGTCAAACGACAGGCCTCTACCTGCAGAGGCAAATGCGTCCAAGTTCTGTGGTAGGGATAGCAGCTGATGGCAACTCAGGATCATCAGGCAATGTGGCACACCACTGGCTCAAGGGCAAAGGATTGTAGGTCAGAGAATGTGCCAGATGCAGGATTCAGACCTAGCAAGAAACAAGCAAGCCTTACCACAGCTCCCGTTTATATTGGAAGCAGAGCATACTCCAAGGGAACTGTCTCAATCGATTGACTGTTCATCATGAGACACATGGTAAATGTCATCATGAGACACAATAGCAGATCCTGATTAGAATGGAAGAAAAGTGCAGAACAGATTTAAACTTCTTAAGTAGCTCACCTAACTAGACCACCTGAGACCAGAAAATTCCCTAAGACTATCACCTTAAAGATGCTCTTTAAAACGTAAAACTATTCCATAAAAGCATCTTTTATAGAAATTAAGGTAACATTAGATGTTCCTTATTAGACTGGTGCTCCATTAAAAAAATAAGATGAACAAAAACAAACATCTGTACTAGACTGTGTAATAGGTAAGCTTTTGTATCATCTTGGCAGGGTTAGGATTCTCAGTGGTTTGTTGGTAAAGACATAGTCATTTCCATGATGAGACCCTGGGCATTGAAGTATATTATTATTGACCATGATGCAGTTGTCTTTTATCATCCTTTTAAATATTATTATTAATTTTTGGTGGGAGGAATTAATACATATATTTTATCATTCCATATTTCAATCACATCATATAGAATTGTGCAATTGCTACCACAATCAGTTTCCAAAGCCATAAAATATTATTCAAGGGTGAATTTTATTTTCCTACCCTTGGATGAAAATTCTAGCAGGTTTGATAGTTTCTCTGCTCACTTGTGTATAATCCCTGGTTCTACAATACCTTGCGATCCCAAACACAGTCTCAACTCAATCATCATAATGTCCAGTCCCACGGAATATCCTCCCCTCCTCTGGGTGGGCCCACAGCCACGGAGGAGGATTATAGTATTTATACACTGTGTTACTTTCATGCTCACCTCTTTCCCCACCTGAGTTATTGCTTCAGATTCTCCCAGGTCAGAGATGAATGAAAACACGAGAATAAAGACCAGAATGTTGCACCTTATCTTTTTTTTAATGTAGGTTTTTGTTGTCGTTTGGGTGAAAATTTGTAGAGAAATTTGGTTTTTCATTGACCAACTCATACATATCTTAGTCAGTGACATTGATTGCAATGCTTACAATATACCAGAATTCTTCCCATTTTCTCCTTGTGAGATGGGAAAATCTTGCTTTCCCAGAGGAAACCCTGTGTTCCATGAGCAGTCAGTGCAGCGCCCCGTGTACTCAGTGGAGCCTTGCATGTGGCTATGATACTGAACATATTTCAATGGAGATTTCAGATCAAGATAAAGGGATACAAAAGACTGATGTCAAGTTAAAAAAATCAGGCTATGAAAACTCTTCAGATCACAAGACTCCGATCCCCAGTCCACCGTAGGAATGGCATAGGACCGGGCAGCTAATGTGTGTGATTGAGCTCCTCAGAAGTTCATTCCTGGCCCTCTGTCACTGGGAGCCATTGCCCTAACTGTGTAGCTCTATTGCAGTCTAAGTGGTCTTTTGTGACTCTTCTTGGAGCCCTCGGGAGCTGGTGGTGTACACCCAGTGTCAGTGGACTCCTTCTAGGAAATCTTCTTAGGAGTTGTAAAGATAATCTCACAATTGCTCTTTCCTTTACATGGTTCTCACCCACATCCTGGGAAACAGTTCATCTCTGCTCCAACATCCTCTGGAGGGTACACAGACACTTATGCCGAGTTCCAAACTAGTTCTTCCTTCCTCTCTTCTTTTGCGCCGTATACCCCAGTAGTTGTCATCAGTTTTAGCTTTCTCAGGGGGCTAGTAGGACCTCAGTCCTCCTTATCTCCTCACCAAGAAAGCGTCCCACAGATTACCCCGTGGTTTCCTTGAACATTTCTTCACCAGGTTGAGTTAGAAGTGGGAAAGTGGAGACTGAGCAGGGCAAGAGCTTTCTGATGAAATTTCCTAGCCCCAGTCCCTCTTTCACCACACTCCAGATTCCCAAAGGAGGGAAGTGAGTCTTTAGATAATAGTGTTTTTTTTTTCAAAAATTTTCACATGGTGTGCTTAGTTTTATAAATTCCCATCTGTATCAGTCTGGGTAGACTAGAGAAAGAAATTCATAGATACACATGCATAAGAAAGGTTTATATGCAAGAGCAGTTGAATATTGAGTAAACATCCCAGCCCAGTCCAGATCAAGTCCATAAGTCTGATATTAGCCCATATATCTGATACCAATCTATAAAGCCCTCTTCAGACTTACAAAGCACGTGCAATGACACCGAATGCAGGAAGATGACAGGCCAGTGGGTGGGAGGGCTTGTGCATCCAGTGGCTGTACAAGCATCTCAGTGCTGGCAGGGGTCTCCATGTGGTTCCTCCAGTTCCCAGGGCGTGGGGTGTATGTGTGCCATGTCTCTTGTCAATGAGTATCTCTCGGGGAGTGAGCACAGAGAGGGAAAAGGTGTGTCTCTGAGGAAGTACTGGAGTTCCCAGAATCCTCAGAAGGCCATGCCCACACAGAGGTCTCATTGGCTATATTCTGATTGACAGTGTAGACTCCACCCCTAAACTCAATCCTCAACGACACCAGGTTATGAAACAACCACACCATCGATTTGATTTTGTTGTCTCTGTGGACAGTTAATATGTGTGTATGAAACTATGCATATAATTGTGTGTGCACATATTTATTATATGTGCGTGCACACCGTACTTAAATGTAAAATACATAAGTTGTGAATGCAGTGCTAACAGTATTTTGCTTTGTCATCTCTCCCCTTTAAATCCATTCAGACTTTCCCCTGCTCCTGCCCCTCAACCCGAGTCTTCCCATGGCTCTTCTGATGCCTTTTAGGTAACAGAACATGTTCTGGTCACTTTAAGTAATTAAAGACCATCACAGTTGGCATTATGAATGTCAAAATATATAAATGTCCAGTCCCGTATGCTAGTCAGAGCTTATAACTTCACTAAACATTACAGCTACTATCCCTCCCACTGTGGGCCGATAGTCTGGGAACTGACTGCATGGGGTTGATTTTGCATTCTTGCTCCTCTGCACTAGATCACTCCTGTGGGCGAGCCATTTGGAATGGGAGCAGTCGATAAAGAGGAAAACCCAGCTCTCAGATGGCCAGCGACACCACGAGCTGGCGTCCTGACTGCTGAGTCTGCCTGTGTTTGTGTTCACGCTCTCTCCCGTGGAGCATTTCATGGGCTTTTTGCCTGGCCTCATTTTTGGAAACTTCTCAATCAGACCACCCACTTGATCGCTTTTTCTCTGACTTGTTGCTTATCCCTTCTACATTCCCTACAAATGGCTGGGTTTACTTGTAGCTACTTGTTGTAGAGTTTCTGTTCTCCCAACACATAGCCCCTTTTGTTCAGAATGGAGCTAACACAATCTTCTTCTGTGTCTTTGTTTACATGGCATTTCTTGTCTCTCAGCTTCTAGAAATCCCAGGAATTTCTTGGGTTGAAGCTGTAGCTAACTCCGTGGTCACATGCCGTTCCTCTTTGTTCCTGTCTCTCTAGGTCGGGCCTCCTTTTAAAAGGTCACAACTATAAATGAGTTACATAGGGGCAGTGGTGATTTAATGGTAGAATTCATACCTCTGATAGCAACAGACAGATCGTATTAGGACCCACCCTACGCTGTTATGATTTTATGTTAGCTTTATATCTTCAAAGAGTCTATTTCCAAACCAAGTCACTTTCACAGGTACCAGGAACTGGGATTTCAACCCAATTTCTGGGACCTATAATGCAGCCTATAACACACATTGTTGGGGAGGGATGCTCCCGGCAGAGCACTCGCGAAGGGAAGTCTCCCCTCATGTGATTTCATTTTTGAAATCTTTTCAAGTATATCCTTAGTGTAGTTGCTTCAGAGGCATGCCATTGATTTTAGTTTTCTCCTTTTTAAATTCTGGAGGTTGACCCTTATGAACTTATTTTTGTATCTGAGATCTGTGACCTCAACCAAACCTTCCGATTTATAATTTTGATATGAATATCCTGCTTTTGTTGTATTCCCCAGGGTTTTGGAATGTTTTGTCTTCATTCACTTTTGATTCATGGGATTTTAAATTTTTGATTTTCATGTCTTGTATGACCCGCTAGTTTCAATCAGGACATTATTCGGTTTCTCCATAGGGTTTTTAGGAACAGATCGCCAGGCCTGTCTTCCAAGGTGCTCTGGTTGGGTTCAAACTTCAGCTTTTCAGCTATCAGTCAAGTGCTTCACAATTCCTGTGACCCAGCCACTCATGCAGGAGCCCAGGTGCCTCAAGATACAAGACTACATAAAGGTGTGTTGGGGTTGGATAAACATGCAAAGACAAAGCAGATAAGTCTCCTACGTTTGAGGTAGTGCAGACATAATGCAGGATACATGTGTTAGTCTCCACGCATTAGAGAAAAAAATCCACAGAAACTCATGTATAAGGAGAGTTTTATATAAAGGGTAAGTGCACATCAAGAAAACATCCCAACCCAGTGCTGGCCAAGCCCACAAGCCCAACATTAACCCATATGTCCAACACCAATCCACAAAATCCTGCTCCATCTCACAAAACACACGCAATGACGCTGACTGCAGGAGGAAAGTCAAATCAGTGAATGTGTGAGCATCTCGGCTTTGGCAGGGCTCTCTACATGGATTCTCTGGCTTCAGAGGTCTGGTTACATCAGGATTGGTCCATGTGGCTTCTCCAGCTCAGGGCACGAGGGTAGTTCCATGTGTCTGGTCACCTGCAATGTCTCCCAGGGAGTGAGCAGAGAGTGTGTCTTCCACTTCCAAGGAGGAAATCCAGATTTCCCAGAATTCTCAGGAGAAAGCCAGGTCCACATCGAGGCCTCATTGACTACAAGACTCCACCTCTTCACTCTTAATCCTCTCAAGTCCCAAATTGACACCAGCTTATGAAACTATCACAGAGGGGATGCCAGGAGAACTGCAGGCCTACATGAGAGACAGAGACAAAAATGATGGAGGGAAAGTCTTTGCCTTGGTCTCTTTATCCAAACCGCACCCTTAGCTCCTGGTTTTGGATTGTGATCTCAGTGTACTAGCTTCTCATTTTGATTAGCCGTGTTTCAAGTTGCTCCTGTGTCTGAGCTTCCTCGGGGTCTTAGCCATGTTGATTCTTTCTGGGAATCCTCCCAGTTTCTAGGCATTCTGTGCTGCTTATACATCCAGCTACTTCGGTCATCCCTGACCTCTCCCCTGTGTTCATGTCAATGGGTCTGTTTTGCTCTTTTATCACACGTCACCTAAAAGTGAGTGGGGTTAGGATCCATCTGACTCTGTTATGACCTCATTAAGATAGCAAAGTATAAAACTTAAGAGATTTGATATAAAGGTTAGCATATCCTCACATCTTTTGGAGGCATGCAATTCAGCCCCATTATGTAAAAATAAAACATTCTAGATCTCTAAAATATGAATGTTACAGCTCTCTACTAGCAATGCCTGCCTGCCCCTTTCTGCTTTCAGTTGGATAACAGACATGAATATGTTTTCATCTCTTCAGAGTAAGAAGCAGTGCAAATCTCTGGTATACTCTCTTTCTATTGTACAGTCTAGCCTGGTTTTTAGACATGTGTTACATGTGTCCATTTATTTATCTGGCCCACTCTTTTATTCTAACAGTATTTTAAAAAGCAAATGTATTGAATTCATCACTCAGAACATTTGTGAGCAGGGAGCACACATGCATCGGGAATCTCCCGAAGCTGGGAATGTTGCACAGGTGCAGGCCGTGTCCATGAAGGGTAGGAGCCGGTTCATGCACCTGATCCACATCTCTACATCTCTTCCCTTTCCATCTCAATCCTTTATCATCTCTCCCCAGCCCTTGGTCGGGTTGGGCTATGTCAGCATCTCTGACAAATCTCTGTAATTCAGAATATGACATTTTCAAATAGTAGACTCTCTTATCAAACTGTCTTGGTGGTTTATCACAACCTTGACTCAATCTTGTCAGTAAGATATCCAAGCAAACTTCTGGAGCCAGGTTTCTCGTTCATTCCCAATCCATTTAGAAGCTAAAAGCTATCTTGACCACATCTTAGGCCTTTTAGGATACATACCACCTTAAACATTGACATTTGTTGGGTGAATCCTAGTTTTAGGTTAATTCTATTTTTCTTTTGGGGGAAATTTTCATCTCCATTAAGTCACTGAAGCATCTTCAATTGACGTCTAATCTATTTGTTCACATTTATTAAATGAATTTGTTATGCATGTACCAACAAACACTTCTTTGAGTTGCTTTTAGTATTGTTAGAGAAGATGGCTGAGCCTAAGAATAGGTGGATCACAAAGCATTGCTTAAGAATTAGGCAGATGTTTAAGACTAGGACTTCTAGTTCTGGTCGAGAGAAAAACTATGGATGTTTTTTGATTTCAATGTTGTGAAAAGTCTCATGTATCAGTCAGAATAAGTAATAGTAAGCATGATGGTAATCAATGCCCAAATTTTGCAATCAATAAATATGTTATTTCTCACGTATATAATATTCTTAATAAGATCAGAAGTCTCTCTCAGATAATTCACCTCCAAGTTGTAGTCTCGGCCTCTCCCATATATTTAAATATAGATCTTAAAGCTAGTGTGTGGCTTATGGTACTTTTGGAAGAAAAGTGCTATAAAATTAAGATATGTGTAATTAATGGATTGCTCTTGTAATTTAGGAACTGTGTGATCTTGGACAGATGGTTTTTTCTTCACTCTTAGCCTCCTTGGAACCCAGTGAGAAAGGACTATAAGTTGAATTCAGTTAAACTTCAAAGAGACTTCTTTCTTGGGCTGTTTTCCTTAACCAAAAACGATGGGCACATGAATTATTTTTGTGGTGGTAGTTTCTTCATTTGAGACTTCGGATGTTGGTCTCACTGATTTTTCCATAATTTTCAAATGAACTTGCAATTTCCCCAACTGGGCAGGTCATCTCTTTAGATTTCTTCTGAGGGCCAGGGCTGCAGGAAGGTGAGAGAAGGCAGTGTGAAATGGCTCCTCAACTTTATGAGATAATTGACTGCAGCCACAGACAGGTGTGACTCCAAACTGCAAGCCCACTGACCGAGCAGAAACCACCATCCAGAGGGCACTTTGCACAAACAATGTGCCTGCCCAGCTCTCATTCACACAGTGCTAGCCTCTGGTTAGCCGTAATGTCCCTGGATTTCAGCTGGAAACGTGGAGGCAGAAGCCAGGCCTGTCACTTACGGTCACAGAGGGAACACCAAGCATTTGGCTTCTGGTCAGACTTCAGTTGTGGCTAGATGTCCTTACTCAGGGATCCACGTGCGTTTTACTCTTTATTCATAGTTTCAGCTTAGTAGCATGGCTGTCACTTCCAGAGCCCCATACAGAATGCAGATTTGCTCACAGGAAGCCCCAGGAACGTGAGGCAGGACCACTAAGAGCCGCCCCAGAGCGACCCTGCCTGTGCCTCACGCAGCTACACAAGCTTCTGAGCAAGTCACGCCTCCATCGCCTACAAGCCCTCTCACTCACTGCTGCTTTGCTCTTCCCCCAGAGAAGCCACCCATCTCGAAAGGTTTCCTTCCTTGGGGAGTGTGAGGTGCCTTTCAATTGTGTCCCGGCGGTGAAGATTCCTTAATGATGATGAGCCCAAACTAATTGTATTGATTTGTTGGTTACTGACATAGGAGGCTCATCAAACAAATGAGCTGAGACTATTTCCATATTTTTCCCTGTGTGGTAAATGAGAAACAAATGACCTCTCCATATGGCTGCGTCCTAGAGCCACTGCCCTCTAAGTCCGACTGCTTGGTGGCCTCGGTGGAAGCGTTCTCCAGAGCTGAGTACATTTTCTCTCTGAGACCATTCTGCCAGCTGCCAGTCTCAGCTGTACTTCTTTTTGTCTTAGCTTTTTAAGGGGATTTGTCTTTAAGGATGGAAACTCAAATCCATGCCAAAGATACCAGATGGCCTTCTATTATCAGGAGACCTGGTCCTGAGTTTGAATAACTCTAATTCAAGATCCATTCAGGAAGGGGAAGTCCCACTCTCTGCAATGGTGGGGAATGAGGCATCACTGAGACCAGGGGAGTCTACAGGCAAAAGGGGCCCTGCAGTTCTGGCTGAGTGTGAAGCAGCAGTGGGGGCAGGCAGTTAGGGATCCACAGACTGTGAAAACTTTGGCCCTATCACCTCCTTGGGCTTGGACATCCAGTCGGATGCTCCACACATTCAGGGAAAGAAAAATGATTCCAAGAGGGATTGCATGTTGTTGTTAGGTCCCCTCCTGTCAGTTCCAACCCCCAGCAAGCGCACGCACAACACAATGAAAGGTGGCCCGAGCCTGAACCCGCCTCACGGTGCCGCTAGACTTGAAGCCGTGATTGCAGCCCGCTGTCCATCCATCTCCTTGAGGGTGCTCCTCTCCGTCACTGCCCTCTGCTGTCTTGGTTTCTGAGTTTCTGTTTACACCTGCTGGCCATGTCAGAGCCATGTGGTCCAGAGCGAAGACAGTCGGCGTTCCTTTCAGATTTCCCAATGCCTGTTGTCATCAGTGAAGCTGCTGTTTCCTTTGGGTCACCATTGGTAGTTACATTAGTTAGGTACCCAGAAGTGGTATTTAACAACCAGTCCCTACTCTTGACAAGATACCTGCGGGGCACATTCTGAATATGAGGTTGACTGAGGTCACCCAACGCCTCATGGTACATGGGGCAGTAATGGGGACAGTTATGGGGACAGTAATGGGCAAGTCGTGGCCAGAGAGGAAGGAGGCTTGCTTGAAGCATGTTTACTTGGTCCCACAAGTCGGTGTTCCTTTAAAGCTATTTAAAGATAAATTCAATTTTCCCTGGAGTTGGGTTCAAAGAACTCAGTTTCATAACCACTTCACATTGTATACTCCATTTACAGATCTAAACTGCTTCACCATTTGTGTAGGCTGTAGGGTCAAGAGCCTTTGATAACTCTGTCTCCTTTGATTCTCAAGACAACAGAGGAAAGCAGGAGACAGCGGTTCCTTTTCATAAAGGACAAAGCGTATTTAAGGTCCTCGTCTGTCAAGTGTTTGGGATGGGATGCTGCTGTCTTCTGTTCTGCTATGTTAACCTGCCATACTCAAAGCATAACAACCCTTCACAGATACAGAATGAAGAAGAAAACAATAAATTTGCATACATAACAATATAAATCTTTCTGGAGCAGCACATATGTAAATCTAGCTTTTATTTAATTAGACAACATAAAATATCAACAAATTAAGTTCATCTGTCACACTTCACAGGCAATAGGTTAATTTTCTTCATATATGAAAACCTCTTTACGAAGCAAGAAAAAATAAAAAGAACCAAAATAAAAAATATACACATGAATAAGAAGAACCACAATTCATCAGTGACCAGGGAAAGATTCTTAATGTATACATAATTAAGGACATAACACGTTGACCACCAAAGGCATTTGACTGTGTGAATCATAGCAAACTATGGATAGCCTTCAGACCAATGGGAATTCCAGAACACTTCATTGTGCTCGTGTAGAACTTGTACATGCAATGAAAGTGTACCCTGAATGAGAAAAATACGTAAATTTTAATTATGGTTGTGACAAAGAATATTTGAAAGCACCATGGACTGGCAAAAGGATAAACATATGTCTAGGGTGAAATTCCGCCAGAATGCTACTTAGAGGCAAGGATTTCCAGAGTTCATCTCATAGTCTTTGGACATGTTATCAAGAGAGACCAGTCCCCGGAGAAGGACATGATTGCTACGCAAGAGGGGCAGGGAATACACAAAAAGGAAGAGCTTCAATAAAATGGAATGGGCCAGGCACTACCATGATGGGCTCAAACATGAGTACCGTTATGAGGTTGGCACAGGGCAGGTGGGGCATCATTCTGTCCTCCTTGGGGTGCTATGGCTGGAACTGACTTGACAGCACCTAACCGCAACACAGGTATCATTTTTCTTACATCAGCAGTAATTAATTTATAAGTCATTAGTGGAATGTTGGTGAAGCGATAGGGGAATCTGTTGGCGAGCGTATAAGCTTGTCTGGGGGACAATTTTATATTATTATTATATTTATCCTGTTATGCCCCAAACACCTGGTAGAATGTGAAAATAGAATCCCAGCACAAGAAGGAGTTCCTGGAACCTATAAAATGGAGCAAACAAGTCTTGGTTCTTTTCATTGGGTCAATGATCATCTCAGTCCATGTAGAATCCGACTCAGTGACAGCCAGACAGTCTACCCATCTCCTTTACTATCCCCTCTCTCTTCCTCACAGGTCTTCTTATCTCTCAAGCCTGAGGGAGTCAGACGACCAGGTTCTCAATTCTATTGGGCTTTCTCTTGGTGGGGTCCCTGTCATATTCTGTAGGCCCTGCCCTGGAGTATAGGGAAAGGGTGTCTACTGCCTTCAGAATGAAATCATATAACTGCTAGTATACTGTCTTTCGAGGAGTGCCTTGTGGGTTTGAATTACTGACCTTGCAATTAATAGTTCAACAGTCACCCAGCAACATAACTAGGGCTCAAATGATTATGGTTTAACACAAACATGTCATGCAAGGGGAAGTAGAAAATGACATTTAACCACAATATAAATTGATTATGAAATTATACTTGGAAGAATTTATTACATAGATAAATTTGCAAGACAACATGAAGATATATCTGAAGAAATGAACTGCAACTTTTTTTGTAATTGCCGAACATAAAATGTAAATACCTATTCATGAACAGGTGGCAAACCCAGCCATGGCACATCTCCAGTATGGAATTCTGTAACAATCTCCTTCCAACAGATAAAGCCATTGGAAACCCTTGACATATATTTCTTCTCTGACATATATGGGGCTTTCATGAGTTGGAATGAATTGGACAGCAATTGTTGTTAGCCCTTAAAATTAGCAATCGCACAGCATATTGCATTGGGCACATCTGCTACAAAAGACCTCTTTAACATATTAAAAAGCAAAGATATCACTTTGAGGACTAAGGTAAACTTGACCTAAGGCATTGGCATTTTCATTCATCTCATATGTCTGTGAAAACTGGACAATGAATTAAAAAAACATGGCAGAAAAATTGATGCAGAAGAATGAACAGATATGTGATGAAAGAAGTACAGACTATCTCAAATACTTTGGACATGTTATAAGGAGGGACCTGACCCTGGAGAAGGACATTGTGCTTGGTAAAGCAGAGAGTTAGTGAAAAAGAAGGTGCTCAGTGTCTGGTTTTAACAATGGAATCAAGCATAGGCATTGTGGTGAGGTTGCTGCGGTACTGGGGAGTGCTTCAGTGTGTTGTGCAGGCAGTCACTGAGTGGGGACCCACAGTTACAAACAACAAGCCCTTAGGAATGAGTAGATCTTCCATTGCACTCAAATAGAAAGTGGCTCAGAACATAGAGCCGCCTCATGTTCCCCAGTGTAAAGATTCATGCGGGCTTTGTCTATTTAAATGCACAAGCTTTTCAGAGTCATAAATGAAATTATTAAATATCTGCTTAATTTATTTGTGTAGTTACGCGTTCATACTTAAGATCACATATAGCATAATACTTTAGAAATACTTTGACTTTTTGCATATCTTGCATCGATATTAATTAGATGCTTCACGAATATCTTTGTCTTCAGTCTCTTACAAAATGTAGCTGCTGTAAGTCATTAAGGACTGATTTTCCAGAGTGCCTGTGCCTGATTTCCATCTGCTACTTGAGATGCAGCATTTGTTGGCCCACATATGATGCTCTGACTAGCAATTTATTTCCAACTACAGGTCTTCATCCACATCTCTGGGAAGTTGGTTTTTAAATCACTAATTCTGTAGGGGTATATGTGGGATTTACAACACAACTACTTATTCGATTGCTTATTAAGCAATGATCAGAAGGCTTGTTTGTGTAATCTCGAACTTGCAATTGTGAGTGCTTAGCCCCAGGAGTACAGTCTAATCTGGGAAAAATGTCTTTGCTGCCTTTTTAATGAATTCCACTAGATAACTGCAATAAATATCCAAAACTGGTGTTGCTTCAGGTTGCTTCAGGTTAATGCATCTTTCCCAAACAATAATCTTTTATTCAAAATTAGTCTGAGCAATTCCTGGCTTATGAACATTTCAACTATTTGTACCTATAGTTATGCACCAACCCCCAGGAAGCCCATTTCATTAAGGATTTGAAGCACCTATAATGCTTCATGATATTAAGTGAGTGTTACTTTGAGGTTACATCAAAATACTATTAGGATGACTTTCTGTTAAAGATGTTTTAACATATTTTGAAGTACTTTTTAATTATTTTAATCCTAGGGAGGTATATTCTATACCATATATTACGACAAACTTCTGACTGATATTAGATAAGAACTGTATTTCAATGTTCTGATTTACATACAAATTTAATTTCCAGACAAATCTAGGTACAGAGCTCATTTGTAATCAAGGTGCTGCCTCTCATGAAGAAGGCTTTTCTTAAACTGTGGGATTTCTCAAGAACCCAAAGGTTTCTTTCCTGCAGGATAATTTTGGAAAGGTAACTCATTTTTACTCAGGCATTTATTTCTGTAATCTGTATACATGCAGAAAGATACTTAAGATATATTTTGAAGAAGAAATGCAGGCTGTGTTTATTGTGAAGCTTTTTGTACAAAAATTTAAACTTGTTATCTATATAAATGTTACCTGTGATTATATGTGACCACATAATCATAGAGCATTTCTAGAAGGATACAGAGAGATACTTCCTGGTAGGAAAGAATTCTAGAAGGAGAGGGAGGGCTCACATTTTTATTGTCGCACGTGTGCCCGTGTTTGTTATGAGGTGTGAGATGGAAAGTAGCTTAAAATGCAGTCTGCTGCTTTTCTTCTTTTCCCTTCACCTCCCACAACAAACTATTTCTCAATGGGAGCTTAGCTTGTTATTACCTTGAACCAAATTAAATGACTCTCCTCCCAGTGGGAAGGGCAGAGCCTGTTCAATGACTCCAGCCTCTGTCCCATCCATTCTTGATTGTGGCCGCTCCCCACAGCCTTGTCCCCCTCTCTACGTGTACCCATGGTGGTTTGGAAGAGGAAAAATTCAAAAGGCAAAATCCTTAGCCTAAGAGTTTATGCTCTGAATCAGGCAAAAGTAAACACCAGGGAAGAGTAAATCATTTTGCCGAGCTGGAACAGCAAGAAAGGAGGTCAGTTTGGGGGGAATTCACCGAAGGAGACAAATGTTGTAAGATGGATCCAAAGAAAAGAAGAAAACATACTTGGGGAGTAAGCTGGCAGCAATTTTCCATAAGAAAGGAAAGCGCTGAAGTTAGAGAAGGGGAATATCAAGGCAGCTTAACCGCATAACCATGTCAGGAAGAAAGAGACGCAAAGCCGCACCAGTGAGAGTGAAGGAGACAGGGAAGGAGGGTCTACTGAGGACACACGAGGAACTTGAAGATGTTTGGCTTCATTCCAGTCGCGGGATCCTTGGGTAACAGAAGTTTCTAGGCGCAGGGGTTTATTGTGTCTCAAATAACAAATTACTGATGTAAGAGCTCCCGCCTTTCCTCCTCAGCGGTCCCATGAATGGTAACCCCGTGGCGCAATGGTTAAAGGGCTAGGCTGTGGTGGCTCAGACCTCCCCAGGAGCTCCACAGAAGGAAAGCCTGGCAATCAGCTTTGCACAAGAGTGAACAATGGAGCACATACCCCGTGGCCATCAGTTGATTCGGACACACAGTGATCTTGCAGGACAGAGCAGAACTGCCCCACGGAGTTGCCAAGGACATAAATCCTTACGAAGGCAGAGCCACATCTTTGTCCATTGAGTGGATATATGTTCAAGACACAAATCCTTTGGTTAGCCATCAAACGCTTAACCACTGGGCCACCAGGGTCCTCTCTTTGAAGAATACAGCCTAGAAAAAAACATGTAAGAGTCACGTGCCATTATGATTTGAAACCAACCCCATGGCACCTGGTATTCTGAGATGGCTATAGCGTCTCCAACCAGCCATGCCCAATAAAGGTCGGTGTCTCTCTTCCAGGACTTCTCTCACGGGGTAGGGGTTAGCGCTCTCAGAACCTCCCCCCGTAGTTTCCTATCACAGCTCCGGTTGCAGCCCAGTACCATGCTCATCTTCTTCCGACACTGAATTCACCTTGGTGGTGATCAAGGGGCGTCTTGCTATTGGGAAGAATGGGGTAACAAGGTCAGTGAGAGTTTGTCCTGAATTCTCTGTCTTCGGCAGGGAAAACATGTGTGCGTGTGTGCGCATGCGTGTGCATATATATATATATAGTGAGTTCAGAGTTAGAGGCGGGCATCACCTGAAATGAGTGTTAATCTGAGGACTGCATAAGCTAGAAAAAAAGTCTACAGGAGCAGTTCGGTCCTTACATCTTCCTGAAGTTTGCTGGCTACATTCTGTGGTAGGATTTTGTGTCAACTTGGCCAGTTGGTTTGGCAGTTGGGACATAGTAATTCCATAATGAAATCTAACTCCACACAATCATCTCCAGAAGGTGATCTTCTAGGAGCAGCTAATCAACTTAAAGGAAGCTTGGTGGGGGGGGGAATGTAGCCTGCTTCTAATATAAATGTGGAAAATCTCCTCCTCCTCCTCCTTCTTCTTTGATGTCTCGACCCTGAATCTGGCTCCCACTCTTGGGAATTGAATCGGTGGCCTGCTACATGCTGTCTGATGATGCAGGATGTCATCAGCAGCCTACCTGGTAGGCCTAGGATTCAATGATCTCTGCAGCCAGAAGCCTGATAGCTACCTGCCCATCTTAGGTTCATCAGCTCCTATAGCTGTAAGAATCAAGAGAATTCTCTAGACAGGCATCTGATCCATGAATTTGAAACTCACTCATTTCTATAACTGTGTGAGCCATTTCCTGGATATAAAGGTGAGTATGGTGAGACTTCATCTCATATACTTTGAACAATATCAGACCCTGGAGAAGGACCTCATGCTTCGTAACGAGATAGTGACAAGATGGATTGACACAATGGCTGTACCCATGGCCTCAAACGTAAGAGTAATTGTGGGGACGGCGCAGGGCTGCACACTGGATTGCTCTGTTGTACACAGGTTGCTATGAGCAGGAACCTACTAGATAATACCGAGCAACAACATACGTGTATGTCAACATAGATAGATAGATCAACACTCACTGCCATCAAGTCGATACCGACTCATAGCGACTCTGTAGGACAGGGTAGAATAGCCCTTGTGGGTTTCTGAGACTGTAATTGTTTATGGAGTAGAAAGTCCCATGTTTCTCTTGAGGAGAAGCTGGTGGTTTCAAACTGCAAACATTGTAAAACCCAGACCAATGCATAATCACTATACCACCAGGGTTTTACACACAAACACGCGCGTGCACACTTTTGCGCATAAGATTTTCTGGTTTTATTTCTCCAGAGAAGCCAGCCTAAGACGGCTCCATTCCCCCCTTCGTTTATTTTCTTCTATGACATGCTCACAATTCCCTATCCATCCTAATAAATCATTACTGTTGCTTTATTGATAGTTGTATTAGTGACGTATGACTTCTGTAATAAATTTCCACAATCTTGATGACTTAAAACAACAAAAATATCTTTTCACAATTCTGGAGGGTAGATGGCTAAAATAGAAAGGTGCTTCCAGGGCTCTGATATAAGGGATAATTCTTTTTTCCTCTTCAGTTTCTGATGGCTCCTGGCATTTCTTAACTCATGGCAACATAACTCCAAACTCCTTCTGTCTTCTCTTCTGTCTCTTTTAAGGACGCTTGTCAAGGGATTTAGGAGTGATATGATTATATCTAAAAGGTATTTCCAAATAAGCTCACAGTCACAGTTTCCCAGGGTTAGAAACATTACCTAACTCTTCAGCCATTCATCTCATTGCAGTTGCTCTGTTCTACAGGACCACAAGTTCCTCAAGAAAAGAGACTAGGATTGACCTCTGTAAGCAGAACCCAACCCTGACACATTGTTAGTCCTAAAGAGATGTCTGGGAAATAAATGAATAAATGAATCCATACTTAGTGTGGCATCAGTATTCATACTATATGAATAGAACCTCTACTTAAAAAGCATATGGAGGTCTAGACACAGACATGTACATGAAAATATATATATGAGGATGGGGAAATAGATCTATGTGTCTATATTTATAGGTTAAGTATTAAGGTGGCGGAAGGACCTTGGGCCTCTACTCAAACACTCCCTCAATGATGAATACTTTCTTTTATTAAATTGGAACTCTATGATGCTCACTCTCCCGACACAACTGCTGAAGCCAAAGTGGGTGAACAAGTAAATGTGGTGAAGAAAGCTGATGGTGCCCGGCTACCAAAAGAGATAGTGACTGGGGTTTTAAAGGCTTGAAGGTAAACAAGCGGCCATCTAGCTCAGACGCAACAAAGTCCACATAGAAGAACACACCAGCCTGTGTGATCGAGTGGTCCCGAAGGGATCAGTTATCAGGCATCAAAGAACAAAAAATCATATCATTGGCTGCACACCTCCATGATAGGATCGCTGAAGAAAAATGGGTGCATAAGCAAATGTGGTGAAGAAAGCTGATGGTGCCCGGCTATCAAAAGAGATAGTGTCTGGGGTCTTAAAGGCTTGAAGGTGAACAAGCGGCCATCTAGCTCAGAAGCAAAAAAGCCCACATGGAAGAAGCACACTGGCCAATGCGATCACGAGGTGCCAAAGGGACCAGGTATAAGGCATCATGCAAAAAAAAAAGATATATGTGTATATGTATATATGTGTGTGTGTATATATATATATATATATACCATATTGAATGAAGGGGGAAGTGCAGAGTGGAGACCCAAGGCCCAAGTGTCGGCCACTGGATGTCCCCTCACAGAGGGGTTTAGGAGAGGAGATGGGTCAGTCAGGGTGCGAGGTAGTACCGATGAAGAACACAGCTTTCTCCCAGATCCTGGATGCTTCCTCCCCCCAACTACCATGAACCGAATTCTACCTTGCAGGGCTGGATAGGGCAGAGGTTGTACACTGGTACATATGAGGGCTAGAGGCACAGGGAATCCAGGGTGGATGATACCTTCAGGACCAAGGGTGTGAGGTGCGATGCTGGGAAAGTGTAGGGTGAGTGGGTTGGAAAGGGGGAACTGACTACAAGGATCCACATGTGACCTCCTCCCTGGGAGCTGGACGGCAGAGAAGGGGGGAAGGGAGACTCCCTATAGGGCAAGATATGACAAAATAACTATGTATAAATTACCAAGGGCACATGAGGGAGGGGGGAGCAGGGAGGGAGGGGGGGGGGAAAGAGGACCTGATGAAAAGGGCTTAAGTGGAGAGCAAATGCTTTGAGAATGATTGGGGCAGGGAATGTGCAGATGTGCTTTATACAATTGATGTATGTATATGTATGGATTGTGATAAAAGTTGTATGAGCCCCTAATAAAATGTTTTTAAAAAAAGAAAAGAAAAACAGGAAGATACATTTAAAAAAAAGCATACACAAGTGTAAATGTAGATCAAACACACAGATAGCTTAGGAAAACCCACAACAGATCCTTGAAGAACCTATAGCTACTGTATCAGAAGTTAATGCTATGTTACTTTGGACCTTTGCCATGTACAATCTGTGCATGATGCAAATGATTAACCTACTCATTGCTTAATGTAAGGCTAGAGATTCAAGTCCACCAAGAAGTTGTTCAATGAAGTGCCTAATGATCTACTCCCCACGAAATCACTCAGTTCTATGCGTATATACATAGGGCCACCAAGCCCCTAAATTAATTGGACAACCACTGCTGCTACCGGTGGCATAGTAAATCACATTACAGTGAAATTTACAATTGTTGGATTATTTACCCTTGGGCTTTTCTGAGCTGTTAAATAGAATCATCTATTAGTATCAAAGTTACACATTTAGTTACTTTCAACAAAGGATTTCAACTATAGGAAGGTATTCTGCTGGGTTGAAGCAGTAAGCCCACACAGGTTGGTGCTTTGCACAATGTGAGTGAGCAGATATGTTTCTCATATTCCTCTCCTGTCTTGTAATTTCATATATGGAATTCAGCAGGCCCAATGAGGAGGTGGCTATCATGGTATCATGGTCTTACTACACATAAAATGATTCTTCATCCAGTCATATGATAGCTAGAGTGTTTCTAATTCCTCAAATTCTTACATTTTAGAAGTTATGTGCTAATTAGGACAGTTAGGCAAGAAAGGGGCCACCAAAGCCATTATCGGAAAATTGGGGGCACTATATCAAGTAGCATGAAGACATGTAATCAAACTGGAGCTTGTCATGCATCATTAATTATTGACATTGCAGGGAGTGATTGCTCTTTATAAATCGATCCAAACAGAACCTAGACTGTGGCTTAGATTGACAAGACTCAGTTCAATCTAAATTGAGAATTTTTCTTTCCAAAAGAGCAACAGTATCCATCTGGCTAAGTTTTACTTGAAATGTGGCATTGTCTATTAAAAGTACTGAAAGTAGAGTTCAGAATGGTAACACACGGGCTGATCTCTCATAAACTTTTTAGCTTTGCTAATCTTAACAGAAATCATTCTTGAGCAGACATGTATACGGGAGAGGGGGCACCTCTTAGTTTCAGAGCAGCACATAGACTTGATTTGACCATTTGTGCTTGTCAGTGGCTACTGAGGGTAACCTCCTGATTTAACATCACAGAGAAAAATGAAATATATTCAGCTCTTACCTTGAGACGTTATGATTATTTAATAAGGTGCTGTCGATGAAACATGAGTGTTGACACATCATATGCTAATACACTCCAAAGTGTTACGGAGACCCTTTGAAGCAGAGCTCGCTGGGTTATTATTGTGCTCGGCTGACATTAGGTGTGTTTTCACCACGTTGAAGCTCAAGGTGCTCGGCACATTTTTATTAGCTTACTCATTTCCTAGGGCAGAGAGCAGCCACCTCTAACATCATCAAAATATGAGAGAATGGTGAGAGAGTATTATTTCATTACGATAAATAAAAAAACAAAACAAATAAAGTCAGTGTCATTGAAGCACACCCACTCATAGTGACCCTATAGGACAGGATAGAACTTCCCTGAGAGTTTCTCAGACAGTAACTCTTCGCCAGAGTAGAAGCCCTGTTTCTCTCCCACAGAATGGCTGGTGATTTCGAACTTCTGACCTTGCGGTTAGCAGTTCAGCATGCAACCCCAACCTCACCTGAGCTACTTGCATTTTGCATTATGCTTAAAGAAAGGAAAAAAGACTGCCAGAAAGGATGGAGTTAGAGTCTATATCAGGAACAATTGTAAACTGAACGTTCTCTTATGCTAAACTCTCATCTCTCTATTAACAGTTGAATACTCTATTTAGGAGACCACTTAAGTTTACTTTCCTTGCCCTGAAGTTTCCTTGGCTCTGTGTGCTTTCCCTCTTGCCTTTGATGAGGTTAGTAACACAGCCAAACCCACTGTGGTGCGTGCCACACATACTCCCTCCCCCACTGATTTTTCCAACCCCTTTCATAAGAATATTATTTAACAATTTTTGTGAGTGACCCAGTATTAGGGATATGTATGGAGCTACCAATGTGCTTTCCTCTGGAAGTGCACTGAAAGTTCAAGGAGGACATTCGTGCCTTCTGCAGAGAAGTCACACTACTAAAGGGGCTTCAGGTCCAAGGCAGGGGCTGAACTGGAGAACAAAAGGAGGCTGAAGACAGTTTGGCTCTGGAGGTCCGACGGGAACAGATTATGTTGCAAATGTCAGCTGCCACGTCTTTGTGGAAGGCGGGCCCAAGAGAAATAACTAGAAATTAGCCATACTAAACGCAGACGAGTGTTGACCCTGTGGAGATGAGTGGAAGCAAACAGGTACATGTGTGTAACATGAACATTCCTTTAGAAATCATGAAAAATGACATCTGATTCAAGCTGCTATAGGAGTTTCCAGGTGGAAGCAAGCAGGATTAAGAAAATACCTCTCCTATTCACTTCACTTTCATATTCACAAACGGACCATGACACATGTGCTTCTGGCTGACCTGCGCCCATGTCTCTCAGGAGCTGATACTAGTGTTTCTCCTGTCGATCTAAGTAAGGAGAGTGGCGTTGAGGAAGAGGTGGTTGGTTGGAGGAGGTGATGCAGTTCAGGGAACCAGCAATGCTGTTCAAGAGATAAGAGCTTGCAGGCCCTACTCATTGATCTTACTTAAAGCAAGCAAACAAAACCTCTGTATTGTGATAAACTTACCTGCCGTACAATTCACCCCTTTAAAATGTACAATTCAATAGCTTTTAGCTTATACGCAGAGATGTACAATTATCATAATAATTAGTTACATGTACCACCACCCCCGCATAAAACACACACACACACACCAGTCATCACCCCTACCTCCTTCCAGCCACCTTCCTCAAGTCTTAGGCAATCACTTTATTTATATTTTATTAAAAGATCATTTTATTGAGGGCTCTTACAACTTTTTTTAACAATCCATGCATCAATTCCATCAAGCAAATTTGTAAATCTGTTGCCATCATTCTTTTCTAGACATTTACTTTCTATTGAGCCCAGTTCCTCTTCTTTCCCCCCCTCCCCTCCTCCTGTGACCCCTTGATAAATTTTAAGTTAGTATTTTTTTCATATTTTACACCGACTGCTGTATCCTTTCCCCCATGGTTTCTGTTACTCGTTCCCCTGGAGGGGTGTGTATTGTTATGTGTCAGTCATTATGATTGGCTCCCCCTTTCCCCCTACCTCTCCCCATCTTCCCTCTACCCTCTGGTATTGCTATTCCCATTCCTGTGCCTGGATTCTGAGTGTTGTGAGCTCCTATCTCTTATCTACACCTGTGTATCTGCTCCAGTCTACTCTGAAATGAAAGGCAGCACTGGGGTCATGATCGTGGGAGTGAAGAAGCCTCAAGGAACCAGAGGAATATTGTGTGTGTGTGTGTGTGTGTGTGTGTGTGTGTGTGTGTGAGTCTAGGTAAACAAGAGAAACCTACAGAAACTCATATATCTATAAGAAAGAGTTTTATATATAGGGTGATTGTACATTCAGAAAGCATCCCAACCCAGTCCAGTCGAAGCCCCTAAGTCCGACTTAGCCCACATATCTGACACCGATCTACAAAGTCCTCCTCAAACTCACAAAACACATACAATGATGCCGAATGCAGGAGGGTCACAGGCCAGTGGGTGGAAAGTCTTTGAATCCAGTGGTGGTATAAGTGGTGGTGGTGGTAGGGGTCTCCATGTGGCTTCTCCAGCACCCAGAGCCACAACAGGGTAAATCCATTTGGCCTTTCTTCAGGGATGTCTTGCAGGAAGTGTGCCTTGCAAGCTGGAGCAGGGAACTGGCTTAGGCAGCCACACTCTGATCCAACCATCAGAGAAGACAAGACAAGAGAACTCGAAAGGCGAGGCTTACCGCACCATTTATCTCTCCACCCTTCAATTAATCCCACGTGTGTTTACCTCAGTGTGTTTCATTGGTGCTTTACTGCACTCTGGTTGACTCATCTCTTTCCTATGTCCCCTCTGTGGAAGGATGTCCTATTGTCTACATATGGGCTTTGGGTCTCTGCTCCGACTTACCTTGTTCTCAACAATATGTTTTTTTATTTGTTTGTTGTTTGTTTGTAATGCATCTTCTGATGTTACCCAGGCCGACAACACCTCGGCTGGTGTGCTTCTTCCATGCAAGCTTGTTGCTTCTTTGCTAGATGGCCACTTGTTTAACTTCAAGCCTTTGAGACCCAAGACACTATATATTTTGATAGGCAGGCTCCATCGCTTTCTTCACCACATTTGCTTATGCACCCACTTGTTCTTCAGTGATTGTGCCAGGAGGGTGAGCATCAGAGAATGCCAATTTGTTAAAAGAAAGTGTTCTTGTATTGACGAAGGGTATGAGCAGAGGCCCGAAATCTGTCTAAATATGTCAGTGTATTGTCATATAAATATATGTACATGGTAGGCAATCACTTTCTATCTCTGTGTCGCTCCAGCTCATTGCCATTCTGACTCACAAGGATCTCAAGGACAGACAAGAACTGTCCCCGTGGGGTTTCCAGACTGTTATTCTTTACAAGCGCAGACAGCCTCATCTTTCTCTCAAGAAGTGTCTGGTTTTCAACTGCTGACCTTGTAGTTCACAGCACGATGTGTAGCCCCCTATGCCATCAGGACGCCTCTGTATCTCTACAGATTTGTCTATTCTGGAAAGTTGCATATAAATGAAATTACCATATATACTCGAGTATAAGCCGGCCCGAATATCCGCCAACACACCTAATTTTACCACAAAAACTGCATTAAAAATGTGCTGAAAACCTCGGTTTATACATGAGTATATACGGGATATAACATGTGGCCTTTTGTGTCTGACTGTTACTTAGCATAATGCTTTCAGGGTGTATTTATTTGTATCTTACAAAAGTATTTCATTTCTTTTTATTGTCCAACAATGTTCTATTATTTCTTTGTTTATTCTCATTCTGTATTTCTATTTACCAGTTGACGGACAGTTGGGATGGTTCTACTTTGGGGCTGTTTTGAATAATGCAGTTATAAACTTTTGTGTACAAGTGGAGTGAACACGAGTTTTCCTTTATCTTAGGGATCTACCTACAGGTGAAATTACTGTGTCATATAACAGTGCAATGTTTAGCCTTTTAAGAAGTTGCACTACTGTTTTCCAAAATGGCGATACCATTTTACAATTCTATCAGCACATCTTTCTGTCTTGATATTTAATGTGCCACCTTTAAATTCTTCTTCTTTTTGATTGCATACAGTAGATATGCATCATACACATCTATACACATACACAATCATGCAAACATGTATCAATGTGTGTTTATACACTGTTAAACTGTAGAGATAGTATGAGTTCAGTCCAGACTACCACAATAAAGTGAATCACACAAATATTTTCATTTTCCAGTGCTTATAAAAGTTATGTTTGTACTCTACTCTAGTATATTAAGTGTGAAGTCATATTATGAAGCAGTGGGAAATATTGTAAGATGCTTGTGTTAGTCTAGGTAGACTAGATAAACAATTTCATGGAGACTCTCATGTGTATAAGAAAGCAGTTTACATACAAGAGTAATTGAATATCAAGGATCCCAGCCTAGTCCAGATCAAGTTCATAAGTCTGATATTAGCCCATATGTTCATTTACCAATCTATAAAGCCCTCTTCAGATTCACTAAACACATCCAATGATGCTGAATGCAGGAAGATGACAGGCCAGTGGGTTGGAAGTCTTGTGGATCCAGTGGCATAAGCACCTCAGCGCTGGCAGGTCTACAAATGGTTCCTTTTGCTCCAGAACTCTGACTGCCTCAGGGTAGCTTCAGGTGGCTTCTCCTCAGAAATGTCTTGCGGGGAATGAGCATTGTCAGTAGAGAGTCTCCAAGGGGGTGAGCAGAGATAGAGAGAGTGTGTCTCCCGTCTCCAAGGAGGAATACAGTAGCTCCCAGAATCGTCAGGGGAAGGTCATACCCACACAGAAACCTCAATGGCTATCACCTGATTGGCAGGCTAGACTCCACCCCTTCACTCTTAATCCTTTCAAACTGACAGACGAGTACATAACTACCGCAATGGGATATGCAGCTGAAGTGAGCTCAGAGGGTGTTGATAATCTTGCTGGATGTGAACCTTTCACAAACCTTCAATTGTTTAGGAAACAATAACCACAACAACATGATCTAGAAGCACAATAAAATGTGCTAAGCCTGTACAGGAGTCCCTGGAAGGTGTGGCTAGGTCTATGAGCCCCAAATTTGGTGGTGTTAGCCTGATCGGAGGAACCTTGAAGAAAAAAAAAAGGCCTGGTAATCTACTACCTAAAAGGAACAGCCATAAAAGAAAACCTCATGGCACCAGGTCATGAGTTGCTGTGACTAGGAATTGAATTAATGGCAATGGGTGATGGATTTAGAAGGAAAAACATCCTCACCATTGAGTCAATTCGAACCCGTAGTGACACCATAAGAGAGAGTAGAACAGTCCCATAATGTCTCCAAGCTTTACGGGAGCTTTAGACCGCCATGTCTTTCTCCTGCAAGTGCTCGGGCGGGAAGGACCATGGGCTACTAACTGCGCTCCCAGTGGGCTCCTGGAGCTATGGATTGGTGGTTGTGAAAAAGTATTCCACAGCATTTTTATTTTCATATCCTCGATAACAGAGGACATTAAAAATATTCTCATGTCGTGTAGGCTCCTCGCACTGTCCCTTGATTAGTAGACGTACCATTAGAGGGACTTGTTGGGGCGGCTAAGCTTTAACTCTCTAATCCACAGATCCCCAAATTTATTTGGCCTACAGCCCCTTTCCAGGAAAAATTACGTAAGCCCCCCCCCCATGCCATAATTAAAAGTTTCTGCATGATAGCCCATCATCCAGGATAAAACATGCTGTTGTTGTTAGAATAGAATAAAATATCCGATCCTGATACATCCTCACAATTGTTTTTAAGTTTGAGTCACGTTATGGCCACTGTACCAATCCATATTGTCAAGAGTTTTCCCTGTTTTTCATTTTGCCCCTTGGCTTCCCAAGCATGGTGTCTTTTTCTAGGGACTGGGCTCCCCTGGTCCCATGTCCAAAGTATGTGAGACAAAGTATCTTGCCATTCTTGCCTCTAAGGAGCATTCTGTCTGTACAACTTCCAAGTACTTTCAGTGTTACTTGCCAGACCATCTTTCAACTGCTTCAATGCTTCTTCAGTCTTCCTTATGCTGTCAAGGCTGTGCAAGCAGTAGTCACGAGACAATAGGACACATTGCGCTGGATAAATCTAATGCACAAGACCGCTTAAATGTGGGAAAGCAAGGATGTTTCTTGGAGGGCCAATGTTCATCTGACCTAAGTCATGGTATTTTCAATCACCTCATATGCATGTGAAAGTTGAATGAGGCAGAGGACGAAGTGTAGGCATCTGCTTTGGCAGCCTCCCCCTCAACCCAGATTATTCCAGCACCCCCTAGGGGTAGTGTCACCCACTTTGGAAAGCACTGACCTAACCTGTGAGTTGCCAAGGAGATTTAGGTAAGTTCCACTATGGTTGAAGTCTACCACCTGGGCCCCAGGAGTGCTGAAACTTAGCATCCAAAGGTATGCTCACGAAGCATCTGTGTTGCTGAATGGGGGATTTTGAAGAGGGTCCAGAAAGAAGTTCTGTGTGTGTGTGTGTGTGTGTGTGAGAGAGAGAGAGAGAGAGAGAGAGAGAGAGAGAGAGAGAGAGAGAGAGAGAGAGAGAGAGAGAGAGAGAGAGAGAATATAGAGCAGGAACCAGCCAGGGGCTGCACTACATCTCAAACATCTCAGTAAGCATTAGGTAGCACAAAGCATAGTGTCTCTACTCAATCTTTCCATTGTTTGCTGCAAAATATTACAGCTTAAAGTGTTACTTTAAAAAATTTCAATGTTACTTTTATCTTTTTGAAAATTTTAAAACTTTTTCAGCAGATTTCAGAGACTCTAGGTATATTTCTTATTCAGACAGGGGGGCACATAAAAAATCCTGAAATTGCTAATGCAGACTATATGTAAGCCCAGAGATTCAACTTAATAAGGACAGTACACATTTAGAATATATTCCTTACTGAGTAGGGTAGAACTTTCTAGGTCTGACATGCCAACAATTTAAAAATTAAAGTCTTACACAGCTTAGCATTTTTTAAGCTTGGTCAAGGAAAGACAATATTTATTTTTAAATCATTTTATTGGGGGCTCACACAACTCATCACAATACATACATACACACATACAGCATACATACAACATACATTGTGTCAAGCACATTTGTACATTTGTTGCCATCATTTTTTAAAAATCTTTTTATGGGGGGCTCTTACAACTCTTATCACAATTCATCCACGCATCCATTGTGTCTTTGTTTCTAAATAGCAGTGTGAAATGATTTGAATGCAGGTGATCTAAGAAGATAGCTTTTCTCACTCAGCACAGGCTAAAGTAATCTGCTATACAAATGAGTACAAAATGGAAGATAACGTCATTGGGAGGGGATTTGCACAGAAGTATAGTTGTTACCCAATTTGCACTCAGATCATAGCTCTGACAACTTTCAGAGGTCTCTGAGGGGAAAAAAGAGGGATTCAAGGAAATCATGCCTCCTATTAATAGGAGATGATCACTTCTAATATTGTGGTTAAGTGAGGCTGGGAAACATCATGGTAGGAATCACAAAAAGAAAGCAGCGCAGGTAAGAGAAGACAAAGCTGTCCGGAAGTCCAGAGCCGGAGGTAGTACGCATCCTGCCTGACGTTATCACAGGGACAATCGCACGAGCTGCGTGACCAGAGAAAAGGACACGAGTGGAAGGATTGTCCAGGAGTTGGAGCAGAAAATGTCAAGATCTGGGAACAGATTTTTGGGGATCTATTAGTCTTAGTTACATAATGTGTACTTATGTCAAGCATAACTGACATAAGTATTTCTGTCATGAATGGCAAGGATTTAACCATAGAGCCATCGATGGCTTTCTCTTCCCTACTCTTGTGACTGAGGACAAGATCTTTCACAATATTTCTTTCTTCCCTCCTCTTCTTGTTCTATGCCAGAGTGATCCACTGTAAATGTTACTCTATGGACCAGGGATGTCCTTAGATAGCTCTGCTGTCGTACAGAATGTCCATAGATAGCCTTTTTAATGCTTTTCTGTTTATGGAATACAGTTATAGGTAAATTTATAGAGACAGTAACTGGTTTGATTAGTGAGTGGTTCTTTGGGAGTATGGCAAGGGAAGTTGGGGGAAATGGGGAGTTAATAACGGTGAGTACAAGAATGAAGAAAATGTTCTAAAACTGTGGTGATGGTTATTAAACCTTTCATGTGACTGAACTCTTGAATTGTATGTATGATATGTGAATTATATGCCAATAAAGCTATTTGGAGAAAAAAAAGTAAATGTAACTCACAACCCCCAAACTCATCAAATCTTGACCAAAGTAGAACCTGTAAGAGTGTATACTAAAATTCTCTTTAACTATGAAGACCTAATTCTGTATTCAAACCTTTCATATTCTGCTTTATCCACATTGCCGACTTCATTTCCACCTTGCTCTTATCCCGCCCTCTCTAACCAATTCCACCTTGCTCTTACCCCACCCTCTCTAACCAATTACAGTGTGGATAGAGTGGGTTGTGCTTCCCTGTAGGAACTCGGCCTGTTGCAGGTCTTCCCCTAGCTGACTCCCACTGTTACTCAGGCATTGCCTTAATGTCAGCTCCTTCTCAGAATCGTCCCTCCCCTGCACTCCCTACCCTACCGAGTGTTTTCTCCCACAATGCCCTGAGCACAGACAAGTAGTTAGGTCTCTTTTTGCCAGGAGATGTGAAGATTCTTCAGAGTAAGAATATCTGTGGGTCTTTTGTTTTATTTTTTTAATCTTCTGCTTGTCAGCCCCTTGCACGTTACTGGGCACTAAAAGCTATTCTGCAAATGCTTTTTAAGTTTGATGTAGCTGTGCGGGAAACATGCTGTCCTGTCATTCAGGGCGTGGAAATGCCATCGTGGGTGATTTGAGGGCGCTTAGACATGGAAAGGGCTTCACATCGAAGGCCTCTTGGCTGTAGTTGGAGTGAATATCAAAGTCAACATGCTGTTCAGTTTAGGGATATGAATAAATGATTTCAAATGAATTTAATTTTCCTCTCAACATTAAGTGTTAGAACAAAATGAATTATTGGGCAACACATTTGAAATGATAGCTCTCTCATGACTCTTCTGCAATTTGCTTTCACTTTGCTTGTGGATGTCTGTCCTGTGTGCCGTGGCCATTGGAGACATATTTATCTTCCCTCAACCTCCAGGCGGGCAGCAGCCGTATATTACACCCCAAAGTCGAATTATTCCCTGGAATTAGTTTCTTCTTCCTCTGTGCCCCATAACATAATTTCTTTTCTTTACCGGTGTTTGTAGAGAGAAAAACTCATAATTCAAAGTTTCTATATTTATAGTAGAGGACTTTAATAATACAGAAAAAATAGCATAGTAAAAATAAATATGAAAGTCTGCCTCTATTGAACCTTCCAGCCCACACTGCTCTGTGTAGTAAGTCTATTCCTTTGTTCTACTCCTGTACAGACACATGCATGTCCTTTGAATAAAACTCACACCTTATACTCTCTCAACCTTATGCTGCCAGCTAGTTTAAAAATCTATTAAAATATATCTCTTGAATATATCTATGTAACACAAACCAGTACACACACACAAAACCATTAACAGTTGCTGTGGAGTTACTCACAACGCATCACGTGTGCGAGTAGAAGCGCTCCTTGTGGTTTTCGATGCTGTGACCTCTTGAGAGAACTTCGCGAGGCCTTCCTTCTAAGTCAGTGGCCCTGGTGGCATCATGCTCGCACGTTGCCCTGCTAAATCACAAGGTCGGCATTATGAAACCGACCATAGAAAGCGTACCCGTTTCAGAAACCCATAGGGGCAGCTCTACCCTGTCCTGTTGGCTCTCTATGAATCCGAATTGACTCGACGGCAGTGAGTGGATCCTTAAGGTGCTGGAGGGTCAGCCCAAACGATCAGCCCGTCCGTTGATTGCCACGTAAGCTTGTGTGTCACCCATGGGCTCTATGCGAGTAAATGAGTACAGTACCTGTGAAACCAGCACTCTGGGGGTGGAAACCTGTCAGGAAGGACAACTCCACTGCTTCCCACTGCTAGAGAGAAATAGAAAAGTAGGGAAACTGCACTCTATCGAAGGTGGGAAACTTTGAGACCAGGAAGAACAAGGTAACCTTGTTGAGCCCCAGCTTTCTCAGGTCTCATGATTATGACAGGGGTCCATGCACTAGGCGGACGTATCTGTGTGCCTGTGTATGAGTGCATGCATAACATTTTTCTTGCTTAAACTGCTTGCGTTTAATGGCTACAGGATATTTCTTTTTTGCTTCAACTCTTTGGGTTGTGCTTCAATAGCTAGCCAATATCGAAAGAAGAGTTGAATAAATGGAATTTATCATATCAGGAAGAGTTCCTATTTTAAATGTGTTTAAATTTTCCATGTAAATCTTTAAATTTAATAGAATTTTATAATCAGTTTATTGGCCTGAACAGTTCCCCACCTTCCCTTTCAGTGTTGTTTCTTTAGAAATTTTTGTAAGCTTTACAATCCTAATACCTGATATTTTAGACTTATTAGGTTTTGTTGATAATCTACTGCTTTTTTCCCTATGGGTTTCACATCTTCATTCTTTTTTTTTTTAATAATTTCTTTTCTTTTTCTCAGAGCATATCCTCCAGTCTTCTTTTCAGAGTCCCTGAGGGAGAGTATCCTTAGTTCTGTGTGAACTCAGTCTTCATATCCACAAGATGATTTTTTAATATAAAATTATAGGTTGAATGCCATCTTCCCTCACAACTTCGAAAACATTGTTCCACAATTTGTGTACACTTGCGTGTTCTGATGAAGAGAATGACGTTAGTTCCTGTGTAAATAATCTTTCTTCCCTTCACTGCCCAAAATGACATCTCCCTGTCACCTGTGGCTACTGAACATTTGACATGTGGACAGTATGCCAGGCAACTGCATTTTCAATTTTATTACATTGTAATTATTTTTCATTTGAATACCCATTGATAGCTCCTGGCTGCTTATTAACAGCACCACTCCAGATCACAGAGCTCTATCTGACTGTTTCCTTCGTCTTGATTGGCACCGAGTGTGGGATTCTTTCTCTCCTGACTCATCTCTTTCTTCATACTCTTTATCTCTGGCCTTGAGTAGTACTGGTTTCTAGAAGAATCTCTCATTAGCTCTTTCAGCGCATTATTCTGGTTCGCCTCTGTGTGGATTTACTGAATGTATAGTGACTGTGCTGTTAATTCCCAATACCACTGACCATGTAGTTTTCGAGCAGGCAGCTGCTTTCATCATCGTTCCCATGTTGTAAGGGAGCTGCTGAGCCGTCCAGTGGCATACATAGGAATGTGGCTCAAAGGGTAGGCTGGGTAGCCCCCTGCTCCCTCTGCTCGCTCATGTCCCTACGTGTCACTTCCGCTTGTGGAGTGAGTGCCTTTGACATTCAGTGATGTCCATCATCTCTTCGGTGATTTTCTGAAGTTTGTTCCTGTTTGTACATGAGGATCATGATGGAAACATATTGTTAGTGACATCTGGTTTGCTCAGCACAAATGAGAAGATCTCCTGGCCTCGTTAAAAAAAAGTCCTCATAGCAGGAACTTCCGTCCTAGAGACTAGGCCTAGGAAGAGACGCACAGAACTAAGTAGCGTCCTTTTAATGAGAGTTTAAGAGGTCTTAGAGATGTTTCACATCGTTTTCAATCTAGAAAAGCATAATTGTAACTTAATCCTTACATACGAGGGAGCTGCTCTGCACCGAGGGGACACGCGTGCATCTGTTCCGCTAGCCGTCACTGAGCGACTGAGCTCGTGGCTCGCTCATGCGGGCTCCTCAGGCCCCAGTCACTTACTTTGAAGGCTCTCTCTACTCATACAGCTTATAAATATGAAGCCTTCAGTATTTGTTCACCGAGTGAATTTGAATTTAGAATTGATCCTTGTGGCGCATCGGCATAATCTCAGTATGATACTACCTTGTTCACCGCTAACAGTGCTTCGACAGCCTCAATGCTCCTCTGAGATGAACACAGCCACACCTATTTGGAGGTCTTTCTGGTTAACATTTACATGGTGCAGTGTGCTGCTGTAAGCGCGTACACACACGTATCTTTATCTAGACTGATCATTTTAATATTTTACTTGTGATATTTTATCTATTTATAAATATACTTACAGATATACTTATGTACTTATGTGTGCCTTATTATTTGTTTACTCTTTGGCCTACCTCTTTTTATTCCTTTTGTCTTCTTTTGAATTCATTAAATGATTTTTTTCTTCTCATTTTCCTCATCTATTGTCTTATTTGCATAAAATTTTAAACAGTTGCTTTAATGGCTCGAAGGTCACAATAGGAATCTCTGGAGGGCTACAACTTAGCTCAGTTTCCTAATTTTGCCTAGTCACGAAAACCGTGGCTGCTTAGAATGCTTGAACTCCATTGGCCCCTTAGCATTGTTGTCTTGTACTTGAATACTTTATATATTTTTAATTTCCAAGACAAACTATTCTTGTTTAATAGTGTCAATAGTCGGTTATGTATGCCAACACATTAATCTTTGTTTTGCTCTCAGTTCCAATATTCACACAATTCCAGTATTCCTTCTATAGTCATTTTCCTTGATCTGAAAACTCACATTTATATTTCTTTTCACCCAGTATTACCCACTACGAATTCCTTTAATTTTTCTATGAATGTCTTCTTTCAGCTTTATGCTTTCATTACATAGCACAGACAGAGAATTAAACAAAAAATCACCATCAAGTCAATTCCAACACATAGTAGCTACATAGGACTGAATAAAACTGGTTCAGAGGGTTTTAACCCTGGGGTCTTTAGGGAAGCAGAAGCTGGTGAATATAAACCACCAAGCTTCTGATTAACAGCCTAGCACTTAACTACGGTGCCATCAGAATTTGCAAAATTATAGATTCATATTATTATAAGTCAAGTGTAAACAAACCTAAAATCATCACAATGGGACCCATAAGTAAAATCATGGTACATGAAGAAAACATTGAAGTTGTTAAAGAGTTTTCCTTGCTTGGATCCAAAATCAATGCTCATGGAAGCAGCAGTCAAGAGGTCAAAGGTGCATTGCATTGGGTAACTCTGCTACACAAGACCTCTACAAAGTGTTGAAAAACAAGAATGTTATTTTAAAGACTAAGGTGTGCCAGACCCAAATCATAATATTTTCCATGGCCTCATATGCAATGAAAGTTGTACACTGAATAAGGACGACTAAAAAAGAACCCATGCATTTGAACCATGATTACGGGAAATGATATTGAACTTACCCTGGATCACCAAAAGGACAAAGTCATAGGTCTAGGGAGAAGTGCAGTCAGAGTGCTCCTTAGAGGCAAGGATGGCAAGACTTGGTCTCATATACTTTGGAAATGATTTCTGGAGAGACCAGTCCCTGGAGAAGAACATCATTCTTGGAAGAGGTGCAGTGAAAAGCTAGGTTCCCCAAGAAGATGGATTGACCCAGCAGCTGCAACCAGGGACTCAAGTACAAGAACAGGAGTGAAGATGGTGCCGACCCGGGCAGTGTTTGTTGTGTTGCACAGTGTCGCACTGAGCTGGAGCTGTCTTGATGACACTGAACAGCAAGTGATTTTTAGCTCTTTTAAGGTTTCATCTCATTGTTTTATGATTTCAATCATTTTTATGGAGAAGTCAGATAGAATCCTATTGTTGAGCATTTGATAATGACATGTCTTTTTTCCGATTAGTTTTTTTCAGTAATATATGTTAGTGATTTCAAAAGTTAAATATTTTCCTCCTTTGCCATGAGACCAGAAGAGCAGGATCTTTCCCAACGAACACACTGGCTATGTCAATCAAGGTTTGTAGAGAAGAATCCTGATCAAAAGGTAAAAATATGGAACAGAATTTCAAGTTTTGGTGGACTCTAGATTTTCTGGACCATGGACTAAATTCCTGAAACTATTGCTAAGAGATAATCTTTAAATAGAAAACCAAAAGTATCTTCTAAAGTCTCTTAAAGTCAACAATAGTCTAGTTCAGAGGTTAGTGAACTGTGGCTCAGGAGCAAGGTTGAGTTAATAAGCCCTCTTCCAATCCTGACGCCAAATCCTTCTTCATATAACCCAGCTCTCTGCTGATTTGTTCAGTGTACAGAGTACATAGTATGGAGACAGGACACAACCCTCACTCACACCTGTCTTGACCTTAAAACCAAGTATTCCCTTTGTTTGTTGTCACAGCCGCCTCTCGTGATACCTATGAGATATACTTTTTAAATAATTTGAGCATTTTGTTGGGTCACCTTTCTTTGGAATGGGTTCAAATCTAGATCTTTTCCAGGCAATTGGCCAAATTCCAAATTGCTTGTTATAAATGAATGATTGGTTTTCCATCGATTCCTGGAGTCTTATTTGTCGCTAATGCTTCCAGTGCAGCCTGACCTTCTTGCGCACCACTGGCTCTTGCTCATATGCTACCTCTCAAGATGGTACAATGTTGCCTCGTCTTTATAATACAAACACTTTGCTTCTTCTTTCCATCATCTTTGGATGCTTCCTTCATTATTCAATAATTTACTCATGTAACCTTTTAATGTTGGAACACGAAGTTCGATTTTTTCCCCTGTGATTCTTCTAGTTTGTTATGCTGAGTGTATTCTTCTCTTTGTTTTTCTAACTCTAGGTCTTTGCACAAAGAACTATGAGATCAAAGTGACCAGCAATTTAATAGATGAGATAGGAAGCTTTAGGAGTAGAGCTTTTTTGGTTTTGTTTTATTTATTTTTTTAATGGGAAGGAATACACTCAGTAAAGGAAGTCAGAATGGAATTGTTGCACAACATAAAGACTGTCATCAGTGTCACTGAATTGCACATGTTGAATTGGTATATGTTTTTCTGAATATATTTTGCTGTGTCTCAACAACAAAATCCATCTTTAAAATTCTGTTTGGAGATTGGTATTTTCTTCAGTTTGGAATATGTTTGGCCAATATCACTTCAATTTTGTTGTTTATTCTCTTCTCTCTGATATACTGATTAATATATGTTAAACGACATCTCATTTTCTCAGTTCTTACGGAATCTCCCCTATTCCTTTTGTTCTCTGTGCTTCCCGTTAGAATATTTCTGTTGACTGACTTTGAAATCACCTGTCTTATTCTGTTTGTAAATGGGGTCCAATTTTTATGAATCAATTTAATTACCATTTTAAGATACAGCAATGTTATCTCTGGAGTTGAATCCAATTACTCTGTGTAGCTTCTTTGTCCGTGTGGCCTGAACTGAACTACATTTCTATCTATTATGCCTGTTTTAAGTTTTAGTGGGCCACAAAAGACATATACATGTGATTTGAATGGAGAATGGAAGACATTTTTATTGCTTTCCACCTGGAAAGTCATACACAGACATCAGATGTTGCTGAGGCTTACAAACATTTCCATTTATCTGTTGACTTGTCTCATGAATGTGGGGCAGCTGCTAGGTCTTCAGTCCCTTATCTGCCTCAAGCTGCTCTGAATTCTCAGCCAAGCCTGTGATGCAGAAGGAGAACAACTACCGATGAAGTCAGAGGCAGTGCAAGACCAGCATAGGTGCCAGTCTATCCCTGAACCAGCTTTTCCATATGAATTCCAATGTATCCTCACTCTCTTGAGCTTTATATCTTCTGGAGTGCCTGACCTTTAGCTATCAAACTCCAGGACCAGAGATAAAGACAACTACTTTACAGAAGCTGTTTAACCCTCTATATGTATTATATACATACATATGCTGTTGGGTGGCATTGAGTCACCTTCAACTCATAGCCTCAGCAACCACGTGTGACAATAGAAGTGCCTTAATGGGACTTCTAGGCTGGAACCTTTAAGGAGGCCGATTGCCATACCTTTATCTCATAGAGCTGCTGGTGGGTCACCACACCGTTCAATTAATATCCAATTGAACAAATCATTTGCACCACTCAGGGATGCCATATGTGTGTGTGTGTGTGTGTGTGTGTGTGTGCATGTGCCAAGAATTTATGCCTAGGATCAACACAAAATCCCAGGGAATAATGCAGTTTCAGATTACTGTTACATTTTCTAAAATCTCCCCTCTCCTCTTCATAATTTTATCATCTCTAAGTCTTATTATTTCTATGATCTCTGTGCCTTTAACCAGTTAATTATGTGTATATGTGTGTCTATCCAGACCCTTTTTCGCTCAGATGAATTAACTCACCCCAAACTACTTTCATGTATGTGGAATAGAACAGAATGCCAATCCGTTCTTATTTCTATCTACCCCAAATCCCTCTTAGTATACTCCTAGGATGCCCAGGTTTCCAGACCCTTTATTATTTTGATAGCAGTTTGCTTTAAATGCATTATCGATAGCAATTTGAAAGGAAAGAGAGGTTAAACAGTACTATCAGTAAGTCATCTTGAAATACAAATCCCATATTATTTTAAGTCTTCTGTATTCTACTATAGTTATCTAATTGTTGTGGTCTCTATGACTATATTTA
Organism: Tenrec ecaudatus; assembly: GCF_050624435.1. Lineage (NCBI taxonomy): Eukaryota > Metazoa > Chordata > Mammalia > Afrosoricida > Tenrecidae > Tenrec > Tenrec ecaudatus. The sequence continues at coordinate 105,926,804 of NC_134530.1, forward strand.
AAACTTCTTAAGCATAAAAGCTACTTCTTATTTGCCTTTATGTTTGATATAATAGCCTGTCACCACATCGAGTAGGTGCTCATCATTCTATTGTCAAATAAGCTATGAAATAAATGACCACAGAAAGTGCATGGCCAATTACCTTATTTATATATTTTATTATAAACACTATTGTTTTTAATAATATAAAATAGTATAAATAACAAATCAGAAATAGAAACAAACTTTTTTTCCTTTGGAGAATCAGTATAGTCTTTGCCTCTCACAAAACTTAAATAATAATAAAAAAATTTTGTCTGGAGCTCCAGGGATTTGTCTAAGAGAATGCTCTAAAAATGAAGGACTTTAATCATCTGGTTCTTGCAGATCTCAAAAAAATATATATGTGTATGTGTGTATATATATACATATATTTATGATATATATGTCAAAGTTCCTGCCTCACACTTATATTTCCCTTTAGAAAAGAAAAAATCAAATGAAAGGGAAAATTGAAGAGAAGTGCTACCTAACGCGTAAAAGTTATACTTTCAAAGTTCTATTTCCATTTCTACATAATGTACTCTCATTATGAAATCATCCGTGCATTTTTTAGCCATAAACAAGGCACTGGAAAGAAAATGAATAGCAATGTAAATGACTTTCTGCAAAGTGCCATCTATTCCAATCTCAGAAAAATATTCAGCCTCTGAAATATTAACTGATTATAATGAGGAGGCCAAGTCTTAGATAAACAGAGGATCCAGAGAGCATGTCCCATAGGGATGCAGCTTGTTGTGAAGACACCTACAAATGCTGGCTTTGAATTTAAATGTAAAAGTAAATGAAAATAGATCAGACTATCAGACTGTCAACATGAAGAACTTTAACAGGGAGTGCCATACTTTGCAATTTAAACACAGAGTAGGAAGAAATGGAATGGTACTAGAAAATAAAATTCCTATGACTCCAGACCACTGGAAAGAAATTCCATTGAGGTGAGCCGTCCTTCCTGCGCTAACTCAGATGTGAGTAACAAGGATAGGGTCATCCGTGTATCAATGAACAAATGCTGTGTTGTCTTGGCAATATTCCCACGCTGTGGGAGATAATCTCAATCAAGGTTTTTTTTTTTTCTTTCACAAAAGTACGAGCCTTCACCACATCTACAAACTTCCCAATCCCTTCTAGTCCTCACATTCTGGATTTAAAAAAAAAGACTTTCCACCTTAAATTTTCATTCTACATGAGAGTATTCTCTCTATGATTTATTTCCAAATAATACTCTCCCTCCATACATATCCTCCAAACATCAAAAAATGATTATCAGAGCTCCACAGGGATCTCTCTGGAGTTGGCATGATATAGAATGGCATTCAAAATGAAAGAATACTATCAGGTTAAAGAGTGAGTGCCAATTCCATGATGCATACCTTCCCTACAAGATCACTAAAGACAAATATGTGCATACGCAGATGTGGTGAAGAAAGCTCATGGTACCCAGCTATCAAAAGATAGAGCATCTGGGGTCTTATAGGCTTGCAGATAAACAAGCAGCCATCTAGCTCAGAAGCATCAAAGCCCATGTGGAAGAAGCACACCGGCCTGTGTGACCACGAGGTGTAGAAGGGACCAGGTATCGGACATCAAAAAACAAAAAATCATATCAGTGGGTGCCCACCTTACCGATATGATAACTGAAGACAAATGTGTGCATAAGCAAATGCGATGAAGAAAGCTGATGGTGCCCGACTATCAAAAGATATAATGTCTGGGGTCTTAAAGGCTTGAAGAAAAACAAATGGCCATCTAGCTCAGAAGCAACAAAGTCCATATGGAAGAAGCACACCAGCCTGTGTGACCACGAGGTGTCGAAGGGATCAGGTATCAGGCATCAAAGAACAAAAAATCATATCATTGTGAATGAGGAGGAGTGCATAGTGGAGACCCAAAGCCCATCTGTAAGCAACTGGACAGCCCCTTACAGAAGGGTTGTGGGGAGGAGACAACCCAGTCAGGGTGCAGGGTAGCAATGATGAAACATACAACTTTCCTCTAGTTTTTAAATGCTTCCCCCCACTATCATGATCTCAATTCTACCTTAAAAATCTGGCTAGACCAGAGGATGTACAATGGTACAGATAGGAACTGGAAGCTCAGGGAATCCAGGGTGGATGATCCCTTCAGGACCAGTGGCAATACCTGGAGGGTTGAGGGAAGGTGGGGTATAAAGGGGGAACCGATTATGAGGATCTACATATAACCTCCTCCCCGGGAGACAGTCAACAGAAAAGTGGGTGAAGGGAGACGTCAGACAGTGTAAGATATGACAAATAATAATAATTTATAAATGATTAAGGGTTCATGAGGGAGGTGATGAGGGGAGGGAGGGGGAAATGAGCTATAAAGGGCTCAAGTCGAAAGCAAATATTTTGAGAATGATGATGGCAACAAATGTACAAATGTGCTTCACATATGGATGCATGTATGTATTGTGATAAGAAATGTACAAGTCCCCCCCAAAAAATGATTTAAAGAAAAAGAGCGAATGCCAGAAGCAAGCACACACTGTGGCTCTGCAATCTAGCCGCTGCTGTGTTCCGAGAGTGGGTCCCTGGGCCCCTTTGTTTTTGCACTGTTTTCTGAAGTGGCCACCACTCTGTTTCACAATAACATTCAACTCAGAAGAATGAAGACTCAGTCCTCCCTCTTCCTATCCATGGATTCTAAAGACCTGGCTTCTGAGGCCAGACTGTGCTATGCTCTTGGCTCTGGCACTTAACCTGTGTGTTCCGTCCCTCACACTCCCAGGTTTTCTCAGTGGATGACGAGGTGCACAACTCCCATGTCGTCAAACTGAGCTGTAAGCATGAAATGGAAGAAAGAAAAAATTGAAGAATCAGTCTGGCCAACCTAACATGGTTACAGCCATGTCTTTATGCTTAGAAAATGAGCAGCTGCAGTCCTTACAAATGCCCCTGATGAAGCTCATTAATAACGTTCTTCTCCCAGGAACTGAAGTTGAATTCTTTAATTTGAAGTGGCCTTAGCACTAATGAGTCATGTCATTATTCTGGAATCCTTTACGTTGATTTTTTCCCCCTCATTGACTCGGTGAGGTAGAAATTAAGGCCAGCTCCCATTAGTTCTGTAACATCCCTGAGCATCTGCTCATGGTGGCAAATGGATCCATCCTAAATATTGATTTGTCTGTAAATGTCATGAAGTCAACACTTCGCCTTCCACTGCTAACTTTTTTTCTCCCACTAAACCCAAAATTTCGTTTAAAAGTCGTCAATAACATCATTTGCAATTTAAATGATTTAAAAATATTATTCTTCCTGCTGTGTTTTTGAACACTTCCTTCATATTTAATTACTATAGACACTCTTGGTCCTAATTAAGCTTTATTGTTTATGATGTTGCAGTCATTAATCGACTTGATGGTGGGGGGTGGGGGCGGGAGGTCTAGCGAATTCTCTGGTTGCTAATTTCCATCCTAATCTTAATACTTTGCATCGCCATGAGGAGCGTGTGGGGTTGGGAAGATGTATGGGAAGTGAGATGCAGAGGCAGCACACAGCTCGAGCTGAGGATTTATTAGAAGCACTTGAAGTAGACTTGCATGGGACTGGATTTCTTGATTTGTAGGGAAGATTAAGTTGGACATAGCACCTGTAACACTTGTAAGACAGATATCCCTTATTTTTCAAGATTCCTTCCCCAGCACAGGCCCGGGTGTGGTACTGGTGACACAGAGGAGCAAAGCTCGCTTTCATCCTCGGAGCCTTGGACTTTTTTATTGTGAGAGAATGAAGACATCGATGAATCTGATGTGTTTGGATCAGGGACAGATTTGCTATGAACCATTGCACCAAGGCTGAGATACCCAAGAGGCTGACAAGCTGATTGCCCATTCCCGAGATTCAGTAGTTTTGGAAAAAGTCTCTCCCCTGCAGGCGTCATTGTGTCGAGCACCGAGTAGAATGCTTCCTTCTGTATTTTGAATATGTCCTTACATATTTTACTCTGGATTGGATTCTAAAACCGGAACTACTTGTATTTCCCTGAACTGATGCAAATCCACTCATGAACTTGATAACATCCCCCCACCACCACACCTCACACACACACACACACACACATACACACACACACACACACACACACACACATCTTTTGCCATGTCCCATGTTAATATGCTGAGACACTATCAAGTCCCTTTACTGTGAGGTTATTTTTGTTGCTATTTTCAGCTAACGCAAGATGATGAAAAACCTCTTTCAGGTTAGTTATTTGGTCAGAGGAAAAGGACAAATGCCCTCATATGTAACCTTGAGCATCTTAAACTGCCGGAATCCTGAGTCAGTAAAGTGGTCATTTACTTGTTGGGACTGGTGAAGCAGTTGGGTGGGCCTCAATTGCCCCTAAATAAAATAGGGTGACAATGTTATCTCCAGAAATGGGAAAAGGGTGCAAACTGGAAATACAAGTTCATCATAGACAAACCATCTATCCTCTGGTGTCGCCCAAGGTCAACATTCCCCATTACTCTCTACTAACTGCTGGCAAGTATCTGGCCATTACGGTGATTCAGAGCGTTGCTCTTTCTAGCCTGGGTGGATAAAGAGCATTATGTGTTAACTCAGACCACAATGCACTCTTACTTCAGAAGCTATTGTATCTAAGATTCCAGAGTTTTTCATTTCAAAGAAGCCTCAATATCACATCTTAAAATTGAGCGTGATGCTATCAAAAGAAACCTGGAGACCGTTAATAATATTTATGTCTGGGTGCTCGCTATGTCCCTGGCATTGGGCTGAATCCATGAGCCATTGTAATTTTTTAATCCTGTAACAATTCTGTGAGTTAGGTCCTGGTGTTATCTCGTGGAAACTGTACCCAGAGTGGTCCAACCACTTGTCTACAGTTACAAGTCTATAATTAATTCAAGCAATAACGACACAGGACTTCCTGCTCATACAATGTAAGCTCATAGCTATTGTCCTATACTAACTTCCCTGTAATGTTTCATCCGGAGAAAGAGGTATGAAAGTTTGCTAAAAATAAGATGATTTCTACAGTGGTTGCCCAGCTGGTTTGGGTCTGATGTTCTTGCCAGTCTATTTGTCCGGGAAAAGATATTGTTCATTTAGTAGTAGAATTCTTGCCTTCCATTTCAGAGACTTAAGTTCATTGACTAATGCATACCATTCACAGTCACTCATCCATTATCAACAGAGGTTCATGGATTGCTGTGATGCTGAACTGGACTCCCTGGCACTTCTGAACTAAGACTAGCCTGGCACTCTCTTTCCAAAACTCAACCAACAAATGCCTTATGAATCACAGCCATCTAATCTGCAACCAATCGTAGAGGTGGCACAGAACCAGTTAGTATTTCATTCCATGGTACATGGCTTTGCCCTTGTGCCTGGGAATGACTTGATGGAAGATAGCAGGTACAATACAATTAATAGGGATATCTCCGTACTAATTTCGAAAGCATCGTAGTGTAGTGTTTTATCCCTATTGCCTGGGACCATTACCACTCTCTCTTCATCCTTTGGGGCTGTCACTGGGAATGGTAATAAGCGCCTCTACCGGAGCTAAGGCAGATGTCATCCCAGTATCTGAGTATGAGTGAAGAAGCCATGGACACTAGCATGTTTGTTTAGGTGCCAATGGGATCAACTCCAGCAGCGACTGTTTGCCCAAGGGCATGAGAGCATGAAGAAATCTATTCTGAACCAAAAATGACACTGGAGTTTAATCTCAGGTGAATCTCTCTCCAGCGAAGTGGAAATTGAGATGGAACATAGGACTTGGAAGGTAAGTGCCAAACTATCATGAAAGGCTCTAACTTGACAGCTTAACAATGAAAATGACCTTGATCAAATCAAGTGATTGGTGCACCAGCATTGAAAGCTGAAGAAGCCAGCTAATTGCTGTCTGTTTGCATTTTCACCAGTCGAAAATTGGTCATTATTATTGGATGGATATGATATGGTGGAAATTTATGTGGAAAGGGAGAATTACTCCAAATCTGAAGGATATTTTTTAATAAATCATTTTATTGGAGGCTCGTACACTCATCACAATCCACATATCCATCATCCATTGTGTGAAGTACATTTGTACATTTGTTGCCCTCATCATTTTCAAAACATTTTCTTTCTACTTGAGCCCTTGGTATCAGCTCCTCATTTCCCCCTCCCTCCCCCATCCTCCCTTCCTCATGAGCCCTTGATAATTTATAAATTATGATTTGTTCATGTCTTCCCCTGACTGATGTCTCCTTTTACTCACTTTACTATTGTCCATCCCCCTGGGAGAGGGTTATAGGTAGATCACTGTGATTTGTTCCCCCTCTTTGCCCCCACCTTCCCCTTCCCCTCCTGGTATGGCTGCTCTCAATATTGGTCCTGAGGGGTTTATCTGTGCTGGATTCCCTGTGTTTCCAGTGAAAGATATTTCGTTTCCATCCCTTGTCATTCTTGGCTCTGTGCGATTCCTTGCTTTTCTTGGCTCATCCAGTTCTTTTCTTCCTTCACGAATCCACTGGGTTATTTAGAAATTAGAGGCTAGCGAGAGCAGAAGCAGACTCAGAAACCTGCCCTATCTCATCAAAATGTTGTGGGGATTAATGAACTTACATATTCTAAAGTGATTTTAAAAGGTGAAGCACTATATAAGTGTCAAGCATGATTAACCAGCAGACAAGTTATTAGGCACCTTTTCTAAATTTGAGGAAAATGATGCGCAAATTCAGTCTCAAAAACTATTATGTGGATGATATTCACTCAAAGAAAGCTCCAGACCCAGCCACACTATCTCGACTCACCTCCTACTGGCATGTAGACCTTCAAGGCGACATATTTGCTTTCAGTGCCTCGGGCTATAGGAACAGAGTTACGTTGCACAATCTTAGTTATTCTTCAAGTTATTCCTCATATACTGGCATAGGAAGTATTGAGAGACAGCAAGACACAATGATGGAGTGTAAGTTTTGAAACCAGACTTCCAAGGTCCAGGCCCTGGCTCCCCTGCTAGCCATGTGACTTTGGGCATTTTGCTTTCTCTCTCTTTATATCAGTTGATTCAGGTAAAATGTGGGGACAATAATAGTACCTACTTCACAGTTCATGCATGTAAAGTGTTCAGAAGAGTAGTTCCTGGTCTACAGTAGGTTCTCATTAAAAGTGAAGTATTATTCTTGTCATTAATACTGCTCCAGGAAGGTTCCATCTGCAGAGGAAAAGTGAACAGATGATACATAGAAATAATCATTAGAATATTTCATTAGTTTGATCAATCTCATATGTGACATTTGACAGCTTACCAAGCCCATATAGCTATAGTGTTAAGCCATGCTTATTCAGCCAAGACCTTCCCCCAAAATTTGTGTTAGGTTAGTAGAGTGGCAGCTTTTTCCTCTCTCTCTCTCTTTATCTCTCTTTTGCCTGATGTGCCCCCAAAGCATATCCCTTTTTATTAGTGGTCATACAGACTTGTTGGACACCATCAGGTAATTCACTCTAGCCATTCCCTTGTGTCTTAGTTTCAGGGGAAGGACTGGCTCATTGCCTGGCGACTCATAAGTCAGCTTCTTCCTAAGGAAAGCTTATGAATTGTGTGAACCAATCTGAAGTTCTCTCTGACACACTAAGTGATTGAATTAGAAAGCTGAGAACCAACAGGTTGATTCTGGATTAATAATGCTAGAATGGTGTGAGGTTAGGACTCAGAGTGGTAATGTTCATTGTCAGGCAAGGAAAGGGTGTCCACAGCAGCAGAGAATAAAACCAAGCTGAGTCGATGTGAAAGGAGCTGTGCATGCTGGTGGATTTGACTTTTGATCCCAACATTGGCGGCTCTGGTCCCCATAGCTCATAGTTTGATTTGGCCAAATACATCAGTGTCAGTAGTCCCCACTTGCCCTGTGAGCCAATAAATTCTTCATTTTCCTCTGAAAATAGCCTAAATCGGGTTGCGCTGTCTTGCAACCTAGAGAACCCTTACAAGACAAGTACTCGGATTCATTTTATGGGTATGGGAATAGAGACATAAAGAGGCTTAGTCACGTGTTAGTCTGGGTTGACTAAAGAAACAAGTCCATAGACATTCATATTTGTATAAGAAAGAACTTTATATAAAAGAGCAATTGTACATTGAGAAAACATCCCAGCCCAGTCCAGATAAAGTCCATAAGTTTAATATTAGCCCATAGGTTTGATATAGGCCTATAAATTCCTCTTCAGAGTCATACAACACATGCAATGATGCTGAATACAGGAAGATGACAGGCCAGGGGGTGGAAAGTCTTGTGGATCCAGTGGTGGTGGAAGCATCTCAGCACTGGCCTGAGTCTCCACCTGGCTCCTCTAGTTCCAGGGCTCTGGTTCCATCAGCGTAGCTCAATGTGGCTTGTCAACAGAAATGTTTTCCAGGGAGAGTGTGTGTCCCACCTCTAGAGAGGAAGACAGGAGTTCCCAGAATCTTCAGGAGAAGGCCAGACCCACACAGATGCACCATTGGCTATAACCTGATTGACAAGCTAGACTCTACCCGTTCGCTTAAGTTTATAAGAGATTATGTAACTGGCACAAGTCACTTGCTCCTAACAGTATTACCAATGATTTTCAGAGCCCAAATATCATATCTGTTTGTTGACCCCCAATGCAATATTCCAATAAGGAGAACCAAGAGGCAGAGAGATGAGAACAGGACAAAGGTATTATGGGGCATCCCTGGAGTGTGGCTCTCCAGACAGTGCATTAATTGTTTCATCAAGCATCGGTTTGGACACTAAGAAATAGTCCAAGCAGAGTTAGTTTATTGTGCCAACCTGGCCGATAAACACACGTGGGGTTAATTGAAGGGCAGAGAGATAAATGACTTGGTGAGCTTCGCCTTTCTAGTTCTCGGGTTTCTTGCTTTCTGATGGTTGGACCAGGGTGCAGCTGCCTTAGCCAGTTCCCTGCTTCAGCTTGCAAGGCTGACTTCCTGCAAGATATCCCCAAAGAGAAACCTCGTGGACCTTCCCTGATGCAGCCCTGGGTGCTGGAGCACCCATGTGGAGACCCCAGCCAGTGCTGAGATATTTACACACTCACTGACTCGGCTTTCCTCCTGCAGTCGGCATGTCTGCGTCTGTTTTGTGAGATGGAGGAGGACTTTGTGGATTGGTGTTGGGCATATGGGTTAATGTTGGACTTGTGGGCTTGGGCAGCACTGGGTTGGGATATTTTCTTGATGCTCACATAATCTTAGCATACACTCTCTTTTATACATGAGTTTCTGTGGATTTATTTCTCCAAAGTACCCTGACTAGCACACAAGCCAAGCTGTTTAGGAAAGGACATGAATGGCCCGCAGGTCCACTGGTCCTCACCACAGCTGTCCGCCCTCAGCTGCTGTCAGCCCAGGGTGGATGGAGAAACCCCAGAGCCAGCCAGCCATTGTTTCTCCAGTTGCTATTTCAGCATTCACAATGTATACAGAAGATGTCAAACATCCCGGCTTCTCTGAAAATTCATTATGGAGCGCGCCCCTTCTTTAAAAAGCAAGCTTTTGTTTTTATTAGCATGTGTAAATATGGCATAACTTCTGAATGCAAATACAGATGACATTTTATGTTTTCTGACGTGTTTGGAGGTGGCCTGGGGCAGAGAGGCAGGGAATCAGTAAACATCTCGTGTGCTACACTGGGGATTCATCAACTGGGCACACTATTAATGGGCTGGTGCCATATGCTCCGTAATAGCATGTTTGCTAACATGGGATTGGGCTGCCTGGTTGTATGACAAAGCCACCACATCACTTTCTTGATTTATGGAAATAAGTTTTGCTAGCCAGGTGTGGAAATGCAGCCAGGTCATTTTCAGGAGTAATTTCCACTTTGTGTGCTTTTGTTCCCCCTCATTGACTGTAAGAGAGTGTGATTTGCCTCATTACAATATGATTCCAGGTGCACAACACAATAACGACCTTTCTGCCCAAGCCTGGAGTTCACAAAATTGAGAAGAGAGACTCACTTTCAGCAGTGTTGGGACTCATTAGCTGGAAGCAGGGACCATGTTTACTTCTTGACATAGGAGGTCAAAGGGTCAAGGTGAAGGGCCAGATAACACTGCTATCTGGATGAAATTGGAAACTGGGGCTTCACAAAAGTGTTTGAGTTTGCAGTCCTCCTACGGGGGAGAGATTCTGGAGTGTCTGGAACAGTAAAGCCAGGCCTGATATGCTCGTGACTGAGTCGAACTTCACACAGTCCTAGGTTGTGATGGCTTTTGTGAGCAAGAGCACCATGAGAGCCGCCATGAGCACCCATCATCTTCCTCTTAGAATGACATACTCCCCGCTCAAGACCCAGTCGTTATGTGAACCCATGTCGTTAATGTGCCGAGCTGTCAGGCAGGGCAGGACATTTTTTTTTTTTACTATAGTCAGCACAATGTCAGATTCTGAGGTGGTGGCTCCACGAGCAGTAGAGACACAGACTGATTTGTTCTGCTTCATTTCTGTGTTCATTTCCTGGAATTGCTGTAACAAAGAATGCCTTGGTGTGTTGGAGTAGTCGGAATGCCTTCATCGTTCGGAAGCCGGAAGTTCTGCGTCAAGGTGTCGCCGGGGCTGTGCGCCCTGCAGAAGCGTCCCTAGGAGAGATGCTGCTTTTTGTTTGTCTCGCTTCTGGAGTTTGTCAGCATGTCTTGGCTTGTGTCTGCACCACCCAATATCTGCCTTCACAGGAACTTCTTGTCTGAGCATCTGTCTTCTGCGTACCACAAGCCTCCCCCCGCCTAACCTGGACCCTCCATCAAGGCCACATCTGTGGATGACAGGGATGAGGACACGGACATGGCTTTTGAAGATCGCGTTAACACCCACTGCCGTTGTGCCGTCTGCATCGAGGCGTTGCTTCCTTTCTTCTCCTCGAATCCAGATCGTTGGTGCCCACGTGGAAAATTAGACATTTTTTATGGAGTCTTTACAATAACCTGGGAAGAGAGCACTCCCTTTTCACTCCCCTAAGGAAATATGTCCTGTCAAAACTGTAAGGTGGCCTGGCTTTTGCCTTTTGCTGATCAAAGCCCCAAATCGAGTTCTCCTCTTGGTGGTTATTAGCGTCGCGTGGCTGTCATTTTATTAGCCATGAATGGGCATTTAGGTGGCCAGAGATACTGAGTGCTGCTGAGGATCCTTCCAGAGGTAGTTCCACGAATATTCTAGAAAGCTCTTCTTGTTTCCTCCATTCTGGTTTCACTACGACTGAGGATGCAGCCTGCCGTATCCTCTGCAAAATTTAACAGCACACCTACCATAAAAAAGGGTTGTGAAAAGGAAAACGAAAAGTCCAGATTCTAAAATCTGGATTTTGTTTTTAAAGAAGGAAGTCAGAAGGAGCCAGAGTGCACTTGGTGGGAAGGAGAGAAGTGTGAACTTTGTAGTGGTAAAGCAGAGGAAATAAAGCACCTGAAACGACAGCACATTTTCTTTGTTTACTTCTATGGAGTGGTAAATATCTCCTTCTGACCCAAATTGATGGTACTTCAGGAAGGGCCCACTGTGTGTGTTTATTGATACTGAATTTCCAGAGCTTCTAGGGCAACCCTAGACAGTGGCTCTATGTCCTGCCAATGTCCATAGATGAATAATGCTTTTTAAAAATATTGCCAATTCTGCTGTCAGTCCAGAACCCCAGAGACTCTGCTTATTAAGATGACAGAGGAGCAAAGAAATGAGGCGGCACAGAGGTCACGGGGGTTAATTCCATATTTGTCACAAGATCTTGCATGATTTCCCTAAAAGATATTTAATTTCCACTGGGCATAATAACTTGCAGCTGCCGGAATGTGCTGTGTACCAGTGGCGAGTGCTTGTCTTGGGAGATTTATGCAAGTCATTATTTAAAAATAGAGATCCGGGAGTTACAGCTGGCTAATTAATCTACCACTAAGGAAAGCTAAGCAAGTGACCCACTTAACTGCTCTCAGGAACCACAACTACTTTGAAGCAAACTTCTGCAAAGCAGGTGCCACGCAAAGACGCGAGTGACCTGTGCTGGGATTGTGTTGCTTGTTTGGTGGAGGGGTCCTCTCTTCATGTGCCTCTCCTTTCCATTCCACCAACTGCCCTTCGGTGGTTCCCATCGATGGCAGCCCATGAGTGTCCGTGTAGAACTGGACTCTATAATTTTTTTGAGGTTTATTTATTTTGCCATCAGCATTCCCAAAACATTTTATTTATTTATTTATTTAAAAATCATTTTATTGGGGGCTCAAGCAACTCTATAGTTTTCAATGGCTGCTCTTTCAAAAGTGCAGACGTTGTTGATGGCCGAGCCTGTCCTCCAAGGTGCCTCTGGGTGAACTTGAACCTCCAGCTTTTCCTTTAGCACAACCAGAGGCTCTTACATTCCACAGCCACCCCTACGTCAGATCTTCGTGCATCCACGGGCGCTCTGGAGTGTGGAATTTACATGCGTCATCCCCTGGGTGTTTCTTCTTGCTGAGGACCCTCCCAGGCCCCTCTCCTTGCTTCCTTCTTTCGAAGCATCAGCCATATGCTCAGGAACTCCTTCTAGTTTATATTTTCTACTATGTCATCGTTGATGTGTCTGCCCGCTTAGCGTCCCGTTTCCCTAACAGGACGTATGTCTCCTACTGCCTCTATGCACCTCCTCTGCAGGCATGGGAGTCCCTTCCCTGCCATACTGTCCTCAACCCCTACCTTCCCTCCCCCTCCCATCCCTGACTACGCTTCACTCAAGTCTTCTTGCCACAAAGCCCTCTGTATCTGGCCTAAGCCTGCTTGAGTGCTTCCCTTAAGCTTGGGGGTGGAGGCTAACTGGGTTGGGATGCGTTTACATTCACGGGCCACAGAGGCTCCTGGTCTCTTTGGACCTATTAATTAATGTGCTAATTGTATCTGTCCCATGCACTTTTACGTCCCTGTCTAAGCAGACATTCTATTCTATCTTATTTGTACATCTTTTTTCGTAAAGATAATAATGATTACTACTATATGTGAGTGTTTTAATGCACATGAATGACACATGTCAAATCCCATTGTATTTCTCACACTCAGCACTGTATCCCTGAAATTCAGAGCTGCTGCATACTCCACTGTGGGCACCAACCACCTTGACCTCTCTGCTCTCCCCAATGAGTACAAACACGGGCCTCTCCCGTTTTCTGATTTCCCTTCTCCGATGTTTCCTGAAATGAATTTACCAAGCACCAGGCTCTTACCTATATGCTCTCATGTATTTTTTCTGTGCATGTGTCATGTTGCTCTCTTGTATTTTATGTAACTCTTTTAAGATGAGGGACTATCTCAATACGTTTCACCTCCTATTTGATCAACACCCCTTTGCTACCTAGTATATTGTTGGTGCTCAGTAAATCTGTGTTGACTTAGTGAATTAAATAGCACGACTCTATGAGAACAGGTATTTTCCTTGAGCATAAACCTCATCTCCAGGCAAAATGATTCGTGGCATATTACAGATGATTGGGATATCTATTCTAAGTAAATAGGCATTTCACCTTTCACATACAAAGAAGGAGCATAGAATAGTATAAAATATAGGGATTCTAGTCTCTAACCTGCAACACTAGCACCTCAGAGAACCTCTCTGTGTCTTGGTTAGAATGAATAAATTCTTAGATCCTTATGTACTTAAACTTCCCTGGAGTCTTTGATTTCATAAACAATAGTATTTCAATAACAATGTATAGGAATGTAAGACAGTCCTCATTATGAGCTCATCTCCATGGCAATGTAGAGTAGCCATACTGTCTTAGCTATTGCATGCTGCAGTAACAGAAGTCCCACAATTAGAGGGCTTTATCATACAGAAATCTATTCTTTGGCTTTATCATACAGAAATCTATTCTTTGACTTTATCATACAGAAATCTATTCTTTGGCTTTATCATACAGAAATCTATTCTTTGGCTTTATCATACAGAAATCTATTCTTTGGCTTTATCATACAGAAATCTATTCTTTGACTGTTTAGGAGGCTAGAAGTGCAAATTCAGAGCTCTGTGGATAGCGCCTGTCTCCTTTCAGCGTCTCACGTTCAGTATTCTGTGGAGATCCCCCATGGATCGTCCCCTGGGTCTAGGAGGCTCCCAGCACAGGAACTCGAAATCCAAACAACATACTCCACTCCTAGCTTTGCTTTTATGGTTCTAGTAGATCCCCTAATCTCTGCTTGCTGAATCTTTTTACATATAAAAAAGATTGACTCAGGAAGCAGCCCAATCCTGTAGATCGTATCCTTTCTTATTAATATTGTAGAGGTTTGGATGTACAATAAACAAGAACAACAACAACAACAAAAAACTCTCACTACCATCAAGTGAATTCTGACTTATAATAACCCTGTAGGATGGAACTGCCCCTGTGGGTTTCTGAGACTGTAAATGTTTATGGAATTGGAAAATCTCCAAGGAGTAGCTGGTGGTTTTGAACTGTTGGGCTTGTGGTTAGCAGCAAGCACAGATGTGTAATACATAGAATAATTACATTATATCACAAAATTGAGGAAAATTACATAACATTGATAATTTTGCCTACTCAATTTGACATGTATTGCCAGCTGGGAGGATCGAATTCCGTCCATAACATACTCAAGGCAGATGGGCATGGTAGAGGCAGTGTGGACTAGTAGTTGAGAACACGCCTTAAGGATTGTGGTCTTAGACTCTGAGTAGTTGTGAGCATAACGTGGATTATTACTTTAAGGTGCATAGAAGAGTCCTTGACCCCATAGTTGTATAAGCCATGTAAGCATTACATAAGGTTTTAGTATTGTATTCTATTCATTTAAGAAAATCTGCAACCTTTGTGATTATCTCTTACCTGGCATGTGGAAATCTTCTTTTAATAAAGCCCAAAAAACTAAACTCACTGCCATTGACTCAATTCCAATACCAACCTTACAGGACAGAGTAGAACTGTCCCATTGGGTTTTTGAGGCTGTAAATCTTTACAGGAGCATCAAGCCTCTGCTTCATAGTTATGTATGAACAAAGCCTTGGGAATTTTAATATCGCTGAAGAAATTTTTAATTTCTAGGGCAATAATAACCAGACAACAGTCTAATTTTTGTTATATGTACACTGTTTTCTTAATGTAATGGACATGTTTTAATTTGCCTAACTTTATAAAGTGAAGCAAAATATATATATTGCCATATAATCCATTGCCATACCAATGATTCCTACCCATCCCACCCTCCCAGGACAGAGTAGAACTTGTCACAGGGCTTCCGAAGCTACGATCTTCAGGGAAGCAGATTGGCTTCGGGCAGCTGGTGACTTCACACTGCTCTGTTCATTGAGCAGCTGAGCCATTAGGGTCCCTTCCCTACTTACACCAAGAGCAAACTGAACTCCAATGTCTTCAGAACTGCCCCCATAGTTTCCAAAACTATAAATCTTTTGTGTTGAAATCATTTTATGGGTGGCTCATACAACTCTTATCACAATCCATACATAAATCCACTGTGTCAAACACATATGCACATTTGTTGCCATCATCATTCTCAAAACATTTGCTTTCTACTTGAGCCCTTGGTACTACCTCCTCATTTTCCCCCTCCCTCCG
This sequence comes from Tenrec ecaudatus, assembly GCF_050624435.1. Taxonomy (NCBI): domain Eukaryota; kingdom Metazoa; phylum Chordata; class Mammalia; order Afrosoricida; family Tenrecidae; genus Tenrec; species Tenrec ecaudatus. The sequence goes on from NC_134530.1 coordinate 105,942,403, forward strand.
TGTCCCCCTCCCTCACAAACCCTTGATAATTTATAAATTCTTATTATTTTGTCATGTCTTATACTGTCCAATGTCTCCCTTTACCCACTTTTCTCTTTTCTGTCACCAGGGAGAGGGTTGTATGTAGATCCTTGTGATCGGTTCCCCCTTTCTTATGCCACCTTCCCCTTCCCCTCCTGGTATTGCTACTCTCATTATTGGTCCTGAGGAGTTCATATGTCCTGGATTCTCTGTGTTTTCAATTCTTATCTGTACCAGTGTACATCCTCTGGTAAGCTGGATTTATAAGGTAGAATTGGGATCATGTTGGGGGTGGGTGAGGGGGAAGCATTAAATAAATAAAGGAAAGTTGTATGTTACATAGGTGCTATACTATACTTTCATAGGTGCTATACTGTACTCAAGTACTCCTTTAATGCAAGAATGCTTTGGTCTATTAACCTGACATTCCATGATACTCACCTTCCTGACATGATCACTGAAGACAAAGCAGGTTCATAAGAAAATGTGCTGAAGAAGGCTGATGGTGCCCAGCTATCAAAAGGTACAGTGTCTGCAGTCTTAAAGGCTTGAAGATAAATAAACAGCCATCCAGTTCAAAAGCAACAAAGCCCATATGGAAGAAGCACATCAGCCTGTGTGATCATGAGGTGTCAATGGGATCAGGTATCAGGCATCAAAGAACAAAAAAATCATATCATTGTGAATGAGGGGGAGTGAAGAGTGGAGACCCAAAGCCCATCTGTAGGCAACTGGACATCCCATTACAGAGGGGTAGCAGGGAGGAGACGAGCCAATCAGGGTCCAGTATAGCAAAGCTATAAATCTTTAAGGAGGAAGACTACCACGTATTTCGTCTGCAGAGTGGCTGGTGGTTGGTGAGCAGTAAGTGCTTAAGCACTGCACTACTTGAGCTTTTTCACGTATGTAAAAGCCCAGAATGCACTGCCTTCTAGTAGATTGTGCCTTGTAATGCCCTGTCTAGGGTTGCTGAGACTACAATTTTTACGAAAGCAGACAGCCACATCTTTCTCCCATGGAGTGACGGGTGGGTTCGAACCGCTGACTTTGCAACTCGAAGACCAGTGCTTACCTCACAGTGCCACCAAACCCCTCAAAACCAAACTCACTGCTATTGAGTCAATGCTGACTCATATTGACCCCCTGTGGGTTTCCCAAACTGTACTGTTACAGGAGTAGAAGGAAAACCCAGTCTTTTGGAGATACTGCTGGTGGTTTCTAACTGCCAACCATGCAGATCACAGCCCAACACATAATCGCTACACCGCCAGGGTTCCAATGCCACGGGGACTTCTAATGAAAATGTTAGCATGAGAATCTTGAGTTCCATATTTTCTCTTTATTTAAAAAAATACAATTTCCTTTATAGTCACTTAGAAATGGAAGCAGAGTGGAACTGCAAACTTATTAATATCATATGTAGATGATATTTTCCAGTAGGGAAGTAACTAATGCAATTCAGTTTCTCTTACCCTGAGGAAAGTGAATTCAAATATCGGACAAACAATTATTAAAATTCTGAGCATCATTTAAAGCATGAGCTTGTTTGTTGCTATAAGATTTCTTTCTCTGTAATTCAAGAGATAAAGCTCTGTGTCTAAAGGGAAAAAAACACTTAAAATGGTATTGGTAATGGACTACAGGTTTTATAATTTAACTATACTTGCTTTGTGGGCAAAAATAGCATTTGATAGCTATTTTATTCTAAAATTCTGCTGGGCAAGTCTTAATCAAACAGTGTTTCAGTTTTTAATGCTTTTATATGCAAAAATCCAATTTGTGAATTCATCTGCTACCTAAAATGAAGGGAAAAAACTCAGATGGAAGCGAAAAATGAGAACTGAGTACTCCATCTAGATTAAAATTCTCTGGACCACGGAATAATTAAAACTTCTACTGAAAATATCGCATTAAAGGTAGGTCTTGTTCTAGGGCTCAGATACTGTAAACTATAAATCTTTCTGGTTAAGTTGTGATATTAAATATTTTGATGCATAGACATCCTTTTGGTGATGCTGTCTGTTAAAATAAAAATGAACACATGTGTGTTATGATCTAGTGTTTTTCTGTGTTGCATTGTTTAGGTATTTCTCAGCTAAAGTTTCCCTGTCTTCCCACATAGTATAAATAGAAACAGAATATGTAGTTTCAATGCCAAGGTGGACTGTCAAACAGATTAAAGGCGGTAATATGTGTGAAGGCATTCTGAAACATTTAAAGCCCTGCATATCTCTGTCAATGGCTATTGAGTCAACTCTGGCTCATGAGTATTAAAGCAGAACCATGCTCGATAGCAGTTTCCAGAGCTCTGTTTTTCATTCCAGAATTAGATCACCAGGACTTACTTCTGAGTGTCTTTGGATGGACTCATCCCGCTAGCTTTTCAGTTAGCAACCAAATGCTTCTATTCATTTGTACCACCCACCCAGAGACTCATTATACACTGTACACTATACATTGTCCACTGTGTGCCCAGAACTGCTTTCAGCACTGCAAGGTCGCAGAGGCCCGATACTACTGATCTTTGCTGTGAGTTCCACTTCAGACCTAGAAACAGAGAACACCCAAGTTGTGTAGCTCTGTGTAGTGATAGAGCCATACCAGGGACTGGAAAGCATGGAAAGGGGCCACTCGCGCTATTTTAGAGTCAGAAAGTTCAGAAGGTCTTACAGAAATGGAGATAAAGAGAGTTCCCAGTGGAGAAGATGGCCAGAATACAGTCTGGAGGTGAAAAATAGCGTGGTGTCTTCTGGGTCAGTAAAAGAGATTAGTATCACTAGTGCTTAAGCCACCAAGCCAAGGCTAGCAAACGCAACAGCCCAAGAGGTCAGATTACAGAAGGCCTTGTATATTATGATAAATGCTTAGAATATATCTTCTTGGTGATGAAAAATCAGCAAAGCCAAGGGAAAGCACGGACAGTCTGGGGGAGTAGGAAAGGTGCATTTGAATGCCAGGGAAAGCAGGTACGAGGTATCGCTGCATTCTAAATGGAACATGGTGAGAGCCTGGGCTGACCGCTGCATAACGCAGTTGGGTGCAACAGGGAGGACTGCGTGCAAAGTAGGAGAGGACAGCATAGGTACAAGTGAATTTTATGAGACGGGCTGGGGATATCTCCCAAGGCCATAGTTTGTCTTGTAGACAACATGTAGTAGACAACCATTTAGAGACAGAATGCTATTGTAGTAGGTAAAATGATCTGGTCGCTTTCACGCATTTATTTCAAGGTTTCTAAAGGACACATGGTTTTCGATGGAGAAGATGGCCAGGCTTTCTTCCGGTCTTTCACCGGTTGAGCGCATCAACTGCTGGCACCCAGGGGCCTTGGCATCTGAGAAGGGTAATCAACATTGCATGAGGGGACCCGGCACAGTACCGTGGAACTGAAGAAAAGGAAGCAAATGATATTAAGAAAAATAGAAAGTCTAGGACACATCAGGGGGTAAATGATGTAGCAAGTTCCCAAAGGGAATGGCAGAAGTGGAAGGGAGCCGACAGGATCCGTTAGCATGGTTAGCCTTCAGCAGGAAGGACTTCAACCTTTGGAGATGAGAAAGGTGGAGGGAAAGAAATGTTGGTGCAGTGGAGGAGGAGTTCATGCTTCATGCCTTCAAGACAAAGAACATGAGGAATTTCTCCTCCTGAGAAGCAAACACCATGATTAAGCAGCTGGAGTGCATCTTGAGAGGCCGCCCACCATCCTTTCCTCCTGCCAGCCACGAAGCAGTCCCTTAGAGCAACCCAGGAATCGCGCGCTGCTTCTAGAGCGCAGGCCAAGCACTTGCTCCCTCTCCCCAACACATGCTTCTTCTAGTCTCTTCGAGCATGACTGGATCTCCCCACCCCCCAGTCCTGCTTTGTTCTTGCTACACACATTGATTGTTTGTATTCAGATATGTTATACATCACATAAGATATAACTAGCTGGTCCCCAGATCACTGGACTAACCCTCCCAGGAGCATGTCCTTAGAGATGCACATTTTGCCTGCCTTTCAGGGGCTTTGCCAGATTGGACACCCCCCTCTCTAGTTCACATCTCTTCCCACCACTCCACTAATGTGAGCCATTTATTCTAATCAAGCCATCTTCCCTGATTTTTTTTAGAAAGTGAAGCTCATATTACAAAAAACTGGAGTCGGAATTAGGGCCATGAACATTTTCGGGGGTATCCCCATTGTCACGTGTCACAGGGAGCCGCTGCCAGCAGGAAAGAGGGGATTCTGCCTGGGAGAAGGCTCATGCCGATGTGCACAACCTCCCTTCATTCCAAGTTTCAGGCGACAGAGCAGGAGCACTGCTCATCCGATCTGACGACCTGAACGGAAAATTCGAGTCACTGCTAATTTCTGTTTAACTTTCCCACCAACAGTGGTTTCGGGGTCACTTTTACCATCATGGAAGCTAGGGCTGACATCAATTTTTAAAAGGAGGGGGAAAGTTTTTCATGGTATCCAAACAACTCCAAAATTAATAGAAGAAAAATACCCATCGGAGTTCACTGACACGTGTTGGACTGTGATCTGAAAGGTCAGCGGTTCTACATCACCCGCCGCTCCGCCGGAGAAAAACTGGGCTTCTACTCACATCGCGTTACAGACTCCGCAACCCACCTGGGTCATCCTGCTCTGTCCTGGAGCGTCATTGGAGTTGGAATCAACTCATTGGCAATGAGTAAAGGGCTTAGGCTAATAGTTTCTCTAAGAACCAAATGTGGTTACACTCAGTGACTCTAAATGCACTTGGCTTTGTCCAGCCTGATAGGATGGCTAGACTAGTAAAAAACAAAAAACAAACCTTCCATGGCCTCTGCTCACTGCTAAGTCTGCATCTAGACTGTACGACTTTATGGTGAGGAAGGCTGCCTTTATCTACCTATTTTTCATATAGTCTAAATATTGTTACGATTTCACTACTATCAAACGTGATGTATGGATTCAATTCAATTCTTATAAAAACTACAACAGTCTTTATTTTAAAAATGGAAAAAGCCAATATTCAAATTCATAGGACATTTCTAGGGACTTCCCAAACAGCCCAAACAAGAGGAGAGCATGTTTAGAAGGTTTTAGGGTTGCTTTAGGGTTCCAGGGGTTAGAGTCAAACTGATTGGCTTCCTGATCCCCACTTCCCAGCTGTGAGGCATATCTCAAAAGGTTACTGTGTTGTTCAGCCTTTGTATTCAGCAGGATGAGCTTCCTTTGTCGTGCGCAGTCAGTTCTCAACAAATGGAGCCTGCTCCTGAATTGTCACTGTTGGTCCTGCCTGCTCCTGAATTGTCACTGTTGGTCCTTGGTGTTCTGAGTTCACCCCGCGGGTTTGACCAGCTGCAGGCAGAGGCAGGCCTCTTTGATCCTCCTGCTCCAGCTCTAGTGACAACATGGGGACTGCCCTTTCAGGCATGCATGCCCATGTGCTTCTCTCTCTTCACCGAGGCTGATTGATATGATCAGCCTCTTAGGTTAATGATTTCTCTAAGAACCAAATGTGGTTATATTTAGTGTCATCCACTGAAATGCAGTTAATTTTTCCAATAATATTCATTTAGTGGATTTGCATAGTATAAAAGTAAATGACAGTAAGCCACCTTCTGTTTGCTCATTTTGAAAAGACTCCTCAGGGACAGTGGTCCTCGATGTTAATGAAGTGATGCAACCCAGTTAGAGAATTGAAGATACACCCACGAGTGCTAGAAGGGGAGGGATGCTACCTCATAGGTCCTGTCAACATGTGGGTCATGCTTTGGCCCCATTTTATCATGCTTCCCTACCACCTGTCTGTCTGCTTCCCTACCACTTGTCTGTTTGTCGTACTGTGGCGGCTTGTGTGTTGCTGTGATGTTGGAAGTTATGTCACTGGCATTTCAGATGCCAGCAGGGTCGTCCCAAGAGAACAGGTTTCAGCGGAGTTCCAGGCTAAGAACAGCCAATGAAGAAGGGCTTGGCTCCGCCCTCCCGAGGTAGAAGCCGCAGAAAACCTCATGCACTGCTCGGAGCGTTGCCAGCCACTGCATTGGAAGAAGTAAGCCAGAGTGCTCCTTAGGGGCAAAGATGGCATGGCTCTGTCCTACATACCTTGGACATACTGTCAGGAGAGACCAGACCCTGGAAAAAGGCATCATGTTTGGTCAAGTGGAGGGCGGCGAAGAAGAGGAAGACCTTCCGCGAGATGGAGTGCGCCGACGGCACAGATGCGAGGATGGGGTTGCTATGGGTCGGAGCAGCTGATGGCAGTAACAGCAACAGCATAATGCTTCCGTCTCGGCTCAGATCCCACCCGTTCCTCTGGGCTGCTTTGAAATTCAGCCATCTTGTGAAAGCTGGAAACATCTCACGCTAGAAGCAGCTTGCATTGCAGCGGAATAATCCATGCCTGAAAGTTGATAATTCCAAAATTTCTTTTAATTGAGTTTTTGATTACAACCCAGAGAGCAAATAGCCCATTCACATGTGATTTTGACAACGATGACAAGCAATTTCATGTTCTTTGGAGACCATTTCACAATTGTGGGCGCCTCCAGTTAAGTACTGAGTGCCCTGTTTTTGGACAGGACTACCTGACAACCACTCACTCCGGGAAGGTTGCACACAAGAACATCTGGATCTCAATAAAATGTTTGATATCACCATCCAAGGGTTGTAAAGGGAGCTGCTCCTGGGAAGTCATCTGATTGGCTGGGTTAGAACCGTATCTGCCTCACCAACAGGCCACATTTCTATGCAATGGAATACAGGATCGCCAAATGGCGCTGGGCAGGGTGCTACGATGCATGAACTTTTCTATCGTTCCACGTTATCAATCCATCAGTTAAAAATATGCAAAGGAATTCTTCAAAACTGCTAATGAGATGGATGCTATTGACTTTCCTCCATTCCTGGCATGTTCTTGAGAATGATAGCATCCGTGCCCAGTTACAGGGTTAGAATTGGAATAAAGAAATAGCTTCATCTTTAGAGAGCAGACACCAGCCTACCATTAACTAGCTAGTCCCAGCTAGAACCCCCAGCAAACTCGCAGAATCTATCTGCATAGCTCCTGGACCTCCTGGTGGCTACTAGTTGGGATGCTAATTGCAGGTCAGAGGTTTGAAATGACCAGACATCCATCCAGGGGGAGGAAAGTTGGAGTTTCCTACTCTTAAAGCAGACACCAAGGAACAAAAACAATCATTGTGTGATCACCTTCCTCACATAATCGCTGAAGACGAAATTGTGCATAAGCAAGTGTGGTGAAGAAGGCTGATGGTGTCCGGCTACTGAGAGATATAGCATATGGGACTTAAAGCAAACAAGCGGCCATCTAGCCCAGAAGCAACGAAGCCCACACGGAAGCAGCACACCAACATAGGTGATCGTGAAGGGCAGAGACCAGGACTCAAACAACAAAGGCAGGTGGGGGGTGGGGGTGGGAATCACATCACCGTGAATGAGGGGGAGTGCATGATGGGGACCCAATGCCCATCTGTAAACAGCTGGACATCCTTTCCAGAGGGGTAGTGGGGAGGAGATGAGTCACTTGGGGTTCAGTGTAGCAACAATGAAACTCAAAACCATCCTCTAGTTCCTGAACGCTTCCTCCCCTCCCAATTATCATGACCCCAATTCTACCTTGCGGACCTGGTTATACCAGAGGATGTACAGCCGTGCAGTAGGGATCTGGAAACACAGGGAATCTAGGACAGATGAACCCCTCAACACCCGCGGTAGGAGTGGCGACACCAGGATGGAAGGGGGTGTAGAAAGGGAGAACCGATCTTGGAGATTTATGTGTAACCTCCTCTCTGGGAGATGGGCAATGGGAGGGTGGGTGAAGGGAGATGCCGGGCAGTGTAAGATAAGATATAATAATTATTTATACACTATCAAGGGACCAGGGGGAAAGGGGAAGTGGGGGGTGAGGGGAAGTAAAAGGGAAACCGAGCTGATTCCAGGAACCCAAGTGGAAGGTGAATTTTGAGAATGATGAGTGCAACGAATGTATAAGGGTGCTTTGCTCAATTGATGTATGTACAGATTGTGATAAGAGTTGTATGAGCCCCAATAAAAAGATTTATTAATTAAAAAAGGAAAATGTTGACGTATCACAAAAATATGACAGGGCAGCTTTAAATAAAGTATTTTACACTGGCGTATAAAAAAAAGTTATATTCACAGAGGCAGAGGTGACTCTCCCATGTCCTACAGGGTCACTCTGAGTGTGAGCTGGGATGGACTCAATGGCAGTGAGGTGCTTTTGTTTTGTTTGTTTGCTTTGGGGCCCTTCTGGTCAGATTCAGAGCTCAAGTAGTATTTTCAACCATAGACTCGTATTTCTCCAGCTTCAAGATTTCAGAGACAAGAGGGAAATAACTTACTTTTCATTGGAGTCACCTTTTTACTTTACCAAGTAAAGGTGTTCAAAGTGTATTTTCCTTTGAATGAATTCATGGAGCCCAGGCTATTTGCAGCGAATGGCTTGGGAATGAAGTGAAGAAAAACGAAATCCTGTAGTCTGATAGGAGAGGTGGTTGTTAATCAATCGATCATATGGTGGTGATTTAGTGCCATTGAGTGGATTCTGTCAAATAGCAATCTCGTTTAAGAGAGTAGAACTTCTCTATGGGGTTTTCTTTACTATAATCTTTATAGATACAGATTACAGGTCTTTTCCCCATGAGTCTTGGGTGGTTTCAAACTGCCAACCTTTTGGTTAGCAGCTGAAGACTTAGTAATTGCTTCTCAATCACGGGGGTGTATACACACAATTCATATTGAGATATGTGCTTTGTTGGAGTAAGCAGGGTTCCCTGACAACATGTTCCACATTGAGAAATCTCCAGCAAACTGATGCTTGGACTCACTGTGTCGTTCTCAGACTAGGATTTTAAAGGTTGTGGCAAAGATTTTCGATTTTATGCTGAGTGATATATAGTGATTAAAGAATTGCAAGTGAAATTTATGTTTGTAAAATATTTCTCTGAATAATACTGCAGAATGTATTGAAGTGAGCAGGGGGGCGGGGGGGACAGCCAGACACTGCAGTGACTTAGATGTGTTGAACGTGCCTTCAGTGATGATGGCGAGCAGTTGGATTTCAATCATATTTTGAAATTAGAATTGCTGAGGTTTATCGATAGATGAAGGGAAGAGAGAGAGAGAGAGACAGGCATCGTGTATGACAACTCTATTCCTGGCTTGAGCAGTTCACCATTCAGTGTGACATTTACTGAGAAAGGAAAGAGCATCAAAAACAGATTGAGGCAGGAGGGGGCAAATCACGGGAGTCTTCATGAGTCTTGTTAAATTAAAGTGGCTGGAAGATATTCAAAGTAGGTAGCGACGCAGGCAAAAGCCGAGAATTTTGCTGCTAGGAACGCATTATCAGTATATCGATGGCATTTAAAGTGGGAGTAGATGAGGTTTCATAGGAACAAGCACTACAGAACTCATAACATCTTGAGGCTTGATAAGGTGGGGATATCTTCAAATCCTCTTTCTATGAAAGAAATGACATTTTAACGCCCACAAAATAGAGAGGGCACAATATCAGCCTTTTAAAGTGAAGCCATTTCGTTGCATAAAATCCTCTCTTCAACTCATTTGGCTATAGATGGGTGAGAATTTCATCATGGGAGAGCAGCAGGCAATCACTACCAAATAGTCTCTGTGACTGTCATCGGCAGAAATGACCGCCCTTTTTGGTAGGAAGAATCTAGCCCTGACCCTCTACATTCTCCAGGCTTGGAGCCATGCTTTTGAATCACTGGAAGTTACAGAACAGCCCACGATCCTACAATCTGATGTCAATGGCCTCCATTGCACAGTCTCCGATTAGTTACCTTCTATGTACGTTGTAGTAGTTCTTCGGTAGAGGACTACATTGCAATTTGTAATCTAGTTGTTTGTATACAGCACATCCATAAACACATGCTATCTATTTTTTTCTGTCCATGGAAGGCCCATTGCAGTATTTTTGATGCTGAGCCCAGTGAGCATTCCAAATTATCTAGAGCACAGTGACCTAGACAGGCCTTATTAGGCAGATAGATTGTGGGAAATAAGAGAGGTCATAATAATAACTGATGATGATCATTATAGTTATTATTATTAATAATAATGTCTCAGTACTTTATGACACACCCTATGCCAAGTGTTGACCACGCTTCATCTCATTTAAACCTAACAAATTGCCACTTAGGAACTTGGTACCATTTCATGGATAAGGGTTGAAAGATTAGCTTGCCCAAGATCTTACAACACCTAATCAGGACTAGCACTCTCTCTGCTCCCTATGCCAGAACACTCACATGCAGACATCTAAGTGACATCCCAGTCATACACTTCCTAATTGTTTTCACATGGTATTACTGTATTTAAACGCCCGTGTCTATTACACTAACGAGCACTGGTCGCACGGTGGGTTAGGCAAGGTCAGCAGGTGAAACGCACCACAGGGGTTTGCAGGCCGTGTGAATCTGTAGTGTTGCAATCTTGGAAGCCCGATACAGGTTCTCTATGAGCTGGAATCAAGTCAATGACAGTGAATTGGGCTTGGGGCTTGGCATCCTCTGATAAAACTCACCGTAACCGGGGCTCTGTGTTTTCCCTGTTTGTAATCTCAGTACCTAACACAGTGCCCCGCACACTTCGATTCAGAGTAAGTGGCAAATTGTGGAATTCCCCAGCTGTCCCATAATGACAGAAGCCTTTTGAAGGATAAAAGTTGTGTCTTACGTAAATTGGAACTTTTCAAAGACATAATTCTGTCTAGAAGGCTGACTCTGTGGACTTAAATCTGGCCAAAAAACGAAGACAGTTCAGAGTGGTGAGCTGGTGGCAAGGTTACTGCTGAAGGAGGATGGCGAAGAGGTGGCACCTGCTTATTATGCTGTAGCTGAAACTCGTCTGGGTCTTATTCTCTCTCATTCTCGACCTGCACGGGAAAGGAGCGACTTGCTTTTGGTATTCACTAATGATTCCAAATTGGAAAGTATCGTGGGCAGCTCAGGCAACAGAAATAAAACGCAATGCAAACGGCCTTGGAGAGTTGAGGTGTGTAGACTGGGAATAATAACTTGGTGAGCGTTTGAAAAAAGGCAAGGCAGCGAATCCACCGGGGAAAAGAGAATCCAAACACAGAGCTGTTCTCTGGGAAGCAGGCGCCAGGGTTGCCGCGATGCCCCAGTAGGCCCAAGGGGACGAGTGGTCTGCAAATTAAATTCAGGCCAGCCATGCCAGCTGGCAGGATGAAAAGCAAGTCCAGGGTGAGACTGCCTGTGCGGACGGGTGTGGAGTACCAGTCCTTCTGTGGAGCGTGGTAGCTGAGCAGCACCTGGCACCACACGTTGCCCCTCCCCCCACTTCATTACCAGGGAAGCCGGGGCAATTTGGAAGAACTGCAGAGAATAGCAACAAGGGTGAATGAATTCAGGTGCCCTGGGAAAGGATGTGGCTGAAAGATTAAAAGGGTTAGATCTCTCTAGTTTAGATGCAAACAGCCAAGGGAAGGGAGGAAGCGGCCTAGAATCTAATCATAAAATACTCAGGCCTCCTTTAAAAAAGCCAAGCGGAAACTAGTAGAATTCTCATCAGATTAATTTTTTGACGTGAAAATGGACATTTTCTTTCAAGCCATTGGTTCCTTGCCTGAACCTGCCAGCCAGGTGTTCAGCAATTCCTGTCTTATAAAGGAACCTTTATTTGCTGAAGAGGCACAGGCTGCAGGGAAAGACTGATGGGACGTGCAGTACAAGTCAGTCAACCCTTCCCTTCGTGTCCAGGGACGACAGGATTAAGGGAACTAGATGTGGGTTGTGTTATTGAAGTCAGGCTCCTTCCAACAATGGAGCTGCCTTTTCCCATTCAGTGAAATACAGAACTAAACAGAAACCGTTGTAGCACTGGGAATGCCTAAGACACGGTTGGCTAAGCTCTGGCTAAATCCTACCATTGCAATTTACTCTATGTCAAAGCGGACTCGTGAGATGCTAATGTCCCCCTCCTTGGGCAGCGAGGAAGGGACAGAGAGCGCGGAATTCTGGACTCAATGTTTTTCTCTTAGCAAAGACCACCCACACGAGTATGCATGCGGAACCAGGGATTCACTCTTTGTTTTATAGGACACAGTCTCTAAAAAGAGCAACTCTCCTTGGTGCTATGAGTTGGTCTTGGTTTACAGATCATTAACTACACTGTTTCTAACAGGAGGGTGACCCTGCGGGCACTTGAAATAGCAGTGTGGCATAGCTCTCTGCACCACGGCAATACGCAAACCACCATCTGACCACACACTGACAGCTGGCTGCTGGTTCTTAACCTGGAGCCGGACGAAGACTTGAGGGCTCCCCTTCCCAGCCACACGCTTCCCAATATCCCTCACATTGCTTGTCCTCTGGAACAGCCTTCTCCTACATCCCTCGCGCATTCCCACTTCAGGCCTGGCTGGCACTCTGCTGCACACTCCTTCTGCCTTGTCTTCATGTCACCTCTCAGAGAAGGCTCCCTTGTAGAGGTTTAAAATGAATCAGGGCTACAAAGAAGAGAAACTCCTGTGAGCAAAGGTCTTAGCCATTATTTTGGCTGCATCCTGATGAAATCATAGTTTACGTCTTGAGAAACAAATCCTGAGGTGCGGGGTCCCAGGGCAAGTGACATGGCTCAGCAGGGTCATGGAGCACGCAGGGTCTGGCTGTCTCTCTGCTTCACCCCGACCTTGACCCCCCAGCAGACGATTTGCCTCTTCATTGGCCCACGATGTCTTTTCCACTCCCAACATCACATCCGTGGTCCAGGCAGGACACTGACGGAGCAATGGAAAGAACCGTCCCCAGAGACCGCTAACTCTGTCTAACGGATTACCGCTGTGTCGGTCCCATGAGTAGCTTCTCAGCTTCTACACCAAACCAACCTCACTGGCACTGACCCGACGCTCCCTCCTGGCAGTCTGATAGGACAGGGTAGAACTGCCCCTGTGGGTTTCTAAGACTGGAGCTCTTTACAGGAGTAGAAAGACTCCTCTTTCTCCTAAGGTTTCAGATTGCTAACCTTGTAGTTAGCAGCCCTTGGTGCACCTACTACCCCACCAGGAGCCTCTCCGATTGGAATAGTGGAGGAAATCAGGGTCCTCTAGAGAAGCGGTGGTGGAGAAGTGGTAGAATTGTTTCCTCCCATGCTGTAGACCAAATGTAGCCAGGGCACCTCGTGTGTACCCAGCACCCATCCCGTAGTGGAAGCTCACATGCTGCTGCGACATTGAACATGTTTCTTCAGCGTTTCTAGACACAGTGAAAAGGCCTGGTGACTTTTCTCCTGGAAATCAACCAGTGACCATCCTTTGGAGCACAACCATCAATCCTCCACTGACTAGGGAGATGGTGCAGGACTGGGCAGTGCTTCACACCCTTGTACAAAATCATTAGTAAATCATTAGTCAGGTGCGGACTCAACAACAGGTAACTACTAAATACGGGTCTTATGAGAGTGAGAGACAAACAGGGAGAAATTTCTTTTAAGAAATTGTCACAGATGTTTGTGGGAGCTGTCAGGTGACAGGTTGGCATTTCCTACAGTCTTGTGTCTCAAATCTATAGGTTAGATCAATGGTTTCCAAAGTTGAAGACCAGGCCTAGAATGATCCAGGAGGGCTACAAAAGCAGATATCTAATAGTCAGGGGGCAGTGAGTATTTTTATTTTTCTGAAAAGGAGTTCTGGGCCAAATAAGTTTGGGAACCTATGTTAGATAATAAGGGCGGAGAATGAGGGAGTTCTAGAAAAATATCAATTTGTATTAGACAGTACACCCTACTGAACACTATCATTTTGTTCTGAGTGCCTTCAATTGTTTAATTAAGACACATCTACATTATGGGAGGTCATCCGCTCTACTTAAAGCCAACTGACTTCATAGCAGGGAACTACTTTACAGTGGAGTTTAAGGAGCGTTTCACCACACAAGCGGGCACCGTAGCTTGGCCAAGTTGAAACATAAAATATGATATCAGGGCAGAGGAGATTTAGGGGCAAAACTCCTTCAGTGTCTGCCCCAGCCTTTGCCCCACGAGTGCTCTTTGTCATAATTCCCTGTAGCATTAGTACTTGTGCACTGGCTGCTAACCACAAGGTCGGCATTTCAAAACCACCAGCTGTTCAGAGGGAGAAAGATGAGGCTTCCTGCTTCTGTAGAAATAGAAAGTCTACTACTGTAAAGAGTTACCGTCTTGGAAACCCAGTTCTGCCCTGTGCTATTGAGTCAATCTGAGTTGGAATTGACTTGCAGGCAGTGAACTTTCTCTTCCTGGCTTGTATCCTGATTTGCAGTTGTACATTTATAACCCCGCTAAAATGCACACATGCTTCATGACTGGCGTTCTCTCTGTTCTATTTCCAGGAGCTACCCTCATGCCTGACCATAGTCCTTATGCCAAGACTGATTAGCTGGGAGATGGACAACACCTCTGAGTGGCTGTTGTATAGCCATAATCTCCTGAGAAAATAGGATTCTAGCTGCCAAAATGTAACTTACACGTGGCTTATTTTTATTTAATACAACATATTTGAGATAGCTATACATGGAATAAGATACATCCACGTACCCAACACACAGCTTCATTCAGTTCTAAGATTTTGTTGGCGGTCCTGTGAGCTGTTGATGTTGTTGCTGTCTGAAGAACAAGACATGTCAAATATAGTTGAAGTCTCTTCTTGTTGCTACCTTAATGGGTAATTATTACACTGGATAAAATGAGCTCCACTGGCACAGTGAAAGTTATGCATTGAGCTACCAACCACAAGGTCAGCAGTTCAAAGCCAGTATCTGCTCTGATAGAAAAATGAGGCTGTCTACTCCTGTAAAAATTTAAAGTCTCAATACCCCGAAGGGGGCGGTTATATTCAGTGATATAGGGTCTCTATGGGTCAGAATTGACTCACTGGCAGTGAGCATTATACTCAATATAGGTCCAGTGCATGCTTTTTGTCCTACGGCTACCCATGCACATAAGTAAAATTCTAGGGAATTGGTTTGCATACTTGTAAGCTAGATAAATATGATACTGTTCTTAAATGCTACCCAAATTCTATAAATACAAAACATTGTTGTCAAGCCATTCAGTCGATATTGTTATTGGTTCTTAACCACATTCATGCACTGAACTCGGTAGCATTGCTTTGTATGACTATACCAGTATTCGTTTATCTTTCCTCCTGGTCAACACTTTGGTTGATCACCATTGTTCACATTGCGCATAACGTAATCTACAATTAACACTCTTTTCAAGTTTCTAGAACTCTAAATGTTAGACTTTCCATGTCTATGGTAGCTACCTGGAAGTGAAGTTGCAGGGACTGAACAAGGAAAGATCACACTCCTGCCAGATCGACTCTGACTTGTAGTGCGTGAGAGCATATAACCTTGTCTTTCGCCTGTGAAGCAGCTGGTGGGCTTGAACCCTGAGCCCTCCAAGGGGAGGGAGGTGTATGTCTCCAGTTTCCTTTGATATTTCCAAAATATTCAACAACGTAGTTGTACAAAATGACACTCTCATGAGCAGTATATGAGATAAACTGTTTCTGGATTGAACACTTGGTGTCATGGCATCCGTCTTGGAGGGTGTGCTGTTACATTCTTCAATTGTATGCTTTCTTGACCAGCGAGCGTTGAGCATTTCTTCACTGGGTGGGTTGACTAATCGTGTTTCCTTCTCTGAAGCTCTCCTGTTTGCATCCATTTGCCTTTGTTATTGCATGTGGTAAGGTGCCTTGTAGTGATCCTGTAGGACTGAGTAGAGCTTCCCCTGTGGGTTTCCAAAGCTACAAAATCTCAGCTGGTGATTTCCAACAGCTGGCCTTGTGG
Organism: Tenrec ecaudatus; assembly: GCF_050624435.1. NCBI lineage: Eukaryota > Metazoa > Chordata > Mammalia > Afrosoricida > Tenrecidae > Tenrec > Tenrec ecaudatus. Next base: position 105,958,254 of record NC_134530.1, read on the forward strand.
TCAGCAGCCAATGCATATGCTACCGGAGCTTACTGACAATGAGCGAGGTTTTGGTTTCAGTGAGTGGTAAAGTGAGTTGTTTACTTTCAAGAATTGTATAAAAGGAGCTACGCTGGCACAGTGAAAGTTATGCATTGTCTGCTAGCCCCAAGGTCAGCAGTTCAAACCCATCATCTTCTCTGGGAGAAAGATGAGGCTGTCTACTCCTGTAAAGGTTTAACTTCTCCTTTAAATTATAGTAATGATAGTAATCCTGTATTGTTAATGCAAATTGGAAAGTGTGACTTGTCCTTTTACATTCTTTATGGTGTTGCTTTGTGAATACAAGCATTCATTTTTAACAGAGTAAAATTTACCAACCTATTGCTTTGTGATTTGAGCTTTTTATACCTCTTATTAAAAAAAAATTCATCTCTAACTCCATAGCCCCAAGGATACCCTCCTGTATTTTCTTATGAAGGCTTTAAAGCTTTTGCTTTTAATTTTCTTAAAATGTCTTTCTACTAATCCCCCATGATCCATGATCATCCTGTCGTCTGCAAGAAAATCATTCAGCGTCACCCTTTTGGAGCAAAGACAAAAGAAAACAGTCACTAAAACCTTCCCAGCCCAGGTCTCGGCCTTGAATGTCACCAGGGGGCCAGTGGACCCCTCAGAGCTACACCTGGCTTCGAAGCACCTCAAAGAGATGGAAACAAATGCATTGCTTATGCCGTGCTCATGACCTTCTCTGACGCCGTCCACCGATAGAGGAGATGTGTTCAAGCATGTTTTGTATGGAACAAACGTGAGTGTATGAACAGGGAACTTAGTACCAATACTTTTGGGCTCATCCTCATACATACTAGCCTCCAGCATTAGTCTCTCTATCCTGGTGGCAGTGTTTAAGAACTCAGGGGCTAAGTGAAAAGGCAGTGGCTAGAAGCCACCAGCTGCTCTGTGGGACAATGTCTAATTCTGGAAAGATTACAGCCTTAGAGACCCTCTGCCCTATCCAATAGTTATGAATCTGAAGAGACTCTATGGGAATAGGTTTTGTCTGGGTTTATTATTGTTACTAATATTATTATAATCAGCATTGTTATTACTAATCATAATATATATGTTAAATCATCTCTACCTTTTTCTTCTTCAAAATAGTCCAAACTATTGTTTTTGTGTGTGTGCGCTTTCATATAAATTTCAGAATTAGTTTTCAGTGTCCCATGAAAAAGCCTGTGAGCAACTCAACCATAAATGTACCGACGTGTGGATTACTTTGGTTCTCCTCATCCATAACCTTGATATGCCTCTTGTTTATTCAATTATTTAATGTCAATCATAAGGATTTGTAATTTAGCCTACAGATGCAACCTTGACTAGATTGATCCTTTGCTCACTTTTAGTTTATTTTGCTCTATGACTAAGGTACTTTTGTATATTATTATTACTCCCAATTATTTATTACTGCTTTGTAGAAATACTATTATTAATTCTATGTTGACTTAGCTACCTTGCTTAACACTTACCAATTTTAAGGACCTATAGATTTTCATGCATTTTCTATGTAAACAAACAGATCCTCTTTCTATAAATACTTTTTCTGCTCTTTCTAGATATGCCTAATTTTTTTGTCTTATTACATTGATTGAATTATGTTAATTGGCATTAAAGAGGAATAGTCATAGTAACGTTTTAAAATTTCACTATTAATTTTAATCTTTGCTATAGACTTTTGATAGGTATTTATCAAGTTTATAGATTTTTCTTTTGGTTCTACTTTACTAATAAACATAATGAACATTATATTTCATAAAATGTTTGTTTGACAATTACAGAGATTGTCATTGATTATGTAATTTATTAAGGTTATGTAATACAATGATAGATATTCTAATGTTAAAAATCCTTTCAGTCTTAGGATAATATATATTGATTACTGAGAATATGCCAGAGAAACACATTTTCCTTCCTAAAGTACAGGAAACCTGATGATTTTTGTGCAATCATTTTTCTTATGTGATTTTACATCTATATATGTTTATTTTGTTGAAATTTTTATTATTTTGCTGGAACTTATAGGACATGTTATAGTAATAAAATATTTTGCCACTTTTACTGTATATATTATCTATTAATAAATCTGCATGTAAATATATTAATAAATTATATATGCCAATATGTGTAGATATTAGTGTACACACACATACATGAAAGGGCCTAAAATTATTCATGAAATGGATTTTTGTTTTGCTCTTAATTCTAGCCCCAATCCAAGAACATGAAGAGAGCACAGAAGAGATGTGTGTTAGTCTGGGTACAAATCCAGGGAGACTCATGTGTAGAAGAAAGAGTTTTGTATACAAGAGCAATTGAATATTGAGAGAACACCCCAGTTCAGTCCAGATCAAGTCCATAAGTCCAATATTAGCCCATATGTCTGATACCTATCTATAAAGTCTTCTTCAGACTCAGTAAACACAGGCAATGATGCCGAATGCAGGAAGATCACAGACCAGTGGGTGCAAGTCCTGTGGATCCAGTGGTGGTAGATGCATGTCAGCGCTGGCAGGGGTCTCCACGTGCCTCCTCCAGATCTCTGGGCACAGGTTCTATCAGCATAGTGCCATGTGTCTTGTCAGTAGAGCATTTCTCAGGGAGTGAGCAGAGAGAGAGAGGGTCTCCTGCTTCCAAGGAGGAAATACCGCAGTTCCAGAATCCTCAGGAGGCCATGCCCACACAGGGGCCTCATTGACTATATCCTGATTGACGGCTAGACGCCACCCTATCCTCTTAATCCTCAAATCAATACCAGATTATGTAACTACCACAATCTGAGTGCTACAGCAAAGTTTGGTGAAGAAACTAGTTGGTGTCTGGTTATCAGAAGGACTAAGTCAGGTGTCAGCTAAATCCACGTGGAAGAAACACACCAGCCTGTGTGACCAAAAGATTGCAAATAATATAGACCAAATTAATCAGAACTTAAATTGTGAACACCTGGTTTTCAGAAGGCCAGGCATGACAGCAAAAGCCCCAAGTTCATCAGTAGGGACCATACTTGGATTACAACTCCGGTAAATCTCCTCCAATCAGAGTTGAGGGTGTGAATAGTCCTGTTACAGGCAGAGAGCATTGTAAGCTTGATTACGTGAGTCATGGGTTCAAAGACAATACCTTGTCGTTTGATCTCCCTTTTGACCCATTTTAAAATGGTTCCGTTTTTAAAAGGTGAAGGGCCATACATGTGGCGTAAGCCCTCTGGCCGTGGGTCAGGGTTGTGAATATTCTTGCAATTATGCAAACTGTATTAGAAAGTGGATTGTTGCAGATGCAGACAGGTTAGATTTTAGCGCCCTATCATTTGATTTCCCTGAAGTTCCATATAGAATGTTCTCTAGGCTTTTATATTTTCTGCTTTTTTAATTGAGGTTTGAATCTATTTTACTTTGTCATTGGTGTTAGTTTTTGTTTTTTAGAGATGTTTTTCTGTATATGAACTCCAGGCTAGCTAAATCTACAGAGACAGTAACTGGATGGTAAGGGAGTTTGGGGAGAAATGGGGAGCTACTAACAATGAGTACAATAATGAAGAAATTGTTCTAAACCTGATGCGGTGACAATTGTACTTTTCCTGATGGGACTGAACTATAGAATTGTTTGGTATATGAATTGTATGCCAATAAAACCATTGAAGAAATCCATGGGAAAATTGCATTATCTTTTAATTCAATTTTCCACAACTTTTTGAAAAAAATATACATATGTTAGCTGTATTTTTTTGGACAATTAAAGAAAGAGTTTGGAAAATATCCTCCAAAGTACATCTATGATATGGAAATCTATGATCCCAGGCTTCCCAAGGTAATCTGATCCACTGCTATAATTCCCTTATTATTAGGGTGGTGAATCACGCAGGCCACTTATCCAGAGAACTCATAACACCTGTAGCCAGATTCCTTGGGAGACAAAAGGGAATTGCTCAAGTTGACTGGGTACTGAGTGGGCCCGGGAGGGCTTGTCTTCCTGGAGGTGATCCTGGGCAGCACTGAGAGAAGACTGGCTGGTGACGCAGCACAATGAAGATGGTCCTTGGCTTACAGCCACTTTCGTCTTTTCTGATAGTTTCCTGTTCATCTTTGGCATCCTTTCTGAGATTTGCATGCATGCAAACCCTTTTGTAGTTCTGATGCACTGCAAAGAAATAGCATTCTGCGCTGTAATTAGAGTTTGCACATAAAACCTTTTGTAGATCTCATGCTATGCAAAGAAACTATGTTCTGCTCAATAATCAGAACTACCATATTACAAAGTCATTTCAGTGCAATTGTTCTTGGCGGTAAAGTGCCAGAACAGGGTGGAAATATGGTTTTGATGGTGGTTGAGCAATCTTGTTTCTTTATATCTGTCCTACTTAAATGTACATATTCATGTAATTATTGAGAAAATAATAAAGCAATGGTATACACACAGTCATAATAATGTAATTCCCTGGTCTTTTAGCTTTTTAAAAATTCAAAAGTTGATTAAAACACTTATTGCCCATTGTTCATTCAATACTTTATGGACCAAAGACCTCATTTCAGTGGAAAATTATAAGTTACAAAGAGTATTATTTTCTCACCCCACTACATTCACAATGTGGGGAAAGATACCAAACTCCTAGGGTCTATCCATTGATTAATTGTAAAACAATAAACAAAGGGAAACAGAAACAATCCATGCTATTGAGTACTAAATCACCATCTTATGTCCTGCAGTTACGACGCATCTTCATGCCTGACAAAGAGAGTGCATCTTTGAACGTAATCTTTTCAAAGTCTAGTTAAAATATATAACTACATTTCAAGATAGATATAACAAACTTTTCTTCCCTGAAAACTTTTGCTGGTGGGTGAGGAGGGGTAGGAATTGCCTATTAAGCTTGTTTACTCGGTTTCAATACAAAAAAAGAAAGGAGAGCAAAAAGAAACACAATCCGACCTGAAAATTCATGAAAAACTCTCAACAGATGAGGACACACCAGGGAGATATCAGTAATTTCTTGGTAGAGACTGTCTTCTGGGACATCCTTCACAAAACGGTAGTCAGAGCATTCCCGAGGGTAATAAAACCAGTTTCTTCAAACTTGTGATTGATTAGATGGGGAGCAGAGGGGAGACATCAAGTGTAAATCAACGTTTTTGTAGAGTGGTTGCCTACAGCTTTCTAAGCAATTATAGTTATATGATCTAAGAAGCTGTATTCACTTTAATGCCCAAAAAATACAAGGAGGCTTCAAAGAGTTTGTGAACAAATTCTCTTATCTTTTCATTCCATTTTCCCCCATGAACTTTTTGAGAGCCCCCTTGTCCATCTGAATTATATAAATTGTTTTGTGCTGCTAAAGCTTAACTTCAGGGTAGAGGTATTTTGCAATAATCATCATGACTAGGATAATGCAAATAGCTAGTATTTTCTGACTACATACCATACACAAGCATTTCCTAAATATGAATTAAACATCAAGCTCATTTATACTCAGAGTAGATTTTCTCTCATTGTAAAGCTATGGAATCGGAGGTTTAGAAAAGTTGAGTAATTTGCCCAAGTTCACTTAAATGTCTTCCTTGGCAGTTTAAATCAATTCTCTTCTGTGAAATGGAAACAGACTGCCATTTTGGCATCAGTCAGAATATCCCCCAAATTAAATTTTCTTTGAACAATCTAAGGAGAGTCTTCTGGAATACACCAGAAATACTAGCTCTTTATGGGCAGCGTGTATTTTATTGTTAATTGGTTGCAGTAAGTTCCCTTGGAGTGAAGTTACTATATACTTTCAGAAGATGATAAGCTCATCAGGCAGATAAAACAAAAAAATCATGAATAATTATTTGCAATAATTAAAAAACAAAATGTCAACAAATGCAAAGTAGGCACATGAATGGAATTGAATTCTTGTTTTTCTGGACCCAATTTATATTAACTGTACAATGCTGCAACTACTAATATTTTCCCCCTGTTCTCAAATTTGTGATGGTGATTCTAATGAATGTGTAGGGTAAAGAATGTGTAGAGGTATGTTGGGTTATGCCTTAGCCTTCTAACAGCAAGATCAGCAGTTCAAATCCACCATCTCCTCCATGGAAAATAGATGAGGCTATCTGCTCCTATAAAAATTTAACACCCCAACCTCTATAAATGCCCTTTGCCTCCCAGCTCTTTCTCTATTTCCCTTGACTTCACTCCTGTCCCACTATAATGCTCAGTTCCCACCAGGGTTTCAGCAATTCCTCTTGGTTACATTACCCTTGATCATGCCCTACCAGGCCTCCCACACCCTCCTCACTACCAATTTGGATCATTTGTTGTTCCCTTGTCCCTGGGTTTGTTAACACCACTAACTTTCCCCCAGCTCCCCCTCTTCCATGTCGCCTGAGAACTGTTGGGTCCCATTGTTTTCTCCTCCAGATTGTTCATCCAGCCTATCTTATTTAGACAGACCTGCAGAGATAATAACATGCACAAAAACAAGACAGATCAAAACTAAATAACAATATACAACAAAACAACAACAACAAACCAATGACCAAAAAAAAAAACCCCACAAAACAAAACACAGCAAGAAAGAAAAGCTTGTAGTTAGGTCAAGGACCATTTGTTGGCCTTTAGGAGTGTTTTTCAATCTAGTCTGTTGGGGCACCATGCCCTGGCCCCAAAGTCCACCTTCAGCATTCCCTGGGGACCTCACCGCTCCATTTTCTTGCTGTTCTGATGCACCCTATTAGTGTTTTGCCTCGGTGTGGCGGGATCAGATCGGGTGCAATTCCCACATTGTGTCTCCAGTGTTGTCCCCTGTAGGGCTATGGCTCAGTGAAGGGCGTCATGTCTCATAGTGGGGCCGGCCATGTGGTCCTCTCTGTCCACTGGCTGCTCTAATTGGAAACATTATCCTCAAGGCCTGATGGGCCAGGATGTGCTCCACTCTCTCCTCCTCCCCCTTCATCTGGTCCTGTGTGCGCGATCAGATATATCCCTCTCCCTGAGCTGCAGATTCAATGCCGTCTTTTGAAATAAATTCTTCTGGAGGGAGGGGCAGTTGTCCACTTAGTATTTGGGATGGAGCCGGTCCCCCAGACCTCTCAACTGGTTTCCTACTCCACGCCGGCATGTTGAATTCACATCTTAGAGCACTGGGCTGAAGTCTGGTTCCTCTTTCCCTGTGGAGATATAAACAACACCCTCCCCTTGGGTAGGTTAGTGCCCTATGCCCCCGCTACCCATTTCTTGTTCATTACTATTTTTTCCTTTACCCACCTCTTTTTTAGTTGTCTGCCATGTGTATCCCTGTATTTTGTCTGGTCCCTGCCATATTGCCTGGTCCTCACCCCAGGAATGTTTATATACAGTAGCTTTTCCCCTATGTCCCTTTTGTATTTTTTTAAAAAAGCTTACCTTAGCAGACTCATGTTGTACTTGTCCTTTTGTACTTGGCTTACTTCGCTTAGCATGATTTCCTCCGGTTCTTCCCATGCAGCGATGTGCTTCATATGTTCATTACTGCTTTTTAGCGATGCATAGTACTCCATTGTATGTATATACCACAGTTTTTAATCCAATCATCAGTTGATGGATATTTGAGTGGCTTCCAACTCCTTGCAATTGTGAACTGTGCCGCAATGAACATTGGAGCACAGATGTCTGGCCTTGGTTTGTTTCTTGCTTCTTCTGGGTATATGCCCAGTAGGGGGATTGCTGGGTCATATGGTAACTCTATTTCCATCTGTTTTAGATATCACCAGATCAATTTCCATAGTAGCTGTACATACTTACAGGTCCACCAGCAGTGGATGAGAGTTCCTGTCTCCCCACAGTCACTCCAACACTTGTTGCTCTATTAATATATGAGGATGGGGAAATAGATCTATGTGCATATATTTATAGGTTTAGTGTACTTCCTCAATGCAAGAATACTTTTGTTAAATACTTTTATTAAATACTTCTTTTAAATTGGTATTCTATGATGCTCACCTTCTCGACACAACCACTGAAGACAAAGCACATGAATAAGCAAATGTGGTGAAGAAAGCTAATGGTGCCCGGCTATCAAAAAAAAAAAAAAAGCATCTAGGGTCTTAAAGGTTTGAAGGTAATCAAGCGGCATTCTAGCTCAGAAGCAACAAAGCCCACATGGAAGAAGCACACCAGACCGTGTGATCAAGAGGTGTCAATGGGATCATGTGTCAGGCATCATCAGAACAAAAATCTTGCCATAGTGAATAAGGGAGGCAGTGCAGAGTGGAGACCCAAAGCTCATTTGTAGGTCACTGGACATCCCCTTACAGAATGGTTTTTGGGAGGAGATGAGCCAGTCAGAGCGCGGTGTAGCAACAATGAAAAATACAACTTTCCTCTAGTTCCTAAAAGTTTCCTCCCCTTTCTCCCTCACTATTATGATCCCAATTCTACCTTACAAATATGGCTAGACCAGAGGATGGACACTGTTACAGATAGGAACTGGAAACACAGGGAATCCAGGGCAGATGATTTCTTCTGGACCTGTGGTTTGAGTGGTGATACTGGGAGCATAAAGGGAGGGTGGGTTGGAAAGGGGTAATCAATTACAAGGATCTACATGTGACCTATCCCTGGGGGATGGACAACAGAAAAGTGGGTGAGGGGACATGTTGGACAGAGAAAAATATGACAAAATAATAATTTATAAATTATCAAGGGTTCATGAGGGAGGGGTAACAGGGAGGGAGGGGAAAATGAGGACTTGATGCCAGGGGCTTAAGTGGAGAGGAAATGTTTAGAGAATGATGAGGGCAATTAATGTACAAATGTGCTTTACACAATTGATGTATGTATGGATTGTGATAAGAGTTGTATGAGCCCCTAATAAAACAATTAAAAACAAAATTTAACATCCCAGAAAAACCCCTAAAGGGCAGTTCAATTTTGTCTTACAGGGTTGTTATGAGTTAAATTGGACATTGTGGTAGTGAGTTTGTTTTTTGCAACAGTAGAGTGTGTTTGTCCCTGATTGCTGGAAACAAGTCTTTGAGCAATTTTGTGCTTTGGTTTGAGACTTCGGTGCCACATCTGATCATTTATGCTGGAAAGAGGTGGCTGCCCAGACCAGAAAAGATCCATATGGCAAGCCAATATCAGCTAAAATAAGGAGACATGATTTAGTGTGTCATTCAAGAGACTGAGACTTAGAGATCTTCCCGGCTAGTAAAAGACATCTATGTATCTGAGATCATATCACATCCTCTGGGAGCCATCTCAGACCTTGCCAATTTCTTTCTTCTTATAATAAATCCATAAGCATTAATAATTTCCATGTGTTCTCTGAAATATTCAGTGAATTATAAACCTCAAAGGATAAGGGGTCCCAACAGGTAAAATAATGAGGTTATTCTCCAGACTCCCATACATGTAGCTAATGTCTGCCGCGTTGGCAGTCTAAAGGGAAATGTATTTTTACTTGTGACACCTGACCTCACTCCAAGGGGCTAGGGTGATTAAAAAAAAGAGTGTACATTTGGGTAGCTGGTGAGAGTAGTGATCAAGAAATGGGAAAGTAGAAACTTGATGAATCTCTGCATTTAGGGGATTAGATTCATGCTGGCATTTACCTCTAAAGTTCTTCATGAAAAGCAAATACGAAAAAAATGTATGTAGAAGACACACTACGTAGTTATTGTTCCTAGCAAAATGGGGGTGATAATTTAGGGTCTTCTGGAAATGAGTTGTAAACCTGAGCCAACGAAGGTGAGACATTTTGATTGGCTCAGAGGATGGGATGTTGTGAAAGATTTAGAGTGAAAGCAGTAAAAATACTGAATTGGAATGAGTAGATAGCAGGGAAAAGGAGAGAGATCAGATCAGAGACGGAATACATTGTCTAAAGTAGATGGAATAGGAAGATTGGAGGAAAGTATTGATGAAGAACGCATTCAGACTAGCAAGGGATGTGTTTCCAGATTGGCCATTGGGATCTTTGGAGGTGGGACATCATTAAGCAAAAGAAAATGAAGCAAACCCCCCTGCTTTATGAAGACACCGTGCAATTCATCCATGTAAGTGTGCAATTCAGTGCTTTTTAGTACATTCACATTTGTGCAACTAGCACTATAATTTAGAACATTGTCCTCACAACAAAGAAACCCATTTCCTCACTCCACAGTTGCCTGAACCACCCCTCCCTCCATCATCACTAACCCAACTCCTTCCCCTTGGGCACTGGCCTCTTCTGAGCAGTTCATATAAGCGGATTTCCCTCTATGTGCTTCTCGCCACAGACGTCTTTCATTTCGATTAGTATTTTCTGTTTCATCACTATTTTACAGTCATCAGTAATTCTTTTTTGTTTCAACAATTAATTTCATTGCCTGAGTAACACTCCATTATATGAATATATTCCATTTTAGTGATTAATTTATCTGTGATTTTATAGACATTTCAGTAGGGCCCCGGGGGTGCTGTGGGCTATATATATATACTGAGCTGTTGACACAGGTCAGTGGCTAGACCCGGTTGCTCATAGGAGAAACATGAGGCCGTGAGACTGTTGCTCATTAAGATTTGGAGTGGTAGAAATGAAAGAGGCAGTCCTGCTCTCTGCTACAGGCTCAGAACCAGGGCCATGGCAGTGAGTTTGTGGGAAGCATTTGGGTTAGTTCCACTTTTTGACTAGCAAGAATAATGCTGCTCGAATATAAACAGCTGTGTCCAAGTTTTTGTGTATGTTTTCATTTCACTTGGAATTTTTGGGTCCTAAGCTAGCTCCACATTTAACATTTTTGAATAGCTATCAGACTGTTTTTCAAAGCAGCTGCACTATACTTCATTCCACCCAGTGGTATATTAAGAATTCCAGTATCTCTACATTCTTGTCAAGACTTATTATCCATCCTTTTAATCGCAGTTATTTAATTATGATATATCATGGTGTTGCATTTATTTCCCGGATGACTAAAGGTCTTGCACATCTTTTCATGTACTTGTTAGGCCTTTGTATGTCTTCCTTATAAGAGTGTTCATTCAAATTCTATTTTCTATTTTTAATTGGATTATTTAACTTTTTATTGTTGACTTGTGTATATATGCGAATGGTCTACAGCAAGCATGCAATACTTTGATGACACTAAAAGGTTATTGTGTATAGATGTGGAGTTCTGCTGATGTAGTGTGTTGGGCTCCTCACCTTAAGGTCTGCAGTTCAAAACCACGAACCGCTCTGCAGGAGTGAAAATGATGCTTGCTACTTCCATAAAGAGTCACAGTCCTGAAACTCACAGGGGCAATTCTTTCCGGTGCTATCGGGTCCCTATGAGCTGGCCTTGACTCAATGGCAGTGATTTTATCTTATGTATACATTTGTTACCCTAAGTATAGATATGTTTATAGACAGGATGTCAACAAAAGATTAGAAGGAGCCACATCAAAAACATTGACAGTGGATTTTATTGCTTGTGGGTGATGATTTACAATTTTTTATTTTTCTTCTTTGCGTTTATCGGGAATTCCTAAATGTTCTTTATTACTTTTCAGATAAGGAAGAAACAGCTATTTGAAACAAGAAGAAAAGCACTTCTTTCCTCTTGATTTGTTTTGACTACTTCCAGATTAAAAAGGAAATCTTTGGGGTTTGAATGAAAGCTTACAGAGCACCTTAGATTTACATTTATCGACTTCAGTGCATTTCCCTCCATTATTTTAGTTATAATCCTCAATCCCTCAGTACTCTTCCCACATCCTCCTTGAATGCCTCATTTCCGTTCGTGCTGCTTTTCTTCCCCACCTTCTGGACTTTGATTGGAAGCAAATGCTGCTCTTTTGGTTTCGTGTAGTTGGTTTTAATGAAGAGCGCATTTTTCTGCCAGACAATTGGATATCCTCCCACAGAAGGGTTCTAAGGAAGGGATGATTCAAACAAGGTGCAGTAGAGCACTGATGAAACACACATCATTCCTCTAGTTCCTGAATGTTTGTGCCCCCACCACTACCATGACCCAGGTTCTACCTTGCAAATCTGGCTAGCCATGAGAACACATTGGTACAGATAAGAATTCTCGACACATGGAATTCAGGAAAGCTAAACCCCTCAGGACAGTAGTGGGAGTCGTGATATGAGGGTAGGGGGATGGCCAGGGAGGGGACAGGGGGAGAAAGCAGGAACCCATCACAATATTGGACATATAGCACCCCTTCCCCAAAGGGGATGAATAATAGAAACATGGGTGAAGGGAGACAATGGACAGTGTAAGATATGCAATAATAATAACAACATATAATTGATCAAGGATTCACCAGGGTGAAGGGTGAGGGAGGGGGAAAAAGAGGAGCTTATACCAAGGGCTCAAGTAGAACATGTTTTGGAAATGATGACGGCAACATATGTACAAATATGCTTGATACAATTGATGTATGGAATGTTATAAGAGTTGTAAGAGCCCCCAATAAAAGAAGGCAAAAACAAAAAGAACGCATTTTTCACAGGTATTATTGTTCACTTTATGTGTTGATCTGTTGTTGGACTGTAAAGTGATCCCCAGGAGGTATAGGCATTCCAGGTTTGAAAAGAGAAGCCTGGTGGCGCAGTGGTTCTGAGCTGGGCTGTTAACCTCAAAGTCATCAGTTTGAAACCACCACCCACTCCACAGAAGAAAAGCGGGGCTTTCTTATAGTCTCAGAAACTCACAGGGAAAGTTCTGCCCCGCCCCAAGGGTGGCTTCGGGTCAGCATTGCCTCGATGGTATTGAGTTTGATTTGGTCTGGATCGGTGATAGTGATTTCAAAGTTTGCCCTATGTTTTTCACCTCCCCTGCCTAGATCCATGTGTTGTGACCTTAATCGGTGTGTGATGGAGGCCAGACACCATCTGATTCTTCTGGTTTGGGGCTAGTGAAAGCTATGGTTTATAGGATCCATTGGTCTTTTGGGTTAACGTTTTCCTTGAACTTTTGATTTTCTTCTTTCTTTCATTCTTTGCTCCACAGAGAGAGAGGGGCCAATAATTCAGTCTTAGATCACCATTCATAAGCTTTTAAGATCCAAAGTAGAATGTAGAACATTGTCTTTGGGGACTGGGAATGCCAATTGACCTAGATTTGCCCCTAAGATGATGGTCCTAACCCTAAGCTCCTTGATTAAATCTCTCAAGGATTTGATTATGGCAAAGAAGTTGCATATCCCCCATCAATGTTATATGTGGGTATCTTGATAGCACATATAAACACATATGTAGAAATAAGAAACTTCATCTGCCAAACCTAGAGATTCTTGGGGGTGTAACTCCCATAAGCCATACCATCCTGTTCACCTTGAATGAGTAAATAACTTGAGTTTTCGGATACACATTGGGCTGCTAACCATAAGGTCGGCAGATCAAAACCACCAGCTGCTCCTCGAGATAAAGATGAGGTTTTCTACTCCCGTAAAGAGGTAGTCTCAGAAACCTACAAGGCAGTCCAACTCCATCCTATAGGGTCACAATGGACTCAATGGCAGTGAGGGATCCACCTGTAAATTGCTGTCATCCCAGGGTTATGTAGACAGGGCTTTCTACTCTCACAAACAGTTACAAGCTCTGCAGGGGTCAGGATGAGTTGGCATCAAATTGATGGCAGTGAGGTTGGAGGGCAGGTATTAATATTTACCATTACTCTCTTTTACCCTTGTGTACCTTCAAATATTTTCCTTTGCTTCGGTCACATTAGGCTGACTGCCTCCTTACTGTAGAATGTTCTCTTCATTCATATTAATACTTATTGATTCTCTCTCTCAGAAGAAAAAAAAAACCTCACTGCCTTGGAGTTGGTTCCAACTCTTAGTGACCCTCCAGGACAGACTAGAACTTTTCTTTTGGGTTTCCAACAATTTGCATCTCTATGGGATTAGACTGCCTCATCTTTCTAACGCAGAGCAATTGGTGGGTTTGAACCATGTCTACACCCTAGTTAATGAATATTTTCCTCTCCTTTCCCATGCCTGTTAACCAGCAAAGAATATTTCTTCCTTGATAAAATTTCCATGAGTGTTATCATAGCCGTCTCATAAAATATCCATCCTTTTGTGATCAAATTGTTTCACTCAACATAATATCCTCCAGGTCCCTACATGTCATGCAATGTTATGTTGATTCTTCATTATGCTTTAACATTTGACAGTATTCCATTGTGTGTAAGGGAAGTTAAGTTGTTCTTAGTAACAGGAACTTAAGTTGTTTTATGTTTTTGCTATTGTGAATAATCCTACAATTACATGTTGTGTTGTTAGATGCCAGTTCTATTTCTTTGGGTGGGGCTGGTATTGACCATTTTATTTATTTATTTATTCTTTTATTTACTTAAAATCATTTTATTGTGGGTTCATACAACTATTATCACAATCCATCCATGCCTACATTGTGTCAAGCACATTTGTCCATTTGTTGCCATCATCATTCTCAAAACATTTTCTTTCTACTTGAGCCCATGGTGTCAGTCCTCAATTTTTTGCCCTCCACCCTCACAAACCCTTGATAAATTATAATTATTTTTTATGTCTTATACTGTCAGATATCTCCCTTTACCCACTTTTGTGTTGTTGTCTGTCCTCCAAGGACAGGGTTATATGTAGATCATTGTGATCGGTTCCCCTTTCTCCCCCACCTTCCCCTTACCCTCCTGGTATCACTACTCTCATTATTGATCCTGAGAGATTTATCTGTCCTGGATTCCCAGCTCTGATCTGTACCAGTGTACATCCTCTGGTCTAGCCAGATTTGTAAGGTAGAATTGGGATTATTATAGTGGCGGGGACAGACGGTGGGGGAGGAAGCATTAAAGTACTAGAGGTATGTTGTATGTTTCACCGGTGCTATGCTGCACCCTCACTGTCTCATCTCCTCCCCGCGACCCTTCTGTAAGGGGATGTCCAGTTGCCTACAGATGGCCTTTAGGTCCCCACTCTGCACTCCCCCTCATTCACAATGATACGATTTATTTCTTCTTTGATGCTTGATACCTGTTCCTATTGACACCTCATGATCACACAGGCTGGTGTGCTTCTTCCATGTGGGATTTTTTGCTTCTCAGCTAGATGGCTGCTTGTTTATCTTCAAGCCCTTTAAGACCCCAGACAATATATCTTTTGGTAGCTTGGCACCATTAGCTTTCTTTACCACATTTGCTTATGCACCCATTTTGTCTTCAGCGATCATACTTGGAAGGTAAGCATCATGAGTGCCAGTTTAATGGAACAAAGTGTTCTTACATTGAGGGAGTACTTAAGTGGAGGCCCAATGTCCATCTGCTACCTTAATACTAAACTTATAAATATATGCACATAGCTCCATTTCCCCATCATCATATATGAACATAGTTACATATGTACTTGCCTGTATGTAGACCTCTATAAATGCCCTGTGCCTTCTAGTTCTTTCCTCGATTTCCTATTACCTTCCTCTTGTCCGATTATCATGTTCCGCCTCCATTTGAGTTTCAGTAATTCCTCTTGATCAAGCCATACAAGGCCTCCTACACCCCCCTCTCCATCAATTTTGGAACGCTTGTTCCCTGGGTTTGTTAACACCCACTTCCTTACTCCTGCCTCCTCCCTTTTCCATGTCCCCCAAGAACTGTTGGTCCCATTGTTTTCTCCTCTAGATGGTTTATCCCGCCTACCTTATCTAGATAGACCTGCAGAGATAATAAGATGCTGAAAGACAAAACAGTGCAAGACAAAGCAACAAAAGAAAACAAAATAATAACAACAAAAACCAATGGCAAAAAAAAGAAAAACCTGTAAATAGTTAAAGGTGTTTGTTGACCTTTACGAATATTTTTCTCCAAGTCTGATGGAGTGCCACTTCAAAGTGGCACTGTACAACAGAACAAAACATTGGCTGGGCCTGTGCCCCCTTCACAGCCAATGTTACGTTTGAGCTCATCGTGGCAGCTGTGTACCCATCCATCTATCAAGGGTCTTCCCCTTTTTGTTGGTCTTTTATATCACCAAACATGATGACCCTCCCGCAGGGATGGATCGCTCATGATAACTGTTCAGAATACCTGAGACAGCATCTCACCGTTCTCACGCCTCGCAGGTTTCCTGGCCATACTTATGGGAACACAAATGCACTCCTTCTTCTGCCCGTCTATGGAATGTTCAGTGCAGTGCTAACATTTGCAACACTGTAATTCAGTGCATCAATTCTTCTCGCGTCTCTCTTTATTCATTTTCCAGCTTCCAAATACATATCAAGTGATTGAAAAGCCTGCACATTAAGCAGTGCAAGACATGCCCAATACACACGAATCTGAAGTTTGTTAGTTCGTATATAGTCAACACTGTAAGAGGTCTTCGCAGTGAATCCAATGTGTATCCTGATTTCTTTACTGCTCATTTTTAATTGAGTCTTGATTTATTTTGTTGTTGAAGTATTAAGGTTTTGTAGAAAGTTAACAAATTAATACCTTGTCTGGCGTATGAAACTCGAAAAAAATATGCCCCGTCTATAAGTTCTCTTTTTCCTCTCTGGAGAATACTTTTGATGATCTTAAGTATTAGATCTTTATAAGTCCTAGCTATCCAGATCATCTTCTGCTATCTGTACATTTATAGTTATATTTATTTTTCTATGTATGCCTTATGTTAGGGCCCAAACACTGCCCTATTTTTCCTCCATGATTTTTATAGTTTTAGATTTTATACTTAGGTCTCTGATCCTCTTCGTGTTAACTGTGTTGGTATGACGTGAATTATTTTACTCAGTATACTGCCCCCAGATTCATACCTATTATGAGGTGTTTGGTGGAGTCTTCATTATTCTTTAAGATTATTCAGAATTTCATTGTGTGTATTTACCACAGTTTGTTTACTCATTCATCATGATATCATCTATAGACAGACATCTAGCTTTTCATCTTTATTTGTAAAAGAGCCTGCACCTTTCCTATCTAATGGACTTTGGCCCTCTTTTCCATTTCTTGGTAATGCTCTTTGAAGTTCAAAATGTGTATGTTTAATGAGATCCAGTGTACAAAACCACAGATGCTTTTGTGTGATCTTAATCCAAGATCGAGAATATCCATTCCTATATGTTAAGAGTTGTATAGTTTTAATTCTTAAGTATTTAAATGTATGATGTAATTGTAGTTAGTTTCTTATTATTGTATGAGGAATGAGTTCAGTTCTGCTTACCTAGTTGTGGATGTCCAGATGTCCCATCTCTGCTTCTTGAAAAGGCTATATATCCTCATTGAGTTGTCTTGGCATCCTCGTTAGAAATCAATTGACCATAGATGCAAGCATTTATTTTTTGACTCTAAGTTCTGTCCTTTCCATATGTCCAGCCTTATGCCAGAACCACAAGGTCTTGATCACTGAGCCTCCGCATTAACTTTTGAAATACAGAAATGTGCATTCTAATGTGTTCTTCTTAAGAACCATGTAAGCTATTCTGTCTTTAATTTCTTTATGAACTTTAAGACTGATTGTCAATGAGCCACTGTTTCATTCAAACCCCACAGATAATTCTAACAGATGGTGAAGTTTCAAAACCAATGATAGAGGATTGAGAGTGAGGCACATAACATTTACTGCTCACTCATTTTGTGTCCAGCTTCCATATTGACTTATGTGTAGCTCTTTTATCATTCAATATTCATAATAATCCCATGATATAGATACTATTATTTTCAATTTATGATCAAGGAATCTGAGTTTCAAAGAGTTAAAGTCTTGCCTGTTGTTAGAATAGTGAAGTCAATATTAGAATTTAGGTTTTTCCAATAATTCTTCTAACTCATTTCAAAAGAGACATGTTGATTATATAGCCAAAAAGCTAGGTAATCAGCTTAAATTCTTTATCAGCTAGGATTATTCTCTCTATTCTCTTACCCTCTTTTTAATTTAGTACTGCTATTATAATAATCATATTATATTGGAATACACACAAATGTTTCTTTCATTTGTATAATGGAACAGTATGGGGAATTCAGGTAGAAACGGGGAATAGAAAAGAGGTCATGGGTATCTTGTGTGACTCAGTCACAGGCATGTGTAGAATTAACATGAAAAAATATGGAGCTGGTTATGTAGAAGAGGGCCTGGTGGTTCCCAAATGACACGCTGTGGTAAGCATTTCCACCAGTACACAGACATGGGGACACAGCTAAGACAGGGACTTTTCTTGTAAACCTAAAGTCAAGTTGGAATACTCAACATCAGATTTATGTTTTTTTCTCATGAGTATGTCTATGTTAAACTATATCTTCTATTAAATCATGGAGAAATTAAAGGCTATTTTTCACGCTTGGCTCTCTTTACGTGGTTTTAAATCCTATGAAAAATTCCCCAAATTGTTTTCTCATCCAGAACAACTTCAAATCTAGAAATCACTGCCATAGACATTAGTGAACTATTGAAGAATTTTGAGATTGAAGTTCAATAAGCCCTTACATTTATGTGTAAGAGTAATTCACCTTTCAGGAAATGGCACTGGGACAACTGGATATCGATGTGTGCTTATGGGGGCGGAGGAGTCAAACTGCTACATATTACACAAATATGAGCTGCAAGCATTTGAGTGTGTGTGTGTGTGTGTGTGTGTGTTCAAACTCTAACCACCTGGAGGAAAGTATAGGAGGAAAGTATAGGAGGAAAGTTCCCTGGCATTGTGCTAGGCAGCACTCTGACGGATGGCATCTGAAGGGCAAGCAACGAAAGGAAAATTACATCATTTGAACGTCATAAAAATTTAAAACATTTGAAACAAAAATAAAATAAATAAAATTTTAAACATTTGTTCTTCAAAGAATACCTTCCAGAGAGGGAAAAGATAACCCACAGAGTGGGATAAACTGTAGATCCTATATCTGCTAAAACAGGCTATCTGAGGACAGGCTATCTGAAGAGCTCATTAAGCAAAAGACAAGAATTCCAAACAAAAACTGGACAAAGACATTTCTCTAAGAAGGTGGAGAAATAGACAATCAGCCTGTAGTAAGATCCTCCAGCATCATTAGTTATTAGCAAAATGCAAATCAAAGACACAAAAGATATTTCACTTAATACTCACTAAAACAGTGAAGCCAATTGCTCTCCAGCCAACTGCGGCTGTGGCCTGGCTTCTTGCGTGCAGCCTGTAACTGAGATCCCCACACTCTTAAGGCTGCAAGCTTCTGGCAGGGCTTCTCACTGAGACACTGTGTTTGGTTCGAAACATCAGCTTTCACTACATAGTTGAGCACTAAACTATTTTCTCCACTGGGGACTCTTCCTACTTCTAGGATGCCTATAATAAAAAGACAATAGCAAATGTTGGCAAAAATGTAGAGAAATTGTCACCCTGCACATTGCTGGTGGGGATATGAAATGGTACGGCCACTTCAGAAAACAGTTTAGCAATTCCTCAAATTTTAAAACACAGCTCTGCCATCTCTCTTCTCACTTGGGAAGAGGCAGGTGAGGCCTGAAACAGCCTCGTGTTAAAGGGAAGCACAGGATGAGAGTTAAACAGGATTATATGAGGTGCCAAACACCTATTGAGGGCCTGCCGATTCTGATTTGCAGCAACGCGCGTGTGGTTCTATATTAGAAGTGAGTTCCGTAAAGTTTATTTTTGGTGGGGGTGGGGGAGGGGCGGGTTGTAGTCTTTATAGAAGCAAGTTCCGACTTCCGTGGAATCCTGGATAAGTTTGAGTCATTAACCTTTCAATGAGTCTTTAGCACAGCATTGTTCGCACTACTTGAGAATGCTCCTACGGAGGTGAGCAAGCAGTCATCCCAACCTTACGAGTGCTGCTTTATTTCAAGACACGGGAGGAGATGCTGGGTGGGACACAGGGTTAAGCGATTTACTACTATCCCAAAGATTGGTGGTTTGAAACTTCCCAAAGACACCTCAAGAGATATATCTGGCAATATGCACCTGAAAGGTGAGTGGCTTGAGAACCTTTGAAACACAGTTCTATTCTCCATGCCGGGGTGTCCATGAATTGGAGTCAGCTCAGGGCAATCAACAGCAACAACACTGACTAATAACATTGAGCATATTTCTGTAAACTCATTTGCCAATAATATACCCTGGAATATAAGCACTCGGCACTGAAACATCCACCAACTTGCTGGGAAAACATTTTGTGTTCTTGTTCGGAGCCACATTTGCTTATCAAGCTACATATCCCCATTGTCTGCCATTCCGTCTTGTGAAAATGCTACTATCTTGGCTTCTTAGAACTTTTATTTGTTTGTTCAATAAATGATGGTGATCCGTGGTAGATTAGAGGATGTGTAAATGTTTGTATAATAAAGGTCTAAGAGATTCATTCTCAAATTAGAATTCTGTTTTCCAAAAGTTGAACTGTCAATCAGGCATGTGGATAAAGGGACTAAGCCTTTATGTGGTGCAAGGCCAACTCTCTCAGCATAAATCCATTTGTACCGTGCATAATAGACATAGTCGCCCCAATGTTATAGGGGCTTTCCCTGATTGTGTCTCTGGAATACTGACTAGGTACTATCAATACTCCTGACATTCAGCTTAATCAAGATAGGACCCCCTCAGGCAAACTAGCAATATGTTTACATTACACAGACGGCATTTTTCTCTTTTAAGATTCCATTAAATATTTAGCTAACACCACTAAAGAATAATACAACCAGCAAATGTAACTGTATCAAAATGGGAAATCAATCCGTTTTCAATCTTGCTTGGCAAACTTCTCAGTAAACCAGGCAGACAGGAGCTCTGTGGAAAGAGAGGCAGAGATGTTAGGCCTTGGGCCAGAGATTAATTTAAATCTTTGTGGATGTGCCTTCTTTGAAATGGATATGATTTTCTATTTGCGGACAAAGGAGGTGGCCTTGTGAGCAGTGCCTAATGGGGGCTTCTTTAGCATCCCCAAACTGCACAAGTTAGGGAACCCCACCCCCAGTCACATGTTCCATCCACGGACTTGGAACCTGCCTGGACTTGAGTTTTCCCACCCCTGCAACCGTGTGAACATTTATATATGTTCTCCTTCATTGGTTTTACCTCTCTAGAGAATCTGGTCTGAGATACTTGACAACAGTTTTACTCAATTTCAGTCTCATAGCAAAGTTAGGCATGTTTAGAAACCAATTTAATGTTGATGCCTCAAAGCTGTAGAAATAATAACATTAATAAAATATTTTACATTTATTTATCACAGTACAATATAAGTACTCTACCTATATCATGCTATTTAATTTTCCAGTAGAGAAAACAGTGCTGTTGAGTTGCTCAATATATGTTTTGTTTGACTTTATTATGAAAAAACACACAAAGCAAACAGTGTTTCTCCATAGACAAATAAATCCCATAAAGGGAGTCTTAGCAGTTTCTGTGAAACAGCTCTGCAAATGCTTTTGCTCCCATCTTCCCCTGGGAAGATCCTTCAGTAACAGTCAGCAGACGGTCCTAATAACTGAGCCCGTCTAAGGGATGGCAATAATTTCCCCTGTAAAATTCAAGCAAGAGCCAATTATCGTCCTAAGTCCAGGGAAGAGATGCTAAGAAGGGGACAGGAGGTACAAGAGTGGGCAGTTGATGGACATAACCATGCACCCTTTCTCCAACAAGATCAGTCCTGCCAAGAAAGTGGGCTGTGCTTTTCTGGCCTGCGTTCACGGCCGTTGTTGCTGGTTTTCTTCCATGGGCTCTGACTCAAAGCTGCCATATATATTTTTTTTAATTTTAACAATTTATTGGGGCTGATACAATTCTTTTCACAGTTCATATGTATACATACATCAATTGTATAAAGCACATCTGTACAGTCTTTGCCCTAATCATTTTTTTCTCTTTTCTTCTTTTACATTTTATTAGGGACTCAAACAACTCTTACCACAATCCATACATATACATACATCAATTGTATAAAGCACATCCATACATTCCCTGCCCCAATCATTCTCAAGGCATTTGCTCTCCACTTAAGCCCCTTGCATCAGGTCCTCTTTTTTCCACCCCCTCCCTCCCCATTCCCCCCTCCCTCATATGCCCTTGGTAATTTATACCTCGTTATTTTGTCGTATCTTGCCCTATCCGGAGTCTCCCTTCCCCCCTTCTCTGCTGTCCCTCTCCCAGGGAAGAGGTCACATGTGGATCCTTGTAATCAGTTCCCCCTTTCCAACCCACTCACCCTCCACTCTCCCAGCATCGTCCCTCACACCCTTGGTCCTGAAGGTATCATCCACCCTGGATTCCCTGTACCTTCAACCCTCATATGTACCAGTGTACAGCCTCTGTCCTATCCAGCCCTGCAAGGTAGAATTCGGATCATGGTAGTTGGGGGGAGGAAGCATCCAGGATCTGGGGGAAAGCTGTGTTCTTCATCGATACTACCTCACACCCTAATTAACCCATCTCCTCTCCTAAACCCCTCTATGAGGGGATCTCCATTGGCCGACACTTGGGCCTTGGGTCTCCACTCTGCACTTCCCCCTTCATTTAATATGATATATATACACATACATACACACACTTATATCTTTTTTTTTTGCATGATGCCTTATATCTGGTCCCTTGGGCACCTCGTGATCGCACTGGCCAGTGTACTTCTTTCATGTGGGCTTATTTGCTTCTGAGCTAGATGGCCGCTTGTTCACCTTCAAGCCTTTAAGACCCCAGACACTATCTCTTTTGATAGCCGGGCACCATCAGCTTTCTTCACCACATTTGCTTATGCACCCATTTGTCTTCAGCGATCCTATCATGGAGGTGTGCAGTCAATGGTATGATTTTTTGTTCTTTGATGCCTGGTAACTGATCCCTTTGGGACCACTCGATCACACAGGCTGGTGTGTTCTTCCATGTGGACTTTGTTGCTTCTGAGCTAGATGGCCGCTTGTTTATCTTCAAGCCTTTAAGACCCCAGTCACTATCTCTTTTGATAGCCGGGCACCATCAGCTTTCTTCACCACATTTACTTGTTCACCCACTTTGGCTCCAGCTGTTGTGTCGGGAGAGTGAGCATCATAGAGTTCCAATTTAATAAAAGAAGGTATTCATGCATTGAGGGAGTGTTTGAGTAGAGGCCCAAGGTCCTTCCGCCACCTTAATACTTGACCTATAAATATAGACACATAGATCTATTTCCCCATCCTCCTATATATATTAAAGCTGCCATATTTATAATGAATGAAGCGTTCCTTGGTCCTGCATCATCTCCATGACCAATGGTCTGCTCGAGTCCATTCTTCCGGCTGTATGTCAATCAGTCGCATTCATTTTCTCTGACCCTCTGCTTTGCCAAAGATGATGCCCTTTCGTAGCTGCTCCATTTTCCTAACGATGTCTCCAAAGTAAGCCACTGATGGCTCACATCCACATTTCCAAAGAGCCTACTGGTTTGTAGTTCTTCTGTCTTCCAGAAAGTAGGCCGTGCTTTCCTGGCCTCCTGGTTTGCTTCTAACTAGACTCTAGACCGAATACTGTACATTGCTTCTTGTAGAAAATAAGGATAAACTTTTGGGATATCCTGAGCTCAAGAAGCCAATAAAGCTTAAGGATCAGGGCCTTTTATTTGCGTGGATTCCCGTGGGAGTTGAATAAACCGACATTAAACACGGCATTCTGTTTTGCATATTTGCAAAAGGGATGGACTTAGAAAAGCTGATACTTCTGTAAGAAGAAAAAGAACTGAGTCTCCACGTCTCCAGCATTGTGTTATAATGTATTTGTGCATTCTAAACGTTTAATTTTTACCTAGCTATGTATGCGCAAATGCGTTCTTTCTTAATGACTTCTCTCCTCTCCAAGCATACACACATGGTTGTTTTGCACCGTAGAGTCTGTTCTACCCCACGGTGACCCTCTATTTCAGTAGAACTACCCCATAGGCTTTCCTAAGTCGTAACATTGTAGGACGGGATCCCCAGAGCTCTTCTCCTGTGGAGTTGCTGGTGTATTCAAACTGCCAATGTTACAGTTAACAACCAAGCTCTGAACCATTCTGATACCACTGTCAGGGTAGACAGGGCTCCATTGGGTTTTCAAGACTCAGACCTTTCAAAAGCAGATTTCCAGACCCGTTTCCCAGGGTACCCTGGGTGTGTTTGAACAACCAACCTTTGGGCTAGTAGTCCAGTGCTAAGCCATGTGTCACCCCTGGATTCCTGGGTGGAGAGCACTTAATTCAAAATGAAGAGCCCAGCAAATGACTTCAACCCTCCCAACAAAGCCAGATTTGAAAGCATGCTAGAGGATGATAGGGAAAGGAAACCAGCCCATCACCATTTCAAATGTAAAGTAAGGGGGTATCTTTAGTTTCAGAACCTGATCTTAGCGCCTTCTGGGAAACAGAGAAAGTCTTTTATACCTGCTTTCCATTTAAAACACGTTCTTTTCAAGGAAATGCTTAGATCTTTTCAGAGTTCTTCCTTTCTCTGCCCAAAGATGGGGTCTGGTTGCACAAGGAGCTCCCGTATCCTGCTGATGGAACACTGGGGACCCTGCAATCTCACTGAGAGCCTGTACTTTCTGGGTCTACGGGGTCTTTATCTGTCTCTGCATACCCTCCCCCACTTTTCTGGAAGCTGTTCAAGTTTTTGTCTGGTGGAACTTTTGTATACTTCTCTTCACTCACTGGTTCTCCCTGCAGACTCAAGTTCGTTTCCCTTATCACTGGGGCTGAATACCCCCCACGCCAGGCCCCGACATCTAAATACAGCTCCCACTGAGTCTCCCTTTGCAGCCCTCCAGGTAATGTTCTCTGCAGAGCAAGGTCCATTCCGTGCTTACCATGACCTTTGACTCTCCTCCTCTGTGCGGCAGAGCACAGGAGAACGCTTGTAGACACTCAAAACCACACATCAATTGAGTAAGATTTGGGGGAGCTAAACGCAGGCAAATTCTCTTGTTTAGGGCCAACACCACAGCACTCTCCAAGAGACTGTTATATTCTTGGCTTTGATGTTTCCCAATTATCATGACACATTAGATTCGAGTATCCCCTTCCTAAGGAGGTCTCTAAGTCGAATTTGGAGGTCAGTCAGAACCCATGTATTCAGTTCTTATTTAAATTTCCTTTGTTGCAAGAAGAGGCTTGATGACATTTTTAAAATAAAAAAAGTTTATGTCAATAGTAAGAAACACAATTCCTTGATTTATGTCTTATAAGATTAAAGTCCCTCTCCCATTAAAAAAAAAAACCTCTAAAATTAACTACTAACTT
The DNA here is from genome assembly GCF_050624435.1 of Tenrec ecaudatus. Lineage (NCBI taxonomy): Eukaryota > Metazoa > Chordata > Mammalia > Afrosoricida > Tenrecidae > Tenrec > Tenrec ecaudatus. The sequence goes on from NC_134530.1 coordinate 105,983,408, forward strand.
TAGCCAGAGGGATAAATTTTCAAATATAACAAATAATTTCTTTTTCATAAATTTTTTCAACATTGTTATTATTGCATATCTCTTGTAATATAACCTTCCCAGTGGAAAAAAATGTACACACTACGTAGCAGACCTGAATATAGTCCTGTTTTCTCTAAAAAGCAAAAGCATATGAATTTCAATTTTTAATACATATCAGCCCAAATAAATACCAATAAATTACTTAAGATCTTGAAATTTTGTATTCTATTTTATGTTTCCAAGGGTGGAATTTATCTATTTTTAAAATTAAATCCTCTTTGGATTTAATAACATATCTTATCACAATCTTTAAATTCCTCCATTGTGTCAAGCACATTTGCACGATGCTGCTATCATCATTTTCAAAGCATTTTCTTTCTATTTGGGTCCTTGGTATCATCTCCTCATCTTTCAGTGATTTGAAAGCTGCCCGTACAATTGAAGGCAATTGGGAATATTTGTTGTGAGTGGGACTGGTTTCAATCGTTCCAAAGTAAGGAAAATGTACTCACCCTCAAAGGGCAAGTTTGCATTGCACTTGTTTTAATGCAGGGTCTTCTTGCACAGGTGTAATATACTGTGAAAGCTGGCGCAGGCTCTGTAATAATGTATATGGATGGGAGCAGTCACACACCCTTGTTTGTGATACAACCAGCAAAAAAGGTACCAACAAAGGAACAATAGTCAAAGACTAAGGGAAGTAATGTTTGTTATTAAGACATTTTACTAGAAAACTGTAGTGAAATGGAAGACTGTTTTCAGTGATGCACTAAAAGCAACAAAACAATGATATAAATGTCATTGTTTTCTTTAACCCAATAAAATATTTTAAAGCTGTACCACTGATAGATTCCACCAGATGCAACCATGAAACCAATATAATGGTATTTAATAACATTCCATTTTAGTTCCTTTGATCTGTCAAAGAGATTCATTGAATAGTCTTAATCAAATCCAACTGGCATTCATGAAAATAGATATTTCCTGTGGGTCCTCATACTGTGATTCTCAAAGAACCTACTGTGTGTCTTCTACATGCATTTCTAACATTTGCCTCGACAGTGCCTCCACCTGCATGGTGTGTACTGTGAAAAGCTGCATTTGGTGTGGAATGTAGGAAGGGGTTGTCCCACCTTCCTAATTTTAGAACTCTCTATATGGAGTCAGGACCACCCGATCTAGCATGAGAGCCTAAGCAATTAATTATATATTTCTGTGCTTCTGTAATTGCATCTGTTTGGCCAAAATAAGATTATCACCACTTAGAGTTCTTATGAACTTGAAAATCTTTAGAAAGTAAAGAAAAGGGTGGAGCGAATATTATAAATTCAAGTTAGAGATCAGATTGCATTATTTTGTATCTCCAGTGCCCAACTAACACACTGTGGGCATTAGATGGTTGATTATCTATTATGTTATCCTAATCTCAAACTCTTCTATAGAGCATGTGCTATTACCCATCTTGAAGCGAAGGAAGCAGCCTCTGAGCTTCTGTGCTTTGTATGCGGCAGGATTTGCACCTGGCCCTGCTAATTGCTCTCTCGCCCTCCTTCCAGGATGCCTGTGTATCTTCCCAGTTATTAAGCTGACTTAATGGTGCACATCTCACATTGTTTTAACACACCAGGCCCTGCCTACAGACATGTTCAGAAAGGTTTGTACCTATGCCCCCGTTAGCGGTGTGGGTGTACGTTATTTCTGGCACTCTCTTTGCACGCCATCCCCATCCCAGCATGAGGGATGGCGAACAGCCCTGTACGGCTGCCTTGTAATTTGGAATCTCTACGGGAGTCCAAGGACATTGAGCCAGTGCGTGTATTCACACCTACTCATCACACATAACCGTTCCCCTGATCCGCTGGCAGCGTTGACCTAACCAAACATACCAGACTGAGGTGCGACGGCCCAGAGAGGAGGCCATGGAAAGGCACAGTGGAAGCCCTGCCACACGGTGCGTTCCCTTAGCGTGCAGGGACCTAAAGGAGTCCTTGCCTCGGTTTGCCAGGAATGTCTCTGCTCATGTCTCAAGGAAAGTCCTCCGGGTGTGAGTGGAAATGTGACTGCTCTTCGTGCCACACTAAACAATTCCTAGAACCCATTACAAAAGATTCATTTTCCAAATGGATTTTGTTAATTAAATTTATTTTGCTTCTTTCGTAACTCAGGACCTAGAGGAAAATTGAGCTGAGTCAATGGAGTAGAACTGCCCCGAGGGAATGCTTGTTGGGGAGCAGCCCATGTCGGCAGAGGAGACCCTGATGAGGTCCACCTGACCAAGGGTCTGATAAGCATTTTGCAGAATAAAATAACCCTTTCCATCAGTTAATAAACCATTCTCTTGGATGGTACAGAGGTCTTATTCAACCATCTCTGCTGCCCACGCAGGCACTTGTTTGAAAGGAAGGCAACACAGGATAAAAAACAACAGCAAAACAAAGCACAACCCCCTGCCAGCTTCTCTCTTTTCAAGCTACTTTTTTTCTGCTAAGACATATTTTGTCGTGTTGGTTACACAATGAGATCAGTCAATCCAAGGAGAAAGCGTTCTGATCAGAAAGCGAAATTTGGCATGGCAAAATGAATGAACGAAACAATGGCAGCGCGCTTATTCAACCGATTGCAGAGGCTACCGGATTAATCTTGTGCGAGCTGGTGCCTCTAAAGAGTGCTCGGTGTCCTGCCGCGAAATGAGCCCGGGCACATCAAACGGACATTCCTAGGCAAGCCGGGCCGCCACGTTCAAAATGAGATGCAAAACATTAGCAAGCCAACTATGGGAGGAGAAGTGCTGGCTGGATGTGAAAACCTGAATGCGTGACATAAAATGCCCCGAATAATGTTTCCTCTACCAGGACTCGTCAGATCACACGGGAAGCAGGGGCCCTCATCTCTCTGCTTTGGGTCCTGCATATTATTTATGGCTGTGGCTCAGGTTATGCCGGGAACATTGTATTTCTCACCAGAAACAGCACTGAGTAATTGGGTGCTGCAGGGCTTAATGTTCAATACTGCGTCATTTTGATTAGACCCATATTTTCTCACTTGTACTATTAGCATGAAAGATTTTTTTAAGCCATGAAACTTCTGTGTTCTTGTAGTCGCTCTTCATAAAATTAAGGAAATCCATTTCTGGCATCTATTTTCCTCTTTAAGAATCCAGCCACATGGCCTCTCTTCCATGTTGAGGCAGCCTGGTCATTTTTTCTGTCTGAGGCTGTGTGAACCTCATCCATTTTCTGTAATGGAAGCAGCAAAATTGAAGAGGGACTGGATCATGATCTTAACTATGGAAATAATGGGTCTCATTTAGGTAGTTAATCTAGCTATTACTGAATAGTGTGCACTTAGGTCGGCTGAACTAATAATGTCCATGCTGAATCAGTGTGAAATGTAAACCTTTATGAGATATCTTCATTAAAATACCTTTGTAAAATATAAATCATGGTGGAGTATCATTAAAAATGAACACATGGCCATGGGAAATTCTTCACCTGTACTTCGGATCCTCACCTCCTGTCTGCCATGAAACCAAGGGTCCTTGTGTTCTTTTTCTGCTTCCCTTTCGCCGTCCCCTCCCCTCCCTCCTCCCCCTCCTCTCCCTCTTCTGTCCCATTTCAGCCTTTCCGTGTCCTCTTTCCCTTCCCTTTCTCTCCTTCTGTCTCCCAGGCCTTCAGTTCTTACTCTGTGTTTTTCTCCATGTGGGATATTAAGTTGCTTAATTCCATCTCTGTTGGTTTTATCTTCTTACTCCCAAATCCCCCTTTATTGAGTATGAAAAAACGCATATTTCATAGCAAGCTATTTGAAACGCAAGTATACTTCCAATGTCTCTTTCCCTAAATTCATTTACTTCTCTGTTTCATGCAGGTAGCTTTTTTTTTTCTTCAGTACCACACCCAGGTCATATTCGTTGAACCCTTTTCTGGGTATTATGCATCTTTCTGGAGCAGGTTCTTTCATTAAAGGAGAGACAGACACGATGCGGGGTGTTTGTGCCGTGTCGGAGTTTCTTCTTTTTGCTGCATAGAAGCCATTCTCCTCGGGACAGCTTCATGATCGATGGCATTGGTGTTGTTACTGTTGGATGCTTGACCCAGTTCCACAGTTGCACTCTGTCCCACAAAGAGAAGCACCATCCTCAAAATGGTTGTTATGATTGAGACCATAACTGTTAGCCCACCCACATGTTTAGGTACCGTTTATATGATGAGGCTTCAAAAACTGCATAGAAAAATTCCATTTTCTTGAAACACCACTTTTCTGTGGCCTCCTTGAAGCCTTCGTATGTTCACATGCTCCATCTATGTCTGCTCAACTTCCGATCCAAATATCAGTGATGCCTCTACTTTAAATACTTGCAGGGAACTAAAATTCCAATGGGCTCCACTGAACATACTCCCCCCACCCCACCCAAAATTGTTCCTGCGCTAATCTGTCTCATCCTTGTGATGGACAAGTTTTATGTCCAGACATAGATCCAGAGATGCAGTTCTCCACAATTCTTCCTCGTCACATTTTAGATTCAATTTCCCCAACATCTTTCCACACGACCTCATCTCTTTCCCTTTCTCCCCAGTTAAGCATCATTACTTCATTGAATTCTTACCTTATATCCTGAAGCATTTTCTCTGTTGTTTGTATGGTCTTCCATAAGGATGCTCATGAATTATCTCACCCCCCTGATTAAAATATATCATGATTTCCCCACTAGTTCTAGGCCTTACCTTAGCAAAGGAGACTTCATAGAAACTACCTGAACAACCGCACTGCCTTTGAGTCGATGCCGACTCATTGCAACCTTATCGGACAAGGTGGAAATGTTCCCGTGAGTTACCCAGACTATAACTCATTACAGGAATAGAAGGGCCTACCTCTCTCCCTCGAAGCAGTTAGTGGTTTCGAACTGCTGGCCTTGCAGCACACAGCCCAATGTGCAAGCACTATACCACCGGGGATCCGCAACAACACCTCACTGTGATTGAGTTTCACAGGTGCCCATGGTTTTGTTTTAGCTTTATTTTTGTTTGTTAGCACTCTGCCCACTTTACCCAGGGTGTCGTCTTTCTCTAGTTATCGCCCACTTACGCGTCAGACAGGAGACCATACAGCAGCATCGCTTTTCAATCTGATTGAGACCCCCTTTCTAGTTTCCCCTTGACATTGCTTCTCAATGTTGTAGTTGATGCAAGGTGCTGCCGAGTCGATTTCGACAACAGAACAAACACCACCTGGTCCCAGGCCATCGCCACACTTTTTCCTTATGTAATATTCACCTTACACATACGTTAGAAGCCAATTGTGCAAATAAAACTATCTTTATTTGCCTTCTTTTGCCTTACACTTTCCATGATACCTAGATTTTATGATTCGCTCATCATATGTTTTGGAATAAATGAATGTGATGAATGAACGATTGAACCCCTCTTGAACTTTGACTGAAAATCATGGTCTAAAACCATTTGCCTTTTTAAAAAGTAGCTTCTGCACTCAAAGGCCAGTGATCTTTTAACAAGTTGAAGAACTTTCACACCCGTAATTTTAGCACAACTTTTAAAAATTTATTTAAACTTTTATTGTGAATTAAGTGGGGTTTACATAGAATCTGTATCCTTTTTCTTGTAGAAAATCATGTTTTGTTGGGGACTGGTGAGGGATTCTTCACCGCCACCAGCCTCTATTTCTCTGCAGAGCAAGAGAAGTAATTACTGTCCCACAAATGCGCATTTCGTTTTCCTGAAGAAAGAGGTGGGGGGGGGGCTAGTACTGTAAATAGGGCAGAGAACTCCAGTGTGCCTGAGTGAGTTGGCTCTGTTACTTAATATGTATACAGTGACTGAGCCCACTATCATCCTGTTATAAATAAGTTAATTCAAAGCTATTGTAGCATTTGCAGTACTTTGTGCCATTTGCTTTTGATGGTAGTAAGGTAATGTTTTTCTTAATTCTCTGCCAAGAGAAAAAAGAAGGAAAATATTATGTTTTCTTATAACAACCTCTTAGCAGAAGTTGCTCCACTGGTAAACAAACTGTAGAATGATGCCATCATATAGCATCTTTGATTTTTCTCTTCGGGCAACTTATATTTTTCTTGTGAGAAAAATACTTAGCTAATTCCTTAAACTCTACAAAAGTGGCACTCAAAATTGTTGATGGATATACCAATGGGTAGATTGATAGACTGACTCCTTTTTTTAGAATTATATTTTCCTTATTTTTTTAATATCTCAGTCTCTATCTAAAGCGGGAAAAAATCAAGATGAGAATTTCTTTACCACATACCCAGCCCCTTCCAAACAACAAAACAAAAAATATTGCTGTCGAATTGAGTTCTGATTCTGAGACCTGGTAGGACAGAGGAGAAATGTGCCATAAAGCTCCCAGGCTATAAATCCTGACGGAAGCTGGCAGCTTCATTCTTCTCCTGCAGTGAAACCTGGGGCGTAGTGGGTGACATGTTGCACTACAAACAACAAGGGTCGTAGTTCAAAACTTTCTACGTCCATAAACTGCTAGTCTCAGAAATCCGTATGTGGTGGTTCCAGTCTGTCCTACAGGATTGCTGTCGGTCTGAATTCCCTAGATGGCAGTGAGTTTGGGTTGGGCTTCGGGCATGTGATTAGTGAGCTCAAACTGCTGACCCTCCAGTGAGTGCTGACCCAAGGTTCTTTTCTCTGGTTTGACAATGAAAACCACTTCTCTTGGGTGACTATTGCAATGCCTGGCACATATTAAAAAACACTTACCACCATCAACTTGGTTCTGATTCACGCAGCCCGATAGGAGATTAAGTCGTTGCAGGAGCAGAGAGTCTCTGCCTTCTCCCACGGAACAGCTGGCGGCTTTGGACCAGAATTCAAAGTCTACCCAAGAGCATCACGGGCTCTTTGCAGGATGAAGCCAAATTTAGGCAAACATAATAAAAGGGGAAAAAAGCAACAATAAAAAAAACCAAAAAAAAGGTGGTGACGAAGAGTTACATATCTGTGTTTTTGTATCCATCCCCTCTGGGTGTTTTCCCAATACCGTTGTTAATTATGCGTGTGACAATGACTTCATATCCTCATATCACCTGCCTCCACCCCTAAGCCCCAACCACACCAGTTTCTGGAAACATTTTACCAAAACACCAGATGCACACTGTTAGCTACTGAAGAATCTCTTGCGTGTCTCTTCCGTGGCTCCATAAATACACACATTTCTTCAGTTGTGTTTAAGGCAATGCTGCACGTGTAATCACGTGTGACTCTCCATTGAACACTTATGGGATGAGCCACCTGCTCTTACAAATCAGCTGAGTTCCACAGAAGCCCCAAATTAGTGAATTATTTGATGAAGGAAATTTGTTGCAGAGACAGCAGGCAGCAAAGGAAATTTTCAGCTTGTCACAAATAGTGTTATGTTCACAGCTTGGCGAAGAAACAAGATACCATTTTGAACAATTCTAGGTAGCGACTTAGTAACTTAAACTCACTAGAGAAGAAAATAAAACTGCTTGTCTTCTCAGCTTGAGAGAGGCTTGCTGATTTCAGACAAGAGCCTGGAAAGTTAACTAAGTTGGGGAGAAGTGGATAATCTTTTCTCCGCGATCGATGTGGCTACATTAAAAGTTTGTTGCCAGGGGACTGGTGGGGAATCAGACATCATTGCTGTTGGTGTTCTTGTTGCTGAAGGCGATGCGAAACAGAACTGAGGAGTCACTTGGCCATGCCTCATCTGGGGCACAGGAGCCCCTAGTAATTCCTACAGGTACTTGCCAGGTGCTTCCCACTATTTGAGAGCGGAAGTGCTTTTGGTTACCTCGCATGAGCACTTGTGAAACTCAGAAGAACTAGAGACCTACTGACCCCTGATGGCTACTGTGGACCAGCCTCCTCCTCCACAACACACACCCCATTAGCAATTGTAAGCATCTCAAACACGTAAAGCACACAGAGGTCAGGCTCTCTCATTGGGCTGCTAACTGGAAGATCAACAGTTCAAAACCACCAACTGCTTCTACTCCGAGGGAAAAAGATGGGGCTTTCTCTTCCTGCAGAGTCACAGTCTTGCAAACCCACAAGGGCAGTTCTATCCTTGCCTACGGGGCTTCTACGAGTCAGAATCCACTCACTGGCAATGACTTTTTGAGTTTGAGGGCTCTCTGTGTAAATTTCTCTAATGGGAGAAACCCACAAGTGGGCATGACCCTGACCAAGGGAGACCAAATGCACAGCCTACTCTCTGCCTAGACCTTTGTGTGACTGTGAGCTAGTATGCATTGCTTATACTTAACCTACATACCAGTTGGGGACTCAACATGTGTCAGAGTAGAAATGGAGTCTCCCATGACCTAGATTTTAGCAACTGATCATCAGACATTTCTTCTGAGGTGCCTCTGGCCTTTCATCTAGTAACCCAGCATGTTAAGCCTTCACGTCACCCAAGAACTCCTCTCCCTGTGGAGAGAACAGGAGATACATGCTCTTGACGCCAGACGTGTATGAACGTGATCGAAGTGGCATGTTCTCTTCCCCATCTCCTTTCATCTGTATATCATATGGATAATAAATGTTCAGCTAAGAGAAAACATTAATTGAACATGCATAAAGGGGAAAGGAACATTCATTGTTTACCTATCTAGATATAAACAGTGGTAGAATTGTTTATTTTTATCCTTTTGGCCCTTACACTTCCGAGACAGCATGAAAGGTCGTGTCGTGTGAGTTCTTAGGATAACTTTGGATGGGGTGGGTTGAAAGATACAGTCATCAGAGAAGAGCCCAGATGAACTATTTTTGTAAGAATACCTTTATGTTTTAAGTACAGTCTAATGTGGAATAAAGATACTTACCCTTGAAGAATATTAATTGAGCACCTGCTGTGTTCCAAACAGTGTCCGGGCACTGGATTCACTGCAATGAATAATGGGGAGAAGGTCTTTGTGGAGGTTACAATCTCTGAAGTCTGGATGGGAGAGAGTAGAAATACCTGAAATACTTGAAGTCCCAATAAATAATTTACACCCAGGCAGGTTTAAACAAACACTTACAGGACCAGTGGTATATAATTGAGCAATGATCTGCTAAATTTGGAACAAGAACTTTTATTTCATTGATATAAAACGTAGTGGGTTGCATGAAAATGAGGCAGTCACATCTTTTGACAGCTATTTGAGTCAAATCTGTAAGAATTACAGCATCTAAATGGTGAGAGAGACTTGAGCATCCTTGTACAGTAGTCTGCTCTCCCCACTTCTACCTACCTTCCTGGCCTGTTTCAGGTGGAAAGGCACTCTACCTGACATGTCTAAGAAGTCATCATCAGCCTCTGTGAGAAGTTCGAGTCACTGGAGGCCCATCTCGTCAGTCAGTAGCTCCAGTTTTAATAAATTCTTTAAAAATCAGTGGGCCTATAGCTTCTTGGTTGGAAGTCATGTCCACAATTCTGGGACCTTTTCCAGGCAGTGGAGCTGCTGTGTGAACCTGTTTCTTTACCAACTATCCAAGTTCAACTAACAAGAGGAGTCCTGGGCTAAACTCTTTTCTAGGAAATTGCCGCTGAACATCATAAACACAGAGTTGATCAAAGCAATCCCAATGGTTCAGGGAGGAACTGGGATCTGGTTTTGACGTTTTTGGTACCAGGTTGAAGGCAGCGCTGTTCTCCCTCGCGGTTCTGGGTGGGGCCTTTCTCGCATCCGATGCTAACTGAGGCAAAGAAGGTGATCTTTGAGGTTACATAGGGACCCTTCCTTGGTCAAGGGGAGCTGTGTGGCTGAGCTACTTTATTAGAAGCCTGACTATAAAACTGCAACTCAAAGCAGCACAAGAACCTATTTTTACAATTGTAAAGAAACTTTCACATGGAGAGTATGTCATCATGGAAAAGTTGATGATGAAGTATGTTAGTTTGAACCATTAAAATATATTTATTTTTTTCTGGGAAAGGGAAGTGAAAATGCATTCATTGCCAATGGAAAGAGAATTATTCTTGGATTTTTTTCCCCCCACAGTCAGCACAGACCCACGATACATTTCATTTTCAAAGCAAAACCAGCGAGGTTTCTCTTTATCTTGTGCTTTCCGCCAACACCTAAATATCTTGGTGGTTTTTCACTGAGAGGAGAGACTTGCTCAGTATTTGCATCATTGACCTACTTCCCAAATGTACACTGAGAACCCGGTTTGTAGCAGACACTCTAATTAGTGCTGTGGATTCATAAACCAGCACGAAAGAGTGCTGTTTCCCTCCCTATGTAGGAGCTCAGTGACAGGGGCTAGTAAGTAGTCTTCTGTTGGAGGTGTGCCTGAAGATGAGAAAGACATTTATGATGCATGTTCACAAATTCATGTCAGCGTTACTTCCACAAAAACCAAACTCACTGCCATTGATTCAGTTTTGACTCATAGCAACCCTATAGGGTGGGGTGGGACTGTGTCTGTGAGGTGCCGCATCTGTAACTCTTTCCAAGAGTAGAAAGTCCCTTCTTGGTCCCTCGGAGCTAGCTGGTGGTTTTGATCTGCTGACCTTGGTGATCACAGCTCAGTGGGTATTCACTACACTATCAGGGCTCCTTCAGAGTTCCTTAGAAGGGAAAATCAGTGCAGCCACTATCAACCAAAGGTTTCGCCATCATCCTGACAGCAAGGATATGAAGAAGGGAATATTATTATCAGATCTGATTGTAGACTGATTTTTGCACTACAGTCTAGAGAAACAATGAAAGGGGAGTAAGACTAGAGAGCATCATGAGTCTGTTGGTTTGTCGTACTGTGGTGGGTTGCTAATGTGCTGGAAGTTATACCTTTCCCATTTCCAATACCAGCACTTTAGCATTAGCAGGGTGACAGGCAGTGAAAAGTTCCAGCAGGGCTTCGACTAAAACAGTGTCAGAACGTAGGCCTGGTGGTCTGGTTCTGAAATTAACCCTCAAAGTTCTACAAATCAAAGCAGAAATATAGTGCTGGGAAGTTAACTCCCTAGGCTGGGAGGCACCAAAATCCTCTGTGGCTGGAATGATGGCCTTGAAAACCATCATGAAGGTGATGTGGGGCCCTTTTGTTCGGTTTTACATGGGGTGGCCATGAGTGAGAGCTGATTTCCTGGCCACTGACAAGGTTTAAGGCAGGGAGGGCAGTTGGGGTTAAGGAAGGCATCTTGTGTGCTACAATCCAAGTGAGAAGTCATTTGAACCTAAAGTAAAATGGTAGGGTATCAATGGAGTGGGGTAGATGGGTTTGAATATACGGAGAAGGGACATTTTTAAAGTAACTAAATTATGGGAGTGGTGAAACATACAGGAGGAAAAAGCATAATTCTGACTTGAGAGAGATGAGCACACAGTGATGCTCCCACAAATGTAGGGTAGCGATATTGACAGGGCATCCTATTGGAGAAAAGATGCTGGGACGAGGGGTTGGACGATGATGTATTGAGTCCTTTGTGCTCCAGGGTCCTGGGACTTCTCTTCCAATATGGAAGCCCGTCCTGGGTGGTGCAGTGGGCGGCATGCTAGGAGAGGGGCATCTTCTTGAAGCTATAGTTTCCCCATGTTAAATAAGAATTCCCGGTTAAAAGCTGTGTGTCCAACCCCATATGGGGGCTCTAAGATCTAATTTCACTGAAGGTTCCCAAGACACCGAGATTAGTGAAGATTCTGAGAAGATACCAAATAAAAATCTTGGAACCAATGGAAAGCAATTTTCATAATTAGGAGAAACATAGCTCTCCATATATCATCGTTAGTCTGAGACAAGAAACAGAAGGTTGTGGGGGAAAGGATGGTGTCTCTAAATGGGGAACAGGTGGCCAGTGTAGAGTGGGCCAGCTAGGGAAACCTTCGGCAGCTCTGCTTAAAGCATGTTACCTCCTCGCCTCCAGAGGCTGCCAGGTGCAGGAGGGAACAGGGGATGAGTGATTTGGTGACGGGCGTTCCTTTCCATGATGGTACTCTTTTCCTTACCGTGATGCAGAAAAAGGCCAAGGGAGCTAACTTAATGGGATCCAAAGACAAGATGGAAAATGAAGTGTTTTTGTAGCTCTTGGTAAATTGAAGTTTTGATATCCTAGAATCTCCAAAAAGAAATTTGGCTTCCATTTGAATGGCTTCCTGCAGAGTTAATTGTTTGCTCCCAATCCATAATTGATGATAGCTTTCCCCATGCTGCAGTTAGACCAAGGAATCTTGGCATCTAGTGCTGTGGAAGCCAGAAACACACAGGCAATAACACCCCAAGAAGTGTTGACATATGTGTCTCCTGAGACACAGGCTGTGCAATTTTCTCTGGCTTACAAAAGAGACATCAGTCATACCTTAGAACTTGTCTTGTAGACTTAGTTTCATAAAAGTTGTATAATAACTCCGGGATGTGCAGATGACATGTCAGTAGAAATACATAAAGAATGACCTCTTGGAACTTGATTAACCATTTTCATAAGAATCAGAAGGAATAGGAAGATCCTCAGAGAGATAAACAAATAGATTTGCATGTGTAATTAATTCCCTTTGGTGTCATTCCAGAGAAAGAGAGAGGTGAGATAAGTGTGTTTTTGTGTGTGAAACACAGGTGTGTGTGTGTGTGTGTGTGTGTGTGTGTGTGTGTGTGAGAGAGAGAGAGAGAGAGAGAGAGAGAGAGAGAGAGAGAGAGAGAGAGAGAGAGAACACATATTAACATCCAAAGACTAGAAATCTATTATGAAGCCAGCAGGACCTCTGCCCTATCTATCAAAGTTCTGTCCTCCAGTGTGCCCTGTTCAAGCACTAACTCTTCATCTCTTCAGGGATCCCTTTCCTGATTCAAGATGCCCTTGATCCCTTCTCTCTTAACTTCTTATGTCTGTGACGTCACGCAACTCAATTATCCACGTTTACAGACCCATCTGTAATGGATGGTTTTCCCGCCCCCCACCCCCTACCCCCCATCTAGCCTGAGACCCAAACCAGCTCTCAGTACTTCCCCACCCCTGTAGAACCTTTCCGGATTAATTAGACAGCACGCAGCCCTCCCGTAAAATAAAAGAGAGGGAGAGGAAGGGGGTAAAAGAGAAACCCTGACTCCTGTGATTTAAAGATGAAGATTGTAGCCTTTCTCAAAATTCTCTTTTTCTTTCATGATATGCACCAATATCATTCAGATGGGAGAGCAAAGAGAAAGGAGGAGAACTTTTGATCGCAATTTGTAAGGGTTTTCTGCCATTTGTGACCTCTTTCACCTTTTTTAAATGTCCCCTCCCGTGTCTTCATGGTCAGCTCAGCATCGCGACAATGCGAGGATGGCGAGACTGCCCCAGGCCCAGGCAGCGTGTCTGTTCTGCTCTCAGAGGGTCTCTGAGTGGGCACCCACTCAATGGCGCCTAACAACTGTAGCAGGTCTTGTTCAAGGCAAAGTACATTCATCTTCCCATGATTTGATTTTGATTGCAAGGCTGTAGAGTGGAGAGAGTTTTGATTTGCTTTGTTTAACTCCTCCGAAGGGAATTGTTTGGAGGAAAGGCCAGGCTAGGTTTCCCTGTCCACTGCCTCCTGCAGCTGGGAAAGTAACCTTTCCTGAGAGCTGTGGCCTCTTAATCTTTTAGTGGAAATTGCTCTGGTGGAAATGGGGCCTGATCGTATCGTGGCTCACTAATTCATGCCATGTGAGCCAAAATTAAAGCATTAAAATTTCATAGATATAATATAATTTATAAATCATGTCATAAAAAACATTCATTTTCCCGTAGACTTTGAAAACGAGTCATGTCTTCTTCCCTCCAGTTAACGCTTTATGACAGCACACCAGATTTGTTTTAAAAAAAAAGAGGGGCTGGTTAAGTAGAGAAATACTTATCATCAACATCCTCAAAGCACCCAGGTGCTGGCTCCTCCTCCCTGCGCACACAACGCTCCCATTAGTGGTAATGGAACCTGCACGCATGCCTCAGCTCAACAATCGACCCCCGCAGAACGCAGTAATCCACTCAGTGTCCTGGGAGGGCGGCGCTCTCATATTTTATGCCAATATGCTGCTACAATATGGAAGAGACTGTTTACTACTTTCTCCAAGTATCTCTTCTATAAAATTGCAATATGTTTAGAGGGCAAGGACAGAAGACTAATTAAATAAATGGAAAGCATTTATCATGTTCCACCCCCCCCAAAAAAAAGACAGCGGGAGACACCCCTTTTGCCTCTTCATTCATAGATAGCAGACACGGAGTTGGTCGATAATTGTTTACGTTACAGAAATAATTTGCCCCTTGTTTACTACCCAAATTTTTAAAAACGGTCTTTGGATGCAGCTGGGTAAACGCCTTTTGTCCTTGGGAAAGAGTGTAGTCTAGAGTGCGATCATTGAAGAATTTCCGGGAGGTATGTGACACAGGCTCGTTTGGCTTGCCGATGCTAATGGATATATAATCGCATTTGCCAGCCATGAAACCCCTGTTGGGAAAACGTTTTCATCTGCAGTAATCTACTACTTTGTTGAACCATTCTAATTTGCTCTACTAATGCAAGGGCCCCAAAGAGTTCTGTGTTAGGTAAACAACTAGTTGCAGTTAATAATCACATGCAAGAGACTGTTACATCATAATCTGGACTTTGTTACTTTGAGGGAATTTAAGGTTTTTCAAATTTTACTTTGCTTTGTTTTGACCTCATCATGCTAGCATTTCATAGTACAGTGTTAAGACAGAAGCTCTGACCTTTGATATAAAAAAATAGATGACTATTTCTTTGGGGTTTTTTATTGTTTTGTTTCATTTTTGCTTACTATGATGGATTAGAGAAGATTCTTCTGTACTCTAAGTTTAAAAAATTAGCCCTCAGAAACCTGGAGCTACTCTGAGGTGTGGCACTCCTGGGAGCAGTGCTTTGTCCAGGTGGAACGCTCCTGAGCCCCATGCCATAGCGGACTATCCTTTCATCTTTGCCTCCGGCATCTGCACGCTCTTCCGCACAGACACTGATAGATGGGGCCTCCTCTTGCTGCTAAGGTAATTTGTCTGAGACACAATCTGAAATATGTGTTTGTGCTAATTGAAATATTGGTTTATTTGTTTTCAGACTGAGATGCCTTCTCCAACAAGGCTAAAAAGAGTTCCAAGCAGAATATTAAAAAGTTATCTCTAGGGATATGTATGATTATATGCATTTGTGGGCATACATGTATTCTATATAAATGCACCAACAGAGTTGCTATTTCAATTCTATCCTGCTTATATACATTCAGATCCTTCCATGTGAGTGTAGCTTTAGTGTTGCGAAAACCAAGTCTGTAATACATAGTAAGCTGCCTGGAAAACCTGCGAGAGCCTAAACTGATCCATATCTGCTGGTTATAGATATAGATATAGATATAGATAGAGATAGAGATAGAGATAGAGATAGAGATAGAGATAGAGATAGAGATAGAGATAGAGATAGAGATAGAGATAGAGATAGAGATAGAGATAGATATAGATATATAGATATATTTCCTCTTTTTTCTTCTATGAAATAAGAATTCCAAATATCTGCAAGTATGGGCAGTACACTGAACCTCCCTGTACCATTCTTTCCCCAGTGCCAACAAACATCAGCCCGTGAGGTACCTGCCTTGTGCCCATCACCAGTGCCATAACCCCACCCTTATCCCCATACTACTTTGTGATAAACTCAAGACTGTATACCCTTAAGGAGAAAATGTTTTTCCCTATGAGATGATGATTCCAATATCATAATAAAAATTAATAGCAATTCTTAATATAACCAGATATCCAGTCAATATTTATAGTACTTATTATCACATACATATCATATATTTTATATCTATTTCAAAATATGAATTAAAATAAAGTCCATACATTGTGATCACATAAAAATTTAAGACTATTATCTAACAGATAAAAATCCAATGCAAAAATTCCCCCTGCCACCCCCTTTTTCCCTTGTACCTTACTTGTAGAAAAACTGAGGTGTTTGTTTTACAGTTTCTCCCACTCTGGCGTTTGCTGATTGTATGCCGGTGGCATAGTTTGATCTGTTCTTCCATCCTCTTGTTTCTTATCATTAATAGCTGGATCTAGAGGTTTGATCACCTTTGAATTTTTAATCTTGTCTCCTTAATAGAAAGCACTGCGTTGTCTGCTTAATAGAAAGCATATAATATCTAGTTGTCTCTTTGTGAATGTTACCAGTCATTGATGTGCAATGCCTAATGTCATTAGTTCATTAGAGATTTCAAACAGGTGATTCTTATTTTCTCATCCTTTCTTACTTTCTTAGCTGTAATATTTCTATAATAAAAGTCTTCTCTTTTCTATGGCTACAGTGTAGAAACCCAAGCTAAAAATAAACCCACCGCAGTGGTGTCCACTCCAATGCATAGTGGCCTGTCTGGGGTTTCCAAGACTGCAACTCTGTACTGGGACAGAAAGCTTAGTCTTTCTCAGAGGTGGGGGGGGGGGGTGGGCGGAGAAGAGGGAAGGAACTGGCAGGTTCCAAATGCTGACCTTACGGTTAGCAGCCCAATGCATAGCCCACTGTGCCACCTGAGTATAGAAAGAATGATCGAGTCTTCATTCTTTCTCCTTACCTACAAGTGGCAGAGCAATGGGTCACCGTTGTTTTCAGGAGCCGTGGAGTCGGTTCTGACTCATAGCAACCCCATGCACCACAGAACAAAGCCCGGACGGCCTGCTTTAACTCCCAATGCATGTGTCCGCTGAACCCATGGCTGCAACCACTGTATGGATCTCTCTCCTGCAGCTCCTCCTTTATCACTGTCCCTCTGCTTTCCCCAGCATGATGTCCTTCTCCAGGGACTGGTCTCTCCTGACAATATGCCCAAGGCACATGAGATGAAGTCTCGCCATCCTTGCCTCGAAGGAGTGTCATGGCTGCATTTTTCCAAGACAGACTTATTTGTCCTTTTGGCAGTCCACAGTACTTTCTACATTCTTCACCAGCACCATAAGCTAAATGCATGGATTCTTTTTTGGTTCTCCATATTGAATATTCAATTTCACATGCATAGGAGACAGGCATACCTTAGTCCTCACAGTAACATACTGGCTTTTCAACACCTTAAAGCAGTCCTGTGACACATATTGGAGGCATCTTTTGATCTCTTGAATGCTGCTTTCATGATAATTGATTATGGATTCAAACAAGACGAAATCCTTGACAACTTCAATCTTTCTTCCGTTTATTGTGACGTTACCTATCGGTCCAGTTGTGAGGAGTTTGGTCTTGACATTGAGTTGCAATCCATACTAAAGACTGAAATCCTTGATCCTCATCAGCAAGTGCTTCAAGCCCTCCTCACTTTCAGCAGACAAGCTTGGGTCATCTGCATATGACAGGTTGCTAATGAACATTCCTCTAACCCTGGTGCCATATTCCTCTTTGCACCATGCAACTTCTCTGATTACTTGGTCAGCATTCAGATTGAATATGTTTAGTGAGAGGATAACCCTGACAGACAACTTTCTTGGTTTTAAAACATCCAGAATCCCTTGGCTCTGTTCTAACAACTACCTCTTGATCCAAGTATAAATTCCACATGAGAACAATGAAGTGTTCTGGAATTCCCATTCTTCTCAAGAATATGCATAGTTTTCTATTATCCACACAGACAAATGTCTTTCCATAGTCCATAATAAAACAAGTAAATATCTTTCTGGTATTTTCTACTTTTAGCCAAGATCCATATAGTTTCCACTAATTGTTTTTAATATCACAAAAGCACATGGATTTGAACTTTTGCAAATGATTGTAGCCATTTCTGTATTGGTGCTTAAATTGTCTCAGCTTTGGTGAGTGGCAGTCTCTTCAAGTTGCCTCTTGACACATGTATGTCCCATTGCAAAGACAGTGACGTAGTTAATGTGGATCTTCTAGCCAAAGTCTCCGTACCTGCCACCAAATGACCTTTTCTTGCAGGGATCTGGGTAAGAAGGTGGGA
The DNA here is from genome assembly GCF_050624435.1 of Tenrec ecaudatus. Taxonomy (NCBI): domain Eukaryota; kingdom Metazoa; phylum Chordata; class Mammalia; order Afrosoricida; family Tenrecidae; genus Tenrec; species Tenrec ecaudatus. The sequence goes on from NC_134530.1 coordinate 106,001,332, forward strand.
GAATACACTAATAGGACTCACATGAGACTCACTGGTAACTCAAGAACTATGGGTAGTGTCACCCTGCTGGGGATCAAATGAGCCTTCTGGGAAGCAGGGGCTGGGATCTCACTACTAACAAGAGCTAGGAGGGGTGTATGTCCTCTGAGCCCTGAGATCCCTGCACAGGGAACGTCCGGGTTCCAGAAGAGAGCTGTGACATCAGAGCGAGAGCAGCAACAGAACCGGGAGCCAGACCATGAGGCCGAATGGTGGACTACCCAGCCCACAGAGCAAGCAAAGCCGAGTGGTTGTGGACAGGAAGCTGGCCTCTGAACCCTTAATTTGTGGAACTCAGCTGAAACTTGGAACCTGGGCTGAATTCTTTAGAGTTGAGGCAGACGGGAGTGACATACATGCCTTTTGAGCATTTATTAATATCCATGAAGGAACATTGCAACGTATCTGGACTGGAAGCCTGTGTCCTGTGCATTTCTCAGCTGCATTGTAACCTATTCGCTCCTTAATAAACCCTATCACTGTGAGCAGTCTCTTAGAGTCGTGTGTGGCCATTTCAATGAATCATAGAACCTAGAAGGAAACTGGAAAATGTACATGAGAAAGAACTTGACATTGCTTGGGATATTGTATCTCAGGCACTTTGGAGATGGCCTGCTCCCCTCTCCCTTTTACTCAACCTATCTCTTCTATCTCTTGCTCTTTGACATGCTCTCTCACATGATTTTAACTGAACTATAGTGTCAATGGCATTATAGCCCTGGTGGCATAATGATTACATGTTGGGCTGCTAACGCCAAGGTTCACAGTTCAAAACCACCAGCTGCTCCAAGAGAGAAAAGACAGGGCTTTCTATTGCCATAAAGAGTTACAGTCTCAGAAACTCACGAAGGTGGTGTAACCCTGTCTTACAGGGTTGCTATGAATTGAAATCAACTTGATGGCCGTAAGGTTGCTTGGTTTTGTTTTAACTCTTAAGGAGCCTAATTTTTCATGGTAAATATAGTGAGGTGAGCAAAAAGTCAGCATAATTCCTGTTCAACGCTTCTGCCTATTTGTCTCACATTTTCCTCTTATTTTAGGGGAACAGCTTCACTTTGTGTTTATAATTCTGTGGTTTATGGTCCCATAGCCTCAGACTACAAATGGCTGCCCAGAAGTGATGTCTCAGTCATAACTGCCTTGTGTGTCTTTTCTGCATGAATTAATTACTGAATCGTGCACACACATGAATCAACAAGTGGACCGTGATCCCTTTCCTTTCAGAGATAAATCTGAGTTTAGATGTTTTGCTATGAGTCCGCGATGGTAAGACAGAATTGGCACTCTAATCAGCAAGATAGGAGTGACTTTCCTGAGCCATTTGGGAAAAAGGGCTCAGTGGGGAACGGTTTCCTGTATGGAAAATGCCCTGTGTAGTCTTTTGACACTACTTTTGACAAGCAACGAAGACAACAGCCCACGTGCATGACAGTGTTATGGGATTCTGTGTCAAGAGGTTGAAATCATTGAGTGAATTTGGAGGAGGTAGAGGTAGCACCGAATTATGGTTGCTTCATCCATTTCTTCTGACGTATTTAGGTGATGTACCTATTCTGATTTCTCGGGGCTGTTTAGTGCCGAGATTTCATGGAAATAGGTGTTCTAAAAGCCACTAAATATTGTTTTTTAATTACCTCATGGCCTCAAAGGAACAAGAAATCCTCATCTTCTTTTTATTGGCACTAAAATTCTCTATAACCACCAGCTCCCATAAAGATCATTCTTTTTAAAGCCTTGTTTCTTCCTAAGGAATGTTGATTTTCTGGATATATCACTGCAGAATGGAGTCAGGCGAGGAAGAATCATTGTCAATCAAGTCAGTGCTTCATAATATACCCAGGTGCTGAGAGACACCCTAATCTGACAGCGTCCATGTGTTATAATAATTATTTTTATCCAGGTAAGAAAAGCAATGGCTTTGTAACATACTGTGTGTCATTGCTCATGTCTACTGAAGACCTGGGCTACAGTCCCAAACAGTTTCATGCACACCTACGAAACCCCTGCTCACTGCTCACCTCATTGTTTTAACTGGTAGCCTGCATGTAATGGTTTTTATTGCACTCATTCAAAGTTAAAGTAATTTGTGAAAATGTAGGCAGAGCAAATGCAGCTGGACCATGTGAAATGGAAATTTTATGGATCAAAAATAGTTGACCATTGGCAATTCCATACCTTTCAACCTCATGCTCACAGTTATCATAACACACAAGCCATTTCTATACCCCTCCTGTGTGCTACTATCACTGATTAATATATAAAGGCCCTTTATATGTTAAAGTAAACACGGAGGTTGAATCAGTGATATAGTCTATGGAAATCTGTATTTCAGTTAGTCTTTTATATACAGTATATACTCGAGTATGTCATTCCGAATATCAACCGAGGCACCTAATTTTATCACAAAGACTGCATTAAAAATGTGCTGAAAAACTTGGCTTATACACAAGTATATACGGCAATTTCTAAATTGTCTAGTTAGTTCTGATCCAATCAGCAGCAGCTTTGCCAGCACTGTGGCTAGCTGGTGTTCCAGTGGAGTGGGTTGAATTTTGAGCAGCCAACCTCAAAGCTGGCATTCAAACTACCAGCTGTCCCATCGGAGCACAGAGCTGTGTGCTCCCGTGAAGTCTCAGGATTGGGCAGTCGCTCTACTCTTCTGTAGGGTTGCTATGAGTTGGAATCAACTTAGCAGCAGTGCATGGCGGCTTGACCTGGGATGGGAAAGTATCAGTTCTGTTAGCCTCTTGTTTTTATATGTTTGCATTGCTAGTATTTTTGTCATTCTGTGGCTTAATTGGAGGGGTTTCTTTAAGTTCCCTGTGCATTTAGTTTAAATCAGAAATGAAATAACATCATGAGTATATATCTAAACCCATTAGATTAGACCACCTACATAAGAATATGTCCCAGTGTCCTGAAACAGAACACAGGAGCTTCAAAGCATTCATGGAAAAATGTCATTATCTTTTCATTCTTTTGCTACTAACTGTTTGAAGCTCCCTCATAAATGTAATACTCATAATGTTCAGTCTGAAATATGGATGAGTGATGGTGCCCTTGTCAATTAGTATATTACATTTTAGTATAATTTAATTTTTAAAATGACAATACAAATAGAAGTCTGAGCTTTGGATAGAATTTTTCCTCCCCCAAGTATCCCTTCCCCATTACTTGGTCTTCCAACAGGATGATGTTTGAGTTCTAAAAGGGAGGATCCCAAAATCAGGAGTCCAAGGGAATGGGGCAGACACTGTCTGGCCTTTGATATGATTGATTTAGGGAAGTCACATGGTGTCACGTCCACCATATTTAGTTAATGGAAACCATTTACACCTAACTAGATACAAGAGGAGGGGCCATATGTGCTACCTCTCTAGGAAAGAAATGCCAAAAAATGTGTGACCATTGTTTATTACACTGTGCTACCCAATTCGTAATCCCCATATACAGCCTTCAACAGATATTCATCCACTAGCTAACTCTCTAGTGACGTAGAGCTTACTGTCACCAAAGTAGCCTGTCCCCTTATTGTCCAGCACAAGCACCATAAAACATTTTCTGAAAATGGACAAAACTTGCCTTCTGAAGATTTTCAGACTCTGATCCTCATTCTGACCTCTCCTTCCCTCCCACTACCAGAAAAGAACAATTCAACTTCAACTTCCTTTTTACTTTAAAAGGCTCTTGAAAGTGAACTGTGCTTTCTTGTGTGGCCCGAGAATTCTAAATTGTTCCAAGCGAACTTCTAGAATCTCTTGTCACCTGGCTGTTCTCCAAGTCCACAATAACTGGACCTTGTCCCTCCTAAATTGCTGCTAAATTTGAACACATGGTCCATTTAATACTGCTTATTTATAGTTGCATTGTTATAATAAAGCTATTTTTATATGCAACAGTTTCACCAAATAAAAAATACACATATTTCTAGAATAATTCATTTGTAATCATCATAGGGCCAACACCTTCTGAACCAATGAGAGTCTGTGTGGCAGACTGTGTAATCTGCTTTCAGGTAGCAAATGTGTGTCCCCCATATGGTGGATGTTTCCAGCCAGTGAACACTTCCCTGCGCCCTGCTGAGCCGAAAGTATTCAGCACTGTGGGGTCTATACCTCTCTGGAGCCTCTCTTGCTGCCAGCTAGTTTTGCATTCTGGCGAGTTGCTTCAACTCGTAATGGTGGACAACATGTATGCGAGTGTAGTGCTGAGAGAGCAAAGAAACACAGGAAGAGTGGCAGACTGGGTGTTAACATGCAGGGCTTCCAGCAGCCTGAGGAGCCTTTGATGAAAAGGTCAAGGTAACAGATGGGAAAGATCAGCAGGAAATTAGGGATTGGTGTAAGTCCTTTTGACATTCTGAAGGGCATTGTATACATCTGTGTAGTCTAGTAGGATTGGCCAACAATTGCTTGAAAAACTCGTGGAAGAAACTAAAGCTAGCATGTTGTGGCTTACAGTGATGTCACAAAAATCCGAGAGTACCTGCAAGCAACTATGCGGGAACTCAGTTTTTATGAGCACCGTGCTCTTAGGACCCTTTGCAACATGAATCGAGTTGGCACCTTATTTTCAGAAACTCACGTTCCATATCAAAACACATGCCTGTGTTCCAGGTAGGGTTTGAGCCGAGCAAATGGAAACTGAATTAGCGTACTTGCAATGTGAATTTATGCCGCATTTAGCCTTTTGAGTAACTGTATTACACTGTTGACTCAGCTCACACTTCCTCATTGCCGACCGCAAATCATGTTTCCTAAGAAATTCGGCAAGCACTGTCCTCTTCCTCACCTCTGAACCCCTGCTCCAGGGGTGATGAGGGCAAACGGATGCTTTGAGTCCTTGCTCTTCTACAGGTGCAACTAGACATCTTCACAACATGCCTGTGAGATAGGTACTTCTCTTCTCCCTCGCTTTATATATGGTAAGGAGTTCTGGTATAGTAGCATTTTATATATTGGGATGCTAGCTACATGGTCAGTACTTTGAACCTGCCAGCCTCTTCATGGGGGAAAGATTGGCTTTCTGCTGCTAAGATCGACATCCTTGGAAACCCAAAGGGCCAATTCTACTCAGTCCTGTAGGGTTGACTCCATGGTGAGGGATTTGGTTCGGTTTGGTTATGAATGGTAAGGTGCCTTGGTGCACAGCGGGTTTAGTGTTGGGCTGCTACTCTCAAGGTTATTGGGGCAAAACCAGCAGTCTCTCTTTGGAAGAAAGACAAAGTTGTCTACTCCATAAAGATTTGCAGTCTCAGCAACTCGTTGGAGCAGTTCTTTTCCCATAGTGTCCCAAAGAGTTGGAATTCACTTGAAGACTCACTCAACACTCACTGCTGTCAAGGCAATGCTGACTCAGCAACCCTATAAGGGCCCGTGGGGGGTTCTGAGATTGCATCTCTTTACAGGAAGAGAAAGCCTCATCCTGCTCCCGAGACTCAAGGGGTAGTAGGTACTGTATGGTAAATTTTAGATACAATAAGTGGTAAACTCATAACTGATATTACTGATATAAACTATCCTTCCTTGATTGCATTATATTTGTTACCTCATGGGAGCAGGAATTGATCTGACACATTGCTTGCTAGTTTCATAGTAGATACTGAATATATGGATAGCTATACATTGCATGAATAGTTATGTATCAGGGTATGTATCAGGTAATCTGTGAAATCTATGAATGAACATCTATGAAACAAATTTCAGATTCTTATTGATGCAAGTCCTGTCTGTCAGTCTTACTGTGCACGGAAAACAATGTTGGATTATGATTCGGTAACTATGGTTGTTTGTGACCGTCCCATGGGTTCCGACTCACGGAGCCCTGTGCATAACAGAGAGGATGTTGTCATTGCAGGGCTCTTTGAGAGCATCCGCCCGAGAGCATCCGCAGCACTGAGGCAGAACTATCCTTTCCTGTGAGATGTGTTAGGCAGCTCTGCTTTTCAAATATCTTAAAAGCTCACAGCAGCCTCAGACATGAAATTGATTAGTGGGCAATCCTAAAAGAAGAAACAAGATCTAAAAGAGGGACATACCATAAATCCTATTTCTGGCACTCAGTAGAAATTGTCATGGGCATGCCAGCTCAAGAGATATATGGTATCCATCATTGAAATCACAAGACAAAAGAAACCAAGCATAGATTATTGAGTTGAGCTTTCTTGATGGCTTGAGGGTGGGGATGGGAGGGGAGGCCTTAACAACTAGCTGGTTGTCATAGATTGTCCAAAATATTTCCTCTCCTCCCTGTGGCCATTTTCCTACAGGGTGCAGCTTATACAAAAATGATATATCCCCACTTCTTTGATGTTAAATGCAGCCAATAGACTGACTGTGGCCACTATCGTGTGGGTGTAAGTGAGACGTGCCACTCTCAAGCAGAAGCTTGCTGTCCTTGCATATTAAACCACCATACACCAGCCCCCTCTTTTTTTCTGCTGTAAGGTGAACACCGTCTTAAATAAGAGTGTTCCACTTCCCTGGATCCCCAAGTGAGGAAGACATGCAGCCAACTCCTTATGGGCATGTGATACAAGCAAGAAATCATCAATTATAAGCCACTGCGGACTTACAGTTATGTGCTACCACAGAATACTTAGTCTAAAGTGACTAATATAATAAACTGTATGTTAGATAAATATTTTAGATATAAGAATAACAATAACTTATAGCCCTAACCATTTTCAGGAAGTGGACAGAGCTGGATATACTGGAGAAAAAGGCCTCTCCACAATGGATACACTGTCTAGATTCACAGTTAGGAGTCTGGGAATGATAGGAAAGAGAAGCTATCTTCCTGGACAGTGGTGGAACGAAATAACACTGTCTTCTTTTCATTGCATTGTTTCCCTGTGAGGACCCACAAATTCTGAACGTTCTCTCTTTCAAACACATAGGTCTCTGGGGTCAAGTGGAATCTGGCTCATAGCAACACTAAAAACCAGAGAAGAACTGTGTCATACAGTTTAAGAGGCTGGTACAGGAACAAGACGCCTCGTCATTCTCCTTTGGAGCAGATAGGTTCAAACTGCTGCCATAGAGGATAGCAGTCAGTGCTTAACCTGCTGCACCACCAGCATGGTTTCATAGTACTCCACTTTCTGTAAATATCTTGAAACCACTACTAATCCCTTTCCTTTTTAAAAATATTAAACTCAATCAAATGAACTTTTCCCAGCTATTTATGGTATAAAACAGTTGATTTTCAGTTTTGTGTCTCAGAGCCTAATCTGGACAGCCACACTCGTAAGTCAACTGGCCACTCCACTTCCATTTCAAATATGTGGTTTCCAATTTTATTTCATTCGGACAAAGAGTTCTTTGGCAACTGTGTTAGACAGGGTTCTCTAGAGAAACAAAACCAGGACACTTATGATTAGATTAGATAGATAGATGATTAGATAGATAGATAGAGCATGGAGTAACATAATAGCTAATTAGTTCTCACAGCAGTACAGAGGGCTCATTTCAACTCACTTCTCTGGAACAGTTAATATACTGGAAGTCCTTCAACTCATGAGGGCTGCCGGGCCCAATGTCAACGAAGCTGACAGTTGAGTCTTCCGTAAGATAATGCAGGCAGTCCGGCCATAAGCAGCAAACATCAGAGCATGCGTCACTAAAAATCAGACAACAGGATCCAACAGTCCCAAGCTCAAGCAATGTATACACCAGCAGCGTGATGAAGTAGGTTTCTAAGGACCCTCAAGCTCTAGCAACACACTCCATGGGTTGGCAATTCCACGGGGAGTGTAGCTCACAAATTGAAGCAGAGAACTAGCAGCTGTATGCTAGTCTGATCAGGAGAGAGAGAGAGAGAGAGAGAGAGAGAGAGAGAGAGAGAGAGAGAGAGAGAGAGAGAGAGAGAGAGAGAGAGAGAGAGAGAGAGAGACTTGCCAAACCATTTATCTCTGCCCTCCAATCAAACTGTGACCTTTTTAATCCCACCTTTTCCTATTGGCCACGTTGGCACAATAAACCTACTTATCACAGCTACCACTGCCTTAGATGAGGCTATGTGATCATTTCAACTATTTTAAAGGCATCAGCATCAAATTCTGTAGACTGTTTTGGTCTGTCCTCATGTCAACGCTTATTTTCTGAGCATGTGACAGAAGAATCGTTGCTCTAGAGTTAAATATTCATGTGTATTGCATTTTGCTCACAGGCACTGTATGAACTATATTTAGACGGAATGTTGAGATGTACTGTGTCAACATGGAAATTTAATTACTGCGATGGACTTTAAATCCATGTACCTTCTTGCACCGTGGAGTGAATATTACCTCTTGTGCTTGTTCATTCCCCTTTACGTTCTCACAGCAGAGGGTTACAATCAGTTTCAGCAGAACGCCCACCTGCCCGTTTCCTTCAGGAGAATGAAGCAAAGTCTTCGTTTTAAGACTGTTCGATCTTTGTGTTGTGAAAAAGAAATATTGTACTGCTAAACTCTTTGGACACATCCCAATATGTGATATCTCCCTACTATTCCTATTATCTCCCATTCTGCAAATACATGATAATATTCACTGCTAGGATTTGTAACCCAGCCTCAAGTTAACCCATTATTTCAAACTTGTTAAAGTAAGGTATTCAGATTTATATAAGGCTGCCCTGGATTCATTAAGAACCAAAGATGTTTTGAGTTTGTTTTTCTCTTTGTACCCAAGGGACTTTATATTTATTAATGTTACAGTAATCTGTGTTTTAATACTTCTGCAAAATATCTATTCTCTGCACACTTTTGCTGTATTTGTCAAAGCCGATGAACTGAAATAAAAGATATATCTCTACATAATATAGAAACGGTTGCCTGTTTGGCCTTTGTGTAATAGGTAAGTGGATGCTTTTGAAAATGAATCTGTCTATGCTGATTTCCCTATTCCTGTGTAGGATCGTGATTTCATTTAAAATGAATGGCATAAACCCCAGGTCGGAAACTAATAGAATTTCTGCATTTACCTGCTGATCCATAACCTTTAGGTTAGATTGTGTGTCAGTTTGCAGTCAGTTGGTTGGATAAAGCAATGCTTTAAAACTGAAATGAAAAGATTTCTATTATAGTCCAGCAGACACCAGATATGAAGGCCAGTTTGGGAAGATTATTAGGAGAATGATTTTTATATTAGTCCTGATAAGTGATACCAAATAAGCTGTAGGAAGAAGAGGCAGCCCCTAAATGAGAGGAGACAAAGAAAGAAATGTGGTTGATTAACTGACACCAATTCGTTTTGTGAGCAGGAGGGTTCATTAGGAGCCCAGAGAATAGAAGGACATATTGCATGAACCCTGGTCAGTCTACATTGAACTTGAACACTGGCCCTGGCCAGCATGTCTGTCCATCCAGATTTCCTGTTTATGTTTGAGCTGAAGCTGTGGCATTGAGATGCCTAGTTTAAAAAGTAGCATTCCCCAGATGATGATAGCCTGGTTTGATTGAGTAACATCGGTGATTCTGCTCCCTGTCTGGCCCCTCATCTGATCAAAGCAGAATACTTGTTACCAACAAACCAATTCAACTCAGACAGTCACACTTAGGCCAAAGCAAAACTACATCCGTAGGGGATTCAGCTGGACTTTCTTCTGGGAATTCTCTGAGTTGACTGTAATCACCAGCATTGCCACTACCCCAGGGACTCCCAAGACAGTATAACGTAGTGGATTTAAGAAAAACTGCTCAGAGCCAGAGAATCTAGTTCAAACCCCACTTCTACAGCATAGTGGTTTGGTGGCTTTAGGAAGACTATTTCATCTCGACATCTGTTCCTTCAACTGGAAGTGGGCATGAGGATTAAACAAGATCATATAGATTAAGTGTCTAGTCCAGTTTTAGGCATATGACAGACTGGAGACAGGAAGTTATAAAGAAGACGCAGGCAGTGAGATGAGGTCTATGGAGTGCCTGGGAGAGAACAGAAATGGCACAGAGACAGCAAAGCCTCTAGGCTGGGAACTAAGGGGCGGGTTTCTGGCACCATCAGGGACACATAGCCACTGGCTGTGGCAACTTGAGCTCCCTGTGGGCATCCCACAGCATCTACCAAGACCTCCAGAAACAGAAGGGGTGAGCTGGTGCAGCAAAGGAGGGCAGCATTTCCTTTGTGATCCACAGAGTTGCTGTGAGTAGGAACCAAACTGACAGCGCCTAACACCAACAGGGGGTGATGGCCTGAAGGAAACACACACACACACACACACACACACACACACACACACACACACACACCCTCCAAACTTACTGCTATCGAGTGGATGCAGACTCAGAGTGACCCTACAGGACAGGGTATAACTGCCTCCATGAGTGTCTGAGACTTTAACTCTTCACAGGAGTAGTAAGTCCCATCTTTCTGCCTCAGAGTAGTTGGTGGTTTCAAACTGATGACCTTGCAGTTAGAGCCCAACATGTAACCACGATGCCACCAGGGTTTCTCATGTTCTGGGAAGACTTTTAAAAAAATCAATGCCACTGAGTCAATCCTAGCTCACAGGAACCCGATGGGTAGAGGAGAACTGCTCCTGTGGGTTTCTGAGGTTATAAATCTTTGAGCAGCAGAGAAGCTGGTGGGTTTGCACTGTTGATCTTGTGGTTGACAGAGCATTGCGTGACCTACTACAGCACCAGGGGTCCCCCTGGGAATATCAGGGCATGCCAAAAGGGAGCCAGGGCAGGAAGCAGGCATGCTGGCCAGGGAGAACACAATGGAACACTTGTCCCTTTGACTCATAACCTCTTTGCTTCTTACCAGAGCCCTTCTTAGCCAAGAGCCTCTTGATCTTTGTATACCTTTTGCCTTTGAAGTCATTCTGAAAAACAAAACAAATAATGCACTCAGGATATGCTCAATAAATAGCATGTTTTGGCATTGATTTTATCAAAAATATATTGCTTTTAAAAATAAAACCTTTTGCCTACAGTTACTGTTTGTGTTGTTTTTCTAATGACATCAAATGTAAGTACAGTCTGTCCTGCTTCCCCCACCACCTCCACAAGTGATGTTTTCTCCCACCTCGTTTTTCAACCTCAGGAAGCTCCAGCCCCTACAGGCTGTAGAGATCATGAAGAGAGCTCAGGAAAGGCCAATCAGAAGTATCAGCAGAAGCAAAGGTACCGTTCACTGAATTGCAAAACAGTGCAGGGAGGTAAAATACTCGGTATGTGCCATGTGTGGAACAAATAGGTCAGCATGTGTGTCCTGCTTGGCCATTTGCCTCTTCGTCCTTAAACCCCTTCCCCACACCCTCTTCCCCTGCTCCACTGTGTCTCACAGCAGACTCCCTTGAGCAGTAGCTTCCAGGTCGTGCTGGCAAAAATCTCGAGGGTGGGCAGAAGGGCGAAGTCAAAGCCTTTCTCCCTCTGTCTTTGGTGGCATGTCCAGCAGAGGTCATCTCTCCTCTCCCTGCACGCCCATTGGACACCCTTCCCTTCTGCGTTCCCATCTTGTGCCATGTACCCTTCACAGTGCTACTCGATCGGCCTGAATTCTAGAAATGGCAGCTCCTGGGGATAGTGGCTCCATGCTCTTGCAGACGGTTAGCCTGAGAACCAAGGGCCTTCTTGAGTCTTCCATCATCTGTGTAAACAATTCCTAATATTGAAATTTCTTGATTTGAAGTTCTTATAGTCATTTCTGTTTCCTGTCTAGATCCTGAATGATACACTACCCATAGCCATTTAAACCTGTTTCTGCCCAATGAGTCAGTAAGAATGGGAAAGTTAATGTGTTTAAGCAGATGTGTGTCTACACAGCTCTGGGGGAATAATGCATGCATAATGTACCAAGACATTCCATCACAGAAAAGCACTGCTCTAGTCTCTAAAATTTCATGCCATTTGCAGACATCTCACTGTTATTCTGGGGCTTTCCCATTATGGCTAAACCATTTCAGACAATAATCAAGTGCTTTTTACAATTGTTGGCAAGAATTCTGGTCTCCTGAGGTGAGCACAATACCTCTAAACCAAATGGTCCTTCCATTCCACGCTTCCTGGCATTTCTAATCCCTACAGGACTGGCCCATTGCCCTAGCATACAGGGAGTTGCCTAGGCCACGGGACAAAAGTTCTCTGACCTGCTTTCCACTATGTAATTCTAAGGAAAATAATCTGGAGAGAAGTTTTAATAAGTAGTTGAGTGACACTGGGCTGATTCTTGTAAGAATTCAGACAGTAGCTTATGAAATGGACCATTAAAATAATTCAAGTCACAATGCAGCATTAACGCGATACAACATGTCAGGTACAGCAGCTGACTTCTCAGAGCGCTACTATCTGCTTGACTTTTACTAAAAGAGCCCATCTGCAAGCAAGTGAATAGGATGTCTGGCTGACTTCCCAAGGATGACGCAAATCGGCATTAAAAAAGGTGTGATGCCCCAGAAGAACATGAAGTGGGCAGTCAGATACCTAGTGACTTAGAAACGAGTTCTCCCTTAGCGACCTGCACTCTCTTCATGCCCGTAGTGTTTGGGCCATTCCAGACTTGGAAAGGAAGAAGCAACCACCGTTCTTTCTCCTTCATCCCTGGATTCTATTTCTCTTAAGATAACATTGAATCCGGTGTCTCCAATACCAGTTACCACTTGCTGTTGAGTTGATGCTGATTCATGGCCCCCGTGTGAGCAGAACTGCATCCATAGGGTTTTCAATGACTGATGTTCTTGAAGCAGACATGCAGGCCTTTCTTCCAAAGCACTTCTGGTAGGCTTGGACAACCTTTCAGTTATCAAACATGTGAACCGTTTGTACCACATAGGGTTAGCTTTGTCCTTTTTGCTGAGGTAAGTAACTTGCAGAGTAGAACTGTATTTGATTTTATTCTTTTCTTTAAATCATTTTATTAAGGGCTCATACAACTCTTATCACAATCCATACAAACATCAATTGTGTAAAACACATTTGTACATTCATTGCCCTTATCATTTTCAAAACATTTGCTCCCCACCTAAGCCCCTGGCATCATTTTCCCCTTCCCTCCGCATTCCCCCCTCCCTAATAAACCTTTGATAATTTATAAATTATTATTTTGTCATATTTTGTCCTGTCCAACGTCTCCTTTCACCCACTTTTCTATTGTCTGCCCCCCAGGGAGGAGGTCACATGTAGATCCTTGTAATTGGTTGCCCCTTTCCAACCCACCCTCCTTCTACCCTCCCAGGATCTCCCCTCACACCACTGTTCCTGAAGGGATCATCACCCTGGATTTCCTGCGTTTAGTGTTCAATCTGTACCAGTATACATGCTCTGGGCTAGCCAGACTTGCAAGGTAGAATTGGGATCATGATAGTGGGGGAGGGGAAGGAAGCATTTAGGAACAAGAGGAAAGTTGTATGTTTCATTGTTGCTACATCACACCCTGACTGGCTGTTCTCCTCCCTGATACCCTTCTTTAAGGGGATTTCCAGTAACTTACAAATGGGCTTTGAGTTTCCACTCCATGCCCACCCCCCATTCACTGTGATAAGATTTTTTTGTTCTGTTGATGCCTGATACCTGATCCCTTCGACACCTCGTGATCGCACAAGCTGGTGTGCTTCTTCCATGTGGGCTTTGTTGCTTCTGGCCACTTGTTTACCTTCAAGCCTTAGTAAGACCCCAGATGCTCTATCTTTTGACAGCCGGGCACCATAAGCTTTCTTCACCATATTTGCTTATTCACCCGCTTTGTCTTCAGTGGTTGTGTCGGGAAGGTGAGCATCATAGAATGCCAATTTAGTAGAAGAAAGTATTCTTGCATTGAGGGAGTACTTGAGTGGAGCCCCAATGTCCTGCTTTTTTAGTACTAAACCTATTATGCACATAGATATATTTAATACTAAACCTATATGCACATAGATCTATTTCCCCATCCTTAAATCCATTGATAGCTAAAAGCAGAATGAGCAATGACCTTAACACAAGCTCCATATAACTAGGTTGTGCCCATGTGATCCTTCTGTCTACAAGATGGACCTCTCGTGCTGCTTCCAAAATCTCTGGTCTATAGAGAATGTGAGTATATTTTATCTGGCTTACTTTTCATTGTGTGTATGCATTTAATAGAGTAAAGTATATTCATTATAGAAGAAAAAATAGGATTGATACTAGGAAGGCTATGGAATAATGCAGCAATTAGTTTTTCAATACCCAGTTGTCAGCTATGTTTCACTAAATGCAAATATCAGATTACTCTTTTTCAATTATTTCGAATTCACACTGGGAATTATGCAAGAGCCATATATTAGAGAAGAAAATAGGCTTACCTTTTCTACTGTTAGGCTCTAGGTACCTGTACAGATATTCATGATGGGGATTTCAGCAACATTGTTAAAACTGACTTATTTCTGATCAGAGATGAGAAATCAAAAGAGACAAACCTTGAATGTACCTACTCATAGTTGTTAAAACTTGTGTTTAAGATTAATCATTTTCTTAGGTATTTAACAGTGAATAATAAAGCTAAGTCCATGTATTTAAATCTCTAAAGTAGCTCTAGGTTAGTTCTCTGTGATAGAAGCCAGTATATGGGAATCAGAAGCTGTCCAGATTTCATCCCTGGTCAGGTAGCCTCGGGCAGATCATGTAATGATATTCAGTGCTCATTTTCTATAGAACATACATATCATAACATTGTGTGTCCCTGGTAATTATTATGAGGATTAAATTAGATCACTGTAATTATTTTTAATTCAATAAATAGGTATTGAACACCTATGTAACAAGCATGGAGATTGCCCTTGAACTTATGGTCTCATGGGGAAAATAGGAATCCATCAAATAATTATACAAATAAATATAATTACAGACTACTAAGGACTTCAAGAGGAGCCATCCAGGCAATGTTGAATATGTTGCTGGATAAGCTTTGGATTGATTGCTATCTGAGGTAATTATGCCTTAGAGTTGGCTCACTGGCAATGCATTTGTGTGAGCAGAGATCTCAAAGAGACCTAGGAAGGACTTCAAGTGTCCCTTGTGGAGCAGTGGGCTATGCAGTAAACTGCTAACCACGAAGTCAGTGGTTTGAATCCCCTAGATGCTCCACAGAAGGAAAATAAGGTTTCTTGTTCCCTCAAAGAGTAACTCAAAACAGCAGCTCCGCCCTGCCCTGTTGGGCCATATGGGTCAAAGCCAGTTCACTGGCAGGGAGTTTGGTGTTTGGAGGAGGAAGGACCCTCCAAAGAGTATCAGTGCAGGTGCCGCCACTGCATCTCCAGAACCCAAGAGAGGGCCTGCCAAGGAGGATCTCAGCAGTAAATACATACCGAATTCCCTAATCCAGCACTCTCTGCTAGTGTGTGTACGCATAGCCTACTTGTTGTTCTGATACCCCCAGCTATGCTGGCAGCTCTGCCAATGCGACTTCAAAAGCAACGGGGTCATCTGTGGTGGGCGGGCTTCAGTGGAGCTTGCAGACTACGCTAAACTGTGAAGATGGGCCTGGAAATCTATTTCTGACATAAACCAAAGGCCAGCGGAAGCTTTAGAAGTACAAGTGGGACATGGCCTGATGCAGTGCTGGAAGATGAGCCCCCTGGTTGAAAGCAAAAGACAGCTGGAAAAGAGCTGGCCCTCAGAGTCAAGTCGATCTTAATGAAATGCATAGAGTACAGTCTTTGGGTGGTTATTTAATGATTTGGCATGGGATACCCACTAATAACCCATTTCCTGTATGTTAACTCATGGGGTCAGGACTCTATTCTGAAACTGCTCAAAGAAACCTGGCTGTTTTCCTTCTGCAAGTGCTTGCAGGAATAAACTTAGAATTTCTCAAAAAAAATCATAATGTGGAATCTATGAAGTATGAAGCTAGGAAACTAGGAGGTCATCAAAAATTAAATGGAACACAAAAAGATTGATCCTAGGCCTCCACACTGCCATTGCACCAATTCCGACTAATACTGACCCGATTGGACAAGGGAGAACTTGTTTTCTGAAACGGAATCGGTTTAGGAGCAGAAAGCCTCCTCTTTCTCCTAGTGGGTTGAAATTGCTGACTCTAAGGTGTGCAGCTCAATGAGCAACTAGCTATGATACCAGAGCTCCTAAACCCGGGGCATTAGTAAGCTGAAAGGGACTAGTATTTGTCCCTTTTAGTCAGAAAATATATATATATCACCAGTTCCCACTATGCTTATTCAAATTGCCACACCAACCAATGATGCCAAGATAAAAAAAAAGATTTCCACAACATATACAGTCTGAAATTGGTCAAGCATACAATCAAAAGGCATTGATAGTTACTGATTATTACAATGAGAAAGTAGAAAGAGAAGAAACAGTATTTGGAAAATATGACCATGGTGATAGAAATGACTCCAGAGATCACATGAGAGAATTTTGCAAGACCAATAACCTTATTCATTGCAAAGACCTTTTTTCTTCTACATAAATGGTAATGATATATGTGAATCTCGTGGGATGGAATACACAAGAAACAACCAACGATATCCTTGGAAAGAGACAACATAGAAGTATATTGTCATTATTCAGAACAAGGCCAGAGGCTGACTACATAACAGACCATCAGTTGTTCATATGTAAACGACTTGACGCTGAAGAAAATTACCACAGGTGCACACACTCAAAGTGCAACCTTGAGTATGTTCTACTTGAATTTAAAGACTGTCCCAAGGACGTAGATCACTGAGCACTGATGAACAAAGCATAGAGAAGGTGTGGGATGACATAAAGGACACTGTACATAAATAACATAAAAGGTCTTTATTAAGACAAGAAAGAGGTAAAAGACCAAATTAGATGTCAGAAGAGACCCTGACACTCCCTTTTGAGCATGGAATGGCTACGCTGAATGGAAGAAATGTGAAGTCAAAAGGACTGAACAGAAGATTAAACTGCTCAGAGAGTAGCTGGAGCAGTTTAGGGACCAAGTAAAAGATCATCATGAAATGTGAAAAGACCGGGAATGATAAAGCCAAAAGGAAGAGCACACTTGGCATCCCTCAAGCTGGAAGAACTGAAGAAACTTGCCAGCCTCCAGTTGAAATATTGAGGATCCCGAGGAAAATATTGACGGACAGAGGAAGCATCAGAAGAAGAGGGAAGAAACCCAGAGTCGTCTCTGTGCCCAAACAACAAAACACTAGTCAAAAAATGTTCAGCCACTTCAGTGGACTGCCTACGATCCAGAACCAGTAGTCCTGGAGGACAATGCAGACTACACTGAAAGTGCTGGCGAAAAGCAAGGCACAAAGAACTTACAGAATACCCACGGAGACGTTTCCACCCATGACTTACAGAATACCATGGAGATGTTTCTGCCCATGACTTACAGTATACCAATGGAGATGTGTCCATCCATGACTTACAGAATACCAATGGAGATTTTTCCACCCATGACTTACAGAATACCCACGGAGATGTGTCCACCCATGACTTAGAGAATACCCATGGAGATGTTTCCACCCATGACTTACAGAGTACCCACGGAGATGTGTCCACCCATGACTTACAGAATACCAATGGAGATGTTTCCACCCATGACTTACAGAATACCCATGGAGATGTGTCCACCCATGACTTACAGAATACCCACGGAGATGTTTCCACCCATGACTTACAGAGTACCCACGGAGATGTGTCCACCCATGACTTACAGAATACCCATGGAGATGTTTCCACCCATGACTTACAGAGTACCCACGGAGATGTGTCCACCCATGACTTACAGAATACCAATGGAGATGTTTCCACCCATGACTTACAGAGTACCCATGGAGATGTGTCCACCCATGACTTACAGAATACCAATGGAGATATTTCCACCCATGACTTACAGAATACCCATGGAGATGTGTCCACCCATGACTTACAGAATACCAATGGAGATGTTTCCACCCATGACTTACAGAATACCCACGGAGATGTTTCCACCCATGACTTACAGAATACCAATGGAGATGTTTCCACCCATGACTTACAGAGTACCAATGGAGATGTGTCCACCCATGACTTACAGAATACCCACGGAGATGTTTCCACCCATGACTTACAGAATACCCATGGAGATGTTTCCACCCATGACTTACAGAGTACCCACGGAGATGTGTCCACCCATGACTTACAGAATACCAATGGAGATGTTTCCACCCATGACTTACAGAGTACCCATGGAGATGTGTCCACCCATGACTTACAGAGTACCCATGGAGATGTTTCCACCCATGACTTACAGAGTACCCACGGAGATGTGTCCACCCATGACTTACAGAATACCCATGGAGATGTTTCCACCCATGACTTACAGAATACCAATGGAGATGTGTCCACCCATGACTTACAGAGTACCCACGGAGATGTGTCCACCCATGACTTACAGAATACCAATGGAGATGTGTCCACCCATGACTTACAGAGTACCCATGGAGATGTGTCCACCCATGACTTACAGAATACCCATGGAGATGTTTCCACCCATGACTTACAGAATACCCACGGAGATGTTTCCACCCATGACTTACAGAATACCAATGGAGATGTGTCCACCCATGACTTACAGAATACCAATGGAGATGTGTCCACCCATGACTTACAGAGTACCCATGGAGATGTGTCCACCCATGACTTACAGAGTACCCATGGAGATGTGTCCACCCATGACTTACAGAATACCCATGGACATGTTTCCATCAACGGATGCAATGCTGGAAGCACTCACCTGTCTATATCAAGAAATTTTTAAGCCAGCTATCTGACCAGCGCACCAGAAGAGTTTCCTCTTGGTACCTGTTCCAAAGGAAAGAGGTCCAACAATATCAGTGCAGATGACCCACGGTACCTGGCTGATAGCAGTTAGCACCACGAAGATGTTTGCCTGCATATCACTGACTACGCAAGCGTATTCATCTGTGCGAATTATAACAAATTATGGATCACATTGCAAAGGATGATAATTCCAGAACACTGATTGTACTCATGAGGAACCTGCATCCAGACCAAGAGGCAGTCACTGGATCGAAGGAGCGGGTATCACGTGGTCTCAAGTGCGTGCTGAGCCGATCATCCCAGAAGCTGAGCCACACAAAGTGTAACGCCACGGGAGTCCAGAAGCAAGGCTCATTGACCGCCTGCAACCTGCAAGTGGCACCGCCATGATGGCTCAAATTGAAGCACTTCCTGGTGAAGCTCTACCACGCCAGCCTTTACATGTACCACAGCTCCAAGAACGCAAATGGCAGCACTTGTCAGGGGGTTCGTTTTCCGTGGCTCCTTGATGACCACTGATGGAAGCAGCGGCCATGAAGGCAAGTGACACGCTGCACTGTGCAGAGACGCCTGCTGCCGCAAGGCCTCTGACAAGTGTTCAAGATCAGAAATGTCACTTTGAAAGCTGAACTCCGCCTGACGTAACCATAATATTTGACAAGGAATTCTGAAGACCCGAGAAGAACGGGTGCATTTGAATTATGGTTTTGACAAATAATATTAAATATAACAGAGCACGCTAGAAGAAGGCACACACAGCGTTAGCATAACCGCAGCCAAAACGAGCGTATCTTTGGAAGCAAGGATGGCGAGCCTTGTCTCAATTCGTTTGGACGTGTTATCCTGAGACATCAGTCCCGGGCATCCAGCCCGTTAAAGTAAAGGATCAGGAAAGCTACAGAATACATTTCTACCAAGTGAGTCCACACAGTGGCTCTGAAGTTGTTTCAAGTGTAGGATCGGGGCAATGTTTTGCTCTGTTATACACAGAGCCACTGTGACTCAGAACGGAATCAAAGGTCTCTCTACCAGCAATGACAGCCTTCCTGGGAGCAGCGGGTCACCCGTGGTTTCGCCAACAGAAGAGCTAGCTGATTTGCGCTGCTGACTTTCATGAGCAGCTAGGCTCTTAATCATGCTGCCACCAGAGCTCCTGTGTATACTGGGTCATAAACTTGTTAGTGTGAACAATCCGTTGCATTGGCATAGATTCCACTCTGACCCCACTTGGGCCAGAGTAAAACAGTGAGCATGAGCAAATGCACGGGGCTGGTCAGTGGCTGGTTTCCCGGGAGATCATCAGGCCTTTTCCTAAAGGCCTCTGGGTGGATGCAAACCTCTGTTCTCTAGATTAGGAGCCCAATGTGGTAACGGTGTTCTTCAGCCAGGGATTCCTGTAAAGCGTGGTTAAATGGAGAGGTGGAAGCATCAAAAGAACATTGGAATCCCCTAGCTAACCTTCTATGACCTTCCACCGATCTGCATCTGTTTTCTCTGAGCCTCTACGCTTCCCCACTAGTCACTGAAGACGCTGTGCACATGCCTCCACCCCGCCAAGCTCATGTTATTGACAAGTCGTTGCCCTTGGACAATCTGGCTTTTGTGTGTCATCCTTTCCAGGGCAGGGAACCAGGACAAATGCTTAGAGGCACCTTGTCCCTCTTGACACCGTCATCCAAGAGCTAGAGGAGATGACGCACCTTATATAACTTAGAACGATTTGAGAATCTTACTGAAGAAAAAGTGGATTTAACAGCACAGATCAACTTTAAAAGGGCAATTTGATTCCACATAAGAAACTCACAAAATATTTGCTTTGTTCTCCTTAAAAAAAAAAGGCAGCTGCCCACAGTTGTTAAGAATTAAAACTGTCAACATGATTTCTCCTAAATAACTCCTTCAGAAAGCACTTAAGGTCTCCATTTGTTTTCCAAATGTAGCTTAAGGACAAGAATGGAAGAGTTATTTCTGAAGGAAAATAATCAATGACTCATTTATCAGTTTACAAATTGTAATTAGCACGATGACTGTGTTGGCAAGGGCTTATCAGACAAATGCAGTATGGAGGCAGAAAGATTCTGTAAAGAACTGTTGCTTTGCAGAGCCAATTGTGATGCTATCATTAGAATTTTATGTGATTGCATTGTTAATTTTTAATTTGGTATCCTTAATAGCAACAAGGTTATTAGCTCCTCCCTAGAGTTCTGAGCACCCATATTAGATAACACGAGCTTGGCCCGGTAAAGATTGGGCAATAGCATGCATCCAAGACAGGAAAGCAACTCAAATGGATCAAACGGACGTTGTACAGAACACAGTTTGGGAAAAACAGAACTTTGGTGCAAGGGAAGGGGTTTTTTTCAGCATCTTTTAAAAGTACTTTCATACCTTCTTTGTAACAGAATGTATCCAAACTTCTCCATCATTTTAGAATTACCTTCTAAACTATATGCTGATGGCAGATCAAACTTGGCTCAGCTAGTACCAGAAAGATGTTACTTGCATTTTGCTGACTATGCTAAGACTGATGAGACCTCCATAAAAGGTTGGAAAGCAAGGATGTTACCAAGAGTGCTGACTAAGATTGACCTGACCCAAGCCGTACTATATTTAATCACCTCCTGTCCTAAGGTTGGGTATTGAATTGGGAAGATTGACGAAGAATTGATGAGTTTGAATTATGTTGCTGGTGAAGAATATTGAAAGTGCCACAGATTGCCAAAAGAACACAAAGATCTATCTTGGAAAAGGTAAAGCCAGAATGTTCCTTACAGGCAAGCATTTCATCTCAAGTGCTTTGGCCATGATGGCAGGAGGGCCCAGTCCATGGAGAAGGACAGCATGCTTGGTAAATAGAGTGGCCGTGAAAGAGAGGACATCCCGGGACAAAAGGGACGGGAACAGCGGCTGACACAATGGCTGAAACAAGAATAGTTGTGAGGATGGCGCAGGGCAGTGTTTCATTCTGCTGTACTTAGTGTCATTGTGAGTCAGAACTGCCTCCATGGCACCGAACAACAACCATAGCATCTGCAAATGTTAGTGCTACCTTCGAACAGTGGTTCTCAACCTGTGGGTTACGACCCCTTTGGGGGTCCAATGACCCTTTGACAGGGGAGCCTGATTCATAACAATAGCAAAATTACAGTAATGAGGTAGCAATGAAAATAATTTTACGGTCACCACAACATGAGGAACTGTATTAAAGGATCGCAACATTAGGAACGTTGAGAACCGCTGTCTTAGAAACATGTTGGTTCCCTCATGAAAAGTTACCTCAATCTTTCTTGGTTTTCAAATCCTTCAAAAGTACCAAAGATCTACTTATACCTACTTAGCTCTTCAGAGACTGTTACCAAATTATCATTCAAATAGAACATTCTTACTCATTTCTAAAAACTCCCCCGAGATAAAATGAAAACTTTAATAATAATAGGTAGGCAGATAAGTGGAGGTACTCCTTTTAGATCTTCTAATTCTTTTCTTTGATCATCTTTCAATTAACTATGATTCCCCAGAATCAGGTTAGACACACACACATATATATGGGAGAATTGCTAGAAATGGTAGATTAGATAGATGGATAGATGATAGATAGATAGATCTCCCATTTATCTCTCATTCTCTCATCTGTCTGCAGCCTCTTTGAGGTAAAGCTACAAGTTGGCAGCTTCCATCAGTTGGTATATTCTTCTAACATACTGACAGATCTCCCACAGGCTACACCATGGCAGGTAAGCGATTCAGAAGACTCTTGTACAAGAAATACAGCCAGCCAGCAGGGCAACATTAACATCAGGCAATCCTCTTTGGGGGACACCTTTCAGTAACCATTCAGCCATCCAGGAGCTATTCTCAGTGACATCTTGGTGACAGCTCGCATGTAAGGAAACGAGCCTCGTGTCAGAGGGATATGGAACATCCTTCCTTTAGAAGCCTCATGCCCAAAGGAGTTAGTATGGCCTAGAACAACTCCATAGGCATAGCTTCCGGACCTCCACAAGGACTTGCCAATTGCAAGAGTTCTTATCTGAAAGTGTCCTTCTCTAAGATATTTAGAATTCTCCTGTCTTGAATGCAGTTTATCAACCAGGTGTTATTTTTATCACAAGAAATGTGGGCTTCGCAGCAAAATAGGAGTTACTCTACATTATTACAAGGGAAAATGAGTTCGAAAGCTAAAGGAGTTATATGACAAAGTTAACTTATTATGCACAAGAATGAAGGGACATTTAATGATGTATGTTAACTTTAAAAACAAAAAGAGAACTTAAGGAAACTTCCCATATAAAACAGTTTCAGATGTACAGAATTATTACAAAGATGTAGCATAGAATTCAGAAATCCCCATGTATAACTTCTGCTATTACTGTTTTAAATTAGTATTTGTCATTTGTCACAAAAAATAGCCCAATATTGATACATATTATTGGCTAAAAGTTTATACTTCACTCATATTATCTAACTTACTAATTTTTAAGGGAGAGGCTGCCGAATGAGTGATATAAACTACCTTTGATCCATTATGTACATAAAATATTCAGAAATTGCTCAGGATAATTTAATTGAGACAAGAATTATTACAAGGATTTATAACCTTTAGCATTTTCACCATATAAAAGTCACCAGTAATGCCTCTAAAAAGAAGCCTGATGATCTACCTGCAGAAAATTAGTCACTGGAAGTCCTGGAAGTACAATTCGACTTTGAAGCAGCTGGAGTCTCTGGAGTCAGAATAGACGTGGCAGGTCTTTTGTTTTATGCTGGTTTGGTTTGGGTTTAGGATGAGGAGTGTATGCTGCAGCTAGATCCTTCGGAAGAGTTGTCTTGAATGGTATCAGCATCATTAATATTATCTGGAGAAGTTCTTCTTTAGAGTACTTGTGAAGAAGTGCGTTCCAGAGATCCTCTTTAATTGACCTCTGCAGCCCCTCATCGCATTTTGAAGAGTTCCCTGGGTAATTCGAATGCCCAGCAGGACCAGGACCATTGCATTGGAAGATGCAGGCTTCATCATTTTAATTCAGAGAATCACCTGAAATGTGGTCCTTGTTTATTCACATGAGGCCTGGAAGACTTCTAGAAAACTCTACAAGGACCTCTTGCTTTAGCTTTTATTTCCCCTCTGCTACCCAAGCAGAATTAATTACTTCCTCCTTAATTACTTATTCATGGCTCTTTTATTTTTACTTCTCATGTGGAAGCATAATTATTTATACAAGTGCCTGTCTCCCCAATTATACAGTTTCTGGGATACAGACCATGTCCTATTTATCTATGAGATCCTCAGCTTTCAACACAATTGCTGGCACATACCAGCCATCGTCAGTTTGTGCGGGCAGTGGTGGCATGTGTCTGCTGTGATGCTGGAAGCTGCCACTAGTATGCCAAATGCCAGCAGGGTCACCCAAAGAGCGCAAGTCTCAGCCGTCTTCCAGACCAAGAACAAACAACAAAGAAGGACTTGGCTCCCCGCTTGGGAAGGAGCTTGTGTCAACCTTCAGCATAGCTTTGAAGCACTGTCAGACCAGGAAGCCTAAACAAAGGAAACAGAGCAATGTTGGAGAGTGACCGAGGATGGGCTCTCCGGTCTGAAGACCCTGGCCATGCGACTTCAGAGGAGCTGATTTCTTGAAGGGGAATCAACCATGAGGCCGAGTCAGGTAAAGCCTGTAGGATCGGAGCTTTCAATGTCTTCATTTGCTGGTGGGACACAACTCAGTGCAAGCAGAAACCGCCCCCAAATCTGCTAATGATCAAAACTTGGAACGTTCAAAGTATCACTCTAGGAACATTGGGAGGCGACAAAAATAAATGGAAAATATAAAGATCAATAGCTTAGGCACTGTGAGCTGAAATGGTCTGGGTGGCCATTTTAAAACCAGAAAATCCTAGGAATAACACAATCTAGAGGAATGGAGTTGCTTGTCAGAAAGGATTTTGCTAAATCCACCGAAGCACAATGCTGCCTGTGATAGAACTATATCTCTATGCCTTTAAAGCAATTCAATCAATACAACTATTATTCAAATGTATACACCAAACACAAAACTAATGATGAAGCATTTGAAGAATTCTACCAAGGACTTCAGCCTGAAATTGATCAAATATGCAATCAAAGTGCATTGTTAATTATTGATGATTGGAATGCCAAAGTTGGAATCAAAGAGAGAGGAACAGTGGTTGGAAAATATGGACGTGGTGAGAAATGAAGCTGGAGATCATATGATGGAATATTGCCAAACCAACGACTTACATATAGGAATTACCTTTTTTCAACAACACGAAAGGCACATGGACTTCCCGGATGAAATACACAGAAATGAAACTAATTACATCTGTGGGAAGACATGAGGGAGAAACTCCGGCATTTGATTTCCATGCATTCCATTTAATTGTTAATGGATCCTAGGTTCATGCTTCATACATTTAAGTTCCCAAGTATTAATTGATGTTTTCGCGTCTTTCTCATTTTGAATCATGTCCCATCAGTAAATGATGGTTCTGAAAGGTTTACTCCTGCAGATTCCCCGTTCGCGTCACATGTGACTCCACTTTGAGAAAGCGGCCCTTCCTTAGTCATTTCATGTACGTTTCAGTCCGAAGGGCTCATCTTTTGGCACGGTCTCTGACAATGTTCTGCTTTGATCCATTAGATTTTCGGTAACTGACCGGTTTAGACGCTGTCCACAGGGCTTGCAGTGACTGATTTCTCTGCAGAGGACAGCCTACTTCTTCTTCGGAGTCTGTTCTTAGTCTGGAAGCTGTGCTACTCTCTGTTCATTTTGGGTGCCTCTGCTGGCATGCTAAATACTCGTGGCACAGTTGTCGGCATCGTAGCAAAGCACAAGTCACCACAGGATGACAAGGGGACAGACAAATGTCTGTATAATCAAATAGGATATTATATTCCAAATATCACCTATTAAAGTCTCTTTTCTGGGAGAGTTAACTCATTTGGCAAAGATCTTGGTGCCAGATTGCCTGGTTTAAGGCCCAGCTCTACTTTGTGCCACTTAAGTAGCCCTGGCCTCTCTGTGCTTGAGTTTTCCCCTCTGTAAATAGTGATGAGATCAGTTCCAAACAGGACCCACGTGCTGCTGAAAAGCTAAATGCAATTAATTCACCTATCGCACATTGAACATTGCACACTAGCCTCAATACGATGTAATTATCTTTATTTTCCTATTCCTGTTTATTTTGTGGCAGTCACTAGATAAATGATACTCTTTAAAGAAACAAAATCTGTAAATAAATCAAAGAAAGGGCATATTGAGTTGAATGGGAGAGGAAGTGAGTTTTCATGCATAAATCTATAACTAGATGCTCAGGAAAACAGACATTTACGTATATGTCATCATAACAGATCATGAAAACCGAGGCCCAGATGCACTGCATAAACTTCCAAGAACACCCATGCGCTAGGGATAAGGTGAGAGGAGACCTTAAATTAACTGCAAAGACTCTGCTTGGGTGATACTGCGTTTCCGTCTCCCGGCTGAATGGAGGCATAACAGAAATTGTGAGAGTCTTGATGCATAGACATTCTATGTAGCTCACGCATAAAGCACCGTTGTGAGGACAGTACAGGGCTTGAAGAACTTCTCTCTGGTGGCCATGGGGACAGTAGGAGGCAGCACCGACTCCAGGGTGCCTACTGATAATGACAGCATGCCACAGGCTCACAGACCGCTCCCTCTGGCCCCATGTGGAGAAGACACCGCAAGGATTACAGGGCAGATACTGGACCATCAGTGACCCTCTCACCCTGTGACCATCGCTTATGATGGGAAACCTGGGAGAGGGGGTGATTTACCTTCCTTTTCAGACTTTCAATGGAATTTGACAAAGATACAAGCAACGTATCAGTTAGGTGAAGGAAAATGTGCTTGCTTTAACCCTTCCAGACTCATCTCACACTGCCATTTTGTTAGAAATTCAAAAATGTTTACATTGGAGTGAAAAGGCAAATGAAATCTGAATCATATTTCAGAACCTAGGCTATTAGTGACATGCTTCAACTCTTAGTAAGTAGAGAGCATGCTTCCATTTTCTAGTACTTTCATAACAAAATACCATCGAGTGGTTTTCTAGAATAAAAAGTTATTATCTCACAGTTCTGAAAACAACTAGCTGAATTGAGTGTGTCGACGGGGCTATGTTCTCAGTATGCTGTGGGGGTAGACTCCTTAAGTCTCTGTAGATTTCTGATAGCCCCAGACATCCCTGGGTGTGTGGGTACTTTTTTATCAGCTGTCTTTCCTCTGGGGGTGTTGATGGCACAGTGGGTTATGCACCAGGCTGCAAACTACAGCATGAGAGCTTCAAACCCACCAGCCACTCTGAGGGAGAAAGATGAGGCTGTCTGCTTTCGAAAAAAAGATTTAAATTCTCAAAAACTCTAAAGAGCTGGCCTACTCTGTCCTATAGAGTCACTATGAATTGGAATCAACTCAGTGGTAATAGGTTGGTCTTTCCTCTCTTTGTCCCTCTGTG
Source organism: Tenrec ecaudatus (assembly GCF_050624435.1). Lineage (NCBI taxonomy): Eukaryota > Metazoa > Chordata > Mammalia > Afrosoricida > Tenrecidae > Tenrec > Tenrec ecaudatus. The sequence continues at coordinate 106,028,569 of NC_134530.1, forward strand.
TCTCTTTTCTCTTTCAAATAGACACCTCTCAGATAGGATCATAACCCATTGCTACTTTGGTATGACATCTTGTTAACTCACAGCATCTTTAAAGACCCTATTCCTAAACAATGTCACTTTCACAGCTATCAGTGTTAAGAAGTTTAGTATCTCTTTTGGGGACTGGGGGATGGAGAAGAACACAAGTCAATTCACAACAGTGTGCCTGTATTCTATTGTAACCTTAATAATGAGGACCCGGAGACTCAGATTGAACTATGGCTCAAATTCAAATTGTGACTAAGTATCAGAGCTGGGATCGGAGCCCTGGAGACTCGGCTCTTTTCTCCCAGTTCATCCTAATGCAATAGCTTTGCTTGTCTTTGCTCTCTCTGGTGCACCCCTCCCTTGCAGCTTTAGCATTAATTATTTCAGGCTTAGCTTAAGTACACACAGGCAACCAAAATGGCAGTCTTCATGAGCAGGGGATCAAGCAGAGTCCAAAAGGCTGAGGATCCCATGCAATCGTGCAATTATGCACACCCACTGCATGCAGGGCTTTCAGTAGGATGAGCTGCCTTGGGGTTCCAAAGCAAGGCCCAGAGTTGAGCTGCCAAGTGAAATATGACTTGCAAAATGTTGTTTACAGACTAGGATTTTAAATTGGTAGTGAGAGGCTTTGGATGAGAAATATGAATTCAAAACCTTTTTCAATCTTTCTGAATAAAAAATAAACACATTTTTGTATCTACTCCACTATATTCAATGATTGGGAAAAGTATAATACTTTTCCAAACCTCCACTAATCCGTCTACCGATCTCTTCTATACCCATGATTCAGGTGTGCTTTATAGACAAGCCCAGCGCCTCGCTGCTCATTCCTGCCATAAATGCTTCACAAATTAAAAAATAAATGGTGAGCCTGTGTGAGATAGAAAGAGAAGAATTATTTTCACTATGTGGGTGAGACAAGAGTGATTAGGACATTTCTTCAATAATATCTACTTATGTCTACAATATACTACAACCTATACCTACATAAAAAAACAAATTGCTTACAAAAACAGATGGAGTAAAAATATATTTAACTATTTCTCAATGGATTGCGATGTTTTCATGGTTAAAGATAACTTGAAGAAACCTATGAGTATTGAAGTGCTCATTTTTCAGTAGACATCACCTGATTTGTATCATTTGCTTCTGTTCTTGCACAGTTATAAGTTCATTGCATTGCTTTTTTTCTTACTGATTATTTTTATTATTGTTTTCTTCCCTATATTTAATCAAATAAATGCCATCAGTACTACATATTTGATCTTAGTTATCAAAAATTAAACCAAACCCGCCATCAGTGAGTAATTTCTACTCAGAGTTGCTATGAGGCAGAGTAGGACTGTCCCTTTGAATCCCCAAGGCTGTAAATCTTCCCAGGAGCAGAACGCTGGGAGTGCTTTCTCCTAAGGAGTACTTGGTGGGTTCAAGATGCCGTCCATGCCATTGGCAGCTCCACTAAGCCACTGGGGTGGCTAGGAAGTCAATTCTAATTAAGACACTTGATATAACTCGCCATAGGGTTTCCAAGACTGTAAATCTTGCTGAGAGCATGGAGTCACATGTTTTTCCCACCAAGTGCTCAGAGGGTTAAGACGCCAGCCTTTTGGTTGAAGCTCAGTGCCCAGTCCGCTGTGTGACAGTACTCCCCATCCATTAAAACAGGCCATGGCATGGCATCCTCCTGTGCATGTAGATAATATAAGTATTTAGACCATGTATTTTTTCAGTTTCTCGAGTAGGAGCTAGTATAAAAGAAAGAAAACGAGTGTTGGTGGAGCAGTGGGATATATGGCGGTTTGTTTCCGAAAGGTTGGCGGTTTGTGCCCACCAGTTGCACAGCAGGAGCAAGATGAAGGACTCTGCTTCTGTAAAGATCTACAGCCTCGGAAATTCCGTGAAGCAGTTCTACTTAGTCCTGCAGGAACACTCTGAGTTGGAACTGCCTCAGTAGCAGAGGAGAGTGGGATAAAGGAACTGTTTTAAATAAGCATTTACATGTAAACATTATGCATAAGACAGTCCAGCAACATAGTTACCCGGGATATGGAAGTAATTAATATAAAATGAGAAATTGGACGATGCAATGAAGAATGCAGCATCAGGATTGGAGGGAGGTTTATTAACAACCTGAATAATATAGAAACACAGCTTTGCTTGCTGAGAATGAGGACTTGAAGCACTTGCTGATGAAAACCAGGGACTGGAGCCTTCATTAGGGATTACAACTCAGGGTAAAGAAAATAAAAATCCTCACAACTAGACCAAGAGACACCATGCCAAATGGAGAAAAGACTAAAATTGTCAAGGAGTTCGTTTTGCTTGTGAAATAAATGTTGTGGATGCTCATGGGCATAGCGGTCAAGGAAAGAAATGACAGATTGCATCGGGCAAATCTGCTGCACGAGACCTCTTCAAAGTGTTGAAGAGCACGAATGTCCCTTTGAAGGCTAAGGTCAGCCTGGCCCACGCTGTGGTATTTTCAATCACTGCATATGAATGAGGAAGTTAGACACTCAATAAAACAGATCACAGGAAGAATTAATGCATTCGAATTAGGGTGCTGGCAAAGAACATGGAAAATCCTCTCTCTTGGGAGAAGTCCTACCAGAATTCTCCTCAGAATCAAGGCTGCGAAGACTGCATCTCACATTTTTGCACCTTCTCCAGAGAGATCGGTCTAAAGCGAGGTGCATCATGCTGGGCGCAGTAGGGAGACCGCTGAGAAGAGCGAGGCATTCGGAGATGGGTTGACAGGATGGAGGCAGCAGGGGGTTCAAACGCACACACGATGGTGAAGATGGAGCAGGATCGGGCAGTGTTGTTGTTCTGTGGTGCACAGGGTCACTATGAGTCACAGCTGACTCGATGGCACTCACAGTAACAGCAACATAGCAACATTAGCAAATAACATGGTTCTAGACAGTGAACACATTGAAGAGGCCACAAAACTTGCAGAGCGAATAACGGAATTTTTTAAAGTTGTGGGGCACAAGGTCTATAACCAAAACTGAAGTGGGTTTCATTTACCAGCAATAAGACATCTGAAAAGGAAAAGGGGGCATTTCACGTACAACGTTCCTGTTGTGAGGTGTCATCAAGGTGCTTCCAAGGCAAAGCCATCCTGTGCACAACAGAACAGAACACGGCCCGGCCCTGAGCCATCCTCCCCATCGTGCTTATGTGCGAGCCCACCCTGCAGACACGCGTCAGTCCATCTCTCTTTCCTCTTTTCCACGTGACGTCCTCCAGAAATTGATGTCTCCTTGCAGCAGGTCCAAGTAAATTAGATGAACTCTTGCTGTCCTTCCCTCTAAGGAGCATCCTGTCTGTACTTCTTCTCAGACAGATCTGTTTCACTTATAAAAGTTTCATTTATTTATCTAAGAAATAAAATACCTAGAAATAACTCTAAACAGAAACGTGAAGGACTTGCATAATGAAAACTGTAAAACAAACTGCTAAAATAGATTCACAAGAATATTTAAATAAATGGAAAGGTGGTTCATGATCAGAATTGCAAGATTTAATAAGCTTAAGATATCAATATCAGCCCAAGTAACGTATAGATTCAACACAGCCCAAATCAAAATGACAACTTATCCTCTTTACAGGGAAGAGAAAAAACAAAACCAAAACAAACCACCCAACTTTATATAGAAAGGCAGAGACTGGTTTGAACATTTTTTTAATATAGAGCAAAATTAAAAGCAAATAATAAATAAATAAAAGACAAGAGTTATTGGTAAGAAAGAGATTAGTCACCCCTGAGACTATTACCATTTGAAAACCTTCCAATCACTTCTCATTTATCATTTATCAAGCAGTCACCACGGGGTAGGGGTGGGAGGGAAATAAGAGGAGCTGATTCCAAGAGCTCAATAGAAAGTAAATGTTTAGAAAAATGATGGCAATATATGTACAAATATGCTGGATACAACTGATGTATACATTGCTATAAAAGCAGTAAGAGCCCCCAATAAAATTATCTTTTAATTAAAAAAAAGAAAGAAAAAAGAAAAGTTTCCAGGTAGAAATTGCAGACACTCTCTAGCCAAATACCCAATGGGACGATAAAGCAAGCACATGGAACATGTGCTCTTCAGACACATCAGCTGCACATGAACAAAGGTGCAAGACAGGGAGGGCCAAACACACTGGACGAAGGGAAACCAGGAGCCCAAGGAGGAGCAGGGAGGAGGCTGGCTTACTTCGGCGATGTCAACCCAACTCACAGGACAGAATTGGTATGAACTACTAACTGGACAACCTAATTGGCTATGTGGACTTTCACTGAGTGCACAGTGACCTGGTAAAAAAAAGGATGAAACATAACTTTCTTCGATGAACAAATAAGGGCAACACTTTCAAGACAGTGTTCAACAATAAATGACCTAATACAATAGCAAAAAACAATATAAATAAATGGAGCATCAAATTTTAATTCTTTTTTGTAAAAAGACAAGCTATGGACTAGGAGAATATTCTCAGAAGACATTTATCCAGCCAGAATCTAATAATCAAAATCTACATAAAATGCTGACAAGTTAACAACAAATAAATAATTAAATCTAAAAATGGGCAAAGAACTTGAATTGACAGTTCATCCCAAACGCAACAATTGGTCTCCATTCACCGGGAGTGAAAGAGGAAGGCGAGTCAGGAATAGGAGAAGGACACAGAAGGTGACTCTACTCCTGTGAACAAATGTCGCCTTTGTCGTGAGAACAGACCTGCGTGGTACCCAGCTACAATTACTGAACATTTAGATTAAATTCTATAGACAAATATTGGCCAAAGGAGGGTGGGATGCAGACAGGATTTTAAATTTTCATGTGACTTTCTGGAATCAAGAAAGCTGACGGAGCCCCTGAAGCATTGCTCTGAGATGATTTTAAAAACTCCAATCAAAAATATCCTGTGAAGTCTTCTTGCAACCCATGCCATGGTATGTTTCAATCACTTCACATGCGTGTGTAAGTTGGACATTGAATAAGAAAGATCAAAGAAGAATCGATGCCTTTGAATTGTGGTGCTGGAGAAGAATACTGAAAGTACCATGGACTGCCAAAAGGACAAATGAATCTGTCTTGGTAGAAGTATGGCCAGAATGCTCCTTCAAGGCAAAGATAACAATACTTCATCTTACTTACTTTGGACATGTTATCAGGCAAGACCAGTTCTTGGTTGGCAAAACAGAGGGGCAGTGAAAGGCAGGAAGGCCCTCCAGGAGATGGCTGGATAGAGGGGCTGCATGGATGGGCTCAGGCATAAGATCAGTCAGGGTGCGGGGCAGCACCGATGGAGAATACAGCTCTCCTCCAGTTCCTAAATGATTCCTCCCTGCCCCCCCACTATTATGATCCGAATTCTACCTTGCAAGTCTGGATAGAGCAGATTATGTACACTGGTGCAGATAGGACCTGGAGGCACAGGGAATCCAGGGCGGATGATACCTTCAGGACCAGAGGTGTGAGTGGCGATACTGGGAGGGTAGGGGATGGGTGGGTTGGAAAGAGGGAACTGATTACAAGCATCTACATGTGACCTCCTCCCTGGGGGAATGGACAACAGAAGAGGGGATGAAGGGAGACATCGACAGGGCAAGATATGACAAAATAATAATTTATAAATTATCAAGGGCTCATGAGGGAGTGGGGAGCAGAGAGAGAAAGGGAAAAAAAAGAGGACCTGATGCAAAAGGCTTAAGTGGAGAGCAAATGCTTTGAAAATGATGAGGGCAAAGAATTTACTGATGTGCTTTACACAATTGATGTATGTATGGATTGTGATAGAGTTATATGAGCCCCTAATAAAATGTTAAAAAAAAAAAAAAACCAGTTGGGAGAATGATGCAGAAGGACCCGGTGGTGCTTCCTTCTGTTGTGCATAGGGTTGCTGACGTGGAACCGACTCGGTGGCACTTAACCACGACAGCCCTCGTGGTACCATCTGGTAAGCATTGGACTGCTGCTCACAGTTGGGAGTTCGCACCCACCATTGGCTCCATGCAAGAAAGTCAAGGCTATCTGCTTCTGTAACTCTTTACAACCACATCATCCCGTTGGAGGTTTCCTTATGAGGTGGCAGTGAGTGATCCCTTAATATGCCTTAAAATGCCTTGAGCATTATGCTCTTTTCAAAGTGATCCATATGGGATCAACTGGCAACAGCAACTCAAAATTTTGGTCAGGGACTTTGGAGAGCAGTGAATTCATGTGAATGAGTGAGGCACCACCCAGAAAAGGCAGGTGGTGAGCAGATGCACACGTGGAGGGTCTCATCAGTGTCACTAGGTCACATCTGCATACACTGTTGAATTGATGTATGTCTAGATGCATACATTCTCAACAATGACAAATAAATAAGAGCGGAAAATACAACAGGAGTTTCTTATGATTGTAACCCCTCAGTGCCAACCATCGCTATTTTTGCTTGTTGGTTTTCAATTTGGGGAGTGGGGGTGAGAAAGAGAGACAGGAGAAAGAATGTTTTCTATTTTGCATGGTTCTCAACAACAAAATAAATAATAATTAGAGGCAGTGGGTTATTGATTGTTGTATGCCACTCACCCATTGTTGGTGGTGGGGGTGGTGGTGGCAGTGGTTTTGTTAGGTGCTCTCCAGTCGGTTCGCCCTCATAGGGGCCCTATGTCCAAAAGAACGAAACTCTGCCCCGGCCTGTGCCATCCTCACAATGGTTCGCTTGAGCCCATTGAACAACTGTGTCAATCCAGCTTGTCGAAGGGCTTCCTCACTTTTGATGTCCATTTACTTTACCAAGCATGGCGTCCTTTACCAGGAATTGGTCTCTCCTGATGACATGTCCAAAGTATGTGAGAGGTGTCTCTCCATCTGGCTGTATGTCTTCCAAGAAGATCTGCTCGTTCTTTGGGCAGTCCGGGGTTCTCTCAAGAGTCGTTGCCAGCACTGTGATTCAAGTTCATCCCCCTTCTTCAGCCTTCTGTATTCAGCGTCCACTATGGGGCCTGCATCCATAGCTGTTACATTTTTCTTCTTCCATTTTTGATGAACGAATGTAGGAGCAAGAAGGTGTGTGTGTGTGTGTGTGTGTGTGTGTGTGTGTGTGTGTGCGTGTGTCTATATGTCTATGATAGGAGCATTTCTTAGAAAATATGGAAAACTGCATCCATTCTCTGCCAATTTTGAGAGTGTTTACCTTCTGTGTTTTTTCTCTACCACTGGAAAACTGAGCTAGTGGGAAGAGAGAATAGATAGAAATTAAAACCCATTTGAGACTAAAGGTAATTTTAAAGGTCAATGAGCCTGAAAATGAGATTGGCCTCACCTTTGTCAAATGAAGAGTCCTATTTCACTCCCATTATTCAGTCCGCATCTCTGACTGCCCACTGTGAATGCAGACATGGCTGGGAACCAGGGACACAAACACTGGTAAATCACAGTCTCAGTTCCTTTATCTATGCTTCTTGCTCTCCAAAAGTATCCAATATAGCACATCCTGGCCAACCAGGGCTGGAGGACAATATCCCCACTCTGAACAGCCAATGCACAGAGTGGACCATATGGCTGATCCCACTATGACACACGCCATCCCTCGCTGGCCTAGGGGCCCTTTGGGGGACAACACTGGAGACTCAGTGTCGAGACTGGCCCAGACTGATCCCACAACACCGAGGCAAAACACTAAAGGCGTGTGGCAGAGCAATGGGGGGAGCAGAGCAGGGAGCCCCTGAGGGAGGACAAAGAACAGACTCTGGGGCCAGAGCATGGCACCCCATCAGACTTGACTGAAGGACATGCCTAGAGTTCAAAAATCAGACCTTGATCTATTTACAGATTTTTATTTTTTAATTTTTTTCTTTTCTTTTAATTAATTTATTCTTTTATGGGTGATTGGTTTTCTTTTTTATTGTCATCGCTGTGCTTTCATTCATCACCTGTCTTGCTATGCCTTCTGTTTGGGTGCATATTATCATCTCTATAGATCTATCTAGATAAGATAGGCTGGATGAATAGTCTGAAGGAGAAAATAACGGGATCAGTGGTTCTGGGGAGACATGGGAGAGGGGGAGGTGAGGGTAAGGCGGTGGTGTTGATCAACTCAGGAACAGGGGAGCAACAAGTGATCCAAAATTAGTGGCAAGGAGGGAGTGAGAGGCCTGGTAGGGATTCAGCAAGGGCAATGTAACCGAGAGAAATTACTGAAACCTAAATGAAGGCTGAGCATGATAGTGGGACAAGAGGAAAGTAGAAGGAAATAGAGGAAAGAACTAGGGGCCAAAGGTATTTATATAGGTCTAAATACGGATATATATATATATATATATATATATATATATATATGATGGCAGGGAAATAGATCTATGTGCATATATTTAAAGGTTTAGTATTAAGGCAGCAGATGGACATTGGACCTCCACTCAAGTACTTACTCAATGCAAGAACACGTTTTTCCATTAAATTGGCATTCCATGATGTGCACCCTCCCAACACGACCGTTGAAGACATATGTGTGCATAAGCAACTGTGGTGAAGAAAGCTGATGGTGCCCAGCTATCAAAAGATATAGCATCTGGGGTCTTAAAGGCTATAGATAAACAAGCAGCCATCTAGTTCAGAAGAATCAAAGCTCACATCGAAGAAGCACACCAGCCTCTGTGACCACGAAGTGTAGAAGGAACCAGGTATCAAACATCAAAGAATAAAAAATCATATCAGTGGTTGCCCACCTTCCCAATATGACCACTGAAGACAAACGTGTGCATAAGCAAATGTGGTGAAGAAAACTAATGGTGCCCGTCTATCAAAAGATATCGCATCTGGGGTCTTAAAGGGTTGAAGATAAACAAGTGGCCATCTAGCTCAGAGGCAACAAAGCTCATGTGGAAGAAGCACACCAGTCTGTGTGACCACGAGGTGTCGAAGGAAACAGGTATCAGGCATCCAAGAACAAAAATTCATATCATTGAAAATGAGGGTGAGTGCAGAGTGGAGACTCAAAGCCCATCGGTAGGCAACTGGACACCCCCTTACTGAACAGTTATGGGGAGGAGATAAGCCAGTCAGGGTTCAGGGAAGCAATGATGAAACATATAACTTTCCTCTAGTTCTTAAATGCTTCCTCCCTCCCCCCCACTATCATGATCCTAATTCTACCTTAAAAATCTAGCTAGACCAAAGGTTATACATTGGTACAGATAGCAACTGGAAACACAGGGAATCCAGGACAGATGACCCCTTGAGGACCAGTGATGAGAGTGGGAATGCCTCGAGGGTGGAGGGAATGGGGAGTGGAAAAGGGGAACGGATTCAAGAATCTACGTATAGCCTCCTCCCTGGGGGATAGACAGAAGAGAAGAGGGCAAGGGGGGTGCATCAGACAGTGTAAGATATGACAAAATAATAATAATTTATGAATTATGAAGGGTTAATGAGCTAGGGGGAGTGGGGAAGGAGGGGGGCGAAATGAGAAGCTGATATTAAGGGCTCAAGTAGAAGGCAAATATTTTGAGAATGATGATGGCAACAAATGCACCAATGTGCTTGACACAATGGATGCATGTGTGGATTGTGATAAGAAATGTATGAGCCCCCAATAAAATGATTTCTATAGAAGAAAGTATCCAATATAAGAAAACTTGCCAGCCCCTACTTGATCCAGTATAGAAATCAGTACATAAGGCTTATCTGTGGCTGTTTCACTGTGCTGATAGGCCACCTTACTGTATCTTAAAAATGTCTGTCTGGTACTTTATAAAATATACCAAGGTTATTATAAAATAAATTCACCGTTGCAATATATTTTGCCAAGTTTCAACTTATGAGTATGGATTAGCTTTAATAATTAGATTAGAACACTACTTCAGAAGTAATTTATCTAATGCATTTTTCTAAATCTCATTTCACTGAAAAATTTCCTGGAAATGGTCATCTGAAAAATGGACAAGATGTATGGAGACCGAGACACAACCTAAGAAGTCTTTCAGGAAGGCATCATTTTAAAATTTAATCATTTCAATTCTTTATGCTTTCTATTTTATTATTTATTAAGATATAGCTCCCAAAAAATAGTAAGAAATAAATAAAAAGGCTCATTTGAGAGAAATGTATAGTCATTTTCAGATGAATTAAAGAATAAGAGCCTTGGGTCTTGGTTACAAGAAAAGATAATTAATGGGTAAAAGAACTTAAATCATTAGCTTATTAAGCAATAAGAATTTATTTCTTAAAGTTGAAAGAGGAGATTAAAGAAGAGATAATTATATCCTGTTGTTAGTTGCTGTCAAATCAGCTTTGACCTCGGGTAACTCTAGGGAAAATTGCTAGGTCCTATGCCATCTTGACTGTTGGTATGCTTCATTGTGTACTTTGAACACTTTCCAGTGTAGGGGCCTCGCCTTCCAGCGTCAGGGACTTTATCAGACAGTATTCTGTGGTGATCCATAGAGTTTACACTGACTAATTTTCAGAGGGAGATCAAAAGCCCATTCTAGTGTGTCTTAATTTGGAATCTCTGCTGAAGCCTATACACCATCAGTGACCACATGGGTGTTTGAAATACCAGTGGCATAGCTTTTCACATCATAGAAGCAAGAGTGTCGAAAATTCAAAAAGAAAATCTACCGGTTCTACCCCACATAGCATCACCTTCAGTTTCAAATACAATATTTTCTTTAATACTCACAACCTGATAAGGTAGGAAGCATTCCTATTCACAAGAATTCTGCAGCTGAGAGATACTTCATGTTTCATTGTATTTTTTCTTTCCAAGATACAACAATCAGCCAATAGCTGAGCCAGGATCCAAACAGTGTTTCCCTGAATAGAACCTTGTAGACCCCATGACCTACGGAGGGCTGGAGCAAAAGCCAGTTTTCAGTGGACGGAGAGTAAAAGGGAGCATGAAAAATAAAAATGAGCACAGATAATATTGAAACTGACTGTGGGGAAGGAGAACACAGTTTCATTCTGAGGAGAAAGGGCCAGTAAAGGACCGTTTGAAAGCTGTAAGAGGTGATTTGGCTGGAACAGGCAGGGGCAAGATCCGAACACTGAGTTTTCAGTGGGATGGTTCTGCAGTCCCTCTTTCACTGACATGAACAACATAACAAATGAAGGAAAAATCAGGGATGGAAGTGGGGAAGAAATGGAGATAAGAACGAGAAGAGTAAAGAAGGATTTATATGTTGTGTGTGTGGGGGGGGGGAGGGTGCGGGTGTGTGTGTACCTAATGGAGAGAAGAGATTATGAATAAAGGAAAATAAGCAAAAGGTGCTCAAGTGGATAAATTTGAAGAGGGGCATCAAAGGGAATTAGCAGGAAACAAAGCCATAAATATGTGCCAAGACTTCCAACACCTGTTCTTTGCATGTGGTTAATAAAATAATACACCAATCTTCACATGGTTAGTTTCTAAAGACAAGGCTGTTATGTTGAATTTGTTGTCATGTAAAAATTGAAGGATGATTACATAAAATCACAAAGTGGAGGATGGCTACATCATTACGCAACTGCTAAATGATAACTGACATATCCCATGATTATATAACTGCCAAATTGCATCATTTCATCACTACCAAATTACATCCTTACGTAACTAACCCACCACAGAGAATCATGGCCCCATCAAGTGGAAGCATAACCTTAGCCATCACAACCAGAATTATTCATGCCTTAAATGTCAGCATCTGTTAGTTATTGCCGGACATATACTCATTGTTAATGTGCAAGATAATTTAGAAAAATATTACCATTGTCACTGTAAAAATGGTGATTACTGGGGGTACAAGGGGAAGAAAGGATAAATCCCTAATTAGAGGATAGACGCACTTTCACTTGGTTGAAAGGGAATGCAAAACTGAAAAAAAACGATTTCATTCTTTGAAAAGAAATCATCCCTTAACAGACACAAGGACATAACAGAGGCTACGAGTGTCGTCTGGCTTCATTTAGGGTCAGAGCCAGAGAGAGAATCAAGATCAACAGTATGAGCCACCCAAGGCTCAGACACGCCTCTATCCTTCAACGTTTTCACCAATTAACACCAAACATCACTCCCATGGAACTCTCTGTTTCTTTGCGGGGTTGGGTAACTTGTGATAGACATATAGAACTCACAAACTACACTTGTGGTCATGAAGTGCTTTGTGCTTTTGTTTGCTTGTTTTTAGGGGAGTAGCAGGTTACTTTGGATATCAGTCTTCAATCAGGACAGCTTCTTCTCAACCATGGACACACGTGTCTCTCTCTGACCCCCAGCCCGTTGACTCCACTACTCCATGGCCTCTGCCCTGCTCGGGGAAATTGCAATGCTCTTTCAGGTCTGCCACTTAAGACCTAAATTTCTGCTCAGAGGATTCCAGTCTACCAGTAAGCCTTCGTGTGACGGCCTCTACTCTAGTTCCATGGGTCAGCACACAGGTCCACCAAGTGCCAACTCCACCAGCAAAATCCCCTGCCTGAAGGCACTTGGCTTCCTAGCTCTCTGAGCCAGGAAGTCCATCGCCGTGTGTAATATCGGTCTCATAGTTCTGCTGCTTTGGCCGCTGCCATTTCTCTAACTCTGTGTCTCACAGCCTTTTGCCATCTCTGCGGTCATGGTTCTCCGCCTCCTGGATGGAGAAGGTTCACCATAAAGCCTTTGATTCCCGGGAAGGGCCTTTGCTGCCGACTATTGTTTCTTGATGAGCTCTCTTTCCCATCTCTGGGATGGTTCATTTTAAGTCGACTAGCACCCATCTTCATGCTGGGGTTACATACACCTAATTTTCATGACCCCGCCTCCACAAGGGTGCCAGGCACCTTATTTACAGTTTTACCAAGCTATCCAGTTCCCTTAGTGAGCCACAAATACGTTGTATTTTCAAAGTCCTGGTGGTGCATTTGTGATGCACTGCATTTTACTCCTATATGGAGTCACAGGGTCCAGAAATCTCAGGAGCAGTGAGTTTTGGTTTGGTTTGGTTTTGACCTAGTTCTTTGGTCAGCGTTACAAAGACTATGGCAAGAAGAGCCACACCAAGCGTTTTCCTGCACCACACTCAACAATGCAAAACGGCAGGTGCCATAGTGGACCGGTAAACTAACCAGATGGACTAAGTTAGTATCATGAGAGATGGGTAGTTTGAAGCTGTAAGAAAGTAAAGGAAATGAGATCGTAAATATTTCTGATAGCAGATCATGATGGATTTCTTTAAAAGCGCCCCAAGAGCATAAACTGCAATGAAAAGGATTTCTACATTTGATGATATTAAATTTTGAACCTCCAAAGGTTACAAGAAAAGTCACAATGGGATCAGATACTTATAACGCATAAAGACATGGGAGTGGCACAAAGGCTACTACTAAATCATTAAGAAAATGGAGTACCCACTGGGGAAAAATGAAGCAAAATTCTTGAACACACATTTCACAGAAGAAACACAATCAGCTAGCGAACATGTGAAGAGATTCTAAAACTCATTGGTAATCAGGGAAATGCAAATTCAGATCATCACGAAATGCCATTTGACACCAACCACAAGAACACGCTCCAAGTCTGAGATTTCAGAATTGCTGAGGATGATGAGCAGTGGGAACTCCAATATGCTGGTGGGAGTATGAGGGCCAGCCAAACAGTGTATGGACATTTTTCATAATCTCTTTTGTCTTTTTCTCATTTTTCTACAAACTTTTTGAAGCCCCCTATATAGCATTATCAGGAGAACAATGTGGCGTTATTTTGCAGTTGAACATCTGCTTATCCTTCCACCTAGCATTTCTGCTCCTAGATATTTCCCCGGAGAAGCACTGGGGCCGGTGTGTGCATGCTCATAGCAGCAGTGTTTGCAAGAGGAAAAAGAAAATTGGAAACACTTCCAATATCCATTGACAGGAGAATATATAAATATGTTATTATGGATTCATACAGTGGATATTACTATGGTGGTAAAAAATGAGTGAACTACTTCCATAAGCATTAGCAGAAATGAATCTCACCAATAAAATAATGAGTGAATAAGAGAAATCTGTAGAAAACTACACTTACAAAGCAAATAACACCTTGTTCGTGTACACATGCATACGGAGTAAACCTGTACCGAAAAAAATATATATTTTAGGAGTAGTAAATCCCCAAATTAAAGTATCAATTACACCTTCCAGGGAGAAGAGGTGTGGAACACATGCTTGATTTCTTAAGCTTGGTAGTTTATTATGTTGTGCACCAATAAATACATTGCACATAGTCTTTTGTGTGTGTTTCAGAATGATTGTGTTTGTTGTTGGGTGATGTCAGTTCTTTTCAGACTCATCAGAACATCGTGGGCAACAGAATGACACACTTCCCAGTCCTGTGCTGTGCTCATAATGGTGGCTGTTGGAGCCCATTGCTGCCGCTGCTGTGTAAATCCATATAAATAATGGCCTCCCTCTATTCAGCTGACGCTCTGCTTCATCAGCCATCATGTCCTTCTGCAGGAACTGGCCCCTCCTGATAACGTGGTCAATAGTATTTGTGACCAAACTGGCATCTCTGACACTATCTTCTTGTTTTATAGGAACTTTGCTTTCTGCCTATACATGACATGTTGGGATTTGTGGTAGCTACATAATCTGGTGTTGATTTGGTGATTACAGTTGTAGGGGTGGAGTCCAGGCTGTTAATCAGGATATAGCCAATGAGGCCTCTGTGTGGGCATGGCCTTCCTTAAGGATTCTGGAAATTCGTGGGTTTCCTCCTTGGAAGGTGGGAGAGACTCTCTGCTCACTTCCTGGGAGACATTCCTGAGGAGAAGCCACATGGGCCTACCCTGATGCAGCCCTGGGAACTGGAGGATCCATATGGAGACCCTTGTCCATGCTGAGATGCTTACAACACCACTGACTTTGCACCCACTGGCCTGTGATCTCCCTGCATTCAGCATCACTGTATGTGCTTCGTGAGTCTGAAGAGAACTTCATAGATTGGTATCAGATATATGGGCTAATATCGGACTTATGGACTTGATAGGGATAGGGCTGGGATGTTTTCTAAATATTCAGCTATTCTTGTATATAAACCTCTTTCTTATACACATGTGAGTCTCTCTAGATTTGTTTCTCTAGTCTACCTGGACAAGCACAGTAGTCTCTAATTACTTCTTCTTGCTCCTCTTCTCTCCTTGATCTCTGTTTCTTCCCTACAATCTATAATCTTATTATTTCCATATCGCTTCTTCCAGATCTGACTCACATCCTAAATCTGTCTTCGCACTTCTCAAACTGGTGGTCCCAAAAGAATATCAAATTTGGCACAATTAAGTCAAATTCTCTAATCTTACACCCTAAAATAACTTGGGCTCTAGAGTCTTCTTTCCGAAATGGTGTCATCAGTCATAGTTTTCGAATTAAAAATCACTTCAGTTTAATTCCTTGCTGTCTCTTTTTGAATCCATTTTGCGCTTAATCAGTACTGTTTCTCAGAATGGAACTTTTTTCTATCCTTCATCTCACTTTATTCTCTGTCCTCAATTTGTCTTCAAGGAACCTCTTTCTGGTCATTCTAGCACCTGTGTTTTTCAAATGTAGCTCATAGTTACATTTCTTACACAAAAATCTCTAATCATGTTTGTTACTGCCAGCTCCATCAGATTAAAGGACAAAGCCAAAACTTTAGAACCACCGCCGCCTGCCAGTTCGTCGTGTTCTGGTAGCTTGCATGTTGCTGTGTTGCTGGATCCCTGGAGGTACTGTCAGTTAAGTGTTCTGTGCAGTGCCAGGTCAGCAGTTCAAACCCAACAATTTCTTGTGGGGAGAAAGTTAAGATTATTTGCTCTTGTAAAGATTTACAGCCTCAGAAATTCTATATAGGATTCCTATGAGTCATAATCAACTTAATACCAATTAGTGGGTGGGTAAATAGCATTTACCCATTCAATTAGCAAATATACATTGGGCACATACTATATGACCAGTATTACCCTAGATTCTGGGAAAATAAACCACAGTAATTGTATTTACAACTTGATATGAGGAAAATCATTACTAGATCAGATGGTGGTTTGGGAGCAATGGCTGTGTGGGACAGGATGCAGGAAGAACCTAACGGTGAAGGGATGCTTTTCAGAGATGAGGCCAAAGGTTCTGAAAGGGAAAGTTGTGCTGATGTAGCCAGAACACGCTCTGATAATGTAGAGGGTTATACGTTGAGTGATTGACCTTAAGGTCAGTGGTTTGAAACTACCAGTGCTCCACAGGAGAAAAATGAGGCTTTCTACTCCTGTAAAGATTTATAGTGGCAGACACCCACTGGGGCAGTTCTACGCTGTCCTACAGGATCCTACGAGGTAAAATTGACTTGGTGACAGTGAGTGAGGAGTTTTTTTATGTAATGAAATCAAGCTCTGGTGGCCCTGAGAGTTAGATGTTATGCTGCTAACTGCAAGTTTAAGCAGTTTAAACTTAATCTCCTCAAAAGGGAAAGAAAAGGCTGTCTGCCCTCATAGAGATGCACTTTCTAGATAGAGCCACATAAGAATGTTATAGTTGGGATTTTTTTTAAGATAGGGTCCTATTCTTCAGTCTCTGTATTTTTTCTATAATTTAAAAAGAGTCATGTTTACCTTAAAACACTGTCTGTCTTCCATATGCTCCCCACCACACCCCTGCCGTCACTAGTTTGTCACTTCTCTTCTGCTTTACATAGGATTGTGTTGCACCAATGAAACTGTCAGCAGAATTGCATTCAAATGAAACTATGTCCTGGGTACAACAGAAGGAAACACCGCATGGTCCTGGGCCTTCTCCACAAGTGTACTGACGTCTGTGCGCATTGCTGCCGCCTCTGTGTCAAAGGCCCTCTGTAGATGTCTGCCCCCGTATTTACCAAGCTGATGTCCTTCTCCAGGGACTGGTCTCTCCTGACAATGCACCAAAGTACATGAGCCGAAGCCTTACCGTCCCTGCCTCTAGAGAGCACTCTGGCTGTGGATCTTCCAAGACCAATGTGTTTGTTCTTGTGGAAGTTCGTGATTCTGTCGATATTCTTTGCCAGTGCACCACAGTTCAAATGCATCAGTTCTTTGATCTTTCTTATTCAGGGATCCACTTTCACAAACACGTGAGGCAAGTGAAAATGTCCTGGCTTGAGTCAGGTGCAACTTAGTTCTCAAAGTAACATATTTGCTGTTCAACACTTAAAAAAGTTATGCAGCAGATTTATCCAAATACACTGCGACTTTTTATCTCTAGACTGGTGCTTCTGAGCATTGGTTGTGGATCCAGATAAGACTTCATCCTTGAGAGATGCAACCTTTCCTCCATTGATTGTGATATTACCTATTGGTCTAATTATGAGAATTTTTGCTTTCCTTACATCGAGTCATAATGTTTGACCTTCATCAGCACGTGTTTCAAATCCTCTCACTTTCAGCAAGGAAGGCTGTGTCATCTGCATACCACAGGCTGTTAATGTCTCCCTCCAATCCTGATACCCTTTCTCCTTCAAATAGTCTAAATTCTCTGATGATTTGCTCAACATACAAATTGAATAAATACGGTGAGAGGTTGCAACCCTGACACGCACCTTTTCAGATTTTAAGCTTCAGTGTTCCCTTGTTCTGTGCACAGCTGCCTCTTGATCCATGTGCAAGCTGTGCAGTGGAGCCATTCAATGTTCCGGAGTTTCCATTCTTCTCACGGCTCTCCGTGGTTTGTTACGTCCCACACAGCCTAGTGCTTTCGTGCAGTCAGTAAAGTACAAGTAACTGAAGTAACTGTCTTTTTTGGTACTCTCTTTTTCAGCCAAGCTCCAGCTGCCATCAGCAATGGTGTCCCCTTGTTCCAAGTTAGTCTGCACCTCTGGCAGCTCCCTGTCCTCTTCCAAGTTAGCCTGCACCTCTGGCAGCTCCCTGTCAGTATACATCTGCAACCATTGTTAGATGATCTTCAGCCGAATTATAATTGTATGTGATATCAGTGATGTTGTTCTGAAGTGTGTACTATCGGTGTTGCAGCTTTCGTGGCATTGGGTACAAAAATGGATCTGTTCCAGTGGGTTCTCCGAGTAGCTGTCTTACCAAATGTCTCGGTGTAGATGACTAAGTGCTTCATCACTTTAATTGGTGTTTCGTCAGTTGCCGGAGCCTTGTGTCTATAGCCAAAACGAGCTCTGGTGGCACTGTGGTTAGTGTTCTGCTGCAGCTGCAATTCAAACTCACTAACCTCCTCCCAGGGAAACACTGATGCTTTCCGTTCAATTGAAGCCCTCCCTTCAAGGCCTCTGGTTCTTGAACATGTGCTGCCTCATCTCGTTTGGATGTTCCTGCATCAGCCAATGTTTTCCCCTTGAACCTTTAATATTGCAATTCGCAGCTTGAGCATTTCTTGAGCTCTAACTTTAAGATACACTGAGCATGCTCTTCCTGGTGGGGTTCTAACTCTAGGCTTTGGCACATTTCATTATCGGTTAATCTTCTCTGAAATTTTCTGCTCAGCTCTTTCACTTCATCCTTTCTTCTATTAGCTGGAACAACTATGATTGAGAGCAAGTTTCAGCATCTCTTCTGACATGCACTCTAATTTTTAAAAAACATTTTGTAATGATTGATTTTTTTAAACCTTTTATTAGGGACTCATACAACTAACTCTTATCACAACCCATACATATACATACATCAATTGTATAAAGCACATCTGTACATTCTTTGCCCTAATCATTTTCAAAGCATTTGCTCTCCACTTAAGCCCTTGGCATCAAGTCCTCTTTTTTCCCTTCCCTCCCCGCTCCCCCCTCCCTCATGAGCCCTTGATAATTTATAAATTGTTATTTTGTCATATCTTGCCCTATCCAGCGTCTCCCTTCACCCCCTTTTCTGTTGTCCATCCCCCAGGGAGGAGGTCACATGCAGATCCTTGTAATCGGTTCCCACTTTCCAACCCACTCTCCCTCCACCCTCCCAGTATCGCCCCTCACACCCCTGGTCCTGAAGGGATCATCCACCCTGGATTCCCTGTGTCTCCAGCTCCTATCTGCACCAGTGTACAACCTCTGCTCTATCCAGACTTTCCAGGTAGAATTTGGATCATGATAGTGGGGGGTGGGGGGAAACATTTGGGAACTGGAGGAAAGCTGTATTGTTCATCGGTGCTACGTTGCACCCTGACGGATTCATCTCCTCCCCTAGACCCCTCTGTGAGGGGATCTCCAGTGGCCGACGAATGGGCTTTGGGTCTCCACTCTGCACTTCCCCTTTCATTCACTATGGTAAGATTTTTTTTTTTTGATGATGCCTTATACCTGATCCCTTCGACACCTCCGGTGGAACTTGGGATAGGGGGAGGTGGGGGGTAAGGGACCGGTGTTAACAAACCCAGGAACAGGGGAACAACATGGGATCCAGATTGGTGGTGAGGTAGGAGTAGCAGGCCTGGTAGGGAATGATCAAGAGTAAGGTAACGTAAAGAAGAGGTATAGCTCTAACCCAGGTGGGGACGGAGCATGATAGTGGAGCAGGAGGAGGGTTGGGGGAAATGGAGGAGAGAGCTGGGAAGCAGAGGGCATTTATAGAGGTTTAGACAAAGAAATGTACATATGCAAATATATATATGAGGATGGGGGAATAGATCTATGTGCCTATATTTGTAGGTTTAGTAATAAGGTGGCGGAAGAACCTTGGGCCTCTACTCAATCACTCCCTCAACACATGAATACTTTCTTCTATTATATTGGCATTCTATGATGCTCACCCTCCCAACACAACCGCTGAAGCTAAAGCAGGTGAACAAGCAAATGTGGTGAAGAAAGCTGATGGTGCCTGGCTATCAAAGGAGATAGCATCTGGGGTCTTAAAGGCTTGAAGATAAATAAGCGGCCATCTAGCTCAAAAGCAATAAAACGCACATGGAAGAACACACCAGCCTGTGTGATCACGTGGTTCCGAAGGGATCGGTTATCAGGCATCAAAGAACAAAATATCATATCATTGGTTGCACACCTGCATGATATGATCGCTGAGGACAAACAGGTGCATAAGCAAATGTGGCGAAGAAAGCTGATGGTGCCCGGCTATCAAAAGAGATAGTGTCTGGGGTCTTAAAGGCTTGAAGGTGAACAAGCGGCCATATAGCTTAGAAGCAACAAAGCTCACATGGAAGAAGATTCCCAGTCTTTTTAATGACCATTTGCTTTCTTTGCATATGCTATTCCTAATATCATCCCACACGCTGTCAGATCTTCTGTTCTTAGTGTTCAGTGAGTCCAATCTGTTCTTGAGATGCTTTCAAAATTTAGGAAGAATACACTCAAAATTGTATTTTGGCTGTATTTGACTTGTTACAGTTGTCTTCAGCTTTAACCTGGACTTCCATATGGGCAGTTGATGATCCGATCCAGAGACAGCCCCTGGCCTGGTGGCTTTAGCTTCTGATACTGACCTTCTCCATCATCTCTTCCCACAGGTGTTGCCAGTGTGATTTCTGTGTATCCCATCTGGAGACTTTCATTTTTATTGTCCCTGTCTATGTTGTTGCAAGATAGTATTTGTTTAAAAGGAGTTGTTGGTCTTGCAAAATTCTATCATACTATCTCTAGTTTCATTTCTATGATAAAGGCCATATTTTAAAACTGCTGTTCCTTACTTTTTCTTTCCAATGTTTGCATTCCAATTACCAATAAATATCAAGGCATCCTGATTGCATATTTGATCAGTTTCAGACTGAAGATAATTGATAGAATTCTTCAATGTCTGTATTACTAGCTTTCTTAACACTGAATAGTAGTTGTATTGATAGTATTTCTCTGTATGTAGAGAAATATTATCCTATCACACATATTATACTTCTAGATAGGTTTTGAAAGATCCTTTTCGATGATGAATGAGATGCCCTTCCTCTTGAATCTGTCCTTCCCAGCATAGTAAACCATAAGTTTCTGATTCAAAATGGCCAGTGCCAGTCCATTTCCACTGACTAATGCCTAGGACATCCATTTAATTTTCAATTGTTTCTAATTTTCCTAGATTCATGCAGCTCTTTCTTCTCATTTGGAATCATGCCCTATCAGCAAATGAAGATCACAAAGACTGGACTCCACCTGTGTTGTTACGGTTGACTCTAGTCTGAGTAGGCAGCTCCTCCTCCGTCATATGTTAAGTGCTTTCCGACCTGAAGGGCTTATCTTCTGGACTCTCCCCGACAATGCTCTCACTAGGTTTCCAGTACCTGACAACCTTGAGATGCTATCCATAATATGGCTTATTTTTCTGAAGTGCACATCCTCCTTCATAGTCTGTTTGTATTCTGAAAGCTCTGCTGAAACCTATTCACTCTGGGTGACCTTGATGGTCTCTGAAATACCAGTGACATAACACCCAGCCTTTCAACAACACACAGCCACCAAAGTAGGACAAACTGACAGACATGTGGTGGAAGCTTTCTTTGGCACTCTTTTTTAAAAAATCACTTCCATTATGAATTCAGGATTACTTTGTTCCATATTTTCTAGCTATTGCTCTGTTTATCGAAGGAAGCCATTGGGTTTAAGTATTTTTATTTTGTATTCAACACTGTTTTCAAATTATTTGACTCTAGTATTTTTTCACTTCCTTCTGCTATTTTTCTAAATAATTGTTTCATCCAAATATAATAGTTTTCTGTCTAGTCTTTGTTGTCATTTCCTGTTTATGTCACTCACTAAAATTTCCAGAAAAAAGTTCAAGATAAAAAAGTAATAACCTGCACTTTTTTCTTGTTCCCAATTTTATTGACACATGCAATTAACAAAGTACTAGTATTTATAATGTTGGTCTTCATTTTAAGAGACGTGTTCATTATTACATTAAGGTTATTTAATAATAGTCACAGATGAAAATAGTTTTACTGAATTGAATATTAAATTTTATCCTTTGACACCTATTGGATAAATGATGTAATTATGTTCTTTGGATGGCAATGGGTTACCTTAAGATTCAAATGCAACTCACCCACTGCCATCTAGTCGATGTCAACTCATAGTGACCCTATAGAACTTGGTCAGGCTGTCCCTACCAAGACTTGGATTTCCCAAGACTGTAGCTACTGATGGGAGTAGAAAGCTCAGTCTTTTCCCCAAGGAATGGCTGGTTGTTTCGAACTGTTTAGCTTACAGATCCCAGCCCAACGCATAATCAACCATTGCTCCACCAGGTTTCCTTGGCTTAATTCAGAGTTTGCCAAAAATGTTTTCCAGAGAACACTAGCTGTCCCCAGACTGTTCAACTGGAGAGGTAGCAACAGTTTGGGGAAAATGGCACATCATACCCTTTGCATGGAGATTAAATCACTCTCTAACATACTAAATGTGTTGTAAAGTTCTGTAATCAAGAAATTTAGCTACCTTTTTACACCCACCGTTTCCTAACATCATCCAGTAACCAGTTACCATCAAGCTGATTTCAATTCATGGTGACTGCGTGTCAGAGTAGAACTGAGCTCCGTGGGTTTTCAATGGTTGGTTTTTGCTGTGGTGGTTTTTTTTTAAATACTTTTATTGGGGGCTCTTACATCTCTTATCACAATCCATACATTCCTCCAGTGTGTCAAGCACATTCGCATATATGCCGCCATTATCATTTTCAAAGCATTCTCTTCTCACTTGAGCCCCTGATATCAGCTCCCCATTTATTCCCTCTTGATAAGTTATTGATCATTTTTTCCATATCTTACATCATTCTCCAACAACCCTCACCCACTTATCTGTTATTCGTCCCCCTGGGAGGGGGTTCTAGGTTGATCCTGGTGATCCATTCTCCCTTGCTCTTCCCACCCTCCCCTAATCCTCCTAGTATTTCTACTCTCCTTGTTGGCCCTGAGGGATCTGTCCATCCTGGATTCCCTGTGTTGCAGGCTTTTATCTGTAGCAGTGTGCATGCTTTGCTCTAATCTGATCTGTAAGGAAGAATTGAGGTCATGATAGTGGGGCTAAGGAAGCACCAAAGAACTAGAGGAAAGTTGTGTGTTTCATTGGTGCTATACTGCCCCCTGACTGGCTCATCTGTTCCCTGTGACCCCTCTGTGAGGGGATGTCCAATTATCTACAGATGGGCATTGAGTCTCCACTCCATGCTCCCCTCCCCCTATTCAATTTGGATATGGTTTTATTCTGGGTCTTAGATGCCTGATACTTGATCCCGTCAACACCTCAGGATCACACAGGCTGGTATGCTTCTTCCATGTGGGCTTTGTTGCTTCTGAGCTAGATGGCGGTTTGTTTATCGATGACTGGTTTTGTCCTTCTTCTTCTGTTTCTGCATGTGTGTATGTTGTTGTTGTTGTTGTTGATGTTGTTGATTTTAACTAGATCCTAAGGCTTTTCGTCTTCAGTGCCTCTGGGTGGTCTTGAACCTCTAATCTATTTGGTTAGGGCCAAGCACATTCATTGTTCGCACCACTCAGAGACTTCATGACTACCTTTTTCTTGATTTCTTGTTGACCCTCCCATAGCACCTATCAATATCCTGTTGAGGGAGGATGTAGTCTTACATACTTGAGAAATAGCCTCCCTTTTGTTAAGCCACCTTCGGACATCTGGAAGAGAACCTGCCTGACTGAGTGCAGCACTTTAATTTTGTGCTAGCATCAGTAGTCTGGGTCTGTTTGGTTAATTAAGAATTTGGGAAATCTGTAATTATAAACAAAATTACACTGTCATCTTTGGTACCTCCCTCCCTTTGGCTCTCTCCCAGGTTTTAGTAACAGTGTGATATCCTGGGTGGGTAAAATGAATTGGGAAATGCTCCATGATTTTCTGGGCTCTGGAACAATTTATGTAGCCTGGGAATTATCACAGAATTTTCTTTTCTTACTTGGATATTTTTTCCCCATAAAATCGCCAAAAGAGAAATGAACCCAAACACAGTGCTAACTGGTTGTCAGTGAGCTTGTAATTGAATCCCCCTGTTACCATGATTTTCATTCCTGACGGGGTGTTCAAGCTTCTCCTTTTCCCTCACTGTGGGGAAAAATGTTTGCCCTTTGCTCCAGTGGGTTAGCAGTGTAGACAGCTTACTGCGCTTCAAAGCAGTGAGTCCTTGCTCGTCACTCCAGTGCACCACAGAACAGGGCTGCGTCAAAGTCAAGGCTGAGAAGGAGGGAAGGATGGAATCCCAGGAAAACCTACAGGAATTTGTCCCTCATGTTGGGAACAAAGTGAGGTGAAGAGAAAAAAGGCCTAGTGGGGGAGGGTGGAAGAGAGGGAAAGAAGGAAGGAAAAAGTGAAACCGAATGAATTGTGGGACTTAAAATCCCAGGAAGAGGGTCAAAGAGTATTGATCTTGTTTTTAATACACTTTCTTTGAAGCAGTGTTGGAAAGATGTTGGACATTTATGGTCTGTAAGGCGAGAGCTGAGGAATTAAGGTCACTTTTGAGACCAATTTCTCCTCAAGCCACAGAAACCTCTATTTAGAGAGATGCCATATAATTACAAATAAAATACTCCAGAGATATTCTAAGAACCGGGGAAGCACACATACACACGTTTCTGTGTTTTCCTTTTTAATACAGAATCATTCAACATTAAAACACAAAGTATCTTAGTTGCGTGGTGCCAAGCACGCAGCACGCACCTGATTAGTGTTGATTGCATAAATATAAGAATGTGTGTGTGCCATTCTCTCCTGTTAGGCAACATGTGTGCTCCTAAAACTGGAGTTCTCAATTAAATAGGGGAAAATGAACCCTTTTATCTGCACAGTCTCTATGCGCCGGCCTCCATTAAAGAACGATGTTCTTCTAGGCAAGGTGCTGGGGAAGATGTGTCCTCTAGTCATCCATGCAAGTCATGCTGGATCTGGGTTAACACACGGGTTAGCTTCCCTTGTCATGGGGCACCCATTGAAGGCAAAACAATAAAACATGATTTTGATGTAATGCTACAATACACCTGCATTTGAATGAGTGTAACATTTTAATGATCCCTGAGTTCTTTGAAGGCTCTTTATTATCTCAGAGCTAAACACTATTCCTTATCCTTGATTAGAGAGAAATCTGAGTTCGCATAAAAGAAGATGGTGGAAATGGCACGATGACGAAGAGCAGAGGCAGAATCACAGAGTAGCGATTTTCTGTCTCACCCAGCATGCGTTTCTCAGTTCCAGCACCTAACCGGGAAATACGTAGATGCTGTTTGCACAATAAAGTCATTTATGACCAGGAAAAGAGCGTTGGGTAGGATGATGGAAAAACACACTATTCTAAGGAGCCATGCTTGAACGTTAAGTGCATGTGGATGTGTAGACGTGTTACTCCTGTGCCCAATTTTTGTAAAAATTATTACTTTTATGCTTCTTAGATTGTGTAGACATAATATTATTTCACTGATGAAACAAATGCTGAATTTTGAGTGCCTTTAAATTTGTATTAGGTATGATAGATTTTGATAAGTATGTTGGAGACATAGGAGGGGACATGGAAAAGCTTGTGGAAATATTCCATACTTTTAAATTTTAGTTTTACAAACATGGACTGTTTAAACCCCCATCATGTGGCCCAATGGACTGTGAGGGTGGGGTGCAATGAGGAGAGGAAAATATATTCACTCTATTATGACCAATCCCAAATACCACACTTTCGCAAGAACACATAGGAAGCTGTAACTACACCTACATGTTTTGCTTCACTGTACAGAGACCTAAGACACAAACATGTGACACACGACTCCTTCACGGTGGCCCACCTCAAATTACCCTCTCCACACGACAGCCTGTCACCTAGGGCCTTCCCTCGGTCTCTGCAGTCCCCACACCAACGCATACGTGCCCTCAAAACTCATCGTAATCCAGTCAATTGGCCTCGACCACCATACAGGACCTAGCAGACGTTGTCCTGAGGGTTTCTGAGGCCATAAACTCACGGGATGTAGAAAGTTCCTTCGTTCCCCGGGGAGTACTGGTGGTTTCAAACTGCTGACCTTAGCCTGATAAGCCAACTGTGTTGGACAGGGTTCTCTAGAGAAACAAAACAGATTGCTAGTAATTATATATAAATATATTTATAAAGATAGACATATAAAACAAGAAATGAACCGTTAAATTATATACAGATAGATAATACAATAAATTAACAGTTAAATTATAAAGCAGTGAGACACTAGCAGTCCTTTAAGGCTTGAGAGCCGCCAGTTGCCAGTCCCCTTCTGTAGAGAGAGCTGGGCTATATATCCCCAGGCAGCAAAAAGCAAGGCAGGTCCCCAACTGTCATCAACTGTCGGTCCCAGCTCCAGAGACGAACATTCCAATCGTGTGGGCTTAAAGGGACCTCAACTTACAGGGACACAGGCTAGGCATCCCACAGGTAGTGTACCCCTTTAAACTGAGGCACAGAACAAGCAAGGAGAGACTCACCGAGCCATTTATCCCTCTGCCCTTCAGTTAATCCTACTTGTGTTTATCAGCCAGGCTGGCACACTAAACTCTCGCACCCACAGAGCTTCTTTGGCACATATTGTGTATGTGGGCAAGGTCTGTCAAAAACCTCCAGAGGTAGCCAATGGAGGTGGTAGCTTTATATACTATGGGCTGTGTGAGAGTAAAAGAAAATGCTAAATTATGTTGAGGCCTTGTGGGGCCTGCGCAGCCACCACCTCATCTCCTTGCATTG
This sequence comes from Tenrec ecaudatus, assembly GCF_050624435.1. Taxonomy (NCBI): domain Eukaryota; kingdom Metazoa; phylum Chordata; class Mammalia; order Afrosoricida; family Tenrecidae; genus Tenrec; species Tenrec ecaudatus. The sequence goes on from NC_134530.1 coordinate 106,055,171, forward strand.
GCTAAGTCGTTCCTATGGACGCGCCGGAGGGGCTGGATCTATTCGTGTGACGACCAGCATTATTGGAGGGAAGTGCAGTTGGCTACAAAGGAAGAGCTAGCTGCCACAGACCATCTGAAGAAAGAAGTGACATGACTTGATAGCTAATGGGCCATGAGGGAGGAGAGAGAGAGAGAGAGAGAGAGAGAGAGAGAGAGAGAGAGAGAGAGAGAGAGAGAGAGAGAGAGAGAGAGAGCTGAGTCTAGGCTGATGTCCATCTCCTGGAGAACGATGAAGCCGCCATCTCCCCACCCCCTCCATAAAGTAAAAGCTTCCAGAAGCTTGCACTGTCTTCTGGCAGACACACTCCCTGGCTGCGTTATGCTGACTGTGCATTCCTGAGCAAGAGCAGAAGAAGACGGTACTCACCCCACTGGGGAACAGTGCGCTTTCCTCCTTTACTGTGTGCCACCAGTAGTTGCAAGCTTGCTCTGGAGGAAGCCATCAACTGGTGAGCGTCCTGAATGCTCCTCTTAACAGACTGCTAGATAATGGCCAAGAACACTGGAGCCGTCTCCTCTGCTCTGGACAGAGTCGCCATGAGTCAGCATTGACTCGATGGTATAGCAGTTTGGTTTTCTTGTCCGGTCTTGGTTTGTTTTATAATTCTGGAGAAGGGCGGTCGGTGTGGGCCCACGGGAAACAGCAAACTGCTCTTGCACAGTCAGGGTGGCAGGTCCAAAGCTCGTGTAAAAAGTGGGAAAACAGCCTTCTGAGAAGTGAACTGACTGAACATCCTTGCAAGGGTTTTGTGCTGCCAAGAAGACAAAGGGAACTTCCCTTCGGCTGGCCTACCTGCAAATGTCACTTTGGGGACTGAGTTGAGTGTGAATCAGGAACCTGAAGGGCAGCAGGGCGGCCAGTGGCAGGAAGAGAGCCTGGCCTGAGTCTGTAGAGTGACCTACACCATTCATTGCCTGCAGTCCTGTTCGGTAGATACAGCCGTTAGGAAGGTCTAAATGACACTTCTCATTTCTCTGAGCGTTTTCAGTGAAGATTTAAAAGACTGAAGTTAATTTAATTAAATTGATATATTACCTCACGATTTCATGGACTTACCAGCAAATCAGCCTTTTCATGTTGATCTATCTCTTGTGGGCCTAATAAATTACAGAAACACATCTCACCTCGAAGCCCCTTCTTTGCTTATTCTTTCTCCTTTGACACGCTGCATGCGGCCAGCTCTTTGAGACAACTTGTTGTTTATATATATTTAAAAAATACAAAGCCCGGCACACAATTTCACTCCTGACGGATAAAGTCAGGATTCTGACTGAGCTCTCGGGTCAATTGACCAGAATAAAGTGTTCAGACCTTATTCTCAAAGTCCATGATTTCAAGGGCCACAAATAAAGCTGAACAAGGTTTGAGTGGTTAATTTGAGCTGTCTCTCTGACATGTGGGATATGCCTCAGACTATCAGTAAACCTCTCTGTCATTTGATCAATGAGAAAACATCTGTAAAATGGTTAAAATTCCTGGGGGAGAAGCCAATGTTCACGACTTCCTGCTTGGGGACAGCCTGCATTCCAAAAGTTATTTAACCGGGCGAGCACCTTGACAGCCTGCTGCGTACCAGGGATGGCTGTAAATTTGCTTCATGCGGCCCCTCTGCCTGTCGGCATCCCTCATTCACACCAGCATTTCCAGTCAGTTTGCAAGGTAGCTCTTTATAAATTGGGACACATTTTCCAAAAGAAACTTACCTTAAACTGGTGGCTAGTTTCTAAGATTCTATTAAAAGCTGAGTTCCACTCTATTATGAATTAAATTAGCTTCCCAGGCTGAATCTGAGCATCTCACTACCATGCATACTGGTGATTTCAACCCAGGCTGCCTACCACACTGTAATCACCCAGGATGATTTTGTTCATCTCTTTTGCTTTTAATTACTACAAAAACCCTCAGGGCAATAAGATCAGAATCCACCAGCAGAGGAGAAGTGGGGAAATGGAGCTTGGGAAAGGCTGAAGAAGACCCAGAAAGAGTGCCTCCAGGGAAAGCACAGTCAGACTCAGCCTGAAGGCCAGGGTTCCATGTGACGTTAGCATGCTGACCCTGATGGCTACAGTGAGGAAACAGGAGGGCTCTACAAGGATAGGACGTCTGGCTCTCTGCAGTAAGTCAGATGGGTCTCATGACAACAAAGCTGGAGCCATGGTAGTGTAATAGATGATGCCGTAGGCTGCAAACCTCAAGGTCAGCAGTTCAAAACCACCAGCCTCTCCTTGGGAGAAAGCTGAGGCTTTCTATTTCCTTAAAGAGTTACAGACTCCTAAACCCACAGGTGCCGTTCTACCCTGTCCTATAGTGTATCCGTGAATCAGAATTGACTCAGTGACAGCCAGTTTGTATTTTTAGTTTTATGACAATAAAGGGTTTTGTTTTGTTTTTTTTCTGGAATTGGAAATGGAGAGTGGACAGAAATATTCCACTCCAGGAGCAAAAGGATCAAGCTGTACTGATAGGGAAGGAACTACTCTGTCAGCAACATCCACGAGTTTCTGTTTGTAAGGAAGAAAGAAAACCTTCAATCCACATTGTTTTGGGATGAGGCTTTCACTAAATGTCATGCCTTATATTTTCCCTGTACAAAACCAAAACATAGAGTTCTTTCCTTCATCTTGGCATGATTACAGACACTTAAAGTGGGACTGATGAGACCCTGGTGTTGCAGTGGTTAAAGTACTCAGCAGCTAACCCAAAGGCTAGCAGTTCAAAGCCAATGCAGCCAGCACACACTCCCTGGGAGAACATTGTGCAGCCTCCCTCTCTAATGACTCGTCACTCTGGATGGAGCAGTTCTCCTCTGCCCTCTGAGTTGCGCGGAGTTGTCGCTGCCTCAACAGCAGTGTGCTTAGACTGAGCAGAGGTAAGTAAAGATGAGACACACTGAAGGAGCTCAATCAGAGAGCTCCTGTGCTCCTTAGAAGCAAGAATGGTGAGATGTTACCTTATATGCTTTCTACCTGTCATCAGGAGGGACCAATTCCTGGAGGAGGGCAGCGTGCTTTGTACGTTAGAGAGCTAGTGAAAAGGAGAAAACTGCTAAATGAGGTGACTGACACAGTAGCTTCACCAGAGACCTCAAACATAGGGAGGACTGTGAGAGCGCTCAGGCCTTGGCGGTGTTCCTTTCTGGGGTACACAGGGTCACTATGAGTCAGAACAGACAACACCATCAATACAAGTAGGAGTGGAGTGGAGACGTCATCCTGTCCTTCTGCCGTGTTGAACCCCCAATAATGGATCCTTCACATGGAACAATTGAACTATCCCAACTTCCGATGAGATGTATATTAATTTATTTTAACAATATTAACCATGCATTACACGCTGATGAACTTTAATTCTTGAGGTACATGACAGTCTACACAAAGCCATATAACACAGTAAGAACAGAAAATATTGTGAGTCCATAAAAAGAAGAATTCTGTAATTCATTATCTTGACATTTACTTTCCAGCTGGTCGCTCCTGATCAATCTTACACAATGACTGAAAAAGCTTGGAGAGGTCAATTCAATGCCAAACAGGACTCAAATAGTAATTAACACTCCAAACTCTTGTTCGAACACTAGGAAGCCATCAAAACATGCGATGATAAATGTATAACAAAAGTGATTCTACTTAAATATAGTTGATTCGAATCAAGATGGCTGCAAGCTCACAAATCTTGCTCATGACCCACAGCATCGCTACTCAACAACTTGTAGGGTTCAGTAGCTTTGTGGGGGGTAAATTCTATGCAATCCCTTTTAGTCCAAAGTTCAGACTTTAAAACATGAGTGCAAAATATTGTCACCAACTGGTGAAAGCAAATATGCTGAGTGATGGGTCCTTTCTGCTGTTTTCACTGTTTCCTGCAGAGTTCTGTTTATTATTATATTGGGCCTGGAAATGTACTTTTCTGACATTCTGTGCCATTGTCACGTAGGAAAATCAATGGAGGTGCAACCGTATACTCATAGACTAGGTTTGAAGAAGTCCAGAGCCACGTGAAAGTTATCTCTTCTGCACAGGAAGGATATCACAGCTCGTACTTCGTCTCAGAGCAGAGAGACGGTGCATCACTGTAAGTGATGCACTTCCGCACGCTTCTTGACGTTTTCAACGTTCCTCCCTGGGCTTGACAGGATAAATGATTGTGTCAACAGGGAAATGTTCTATGTCTAGACCTTCTGATTCTTTGGAAGGTGTGCACAGAAAGCCTCCATCCCAGGTACAAATTTATTGTCATAAAAAAGGTTTTGTAAATCCTGTGGTGGCACAAATGGTTAATCACTATTAGCCAAAAGATTGGCAGTTTGAACACATACAGGAGTGTCATGGAAGACTGGCTAGACCATCTGCTTTGGAAACGTCACAGGCCTCCATGCCTGTGGAAGAGCACTACACTGCAGGCATGTATTTGAATAGAGTCAAGGGCAATAACACCAAGACCCAAGCCAAGTAGCGACCAATGCTTCAAATGGCTTCACTCTTAAAATCCTCGGATTAATCTTACTGACACCAGAATCACATGGAGATCTTGTTAAAATATAGACTTCGATTCAGTATATCCGGGATGGAAATGCAAGTTCTCAGAAAGGAGTAGAACTCCAATGAACTGGTTTGACACCCTGGCAGCATCACACTAAGGAAGCCGCTGCCTCGAGAGAAATTCTTCACTTCACTAAGCAAGAAATTGAATTCAATTGGAAAATCTGTAAAGATGCCCAAAGAAAGACTTTTTTCTCTTGTCAAACCTCTTTTCACCTTAAGAATATAGAGAAAAATAGATTGGTGGGGGGTTGGGGAGGCAGGGAGTGCAATTCTCTGGCAAAATTCAATTGGAAGAGAATTCTACCTTAATAAGGCAACAGCTCATTCAATAGGTAAGAAACCATTTATTATGATTGTTTTAAGGACGATTGCATGAAGTCATTGAACTGCAGGTGGTTTGAAGTGGAAAAATTTAGGAATTTTCTGGGCTTAGAAGGGAAGAACATGGGTCCCTGGTGGCACAGTGGATTTGGCTTTGCACTGCAAACCACAAGGTCAAGATGAGACCATCTGCTCCCAGAAAGATTTACAGCCTCAGACACTGTCCCAGGTCTTGGTGGGTCAGAGTTGAGTGGGCGGTGGTAGGCAGAATGGGAGAGCTAGACTCGTGCCTGGTGTGATATGCTGACAAGTCACTACTCTGATCTATAAATGTGATCTAATCACGTAATGTCAGTGAATTGGAACAAATGGCAAGTGTTAAAGGCATGTTCTTTAGGTTACCAGGAACCAGATGCCATAGAGTTGACCCTGACTTCTGGTGACCCCATGGGTCAGAGGATAACTGTGCTCCGTGGGTTTTTCAATAACTGTTTGTTTTAGGCAGTTGATGACCAGGCTTTTATTTCGGGAGCTTTTGTTTGGACTTGAACCTCCAACCTTTCATTAGTAGTTGTAAGTGCATTATTTGTGGCACCAATGTGGGACTCCTCTGAAGTGACTGACTCTGAACTTTCTAGCCTTAGGTACTAACCAATTGGAAAGAAAAGTTTTCATTTCTTTAGTTTATTCTTTTCAAATCCTGGAGACCCATCCATGAGCTGTTGCTTCTGACCTTCTCTAATTAAATTACCCTCCTTTAGCGAGTCAGATGAAAACACTTCTAATAGATGGGCAAACAGGGAGATAGCTTAGCTTTTCCTATTAAAAATATATATTCTTCTCCAAATAATTTATTTCAGGAACTATTGAGCCATGTAACTCAGTCAGGAAGGTGATAATCGCTTTCAGAGAGGCAGGAAGTAGCTGCAAAGGTAGTCTTTCTTAACGAGAAGAAGGTCAGCGCTGCTTTGTATTTTCCAAATTTCACTTTGGTGTCTGCTTGGTTGCTCTGGCTCTGACGGAGGCTGGCCTAGCTCTGCTCTCAGGGGAACTAGAGACCTTGGCCACAAGCGTGGAGACCTTGGGGAGGGGACCGGCACACATCTGGTCTTAAATCCTTACGGAAAGTCTCAGTTGTTTGGAATTTATTTTTAAGTGTAATTTCTTGGTTGTTAATTTAAAAGAGAAAGGGGACTCAGTGAGCGTTTTCATCAGAGGCAAACCTGAGCCTGCCTCTGTGCACACAGCTCTCCAAGGAAAGGCAAGGGTTCACTCAAGCTCCACTTAAGTCAAAAGCGAAGGGAAGATGAGCCATTTCATATCTGTTTCAAAGAATTAAAGTGGCAGGAAACGGCCTTTTATCTGCTTAGAGATAGTCCGTTGTGATTATCATCTTTCTTCTCCCCGCCCCTCTTCAGGCATAAGGAAAGTATACGCAGAAGGACTAACTGATAAGAGAACGCTAAGACAGTGCACACCCTTCCTTTAGTTATCTGTATCAGCTTGGCCGAGGAATAGGAAGCTATGCCTTAGGTAGAGAAAGGCAGTTAGTGTGCAAAATGCTGGCACCTGCTTCATTTTAGGAAGGGCCCGACTTCCCGACACCAAGAAGGGTAAGTTAGAAAGAGCAAAAAATAAAGCATTATAGCCAAAGCCTAATCATAAAACTTGGGTGAGATAAAAATTGTTAATAAGAGTTGAGGATTAGTCAGAAGGATAGCCCCTAATTATATCTAAAATATTTAATAGACTCATTTGCTAGAAAAAAAATCTTAGAGATCAACCAGGCAAATGGTAAACCTTTGAAACCGCCTAGAAGCTTACTTCAGACTCCTGGTTTTAAGGGCCAGATGTTGTCCACAGCTGGCACAAGCCAAATAGGAGGCTTATTGAAAGGTTATAGAATCTCAGACCTGGAAGGAAGCCAGGTCTGGGGAACGAAGTATATCCAAGAAGTTGATCTTGGCTTCAGGACTTACCTTGTGCTTCTTTTTCAAAATAATGAGTGTGTCTCTGTATAACCGGGAGCCCTGTCAGGTAAGCACTAGACTGTTAACCGCAAGGGTGCCGATTGAAACCCACCAGTCATTCTTCGGGAGAAAGATGAGACAGATTGTCTGCTGCTGTACAGATGGACGAAGCCTCAGAAACCCTTTAAAAGTCAGACCTGACTTGATGACAGTGGGCTTGGGTTTTATTGTTTGTTTTTTTGTTTGGATATATCTATATCAGTGGCATACAATTACTGTGTAGTTGAAGAAAGGAGGTAAGAAATTCGAACCACGTGAAGGTTCCCCAAACCTCTACTGGGCCCTATGACTTTCTTCACTGCTGCTATGTTTCATTCTCCAGATCAAGTCATATAGCTGAGGCCAACGTCCATGAAAAGGGAAGTTAGTCCTTCCTTCCACGAGCACACCGCACTCAGGGAAACCGGTTAATAAGACAATGCAGTGCTAGATGTTTGCCAGTAAACCTGTGGTCATTAGGAGAGGGTCTATAAGAGTTTCCTTCAATCACATGAAACTAGAACCCACATAAACGATCAAAACAACTCATCTGTTTGAAATGATGGACCATGTAGGAAAACGAGAGGTCCAGGGGGGGCCACAGAGATACTTAGAGATTCTGTATGAGAGTACCAGTAGTTATTATTGTCAGAGACCATCTAGTTGATAATGAGATTAATAGGCAGCCCATAAGACAGGAAAGAATGACCCTTTTTTAAGGCTATAATCTTTTTTAAAGTCATTTTATTGGGGTTCATACAACTCTTATCACAATCCATACAAACATCAATTGTGTAAAGCACACTTATACATTCATTGCCCTCATCATTCTCAACATTCACTTTCTGCTTGGGTTCCTGGAATCAGCTCCTCATTTTCCTTTTCCCCTTCCTCTCCCTCTCCCTCCCCACTCCCCTCTCCCTCATGAACCCTTAATAATTTATAAATTATTATTTTATATTATCTTACACTGCCCAGCATCTCCCTTCACCCACTTTTCTGTTGCCCATCTCCCAGAGAGGAGGTTATATGTAGATCCTTGTGATCGGTTCCCCCTTTCTTCCCCCCTTCCCTCCCGGTATCGCCACTCTCACTGCTGGTCCTGAGGTGTTCATCTGTCCTAGATTCCCTGTGTTTTCAGTTCCCATCTGTACCACTTTGCATCCTCTGGTCTAACCAGGTTTGCAAGGTAGAATTGGGATCATGATAGTTGTGGGGAGGAAGTGTTTAAAAACTAGAGGAAGGTTGTGAGTTTCATTATTGCTACACTGAATCCTGAGTGACTCATCTCCTCCCCTCTAGCCCTCTGTAAGGGATGTCCAGTTGTCTACAGATGGGCATTGAGTCCCCATCACGTGCTCCTCTCATTCACGATGATATGATTCCCCCCGCCCCTGCCGCCTTTGGTGCTTGAAACCTGGTCCCCTCAGCCCTTCATGATCACACATTGGTGTGCTGCTTCTATATGGACTTTGTTGCTTCTGGGCTAGATGGCCGCTTGTTTACTTTCAAGCCTTTAAGTCCCATACGCTATATCTCTCAATAGCCGGGCACCATCAGTCTTCTTCACCACACTTACTTATGCACACATTCATCTTCAGCACATAATGACCGTTTTTGTTTTTTGGTGTCTGCTACCTGATCCCTTCAACACCTCGTGTTCACACAGGCTTGTGTGGTGCTTCTCTGTGGGCTTTGTTGCTTCCGAGCTAGATGGCTGCTTGTTTGCCATCAAGCCTTTAAGACCCCAGATGCTATATCTTTTTGATAGCCGGGCAGCATCAGCTTTCTTCACCACGTTTGCTTATGCACACGTCTGTCTTCAGTGATCATGTCGGGAAGGTGGGTATCATGAAATGACCATTTAGCTGAGCAAGGTGCTCTTCTATTAAGGGAATGCATATAAGAAGGCCCAATGGCCACCTGCTACCCTACTACTGAACCCATAAATATATGCACATAAGTCTATTTCCCCCATAATCATAAATATATTTACATATGTACATGTCTGTATTTAGGCTTCTATGTATGCCCTTTGCCTCCTACTCCTTTCCTCTATTTCCTTACGCTTTCCTCCTGTCCCACTACCATGTTCAGCCTTCATTCTGATTTCAGCAATTCCTCTGTTACCTTGCCCTTGGTCACTCCCCCACTGCCACTGGTTTTGAATCACTTGTTGTTCCCTTGTCCCTGGGTTGGCCAACACCTCCTCCTTTCCCCTACCTCCCATACTCTCATGTCCCTCCAGGACCATTGGTCCCATTATTTTCTCTCAAATTGTTTCTCCACTCTATCTTAGCTAGGTGGTCATGCAGATATAGTAATATGTGCATAAAATTGTGGATGGCTTTGACAGCACCAAAGTGGTACATAAGAACATGGCGTCAATGGCAGCAACACCGCCCAGCTAACAAACAAAAAAGCCACTGACATCCAAAATTTAAAAGAAGAGAAAAAAAGACAGCAAAAAAAGCAACAACAAAAAATTGTTAGTAGTTCAAGGTCTGTTTGTTAACCTTTAGAAGTGTTTTCCAGACAAGTCTGATGGGGTGCCATGTCCTGGCCCCAATGTCCATCCTTTATACTTCCTCGGGACCTCCTTGCTCTGCTTTCCCCGCTGCTCCGTTGAACGCCCCCATTGTTTTGCCTCAGTGTGGTGGGGTCAGCTCAGACTCATATCCCCCACTGTGTCTCTGGTGCTGTCCCGTGTAGGTTGATGGGTCAGTACAGGATATCGCATCTCACTGTGGGGCCGGCTACATGGTCCTCTCTGTACATTGGGCTCTCTGAACAAGACTATCGTCTTCTGAGCTTGCTTGGTGGGCCCAGGTGTGTTCCGCTCCATTCTTCCTCCTTCCTTTGCTTCAGCTCCCTTCTGGGTGTGGTGTGGTAGGTCAGTTCCGTTCCCACACCAGACGATCTATTTTCATTTTCCGTTGTACTCCCTTCCATGGTGGGGGTCTGGCTAATTCTGGATTGGGCCGGCATATGGTCCAGTGTCTTTGTGGATTCCTCTGTGCGTTACATTGCCCTCCTGCTTTGGGGTGTCATGGTGGGGTCTGTATGCACATTCCAGTTCTGTGGGGACACAACCAATACTCTCCCCCTGGGTGGGTAAGTGCCCTGTTCCCCCTGTGCTATCAACTTAGTTTCTCCCCACCCCGCTTCTCCCTTCACCTGCCCCGTTTCCCCTTCTTTATGTTGGACTCTCATGTACCTCCCTAGGTGTAGCCTGCCCTCCCTCCCTCCAACTATCTATGCTTCCACCTGTTTATTGCAAAATAGGTATTTATTCTTCTATTCCTGGTGTGCTGATTGTACTTATCTCAGGGGACTCATGTTATACCTGTCCTTTTGAGTTTGGCTTACCTAGCTTAACATGATTCCTTCTAGCTCTTCCCATAAAACGACATGTTTCATGTGATCGTCATGCTTTTCAGTGCTGCATAGTACTCCACTGTGTGTATGTGCCAGAGTTTACTAATCCACTGATCTATCAATGGAAACTTGGGCTGTTTCCAAGTCTTTGCTATTGTGAATTGTGCCACAATAAACATTGGAGCGCAGATGACTGGTCGTGTTTTATTTGTTGCTTCTACCCGGTATATGCCCAGTAGAGGGATGACTGGGTCATAAGTTAGATCAATTTCCATTTTCTTTAAGTATCTGAAGATTGCTTTCCACAGTGGCTGTACAAATCTACACGACCACCAGCAGTGGAGGAGGGTTCCTACTTCACCACAGGCCCTCCAACACTTGTTGCTTTCTGATTTGAGCTAGCCTCAGGAGTGTTAGGTGGTATCTCATGGTTGCTTTGATTTGCATTTCTCTTATGGCTCATGACCTGGAACACTTTTTCATATGCTTATTGGCCATATGGGTCCTCTCCCTAGTGAAAGTTCTTTTCAGTTCTTTTGCCCACTTCCTTAGGGGGTTAACTGTTTTCTTCTTTTTGCAGGTCATGATGCTGTTGTAGATTTTAGTAATGAGCCCTTTGTCTGATGTGTCATTACTAAAAATCCTCTCCCAGTCTGTGGGTTGTCTTGTCACCCTCTTGGTGAAGTCTTTCAAGGTGCACAGGTGCTTTATTCTTATTAAATCCCATTTGTCGATTTCCAATTCACCTGTGTGTGTACCCTTCCCTATTGCAGTGAGCCTATGAGCTCCCTGGGCCAGTGCTCTGAGGTTAGTCCCAATTCCCTCCTTGATGGTCCTGATGGTTTGGGGTGTAACTTCTAGGTCTGTGATCCACCTTGAGTTTATTCTTGTGCACGGGGTGAGGTGAATGTCTTATTTCATCTTTCTACATGTGGATATGCATCGTGTCCAGCACCACTTGTTAGAAAGGGCATCTGCTTCCCACGTGATGGTTTGGGATCCTTGTTGAAGATCAGTTGTCTATATGCTGATGGTTTTATTCTTGGGCTTTGTATTCTTTTCCACTGGACTGAATGTCTGTCATTGTGCCAGTACCACTCTGTTTTGACCACTGTAGCTGTGTAATAGGCATCCAAAACAGATAAGGTGAGTCCTTCAACTGTGTCCTTCTTGAGGAATTCTCTGATAATTCTAGGTTTCTTCCCTCTCTATATGAAATTGGTGGTCAGTTTTTCCAATTCTTTGAAGAAGGTTGATAGTATTTGAATTGGTGTAGTATTGAACTTGTAAAGTGCTTTAGGTATGACTGTCATCTTTACTATGTTAAGCCTTCAAATCCACGAGCAGGGGAGGTTCTTCCATTTGTGGAGGCCACTTCTGGTTTCCTATAGTAGAGTCTTATAATTTTCCTTGTATAGGTCTTTAGTATTTTTTGTTAAATATATTCCTAGGTATTTCAGTTTGTTCTTAGCTACTGTGAAGGGTACTTCCTTCTTAATCCCTTCTTCCATAGTCCTGTCCGATATGTATAGAAAACCTACTGACTTCTGTTTATTGATCTTGTATCCTGCCACTCTTCCATATTCCTCTATCACTGTAATTACTCCAGCTGTGGAGCTTTGGGGGTTTTCAATGTACAGGATCATGTCGTCTGGAAATAGCAATAGTTTCACCTCCTCCTCTCCCATTTGGATCCCTTTGATGTCCTTCTGCTGTCTTATGTTTTTAGCCAGAACCTCCAAAACAATATTGAATAGAAGTGGGGACAGGGGACATCCTTGTCTTGTACCCCTTTTCAGTGGGATTGTTTTTGTCTTTTCTCCATTGACTATGATGTTGGTCAGTGGCTTTTCATAGATAGCTTGTATCAGCTTGAGTAACTTACCTTCCAATTCTATCTTCATGAGTGTCTTGATTAGGAATGGGTGTTGGATGTTGTCAAATGTTTTTTATACATCTATGGATATTATCATATGGTCTATCTCCTTTTTCTTCTCGATGTGGTGCATAATATTGATGGATTTTTGGATGTTAAACCATCCCTGCATTCCTGGGATGAATCCTACCTGGTTGTGGTGGCTGATATGTTTTATATACGTTGGTGTTCTATTGGCCAATATTTTGTTAAGGATTTTTGCATTTGTGTTCATTAGGGATATCAGTCTGTAATTCTCTATATCTGTGGGGTCTTTGTCCTGTTTGGGTATCAAAGTAATGCTGGCTTCGTAAAATGAGTTTGGGAGTTTGCCATACTCTTCTATGTTATGTAACACTTTGTGGAGGATTGGTGTTAACTCTTCCCTGAATGTTTGCTAGAATTCTGCTGTGAAGCCATTTGACCCTGAGGCTTTTTTTGTTGGTAGGTTCTTGATGACCCTATTTCTTCTTTCGCTATGGATTTGTTGAGGTTCTTTTTTAAAAAACATTTTATTGGGGACTCATACAACTCTTATCACAATCCATACATACATCAATTGTGTAAAGCGCATCTGTACATTCTTTGCCCTTATCATTTTCAAAGCGTTTGCTCTCCACTTAAGCCCTTTGTTAAGGTTCTTGGTCTCTGTCTGAAATAATCTAGGGAGAGACTGTTTTTCTAAATATTTATCCATGTATTCCAGGTTTCTGAATTCATTAGACTACAGACCTTCATAGTACTTTGTGATTATCCTTTTAATATCATTGGGGTCTGTTATTGCCCCTGTTTCATCCCTCATCCTGGCTATTGATGTTTGCTCCTTTCTATCCTTGGTAAGCTTTGCCAGAAGACTGTCAATTTTGTTAATTCTTTCATAGAACCAGCTTTTAGCTGCATTTATCTTTTACATTGTTCTCTTGTCTTCCCACTGGCTTAACTCTTCCCTGATTTTTATTATTTCGTTTCTCTTGCTATTGGAGGGGGTGTTGTTCTTCTGACTCCGTTCTAGTTGTTGGAGGTTTTGTGTTAACATATCTGTCATACGCCTCTCTTCCTTTTTCATAGATGCATTTTAATGATATTAAGTTACCTCTGATAACTGCCTTTGCAGTGCCCCATAAGTTTTGATGTGTTGTGTGCTCATTCTCATTAGTTTCTAGACACTTTCTTATATCCTAATAATCTAATCTGGGCCTGTACCCATACATGTTGCAGGAGATCGTTGTTCATCCTCCAATTGGTTGTCCTTGCTTTTCTGGAAATCCTCTTATTAATCTCCAGATTTATGGCATGGTGATCTGAGAAAGATGTCTGGATAATATCTATGTGTTTGAATTTACTCAGGTTGAATTTGTGTCCCAGCATGTGATCTATTCTTGAAAAAGATCCATGTGGACTTGAGAAGAATGTGAAATCTTTTCATTTTGATGGAAAGCTCTATAAATATCTATCAGGCCCTGTTCCCTAATTACATTGTTTAGCATTCTGGCCTCTTTGCTGAGCTTCTTCCCCAGTGATCTATCTTTCTCTGATAGCGGAGTGTTAAAGTCACCTACTATGATTGTTGAGTCTGTGATTTCTTTTTTCATATTTGTAATAGTTTGATGAAATTCGCTGCACCATTATTAGGAGCATAAATATTCAATATGCTTCTTGGTTTACTGAACTTTTGAGCATTATGTAGTGTTCCTCTTTGTCTCCTTTTATGCTTTGGATCTTGAGGTCCATTTTGTTGGAGATTAAGATAGCCACCCCTCTCTTTTTTGAGTTACAATTTGATTGGTAAACTTTCTGCCAACCCTTTATTCTTACCATATTCTTGTCTGTACACTTAAGATGTGTCTCTTGCAGGCAACAGATTGATGGATTATGTTTTCTGAGCCAGTCCTCAAGCCTTTTTCTTTTAATGTATGATGAATTGAGTCCATTGGAATACGCTGCAGCAGGCTCAGAGCCTGGAGTGGCCCAATGCTGGAATTGCCGCAGTGCACCGGGGAGGGCAAAGCCGCTCCGGCAAGAGTGCAAAGCTTTGTCACTCGCACTCCCAATAGGCAGGGGCACCCACTGTTATGCCCGGCATTGTCAGCGCTAGAAGGGGCGCCCGCGGTAGGCAGATTTAGCGTGCCATGCCGAGCCGTGGACACAGGACTCCCGCAGTCCCGCAGGCCAGCCTGAAATGACTCCGGCGGCAGAAACGCAATGCCGGGGATAGAAGCAGGATGGGTTTTGGCTGCAGGCCATGCCAGTTGGAAGTGCGCAGCGCAGGTTACCGGGCTGGGAGTGAATCGGAACCTAAGCTGACGGGGGTGGTTAGCCGGGAAAATGGGGTGGCGGGGAGAGGTCTAGGCAGCAATGGGGGTGGATGGTCCCCCGTGGGTGTTGCTCAGGCAGTCCCCTGTAGCCTGCAGATCAGTTACCTGGGCCTTGTATGAATGGAGGGGTGGACTCAGGCCCACAGGTAGATCGCTGCCACCTGTGGAGAGGGGAAGGTGGGAAAGGGAAGCTTCTCTCCTAGTGGGGTCCCACAGGTGGGCAGCTGCTGTAGGGGTTCCACCACCGCTCAGGTGTCTCAGCAGAGCAGGCAAGCAACTCTGGGCACAGGGTCCCAGTCTGGGGATGGAGTGGGGCTGTAGGTAGTCGAGCTGCAATGGCGGCAGTCTAGTGACCCGAGATGTCCCACGAATAGGGTCCTGGATCACGGAGGCCTCAGCTGAGGACAAAGGCGTGGGGGTGGGGGTGGGGTGCTGTCCGGGGGGATATTTCACTCATCAGACTCCTACCACTCGGCTACCTGGGCACCAAACCCTCCTTGTTCAAAAGAGCTCTCAGAGTATGCGGTCCCCCCGTCCGCCATCTTCCCAGAAGGAGGCTATAATCTTAATGGAGACCCATTGCCAGGTCTGCTTCTCATAGAGCCACTGGGTGGGTTCGATCCTCCAACCTCTCAGTGGCTGAGGACTTCACTGTTTGTGCCACCAGGGCTCTGTAGGAGTGCCTGCAGTGCCCTCTTTGTTTCTGAGGCGCTACTAGGTGGATTTCGTGCTTGGTTTAGAGTTCATTGAGTTCAGCATTTCCCGACCTGACAAGTGATTCTGAAGGTGCAGATACTTAAAGCGGCAGCACTACCTGTTTCCACATCCGTGAACTACAAAACAAACACGCAGTCGGTTACACTTGCCGTTTTAAACAGAACCGTTTGCGAGCCTCCAGGTGTGCACTGAGGAAGGCTGCTTGGTGGTACAGGGATATTAGATGAATCTGCTCGAAGCGCATGAGCCTGGTTTCGAACACAAATAAGCATGACTAGGTGCATCCTATATCATCATGCATTTTAATTGTTTTCATTCGTAGCCATATATTGTTTATACTTGTTCCCGATTCTGAATTAATGAGGAACTTAATGAGGAAGACAAACATAATTCTACCAATTTACCTCAAGATACTTTTTCCAGATCCATAAATTTCTTTTATCTTAAAAAAAACAACAGTACAGAACATCAAGAGCTCCAATATTTCAAAACATGATGTACAAAAACTAAATAAGCCATAAGCCAGTGTTACCTACCCATCGTGTCTCTAGCCAAGAGTCTAACATGTAAATAAGGCCCGATGGTGCTCGGAGTGCCATTCCGCATGCAGGGGCAGATCGGAGTTATTTGCAGTCTGAGAATGTTCAGTCCAATTAAACAGGCATCCCCTACTTCACAATGTTTCCCTCTCCTCCTTTTCTTCCTGGTCACGAAGCAAACAAACAAAACAAACTTGTTAGCAATTCGGGGCAACCCCATGTGGTGTAGAGTCAAACTGCTCCCTAGCATTCCCTTGCTTTGGGAAGCAGATTACCAGGCCTTTTTCCCACAGCCCCACTAGGTGGGTTTGATGGAGCCTTGGTGGTGTAGTGGTTATCTGTTGGGCTGTGATCCACGTGGTCGACAGTTCAAACCATCAGCAGCTCCTCACAGAAAGTCTGGGCTTTCTCCTCCTGTCAACAGCTGCAGTCTCAGGATCCCACGGGGGCCCCTATGAGTCAGCATCATCTCCAGTTTTCCATGAGCTTTCTGAAGCCCCCTCACACTATTTTCCAGACAGTTCTTTCTGGGATGAGTGAGGAAAGGTGGAATGATGAGTCCTCTGCATGGCATAAATGGTTCATACGCTGGACTGCTAATCACATGTTGATGGATCGATCGAGTGGACCCAGACACACTTCAGAAGAGAGGCCTGAGGATCTAATTCTGAACGATCAGTTGCTGAAAAATATATAGGACACAGCTCCATTCTTCCTTGGATCACTGTGAACCCGAGTGGATTCAAGAAGAGCTGGTAGGTGGTTGATAGCTCCAGTCAAGCTTGATCTCTAAGAATAGAAACTGGGGCTGGGGTCAGTGAAACATTTCAGGAAGAGAAAAATCTGAACAGGAAGAGGAAAAGACATAGATCGAAATGCACACAGTGTATTTAAAAGGCAAGATGGCTAGTGGGGCGGCCTAACATGAAAAGAATCCCTGGAAGATACTGTAGGAACGTAGGTTTCTGCGGCTGGGGCTTGAGGGGTACCCATCCATATTGAATGGATAAGGAAGACTGTCTGCTTTAATGAAGTGGACTATGGATGCCTCCATCATCCCTCCCTGCCATTCCTGTGATTCGATCTTTCATTTCAGAAAGTGAATGAAATCCCAGAAATCAACATTTCCAATTGAAGGGGCTTTAAAACTCAGGGGGTAAGAACAAAATAACCTTTTAATTTCTGAGATGAACGAACAAAGTAATTTTTGTGAGTGGTATCTTCTGTTCCTACAGCAGTCATAAATCATACCTTTGGGAACTGTGCCATTTTACTTTTAAATGTACATTTTGAAAAGAACACAGTGGTTTCGTATTATGTTCCTTTTGTACAATTTCATTGCATTCATCACTAGTCAGAGGGTCCTGTTGATTCTGTGGCAGGAAAGCTATTTATCATATTCACCGCCCAAGTGCCTACTGATTAGAGCAGGCCTTTCGAATCAGCTGGTTGGGAGGAGCACAGTCCTCCTCTAAGATACACTGGCTTCTCCACTTCCCGGGGGGCCATTCCTCATTATTTGGAAGGCCTGGATTCTTTTCACCCAGTGCACTGTCTTTAAGAATTGCCATGCACAGGACGATGTTTGCATTCATTTGAAAAGTTTATGTCCATCTGTGAATGATTCCAGCCGGGACTGAGAATTCTGCTGACTGCTTTGCAGAAAGTGGGTGCCGCCTAAAAATCTGCTGATCGATCGTACAAATATCCAGTGTTAATATGACTCCAGAGCATTTCCATAGTTCCCGACTACCAAATGATGTACAAAAATATATGACTCGAGGACAGCTGCAATTGTTTGCACACGTTGAGTGCTGCTTCCACAATATTAGATTGTGCTGGCCCACAATCTTAGATTGAATCCCGAGGTGCTACTGAGAACCATCAGCTGTTTCCCTTGCCTCATCTCTTGGTTTAAATGTATTCTTTCATTATCCATGTGCTTCCCAATAAAATGAGGGGGGAGAGAATTTTTAATTGAATAATCTGTATTCTGTCAGGTATTCCTTCTCCCGAGGATGGGATCTGGAAATGCCTTTTGATATTTTTATTTATTTTGCCAGTGTGGTATATTGATGAGAGAACTGAAGTCCAATAGTGTAAAAACGAGATGTGAAATATTGATTAATTATTTTTTTCATTACCTTCTTACTCTTGAGTGTGGCAGATTTCAAAAGCTGCTGCCAATATTATGCTCTCCAATAAACCTCCATTATTGGAAGCTCTTGCTACCTTTGGGCTTTGATAAATGATTAGTATGCTTTCAGGGGTTGGCTTTGAGGGCCTCGGGCCTGGCTTGCATCACTTCATGACGGCACGAATAAGCATAATGGAATTCAAGAAGCAACATCTGAGCCAAAGGCCTCTCGGGGATTCATTCCATAACGAGAGGCTCCTGGAGTCCTGGTCCATGCTCCCACCTGAGCGTTGTCCCAGATACATTGCAGACTCCCCAGGTCAGGCCAGGCCCTTGCGCTTTGGGACTAGAACAAATGCATTTGCCAACTCCCAGGGTTGCCTTAAGATGAGATAACGGTTCACTCTTGGCCAATCCTGCCTGATGTCCGGTGGACATGACATGAAGGAAGAGAGAAGGAAGGACGTTGCTCGGCTGGATGAAGAAAGCCTTTAGGGCCTTGAGGACCTGGAGTGGGGACAGTCGGTTAGGAGAAGCTGGTATTCCTGGGTCCGGCAGCCTCTAGGCTCAGAACCCGCATAAACCAGGAGTGACCATCATTGAGCCAAGAAAGCCATTGAGCTTTTAGGATCCACATGGATTTGGAAGAAAGGGGAATGTGGTGAGATGTGGAAGAGAATTCCTCAGAAGTCAAGAAAGAACACGTCTGGGCTCAAGAAGGAGCCAGGATGAATATACGTGTCACCAAAAATGCATCTGTGAATATTCTACTAGGAAACAAGAGACTGCATTCAGAAGTAACACAGTTGCCTACACAAGTACTGAGTATTTCCTCGTAAGCTCTTTAATTACTCCCATGCATAATTCTACTCATCTATTCCCCACAAGAATTCCATAAGGTTTAGCTAATTATTATTTCCATTTTACAAATCAAGAAATCAAAACCTAGAACTGTTAAGGCCACCAACCCAATGAATAATAGTGAAATTCTTTAAAAGTTCCTTAGCATTTCCTAGGTTTTCGAGTAGAATAAGAATATAATATGTGCCTTACTCGACAGCAAACATTTCAGGGGAGTTTTACTGAGCAAACACCTATTTGGGGCAGAGCGCTTACTGAGTGCAATCTCACCTCTGTGTGCGGTGCTGGATTTGCCTTTAACTAGCTTTGCAGCCTCAGCTTTTAGGCTTCCCTTTCTTCATCTGCAAAAAACATGAATTACTAATCAGTGGAACTTCATGGAATTGCTGTGAAAACTCAGTGAGTTAATGCAGGTGAAGGACTGTGGGTGGCACTGTGGGTTAAACGTTGGGTTTCTAACTGCAAGGTCAATAATTCAATCCCACCAGCTACTCTGAGGGAGAACGAGGAGGCTGTGAGGTCCCATAAAGTCATATAGCCTCAGACACTCTTTATGGGGATCCTATGAGTCAGAATTCAATTGATGGCAATGGGTATTGATGGCTATGTCACACCTGTAGGGAGGGTTCAATCCTGGAGGAACATCGCATCCAACAGAGTCTTTTGTCTCCATATTGTGCCCATGGGTCTTAGATTATTGGAGTAAATTGCTTTCTGCCAAACACATGGAGAACCAGTGGCCACAGTGGAGCACACTTTTCCTTGGAAACACTTCACTTCCTCAGGGCCCCTCAGTAATTTTCCTCCAGGTTCTCCCACCAAGCAGGGTCTCTGTGTAGGAGTTGGCCCTTAACCCACATCAGTCACTAAGGAGGATATCATGTTACCAGTTTCACGCAGAAAAATGCAAAGTGGAGAGCACCAGTCAAAATGCTGGTGTGTGCTCCGGGTGACCCGGCCTTCAAAAGAAGCCCAGATTATGGTTCATCTTGTTATTTCTTCCACGCGAGCACAGAGTGTGCCGAATAACACTAGATAATCCAAGATTCCTTTGACAGGGATGGGAAATTGCCACACTTTCTGATGCACTTACAATGCTGGAGAAAAACATCAAAGAATACGGACTATACTTTGAATGGATGAATGGATAGTACATATTTACCATGTGAAACCAGAGCAGTGGGAATGCCAAATGACCTATACACACGTCTAGGCTCATGGAAATAAGTGGTTAGAGGAACAGGGAGACACTGAACCTCTCCTGAACACGGTGAGCCGCGAGACCCACCCTTCCTCCTCTATCCTGTTCATGATCTGCTGAATCACTGCCCTCCCAGGAGCCTGTGAAACTTGTCATGTGTGCGTGCGCATTTCCCACAGCCACTGTCAGATTATTGGAAGGGACAGGGTTACATGAGTCAGGTCAGATGAATGAAGTGTGTTTGTTGGTTTTAAATACTTATGCTTCTAGAGGTGAGTCTCTCCAACGCGAAGTGTGGAAAGGGTATGGTGGTATTTCTTTCTATAGGCCTAAAGCCTACTCGGGATAAACCTCAAGGACCTTGCTCAGTAGAGATGTGGTTAGGAGTTGAGTTTAGTTGTGGATAATTTCTCTTCTTTACATTAACTTTGATTTTTGAACCCCTGAATGTCCTATATAATACTAGGGGTCAGAACCACGGAACAACCAAGAATACTACCCAACAGACCACTCCTTTTTGTCTGCTGTCATCGACCTGTACTGATGTTCTCCTTATGCATGATTCTCCTTCTTTGCTCCCTTTTCTTATTCATCTTTCCCAACCATTCTCAGCTACGTACAACTTGATTGTTTCAGCTATATTTTTTCCTCATGCTTCTGTAACATGATTCCTCACATGGACTATTTACATCATAATTTCCTGAAGCTGCTCAATAAAATGCAGGTTCTTGGGCTTCACCCAGAGCTACTAATCAGAGTTATTCTTCTAACTGCCATCAATCAAGTCTGGCTCATAGCAACCGTTTGGGAAACAGTGGAACTGCCTCTCTGCATTTCTGAAGCTTTAACATCCTTGTGGGAGCAGCAAGCCTCAGGTTTCTCCCTTGGAGTAGCTGGTGTTGATGATCTAGTATCAGACTGCGGACTGTAGGGTTTCCTATATGGTGCCTGTCACCCCCTGAACTCCTTCGTGGGCTATTCTTGGGCACATTAAAGTTGGAGACGCACTGCTCTAAAAGCAACTTACAAGTTTTACAGTTCTTGGCATATCAGTTATAGTCATAAAATTTAGTTACATATAATTCACATTCATGTACTCTAAACATATGTTTGACAGGCCTACATATCTATTCTGCCTCGATATGAATGCCTATCTAGAACAATGATTCTCCAGTGAGAGTGATTTTGTCGTCAGGGGATATCTGACAATGCTTGGAAACATACTCGGTTGTCACAACTGGGGTTGGGCAGTTACTATTAGCATGTAGTGATCTCTAGGTCAGAAATGCTGCTAAACATGTTACAAGGCACAGGACACAGCCTCCACTCCCTCTGGAAAAGAATGATCTGGTCCAAAGTATCAGTGGTGTCAAGCTTAAGAAGTCCTGATTCGGGGAAAGTGCCCTGTAGGGTGTAAGTTGCTTGGGTTTAGAATGAACAAAAGATGCTCAATAAGTCATGGAGACTCCTGCAAATAGTAAATAAAATCAATGTCATCTAAGTTTTCTTTTGAAGAGTAAATATATCCATTTAAAAGCTCCTCCCCTGAAATCATCGAGAAGGCAAGTGTCACTTAGTGGAAGGGCCTAGCTTGCCGAACAATATGAGAAAAATGCTTCACGATGGATGTGTTTCCACGTGAAGAGACACTGAGAGTGTACGCTCAGAATCGGGGATGCGGGCCAATGAAGGATGCTGACAGCCAAAAATATTGATATTCATGAAAATAAGGATAGTTTGACAGACATTGAATCCCCGTGGCTTATGATGGCCTGTAGACATCAAGAACAGAGGTAAACATCAAGGGTAAAGGTAGCTTATATTTTATTGGTAATAAAGGAAACGAAAGATCATATTTTAAATTATATGCCTTCAAGCATGTGCTACATCAAGGTGTTGACAGCATCATTTTTTTTCCGAGAGATGAGCAAGTGAATTTAAGTAGTTTCCACATTGTAAGTATTTTGATTACCAAGGAGCAGTGGGATGCAAAGCTTGGCCAGTGGAAACAAATGATTGATAGCTTCCTCTAACACTCTTGCCTGTATTTTCCCTGCACGGCTCATTATTCTGCCGCATTAATTTAAGCTTCCTTATTGAACTGAATTAGAGATTTAGATTCTCTTATCATCCCCATGGGAACGTTGATTGTTTATTTGTGGATGACAATAATTGTTTTTATCGATCCCCAAATATGGAAGGTATAAAACGTGTGATGGCTGGCACCCAGCTGGTACGCAGTTAGTGCCGGGTACATGAGTGACAAATTGAAGGACAACAGTTGATCCCAGAGGAGACCCTTTAGATTTTTTAAGACATTCAAAAGTTATCATTAGATCTCTCCAAGCTGAGAAGCATATACAATTTCACATCTATCAGTCCATCTCTTTTTGTAGTTGTTCTTATTGCGGCTGAAAAGAACTGCTTGGGTCTAATTGATACTTCCTTAGCTTCAGTCTGCCCACCCAGCACATGGGAGAGCTCAGAAATGATGTAATTACAAGAATTCTCAAAGCCAGTGATATCCAGGCCAGTGAAGCTCTCTTGGAGCTCCAAATCACCAAGGCATTCATTCAGAAGAATTTCTGGGTCAACTCAGCCATTTCACCGATTCTATTGCAGTATGGACTTTAACTCTTGAGTATTTTAAAAGAGACCACTTTGCCAGCCCGAGCCAACATACACTATGGGCAGGAAACCTCATGTGATTTCCCATCCTAAATATATCAGAGGCACCAGGGAAAGAAGCTGCAACTGTCTAATTAAGTGCTGTGTGTAAGACAGGGCACTTGAGCAATATGAGCCTCCCCAGTCTGAATTATGGGCAACACAGTTCACTTGAAGAGCTTTTGGGCTAATTGGCATGTGTCTGTCTTCCCAGACACAAGATAAATCAGGATAGGCCTAAAGGATTCAGATATCAGAAATGTGCTGAAATGTCCCTAGTAGTTATGGTGGTCAGTGACTGAGTGTGGGTTTATAGGAGAAGAGCTGACCACGTTCTAGTATGCCAAGGAATCTAGGTGGAGGCTAGACATTTTTATCTTTTTAACTCTTTTAAACCAATGTTGCCTGCACAGTTGCCAAACAATTTGGGATGGTCACAGTGCCAGTATGGGAAGCCTTTCGGAGAGATCGGCAATCTATTTTAGATGGCATGGATCACCTTGGCTCACAGAAAATAGATTCAGCTTTTCATTGAATAATTCCCAGAACTATTGGGACCTGGGAAAGGCCTCCAGTCTGTGGTGCCGAGACATCGATACCCTCTCATTGCTGCTCTTCCCTGCCGCTCCTTGACTATACCAATCGCACCTCCACATTTATGCTTTGCCCTCACTATTTTCTCTTCCTGAAACACTATGCCCTCATGTGATGCACCTGACTTCTTTCCCCTATTCTTCCCCCCAGACCATTGCTCACTTCATCCAAATCAGCCTCTCTGATGAGCGTTAATAACACAGCCACCTCCCAACCTGATCCGGGAGTCTGCATGAAGTCAGAGACTTGGTCTCTTTTGATAACTACCGGATGGCACAGCCGTTGTGTGCAGTTGGAAACCACCAGCTGCTCCTCAGGAAGCGATGAGGCTTTCTACTCCCATAAAGAATTACACTCTCAGAAACCCACAGGCCGCAGTTCTACCCTCTCCTGCAGGGTCCATATGAGTTGAAATCAACTGGTTGGCAGTGAGGTGGTTTTGTTTGTTTGTTTGTTTGATATCCCAGCCATCTAAAACTATGATGATATCGTAGGTGTTCAATTAAAAATTACTGAAGAGATGAGTAACAAGCTTTGCAAAGGAAAAATCTTGGATCATGAAAATTAGTTAGGGAAAACTCAGAGGCTTTCAAAAGCCAAGTAATTCGCATACACGGCATCCAGTTTATTTTAGGGGTCTAACAGGTCTTAGGGAAGTTGATAGGTCCAGGTAAGCAAGATGATGCCATTATCATTTATGCCCATTAAGCCTCTCAACATCTTTTAGAAATCTGTCCTCTGCTACGCAGACTAATTTGTGTCTTATGAAAAATCAAATTATTTTTCACCTGAAGGGAACAGGATTAGTTGACGTCTGATATTTGCCATATGGTTTCTCTTCCACGCAACACAGCTTCAAGGCTTAAGGTAACAAGAGTGACTCATACCAATAAATTATTCAGAGATAACTCAAAGTAAGCGTGTGTCTTAGACAGATTGTCAAGTTGCTTCATGCCTTTTATCCTGATAACAAGTGCTATGTTTTCGATAAAATGGTGCTCATTTCTGACCACACTATCTTGTTGTTCTCTCTATGCTGTCTGTGTTGTTCTGTTTTGATTGTTTGTTTGTGTCCCCTCCTCCCACAGAGTCCAGTCTGGCTCTTATCTCAGCACCGGGTGGTTTACTTTCATTCTGGCCATGGACGCCTGTTACGGCATCCACGTCTACGGCATGATAAACGAGACCTACTGCAAGTAAGATCACAGGAAATTATTTTTATGCATCTCCAATTCTGAGATCTTGTCAAAATATCACAATTCATTTTAATGCCATATATCTGAGAAACAGATGAAGCAACAATTATTTCCTGGTGTTCTTCGTCAACCTGACATTTTATTGTTAGTGCATCAAGTTGTGACTTTTAGGGATGATAAAAAGAAAAATATTTCCCACCGTCTAATGTCAAATGTCACAAGGAACATTTTTTCCCTGAATCAGTGACATATCAGGGACTTGCGGCTTGAAAAAGGCAGAGCAAGTGTAGTGGTTATTTAACTTGCAAACAAGATTGTCGTTGCCGCTCTTTTAATGGTTTGATGGATGACTATCTACTCAGTGTTTACATTTGCTCAGGAAGGACCCCGCGTCCAGAAGCCTCAGAGAAATGACAGTGCAGCCAGAGTTCCTGCCAGCTCGTTATTGCAGAAGGGTGTGCTTAGCCACAGTCCACCCTCATGGGTAGGATGGTTTTTAATTAGGTAATGAAGCAAGTCTTCAATCGTTCACCAAAATAATGGAATCTATTTCTGCACCAAAAATTACAATCTAATTCAGACAGCATTTTAATCATTTAGTCAAAATTCAGCCAGTCTTCAAACCACAGTTAACTGTTTCTACCTCAACAGCTTACTCTGAAAAATCCGTTTTCTCCAGCTCTGATGAATCATCAGGCTATCCGGAGTTTTCTTCCATTATATGCCACTTCCTTCTTCAAAGGAGAGCTGTATGTTGGAATATAATTGATATGATATATAAATTTTATTTGATCTCTTAAAGCACCGAGGAGCTAGTACATCTTCCTAAAAGCTTTCATGCATTAATAGCTTTTAACTGAGTTCATGGACAAGACTCACGTATGGTTTTTAAGTAAATGCATTTACTGGGCGCATAATGGATTCTTGTAAATGTATACTCATTCTTCATCTCCACCATTTCCTTCTTGTTCTTTTCTCTTGTTTTCTAGGGCAGAAGGATACAGAAAAGTTCCCTACCATTATTATGAACAAGGAAGAGATGAGTGTGATGAATATTTTCTTCATGAACATGCACCCTATGGGGGTCATAGGTTTATCACTGAAAAGAAAGTATTTGCTAAATGGGCCAAGAAACACAGGATAATATTTACACATCCAAACTGGACGATATCTTGATGATGTTGCTTTTTAAGTCATGCCACCCAATTTGATGGGATAATAGTACTGCAACTGTGATGCTGATGAGGTTGATGATAATGAGGAGGAGGAGGAGGAGAAGGGCAACAACACTGATGATCAAGTTCCTGTACTTTCTCAGACATGGACAGTTACTTTGCCAGTCACTTGATTTTGGATTCTGTGGAAGGTGGTTGTGTTCATTACATTTTTGTGAAGGTTCCACACTACATTCTGCACTTTATAATTTAACTGGAATTACAATGAAGGCCAGTGACATTGCAGCTGTGACCTAAGAAATGGGATGATGATCCTTCAAGATGGCCGCCCAGAATTCTTGAACTGTGTGAGTAACTTCCAAAAACCACGGAAGTCGGCCACATGAAGCAGGGATATTACTCCATAGTCTCTTGAACCCGAATGGCTCCAGAACTTTGAACAATGGTTGATTGTCATACACTGCTCAAGATATGGTTTCCGGGTACAATGATCTTACTCCACTTATTAGTTAGCCTGACAGAAGGGACAGTATCTCTTCGTGGCATACCATCTTCATACAGCTAACGCCCCAGTCCCAACACCGAGTTAACAGGGAAGATACTGTGGATATCCTCTCCATCAGAATCACTTGACTATCTCAGACACTTAACTCAAAATGGGCCAATTCATGAAGCTTGATGAATTTCCAATCTCCAATCTAGCCACTCCATTCTTACTATTCCAAATAATGTAACTAAACATGTTATTAGAATGATCTATATTACTATCTAGATACTTTGGATTGAGTTCTAAATATGTCATAAAACTATTTAATACACAAGATAGTAACCTCAACACTGTAATAATATGTACTGTGAAATCATTCCTAAAACACAACCAAAAGGGTTTAATAACCCTGCTTCAACATGTAACAGCACAAAATTTTGTGCTTTTTAGAATCATGAAACCAAGAAAGTTAAACATATTTTTACATCAATTTATATACTATCATAATTCATAATGTATATTTGTATATTCAAATATCTATTTTATAAATCCAAGATGTGTCTCTCCATACATAATATTGTCTTTGCCAAGTGCCAAGATGGAGAGGAGACTCTTCGTTGTATGAAATCTGACCAGAGCTTCTGCCTTCCAGGGGTTTATTTTCCCCACAGCGTAACAGTTGTTAACCAGAACAATAATATGAACGACCTTAATGTCCATGTGCCCTGCCATTTAAGGACCTTTCACCTATGCTACCCCATGTGAGACCCATGACCATTGCCTTGGCATTTGGACATTTCTTTAAAAGATGCTCTGCAATTTGTTCATTGCTATATATTCCATATTGCTCCCCTTATTAATATTTGTATAGAATAGCATTTAGGTAGACTAATAACCAACTGATTTCAATGCCATAAGCAATGACTTTGCAAGAAGTGCCACGGAGATCGTCTTGGCCATAGACAAGGACTTTGGGAACTGCTCAAGGGGGAGGATGGGGAGGCAGAGACAATGGCAGGAAATGCAAGCAGAGACAACGTACATTCCTATCCCAGGTTTGAGGCAACTCTCGTCTCCACTTACTCATTGCTCAGTAAGTCCTAGAGGATCGATTTGCTGAGAGCATAGTTGAGAGGCCAAAAAATATCCGGGCAGAATGGTTGGAGCACCACAAGCCAGGTTTAATTCCCTGATGCTTGCAGAATGATGTAGAGGCTGGGAGTGGTGAGTCATTTACCTCAGAGGCCTTTTGCAGTTCCTTGAACGTGCTAAGTCCCATGATTCGTTATTATTAAATTCTACCATCTTGGATGGATGCGTGTTCCGTGCTGACTTCTGCCAGGTCGCTACCCTAGTCCTCATCCACAAAATCTCCCGGGCGCCTGGTCCCTGATTGGAGGAAGCTATTCTTTTGTTGTTGCCTTTTAATTCTAGGAATGTTAGTTTTTTGTTGTTGGTTTTTTTGTTTGTTTGTTTCAGCTAATGATGAATAGAAATGTTCACTGAAAGAAAAATAAACAGATACAAATGTTAAAACTGTAGAACTGTAGTACAGACCTTTATTTTCTCCCCAATGGAACAGAGAAATTCCACTTTCAAATTAAAGAGTGTCCTGGGTAGAATGCCTGGGGCCATGAGATAACGGAATGTATTTTGTTCTCTAGTAAATGGCAGGCCAGTTCTACTTATTTTCGTGGAAACCTGGGAACCCCTTCTTACTTTCCTCCGACTTCAGTGTGGCTGTCTTGGACGAGGAGCCTTTCGTGAGGCCTGGGGCTGGAAGTGGGTGTCAGTCAGTAGCCCTTCTTCCATAGCACAAGGGGCGGGGGGAGGCTGATATAGACACTGGCTCTACACCTGCGTCTCCGGTTCCCGTGGGCTGAGTGGTGGCCTTGTAGCCTTGTATTCTAACCCAAGGTGGCCCCGTGTTTGCCGAGTAGGGCTGCCCCACAGGGTTTGCAAGTCTGTGACCATTGGGGAAGCCGATCACCAGGTTCCCCTCCTCCCCTCCTTTCTATCCTCGTTTCAACTCAACTTGGGCTGCTTCATTTTTATTTTTGTTTCCTTTTGATGCTTCTGAAAGGAAGAAACAACAACAAAAAATCCTCCTCCCTCTCAAATTTGAGACTTGTGGGGTTGATTTCCAGTACAGCCAGCAATTTGGTAGCCTCTCATAATTTACTGTTCCTGATGCCCTCTGCTTTCCCTTTCGATTCTTTACTCTCAGCTTCCTAAAGCTAGTGGAAATGCAAAGCCTGGTTTCTCCCCTGTTAAGAAGAAATTTCCCATCTAAGCTGTGTGGATAGAGAAAAGCACAGGGAAGGAGCAATTCAAGAAGAGCAGGCTCTGTCATGCAAAATGCTGGCTCATTGTCAGGCTCCGGTTCACTGCAAAGGGACTTCATTCAGCATCTACTTATTGGAAAATTTAAGGACCCTCACTCATCACTGATAGATATGTATCCAGGAAGTTAATTACCATTTGGAAAAAATAAAAATACTTCACTATCATCCAAGGCTTTAGGCAAATGTACTCAATGGTCCCACTTTGCTGAAATCAGCATTAAAGCATGCAAGCTAAAACTACCAGAGTAAACATGATGTTTAATTCTGCAGAATCCCATAAAAAGCAAGGACATGTAAAAGGTTTCATAGAATGATATATAAACCACTTCTGAGTTAGCCCCCTGATAAGTAGTAGTGATTTATATTGTTATGATATTAATGTGAAGAAGAAACCTTTTAGACTATGATTTTATGTTGCTATGGAATCTGTTAAAGAAAAACAAATTAGGGGGAGGGGTGATTATGTGCTCAGTGACACTGTGTGTGTGTGTGTGTTCATATTTACCTATGGAGACATGTATATAATTCTATTTCCACAGAAAAGCCCTCTCATAGAGCTCATTTGCATCTCAATAAAAAGAAAGAAAGAAAGAGTTCAAAACTGTGCTTTAAGTCTTCTGTGATTTGAGAAAGAGTACATAAAATCGTCTCCAGGAGAATAAAGCTAGTGCCGCCGGTGAATCTAGAACTGAGAACACAATCAGATGCCACAGTTATCACCAATCAGACTTGTAAGTACAGCAACCTGTGCAGTGGGCTCTGCCCATTACAGCACTGCTGAAGTCACCGTGAAAACACCCATCAAGCTTCATTCACGCTGGAAAAATGGAGTGTTGCTTCTCCCCCATTCTAATCAGCCTGTCTTTAGCAAAAGCAAGATACGGTTTGCATGATTTGTATTCTATGGCTAGAGAACTGGGACCATTGTGGGAGTCTAAAAATTGCCTATGGAGATTTCTCTTTGAGGATTTGGTATGAATCAGCTAATGTGGGGGGAAGATCTGAGTTGGGAACTGAGATTCTCTCTGCTGACCTTTCTGGAAGTGCACTGCAATCAGCAGAGTATCTATAGAAAATCGCTCATGACTTCTTTAGGAAAATACAACTGGAAAATACCTGGTAGTGTTAATTGGAAGTGAATTATATGCTTGGTTTAACTTTGATAAGCAATACATTCAAATAGCTATCTTGTAAAAATCTTTAACAGCATCTGCCTTTAGTATTCAATGCGTTTTGTTGAAGCAAAGAACAAACAGTGTTGTCCAGTGTAAATTGTGTGGATGTCTCAGCACAACAAAGTGTTTACAATCAGGGCCAAGGGGATGGGTGATGCTTTTTCCTTTACCGCATTTTCATCATCTAAAT
This sequence comes from Tenrec ecaudatus, assembly GCF_050624435.1. NCBI lineage: Eukaryota > Metazoa > Chordata > Mammalia > Afrosoricida > Tenrecidae > Tenrec > Tenrec ecaudatus. The sequence goes on from NC_134530.1 coordinate 106,084,976, forward strand.
AGTGTGCATATAGCACTCATGGCTGAAAGTGCTAGTGGCTTGACTTTTTAAATAACCTAGACTTTTATTGCTGAAAGGTACTTGAAAGACCAGTCACTTGAACTTTCACATACTGGAGTTAAGGAGATAGAGTGCATTCATTCATAAATAGCACAGCCGTATAAATACGCATGATGGCGTTAGGTGGCCTTCCGACTCATCGCAACCTTGTGCACAGCAGAACACTACGCAGTTCTGCACCAACACAATGTTCTTATGATTGAGCTCATTGTTGCACCACTGTGTCAGTCCATCGTGTAAAGGGCCTTCGTCTTCTTCTCTGCCCTCCACTTTACCGAGCATGATGTCAAGCTCCAGGGACTGGTCTCTCCTGGCATGGTCAAAGTACAAGAGGAACGTCCTACCATCATTGCCTCCAAGGAGCATTCTGGCTGTACTATTTTCCAAGACTGTCAATATTGTTCATCGACACCATAGTCCAAAGTCATCAGTTTTTCTTACATCTTCCTTATTTAAAGTCTAACTTTCACAAGCAAGTGAAGCCATTGAAAATGCCATGGCTGGGTTCAAATGTTTCTTAGTACTGAAAGCAACATCCTTGTTTTGCAAGACATTAAAGAGGTCTCGTGCAGCAGATTTACCCAATGCAGTTTGCCCTTTGATTTCCTGCTGGCTGATTCCGTGAGCATTGATTGTGAATCCAAGCAAGATGAAATCCTTGACAACTTTGACTTTTTCTCCATTTACCAGTATATTATCTATCGATCCAATTGTGAGCATTTGAGTTTTTCCCCCATTGAGTTGTATACTGATGACTGCAACCCTTGATCTTCATCAGCAAGTAATTCAAGACCACCTCATTTTCGGCAAGCAAGCTTCTGTCATCTGCATTTCTCAGATTTTTCATAAACGTTCATCCAACCCTAATTCCACATTCTTTTAAATATAACCCAGCTTCCCTGATTATTTGCTCAACATACAGATTGAATAAGTATGGTGAGAGGATACAGCCCTGACTCTCACTTTCCTTGGTTTTAAACTATGCTGTATAGTTTTGATCTGTTTGTACAGCTGCCTCTTGATTCATGTACAAGTTCTGCACTCCTAATTGTATTAGTCCGGGTAGACTAGAGAAACAAATTCATAGACACTCATATGTGTATAACACAGTGTTTCAAATCAAGAAGCAATTATGCATCAATAAAACATCCCAGCCCAGTCCAGATCAAGTCCATGAGTTCAATATTAGCCCGCAAGCCCAATATTTGTCCATGAATTCCTCTTGAGACTCATGAAACACATGCAATGACTCCAAATGCTGGAAAATCACAGGCCCATGGGCAGAAAGTCTGGTGGATTTGTGGCAGTGGAAGCATCTCAATGCTGGCAAGAATCTCCATGTTGCTCAAGCATCGCTCCAGGACTCTAGCACAGCTCCATGTGTCTTGTCAGCAGGAATGTCTTGCAGGGAGTGAATGTGTGTCTTGCCTCTAGCGAGCTATTTATCTGCTTAGTGCCTCCAAATCAGGTCATCAAGCTGCAACCTGATTGAAAGGCTAAACTCCACCCCTTCACTCTTAAGTCTCAGATTGAAAACAGATTATGTAGCTACCACACTAATCTTCTCAAAGTTACCCATAGTTTGTTAGGGTGCACACAATCGATGCCTTTGTATAGTCAGTAAAATACAAGGAAATACTTTTCTTGTTGTCTCTGCTTTCAGCCAACGTCCCTCTGACCTCAGCAATGCTAGCCCTCATTGCACATCCTCTTTTGAATCTGGCCTGAACCTCTCTGGCTGCTCCCTGTCAGTGTATTGCTGCAACCATTGCTTGATGATATTTAGCAAAATTTAATTTGCATTTGATATCAGATATTGTTCTATAATTTGAGCATTCTGCTGCATCACATTCCTTCACAATGGGTACAAGTATGAATCTCTTTCTGTCGTTTGGCTATGTAGCTCCCTTCCAAATGTCTCGGCCTGTCAGACTCGTGAGTGCTTTCAGTGCTTCATACACTTGTTGAAGTATTTTCGTTGTTTCCAAGTCCTAGAGCCATGTTTTTGGCTAATGGTTTCAGTGAACTTGGACTTCTTCCTTTATGGTGCAGTGACCTTGTGAATTCTTTCCAAGTTCTTTTGATGCTTCCTGCATCATTGAATATTTTGCCCATCGAATCATTTAATATTGCAACTTAAGGCTTGAAATTTTTCTTGAGTTCCCACAGTTTAAGATATGCTGAGTGTGTTCTTTTTGGTTTTCGTGCTCTAAGTCTTTGAATATTGCATTGTAATATTTGACATTGTCTTCTAAGGATAGACCTTTGTATTTTACTGAACAGTAAAACACAAAGTAAAATGATTTCATCATTTCTTCCATTTGCCTTAAGTCTAATTACGAGCATTTCATTTGCCTTGTTCTGATTAGCAGCAAGTTTCAGCCTCTCCTCTGACATCTACTTGGATCTTTGCTTGTGTTTCTGTCTTCTTAATAACCTTCTGTCTTACTTATGATGTTCTTAATGGCATTCTACAATACATGGTTTCTATCACTAATGTTAGATGCAGCAAACCTGTTCTAGAGAGCTTCCTGAAATTTGTGGGGGATATTCTCAAGATAATATTTTCGCTCCCATGCACGGTTTTAATTTTCTTAAACTTCAATGTGTCCCACAGTCAGCAACTGGCCTAGCTTTAGCTTCTGGTATTGAGCTTCTCCGTCATCTCTTCCCACAGATGTAGTCAATTTCAATTCTGTGTTTTACGGTGTTGACAAATGGTATTTGCAATGAATAAGTCCTTGATGTTACAAAGTTCCACCATGCGGTCTCCAGCTTTGTTTCTATCACTGAGACCATATTCTTGCTCTGGCTAAAAGGTGAGAGGTTGGCACAGCTTGTAAAACTGTTGAAAGTGCTTGCTACTTGTGTAAATGAATGGTGTAATGGTGAAGTAAATCGCCGGTGGTTACCAAACGGACAAATGGGAGCACTGAGATGCAAATTCATGTCTCATGTCTCTCTTTGGTACTCCTTCCACAGCATTTTTAAAACGGTGGAAATGTCATTGCTGTTCGTTGCTGTCTAGTGGTTCTGAATCGTAGCAATGGTATTTACAACAGAACAAACCTGCCAAGTCCTATGTCATCCTCACAGTCATGTCTATGCTTGGACCCACGGTGCCAGTCCCCGAGGGAGAGAGTGTCATCCTGGAAACCAATATCTCCAATGTATGTCCATTCTATCCATAAGCATAGAAATTCTATATCTAATGGTGGAAAGGCAATATCAAAAATGGTCTCCTTTCCAGTCTCAATTTGGCTAAGACTAGGCCATATTTCATTAATCTGAGATTTTAGGATAAGTTTAAAGACAGTAAAAGTACTTCCTCTTTGTGACTGAGAAAAACAGAACCCCGGAAGCACTCACTGACTGTTGAGTGTGGAAGGTGGCCTGGTGAAACTGGATGACCAGGCTGAAGTGTCCCCATCCTCAAACCAATTCCTCATTATGGGCGTAGGACAATGGCCCACATCCACCAGATGGCGATAAGCTACCTTAGGTCTCACCCTCAACTGAGCCCTATAGGTGACTTTGGAATATGTAAATCAGCACCCAGTGTGCCCCAGAGCTCAATCAGCATGCAAGATTAAAAAGGTGTTTTTCAATTTTTCTCCCTAGTCCACTTACATGATGCTGTTAGAAATAGGAATTTCCAAGGTATCCAAGGACCCTAAAAATGGCTTCTTTTGCTCATATATAGCATATTTGTTGTTCTATTGATTTTTCTTTCTCGACCTCAAAGACATCACTAGAATAAAATTCCAACTAAATTGCCAAGACAGCAGATCAGGACTGTCCCCAGGCCTTTTAACAATGAAGAAAACCTCAGTTGGTTTTTGTTTTATTTTATAACCTATATTTATATTTGTTTATTTTATTTTTTTGGTGGCCCATACGGGGATGTTTATTTTATTTTTAGAATAGGCATACTTTGTTTTTGGAGGAGAAAATTTCTTCCTTCTTCACACATAGTATATCGCCTTTCATTCATGCTTTAGAGAATTCAGGGAGGAAAAAAATTCACTTTCACAGAAATAAAGAACATCCTGAGGAATAAATAGCCAACTGCCAAATTCACACACTTGCCTACATTGTGAGAAGCTTCTTCAAAGAAACCCCAATGGGTCTGAAACCAGGGAATTCCATGGTTTCTTGTTACCTAACCTACAAAAGCACTCATTTCCGTGTATTTAACTTTGTTGTCACTGCTACTGAGTAAATACCCATTTCCATTACACACAGTATATTTTATGCCTCACTCATTTTGATGAGTTCACGCAATTTTTGCTGTAAGATCTCATTTACTTTCCAAACCTGTAATCTCCACCTATTTATAGAAGAGACTGTAAGTGAACAGTTATCCATTTGGGGACAGTTTCCCACCCCGCCCCCAAACCTCTGGCACCTGGTTGCTTTATTTATAGGCGTTACATTGTAGAATAAAATCCACCCACGTTGTGAAAGGCTATTGACATATTTCAGATAGTTTTACTTTGACAAGAAACAGTGAGGGTATAGAACAAATGCCAGAGAGTATTTGCTGTTGAAATAACGAGGGGCTGGTTATCGAGGCACTCAATATCCAAGGGAGGAAGATGTCAGGTATACTGTTGAAGGCCAGAAAAATGTTGGCCAGCCCCTCACATTTGTGGTGTCCACTATTGTGGCTATAAATTATAGGTTGTTGTTATGGATGATCCTCCTTGATGCGTCAGAACTGTGAACACTCATGGATAGCACATTAGCTGCTCAAAAGAGAGATGCCTTCTTTCTTTCCGTCTCACTCTGTTCCTTCTTAACTTAACCCAGCTCCACACCCTTCCTTCCTTACAGTGCTCCCTTATTAGCGTACATAGAACCCAGTCCCTTTTGCCAAGCTCCCACAGCTAATGGTAGAGTCGGGTTTTGAAGTTGGCCAGTTGGGGTTGTTTGGATGGATTCTTGTTTTACAAATCAGCACAGAGTAGCCCACAGAGCTATTCAGAATGCCTCTACTTAGATGACCGTAAAATGAGAGTCTACTTAACATTGGGGGGAAATTATAATAACTGACATGTGAACACTGCTTAAAATTCTATGCCCCTCATTCAAATACTCTGGGATATTATTGCCATCACTTGACAATTACCAACAGTTACACCGCTAGTGGTAGAATGCAATTTTGAACCCAAACAATTTAGTCTTTAGAGACCATACCTCATTGGAGTAGGCCAGGGAATGTAATCAACAATTCCAACAGTTCAAGGTCAATTAGCTTTATTGTGTCAACTAGGCCTCCATAGGAACATGTGGGTGGAATTTAATCAGGTGGCAGCTTGATTAGAGGGCGACCGAGATATATACTTTCCAAGGCCAGCCTTCCATCTCTCTTCCTGGTGATTGGACCAACATGCTGCTGCTCTAGCTAGTTCTTTGCCTTGACCTTGTGCTGCACTACCTGTGGGTCAACCCAACTCATGGATCACGTCACCTTGCCATGCAAGCTAGAGCTTGAAGTTCCTTTGAGACCTGCTTTGCCACACTGCTGGTGGATCATGTCGCTAAATCACTAGAGCTGGAGACTTCATCAGGGCCTGCTGCTTTACACTCCTCAGCTACTAACTGTTGCTGCCCCTCCCTGCCATCTGCTGCCTGCTGACCTACATTACCTGTTTTGCCTGAGGGCAAACTCCATTGTCTTCCTCCTTGACCTTGGACTGGCAGCCTCTGTGAGCTGAAGGACCTTCAGTATATTAACTATTACATGAAAGTGAGTTGAACTGAGCCTTCTGTGCTGCCATGTGTACTAAGTAGCCATTATATACCTTCTTGCTGTATAAACCTATATATGGTTTTATTTCTCTAGAGAATCCTGCCTAACACAATGTCTATATGGAATAAGGTTCACTTCTCTTTCACCCACTAATCCCAGCCGGGTGTTCTCTAGTGAGCTTTCCTTCCAAGATAACCAGAGACACACACTGCTTCCCTCATGTAGAGGATTTCATGTTGGAGGTATCTGGGGCACATTCTGGAAGGGGTACACATTACTACACCCTCATTCCATTGAGAACACTCAGGCACATGTCCTCATACTGAACCTGGGCAAGCTTGTCTCACCATGTGTCCAGGAAGAAAAGAAACAGGGTTTGATGAACACCTAGAAGTTTCTGCCACATACTGACTAATGACATGTAACATCAAACCCATGGCCATAGCCTTAATTCCAATGGTATAATAGCCTTTTAAAAACTGCAGTTTTGTACTACTGTATATCAATAGTGATATCAATAATCCTTATTCAAGTGTCCAGAACACTTAAGATAAAGATTTTCATTACTTAGTCCCTAGGTGGCACAAATGATTTGTACTCAACAATTTACTTAAATGGTGGTGGTTTCTACCCACCCAATAGGACCACAGATGAAAGGCTTAGGGATCTATGTCTGTCAGTGTGACAGCATGGAAACTCTGGATCAGCTCCGCTCTGTGATGCATAGAGTCACCAGAAATCACAATCGAGCCTACAGTAATTGATTTCGAGACGACATTAGTGGCCCTAACCCAAACAATGCCACCAGGGCTTGACTTTGGTGGTTGATAGTCCTTTTAAGTACTGTTTTTCTTAAATCCATTTTATAGGCCTAATTGAAGAGACAAGGGGAAGAATTGAGGAAGAAAGATGTTTATAAGTTTAATGTATGAAAATCAGCAACTTCATTTTTTATTAAAAAATTTATCATGGCACTGCAAGGATCTGAAGTCCAAAAGGATGTACAGGCATGTCTTGTGACATCTTCCAAGGGAAAGAGGCATGATAGGGCTGGGCTTATCAGAGAAGAGGATTGGTCTACTTTACTCTGAATAGGTAGTGAGATACCAACAGTCTTACCCCTGTGTTATCAGTAGAGTTTAATCACTTAAAGATGTTTCTGGCTTCCCAGCTTCTTTCTTTGCTTCCTTTGACAAAATAAATCAGATTCTCTCTTCTTGAAACAATAGAGCCCTGAAAAACATTTTGTTTCCTATTTCCTTCTGTTTGGTTTAGGAACACTCACTAACACCCAATGCTATCCATCGGGACTGCTAACCCACCAGCTGCTCCTGGTTCAAACCCAGCAAGCGCATTATGGCAGAAAGAAGAGACCATGAGACTGGCATCTCCCGTGATGATTCACAGCTTTGGGAAAAATCCCATATAATGATAGTAGGTGTCAGAATCAATGTGTTAACAGTGAATTTGATTTTTGATTATTTTTTTCTTTTACCATCAAACCAGCATTTACACTATACTGCAGTCTGCTAAGTGTGTGCTAGCTATCATTATGAAAGACACGAGGTGAGCTCATGCTGTTGAGAAAATGGTGCCAATAGACTTGTTCTGTACAAGGTTGCCATAAACCTCCAATTTGTAAAAGTAAAGGCCTTATCTTCAAACACAATGAAGCACAGCACCACGAAACAAGGTGTGCCTGCTTCTTCCACCATTTGACATTGTTTCTTTTGGATATTCTTTTTGCCTCATGCTAATGGATTTCACATCCTGAAGATCTTTGTCATCTAATGGAAAACTATTTGTTGTCTCAGGCGAAGTCGTTGGAATGTTAGAAAACCTTTTTCTTAGCTTGTCCATTGGGAGAAATTAGATTAGACTCCAAACAAACAAATCAGAGCAGAGACTCTGCCAGTGTGTACCTTCTTTCAGATCAGTGTGAAATTGCTCATAAGGACAAGAAACCATAGGACATGGTTGGTACATGAAGCAGCTTGAATCACTTTATAGTACTTTTAAATGGTGTTATTACAATATCAGAGCACTCCACAGAGGTCAATGACTCAATTTAAGCAGAGTAATGACTCACCATTCCTAAGGCAATTAGTAACATTCTTGAATAATACAAATAGAGTATAACCAGCAGCATTTTACACCATGTATTGTTGAAAGTTCTTTCACTCATAATTGATAATATTTTTCAAATACATGACCAACCAAGATACATAATTACTTAGCAATCTACACATTCTTTCAAAATAATTTTCTTATAGATACTTCAGCTTCCCCAGAAGAAATACAACAAAATCTTCTTAGAATGCTTTTCCTTTGTCAGTGGTGGTCTTAGTTCAAATTAAAATGATTTGGCCAATACAAAATTTGGTGATTATAATGGATTTTATTCCCAAATAAAATGGGTTTAGCTGCCACCTTTGAAGGCTGAAAGAGCATCAATGTTGAATGAGGAGATTACTGTCAAGCAGATGAATATTTGGATCCTCAGAGCTTTGGGTATGGTTTTCAATATGATCAACAGGAGAATAAAACATTAAAAAGTGTTCAACAACACAATATATGGGTCTCATGGAAGTTGACAGATACAAATGTAAAGTTGAGCAACGAGATTTTAAAAACAGGTGCAAGACTTAACAACAATAATCATGAAAGGATTTAGAGGCTGGGAAAATTATAATAATGAGATGCAGTGATTTCAAAGGTGACCCTCAGAGGTATAGAAAAAGATTCTAAAGCCTGGCTCAGGAATGATCAGACCACTTCTGGAAGTATTTTAAAACTTGTAAAATAAATTGAATAAAACTCAATCTCAGGCTGGACAAGTAAGGTACTTTGTACCTTGTTTTTCGTGATGGAAAATTTAAGACAACAGCATGCAGCTGTGAGATTTCATTTCCTACCCAGGAAGAATGCTGCAGGAACTGTTGTGATGTTGAACACAGCTTACAAGAACAGAACTATGGGAAAAACTCAAGTGTACAGTGATTTTCTCATTTCAAAAAAGAAATGTCAATTGATAACAAACCTCATTCTGGATGTCCATCAACTTCCCAAATGGATGAAAACATCAACTCATAGTACATTTGGCTTCATCCCACCAGGTCATGCTGTTAATCAAGCTTTCCATTTAGAGGTTCTGAAAAGATTGCTCAATAGTGTGCAACCAAAAAACAAACAAGCAAACAAACAAAACCACCTGCCTGATGTATGGATGTATAAGCAAATATGATGAAGAAAGCTGATGGTGGCCGGCTATTAAAAGACATAGCATCTGGGGTCTTAAAGACTTGAAGTCAAACAAGCGGCCATCTATCAAGGAAGCAACAAAGCCCATATAGAAGAAGAACACCAGCCTGTGTGATCATGTGTTGATGGAATCGGGTATCAGGCATTAAAAGACCCAAAACAAACAATCGTATTGAGGCAAACTAGGTGGGCCAGAATGGAGACACAAAGCCCATCTGTAGACAATTGGACATCTCCTCACAGAAGAGTCACAAGGAAGGGACCATCAGCCAGGGTGCAGCACAGCACGGAAGAAGCACACAGCACTCCTATAATTCTGTAATGCTGCCCCCCCCCCTGCCCCCACCATGATGGCCCTAGTTCCACCTTACAAATCCGGCTAAACTGAAGCATGGACACTGCTACAGATAAGAAATCTCAACACACACAATCCAGGAGTGATCAACCCCTCAGGAACAGAAATGGGAGTAGAGATACCATGAGGGTGGGAGAGATGGGAGAGAAACAGGAAGCCGGTTGCAATGATCAACATATACCACCGCCCCCCACCCCGCCCCCGGGGCATTACCAACAGAAATGTAGGTGAAGGGAGACAGTGGGTGGTATAGGATTTATCATTTATCAAGGATTCATGGAAGTGGGAGGGTGGGAGAGGGAGGGGAAAGAGAGTAACAGAGGCCAAGGGCTCAAGTATAAAGAAAATGTTTTGAAAAAGATGATAGCAACATATGTACAAATTTGCTTGATACAATTGATGTATGGATTGTTATAAGAGCTGTAAGAGCCCCCAATAAAATGATTTATTTGAAGAAAAAAAAAGGCTTGGCATGTGGCAGATGGGGAACTGGTCTTGCAACCAGGATAATGCCCCTGTTCATGCAGCCTTTTCAGTCTGCTAGTTTTTGACCCCAAACAGCATGCTTTCCTTGTCCCACACACCTTACCCACCTGACCTCACTCCGCTACTTCTTTATGTTTTCACGAATGAAGAAGGACGTGAAAGGACAGCAATTTGATGGCATAGAAGAGGTGAAGAAAAAAACGAGGGAGGTGCTGTTAGCCATCCAAACCGATGAGTTTGGAAAATGTTTCCAAGAATGGGATCATAGATTTCGCAAATGCATTAAGTGTGGTGAAAGAACTTTGAAGGTGATAGGTTTTGCTAATAAATAAATAAATAAATAAATAAATAAATAAATAAATAGATAAATAAATGCATAGCTTTGAACAAAAATTCCATTGTTTTAGAGGCACCTCTTCATATTTCCATTGTCAGAAACTTTGAAAAGACAGAAAGACACTGTCCAGAATTTTTATGTTTAATTATCTAGTACTTTGCTGCCAATCATAATATGATTATATATATATATATAGTATATTATATATCCTGTTAAAGAAACTATATTTTCTTGGAAGCCCATAAGGAAAGCTCTACTCTGTCCTATAAGTTCGACATGGGTTGTAATCCACTTGATGGTAGTGAGTTTCTCTTATTGTTGTTGCCAATTTGGTATGCGCAAAAAGTTATCTTATTTTAATTAGTATTTAATTGATTACTGATTTAAAGTAGTAGCTGGCAGTTTGTATTTTATCATTTATGAATTTGTTTGTCTCAATTTTGCCCAAAGAACCTGGATGGTACAAACAGCTTTCAATCAACTGATAACCAAATGATTGGTGGTTCAAACCCACCCAATGAGTCCACAGAAGAAAGACCTGAAAAGCTGCACCTGTAGAGATTACAGCCACAAAAACACCCTTATGCAGCCCCTCAGCACTGCACCACATGGAGCTGCCCTGAATGGAAATGTCTCAGGAGCAAAACAACTTTAGTACATTTCTCCCTGCAAGGAAAGTCACCACGCTTTAGGGACAGAGACAAATGAGAACCCCTGCTTGACAGAGGGAACAGGTGGAGAGTCACTGAGACCATGAAAGGGGTGGAAATCGTGTTGCAGAAGGAACTGTGAACATGGAGTCAGTTCAATAGAGTGTTTTCTAGACTCAAAAACCAAACTCACTTCCAGTGAATCAATTCAAATTCCTAGTGACCCTAGGTGCCATTGGGTACGTTCTGACCCACAGCGACTTTATCCACAACAGAACGAAACACTGCCCTGTTCGACCCCATCCTCATAATTGTTTCTATGCTTGAGCCCATTAATGGGGCCACTGTATCAATTCATCGCCTTGAGAGCCTTTCTTGTTTTCACTGGCCTCCTACGTTACCAAGCATGACGCCCTTCACCAAAGACTGGTCTCTCCTGACAACATGTCCAAAGTATGTACGACAAATGCTCACCTTGCATCCAAAGGAGTGTTCTGACTCTTCTTCTTGCAAGATTGGTCAGTTTGTCCTTTTAGCAGCCCGTGGTACTTTCGGGGTTTTTCTCCAGCATCACACTTCAGCTGTCCCTAAGACAGAGCAAAACTGTCCCCATGGGTTGCAGAGGCTGTAAATCTTTACAAGAACAGAAAGCCTCGTCTTTTTTGCTACAGAATGGCTGGTGGGTTCAAACTGCTGACCTTGTAGTTAACAGCCTAACACATAACCCACTACACCAGCAGAGCTCCTACAAAGTGTTTTAGGGAGGAGTAAAAACACAGCTATGCATTGCTTAACATCCACTATACATTCTATGGAGCAAGATAGATCCGTTCTCGCCTCGAACTCACGCCGTTGTCTTTGTGCTTCCTTGCTCTGGAAGATGTCACAGGATGAACCTTCCTTTCCAACTTATTTTGATCTTCAGATTCATTTAGTGTGGTGATATTTCACAAGTTAAAAAGGGAATTGCTGGGTCCCATATAATTAAACTTAGAAATCTCTCCCTCCCACTCCTCCCCCCTTTGGGCCCATAAATGTGCTTAAGAAAAAAAGTACCACCAAGGACTGTCTGCCACCCGAACAGCAGAGGGAATATCCTCCTAGAGGGGGTTCCTTCCCACTCTGCTCCTGAGCTCTGAATGCTCCTTTCTCCCCCAATGCAGGCATGCCGCAGGGAGACTGCAGGAGGGGCTTGCGACCACTGATTTCACCACGCAATAACATGAGTCACATTGTGTTTCCTGCTTTCCCAGTGCATATAAAAGTGTGCTTACACTATACCGTGGTCTGTTAAGCGTGATGTGGATGCTGAGTGAACACTGCGTTAATCCTCCTGAAGGCCTACTTCTGGTCATCGTCATCCCCACTGCTGCCGCAAGAGCTGATCTCAGAGGCAGAGAAGCAGGTGGTGACAGTGGCAGGGGCTGAGAGGGTGATTGCCGTGGTGGAGGAGCGAGAAGAAGCCACCAAGGAGGAAATGGAGCATGCCCAGCTCTGCTCGCTGTTCTGTGCCCCCGCCATAGCAGCACTACCAGCTCTGCCCCACCAGACAGAGCTCACGTCCAGAGCCATATTCTCTCCAAACCTGTCTGTCTGCCTCCCACCTGTGGTTCAGTGCACAAAAGTCTTGGTTTGGGGATCTTGAAAGCCATTAGGGGGAAATAATACGTAAGAAGAGAGTTGCTTTTCCTTTTAAAAATCCCATATGGAGCCATAGACGTAGGTACACTGGGTGTTACCGCAGTGGTTAGCTGACTGGATGCTGAGTTGTGTGAATTGAAGAGGTATTGATGTGGGTGCAGAGTTAGCATTATATTTTGTGGTTCTGTTGGTCCTAGCTACAGCCAATGAATGAAATGCAGATTTCCCCTCAAGATGACATTTGGAGGAGTCCAGACATTAGAATGGAGATTATTTAAATGGGACTTTGTGTAAAAGTATCCACAGATCAGCCCACCGCCTGTTTGGTGATGCGTGTGGTAAGATGGTTGACTGCAGTGGTTATCAAGGTCCCTCCAGGCTCTGGCCTGTGCAATAGGAGGCGGAACGGCTGAGCCTTGTTTGAGGCGCAGCATATTCAGAGACCGTGTCTTAAAACAGGTTTTCTCCTGATGGCATTTTCCATTCAGTTCATAATCAGAATTGGTCCCTGAATTCTGGAAGTACAGTCAATTGCTGTCAGGTACATACACACACACCCCATCACCACCAGCTCTAAGCCTGCCTTATCATTGACTTCATCAGCCTGATCCTTCTTGTTAGGCTTCCCAGACAGTTATAACTTCCTGGTTTCCCAGTGGAGGAAATTTATGTACATTTCACGTATCCATATTTTTACATACTCGCTGCTGTGATATGTGTGTGAAATACAGTGACTCAAGAAAATTGCATTTCATTTCATAGCATTCCTCATGTAGGCAATTTATGATCATGGATATCATTGTAGATTTAGGACTCATTTATATTGTCCACCTTTTCCTATTTCTGCTAAATTAAATAAATTCTTCATTGTGAGTTTTGCTGTGTTTTTAATTTTCTAGTCTATACTACTCTTCGTATATTTACAAGTCTTTTATCTGGTCTTTGTAGCTTGAAAATGATGTCATCAATATTTCAAGTTTTGAAAAATAAGTGCCCTTTTCAAATTGCCACCTTTAGATTTTTGTAAAACAATATTCTCCATAGTACAACTTTAAATGACCTGCCTCTTTCTCTACTAGACTTAATCTAAGAAGGCTAATGGAACATTAAGCATTTTAATCATCCCACGCTGTCAAATCTGTCTTCTCATTACTGAGATTCGGATGGGCCATGAGCTAATTATGTTCCTGGCAATGTAACTACAGTAGAAGCTTGATAATATGATTAGTATACAACTAGGGCATTAGTCCTGGTTTTTATTAATATCTATATAATGTGTATTATTTCAACAAATATATGTTGAGTATAGACAAACTCACGGTACTGCTGTATAGTCTGGAGAATCCATAAATGGATAAGCTGCAGAATTTATATCTAAAGGTTTATCAAGGAGTCACAAACAACCCAAGATTTCAAAAAATATAAAATGATCCACAACAAAATAATGACCACAAGAGTGATGCAAACAGGAATGGTATATTTTATGCAATCATATAAGAAAAAATGATATTAAAATTTCCATTGGATGAGATGTTGACGTAATGTTCAAATACCCTGTAGAGTGATTTAGACCCTCTGGGTCTAGAAGTGTATATTGGACTTTTGTCAGCAGTGCCTTGCAGAAATGGTTCCCACAGGAGGCAGCAGCCAGGACACGAGCAATGCTTTCATCAGCACAAGATGAGACTCTCCAACAGCAGGATCTTTAGAGGAAGACCAGTGTTTATTTGGCAATGTAGGAGTTGTTTTTGAAAAAGAAAAGAATGACCCATGATATAGTAAAATGCTAAGAACCTTTCTGTCTTTTCAGAAATCTGCTAAGGGGCCCCAGGACTTAGCTAAGACTCTGGTACAAATTTTAAATGTATTCACTGAACGAACATCACTTTTAAAAGACATTTCATAGTAAGCTGTGAATCCTAATAGCATAGTATGTGGAACCAATACAGGTGTAAATATAGATCCATGTTATCCCTTTTATCCATGTTGATCAATTAGTTCTTGTGTTATTCTTCTTAATATGCATTCACTCTCAGCTTTAGAAGTTACCATGAATGTGAATTACCCTGATTATACATTTCATCTATACTTATGTACTGAGCTTGAATGAAAATTTCCTAATGTAATGATAGCTATATGCATCTAATTGGAGACTTAAGCGGGCTAAGAAGAGTCTGGGAAAGCAGAAATTATCACATGCACCTGCCCTGAATTTCACCTGCTGTCTGCAACTTCCAAAGAGAACTGATAGGGGAGTCACACTCTTTTTTCTGATTAAATGATCTTCGCATTCTAAGTAACCTAAATATATCTTCCTAGAAGGGATCCATTGAGTCCATGAAAGTTGATTTCCCTGTGCAGTGGAAGAGTTATTCTGGGTGGGAGAGAAGTGAAAAAAGAAAAGAGATAACTACTTGCAAGATCACAAATCAGAACATAAAATGTAGAGATATTGTACGTGTCTATTCACTCTTTGCTTTGGACTGCTAACCACAAGGCCAGCAGTTCAAAACTCAGCTGCTCCTCAAGAGAAAGATGGGGCTGATGGCTTACATTTTTCCCTAATGGCTCTCCTTCCCCACTTATATTCAGATGAAAGACTGGACCTTGATGCCAGTGAGCTCTGGTCAGTAGAGACTAGTCCCTAGAGAAGGACCTCATGTTTGGTAAAGTGGAGGGTCTGCAGGGAAAAAGAGGAAGACCATCAATGAGCTGGATCGACACAGTGGCTGAACCAAGGGACTCAAACAAACCAACAATCAGGTGGATAGTGCAGGACTGGGCACTGTTTAGTTCTGTTCCACATAAGGTCACTATGGATTGGAATGGAGTAGATGACACATAACAACACCAGTTAGTGTTATACCATAAATTAACGTGTGTGTGTGTGTGTGTATTGTTTTTAAATAAATGATGCTGAAGCAAATGGATATTTGTACAGAAACAGTCATCTCATCCTACACATAAAAATAAGACAAGTGGATGGTAGACTGAAGCATTCAAGTTAATAATATAAAACTACTAGAAGAATATAAAGGAAAAGGTCTTTATGACCTTGAGTTAGAACACAAAAAGTACAAATAAAAAAGATCAGTGAAAATTTATCAATTTTTAAAACCCCTTTTTAAAAACACTAAGAAAAGGAAAAGATAAACCACACACCAAAGAAAGTATTAACAACGCACATATTTAACAAATGATGTACCCTGAAAAAAACTCTTACAAGCCAATAATAAAATATATAAATTAAAATTAGAGGATATTAATAACTGCTTCTGTTCAAGATATACAAATTCCCAGTAAGAAGAACTATATAAATGTCTAGTAAGCACATGAGAATATGTTCAACTTTACAGTAAACAAAATTCATAGCCAGCCAGTTGTTTCCAACTAACAGTGACGCTGTAGGGCAGGGTAGAACTGCCCCTGTGGGTTTCTAAGATTTTAACTCTTTATAGGAGTAGAAAGCCTCCTCGTTCTCTCATGGAGTCCCTGGAGGTTTCAAACTGCTGACCTTGTAGGTAGTAGTTCAATGAATAAGCACTATTCTACCAGGGATGAACACACTGCTAGGCATAAGAAATTTACTGGTGAAAAGATTAGTGTAACTCCAGCTTTTATAGAGTTGAAAGTGTAATGAAAAAATACAGACAACAAAGCAGACATTGGCAAATTCTGGGATTAGAGAAATATGATTGGCTGGAAATACTTTAGGAGTACTATGGAGAAGGTCCTGACACAGAGGAGAGGTTGGGTGTGGGATGTCAAGGTAGAATTCCTTTAGAAAGTGACATCTAAAATGAGATTTATAAGACGAATGAAGTAAAGGGGGTGTGGAAAAGGCAAACATGAATTATACAAAGAATGATGTAATTTAAAAAGACATGATGAAAAGAAAAAGCAACCAAAAAAAAGAAAAGAAAAAGCAACCATAAAAGAATCAAAGTAACAGAATGGCTGGCTGGAGGAAAACCATAGGATTGAGGTGGGAGGTAGTGCTTATAGATAAGACAAACAATTTAATTAAGAGTCAGCTCTCAAAGTTTTAAGTTTAATATAAATGTGGTAAGTGGAAATACTCCTTAAACAGTGACATTTTATAAAGATTTACTGTTCAAAGTTGGACACTGAAAAAGGAATCCTGAAGAAGAATCAATGCATGTGAATTAGGGTGTTAAAAATGGAGTATTGAAAGTACCATGGACTGCCAAAAGAATTAAGCAAAGCCTTGTTGGAATAAGTAGAGTCGGAAGGTTCCTTAGAGGCAGCGATGGTGAGAGTTGGTCTCCTGTACTTTGGGCATGTTGCCAGGAGAGGTCAGAGCCTGGTGTAGGACCTCATGTTTGGTAAAATCGAAAGGAAGTGAAAAAGAGGAAGTCCTTCAACAAGAAGGATTGGCACAGAGGCTGCAACAATGGGCTCAAGCATAAGAATGATTTTGAGTAAGGCGCTGAACCAGGCAGGGTTTTGTTCTGCTGGACAGAGGTTGCTGTGAGTCAGGACCTATTCAGCGGCACCTACCAGCAATGGCTCAAACAGGTCCCAGTGAGGGAGACACATCAAGACCGCGTGGTAAGGTTTTTATTGAACAATTGAGTCTCTGGTGATCTAACTACTGGAGTTAAGGAATGCAAAGGCGCTTCCCAGAGTTTGAGCATAAATTTCATTCTCTCTTCATTGTATTTTCCCATGAATTTTCCGAGACCTCCAACATAAGAGAAAGGGCAAGTGGAGATGAATTAATTTTTAGGCACAGTTTGATGTGCCTATAGGACATTGGAATGAAGTACATGTAAAACTCCAGTGGGGTGAGGGGCGGGAAATCTAGCCTAAAAATAAAAATTTAGAAGTCTTCCCAGTGGAGAATACTTAAATGATAGAGGTATGTACAAAGGCATAAGTGGTCACCTCTATCATCTATCGCTGCATCACACCGTACCACGACCTTGTTAGGAGACAAGTTGTGACACATAGTGACCATATGAGACAGAGTAGAATTATCTGTAGGGTTTCAAATCTGCACAGAAGCAGACTGCCACATGTTTCTCCCAAGAGAGGCTGGCGGGTTCCAGTCGTTAACATTTTCCTACCGGGATTCTGTCCACCACAGATGCAATTGCTTACAATGACACATGTTTGTTATCTCTCGGTTTCTGTGCATCGGGTATTCTGCCATGGCTCTGCTGGGTCCTCTCACATCGTTACAATCAAGGTTTCAGTCCAGGCTGGCATCTTGTCTGGAAACTCAATTGGGCACGTCTGTGCTTCAAAGCTTGTGAATGGCAGTATGCCTCAGTCCCGTGATGACAGCTTGCCGCACCAAAACCACCGAAGGACAGAATTACTGGCCAAGACAGAACTTACCATCTCTTGTAATCTAATCATGGAGGTGACAACTTCCCAATATTGAGGTATTTTATTAGAGAGAAGCAAGTTCCTGAAAGTAGGTGGATGACACAGGCCATGGCTACCAGAAGGCAGGATCAATAGGGCCATTCCAGAGCTGCCTACCCCTCCATCCTACCTTGAAAAGGTAAGTAAGCTTCCACAATAAAAGCAACACTTTTGCAAGAGGGAAAATATGCAAATTCGGAATAGTCAATATATAATAAAAAGAATAGTGATGCCTCTTCAATTTCCCATCTTATTAATAAGTAGTAACATTTCCATGATTTCCTATGTCAAGATTACTCATGAACCAACTTGAATAAAATTTACAAAGTCGTAATACCTTTAGTATTAAGTTTAAGAAAGGACATCAAGTTAGTGATAATCCCCTGGAATTGCCTTTGTGAGGAAAATAATCATAAAGGGCGAACAGTCTGAGAAGTCATCCTGTTTGCTGGTTTTGTTAGGTAGAATCAAGTCGGTTCTGGTTCATAGCGACCCTACGTGCTCCCCCCACAGTTGTTCTTATGCTTCAGCACATTGCTGCAGTCACTGTGCCCAGCCAGCTCCTTGAGGATCTTCCTTCTTTTTTGCTGTTCCTCTACTCTACCAAGCATGATGTCCTTTTCCAGGAACTGGTCTCTCCTGATAACATGTCCAAAGTACTTGAGACAAAGTCTTGTCATCCTTACTTCTGTGGAACATTATTGCTGTACTTCGTCCAAGACAGATTTGCTTGTTCCTCGGGCAGTCTGTGTTAGGCAGGGTTCTCTAGAGAAACAAAACCAGGACACATGATTTTATACACACACATACACACACACACACATGCACACATACACACACACATCCATAGGTTTACACATCAAGAAGGAATATCACAGCTCATCAACCCAGCAGTACAGAGGGCTCAGTTCTGCTCATTTCCGGGCAACAGTTGATATTCAGGAAGTCCTTCAACTCACGTGGGCTGCCGGGTTCCGGGAAATGAAGCAAACAGAAGGTCCTCCCTCAGGCAAGGCAAGCAGGTAGCAAGCAGCAGGGTGGGTCACAAACAGTCAGGAGCTTTGTGAAGCAGGTCCAGATGGGATATCGAACACAAGCAATGCAAGGTGACAGGATCCACCAGCCTCAAGCTCAAGTGATGTACACACCAGCAGCGTGGCGAAGCAGGCCTCTAAGGAGCATCAAGCTCTAGCTACACAATCCATGTGTTGGCCTGGCCCATAGGTAGTGCAGTTCACAGGTTGAGGCAGAGAACTAGCTAAAGCAGCAGCACGCTCCAGCACCCTCTCATCACCAGAGAGCAAGAGAGAGGGGCATGGGCTTCCAGAGCCACGTGTCTCTTTGCCCTCCAATCAATCAATCCCACATATACCTATTGCCAGATTGGCACAATAAACCTAACTATCCCACAGTCTATGATACTTTCAATATTCTTCACTAGAACCATAACTAAAGTGACTAAGCATGCCAACTCATAGAGACACTAAATAAAGAATATTGTGGAGTTAAAGGTGGTGATAATAAATGGAAGCAAAGCAGAATGAGTAGGTGTGAATGGAGAAGTATTAATTCAATCTTCAACCTTTTAAGGTTAAGGAACTGAAGTTTATTTCTAACCATAATTGTGTGTGATTTGGTCTCCCAATCAGGAGCTGCTTTGTTTGTGATCTGAGAGTCCCAGGCATATTGCACTGAGAAGGGTCTGAGATGATGGAAAGAAGACAAACAAAAAGAAGTGAACCTTAAATAGTGTTAAAACTATATAATATCAGAAAGTCACTGAGTGGTACAATAGTGAATACACTTGGCTGTTAACCAAAACCTGGGGAGTTCAAACCTACCCAACGGCACCTCCAAAGAGAAATCTGGCCGTACACTTCTGAAGAAACAATCATTTCAAGCCCTGTGCAGTGCACACAGTCTGCAGGCATTAGAGTGGATTCAATGGCAACTGATCAGTGACATGCATAGTGTTTACAACAGCAAATGATATAAAAATAAGAAGTTGACATGGAATTTTAAAAATTGGAGTAAAATGTGCATCATAAATATTATTGAAAGTAACCAGAGGAAATGGCATGATCTTTGAAAAAGGCAAATATGTCACTGATTTTGAGTGATGTATCCTGGATGCGCAGTGCTCATCGCGTCCCAGCTGGTGGTTTATTCATTCACCTACGTTGAGTAAAGGCCAGGGTAGCTTTTCAGTAAAATCCACTTGGGACTTTCCTTTTTCTTGAAGTAGCAAACTATCATATTAAATGAACATTTGAGCTTGGTGCTAGGTTATCCACAGCACAGCTGGGACAACCAAAGGAAGAGGGAGTTTTCAGGTCTATACCACCTATGGCTAAAATTCATTTGAGATGACTTTTTTGGCTTGAATAATAGAAAATACACCTGAATTTGATACACTATAATGATAATTCTGAACTTGTGACAGAGAGAAGGAGGTTGGGCTTAGAATATACTTCAAAGGATCATTTTAGGAAATTTTCAGAATGTAACCTCTCTTGAAGGAAACACCTGGTGAATGATATCAGTATGGAAATGAAGAGAAATAAGATACTCCAACAAAAGAAATGTAGCCAGCTCGCATTAGGTATCATATTTAGGTTCTCCTTTGTGGTCCGTATGAAAGTTGGGCAGTTCTTACTTTTGTCAGAAAGAATCCTTTCCACTCTCTTTCTGGTTGGGTAGCTTTCTAAGAGCCTTAGAGAAAAGCAATCATTCAGGTTGAGCCAATATTCATGCCATAGGTTTGGGCCATGGTTAGTTATTTAGAATTAGTATCTGGTCCAAGTTCTCTTCCCTGTCATTGCTGTATGCATTCTGGGAGAAAGGAACTGGCTTGTCCTAGAGATGTTGCTATAATCAGGGATACTAACCATCTGGCTGACTAGCCCCAATTTTTCCCTTTAATTTGGAAAATTCCCATGATGCATAAAATTAAAGAGACAAAAAAGTAGCTGGTGATACTTTTGAACTTTTCAAACTACCATGACCAATGCCTATTCAAGTATGGTTTTTCCCAACTGAATAAGTCAATAAATAATTCTTTTTCTCTTTTGTTTCATATAAACTATGTGAAAACTGAATTGGATATTTTGTTACTTTGTTATTTTCTATCAAAAGAGCGCAGACTAATAAAATGTACCGTTGATATGTCGACTCCGTGTTTTGAAGTATATTGTCTACCACACTGCATTTGTTAAGTGAAAAGTAATTTGTTTTGCCATTTTTAATAACTGAGAAATTTAAAATCCATACTAAACTTCTAATCACATAAGAAAACCAGAACAGTGAACTGAGGTGACAGCATTCCAGCCAAAGGGAGAGAGATGCAATGCTTTTTTAGCTTGTGGAACCCACTCAAAGGTAAGCATACACTTCTGTGGTTTTCCCAGAATAACACAATGGTTGCAGACACAGTTTACTATATTTATAACTCCCTGTATTACAGAAAGTACAGATGGGAAATTAGACTCATGAAAATAAATCTTTCGGGCGGCATTGTCAACATAGTAATGTATCCTATATGCCTTACTAGTCTTTTATCGCTACACCCTTGGAAGTGGGTGTGGTCGTATTACTAAGTTATGGTCCACAGGACATAAGCATGCGTGTTGAGTAAGTATGAAGGCCGGCAGCTTAAGTGACAGCTGACAATTCTCTGAGCCCCTCGAAGAAGAACGGAAAACCATTTACCTTCTCTCCCATGGATTACAGCTAAAATCTCGGAACAGAAGAGATAAAGAAATTGCCTAAGAATGGAGAAAACTAAAATAAAAAGGAAGAGAAATTGAAGAACCCCTCACATAGCAGTGAGTTCTGTTTGCAAATGCTTATTGTTCTTCTCTTCGCTCCTGTCTGCGGCAGCCCACACTCCAGGCCTGTGCACCGTGCATGGAAAGAGACAGCGTCAAGAGCAATTCGCTCTCACTGGCGGACAGGTAGTGAGGCCTAGTGAGGAAATGGGAGCAGAGGCAGGTGAGGTTTTAAAGACTCCCTCTCCGTGCTCTGCTTTAAGGTGGGCCCATTCGGGGAAAGTCCAGGCCATCAGTCGGGCTGACCAGCTCCAGGGTGGCTAAGAGCGTGGACGTTCTGAGGGGTCACCAGCAATGGGGACTTGAGGGGGCCCATGGTAGACAAGGTCACAGCAGTGTGAGTTGAGTTGCAGTCAGTGAATATGACCCTTCTTTCGCATATCCACCCACATGTGCATAAACGACCCACATCATCAGGAATTCGAACAAAAGGTGTTGTACCAACTTGGGCCACCAAGGTTTTCTCTTCAGACCAGGGAGCACATTGTACAGCTCACAGGTTGCAACCGTGGCCCAAGAAACATCATAGTTGATGGACATTCGGTGTTGCATACCACGTCAGTGTCACGGCTTGATCGAGAATTGGAGTGGGCAGTTGAAACGCTTGTTACCCAGAACAAGGGGAGCTAAGGGCAAGAGGGGCTGGCTGGCCTGCCTCCCTGAGTGTGCTCCTACTGCACATGATGGGGCAAAGGGAGGACCTCCACCGGATAGAAACCTATGTTTCTCAGAAGGGGATGGGGAAGAGGGGTGGTGGGAGGACTCTACAGTTCTTCCCAGCACCTGAAATGGCTTCTTTTGTTTGTTTGTTTGTTCCTTGCTGGATTCTGCAGTCCTGGGTGCAGGTGCAGTTGGGAATGCCAGAAGCAATGGTGAGCCCTCAGCAAAAGATCACAGCTCTAGTCCTGAAGCTGCATACCAGAATTCCCAAGAGCCTAAGAGGATAGATAGGCTGTACCCTCTCTTTTTCTGGTAAAACAAAGGTTGACTATGAATGGTGTTATATTGCCTACTGGTCCAGATAGTCCTCTAGTCTTGTATCTGTGTAACCGCACACCCCACATGAATGGAAAGGGGTTGAAGGAGAGTCACTTGCTAGACTGGTATGGCTATAAGCAAGCTATCTGGATTGGCGCAGCCACTGAACCCCGTGTCCTTCCCCAACATGAAAAGGCATGGGTACAGATCAGTGACAGGTAGATTTAAGGAGAAATGATAGCTGAAGGTAGAGGGATGCATAAATGGGTTACTCACTGGAGAAAACCTAACATTATGCTTATTCCTAGAGCAAAACTCCAAGCAAGGGAACAATCTCTCAGTCTGAGTCTGAATGGGCGAATGGCTAGGACAGTCAGGCAGGGTCCCGAGTTGTAGTGATCAATATGATCCTTTTGGGAGTAATTCCTTTAATGATCTGTTATAATTCTGGACTCTAGGCCCATAGCGATTATCCTGTTTTGGAGGGCATTCTCTCTATACTAATGGACAGGATTTAGATGGACATAGAACCTTTTAGTAGAGCCCTTGTGGCAGGGTGGTTACATGATCAGGGATCCACAAGATCAGCAGTTCGAAACCACCAGCCACTCTGCAGGAGAAAAATGGGGCTTTCTAGTCCCATAAAATTACTGCCTCAGAAACCCACAAGGGCAGTTCTGCCCAGTCGTGGAGGGTCACTGAGTCAGTGTGAATTTTAGTAGCGAGTGTGAACCAAGTTGCATCCTTTACCTTCAGGTATGTGGAGACTCTATCTTCATAGAGGACGGGAGCCATGCCACGCTTAAGAGGTATCATAAACGACTTTGCTAGAGGGTGTGACTGAAGACACCATCTGTTGTTTCCTTCCATGGGACACATGTGCTGGCACCATGGTCTAGTTCTGACACATGTCCCAGCCCAGGAAAGCCCCACCTCTATTTCTCCACTGAGCTTTGGTAGAAGCGAGAATACTGTGACTATGGGACATTTTTGGCCTCTGACTCTGGACCTTGCATTTGGATCACCACTGCCTAACCTTCAGATTGGGGACTGAACAGTACCCACCACCAGATGAAATAGTTCCTCGAAGTTTCCTGGGTCTCTGGGGGATTTACCTCAAAATGTAGACCCCAGGGGCATGCGTACCTTAAGGAGGCATGGTGGGGAAATGGAGCAGAACAGCCTCCTGGAAGAGTTGGATGTCTGGGACATCTTTAATCGCCAACTCCTTGGGACTTGTCTGGTAACAGTTTCTTCTAAACGAAAATATCTCCACAGGAGCTGGACAGAGATATATGTAAAGAATCTGTGTTTGAAGTGCTAGTCTGAACACAAATGACCCGTGACTGGAATGGAACAGATTCTCAGTGACAAAGGCGTTGAGATCCCAGGGCTGTGGTGTAAAGAAGAGCTGAAGTTCCGGACAATGAAAATTAAACAATGGAATCAAAAGCCACGCTTGCAAAGTTAAGTCACGTCTGCACATAACTGAACTGATTGCCTGATCAAAAACTAAAACAAATTACTGTCCTTCAAGAAATGTAAATAGGCCCAGGGTCTCATAGCAGAATAGTCAAATTGTGCAGGACAGTGTCCAACATTATTTGATGTACAGAAAAATGGACGCAAAGCTACTGCCACGTCTTTCTTCTGAAGTACCTCGGGGTGGGTATGACCTCCCACCTCATGTTTGACAGCTGAGTGCTTGCCTGTTTGTACTCTCCAGATCTCTCCCCCCAGAGTCTACAGGAATGATACTGGAAAGATAGCTGGTGGGGGAGGGGGGGATCCCCGCGTATTTTGAAATGAAATGGTATTTCTAAACAATTCATCTGTCAACAAGGAAATCTGAAGTAAGATTATCAAATATTTCAACCTCATAAAAATTAACATGAAACGTATCCAAATCAGTGGGGTGTAACAATCTTCCAGGGACACCTGGAGCATTGCATGATGGTGTCAACTCCTTGACAGTGACGCATTCCCAACTTAAGGTGAGCCTGTGGGACAGAGGAGAACGGACTCAGAGGGCGTCCAAGGTTATCAGTCTCTACAGACACAGCGACCACATCTTTCCCCTGCAGAATAACGAGTGGGTTTGAACTGACGACCTTTTAGTTAGCTTGACAGGAGGAAACGATGGTAGTTTGCTTACATACAATGTATAACTTTGGAAACTTTGTTCTATTCTCCCTGTAGGGTCCCCTATGAGTCAGAATAGATTCAATGTATTGGGAAGTATTTATATTATAATATATTAAGGAAATCACAAATCAACAATGTCACCCAAATCAAACAGAAGGAATGAAATAATAAAGATGAGAGCAGAAATCAATGTACTTGAACACACACACAAAGGGGAAAACAATGCAATCACAAGCTGAGCCATTGCAAATATCATATTATGGAAATGTATAAATATCTAGCAAAACAGACAAAGAAAAGGAATTCAAATATGAATTTTAAACTGTGGGCTAGAATTTGGGATTTCACTAAAGATCAAACAAAAATTATAAAATAGTATGCTAACAGTACAAATATCTCTATGCATAGAAATTTAACACCTTAGGTGAAATGATGCAATTTGTTAAAAGATACACACTATCAAATTCACTGAAGAAGAAATAGCTAGCAAGAATAAACTTCCAATTATGTATTAAAGCAATCCAAGAGATAGTTTAAATACTTCCCACAGAGAAACTCTAGGTCTGCACGATTTCAGTAGTAAATTATACTATACATTAAAAATAACAATAATACCAATTCCATATAATCCCTTTCATAAACTAGAAGAGGGTGAATTATTTCCCAACACATTTTGTGAGGCCATCATTACAGTAAAACCAAAGCCAGGAGAAAACGGTCCAAGAAAGGGAATGATGATGAGCCCGTCTCGTAGAAGGGGACCAAGATCCCACAGCAAAATATGAGCAAGCTAGATCCATTAATAAATAAATATCATAATACACCACAACCATGTAGGAATGCAAAACTAGTTGAAAATCTGAAACTCAATCAATATAGGTCAACACATTAACACATAAAATAATAAAAATACCAGTGATGTCAATAAATGCAGAAAAGGCATTTAAATATGCCCACTGGATAAGTAATAATAATATGTGTTCCTGATAAAAATGCTCAGAAAAGTAAGAAAGGCATGTAAAGTTTGAACTTGAATAAAAACAACTTTTAAAGCCCACAATCCCAAATCTTATAAAATGATTAAAAGCTGAATGCTTTTCTCCTAAGCTTGGTAACAAAGCAAGCTGCCTGGTTCCTACCCATAAGTTTGCTGGAAGTCCTAGACAGCACGATAAGGGAAGATCAAGAAATTGAAAGCATAGGTGGAAACAGATGCATAAAAGCTTATAGAATTAATCCGTGGGTTTAGCATTGGCACAGGAAAGAAGTGCAGTTACAGTCGCTGCTGTTGTTGTCAGCTACCACCAAGACCTACTCAGCCTATGGGACAGCCACTCCATGGACACCAGATTTCCTGGACCTGCACAATCAGTTGGGGACCAGTCTCTCTCTGTCTCTGTTTCTCTGTCTCTCTCTGTCTCTCCATCTCTCTCTGTCTCTCTCTATCTCTCTCTCTGTCTCTCTCTCTGTCTCTCTCTCTCTCTGTCTCTCTCTCTCTCTCTCTCTCTCTCTATATATATATATATATATATATATATATATATATATATATATATATATATATATATATATATATATATTTATTAGAAATTTCAAAAGAAGGACCATTTAAAAAAGCTACCAAAGAAAAAAGAAATGGCATATATGTGGGGGCGACACTTTTTCTTGGGTCTGTCTCTTACATTCCTTTACTTCATACAAGAACCTCACTGGCTTCCCTTTGATAAAAATGTGCTCTTCTAGGGTGTGTTGAATAGAGAACAGCACTAGACATTAGAGATCCTGTTTGTGTGTGGCACAGAGGGTAGGCATTCTTACTATCCAGTATAATAAAAATTACGTCTCCCTCTGGAGCAAGAAACAGGTCTACATGATGCCTAATGTAAAAGATGAATGCACATTCCTGAGCTAGGGAGCCCCTTCTTATCATGAAAACTCTCAGACCCAAGGATCAAGCTAACTTCTCACTTGGAAAGTAGAGTAAAGGAACAAGCTCTTGATGTAGCTTTCAAAGTAAATACAGCAAAATATGTGCAGGGTTAGCATGCCACAAGCAACCCAGGGCCCTGAGAGATCTGAGAGGTGACCTTCCAAATGGAAAGACATACTCTATCCACAGGGTCAAAGTTGAAATATATATAAGTTGCCATCTATACCACAATGATCAGTAAATCTAATAAAATGTAAATAAAAATCCTAGCAAAATTTGTGGTAGCTACATATTCAAGCGTATTCCAAAAGGGTATGGAAAAGTACAGGCACTGGGATAATCAAAACCATGTTGAAGGCAGAGGAACAAAGATGGAAGACCCACACTACTCAACTGTAAGACTTGCTACAGTGCTATAGCAATCAAGACAGTGTGGCATGACAAAAAGGGTAGAAACATAGATCAATGAAGCAGCATTAAGGGTCCAGAAATATGCCCACACAAATTTGTTTAATTGATTTTTGTCAGAGTTGCAAATACAATTCGATAAAGGACAAGCTTTTTCAACAAATGGTGTAAACAATTGCATGCAAATCAAAATTTAATAATGTCAATCTATTTATAACATGACATACAAAGTTCATTAAAACTAGGCCATAGACGTAAATCTGTAGAACTCAATAGACAATCGTCATGACCTGGGGTTAGGCAAAGATGTCTTCTACATAACCCAAAAACACAATCCATAAAATTAAAAAATAGATTTCATCACAATTAACTACTCTTGCTATGAGAAAGATTAAGGTACTTTTTAAAAATGAGATACATATGCATATCACATATGCATATCACATGTGATTTTTTTATGCAGAATGTATACAGACTTTTCAAAACTCCATAATGAGAAAACAAACAACTGAGCCAAAACAGGCTAAAGAGCTGACAGATATCTCTCCAAAGAAAATACGTGAATTGAAATAAGCACTTGAAAAAAAACTCTGAACATTACTAGTTATCAGGGAAATGCAAATTAAAACAAGAATGAGATACCACCAAGCACGCATGCCTATTTAAATCGATTTTTAAAACCACACACAAATAAAAACCAAACTAAATAACCTCTATATTAACTACCAGAGAAAATGTGGAGCAATCTGAATTACTCACACATCGTGGAAAGGCATGCAAAATTGTGCAGCCACACTGAAAACACTTTTAGTCTCTTTTAATATTCAGCATGCACTTGTCTCCTGAGCCACCAATCCCACTCCTAAGAATGAGCCTTAGAGAAAAGAAATTTAGGGGCAGAAAAAAATATCTATACATGAATGTTTACATCAACATTATTTGTAATCGTCTAACCTGGCAATAATTTAAAATCCCTTTCAACAGGTAAAGATGCTAGTAACCTGCCATACATCTACATTATAGAAATACTACGCCACAATAAGAAGGTAAACCGGTATTTACAGAACAGCATAGATGAGTCACAAATGCACTGTGCTACCTGAATGAAGCCCCTCTCACAAAGCTAGATACTATAGAACTCCACGTGTACGATGTGCTTGAAAAGGCAAACCTGACAGGAATAGGGGTAGATCAGTAGTTGACTGAGGATCCACTGAGGAAAAGGGTTCACACCAAAAGGACAATACGTAGACATTTTGTGGGATAATTACATTGTTATATGTTTACAGGCGTCATTAGCAAATCTTTACACATGATAAGGCTGAAAACTAGACACAAAAGGTAAATTGTATTATATAGAAACCAAAAGAAAAATAATAGTGACAATTAAAAGTCTTGGAAAAATAAACACTCAATCTTTGTTCCTTATACTTTGTCCTGGGAAATGAACGCCGGCTTGGACTATGATGACACAGAGGGGAGAAATTGCCCAGAAATAGTCATCACCCTATCTCTGGACTGTCTTCCTGGAGATTTCTGTAATAAATGGAACAAATGCTCTTGTTTAGGTCGGTGACTTTGAAATTGTCTATTAACAAATGGTATTCTAATCAATGCACGCAGTATGTTTAGTTTTTAGTAGGTGAGTAACTAACTACTGAACAAAGAAATAAGAAAAGTTATCTCTTTCTTATACAAAATGTATTTCCAGTTTTGTCAACTACACAATATTGTTACAACTATTTCATCAATGAGTTTAAAGAAAAATGTTTAACATCGACTTTTTTTTTCATGATGTAAATGAAGGGTTTGGTTGAACACATCTATGGTAAATTGGGCATTGAATTCACGGACCACCAAACCCTATAATCCACTCAATTGGTTTAAACCCATTCAATCTCAGGCAGCCGGACACCCTGCTGACTCAGGTTTCCAGGACTCAGGCTGGCCAGCTGTGAGTTGCAGTGTAGAATGCTGTCTTCTGAGCCCAGCTGTGAGTTGCAGTGTAGAATGCTGTCTTCTAGCCAGCTGTGAGTTGCAGTGTAGAATGCTGTCTTCTAGCCAGCTGTGAGTTGCAGTGTAGAATGCTGTCTTCTGGCCAGCTGTGAGCTGCAGCGTAGAATGCTGTCTTCTGAGCCCAGCTGTGAGCTGCAACGTAGAATACTGTCTTCTGGCCAGCTGTGAGCTGAAGTGTAGAATGCTGTTTTCTGGTCAGCTGTGAGCTGCAGTCTAGAATGCTGTTTTCTGGCCAGCTGTGAGCTGCAGTGTAGAATGCTGTCTTCTAGCCAGCTGTGAGTTGCAGTGTAGAATGCTGTCTTCTGAGCCCAGCTGTGAGCTGCAGTGCAGAATGCTGTCTTCTGAGCCCAGCTGTGAGCTGAAGTGTAGAATGCTGTTTTCTGGTCAGCTGTGAGCTGCAGTCTAGAATGCTGTTTTCTGGTCAGCTGTGAGCTGCAGTGTAGAATGCTGTTTTCTGGTCAGCTGTGAGCTGAAGTGTAGAATGCTGTTTTCTGGTCAGCTGTGAGCTGCAGTGTAGAATGCTGTCTTCTAGCCAGCTGTGAGTTGCAGTGTAGAATGCTGTCTTCTGGCCAGCTGTGAGTTGCAGTGTAGAATGCTGTCTTCTGGCCAGCTGTGAGCTGCAGTGCAGAATGCTGTCTTCTGAGCCCAGCTGTGAGCTGAAGTGTAGAATGCTGTTTTCTGGTCAGCTGTGAGCTGCAGTCTAGAATGCTGTTTTCTGGTCAGCTGTGAGCTGCAGTGTAGAATGCTGTTTTCTGGTCAGCTGTGAGCTGCAGTCTAGAATGCTGTTTTCTGGTCAGCTGTGAGCTGCAGTCTAGAATGCTGTTTTCTGGTCAGCTGTGAGCTGCAGTGTAGAATGCTGTTTTCTGGTCAGCTGTGAGCTGAAGTGTAGAATGCTGTTTTCTGGTCAGCTGTGAGCTGCAGTGTAGAATGCTGTCTTCTAGCCAGCTGTGAGTTGCAGTGTAGAATGCTGTCTTCTGGCCAGCTGTGAGTTGCAGTGTAGAATGCTGTCTTCTGGCTAGCTGTGAGCTGCAGTGCAGAATGCTGTCTTCTGAGCCCAGCTGTGAGCTGAAGTGTAGAATGCTGTTTTCTGGTCAGCTGTGAGCTGCAGTCTAGAATGCTGTTTTCTGGTCAGCTGTGAGCTGCAGTGTAGAATGCTGTTTTCTGGTCAGCTGTGAGCTGCAGTGTAGAATGCTGTCTTCTAGCCAGCTGTGAGTTGCAGTGCAGAATGCTGTCTTCTGAGCCCAGCTGTGAGCTGAAGTGTAGAATGCTGTTTTCTGGTCAGCTGTGAGCTGCAGTCTAGAATGCTGTTTTCTGGTCAGCTGTGAGCTGCAGTGTAGAATGCTGTCTTCTAGCCAGCTGTGAGTTGCAGTGTAGAATGCTGTCTTCTGGCCAGCTGTGAGCTGCAGTGTAGAATGCTGTCTTCTGAGCCCAGCTGTGAGCTGCAGCGTAGAATGCTGTCTTCTGAGCCCAGCTGTGAGCTGCAGCGTAGAATGCTGTCTTCTGAGCCCAGCTGTGAGCTGCAACGTAGAATGCTGTCTTCTGGCCAGCTGTGAGCTGAAGTGTAGAATGCTGTTTTCTGGTCAGCTGTGAGCTGCAGTCTAGAATGCTGTCTTCTGGCCAGCTGTGAGCTGCAGTGTAGAATGCTGTCTTCTAGCCAGCTGTGAGTTGCAGTGTAGAATGCTGTCTTCTGGCCAGCTGTGAGCTGCAGCGTAGAATGCTGTCTTCTGAGCCCAGCTGTGAGCAGCAACGTAGAATGCTGTCTTCTGGCCAGCTGTGAGTTGCAGTGTAGAATGCTGTCTTCTAGCCAGCTGTGAGTTGCAGTGTAGAATGCTGTCTTCTGGCCAGCTGTGAGCTGCAGTGCAGAATGCTGTCTTCTGAGCCCAACTGTGAGCTGCAGTGTAGAATGCGTCTTCTGAGCCCAGCCGAACTGTTTAATTTATGATGGAAAGTTCCATTGCCCATGTTTTTCTTATATGAGTGTAGGACAGTCCCCTATTAATCCGAATATAGAGGAAGTTTGAGGAACTGTTGATTCTTAAACACCTCTGCCTATTGTGAGGCTAAAATCCCTTTATGTGCTGGTAAAAACAGCCAAAAACTCAGACTTGTCTTTAATTCAAAATCACCTTTGGAAAATCCTGCAAACCACCTCCTATGAGTTAATCGGAAAGCACCTCAGACCCTAGCACTTTCTGAAGCAATGAGTCTAAACTCCAACCATTTTCTTAAACTGTTCGTTCATTCAGTAAATATATATTTTTTTTACAGCAAGGTTTCAATCTGAAACTTTGACGTTTACTCTGGTTTTATCTTGCCTGGTCCCTTTATTCTCTTCATCAGATGCTTATATCATGCACATACACACATAGTTTCCATATCTCCCTCTTATATCACACACACACACACACACACACACACACACTTCATAGTTTCCATATCTCCCTCTGCATCCTCCTGTCGGTTTATTTTCATGATATTTACTCCAGGATGGACAGTAATGCAAATGATGCAGATGATTTGCATACTTGGCTGCTAACCCAAAGGTAGGAGATTCATCTCCCTCTGTGGTGCCGCAAAATAGAGATCTGGAATCTACTTTTTCAACGAACCCTTGGAAGCCCGGGGACGCAGTTCTGCTCTGACACACATGGGGTGGCCACGAGTTAGAGGCACCTGGCTGATGACCAGCCACGGTGGTGGTAGGCACTGAAAATGAAATAAACAACAATAACAAATGATAAGACACAAATCTTCTTATATCAAGCACGTGAACGAAAGAAAAAAGAAGTGGACAAAGACTTTCAGCTGTGATTTAGCAGCAGCTTGCCCCTTGTTGGCTCTGTGGTCTCTGCAGCACCAATTCCTCTGGCACTGTGGCCATGGCTGGACTCCTGGGACTCGACCTCTTTTTTGAAATGCATCAAAGCCTGATTATGGTTTGGGATCAAAATCATAGGAGCACTTTGAGGTCTGGAGGCTCCCGAACGCTGAGGACACAGGATGTTGGATCAAAGTGTCACTGGGAGAAACCCTAGTGCATGTAGAATGAATAAAGCCTGGGGAGTTCAAGGTTTTCAGAATTTCGATGCCTGACTCTTCTGACATTATTTTAAAACTTTGATGCAGTTTAGCTGGTTCACTTTTCTGTATCTATATACAGTCATCACAATGACTCTTCAATAGAATGTATTTGGGGAAGTTTTAGTTTTAGAGAAAAATGAGGCTAACATTGCTTTTCGTAAAATCGGGAGACTCCTAAAATTAATTTACTAATTCAATTAACGAGTAAACTCATAAAATGTATACTCTCTGTAAAGTCGATAAAAGTAAGTAATATATGTGAAATCTTCTCTATCTTTCTTCTAGAGTGTTACTACCTAAAACTAAAGCTAACCCATGAAAACCCCAAATTAACATTGGAAAAGTTTGAGGTGATGTTCTGATTCCAGAGTTGGCACAATATCTCGTGCGTTTATTTCCAAGATCCTTTGAGAAGACAAGATATGCACCAAATGAAACTCACTACCATTGAGTTGATGCCAACCCATGGCCACTCTCTCAAAACTCCAAACCAAACTCGCTACCATCGAGTCAGTGCTAACTGAGACTGTAACTGTTTATGGGAGTGGAAAGCCCAGTCTCCACCCCACCCCCCACCATACCCCACGACACACACGCGAGTTTCTAGTGGTTTCAAACTGCCAACCACGTGGATTGCAGCCCAGCTCAGAACTACTCCACCACTAGGGAGGACAAGGTAAAACTGCCTTTTGGGTTTCTGAGATGGCAACTCTCTATGGGATTAGAAAGCCTCATCTTTCCCCCAAAGATCAGCTGGTGGTTTTGAACTGCTGACCTTGAGGTTAACAGTCCAATGAGTAAGCATTATGTCACTAGGACTCCCCAGCAACAAAAAAGCTGTTGGAAAACATATAGGAGCCATCAAGGAAACAAGAATATTAAGAGACAATATTTGTAGAGAAGGGTAAACAAAAAAGTAAACCTAATTTTGAGCTCTACTTTTTCTTCTTCAAAGCATTTTCTGATTTGCACAAGACAGTGGAGAGGTGGAGAAGCTAAGTAGGCTTTGGCCTTACTAGCAACCACGTGAGGCTTTGGAAGGAAACATTCAAATTTAGGACCTGCTAAAAAACAAGGAGTTCTGGAAAATATTTAAGGGTGCTGTTTGGTACCCCTGAAAGGAGCTACTCAGTTCCCTGGCTATCTACCCCCTCCCTAACACCCCAAGCATAGCTTTCAAAAACACTTTGAGTCTGGAGGCCACAATGTGGACATTGGCTGCAGCCCAGGATGAGCTTACCTGGTGGGAATCCAGTTGACTTCCAGGTCCCAGTTTCTCTAAGTAGATCTCAATTCCTAACTGACTACCGGTGATCCCCACTCCAGCCACTCGCCATTCATTCAGATTTATGGTGTTCCCCATGTGTCAGGGTGAAACCGTACTCCAGAAATATTTTTCAGAAGTAGCTTACCAGGCTTTCTTCTGAGGCACCTTTTAGTGGATTTGAACCGCCAACATTTTGGTTAGCAGTTCAGTGCTATAACACCTGCACCACCCGGATGTCCTTGATTCCCAGCTACTCCTTGGGGAGTTAGAGATTGTAAGCTCCTCTCAAAGCACTACCGGGAGCTACTTTCAGCAACCTCCACATCCTTCAGAGATCCGACTCAGGAATCCACTACACATTGCAGACGTCATCACAAAACTCCTAAGCCAAGCCCTGAGTCCTTTATAGGGGGAACCCCTAGGAAATTATAGTGCCCCACATCCATTAGAGATAGCTCACTTATTAGCTATAGAATCAGTTCTGACACATTTCAGCTACATGCAATGAAGTCGAAAGCCCCCTTGGCATTTCCAAGGATTTATACTTTTCAGGAGCAGTCTGATGAGTTTGAACTATCAACCTCTCAGTTAGCAGTTAACCAATTACCACTGTGCCACCTGTGCTCCTTGGAATGAGCGTAGGCACGGGGGTTTGGATTGCTAGTCCCGCCTCGAGGGCTCTCTCATGGGTCAGTTGTCATACTGATCTTCCCCTTGGGCACCCTGCTCATGGAAGGTACTGGCAACCAGACACAGAACTCCCCATTAGACAACCTCTGTGGCAGAGGGAAGTGAACTTTAACTGACTGTGTGGAAGTGATACTCACTAACTCACTGCCATTGAGTCAATGCCGACTCCTGGAGAACAGGTAGAATTGCCCCTGCGGTTTTCAAGTATTTCTTTAAGGACACAAAAAGACGCCTCTTTCTCCAATGGGCCCGTCTGTGGCTTTAAACTGCGTGTCTTGCAAGTACAGTCCAAAGTGCAACCACTGTGCCACCACGACTGCTCTGTGCACGTGAGGGAGCCACTGCCAAAGGAGAGGAGGCGGGGGTCAGCACCACGGTGACACGGTTCCTGTGTGGTTCCTCAGGTTTCTCTCAACATGGATTAAAGGGTACATTATCTCTTCTGCACTAAAACATCGATTATATTTAACAATGAAAAATGTAGAGGATGTTGGTTGGCAATTATCTGGACAAGATGGAAAGATAGTTCAAGAGGAAGAAAATAGTTGCCGGGAGCAAGGAATCGGAATAGCGTAAGGGAGAAAGGAAATCGGAATCCCTTTGTGAGGTAGAAGGAAAGTAAGGGCTAAAGACTTGTCTGTCATTCCGGACACAGTTGAGACTATGGATCTTCTCTTTCACTCCTCCCACCAACTGTAAAGTTATTACTATTCCCTTTTACAGATGAGGAGCGGAACCTTGGTGGCACAATGGACTAAGCATGGTGGTGCTAATGAACAGGCTCGGGGTTTGAATCTACAGCTGATCTGCAGGACAAAGATTAGACAATCGGTTCCATAAAGTGGAGAGCAAATGCTTTGAGAATGATTGGGGCAGGGAATGTATGGATGTGCTTTATACAATTGATGTATGTATATGTATGGATTGTGATAAGAGTTGTATGAGTCCCTAATAAAATGTAAAAAAAGAAAAGAGGAGAAAAAAAATGATTAGGGCAAAGAATGTACAGATGTGCTTTATACAATTGATGTATCTATATGTATGGACTGTGATAAGAGTTGTATGAGCCCCTAATAAATTTTTTTTAAAAAAGAGTTACTGTCTCGCAAAACTTATGGGGCAGTTCTAGTTTGTCCAAAAGCGTCACTGTGAGTCAGAATTGACTCAGTGGCAGTGGGTTTTGATCGTATCTGGCTTCAAGGCGCTGTCATGATCCAGTGGCTAAAGCAGGATGTTAACTAGGAAATCAGCAGTTTGAACCCACCAGCGATTGAACCCACAATTTTTAACTCTTTTTTAAAATCATTTTATTGGGGGCTCGTACAATTCTTATCACAATATATACATGAGTCCATTGTGTCAAGCACATTTGTACATTTGTTGCCATCATCATTCTCCAAACATTTTCTTTCTACTTGAGCAGTTGATATCAGTTCTGCATTTTTTACTCTTAAGACATTATTTATTCATTAAACGTTCTCTGTCAAGATTTCACATTAGCTTAAAATTCAATTCAGTCTTAGTATTTCTCCATGGACACCATCTCCAGCGAGCACACAGTAGGGCCTCGGGTGAACCCCTTTGCTCTCTGGGTGAGCCAACTCGATGTTAATACTGCTCTGCTACAAGGTAGAAAGCTCCTAAGTCCAACGTAGGGGGAAAGGAGTGAGACTTCTGCAAAGTGCACTTTAAGGAGAGCTACTTTTTGCTTATGAAAAGAAATCAGTGAGTCCGCTAAGAACCATAAAAGGAAGTATTGTACAGTGAAGCACATGATTTGGAGCGAAGAAGTCGCTGGTGCTCCACTGGTCCAGGCTGTTCAGACTCTTCTTGCTCCTCTTGCGGGGCCCCTTCGTCTAGCGTCACAAAGCCTTTGTCTGTGGCGTAGACAATGTCCACAATCCTCTGCAGCACGGCGTCCTTCCCCCCTCCTTCTCCTGGCAGGTCAACTCAGTGTTGCTCAGATTCCTAAAGTAGAAATCTCTCTCCTTCTCCAGAGCTTCAGTGGGAAGCTTCAGGCATTGATCGGCTGCATCATCCCTGTTGCCCACACCGGGCTCTTCCTCAGCACACCTGGGCCTGCGTTGGCAGGAGCAGCAGTTCTCTGGGTTGCAATGGGCCTCTGGGGCGCAATTGCAGTCCTGGGTTTTGGTGCGGGGAGTCCTGTGGGTGAGAGGTAGGTTTCCTACATGGGGGTGAGTGGAGTGAGCCCACCAGTAACTGCACGGAACAAAACATAGTAGTTTGCTCCCACGAAGATTTCCAGCCTGGGAAAGGCTTTGGGGCGGGTTTACTCTGTCCTTCAGGGACACTGCGACTTCAAACCCTCCAGCTGCTTAGTGCAAGGACGATGAAGCTAACTGCCCCCACCAACCTTCACAGCCTTGGAAACCCTGCAGAAGCCCTGGGACTTGGACTTGACCCCATGGCAGTGGATTTGAAATATGGTTGGTTGGTTGGTTGGTTGGATGGTTGGTTGGTTGGTTGGTTGGTTGGTTGGTTGGATGGTTAGTTGGTTTGGGGCTTGGTGTGTGTTCTGGGTACTGATAGGTCAGGGCTACAGCAGCACAGGCACCCGTGCAAGCGCTCTCGTTGCTGCTGCTGTACTTCTTTTTCATCTCCACTGGATCCTTGGCCAAATGCTTGCTCACCTGCTTTAGTTATTTGTTTTCAAGATTAAATTTCCCTCACTCTCCTTTTATTTGTTTGTTTGTTTGTTTATGTCAGGTATTGCTTGAACTTTCCTTTTGCATGGCAACATGGTCACAAGATCCGTGACCTTATCTTGTTGGATTGGGGAATGGAATGCGAGCTCACCTTGGGCGCATGGAAGATTTACGACCAGATGAGATGCAAAAACGGCAAAAGGAGTTTATTTTTCTAGCTCATGCTAGGGCTTCCCTCCCTCCACTGCCCAGCACGGTAGGGACCCAGCGTCCAAAGGGAATCAGCCCCGAGTTCTTTGTTCTCCAGGCTTTTATAGGGCTAGGGGGCAAGGGGCAGTCCAGGGTTATTATTCTTTAAATTTATTGGAGAATATTTCTGGTGCCAGTCTTGTCCAGCAGTGACTGGCCAGTAGGGTCGCGTGTGTCCTCCCGATTGGTCTGCCGACGATGGGGGGTCACCTGTTGGACACTGTGTCCCATTGGTCAGCTTGGGTCAGGCAACATCAGGCAGTGGTTTACGTCTGTTCCAGGAACCTGAAACTGAACCTTAGGCCCTTTCCGAGAAACCGAAACTTGGGCCCACCTCAAACTTTGGTTTGCCACAGCCTATTCCAGCCCTAACCCAGTTGAACTGTACTGTGCCCCACAATCTCTTCTGGTTTTGTTGGCCATACTACCTACTTACGGAGCAGACTAGTAATCCTGGGATCAGCACGGTACATTCTGATCATTGCAGGCTTTCCACTTGACGGGTATTGGTGGGGTTTCTGGTGACACACAGAGCCAGTCATCTCTGGTGGGTTCTTAGCATGCTCCCTTAGCTTATGTTTGGGGGACGAGGGGATACTCTAGAGACCTTTCATGAGGAAAACTGCTCCTCTGGAAACCACAGCTTCCCTCTTCTGGGATTCTGTTGTCCTTTGTAACTTTCCTATGTGTTGGCTAGTCCTGCTGAGGATTGAAGCCATGACGCAATCACATAAAGGCGGTGAATTATATCCTAAGATTGAAGGCCAGAGGCTTTCCACTAAAATATGGTCTTCGGGATCAGAATACAATGGATTTCAAATCCTGGCTTCAATTAGTAACGGTGACCTTGAGCAAGCCACGTGTGAAGTGAGATCCATGCTGTCCTCTCATTCGCCGAGGGCTTCCTCGGTGCCAGGTACCGTGGTCCAGAACCCTTTACACACTCTCTCCTCTAGCACCAACAAAAGCCAGGGCAGATGGTTAGCACCTCTATTTTGAAAAGAGAAATCTGAGATTTACCATTTATTAAATGGTATGTATACCCTCTATGCCACATTTGCAAACTGCAAAATTATCTCATTTCTATAGCTATTGGTATGATTAGATTGCTTGGTGAATGTGGAGAATTTAGCCCATAATGATCTCAGTAAGTGTTATTTGCTAATAGAGTTACTATCCTCATCCTCTTATCTTATATATATGATCTTATCTTATATATATTTATATATTATATTATGGGATGTTATATTATATAAATATGTAAAATATATTTATATATTATATATCTTATCTTATATATCTTTATATATTCTATGAAAATTTATATGTTATATGAAAACCATCTAGTTCAGTGGTTCTCAACCTTCCTACTCAACCCTTTCATACAGTTCCTCATGTTATGGTGACCCAGCCCCTCAAACATAATATTATTTTTGTTGCTACTTCAGAACTGTAATTTTGCTACTATTATAAATCGAGAGACCCTGTGAAAGGGTCATTTGACCCCCCAAAGGGTTGCGGC
This sequence comes from Tenrec ecaudatus, assembly GCF_050624435.1. NCBI lineage: Eukaryota > Metazoa > Chordata > Mammalia > Afrosoricida > Tenrecidae > Tenrec > Tenrec ecaudatus. The sequence goes on from NC_134530.1 coordinate 106,123,694, forward strand.
CCATAAGTTGAGAACCTCTGATCTAGTTCAATTAGACTCAAGGATAGTGCCAAATTGACTCTCCTAGACCTAAGAATTCATTTTGGTGCCTAGCACATTTCTTTTTACCATTTAAATAGAAACTAGGTTGTTGCTGATATCCGTTTCGATTTGCATCGTGGAAGAAGAATTAAAGATCTGACCCAGGGATGAGATGAGGTATCAGGTTGAAGGGAAGCACATACTTGGAATCATCTTAAAAACACTAGAAGTATCCCTGGCTCATCTACTGATAAGTAGGCAGACAGATGTCCCTTGCCACCTGATGCCTCGGTTCTCCCTCCATTCCTAGCAATTTGAAGAAATGCAGGTGCCACTGTCAACAGCCCTCTGTGCTATATCAGCATTGTGGACCACAACACAACGCAGCTGCCTTGTGCTTAGTGAATTCTTGTGCTTATCACTCTGGGCATCTGTGGTCTCACACCTCCAGAGCAAAGAACCAATGTGGCCACTCTTCATCTCCATCTCTTACAGCACTCAAAGAGATGCCCTTCACAATGACACCATCTTATTCGAATGCTTTACATACTGCCTTCGTTTGTCTCATTAATAATTTGACTGACAATGATAAAGGATGTCCTGAAATTCAACTTGCCTGTCTGTGGTCCGGCCTTCTGGTGATTCCAATTATGCCCAGATGTTTCCCTGCCCTCAACACCTCCAGACACTCACCAGGGAAAATGAAAGCTTTCTTTGTTTTACTTCTTATCGCCTATCGTGTGCTATTTATAGAAGATTACTAAGTCCATGCTTTCATGTTTTCTTTTAATGCCAAGTTTTATTATCTAGTATACAAGAAATCAAATTGTATTAGCCAGCACACGTGCTAAAAATGGCTTTCCTTTACCAATAAATGATGGTAATGTATCTAAGCCCATCTGGACTTTCTTATAATATGCATATAAAATATAGTTTAATAATTAATTTTTAAAATATTGAAGATTACCTTTAAAACCAAGCAAATAGAGGGCATTTTAATATATGTCTCAGGGAAAGGGGGGGGTTTAGGCAGATGATGGGGGATACCTGGAGGTGAAAGAACAAATGTGGGATCCCAGAGAGGTCGAGATAACCTGAGTTAGCAGGACAGAGTGCCAGAGAGAACAAAGCTGAGCTGAGAGAGAACTACAAAGACCTTCAAGGTTCTACCTAGAATCATCACTGGGCATTCACCAGCACACTCATTTGAGGACACTACATAGGGTCAGGAAATTAATAGCCCAAAGGGACTAGAAGGAATTTACACTGAAAATAGTGCCCATTCTCATCTGAAAAATTGGGAAACCTTATAATTTAGAGACTATTTAGTGTAGTACTCAAAAAGTTCTTTATTGGGTAGTGGAGAATAATTATTCCTAGACTAAATATTGTTCTGGTCCCATGTACAAACCTTAAAAATAAGACTTGAATAGAATCAAATGGCTCCCAACTTGCTTCACTTTATCCCAACATAAAATTCAAGACTAATTAAGGGGGTACAACAATGCTGCCCACTCTGCAGAGTAAAACCTACAATATGTGACACCTAATAAAAGTTACTAGGCATGTAAAGGGAAATATGAGCCATACTAGAATGTTTCCAGGAGTAGTTTAGTATGTTTAAAGTGAAAGTTCCACCGCAAAGTCCTGTTCAGTGCTGTTGAATCAGTTCCAATTCATAGGGATCCCGTGTGCAACAGAAGGAAGCACTGCCAGGTTCTTCATGGTTGTCACAGTGTTGTTATATGTTAGCCCACTGTCCCAGTCACATTGTCAGTTCACCTGGTTGAGCATCTTCCTCTTTCACCAAGCATGACAGCCTTCTTCCTAATGACATGACCAAAATAGCAGAGACCGAGTCTCACTATCCTTTCTTCTAAGGAGACCCAATATGTTTGCTTCTAAGGAGTGTTCTGAAAGTGATTTTTCCAACAGGGATTTGTTCATCCTTCCTTCTGGTACTTCATGATATTTTTAATATTCTTCCTCAACCCCATAATCCAAAGGCATCAACTCTTTCCTGGTCTTCTTTACTTACTGTCCAGCTTCCACATGCTTATAAGGTGACAGGAAAGATCCCCATTTCAAAGTATCTTTTCAGTGGTCAGAGTCGAGCACACTTTAGTTTTCAATATGACACCTTTGCTCTTTAATACTTTAGAGATCACCAGCAGCAGGTTTGTCTGACGTGATACAGGTACATAGTTTGGCTTCCTAACTGCTGCTTCCATGGGTATTGATTGTGCTTCAAAATAAAATTAACAATATCCTTGATAATATCAATATTTCTCCATTTAGCATGATATTATTTGTTGGTCAACTTATGGGGATATTTTTCTTTACACTAAAGTACACATTGAAACCTCTTGTTTGTTTAATCTTCATAAGTAAGTGTTTCAAGTCCTGTCAACAAGCAAGGTTGTGTCATCTATATATCATAGTTTTTGTTGAGGTCTCATGCTGCCTTCTTCATGCAGTTCAACTTCGTGGATTATTCGCTCAGCATGCATATTGAATAGCCATCGTGAAAGAAGACAAGTCTGAAGCATTTCTTTCCCACTCTTAAAAAAACATAATACCCTTTTGATTTGTTTGAATGACTGTCTCTTGACATTTGTATAGGTTCTTCATGAAAGCAAACAGTATTCTGGAATTCCCATGCTTCACACTGTTATCTATAACTTGTTATGATCCACACAGTCAAATGCCTGTACATAGTCAACGAGACACAGATAAATATTTCTGATAATATGTATGACGTGTGCTTTCAGCAAGATTCTATCTGATATCAGCAAGGATGTCCCTTCTTTAATGTTTTCTTCCAAATCCAGCTTAAATTTTTGAAAATTTTCCATCCATGTAATGCTGCAATTGTTTTAAAATTATCTCCAGCAAGATTTCACTTCAGTGTGGTATTCATGATAATAATTAATAATTCTAGCATTGTTTGTACTACTTTTCTTTGGAATGAGTGTGCACATGGATCTTCCCAATTGGTTGACCATGAAACTCTCTTCCAAATTTCTTGGCATAGATGAATGAGCATCCCCAGCACTGCACCAGTGTGTCGAAACATTTCAATTGGTATTCCCTCAATTCTTGGAGTCATATATTTCACTAGGCCTAAAATGTAGCTTGGACTTCTTTCTTCAGTATCATTTTTTCTTAGTCATATGCTACTTTCCAAAATAGTTGAACATCGATCAATTGGTGTTTTCTTATTTTAACAGCTTTGTTGACATATAATTCACATATCATACAAATTAAATGGTTTAAATATATTTTAAAAGAGTTCTGCAATCATCAAAACTGTCAATTTTACAACATTAAAAATTCTTTTTTATTAATAAGTCATTTTATTGGGGGCTCTTACATATAGTGTAACAATCCATGCATCCATTATATCAAGCAAATATGTGCAAATGTTGCCATCAACAATTTCAAAGCATTATCTTTCTTCTTGAGCCCTTTTTTATTAGTTCCTCTTTATTCCCTTACTAACTCATCCTGATACCTTTGCGAACCCTTAATAGATTATATATTGTTATTATTTATACATATGTTACACCTCCCATTCTATGCCTACACCTACTATCCTGGTGTTGATCCCCCTAGAGGGAGGTTATTCTACCATCATTTCTATCCACTCCCCCTTTCCTCCTCCCCTCTCCCTTCCCCCCTCCCTATCCTTCTGGAATCATTACTCCCATTAATGTTTCTGAGGGGTTTGTCTATCCTGAATCCCGTATATTGAAAGCTCTTGTCTGTACCAGCATATGTACACTGGTCTAGCAGGATTTTCCAGGTAGGACTGAAATCATAATAATGGACAGAAGAAGGATTAAAGAACTAGAGGAGTGTTGTGTGTTTCATCTGTGCCAAAGTGCCCTCTGGATATATCTTCTCTTCTGTGTGGCCCCTCTGTGTGGGAATGTCCAACTGTCCACGGGTGGGCTCTGGGTCTCTGTTTTGATCCCTCTCTTTCACCTCAATGAGGTGGTTTAATTTTGAACTTCTGACATCTGTTCTCATCACCACCTCATGATCACACAGGGTGGTGTACTTCTTCCATGTGAGCTTTGTTGATTTCCTGCTAGATGACTGCTTATTTGCCTTCAAGCTTTTAAGACCCCAGACACTATATCTTTTAATAGTGATGCACCGTCCGCTTTCTTTACCACATTGCTTATGCACTTGACTTGTCTTCAGCAGTTGTTTCAGGAATCACCAGTGTCACATTGTTAGAATGAAGTGTTCTTGTGTTGAGAGAAAATATTAGAGGCCCAAAGTCTGTCCACTACCTCAATGTATTGCCATTTAATAAATGTACATAAGCCAGTGACCCAATTTTAATGTATTCATATATTTACATATGTACATGTCTATGTTTGTACTTCTATAAATAGTCGTGCTTACTAGTTCTTTCCTCTATTTCCTTTTATTTCCACTCTCTTGCCCACCCTGGGTGCCTCTCAGTAATTTCTCTTGGCCAGATTACAGTTGCTTCAACACCACCAGGAACTCTACACCCACCACACTGTTAATTTTAGATCCCGAGTTGTTCCCATGTCTATGCCATTATTTGCTCACTGCTCTCTTCCCCACCCCTGCCTCCTCTTCCCCCAGTTTTCCCAGGAACCATTTGTCCCATTATTTTCTCCATGGGCTTGCTTCTCATACCTATCTTATATAGATAGACAGAATTAAACAAGACAAAATACAAAACAATCAAAGAAGAAAAAAGAAAGAAAAACAACAACAACAACCAACTGTACATAGTTTCAGTTCTGCCCACTGATCTTTATGACTATCTCCCCACTGGTCCAGTGGCACTCTGGGCACTGTTGCTCAGAGACTGTAGGCTATTTTCAGGATTCCTCAGGGACTTTGTGACTGTGCACCCATTAATAGTCTGTTGTATTCCCTTCATGATTTGTCCCACTGTGGGGGGTCAGATCAGACTCACTCCCTGCATTGTGTCCCCGATATTGCCCTCCATAGTACTATGCTCTAATGTGGGGACAGCATGTCTCAAGCTGTGGTCTGCCCTACAGTCCTCTCTGTGCCTTAGCAGATCTGAGCTGGGACTTCATCCTCAGGGCTTGGTGTGCCAGAATGGAGACTAGTCCCTCATTATCCCTCTTTCCTTCTTAGTTTGCCCCCATGTGGGTGGCACAGACCAGCTCCTCTCCCCAGTCTATAGCTTCAGTGCTGCCCTCTATAGCACATTCTTCTAGTGAGGTGATCAGTACAGCTCTGATTGGGGGGCCCATAGTCCTCTCTGTTAATGGGTTGCTCCATGAAGCTCCGTTGCCCTCAAAGCTTGGCACACTGTGATGAGGTCTGCCCTCTCACTCCCTTTCCTGTGGAGACATAAACAGTGCCCTTCCGTAGGTGGATTAGTGCCCTACTCCCCCAATGCTATCATTTTGGGGGTTTGTTTTTACCTCTTTCCCCCTTTCCCCTTGTTTATATTGGGATGACATGTGTATCCTTGGGTTAGGTATATCTCCTGCCTAAGTGCCTGTTTCTTCTGTACCCCCTGTACTGATTGATCTTACCTCATTGGACTCATGTTGTACTGGTCCTTTTGTGCTTGGGTAATTTTGCCTAGTATAATTTCCTCCAACTCTTACAATGAGACAATGTGCTTCGGGTGTTCATCACTGCTTTTTAGGGATGCATAGAACTCCATTGTGTGTATATGCCGGTGTTTTCTAATTCACTCCTCTATCGATGGAAATTTAGGTTGCTCTCAATACTTTGGATTGTGAAATATGCCACAATAAGCATCAAAGCACAGATTATTGATCATGGTCTATATTTCTTACTTCTAGCTATACGTTCAGTAGAGAGATTGCTGCATCGTAAGGTAACTAATTACCATTTGCTTTAGGTATCGCCAGATCACTTTCCAAAGTGATTGTATGTAGCTAGAAGACCACCAACAGTGGATGAGAATTCCTATCTTACCACATCACCTCCAACATTTGTTGCTCTCTGATTTTTTAAATTGGGCTATCCTCAAGGGTGTTAGGTGGTATCCCATAGTTATTTTAATTAGCGTTTCTCTGATGCCCAATGATCAGGAACATTTTTTCATATGCTTATTGGTCACTTGGGTGTCCTCCACAGTAAAACTACTGGCCAGGTCTTTGGACCATCTCCTTAGAGACCTATCTGCTTTTTTGCTTATTGTGGGCTAACAGAGTATTGTAGATTTTAATAATAAGCCCTTGGTCTTATGTGTCATTGCTAAAAATCTTCTCCAACTCTGTGGCTTTTAGTGTTTTTGAATACACACAGGTGTTTCAGCCTTAGTATATCCCACTTGTCAATTTCCGCTCCTTCTGTGTGTGTGTGTGTGTGTGTGTGTCTGTGTTCTTCCCTAATTCAGTTTCCTTATGTATTCCCTGCACCAACGTTCTTAGTTACGTCTTGATTCCCCCATTGATGGCCCTAATAATTTGGGGGTTTACTTAGAATTCTGTGATCCACCTTGAGTTTGTTCTTGTGCATAGGGTGAGGTAAAGGGCCAGTCTTCATTTTTCTGCAGGGAGATACCCATTTTTTTCCAGCACCACTTGTTAAAGAGGCAGCCACTTCCCAGTTGATGTTTTGTGGACCCTTATCAAAAATCAATTGTCTATATGCTGATGGTTTCAGTTCTAGATTTTCTGTTCTTCTCCATTGTTCTGCGTACCTGTCTTTATACTAATACCGCACTGTTTTGACCACTGTGGCTGTATAGTAGGCGTTAAAGTCAAGAAAAGAAAGCACTCTGATTTTGTTCTTCCTCTTAATGAGTTCTCTGCTAATTCCACGCTTCTTCCCTCTCCGTATGAAGTTGGTAGTCAGTTTTTCCAATTTTTTTTAGGAAGGATGTTGGTATTTGAATTGAGATAGCATTAAACTTATATAGAGCCTTAGGTTGGATTGACATATTTATTGAGTCTTCCAAACCATGAGCATGGTATGTTCTTCCATTTTAAAGATCACTTTTGGTCTTTTGAATTCAGTTTCTGTAGTTTTCCTCTCCTAAATCTTTTGACTTTTCAGTTAGGTATATCCCTAGATATATCAAATTGTGCTTGGCTACTGTGAAGGGTACTGCCTTCTTGATCTCCTCTTTCATGATCTTGTCAGACATATATAGCAACAGAATAGACTCCTGTTTTTTTTATTTTGTATCCCGTCACGCTCCCACATTCCTCTACCATTGCCAGCACTCCTCTTGTGGAGCTTTGTGGGTTTGGCAATGCTTTTCTTATGTTGTTACCTAGGACCTCCAGTATAAAGTCGAATAAAAGTAGGGACAAGGGTCATCCTTGTCTGGTCCCCTTTTTCAATGGGATTATTTTCATCCTTTTCCAATTGACTAAAACGTTGGCTGCTGGTTTTTCATTGATAGGTTGTATTAACTTGAGGAAATTCCCCTTTCATTCCTGTCTTTCTGAGTGTCTTAATTAGGAATGCATGTTGGATATTATCAGATGCTTTTTCTTTACCTGTTGATATTATCATGTGGTTCTTATCCTTTTTCTTATTAATGTGATGTATAATGTTGATAGACTTTCAGATATTGAACCATCCCTGCATCCCTGGAATGAATCCCACCTGCTCATGATGGATGATTTGTTTTATATAATTTTGCATTCATTTGACCAATATTTTGTTAAGGACTTTTGCATTTATCTTCATTGGAGATATATGGCTATAGTTTCTATTCTTGTGGGATCCTTGCCCAATTTATGTATCAGTGTTATACTTGGTTCATAGAATAAGTTTGGGAGTTTGCCGAAGTTTTCTATGCTCTGGAATAGTTTGTGTAGGATCAGTGTCAGTTCTTCCCTGAATGCTTGGTAGAATTCTCCTGTGAAGTTGTCTGTCCCAGGGTTTTTTTAGTTGGTAGTTTCTTAATAACCATATTTATTTCTTCTTTTGTTATGGGTCTGTTGAGGTTCTTGGCCTCTATCAGGGATAATCTAGGGCAGGATTGTTTTTTAAAAATTTGTCTATGTCTTCCAAGTTGTTGAATTCATTGGAATACAGACCTTCATAGACTTTTGTAAATATCTTTATAATCTCATTATTGTCCATTGTGATTTCCCCTGTTTCATCCCTCATCCTGGCTATTGATGTTTGTTTCTTTCTTTCCTTGGTTGTTTGTCAGTGGTCTTTCAATTCTTTCTGTTAAACCTTTCAAAAATCTTGCTTTTTGCTTTATTGAATATTTTCATTGTTCACTTGTTTTTCCAGTGGCTTATCCCTAACCCTGGTTTTTATTGTTTCTTTTCTTTTGCTGTTGGAGGGATTTTTCTGTTGACTCTACTCATTGCTGGTAATTTTGTGATAGCATATCAATCAAGTCTCTCTTCTGTTTTCATATGTGCATTTATCACTATAGAAATTCCTCTGATAACTGCCTTTTCTGTGTACCATAGGTTTGGGTAGGTTGTATTCTCATTCTCATTGGTTTCTAAAAACTTCTTTATCTCATCTCTAATCTAGGCCAACACCCACCCATTTTGCAGAAGATCCTTATTCACCCTCCAATAGTTTGCCCTTGTTTTTTTTTTTTATTGTTCTTTGGTTGATCTCCAACTTTAAGGTATGGTGGTCCAAGAGGGACTCCTGAGTATGGGTTTGGATTCACTCAGGCTTGACTTGTGTCCCAGCATGTGGTCTATTTTTTAGTATGAGCAACGTGCACTTCAAAAAAAACTGTGAGGTTTTTTTTGCATTTGGATGGAGAGCTCTATAAATGCCCATAAGTTTGAGCTGCCTAATTATAACATTTAACTCTGTAGCCTCCTTGTTGGACTTCTTTCTCAGTGATCAATCTTTCTCTGATAGCAGCATGTTTAAGTCATCAGCTACAATTATTGAGTCTGTGATTTCTTTTTCCACCTTTTGAAGAATTTGACAAATTTTGCGATTCTCTCATTAGGCACATGTATATTTATTATGTTCACTGGGTTTTGGTCTACTGGTCATTTGAACTTTATATAGTGCCCATCCCAATCTCATTATGGTTTGCACCTTAAGATCAACTTTGCCTGAGATTAGGATTGCAATGCCTGCTTTTTTTACGTTGCCATTTGCTTTGTATACTTTTCACCACCCTCTCATTTTTATCCTATTTTTGTCTGTGAGCTTAAGATGTGTCTCTTTCAAGCAACAAATTGATGGGTTTTGTTTTCTGAGCCAGTCTGTTAGCCTTTGTCTTTTAATGGGTAAATTCAGATTGTTGACTTTCAGAGTTATTACCACCATCTGTGAATTCATTATTTTCATCTTGTACATTTTGTGTTGGGTGTTGTCCTATCTCCCTCCACATCAGTGTGCTGTGTATATGTGGGTGCCTTCCTTCTCGTCTTATTTTCATTCTTTTTTGGTCATTTTATCAGAGGCTCATACAACTCTAATCACAATCCATACACATATCAATCATGTAAAGCTCATTTGTACATTCATTGCCCTCATCATTCCCAAAACATTTGCTCTCCACCTAAGCCCCTGGCATCAGCTCCTTGTTTTCCCTTCCCTCCCCACTCCCCATTCCTTCATGAACCCTTGCTAATTTATAAATTATTTTGTCATATCTTTCCCTGTCCGAAGTCTACCTTCAACCACTTTCTGTTGTCCATCCCCCAGGGAGGAGGACACATGTAGATCTTTGTAATCGTTTCCCCCTTTCCACTCCACCATCCCTCAACCCTCCCAGTATTGCCACTCGCACCACTGGTCCTGAAGGGATCATCCAACCTGGATTCCCTGTGTTTCCAATTCATATCTGTACCCGTGTACATCCTCTGTCAAGCCAGATTTGTAAGGTAGAATTGGGATCATAATAGTGGGGGTGGGAGGAGGAAGCATTTAGGATCTTAGAGGAAACTTGTATGTTTCATCATTGCTACATCACATCCTGACTGGTTGTCTACTCCTTCAGACCCTTCTGTAAAGGGATGTCCAGTGGCCTACAAATAGGCTTTGGGTCTCTACTCCGCACTCACCCCCTCATTCACAATGACATGATTTTTTGTTCTGATGATGCTTGATACCTGATCAATTCCTTTGACACCTCGTGATCACGTGGATTGGCGTGCTTCTTCCATGTGGGTATTGTTGCTTCTGAGCTAGATAGCCGCTTGTTTACCTTCAAGCCTTTAATACCCCAGATGCGACATCTTTTGATAGCTGGACACCATCAGCTTTCTTCGTCACATTTGCTTATGCACCGATTTGTCTTCAGCAATCATATGAGGGAAGTGAGCACACAATTATATGATTTTTTGTTCTATGATAACTGATCCCTGCGGCACCTCATGATTATGCAGGCTGGTGTGCTTCTTCCATGTGGGCTTTGTGGCTTCGGAGCTAGATGGCTGCTGGTTTACCTTCAAGCCTTTAAGACCTCAGACACTATATCTTTCGATAGCCAGGCACGATTAGCTTTCTTCACCACATTTGCTTATTCACCCACTTTGTCTTCAGCAATTGTGTAGAAAAGGTGAGCATCATGGAATGCCAATTTAATAGAAGAAAGTATTCTTGCATTGAGGGAGTATTTGAGTGGAGGCCCAATGTCCACCTGCTACCTTAATACTAAAACTATAAATATATGCACATAGATCTATTTCCCCATCCTCATATATATATTTCCTTATGCACATGCCTTTATTTGGATCTCTATAAATGCCCTTTGCCCCCTAGCTCTTTCCTCTGTTTCCTTTGACTTTCCTCTTGTCCTACTATCATGCTCAGTCTTCATTCGGGTTTCAGTAATTTCTCTTGGTTACATTACCCTTGATCACACCCTACCAGGCCTCCTACCCCCTCCTCACCACCAATTTGGATCACTTGTTGTTCCCTTGCCCCTGGGTTTGTTAACACTACTACCTTTCCCTCCACCTCCCCCTTTCCCATATCCTATTGGAAGTGTCTGTCCTGTTGTTTTCTCCTCCAGATTCTTCATCCAACCTATCTTATTTAGACAGACCTGTGGAGATAATAACATGCACAAACACAAGACGGAGCAAAACCAAGCAACAAAAGAAAACAAAACAACAACAAAACAATGAAAAAACAAAAACAAAACACAACAAAAAGAAAAGCTTGTAGTTAGTTCAAGGACTGTTATTTGGCCTTTAGGAGTGTTTTCCAGTCCAGTCTGTTGGGGCACCAAGCCCTGGCCCCAAAGTCTATTTTTGGTAGTCCCTGGAGACTTCATTGCTCTGTTTCCTTGCTGTTCTGTTGCACCTCCTTACTGTTTTGCCTCGGTGTGGTGGGATCAGATTGGGTGGAATTCCCACACTGTGTCTCCAGTGATATTTTCTCTGTGGACTGGCTGCTCTAATGAGGAACATCGTCCTCAAGGCCTGGTGGGCCAGGATGTGCTCCACTCTTTCCTCCTCCCTCTTCATCTGCTCCCATGATCAGACATGTCCTCTCCCAGAGCAGCAGATTTGGTGATGTCCTCTGGAATAAATTCTTCGGGAGGGACGGACAGGTGTCCATGTAGTTGGGATTGGGGCCGGCCCCTCAGACCTCTCCACTGGTTCCCTACTCCACGCCAGCATGTTGTATTCACATCTTGGGGCACTGGGTTGAAGTCTGGTCCCTCTTTCCCTGTGGAGATATAAAAAAATACCCTCCCCTTGGGTGGGTTAGGGCCCTGTGCCCCTGCTATCCATCTTTTTTTTTTTCCTTTCCTCACCTCCTTTTTAGTTGGCTACCATATGTATCCCTGGTTTGGTCTGGTCTCTGCCATATTACCTGGTCCTCATCCTCGGAATATTTGTATACATTAGTTTTTCCCTATTGCCTTGTTTTCATCGCTGAGACAACGTTATCTTGGTGGTTGTTTTCGCCACACTGACTTCTGGGTGAAATTGCGCTGTTATGGTCTCCCATTTGTACTTCGTGAATATTGGTCTTCTGGCCACAATGCATTGGCAAGGATTTTTTGCAGACGGTTGTTTTATAACTTTTTCTTTGAGTTTTCCATTGTCTGGGAAGACTCTTACCTCTGTGTATCTTAATAGTTTGGCTGGGTAGAGTATTCTTGGATTGGCTTTTTCTCTCAGCTTTCGGCAGATGTTACTCCACTCTCTCCCCTTCGTGGCATCTGCTGATAGATCTGAGCATATCCTTATCCTGGTATTGTGATCGGTGACTGCCTTTTTTCCCTCTAGCTGTTCTTATAATTTTCTCTTTTTCCTTGAAGTTGGATAAGTTAACAATTATGTCCCTTAGTGAATTCTTCCTGGGGTTTAGTCTAATTGGTATCCTCTCTGGTTCCTGCATGATAGTATGATTCTCAATTTTTAAAGTGGAGACTTCCAGGAATTCCCTCGCTACTTTAGCTGTTGATTTCTTTGTTGTGTCTTGTTCTAGTTTCCCAAATATTTGAATATTATTCCTCTTCATAGCACCTGTCATGGTTCTCAAGTTTTCTTCTGCCTCTTGGATTATCTTGTTTAACTCTCATTCCCATTTTTTGAAGTCTGTCTGGTTGTCCTCACAATCACTGGTCAGATTCTCCACCTCTTTTAGTCAATTGGTGAGGTCAGTTATCTTGTTTTTTTGCTTCTATTACCTCCTCCCTTAACTCTACAATTTATCTTTGGTGCATGGACTTCATCCCCTCTATTGTGGTCTTCAGCTAGCTCTTCAATTGTTGCATCCTTATTCTTCACTGCTCCCCTCATATCCTGTATGATTCCAAGCAACATTCTGAAGATTTCTCTTTGTGGAAGATCAGCATCTGCTTCTTCCATGAATGTTGTTAGGTTCAGGACTTCCTCTGATGTTACGTTTTGTTTCTCATGTTTCCTTGTTGAGGGAGTTGCATTAGGTTGCTATCTGTGTGTTGCTTTGGAGGAGCTTGGCACCATATTCCCAAGAAACATGGGAGCACTGATTTTTCTCCCTGTGAGACTGGTCAGAGTGATTTGGGGGACTATCTGTGGCCTTCTGTGGTCGGGGATAAGGCTACTGAGTAGGTGAAGTGCCATGGCAGCTTGGTGTCTGTGAGTACTGTGCATGAACTGTGTGTAGGGCCTAGCTGCAGCCACTGGAACCACAAGTGGATGGCGGGCAGGTACCAAGCTCGGGTGTGGGAGCCACCACCACATGAAGAGAAGGGGATCATTCGCTATGGAGAGTGCCATGGGAGGACAGCTGTGATTTGGCGATTGGCCATGGATGTGAGAGGCTCATCAGGGCAGCAGAGTCCGGGTGTGACAATCAGCCCCCTGGGGGATGATTGGTGGGTGATGGACATAATGGGGTGCATAGCAGCAGAGGCAGCTCAGGCTGGGGTAACCCTAGGATCAGGCCACAGATTCCCCGGGGCTGAGTGAGGCTACTTGGGGGGTGAGATTGCCTCCTTGGCCAAGGAAGAACTTCAGGTTGTTGCAGGAGTTATTAACTTACCTCCGTCCCCCACTGTGCCTCCTGATAGCCATATTCACTCTTTGCCCCAGAGCTCTCAAGGAGATCTAATTACCCAGGTGCCATCTTGCCAGAACTCCTCACCTTTTCTTCATCCTTGTACTCATTATTATTGTCTCCCCATTTCTCCCCACCCTCTCTTGCCATAGATACTGTCTCTTTAGACTTGCCTGTTCTGGATTTCCTATAAAGAAAATAATATATATATTTTTAAATCCCAATAGCAGCAACAAGACAAAACAAACAAGAAAAAGCACACAGAAAACACACAGTCCAAAAGAAAGCAGAAAATAATTTAAAAAATCGAACTAATTCAAAATACATAAAAACAAATGATAAATTCTTATATCTTAAACTAACTATATATGAATCAATCCATTTTGCAATTCACTGTGATAGCAAGACTATTCACACCCATGGTAAATGGCCAGATGGGATTCACTGGTAGCTTAATCCACTGTGGGGACTCTCAAAATAGATGTGGGCTTTCACTGTTATCTATAGCCTTCTGAAAACTGGGTGCTCAGAATTTATGCTCTAATTCCATTCCTCCTCTGACCTTGTATTTTATTATTTAAAATTTTGGTATCACGCAGACTAGTGTGCTTCTTCTGTATGGACTTAACTGACACTTAACTTAGCTGGCTGCTTGTTTTAAGACAATTCTTTAAGACTTCAAGTGCTATTCCTTTTTACAGGCACTCACCGTCTGATTTCTTCATTACACTCTAGTATAGCACTCACATCTTGGAAGTGAGTGAGGATGGTGAGATGGTAGTTCCTGGTGCAGGACATCATGCTTTATAAAGTGGAGAAGCAGAGAAAGAGAGGAAAACTCTCAAGGAGATGGTTTGACACTGTGATTGCAACAATGGGCCAATTGGGAGGACAGTGTAGAACCAGGCAGTGATAACACCTAACAAAAACAATAAGACCCCAAACATGGCCCTTGAACTATTTGTTTCCCACCTCCTATCTAGTTGATATAGTTATATGAGTCTTGTTTTCTATGATTATAAAAATGACATATGTGTTGGATAAGCTTGTGTCGATTTTGCTAGGCCTGGATTCCCCTATGGTGTGATCTAACATAATGTACTTGTCTCCATAATGAGCTCTTCTGTGAGCACCCAGAGAGTTGTGGGAAGATTAGACTAGAGTAGAGTTGTTACATGCCATCAAGTCAGTTACAACCAATAGCAACTCTGCCCAACAGAAGGGAACAACACTGCCCAGTATTGAGGCATCTTCACAACCATTCCTATGCTCCAGTCCATTGCTGCAGCCACTATGTCAACCCATCTCTGTGAAGGTCTTCCTTTGCCAAGCATGTGTCCTCTTCCAGAGACTACTCTTTCCTATCAACGTGTCGAAAGTATGTAAAAGGAAGCATTGTCATACTTGCTTCTAAGGAGCATCCACCCATACTGTTTCTAAGACAGATCAATTTAATATTCTTCACCAGTACCAAAATATAAATCCATGAACTATGTATATATAATTTTGCTGTTCAATCCCATTGAGTGGTGTCATACAGTCGTCAGTGTAATCTGCTCCCTGTTTCCCACTCCCCTACCCTCTCTTTCCATACTCTCATGGACCATTACTCCTATTCCTGTTTCTGAAGGGCTATCTAGCTTGACTTTCATGTACTGAATGATCTTAAATATACCAATAAACATAAGCAAATCTAACATAATTAATGAGGTGAACCAAATAAAAACCATAACAGTAAAGGGAGAAAATATTAAAGAACTAGAGGATAATTATGTTTTTCATCAGTACTATACTACACCCTGGATTTATTGTATGTGAATGGATATATTTGATTGTGTAAGGTATGGAGAAGGAAAAAAACACTATTATAGAAATAAATCAATAAAGCCTCCAGGAGGGTAGGATGGGGGAGGGGAATAAAGGGGATCTGAGATAAATGGGGAGCTGATATCAAGAAGTTCAAGAAGAAAATGTTTTGAAATTGATTTGATAGCAGTTGTACAATACGGCTTGATGTGATGGAATTATGGAATGTTATGATATCTGTTAGAGTTCCCAATAAAATAAATAACTAAACTCTATAGACTAATGCGTGCTTCCAGGGCTTCATCAGTTTGTTGAAATATTTCCATTGTTATTCCATCATTTTCCATAGTCTTGTTTTTAGCTAATGTTTTCAGTGATGCTTGAACTTCTTTCAGTATCAATGGTTCTTGCTCTTAACGCTACCTTTTGAAATTATGGGATGTGACTAGTTCTTTGTGGTACTGTGACTGTGTATTCTTTCCATCTTCTTTTAGCGCTTCCTGCATCATTCAATATTTTGAAAATGGAATCTTTCAACCAGAGGCTTGAATTTTTCTTTGAGTTCTTCCAGTTTCAGATATACTGAGTGTTCTTCCCTTTTGGTTTTCTAATTCTAAGTCTTTGCACATTTCATTATAATATTTTGCTTTTTCTTCTTAAGTTATTCTTTGAAATTTTCTATTCAGCTCTTTGACTCCTCGTTTCTTCCTTTGTTTTAGATACTCTATGATTAAAATCAAGTTTCAAGGTCTCTTCTGACATCCACTTAGATCTTTTCTTTCTTACCGGTCTTTTTAGCGACCTTTTGCTTTCTTCGTGAACAATGTTCTTGATGTCCTTCCACAGCTCATCAGGTCTTCTGTCATTATCGTTGTGTATTTCAAATCTGTTCTTGAAATGTTCTCAAAATTCAAGTGGGAGAGACTCAAAGTCATATTTTAGCTCTCGTGGACTTGTTTTAATTTTCTGCAGCTTTAACCTCACATGAGCTTACATTGAGGAAGTGATGGTCTGTTCCACAGGCCGTCCCTTGTCTGGCTTAACTGCGGATACTGAACTTCTCTGGGGTCTCTTCTCAAAGACTTAGTCCTCTGATTTCTGTGTATTCTGTCTGGCTCAGTACATGTATAGTTGAAAAGGTGTTATCTGCTATAAACTAGTCACTGGTCTTGTAAAATTCTGTCATGCATTCTCCAGTTGTGTTTCTGTTACCAAGTCCATATATTCTGGACCAGTGCCAATAAATCATACACCATTCGCTCCAGGTAGGTATAGTGTAGATCAATTGGCTGGGGGTTAACTGAGATAGTTAAGGTTTATGGTGCCAACCTGGCTGATAAACACATGTGGGGTTAATTGAAGGGTGGAGGGATAAATGGCTCGGTGAACCTCACCTTTTGTGTTCTCAGGTTTCTTGTTTTCTGATGGTTGGATCAAGGTGCAGCTGTCTTAGCCAGTTGCCTGCTTCACCTGGCAAGGCTCACTTCCTGCAAGACATCCCTGAGGAGAAGCCACATGGACCTCCCCCGATGTAGCCCTGGTTGCTAGAGCAGCCGTGTGGAGACCCCTGCCAGCACTGAGATGCTTACACATTCACCACTGACTGAGCTTTCCTCCTGCAGTCGGCGTCATTGTGTGTGTTTTTTGAAATTGAGGAGGACTTTGTAGATTGGGGTCGGACATATGGGCTAAAGTTGGACTTGTGGGCTTGGGCAGCACTGGGTTGGGATGCTTTCTTAATGTACATGTATCCTTTATATAAAATTCTCTCTTATACATATGAATTTCTGTGGAGTTGTTTCCCTAGTTTACCCAGACTAACACAGAACTACATGACAGATGGGATCAAATGGACACAGGAGGTGGGAGAACTGTGGATCTGGGTGAGGACCCCTGGAGGAGGCAGCCCTGTCAGAGAGATGAGGCTGAGTGAGGGGAGGGGCTGCATAGGAGAGGGGAGAGGGAGGTCAAATTTGGCCAACAAAGGTGCATGTCAATTGAGAGGAGGGAAGGTGGGGCTGACCTCCAGGTTGGGGGAGGACAGATAGAGTATGCTTTTAGATGGTGAGGGTCTTTAGTGGTGTACTTTGGGTGGGCAGAACTGACCTGGAGCATCTGGGAGTCTCCCGAGAACCAAGGCTTGGGGCCATAGAGCATTGGGACACTGAACTCTGCATCTTCGGGGAGCATGTCACACTCCAGAAGCTTCATTGGTGAGACCCCCTTTTGGGAACCCGACTAGATGAACTGGACACTACCTCAGACACACTTGTAAACTGAAGACTTAAGCCAAAAAACACATGGTATCTGAGTAAGCAGGAGACAGCTATACCAAGAGTGATGTACTCTTGGTTGGTGGACAAACAAGATCTTGCTACATCGATGTACACCATATTAACAGATGTATTATTCCAGCAATGCTGTGACAGCCATTCTGCTATATTTTGGTTATGCTTGCATATATTAGGTTGTATCAGCGGGGTTCCACCATTGGGAGTCACCCTATTATTAAAACTGTGTTATTTGTTTCTCTGTTTTTTGATAAATGAAAACCAGGGATATTGAGCCTGCAGGGAAAGAAATTTATCAAGGGTTTGGGGTGAGGGATGAAATAGATGGGTGGAGGAGATAAGAAGTAGATGATGTCATGAAACCCAGGAAGGAAAAGTATGTTTGAAGACTGATTATGGATGTAATTGTACACTTATGTTTGACATAATCAAAATATGGAATGTTATTTCCCAAGTTACAGAAAATGATAATTTTACAAAAGCATAGATCCATGAATGAATTCTGGGCTCACACTGAATCCTAGCTCCTGCTTAAGGACAATTAGTTCTTACCTCATGGTCCTTGCTATTCACCTAATGGAATGATCACTGAAAATAAAGGTACTACAGCAAAGTTTGGTGAAGAAAGCAGATGGTGCCTGGCTATCAATCAGAATAGTATCTGGGGTCTTAAAGACTTGTATTCAAACAAGCAGCCACCTAAGTGAAGAGTTAACTAAGAAGCACACCAGCTTGTGTGATCCAAAGATGACAATTACAAAATTACAATATGGTGAAGAGAAAAGCACCAGTGCTAAAATTATGAACACTCAATGTGTGGAGGGCTTTGGAGGACAGGGGGAGCCCCCAACCCATCTACAGAGATCTAGTTAGAGCTACTGGCAGACCCACTCTAGCCAAAGGCAAAAGTCCCCAATGGCCTCAGGCAGTGACCATTGTAACCTTGATTACACTGGATTGAACTCAATATTTGGCCAGTTGACCTCACCATAGACATGGCCTGAATTTGTTCTGGGTGCTAGTTTTTCTTAGCTGTTTCATGACAGAGATTTCTTCCCTGGCTGTTTGATTGTTGATGGTGTGGGATGGGGGGGGGGGAGTCTTCTCTCACACACACATTATTTCTATTTTAATCTTTATACTAATCTGATCTAATCCTTACCACCTTAGTGCAATTTGTTTTTCATTGTTTGCTGTTGGGTTTCCCAACTGTGAAGCACAGGAGGAGTGGAGGTGTAATGATAATAACTGATACAAGGTACTATAGGGAATGTAGGGGTGGATGCTGGGCGATAGGGAGTGAAAGGGGATTTCGGGGGTAAATAATGAAGGTGGGAGACAGGAGGGAGCACTAGTACTGATCCTGATTGTACAACTCAATTTAAAGAAAATTTAATCATGGGGCCAGGGGTGGGGTTCTAAGATAGATATGGTGGTGATTGTATAATTCCTTTGATATGATTGAATGATAGAATTACTCAATTGTATAATATGTAAATTATGTGCAAATACAAATATTGGAAAAGCAAAAACAAAAAGATCATCTATTCTAACTACTGTTTCTTCCTTTGTTTCCACCTTTCACATTCCAATTGCCAATAATTACCAATACACCTTGATAGCATATTTGATCAATTTCAGACTTAAGTCATTAGTAGATTTCTTCAAATTCATCACTTGCTTTTGTGGTTGGTACATGTATTTGAACAACAGTTGTATTGATTAGATTTTCTAGAAGGCATGTAGGTAATCCTATCAAAGACAGACTTCTTCAAAATTGATTTTGCAAGGACTTTTATGATAATGAATGCCATGCCACTTGTGTGCACAGGCATATTTCTACCTCACTCACTACCCAGCTATATTATTATCAGCTACTGCTGCAGTGCCCAAACCCATTACCATGGAGCCAATTCTGATTCATAACACCACTCTACAGGGTTTGTAAGATTGAACATATTTATGGGAGCAGACAGCTTCATCTTTCTCCAACCTGAGCAGCTGTTGTCTTTGAGATGGCAAATGTTCAGTTGTCAGTCCAATGCTTATCCCACAGTTCCATACAAAAAAAACAAAAACAAAACTGCCCAAACCCAGTAACTTATTAAGTGTATTCACACTCCCAAAGGACAGGTAGGCTGGAGTTTGTGTGAGCTTCCGCAGATCTAGCCTGGGCTTAAATTTAGCTGAGATCAAGTCAACTCACATGTCTTGTAGTCCTCCTAGGAAAAACAGCTGTCTGCGCATGTTCTTTTCATGGGGGAAGGCAGGAGCATATAAGAACAAGTGGAAGCCCCTGATACCTCTTACAGGCTTGGCTTAGGGCTAGTCCACTCTCATTTCTGCCAGCCTTTCACTGGGAAGGCTAGTTATATAGCTAAATTCCATATCACTGGAACATACAAATATATTCTGGCCATTCATGTGGGATGTGGTGTATAAACTCACATGGAAAAAGAATATAAATGCAAAATTTGAACATAGGAACAAGTAAATAATGAGGAATAAGAATCCATCCACCACGTGAATATATTTACGTATATATTTATAAAAGGCATCAGGTATCTCTAGTTCACTCTTGATAAGCCTGAGAATGAAAAGAAGCTGGTTGCTGGCTTTAAGCCTTCTAAACACTAGAAATTTTACTACTGAAGCTGTTACGACTGTCGTTAGCTGCTGCTGTACTTGCTCCAGCTCAGACCAATGCTATGGACTGCAGAACACCTCCCCTCCCCCACCCCAGTCCTGGGCATCCTCACACTTGCTCTTATCTTTGAGTCCATTGCTGCAGCTCCTGTACCGATCCATCTTGTTGAAGGTCCTCCTTGTTTTCGCTGCCCTTCTCTTTTATGAAGCAGGGTATCCTTCTGCAAGGACTGGTCTCTCCTCACAACATGTCCAAAGTACACGAGACGAAGTCTTGCCATCCTTGATTCTAAGGAATATTCTGCACATATTTCTTCCAAGATAGAACTGTTGGTTCTTTCGACACTTAATGGCACCTTGATATTCTTTGCCATGATCATAATTCAACATTACATCTTCTTCAGACTTCCTTATTCAATGTCTAACGTTCACACGTATAAGAGGCCATTGAAAATATCATGACTTGAGTCAAGTGCATCTTAGTCCTCAGAGTAACATGCATGCTTCCCCACACTTTAAGGAGGTCTTGTGCAGCAGATTTACCCAATGCAATGTGTCATAGCATCTCCATATTGCTGCTCCGTGAACATTGACTTGGTATCCAAGCAAATTGACATCCTTGAAAACTTTCTCTTCTCCATTTATCGTGGTGTTACCTATAGGTTCTGTGAGGAGGAGTTACACTGAGTTGAGTTCAGAGTGAAATCTGCAGTCCTTGGGCTTCATCAGCCACAGCCCATTACCTTCTCGCTGTCAGCAAGCAAGGCGGTGCCCTCTGCATAAGGCAGGTGTTAAAAAGCTTGCCTCCAGTTCTGATGCCACATTCTTCTTCATACAAGCCAGCTTCTCTGATGATTTGCTCACCATAGAGACTAAATAAATATGGTACGATAGCATGACACTGACACGCACCTTTCCTGATTTTAAACCATGCAGTCTTCCCTTGCTCTGTTTGAATAACTGCCTCCTGATCCATATAGAGTTTCTGAAGGGGCAAAATTAAGTGTTCTGGAATTCTCATTATTCTCAGGGCTAGACGTAATTTCTTATAGTGTACACAGTCAAATGCCTCTGCAAGGTCTCCAATGCTTAAACCCAATAAACATAGGAAAACAAAAGAGCTTTGGGGGCTTTTGATAAAAATTGAACTTTTTTCATTCACTACATTGTATTGATGTATTGTTAGAGATAAATGATGAATGATATAATTCAACCAGTCATAAAAGAGACTGACTTTTTAAAAACTACAAGTAGAGCCATTTAGGGATATCATTTTTTGAAACTTCATTTGGTCCTAAATAAGATTGACCATACAGAAAAATGGGCCATTTTTTTTCAAAAGATTCTAAAATCATCACACTCTACCCCAAATAAGAGAACTCAGCTCAAAAACAGGAGGTGAAAACCTACTATTTTCTGCTTTAGTTGTGGGCTTGGTATAAAATACTTCCATTTGCCCAAGGTCAAAAATAAAACAAAAGTGAATCTCAGATCTAGTTTATTCAGGCCAAGCAAGAGCTTCTTCAAGACTGAAATATTTATTCTCCGCCTAGATTACCAGACAGCAGGAGTAGGAAATATAAATCTTGTGTAACCAAATAGCTATTTCCCTATTAAAAGACAATAGAACACATTGATAAAATAATGCCCTCGTTGAGGGTCAGCTAAACACCTGACCTTTGCCCTTTGGAAGGTTTTGGAAATGGTATCATCTTAAAACAGTTAGGATTTTTCTTTATCTCCCCAACGCTTTGGACAGAGAGACCATGGGATTAATTATATACTGTGAGCAACCATTCATGAATATTTAACATGCTCATCTATACTTAATGAATAAATTTGCATTTTGACACTATTATTTAATGTGCTTTAAGAAAATACTGCTCATTACCTTTCAATTTTGTAGATTAGTTGAATGTAATCAGAATGATAAGGCAGGAGAGATCATATTATTTAAATAACATTGTTTTTTATAACCATTTCTGCTTCTGTGAGTTTTTTTCTCCTTTCCTTTTTCGTTTAAGCAACTTGGTTTATTTTATTCTATTCTGGCTGTTCTGTCTTAATCATTTTGCCTCCACACTTCTTGCAGAAGAGAATTTCTTTAGTTTCATGGAAAAACAATGCAAATTAAATAATCAGTGTTTTGCTTCCTTCTGTGTCTTCTGTATCAGGGCATTCTCTCATAAAAGATCCCAGTGCAATTGGCAGTAATTGTGTCCTGGGCTTGCGGGCTCGGCAAGGCTGCAGGGACTCGCACAGCACGCAGGGGGTGTCACATAGCTCACGGTCATGACCAAAACTGAAAGGCACACTCGCTGCCTTCAAGCAGCTGCTGCCTCTGTCTGTAGGAGTAGAAAGCCCAGTCTTTCTCCCACGGTCATGACCAAAGTTCTCTGAATTTCCTAAAGACAGAGAGACCCCCTCGTGGTCAGGGCTGAGGAAAACTGGCTAACCGGAAAGGATACTGGGTGAGACATGCTTACATGTTTATGTTTAGTCTTTGCGTCCTTGTGAAGGGATTTCTATCAAAGGAATGAATATTTCACTAGTGAGGCAAACACATCAATGCATTCAGCTTAGGGAGTTCGGACTTGCGAACAGGCCTCCAAGGACTCTATTCTCATGAAAGTCCCATGTTCTTTCCCAAAGGAAGAGAATGCTATGACCAATGGCGGAGTTCTTAGGAATCATAGTTAAGATTGCCCAAAACGATACGAAGAAAATTGGACTACGGCAAAAGGAAGGGGAGACAAAAGAAAATGTAGAAGCAACACACTGCCATCAGTTGCTTATGTATTGCGTTATTTTCCTAGAGCTGATATAACCAATGAAGGCTTAGAACAACAAACGTTCCATCTCTCACAGATCATGATGCTAGAAGTCTGATAGGTAAATCGGTCAGCAGGGTCATGCTTTACCTGAAGAATTTATGAAAAGCTCCTTCCTGGTCTCTTCGGGTTTCTGACATTCCTTGACTGTGGCATCATAACTCCAATCTCTGCCTCCAGCATTGTTCCCCATGGGCCTGTCTTACATCTCTCATAAGACTACCACTCCTATGGGATTGGGGCCCCTTATACTCCAGCATGACTTCATGTTAATATAACTAATTACATCTGCAAAAATACATAAGATCATTTTCACAGGTACCAAGTTTAGGACTTAAATGTATCATTTAGGGGAAACATATCAACACATAACATATTCATAACCTTAATTTTTCCTTACTTTGTGAGTTCAGCTGGGTTGACTAGAGAAACAAATACAGGGATACTCATCTAAGTGTAAGAAAGAGCTTTATATCAAGAGGTCATTATATATCAAGAAAGCATCCCAGCCCAGTCCAACTCCAGTCCACATGTCTAATACAAGTGAATAAGTCCTTTTTCAAACTCCCGAAGCCCCATGCAATGAGGCAGAATGCAGGAACATCACAGGCCGATGGGTGCGACGTCTGAGAATCCAATGACCGTGGCTCTGGCAGCCCTCTGAGCGACGTGACAGCAGGAAGGTGAAGGCAGAGAGAGAGGGGAGGTTCCCAGGTCATTCTTTGTGAGACCATGCCCAGTAGGAGGCGCTGTCAGGCTTTGACCTGATTGACAGGCTAGACTCCATCATCATCATCATCATTCAATACCATCATCATTAACATTTGCACTTTGCAAATGAGGAAAGTGAAGCTCAGACAAGTGGATGTAGATAGTGAACATTAGCGTTGGAATTTGACTCTGGGTCTGCCTGATTCTAAAGTGTACATGCTTTCCTAGATTCTCAATTCATTGGCGTTTTAAAGGGCTTTGTGGTCAAACTCTACCTTGATAAAGCGCTGCCTTTTAAACTGACTATATCTACTATGATCGGTTTTACAATGCTGTCTGTCCAGTGGCAAAGCTAGTCACATCCCTGGGTTATGGCCAGAGGGATTCGTTGGAGGCTTGATTCAAGTAAGGACCCTGAAAATGGATCTTGGACTTCCACTGTCACCCACATCGCTTTCTGCAAGCTCTAAAAATGTCCCCTCCTTTGGATTTAGATTTCATTATTTGCCACTCTTAGATCACACAGGCTGGTGTACTTCTTCCTTGTGGACTTAGTTGACACCTCCGTTTAAGGGCTGCTTACTTTTAGACGAGACTTTCAGGCCTGAAAGTTTTTCTCTCTGATAACTGGCAGCACCATCTGATTTCTGAATATGGGTCATAGTTCCCATGTCTTCGGTTATCTCTTCATGAGAGTGAGTATCAAGTAGGGCCATGTCATAAGAACAAAGTGTTCTTAGGTTGGGGCTAGAATTAAGTGCAAGCCCCAAATCCATTTATATATCTATGGTTTATATGTTGCTGATTCAATTCAGAGACATCGTTGTCATTTTATGACAGTTGTTGCATCAGGTGAAATAGAGGTCATTAATAACAGTAACAAGCTCTGCTGTCATTGTTAGGCACCATCCAGCCCCTCAGTTGCTACCCTGTGCCCAACAGAATGCTACACCGCCCTGTGCTGCGCTATTCTAACACATATTCTTGAGCCCATCAATGAAGCCACTGTGCACATCCTTCTTGTAGAAGGGTTTTCTCATGTTCACTGCCCCTCCACCTTACCAAATATGATGTCCTTTTCCAAGGACTAGTTTCCCCCGACATGTCCAAAGGTACATGAGATGAAGTTTTGCCATCCTTGCCTCTAAATATATATGTATAATAAATATAAATATAGATATGAATAAGCAACAGAGTAAATGCATGTTAATTTTAATACTAGTTCATTTTTTGTTTAGTTAAAGTGATTGCCTTGTTTAAAGTGTTTTGGCATGTTGAAATATTGGAACAATTAACCTTTTGTGCTAAATTTAAATACCCAATTGATTTTAGATTTATGATTTCTATTGGAAAGTCTACAAAAATTTGAACTAGTTTCAAACACATTGGAATATTCAAATGAATTGAAATTTTTTAATTTGGAAGTTTAAAACAATATATTTATTTTATCCATTTATTATATATTAAGTGAGAATACATTTATTCTATTCATTTATTATATATTAAATGAATGAGAAATTACTCAAATATTTAGGGAGATATTTCCTTTGAGGGGTATTTTTTTTCGGGTTTGTAAATACTTACAAAGAAAAATAAATGTATGTAATACGTACCTGAAGTTCAAAGACTACTTCTGTCGCTGTTAGATAACATCAAGTTCTGATTCACGGTGACTCTCGTACAACAGAGCCAAACACTTCCCCGTCCTGAGCCACCCTCACAGGTCTTCCTATGTTTGGGCCTATGGGTTCTGCCAGGGGCCCATCCATCCTGTTGGGCTGGTCCTCTTTTTCACAGCCCGCCCTCCCCTTTGTCATGCACAAGCTCCTTCTCTGGGACTGGTGTCTCCTGACAATATGTCCAAAGGAGATAAGACAGTCTCTCCATCTTTGTTTCTAACGACCATTCTGGCTGTTCTGGCCAGATGTATTTGTTCCTTTGGCAGTCCCTGGTACTTCCAATATTCTAAAAATAGTTAATTAATTGGGTTTATAAGTGGGACTGCTTGTTTACAGAGTGGGAGTCCCTAAGTGGCCCAAACGATTACGCTGTGGATTATTCACCCGATGTTTGCCCATTCGAAATCCCCAGAGGCTCCTCAGGAACCCGGCCTGAGGATGTGCTTCCCAAGGTCACAGCCTTGAGCGTCCCGGGGAGCAGTCCCCCTGTGGACCTATGGCGCTGCCATGAATCAGAATCAACTTGATGGCAACTGACAACCACAATCAGTCAGGATTCAATCAGGAGATAGACATCACTGCCAAACCTTCACACGGCAATTTCAATATAAAGCGCTATTATCTCTATCAGAGGATTTGGAATGAGACTGTCTTAGTCGTCTCCCGCTGCTGACATAGAAACACCACAAATGGTAGCTTTAAGGAACAGCTATTTATTTCCTTCACAGTTCAAGAGGCTACATATCCACATCCAGGCGTAGTTATAGGAGAGAGTTCTCAGGGTCCATGGTTGAAAGCCTGCCTTGGCATCCGTCTTCACCGGTGTCTGGCTTCAGCTATTGCACTCCTTTTATAGCACAGAACTTGCCCGACTCTGGTGTGAATTTATTAACATAACTAAAGAAAATCCCACTGAGTACAGGAGTGGTAGTGGGTTATATGATGGCCTATTAAACCCCAGGTCAGCAGTTCAAAACAACCAGCTGCTCTATAGGAGAAAAATGAGGTTTTCTGCTCCCTAAAGATTTTTATGGGTTCCCAAACCTATTTGACCTACCTTTACAGGAAATAAAGGAATTACTCAAAGCCCCACTGGCCATTACAAATACTTGCACTATAATCCATAATCCAGGATAAATGTAGGTATCTGCTCTTACAGTCCCTCTCCAAGCATTCCAGAGTCAACGTCAGAAAACACTTTCAGCCTCCTTGGCAATCTGAAGGGGTAGTTCTAATCTGCCCTAAAGAAGCACTGTGAGTCAGAGTCAACTCAGTGGCAGAACACTTGAGTTTTGAATTATAAAAAAATTATTTAAAAAATTATAAAAAAAGAAAATCTCTTTTTTCTAAACAGATGCAGGATTAGGACTGCAACACTCATTTGAAGGAAGGGATACAATTCAATCCAAAACAAAGCAAGGAGTTCTTTGTTTAATAAGCAACAAAGAGAATTCTGAAGACTGGGGAAGTTGTAGTGTGAAGAGCAGTCATTCCTTTGGGAGAGATGCACCCAGGACCGAGATTCTTTTGCAAAGGCAAAGTCAGGGTTCATTGGAAGGCAGAAAAGTAGCCGTGGTGCTGTGTGGTAGAACATTCTGGAAAGCCTCCCTAAAGGAACTTTCCAGCATCTCACCCTCTCAGAGGCCCTGCAGTGTCTCTCTGGAGGCATGGTGCTGTAACTTCCTGAGAGTGCTGGGGGAGGCTTCTGGCTGCTGGTTGTTGCTGACTGCGGCCGTGCCCCGCTGGGGCCTGGATCTGAAGAAGCCGCTCAGTCTACAAAAGACAAGTGCTGAGGAAAGCGCATACATGGCAAGGGCCTGCAAGGGAAGCCATCACTCTGCACTGAAGGAGCCGGACATTGGCGAAATCATGCTGGCTACAATAGCTTAGGCACGCAGCAAAGGTGTGCATGCTCCAGAAGTGCCCCCACCCCAAGAGGAACAAACTGGAACCAGGCTGAAAAGCCCACTGCTGACAAAGCTTAGCATCATGCTGTCTGCAAAGGCAAAGGCCCTTTTAGGATCTACTTTTGTAAGTAATGAAGAGTGGAAAGTGATCCAAGAGCTTATAAACTGACCAGCGTTACAAGGTATTTAATCTGTTTAATTTGATTTAATTGACATTAATGCGTTTTTTAAAATTTTATATCAAAAATTAAAAATTGATAAATAGAATGTTCAGATTTATGATGCACAATTTTAGTAAACTAAGATTAATATAGGCGTACTGGTGGTGTCGTGGTTATAAGTTGGGCTGCCACGAAAACGTCAGCAGTTCAAAACCACCAGCAGCATCAGGAGTGAAAGATGAGGCTTTCTATTCCTATAAAGGGTTACAGTCTTAGAAACTCACAGGGCAATTCTACCTTGTCCTGTAGGGTCACTATGACTTGGCATTGGCTTGATGACAGTGAAAATTAATATTGAATCAAAGTTTTTATATGCAGTTCTTTCTATGTTGAGAAGCTAGCCAGGAGTAGTTAAGCATTTCACATTGATAGTGGGGGCCTCAGTTACCCTGAGGGGTCCTACCAGTAGGTGGAGTTGAAAGCAAACTTCAGTCCATCCATGCAGTGAAGAGAGGAGGATGGGTATGCCAGATAAAAACAGAAAAGCAATTGAGTGTCTTAAGGGAACTCAGACATTCTGAGCAGAAGTCTTGGGAAACAATAAGAAGTGTAAGCAAGTGCAGAGGAAATGAAGGGATCTCTGGATAAGTGCATGGAAGTGTGTCCCTTTGCACTAGTCTCCAAGAGAGGCCATGAAAATTGGAAATATACTATTTCTTAGAGTATATCTTTTTCCCTTTCTAGATTGCATTTCTCTTTATGAGATTCTGTAGTGAGACAATTTGTATAGTCCTGGAATTTATTCTGATTTCACTGAAGAAGTATGAAGCTTGACTAGAGTTTTATTGAAAACAAGTGGTCTATGACAGCCATTCCAAAGCGAGTGACACCAGCTGACCGGAGCTAACTAACTGCCTGTCATGCTGCCGTTGGGGTAGAAATACCACCAGTGAGCGGCTTAACAGAATAAACACTTATTTTCTCGTATGTCAGGAGGCTAGGCGCCTGAAATCAGGATGACTTAGGAGGAGGGCCTTCTCTGCCTGCTTTAACTTCTCTGAGCCTTGTATTTTTCAGTTTGTTGCCATCTATTTTCCCCAGATGAGTTTGTTTGTGTGTCAAATCGGTTGCTTTTATAACTTGGGAGTGATTAGGTTTAGTATAATCCCATGTTGATGAACATAACAAAGAACCCCTATTCCCAAATGAGATTACATCCACAGATATGGGGGTTCAAATTTCATCCTATATTTTATGGGGACCCCAATCCAGGCATCTCTGGCAGTCACTGGGTCCTCATTTATACAGCATATGACACAGTCCCGGCTGTGGAGGGAGGAGGGGCGACCCTGTCATTACCTCTACAGCAGAGGTTCTCAATTTATGGATTTCGACCCCTTTGGGGGTTGAATGACCCTTTCATAGGTGTATCCAATTCATAACAGTAGCAAAATTACAGTTATGAGGTAGCAACAAAAATAATTTTATGGTTGGAGGGCGGTCACCACAACCTGAGGAACTGTATTAAAGGGTCACAGCATTAGGAAGGTTGAGAACCACTGCTTCAGAGGCTGTGATTGCTACATCTATGTCCACTACACATTCCCAAGTAGGGGTGGAATCAAGCCTGTCAATCAGATACTACACACATTTAACCTGATGCTATATGTCCTTGAGGGTATTGCCTTCTTATAAGCAGGGACCCTGGGGCCCACACTCTCTGTCTGTGGTTACACAATCTGATGTCAGTTTGGGACTTGAGAACATTAAGAGTGAATGGGTGGAGTTTAGTCTGTCAATTGGGTCATAGCCAATGAGACCTCTGTGTGGGCATGGCCTTCTCCTGAGGATTCTGAGAATTCTGGTTTTCCTCCCTGGAGGTGGGAGATTTTCTCTCTCTCTCTCTCTCTCTCTCTCTTCTCATTCCCTTGGAGGCTCTCTACTGACAAGGCTGACTCCCTGAGAGACATTACGGACAAGGAGTCTCATGGAGCCTGAGGAACCACGTGGAGAGCCCTGCCAATGCTGAGATGCTCACAACTCCCCTGGATCCACAAGACCTTCCACCCACTGGCCTGTGATCTTCCTGCATTTGGCATCATTGCATGTGTTTCATGAGTCTGAAGAGGAATTTTTAGATTGGTGGCAGTCATATGGGCTAATATCGGACTTATAGACTTGCTCTGGACTGGGCTGGGAGGTTCTCTTAAGCAACATTTACTCTCTATATGAAGCTCTTTCTTATAAACATATGAGCATGTCTATGAATTTGTTTCTCTAGTCCACCCAGACTAACACTCTGCCTCTCCCCTTTTACCTGCCTGCTTGCTGGCCACCCTGAGCACTGCTGGAGCCTGGTAATGCTTCCACTGACCTTGGACCTGCAGGACTCTGCACTCACTGCTCTCTGAACTTCCTGTGGCTACGTGAGTCTGAAGAGGGACTTATGGACTAGGAGCACACTTATGGACTTGAGTGGGGCTGGACTGGCACTCCGTCTTGCTATGCAATCTTATTCTTGATGCAAACTCTTTCTTATACATACACTAGTGTCACTGGATGTGTTTCTCTAGTCAACGCAGTCTAACACAGTGCTCATCCTTAACATCCATCTCTTCCTCGCCCAGACCAGGCTCTAAGGAAAGAAACAATTCTGAATGAATAAAGTGAGAGATCAATTCATCTGAAAGATTGATATTAGAGGTTGGGTACTTGGGTCTACAGACCAAATGAACTAGTTATTATTTTGTCCCAATTTACACAGACTTACCCATCCACAGTCATGGGAGCAAAGCGGAGCAGAATGTACACGTCCTGCCAGCAACTGCCTTTCCTAGACCCCGGGGAAAGGAAGGGGCATACACCACGCGAAGTCACTGCGTCCACGTGAGTTAACTGGAGAACTCATTCCTACATGAATTTTCACCTTATGGAAACACAGCCACAAAATGATGCTCTCCTGACATTCCCCAACACATGAGTCGTTTAGAGTTACAGTTATTCCTCTCATAGAAGAGATCACTCCCTGCTAATCACTACTGACCAATTAAGCTTTCCCTCTAGAAAAACAGGAGCGGGTCAGGCCAGTTCAGGAGAGTACGAGATTTGCTTCCATTCCACCCTAAATTATGTTGAGTCATCATTAAGCTTCAGGTCAGCTGTTCTGTAATGATAATAAATGACAACCTAAAGGTGTTCTAATAATGCGAAGCTAGCCTTATTTGAATATACAGCTTCTTCTCTTATGAAATTCCAAAGAGAAATGAAAATTCAAGATTGAAGTCCTATTGCTATTGTTGTTATTGTTAGATGCTGTTAAGTAGGTTTTGACTCATAGCAACTCTACATAGAACAAGAGGAATATTCTGACTGGTCCTGTACCATCCTAACAACGTCTAATTGGACCCCCATGAAAACCCACAAATGAAGGATCAGGGAAGACACTACGCTGCTGAAGGTAGCCAGCTACAGAAGGAACTAAGCTCTCCCTGGTCCTTCGCCCAAACTCACTAAACAGTGTATCTTTAATGGAGGTCTTCAAGGAAACACGAACAAAGTGCCCTCCCACCACAAACATACACATTCAGTAGACCAAACCTCCTTTCCTGAAGTCTGCAAAGTGAAGAACGAAGAAAAGTTCATAACACTCACAGAACTTTACATTTACCCCACTTATATTTCTTGATAACACTGCCACATTTTGTAGGCATTTAGACCCACCCCTTCTCAAATAATTCCCTCTTCCTGTGCTCCATTCACTAAGAACCCTCTAGCTGAATTAGAATGTTAATCTCCCCCCCCACCACCAATCCGCGAATCCTTCCATCCTGTCACTAAATCTCAACTTCCAACACATGGGGTTGCTTTGAGTTCAAATTGACTCAATGGTACCTAGCAAGCACAGGCCTGATTAGGTGCCTCCTTCTATTCTCCCAGTGACTGGTAAGTTCTGAGTTAGGCTTCAACGTCAGCAGTTGAAAGCCACCCATCACTCTGAGGAAAAAAAAAAAAGATGAGACTTTTTGCTCCAGTAAAGGATTACAGTGTCAGACACCTGATACGGGATCACGATGAATCAGAATTGACTCAGTGGCAGTGTGCATATGGATAACTCATTTCTTTTACAAAGTCCACTGCCATTGAGCCAATTCCAATTCCTGTAGGACAGAGTGGAACTTCTCAGGATTTCTAGGGCTGAAAATCTACCATGGACAAGTGGTAGGCTCGAACTGCTGACCTTGCCGTTAACAGTCCAACACGTAAAGCACCACACCATCAGGGATCATTTTCTTTTACAAAGTACTATTACCTCAGTACAAAGCACAAGACCACTGCTTCAAAGCAAGAGACCGGAACCAAAAGTCCAAGGATCAACAATTCCATAACCTTGGATGGAAGTTATCTTCTCAAACTAGGGTGTTTCATACTCAAGTTCAAGGGAGTACATCAGTTCCTTACATCTGCTACAAATGTGTTTCAGATAAATCCGAGTTCACATATGGGGGTTCCACCTTAAATCCTTCTGGTATGGCCTATGCTTGTTGATTTGCACCTCTAAAGAACAGTCTCTTCCTTGCTTCCTTCTGGCATGTCTTAGTCTGGTAGGCATGGTTCTGCCTTTTTCGTTTAAATAGTGCCAGTCATCAAAGTGTTTAACTGTACTAGTCAACAATTCATTTGTTGCAGTCTGATAAGCAGGCCAAATGGTACAATTTCCTTTTCTAAATAGCATTTCACGTTCTATACCATTGGCTAAAATAATGACACTGTCAATAGAATCAACTTATGGGCATGATCTATAATGTTCTCTAACATAAAATGATAATGATATCTCTAAAGTGAACCAGAGATATATGAATAGATTTTGTGCTCCCACTAAATTCTATCCCCAACTTAAGAACAATTGGCTCTTATGACAGCGACCTCCTTCTGAACAGCCCCAAACACTCTCTATTTTGAGTCTACATGCAAAAAGAAAGGAAATCACACCAGGGGATGTACAGTCCTTGTTTCAGCCTGCCTTTTCCTTGGCGTGTGGGAGAATCATTTAGAGGGTAAAAGCACAGTGATATCTGTTTGTTCTGTGTGAGAAATACACTCCCAAGATCAACGGAACCTAGGGATGAAAGTCGGGCGGATGCATGGTTCCTGACCTCTCTTGCTGCTTCTGCTGGCAAGCACGTTGGTAGAATGGAGACGTTTCTGCAGGTATTATCCAGGTGTTCTCGATAGATGTCCACAGGCAGTTGCATTGGCAGCAGATAAGACAGAAAATAGAAGGTACCAGAGTCTGTTCTTAAGTTCATAACTCAGCTGGCGACCTCATGGCCAGATACTCTCACGGGGATCAATTAAGAGTGGTATTGAGAGTCATTCCGATCCTGTCCAAGTACCTGCGCCCTGATCTTCCTGACCATTATGAAAACAACCTGCCCTGTCTTAAATCTCTTCTTTCCTTTTTATTGTGAATGCACACACACACACACATCACATTTGTCTTTTCAATCCTTACTTACACGTCCTACAAGACCCTCAATGCCCACCGTGGCTGCAATGATGGGCTGAAATCAGCAAACAATTCCGAGGATGTCACAGGACCAGTCAGTGTTTCGTTCCGCTCTTCAGAGGGTGGCTATCAGCTGGAGCCAACTGGACAGCGTCTAACAACAACAAAGTACACTTATATCACAACAGATATCAAAACATATATTTTCCAAAATGTGTAGGAAATTCCATTATCTTTTTATCCAAGTGATTCATACACTCACATCCACAATATGTTCTGTGAAATAGGACATTATATAATTTGGACATTGTGCAAATACCATATTATATACAAGCAGTCTATAGATTATGAAGGGATTCCATTCCTACTTTTAAATCAAAATTGTATTTAAATTGGAACAGTTAGGTACAGTTGATATTTCAAAACAGACCAAAGTTTTGTCTTAGCATATATTGATAGTGTAAATTTCTGTATATAAAAAAATTAAGGAAGCACTTCCAGATGCCCTAAAACCTCTTTAACATAAAAAGTCAGTAATAAAAATCTTAATAATGTTTTACTGTTGCAACAATGTGGCTCCTATTTGTTATTATTAAACATATTTATTAAACTTATAATTATTAAAATTATTATTGCTGTATTCAACTCAGAATTTTAATATAATAGGTTTGATTGTAGTTACAACTATGGATTTTACCCAAAAGGATTTTTTGTGGCACATATGAAGGGGTACCCCCCAAAAAGATATTCTTTTCAAAGTTATATATTTAACTTAAAAAAAAACAACCCTTCACCTTCTAAATACTCTCCATTACACTTAATACATTTGTCAAATCTGTGATTCCATCTTTGGAAATATTTTTCAAACTCATCTTCCTGGATGGCTGACAGAACCTCCCTCATTTTTAATTCACCTCTTCTATGTGGTCAAATTGCTGTCTTTTCATGTCCTGCTTCATTTGTAGAAACAAAAAGAAGTCGTATGTAATTAGGTCAGGTGAGTAAGGGACATGGGGCAAGAGAGGCATGCTGTCTTTTGCCCCAAACTGGCACTCAGAAGCCTGCAAGCTTGTGCATTGTTGTGGTGGCAAAACCAGTCACCTGTCTGCCACAAACCAAGCCTTTTTTTGGTCGTACGATGTTATGCAATCTTTTCAGGACCTTAAAATGCAAAGCTTGATAAACAATCTGACCTGGTGGAGTGAACTCCAAATGTACTATGCTCCTCACATCAAAAATGCAAATGAGCATCGCATTGATCTTTGATTTCACTTGGAAGAGGTTTTTGGGGGGTGAGGTGGCAGTGGCACCCTCCGCTGATTTGACCGATGCTCGCTTTAGGGGTGTAAGAACAGCACCCATGGCTCCCCACCAGTAATGACCTGGAAAAAAGTCTGGGTCTCTTCAGAGCAGTTCTTTCAAAGCACAGAATGTTGCCAGTCGATGCTTTTTTCCTGGTCAGTCAGAACCCAAGGCACGAATTTCAGTGTCCTTTCTCATTCCTAAATCTGCCATTAAGCTCCAGTATAGTCTAAACAACTTCCCCATCTCTTCAGTGGTCTGTCATCAGTCTTAGAGCACAGGTGCACGAATTTTGTCGACATTTTTGTCCATTCCGGAAGTTGATTGATTGCCAGAATGAGGTTTGTCATCAATCAATACTTCATCTTTTTTAAAACAAGAAAACCACGCATACACTTGATTTTTTCCCAGAGCGCTGTTCTTGTAAGATGTGTTCAACATCACAACAGTTTCTGCAGCATTTTTCCTAAAGAGGAAAAAAAAATCGTAATTGCACGCTGTTCTCTTATGTCGGCCTACACCAAAAAAAAAAAACAAACAAATGAGGTTTGAGTGCAACTGCTGTGATGAAAACATTCCTTGTGACTAAAGAGAACCTCCATAGTGACGTCACTGGTTGCACTAACTTCGAATGAGTTGCTGGATGCTCGCCTAGCAAGAAAAGTGCATACTACATACTTGGGATGGGGGGTGGGGGGAGGGGGGTTACCCCATGTAGATGCTAAATATAGATATGCTTCCAAAATTTGGGGGGAAATTCCATTATCATTTTAATCAATTGTTTGATACACTTTTCAAAGCCCAATCATACATGCAGGGTTTAATTCTCTTACCACGTCTGGTCATAATTCTGAGAAGTGATGCTGGTACAATGCAGGTTTCACCAACCACAGAGGTTGTGGGTTTGAAGGCCCTCTATGACAGGAATCCTGTTAGAAGTAGCTTTCATTGCCGGTCTTGAGCATTCTACTCCCTCATGCTTCATGCCACCTCTTTTGTTTTTTCCTACTTTCTCCCTGGGCCAGAACTATTTCTTTTTTTGAATTCCTTTATAATTTTGGGTTCCCCCATGGTCTTTATCCCTGGAAAGGACCTTAACCATCTTCCTGATTTTTCTTCATCTGATATGGAGGACCTCCAAAGTTACTGCCATTGAATCCGCTTCAACTCATTGCTAACATGGGATTGGGCCCTGGGGAAATGAACAGTACATGTTTTTGACAAAGTGGATCACACATTGGACTGCTCACTGGAAGGTCAGCAGTTCAGAAGCTCCAGGCACTTCATGGGAGACAGACAAGTTTCCCTGCTCCCATAGACAGTCAGTTTCAGAAATCTACCGTGGCTGCCCTTTCCTGTTCTGAGTCAGGATCGACTCCATGGCAGGGAGTTTGGGTTTCTTTGCCCAGTTGTTGAGGTCCTCATTTTTGTGGGGGAGGGCACCTAGCGATATTAACAATATAAACACTCAAATTACTTCAGTCTCAGTTAAGTGCTTCCCAGCTTTGGCATTGTCTTGAATGGTCCTTTGCTATGTGACAGCTCTCCTGACACTAACTTCAAATGTAAATTCTGGGAACTGGCATTGCCAGACCCAGCAAAGATAGCTAGTTGTTCCCTTTCATTTGAAGGTGGTGAGCTTTTTGGCAAAACCAAGATAAATTTTTCTTTAGAGTTTACAAAATTTAAGGCAATCGCCTAACACCTTTCTCAGAAGCAAAAACCAAGGTGAGGTGGGGTAGGGGGAAGAGGTGATTGCTTAAGTCAATCTTACCAATAGCCATGTCACTAAAAACATCTCCTAAATTTATAATCAGCATCTGTAATCACTTTCAAATTCGTGGAAGGAGGACAATTCATTCAACAAAAGAGACTTGGGCGGAGTGGGGGGTGGGGATTGCTTTAAAAAATGCCTCAATCACAGATCAAAACACAAAGCTTGATTTGCTTATCCACTTACATTTTTATCTTTTTATAAATCCTTAATATCAGGATAGCATCATAGCCCCGAGATAAATCTATCTCTGACAAAGCAGAGATAATTATGTCATTATATTTATGAGTGCTGGACCACAGTGTGGCTGTATAGTATCAGAATCTCAAGGTTAAGTACAGTGTTAGTCATTGGGTTCTAAAGATAGCAATGGTCCTTCTTGAAATTCACCATGCTTTTCATGTAACTTCTGGTAATTTTCGCCAAATATGTAAGGTTTTCTAAATTGGTATTCAACTCGCTGAACCTTGGACCTGGAGGTGACCTGTGAAGTGCTGGTGTTTTTGTATAAGTTATATAACTTGCTCTAACCAAGATGATATTTTTTTCCATGTGACTTATTAACACTACAGAACTTCCAAG
Source organism: Tenrec ecaudatus (assembly GCF_050624435.1). Lineage (NCBI taxonomy): Eukaryota > Metazoa > Chordata > Mammalia > Afrosoricida > Tenrecidae > Tenrec > Tenrec ecaudatus. The sequence continues at coordinate 106,160,366 of NC_134530.1, forward strand.
CTGTGGGGTTAATAAGGGTACTTCTGGCATGTACTCAAAGGATTCTATTTTTGGCAGGCCCCAAACCCACTTACCAAAGGAGAGTACCTCATCTGAGAATCTACATTTCATAAAATATACTAAATCCCTAAACAAGTTAGAGTCTTTTGAAATGAAATTCATCCCAGAAGCATTTCCTTCTGTCCAAATTTAGAATCATCTTTAACACTTCTCAGCATCTCCCTCCCATCACCCTCTTCACCACCCCTACTACAACCACAATCCAAACTAATTAAGAAATTATGTCCCATTCTATTCCTTTGAGAGCCCTGGATGTCATAAACACCACTCACGGGTGATAGATGACAACCCTTGTTCCATTTTAAGTTGCTGAATCATAGGGGGGCTTTTAAAATAACAAATCCACCCAAGAGAATCAGGGTGATGAGCTTAAGACTGGCACTAGATGAAAGGGAAAATTCAAACCATACTTTCAGCTCTCTAAGTTATTGCTGAGATAGAAGGTTCTTACAAGCTATTTAGATTTTGAGACCAATGCCTCTATTTTGTAGAAGAGAGATGCTAAACTCTGAGAAGGTGAAGACCTCATTGTAGCATGGGCCAGAGCACCGATTTCCTAAGGAAGCCCCCTCATGGGGGCTGTCGTAGATGGTGGGTCACTTGCTCTTGACCTACCTAATGTTGCATACCATGGGCATGGGACAAAGGGACAAGATTTGAGGCAACATGTGCAGGCCCTCAGTCTCCAGGACATGGAGGTCATTATACAAGTCTGAAGACCCCTTCCATATTTATGGTTATTAGGTGCCAACTCATAGCAACCCTTTTTGACAGAGAAGAACTGCCTTCTAGGCTTCTCTGGGCTGTAACATTTATGAGAGCAAATCACCAGATCTTGTTCCTGAAGAGCTGCATAGTGAGTTTGAACCACCAACCTTTGGGTTAGCAGCCTTGAGCTTAACCATTGCACCCTGAGAGCTACTGTGTTAGTCTGGGTACTTTAGAGAAACAAATTCACAGAAACTCATATGTATAAGAGAGAGTTTTATATAAAGGTTAAATGCACATAGAGAAAACATACAAGCCCACAAGTCCAACATTAGCCCATCTGTCTGACACCAATGCACAAAGTCCTCCTCCATCTCACAAAACAGACGCTATGATGCCAACTGCAGGAGGAAAGCTGAATCAATGAATGTGTAAGAATCTCAGCACTGGCAGGGGTCTCCGCACGGCTACTCCAGCACCCAGGGCTGCATTGGGTGCATCCATGTGGCTTCTACTTAAGGGTGTATTGCAAGAAGTGAGCCTTGCCAGCTGAAGCAGGGAACTGGCTAAAGCAGTTGCACCCTGGTCCGACCATCAGAAAGCAAGAGACCTGAGAACAAGAAGGCGTGGCTCACCGAGCCATTTATCTCTCCGCCCTTCAATTAACCCCACATTAACCCCACATGTGTTTATCGGCCAGGTGGGCACAATAAACTAACTCAGCTACCTTGGCATAATTACACAGATTGACAAGTAATAAACTGATTCTCCCTCAGGAAATTTGGGGTGCATCTTTGACTCTGGCTCCTGCAATTCTAAATTTCCTCTGCCAGAGTTTCCCCCATCTGGATTCCCAACACCCAGAGGTAAGCAAGGAGACTAGCTAGGATGCTAAATGAACCCTCACCAGGTGTAAATACCTGCTTTCATGAATGGGAAAAAGAATCGAACTGTTCTCTCTTGAGAATGAGGGTGGCAAGGAGCAAGAGTTGCTGGAGCAATGCAGAGAAGGGCAGTTATTTTAGGGGGCAGAAGCTGGGCTCAGTGGCTCGATTTCTTACACCAGGGGCTGCATTAGAGAGCGCTGCATTAACACGGTGATAGCAGCAAAGAAAGTTGTTGGAGCTTTACGAATGCCTGGCCCACTGAACTTAAGAGAGGGGGGAAGGGAGAAGAAGGAGGGAGCAGAGGGATGGGAGAGACCCAGAGAAAACGAAGGAGGAGGTCAAGAGAGAATGTATGAGATTTCTAACTCCAGTCAGTCCAAGAGCATCCTGATTAAGTCATGGCCCCCTGCTAAGTTATATCTGGTGTGCTCACCCAGTGCTGTCCTGGTCGTGTTATGGGCCTGCCTTCTAGTGGGAAGTCTCACACATTCTTCTGAGCTACTTCATTAAGATAACCCCTCTGACAGGTTATTCCACTTTATGCTGCATGCCAGGTCTTGGCAGGTCGATTAACAGTGATATTCCTCAGTGAGTGTTCTCAAAGGGTCTCTTAAATGAGCAAGGTCTTGTAGTAGCTTACCTCGTGGATCTCAAAGGAGCCCTGGTGACGTAGTGCATTGTGGGTTGGGCTGCTAACTTCAAGGCCAGCAGTTCAGAATCACCAGCTGTTCCATGGGAGAAAGATGAGGCTTTCTACTCCTGAAAAGATTTACCACCTCAGAAATCAAGATAAGTTCTACCCTGTCCCAGAGAGTCGCTATAAGTGAAAATCTACGTGACGACAGTGAGGTTTTGGTGAATCTCAAGAATGGCTCCTCTCGGTCTGAGTCCTTGTGATCACTGCGTTCTGGTCGGCAGAGGAGATGAACCCTCTGGTCTGGCTCGTGTTCACTGTGACACAACCATCTCAAGTGAGATCTTCCCTTCCAGAGTCCTCATTCAAGCATTGCTGAAGTGATGATACTTCAATGCCAAAAAGGGAGTTTCTATTTCAGAGAAAAAAATGCAAACTACAGAATGCTTTCTGTTCTGAGTTAATTAATGATAGGTGTTTTAAAAATAGGAGCAGAAATTTCAAATGGAAACTACATTGACTTTGGGATAGACTCATAGGTTTTAATCCTGACTTTAATTCACTCAGGAACTGTATATTGGTTGTGTAATGTGTTTCAGATACAATTGGTAATATGCCTATGTTTCCTGGGCACTCTATCCCTCACCATTCCTATGACTTGGGCAGGTTATTTAATGTTCCCACGCTTTAGGTCAGGCCCGTTGGTGAAGAACCAAATGGCAAAAGTGCCTATGACATCCCTGTTTCCCTGTTTCCCAAGAGCCCCTCCTCCCTGAGAAGAGGTGACGGGGTGTGTGCCAATTCCCCTTATCTACAAGGTCAATGTAAATGTTCATGAGCCCTCAAGGGCAAGTCTTGCCATTGTCGATCCCTTCCAGATCTTCCAGTAGATTATAGGCAGATTTCAGGAAGACCAAGATGGAAACAGGAATGAAGAAGACTTTAGTTTTTAAATATATGAAGATCGAAGTCAATATATCCCTTTTTAAAAAAATTCAGAAAGGCAACTGGGCTGGAGAAATTGAGTGTAAACTAAACAATATATATAGAAAACTCTACAACATCTTCACATCTATTCTTAGTGGTCAGAGATACTGGTTCCTCCAGTACCAGGGCTACTTATTACACGTGAACTTGGCCAAGTCACTTAGTGCCCTTGAGTTTGTGAGGGGCTTGATGACACTGTCATCCTCCTCACTATCATCATCCTCATCTGGACTTCCTGATCAGAAAGAATATGAACAGGATACTGAAGCTTCAGGCTCCAAAACCACTCATTCTGGGAAGTCAGCCTGCTTTAGTAAGGTGTGCAACCCCACCTCCCACTGATGGGCCTCTTAGTCATGGCCTCCCTGCCCTCCAGAAGTCTACATGTGTGAATGCCCTCTGACCCAGTCCAGAAGTTTAGGAACGAGCAGGAGTTGTAGCTGGCATCATACAGCCAGTACCTTGAGGCCCTGATAATAATAATAATATAGTAATAATAGTAGATCCTGAGCATCTCCTTCTTCTTCCTAGCAAAGGGTAATAGTCACTGGGCTCGGCAAAGGCCACAGAAGTCTCCATCTCAAGGGAAAAGGACCAGTTGCCTCCCTTTAATATGAAGGGGAAGGTCTATCCTTTGTTTCCACGATGAACTTGATGATAGACTTCCAAGCCCCACTCCTGCTCTAAGAATCCCTGTCAGGAGGTCACATACAAGTTCAACCCCTGGCTTGGGTGGATCCCGCGGCAGTGCTGAAGCCACGTGCCAAGGGGAAGATGATTTTCATTTCTCATATTATGCTGATGACACACAAATCCGTCTCTCCCTAAGGATTATAAGTGAAGTATTGATGGGAGGAGAAGGGCACGTGGACCACTTCTACCTGACCACTCGTCAGTCTGACGAGCGAAAGACTCAACCATTTCCTCCGGTTCACTGGCGCTTGCTCGGGTTTGCGGAGTCAGAGGAAGCACACTGCTATCGACCACAGGAAGTTCATGCAGACGGGGCCGGTGACCGGAGCATAGCGTAGTAGTTCCTCTAGAGCATCGGATCGCAGGCTCCTGTGCACTGGACAGTGCACACCATAATAAAAGTATGTACGGCGTGACAGCTAACTGCTGATGGACTTGATTCCAACTCATAGTGACCCTACAGGACAGAAGAGGATTCCCCCACAGGCTTCCAACGGGATCAATCCTTGCCGCAGCAGATTGTCAAATCTTTCTCACATTTTTATTTATTGTAACAGTTCTTTAGAGACTGTACCTCTAAGCCCCTTTTAGTACATTAGAAATAAAAATTTTTATCCTTGATAATTACTATTCGTGACTTTTGACAATATTTTATCATTATCATTGTTGCTCTTATGTTAAATAATTGGTGGCTCACAGCGACCCCATGGACACAGAGTAAAACTGTCCTCACCACTGTTGCTTTCCACCCAAGGGACCCTCTTCTGGCACTAGGTCTGAAAACGCTGCTGCTCTCCAGGGGGTTCTCAATGGCTAATCCCTCAAGAGTCTGTTCTTCATCTGGAAGAGCTGCTGAAAGCTGGTCACCTGGTATTTGAGGTAGCAGTGGCCTTGCTTCCAACACCACAGAAACACACATCACTACAGTGTGGGAAACTGGTAGATGAGTGGCAGGCTTTGGTTGATCTACAAGATGAAAAGAAAATCAAGGTTTCAAGTGAGAGGGTTGGTAACCCATGGAGTCTGCCTTGTTGCATATCAGCTTTATTTATTCATAGTCCACTACTGTTCTGAGTCATTCTGTCCTACTGTGGTGGCTTGCGCATTGCTATGATGCTGGCAGTTCTGTTCCTGCTATGTCAAATATTGGCAAGGTCACACGTGGTTGACAAGTGTCCGGATTGAAACAGAGTAGGAAGAAAAGGCTGCCAACCTACTTCTAAGCTTTAGCTAATGAAGATCTGATGAACCACAGGGCAACACTGCCTGACTCTTTCATTGACTATATCAGGAAGGTTCCGTTACTGGGCAAAGCATCACATGGTAGTGGGACAGGAGGAAAGCATAAGGAAATAGAGGAAAGGAGTAGCAGGCAAAGGGCATATATAGAAGCCTAAACACAGATATGTACATATGTAAATATATTTATGATTATGAGGGAAAATATACTTATGTGCATATATTTATGTGTTCAGTAGTAGGGTAGCAGGTGGCCATTGGGCCTTCTCATGCGCATTCCCTTAATACAAGAAGAGCACCTTGCTCAGCTAAATGGTCATTGCATGATACCCACCTTCCCGACATGATCACTGAAGACAGACGTGTGCATAAGCAAGCATGGTGAAGAAAGCTGATGGTGCCCGGCTATCAAAAAGATATAGCATCTGGGGTCTTAAAGGCTTGAAGGCAAACAAGTGGCCATTTAGCTTGGAAGCAACAAAGCCCACAGAGATGAAGCACACAGCCTAAGTGAATACAAGGTGTTGAACAGACCAGGTAGCAGACACCAAAGAACAAAAACCATCTTTGTGTGATCACCTTCCTCACATAAACATTGATGACGAATATATGCATAAGTAAGTGTGGCGAAGAAGACTGATGGTGCCCGGCTATTGAGAGATATAGCGTGTGGGACTTAAAGGCTTGAAAGTAAACAAGCAGTCATCTAGCCCAGAAGCAACAAAGCCCACATCGAAGCAGCACACCAACATGTGTGATCATGAAGGGACGAGGGGACCACATTTCAAACAACAAAGGCAGGGGGAAAATCACATGATCGTGACTGAGGGGAGTGCGTGATGGGGACCCAATGCCCATCTGTAGACAACTGAACATCCCTTACAGAGGGGTAGTGGGGAGGGAATGAGTCACTCAGGGTTCAGTGTAGCATCAATGAAACTCAAAAACGTCCTCTAGTTCTTTGATGCTTCCCCCCCACCCCCCAATTATCATGATCCCAATTCTACCTTGCGGACCTGGTTAGACCAGAGGATGCACAGCGGTGCAGTAGGGATCTGGAAACACAGAAAATCTAGGACAGATGAACCCCTCAGGCCAGCAGTGAGAATGGCGACACTGGGAGGGAAGGGGGTGTAGAAAGGGGGAACCGATCTCGGGGATCTACATGTAACCTCCTCTCTGGGGGATGGGCAACAGGAAAGAGGGTGAGGGGAGACGCTGGGCAGTGTAAGGTAGGATAGAGTAATGATTTGTAAGTTATTAAGGGTTCATGAGGAAGAGGGAGTGGGGAGGGAGGGGGAGGGAAAAAAGGAAAATGAGCTGATTCCAGGAACCCAAGTGGAAGACAAATTTTGAGAATGATAAGGGCAGCGAATGTATAAGGGTGCTTTACTCAATTGATGTACATATGGATTGTGATAAGAGTTGTATGAGCCCAATAAAATTGTTTATTAAAAAAAAATTAGCCAACTACAGGGAAAAGAAATTGCCCTTTTTCCTTAAAAGATGTCTTGCTAAAATGGGCATATGATGCCCGTGGGTTGGCCCTGGAGCCTGTTCCAGAACCAGCATGTACTCAGAGAGGCTTTGCCGTGGTCAGCTGGCATCACGTCGACTCTGACGTATGACAATCTTATGCCCACAGAATGGAGCAGTATCTGGTCGTGGGCCATCTTTACCATCACTAGCATGTTCATATCCATTTTGGGGGCTGTTAGGCAAATCCATCTGACTACAGGGATGATCTGTCTTGCTGAGGGTCTCCCATGCCCTGGGTGATGCTGTCCTTCAACAGACAGCCTTCATTCTGGTTTCAGTAATTCCTCTCAGGTACTTTGCCCTTGGTCACTCCCTACCAGTCCTCCCATTCCCTCCCTCCACTGGTTTTGAAACACTCATTTCTCCCTTGTCCCTGGGTTGGCCAACACTTCCTCCCTTCCCCTACCTCCCACACTCTCATGTCCCTCTGGGACCGTTAGTCCCGTTATTTTCTTCTCACATAGTTTGTCCAGCCTATCTTATCTAGGTGGACCTGCAGATATAGTAATATGTGCATACAAATGCAGATGGCTTTGACAGCACCCAAGTGGCACATAAGAACATAGCTTCGACAGCAGCAACACCGACACACTGACAAAAAAGCCACTGACATACAAAATTTAAGAAAAGGGAAAAAGAAAAAACAAAACAAAAAGTCAGCAAAAAAAATTTTCTGTTAGTAGTTTGAGATCTGTTTGTTGGCCTTTAGGAATGTTTTCCGGATGAGCCTTGGGGGTGCCACGTCCTGGCCCCAAAGTTCATCCTTTATACTCCCTCGGGATCTCCTTTCTCTGCTTCCCCCGCTGCTCCATCACATGCCCCCATTGTTTGCCTCAGTGTGGTGGGGTCAGCTCCGTCGCACATCCCCCACTGTGTCTCAGGTGCTGTCCTGTGTAGGGCCATGAGTCAGGGCAGGATGTCGCATCTCTCCATGGGGCCAACTGTATTTTCCTCTCTGTACAATGGGCTCTTCGAGCCGGGCTATCGTCCTCTGAGCTTGGTGGGCCCAGGTGTGTTCCGCTCCATTCTCCCTCCTTCCTTTGCTTCAGCTTCCTTCTGGGTGTGGTGTGGTAGGTCAGTTCCTTTCCCACACCACACGATCTGTTTTCATTTTCTGTGGTACTCCCTTCGATTGTGGGGGTCGGGCTAATTCTGGTTGGGGCTGGCGTATGGTCCAGTCTATTTGTGAATTCCTCCATACTTTACGTTGCCCTCCTAGTTTGGCATGGCAAGACATCTTTTAAATGACATGCCCCGCACAGGGCATAGGCCCAAGACCAAAGTCTGTGAAAGAAACCAGCAGTACTCAGTACCATCCGACCTGTAACTAGAATTGCTGGTCCCGGGACAGGTACTTTTCTCTAGACAGTCTAAGCACAGCAAGCCCAGGGACCTGCTGTTTCTGTGACCATGTTCAAAATGGTCAGGCCCAATCAATTCTGGGAAACTAAGCAAGAGACCTGATGGCAGGCGGACAGCTCAAACCCACCAGCTGCGCCGTGGAGGAAAGATGTGATGATCCGCTGCTGCCAGGCTGCGTAGCCTTGGAAAGCCGGTGCGGAAGCTCGACTCTGTCCTCTAGGAGTTGGAGTCCACTTGAGTAGCAGTGGGTTTGATTGGGGTTGGAAGCTGAGGTGCTGTTCTCAGTAATCCAGGCCAAGGGCAAACAGTAGGCAGATGCACAGCGACCCTGGAGGATGACACAGACCCTGAGTTGACCAGGGACAGAATCACGAGTAAGAGGGTGGTGATGGCGGAGAGAGGGGAAGGGGGCAGGTAGAGGCAGAGAGGAAGGCTGCCTCGCTAGAGAGCCTGAATGAGCCCTGAGTTGCCCGGCTGGTGCACCCTTCCAGCAGATTTCGCTCTTCTCGAACTACCCCACGGGAGCACTGGATTTCAAATGCCACCTCTGGTTACTCCAGGGACTGGCTGGCATTTGCCAGGCTGTGCTTCCGGGGGAGGCCTTCAGAGGAACATCTCTTTCAGGACCCCAGAGAGAAGGGGTGTCGGGGGGCGGGTGTGTGTGTGTCTAGCCTCCTACTTTTTCCTTTATCCTTGACAGGCGCACACTGCCAGTGTTTGCACGTTCTTCACATTAAATATACGGCACAGGCTTCCGGGTCAGTTGGAGGGAAGTAGTGGCCTTTGCCCTAGAAACTGATGGTTTGAGCAAAGACGTATTAGAGCTGAAAAACATCACTTTTAAAGCGGTTGCTTTCCGAAATCTCACAACGATCTCACTTTACTTCCCGAGGGCCATTCTTTAAAGGGTCAGGTGGTGCATGTGCCCCGGGAGAGCTGTTTTCTCTCCCCACCATCAAAGACTGGCTCCAGCCATATCTCTTTCTTTCTTTCTTTCTTTCTTTCTTTCTTTCTTTCTTTCTTTCTTTCTTTCACCTGGTTATTTTCTTTTCGAATGTTTTCTTGTGGTTGAGATAACAGTTTACAGTGAAAATCCATCGTCCATTCAAAAATTGAGATGTGTTCTCTATTTCCGGACCTGGTTTGCACTCCCACAGAGTAATAGCACTCTTCCTACTTCCTTCCTGGCTTCCCCCTTTCCATTTGGCCTTCTTTCTTGGCCCTTCCTGCTCCTGGTTTGAGTTCCCTGGTTTGCTGAAGGGTATGACTCTCGGTGACAGCCCAAAAGGCCATGGGCAGAGTCCTCTTATAAATTAAGCCTCTGCTGAAGATTTTCTCCTGATCCTTCACCAAGGTCACAGCTAATCCTACCGTCGGTCGGGCAGAATGCCTTGGAGAATGGCTTGCCTCCCCCCATCTCTGGCCAGCCCAAGAAAGGGCAGTCTCTCTCTTAGGTGGCTGCCTAGGTGTGTCCTTGATGGAGGCCCTCTTACTCTCCGGACATATCTTTTTATCCAAAGAAAATATGTATGTGCATTAGCTCAACGCTCCCAACTATCTCACTTGGCATGTAAGCAAAAAGGTGATTGGAGTAAGCCAGGTACTACTACTTCCCACCAATTTAAAATGAGGGAACTAAGGCACAGAGATACGACACTGGGTCTTAGCCAAAATACCACGCAGTGATGTTGGACATTGAATAAGGAAGACCACAGGAGAATCGATGCACTTGAATGGCGGTGCTGGAGAAGAATATTGAGAGAACCATGGACTGCTGAAAAGGACAGAATGCCCTTGGAAGTGAGGACGGCCAGACTTCATCTTGCATACTTTGCACATGTTCGCGAGAGAGACCCGTCCTTGGAGAAGGACATCATGCATGGGAAAGTAGAAGGGCAGCAAGGAGGAGGAAGGCCCTCCACCTTAGTGAGCATCATGTTTTTCTCTAGGAACAGGTCTCTCTTGACAATGTGTTTAAAGTATGTGAGACCATGTCTCACAATCCTTGCCTCTTACAGAGTATGCTGGCTGTATGCCCTTCCAAGGCAGGCTTGCTGGTTCTTTTGGCAGTCCATGGCATTTTTAATTTTCTTTGCCAACACGATAGTTCAAAGGTATTGCTCATTCCTTGTTCAGCATTCACATGTGATGATAGGATTGAAAAGATCGTGGTTTGGATTGGCACACCTTAGTCCTCGATGGAAATCCTTGCTCTTCCAAACTTTACAAGGGGTCTTGTGTTACCTATGCAATGTATCCTTTGATCAAAATACCAAATATTATTTAAGAATATTTGATGGATTAGGAAACTATTTACAATGCCGTGCTAAAATTTTTGCAATCGGGTTCTAGGAAAATAAGTATGATCCACTATAGATAAACACTATGTATGCTTGCATGAAAAAGACTGGAAGAGAATATTTATCTAATAAACAAATATTTGTTTATGTATCTATTATGTACCGGGCACTGTGCCAGCTCACTCCTCTTGGGCTGGGATTGTAACTGCGCTTAGTTTTTCCCTGGCTTACCTGCAGTTTTGAATTTGTACACTAATGGCACATTAAATTTATAATAAAATTGAATGTGTGATTTTATTTGCTGAAGTTAAAAAATTGTATTGCAATTTTGAAAAACATTTGCCTAGCAAGGTAGGATCTCATTTGACAATTTCTACACATGTTAATCAAGGAGCCCTCTGCTAACAGAAAGGTTGTGAGTTCAAACCCACAGGCCACCCTTGAAGAGAAAGACCAGCCTGCCTGCTCCCCGTAAGATGGGCAATGTTTGAGCCACTCTGAGTCAGAACGCACTCAGTGGAAATGGGTCTGAGCATGTCTACAAGGACATTTTATCAAGTGACTGGTTATTCACAGAGTGTCAGCATTCTCAGTATTATTTATTCTGGTGACTCTCTTTCCATGAAGCTAGTTCTCTTGGCCCCTCTGACTTCGCAGCCAAAGCCTGGCTTGCCACCCTGATACATTTCCTCTGAGATCACTAGTCTCTTGCCATTCTGCTGACCGTGGGTTCATTCCCCACCACAGCTACATGAGTCAGATACCTCCAGCCTAACATCTGACCCGTAGTTTCGAAACAGCAAAGACTTGGACTCGCCCACATCTATAACTGCCTGGTATATCATTTTATAAATATACATAGAGATGCAGATGTGGATGAAGCTAGAGACAGAGATAGAGATGGAGATACATATATAGATCACTGGCTTTACTTCCCTTGAGAACTCAGCCTAAGACAGTGGCTGGTGGAATGTTTGATGCTGATGTCATAGCCGTCACAACATTTAATTGATCAGGAAATAAGATTTGGGATAGTGTTTTGTAGAATGTAATAGGTCACACCACTTGTAGCTTCCTTCATTAATACCACAGGATGACAGTGGAAACATTGGTGTTTCGATGGAGAAATCTCACCTTCGGGATAACCAGGTTCAATTCGTAACAAATGCACCGTATCAGTACTCACCGCCTATCTTTCAGTGCCAATTTGAGTGTAACTATGATGCTGAATGGGTTTTAGCAGAGCTTCCAGACTAAGACTATCTAGGAATAAATGCCAGACCATATAGTTCCTAAAGTCAGTCAGTGAAAACTCAGTATGGACCAATATGGCACATATGGATGGCACTGGACCATACATATGGTATCTTGTTATATTGTGCACTGGTTCACAGTGAAACAGGGTCCTACTCGACAGCAACCAGCAACAACAGTGTAACTGCAGCATGCACACAGTTTCGTTTGTGTATTCTAAGAATGTACACAAACAACTCAAAAGCACATAGCACAATCTACCTAAGCCATGGCTTTACCTACCCACCTGGCTAGCAGAAGAATCATGTAGCTACAGAGTCAAATGAATCCAAGATTAGCAGGTCAGTTACCAGGCCTCTGATAACTGCCACGATCCTCAAGCAATATGGCAGGCTACAGGCTCAAGTACAAATAAATGGCAGTCAGTCAGCTAGCTGCAGGATCCAGTAAGCTTTGCCACAGTGTCCCCTTATGTTGAAAGCAGGCCACACCCCAAGGAAACTTCTTTTCAATTGCATTAGGACTGTCACCTGTGTAACATTGTTGCATCCCACCCTGATCTTCTTACACTGGACAGGCCATTTATAGCAGATTTCATGGAATTAGGTCACATCTTGGTTATTTTGTGCGTCTTAAATGCCAAACCACTGAGAATCTTGGCCCTGCCAAACTAAAGACCCTAATGATTGCATCCACCAAAAAGATGTAGCCGATATTTGTGTAGTACTGGATCAAAAGCTAACATTCCATCATTGCCCACCAATTCCTCACCTCTCAGTATTTTAATTGCTTCTGAGTAAAACACTTTGGAAAGTCGAGCATGAGAGAGAGAACACGTGCTAAATTTCAGTATAATTTCCATGTATTTATTAAATCACTGCCAACCCAAACATGACTTTCTTTGTACAGTGGGGAAAGCATCATTTCTAAGAGTAGTAAATTCTATGTGCTGGTTTGAAAAGCAAACTTTATCTGGAGTTCTTTCCCTGAAAGTTTTTCTATAACATGTTATTTGAAGATTCCTCTATTTCAATTTTTCAAAACCTCCACCTGCAGATAGTGTCGTGGGCTGGGCAGTTCTCAGCATTTGAGGGACACAGATGTTTCCTGGTGCTGATTTTTTTCCTTCCCACCGTCGCTTTGTGCTGTGTTATATCAGGCAGATAATGAAATGCTTAATTAGCCCTTTCCCTGAGTCACAAGATCATTTCATTTCAAAAAGCTTTAAAATGAGACACATGCATTTGTTACTCAAGTCTCTAAGTGCAGGTGTGTATCCTGGCAGTCTTTGTGTAATCGAAATAAGCGCACAGGTTTGCTCTGGCTACACATCAGATGTAAGCCGTCTACATAAGTACATGCTGTTGGAGAGAGTAGGTCACACCAACTCTCCCTCTTCAGTAGCTCCAAGTTCATTGGTCTTGTCTGTCAATAATCACCTAGGGAAAATAAATTTCATTTCCAGTCTAGTCTATGTAGAAACCGTCCTTCCGATGACATCCACAGCTTTCATGTTACATCTGCTGCACGAGTCTCCATCATTTGTGACCAAGAGGAGCAGTGCGACAGAAGGATCAGCAGCCCTTCCCCCAAGGGTTCTTCTGCTCCAAATCCAATTCACATGGTCCGGTGTGATCCAGTCCCTCAACTTCTCTAAGTGAGGAGAAGCTATTTTCCTCTTTCTACTCCATCCACCTTGTCACCTGTGGCTCCAGTCTTTGAGGTTTGCTCATTACATTGGTGGTTGCTCAGCTGGTGATGTGTTTCCTTTCCTAGTTAGCCCCTTTGGCCCTGGGAGTGAGAAAGGGTGTTTTCTGAGCAGGAGATCATTACATCTGTGTTCAAACTGGGATGTCCAGGGTAAGTTGTTTTTGTCTTGTTTTGTTTTGTCTTTGACTGGCAGCTATTTGCTCAGGGAAGCGCTAGCAGGCAAATCAGTTGGCATGTTGCCTGAGGTGGCCAGTCAAAAAAATAAGATCTTCTCAGGATGTTGCTATAACGACCATTTTAAGCTAGGCCAGATGCTCTTTCTACTAGGCAGTGTGTAATTGTCTTGGGCCCGGTAGCTCCACAGGAAACGAGAGCGCCACACCGATCCCCATTAAGCAGGCCTGAGTCGAGGGCGCATGCCGTGAGCATCTGATTGCATGAATGTATTAGCTCGTTCCTATAAGACAGTCAAGGTCAAAGAGGCTCCCGTCTCAGTGGTGCTTGACAGCAAACTCAAAATATGATGCAGTCCAGCAACAAGTGCCATGATTGATTTTTGTTATGGAATTAATCTGCCAAGAGTTACAGTTTCAGGTTTGCTGCTGTGAATTATGTCTCCCGTTTAGCTGGAAGGTACCCAAATCTACTTCCAGCGAGTGGATTCTGACACATAAAGGCCATGTAGTACAGAATAGCAGGGAGCCATGGTGGCGTTGCGGTTATGCACCGGGCTGCGATCTTCATGGTCAAAGGTTTGAAACTGCCAGCAGTTCCAGAGGAGAAAGACCGGCCTTTCCACTGCTGTAAACAGTGACAATCTCAGAAAACCCCAGGATCACGATGAATCAGCGCTGACTGGAAGGACAGCAGTGAGTGTGTGCAGAGTAGAACTGTCCCACAGGCTCTCCCAGGTTGTGAGTGTCCATGGAAGCAGACTTCCCCTCGGAGTGTCTCGGGTTTAAATTCGCCATCTTTGGGTTATTGCCGAGCACTTACCTGTGGTGTCAGCGGCGCTCCTCCTGGAACGACAGTGCTGGAGAAAATCTCTAAGTCGTCTTTGGCTCTTGGCCTCGCCAGAATTTTGTTGAACGCTGCTGAGGCTACTGTCCGTGGGAGATAGGTGTGAGGATTGGGGTCAAACACCTTTCCATTTAAATTGCAATGAGGAAAAGAGCAATAGCCTCCTTTAATAGCACCTGGACTGAAAGTACACCCTCTTGCTCTTGATTCAAGTGGTTGAGTTGAATGTCTTACTTTCTGCGTCCTGGCTTCTTTGGGGATGCTGAGGGAGTAGCTCTGAGAGGAGGCTCAGGCCCTCCTTTGTCACAAGTATTCGGGTGGCCAGCAGACTTATTTGGAAAGCAGATCCGAGAGGTTTAGACCTTCACCGTGGTTGACGGCAAGCCCTTAGAGAGAGAATCGACAGGCCATGTGGGGAGCCCTGGAGGGATGCTAAGCTGGGGCGAACTGGCATTTTGAAAGTTCCATTCGAACAGTGGTACACAAGTGGATTAGAGAATGGGGACACCAGGTAGTGGGAAGCAGGTATAAGCTGCTTGCAATGAAGTATTCCACTGTCCCATGGTGGGGCATCATTCTGAGCCCTGGCAAAGTTCCACATTTACAGCAAAGGGACCTGCTCACCACAAATCAAAACCACTCACCATTCTTTTGTGTCACGATATTGTAAACTCATTTTATAGAGTAATCTTTTGTGAATTTAATTTTAATTTCCACCCCCTTTTTCTCCCCCGTACACTTCCTGCTGATCCTAAATTCCCAAGTGAAGATGTGGGTGGGGATGGGGCATGATTTTCTCTCAGAAGCTATAAAATAATTATCATTCAAGAAAGGCTTCTCAAAGATGGTCTCAAAAAGTCATGGTTTTCTGTGTTTATTTTTGTTTACAGTGCCACAACCATTGCTAAATTGATGAGGGATTCTGACCCCGTTAAAAGAAGAACAGGTCCCAAGGTGGTGAAATGGTCTGCACTCCACTAACCTGAAGGTCAAGGAGGCAGAGTGGCAGTGTGTTTGCACTGGGCTGCGATCCCCAAGGTTTGCCCTTCAAAATGACCCGCTGCTCTGCATGAGAAAGACAGAGCTACGCGTCGGCATTGACTTGATGGCAGTGAGTTTGGTATTTTGATAGCATAAAGTTTGGTGGTTCCCCACATCCAGCAGCACCCCAGAAGAAAGGCCGGCTGCTCTGCATCCATTGTGATGACAACCAAGCCCCTGCACGGAGCAGTTCTCTCCGACACACGCGGTTGCCTCCCCTGGAATCTACAATGGCAATGGATTTGGTTTTCAAGGAAGCACATATTAGAAAATAGGATCATGGGATCAGTCAGGTAAGTGGATTATTGATTATTCAAACTCTTGTCCAAAGATTAAATTCCTTCTGTAATGCTTCCAAAAATGGTCCCATTAATAATTTATAAAACGTTCTGACATTCTAGACTTGTTATGTAATCCTTGCAACTATCATAGGAAGTAGACATTGCTTTTATCTACATATTATGGGTGGAGAAACTGAGACACAAAGGGGCATAGGTGGTCCAAGACAGAGCCAGGTTTTCTAACCAGCCAGGCCGTTCCCCACCCCCACCCCATAAGCTTCGTGTGGGAGCTCTAATAGTACTGCCAGATACACACCGACTGCACTGCTGACTGCTATCAGTGGTTCAAATCCACCCTAGCCTCTATGCAGCAGGAAGACGAGACTGTCTGCTTTCATGAGGATTCACAGCCTCGGGAGCTCTGTATCAGGTCGCTGTAATTTTAGTCTGTTTCCAGAAGTGCACCCATAACAACTGTGCTCTGCTCTTTGATTGTGTGTGGGGTGGGGGGGGGGGGCGGGGAGGACTTGTTTGAATACATTCCTTAGAGAATTCACTAGCTCCAAAGACCATCCATTTTATTTTGTCTATTCTGCTACTTAGACGTGTATTTTAATGACCTACAGTCTTCTCTAATATCTCCACCCAGTGATCACTCTAAGTAATAAATTCAATCTAATTTTAAACCACAAATCTTTTTCTTGGAATTCAAATGTGTCTTCCAAGATTTAATTTATATGACATTTACTCTGTAAAGATTTGTATGTGTATGTATGTGATGGCAAAAAGCTTTTGTATTTTTTTCATTTACTAAAGGTTTTATAACTCCCATTCATTATAGGGAGGTGTGTGTGTGTGTGTGTGTGTACAATTACTATTGCATTTTGGGGGGTAATTGTTTAATTGTGAAAGTGGAATTTTATGTGTGCATTTATTTATTAAGATTGAGCTATTGAGATCTCTTTGGAGATGCAGGTATCTCATTTGAAGATTGTAAGACTATACATTTGTATACATGAACATATGTTGTTATTTCCTCTCATGTCAACACTGACTCACAAGGGCCCCATGTGTGGAGTATTAGTGCTTCAACATCTTTCTATAAAGCCACAGAAATCCTAATGGAAACCACTCTTGACCTGGCATTCCCATGAGTCAAAATTGACTCAACAGCACCTAACCGCCCCTAACCACCACCATCCCCACCACTAATAAATAAATATTATGCACACACACAGGCACACACATATCTTTACATATATACATAAACTCATTGACATCCAAGTCAATTCTAACTCATAGTAGCTCATATAGTACAGGGTAGAACTGCCCCTAGGGTTTGCTGACACGATAACTCTTTGTAGGCATCGAAAGCCTTGTCTTTTTTCCATGGGGCAGGAGGCTGGTGGTTTTAAACTTATGACCTTGAACTTAGCAGTCCAATACATAGCCACTAGACCACCAAGGTCCCTAATATATGCATAGAGATGCAATAGATACATATAGATATAAAATATTGCTCCTATAGTTCCAGTTCATAGTTTTCTGTGTTTATTCCAAGCAAAATATATTGAAACCTGTCTTTGCAATCAGTGGATTTTGATCCAAGCTAGATGTGACTCTCAAGGGGCTCTGCGGGGCCAGTTAAGCTGAAGGCAGAGCAGTCAGCTCAGAAGGCTGCGGTGACCATGTTAGGGATTCCAAATGAGTACTTGTGGTATATTTTCTTAAGAGACACACGGCAATCATGGAAGCTGCTGAGGAAGACATTTTAAGACAATTGAACCCTGCATTGTTGTCCAAAGGGTCAGAAAAATTGCAACCGAGGAACTGTTTCTCGTGGCAACACACTTTCTCAAGGAGGACAAGGGCCATTCTTAGGGAATTTCTTTAAGAAACTTAACTTCATTCACTCTCTACACTTGATCTTTTCCCTTCATATTTCCTTTTGTTCCTCAAATGCAAAGAAGTGTTAAAAAGGAAACAATCAATTCCCAGGAGGGTGTCCAAAGTGCCATTTTGATGTCGTATAAATTGAAGGGACAGAATGCTTTCACGAAGAGTTAGAGGAAGAGAAAGATGGCCTTCAGATATGCAGAGACCTAGCAAGAGGTCTATTGTCCAGGAACAGGGCTGCCCTTGGTGCTGCGGCTGCTGTGCGGTGCCTGTGGTGGCTGGACGTCACAGCAGCCCTTTCTGTGGAACCCAGAGGAATGCTGCCTGCTCCGGGCCTTTCTCACCACTGTTGGTTAAGCTCCTGGTTGCAGCTACTGTGTCCCTCACATTTTGATAGTTTTGTTTAAGACAGGCTTTGATCAGTTGTAGCAATATTGTTTTACTTACTATTGTCTGCGCCCTTACATGGGTGTGCATGTTGCATGGGTGGTGGGGGGTCTGGGTAGGGGTGTGTGTGTGTGTGTGTGTGTGTGTGTGTGTGTCAGGGGCTTCCAAAAGTTTATGGAAGAATGAACTTAAAAGATGTTCTTCTTTTATGTATTTTTAGAAGTTTCCTTGTATACAAAAAAAATACGATGTTATTGTCCTGGTTTCGTATTATTCAAAAATTTAATAAGCATGAAGCTGTCCGGGCTCAGCAAGGTTCAGCTGGCCTCGCCCTGAAAGCTAGTAAGTGGCATTTGAACCCAGGTACCTTTGACTTCGAAGTGTCTGCAAGTGTCCCCGTTTCCTCCTGCCACCCGCTCTGTTCATCACTCCCTCCATGGCTGGCTTGCCTCTGCCCAGGCATCTCTACTAATATGAAAGGGGCATGACTGTAGAGGCCTTCCTTGCTTAAGCAGCCACTTCATTGGCTATTCTTCATTTTTATTTGACTTGAATTGTGTGAAAAAGTGTTGTCCTGATATATTGCTTAATCATAGTGTAGTTTTTGGCTTGATACTGGCTCTTTTAACCATCTCAACTGTATTGTCTGTAATTATGGTTTTTAAATTTTTTTAATTAAAGTCATAATGAAATTAATTCACTGCTGAGCTAATGTTCAGAGGAAACATTATTCCATAGACCAATATGAATTTGTGGGTAGCATTTTTAAAGTACTCAAGTGCATCATACAGAGTCAAAAACTACCCCATTCTTCCCCAAGGCAGACCAATGCTTGGGAAGTGACTTGCAAGTTGTATAAACTAGACAGGAATATTCAACCTGCAAGCAATATGACAGCCTACAGTCTGACCGCTGTACTGAGAGAGGCGAGTGCAGTCAGTGGCAATGGACATCGCCTCACAGTCTCTGAGCGTCCTGAAAGTAAAGACAGCGACAAGGAAGACAAAAAGGAAAGCATCCTCAATGCAGGATCTTGAGATAATTTCTAATCCCCAAATTCCCCCCTCCCTTCCTCTTTACCAAACTACATCCGTGGAAGTGAGACATGCTTTATCATCGTGTTATAAATGTCCATGTCCATTTTCATTCTAAAGTATTTTTCTTCTCTAGTCAGCTTAATAAGGAAATACCAAAACCCAAGTGTGACCTTGAAACTGTGCTAGTTCCTCTGAGAGGTCTATAGACTCTATATAGTCTATACTATAGACTCTGAGAGGTCTGTAGGAGCCTAAGTAGAGTAATTGATCAGCTGATAACACAGAACATATACTGAAAGGAAGGCAGTTCTCCTGCTTTTATGTGCATGCGGGGATAAACATATCATACTAGATACATATGCCATCTGAATCAGAGAATGCATTTATCTTTCTCAGACATTCAATTGCAATTTTATTGTTTCTTATAAAGACATTCAACAAACGACTACAATATAAAGATAGAACTATTTAGTTCTGGAGAGATAGTTGTATCAAACATGCTTCTTGGCCTTCTGAGCTCACATGCTACTGGGAGAGACAAAACCCAGAGGAGATGATCAAGACCTACTAGGCGCCAACATTGGGACAGAAGTATCAGGGAGAACAGAGGCTTGAATTAGGCTGTAAGGCAAGTAAACCCGTTCCTATAAAGTCTACTTCAACTCATGGTGAGTCCATGGGGGTCCAAAGAGAATTGTTCTTCCTAGGGTCTTCAATGGCTGATCTTTAGAAAGAAGATAGATAGGCCTTTCTTCCCAGGTGTCTGGGATACGAAACACAATTCTGTCATTGGCAGTGGAGCCTATTAACCATTTGCAGCAGCAGGGACTCCCTGCCAGGCAGGTTAGGCTTTACCAGTAGAGGGGCACAAGGAAGCAGTGAGGGTGGCAAATGTCAGCTCAGTGAGAAGGTAAGAGAACCACAGACGAGACATTTTTGGAGGAGAGGTTGCAGAGAGTGCAGGAGCCAGTCTGAAGAGTAGCAGTCCGTAATTGCCATTTGCTTGCACAATTCTTGCTTCCACCAAAGGCGGTTCATGCATACAATTGTTGTTGTTGCTAGGTGCTCACTGCGTCACTGCGGAGTCATCATGACCCTGTGCACAACACTTCCCAGTCCTGAGCCATCCTCACAATTGTTCCCATGGGAAAACTCATTGTTGCAGCCACTGTGTCCATCCCTCTCGATGAGGACCTTCCTCTTTTTCGCTGCCCCACTACTTACCAAAGACCGGTCTCTACTTATTAGATATCCAAAGTATGTAAGATGAAGTCTCGCAATCCTTGCATCTAAGGAGCACCTGGCTCCACTTCTTCCGTGACAGGTTTGTCTGTCCTTTTGGCAGTTTATGGTACTTTCCACATTCTTCTCCAGCTCCACATTTCAAATAAATCCATTCTTCTCCAGTCTTCCTTATTCAATGTTCACATCCAGGTGGCTTGGATCAGGCTTCCACTACTCCTCAAAGCAATATCCTTGCTTTTCAACACTCTAAGGAGGTTTTGTGCAGCAGATTTACCCAGTGCAGTGGTTCTTGGATCCCCGGTGGCTGTTTCCTTGAGCACTGATGGGGGTTCCAAGTAGTATGAAATCCATGGCAACCTCAATCTTTTCTGTTCCTCATCATGTTGCCTATTGGTCCAGTTGTCAGATGTTTGTTTTCTTTACATTGAGCTGCGATTCATACGACAGGCTGCAGTCCTTGATCTTCATCAGCAAGGGTTTCAAGTCCTCCTCACTTTCTGCAGGCAAGGTTGTTTCTGCTGCATATCTTGGGTTTTTAATAAGCTTTCCTCCAATCCTGATGCCGCATTCTTCTTCATAATCCAGCTTCTCTGATGATCTGCTCAGAATGGAGATTGAATAAGTGCGGTGAGAGGATGGGAGGATACAAACCTGATGCACCTTTCCTGGTTTTCAACCATGCATCAGTCCCTCGCTCCATGTGTACAACTCCCTCTTGATCCGCATACAAGTTCTGCAGAAGGAAAATGAAGTGTTCTGGAATTCCCATTCTTAGCTTGTTATGATCCACTCAGCAGCATTGGAAACCATTAATCACCCTCTGCTCCTTGAAAAACTTCCTTCAGTGGACTTTCAGGACATCACTGTCTCCAGATTCATCACCTAATTACTAACTTCTGTTCAGGCTTTACTGTCTAACCTTCCTCATGTTCCCAGTTTATAAACACTGCAGTGTCCCATGGCTCAATCCGTGTACTGCTCCTCCTTCTCATTTTCACACTCTGCATCATATCAAATAGTCTTTTGTTGGTATGTGTCGTTCGGTTGACTCCAACGCAGAGTGACTTTATAGGACGGAGTAGAACTGCCTCATACGGTTTCCTGGGCTGTAACCTTCGCTCTAGCAGACCACAGGGTCCTGTGTCCTGCAGAGTGGCTCGTGGGTTCACAGAACTGCCCTTTAGTTTGATTGTCAACAGCTATAATCATTACACCATCAGCATTCCTTGAAATATCACCTACATGAAATGATTCCTGGATTCATATTGGATTTCTCCCATGAACGCCACACTCATGTCTCTCACGGCTTACTCAACGGGTTTATTTGAAAATCTATTATTAAACTTACATTTGAAAATGTCAACCCTTTATCATAATGAGGCATGAAAACAATACTTTCAGTAATTGATAGAATGAGCTGTGAAAATGAGTAAATTCAAAGGAGATTTCAAAAGAACAATAAACAATCTAGGAATAACAAGAACATTATATCCCTCCCCCCCAAAAAAGAACATTATATCCCCAAACTTCAGAATACATATTCTTTTCTGAGATATTTGTGAAAATGAACTATTTGCTAAGACACAAAGTTTCACAAATGCCCAAGTATTAGTACCAAACATAATTAATTCTCTGAAGACAATGTAATTAAATATCATTAACAAAATAAATATCAAGTAAACATGTACGTGTAGAAATTTAGAAGTTTACATAAACACTACTTGTGGTCAAAAGAAAATCATCATAGATTTTAGGAAATATTTACAATTGACGGAATGAAAGCTGTATTTATCACAGCTCATGATATACAACCAACATTCCTTAGAGGAGAATTCATATCCTCAAATGCTCACACTAGAAAACAAGAAGTGGTGAAAATCAAATAACCACATATTTCATTTATTTACTTAGAAACAGAACACTAGCATTGACCCAAAGAAAGAAGAATGATGAAAGACAGAAATTGGTACAATAGGGAATCATTTACTATAAAGATTACCAGCTAAGCGAAATACTGGTTCTTCAAGAAGGCTGGTGTCCTTCAAAATAGGTAAAATACTAGCAAGAATACTTAGGAAAACTATAAATCATTAGTGATCATTGTAGGATAAAGAAAGATATCATAACTAAGCATTCAATTTATACTTTAAAAATTAACAGATAATATTATGATCAATATTATATTAAAAGAACTGGAAAGTAAACAAACAAAACTTACCAGAATTGATCCATAGACAATTAAGAAACTAAATTGTGACATAACCTCAAATGAACTCAATCTAGAAATTAAAATATTTTTGCTGGTTTTACTGATAATGCTATCAAATATTTGAGACAAATTACTTTCATTTTAGACAAACTATTCCCATAGTAGACATAAAAGGGCAATCCTCTAGTTTATTTATTGAGACTGACATAATGCAGAAACCCAAAATTAGCAGTGATGGTAAAAAAGAGCAAAGTTTCAGTCCCATATCTCATGTGAGCACAAATGTAGAAAGGCTAAATCATCAATCAACCTAATATAAATGTGATTAGATACTATTTTCATAACCAAGTCGCATTTATCCCAGGAATTCAAAATTAGTTAAACCTTATAAACTAAGTAAATATAATTCAGAGAAAGCAACAGTATGGCCATTGCTGTGTTTATTTCTGAGGACTGCTGTAACAACAGACCATGGTCTGGGTAGCTTGTAAGGTCAGAATTGCTTTACAGATCTGATCGTTGGAATTCAGGATGTCACCGATGCTACATTTCCCTGAAGGCTGTAGGGGAGGAAGACCTTCTCTGGTCTCTTCAGGTTTTTGGAAGCCCCTAGCATTCCTTAGTCCATAGCAGCAGCACAAGTCCATGGTCACATGGTTGCCCTGCCTGTTATGTCACTTCGCTTTTAGGGAATGAGATCAGGACTCATCCTGCTTTAGAATGACCACCGCTAAGTGGACTGATAACTTCTTCAAAGATTCAGTTTCCTGAGGTTTACAGGTAGCATTAAGATTTCAATTTATCTTTCAAAAGGGCACAATTCAATCTCTGACAAGCCCAGTGGATATAGAAAAAGCATTTGGTGAAATCAGCAAAGCAAGACAGAAAACTATCATTATTTGAAAATTATTTTCTTGTGTATAACCCCAAAATATTCTTCTATAAACTACTACTGGAGCAAATGTGTTTAGGATTTCTGCACACCAAGAAAAAAATAGTTATAAAGTGTAATGTGAAATTTGCATTTATAATATTAAGAAATATACAGAATATCCAGTAATAAATCTAAGATAGCATATAAAATATATTTAAGGATAATATTAAGCCTTTAATAAAAGACAATGAAGTCTGTAGGTGGTGGAGTAAAATTTCTTAATGTGGGTCTTTTACCTAAGTCTTTGTAGCTTACACCACATGACTGATTGGAACTTTGCAAATCGAGCATGTATAACACTAATAGAGGCGATTGGTCCATTTTCATTACCACCCCCACCCCACCCTCCTCCCTGATTAAAATGATAAGCCATCCTTGAAGCAGCTGCAGGAGGGAGAAACCTCAAAGATCCTTAGAAGAAGATGTCCAAGATCACTGTCTGAAGCAGTGGAGGCCCCTGAGACCAGATGGATCACAAATTATATAGAGAGATGCAGAGAGGCAGCCCCCAAGCAGACTGTGGGGTGCTTGCTCCTCATCTGACTGGAGACTGTGTAACTGTGGGACACAGGGACCAGCAGTTTTGCTGCTTGGCCAATGGAGGCAAAGGCGAAGGGCCTAGGTGGTGGAGAGGCTGACAGGCAGAGAGAGAGATTAGGCTGCTGGCTTGTTTCTAACTGCTGACCTTGCTGTTAGCAACCCAAGGCATAATAACTATGCCACCAGGCCTCCTTCATACCCAGGATGATGAGCAAATTCACCAGTTCCCATATTAGAGTTCCAAGTTATTAAAATCACAATTAACCCTATTGACAATTACTCTCAACTGAGTCATGTAATCCTTTTGGATCCTCCCCTACTTTCTCTTACCCAGACCCATTAGGAAAATTCACCCAATTTGCATAATCCCACCAGTGGCTTGATGGGACTTTCAAGGACCGTGATTAGAAGAGAGAGCTATATCAAGTAAGTCACTGCACCGCCATATCAAAACTTTTAATTAATTCATACAAATTACTCATGTATTTTTGCTGGAGGGCAAGATAACTAATCCAGGAGAGAAGCAAGAAAACCCAGAAATAACCTCACTGGAGTCACATGCCCACCATTTGTCTGTCAGTTTGTCGTACTCTAGTGGCTTGTGTGTTGCTGTGATGACGGAAGCTATATTACTGGTATTTTAAATACCAGCAGGGTCTCCCAGAGTGAACAGGCTTCAGTGAATCTTCCAGACTAAGAACAGTCAACAAAGAAGGAATCTGCTTCCCACTTCAGAGGAAGTAGCAGCTGAAAACCTAATGCACAGCTTTGAAACATTGTCAGCTCTTGTAGGCCTGATGAGTGAAAGCAGCGCATTGTTGGAGACAGTGTCAGAGGAGACGCCCCGTGGGTCCAAGGGCACTTGAAATGCGCCTGAGAGCTGCAGTTCTCTTGAGGTGGAGTCCACCCAGGTGGCATGAGTCCAGGAATGCCTGTGGGAGTAGAGAATTGGGAATCCTTATTTGTTGATGGGCAAGACGCAAGCTGAAGAGAAGCAGCTACAGAAATCTGGTAATGATAGGAACTTGGAATGTGCAAAGGATGAATCTAGGAAATTTGAAGTTGTCAAAAATGATATGAAATACATATATCACTCTCCTAGGTGTTAGTGAGCTGAAATGAACTGGTAGTGGCCATTGTAAATCAGAAAGTCATGATTTACTCTTCCAGAAATAACACAATCAAGGGGAATGGCATTGCATGCATTTGGAAATCAATCTTGACATACAATGTTGTCTGTGATATGATTCTATCTATTTACCTTCAAGGGAATCCAATCAAAATAAGTATTATTCAAATTTATTGTAGAATTCTACCAATGACTTCAGAATTAATTAACATGCAAGCAAAAGGATGGATAATTATTGGTGACTGAAATAACAGATGGAAACAAAGAGGAAGGAACAGGATCTGGAAAACATGGACTCGGTGATAGAAATGAAACGAGATCACATGATAAAATTTTGGAAGATTAATTACTGGTTCAAAGTAAATATTTTTTTCTACAGCACAAAAGACAACTGTATACATGTAATTTTTCAGATGGAATACACAGAAATCATATTGACCACATCTATGGGAAGAGATGATGGAGGAGCTCAATATCAGCAACGAAAGCTAGACCAGGAGCTGACTGTGGAACAGACCATCAATTGCTTACATGTAAGTTCAGGTTAAAGCTGAAGAAAATGAAAATATGCCCACTAAAGCCAAAATATGAGCTTGAATCTATCCCACCTGAATTTCATGAACACTTTGAGAACTTTTGGCTAAGATCAAGTGAAGAACATATTTGATGCATTTCACACTAAGGACTGAATACCAGATGAGCTGTGGGAAGACATCAAGACCATAATTCATGAAGAAAGCAAAAAGGCAGGAAAGAAGGGAAAAAATCAAAGAGGATATCAGAAGAGATTCTAAAACTCACTCATAATTGTAGCATAGCTACGGCAAAGGGAAGAAATGACGAAGTCAAAGAGTTGAATAGAAAATTTCAAAAAGCAACTTGAGATCCAAATATTAATAATGAAATCTGCAAAGACCTACAGTTAGAAAACCAAAAAGGACGAACACGCTGAACATGTCCTAAACTGAAAGAATTCAAAATATTCACGCCTCAAGATGTAACCTTGAATGATTCGATGGGAAAAATATTGAATGATGCAGGAAGCATCCAAAGAAGATGGAAAGAATCCACGGAGCTACGGTGATAAAAAGAATCAGTTGACGTTCCACCATTTCAGGAGGTAGCATATGAGCAAGAGCCAATGAAGCTGAAGGAAGAAGTTCAAGCTGCACTGAAAAAATTAGCCATAAACAAGGCTTGAGGAATTGGTGGAATAACAAAGTGTTTCAACAAACTGACAAGACGCTGCAAGCACTTACTCGTCTATGTCAAGAAATTTGGAAGACAGCTGCATGGTGAACTGACTAGAAATGATCCATATGTGTACTTCCTCCAAAGAAAGGTGACCCAAGAGAATGCTCAAATTATGGAACAATATCATTGATATCACATGCAAGTAAAATTTTGTGGAAGATTATCCAACAAAGGTTGTAGAAGTATAAAGACTGAAGTTCAGGCCTGATTCAGAAGAGGAGGTGGTACAAGAGATGTCATTGCTGATGCCAGATGAATCTTAGCTGAAAGCAGAGAATACAAGAAAGATGTTTACTTGTGTTTATGGACTATACAAAGCATTTGACTGTGTTCATCATAATAAACTATGGATAATGTTAAGAAGAAGAAGGATTCCATGACAATTCATCGTGTTCGTGCAGAGCTTTGAATGGGTCAGAGTTGTGCAAACAGAACAAGGGAATACTGCATGGTTCTTAATCAGGAAAGGTGTATGACAGGGTTGTATCCTCTCACTGTACTTATTCATTCTGTATGCAGAGCAAATCATCAGAGAAACTGGAATATATGAAGAAAAATGTGATATCAGGTTTGGAAGAAGACTTATTAACAAGCTGTGATATCCTAATGACACAACTTTGATTGCTGAAACTGAGGACTTGAAGCACTTGCTGATGAAGATCAAGGATCTCAATTTAGAGTGTGGATTATGACTCATTATAAAGAAAATCAAAATCCTCACAAGTGGACCAACAGGTGACCCCATGACAAAAGGAGGACAGGCTGAAGTTGCCAAGGATTCTCTCTTGATTGGCTCCACAATAGATGGTCATGGAATCAGTACTCGAGAGATCAAAAGATGTACTGCATCTGCTGCATAAGACCTCTTCAGAGTATTGAAAGGCAAGGATGTGACTTTGATGAGCAAGGTGCGCCTGATCCAAGCCGTGGTGTTTACCATCACCTCATCTACAACCGTCAGTCGGACATTGAATAAGGAGGACCATTGAAAAATCGATGCATTTGAAATGTGGTGCGGTGAAGAATATTGACAATATCCTGCACTGCTAAAAGGACTAATTAATTTGCTCGGAAGAAGTATGGCTGAGTGCTCCTCGAGGTAAGATGACAAGAGTTTGTCTTACATAGTTGGGTCATGTGGTCAGGAGAGAGCAGTGAGTTCATGGAGAAGAACATGATGCTTGATGATGTAGAGGACAACCCTTAACAATAGGGATCGTACCACTGGCTGCCACAGGGGCGCAGCCATAGGAACAATTGTGAGCTTGCTGCAGGACTACGTGGTGTTTCGTTCTGTTGGGCACAGGGTTGCTATGGGTGGCAATGGACTCATTGGAACCTAACAGCAACAACAACAGTGATGTGCTGGCTAATGTTCATTTGGGCAATGACTGACAGTTTATATATTCTCACTCCCATGCAGATTCCCCATCAGCATAACATTATACCAACTATGTCTTCCCTCCCACTACTGGGCACCACCCAACAGCTTATTCTCATACTCACTCATTCATATTCTCAAGCATCTGACATAAAGGCATCAGATGTTGCCCAAGACAGATGTTATGCAGTGCATGAGCATGATGTCTACAACATGTCCAAGTCGCATCATGGTCCATTTTACAGAATGAATCAGGTACCCTAAGTGGGTGATAAATTATTTATTAAAAGGCACTGGGATAAGATACTGTTCATGGAAGAAAAATAAAATTTTTCTTATACTAAAACAAAAATTCAAGTCCAAATATTTTAAATGTTAATGTGAGAGGAAAATTTAAAACTTTAAAGCAGAATATAAGAGAATTCATTTATAGCTTTGAGATGGGTATGAATTTCTTTCTTTCTTTTATTCATGCCCTTTTGCTTTCTTCATGAATGAGTGTTCTTGATATCATCCCACAGCTTATCCAATCTTCGGCCACTGGTCTTCCATGCATCAAATCTCATCTTGAGATGTTCTTAAGATTCAAGTAGAATAGACTGGAAGTTGTATTTTGACTCTTTGTGGATTAGTTTTAATTTTCTTCAACTTCAACCTGAACTTTCATATCAATAATTGATGGTTTCTTCACCACCTAGACCCTGATCTGCCTTTAGCTGCTGATAATGAGCTTCTTCATCATGTCTTCCCACAGATGTAATCAGTTTGAGTTCTGTGCATTTCATCTGGAAAAGTCCACATGCATAATTGCAGTTTGTGGTGTTTGAAAAGGTTTTTGTGATAAAGAAACTATTGGTGTTGCAAAATTCTGTCATGCAATCTCCAGCTTCATTTCTATCACTAAGGTCTTCTTTTCCAACTACTGTTCCAACATTTGCATTCCAACAATCAATGCATCTCGACTGCATCTTTACTCAAGTTCAGCCTGAAGACATCAGCAAAATTCTTCAATATCTTCACTGTAGTGGTTGGTGCATAAACCTAAGTAATAATCATACTGACTGGATTTCCTTGAAGGCAGATAGATTTAATCCTATCACAGACAGTATTGTTTCCTCAAGATTGACCTTGAGATGCCCTTATGGCCAATGATTAGGATGCCCTTCCTCTTCAATTTGTCAATGCCCTCAAAGTAAATTATGTAACTTTCTGATGCAAAATAGGCAGTACTTATCCATTTCAGCCCACTAATGCCTACGATATTGATCACTGTGAGTTTCACTTCATTTTTATTACTTCTAATTCTCCTAGATTCATACTTTGTACATTCAAAGAATGTAAAGTTCTTAATAAATGTCTGCAGCTGTTTCTTCTCACTTTGAGATGTGCCCCATCAGCAAAGGAAGGTCTAAAAATATTGTTCCACCCTGTCGTCGTGTTTGACTCGGTTTTGGGAAAGTAACGCTTCATTGGTCACATGATGAGGGCTTTCGAGCTGAAGGGCTGATGTCCTGGCCCCATATCCAGCAATGTTTCGGTACCATTCCCTAGGTCTTCTCTATATTACTATCTTTCACTCTTACTCCAATGTTTTCAGTGCTGAAGTCCTCTGCAATGGACAGCCCATTCCTTCTTTGTAGTCTGTTCTTAGTCTAGAAACACTCTTAAAACCTGTTCATCTAGAGGCGTTTAGGAGAGGAGATGGGTTAATTAGGGTGCGAGGTAGTGCTGATGAAGAACACAGCTTTCCCCCAGATCCTGGATGCTTCCTCCCCCCAACTACCATGATCCGAATTCTACCTTGCAGGCCTGGATAGGACAGAGGCTGTACACTGGTACATATTAGGGCTGGAGGTACAGGGAATCCAGGGTGGATGATACCTTCAGGACCAAGGGTGTGAGGGACGATGCTGGGAGAGTGGAGGGTGAGTGGGTTGGAAAGGGGGAACTGATTACAAGGATCCACATGTGACCTCTTCCCTGGGAGAGGGACAGCAGATAAGGGGGGAAGGGAGACTCCGGATAGGGCAAGATATGACAAAATAACGATGTATAAATTACCAAGGGCACATGAGGGAGGGGGGAAAGAGGAGGGAGGGGAAAAAAAAGAGGACCTGATGCAAGGGGCTTAAGTGGAGAGCAAATGCCTTGAGAATGATTGGGGCAGGGAATGTATGGATGTGCTTTATACAATTGATGTATGTATATGTATGGATGGTGATAAGAGTTGTATGAGTCCCTAATAAAATGTAAAAAAAGAAAAGAGGAGAAAAAATGATTAGGGCAAAGACTGTACAGATGTACTTTATACAATTGATGTATGTATATGTATGAACTGTGATAAGAATTGTATGAGCCCCTAATAAATTGTTAAAATTTAAAAAAACAAACCTGTTCATCTGCGTGACCCTGCTGGTATTTGAAAAACCAATGACGTAGCTTCTCGTATCACAGCAACATGCAAGACACCACAGTATGACAAACTGACTGACAAGCTGTGCATGCATGAATATAAAGTGCAAAACTAAGCATAGCAGAACACATTATAACCTGTAATATATACACATCTAATGAAACTATAAGGATCCCTGTTGGCATAGTGCTTCAGTGAAAGCCTGATAAATGGATCATCAGCTGGTTAGACCCATCAGACACTCAGTGACAGAAAAATGTGTCAGGCAGTCTGCTTCTGTGAGGATGTGCAGTCTTGGAAACCCTAGGTGGAAGTTAACCTCCATTTGAGAGTATCGCTGTGAGCCTACTCTGTGCCAATGGGTTTAGTAAAACTGCTTTGGATACAGAGGAAATGATCCATATGAAGTCCGAGACAGTCATTTCAGGTGGGAAGAAAAGCAGGAAGTGTGATGAGGAAGGTCACATAATAGGACTTCTAAAATGCAAGTATTGTTCTATTTTTAAACTGAATGGTAGGCACAGTTGAAACTATACATTCATACAATTTTAATATACATAATGCAGTTTACTATGAAAGTAAAAACATAAATTTGAATGTCTTAGAAATTCTTGGAAAAGTTAATCATTTTAAAAATTGCTGTCAAATTAGGTGTGGGGATGTCAACTGTAAAAGCTTGAGGGAGCTGAAAATTCCCTCAGTTTTAAGAAAACGAAAACTGAATATTGTATAAAACACATAATGGATGCAGTTCATGCAAGAAAGATAAGATGCCGTTTGTTCAATACACCCATGCATAAATGAAAGGGTTTGAATTTGTGTTGAAAATTTGCTAAAACTATGCATTTATATATTTTGAGTTAAATATTTGATGTATTTACCATTTCAATGGTTCCATATCCTATGAAACTTTAACATATAACGCACCACATATGTATTTGTAATGAGCACATCACACACTAAGGATTCTATGGTGTGCATCACTGGATTCAGGTAAAATTTAGTTCTTTTTCTTTTCCATTCCCAGTGACTCACTTGTGAAAAAGAGTGAATAACTTTTAGACAAACTGCATATCTAAAGAGCATGAGTAAAAGAGGAAAAGTAAAATTCTGGTATCGCAGGCATCTGTGTTAGTCTGGGTACTTTAGAGAAACAAATCCACAGAAACTCATATGTATAAGAGATAGTTTTATATAAAATTAAGTGCACATCCAGAAAGCATCCCAATCCAGTGCTGCCCAAGCCCACAAGTCCAGCATTAGCCCATATGTCTGACACCAATCCGCAAAGTTCTCATTCATCTCACAAAACAGACGCAATGATGCCAACTGCAGGAGGAAAGCCAAATCAGTGAATGTGTAAGCATCTCAGCATTGGCAGGGGTCTCCAAATGGCTGCTTCAGCACCCAGGGCTGCATCGGGGTAGGTCCATGTGGCTTCTTCTCAAGGATGTCTTTCAGGAAGTGAGCCTTGCTGACTGAAGCAGGGAACTGGCTAAGGCAGCTGCACCCTCGTCTGGTCATCAGAAAGCAAGAGACCTGAGAACTAGAAAGGCAAGGCTCACCGAGCCATTTATCTCTCTGCCCTTCAATGAACCCCACATGTGTTTATCAGCCAGGTTGGCACAATATACTTTAACTATCTCAGCATCCTATGCTTTCTTGAAATGAATATCTAATTGATAAATGCCTTTGTCTTTTGGGGGTAGGCCTGAGATTGTGAGTTACTCCTTAGGCCACCAATCTCAACAGAAGGTAACTTTCATCCCTTTGCAAGAAAAAGATGAGGCTTTCTACTTTTGTGACGTGTTACAGTCTCAAACACCCACAGGGGCAGGTCATATGAGTTGGAATTGACTCAATGGCAGCAAGTTTGATTATTCTAGTTGTCCTTTCCCTTCATTGTTGACAATTGTGACAGATACTGCCAAGAGCAATATTTCCCAAATCCCTTGCATCTGGGTATAATCATGTGACTGAATCTTGAGCCAATAAGCATAGATGGAAATGACTGGTACAATCTTCCGGCCTATTTTAAAAGAAAGTAAAGAAAACTCCTGATGAAACACAGCAGGAGAGATCCTTTATAATGCATCCCCATTCCAGCTGCATCAACTGGAGGTGACCCTACAGCATAATTTGAGAGCCAAAGGTTGAAGGCAGTGAAGTATCAAAATGTAAGGAGCCTTCAATGCTGTAACATAATCTGGAAGTCAGCCTGGCTGACCATGCACGCCTCCACTGGATGAGTAAGCAATAAAGTTTGGTGATAAGACACATCCGTGATGTGAGGTTTATCTGTAACCACTGTTAGAATTTACCCTGAATGAACATCAGGAAAACTAAGGGCAAAAAAGGAAGGCGGAGAGGGAACGAGTGAGAATACTACTAGAGGTCTTTTTTTCTCCTTGGAGAACAGGCTCAAGGCAGATCCATATTCAGCAAATGGCTGAGGAGAGTCACTGGAGAAACAGCAAGTCAGCTCCCTTGCTGCTCGACAATCCTTCTGAGCTGGGGCAATGCAGTCTTCGACCACGGTTATATTTTCACCCCTGATCTAGTGAACCAACCAGTGACGGGATGTAAGGCTATTAGGAAATGTGAATTTAATTAGTTTGCATTCATTCATTCAGCAAAGAGGCATTTATGGAGCAACTGTTAGCTGTCAGAAACGGTACAAGATTCTGAGGATAAAGTGAAAGTACTTTCCAGAAATCTTCAGCATGGTTACAAACATATATTAGCATTTGTAATCTCAAAATTATCAATGTGAGTGTCTTAAACTCATTAATCCAAAAGCCCCTAACCTTTAGGGAGAAAGAACAATTTATACTTTTTTTAGTTGAGCTAAACCTTGAATTTTGCTATTGTTTTTTTTTCCCCCAAGGGAAGAAATCCTACTTTTCCTTCCCATGTGAGTGAAGGTCTTGGTGCTCACAAATCCCCATATACTCTTCCGTATCATCCAATTAGTGGGAAAGGAAAGCCTTTTCTAGTCTGTCACAGATTAAGATTGCACGTGCCTTTTCCATAGACCCCTAAATTCAAAGTCACTGACACTTCTACTTCAATTCTCTCGCTGATCCAATATAGGATTTTCCAAGGCTGTCTCATAGTTTTTGCAAGAGAGACTGGTGGATTTGAACTACTGACCCTGAGGTTAGCAGTCCAACACTTACCTGAAACCACCCACTCGCACTCCTTGCCTTATCCATACACACTCTACCCCTTCTTGTCTAGATGCCAGAAGCAAAGGATGCTAAGATATCAAGTGACATGGTGATCATAGTCTGGTGTCTAATCAAAGTTTGGAGGAGACCCCTGCAGATTGCCACCTGATCCACATTGCAATGTGTGAGAAACAAGCCTTGAATATATTAATCTAAGGACACACTGGGGTTGTGTAATGCATCATCATAGTGATAAATATAAAAGACTATGCTAGTTCCCAATAAGCCATCCTAGGGACCCCATGTGGACATAACAGAACTGTGCTCCACAGGGTTTGCAATGACTGAGCCCCCATTGGGTTGACTCTAACCCATAACCTCCTTAAGAGCTGAGCACATTAACCATTTTCACTGCACAGGGAACCCATGAAGACAAATAATACCCTTTAAAAACAACAGTAAATCAAGGTAGTTAGTTTATTGTGCCAACCTGGCCAATAAACACATTTGGGGTTAATTGAAGGGTGGAGGGATAAATGGCTTGGTGAGTCTCACCTTTCGAGTTCTCGGGTCTCTTGCTTTGTGATGGTCAGACCAGGGTGCAGCTGCCTTAGCCAGTTCCCTGCTTCAGCTGGAAAGGCTGACTTCCTGAGGAGAAACCACATGGACCTACCCCAATGCAGCCCTGGGTGCTGAAGCACCCGTGTGGAGACCCCTGCCAACGCTGAGATGCTTACACATTCACTGACTTGGCTTTTCTTCTGCAGTTGGCACCATTGGGCCTGTTTTGTGAGATGGAGGAGGACTTTGTGGATTGGTGTTGGACATGTGGGCTAATAAGTTAATGTTGGGCTTGTGGGCTTGGGCAGCAGTGGGTTGGGATCTTTTCTGGATGTGCACTTACCTTTTATATAAAGCACTCTCTTATACATGATTTTCTGTGGATTTGTTTCCTAAAGTACCCAGACTAACACAAAATGAAAATTAATATTTAATAAAGTATTAGAAGGAAAATTAAGAGGTAAAGTACAGTCTAAACCACACTTTTGTGTCACTGGGCAAAGCCCTGGTTGAAATGAGCAAATTAAGGTGCATGTTCACAGCCTTTTAAACACTGCTGGGGCCTGCTCTTCCTTTTCTTGTGGCTGTTCACAAAAAATGCCACATGCAGGGGGTGAACTGGAAAGGCTTGAATTGTCACACACGAAAGGCCTTATTTGTTTACCACATCTCCATGGAAGTCAGGACATTCAACATTAAAATAATTGGGAGTTGTT
Source organism: Tenrec ecaudatus (assembly GCF_050624435.1). Lineage (NCBI taxonomy): Eukaryota > Metazoa > Chordata > Mammalia > Afrosoricida > Tenrecidae > Tenrec > Tenrec ecaudatus. The sequence goes on from NC_134530.1 coordinate 106,194,953, forward strand.
ATGACTTGATGTAGAAGTGCTAATGATTTCTTCTTAGCAGAAGGGAATTGATTTGATTTAGAAAGAGAATTCAAATGTTTTATTAGTGTTGCTAATAAAATTGTCATTAAATATTATTAATACACCAGCAGTGATATATACAGTGATGTACTATAGGGAGATACATGGGAAAAAATAAAAGACGTGTATCCAATTTGTTAGGTTTGAAAAGGTACAGCTATACCCTAGTGCAGACAATTTTGTGTTGTATTTATAAAAGAAACGTGTTCTTTTCTCAAAATCTACTAAAGATGAAGGGAGCTTCATCTTTAAATAGCTATGTTTTCACCATGAACATCAGACGCTAGCAAAGAAATATTGAAAAGATGATACTGCATACTAATATCAAGTTTCCATACTTCTCTTTTGTGTAAAGCATGGCTCACCTATAGTGTCACAGGCTTACAGTGTTTCTTCTGAACACTTTATTTCATACTGTTTTTTAATTTTCCTGTCAATACTCTGCAAAGCTTCATAACTCATTCATAAGGAGCTACCTTTTTCTTTAAGCAATGTCTGTGTTCTCTAAGAATTATGCTGATATCACTCTGTTGATAGTTACATTTATGAGTCATTTCAAAATCCAGAATGTTTACCTCATAGTTTAGCTACAGGGAGTACATATTTCTAAAGACATGTTGTTGCAATCTAATTTCTCTTTTCTTTTTAATCATTAAGCTCCTTGCTGGTCAGATTTTAGCTCTTTTATTTTCTAATCAACCAAATGTACTCCTCTAGGAAGAAACTGTCTGTACCAGTACTGCATGGATAAAAATCCCAGTGCAAGAAAACACGGTTGCTGCCTTTAACCAATTCCTACTGTGGGATCATAAAATGCGTCTAAACATGTCATCATAATCTCCAGAGGTGGGCTAGGGAAGCCATCAGATTTATAAAATGCTCATCATGGCAACCTAGGTAGGGGCTGAGGGTCACTGAAGTATGTACATACATTTCTTAATAATCGCAAGCCTTATTTCTTCGACTGTCCTTCAGACCAACTTTCTTTTATCTCGGTATTAATGTGCTGTGTTAGTGCGGGTGACTAGAGAAACAAACTCATTGGCACTCATATGTGTGTAAGAGAGCTCTTTATAGCAAAGAACAATTGTATATTGGGAAAACATCGTAGCCCAGTCCAGATCAAATCCATAATTCCAGTATTGGTCCATATGTCTGATATTAATCCATAAATTCCTCTTTAGACTCACATAGCACATGAAATGATGTTGAATGCAGGAAGATCACAGGCTGGTGGGTAGACAGTCTTGTGGGCCCAGTGGCAGTGGAAGCATCTCAACGCTGGAATGGGGCTCCATGTGCCTCCTCCAGCTCTCTTGAGTGTCTCGACAGCAGGAAGACGAAGGAAGAGAGAGCATGTCCTGCCTCCAGGGAGGAAGAGAGGAAACTCCCAGAATTCATATGAGAGGGCCATGCCCACAAGGAGGCATCAATCAGACTGTGACCTGATTGACAGGCTAGATCCACTCTTATAACTAATTTATCAAGTTGACATGAAATTATGTAACTACCACACATGCCAAGTGAAAATGAGCTGTTGGATTCAGAAAAACAAAGGCTCGACGGTTGTATGATTATCATTTGCCTTAGAAATGTTGATTTGATAAACTCAGGCAGCAAAATACCTAGGATTGAGATTTGGGATCAATCAATACAACATAAATATTATTTTGGACTGTAATGAAAATCACGGACCCACAAATATTTAGATCTGGAAAACATGTTTCATATTGTCAAACTCAATGTCTTTATTTCAGAAAAGGAAGGAAAATCCGGGAGCATAAAGGTATTTATTCAAAATCACACAACCACTTAAAGGCTGAACCAGAACTAGAAACTCAGGTCTCTCGATTTTTTTTTTTTTGTAGGTACAGTGCACATAGCTGACCAGAGAAGTCATAGGTGAAATCTGGCTAATCCGCTGCCCATATGCTCCATGAAGACACCTGTAGGCAGAGCTATTCCTCAACTTGCTGTTGACACCTAGAAAGGAATATGAAAAGGCACCACTCTTTCACAATTCACTTACTCGAATTCAGTGCGTTGCTGTTGTTGGGTCTTATCCAGCAGTTCTGACTCACGGAGACCCCATAAGTGCCGCCCAGTCCTGCACACCCTCACAATGGTGCCTGTGCTTGAGTCCATGGTTGCAGCCACTGTGTCAACCATCTCACTGGAGAGCTTCCTCTTCCTCCAGCTCCTTGTACTTGACCAAGCCTTCTTGGTGTCCTCCGAATACCACGTCCAAAGTCTCGCCATCCTCACTTCTCAGGAGCATCTTGTCTGTAATTTCCCGAGACACATTTGTTAATGGTTTCGGCAGTCCATAGTGACTTCAACGTTTTCACCCACGACATCATTCCAAGGCACCCGTCCTTCTGCGCTGTTCTTTTTGGTTCACTGTCCATCTTTTGGATTCTCATGCGGTGACTGAACACTACTGTCAGGGGTCAGCCACACCTTAGTCCTCAGAGTGACAGTTAATAAAACAGACAGCCAACAAAGTGAAACCAGAAAATTGGAGAATTCTGCCACTTTGTATTTTTTATACTTTCTGGGGTACTAAAAGAGTTCTGGTCTTGGAAACCCACAGGGGCAGTCTGACCCTGTCCTATAGTGTTACTGTGAGTCGCAAGGGCAGTGAGGTGTTTATTTGTTTGTTTGTTTTCTGGTTGCAAGATCCTTTATAATGCTTCCTTGAAAGCCAAAAACATCTTCTACATATTTTAATGTTCATATATTTATCAGTACATACCAGTCCCCCCCAAAAAAGCAAAAAGGAAAGGCACACTCCCATTCCTACAAGGAGAGGAGGGAGATTGATGGGTCCATTCCAATTCTAAAATGTCTGTAAGTCCACAGTTGTCCAGATGTATGCTTGCACCTAGTGGATTGCTTTGTCGTTTCGTTTATCTTCTTTCTTCCCTGTTTTCCTTTCCCTCTGCTTCCTCTCCCCACTTTGCTCCATGGGCTTCTCTGAAATAGTTGGAAGCTTGGAATTTTTTTAACCTCAGATATATAAAAATGAAGAAATGACAAACCGGGGGAGGCATATTACATGTTTTCATCTTGAACATTGACAATTTTCATTCACACACAAAGCAATATAATTGTACCATTCATAAGATAATTGTGATATTTTAAAAGAATTAATTCACTGCACAATAGGCACTGTAGTGTGAAGCTACAGATGAGCCTGAAATTGCAGCACGGATGCCCTTTTTCTGACCTGCGTTTCGAAGGTCTTTTTCATCTGTCCCTGTTATTGGATGAGAGAAGGCGGCGGTTTTGAAGACCTACTTATATGCAGGCATGTACCCTCCATCCCCCTCAGCCAAACACAACCCTTGCTAATTGCTGTCTTTCCCTCTCTGCTATGGACTACCCAGGATAGCAGGTCATATTATTTTGAGAAAGCACAGTCAGGACCCATGGCAGGCCCTCTCTCTGGTGTCCAGAGTCTGGAAGTGGAGATTAGTTATGGCGACCTGGGAGAGGAGTCCATAAATGTTTCAAGGAAACAAAATCAAACAACAGTCGGGCCAGAAAGAAGAAGTCAACAGAATGTCTTTTGGTTTGGGGCCAAGGCTCAAAGACCAAGGACAAGCGTGAGTGAAGCGTCCTGGTGTGGGGGCAGGAAAAGAGCACCTACGTAAATGAGAGCAGGCTCCCTGAGTCCCTGGGACCCCAACAAAGAGAGTGACCTGCAGGTAGGGGCTCCCTCCCATCCTCTCCCAGATGAATGGAGTTACAATTGGTCCACTGTGGGGACAGATGTCTTAGAAAAAAAATGGACAAAAAACTTCTCTAATCTGTCACCTTCCCCTTCTCAAAACTAGCAGTCAACTGTCCTTTTGGAGAAACACATCATGCGCAGTGTTTGCCTCTCCATCTTTACCTGTTCACTGGCCCTGAGCTTTCTCCAGGCACTCGCCGGGGAGGAGAGAATGAGCGCAATCCAAACCAGTTAGAACCTGACTTGGTGCGAAGGCTAGAAAAAGGTATTCAGGATAAAGAGCTCTGTGGATAAATAGTTATATGGCCCGATAGGCTTTATTTATATGAAAGTTTCCTTTCACCACTATCATTGGTCGCATTAACACAATGCCTAGAACGGGCAGTTTGCTTGTTTCTCTCAACAGAGGGCAGGCTGCAGAAAGCTGAAATAGTCACTTGCATAAGCCCAGTTTAGCACTGTGGACCTCCTGCCAGGGTTCAGGCTTTGAAATTTCATGCAAACCTAATATGGATGGGCATTTTTCTGAGGTGAATATCGATACATTTCAATAGGTTTTCAAAACAATAAAAAAATAGCTCCTTGTCTTATATCCTCGCAAGCATTCTCTGCCCTAAGCATTGCTCCTCAGGGTCAAAAGATTTACTTTGATATTCCTACATGAGTCTGACATCAAAATGGCCCCGACCAGACAAAATATACCGTTAAAAACAATTCCTTGCTGCATAAGCTCGTTATGGGATGCACAGCGAGCGAAGCTGTCTTGAAGCTCCGGGGAATGGCTGGGTTGCTACAAAATGCAGACTGGAATGGGCATCAGTCCTCTGCAGTTTTCCTGAGAAGATGAAGCTCAAGTCACACGGATCTGATCTCTAATCAGCCATGGTGATGCCACAGACTGCGTAGCTTTTTGTTTTATTTTGCACGGGGACCCCGGGAGTTGGGGACTGGAAGGACAGAAGCTAACACCACCAGGACAAATGGACCCGTACATGAGTTTCAAGCAGACTTTTCTTACTGCGAAAGTACATTATATGATCGTTACTATAACCACCGAGTGTTCCTTGGTGAACAGATTCCAAACAAAAAACTTTCCCTTTGTTTGGGTGGCTGCAGTCTGGTCTGGGATGGACCAGACACCTTCTCAAGACTTGCTGAATTTTTAGAAATCTGTGAAGTTTGGGCTGAAATTTTATATTCCTCCAACCCACCTTGAAAATGGCCAGAAATGACACCTTGTTACCGGAATGCACCTCCCTTCCCATAGCTGTCTCGTGGCAGGCATCTAGGTCTCGCGGCGCCGTGCCCACTCTCCATCTGTCAAAGGCACTTAGGCAGGACACTTTGCTTACACTTCAACCGCACTTGAGTGCCTGACCCTCTGTCAAGATTATTGTCTTCAGCTAGCCTGGTGCTTAGCTGACTCCCAGGTTTCTGATAACGGTATTTGGAAGGGTAGATCTGAAATGGAGAGGGCCGTATAAATTGTATGTAGAAGTGTATACATTTGAAATTTTAATGGGATACATCTATCACTCCAGGACACAGACATGATGATTTCATAGATCATGTAATTGTCCTGAACACCGTCTCTTGAAAACCCTCATCTATGAACTTGTAGCTATTTCATTTATTGAAGCTATTTGGGTCATTTAAAATTTAGCCCACTTTTCTCTGGGTGATTTATTTCGTGTTTATTAGTCCATTTTGACATCTTCTCCCATTTTTCCCACCAAAAAAAGCCTCACCCTGATGGTCTCAGTGGAGGCCTCGTTTACAGCTACAAAGGCATATCTGAAAACTATATTACCTTTAAATGGTCGGATTCATCATATCCGAGTTCATATGTCTGATAGCCAGAAAGCCCCATTTCATTTCCAAAGAAAAATTGCTTCTGTCAGTGTAAACAGAATGCATTACCCCCTTTTAATAACCATTCTTAAGTATGCTTCTGTATTACTTTTTCACAGCTGTATTCCAATAAGCTGTAGAGTAATTGCCAGTTCTCCTGTCTAATAGGTTCATTATTCTTTTTCCATAATTGCAGCCATTAAATGTTCAATTGTTAAATTTCCACTCCCACGTTTACTTAGTGTTACACTTTATAATGGGGCAGGTCATTACAGCACCCCAGGGGCCATGCTATTGTTCAAAGTGTTTCTAGAAGTCAATGAGATCCCTGTGAAATATGTCTTTGTTTTTGATTTGTTCAGACATTCCCCTCCAACCTTGTCTTTCCCTCTTTTAGACCTTCTAGAAACAGGCTCTTACAAATTGGTCGCTTTTACTAAAAGTTTAAAGAGCTGACCTGGGCTGGAAGACATCGCGCTGAACTTTCCATGTCTCGACACTGCTTTCTCACTCTAGGGCTCTGAGGCCTATCTAACAAGGTGATGGAGGAGAGATTTCACTAAAGAAATTAACACTTAAGGCTTAATGGTTTTTTCAGGAGCTTTGATTTATCTTTTTTCATGTTATCTGTGTGGGGCATTTTCATCAAATGAAAGATACATCGATCCGGGGTTATGAGATTGTTAACCTCTGGCTGGTGATACTCATGGAAATAAAGAGAATTTCTTCCCTTTATTGCTTGACATTTCCAGACATGCCACCTCCTTAGCTCTGGGTTCACCCATTCTGTCTGGCACTACAGATCATGTTACTTTGAGAAATGGTATTGATGTAGATCAGTGTTTCCCAAAGTGGACCATACCGTCCCTTAGGGGGTTGCTGAAGTGATCCAGAGGGGACTGAAAAGCAGATCACTACACTTTGGCCTGTATTATGGGCGACTACACAAAGGTTTTCATTGCTAGGGGAGAATTGAATTTTGGGGGTTTGGGTTTGTTGTTTTTTTCTTCTGAAAAGGTAGCAGTAGGCCAAATAATTTGAAAATCTATGATGTAGATGGATGGAGAAATTCAGTCAGATGCTCCTGATTTGGCTGGCTTCTTTGTATATTTGTTTTGTTTTATGGGTATCCTTTGTGAGGCAAGGTTTTTTTGTTTTAATAAGAAATCTAGCATTTCTTAAGTACTCAAACATCAAAGTTTTCATTTAGGTTGCATATCATTTTCAGACTTTTCTAATCATCTATTCATTAGTTAATCATCCCTTAAGAACTTTTTTCCACTTCCATTCATTGCAGTAGCTTTTATTTCTTTCAAAGGCTGGGAGTAATTTTTATAGTCATTGAGGTGGTGTTATAATTTTGTCTAACTAATTCCAGCTCTGTGTTCTTTGGGAATTATCTGCACTTTGGAAACATTTTTATTTGGGGTTAGCATGTGGTGCACAGTATCCAATGTGCCACACACCCACTTACTCTTGCTCAGGCATCCCAGGATCAAGCAAAATAATAACCAAAATGGGTTGGACATCTCACCGTATCCTGTCTTTGTGCTACACGGCTAAATACATCTGTCCACTTAACCCCTTTGAAGTGGATCTGTTTATTTCACCACTTTAAAAATGAGGAAACTAAGACTCGGGGAGGCCAAGGAAATCACACACAGCCAAAGCCTCATTCTCACCATCTACGTTACATTGTGTCACTGTAAATAGTGAAAGGAACTTTAATGAATTTAAGAAACAGCAAACGATAAGCAACTCTTGAGAATTCCACCACACTTCTAAGCAGATTCATCAGGAAAACAACTTGCTGAAGATGACAGAGCAAAATAGACACCCAGGAACAAATTCTCCACTGTTGGGCTTTCTTCACAATAAACCGGCTCACCAAATAAACCAAAGGACATAGCTGTGACATTGGTCTTATATTGGTATACATGGTATACAGTTTATTAGTCCCAATAACTTTCCTTAAAAAAAGAGAGAGAGAACATATTCAATACGATGTGCCTATCCCCCAAACTCAATCAGTGCTTCAAGGCACTCATATATTTTACATTGCGGTACTCTAAATTTTGTGGTAAGACTTTGATACAATTTGTTTGTTAGTGAAAAAAAAAATGGAGTGATGGTCTTTTTGCAGATCCTCTTTCTTCCCAAGCGTTATTGACTTTGCAGCGTTCCCAGGAGGGAGCATTTGTTGTTGTCTAGAAAGCAGGCAGCTAGGTCACTTGGGGAAGAGATACATGGAGTAGGTTGGCGTTAGTTTAACAATCACTTTCTTTCAAAGCAATGCAGTAAATGTATCTTATTCTTGCAGCACAATGGTGGAAATGAGGGGGAAAGAGCACAGCACAGGAAGGGTCGATAAGAGAGCCATATTGTATGATTAACACAAAGAAGCACATTACCCTTGAAGTCGAAGGCATCGCCCGGGGAGAACGTGAGTGCAGCAGCTGCAGAAGTAATTGGAAGGAGAGTGAAAGAGAGGCGTCCACCTGCAGGAAACAGATTTCTACTTGTCTCGCTAGACAGGTGATTTGGGGTGGTACCTTTTAGAAAATGGTTAGTTGGCAAAAATAGAAGTAATAAAAAGTTGCCAATCATAGAGTGGCTATCATTAGACTTTATTTAGGACAAGGAAAAGTTAGTTAATCAAGCTTTGGAGATTTTCCGAAAGCGTGAGCATAAAGTAGTTAAGTAAAAGATTGTCTTTTTTTGCTCAAATTCTCTTAAATTCAAAATGTCAGAAAGAATTGACCCAATGATGGAATTACACATAAGATATATGACTTTAATGTTCTTGGTATATTCAAAAGCTTTCATTAGATTGTTAAGGATTAGCTCCTGTAACAAACATTGTGGTAATTTATGCAAACGAACAGTTCTAAGGGGCGGGGCTTGATAGAGAGGGCTTCTCTTCAGTGTGTAACTATGAAGGTTACAAATGGTGAAACAGAAAGAAATCACATGCTGACTATGCTTCCTATTATTTTTTAAATATTGAATAAAGTAAAACCCTTATCTCATGCTTGTTTCATAAACTAAATAAATACACATACATGAAATAAGAGACAGTCAAAAGTAAGGATTAAATAGAACCTCCCCGTTCCTGACAAGATTGAAAACTACCCCAGATGTGATTGCTTTACCAATCCAATCCTGGAAAAATCAAGGTATAGGAAGTCTTGGTCTCAAATTATGCTTATTTTAAGGCAATGTGAAAATCACTAGGAAGACACAAGGTAGTATGCTTCCAGGGTTTTTTGGTTGGGTGGGAAGTGACTTGGGAAGAACCTAGACCAAGAGGAGCAAGGCGGTAGGAGAAAGCTTTCTGATAGAGCACGTTGCCCTCTCTTTCCTTTTCTAAGGAGAACAGGAAATCTCCACTTCCACCCACCTAACGGGGTTTGCAGTCTATTGCTGGTCAAGAAGTGCAGTCCTGTTTCTATGTATCCTGACTGCTTAGTATCTGAGGACTTCCAGTTGCGCCGTTTTACACACGCCAACATCTCTCAAATTGCAATTAATCTCACAGTTTAATTTACAATCACCCTTTAATAGGCAGGAATCATTATTTCTTATAGATAAACAAACATGTACACAGCTATTTATAGTGTCATAATTTCAATTAAATTGTGGGGGTATTTGTCATTATATGTGATGAGTATAACTGTCAGTTAAAAAGTCTTTGATATGATGGCACTATGATTAAACTTTAGAAAGAAAAGTTATTGAATACACAAGCTGGAATAGAAACAAAGCATAAATTTGACATTAATGTAGTAAATTTTTATTGTGGGGAAATAATAAAATACTGTGTTTATTACAAAACAAATGTTTCAGAGAATGAAAGGAGACACCACAGGTGGGTAAAGTGATGTGCTATTTTGTTATAGGTAGAGAGTGCAGAATAATTATTTAGCCATAGCTAAAGTTAAGCGAACATTCCTAAACACCAGGAAAAGAAAATCTTGGGAAACCAGAGATAAATAGATAGCAGAATTGATAAATAATGGAAGACTATTGTTAAGGGGTGTAGAAATTAATTGGCTTCCATGGTTTCAGGTTTTTTTTGTTGCTTTGTTGTTAGGTGCTGACCAGTTAATTCCAAGTCCTTGTGATCGTATGCACAATAGAACAAAATATTGCTCTATTTAGCACCTGCCTCACAGTTCTTATCTTACTGGAGTTCACTGTGTCAATCCATCTCATTGAATGTCTTCCCTTTACTTTACTGAACAAAATGCCCTTCTTCAAGGACTGGTCCATTCAAAGTACATGGAACAAAGTTTGGCACAATTCGTCGAAGGGGAATTTTAGTTTTACTTCCTCCAAGACAGATTTGTTAATTTCTCTAAAAATCCACAGAATATTTAATATTCTCTGCCAACAGCATAATTCAGATGCATCAATTCTTCAGTAGTCTCCTTATTCATTGTAAAGCACCCTTGTGCATATGAAGCAATTATATCCTAGCTTGTGTCAGGCTTACCTTAATATTCGAAATGAAATATTTGCTTTTTATCACTTCAAGTATATCTGTTGAAGCAGATTTGTCCAATGCAATACATCTTTTATTTCTTGACTGCTGCTTCCATGAGTGTTGATTGGAAGTACAAATAAAATGAAATCACTGGCAACTTCAATTTGTTCTCCACTTATTATGATGTTGCTCACTGGTCCACTTGTGAGGATTTTGTTTGTTTGTTTATATTCATTTCTAATCTATATTGAAGTCTGTAGTCTTTGACCTCAGTTATTAAGCCCTTCAAATATTCTTCACTATCAGCAAACAAGGTTGTATCCCATACGCATTGAAGGTTGTATATTGAGTCTTCCTCCCATGCTGGTGCTTAATGGTTTTCATATTGTCCATTTTAGACGATTATTTGCTCAGCATCTAGACTGAATAAATATAAATAAAGGGCACAACCCTGACACACATTTTTCCTGATTTTGAATCACATGGTGTTGCCTTGTTCTATTCGAAATACTACTTCCTTACCTATAAGCATAATTAGGTGTCCTGTAATTCCCTTTCTTCCTCATGCTAGCCATACTTTGTTATGGTTCAAACAGTCAAATGCAAAGACTTTCATCCCAGGGCCATCTGGAAAGGTGCCTCTTATTCTAGACCCTCTTCTGAAGCCATCGTGAATCTATGGCAGGTCCCTGTTAATGTACGACTTCAGTCATTTTTTGAATTACCTTCAGCAAAATGTTACTTGCAGACAGGAGGATTGCTACTCATTCTGTTGGGTCATCTTTCTTTGGAATTGGTACATGTAAGAATCTCTTTCAGTCTGTTGGAAATTCCAGATGCCTTGGTATAGATGCCTGAGCACTTCCAGGATTGCATCTGTTAGTGGAAACACCTAGACGGTATTCTATCAATACATGGAACTTTGCGTTTTTGCCAGTGCCTTCGAAGCGGTGTGTCCTTCTTCCTTCAGTCCCATTATTTTTGATCACGTGCTCCCTCTTGAACTGGTTGGACATTGTTTTGGTCCAGTGACTGTTTTCCTTCCATCTTCGTGTGATGCTACCTCCACCACGGACTATTTTGCCTACAGAGTTCTGCAATATTTCCATTGGAGGCTTGGATTTTGCCTTCAGTTCTTTCAGCTTGAGAAATGCTGAATACATTCTTCCCTTTTGACATTCTCCCTACACATTTCATTATGCACGTATTTTGCTCCCTCAAACTATTCTTCAACATCTTCTGTTCAGCGCATGTATTTCAGCATTTCCTCCTTTTGCTTTAGCCACTTGTTCAAGAGCATATTTCAGAGACTCTTCTGAAATCAATTTTGATCTTTTCTTTCTATCTTGGCTCTTTTTTCCAATCTGACTGTCTTGATTTTGATTTCGGCATGTATGAAAAGCTGAATGTCATCCCACAACTAGAATGGTGTTCCCTCATCAAATGCAGTGTTCAGTACACCACATCTGCTTTTGAAATGGGTTCTATAGTTTTTCCATTCTTAACGGTATGACATAGTGTTGATTCTTACAATTTATAGAATTTTTTTAGTTATTGGTTGCCATTGAGTTGTCTCTGACTCATGGTGGTGACCTTGTCTATAACAGAATGAGACCTTGCTCAGTTCCACACCTTTTTCATAATTGTTGATATGTTTGAGGCAATTTTGCTAACCTATCTCATTGAGAGCTCCCTTCATTTACATTGAGCCTCTACTTTACCGAACATGATATTCTTTCTTTAAGGATTTCATGATGACAAGTCCAAAGTAAGCATATTTGGGACACAATGAAAATATAAGAATTCCAATAATACTATTATCACTAAGTATGAGGTTTGCTAAAAATTGCTGTAAACATTTTTATTGGTTAAGAAATATCCCTAGTTTGCTCAGAGTTTTAATCAAAGTTAGGTATTTCGTTTATTTATTTATAATGTGAGTATTCCCTTCTAATTTATTAATAAAATAAATTACATTTATTTCGTTTTCTCATGGTATATCAACCTAGAATTCTTGTATTAAATCCATTCCTTCTTCCTATTTCTTCATTCGTTCTTCAAATTTTTCCAGAATATAATTTACATCATATGTTGTTCTAATTGTGTCCATGGAATTACCTGAAAATTAATTAAATTTTATCTTTTTACCATCCAAAGTTTCTGTGTTAATGACTTCTTTTACCTTCTTAATTTTGTTTATGTCATTTCTTTCTTCTTCACTATTCCTGTTTGTTCATTATATTAATCTTTTCAATGAACCAACATTTGTCTTTTAAAATTTATATTATACCAGTAATTAATTGCTCATCATTTTCATTGATTTCTGCTAAACTACTTACTTATTGCTATTTGAGTTTATTTTTATATTTTTTCTAACTCTTAATATGGATGATTAGCTTACTGATATTTTATTTGTTTACTTTTTAAGTGTCAGTATTTTTCTGTTGAATTTCACATTTTTGATATTGTCATCTCATTTCCATTACTGTTAGTTTGAAATATTTTCTAATTGTTATTGTTATTTTTGTCAATAGTTAATTTAGAAGGGTCTTATTTAAAACGTGCAAATATACAACTTTTAAATCATTAATTCTTAAGACCATATTTTTATAGGATGCATTTGTATAAATTCAGTCCTTAAGTATTTGTTTGGGCTTCCTTCATGAGTCAGAAAAACACATTGTTGGATGTGGTGCTCTAGATGTATGTCCATTAGATAAATTTCATTAATCACAATTTACTTTTATGAAAAATAAGTTACAATAGGAGTGTGTTAGACTGAGTTGACTAGAGAAACAAATCAAGAGACACTCATATATGTATAAGTATATATGAATATAAGAGAGCTTTAAATCCAAGAGCAATTGTATATTGAGACAACATTCCAGACAAGTCCAGATCAAGTCCTAAATATGATATTATCACATAAGTCTGACATTAGCCCATGGATTCATCTTCATACTCATGCGGCACATACAATGATGCAAAATGCAGGAAGATCACAGGCCAGTGGGTATAACATCTTGTGGATCCAGTGGCAATGGAATCATCTCAGTGCTGGCCTGGGTTTCCACATAACTCCTTCAGCTCTCTGGCTCTTCAACAGGAAGATGAGGCAGAGAGAGAGAGGGGAAGTTCCCAGCATCCTCATGAGAAGGCCACACCTACAAGGAGGAATTATTAGTCTGTGTCCTGGTTGACAGGCTAGATTCCACCCCTTCACTCTTAATATCCTCAAGTTGACACGAGATTATGTAACCATCACAAACATTTTGCAATGGCCATTAGAGATGCAACAGTATGGCAAAGATAATGAATAATTTACAAATCAAGTGCATCTGACTTTTGCTCACACTCTCCTGTGGTGTATTGTTTTCAACATTCATGGTACAGACTTGGTAGTTATATATAGACTAGTACTGGATTGCTTTCACCATTCTTCTTTCACCCATGTCAATCTACATGAGACACATATATGGAACTGCCTTTTATTGTTTATATGAAATGTTTTTAAAGTGAGAAGAAGCAGCTATTCCATATTAATAAACAGCAAAAATATCAATAGCAGACATCATCATGAATCATATCCTGAGATCAGGAAACAATGAAGTCATTTATTTGCCAGAAGCCGCTGAAAAAGGCATCAAACTTAAGCACATAGTACAAGTATTCTTTATCTGGCGCTCGCTGAGAAGATTCTGCCAACACTTTCTTCCAAGGAAGAAGCTGGAATTATTGTCCCTTTAGTATGTTGAGATGCAGGGAGAAATTTCCCTATGACTTTTTCTCTTATCAAGAAAGCTAATCATACTGTTATTGCCTCATTTCTAAATGCAAGGGGACAAGTATTTTTCTCTCCATTCAGTGTGTGTAGGAGCAGTATTGGCAAAAAATACAGCCATAAAATAAAATATAAGTGAGAACATCAGCCTTAAGTCTGCTGCTGAGAATAGCCAGACATCATCTTCTATGAGCTATACCCAGAGATTAAATTTGTGGGATTGCTTCAATGAAATTGCATTAACACCCTGTAGATCAAATTTTCAAATCCATACTTAAATTGAAGATGTCTTCAACCTAACTTGCCTGATGCTTTTAGTATGAAAGAAGAGCATAACAATTGGTACCAGCATTGCCACCAGAGAACTGTAGGTTGGCAGAGTAGGTGAAACGATGCTTTGTTTTCCACCCCTTCTTAATTCAAAATAAGTATCTCCTGAAAGCATTCAATGTGGTGTAAACATAAACTCTCGCAAACTTCACTGCCATTGAGTCAATTCCAAGTAATAGTGACCTCATCGGACACTCAGAATTTCCAAGGCTATAAATGCTTACTGGAGTAGGAAGCTACCTCTTTCTCCCTTGGAGCGGCTTGTGAGTTCGAATTGATAACCTTTCAGTTCGCAGCCCTGAGTGTCACCGATGCTGCCACCAGGGCCCCCACAGATTTGATTGTAGTCAGCATAACTAAGAAATCAGGGCGCCATTTCAAAATTTAAAACTGACCTTAAATCTTTCAATGGTAGATTATGATCATTACATTTTAATATTAAAAAGTCAGGCTGTTCTACGCACCAAAATTAATTATTTTATAATGGTATTCATATTTGACCTTACCTTTGGTTGAACATTGGCTCCCAAACCCTGCCAAAATGTATAGTTGGGTTACCTCCAGAATATAATCTAAAAAAAATGCCTGTACATGTACATCCAAGGATATATTTTTAAATGTTCATATCAACACTGTTCATAATTTCAAAATCTGGAAACCAAATTGCCAACCAACATTAGATTGAATCAATAAATCCTGGTATATTCATTCAATTAAATGCTCAGAATTAAACCAGATAAACTACAGATATCACATTAACAGGGATGAATCTTACACACATAATTTTGAGTCAAAGGTTCAAGCTACCAAAGAATGCATATATATGGTTTCCTTTGCATAAATTCAAGACCATGAATATTAAACAGATAATACTCAGAAAGGCATATATAAATGACAACACCGTTTTTTTTAAAGATCAAGGGAAGAATAACACAAGATTCAGGATCTCTGGTTCCTCTAGGGAGTATAGAGTGGGGTGGGTAAATTGAGGAGAATATGGAAAGGCATGGTCATGGTCCATAGCTTTGTCAGGGGCTTTGCTAGGTCATGTGTGGATCCATAAGTTTCATCATCTAATGATAAAATAAAATGAAAACTAGAGGGGTATGCACAAATTTATTATGTCAGTGTGCCATGAGCCAAGAATTCTGATTAATCCAATTCTGTGCTACAGGGACTCATGGGAAAAAGCAAATCAAGGGAATGATTATTCCTGAAAATCAGGACAGCACTTCTTGATTATAGGTACCACTCGTGGGATTAAGAAAGGCTGTCAGTGGGAGAATCTGAGCTACTGGTAATATTCCAGTTTCCAATTCACATGGTGGCTATTACACAAGTGTTCGCACCTTAATTAGTCTGTAAATTGCGTGCCTGCTTCATATATATTTTTGCACATGCATAAAATAATCTATAACTCACAAAAGTTAAAAGTAGCCACAAACAGAGAGACACATATGCAGACACAAAGACAAATGCATATTCGGTTGTATGTATTCACATATCAGAGTCCGTGCATGTGGGAGTAGAGATGATGGTAGTCAATGAAAATGTGGAATTAGCAAATGTTTTTATCCAATACACCGGTGTGTTGCCAATCGTCTTAAGTTTCATGTCTCTGTAACTGGTGGTGACGTAACGAAAACTGTTCATTGGATGCTAAGACTCAGAACAACTCCACTGGATTCACATCATTGTGTAGGAACTTTTATTATAAGAAATAATTTATATTGCATATGCATGTAGTGATTTTCCTTTGCTATGCCAAAGCAACCATTTCCCCATAGATGTCAATTGGAATTACCTTATACATTTTCATTAACCTTTTTGTCTCATAGTGTGCCGTTTCTAATGCCCCCACTGGTGCAGTCCTTAAGCACTCAACTGCTCACTGAAAGGTTAGCTTTCATAAAGAGTCAGGCTGCTTCCAGAAAGATTGCAGCCTTGAAAATCCTTTTATAGGGTCTTTATGAATCAGAATGGTGCAAGGGCAATAGATTATATACTATTTTATCCCCTTGACACATTTTGTCTCCACTATATTTCATTTACATATTCTAGGGCAAGTGAAAAAGTATTGCTATCAGTGTTCCAGTTCATACAAGCAAAGGTTTTTTTCTCCAAACTAAAAAATTTTAAACATGTGATTGTGTCCAGGAGACAGCTGCCAGCAAGCTTCCTCAGGAAACTATTTGTATGAGTCTTTGGGTTCCGTCTCCAACAGCGCCCTTCATCTTAACTCTGTAATTCATTGCAGTGTCTACACAGACTCGCAGACAGTGCTGAAGATTACGGGGCTTAAGAGCAAATTAACAGGTTGCAATACAGATGAGAAATGCTCAAAGTGCAGTGGCTCATTCAGGCTGTGTTACCAAGTTCTTTCAGGGCTGCTAATAAATGCCCACAGGGCACGCCACTCCACTGGAAGCCTCAACCCAAAGGCATTCAACTCACCAAGTATCCAACCCAATGTGTCAGTGAACCAGCTCCCTGAATTGAGTCTGCAAAAGCACCGCACTCAAATAAGCCACATCCTGAACACACAATGGTCCATCTTTGTGGGTCAGCAATCCCTACCTTCACAATTCAGTGCCAGAAGCACCCCATTACACAAGCCGGTGTCCTGCCCCAAAGCGCTCTGCTTTAACCGCTTTCCTGTCCTGGCTCCTGGTTCTATTGCTGTTGCCACATTGGCGTCACAGCTGTTTTCTGGATCAAGAAGTTCACCGTCTGGGACATGGAGTGCGGATGATATTCTCCACTCTTGGCTTTTGTTGGTAGTGAGATCCACTTCCGGTTTTCCATACAGCGCCTTTTACACTCAGCAGGATGACAAGTCAAGCCTCAACCTCCAATATGAAAACTCTTATGGACAACACATTGAATGATGCAGGAAACTTCAAAAGGAAATCGAAAGAATACACAGTCGTTGTACTGAAAATAACTAGCTGACACTCCACCACTTCAGGAAGGAGCATGTGAGCAAGAGCCAAGGATAAGGAAGTAAGATGCTCAGTCATCACGGAAAGCAGTAGTCAAAAGCAAGGCTCCAGGAGTTGCTGGAACACCAATGAAGATGTTTCAACAAACTGATAAAGGGCTCACTAGTCTCTGCCAGGAAATTTAGAAGACAGCTACTTGGCCAACTGAGTGGAAGAAATCTGTATTTGCACCCTTTTCAAAGAAAGGTGACCCAACAGAATGTTTAAATGATAGAGCAGTATCTCTGCTATCACATGGAAGTGCAATTGTGTTGAAGAGCACCCGGCAACAGATGTAGCAGTACATTAATAGGGAGCTTCCAGAAATCTAGGCTGGATTCTGAAGAGAGCATGGAACAAGGAATATCATTGCTCATGTCACATGGATCTTGGCTGAAAGAAGATAATATTAGAAAGATGCTTACTTGTGTTTTATAGAATATGCCAAGGCATTCAATTATGTGGGTCATAACCAACTACAGATAGCCTTGAGAAGAACATATGACTGTGCTCCTCTACATGGATCAAGAGGCACTTGTGCTAACTGAACAAGGACATTCTGCATGATTTTGAATCTGGATAGGTGTGCATTAGGGTTGTATATTCTCACTATACTTTATTCAATCTGTATGCAGAGTAAATCACCAAAGAAAATGGATTATACAAAGATTGTGGCATCAGGATTGGAGAAAGGCTTATGAACAACGTGTGGTATGCAGATCAGACGACAGTTAGGAGCACTTGAAGTAAGTGCTTACTGATGAAGATCAAGGATTGCAGGTTTTAGTACGGATCACAACTGAGTGTAAGGAAGACCCAAATCTTCACAACTGGGCCAATAAGTAACATCATAATAAATAGAGAAAAGTTTGAAGTTGTAAAGGATTTTGCCTTCCTTGGACCCATAATCTGTTCTCATGGAAGCAGCTTGTTGCATTCGGTAAATCTGCTGCACAAGACATCTTTAGAATATTGAAAAGCAAGCAGGTTACTTTGAAGACTAAGGTGTACCTAACCCGAGTCATGGCATTTTCAATGTCCTCCTATGCACGTAAAAGTTGAATATTGAATACGAAAGGCCAAAGAACAACTGAAGCACTTGAATTGTGATAGTGATGAAGAATATTGAAAGTACCATGGACAAACAAGTTTGTCATAGAAGATGTGTGGTCAGAGTGTTCCTTAGAGGCAAACATGGCAAGACTTTGTCTCACATACTTTAGACATGTCCGGAGAGACCAGGCCCTGGAGAGGGACATTGTGCTTGGTAAAGCAGAGGAGCAGGAAGGCTCTCAAGGAGATGGATTGACACAGTGGCTGCAGCAAAGGGCTCAAGCACAGGACAAATGGTGAGGGGGGCAGCAGACTGGGCGGTGTTTCCTTCTGTTGGGCATAGGGTCACTATGGGTCAGAAGCAACTAACTGATACCTACCAACTGAACAAGAGCAACTATTCACAGGTGAAGCTTCTCAGTGTCTTCCCCCACCCTCTTACTCAGAGCCGTGCAGGAAAAGGTCATTTGTTGGGCAGTACAAAGACTTTGGCTAGAAAAGCTATGTTAAATAAGTCACCGATCCTGCAGTCTCTTACAATGGCTTTTTTAAAAGCCCAAGCAAAACAGTCATTTCCCATGGAATCTGCTGGCCAGTTACGGTAAAGGTAGAGAGGTCAGTTCAGAAAGTTATGACAATATTTTTCTCCAGAATCCAAAGGGGTAATCTTAACAGATTTTCTAAAGTACATGGATGATTTGGGGGACTTATTATAAAGAAGTTGTAAGAAAATGGAAAACTGCTTGGTGATCAAAAGACCAGAAAAACGCTGAGAACTTTCATTTCCGTCACAACCATCTGTCTGCTTGCTCTTCCAGGTAAGCAGGGCTGTCCTTCAATAACTTCACTAAGAAACTTTATCCAAGCCATCCTCCAGCCCTGATATTTCCCCGGTAGACATCTTTTTGTTTACCCAAACTCAAAGAACACTGGAAAAGAAAATAATTCTGCAGTTATTTGAAAATTCAGGATGCCAAAACTGCAGCTTTGACATGGCATCAATCAAAGAGTGCGTAATTATTCAGTAAAGTGGTAGAAAGAATGAAAAACTGACTTCAGAAGTGTATAACCATAAACGGGGGCTGCATCAAAAACAATAAAATCACCTTTTGCTATTTTTTGAATGAAGGTTCCTACAGATTTATAGAAGTATTTTTACATACGCTCATATGTATCACATTAAATAGATTTTTTGAAAAACAGGAAAAAAATCACACATCAGTCCACTAAAATAACCGTATAATAGTCAGTTTTTCTCATTTTCTTTTAACTCATGTGCAGATGCTAAAGCAGATGCAATCATAATGTAGTTTTTTAATTCCATATTTTTCTCTTAACATTAACACATAAACATGTTCCATGTTCATAGTCTTCATCATTATAATTTTAATGGCTTAATAATTTTCTGTAAACTTAATGTTCCATAATTTACTAAATGTTTTATACATATGCTGTTTCTCAGGCTCATTTTTTGTGGTTGTTATTATAAAGCGCTTACCATGAATATTTTCTTACACATAGATTTTTTCCTTTGCTTTGGTGGAATTATTTCCTTAGGAGACCTTCCCCGAGGGAATACTCCTGAGGTAAAAGCTGTGATTGTCCTTATAGTTTGTGCTTCCTGTTGCTGTGTTGCTTTCAAGATTGTACTCCTTTATAATTGTCACCGATTATGTGCAAAAGTGTCCATTTAAATGTAACACTTCTGTATTTTTAGGATCAATCATTGCTGCTATCCTAAACTCATCTTCGCCACCGATGACCAGTTTGTTATCCTCTGATGGCTTCCATGTTGTTATGATGCTGGAAGCATATCTGGATTACCAGAAAGATTATTCTCGGTGGAGATGCTTTGAAGCAGCTTTCAAACTAAGAAGAATTAGGAAAAAAATCTAGTGATCTACTTCCAAAAAAACCCAAACCCTCTACAGATCACAACAGAATGATCTGATATAGTGTTCCATATAGGAGCTGAATCGTTTGGAAGGCAATACACATTGGCCACAAAAATGGACTCCAACAGGTCAATAATCATGATGATGACAAATGACTGTGTTAGTCTGGGTCGACTAGAGAAACAAATTCATAAACACACATATTTGCATAAGAAAGAGTTTTATATACAAGAGCAGTTGAATATTGAGAAAACATTCCAGCCCAGTCTAGATCAAGTCCATAAGTCCAATATTAGCCCATATGTCCCATATTAGCCTATATGTCCAATACTAATCTATGAAGTCCTCTTCAGACTCACAAAACACATACAATGATGCAGAATGCAGGAAGATCACAAGCCAGTGAGTGCAAAGTCTTGTGGATCCAGTGGCAGTAGAAGCATCTCAGGGGTCTCCACAGGGTTTCTCATACTCAGGGCACTAGCATAGTTTCATGTGTTTTGTCAGAAGAGAGTCTCTCAGGGAGTGAGCAGAGAGCGAAGTCTCCCGTCTCCAAGGAGGACATATAGGAGTTCCCAGAATTCGAAGGAGAAGGCCATGCCCACACAGAGACCTCATGGGTTATATCTTGATTGACAGGCCAGACTCCACCCCTTCACTTGTAATCCTCTCAAATTGACACCAGATATGTAACTACCTCAAGGACTAAGTACCATTTATTTTTAACATTTTACAGGGGATTTCCATTAATTGGACCCAACTGGATGGCAACCATTGACAACAAACGATTGGCTTTTCTATTGGCCTTTTTGAAAAATCACAACTACATGGACTCAAGACTGTCCAAAGTATCTTCACCAACACGATGGATGATCACCACAATTCTTTGGGCATAGTCAAGACCAAACCTACTCCCTCAGATACCACCAGGAACTTTTTCGTCCACTGCAGAAACTCATCTTAGCTATAGCAAAGCATTTTTAAAATAAACATACTCTGCATGGGACTCCTACTTTACTAAGTGTATTTATTTCTGGAGTTGTTTGCAAATCTATTTAAGATCTTCAGCTTCCAAGTGACTGTTTTTTCCTTGGATAGCATACCTTTTTTTTTCTGTTTATATATGAGGGGCTTTCTAAAAGTTCATGGAAATTTTTCATAATCTTTTATTTTGGACTGATAGTGGATGTTTAATCTACCCTACTTTCGCATTTCTCAGCACATTCTCAGGGGAGTTCACTCCTCTTTCTTTATCCTAACATCTCACTTAACATTAATTGGGAAAGAATATGTGCTACAGTTTTGAGACTCAACATGGACAAAGGACATGAATAGGTAGGTACTTTACCAGAGAATACATTCAAGTTTCTAATAAACACAGACAAAAATTTATTAACTCACATTACTCATCGGTGCTGTTATTGTTAGATGATGTCCAGTTGGATTTAGCACATTCTGACGATAGAGAACATGTCCTGATCTATGGCATTCCCTCAACCATTCTCCTGTTTGAACCCATTCTTACAGAGATCATGTGAATCAATACTGTGGATGGGTGTCTGCTTCTTTTTTTTACCTGAACCCCTATTTTCAAAATCCCAGCAAAAAAAAAAACACAATTGCTTGTCCAGGGACTGGCCCTCCTGATTACATATGCAAAATATATGGCATGACATCTCCCCATTCTGATTTCTAAAGAGCATTCTGGCTATACTTCTTTCAAGAAAGATATGACATTGTCATTCTTTCAGGCATGGAATGTTACTGCTGTTCACACATCCCATAATTTTAATTCATTGATCCTTTCTAGTATTTCTTAGATTCTCATTGCCCAGCTCTCCTGTGGGCTCTCTGAGGCCACTGAAAATACCAGGTGCTCTGAGCTCTCAAACAGATTTATTTAATTTTTAAAACTCATTTTCCTGTAATATATATCCCTTATGTCTATTTCTTCTCCTTTCTCTTCAAAGGTGTTTATCAATATACATTGTTCCATTTAATAGTGTTCCAAAAATTCTTATATTTTATTGGGATTTTAAAAAATAGAGATAGTTCTTTTAATTTAGTTTTGAGAGATTTGTCTTTAAGTTCATTGATTCAGGCTTCCATTGTTTCAATTTTACTACTTTTATCTTTCAGACTTATTTATTTCAACTATCTTAGTATTTCTCTTTTGGATTAAAAAAATAATTTTATTGGGGCTCATACAACTCTTATCACAATCCATACATACATCAATTGTGTAAAGCACATGTATACATTAGTTGCCCTCATCATTCTCAAAACTCTTGCTTTCTTCTTGGGCTCCTAGAATCAGCTCCTCATTTTTAGCACCCCCTCACTCCCTGCTCCCTCTCCTTCATGAACCCTTGATAATTTATAAATTATTATTTTGTCATATCTTACACTTCCTGGCATCTCTTTTTACCCACTTTTCTGTTGCCCATACCCCAGGGAGGAGGTTATATGTAGATCCTTGTAATGGATTCGCCCTTTCTAAGCCCCCTTCCTTCTTCCCTCCTGCTATCACCACTCTCACCACTGGTCCTGAGGGGTTCATCTGTCCTGGATTCCCTATGTTTCCAGTGTCCATCTACCACGGTGCATCCTCTGGTCTAACCAGGTTTGCAAGGTAGAATTCGCAATTTTATGTGCATATTATCTCTGCAGGTCAAATTACATAAGATAGACTGGATAAACAATGTGAAGTAGAAAACAACAACAGGACCAAAGGTCCCCAGGGGACATGGGAGAGTCGGAGGTGAGGGAAGGGAGGAGGTGTTGGCCAACCCAGAGACAAGAGAACAAAGAGTGGTTCAAAACTAGTGGCAGAGAGGGGATGGTGGATAGTAGGGAGTGACCAAGGTTAATGTAACCAAGAGGAATTACTGAAACCAGAATGAAGGATGAACATGGTAGTGGGACAGGAGGAAAGCATAAGGAAGTGGAGGAAAGGAGTAGGAGGCAAAGGGCATACACAGAAGCCTAAATACAGACATGTACATATATGAATATATTTATGATCATGAGGGAATAGACCTATGTGTATATATTTATAAGTTTAGTAGTAGGGTAACAAGTGAACATTGGGCCTCCACTCAAGTACTTACTCAATGCAAGAACACATTGTTCTATTAAATTATCATTCCATGATGCTCACCTTCCTGACATGATCGCTGAAGACAAACATGTTCATAAGCAAACATGGAGAGGAAAGCTGATGGTGCCCGGCTATCAAAAGATATACTGTTTGAGGTCTTAAAGGCTTGAAGGTAAATAAGCAGCCATCTAGCTCAGAAGCAACTCAGCCCATGGAGAAGAAGCACACAAGCCTGCATGATCAAGAGGTGTTGAAGGGATCAGGTAGCAGACACCAAAGAACAAAAACCGTCATTGTTTGTTCACCTTTCCCATATAAACACTGAAGACGCATGTGTGCATAAGTAAGTGTGGTGAAGAAGGCTGATAGTGCCCGGCTATCGAGAAATATAGCATCTTGGTTCTTAAAGTAAACAAGCGGCCATCTAGCCCAGAAGCAACAAAGCCCACATGGAAGAAGCACACCAGCATGTGTGATCACGAAAGTCTAACGGACCAGGTATCAAGCACCAAAAGAGGGAGGTGGGGGTGGAATCAGATCATCGTGAATGAGACAAGTGCGTGATGGGGACCCAATGCCCATCTGTAGACAACTGGACATTCCTTGCAGAGGAGTAGTGGGGAGAAGATGAGTCACTCAGGGTACAGTGTAGCATCGATGAAACTCACAACCTTCCTCTAGTTCTTAAACGCTTACCCCCCCCCCCCCACTATCATGATCCCAATTCTACCTTCCATCATCTTTTCATTCAATTTTTCCACAAACTGAAGTCTCCTCAGTTGGGTGCCCACCTTCCTTCTCCATCAGCTTTTTCATTCCTTTTTTCTATTTTATGTATTGTATTATTTTAAAAACAGTTCTTTTCAAAGAAGCTCTCTTTTTCTGCCAGGAGGTATTTGAAATTAACATGCTGGGCATTGTGGTTTTCCAACATCCTCATTTGGATACATAAAAGCATTAAAATCCAGGACAATGATGCATATTAGTAAAGCCCCAACCTAATCTTTGTTCCAGAGGCAGTCCCACCCAGCAGTATTCTAGTACTTTCTGAACTGCAGTTCCTTGGGCCCCACCCCAAAACACCCTGTCAGGGAGTTCACACACCTGGATGTTGACTCTTAGACCAGGCAACATATTGATACCAGAAATTTGGAAGCAGTCTTAACTTGTTTTTAAAATTGAAATCCTAAATAAATTTCTCCCACACTTTTTTCTTTATTTTAATTTGCAGAACATGTTTATTTTTTTCCTTTAAGAATATACAGTAAATTTTGAAACTTGTTTAGAGCCTCTAAGGCAGCGGTTCTCAACCTGTGGGTCATGACCCCTTTGGGGGGGTCAAAGAATCCTTTCACAGGGGTTGCCTAAGACCATTTGAAAACACATAAATATTTCACAATATATAATTATATATTGCTTTGTGATTAATCACTATGCTTTAATTATATTCAATTTGTGACAATGAAAATACATCCTGCATATCAAATATTTACAATATGATTCATAACAGGAGTAAAATTACAATTATGAAGTATCAACAAGAACACGAGGAATTGTATTCAAGGGTCATGGCATTAGGAAGGTTGAGAACCACTGCTCTAAGGAAAGAGAACATTCAATAAACTCTTCAGCCCCTAGACACAAACTTGGCACTGAAAGTCGTTTGTGCTGCTGTCATTGATAAGGACAGGAGTAAATATGGTTATCAAAGCATTTGCATGAAGGATTCATTGTATTCAAACTTAACATCTAGAGAGAAGGTAGGTCACCTTCCCACCTTTGTCAGATAAAATTTTTTTAAAAATAGTTTGAAGAATGAAGATGAAACTTGCACTTCAGAAACTATATTCTTACAAAAAGTGCAGCATTCAGGTTATTTCTAGAGGTTTCCTCTTTTCTCATGAAAATTTGGGAAGGGAATTTTCATTCCTTAATGCTATCTCACAGTAGATGTACTATGCAAAACTGTTTAAACAAGTCAGGGGCTTCAATAGGCTTGCTTCAATCTTGATGGTAGTACATAATATGAGAACAATCGACAAAATGAAAATGGGTATTGTAATGCTTCCTTTAACACACTATCACCCTGTAAGATCACTCTTTTGTGCAAGTTTAAGGCGCAAATTAATTTTCATGGGCCATAATACTTATGAAGTAAGTATATGTCATCCACATATTGGAACTCAGATTTCTTCCTGAAACATTCTTCTGTTAGTCCTAGATGCAAAGTTGAGACCAAATTTCTGAATATTTCCATATGAAATTATAGTAATCTGTATGTGTTATAAAGCTCTCTGAGCCTTAATGACTTGTTTGAAAAAAAAAATGGAAGCTTGAAGACCATGATTCTAGGTAGAATAAAAATGAGTGTTAACTAAAGAAGTAATACAGGCCAAGTTAAAGGCCTCAAATATCCTCCAAATACAATAGTCATGTCAGACTTGGTTGTATGAGAATATTTAAGGTAATCATTAGGTCAAAGGCAGCTGTATCAGGGATAAAGGGAAGCTTGCAATGTCAGGAGGGACGGAGCTGCAGTGGCTCACAAATATCTGTGAATGTGTTAGTCTGGGAATATAATGTATTAGTCTGGGTACTTTAGAGAAACAAATCCACAGATTCTCATTTATAAGAGAGAGTTTTATATAAAGGTTAAGTGCGCATCAAGAAAACACCCCAATCAAGTGCTGCCCAAGCC
Source organism: Tenrec ecaudatus (assembly GCF_050624435.1). Lineage (NCBI taxonomy): Eukaryota > Metazoa > Chordata > Mammalia > Afrosoricida > Tenrecidae > Tenrec > Tenrec ecaudatus. The sequence continues at coordinate 106,220,924 of NC_134530.1, forward strand.
CACAAGTCCCACATTAACCCATATGTCTGACACCAATTCACAAAGTCCTCCTCCATCTCACAAAACACACAATGATGCCAACTGCAGGAGGAAAGCCAAATCAGTGAACGTGTAAGCATCTCAGCACTGGCAGGGGTCTCCACACAGATGCTCCAGCACTGGGATAGGTCTATGTGGATTCTCCTTAGGGATGTCTGCAGGAATTGAGTCTTGCCAGCTGAAGCAGGGAACTGGCTAAGGCAGCTGCACCCTGGTCTGACCATCACAGAGCAAGAGACCTGAGAACTCGAAAGGCGAGGCTCACCAAGCCATTTATCTCTCTGCCCTTCAATTAACCCTACATGTGTATATTGGCCAGGTTGGCACAATTAACATTAACTATCTCAGTGGAGAATAAAATAAACCTTTATTTTTTTCATATTGTATATTGAAAATTATCTTTCTATGTCTTTCCATTAATGCAATTAAGCTTTTGATTCACAGAAACATACATTTCTGCATTTCAAGGAAAACAAAATGTTAAATGCTTCCAAAGAGACTATAATCAGGTAGGTATTTAATGCAACAATAGATGCTGGGAAAGAGTAGAACTATATCTTTAAGCTATACTTGTTTTGACCACCACTTGTCTGTCAGTTTGTCATGCTGTGGTGGCTTATGTGTTGCTGTGAGGCTGGAAGATGTGTCATTAGTTTTTCAAATACCAGCAGGGTCATATAACATGAACAGGTTTCAGCAGACCTTCCAGACTCAAAAAGACTACAAAGAAGCAACAGGCTGACTTCTGAAGAATTAGTCACTGAAAACTTTATGAATAGCATGGAAACAATGTCAGGTACTGACAACCTCATGAACAGAAGCAGAATATTGTCAGAAACAGTGCCAGAAGATGAGCCCTTCAGGTCAAAGGCACTCAAAACATGACCAGGAAAGAGCTGCCTTCTCAAAGTAATATAGACCATAATGATGATAATGGAATATACCTGGTGGGACCTTGCTGATGGGGCATGACTCAAAATATGAATAAACAGCTGCAAACATCTATTAATAGTGGATTGTTGGAATGCACAAAGTATGAATCTAGGAAAATTTAAAATTGTAAAAAAATATTGGAACACAAAAAGATGGACATTTTAAGCATTTAGTGAGCTGAAATGATATGGTATTGGAAATTTTGAATCAGGAAATCATAGGATTCACTACTCCAGAATGACAATGAAGAGGAATGGCAGCATTCTTCATCAAGGACATTTCAAGATCTTGAAATACAATGCTGTCTGTGATAGGATAATATTTATGCACATACAAAGAAATCCAGTCTATACAATTATTTTTCAAATTTGTGCACAAGCCACTGAAGCTATTGATGAAGAGACTGAAAAATTCCATGACCAACTTCAATCTGAAATTGATGAAACATAAAATCAAGATGTATTGGTAATATTTGGTGATTGAAATCAAAAGTTTGAAACAAAGAGAAAAGATCAACATTTGGAAAGTGTGGCCTTGGTGATAAATACTAAGCTAGATATTGCATGATAGAATTTTGCAGGATCAGTTACTTATTCATAGCAATATCTTTTTCAACAACACAAAAATTGACTACACATGTACTTAGATGGAATACACAAAAATCACATGGACTACATGAAGCCCTAGTAGGGTAGTGGTTAAGTGTTGGTCTGTGATCCCCATGGTTGGCAGCTCCACAGGAGAAAGATTGGGCTTTCTACTTCTATAAATGGTGACAGTCTCAGAAACCCACATGGAGTCGCTATGAGTCAGCATTAACTCAATAGTAGTGAGTGGGAAGAAACAATAGAGAAGCTCAATACTAGCAGCTAAAACCAAGCCAGTGGCTGACTCTGGAACACATCATCAATTGCTCCAATGGGAAAACTGAAACAAGTCCATGAGAGCCAGAATATGACTTTGGGTATTTGCCACCGAATTTCAAGAATATTTCAAGAACAGATTTGATATATTAAACATGAATGACAGAAGACCTGATGAGCTGTGGAATGACAGCATGAATATCATACACAGAGAAATCAAAAGGTCATTAAAAAGTGGGGAAAGAAAGATAGAATCACTGTGGACATCACACTTGGTAGAGAGGCAGTAAAAACGAGAAAGATCTTGAACAAGATGGACTGACACCGTGGTTGCCACAATGGGCTTTAACCTGAGAACACTTGTGAGGATGGTGCAGGACTGTGGGAAACAGAAAGATTTCTCCCAAGTCGTCTCCCCCAAATATGTCAGACTTAGGACACTGCTTGCAGCTAATGGTAAAAGTTACCTCCCTTGAGACAACCAGCTGCCAGACTGCTGTCTCTTCCCACCAAGGGTAGACCTGCTCCCTGCTGCTGGGAACAATGGGCTATTTCTCCACCATGAGGCTTTAGACCATTAGTTTGGTTCCTGTAGGTGAGGTTTACATCCTACTGATAATGGTTCTTATGGAGATCCAGAGAACAGGTCAGACCCACTCCATGACATCCAAAATTAAGCTGTCATCCTGAATCTAGGATCCATCCACCTTGTCACATGTATACCCCCAATCCCTCCTCTTCATATTGTGTGTATATCCCTAGATTGTCCCCCTCTCGTTGTTGTATAAGCTATAGTGCAACCCCTTCCTGTGATGTCTGTCTTTACCTATAACTAGTGGACTTGAACTTCCCCCAAAGGTATATAGGCAGAGGTAAAAAAGATCTCTCTCGGCTACTCCATTGACCTCTCGTCCACTCCCCCTCTCCTCTCCTCTCCTGTCCTCATTCCCCTGTTCCCCTTCCCTTTGTCCTCTTCCCCTCCCCCTCTCTCCACGTGGACCACCAAGTGAGGCTGAGGTGAGCATTGCTACCATGAAATGTGTCTGACTCCATTATTTCAATCTCTCTTTTATCCCTCATACTCTCAATGACTTTAATGTAATATATATACACATATATCACAATTGTGTCTATCGAACCCATTATTAGTGGGGGGGGCACCCCATCCGACCACACAGGACCAAGCAGTCTTTTTTCCCATTGATCATGATGTGGACTGAAATACTTCATTCTTAAAACTTGAGTTGTAATCCATAACTCAAGGCTTTATCTTCATCAGTCAATGCTTTGTATCTTCTTGGTTTCCTCAAGCAAGAATGTTTTAATTGCATATCGATGATTATTAATGAGCCTTCCTCCAATTCTGAGGCTGTGTCTTGTTTCAGATAGTCCAGCTTCTCAGATTATTTACTGAACATAGTATGGTGAAATAATTCAGCCCTTACACACATTTTTTGATTCAAAACTACCCAGTGTCCCCTTGTTCAGTTTCAACGACTGCCTCTTGGTCTATATACAAGGGTCAGCGTGGGTACAGCTAAGTATTCCAAACTTCTCATTCTTGGCATTGTTATCCATAGTTTGCCATGATCCACACAGTCAAATGTCTTTGCATACTCAATAAGACACAAGTGAAAATATTTGTGGTATATTTTGCTTTCAGTCAAGATCAATTAGATGGTATCCGTCCATCCAAGTCCTTTTCTAAATCCAGCTTAACATTTTGGTAGCTCCCTATTGATATCTGCCACAACAGTTTTTGAACTATCTTCTGCAAAAATGTTCAATAATTTCCATGTACTGCTGAGTCAGAATTCTTTAATTTTTTTATCATTGTCTCTAGTGATTGGTGTATAACTTAGAATAATAGTTGTATTAAAAGATCTTCCCTGTAGAATATGGATATTATCCAAGCACAGAAGCATTGTACTTCAAGATAGATCATGCAGTATATTTGTTATTGATTAAGACACCAGTCATTTAGAATATATCACTCTGGGCAAATTAAACCATATGACTTGCCTATCCAAAATGGTCAATACCAAGGTAATTCAGCTCAATAATATCTAGGATATTGACCTTTATACATTCCAGTTTATTTTTCACAACTTCCAATTTTATAAGATAAATACATTCCATGTTTCAATGATCAGTGCATGTTTGTAGCTATTTCTTCTAATGTTTATTCATGTCCCATCAACAAATAAAAGTCCTGCTTGATCCATGTCATTAAGTTCAACTTTGCTTTAAGAAACTCCTCATTGACATACCAGAGGGACTCACAGAAATCAGCCCAAGAGAGTTGCTTAGAGGGAAATTCAACACTGCTGGATTGCAGGAAGAGCATCATAAAGATAAGTAAGCACAGACCCACAAGATTTTGAGGGGCTGGGGGCTCTTGGCTTACCATAGCAGAGGCCAGCTATGGCTTGACCTTAGACCCGCCACTGTCTCTGCTGGAGTCAGGGACATTTGGAGCCTTCACAGCTTATTCTCAGCACAGTCACAGTTTGCTGCCACCTGACTCAGGGCAAGGGCTAAACCCTTGCAGCTCCCACTGGTTGGGATCCCAGCTCTGATACATTGTTACTTTGGTTTCCCTCTCTTCTCTCTAACCCACCCACAGTCTCATTGAGCTGTGCAGGAGCTTTTTCTCAACATAGCCACAGTTTGTAGTCACCTCGGGGCAGGGACTAAACCCTTTTAGCCCCATGGGCATGGGCAGGGATAGGGTTCAGCTACTTTTGTTTCCCTCTCTCCTCTATATCCCCGCAGAATCTCGGCAGGCTTACTTTTTAATTTTTTTCTCCTCTTTGTCTCTTTTCTGTTCCCTCACACTCCACTGCTGACCTCCAGACCACTCCACTTAGCCTAGGACATTTACACCTGTGCCACACCCAGCTGTGTGAGCTCCACCCTGTGCAGCTAGCCCGAGGCTCGGGAAAGCACTATCAACCTCTACCAGGGTATACTCCGCCCAACTTCTTTTTTTTTTAAACATTTTATTAGGGGCTCATACAACTCTTATCACAATCCATACATACATCAATTGTATAAATCACATTTGTACATTCATTGCCCTCATCGTTCTCAAAACATTTGCTCTCCACCTAAGCCCCTGGCATCAACTCCTCATTTTTTTCCTCCCTCCATATTCCCCCCTCCCTCACGAACCCTTGGTAATTTATAAATTATTATTTTGTCATATCTTACCCTGTCCAACATCTCCCTTCATCCACTTATCAGGTGTCAGTCCCTCCCCCAACCCCAACAGGTCACATGTAAATCCTTGTAATCAGTTCCCCCTTTCCAACCCAACTTTCCTCCACCCTCCTGGTATCGCCACTCACACCACTGTTCCTGAATGGATCATCCTCCCAGGATTCCCTGCATTTCCAGTTCCTTTCTTTACCAGTGCACATCCTCCGCCCAACATCTTACCGGGGAATTCCTGCCTGTGTGTCTGAGGGCAGAGGCAGCTCGGCCAACACTCATCAACATTTCAAGCTGCTGCAGGAACCACTGCCCATTCTCCACAACACCAAAGCAGGCAACCCACCAGCCATCTGGGGCACTCTCCTGAGTGGGAAGCCACAGGAGAATAAAGTGGTAGGTTAATTCCATAGTGAAATTAGCTGTAGGCAGTTCAAAGAAACATTCCTACAACTCTCCCAGAGAGAGTCAATGCTCTTCGACTCCCTGGAAATGGCAACTGGCTCCTCTAAAACAATGCAATGCAAAGAGCAATCAGACCCATCAACCTCAATGAAAAAGCAGTAGAAACAAAAGGCAATGGCAGAAGATGCCCTGATCATAACGACAGGCATAGATGAAAGCAGACATTAAGCTGCAAGAGAAAGAACTTTTCAGAAGGCTGCTTGGAGTCATACAGGATATGAAGGAAACAATACAGGAAAAGGATGAAATGATAGAGGACATAATGTCCATACACCAAAGGAAAAAACAAGAACTTAGGGAGGAGATAACAAAAACCAGTAGCAGATACACGGACCTCAAGAATCGACTAGAGGAAGCAGAGAACCGCGTCAGTGACTTGGAGGACAGCCAAGCATATTTTAACAAATGCGAATAAAAATCTAATAAGATCATCCAGGAAGCTGATGCTATTAAGCGGAGCAACATTAGAATTATTGGATTACCAGAGAAAGATACAACAAAGAAATCATCAGTAACAATAGTGAGATAATTCTTGGAAGAAAACTCCCCCAGTTTAATGAATGAAAACCAGGTAACCATTCAGGAGGCTGAAAGAACACCAGCTAGACTGAATCAAAAGTGCCACCAAGGTACATAATAGTTAAACTATCCAACTTTAAGGAAAAGGAGAAAATCATGATAGCAGGTAGGGAAAAACAGCAATCACATATAAAGATTCCCAAATAAGAATATGATCAGACCTATCAACATAAACTATGAAGAAGAGGAGAGAGTAGAATAACATATTCCAAAAATTAAAGGAAATCAACGCAAACCCAAGAATACGCTACCCAGCTAAATTATTGATCAAGACAGATGGAAAAGTAAGAGTCTTTCAAGTGAAGGAAAAAAATCAAATAATACATTAAAGAAAGCCAGCCCTACCAAAATTCTTGCCGGCCCAGTATGGGCAGAAGAACAACACTCACCAAGCATAAATAAGAGACCGCCACATAAAACAACCTCACCCAGAGTGCAACAAAGAGAAAACAGACCCCAAGACAGCATTGGCTTAAGGATGGAAAGAAGTCAAGAATGATACACACACACACAATACATTAATGAGAAAGGAAGGTAGGAAAACACCCAACACAAAAGGTATAAGATGACATCACAGAGTCTGCAGATGGAGATAATAACCCTGGATATCAATGGCCTGAACTCAGTTATTAAAAGACTGAGACTAGCAGACTTGCTTAGAAAACACAACCCCTCAATCTGCTGCCTACAGGAGACACATCTCAAGACTACTGACAAAAATAGGCTGAGAATCAAAGGCTGGAGCAAGGCAACCCAAGAAAAGAGCAATTCAAAAAAAGCAGGGGACTGCAATCCTAAACTTGGATAAAATTGACCCCAAGGTGAAAACCATATAAAGAGATAAGGAGGGATACTACATGATGCTCAAAGGAATGGTAGACAAAGAACCACTCAACATTGTAAACATATATTCCCTGAATGAGAGACCACTGAATACGTCAACCAAGCGCTCCAAGAGAAGAAAATAGAAATCACAGCCTCAGCAATTATAATGGGTGATTTCAATACACTGCTTTATGAGAAAGATAGATCACAGGGAAAGAAACTCAAAAAGGAGGCTAGAGATCTAAACACTATAATTACACAATTTGACCTGTTAGATTTTCAAAGAGCTTTTCATTCAAACACAAAGAATTCACATTCTTTTCAAGCCCTTATGGCACATATTCAGAGATAGACCACATGCTGGGACATACGGAGAATCTACATTAATTTAAGCACATTGATATCATGCAGACCTCTCTCTCTGACCAATGTGCCATAAGGCTGGAAATAAACAAAAGGAAGGTGAGGAAAACAAGAGCAAACAATTGGAGGATGAATAACTTTCTACTGCAAAAGGAATGCATAATGGCACAGATCAGAGATGAAATTTGGAAATTTCTAGAAACTAACGAGAATGAGAACACAACATACCAAAATTTATGGGACACAGCAAAGGCAGTTATCATAGGAAGATTCATAGCAATACATGCACACTTGAGAAAGGAAGAGAGAATCATGATTGATATGCTGGCACAAAAATTACAACTAGAGTAGAGTCAGCAAGACAATCCTACTAATAGCAAAAGACAAGAAATCCCAAAAATCAGGGCTGAGATTCAGGAGAAGAAAAATAAGAATACTATGGGAAAAATTAATGCTGCTAATGTTGTTTCTTCGAAAGGACAAACAGAATCTACAGACCACTGGCAAACCTAACCAATGAAAGGAGGGAACAAATTTCAATAGCAAGAATAAGGGATTAAAGAGGGGGCTACAACACACCCTAATGAAATCAAAAGGATAATTACACAGTACTACGAAGGACTGTACTCCAATGAATTAAAAAACTTGGAAGACATGGTCAAATTCTTAGAAAAACAATCCCTCCCTTGACTATCCCTAAAGGATGTCAAGAATCTAAACAGACCCATAGCAATAGAAGAAATAGACAAGGTTATCAAGGGATTCTCAACAACAAAAAAATTCCCTGGACCAAATGCCTTCAATGGAGAATTCTATCAAGCATAGGAAGAACTAACACCAATCCCATACAAACTTTTCCAGAACATAGAAAAAGACGGTAAACTCCTGAACTCCTTCTATGCAGCTAGCATAACTCTGATAGCAAAACTGGGCAAGGATTCCCCCAAGAATTGAGAACTACAGATCATTATCCCTAATAAACATCAATGCAAAACTCTTTAACAAAATACTGACCAATAGAATACAAAAGTATATAAAACAAATAATTCACCATGAATAAGTGGGATTCATACCAGGGATGCAGGAATGCTTCAACATATGAAATACCATTAATACCATTCATCACATTGACCTGAAAAACTATAAGAACCACATGATAATATCATGCAGAAAAAACATTCGACAACATCCAACAGTAATTCCTGTTTAAGACACATGAGAAGATAGAAATGGAAGGAAATTTTCTCAAGAAAATACAAACTATATGAAAAGCCAACAGCCAACATGGTAGTCAACGGAGAAAAGATTAACACAATCCCATTAAAAAATGGAACCAGCTGTCTACAGGTGGGCATTGGGTCCCCATCATGCACTCCCCCTCTTTCACGGTGATGTGATTCTCACCACCACCCCACCTTTGTTGTTGGAGACCTGGTCTCCTCTGTCCTTCATGGTCACCTATGTTGATGTGCTGCTTCCGTGTGGGCTCAGTTGCTTCTGGGCTAGATGGCCGCTTGTTTGCTTTCAAGCCTTTAAGTCCTCAGACGCTATATCTCTCAGTAGCCGGGCATCATCAGCCTTCTTCACCACACTTGCTTATGCACACTTTCGTCTTCAGCAATTATGTGAGGAAGGTGATCACACAATGATTGTTTTTGTTCCTTTGTATCTGCTACATGGTCCATTCAACACCTTGTATTTGCTTAGGCCGTGTGCTTCTTCTCTGTGGGCTTTGTTGGTTCTGAGCTAGATGGCCACTTATTTGCCTTCAAGCCTTTAAGACCCCAGACGCTATATCTTTTTGATAGCCGGGCACCATCAGCTTTCTTCAGCTGGACATCCCTTCCAGAGGGGTAGTGAGGAGGAGATGGTCCACTCAGGGTTCAGTGTAGCAACAATGAAACTCAAAACTTTCCTCTAGTTCCTGAACGCTTCCTCCCCTCCCAATCATCATGACCCCAATTCTACCTTGCGGACCTGGTTATACCAGAGGATGTACAGCGGTGCAGTGGGGATCTGGAGGCACAGGGAATCTAGGACAGACGAACCTCTCAACACCAGCGGTGGGAGTGGCGACACCAGGAGGGAAGGGCGTGTAGAAAGGGAGAACCGATCTCGGAGATCTATGTGTAACCTCCTCTCTGGGAGATGGGCAATGGGGAGGCGGGTGAGGGGAGACGCCGGGGAGTGTAAGATAAGATATAATAATTATTTATAAACTATCAAGGGACCAGGGGTGGGATCAGGGAGGGAGGGGGATGGGGGAAAAAAAGGGAAACCGAGCTGATTCCAGGAACCCAAGTGGAAGGTGAATTATGAGAGTGACGAGTGCAACGAATGTATAAGGGTGCTTTGCTCAATTGATGTATGTACAGATTGTGATAAGAGCCTTATGAGCCCCAATAAAAAGATTTAAAAAAATAGAACAGAAAATGGAAAGAGTTTACAATAAAACATACATAGTTGCCATTAGCAATGGTTGCTTTTATGCTGTTCTTAACAGCCATCATTTCTCTACTTTTATGTGTGAACATCATGTGACTATCTGTGTCATTGCTTATATCTACTTATATTACTTATCCATTTGTAATATACGTTATATATATTTGATTACTGAACTATTAAAATAATTAAGTTGCAAAACTTCATCCTCATTTGGATCAAAAATAAATAATGGAAGATTTCATAGTTAAAAAAAACAAATATATGTATTAATCTGGTAGAACCTGGTTCTGCCACTGTCATTGACTATTATTGTCAGTTTTTTCTTACCACCGACTCCAATAAACAGTATCATTCATATATATATATATATATATATATATATATATATATATATATATATATATATATATATATATATAAATGGAACCAGATAAGGATACCCCTTCTCCCCACTCTTATTTAATATCATGCTGGAGGTTTTGGTTAACAGCATAAGGCAAAGGAAAGGCATCAAAGGTATTCATCTGGGAAAGGAAGAGGTGAAGCTATCGTTATTTGCAGATGATATGATTTTATATATGGAAAATCCCAAAAGCTCCACAAGGGGAGTACTGGAAGAAATAGAGGAGTTTGACAGAGTGACAGAATACACAATCAACAAACAGAAGTCCATCGGACTGCTATACACATCGGATAAGACCACAGAAGAGGAGATTAAAAAGGTGGTACCCTTCATAACAACCAAACACAAATGGAAATATCCAGGGATATTCCTGACTAAAAGAACAAAAGATCTATATGGGGAAAACTACAGAACACGAATACAAGAAACCAAGAGTGACCTCAACAAAAGGAAGACTAACCCATGCTTGTGGATTAGAAGACTCAATATAGTCAAGATGTTAGTTCTGCCTAAGACACTATATAAGTTTCATGCAATCCTGATACAATTACCTTCATCTTTCTTCAAAGAAATGGAAAAACTGATTACCAACTTCATATTGAGAGCAAAGAAGCCCAGAATTAGCAGAGAACTCCTCAAGAAGGACACAGTAGGAGGAATTGCTTTACCTGACTTTAGCACATACTATACAGACACAGTTGTCAAACAAAACTGCATGGTATTGGTTCAATGACAGATACTCAGACCAATGGAAAAGAACTGAAAACCCAGAAATAAAATCACCAGCATATAGACAACGGATCTTTGATAAGGGCCCAAAAACGTCCAATGCGAAGCAGATGCCCTCTTTAACACATGGTACTGGAAAAAATGGATATTTACCTGAAGAAAAATGAAGCAAGACCCTTATCTCACTCCATGCACAAGAATAAACTCAAGGTGGATCACAGACCTTGAAATTAACCCCCAAACTATTTGGGCTTTCAGTGAGGGAATTGGGACCAACTTGAGAACTTTGGCACAGGGAAAACATAGGCTATCGGAAATGGGGAAGGACACAAACATAGAGGAGGCACAAATTAACAAATGGGATAAATTGAAGATGAAATATCTGTGTACATCAAAAGAATTCACCAAGAGAGTAATAAGAGAGTTCATGGACTGGGAGAACATCTTTAGCAATGACACATCAGACAAAGGCCATATTACTAAAATCTACAATACTCTGCCAGCTTCCAAAAAGAAAAAAAACTAATTTCCCACTGAGGAGGTGGGCAAAGGACCTGAACAGAAGTTTCACAGGGGCAGAATTCCGAATGGCCAACAAACATATGAGAAAATATTTCCAATCTTAGCCATAAGAGAAATGCAAATTAAAACAACCATGAGGTGCCACCTAACACCCGCAAAGATAGCCAAATTTAAAAAAAAATAAGAAAGCAACAAGTGTTGGAGGGGCTGTGTGGAGACAGCAAGTCTTATCCACTGCTGGTGGACCTGTAAGTATGTACAGCCACTACAGAAATCAATCTGGCGATATCTAAAACAGATAGAAATCAAGTTACCATACGACCCAGCAATCCCCCTACTGGGCATATACCCAGAAGAGGTAAGAAACAAACCACGGCCAGACATCTGTGCTCCAATGTTCATTGCGGCACAGTTCACAATTACAAGGAGTTGGAAACAACCCAAATTTCCATCAACCGACGAGTGGATTAAAAAGCTGAGGTTCTTGCATACAATGGAGTACTACGAAGCACATCACTGCATGGGAAGAACTGGAGGAAATCATGCTAAGCGAAGTAAGCTAAACACAAAAGGACAAGGACAACATGAGTTCGCTGAGGTACGCTTTAAAAAAATGCAAATTCGGCATAGGAAAAAAGGTACTGGATGCAAACATTCCTGGGGTGAGGACCAGGTAGTATGGCAGGGACCAGACCCAATACAAGGATACATATGGTAGCCAACTAAAAAGGAGGTGGGAAAGAAAATAATAATAATAAAGAAATGGGTAGCGGGGGCACAGGGCACTAACCCACACAATGGGAGGGTTTTGTTTATATCTCCACAGGGTAAGATGGAGCAGACTTCAACCCAGTGCTCCAAGATGTGAATGCAACATGCTGGCATGGAGTAGGGAACCAGTGGAGAGATCTGAGGGGCCGGCCCCAATCTCAACTTGGACACCTGCCCCTCCCCTTAGAAGAATTTATTTCAAAGGACGGCATTGAATCTGCAACTCCAGGAGAGGGACATATCTGATCGGAGCACATGAGAGCAGATGATGGGGGAGGAGGAGAGAGTGGAGTACATCATGGCCCACCAGGCAGTGAGGATGATGTTCCCAATTAGAGCAGTGACCACATGGACAGCCCCACTATGAGACATGACGTCTCTCACTGGCCCATAGCCCTAAAGGGGGACAACACCGGAGACACAGTGTGGGAATTGTACCTCATCTGATCCCGCCACACCGAGGCAAAACACGAAGGGGGTGCAACAGAACAGCAAGGGAACGGAGCAGCAAGATCCCTAAGAAATGCTGAGGGTGGACTTTGGGGCCAGGGTGTGGTGCCCCAACAGACTGGACTGGAAAACACTCCCAAAAGTCAACAAACAGTCCTTGAACTAATTACAAGTTTTTCTTTCTTGAATTTTGTTTAATATTTTTGTCATTGGTTTGTTGTTGTTTTGTTGTATATTGTTGCTTGGCTTTGCTGTCTTGTTTGTGTGCATGTTAGTATCTCCACAGGCCTGTCTGAATAAGATAGGCTGGGTGAATGATCTGGAGGAGAAAACAGTGGGACCGACAGTTGTCGGGGGACATGGGAGAGGGGAAGGTGGGGGAAAGGTAGCGGTGTTAACAAGCCCAGGGACAAGAGAACAACAAGTGATCCAAATTGTTGGTGATGAGGGTATAGGAAGTCTGGTAGGGTGTGATCAAGGGTAATGTAACCAAGAGGAATTACTAAAACCTAAATGAAGACTGTGCATGGTAGTGGGACAGGAGGAAAGTAAAAAATGATAAAGGAAAGAGCTAGGAGGCAAAGGGCATTTATAGAGGTCTAAATAAAGACATGTGCAAATGCAAATATATTTATATATGAGGATGGGGAAATAGATTTATGTACATGTATTTATAGATTTAGTTTTAAGGTAGCAGAAGGACATTGGGCCTCCACTCAAGTACTCTCTCAATGCAAGAATACTTTCTTCTATTAAATTGGCATTCTATGATGCTCACCTTCTTGACACAACCGCTGAAGACAAAGCGGGTGAATAAGTAAATGTGGAGAAAGCTGATGGTGCCTGGCTATCAAAAAGATAGTGCCTGGGGTCTTAAAAGTTTGAAGGTAAACAAGCAGTCATCTAGCTCAGAAGCAACAAAGCCCACATGGAAGAAGCACAGCAGCCTGTGCAATCATGAGGTGTCGAAGGGATCAGGTATCAGGCATAAACAGAACAAAAAACCTTATCATAGTGAATGAGGGGGCAGAGCACGGAGTGGAGACCAAAAGCCCATTTGTAGGCCACTGGACATCCCCTTAAAAAAGGGTCTCGGGGAGAAGACGAGCCAGTCAGGATGCGATGTAGCAACGATGAAACACAACTTTCCTCTAGTTTCTAAATGCTTCCTCCTACCCCACTATCATGATCCCAATTCTACCTTACAAATATGGCTAGACCAGAGGATGGACACTGGTACAGATAGGAACTGGAAATGCAGGAAATCCAGGGCGGATGATCCCTTCAGGGCCAGTGGTGCGAGTGGCGATACTGGGAGGGTGGAGGGAGGGTAGGTTGGAATGGGGGAACTGATTACAAGGATCTACATGTGACCTTCTCCCTGGGGGATGGACAACAGAGAAGTGGGTAAAGGGAGACACCAGACAGGGCAAGATATGACAAAATAATAATTTATAAATTATCAAGGATTCATGAGGAAGGGGGAAATGAGGAACTGATGCCAGGGGCTTAGGGGGAGAGCAAATGTTTTGAGAATGATTAGGGCAATGAATGTACAAATGTGCTTTACACAATTGATGTATGTATGGATTGTCATAAGAGTTGTATGAGCCCCTACTAAAACTATTTAAAAAAAAGAAACTCATTTTTAGTGTCTTCCAACCCATGGTGTTCCTCTTCTTTTTTAAAAAATAATTTTATTGGGGCCTTATACAACTCTTGTAACAATCCATATATACATCAATCGTGTCAAGCACATTTGTACATTCGTTGTCCTCATCATTCTCAAAATATTTGCTCTCAACTTAAGCCCTTGGTATCTGGTCCTCATTTTTCCTCCTCCCTCCCCATTCCACCCCTCCTCTCTAACATTATGTCAGACAATGTTCCACCACATTTACAAGGTTTTCTGTGGTTAATCCCTGGTGGCACTGTGGGCTAGACATTGGACTTCTCCCAGGTCTGCAGTTCAAACCCACTGATAAGCCCTTGAGAGAAAGAGGAGACTGTCTGTATCCATGAAAATTATAGTCTGGGCATTGCTATGTAAGGCGGCTAGGAGTCAGAACTGACTCGGTGGGTTTTAGTTTTGGAGACCCTCAGAAGAAAGTTGCCTCTTCTTTCTTCTTAGTGTGTGTTTATCTGCACACTCTGCTGAAATCTGTCCACCATGGATAACCGTCGGTATGTAAAATACTGGTAGGACAGCTCCCATCACCACAGCAATGTACAAACCACCACAATATGACAAGCTGTCAATTGGGTGGTGGAATTTATTTTTCAGAACATACTAATCCTAAACCTAATAACAAAGCTACTATATACATGAGATCACAAATAGAAAAATCCACTATTATACTTGCTAACCACAATTATTGTCCTAATCATCCATGCTAAGAAATCACGAAAAAATAATCAAATTAAGTCAATAATTAGGAACAAAAATTAAGTAAGTATGGAAGGAAATAATTAGATAAGAGCAAAAACTATTAAAAAACAAAATAACAAAGAAATTGAGAATCAATTATTACAAATGTTTGGTTTTCAATATGATTATTGAAATTTATGAATCTCTAATCAGACTGATAAGATAGAAAATAAGATCAAAGAAACAAATTAATAACATCAGGAATAAATGTAGTGGCATAACTACATATTTCTTAAAATGTTGAGCATAGTTTGCAAATAAATTTATTAGCTCCCACCCATAATGACAAAATTTTAGTGGGCTTGGAAGAAGAAACAGTCAGCCCACTTCTGAGAGCTTGGTCACTGAAACCTTATGCATAGCAGTGGAACATTGTATGATACAGGGTCCGAAGATGACTTTTCAGGATTAAAGTCACTCAGAAAAAACTAGAGAAGAGCTATCTGCGCAGCCACAAAGCAGTTTCAACATTAATGGCCTGGATGAAGCAAAACTTTTGAAGCCTTCCTTCATGGGGCACGAGTCACAATGTGAAGAAACCACTGCAAACATCCTTTGGTAACTAGAAACAGAATGTACAAAGTACAAATCTAGATGCTTGGACAAAGCTCTATATATCTATAGGATAAAGATTATATCCTAGGCATTAGTGAGCTGAAAAGGACTTGCATTGGAAAGTTTGAATAGAATATCCCCATGGTTTTCTGTGCTTGGAATGACAAATTAAAGAGAAATGGCATAGCATTCGTCATCAAAAAGAATATTCTAAGACCTATCATAAGGTACAATGCTGTCTGTGATTGAATAATATCCACAGTCTTACAGGGAAGATCAGTTAATATGACTATTACTCAAATTTACACATCGACCACTAAAAACAATTATGAAGACACTGGAGAATATTGCCAACATTTGCTATCTGAAATTGACCAAATGTGCAATGAGGATGCATTAATAATCACTAGTAATTGGAATCTGAGAACTTGGACAGGGAAGAGGAGCAAAGGTTGGAAATAAAGCTTTGATAGAGATGAAGCTAGAGATCACATGATAAAAAATTTTAAGGGGGACATTGCAAATATCTGTTTTCAACCACATAAATGATGCAACTATACATGTCTACCTTGCCAGATATATAGGAATCAGATTAACTACATTAGTAGTACTTGTTGGGTTGCTAATTGAAGAGTCAGCAGTTTGGAAGCCCCAGCTACCTCATGGGAGAAAGATAGGGCTTTCTACTCCTGTAAAGAGTTACACTCTTAGAAATTCACAGGGTCAGGTCTACCCTGTCCTATAGGTTTGCTATTAGTTGGCATTGACTTGATAGCAGAGAGTTTGAATATTTGTAAAGAAACAATGGAGAAACTGAACAGAGCACGTAGAGGAGAAAGATCGTTGTTGACATCAGATGGATTTTGATTGAAAACAAAATACCATAAAGATGTTTACTTATCTTTTATTTACACGAAAAGACTTCAACTGTGTGGATCTTAACAAACTATGGATAACCATGTGAAACACAAGAATTCCAGAACACTTCACTGTCCTCATGCACAGCCTGTATACAGACAAAAAGGCAGTCGTTGAACTAGAACAATGGAATATTGCATGGTTTAAATCAGGAAAAGTATGTGTTAGACTCATCTCCTTTCATCTTGTCTATTCAATTTATGTACTAAGCAAATAATTAAATGTTACAGTAGAGATTACAACTCAATTGAAAGAAAGCAAAATTCATTCTGTGATGCTCACCTTCCCGACATGATTGCTGAAGACAAAATGGGTACATAAACAAATGTGGTCAAGAAAGTTGATGGTGTCCAACTATCAAAAGATTTAGTGTCTGGGGTCTTAAAGGCTTGAAGATAAACAAGCAGCCATCTAGCTGAGAAGCAATAAAGCCCACATGAAAGAAGCACAGCAGACTGTTGATCATGAGGTGTTGATGAGATCAAGTATCAGGCATCAAAGACATAGAACAAAATCGTACACAACGTGAATGGGGAGTGGGAGGAAGGGGGCATGGAGTGGAGACTGAAAGCCCATCTGAAGGCAACTGGACACCCCTTCACAGAAGAGTCACAAGGAAAAGATGAGTCAGTAGGGGTGCAATATAACACCGATGAAACACACACCTTTCCTCTCGTTCTTTAATGCTTCCTTCCTCCCCGCTATCATGACCTCAATTCTACCTTACAAATAAGATTAGACCAGAAGATGCACACTGCTACAGATAAGAGCCCGCAACAGGAATCCAGGATAGATAAACCCCTCAGGGCCAACAATGAGAATAGAGATTCCAGGAGGATTAGGGGAGGGTTGAGGGCGAGAGGGGGAATTGATTGCAAGGATTGACGTATAACCCATTCCCAGGGGGACAAACAACAGAAAAGTGGGTAAAGGGTGACAGAGGATGATGTAAGCTATGAAAATAATAATCTATAACTTATCAAGGGTTCATGAGAAAAATGAAAAGTTGATACCAAGGGCTCAAGTAGAAAGAAAATGCTTTGAAAATGATGATGGCAGCATATGTGCAAATGTGCTTGACACAATGGATGAATGTATGGATTGTGATAAGAGATGTAAGAGACCCCAATAAAAGTAATATAAAACGGAAAAAATTCTCACAGTTGGACCAATTAACAACATCAAATTTGAAGTTGTCAGGGATTTAATTTTACTTGCATCAACACTCATGGAAGCGGCAATCTAGGATATATTGCTTTGTGAAGATCTGCTCTATAAGATCTCATTAAAATGTTCAAGAATAAAGATGTCACTCTGGTGACTAAGATGTGCCCAATCTAGACCATGGTACTTTCTATTGCTTCATATGCATGTGAAAGCTAGGCTAGAACTAAGGAAGACTGGATTTGAATTTTGAATGATGGTGTCAATGAAGAACATTGACAGGACCAAAGACTACCAGAAAACCAAGCAAGTCTGTGTTAGAGAAAGTACTGCCAGATTTCTTAGAAGTGAGATGGTGAAACTCCATGTTACAGGATTGGGGCTTATTATCGGGGGAAAACAATCCCTGAAGAAGGACATCATGCTAGGTAAAGTAGGGAGAGGGTAAGGGGGGGAAAGAGAGAGAAAGGCTCTCACAGGTACGGACTGAGACAGTGACTACAAGAACAACCTAAGCATTGGGAAGATGGTACCGGCTCAGGTGGGACTTGCTTCTGGTATACACAGGCTTCCTCTGAGTTGGAATCAACTCTAAGGCATCAAATCCCAACACATTATTCTCAGGTTTGAAAGTAATTGAAAGTTGGTTTAAAATTTGAAAATAAATCCATATAATTCACCATATTTGAATCCTAAAAGTTAAATTCATATCTTAAAAAATAATATGATAATCTCAATAGACACAGAAAAACTTAACATTCATTTATAATAAAGATCCAGCACAATTCAGTACCCATTCATGATGAAGTTCTGAAAATTAAAAATACTTAGATACAGAAACTTCCTCAAACTGATAGAATATTTTTTTTAAAAATCAGTAGTTAATATCCTACCTATCAGGGGGAAATTGAGTGCTCTATCTCTAAGATTAAGAACAGGGTAACAATATATGCGCTAACCACTTCTATCCAAATTATTATGAAAGTCCTATTCAAGACAATAGATGAGAAAATAATAGGCATACAAGTTGAACAGAAAAATATAAGACTGCCATTGGTGCTATATGACATGACAATCTATGGAGAAAATCCTGGCACTATATTAAAAACACTATCTCAAAACAATGAATTTAGAAATCATAATTACAAAACCTGAAATCAATGTGTGAAGAAACCAATTCCTCATTTACTGATATGGGTAGCTTGCAACGACCAGGCTGTTAATTGAAAATCAGTACGAGAAAACGTAGGATGATCACATCAGATCACAAACTGCAGGATGATGGCATTATTACATAGCTGTCAAGTTACGTCATTAAATAACTTCCAGATTGCATCATTGCATGGAGCAGCCTCAGTGACAAATGAAGATCACAGTCCATGTTTCTCTCACACTGCAGCCTCCTCACTGCCAGTTGCAAAGCATATCACCAATGCACAACATTCTTGGCTAGTAAATGTTTTACTAAAATGTTGTTAAGGTGACCTGTTGGGTTGTGAGAAAAGCTGATAAATGAGGACTAGATGATATATTTGTATATACTAAAAAAATACATATTTTGAAATTGAAATAAAAATGAAAACCATTTACAATAGCATAAAAGTGGAAGGCTTATGAATAAATGTAACAAATTCAGTGTTAGACCTAGTCTAAAAACTACAAAACCATTGCCGAGAAAAAGAAATATATGGATATATGAAGAAACATACCATGTTTCTGGATTTGCAGATTTAATATTAAGATATCAAGTCTCCAAAAATAGATTTATAGACTTATTGCACTCCCAGTCAAATTCAAAGCAGGGTATGTTTAAAGAAAATTTGAAGTTGAGTTTAAAATTTATACAAAAGTAT
The DNA here is from genome assembly GCF_050624435.1 of Tenrec ecaudatus. Lineage (NCBI taxonomy): Eukaryota > Metazoa > Chordata > Mammalia > Afrosoricida > Tenrecidae > Tenrec > Tenrec ecaudatus. Next base: position 106,240,442 of record NC_134530.1, read on the forward strand.
AAAGAACCTAGAGTGGTCAAAATAATTTTGAAAGAAAATGTTGGAGGATATTTATGACCTTATCCCAAACATACTATGAAACTACAATAATCAGATGATGGCTTGAGGGATAAAAACAACAAGTCAATTACAACTCACTGTAAGCCTCATGGACAGTAGACCTAACCCACTGGGCTCTCCGGCTGCAAATGTTAATAGAAAGGACAGCTACATCATCCTCCCACAGATGAGCTGGTTGGTTCCACCTTTTAGTTAGCAGCCAGGCACATATAACCAGTGTGCCACTAGATGCAACAGGGGAAGGGAAGGTATTGGGGTAACAACCGACAAATGAATTAATGGAACAGAACGGAAAGTCCAGAATTAAGTTTATACATCTATGAGCATTTGACTTCTCATAAAGGTATCTAGATAATTCATTAGAAAAGGCTAGTCTTTTCAAGTGATGGTATTGAAAGAATTGGCTGTTCATATGTAGAGAAAATAAAAATGAGTTCTTCAAAACAGAGATAAAACTTAACTACAAATAAAAAATCCTTGACGACATTAGTTTCCTATTGCTGCTGTAACATATTACCAAAATGTTGATGGCTTAAGTCGGTACAATTTTATTACATTGCAATTCTAGAGATCGCTTTCTCTCACTGCCATCGAGTCGATTCTGACCCACATCAACTCCCGAGGGCCAGGTACTACTGCCCCTGTGGATTTCCGAGGCCATAACTCTTTACAGGAGTAGAAAAATCTATCTTTCTCCCATGGGGCGGCTGGTGGTTTCGATCCACCAACCTTGTGGTTAGCAGCCTAATGTATAAGAACTATACCACCAGGACTCCTGAGCCTGGGAATTAGAAACCATAAAATCAAAATGTTAGTAGGATTGCAGTTTTTCCCTGGAGGTTACAAGAGAGAAAATGTTTTGTTCCCATTTCCAACCTTGATAGGCTATCTAGGGAACTCTGGTCCAATAGTATTAAAGAGCTTGGCTGCTTATCAAAAGGCTGGAGGTTCAAACCTACCAGCCACTCCATAGGAGAAAGATGTGACAGACTGTCTTAAAACTGACAGCCTAGGAAACTCCAGGAGGCAGTTCTGCTCTGTCTCATTGGTGTGAAGTGAAGTGAACTCAATGGCAATAGGTAGAAAAAGAAGTTAAGAAAACCCTACAAAATCCACACAGTTTAACATTTCATATATTAATATCCAGTTCATAAATCATCTATGACCATTCATGGTTTCTGCTTCTAGAGATGCTAAGTGAACATCTTCTAACAATATATTAAATATCCTCAAATCGGAATAGTGCACTGCTTCCTGTCATCTGTACAAGAAAAGCTAAGTTTCCATAAAGAAAAAGGCAAAGCTCCCTATTTCTCTTAACTGATTGCCTTTTCTTTTTCTAAGGACAAATCTGTCTGCCTTTCTTGGTTCATAGTCCCTTCTTCTATCTCCAAACTCAGCAGGATTAGATCTCCCAATATCATTCTCTCTCCACAGTCACATTGCCTTGTGTCCTGATCCATTCTGGCCTCCCTGCCTCCCTCTTGTAAGGGGCTTTAGGTTTTCTTTAAGTTCTCCTAGAAACCCAGACAAATCTCCCCATGTCAAGATTTCTAGCTTGAAGAAAGATCAGTGCCTTTGAATTATGGCACTGGCAAAGAATGCTGAAATACCATGGACTACCAAAAGAACAAACAAACCTGTCTTGGAGGAAGTACAGCCAGAGAAGGGTGCTCCTTAGTGGCAAGGATAGCAAGACTACACCTCATGTACTTTGGACAGGTTATCCGGAGAGACCAGTCCCTGGAGAAGGACATATTGCTTGGTAAAGCAGGGGAGCAGCCAAAAAGAGGGAGGGCCCTGAGCGAGATGGTTGGACACAGCGGCTGCAACAAGGGGCTCACACATAAGGACCACTGTGAGGACGGCACAGGACTGGGCCGGGTTTTGTTCTGTTGTACAATGGGTCTCTATGAGTCGGAATCAACTCTATGGTGACAACAACAACAAGGACAACTTAATAAAGTTACCAAATCTCTTTGATCATGTGAGGTGAATATAAGACAATTATGGAGAGTTATTATTCACCCTATAAGACGAACCTAAATTTTAAGAGCTAAAAGTTTTGTGAAACATCTAGAATAAATCATAGGATAAAAGTCTAAATTACCTAAGCAAGCATTTCTTACACTGGACACATAAAGCATGAGCTGTAAAGAAATATTCTACTACACTTTATCACAAGTAAATGTTTGTCCTTCAAGATACTTCATTTAAAATATGCGAGAGTACATGACAGAGTAGAAGAACGTATTTTCCAAACAAAGATGTGCTAAAGTACTTGAATTCAGAAATATAAAGAACACTTACAACTTAATATTAAAAATACAATCAATCCTCCCCAAAAGTTATCAAGTGGAAATTTCAGCAAGCACTTCACCAAAGAATATATATTGATAGCACACAAACATATGAAAAGATACTCAACACCATCAGTTATTGAAGCAAGGCAAAGCGAAATCACAATGAAATATCTTTACACACATAAAAACATACCCCAGCTAACCTGAAAATAAGACAGAAAATACCAAGTGCTAAATAGGTTGTAGGAAAACTTGGACCACTCACACATTTCTGGTATGCAGGATCCAGTTTAGAAAATAGTCTACGGTTTCTTATAAAGTTAAATTTTAAAAAGCTCAATATGTATTTAATATTTTACCCAGCACTTCCACTCCTAGGCCTTTGGTCAGATGAAATGAAATCATACATCTATTCAAAGATGTGTAATCAAATCTTTATGTATAACAGAAAGGTACTGGAAAAGGTCCGAGTGCCCATTAACTGTTGAATGGTTAACACACATTGTGAGGTGTGTAAGTAAGGTATATGGACTACTAGCAGCAAAAAAAAAAAAAAGAGTAGAATGCATGAAGTATTTTATACACATAAATAAGGACAAGTCTCAAAAACATTTTGCTGCGGGAAAGATGCCACAGACAAAAACACGGCATACTGCATGATGCCATTTACACTGTGTCCTAGAACAGACAATGACACTGTGACAGAAAGCAGATCAGCTAACAGGTTTCCAGACATCGAGGTTCAGGGGAAAGGACTGACTGCAAAGATTCCACAGGGAATTCTTAGAGGCTTGGGAAATATTCTATATCTTAGTTTTAGTCACGGTTACAAAATGTATATTTATCAAATATATCACATTGTACTTAAAACCAGAAAAATTTACTCTAATTGAACAGCCCTCTAGTAAAACATTTCAAAAAAGATGAAAAGAAAAACATATTAAATTAGAAAATTTACAAATTATGGAAATTCAAATGTTAAATGAAGCACTCATGTTTGAAAAGTATATGTGTGCAAAATTATTTGTCAAAAATTGTTTTCCTTAATGCTGCAAATAAATGTATGGTGAAAATCAGATGAGTGTAACGAGTTGGCTTCTAATTAGAATTCAAGATATCGGAGTATACATAATTATCTAAGACTAAAAGCCCACATCATTTCAGCAAAGTATGGAATAAGCAGGAGAGAAAGGGATTACCAAAGCATGGTAAACATCTTGGTTGGTTAAGGATAGGGGAATTGATAGAATTTTAATACATGTCAGAAAATGTAAAGTTAGGCCTAGAAGGAAGGAAACAAGATGTATGACTTTTAAAATCTTGAGGGAAAAAGAAAAAGTAACAAAGAAAACAAATCTAGGTAACGATGAGAGCTGTTAGAATACATCCAAAATGCATCAAATTTCTCTCAGGGGGGAAAAAAACTAAACTGGGATAAGAATCCAAAATTCTGTATGTGCTATTTACAAGAGACACTCACGTAAAATGACACAGAAATATTCAGAATAAAGTAGGGAAAGCTCTATTGGGACAGTACTAGCAGGAGGAAAGCAGAAATGATTATATTAATTTCAGACAACACAGAATTCAATTTAAAGGACCATAAAGGAAAATATAAAAGTATGATGTATTTACTATAGCTAAAAGAAGACAGTAATTGCCTGCGTACCAGTGAAGGCTTCAGGAAAGATTTAATCCTTGAGGTGGAGTAGGTTTGTGGTGATCGATGACAAAAAAGAATTTGTCTTTCCATGTGGAGGGAATCAAATAAGGAAAGGATGATAGATTGTGAAGTGGCCCTTCTTCTTTGAAGCTCCTCCTATCAAACAACAAAACAAAACAAAAGACTCTCCTTTCCCAGTCCCAGAGTGGCTTTGCAGCTTGCTTTCCACAGAGAAGGTGTCAGAACGGTGTGGGTGTTCGTTCTAGGATGGATGGGGTCGTGTGTATCACCACCAGACAAGTTGAAGCTGGTCAATTGGAGAATGAGAACTCATTTGAAGAGAAGCCAGCGTGGCTTGGACCTTCACAGTTCAGGGTCCAGACATGTAAACAGGTCAATTAAAAATAATCAAGCCCGGCCTTGACCAAAAGAACCACTCAGCTGAGCCCTGCCCAAATCATAAACTGAATTGTGAGTTGCATAAAATGATTTGTATGCCCCTAGTTTTTGTAGTGCCAGAGCCGCTGGGCATAAAGTGGGTAGTCGTTCGAGACCACCAGCTGAGGCTTTGTGTTTCCATAGAGCTAGTCTCGGACACCCACAGGGCCCCCAGTGTTGGAGTCGACTAGATGACAGTAAATTTGGTTTGGATTTAGAAGTTTTGCAGTAGATAACTAATTCAAAAAGACATATTTAGGGGGACGTCATGTGGCAACTCTTCCTAAACGGTAGGGAAGCCCTATTCAGAGATGCATTAAAGTATCCCTCACCCGCAAATTAGTGATCTTGTCTCATTTCAAGCATAGCCACAAGGCCTATGAGGACCATCTGTACAAATGCAAGAGGACTCTCGCACCATGCTGCTCAGTCTCAGCCTGATACCCACGGAGTGCTGTGTCCTGCAGCTTCCATTGCCTTGAAAGTGATAGGAATATTTGTGGCACCAAGTACAAAGGCATCATCTGACGTTTAAGGTCATATTCTGAAGATTTATTTATATACTCAAAGTTTCACTGCAAGGCTTCAAACTGGAAATGCTGGAAATGGTGCAGACCTCAAAGGCACAAGGCCAAGTTAGGGAAAGATATGGTGCAGACAATAACCATGGAAGCTGGAGGAACAGTGTGCGACTCGCAGCTCGGCAGTGCGCGTCCTGAGCCAATTAATTTAACTTCTGTGAGCTTCGTTTTCCTATCAGCAAAGTAGAATTAAAATGTCTACCTTTCCCCCAGCGGTTGTCAGCTGTCCAGGCTAACACGATGCCTGGGACAGTGTTGCACTGTTGGAAGGGCAAACGCTGCCCAGTGAGGTCTGGCTCCACGCACTGTTTTAGTGTTGTGGTTGCATAACTTCTGGGCAGCATTTTGCACCTTTGAGAGTGGAGTGACTCCTCTGGTGGAGGTGGTCCTAGTCTGGATGCAAACATTGTACATGCAAGCATTATATATGCAAAACAACAAATGTATATATATACCTTTGAGAGCATCATAAGAATAAAATCTGACAAGACTTTGGATGTGAAGTTGAGCTGTCTGACTTGAGGATGGTTGTAAGCCTCAATTTTCCTATCTGTAAAAAGGGGTGAGTTATAATACCTATATAAACATTCTAGAACATTGTCTGGAGTGCAGTGAGCATTATTTCTTGGTTTTATTGTTCTTTCATTTATTCCTCTTTAAAAATTCACAACAGAACAAACTAGAAAAGAGCCCTGAAATCCCACCTAACAGAGTTAATGAGTGGAAGAATAGAAACATCATGAACCTAGTTCTTGAGTCCCTGGGTATTTCAAATGGTTAAGAGTTTGGCTGCTAACCTGGAGGTGGGGAAGTGGGGAGAATGACAATCTACATCCCCCAAATCAGCTATTGAAAACCCTGGTATTGCCATGACTACAGGATAGCTGGTTTGTCTTGGGGCAGATAGCAAGCATGTAGTTATTAGTACATGAAATGAAAGAAGAGGCTAAGTGAAGGTGAACAGGGAGACAGATCATTGGACACACAGGGCATATGTAAATGGGTAAGGAGTCCTGGCAGTGCAGTGGTTAAAGTGCTGGTCTGCTAGGTAGCAATCTACTTATATAAAGATCCCAGCTTTGGAAACCCCATGGGGCAGTTCGAGACTATCCTGCAGGCTACTGTGAGTTGACTCAGTGGTAATTGGCAAGCTAATGTAGTCCCCTCAGATTCAGGGCCTTGTCATCAGCTTTATACTTTAAGTCACTTTACTTATTTTCAAGTTACCAGATTTTTCTAGGTCCTGGTCTCTGAGTCATATCAACCAGATATTGCTTGAAAAATGAATTATTCATTGCGCTGAAAAACTTAACTTCACAGTTAAGGAGAATAGTTTTATTAGTTAGCAAAAAATACTCCACGGTATGAAAACCTTATTTGAAACACAAATTTAAGTTCAAATGTGTTTTGGTGAATATATAACCAGGACAAATAGTTAACATTAATATTAGCACATGTTCAAATAAGAGCAATTAGGTACACTGATGTCAACTATAAATACAGATTAGGAAAGTCAAACAATATCTTTTTAAAAAATATTTTATTGTGGACTCATATCTCTTATCACAATTCATACACTCATCCATTGTGTCAAGCACATTTGTACATATGCTGCCATCATGATTTTCAAAGCATTTTCTTTCTACTTGAGCCCTTGATATCAGCTCTGCATTTTCCCCACTCCTTCCCCCTCTTGTCCTCCCTCATGAACCCTTGATAAGTTATAGATAGTTATTTTCATATCTTACATCATCCTCTGTTGCCCCTCATCCACTTTTCTGCTGTTTTGTCCCTCTGGAAGGGGGCCTGTATGTTGATCCTTGTAATCGATTTCCCCTTTCTCCCCCCAACTTCCCCTAATCCTCCTGGTATCTCCATTCTCATTGTTGGCCATGAGGGGTTTATCTATCCTGGATTCCCTGTGTTTCAGACTCTTATCTGTAGCAGTGTGCATGTTCTGGGTATAGTCTGATTTGTAAGATAGAATTGAGGTCATGATAGTGGGGGGAAGGAAGTATTAAAGAACTGAAGGAAAGTTATTTGTTTCATCAGTGTTGTACTGCACCCTGACTGGCTCATCTCTTCCTTGTGACTCTTCTGTGAGGGGATGTCCAATTGCCTACAGATGGATTTTGGGTCTCCATGCCCCTCCCCCCATTCACATAGGGTATAATTTTGCTGTGGGTCTTAGATGCCTGACACCTGATCCCATTGACACCTCATGGTCACACAGGCTGGTGTGCTTTTTCCATGTGGGCTTTGTTGCTTCTGATCTAGATGGCTGCCTGTTTATTTTCAAGCCTCTAAGACCCCAGATACTATATCTTTTGATAGCTGGGCACTATCAGCTTTCTTCACCACTTTTGCTTATGCACCCATTTTGTCTTCAGCGATTGTGTCGGGAAGGTGAGCATCATAGAATGCCAGATTATTTGAACAAAGTGTCCTTGTGTTCAGGGAGTACTTGAGCCGAAACTCAATGTCCATCTGCAACCTTAATTCTTAACATATAGATATAAGTATATAGATCTATTCCCCTCTCATTATATATAAATATATTTACATATGTACATGCCTCGATTTAGACCTCTATAAATGTCCTTTGCCTTCTGGTTCATTCCTCTATTTCCTTTGACTTTCCTCTTGTCTCACAACCATGTTCAGCCTTCATTTGGGTTTAGTAATTCCCTGCTGTTACATTGATTAAGCCCCATGAGGCATCCTACGCCCTTCTCTCCATTGATTTTAGTTCACTTTTTGTTCCCTGTCCCTGGGTTGGTTCCCCCCACTTCCTTGCTTTCTCCCACCTCCCCTTCTCCCATATTCCCACCAAAAGATCGGTCCCATTCTTTTCATCTCCTAATTGTTTATCCCACCTATCTTATCTAGATAGACATTAATGAGTGAAAACAACAGGCAAAGCCGAACAAAACAACAAATGTAGTCAAAACCAACAAAACAATAACAACAAAAGCAAAATAACTACAAAAAGAAAGCAACTGTCAAAAATGGAAAGGCTATAAATAGCTCAAGGTCTGTTTGTTGGCCTTTCTGAGTGTTTTCCAGTTGAGTCTGAGGGGGTGCCACGCGCAAACAGGATATCTTATGATGATTCTTTTTGGCTTCATCCACAGGATGCCTTTGCTTGACTCTGTCCTCTCCACCCTGGGGTTGTGTTTTGAGTCGTGTAGCTTCCCCTGAAAGCAGCATTTGGATCCTCCTGGAGTAAGGAAGGAAATGAGTGAGGGGAAAGGCAAAGAATGTCTATTCCATTTATACTCACCTTTCTCTAGTACAAGATCCATACGTAGGACGTAAAGCATAACTGCATCAGTTAGGATCTCATTAGGTTAGTCATGGCATACCTCACGTGGCTAGCCATCCCTCACACCATGTGCAAAAACTCAAAATGGATTAAGGACCTAACTGTAACCCTAGAACCATAAGGATCATCAATTATATAGAAGGGAAATCAAGGGTTCTGATACAAGACCTCAATGTACTCCTGAACATAACGAAAAATACCCACACAGCAGAAGACAAAACAGGACTGGGACTATAATGCAATATTTATGGACATCAAAAGACTTCATCAAAGGAGTTAAAAGAGAGCCTACAGATTGGAAAAAAATATATTTGGCAATGATATATCAGATAAGGGGAGAGTTTTAATAATCAATTTGAAACATCTATATTCCACAACACCTAAATAAGAAAAGTACAAATAACCCAATCAAAATATGGGTACAAGACATGCATACACAAGGTTCTGAAGATGACATCCAGGTGGCCAAAAATCATATGAAGAAATGTTCGTGTTCATTAACTATAAGAGAAATACAAATTAAAACAATGAGAAGCTACCTCACGCTTAAAACAAAGATAGAGTGAATGTTGGCGATTAATGGAGAGATCGGAACCCTAATGCATTGCCGGTGGGGCTGCAGACTTGCACAGTCACTGCGGACATCATTCTGGTCCTCCCTTATATGAACACACAAATACCTTATGACCCTGCAATCTCTCTTCATGGTATACACCCTAAAGCCACAGTAAGCAGAACACGAACAGACATATGCACTCCCATGTTTATTGAAGCCATTTCCAGAACAGCAAAAGGATGGACGCATTCATAAACCCTCAGTAGAGGAATAATAAACAAACCCTGGCACATCCATACAGTGGAATGGAATCATCCTTAAGAAACAATGACGAATCTGTAAAAACCTCATGGGATGGACAAAATCCGAGGACATTATGCAAAGTTAGTCAATCTCATAAAGATAAATATTTTAGGGCATCATTGTTATAAAGGTAAAAATTGTTTCATGTTTTTCACACCAAAGGCGACGACTTGAAAGATTAAGACAAGGGCTAGCGGGGAGGGGGAGAAGGCAAGGACTGATGGTCAGGAGAGAGGGGGTGTGGGAAAACAGAAGGAAAAAAGATGCTGTCGGTGTTTGGGTGAGATGGGCCATGCAGCTGCCTGAGATGCCTGTCCTTGTGCGCATTATATTCCCCGAACAAAGGTTTTAAGTACAATACTTTTTAGGAGAGGGAAGGATCACAGCCTTACAAACTCTCCAGGCTCTCCACCCATCGGACCTAAACTCTGAACTGAGCGGCTGCCAAAAGAGGAAAAGTGAAAGTGAAGCTGACATCAACTCCTTTGTCACACTCGAGTTAGCTTCAGACACACACGCGCGCGCACACACGCACACACACACACAACAATGATGTTTAAGGAATTCGGTGTTTGTTTTTCATGCATCGTGGTCCACAGGTAGGTATTAAGTTATCTGAGTAGCACCCTACTTCCATAAAGATCCCAGCCATGCAAAGCCCAGGGGAGCAGCTCTACTCTGTCCTATGGGCTCATCGTGCGTTGAAATTTGGTCAGCGGTAATTGATAACCTACAGCACCCTCCTCACTGTCAGGGCCTTGTCATCCAGATCATGACAAACATAGAAGCCAAATCACGATGGGACCATTTTCTATTAGATTAGACCATTCTGCCGTGTTTAGAATGCAGACTTTCACGTTTGTGCTTATGGCCTCATTGCCACAGGATGACTGCTGCACCCATGGCCCTTACCGCTATATCCCCAGCAGAAGGAAGAAGAGAGACAAAGGGAACCAAATAGCTTTTTTTGCCATCTAATTTTTAAAAATCTCTCTACATAGACTTTTCACAACATTTTACTTGCTACAATGTGGCATGTGACCAGCTTTAGCCACAAAGAAGTAGGGAGATTGGATATATGATTTTGCAGGTTCCATAATCTATTTTTGAAAAAGGAGATGGTAAGTGATATCACCATACAGTACCTGTTCAGCTTAATCCCCCCAAACTGTGGCATGGTATATACCTATAGGGTATCATCCACCAAAGAGTAAAATTAATTATAAAGATAAATAATAGAGAGTATAAACCAGGAAGCAATAGTAACACATGTTTATATTCCATTTTTCAATTTACAAACCTGGGGAAAAGTGCAGACTCTGGATCCAAGCAGATTTTGGATTCAGACTGGCCTTGGGCATGTTATTTAAATCTTTTAGCCAAAATCCTTCATCTATAAAATGAGCATAATTATTCTTACCTTCCAGGGGTTTTAAAGAAATCAATAAACTTTATATAAAGCACCTGGGACATAGTTTATTATGATAAATGATAGGGCCATTTATCCTTCCATTGAGAAAGCAGCGTTATCATCTCTATAAAAAGCAAAGAAAACGAAGCATCCCAGACCACCAAGAACTTGCCTGTGGACAGTTGGTGGCACGTGGCTGCATCCAAGCCCAGATTTCCAAAGTGCATCAGGGTTTGTGTTATGTGAGTGTATGCTAGGGATAGCCTCTGTTCAGTTCCAAGTCAGCTCCCACCTGATCTTGTGGAAATGGCTTAATCACGTGGAGCCTCAGGTGACTCGTCTGGAAAATGGAGACACTAAGTCTCCTTGTTGAGAGGGTTCATGCTTTTCAAGCCCTTAGCACTTAGTAGCTCCTCATGTGCTGTTGTAATCATTTGAAGCCTTTGCTAAGAAAGATCATAGGCGTAGCCTTCAGTGTAGATTACAACTCAATGTAAAGAAAACCAAAATGTTCACAATTGGACCAATGGACATTATGATCAATGGAGACCGAAGTCATCAGGATTTCATTGTGCTTGTATCTACAGTCCATGCTCATGGAAGCAACAGCCACAAAACCAAACAACATAGTGCACCAAGCAACTCTGCTGCACAAAGACCTCTTTAAAGGGCTGAAGAGCCAACATGTCACTCTCAAGGTTAAGGTCTGCCTGACCCGAATCATGGCATTCTCAATCACCTCAAGTGCATAGGAAAGGTGGACAAAGTTTAAGGTAGATCGCAGAATTGGTGCCCTTGGATAGTGGTGTTAGTGAAGAATTCTGAAGATACAACGGACTGTCCAAAGAACTTACATCTGTGTTGTAAGAAGTAATGGCAGAATGCTCCTTAGAAATGAGAATGGTAAGACTTTGTCTCACATCCCTTGGACAGGAATCATCAGCGATCAGCCCCCGAGGACACTATGCTTGGTAATGTTGAGGGTCCTCCATAAGAAGGAATACTATCAAGAAGATGGCTCGATCCGGCAGCCACAGCAATGGGCTCGCACATGACAGCAACTCAGGATGGCGAAGGACCAGGCAGCATTTCATTCTGTTCTACATGGAGCTGTTATGAGTTTGAAGTGACTCAGTGTCCACCTAACAGAAACAGTGCTTAGTAAGTGTTCCATAAAATCTAGCTACTGCTATACTGGTGCCATAGTGGTTATGCATTGGGCTGGAAACTGTCTGGTCAGCAGTTCAAAACCATGAACAGCTCCATGGGACAAAGAAGGGGTTTCCACTCCGGTAAACAGCTAGCAAGCTGGGAACCTGAGGGGCCACTATAAGTCAGCAGTGGCTAAACGGCAGTGAGCTTCTCTTGTTGTTTTGGTATCACACTGGGAGCTCTGGCGGCACAGTGGCTTACAAGCTGGGCTACTAACCCTGATGTCAGCAGTTCAAAACCACCAGTCATTGGAGGCTTTCTACTCCCGTAAAGAGTCACCGTTCTCAGAACCTCACAGCAGCAGTTCTGCCCCGTCCTTTAGGATCATTATCAGTCGGAATTGAATCAATGGTAGTGAGTTTTTATTCTTACACTCCACTACTTGGTCTAATTAACCTTGTTGGATCCATTTTGTAGGCTGTTTTACACCAAGCATGTTGGTTTGTCTCTGGTTTTGACCCAGACTAACAATCACTTCAGTAAAATCAGATCGTACTTGAGAAGAAATGAGGAAACAGAACCAAACCAGGGACCAAATCTCCTCCTCTAGTTGTGCCACAGTCTGGGCACAGAACTTGAGTTCTGTGAACCTGACTCTAAACGCTAATCAAATGGGTTTTGCTTAGCCTGTTCCAGGAGGAGAGCCGTCAAAGCCCCTCCTTCTGAATGCATTCCTGGGCAATTCTGAAATGGGCTGAGTCAGCAGCAGCTTTTCATTTCTTTGGTCCAGTTTGCATATATAGTGAAAAGTGTACCTGCTTTCTCTAAGCAACACCAAGAAGAGGAATAGGATTTTTTGAGTATCTCTTTTTCTGTGGCAAGACATCTCCGCATGGTGCTTCGTGTTAATGTGGCTCTCAGTGTGTAATTGCCCTGTCAACTGAAGGAGCTATGAGTTTCCTTCTCCGTCCTCAAAAGGACAAATGGGAAACCCAAAAGCATCCATCAAGATGAAGGATTAAAAATATTTTAAGAGGTGTCATTATTTACATAGTCTGTGATCCTTGACCAGTTTTGACAGAAGCAGGATCCAAACTGTGCCTCAGAAAACTGACAGCTTGAAACCTCAAAGCTTCAGCCACCAACGAGTGCCAGCAGGATTTAGGGGACAAAAGGACAGGTGACAACGGAGCAGGAAACAAGGAAGGGTTGTAGTTGTGTCTGCATAGAAAAATCAGCTTCAGGGAAGGCGCATTGGACTCATTGTAAAACTCAGTCTGTGCGGCACGATGATGAACACAACGAAGAGCATCCATATTGGGTACAAGGCATTTTCACAACAATCAAAGCTTTCTTCACAACCGCTCTGTAATATAGGTCATCCCACCTCCAAGAGCTGATGACAAATATATGAGAAATAATATAAATCGACAAGGTCACAGAGCAGATGTCAGGTCCAGGATTCAAACCATGTCTCTCTGGCTGCAAATTGCCTGCTCTTTCCACAACACTGGCTGTTCCTTACAATAAACCATTATTTCATGACTTTCTCACTTGGACAGATATTTCAGGAAAACCAAGACTCATACATAGTCGCTACCTGGAAGGTATTTGCCTGAGTGAAGAGACAGCCACTTGGATTCTAAATCTATCTTTCTGTGCTGGGCTTCTTGTACCTTGGAGACATGCATGGCAACAAATAAAGAGAGCGATCAGAAGAAGGGTATGGGAATAAATGATGAGAAGCCATGGAAGTCAGATACTGCTTACACTGGGTTCAACTGGAACTTCGGTGCCAGAAAGAGAGCCTAGCCTAAGCCCTGTCTGCACAATTAGCAGGGATGTGATTTGCAGATGGCATATTGTTACTCTGTGGAATTGCTCTGCTTGAGAGCCTCTGCTGCTTCTTTTCAGATCTGAATGAGATTCCCATAATTCAGACCATATATCCCTCACAGCTGTAAATAACCCAATGGGTTCCATCCTTGCTTGAAAATTCTCAACAATTAGATAATCTCTACTAATGGCACAAGGCTGGAGGATGCAGACAAACTTCACAGGTGCTAGTGACTAGGCGGGGGGAGACGTCGGACAGTGTAATATATGACAAAATAATAATAATATATGAATGATGAAGGGTTCATGAATTAGGGGGGAGTGGGGAGAGGGGGAAATGAACAGCAGATATTAAGGGCTCAAGTAGAAGGCAAATATTTTGAGAATGATGATGGCAATAAATGTACATATGTTCTTGACACAATGGATGCATGTATGGATTGTGATAAGAATTGTACAAGCCCCCAATAAAATGATTTTTAAAAACTACAATTAAAAAAATTATGCTCGGGAAACTTTCTTTTTTCTTTGTTATTTGTGCTCAAACTGACTTTTTAAAAAAATCCCGTTCTTTCTTGCCAACATCAACTCTGTTAATACCATTCAGAAGTAAAATGTTTTTTCATGCCTGATTAAAATATTCGAAGGTATACATGAGTTTTCTTTGCAAGAGCCGATGGCTCTATTCTGACCCTACATCCGTCCCATTTGCCAGTGGCAAGGGAGTTCAAGCCAACTTACGGGGGTGACTTCCTGTACGTGAGAGTAGACCTGTGCTCCACAGGAATCTCTGAGATTTTCAAGCCTTCTTCAAAGACACTGTGGGTGGACTCACACTGCCACTCTCGGACTCTGCTATGCACCATTTGTGTCAACCAGGGACATGTATAACCAGAGTTATCTGTAGAATAACATAGTACTCCTAAATGATAAATGACGGAGTCGATTTTTTTTCTAGGCTTGGCTCAAGTCATTCTTTTTATTTTTATTAATCACTTTATTGGGGGCTTGTGCAACTCTTATCACAATCCATGCAGACATCCACTGTGTCGAACACGTTTGTACATTTGCTGCCATCATCATTCTCAAACATTTGCCTTCTACTTGAGCCCTTGATATCAGCTCCTCATTTCCCCCCTCCCATCCCACCTCCCTTCCTTCACGAACACTTCATAATTTATAAATTATTATTATTTTGTCATGCCTTACAGTGTCCGATGTCTCCCTTCACCCACTTTTCTGTTGTCCGTCCCCCAGGGAGGGGGTTATATGTAGATCCTTGTAACTGGTTCCCCCTTTCTACCTCACCTTCCCGACACCCTTCTAATATTGCCACTCTCACCACTGGTCCAGGATTCCCTGTGCGTCCAGTTCCTATCTGTACCCGTGTACATCCTCTGGTCTAGCCGGATTTGTAAGGTAGAAATGGAATCATGATAGTGGGGGAGGAGGCATTTAAGAACTAGAGGAAAGTTGTATGTTTTATCATTGCTACCCTGCACCCTAACTGGATCCTGTCCTCCCTGCATGTCCTGTTGCCTACTGGTGGGCTTTGGATCCCCATGCCACACTCCCCCTTATTCACAATGATATGATTTTTTTGTTCTTTGATGAGTGATACCTGATCCCATCAACATCTGTGGTCACACAGGCTGCTGTGCTTCTCCATGTGGGCTTTGTTATTGTTTTAAGCCATTCTTATCTTTCTCTAACCTCAGAACATTCACTACCATCAAGTCAGTTCTGCGTTATAGCACCCCTAATGGACAGAGTGGAATGGACCTTTGGGGTTTTCAGACACTAGATCTTTACAGGTGTACACATCCTTGTCTTTTCCTGAGGAACAGCTACTGGCTTCAAACAGCTGACCCTGTGGTTACCGCCTCAACATATAGCCACCACACCATCAATATACTACAAGAGCATGGCGTGAATTGCCTCCGCTTTGGTGTCCCAGCTTCCACTCTCCCCCTGCAGTGCATTCTCACTCAGAAGCTACAGTATCTTTTAATACTGCAAATTGATTCATGCGACTGCATTTAGAGCACTTTAAATGCCTGAATACTCTCAACAACTGTATCACATGTTGGTCACAAGTAGGAAAAAACCAAGACGGCTTTTGAAAGATCTGTGCCCTCAGTTCCTGTCTATCTCCATCTCATTTTCTTCTTTTCCACCGTCTTCGACACCCCAGGAGGCTCTTCTTGTGGGGTGTGCAGCCTGCCACGTTCATCTCCTTTCATGGCCCGTGCGAGCCAGTCACTTTCCTTCTCGGCCTGAAACACACTTCCCTAAATCTTCTCGCGGCTGGTTCGCTTGATCATTCCACTTGCTGTTTTATGCCACTTTCTGACAGAGACATTTTCTGTCCATCCAAAGAAAAGCATCCCCAGCTCTGTCCATCACTGCCGTCTATCGTATCTTCACATTTCTTTCTTTATTTTCTGATCTTTTTACACCCGCACTAGGATGAGAGCCTCCGCGATGTTCGGCAGTTTGTCTCTGGTTCACAAATTCTCTCGGCCCTCAGCCCAGGCCTGGTGTGTGTTCTTATTGTTAGTCACGACCAACTAGGTTCCGAGACATGGAGCCCCCGCTGTGCAGAGCGGAACTGCGACACAGCATTTTCCAGGCTGGTCACCAGATCTCCAGGCCTGTTTCTGCATCACTTCTGGGTGGGTTTCACGCAGAAAGCTCCAGGCTAATCGCCGAATGCCTATCTATGAATGTCACCAGGGAACTCTTGCCTAGTACATAATAAGTGCCTAAGAAATACATGATGATAAAAGAATATATCTTAATAGTATCATTCCAATAAAAAAACATAATCTACAAAATAGTAGATTGCCACAGTTTTGTGGGTAAACATGAGTGTGTGCATGTAGTTTTACATGGGTAGAAAGAATATGTGTTAAAGTAGCAAACTTAATAATAGTGTTTATCTGATGATGCACAACTTTTATCTGTGGTTTCCCTCTCTCTCATAAAATACCTAGACTTCCTAAATGCTCATTAACTATCATGCGTTTGGATGGGATTTCCTTAACAGACCTTTCCCCCAGAATTATTCCCCAACCCGGCCTGTAGGACAGAGTGAAGGTCAGCCCAGCCACTTGGTCCTGTCAAAGCATCTCCCTCCACACGCAAGCTACAGCACCTGGAATTTCAACCGCTCCATGGCTCCCCTCCACTGGTGGTTTGTGCGGGAGCTGAGAAGACACAATAATCCACCACGACAGCTATGGAGACGCCCCGAAATCCAACTGGCACTGAACTGCCTACCTGAGGACACATCACCGTGGCACTCTCAACACAAAAGGAAACAAATCACACCAACCGCTGCAGCCCCTTGCAGAGAGCCCCCGACACGGGGCACCCAGTAAACCTCGGCGGAACGGAATGGAGTATTGCAGGGTTTATTGTTCACAGTAAAATAAGACGCAGAGCACACAGCCTGATGTCTCCAGGTCACCGTCCGCTGAGGTCCGTGCCCTTGGTGAAATGGCCTCATCGGCCTCTACCCTCGGCGGTTTGAAGAGGATGGAAATCGTGGCATGCAGTAAGAGTCGTCATGGCCCCGTGTCACGTTGCTGTCATCTCCGAGCTAGCTGGTTCTCACCGCACGGCGACGAGCTGGCAGACAGCTCACCTGGAAGGACAATACCGTGTTGTGGAGTTTCGCCCTCTGTGACGGTTCTTTGGGGACAGCTGGCTATGGGCTGTGACTGCTGTCATTGTCCCTGCCCCATCAAATGACAGCCCAAGGAGATTTGGTGCCGTCGGCAGGTGGTGATGCAAACTCACTTGCTCAATACCGTAATCATCAGCTACGCTGAAGAAATTGACTTTATCGACGAGAGACAGTGAGCCCGGTGCACGGGATCTCCTGGGGAGAACAGCACACCCCCTGGGGCCGCTGCAGTTTTCATTCTGCCCCATTGCTGACCCGGGGTACATTGTCTGACCAGTCCGCTTCACGCCATTCTGCTGGGGCAATTCCTTCGCAGGCGAGGGCGGCCGTTACGGAAACCTGAAAGGGGAAACTGCAGCCAGCCTGTTTTCAATTTCAATTATCAACACGCATGCTGGTGATGTGGGGAGATATTTTGGTTCGTTTTATTAAGAGGAAGGGGGTTTTATTGCAGCTGGTGTGCTCAATCGAAGGCGAACAAGAAGAACTTGCACAGAAATCCGTGGTGCCAGAGTCTAATCACTCCTGCCACGTTGGCACACTGTGACTGTCAGCGGAGGATACCAGCAGAGGGAACAGAGCTGGGTTTCTGTGAGCTCCGCCACTGCTGAAAGTTCCCTGCAAATGTCTCCTTCCCGGAAGTGCACGTGAAAGCCTGGAGGTTGTCACAAAGGAACGGAAGCTAGACTCACCAGCGCGTGTCTCCTGCTCACGCTCAGCATAATTGTGCACAGCCCTGCCCTGCGGGGAGCGGCGCTGAGCCGGCCACCAGGCGATCCAGGCCGAGGAGTGAGCTCGGAAAACAGATGAAAATGTACGATTGTTTCCTCGAAATGTCAATGAGCCTCGTGGCTCAGATTCTCTCCCCTTCAACAATTGCGCCATCTCAGCGTTAACTTGTTTGCGGAGGCAGTGAGTGATCGTGACAGCAGCAGCTTAGGCCCGAGAAGCCTCATTAAGTCCATCTTCACTTATTTCCAGTTTTCTGAGTTCCAGAGCACTTCCTTGTTGACACTGTTTTCTGCTCCCTGGGAGCCACTGCCACTGTGGGTTCCTGCGTTTGCGTTGGCCACCTCCGCTGTTCCTTCTCAGACTGACAGATAGGCCCCGCTTTCTCCTTGACTCTACTCCTTCCTAGGAAATCCACTGCCCTTGACCACCTCAGCCAGTTACAGAGTAGCTTCATATATCTCCTTCCCTATCATACTCACCCTCCTAATCTTCACGCCTTTCTCTATCTCTCCTGAGCTCCCACATTATACAGCTGTGTTCCTACCATCCAAATGATGTCTCCCACTGGAAAGCTTCTACACACTCGTATTTTGCACATCAACATACACTTCTCTAGCGTCGCTGCATTTTCCTCTCCCTGGTGAGTCTATCAGACGCCCGGTGCTCAGGCATGAAGCTCTGGTGGATGTTTAATCGGGATTTATTAGGTACCTCCAATGAGAAAGCAGTTCAAGTCTCAGTCCCATCACCAAGCCGGACGCCAAATCCTGCTGCCCGCGTTGACTCATAATAACTTGAGTTTGACACCCTTGGGTGTTCATTGCTACTCTATTGCGGTCCAGTTTCCATCTCCTCTCTCTTCATGGTTCATACACAGCGGACAGACAGCAGAGGGGTCGCGCTTTTGTAATACCCTTGCTCAAATGCCCTCAGCAGCCTCCGTTGGCTCAGTTAAATGGCAAGCACAGCAGAGCGACAGTTAAGGAGACCTTGGGGCTTCAGACCATCTTACGAACATCTCCCAGGGAAGGCTCTTTCATCCCATGCCCTTTGCCCCTCCAGGCTTCTCCCTCTCATGGAAAATGGCTCTCTTCCTAGAAATCCTAAATCACTGCTGATGCTGTCCACCTCTAACCGGGGTGTGTGTCTCATCCCAGGTCCAACCTATTATTGGCTTGTCTCACCTTCAGGACCCACTTACTGCATCCTCTCCAGCTGGCTCTCCCTGACCCCACCCCACCCCCATTGGAACATCTCTCCCACTTCCTGTTCTCACAATGTGAATGCATCCTTCCTCCATGTCCAGCTTTCATTCCAGGTTGCTCCCTTCCACATAATCCTATGGAAGGATTAATCTCTTGGCACTTCAGGAGAGTGGGGAAATAATTGTCCTCCTTACACCAGGTTTTGTGAAAATTAAATGAACTAATGCACATCAAAAGCTTAACAGTATGCCTTCCAAAAAGTAAATAGTCAAGAAACATCATTGTCACTATATATTTTTTATCATAACAGCAAAATTCTATTTTAGGAAACCAATGCATGACATAAATGGCATGATATAATTTTCTTTTAGGAAACCAATACACGATAACTCAAATAAGAGTCTATGTCTCACTGGTCATAACAATTGGTTCAAGGGTTGGTTTCTGACTCCAACTGATGGGGAATTATTAGTGGGGGAAAGGTTATGTTTCCACTGGGTTTC
This sequence comes from Tenrec ecaudatus, assembly GCF_050624435.1. Taxonomy (NCBI): domain Eukaryota; kingdom Metazoa; phylum Chordata; class Mammalia; order Afrosoricida; family Tenrecidae; genus Tenrec; species Tenrec ecaudatus. The sequence goes on from NC_134530.1 coordinate 106,260,201, forward strand.
CTGGGTGGTAAGCTCTAAGCTTTCGGGTGCTGATTTCCACCTGACAGGGACACTGTCTCCTATAAGGAAGCCAGTACAAGTGAAAGAGACAAGAGTCTGATAGGTGGAGGCAGGGAGACAAGAGAGAGAGAGAGAGAGAGAGAGAGAGAGAGAGAGAGAGAGAGAGAGAGAGAGAGAGAGAGAGAAGAGATGATATAGTTTGAGGACCTTGATCCAACTATTCATAAAACCAATCACTCCCAGACTTTCTGATAATATGAGATATTATTCCCCTTTCTGTAATTTTAGTTCAAATTGCAATTCTGTCACTGGCAGTTGGAAGAGTTTAACTAAGTAAGTTCTACTCCATATACCTCCAGAATTTTGAGATTCAAATGGGCAAAAGTTACCTTGTCACAATAGTTCCCACCACCATCAGTTATATGAAAGAGATGTTTATGGGTGTTTAGCCTATCTTGTTCTTAAATGTCTTTGAGCTCCTGCTAACCCAGAATCTGGAGGTGAATGCCATCTGCTGACTGGTGCTCTTAGCTAGCTTGGCCTTCCTGCTGAGCCCGCCCTGCCTGGTGTGGGAGATCAACCCAGTGCCATGGACTCCACTCTGATTGATCACAGCCATATACACCGTTTCCAAGGCTTTGTAATATTTGGCAGGAGCAGACAGCTTCCTCTTTCTCCTGCCGAGTGGATGATGGGTTTGAACCACTTTCACTGTGGTTAGCAGTCAAACACTAAGCCAATAATACCTTCAGGGCTCCTTTGGGGAAGACCATTGACCTGGACATCACATATTTTCCCCTTCCAAGTAAGATGACCTTCTAGAGCTTCCACACTCAGAGCTGCTCCAAGATGCTTCCTCTAAGGTGATTCAGGCCAGGACTGTATATATCCACTACATGCAGCCACATCCACAATATGTATCCAAGTCTATTCTCTTCTCCACCTCTGCTTTTGCAGTAATTATAAATGACTGCAATATCCCCACAGGAGGTCGGCTGCATGTCCCCTGCACAATCATGCTCCATCTCTATTCTGTTTCCTCCCTCCCATGGCCATATTCTAGGCATCATTTTCACCACCAGCAACATAACTTGTCTATCATCCTACCTTACTTCTACCCTCCCCACTTTCTTCCACTACTTTTCCCAGTCCAACTATCTTTGGACCTACAGGAATAACAAACCTACTGACTTGCCTACCTCATAGTTTCCACATGTACAGCTGTAGTTCTGACCCATTCTGGAGCTATAGACATGCCCCAAAGAGCTATTTCAAATTGCTCTTTTCCTGGTGCTCCCTAACGAAGTAAATGGTACCACTATCACTGCTTAAATGAAAATCCTCAAATTATGCCATCTTTAATAGTTCTCTTTTAGCATCTCCTGCATTTAATCCTTCTGTAACACTGTAGACTTGACTGTCAAAGCATAGTCCAACCCAGCTGCTCCTTGCCATCGCCCACTTCTAAAGCTTCAGGTAAGCATAGTTGGCTCTTGCTTAGTTGAAGGCATCAACTCCTAATGGTTTTCCTACTTCCTTGATCTCCCCAATTCCAGGCTGCAAAGCAGGCAGAGTGATGTTTTCCATGCAGTCATCAAATGACATCATCCATCACGCTCTTCCTATTGGAAGGGACTTGCTGACCTTCATTGTTTTCCGGAGAGCCCCAACCTGTAGCAAAACTGTGCAGTGCACAACAGAAATATCATGCTTTCTAGTCCTGTGCCACCCGCAGGACCACCAGCATGAGTTCTATTGGTGAAGTCACCGTGTATCTGAGCGCCGCCTTAACTGGGGGGTCTCCTTTGCTAGCACTATGTCCCATCATACTCTACGGGGACCCAAAAGTGTTCATTAGCTAATTTTTAAAAAAAGGTTGCAGGCCTTTCTTCCTACTCTGTCTCAGTCTCGAGCATCATCACCGTAAGTGACCCTTCCAGCTTAGGGTCCAGTGTAATAACAACATCCAAAACACAACAGCCTGAAAGATGAATGATGAGGGGTGGCAAGAATGTGAGTGAGGACCTAATCTCTTTCCAGAGTCATTGGGTGGTACATAGGGTTAATGATCTTGGGTGCTAGTGAAAGGGGTCGAACCCCACCCGGCAGCACTTAAGAAAGATCACCTTCTACATAATCAGTCATTCCAAATCCTCAGTGCACAGTTCTCCTCTGACACAGGTGGACACACCATGAGTCGGAAGCCACTGGATGGAAGCTGGCTTTGTCATCTCCTGCTGCCCTCCTTTCCTCTTCCCTCTCTCTCTTCCATTAGATTCTAGCCGCACACCATCTTCTACTCTCTCTCAAGGTATTTGTACCTATTGTCCCCCTTGCCTAGAGTATGCTTCCTCTGAAATACTAGGATGATGGCCTTCCTGTCATCAATTAGGCCTTAAGTAGAGTAAGAGACGTCTAACTGACGTTTCCCCAGCAACCTGTTGCTGTTGGTTGTGGTGCTGTGGAGTCTGTTCTGACACACTGTGACTGAAAACCCAACTAAATGCTGGAACTCAGCACTGCCTGGTCCTGTGATGCCCTCGCCATCGTGGCTGGGCTTGAGCCTGCCCTGGCGCATTTAGGTTCTTTCTTTTGTTTGTTGGACCTCTACTTTGCCTGGCATGATGCCTTCCCCAGTGATATGTCCTAATGGTATGTCTGTCCCAACTCCCTACGTGGTGATGTTATAGTACACAGTAATACGAAAATCTTCCAGGTCACGATGCCCACAGGGCAAAATCAAACTAGTGTGTCTGCTTCATGCTGTTCTGCATAGAACGCGAACAGTCCCGGGGCACGTTTGACACAGCCGCCCCTTCATAGCTATTTGTCAAAAACGAGATCTACCAAATTCAATTGGGAAATGGACTACAGTTTAATTTTGTTCTTATGGGGATTAAATTGATGTGCTTCCAGAACAAGGAAATGTATAAACACATAGTTGAAGAATACGTTTGGCTATTTCATGGAAGAAAAAAAAAAGGAGCTTTTAAACACGTTAGAAGCGTTCATTTCCATACAAACTCTGTGGGCATTTACAAGCTTATACTGACACTTGAGCTCAAAACATAGTTTTAAAACTATTTGTTTTATCACTCCCATGTGAGAGCAAGAGCTATCCAGTACTTGTTTATTGGCAACATCCATGAAACCACACAGAGCACATAGTGAGGTTTATAATTTTAATGTTTTTGTGGGGGGTGGGGCTGGTTAAGCATTTTACTAATTATCCCAAACTTGAGCCCTTTCCTGGACATGAGCTTTGCTCTGTACGACAATATCCCAAGGCTCATATTTCTAAGTAACCAATGCTTGGATTGTTAGATCTTGGATTTCAAGGTCTGAGTGCCACCAGTTGGTCAAGGGTAGCGTGCCAAATGCTGGTTGGGAGCCACCACAGTGTTTAATCTCTGTCATTTAAAAACATGTGTCTGGAGAGATATAAATAGTGTCTGACGAACTGTTGGCAATCATTAGCTAACAAATGACAGGGCTTGACTGGGAGCCATGCATAGAGGAGAAGCGCATTGTCTTTCTTATTGCTGTTTCAATAGACTCCTCGGTACTGAGTGTGTATGGGTAGTGCTGGGACATGTTTGACAGGATTCGCTTTGTTTGGATCAGGAAGAAACTGCTAAAACATTGGGCTGAAGGCAATTGCCGTTTATAGTGAGAATCAAAGATTCGTTCCTGTGAAGAAATATAGCTTATGTGCTTTTGCAAAAGAAGGCTGACACTCCCAGTAGAGCCTTTTCCTCTGACTCTCTTGCCCTTAATACTACTCACCATCTCCAGGCCATTCCAACTGAAACTTGGCCTCATCTCCCCCCTACCTTCTGGTTGCTTCTTAATCTCATTTTCTCCACTCCACTGATACCCATCTGTGCACTTTGTTTCCTTAGCATGGATTATTGTAGACATCCCTTAATTAAATTATCTCCCTGTCAGCCACACTGAATTCTTCTAGGTACTGAGTGTTCATGGGGGAAGTGGCAGGAGAGTGGTTACGGGGAATGTCAGGGAAGTGGAGCAGAGAGACCAGGCTGACTCTCTAAAGGTAAACACTAAAATGACCTTGCACCTGCCCTGCCACATGAAAGCTCTCCCATGAGACAAACCAATGAAAACAGCCTTTCCTTTGGCTCATGAAATTCATCATTGAATCATGAAGTGGCATAAATCTTTTCTAACACACCTTCTCCAGTCACATGAGAAGTTAGGTACCCCTCTCATAGCATCTGAACACAGCTTTGTCAAGCACCTGCCACATTTAAGGACAAAGCTGTGCCCAGAGTTTTACCTGACGCTGGAGTCCCATTCCATATTTCCCAGTACCCAATTACTGCATGTCACTTTCTTCACAGTATCTATTACTCTTCCTAAGACAAAATAGAAGCATAGAAGAGTGGTTAACATGTAATAGGAATTCAATAACTCGATCTAATCAATTAGTTAAATACTGCATGATGGATTAATTAAGCCGTTTCTTTCATGGGGCTAAAGGAGATGACATTAGGGACTTAACAGCCTATTTTTCATTGTAGATAGGAGATAAGGCATCAAAGGTTCCAAACAGGCACCTAAACACAATGGAAAACTACAGAATGATTGAAAATAATGAAGAACCCAAGGGACATCTTACAGCATGTATAAAACTGGAAAAAGCTTATGCTGAGTAAAATCAGTCCATCATAAAATGGAAAATACTGTATACTGGACCACGATTATAAAGTCAAGAGTTGGTTTGCACACAGAAAGAAACCATCTTTGATGGTTACCAGAAATGGGAGCTGGAAGGGTGGAAGTCATTGACTATAGAGTGGACATGTAGTCACTTGGATGAAGGGAAGAGCAAAAAGGAGCTAGTCAACATAAAATCAACAAAGCAGAGGAAGACAGTGGGGGGAGAACAAGAGCAAATCACAACAATGGTAAACACTAATATATATATATATACAACACTACAATAAAAGCAATAACAATTTATAAATGTATATTCAGGTAAATATTTGGAGGACAGAGATGTGATGAGCATTGGAGTACACCTATGAATATGGGTGTGTGTGTGTGTATTTGCCAAAGGAATTTCCATATACGTATTTTCTAATGCTGGAAATATATGAGGGTTACCAACCCCCAAACCCCCCAAATTGGAATTATTTTTCAAAGCTATGTATTTAACTTTTTATACAAAACAACCTTATCATCTTCAGAGTACTCCCATTACACTTAACATTTCTGTCAAATCTGCAATTCCATTCTTGGAAACATTTTTAAAACTCATTTGTTTGGATGACTGACGGCACCGCCCTCTTTTTTTGGTCACCTCCTCTATGTTGTCAAACCATCATCCTTTCATGTCCCTCTTTATTCGCGGAAAATAAAAGTCACACGGAGTGAGGTCAGGTGAGTAAGGTGCATGAGGCAAGAGAGGCATGCTGTTTTTTGCAAAACACTGGCTCACTGAGATGGCTGCATGAGCAGGACATGCTGACAAAACCAGTCCCCAATCTGCCACAATGAGGCCTTTTTTGTCATATACTGTCACAGAATCTTTTCAGAACATCTAAATAGAAATTATGATTAACAGTCTGACCTGGTGGAATGAACTCCAAATGCACTATGAGTAGACATTTTTGTCTGTTCAGGAAGTTGACAGACATCCAGAATGAGGTTTGTCATCAATCGACATTTCATCCTTTTTGAAATGGGAAGACCACTCGTGCGCTTGAGTTTTTCCCATCATGCAGTCCTTGTCAGCTGGGTTCAATAGCATGACATTTTCTCTGGCGTTTTCCCAGAGCTAGAAACAAAATTTCACAGGCACACGCTGTTCTCTTAAATCGGACATCACAAAAACGAAGTTTGTGATGCTTTTCTGAAAAAATTCACTGTGACCAGACACATCCTTCCCAAGTGATGTCACTGGTTGCCCTAATTCAGCATAAGTTGCTCAATCCCTGCCTAGCGGGAAAAATTTGTACTATGTAAACTCCTCTTTGCCCAGCACATTCTGGTTTGGGGTGGTTTTTTTGTGTGTGTGGGGTGGTTACCCCCTCTTATAGTAGAGCATATGTATATAAATATATGGAAAAGATTTGAAAATGTCTTAGCTTTATTGAAACACCTAAAAGGGTTGAATCACTTCACCTCTGGGTTTAGGACCTTCATCCCAGGGGACAACTATATCAATTGGCATAATAATAGTCCATGCAGGAAAGGTTCTATATCTTATTTTGGTGAGAATTCAAAGCTTATGAGGGGCTTTATTGGTCTTTTCCTGCCTGGAGCAGGTATTCAAAGCTTATGAGGGGCTTTACTGGTGTTTTCCTGCCTGGAGCAAAGGTGAATAAAGAAAACTGAAGACTTAATGATGTAATTGGTCTCAAGGATTACTAAAGCCATGCAAGCGCCAGCCTCCCTTAGCATGAGACCAGAAGAACTGGATAGTGCCTGGCTCCCACGCATACTACCACCCTAACCTGACAGAGACTACAGAGCCGATGTTCCTTTGTCACGGCACCCATCCCCAGGGATTACGTTTGCCAAACAATAAACAGGTCTATAAAGCGAGCAGTAATACCCTTGATGGATTTACTCCTCAGAATAACTAACCACTTGAGACCAAATGGGTATGATTTACCAAAAAACAAGATTCAGAAGGCAAGAAGGGGGAAGATAAAAGGACAAATCGAAGCAGGAAGATAGTGGGAAAAATATTACTTCATTGAGGAGATTCCAACTAAGATCACAAAATGAAATGTGTATAAGTGACTGAATAGCACACTAATGCTTTTTAAAAAGTGTCCAATATGGTGAAGGGAGAGGTAACACACAAGCTTGGGCAAGTCAGCCCCCTGTGATGATGGCAAAGAAAGACACTGACAGCTACCCAAGAATAAAAGACAATTGGGGTACAGGCAGTGACATCAATGTTCTTACAAGAGCAGTAAAACAAGTAATATTTTGTGGGTAACTACGGGGATGCACAGGTGAGGGAAGTCATGGGAGTGCATCACCTACATACATGAGACACTTAAAACAGTTCCTGGGGAAAAAAATCTATTATCTTTTCATTCTGTTTTCCCATAAACTTTTTGAAACCTAGCACGGTTCTATTTCTCCATTTAAATGTGTAAATGCTGCATGTATACATACATACACACATGCACACCTATATGTGTAACAGCACACATGGGCCACAACTACCCAGCTTCTTAGACATGAGGACTAAAACACTAGATTTTAAAGCTTAGGGTCTGGGGGAATATGTAGGTCAATTAGCAAAATGCAGTCAATAAACATACTGTTCTAGACTGATGAGTAGCATCTGGAGTCTTAAAATCTTGCAAGAGGTCATCTAAGAAACAGCTTTTAGTCTCTTCTCACCTGGAGAAAAGGAAAATGAAGAAAATCAAAGACTCAAGAAAGCACACATGACTGTAGCTTCCTCTAGCCTGAGACCAGAAAAACTAGATGGTGCCCAGCTACTCCAATAGGCCACATATAAATTTCCAGTTAGAATGGGTAAAAAATGTAGGACACAATTCAAATAATAAATAATACCTTATTTAGTAGTCTGAGATTGGAAGAACCCACTAAAGTTGATACCCTAAAAAAAGTCTAAGAAGCCTTGGTGGTGTAGCAGTTATGCATTGGTCTGCAATCCACATGGTTGCCAGTTCAAAACCACAAGCACTGCAGGAGAAAGACCTGGATTTTCTACTCCCATAAACAGTTACAGTCTTGGAAACCCACAGTGGATGGATATGAGCCAGTATTGTCTCAGTGGCAGTGAGTTTTTAAGACAAACTTAGAATTTGACATTGAAGACACTCTCCAGAGTGCCAGCCAATTTATAAATGGATCTATAAGGAAGGTGTAGCATTCCTGGTAATGTTGAAATGTATCTGAGAGAAAGTACTGAGAGGTGAACGATGGATGTTATTTGGGCAGGAGGAAAGCAAAAAGAAAAACAGCAAAGAAGAAAGTAAAATTACCTTCTTAGGTATAAACATCAATATGTATATATGTAAAGACACAAATATATAAACATAGGTATATATATATATATATATATATATATATATATATATATATATGTAAATACAACAAGGAAGCAGATGGACTCTGGGTCTCTACTTATATCTTACCTCAGTATAAGAATGGTTTGTTCTAGTAATGTGGCACTGTATGATACTAACTTTCCTGACATGATCACTGAAGACAAAATGGGTGCATAAGCAAATGTGGTGAAGGAAACTGATGGTGCCCGTCTACTAAAAGATATAGTGTCTGGAGTTTAGAGGCTTGAAGTGAAACAAGTAGCCATCTAGCAGAGAAGCAACAAGCCCACATGGAAGGAAGAAGCACACTAGCCTGTGTGATCATGAGGTGTCAACAGGAATAGGTATCGGAAGTTCAAAAACAAGCAATCAAATTGACATGAATGAGTGTGGACAAAGTGGAGACCCCCAAACCCACCTGTAAGATAATTAGACAGTCCCTCACAGAAGGACCACATGGAAGGGATGACATATCTAGGGTGTGGCATAGCACTGATGAAACACATAATTATCCTCTGGTTCTTTAATATTTCCTCCCCTTACTATTATGATCTTTATTTTACCTCATTAAAGTTGTTAGACCTACATATGTTCATTTTTATAATTAAGATCGCTCAACGCCTGAAAGCCAAGGTAAGCCTTCAGAAACAGTATTAGGAATAATGGTTCCATGAGGGTGCAGAAAGAGGTGGGGGCGGAGCTAATAGCAATGATGACTTTATAACCACACTCTAGGGTAGCAAATAACAGAATTATAGGTGAATGGGAACATCGGATGCTCTAAGATATGGCAAAAGTAAATACATAAATAATATAATATCATAAATATACTACATTATCAGAAGGGATCCAGGGGGCTAGGGTGGGGGCAGGAAGGGATCACAGGGAGAAGATATCAAAGAGTTCAAGAAGAAGAAAAATGTTTTGAAACTGACGGTGCCCGCAGTTGTACAATTATGCTTGATCTCACTGAATTACGGATTGCAGTGCTATCTGTAACAGCGCCCATATCAACTGATTCATATAAATAAATAAATGATAGCACCAGGGAGGAATGTGCTTCTTAAACAATTGACTGTAAGAGAGCATAAAGACAATATTATAAACAGGGAATGGGGAGAAGAGAAGGGAATTAACACATTGTGAGGAAATAACCAATGCCAGGCATATCTTTTGAGGTGTAACCCTTTGTGTTTAACTCATTGGAAAACTTATCTGCTACAAAAACACTCACTGAAATTTTAAAAAGCAGTAAAATAAAATATAGTGATCATAGGGGAAAAACTACATTCTAAATAGAACTTGAGCGGCCGATGATCTCAGTGTTTTATTGTGGAAGAAAACTATTATTGTTTTTAAAAGCTTCATTTTCATGTCAGGAAAAATATACTGGCTAAGATAAAATCTTAATTCTCTGGATTGACTCACGGACATTTCAGATCCCAGTGAATGATACTCTATGTTTGAACTTTGATTCAAACCAGCCTGTCTTTAAAATTGAGAGACCCCCTAAGGGATGAGTCAAGTGAAGGCAAAATATGACCATCTTTACAATTTCTCCCCCAACCCACCACTCTGTTCTAAGACATTTATTCAGCACATCCCTCATGCTGGGTCCTGTAGTCATTCCTTTAGCACTTAGTCATCAGAACACTTCCACCAGGTGGATTTCACCATCATACAGGTATGACATATGGACAAACAGGAGTTTAGGACAGTCGATTAACTTGACCAAAGTCGCAAAACTGGTAAGTGCAGAGCAGAAATTCTAAATCCGACTTGATTAACTCCTAAACTGGGTCTTACCCATGACGGTGTCCTGCTGCTTCACCAAAGGTGGGAAGAGACAGGAAAGGAGAAGATTAAGTTATAGAGTTGATTATATACATTAAAATCCAAACTCACTGCCATCCAGCCTTTTCTGACTCATAGCAACCCTAGAGGACAGGGTAGAGGTACCCATGTAGGTTTCTGAGAGTGTAACTCTTTAGGAGAGTAAAAAGCCTGTCTTTCCCCCAGGGAGCAGCTGGTGGTTTTGGCCACCTGACCTTTCGGGTTGCCACCTAACTCATCTCACCATGGCACCAGGACTCCGCCTCTCAAACATTCCTCTTGGCACTCCTTGGAAAGCTCCACGTGTCATCAATCTTTTCTTCTTTCATATTTGTTTGATTTTGTGCTAATTTGCTCCTTTTGTATCTTAAAAGTTACTGATGGAAAACACACACTCCTTTGCTCAGTATAATAAGGAAACTCTGCTCCCAAATGATGGGCACCTCCACAGGCTTGGAGTTAGGAGTTACAACATAATTTGGGTGGTGCGGCGGGGGGACAATTCAATCCATAAAAATCCCTGTCAGTGGTTCCAACTACTGCAACAGTAGCAATGCTGATTAAAATGGCCGAGGCCTAGGGGAGCTGCCGAATGAGACAGGAGCTGTGGAGGGGCTCTCAGACCCACTTCCCCAAGAACCTTACCACTGCACTCTTCCGCTTGACACTCTTCACTCTGGTCACAGGTTGGGGTCAAGGAAGCAACACCACAAGAAAAAAAATCTGGACAGAAAAATATCTTCCTAATTCAGATTTTAAAAATGGTGAAGACTCTAAATTGCAAAAGTAGTGTGGGTTGGAAGGAAGATATCTTTGAGATGTAACAGCATGGAGAAGCTAACCTGACAGGACTCAGTGATTGAGTAGATGTTTGAGAGGAGAGGAGGGAAGAGTGTAGTCTGACCTCCAGGTCTCTGACAGTCAGGAGGTAGGAGAAGGGTGTTCCAGCAGCAGAACCAGACCCATAGAAGAAGCAGGAGGCTGAAGTGGGTGAGTTGTCCAGGCCCTGGGCCAGGATACAGCCATACAGATGGGTGGAGGGGAGGTGAGCTATCCTGAAAAGAGCATCGGGTTTACGTTCGGAAGACTTTGGCTTGAATTTCAGTTTCGCTGTTTCATCTGTAAAATGTGCATGATATATTAGAAGGTTGTTGTGAGAATTAAATGAGCGGCTCTGTGTGAAAGCACTTTGTAAATTGTAAAGTGTCAGTTGTTATTTTGAAGTAAATAAGTGGAAGTGATAATGAATTCTAAGCGCTTAGAGATTATGAGGCTCAAAGGCACGCTTAAAAGCAGACCACATGGTCTATTCTGAGTTAGTGCACTTAAACTGCTTTTTACAGATGAGAAATCTGTCTTATTTTGAAAACCCCCTGGAGAAAGTCACCTTATTAACCCATTTTAGAGTTTTAAAATCCTCTCTGTTTAACAATTCCTAACCTAACTTTACAGCATTTCAACAGCATTCATTCTGTATCTCTGGGTCTCATAGTCCTGAAAAAACCTTAATGAGACTTTTCAATTTTTTTCCTGTAGGTGAAATGAGACCCTATTGTTTAAGCTTTCTGTATACTGTTGAATCCGCACATTTCTCAGTATAACTAGATTAACATAAAACCAATTTCTTATCTGCTTTAGTCACTTGAGGAGGTAGGGGTAGTGCATTCGAGACAACTAAGTAAACCGTATTGTGCTTTACATTTTTTCCAGTCTAGCCTCCCCATTTTGCCAAGTACAACGCATGTGAGCTCTTGGCGGGGTCTGTTTCCTAATCCATCCAAAAGAGACGCAGTGCTGTCCTCCCTTCTCCACGACAAGTTGGGACAAACCATGGGTCGTTATACACATTAGTCCAGGTGGGCAAAGGATCTAAAAACACCTTGAAAATAGTAAATTCTTACACTGTAATTAGATATGTATTTATAAATGTTACTTTATTTGATCATCTCGATAGTCCCTTGAGGCCCACCAAACTTGCTCTGTAGCCATTTCTGAGCCACATAAAAAATAAGAGGTCAAGGCAGGTGCTCAAGCTCCTGTAACCAAAGGGTGACAGCACCTGCTTGGGAGACTGCCAAGGGGCGGAGGTGGGGTCGGGGCAGGGGTGTCACAGGCGGTCATGGGACCGTACAGTGCGCTGTGCCAACAACAGCAAATGGAAGCCAAACCGGGGTCTTTAGATCATTTTTGGAGACTGGAAAACGATTTAAGCTAAATAATCAACACAGCAGAAGAGGACAATAAAGCAAAGCACTTTATGATCAAATTTTAAAAGTGTTCTCACTGCAATTGAGTCGTTGCCAACTCCTACCCAACCCCCAAGAGCAGGGGAGAACTACCCGTGTGGGTTTCTAAGTAAGAGTTAAGTCTTTACAGGAGTAGAAAACATTGTCTTTCTCCCCTGCAGCAGCTGGTAATTCCGAACTGCTGACCTTGTGGTTAGCAGGCCAGCACATAATCACTATGCCAGCAGGTTGCTTTGAGAATAAGTTCAGTTAAGGTCACATTTACCTTAGGGTAGATATGTGTTTGCCTATAATATTTGATGGCTTCTGCTAGGATTGTAAATTTTGAGTTTTGAAGAAAGCCTTAATGATACGAGATATGTACCAGAAATTAGATCTAGAGAATGTTGTATGGCAACCACTGTAAGAGTTCACAGTGAACACGGAAAGACCTCGTGTATCCTTTGCAGTCACAGTCTCCGCTGAGGATCTGAGTGGCTTTCGAGCAGCATGGTGGATGTGGCAATGCCTGCTGCTTAGATGACTCGGTTGCGTGTATGGGTTGCTGAGTCTGTGATGACACCGTCACACTGGCTTAGGTGTGCATTCTAGTGCCACCGCTGTCCAGGTGGAGTGCCATGTCATGTGATCTGAAAGTGTCGAATGCACATCATGGGGCCAGTTCTCCTTCCCCTAGCATGTTATGCTCTGCTTACATGTGCAGGAGAACCCAGAGCATTGGAACTCAAGCACATACTAGTCATTGTACCACTAAGACCATGCAGAGCTATAGCTTCCTGGAAGGGCTGCAAACCAGTCTCTAAAGATCAGTGAGTTTCCATTGGAGTCGCTCTGTTGGCGGGGGGTGGGGGTGGGGGTATCACGGACATTCTTGATAGCACCTAGGTCTATTGGCTCCCATTTATGCATCTACAAATGGGCATTTTGAGCACTTACTCCACGTGATGACCAAGATGGTTACGACAAAAGAGTGAAGAGCAAAGCTAAAATCCCTGCCTTCCCCCGGTCTCCCCCCCACATTCATCAAAGCGCACAGTTCAGTTTGAGGGAAAAATAAACAAAGCCTTTGAGTTCAACAATTAATCTATGCACCATCAATACTTGAACAACAATTTGTCAGAATCTGGTTATTTATTTGCTTTATACTTGTATATTAGAAGTGTGGGATCCCTTTATAGTAAACCATTTAGAATATCAAAATATTTTAATGAATTTGGAAAAAATGAATGATATAGAAAAGAAGCCCACATGTTATACTCATATTGTGGTAAAAACAAGTCGCTGCTCAACCAGTATTTTGACTGATGGCGTTTCTTCCCATATTTCTTACTAGGACAACCTTGACCTCTTCGAAATAGCAATGTGCTCAAAAAAAAAAAAAATACTCAGCCTTCCCACTTCCTTTGCTGCAAAGGGTGGCCATTTGCTCCTGTTCTGAAAAAGAGATGAAAGTAAAAAATCTACTCATTTAAAGATTTGGGAAAATTATTGTTTTCTTGATCAAAAAGGGGCTGACTCCTCTTGGTTTTGCCCTTTGACATTCCCATTTCTTTCTGAACTTGGACCTGATGTCCAAAAGAACAAACGTTGATCTGTGAACATCAGGAGGAAAGTCAGACATTAGGCACCTCAGCGCACAGGAAGGTCGGCCGCATGGGTTCTTGATGGTGCCATCGAGGCCCGTGTCATCCAAATCCAGTGTATATGGAAAACAAAACTGTATTCTGTTCAAGCCCTGCGGTGAAATTTTTGTTAAATTAGAGCCAAACACAATTACCAGCCCTCGTTCTCTGCCTTGTGTTGGTTTGGTTCTAGCAGTGAAAGCCATCAACCAGCATTTGCTGATTTCAATGGAAACTGAGGTCGGCTGCTCTGCAGGAGAATGGCGGAGCTCCACTCGCAGAGAGAGCTGGAGTGTCGGGAGCTCACGGGAACTGCGTATCGACATCGACTCCGTGGCAGTAGGAGGCTGCTTTGATTTTGTTTTGTTTTGTTTCTGAGTAAATCTTTTGTAGGTAGGTCATGAAATAAAGCATGACAACATGGAAAAGTTAATCATACAGAAAAACCATGCATTCATTTATTCATTCATTTATTGAATTCTGCCCTTTTTAGGCAATGTACTTTTTGATCATTTTTCAGTTTATTATATAGTTCATTGATTGTGCAAGTGTTTTTTTGCACCATGCACCTCAACTGTACTCTTTACCCTACCTGATGGCTCTGGCTGGCTTTATTCATCCTGTACATTTTCTTCCCTTTGCTTCTCTCTCATTCCATCTGCCTGCTTCCAGACATCTGTCAAACACAGAAGGAATACAAACGAATTCTGCTATTAAGCAAACCAAATAAGATGTAAATACTCTGCAAAAAAAGTCACACAGTGCATCCCAAGGCCCATTTTTCTGTGTAATTTTTAAACGATCAACTATTAGATGTGATTCATGACACCGTTCCCCTTGAATTAGCTCAGAGCTAATTATGTGGCCTCTTCTTTTCAAACCTCTGAAGATCCTAAAATTAAGACCTGCATTCGGAAAGGTTCTGTTTCTTCTTGCTGAGATTGAGAGCCCACCATTATTAGATTGAGAGACAGAAAGTCCCCTCTCTTCTCCAGCAAACAACCCCCTGCACCCAGGACAACAGCTCGCTTTCCCCTGCCCCCAGCATAACAGCTCGCTTGGTGCTTTTAAATGAGGGCTAAGTAGAGTTTTTGAGATACAATCAACTTCTTGGATCACTGAGTACGTGTCTCTGTACAAACTTTCAGGAAAACCTTAGGTAACAAGATGGTAGAGCAGCTCTAAACACAATATTGTAAGGGCCCCTATTGACCTTCAAAACCCAAGCTCTTGCCAGAAACTTTGTTCAGCTTCACTGCTCTGCAAGCCCCTCCCTCTCATTGAGATGTCTCCATGTGGTTCTCTGGGCTTATTTTTCCTAAGCATTTGTTTCCACACATTTTAACTTTCTGTTTTTCCTTTTCTGCTTTCTCTTCTTTCCCTAATCCCCCATTTCCACAAATGCCATACTTATCAAACTTATTCTTGGTCCCAAATGACATTTGCTGATATTCCTCACTTATGTCTAGAATTAAATTTAATTTACTTGTGCCAATGGAGATGGCAGGGAAAAAGAAGACCCTCAAGGGAATGGATTGACACAGTAGCCGCGACAGTGGCTTCAAACACGACCATTGGGAGGGCTGAGCAGGCCTGGGTGGTGGCATGAGCTGGCATACACAGGCCCCTGTGACTGGCACTGGTTGGATGGCAGCACCTCCAACACTGGAGATGGTAAGAGCAGCTGTCTAGTGTGTCAATCTTTCCAACACATAAAATGCTTCATCTGCTCTTACTGTACACTCAGAATGATTATATATCCCTAGCAAGTCTTTATTTATTCATTCAATCAATCAAACAAATGTACCTTTACTAAGAGACTGGTGTGCCGGCATGACTCTCGTGCTCAGCAATGCAGTGCTGAGTAAACCAGTCTCTGCCTGCATGGGATTCCAGTGTGAGGGAGAGAGACAATACAATATAAACCGGTGGCATAATTTCTGCTGTAACTCTGAAGGGAATGAAGACAGAGTGGAGAATGTGGGGTTCTTCAGTTACGACAGTTAAAAAAGACACCCCTAGGATAGGCACGTGGGACCCGAGACCCGAATGAAAAGAAATAATAAAGTCTTAAGATGAATGTGTTAGTTACCTGAGACATTCAGTGATGTGACCTAATTTATTCCCTTGTGACAGCACTTAGACTTTCTAATGAGGCCTGGTGGTGCAGTGGGTTACGTGCTGGACTGCTACCTGAAGCTACCTGTCGTTCCACAGGAGAAAGAGGAGGTTTTCTCTCCGTAGACTGATGGTCTCGGAAGCCCATCAGCGCAGTCCCACTCTGGAGGGCCACTCGGAGCCAGAGTTGACTTGATGTCTGTGAGGTTTTGAGTTTTAAGAATTATTTGGAATAACAATCTTCCTACTATCTACATACTACTGCCTTGTAGAAAAAAAATGTGTGTACTATATGATAGAATCTTAAGTCAAAGAACAGACTCTGCCCCTCACATTAGTCTTACTACCACCCAAAATATAGGCTTATTAAGCTTGAGACCCCTAAATATTTTGACATGCTGCAAGTAGGTTTCCTTCTGAGGCAGAAAATGCGACCTTTTGATACCTAGTGCCCCTTCTGAGTGTTGTGATAGCATGATAGCATCTTAAGTCATAAATATGTTCACAGCAAAGTAGTACTTAAATTGAAAAAAACCCTATTAATCATGAAATAATATTTTAATGCCATAAATATAAGTGGATAATATAATAAGCATTAAAATTAATTATTAGATTAATTGCCTTAAATTTATGTTACATATACTAAGATAAAGGTTCAGCGTTAATATGTTGGTTCCTTTTGAGTTCTAATGGCTGTACTTGTAAGAGTTTCAAGGACTGGCCTTGTCCCTAAAGTGGTAAATGGCATAACTAAAAGGAAAAGTAGATGATCTAGTTTAGATTTGCTGAGTTCTTATTAAGAACAGCCCTCTGTTCTAAGTCTCTATATGTCAAAGATTCTTTATTTTTAACAACGGCACTGAGGTAGGTTGATGTCTTAGGCTGGGTTCTTGTAGAGGAGGAAAACCAACAACACTTATGCATACGTACACAGTAAGACATTTATATTAAGAAAAGGGCTCGCACAGTTATAGAAACAAGGAAGTACACGTCTGGGTAGGTTTAAAGTTCATGGGTCAGATGCAGGTTGAAGGCTTCTCTTGACTGCAAAAGTAGATGAACCCAAGATCAATGCACTACAGGCTGGTAGCTACAGAGGCAAATGAATCCAAGATCAGCAAGTCAAATGACAGGCCACTGGAGACTCCCAGAATGAGCAAGCGATTTAACAAGCTCTTGGCTGAATTTCAAAGAACAAGAAGTCAATGAGCTAGCTTTAGGATCCAGACCTGAAACAAGTCTTCCCACAGTGGCTATTTCCATGGGAAGAAAGCCACACCTAAGTAAAGTAATTACATCAGGGCATTGACCTTAGCAAAGTTAGTAAAGCTTTTGCATTCTAACCCATTATCAAGGTCTACAACTGATGGCGGTGGTCACATGGTATTCAGTGAAGTCGTGAGGGACTACTTACTGTTCATTCTAATCCACTGAGAATCCCAGCCCAGATGAAAAAATCAAGACATAGTTAATTTAATAGACCCAAATTTTTAAAAGTCCGAGCTAGAATTTGATCCCCAGTCATCTGATAGCACAGAGTCCAGGCAGTGCAAAGCTTCAGACTAACCTACTCATCAAAGGATCAGTTGTGCCAACAAATCAGGAGGTCTTTGGGAGAAGACGGGGTCGTCTGCTTCCGTGCAGTTTACAGCCTTGGAACATCCCAGGGTACAGTTCTACTCTGTCCTATTGGGTCTCTATGAGTCAGAATTGTCTTACGGGAAACTGGTTTAGTCTGATAACAGAAGTCACATTTCTAATTAAGAGACTACATTACATCCTTACCTGTCAGATATGTGGCAGATTTGCAATGTACATTAGAGATATGAGAGCACTAAAATAACTAGAATGGCCCTTTCAGTTTCTTAAGATAATAGGAACTCGAGTTTCAGCAGATAATCTAATTTTAGCATATTTTGAAGAACCTCCTACAGTAAAAGAAAAGAGACTCCGTGGGGTATGTAGGCACAAGTAGTACATTTTGCTCTTTGATAAGTATGGGGGTAAGAGGAAGCAGTCTACCTCCATAAAGAGTTAAAGCGTTCGATGTCTTATAGGGCAGTTCTACTCTGCTCTAAACTCAACTCAGCAGCATGATTCGTTCTTCAGGGTTGGTAAATCATAACATGGAGGGGTAGATATGTGTGTTATCCTGAGAAGACTAGAGAAACAAATTCATAGATACTCATATGTGTATAGAATAAAAGCTTTATATCCAATAACAATTAAATATTGAGAAAACATCTCAGCCCAGTCCAGATCAAGCCCTTAAGTCCAATATTAGCCCATATGTCTAATACCAATCTGTAAAGTCCTCTTCAGACTCACAAAACACATGAAATGATGCTGAATTCAAGAAGATCACGGGCCAATGGGTGCAAAGTCTTGGGGATCTAGTGGCGGTAGGAGGATCTCAGCGCTGGCAGGGTCTCCACACGGCTTCTCCAGTTCCCAGGGCAAGGGCTATATCAGTGTAGTGTCATATGTCTTGTCACTTGAGCATCTCTCAGGGAGTGAGCCTTGTCAGTAGAGAGTCTCCAAGGGAGTGAGCCGAGAGAGTGTCTCCTGCCTCCAAGGAGGAATACAGGAGTTCCCAGAATCTGCAGAAGGTCACGCCCAGCCAGTGGCTTCATTGGCTATGACCTGATTGACAGGCTCCACCCCTTCATTCTTAATCCTCTCAAGTTGACAAACCATTATATAATTACCACATATGGAATGCACATACCTCTCCAAGACCACACTGTAGAAAGAGATCAAGATCACAACAGGAATTGCATAGCAAACGGATAACTCACAATTAAATCCAAAGATATGGAGTAAAAAAATGGGAAAGGGCTGAATTCATGTTCATGTTAAAGTGAGCTCAATCTATGTCCAATTTCAGGTGTCATGGGAATAAATTAGTAATGATGTTGCAGCAGAGTGAATTATTTTATACACTGCTCTTCTGGTCATCATGAGTTTTCATGATGCTTCTGGGCAAGAAGTGAGAGAAGAGACAAATAGGATTATGTGATTGTTGATAAGGTTGTTCATTATGATTGCTCTCCTGCTGGTTAGAGAGAGAGAGAGAGAGAGAGAGAGAGAGAGAGAGAGAGAGAGAGAGAGAGAGAGAGAAGAGAGAGAGAGAGAGTTGCTCCAATGGAGACACCACAGAGGTGGACATAGACTCCAAGATGTGTACTACTGACCCAAGAACAGAGGATGCGGTGTTCCTTCTCCCACACCATTTCCCATCGCCTCGGAGAACTGGGTGCTGCTGCGGCCGCCTTCACCAGACTGGAACCCAAGTAGTCTCCTGCTTCTCCTTATCACCAGAAGCAATCTGCCAACCTGGGTGGGGAATATTTCATTGCCAGTATCTCTCCGGGCCTAGGAGAGAAACCACGACAGTGTCCGCTCTCTCGGAGGAGCCAGCCTGTTTCATTTGAGGGGGTTCGACAAACATACGAAGGGTGTTCAGACACTGGGCAGCCAAAATGCTTAGCAATGGGCCACTGCACAAAGCCAAGTGGTACTGGGCTCCCAGATTAAGGGGCAGAGGCCGTAGAGGCCCATTTAGGCTTGCATGTGCTTTTTCCTTTGTTCAATGAGATAATGCTTTTATCACTTGCTCCCATGCTTTATCCCCTTTTATCTGAGAGCATTTGCCGTCCCCTTGGTGAGAGAGAGCGTGTGAGCTGGGACTGCTAGGGTTTACTAAATCACGGCACTTTCATTTGTGCCCTGGATTATAAATAAGGCTATTTTGAATGGCCAAATGATTAATTAAAGGAGAAATGACAGTTCTTTTGAAATAAATTGTTGTGAGGAAGAAAGCCATAAATTAATTGATACATATTATGACATGGATAAATCTTGAAAACATTGAGCTGAACGAAATAAGACACAAAAGGACAAATACTATGTGGCCCCACTTATATGAAATCGCTGCATTAGGCACTTGCGTAAAGACAAACAGGCACGGTGGGCACCAGGGGGAAGAGAGAGAAGAGGATGGGGATTGCATCGGGCTGGCATAATCTTTTCAGAAAGGAGTAACAAACATCAACAATGAATGCGGTTAATGTCACTGACTTGCACACTTACAATTGCTACAATGGCAAACATTTTATTACATGTATTTTCTTAGTTATCACGTGTTCTTATCAGAGAAATACAATAAGTGGGTAGTTCTAATAAACAGAAGTTTATTTTCTCACAACTAGAAGGCTAGAAGTCAGAATTCCAGGTACAGCCTCAAAACGATCTCTCTCTGTCTCTGTCTCTCTATGTCTGTCTCTCTCTCTCTGTCTCTCTCTGGAAAGGCCTATGTCTATCTTCAGCTTCTATGCCTAAATTCTTTGAGGATCATGTGATGTGTATCTTCCATTCCATTTTGTGCTTGTTTAACTCAAAAGAAATGGACTTAAAACACACTCTAAAATTATACTGTCTTAGAAATACAAAAAAATAATGAGATTATAAGCACATACATGGAGTTAGACTTTGTAAGAATACATTTTGGGGAAACACATTTCTATTTATAGCATATTCCATCACAATAAAAAAACATTTTTAACTGAGTAAAAGAGACCTAAGTGCAATAGAAAAATAGGCAAAAGAAAAATTTTGGCAGTTCATAGAAGAGACATACCAAATACCCATAAATATATGAAAGGATATTTAAATTAATTTATAAATAAACTTATTATAAGTGTTATATTATCAGGGAAATTAAAATACCCATCCACCACTATCCAGTCGACTCTGACTCAAAATGACCCTCTGCTGGCTGTCAGGCTGTACGTCTCTCCAGAAACAGGAGTCTCGTCTCCCTCGGAGTGCCTGTTGGGTTGTTCAACCGACCTTTGGTTGACAGCCCAATGTGTAACTCACTAAGTCACGGAGGCCCCTTTGCAGAGAGATGGTGGGATCTAATTTAGTGGGGTTACTTCATCTGACAACCCACATACGTTTAAGACCATGAAATGGAGGTTGCAGAATCAGCTGTATGTTTCCTGAAAAAGACAAATGTACAACAGAATAAATTTATGAGTGTAGAATGACATCCGACAATGGGAAAATGCAACAAAAGGGAAACCTCATCCAAGTATTTAATAGCATATTGTGGCTGGTTTCTGTAAGAGGTCCTGGTTCATTTATATGCACTGTTGTGATTCAATTGCACCATTAAATAAAAACCTTTGGGTAACTAAAAAAAAAGTAAAGCAAATGATTACATAGCATTAAAAAAATCTACAAAAGACATCTGTGCATTTCAGACTTGCATGTACAACTGTCTACCAGCGTTCCACTTGATCACCCCCAAGCGCATAGCACACAGCTCTCCCAAAGTGAACGTGGCCCAACGCTTCCCTTGTTCCTCTGTTAATATTCCGCAGTCAGAGAATAATGCTCCCATGTGCCTGAGCAACCGATCGGGTCCTAGAAAGACACCAGCACATCTCCCCTTGCCTCAGTGCCTGTCTTTAACCAATCACTACATCGTTCCAACTTTGCATGTGACATGTGGTTCTAATTTGTCAGCTTCTCCGAGTCTCAGTGCCATCGCCCCACACGAAGTCCTGGCCTTCTGTCGCACTAGTTCCTTCCGCTCCGCTCTGCCAGCGCTTAGAGACTTCCTCCTTGCAGTGGAGGGAGTGCCTTTCCAAGCCTCAAATCTGACTGAGTCCCTTCCAGGTCCGGAGTGTGGGGACTGAAGAAAACCTGGCTTTGAAACATGGTTTCTCCACTTCTTCCGACATTGGCCATGGGAAAGTCATTGGGCCTCTTTTAGCCTCGACCTCCTTAAAATGATGCTTGTTAGACAGAGGATTTCACTAAGCACTAAAAGAGAAGCTATCCTGAAGGCACCCAGCATCAGAGCCGGCACGAAGGCCCCATCACGATGACCAAGAATCACAGGCTTTTTGCTGTGGAGCTTTAGCTACAGGGGAATGCCAACACAGCGCAGATTTCTTTTCATGTTTAATAACGAAACAGGACAATGGATGAAGGATTACCCGTCTGTTGTAAGGAGTGCCATGGAACAAATGACACCCTTAGAACCTCTCACGGGACATGGGGTTGTTTCCTTCTCAGTGGGCACAGCATGCCGAAGCAAGGGGAGGAGTGGGGCATGAAAGAAAAGCCTCCACCGAGATGCACGAGGGCGAGAGCAGCAACAGCTGCAGCACCATCAAATCGTCCACAGGTAGTCACTCGTGTACGTATTCATCAGACACGCACTAAGCTCCTACCATGCGCTCTGCACTTCTTGCTGGGAAGACAAAGGATGGAACTCAAAGCGTGCTCTTAGAGAAGTGCACACGGAGTGAGCAGCAGAAGGGAGTGTGCTTTATATGATCGTGGGGATGCCCACTCTGTCCTTGGAGATCTGGGAGGCCTCCATGGAGGGAGGGGAAGTGGAAGGCGTGACGAGAGGAGGCTGACAGGAGAGGGCAAAGGAAGATCGTCAGAGAGAGGGCAGCAGAAGCACATGAAATAGATCCACTGCTGGGAAAGGGTCTGCTTGGCGAGTCAATGATGAGTGGAAGGTGAGCCCTTTGATGCTTAACCACGTGGTGGTGCAGCTCTTTGGGTGGCCCGGAGGCACCACCCTGGACCAATACGTGCAGGCGTCTTGCCTCTAAACCCTAGGGTTTATGTCCGTGTCTCCTCGATGTCTTCGGCATCCGACCCATATTTGTTCCAAAGATCAATTCCTCTGGAGCCTCTCCTCTCCCAAAACACACAAAGGGATTGAATCAACCTCCACCAAGCACATCTCTGCTTGCCTGCCAGCACCGGCCTCACAACCCCAAGAAGCAGACTGACTGAAGGAACAGCAGAGGTCAGGAAGACAGGAATAAAGGGCCAGCTTTTAATCAACCAAATTATTTATTGGTTTGATCAATCAATTCCCTAACAAGAAAAGGATTTTCCAGACCTTAAAGGACTTTCATCTCTTATTTGCTTTCACTCTCACTCGCTCTCTGCCTTTTGCCTTCCTTTCTCCAACTTGAAATCTCGAAGTCACTCAAAGTGTTGTTCAGGAAAGCTCATGTACTCCCCGCCCCCCCACCCCCCGCCCCCAATTTCTTCCTTTATGTTTTCCCTAAGCTGCTCATGCCGTTCCTATCCTCCCTGTCTTTGAGACCCACTGAAAGGAGGAAAGGATACCGCTGTTGCTCTAAGTTGCCAGCAAATGGCTTCGGTGCCTGCTAGCCTCCTGAGTGCAAAGGGGAATGGCTCCATTGGTTTTCAAGGCGATGAGCTTTCAGACGCAGATCACTACACCTGCTCTCGCAGGCCCTGTTCTATGAGGCTGTCCTTTGAGGTGTCTCTAAGTCTGAGTTGGAACCACCAATCTTTTGGTTAGTGCTAAGCATTTGTACTACCCGGTACCCCTGAAGGAAGGAATGTCCTTGCCCATTTTCAATCTCATATCTTTTCCAATTCGAGCACCAACTCATCTGACTTCCTTACTCACTCCTGGTCCCATTGTCTGAGTTTGAATTTCTGTTTCACCCATACATGTAAAACCTTCAGAAAGTTTTGTGTCTTTTCTATGCCACAGTTTCTTCACCTGTTAAATGGGGAAGTCACAGTGCCTACTTAACATGAATACACATGCACACACAGGGAGAGAGTACCAGGTTATACATTGGGCTATTAACCACAAGACCGCAGTTCAAAGCTACCAGCCACTCCTTTGAAGAAAGATGAGACTTTCTACTCTGAAAGAGATGTATCGTCTCAGAAACCAGAAACATACAGGGGCAGTGTTTCTCTGTCCTATAGGGTTGCCATGAGCTGCAAAAACCTGATGGCAAGGAGAAAAACACAGTAGCTGGTCCCGGACAGACCCCATCCCCTGATGAAAGTATGGAGCTTGTTTGGATGTTATTGATCAAAGCCAGTATAAAAAGGCATCAATCAGACAATGAGCAAAAGGAATGAGCAAAGGAGATGCCATTTCAGTTGGCTGGGGTTTGGGGAGAGCATCTGTGTTAGGCTGGGTTGACTAGAAAAATAAACCCAGTGGTGCCCATATATGTCTAAGAAAGAGCTTTATACCAAGAAGTTATTACATATCAAAAAAGCATCCCATCTCCACCCACCTGAAGTCTGTAAGTCCAATACTGGTCCATAAATCACTTCTCAGACGCACACAGCCATGTGCAGTGATGTAGAAGCAGAAAGACCACATGCCAGTGGGGGCAGACTTGTATGGATCCAAGGTTGATGGACACGTGGCAGGGCACTGGCCTGCAAGCAGGCAGGCGAAGACGGGGAAAGAGAGACCCTCAAGGACACAGCATCAGGCTGTAAACTGATTGACAGGTTTGACCCCTCCTAGCCAGGAGTGTCTCAGTGACATAAAATCATCTGCCTACCACAGTGGCTCTAAGAGGTGACGTTTGTGCAATTGCTGAATGAGGAAGAGAACACCATGCAAGTTATCTGGAGACTAGAGTTCCCGACAAAGGTGTGAACCAGCCCCGCTCAGCTGCTTGAAGAACAGGAGGCAGGCTGGTCTCCCTGTGGAACTGTGAGAAAGGGGGATGTGATTGGAAATGAGGCAAGAGAGTGACCTGTCGCCATATTCCACAGGGTCTTGCTGAGAGGCCAAGTGTGAAGACCGAAAAGATGGCCTCAGATCCAACAATAAACAGCACCGATGACCACCGTGAGAAAAATTGCATGAAGTGTTGTGGAAAGTAGCCAAACAGACTGCAGGTGTGTGCAGTGGCTTTCTCACAAGGAAGAGGGGAGACCGCCAGGAGAAGACTTCCGAGGTGTTTATCCATCAAGGAAAGGAGAAAGGGCCCGAGCGTGCTGACACTGCAAGATGAGACGGGGTCTATATGAGATGAGGGACCTTGACAGCTGTAAGGCGCAAGAGAGCCAATGGGAGATGGTGGTCAAGAAGACCCGGCAGGCAGAAGGCTGAGATCGGAAACAAGTGGAAGGAAGCTTTGAAGAGCAGTAAGGACCGAGGTGTGCCTAGCTGAAGGGCTTCAGGAACTTGCAGGCGCTGCCTTCTATTTCTCTTAACAGTTAGGAGATAAAGTCTGTGCTGAGTGTGAGAGAACTAGGTATGCGTGGGAGCCTAGCAGGGTGGGAAAGCGTGGTAAGGAGAGAAAGTGGCCTGGAATCAGGCACAAACCAAGGCAGAAAGTCAATTAAATATACCCTGCATCTCGTGAGGGCCAGGGCAGAACTGAGAGGGTCAGGGCAGCCTAGAGAGGCCATCAGATGGAATCGGAGTCACCTGGGAAACTTATTTGCATACACTAGTGCCAAACCCTCACTTAAAGAAATAGACACTTAAATGGAAAATCCACACTGTACAAGTACACTTTCTGTGTGTTAAGTGATATGACTCATAACTAATTAAATCCATATGAAACTTGCCCACATTCAAGTAGTCCTTTGATTTTGAAATTCTGGTAAAGAACATCCTGCAGGTATAGTTGACTGAGAAATATTTGAATGTCTTTCAACTTCAGGCCCTTTCGGAGTACTGACAAAGGACACGGTCTTCGGCCCTGGACTGGCCAGATTTCAGCCCCTTCTCTGACAATACCTGTGTCACTTTGGGCAACTTACCTAACCCTCTAGGCCTCATGTTTCTAAACTTTTAAATGGAAACATTACAATTCCTACTCAGATGCGAGTGCTATGAATGTTTGTTAATCACTTAGAGCAGAGTCTGACAATATGATGTATAAATTGGTTTTTAAATTCCTCTTCAGCCAATAAAAAATGCTCACCAGTGGCCCAGAAGTAGCATAATCCTCACAAAATCTGTAAAGTATATTGGTATTATTTTACAAGTGAAAGTGGCTCAGAAGGATTTAGTAATTATTCTAAGACCACACAGGAAGGAAGTGCCGAGACTGAGATTTGAACCTACACTTACCTGCACAGCATGCATTCCTTCCACTAAATCAAGCCACATTCTAAAAGTGTTCACTGTGTGTGGTAATATCCAGGCACATACAAGTCAGAGTATCTTAATTCAGCTCCCTGCACAAGAGTCACTTCATAAGGACGCCCTCCCCAAACATCATTGTCTCATTATGTTTGAGTATTACTTCCCGTCCGATTCTCTTTCTAGTGAAGAGCTTGTGCGGTAAATTCTCACATGTATCCCAGCTATAAAACCCAAACACCCCCCCCCTCTCTCTCACACACACACGCTCCACATGCACATGCTCTTGCTCTCACTCTGTGTGTGTCTTTCATATGCATATATTTGAGAGAACGCGCTCACTCACACACACATACACCATATAAAATATTGGATCACAGCCAAGTTTAGAAGTTAACTTTACAGTATATTAGTTTTGGTTTGGGTTGTTTTAAACTTTTAATGACATTTGATACGTTAACTTCCGGCCACCCTGAAGTTTTTTCAAAATGTCAGCAGAAATATCTGACTTGTACTCACCTTTCATAAAGTTGCTCAGACCCTATCACAGAATATAGAGATTGACTAAAGAAAAATGAGGCAAGTCATCTATCTGCCATGTTAATCCCAATAGACACAACACAGCACTTGCCCACACTGGTAAACGGTGTTCCATTGACTGCTCTGCGACACTGTTTTTAAGATCTTCCACAAAATAGGGAGTGCGAATGGGGAAGAAATACCATCCCACAAACACACACCGATGCCACATTCATATCCCATTCAGTTTGCTGAGCTTTCTTTCCTGGCTGCAAGATCATCCAATGTTGAAGATTACACAAGCTGGGCTTGTCGGTTCAACTCTCAGCCTCAGCATCTAACAGCAGTTTACTTTAAAAATATATAATAAAAACAACTAGGGAACCACCTGAAAAACCAAGCCCATGTGTGTAGACCTGATTCTGCGTCATGGTGACCCGCCGCGTCATAAAGAACTGTCCCTTTGGGCTTTCTTGACTGTTCCCTTTAGAGAACAGCTCACCAGACCTTTCTTCCATGATACCACTGGGTGGGTTGAAGCATTACGCTTGTTGACCAGTACAAACCACAAAGTTACCTAGAAATGTAACAGGTACTTTTCAACCCATGCAAAAAATCTACTAGTCATTCAATTGCAGCTCCTAGCAACCTTCCAGGGGGAGAGCTTCTCCCTAGCGCTTTGAGATAACACAACGGAGCTTCCAACAGTCTGTAGTAGGAGTCCATTACCTTTCTATTTCCTTCATTGTAGGGACTCTGTGAAGCCCCTCATAAGTGTTTCTGGAAGCAGACGGTCTCATCTTTCTCCTGTGGCTGAGAGGCGTGTGTGATCACAGCTCTCTGGGTAACAGTCAGATGCTTAACCTATTGCGCCACCAGAGCACCTTCAGGTCACCTTAAACTATGTTTAAAGATTGGCTCAGCCTCTTCTTCCATGAAACAGGGGTAATTTCAACGTGTAGGGTTTTGTGTAAAGATTATTATATAAAGCATTAGAATGTGCCTGTCACATAGCACTTAAATGATGTAAGCAACCACTATAATCAATGCATTTTTGTTCTAACATGTTGGCTGTAAAACTATCTTTAATTTTTATAAGCAGGGTCGCTCATACATTGTTGTTAAAGATGTTCTATTTATTATGGCTGTTTTGGTCATTGCTTGAATGGTCCTTGGTAAAGTGAAGTGAAATAGTGTTTTATTAGTATAGTGTTACTATCCTTATACAAAAGAAAAAATATATAAATGTACCTCAGTTCCCAGCTTAATTTTTAAAATGTGCTTTGCCATGAAACAGGGAGAGGGATGAGGTTTTCTACTCCCATAAAGAATTACAGTCTCGGATACACACAGCATCAGTTTTGTTCTGTCCTACAGAGTCACTGTGAATCAACATCATCTCAACGGTAGTGAGTTTGGTCCATGAAACGAATATTTAGTGGTGCCACTAACTGATGTATAACTATGAATTCTAAGACATTGGATTTTAATTTAATCTGGTGGAATAAAAGAATACAATAAAGAGAAGCTAGTGAGCTCCTGGGACACGTTTTCCATCCCATCTAATTAAAGACCGCAGCAGTTATTCAGGCAAGGCAGAAAGATGACTACCAACTTCAGCAATGGAACTATTTTTATAATTTGCACATGTGGGGCTGTAAAATGGTAGTGTGCACATTTGCTTTACAAGATACTTCATATGTTTGCCTCAAGATTTTTTTGTTTAACAGTGAAATAATGTCACTATAGCCAGAATCAATACCACTTACAATGTATCCCAGTCAAAACCCGTGGCCTTCCAGTTGATTCCAACTCATGTTGTTGTTGTAGGTGTTGTGTTGATCCTGAGTCATGGTGACACTATTAAAACAGAAAAAAATCACAGCCTGCGCCTGAGTTATCCAACAGTTGCTATGTTGGGGCACATAGTTGCAGCCCACTGTGTCAGTCACTATCATTCAGGGCATCTTTTTTTTTTACCACATATGATGCACTTCTCTGGGACTGGTCCTTCCTGGCAGCATGTCCACGGTGTGTGAGAGGAAGCCTCACCAGTCTTCCTTCTAAGGAGCACTCTTGCTGTGCTTCCAAACAGGAGTTGCTTGGTCTCCTGGCAGTCCACGAGAGAGTCCATGTTCCTCAGCAACACCCGCACTCCGATGCTCTCCAGTCTTCTCCAGTCTTCCTGATTTAGAGTCCGGCTTTTGCATAGCTGTGAGGCATGGTGACCTAGATACGTAGGCCTACATATTGCATAGCTAGGTTGAAAATTCTCATTTGAACTTTAATTTCTTATAATCCTAAACTTCTGTAGCTGTGTTCTTAGACCAGTATAATTGCTGTTCCGTTAAGCCTGTTAAGGAGCATTTCTCAAAGTACGCGTTTAGAACAGTAATCCTTAAATACGTTCTTGAAGCAGGATTTTAAGGCAAAAACAATTGGGAAAATTTACAAACTCCATCTACTACATGCTCTCTTTCCCCCAATGAACAATCCACATCAGTACTTTAAAATTATTAAATTTCTTTACATAAAGAAACTGTACAATAGGAAAACCTTGTAAAATCCAGCACTTCTTAATTTGGGGTGACCTGGAAATCGAGATTCTCCATCCCTTTATATCTGGATTTCAAGCAGGAGAGCATCCCAAGAATCAAGCCAAGGTCCTCATCTATATTAATTGGGAAAATAAATCTCAGACGTGCTAGTGAGTGAGCGATGGTCTGTCTGTAACCTTCTCACCTCTCAGGACTCTGGGAGAAAGTAGACACGTTACCAAGTCCTAGACACAGAGGGCTTCAGGCCGATTTTGACAGTCCGGGGCCAACAGCAGAGAAAGAGGGGCAGTCACTGAACTCACAGAGAAAGAATACATGGCGCAGGCATCCAGCCAAAGTTCCACAAATGAGATCATGCTCTTCCGGTCACCGATGATTACTGATAACCGGTGGTGCATGAAGGAGGTAAGAAACAATAAAGTGTGGCGGTGAGTGTTTTGCGAAGAGGATGGAAACGACGGAGGTGGGCCTGCCCTGGTTGCTGTCAAAATGTGGCCCACGCCCGGCTGTCTGGTGCACGTGGACCTCCAGGTAGCCGGCTCCCCTGCACACTCTGTGGCCACGCAGGTCACCTCCTGGCTGGGTCTGCAACCTGCTGATGGTTCCCTCCCCGCACGTCTCGGTTTGGCAGGTTCAGGCAGAGGAGCCGCTTGGGGAGGCCGATGTGCTTCCCTTTTCAAACAGATGCTGTTTTATTGGACCCTGACTCTGTGATTAACGTTGGCTTATTTATTTTATTTTTTTTTTTGCCACACGCCTTTCCCAAAGCGGCTTGACATTCCTGGAACACGCTGGACGCGTGGGATTCTGTTAATCCCACACTGTCTCGGTCCCTGCTCTCCAGGTCCCTGCTCTCCACGGCTCAGTTCACCACTGGCTCCGCAATTGGCATTTTGCTGGCTTTCCCTTGGGCCCGGCGGGACCCATCGCTGGTCTGTTTGCTTCGACAGGGCCATTCTAGACTTAGCCCGTGGACTCACCTCAGGCCCGACAGAGATGCTGGCTGCATTGGAAAACACCCTACATCTGACAACATCAGGCCCTGCGTGGAGAGGGGAATGAACATCTGTGGGTCAGATAGGAAGGAACAGCCAACCAAGGGCATTTCACTGGAAAGCAAACCCGACACTCGTATGGGAAGACATGAGGCTTGATAGCCAAATTGTGATAAGAAACAAATATTGAAGAAAAAAAACTTTTGAAAACAGATGAGAGAAGAACACAAAGCCTGATTTTTAAAAACAAATCCATTCAACAGAGTTCTTCTAGGAACACACCAGGGTAGGTCAAACGCACTGTGACAAAATCCTTATTGTTGCTGTCGTTGTTGTTGTCGTTGTCGCCAGGTGGCGTCCAGTCGTCGGTGCAGACTCCTTCCGACGCAGCAAACCCTGCCAGTCCGGTGCGTCCTCGCCGCGGCTCTAAAGGTTGAGGGCCTCGGTGCTGGTCACCTATCTCGACGGAGGTCTTCCTCTTTTTCAGCGCCCCTCCACTTTACGAGTAGGCCGTCCTTTTCTGGGGACTGGAGGCAAAATCCTGGAAACCTTTATTAAGTGAAAATATCAAAATATGAAACGATTGTTTCTCATCATAGCCTCCATCTAGGTATGTACACATTCTCCCAAAGAAGTCCACACACTCTTCAATCACAGCCATGGAAAACTCGCTGAAACCGGTGTTTTGGCACCCTAGAGGGACTAAAATTGTGTTCTTAAATTTGGTCTTTAAGTTTGGGGACCAGAAAGAGGCACAATCAGGGCTGGAAAGTGGATGAGGTAAGGTTTCCCATTGTACTTCCACAGGGCAGCCTTGCTGCCCTTGAAGAATGAGCAGGTTCATTGTTGCGATGGGGGGTGGGGGGTGGGGAGGGGATTCCTTGAAACAACTTTTCTGAACTTGTACTCACCAATGCAGTAGAGAATTTTCTTAAAATCTTTTTTATGACAAGTCCCCATGATTTCCCTGTGTCCTTCCAGAAAATCTATCAAGATTACCCCTTCGTGTCACCTGAAAATTAGGTGCTTATGTACAACAAAATATTTCACCAAGCTACTAACAGGAGAACATGCAATCTGGAAAAACAGATTTTTGGGGGGGAATGACATACTGTATAAGAGACAAATCTCTAAAATGTATAGGAAAGATCAAACCCTAACAAGAAAAAATAAATAATTCATTTCAAATAACAGTAGAAAGTAGGGAAAGTGGGATAACTGATGTTATGTTGGTCGACTGCAGTCAGTGAGGTCATTCAAAATGTGTATGGATTATTGAATGTAAAATTCATGATCTGCTGTCTAAACCTTCAGGCAATTCACAATAAAACTTTTTTTAAAACGAAGGGGAAAAAATGGTCTGAAACATGAATAGACACTTCACCAACGCGGATATTTAAGTGGCCAGCAAGCATGTGAAGAAATAATCAACATAATTAGTTTTTTTAAAAAAAAACTCTAAACTCACTGCAATCAATGTAATGCTGACTCGCAGCAACCCTCGAAGACAGGGCAGAGCTGTCCCTGTGAGTTTCTGAGACTGCAGAGTAGAAAGGCCTACCTTTCTCCCCATTAGTTATTAGAAAGTTGTAAATCAAAACAACAATGAGATATAAACTAACCCCAGCATTAACCGGAAAGTTCATAAAAACCCAAAACAACAAATGCTGGAAGGGGTGTGGAAAGATTGGAGTTCTCATACATTGCTGCTGCTGCTGTTGTTGTTGTTGTTGTTGTTGTTGTTAGGTGCTATCAAATCAACTCCAACCCATAGCGACCCCATGCACAACAGAATGAAACACTGCACGGTCTTCCGCCATCCTCACAAACGCTCTTGTGCCTGAGCCCCCTGATGCTGCCACTGTGTCAATCCACCTCATTTTGAGGGCCGCTCCTCCTGCGTTGGCCCCCCACCCCAGACTTCACCAAGATGATGCCGTGCTCTAGGGACTGGTCTCTCCTGACGCTGTGTCCAAATTGTGGAAGATGAAGTCTTGCCATCCCTGCCTCTAAGGAACACTTTAACCTTACTTCTACCAACACAAATTATGAAGGTTTTGTTTCTCAAATGTCCTCTATTTAGATCCAGTACCTTGTTTTCATTTGTATTTATTACATTGAGCCATGGTGGGGGAGGGGTCTGGGAGGCAGGATTTATTTCTGAAACCAAAGTTCTCGGGGGCGTTATCAGGCTATATCTGACCAATAAGCTTGGTGTTTTTAAGGATGTTGAGTTTTGTTCCACATTTTATTCCCACCCTATTCAGGACCTTCTAATCTGATCCTTTTCAGAGCAGTGGTAGCCAGGCACCATCTGGTTCATCTGGCTTCAGGCTCCATAGAGACTGGTATTTGCATGGTCCATGAGTTCATTGGATGAATTGTTTCCATCCCTCCTAACATTTTAGCTCTCTTCTTTCCTCTGGAGAGGGAGAGATCAGTATCTACTTTAGCTCTCCACTCAAGAGCTTGTAAGAACTTACTGACCAAAGAAGGAGAGAGATCATTGTTTTTGTGAACTGTCATGCCAATGGACTTTGGTGTCCTCTGAGACTGTGGTCTTGAGATCCAGGACAGTCCAGTGACTGAGTCCCTCAAAGCTTCAGTTATGTCTAAGAAAGTTTCTTACTTCTGCCTCCTAAACCCCCATGGATTAATTTTCAGCCCCCCCGCCCCCCTCTGCCCAAAGGTCTTTAAATAGTAAACCAGGGGCCCTAAAACGTTTTAAACAGGGAGCCAGTTCACTGTCCCTCAGACCCATTGGAGGGCCGGACTATAGTTTTTTAAAAAAAACTATGAACAAATTCCTATGCACACTGCACATATCTTATTTTGAAGTAAAATAAAAAACAAAGGGGGGGGTGAAACACCCAACGGGCCGGATAAATGTCCTCAGTGGGCTGCATGTGGCCCGTGGGCCGTACTTTGAGGATGCCTGCAGTAAATAGTAGGGGGGTGTTCACAACTTTGGATAAGCAGCCATTTGAGATCTAAAAGAAGAGTTACCCAAAGACAAGTTTCAGAAGGATTCAGAAAGAAGGAGGAATGGAAACAAGACAGTGGAAGGAAGTGAGCTAGAGGATATTACATCGATGGCATGAAACAAACGGTGCATGAGTTATTGAACAGAAAACTTACCTACTCTGCGAGCCTTCACCCAAAGCACAATAAAAAATAAAGATGAAAGCAAGTGTATAGACCGGAAGCAAGGCTATTTTGAGAAACAATACCTTCACAATTTGATATTTGTGTTTGCAAAGGAAATACACCTACAATCACAAGCACAACTAGAGTGCCTGCATTCTCGCTTGGGAAAAGTGAAGAAGACATCTGTGACCGGCTTGACAAAGGCATACACGTTTACCTGCTTCTCCTCCCTGTTTCATCTTAAGGGAGGAAATGGACCAAAGTAAACACGGAGCACACTGAAGAAACTGGAGGAAAATATTGGTTGGGTTTCCTGGTGAGAAATTGCAGTCAAACATAGCTGTTTGATAAAGTGCGATTGTTTTGCAGTCAGCAACATATCCTGAAGTCTGCCGTGGAAACTGAACCAAAGGACTGCAGCAAGCTGGGAGCCCGGGACTGAAAGCCGGAACGCAGGAGGGTGGTTAGTGGGTCCCCCCAAGAGGTCTGGGTTTTCTTTGCAAGTGCTTCATTATGACAGACTTCCTGCAGGGCTTTCCTTCTAAGCAATTCTTTCTAAATGCCCTCTGAGTTCACACATGTTGTAAGTTCAAGAAAGAATGAACTTCTGAGATGGAATATTCGACCTCTTTAGGATCCACGAGGGAGAGGGTGGTTCAGGAGGGCATTTGGTGCTCGAAATGAGACTAGCTAAGAAATAAAATTTGATGCAAATTCAACTAGGGCTTTGAACCAGTTCATTCTGGTTCAAGATCCTGCTGAGAGTTTGCAGATATACTGATTCAGAATCAATATTTTTACAAAGGATACATAAGAATCACCTGATATACAAAAAACTATTTGAAGATCTTGTCAAACTGTAGGTTCTGATTCAGTGTAATTGGGGTGAAAATGCAAATGCTCAGCAGGAAATTGAATCAGGAATCCATTGAAAGCCATGAACCCCACTTTGTTTTGGCTGATATCACCGTGCTGCAGTTTCCACAAAAGCATTTATTTATTATTGCATTTCTCCTTCTATCCCCCCCAACGTCATGTATTTTTAGTTGTTTCTACTATAAAATCACTTGGCAATAATATGAAAACCCTAAGATGGTGAATTTCCATTCAATGCACACACACATTTATATATTTATAGAGAAGAAATGCAAACAGGTGTCCCTTTGACCGCTTAAGTCCCTGTTGAAGAGATGATCCTCCAGCCCAAGGGTTCGTCAATCTGCCTGAGCATAGATGTTACCTGGGAGTTTTACAAAACATTGGCACCAAGATTCTCCCCCTTTCTCCCAGAGATTTGGGTTTTTAATTGATCTCAGACTGCAACATTGGTGTTTTATTGCTTTTGTCTTTAAACTCCCAGATTGTTCTAATTTGAAGCCAACATTGAGAAACAATGTGGGACTGAAGAATAGCATGGGGTTGTTATCCCTTCAGATATCTTCCCCTAATAAGCCATCTATCTCCTGCCTTTCTGGAGTCCCCTGTGGGTCTCTGTCCTGGGCTACCTCTGATCGGGGAAGTCTGAGTTCTAGTGCAGCGAATATTCCCACCATCTTACTCTGTTCCCTGCTCACTGTGCCCACCTATTTGGACGTCCACATTTTCCATCTAACAGCTTCCTTTACCCTCACCATCTTCTCACTCTTCCTTCACCTGGCGAAGGTCCACTCATCCTTCACATTTCAGTGGACGAGTTATTTCCTTGGGGCGCTTTCTCTGCCATAGCTGCTGGCTACTTTAGATCTCTCTTGTATATTTCTACAGCACTCAATTTCAACATGCTCATAGAACTCTCAAACGTTTAAAATATATATTCAGGAACACTGACCACATGAGAAACAAAAAAATAAATTAAAAATCAGAAGATAATTGTGTGCTGGTGAGGTGTATAGCAATGAAATTTTTAACACCGCCAGTAGGAGTAAATATTAGCAGAACATTTAACAACTGTGACATATATTTCCCTGGTATCAACCCAGAGAAACGGTTTCACACATGTGCAAGAAGATGCTGAGAGAAATGTCCATAACAGTATTGATTGTAATGTCCTTCATTAAAAATGAACAAACTGTATTAACTAAATTAAACTGTATTTAGCAAATGGATTACTAAACAACAATTACAATTAAAATTAAATATGCATATGAATGAATCTCACAAAAATCATCCTAAGGGGAAAACGCAAGTCATTAGAAGACTATCTGTAGCATACTATCATTTATATAAAATTTAAAATGTGTACATGGAATTTAAATTTGCTGAACATGTTGTAGGTCAGTCGAATAGCTTCTGACTCATAATGGCCCTGTGTTCACCTAAAGAACCCCTGCCTTGTCCTTCGCCATCTCCGCAATCATTGTCACAGAGACTGTCAATCCATCCCCTGATGACCTCCCCAAACAAGATGCCACTCACAATGGACCGGTTCTTGTTGATGAAGTCTCTCTTTCCATTTTCACTTCTCAGGAGTCTGCTGGCTTTACTTGTAGCACAGGTTTGTTCTGTTCTGTCTTCTGACCATCCTTGATCTTTCCTTACTGTTCATCAACACACTAATTTGGGTGCCCCAATTCTCCTCCGGCCTTCCTGACTCGCTGTACAGCCTTCACGTGCACATGAAGCAATGGAAAATACCATGAGTTGGGTCAGGCGCACCTTACTTTAAAATGGTTGCTGCACCTTAGTCAAAGTGACATCCTCACATCTCAATGCTTTAAAGAAATCTTTTGCAGCAGATTCGTCCTAGGTAGCGTATCCTTTGATTCGTTGACTGCTGCTGCTATGAGTGCTAATGGTGGATATACATTAAATTGAATTCTCGAAAAATTCAATCTTTTCTCTATTTATCTTGATGCTATTTATTGGTCTAGTTATGTTGATTTGGGCTTTCTTTACACTGCCGTGTAATTAATACTGTAATCTTTGCTCTTCATCAGCAAATGTTTTAAGTGCCCTTTTAACAAGCAAGTTTGGGCCTCTGCATATCGCAGGCTGTTAATGAACCTTCCTCCAAACTTCATACTTTGTCCTTCCTCACATAGCCTTCTTCTCAGATGACTTGATCAGAATACACCAAGAATAATGATGCTAAGAGGATTCAACCTTGACACACGTCTTTCTGATTTTAAGCCATTCAGTATCTTCTTGTCTATTAAAACAACATCCTCTTGATTTATGTACACATTCTGCATAAGCATATTTTATTATTCTACAATTCCCATTATTCACAGTATTATTCATACCTGATTATGATTCACATAGGGGAGTGCCTTTACATAGACAATAAAACACATGTAAATATCTTTCTAGTAGGAATATTTCAGCCACTATATTTCAGCCCAGATCCATCTCACTTCAGCAAAGAGATCCCTCATGGATGTCCTCTTCTGGACCTGGCCTGAATTTCTGGATGCCCCTTGATGACGTACTGCTGCAGCTGGTTTTTAATTATCTTCAGCAAAATTTGACTTGCATGGTATATTAATTCAATAATTCCTTCATTCTGTTGGATCACATTTTGGGGTGATGGCACCAAAATGGTTCTTTTTTTTAGTCAGTTGCCCAGACAGCTGTCTTCCATTGTCTTATCATAGACTAGTAAACACAGCACATCAGCTTGTTGAAACATTTTGATTGGTATTCCATCAATTACTAGAATTTTATTTTTTTCTTATTAATGCCTTCCAAGCAGCTCGGACTTCTCCGTTCAGTACGATCGTTCCCTCATCATATGACCTATCTGAAGGGGTCGCATATCATTTTGGTACAGCTGCACAGTCCTTCATCTTTTGGGTACAGTGACTGTGTGTTCCTTCCATCTTCGTTTGATGCTTCCAGCACCGTTCGATATTTTGTCCATAGAATTCTTCAATATTGAAGCTTAAGGCTAGACTTTTTTCAGTTCTTTCCATTTGAGAAATGCTAACTGTGTTCTTCCCTTTTAGCTTTCTAACTCTAGGCCTTTGCATAATTCATTAAAATACTTTGTCTTCTTGAGCTGACCTCTGGAATTTTCTTTTCAGCTATTTTAATTCATTAGTTCTTCCAATTGCTTTAGCTTTCTTGTATTGAAAAGCAGTTTTCTGTCTCTTGTGACATCCACTTTGGTCCTTCCTGCCTGCTTGCCTTCTTGATCCTCTTTCTTCTTTCCTCTTGCTCTCTTTCTAATGACCGTTTGTTCTCTTCGTGCATGATATTCCCGTAACTAATTTAGCACTTGACGCTCCATTTGTCCACTGCTCAGTTTGACCATCAGCTTCTCAGATGGTCTCTAGATGCAGAGGGGATATACTCAGATGATTTTTTACTCTTGTGGACCTGATTTACCTTTCAGCATCATCTCGAGCTTACATATGAGCAATAGACAGTCTGTTCTGGAGTAGGCACCTGACCTTGATTTGACTGGTGATCTTGAGGCTCTCCGTGATCTCTTCCTGCAGGTGTAGTCAGATTGATTCCTGGGTATTCCATTTGGTGAGGTCCACGTATATAGTGGCATTTTGGTTGTTCAAAAGGCATTTGCAATGAAAAAAATCATTGGTCTTGCAAAATTCCAGCATGCGACCTCCAGCTCATTTCTATCTCCATGTCATATTTTCCAACTGCTGATTCCTCCTCTTGGTTTTCAACTTTTGTCGTCCAATTACCAGTAACTGTCAATGCAGCTTGATTGCAAATGTGATCAACTTGACACTGAAGAACCTGATTAAATCCACCCGTTTCTTTTCCTTGACTTTAGTGGCTGGGACACAAATTGGAATAGTAGTCTTATTATGGAGTCTCCCTTGTTGGTAAATTGGTTCTCACTCACAGTGGCCCTACATATCACAGAAGGAAGCACTGCGTGGTCCTGCGCCAGCCTTACAAGCGCTTCTGGGTTTGAGCAAAGTGCTGCAGGCACTGTCTCAACCCACCTCGCTGAGAGCTGTCTGCATTGTTTGCTGCCCCTTTACCAAACATGATATCCCTTTCTGGGCATGGGTCTGTCCTCAGAACATCTCCAAAGCACATAGGATGAAATCTCATCATTCTTGCTCCTAAGGAATATTCTGGCTGTATTTGTCCAGGGAAAATTAGTTTCTTCTTTTGGCAGTCCATGGTACTTTCAATCTTCTTCTAACTGTAATTCAAACGCATCTATTCTTCAGCTTTCCTTCTTAATTGTTTAACTCTTTCATGCATGTGAGGCAATGGAGAATAGCCTGGCTGGAGTCAGGTACACCTTAGTCCTCACAGTAATGCCTTTCAGACGTCCTCATAGATGCATCACAGATTCCATTGTAGCACATTGTAGATCTTGGAATGTTGTTTTCGGAGATGAATGTGATGTCATTCTTCCTCAACCTGTCATTACATGTTTATACAATTCTGATTAAAAATGGCCAAGGCCAATTCATTTCAGCTCAGTACCACCTATGATACAAATCTTTACGTGTCTATTTTGTCTTTGGCGACCTTTTTCCCAGATGAAAATATAGCAGCTATATAAAGAAATGCAAGTAATGACAGACACTAAACTGGGGGACATGGTTACTGCTGGGAAAAAAGAGAGAAAATGTATTCAGGAAAGTGTTAGCAGCGAGTTCACATAGCATGAATCTATTATCTTTTTAATTGATCATGGATAGTTCTTTTGGGGTCTAAAATATTTCATGATAGCTAACATAATACATATATCATGATAATTAAAACATACACACACACATGAGTGGACTCACAAGGCCTAGGCCATCATGAGAGCAAAAGAACTCTAGGCACATCGTAGGTTTTTAATAAGTCTTTGGATTAATTAATAAAGTGGCTGTTTCTTATTGGTATTAGCAGACAAAGAAACTGAGTTTATGATAGCATTATAATATGGGTAAATAGTAGACCACCTGGTTCGAATAGGATAAAAAATGTAAAACAAAATTCAAATCCTTAAAAATGGTAAGACGAACTGGGACATTGAAACCAAAGGCCCACCACAGTCTAGTCTCCTGGGATGTCATTTGAACTTTGGACCAGAACTCTCTCTTGAGGTCAGTTTTTAATAGAAAATCAGAATGGAATGTAAAATAAATGATATCACTGTTAGATTGGTATTCTACTAAAAACATCTTTATGGATCCAAAAGTTCAACACATAATCCAAAGGACAGGTGAGAACAAGTGTTCAGGAAGATGAGAGAATAACAAGAACACAATAATGAGAATGATGATACAATGTGGCAAACGCAAGTGATTCATTTATCATTTTGTGGGAAATTATCAAAGGGGAAACCTAACTTCCTGTGTAAACTTTCACCAATAGCGCAGTTACTACTGCTTTCAGAATCCGAGTTAAAGCCCTGACTCTGGGAATTCTCCATATACTGATGTGATCATCAGCTCAG
This sequence comes from Tenrec ecaudatus, assembly GCF_050624435.1. Lineage (NCBI taxonomy): Eukaryota > Metazoa > Chordata > Mammalia > Afrosoricida > Tenrecidae > Tenrec > Tenrec ecaudatus. The sequence continues at coordinate 106,299,603 of NC_134530.1, forward strand.
AGTGAGAGTAGCGAGCCAGGAGAATCAGAGAGCAGAAAGAAAAGAATCAAAAAGAGAGGCCCAGAGGTCTCCAAGTGTCTGTTCTAGAAACTTCCTAAGATCCAGTTGCATTTCTGTCCTAGGGCTCTGGGAAAGATAGCTATATCTTGAAGATAAATGTCCTTTTTACTTCAGTGAGGTCAAATTAGTTCCAGTGACTTGTCACCAAAGAGAGCTGACTAATATAGTTTGGCAGACGGTGGAGACAAAGCAAAAAAGATAAAGGAACTGAATTTCTTCATCTAACACAGAGGTTCTCAACCCGTGGGTTGCATAACAATAGCAAAATTACAGTTACGAAGTAGCAACGAAAAGAACTTTAGAGTGGGGGGTCACCACAACATGAGGACCTGTATTACAGGGTCACGGCATTAGGAAGGTTGAGAACCTTCCTTTTAGCCTCGCCCACCTGCTACCTTTCCACCCCAATCAGCAGGCAGATTTCCCACACCCCACCACATGCACACACCATCCAGAATGGCAAAGAAATGAAAGAAACAAAAACTTCTAAATTATTAGCATGATCCAAATGGAGCTGGAGAGCCTCCAGCTAGCTACCCACTCAGCCGCCCTCAGGCAGCTGTCCCTGATTGCTAACTGGGAACAACTTTACTAATAAGAATTCAGCTTTGGGAACAGACAGGAACCTGTCCTGGAGCCAGGGAAATGGGACGTTGAGGGGGTTGGGGAAGTGGGAAAGTTTCAGACTTGAGAAATTCAAGCACTAAAAGCAAGGGACAGGTAAAAAGAGAGGCTGGAAGTGGCCGACCACTAAAATACCCATTTTGACCTCATTACCACAGTGGTAGTCTCACTATTAAGTGAGTCAGCGATACTTTGAAGCCAAAACAGAAACGAAAAAAGTCAAGCTCATTAACTGGGTGTTTGCGTGTCTCCCAGTTTTCCCATATTCACAACAAACATAAATCACCTGAGCAGCAGTATCTTTCAGCACTTGCACCGGTCTAAGCTTGTACCCAGGCTGTGAGCACCTGTAACAATGGCTTAGTCAACTTTGTGTTACTAGCACCTCGCATAGTGTTTGATTTAGAGTTAGCATTCAATAATGCTTGACGGATTTCATTAAATTAAATGTGTTATCAGGATTATCAGAGCTGAAATTCCTGCTTGAAAATTCTTTCTTGATTATCATCTCCAGAGGTGAGTGTTTCATATTAGTGCATGGAGTCCAGGTTTCTGTCCTAAAGGGACAGAAAGAAATGGAAACACCTGTCCAACTTTTGTTGAAAGTTCAACATGGTGCTCCTTCACTGCAGCCTAGCTGGAAAGATAAAACATAGAAAGAGCGCCCAAAGATACAGATAGATTATATAGAAACAATTGAAGCTTTACTCCCAAGCAAAATAAAACAGTGAGATATTGCTTATACAATGGGGGTAACATGCCCCATCAAAGAAAGCCGTGCTTCCTTCACACCGGAACCAAGCCTATCAACATCAAAGATATTCACCATTTGATCCAGGGAATTTGTCCCAAATAGTTTAACATTTTTGTATATTCCTTGAGACAGTTCAGAGTCGGGGTTCAGGAATACTTCCTATCTGATGCACCAACATTCGTAATGGGAGGACAGGAAACTTGCTAAAAAGCCCCCACCAAGCACCAAGAACAATCGAGCTAGTTCGTTTTCCATCCCAGGTTGGGCAATTCCTTCAAGACTGCTGGTGGATGCTCTGTCCAGCATCGATTGATAAAGCTGCTCCCACAAGCAATCAACGATTTCCCCTATGTAGTCCATATCAAATCCACATCCACATGGACTTCCTGTGGTTCCTGTCAGTGGGCTTCTTCCAAGCTCCCTTTCCAACTGTGCCCCAGGCCACTTGCTCTTCCCTCCAGGTCTCTGCCATCCCCATTCCAGGCTCATGGAAGTAGGATCATCTGAATCATTTGGTTCCCCTTCCCAATGTCATCTTCTTGCATAATCTTTAGATCCTGCACCCTCTAGGATTGATCTTGTGATTCTCAAAGTCTCTCTTCTCTTAATTAGTACCACCTCTACTGACTAAAAATAACTTTTCCTTTTGAAACTATTATTTCTGCTGTGGACTATAATAGCATATTTTATAAGTCAAAAAACCTTAACTATGACTCTTTTTTCCCAAAGCAATGTGGATGTCTCCAATAGTCTAAGAAACACGTCACTCATCTTTCAGGAAGTGCTGAGGGCAAAAGTACATATTTCTTCATGCACTGTCTTCATGCACTGTGCACGAAAGAATTAAGGAGCCAGACTTTTTCAACAAAAACGTTGGTGAAAGATTTGCTTAAAGAGAATTTAATAGTGGACTTGAAAAAAGTAGTAGCCAAGCCTGATTCCCATCTAGACTTTTGGTGTACGGAGACCCATGAGAGATCCCAGAAAACTCTTTGTTGGACTTTGCTCCAATCTCCTATCCCGCTTAAGTAAAGTGATATGTGGGGGAGTTGCGAAAATACCCCTCGCCTTTAAGGCTAAGATAAAAAACAAGCTAAACCTGAATGCCCAACTGTCTCCTGCTTTCACCTTGAGGCCCACCTTTGACTGTTTTCTAAACCTTTATGAGGCAGATAACTGAGGTATACCCCAATGTCTTTGTGAGATGGAAGGAAATATAAATTTTTTAAAAGCAAGAGAGGACAGAAGAAAGAAAAATATAACTTGTGTCCCCTTTTCTCCTCCAACTCACCTAGATTACTCTCAGAGAAATCCATTGTGTATGAGTTGAAAATTCTAAGTTTCCCTTTAGCTAATCAAATTCCCTTAAAAAATTATTGGGGGGCTCTTACATCTCTTATCACAAGCCATACATTCCTCCATTCTGTCAAGCACGTTTGCATACATGCCACCATCACCATTTTCAAAGCATTCGCTTTCTACTGGAGCCCTTGGTATCAGATACTCATTTCACCCACCCCCCCTCCCTCCCTCATGAACCCTTGATAAGTTATAGATTATTATTTTCATACCTTACATCATCCTCTGTCACCCTTTACCCACTTTTCTGTTGTTCGTCCCCCTGGATTCCCTGTGTTTCCGGCTCTTATCTGTAGCAGTGTGCATGCTCTGGCCTAATCTAATTTGTAAGGTAGAATTGAGGTCATGATAGTGTGGTGAAGGAAGCACCAAAGAACTAGAGGAAAGTTGTGTGTTTCATCGGTGCTATACTGCATCCTGACTGGCTCATCTCTTCCTTGTGACCCTTCTGTGAGGGGGTTTCCAATTGTCTATAGATGGACTTTGGGTCTCCACTCCACGTCACCCCCATTCACATTGGGTGTGATTTTGTTCTGGGTCTTAGATGCCTGATACCTGATACCGTCGACACCTCATGATCACACAGGCTGGTGTACTTCTTCCATGTGGGCATTGTTGTTTCTGATCTAGATGGCTGCCTGTTTATTTTCAAGCCTCTAAGACCCAGATACTATATCTTTTGATAGCTGGGCACCATCAGCTTTCTTCACCACTTTTGCTTATGCACCCATTTTGTCTTCAGTGATCGTGTCAGCAAGGTGAGAATCACAGAATGCTGGATTATTAAAACAAAGTGTTCTTGTGTTGAGGGAGTACTTGAGCCAAGACCCAATGTCTATCTGCAACTTAATTCTTAACATATAGATATAAGTATATAGATCTATTCCCCTCTCATTATATAAAAATATATTTACATATGTACATGCATCTATTTAGACCTCTATAAATGTCCTTTGTCTCCTGGTTTTTTCCTCTATTTCCCCTTGTCCCACCATCATGTTCGGCCTTCATTCAGGTTTAGTAATTCCTTGCTGCTACATTGTCTTTGATTAAGCCTGACTAGGCATCCTACACCCTTCTCTCAATTGATTTTAAATCACTGGTTGTTTCCTTGTCCTTTGGTTGGTTCCCCCTCCCCCAACTTCCTTTCTCCCACATCCCCTTCTTCCAAATCCCCCTGGAACCATTGGCCCCATTCTTTTCATGTCTGAATTGTTTATCCCACCTATCTTATGTAGACATACAGAGACATTAATAATTGCAATAAACAGGCAAAGCCAAACAAAACAACAAAGGTAGTCAAACAGTAACAACAAAAACAAAATAACAGCAACAAAAAGAAAGCCACTGACAAAAAATGGAAAAGCCTATAAATAGTTCAAGGTCTGTTTGTTGGCTTTTATGAGTGTTTTCCAGTAGAGTCTCATCGGGTGCCACACTCTGTCTCCAAAGTCTACTTTTGGTATTCCCCGGGGATTTCATCGCTCTGCTACCACTGCTGCTCTGTTGCATGCCCTTCGTATTTCACCCCAGTGTGATGGGGTCAGATTGGGCACAGTTCCCATACTGTGTCTCCAGTGTTGTCCCCTGTAGTGCTATGGTTCAGTGAGAGACGTGCTCATGGTGGGGCCGGCCCTATGGTCCTCTCTGTGCATTGTCTGCACTGAGCAGGAATATCGTCCTTGGGGCTTGGTGGGCCAAGATGTGTTCCCCCCCTCTCCATCCCTCTTCATTTCTCCCGTGTGCTCTAATCAGACATGCCCCTCTCCCCAAGCTGTAGCTTCAGTGCTGTCCTCTGAAGTGCATTCTTCTGTGGGGCGGAGAGTGGAGCGGGGCAGGGGGATCCACATAGTTGTGATTGGGGCCAGCCCCGCAGACCTCTCTATTGGTTCCCTAGTGCATGATGGTATGTTGCATTCACATCTAGGCACATTGGGTTGAAGCATGATCTCTCTCTCTCCCTCTCCTATGAAAATACAAATAATAGCCTCCTCTTGGGTGGGTTTGTGCCCTAATCCCCCCTTATCCATGTCTTTTTTTTCACTTTCTTTCCCCCTCCTATTTAGTTGGCTGCTATATGTATCCCTGGATTGGGTTTGGCCTCTGCCATAGTACCTGGACCTCGCCCCAGGGATGTATGCATATAGATAGTAGCTTTCCCCTATGTCCCATTTTTTAAGCTTACCTCAGTGGACTCATGTTATACTTTTTCTTTTGTGTTTGGCTTACTTCGCTTCACATGATTATCTCCAGTTCTTCCCATGCAGCAATGTGCTTTATGCATCCATCACTGCTTTTTAGGGATACGTAGTACTCCACTGTATGTATGTACCACAGTTTTTTAATCCATTCGTCCATTGATGAAAATTTGGGTTGTTTCCAACTCCTTGCAATTGTGCACTGTGCCACAATGAACACTGGAGCACAGAGGTCAGGCCATGGTTTGTTTCTTGCCTCTTCTGGGTATATGAGCAGTAGGGGGCTTGCTGGGTCATATGGTAGCGCAATTTTCATCTGTTTTAGATATTGCCAAATCAATTTCCCAAATTCCATTTTTCTACCCTATTACGGTAGTCACCAGCCACATGTGGCTATTTTAAATTTAAATTTCAATGAACTAAATTGTGTAAAATTAAAAATTCAATTACTCAAGTCACGTTTGCCACATTCCAAGAGGTGAAACGCCACATGTGGTTAAAGCTACCTTTTAGACAATGATAAGGTAGAGCATTTTCATTATCACAGGGAGCTTTAATGAGCAGCGCTGTAAATCACTGTGGCAGAGAGGACGGGAGGGGAGAACACAGTCCTTTGAAGTTCAGTGAGGGCAACTCAGAAGTGTGACATCACAAAGCAGATTCAGATGCGAGTGACAGCAGTAGCAATGGCCGTAGGAGTAATGGCTTAGTATTTATTGCATGCCTGAGGTGGGTGCGGGATTATTTCTATTTAAAAGAAGGCCAGCACCCTGGTTGAATCAGTCACAGATACTGCACATTTATTCTGGTTTTTAGTGTCAAACTCTCACACACTGTGGCTCTGTAAGTATTCTTGGCTCATGGGGGCATCACAAAAGATATATGCAAATGGGTTGGAAAGGAACAGGGTGGGACAAGCCTTTTGCATGTATCGTCATTGCTCACAAATGGATGCCATTCTCCCATCAGATATGCGTACAGGATATAAGTCAGGTGAATGTCCTCCTGGGCACGGCACCTTGTGACACTGTACAAGGTGGACATCTAGAAAGCCATTGATGACCACCACAGCTTGCCTTTTGTGTGATCATAGTCATGGAGTAGCTGATTCCTATTAACGTCAGCCCTGAAATTGGCTTCATTTGTGGTCAACTTGCTGCAAACAGATGTTCTTGTAAGGTGGCTCAGCCCCAGTGAGCTTGTGTACAGAGTCCCAGTGAATCATCAGGGATGCAGTGGAGAGATGGAGTTTCCATTATGCATGTTCAGCTTTTCCTATTTTGGTAAATTTAAGAGAAGTCCCTATAATCACACTTAAGGAAGGAGTAGAGGAGAAAACATGAATATTCTATTTCCTTCTGTGGAAAATTAAGGGAGATTTTACGTGTCAGGAAAGGATCCAATAGTAAATTTCCAGTAAAGGGATGAGACCATTGCTGGAAACATCTTCAAAGGGAATCTCAGAGTCACCTTCCTCATTCTCAAAGTTTCAGTTCTGACCTCCCACGGTTTTAATTCAGCCACAATAGTATTTTAATCATGGAATCATAGTAATTTTCAATTGAAAAGGCCACTTGAGATACTCAGTTCTAGCGCTCTTCTTTGACAAATGGGGCCAGGTGATGATATTGATCTTTTTCTCCTACCAGCACCCCGCGCCCCACCACCCCACACACATGCACACACACACAAACACACACACACACACACCATCATTAGTCATATTACACATTACCCTAATTCTATTTATACAAGACTGAAATGACACTATTTTAGAAATGAAGGTCAGATTAGTTCAGGATAAAAAAGAGCCCCGGGGTTATGCAAATGACTAATACACTCAGCCAGCCGCTAACGGAAAGGTGGAGTTCGACTGATACACATTGGGTCAACATGAATCAGAGCCAGCTGATCAACTTGATAGCGACTGTTTAGAAGTAGAGGAGTGTGAGGGAGAAGTTGGTATGATTAGAAAATAGAAGCTTGGGATTTTTTAAAAGATAGAGATGTTCTGTATCTTGACTGAATTGACTACAGTTTCCTTGTTATGATATTATACTATAGTAAACTACTCGTATAGTATACTATACTATAGTGTCTGAGAAAAGTAAGTAAAGGGTATAGGAGATCTGTTTGTACTATTTCTTATTAGAAGTGAGTCTAAAATTTTCTTAAAATAAACTTAATTTTTAAATTATTAATAAGAAATTGAAAATTTCTATTTATTCCTTCAATATAAAAATCTAAACATTAAATCGATAAATGAAATGAATCATATTCTCTTTAATACGTGGCTTAAGGCCTTATTTTTACATCTTTAAACCATCCTTATCAGGTCTTACTCTTCAAAATTATGTCCTGCTGCAGGCTACCAGCCAACATCTGTGCAAGAAGGCACGAAATTACAGTCCCAGAAAACACACACTGAAGGTGTGGTAGTTACATAGTCTGGTGTCAATTTGGAACATGGGAGGATTAAGAGTGAAAGGGTGGAGTCTAGTCTGTCAATCAGGTCATAGCCAGTGAGGGCTCTGTATGGGCGTGGCCTTCTCCTGAGGATTCTGGGAATCGTGTATGTTCCTCCTTGGAGGCGGGAGAAATCTTTTCTCTCTCAGCTCATTCCCTGGGAGATACTCTACTGATAAGACACATGGAACTACACTAGTGCCCTTAGCTCGAGAAGCCACATGCTTACACTGCCACTGGATCCAAAGACTTTCTACCCACTGGCCTATGACCGTCCTGAACTCAGCATCATTGCATATGTTTTGTGAGTCTTAAGAGGACTTTATAGATCAGTATCAGACATATGGGCTAATATCGGACGTATGGGCTTAGAATGGCCTGGATTGGAATGCATTCTTAATATACAATTACCCTTCATATAAAACTCTCTCTTATACACAGAAGAGTTTTCACGGATTTGTTTCTCTAGGTCTACCTGGACTAACACAGAAGGCGACATCCATCCATTGGTAACCAAGGATGTTTGCAATGGTTCGAATACAAGGGGATTTCCAGACAATGCCTCAAAACAACAAAAACATCATTTTCATCTCTCCAAGATATTCCAGTGCAAAAGATGAAGAAAAGAGAAACATAGCCATTGACTAAAAATCCAGATTATTCAGATCCCATCTGAGAAAAAGACCTAGAAATATTAAGAGCATTCTGAGTGTGTCCGCTTCGTCTTAAGCTACACATACGGCGCCACTTTCCTGAGTAAGCACCTCTCCCCACTCAACTATTTACACTAACTACCATCAGGGAGGAACAGTTGACCGCTTCATCAGATGTATTATTTGCAGCAGATGTTTTGTAATGTACATGTAAGGACAGGATGAAGATATTAAAATTCACAATGGGAATAACGAACAGGCTTCAAAGGAAGTTCTAAATGAGGAAACTATTTGTTCTCCAAAATTCCCGGTGGCTTTATAGTTTTTTAATCCCTGTTAAAGGTGAATCTGAAGCCTCACTTAACATTATGCTGTTGTTAGCTGTCACCCAGATGATTCCCACTCATGGAGCCCCCGTGTCAAATGGAAGGCAACATCGGCCGTTCCTGTGCCACCCTCCCGATCATTGCTCTGTTGGAGCCCATTGCTGCAACCACTGTCTCAATCCAGCTCATTGAGTATCTTCCTAGTTTTCCATGACTCTCTGCTCCATCAAGTATGTTGTGCTTCCCCAGGGACTGCTCCTTCCTGACTAAAAGCAAACTCTCACTGGCTCTGACTAATGGTTACTCTCTGGGGCCAAGCAGAATGGCCCCTGCCAGTTTTCTTCCAAGACTGTAATTCTTTTGTTGTTGTTAGGTGTCAGCAGTGGGTTCTGACCCACAGGGACTTTGTGCACAGCAGAGGGAAAACACTACCCAGTCCTGCACCATCCTCAGGAGTGTTCCTAATTTTTTACTGGAGTAGAAAGCCTGGTCTTTCTCCCTCAGAGTGGCCAGTGGTTTCAAACTGTTGACCTGGCAGTTAGAAGAATGTCAAAAATATGTGAGATGAAGTCTGTCCCTCCTCTTTCATAGGGATCATCTGTTTGTACTTATTCCAGGACATATTTATTAGTGTTTCTTTCAGTCCAACATATACATATGCACTATTCTTTGCCCGAATGCCCTTGTTCTTCTCCAGACTGCCTTATTCATATGCATATGGGTGAGTGACAATGCCATGGCTTGGGTGGTGGTTGTTAGGTGCTGTTGAGTAGCTTCCACTCACAGCGACCCTATCAATGCACAACAGCAGAGATACTGCCCGGCCCTGAGACAGTCTCACAAGTGGTTTGAGGCCATTGTTGCAGCCACTGTGTCAATCCCACCTCTAGAGACTGGTCTCTCCTGATAACATGTCCAAAATACAAATCTCACCATCCTTGCCTCTAAGGCGCATTCTAGTTATACTTCTTCCAAGACAGATTTGCTTGTTCTTTTACTGTCGATGACTTGGTTGAGGAGTATATTAAGCCTGAAACTCACATCTTTGCTTTTGAATACTTTGAAGAGAAGCCTTATGCACCAGATTTTCTTAATGCAATAAATCATTTGATTTCTGGACTACTGCTACCAAGAGCATTGATTGTGAATCCAGGTAAAACGAAATGTTTAACAACTTCAAACTTTTCTGCATTCATCACGATGATTCTTATTGGTTTAGTTGTGAGAAATTTTTTATGTTGAAGTTTAATCCATACTAATGGCTATCATATTTTATTTTCATCTATAAGTGCTTCAAATCCTCTTGATTTTTAATGAGATTTCCTCCAATCCTGATGCCGTTTTCTTCTTTGCATAATCCAGGTTCTCCATTTATTTGCTCAGCATCAGATTGAATAAGTATGATGAAAGGGTACAATCCTTTTACACACATTTCTTGATGTTAAATCACATGGCATCCCTTTCTTAGGTCTGTGCACCTCTGAGTCTGTGGACAGGTTCCTCAGGAACACAGTACATATTCTGTAATTGCCACTCCTTACACATTGTCTGTAATTAGTTATGCTCCCCACAATCAAATGCTGTTGCATAATCCAGAAAACGTCTTTCTGGGATTGGTCTTGATCTCCTTCTTATGATATATTGTCTTCCCTTTCATCCAAGTTCACACGTGCCTGCCCTCTAGTTAGTATCTTACCCCTTCTCCTCCTCCCATTTCTGGAAAACGTCAAAGAATCCTTCTTATGATGTGAAAACCCTTTCCTGAGTTGTTATGACAATGGCTTCACACAGTACCTGGCCCTTGGTGATTGGCCTATTGCACTCAGTATAATGTCCATCAGGTTCATCCTTGGTACGAGTTGTTTCAGCAGATTCATTATTATTCTTTACATCACAAAGCACTCTATTGTCTACCCATTCTCCCATCGATGGACATTTAGGTGGTTTCCATTTTCTGCTATTGTGGATGATGTTACAATAAGCCTGTGTGCGCATATAGCCATCCAAGGTTCATACTTTGTACATTGCATGTTTTGGTGTTTTCAGCTGCCCCATAAGCAAATGAAGGTTCTGCAAACAAAGTCCACATAGCCTTGGTTGACCCAAAGTGGAGGCAGCAGTTCTCTCCCAGTTATAATTTGAGTGCCTTATACCCCGAAGGGCACATCAGTTACTATTAGAACACACAATAGCCCCCTGCCGTCCACGAGGTTTTCACTGGACCTTTTCATCCTTCCAGAAGCAGATCTCCGGGTTCATGTGCATTGTCTATTGTAATCTGGAAGCTCTGCTGAAACTTGTCCACCACCATGACCTTCTTGGCCTTTGAAGTTCTAGCTACACAGATTCTAACATTATATCAACATTCAAGCAACCACAGTACTACACACTGACAGATGTGTGGTGGACCTATTCACAAATAACTTGAATATGAGGATAAATGGTCACTTTATTTTCATGGACATGATTACCTTATAAACAATCATAAAAAGATATTATGTATGTTATTAGATTCATTAATAATATAGACACATGAGAAAATATTAGTGCACTCTATTATACATCTATCCTGATTTGATTTGATTTTAACATTTGGGGACAAAATGAAATTAGTTCATAAAATTTGGACTTTAACAGCACTCTTCCTGTTCACTGAAGAAAAATATCCTTTTCTTTCAAGCATGAAAAAGAAATCAAATCTATTATTTCATTTATTTGCCCATTTAATTCTTTAGTTTATCTGTTGTACCTGCTTTATGCAAACACTATGAAAATACTGAGGTTATAGCTGTGAGTAACAATAATGATAATCACTAATATTACTATAATTATAGTACTCAAGTCTTCAAAATTCATGGAAAATACATATTTTATGAAAAAATCTATTTATAATTTGTAAAAACTGCACCATGGTAACTGATACTAACATATCTTACAATGCCTTTATAGGATCTAGTCTTATGCACTAAGGAGAATAAGACATTAGTTTGAAAAGAACTCTACTAAACATGAATTCTGCTAAAATTGAAGCAAGAGCAAACATCAAATTTATGGTGAAGCTTAGAAGGTGGAATATGCTTTAGGACGCATTGTAAAAGGTTTTAAGGCAAGTAACCGAAAGAACCCAACAGTTTAAAAATTAATAACTCACTTTAAGAAGAGACAATGAAACTCGGGAAGACCATCCATCAGTTTTCAAGGGCACAGTCGTGTCCATGCCCTAACTGAAGAGAACTCATGAGTGATATCAGAAAGAATCGCCGACACCATAGGCCTCTCAACTAGTTCAATCTACATATTTCTGATGAAGAACTAAAGGTGAGAACATATTCTGCTTGATTGGTGCAGAAACCATTGTGCCCAGATCAGATCTAGACAAGGGCAGATTGTTTCCATGGAAATTTTCAACAAGTAAGAGAAGGATCCTGAAGCATTTCTTTGAAGAGTTATCACAAAAGATGAGTCGTGGCTCTATCCGTACAATCCTACAATGAATGGCTACCAAAAGGCAGAATGGTCCAGTCAAAGCGAAAGTGCCCTGGTCAAGAGTAAAAGTCAACGTAACAGGTTTTGGGGATGCTCAGTACATTTTGCTTGTTGACTCTCATGAAGGTCATAAAGCAATAATATTGGCTTTTTGTGAGTGTTGGAGAAAGCTAGCCAAAGCTTTAGCAGCATAATCCCCACCATGGAATGCTTCCCCAAATAGTTCTACATTCGGACAAGGCTCCTTCCTTCTCATTCAGTCCTCCCAGCAAACCAGAGTAATTTTGTGAGAGTTTTGATGGGAGATCATTAAGCAGCCACCTTACATTCCTGCATTGGCTTCTTCTTACTTCTTTGTTTTCTAATCTTAAAAAGGATATTGAGGGTATCGACTTTTCTCCTTTTAATCATGTAAAAAGACAGACATTGATGTGATTAACCCCCCAGGATCTTAGTTCTTTACAGATGTGCTAAACGGTTAGTATCATTGCTCACAAAAGTGCCCTGACCTTGATGGAGCATATGGTGAGAAATAAATTTTATAATGTTATCTTTTATTTCCATTTCCACAAACTTTTTTAAGTGGCCTTGTGCATAATAATAGTAATAAAGTACATTAAGTACTAGGTACAATACAAACAAACATAAAAATACATCATTTTACAATAATCCTCTTGGGTTTCATTTTGCTGCTATATAAAAGCATCACAATTGAATGGATTAAGAAGGTAGACATGCATCGTGTCAGAGGTCTGGAAGCTCGCAGTTCAAAATTAGTTTGTGGGCAAACCATGCTCACTCTGAAGGCAGGAGAAGATGCTTTCTTGCTTCTTTGTAGCTTCTGTCTGCTCCTGGCACTTCTTGGAATTGGTTGGCTTGTAGACGCATTGCTACAATCTTGCCATCATGGTCGTGCGGTCTTCTTCCTTCTGTCTGTAACTTTCGCCTGTCTCTGTGCCTTCTGTGTTTTGGTCTCTGTGTCTCTTCTGTTTTCACAAAAGCACCAGCTGTAAAGGATTCAGGTCCACCCTCTTCAAATATATGACCTCATGCTAACTTGATAGCATCTTGAAAAATTTTATTTCCAGACAAGGTCATATTCCAGACAAGCCTCCCATATGGAGGTTAGGACTTTCAGCATAGAGTTGAGGAAACATCATTAAATCTTAACACCCAGTGAAACAGATACGATTATCAACTTTGCTATATAATTGAGGAAACTGAACTTTCCCAAGAGTTCCAAGATAAAGGGTAGTAAAATAAAGGTGAAGTTTGAGCACAGTATCCTAGCTTCAAAATCAAATTCTTTAACTGCTGCACTAGGTTTTGCATGGGGGTGGCTTAATGTAGTCCTAGTCTGTAACATTTTGAGTCTAACAGGTAATAGATACAATAAGTAAATAATGTTAATGAGTATAAATGAAGAGACATTGGAGTATGGTGAGAAAATAAATCAAGGGGAAATTGTCTCCCAAAAAATGAATGGGAGAGTCCTGTTTATATCGCCACAGGGAAAGAGGGACCAGATTTCAACCCGGTGCTCCAAGACATTAATGCAACATGCCAGCATGAAGCAGGGAACTAATACAGAGGTCTGAGAGGCTGGCCCCAATCCCAACCATGTGAACAGCCCCCAGTCCTGCAGAAGAGTTCACTTCAGAGGACAGCACTGAAGCTCCAACTCAGGGACAGGGATATGTCTGAGCAGAGCACACAGGAGCAAATGAAGGGAAAGGAAGAGAGAGCGCAACACATCCTGGTCCACCAAGTCCTGAGGAAGATATTCCCACTCCGAGCAGTCTAAACCAAGAGAGGATCACAGGGCTGGCCCCACTATGAGACATGATGTCTCTTGCTGACCCATAGTACTATGGGGGACATCACTGGAGACACAGTGGGGGAGTTGCACCTGATCTGACACCACCACTGTGAAGCGAAACACTGGGTGTGCAACAGAACATCAAGGGGGACAGAGAAACGAAGTCTCCAGGGAATACCAAAAATAGATTATGGGACCAGGGCATGGCACCTCATCAGACTCACCGGAAAACAGTCCTACAGGTCAATGAACAGATCTTGAACTATTTACAGGATTTTCTCTTTTTTTGTCATTGGTTTATTTGTGGTTGCTGTTTTGTTTTCTTTTGTTGCTTTGTTTTGCTGTCTTGCTTTTTGTGCATATCATTATCTCTGCAAGTCTATCAAGGTAAGATATGCAGGATAAACAAACTGGAGGAGAAAATGGGACTGACCATCCCTGGGGGGACCTGGAAGAGGAGGAGTGGGAGAAAGGAAGTGGGTGCTAGGAAACCCATTGACAAGGGAACAAGTGATCCAAAATCGATTGTGAGGAGGGTGTAGGAAGCCTGGTAGGGCTTCATCAAGGCAATGTAACCAAGAGGAATTTCTGAAACCCTGATAATGGCTGAGCATGATAGTGGGACAAGAGGAAAGTAAAAGGGAATAAAGGAAAGAACTAGGAGGCAAAGGCATTACAGGGGTCTAAATACAGGCATGTGCACATGCAAATATATTTATATATAATCATGGGGAAATAGATTGATGAGCATTTATTTATAAGTTTAGTATTAAGTTAGCAGATGTACTTTGGGTCTCTACTCAAGTACTCCCTCAATGCAAGAACACTTTGTGCTATTAAACTGGCACTCCATGATGCTCACCTTCCTGACATCATCGCTGAAGACAAATGGGGGCATAAGCAAATGTGGTGAAGAAAGCTGATGATGCCCGACTATCAAAAGAGATAGCGTCTGGTGTCTTGAACACTTGAAGATAAGCAAGCAGCCATCTAGCTGAGAAGCAACAAAGCCCATATGGAAGAAGCACACCAGCATGCGTAATCACGAGGTGTCTAAGGGATCAATGATCAGGCATCAAAGAACAGAAGAATCATGTTATTGTGAAGGAGGGGGAGTGCAGAGTGGAGACCCAACGCCCATCTGTAGACAACTAGACACCCCCTTATAGAAGGGTCACGGGGAGGAGACGACGGTGCAGTGTAGCACTGATGAAACAAACAACTTTCCTCTAGTTCTTTAATGGTTCCTCCCCCCACTATCAAGATCCCAACTCTATGTTACAAATTCGGCTAGACCAGAGGATGCACACTGGTACAGACAGGAACTGGAAACACAAGGAATCCAGGACAGATAAACCCCTCAGGACCAATAA